>NC_133126.1:154362628-159362628 GCF_048418815.1 Hemitrygon akajei | reverse complement strand
TCTTTTCCAATCAATTCTGCCCAATTCCTCTCTCGTGCTTCTGTAATTCCCTTTACTCCTCTGTAATAGTGATACATCTGACTTTAGTTTCTCCTCATATTTCAGGGTGAATTCAATCATATTATCATCATTTACCCCAAAGAATGCTTTTATCTTAAACTCTCTATTCAATTCTAGTTCATCGCACAACACCCAATCCAAAATAACGGATCACCTAGTGGGCTCATCCATGATCTGTTCTAAAAAGCAATTTCTTAGGTATTCTGGAAAATCCCCCTCCTGGAATCCAGCACTAACCTGATTTTCCCAATCTGCGTGCATACTGAAATCTTCAACACATGACTATTATAACATTGTTCTTTTGGAATGCATTTTCTATTTCCTGTTGTAATTTGTAGCCCACATCCTTACTACTGTTTGAGGGTCCATATATAACTCCCATTAGGGTCCTTTTACCCTTTCAGTTCCTTTGCTCTATCAACAATGATTCAGCACCTTTTGACGCTTTGTCACCTCTTTCTAATGAGCTGACTTCATTTTTTACCAACAGAGCAATGCCGCCCCGCTCTGCCTTTGACTGTTCATTATTTCACTTCATGTTTACTTGTGAACCATCCCTCTAGCATAGTTTTATTTTTAATTTCCTTAGAACTGGAGTGAATACTCCAGAAACTACAACTCTAATATTTGGCAATATCCCTTAATCACCTGCTGAGCCCTCTAGCTTCCCAACCACTAGTTCCAAGGTATGATTGGTGAGCCATCTCGAGATTAACACATTTGAACTTTTGTTTGAACACATTTAGCTTCCTTATAATATAAATACATTTTTTCTGTGAGAGCTTATTGCCTTAAAATTGATTATTTTTGTCTTAGTATGTTCTCCAGTATTGGGAATATATTAATTACCTTCTCATTAGAATGACAACTGGGATTCTTCTTCTGTTTTACCAAATATTATCCCTTAATAAATGAATATTCACAATTACCATGTTGCTACCTGATTGACCTATCTTTACCATGCCCCCACCCCTTCCTGAACCATGTGTTTGATGCCACTGTTATGTTGTAAAACATAATGCACAATAGCTAAAAACCAGGTACATGAGAGACTATAGAATCTAGCCATCTGCTCCATTAAACTCACTTGGCCATTCATCATGATCATAGCCAATCTTTCTACTGTAACACTATCCTTGTATCTCGGAAACATTCTAACTGCAGAATCTTTATCTGCATCTAGCCTATTAAGAATTTTCTAAATTTCAATTAGATCCTCACTCATTCTTCTAAACTCCAAGAACTACTGTCTTGGTTTCCTTCATTAGCCATTCCCATCACTAGGATGAGTCCAATGTGCCTTTGTGGTACTTTCCACATGACATGATACCCTAACATGCACATTAGACTAGTTCTAGTGATGACAAATTAAGTAACCAATGACTATATTTTTGGAGTTTAGAAGAATGGCAAATTAAGTTTTGGTAATGACAGCAACAACACATTAGACTTATTTTAGTATTGGCATATTAACTTTGGAAAAGTGACTAAAACTATATACAATACACTGGGTGTGGTCTCTTATACACTAACAAGACTTCCTTACCCCTATAATCAAACTCTCTTATAATGAAGGATAACGCACCATTTTGATGATGATACAAAAAAAATCAGAATATCCCTACAGCAAGCCTGTGTTTTAAATTTGTTAAGTAGGTTTATTTTCTTGGATTATTCTGTTCTAACATATCCCTTCACCTTTCCCTGAACTTTGGATATTTCCAGCTTTCTCATTCATTTCCAGTTCAATATTTCTCAGTGAGGTGGCTACTCTGAAACGTTGACTTCAGAACCATCCCTCCTCATGTCAGACTGTCTCCGATTTCACCTCAGGTTCTGAGATCTTGAGCTGAATAATTTCATTAGGAGACACCCTGCAGATATTTTTGTCTGTGTAAAAACCTGCTACTCTAAACTCCCACATCCTGTGGGAGACATACATCCTCCTCCCTTCTTGCATTGATACTTTTACTGCAAACAATAAGAAAATTTATATTCTCAAGTACTTAAAATGAAATTAAACATCTTGACTCTTCTCTTACTTTCTGTTCTGTGTTTTCATACAGATACCATTGTGGAGATATTGTTGCTTGCTCCATTGTGTTCTTGGCTTGGTTCATTTTGTTACGTACCTGCACCCCAGAAAGTCGACTGCATAATACTGTTACTTCCAAAATGTATTTTTCCCAGTAGACTGTGAATTTGGGAACTCAGTTGTGATTTCATGGCAAAAGTGAACTTTGTGCCGGAAAAATGATTTTTACACCAGGATTACATTGATAACACACTGTTTCCTAGGCAATAACTGTTTTGGAGCATTGCAGTTGAATTTGGATCATATTGTTCAAGGAGCAGCTGGTGTTAGTCTTCAGAAATGTGGTTTTTTCAATTAAATACCTTCTTAACAAATGAATTACTTCACCTATTTTTCAGGCACTATCCATTATCTCCCGTGCTCTCCACAACATCAACCTCCCCATCAGGTCCTAACCCTTCTGAATCCACAGTTGTGTTGCAGGCCATGATGTCATGATCTCTGATAGAGCTTCTATGAGCTTCCTCCATCTTTGAGACTGCCATTATGAACTGCAACCCTTTGTTTTTTTTGAACTTATGCTACTTATTCCATCCTACAGTCCCTCATCCTTCACCACCCCCCCCCCCCAACCCCACCTTGTTAAAGTGAAGAGATTTGGTGGTCTCCCACAGCCTCTGGAAAAATAGGTACAAGATGGTACATTGATCCCTGCTGCTGCATCATCACGTGCACTGAAGTTTTTAGGCATGCTGGTCTTCTGCTATTCCTGCCATGCCAGATAGCTAACCAGTTTCTGCTGTTTGATTAGGAGGTGAACTATTCAGGAGATTAATTAAAACTCAGATGATTAAATAATGATTTCAGCACAGTTGAATAAAAGAGGAAGAAGGTAGACAAACAAATTAACCTACCTTACAGATACTTCTGACGTTTTATTTTGGAAAATAAAGACGTGAACTCTGGGCATTGTCAAAAAGGCTGGGATGCGTTTCCCAGACCCAGCTATTTCTGAGGAGGGAGGAATGAACTGCTTTCTTGAAACAATGGAGTGTGGTAAGGGTACAATGCAAAACTTTGGCAAAGCGATGCCTGAACTATGAAAATTGTATAGTAAATTGTTCTAGTTCTAACACCATACTTACACTCTTTGCAACAGTCATGGCACTGGTTATGAAGAACTTTTACCACTTCTAATACACAAGTTACATGATGCAGATTTGCCCATGTGTACAATGTTATCTATATTGAGAGCCAAAAACCTTAATATGGTCTTCCAATGAATCTATATTTGCTTGTAAGATTATGCATAGCAGTATATTTGTTCTTTCCTATTTCCAATGCACATGTAAAATCCCATATGTTCAGAAGACCTGTGGGCAGTTCATCTGATGGTTTCATCATTTATGAAGATCATGAGATCCTGAGAGCCTAATGTAATTGGATATTTTAAATAAAAATTCTCTGTGCATCAATTACTTCCAGTTTCCCATTTAAATCATGTACAGGCGATATACTGCTGTATCCTCATCATCAGTGGATCTAAATCCTTGGCTTTCCTCATCCAACAGTATTGTTTAGCTTATCACTCTACCCTCTCTACACCCACTGCATGGCTAAGTATAACTCAAACACCATTTATACATTTGCAAGTGATAGCACTGTTGTTTTTAAAATCTCAGATGATGACAAGGAGGCATATAGGATTGAGATAGATTGACTGGTTGAATGGTGTTGCAACAACAATATTGCACTTAATGTCAGCAACTCCGAGGAACTGATTGTGGACTTCAGTGAGGTGAATTTGTGAGGACACACACCAGTCCTCATTGAAAGATCAGTGGTGGAAAAAGTGAGTAGCTTCAAATTCCTGGCTGTCATCATCCTGGTGAATCTATCCTGAATCCAACACAATGATGCAATCATGAAAGAGGCATGCCAGCAGCTCTACTTCATTGGGAGTTTGAGAAAATTTGGTCAGACTCTAGCAAATTTCTACAGATGTACCGTGGAGCGCATTCTGTCTGGTTGCATCTCTGTCTAGTATGGAGGCTTGAACGTCCAAGATCTTAAGTAGCTGTAGAGTATTGTAGACTCAGTCAGTACTACTAAGGGCACAACCCTCCCCACCATTGAGGTCATGTTCAAGAGTGGTGCCTCCAGAAGGTGGCATCTATCACAAGGAGCCCTCACTATCTGGGACATATCCTCTTCTTGTCACTGCCATCGTGGACAAGGTATAGGGGCCTGAAGACCTACACTCAATGATTCAGAAATGGCAATTTCCCCTCCGTCATCAGATTTCTGAACAGTCCCCGAACCTATGAACACTACATCTTTATTTCTTCTTGTTTGCACTATTTACTTATTTTGTAATTTATACTAATTTTATATCTTTGCACTGAAATGCTGCCACAATACAACTTTCACACCATGTAAGACAGTGATAATAGAACTGATTCTGATTTTGATTCAGAAGTACTTTCACTAGAAGCATCACAGCAGTCCAAGATGTTGGTTCACCACTAATGTTTCACAGGAGGCCAGAAATGAGTAGTAAATTCTGGCCATGCCAGCAGTGCCTACATTTCATAAATTGAACAAAAAACACTTAAAACTGCGACCATTAAATTAGACTCTGCCGAAAGAAATGCTACTACTCTAACCTAAAACATTTTGGTTGAATACTGGCCCTCCATTCCACAGTCAAATAATCATTATTCATTAGCAAGGCAAGATGATGTACGTTTGCAGATCATGCAGATAGACAACACTGCTAAATCCCCTGGTTCTGACGTAATAACCACAACCATTTTTGAATGGCAATTAAGCGAAGAAATAATTTCTTGCTTCTCTCTTTTGAAGTGTGGTTAAGTTTCAATTATAGCATCCAAACTGTTCTTTCAAAAGAGATTGACACAGATTTCTGATCAAATTTGTAACTTATAACAATAATCTCCTTGTGTCAGAAAAGGAACAATATATATTGTTTATCCAAATCAATCAGAACTGGTGTTGTACTAAATAAACCATATGTTATTAGGACAGGATTACATGAAAAACAAAAAGTAAAATGAAACAACTTTTGCCATTGAGAAGGATCTGGGGAAGAATTTCTTTACTGCAGACAATTGTTAAAATCTAAAGCATATTGCCTGAGGGCATGGTAAGTAGAGACACTTACATTGATAGCAGTGCAAAGCATGTGAATTACTAAGAAATAGAAGGTTAGGGACCAAATATTGATAATGGATATTGAAATGGATGGTTACCTGAAGAGTTTTATGGACATAGTAAACTGAAAGGCCTGTTTATATGCTGTATGACTATATAGAAGTATTAAACTCCTCAGTTGAGCACAGATGTTCAATAGAAATTACGATCACATGGAGACTATTCTGAAAATTTCTTTTTCCCCTTCAAATATTGGCATATTAGCAAATGTAAAGCCAGGGTATTAAAACAACTGTTTTTTTAAACAACCTGTAACCTGTATTTAAGAATGGTTATCTTATAAGGCTTGATTACAAAGACTTGAATACAAATTTGTGACAAAAATCTATAACCTATGAACAAAGTACTGTTTAAAATTAATTAAAATAACTTTTCAAAAATATAAAAACTAAACTTAGTTTAGTTTAGTTTAGGCCGCCTCACTATAGGAAGGATGTGGAAGCATTGGAAAGGGTACAGAGGAGATTTACCAGGATGCTGCCTTGTTTAGAGAGTATGCATTATGATCAGAGATTAAGGGAGCTAGGGCTTTACTCTTTGGAGAGAAGGAGGATGAGAGGAGACATGATAGAGGTATACAAGATATTAAGAGGAATAGATAGAGTGGACAGCCAGCACCTCTTCCCCAGTACTCTACTGCTCAGTACAAGAGGACATGGCTTTAAGATAAGGGGAGGGAAGTTCGAGGGGGATATTAGAGGAAGGTTTTTTACTCAGAGAGTGGTTGGTGCATGGAATGCACTGTCTGAGTCAGTGGTGGAGGCAGATACACTAGTGAAATTTAAGAGACCACTAGACAGGTTTATGGAGTAATTTAAAGTGCAGTGTTATATGGGAGCCAGGGTTTAAGGGTCGGCACAACATTGTGGGCTGAAGGGCTTGTACTGTGCTGTACTATTCTATGTTTTATGTTCTAGTTTCTAGTTTTAATGAAAAAAATTGTAAAAGTGCATATTCAAAGCATTTCAAAATGTACCAGTTAATAGCTTAATCAAAGATTCAATGGAATATTTTGGAATTGCTTCAAAAAGCTGCAAATGAGCATCATTAATGGAAAGTTTCTTTGATAATTAATTTACTTTGGCATTTCCAGTATTTTGAGCAATAGCTAATTCCAGTAGAATATTTTTAAAACTAGTGTAAATGAATGTGCCTGAAATTCTTCAAGTGTTTTCAGCCAGTTACACCAATACTGAGACCTTTGAGTTTAGGGGAATGAATACAGTTGAGTGTAAAGTCTAAACTAAGTGAATAGTAATCATGAATGTATTTCTATCCAACATGGAGACAACTAAGAAATATTTACAAATGGCATAGCATTGCCCTTCAGTAGTTTGACTTACACTATATAAATTAAAATAAAGGGACAAAAACCTCTTGTGTTAAGAATAAAAGGAAAATGGCAAATATCAAAATAATAATAGCTAATAATAATCAAAAGATTAGGCAAGATCTTTGAGGAAAGTTAGAGGGTTCTGATTGATGAGCTTTCAGTAAAACAGGGTCAAGGTCCAGAACTGCTGTTGAGGTGCAAAAAAATTGCAGATGTACAAAAATCTGAAATAAAATTGGAAAACGTTGGAATGACGTGTGTTTCCAGCATTTTCTGTTTTTATTGTAGATTACATATGTTGAATCATAAAGCTCATTGCAGATGCATTTTAAGGATTTTATATCATTCTTATTTTCTATAGTTCATATCCAATAAATCAGATAAGAAAATCCCCTAATGATTACTGCTCCTTTCCATTGGTGTCAACATGTTTGCTCCATTTTTCAAAGACATCCCAAGCCATCCTTTCACTAAAGGTGCCCTCAATTTCTTAAATCACAGCCTGCCAATAAAGTTTATCCAGCAGCTTCATTGGGATGAGTCCGATTAATTTCATTATTTAAAAAAATAAATGGTAATAAGTGTGATGATAAGCAAGTGTTTATTATCAGTAATGCTCACCCTAGACCAGAGCAATTCCTTCCTCATGAATAGTCTTGTGAAGTATGCTTTAGATTGCTTATTTGCTTTCCTGTGTGGTCCCAGATTCACAAATTGGTGAATTTTGTAAACCCATAACAGATAAGATGTACGAAGAAACTCATAAAAGTTAAAAACAATACAGAATTATTATATCCTATCTAGCTAGATGTAAAGTATTTTTTTATTTGACACACAGCATGGTGGCACGTAGCTAGTCAAATGAATCCTGCCTGACATATTTTAGGCACAGTTCCCAGGTACTTCACTTCTCTGTGCTGTCATACCAGTTATTGGTTCCACATGTTCCCATAAAGCATATTATATTGGGTATATTGGGTCTCGTTCACTCAACTTACTGAAGTCATTTAAGTTGGAGAAGTCTTGTATTTATTAGTAGGCTGAACATGCCGAAAATATATTTTGGTTTAGTGACTTTACTAATAATTATATTAGTAGTCTAAATAAAAATTCCCACGTCAGCTCCTGGGAATTATTCTTTCTGTAATATTCTACTAATAGATAAACATTCTACATCTGCATAATTGTCATCTTTTAAAAAAAGTGTCAACCTACACAAATCTTGTTCAGACCTTAGCTTTCTAATAACCTCCAACATACTATCTGATCCCTCATGATACTATCTAATAAGCTAATATTTCTGCTGAGTCAGGAGAAATCTAATAACATGTTCTTATTGCCTTCACTGCAGTTCAATGTGTATCCTTCATTACAAATTTCAATAAATGATCTACTTTTCCAAGATTATCCTACTCCAAATAATTGCTTTAATTTTGTACACCTACACATAAAATAATTTTTACGGTCTTATATCTTTTCAGCTTTGAAGTTATATCATATTTTAGATAGCTTTTAATGTATCAAGTCATTTTACAATAGAATCTGTTCAATAAATACATAGTGGTGCAGGTTATTTGAATAATTATCCTTCTTATTGTCCATGAAGTGTGCTGTAACAGCTGTTTTTTGCAAGGAGACAATGGATACAACTGGGAATTAGATGTAGCTAGGGTAGTAATCAATGGGAGAAGTAATTAATTCTCATTCATCTTCCATTGTCCAACGGAAAGAAGCTTTGATTTTCAGCAGTGGCACACTTCACACTATACAATAAAATTGACCTAACATGCAAGAAGAAAAATAATAGTGGTTAGTGGAAATGTACTTCTCAAATGTCATGGAAACATAGAGATGAACTATAATCCCATCCCAGGAGGACGTTTGACCCATTTCAGAAGTCCATTCTACCACAACATTCAAAGTTGCAGCCTTCTCCCTGGAGAGTTCAATTTTCCACTAAGCAACAAATGAGGTTTTCTCAGTTTTCAGTGCTTACAATGGGAACCACCATATAAAAGTTGGATTTGAGTTAGAATTTAAACTTCACCATGAGTGGAACAAAATTTAAGGCAAGTAAAATTCATTCTACACTGATCTCTTTCGATTTTTATCCAAAAACTGTGATTCCAGATGAATGATCTCAAATTCAATTGGTTCTCTGCGTTGGGTTTGTTGACCATAGATGGATGTCTGAACATTGGGATTAATTCTAATGTTTGATAGGTATACATTATGAACTATTTGTCTGGTCAGGATCTACCAATTTTAATAAGACATAGGAGGAAAATTAGGCTATTTAGCCATCAAAAGAGAGCACTATCCGCTGCTCATGGTTGAAGAATTATGCACTTTCAACACGCCCATAGGGAGATATCGTTTCCTGCGTCTACCCTTTGGGATTTCTTCTGCATCAGAGGTATTCCAGAGGTCAGTGGCACAAATGATTGAAGGCCTGGATGGAGTGGTCGGTATCATTGATGATTTGCTGATATGGGGTGACACCATTGAGGAGCATGATCAGAGATTGAGGAAGCTTCTGGAGAGAGCACGTAAGTACAACCTAAAACTGAACAAAAGTAAATGTAGGATCAGAACTACAGAGATCAAATACATAGGTCACGTACTCAGCGCTGATGGGCTAAAACCAGATAATGAAAAGGTCAGAGCTGTGGTACAGTTACCATCACCTGAAGACAAGCAAGGACTTTTGAGGTTCATGGGCATGATACAGTATCTTGCCAAGTTCATTCGCAACTTATCGGAGGTCAGTGCTCCACTTCGAAAGCTACTAGAGAACAATACTGAATGGCATTGGGAAGATGAACAAAAGAAAAGTTTTGACACGTTGGAGCAGCTGGTTACCAATGCACCAGCACAGTCACACTTCTATCGCACAAGGTCTGGGAGATAAGTCAAACTTTCAGCTAGATACAGAGACTAGATCTACCTACAGTCTCACACAGTTTGAGACAAAATCACACATGTTATAAGTTCCAAGGTGTGAAATAAAAGGTTTATTAGTCTATGTTAGTAAAAGAAAATATACTGCTGTTAGTATTGTAAGATACAATGTAAAATACAGTATAAGAAGTTAAGATTTTTATTAGTTTATGTCATGACTGTTGTAATGTTAGAAAGTCATACCTAGAGGTATTGTTTTGGTAATTCACAGTATTGTAAAAAAAAACTTGAGAAGGGGGATGTAATGTATTATGTGAGTATTCGTAGGTTAGAGTGCATATGATGTCAGAACGCAGGGTTTTGTAAAATGGAAGTCTGGTGAATAAACGTGTGTATTTAATACTGCGGTGTCCAAGTCACATTAATGTTACAGTGCCCTGCAAACTGCCCAGGTGCTCTGTGTCTTGCCCAGGCCCCTGTGTTCCTGCCTGGGAGGTGACCCTGCCCAGGAGTTATGTGGCCTGCCCAGGGGGCTATCCTCCCAGCATTCCTTGTCCCATAGACCCATCCTTTAGCCTAGCCAGGGTCCTGCCTTTGCCATGAACTCTCTGAACCCCAGGATCACCTTTGCATGCCATGGTCTTCCCATCTTGTTCTATCCTTTACTTGTTCCTGTCCTGCCCCTAGTACTTCAGTGCCTGCATCCTGCATTTGGGTCCAGTCTCCATGTCCCCTTGTGACAATAGCTATTAGAGGCTAAAGATGCCATTACAGAATGACACTGTACCTGAAGAGTTCCAGTATAGTCTGAACAGTGGCTTGAGGGCTTTTCTGGCATAATGACCAGCTCATTATGCTCATAAAGCTCATTATTGTCCTGGGAGAAGGACTGTGTTGTAGAGATGGACTTGGACCATTGCAGAAAGGTGTGAGCATCAATCCACCTTCAGAATAGAGGAGGTTTTCTTTAATGGTTAAGCTGACACCACAGACTGTCTCAAACAAGATACAGTGAAACTGGTTGCAAGTACTTGAAAACCACCTAAGCAAAATTATGCCTAACATGTGAATGAAGGACACAACAGATAGGGAACAATATGAAAGGGGTATTAGATGACAATTATTAGCAAAAAGTCAAATGAATCAAAGAAATCAAAGCCAGGACAGAAAAGATTTAATTCTACAAGTCAACATTTCACAAAGTGATCTTAGAACAGCTTTCTTACAAATGGCGGAACAGTAGCTTAAATAAGCAGAGATCTGAGATATTGACATGAACATTGAAAAGGAACTAATTGACTCTGATATATTTAAAATTCCCTGCACACACACGTGGGAGACAGAATACAAACCTCTTTTAAGGCAATAATAAAGAATCATTGCCCAGCCCCAGTAAGAACTTGATCTAAAGATAAAAAAATGTACATGTTGTCTATCAACCAGGGAGTGAAGAGTACATAATAGACACAAGGAGTCATCCTTATGTTCCCACAAATAAATCAGATTACAAAACTGAAGAATTTTGAACATGTGAGCAGATCTACTTACCACAAAATTATTAATGAAGAAATTATTGCAAGGGTCATCACATGACACATTGCTGCAAAAACTGTGTACTGTTGTTATGAGTAAATAGATGGAAATGCAGCAGGTACTTCCACAAAGTCCTGCCATGTGCCTGGACATCTGAAATGAACTCAGCAATTCTGAGAGATTGCTTTACAGATGTGGTGGTACCAAAATTTATGCAGAGAGAAATGCTAGAGTAAACACACTCAACACATCTGGGAGATAACGACTGTTTAGGGAGATCTTACATCTTAGTTTCTAGCTGGGAACAGATACACAAGTGAAGGATCTCACATGAAAATGTGATGTGTGCAGATTGATGGAGTTAAGTCAACAGATCATTGAATGAGTGTAGCAATGGATCCCTTCAAAACTGTGGACAAAATTACTTAGCAGTTATTAATTACTTTCTTCATCTTCATGGAAATAGTCTACCTCAATTCAATCCTGTCATCAGCTGTCTTTCAAGGATGAAGGCTCAGTTTGATGGATTTTTGCTAGATTATCTGTATTAGACATAATATTGATATGGACACTGTTCACTTCAGGTAAGTTTGCAGTTAAAAGAGAATCTGAATTTTAAACATTATCATTATAGTCTCAATAACTCAAGAAAAGTAGGCAAGGCTGTAATCTGGATGTTGTTTGAGAAAGACAAAATAAGCATGCTCAGATACATACCTAAGCCACTTGGCATATAGACAGATCAGTAGCACGGGTTCATTTCCAGCCCAGTGAAAGATGAATCACTGATTCAGAGCAATACTGGCAACAGTTACAAGGTTACTGAAACCTAGAACGAGCAGATGATGTGGTAGGACTTCAATTATAATACTAACAAGAAAGACTGTAGAAATCTATGGCTGAAAAACATTTGTCACAATCTAGATCTCACAAATTGAAGATAGAAAAATATGTTACACACAGGACTGTAGGAGCATGGGATTTCTGTTAAACCAAATGTTGAAATCAGACACGAGGAAATCTGCAGATGCTGGAAATTTAAGCAACACACACAAAATGCTGGTGGAACGCAGCAGGCCAAGTAACATCTATAGGGAGAAGCACTGTTGACTTTTTGGGCTGAGACCCTTCGTCAGGACTAACTGAAAGGAAAGATAGTAAGGATAACTGTAGAGACCAAGTCATTAAGTATATTTAAAGTGGAGATTGATAAGAGATCTCTTACTATCTTTCCTTTCAGTTAGTCCTGAGGAAGGGTCTCGGCCCAAAACGTTGACAGTTCTTCTCCCTATAGATGCTGCCTGGCCTGCTGCGTTCCACCAGCATTTTGTGTGTGTTGAAATCAGACCATTCTTAAACAAATATAAAAGTAAGCATGCAGAAGATGTAACACCGTTCATTAGCAGCTCGTGGTAATGCGGCTAAAAGCATGATGTATTTCCAGACTAGACAGTATTCTTAAGGTAGAAGAGAAAAATAATTCAGATTTGTGAGTACCTTATAAATAGTTTTATAACAACTCACCAAGGACACAGAGAATGTGAAATTGGTATTCTGCTGAAGTAAATAATAATCACTAAGGATGGCATAAGCTTAGAGTCCACCTCAACAAGGCTCTTCCTCTTTATTTGTCTACCTGCACCATACTTGCTTTGTAACAGTAATGGGAATACTCTGCATTCTTATAGTGCTTTTCCCTTGGACTACCTCAATGTACCTATGTTGTGAAATGACATGCATGAATGGCACGTGTAACAAAGCTTTTCATTGTCTCTCAGTACAAGTGAAAAGAAATAAACCAATTAACAATTACCAGTCCCTCTCTCTCATCCTTTCTTTCCACTTCTAAGAAACCTGTTAAAATGGACCTCTTTGAGATATCTTAGTATGTTAATTCTGCGCAAATTATAATATGTTATCAGAGGATATGCAAAGAGCCGTCTGTGGAGTTGAAGGTTGGAATCAGAACACTTTTAAACAAGTGTAAAATGAATTGTGCAGGAATTATCCTTTCAATCCATTCTGAAACACAATTTTACCTATAAATAGCTTTGGCATTATGAACCAACCTTGTTCCAATTTTTGTTATAGGCAAGTTTAGTGAAGGCTCATGGAACCCTGTGGTTAATATTTGAATCAGTTCTCAATTCTGTCATTTAAATTTAAATGACAATATTGGTTCGAGGGAATGTACTTGACACATATACCATATGGTTTTCCAAGGCAGATTGGAGCATAAAGTTCACGGACAATTCTCTCACTCTATTTTAACATCCCTTTCTCTCACCAAGTTATGATCATGTGTGATTGCAATGTGTCTTCCAATTGCAATGGGAAAAGTCGTTGAAAGCTCTCAATGTGTTTCTTTTCTGTTACTGAACCCTCTCCTCTGGATGGTATGTGTGCATAGCTGTCAGATGAGAAGAGGTCAGACTTAGCTGTAAAGATTTCCAAACTTAGATAATTTTCTGGCTGTTATTGCCCTGCTGTCTCATGTCTTTTTATGGAAAATGGCCCTAGGAGGCTGCAGGCTGTCACAGGAACCAAGAAAGAAAGCTATTTTCTTTCTAACCTGTTTGGAAGCCTGTCCTCAGCCTCTGAAGAGAAAAAAAAGTCACTAATATTTTTAAAGATGTTTGCTTCAGACACTCTTTGCATTTCCACTAACAATCTGGCAGAATACCATTTCACGGATATCACAAACAACAAATTTCACAGCATATGCAATAGGTATCAAACCTGATTCAGATTCTGATAAATATTCACACCTCTCATAGTAATCAATTAAAAAAACACATTCTCTTGATATAGTACCAAAACAGTTTCAAAAGCACCAATGAATCATATAGCACTTGTCTTGTGGGAAAATAAATGGATGTTGGTGTTTACTGATTTGGACATAGATAGTTCCTGCCATACACATTAAAAAAATGGCAATCTTCCATATTTAAATAGTGACATGTTGAGTTACAACTTAGTAATTGGCCAGTTGGCCCAACTCAAATTGATGTTTATCCTCCCTATGAGGAAATAGTTTCAATTGCTTTTACCCATCCTGTTCTAAAATCCAGTTAATCCATGTCTTTGATCTTTAACACAGTTTCAATCGAGTCAAATATGAACTCGAGGAACAGCTTCTCAAATGTTTTATCCAATGATCACTTTTTCTTATGGTTTACAACAACTGCCTCATTCTGCATCTCAGAGTTCAGAATGCTGTTTTTTCTTTCCTCTGGTTACCCTCCATTTGCACTTTCTTCTGGCAGCTTCCACCACCTTTTCCCAATTGACCAACCTGTATCTATTTCCTCTTGGCTTCCATTCCATTACAATTAATGACTTTGTTCTTTTCTCATAACATAAAACATGCCATTTTCTAACCATGCCCAGTTCTGATGAAAATTCACCTATCTCACATGTTAACTGTGCTTTCTCTCTACAACTGCTGACTGATATTTCTAGTGTTTCTAGCATTTTATTTCAGATTCACAGCTCCTGTAGTTTATTGCTTTTCGATGCAGGCAGTACTTATTGATTGCTGAGAACAAGAATTTACCAAGAAATTTCTAACTTTTTATGTGCATTTGTATCTAAATAAACTGATTTAGTTTCAATATCTTTTCCTTTTCCTGGCACACAATATTTGAGCAATATTTAAAGCAGCAGCCATTGAATGTTTTGTGAAATGTTAGCATTATTTTTGTAACATATTGAGACACCGTATAGGAATTAGCTCCTGGAGTTCTCTTGAAGAGTAGTTATAAAGAAAAGGTGTTTTGAACACAGAGGAATTTCCAGACCCAAAAGGTGATAAGAACATTTCACAAGTTTCTACAGGCAAACTGTATAGATGTAATTAAAATAAAGCTGTTCAATCCAGTGAATGAAAAATGAACAGAGGATTATGCTGACAAACTCAAGATTTTCTGCATTAAATTTCAACCATTTTAAATAGTTAATTAATATACTTGGTTTTTTAAAGTACTTGTCATGACTGGTGGAATTCTTAATTTTTTTACTGCAGTTTTATTTGTAAGATATATCCTGAAACAGCAATGTTTGCAGTAATGATTTTTCAAAGAGACTGGTCTTTAAACTCTTGAAGTCTGAACCACTACCCAAGTGTTTTGCTGTTTAACCAGTTTGTTCTGCATTCTGTGTCATTCCCTTTAACACAATGTGCTTCGATTTTTTATGTTGCCTGCAAAAATTTTCATTTAAAAACCTATGCATACAAAATTCACTGTATTTCCTGATACAAGTGATATGGCTGGTGGTATGATGTGATGCATGCCTTGTCCTACTACAAAAAAAAAACAAGTTTAGCATCTGCACAGTTGAAAGATTTTGTTTTGGTAGTATCTGCTCAACCCAAACCATTCTAGCTAAAAGTATACTTACTGCCTGTTTAAAATATGCACCTGTGCTTGGACATATCTATGCTTATTTGAATAATTATCAAAAGACCTTTGATAGTGAAATAGCAATGGCAAGCAAGATAGATGAGAAAAATGGGATGGAGTCCGATGAACAACATACTTCGTTGAGTGGAATGTCATGTGGCCCCACCAGTTTCAATACGATGCAGCTCTGGTCAGCTGGGAGTCTGAAGCACAGCTGGCTAGCTGGAGGCAATGATACTTCAAGTGGTTGGGGGCCACAGGAAAGCAACAAAGAAGTGGCTGCTTGTATTGGGCAAGGTATGGAATGAGAAGCTTCTGAGGATTTTGTGTTCAGAAAGTTGCAAGGTGGTATGTGTGGGTGAGGTTAGAGGAGCTGCTTGAGGCAAATCATGCAGATGCTGGGAATCGAAAGCGAGAACAAGAAAAACGTAAACTGGATGAACTCTGCAGATCAGGCTTCATCAGATGAAAGATCAATGACCTGAAACATTGACTCATAGTCATAGACAGAGCATGGAAGCAGGTTCTTTGTATATTCAGTCCATGCTATTAAACACCCATTTACACCAGTCCCCACCTCTCTCAATTTATCCCCACATTCCCCTCAGTCCCCCCACCTCCTAGAATCTACCACTCACCTATGCATGATGGTCACTTTACAGTGCCAGTTAATCTAACAGCACTCATATTTTGGGATGTGGGATAAACCAGTCGACCCAAGGAAACAGCATGGTTGCAGGAAAGATATGTCCACCTCCACACTGGAGGTCAAGATAGAACCTTGGAGTTGTGAGAAAGCAGCTTTCCTGCTGCCCATATGCTTTTGTTCACTTTCAAGGGATACTGCCTGGCCTGCCAAGTTCTTCTTCGTTTTCTGCTTGTGCCTGGAACAAAAAAAAAGCTTTTTAGGTCTTATGTGATTACAGGATGAAAAAGATTACAGAAGGGAAAAGAAGACTCATCAGCTTTTCTTAACTTACAGAGTAGGTATGTAGCCTCAAAAATGTAGCTGAAATGCAATGATGTGAACTGGCCATGATCTATACATTTAAAGAAACTTTGCTGGTTCTTTATTCTTGCCCGATGGAGAGTGCAATCAACATGGGATGTTGGTTACTGAGTGCCTAATTATTGCTGAAAAGTGAGTTGCAATGAAGGTTCATTTAACATGGTAATTTACACCTTTAGAAAACTATCAAGGGATCATAGGAAAATAAGTACTTATGAAATGGATATAGCCATACCAGCTGCACACTCCCAGGACCAACAGATGTGGTTGACAGACAATATCGGGTGACTGTAATTTTCAATGTGATATTGAACTGTCGTCATCAATCTACTTCCTCAGTTTCAATTTATATTAATTTTCTTAATCATATAAATAAATAATATCAAAAAGTAGAAGTATTAGTGCAGAATATTCTTAAGGAGGTTAGTGAGTTGCCAGAGGTTGTGGGGTGCACGCTGACACTAAGAGGGCATAGTTTTAAGGTGCTTGGAAGTAGCTACAGAGGGGATGTTGGGATAAGTTTTTTTACGCAAAGAATGGTGAGTGCGTGCAATGGGCTGCAGGTGACTGTGGTGGAGGTGAACACAATAGGGTCCTTTAAGAGACTCCTGGATAGGTACATGGAGCTTAGAAAAGTAAAGGTTTATGTGTAAACCTAGGTAATTTCTAAAGTAAGGACATGTTTGGCACAGCATTGTGGGCCAAAGGGCCTGTATTGTGCTGTAGGTTTTCTGTGTTTCAGTGTTTAATGACATAGGTAGAAAAGGGGGAAGAGGTCCTGCTCAGAGAGTATAGAGAATTAGGGAAGAGGTTGAAGAGCAGAACCTCCAAGGTAGTACTCGCTAGGTTATACCCAGTGACATGTGCTAGTCAGGGCACGAATAGCACAGATGAATAAGTGGCTAAGGAACTGATGCGGGGTTAAGAGTTTCATGTTTTTGGATCATTGGAACCTCCTCTGGGCCAGGGGTGACCTGTACAAGAGGGGAACCAATATCCTGGCTGGAGCTAGTGCTACTTGGAACGGTTTAAGCTAGTTTGTCAGAGGGATGGGAACCACAGTACCAGGTCAGAAAGTGGAGGGATGCAGAGGAAGATTGATGTCAGGCCCAGTAAAAACAGACAGATGCAAAGTAATAGATATGATATGATGGATAGTTTGAAGTGTGTGTATTTTAATGCTGGGAGTATTCTAGGAAAAGGTGATGAACTTAGAGCATGGATCAGTACATGGAACTATGATATTGTAGCCATTACAGAGACTTGGTTGAGAGAGGTTGGCTATTTGATCACTAATTTATTTGGTTCTGCACAACACTGTGGGCCGAAAGGCCTGTTCCTCTGCTGTACTGCCCTCTGTTCATTAGTGATTGGCCTTAGACATATACCTAAGCTTAGAAATAAGATGTAATGACTCTCATTTCCAAGTTTAGGTACATTCAAATACAATTTTATTTTTGTATCATGGTTAGAATTGAACCTAAATGTTTTTGAAGGTTAAAGGTGCTTGATCATCACCTCAGCCTAAAAGTTCCATGGGTACAGAATTAGAAGTAACACGTGGGGGAATACATTTGACATGTGCTGTGTTGACACCAGTTTATACGTATTGCCATAAGGGATGGATAGACATAATTTGTAGCTTTTTCAACAACGTGAAAAATAAACCTGTTACACCTGAAAGGGGTATGTTATACCACATACCTTTACAAGCCTTTGATCATCTGTTTGCTTTTAATGGAATGGATATTTTGACATGCTTGAACTAATATATTTTGCAAAAAATAAAACAGGAATGTATGCCATTCATAAAAGACAAAACGTGGAACAGTACAGCATATTACAATACAGGCCCTTTGTCCACGATGTTGTGCTGATCTTTTAACCTGCTCTAACATTGATTTAACCCTTCCCTCCCACATATCCCTTCATTTTTATTTAATCCATGTGTTTGTCAAGAAACTCTCATATGTAAATATGTGTCTGCTTCTTCTTGTGTAAAAAAACAGCTCTGACGTCACCCCTATACTTTCCTTCAATCACCTTAAAATGATGTTTCCTCACATAAGCTGTTTTCACCCTGGGATCAAGTCTCTGGCTGTGCACTGTGATTGATGGGTTGTCTGTCGTATCCAACAATCAGGGCTTTTAAAGTGGAAAACTTGCACCAGTGTAGTTCTAATCACTTGACCTTGGAAGTCTGGGTCCAGTTGTATGAGTAGTCATCACAAACTGGGGTCTTACTTGGTTTCAGTAGATGACCATGACTTCTTCTGCACCTTGTTATGACCTTCGCTCTACACAAAGCACTGCCCAACCACCTTCCTGGCGATTGGATCTCACTGTTGATCTCATCCACCCAGTCTGTCAGAGATAACTTTGCATGCTAGAACAGGCACGTCCCTACCTCAGTGGGGAATGAGGCCTGCCAGTTGCACATACCAGGTTTAGAATGCCTGACAAAGCAGTGTACCGATGTGTGTTTGCCGCCCAAGTCAACAGCTGCTTGGTGTCACAGGTGGGAGCTGAATGTCCGATGAGGTCCAAATGTGATTAAGCTGCTCCAGAATGGACACAACAAGCCTCTTCACCAGAGTACTTCCTGGCAATTGCATCTTATACACCTCTGTAAAGTCACCTCTCATCCTTCTTTGTTCCAAAGAAAGGAGCCCAGGCCTAGTGAAGCTTTCCTTATTAGTCATGCTCCAAACTTTTCTCATAAGACATGCTCTCTGATCCAGGTTGCTTTCTGGTAAACCTCACTGCTCCAAAACTGAACCCAGAACCAAAACTTTTGGAGCTGCAACTTTGCCTTGTGACTCTTGAACTCAGTCCTTTGACTAATGAAAGCCAACAACACACATTCTTAACCATCCTATAACTTGCATGTCAACTTTGAGGAATCTATGGACCTGAATCCCAAAAGACCTCTGTTCCACCACACTACTAAGGATCCTGTCATTAACCCTGTATTCTCCCTTCACGTCTAACTATCCAAAGCAAATCTCCTCACTCTTTACCAGGTTATACTCCATCTGCCAGTTGTCAGCCCAGCTTTCCTGCCTATCAACGTCTTAATGTCCTGCTGTAACCTCCAAAAACTTCTACACTACACATATACTTCAAGAGTTTAAAGACTGGTCTCTATGAAAAATCATTACTGCAAACATTGCTGTTTCAGGATTTTTTTTTACTGCATTTGTATTTGTAAGATGGGGAAAAACAAAAAATTGAGTGCTTTCATTTGTTCCTACATTTAATTAATGAAGGAAACTTCTCCCAAAAATTTAGGATATATCAAGAAAATTGTAGCAGTGAGTTAGCACGTCAGTGATTTCAAAGATTTCACTCACTAGCTCATACAATTAAACGAATCTCCGTGAAAGTACTTTTCTCAGATTAGAAATTATAAGAATTAAATTAGTTCAATTATTTTCTCAAATGCTGCTGCCCATCGATAATAAATAATTTTGGACCCTCTTCTGGAAAGTGCAATTGAGCAAGACTCCTAAATTGTCTTAGAAGAGGAGGGGAGAATATAGGAGCAGCTTCGAGCATTATTCATGGTCCAGAATCAGTTCATGAATAAGGGAAGTGAAAAACAGTACAGGGAAAGCTTTAAGGCAAAAAAAAAACCAGAGGAGAGTGATCGATTACCCAGGCTGGGCATTGGAGTTGTGTCACTGATTGGATAGATGTTACTCCATTCTTTTCTCTTAGGTAAAAGTTGAAATGTTTTGTGTCACCCTCGATGTAAAATGGTCAGACCCAACACAAAAGAGATGTAAACAAATATGTGAAAAAGAAAATGTGTAATTTCTACAACCCAAAGGTCCATGAATAATAATATAATACTCAGCTGCATTGTTTAATCTGCAACTTGTCAAACCTCATTTATGCTGAAATAAAATCTGAACGGTTAGTAATACAGAGTGAGCTTGGAGCTATTGAACAGCCAATCCAAAGTTACTTCAGATTTATGGTGTAGATTTACATGACATGATTTTGAGCTGTGAAAAAAAGGCAAAGAGACTGAAAACTTTGATAACAGCTGGCATTGTACCATGACCCCTAAGTTATTTTAAGATGCAATATAAGGAATTGCTGCCGCCTCCGTCATCCCCCCAGATCTGAATAGGGTGGATTATATATACATCCAATTAGTCAGTTGAGACCAACTGAGACATAGGAACAACTTCAAAGCTTAAATAAATGACATAATGATTCATAGGGTGCAAATGTGCAATTCATGCCCTAAATTCATTGCGGTATGAAGGGCTTGATGAACTACAACCCTGGGGACTATCAGCATTTTACAGGAAAAGGAAATTAAATGGAAGTGAGTGAGATGGTTGGCCTTACAAAACAAAACAAGCAGATGAAAATTCCATTCTTCTGGGATCACAATAATCGATTCTGACTTAGTTGATGTCAGGCTAATAGATATTTTTCAATTTTTATTTTGCATGTGTCTGCTTTACTTCTGTTATAGGAAGAACCTAATTAGCCTTTTTTGAAGAATCACTGCAATTCCTAAAAATCCATTCAAATGTGTGCTTAAGCTTTCTTACTGAACGTATCAAAGTAAAAACAAATGTACAGAAAAACATGTAAAAAGGCTCTTTCCTAATCTTCCAAAGCAACTGTTTGCCAACTACAGTCTTTGCAGAAATCATCTGGCCCTCAGCCAAATTAGCATTTTGTGCTGAAACTTTTGATGTGAGCTAATGAGAAACGTGCCATTATTTATGGAACCAAAGCAAAATTAGAGGAGAGTGCAACAAGTAATATAGAAAATAGAAACAACTATTCAGAAAGTGGAACTAACGGATTCAATATTAAGTAAACAAGATTCTCATGTAGTCAGAATTGCTGGACGGTAAGCCAAGTCCATGTAACTGAATGTAACTGTTTTATTAACAGGAAGACCTGACACACTCAACTGACTTCCTATCTTTAAACTGATTTATCAATCTTTATGTTCCTGTTAGCCCCTAAAAATGTTAATGGAGTATCTACGCTTTGCTAACAATGCAGCCCTCTGCTCTGAGCATTGACTTCAAATCCAACTGACACTACACCCCTTTTACATTCCAGAAAATCATAGGAGAATAGAAAACAGAAGCAGCCCATCGAGTTGGCTTCTGCCTCTTAAGTTGATTTTCCCAATCCTCATATGGCTTGCTTCTCTTTAATGTCTAATAAGATAACAATTTCAATAACAGATCGTCCATCTACTTCTGGGGAAAAAAATGTTAAAGATTCACAATGCTTTCAATAAATAAATTTCTTCTCATCTTAGTTCTACATAGGCAAACCTTAGCCATAGATTCTAGTGTTAGACCTCTCCAAACAGCTTCTTACCAACTTACCAACTCCATTCAGTTGTGCAGTGTTCAGTCAGATCATTTCACATTTATCCATTATCTAGAGAGTACAGGTATATCATACTCTTCACATAGGACAAAATCTCAGTTCAGGAATTATTTAGAATCCAAGTTACATCAGGCTCAAAGCAGCTCTATGTTACTGCAGTAACACTGTGTTTTGTATGATTGAAGCAAATCTTTCTGATTCAATTCCAGCTTCCTCTACGACAGAAGCCAGTTTGTCACTTGTTTTCCTAAATGTGTGATCCCTCTGTATACCAACATTTAGTAGATGTTCATCATTTCATAAATGTTTGGCAACAAATATTTTCCAAGTCAGCAGTGTTACACTCGTTATGTTGTAGTGATGGAGTGTTACACTGGCCCAGTTCATTGAACTAAAGGGGAGCTGAATTTCATGAGCAAAATATAATGTGTTGCCACTGCTAAATGGCATGTTTAGTAGTTTAAACCAGTCATTCCCGTTCCATAGTCCTTCCAAAGTAAATAGCTCACATTTTCCCACATCATACTCTATCTGCTATTTTCTTACCCAGTTTTATGTCTCTTTATTAGACTTCTGGCATTCCTTTCATAACTCACTTCTCCGATCATTAATAATTATAATTAAATTGTAATTGGTCCTTTCATCTACTTCATTAATAAAGACTGCAAACAGTCAAGGTCCAGCCTTCAGCTGGGTCAGATCACATTTATACTGACCCATTTACTTCCACTATGATTACTTCCCTCTAAACAATTCCTTCCAAGTTGACATATTCATTGGAACTATTCTACAGTTTGTAGTTGCAAATTACAAATTCACTGTTATGCAAATTATAACATTTTTATTTCTGTTTTATTTTTTGCAGCATCAGCAAATTTAGCTTTTACTTTATCGGACTAATGTGTCTCTTTTGATTAGCATTTTTAATATATTTAGCTCTGGCCATGTCACCAATGTTTTGATCACAACCAGAAAGAGTTCACCCTGCTTTCAAGTTGTCATTTTCAGTAACAGTCTCAATTAAAAAATGTTAATCTGTGATATTTCCTTTCAAATTCAGACTGATTTGATATTCACATGCATTTTTTTTTTGTTTCTGAACAATTTTCTAACAGCAAAATGCCTGCGTGCATATTGTTTATGATGCAAATGAAATGCTCCAAATAATGTTTGGCTAAATTGAGCCTTTGCTGACATTAATAATGTTAATGACATTGAGCATGTTTCCTGATATATATGCCTAGTTATTTAATTATAGTTACCTGCAAGTGAAATTACATTTCATGTAGAGTAATATGCAATTAAATGCGACTTTAAAATCAAAGTAAAAGTGGTTGCACACATCGCATTTTCTACATCACTTATGCTTCATTGAGCACTTTTTTGTATTTCCAGAGAACTAAATCCTGGTTTCCAGGTGTTGTCTGTTAAGGGATATTAATGGAGGAATTGTTCATGCAGGCTATAAGACTTCTGAATGTATGGGAATGCAATGGTTTCCTGTCAGCAGGAGCATGGCAGCAACCTTTCAGGAATTTAAGTTATTCAATAAGAACCCAGCCACAGTAACCAGAGTTTAGCACCTTAACAAACAGGAAATGTGCTCCTTTGCCCTCTATAACACTGTAATTCATTCAGGAATACTTGACTGCTGATTACGCATGAACAAGATATGGAGCAAAAATTAAAAGGGGCTGGAAATTTTGTCACATCACCCAATGATTTGCGTACTTTTTTAAAATTTAGAGATATAGCGTGGAAGGGGCCCTTTTGGCCCAATGAGCCGCACTGCCCACCAACCTACCTATTTAATCCTGGCCTTTAACAGAGCAATTAACCATGACCAGTTAACCTATTAACAAATATGTCTTTGGAATGTGGGACAAACTGGAGCATGTGGGGGTAACTCTCGCATACAAGAGAGGATATACAAACTCCTTACAGATGGTGTCATAACTGAAATCCGAACTCCAATACCCTGTGCTGTAAGAACGTTGAGTAGCCACTATGCTGCTGTGGCAACTCCAGCCCACACCCTCCCCTCCCCACATATTTGACAGAGTTTTAATGAACACTCATTCATGCTTTGCAGTTTAGTATCTTGTTATACAGTTTAGTATAAACTTTGCAGTTTAGTATCTATATACAAGAGGCGATTATGCTGATGAAATAATGTCAATCAGAATGCAATGCTCATTTTGGTCTGGTTGTGATATCTCTAGACGATATCCAATTCTAGTTCCAACTCTTCAAGAGGAACGTAAAGGTCTTCAAGAAGAGGCTGAAGGATGGTTCTGGGGTAAGGAGTTTCAAGTATAAGGTTACACTGGAAATGCTGCAGTTGTTCTGTTCACTACGTGCCATGTTGCATGACATATGCAATCAAGGTCTTTCCACAATCATGATTGTTTCTGGCAAATTTCTCGACAGAAGTGGTTTGCCATTGTCTTTTTCTGAACTGTGTCTTTACGAGACAGGTGACCCCATCTGTTATCAATACTCTTCAGAGACTGTCTGTCCGACATCAGCAGTCACATAACCAGTGCTTGTGATATGCACCAGATACTCATACGACCACCCACCACCTGCCCCCATGGCTTCATGTGACCCTGATCCGGGGGGGCTAAGCAGGTGCTACACCTTGCCCAATGGTGAATGGCAGACTAGCGGAGGGAAGGGGCGCCTTACACCATCTTTGATGGAGATGCACCTCCACTCCGCCATCCAGTAGGTCTGCTGTATGAAGCAAAACAGCTTGAGAAAAGCTTTGAGAGAGACATACAAAATAGAGAGAAGTTACTCTGATCAGTGGATGTCCACGGACCAAGAAATAATAGTTGTAATAATAGGTGGTGGAATTAATCTGTGCCTTCAAAAGGGAATTGTATAGACAAAATGATAATTCTCAGGCCTGTGGTAAAGAGCAGAGTGGTGGTGATGACACAAAATGATAATTGGCCAACTGGCTTCCTGTGCTGTAACAATTCCATGATTCTTTTTTTGCAAAAGAAAAATTCTGCACAAAGGAATAGCCAGGGATTCTTACACTGAAGTGGGTCTTCAGGATGTGAACCTTGTGTTTGTCCTTGTCTATGAGGTCTATCCATAACTGGAAGTAGAAATAATTTATTTTCTTCTAAGTGGGTTCCTGTTCTACCACCAAAGATTATTACTATGTTGCCAATATCCTCAGCCTCTTCAGGGCCAAGTGCAGGTCGGTGGGACTAGACAAAAAATTGCTTCAGCACAGCCAAGAAGGGCCAAAAGGCCTGTTTCTGTGCTGTAATGTTCTACAGTTCTCTCCCTATGCTTTTTTTTTTGACTGATAAAAGAGGCATGCATCCATCATCAAGTCTTTCCCCTACTCTTCCAGCATTGTCTTTTTCTTAGTGCACCTTCAATAGTTCAACTCTTTCCGCCTCTCCTTAAAAACCATCTTTACCAATGCATCTAGCATTGCTTGAGGAATCTTTCCTACCTCTTTTAGCGTATTGAGCAACTTCCCACCCTTGATGTAAGCTCCTCAGTCACTTTCAATACATTTCATAACAGGCCTCAGTCCTATTGTCCTTCTGTCCTTTGGAAAGGTCACTGTGATATTTTACTCTGCTGTTCAGCTGGGAATAAAACTGGTCCCTCATTGCACAGGTCCTATGGATTTTGGTTACCTTTTCAGAAAGTCTGTCAGCTACTTTAAAATTTAGTTACTATGAGCAGCCTCCTCAAAATACCAAAAATAGAAATCACATTTTTGGTTTATAAAAGGTCATTTCAGGAAGTTTGAAATTAGTTTATGTCTGCATGTGCTGTGTATAAAGAGAGTGAAATCAAAGGCAGTGACATTCCTGCATGAAACTATACCTGATATTCTTTCCATTAATTAAGTTTTATAACGGCTTCATCTTCATCGGTAACCTGTTCTAACCTTTCTGCTGTCTTTATTCATAATGCTTCAGTTCTCCGGCCAAGTGCTTCGGTACATTTTGGATCAATTCACTCACACTCATTCAAAAACAGACGGAAGTGCCTGTAGATTTGCTTTCCCATTTCAGTATTTACAAAGACTGCCAGTCTTAGGTGGGTAATTTGTGCTCTGTTGAAGAAGGAAGAGAAGGCTGAACTGAGGAATTATTGATCAATTTATCCAGAGTCAGCCTTGGAATCTGTAATTTGAAATCTAATCAGAGAGTAGTTAAATATGTTTGGGATAAATAAAACAAGCCGACAAGGCTCTAACACAAGGAAGTTACGTCTAATAAATTGAGATGGAGTTTTTTGAATAAATGACTGACTGGATAGTTAAAAGGACTGGAGAAGTCCTTAGCTTAGATTTCTCTCTATTGCGGTGGTACTGGATCTTTGTCAGCTCTTCCTTGCGTACCTGATCTTATCTCATTTCTCTGTGTCAGAATAATGGAAATAATAGTGGTGGACCCAAGGGCCACTTACAGCAGAGACACTGCTGTTGCCTGCACTGGGGGCTGTCGGTAAGGGGATTTATTTCTGCATTCTGCTAGCAGTATTTACTCAAAATAAGAACCCTGCTGTGACCCACAGCAGAGCAGCACTCTGTGGAATCTGGAGCCAATGTGAGGGGAAGAAATTTCTGTAATCAATTATTGTAAGATGGTCCTCATATTTACAATAGATGCTTGGTTTCTAGTTTTTGTTGTGAGACAGTAGATATCCAACTGCTATTTCTCAGAATCCGAATCAGGTTCTTATTACTGATATGTGTAATGAACTGTGTTGTTTTTCAGCAGCAGTACAATGCAAGACATAACAATTATTATAAGCTGCATAGACTGGACCAGATAAACCAGATGCACCAGGGTTCTGAAAGAGGTGATTGAAGAAATTATGGAGGCATTTTAGTAATAATCTTTCAAGAATCACTAGATACAGAAATGGTTCCAGAGGACTGGAAAAAATGCAAATGCCACTCCACTCTTTAAGAGGGAAAACTTCCTTTCTTTAAGAAAGGAAATTATTGTCCTGCGAATCTGCTTGAGACTATTATTAAGTATGAGGTTTCAGAGTACTTGGAGGCACATGATAAATTAGGCCAATGTCAGCATGGTTTCCGTAAGGGAAAATCTTGCCTGACAAATCTTTAAGAAAGGAAATTATAGGCTAGTTAGCCCGACTTCAGTGGTTGAGAATATGTTTGAGTCCATTATTAAGTATGAGATTTCTGGGTACCTATAGGCACATGATAAATTAGGCCAAAGCCATCATGGTTTCCAAAATCTTGCCTGACAATTCTGTTGGAATTCTTTGAGGAAATAGGCAAAGAAGAGCCAGTGGATGTTGTTTTCTTGGATTTTCAAAAGGCCTTTGACAAGGTGTCACACATGAGGCTCCTAAACAAGATAAGAGCCCATGGTATTACAGAACAGCTACTAACATGGATGATAGATTGGTTGAATGGCAGGAGACAAAGAACAGGAATAAATTGTTGGCTTCCTGTGACTATTGGTACTCTGCAGTTGTTAGTTTTGGGAACATGTCAAAGATTTGGTTGATGAAATTCAAAGCTTTGTGGCTAAGTTTGCAGATGATACAAAGAAAGGTCAAGGGGCAGGTGGTGTTGAGGAAGCCAGGAATCTGCAGAAGGATTTAGAAAGATTTATTATCATTCACAATAAAAGTAGCAGTAGTATTACTGGAAGCTATACAGATTGTTGCTCAGGTTTATATGCTGGCAATCATGATGTTCACATTTCTTTCCATGTCATCAAGTTTTATTTCACACCTTGTAAATGAGTGGGAATAATGGGGGCCTTTTCTGGTTGGCTGCGGTTGACTAGTGGCGTTCTGCAGGCTTGGTGTTGGGACCACTTCTTTTCGCCAATGATTTTGGATTATGGAATTTATAGCCTTGTGGCCAACTTTGCAGATAATACAAAGACAGGTGGAGGGGCAGATGGTGCTAAGGAAGCAGGGATTCTGCAGAAAGCCTTAGACAGATTAGAAGAACAGGCGAAAAAGTGGTAGATGGAATATATTTTAGGGTAATGTTTGGTCATGTACTTTGATAAAAGGATTAAAGGTGTAGACTATTTTCTAAATATGGAGAAACTCCAAAAATCAGAGCTGCAAAGGAACTTGAGAGACCTCATTTAGGATTCCCTAGAAGTTAATGTGCAGCTTGAGTCGATGGTAAAGAAGGGAAATGCAATGTTAGCATTCATTTCAAGAGGGCTAGAATATAAGAGAAAATAAGTAATGCTGAGCCTTTATAAGGCATTGGTCAGATTGCATTTGGAGTACTGTTAACAGTTTTGGACCCCTTGTCTACGAAAAAATGTGCTGCCTTTGGAGAGGGATCAGAGGAGCTTCACAAAAATGTTTCTGGGAATGAGAGGGTTAATGTATGAGGAGTGTTTGATGGGTCTGTGTTGTACACGCTGGAGTGTAGAAGAATGAGGGGAGAATCTCACTGAAACCTATCAAGTATTGAAATGCCTAGACAGAATGGATGTGGAAAGAATGTTTTCTATCGTGGTTGAGTCTAGGATCAGTGGCTGCATTGTCAGATTAGAGGGACATCCATTTAGAACAGAGATGAGGAGGAATTTCTTTAGCCTGTGGGTAGTGAATCTGTGGAATTCATTGTCATAAATGGTAATGGAGCCAAAGTCATTGAGTAAATTTAAAGTGGATTGATAGGTTTTTGATCAGTCAGGATGTTAAAGGTTATGGGGAGAAGGCAGGAGAATAGTGTTGAGAAGAATAATAAATTCCGTGCTGTGATTGTTATATGGTTATATGGTTATAAACCAGTTATGATGGAATGGTAGAGCAGACTAGATGGGCTGAATAGCCAAATTCTTCTCCTGTATCTTATGGTTTTATGGACTGTCTAGAAATCTGATGGCAGTGAGGAAGAAAATGTCTTTAAAATGTTGAGCTTAGGACTTCAGGCTCCTGTAGCTCCTCTCTGATGATAATAATGTGGAGAACGCATGTCCTGATGATGAGGATCTTAAATGATGGATGCTGCTTTCTTGAAGCACTATCTCTTGGACATGTTCTCAGCATATTGGAGGAACTGGTTAAGTCTACAACCCAGCCTATAACCTTAGACTACAACCCTTTGTAGCCTCTTGCAATTCTGTGCATTGGAGGGTCCATACCATATTATGTAATGCACCAATCAGAATGCTCCACAATACGGCTGTAGAAATTTGATGAAGACTTTGTTGACATACTAACTCTCCTCAAACTTCTAATGAAGTAAAGCCGCTGTGTGCCTTCTTCACAATTGCACTCATGTGTTGGTATAGTTCCTCTGAGACGTCAACACCCAGGAACTTGAAGCTGCTCATTCTTTCTACCGCTGACCCCTAATGAGGACTGGATTTTCTCCTTCCGACCCCCCCCCCTTCCTGAAGTCCATTGTCAACTCCTTTGTCTTACTGATGCTGCATGTGAGGTTCTTGTTGCAGCACCACTTTTAATATCCGGGTTATGCCACTATAACTCTGCAAGTAAATACATCTTGAGTGTGTATGGTTTTCAAAAGTTTTCTAAGTCTTGGGACAATGATCTAAGATAGGCATATAAATGATTTAGATTTAGAAATGTCAAGCAATTTCCATTATGAGGCAACTGCCAGCACTAATAAGGGTTTAATATAATATCAATTCTGGAGTGCACGTGCACAGTGTGAAAATTTGGAAGCTCCTATCACTGTGTTCCTGTTCATCCATTGGGTGGGCTGTTTTGATCCTTTCTTCAGCATTTTCTGTGGAAATCATTAAACTGACAAGAACACTCAGTATTTTTAACTCTTTGGGATAAAGAAACATTGAAAATATAACACTTTGTTTCAGTAGATATTTCTGTATTTTATGTGGAAGTATATTTAATGACATACAAAGCCATGATTAATGCATATAAAACCTATACTAACAGTAAGAAATTAATTTTATAAGTACATCCAAATTATTGTTTCCTCAGATAATTATTTCAGTCTTCAATTATTTTTAAAATATTATTATTTATGTTATTTTTAAATTATTTGATATTTCAACTAGAAAATATAGGAAGTTACTAAGAAGTTTATTCTTTTTCATTCTTGATTGGCTTTGATAATACTTCAGAGAATGGCCCTTAATTTGTTAGATGACCGCAATGTTGTTGGACATCAGAGGCAGGGACTGAAAAGCTGGATCCTGAAAGCAACAGGAGAGATGAAATCCATGTGAGCAAGGTCGCTTTCTGGGTAACATTTTTCAAAGGCAACTTTGAAGATTGTCACTGAACTGCTTGCAAAGTCCAGCCTTCAAAATCAATATTTAATGATGAAACAGAGTCCTGGAAGATGGGGAGGAGTGGTGTGCGATTGGCAATATAAGGACGACTTTGTTAGAAATTAATAGGCTAATAACAAGGGATTAAATTTAATAGGGAGAAATCTATGACAAGCTGCCTTGGGACAACTTCTAAATGGTACATAATATCATTTAATGAAACCCCTTTTTACCAGGCGTCTCTAGAGACACAGCTCATTAGCCCCTCACTAACAGCCACTGAACTCAGAGGGCAGAAAACCACCTTTCTCATATTCCGTATGTCTTGGGTCGGTATGACTTGGGTTCCACCGAAACCAGGAAGTTGAGATGTCTTGTCCATCCGAACCCCAATCTGTGAGAATACTGTGTAAGTACTGTCCCCATGCAATTGTCTGTCAGCAAGAAATAAGAGATTGTACACTGCATACAATTATAAAGAAAATATATTTACAAATGTCAGCTTTATTGAACAGTTAGTAGGAAATAGAAAAGAAAAAGAAATAAAAAAAAGTCCCATCACAACTAACTCAGTCCAAATGTGCAAGTAAGTTGGAGCTCATCTTGAAGTTGTCTTTAACTCATGCACTGGACCCAGGGTCTGTGTGAAAGCTCAAAATCCATTTTGAGCAACTGGGCACTCCCACAGAAGTAGTGGTCCTTCCTCCTTGAAGCCATTCATCTGCAGGGAAGGCATTCTCAGCCATCTTCCCACCTGTCTTCTCCCAGCTCCTGCCAAAATAACCTCAACCCACAACAGTGTCCCTCACAAAACCCTCTCCGTCCAGTATTCTCCAGAATCTTCTCCCAATTCCACCATCCTGATTGGCTGACGCAACATTCCAAAATTGAACAGCGTAGCCCCTTATCTTTAGCTCAAACCCCAACATGCTAAAGGCAGAACAGACTGTTCTTACAGAACTGCTGAAATGAAATACCTATGGCATAACAGTAAAAATCTTACACTAAAAGTGCTGCCAAAGGTGTGAATGAGATGTAAAGTTAAGAATCATAATTCTTTCAAGAAATTGTTGCAGTTAGATAAAAGCACTAAAATGTGACTGCGAAATTTTATACATGCACAAAGAAATAAATTTGGTTAAATTTACAACAGGTAACTGCTAGATTTTAGTTAGATATCTATATGCAATTTTAATACAATAGAGAGGAAGGGTGCAAAACATAATGCAGCAAAGATTCATTAAGATGACAACTAATACTGGTCATCATAGCTCAGATAGAATAACCTCTTCCAGCAGGCAACTTTTCAAGAGGAGATGACAATACTCGCTTTGTCATCCTCGACACAAATAAATAAATAAATAAATAAACAAACAAACAAACAAACAAATACATAAATACATGGAAGAAAAGCCATCAGTTTTTCAAGTAACAGATTGCCTGCTGTAAGAACTGAAATAAAGAAGGTTGGCACAAAGCAATACTGCTCTGCATGAGAGGAGAAGGTGGACAGAGAAAGTTGGTACTTGCTCTCTGAACCAACTGAGGTCAACATGTGTATGAAAATGTTAAATGAATCTACTCAGCCATGCGCAAATAGTCACTCAAACTTCCAAGAATTTACCATCCTGCATGTGTCCTTCCCATTTTGTCGCTCTGAAGTTTGCATTAAATTCAATTATTCACCAGGAATTCCATGCAACATGGTGTTTCCTATATTCCTTTTAACTGGAAGCTTTCCATCATTCTCAGACTTCAAATATCAGAATCGGAATTAGAATCAGAATCAGGTTTATTATCATTGGCATATAATGTGAAATTTGTTAACTTAGCAGCAGCAATACAATGCAATACATAATATAGAAGAAAGAAAAACAAAATAAAATAATAATAATAATAATAATAATAATTAATAAACAAACAAATAAATAAATCACAGTAAATGTATATTGAATAGATTAAAAATTGTGCAAAATCAAAAATAATATATATTAAAAAAGTGAGGTAGTGTCCAAGGGTTCAATGTCTGTTTAGGAATCGGATGGCAGAGGGGAAGAAGGTGTTCCTGAATCGTGAATGTGTTCCTTTGTTTTACCCTTCCAGAAGTTCACAATCAGCTCTTTTGTCTTACTGACGTTGAGTGCCAGGTTGTTGCTGTGACACCACTCCACTAGTTGGCACATCTCACTCTTGTACACCCTCTCGTCACCACCTAAGATTCAACCAACAATGGTTGTATCATCAGCAAATTTATAGATGGTATTTGAGCTATGCCTAGTCACATGAACATGTGTATATAGAGAGTAGAGCAGTGAGCTAAGCACACACCCCTGAGGTGCACCAGTGTTGATCGTCAGTGAGGAAGAGATGTTATCTCCAATCTGCACAGGTTGTTGTCTTCCGGTTAGAAAGTCAAGGATCCAATTGCAAAGGGAGGTACAGGGCCCAGGTTCTGCAACTTCTCAATGTGGGATTGTGGGAATGATGGTATTAAATGGTATTAAATATTTACTCAGACAAGTCATGCACGACTAATTCTGAGCTCTTTTCATCAAAAGAGATGTTTTTATTACTATAATGCCAGGCTTGCTGTGCTTCACGAGAAGGATTTGTGGAGTTGAATGTTATTTTCAGAGGAGGTGCAGATCGCTCCTTTATCTAGAGTTGCAATGTCAGTAACCAGGGTAGTCTAGAAGGATGACTCCTCTGGTAGGAAATACCTCTGCATTCCTGGCTTCTCTCCAAGTATAACAGCTGAAGAGACTTACAGAGCCGCATTCAAGTAGCACTAAAGTTATGGGAAATGCTATTGGTCTCCTCAAGATGAGAGAATGTTATTTACATCATACTGGGTTGCCTTGCAGTAAACATCAAGCAGATGTGAAGGTTTCACTTCATGCCGTGATGGGTTTGCTGACCTCAAAATTCTAAACTCAGATGAAGACCTTAAGCTCTATCTGATATAGATAGTCATCATCTATATCATCCCCCTCACCAAAGGGAGGTTATGCTGTAACTACACAATCTTCAAAGACTAGTTCACTTCCCTCTTTATTCTCCGTGGTGAGCTTAGCTGCCAATACCCACTATTTGAGTGGTGCGTCCCCCCCTCCCTACCAAGGAGGAGGTACTGTATTTCTAGCTAACAAAGTAGATTAAACACAGTTGATTTATTTTCAGTGAACCAAAACAACGTTATTAAAACATATTTAAAACTCCGAGGATTTCTATCTGATAAAAGACTTGCAAATTACAAACCATTTCTAAACACAGGAGATTTCCAAAACACAGATACAATTCCTATAAGCTAAAAAGCCATACAAATGATCAAGGTGAACTAGTGGTCTGTTGCAGAAATCAAAGGCAGAGGAATGGACTCTAGTTCATCCCATGTTTCTTTCAAGCTTCTTGATGTTCCTTATCCCATTCCACATAAACCTCAACTGCTCTCTTTTATAAAACCTTTGCCTCTTGGTGACTTAACACAAATATGATAAATTTTCTGCAGAATTGTTTAAAACAGGGGTTCCCAACCAAGCTAAATGAAATAAACTATTGTCTTATACTACAGCTCTTCAGCAGTTAGGTAGGTGCTATGGTCAGCATCCTTGTGCTTTAAATTGTGTGTTTATTTACAAAGTTGTTTTTCTTAAACTTCAATCTGTTACTGCTTTACATTTACAGACAGAACTGAAGACTGACTTACATTTATAACTGGATGCTAAACAATGAACGTAGTTGGAAGTTTAACTTACAACTATTTGGTCTTTACAAGTGGCAGCTGCTGTATTTAGAAAGCTAAACTTGTCGCGGCGCAGGAAGTGAATATCTAGCAAACCACGAACACCTTCCAGTGTCAGAGGAAGAGAAACAGGAGACCTGAAGCCTCAGACCATGAATCAAAGCCTGAAGTGGAGCAGGAGAAAGAACATGCCTACAAAGGAGGTTTCCCTACTCAGCAGTTGTAGCCTCATCTGTCTGGAGGAGCCACATATTGTTTGCATGGGTTATGAGTTACTTCCTGACAAAGAAGTTCTTCTCCAAAAGTTCTTGAATAATCACTCACCCAAATGGAAGCTCATTTATTCTCTGTCCAACCATTACCACCAACATTATATAGCAACAAAGAGAGATAAAGATTAGCTTTAGTTGTCACATGTACGAGCATTGAAACATTCTGTGAAATTCGTTGTTGTGTCAATAACCAATACAGTCCGAGGATGTGCTGGGGCAGCCCTCAAGTATTGCCACGTTTCTGGCTCCAACATGGCATGCTCACTCCTCACCCCTGTGATACAAAGCACCTTCCTCTGGTAGATCATGCCCCTTTAGGTGAATATAAGAACACTATATTCTCTTCCTCAGTATCTGCTTTCTTCATGTTGTTGCTATATGGTTGCCATAGGGTGTGCACCTATGAAATACAGATATGCTTAATTAGGTATGGTCCTGTCAGAACCTATACGTCCTCTCTTAACACTTATTGCTGGATGTAAACTACCTGAATGTTGTTTCACTTTGCCAATATCCCAATATTTTGCTTGCTTGATCTTAGTGCTAAATCAACAATGTTTTCGCACATTAGAAATTGTTACAATTAAATTCTGAAACCAATCTCTGGGAATCATGGAATAAAGATGGATGTGAACAGTACTGAAAAGTCAATGACCCAATGTAAAAATCAAGAAAATGCCACACATGTGCTTTGCAGCTGGCAATGAACTGCTGATCAACTCTGCCTTGTTTGTTGCAGTAAATTGGGTGAAGCTGAGGTTGGAACTCAGCTTCCGACTGAAGGTTCTGCAGTCAATTTAATCTTATTGGATGTTGTGTAAACTGATTAAGTAGCTGTTAAGCCATATTGCATTGTGAAACAGGTTGACCCAAGGAGGGTCAGACATGCCAGCATTACAGAAATATAATTGTAAATAGCCCTGATTTGTCACGCCAAACGTGCTACAAGATAATGTCAATGTATTGTACTCTGTCTTTGAAATTCAGAACCAGTTTAGTTAATGGTATAAATTTTGGAGGCAAAATGCAAAATGTGGCCATTGGGGTATACTGTGTTGTGTACTAGGTATGAATTTAGAGGTGAGTATAACGGAATTACATCAGTTTTCATCATTTAAACTACTTTATTTAAAATAGACCCTATGGTGTGAAGTATCACGAATGACTATTTTCTGTTCATGTAACATTTAGACCCGTTCTTTGACCATGATTCTCCCTTTCTCCCAGGCCCCTATCCCCAGTTAGTCTATAACCTAGAACTTCTCAAGGTACTTGGTTAAGACCCCAACCTCCAACCACTTACCTAATTTTCTCCTATCCCTCCACCTCACCAGCCACTAACCTGTTTGCCAATCCAACCTGGACACCAAGGCTCACTGAGCTTGCAATTGCTGGCCTTACCTTCCCTCTCAATCTCTCGATCAGTCTGGGTTCAACATTTTCGTCCTTCAGAAAGTACAACGTTCCTCTGGGTTTTGTACTAGTTGATCCATGACCAAAGATGTTGCTCTTTCACCCAGCCACAATCATTTAGCACACCATGTAGAATGCACAACAATTTCTAGGTCACATTCCTTTATGAAAATTTATTAGAAATATTTTCTAATTTGTTGGTTTCATGAATGAGTAGCATAGATAGGACATACTGACCTTATTAAAGGCATTGTCATTTGAAGGACCTAGGTACATTTCCCTAAATGGCCAGGGGAAAAAAAATACAAGGCTTTAAATACAAAAGGAGTGAAGATCAAATTAGTTCTAAACAGATATATAGAATGAATACAGCATGAGTTTTAGTATCTTAATATTGCTCATATTGATCGTTGGCTCTGTTACAAATAGATTAGGATGGTTAGATTAAATTCCAGTACAGTACTTCTGTAAGGATTGCTGGCTTTGTTTATTTGGATGGGTTTTATATATGTACACATTCATCATTGTTTCAATATGGCCATATGTAAAAAAACTAATATGCTTCTGGCTATGTTATTACCCTGAATTCCATACATTAAATTATAATCTGTAATAAATCTTTGAAATTTCAGTGAATAGAAATGTTGTACAAACCAAAGGCTGACACAGCACATTATCACATCAAGTCAAGGTTATAAATTTAAAAATAAACCTTTACCCGCTTGCTTTAAAAATTCTATGTAATGTAAAAACTATAAATGGGTGGAATGTAAGCCAATTCACTGATCCTAGCACTTAATTTGATTTTCATTATCCAATTCTAAACTTTGCCAAGCTAAAAATACATATCTTTTAAAATTATAGTTCTACTTGCATATTGCAGTTAATGTGATCTAGAGCTGAGGTTCTGTCTACTTATTTATGAAGTTCAATTTTGTTTCAGTAGACTCTTTGCCTTCTACATATTATTCTATCTATACATTGAATTTTATAGAACAAACATATCATATGAGCAACTGGTCTATCTTTGACTTCATTCTCCATATGAGCCTCCTACCAATCTGTCACTTCACTTCATCCTACTAACATACCTTTTATACTCTGACTCATCTATTTATCCAATCCTTTTAAACACCTACATGTTATTTTCCTCAGTACCTCTGTGTAACAGCGAGATTCACATTGTTCTGATGTTTAGGGCAAAACACTGGATCAATTAATTTTTCTCTTGTACCACCTCACCTTTGTTCAACATAAATTTGGCTACTTATAAATGAGAGACAACCTGAAAGATGAAAACTGTCAAAGATGCTTTATGATTCCAATTTTTCAGAATGGAAAATCTGAACTTCAAAGTTAACAATTTATAAGACCCAAGACAAACAGTGGACTTGTTTCCCTTTGTGACTAACATTTTTCATTCACTCCTTTTCCTATTTTCCCTTTGACACAATTCTTGTTTTTTTTAGAGAGAATAGATCCATTTTTAAGACTCCTGCCACATTTTTCAACTGGATATGGGTGGCTACGTCCAGACTCTCATTTATGGGAAACAATTCATTGTGAGAAGACCGAATTACATAAATGAAAAACAATATGGAGCTCCTTTCCTGATTTTTGTATGTTCTCATTTCACGGAACCATGATTAAAAGGAAAACTTAATAGATAGGTTGTGAGCAACTTAGTTTAGTCTGAAGAAGCAATAAAAATAGTGTCAAGGGGCTGGAATTTGTTGCAGAGAAGATGATAACAGATACAGAATTTCTACTGTTGAGCTGGAAGAAGTAATCATTTTATGAATGATGAAGGGTCTCAGTCAAAAATGTCAACTGTTTACTTCCCTCCATCGACATTGCTTGACCTGCTGAGTTCCTCCAGCATTTTGTTTGTGTTACTTTGTTTCAAGCAAGACACGTTGTACAAGTCTGTCAGTACTGAAGTAATCGACGTGCCAAAAGAGAAAATAGAAAGGAACGAGCAGATAACTAAGAGAATGATGAAAGAGAAAGCATGGCAAGAAGCAAAGGATGTACAGTATTTCAGAATACATCTGTCTGTTGCTGGTTGATCATGGATGGTCACTAAATTACCTTTCTTCTTCTTTGTCGTTCCTCTCTAATGAAATCAATTACACCACCAAATCTAACTTGTGGCAGAATAGCAGAGATTTACAAGTGGAGTTGCTTGAAAATTAAGGCCCTTCGCTTGAAAGCCATGTTGAGTCCAGTATTTGGTGGAATTTTCAGGCTGTTTGTGACTTGAGTGATTAAGTGGGAGTCCTGATCTTCTCGGTGGTCACATAGGAAGATTCTGGCAGTTGGATCTGTGAGGCTTTTTCAGGAAAATTAGGAGGATTATTCCTGTCAATAAACTATTCCTGATATTTGAATTGCAATATCATCATTACCATATAACCATATAACAATTACAGCACAGAAACAGGCCATCTCGGCCCTTCTAGTCCGTGCCGACGCTTACACTCACCTAGTCCCACTGGCCCACACTCAGCCCATAACCCTCCATTCCTTTCCTATCCATATACCTATCCAAATTTACTTTAAATGACAAATACCTCAATGTTTGTTTTAGCAATTACAATTTAGCAACTACAGACTATACTAAATGCTTCATTGAAGGAGGCTGTAGTTTTATTAGACCTGTTGAGACTGTTGAAAATTAGATTGGCAAACTATGCCATCATTAACAGGAAAGGTATAGTGACAATATTCTATATATAGTTCAAATTCAGTTTTGGTTAGCTGCACAGGCTCCAGGCAGGTTAAAATAAAGAAGCCTTTTCTGTTCATTAGATCTCTTCCTTGCGATTTAGGCCATCTCCATAGAATCTAGATGTTTCTCAACCTATGCATTGGTTACAGTACTCCATTCTTTGACACTTTACTCGTTCCTTATGTAAAGAAATAGGCAGGTGCATTGGTAAGAGTTGGAGATGGTGGAATGGGATGCATTCTTTGTCCTTTTTTTACGGGACTATTCAACTCTGCTCAGGATGTGTACAAAGTTGAGCTGTCAATTCATTACTCCAACTGGGACACCATCATTTACATACGTGCTTCACCATCTAGTACAGGATCACAAGTGGCTCAGTTTTTTTTCAAGTTAGTGTTTGTAAGAGATGTACCAGAGCAGAAACCATTGATGGAAACCAAGTTTTTGAACTTATCCTGCCATTTTCAAAGACATGTTAGATCTCTTTATTCCCATACACTTTTAAACCTGTATCCTTTTACATTCTCTTTATTCTCCTCATCAAAATGAATATTTTAATGTTTTACTGTAGTATTTGTTGTCTATCCATTTCGCTCATTTCTATATTTTTCTGTATTGTTAGCATTTTCCCAGTTTTCCAAGTTTGCCTATAGGGAAACACTGAAAGTATGCCCTATAACTCTAAATCATTGTTAGAAGTAAATATGCCCACATGTCCCGTCAATGGCCAAAAAATACGAGTGCTTATTTCCACCATTTTATCTGGCATCTGTTTAATTTATTATGTATTCACCGACTCAGTTTTCCTTTAAACTTATGATTACATTTTTGCTAGCAAGACATTTATGTGAATGGATGCAGAGCAAGACACACAAAATGCAGGAGAAACTCAGCAGGTTAGGCAGCATCTATGGAAAAAATCTATGGAAATAAATAAACAATTAACATTTTGAGCTGAAACCTTTCTTCAGGACTGGAAAGCAAGGGGGCAAAGACGGCAGAATGTGTTTGTGATTATGTGGTTAGATTTTTGCACTTTTTCTAAGTCCAAATGTGAAACATCATATACACCCACCCTCAATCTCTTTCTATTGCTTTAGAAATAGCATAAGCTGAGCCTGATTTGAGTTTAATAAATCTGCACCTTCTTTGATTTGTTGATACATTTTTCAGACTGCTAAATATCCCAAATTGCTATCCTGAAAGCATTTCCACCACCAAATTTAGTAAGTCTGCTTGATAGTTTTTGTGTTAATCCATCTTTACTTATCTTGCAACCATTAGGATTCAGGCACCGGTACCATTTATCACATATAACTTCCTCCAAAAACTCATGCTCAGATTTCGAATTTGAGCACAGATTAACTTTAATTTTTTTTTCATTGTATTAACCCAACCTATTTCCTATAATTATTTCTAATTATTCTTCTTACAATTATTTTGCTTAATGTCAGTAGAAGTGTCTACTACCTCACAACCTCACATATCTAGTATTTCACTTCATCTGTTAAGCTAGCTGTAAACTCTGAAGAAGCTTTGACTTCATTGAGTATTAGAATTTATCATCAATTTCCTCCCATGTAAGTTACCTTGGCTCCTGAAAGAACATGTTTGTGAAGGCCAGGATCACCATAAAAATAAGGAATGATGGATTTGTATAGGTGTAATCATGATCTGAAGATTATTAAAAATATTTCATAATATTTTATAGACAACCAAGAAATTCTGAAATATAATCACTATTGTAATGTCAGAAAGTACAGGACATTTTTTGTCATGGATGATTTCCTCAAAAAGCAATGAAATAATCTGTGATGTTGGTTGACAAATAGCATTTGATTGCTCTTCTTGAACTAGCAATGTGGGATTCTTTACATACGTTGAGAGTGAATACAGTGTACAATGTTTCATCCAAGTGATGAAAGTGCAGAAACAACAGTGCTTCTTCATGGCTAACCAATGTAACTCAACATGGAACAGAAGCTGTAAATACAGGTTAGTGTAATTGGGAGAGGAGTAAGAGAAGAACCAGGTGCAGTTAGATTAAAGACAATCATGATGAATTTGTTATGGTTATGCTTAACCAACTTGATTTTTTTTTTAATTTCCATAGTAGATATAGATGATATGGGGAAAGCAGTAGTGCAGATAAATTTTCAAAGGATTCTGCATATTTCACTTCTTGATAAACAGAATTCCATTAAAGGCTGCCATGGTAGGTGTGATAAAAACAATAAACATTTCTTTTGGCAAGAGGAAGTTACAGTGTTTATGTTCCTAACATCTGCTAACAAGTCAATACCCACTAATAAACTGAGAGGAAAAAAGTAATAGAAGGAGAGCTAGAAGACTAAGATGATCATCTGGAACCAGCTCCCAGTATGGACCAACTCCTCTACCTGTGACTTGTGGAATGAGCTGACCTTTCACTTCCAAACCCATCGGGATATAGCAGAATAGGTTCTTGGGTAGTTTGACAGCTGTCAAAGGCTTTTAAATTTTTTCAAAAATAAGTCTGATATTCAGATAGAAACTTAAAGCAATATAAAAAGTTTTAAATAATTTGATCAAATAAAAAGATCAAATTTAAGAAAAATAAAAAAAATAATTAAAATCTAATTTAGAGTCATAGGTAGCCATTAAGTACCTATTTACGCTAATCCCATTTTATTCCCCCACATTCCTGTTAATTCCTTCCAGATACTACCAATGAACTATTCACTAAGGGCAATTTCCTTTTGCCAGTTAATGTACCAACCCACATGCTGTTGTAATATTGGAAGAAACTGGATCACCTAAAGGAAACCACGCTGGTAGAAGGAGGAGCTTCAGACTCCACACAAACAGCACTGAGATCAGAAATGAACTTGGATCATTTTGGTGGTGAGAATAGAGTTCTACAAGTTTACTTCACTAATAATTAAATAAAACATTAAGATAGACTAAAATAAGAAGTATTTATCTGGATTTGTCTGTTTCCTACTGGGATCACCAACTCTCCTTGACATAAAGCTGGAGGCCAGATGCAAAATGTAACCGGTTCCTATCTTCTGTATATAATTATTCAAAGCAGTAATTTTTGCAATGGAGCAGATGGTCAGGTGATCTGACATCTGACTTTAGACATGACTTGACATTCTGTCCTTAGCAATGTGCATGTAGATATCTAAATTTGTGCTATGCTGTGAACTGCATTAGAATTTTTGGTGATCTGTCGGCACAATTTAGCCAACACTTAAAGCTATAGGATATTGATGGCACTCGAGAGAATAGATGTTATGGGACTAGTCAGAAGGTCCAAATCTGGGATAAAGGGTAGGCCACTGAGGAAGAAGATGAGAAGAATTTTCTCCTTTCAAAGAACTGTAAGATCTTTGGAAGAACACAGACAAAATGCTGGAGGAGCTCAACAAGTCAGGCGGCATGTCTGCAAAGGAAAAAGCAGTCAACATTTTGGGCTGAGACCCTTCAACAGGACTGGAAAGTAAGGGTGCAGAAGCTGGAAAAAGAAATTGAGATGAAGGGAAGGTGAGATAGATGGGACCACATACGGGAGAAGGTAGATGTGTGGGGGAGAGTTGATGAAGAAAATTCTGGGAGAGGATAGAATAGAAGAGATAAAGGGCCAAAAAAGGAAATTAATAAGAGAGGTTGGTGGCTCCCGGAAGAAATGGAAGGAGGTGGGGACCAGAGGGAGGTGATAAAAGACTGAGAAGAAGATGCAGGTTGAGAGGGTAACTAGAATAGACAAAGAAAAAAAGGGGGAGGGGAAAAATTACCAAAAGTTAGAGAAATTGATGTTCATACCATCAGGTTGGAAACTATCCAGATGAAATATAATGTTGGAAAATGCATGGTCATGCACTTTGGTAGTAGAAATAAATGTACAGACTATTTTCTAAACAGGAAGAAAATCCAGGAATCTGAGATTCAGAGGGACTTGGGAGTCCTTGTGCAGAACACCCTGAAGGTTAACTTGCAGGTTGAGTCAGTGGTGAGGAAGGCAAATGCCATGTAAGCATTCATTTCAAGAGGTCTAGAATACAAGAGCAAGGATGTATTGCTGAGGCTTTATAAGGCACTGGTGAGGCCTCACCTTGAGTATTGTGAACAGTTTTGGGCCTCTCATTTAAACAAGATGTGCTGGCTTTGGAGAGGGTCCAGAGGAGGTTCACAAGGATGATTCCAGGAATGAAAGGGTTGCCATACAAGGAATGTTTGATGGCACTGTGTCGGTACTCACTGGAATTCAGAAGGATGAGGGTGGCTCTCATTGGAACCTTTTGAATATTGAAAGTCCTAGATAGAGTAGATGTGGAAAGGATGTTTCTAGTGGTGGGCGAGTCTAAGACAAAATAGTATAGCCTCAGGATAGAGGGACACCCTTTCAAAACAGAGATGTGGAGAAATTTTTTTAGCTAAAGGGTGGTGAATTTGTGGAATTTGTGGTCACATGCAGCTGTGGAGGCCAGGTCGTTGGGTGTTTTAAAACAGAGATTGATTGGTTCTTGATTGGATATGGCATCAAAGGTTACGGGGAGAAGGACAGGAACTGGGGTTGAGGAAGAGACAGAAAAAAGGATCATCCATGACTGAATGGCAAAGCAGACTCGATGGGCCAGATGATCTAATTCTGCTCCTATGTCTTATGGTCTTATGATCTATGGAATATGATGTGTTGCTCCTTCAATTTGAGTTTGCCCTCATCATAGCAGTAGAGGAAGCAATGGACAGGTCTGTCAGAATAGAAATGGGAAGCTGAGTTGAAATGCTGCCTGACTTACTGAGTTCTTCCAGCAGTTTCAGGGGATATAGGAAATTGAAGACCAACATCGAATATATTAGGAACAGCTTCTTCCCCTCCACCATCAGATTTCTGAATGGAGTGTGAATCCATGAACACTACCTCATTATTACTCTTTTGCATTATTTTATCTGTCTATCAATCTATCTACCTATCTATCTATATACACATACCTTGTAGTATCTTTCCAGCATCTACCGAATCTTATATGCATAAGGTCTTCAGAATTCTTTGCTCCAGGGACCTACGGATTCTTGGCTGTTGGATACATTCTGGACTGAGTCTGATAGCCTTTGAATTTCAATTAGATCAAGGAATCTGGGGATCGGATATAGAAATGTACAAAATGGAAATTCAGCTAAGATCTCAATGAATGGCAAAGCAAGCCCAAGTAGCCAACCAGTCCTGTTTTTAAAATTCTTCTCAGGATGAAAATTAAACAATGAAAGCGGAACCATCAATATATTAAATGCCACAATTGCATTTGAAACATTTTCCAACTTCCGCCAAACAGCAACAGAATAATTCAACCATAGATCCAGACTTCAAATTGATTAAAAAGATAGTTTGCCACAGAAGATTACTAAAAATTAATAGAACTATGTATTAAAAATGATGTCTCTCTTCAGAAATCCTGCTATAAGTCTGGTTTTCAGAAGAAATAACTGACTTTTAACCCTGAAGCATTCTTGTCTTTTTCCTGTTTATACCTATCAAAAACAACATGAAAATTTATGAATTCCCTTATTTTTGCAGTTTATTCTATCCAACTATTGTTCAATATTTTTGTTTTAAAATATCTATTTAATGTTAAAGAGCCACTGTTTCTCTGTGGCTCTGTAAGTTCTCTAAAACAACTAAATATCTTCTAACTCCATTGTGATATTATTACATTTTTCCTTAAGGCCTCAGTGTGATTTAATAGGTTCCTATTTTATTACATTATGTTTCATCTGCCAATATTTCCATAGTAAGCATGTTCTCTTTCAGCCAGTGTCACAATTCTTCATTTTTGTCTTGTTAGCTACACAGCAACACATCTTTTCACATTGGCATCACCAACCAATTTAACAGTATATAATGAGAAAGTGATAGATTTTTGTAGTAGTTTTTGTTGTGTTTATTTTAAAAGTATCTGAGAACATTTACTGGTCCAGCTTTTACTCCAGTAAGGCATCTGCCATTAGTTAAATTTGTTCCTGCACCATTCGACTCACTTCTTTGCCCCTAAAGCTGTTGAAAGGCTGAGCAGTAATGATGCAGTGAAAAGAGCAAAGCACCTGAAACCTCCAGGGCACATCCTTAACCAATGAGAGTCAAAGGCTGAGAAATGCACACAGAAGGGTCAAAGAATGAGACTGAATTAAAGTGTGTAGGTTCAGTGTTATGAGATTCCACAATGCTAACAAGTAATGTCCAGTGACAAGGAAAGTGAGTCTTTAATAACTATTTAGTGTTCTTTGCAGCACTTTGGCAGTCTTTAACAATTATTTAAAAAAAACACTTGCAAACACCAAGTAAAACTTTACATGGACAACTGCAGCAAGCTCTTAGAAATACAGAGGGATAACCATTTTCACGAAGCAGATGAGTACAACTTTAGAAAAATATTAAAATCTGTATTGATTTAAAAACTTCTCCTACTTTCCTTTTATGAAATTTATTAATTCTCAAACTGCAAATGTGACCAACAAGTCTCCCATTTATTAATCATCCCCAATTGTCCTACATAAGCTTATTTTATTTTTTAATCACATAGTTGTTTCCAAGGGCAGATAAGAGTCAAGCAGATTAGTCTGGAAATGGAGTCACATCCAGTGTGAGCTAGATCAGCTTGGATGATAGCCTATTCAAATGGTTTGCATTTTTATAAAGATCTTACAAATTCATGTTCACTTTGACTGATACTAATTTCTTTCAGTACGGTTAAAATGTGATTTGAGCTCACATCACTAGACTCACCTTCTGTTTAAAAATTTGGAACCATAACCACTATACTCCCGGAGTTTGTTGATAAGTTCTGCACATTGACCACTATAAGGTGAATGGGTCAATGTGCAGAACCTATCAACAACTCACTTAAAGCTATTTAGGAATGTGAAGGGTTCATACTTGAGAAAGATCATTGTTAAATGTAAATACAATGTGTGCATTAATCAGAGGCCAAAATGAGCTTGAGTCCAGTGGAGGATGGAATCCATTGCTGGTGATTAATAATTCATTGATCATACTAAAGGATTGATTATTCAATCATGAAGTAATTATTGGATTCATTACCTATTCTGTCATACAATTCAAAATCAGATCTTTTAAAGTAAATGGAATCCTCCCTTTTATATAACAATGGCAATGAGGGGTTTATATCATCCCATATAATGCCAGTCATTGAGAAGGAACATATAGAATCATAAGATATAGGTGAAGAATTAGGCCATAGAAACAAAAACATAGAAAACCTACAGCACAATACAAGCCCTTCAGCCCACAAAGTTGTGCCGAACATGTCCCTACCTTTGAAATAACTAGGGTTACCCATAGCCCTTTATTTTTCTAAGCTCCATATACCTATCCAAAAATCTCTTAAAAGACCCTATCGTATCCGCCTCCGCCACCGTTGTTGGCAGCCCATTCCACGCACTAACCACTCCCTGCTTAAAAATCTTACCCCTGACATCTCCTCTGTACCTTAAACCTGTACCCTCTTGTGGCAGCCATTTCAGCCCTGGGGAAAAGCCTTTGAATATCCACATGATCAATGCCTCTCATCATCTTATACACCTCTATCAGGTCACCTCTCATCCTCTGTCACTCCAAGGAGAAAAGGCCGAGTTCACTCAACCTTTTTTCATAAGGCATGCTCCCCAATCCAGGCAACATCCTTGTAAATCTCCTCTGCACCATTTCTATGGCTTCCTGTACTTAGGAGACCAGAACTGAGCTCAGTACTCCAAGTGGGGTCTGACCAGGGTCTTATATAGCTGCAACATTACCTCTCGACTCCTAAATTGAATTCCATGATTGATGAAGGCCAATACACCATATGCCTTCTTAACCACAAAGTCCATTTGGTGCTTCAAGTCTGCTCCACCATTTTGTCATCGCTGTTACAATTTTCCTTTCAGTACCAATCTCCTGCCTTCGTCCAATGTCCATTCATGCAATGACCAATCAAGAATTTATCAACTACATAAAGACAGCCTTTGGCGAAGAATTCCACGGATTCACTAACTTCTGGCTAAAGAAATCCCTTTTCATCTCTGTTCTAAAAGGGCATCACTCCATTCTAAGGCTGTGTCCTCTATTCTTAGTCTCTTCCACCATAGGAAACATCCTTTCCACATCCACTCATTCAAGGCATTTCACCATTCAATAGGTTTCAATGAAGTCACCCCTCATTCTTCTGAATTCTAGTGAATACAGGCCCAGAGCCATCAGACACTCTTCATATGAGAAGCCATTCAATCCTGGAATCATTTTGTGAACCTCCTTTGAACCCTCTCCAGCTTCAGCACATCCTTTCTAACATAATGGGCCCAAAGCTGCTCACAATACTCCATGTGAGGTCTCACTGGTACTTCAACATTACATCCTTGCTTTGATACTCTAGTCCCCTTGAAATGAATGATAACATTGCATTTGCCTTCCTCACCACAGAATCAACCTGCAAATTAACCTTTAGGAAATCCTGCACAAGGCTTCCCAAGTCCTTTTGTGCCTCAGTTTTTTGTATTTTCTGTCCATTTAGAAAATTGTCAACCCTTTTATTTCTTCTACTAAGGTGCATGACCATACATTTCCTGACACTGTACTCTATCTGCCATTTCTTTGCCCATTCTCCTAATCTGTCTATGTCCTTCTGTAACCTCTCTACTTCCTCAAAATTATATGCCCCTCCACTTATCTTCACCGTCTACAAACTTTGCAAGAAAGCCATCAATTCCATCTTCCAAATCATTGACATATAACATATTACCATCAGCATATAATCTGTATCACCAGCGGTCCAAACACACAAGACCACCGTTATATTAAGATCAGGAATGCCTACCCTTTCATGTCCAGACTGCATTTCAGGAAATCTGATCACTCATGATGTTAATTGAGCAGGGATTTCTTCAAACAAACCTCATTGAAATCCACAAGTGTGATATGAAATGCGTTGGGGTGGACTGTTTCTTGTTTGATGATGGCATCGTGCAGTATCTCAAGCACTTGTCGGCTTGAGATACTGTTGCTGGTATGTAATCTGTGTTCAGGATTATGGAGGAGAATTCTCTTGTTAAATAGAACAGTTGGCATTTATTCGTTAGGTGTTCACATTTGGGAGAACATGAGTAAGGCAAACTTGCTAATCAGAGCACTACTGAGAGTTTATCATGAGTCACACACCTCCACCTTTTGCCTTTTCTGAATCAGCAGCTCAATCCATCCTGTGTACCGAGAAGCCTACATGTCTCATTGCTATATCTGACATACTCTGAGTAAACCATGTATCAATAAATCACAGAACACAACATTTTCTAACTTCCTTTCAATGCACCAGTCCTGCCCTCTGGTCCTTAATTTTGTTCTCCAGAGACTACACATTTTCAAACAAGATGCAGGGAAGAAGGATCTCATTCCTCTGTGTTTCAGTCTGGCCTGGAGAGCCCCCTCCTTTCCAGTCGTGGCAATGCACCTTCATCCTTCTGGCCATGGTGCTGCACCATTGTCCTTGCAGCTGTGGCAATGTACCATCATCAACTACTAAGTCAAATACATGAGCACAGTAGATGAAAACATAAACAGTGATGTTTTATACCCTGGCAAACGCGGTCCAGGACTTTATAACCATATAGCAATTACAGCACGGAAACAGGCCATCTCGGCCCTTCTAGTACGAATCATTTTTAGACAGAAAATAAGCATTGTATTCAATGAATCAACATTATAGTTAATCACAGAGATGCCTTTGGCTGCTATTCGCTCAAAATTCCCTGCTGTTTTCTTAGATACTCTGTTTCAGAATCAGAATCAGTTTTATTATCGGAGACATATGTTATGAAATCTGTTGTTTTGCAGCAGTAGTACAGTGCAATGCATAAAGTATACTATAAGTTACAATAAGAAATATACATAAGTAACATTGAATATGTTTCATGTGTGTATATCAGCTAATTAGTTCAGAGCTGAACAACTTGGTATTAATCAATCATATGAATATTTTCATATCCATTTTGTCATCACCATCAAGATCCTGTTTTCAGATCTTATATTTGAGGTAGCGCATTATTTTCACTTCTAGTTATTTTCATATTCTGAGTATTTTATCATTAATCTGTTATAAAATGTTGGTCTGTCAAGGAATTCGAATCTTTGCCTCTGGTGAAAGCTTACCATATTATCTTCAACCAGAGCTTTCCATGACTCTTGGTTCAGTATTCTGTACAACATTTATTAATTATGTTATCTTTTGCAGATGGTCAACAGATAGGAAAATTACAGTGTAGGATTTTTGGTCAGTGGTGAAAGAACATGATTTGCACTGACCTTGAAGAACATTCTCCACAATGAACTAGTGAGCTCCGAGGTGAGAATTCCACCTTTTCCGATTCCTGCTGTCATCATGTTAGCTGAGGAGTCAATCACATCACAGACTTTTCACACACATCTTACCAGGAAGCAACAGGCACGATTCTTAATTATCTTTTAAAGGAGTGCTAAATATACATTTGATCAAGGTAAAGCTAAAATGCACATTTTCCCTGTGACCACATGTGTTTCCCCAGGCGCTCTGGGTTCCTCCCATAGCTGAAGGATATGCTGATTGGTGGGTTAATTAGCTCATATAATTGTACCCAGAGTAAGTGGGTGGTAGGAGAATTAGGCCAAAGTTGACATGGACTGAAGGAACTATAGATTGTGGGGAAATAAGAGGGGAAATTGGACTTACTGTGGGAGCTTATTCTGAGTTCAGGCTTAGATTTGTCAGGGAAGGTCTGAATTTTGTCCTTCCATCTTATAAGGAAACACGAAAAATGAAACTTTCATAATCAATTTTATTTAATGTTATGTTAATATGTTTGATATATCCCAAGCAAATATGAAGTGTTGCTTCTTGGGAGATCAAATGTAAAGGAACAGTATAGTGTTAATGGCAATATCCTTGACAGGCTGGAATAGCAGAGGAATCTTGGGATAACTTCCTGAAAGTGGCTACACAGGTCGATATGGTGGTAAAGAAGGAGTATTGTATGTTTGTTTTTATTAGGTGAGGAATTGAGTTCAAGAGTTGTGAAGTTATGTAGCAGTTTTATAAAACTCTAGTTATGCTGAATCTGTATTATATTTAGTTCTGGTTGTTCCATTATAGAAATCTTTGGGAAAGGTGGAGAAGAAGTTTATCAAGATTCTGCCTGGATTAGAAAGCATGTGGTAAAATGACAGATTAGACAAACTTAGGTTGTTTTCTCTGGAGCGGTGAAGACTGAGGCTAAGGGGAGATCTGATCGAGTTTAGTAAGAATATGAGTGGCACAGATAGACAGCAGTATCTTTTCCCCAGGGTTGAAATGAAATGCCTAATAACAGAAAACATTCACTTAAGCTGAGAGTGGAGATATGCATGGCAAGTTTTTTTTTTCTCTGCGGTGTGTGGTGGATTTCTAGAATGTACTGTCTGGCGTAATGCAGAAGCTAATACCAGAGAGGTGTTCAGGATGGTGGGGAATATCTGTAGCTCCAGCTGAGGCATTTGATGTTGCAGTGTTGGCTGAACTTGGCAATTAGCTTGCAGAGGTTTCATCACCAGTTGAGGTGACATCCTCAGAACACAGCTGTTGGGGTTTCTCTCTGAGTGCTTGTTTTTATGTAGCACCCCCACCCCTGTTCCCTTGCCTCGGTCCTGATTAGCTGCCCCTTCAGCTGAAGTTTGAATTCTTTTGGCCCCGCATTTCTTGGGCTCTTAGCCAAAATTTACCTCTTGTTCTAGGCACAGAAATGAGCAAGAAATGGAAGAGTGTGAGCATCATATAGCAGAAGGGATTAGTTTAGGTAAGCATTTGATTATTTATATAATTTGTTTGGCACAACATTGTGGGCAGAGGGGCTTGCTACTGCACTTTACTGTTCTGTGTTCTGTTTTAACAATTTTAGTAGGAACAGTTTTATGCATAGGACTGATTAGAAAGCAAGACCATGTTACAAACAAAACTCAGTTCTCAAGGGAAATTGCTAACAGATCTTATAACCCAACCAAATTAAGATTCAAAGTCAGCATCACAGCAGGCTTTGAGAAAGATGTGTAACTTGTCCTGGTTTATACAAAACCTTATATAACAGACATCCTTTTGAAAATGAGTGTCTAGAGATAGAGTGAAATTATGTATGACATTTAAGTTGATAGAAATAGTTATTATCTATCTAACATCCGCTATTTGATTTTCTTTGTTAAAGCATTTAATAATTTCCAGATGTGTAAGGTGTAAAAAGTAATTATTAACTCAGACTTTAATTAAATGCCATGACCACACGACTGAGACATTTAAATGATGTGTGAAACAATCACACAGACCATACAATTTAATAAGTATAGATCATATAATTGACTGTTACTGCAATTATTCTATAAATGGCATTACTAAGAAAATATGTGCAATTGATTTGAAGTACTTTGTGAGAATTGTGATAATTTAACTCTATGATTTAGGTCAACATCAGAAAAGGGTCTTAACTATTTAAGAGCATATTGGTCAGCATGACAGAGGGAAATCAGGTACGGTTCAGAATCTTTCAAAATTATTTCTGCTCCACATGTGGATTTTCTGGATATCATCCTGCACTATGCACCAGCCAAAATCTTCAGACACATCTTATGGGTAAGGGTTCATCTGCCTAACAGAGCAAATTCCCACTGGACATTTGCCACCAAAGGGAAGATGTCACTAAAATAAATAGGAATTCCTCTACTGTAGCTTGGCTAATATGGATCCACGCACTGCGCTCTAGAATTGAGCTTAGTGCGGGAGTGGAACTTTATGTCTAATCACCCAGTCTTGCACCATGATTCCCTTTGATTTTGTGTATTCTAATGCAGGAAATTAATATATCTTGGCTTTGCTCATCATGATGAATCTATAAGATTTGAAGTGCAGAACAATTGGACTTAAGAAGCCTAGTCCAGTGAAACATTTGTTATTGATTCAGTAACCTCTCTGTGGTGACCTATTTGTCATTATGAATTGAGAGTGCAGTGCAGGAAAAGCTGAGGTGCCTGCGCTATTATATAGTTTGATGATACTCCTGGTTTAATTTGATACTTGAAGTGCATCATTTGGGGATTACACATTTCCTCATCACAAACAAGAGAAAATCTGCCATTGCTGGAAATCCAAGCAACACACACAAATTGCTGGAGGAGCTCAGCAGGCCAGGCAGCATCTATGGAAAAGGGTACAGTCAATGTTTGAAGTCCTGCTGAAGGGTCTCATCCCAAAACTTGGACTGTACTCTTTTCCATAGATGCTGCCTGGCCTGCTGAGCTCCTCCAGTATTTTGTGCGCGTTGCACACATTTCCTCATGTCCATTTCAGAAGGTGTGAATTTTGTAAAGACATTAACCACTTTCCCCTTTAGCTTCATACCAAAGTGAAACTCTGCAGAATTTGGAAATCTCTACTACAAACGGAAACCCGTAAGTCAGGCTCCATCTATGCAGAGAAAGATGTTAAGAGTTCAGTTTATTTTTTAAACACTGCACAGGGTCTTCAGTATTTTACTGTTAAACACTATCAATAAGAAAACCACAGAATGCTATCCGTTTCTGTGTCCTGTGAATTTCTTTGATGCATTCACAAATAATGTTATCTGGCACCTCACTAGGAAGGAAAAAAAATCTAACTACAAATTGGAGCTTTTCTTATTAATATCACAGCATGTAATCCGCTGTGCAACTAAGGTCTACAAATAAATGTTCTGATGCAGCTACCTAACATGCTTATTGCTTTTTGACGGTTTTGATGACAGGAAGGAACTGATTTGTTTTGTAAGCAGTTGGCACGAATGATTGTTACCTGAAGTTTGCCAATTACAGTCAATTTTTAATGCCTTTTCACAAGCCAAGATCTCCAAGTGCCCTTGGAATGTAAGAATATTGTGTTTTTTTTTTGTCAAACATGCAGTGCAATTTCAAAATTCTGACTTATGATGCAGGGACTATTAAGCCACTAACTTTTCAGACATTCTTTCTATAATTCATTGGAAAAAAAGCCTGATTGATCACATGTTCCAGCAACATACAGAAATGCTAAGTGAACTCAGCAGGCCAGGCAGCTACTATGGAGACATCTATGTTAACATTCAACGTTTCGGGCCGAGACCCTTCATCATGAAATGTCGACTGTTTACTCTTTTCTATAAGTGCTGCCTGACCTACTGAGTTCCTTCAGCATGTTGTATCTTTTGCTTGGATTTCCAGCATCTATATTTTTTTTTCATGTTTGATCACATGTTCAATCTTATTTTTGCTCCCTGATAAGCTCAATGCCTTTTATGCTCGCTTTGACCGACAAAATGCATAGGCACCTTCACGAACTCCCCCAGCCCACAACGACCCTGTGACTTCAGTCTCTGAGGCCAATGTGAGAGCATCCTTCAGGAGGCTGAGCCCATGGAAAACATCTGGCCCAGACAGTGTACCTGGCTGAGTACTGAAGATCTGTGCTAATTAACTGCTGAAGTGTTGACTGACATTGTTAACCTCTTGCTTTGGTACTCTGAGGTACAAACCAGCTTTAGGCAGGCTTCAGTCATTCATACCAGTGCTCAAGAAGAACATGGCAACCTGCCTCAATGACTGCCATACTTACATCCACTGTGAGGAAGTGCATTGAGAGGCTGGTGATAAAGCATACCAAATCTTGACTGAGAAGTGACTTGGATCTACTCCAATTTGCCTATCATCACAACAGATCAACAGCAGATGCCATTTAGCTGGCACTACACTCAACCCTGCAACACCTGGACGGTGAAGGTGCATATATCAGGATGCTCTTCCTCAACATCGACTATGCTTCTCATGCCTAGGAAATGTACAACAATGCATTTTGGTAAAAGGAACAACTATTCAGACTACTGTCTAAATGGGGAGTAAATTCAAACATCCCATGTGCAGAGGGACTTGGGAGTCCTTGTGCAAGACTCCCAGAAGGTTAATTTACAGGTTGAGTCTGTGGTAAAGAAGGCAAATGCAATGTTGGCATTTATTTCAATGGGAATAGAATATAAAAGTAAGGAGATAATGCTGAGCCTTTATAAGATACTGTCAGGCTGCCCATGTCAACAGTTTTGGGTCCCATGTCTCAGAAAGGATGTGTTGTCATTGGAGAGAGTCCTGAGAAGGTTCACAAGGATAGTTCTGGGAATGAATGGGGTTAATATATGAGGAGCATTTAGCAGCTTCACTGGAATTTATAAGAATGCAGGGGAATCTCATTGAAACCTACCAAATGTTGAAAGGACTAAATAGAGTGGATGTAGTGAGAATGTTTCCTATAGTGGGGGTATTGAGAACTAAAGGACACAGCCTCAAAATTGAGGGGTGATCTTTTAGAACAGAGGTAAGGAAGAATCTTTCTAGCTAAAGAGCACTGAATTTGTGGAACGCTCTGCTACAGACTGTGGTGGGGCCCAAGTCCATGGATATATTTAAAGTGGAAGTTACTAGTTTCCTGATTGGTCAGGCATCAAAGGATATGGCGAGAAGGGATGTGTGTGGGGTTGAGTGGGAGCCGGGATCAGCCTGATGGAATGGTGGAGCAGAATCAATGGGCTGAATGGCCTAATTCTGCTCCTATGTCTTATGATCTTATGGCCTTATGGACTACAGCCTGGCTTTCAAGGCCATCATCTCCTCAATGAACTTCAAGACTTTGTCCTCAATACCTCCTTGTGCAAATGGATCCTCACTTCATGAATCCGATTTGCAATTAACTGCAATAGCCTTTTTGGCTACTGCTAATGCAATTTTTATGAATTCTTTCTGATATTTATTCAGTTTGGATTTTGTCTTATCTCTTCAAGTGGATAAAAAGTACCAATTTCTTGATTACATCGGAAACATTGATAAGATAAATTTGGGTTTAATTTATTTATTTTTTGTGGTGTAATATATAATTGATGTAAAAAATTATATTGCGCTAATCTTAACCGGACATTTGTTGTATTTGTCATACTGTCAAGACATAGTCTTGACCATCTTGTTTCTTCAATTTTAATATACAAATCGGTTTCCCATTTTTGTCTTGACTTATGAATTCCTTGTTTAATTGCCTGTTTTTGAATCAAACTATACATACAAGAAATTATTTCTTTAATTTTTCCTTTTTGAATTAAAGTTTCTGTTTCATTAGGTTTCGGCAATAACATTGTTTGACCCAATTTATCTCTTAAATAAGCCCTTAATTGGAAATAACAAAAAAGAGTGTTGTTTGATATTTTGTATTTATTCTTTAATTGACCAAATGACATTAATATACCTCCTTCAAAACAATCTCCTATATATCTAATCCCTTTTTGAAACCAATTGTATAAAAGTTGGTTATCCATTGTAAAAGGAATAAGTTTATTTTGAATTAAAGGTCTCTTTGCTAATAAAGATTTCATCATCTCATCATCAACATTTATCTTATCCCATAAATCAATCAAATGTTTTAATATAGGAGATTCTTTCTTTTCCTGTATCCATTTAGATTCCCACTTATATATAAAATCTTCTGGTATATTTTCTCCTATTTTATCTAATTCTATTCTAATCCATGCCGGTTTATCTTCATCAAAAAAAGATGCAATAAATCTAAGTTGATTTGCTTTATAATAATTCTTAAAGTTTGGAAGTTGTAACCCTTCTAGGTCAAATTTCCATGTCAATTTTTCCAACGATATTCTTGACATCTTACCTTTCCAAAGGAACTTCCTCACACATTTATTTAACTCTTGAAAAAACTTCTGCGGTAATTGTATTGGTAGTACTTGGAATAAATATTGTAATCTAGGGCATATATTCATTTTTACAGCATTTACTCTGCCTACTAATGTTATTGGTAATGTCATCCATTTATGAAGATCTTCTTGAATTTTTCTCAATAATGGTAAATAATTTAATTTATATAAATTCTTTATATCATTATCAACTCTTATACCTAAATATTTTATACCATTTATTGGCCATCTAAATTGAGTTCTTAGTCGACATTGACTATAATCTCCTTTAGTAAGGGGTAGAATTTCACTTCTATCCCAATTTATTTTGTAGCCTGATATTTTCCCATATTCTTCCAATCTAGAAGATAATTTACGCAGCAAATACAATGGGTTTGTTAAATAAAGCAAAACATCGTCAGCAAATAAATTAATCTTATATTCTTCCTGGTTAACTCTGAAACCCATAATTTCTGGGTCTGTTCTAATTAATTCAGCTAATGGTTCTATCACCAACACAAATAAAGCAGGTGATAATGGACAACCTTGTCTAGTTGACCTTGTTAACTGAAATGAGTTTGAAATTTGACCATTTGTCACTACTTCAGCTTTGGGATTAGTATTTAAGGTACAAAAGAGGGAGGAAATGAGTGTGGCAGTTGCCTTAGATGCAGAAAAAGCATTTGATAGATTGGAATGGGAATTTTTTATTTAAGGTATTGGAAAAATATGGATTAGGAGCATCTTTTATAAAATGGATTAAAACCTTAAATACTAATCCCAAAGCAGCATCCATCTTCAGGAACTCCCACCATCCAGCCCATTCACTCACCTTGCTCCAAGTCTCACACCACCAGGTTCAGGAACAGTTATTATCATTCAACCATCAGGCATGTGAACCAGCGTGGATAACTTCACTCACGTCGACACTGAACTGATTCCCCAACATAGGGACTCACTTTCAAGACTAGAACTCATGTTCTCAGCATTATTTATTTTCTATCTATTAATTAATTAATTAGTCTTTTATTGTACTTGCACAGTTTGTCTTCTTTCCACATTGGTTGCTTGTCAGTTTTTGTTTGAGTGAGGTCTTTCATTGATGCTACTGTAATTCTTTGTTCCACCGTATGTATCTGCAAGAAAATGAATCTCAGGGTTGTATATGGTGACATACATGTACTTTGATAATAAATTTACTTTGAACTTTGACCTTTATTTAATCTATCTTTTCAGTATCTCCTCATATCATAGCAGTTGATTTTCATAAACAGCTGCTCTAACAGAAGATTGTCATGCAATATTTTAGTTACAAGTGTACAAAAGAATGGATTGTTTATATTTTTAAAGGACTATGTTACTTAGTAGTTTTATCAGTGTAAATATTGTGTGAAATTTTAATTTTAAAGCTGTTTATAGAATTATATTCCATTAGTAAACACCTAGGTTGTTGTTTTCTGTTCTCCATGTTTTTTTTCTGTGAAATGCTATCAATTTAAAATGGAATGCATGGAAGTACATGCTGTGCCACTGCTAATTTATTCTGATGAAGAGTCTTAACTTGCAGCACTCTGTTATCTCCACATATTCAGTCATGCCTGCTGAGTGTTTCCAGCATTTTGTACTCTGGATTAAACAAAGTTCTACATTTACATAATTTAGCTATCATGTCCTTAGCATAAAATTCAGAAGAATGCAGAGTAACATAGTCATGGACTTAACGATAACTACATTATTTCAAATACCTTCTTTACTGACGGTTTTGCTAGAAAATAACTTCTGATCTGTTTAAAGTTGTAGCTCAAGTAAAGAGATGCCACTCCTGCAAGTACTCTTTAGAGACAGTAATAGTTTTATGTTTTAGGACATCTAAGTTCTAAATACATTTAGGGATTTAAATGATGTACAGCAAATATTTGAATGTTTATCATAATTAAGTTCAATTAATTTCCTTATTTTAACACATAGCTCCTCATTAATTACGAATACGTTAACAGTTTTCCATTCAAGTTTCTCTAAAATTCATGTCTGCTGTTAATCAGACTTATTCTAATATTTCTCAAAAAATAACCAAGGAAAATAAAGGTTATGGATGTCGTGTTATTAAGGTTCTACAGGTGGGTCCCTTGGTGCCAAATTTTCTCGCAGGAGTTTATCAAGTGTTGATGAGGAGCCAAATAAAAAGTTTGACATTTCTGTGCTGTGAGTGCGAAGGATTGAATCAATAACTGGAGCATTGGTGCTGAGAAGATAAATAGTGCAATTATTTCTCATTGCAGGGGTGATACATTTTGCAATGAAATCAGACATTTTATGCTTAAAATAATTAGAAATATATTGTAAATTGATATATGTGAACATTTCACAGATAGAGGACATTTTCATCTTCTGAAACTATCATGACATTGGCAGACTGTGGTTTCATAGATGTTCTTTCTGTTTGATATATTTCTCCAGTGGCCACCATTAATGTCAGAGCCACATCAGAACTGGGGATGAACATTAAATGCTAGCTTATGCTCAGGACATTGGCAAGTGAGGAATGAATAAATAATTAAAACCAGTTTCTATCTCAAGTACATAGTCCCTGAAATACATTATGACAGCAAACAGGAAAAAAATAATGACAAAGCAAGAGAAGAGCCAAACCTACATCTATTTCTCTTTGCATCACTCATCACCCTATTGAACCAATAGGGTATTGCATATCTTTTTTGAAATTTTGTGAATGAACGATAAAAGAACCTTAAGAAAAATCAGTAACATTTAACATAATTAACAGCACCAGTGGTCATTTCAAAATTAACCACTTTGTGCAAGTTGCCATTATTACAAATTGAATATTGTTGGCTTCGTGGTGTACAGAAACGACTCACTTTTTGTATTCATTGGCTTGAAAGTGAGCAAGCCTTGAAGTGGTGGTGTCAGTTTTCAGCAACTTACCTGTGATACGTTCACAGAATAAGTATCTTTTGTTAGTAGATTATCTTGCTTTTCTATAGCACCAATAAGTATCCCAGGATCAATCCTATCAAACTGAATGCATGATTAGACACAAGTGTATGCTTGAGGCATATTGTAAAAATTTGGCTATCCCCATGACTGCAGCTTACATTTCACAGGTACAGTATATCAAGGAAAATACTCATTTAACTTTTATATTTCAATATGATGAAACCTTGCTCCAGTCTTTTAAATCTAAGTCCTTTGATGTTGTGAGTATGAAGGCTGGCAATTATAGGTTTAAACTAAAGAATTTTGTGTCCATATCTGTCAACGGCACTTTGTAAGAGCATTCTTTATTTCAGGTGTCTTCCTTTTGAAGTAATTATAGAGAATCCTATTCAGCTGTATTCATGATTTTAAAAAGAGCTTTGTAGTATGCAAAGTGTATATTACGATTTACTAAGTGGCATGAAAGCAGTCTTAGTTCTAAAGCCTGCCTTTAATTGTGTCCAAGGGTTAGTAGCAATGACATCAGTTGTATGTAATTGTCGAAAATTGGAAAGTCAGGATAGTATATAGAAAGGGAAATTGATAAGAAAAACATCTCTATATTTTCAGAGAATGGAATATTACTCTAGGAATAAACTAATTATTAGCTGTCACTGTAAAGCAATTCTTTATTAATTAATTAATTTATTAATTTATTTATTGTGGTAAACACAGAAAAGGTCCCTCTGGTCCTTTGAGACAAGCTGTCCAGAAATACCTGTTTTAACCCTAGCCTAATCACAGAACAATTTATAATGGCCAATTAACCTACCAGCCAGCACACCTTTGGACTATGAAGAAAAATCGGAGCATCCCAAGGGAGCTCACATGGTCATGGGAGAATGTACAAACTCCTTACAAACAGTGACGGGAATGAACCTGGACTGCTGTGTTAACCACTTTGCTACTGTGCCATTATGCACTAAAGAATCAGTGATGCTATTGAAAACATTGTTATATAATGTTGAGCATTTGCAAATGTATTTACATATTACAATTGTGCCATGATATCACCAGCAAGGCATATTGTAAAAGTGGAACTATTCCAGTTTAATCCTTGCATTGATTAAAAATTAAATGGAATTCTTAAAATTCTCATCAGAAAGTTTTAGTTTGACAAATCTTTCAACCTTCTGTTGTGGCTTGCATACTTTAAGAATATTTAATGGAAATTCTGCTTTAAATAAGATAAAGAATTTGAAAATTTGGACATACTGATGTCTCCAAGGAACCAGCATTTATATTGATATATATGACTGAGATAGCCTGCCTAAAAGATATGATAATCACCAGAAATGATATATCACAAAGAAAATAAACCTTCTTTTGAAAGTCTAGACAAAGACTGTAATTTGGTTCATGAAATAAGATTGTGTAACTGATAAGATTAGTTACATAAATAGATGTAGATATACAGAATATAAATCTTAATATTAGGGGTTGCAATCTTTCAAAATACTAAAAATATATTTAATCTAGATAATTATGTATTTTATTTCATTTTAATTGAAAAGATATTTGTTATGTAATCTCAGCTTTCACTTCTTAACACATTAACAAAGTAAAGCATATTTAATTGTATCATATGAGAATATCAATCAATATTTGACTTGAAGACTCAGATGGAGATATTTGGACAAATGACCAATGCTTTCCTCTAAAATGGTGTTAAGAATTATATTAAAATAAAAGGTTCAAAGGTTCATTTTTATTTTCAAAATATACATGTATATACAACTCTGATATTTATCTTCTCCAAATAGCCTTGAAATACAGAAATGGAGTTGATGTAAGAATCAACTCCCCCAACACAAAAAAGAAAAGAAACAAAACTCGCAGATGCCAACATCCCCCACCCTCTGCCCTGCAACAATAACAATCCCTGACCCCCTCACTCACAGAAAAAAAATTGAGAATAACAATCCCCCACCCACTCACTTGCAGAAAAGAACAGTGACAGTAGCATCAAAACCACCAACCCCACCCCTCTACACACAAAAAATTAACAGATCACCCACCTGCCAATCTGCCGCGAGAAAGAAAACACCTGAAAACTGAAGGAAACCAATGTGAAGTATGGTCCAATAATCATATAAATCTCGGAATATCGGTAACATCTTTTTGTCTGCAAACAAGGAGAGCAGCTGCATTAACTCAGTCCTTCTGTAAAGAGGGACTGCTGACCCAGATGTGAACACTGCTGATCCAGGTCGAAATGTGCTGATCTGACTGCTGATTGTTGTCTTCCCAGTGGTCTCTGTTAGGAACGATTGTTGCCATCTTCCATATCACCTCAATGCTTCAATCTTCCTCGTCATTTTGAGATGGAGTTGTTCATGACCCCATGACTCACTTCTGGTCTTTTCCATGAGTCAGCTTGTGTTCTTGGTCCTTTTTAACCTCCCCTTATCTCTAATCTTTATGTGGCAGCTGTCCGGACACAACATCGTGCTGAGTGTTTCGATGAGTTCCAAACTGTACGTCACAGATTCCAACAGTTTCAGTTACACAAACAACACAAAAAGAAGAAGCAGAAGGCATGGAAAATGTGAAATAATTGGAGTGGTTTACTATCTGGAAGATGTCACCTGAGGAGTCATTTGTCATCTTGACCGGAAGGTACAATTGGTATGACTGCTAATTATGTTTCCAACTATTTCTGTTGGGTACTAATTACAGGTGAAAGTGCCTAGCAAACTGATTGGTTCAGGAAGGAATTAGCAATACAGAATAAATGTATGCTAGAGACAAGTGCACAACAAACGTGAACAAATAAAAAAGTCTCTGTTTTTTTGTAGAGAATAAATTTGCTTATCTATCAGGAGTAATACTGTGTAAAATAAAACTATTATAAGACCATAGCCTGGAAGACATAGGAGGAGAATTAGTCCATCATGGTTGATTTGTGATCTCCTTCAATTCCATTCTCCTGCCTTCTCCCAGTAACATTTGATGTCCTAACTAATCAAGACTCTATCAATATCCACTTTAAATATACCCAGTGATTTGTCCTCCACAGCCATTCATGGCAATGAGTTCCACAGATTCACTACCTCTGGCTGAATAAATTCCTCCTCAGTTCTATTCTAAATGGATGTCCCTCTATTATGAGCCCATGCCCTCTAGTCCTAGAATCATCCACTATAGGAAACATCCTCTCCACATCCACTTTATCTAGGCCTTTCAATATTCAATAGGTTTCAATGAAACCCCCACCCCCCCACCCATTCTTTTCAGTAGGCCTTTGACAATGTGCTGCACATGAGGCTGCTTAATAAGATAAAAGTCTATGGTTTTACAGGGAATATACTAGTTGGATAGAAGTTTAGCTGACAGGCAGGAGGCAAAGATTTGGAATGAAGACATTCTGCTTAGCTTCTGGTGACTATTGGTGTTCCATGGGGGTTGGTACTAAGACCACTTCTTTTCACATTATATGTCAATGATTTGAATGATGGAATTGATGGCTTTTTGGCTGAGCTTGCAGATGATACAAAGATAAGTGGAGGGGCCGGTAGTGTTGTGGAAGCAAGGAATCTGCGGAAGGATTTAGGCAGATTTATTATTATTAGCAGTAGTATTACTAGAAGCCATACAAATCGTTTCTCAGGTTAATATGCTAGGAATCATGATGTTTGCATTTATTTCCATGTTGTCAAGTTTTATTGCACACCTTGTAAATGAAATAAAATCTACCTCAAATATAAAATTAATCCAAGAATAATGTAGTTCTAGATTTAAATTATGCAGTTTAACTAGTTACCAATAAAACATACACACTGAACGTAGATATATATATATACAAAAGTTACATTTCATTTAAAATCTTTGAGTAGATACTTACTTATGTACAGTGTATGAAGTTTCTTGTTTACGTTGTGATTTAAGATTATAAATTTTATATTTGAAGTGCTTTATAGTCCATTATATTTCTATTTTTTGAATCCAGTGTAAAAGTACAGATTATTTTTATCTTGAACTCTGGAGCAAACAACATACAGTTAAGCATGGGAAACACATTGAGTTTTAAGATGAACAACTTCTAGTAATTCTCCTTCTGCCTTTTTTATGCTCATATTGAAACTAAGTTGAACAAGGATCTGTAGTCACATGAACTGAAAAAGTTGATCAGATGGGACGTTTGGTAATTCAGGAATGAAGTCATTTCCCCCAGCTGACTAGAAAGTATGTGCTAGTAATTTTGAATAGATAATCCCATGTTGCTTCATTGTATTTGTGTATCCAAATTCCTGAAGTACATGATTGGAGCTCCTTCTTTTAGTTAAGATTATGTGACAGCACACCAGGTGGTGACAGAGAGTTTAAAAATTCAAGAGGAGATTGTTCATTAATGTCAGACTGTCAATAGATTTATATTGTGCAGTTGTCCAGGAAGCTCTGAAAGGTCTTTAGTCATGGCTTACATTGCATCTTTTTTTGGTGCTAACACTGCGCCTTTGCAAAAGTGTTGGTAATCCAGATCACATTGACTGACATTTGTGAAAACATATTTCACTAGATCATGAAGTAAATTTGAATCAAGCTCTCTCACAGAAGGATTGCACATCAAGTGCGCTTGCAGATTTGTTTTTAAAAGCATTTGTTTAACATTTTCCAAAATATATGATGTTTTAATTTCAATTCATCTGCTTTAGTACCATGTGGAATTACTGATAGTGTTTGATAAAATTCTTCAGCTAACACTGAAGTAGCACCTCCTATTAAGTTATTGTGTATAAGACTTTGCCACTTTCAGTATAATGCTTCAGTGGTTGTTTTGTCAGGTTTTGTGAGGCTTTGTACATTCATTCCAGACAATAAGTTTACAACCTTTTCATATCTCTGTTGTTCTCTGACCAATGTCACATGTTGGAACCTCCTTTTTTGTCAAACTTTTGTCTACTGAGTCTCTGTGAGTGGAACTTAGAATCAGGAAGGGGTCAATAACTTTACTTGGTGTTTCATAGACCACCCAATAGTAACAGGGACATTGAGGAGCAGGTAGGGAGACAGATTCTGGAAAGGAGTAATAATAACAGGGTTGTTGAGGTGGGAGGTTTTAATTTCCCAAATATTGATTGGCATCTCCCTAGAGCAAGGGGTTTAGATGGAGTGGAGTTTGTTAGGTGTGTTCAGGAACGTTTCCTGACACAATATGTAAATAAGCCTACAAGAGGAGAAGCTGTACTTGAGCTGGAGTTTTGAAATGAACCTGGTCAGGCGTCCAGTCACTCAGTGGGAGAGAATTCTGGATATAGTGATCACAATTCTATCTCCTTTACCATAGCCTTGGATAGGGATAGAAACAGACAAGTTAGGAAACCGTTTAATTGGAGTAAGGGAAAATATGAAGTTATCAGGCAGGAACTTGGAAGCATAAATTGAGAATAATATCCTCAGAGAAATGTACAGCAGAAATGTGGCAAATGTTCGGGGGATATTAGCGTAGCATTCTGCATAGGTACATTCCAATGAGACAGGGAAGGGATGGTAGTGTACAGGAACCATGGTGTACAAAGACTGTTGAAAACCTAGGCAAGATGAAAAGAAAAGCTTACAAAAGGTTCAAAAAATCAGATAATGATAGAGATCTAGAAGATTATAAGGCTCGCAGAAAGGAGCTTGAATGAAATTAGGAGAGCCAGAAGGGGCCATAAGAAGCCCTTAGTGAGCAGGATTAAAGAAAACCCCGAAGGCATTCTGCAAGTATGTGAAGAGCAAGAGGATAAAATTTGAGAGAATAGGACCAATCAAGTGTGACAGTGGAAAAGTGTGTATGGAACCGGAGGAGATAGGGAAGGTACTCAATGAATACTTTGCTTCAGTATTCACTACAGAGAAGGACCATGGTAATTGAAGGGATGACATACAGTGGACTGAAAAGCTTGAGCATATAGACATTAAGAAAGTGGATGTACTGGAGATTTTGGAAAGCATCAAGTTGGATAAGTTGCTAGGACCAGACGAGATATATCCTAAGCTACTGTGGGAGCCGAGGGTGGAGATAGCTGAGCCTCTGGCAATGATCTTTGCATCATCAATGGGGATGGGAGAGGGTCCAGAGGATTGGAGGGTTATGGATGTTGTTCCCTTATTTAAGAAAGGGAGTAGAAATAGCCTAGGAAATTATAGACCAGTGAGTTTTACTTCAGTAGTTGGTAAGTTGATGGAGAAGGTCCTGAGAAGCAGGATTTATGAACATTTGGAGAGGTATAATATGATTAGGAGTAGTCAGCATGGCTTTGTCAGCATGGATTCTTTGAGGATGTGATTAAACACATTGATGAAGGTAGAGCAGTAGATATAGTGTATATGGGTTTCAGCAAGGCATTAGATAAGGTACCCCATGCAAGGCTTATTGAGAAAATAAATGAGCATGGAATCCAAGGGGACTTTGCTTTGTGAATCCAGAACTGGCTTGCTCAAAGAAGGCAAACAGTGGTTGTAGACAGGTCATATTCTGCATGGAGGCTGGTGACCAGTGGTGTGCCTCAGGGATCTGTTCTGGGACCCATTCTCTTTGTGATTTTTATTAAAAATCCTGGATGAGGAAATGGAGAGATAGGTTAGTAAATTTGTTGCTAACACAAAGGTTACGGGTGTTGTGGATAGTGTGGAGGGCTGTCAGATTACAGCGGGACATTGATAGGATGCAAAACTGGGCTTAGAAGTGGCAGATGGAGTTCAACCCAAATAATTGTGAGGTGGTTCATTTTGGTAGGTCAAATATAATGGCAGAATATAGTATTAATGGTAAGACACTTGGCAGTGTGGAGGATCAGAGGGATCTTGGAGTCCGAGTCCATAGGATGCTCAAAGCAGCTGTGCAGATTGACTCTGTGGTTAAGAAGGCGTACGGTGCATTGGCCTTCATCAACTGTGGGACTGAGTTTAAGAGCTGAGAGGTAATGTTACAGCTATATAGGACACTGGTCAGACCCCTCTTGGAGTACTGTGCTCAGTCCTGGTCACCTCACTACAGGAAGGATGTGGAAACCATAGAAAGGGTGCAGAGGCAATCTACAAGGATGTTGCCTGGATTGGGGAGCATGCCTTATGAGAATAGGTTGAGTGAACTTGGCCTTTTCTCCTTGGAGCGGTGGAGCATGGGAGGCGACCTGATAGAGGTGTATTAGATGATGAAAGGAATTGATCGTGTGGATAGTCAGAGGCTTTTTCCCAGGGCTGAAATGGCTGACACGAGTGGGCACAGTTTTAAGGTGCTTGGAAGTAGGTACAGAGGAGATGTCAGGGGTAAGTTTTTTTACGCAGAGAGAGGTGAGTGCCTGGAATGGGCAGCCGGCAATGGTGGTGGAGGCGGATATAATAAGGTCTTTTAAATGTCTCCTGGATAGGTACATGGAGTTAGAAAAATAGAGGGCTATGGGTAACCCTAGGTAACTTCTAAAGTAAGTACATGTTCAGCACAGCATTGTGGGCTGAAGGGCCTGTATTGTGCTGTAGGTTATTCTATGTTTCTATGCTTCTAAACTTAAAAGATACTTTAAAGACAAATGTGCAGTTTCCTCCCCAATGTCACCATCAATGATGCTGAAAGAATATCTAATAATGTGATGTCCAAGGAGATCTTTTTTTGTCTTCAGTTACCAGCCAAAGATAGATTAATAATGAAAAGTTTTTCCATTTCGCCAGAAGCATCCAAAAATTAAAATGATTCCTTCTTCTTTGAAACCAGCATCTGTTGAAGGCAGATATAGTACCTCACAAAAAGAGAGCAATACAACATGGATACAGGCCATTCAGCCAACTCAGTCCATGCTCATCATCATGCCCACACAGCTAGTCTCAATTTCTTGCATTCAGACTATTTCATTCCAAGTCTCTTCCACGCTGTCATGTACCCATCCAAGTGATTGAGATTATTGTACCTGCTTGAACCTCTGGCAGCTTATTCCATACACTCACCATCTTCGACAGGAAAAAGTTGCCCATCAGATCCCCTTTAAATCTTACTTTTTAAATCAAAGACCTTGTTTCTTCCTCTCTCTCTCTCTCTCTCTCTCTCTCTCTCTCTCTCTCTCTCTCTCTCTCTCTCTCTCTTTCTCTCTCTCTCTCTCTCTCTCTCTCTCTCCCTCTCTCTCAGATACATTTGTCTAACCAGCTTAACTTGTAGTTGGGTCTCCTGCAGAAACTCAGTGCATAGATTTCCCAGTTTTCGTAGATTCATGTAGACCTAAATGCCTGGCCAGGTTCATCGGAATGCTTAATACTCCAAAAATAGATTGGAAAACAATCTCATTAATTTTCAATGGTGAAATTAAAATTAAGTCATCTTGGACTACAGAAGACTTCTAATGTGGATTTTCAAAACACTATATTTGTGGTACACGTTGTTAGCCTAAACCTAACATACAAGCAAATTTCTAGAGTATTTCTTTACTGAGCCCTATTTTCTTATATATATACTTAGCTAATTATTTTTGTTGTTCTCCTAATCGTTATACAGGTAATCCAGTTACTAATGTCATACCCCTTGAACTTTTGATAATGTGCTTGTGGAGGAAATGAAAATCATTATTGTGATTGCTCCATTGCTGTTCACTTCAGCCTTCAGGATATGTCATTTGAATATGTCATATGTCAATTAACCATGTACTGTGTTTCCACATTTATCGAAGTATCCAGTATCAAGTCTAAAACTTTAACATCTTGTGAGCTGAGTTTAATCTTCTGGAGCAACAGGAATGGATCAACAACAGCAGAAATCTACATTTGTCTAATTATTTGTCCTTTCTGGTTCAAGCTTCCTCTATCATCAGTTGAGTCCATGACAATTCTCCCTCTCTCTTTCCTGCAGTTTATGCTGGTACTTTGAGGTCAATGTTCAGGAAGTGCTATCGACTCTGTTCCTTGATAGAGAAGCTCACATTTTGAAATCTGGTAAACTGCTTTCTTCCCAGATACGTTTTTTCCTCTAGGGCAGGGGTTCCCAACCTTTTTCTTGCCATGGATCCCTGCCATTAACCAATGGGTCCGTGAACCCCAGGTTGGAAATCTCTTCTCTAGAGCCGTTACCCCAGTTATAAAAATGCTCTCCCCAATTCTAATACCATTGTTAGAATATCCACCCCTTCATTGCAGTGGTTCAAGAAGGCAGTTTACTATGACCTTTCAATGGCAAATAGGGATTGACGTTGTAAATGTTGACTTTGCCTGCAAAGCCCTCATCTCTTAAATTGATAAACCAAAAATGTACAATGGATTATAACGTTTACCTATGTAAGAAATTTTGGAATGCATGATATCTGGAAAGGCAGAAAATGCTGCTTTTTATTTACAAAGAGACTAGCCTACAAGGAATACATCTTGAATTTGATATTGAGTGAACAGGCGCCACAGTAGCATAGCATTTAGCACAACACTATTATAACTTGGGAAGTTTGGGAGTTCAGTTCCGGTGTTCTCGGTAAGAAGGTTTGTTCTTTTTTTCTGTGCTTGCATGGATTTTCTCTACGTGCTCTGGTTTCATCCCACAGTCCAAAGCTATACCAGTAGCAGGCCTTTCTGTACTGTATCTATAAATAAAATTAAATAAATAAAATATAACTGTGTATTTTAAAACATAAAGAAAATTACTGCCTAGAAATTATTGACCATTGTGGAACTAAATTTCAGAAGCAGGTTACCAACTGAGGATGAATTTTTTAACCATTTATTTTTGCGTTTGATATACTTGTTGCCTGCGCTAAGAATGTTAAAAAAAGGAAACTTGCTCCATTTGAGATAACTTTCTCTAAATGTTGGCCTATATTCAAAAATTTGAAGGTGGCAAGTAAAGTTCATGTACATGATACAAAAAATGCAAAGCTCGGGTTTTACAGCAAATGCAAATTTATGATAGATCCTTATAAATCACTGGAAAGGTATCAGCTGAGGTACTCAGCAGCTGACTTCAGGGAGGAAGCCAAGGCTTTGGAGAAGGTGCAGAAGAGATTTAATGGAACACCACCAGGCATGAGGGACTCCAGGAATGCAGAGGCAAAGAGAAGATTCAATTGTCCTTAGGCATAAAAAATTGAGGTGAGTTTTAACAGATGTTTCCAAAATTAAGATGAGATTTGATAGAATAAATAAGGGAAAAGGTCTATTAAGTGATTGATAACCTGAGGACATGAACAATTTGTAAAATAAGTGAGCAGAAAAAAAATATTTTTTCTGATGATTTATAGCAATTTAAACTGTACTGTATGAAATGGGTGTAGAAGCAATTATAACAATAACTTCCAAATGCCAAATGGCTACATACTGGAGCACCATGGTAGTGTAGTGGTTAGTGCAACGCTAATGCATCTCAGGGCATCGAAGTTTGGAGCTCATTTCCAGAACTATCTGTAAGGAGTTTGTATGTCCTCACTGTGAATTTATGGGTTTCCTCTGGGTACTCCAGTTTCCTCCCAATTTCCAAAGACGTAGCACTAGTAGGCTAATTGGTCATTGCAAATTGTCCTGTGATTAGGCTAGTGTTAAATAGATGGGTCGCTGGGCAATGCAGCTCATTGAGCCGGAAGGGTCTGTTGAAGATGGTGAAATAAAATACATGAAAAGAAAAGAAGTTGTAGACTTATTAGGAAGGAGCAGAAGAGGGGAAGATTTGGAAGCATATGAGCAATCAGCACAAATGTTTCTTTCTGTGCTGTAGGGGTCTATATATTTATAAATGACAAAATATTTCCAAATTTCAATTGGATTCAACTGTGCTCATGTTTGCTTTTTAATCTGGATAATCACATATCAATCTTTGGTCCCACAGACAAACAGTGTAGACCAGGAGTTTCCAACGTGGGGTTCACAGACACCTCAGATAATGATAGGGGTCCATGGCATAAAAAGGGTTGTGAACCCCTGGTCTAGATGACGTTGTGTTAATATGCTCCTTCATTTGCTAGTGAATGATTGGCTCTTATTTTGGGATCTTGAGGATCCCAGGACAGAAATGGCTAATACGAAAGCCACAATTTTAAGATTTTTGGAGGAATGTATAGCAGAATCAGAATCAGGCTTATTCTCACTGGCACGTGTGGTGAACTTTGTTAACTTAGCATCAGTAGTTCAATGCAATGCATAATAAAGAAGAAGAAGAAAAAAAATCAATCAATCGATCAATCAATTACAGTACATGTATGTTGAATGCAACAAATCATGCAAAAAGAGAAATAAAGTAGTGAGGTAGTGTTCACAGGTTCAATGTCCATTTAGGAATCGGATGGCAGAGGGGAAGAAGCTGTTCCTGAATCACTGAGTGTGTGCCTTCAGGCTTCTGTACCTCCTACCTGATGGTAACAGTGAGAAAAGGGCATGCCCTGGGTGCTGGGGGTCCTTAATAATAGACGCTGCCTTTCTGAAACACCACTCCTTGAAAATGTCCTGGGTACTGCGTAGACTAGTACCCAAGATGGAGTCAAAATTTATCACCCTCTGCAGTGTCTTTTGGTCCTGTGCAGTAGCCACCTCCCACCCCCCACCCCCCATACCAGACAGTGATGCAGCCTGTCAGAATGCTCTCCATGGTAGATCTATAGAAGTTTTGTGTGTTTTTGTTGACATACCAAATCTCTTCAAACTCCTGATAAAGTATAGTCACTCTCTTGCCTTCTTTATAACTGTGTCGATATGTTGGGACCGGGTAGGGGTCCTCAGGGATCTTGACACCCAGGAACTTGAAGCTGCTCACGCTCTCCACTTCTGATCCCTCTATGAGGATTGGTTTGTGTTCCTTTGTCTTTCCCTTCCTGAACTCCACAATCAGCTCTTTCACCTTACTGATGTTGAGTGCCAGGTTGTGACTGTGACACCACTCCACTAGTTGGTATATCTCATTCGTGGCCCTTTGCCTTGCAAGGGTTCACCCTCATTAAAGACAGCTTAATGTTGGTCTCCGAGACAGAGATCACAGGGACAGCGGGTGCAGCAGGGATCTTCATAACTGTAGTTATATTCTCCCTTTCAAAGCATAGTCAGCATTGAGTTCATCTGGTAGTAAAGCATCCCTGCCATTTATGCTGTTGGGTTTCATTTTGTAGGAAGTAATGTATTGTAAACCCTGCCAGGATTGTCATACGTCCGATGTCACCTTCAATCTTGTTCAAAATTGTCTCTTTGCCCTTGAGATAGCCCCCCGCAATCTAGTTTTATGGTAAAGACCTGGGTCTCCACCCTTGAATGCCACAGATCTAGCCTTCAGCAGAGTATATGCTTCCTGGTTTATCCACAGCTTTTGGTTTGGGAATGTACAGCAAGTCTTTGTAGGCACACACTCATCCGCACAGGTTTTAATGAAATCGCTAGCAACTGCAGCATGCACATCCAGATTAGAAGATGAATCCCTGAATACAGTCCAGTCCACCGATTCAAAGCAGAGATTCCTTCTTAACACGGAATTGTGGGTGCATGGAACATGCTGGCAGGAGTGAGGTAGATGCAGATTCATGGGACATTTAAGGGACTGTTAGATACGCACAGGGATGAAAGGAAACTAGAGCGAAGGGTTAAATTGACCTCAGAGTAGGTTAAAAATTTGGCACGACATCATGGGCCAAAGGGCTAATACACTGTTGTACTGTTCTATGTTTTATGTTGTAATAGTGAAAATTTACATGGAGACCAATTGCCACTATCTGATATTCACCATTTCCAAAACTTGTGTAAGAAAGAACATTTATACTTCAGGGAAGAGTCCTATCCTATGGGGAAAAATGTTCCAGAGTAAATTCCATTGCAGGTATGCACTTTCTGACACATACCTTCAGTGAATTGATGATGTCTATGAACATTTTTTTTATTGTTCAGTCTTTTCTAGTCTACTAGGTGCTAATAAATAGATTACAGTGTAATTTTTGCATTTTAAAGAAAAAACTGTACTGAAAAGATATCCAGAGCATCAAATCTGAAAAAAAAATCTCATGTTTAAAGCAGTGGTTAATATGATGGGACATTGAGTAACAATGCATGTTAACTACTCTTGAAATTCTTTTCATACTTTCAAAACAGAAAAACTCTATTAAGAAAAGATTTATGCTTCATTTACCATTTAGCAAGGCAAATTAAGCATTTTTTGAATAATAAATAACAAATATAATGCTTGATGTTAAATAGCTCAAATTTATGAAAAAATAAAGATGACATTACTCATTTTAAATCATCATGGAAATGAGCTCCTATTTTGGGATCTTTCCTTTGAAAATAAAATAGCTTCAGAGCTGCTTGACTGCAGTTAATTCTCAAACAGACAGATGCATTGGTAAAGGAAATTGTGCAGTTTATCAGGCATCATTAATGTTTAAAGTAATAGTATGCAGGATATTATAAACACTAAAATCCAAGTTGGATAATCTAGCATTGCTTAATGGGTTCTGAAAATTCTAACTTCTTTAAAGTGGCTGTGAAACACAAGATTGGATAGCAAAGGTTTTTTAATTAAAACTAACACCTGTCAGAGATAGCCAGCTTTAAAAGGTTTGATTTAGAACAGGACATCTTTTGGAATTCAAATGCCTGCAAAGTATCAACTACAAATCTTGTGTTCACAATGCCATCTCTTAAAAAAAGACAGCTGGTACACCAAGTCTGGCTATTATCTAATGTTTAAAGCAATGCTTGAAACGATAGGACTTTGACTAATTATTCATGTTAACTGACCTTGAAATTTAGTTAATTCTTTTGCAACAGCAAAATCTATTAACTGGAGGACTAACTGGCTTATGCTTCATTTGCTACCACATTAAATTGAAATTGAAATCAAATCAGGAAAGATTTTAATTGCATCTAAATAGCTAAACGACAGGGTGTGTGCAAGTCTCCCACTGGTGCATTTTAAAACCACTTCACCAAGCATGGAAAAACTTTGCCAACTACTTTGTACCATCGAAACTGACAGGAAAATAACCCCCAGTTCAATGGATTGCCTTAGGGAAGACCTTAACATATACCTATATATTTAGATTAAATTGACTGGTCTCCTTTCTGTGAAATAACAAGCACTTTGCATTTTTAAAACCAATAACACATACATCCAAGGCAGGTCAGTGAGAGTTTAACGGGGTATTTTAAATATTCAATCAAAATGCTTCCAGCAAACTTCAAAGATGTTTTCACACCAAACAGGACTTACAGAGAACTCTGTGAACAATTCTCAATAAAGCAGTATCTGCTGAGGAGAGGTCTTCTGTGTATTATGCATGTCAGATTTTATGGTACATGGTATCGCAATATGTTTTCAGACCTAATATTGAATATTTCATAAATATTTATTCAGAGAAAGTGAACATGATTTCACAGAAAAATTTTGGGAAGCTTTTACATTTGTTTGGACACTACCTATGGGAGAAATAAGCATTTTCTTTACTGTCATCCAGTTGCAAAACAGCCTGTGAAGGTGAACATTACATTCACCGTTTATTCTATCAGCATTTTCCAGACCCCAGCAAAAGCACCTTTGGGAGCAGCCAGACAACAATGCCTAGAGCTATTTCTCAAGTTATTTTTCAAGACACTTATTATACATTTCTGAGAACAAGACAGGACATTTACTTTGCCATCATTGATCTCATCTATATCTAGAATTCTATCACCTATGCCTACACATACAAGCCTGCTATGAATAGATTTTTCTACAATGACAAAAGAGACCTTCACTCAGTGAATGTATAGATGGAAGGTGAAACCCGGTAAACAGTCAGATATGGATTTTTGTGCCAATTTCTTTGGCTTGGTTCCAGCTATTACTCATTTATTCTCACACATTTAGGGCAGGAGGTTTCAGGAAGGAGAAATAACTGGTAGCTAGCTGCTATGAATATAACCACCGTAGGGAGGTCTTTTTCTCTGTTCTTTGTGCTTTTAATGCCAATCCTTCTTTCCTGTATGACGGAGTTTATGGCCCAAAGCTGTGGCTCATGAATTTGTTGCCAGATCTCCAAACTTCAGAAAATTGATTTGCATCAAGATCATACATTTCATCAGTTGCAGGCTGATATTTAAAAACAGCTACGTATTTATCTCTTGTTTGTCACTGTTAGAGAATTTATTTCTCCTTTACTCCTAATCCAGTTTTTAAATGTCAAAAGAAAGAGAACTGAGGAGCCTGTTTTCAGAATTCCCATTATAATAATTTATTTGCACTTATAAAGAGTGATAAATATTTCAGGAAAAAATGAGTTTAAAAGCTTTCTACATTAAAAGAAGATACTCATGGAAAGCATAGGTATATGCATGAACTGAGAAAGAACCTTACGGGATAATACTCTCACTTAGTCTGCTTAAATCCCAATCAGTGACTGGAAAATGGTTAATGAATAGAGTAGCAGAAAATTATTTTCCAAAGCTGCCTTTGCTCCCCATACCACCACTTCCATGGATTCTGATTTCTCCCACTACTACCAGCTTTCTTTAGGAATTGGAGCATGAAAATGGAGATAAAATGCAGGAGTGCAAATGTATGTGCCCTCACAGTCTGAGGAGACGAGTGCAGAGGAGATTTTGAATCTGAAGAAAACAATTGCATAACAGACACCTGAAGGATTCTGAGGCCCAGTATTAGGCTGCTTCGAACAACGAGCAGGCCTGACTGGCACAAAAAGATGGACACTGAAACTGGAAGACATTTTCCACCCCAGCAAGTGCACCTTGGAAAGCAACCTGCCAACAGGTTTCCAGGGTCCAGCTAAAATTAAATTCTAACAGGAAGTTTTATAACAGGAAATATGGTCATTGGATATTGGGCTTTAGTATGGATAGAGGTCATTGGAGATGAGGAATTGGAGGTTGTGAGATGCAAAGTAAGTCTATGATTTCCAATTCCAATAAACATTTTTGAAATACAAGGCAACTTTCACAGATCTCTGGGATAGAGAATTCCAAAGATACATGATGTTTCTAATAGAAAACAAAAATACTACTTCAAATCCATCCTAAATGGAAGGATTTCTAATCTCTCTAAACTCTAAACTCTCAAATTCTACATGTCCCATGAAAGGGAACACCTTGTACCCTACCAAGCCCCTGCAGAATCAGGTATCACTGATGTCACAACACTTCCTTCTTTTACACTCCTTCCTTTTACAATCAAGGCCAGTATTTCATTCTGCCTAGTCATTAATTGTATATGCAGGAAGATTTTCTGTGTTTAAAGTACAATTGAGGTATCTGTTTCACAGAATTGTGTAGGCTATCCCTATTTACATAATATTCTTCTATTTGATTTCTCCTATCAGAGGGGATAATCTTTCATTTTCTACATTACACTTGTGTTGATAAATCATCGCCCATTCATTTAACCTGTCTATATAGAAGACAACATCGATGAAGCCCATGAGTGTAAGTTAACCAAGTATGCAGAATTATGATCAGAGTGCAGAGACAGAGGGTGGAAGGTCTCATGCTGTCCATTCGAAGTAGGTTGCCGTGGCTTTATTGCGTTCACTTTCCAAAAGTGGCAGTGTGACCTTGGCTTCACTAGAAGAGAGATCAAGTCAACCAGCAGGGCTGTAGCTGAGGCAGCAGAGACAGGATTATTATGGGTGTGGACTAAGTACGTCCAGAGGGGCAGATTGTCGGACAGTGTATCCATCTTTTGCAAACCCTTCAGTAGTTGCATAGACACCTGACAAGTAGACTATCTGACGGATGGAAGCGACCAACAACTCTGATAGAGGCAGATGCCAAGTTGTTAAGCTCATCAGTGCGAGGTGGTGCTTTAGCACTGCTGGCCCACCATCTCGAGGGAGTCTTGATCATAAGCGGGCCGAAACAGGTGGCAGATCAACTGATGATCCTACTGGTGATAGCACAGGACAGTTAACATCTTAGTCCAACTGTATTTTCAATTCTAGACATTTTGTATACTTGTTTTCCTGTAGAACTTTGCATCTTCAAAAAAGTTCACTACAGTATAGTTGGTTTCTTCATCTATGTAATTACTAGTGACTGTAAATTGCTGATGCTTCAACATTGATTCTGCTGGTGCCCACTGGTACAATGTCACAATCAGTAAGTGATGCATTTATCCTGACTCTCTATTTTCTGTTTGTTAACCAATCCTCTATCCATGCCCTAATACAACTCCCTAATGCCAGGAGCTCTTGCCTTATTTGACCATTTTCTATACGGAACCACGGCACCATCTTCTAAATGTTTTCCACTAAATTGGACATTAAAGCAATCAAGGGAATGCTGGATATTGAGAGATAACAGAGCAGGTTTGAAAAGAAAAAGTGGCCTACTCCTGCTCCTATTTCTTGTATTCTTTCTGAAATCCAAATACATTACATACACTGATTCCCCCTTATCTATCCTACTTGTTCTATTTTCAAAAAAAACCTCTGGTAACATTGTCCAGCACAATTTCACTTTTATAAAATCACATTTATTGTGCTTGATTATATTGTGATTTTCTAAATGTCCTGAATATTTTGTCCTTAATAATGAAGTCCATTTTCCCCATAACAAATGTCAGCATAACTGGCATATTAGAGCTTTTGGCTTTCTGATTCCACTTTTTTACTTAGAGAAAGAGTTTGCTAGTCAACTGGAATCTCAGGATGAAGGGAATTTTGAAGTATCATAATTAATGCACCCACTATCTTAACAGACTTCTTTTGACATCCTACAATGTAGATCATTAGGTCTAAGGGACTTACGTTTTCAGTGCTTTTAGTTTACTGAGTAATTTTCTCAAGTGTTTGTTTATGTTCTTCCTTCCTTTTGGCCAATGATATTTCATTATACATGGGAAGCTTTTAATGTCCTTTGCTGTGAAGTTGGAAACAAAATATTGGTTCAAAGTTTCTGTCACTTTCTTACCTTTTATTGTTTGTTCTTTCCTCTCATTCATTAAGGGATCAAAATTTACTTCAGTATTATATTCATTTTAACTCTGTCTATTTTCTACATCTTGCTAATATGTTCACAAATAGTAAAGCTTTAGCAATTCTTTGCTGGTTTCTAGAGTCTTCCCATTTTTTTTTTGGCCTGCTACTATGCTTTGCAAATTAACATCATCCTTAACTTCCTACATCAGCTTTGGAGGGATCATCCTTCTTATGAATCTATATTCTCCAATGGAGTATTTTTTTGGTAATGGATTTTAATGATTCCGTGCCTTTTACAGGACCTGCAATAGTTCATTGTTCATGCATATAGATTAATAATGCATGATGACTTTTTGACACCTTTTAACTGATTTTAAATGTACAGTTTCATGTTGAACTGTAAAGTGCTTTAAGTCTTTTTAAATATTGCTCTTCTAATTCAAGGACAGATCCTCTGTTCAATACTTTTATTTATCTTTTAGATTTTAATTGGTTGACGCAGTCTGAATATAAATGTGTTCAAATAGCTATCTCACCTTGCTTTAGCTATAACTACAACTTTGATGTAGGTCTCTGCATCATTGTGACAGGTGCTGTGAACACAATAAATCTGGTTAAAGTCCAGGTGCAATTTTATGCATTCTGGAAGAACTCATCTGTATTTATTTGCATTTTTAAAAGGATCAATACCATAAACTTTAGCCATGTTTTCTTTTAAAGAAACAATGTGAAAACAAAACAAGAACTTGGATGAATAATTGGGGAGGTGGGTACCATTTTCATTAAAAAGGTGCAGTCTGTCTTTGAAGTATTGATGAAATTTAATGCAAAATCAATTAATACAACAGAGTATTTGAGAATAAGGAAAAAATGTTGCCACCCCTTCTCATTGTGAGAGGAATTAAGGGTTATGGGGCAAAGGCAGATAAGTGGAGATGAGTCCATGGCCAGATCAGCCATGATCTTATTGAATGGCAAAGCAGGCTCGACAGGCCAGATGGCCTACTCCTGCTCCTATTTCTTATGTTCTTATAAATGTTCTTGATCATATTAGAACAATAACACTCTGTTAAAACAGTATAAATCTAAGGATTTGTTTAGAAATTCCTCAAACTTTCGTCTGAGAGGTTCATGTATTCAGTGATTGTCAACCAGTACTTGACATTAAAAATAGAAAATACTGGAAATGCCTGGTAGGTCAGGTGTCATTTGCAGAAATTTATTGGCTTGAAATGTTAACTCATCTTGTTTTGTCCCTGTAGATGCTACTTGTCCTGTTGAGCATTTCCATTGTTTTCTATTTATGTTTCAGGATTCTTGCATCTGTAGTATTTTGCTTTGAGATCTCAGTTACTTTATATGTAAAGAAGCAAATCTTGTCTTTTTTTAAAGAATAGCAATGTGGATAAGCAAAGGCAACTAAAGACCAGTTAATCCGGTGGTAGGAAAATTATCGGAAAAAGTCCAAAGGTATCGCATTAGTGTACATATACTTTGACAAGTATTGTACTACAGCGCTCTGTGTGGGATGCTTGTTGTTTGAGATATGTATTAGTGACTTTGATGCAAATGTAGAATTATGATAACTAAGTCTGCAGGTGACATGAAAGTTGGTTATGTTCTGATTAACAAGGAAGGTTGTCTAAAGCTTCAGCACGATCACAGATCTGATAAGAAGATGAAATATGGCATGTCCATCTTCAATGGTCAGGCATTCTCTCTTCTCTCTCTTCTATCAGCCAGAAAATAGAAAAGCTTGAAAGCATGTACCACCAAGCTTAAGGACAACTTCTATCCTACTGCTATTAAACTCTCGAAAAGACCTCTTGTACTATAAGATGGACTCTTGGTCTCACAGACTATGCCATTATGATCTTGCACCTCATTGTTTCACTGCACTGCACCTATTTGGTAGCTTTTACACTTTATTCTGCTTGGTTACTGTTTTACCTTACTGTATTCTAGCTTAAAGATTTGATCTGTATAAACAGTATGCAAGACAAGCTTTTCACTGTATTGGTACATGAGACAATAATAAAACCAATACCAATATCAATGGAATAGAACTCTCCCACATTCACGTCATTGTTGGACAACCACCATAAAGTTTGCGATGCAATGTTGGAGCTTTATAAGCATCCACCAGATCTCACTTGGAGTACAGTGTGTTCTGCTGGTAGCTAATTCAGCTGGACAGAGTGCAGAGGAAATTTACCAGGATATTGCCTGGACTGGTAGACTTTGTAATGAGGCAGGCTGGGCTTGTTTTCCTGAATGAAGGAGGCTGAGGCATGCCCTGATGAAGTTATGCAAAATAAGAAAAAGTATAAATAGGGTAGTCAGAGCTTTCCTCCTGTGATAGGGAGTCTCAAAACAAGAAGGAAAAGGCTTAAAGTGAGAAGAAGGAATTCTAAAGAAGATTTGAGGAGAGTACATTTTACACAGAAAGTGGCTGATATCTAAAACTTAATGTCCGAGAAGGGCATGGAAACAGATACAATCTTTACATTTAACACTCATTTAGATAAGAACATGAGTAGCTAAGCCTTAAAAAATACAAACTTAATGCAAGCAAATCAGATCAGTGTAGGTGGGCAAAAGGAACGCATCAGTGTGATGGGCCGAAGAGCTCATTTCTGTACAACTCCATGACCTTATGACTAGTACCTTTCATTCTTTCTGTATATTTTTCTTTCTAAACTGGATAAGTACTGTATATTGCAAGTTATTAGATTTTAATACTTTTTTAAAAATTGGAGCAATCAAATAATTCTGTAAAATACTATAAATAGTGATGACATATTTCTACTTGACAAGTTTATTACAATATACTTAGTGTACCTCCATAAATTGCATGCTGAGTTAAAGCATATTGGCTCAATGATTTATTAATAAGAAGCAGAATTTTAACCTCTAGTCTCTAATAATTGGTGGGCTTCTTTTGGGCAAGAGATTAAAAAGCCAAAGCTTGCACAGAGACTAGCAATTATGGTCTTGTCATAAGGCACACACAACCAATTCACAGGAGAGTTTGAGATTTGAATATTTGAATAAGACTACCTGGCATCAGGTTCTATGTTAAACCACAGTCAGCTTGGTTTCTCTGGTCTCATAATCCTGGCAGCTGAAAGCAGGCAAGGAAGTCATAAACCATGAGGTAAGTGTCTTAAAACAACACTGCTTGTTACCCAGATGGAGCAGGAGTGTTTCCTCCAAGCAACAAATACTGCCTAGTAAAGAGTGAAGAAGTATTTTACCAAGATGCTGCCTTAATTAGAGGGTGTAATCTATAAGGAAAGGTTGGACAAACTTGAGTTTCTCTATCTAGGGCAGCGGTTCTTAACCTTGTGTCCACAGACCCCTTGATTAATGGTATTGCTCCATGGCCTCAACCAGATTGAGAAGCTCTGCTTTAGAATGTAGGAGGCTGAGGGCAGATATGACAAAGGAACTTATAGGCAGTCAATTAGAGCAGAGGGTCAGACATCAAGAATGTCAAACATCAGAGGCCACGTCCTTTCAACTTAGAGACAGGGAAGTCGAAGGGCAATGTGAGGTGCAAGCTTTCTAAACAAAGATTGGCAGGTACCTGAAATGGAGTACCAGCTATAGCGATGAAAATGGGCAGTTTGGTGGTGTTTAGAAGGCTTTTGGATAGACACATGAATATGGAGAGAATGGAGGGCTATGGATGATATACAGGAGGAGGACATTTAACAAAAAGTGACGACAAATCATGAGTTGAATGGCTTGTTCAGTGCTCCAATGTTTTATGTTCCAGTAAATCCCCACTCCCCTGCAATCTATCTGTTACATCATCTACTATTAGAGATCATTAGCTGCTGTTAGGGACCGCCACTGACCATCATTTTCTGCTTTATTTCACTACAATCCTAGCTATTTGAAAGCAGAGTACCCCAAATGAGATCAGATCCACATCTTCAATCAGGACAGTTTCTGATCACAGCAAATCTGAAAGATCTCTTCTGCCTTGATTAGACTCAACAATCCTCAATCCAGTTTGGTTATGTACTTCTAAAGTAGAATTCCCTATTTAGCAGCAGCCAGTTTATAAACCAGCCTGGGTGTTGGCAAAAAAGCCACTGAATATCTTTTAAAGATGTATTGTGGTTAAAAAAAAATATCCAGTCCTTGATAAGCTACTAAAAGAATCCAACAAAAATGTATTATTTGAAAACAAGTTAAAATTGTTGCATGTCATTGTGATTTTTTTGAACAGGATTTATTTGCTAGATCTTCATAAGTCCCATTGCAACTGATCATCTGAAATGGATATATGATACATAAGATACAGATTTGCACAGACTAACTGCTTGAATACTCAATGTATCTCATCAGTTAGAATTAGTACAATTAAGTAAATGAATTACACATTATATTTTGACTCTAGGGAAACAAACAGTAATATTTTGTCAAAAGACTTTTACCCCCAAATTGGCTGAGTTATTCTAAAAAAAATCCAGAATGTTTTCGTTTTAACTGTTTTTTTGATTCAGCCTTTAAACGAGAAACTTATGAAAGTTATTTGTAAAGCTTTTACTGTTCGGAAACAGTTCATTTGGCTCATCCGTTCCTGGTAAATATTAATGTTACACTTGAGCCTGCCCCAACATTTCCTTATGTTCTGTAAGCCTAACAAAATATCCTTTTTCCCCCTGACACACTTGTCTGGAGTCTTAATCTGGAATCTTAATTTCCCTCTGCTTGTAGCAATTTGTTCCACTTTCTACCTATTCCATCGGTAATATTTGACCAATATTGTAAATGTATTTATCTTACTAAATATTCCTTGTTTTAATAATTCATTATGGGTTATAGGTAAAATTAAGTGAATGCAATATGTCCAGAGAAGTGACCTCTTCTGTAAATTTTTCAGATATTTCCTTTTCCAAAGGTAAATGGGGCAATCCATCAGCATTTCAATCTTGTAATTATGTCCTCCAAGGAAATGAACCCATCTCTGCATTGTGCTGTTGCAGTTAGTGGAACACCCTTGATGATTAGAAACAAGGGTAAACTCTTTCCCATACAGATAACTCGTTGAAACACTTTACACCACATACCAGACTCAAGGCCTACTTGTCAATCTGTGTGTAATTTTTCTCTGCAGTAGTGAGTGAATGTGATGCAAAGACTATGGGGCATTCACTTCCATCACTCATAACACAGTGCCTGTAAAAAGTATTCATTCCCCCCCCCCACCCCCAGAAGTTTTCATGTTTTATTGTTTTATAACATTGGATCACAGTGGATTTAATTTGGTTTTTTTTTACACTGATCAACAGAAAAAGACTCTTTTGTGTCAAAGTGAAAATAGATATCTACAAAGTGATTTAAGTTAATTACAAATAGAAAACACAAAATAATTGATTGCATAAATATTCGCCCCCTTCAAGTCAGTAATTAGTAGATGCGCCTTTGGTGGCAATTACAGCCTGGGGCTGTGTGGACAGGTCTCTATGAACTTTGCAAATCTGGATACTGAAAATTTTCCCCATTCTTCTTTACAAAATTGCTCAAGCTCTGTCAGATTGCATGGGGATCGTGAGTGAACAACTCTTTTCTAGTCCAGCCACAAATGCTCAATTGGATTAAGATCTGGACTCTGACTTGGCCACTCCAGGACATTAACTTTGTTTTTCAACCTTTCCTGTACAGCTTTGGCTTTATGCTGGGGGTCATTGTCCTGCTGGAAAACATATCTTCTCCCATGTTGCAGTTCTCTTGCAGACTGCATTAGGTTTTCCTCCAAGATTTCCCTGTATTTTGCTGCATTCATTTTACTCACTACCTTTACAAGCCTTCCAGAGCCTGCTGAAGTGAAGCATCCCCACAGTATGATGCAGTGACAACCATGCTTTGCGGTAAGGATGGAGTGTTTTTGATTATATGTCGTCATAGCATATAGTTTGATGGCCAAAAAGCTCAATTTTGGTTTCATTAGACCATACAACCTCTTCCAGCTGACTTCAGAGTCTCCCACATGTCTTCTGGCAAACTCTAGCTGAGATTTCATGTGAGTTTTTTTCAACAGTGGCTTTCTCTTTGCTACTCTCCCATAAAGGTGTGACTGGTGAAGCACCCGGGCAACAGTTGTTGCATGTGCAGTCTCTCCCATCTCAGCCACTACAGTTTGTGACTCCTCCTGAGTTGTCATAGGTCTCTTGATGGCCTCCTTCACAAGTCCCCTTCATGCACAGTCACTCAGTATTTGAAAATGTCCTGACTTAGCCAGATTTACATCTGTGCCATATTCTTTCCATTTTTTGTTGATTGGCATAGCTGTACTCCAAGGGATATTTAGTGACTTGGTAATATTCTTATATCTATCTCCTGACTTGTGCTTTTCAATAACCTTTTCACAGAGTTCCTTGGAGTGTCCTCTGTCTTCATGGTGTAGTTCTTGCCAGGATATTGACTCACCAGCAATTAGACCTTCCAGATACAGGTGTACATTTACTACAAGCAATTGAAACACTTTGACTGCACACAGGTCTCCCAAAAGAGATCTCCAGTTAGCATATACAAGGAAATCTGCAGGTGCTGAAAATTCAAGCAACACACACAAAATGCTGGTGGAACACAGCAGGCTGGGCAGCATCTATAGGAGGAAGTACAGTCAACGTTTCGGGCCGAGACCCTTCATCAGGACTAACTGAAAGAAAAGATAGTAAGAGATTTGAAAGTAGGAGGGGGAAGGGGGATATCTGAAATGACAGGAGAAAACAGGAGGGGTAGGGTGAAACCAAGAGCTGGAAAGGTGATTGGCAAAAGGGATACAGAGCTGGAGAAGGGAAAGGATCATGAGACGGGAGGCCTAGGGAGAAAGAAAGGGGGAGGGCAGCACCAGAGGGAGATGGAGAACAGGCAAAGAGTGATCTTCAGAGAGAGAAAAAGAAAGGAAGGGGGAAATAAATAAATCAGGGATGGGGTAAGAAGGGGAAGAGGGGCATTAACGGAAGTTAGAGAAATCAACGTTCATGCCATCAGGTTGGAGGCTACCCAGACAGAATATAAGGTGCTGTTCTTCCAACCTGAGTGTGGCTTCATCTTGACAGTAGAGGAGGCCATGGATAGGCATATCATAATGGGAATGGGACATGGCATGAACATTGATTTATCTAACTTCCGTTAATGCCCCTTCTCCCCTTCTTACCCCATCCCTTATTTATTTATTTATACCCCCCTTTTTTTCTCTCTCTGCCCCTCTCACAGTCACTCTTTGCCTGTTCTCCATCTCCCCCTGGTGCTCCCTCCTCCTTTCTTTCTCCTTTGGCCTCCCGTCCCATGATCCTTTCCCTTCTCCAGCTCTGTATCACTTTTGCCAATCACCTTTCCAGCTCTTAGCTTCATCCCACCCCCTCTGGTCTTCTCCTATTATTTCGGATTTCCCCCTCCCCGTCTTACTTTCAAATCTCTTACTATCTTTTCTTTCAGTTAGTCCTGACGAAGGGTCTCAGCCTGAAATGTTGTCTATCCTTCTTCCTATAGATGCTGCCTGGCCTGCTGCGTTCTACCAGCATTTTGTGTCCATTTAACAAATTATGTGACTTCTAAATCCAAATGGCAGCACCAGTGATGACCTGGTGTGTCGAATGAAATGAGGTAAATACTTATGCCTTCAATTATTTTGTGTTTTGTATTTGCAATTAATTTAGATCACTTTGTAGAGATCTGTTTTCACTTTGACACCAAAGAGTCTTTTTCTATTTCTAAGAGTCAAAAAGCCAAAATCCACAATAAAACATGAAAACTTCTGGGCGGGTGGGGGTGATGCGGGAGGAGAATGTGTTTTATAGGCACTGTATGTGACATGACTGTACCTATACCATAAGGCAAGGCTTCACAGCAAGCTTCACTGAACGGAATGAATTGAATGGACTTTATTACTTACATCCTTCACATACATGAGGAGTAAAAATCTTTACGTTACGTCTCTGTCTAAATGTGCAATGTGCAATTTATAGTCATTTATACTAAATATTATGCACAACAGCATAGTCAATAGAATACAGAAATACAGTTGTGTCAGTATGAGTTAATCAGTCTGATGGCCTGGTGGAAGAAGCTGTCCCAGAGCCTGTTGGTCCTGGCTTTTATGCTGTGGTACCATTTCCCAGATGGTAGCAACTGGAACAGTTTGTGGCTGGGGTGACTCGGGTCCCCAATGATCATTCGGGCCCTTTTTACACACCTGTCTTTGTAAATGTCCTGAATAGTGGGAAGTTCACATCTACAGATGCTCATGGCTGTCCACACCACCCTCTGAAGAGTCCTGCGATTGAGAGAAGTACAGTTCCCATACCAGTCAGTGACGCAGCCAGTCAGGATGCTCCAGTTATGATCCTGTAGGAAGTTCTTAGGATCTGGGGGCACATATCAAACATCTTCAACCATCTGAGGTGAAAGAGACGCTGTTGTGCCTTTTTCACCACACAGCAGGTATGCACAGATCACATGAGATCCTTGGTGATGTTTATGCTGAGGAAATTAAAGCTGTTCACCCTCTCAACCCCAGATCCATTGATGTCAATAAATGCTAGCCTGGCTCCATTCCTCCTGTAGTCTACAGCTCCTTTGCTTTTGCAACATGGAGGAAGAGGTTGTTTTCTTGACACCACTGTGTCAGGCTACGTCCACACTACACCGGATAAATCTGTAACTGAAGCTTTTTCTCTTCATTTTTACCCTTCATCCACACAAAAATGGCGTTTTCATCCCCCAAAACCGGAGCTTTTTGGAAATGCTCTCCAAAGTGTGTATTTTTGAAAACGCCAGATTGGCCAGATCAGTATGGATGGGGTAACTGGAGAAATCTGAAACCACTGTCAGACGGCAGCACGCTATTTCATTGTTTTCTTGAACGCAACCTAACAATTTCAGAACAGACGGCAATGAAACTGACGCCAAAAGAGTTAGAAATGTACTCATCAAATACTTTGACCCATAACTTACTGAATAAATAAGTATACTCACTTTGCCCTGTTTTCTGGCCTTGCTCGTATGAAGGTGGTTTACCTATTTATGCAAGTACTTCTCTGACAATAGATGTGTAACAGCCTAATGTAACATTGTATGGAAATACAAGATAACACTGATGCGGAAATGTTTTATACATATAGCAAGGTGCTTTATTAATGCAACAGAGTTAGTCGGTTTTTCAATGTTCATCGTCAGCCGAGTCAATCTGTCCGTGAACTCCGTCGGTTGCCTCCATACGCTCCAGTATTTGTTTTCTTTTACCTTTAAGTTCTCCTGCGCGAAAGCCAACAGCTGTCTGTCATTTTAAGTCTTCCTAGTCTGTAACTACACAAACGTGCACTTTTACGGTGAGATTCGACAACAAACATGTCGCTTGTTTTTGGTAGATGTGTCTTGCGCATGCGCAGGAGGAGGAAATTCGCCAAAATCTCTGTTTCAATGTGGATAGAGGTATTTTTAAAATGCATAGTGTGGACGCCTATCGTTTTTACGCGAAACCGGTGTTTTCTAAATTATCCGGTCTAGTGTTGACGTAGCCTCAGTGTGATATCTTCTACTCTGTAGGCTGCTTCATTATTATCTGCGATTAGGACAATCGGTGTAGTGTTGTCGGAAAGTAATTAGCAGATTGGAGCTTTGGGTGGTGACACAGTCATGGGTATACAGAGAGTAAAGCAGTGGGCTTAGTTCAAAACCCTGAGGAGCTCCTGTGTTGAGGATCAGAGGGGCAGACCTGAGAGAGTGCACTGTTACCACGATGGGGATCATGATATGATGTGATAACAGTGTCTGATGTCACCATTTCCTCTCCATTTTTAAAGCCACCTTTGCCTTTAAACCTGCATTGGTTTGGTGTATGTGACTCCCTGACACAGTGGTAACACAATTTGTATGACCAGGCTGGTTTCTATTTAAACATTACAATTTTGTTTATACTCATTTTTATTTTGACTCAATTGTGTCAATGTTGTTTCCATTGATACAGCTATTTCAACTGCTTTTTAAAATGTAAATTTTGCTTTAGTTGGCAGCTGTTTTGAATGTTTTCTTGTAAGATTCCACAGATTAGATGATATGTCAGTGCATCATTCAGCCGTTAACTGAACTGACAATGCTCAGACAATCCTTTAATTCAGCCACATACATTGAAATGGAATCCCCTTCCTTTTGATTTCCCTTATGAAATCTACAATGTTCTACATTCAATGGTTTTGTTTCTAAATTTTCCCACATTACATTCATGATATCAATAAAGTTCATGATGTTTGATTTGGTTGGAGCAGTTAAACTTCTAAGAAAACTGTGTGTCTTTAAATCCATTGGACTCAGCAAAACTGAGCATTCATTTCTTGCTAGCTATTTCATTACTTTAAAATACTGCTCAATTCACTCAGTATTCAAAATCTACTTATCTATTGTGCAGTTGAACACATCTATCTTTCCAATGTAGCAAGCCATTTCTCCTTCTTTTAAGCTTATGATAATCATCCAAAACTCACTGTTTATGAATCTGTGAATCTCTTCATTTTCTGCCCTTTTTAAAAACTCAGTAGTGTTTGTTCCTTCCGAAGAATACGTGCCTCACTGTTTTTATCTGATGCAACCATTTCTTGCTGTGCCTTTTTGAAATTTGAAACTCCTACTGTGTTTCAACAGGTGGATGGTCATGTCAGATTTGCTTTAAATTTCTTTGTCGCCTCAGTTATGTTTTGTAGCTCAAAAGCATGGAGTTGAGCATGCAAGTCTAACGTGTTTTTCACTTTAAGCAACATATACATGTAAGACCAGTAGATCATAAGATATAGGAGCAGAAGTAGGCCATTTGGCCCATTGAGTCTGCTCCGCCATTCAGTCATGGCCTGATCCAATACTTCCAGTCATCTGCACTACCCTGCCTTCTTGGAATACCTCTTGATGCTCTGGCTAATCAAGAGCCTATCTATCACTGTCTTAAATACACCCATTGACTTGACCGTCACAGCCTGTCGTGGCAACAAATTCCACAGATTTACCACCCTCTGACTAAAGTAATTTCTCCACATGTCCGTTCTAAATGGACGTCCTTCAATCCTGAATTTGTGCCCTCTTGACCTAGAATCCCCTACCATGGGGAATAACGATGGCATATCTGATCTGTTCAAGCCTTTTAACATTCAGAATGTTTCTATGAGATCCCCCTCATTCTCCTGAACTCCAGGGAATATAGCCCAAGAGCTGCCAGATGTTCCTCATATGGTAACCCTTTCATTCTTGGAATCATTCTCGTGAATCTTCTCTGAACCCTCTTCAATGTCAGTACATCCTTTCTAATATAAGGAGCCCAAAACTACACACAATACTCCAAGTGTGGTCTTATAAGTGCTTTATAGAGCTTCAACGTCACATCCCTGTTCTTATATTTTATACCTCTAAAAAAGAATGCCAACATTGCATTTCCCATCTTCACAACTGACTCAACCTGGAGGTTAACCTTTAGGGTATGCTGCACAAGGACTCCCAAGTCCCTTTGCATCTCTGCATTTTGAATTTTCTCCCCATCTAAAAAATAGTTTGCCCATTTACTTCTTCCACCAAAGTACATGACCATACGCTTTCCAACAATGCATTTCATTTGCCACTTCTTTGCCTATTCCCCAAACTATCTAAGTCTCTCTGTTTCCTCAACACTACCCGCTCCTCCACCTATCTTTGTATCACCAGCAAATTTAGCCACGAATCCATGAATCCCACAGTCCAAATCATTGACACACATCGTAAAAAGCAGCAGTCCCAACACTAACCCCTATGGAAATCCATTGGTAACCGGCAGCCAATCATAATAGGATCCCTTTATTCCCACTCCTTGTTTCCTGCTGCTCAGCCAATGCTTCACCATGCTAGTAACTCTTCTGTAATTCCAGGTAACTATAACCATATAACAATTACAGCATGGAAACAGGCTATCTCGGCCCTTCTAGTCCATGCCAAACGCTTACTCTCACCTAGTCCCACCGACCTGCACTCAGCTCCATTCCTTTACCTATCCAATTTTACTTTAAATGACAATATCGAACCTGACTCTACCACTTCTACTGGAAGCTTGTTCCACACAGCTACCACTCTCTGAGTAAAGAAATTCCCCCTCCTGTTACCCCTAAATTTTTGCCCCCGAACACTCAACTCATGTCCTCCCCTACTCTCAATGGAAAAAGCCTATCAACTCTATCTATCCCCCTCATAATTTTAAATACCTCTATCAAGTCTCCCCTCAAACGTCTACGCTCCAAAGAATAAAGACCTAACTTGTTCAACCTTTCCCTGTAACTTAGGTGCTGAAACCCAGGTAACATTCTAGTAAATCTCCTCCTTACTCCCTCTATTTTGTTGACATCTTTCCAATAATTTGGTGACCAGAACTGTACACAATACTCCAAATTTGGCCTTCCCAATGCCTTGTACAATTTTAACATTACATCCCAACTCCTATACTCAATGCTCTGATTTATAAAGGCCAGCATACCAAAAGCTTTCTTCACCACCCTATCCACATGAGATTCCACCTTCAGGGAACTGTGCACCATTATCCCTAGATCACTCTGTTCTACTGCATTCTTCAATGCCCTACCATTTACCATGTATGTCCTATTTTGATTATTCCGACCAAAATATAGCACCTCACACTTAGCAGCATTAAACTCCATCTGCCATCTTTCGGCCCACTCTTCTAACTGGTCTAAATCTCTCTGCAAACTTTGAAAACCTACTTCATTATCCACAACGCCACCTATCTTAGTATCATCTGCATACTTACTAATCCAATTTACCACCCCATCATCCAGATCATTAATGTATATGACAAACAACACTGGACCCAGTACAGATCCCTGAGGCACACCACTAGTCATCGGCCTCCAACCTGACAAACGGTTATCCACCACTACTCTCTGACATCTCCCATCCAGCCACTGTTGAATCCATTTTACTACTTCAATATTAAAACCTAACGATTGAACCTTCCTAACTAACCTTACATGTGGAACCGTGTCAGAGGCCTTACTGGTCCATATAGACAACATCCACTGCTTTACCCTCGACAACTTTCCTCGTAACCTCTTCAAAACATTCAATAAGATTTGTCAAACATGACCTTCCACGCACAAATCCATGTTGACTGTTCCTAATCAGACCCTGTCTATCCAGATAATTATATATACCATCTCTGAGAATACTTTCCATTAATTTACACACCACTGACGTCAAACTTGCAGGCCTAGAATTGCTAGGTTTACTCTTAGAACCCTTTTTAAACAATGGAACCACATGAGCAATACGCCAATCCTCCGGCACCATCCCCGTTTCTAATGACATTTGAAATATTTCTGTCAGAGCCCCTGCTATTTCTACACTAACTTCCCTCAATGTCCTAGGGAATATTCCATGGGTTCTTATCTTGCTAAGCAGCCTTATGTACGGCACCTTGTCAAAGGCCTTCTGAAAATCCAAGTACATCACATCTTCTACATCTCCTTTGTCTACCCTGCTTGTAACTTTCTCAAAAAATTACAGTAGGTTAGTCAGGCAGGATTTTCCTTTCAGGAAACCATGCTGTCTTTGGCCTATCTTGTCATGTGCCTCCAGGTACTCCATAATCTCATCCCTTACAATCGATTCCAACAACTTCCCAACCACTGATGTCAGGCTAACAGGTCTATAGTTTCCTCTCTGATGCCTCCCACCCTTCTTAAATAGTGGAGTAGCATTTACAATTTTCCAGTAGTCCAGTACAATATCAGAATCTATTGATTCTTGAAAGATCATTGTTAATGCATCTACAATCTCTCCCGCTACTTCCTTCAGAACCCAAGGGTGCATGCTATTAGGTCCAGGAGATTTATCCACCTTTAGACCATTAAGCTTCCTGAGCACCTCCTCAGTCATAATTTTCACTTCCCTGACAATCCTAAATGTCCAGTATACTGCAGATGTCTTCCACTGTGAAGACTGGTGCAAAATATGCATTAAATTCCTCTGCTATCTCTGCATCTCTCACTACAATATCTCCAGTGTCATTTTCTATTGGTCCTATATCTATCCTCAATTCTTTTACCCTTTATATACTTAAAAAAAGCTTTTAGTATCTTTTTTGATATTAGTCACCAGCTTCCTTTCATAATTCAAATTTTCTTTCCCAATGACCTTCTTATTTTTCTTTTAAAAGCTTCCCAATCCTCTATCTTCCCACTAGCTTTGGCTTTCTTGTATGCTCTTTCTTTTGCTTTTACTTTGGCTCTGACTTCATTTGTCAGCCATGGTAGTGTCCTTCCATTCGATAATTTCTTCGTATTTGCACTTCCCTCATTTTTCACAGAAACTACAGGCATTGCTGCTCTGCTGTCCTTCTTGCTAGTATCCTCTTCCAGTTAAATTTGGCCATTTTCCCTCTCATGCCATTGTAATTTCCTTTATTCCACTGAAATACCGACACATTGGATTTTAGCTCCTCCTTCTCAAATTTAAAGTGAACTCCATCATATTGTGATCATTGTTCTCTAAGGGTTCCTTCACCTTGGGCTCTCTTATCACCTCTTATCATATATGTGGTGGCATGACAACATGTGCCTTTCATGTACTTTAACATATAACCTGTAATGAATTATTTAAAAAGGATGCTTGTTCAAACAAGTTATTACAATAGCATTCAAATATTACTGATATGTTAAATACACAACACTTTCTCTTAAATTTTATTAGTTGCAATCATATATTTATGTTTCCTAGTTCTGGATATCATATAGGAGAACCTTGTAACAATAGAACATATGTTATCAGTGTTTGAGGGGATAATTGCTGTGAATAAGTTAATTTTAGTGCCATATTTTAGGAGAGCTGAATATGTAAGAATGAAACAAGTTTTAAATCAAGTAAATGATGGAAGAATGTTTGACAGCGATGAGTGCAGCACAAATGGCAAACACAGGGCTTTTGAACTGTACTTATGGAAAAGGAAGCTATATATATTTTTCAGATTAAAGGGAGAGAATGTGGTAAATAAACCAAAGAACTTAAAGATTGATGTCTGAAGACAAGTTGTGACAGAAGTATTTTTGTAAAACAAGAAGCATTTGACAAGGGAATGATGTCTGAAAAGGAGGATAACATCTGGCATAGTTGGAAATAAGTTGTGTAGTATTGTCGCAGTGATAACATATTAAATTCTGTGCAATGCAACCCTGAAATGAGGATTGGTGTCAGTGATGGTATGGCTATGTTTATCTGGATTATGCTGGGAAATCAATGACATAAAGCCAATGCTTACTAGGAAAGAGCTGGCGAGTTAACATTTTCAAAGCAGAATTTACGGCTCCAGGGAAGAAGGTAGGTTATTTCCATTTTTCAGGATTTGTATAATATTAATAACTATTTACAGTATTTTTTCCTGTTTTTATGTCAGTTTATTTCTTTTGTTGACCTCACTTGAAAAGCAACATGGAGCCCTTGTGTTTCTCCTTTCCACATAACACATCACCAGTTCCTCTGTTCTGCAATAAAAATAGTCAAACTATCCAGATAACTTGCATATTGGCGACATTTTCACAAAGCAGGCAGAATTGCTGCAATAATAAAACACAAATCAAACTTCACAATGTGAAAAATATTCAGATAAGAGAAAATCTGAGCTGCATACAGATTAGTTACAAACAGCTGAATCAATTTTTTTTGATATCCATAATTCTGACTCTATCATTTTCTTTTTAAACACGTTTCCTCTGTCTACTCCTGCACCAGATACTTCCCTGAGGTTATAACAATACTAATATATTAGAATCAGAAGAATTTCATGATTGACAGCTGATCTGATGTCACCAGATTTGCACAATCACTCAAATTCAAGCTATCCTGTTTGTCATCTCCTTGTCAAAACATTGCTTGCTTTTCACACTTTGCAACAGCATTCTTTCACTCACAAGATGCTAATTCCCAGCACACCTCACTCCTGTACTGTTGATGTCATTTCCAATAACTTTGGTAGTTTTTATATCATATCAGGAGATTCCATTTCTTGTGGTTCTGCCAGTGAGCAAGAGAGGGAGGATTAGGGATAGTGTTGTGTGGACTCTTGAAGAGAGAGTATTGCCTTGATGAACATTTTGTGGGAGATCCACTGTTCTACACATAATGAAATATACATTATATGTATGAGTCTTCCATGTCTCTATTGCATTATGAGAACATATTGTGAAAAATCCCATGGGAAGGTCATTCATCTACTGCACTCCAAAGTTCCCTTGCGGTAAGGAAGTAGTTGTCACAGGGAGGAGAGCATATACAGTACATACTTGAAATCTTTGGGTACATCTATCTTCAGTCTCTGCTGAAACAAACAGGAATAGCACCAAAGCTGATGGCAGCATGCCACTTAGCATAGCGTCTTGTAAAACGAAGCCTTCACTAGATTATTAAAGGTATTAGCAAAAAAAATGCAATTTGCTCAGTGGTAATTCTTAAATATTCTGATTTAGATCTGGCAGTCAATAATGAAAGGATGTTGTTTGCTGAAAATTTTGAAAGAAGCTGCCCAAGGAGAGTTAACAAGGTATGTGGCTTTGATTTTCTCTTGTCGGATTTGACTTTCAGTCTGGCACAGGGGATTTGAGGCGTCTGTCAACAGCGAAGTCATCAAGGAGGCTAGGCAGACAATCAAACTGAAAAATTCTCCCGGGGAGCAAGCAAAAATGTACAATATGCTGATTGTACTTTTTTTAAAAAGTTATTTCACATAACGTAAAATAGAGATTAAAACACGCACACAGAATTAAGATTGTAGATGAAATCTAAAAAGCAATGAGTAAAATGGAAATTAATTTAAAATATATATTACTTTTTTATAAAACAAAGACAGAACTACTCTTTATTCTTTTCAATTCTCTTTCTGAGGCTAGGGAAATAGTCTTCCAGAAATTATAATTTAGTATACTGTTTAAAGCCTGGTCAAAATTCAATTCATGTTGCTACAAGTTCAGATGAAATCATTGATTTTGCATTGATTGGATCCAGGAAGATGGTAACAATTCAGCCAATGGAGTGTTAGAACATCATTGTACTTAACTTAACTTCACACACACACACACACACACACACACACACACACACACACACACACACACACACACACACACACACACACACACACACACACACACACACACACACACACACACACACACACACACACACACACACACACACCCTAAAACTTATCCACAGCACTGTAGTAATTTTATGTATTGCACTGTACTGCTGCTGCTGCAAAAATAACGAATTTCATGACATATATCAGTGATGATAAACCTGGTTGTCTATTGTGGACTGAGGGTGGGAAGGGTGCAGAGAGAGGGGAATCATGGTTGGGAAGTGGGAAAGGGAGAGGGGAGGGAGCAGAAGGCACCAAGGAGTCATTCTGTAATGATCAATAAATCCATTGTCGTTTAGAATCAAATTTCCTTGCCTAGTGTCTCAGGGCTTGGAGTGTCTACACCGCACCATCTCCTGCCTCCAGCACTCCTTCTCTGCCATATGTCCCACACCCCTCCTGTGGAGTTCCACCCTCACCATTCCTAACATCCTTTGCTTCCGTCAGATTTACAAACTTGCTCTCTACTCAAAGTTGACAAATACAGTACTGTGAAAAAGTCTTAGCCATTCTAGCTATATAACACTTTTGCACAGTATTGTACATGTCACTCACATCCTGCTTCAAGTTCTAGTTCAAATTTATTACCTTCTGACTATACATAAATAAAACCAAATGAAACAACTTTCCTCTTGACCACAGTGCACCCACAAAGCATATATCACAGACTGCACATAAAAGAAAATATTATCACAACTAAGTTAATAAAATATAATTCAAAGTGTACATAGTACATAGCATAGGTAAACAGTAAGCAGTAAACAGCTTGCTATCCTAGTGACGAGACCTCAATGACGGCAAGATATTCATTAGTCTCACAACCTGAGGGAAAAATCTGTTACCCAGTCATGCAGTCCCGGTCCTGCTGCTTTTGCACCTCCTTTCTGATGGTAGTGGGCCAAAGTGATAGTGAGATGGATGGTAGGGATCCTCAACATTGCTTTGTGCCCTTCGAATACAACACTCTTGGAAATTGTCACAAATAGGGGAGTTGGAGTTCTTTATCATCTCAAATGTTATCGTCTCTGGTGTTAAATTACATCCAATCAACATCACCAATGCCATTAAAATTGCCTAAATTTGACAACACCAGGATTAATTTAAGGAAATCTAAAAGTAAGTTTTTGTAATTTTCTGCTTTTCACAGACAAAGTTTAAAAATTGAACACTTTGAGATTGCTATCTATTTGGGTTTCTACATTTAAATCCATAACTCTTCAGTCTTTATAATTGCAATGCAAAGAAAAGTATGTCTTATCCCTACAGTTTATTAAAATACTTCACATAACTATCCATACTGTCATTTGGCCTTAACAATCACATACTTGCAGATGCAGATTGCAACATTTCAACAGTAAACCTGACCATCTTCCTGAGCACAAGTTAGTCAAGTGACAAGTCCCCTAGAGACACCTCCTTATATACCCTCTCGAGTGAATGGGGCATGGGCAGGGTTTAATGCTCAGTCCTGAATGGCAAGCTTTTCCTTGCCAAGGATGTTGGCCTCATCAGGAGGAGAATGCTTACATGAGAAAAATTAGGGAATCATTAGAGATGCAGCATGTGGGCAGCCTAAATGTATGTTCTAGGAGTATAAAGGTAGCTCCAGACTGGAATCACAAATTTCTAAAAAGGGAGTGACCTAGAAATCTACCAATCAGAATAAAGCCAATTCAAACTAACCAATCAGAAATAGGCATTTCTGTTCCAACCAATCAGAATTGAGCATTAAACCCTGCCCATGCCCTGTTCACTCAAAAGTGTATATAAGGAGGTGTTTCTAAGGGGACTTGTCATTTGACTAATTTGTGCCTGAGGAGGGTGTTGGGTTTACTGTTGAAATGCTGCAATTAGCATCTATAAGTATGTGACTGATAATGCTAAAGGATAGTATGGACAGATTTGATAATCAATCACAAAGCTTCTGTAGTCAGTAATACTTCATATACCCATGAAGCATCAACAAACCATCTAATATCTACTGCTGGGACATACCAAAACTCCAAGGAAAAAAACACCTGAATGTTAACAATGCACATGAGCTCAGTTTATTAAGTAATTTATTAAAGCCTAAAATTCTGCAGCATTGTATTGGTTTTCAGATATAAAATTGAGCATTTAGTCATCTCTTAGGACAAGTGCATCATAAGGTGAATGTGAGAAATTTTGTTAAAATTAAGAAGGGGTAATACCTTCACTCGACAATCAGGATTCAGGATTTAGTCTCTGCAAGACATAAACCCAGTTTCTGTTCAGGACTCCCTTTGTAAAAATTGGTGAAGAGGTTTTGGGTCAATTGATATGAAATGCAACTAACTGGGTTAGACAAATGTGTGCATTCATTCAGATTTGGATATTTAATTGTGAACTACTATTGTGAAACTTGGAAACACTGCAGGTACCTTAATTTGTTAAGGCATATCGAATAGAGTTGGAGTTGCATTGAAAATGATAATCAAAAATGTTGTTTAAATAAACATGTTGAATCTTATTTTTGAGTTTGGTTTACTGAGAATCTTATTGCCCATCACAATTTATTGGAGAATCTTAAGCTAACTGCCTGGCAGAAAGCAGACAAATAACAACACAAGTATAAGATAAAAAAGCAGAACTTAGCTATTTGTCCTGCTGTGCCTGCTCCACCAGTATTTTGTGATCTCTTTCTGACCTAATACTCTGTGATTCTCTTTACTATCCAAACATCTATTAAACTCTGCCTGGAACAAAACAACTAATTACCACAGCCCTCTAGGATAATAAGTTCCAAGGACTTACTGTCTCAGTAAAAGATTTTTTTTAAGTTCCCGGCCTAAATAGATTGTTGTTTATTTTGAGATTGTGGCCCTTTTTTCTAGGGAGCCCAGCTAAGGGAAACATCAACTCTGTACCTGCTCTGTTCAGCCCTATGAGGATGCTGCATGGTTCAACTTGATGACCTCTCATTTTGCTGAAAGTATTACAGGCCTAATCTATTTAATCTTTCCGCATACAACAAGCCTACTATGGTTGATATGGGATGGCTGCCTGAAATTAATGGATGATTCTGTTAAAGAGGCCAAAACATCAATCAAAGTCAGCCATCTCCTGATTGATATCATCAATTTCCACACACACTTAAACATTCTTTAGATAGAAACTGTTCCTCTAGGTGCTGGCCTGTGTGAAAATCTTCTGTAAACCAGATTAAATTATCTAGCTAGGTGCTTCTCTTGGATTCAAGGCAGAGGTAGATCCCTCTCTCAACCCACAAAACTACTGATAATCCCCATTCCCTATCAGTTTATGAGGGATCAAGAAGCATATTGTACTCTCTTCATTCCTATATTTAAACAAACAATTCCAGGTCGAAAACTAAGGGTAGACAATGTCCCACTGATTCATTTTAAGTGTATTTCTTATGAAATATTTTGTAGAAATACTTTAAAATTGATTTATCTGAAGTGTTGAAAATATACATTGATTTATTTGGATAAGCAAGTTTCAGAATTATGGTCAACCAAATTTAATAGTTGTGGAGTGTTTCTGTCAAAATGTTGAGAGAGAGCTCTTGGAAGAAGTTTAATTTGTTCTCAAGGTCTTCAGTGCAATTTGACCAACAACAGGGATATGTGCTTGAACATGCTAATTTACCTGGCTCAGAATGCAACTTCCTGTCTGCAGCAGTCTGGAATTTTAGGAAAAGGACAAGGTTGCACTGACTAATTGTAACTCAGGCTCATTTTATTGAAAACATCAGAAAACCCATATGACAACAATTAAAGTAAATACAGCAGTAATTTGCTTTAAATGGACTCTAAACTTTACAGTTAAAGTAACCAAGTACAGAAGCACGTTCAATTCTTTGTTGAAATTGGCAAGAATCACAGCCAACAAAACAGTTCCAGCATACCCATGAGAGCAGGAAGTGTTTGTGGTCTTGAAAAATTACTTGTATCCTTACATGCAAAGAGTAAGCAAGTCAATTTGTGTGTGCGTTTGTATTGGGTTTTGGTCTTTTTGAACATGTTATAATGTTTCGGTTGAAGTAGTGAAAAAGAAGATCACAGATAAAATAACGTGAAGACTGGAAGAACGTGATGCTTCAAGGCAATGTTCAAGCATGAACTTGAAATTGGATCACACTTGCCACATTTGATGATATTATTGCACAGTTCTGAAGATTCTCAATGGAATCCAAGTGCATAAACAGTTTTCTTTTTTTGTGAGATAGTTTCCCTAACTGCAACATTTTGAATGTTTTTCTATTATGAAAGAAAATTTACCAGGTGACTAGCATTCATATCTGTGTCATCTTCAAGTCTCCACTGATACTCTTAATTTCACGGCTATTTCAATGTTGTCAGGCTATCTGCCCACCAGCAAATTGGGGGTAAACCAGTTTCTTTACAGCTTAGTCTCCTTATTCCTCTTAGGCAGTTCCTTCTGATGCAAGGCCTTTCAGTTCTCAATATCATTTTGAATATTTCTTCTCAATTTTGAGCAGTTCGGAGTCAGGGATTCCTACCCATCAATGGGATTGCTTCAAATTTTCAAGGCAGCTTTGAACACTTTATTTCCTCTGTTCAGCTAACTTACTCTGACAGCTGAGCTCAGAATAAAATGAGTAGAGTAAAAGCCTTCATACTGGTGAAGTCAGCTTTGTTTATAGTGAGTTTAGAAGATTTTGTGGAAACAACATTGATGATAATTTTCCCCTGCTTTGTGATGTATTTGTAGGTCATGCTGGCCTCAGAATCACATAAGAATTTGGTGATTATGGGGTGCTTATAGACCATGGGTTTGTGCCAGGTCTGAGGTCCTGATTTTTAAATACTGGTTTCCTCATTGATGAAAAATTGCTGCTGCATTGAAGCCAAAGGATTATTTCATCATATGTGTTTGCTTTCATCTCGAGGCAGTTCCCAAAAGTGGGATTTACTCCACAATTGTCAGGGTCTTGTTGTGAACCTTTGTTGCCAGAGAGCGACGTTGTGCAATGGGGACAAGTTGGTCAAATACACTTGTTTTGCAAATATTGAATGTGAAGTCAATCCCCTCGAATACTTTGGTGAATATTTTTACTCACTTGAACTTATTTTGAGTATAGTCACCATCAATGGAATAGTGTTCTGGGTAGTCGTGAAGATCGCTCAACACATTGAATTGGGATACATCTCTTCAGCTAGTGGCAGAGGCAGTTGAGGATGACTCTGGGGATAACCAGCTAGTGACTAATAAAAATTTAAAGAAAATACTTGCAGAAAGAAGAATTGGGCCAAAATAGTGCTATCACCTCACTTTCTTTCATATTCCTCTTGCTATGCTTCTCCAGAGTGAATAGTCGACGACATTGCATCATTTGCAACAACAAACAACTTCTGGAGAATCTCACTGTGTTTATCGGCATCTTTTTGAAAGGAGGAAAACTGCTGACATTTCAGGTCTGTAAGATGATGTCATAATCTTAAGACATAGTGGCTAGAATTAGGCCATTCAGCCCACCAATCATGGCTGATTTAATTTTCTCCCTCAGCCCCATTCTCCTGGCTTCTCATGAAACCTTTGGCATACTTACTAATCTAAATGGATTAGCCTTCATTTTCAATATATCCTATGAGTGAACCTCTACTGCAGTCTGTGGCAATGAATTCCATAGATTTTCCACCCTCTGTTTGAACAAATTTCTACTCATCTTTATGATAAAGGGACATCCTTTTATTGTGAGGCTGTGTCCATGGTTCTAGACTCACCCACTAATGGGAACATTCTCTTACGTCTTCTGCATCCAGGCCTTTCAAAAATCAGTAGGTTTCCATGAGATCCTCCCCTCATCTTTCTAAACTGAGTGGGGGTAGGGTGTGGAGTCTCTTGGAAAACTAAAAAGACCCTTCAATATTGTATGTTGAAATTCTACATCAGGACATGTTGACTCTCTTCATTCTTATGTTGCAGCTTTTGATATTTCAGTACATCAGGATTAATGTTTAAATGTAAGTGGTATAGGCCTGAAATTTGGCCATGAATTACTTATTAATAGGATGCAAGAACCATGTGAAAATTTTTGTATTTACCACCCATATCCCACTGAATAGTTAGTTATGTTGACCACATTACTGGGAGTCATGAGTCACGCACAAACTATATTAATGAAATGTAGGAGAATTTTTTCACAAAAGTTCATTAATGAAAGTTTGAGTTTTTTTTAAATGCTTGGTCAATAGTTTCAAGCCCCAAAAGCTGGCAGTGTTATGGCCAACAATACTGACACTAGCTTTTCATTTCATCATTATTCAATGAACTATATTTTAATTCCCTAGTTCCATCATTAAATGAATCATTTACATGTTTTACAGATAATATAATAATAATTAAAATTCCCTTTTGAAAAACAATACTTAATTCTAAAGATTTCTAAAGATCACACAACGTTTCAAAAATTAAGGGAAAGTGACCAAGGTAAAAATCTGAAACATGGTAGGTGTAGCAGTTATGACAAAGGAAAGCAAGTGTGGAATGTTCCATCTGAATAGGCATTGTTTCATATGCCATCAGATTTATTTAATGTGACTTGATGCAGAAAATTAATTTATTTTGCACATACTTTAATAACAGCTTAGTTTAAGACGAGGAGATTAATGTTATTTTATAACTATCAAGTATTATCCATCAACATGGATACAATGGCATTACTTTAATTACAAATACAAATGTTACACTCCAGTGGTGAATAATGATACACTGAAAATTCTGAAAGATTCATATGAGCAATCTGTAAATTGCTTTGCATCATCACAATCAAAATGTTTAAGTGTCTAGTTCAAGCATCTTCACACATATTTGCCAGGCATTGATCCATGAACTCAACTGCATATCACATGCATTTCACCCGCCGCATGATTGAATGCAAAATGCAAAATCAATTGCGAAACCTCTTTGGCATTTCCTAGCATTCAATGTGCATAATAGAAATAGGCAGTGTGAACTGGACACACTATAGGGATGTCAATCATCAGTCGATCCATAGTTGATTGAATCCTTAGAGTTCAAACACATGACTAGAAAGCAGCTATGAAAGCTGATTTTAAAGAATAGTGATAGTGACCAGTGTTCCTTAATGACATAAATTTACCTGACAAGTTCACCACAGATGATGGCTGTAATATTTCAATAAATCAGAAAGGTCAGCAGTGGTGAGATTTTCTGCCTGCTTGACCAAGGGCAGGGAGGCCTGAATTCTTCCACTCAGACATCTACCTGCTGTGATAATAATAAGCCCAGTGCCTGAAAAGGCCATAAGACACAAGATCAGAATTAGGCCATTCAGCACATTGAGTCTGCTCTACCATCTCATCATGGCTGAACCATTTCCCTGCTCAACTCCATTCTCCTGCCTTCTCCCCACAACTTTTCATGCCCTGATGAATCAAGAATCTTTCAACCTCTGCCTTAAGTACACCCAATGATCTGGCCTCTGTGTCAACAAATTCCACAGATTTCCAACCACTGGCTAAAGAAATTTCTCCTAATCTCTGATCTAAATGGACATCCCGCTATTCTGAGGCTGTGCCTTCTGATCCATAGGAAACATCTTCCACATCTACTCTACTTAGGCATTTTAACATTTGAGAGGTTTCAATGAGATCTCCCCTCATTCTTCTAAATTCCAGTGAGTACAGGCCCAGAGCCATCACGCGCTCCTCATACAATATCCTTTTCGCTCTAGGAATCAGTTTCAAGAACCTGCTCTGAAACCTTTACTATGTCAGCACTTCCTTTCTTAGATAAAGGGCCATCCCTCCCGGTCACAATACTCTAAATGAGGCCTCACCAGTGCCTAATAAAGCCTCAGAATTACATCCTTTTATATTCTAGTCCTCTTGAAATGAATGCTAACATTACATTTGCCTTCCTAACCACTGACTCAACCTGCAAGTTAACCTTTAAGGGAATCCTGTATGAGGACTCCCAAGTTTCTTTGCATCTTGGATTTTTGAATTTTCTCCCCATTCAGAAAATAAGTTATGCATTTATTTCTTTGTCTAAAGTGCATGTCCATATAATCTCTGGCACTGTATTCCATCTGCAACTTCTTTGCCCCTTCTCCTAATCTGTCTAAATCCTCCTGTATACTCCCTGCTTCCTCAACACTACATTCCTCACCACCTCTCTTCGTATCATCTGCAAACTTGGCCACTTAAGCCATCAGTTCTGTCAATGAAGTCATTGATATACAACGTAAAAAGGAACAGTTCTAACACTGACCCTTGCAGAACACCACTAGTCACCACAAGCTAATTAGAAAAGGCTCCCTTTATTTCCACACTTTGCCTCTTGCCAATCAGCTAATGCTCTATCCATGCTTGTATATTTCCTATAATACCATAGGCTCTTAACTTACTAAGCAACCTCATATGTGGCACCTTGTTAAGGCCTTCTGAAAATCTAAGTACACAACAGTTAGATTCTCCTTTGTCTATCCTGCTTGTTATTTCCTCAAAGAATTCCAACAGATTTGTTGGGGAAGATTTTCCCTTTAGGAAATTGTTGGCTTTGGCATATTTTATCATGTGCCTCCAATTCCCTCATTGTTAACAATTGACTCCAACATCTTCCCAACCACAAAGGTCAGGTTAACTGGCCTATAATTTCTGCCTTCTGCCTTCCTCCCTTGAGTAGTGGAGTGACATTTGCAATTTTAGTCTTCTGTATGATACCAATATTGATTGATTCTTAAAAGATTCTTACTAATGCCTCCACAATCTCTTCAGCAGTCTCTTTTCGACCACTGGGGTGTAGTCTATCTGGTCCAGGTATCTTGCATACCTTCAGACCTCTCAGTTTCCCAAGAACCTTCTTCCTTGTCATGTCAACTTTACACACTTCTGCACCCTGATGCTCTTGAACTTCTGACATACTGCTAGTGTCTTCAACAGTGAAGTATAGTGCAAAGTACTTATTCAGTTCATCGGTGATTTCCTTGTTCCCCATTACTACCTCTCCAGTGTCATTTTCCGGTGACCACATATCCACCTTTGCATTTCATTTACTCTTTATAGATCTGAAAAAACCTTTGACATCCTCTTTGATATTCAAGAAAATATCTGTAGATGCAGGAAACATTTGATATTGTTGACTCGCATACCTTCATATTTCATCTTTTCCCTCCTTGTGGCTTTTTTAGTTCCTTTCTGTTGGCTTTTAAAATTTTCCCACTCCTCTAACTTCACTCTAGTTTTTGCTCTATTATATGCCCTCTTCTTTGATTTTACGTCGGCTTTGAATTCCCTTCTCACCCATGGTTGCATCACCCTGCCTTAGAATTCTTTTTCGTCTTTGGAATATTTATCCTTTGTCTTCTGAATTTCCCCCAAAGCTCCAACCATTGCTACTGTACATCATCCCTGCTAATGTTCCCTTCCAATCAATTTTGGGAGCTCCCCTCTCATGCTCTGTAATTCCCTTTACTTTATAATACTGATACATTTGACTTTAGCTTCTCCCTCTCAAATTGAAGGGTGAATTATATCATAGTCTGATTACTTCTTCTTATGGTTCCTTTACCTTAAGATACCAAATCAAATGCAGTTTATTACACAATACTGAATTGAAAATAGCTTGTCCTCTGGTGGGTTCAACCAAATGTTGCTCTAAAAAAACATCTCACAGGCACTCTACAAATTCTCTCTTGGTACCCAGCACCAACCTGAGATTTAAAACAGCAGACATAAAATGCAGGAGGAACTCAGCAGGTCAAATAGCACCTATTGAATTAAATAAACAATCAAAGTTTTGGGCCAAGGCCCTTCTTCAAGACTGGAATGAAAGGGGAAGACACAGAATAAAAATATGTAGGTGGGGTGGGAGGGATGATAGTTAGAAGGTGGTAGGTGAAGTCATATGGGTAGAGAAGGTAAAGGACTGGAGAGGAAGAATCCAATTGGAGAGGAGAATGAACCATAGGAGAAAGGAAGGAGGAGGGAACCCATGGGGAGATGATAGGTGGATGAGAAGAGGTAACAGGTCAGATTAGGGAATTGAAGAGGACAGGAGGGGAAGAGAAACTTGTTTTTAAACTGGAAGGAGAAATTGACATTCATGCGATCAGCTTGGATGCTACTCAGGCAGGATGTTCCCTGAGGGTGGCTTCATCGTAGCACAAGAGGAGGCCAAGGACTGACGTGTCAGAGTCAGAATGAGAAGCTGAATTAAAATGTTTGGCCCCTGGGAATATCTGCTTTTGTTGATAGGGCAGAGGTGCTCATTGAAGTGGTCCCTAATTTACGATGGGTTTCATCAGTGTAGAGGAGACTGCATTAGGAGCACTAGACACAATAGATGACCCCAGCAGATTTGCAGGTGAAGTGTTGCCTCACTGAAGGACTATTTGGGGCCCTGAATGGAGATGAGGGAGCAGGTGAATTGGCAGGTGTAGCACTTTGGTCACTTACAAGGATAAGTGCTGGGAGGGAGATTAGTGGGGATGGCTGAATGGACAAGTTCATCACAGAGGAAGTGATCTCTGGGGAAAGCAGTGGGAGAGGTGGTAGGCAGTGTAAATGTTGAAGATATTGAAGAAATGGAAGAGATATGGGTGAGGACTGTCTCACTGATGCGCAATCAGCACCAATCGGATTTTCTCAATCTACCTGCATATTGAAATACCCAATGGCTATAGTAGCATTGTCTTTTTGATATGCCTTTTCTATCTCCCTTTGTAATTTGTTGCCCACATGCTTGCTACTGTTCAGAGATCTGTACATAACTCCCATTAGGGTTTTTGCAGTTTCTTAACTCGACCCATAAGGATTCTACATCTTCTGATCCTATGTCACCTCTTCCTAAGGATTTTTTTTTTTTTAACCAACAGAGCTACCCCATCCATTCTGCCTACTTGCATGTCCTTTTGATACAATGAGTAGCCTTGGATATTCAGCTCCCAAATATAAACTTCTTTCAGCCATGACACTATGAACCCCACAACATCATACGTACCTGCTAATCTCTAACTGTGCTGCAAGATCATCAGCCTTATTCCATGTACATTGAATTGAACTGACTTTATTTCTTACATCCTTCACTTACATGAAAAAGGATACTGGAGTAAAAATCTTTAAGTTACATCTCCATCTAAATGTGCAATGTGCAATCATAGTAATCTATAATAATTTATAATAAATAGAACAATCAATGTAATATAGAGTACACTCAAATTAGCCTGAGTTAATCAGTCTGATGGCCTGGTGGAAGAAGCTGTCCTGGAGACTGTTGGTCCTGGCTTTTATGCTGCGGTACCGTTTCCCAGATGGTAGCAGCTGGAATAGATTGTGTTTGGGGTGACTCAGGTCCCCAATGATCCTACTGACCCTTTTTACACACTTGAATTTGTGAATGTCCTGAATCATGGGAAGTTCACGACTACAGATGCACTAGGCTGTTCACATCACTCTGTGAAGATCTATTCTACAATTTTCATTAAATATTGAGAACTGCAATAGAAGGGCTACAATTATTTCAGAATATCATGCCATTCCTAAAGTTACAAATGTGTACCTGCATGTGTAGCTAAACTAGAATATAGAATGTAGAACAGTACAAGCACAAATACAGGCCCCTCAGCCCACAATGTTGTGCTAACCAATTAAATTAGTAATCCAAAAGCTAACTGAACTGATCTCTTCTGCCTATACAATGTCCACACTTTTCATATCCCTCACATTCATGTGCATATCTAATATACCTGCCTCTACCACCACCCCAGGCAGGGCATTCCAGGCACCCACCAATCTTGGTTTTAAAAAAAACATGTCCTCTTATCTCCTTTGAAATTACCACCTCCCACCTTAAATGCATGCCCACTGGTTTTAGACATTTCAACCTTTGGAAAAGATATTGTCTGTCTACTCTATGCCTCACATTGTCTTATAAACTTCTCTCAGATCTCCCCTCAACCTTCACCACTCCAGGGAAAACAACCTAAGTTTGTCGAAAGCGCACGCCCTCTAATCCAGTCAACATCCTAGTAAACCTCTTCTGCAGCCTCTGCAAAGCCTCAGCATCCTTCCTATAATGGTGTGATCTGAACTGTATGTAGTGCTCAAGATGCAGCCTAACTAGAGTTTTATAAAGCTGGGAAATCACATCCTGACTATTGAACTCAGTGTCTTGACTAATAAAGGCAAACATTTCATATTCCTTCTTAACCTCTCAATCTGTGTAGCCACCCAGATCTGCATCCTGTTGTATTCTTTGCCAATCTCCTACACAATCCACAACACCACAGATCTTTGTATCATTGCTAAACTTACTAACTCATCCAGGTAATTTATATACATCACAGAGGTCACAGTGCAGATCCCTGTGGAACACCACTAATCACAGACCTCCAGCTGGAATAAGTCCCTTCAGCCGCTATCCTCCATCCTCTATGGGCAAGCCAGTTCAAAATCCAAACATCCAATTCACCATGAATCCCATGCAACTTCATCTTCTGGATGAGTCTCCTTGTCAAATGCTTTGCGAAAATCCATGTATACAATATCCACGGTTCTATCTCCATCAGTCACCCTCATTACCCCAACAAAAAACACAATGAAGTTACGAAGACATGCCTTGCCACACACAAAGCCATGCTGGTTCCCCCTAATTAGGCCATCATCTTCCAAATGTTCAAATTCTATCCCTAAGAATTCTCTCCAGTAACTTCCTTACCTCTGACATGAGACTCGCTAATCTATAGTTTCCATGATTATCCCTGGTTTCCTTCTTGAGTAATGGAACAGCAGTTACCCAGAAATTGTGCCATCTATGGTAGGGCATTGAGGAATGCAGTAGAACAGAATGATCTAGGAATAATGGTGCACAGTTCCCTGAAGGTGGAATCTCATGTGGATAGGGTGGTGAAGAAAGCTTTTGGCATGCTGGCCTTTATAAATCAGAGCATTAAGTATAGGAGTTGGGATGTAATGTTAAAATTGTACAAGGCATTGGTGAGGCCACATTTGGAGTATTGTATTTGGAAAGATGTCAACAAAATAGAGAGAGTACAAAGGAGATTTACTAGAATGTTACTTGTGTTTCAGCACCAATGTTCCAGAGAAAGGTTGAACAAGTTAGGTATTTATTCTTTGGAGCATAGTAGGTTGAGGAGGGACTTGATAGAGGTATTTAAAATTATGAGGGGGATAGATAGAGTTGACGTGGATAGGCTTTTTCCATTGAGAGTAGGGGAGATTCAAACAAGAAGACATGAGTTGAGAGTTTAAGGGGCAAGAAGTATAGGGGTAACACAAGGGGGAACTTCTTTACTCAGAGAGTGGTAGCTGTGTGGAACGAGCTTCCAGTAGAAGTGGTAGAGGCAGGTTCGATATTGTCATTTTAAAAAAAATTGGATAGTATATGGACAGGAAAGGAATGGAGGGTAATGGGCTGAGTGCGGGTCAATGGGACTAGGTGAGAGCAAGCGTTTGGCACGGACTAGAAGGGACGAGATGTCCTGTTTCCGTGCTGTAATTGTTATATGGTTTATATGTGCATAATGTTGAACATGGTAATCCTTGTGTTTTGGGGGTGAAACTGGTATCTGCACCCCACTGTTAACTATTGTAACTAATATTCTGATCGTTTTCTTCAAGATAAAAATCTAGTTCCGTCATCCACACATAATTAATCCAGTTAATTTTTCATCTTTATATCAACAATTTGTATATTCCAGGAATGTGTGAAAGCAAACCCTAGGAGGAGGGTTGAGCATTGTAATATCTTGCCGTCATCAATAATTCTCAATCACTATTCTGCAGCCTTTAACAATTCTGTGCATCTTGCTAGCTTTGTGGAGTTTCTCTTCATAAGAAAATAGAATCACAGATTTCCTAAAGTTTAGTCAACTGCTGTTCATTCACATCTAGGTCTCATTCCTTATAATATATCGAAAGTGAGATCTAGGCACAGCCAAACTGTTCAATGGGTTTGCTGAGATAATGATCAGAATTGAAAACATTTACTAACCCTGGTGTAGCTCATCATTTTACATCATGGTTAAATTCTCCAGAGTTTAAAAGGAGTGGGCTACACACACATCCCTGTGGAGTTCCATTCTCTATCTCATACTCAGAGAATGCTGTTCCCACCCTAACATGTATCTTCCTACCACATAAAAAACCTTGAACCCAATTAAACATTCTACCACCTATTCCCATATTTTCCAGTTTAAACAACAATTCTTGTGATCATAACATATCATTGGCTTTCTCTACATCAAGGAAAACTGCTATAACTGAATCTTTATTAACTTGAGCCTTATGAATATCAGATTCCAGATTTAACACTGAGTACATGGTTATTTTCCCTTTACAAAATCCAAACTGGTATACAGCTAATTTTCCACAAAATAAACCATTTGTTCCATTATCTTACAGATATTTAAAATTACTGAAACAGGTCTATAACTGGAAGGATCTGATTGATCCTTACCAGGTTTCAATATATGGAAGGCAGCCACTAATTTCCAGGAAGCAGGAAGTCACCCTTCAAACCTTATTCTATTAAAGAATTTCAAAACCAACAAGTTTCGAATATGATAGCACCATCCAGAGACAGAGAAGCAGTTTCAGCGACAGGTTACTATCGATGCAATGCTCCTCAGACAGGATGAAGAGGTCAATACTCCCCAATGCCATTAGGCTTTACAATTCTACTGCCAGGACTTAAGAACTTTTTAAAAGCTATTATTAATGCTTTTTGAGATAGTGATTTAGATGCATATCATATTTTTTACTGAGTTAAGTATTGTATGTAATTAGTTTTGCTACAACAAGTGTATGGGACATTGGAAAAAAGTTGAATTTCCCCATGGGGATGAATAAAGTATCTATCTATCTATCTATCTTGTAGGTGTATTATAACAATATCTTCTTTCGCAGATGATGGCTGATCAGCTTCATTAACAGCCCTTTTAATTTCAGACATTGTAAATTCGACATCCAAGTGGGATGTGAACTATTTTTCTCAGCAATATAAGGATTGCTTGCCAAGACTGTTTCTCTATAAGACCTCTGTTCTTTACTTAAATTGAGTGAGCTATATACACTGGCATGTTTTTGTTAAAAATTCTGCTTTTTCAGAGTCAGTAACTGCAACATTCTTCCTGTCATACAAAATCAGTAATGCATCAAGCAACTCACCTCCACCACCCCACCGCCCATTTTCTGTATCATGCCCCAAACCTCCTCTACCTGGATTCCTTTCCCAAAGTTATCACAATACTTTCTTCAATTCATTTTCTTTGCCTTTTTCACTACTTAACTAACTATAGCTTGAGCTTTTATATTGTATGAAAGATGACTAGGGATAACACTGCCTAAATTCCTTAAAATCTTTATTCTGCTCCTTCACGGCTCTTTTAGGTTCATCTATTCACCCAGGAAAAGCTTTCCATTTATTATCTCTCAATGATCTCAAATTGATTCCTTAGATACTGAATTGAGTACAGGGCACAAGTTATTATTACTCAATCTGATATTGTGTAAGTTCGAATGATCAGGAAATCTACTTTCACATAAATCATAGAATATATCCCAATTTACCTTTTTAAGGTTCCATCTAGAGATATGTGATCCTTTCCGCTGATACACATCTATTCCTATTGTACAGATATTGGGGAAATGATCATTGCTGACTGTCAAATCATTCTATACTTCTGTTATACACACTTGTTATTATGCTCAGAATCCAACATAAGGTCAATAGTCGAAACAGTGCTGTTAAATAGATTTACCCTTGTACTCCTCCCATCATTCAAGCACACCAAACACTTTTCTTTCAAAACAATCTTCCACCACCATCCCACATAACTCTGAGCATTAAAACCCCCATACCATATAACCTTATTTTCCCATATCCACCCACACTTTCCAATACATCCGGTGTTAACCTTTCAAAAGGATTATAAAAAATTATTATTTGTATTTTAAGATTCCTTCCCAATGTATAAACCATAACTGACTCATAAGCAAACCCCAATCTCTGAAACACTATGTGCTATCACATTTTTAACAAAGGTAACCACTTTTACCACTCCATATTATATCAACATAACCTTCTATCTTAAAACTTAGATAAGGTTTCATCCAGGTTTCCTTTAGACATATAACATCAGGTTTATTCAGTAAATCTTAAATAACTTTCTTAAATGCTTGACCATTAGCTAACAGGCTTCTTGCATTCCATCGTAAGATTAGAGAAACCATTAACAGCCCTCCTTTGAAGTAGGAACGTTATTTACTCCTCCTTCTAAGACATCATTAATAACTTCAAGAGTTAAGTCTTTTATCCCCAGATGTTTTTCAACAGCTTTTACATATTTTTTTCTGTCCTGGTTTTAGTTTGTGCTATACAATTTACCACATCTGCTCTGAAAATGACAAACTTCCTCAACAATTAGAGAATCCATTGTTAGACAATCATGCACTTCACACACTGTCTTTAAACTATCTACAGGTATATTCTGGATATTAATAGGCCCCATTGACACTGTCTTCTGTATCTTCTGTAGTTTACTCTTGTTTATAATATGCCCTTTTCATCCGAACATGCTGTATTTCCAAAGTTTTCAATAATAACTCTGCTTTATGCAGGATACCCTGAATTAAGCAGAGCTACAGTATGCTCTTCTCCACGGTTGCTACAATTTAGCCTAACGCCTTCTCCACAATTACCATAATCATGTTCACCATCACATCTGCCACAGCAATTTTTACCCTTCCACACAGCTGCTACATGGCCAAACTGCTGGCATTGAAAACATTTCAAAGGGAGCAGCACATTGGTCCATACATACATCTAAAGGTACTCCGGAAATTATTCCCAAAGCCACTGTCATTCAATATAATTCCTTGGTGTTACTTTCCTTCTTTCTACAGCTTTTAACCCCAAAGCTTTCTCACATTGCTTATTATCTTTATAAAATTCTAAGAGTGCCCCATGTCTTAAGGTTTTGCACCCACAATATCTCCTAATGCTTTTTCAAATCATTAGTTAGTCTAATTGGATTGATATCAGAAACAGGTCCACCTTCAACATTCTACAAATCTTAAATTCTTCCTTCCTTTTATTTAAATACTGTCTACTATCATCATCACTGGACAGTAAGCCACTACAATTCTCAATTGGCTGCTTATTTTTCCATTTCCCAGAAAGCTGCCATTTGTCTTCCTCCATACAACTCCTCCTGATGAAGGGTCTCGGCCTGAAACTTTGACTGCTCGTTTCCACGGATGCTGCCCAACCTGCTGAGTTCCTCCAACTTGTTGTACATGTTGTTTTGACCCCAGCATCTGCAGTGTATTTTGTGTTTTCTTTTCACGCAACACCATCTGCCGTTCACTACTCCTGTCTTCTCCATCACATTTTGCCATCTCTACCCCTCTTTCTGCCTGAGAGAAAACTGCCAACAGCCAGCTCAATCCTTAGCTCCAACTCCTTTCAACAGCTCCCGTTCATCCACCCAGTCACCAGACCCAGGTGTGATCTGTCAAGTGGCCCAGGCCCTACCTGAGCCTCCTAAATCAATGAAACTGCACTAATGGATCATGTAGTACAGCAAAGTATACTGCCAAGCAATCTGATTTCCAAAATAGCCACCTGAGCTGAATCCAGAACAAACTGGTCTTAAACCACCAGGCTGTGGCTTTGACCCATCGAACTACTCTTAAAAATAAAATTAAAATTAATAGAACAAATTGACTAAAGTAAAAACACCTGAAATTTATAATAAGACATTGAACTCTTTTGAAATGTTTTCAGATGTTAGTTAAGTTAAATATTTTTTCACTTCAATTTTAATTGTTTTCAGTGCCTTCAGAGTGCTGGAGACATTTAAAAACAATTGTAAATGATTCACAGCTTTGACAGCTAGCATGCTGAGAATGGAGATTTCTGGCTGATAAAGCTTTCTGGGTAGCTTAGAGATTGAAGCTTTCATCCTGCATTAGCAGACATCCTGCCAGTCAGATTTCTGGATTCTTCATTCCTGTGACATTGGTTGTTTACATCAGGATCAGATGTGTACAAGTGTGAGGAAATTGAAAAATGGGTGCAGCTATTGGATCAGTAAAATCTGGTGTTATATGTTTAACAATCAGGCTCCTCTCAAAAAATAACATATAAAACTGCTGAGATTATTTCCATCAATGGATTGTGTAATCTCAATTGGCAGAAAACTCAGTCTTTATACTAAATTTAACCAGTAAAATCTTTATTTCCTTGGGGCTTATCCCATCTTAAAAAGGAATAAGAGAACATTAAATGTTACCAAAACAAGCAGTGATGTTTAATTGAAAAACATTATGCATGGTTCTGATGGAAGGTTATTGACTTGAAATATAAATTCTTTTTCTCTTTCCATTGATGCTGTCTGGCTTACAGAGTAATTTCAGTGCTTTTTGTTTGTAAACACAAGATATTTAATATAATTCCTGTCATTGACAAAATAGAATTAATATAGAACTTGCAAATATAGTGGGACAACTTCAATTAGATTGCATAATTCAGGATGGATGGAGAAATTGACAACAGTAAAAATCTAAAGTTTCACTGTGGAACTTGAGGGAGTATACCATTAAAGAGATTTATTAGGGAGTAGTTATAAAGATTCAGCACATACTGAAGTGGAAATTAGGCAATATTTTTTGTCTATGGGCTAACTTTATTGGATTAATTTCTGAATACCAAAGCAAGAGGCCACCTAAGAAGAAGAAGAAAGATGAGCAATCAAAACTTTATTGCTATCTCTGATATTTATGGCTCTGCTAAAGTCCAAGTTATTGTTGACTTATTCACAGTCACATAGGAAAGGCTGGGTCTTAAACCTGTCATCTGTAAAATAGTGATCATTGACCAACCCAGCTCCATTGTAGAGCACCATCCTCTTACAACTTAGCTAGACCCTGGATAATTCAGAACACTTTTCATATCATAGGAGGCAACTAATGAGGAAAAACATCAACCTTAAGGCTCAAATTACAGTCATTTCACCAGCTCAGCATTTAGTTGGCTGATGAAAAGTGTGTTTGAAGTTTTACCTGGCTTCAGTGATCTCTGACCTCATGTACTCTTCTATTAGCTGAAGTAATTTCAGAGACTAAAATGATACTACCAAAGTCACCAGAAGAGGGACGCCTCACGTCTTAATAAGCTGGTAAGGAAGGCGGGCTCTGTCGTGGGCAAAGTACTGGAGAGTTTAACATCGGTAGCTGAGCGAAGGGCGCTGAGTAGGCTATGGTCAATTATGGAAAACTCTGAACATCCTCTACATAGCACCATCCAGAGACAGAGAAGCAGTTTCAGCGACAGGTTACTATCGATGCAATGCTCCTCAGACAGGATGAAGAGGTCAATACTCCCCAATGCCATTAGGCTTTACAATTCAACCGCCAGGACTTAAGAACTTTTTAAAAGCTATTATTAATGCTTTTTGAGATAGTGATTTAGATGCATATCATATTTTTTACTGAGTTAAGTATTGTATGTAATTAGTTTTGCTACAACAAGTGTATGGGACATTGGAAAAAAAGTTGAATTTCCCCATGGGGATGAATAAAGTATCTATCTATCTATCTATCTATCTATCTATCTATCTATCTATCTATCTATCTATCTATCTATCTATCTATCTATCTATCTATCTATCTATCACAAATCCCTTCCAATCTACTACCAGGAGAAGTGAACCATTGTTTGTGTCCTCTGCCAGGCAAATTTCCTCAGCACTGAGATTCTACTTATGGTCAGTCTGCTTCATTTGATAAGCCATAAATCCAGAAACTGAAACAGACGCTTTAATCCATGTGGTGCTACATCAGAGAATTACCAGATAACCACATGAAAAGGATTCAAGGTGTGCTCAAATTCTCCATACAAAAGTGCAACCTTCCCACTGATGCATGGGAATCTCTGCCAGCTCAAAATGGAGGAGCGTTCAGGATGTCATTGAGAACTTCAAGTCATGCTTCAAGAGTAGAGAAGGTCCTATCCTTAATTCACAGGAATTGCCTAAGGAGAAACAAAACCATAGATCAAACGTATGCCCCCTATTTCACTCTCCAAAGCTCTCTGACTTGCTAGATCTCTCCATTCTAAGATTCATCCCAGAGATGTTTCTTTTGGTAAGTTATGATTTTCATAGTTTTTACTTTGCCATATATTTCTACCAAATTGTCAATGGGCAGAGAAAGCAAAGAAATATTCAGATTTCTTTGGAACAAGAAGTTATCTGATTTTATATCTGCTTTTTTTTTTCCTTTGCTCTACGGATAACAGTGTATCTGGAACTCTGTGCAGAAATCCCACAATTATAGGAAGAACAATTTATATTTTTTTTCCTGTGTGCTTTCATGAAGAAAACTGGATTTATCTGATTGAGTTAAATGTTCATTTGGCTAGATCTTTCAGCTCAGCATTGACAAATATCTGAGCCTATGAATTAGGAGCAGTAGAAGCAGTAGCTAAATCAGTAAGTTTTTAAATAGTGAATCCTAGTTCTATATTCACCTGCAAGAGGAAATGTCCTATCCATGTAGATTCTATTAAGATCTCTCAGGATTTATTGTTTCACACAAATCTAATCTTCTGTCCACACCAAAATGTAACTTCCTCTGTCTTGAACCTTTGTTTATGCTCATTTTGTTGCAGAACCTTGTCAAATGCCTTCTGGACCAATATCCACATTCTCTTCAGTGGCCATTGACTTATCCTGTGGAAATGATGTCAAATGCTAATTTAATTTCCTGCTAAGTTTTGACCCTCTCTGGATTCAGTTTCTTTTATCACATTTACATCTGAACATAGAATGAAATGTGCATTTGTAACCTACACAAATTATGGATGTGCTGGGGGCAGACCGAGAGCATCGCTACACATTCGGGCACCAAGAGAGCCCACCTACAATGCTTAGCAGACCACAATTCACCTTTTGGCAAATAAGGTGGAAGTAAATCCGAAAGGCTTCTACAGTTATATTAAAAGCAAGAGGATAGTGAGGGATAAAATTGGTCCCTTAGAGAATCAGGGTGGTCAGCTATGTGTGGAACCGAGGGAGATGGGAGAGATTTTGAACGATTTCTTCTCTTCGGTATTCACTAAGGAGAAGGATATTGAATTGTGTAAGGTGTGGGAAACAAGTAAGGAAGTTATGGAACCTATGACAATTAAAGAGGTGGAAGTACTGGCGCTTTTAAGAAATTTAAAAGTGGATAAATCTCCGGGTCCTGACCGGATATTCCCCAGGACCTTGAGGGAAGTTTGTGTAGAGATAGCAGGAGCTCTGACGGAGATCTTTCAGATGTCATTAGAAACAGGGATTGTGCCGGAGGATTGGCGTATTGCTCATGTGGTTCCATTGTTTAAAAAGGGTTCTAGAAGTAAGCCTGGCAATTATAGACCTGTCAGTTTGACATCAGTGGTGGGTAAATTAATGGAAAGTATTCTTAGAGATAGTATTTATAATTATCTGGATAGACAGGATCTGATTAGGAGTAGCCAGCATGGATTTGTGCGTGGAAGGTCATGTTTGACAAACCTTATTGAATTTTTTGAAGTAGTTACAAGGAATGTTGACGAGGGTAAGGCAGTGGATGTAGTCTATATGGACTTCAGCAAGGCCTTTGACAAAGTTCCACATGGAAGGTTAGTTAAGAAGGTTCAGTCGTTAGGTATTAATGCTGGAGTAATAAAATGGATTCAACAGTGGCTAGATGGGAGATGCCAGAGAGTAGTGGTGGATAATTGTTTATCGGGATGGAGGCCGGTGACTAGCGGGGTGCCTCAGGGATCTGTTTTGGGCCCAATGTTGTTTGTAATATACATAAATGATCTGGATGATGGGGTGGTAAATTGGATTAGTAAGTATGCTGATGATACTAAGGTAGGAGGTGTTGTGGATAATGAGGTGGGTTTTCAAAGCTTGCAGGGAGATTTATGCCGGTTAGAAGAATGGGCTGAACGTTGGCAGATGGAGTTTAATGCTGAGAAGTGTGAGGTTCTACATTTTGGCAGGAATAATCCAAATAGAACATACAGGGTAAATGGTAGGGCATTGAGGAATGCAGTGGAACAGAGAGATCTAGGAATAACAGTGCATAGTTCCCTGAAGGTGGAGTCTCATGTAGATAGGGTGGTGAAGAAGGCTTTTGGAACGCTGGCCTTTATAAATCAGAGCATTGAGTACAGAAGTTGGGATGTAATGTTAAAATTGTACAAGGCATTGGTAAGGCCAAATTTGGAATATTGTGTACAGTTCTGGTCACCGAATTATAGGAAAGATATCAATAAATTAGAGAGAGTGCAGAGACGATTTACTAGGATGTTACCTGGGTTTCAGCACTTAAGTTACAGAGAAAGGTTGAACAAGTTAGGTCTCTATTCATTGGAGCGTAGAAGGTTGAGGGGGGATTTGATCGAGGTATTTAAAATGTTGAGAGGGATAGATAGAGTTGACGTGAATAGGCTGTTTCCATTGAGAGTAGGGGAGATTCAAACGAGAGGACATGATTTGAGAGTTAGGGGGCAAAAGTTTAAGGGAAACACGAGGGGGTATTTCTTTACTCAGAGAGTGATAGCTGTGTGGAATGAGCTTCCTGTAGAAGTAGTAGAGGCCAGTTCAGTTGTGTCATTTAAGGTAAAATTGGATAGGTATATGGACAGGAAAGGAGTGGAGGGTTATGGGCTGAGTGCGGGTAGGTGGGACTAGGTGAGATTAAGAGTTCGGCACGGACTAGGAGGGCCGGAATGGCCTGTTTCCGTGCTGTGATTGTTATATGGTTATATGGTTAATATCAACAACAAAACTATAGCAGCAAAGCAAGCCCCTTTCCTCCCTCTCACCCACCCCGACAGGCCACCAACCCCAGCATTGGCCACATCTGGACACACAACCTCCAGTCCCTAACCCAGACTCATGGATTTTCAGGCACTCTGACTTATGAGCATGGCCACTCAGACTTAGACCATCAGGCCTCAATTTCCAGACTTGCCAACTTTGGTCTTTAACCTTTAGGCTTTGGCCTTTGGTATCAACCCCAAGACTCGCCAATCATGGGACTTTGAACTCCAGGCTCCAAATTCTGGACTTATGCAGTCCTGCAACCCTATAAATCATTGACTGGGGTGACGGATCAGTGAGCCTTGTACCTGATGCCTGCTCATCTTGGGATTCGCTGACCCGAGGAATCACTAGCACTCATTCATGGGGCCCACTGTCCTTGGTCATTGACAATGGCAATCATTGGTCTTCATCCTCAGCACCTGCTGACTGTACATTGTCCACAGGGATCACCAACTTTCTACTGAAGAGTGCTCTGAACTGGACTCCCACTCCTGCCTCTGATTCTTTGTTAATTATTTATCTGATTAGCTTTACTTGTACTATATATTGAAACCTATCAGCAAGGGCAACCTACAAATGTTGCCACGCTTCCTGCACCAACATAACATGCCCACAGCTCACTAATCCTAATGCAGGAGGAAACCAGAGTACGCAGGGGAACCCCATGTGTTCATAAGGAAAACATACAAACGTCTCACAGAAAGAAGCATGAATTGAACCCTGATATGTAAAGTGTTGTGCTAACTGCTACATCTTAATGCCCCTGGCCTATTCTTGCCCTCAACCCTGTCTCTAAACCCTAACCTGACCCCCAACTCCCCTCACTGTCCCTGTGCTGTCCCCAAAACCATCCCCATGAACCTAAAAATGACTAATTCTGAGCCACAACCTCAATGGACATCATGCAGCTAAGAATTCAATGGAGGGTTTTGAAATGGATATCAATTGCAATACACACAAGAACACAGGAAACCAGAATCAACTATCTGGCCCCTCAGTCCTACTCTGCCAGATTTACCCCAGCCCTCAACTCTTATTCCATGCCTGCTCTCTGTAGTCCTCAATGCTTTCAACAATATATCAATCTCCTTCTTAAACTACCTCAGTGATCTTGTTTCCACAAGCCTCAGGGGTGGCTAAATTCCAGAAATGCATCACTCTTGAGAAGAAATTGCCATGTATTTCTGTTTAAATAACCACCCCCTAATCTTGTAGTTGGTTTCTTCCTTCATGGCCCCTTTATTGACATGAAACAGAAGAATCATTTCAGAGTGCACTCAACACATTTTTCTTCGAAAGAACAATGGATACTACATGGGAACTGAATACTTCGAGAAACCACATGAGTCTGGAACCTCATGTGGACTGAACAAATGAAGAACAAAGAAATCCAGGGCTCCAAAGAAGACATTGATAAATGAGATTTGTGTGTGGCAAGATACTAACTGATGAATATGCTATATTAAATAGACGTCTTTGAAAACTAACAGCAGTTCTTGGGTAGGGTATGGAATAGATTCATACAAGACAGAAAGAGGACTTTTGGCTCACCACACCCATATGTTGTTAAGAGAATAGTTTTATGTAATGGTAACGTTTGAGTGCTTGGATGGCCAATGAATTGACTGGAACTTTACGACAAAATAAACTTTACAATAAAAGATATGTTTTGGCAAAAGTTTTGTTGAAGCTTCTCGGCTTGTAGTGTTGAAGATAACTTTGACAATCTGTCAATATTCCCCAGATAGTCGGATATGCTTAGTCTTATAAAGATTTGGTAGAAAACAGTTTAAGTGAGATATTTTTGTTGCACTATTCTCCTGCAGGGTGATTCTTGTCTTCAGGATCATTTGATCTTTGCTGCCCTTAAGTTCTCTAAGCAGCAACAAACCTGTGCCAGATATTAAGCTGCTGACTCACTCAGCGCTGGTTCTCCTCCTGTTATTTTGCTGGAAGTGATGTTGCATTTTAACCAGCTTCAAATATTTATAGATGGGAATAGAACTATATTCATCTCCCTTCTGGCAAGTAAAATTGCAAACAGCAGTGAATTAAGATTTGAAAAAAGAACTGGAAAAGTGAGTCCCTGTTTCAGGTTAGGTCTACTTCCGGGCAGCTCTGCTGCTGAAGGACACCGTAGGTGGGATAAGAATGCACATTAAGTGAAAATACAAATCCAGTTAGTGTTAGGCTTCTTATAAAAATGGTAAACAATGATAAGCTTCTCACATTGTATCTTTTGCTATTTTTGATCATTGATTTTGGCATATGAGGAGAATAGTTTGGAATAAAAACGCTCAATTTGCAAATTATTTATATTTGTATAATGTGACTTACTATGTCCAAAGTCTTGTTTACTATGTCCAAATTCAAGTTGCATAATAAAGTAAATACGTGGAAGTTCTGATACTTTTGATGTCATGTCATCACGAGTATCGAGTACATCTGTAATCTGGGTTTTCATACTGGCAACCAATGTATATAATTTTGGCATGAGTACTTAACTTCTTGTCCAGAATACAAGGAAAAGGAAGGCCATTAAAGTGCAGTCTATTTATAGATTCTTTTTGGAACACATTTTGTCAAGCAATTGAAGTTGTTATTTACAAACCTTAACTACTGCAATGTTTGAGTGGAATTTAGGAAGTGAACACAGTAACAATCTGAGAATAGCTCAATGAAACTTACGTATGGAGAGGTACGAAGAGGAACGACTGTGGAGAAGACAAATCACAGCGTTGCATATGACATACATCCTTTGATAATTAATGTACTGTAGCAGTGTGCTACACGCAGCATTGCAATAACGACACGGAGTCGGTGAGCTGCAGTTGCAAAAGAGATTTATTCGAACTTCGCGGCCTCGCTTTAAAGCCTTCCTGATCCCGCCCTCCCCGGGCGGGAATGCTGTAGGGGGCGCATATTCACAGTCCCGTCCCGCGCGCGGGCTTTTCCCCTTGCTGGTGAAGCAGGCTTGACGCCATTTTTGGGACCGGCCTCAATGCCGACGCGCGCCGCTTTGTGAGCCAGTTCGAGTGCGCTGGGAAGTGGATTGCCACATAACCCCCCCCCCCCCACCCCAGAACCGGCGATGCACCCCCAATGTCCACAGTCTGGGCCGGACTCTGTTTGGGAGGTCTGCCTCTGCGCCGCGGTGCCTGAACCTCGACCGGCTGCGCCACGTCCACATGGGCCGGTTTGAGTCGGTCCACCGTGAAGACCTCCTCTTTCCCCCCAATGTCCAGTACGAATGTGGACCCGTTGTTTCTGATCACCGTAAACGGCCCCTCGTAGGGCCGCTGTAGCGGTGCCCGATATCCACCCCGTCGTACAAAAACAAACTTACAGTTTTACAGGCCTTTGGATACGTAGGTCGGGTTCTGCCCATGCTGCGAAGTGGGTATGGGGCCAGGTTACCAAGCCTCTCACGTAGTCTGCCCAGGACTGCTGCGGGTTCTTCCTCTTGCCCCCTTGGGGCTGGTATGAACTCCCCTGGGATGACCAGGGGTGCGCCATACACCAACTCGGCCGACGAGGTGTGCAGATCCTCTTTGGGCTCCGTGCGGATTCCAAGCAGGACCCAGGGAAGCTCGTCCACCCAGTTGGCTCCTCGCAGGTGGGCCATGAGAGCCGACTTCAGGTGACGGTGGAAACGCTCCACTAGTCCGTTCGACTGTGGGTGATAGGCAGTTGTGTGGTGCAGCTGTGTCCCCAAAAGGCTGGCCACAGCTGACCACAGGCTGGAGGTGAACTGGGCGCCTCTGTCGGAGGTAATGTGGGCCGGTACCCCAAAGCGAGATACCCAGGTGGCAATCAGTGCCCGGACGCAGGATTCGGAGGTGGTGTCGGTGAGCGGGACTGCCTCTGGCCATCTTGTGAACCGATCCACGATAGTCAGGAGGTGCCGTGCTCCTCGCGACACTGGCAGGGGACCCACAATATCCACATGAATGTGGTCGAAACGCCGGTGGGTGGGGTGGAACTGCTGCGGCGGAGCTTTGGTGTGCTGCTGCACCTTGGCTGTTTGGCAGTGCATGCACGTTTTGGCCCACTCACTGACCTGCTTGCGGAGTCCGTGCCAAATGAACCTGTTGGCTACCATCCGGACGGTTGTCCTGATGGAGGGGTGCGCTAAGTTGTGAATGGAGTCAAAAACGCGCCGCCGCCAGGTTGCCAGGACGACGGGGCGGGGTTGGCCGGTGGTGACGTCACAGAGTAGGCTCCTCTCACCTGGGCCTACGGGGAGGTCCTGGAGCTGCAAACCGGAGACTGCGGTTCTGTAACTAGGGATCTCCTCGTCTGCCTGCTGCGCCTCCGCCAGTGCTTCATAGTCTACCCCCTGGGACAGGGCTTCGATGTTAGGGCGGGAGAGGGCGTCCGCCACGACATTGTCCTTTCCCAGGACATGCCGGACATCCGTCGTGTATTCGGAGATGTAGGACAGAATTCGTTGCTGGCGGGACGACCAGCGGTCGGATGCCTTCGTGAACGCAAAGGTAAGAGATTTGTGGTCCGTGAACACAGTGAAGGGCCTACCTTCCAAGAAGTACCTGAAATGCCGTATTGCCAGGTATAGCGCCAACAATTCCCGGTCGAAAGCACTGTATTTGAGCTCGGGTGGTCGTAGGTGTTTGCTGAAAAACGCCAGGGGTTGCCAGCGACCCTCGATGAGTTGTTCCAGCACCCCACTGACTGCCGTGTTAGATGCGTCCACTGTGAGGGCGGTAGGGACGTCCGGTCTGGGGTGCACTAACATCATGGCGTTTGCCAAGGCTTCTTTCGTTTTAATGAAAGCGGCGGTGGACTCCTCGTCCCAGGTAATGTCCTTGCCCTTACCCGACATCAGGGCGAACAGGGGACGCATGATTCGGACAGCTGAAGGGAGGAAGCGATGGTAGAAATTTACCATACCCACGAATTCCTGAAGGCCTTTGATTGTGTTGGGTTGGGGGAAATGGCGGACCGTGTCTACCTTAGTGGGCAGAGGGGTTGCCCCATCTTTAGTAATCCTGTGGCCCAGGAAATCGATGGTGTCAAGCCCGAACTGGCATTTGGCTGGGTTGATTGTCAGGCCGTATTCACTCAGTTGGGCATAGAGTTGACGGAGGTGGGACAGATGCTCCTGATGACTACTGCTGGCTATGAGGATGTCGTCGAAATAGATGAAAGCGAAGTCCAGGTCGCGTCCCACCACATCCATTAGCTGCTGAAACGTCTGTGGGGCATTCTTTAGGCCGAACGGCATGCGGAGGAACTCGAAAAGGCCGAACGGGGTGATGAGTGCCGTTTTGGGGACGTCGTCCGGATGCTTTGGGATTTGATGGTATCCCCGGACAAGGTCTACCTTGGAGAAGATCCGTGCACCGTGCAGGTTTGCTGCAAAGTCCTGAATGTGCGGCACAGGGTAGCGGTCCGGTGTCGTAGCCTCATTCAGCCTGCGGTAGTTACCGCATGCTCTCCAGCCCCCTGTCGCTTTGGGCACCATGTGCAGGGGGGAGGCCCATGGGTTGTTGGATTGCCGTATGATCCCCAATTCCTCCATCCTCTTGAACTCCTCCTTCGCCAGTCGGAGCTTGTCCGGGGGAAGCCTTCGAGCACGGGCGTGGAGGGGTGGTCCTTTTGTGGGGATGTGGTGCTGTACGCCGTGTCTGGGCATGGCTGCCGTGAACTGCGGTGCCAGAACCGATGGGAAATCCGCCAGGACTCTGGTGAAGTCGTTGTCGGACAGCGTGATGGAGTCTAGGTGTGGGGCCGGCAACTGGGCTTCACCCAGGGAGAACGTTTGAAAGGTCTCGGCGTGGACCAGTCTCTTCCCTTGCAGGTCGACCGGTAGGCTGTGAGCCCGCAAAAAATCCGCGCCCAAGAGCGGTTGGGCTACGGCTGCCAGTGTGAAGTCCCACGTGAACTGGCTGGAGCCGAATTGTAGCCGCACCGTACGGGTGCCGTAGGTCCTTACTGTGCTGCCGTTTGCGGCCCTCAAGGTGGGACCCGGTGCCCTGTTGCAGGTGTTGTAACTCGTCAGAGGTAAGACGCTGATCTCGGCTCCGGTGTCAACCAAAAAGCGGCGTTCCGACCGCTTGTCCCAGACATGCAGGAGGCTATCACGATGGCCAGCCGCCGTAGCCATCAGCGGCGGCCGGCCCTGGCGTTTCCCGGGAAGTCGCAGGGCGGGCTACAGCGGCGGGCTTCTGTAGAAGCACCACTGTTTGTTGGCCTCCTCACCCCTGCCTCTGGTGTTAGCGGGCTCTGCGGCCGGGCCTGGTCTGGTTTGCTGCTGGGAATGTGGCCTGGTGATCTGTGCGATGGACGCCCCACTCTCCTTCTTGGCTTTCCACAGCACGTCCGCCCGGGCCGCCGCCCTCCGGGGGTCACTGAAATCTGCGTCGGACAGCAGCAGGCGTATGTCCTCGGGCAGCTGCTCCAGGAATGCCTGCTCAAACATGAGGCAGGGCTTGTGACCTCCAGCTAGGGAGAGCATCTCGTTCATCAAAGCCGATGGCGGCTTGTCTCCCAAACCATCCAGGTGCAGTAAGCGGGCAGCTCGCTCGCGCCGTGAGAGTCCAAAAGTCCTTATGAGCAGGGCTTTGAATTCTGTGTATTTGCCGTCCGCTGGGGGCGACTGTATGAGCTCCTCAACCTGGGCCGCTGTGTCCTGGTCGAGGGAGCTCACCACGTAGTAGTAACGTGTGTCATCCGAGGTTATCTGCCGAATGTGGAATTGGGCTTCTGCTTGCTGGAACCATAGGTGAGGTCGCAGCGTCCAGAATCTTGGCAGTTTTAACAAAACTGCATGAACGGATGCGGCGTCGTTCATCTTTGGCCCAAATATCGTTTGGGCCGTCGGGGTCACCAATTGTAGCGGTGTGCTACACGCAGCGCTGCAATAACGACACGGAGTCGGTGAGCTGCAGTTGCAAAAGAGATTTATTCAAACTTCGTGGCCTCGCTTTAAAGCCTTCCTGATCCCGCCCTCCCCAGGCGGGAATGCTGTAGGGGGCGCGTATTCACAGTCCCGTCCCGCGCGCAGGCTTTTCCCCTTACTGGTGAAGCAGGCTTGGTGCCCTTTTTGGGACCGGCCTCTATGCCAGCGCGCGCCGATTTGTGAGCCGGTTCAAGTGCGCTGGGAAGTGGGTCGCCACAGTACTTTGAATTTTTGAATTATAACATTAATTGATTGGTATCCTTGTATTTTTTAATATAAGAGTCTGGAAATTAACTTTGATAGTATTATCATGTGAATGTATGAGAAGTTGATATCAAATTTCTCATTTTGCTAACCTACTTATTAACATATACAAAAGTCAAAAACATTGACATAATTTTAAGTTGATGTTGTTTTGGTGGTGGCATCCGTTGGTCTCGAGAGACCATGGATCTGCGCCTGGAGTTTCCAGGGTGCAGGCCTGGGCAGGGTTGTATGGGAGACCAGCAGTTGCCCAAGCTGCAGGCCTTCCCCTCTCCACGCCACCGATGTTGTCCAAGAGAAGGGCACTAGGGCACCATGCAGCTTGGCACTGGTGACGTCGCAGAGCAATGTGTTGTTAAGTGCCTTGCTCAAGGACACAAACACACTGCCTCAGCTGAGGCTCGAACCAGTGACCTTCAGGTTACTAGTCTGATACCTTGTCCACTAGGCCACGCGCCAACACAGATGTTGTTTTATTTGCAATATTAAAATAATTTCCTTTATTGATAGAACAAAATTAGGATTCTGGGACAGAGTGATATCATGAAAGATAGTTGTTAGCAAGTTGGCAGCTGTGCTATACCTAAGACACATGTAAATTTGATTGCCTGCTTTAAGCTTTTACACAAACCCAAACTACTATTTTCTTTTCTTTTAGCTTTGAAAACTCGAATAATTTTTCAGGATGCATTGTGAAAAAAGAATACATCCATGAATCTCGAGAACGTGTGTTATGTGACATCACCAGAATTGTTGGAAATGCTTTTCTTATTTTATCAGCATAACCCTATAAATGTATTACCATCACATTGTTACACTTTAATAACATGTACCCACCCCTTGGACTCACAAGGAAATAAAATCTCTTAAGTTTTTTGTTTGATTTTCTTCATTTGTTGAAAGCACACGTGTAATTGTAATTTCTGAAAAGATTCTAAATTTTTGTGACCATAATTCAAGCACAGTCAAAAAAAATTTAACTGAGAACATTTTATGGTAATCAAATCATCTGAAATATTAGATGTTGTTTGACTTTTTGAAATGTTTCTAATCTTTTAAAGGAACTGAAATGATCATGTTTGGATATGCTTGTGATCTTGGTGAATGCTATCAGCAGTCCCAAGATGAACATCAGAAACATGCATCCCTAAACGCACCACCCGAATCCAGTTGTTTCTTTATGCAAGGCTCAAATTCACTTGCAAAATGGGCAGTTGGCCATTAAATCGACAGAACTGCTAATCTGGAGTTTAGATTTTCCATTGACATCTGCTTTCTATTATATAATTACATTAAAAACGTTCAAAGGAAATATACCAAGTCATTCTCCATTAAGCAATTTTGATGTCCCTTTTACAACAGCAAAGAAATTAACTTAAGTAGTTGTCTCTAGGAAAGTGATCACCGTAATTATTGTTATTCTGAAGTCTTAGTGGAAAATGATCCAAACGTACCAAAAAACTCAATGTCAAATAACTTGTTTATCAATGTTACCACTTTTATAGAAGCCCTTAAACTACTGGTAAATAAGTTGGTCATCTATGCATAGAGATCATATTGATTTTAAGAAAAGTCAAATGCAGTTTTATTTCATTAGCAGTATTTTATACAAAAAAGAATTTCCCTATATTTTAAAAGGAAAGTTTTGTATGTTCATAGTTTTCTGCTGGTGTAGTCCACCCACTTCAAGTTTCAATGTTTTGTGCATTCAGAGATGTTCTTCTGCACATTACCGCTGAAATGCGTAGTTATTTGAGTTAGTGCTGCCTTCCTCTCACCTTGAACCAGTCTGGTCCTTCTCCTCTGACCTCTCTCATTGACGAAGTGTTTTCACCCACAGAAGTGCCACTCTTGCACCATTCTCTGTAAACTGTAGAGACTGTTGTACATGAAAATTCCAGGCAATCAGCAGCTTTTGATATACTCAAACCACCCTGGCTGGCACCAACAATCACTCCACAATCAGTCACTTAGATTATATTTCTTCCTCATTCTAATGTTTGGTCTGAACAACAACTAAATCTCTTGACCATGTCTGCATGCTTTTATGAGTTGAGTTGCTACCACATGAGTGGTGGATTATATATTTACATTAATGAGCAGATGTACAGAGGTACCTAATAAAGTAGCCTCTGAGTGCACAAGCCTCTTCCATGCCTCGCTAAAACATTTCCACTTGGTCACATTTAGGGCTCATGAGGCTTTTAATTTCTTAGAGGAATACTGTATATATTATGAATGATGACATATTTGTCATTGTAATATTCCATTACATAACTCACTTCCTAGTATATTTTAGCAAATTCAACCTTCAGGCCAATGCATTTTGTTTAGTCCACAATTAAGAACCATTTTAAATTTAATTAAATTACTCCTTGCAATTAAATCCCATCACGATTCTCCAAATGTAACTTTATGCCAAGGTTATGTTGTGTCTTTTTGCACAAATCCAAGGTAACCTGCTGCTAGGTTTATATATCACGTTGCCATCATTTCAAGCATTATTCACCTAAGCATAGCAAAATATCAGATAAAGGATTCAAAAGTACATTTAATGTCAGAAAAATATATACAATATGCATCCTGAATTTTTTTTCTTTGCACACATCCATGAAAACAGAGGATGCCCCAAAGAATGGATGGCAGTTAAATGTTAGAACCCCAAAGTCTGCCCAGCTCTCCCCACCCATGCATAGGCAGCAGAAGAGCAATGACCCCAAAAAACCAGCAAAAAAGTGCATCAGCACACCCCACCAAACACTCAAATGTGCAGCAAAGCATCAATGAAGACACAAACATGCAGTACCCTAAAGACACTCGTTCATCCGGTAATTCGACATACCGCAGGCTCTCTCTCTCCCTAATAAGGGAAAAAGAGGTGACCCATTTCACAGCAAGAGGGGAGACATAACAAACAACTCGCTGATTTACAATGTTAAAAGTTTGTTGCGTCGTTTATTCCGAGCTCTGTGCCCAAAGAACTCGGGTCTCTGGGCACACAGATAGCAGCCGACTTGCTTCTTTCGATCTTCCGTCTCCTATGACACACCTGCGGTGACACTGATCTTGAGTCCCCCCACCTCCAGAGCCACAACATCCTGGAACCCTGAAGGCGCGCTGGTCTTCTAGACCGCGCCCTTGGCATATCAAATAGCAGACAGTTGTGAGACACCGAGAGCGGGTCCCTTTTCTGGTAAGAACCGAAGTCAGCATGTAACTCCATGTCAAAAGAACCCTGATAGGGAAAAATAATATTAAAGATAGAAATGGAGCTGTCCCGAAGATGCAAGCAAAGGAGTTGCCATTAGGTGCTGCCGTTCTCCTAAGCTCCTCCTTGTGAATAAAGCTTTGTCAAAAGCATTTATTCAAATTCCATTAGAAATAAACAAAACAGAGATTGGGTATATGTGGGAGTGGGTAGAAGATGAAATATGAATGTAAGCTAGCCAATACTAACAGAGGATACCAAAACATTTTCAGATATATGAAGAGTGGAAGAGGTGGGAGTAGATATTGGACCACTGGAAATGGACACTGTGGAGGTAGTGATGGTGGAGGAACCGAATAAATATTTTCAGTCTGTGGAAGACACTAGCAGTATGCCAAAAGTTTGAGAGTGTCGCGGGCAGAAATGAGCACTGTTGCTATTACTGGGGGGAGGGTGTTTGAGGAAAATGAAAGGTCTGAAGGTAGGTAAGTCACTAGGACCAGATGGACTACATCCCAGGGTTCTGAAAGAGGTAGTGAAGAGATTGTAGAAGCAACAGTTATGATTTCTCAAAAATCACCTGATCCTGGGAGACTAGAGAATTGTAAATGTCACTCCACTCTTCAAGAAGGAAGGGAAGCAGAAGAAATGAAACTATAGGCCAGTTAGCCTGACCTTAGTGCTTGGGAAGATGTTGGAGTCGATGGTTAAGGATGTGTTTTCAGGGTGCTTGGAGACACCAGGGCCAGATTAAGCTAGTGAAGGTCCTGTAGCATATGTTATAAAGGGGCCCTAAATTTAAAATAAACATATAAGTATTATAACATAAATTATTTACTTGCATAGTAAAGAAATCCAATTTTTTTCATTTGCTATACAGCCAGATAATACGACAAATGTCTGACACTTCGGTTGTAGTATTATTACATGTAGGTATCAATTTCAAATGTCAGAAGTAACAAAACTACAACTTAAAAGTTAGATTTTCTAGGTTTAGCATGAGCAAATTTGTTGATGATACTGGAAATGTCTACTTCACGCAGAAGTTCATGTTCTTCCGAATGTGGTGGACTCTGAAGATCTGATCCCTGAAGTATTTTACTCAGTAGACGCAAAAGAAATTTCATAATTGCGCTTTGTTTGAATTTATTTACCCTCATCGTCTTTTATGTAAAGTAGAACATTAGAAATTTGGGAGCAGATTTTTAAATTTTAACAGCCTGTGACTAACAATGGTACAAGCATGGATTACTTATTACAACAGTAATTGGAATTATCGGTGTCCCGTGTAAGTACCTTTTGGTTACTTGTACGGAGCGACATCTCCTCGCTCTCAGCAACTGCTGTTGCAGTTTTAATCTGTGTTAATGAAACTGCGTTCACACCACAGATTTCTATACCAAAGCAAACAGCATTATGAAGGACCCCACGCAACCCTCATACAAACTCTTCTCCCTCCTGTCATCTGGGAAAAGGCACCGTATCATTCCAGCTCTCACAACCAGACTACTTAACAGTTTCTTCCCAGGCTATCAGACTCCTCAATACCCAGAGCCTGGACTGACACCAACTTACTGCCCTATTGTCTTGTTTATTATTTATTGTAATGCCTGCACTGTTTTGTGCACTTTATGCAGTCCTGGGTAGGTCTGTCGTCTAGTGTAGTTTTTTTCTGTGTTTTTTTTTATGTAGTTCAGTCTAGTTTTTGTACTGTGTCATGTAACACCATGGTCCTGAAAAACGTTGTCTCACTTTACTGTGTACAGTACCAGCAGTTATGGTCGAAATGGCAATAAAAAGTGACTTGACTTGACCAGATGATGTTTCGGTTTCAACTCACATTTCATGTTAGAATCGTTGCGTACGTGGGCCTCTTTCAAACGGGGTTGTTCGCAAATCATCTGATGCCTTGAAACAATTAGCAGAAGCAGAGGTGTTTACTGATAACCTGATCTAAAAGCACTCACTTTCCGATTTTCAACTCGTGTTCCTGACAGTGCCTAGAATGCCGTCTCGTTCCTCTCAGTCTCATGTCGTGTATGAATACCAATTGACAATTTAACCCGGGCCATGCAGACTTGTCACTGGAACTGTGGTTTTTTCATTTGCGACATGAGACTTCAAACTACACAGAAACAACACATACAATCCATGTCTATCAAGACGTCCTGTCATTAGCGGACCTCATTCATTCGAAATTTTTTTTTCACATGAGTAATCGATTAAGATATTCTATCACAGGGCAAAAAACTTTGATTTCAACTTGTGAAAACGCTTTCTGCTTTATTTTCGGGGTTCACGGGATGTGAGTATCGCCGGCAATTTGGATATTATTATCCCCCTCTAACTCCCACGATTACAGGATTAAGGTAGCAATTCACAAGATCCTCGAATATACACCACATAAAATCCAGCAAGGCTGATTATTCTCCTTCCTGGAAGTTCATTGATGAAACAAACGAGGCTTTGCAATTAAAATCCATAATATGTTATTTGGTACATTACGTGCTAACATAGAGGACAATTCATATTCAAAAAGCATAGCTATGGTGTCTTTACAACTACCTGTAAATATAGCATTCTTGCCTCAGAGGTGCCAGAAATGCATTGAAACAGGGTTCTCAGCTTTTAGGAAATGCATTGTTATGAACTCAGTCTACAGAACTTTGTCAAAGAACAGAAGACTGATGGCTGAAGTCATTTATTTAAGTGTAAATGAATCGTCTACCCAAAGCTCACTCTAACAGTCGCGAGAATACGGTGAGAATGCTGATTTCACCATACTGCAGCTTGCAAGCATTTAATGAGGGCGGGGCCCGTAGCATATGCTACTTTTGCCACTAGGTTAATCCGGCCCTGAGAGACACATGATAAAATAGGCCAAAGTCAGCATGATTTCCTTAAGTGGGAACATTGTTTGACAAATCTGTTGGAATTCTTTGAGGAAGTAACAAGCAGATTAGACAAAGTAGAATTGGTGGATGCTGTATACTTGGACTTTCAGAAGGTCTTTACAAAGTGTCGCACATGAGGCTGCTTAACAAGTTAAGAGCCGATTATATTACAGGAAAGATACCAACATGGATAGAGCATTGGCTGATTGGCAGGAGGCGAAGAGTGGGAATAAAGTAAAACTTTTCTGGCTGGCAGCTGGTGCCCAGTGGTGTTCCGCAGGGGTCGGTATTGGGACTGCTTCCCTCTACGTTGTATGTCATTAATTTGGATGGTGGAAATAATGGATTTGTGGCTAAGTTTGCAGATAATATGAAGGTAGGTGAAAGGGCAGGTGAGTAATCTAAGGAAGCACAGAGGCTGCAGAATGATTTAAACAGATTTGGAGAAAGGGCAAAGAAATCGTAGATGGAATATAGCGTCAAGAAGTGTATGGCCATGCACTTCGGTAGAAGAAATCAGAAGTATAGACCGTTTTCTAAGAGGAGAGGAAATTCAAAAATCTGTGGTGCAAAGGTGCTTGTGGGTCTTAGTGCAAGATTCCCTAAACATTTGAGTGGCTGGTGAGGAAGGCAAATGCAATGCTAGCATTCATTTGACGGGACAAGAATATAAAAGCAAGTACCGTAGATTCCAGACTACAGAGCGCACCTGATTAAAAGCCGCTGGCTCTAATTTTAGAAATAAAATCAATTTTTTAATTGTACAGGCCGCACCGGATTTCCGGCCGCACCGGATTTTCGGCCGCACCGGATTTTCGGCGCACCGGATTTTCGGCCGCAGGTGTCCCACGTTGTAATATGAGATATTTACACAGAAAGATATTACACCTGTTGGGCTTCAAATTCTGCCCTGTGTTCGTTTTGGAAGAGAGACAACCAACACCAGATTATAGTGCAGCGTGGCTTTATTGCAGAACGCGTTCTGCCTTCCCCTTACATTCTGCTCTTATTTATACCCCTTTTTCCCCCAAACCAAACCCTCGCTACACATATTTGGTAAGGCTAAACTTTGTTATACCTATTTGGTAACATCGGACACTTGTGTCCTTATTGGCCCGATACCATTCACTCACGAGTTTTCCTGTTTTTTGTTTACTGAATCGCTAGCAGTTTCGGTGCAGCGGAATCCTCAGTTTCGCTCCCTCCCTCCCTTGTACTGCTGTCTAATATCACGTGAGCCACTCCTGACCTGAAGCGGCAGTCCCAAATTAATCCTAACACACGTGAGGATTTTTTAAACTTTTAATTAAATCCGTATGGTAACATAAACAAATACATATTGCAAATGCTTTTTTTCGAACCGTGCCTGTAACACGGCTACTTTTAAAATACATACCTATCGGTAACACACAAATTACGTTGGGTATACTTTTTTACTGAACAGTGCATGAACAACATTCCAACATCTCCTAACGACTGGTTAAAAAAAATATATATGCTGCAGCCTACCAGGAAAAGTTATTGATCGCCTTCTTCATCTTCCTCCTGCGCACTAAAACCATCAAAGTCCTCTTCTTCAGTGTCCGAATTGAACAACCTCAGGATCTCATCACTCACTTCAGTCTCTTCGTTGTCGCTCTCACTTGAGCGCACGCGATCCTCTTCATCACGCAGCAGTCCAGCCTTTCGAAACCCGTTGGTGATGGTGGATGTTGTGACATGGCTCCAAGCATTTAGGATCCACTGGCAGACTTGAGTTAAAGATGCTCTTCGCATGTGGCCTGTTTTGGTAAAGGATTTCTCGCCGCTCGTCATCCAAGTCTCCCACTCAATGCGTAGTGCCACTTTAAATGCCTGGTTCACGCTGATGTCCAGTGGCTGCAAATACTTCGTGGTGCCCCCAGGAATCACAGCTGGAATTGAGTTTGTACTCTTGATGGCAGCTTTCACTGAATCTGTTATATGAGCCCTCATGCTGTCCATAACGAGCAACGCTTTTTTAATGTGAAAAAATCTCCCCGGTCGCTTGGCGTAGCACTCTCTGAGCCAATCCTTCATTAGACTCTCCATCATCCAACCTTTCTTATTGACTTTCACCATGATTTCTTTTGGGAATTTTTCCTTTGGCATTGTCAGCCGCTTAAAAATCACCATCGGTGGAAGCTTTAGTCCGGATGCTGTGCAGCTCAGAACACAAGTAAAATGCGTTCTCTCATGGCCACTTGTTTTCAGTATGATGGACGAGTCACCTTTTTTATTAACAGTCCGAGTGAGAGGCAGGTCAAACGTCAAAGGTACTTCATCCATATTTATGATTTCATCTGGCCCGATGGAATTCTCCGCTATCTTTGTTTGAGTGAATGTGCGGAAGTTAGCAAGTTTTTCCTCATGGTCGGGAGGGAGCTGCTGACAGAGAGTCGTGCGTACCCTGATGGACAGGCCTTTTCATCTCATAAATCTAAAACACCACGATGGCCCACCTCTAAAATCTTCGATTTTCATTTTGGTGGCGATTGCTTTAGCCTTCAGTCTGATCTGCACGGTGGAAACACCGCGGCCGCCTGCTCTCTGTGTGTTAACCCAGTCTTCAAGAAAGTTTTCAAGTTCGGGCCATCTGCTGTGATTACCTCTGAAAGCTTTTGTCGTCTTTTTGCTTTGATTCAGTTCTTCGTGCTGGCGTCTCCACCTTCTCACCATCGATTCATTTATGCCAAGATTACGCGCAGCAGCTCGATTTCCTTCTTCAACCGCCAGATTGATTGCCTTTAACTTAAAAGCTGCATCATATGCTTTTCTTCGAGTGTTTTCCATGTTGATGAGGGTGAGTACAAATGGCTGATTTACAATAATTTGTGAAGTGCGCTTGATTTATCGTACAATTTCATTGGACCTCTGTGAACTACTCATCAATTTTATTGGTCTACTGTTACGAGGTAAAATGTTTTGGCGGCATGAAAAAAACCCATTTATTAGCCGCACCGTATTAAAAGCTGCAGTGTTCAATGCTGTTCAAAGCATGGGAAAAAAGTAGCGGCTTATAATCCGACATCTACGGTATGTAATGCTAAAGCTTAATAAAGCAGTGGTGAGGCCTTACCTTGAGTATTATGAGCAGATTTGGGCCCCTTATTTAAGAAAGAACATGCTGACAATGGAAAGGGTTCAGAAGAAGTTCACGAGAATGATTCTTGGAGTGAAAGGCTTATTGTTTGAGGAGCAGTTGATGACTCTGAACCTTTACTTGCCGGACTTTAGAAGAATAAGGTGCGATCTCATTGAACCCTATCGAGTGTTGAAAGGGCTAAAAAGAGTGGATATGTGGAGGATGTTTTCTATGGTGGGTGAGTCTAGGACCAGATGGCACAATCTCAGAATAGATGAGGAAGACATTTTGTTTTGCCAGAGGGTGGTGAATCTGTGGAATTCATTGCCACGGGCGACTGGGTGTATTTAAAGTGAAGGTTAAGAGGTTCTTGATTACTTAGTGTGGAAGAAGGCAGGAGAATGGGATTGAGAGTGAAATATATCAACCAAGATGAATATGCTGAATGGTCAGATTCTGCTCCAATGTCTTATGCTCTTATTTAAGAACATAGTCTTCTATTGTGCAACACACAAAATGCTGGAAGCAGGTCAGGCCTTCATTGGGACTATTGAGCATGTAAACTCCTACTGAGCACAAAATGTCCACACTGACTCAAACTGAAGAAGTAGGTGAAAGATTTATTATACGGAGCTTAATGTTGTTGTTCCCAGTTTTCTTTGAGATGAAAAATAAAAGGAAAAATTTTCTCCCACTTTTCAGGGATGCAATTTAACAAGTAAGGAACCTGTCGCTTAGCTAATCAAATCAGGCCACAGTCATGGATCATCTACTGTAAATCTCAAAGGGAAATATTTATGGTACAATTGACATGAGTTGCAATGCAAGTACAATGGAAGACATGAGCATATTATTTACTGGCTGATATGTGTTGGGATATTTGCAGCACTTTCCCAATGAAGGACAGCTGCAAATTTTGCCATGGTGTAGCTATTTACTATGGAAGCCAGCATACTCCAACAGACACTTGTTGATTACCAACATTTATGGTTCTCAGATGTATGAAGTTTTTGAGGGTTCATCTGAGCCATTAACAACATAAGACAACAACTTTCTTTGTAAGTGTTGCTTCCTGAGAATTTTTTTTGTTTATGATAGACTACTTGAAGCTGAACACAAATATAATTTCTGACTCCTTTTGTCATGTATGAATTTGGACAAACAAGAAATTGATTTTATTGAATATGCATTTAAATGCTTAACGGTGCTGATATGCAATAGTTCAACTAAGCTCAAAATGTTTTGTCGATGATTTTCATTTGCACTCAGTGTCTGAGGCTCCTCACTATATTGTTCAACAATGATCAGCCAGCATTGATGGATTCCCCTTGCCCTGGTATCTTTTCTCCATCACCACCATGTCCTGGTGAAACCTTTCACCATGCTCATCACTAACAGCACCAAGATTTGCAGGGAAAAAGTCTAAATGGGAATGCAGAAAATGAATCTTTAGTGACATGTTGGACATCATGGTCTTGTATGTCGAAAGCATGTTGTCAACCAGCTGACCATAGTTTGGTGCTTTGTAGTTGCCAAGCAAATTTTCAACAACATCATTGAATGCCTTCTATGTCATTATCTCTGGTCCCAGTAGAAGTTCTTCGAATTGCCTGTCATCAATTACCTGTTTGTTTGTGGACTAACAAAAATGCCTTCCTTAATCTTGGCATTAGTTATTCGGGGAACATCTGTCTCAAATATCAAAATCCTTCACAGAAATGTATAGCCTTTCTAAAACCTGTCCTACTATGCAGCATCTGCCCTGCCTAAGCATACCTGGACAAGATAGAAAACTTTTCAGCTTACTTTGCAGGCAACATTTTAATTGACTTGAATTATGAATTGAAATAACAAATATAAGTGATTTCCAGAAACAAATGGTGGATCTTAAGGAAATTTCATGCTGATTTTCACAATCAGCAGCCTAAAATCCATACCCAAAAGTATTCAGAAAGCAAACTCTTCATTGTCCACAATCAAGGAATTCTCTCTATATTATTTTCAGTGGCCAAGTCAGACAAATTGCCTAACTTTATACTTATCGTACACACTTAATTCTTTTTGAAACCAGATGGTCAGCCAGCTGTTCTGTTTAAATGGTTAACCATCAGAATATTTACCATTCTTGCTTTCATCATGCAATACTTCTGTGCAGTCATGTGATGTATCTTGTTCAAAAATGAATATTTAGTTTGCTTAACCATGAATGATAACAAGTGGAATGGAACACGGTTCTGTGTATTACTTCAATAATTGCTTGAGAAACAGAACCATTCAATTCAACCAGAAACATGTTCAACAGTTGCTATTGCAATTGCCAAGCATATAAATGGATCCTTGTCCTGTGCTTCCTTGCTCAGGTTACCTAAAGAAACATTTATGGTATTCACTGTGATCCCACTACTCTGAAGTGATTTAAGGTCAGTAACAACATGCAAGTACAAAGCCTGATTATTAAATGTGATTTCAGATCCATTGACTTTGCTGACCCAACAGCTGTTACCTAAGCAAAGAGAAACTGAGCTTTGAGTATATTGTGAGCAACTGATTGTTCAATGTAGTCTTCTAAATTACTTTTTCAACTAAAACATTATGTTTATGATAACACACACACACACACACACACACACACACACACACACACACACACACACACACACACACACACACACACACACACACACACACACACACACACACACACACACACACACACACACACACACACACACACAATAAGAAAAGAACACACAACTACTGTAACCGGTACAAAAAGGTTTTGGATGTACTTGAAGGGACTATCTTTGAATATTTGAAATATTTACTATCTTTTTCCTTCACCAATCCTGACTGACATGCTATGTGCTATTTTGATATTAAATTGCACAATTTTTTTTCTATGTAATTCTGGAACTGTAGTAGTTTTTGACTTATACATTTTGTTAAATCAATATGCAGATGGTTATTGTTACAGTCAATTATCCATTCATAGTTATATTAATTGGTAAGTTATGCACTTAACAAATTGGTAAATATCAGCAACTAATTGCACAACAAAATTATAAGTGATTTCTTAAAAATATTTGGAGTCATTTATTTTTTTTCTTAAAAATAAATGTAGTCAGTAATGAACAGACTACAGATACAACTTTCGCAGTACAAGAACACAATGATCAAATATTAAAAGCTGTGTTACACCATTTTCTTTTTCCTGTAGATGGCAGGCTAGGGTATGTTCATGAAACAATGGCAATTCTCCAAAACCTCATTCCAAAACCATTCTTCATGTGTAAACTCAGATATCTGCCTCACTATCCACATCAGCAAATGGCTTGTTATGATGATCCATCTGATTTAATGCCTCTGATTTTGGGTCAGAGTGTCTGGCTCGGAACATCAGATCTGCACTCAGAGAGGTAGGAATAGGGTCAAGTGAAGTTCTATAGCCCATGTCTTTTCCCATAGGATCAATTTTATTCCACCCACACTTTCTAGGGGGTATGACAAATAGGACAGACCCACATAATAAACCAGGTACTAACAGATGGCTGGTATGCTCATCTATTTATCTATCTGATAGCCATGATGTGTGGTTGGCTAAGATAAGGTGCTAACACTGAAGTGCTTTGCCCTGTAGTCATCTCAGGTTTCCATCAATTCAGCATAATCTGTAGATGAGAGGATGAATGACACAGGATAGACAATCAGCGGGAGTTTTTTTTCATCTTAAGGAGAGTAGGCTGAAAATCTAGCTATGCTTGGGAGAGAAATGGTCCATTTATGCATTTCACAAACAGTGGAGCATCTGTTCACTATTTTCTATAGACCAATGGCAAGCTTCCCCAAAATATTAAAACCTTCTTTTGTTTACTTGGCATAACACTGTCCAGCAGGTCATTCATATCATCTGCAACGTGAACTGAAATCTGCGGTTCACAGATGGAATCCTTGCTTAAAGTCATCATAAAACTTCCTTCCATAATGCACAAAATATAAGCACCGATAGTGTCACAAGTGGCTTAGTGGGCCAAACACATCTCATTGAATTCAAAGATTTGCTTTCAATCCCATTTCAGAGACTTGACCAGAAAAACACAGGCTGCATCACTTTTTCACTACTGAGGGGGTGTTGCAAATTATTTATCCCTTACCAACTCTAATTAATTGTTGGCTTTGTCACATTACAACAGTGATTACATCCTAAAAAATATTTTGATGACTTAAAATACTTGTGAAGAAGCCTTACAAATTTAAGCATTTGTTGATTTATTTTTATTGACAGGTTGAGCTGAAGGCAAGCAAGTGTTATTTGCATGTACTGTATGCCTCTGCCAAATTATCAACTTGCTTTAGTTTCAAAGTGATAAATAGTGAAAAACTAACAAAGAGAAAAGGAAAATATATAAACTTTAGGAAAGTATTAGGCTATTTCTTTGTTAAACCTTTGTTTTTTCAGCTATCATAAGACTGCGCATAATATCAATAAACTTTGTTCCAATCTAACACATCCTTTATAGTATATATATATATATTTATCATTTATTTATTGAGATATAGTGATGAATAGGCCTTTTAAGCCACACCACCTAGCAACCCTCGATTTAACGCTAGCCTAATCATGGGACAACTTACAATAACAAATAACTGCTACATCTTTGGATTGTGGGAGGAAACTGGAGTAACAGGCTTTCCATGGGGAGGATGTACTGATTCCTTACAGATGACATCAGAATTGAACTCCGAATTCCGATGCCTCAAACTGCAATAGCTACTATAGGGCCCGGATATATAGTATAAATAGTATTATAGTATATTAAACTATATAAATATAGGTTTAATGTTGTGTACTATGATCTAGATTTGCTAGTATTAAAAGAGATAATGAAGTGCTATGCTTTCTACAGTTTCAAATAAAGGATCTGAATGTGAATTGAAAGAGAAGTTAACTTTTACTCTCTCCAGTGCTGGAAGAGCATGAGGGTGAGTTAATGTCAGATCGAGTAGGTGTCATCATTAGAACATTTTAGGTTTGATCCCTGGGTAATACAATATAATGTTATCTGATATTATAAGTATGATTGAGAGAAGAGGAACTCATGACAGTAAATGTTTGGATCAGAGCTCAACAAAAATATCAGCACTAACTTGTAAATACATGCTGGAACAAAAATTAGTGAAGGTACTGGGAATCAAAATTAAAACAGAAAATGCTTTAGATATTCAACAGATCAAACAGCATCAGTGGGCAAGGCAACAAAGTCAACATTCAGGTCCCAATTACTGAAATTCTGTTCTGCCTACCCTTCCCCTTTCCACAACCTTACACACTTGTTTCCTCACTTTCCTAGCTGTGATGAAATGACAGCTTTTTCCCTTTCCCACCAATGCTGCTTGACCAGCTGAGTGCTTCTGGCATTTTTTGCAGCTGTTTGGCACATGGGTGAACAACAAATATTTAATGTTATATATAATCCCTCTGCAGGATGCAAGCAAGGTATTTGAGAACAATGGTGCTCTTTTCAAAAAAACCTTCCAGTTGTAACAAAGAATTTTTAATCTGAAAAAATTCCCTCTTCCCTCTGTACAAATGCAAACTGATCTGCTAAGTGCTTCAAGCATTTTATGTTAAAGTTTCCAATGTTTGTCGTATTTTGCTTTTGTCCATTTGGCAGAGGATTCCTCTTAATCTTGCAGTTGATGATGATGCCACAGTTCTTACATTTCCACATTCGGTTAGGAGTCCATACAGCCCATTGATTCCATGCTGGTGCTCAGAACATTTCCATCAGCTCCATTTATTTCTCTGCAATCTATTCTCTCTCATATGCCCAACGACTCTCCCTGTGGTTCCACCACCTACATACACTAGGGATAATTTATAGTATACAATTCATTTACTCGTATGTTATGAAATGTGGAAAGGAATTGAATTTGAGTGTAGCTCATGAAATTACCGGGGGAAGTGCAAAGAACAAACAACAGCCCACTAATATAATGAACTGATAAGCGAGGCTTTGGGCTTACTCTGGGCTGGTGCAGGGTTCGGATCTGAGGACTCAACTTTGGTTCGGAAATCTGTTGTTGTTTGCTTCAATTGCCTGTATGATTTTTATTGTTTTTCTTTCTCTTGCGCATCGAGTGTTGGTCTTCTATTTTTGTTCTCTTTTATTTTGGGTTTCTTGCTTTGTGGCTACCTGAGAGCAAGCAAATCTCAAGATTGGATACTTTATACATTCTTTGATAATAAATGAATCTTGAACAACATCCATCGTCAGGCTCAAACCCAAGTTGCTGGAGCTAGGTGGCGGCAACACTGACTGCTCCAGCTCCGAGCCGCTCAGCTTCATTGAACATAATCCTAACATACAGTAAGTCTATGGAGACATTTAATGAGAGAGTTACTGCCTAGGTCAGCAAGCATGTTAATTAAGGCTAGAGTCTGACATAGCATCAATGACAGATTGATAACGTATGTCAAAATCTGAAATAGTGAGTCACATATAGGAATACAGGTGTTCCTGAAGTTGCTGCTGTGCTTGATTGAAATTACAGAAGTGCTTAGATGATAAAAGTAGTTTTGATGGTTCATTGCAATGCAGCTTGTATAACGTGTTGCCACAATGTGATGGAGGTGAAGGGAATGGTTATGAAGGCTGGATGCCACACAAGTAATCAAATCAGAAGCACAGATTACATTGAGCTTCCTGATAGAGGTGACAACAATATCCACACAAGAGAATGGTGAGTACTCCTAATGTTATTCTTGCAAATAGTACATTGGTTTTGAGGCACCAGGGCAGAGAGCCTCTCAGTGTTATGATATTCCAAGAATGAATAGGCATGCGTAGACTATTTGTGCTTGCTGTACTGCATCACTTGTTAGTGTATTATATTCTGCATAGAAGTATCATATTGTATCTCTTGCCAGCATATGGAGTGTAGTCTGAAAATAAACACAATGTAAATCTCAGATTTGAGTCTTAAACTGTAATTTAGAACTTGTGTTCTTGTAGTCAAAGTTCAAAGTAAATTTATTATCAAAGTGTGTATATGTCACCACATACAACCCTAAGATTTACTTTCACCATATACTCCGAGAAATTCATTTTCTTGCTGGCATACTCAGTAAATCTAAGAAACGTAATTGAATCGGTGAAAGACTGCAACCAAAAGGATGGACAGCCAATGGGCAAAAGACAACAAACTGTGCAACTACAAAAGAAAAAAAGAAATAATAAATATATAAATAAACAAGCAATATATATATATAGAGAACATGAGATGGAGTCCTTGAAAGTGAGTCCATAGCTGGTGGAAACAGTTCAGTGACGGGGCAAGTGAAGTTGAATGCAGTTATCTCCACTGGTTCAAGGGCCTGATGGCTGAGGAGTATTAACGATTCATGAACTTGGTGGTGTAGATACTGAGGCTTCAGTACATTCTTCATGATGGTAGCAGCAAGAAGAGAGCGTGGCCTTGATGAAGTTAGACCAAGGACAGATCCTCTGAAATGATAATACTGTATGGTTTTTCTTAAACTTAAAACGCCTTTGCAATTTGTATTTGCAAAACCCTACATTGGTGATGCTCTAGTCCAAATGGTTGTCATTACAGAAACTCAATTGTGATGCAGGGAGGAAGATTGGTAGTATGGCGAACTTTGTTCATCGTAGTAAGTATATAAAGGCCAAGCACTTGGAGGACACATCTCTACCAACAGCGGTGTCCCCTCGGATGATGACAAAGCTTTTGCAAGTAAATTGAGTTGAATTGACTTTATTGCTTACATCCTTCATATACATGAGGAGTAACTTATAATAAATAGCATGTACAATAGGACGGTCAATATAACAGAAATACAATTGTATCAGCATGAATTAATCAGTCTGATGGCCTGGTGGAAGAAGCTGTCCTGGAGGCTGTTGTTCCTGGCTTTTATACCCACTCTTACCACCTGCCGGCGATCTGACAGGGAGTCCAGGATCCAGCTACATGAGGCAGGGTGAAGCTTCTAGTCGAGCCTGGAGGGAATTATGGTGTTGAATGCTGAACTTTAGTCCAAGATTAGCATTCTCCCATAAGCCAAGATCACAGAACAATTCAAACTGACCAGAGTAAGGCTTATTTCCTGAAGCACCCCAGAGAAATCATTTAGAAGAAGAAAGAACAGGAACAATCTGTCTATGACTAGATAAGAATAGTGATGTCCAGTAGAGCAATTGCATACAAATGGATAATAAAGAATGATTAAGTCACTTGCTACAGTGTGAAGAAATCTTAAAGAGTATCTGAATGGATAGTCCATGCTCACAGAAGATATAATTTGTGATCTTATTAAGGTGGATTCTGCTGCTGTCTGAGTCTAAGGTTAGTTAGGGAGATACAATTATGGAATGGCTGAACTCCTGGGGGAACTTCGGACACTATTTAAATGGACATCTTTCCCCCTTGTTATTTCTATACTACTGAGGATTGGTACATAATTTGCTTACGGTTAATGTGCTGATAATTTTAAAGGCAGTATTTGGTTGTTATAATTTCCCTTTAACATTTCCTGCCTGGTGCAACACTGAAACGTTTTAAAAAACAGAAACCAAATCTCTGCCAAGAAAGCAAAAACGAAAAGGCACTGCAAAGATGAAAATATAGAGCCTTTGTTAGCTAGCCAAAATATCCTACACTGTGCTAATTGAGGAGCAAGGGGGGAAAAGGTTTCCACTGCTTGATTTACCAGCTCACACCGCCACCTCTCATCCATCAGGCCAGAAAATGTGAATTACAAAGTCCACCATAATCTAAAAGTATCAAAGAAGCAGAAAGATTGTTGAATAAAACGTTTGGAAATCAGCACAGTGGAGGAAGCATACAAAGTGTTTAAGCACTAGAGTGTTTCCTGCATTGTTGGCTTGTTTGGAGAGTATGTTACTCAGACAATAGAATGAAGTGAAGTTATCATTTTAGTAGGAAAAATTAACAAAGTAGCTTCTATTTCAAATGTTAAGAGATTTCAAAGTATTGAGATTCAGAAGGACCTTGTACGTGAATTGCAGAAAGTTGTAGTCCAAGTGTAACACATGCTGTGAAGAAAATATGGTACCTTGGTCTTTACCACAAAAGGATTAGAGCAGGGGTTCCCAACCTTTTTAATGCCATGAACTCCTACCATTAACTGAGGAATCCTTCAAACCAGGTTGGGAACCCCTGGACTAGTGTATAGAAGATCTTATTTCAGTAATGTAGGGCTAAATGAAATGACACCTGGAAATAAAGTGTGCAGTTTACATTGGTCTAATTACCAAAGGAAGTGTGTACTTGCCTTAGCTTGCATCTTAACTGAACTGGTTCCTCAATTTGGAAGTGGTTGGTGAGTAATTGCTTCCTTATGGTTGCCATAACTGGGGGGGCAGGTGGGGTTGGGGGGGTTAGTGGGGATAAACTCCCATTACCTATTAAATACTCCCAATGGCACGCATCTCAAATAGCCTCTGGCCTTCACATGCAGCTTAGCTACTAAGCCCAGAGGAACCATTTCCTCTAACAGGAGAAGGAGCAAAGTTGACTTAAAACCATTCACTTTGTGCAGATGATGCTCATCAGCTGTTGTTGGCTGCTCGTCTAGGAGAAGAAAACTCTGATCTCAACCCTCTGCTGCCTTGCAGCTATACCTACTCATGGAGAAGGCTTCGGGAGTACACCCCAAGAGGAAAAGTGCAGAGCTGGAGTCCCTAAAGCATTTCTACATTGAGTTCAATACTGACTGGAAACTCCCCGAAGCCACTGGTGCCAAACCGTATGTCTCTGATGTTCCTTTGGATTCATCAGCTGCGTGGAGAGGGGAAGCCTGCTATATGGACAATAGCTGTTCTCCATATTGTTCTGCCCTGGCTTGTGTATCCTGTAGATAGTTAGGACGCAACATCTATGGTCGACCTCGACTAATGGAAGGCCTCAAATTGAGTAAATGTCTATTACTGGACTGTGTTTAGAATATTAAAGATAAAATAACATCAAAACAGAAAATACTTAAGTGACTTGACTTGTACATCCTAGTGGAATTATTTCAATAATGGATAAGTTGAAGTCTCAGAATAAGACATAGCCCATTTTGGACTGAGATGGAGACCAATTTCTTGACTCCTTGGAACCGAAGTTCTCTTCTCCAGAGCTTTGTCATTTAGATGGAGATGAACAGGTTCTTGGAAATGAAGGGTACTGAGAGAAGGAAAAAATAGTGTGATCGATTAGCCAAAATTGTGTTGAGCATAGAAGCAGACAGGGAGGGTGGAATGGTTTGCTGCTGTACCAGTTTCTCAGGCTCCAGTGCTCTTTCCCAACATTATACTGTATTATAATTGTCAAATAAATTCACATCCTCTGCACTTCTGTTCTTTTCAAGGAAGTGGTACAAACTGTAAGATAATTAAAAATTAATTACAGAAGGAGAATGTGTGAACCAAAATGACTACTATCTGTTTCCTGGATTAATGATGCATAATTTAATGAACAGACATCTGCACTGGGCAAAATAGCAGATCAACATTCATGCTGCTCCAGCAAGAGATTGGATTTCATTTATCAAACAAGAATGGCTTTTGTGGTTCCATATATGCCAAGGGCTGTCATCATTTGTGGCAGGGAACATTTGCTTGTGTCAAATGAAAAGGAAGAACAACACAATTGATGCCCAGCATTCAGAAACAAAAGGTATTCAAGGAAAATGAGGTAATAGAATGGAGAATGAGTGATTCTATTCCAAGAACTTGTATTCATTGTTAGATTATAAGGATTTAATTTGCACATGATGTTTTTTCATCAGACTGTACAGGATCAATGACAGGCCAGGTGGTATCATATTATCACAGCTCCTGTTTACAGACAAAGCTTGCTTAAGTTCTCAGACAATGACTGCAAAATTTGCCAGTGGCTGGATAATTAATTCTGTGAAACACTATTAAAGAACTAATATATTGCAAGTGATAAATAAATAAGAGCACCCTTGTTTATTTTCTTGTTTTGTTGCATCTTCTATAGGTAATGATGTGGGACAATAATTTTACTTGATCACTCATTCAGATCAAATCACTGAGAGACTCAACCAGCTCCAACTCCATCACAAGCACAATCATACCCACCATTAAGAACATCTTCAAAATGCAGTGCCCTCAAGAAGGCAGCGTCATTATTAACGACCCTCGCCACCAGGGACATGCCCTGTTCTTATTACTACTATCAGTGAGGAGGTAGAGGAGCTTGAAGACCCATATTCAATACTTTAGGGACAGTTTTTTCCCCTCTGCCATACAATTGTTGATTAAGACCATAAGATATAGGAGCAGAATTAGGCCATTTGGCCCATTGACTCTGCTCTGTCATTCCAACTTTGCTGATCTAATTTTCCTCTCAGCCCCAATCTCCTGTATCGCTTCATGCCCTATCCAATCAAGAATAGTTCATGAGTACTACCTCATAATTCCTCTTTTGCACTATTTATTTACTTTTTATTGTAACTTAAAGTATTTTTGGTTCTTGCATTGTACTGCTGCCAAAAACAGCACATTTTATGATATAAGTCAGAAATAATATACCTGATTCTGACTATATACTGCATAGATGTAAAACCCTACAGCTGAATAATATCAAACTGTATTAGTGAGTTTAGAAATGTTCATATTTCAAAATGTTTGAAATGTGAGACAAGGAATAAAAAAGTAGTTTGAAATCAAAATGGCTAAATTGTCTGAATCATCTGGATTTTGAGTATTTGACTTATTTAAATCTGTTAATGTTTGACTCTTGGTTGCTGAGTCCCAGAATCCAACTTACGTTAAGCAGTCCTCTCTTCAGAACATTTAACACTTAGTATGAGTCTAACTTCACAACTGACCTGTGACCAGCTATGGACAACTGTCATGTCATCACTTGAATTACATTAAATGTTTGTCCAAATGCTTTTATTTTGTGTGACATTCTCTACCAGAGCCTCGGCGACCACTTTTTTTTTCAAGTGATTGCCTTGGAGGAAAGATTCTTTGCGTGGTCCCCCACGTCCTTCACATAAGCACAGTGTTTTCTTTTATGAGGCTGAGTTGCGAGCTTGACACTCAACCCGGCACGGATAGAAAGCATGTCCGGGAGCGGACCAACTGGATTCGAACTCGGGACCCTTAGCTCCGGATTCCGGCGCTGATGTCACTGTGCCACCAGCCAGTTGTCCATATGCTTACTAAGAATTAAAATGGGAATAAAATAACTAATTATCGTAAGGAATTCTTTCCCCTTTCAGGTTTCTTTTGGAGACTGTGACCTGGAGTTACACTCTGACTAGGGTTTTTTGCAGAATAGGGACTCGCTCTCAGAGTCATATGGCACTGATATTCCAAAGACACAGTCTGTGCCATCAGGGTGCTGGATTTTCGTGGCTCTGGAGACATGTTGAATCTAGGCCAGTGCCCCTGACTGAAGTGTTGTGGGAGAACACGGGACATTGAGAGCAAAGGGAAAGCTACCGCAGGTTGTGTGTCCAGAGATCTACGCCTTTCTGGGGCCGACTCTTTGGGTGCAGTGCTCAGAAAAAGTGATATCAGATTCAGATTCAGTTTATTGTCATTTAGAAACCACAAATGCAATGCAGTTAAATAATGAGACAACATTCCTCCAGAATGATATCACAAAAGCATACAACAAAACAGACTACACCAGAAAATCCACATAACGTTTGGCAATCCCCAATCCAGAGTCCGGAGAGGCTGCTGCGTATTAATATCGCGCTACCGTCTAGCGCGTTCCCTGGAAAGGAGCTCCAAATCCACAGACAAACAAGACCAAAAACTAAAGCTACAAGACCTGCACAAACCCACATAGTTACAATATATAGTTACAACAGTGCAAACAATGGCATAATTGATTAAAAAAAAACAGACCATGGGCACAGTAAAAATAGTCCAAAGATGTTAAAGGACTATAAGTTCAAAAGAAATCACCACACAGTTTCCACAAGTCCCCAGGGTCCCGACAAACTCGCCAACGCACGCCGACGGCAGAAGGGAATACCCCCGCTATGGACTGCCACAGCGTCGCCCGACTCAGCCTCGCAGATGCAGCACACAATGAAAGCTCCGTCGGAACCAAGCCTCGCAGACGCAGCACACACCGACAGCGACCTGACCGCAGCGGACTCCGAGTCCGTCGAGCATCCCCTCCGGCACAGCTTCTCTGAGCACCATCCTCTGCCAAGCGTATTAAGATGGCCCCGCCAATGGCCATCGGCAACACGACCCTGAGGACTGGGGGCCTGTTCTTCCCAGCAGAGTCCCGGACCTCACAGCAGCAGCAGCTACGAAGAAGGTCTTCCTGGAGATTTCCCGATGTTCCTCCATGCTCCCACGTCCGTTTTCCATCGATTATGATTGCGCACAACACCCCACTTCACAAAATAACAGATAATCAGGCCGCTGCAAGCTGCGTCGTGCCGCCATCTTGGAATCTCCAGAACAGAGATATAGCAGATGTTTAACATCATAAAGCAGAATGTTGCTTGTTATGTTTCCCCTCTCGCTGTGAAATGGGGACATCTCTTCTTCCCTTATTAGGGAGAGAGAGAGCCTGTGGTATATCGGATGACTGGGTGAAAGAGCAGTCTTTAGGGTACTGCAAGTCTGTGTCTTTATTGTTGCTTTGCTGCATGCTTGATTGCTCGTTGGAGGGTGCTGATGCTTTTTGCTGGTGGTGTTGGGGAGGAAATCATTGCCTTGCTGGTGCTTGTGTGTGGGGTGAGGGTGCTGGGGGGGCTTTGGGGTTCTAACGTTTAACTGTCATTCATTCTTTGGGGCACTCTTCTGTTTTCTGGATGTTTGCGAAGAAAAAGAATTTCAGGATGTATATTGGATAAATTTCTCTGACATTAAACGCACCTATTGAACCTATTGAATTGGAACAGAGATGGTCCTCTTACTCTCTGAAACCAGATACAGCATTCACTAAGGATATATCTTACCTGATCTCTAACCTCAGCTCTAAATTCCTACCTGAGTTATTTTATTCTTGATTCCTCTTTGGTATCAGAATGTATTTTTCTTAGCCCTGAATATATTTAATAGTTTAGCCTAGTGGTCACCAACCTTTTTAAGCCCAAGATCCCTTACCTTGGCTTTAGTAAAAGGCAAGATCGACCCCACATCAATTAGTTACACGCATGCGCACCAGGGCAGAAAAGACTGGAAGTAAAACCCCGCAACCCAGAAGTAGAAATAATATATAAACACCGGGGGTACTTACCCTTTTTTTTTTTGCACCGCGGACCGGTATAATATTGACAATATTCTAGCAGACCCGGCCGACGGGGGCGGGGGGGGGGGGGGTTAAACACGACCGGAATACAGTGATACTCTAAGCAGGTTCCTTATTTCCAGTCTATTCTAGTTTTCACGGCTCTCAGCTTCTGTCCCGCTTGCTCACATTTTTTCCGCTGAGAAAACTCAGCGGGTTCGTCTTTAAGTGCAGGGTGCTTGGACTCAGGGTACTGAAGCAGTTTTGAGACAATGCCTCATTAGACAGCCTCCGGGCCCCAACTCAGCCTGCTGCCTGCCCACCGCCAGGCGCCTTGGCCAGGTGCAGCTGGTCGTGGGTGGGGTGAGAGGACAAGTTCAGGGCCAGACGTCCCCGTACCAGGGCCCCGGTGGTCGCAGTCTGGAGAGCGCGGCCGACCGAGCAATGAGAGTAACAGGGAGCGGGCTGGCCCGGCCTCCTTGTAGGATCTAACGGCCGACAAATGTTTCTTTCAGTAGATCGCAGCGTGGTAGCTGCTCTGATACTTACAGGTTCAGAGGCAGCGCTCCAGGCCAGTAGCGACGGCACTTCCCGCCAGCCGCCCAAGGCCAACCGGTGATCCCTGGCACGAGGGTATCACTGCGTTTAGTCGCCTGATGACTTTGCGTGGCTTCAAGTTCAAAAGTGGGCTGACAGGGAATGAGGAAAAGTGCAGCTGACTCATATTGTTTCCTTGCGGCCTGGTGGTTGGGGACCAGTGAATTATACTGTGTAGTGCGGGAGAGCTATACGTATGCGCACTGGGCAGAAAGAACAGAACTAAAACCCCGCAACCCGGAAACAATCTCTCAACAGTATTTGTGTATTTATTTTTCATTCCTTTTCGGGATCAACTGGGAAAGTCTCAAAGATCGACTAGTGATCGTGATTGACTGGTTGGCGACCACTAGTTTAGCCCATCCACAGACTCTTCAGAATTATGCATCTAGCAAAAGAAATTCAGAATCAGAATCAGGTTTATTTTACAGCAACAATACAGTGCTAGACATAAAAATATAAATTAGAAATAATAAATAAATAATGCAGTGCACAAGACAGATAACGAGGTAGTGTTCAGTCCGTGAACTGTCCTAAAATCTGATGGCAGAGGGGATCAGATTTTAGAACAGTCCATCAATCCTGTTCTTACAATGTTGATTGTGGGTCTTTAGATTCCTATACTTCCTCCCTGATGGTAGTAATGTGAACGTGGCATGTTCCTGATGATGAAGGTCTTTCATGGTGTTGCTGCCTTCCTGAGGCATTAGCTCTTGAAGATGTCCTCGATAGAGGGGAAGACTGCCCATCATAGAACTGGCCGAGTCTACAACCCTCTGCTGCTTCTTGTGATCCTGCGCTTTGGAGGCTCCATACCGTGTTGTGATGTAACGCCAGAAAGGCAGATTTTCTCCCACTGTAAACCTGTAGAAAGTTATCTTTGGTGTCATACCTAACCTTCTCAAGTTCCTAATGAAGTAGAGCTGCTGGTGTGCCTTCTTCTTAGAGTCTCAGGTGAAATTCTGCCATCAGTAGTTTTGTCGGTGAATTTATAGATGGCATTCGAGCTATGCTAGCAACACTATCATGAGCATAGATAGAGCAATGCATTTGACCAAGCACACATCCTAGAGGTGTGCCTGTGGTTATTGTCAGTGAGGAAGAGATGCTATTACCATTCTGCATCGACTGTGAACTCTGAATAAGGAAGTGAAGGATCCAGTTGCAGAGGGAGGTACCTAGCTTTTGTTGATTAATTCTGAGAGGAGGATGGTGTTGACACTGATCTGTAATCAAGGAACAACAACCTGACATATGTTGTACCTTAAGAAAATAACCCCTAATTTTTGATTCCCAACCAGGAATTATTTTATTGAGCAACACACTCGAAACACTGGAGGAACTCAGCAGGCCAGGCAGCATCTATAAAAAAAAGAGTATTGTCGATGTTGTGGGCTGAAACCCTTTGGCAGGACTGGAAAGATTATTGATTTTACAGGATGTGAGTATCACTGGAAAAGTTAATCTTTATTGCTTATTCTAATTGCCAGACATGCTTTTTTGAATCGGGCTTTTGACAACAAAGTCTGAGGATTTGACATGATCAAAATGGACCAGTGATATCTACAGGAGAACCTGCAAATGGTGGTCTTTCCATGCATCACCTGAGCTGGTTCTTCTATTTGATGCCACTTATGTGATTGAGAGAGATTTATGCAGTGGCCTGCACAAGTAACTGCAATATATTTTGCAGAAGGCTGACAGTACAACCATAGTGGAGGAGGGACTAAACCCCACAATACCTATTCTATCAACAGCAACACACTACAAATTCTGGAGGAACTTAGCAGGCCAGGCAACATCTATGGAAAAGAGTTTGACATTTTGGGCCAAGACCCTTAATCGGGACTGGAAAGAAAGATGAGAAGTCAGAGTAAAGATGTTGTGGGGAGGGGAGGAAGACGTACAATGTGGTAGGTGATGGGTGAAACTAGGATAGAGGGAAAGGATGAAGTTGATTGGTGAAAGAGATAAAGGGCTGGAGGAGTGGGAATTCTGATAGGAGAGGGCAGAAAACCTGGAAGAAAAGGAAGGAGGAGGAGCACCAGAGGGAGACGATGGGAAGCTAAGGAGATAAAGTGAGAGAGTGTAACAAGAATAGGGAATAGTAAAGGAGGGGGGTGGGCCATTACTGGAAGTTTGAGAAATCAATGTTCATGCATTCAGTTTGGACGCTACGCAGGGAATATAAAGTGTTTCTCCTCCAACCTGAGTGTGGCCTCACGGTGACAGTAGGGGAGGCCATGGACTGACATGTCAGAAAGGGAACGGGAAGTAGAATTGAAACGAGTGGCTACTGGAAGCTCCCACTTTTGCTGGCAGACGGAACATTGGTGCTCAGCAAAGCAGTCTCCCAATCTGTGCCTGTTCTCATCAATATACAGGAGGCCACACGGGAGTGCCAGATTAAGCAGATAACCCCAGCAGATTCACAGGTGAAGTGTCGCCTCACTGGAAGGACTGTATGGGGCTTGAGTGTTGGTAAGGGAGAAGGTTTAGGGGCAGTTGTGCCACTTGTTCTCCTTGCAACGTTAAGTACCATGAGGGAGATCAGTGGGGAGGAACGAATGGACAAGGGAATATCATAGGGGAGGGACAAGAATACCTAGGTATTCGAGGGATACCTATTTTATTAAGCACTTTCAGAATCTGTTATACTGCACTGAATAATATATAGAATTCTATATTATATAATATATAACATTTGCAGCAATCTACTTAAGCAAATATACATACATATTTAAAGGCTGACCTCCTCCAAGTCAGTAATGGATTGATACTTTTGACAGTTTATCTTGTGACATTGTTTATTTTTTGGCAGACATTCTAAGTGAGGACAGTGTTTGCACACATATGCACACAGAGATTGAAGGAATAAATAGATTTGCTAAAGAAAGAAGCACAGTCTCCACATTTTAATGTTAAATATAACATAAAGTTTTAATGGGTTACAGGTACGATCGTGTTTTCATCATACACATTTCTTACTTCCTATTGAGTTGAAAGGCTGAGGGAAAGAGGAAAGCATCACATTTACATAATTATAACAACAATGCTTTCATTATTCTGATATATTAGAGCTTTATTTGTGCTTCTAGTGTAATTGGGGTTTAATCTATCTGAGATATTGAGGTGAATTTTAACTTTACTCCCTCTGGTCTAAAGTACGTGGTTTTAATTTAAATGGCCAAAATGTTAAATAATGTGAAACAGGTATCAAGCCAGCCTTTCCAGTTTATCCGTAACAAGGTAATGATTGAGACATAAAGATACTTGTAGGTAGTGGTATCCTCAAAGTTCAAAGTACATTTATTATCAAAATATGTATACTATATTCAACCTTAAGATTTGTCTCCTTACAGGCAGAAACAAAGCAAGCCTTCGAACACCCAATGTGCAGAAAAACAAAAATAAATTGTGCAAACAATAAAAGTAAGTAAATAATATTCAGAGCTGAAGTTCACAACAGTGAGTCCACAGCCACGAAGCCTGTCATCACTGCAGCCAATCCAGAAACCCGTTAGTTGCAGGCCACAGCCTCAGTTCAGTACAGAGATGAGAAAACCTCATGGAGCAGTGAGCTGAGCACTGGCCCATCCCTCTCCTCTGGCCCCAACATCCTGACTTTTTCAATCTAGCTCAGCATTTAAGTTGGTCAAACCTCGGGTCGTTCTTTACTCTGAGACTTAAGCCCTGCTGCTTCAATATGCTCTTGGGCCTTGGCCCCCTGACGTTGATTTGGCCCATACCTGGCCTTTCCAATCTGGCCTGGCACTTAAAATGGCTAAATAGTGGTTCATTCCTTGCTTTCGGGCCTGGGCCCGGCTGCCTCGTCTCTGCCTCACCTTGTTTCGCTTTGCCTTAGTTGTGCTGCTTCACATTACTCCTAAGTCCATTCCAGCAATGGCCAAACATTGGGCCCAGGACAGGCCACCTCAATTCAGCCCTACACACGGCAGGCCACAACCATCTTGCGGCTTTCAGACTTCAGTTCATACCACAAAAAAGCCTGTCCGTACAGGTGGTTCAAAAGCACAAATCTGAAAGGGAATTTTTTAGGCTATTGATTACAGTGACCATTTCCGAGAAAAAATGTGATTAATTAAGTAGCTAGTAGTTTTGTTTGCAGCCAGCAAGTTGTCACTGTGTTTCACCAGCACTGTCTTAAATCAGAGATGATTCTGCCTTTACTTTAATAATTGTTTTAATGCCAGCTTGTATTGAGCAGATTTTTTTTTAAAAAGTGATTGAAGGATTTAGATGATTTTACACTAGTGTGTGTGGGCCTGTTGAACTGCAGTATTTTCTGCAGGCCAGACAAATTAGCCTCTGCTCCCTTTGCCTATCACTGGACTCTCCTTTCTCCCAAGCCAGGAACAAGCAGCTCCTCCTCCTGAATAGTCTGAAAGCTATCTTATCACCTCGATTACCTTTGGAGTTTGTCTCCGATACGTACACCTTCTCACTCTAATCACCATTTGATCCCCTCCATAATCACTGGAGCTCAGAACAACAGAGACTGGTCTTGTGATGAGGTCTTGTTCCGCAATCAGGGACAAACACTGCCTCAACCCCTTTGGTTGGAGTCTGCCCCAGTCAGGCCTCCAGCCTGTCAGTCAAGGTGTCTCAGAGTACAATATCAAAGAAAATATTTTAATTAACACCCTCCAGTTAATAACTGGACGAAACTTGGGAAACTTGATAATCTCCATTTCCCAAACACAAATCAGCATTCTCTCTCTCCACCACCCCCTACAAGGAGCGTGTATCTGGACTAAAATCCAAACCATTATTCCATTTCTAATTTTATAGAGAAGTGACTGCTTGGCTTTGTCTACTGTGCCAGATTTTATTCACCCAAGGGAAAATTTTCTTGAGATCTGTTGTATGGAACTCATAAAGTATTCATAAGGAATGAGTTTAATTGTGCTTTAGCTAGTGCACCAAGCAAAATGCTCCAGCCCGGTGGCACAAGGGAAATATTGAAATCCCAGAGGCAATGCACAGTAAAGTTATAAAGCAAAACTTGTTGTTCGAGGATTAAGCAATGGGAGAATGTGGCTGAGGTGAATTTATAAATGTACATCAAACAGTAACTGGTTGATAAAAGTTAAATCTGCAGCATTATTTCACACGAGGTCATTATTGCAGAACAAGGGAAAAAGTTCAACTGATTAAAATGTGAATTTAAAACCAATTTCTGTGTTATTTTCATCACCCAGAGGATTAAACAATTGAAATAGACCCTTGAGTAAGATAGCAAAAATAACATTCAGATTCTTCCATGAATCAGATAAAATATATAATTACGGATGGCCTGAGCTTACAAACCTCATTAAAGGCTAAATTTCCCTTTTCTTCTTTCTCAGCATTTGCCAATAGCTGGATTGTAAGCTATACACAATTACCATGTGTGCTTGTGTAGGATACAAATGATTCCAAATTAATTTGTTTCTCATCAAAGTTTTAAAGGTGTATGTCCTCTAGCTTTGCAAGTGAGAGTGAAATTTAATCTTATTATCTTTATTGTGTTTTAGATGATAATGTAGATTTCCTATCATTTATTATCTTCTGTGCATTTTGTGTGGCGGGAGGGGGTTTGGGAGTCAACGTTCATTTTGTATTTTTGTTGGCTTTTTGGGTGGGGAGAAGGGTATTTGGGGACCGATGTTCTTGTTGAAAAGTGTGCAGAAGAAGGGGGTTTGGGGGTTGATGATTGATTGGCTTCATAGCTGTCTGGAGAAGAAGAATCTCAGAGCTGTATACTTCAAAGGTTCAAAGGTCCGAAGGTTCATTTATTATCAAAGTATATAACTCTGCAATTCTTCAATTCTCCAGATAGCCATAAAACCAAGAAAGAAAAGAAAGGCAGCACAATCATCTACCCTCAAATCCCTCCTCCTGTACAAAAACTGAACAAAACAGGTCAGTCTCATTGATCCTCCAAAATCCTTCCTCCTGCACAAAAAATGAACAAAATGGATCAGGCACATCGATCCCCAAATACCACTCACCACACAAAAAAAAAGAAAAGATCTGGTGAAATAAAACACAGAATATAAAAACCATATGACTGAGAAAAGAGAGTCTATAGTCCAAAGTCCAAAATGCAGAAAAACTGGGGGAACACTCTCTGGGCCCAGCGGTAGACCTTTCCCTCTGTGGTACAGAGTGTTCAAATGCCAGGCAGCTGGCACTCACCCCTCTGCACTCGCTTTGATGCCTCAGTCTCCCTCCTCGCTTTAATCAGTGAACAATGGGACCTTTAATCGTCAAAATGGAGCCGAACATTGGCTTGTGTCCTGTCTTGCAGCCTGCCCACTACGAGGTTCCCGCACGCTGCCTCTGCCTCCCAGAACCTTCTCGGAGTCTGCAGAGCACTGAAGTACCCAATCGATCTCCAAGCAGCAAAACACGGGCTCCAACAGTTTCATAACCACACTCAAGATGAGAAACAAACGTAAAATACATAAAAGGAGTGAAAAAGACGGTTTCAAGATCTATCCAGAAGATGTTGACCAAAGGTGCATTGTACGCAGGCGCCATCTTGTCTGGAAGCCTTTGATAATAAATGAACCTTTGAACTTTGATCTATTCTATCAATGCCACTTAAGGGATATTTTACTGCAGGCTAGATTTGTGGATTCCATTTGTCACATGCTTACATGAACAGAAGCATTGTCTTGAAACTCTGGAACTTAATGGAGCAATGAATAGTTGCAAAGAAATGCAGAACTTGCTAGCAGCCTAATTGTCAGTAAATATTACTCTATAATGACTAGAGGATCTACAGTATATTCTTGGAGGAATTAATGCTACAGGACTTTAAAGTATGTATCTCATCTTGAAGAGCAACATATTGATGCACTCTGAATGAAATGAAATAAAAGAATTCTGAAGGTATCTGAGATCTTGTTGTGAGCAGAGAAAATACAAAAAAAATCAAACCTTTGACAATCCAGCTTGAATCTTTTACTTGATATATGATGTTGACTTTGATCAGCTTAGACACAAGTCTACAGCAGAACTGTGCACTAATATCCATCTCAATAGATTCCTGAATTAACAAGCAGGATAGTCATTCATACAGCCACTGCATTTAATTTCACATCTAATTCTCCAGCCAACAACCATGGGGACTATTACAATAATGAGCTATAATTCCAATTGTCTCCTTCTCCAGTGTCAGCACAAAACACATTAAAGAGATAAGAATCATCCTTAGAGAAATTAGGCCAAATTTCTGATTCATTCTCTATGAATTGAAGATTTCCAAATGACTCTGCAGACTGTTGATGCAAATGATATGATTTGTTTTATATGTTGTTAGTCACCCATTTTAAATTGAGATTTGAGATGAAGAAAGTGGTAGCATGCCCTATTTTTGTTGAATTTCTTATAGATCAAAGTCTGTCTAATTTTAAAGTAAGTCTTGTTTGATGACTCAACAGTTATGAGCAAATTGAACTGCATAGGTAGCATGCGACACCTCAAATTTCTTGTCAATTGTTTAATTTGATAATGAATAAAAGACCAATCATATTTATGTCTTCACAGGTTTGATGATGATTAACTTCCAATCCAATTCAGTGGATTCTGAGGGGTCTGATCAGATTGATGAGGAACCCACACGTCCTACCACAGGCAGAGCAGAAACCATGTGATGTGCAGGTTATTCAAGAAGTGCTATGCTTTTTCTGTTGATTTTGCTGTGCTTCCGAATACTCCCACAAAGAGTCAAGGGAATTTCTGACGAGGGCCATTCTGAATGTTCCTCATCCACTTTGATTAGCCAACAGCCAGGGCATCCTGTGAGTTAGTGAAGATATTATATATTTTCAAGGAGGATTTGAAACAATCCTCGAAGTATTTTCTCTGCCCATCTGGTAGTCCCTTGTTGTGGTAGATCTTTGGTAAAATGCCATTTTTGGGGAACTAATGTCAAGCATATGCTGGCCGGTGGTGCAGTGGCGTCAGCACCAGACTTTGAGCTGAATTGTCCTGAGTTCAAATCCAGCTGCTCCTTGCACACGTTCGCTCCATGCTGGGATAAGCGTCGAGCTAGCAACTCGGCCTTATAAAAAAATCAGTCAAAAGCTTTGGAAATGGCAAAATAAATGCTGCCTGATGCACAACAAGGCATGAAAAGGAACAACAACAATGTCGAGCATATGAATGGTGTGGCCTCTCCAACAGAACTGCTTGAATGTAATTAGGGCTCAGGTGCTGAGGATGGTAGGCTGGGAGTAGATACTGATATAGGCTAACTGTTCCACAATATATTTAAAGATTTTGCTAAAACTGTTTTGATCAGATTTCTCTCATAAGATGCCTGCTGTAGGTACTTCATATCTTTGAAACATACAGGTGGGTGTGGATCTGTACTGCCCAGTGAGCTATATGCCACTTTGATTTCTTGATTTTCAATTGCTCATTTCCTCAGTTGGTCAAAGGCTGTGTGATCTAGGGAGATAATGGCGATGTGTGCCATTGGTGAGAAGTGCCAACTAACATGTGGGAACTGTTCCACACTCTCCAAAGTCTTGTCCTCAACATTTATTGCTAATGGATCATTTTGAGCAGCTAGGACAGGCTGACAAAGGAGCTACGTTTTATGGATGCTTTATGCGACATCCATTCTCTCATGCATTTCAGTGAACAAAACAAAGATAACTTGGAGCATGTACAAGTATAACCTGTAGATTGATGACTGAGCTTAGAGTAAGTACCCTTGGTACTGAAGAGGAAATGACACTGGATGAACAGTTTCCCATTTGTCTTGCAGTTTAACTTCTTTCTGGCAGGGAACTTTCTGATATCTAGTTGGAATATTGTGGTGAAGAAGGCAAAGAAGAGAAGTGATGCAATTATATAGTCTGGCTTGAACCTAGTTGACACTAGGACTGGGTCTATGGTGAAAGTATATTCAAGAAAGAAGTAAAAAATCCAAATAATATAACGACCGAGGAGTCTGCCAACTTTCTATCATAGGAAAAGTCATTGCTTCTTCCCAGTAATGGAAGAGCTGCTCCCTGGGATTCCGTCCATCAAGGGACAAGGACAAAATTTGCACCATGTAACAATCCTAAGGCTAATGAAGAGAGCACAATCAGCCTCTTCAATTTGCCTTCTTCAACCATACAAAAGCTATTGATGCTGCCAGCCAAGAAGAACCCTGAAGAATCATTCTCAACATTTCTGATCTCTGAATTAGTGTCAATTTTGTGTTAGCCAACTGATGATGTTTTAGCCATAATTTTAACAAATTATATGTTTATCAGTTAAAGAGAAACAGCAAACTCTCGTTGCAGTTTGTTATTATAATTTCTGTCAGATAAAACACTGTGAACATGCACTTGATCTCAATATCCTTGCAATAATTACACCCCTGGAGCAGATTAATTTCACATTGTTTGAATGTGTCTCAGACAACAGGGCAACTGTTTAAAATCTGGAATTAAAAAGACTATTTTGTGGCTGTGGTGAGAGTTTCCTATTTAAAATATTCTTTGTAAAATAACTGCCAAGGTCAGCTTACTGGGGAATTCCTTGTGCAAACTTTCTGTCCTAACAATATATAGAATTCCTCAATCTCTAATTTGCAAACTTGATGATAAGCATTCTTAATGATGAGAAATCACGAACAACTGCTCCCTGCAGACAAGTTCCCTTCTGTAAACTCCTTGTATTTTCATTTCTGGTACTTTTTTGCTTCAGTGCTTTCCTTCTTCAGTTATCAAGGAGGAGGATTTTTTTCAACACTGCCAATCTAACTCTGGTCTGTATTTGCCAAGAGTAACCAAAGGGTGCCAAAAATGTCTTGACATCAATAATATGGTCAGTGGTCTGGCACAAAATCAGTATGGACCACCAGGTTTTAATATTATTTGAAAGTGAAATTATTTTTCATTAGAGAAAAGAAGATTGAAAGGAGACATGATCCAACTGTTAAAGAATGCTTCAGAAGAATGGGTAACGTATGTGTGATTGGATTGTTTACTTTGGACTGTGAGCAGAGTGCTAGAAGATGAGTATTAAGTGAACTGACACAGAATGAGATTTGAGTGTACTCCCTGCAGAATTGTGAGTATGTGGAATAGGCAGTTAGATAAATCAATTAATATTGTGTTGATTTTGTAAGGAAAAATGATAGGAAGGGAAATGAGAGTTTTTAGAATGCTCAGAAAATAATAATTAAATACTACATGAATCTGAAACCTGTGGGATTGAAAAAGTGACTTACCAGAAAGACACCTGGTTGAAATGTCAAAACTGTTATTTTGTAAAATTGCTTCCATTACCCTTAACTGTGAGGGAGACTATTGATGAGTACTTTTTAATCTTAGAGATAGTGAACACATTTTTATTTTAAATGGATCAGCTTACAGAAAACTAATAATTCAATTACGGGATTTGGTGCCACTAGATAAACATTCTGGAGCTAGAACTGGAACAGGAATTGGTTTATTATTGTCAAATGTACCAAGATACAGTGAACAACTTGTCATGCATTCTGTTAATATAGATAAACTCATTACAGAACAAAATGAGGTATTATAGGATAAAACAATAAGAAAATATAGAATAAAGTGCAGAAACAACAGGGTGCAAGTAGATCAATAAGGTGCAAGGTCATTACGAGGTAGAGTGTAAGGTCAAAAGATCAAGAATCTAGCTTCTATGTTAAACCAGCATTAATCAAAAACAGCCTTTCAAAATTAGCTTGTCTGCAATAAGTTTAGACAATTTTGTTTTTTGCTCCCTCTTCCTTCTTCCATTCTCCACTCTGGCCTCTTACCTCTTCTCGTCTGTCCATCACATGGGTCCCCTCCTCCTTCTCTTTCTCCTATGGTCTACTCTCCTCTCCTATCAGATTCTTTCCTCTCCAGCCCGTTAACTTTCCCACTTGCCTGGCATCACCTATCACCTTCTAGCTATCATTTTAACCCTCTTCACGCCTTTTTATTTTGGCATCTTCCCGCTTCCTTTCCAGTTCTGAAGAAGCATCTCTGCCCAAAATGTTAACTGTTTATTCATTTCCATGGATGCTGCCTGACCTGTTGAACTCTTCCAGCATTTTGTGTTTGTTGCTTTGTTTTTCCAGCATCTGCAGAATTTTTCGTGTTCAGCATAATTCTTGAGTAGGATTGATGTTCTAGTCCAACGGTCAATCTTTCAAAGGATACTAAAATTGCTTCCACCCAGCACCTTCACCTCCACCCTCCCCCACCTATAATAAGTAGCTTTGCACTGGCTACAGTATAATTATTAAATAGTGCAAAACGTATTTCCAATGTTCCAGACATCTTGCTACCTTCATGGAACAGACAACTTTTATTTTTGACTCTATTTTAAGTCTGATTGAAGACTCCTTCACACTAGCTCTCTCATTAATTTAGAAATGAGCAGCCCCAGAGCAAAGTTTCTTATTCTTTTTCCGCCTGAATGTACAGCCCAGTGCTGCTGAACTGCAGTCAGATGAATAACTAAGACAGTCACCATGCAGATGCCACAAAAATGATATTTGTTTTGTTACAAACATAGCCAAACATGTAATAAATGTAATGAATAACATATAAGCTGTAAAGGCATATTCAGTTTTGAGGAATAGTGTTTTCTTAGTACTCCCAGATAACGGTTTGCTCCCTTAATCTATTCTCTATTAAGAGGATGGAAGAGGAAACAGATTTAATCTTACAATCGGGTACATTACAAGAATAAAGCAAATAAAAAAAAGAGTAAAAACAATCAAAAGGGAAGAAAGGGTAAAAAAAAAGGAGTGCAGTGCAAGTATGAATGAAAGATGCTATTCTTACTTAGGAGTTCTGATGAATGGTTCTAGTCCAAAACCCTGGCTTTTAATTCCTCTCCATAGATGTTGCCAGACCTGCTGCGTTCCTCTCGAATTTCATGTGTGTCACTCTGGATTTTCAACCTCTGCAGAATCTGTTGTGTTCGAATAATATTAGTTTTTATCAGAAGGCAATTATTCAAGTTAAACTTAAGTCTCACATCTTGATCTGCCTCTTTCTCAATAAGGTATGAAAATAAGCCCTGTGTTCTTATATTATTAATAATTAATATTGGCAAGCATACTTGCTGAGGTATAATTTCTGGAAATGGAGAAAATACCCCATAGAAATGAGATACAAGTACAGATATTTATGGTTCCTGTTACCAATGGCAAGAGTTAATGTGATATATTGGCCTAGAAATTCATGTTAAATGAATCGGTCGAATGACATAAATTTGACCTTACAAGGGGTGATTGATAAGTTCGTGGCCTAAGGTAGAAGGAGTCAATTTTAGAAAACCTAGCACATTTATTTTTCAACATAGTCCCCTCCTACATTTACACACTTAGTCCAGCAGCCGTGGAGCACACTGATCCTTCTTTGTAGAAGTTGGCGTCTAGGACCTGCAGAAGTGGTCCACAGCATGGGGTGATTGATAAGTTTGTGGCCTAAGGTAGAAGGAGATACAGCTCTCATTACATACACGTGCAGTTCAGCTCTTTGAGTGATAATGCAGGAAGTTTGAATTAATAACATCTCCTTCTACCTTAGGCCACAAACTGCTGTGGACCACTTCTGGAGGTCCAAGATGCCGACTTCTACAAAGGAGGGATCCGTATGCTCCACAACCGCTGGACTAAGTGTGTAAATGTAGGAGAGGACTATGTTGAAAAACAAATGTGCTAGGTTTTCTAAAATTGACTCCTTCTACCCTAGGCCATGAACTTATCAATCACCCCTCATAGATCTTATAGACAAAGATTCAAAGGTTACCAAAGTATTCATGCAGAATGCAACTCTGAGAGTCACCTTCTCCAGATAGCCATGAAATACAGAAAAACCATGAATATCATTGAAAGAAAATACATCAACCCCCCACATGAAAAAGAGAAACAACAAAAGCTTACCAACTCCCAAACCCCCCAGCCCTCTCTTGCACAAAAGCTTACAGATCACCCACCTGGAAAATGACAGGCAAAACATCAAAAGCAAAACCCCAAACTCTTGCAAAAAACCTTATATTTCATCCAGAAGGAAACAAAAACAGTGGCAATAACAGCAAACCCCCAGACCCCTCTCTTGCACACAAAAAACTCATAGTTCTCCCACATGGAAAAACACCAACAAGAACATCAGACCCCTAATCCTCAAACCTCCCTCGCACAAAAACTAACCCTCAAGGGCATCAAACCCCCAACCCGCCAATTGACAGCTTGAAAGAAAACACAGAAAGCTGAAGGAGATCAATATAAACAACAGTCCACACCAATAAATCTCAGAATTTTGAAAACATCCTCCATCTGCATCAAGCAGAGCAAGCACTGAAACTCAGTCCTTCCTTGGAGAGCGACTGCTGACCTGCTGTCTCCCTGCCACTGACCCATGGTCACCATGGCGAGCAACCACCAACACAGCCTCCTCCACATTTGCCTTGATGGTTCCATTTTCCTCAGTGCTTTGATGGAAAAATGGAGTCTGTCAGGGCCCCATGCCCCATCTCTGATCTTGCTCACAGTCCTCGCCTGGAATTTTCTTATGGACAGCAGAGCACCAGTTTACTCAATCGAACTCCAAACTGTAAGTCCCAGCTCCAACAGTTTGCAAAACACAATCAAGATAAAAAGAGTAAGTAGAAGATGTAGAAAAACTGAAATAAGTGGCTATCTGGAAGATGATGCCTGAGGAATCGCTGTTCACTGGTGCCATCTTAACTGGATGTCTCATGATATTTGATGCGAGAACACAAGATATTTTTGAGCACCCTGCTGTTCCGCCATGCATGAGACCCATCACTTGAGGTTACAGTAAATCTGATAACCCATATACTGTCCTCCTGGATCTTAATTATGTAATTCCAGGTACGTCAGTACATAGTTAAAAAAGAAGGAAAGAATAACATGTAAGTTCTTACCAGCTTGCTCCTACTTCTCTCTGGCAGTTTGGAGTAGCCTTGGCCTGTAGTATCTCTCTTTCCAATGTGCTTCATTCATCGCCCTACGAGAAGAATGAGTGGTAAGTAAAGGAAATCACCTGCAACAAATTGGTAGGGGTCATTCGGATGTTATGTAATTATGGGAACCATAATGATGGATTAACTAAAATGAGAACCAGTCTTCAGGAAATAAAAACTAACACAATTTGACTTCCGATTGATACTTCATGTTTAGTGAAATGGATGTTCCTGCTATTAGCACATCGTTAAAGGTGAATCCCTGTCACTTAAGGCACAGTTCAGGCAGATCTATTTTGTCAATTAACTTTACTGTGTGTTGTATATTCATGGAGCCATCTCCCTACACTGTAAAAGAAGGTCTATGTTTTGAGTGCCCCAGAGTTTTTGGAGACCAGTATTGAATATTCAAAAGGGTTTTGCTAGCTGGTATGTGCTGTCATTGTAAGAATGTAATTATGTTTATTTACTTGAGTATGGTCAAGATGTTAAGTTGGTTGAGTGTAGCAATTGAGACTGTAGATAATAATTTATTGTTCTCCTTGTGTTGAAAATGTATAAAGCATTGTGTCAGGTGAGTGAGATTCTCTTGGATCCTCCTGGACTCTCTCTCTCTCTCTCTCTCATCTGGAAGTTTGCTGTGTGAATGAAGACTTATTTCCCAGTTACAGCACCCACATGGCTCAGTTTTAGTCAGTCAGAACACCAGTGATAGAAAATCATCATTTTATCTTCTACATTCTGAACCATCAAAGCTACCTTTAAAACCAATAGATTAACACTTTGGTGAGTAGATCAATAGCAATTTCGTGGTTTCCAAATATGTGCTGTATATAGTGCTAACACCTGCTCCAAATTCCCCCCCCCAAAAAAAAATTGCAGAGTTGTGATGCCAGAAATAACACCGTGATGTTTTCTGCTTGAATGCATGCGCTAAAATTGTCCTTTGGTAGTTTCCACTGAAAGCTGGGCTGCAGATCTTGTTACAAGCTCCCCACAGCATCCACAGAAGGCAGCAGTAGAACTCAAAATAGAGGTAGCAGGAAGAGTGAGGGAATCAAAATCAATGCCAGGTTTATTGTCACTGGCATAAATAGTGAAATTTGTTGTTTTGTAGCAGCAGTACAGTGCAAGCATAACAAATTATTATGAGTTACTAAATAGATAGATAGATATTGCAAAAGAGGTGGTGTTCACGGGTTCATATACCATTTAGAAATCTGATGGCAGAGGGGAAGAAGCTTTTCCTCAGTCACTGAGTTTGGATCTTCAGGCTCCTGTACATCGTCCCTGATCCTAGTACCGAGACAGTGGCATGCCCTAGATGGTGACGGTCCTTAATGATGGATGCCACCTTCTTCAGCCACTGTCTTTGGAAGATATCCTGGAATGTGGGGAGGCTTGTGTCTGTGATGGATGTGGCTGAGTCCACAACCCTCTGAAGATTTCTTCCGACACTGTGCATTGGCACCTCCATACCAGACAGTGATGCAACCAGTCAGAATGCGCTCCATGGTACATTTGTAGAAATTTCCGGGAGTTTTTGGTGACATACTAAAATCTCCTCAAACTCTTTAAGAAGTAATGTCACTGGCATGCCTTCTCCGGACATTCTTGGGCAATCCCCATACTGGCCCTAAATGGTAGTTACACTTTTAGCTATCTAAGTCACAGCAAGCTGTCAACTACAAAATGCTAGTCGTCACTAAATTCAGCTCAGTATTAACTAAAAACACAGGCTGCAAATAGACAGATACTTTCAGAAAAATAGTCGAATAATACCACCGAAGAGATAGTCCAATGAATGCTATCTGCAATACATTAATGCGATAGTGCTGATTTCTTAATTGAGATCTCATTTACAAATTCTTCTCCCTCTATATTCATACATTTTTGTAAGTGAAATGCAAAGGTTGTAGGTTTCCTCCAGAAGCTAAACTCCGCCAGCAGTAAACCGAGTGGGTGCATTAGGGTTCATGACATCAATAACTGCTTGACTGATACTGGTCAAACATCAAGGACACACTCAGGGGAATCATGCACAGAAGAGTCAAGACAAGTTACCATATTGTCACTAATTGCTCTTGAGATCATTGCTAGTATGGTCTAATATGTGGAAAATAGCTTTACTGTATAAGTTGTGCACAGTAATATGGAGAAATGGATTGTATTTCTAGCAATATTCCCTTTCACATCATATGGAAGAGTTCATCTTCAGTTCCAAAGATATACACTGGGGATATAGGTTTAATTTCATGAGGGTTAGGTTAAAATTAATGAATGAATAAATAGCACATATTTTTGTGGTTCAAAAGATGTCTATCTTAAAAATGTATCCACTAGTTTCCATGACTACAAAGGAACTCATAGAAATGAGGCAGTAATCAATGAAGAAGTGCCTCCCAGTGGCAAGTAACTGAAATTCAGTGGTGAAATTGGGTTACTTCTTTAGCAGTTTGATCAGGGCATGACTGCGCAAATGCGTGGAGGTCAGCCAGTGAGAACAGCAAGAAGAGTTTAAAAAGAAGACAGCTTTATAGAGCAGGTGCCGGCGGAGCGGGTGGCGGAGTTGAGGGAGACAGAGTAGGAAGGCTTTGGCTTAACGGGGCTTAGGCGATAATGGGTCAAGGTGAGGTACGTTACTTGTGTAGAATACAGACAGGAAGTATATACGTGAGGCCGGAGTTCTGTATTCAGTGCCAGATGTGAGAGGTCCTGGAGACTCCCAGCCTCCCCAGTGGCCACATCTGCACCAGGTGCGTCGAGCTGCATCTCCTTAGGGATAGGGACCATGTTAGGGAACTAGAGATGCAGTTCAATGTCCTTCGTCTGGTAAGGGAGAGTGAGGAGGTGAAAGAGAGGAGCTATAGGCAGGTAGTCACTCCAGGGCCTGGGGAAACAGATAAGTGGGTAACACTCAGGGGAGGGAAGGTCAGGAGTCAGATGCTAGAGAGCACCCCAGTGGCTGTCCTCCTTAGCAATAAGTACTCCTGTTTGGGTACTGTCGGGGGAGATGGCCTACCTGGGGGAAGCCACAGTGGTTGTGCCTCTAGCACAGAGTCTGGCCCTGTGGCTCAGAAGGGTAGGGAAAGGAAGGCAACATCAGTGATAGGGGACTCTATAGTTAGGGAGTCAGACAGGTGATTCTGTGGATGCAGGAAAGAAACACAGATGGTAGTTTGCCTCCCAGGTGCCAGGGTCCAGGATGTTTCTGATCGCGTCCACGATATCCTGAAGTGGGAAGGAGAACAGCCAGAGGTCATAGTACATATTGGTACCAACGACATAGGTAGGAAAAGGGAAGAGGTCCTGAAAATAGACTACAGGGTTAGGATGGAAGTTGAGAAGCAGGAACTCAAAGGTAGTAATCTCGAGATAACTCCCTGTGCCATGTGACAGTGAGTATAGGAATAGAATGACGTGGAGGAGAAATGCGTGGCTGAGGGATTGGAGTGGGGGCAGGGATTCAGATTTCTGAATCATTGGGACCCCTTTTGGGGCAGGTGTGACCTGTACAAAAAGGACGGGTTGCACTTGAATCCCAGGGGACCAATATCATGGTGGGGAGGTTTGTAAGCCTACTGGAGAGAGTTTAAACTAGAATTGCTGGGGGGGTGGGAATCGAACTGAAGAGACGGAGGAAGGAGCAGTTGGTTCACAAACAGAGAAAGCTTTGCCACAGTGCGAGAGGTAGGTGATAGAGAACGGACACACTCAGACCGATGGTTTGAGATGTGTCTATTTTAATGCAAGGAGTATTATGAACAAAGCGGATGAGCTTAGAGCGTGGATCAGCACTTGGAGCTATGATGTTGTGGCCATTATAGAGACTTGGATGGTGTAGGGGCAGGAATGGCTATTTCAAGTGCCAGGCTTTAGATGTTTCAGATATGACAGGGAGGGATACAATATGTAGATAAGCTTACAACAGGAGAGGCTATACTTGATCTGGTATTGGAAAAAGAACCTGGTCAGATGTCAGGGCTCTCAGTGGAAAAGCATTTTGGAGATAGTGATCATAATTCTATCTCCTTTGCCATTGTATTGGATAGGGATAGGAACAGACAAGTTAGGGAAACATTTAATTGGAGTAAGGGGAAATATGAAGCTATCAGGCAGGAATTTGGAAGCATAAATTGGAAACAGATGTTCTCAGGGAAACGTACTGAAGAAAAGTGGCAAATGTTCAGGAGATATTTGTGTGGGGTTTTGTGCAGGTATATTCCAATGAAACGGGGAAAAGATGGTAGTGTATAGGGATCGTGGTGTACAAAAGCTGTTATAAGTCTAGTTAAGAAGAAAAGAAGAGCTTATGAAAGGTTCAAAAAACTAGGTCATGATAGAGATCTAGAAGATTATAAGGTTAGCAGGAAGGAGTTTAAGAATGAAATTAGGAGAGCCAAAAGATGCCACGAAAAGGCCTTGGTGGACAGGATTAAGGAAAACCCCAAGGCATTCTACAAGTATGTGAAGAGCAAGAGGATAAGACAAGAGAGTATAGGACTAATCAAGTATAACTGTGGAAAAGGGTGTATGGAATCAGAGGAGGTAGCAAAGGTACTTAATGAATACTTTGCTTCAGTATTCAGTACGGAAAAGTATCTTGGTGATTGTAGGGATGACTTGCAGTGGACTGAGAAGCTTGAGAATGTACATATTAAGGAAAAGAATGTGCTGGACCTTTTGGAAAGCATCAAGTTGGATAAGTCACGGGGCCAAGACAGGATGTACCCAAGGCTACTATGGGAAGCAAGGGAGGAGATTGCTGAGTGTCTGGTGATGATCTTTGCATCATAAATGGGTTTGGGAAAAGTTCTAGAGGGTTAGAGGGTTGTGGAGGTTGTTCCCTTATTCAAGAAAGGGAGTAGAGATAGCCCAGGAAATTATAGACCAGTGAGTCCCACTTCAGTGGTTCATAAATTGATAGAGAATATCCTGAGAGGCAGGATTTATGAACATTTGGAGAAGCACAATATGATTAGGAATAGTCAGCATGGCTTTGTCAAAGGCAGGTTGTGCCTTACGAGCCTGATTGAATTTTTTGAGGATGTGATTAAACATATTGATGAAGGTAGAGCTGTAGATGTACTGTATATGGATTTCAGCAAGGCATTTGATAAGGTACGCCATGCAAGGCTTATTGAGAAAGTAAGCAGACATGGGATCCAAGGGGACATTGCTTTGTAGATCCAGAACAGGTTTGCTCACAGAAGGCAAAGAGTGGTTGTAGATAGTCATATTCTGCATAGAGGTCGGTGACCAGTGGTGTATTCAGGGATCTATTCTGGGACCCTTACTCTTTGTGATTTTTATAAATAACCTGGATGAGGAAGTGGAAGGATGGGTTACTAAATTTGCTGATGACACAAAGGTTGGGGGTGTTGTGGATAGTGTGGAGGGCTGTCAGAGGTTACAGCAGGACATTGATAGGATGCAAGACTGGGCTGAGAAATGGCAGATGGAGTTCAACCCAGATATGTGTGAGGTGGTTCATTTGGGTAGGTCAAATACAATGGCAGATTATATTATTAATGGTAAGACTCTTGGCAGTGTGGAGGATCAGAGGGACCTTGGGGTCCGAGTCCATAGGACACTCAAAGCTGCTGGACAGGTTGACTCTGTAGTTAAGAAGGCATACAGTGCATAGGCCTTCATCAATCGTGGAATTGAGTTTAAGAGCAGAGAGGTAATGTTGAAGCTGTATAGGACCCTGGTCAGACCCCACTTGGAGTACTGTGCTCAGTTCTGGTCACCTCACTACAGGAAGGACATGGAAGCCATAGAAAGGCTGCAGAGGAGATTTACAAGGATGTTTCCTGGATTGAGGAGCATGCCTTATGAGAATAGGTTGAGTGAATTCAGCCGTTTCTCCTTGGAGCGATGGAGGATGAGAGGTGACCTGATAGACAAGATGATAAGAGGCATTGATCATGTGGATAGTCAAAGATTTTTTCCCCAGAGCTGAAATGGCTAACATGAGAAGGCATAGTTTTAAAGTGCTTGGAAGTAGGTACAGAGGAGATGTCAGGGGTAAGTTTTTTACGCAGAGAGTGGTGAGTGCGTGGAATGGGCTGCCAGTGGTGGTGGATGTGGAAACAATAGGGTCTTTTAAGAGACTCCTGGATAGTTACATGGAGCTTGGAAAAACAGAGGGCTATAGGTAACCCTAGGTAATTTCTAAGATAAGGACATGTTCAGCACAGCTTTGTGGGCTGAAGGGCCTGTATTGTGCTGTAGATTTTCTGTTTCTAAAATTAAGGTTTTTCATCATTAACCTTTAACTTTATTCTTCGCTTCATTCATCCTAATCGAATAAATCACTGTACACTCAGGTACTTCATGAAATATTGAGTTTTCAGAGGTAGGACTTGTTAAAGACTTGAATGGACAATCCTTCCAAAATTGCTCTGCTTTACACTGTTAACTTGACAGACCCTGAGAATGTAATTACAATTAACTACAAGATACCGTGATACAAAGAAGATAGGAAATAGAATAGTACAGCGCAGGAACACTTAACCCATTATGTCTGCGTCAACCATGATGCCAACTTAAACTGCTCATTGACTTGCATATGGTTTATATCACTCAATTTCCTGGCTGCCCTTGTATTTGTCTAAATGTCCCTTAAATGCTGCCATCATGGCTGTTTCTATCATTTCTAACAGCACACTCTGAGCACCTATCATTGTCTGTGTAGAAAACTCTCATTGTAGATCTCCTTTAAACTTTCTGATTTTCACCTTAAAGCTATGGGCTCCAGCTTCAGAAACTTCCTTCTTAGGAACAAGATGCTGAATACCTACTTTGACTACCCCTCTCATAGTTTTATATATTCTCAAACAAGAGAACATTTCCAGATGCTGGGAATCCAAGCAACACACAAAATGCTGGAAGAGCTCAGCAGTCCTGATGAAGGGTTTCAACCCATTTACTCTTCTCTGTGGTTGCTGCCTGGCCTGCTGATTTCCTCCAGCATTTTTGTGTGTGTGGCTTTATATATTCTATCAGGTTTTCCCTTTAGCCTCTGAAGCTCAAGAGAAAATAATTCAAGTTTGTACAATCTTTCCTTCTAGCTCACAAGCTAATCTCTCCTTATAGCTAATATAGCAACATCCTGGGGAGCCTCTCCAGTACAATCTCCAAAGCATCCCCTACCCCATCCTTTCTGTAATGTAGTGATCAGGACTGTACTCAATACACCATATGTGACCTGACCACTGTTTTATACAGCTACAAAATGACTTCCTTATTTCTATTCTCAGAGTCCCAATCTTTGAACGTAAATGTACTGTACATCTTCTTTACCACCCTATCTTCTTGTATTATTTGTATTGGCACTCTTAGGGAGCTATGGACTGGCAATCTAAGATCACTCTGTACATAAGTGCTCCTAAGGCTTCTGCCATTTATTACATATGCACCTTTTACATTTAACCTCCCAAAGTGCAACACCTCCCACTTGAATATATTAAACCCCATCTGCCATCTCTCTGTCAAAAATTCCAACTGGTCTAAGTCCTGCTGAATCTTTTGGCACACTTCTCCTCTCTTAACAAGTCTATCAATTTTTGTATCATCTGAAAAAACTTACTAATCAGCCAATCTACAGTTTCATCTACGTCAGTTGTAAATAGAAAATTCAACTTCAAGATCAAGCTTAATTATCATTCAAACATTCAAGAATACCAATGAATACAGCCAAACGAAGCAGTGTTCCTCTGAGACAAGATGAAAAAAGCAGAACAAGGCATATATAGTACAAATAAAGATAATAAACCGTAACGTTCTCGCTCGGGTGTAACGAAACCCGAATTAAACGTCGAGTTAAACCGTAGTCAATGAAAACAAGGTCGCAGTAAGATTAACCATTTACTGTTCACTCTTCATATTAACGTATGGTGAAAACTGTTGATAAAACAATACAAGATTGGTACAGTGTTTGTTTCCTTCTAAATATCACATTTACATCATGAATACTTGCAAAGGTAAAACTACAATAACTACATTACATTAAAGTGCAGCATACAGTCAGAATCTACCTGCTCCATTGACTGCTTTAAATACACTTCACCACAAACTATCCCGACTCTTTAACTAACGAAAACATAAACCTTATCGACCGTCGTTACTTTTAACAGAATCAGCGTTAACATTTTAATTCAACATATCGATTATCTCATTACTTACAGCGTTGCTTTCACTGTGTCTCTGGTGCGTAGAGAGAAAACTGCTTGCGCTGAACTGGCACATGTGAGCGCCCCCCACCCTTGCGTTTATCCCAAACCGGTATTTTCCCACAAGACGCAGCGAAACCGGATGTGACGTCATCGCAGCCGTGGTATATTACAGACAAATGAATTTACTTAAACAATCCTAACTTTAACTAAAAAATGCTAACAAATGAATTACTAAGCGAAAATATTATAAACTAAATAACTGCCATAAAGGCAGCACATAAACAGTTGCACAAACATATACATAGCCCAAGTTCCCGAGTGACATGCCCTGTAAGTTGATGGTGCATGGATGTTATTGGCAAGAACAAGCATTTCTTAGCAGTCTTTAGTGAACATGTCGGAGCATGCACACACACAATCCAGCATGTCATTCCACCAATCTGACACTAGAGGGCAGCACTATGGGAGGGCAGCCCCCACCCAGCAGGAACACGTGCTACACTGCCTCTGGCATTCCCTGTTATGGACCGCTGCAACAGGCAAGCCCACGCTTGAAACTTATTCCTACCTATAACTGAGGCCACGCAGCTTCCCCGCTGACTGTCTCACCATTAAACAAGGGAAGCAGACTTGCAGCATTTCACATCACCAATGTCCAACAGGAATGTCCAAGACAATCACTCACTGTTAGACTGCACACCACCTTCGTGCACTGACTCCAATGTCTTCCTGAAGCAGACAGCAACATGGTCTGCACAAAGTCCAGCTCCTCCACCAATGAGCAGCTTGCTGATAGGCTAGATCTACGGTACTTGAAGTTCTTAATGTTCAGCATTGTCTTGTGATTGTAAAAAAAGATGTTTAAAAAAGACAAAAGCACATTTGGTAGGCCCCCCAAGAGGCTGCTGTGTCCAAATGCACTGTTATCTTCCCGGAAGTTCGCTTTTAGCAAAATATCACAAGCAGAGATTCCAGCATTGATCCTTGCTGAACTCCACTGGTCACAAAGAGAACAACACCTTCCTCTGTTTTCTATGACTAAGCCAGTTTTGAAATCAACATGCCTATCAGCCTACATTGAGGGACTTGTTAAAAGTTTTACTGAAGTCCATATATACGACATCCACTGCCTTATTCTCATCAGTCATCTTCATCACTTCCTCAAAAACGCAAATCAATTTTGGAAGCCGTGACCTCCTCCTGCAGAAAACCTTGCTAACTCTTTCCTATCAACTCTTTGCTCTTCCAGATCTGAGTCTATCCCGTCCTCAGAATCTTGTTTGTTCACTTCCCTACAATGATGTAATACTCACTAGCCTACACTACAAGCAAAGGTTATTGTCTAGTCCTTCATGGCCTTGCCTATGGCTAAAGAGGATACATCGTAAAAACTTTTTTTTGAACCAGAATTACATCAAATTGCAATGACTGGTTACTTAGTCACAGTACAACTAAAAACTCTTCTAACTGGCCAATTTCAGAGTGTTTAAGGAATGAATTTAGCTAGAAGTGTCCTGTGAGGCAGTGTCTGCTTTCTATGCTTTAGCAAAATGTTATCAGGAGCTGTGATAGGTCCCATCAGTGAAGCAACAGACCATGTCACTGACACCAGCATTAAGACATGGCATTTTCCAATGGAATTCCTTTGATTCAGTTTAGAGTTTGCCTGTAAAAGCAGGACAAGAACAGAAATCATTTTAAATAAAGGAAAACAAAACTCTTTTGCAAGTTACTTTTGGTAGGTTTACCTGTATAATTGAAGAGAGGAATGGAAGAATACTTAAAACAAAATATTTACAATGAAAGGATTAGGATACTGATATCCTTTGGGAAACTATACAAAGAACTAGCACAAACATTATAGCTTCTATGATTGTATTTACTCATGAAGAAAATAACAATTTATAATATTTAATGGTATGATTAACTGACATGATTTTTACAGGAAATCAACACAAGAAAACAGTAACTGTAAGATCACAGTGGGACAGAAGTAAATGGGCAAATGCACAGACACCACCCTTGTAGAGAACACTGACTCATTTCCTAAAGCCTGCAGTGAGTTTTAGCAGGTGAACAGTCAAAATAACCAGACTCAGCATGTGATGAGAGAAAAAAGGTAATTTTGCCACATTCCCAGGAAGATTTGACAGAGACATTCTGAAGCTGGTCTGCTACCACTCCTTATTGCTATAAAAACCAATGACATTCTCAGCTGAAAGGAAAACTGCATGTGGCTAATTATATAGCACCCCCTGAGTGGCTTTTGAAACTATATAAATATTTAATTGCTAAACAGGTTGAACAAGCAGAACAACTTCTACCTCTGGCAATATACTATACAAATATATGCTACACGCTCTGATCAGTGGGGGTATGCATATGCTGCAGTAACATGGAAACCAAAACTCCAATACATCATCAAAAATACTGTATATGGTATGATAAAAATTGTTAAAGGAAGATGATAGCCAAGAGGAGTTATAAAAACTCACCCCTTGATAAAGTTATTTAATAGTTCATTCTTTGCTTGTGATAAAGTTCCTGTACATCAACATCTGCTTTATAGTTGTGGTGTGTTGTTATCGGTATTTGTGGGAATAAACTAAGAAATATAATGAAATGACCTTCATATCTTCACACACACAGATTCCATGGCATGAATAGTATTTACAAGATATATTGCGAGAAAATTTATTTGACATGCATTGTTGATTCATTTATTCCATCATCTGAGGTAAACTTTGTCGGAACCTTGGAAAAGGATAAACTGTCTAGCCAATGGCAAATGGAGGGTTACAATAGAATCTGATGGCTCTGAAATCTTCCCATACTGTTCTGGCAAACAATCCATCACCACGAATGAAGGTTCAAAACCACTTTCTAATGGTTTTCTTTTTGGCCTCCACTTACTTCAGCTTCAAATTAAGGATGGTCTACATAGTCTGAGACTCCTCTGCAAGAATCCAACAGGACTGATTGTTGAGAGTTGTTGGAGTCTCTCAGCTGTAGCTGCAGCTCTGTGAGTGACAGGATCCATCATCCATTTAATATAGTCAACGTTTTCTGGGCTAAGGAAAGAAGTAGAATCTTTAGTAACAAAACAACAAGCACCTGGCTCCTTAATGGATTAAAAATATGGAGCATGCAAAAGTTGAGTTTTAAATTATTCAGATTATTGGAAAATGAGAAGGTTGAAATACCGGTAGTTAAGAAATACTTGAGTCTTTAAATGTTGGGCATCATCTAATCAGAGAAGGGGTGAATTACAAGAATTCATTTAACATTGACTGCTAGAGTGATATGGGAACCAACAAGAGCAGACAGGGCCACAGCCTGCAATGTCCAATTCACAGAACAACTGGTTTCCTGGCTTGTGGCTTCAGGCGTAGAAACAAGCAACAGCTGGAGTCAGGTATGAGCCTCATTCACAGAGAATAATTATGCTAATGCCTCTCCTTGCTAAAATTTTTATTATGGGTGAGCAACTGTCCACCGCACACTGTTTAACTGAGATTCTGTGTCAGTGTTTCTGAAGGAAAATCAAAAAGAAATACAGACAGTGGAAAAATGAAATAAAACCAGAACATTTTGGAAATATCTCTGGAACATTGAGCATGTGCCTTCTTGAAAAGAGAAATATTTAACATTTCAGATCCAAACCTTTAATCAGAAACGATATAGATCATTAGGCGTAAGAAATTGTTTTACATTGCTTTTTATAGAATAATTTTATTATCTTTACCCATGAAATATATTAATATTGTACTTCAGCCTTTTTTTTGTTGCTTTTGCATCCACAATGAATCAATGGATATGAGAATGGGGCGGAAATGTGGAATCGAGACACACGATTAACTTTGACATTAATTGGTGTAAAGAACTCTAAGGGGTAATTATCTGACCTTTTAGTTTTATTTCTACATGATATTCTTCAATTCTGTTTTTTTTTGCAGTTGCATTGAAGCAGAATCAGGTTTAATATCAGTGGCATATGTTGTGTATTTGTTATTTTGTAACAGCAGCACATTGCCACACAATAATATTATAAAGCATATAAAGTACAATAAGTTATATATAAATTAAATAAATAGTCAAGAAAAGAGAAAGAAAAAAGTGAAGTAGTGTTCATGGGTTCATTGTCCATTCAGATATCTACTGGCAGAGGGAAAAGGTTTTTCCTGAAACACTGAGTGTGTGTTTTCAGGCTACTGTACCCCCTCCTTGATGGTAGTAAAGAGAAGAGGGCATATCTTGGGTAATGGGATTAATTAATGATGGATGCCACCTATTTGTGGCATCACCTTTTGAAGGCGTTCTCAATGTTGGCGAGGCTAGTGCACATGATGGAGCTGACTGAGTTTACAGCATTTTGCAGCTTTTTCTGATCCTGTGCAGTGGCCCTCCATACTGGGTGGTGATGCGACCAGTTAGAATGCTCTCCATGGTATGTCTGAGGAAATTTGTGAGTCATTGGTGACATACTGAATGTCCTTAAATTCATAATGCATCAGTATATTGGACCCAGGATAGATCTTCAGAGATGTTGACTCAGGAACTTGAAACTGCTCAACTTTTCAACTGCTAATCCATCAATGAGGTCTGGTGTCTGTTTCCTCGACTTCCTCTTCTGAAAGTCCACAATCAATTCCTTGGTCTAACTGACATTGGGTACAAGATTATCACGGTGACGCCACTCAACCTATTGATGTAGCTCAGTCCTGTATGTTTCCTCGCCACAATCGGAAATTATGCCAACAATAGTTGTGTCATTAACAAACTGATACGTGGCACTTGAGCTGAGCCTAACCACACAGTCATGGTTGTGAAGAGAGCAAATAGCCTCTTCCTTAATGTCAAGACAAAGAAGATGGCTATACACTTCAGGAGAACTCACACCACTCACACCCGTCTACATCAGCAGCATAGCAGTGAAAATTGTAAGCTGTTTCAAACTCCTGGGAGTGCACATCACACACAACCTCTCATGGTCCCAGAACAGATCCTACACAGTCAGGAAAGTTCACCAGTGCCTCTACTTTCTGAAGAGACATCCATACTCACATCCTTCTACTGATGTGCAGCAGATAACATCCAAGCAAATTGCATCACAGCTTGGAATGGAAACTGCACCGTGGTCGGCAGGAAAGCTCTGCAAAGGGTAGTCAAATTGCTCAATGCATCACTGGCTCCAGCCTACTCACCATCAAGGGCATACAGTATATACAGAAAGATGCTGGAAAAAGACTAGTAACATCATGAAGGATCCCATCCACCCTGCTCATGAACTTTTCTTCCCAATCCCTTCAAGGAGGAGGCTACGTAGCCTCCATGCCAGGACCTCCAGACTCAAACCTCTTGCTTTCTTCAAGTAGTAAGTATCAAGTAATGCAATGTACTTGTTGTTGCTGCTCCTTTCATCAATGCTGCAAGGTTTGGGGTTTACTAGGGCTCCTGACCTTAACTGAATGGGGGCAGATTTACTGTCAGACTTTCCTTGCTAACTTTAAGGCTTCTGAATAAATCAGTTTTTCTGTGATGCGGGTGTTTTAGCAGGAATTCCCCTTGCACTACCAGTGATTAGAGGAATTAATAGAGCTTGCTGAAAGCAGAAGGAAGAATGGGAAGGGAGATTAGCTTCCAGTAGATGGCCCCAGGAGTTTATGGTGCAATCTTCCTACCTGCACATCAGCCAGGAACAATATGTGATATCTGTATTTCAGCAAAACATTCTCACTGAAATCTGCCACTTGATTCAACACCAAATACAAACTCAGAACAGGGACAAGGAGCCTCTGATCAATGATTTATTTTTTAGTGTGTGCAGCAAATGAAACAGTGTTTTTTTATGAATTCACCTACAGTTTCCTGTCCAGTTTTGCCTGAGGGAGAATACACATGGTCATTTCTTTTAGAGAAAATAGAGAAAATTTCAGTTGTACAGCAGAAAGAGCAGTAGAGACTCTGCTTTAGGAAATGTGGGAGTTTCTGAGGGGAATGATGATGTTGAAACATAGACATCTCTTTGTAGTCACTGTGTCAGTTCTATAGTCCAGCCAGATGGGATTCTACTCCAGCAATGTCTAGCTGTACAGTGACAATTCAGCCTTTGGAAGGAATGTATTGTGGGCTTTCTGTCAGTCTATGGACAGAGCACAACACTTTTTCTCTCCTCAAACTGCAGAAAACGAATCCATGCTAATTTTGAAATCCATCTTGTGTTTGACTTTCTCATTGGGAGACAACCATCAGTGTGGATTGGCTGTTTGGCTAGACAGAGCCCCAGACGCCATTTATAAATTTGCCAATGACACCACTGTTGTTGGCAGTATCTCAGATGGTGATGAGAAGGTGTTCTGGAGTGAGACAGATCAGCTGATTGACTGTTATCACAAAAGCAACTTTGCACTCCACATCAGTAAGAATTCATTGTGTACTTCAGATTGAGGAAGTCAGAAGAACGCACACCAGTCCTCATCACTGGTTCTGCAGTGGAGGGAGTAATCAGCTTGAAGTTTCTGGCTGTCAACATCTTAGATGATCTGTTCTGGGCACAATAAATTGACACAATCACAAAGAAGGCATGCTGATGACTACACATCATTAAGAGTTTGAGGAAATTTGCTATGTCATGAAAAATTTTAGCAAGTTTCTATCAATGTACCTTGTATAACCATCTGGTATGAGGGCTCCAATGCACACGATCAAAAGAGACTGCGGAGGGTTGTAGACACAGCCAGCTCCATCGTGGGTGCAAGTCTCCTGACTGTTGAGGAAATCTTCAAGAGGTAGTGCCTGAAGAAGGCAGCATCCACCATTAAAGACGTTGCCACCCAGGGCGTGCCCTCTTCTCATTGCTGCCATCAGGGAGGAGATACAGGAGTCTGAAGATCCACAATGAACAGTTTTAGAACCAGCTACTACCCCTCCACCATCAGGTTTCTGAAATGTTTGCAAATCCATGAATCCTACTTCATTATCCCTCCTTTATACAGATGCAGAAGATTGAAGCTTGGGACAGCAAATTGCTGGTCTCCTCTCTCGTTGCTGCAAGAGCGGCCACTCTCATGCCCTTGATGGAGAGCGAGAGAGAGAGAGCCTGCCTGAGATACTGAAGTGCTGGGCTGGACTGTAATCTTGATGGACTCCGGATTGAGGTCTCTTTGGGGGGTTTTTGCTGTTGCATGCATGATGGCTGGGGTAGGGCGCTAGTGCTTCTGCTGGTGCAAGTGATGGGTGGAAGGGAAAGGATTGATGTTTCTACTGCTGGTTGTGCAAAGGGAGGGAGGACGGGGCTTTGGGGCTGAAGTTTCTATCTTTCATTCTAAGTGGTTTCTTATTTTGAAGGTGTCTATGAAGTGTAAGAATCTGAGGTTGTATACTGTATGCATTCTCTGATATTAAAATGAACCTATGAACTTTTATTTTTGATTGTAACTTATAACAATATTTGTATGCCTTGCTGTTCTGCTGCTGCAAAACAACAAATTTCATGATATATGTCAGTGAGAATAAACTTGACTCTGATTTTGATTTTGATTATCTTCCAAATCTGAATGATTTCTAAAATGACTTCCACCAGCTGCAGCAATCATAATGTAATTTTCTTGTCTGTGCTGCCCCCCTTTAGAACATGCAGTCACTGACTACGCACAGAAATTATATAAGCCAGCAGGCTGTTTGGAAGTTGGCTGCTATCGGAAGTAACAGGCATGATGTTCCCCACGCCTGTTTTGGGGAACTATTCAATTTAACCTGCAGTGACTTGCTATGGATATGCATTCATCAGCTGCCATTACTTGTAAAGATCCAGTCCTATGAATGTTTCATCTTTGCATCTTGGAGGAGTTGCACATGCTGGAATAGTTGTTCTTGAGCCAGGTAACATCTGTACTTCAAACTGTAGAAGGAGCTGGGAGCTGGGACTCCGGCAGCTTGCCTACTCACAGAGTGACAGCTTAGCCAGACTTCTGCTCTTGTACCTAGAGACTTGTGGAAGAATGTGTAATTATAAAGTGTTGATGCCACTGGCCTGAATGAATTAAGTGTGATGGTCACTGTCTTTGATGTGACTTCCACAAGTTCAATGTTAAAGGGGAATAGAAAGCAGAAGATTTCAGTATAGATCATTCACCATCTCTGTACGGTCTGCTTCCCAACAACTTTTCCAATCTGTGTTTTAGGAATAACGACTATCAATAAGTCTTGTTTCTATTATATCCTTCAAATACATACCATAATGAATACCAATAGATCAGGTTTGATATTCGTCATATCATTCTCAAGATGTTTGTGATTAAAGATCTTGGTACTCAAATCATTTCTGAAAAATTTTATGCAGAAGAAACATAATGTAAATTCTTAGCATTATCTGGGGAGTAGAAACAGTGTCTTAGTTGTACTGCATGTAATCTATTTTGCTAGTGAAGGAGAAATGGATTACAATCAGAATCAGATTTAATATCACTGGCATATGTTGTGGTAGCAGTATATTGCAATACATAATAAAATCTATAAATTACTATACAAATAAATAAAAGAGTAAATAAATAAATATGTGTGTGTGTGTGTAATGCAAAAAGAGAGCTAAAATGGTGAGGTAGTGTATGGGTTCATTGTCCTTTCAGAAATCTACCCTGAAGTGTGAAAGAAGCTGACCTTAAAACGATGCATGTCTTCAGGCTCCTGTACCTCCTGCTTGATAGCAGCAATGAAAAGAAAGCATGTCCTGGGTGATGCGGGTCTGATATGATGGATGCCAGCTTTTCAGGCACTGCATTTTGGACAGGCTAGTGCCCACAATGAGTTTGCAACTTTCTGAAGCTTTTTTCTGATCCTGTACAGTGATCCCTCCATGCTAGACGGTTATGCAACTAGTTAGAATGCTATCCACAGTACACCTGTAGAAATTTGCGAGAGTCTTTGGTGACATACTAACTCTCCTCAAACTCTTAAAAAAATATAGCCACTATCATGCCTTCTTTGTAATTTCATCAATATTGGGCCCTGGATAAATCTTCGGAGATCTTGAAACTGCTCAGTGCTGATCCCTCGATGAGGACTGGTGTGTGTTCCCTCAACTTCCCCTTCCTAAAAGCCACAATCAGTTCCTTGGTCTAACTGACATTGAGTACAAGATTATTGTGACACCACTCACCTGCTGATCTAACTCACTCCAGTACGCCTCCTTGCCACCATTGGAAATTTTGCCAACAATAGTTGTGCCTTCGGCAAATTGATACATGGCATTTGAGTTGTGCCTTACTGATGTTGAGTGCAAGGTTGTTGTTGCGACACCACTTGATCTGCGGATCTATCTCATTTCTGCACACCTCCTCTCACTGTCTGAGATTCTGCCGACAATGGTCCTGTCATTGGAAAATTTATATAGAAAAGATGCTTCTGAGCTGTTCCTAGCCACACAGTTGTGGATGTAGAGAGAGCAGAGCAATGAGTTAACTATGCATCCTCCAGAGGCACCTGTGTTGATTGTCAATGAAGAGGAGATATCATTTCCCATCTGCACAGAGAAAGTCAAGGATTCATTTGCAGTTATTTTGAACCTCAACTAGAGGATGAATATCTCTTTTATTACTGGAACTGTGGAATATCAGAGGGTTCTGAACCCAGTCCTCTCAGTGATGTTCTATTTATTTTACAAATCCCTCTTTTGAGTTGCATTCTTTTTAAGAGTTGCTTTCATGCCAAATATCGTTAAGGTTTTCCAGTGCCAACAGCTTATTCAAAACAGGGAGATGAAATTCGATCAAGTTTACCATCATCTTGTATTGCAAGTGAATCCATTCAGGAACTATTCTGTCATTATTCTTCTCAGAGATTTTTGAGTTTTATTTGTTACAGTAAGTTAGCAAAGGGAGGCAGGTCAAAGGGACAAAGTCCTATTATTTTGAAGGGAATAAATGAAATTCTCTAAGCATTGTGCAGTAAGTGTTAGTGAAACTACTAATAGTAATCATACAATGCAAGCAAATTCCAGCACTGCAATATATGTTTTTTTAGTTAATAATGGTATCCATATGTGATCTCTTTTAGAATATGCTTATCACATGTAAACTGTTTCTGACAGTTGCTATTATGTTGAGGATCTCCAATATCATAGAAATCCTGTCGGATGTTTCCTTCTCCCTGTACAATCTGTTGAAAAATGAAGAAACTGAATTGTGAATTAACTAAAGTGGGATAACTTCATTTCTGTCTTCTTATTTATTGGTGAATGCCATGACCATTGTGATTTTTATTACTTGTTAAGCCTGCACCAAAATGAAACAAAGTTTTGTAAATTAAATGCTATAATTGCCAACTATACTCTGAGGACATTTTCATGTCATGGTACATTTTAGTTTCTTTAAAATCAGGAATGTTATCATTTTTTGCTGATAACATATCTAACACTTTGCATAGATTTGTTAAAGACAGGATGCACTACTCTTGACTTAGTTCCATGCATATGGAAACATTTATTACAATGCAGAAGTTATTTCTTTGCATCTTCAATTTCTTCAATGTGTCTTAGTATAAAGACAGACTTCAAAGAGTCCATTTAATTTCTCAATCTGAATGAAAATGACAATGTAGCAAATACACTGGTTGATCAGAAATAAAATGTCTATCGGCAAAGACCTTTCAAAATTTTGTGCTATGAGTCAAAGAATAAATGGTGTAGATTTTCATCTTTTCTTCCCCATAATAATCTGATGGGTTGTTGTGCAGATCCAATATATAACATCCCTGTTTGTTACTCCTTTCAAATCAATAGAATGAACTGAAGGTGTGTTCTTTCAAGGCAAGTTATCTCTTCTGCCAGATTTTGACTCGTTCAATAAAGGCATGATTTTTTACACTCATCACATTGTAAAATAATGTTTGCCAACATTATTTTCATGTTCTTTAAATGCATATGCTCTGTCTTATATAAGATTGGTTCAAATTTCCTCCTTACAAAATTCAACAAATTGTGTGAAATGAGAATGTATGAATTGAATACAAAGAACATGAGTAGATGCAACAATTTCAGTGCTGGAATCCTAAAAGACTTGAATGCAATGAAATGAATATTCAGCGATATTGTTCAGTAGAGGAACATTGCCACTGCCTTTGCTCTCCGCTTTATCCTACGTGGGTAGGATAAGTGAGGGGGTCCTGCGTAGTGAGTTCAGGGAGTTAGGTGCGAAGTTGAAGGGCAGGACCTCCAGGGTAACAATCTCAGGATTGCTACCTGTGCCATGTGCGAGTGAGGCAAGGAACAGAAGGATTATAAGATTAATACGTGGCTGAGAGGATGGTGCAGGAGGGAGGGCTTCAGGTTTTTAGATAATTGGGCTTTCTTCCAGGGAAGGTGGGATCTGTTCCGATGGGACGGTTTACACCTGAACTGGAGCGGTACTAACATTCTTGCAGGAAAGTTTGCTAGTGCTGCTCGGGGGGGGTTTAAACTAAATTTGCAGGGGGCAAGGATCCAGAATGTGAGAGAGGATAGTGAGATGAAGAATAAAGGACAGGTGGAGACTACAGGGTTCTGGAATATTAAGTGTGTAGTAGAGAAAGGTGAGGCGGAACAAGTGATAAGGAGGACACATGTACAGAGGGTTGGTCTGACGGAACATGGAGTTAAATGTGCAGAAAGAATAAGTAAATTTAGGAGGGACAACAGAATTCAAGGGGTGTGTAGCCCGATGGGATTTCGGGGAGCTGGGTTAAGCACAATGGGCAGCGATATAAACAGAGAGAGGAGAAATGGGCTAAAAATTCTATATCTGAATGCACAAAGTGTCAGAAATAAGGCGGATGAGCTTGAAGCTCAGGTGTGAATGGGTAACTATGATGTTGTTGGGATAACGGAGACATGGCTGCAGGGAGATCAGACCTGGGAAATGAATGTACAAGGGTATACATGCTATCGTAGGGACAGAAATGTGGGCAGAGGGGGTGGGGTGGCCCTGTTGGTGAGGAATGAGATTCAGTCCTTTGCAAGGGGGGACATAGGATCAGGAGAAGTAGAGTCTGTGTGGATAGAACTGAGGAACAGTAAGGGCAAAAAGACCCTAATGGGTGTTGTCTACAGGCCACCAAACAGTAGCATGGATATTGGGTGCAAGTTGAATAGGGAGTTAACATTGGCATGTGGCAAAGATAATGTCGCAGTAGTTATGGGGGATTTCAACATGCAGGTGAACTGGGAGAATCAGGTTGGTGCTGGACCCCAGGACAGGGAGTTTGTAGAGTGCCTACGGGATGCATTCTTGGAACAGCTTGTATGAGAGCCGACCAGGGACAAGTCTATTCTGGATTTAGTGTTGTGTAATGAACAGGATTTGATAAGCGATCTTGAAGTAAAGGAGCCATTAGGAGGTAGTGACCATAATATGATAAGTTTCTATCTGCAATTTGAGAAGGATATGGGCAGCTCGGAGGTGTCAGTGTTGCAGTTGAACAAAGGAGACTATGGAGCCATGAGGGAGGAGCTGGCCAAAGTTAAATGGACAGATATCCTATCAGAAAAGACAGTGGAACAGCAATGGCAGGTATTCTTGGGAATAATGCACAAGGTGCAAAATCAGTTCATCCCCCGGAGAAGGAAGGATTCAAAGGGGGGAAAGGGGCCACAGTGGTTGACAAAGGAAGTCAGACATTGCATAGCATTTAAAAAAAGTATGACAGAGCTAAGGTGAGTGGGAGGACAGATGATTGGAAAATTTTTAAGGAACAACAGAACTTAACTAAAAAGGCAATACGGGGAGAAAAAATGAGGTACGAACGCAAGCTAGCCAGGAATATAAAGGAGGATAGCAAAAGCTTTTTTAGGTATGTGAAGAGAAAGAAGATAGTTAAGAACAATGTTGGGCCCTTGAAGAATGAATTGGGTGAAATTGTTATGGGAAACAGAGAAATGGCAGAAGAATTTAATAAGTACTTTAGATCTGTCTTCACTAGGGAAGACACAAGCAATCTCCCAGATGTATGGATGGGCCAAGGACATAGGGTAACAGAGGAAATGAAACAGATTGACATTCGGAAGGAAATGGTGATGAGAAGACTGATGGGACTGAAGGCTGACAAATCCCCAGGTCCAGATGGTCTGCACCCTAGGGTACTAAAGGAGGTGGCCCTGGAAATTGCGGATGCATTGGTAATCATTTTCCAATGTTCCTTAGATTCAGGATCAGTTCCTGAGGATTGGAGAATGGCTAATGTTATCCCACTTTTTAAGAAAGGAGGGAGGGAGAAAACAGAGAACTATCATCCTGTCAGCCTAACATCGGTAGTGGGGAAGATGCTAGAGTCCATTATTAAAGATGAAATAGTGGCATATCTAGATAGCAGTGATAGGATTGGGCCGAGCCAGCATGGATTTACCAAGGGCAAATCATGCTTGACTAATCTATTGGAGTTTTTCGAGGATGTAACCAGGAAGTTAGACAAGGGAGATCCAGTGGATGTAGTATACCTCGATTTTCAGAAGGCATTTGATAAGGTCCCACATAGGAAATTGGTGGGTAAAATCAGAGCTCATGGCATTGGGGGGAAGATATTGACATGGATAGAAAACTGGTTGGCAGATAGAAAGCAAAGGGTAGCGGTGAATGGGTGTTTCTCGGAATGGCAGGTGGTGACTAGTGGGGTGCCACAGGGCTCAGTATTGGGACCACAGCTGTTTATGATTTACATCAACGATTTAGATGAAGGCATTGAGAATAACATCAGCAAGTTTGCTGATGATACTAAGCTGGGTGGCAGTGTGACATGTGATGAGGATGTTAGGAGAATTCAGGGTGACTTGGATAGGCTGGGTGAGTGGGCAGATACTTGGCAGATGACGTTTAATGTGAATAAGTGTGAGGTTATCCACTTTGGGAGTAAGAACAGGAAGGCAGATTATTATCTGAACGGTGTAGAGTTAGGTAAGGGAGAAATACAAAGAGATCTAGGAGTCCTTGTTCATCAGTCACTGAAGGTGAATGAGCAAGTGCAGCAGGCAGTGCAGAAGGCTAATGGAATGTTGGCCTTTATTACAAAGGGAATTGAGTACAAGAGCAAGGAAATCCTTTTGCATTTGTACAGGGCCCTGGTGAGACCACACCTGGAGTATTGTGTACAGTTTTGGTCTCCAGGGTTAAGGAAGGACATCCTGGCTGTAGAGGAAGTGCAGCGTAGATTCACAAGGTTAATTCCTGGGATGTCTGGACTGTCTTATGCAGAGAGATTAGAGAGACTGGGCTTGTACACGCTGGAATTAAGGAGATTGAGGCAGGAAATATGTTCCAGATGCTGGGAGAGTCCAGTACCAGAGGGCATGGTTTAAGAATAAGGGGTAGGTCATTTAGGACAGAGTTAAGGAAAAACTTCTTCTCCCAGAGAGTTGTGGGGGTGTGGAATGCACTGCCTCAGAAGGCAGTGGAGGCCAATTCTCTGGATGCTTTCAAGAAGGAGCTAGATAGGTATCTTATGGATAGGGGAATCAAGGGATATGGGGACAAGGCAGGAACCGGGTATTGATAGTAGATGATCAGCCATGATCTCAGAATGGCGATGCAGGCTCAAAGGGCTGAATGGTCTACTTCTGCACCTATTGTCTATTGTCTATTCTAACATATTATTGAATAAGCTTTGGAATATAATAATATTTTAAACAATTGAATTTATCAAATCCGTTGATGGATTATTGTTTTCTATAAACCTCTACATTTGCAAACCCCAGTTACCTCCACATCTTTTGATATATCTCAAAACTGGTCTAACGTGAATGGAAATTTTTGCCAATTAAGTATGGGAAAACCAAATGAGTTCAAATCATGAATTTTTGTCCCCATCATTTCTATACCTTTTAAGCAACTGCCTGAAGCTGAGCCAGGCTGTTTTCTCATTTGATGTTCTGTTTGATCCCTAAAATAAGTTTGTGATCACATAGTCACTCTGAGAAAAAGTCTGGTTGCTTCCACATCTCTAGCTAGGATCACCCGACTTTGATCTGTCTATCAACAATTAGAACTCCTGCTCAGAGCTTGTAACAAGCCCACATGTAACACCCTATATAAACATATGCTTTTTCAACTCTTCACACCTCTCTGTTCTCCCATTCCTTTGGGCAGAAGATATAAAGGGTTGAAAACATGCACCACCCAACTTAAGGACAGCTTCTCTTCTTCTATTAGAAGACACTTCACTGGATTTCTTGTATATCAGAGATAAATCCTTGATCCCTCGAGCTAACTCATCTTATTTTTCCACCAATGCTGCACTTTTTCTGTAACTGTTACACTCTATTCTGCAGTCTCTTATTACTTTTCCATTTGTACTGTTTTAAAAGTACTAATGGCTGCAACGATCAGCCTGTATGTCATACAAAACAAAGCTTTTCACTGCACCTTGTTGACAATACTAAAACAGTTGTTCATAAATTCACTTAATTAAATTAACCTGTAATGAAACCAAATGTAGGTAATTCTATACCTGAAACTACAGGATTGTTGTAAAAATCCACCAGGCTTATAATGTTTTATTGGAGTAAGAGATTTATAATCCTTGAATTTATTTAACACCAAATCATTAGGTAAGAAATAATTTAGCGTGTAATTCAGTGCAAAGGAAATTAAACAAGAAAAATAAATACTGGCCAATCTGCATTGTGCATAATGGTACTGGGTTCACTGTCTGCAAAGCCCTAACTCAAGAGGAGATTTGAAACCCTATCTGATAAAGCTATCTATGGATAGACTCACTATAGGGAGGGTATACTGTATCAACCTACTCTTCAAAGACTAGATTGGCTTACTGCCCTGTCTAGTGTCAGCAAAGAGGTCTAGCTACCATTATCCACTACTTGGGTGATGGGTTCCCCTCACTGTGAATGAGCTAACAAAGTAGTTAAATTGCAATGTAAGTTCTTCTTAATTATACATTATATAATGATAACTATACATTTTTTAGATATTTAAAATTAGACAAATAACTTTTAACACACAATTAAAACTCACAAAGGATTTCTGATTTATAAAATATTTTTGAATTTCAAATGATTTATAAACTTCAAAGGATTTCCAAGCACAGCTACAATTTTTACTAATTCAAATGACATACCAACAAGTTGCAGGCAAATGATCCACCTGTCACAGAAACCAATGACTGAGGAATGAATTCTAGTTCTTTTTATTAGTCCTCTTGTTTTGTTATTCCTAACAATCCCAATGCATTCTAACAGTTATATTGTTTTGATACCAGTTGACATTATCTGCATGTGATGTTTTTCAGATTCCATTGCTGGGACAAAGTAATTCACATGGGACAGAGATTCCAGACACCCAAAATTAACCTGAACAACACACACAAAATGCTGGAGGCACTCAGCAGGTCAGGCAGCATCTATGGAGTGGAATAAACAGTCAACGATTCAGGTGAAACCCTTCTTCGGGTTTCTTATGTATATCCCATAATGAATTATGTAAACACCAAAGAATGCTTAATCAACCAATACATTTGCAATATTCCTAAAATATTACTGAAATATTAAATACTCTACATAATCTATCCTGAACTAGCACATCCTCCAAAATATCATACAGACTTGTTCTAACTTAAACCATGTTACAATAAAGTACAATACACATTCAAATAAACACAACCTTTTGTTTTATTTTTGATGCAGATATAAATTTACAACAGGGTAAAAGTAGTTATTTTTTTGCACGCATGATGAATGCTTTATTGTTAACTATTTTAGGAAAATCTAGACTCAGTCTATTTGCATAGGGCATCCATAAATTGTAGCACAATGATATTTAGTTTGCAATACGTGGAACCAACAGAAAATCAACATGAAGAATAATTATGAACAATGGCTGACCACTAATTGCATTTGTAGTTGCTTCTATTAACATACATTCTCATAACTGCTTCAATAAATTGTAAGGATTTTAAAAAGGTCAATCATATCATTTGCCACAAAAACACCTTGTTCAGCAGGATCTGACATGTACTTTTTAAATTCATTATTGTTTACAGTGCCAACATTTTTGAAACTGTCAACCAATAGGTGAATAAACTCTTCTCTGGCTTCCAGCCGGGTACATGTATTGCTTTTAACTGACAGTTCAATGACAAACTTCGCCATCTTCATCGGGGATGATGCCCAAGCATGTCTAGTCTGGTGGTGTACATAGTCCTGTCATTCATCCCTCCTGATTGGTTAATCCTCATCCAATCAGGTTTCTGCTGTCCCATCCTGTTTACAATTGAATTCCATTTCTTACTTCGGCTTTGTTAAAGTTCTTTTTCTCTGGTTTTATTTCAATGGCTTCCTTCACCATTGGAGGAGAATGTCAACCATTAGATGCAAAGACCACAGAATTATTGAATGCAATTCCTTTTTAGAAACAGAAACATAGAAAACCTACAGCACAATACAGGCCCTTCGGCCCACAAAGCTGTCCTGAACATGTCCCTACCTTAGAAATTACCTAGGGTTACCCATAGCCCTGTATTTTTCTGAGATCCATGTACCTGTCCAGGAGTCTCTTAAAAGATCCTATCATATCCGCCTCCACCATCGTCACCGGCAACCCATTCCACGCGCTCACCACTCTCTGCATGAAAAACATACCCTTCACATCTCCTCTGTACCTACTTCCAAGCACCTTAAAACTGTGCCCACTCGTGTCAGCCATTTCAGCCCTGGGAAAAAGCCTTTGACTATCCACACGGTCAATGCCTCTCATCATTTTATATACCTCTATCAGGTCACCTCTCAACCTCCGTCGCTCCAAGGAAAACAGGCTGAGTTCGCTCAACCTATTCTCATAAAGCATGCTCCCCAATCCAGGAAACATCCTTGTAAATCTCCCCTGCACCCTTTCTATGGTTTCCACATCCTTCCTGTAGTTAGGCAACCAGAACTGAGCACAGTACTCCAAATGGGGTCTGATCAGGGTCCTATATAGCTGCAACATTACCTCTCGGCTCCTAAATGCAGTCCCACAATTGATGAAAGCCAAAGCACCATATGCTTTCGTAACTACAGAGTCAACCTGCACAGCAGCTTTGAGTGTCCTACAGATTCGAACCCCAAGATCCCTCTGATCCTCCACACTGCCAAGAGTCTTATCATTAATACTATATGCTGCCATCATATTTGACTTACCAAAATGAACCATCTCACACTTATCTGGGTTGAATTCCATCTGCGATTCTCAGCCCAGTTTTGCATCCTGTTAATGTCCCGCTGTAACCTCTGACAGCCCTCCACACTATCCACAACACCCCCAACCTTTGTGTCATCAAAGCAGCACCATTATTTACATTTTATGTATTCTCCATAATGTTGCATAATCTGAAGGTATTAAATTTATTCCACTAAATAGACGTTTTATTCCACTAAGTAGACCAAAAATGTTGGCTGTACATACAAATGCATAATAAGGCCCTTGTTTTGGTTTTTCACTGTTCAACAGGAGAGCAGTAGAGGAATATTTAGGTAAAATAGAGTTCCAACCTTATAAAACATTGATCAGACCTCAGATAGATTACTGAATGCAGTTCTAATCACCACACTTAGGAAAGATGTGATGGGCCTAGAGAGAATGCAAAGGAGATTATTTAGAATGTTGCTGGGGATGGACCATTTCAATTGTGAAGAGAGGCTGGAGAAGCTCGGTTTGTTTTCCATAGTGCTGACATAAATGAGGTTTAAAGAGACACATGATTGAATTATATAAACACTACAAGTAGTCTAGATGGAGTAGGCTGTAGGGAACTACTCCCCTCATCAGTGTGAATAAAAGTAGACAACATAGATGTAGGATAGGCATTGAGAGATTTAGAGGCATCCTGCAGGGTATCATTTTGAGCCAGAAACCTGTGAGTTCTTGGAATGCACTGCCAGAGGGAATGGAGGAAGCAGATTCACTGGCACCATTTACAAAGTGCCCAGACAAACGCTTAAATTGCCTAGACTTAGAAGTCTTTGATCTATGTGCTAGAAAATGAGATTAATATGGAGAGATACCCACTGATCGGTCTGGAGACAGTGGACCAAACAACCTGTTTGTATGCTCTATGAAACTCTGGCTATGTGTCTGAAGGCTTTTCATTACAGGTAGAATTTAGGTTTAGTGTATGTTGATTAGGAGAAACCTCTACAAATATAGTGGGCAGGATGCTCAGGTGTATCAGTCCATGCCCTACTGTTTCATAGGTTTATCTGAAACATTCTACTTCATTTGCAGAACAATTATGAATCGAATTGAACATTGTCCAATCATCAGCAAACATATTTTTTTACCTTATGGTCTTCAGCGAATCAGCTGAAGATGGTTGGTTCTGTTACACCGGTCTGAGGAAGACTGACCTCTTACAAGCCCAATTAGTTGTGGTTATGAACTCATTAAGCCAATTCAAATAGTTTTCAACTTGGCTTCAAACATCAGTTTAGAAGCATAGGTTTACAAGGCTCGAGAATACAACAGGAGAAGAAAAATTATACTTTGAACCAATTTAAGACCTATTTTCAGAGTTCCCCTGGCAAATATCTCTCATGAAATGCTTGTGTGATTATGTCATATTTTTCAGTCTCAAAAGGAACACTAAGTAATAATGCTCACTTATGTGAGACAACATCATATTGGTGAAATCCTATCACATAACTTCAAATTATTCTGGATTGCAACATATCTTCTTGCTATAATCAGAGGGTTACTGAAGATCTCTTGGGAAAGATCCACCCTCTACCTTCTCCTCAGCACACATTGCAGTCAGTCCTCCAGGATGGCATTACACATGGAGACTGCCTTTCATTTCTATATAATAGCAAGTGCAGCTGGACCTCTGACTCGCATTCATAGGAGCCTTTTGATTCCTGAGAAATCTCAAATATGTGTAAGAGCCTGATAATAATATACTAATAAATTGCCTTGTCTCTCCATGCAGGATGCTTAGGTGGTATAAAATTCATTGCTCTAAAGCCATTAACATATGGCATGTTGGCTTTCCCTATTTTATCTGATGTAAACTCATCACCCACATTTATCCATTTATCCATTCCCTGCCCCCTTCCTTTCCAGTCCTGAGGAAGGGTCTTGGCCCAAGCAATGACAGTTTATTCCTCTCCATAGATGCTGCCAGATCTGCTGAGTTCCCCTAGCATTTTGTGTGTGTTGCTCTGAAATTCCAGCATCAGCAGAAACTCGTGTTTAATATTCCTGACTAGATGCTCCTTTCCATCTATAGTATTGAATATTCTGTATGTTAGTGGAGGTATGTTTCACACCAACTCTGAAATTTGGATTCACTGAAGACAATAAAACTGAATTTTGGAAACACAGTGCAACATGAATCTACTACTATATAGCATACAAAACTAATCAGAGATGAACTTCTAAGCAAGCTTATTTACAATTTCTTTTCCAGCAAAGGAACAGTATCTTAACCCTGTCATACACATTCTAGTAAATTCTATATTTCAACTAGATTTTGTGTTCTATTTATTGACTTAAAATAGATCATTTTTAAAAATAAACAATTGAGAAAAAACTGTAGCCTTTATCCAGGGAAATACTGTGGATAGACAACAGCAAACAGAACTACACTTTAGAAGGGTTGTAGTTGCAGCAGACATTTTTATATGACAATGTTTGGGGGACCTAATTAAATTGCTAAATTCTGTGTCTGAGAGAGTAACTCAAGGGTTGGCAACATTACAGCATTGTGATGAAACTGGTCAGGTGTCAGGTCTGTCAGTGGGAGAGCATTTTGGAGACAGTGATCACAATTCTATCTCCTTTACCATAGCATTTGAAGAGGGATAGGAACAGACAAGTTAGGAAAGTGCTTAATTGGAGTAAGGGGAAATATGAGGCTATCAGGCAGAAACTTGGAAGCATGAACTGGGAACAGATGTTCTCAGGAAAATGTACTGAAGAAATATGGCATATTTTCAGGGGATATTTGCGTGGAGTTCTGCATAAGTAAATTCCAATGAGACAGGAAAGGATAGTAGGGTATAGGAGCCATGGTGTACAAAGGTTGTAATAAATCTAGTCAAGAAGAAAAGAAAAGCTTACAAAAGGTTCAAAAAACTAGGTTATGATAGAGATCTAGAAGATTATAAGGCTAACAGGAAGGAGCTTAAGAAAGAAATTAGGAGAGCCAGAAAGGGCCAGTCGTGGGATTGAGTTTAGGAACTGAGAGGTAATGTTGCAGCTATGTAGGACCCTGGTCAGACCCCACTTGGAGTACTGTGCTCAGTTCTGGTATTCTCACTACAGGAAGGATGTGGAAACCATATAAATGATGCAGAGGAGATTTACAAGGATGGTACCTGGATTGGGGAGCATGCCTTATGAGAATAGGTTGAGTCAACTTGGCCTTTTTTCCTTGGAGTGATGGAGGATGAGAGGTGACCTGATAGAGGTGTATAAAATGATGAGAGGCATTGATCATGTGGATAGTCAGAGGCTTTTTCCCCAGGGCTGAAATGGCTAGCATGAGAGGGCATAGCTTTAAGGTGCTTGGAAACAGGTACAGAGGAGATGTCAGGGGTAAGTTTTTTTTACGCAGACAGTGGTGAGTGTGTGGAATTGGCTGCCGGTGACAGTGGTGGAGGCAGATACGATAGGATCTTTTAAGAGACTCCTGGTTAGGTACATGGAGCTTAGAAAAATAGAGGGCTATGGGTAACCCTTGGTAATTTCTAAGGTAAGGACATGTTCAACACAGCTTTGTGAGCTAAAGGTCCTGTATTTTGCTGGAGTTTTTCTATGTTCCTATCTCCCGCATCTCTTTCAGCTCTACACATAAAATACCTCTCTGATCTTCCAAAGGACTGATTTTTGTCCTGAGCTATCCTTTTGCTTTTAACATATCTGTCGATATCCTTTACCTTGTCTGCTGGAGTAAGCTCATACTTTCTTTTAGTTCTCCTTATTTCCTTCTTAATTGTTCTTTTGCATTGCATATACTCCTCAAGTACCCTATACCTGAAGTGCACCTCCTTCACAGGGCCCAAGTAACTCTTGAAAAGTAAAGTTCCCTAAATCTGTTATCTTTTCTTTTTATTCTGACAGGAGCATACAAACTCTATAATGTCAAAATGTCACTTCTGAAGGCCTCCCACTTACCATGTACTCCTTTGCCAGCCTGTTCCAATCCACACTTGCCAGATCCTTCCTGATACCATCAAAATTGGCTTTTCTACAATTCTGAATGTCATCCCAAGGGCCTGACCTACCTTTTTAATAATTAACTTGAAATTAATGACATTATGCTCACTAGGTGCAAAGAGCTCCCTACACAAACTCCAGTCACCTGCGCTGTCTCATTCTCCAATCGTAGCTCTAGTATTGCATTCTCTCTAGTTGGGACTTGGATATATTGATTAAGGAAATTTTCCTGAACACATTTGACAAACACTTTCCCATCCAGAAACAATACTGAATATTCTCAATAATCTGTGTTACATATATAGCAGGGGTGATAAAATGTTTACTTCACATGTTCACCAGCATTCAGAGATAGAATCAGGAAATAGCACAATGGTGAATTTACATGCCATTGACAAACTATTTCACTGATTACTAGTGTTGGAAACATATAGCAAGGAAGAATAATATTTTTGAAATGTTTTTCTCGCCTTGCACACAGACACAAAACAATAGAAGCATGAATTTGTTCAAAATGTAGTTTTTTCTTTGATGAAAGAAAAGAACTTTATGTTAATTTTGTATTGCTATGCGGCCCAATTGCAAGGTTATTGATCAGAAAGCTAGCTGTGATGATATTTTGATAAACAGCTCAAGCTCCCCTGCAGCATAAAGAACTCTCAGATTGTGCTGGGTAATATGAGGAAAGCTCCATGTTTCAAGGGCATAAGTACACTTAACAGGTCCAGTTCTATTAAAGAAATCAACTCTGTAGATCACCATTGCTCATTTATATCGATACAACTCTTCCCATTGGAACCACACACAATATACTGGAAGAACTCAGCAGGTCAGGCAGAACCTATAAAGGGAAGTGAATACTCACCATTTCAGGTCAAGGTCTTGCATCAGGTCTGGAAAAACAGAAGGAAGAGGCCAGTATAAATGGGTAGGGGGAATGGCATGATGCGAGAGTTATTGGGGTGATAGGTGGATCCAGCCAAGAGGGGGATAATAGGAAGTTGGGGATTGGGGGAATGGAAATCATGTAAGAAGTTGGGAGTTGATAGGTAGAAGTGAAACAGGATGAATAAGCTGGAATTTGACAGGAGAGGACAGGGGACCATGGAATAAAGAGGAGGTGGAAAATGAAACTGGAGGGAGAATGTGTGGATGGTGGACAAGGGAAAAGAGAAGGGATATGTGGCCACTGGGAAGACCGGTGGAGGGGGGGGGGGGGGTAGGGTGAAACAGAGAGGAATATTTATAGGAAGTTAGAGAAATTGATGGTTATGCTATCAGGTTGGAGGTTACCAAGGCTACCATGTGATTCTGGCCTCAACTTGGCAGTAAGAAAGCCGTGGGCAGACCGTGTATGAGTGGGAAGTGCAATCAAAATCGCTGGACACCAGCAGATCCTGGCAGTCATGGTGGATGGAGTGAAGGTGCTCAATGAAGTTAATTTCCAATCTGTATTAAGTCTAACCTTTGTAATGGAGGCCACACATCACTTAGCCATTGACTATGAGCAGGCAGAGCAACATCCTTCAACCGAAGCAACAGTGCCCTCCTAGCTATAAGAGAAATAAAAGCCAAAATTGCAAATCAGGTGTCTCCAAGATAATATCTTTTCCTCCAACAATACTGAATAAGGTAGTCAAAGGGTTTGGTTTAAAGTTTACTTTAAAAAGTACAGAAAAAGTTTGAAATATTTCCCTCCAGCTTTTTTTAAGACTTGGGCATATCCAGAACATATGAATTAATGAAGCCTCTCCAATGTTACATCTGTCATGATAGGGAGATATATCTAAATAAAAACGAGACAGCTTATCTTAAGTCATGTGGGTCCTATGGACCACTTTAAATTGTAAGAGGGAGTGATGGGCACACAACGATGAGGTATTAACCAATTTAAAAATTACATTCCAAGTTTCCTCAGAAATTGAAGTCTGTAAGTCTTGTTCCCAGAGATTTTTAATTTTATCTAAAGGAACGTTTCTCGTTCCCAACAACAAACTGTAAATGTTAGATATTGATCCATTATTAAAAGATTTCAAATTAAAAATTACATCTAATAAATTCTTATCAAGACTTTTAGGAAATGTATGTAATTGAGATCGCAGGAAGTCTCTAATTTGTAAATATCGATAAAAGTGGGTTTTTGGTAAGCTATATTTAGCTGACAACTGCTCAAGCGAAAAGAGACTTCCTCCAAGAAATATATCCTGGAAGCATTTAATACCCAGTCTATCCCAATCTCTAAAAATTACATCAGTCATAGAAGGTTTAAAAAATAGTTAGAAAAAATGGGACTTGAAAGAGAAAATCTCAATAAACCAAAATATTTTCTAAATTGTACACAAATCCTTAAAGTATGCTTAACTTCCAAACTATCAGTTAGTTTACTTAAAAGTAAAGGAATTGAGGATCTGAGAAGAGAGATAATAGAAAATTTATTAACAGAGTTTGCTTCTAAAGAAACCCAAACCGGTCAGTCCTCTCGGTTAATATAATATAACCAAAACGTGAGATTCCTTATATTGACTGCCCAGTAATAAAACCTAAAATTTGGTAAAGCTAAACCTCAATTCTTTTTAGGTTTTTGAAGATGAGCTTTACTTAGTCGAGAGTGTTTATTTTTCCATATACAGGAAGATATGTTAGAATCAAGAGAATCAAAAAAGGATTTAGGATATAAAAGCATGTAAGGCCTGGAAAAGGTATAAAAATTTAGGCAAGATATTCATTTTAATAGAATTAATTCAGCCAATCAACAATAATGAAAGGGGCGACCATTTTGATAGTGCCCTTTTTACATAATTCAGCAGCGTAAAAAAACTTTCTCTAAATAAGTATTTATAATTCTTAGTAATTGTTACACCCAAATAAGTAAATTGATTTCTTGTAATTTTAAAAGGAAGGTTAGTATTAATTGATACCAAATTATTCAAAGGGAAAAGTTCACTCTTATGAAACTTAGTTTATATCCTGAAAACTGACTAAAACAGGAGAGGACGGAAAGTACAGAAGGTAAAGTCTCAACATTAGAAATATAAAGCAAAAGATCATCAGCATAAAGTGAAATTTTGTGAGTAAATCTCTCCTTAAAATACCAGTGATATTATTAGATTCTCAGAAAGCAATAGGCCCAAAATTAAATTTCTCTAAGTTTTTAAGTAAATAATTCCATTCAACCCGATCAAAGGCTTTCTCAGCCTCTAAGGATATCACAATTCCGATATCTCTTTAGAAAGAGAATAAATAACATTTAATAAATGACGAATATTAAAATGGGAATATCGAATTTTAATAAATCCAGTCTGATCATCAAAAGTAATAGATGGTAAAATATTTTCAATCCTACGAGCCAGAACTTTGGATAGGATTTTAGTGTCAACATTAAGTAAGGAGAAAGGTCTATATGACGAACATTCAGTTTGACTATTTTCTAAACAAGGAGAAATTTCAGAAATCAGAGACACAAAGGCACTTGAGAGACCTTATGCAGGATTCCCTAAAGGTTAACTTGAAGGTTGAGTCAGTAATAAGGATAGCAAATGCAATGTTAGCATTAATTTCATGAGCACTAGAATAAAAAAGCAAGGATATGATTCTAAGATTTTATAAGGCATTGGTCAGACTACACTTGGAGTATTCTGAACAGTTTTGAACCCCTTAGTTAAGAGGTGTTGAAAAGGGTCAAGGCAAGGTTCATGAGGGTGATTCTGGGAGTGAAAGACTTAATATATCAGGAACATTTGATGGCTCTGCTCCTGTACTTGTTAGAGTTTAGAAGAATGAGGGGGGATCTTATTGAAACCTATGAAATATTGAAAGGTCTGGACAGAATGGAGGTAGAGAGGATGTTTCCTATAGTGGATGTATCTCGGACCAGAGGGAATAACCTCAAAATACAGGAATGACCACAGAAAAAGATAGGAAGGAATTTTTTAACACTAGGGTGATGAATCTGTGAAATTCTTTACCAAACATGGTAATTCATTGAGTATATTTAAAGAGAAGGCTTATAGGTTCTTGGCTAGTCAGGGTGTCAAATGTTATGGGGAGAAGGCAGGAGAATGGGATTGAAAGGGATAATAAATCAGCCGTAATGGAATGGCATAGCAGACTCAATGGCCTGAGTTGCTAAATTCTGTTCCTATGTCTTATGGTCTGAACAGAACTTCCTTGTGAGGCAGTCTGTCACATGTGAATCCCTCAGTGTTCATTGTATCTGGAGCTTCCTGTGTGGCTTCCTCTATATCGATGAGACCTGACACAGATTGGGGTATTAGTTCATTGAGTACCTCTGCTCCGTCCATCATACCAGCCAGGATTTCCCAATGGCCAATCATCTTCATTCTACTTCCCATTCCCGCATTGATATGGTTGACCACAGCCTATCTCAGCCTTCTGCAATCTAACTGTTGGAATCAGTGACTTTGTAGAAATTATCAATGGATCATCTGCCTCTTGTGATGGAGTCAGAGAAATCAAGAAAGGGGAGAAAGATGGCAGGGATGGATCAAGTGAATTAGCGGGTGGAGAGGAACTTGTTAGAGAAGTTGATGAAATTGATAAGTTCCACGCGGGTGCAGGAAGCAGCACCAATGCAGTCAGCAGTGTAGCAGAGAAAGAGCTATGGAATGCTGCTGGTGTAGTTTTAGAAAAAGGACTGGTCCACATAATCAACAAAAAGCTGGCACAAATGGAGCCCATGGCTACTCCATTGGTCTGGAGAAAGGGGGTGGAGCTGAAAAGAGATGTTGTTTCTTCTAGATGGACGAAGGTAGTGGTGGAGGGGACCTAGTTGGCTGTATTATCCAGAAAGAAGCAGAGAGCCCTGAGACCTTCCTGACAGGGAATACATATGTACAGGATCTGAAAGTCTGTGGTGACAATGAGAAAGGCAGGACCAGGAAACTGAAAGTTGTTGGAGGTGGAGAGAATGTTCATTGACACAGATGTGGATGAGGAGACATCAAACTAAGCAGCAAGATGGTATCAAGGTTTGAGTGCAGTCTGGCAGAACAGGCAGAAGCAATAGTTCTACTGGGGCATTTGAGTTTATGAATCTTGGGTAAAAAGTAGAAACTAGCAGTGCAGGGTTTGGGAACAATAAGGCTGGAAACCATAGAGAGCAGATCTCTGGAGGTGATGAAGTCAGTGATGATATCGAACTCAGTAGCCAATGAACTCAGTGGCCTGATGATTCTAGTGTGGCCCTGGTTCAGCAGTAAGTAAAAGAATATGTCTGAGATCTGCTGTATGGCTTCTACAAGCTAAAGGTCAGTCTGCTAGATTACAATAACACCACCCTTGACCTCAGATTTGATAGTGAGGTTGGGATTAGTGGAGAGAGATTGGAGGGCAGTGTGTTCATAGGGGGTGAGTTTGAAACATGTGAGGGGAGTGGTATAGTCCCATTGGCAATTAGAGATCAAAATATGTAGAGTGGGCAGAAGGCCAGAATGAGGAGAAAGGTGTAATGGAGGAGAAGGGGTCTTTGGGCAGGATAAGGTGGGGTTGTGATGGAATACTTGCCAACAACATAGGTACTGATGTAATGGAAGAAGAGCTTAGCAACATGGAATTACTGAGGGGCAGACACAGTGGGACAAGGGTAAGGCCCTTGTTGAGGACAGAACTTTTAGCTTCAGAGAGGGGAATTTCAGAGGGGATAGTGAAGACACATGTGCCCAAATGGTTAAGGTATTGGACTAGCGATCTGAAGGTTGTGAGTTCAAGCCCTGGCCAAGGCAGCGTGTTGTGTCCTTGAGCAAAGCACTTAACCACACATTGCTCCAGTCCACCCAGCTGAAAATGGGTACCGGCAAAATGCTGGGGGCTAACTTCATGATAGACTGGTATCCTATCCTCGGGGGTGGGGGGGGGGGAGTCTCATACTCTCAGTCGCTTCACACCATGGAAACTGGCATAAGCACTGGCCTGATAAGCCTATAAGGCTCGGGATAGACTTTAACTTTTTAAGACACAGCAGGTGTTGAAGCTGGGTGAGAGGAGGGCAGAAGGTTAAGGAGGTTAGAAAAGGCTTTGAGGGGGTATTGGTCAGGAAAAGTAGGATGGGAAGAATGAAAGAGGTGGGCTGTGAGAGACCAGGGTTGGGTGGTAGAAGAAGAAGAAGAGCAGTAGGACCCAGAACAACGTGAGAAGACTCAGCCTGAAAGAAGGTATGGCTGGGTGGGAAAAAGAGGTGTCAGGACCCTTGGCTTGAAAGTGGGTAAACATTTAATCCTGCTTGGCCACGATGAAGGAGAAGAACCAATAGCTGAACATGTGTATCTAGCAGAGTACAAAGCATTAGAGAAGACTCTGATAAGTTATGGAGAACAAGACCTGGAGTTATGGGAGAGGAAGAGAGAGGACTAGAAGATAGCTGTGCATAAAGGGGAGGGGAGTTCATTCCATTGGAATTCAAGTTTTTGGGAAGTCAAATTTCCAGGAATGCCTCACTCCATCTCAAACAATTGATACAAATATGCAAGCAGAAAAAAAATGTCTGACAAAGAGCATATTCAACTCAAAACCAAGACATCCAAGATTAAAGGGTAGACACATCAATGACAAAATTATTCCCAAAAAATCAAATTATGTTCTGCTGTTGTTGCCACCTATTACAAGTAATATTGTTTCTACTTTGGTCTCACAATTTTCATTCCAGATCGTATGACCTTGTGCTGTTCCTTTCATTTTTCTCTCATCCAGTTTTACAGGCATTTTTATCTGTGTGCCCTGGAAGTGTGGAAATCTTCATTATATTCCCCACGATACAGAGCATTGCCAAGTATTTCCGTGATTCCAAATTAGCATGGTGTTGTTTCACCAAAAGTTGAATCTTTCCTAATTTTTCTTGTACAGTCACATGATCAGATATTGCACCCTCCTCTTTCATCTCTCAGCAGGATACACTTTTCTTCAGACATTGAAGATCTGTTTGATTGTCAACTAGACAACCATTCAATAAAGAAAAAAATTGCAGACACATTATTTTGTTACCTTTCCAGTTGCTTGAGCTCCCTCCTGTTAGTAGTATAAATTTCAGAATGGTATAGATGAGCAGGGATCAAAACTTTGGATGAGGTCTAAGGTCTTGACTTTCAAATATATTTTTCTTAGTTAACCAATGACCATGATGGTGCAGTGAACAGCAGCAAGAGATCTACGACTGCTTGTATTCTGCCAATACTCAAATAAAAGATTTTTTTCCTTGCCAATCTAATGATAAATCTACAATCCATGATGCTGTCACCTCCAGGCATTAGAGTTCTAGTGCTCTCCTGACTATCAGCACATGCTTTACAAGGTTCAGCACATCTAATACTCTACTGCTTAAGTTCTGTTTTTAATCAAGTCTCACACATTCCTTATTTGTATCCTGACTTCTAATAGTTCCCATCCTCAAACTTCCAGCTCAAAATTCTCTTCACTTTTTTCACTTTTCCTTATCTTGAAATTGCTTCAACCGCCAATTCCTTAGCCATCATTACATGTTCATCTACCTCATTTTCCTCACCATGTTATTAGCATATTCATCTACCTTAGCTCCATATTCTGGAGTTCTTTTAGATTTCCTCTGTCACACTCATTCTTCTACAGCTTTAAAATGGTCCTTTTATCAAACCATATGACCATTCTTGTGATAATTCCATCTCTTCTTCAATGTCATGTTTTTCTCTGATTATATTTATAGGTCAGGTTACTCTGTTATGTCAGCATAAATTGTGTTGGAAAGGAATCAGTAGGCTGGCATTTCATCCTCATCATTTCATAAATGATTATGTTTAAATTATAGAGCCTTTGATAGAATACACAGAGAGAGGATGTACTGGATATCCCAGTGTTTGACATATAGATGTTATAGATTTACATTTTTCCAACACTATGTTAGTGATCTGAGGAATCCAACAGCAATGATTTTATGAAGGCCTGGCTCTTCGATGGCAAATCCAGAAAGAAATCTGATTTGAACAATGCCATGAACAGTTTACTAGAGTTGACGAACAATTCACTTGATCCAAATTTTGCACAGGAAGTGTTTGCCAACTCACTAATGTGTAATTTGTTTTCTTACAGCTCATTTAACAGTTGTCAAAAGAACAAAGATCACAAATTATAATTTCTGGAACTCAAATATTGGAAGAAACTCAGCAAATTATTCCTCGTGCTCCACAGTTGTTACTTATAATTTAAAAGTATACACAAATAGCCAAACATGCATATATGGTTCATCAATAAACAATCCTGTTGCATATTTGAACTGGTTATTTCAAATTCATGGACTTTTTTCTTCAAGCTTACAGTTATCAATTACTATTCACAACACAGTATTTTACAACCATTTGTGCTGTTAATGTAACATTGATATGTAATGACTCTGATATACTGTAATACTGAATATTTTAAGTCGTTTGACTGATGTGTCTCCTGGAGAGGTCAGTTCACACCACTTGGGAAAAACAGATCAGACCAAATGCCTTCTAGTTTGTTGGACTCATAAGCAATTTCTCAATCTGAGCTAATTTAAATATTTAGAGAATACTGATTTCTATGCCACCGATCTGCAGAGCTGCCTTTAGTCTGATTGATCATTGTCCCAGTCAGGCAGGAGTCAGACAGTGTAAACACAGTAGTGCTTGGCTGGAATCTGAACTCCCAAATCTGCAGTGTAAATGCAGGCTACAATAGTTTCATTCCATGGTGAACTATTAGCGGCTAATTTCAGGACTGTCTCCTGGAATAACATCAGTTACTTCTTCAGAGTGCTCTGAAATCTGTTCAAATTACAGGGAGAAACTAGGAGAATCCCTTGTAAATGTTATTCCCATACATAGGATTGAGATAGGATTCAGAAGTTTGAGAAAGTTGATCACCCAGGTTGAACTTGTAAAAACTTTAAATGAATTGGAATGAAATCACAGAGCTCAGCTTTCCCAAGGTCTCAATTAAAATAGTTTTGACTTGTTCTGATGACGGGCGTCCAGCCTCAAAAACATTCCAGACTATGATAAAATAAGCCTGGCTACATTTTTCTGAATATGTATTTTATAACTTAGCAATCTACCACATGTGAGCCAATCATTTATTTTCATCAACAGAGGAGGTTTAATTCTTATTGAAATTGTCGAGTTCTAATATGTATTGTTTTTATACTTTATTCCCTTTTTTCCCAGTTTTTGAGGACCATTAGATATTAGGCAGGTTTGGAGCAGTGTAATTGAAGAGTACAGCAGCTTCTTATCTTTGAAGAAGTTAAACTTTTGTTATTTTCATACAGGAAATGTTTCTAATTAACAAGGAAGATTAGGAAAGCAAAGTAATCTATAGGTAAGAATAAAACTTACAGTATAAAATGAGTTTATGTGTGAAAGAGAATGAAGATTAACGCATATTATGTGTTCACTCAATATTGAAATTGTGAGTGTAATGTAAAATATGGGCCAATAGTAAAATAAAATATATTCAAGACCATAACTAAGACTATTCAAAGCACATGCCTGCTATCTATTACAAGTAAAATGTTCAATATTGCATGTTCCATAGGTTCTAGAAATGGGCTTCATCTATGGTTAACTCAGCCCTGCTTAACATATGGCAAGTGGAAGTGAAGGTATGCAGATTGGAAACTTCAGTATCTAAAGGACCACTGTTCTGATTGTTGAGATACACAGCAGAGATAGTATCATTGAAACAACAAAGTATTACCATATAAAGTACCAAATTTAGGTGGTTCTGAAGGAAGTATACTGGAATAAATAAAAGGTCTGAAAATTTAACTAGTTAAATCATGCTATTCTCAAAATTCATGTGTTTCTCAGTGAAAGACAGAAGAGGAATATAACTCATTGGTTCCCAAACTTTCAAATACATTTGGACCTACAAGACTCAGCAGAAAAAAAAAGATGAGATACTATTCAAAAATCATAGTAATTAAATTATTGCAATGAAAACAGGGAATAGTGTTCTTCTCTCAGTGTACTTTGGAGCAGAGCCCAAAAAAGTAGGTATCACAAGCTGAGACAGCAACTCCCAATAAATTTTACAATTCTTTGGACATGGTAAATTATATCACATTTTTATGTGCTCCTTTTTCTACAGGTCAGATCTTGGTTAACTGCAGATAAGAAAAAAATAGCTTTAGTCTGCCAAATAGCTGTTCTGTGTGGCCATCACTGATTTACTGATCTCTGCACTTGTATTGATAATCTTGAGGGATCAGAAAATTCTGTGTAAATACTCTCTGCATGCACCTCTGATGAACTTTTATCAAGTGTTAGTCCATCTCTATGAATAGATGCTTAATACTTATTAGTTCCACATTACAGCAAAAGTAAGCCTATGGATATTTTAATTCAATCATAATATGAAAAGCTCATTATTCTTAATAATAAAATTCATCTTTCCTCATTTAAAATAATATAAATTCATGCATACTGTAGAAAACAATTAAGTTGTGCCTTGATAATTTAAACCCTCAATACCATAAAATTTTTGGTTGTGACAAGCACAATTTGGTTAATGAGTTATGAATGGTTAATGAGTAGTGTAATATGAAAAAATAATAGACGGTCAACTATTAAAAATCATGTGCGTGAACTTCGCACAGACTTGCATTTTCTGGGGGCTTTTCTAGCATATACTGTACACACTATAGAGTTGCATAGTTCTCAGGAGATTTAGTTGGATAGATCTTAAAGACTAACAAAGGATTTTGACTATGTTATCAACCCACGCCCATCCATTTTGGTATAATTTAAATTTGTATTGCACGTGGCGGGTAATGGCAGGCAGTTAACTTACTGCACATATCAGCAAGAAATCAAAAAATGTCAATGGCTAGCACTATTAAAAATTGTAACATACTTAAAAAGAAAATGGCTTTGCACTTGCAAGAGAAGAGGTACCTCCTTAGTGATCCGACTGTGTATTAATAGTCTGAAGACTGGGGGACCAAATACATGCATAAGGATTACAATTGTCTGTTAATACAACGGAGGTCCAGGTATTGGCAGTGAAGAGTCATCCACAGGTAATCAAAGGCAGTTGTAGACTGATGCCAGGAACATAGCTTCAAGAATATTAAAGCCGTGAGAGGTGTGACAGTAATCTGGCAAAAGTTATCAAGGTGAATAAGTCCAATGATCAAATAGAGATCTTGTCAATAGCACAGCTTACTTCTTGAGTGAGTCTGAAGGCACACAGTCAGTGATTTGGGAACAGCTTCTTCCACTCTTCCATCAGATTTCTGAATGGACACTGAACCATGAACACTACCTCCCTACTTCTTACCCTCCCTCTTTTTGCACTGCCTAATTAATTTAATGTATACACACACACACACACACACACACACACACACACACACACACACACACACACACACACACACACACACACACACACACACACACACACACACACACACACACACACACACACACACACACACACACACACACACACACACACCTTACCATAATTCACAGTTTTCATTGTTACGCATTGTAATGAACCACTGCCACATAACAACAAATTTCACAACCTAGGCCAGTGCATATTAAACCTAAGTCTGATTCTGATCCATTGATCTTTATTGCACCATTAGCTGTTGTTACATACCCCATAACTGGGTCACTTACCAGCAAAGATAGAGAGGTCCGTTGAAGTCTGATGGTACTATTTTTAACAGTATTTATTGATAAAATACACAAAAATAATATCAATGCAAACATACAGATAACATACATCGTCAATACTAAATCTAAAAGTGCGGGTATAATAATAATCAATAAGAAATAGCTCTATCATTGTCTAGGGGATAATGTATTGTCCGATGGAAATATAAAAGTCACTCAAGTTCATTCAAGCTGCAGCTTTTGGTTGGAGAGAGAGACGGATTAAAACTTGCCCATTCCTTTTATGATGTCAATCCTTCGAGAGTCGGTGGGGGCTGATTTATCCTTTTGTGTTAGCTAAAGCCGTTCTTCTGTGGCAAGGCCCACCAATTCCGAGGCAAATGGAAAAGGACGCACGTGGACCTTCCACCGGCTTTCGCTATTTCGCTGTTACAGGATTTCTAACGTTTCTTCTTCTGGTGCGTCTGAGGGGCTGTTCCCACAGACCCTCTTTTATCCTGACTCACGGGGTCTCAGATGTCAATCAGGGTGGAATGATGCCAGCCCCCAACCAGCCCACGTTTGCCTGAGGGCTTCCACGAAGTATAGTACACAATACACAATTCCGTCTCCATGAGACAATAGCCGTTATCAATGGTTCCACCTTTTGGAGACCAGGACACATTCCAAACCTGTTTGTGGATTCTGCATGTCTTTCTCTCATTTCCTGGGCCTCCTGACCTGACTTAATAGCGATCTTGCGATTCTCAAAAAGGGTGGGGGGCACAGGCGTAACACTGTGGATTAGGAATATCAACTAATAGTGAACATAAATACTCCATCTTCGCACATTCATTACTGTTAAAAATTTCAAGCCCAGAGTTAACAGTTTGCATGTTGGATATTCCTTGATGTTTTTTCATTCTTTCTTGTAGGGTAAGATAGTGCAGCTGATAAGAGGAAAGATCAAAATAGAATAGTCCCTCCAGTATGTGGAGGAGACATTGCCAGTCATCATGGGGTAAGCTACCGCTGAAGCTGTGACTACTGGCTTCAATGGAAATATTGATGAAGGAGTTTTCTACATACCTTCTCTCTATATGCAGGATCACTTTGTTTTGGACGGTTCACAATTTAACACACACACACTTTCTCCTAGAAGAGCACAGAATATTAACCCCTCAATAATAATATACCACTTTGGATATGGTTGTGGGATGACCTACCGTGTGCAGCCTTAGTGATCAGGTTTCCGGCTGAGTCTGCTGCTGTGGCTCAGAAGAGAAGGGGGAGGAGAGACCTGCAGTAGTGACGAGCGGTTCCATAGTTCGAGGAGTGGACATGAGATTTTGTGGATGTGAAAGAGACACCTGGAGGGTATGTTGTCTTCCAGGTCCAGAGTCAGGGATGTCTTGGATCAGGTTCATGGCATTCTAAAGGGTGAGACTGAGCAGCCCGAAGTCTTGGTGCATAGTGAAACCAATGACATAAGTACGAAGAGGAAAGAGGAACTGAAGAGAGCATTTAGGGAGTTAGGTAAAAAGCAGAAAGGCAAGACCTCCAGGGTTGTAATTTCATGATTGCTGTCTGTGCCACGTTCCAGTGAGGGTAAGAGTAGGGTGATTTGGCAGATGAATGTGTGCCTGAGAAATCGGTGCAGGGGAAAAGGCTTTAGACCTCTGAATCATTGGGATCTCTTCTGGACAAGGAATGACCGGTACAAAAGGAAAAAGCCACAGCAGAATCGAAGGTGTATGAATATCCTTGGGGCAGCTTTGCTAGAGCTGTTGGGGAGGATTAAATTAAGTTAGCAGGGGAATAGGAGCCAGAGTGATAGGGCTGAGGGTAGGGCAGTTGGTATACAAGTAGATGCAGTGTGCAGTGTGACACTCAGGATGGACAGGCAAACGATAGGGCAAAATTCCAATCAGTGGGATGAGTTGCAGAGTAACATGGTGACAAAATCAAAAAGGGTAATGAATACAGGACTAAAGGTGTTATATTTGACTGCATGCAGTATATGAAATAATGTTGATGATGTTGTAGTGCTGTTAGAGATTGATAGGTATGACATTGTGAGTACTACTGAGTCGTGGCTGAAAGAAGATAACAGTTGGGAGCTTACAAGGATACAATATTTTATTGAAAAGACAGGCAGGTAGGCAGAGGAGGTGGGGTGACTCTGTTGTTAAAAAATGCAATCAAATCTTTAGAAACACACACAGAATGCTGGCGGAACTCAGCAGGCCATGTAGCATCTATGGAAAAGATTATAGTTGGCGTTTTTGGGCCAGGACCCTTCATCAGGACATATAAATCCTTAGAAAGAGGTGACATAGTATCAGAAGATGTAGAATCCTGTGGGTAGAGTTAAGAAACTGCAAGGGTAAAAAGACCCTGTTGGGTGTTATAAACAGGCTTCCAAACAGTAGCTAGGAAGTGGGCCACAAATTACAATTTTATTTATTTATTTGTTTGTTTGTTTGTTTGTTTGTTGTTTTTTTTACAATGGAAGATAGAAAATGCATGTCAAAAGGGCAACGTTATTATAGTCATCGGGGATTTCAATATGCAAGTAGATTGGGAACATCAGGTTAGTGCTGGATTCCAAGAAAGGTAGTTTGTAGAATGCCTATGAGATGGCTTTTTAGAGCAGCTTCTGGCTATTCTCGACAGGATGTTGTGTAGCAAGCTGGATTTGATTTGGGAGCTTAAGCTAAAGGTACCCTTAGGAGATAATAATCATAATATGGTAGATTTCAGCCTGCAATTTCAGATGGAGAAGCTGAAGTCAGATGTATCGGTATTAGTAAAATTAATTATAGAGGTATAAGAAAGGAGCTAGCCAGTGAGGTGATTCGAAGCAAGAAGACTGCAAGTGGAAAGGCTAAGGATTTTCGGAGCGAAGGCATTTTACTACTCGGGGTAAAGAGAGGCAAGACTGCGCAGGCATGCAGTGGGAGGGGAAACAGCGAGAGGTTGTTGTACATATTAGTACCAATGACATAGGTAGGAAAAGGGAATATGTCCAGAAAATAGACTACAGGGAGTTAGGAAGGAAGTTGAGAAGCAGGACTACAAAGGTAGTAATCTCCGGATTACTGCCTGTGCCACATGACAGTGAGTATTTGAATAGAATGAGGTGGAGGATAAATGCGTGGCTGAGGGACTGAAGCAGAGGGCAGGGATTCAGATTTCTGGATCATTGGGACCTCTTTTGGGACAGGTGTGACCTGAACAAAAAGGATGGGTTGCACTTGAATCCCAGGGGGACCAATATCATGGTGGGGAGATGTGCTAAAGCTACTGGTGAGAGTTTAAACTGGAATTGTTGGGGGGTGGGAACTGAACTGAAGAGACTGGGGAAGAGGCCATTGGCTCACGATTAAAGGAAGCTTGGAGACGGTGTGTGAGGCAGGATAGGCAGATGATAGTGAAGGGACACGCTCAGACCGACGATTTGAGATGTGTCTATTTTAACGCAAGGAGTATTGTGAACAAAGCAGATGAGCTTAGAGCATGGATCAGTACTTGGAGATATGATGTGGTGGCCAATACAGAGACTTGAATGGTTCAGGGACAGGAATAGTTACTTCAAGTCTGGGTTTTAGATGTTTCGGAAAGGACAGGGAGGGAGGCAAAAGAGGTGGGGGCGTGGCACTGTTGATCAGAGATAGTGTCACGGCTGCAGAAAAGGTGGACACCATGGAGGGATTGTCTACGAAGTCTCTGTGGGTGGAGATTAGGAAAAGGAAGGGGTCAATAATGCTACTGGGTGTTTTCTTATAGGCCGCCCAATAGTAACAGGGATATCGAGGAGCAGATTTGGAAACAGATCCTGGAAAGGTGTAATAATAACAGAGTTGTCATGCTGGGAGATTTTAATTTCCCAAATATCAACTGGTTTCTCCCCAGAGCAAGGGGTTTAGATGGGGTGCAGTTTGTTAGGTGTGTTCAGGAAGGTTTCTTGACACAATATGTAGATAAGCCTACAAGATGAGAGACTGTACTTGATTTCGGATTGGGAAATGAACCTGGTCAGGTGTCAGATCTCTCAGTGGGAGAGCATTTTGGAGATAGTGATCATAATTCAATCTCCTTTACAATAGCATTGGAGAGAGATATGAACAGATAAGTTAGAAAAGCGTTTAATTGGAGTAAGGGAAATTATAAGGCTATCAGGCAGGAACTTGTAAGCTTAAATTGGGGACTAGGAACAGGTGTTCTCAGGGAAAGGTATGGAAGAAATGTGGCAAATGTTCAGGGGATATTTGTGCGGACTTCTGTATAGGTACGTTCCAATGAGACAGGGAAGTTATGGTAGGGTACAGGAACTGTGGTGTACAAAGAAGAAAAGAAAAGCTTACGTAAGGTTCAGAGAGCTAGGTAATGTTAGAGATCTAGAAGATTATAAGGCTAACAGGAAAGAGCTTAAGAAGGAAATTAGGAGAGCCAGAAGGGGCCATGAGAAGGCCTTGGCAGGCAGGATTAAGGAAAACCCCAAGGTTGGAAAGCATCAAATTGGAGAAGTTGCCGGGACAGGATGAGATAGATAGATAGATAGATAGATAGATAGATACTTTATTCATCCCCATGGGGAAATTCAACATTTTTTCCAATGTCCCATACACTTGTTGTAGCAAAAACTCATTACATACAATACTTAACTCAGTAATAATATGATATGCATCTAAATCACTAACTCAAAAAGCATTAATAATAGCTTTAAAAAAAAAGTTCTTAAGTCCTGGCAGTTGAATTGTAAAGCCTAATGGCATTGGGGAGTATTGACCTCTTCATCCTGTCTGAGGAGCATTGCATCGACAGTAACCTGTCGCTGAAACTGCTTCTCTGTCTCTGGATGGTGCTATGTAGAGGATGTTCAGGGTTTTCCATAATTGACCGTAGCCTACTCAGCGCCCTTCGCTCAGCTACCGATGTTAAACTCTCCAGTACTTTGCCCACGACAGAGCCCGCCTTCCTTATCAGCTTATTAAGACGTGAGGCGTCCTTCTTCTTAATGCTTCCTCCCCAACACGCCACCACAAAGAAGAGGGCGCTCTCAACAACTGACCTATAGAACATCTTCAGCATCTCACTGCAGACATTGAATGACGCCAACCTTCTAAGGAAGTACAGTCGACTCTGTGCCTTCCTGCACAAGGCATCTGTGTTGGCAGTCCAGTCTAGCTGTACCACAGATGTACCACAGGCTACTGTGGGAAGTGAGGGAAGAGATTGCTGAGCCTCTGGTGATGATCTTTGCATCATCAATGGGGACAGGAGAGGTTCCGGAGGATTGGAGGGTTGCAGATGTTGTTCCCTTATTCAAGAAAGGGAGTAGAGACAACCCAGGAAATTATAGACCAGTGAGTCTTACTTCAGTGGTTGGTAAGTTGATGGAGAAGATCCTGAGAGGCAGGATTTATGAACATTTGGAAAGGTATAATATGATTAAGAATAGTCAGTTTTTTTACATAGAGAGTGGTGAGTGTATGGAATGGGCTACTGGCAATGGTGGTGGAGGCTGATACAATAGGGTCTTTTAAGAGACTTTTGGATAGGTACATGGAGCTTAGAAAAATTGAGGGCTATGGGTAACATTAGTAATTTCTAAGGTAGGGACATGTTTGGTGCAACTTTGTGGGCTGAAGGGCCTGTATTGTGCTGTAGGTTTTCTATGTTTTCTATGTTTTAAGATATTGCACTGCTGAAGAATGATACTGGAGCAGAAGTAATGGGAGACAAGGCAATGGTGGACGTACTATACAAGTATTTTGCATCCGTCTTCACTGTGGTAGATACTAACAGTATTCCAGATGATTGAAGTTGTCAGGGGGCAGAAGAGAATGCAATTACTAGTATTAGCGAGAAGATGCTTGGGAAGCTGAAAGGTCTGAAGCTAGATAAAACAAGTAAACCAGATGTACTACTCCCCAAGGTTCTGAAAGAGGTAGCTGGAGTGATGTGGAGGCATTAGTAATGTTCTGTCAAGAATCACTAGTTTCTGGCATGGTTCCAACAGACAGGAAAATTCCACTCTTCAAGAAGGGAGGAAGGCAGAAGGAAGGAAATTATAGGCCGGTAAGCCTGACCTCAGTGTTTGGAAAGATTTTGGAATCAATTGCTATTGATTGGGCTGCAGGGAACTTGGATGCACAAAATAAATTAGATCAAGGTTACAGGTTTCCTTGAGGGAAAATCTTGCTTGACAAATCTATTGGAACTCTTTGATGGAATAAAAAACAGAATAGATGGTAGATGTTCATTATTTGGATTTTCTGAAGGCCTAAGATAAGGTGCTACACTTGAGGCTGCTTCACAAGATAAGAGCCCATGGTGTTATAAGAAACATGGATAGGGGTTTGGCTGATTGGAAGGAGGGTAAGAGTAGGAATAAAGGGAGCCTTTTCTGGTTGGCTGTTAGTGATGTTCCACAGGGGTTGGTGTTGGGACCACATTTTTTACGTTATATTTTAATGACTAGGATAAAAGAAATGATAGCTTTGTGGACAATACAAAGACAGGTACTAAAGGAGCAATACATGTAATGTGCTGGAGGAGCTCCGCAGATCAGCAGCATATATAGATGGCAATAAACAGTTGACCTTTCAGGTCAAGACCCTTCATTAGGACTGGAAAGAAAGAGGAAAATAGTCAGAATAAAGAAGTAGGGGAGGGGAGGAAGTAAAAGGTGGCAGGTGATAGGTAAAACTGGGAGAGGGAGAGGGAGTGAAGTAAAGAACTGGGAAGTTGATTGAAGAGATAAAAGGTTGGAGAAGGGGGAATCTGAAAGTAGAGGACAGAAGACCATGGAAGAAAAGGAATAGCGATGAACACTAGAGGGAGATGATGGACAGGTAACAAGAGAAGGTGTGAGAGGGAAACAAGAGAGGGTAATGAGGAAGGAAAGGGGTGGGGGCAATTACCAGAAGTTCAATAAATTGATGTGTATTCCATCAGGTTGGAGGCTACCCAGATGGAATATAAGGTGTTGTTCCTGCAACCTGAGTCTGGCCTCAGTGTGGGAGGTCAGGAGGCCATGAACTGGCATGTAGGTTTGGGATTGAGAAGTAGAATTGAAATGGGTGGCCACTGAGAAATCCCACTTTTTATGGTGGATGGAGCGAAGGTGCTCGAGGAAGCCATCTCCCAATCAATGTCAAGTCTCACTGGAGGCCACACTGGAAGCACTGGACACAGTAGATGACACCAGCAGACTCGAGATGAAGTGTCGCTTCACCTGGAAGAACCGACTGGGGCCCTGAATAGTAGTGACAATGGAGATATTGGGCTAGTTGTGCCACGTTCCACTTGTGAGGCGATGTGCCAGGAGGCAAGTCAGTGAGGAGGGATGAGTGGACATAAGGAGTCACATAAGGAGCGATCCCTGTGGAAAGCTGAGAACAGGGGGAGGGTAAGATATGTCTGATGGTGGGTCCCGCTGGAGATGGCGGATGTAATGGAGCATTATGTACTGGATGTGGAGGCTTGTGGAATGATAGGTGAGGACAAGAGGAACACCATGTTTGGTGTCATGGCAGGATGATGGGGTGAGGGCCAATGTGCACAAAATGGAAGCAATGTGGGTGAGGGAAGCATTAATGGTGGAAGAAAGGAAGGCCCTTTCTTTGGAGAAAAGGACATCTCTGGTGTTCTGGAATGAAAAGCCTCACCTTGAGGAAAGATGTGACAGAAATGGAGGAACTCAGAAAAGGGAATGACATTTTTTTTTACAAGTGATAGGGTGGGAGGAGGTATAGTCAAGATAGCTGTGTGAGTCAGTGGGTTTAGAAAAAATGTCAATAGATAGACTATTTCCAGAGATGGAGACACAGAGATCGAGAAAAGGGAGAGATGTGTCAGAAATTGACCAAACAAATTTGAGGCCAATGTGGAAGTTGGAGGCAAAGTTGATGAAGTTGACAAGCTCCGCATGGGTGCATGATGTAGCAGCAATGCATTCGTCAATGTAGCATAGGAAGATTTGAAGAGAAATGATGGTATAGGCTTGGAACATAGACTGTTGCATGTAGCCAAAAAATAGGGTGGAACAGCTGGGATCCATGTCAAAGCCCATGGCCACACCTTAGGTATGAAGGATGTGGGAGGAGCCAAAGAAGGAATTCTTGAAGGTGAGGACCATTTCCCAGAGATGGAGGAGATTGGTGGTAGAGGGGAACTGGCCCACCACTATTGAAGAGATCGAAAGCATGTGATGTGTCATGGATGTACGTAGGAAGGGACTGAATCAAGTGACAAAAAATAGAATGCAGGCGCAAGTTCAGTGGGACAGGAGCAGGGAGAAATGGGTCCACCTGGGCAATCCGGTATGTGGATCTTGGGTAATTGCTAAAGGACGTTGTGGAAAATTTAGCATGCATCCACTCCAACATCAGACAGCTGGTTAGTGCTGACTTCACACCTTTGAATCTCACAGTCGAGCAGCGTTTGGTAATTGCTAACAGAATTCTCATTGCATCATAAACTGCTCTTTCTGCAGTTTCAACCTAATGTCTGATAATTGTATTGGAATCTCAGACTGCTGTCTTACAAATTCAGATTATTGCCTTTTTAGAATTGGAACTGATGTTCAAAGTTATTGCCAGGATACCACAGATAGTCATCAATCTGTTCTCCCACAGATCACAGAAATGCTAAGGCAGCATTCTGGAACAACAGTGGCAGCTCCCTAGTACACTGGCCTGTTGGTCTGATTTAAAAACACATCCAATAAAACTTCACATTAAAGCTTTACAAAGCATTCTTAGCATTTGTGATCATTGTAAAATTTAACAGTGCCAATTATCATTTGCTAGCAAGCCTAAAGGACACAAGTATTCATTGTAAAAACTTAAAACATTCGTCCGCCTATCTGAAGTAGAAAGGCATCATAAAATCATTTCTGACACTGTAAATGATGCAGAAAATGTATATTTGTTCACATTCATTTAATTAATTTACTTGATTATGATAATTTTTTTTCCAACCAGAACTCAAATTCTTGGGTTCTTTAGTGATTTCAGATATTTATTTCAACTTGAAGACTTTTTTTGAATCAGAAGATAAACATTCTTTATTAATTAGAAAAATCAATTTTGGATTATTGCCGGCTTTTATCAGTTATGCTTCTTGTAAATGGACTACCAACAGTAACATCTTACTTTTATATAATATCTTTGAATTAGAAAGATTGCTTAGGGCATCTTCAAAGACATATCCAAAAAAAAGGACAGCATGTCAAAAAATGAATATTTGGAAAGGGGGCCAAGTCTTTGATCATAGCTGTGGAATTTAAGTGGATAGTCAAAAAATGTTATAAAGGAATTTTAGGAATATTGGATCAGACACAGGAGACCAGCACACCAATGATAACTTCAGGAAGGAACACAATTATACAATTACAATGAGATATGATGGAATTTTAAGTTTGGAAGAAGTCATATAGATAAGAGATATGACCATCAACAAATTTAATCACAGAGGTGGGAAATTTTAATTTGAGAAATAGGTCACTGTCGGCTAAAGCAGGTCGTTGAAGACAGTGGGATAGTGAATGGAACTTAACATCAGGAACATAGTTTTAACAAAATGACATTTTACAGAGACTAGAGTTATGGTCAACCAGCCAGGAAATGTTGGCATAGTTGGATCAATAAGTGACACAAACCTATCTGAAGTTTTCGCTTGTAGCTTGTCCAAGGCACATGCGATATCAGGCAATGTTATAGAAGCAGATGTACTTTGCAGGATATGCAGTCAGAAACTCATCTGTCAAGAGTCTTCATCTTGGAACAATAGCTGGAGAGGGAATGATCTGTGTGTGTTATTTGTTATAAAGAAAGGTGTTGTCTGAGTTTGGAAGGCAGTATTTCAGAATAACTTTGTGCCCATTATATGTCAGCTAAAATACTTCCACCAGGCATAATAAAAAATCTCAGCAACTGAGTAGACTTTATCTAGAGAAGTTTCCACAGTACAAAAATGTTGCAAAGAAGTGTCCGTTTACGTTTGCGATTGCACTGCAAAAAGGTGTGAGAAGGTAAGATCCCTTCACTTGCAGTTGCTAAAGGCCTAACTCCGGTTTTAGATGTAAGTGCTGGTATCTTTCTTTAATCCTAGCCTCCATATCAGTTAACAATTTTCCTTGTTATTTAACTTGGAGGATTAGAAGGTCTTTAAGCATTTTAGGGGGAAGTCTAGCATAGTCCAGATTCTGAGCATGAAATATAAATCCACAATCCTAATAATTTTCAGCTATTTAAGTTTCTCATTCTTAAAGACTCAGGATATTCACCAATAATACAGCAGCACTAAGTATGATTCTTACTAATTCCCTTAGTCTATAACATTTCTTTTGGGAAGTCTCAGTCCAGAAAGCAAGAAATATGGATGTGCTACCTTTATGGCAGCTATTTAGTTTATAATATTTTCGCTTAGTAATTCATTTGTTAGCATTTTTTAGTTAAAGTTAGGATTGTTTAAGTAAATTCGTTGTCTGTAATATATCGCGGCATGCGATGATGTCATATCCAGTTTCGCCGCGTCTTGTGGGAAAATACCGGTTTGGGAAAGACGGGAAGGTGGGGGCCACACATGTGCCAGTCCAGCGCAAGTAAGGTTGTTTTCTACGCACCAGAAACATAGTGAAAGCAACGCTGTAAGTCATGAGATAATCGATATGTTGAATTAAAATGTTAACGCTGATTCCGTTAAAAGTAACCACGGTCGATAAGGTTTATGTTTTCGTTAGTTAAAGAGTCGGGATAGTTTGTGTTGAAGTGTATTTAAAGCAGTCAATGGCGCAGATAGATTCTACAGTATGCTGCACTTTAATGTAATGTAGTTATTGTAGTTTTACCTTTGCAAGTATTCACGATGTAAATGTGATATCTAGAAGGAAACAAATACTGTACCAATCTTGTATTGTTTTATCAACAGTTTTCACCATATGTTAATGTGGAAGAGTGAACAGTAAACGGTTAATCTTACTGTGATTCTGTCTTCATTGACAACGGTTTACCTCGGCGTTTAACTCGGGTTCCGTTACACCTGAGCGAGAATGTTACAATGGATACAAAGGGTTATGGAGTTGCTTGGTATCTAAAGGTCAGAGTTAATGACTTGAGGGCATTCAAATAACATCCCTGTACCAGCTCACTGCCTCATTCAACACATTATAAAGGAATATGATAATTCATGTAACTGGAACTTTTCTCTCTTTCATCAGAGTTAATTTTCTCAAGGTGAACAACTCTCTTTGTAATGCAAGATTCAAAATATCACCAAATTGATTTATTAACAGCTTGAATTATTGGTCAGGTGCAGATTTTTTGTTACATTAGCAATAAAGCACTCTTTTGCTATACCATTATTCCAAAGCACTAAAAAGACAGATCACCATGTGTTTCTTTAAATGTAAATCAAGCTTAGTAGTTCATAGGCTGTATATTAATTTTCATTATCATCTGAAATCACCTCACCCGGCACAAGAGATGAGGAATCTTACAGAGAAACCTGTGTTTCCCTGATCCTTTGCCAAGTTTAAAGACATCATGTTAGAAACTGGTTTTGTTTCAAAAATTTACCATGCCTAAAAATTGGCCACAGTCCCAGGATGAATTAATTCCAAATGGAAGCTTATGTTAATTGCCTTTGCTTGCAAAATTTTAAGGACATTTAAAATAGTTAAACTGTTTGATTTTGATACAAGTACCCAAATGGAATGTTTTAAAAGTGTTGAAAATAAATGTTCTGTTTTAAACTTACTAAAATCTGATTTCTATCCCCCAAGATAACATATTGTGTCTAAAAGTCATTGGAAGGAACATAAAATGATGTAACTGCAAGTGCCAAAGTTGACACTGAGTTAAAAGGTGTTTCCCTTGTGAAATCCATTTTTGCTTACTTTTATTCCATAGTTCAAAGCTGCCACTCAAACATTTCGTGCAAGAAATATACAATTTCAAAAAAGCATTTCAAATTCTTCTTATGGTTTACATAGTGCAGATTTTAAATTAGCCAAGATACAAATGACCGAGCAAAAGCTTGAGAGAAAAGAAAACATGTGACAGATGCAATTTTGAGTACAGTTTCTGGCAGAATGACTCATGGTGCTCAAAGCAGGATTTGACCCAATCAATTTTTATCCTTTTGTTTTAATTTAACATTCAATTGTGCCATATTTCTTCAACAGAATTCCATTGTAAGATTAATGTCCTTGCTGAGACATTATATGCAAATATTTACTATTCCATTGCCTGCATAAATAGTTTGTTACAAGGTGCCTTTTATATGTTAACACATTACATACTATGCCTGATTATTTCAGCAGAAATAGAATGGTGAAGTAACCATTCCATATATATCCAATGACTAAAGTTCTTTTGCAATGATAGGATTAATCTGTTTTCAGTGAATAGCAGATAGCTAGCTTTTCATTAATGTTGCTACGTTATCCATTTTAACACCTCAACAAGATAAGCAAATGTGATTTAGTTTTTTTTCTTATTTTGAGACTGAATCTGCAAAACGATTGCTAACATATACATCTGGAGTATGGAAGCAGTAGATTTTTCATGTTTAAATAGTAGCACAAGGACAGTCAGAGGGCAGGATATTGCAACTTTAACATTGACTAAACAACAAAATCTGAAATGAGGCAGAATGAAATGTTAACTGAAGCTCATTGTGTTTACAGACTATTGATCCAAAAATGCCCTTTTGTGGAAATTGAGAGCAGATTTAGAGTAGGCCCTAGTGCAGTACACCTTGCCTTGAGTATTTCTTTCTCCGCACCAGTGCACATTATTTAAAAATAGTTCTTTGTGACCTTGACAGTGGCATAAGGCATCAGGACATGGATGCCTAGAAATTCAATTGTAGCTGTAAATTGGCAGTCCAGGTATTTGGGGTGGAAGGGGGTCAGTGGTTCAGACTTGATTATAAGTGCACCTGTTTCCCGTGGCTTTATAATAATTATGTATTCTGGATGTCCACAGAGGAGGCTGATGCAAGAAGATAGGCAAAGCCTGGTGACGTGATAGTGGGTACAGTGTGTTTGGACTCCTCAGTAATGGCATTAACACTGATTTTTCCATCTTTACTCTGTGTTGCTCCATTGAGTAATTTCTCCAGTTATTGCAACTAGAAGTACACCCCACAGACCAAAATACTGCATTGCTGCACCAAAATAGCTACTTCAGTAAAAACAGAATAAAAGGCTTGCAAATAATTCAGCTGCTATTCTGCCAGTCATACCATATCAAAATTCACATAAGTAATCAAGCTACTAAAGCAGATGTTCAATAGTTTTTTTTTAATATAATGAATATTGTTTTACTTTTAAACTTTTACTGTTAACCTGCCCATATAGACTTAATAGATTGCAATATGTTAAGAACAAGCAAAGTTTAATCCTTTTATCTTGGTGCATGCCAAATTTTAATAGATAAATGGTAATGTTAAAAACTGTAAATAAAGGTGTATAAGTTTACTGCCTGGGTATTTTTGGAAGAAACTGAAAAAGAGGCTGAGAATATAGTGGTGACATACACCTCTATGCTTGTCCATAAATTGCTTCTATTTGAATCAATAAAACAGTTAAACATATTAACTAAGGTTTCAAAATTTAAACAGTTTTTTTATCATTGGACTAGCTTATAAGATCAGAAAACCATAAGATATTGGAGCAGAATTAGGCCATTTGTCCTATCGAGTCTGTTCCGCCATTTCATCATGGCTGATCGAATTTTTCCCTCAGCCCCAAACTCCTGCTTCTCCCTGTATCTCTTCAAGTCCTGACCAATCAAGATCTATCAAAAATAAGAGAAAATCTGCAGATGCTGGATATCTGAGAAACACACACAAAATGCTGGAGAACTCAGCAGGCTAGGCAGCATCAATGGAAAAAAGTACAGTCGACGTTTCAGGCTGACCCCCTTCATCAGGACACTCCCTTAAATATGCATAATGACTCAACCCCTACAGCTGCACGTAGCTAAGAATTCCACAGATTCACCACTGTCTAGATAAAGAAATTCCTCCTCATCTCCAGTCTAAAAGGACACCCCTCTATTCTGAGGCTGTGTCCTCTGGCTTAGACTCTCCCACCATTGGAAACATCCACTCTATCAAGGACTTTACCTTTCTATAGGTTTCAATTAGTTTATCCCTCATTCTTGTGAATTCTAGTGAATACAGACCCAGAGCCATCAAACTCTCTCCATATGACAAGCCATTCAAACCTGGAATCATTTTTGTGAATCTCCTTTGAACACTCTCTAGTGTCACCACATTCTTTCTCAGAAAGGGGCCCAAAACTGCTCACAATACTTCAAGTGAGGCCTCACCAGTGCTTTAAAAAGTCTCGATATTACCTTCTTCCACTTATAGTCTAGTCCTCTTGAAGTGGATGCTAACATTGCATTTGCCTTCCTCATCACAGATTCAACCTGCAAATTATCCTGTACAAGGACTCTCAAGTCTCTTTGCCCCTCAGCTTCTTTTTTTATTTTCTCTCCAGTAGTCAACCCTTTTCTTCAGCCAAAGGTGAATCTGTGGAATTCTTTGCCACAAACAGCTGTAGAGACCAGGTGTTTATGTATATTTAAGGTGGAGGTTGATAGTTTCTTGATTGGTGAGGACGTGAAGAGACACAGAGAGAAGGCAGGAGGTTGAGGCTGAGAGGAAAATTGGATCAGACATGATGAAATGGCAGGGCAGACTCAATGGGTGAATTGTCCTAATTCTGCTCAAAAATCTTATGGTCGTTCATTTCTTCTACTAAAGTGCATGGCCATACACCTCTCGACACTGTACACCATCTGCCACCGCTTTGACCATTCTCCTAACCTATCTGTAGCCTCTCTACTTCCTCAAAACTACCTGCCCCTCCACCGATCTTCATATCATCTGCAAACTTTGCAGCAAAAAATAATTCCATAAACCAAATCTTTGACAGAAAGTGTAAAAAGAATCTGTCCCAACCCAGGCTCCTATGGAACAACACTAGTTACCAGCAGCCAACCAGAAAAGCTCCCTTTATTCCCACACTTTGCCTCCAACCAATCAGTCACTGCTTTCACGAGGAAATCTGCAGATGCTGGAAATTCAAACAACAACACACACAAAATGCTGGTGGAACACAGCAGGCCAGGCAGCATCTATAGGGAGAAGCGCTGTCGACGTTTCAGGCCGAGACCCTTCGTCAGGACTAACCGAAAGGAAAGATAGTAAGAGATTTGAAAGTAGTGGGGGGAGGGGGAAATGCAAAATGATAGGAGAAGACCGGAGCTGGTGGGATGAAGCTAAGAGCTGGAAAGGTGATTGGCGAAACAGATACAGAGCTGGAGAAGGGAAAGGATCATGGGATGGGAGGCCTAAGGAGAAAGAAAAGGGGGGGGGGGAGCACCAGAGGGAGATGGAGAACCGGCAAACAACTAAATATGTCAGGGATGGGGTAAGAAGGGGTAAGAAGTCACTGCTTTATCCATGTTAGAATCTTTCCTTTAATATTGTGCGCTTGTAGCTTGTTAAGCAGCCTCATGTGTGGCACCTTGAAAAAGGTCTTCTGAAAATCCATGTACATAACATCAACTGATTTTCCTTGGTTGATCCTGCTTGTTATTTCTTCAAATAATTCCAAAAGATTTGTCAGGCAAGAATTGCCTTTGAGGAAGCCATATTGACTATAACCTATTGTATCATGTGCCTCCAAATACCTGAGATATCATTCTTAATAATTGATTCCAACATCTTCTCAACTACTGACATCAGACTAAATGTCCCACAGTCTCCCATCTTCTGCCTTTCTCCTGTCTTAAAGAATGGAGTTACATTTGCAATTTTTCAGTCTTCTGGAACTATTCCAGAATCTGGTGATTCTTGAAAGATCATTACTAATGCCTCCACACTCTCTTCTGCCACCTCTTTCAGAACCCTGGGACGTACACAATCTGGGACAGGTTGCTTACCTACCCTCTGATCTTTCAGTTTCCCAAGAACCCCCTCTCTAGATATGGCAACTTCACACACTTCAAGACCCCTGACACCTGAAACTTCCACCGTACTGCTAGTGTTTTCCACAGAGAAGACGGATGCAAATTAGTTATTCAGTTCATTCACTATTTCCTTCTCCCCCATTATTATCTCTCAAGCATCATTTTCCAGTGGTTTGATATCTACTTTTGCCTTGTTTTTACACTTTATGTATCTGAAAACACTTTTGGTATCCTCTTTAATATTATTGGATAGCTTTCTTTCTTTTTCCATCTTTACCTTCTTAATGGCATTTTAGTTGCCTTCTGTTGACTTCCCAATCCTCTAACTTCCCACTAATTTTTGCTCTATTACATGCCATCTCTTTGGCTTTTATGTTGGCTTTGACTTTTCTTGTTAGCCAGGGTTGTGTCATCCCTTTAGAATACTTCTTCCTCTTTGGGATGTATGTGTGTGTGTGTGTGTGTGTGTGTGTGTATATATTTTTTTTTTCTCTGTTCCTTCCAAATTGTTTCCAGAAATTCCAGCCATTTCTGCTCTGCCGTCATGCCTGCCAGTTTTTTTTTTCCCAATCAGTTCTGGCCAGCTTCTCTTTCATGCCTCTGTAATTGCTTTTATTCCATTGTAATATGCTGAGTTCTGGTCAGAAGATTCAAAAGAACTGCAAGCTAGAAGTTGTGTGGGAGTAAGTACTTTTCTAATATCTGCATCTGAGGGATTTCATTGGGGCTTTTCTGTATGACATGCACTAATTGGCAAGCTTATGTGCAAACTAACTTCTCGTCCCTTCTATGTATTCAGCCTTGATGCAAGAGTTCAGATGCACTTGATATCTGGCTCTTCAATAATACCCAAGCAAGAATTCTGTTGTGTACTTTTCAGCTAGGTCTTCTATGTACACAGCAACAGACTATCCATTATTAGAGTGGATCAAATTATTAGCACAATTTTTATTTGCAAGCGAAAGTCAACCTCCATACATTATGTTGTTGGTAGGTAGCTTCAATCTTACAGATCAAAACAGATCATTTTTATATGTTTACAGAGTCCAGTAATTCATCAACTTCATGTCTTTGAGGTTGTTCTATTCCTTAATAGCATTCTTTTCTTATCTGCATCTGTCTTAAATGAGTCGCATATGTCTTTGAGGCTTCTCACCTGACAGCTGTGTCCTACTTTTCTCTGTTATCAAAACATTCCCCGTCATAAAACCAGCAAAAAAGTGGCTTCACATCGGTTTCATTTTGTCACTTCACATTTCGCAGAAGTTGTACACTCATAAAGACTTCAGGTCTATAGATGTATTCCCACAAAACGGTCCCATTAACTGTAGCCTCCAACTTTAATGTATCAGCAAATTAAGATTTGTGGTTTAACTGATAATATTAACTGATTTATATTGGAGAAATATGTTTGAGAACATTATATTTTAATTTAAAATACTTAATTAATAATTTTATTTTATTTTAAATTACTCCTCTTTTTTCTAATATGTCTAATTTTTCAAGTGATAAAGTCGAAAAAGCCAGCAGAATAGATGCAAAGGGTCTAGTGTAGGTCCCATGAAATAAAGACAATTATTAACCTGAGACATACATAGAATAGCTAAGAGTACCGTAAACCTGGAAAATGTCATCCTAAAATGGAAATCTCTGAAAAGAAATGTTGATATCTACATTAGTGTAACATATACTTTTAATGTGTTTGGGTTAATGCTGTGTATTCTTACCCTTGTGTTAGTGGTATGCTGGCTCACTGAAGGCAATGTTACATTTTATTATTTACATTTGTAAAGTGGTTCACTTCTTCCACAAAGTTGTTCTTCACCCTTATTATCAACTGTTGTACAACAAGGATGCATCATTATAATAATGCCCATTGTCCTTTATTCTATAGTGGACCAATTCAATATCACTTGGGTTAACTCATAACGTTGATCTACAGTGCACAAGTCACAAGCATTATTTATGCATTGTAGGCCAGTGTTTGAAGCTGGAGCAATCCTGGTTCAGGAAAAGAAGTTTTCCCAGTTATCTTGTAGAACACTCCATCAGGAAGTTTCCTGGAGCTAGGGTTGCTTTCTTGCAATTTTTTTAGTCTCTGTTGCACTGTAGGTCATGATTATCGTGTCACAAGATGGAAAGCTTTAGTGGCACAGTAGCCCTTGACCATCTACAGAATGAAATGCCTGAAAATGAGATTTAAATCCAGCAGAAAGCTCACGGTCAACCTGGCAGCAGTAATTACTACTCTGTAGTATGTTTCAGAAACAGTTAAGAATCAACACACACAAAATGCTGGAAGAATTCAGCAGGGCAGACAGCATCTATGGAAAAGAGTAAACAGTTGTTGCTTTGGGCTGAGACCTTTCAACAGGACTGGAGAAAAAAGATGAGGATTCTGATAGGGGGAATCAGAAAGAGAAGACAGAGGCCATGGAAGAAAGAAAAGTGGGGAGAAACAACAGATCCCGGCCCCCAGTCAAACTTCCATCTCTTTACTTCTCCACTCCCCTCCCGAATTTCATCTATCACCTCGTCATTCTTCATCCCCTCCCCCTACTTTCTAACTCTGACTCCTCATCTTTTCTTCTCCTGTCTTAATGAAGGGTCTCGGGCCGAAATATTGACTATACTCTTTTCCATAGGTGCTGCCTGGCCTGCTGAGTTCCTCCAGCATTTTGTGTGTGTTGCTTGGATTTCCAGCATCTGCAAATTTTCTCTTGTTTGACTTACAAGATTCGTGATTGTTTATCGTCATTCTTCACTACACACATGAAAAGGAGAATGAAATGATTGTTACTCCTGATCCGAAGCAACATACACAAAAACACAATAAGCATTAAGTACACAATTTAAAAAATTTTTTAAAAACACAGTAAATGTAAAAGCAATCCTAGAAACAACAATGTACAAGTAACTGTTACATACAGAGGTTGATATTATGTCCTCAGGTGACGCTAGGTCACGTGTATGTAGCGGAGATGGGGGAAGTGGGGTTGTTTAATGAGTGGAGGAGTTCATCGGCCTGATGGCTTATGGGAAGTAACTGTTCTTGAATTAAGTGGACCTGGCATGGATGCTGCATTGCCTTTTCCCTGATGGGAGTGAGAAGAACAGTTATTTACAGGAAGTGCTTCAAAAGACTGAAGCAACATCAGCTTGATAGCTCCTCAAAGTCCTACCAATCCACTGACAGTAGGAGTAAACTGATATTCTCTTCTGGGTGAACAGCCCCTGCATCAGGCTTCACTTGCATTTAGCTTGCACAGATGCTGGCCCCAAAATTCACAAGCCAAATATCAGACTCTCAAACGTGCACTCTTACTTCACATTCTTTCTGCCAAGAGATAGTTTCAGGACAGGAGAAGCATTTCGAAGAAAATGACAACCTCATCAGCAACTAGGAATCACTGAGCTAGGCGTATTCATACAACCAAATGCACATTCAGGCTGGCACCTGTGAACCTCGAGTCACCAGATAGGGAGTACACATACGGTACTGTGCAGAAGTATTAGTCACATACCTGCACTGCCCTTTCATCCCGGCTGATCCAATTTTCCTTTCAGCCCCAATATCCTGTCTTCTTCCCATATCCCTGCACACCCTGACAAATCAAAAATCTATTGATAAAAACACAAAATGCTGGCAGAACTCAGCAGGCCAGGCAGCATCTATGGGAGGAGGTAGTGACGATGTTTCGGGTGGAAATGTTCATCATTCACTCCTGATGAAGGGTTTTGGCCCGAAACGTCGTCACTACCTCCTCCCATAGATGCTATCTGGCCTGCTGAGTTCTGCCAGCATTTTGTGTTTTTTATTTATTTCCAGCATCTGCAGATTCACTCGTGTTGCCTTCAAAAATCTATTGGTCAGGTCATGAAGGGATACGGGAAGAAGGCAGGAGATTGGGGCTGAGAGGAAAATTGGATCAGCCATGATGTAATGGTGGAGCATATTCAAGGGGCCAAATGGCCTAATTTTGCTCCTATATCTTAAGGTCTTATACTGTATACATAGCTAAGGTGCCTATGACTTTTGCACAGTACTGTAGTGATTTATGTATTGCACTGTACTACCGCTGCTGCAGCAAAAAATAATCATGACATATGTGAGGGATGAAAAACCTGATTCTAATTGGGTCTCTAATGTGGACTGAGAGTGGGAATGGGACAGGGAGAGGGGAGGGAGCAGGAAGCACCAGAGAGACGTTACTTAATGATCAATAAACCAGTTGGTTGGAATCTAATGACTTTGCCTGATGTCTAAAGGCTGGGTGTGTCTGCACCTGCACTCCCCTGCCCCGGCACTCCTTCTTTGCCACCTGTCTCTCAAACATTCCATGGCACTCCCCTCTCGACTTTCCCAACATCCTTTGCTTTGGAGATTTACAAACTTGCTCTCCGCACCGCATTGACACATACTGTACTGTGCAAAGGTCTTAGGCACCCTTGCTATATACTGAATACGTTCCTATGACTTTTGCAATGTACTATAAACCCAGTGGAAGGAAGATACCACCCCTCTTACTACCTTTCATCCAGCCAAGCCCAGTGCTGCCCCACCTGTGGCAGTCTGTGATTTGCACGTAAAGACATGAATAAGTAAACAGATATTTGAGGGGAAATACAAGATGAAATAGAAGTAAAATATTATCAACAGAATTATATCACAAGAGCAAAATGGTGCTAAAGTGACACTAATATCTCAATCACATTCTACAGTAATGATCACACTTTGTAAATATTAGTTCCTTTCTAGCAGCACTCGAATCCCAGGTTATTAGGCTTCATTCTGTTGCAAATGCAATTTCCATTACACTTACAGTGCAAAAATGAAAATGAAGAAATAGCAAGGAATTACTACTGCCTCTATAAGATGTATGAGTTGCTCATTGGATAAGGGGAAATAGGGAACTGTGAATTATTGTCAAAATGGTGTTAAATTACAGTTGTGACCCCTTTTGCTGGTGAGACATTTCATGTATCTGATTAAAAGTGAGACCATTCTAAGGGGTACAAATTGCACCTATTCATACCTAAATAGTCAGTAATTCTATTGCTGCCAAAATTTTATATTGATTTCATAGAGAAAGCAAAAAGCTCTTCCTCAGTAGGCCTCTTCTTGAGTAGTTTAAAATAATTGCAGTAAAAGTGTTCTAACATAAATGCACTAAAATTAAAAAATGGTCTTCAAGATTAAAATTTGTCAGCTAGTCCCAGAGCAAGACAAGTAAAACTATAAATATTTGACTGTGCAGCTGCCTTCTCAGTCTCTGGAGAAGTGGATAAGGCTCCATGATGTTACTTTGTACCTGGATTATACTTGCAGAAACACATCAATTGTTTGCTAAGACATTTAAAGACATTTCTCTTCTGCTCTTTTAAATTTTAACCAAGTATGATAGAATTGATACGGCTCAGGCATTATAACCCCACCTTCCTGCTGCCCTAATAGTACATGCTCTTCCAACTTCTTGTCTCCTTAACGGTGGCAGAGTTCCCCTTGTCCTTACCTATTACCCCATGAGTCTCTGCATCCAACACATCATTCGCTACAATTTCCACCATCTCCAAAGAGATTCCATCACCACGCACATCTTTACCTCCTCCCTTCTACTCTCTGCTTTCCGCACAGTTCACTCCCTCCGTGATTTCCTTGACCATTCAAGCCCTCCCCAGTAATCTGCTTCCCAGCATTTTTCCCTTCAAGAAGCCAAAGTGCTACAGCTCCCCACTCACTTCCTTCCTCACCTCCATTCAGGGACCCAAACAGTCCTTCCAGGTGAGGAAATATTTCACTTGAGAATCTGCTGTCGACATCTGTTGCGTACAGTGCTCTTGATGTGGCCTCCACTACGTTGGTGAGACTCAGTGTAAATTGGGGACTTCTTCGTTGAGCACCTCTGCTGCATCTGCCTAAAGCAGAACTTCCTGGTGGCCATACATTTAATTCTGATTCCCAATTTTGTTTTGCATGGCTTGCTCTTGTGCCATGATGAAGACACCCTCAAGGCGGAGGAGCAACACTTATATCCAAGTTGGGTAGCCTCCAACCTGATGCATGAATATTGATTTCTCTTTCCTGTTAAAAAATAAAATTCCCTCCCCTCCCTTCTTCAGTTCCTGATATTGGCCTCTTACCACTTCTCAACTGCCCATACTCTCAAAATGGTACCTCTCCTCCTTCCCTTTCTCCTATGGCCCACTCTCCCTCTCCGATCATATTTTCTTCCTCTCCTACCTATCCCACCCATCTGGCTTTACCTATCACCTTCAAGCCATCCTCCTTCCCCTCTCCTACCTTTCTGTTCTCGCATCCTCCTCTTTCCTTTCCAGTCCGGAGGAAGGGTCTCAGCCCAAAACATTGACAATTCATTCACTTTCATGGTTGTTGCCTGCCCTGCTGAGTTCCTCCAGCATTTTGTGTGTGTTGCTCTGGATTTCCAGCATCTGCAGAATTTCTTGTGTTTATACATTTGAAATGTTTTCAATGAATTTAAGAAGACAATCATTAAGTAAACACAGAGTACACTGCAGATGCTGTGGTCAAATCAACACATACAAACAAGCTGGATGAACTCAGCAGGTCGGGCAGCATCCATTGACTGCCCATTTCAATGGATGCTGCCTGACCTGCTGAGTTCATCCAGCTTGTTTGCAATCATTAAGTATTTGGCTATAAAATGGTTTTATTATGAAAAACATTTGGTTAATCAATAAACAGCTATCTCAATAGTATCAACTGTAACTGACTGCTGACAAGCCTATTTTGATGCACAATGAATATTTTTTAGGCCGCCTCTGCTGGTAACTTTTCCAGCTTGAATTAATAAATATCCTTACTCACTTTCTGGTAATGGAGCTACCTGAAGCTGAGGAAGGTTCCCCACATATTCCAGTCACACACAGAGTGAGCTTGTTATTAAGTACAGAGTATATGAGTCAGCACAACTTTGAGGGCTGAAGGGCCTGTACTGTGCTGTAGTATTCTAGTGTCTAGCTGCAGAGGACTAAGAAAGTCAATCTTGTGGAATAAAACAAAATTATAATGTACTTATACTTTTCAGAATGCTGAAAAAATACAGATGAATTGTTAAATTAATTTTCTATTTAAATTATTTGCATACTTATTTACAAATGTTCACTCTTACTTGTATGCTATTGTGAATGTACAAAAATATCCTGAAGGCCAGAATATGTTGTGGATTTGATAGGAATCTCTCATTTGCAAGAAGAGGAAGAAGGGTAGACCACAAAGGTGCAAATCAAAAAGAGAGTTCATTGTTAACAACTGACAGATATTGCAGAGACAATATTTATTTCCCTTTTATAAAACAAAAGAATATCATTGCAAAATTTGAAGAGCAAACAGGCTAAACAACTAGATTGTTGTTGATCTCAGTCTGCTGCCACCTAGTACTTGAGCCACACAAAGTGTTCATCCAGTTACGGTTATTTATTAGCAGTAAGCTGTAACACCAGCAAAATTGAAGACAATTTTCTGTTCCAGGATATACAAAATTTAGCTATTCTTGACTTCAGCTGAGGAGGTAGACAAAGACTGTGGAGGGTAGAACCAGTAACGAAACTATATGGACCAGGAAGAATCATGCTTCACCTATCTCAACAAAAGGGAACAAAATTAATCTTACCTTTAAGGATGACTTGCTTGGTTTCCAAACATTGATCATAACAGCCAATGTATTATACATCTCAGAACATTGGTCCAGTATTTGCCATCAGTAGGACACCACTCAAGCCAAAGATATTTAGTGCAAAAATAATTTTTTTAATGTAATGGGACAGTGTTCATGGGATTCAATGTCCATTCTGAAACCAGATTCCTATGGAACATTACTAATCACAGACCTCCAGTTAGAATAAGTCATTGCAACTACCACCATCTGTCTTCTATGGGCAAGTGGGTTCTGAATTGAAACTGACAATTCACCACTGATGCTATGCATCTTAATCTTCTGGATGGGCTTCCCATTAGGGACCTTGTCAAATGCCTTACTAAAATCCACATAGACAACATCCACATTTCTACCTTCATCAATCGCCCTTGTCACTTCATAAAAAAAATAAATGAAGTTAGTAAGACATGACCTGCCCCACATAAAGCCATGCTGACTCTCCCTAATTAGGCCATGATTTTCCAAATGCTCCTAAATCTTATCCCTAAGATTTCTCTCCAGTAACTTCCCTACTACTAATTGAGATCCACTTGTCTATAGTTTCCAAGATTATCCCTGTTCTCTTCTTGAATAATAGAATAGCAAAGGCTACTCACAAGTCCACTGGGACCTCACCTGTGGCTAGAGAGGACACAAAGATATTAGTCAAGGCATCAGCACTCTCTTCACTTGGCTCTCTAAATAACCTCAGGTATATTCCATCAGATACTGGGATTTATCCACCTTAATGCACTTTAAGAAACCCAACACATGTCCTCCTTTACTTCAAAATGTCCTAGCATATCAATACTCTCAGCACTACTTTCTCCACATTTGTCTCCTTGATAAATACTGATGTAAAGTACTCATTGAGGATGTCAACCACATCTTTTGCATCCAAGCAAATGCCCTCTCCCCCTTTTATTCTCAGAGTTGTCCTACCCTCTGTCATGTACCCCATGACCAGGTTAAAGAACCAGCAGGAATGGAGAATGCATTGGAGTCTGGTATTGCTATAAATAGTGTTTATTAGTAACTTAGCAATACAGTAATATAAATGCAAATATAATGAACAGGTTAGCAATGATGTATAGATATATATGTGTGGAAATAGAAACAAAACTAGACTCTTTCAAATCTAGGGGTGAATGGGTACAGTCTTACAAGTTCAGTTCAGTTCGAGGTAGTTAGTTGAGTAACATTGGAGAGAGAGCGAGAGAGAGGTGAGAGGTGATGTCGCCGATCTTCCCGTTGTCTTCCAAAGTCCTGTTGTGGTCACCGACTGTGGCCATGATACGTACGACCGTTCTTCAGTGGTGGAATTATCACCCAGGCAAGGATGGACGCACAAATAATTCCCCACCGGTTGCACCTTTTCACATTGTGAGCCACTGATCGATTTCCCCAGATCTATCCTCCAAACCCCCACCTTCTTGTGGGTGCAACAAAGCTCGTTCAGTGTCCGAACCTATGTGTCTCGTGGTGTGTCTGTCTGTGTAACAGCGGACCTGGTTTTTATTCCCACATGTTGGACACCAGCTGTCTATTAACCTGCTCCATTCTCCTCTTTCTGCAGGAACTTTAACAAGCAGGCAAGTGACCTCGGGGAAAGGTAAACAAGCTGGTAGAGAAACCATAACATCAATCTTTCGAGAAGTTTCTGTCTCTCTCTCACTGTGCTGGACGTCTCCCTCTCTCTTTCTCTTAATAGTAGCACAGTTCATAGGGTTTACTCTGGACCACGTTTCAAACTAGGTTTACCCATGACACCTCTCCCTAGTTATCCTTTTTCTGTAAATATCTGTATAGAATGCCTTGGGATTCGCTTTAATTCTACTTGCCAAGGACATTTCATGGCACCTTTTGGCTTTCCTAATTTCCTCCTTGATTTCATCTCAGATAATCATCTAAATCCTTGACAAACTTCTCTACATGTGTGGTGGAGAGTACGCCGACTGGTTGTTTTACACAAAATGCTGGTGGAACACAGCAGGCCAGGCAGCATCTATAAAGAGAAGCACTGTTGACGTTTCGGGCTGAGACCCTTCGTCAGGACTGTCTTGGCCTGAAACGTTGACAGTGCTTCTCCCTATAGGTGCTGCCTGGCCTGCTGTGTTCCACCTGCATTTTGGGTGTGTTGCTTGAATTTCCAGCATCTGCAGATTTCCTTGTGGTTGTTTTATAGCCTGGCATGGAAACTCTAATACCCTTGAACAGAAAAACCTACAAAATGTAGTGGGCACAGCCCAGTCAATCACAGGCATAAGCCTCGCCACCACTGGGCACAACTACAAGGAGTGCAGTAGCAGGAAAGCAACATCCAATATCATCATATAGGCCATGCTCTTTTCTCATCTCTTCCAACAGCAACTAGGTAGAAGGGCCTCAGACTCCACACCACCAAGCTGAGGAACACTAATTTCTCCTCAGCCATTAAAATCTTGAACCAGAGGGTATGACTTCACTCACCCTAACACTGAATTGATTCCACAACCAATAGACTCTCTTTCAAGGACTCTACAACTGATGTTTTCAATATTTATTTGTTTGTTTGTTTTCTTTATCTCAATTGGACAATTTGTTGTGTAGCCTGGGGAAAAATACATGCTCAGGACAACTAATACTTTTTCGGGTCTTTAATTCCTTTATTTGTTTTAGATATTTTAATGCAGAAAGAGGGAATCAAAATAAAAACAACAAAATTAATTTAAAAATAACACAGTTCCCGCTGCTACAATCTCAGCTTAATTTCGGACCATACACTTGTTACGTATGCAGTATGAAAATAACTAAAACAAAATATACAAAACCAATACGGTAGTGGCAATTCCAAATAGAAAACAATACAATATAATATTAGAACCCCACCAACCATGTACCTTATGCATAACATCAAAAATATGAATAAATACATCTCTTCTTAACTAAGAGGTATACTCACTTTGGCACACTTGTGCTTAACTTCCAAACACATCTAACCTAGACCCTGAAATGAGTTTTCCTCGCTCACACTACGTAAACAGAGATTAACACATTCACATTACTCCATTACATTCATATTCAGTCATGCAACAATAAAGAAAGACAAAAATAAACTTTTATAACATATTGCCTTGTGGTTGAATTACTAAAAAGACTAACCCAGTAAGCCAATAAGGAAATGCACACAACCATGCTATTCTAGTGCTAATCAATTTACTTGTGAAAATCTGAAGTATCCATTGTACAACATGTCAAATTACCAATATTCTAGATTTACAAGCCAGTATAAACAAATTTACATGGATATTATCAAATATTATTCACCTTTCTTCACTAAACCTGGGAAAAGCACTCGATCATCATTCTCTCCAGAACATGACAACTCTTCATTCTACTCCACCTGTGCAAAATGACATCACCATTTTCTTTTAAAGCCACAGGCTTTTAGCATTTTAGCTTTTAGCAGCTATTTTAGCATTACCAAGATGAATCCATGAATGCACTTTAACAATAAAAAAAATGATATTCAACTGTCACCTGGTTACAGTTGTCTTTTGCATATTGATTGTCTGTTTCTGATGTGTGCAGTTCATCATTAACTCAATTGTATTTCTTTGTATTTACTGTGAACACCTGCAAGAAAATAAATCTCAGGGCAATATATGGTGACATATATGTACTTTGATAATAAATTTACTTTGAAATTTGAATTCTCATATTTGTCTGTAAATTAGTCATTCAAAAGCAGAAGTATTAGAACAGAACTGAGGAATCAATGAACTATGAAATATAAGATTTTAACAACATGTTTCCAAAGAAATGAAGTAGAATACAATATCGTCTTGTTTAACCATGCATCAACTTTGTACAGCTGAACAGCAGTACACATATTGCAAACAAATTATTAGTTTAATTATTTTCTGTTTGATCCTCTAGCATGCATTTTTGAAGGTACGTGAAAGTAAAAAAATAAGAAAGAAACTGATATTCATAAACAAACATTTCAGACCCTTTTTAGGACAGCCCAGAATGCTTTTCTACTAAATCAGTATTTTTGAAATGTAGTCTCTGTTTTCATAAACCTGAAAATTTCTGATGAAATAATAAATCGGATCATCATCAAAAGACAATTTGAAGATATGAGATTAATTTCAAATACAAACATTTAAATAACTTTAAATTCCAGACTAAAGGCATTTCACATTTTGTTGTCTCCATGATACTACTATGTGATGCAACTTTGATCTTGAGGCAGACGAATTAAATGTAAAAATCATGTTGGATATTGTTATCTCTTAGTAAATGTCTGCTTTAGATAAGTCCTAGTGTAATCCTGTAAATAAAAATGTTGGTGTTCTTCTAAGAATGAAAATGTTCCCTGCTAAGGAATTAGTAAATGAACAATGAAGTGCAGATTGGCAAATTAATCCTTTCATTTACCAAGCAGTTCTCAAGTTCTGGAAATATCTTGTGACTATCTTGCATAAAAAAGTTTTAAATTAACTTTGTATTTTTCAATAGATAATTAAAATTTGTGTACTCAGCAAGAATACATTATTGGAATTGCCAAATCCTTCTTTTTCTAATAGTAACCTGGCTGCAATTTTTAAGAGCTTCTGCCCCAGACACTAAACTATAATATTTTTTGATATTTTACAATCTCTTCCATGTAGTCCTATGAGATTCAGTCTTTTCAGTTCATTCTGAAAACATCAATAATACAAGACCAAAAGGTTTCACAGCCTTTTTAACCTTTTGCTCTATTTCAGACACGGTGGTGTCTGAAAAGAGGATGCTGTCCAAGTTGCACGCCATCTTGGACAAAGTCTCCCATCCACTCCATAATGTACTGGTTAGTCACAGGAGTACATTCAGCCAGAGACTCATTCCACCGAGATGAAACACTGAGCGTCATAGGAAGTCATTCCTGCCTGTGGCCATCAAACTTTACAACTCCTCCCTCGGAGTGTCAGACACACTGAGCGAATAGGCTGGTCCTGGACTTATTTCCACTTGGCATGATTAACTTATTATTTAATTATTTATGGTTTTATATTGCTATATTTCTACACTATTCTTGGTTGGTGCGACTGTAACGAAACCCAATTTCCCTCGGGATCAATAAAATATGTCTGTCTGTCTGTCTGTATTTCCAGGCTCGTGGGATTACAGCTGTGACCTTGTAGAAAGATAAAAATTGTAACATGATGAAATTTTTAGTTATTCAATTAATGCTGCCGAAGTAAAATCTTTGCTGAATCTGTATTTCTGTTATATCAAGACAGAGTGGAGAACTCTTCTAGTGAGGCATTATGGGATGGAAATGAGAAGTTTAAAAAAATGACCACATTAATGGGGCTATATTTTAGACCACCATAAAGTCCGAGGGATTTAGAGCAACACATCTGTAGCAAGATTGCAGACTATTGCAAGAAACATAAGGATGTTATAGTAGTCGATTTTAACTTTCTACATATCGACTGGGAATCCCATATTGTAAAATAACTAGTTGGGAAAGAGTTTATCAAAAATGTTCAGTGAAGTTTCCTTCATTGGTCTGTAGAAGTCCCAATGAGAGAGTGTGCAATGCTGGATCTGCTGTTAGGGAATATGACAGGGCAGGTAACAGAAGTCTGTGTAGGGGAACACTTTGCATCTAGTGATCATAATGTCATTAATTTCAAAGCAATTATGCAAAGAGATAGATCTGGTCTGTGGGTTGAAATTCTAAACTGGAGAAAGACCAATTTTGATGGTATCAGAAATGATCTGGCATGTGTGGATTGGGACAGGCTGTTCTCTGGCAAAGGTGTACCTGGAAAGTGAGAGGTCTTCAAAGGTGAAATTTTGAGAGTACAAAGCCTATATGTGTCTGTCAAAATAAAAGGTAAGGATAACAAGTGTAGGTAAACATGGTTTTCAAGAGATATTGAGGCACTGGTTAAGAGAAACAAGGAGATTCATAGCAGGTATAGGCAGGTAGGAACAAATGAGGTGCTTATGGAGTACAAAAAATGCAAGAGAACACATAAAGAAATCAGGAAGTCTAAACAAAGACATGAGGTTGCCCTAGCTGACAAGGTGAAGGAGAATCCTAGGGGATTCTATAGATATGTTAAGACCAAAAGGATTGCAAGGGACAAAATTGGTCCTCTGGTCCTCATGAATGGTAATCCATGTGTGGAGCCAAAACAGATGGGGGAAGATATTAAGTAATTTTTTTGCATCTGTATTTACTCAGGAGATGGATACAGAGTCTATCGAAGTGAGGCAAAGTGGCATCATCTTCATGGACCCTGTAGAGATTACAGAGGAGGAGGTCTTTGCTGGCCTGAGGCAAATCAGTTTGCATAAATCCCCAGGGCCTGACAAGGTGTTCCCTCAGACCCTATGGGAGGCAAGTAAAGAAATTGCTGAGGCCCTAGCAGAGATATTTAAATCATCTTTAGCAACAGGAGAAGTACCAGGGAACTAGAGGAGAGCCAATGTTGTTCCACTGTTTAAAAAAGGCTCTAAAAATAAGTCATGAGCTTATAGGCTGGTGAATTTGACATCAGTTGTGGGAAAGTTATCGGAAGGTATTCTAAGGGACTGGTTATAAATGTATTTGGATAGACATGGGCTGATTAGTCAGCATGACTTTGTGCATGATAAGTCATGTTTAACTATTATAAGAGTTTTTTGAGAAAGTTACTAGGAAAGGATGTTGCCTACATGGACTTTAGCAAGGCATTTGGCAAGGTCCCACATAGGAGGTAGTAGATAGTTGACTCTCTGACTGGAGGCCCGCAGCTAGTGGTGTGCTGCAGGGATCAATGCTGGGTCCATTGTTGTTTCTCTTCCATATCAATGTTCTGGATGATAATGTGGTTAACTGGTTCAATAAATTTGTGGATGACACTAAGAGTGGCGTTGCAGTGGACAGCGAGGAAGGTTATCATGGCTTGTAGTGAGATCTGCATCAGCTGGAAAAAAAATGGCTGGAAAATGGCAGATGGAATTTAATGCAGATAAGTGCAAGTTATTGCACTTTGGTAGGACCAATCAGGGTAGGTCTTACATAGTCAACGGTAGGGCACTGAGGAGTGTGGTAGAACAACGGGATCTGGGAATACAGATCCATAATTCATTGAAAATGGTGTCACAGGTAGATAGGGTCATAAAGAAATCTTTCGCCACATTAGCCCTGATAAATCAATGTATTGAGTACATTAGGTGGGATGTTATGTTGAAATTGTATAAAACATTGGCGAAGACTAATTTAGAGAATTGTGTGCAGTTTTGGTCACCTACCTAAAGGAAAGATGCACTGTAAATAAAGTTGAAAGAATATAGAGAAAATTTACAAGGACACTGCCAGGTCTGAAGAACCTGAGTTATAAGGAAAGATTGAATAGGTTAAGGCTGATTTCCTTACAAAAATAGAAGACTGAGAGGAGATTTGATAGAGGAATACAAAATTATGAGGGGTATAGATAGGGTAAATGCGAGTAGGCTTTTACCACTGAGGTTGGGTGGGACTACAGAGATCATGGGTTGGGTGAAAGGTGAAAGGTTTAAGGGGAGTATGACCAGAAATTACTTCATTCAGAGGGTTAGGAGAGTGTGGAATGAGCTGCCCGCACTAGTGGTCATGAAAGCTTGATTTCAATGTATAGGAGATGTTTGGATCGGTACATGGATTGTCGGGGTATGGAGATCTATGGTTTTGCTGCAGGTCGATGGGAATAAGCAGTTTAAATGGTTTAGGCATTAGTTAGACGGGCTTAAGGGCCTGTTTCTGTGATGTACTTCTCTATAACTCTATAACGTTCAACTTTAAAAGTATAAAGAAAGCATCTTTGATGCTAAATAATAAAAAGCCCTGTATTTTGAAAGCTTAAAGGTCTTTCAGTATTTAATGTTCATTCAGTATGCACAGGAGATGTATAGTAGAGTTCAAAGTATATTTATTATCAAAGTAGGTGTACATTGTACAGCCTTGAGATTCATCTCCTTTGCAATGAATTCCAAAATAACCCATAAAGAAAGACAAAAAACAAGTGTAGTGCTCCAGACAATGGAGCAATTATGGCTTATAGAACAACAGGTTCAGTACAGAATAATATAATACTCAGAGTGTAAGCAGAAAATACATTATTGTTGTAGCTTAGTCAGTAAAGTTTAAGGTTTAAGTTTAATAAACAAAAACAATATGATTTACTCTGTTGATTTCTGCAGATTTTCCTATCTGGTTGATGAGCATCATCATATCCCTTCATTCATTTCTGTTTTAATAAAGGATGGATACATAAGTAAGTTATGCAAAAAAATCCCAACTTGCTAACTTCTTCAAGTGACATCATTTGAAAGTAATCAAAAACCATTCTGCCTGGCATGTGATGACCATGCAGGGGAAGTTCAGACAAAAGTTCAAATGCATTCTAAATTGACTAAACCATTCTCTCTTATGGTTCTTTTCAGCATCATTGTTCAAGAAATACAAGTTTAAAATATTTGAAGATAGGTTAAAGGAAAATATTCAACTTGTTTGGCAGTTTGATATTGGAGATTTGTATAAAGGGGGGAAAAAAGATAGATTATAACTTTCAGTGCATTGCTGGGACAACTGGATTTCACTTGACCTTCATTATTCACACAAAAAGGTCTCTGTACCACAGTGAGCACTATTTACTTTGTAGCTTCCACTGTAAATTTTCAATAGGACTTGTTTCCTTTCACCTAAATTTGAGAACTGGGAAGCCTTATTCGTTATATTCAGTTTGATTGCAATGATCCTTTAGAGCCAACAACAATGGAAAGTTAATCAAATCTTTAAATTCCTCCAATTTCTAAGATACAGCACCCAGAAAAATACAATTAAAAAGGTATTAATCTATGTCTAGATATACACAGCATAACATTAAAAAAAGTTCTGACCTTTTTCATTACAGTTCATTGAAGATGGAACTGTTTCTTCTTTATGAGAAGAATTTGAATTTTCAGAAACATCAGGAAAATGTATGACACCGAACATTAGATTGTTCTTGAGTGTTTCTGACAATGCAATTTCCCCATTGCAAAGGGGGGGGGGGAAATCTGCAGATGAGCAAAATGAGAAATTAAAAAAGAAAATAAATTCTTTTTTTCTTGTCCAGTAGTTGAATATAGAACAGTACAGGAACCTCCACAAGAATAGGGGATGTAAAGGAGTTTCTTTTACACTTGTGTACTCATGAATGACAACCGTAGATCTTGAAGCTTAAACATGATGTTGTGCCAAAATAACTAAATTAATAGTCACAAATTCCCATCTAAGCTACCTTTGCCTACCCAACATCCTTATTCTTCTATTTCCTGCAATTCAGTGCCTGTCTAATAGCTTTTTGAACAGCTCCATCACATTTGCCTCCACCACCACCCCCTGGTAGTGCATTACAGGTATCCACCACTCTCTGTATAAAATCCTGTCCTGCACATCGCTTTTCAACTAATCCCTCTCACCTTAAATGCTTGCCCTCTGGTATTAGACATTTCAACCCTGGTAAAAATATATGCTATCCAATCTATCTATACCAATCATGAAGGGCTATTATGGGGGAGGGGGACCTACTGCACAGGACCGAAAGAAGCTGCAGAGGGGTGTAAATTTAGTCGGCTCCATCTTGGGTACCAGCCTACAAAGTACCCAGGACACCTTCAGGGAGCGGTGTCTCAGAAAGGCAGCATCCATTATTAAGGACCTCCAGCACCCAGGGCATGCCCTTTTCTCACTGTTACCATCAGGTAGGAGATACAGAAGCCTACAGGCACACATTCAGTGATTCAGGAACAGCTTCTTCCCCTCTGCCATCCGATTCCTAAATGGACATTGAACCCTCGAACATTACCTCACTTTTTACTATATATTATTTCTAATTTTGCACAATTTTTAATCTAATCAATATACATATACTGTAATTTATTTATTTATTATTACTTTATTTTCTTCTTCTGTACATAATGCATTGCATTGAGCTCTGCTGCTAAGTTACCAAATTTCACGACACATGCTGGTGACAAGAACCTGATTCTGATTCTCATAATCTGATAAAGCTTTTTCAGACTTCGTGTCAGCCTCTGTGCTCCAGAGAAAAATAACCTGATATATCCCATTAGGCCTTGAGCACTTACCTACCTTGGTGTTCTTAACATCCAACACCACCTCCTTCATTATCTTAAAAAGTCCTAGCCTTTTAGCACGCTCCACACTGATCTCCCGAGCCCTCTTTTATCCTTGAATGGTCCTACCCTCTCCCTAGTTATCCTCTCACTCTTGATGTATGCATGAAATGCCTTAGGATTCTTTTTAATCCTACTTGTCAAGGAATTTTCATGGTCCCTGTCCTTTCTCACCTGACTCACTTATCACCTGCCAGCTCATCCCCCCACCCTTGGTTTCAGCTCTTTTTTCCTTCCCAGTCCTGACAAAGGACCGCAGCCAGAAATATCAACTGTTCATTTGCCTTCATAGATGCAGCCTGATTCTCTGAGTTCCTCCAACAGTTTGCATGTGTTATAACATAAAAATGTCTCCATTGCGATTAGACATTGATAATGTTAGATTCCTAAAGCTATTTAAAATGCAAATAACAAGTTGAATTCAAATTTATTTTGAAATATAATTAAGAAATAATTTGCTTGTGAACGAACAATTATCCATTACACTTTAGGAGGGAATGCATTACATTACAGGTCAGCCTTCTCAAACAACTGCCAAAGGTGTGATGATTACTTTTTTGCACAGCTCAAGTTTCACAGTTGTAATTTTTGTAAGCATCGTACTATTACACTCAGTTTATTTAGTATTTTCTGCAAAACACAATTACTAAACTGTAACCTAATTATTAAGTATGTCATTTAATGAGTCAGTTTTCAAATTCAAAGTAGTATTTAGTGCTCTTTTTTAATAGCTTAATTAACACATTTGCATGGATATGTGCATCATCATAACATTGTAGAAGTTAGATCATAAGATACAGAAGCAGTATTAGACTATTTGGCCCATCAAGTCTGCCCTGCTATTCCATCATGACTAATCCATTTCCCTCTCATCCTCTCAACCCCATTCTCCTGCCTTCTCCACATAACCGTTCATCCCCTGGCGAATCAAGTACTTATCAAACTCCATCATAAATGTACCTAGTGACTTGCCCTTCACAGCCACCTACAGCAATGAATTCCACAGATTCATCACCCTCTGGCTAAAGACATTCCTTCTGATCTCTGTTGTAAATGGACATTCCGCTATTTTGAGGCTGTGCTCTCTGGTCCTAGACTCCTCCACTAAAGGAAACATCCTCTTACCATCCACTCTATCTAGGTCTTTCAACATTTGATAGGTTTCAATGAGATTCCTCCCCCCCCCCCCCCCCATTCTTCTAAATTCCAATAAAGTACAGGCCCATGGCCTTCAACTGCTGCTCATATGATAGCCATATCATTCCTGGAATCATTCTTGTGAACCTCCTCTGAACTATTTACAACGTCATCAAATCCATTCTAAATAAGGGGCCCAAAACTGCTCACTATACTCCAAGTGAGTCCTCACCAGTGCCTTATACAACCTTAGCATTACATCCATGCTTTTATGCTCTAGTCCTCTTGAAATGAATGCTAACATTGCATTTGCCTTCCTCACTGCCATTTCTAATTTTAAATTAACATTTAGGGAATCCTGCACAAGGACTCTGAAGTCCCTTGTATCTTTGATTTTTGATCTTTCTCCCTGTTTAGAAAATAGTCTATACTTGTATTACTTCTACCAAACTGCATGACCATACACTTCCAGACACTGTTTTCCATCTGCCACCTCTTTGCCCATTTTCCTAACACATCTAAGTCCCTCTGCAGCCTCCCTGCTTCCTCAACACTACTTGGCCCTCCATCTACCTTCATATCATCCGTAAACTTGGGACATAAAGCCATCAACTTTATCATCCAAATCATTGACAAACAACATAAAAAGTAGTCCCAACACTTTGTTCAGCCATGACTGCATGATACCCATGTCGTCATACCTGCCCATCTCTAAATGAGCTTCAAGATTATTTACCTTATTTCGTATACAACATGGATTCAAATAAAACACCTTCAGTCCTGGATTTATCACCCTTTTTTAATTTTGGCCCCCTTTTACACTGTAACCCATCCGACTGACTGCAATTTTGCACTATCATGTGCCTGTCCTTCCTAACGATCTCACCATAAACTCATAATCATCACCATCATTATATATGACATTGGCGATCATGTTCTCATGACCATGATTGTTCTTGGCAGAAGTGGTTGCCATTGCCTTCTCTGGGCAGTGTCCTTACAAGACAGGTGACCCCAGCCATTATCAATACTCTTCAGTTTGTCTGCCTGGCGTCAGTTGTCGCATAACCAGGACTTGTGATATGCACCAGCTGCTCATACAACCATCCACTACCTGCTCCCATGGTTTTACATGACCCTGATCAGGTGGATAAGCAGGTGCTACACTTTGCCCAAGGGTGACCTGCAGGCTAGCAGAGGGAAAAAGTGCCTTATACCTTCTTTGGTAGAGACATCTCCACACTCGCTCACACTATATATAACCTTCTTCTTATCCTCAGCCCTATCACTCCAGTTCCCATCCCCTTTCCCTAGCAACTCCAGGAAACCTGCTTGCAAGGATATTGGTCCCCCTCGAGTACAGGTGTAGCCCATTCTTTTTGTATAGGTCATACCTTCACCAGAAGAGATCCCAATGATCCATAAATCTGAAACCTTGCCAGCTGCATTAGTCCCTTGGCCATACATTCATCTGCCAAATCACCTTATTCTTGCCCTCAGTGGTGTGTGACACAGGCACAATCCAGGGATTGTTATCTTGGAGGTCCTGTTTTTCAGCTTTCTACCTAGCTCTCTCAATTTTCTCCTTAGGACCTCCTCACTTTTCCTTTCTATTTTATTGGTACCAATATGTAGCAAGATGACTGACTGCTCACTCTCCCTCTTCAGAATGCCATGAACAATCTGAGACATCCTTCATCTGTGTCTCTCTATCCCATCCACAGGCCCTCCTATCTACTCCTGTAATTATGGTCCAAAAATATCAAGAAAAAAACGTCCACATGCATCGTCCTAGGTATTTATTTTTGCACAACTGGCACATAGTGGCTACAGTACATCTCACATGCAAAATAAATTTCTACTCTAATGAGGCTTTCCAATCCTCTGTTGCCTATCACCAATAACGGCAAAGACACCATCGGAAGATTCTCTTCAAAGCTACAAAAAATGCTGGAGGTAGATTATGTTGTTCCTTCAATTGGGCTGCCAAGGGTGGTAGTAGAGGCAGATAACATTAGGGAAATTTAAGAAACACAGAGTACACTGCAGATGCTGCGGTCAAGTCAACACGTACAAACAAGCTGGATGAACTCAGCAGGTCGGGCAGCATCCGTTGAAATGAGCAGTCACCGTTTCGGACCAAGACCCTTCATCAGGACTGAAGAAGGAGGGGGCAGGGGTCCTATAAAGAAGTGGGGGGGGAGGGTGGAAGGCGCAAGGTGAAAAACCAATCAGTGGAAAGATCAAGGGTGGGGGAGGGGAAGCAGGGAGGGGATAGGCAGGAAATGTGAAGAAGGAATGTAAGGGGAAAGCACTATGGGTAGTAGAAGAAGGCAGAATCATGAGAGGAGATAGGCAGCTAGAAGAGGAGACAGAGTGAAAGTGAGATGGGGGAAGGGAGAGGGAGTGAATTACCGGAAGCTGGAGAATTCGATGTTCATACCAAGGGGCTGGAGACTACCCAGACAGTATATGAGGTTTTGCTCCTTCAACCTGAGTTTGGCCTCATCATGGCAGTAGAGGAGGCCATGTATAGCCATATCCGAATGGGAATGTGAAGCAGAGTTGAAGTGGGTGGCAACCGGGAGATCCCGTCTGTTGTGGCGGATGGAGTGGAGGTGCTCAACAAAGTGGTCCCCCAATCTGTGTTGGGTCTCACCGATGTAGAGGAGGCCAAACCGGGAGCACCGGATGCAATAGATTACCCCAACAGACTCACAAGTGAAGTGTTGCCTCAACTGGAAGGACTGTTTGGGGCCCTGAATGGTGGTAAGAGAGGAGGTGTAGGGACAGGTGTAGCACTTATGCTTGCAGAGATAAGTAACAGGTGGGAGATCTGTGGGGAGGGACGTGTGGACCAGGCAGTCGCGGAGGGAACGATCCCTGTGAAAAGCAGAGAGGGGTAGAGAGGGAAAGATGTGCTTAGTGGTGGGGTCCTGATGAAGGTGGCAGAAGTTGCAGAGGATAATATGCTGGATCCGGAGGCTGGTGGGGTGGTAGGTGAGGACAAGGGGAACTTGGTCCCTGTTGTGGTGAGAAGAGGATGGGGTGAGGGCCGAAGTGTGGGAAATTTGACATGTCCTGGAACGGAAAGCCTCATCCTGGGAGCAGATGCAGCGGAGATGGAGGAACTGGGAATAGGGAATAGCATTTACACATTTGGCAGGGTGGGAAGAAGTATAATCAAGGTAGTTATGGGAGTCAGTGGGTTTATAGAAGATGTCAGTGGACATTCTGTCTCCAGAGATAGAGACCGAGAGATTGAGAAAGGGGAGAGAAGTGTCCGCTTTTTTGGTGGGGTCCTGTTCCAGGGGTAAGTAAGAGGAGGTGTCAGGGAGCTGCTGTTTGGCCTCAGTGAGCTAGCGGTCCGTCCGCCAGACTACTACGGCACCACCTTTGTCTGCAGGTTTAATGGTGAGGTTAGGATTAGTGCAGAGAGAGTGGAGGGCAGTGTATTCAGAGGGAGTGAGGTTGGAACAGGAGAGAGGAGTGGTGAAGTTGAGACGGTTGATGTCTTGGCAACAGTTGGAGATGAAAAGATCGAGTACCATCCCCTCTGACCTTCCCCTCTCTGAGGCAGAGCGTTCTGTGCTTAGCAAGAGCCTCACTTTTGTCCCCCTCCATCCACACCTCAGTGAGTTCCGTACCCGGCATGACGCTGATCTCTCCTTCCCTCACCTACGTCTTCGAGCCTACTACTTTAACAAGGATTCCCCTCCCCCTATTGATGACCCCTTCTCCCATCTTCAACCCTCCTCCTCCTCCTCCTGGACACCCCCACCGGGCCTCTACCTGCACTCGACCTTTTCATCTCCAACTGTCGCCGAGACATCAACCCTCTCAACTTCACCACTCCTCTCTCCTGCTCCAACCTCACTCCCTCTGAATACACTGCTCTCCACTCTCTCTGCTCTAATCCTAAACTCACCATCAAACCCGCAGACAAAGGTGGTGCCGTAGTAGTCTGGTGGACGGACTGCCAGCTCACTGAGGCCAAACAGCAGCTCCCTGACACCTCCTCTTACTTACCCCTGGAACAGGACCCCACCAAAAAACATTAAAACATTGTCTCCCATAGCATCACTGCCCTTATCAACTCCGGAGACCTTCCATCCTCAGCCAAAAAACTCATAATTCCCAAACCCCGCACTGCTCGGTTTTACCTCCTCCCCAAGATTCATAAGCCTGACTGTCCTGGTAGGCTTATAGTTATGGCCTGCTCCTGCCCCACCAAACTTGTATCTGCCTACCTGGACTCCATTTTGTCACTCATAGTTCAGTCCCTCCCCACCTACATCCGGGATACATCCCATGCCCTCCACTTCTTCAATAACTTCCAGTTCCCCGGTCCCGACCACTTCATTTTCACCATAGATGTCCAATCCTTATACACTTCAATTCCCCATCAAGAAGGCCTCAAAGCTCTCCACTACCTTCTTGACAATAGACCTCACCAGTTCCCCAACACCACCACACTCCTCCTGTTGGCAGAACTGGTACTCACACTTAATAACTTCTCTTTCGGCTCTTCCCACTTTCTCCAGACCAAGGGTGTAGCTATGGGCACTCACATGGGCCCTAGCTATGCCTGCCTCTTCGTGGATTATGTGAAACAGTCTATGCTCCAAATCTATAATGGTACTGCTCCCCAACTTTTCCTTTGCTATATTGACGACTACATTGGTGCTGCTTCCTGCACGCATGCTGAGCTCGTCAATTTCATCAACTTTCCCTTTAACTTTCACCCAGCCCTCAAATTCACTTGGTCCATCTCGGACACTACTCTCCCCTTTCTCGATCTCTCGGTCTCCATCTCTGGAGACAGACTGTCCACTGACATCTTCTATAAACTCACTGACTCCCATAACTACCTTGATCATACCACTTCCCACCCTGCCAAATGTAAAAATGCTATTCCCTATTCCCAGTTCCTCCGTCTCCGCCGCATCTGCTTCCAGGATGAGGCTTTCCGTTCCAGGACATCTCAAATGTCCTTTTTCTTTAAGAATCGTGGTTTCCCTTCTGCCGTCATCACCCGCATCTCCTCCATTTCCCACACTTCGGCCCTCACCCCATCCTCCAGTCACCACAACAGGGACCGTGTCCCCCTTGTCCTCACCTACCACCCTACCAGCCTCCGGATCCAGCATATTATCCTCTGCATCTTCCGCCACCTTCAACAGGACCCCACCACTAAGGACATCTTTCCCTCTCTACATCTCTCTGCTTTTCGCAGGGATCGTTCCCTCCGTGACTGCCTGGTCCACACGTCCCTCCCCACAGATCTCCCACCTGGTACTTATCCCTGCAAGCGTAAGTGCTACACCTGTCCCTACACCTCCTCTCTTACCACCATTCAGGGCCCCAAACAGTCCTTCCAGGTTAGGCAACACTTCACTTGTGAGTCTGTTGGGGTAATCTATTGCATCCGGTGCTCCCGGTGCGGCCTCCTCTACATCGGCGAGACCCGATGCAGATTGGGGGACCGCTTCATCGAGCTCCTCCTCTCCATCCGCCACAACAGATGGGATCTCCCGGTTGCCACCCACTTCAACTCTGCTTCACATTCCCATTCGGATATGTCCATACATGGCCTCCTCTACTGCCATGATGAGGCCAAACTCAGGTTGGAGGAGGAACACCTCATATACCATCTGGGTAGTCTCCAGCCCCTTGGTATGAACATCGAATTCTCCAATTTCTGGTAATTCCCACCCTCTCCCTTCCTCCATCCCACTTTCACTCTGCCTTCTCTTCTAGCTGCCTATCACCTCTCTCATGATTCTGCCTTCTTCTACTACCCATAGTGCTTTCCCCTTACATTCCTTCTCCACCTTTCCTGCCTATCCCCTCCCTGCTTCCCCTCCCCCACCCCTTGATCTTTCCTCTGATTGGATTTTCACCTGGCACCTTCCACCCTCCCCCCCACCTTCTTTATAGGGCTCCTGCCCCCTCCTTCTTCAGTCCTGATGAAGGGTCTTGGCCCGAAACGTTGACTGCTCATTTCAACGGATGCTGCCCGACCTGCTGAGTTCATCCAGCTTGTTTGTAAGGGAAATTTAAGAGACTCTTAGACAGTCACATGGATGAATGCAAAATGGAGGGATATGCAGGAGGGAAGGGTTAGATTGATCTTGGAGTAGTTTAAAAGGTCAGCAAACATTATACGCCAAAGGATCTGTACTGTGCAGTACTTTTTAATGTTCCATGTTCTGTAACAATGTGATATCTGAGTCTTTCCTCAGAAGCTATTGTCAGGCAAGCAGAAATCTGCTTAAGGCAGGCAGAAGGCACTGTTGTTCTGCAATATGGGATGTATTGTATGACATATCTAAACAGTAATTGCCACTTTAGGACCATACTGACTGGAGCTGGAACTGCAGATATTACTCTCACTATAAACTACTGGTGTGGCTGAATACAAAATCCCACAAGTTTATTTTCAATTTATTTTTGGAGAAGTTGGAGGGGTCATTAAAGTTTTCCCAACTTTCTGCATTGCCTTCCTCCAACCCCAATTGTCTCCAGTATACAAATTGTTGCCTGCAGCTGGCACTTATAAGGACTAGCACAAGTCAAGCTCAAAATGGAAGGAACTTTCCAATAAATCAATATAATTAGTAATAGGAGCATTCCACTAGGAACAGTACTGAGGGTTAATGAAATATATCCTGTTCAAAGGTATTGTGAGTGGTATGAATTCATCAATAGGTGCAAATTTTATTGACTATTATATCGAGATACAAGTTTTCAAATCTCTCAGCAACAATGCACAAATATACTCGTAAATTGGAGAAATGAAATAAAATTTGAAATAGAATGATATATTTGACAACTGTGGAAGATTCCAATTGGGAAATATGCCATTCTTAACCAATTTGACCAATATGTGCCTCCAGACCCACCCATATTGGTGATACCTGCTATTGGAAATAGCAAGACACAATATTGAACTGATGGGGTGGAGTCAGGGATGGCCAACCAATCCTTGTCTACATCCCATAAACCAACAATGAAATAACTGCTTTGCTCAATGCACCTCAACAATGAGGGATTTTCATCATTCTAGCCAACAGCAACTTCAAAGCAGCAGCAGGAGGTGCTGTAAGCTAGGTTTGAAAATCTGGGCACTTTATTTATTGACATAGTTGCATAGTTAAGTACAGGAGAGGAAATGCTGCACCCCTTTATCAAATATTTATCTGAAAATGGGCTATCTTGATATTTCAAAGATTCTTGAGCTGCACACTCAATGTGCCTTACCATTTTCCCTTTCCTAAATGACTTTTTCTACTTGTGCTTCATGTTGCACAGTTGTTTTACCAACTGTGTGTTTAAAAGTCCTGTATATTCATTGATACTTTAATTCAGAATGAAATTTGTAGTCTAGCCAGTAGTCATACGATGGTGCATACTTTGTAAGAGCATTAGACTTTAAAAAAGTTATTTGCAATTGTTATCTATGGAAGATAGTAGAAAGGTTAAAAGTGGAAGCAGAAATCACACTTGAAAGCAATGAATACTAAAGAGCTTATCTAAATCCTAATATAAAGCAGCTGCTTTGTTTGAATTAAATCTCTTTTATACTTCAGCCAAACTGAACTTCAGCTGAGTCATCAGCAGATAATTTAAGCCTGATTTCTGAATGTGGAATGAAGATACTTACAGCAAAAGAAATCCTACTTAACTTCACAAACTTCCAGAAAGGTTACAGTAAACAGGCGCCAAATGACATTGGAAAGGATTGCATATCAGCAGAACTAGTGTTTATCAACAGCCAGAGGTAGCATGTCCCTGCAGGGTGAAGTGTTACAAGAACTTTAGAAAATTATATAGCTTGTAAAGAGCACTTAAAGTAAATTACAAGTCAGAATCCCAGTTTTGACAATCATAGTCATTTAGAGCAGAGATGACATATTTTGTTTTATTTCTCTTTCAAATGTCAGTTTTGATCCTGGTTTGGGCCAACAATGTTCATGAAACAGAATTCATTTTAAATATCCCAGCTTTTAAAAAAATATACTTGCAGGGTATTGGTATTGTGGGAAGACTGTCATTTATTGGCCACTGTGATGAGCACCTGCTTTAACCACTTCTCTTGATATGGTGAGCTTACATGGACAGAGCTGTGTGGGAAGGATTTCTATGATTTTGATCCAGCAGCCAGGAAGGGTAGGTGATACATTTCCAAGGTACAGCTGTGTGTGACTTGGAGGGGCCTCTGCAGATACTGTTGTTGCTTATGCTTCCATCTCACGATGCTGTGACTTTCTGTGGCACACCTTCAGTCACAATGCTGGTTAGTGTTTGTGACAGAGGAGACTGGAATCCTTTTGTCCTCTTACACTTCACCATGTTAAACACTGGTGTCTTCAAATTTTTGGGCTGGAGGGGAAACGCCGAGAGCTGATATCTTCCTTTGAGGCTCACACCTTCACAAATTGATTGTAGCACATCAAAAATTGATTTGTTCAATAAAAAGAATCAAAAAGCTCCATTAAATCTTCTGTGACTTTACAAAAGATGTTCAGGACTCTTTCAGACATGTGTGGTTTACAACAACATTTAGTAAAAAGACTCCACCTGAGGTTAGGGAAGGTGAGGGCTCAATGCTACAAATACTCAAGAGAACTGAGTCATCAGAGGAAACTTCAAAGTATTAAAAGGAAATATTGCATTGAAGTGTTTTGTTGAGATGAAAGTGATAGTCAATTTACTGAAAATACTATGGGACTGAAATGTTATAATTATTTCATATAGGCTTTTAATGACTAAAGGTTAATTGTGTGCTTTAATTCATTTCAGTCTATCATGAGTTCAATTTTTGGAGCATACCAATGCCGCAGAACAGTCATAATTGTTTAAAGGTCACCAGGATTTTCTGCCTGCAGGTGTTTCTGGTACCAACAAAGGATCTCACAGACCAGTCATGCAAAGAGTACATTACATGTCTCTGCATGTATGCAAAGGCACTGGAACAATCAGAAATACAGCAAGGTAAGTGTAGGGGGAGCAACAGAGTTAACATACTTAGTTTCTAACTTTGCTTCATTGCTTTTCTTTCCACAAATGATTCTATGGTACATGTCTTGACATTTACTATATGGGGAGAAACTGTGTTTTGATGTAGGCCACCTTGAACCCTTGGAGATCACATATGCTCATTATTCTACTCCAGTGCTCTAGAACAAAGATCTTATTTAGCATCAGGTCTCAGATATTGATGAAGCAAAACTGCAAGTGCAAAAATCTGAGGCAGAGTAGATGCTGACCTGGCCAATCAAAATAGTACAAGTATTACAGATCTATAGAAATTGTTGCTTTGATATCACTGGATATTAATATTAGCAGTTTTCTAGAAACACATAGTAGTGCACCAAGCTGCAAGTTAAAAATTTACCATTCTGGAGGATGCTATCAGTACTCTGAACATACCTGAGTTTTTGCAAACATGCTGATGATCTAATTAATCATTTTTAACAGGATACAGTGAACAATAGACAAAACTAAATAAAAAGAATGAGTATAAAAGAAAGTAATGCAATGAAGGTTCATACAAATTAAGCTATCTTGCAAATTAATGCTGTCGTACACCTTATCTTGGTGATTACTTTTAGCTGTTTCCTTTTATCACTAACCCAAGCAGAACTCATTATTATATTTGAACATTTTGCTTTCAAATGCTGGAGCTTAGAAGAATGAGAAGGGATCTCAGTGAAAACTTTCAGATATTCAAGTTGGTTATTTAGAAAGTTAGATCCTTCCACTTCTTGCATTTGGTGATGGAAAGTCCCACTCACCCTTAGTTCCCCATTATAGAAAGATTGTAGTTACTATGTCTGCTATCAAATAACAGGAGGTTAAATAGATTATTGAGCTCCCTTCTCATGCTCTATTATGACTCTTCATTAGTTATAGTCCACTGGCATAAGACGTCAAACTTTGGGGCACTGCTTCTTGTTCCAAAAGCAGTCATTTGTTTTGGTTCAAATTTATATCTTATTCTTGCACACAAAGCTTGACCAATTCTTCCAAACTAAAAGATTTCTTTTTCCTTGGAGGTTGCATGAAGTAATTAAATAGTCATCTTGGTTACACTAGCAATGAGTATCTCCTAAATACAAGAAATCCAAAGGTTCTCCCATAACCTTTGACATCATGATAAATGAAAAACCTATTAACTTCTGCTTTAAATATACCTATGACTTGGCATCCACGGCGATCTGTGGCAATGAATTCCACAGATTTGCTACCCTCTGGCTAAAGAAATTCCTCCTCATCTCTGTTCTGCAAGGACAACCTTCTATTCAGAGACTGTGCCCTCTGGTCCTAGATTCACCCACAATAGTAAATATCCTCCCAACATCCACTCTATCCAAACCTTTCAATATTTGAAAGTTTTCAATTAGTTCTCTTCTTCTTCTTCTGAACTCTAGCAAGTAAAGGCCCAGAGCCATCAAACACTCCTCATATGTTAACCTTTTAATTCCCAGAATAATTCTTATGAACCTCTTCTGGATCCTCTCTTAGCTGAAGTGCCCAAAACTACTCACAATACTCCAAGTGTGTGTTGTCTGAAGTCTTATAAAACCTCAGCATTATGTTCTTGCTCTTATATTCTGGTCCTCTTGAAATGAATGTTAAAATTGCCTTCTTTACCACTGACTCAACCTGCAAGTTAACTTTTTGGGATTCCTGCTGAAGGACTCCCAAGTTCTTTTGCACCTCTGGTTTCTGAATTTCCTCCCCTCTTTGAAAACAGTCTACACCTTTTTTCCTTCTACCAAAATGCATGACCATACACCTCCCGACACTATATTCCATCTGCCACTTCTTTGCTTGTTATCCCTATCTGTCCAAGGTCTTTCTGCAGACCCCTGCTTCCTCAATACTACCTGCCCCTCGACCTACCTTCATATCATCCTCAAACTTGACCACTAAGCCATCAGTTCTATTGTCAAAATTATTAATTTTATTACATGAAAATCAATCTCAATATCAACACCAATTGTCTCCACCAGCCAGAGAGAAAAGGCTCCCCTTATTCACATTTTTTGCCTCCTGCCAGTCAGCTAAACTTCTATCCATCCAAGTATCTTTCCTGTAATACCATGGCCTCTTATCTTGTTACATAGCCTCATATACGGAACCTTGTCAAAGGTCTTCTGAAAATCCAAGTAAGCAACATCCACCGACTCTCCTTTGTCTACCTTGCCTTATAGTTTCTCAAAGAATTTCAACAGATTTGTCAGGCAAGATTTTCCATTAAGGAATCCATGCCTATTTTGTCATATGCCTTTAAGTACCTTGAAACTTCATCCTTAATAATGGAGTCCAACATCTTTCCAACCAGTGAAGTCAGGCTAACTGGTCTATAATTTCCTTTCTTATGCCTCATTCCCTTCTTAAAGAGTAAAGATACATCTGCAATATTCCGAGAGTCTAGTTATTCTTGAAGGATTATTGCTAGCGCTTCCACAATCTCTTCAACTACTTCTCTCAGGATGTAGTCCATCTTGTCCATGCGTCTTATCTACCTTTGGACCTTTCAGTCTCCCAAGCACCTTCTCCTCAGTAATTGCAACTACACTCATTTCTGCCCCCGACACTCTCAAATTACTGGCATACTGCTACTGTCTTCCACAGTGAAGACTGACACAAAATACTTACTATATTCATCCATTATTTCTTTTTTTTATTGATTTTTTAATGCATTTCTACAATTACTACGACAAAACCCCAACTACAAAATAAGAGATTAATACAGTGTAAGATAAACATACAGTAATAATATGGTTCAAAATAATGATGAAAAAGCACCCAAAATAAGGTCATGTAGAGTTAGTATCCACCCCCCCCCCCCCCCACAGAAAAAAAACGCCAGACCAACCACTGCAAGATGTAGGAAATATAAATCGGAGCCTTCAAACACCCAAAACTGTAAATGAGAATAAGAACAAAAGATAATAATGCCTACTACTAAAGAAAAAGAAAGCTGAAAGTAAGGGACTGAAAAAAAAACTTAATCTAAAGAGAAGTTCTGAAAATATTCAAGAAAAGGTCCCTACACCTCATAAAACTTTATGTCCGAATTGAGAAGTGAGTAGCATTATTTCTTTAATACTTCTCCAGCATCATTTTCCATTGGTATAATGTCCACTCCTGCCTCTCTTTTACTCATTTATTTGAAAGAAAAACTTTTGATATCCTCTTTTATATTATTGATAGCTTACCTTCATATTTCATCTTTTCTCTCCTATTGGTTTTTTAGTTGCCTTCTGTTCATTTTTACAAAGCTTCCCAATTTTCTAACTTGTCACTAATTTTTGCTATATTATATACCCTCTCTTTTGCTTTTATGTTGTCTTTGATTTCCCTTGATCAGCCGTGGTTGCAGTAACCTTCCTTTAGAATACTTCTTCTTTGGGGTGTATCTATCCTGCACCTCCTGAATTCCCCCTGAAATTCCAGCTATTACTGTTCTGTCATCATCCCTGCTAATGTATCCTTCAAATCAACTTTGGCCAGCTCCTCTCTCATGCTGCTGTAATTCCTTTTACTGCACTGTAATATTGATACATCTGACTTTCCTTTCTCCCTCTCAGGTTGCAAGGGGGATTCTGTCATATTGCAATCACTGCTCCCTATGGGTCTCCTTACATTAAGCTCCCAATCAAATCTGGTTCATTATACAACACCCAATCCAGAATTGCCTTTCCCTAGTGAGCTCAATCTCAAGGTGATCAAAAAAGCTATCTCATGGGCATTTTACAAATTCTCTCTCTTGGGATATGGCCCCAACCAAATTTTCCCAATCTACTTGCATATTGAAGTCCCCCAGTCTCTAACATAACATTGCCCTTTTTCCATGCCTTTTCGATCTCCCACATCCCACATCCAGGATGTCTCACATCCTGGCTATTATTTGGAGGCCTGTATGTAACTCCCATCAGGGTCTTTTGGAGCTTACAGTTTCTTTACTCTACCCACAAGGATTATACATCTTCCAATCCTATGTCACCTCTTTCTAATGATTTGATTTCATTTTTTACCAACAAAGCTAGCCCCTCTACCTACCTCCCTGTCCTTCTGACACAATGTGTATCCTTGGATGGTAAGCCCCTAACTGTGAGATTTCAGCCATGACTCAGTGATCCCAACAAGGGCATTCCTATCAATTTCTAACTGGGCTGCAAGATCATCTAACATATCCCATATACTGCATGCATTCAAACATAACAGCTTCAGTCCTGTATTCATCACCCTTTTTGATTTGTCCCCTGTATTGCACTTCAACTTATCTCACTGACTGTGATCTTTACTCTATATTCTGTCTGTCCTTCCTCACAGTCTCACTATACACTGCATCTTCTTGTATGCCAACTGCTTCATCCTCAGCCCTATCATTCTGATTCCCACCCCCCTTGCCAAACCCTCCCCAACAGCTCTAGCAACCATGCCTGTAAGGATGTTGGTTCCCTTTGAGTTGTGGTGTACCCTGTCTTTTTTGTACAGTTCATACCTTCCCCAGAAAAGATCCGAATAATCCAAAAATCTGAAACCCTGCCCCCCACACCAATTTCTCAGCTATGCATTTACGCATTCACCTGCCAGATCAAGCGCAGCTACAGTTGCTTAACACAGTCTCGAAGGAGCTGCAGCTCCATGCACTTCATGCAGGTGGAGAATGGATGCCTCCCAGAGTTCTCACATCTCATACTTGAACAAACCACTAGCTCTGGACCCATTCTCATCACACTAGCTATGTACTAATAGACAAAAGACGAGAAAACAAACTTACTAGAAACTTTCTTAGAGCCTCTGCCTGGGACTGCCCAAAGTTATTCTAGCTCAAGCCTATTGAGACAAAGCTAGACCATTCAAAAAGTGCACCGCTCCAGCAATCTTGGCTAGGAGGTAGAAACTTTCAGAGTCGGGTATGGGAACTACGATTTTGGTGGCTGTCAATGGGAGATCTTCAGAGTAGATGAGTTTGGTGACAGTGTCAGTGACAATTTTCTGATGGTCCTCAGTGGGGCTCCTTTCAAGGAGTAAGTAAGTGGAGGTTCTGAGAGAAGCTGCCTAGCCACAGCAAGGTAGAGGTCAGTCCACCACACTAGAACAGCATCCCCTTTGTCTGGGGTTTGATGGTGATGCTGTGATTGGTGCAGAGAGAGTGGAGAGCAGTGCATTCAATGGGAGTAACATTCGAAGAAGAGAGAGGAGTGCTAAAGTCAAGCTGGTTGTTTTCTCATCATCTTATATAACTTCTTGCAAGATTTTATTTACCTATGGCCTGGATCATCTTGGATAATGACCTTGACTATATGCGTTTGTGCATGTTATGATCTATTGCTATTGATTATCTTTGTGAACATCAAGTTGCGGTTGATCATGCAAGAGCTCTAATTTTGATCTTGATAATTCTGCACAAAGTTCTTGGGAAATGTGCAGCCATTATTGTTCATTGTCCACATGTGGATTTTTCATGACTTTTAAGCTGCACAAAATCATGGAGGTTTATCGATGTTAGGCACAATCACGCTGGTATCATCCGTTCACTCTGGCTGGTTCCAGTACCACAGCATTTAGGTCTAGTTTGTCTATTTCCTTCTCAACTTCATTCTTTTGAGCATACTGGGCTGGTCTGGACTTGCTTTACATCTGATCTGGTGTTGATTTGGTGTGCACTATTTAAGCAGTGGAGCTGATTCTTTTTTAAACATTTTGCTTTATATTTCTAATGAGTCAAGTTGCAAGTTTGCAGGGTCAATGCTGAAAACATGCTTCCAATTCAACCTGAAAGACCGCCACCATTAAAAATGGCACATTTTCATAGTTTGCAACAATAATGGACAGCTGTACTCACCAGCCTGATGCCCAACTGCCAACTGTTTATTTCTCTCCATAGATACTGCCTGACCTGCTCAATAACTACAGCATTTTGTGTCTGTTGCTGTACTCACCGTCTCTTGTTTTACATCATGCTCTCTTATTTGCACTCATGCCTATAAAATCTCACTGGATAGGCTTCTCACCACGATGGTGCTCAACATCATAGAACTTGGCTGAACACTGCAGGGGGGCCTTGCATCATGACTGAACTGATCACATATCAATGCTAATCAAAAGTCTGGCAAATTTATCTCTACTATGGTGTATGGTACAAATCAACCCCATTTTCCCATCTTCTGAAGAAGATTATCTAAAATAACAACAAGATCATGGCCAACTGGACCACTGAGCTGAGGAATAATGGATTGGATTTAACTTAGTGAAGTTCATGGTGTGGCATTTTAGTAAGACTTACACAGTAAATGATAGAGCAGTTGAGAAGGTGTTGTAAAACCAAGACCATAGGGGTGCAGGTACATAGTTCCTTGGAAGTTCTGACTCAGGTTCACAGAGGTAGATAGGAATGTAAGAAACTGCAGAGGATAATGAACTCTATCCGTATATCATGTGCACATCCCTATCCACCATCAATAGTATCTTCAAGAGGCACGAGCTCAAGAAGGCAACATCTATCATCAAATATGCCCACCATCCAGGCCATTTCATCATTTCTCAGGTGCCATCTAGCAGGAGGTATGGAAGCTTGAAGTCCCACACTACTACATTCAAAAAACAGGTACCAAACATTCAGTTCTTGAACCAAACTGTTCATCATGTGGTGAACTACATATACCTGTCTGGACATGCCCCCCCCCTGCTGACTGCTCCTGTGTCTCCTCCCACGGACCGTGGCTCCTCGCACAGACCCCTGTATAAAGGCGATTGGAGGCACTGCTCCTCCCTCAGTCTCCAGGATGTTGTGTGGTGGTCTCTTGCTGCTGACGGTGCTTTCTTCCAGCTAATAAAAGCCTACCTTGACTCACGTCTCCGAGAGTTATTGATGGTGCATCACATCAATACCTCAGTATAGCAACACTATGAACAACTTTGAACACCTATCACTATGATGGGCTTCTTTTTTTTTGTTTTACTTGTGCTCTTTCTTGCATAATTTTATATAATTTATGCTGTTAATTTGCTTTACTTGTGAATATTCTGTATCTGATGCTATGAATCTGTGATGTTGCTGCAAGTAATATTTTTATTGCCAATGTGCAGCTACGTACTTGTGCATAGAACATTAAATTCAACTTTAAATTTGACTTCGGTGAAGAAGGCATTTAACATGCTTGAGTTCTTTGGACAGATACTGAGCATAGTAGTTGGGATAGCATGTTATAGTTGTGCAAGATATTGTTTAGGCCATGTTTGGAGCACTCCATTCAGTTGTGGTCACCATTCTAACTGGTTGCATCATCATCTGGTATGGAGGGGCCACTGCACAGGATCAACAAGAGCTGCAAAAACACTGCCAGCTCTACCATGGACACTAGCCTCCCCAGCTGTAAGGACGTTTTCAAAAGATGATGCCTTAAGAAAGGTAGCATCTGTCATTAAAGGCACACATCATCCAGGACATGCCCACTTCGTTGTAACCATCATGTGTACAGATGTGTGTCTGTGTGTATGTATGTGTGTTTGTGTGTGTATATACATACATACATACACACAATTGATGGTATACTTGATGGTAAATATCATATATAAACACAGACTGTGTATAAATATATATATATATATATATATATCTTATAATTTATATTGCTTTTTATTATGTGTTGCAATGTACATCTACCACAAAACAACATATTTCACAACATATGCCAGTGATATTAAACCTGATTCTGATTCTGAATGAGACTAGCTTGATTGGGCAACTCAGTGCACATGGACAAGTTGGGCCAAAAGTCCTCTTTCTCTGCTGTCTAACTCCATGACTTCATTACTCAATAACATCCAAACAAAATAGCTTTGATTCTGATCCCGATTTAGATTTAGATTAATTTATTGTCACTTGTACCTGACTGCAATGAAATTCCCTGCCAGCATGAAACTTCCAGTGGGAAGAGTATATACACTGACAATGAATACAACAATAATTACAGTGATGAGTGTAAAAACGACATAATGGTGCAGTGTATACTAATGATACATTGTTATTCTCTTTGACTTTGAGGCTTATCTTAGCCTTGCATCTGCAGCCTGCAAACATGACCTTGTTTGGTTACTGAAGCACTTGGGCTGTTTGAGAGTATGACTATTACAACGACAGCAGCTGACTGAACTAGTCCTACCTTTATGTTTTGGACTTGGTGTCCTAATTTTAGATTTGCTTTCTCAGTATGGAATGTAGTTATATCAGAATAAAATTCATAAGCATGTTTGTATATTATTTTAATTAATATGAAATGTAAAATATTATGTTTGTATGGTCAATAGCTTTGACTGAATTTGATAATCCACTGGTTTATATATAAACCTACTTAGTAAGACACAATCCAAAATGACATCAAAATTGAAACACAAAACTAAGTTCTTTGGTTCTCTCATCTTGCATTTGGTTCCTTACTCCAAACGAATAACTTTCAAGTATTTCTAATGGCTTTGATCAATGTAATCTTTCAGATTCCGAACAAAGTCTTTAAATATAACAGTTTTTGAATCACTGGTGTAAGGCAATTGGTCAGTGTGCCATATCTTTTGGCTCAGTCCCCTCCAATTATCAGATCATTTTCAGCTACCATAAAATCACCTTCTACTTCAATCACCAGTATATTATTGTCAAAAAGAATTCCAAACACAAACACAAGATTTCTGATTCAACTAGGTGTGAAAATAATGGTACGACTGTACATTGATTGGTTGGTCCCCCTGCTTCCTGACACTGCAGCTTGCACTCTCTTCTGTGGGACCTTTGAGAATCCAGATTCCATGTGACTGATTGTAAGAAAACACAACAATAAAAAGTTTAGTTTGTGTTCTAAAGTCACCTTAAACTTCTAATCAAGAATCAACAATGTCCAACAGATCTGAAAAGAAAACTTGTTAATTTGTAGTATCTTCAGAATGCATTGAAACAGAGCAAATATAATAAATGGTGAAATTAACTGGAAGACAGCTAACTAACTGCATACATGAAGGGACTTCAGGATTTGCTGCAAATTGAGTACCTATGAACTTTTCTGTGATGGTATTACCTTCCCTGACAAGCAGGTACACCACATGTCTCTGCTGTTCAGCAGGTTCACAACACTGGAACATTCCATTCATTCCATGCTTAAGTATATTTTGCACATAATACAGATTGGTATCAACTCCCAGTAGCAGTGGTACTCTTAATATATACAGCAAATAACCTCACCTTCCAGAAAGAGAGGCCTGCGAGCTTTTGGACACCATAGTACCTCAGAGTGAGGGAGTTTGGAGTTCAATTCCTACGTCACCTGTAAGGAGGCTGTATGTCCTCCTTGTGGAATGTGTGGCTTTCCTCTGGGTGCTCCAGTTTTCTCCCATAGTCCAAAGATCTACCGGTTAATTGGTCATTGTAAATTCTCCCACAATTAGGCAAGGGTTAAACTGGAGGTGGGAAGGTTGCTAGGTGATGCAGATTGAAGGGCTGGAAGGGTCTATCTGTCACTATATATCAATAAATAAATAAATAAATAAATAAAATATTTGAACTCCTAGACTTTACCACTATGTCCACAGTAAGATCATGACAAAGTTGAAAGAAAGAAATGGCTAAGTCCTGCTAAAATGTCCAATCCTGTGCAGTGGCTCCTCCATACCAGACAGTGGTACAACCAGTTAGAATGGTGACCACAACTGTACGCTCTACTCCAAATTTGGACTTCACTAAATCTCACAGGCATTGGCTGACTGGGGGAAGGAGGATTTTAATTGGAAGGGGGTCAAAATCTGAACTTTGAATGAATGGACCCTAGCACTTGTACTGTGGGTGTGGAGTGAAAGCACAAGACAAGATTGACAACATGAGCCAAACAAAACAAATGTGACTGTTGTGACAGTGATCAAAGTCACTGGAGAGGCACTAAAGCTGGTGATATAGAAAGTTTATATTCATCACAAGGAGGTTTTCTTCTAGAGGTTCTCTCAATAGAGTCTCACAAATTCAAACGTACGTCACGTTTTTATACCCTTAAGATCAAAGGTAACTCAATTTCAGTAGCTATAATAACATCGCTTACTTCAATATTTTGGGTTGATAATACTTCCTTACATGAATTACATATCTACAGTGACAGACCCCTCTGAATTTTCACCCTTGCTGGGGCAAAATAATTCACACAAATAGTCTAACAGCTTCTGGGGACAGGGATCACAGACACTCAACATTAATAGATCAGTAATTTGATGTGCTAAGTGATAATATAAGTCTGGTTGGCAAGCTTCCTTTAATTCAAGCCACAACTGTGCAAAATAACTTTGCCATATTAATTGGCCCTGCAGCTTGTCCCCATTATGGAATTTTGTTGCATTTCTTTGGTATTCAGTCCCATGCTATGGGCCAACCTGTGCTCCACAGACAGTACCGCTTATTTGCAAAGATGTGCTGTTCACTGCAGTTTACTGCTTTAAATTTGCAGTTTACATTACGAACTGAAGACTGGTTCTTGTTTATTAATATCGGCTACATTCACAGAACTCCAAATTATTTCCCAACATTCACTCTTCCTAGCCCCTGGACAGAAATCTGGCCAAGTTTTAAGGAGGATCTAATTAAGTAGGGCAGCATATATGCCCTTCGCTTTGAATCCCTTCCCAAATTACTAACTTATAATGTCCCTATGTACATCTACACCAACAGTATCTTCTCTAAATGGCTACTTACAAGACTAAGTACTGTTGGCAACAGGATGTTCCAAAAATTTGATCGCACCCTCTTCTTGGTTATTTCTGTTCTCTCAATGTCAACCAGTCTTTAAGATGCAGCTTTGTCATTTGTGTGCATATTACCTCCTTTCCTACTGGCCCATTGCACTTCAATCACATCCTTATCATCCCCCATTCACTATCTGATAGCTAAAACTACCGGCCTTAGCAATCAGTGGCTACTCTGTGGGCAGGTGGCACAGCACGGTGTCACTGTTTCTAGTTCACAGGCAACAGTTCACACTCCATGCCATGACAGTAGATTTTCAGAATAATCTGACGTGCCTCTCAGTCCCTTTGATCAGCAGGGTTTGGAGTGAGCTCTATTCGAATGGCTGCAAAGATCTCACCTCAGAGGCACCTCCTCCCAGACTGTCCTTCGATCGCAGACCCATCCACTGAAAGGACCTAGATCATTTGTGTTCACTCTCATTCAGACTGAAGTGGCTGCCTTCCGAAGCTGTACATTTTCTTCTCTTTCTCAGTCTGCTTTGCCATCAAGGTTGTGTAACTTGATGTCTCTGCCGTAATGAGGATCCCTTCCCATCTATTTTCCCAATACCTTTCTATTCTGATCAATATAACTGTCTCCCAGAACCAGCCTTTATTACAAAGTGTTGTTACCAGTATACTTTAAAATGGTTTGCTGACACATCTGGGTCTTTTGCATTCATGTTCCTGTTTCTTTTCATCCATTCATCTGTTACTATCAGGAGTGGTTATATATGAAATAGCAGCCTTGTACTTGTAATTTAATTTCTCCGTAATGACTCTGTTAATGAGTGGACTTGATCCCTTGTTCTGTCTGTGAGGGCAACAAGAAGGTGAGTTATACAGTTTAACCTGAGTCCAGTGTTTCCACTGACTGCCTCGCAGGTGTCAATTGTCACGAGCACCACCAGTGGGCCTGTCCACCTGGGAGTGAACCCTGCCGTTTCAGGCAGTTCCCTTACCGTGACTTGGTCACCCGTTTGTGGGAGGACTTTCTTCTCTCCCTCTGGCTCTCTCTGATCAGCAATGTATCTCTGCTGTTTTGCTCTGCTAAACCTGGTTACAATGGTCCTTCATATTTCCACATAATCTTACTAAATTTTCTCCAGTAGTTTCTTCCTCTACACTTTCATGTTGCCTCGTGTTCCTTTCCTCTCTGTGCCCCGTGATTTGCAAACTCATTCCCTTTCTGATCCTTACTCTCCTCTTTCTGATGTGTCTCTACTTTAATTGCAGCTATCTTTGCAGGCATCTGCACTGCTTTTAACAGTTCTTTTCTGTTGGTCCATATCTTTCGAATGTCCTGAAATGATTCACATACATCGTCCCATTTCCTGTCCCTCCTTGGGGCTGCAGTCTCTCCACTAGTTATGTTGTCAGCTCATTGGATCATACATGTTCACTGTCTCTGTCGTGTTCATGTTATTTCTCCCTTTCCTGAGCCTATGATAGTGTTATGAATGTACCACAGCTCTGAGGGGCCGAAGGGTGCGGGGGTAGCTCCCTCCTTTGTGAGAATCGCAAGATCACTATTGAGTCAATTCAGGAGACACAGGAAATGAGAGAAAGACATGCAGAATCCAGAAAAGGGTTAGAATGTGTCCTGGCCTCCGAAAGGCGAACCCATTGATGCCGGCTATTGTCTCTTGGAGACGGACTTGTGTATTGCATCCTGGACGATGCAATCAAAGCCCCAGGCAATGAACCAAGGAAGAGGTTGGTGCAGGGATTGCATCATCCCAACCTGATTGACACCTGAGACCCTGTGAGTCAGGATAAAAAGAGGGTCTGTGGGAACAGCCCCTCAGACGCACCAGAAGAAACGCTAGCGATCCCGTAATAGCGAAAGCCGGTGGAAGGCCACGTGTGTCCGCTTCCATTTGCCCGGAATCGGTGACCTTTGCCATGGAAAAATGGTTTTTAGCTAACAACGGGGAACTCAACTCTCAACGACTCTCGAAGGATTGACATCATAAACAGAATGGGCAAGTTTTAACCCGTCTCTCTCTCTCTCCAACAATTGCCACACAGGGTCCCCAACTGCGGCAGCCTGTATGAACTGAACGAACTATATATTTCCATCGGACAATTCATTATCCCCTAGACAACGATACAGCTTATTTCTTATTGATTTTTATTATACCCACGCTTTTAGATTTAGTATTGATGACGTATATTATCTGTGTGTTTGCATTGATATTATTTTTGTGTATTTCTATCAATAAATACTGTTAAAAATAGTACCATCAGACTTCAACGGACCTCTCTATCTTTGCTGGTAAGTGACCCAGTTAGGGGGTACGTAACAATAGTACCTGCCTTACCCAGTGTGTCTATCCCTCAGACAATACCCATATTGTTTGGACACAGCCAAAAATCTACAGGAACCTGCACCTGCTCAAGCTGAAGAACCTGAGTCTCACTTCTCTCTTTCTTCATTGTTCTACTCTCTGCATTGGTTTCCAGCCATGAGCAAGGCTAGATCAGTTATTAATAATGATGAATCTGTTTCCATTAACATATTAAATTGCCAGCACACTAATAAACCTCTTGTGTACATCCATGGGTGACCAGTAGTTTCAATGGAGGCTGCTGCCAGCCATTTCTTTGACCTGGATGCTGTCCTCACCAGCTCTGTGATCTGGGCAGCATTCAATGTACTGCTGTCATTCCTGCCTGTATTGCTGAATGATTTCCACAAGTTTCCTCCTTTTCTAGGACACTGCCTCCAACTGTGGTCCAATAGGCCACAGCTATAACATAGCATCTCATTTACCATTCTGTACCTAGTCCAGCAGTTCGTTGCTAGGTGCAATGGTTGCTGCCACACAAATCAAACCTTTTGCATCATCGTAGCAGCTACATGCACTACAGCCACTTTATGCCCTCGCTTCCCACTCTTCCTGTTCATCTCAACAGCCCATGATAATATCACTGGGTAGTTCAATCCTACTGCTTTACCCAAAGCTAAAGCTTCCCAGTGGCCTGAGCTCAGGCCTTCCTTCAGCATTTTCAGGAAGATTGGATCATTCCTCTCTGGATTGCCCAATCCTGAGTATTCCTCATATGCTTGATATTTACACTTTGCTCAGTCTATGACAGGCTCATCAGCTCTCTGAACCACTGAAATTATCATTCTCCAATTACTCTCACCTCCCCCCAGTGGCCTCCTCACTTCCCTCTTATAGTGACATCTCTCCTCATTAAAGGCATTCCCGCTAATTGCCTATGTACCACACCACACTTCCTGGGCCATACTCACCCACATACACCTCAGGCATTTTGCTTTTACAAATACACGTATATCTTTTGGGTGCACCTGGCAAATTTCTTCGAGTTTGCATCAGAATTCTGAATTCCCACAAGTGACTTTAACTGAGGACAGTACAGATAAAATACTCTGCTCTCCCCAGGGTGAAGAGCTTACGGATGGTTGTAATCAGTGTTAAGAGCTTGGATCATCAGGATTCTTGTCCTGCCATTGTCTGACCTCAATAGGTGCCATCCTAACAGATGGGTATAACTTCTTCCTCAAATATTTCCACACTAATTCCTATATTAAGCAAAATATAGGGGATTGATAAAAATTAAACAGTACATACCTAAAACCACAGAGCATGTATTCTGGAATCTTCCAGTTCTTTGGCACATGATGCCTGTTGTATTTTCTTCCATATCAAAGTCTGTTACCCTACAGTTTCAAACTTACTCTTGACACTCTCACAACAAGGATACTGCTATACTGTTTCCCGAAAGAGTACGTATGCACCCTTCCGGCATCCCAAAGGGTCAGTAACCACTTTCACATCTGGAGTTACTCTCTCACAAAATGACCCAAAGCTATCTGTTAGCTGGTTCTTTAGTCAAACATACATGCACTTACACCAGACTTTGATATCTGCCAGTTCGCATCTTCACCGTGTTCTTTCATACTTCACGATCCCATGATCGTTGACCTGAACAGATCTAAGCATATGTGCTATTCTCAAAAATACTCCCGCCACCCCCCCCCACCCCTTAGACTGCTTTAGTTGTTGGCCACTCAGTGGGTCATGTGAGTCCCCAGATGTTGTGACAGTCATCAATGACAACTGAGAGACACTGAAGCTGGTGGTATAGAAGCCTTTATTCATCACAACAGGCAGGCATACTTTTGGAGATCCTTTCGGTAGAGTCTCACAAACTCAAAAGTGCATCACACATATATGCCTAAGATCAAAGGTAGCAGTAGGTGATTCAATACAATTTCAACAGTTACAATGACATAGCTTACTTCTATGTTTTGGGCTGACAATGCTTCCTTTGAATAACATCACTATGGTGACAGATGCCTTTGAATGTTCAAACACCCTTGCTGGGGCAAAATAATTCACACAAATTGGATAGTCAGACGCTTATTCCCAGGGCTAAAATGGTTGTCACAATAGAGCACAGGTGCTGGGGAGTAGGTACAGAGGAGATGTCAGGGGTAAGTTTTTTACTCAGAGAGTGGTGAGTGCGTGGAATGGGCTGCCAGCAATGGTGCTGGAGGCGGATACGATAGGGTCTTTTAAGATGCTTTTAGATAGGTACATGCTTAGTAAAATAGAGGGCTTTAGGAATGCCTAGTAACTTCAGAGGTAGGGACATGTTCGGCAAAACTTTGTGGGCTGAAGGGCCTGTATTGTGCTGTAGGTTTTCCATGTTTCTATGTTAAGTAGTCATAAAGCTTTTGGGGACAGGGATCCCAGGCACCCAAAGGTATTGATGGATCAGCAATTTGAGGTGCTAAGTGATAATTATCAGTCTGGTCTGCCAGCTTCCTTTAACTGAAGTCATAATGGAGCAAAATTATTTAGCCATGTGCCTGGTTTGATGGAGGCCCAATTAACATAACCCCATTATCTTCTCTTAAGCAGCCAGTCCTGTGCAGCGGGCCAACCTGTGTTCACGGATAGTATTGTTTATTTCCAAAGCTGTACTTTTAACTCCATTTACTGCTTGCAATTTACAATTTACATTACAAGCTGAAGACTGGTATTGTTTATTAATATCTGCTATATTCACAGAACTCCAGAATGCTCCCTAACAATAACATAAGAATAAACCAAACCACTGTAGGAACTCAGCAAGTCAGCATCTGTGGAGGAAAAGGGACAGTTAACATTTCAGGTTGTATCATTTAACCCCTTTGCCTCCATAGATGCTGCTTGATCAGCTGATTTCCTCCACCAGTTTGTTTTCACTCCAGATCACAGCATCTGCAGTCTCTTCAATCTCTAAAGATTGGGAGTCTTGCATGAAGACTCCTAAGTCCTTGTGCACCTCTGATGTTTGGACCTTCTCCCCATTTAGATAATACTCCACACTATTGTTCCTTTTACCAAAATGTATTATCATACATTTGCCAACACTATATTCCATCTGTCATGTTCTTGGCTATTATTCCAATTTCTCTAAGTCTTGCTGCAATTGAATTGCTTCCTCAACAGTACCTACCCCTCCACCTATCTTCATATCATCTGCAAACTTTGCCACAAAGCCATCACTTCCACTATCTAAATCACTGACAAACCATGTGAAAAGTAGCAGTCATAATACTGACCTCTGAGGAAAACGACTGATCACTGGTTGCCAACTAGAAAAGGCCTCTTTTATTCCTACCCACTGCTCCTACCTGTCAGTCATTCTACTGTCCATGTCAGTATCATCCTGTAATGTCATAGGATTTTACCTTGTTACGCAGCCTCATGTGTGACGCCTCATCAAATGCCTTCTGAAAATCCAAATAAATGACATCTACTGCTCCTTTGTCCACCCTACTTGTTACTTGCTCAAAGAACTCAAACAGATTTGTCAGGGAAGATTTCCCTGCACAAAAGCCATATTGACTTTGATTTATTTTATAATTAGTCTCCAACTACCTTGAAACCACATCCTTAATAGTACTTCAATACTTTCCATCCACTAAGGTCAGGCTAACTCGCCTATAATTTCCTTTATTTTGCCTTTCTTCCTTCTTGTGGAGTGGAGTGGAGTGACATTTGCAATCTTCCAGTCCTCAGGCAATGTCATGATAATCATTTAACATGAAAGTGGATTGGGAAAACCAGGTCAGTACTGGACCTCAAAAGAGAGAATTTGTAGAATGCCTAATATAAGGGATGGCTTTTTAGAACAGCTTGTGGTTGAGCCCGCTAGGGGATCGGCTGTGCTGGATTGGGTGTTGTGCAATGATCCGGAGGTGATAAGAGAACTTAAGGTTAAGGAACCCTTACGGAACAGTGATCACAATATGATTGAGTCCACTTTGAAATTTGAGAAGGAGAAACTAAAATCCAATGTGTCAATATTTCAGTAGAATAAAGGAAATTACAATGGCATGAGAGGGGAACTGGTCAAAGTTGACTGGAAAGGGGCACTAGCAGGAAGGACAGAAGAGCAGCAATGGCTGGAGTTTCTGCGAAAAATGAGGGAAGTGCAAGACAGATATATTCCAAATATGAAGACATTTTTGAATGGAAGGAGGACACTACCCTGGCTAACAAGTGAAGTCAGATCCAAAGTAAAAGCAAAAGAAAGAGCATACAAGGAAGCCAAAGCTAGTGGGAAAATAGAGGATTGGGAAGCTTTTAAAAACTTGCAAAAGGAAACTAAGAAGGTAATTAGGAAGGAAAAGGTGAATTATGAAAGGAAGCCAGTGACTAATATCAAAGAAGGTACAAAAATCTTTTTTAAGTATATAAAAGGTAAAAGAGCATTGAGGGTAAATATAGGACCAATAGAAAATGATGCTGGAGATATTGTGATAAGAAATGCAGAGATGGCCGAGGAACTGAATGCGTAGTTTGTATCTTTCACAGTGGAAGACGTCTGCTGTATACCAGACATTCAAGAGTGTCAGGGAAGTGAAGTATGTGCAGTGAAAATTATGACTGAGAAGGTGCTCAGGAAACTTAATGGTCTGAGAGTGGATGAATCTCCTGGACCTGATGGAACGCACGATTGGGTTCTGAAGAAAGTAGCTGGAGAGATTGTGGAGGCATAAACAATGATCTTTTAAGAATTGACAGATTCTGACATTGTACTGGATGACTGGAAAATTATAAATGTTACTCCACTATTTAAGAAGGGTGAGAGGCAGCAGAAAGGAAACTATAGATCTGTTAGCCTGACATCAGTTGTTGGGAAGTTGTAGGAATTGATTGTTAGGGATGAGATTACGGAGTACCTGGAAGCACATGACAAGATAGGCCAAAGCCAGCATGGTTTCCTGAAAGGAAAATCCTGCCCAACAAACCTACTGCAAATCTTTGAGGAAGTTGCAAGCAGGGTAGACAAAAGAGATGCAGTAGATGTGGTGTATCTGGATTTTCAGAAGTTCACTGACAAGGTGCCACATATGAGGCTGCTTAGCAAGATAAGAGCCCATGGAATTACAGGGAAGTTAGTAGCGTGGATAGAGCATTGGCTAATAGGCAGAAAACAGAGAGTGAAAATAAAGCGATCCTATTCTGGCTGGCTGCCAGTTACCAGCAGAGTTCCACAGGGGTCAGTGTTGGGACCGCTGCTTTTTACAATGTATATCAATGATTTGGACAGTGCAATAATGGATTTGTGACTAAATTTGTGGATGATACAAAGATAGGTGGAGGAGTGGGTAGTGTTGAGGAAACAGAGAGCTTGCAGAGAGACTTGGATAGTTTTGGGGAATGGGCAAAGAAGTGGCAAATGAAATACAGTGTTGGAAAGCATATGGTCCTGCATTTTAGTGGAAGAAATAAATGGACCGACTATTATTTAGATGGAGAAAGAATTCAAAATGCAGAGATGCAAAGGGTCTTGGGAGTCCTTGTGCAGGATACCCTAAAGTTTAATCTCCAGTTTGAGTTTGTGATGAAGAAGGTGAATGCAATGTTGGCATTCATTTCTAGGGGTCTAGAATATAAGAGCAAGGATGTGATGTTGAGGCTGTATAAGGCACTTGTGAGACCACACTTGGCGTACAGTGTGCAGTTTTGAGCTCCTTATTTTAGAAAGGATACACTGGCATTGGAGAGAATCCAGAGAAAGTTCATGAGAATGATTCCAGGAATGAAAGGGTTACCGTATGAGGAACGTCAGGTACCTCTTGAGATGTATTCCCTGGAGTTCTGGAGAATTGGTGGGGGGGGGGGGGGGTGGATCTCATAGAAATATTCCAAATGTTCAAAGGCCTGAACAGATTAGATATGGCAAAGTTATTTCCAGTGGTAGGGGTGTCTAGGACAAGAGGGCACAACTTCATGATTGAAAGACATCCATTTAGAACAGAGATGTGGAGAGATTACTTTTGTCAGAGGGTGGTAAATCTGTGGAATTTGTTGCCACGAATTGGATCAGCCTTTAAATGAATGGTGGAGCAGACTCGATGGGCTGAACGGCCTACTTCTGCTCCTATATCTTATGGTCTTATCTTATCTTACAGCTTTATGGGACCATGCCAGAATCAAGTTACTCTTGAAAGATCATGTCCATTGTATCCATTACCTTTTCACCAACCTCTCTCAGGACTCTGGAATGTAGTCCATCTGGTCCAGGTGACTTATCCACCTTAAGACCTTTGAGTATCCCTGCACTTCTTCCTTTGTAATAGCAATAGGTCTCACTCCTGCTCCCTGAAACTTATGGACCTCTGGCGCACTGTTAGTGTCTTCCACAGTGAAGACAGATGCAAAGTACCCATTAAGTGCACCTGCCATTTCTTTGTCCCCCATTACTACTAAACCAGCATCATTTTCCAGTGGTTTAATATTAACTCTCACCTCCCTTTTGCACTTTTATAACTGAAAAAACTTCTGGTATCCTGCTTTATATTATTGGCTAGTAAGCCCTCATATTCCATTTTCTCCCTTCTTATAGCTTTTTCAGTTGTCTTTCATTGGCATTTAAAAGCTTCACAATCATCCAACTTCCAACTCATTTTTTCTACCTTATATGCCCTTTCCTTGGCTTCTACACAGGCCTTAATTCCCCTTGTTAGTCACGGTTGCCTACCTCTGCCATTTGAGAACATCTTCCTCTGTGGGACATCCTGTGCCTTGTGATCTGTTCCCAGAAACTTCAGCCATCTCTGCTTTGCCATCATGCCCACCACTCGACCCGGGCAAGCTCCTCAAGCCTCAGTAATTCCCTTTATTCCATTGCAATACTGATACATGTGACTTAAGCTTCTCCCTCTCAAATTGAAGTATGAATTCAATTATATGATCACTGTCTCCTGAGGGTTTTTTTACATTAAGCTCCCTAATAATATCTGGATTATTACACAACAGCCAATCTCAGATAGTCATCTCATAGGCATTCAATAAATTTCCTCTTGTGATCCAACACCAACTGAATTGCCCAATCCCCTTGCATCTTGAAGTCTCCCATTACAATTGTGTCATTACTCTTATTACATGCCTTTTACAGCTCCCTTTGCAATCTCAATCCCACATCTTGGCTGCTCTTTGGAGGTCTATATATGATTCCCATAATGGGTTTTTTAACCCTTGTGATTTGTTAGCCGCACCACAAAGTTTCAAGATTCTCTGACCCTATGTCACCTCTTACTAAAACTGTACAGTAATTCCATCTCTTACCAACATTACCGCCTATACCTTCCTGCCTGTCCTTTCGATACAAAGTATATCCTTTGATGTTAGGCTCCCACCTATGGTCTTCTTTCAGCCACGACTCAGTGATGGCCAAAACATCATACTGACTGATCACTAAATGCACCATCAATTCATCCACCTTATTCTGAACTCTACACACAATTAAATTCAGTCCTGCATTAAATTCACCCTTTTGAATTTTGCCCTTGTGGTACAACTTAGTGCTTTGCTCTGTCTACATTTGTAACCAATTATTGGCTTATCCTTCCTTACGTTCATGTTACACCCAACTCTACTTGTAAACCTGCTGGCTCATTCTCAGCTCTATCATACTGGTTCCCATCCCCCTGCCATATTTGTTTAAACCACTCTCAACAGCTCTAGTAAGTCTTCCCACAAGAATATTAGTCCCTCTCAGATTCAAGTGTAACCTGTCCCTTTTTTTGGGGTTCAACCTGCCCCAGAAGCAGTCACAATTATCCAGAAATTGGAATCCCTGCCCCCTGCTTTAATTCTTCAGCTATACATTTATCTGCCACCTCATTCTATTCCTGTCATCACTGTCACGTGGCACAGGCAGCAATCCCAAGGTTACTACCTATGAAATAATTTAATAAAGTCACAAGAACCTAGCCAGGACACTATCAGAGCTTGATGCCTTGCAGGGATTTACCTACTTAAGGAGAGGTTCACCCTCTGACAAGTTGCTGCCCATTCCACCAGTTTGTTTATATCCTGTCATAATTAATTGCTCTCCTCTTCAGAGTTCACAATAATCCCTTTGACACTGTTTCAACCTTTAAAGAAAGGTTAATGGAAAATCTGCTACTGGCAGAGAAATAAAATCACAAAGAGCAGGGGTCCCAGAATAGATCCCTGTGGAACACTGCTAGTCATAGTCCTCAGGTAGAATACATTCCATCTTCTACCACCTTTTGCCTTCTGTGGGCAAGCAACTGAAATTGATTAAATTTGATTTACATGATATGCTCTCTCAATTCGCCTGCCATTCCAATTTAAATCATTATATCTACCACCACAACTGTGTTGAATGCGTGCTAATTACACCACATATATAATTTTTTTAACAAACCAATTGCTAATTATATTGTACTTCATTCAGAAAAAAAAGAATATTCCAGTTTTTTTCTTCTTGTGGCATCAATGTGCTTCTATTTGTACTATTCTGAGCTTTAGAAGATAATGATGTAAAGATTTACCAATGAATATGAAACATGCTAAGAATTAAGGTTAGAATTAAGTTAATTCAAAGAGAGAACAAAATTGCTCATCATTTTATGTTACACTGACTATGGTGCTAAATTTGGCATGTGATACCTTAGCCTTGTTTTTAAAAGAAGTTCCTTAAGTACGGAAAGGAAAATGAAGACCAGTGTTACTCGCAGCAATGTGTGAATCACCTACATACTCGTCTTCTGTTTCTGCAACTTTGAGTGAATCACTATCATTGATAGGGAATGGTACAAATGCAAGAGTATCATTGAACCACAACTATGGATAGGAAGGGTTCAAAGGGATATGGGCCAAACGAAGGCAGATGAAACTAGCTTTGATGAGAACCTTGGTTGTTTGGACAACTGATCTAAAGGGCCTGTTTCCTTGCTATATGCTTCTCTCACTCTAGCACTTCCAAAAGTCAACCAATCATCACCCCTAATGTTGAAAAAGCAGTTTGATTATTGTGTCTGATTTTGATGTAAGATTACGATGTCAGAATTTAATCATCATCCCTAATAATGCTAAATATTTTTAAACATTTCTTCTGTCATTATTAGATCAGTTGTGGATCAGAACCCTAACAAACTAGGACCAGAGTGAAATCATTATTTTGACACAGCAGTATAGATAGCACAGAACTAAATATGAATGCACCTTTTAAAGTTTTCTCCATCCTATCGATTTGTTCTTTCCACATCTCTTTCTACTCAACAAGTTAAGCATTGTTGTTTTCTGAAATGTTCCCAGTCATAATGAAAGGTTATCAACGGGGTGGCACAATAGCATATTGGACGGCACAACACTTTGCGGTACAGTGTCCTGCGTTCAATTCCCCCTGCAGCCAGTAAGGAGTTTGCACTTTTTCCCCATGACCGCGTGGATTTCCTCCAGGAGCTCCAGTTTCCTCCCACAGTCCAAAGGCATACTGGTTAGAAGTTTAATTGGTCACAGTATATTGTCCCGTGATTAGGCTAGGGTTAAATCAGGGGGATTGCTGGGCAGCGTGGCTCGAAAGGCTGCTGTATCTCAATAAATAAATAAATAAATAATCTGAAATATTAATACAGTATGCCACTCCAGATTTGCTGACTGACCAGCTACATATTTTCAGTCATTTTAACGTTGTAATCACCAATATAGAGCATGCGTAGCTTCATCCCAGATAATTATGGAGCAGTTGTCATACACACCTTCAGCTGTTATATGCTGTTATATTAATGGTAAGCATGAGTTTACTGAATTAATATTACTGTAATTGCTGTAGTTGCCTCAAACGTCACAGACATGTCCATCACATTGAAATCTATCCACATATTCCTTTTGCTCATGCTGCTACCTGTTTCCATTCTATCAGTTCAGAGAAAGAGCCTCAGAGCCAAGGGTCCCAAATTATAACCTGTTGTTTTCTTCACTGGTTGTCCCAGTAGATGTGGATCATATGTACATCAGACATTGACCATGCTGCATTGATCTCCTACAATACCAATTGCTGCATATTATAATTATTTTGCCAGTACACTTACAAAATAATTATAAGATGCAGTATTATTATAATGTTCTATAGCAAGATAAATTATTTGTTGCTGCTGATACTATTATAGAGAATTCCACTGACAGAACCAGTAGTGGAATTGACTTTACAAGCTCAGATTGTTTCTTTCCACAGACAAGACAAATGCTCAATATGCCTGTAAAGCCAGTGGTGATGATTTCCTGATCAGTGACCTATATTCATATTTGTGGTGAGTTATTTTTCAGTGTCGACTGCATTTGCGAAGGCTTGTGAATATCCTGTTGGCTACTCCGTTGATGTACACACTACCTGAAGCAAGGACTATGATATAAATACAGAGATCAATGAAAACATTAAATTCTTTATCACAACAATATAAAGAACGGTTTTTGAACCAACCCTAATCACTACAGTCTAGCTAAACTATGACCACTTTACACTGAACTGGGCATTGTTTTTGTTCTAATCATGTTTTTCCTAGTAAATATTGTGTGTAATTTATGTTTGGTTTATGTTTTTTCTTGCCAATGCTGCTTATATGATGCTATGTGCCTGAGATGCTGCTACAAGTATTTCTTTGCACCTGTGCATGAAAACTTGTACTTATGCATATGATGATAAATTTGATTTTGACTTTGAATAATTAAGATGCTTTATTAGGTTTGAAAACCTCAAAAGCAAATTACTCTGTTGAATGTATGCATAAATGATTGAAATAAAATACAGTACATGCAGCAATGCAACAAATTAAATCAGAGACAATGAGTGGATAAATAGTTATTACTTTATCACATTAGTCTTTTCAAAAGCTCTATTGCAACTAACCAAGATTAAAGTAAGCCATTGAGAAAAACAGATTTACTTCATCTGTGAAGTTATATGAGACCAATATTTGTATTCATTTACAATTGTTACTGAGAATTCTCTATCAATTTGCAATTAAGTTGAATTGCAGTTTGAATGGCCAATTAGATCGATCCTCCATTTGCATCCTCTTGTAAATGTGCTGATATATGCTTTATCTAAGTGCAAAGTCAACAGTCTCAAACTTTGTCTTTTCTATTATTCCTTTAACACAATCTACATTATAAAAATCATTTTCTTCGTCTAACCAATATGACACTTTGAATGGCTCATCTCTAGGATTGCGTTTAGTTAGCATAGTTGGCATATATTTTGCCTTCTCATTGTGAATATCACTTCCACATTTCTCAATTGTCTGTATCTTTTAACAGATCAGAACAGTACAGCGTACTGTTCAACGTTCAGCCTATGATGCTGTATTGATCTTGATGCCAAATTATACTACATGTCCTCCTCTTATTTGTTAACCATATCCTTTCATTTCCTTCATATTCATATGACTATCTAAAAGCCTCTGAAACTCCACCAAACTCTCTGCTTCCACGACTACCTTTTGCCTCCCATTCCAAACTCCTGCCACTCTATACACAAAAAAAACATTTGCCGAAACGTCGACAGTGCTTCTCCCTATAGATGCTGCCTGGCCTGCTGTGTTCTACCAGCATTTTGTGTGTGTTGTTGTTTGAATTTCCAGCATCTGCAGATTTCCTCGTGTTTGCTCCTCATGTTGTTTTTAAACTTCTTCCCTCTAACCTCTGGTGTTTGACAATTTCTGGGGAAAAGACTCTGACTGTGCATCCTGTCTATCCTTTCATAAATTTTGAAACCTCCATTAGTTCTCCCCTCAGACTCCGACAATCTTGGTAAAACAACTCCGTGGAGGTCTGAGATACACTGCCTTACCCTCATCAAGTGCCTTTGCCATCATCTCAAAAAATCAAGTTTGAAAGACATGACTTGCCCCACACAAATCCATGGCAACTGCCCCTACACAGAATATTCAAACATTAGCCATAATATTTAAATGACTTTAAGTGGCTCCTTAGATGTTGAGAAAATGAAAGCAAAATATGATGAAATACCATGCAGACATTTTCTGTTTATTGTCAAATTTTAAATTAGTCCTTAAAGTGACACAATAAAATAGCAAAATGGTTAATCACTAACTTCATTTTGCTTTTTTTCTCTTATTCCCCCTGTTGCAATCAGGTAAAAGGTACTAGTGCCTCAGGACTCGCACTGACAGGTTCACGAACAGTTACTACCTCTCAACCATCAGGCTCTTGAACAGAAGATCATAACTACACTCTTTCTATTTCTGGTGTACCCACAATCAAGGATCTCACTTCAAGGATTCTTTATCTTGTTATTTCATGCTCTCGTTATTTATTGCCACTTATTTATTTTTGCATTCGCACAGTTTGATAGTCATTGATCCTGCTTACAGTTATTGCTCTATAGATTTGCTGAGTATGCCTGCAGGAAAAATAATCTATGTGGTGTTTTGTATATATTCTGATAATAGGTTTTATTTTTAACTTTGAACTTTTTTGTGACTGAATTGTGCAAAGACAATCAGCTGATATAAATATAGAGCATTCCTTTGGTACTCTCAAACAATGCTTCTGTTGTATGGAAGATCCCATTCAGATGCATTTGTGGCTGGAATTACAAAGGTGCTCTAAATATAGGTAGAGTAACTTTGCCAATCTGAGATCAATAAGGAGATGAGAAGCATGGACCATGAAGAAAAGAAAAAAGACAATGCTTTATATGAAGAGCTGTATTTGATGAGATCAGATCATTCTGAGTAAAACTCTAAACTCAACCCAAAATAGTTCCACGCTCCTAATCTTTCCTCTGCTGTTGACAACACAACCTTCTTCCACTTAACACTATATCTCCATTTTGCTGAAAATCAACATAAGTTGGGATGCCAAAAGAATTTTACAACACAATACACACGCCAATAAAATAACATACTCCTGTTACTCATTTCACATTGCCAACGTTGCACATACTCTTGTTACTCATTTCCATGCCAATTACATGCGCATTTGAGGTAAGATGGCATTGATAACTGACAATTCTATATGCAGCTCCAATGGGAATCATCAAATATTCCCGTTTAGGACTTCAACAGCTGAAATCTACAGTCACAGCCATGGGTACTTCAGTAAGCTGCATCAACTTAAAACATTTTAAAAAAATTTGATACTCAAAATCGACGAACCTCAGATGGCGGACCTGGGTCATGAGTGCAGTTCCATTTTTTAAAAAAAGTAAGTGGAGAAGGCACACAGGTATAATCAAAACACTGAGACCTTAAACTGCTACTCCACTATCCTGCTAGTGAATATACAGTCCATGGAAAATAAAATTGAAGACCTAGAGCAAGATTGCTATACCAGAGGGACATCAGGGACTGCTGTGTACTTTGCTTTATGGAAACCTGGTTCAGATGCAACACTTCAGCTTAATAGCGTTACGATTCTCCCAAAAGACAGGACAGCCCAGTCTCTGAAAGGCAGAGGAAATAGAGTATGTTTTATGAACATCATGGAGTCCTGTTCACCCAATCTGGAACATCTAGCAGTTAAATATCATCTATTTATCTGCTAAAGGAGTTTCTGTCATCATCCTAGTATCAGTGTACATTCTACCTCAGAGCAATGTCAGGTAAGCATTGGCTGAGCTAAGCACCATAATCAGCTTGAGGCATAAAATCTGCACACCCTGATGCCTTCCCTATCATTGTGGGATAGTTCAACCAGTCCAGCTTGAAGAAGTCTCTGAACAATTACCACCAACATATTACCTGTGGAACCAGAGGAGCCAACACTCTTGACCACTGATATATCACCAATATCAACACGTACTGTGCCACCCCATGGCCGCACATTGAAAAGTCCGATCACCTGGCTGTACTTCTACTTCCCAGCATACAGGCAGAGACTATAGACCACAGCACTAGTGGTGAAGACCAAGAAGGTATGGTCAGGAGAGGCAGAGGAACACTTACAGGACTGCTTTGAGCTGGTGTACTGGACAAATTTCACCATCATTGAGACTGAATGAATACGCGACAGTTGTCACCAACTTCATCAAGACCTGTGTGGATGAATGTGTGCCTTTGAGAACAGGCTGGAGCTATCCAAGCCAAAATCTATGGATGTGCCAGGAGCTTCATAGTCTGCTGAGGGCTGGATCTGCGGCATTCAAGACCAGAGATCCAGAACTATACAGCCTGCTGAAGGTTACTTCAAGAGTGGACAAACAATTCTGCTTGAGGTTAGAGAAGGAATTATATGCAGGTAAACTCTGGAAAGGTCTGCAGTCTATTGCTTCCTACAAAACAAAGTCGAACATCATGAATGGCTGTGACGCTTCACTGCCAGTTGAGCTCAATGCCTGTTATGCACACTTTGAAAGGGGGAATAAAACTACAGCTGTGTGAATCCCTGCAGCATCTGGTGACCCTGTAATCTCTGTCTCAGAGGCTGACGTCAGAACATCTTTCAAGTGCCTGAATCCTCGAAAGGCATTAGGCCCTGATGATGTACTTGTTAGGACTCTATAAACCTGTGCCAACCAATTATCGGCCGTGTTCAGGATGTCTTCAATCTTTTGATGCTGTAGTCAGAGGCTTCCACCTATTACACAAGGGTGGCAATCATACCAGTGCCGAAGAAGAGCAGGGTGAGCTGTCTCAATGACTATAATCCAGTGGCACTCACATCTACTGTGATGAAGTGCTTTGAGAGATTGGTCATAGCTAGAATCAACTCCAGCTTAAACAAGGACCTGGACCCACTACAATTTGCCTATCACTACAATAAGTCTACAGCGGATGCAACTTCACTGGCTCTCCACTCAACCTTGGATCACCTGGACCATAGTAATACCCATTGATTACAATGACAACTGTTTATTGATTACAGTTCAGCATTCAACACAATCATACTGTCAATTCTATTCAACAAGTTCAAAAACCTGGGCCTCTATACCTTCCTCTGCAACTGGATCTTTTACCTTCTCACTCTGAGACAAAGTCTGTGCAGATCAGAAATAACACCTCTTCCTTGCTGAAAATCAACACTTGTGCACCTCAAAGATGAGTGCTTAGTCCTCTGTTCAACCCTCTGTACACCTGTGTAGCTAGACACAGCTCAAGTGTCAGCTATAAATTTGCCGATGACACAACTATTGTTGGCAGAATTTCAGATCATGAGAAGACATGTAGTAGTGAAATTGATCAGCTGGTCGATCAATACCAATCCTGCACTCAACATCAGTAAGATCCAGAAATTGATTGTGGTCTTCAGGAAGGGGAAGTCAAGAGAACACACATTAGTCCTCATCACAGGATCAGCAGTGGAAAAGGTGAGCAATTTCAAGTTCCTGTGTGTCAACATCTCTGAAGTTCTATTCTGGGCCCAGTATATTGAGGCAATTACAAAGAAGGCATGACAATGGTTATATTTCATTTGGAATTTGAGGTGAATTGGTATCTGTCCAAAACACACAGATTTTTACAGATGTACCATAGAAGGCATTCGAACTGGTTGCATCATGGTCTGATATGGAGTGGCCACTGCACAGGTTTGGAAAAAGCTGCAGAAAGTTATAAACTCAGCCAGATGCATCATGGACTCTAGCCTCCCCAACATCAAGGACAACTTCAAAAGGCAATACCACAAAAAGGCAGCATCCATATCACACAGTGCATTCTCTCTTTTCATTGCTACCATCAAGGATGAGGTACAGAAGCCTGAAGATACACACTCAACATTTCAGCAACAGCTTCTTCCCCTCCTCCATTATATTTCTGAATGGACAATAAACCCATGAACACTTCCTTACTTATTTCCCACTCTTTTTTGCATTACATATTTATTTTAGTAGATTTTAAATATACTTTTCATTGTAACCTATAATTTTTTTAAAAAATTATTATGTATTGCAATGTACTGCAGCCGAAAAACAACAAATTTCACAGCTTATGCCAGTGATGTTAAACCTGATTCTGATTCTAATTCATGTCCTAGTATCTTTATAAACTGTCTTTCCGTGGTTGATAGAATGGAAAGCTGTTCATTTTCAAATGAGGATGTAAGATCTCTTTTGTTTTGATCTTGGCTGCCTACCTCTAATCTGTATCATTCATACCTGGGCTGTAGCAGGATGCAAAAGCTCTCATCCTCAGAAAAGACAGCATAATTTGGCCCTCATGGTGTGAGATTAATGCCCTCACCCATCCTTGTAGTCTGTTGAAAGAGAGGGTCAATGAACCTTTGTGAAGTCTTGAAAGTCCTTTTGAAAATTGTTGAAAGTACTTTTTCCAGCAATGAATGTGTGGAATTCCATCACAACATAAAAGACTCTGATGGGGCCAAAGCAATATTTGTACTTTACTGGCAACCTCTCAACATGGTTAAATAGCTGGTCATTTATCTTTATTGTCTACCTGCACTACACACTCTCTGTAGCAGTTATACTTTATTCAGCAGTACTTTGTGCTACCTCAGTGCACTGTGCAATGATTTGATCTGTATGAACAATATGCAAGACAAGCTTTTCGCTGTACCACAGTTAATGTGACAAAATACATCAATTCCAGTTCAAATAAAATTTGATAATAAAGTTAACATGAAGAAAGTTGACATTTACCGACCGGCACTTATCCTTGCAAGCAGAACAAGTGCTATACCTGCCCCCTACACCTCCTCCCTCACTACCATTCAGGGCCCCAAGCAGTCCTTCCAGGTGAGGCGGCACTTCACCTGTGAGTCTGTTGGGGACACTTACTGCGTCTGGTGCTCCCAGTGTAGTCTCCTGTATATCAGGGAACCTCTACGTAGATTAGGAGACTGCTTTGCCAGGCACCTCACTCCGTCTGCAAGACAAAGTGGGATCCCCCAGAGGCCACCCGTTAATTCCACTTCTAATTCCCAACGTGTCAGTCCGTGGCCTCCTCTAATGCTGTGATGCGGCCACGTTCAGGTTGGAAGAACAACGCCTATGGGTAGCCTCCAACCTGATGGCATGAACATGAATTTATTGAATTTCTGGTAAGGCCCTTCCCTCACCGTTCCCTGTTCCTGTTTCCCTCTCTCACCTGCCCATTACCTCCCTTTGGTGCTCCTCCCCCTTCCCTTTCTTCCATGGCCTTCTGTCCTGTCCTATCAGATTCCTCCACCTCCAGCCCTTTATCTCTTTCACCAATTGACTTCCAGCTCTTTACTTCACCCCCCCAGTTTCACGTATCACCTACTACCTTGTATTCTTTCCTCCCCTCCCCCACCTTCTTACCTTGACCTCATCTCTTTTTTCTCCAGTCCTGATGAAGGGTCTTAGCCCAAAACATTGACTATTCATTCTTTTCCATAGATGCTACCTAACCTGCTGAGTTGCTCCCATATTTGTCTGTGTTGCTTGACATGAAGAAATTAAGTTAGACTTGAAGGAATATATAAATAAAGAAAATGAACAGAAATAGGTTGAGAAGAAGAAAAGTTTAATGAAGATAGCCCCTTATTATGGGCTTGTACAGTTGAAGAATGGCCACTGATATTGGAATAATTAAAAGTGGAGATGCACAAGAGGACAGATTTAAACGACAACAGGTATTTGAGGGGCAATAGGTCTGTGAAAATTATGAAGGCACTGGACCAAGAATGAAAATATTAAAGCTAACATTAATGGTCCAGAAGTCTATGCAGTCGATGGGATTAGGGTGTTGAACGTAACTGGTAGTCACTAAGCTGAGAGAGGAATATTTTGAAACAGCTTCTGTTTACTGGAGAAGATGCTAGAAGGGTGTACTGTGGACAATAGTCTGCAGTCAAACTCAAAGACATAGATGTAGGATTCCTGAACTGACCAGAAACTGAGTTGACTGATGTCATACAAGTTGTTTCCTTGAGTGTTACTCCAGTCTTCCATATTCCTTCCTTTCTGGCAGGATTTGCAATGTGGCAAGCATTTGATCTGATACTTTCTTCTAAGATGGCCTAAGATGTCAATGTGCTTATCTAACTCCTGTGCTGCAGAACAGAACGTGACATTTGTCCTGCAGCAGACAACACTTAGTCTGCCCTGCAGTCTTGCCTTAGTTCCTGAGTACTTGGTCTCGTACTACACCATGTTCAGATCCCTTGTCTCACCATACAACCTTGATTTATTGCTATGTTATTAGGTTCATTATGTAGCTATCACAGCACGATACTGACTTACCCTAACACTAGGAAACACTTGCAGCAATTAGTTTCTTAGAAGCTAAAATGGGAGTGCTTAAAGAAGTTGTTTTAGATTTATTAATTTTACTGAAGAATTTAAACTTGGACAAGATAGATTAAAATCAACTGTTAATCAATGGGTTAATTTAAAACAATTTTCAATATAAAACCATCTAAAAAGAATCATTTTAATGTACCTTTGTGACTCTTTTCTACATACACTTTTAAACCATCTAAGTATTTAAAAAAAAGAACAGTGTTGCCTTTAGTAATCTCTACTTAAACTGTTGTTTTTATATTATCCCAAGCAGGGAGCATTCTTTAGAGTGATTCATGAAGGAGATAGCAAAGGTTGAGTATGATTTAGCAATCTTAGCTGACTATACGGGTCGCAACTTTATCTGCATTTCAAAAGCTGATAAGAATAAATGTCCCAGGCAACTGTTCTGTACCAGTCAGTTAACTTAAGGCAAAGTTAATTCATTCATCAAACAGAATTTTTTTATTTCCCAAAAGAAAAATACGGGCTGGAAAATTGCATGAAGCTACCCCACATTCATGCTTGATTCTTATCAAACTGCGAAATGCACTTCTACATTGAGTAGGCCTCCAGCATAAGTTCATGAACAAGCAGGTTTTGACCTGGTGACAGAGGCTTGAGCAGGTGAGCTGATTGTCAGAGCCTGAATGGTTGTGAATAACCATCCCTCTTAAAGTCAGTGATCTCCATCAGATTAAATGATCTGCTGAATCAGCACCAGGTCTAACCAGTTGTTGACCTAATGGACAGATTTTCCAACAATCGTATTCTTTCTCTAGGCTCTATTCTGGAATGTGTTTGAATGACAGGAATGATCATCTATGAGGGTACTTGGCACATCCACATTTTGTGCGGACTTCAACCCAACTCCTCTTTCCTACACTGATATCATACAAAACAACAGAACAAAATTCTTCAGGCAGAGTATCTTAGAAGTGAATATTTGAAATTCCTTACTCAAGCACTTGTTGAGAGATATACAAAACGGCCTGATAACTTTTTTTGGATAATAGGTGATCTAGCAATGGGGTTAGTACAGATAAATGGTGCAAAGGTAAAAGATCAGCAAAAATCTTCTTAAACGGGGAAACAGATGTAGGGAGTGAGGCGAATGGCCTGTTCCTACTTTAACTTCTTAAATTATTGTGTCACTAAGGGCTGAGCAACAAGTACTGAATCTTTGTATCCAAGGTGAGATGTGCACCATCTCTATCCTATAATGAAAGGAGCATTTTAGACTTTTTTTAAACGCTTTGCACTTCCATCCCTAAGCACCAGTGTATGATCCAACATAGATAAGACCTACCTCAAAAGCAGTAGAATTCACTTCAGATATTTCTCCCAGGATTTGCCCTAGGGTAGAGCACAGTTATAGCATCAACTGCAATAACCCTGGCATCAATTATTGACTTTCAAAATCAATATTTTTTAAAAGTGACACATGGAGCAATTTAAGACACTGCTTACTAGTTCAGAATCATAGAGCTGTGAAGCCTCTACAAAAGGCCCTTCGATCCATCTTTGTCCATGCTGACCAATTTGTATATTCAAGCTTATCCCACTCCCCAGGACCTGGTCCATATCCCTCTTTTGTTGATATAATAATGGCAGTTTCTTGTATCTATGTTAATATTCTAAGTTGCCAAAACACGCAACATAAAATTTGTAAAATAATTGTGCAACAAACTTAGCATTATACCTACACTCATATGATTTCTGATAGAGAATTAACTCTTGGCTTCTTGTGGAGTATGGTGTATGGTACAAAGGAGAGTTGTCTTAATGAAGAGAAAATTGTGAAGTGTCAGGTCACAACAAATTAACTGACTGGCCATAGAGTGATGTTGGGATAGTAGAGACAGGTCCTGTAATTATGATCTCTTTGTCTTGGGAAGTTATGAACTGAAGCACTAGAAATAAATACATAGAAGATGCTCTTTGAAAAACAGTGATGTTGCATTTTATTATTACTGTGTATTCTAAGTTTTCTCTGTTAAGACGGTCACCAGTAAGCAAGTTTGCAACGTAATAGTTTGCTCAGAATATATATAAAACTGTCTCATTTTTTAGAACAACTTAAATGCTCATCACAAAATGGCCTGACAATATTATGTACACAGGATTGTACACAACAAATTGGAAGAAAGTGCACACAAACATTATGATCCTTGCAACTCAAAAGATATTCTTCAAAGTCCATGCTTATTGAACTATGACTACATTTTGATGTTTAGTACATACCTTATTGAAAAAAGAACAAAATAACATTTTCCTCCATTACTTTAGATAAACTATAACTTGCAGTTTTGTGTTTTCTTCTGTTACTTATTTCAGGATTTGGTGTTAAACTTCGATAAAACTAAATTATTTAACACTGGAAACAAGGACATCAAATAGTAAAACTTGGTCCTTTTCTTTGTCCTTTGGGTTTGAAACCATCTGCTCACTTTGCACAGAAGAAATATTTTCAACTCTCAAATTTCTGCCAGCCGCATTGGAAATTATGCATAAAATACTTGAAGCTTTAATTTAGCAAATATTTTAAGTGTTGTCAGTGCCTGTAATTTCAGTTATTCATGTCAGAAATTTTTCATTTGTATTTATGAGTATTTTAAGTCAAGTTGAACCGTTCCAGCTTTTAGACACCCCAAGGAGTTTGCAGCAAATAGCATTCCCAAGGGTTGGTGGATGTATTGGCTGCAGTAACAGCCTAAACAGAGAAGTTAACACATTGAGTATCAAGTTACTTGTCCAAGTGTTTGAGTGAAATAACAAATTAATAAAACATAATGAAGGAGCTAATAGGTTGAACTATTCTTTCCATGGAGAATGGCATGTGGAATTCCATTTAAAGAGGAGATCAAATTGAGGCTATGACCTATAACTTGAACACAAAGTGATCAGAGTGTACGTCTTAGAAGTGGGAAATGGGAGGAAACAGAGCAGAAATTATTGAATGAGTTGGACAAAATTAGTATGTGTGCAAATCAATAGCACTTGAAATTAAATGCAAGCCAATGTAAAAGAACTATTCATAGAAATACAAATGGGCAAACTTTGTACTCTTTTAATGGCTCTGAAATAGCCATGGTTCAAATGGAAAGGGAGTAAAAACTCTCAACATACATAATATGGGATATATACAATCAGTTGAAAGCACCAATAAAATGTTGAACTATAAAATCAAAACAACTGTTAAAAAATGTAGAATTAAACTGTGTGATAGTTTGGTACCTTATCTATTCTGGCTGTGGAGTTATAAAGGAAATATGTAATAATTGAATGGAAGTGCAAGGAAGATCCAGTATAGTGAAGCCTGTAATCTCAAATCTAGTTTATAGTAAAACTCCAATAATTCAGCATCTCTGGGACTTTCGTGTCACTGGATTAACAGATTTTCCAGATTATTAGACACTACTCCTTTTAATATTCATACACAAACCTTATTTAATTCTTTTTACATGTCATATATTAGTTAATATTAATACATTTTCCATTGAACCCTGTGAATTTAAAGGGAGCAGGAAATATATGAGCTCCATCTGAATGCTCGTACTGGCCAGACTTACTCATATTCCTATCACCTGCTGTTTCAGACCCAGTCCTGGCCCCAGTCACAAAATCTGCTCACAGTCAGGACCCTCTGGTACCACAACACATCTCACTTACACTCCAAAGTCCTACCTTACATTTCAGAGCCAGTGGAATCAGCAGGACTTGCAAACAATCAGACACCAGATTTTTGGAGTTTTATTAAGGGACAATCCTTAGAAGACACAGGCTTTTCATGGACTGATGTTGGTAAATAGCATAGAAAATATGAAACATGAATATTATTTGTTAGATTGTGAATGCACAGCAAGTCAACTATGCTCAACCTAGTGTTGGGGACTTCTAGAGTTGAGGAATCATACCTTGAATGACCTACCTTTTGATGTCCATGCAAACTCTTGAATTTAGTTAGAAATACATAGAAAATACTAATGGAAAACAAGAAGGTGACTCTGATCTGTGAACTTAAAAAGCTAGTATAGGCTTCTTCATCTGCAATAAATAATATTTTGTACACATTGTTCTCAACAATATGAGAATAAAATAAAATTGTGTTTGATATTTTGACAGCTTGAAATCTTCATTCTTCTCATCATTTTTTTATTATAGACACTCAGTTATAATCTCATTTTTCAGTTTCACTTTGTACCTCAGTTCTGTTGCAAAAGCTAACAGATACATTTCTGTAAATGTAAAAAGCAGTTTCTACCAATTGAATTGTACCCAAAGGACACATTAAAATAGTTTATGATAGTTAAGAAAATTGTTTCAAATCAACTTTCCATTAGCCAGTCATACAACTAAATTGTCAGTGCTTGATTTTCTTTTGTAAGTTATTTGTTTACATTCTATATCGTACATCTGACGACAGTTTTTAACCATGACTAGCATTTACCATGTGCACTCTGCAAATTGCCTTAAACAAGGCTCATTTAAATATGCACCTTTTATAAACCATTTACAGATGCTTACTGTCATGGAACCTGAGAATATGTTTTTTTAAAAAATACTATATTCTACTAAGAGGAACACATGTTATTTCATAGAACATATACAATTACTGCATTAACTTCAGCTGATTTATTGTTCAAATATTGTCAGAACTTGATATATTCAGTTTTATATTTTATATTTAATTCTGTAGTAATGGCACAAACTGAAGCATAGAGAGATCCAGTACAGCAACCTAGTTCACACCAACCACCACCATCTATTTTGACACTCTTCCCACACACACCATTGTTATTCTCATCACAATCACACCTGCCCCTCTCCATATTGTACCTCTCACCTACACAATAGTGGCAATTTAAATGGCAAAATAACGCACATCTCTGGATGTAGGAGGAAACCAAAGCATCTGGAAGAAACCCACACAGTCAAAGAGAGAACATGCAACTTAATACAGACAGCGAAATGGATCAGCATCGAACTTAGATCACTGGTGCTAGTAGAGCTAGCTGCTCTACTAGTTCAAAGTAAATTTGTTCTCAAGGTACATATATGTTCCCATATACAATTCTCAGATTTATTTTCTTGTGGGAATACTTAATAAATCTATAGCATAATAACTATTACAGAAAGACTACCCAACTTGGGTGTTCAGCCAGAGTGAGGAAGACAACAAACTGTGCAAATACAAAAATAAAGAAATAATAATAGTAAATAAATAAATAAGCAAGAAATAAAGAGTGCATTAGATTACGAGTCCTTGAAAGTGAGTCGATAAGTTGTGGGAACATTTCAATCATGGGGCAGGTGAAGTTGAGTGAGTTATCCCCTCTGGTTCAAGAGTTGATGGTTAATGGGGAATAACTGTTCCTGATCCTGGTGGTGTGAGTCCTATGGCTCCTGTATCTTCTACCTTATGACAGCAGTGAGAAGAGAGCATTTTTTTTTTGTAATTTTTTTTTATTGAAGTTCATCAAACAAATATTTCCATGGTGGTGGGTTTGCTGCTTTCCTGTGACAGAGTTTCATGTAGATGAGGTTAATGGTGGGGAATGCTTTACGTTTGATGGACTAGGCCATATCCACTGCTTTTCATAGGTGAAGCACTCTAGTTGACACCGCTGTGTAAATCTAGGGAAGACAATCCTTGATGTGGCAATCCTTGCCAAATGTGTGAGATTGAGGCGCGAGCCCACTCCAAAACCCCTGTTTGTGTGGATGCTCGATCATTTGCTACCCTGTTACAAATTAATGCTATGAGATAACAGACAGTACACTGCATACGATCAAAGAAATTATTTTTATGAATCTTAACTGAAGGGTCAGTAATGAATAACAAAAAGAAAAGTGGCTCACAATCCATTTCGAACAAACAGGTCTCCCACCGGATCGTAACCCCAGCATCTTCTCTCTTCATCTCCTCTCAAACAAAAAGCCAAGTCCAACCATATTGTCCCTCACCAAGAAATGCCTCCCACCTATTGGATGGCACACATTCCACATCATCCCTTATCTTCAACAATAACCCAAAAAGGCTGAAAGCAGAACAAACAACTCTTACAGAGCTGCTAAATGAAATAGTTACAGCATAACAGTGAAGGTGTGAACCAGAGCATTACACTCAACCCCCACCCCGCCACCACAGATAGATATGTCCTGATGACTTCGAAAATGACTTTGTCATCCTGTCATTAATAACACCGTTTTCAAAGGAATTTCGTGATGTCAGAACCTCCAATCCGTTTGTAAATGTTAGTGACATATCTCACCAGGCAGATAGCTGCAACCCTCTGTTTCCCCAGCAGTACGTAGGCCTGCCTATCTGGGAGTCTCTTGACTCTTTGAGACCTCCACATCCTATCACCTGTATCTTCAGTTTCAGACTTTCCTTGGGATCTTTCTGGTCTACATTGTGAGGCCTCCCCCATCTATTACTCATACCTTCTGGCAACTCAGGTTACTCTACCACCTGGCTGAGCTCAGCTTCATTCCCAATTACTTTAGAGCCCAGTCCCCCTTTGAGGTCCAGCTGCAAACCTGCCTGTCCACAGATAATCCCCACGATTTCACCTGCCTCAATTAGTGTGCAGTTAGAAAAAGGCACCATATATCACACCCCATTTCTTCATCCTCCGAGTCCGTGTCCCAGGTAGATAGGGATGTAAAGAGAGCTTTTGGTACATTGGCCTTTATAAATCAAAGCATTGAGTATAAGAGTTGGAATGTTATGGTGAGGTTGTATAAGGCATTAGTAAGGCCGAATTTGGAGTATTGTGTGCAGCTTTGGTCACTGAATTACAGGAAGGATATTAATAAGGTTGAAAGGGTGCAGAGAAGGCTTACAAGGATGTTGCTGGGACTTGAGAAACTGAGTTACAGAGAAAGGTTGAATAGGTTAGGACTTTATTCCCTGGAGTGTAGAAGAATGAGGGGAGATTTGATAGAGGTATATAAAATTATGATGGGTATAGAGTGAATACAAGCAGGCTTTTTCCACTGAGGCTAGGGGAGAAAAAAAACCGGAGGACATGGGTTAAGGGTGAAGGGGAAAAAGTTTAAAGGGAACATTAGGGGAGGCCTAGTGGTCAGCTAACTTATTCTTTCCAGGGTGCCCCAAATTCTTTTTGAGGACTTGGTCTCCAGGCATGAATTGGGAGACCCTAACTTTTTGATCATACTTCCTTGATTCTGCTAGGTAACCAAGACCTCAGCTAATTCATAAACCTTTTTCAGCTCCCTTCTCATACAGACACATAAAGTCTTCTCTTTATCAGCCTCATTCATGGATATCTGGTAATGCCCACTCCTCCAGTCCAGCACTCTGAACCATGTCACACCATTCAGGCAAGCCGGCACATCCTCAATTCTCGGGACTGTATACTGGTGGGGTCTGTATGCCTGTTCAGAGTCCAATAGTCCACACACATCCGTACCTTTCCATTCTTCTTCCTGGCCACCACAATTAGAGATGCATAAGGGCTTCTAGACTCAGTGATGATCCCAGCTTCCTTCAACTTCTGCAGATGCTACTGAATGTCCTCCACCTCTGCAGGTGCCAGTTGCCGCGACCTTTCTCTGAACGGGGTGTCCTCTGTCACTTGGATGGTATGGGAGTGCTCTTGGAATAACCCACATCAGACTCATCAGTAGAAAAGGAATCTTCCAGCTTCAATATTTTCTCTATCAACCTTTTCTTCCAGCCTCCAGCTACCAGAAGTCCCCAAAGTTGAATGACTTGGCAGTCATCTTTCCTCTTTTCAGGGAGAGTTTCTCCCCAGATTGTCTCACAGGGACACTAGACATTACCATCACCAGGAATATCATCTTTATCATATGCGGGGGGGTGGTCACACTGGGTCATCTCAGTCCTAAACTCTGCCACAAGCTCCTTCACAACTTCCCGGGGTGGGTTATCAATGGTCACCTTAGCAAAGGGGACCTCTGCCAAGGACTGTACCCTGCAGATGGAGGCCACACATAGGATTTTCCATTCATGAGCATAGTTTGGTCATACCATGATGTGATGCAACCAATATACTTTCTACTACACATCAATAGAAGTTTATCAAAGTTATAGATGTCGCGTTAAAACATGCCTATGAAACTAGAGGTGCTGCCATGCTTTCTTCATAATTGCATTTATGTGCTGGGCCCAGGACAATTCCTTTGAAATAATAACACTGCAGTATTTAAAACTGATGATTCTTTCCACCTCTGATCTTCTAACGAGGACTGGCTCATGGACCTCTGGTTTCCTTTTCTTGAAGTCAATAATCAGCTCTTTAGTCTTGCTGACATTGAGTAAGAGGTTGTTGTTGTGTCTGCACTAAACCAGATTTTCAATCTCCCTCTTATATGTTGGTTCATCACCACCTTTGATTCATCCTATGACAGTCATTAGCAAACTTGAATATGGTATTGAAGCTGTGCTCAGCCACATAGTCATAAGTGTAAAGGGAATAGAGCAGAGGGCTAAGCACCCCAGACTTGTGGTCTACCTAGGCTGATGGAGATCATGGAGGAGATGGTGTCACCAATCTGGACTGACCAGGGTCTGCAAGTAAGGAAACTGAGTATTCAATAGCACAAGGAGGTACTGAGGCCAAAGTCTTGGAGCTTACTGATTAGTTTTGAAGGGATGATGGTATTGAATGCTGAGCTGTGGTAAATAAAGAGCATCCCGATGTATGCAGATGCTGTCTGAGCTGCTGAACATTCTAGTGCTTGCTGCTGCATTATCACTTGGGTTCTGTGCAGAAAAAGAATGGAATGTGTGGCCCGAGCAAAAATATGAAAGGCAAGGGTTTTGGTTTCTGGGGAAGGAGGGAGCAGGATCATGGATCAAAAATCATTTGAATGGTGGTTAAAATAAGGGCAGCGTGGAGTGGTCTGCCCTGTCAATTTCCTATGGCTTTTTCCAGGTATAGAATGTGAGGATTAATGTAGGATGTGTATAAATGTGTACTTGATGATCAGCATGGGACTGGCAGGCTGAAGGAACTACTTCTATGCTGTGTGATTATAACATACCGTGCCTCTACCAGCAGTGGATTTTCCCTTAGCCTTTCTAAAAAGGTTGAATCAGGGTCAGAAAGATTATTGTAAACTGTGAAAAGGAGAACAATTAATTATTGTAGAATATAAGCGGATTAGTGGAATGGCTAGGCACATGTCAAAAAGTAAGCTCACCTTCAAATGAGTAAACCCTCATGTTGTAGACTCAGCCAATTCCATTACGGGCATAAGCTTTCCCACCAGTATGGACAACTTGAAGAGGCGGTGCCTCAGGAAGGTAGCATTCAACACTAGGGATCCTCATCATCCAGGACATATCCTTTTTACTTTATTACCATCAAGGAAGAGTTACAAAGCACAATAATAGTGGGAAGCTGTTGCCTTGGATGGAGGTGTTGAGGACTAGTAGTTTGCAGATACAAAATAATAGGAGGAGAACTATGAGTGAGATGAGGATTTTTTTTTATATTGCACATGGTTGGACTCTAAAATATTGCCAAGAGGTGTGGTGGAGGCAGATTCCATTGTGAAGGCAAGGCAATGGATGTTGTCCACATGGCCTTTGAAACATCCCACTTGATCAAGAAGGTTCAGTCATTCGGAATTCAAGATGAAGTAGTAAATTTCATTTGACATTGGCTTCACGGAAGAAGATGGTTGCCTCCCCAACTGGAGGAGGGTGTACCACAGGGATCGGTGCTGGGTCTGTTGTTGTTTATCATCTAAGTCAATGATCTGGATTATAATGTGGTAAACTGGATCAGTAAGTTTGCGGATGACCAACATTGAAGGTGTAGTGAACAGCAAGGAAGACTATCAAGGCTTACAGTGGGATCCGCTCCAGATTGAAAAATGGGCTGAGGAATTGCATATGGAATTTAATACGGACAAATGTGAGATGTAGCACTTTTGGAGGGCAAACCAGTGTAGGACTTACATGGTGAGCAGTAAGGCAACAAAGAGTGTGGTAGAACGGAGAGGTCTGGGCGTACAGATTTTTAATTCCTTAAACATGGCATCATGGGTAGTTAGTGTCATAAAGAATGTTTTTGGCACATTAGCCCTCATTAATCAGAGTATTGAATACAGGAATTGGGATGTAATGTTGGAGTTGTATAAGATGAGGCTTAATTTGGAACATTGTGTGCAGTTTTGGTTGTCTATCGACAGGAATGGTGTCAATAAAATTTGAAAGAGTGCAGAGAAAATTGACAAGGATGTTACTAGGACTTGAGGACCTGAGATATAGGGAAAAGTTGAATAGGTTAGGACTTTATTCCCTAGAGTGCAGAAGAATAAGGGGAGATTTGATAGCGGTATACTAAATTATGAGGGGTATAGATAGGGTAAATGCAAGCAGGGTTTTTCTGCTGAGGTTGGGTAAGAGTATAAACAGCGGTCATAGGTTAAGGGTGAAAGGTGTAATGTTCGAGGGGAACATGAGGGGGTAATTCTTCACTCAGAGGGTGGTGAGAGTGCAGAATGAACTGCCAGCAGAAATTTGGATGTGGGTTTGATTTTAAAAACATTTGGATAGGTACATGGATTGGAGTGTATGTAGGGCTATGGTTAAATCTCAAGTTGATGAGACTAAGCAGATTAATTGTTCAGCACAGATTAGATGGGTTGAAAGGCCTGTTTCTGCACTGTAGTGTTCTATGACTATATGCTTAAGGACATGCAGTTGTGGAAGCATGGCATTTTTAACATAATCTACATTTATGTCAGAAAAATGTATTCTAAGAATTAATAAAGACAGACCAGGTCTCTCTGATAGCATACTTATAGAGAACACAGAAAGAATAGCAAAAAAAATGTAACATTGATTTTGTTTCTTAGGAATGCCAAAATTCTGGGATTAATTTTACACCTTTTGTGGAGCAGGGAAATTACAGGAAACTCTTTAGCCTAGGGTGGAGCCATTATAATGGGCTGAGATGAGATTGTGGGATCTCTTGAAAAATGAGCATGAAAATGAGGAATAATGGGTGCAGCGTATTTATGCCTGACTGTAGCTCAGTGGTGGGTATTTCCTTTCCACCCTATTTACATGTGCATGTACAGGAGAAATTCCATGCTGATGTTTTCAATAAATATACCCAGCCTTTTACAATTATGGCTGCATTTGCAGAGAAATTAAGTTGTTCCAGTTGACAAAAGGCACCAAGCTGATTTACAGGTAGGCATTCAAATAAACTGGTTCTTCTCTTTAACACAAGACCTCTTGTTTCTTTCAGAGATTTAAGAAATGGCAGTGTTCAGTTACTGTGCCCAATCTTGCTATTATTATGATGCCACTTCTGCATTTTTACGCTGATAGACCATGTCCTTTATGAAAACATTTAGAAATGGGCAGAACCCAAGGGACATGTCACTAATTGTATTGCTTCACAAAGCACAAGTTCTAGAATATTAAGACAGCATTTTTTAAAAGGGACTCCTGAGGACAGGTCCAGCCAGGTTAACACTATGAGTGCCTGAACATATGGCTTAGTTTCTATTGTATTAAGTTCATTGATTCTATTATGTTTATTATTCTAATATGCATTTATTGAGTATGCCTACAAGAAATTGAATCTCAGAGTTGTATGTAGTGACATATACGCACTTTGATAATAAATTTACTTTGAACTTTGAAATGTGGTGCATCAGCGCACAATTCTTTCACTTATAAATCTGACTTTCAAACTGACCTTGAACTGACCTTTTACTTCATTATGTTTTATAGAAACATAGAAAATCTACAGCACAATACAAGCCCTTTGGCCCACAAAGTTGTGCCGAACATGTCCTTACCTTAGGCTTACCCACAGCCTTTTATTTTTCTAAGCTCCATGTACCTATCCAAAAGCCTCTTAAAAGACCCTATCGTATCCACCACCACCACCGTTACCGGCAGCCTATTCCACGCACTCACCATTCTCTGCTTAAAAAACTTACCCCTGACATCTCTTCTTTAACTACTTACAATCACCCTAAAACTGTGCCCTCTCATGTTAGCCATTTCAGCCCTGGGAAAAAGCCTCTGACTATCCATACAATCAATGCCTCTCATAATCTTATACACGTCTATCAGGTCACCTCTCATCCTCCGTCGCTCCAAGGAGAAAAGGGCAAGTTCACTCAACCTGTTTTCCTAAGGCATGCTCCCCAATCCAGGCAACATCCTTGTAAATCTCCTCTGCACTCTTTCTATGGTTTCCACATCCTTCCTGTAGTGAGGTGACCAGAATTTTATTTTTAATTCTCCTTTGTTTGTCTCTATTTTTATCATGGAGAAAGACATGAAGGCTTTGGAACTAGGAAAAGTAAAAGGTAGGTGGGGGGAAAGTCTTGGGGATAGTCCATATTATAGTAGAGGAGGTACTAGATGTCTTCTTAAAGCATATGAAGTTAAACAAATCTCCTGGGCATGATCAGGTATATCCAAGAACACCTGTGGGAGACCTGCCTGAGATATTTGCAACATCATAGTCATAGGTGAGGTGCCCATAGACTGCAGGGAGCAAATGTTGTGCTTTTATTTGCAAAGGGCATCAAAGAAAACAGCTAGGAGCCATAGGCCATAAAGTCTGAGATCTGCAATAGTTAAGTTACTGGAGAGGATTCTGAGGAATAAGATATAGTTGAAAGTTCAGGGGTTGATTGGGGATAGCCAGCATGACTTTGTTCGTGGGAGATCATGCTTTATGAACTTGAATGAGTTTTGTGTTAAGGTGGCGTTGTGGATAATGAAGTAGGTTTTCAAAGCTTGCAGAGAGATTTAGGCCAGTTAGAAGAGTGGGCTGAAAGATGGCAGATGGAGTTTAATGCTGATAAGTGGGAGGTGCTACATTTTGGTAGGAATAATCCAAATAGGACATACATGGTAAATGGTAGGGCATTGAGGAATGCAGTAGAACAGAGTGATCTAGGAATAATTGTGCATAGTTTCCTGAAGGTGGAATCTCATGTGGATAGGGTGGTGAAGAAAGCTTTTGGTATGCTGGCCTTTATAAATCAGAGCATTGAGTATAGGAGTTGGGATGTAATGCTAAAATTATACAAGGCATTGGTGAGGCCAAATTTGGAGTATTGTGTACAGTTCTGGTCAACAAATTATAGGAAAGATGTCAACAAAATAGAGAGATTACAGAGGAGATTTACTAGAATGTTACCTGGGTTTCGCACCTAAGTTACAGAGAAAGGTTGAACAAGTTAGGTCATTATTCTTTGGAGCATAGAAGGTTGAGGGGGGACTTGATAGAGGTATTTAAAATTATGAGGGGGATAGATAGAATTGATGTGGATAGGCTTTTTCTATTGAGAGTAGGGAAGATTCAAACAAGAGGACATGAGTTGAGAGTTAAGGGCAAAAGTTTAGGGGTAACACGAGGGGGAACTTCTTTACTTAGAGAGTGGTAGCTGTGTGGAATGAGCTTCCAGTAGAAGTGGTAGAGGCAGGTTCGATGTTGGCATTTAAAAAAAAATTGGATAGGTATATGGACAGGAAAGAAATGGAGGGTTATGGGCTGAGTGCAGGTAGGTGGGACTATGTGGGAGTAAGCGTTCGGCATGGACTAGAAGGGCCGAGATGGCCTGTTTCTGTGCTGTAATTGTTATATGGTTATATGGTAACTTAGCAATCTGATGAGGGCAGGGCACTAAATGTGGTTTCTAAGAACTTCAGCAATGCTTTTGATAAGGTTCCATGTGGCAGGTTGCTTTGGAGAGTTAGACTGCACAGAATCCAGAAAGAGCTGGCTGATTGGCTACACAACTGGCTTGATGGTAGAAAACAGAGAATGGTGATAGATGTTTGTTTCTTAGACTGGTGGCCCATGACTATGGGTGTGCTAGGCCCATGGTGTTTGGCATTAATATCAATGATTTGAATAGGCTTGTAGAGGGCATGGTTGTTATGTTTTCAGATGATGCTAAAATTGGTGGCATAATGGTCGATAAAGAATATGATCAAAAATTGCAAGAGGATCTTATACAGGTGAGTAAGTGATCTAACGAATAGAAAATGGAGATTAATTTGGATAAGTGCGAGGTGTTGCATTTTGGAATGGAAAATTCAGATTAGAGTTTTAAGATGAATGGCAGCAATCTGGGAAGTGTTTTAGAACAGAGAAACCTTGAAGTACAAGTACTTGGTTCACAGACAGTGGAGTTTCAGGGAAAGAGGGTGGTGAAGCAGTCAAGTTAGCAATTCATGGGGTTGTTGTACGGGATGTTGTTGAGACTATTTGAGAATTGTGTTTAGTTTTGATCATGCTGCTTGAGGAAAGAAGGTATTAAACTGGAAAAAGTGCAGAAAAAAATACAAGGATGCTTCCAGGACTTAAAGGACTACGTTAAAGGGAGAGGTTGGACAGGTTAGGACTTATTCCTTTGAGCACCTGAGACTGACAGGAGATCTTACGGAGGTAAAAATCATGAGGGGAATAGATAGGATAAATACACTCAGTCTTTTTCCCGGAGTTTTGTACTCAAGAACTAGAGACAACAGGTTTAAGCTGAGAGGAGAACTTGAGGCATTCTAGGTTAGCATGAACCAAATGGGCTGAAGGGCCTGTTTTCCTGCTGTATGTCTTTCGCACTCTTAGTAAGTGCTCGTGTGTGTAGTTATATGTGAAAACTTTATTTCTTGCTTCTTTAAAGCTATGAAGACAAGACAGCTAAACCAACAAAGGACTGCTTAATTAACTATCCATGCTTGCCATCATGGAAATTATAACGTAAAAGGGCTCTTTTCTCTAGAAAAGAGAAGATTGTGAGATAATCTGAGGGCATCTTTAAAATGATGAAAGGAAAGGATCTGTTGATACAAAAATGTCGAATTGTAGAGAGGTCAATACAAAGAGCCATGAGTTCAAATTAAAAAATCACCATTATGATTGATGAATTAAAGATAATATCCTTTACTCAGTCATGGGCAAGAATGTGAAATTTACTTTCACAATAGAATTATTGAGATGAATAACTTAAATGTTTCAAATTGGTAGCTTCCAGCTTTTAGATCAGTGGGAAATACTTTCACCTCTGAGAATGATAATTCTGGGGTTCACAGTCTTAGCCCGATCACCAAACTGACCTGACACTCCATTATAGAACAGAGAGTATTGTATAGTTATAGGTGATATGTTAAACTGAAGCCTAGCCTGCTCTCTAACACTGTACCTTCTGAGCTGTTTGTATGCACAGTCACGCGGTAACTGAAATGCTGCCATGCGCATAGACTTTGTTATTACGCAATTAGAATTTTCTTTTATGTAATGTTACTATACAGCGACTGTGCAGCTGAAAAAAAATAGACGGAATACTGCTCTCTAATAAAGTGTTTTGACTTTGAATGAATTACATAGAGACCGGAGCTAAACAAGCAGACATTCAGGGGAAGAACCTCCAGGGAGATCTCTCAGATGAATCTTCCACCAAGTCTCCTCCTGAATGTCTGCTGAATACAAAACTTTTACATCTCTTGCTTATCATTCTCTGTATGGCTCATTCAAAGTCACAACAGTTGGGGGCTCATTGAGGATGTTTGTCTGGGAGTTGGATTCTGTTGGCTTGATGGTGGCTCTTAACAGTGGTTACATCTACCATAGCCACCTTTCATCATTCTCTTCTGGTCTATCCTTCTGACCAATGCTACTATCACCCATTGGCATCTCCAAGTATAAGACTTTCTGGATGGTTGAGCTCAGACATGTAGTGATTATATTCAGGAATACTTGCCTGGACAGGCCACACCTGAGTATTTCTTATTGGCTCAATATTTCCATTCAGCATAGTCCACTTCTAAATAACTAGCCTTATGCTCTAATTTCTCTCACTTCCTCTCATCTGCTATCTGACTTTCCCCTTGAAGATATGATGTCCCTCTCCTCATTACTGTGAAATTCACAGTTGTTATCCCCCTGGGTAAACACTTGCCCATCAACCTAATGTTCTTCCTCTTTGGGCATCCCTATTGCAGCAAACCTGTGAAAACTCACTCATTGGGCAATATCCTATTAATCTATCAGACTGCTGAGATACCAGATTCAATATTCCTTGTACTCTCTCATTCCTCTGTAACTTCTTGCTCATGTCTCTTTCTCCCTCTGTAAATATCCCAACTGTTCCTTACGTCCGATGAATGGTCTCGGCTCAAATTGTTGACTCTTTTTTTTCCCCCTCGATGGATGCTTCCTGATATAAAAGAGTTAGTTCTGGCTAATAACTCTTTTAGTAAACTTGATTAAAAAGATTTTTCTCCTGTCTTGAGAGGCCTGCTATTCAAAATTTGGGTGCTGTATTTTCTACATTATAACTGTGATAATACTGTATTTCAGCAATGTTCGATGAGCTGTAAAGTCCTGGAGGTCATATGCATTTCTTGTTTTATATGGAAGAACCAGAGGATCAATTGTGAGGTGAGATAGTGGGTTGAAGCATATATGAAGACACATTTGCAGTTGTCTGTAAATGATCTGTTTCTAGTATATAAATTCAGTGGAAAACTGAGAATGTATTAAAACTCCGAAAGGCTGACATTTCAAACTAGGATATAGTGAACAGAGGCCTACCATCAGTTCAGTGCCGCATAATGAGGTAAACTCATTTTATTGCTTGGACTTGTTGTTTACTCCAATATATAATGATAAAGCATGTCATTTTGGATCCTGCAGCTATAATATCTTTATCTAAGATGTGAAAGCATGTGACACTGTCAAGGGCATTGTGGAAAATAAGCTTCGTGTGACTCAGTGTTCTGAAAGAGCTTACATTCCACCATTAGTAGTGCAGGGGAAAGCTGAGTGAACAGTTTCATTTTCAGTATTCGTATGTGAAATGGGACTGGTTCTTTCAAGTACTGGTAATTTTCTTAGTGACAGAGGGTCAGCTCAGTCCATGAAATTTATCTTTATAACTCTTGTGTAGTTTCCAGCATTATCTCTTGTACACCCTATAGAGCAAAGATTCCCAACCTGGGGTTCACAGACCCCTTGCTTAATGGCATTGGTCCATGGCATAAAAAAGTTTGGAAATCCTTGCTGAAAAATACATCGGACGGAGCAGAGTTGTTATTATTTATAATTGATTGTGGAATATAATGCATTATCTTCCATTGATAAAGCCAATCAACAGATCAGAATTATTATAGAATAATTTAGAGTCACAGAATTAGAATTATGGTCCAATTGGGTCCAATTTCCTGTGTTCAGCTCATATATTTCTAAACACTGCTCTGTGTGTTACCTATTCGAAAGCTTCATACATTATACTACTGTGCCTCCCTCAACCACTTCCTGTGGCAGCTCCTAAGATATACTCAATACCATCTACATGGAAAAGTTGCCCCTTAGGTTCCTTAAATTGTCTCCTCTCACTCTAAACCTATGTCCCATAGTTTTGGGCCTGCCCCACCATTCTAGGGAAAAGACTTATCTATGTCTCACAGAATTTTAAACATTTAAGGTCACCCCCTCATTCTGCTACATTTCCAAGAATGAAAATATAACTTGTAAACTTCTCCCTATAATTAAGGCCCTCTCGTTATTGCAATACCCTCAAACATCTTTTCTACACTCTTTACAGTTTTATCACATTTTTCCTATAACAGGGTGACCAAAACTGTATACAGTATTTCAAGTGCGGCCTTACCAACAACTCATACAATTGCAAAATATTGTTGCAATTCCTATAATCAACGTCTTGACTGATTTATGGCAAAATAACACATGTTTTGTGTCTCATTACTTCAAGTAAAGACCAGGAGAATGTTAATAGCAGCAAAATCAGGGCTAAACTAACATGGAACCCTTGTGTTTTACGCCTTCGCCAGATGTGCATGAACATTCAACATCATTGGTAATTTAGGCCCAAGTGGAAAGTTTGTGCATGTGTGTAGATTTTTGCCATTTCCACATTTTTTGTTTTTGCAGAATTCCACATGGCTTTGTACATCCATGAAAGGGAAAAAAAAGCAATTATAATAAATAAAAATTGCCCAGAGTTGTAAAACCTGCCAACTTTGTTCCGTGATCACTCACATGCTAATGGGGCCAGGAAAACTCAGACAGTGTGAAATTTTGAGAGCTGACATATATAATTAACATTAAGCTGAAAAAGAAACTACAAGATTGCCCGATGTCAGAAAAAGAAATGTAATAAAAATGCAACAAGTGTCCCTCTGACAGTAGGTTGACACGTTATTGCATAGAAGAGAGTTCAGCACATATCTAAGTCGTATTTAATTTGTTCATCTTTAACGCCAAAAAAAGCTGCACAGACTACTGACCAACACTGTTGTGGCTTATTATGATGACAACAAAATTCCCCATCAACATTAAACAAAAACTATAATGTAGTGTGATATTACACTTGGGTGATGTAATAATAAATTCCAGAGTATAGTTATATCCCATTAACACTGATCATTCCTCCTGGAATTTTATTTAAGGATAAAATGGGTGTTTAACTTTGGACAGAATGCAAAACATTTAAATTCCTTTCCACTTCTGCAACCATGTAAAACAGTTTCAGATGGGCATTGACATAAAATCAGCGGTCTAATTCAGGATTGACTGTCAAAGAGTCCTTTATTTACATTTAAGACATGACGTACAGATCTCATTTGCAGTGTCCTTTGAAAGTTTATTTCCTTTCTCTGATATTCTTCTTTTTGGGTTTTCTCTTGTGTAGATTTTATTTTCCCAATGCCACAGAAAATATATTTTAAAGCATATCACTATTGCTCAATTTCAAGTGAAAGGTTCAGTGCATGATCTAATCAGATAAACCTTAAGGATTCAGCCCACATTTCTACTCTCTCTATTCCTATGACTGTGTGGCTGATCACAGCTCAATTGCCATTTATAAATTTGCAGATGGCACCACTTTTGTTGGCAGAATCTCAGATGGCAATGGGGAGGTGTACATGATTGAGTTAGATTGGCCGGTTGAGTTGTGTTGCAACAAGAACCTCACACTCAATGTCAGCAAGGCCAAGGATTTGATTGTGGAGTTCAGGACTGGTAGGTCATGAGAACACATATTACTCCTCGTTGACGGATCAGTGGTAGAATGGTGATCAGCTTCAAGTTCCTGAGTGTCAGCACCTCGGAGAATCTATCCTGAGCCTAACACGTTGGTGCAATCATTAAAAAAAGCATTCCAGCAGCTTTACATCTTTAGCAGTTAGAGGAGTTTTGGCATGACATCAAAGACTTGCAAATTTCTATAGATGTACAGTAGAGAGCATTCTGACTGGTTACATCACAGCCTGGGATGGAGGCTCCAAGGAGATTGAGAGAGGCAAAAGAGGATTGAAGAGCTGAAGGGTAATGTAACTGGTGGAAATGTACGGCATTCACCACCACTGACCTTGGGTTGTGGTTCACTTTAAGAGGCTTGTCTGATATGATGAAGTAACTACGTAAAGCACTTCTATCACGCTTTGTGTTCAGTTTTTTGGAGTTCAAGATTTGAAGGATTCTGCTACCATGCCCCTGCCATCAGGACATGACCATGAGTGTGTCAACACACCTCTGGACGAGCCAGAGGCACCTGCTGTTCCTCCACCCGTGGAACATAGGACCTGAGCTTTAGACGGGCTCACAATGCCAGTTTTAGTGAATTTTTGTTGGGTTGGGGGATGCACGTGTAGGACAATGTAATTGGTGGAAATGTATTGAATTCACAGCCAGCAACATTGGGTTGGGGTTCACCTTAAGAGGCTTGTCTGACGTGTTGATGTAATTATGTAAAGGACTTTTACTGCACTTTGTGCTCAGTTTTTTTGGTGTTCAATAAATGAGTTGTTACAATTTTACTTAAATGTAAACATATGTGAAAACCTGCAGAGTCAGTGAGCTCCATTATGGCAACAACTTTCACCAACATCGAAAACAACTTTTAAAGCTGGTGCCTTAAGTATGTGGCATTCATCATTAAGGATGTTCACCATCCAGGATGTGGTCTTCTCATGACTACCACTGGGGAGGTGGTTTAGGTGCTTGAAGACAAATACTCAACACTTCAGAAATAGCTTTTTTTACTCTGTCATCAGATTTTTGAATAGTCAATGAACCCCTGAACACCGACTTGTTATTCCTTTTGCTGAATGATTGTAAGTTTTGGTAATGCTATGTTACTGTACTGCTGACACAAAATAACAATTTTTATGTAAGACTGAAATAAATGACAATAATAATAAACCTGATTCTGACTCTGATTTAGTTCTGGATCTCTGGAGGTTTGCACTTTGCGGACTGCACACCTGTATCTGCATTGTTAACTCATCTTCCTCCCTCATATACTCTTTGCTGCAATTAACAAAATAATTCAGCCAGGAATCTCCTCATTAGTGATGAGAAACTTAATGAAATGATTAAAATGTTCAGTTTTTGAAGTTGGAAGAATCAGTCAGGAAAGCCCAAGGAAATTATTGGTGAACATGCTTACAAGGAGATTGTGCTACTCAGCTTGAATTCATGAAAAGAATAGCAAGTAAAAATTATTTTATTCATATTTTATTATAAGTTTCAATTTATAATTAAGTTCTATTTTGCCTAGAAACAGAACATAGGAATGATTTGCATACCCTAGAGATAAACAACTTTATAGAATTAAACTGGCTTGGGTTTTCTTACTTATAGCCAAACTTACGACAATTATGTTTGATATGCCTCTTAGAGGGAGAATGTGATAGCATTCAGTATATTCATTTGTCCTTGCATGCAACCTTCCATGTTTTTTTAAAATTTTGCCATGTTCATAGCAATTTTGATCCATTTACAAAATAGGAGCTGACTCTTTTGAAGCTGATGATATTTGAAATTTGTCCTCATGCCTGAAGTACAGACTTTGGCATTGACTTTGCTGAGAAATGGATTCTCTTCTCACTTTCATCTCCACTGCAAATCCCTACGGTGACACTATGAAAGCCTGGTGGCTTAATACTGACTCATTTCACAGAAAGCTTGTTTCTTGGACCCTGTCAAGGAATTCAAATTCCATACAGAGTCATTCCCCTGTGGCATTTGGCTCACTAGTCAGAAATTGGACATTTTTCCAGATGAATCCATCAATTCAGTGAAAAACTAACTTGAGATTATAATACCCCAGCACCTACTCCCACTGGAAAGCTGCTCACATTCACTACTGAACCTAAATGTTGCACACAAACTTAAATTCCATAGATTCTGACCCCTGATTATGACATGCCTAATGTCTTTCTCCCTAATTGTGAGAACCTGAGTGGCAGTGAGTTCTTGCATGACGTAATACTGTCACACAGGGTAGCTAGAACAAGCACTATTCAGAAAGTTTTAACAACCAACAAAACCCACTTCTGGCCTAGACATCTGTCAGACCTATCAAGGACAGGAAAGTCTTTAATCCTTACGAATAAACAAACAGCTAAAAATGTAAATAACTTTACAAAGATAAAAACATCAAAGAAAACAAGCACTTCTATATAAAAAGTTAACTTACTCTGAACCCTTTCCATCATTTCCTTCCATTCAAATGAACAAACTCACAGTTTTAGACATGGGACAGGTTCAGAAGCAGTTCTCCCCACATAAAGGCTGAGGCGTAAAACAGGATTGTACCTTGCTATGGGGCAAATTCAGTCACTCCAACTTTGAAGTGCAGGTGGGAAATTGCGAGTGGCACTCAACCAGTCAGAAGATTGTAATAAGGAAGTGGGGAGCTAGTGCCTATTCAGCATGTATGTTCTGAATCCTTATCTATAATGAATTTTTCACAATGTTGGATAACAGTGATAAAGGTTCAATAACAAATTTCAGCTAGTTATGCGGGTAAGATCCCTATTTATCTTTTGGAAAGCAGATAAAGTAATCCTCATACAACAAATACCCTTCACTTGACAAATTCACGACAAAATCAGGCTATCAAAAATTCTTTAATTTCACACAGAAGCAACTTAGTGTATAACTTTTGTCATTGCATATTTTTGTTAAAGTAAGGGATTTTAAATACAATAAGCATCAAGTTGAGGTAAATGCCAGGTCTTTAGAAACGCTAAATACTTTTTACAATCACACATTCAATATCTCAATTTTCTACATCCCATGCGTTCCCATAAGCTAATAAAACTAATTATTTTTGAATAGAAATATCAGATTTTGTTATATCTATTGAAATATTGTGTCAAAATGTTTGAAGGCCCACTGAAAACTTACCTATTTATTTTTATTGAGATACAGAATGGAACAGGTCCTTCAGGCCATTCGAGGCGTGTTGACCAGCAACCCCCAATTTAATCCCAGCCTAGTCATGAGACACTTTACAATAACCAATTAATCTACTAATCAGTATGTCTTTGGACGTTGGGAGGAAACCTGAGCACACGGAGGAAACCCACGCAGTCACAGGGAGAACGCACACAATCCTTACAGTCAGCAGCAGGATTTGAACCCAGGTTGCTGGTGCTCTGAAGCATTGTGCTAACCACTACGCTACCGTGCTGTTGAACACTTAATACCCAGCTTCTACTTAAGTTGGCTTCTACTTATTTCCATTATGGGATTTTGGATAGTTTGGTTAGGATTTCATTAAATATATAAAGCTATAAAAATATAGATGCTCTTCACTCTGTTAATGTTTTACTTAAAATTATGCATTATATTAAGTTTGTGAATAAGGACAATGCTTTTAAAGAAACATTTTATTAGACTACTGTGATCTATAATTTAGGTACAGATCAGAGACAGCTGTTATTAAAATATTACCGTACATCCCATTTTGATATCTGCTGAAAAACATCAGTTTTTAATAATTGTCACATTGCTGGCATGGTCAGATTACCATAAATGCAAATTCAAGTAGAACTATAACACTGCATACTTATAAATTTCTATTGGAAAGTTAAAAGGCTAAGGCAAATAAAACCACTTTCAGCTTATATATATATATTGCACGTGGAAAATAAAAACAGTTTCTTAAATTTTAGAGTTCTATAAATAACATCAAAAACAATGTTTATTTTACTTTATTTACTGATACACTGCGGAGAGGCCCTTCTGGCCCTTCGAGCCATGGCAGCCCAACAGCCTTGATTTAACCCTAACCTAATCACTGGACAGTCTTACAGTAACCATCGAACCTACCTAGTAAATCTTTGGACTGTGGGAAGAAACTGGAGCGCCCACGGAAAACCCACACATTCCACGGGGAGGACGTACAGAGACTCCTTTCAGTAGACGCCGAAATTGATCTCCAAGCTGTAATAGCATCGCGCTAACCGTGAAACCCCAGACCTGACCTTGAAAACACTGAAAATTTGGTAGTTTTGGGAACATACTGGAGGGTAAAGGAACTTCATCCTTCTATTCATTTTTAAAATCTAGATTAAGTTCTGACTTACATGGTAATCAATGACAAAAATAATGATAAGATCAGTCTGAGACAGATAATGTTACAATGATTAAAGCTATTTTGCATCTAAGCATTTAAGATATTCCCTGGGTTCCTCTGTTAAGGAATTCTATATCTATTTACATGAATTAAGTGAATCAAAACTTTGTCTTCAGGCAGCCAAAGTTGCATAATAACTCAGGATTGATGCTGTCAGATTTTTTCGAGGCCTGTCCGCCAGGGCATTGCAACATTTAGATGACCTTTATCTGAGGGAACATTTTAATCTTGATGGAAATTGGAGCACTTTTTTTTCTTGAGAATACTGTTGCTTTCACTATGTTGAACAAATGTAACACCTCTATAAAAGGCTGAAATGTATTCCATTTACAGAGACCATTGGAGCATATGATGCAGAAGGAGCTGATGTCTGCTGAGTTGTTCTGTGCACTCATTTCAATTTAAGCTATGAGATGTTTTGCTTGAAACAGCAGTAGTGTTTATGCAATGTTTTACAGCAGAGTTCCCCACGTGTTAGTGAAGAGTTTAAGTGGGTGTCACTTTGCTATTTTTTCATTTCTAGTATTCATCAAAAGCACAAAAAACTACTTTTTATAACTCATTTGTTATCACATCATTCCATCTACTCTGATCCTCGTAAGATACAAGATCGTGTCCACCATTAAGTTTAACAAAGAACAAAGTTGCTGCCAACAGCTATACATAGGGGGCACCACATGTACACTAATGCCCCAGGTCTTCATCGATTTGGATTTCTCTATAAAAAGCCACACCCTTCTGAAGCTCTGATGATAAAAGAACATACATGATCGTACTCTGGTCATCCAGTGCAACTTTTTTTGAAAACGCTTATACAAGTTAATTTATTTTTGTGACAATTTTAGTTTGACGTTAATGACTGTGCTGATAAGAAAAGGTACAAAAGTTAATCATTAAGTGTACTTTCTATTCATGAAAGGAAATAAGGTCACTCTGTAATAATATAATTTTAACTAGTATTGGTGAGGAGTCAGGCAAGGGTTCATCAATGGGAGAGGGATCTACTTCACCAAACTAATAAGGTGAAAATTATCCTAATTGTCCACTGGGTGAGATCAGAAATCTTCTAAGGTTGACAGAAAAGTAAACAGGAGAATTCTTTTCCTGTCCTATCCAACAATTGCACTTCAAATAGCGTCACCAAACTAGTCTTTTTTAATCACTCTTCTGCTCATGTTACATTGTAATGTACAAGTTCACTGCTATTTCTTTCCTGTCCCATTACATTTGTAATAGCTATAATAATTAATTGGGGAGCTAAGGTTGATGGGTGGTGGTCAACTTTAGCACTTGGGAAACTTGGAAATACATTCAGCCTCACTTTCCAGTGTTATTCTGATCACCACCTTGATTCAAACACATGTAGCAATCTGTCCAAGACTCCACAATGTCCAAACTCATGCCCTGTTAACTGTCACACTCTGACCACTTCCATGCACTGATCTCAGATACAAACTCACTATTGGCACCATCTGACCACTGAAACATATTGTGACCGTGGCCAAAGCCTAATCGCTACAAAATCCTGATCATCCCACACTACTACACACTGCCATTCTCTGACCTTTCCCTCACACTGATGATTAATCACTGAACTATCTCACGCCTTACTCAATCTCAAATACCTTCTTAGTACCTGGATAATGGTTTTCCATATGAATTACTTCAGAACTGCAAATAAGAAGTCCCAAATTTCATTATATAAATTTCCTATCATGCAATACCCAAAGGATTTTTAAAATATTTCCATATATTCAATGTTTCAGGGTCTAGATATTTTTTTTTAAATATTTAAATGTAATTTGAGAATATTTGTATTGCCTAATTATTTACAGCTATGGGATTTTGAAACAAGAGCTGATAATAGGAATCTACTTTCTTTAAAACACCAATGTAAGAAAACAAAAAGGAAAAGTACAAATTTGTCTGGAGACTTCACTTTGGAAGAGAATTTTAAATTATTTTGGGGGGGGGGGGGTGTGTGTGTGTGTGTGTGTGTGTGTGTGTGTGTGTGTGTGTGTGTGTGTGTGTGTGTGTGTGTGTGTGTGTGTGTGTGTGTGTGTGTGTGTGTGTGTGTGTGTGTGTGTGTGTGTGTGTGTGTGTGTGTTTCCAAGACTTGTTAATTTTCTACATGCTATGTATATTTGCATTCCCCAACAGGCACATATTTTATTAATTGCCTCTAAGATTTTTTGATGGAGTACTAAACAGATCAAAAGAATGCTGAATAAATGAATTAGCTATTAGTAATTTCAACCTTGGTTCTGCTTTACTTAATAATCTCTTGTTCCTACATATCAGCATTTCCTCAGGCTCTAAAATCTCTTTTGGAAGATATGTCATATTTTCAATGTGTCAATATATCATATAATCCATGATATGCAACCATTTGTAAGATACCTATTTGAATGAACACACTTTGTGTGAGATACTTAATTCATTGGGTTCAGCAATTCTGAGTTAATTTATGGATATGTGAGTTTGAATATTTCCATTGACACAGTTAATATCTACTACTGAGAGCTGACCAACAACTTGTACGAAGCTGACCAGCTCTCCCTTACCTTTTTTAAGCACATGCAATTCAAGAATCCCTTGAGTCAGTAGTTATGCAGGCTTTGTAACTTAAGCTAAATGTATTCCATATATTCTTTCATGTGTGTTGGAGAGGAAAGGAGCAGATTAAAACTGGGCCATGTAGATAGATATTGAAGTACAAAAGTTGTGGTATATTTCTAAAATCTATGTTTATTACTGGAAAATTATGTTTTGTACTAACTGTAAAAGGCTACACTTGTTCTCTGAAAGCCAACTGGAAGCAGTTGATTGTGGGTGTGTGAAAGTGTTTCCTAACCCATAATATGAATTTCATTTAGTGACGCTCTTATAAGGCTTGCATATCTGATTTATGTGGAAGGTAACCCGGCTGACTCCAGGTTACAAACACCCAACTTACAAGCATGCCTTACATACAAATGAGGTCCCATAATATAATAAGATACAAAAGTCCAATGTACAGTATGTATACTTGTTCATTCCTCCAAACAGCAAAACTAGTTTCCCCTCTCTTCTCTCTCCTCTTTCAGTAATTATTCTTTCATATCAGTCTTGTGTTTCTGATGTTATCATTATAATACTGTAAAGATATAATTACCATATTAAGTGATTTTGTGTATTTTCTGACTTTCAGACAAAATTGACCGAAGGATGAATGTAAACAACAAAACTCATTCCGTATCTAGGAAAGGATTGTAGCTAACCAGAGGGATTTTTGCCCAATAGTAGTCAAAATCAGAGTCAGAAGCAGGTTATTCTCACTGACGTGGACCATGAAATGTGTTGTTTTGTAGCAGCCGTGTAGTGCAAGACAAAATAATACTACAGGTGCCAATGATAAATAAATAAATAAATCATGTAAAGAGAAATAGTGTTCACGGATTTATGAAACATTCAGAAATCCTGGGAAACAGTTGTCACTAATGTGTCTTCACACTCCTATACCTCCTCCTTGATAGTAGTAATGAGAAGAGGGCATGTCCATAATTATGGAAGCCACCATCGATGGTGGTGGTGGGCAGGGAGCTTGTGCCTATGATATGGCTGGCTGAGTCTACAAAACAATGCAGCCTCTTTCAATCTGGTACATTTGAGCCTGCATACCATGCGTTGTGCATTCAGCTACAACGTTCTCTACCGTACATTCGTAGAAAGTTGCTAGATTCTTTAGTGTAGTGGTCGCCAACCTGTTGATCGCAATCGACTGATTGATCTTTGAGACTTTCTCAGTAGATCCCGAAAAAAAAAGAAAAATAAATACATAAATGCTGTTGAGAGATTGTTTCCGGGTTGCGGGTTTTAGTTCCGCTCTTTCTGCCCAGTGCGCATACGTGTCGCTCCCCTGCACTACACAGTGTAATTCAGTGGTCCCCAACCACCGGGCCGCGAGGAAACAATATGAGTCAGCTACACCTTTCTTCAGTCCCTGTCACACCACTGCTGAACTTGAAAGCATGCGAGGGCATCAGTCGCCTAAACGCTGTGATACCCTCGCGCCAGGGATCACTGGTTGGCCTCGCGTGACCAGTGGGAAATGCCGTTGCTACCGACCTGGTGCATGGACAGATCGACGCCGCCTCTAAACCTGTTCAGCACACCGAATGTTTGTGGGGAACCCGGTGCTAAAATATTCGCAGACGATCTACTTCAGGCTCAGGGTTCCATAAGTATCAGAGCAGCTACCACGCTGCGATCTACTGAAACAAACTTTTGTCGGCCGATAGATCCTACAAGGGGGGGCGGGCGTGTGCCCTGTCGCACTCCTCGCTCGGTCAGTCGCTCTCTCTGGACTGCGACCGCCGTGGCCCCGGCACAGGGACCTCCGGCCTACCCACGACTAGCTGCACCTGGCCGAGGTGGCAGGCGGTGGGCGGGTAGGAGGCTGGAGTTCCAGCCCGGAGGCTGTCTAATGAGGCAATGAATCCCTCAAAACTGTTTCAGTACCTTGAGTCCAAGCACCCCGCACTGAAAGACAAACGCATTGAGTTTTGTCAGCGGAAAAAACGTGAGCAAGCGGGACAGAAGCTAAGTGCCGAGAGCCGTGAAAACTAAATTGTGGAATAGACTGGACATAAGGAACCTGCTTTGAGTATGGCTCTATTCCGGTCGTGTTTAACACACCCCCCCACCCCCCGTCGGCCGGTCTGCAAGAATATTGTCAATATTAAACCAGTCCGTGTTGCGAAAAAGTGTGGGTATCCCTGGTGTTCATACATTATTTCTACTTCCGGGTTGTGGGGTTTTACTTCTGGTCTTTTCTGTCCCGGTGCGCATGCATGTGACTAATCAATCTGGAGTCGATCTCGCCTTTCACTAAGGCCGAGGTAGGGGATCTTGGGTTTAAAAAGGTTGGTGACCACTACTTTAGTGGCATACCAAATTTCCTCAAACTCCTAATGAAGTATAGTGACTAATGTGCCTTCTTTGTGATTGCATCAGTATATTGGGCCAAGGATAGATCCTCTGAGAATTTGCCATTCAGGAACATCTCAAACACTTCCAAAAATATTTTCAGCTTGACCTTGCATGGTTTCAGCTTGACCTTGCATGGTATGTTCTGCAAATTTCAGCCAGTGAGCAATCTCTTGAGTGATCAGTGATTAAGCAGACTACTGTTGGCTGCTCAAGGTTAGGCCTCAAATTAGATTTTCTTTTGCTATGGGACCATCCAAAGTTGAAGGGCCATGGCCCACTTATTTTCCAGTTCTTCTGTTATCACTTCCCCTGCCTTACTCCTGTTGACTCGAATTTCCAGCTTGGGTAATCAGCAACCCTCGGTAGTACACTCACTTATCAGCTAACATTTCGAGGCTGGAACCTGAAAGTGCTTTGTAATTCCCAACAGTGAATTCTGGCAGGTTTATTGGGAACCCATTTTGGGAAAATCATGATTCATCCATTAAGCTGCAGAAAATACGAGGCAGTAGGTTATTGCTAGAGAAGTGACAAGGCATCAGATGGAGCAAAAGAGACAGCAGATGTGCTTTGATGATTGTTAAAAGCTAAAGAACACAGTGTGAAGTGAGGAACTGAAGCCAATAGCTGTTTGGACTTATCCTTCCCAACGTTGTTAGACTCATTCCTTTTTGTATAACTGGATTCCAGTAATTCTCAGTGCTACCTGATTTTACTGCATAATTCCACTGGATTCAGGGACCTCCTGACGAAGGGTCTCGGCCCGAAACATCGACAGTGCTTCTCCTATAGATGCAGCCTGGCCTGCTGTGTTCCACCAGCATTTTGTGTGTGTTGTTTGGATTCAGGGACCTCTTGATTCTTCAATTCTATTTTCAAAAATTGCTCTCATTCACAGAATGGCATTTGTTGTTCTTGCTGATTACAACCCAACACTAAATCACTCCATTCCTGAAGTCTTACATGAGAGGCTTGATTTTATGCTCTTAATGCTCTTTCTAAACTCCCTAGATTTCAATTGCATTCTCAACCTTCAACTTTATCACCCAATTCCATCAGCATGCCGTACACTCCACCCATCCTTACTCCACTGCAGATTTATACGAATGTCCATTTAACTTGAAGCAGTATTGTAGAAGGTCCGTGACTAATTCAGCAGACGTCCTGTATGACCTCAAGTTCTACCCCTTCTTGAGACCAGCTTAATGTAGCAAATACTTTGAAGTTCTGGAGAATACCTCGATACCAATACAACCAAGATACAAAAGTTTTAAGTGGTAAACTCACAGGGAATTAGAACCTTTTAGAAATAAAATGCATTATGTCTTTCAAACTAAAGCCCATTTTATATAGCATAAAAAACTATTTACTGAAGGAAAGCTTTATCTGTGAATAATAAATCATTTCAGCACTAATTGCAAAGATAATCTAGATACAGTTCAATAATCGTTTCCTTCAAAAGACTTATAATGGCGCCATAAACTTAAGTAAACTTTTCTTATGTATTACGCTATTGGTTGTGCGAAACACCGGTCAGGAAATATAGATTTCAGTTCAACAAAGATAGCATTATGCTTGCTTTGTTGTAGTATTACCAATTGAATATACATTAATTGAATAAAAAAAGCAAGATCTGATCCATTATTCACACAAAGCTTGCAAATGACAAGTAAAATAGAATATTTGTTTTTCATCTGCACATTCCATGCCTGTGAACTAGGATAGAATTCAGCTGTGTTTCTAAAATGATAATGCATTTTTAGAGACATAAAGGGATTCATTTGGTTATTTAAACAATAGCTTTCACTAATCCCATATTATGTTCCATCTAGGATGTTTGGAATCATCTGATCCATTCAGCAAATGTCCACAGACCAGGCAGGTCATGATGTAAATCAGCCTGACACAAATTCAAGTTCAAGTTTAATTATCATTCAACCATACATGAATACCCATGAATACAGCCAAAGGAAACAGCATTCCTCTGGGGCAAAAGTGCAAGACACAGCACAAGGCACATATAAGATAGCAAGTAAACATACAGTCATACAAAATATATATATATGTAGCCTAAGTCCCTGAGTGATATGCCCTGTAAATTGATAGTGCATGGGTGTAATTGGTAAGAACAAGCTGTTCTCAGCAGTTCACAGATCACTGTACACATACATTCCAGCTTGTCATTCCAACTATCGAACACCAGATGGCAGCACTGACAGGAGGGGGGTCAGCCTCCAACCCAGAATGGATTCCATGCTACACTGCCTCCAGCATCTTGGACTGCTGCAACAGGCAAGCCTACGGCTTGGGACCTAGTCCTCGTTGCAACTTAGGCCACACAGCTCTTCCGCCATCTGTCTCTTCAATAAATAAGGGAAATAGTCTTGCAGCGTTATACATTACCAATGTCTAACAGGGTCTTGTGATAGTGACAAAAACATCCAAGGCAATCATTTGCTGTTAGACTGCACACTGCCTTCACACACCGATTCCGATGCCTTCCAGTAGCATACAAAATCATGGTCTGCACCAAGTACAGCTCATCCACCATCAAGTATCTCACTGATGGGGTAGACCTGCAGTTTCTGAAGGTCTTAAAGTTCAGTATTATTTTGAATGTTTAAAAAACACAATATCACATTTGCTTGGCCCCTGAGAGACCACTGTATTGAAATGCACTGCCATCTTACCAGAAGAGCTCTTATCTTGGAGCCTCACAGTACAATAGATAAACTCTTTTGAACTTTCACAGATGAACTTTTATTAATCAGTAAAAAGCACTCATTCCGAACAATAATATTTAAATGGTAATCAATTACTGGCAAATAGCTGCTGGACAATCCCTTATGTTTCTTTAATTAGTAGAGAGAAAATGGGACATCTGTGGCATTCATATTTGAAGATGAATCCCTGAATGTTGTCCCATCCATGACTCAAAGTAGTCCTGAAAGCACTTCTCACCTCTGGTGCTGTGATCATTAGTCTCTGTCTTTACACGAGGAGTGGAAATACAGCCAGGTGATCGGACCATCCAAAGTGTGAGCATTTGATGGCATGGTAAGCTTTCTCGATGGTGGTGTAGCAGTGGTCAAGTGTATCAGCTCTTCTGGTTCTGTAGTGATAGGTTGGTGGTAGTTGTGTCAGAGACCTCTTCAAGCTAGCCTGGTCATGTTTAAAAATCAAATTTAATTTTGATTCTATCCTTCTGTACTTGAATTGATAGGACTTCCACAAATAGCTTACAAGGCTTTACCTCATTACCATTAGCAGATTTAAAATCCTAATTTTTGAAGTTTTTCCTTTAATAACTGGCATTTATAAAATGGCATTTTGTTACATTTGATTTCTGCATCTCATGTGTTGTTGACCTATCACTTATTAACATTCTCACGTAAATTCTTGAGGATAATGTTTAACTTTTAGGAAAACTATCAATAATAACTATCAATAATAATGTGTTGTTGACCTCTACTTTTTGTGATTTTTATTAACGACCTGGATGTGGGGCTGGAAGGGTGGGTTGGCAAGTTTGCAGACGACACAAAGGTTGGTGGTGTTGTAGATAATGTAGAGGATTGTCGAAGATTGCAGAGAGATATTGATAGGATGCAGAAGTGGGCTGAGAAGTGGCAGATGGAGTTCAACCCGGAGAAATGTGAGGTGGTACACTTTGGAAGGACAAACTCCAAGGCAGAGTACAAGGTAAATGGCAGGAAACTTGGTAGTGTGGAGGAGCAGAGGGATCTGGGGGTACATGTCCACAGATCCCTGAAAGTTGCCTCACAGGTTGATAAGGTAGTTAAGAAAGCTTATGGGGTGTTAGCTTTCATAAGTCAAGGGATAGAGTTTAAGAGATGCGATGTAATGATGCAGCTCTATAAAACTCTAGTTAGGCCACACTTGGAGTACTGTGTCCAGTTCTGGTCGCCTCAGTATAGGAAGGATGTGGAAGCATTGGAGACGGTACAGAGGAGATTTACCAGGATGTCGCCTGGTTTAGAGAGTATGGATTATGATCAGAGATTAAGGGAGCTAGGGCTTTACTCTTTGGAGAGAAGGAGGATGAGAGGACACATGATAGAGGTGTACAAGATATCAAGAGGATTAGACAGAGTGGACAGCCAGCGCCTCTTCCCCAGGGCACCACTGCTCAGTACAAGAGGACATGGCTTTAAAGTAAGGGGAGGGAAGTTCAAGGGGGATATTAGAGAAAGGTTTTTCACTCAGAGAGTGGTTGGTGCGTGGAATGCATTGCCTGAGTCAGTGGTGGAGACAGATACACTAGTGAAGTTTAAGAGACTACTAGACAGGTATATGGAGGAATTTAAGGTGGGGGGTTATATGGGAGGCAGGGTTTGAGGGTTGGCACAACATTGTGGGCCGAAGGGCCTGTAATGTGCTGTACTATTCTATGTTCTGTGTTCTTAATAATCCTCGTTTCCTTTTCTATTGATGTCAGGGAAGGTTAAGGCATTCTCCTTGATTTAGTAAATGCAGTGGCATTTCACCTTCTGATCAGGTCAGAAATCTTATAGACAAAATACTTCAGATGAACAAGTAAGAAAGTTCATGGAGATCTGAAGGGTAAGTTTATCACACAGAGGATGATACCCCTCATACAATCTCTTCTCCCTCCTGCCATCTGGGAAAAGGCTCCAAAGCATTCAGGCTCTCATGACCAGACTATGTAACAGTTTCTTCCCCCAAGCTATCAGACTCCTCAATACCCAGAGCCTGGACTGACACCTTGCCCTATTGTTATGTTTATTACTTATTGTAATGCCTGCACTGTTTTTGTGCACTTTACACAGTCCTGTGTAGATCTGTAGTCTAGTGTAGCTTTCTTTGTGTTTTTTTTTACGTAGTTCAATCTAGTTTTTGTACTGTGTCATGTAACACCATGGTCCCGAAAAACGTCGTCTCATTTTTACTATGTACTGTACCAGCAGTTATGGTTGAAATGACAATAAAGTGACTTGACTTGACTTGACTTGACTTGACTTGACTTGATCTGGATCTGGATCGAACTGCCAGCAGAAGGAAAGTATTGAAAACATGAGGCAGCAGACCTAGGAATACGTCACAGTGAAAGATGTAGTTTTACTCCATATCTGACCCTTACTGGAACTCATTTGGTAGGTTGATTGTTCTTGTATTTCTCATTTTATTAGGGTCTGGAGAGTGGTCTTTGAATAAACAGTGTAGAAGATAAAAACTGAATTTATTTACAGCTTTGATTGTAGCAGATTTAGGAGATGAGGAAAGACCTTCCTGGAAACAGGAACAAGAGAAAATCTGCAGATGCTGGAAATCCAAGCAACACACACAAAATACTGGAGGAAACCAGTAGGCCAGGCAAAAAAAAAGTACAGACCACGTTTTGGGCCAAGACCCTTTGGCAGGACTTCCTGGAAGTATGCCTTTAGACAGGAGATCCCTTTACGCCAATCAGTGAGTATCTAGGGCTTATAATAAATCTCATTAAGAAGATAGTTTAAACTATGTCATCACTGATAAATACTGACATTTCCAAGTACCCTTCTGTGCTACTAACTGACCACTGATGGTTGCTTCAATGAAATTATGAAGTAGGGCAGAACTGATGCTATACAGCCATTGTTGGTAGAATCTCAGGTGGTGATGGGAGGGCCTACAGGAGTGAGATAGGCCAACTAACGGAGTGGTGCCGCAGCAACAACCTGGCAGTCAATGTCAGTAAGACGAAAGAGTTGATTCTGGACTTCAGGAAGGGTAAGACGAAGGAACACATACCAATCCTAGAGGGATCAGAAGAGAAGAGAGTGAGCAGTTTCAAGTTCCTGGGTGTCAAGATCTCTGAGGATCTAACCTGGTACCAAAATATTGATGCAGTTATAAAGAAGGCAAGACAGGGGGTATATTTTATTTGGAGTTAGAAGAGATTTGGTATGTCAACAAATACACTCAAAAACTTCTATAGTTGTACCGTGGAGAGCATTCTGACAGGCTGCATCACTGTCTGGTATGGAGGGGCTACTGCACAGGACCAAAAGAAGCTGCAGAAGGTTGTAAATCTAGTCTGTTCCATCTTGGCTACTAGCCTACAAAGTACCCAGGACATCTTCAAGGAGCAGTGTCTCAGAAAAGCAGTGTCCATTATTAAGGACCTCCAGCACCCAGGGCATGCCCTTTTCTCACTGTTACCATCAGGTAGGAGGTACAGAAGCCTGAAGGCACACAGTCAACAATTCAGGAACCGCTTTTTCTCCTCTGCCATCTGATTCTTAAATGGACATTGAACCCTTGGACACAACCTCACTTTTCTTATATATAGTATTTCTGTTTTTTTGCATGATTTTTAATCTATTCAATATACATTTACAGTATAAAGTATACTGAATAAGGTTTATTTATTTATTTATTTATTTATTCTTCTATATTTTTTACACAAGCGTGGCGATGGATAAACACAAGTGCGGAACACGGGCGTGGAGGCAGAGTCTGGAGGCATTATTAACGTAGCGAGCATGGAGTCGGTATCCAGGAGCGATGCTAGACTTAGAATTGGCAGTCCTAAGAATCATGAAACAAAGTTACTCACACCAGAGTCAACCAACAAACTGGCAGCTCCTTGCTGTGGTCACAGGGTTTTTATACTGCATTTGCTGATGGAAAGCAGGTGTTTGTAGTTTGTGGAACCTGGGAATGATTGAAACTAAACGAGGTGATTGAGGCCCAATTCCTGAGGTAAATAGCCAGGTGGGTGATTGCCAGAAGGGACTATGATAATATTATGTATTGCATTGAACTGCTGCCACTAAGTTAACAAATTTCACATCACATGCCAGTGATAATAAACTTGATTCTGATTCTGATTTGGCTGCTGTGGGATTATTTAGATGGAGTAGAGTTTTGCATGAAAAACTCTAAAGGCCTTCGTACTGACTGGTTCACAGCCCCGATGTCAGCCTATTTGATCATCCTTGCTTCCATCATTCTGTGGAAGTCTCTGATGGCAGACCACACTCAGATCCAGAGGACAGAATGGGTATCTTCTTGCTCCTCCAGAGGAAGGAACATTCTAGGGTTTTGTATGATGGATCTGATAGGGGTGAATGATTAGGGACTGCTACTCTGTGAAGTAAGCAGTGATGCAAAAGTTCTGACCTTTTCCTCCTGCCTCCTTTGAACTGCTGGATTTCCCATAGCTTGGGACAATACACCAACATCATTTAGGAGTTTTATTTGCTAACTTGCTTTCCATGGCAGGTTGGCACCTCATCCTTTGTTCCTGCCAATTGAAACTCAGAATTGAGTAGGTTTGCAGTCAGGTTACAATCTTTTTCAAGTTTATATCCAATATATTGCCATTCCACATGTAAGTGAATGTTGTAATTCAGTCCAGTACCTCCGAATTCCCATGTTAGTCTGAGGAGGAAAATATTCAGAGAGCAGATAAAATTATTTTCTACCATACTGCACTGGTTTAATTCCAAGTGTAGAAATTAAAGCAAGGTTATTTTATTTGGTTATGTCAAAAACTCAGATCCACAGAGAATTATATCGTGAAAAATTAAAAGAAAATTACAACTTGAAGCATCAAAAATGTTATTCATTTAAACATTTGGTGTTGCAGTGTTTGCATAATATTTTGGGTATTACCATTTGAAAGATAAAAACACACACAAATGCATTATCTCCTGAGGTTTCGTACAGTCTGCATTACAAAGGGCAAGTGTTTTGCTTAATTTACCTTGGAATATTTGAAGACCTTTTCTTGTGTCTGTTCTACAATATAATACACACCGAAATCCACAACATAAGTCAAATTGAATTTATGATATATATTTCAGTAAATATTTGAAAATCCATATTTAAGTTTTCAGTTGATGTGTTTCAAACCGTCAGAAGTGAATTTTTTCCAATTCCACATTAAATTATTTTGGCTATCATTGCATCTCTGAGCTGATAAAAAAAAACAGTTTATCTTGAATTAATCTACAAAACTAGTTAATGCATGTGCTGGACAATTAATTTATTACATCCTGACAAACTAGCAGGCTTGGTAGCAGTCCCAATATTATCAGAGTTGGATTGCATTCAATATGGGTCATCTTAACCTGTGCTGAATGCAACCATATGGAGCTTATCGTATAAATGCCTTGCAAGTACTTGAAGCACAGCAATTTTTTACTCAACTTTTGACTCTAACATAGAAGCAGAAATGAAAAACATAATGAAACACTGCAGAATAAGTATAAGAGGAGGAAAAATTGGTAAAGGTAAATGAAAATGAAAGAAAGGAAATAAACAGTAGTTTTCTCCATTTGTTTCTTTGGAAAGGAATCAATTCTTTTTCATATTCTTCCCTCTTCAGAGAATACCCTCTAAGTGATTGAGCACTTTTGTTCCGTACTATAGCATACCAAAACATGAAACGTGCATATTTTTCTACAGGCCAGTATCAATAAGGCCATAAATTTAAAATGACTGACCTCCTAAGAATCTGGAAAATATGCTTTGGTTGATTCATTTAAAGTAACCTTTACCTCCCAGCATATGACCACTCAAGGTATTTCTCATCAGTCCATGGTGGAAACTAAAACGCTGCTTTGAAAGTAATCAGATACACTGCTGAGGTGTTTGGGCAGAATACTAATGGCCTGGACCTGCCGCTTGAATCCACTGCTGAGTCTCTACATCAATTTCTCACAGTCTAGTGCACATCTTGGAAATCTGATTCGCAGGACTGACAACAAATATGAATTATCACACAAAGCATCAGCGTCCAACCCCTACCCACAAAAATTCAAAGATGAGCAGACTAAATGGTTGATAGACAGTTGTTTAGAAGAAGAATTAAGTATCTGTTTCAATGTGCCTGACCTTACTTGACTGTTTATCACATTGCATCAGCAACCCTATGCTATTGCCACAGGTACACTTGTCAATTACATCCCAATGGTTTAAACTGAGCTTTAGGCCTTGTGACTGTGATATGCTTAGGTCCTACACCTAGATAGTGCTAATGGCTTTCATGACCGATCACTTCCCTGCTTTGCTCAATCGCTCATAAATGTTTCTGATATGTTAAAACAGTTTGAATGGATTAAAATGATAACAAAAGAAACAAATAAAAAAGATCAAATTTAATCAGGTTTAATGATGTAAGCTATTTAATATCAAATAAATAATAACTATCACGTCTATCTGCACTTACCTTTTTAAATGATTGGGCGGGGGGGGGGGGGGGTCACATACCAAAAAACAGAGAGGACAGATACAGAGTGCATCTGGCCCAGAGGTTCAGGTAAATTAAGTTCCACCTCAACCAGATCCAATATTTTGATGTATAAACAGGAACAAAAGTCAGATATAGGCTTCTGTGAAGAATATCGAGCATCTTTACTATACTATCAAACTAGCAAAAGTGTATGTAGATTAATGTTTAAAAACTTCTGAGCACATGTAAAATAAATGAGTATATTATGACAGAGCCTAAAGATCAAGACTCCAGAGATCAAGACAACTAAGAGGTGGTTGCAGAGGCAGAGAAATGGTTACAAGACTGGAATGAGTCAGCGGACTGGGCCATGTTCAAGAATTCATCTGAGGACCTGAATGATTACACCAGGATCGTTACAGACTTTATCAAAGTAGCTGTGGATAAGTGTGTCCCCACTAAATCATTCAGGGTTTTCACCAATCTGAAGCTCCTGATGAACAATGACATTTGGAATTTGCTGAGAGTCAGATGAGAGGCATTCAAATCTGGAGATCTAGAATGCTACAAGAGGTTGCAGGTATGATCTCTGGAAAGCCATCTCTCAGGCGAAGTGGAGATTCCCAACTAGACTAGAATCAATGAGGGATGCTCGACAGCTGTGGCGGGGTTTGAATGCCATGACCTACAAAGTTAAATCTTGAGACATAGGGGCCAGCAGAGCTTCACTTCCAGATGAGCTCAATGCCTTTTATGCTCACTTGATCACCAGAACAGGGAGGAACCATCACACAGCCCCTTGTCTCCCAATGATCCTTTGGTCTCAGTATCTGAAGATGATGTGTGGGCTGTCTTCAAAACAGTGAATCCAAGGAAAGTACCTGGCCAAGTACTGAAGATCTGTGCTGACCAACTGGCTGGTGTATTCACAGATATCTTGAATCCCTCACTTCGGCAGTGTGTGATACCCACCTGCTTCAAGCAGGTTTTGATCGTAGTGGTGCCGAAGAAGAGTGTGGTAACCTGTCTAAATGACTAGTGTCCTGTGCCACTTACATCTACAGTGATGAAGAGTTTTCAGAGGCTGATGTTGAAGCATACCAGCTCTTGTCTGAGTGGAGACTTGGACCCACTCCAATTCGTCTACTGAAGCAACAGGTGCTCTTCACACAACCCTGGAACATCTGGACAGGATGCTCTTCATCAATTACAGCTTGGAATTTAACACCATCATCCCCTCAAAACTAATCAGTAAACTCCAAGACCTGGGCCTCAATACCCACTTGTGCAATTGGATTCTGGATTTCCTCACAGAGGACCTATCCTGGAACCGTCATATAAATCACATAAGTATAATTGTGAAGAAACCACAACAATACTTCTACTTCCTCGGGAGTCTGCAGAGAGTTGGCATGTTATCAAAATCTTTGGTAAACTTCTATAGATTTGTGATAGACAGTGTGTTTACTTGCAGTTTGTTTACCAGGTTTACAGCCTGGTATGGAAACACCAATGCCTTTGAATGGAAAATCCTACAGAAGGTAGTGGATTCAGTCCAGTATATCATAGGTAAAAACCTCCCAATCATTGAGCACATCTATATAAAACATTGCAATAGAAAAGCAGCATCCATTCTCAAAGATCCTCACAACCCAGGCCATGCTCTTTTCTCACTGCTGCCATCAGGTAGAAGTTACAAGTGCCTCAAGATTTGCACCACCAGGTTCAAGAACAGTTACAATCCTTCAACCATCAGGTTCTTGAACAAAAGGGATAACTGCACTCTTTTAAGGACTCTTGTGATTTCATGCTTGTTATTTATTGCTATTTAGTCATATCTGCATTTGCACAATTTGTTTATAGCTTACAGTTCCTGATGTTTACAGTTTACAGATCCTGTTTACAGTTACTGTTCTACAGATTTACTATGCATGCCTGCAGATAAAGAACCTCAGGGTAGTATGTGGTGGCATGTATGTACTCTGATAATAAATTTTACTTTGAACTTTGAACATCCTCTCAACTTGAGGATGAGAGGTGACCTGAAGAGGTGTATATGATGATGAGGGGCATTGATTGTGTGGATAGCCAGAGGCTTTTTCCCAAGGCTGAAATGGCTAATGTGAGCGGGCATAGTTTTAAGGTGCTTGGAAGTAGGTACAGGGGAGATGTCAGAGGTAAGTTTTCACACAGAGAGTGGTGGGTGTGTGGAATGCACTGCCAGTGAAGGTGGTAGAAGCGGATACAATAGGGACTATTAAGAGACTCTTAGATAGGTCCATGGAGCTTAGAAAAATAGAGGGCTATGCAGTAGGGAAATTCTGGGCAGCTTCCAGAGTAGGTTATATGGTCGACACAACATTGTAGGCCGAAGGGCCTGTAATGTGCTGTAGATTTTCTATGTTTCTAAGAGTCCACTGAGTGTACGTTTGTAGTCTTCGACTACTGTAGCCCATCTTCAAGGTTCAACGTGTTGTGCATTCAGAGATGCTCTTCTGCACACCACCATTGCAATTAGTGGTCATTTGATTTACTGTTGTCTTCTCGTCAGCTTGAAACACTAACTAGGCATTTTTTCACTAACTAGGCATTTTTGCACACAAAATTGCTGCTTACTAGATGTATTTTGTTTTTTGCACCATTCTCTGTAAACTCTAGAGACTGTCATGTGTGAAAATCCCAGGAGATCAGCAGTTTCAAAGAGTAACTTCAAGGAGGGGTGCTTCAGAAATACAGTATCCATTATTTAGGATCCGTCTCACCTAGGACATGTCCTCTTCTCATTGTCACCATCAGGAAGGAGGTATAGAAGCCCGAAGGCACACGGTCAGTGATTCAGAAACAACACTATCTCACTTTTTATATATTATTTCTGTTTTGCACTGTCTTTAATCTAACTATTTAATATACATATATATTTATGGTAATTGATTTACTTATTTATTTTTTTCCTTTTATGTTATTATGTATCACATTGAACTGCTGCTGCTAGGTTAACAAATTTCATGACATACGCCAGTGATAATAAACTTGGTTCTGATTCAGAGTTTCTGAGATACTCAAACCACCCCATCTGGCACCACCAATCATTCCAATGTCGAAGCCACATACATCATATTTTTTCCCATTCTGATGTTTGGTCTGAACAACAACTGAACCGCTTAACCATGTCTGCATGCTTTTATGCATTGAGATAATGCTACATGATTGGCTAAGTAGATATTTGCATTAAGTAGCAAGTGTACAGGTAAATACTAAAGTGGCTACTGAGTTGAAGATTATATAAACAGATTATTGCTTTAAAGATTAATGGGATTCTGCCAATATTGGGGAAAATTCCAGTGAATATTGGTTTTAATACTAACTGTACGATTTCTGTTGTGTAATTTTTCACTAGGTTTCTTTAACCACTCACACACTTCCTTCTTGCTGTTGCTGTATTCTAGTAATCTGCTCTATTCAACACTGCTAGCCCAGCTCATTAAAATCAATGGGTCTACTGATCCTAGTTTCTTTCTACAAGGGTGTTCATGCTCTTTTGCTGAATTGTGCATGTCGCCCAGCAACAGAGCAAACTGGCAGCTGCAGTGGATTGGCAACTCCCATGTGCTGTTGCACATTGATTCGATCACTTAACAAACCCAGTAATTCTTTGAAATAATCTTTTGAATCTATTTGTGAAAATTGTGGCGTACTTGAAAAGGCGCATTAAATCGCCTTAAATTAAAGGGGATTGTTGTGGGGATAATGAGGGCAGTGGGAGAAAACTTGAAGTTCTGTTAGGGGAGTGGGGCAGTCATTTTAGGAGATGATCAAATAAATTTGATGTCATCGACAATAAACAGATGATGGTTATTGTTTATGTTAGTGTAAAATATATGTGCACTTGTGACTTATACCACAATCCTCACATGTTCTAGCAGCTCTGTGTCTCTCCATAATTCTGTGTTTTCTGGACTGCACACAGTTCATGCTGGTAATGTTAAATAAATGCATTCATTTAAGAGAGACAACAACAACCACAAAGACTCATATATCTGAATTTTAGTTGGGCAAGACAGATGCTCAGTATCCCAAAAAAAAGCTGCTCGGGTAAGCTTGACTTGCCCTGAGACCTGACACTTTCAATAGACAATATATTGCATGTTGTTCGATATAACTGTGCATCTCTAGCATTACTGTGCATTGATAGGAAATAAGACCTTATCAGTATCACTGAATAAGCATGGAGGATCCTGAATAAAACTCTAAACGTTACAACATACATTGTTTTGGGCAATGGGATTTATTGACCAAAGATTCAAAATCTCTAGATTAAAATATTGCTCTCCCATCCCCTGAAATCAGATATATATCACCTCTTCTTTTGTTCCAGGATATGAGATGGCATAGTAAATTTAAAGTTTGATTTTGCTTTTAAATCAGGTTGAACTAAAAAGAAGGAACTGTTGCCACTACTCCTTTTTTTACAGTTAATAATCAATTCACTGTTTATCAGAAGCAGCTTTTAATCTTCGTTGCATTGGTATTCCTTGGATTATGAGCATATGGAACATATGTAATTCGGCAAAAAGTTGAATAATATCAGACACAAATCTCAGAAGCAACAAATGCAGGCCAGATTTTCAATCTGATTGTATATCTTCTAGGTATTTGTGTTATGTTAATAGTAATTTTAATTGGAGTAAAGTTAAACCACAAATATTAAAGTACCTTGGTACCTGAGGTATTAGCCTATAAGATCATAAGGCAGAGGAACAGAATGAGGCTACTTGGCCCATTGAGTCTGCTCTGCCACTTCATCATGGCTAATCCATTTTCCCTCTCAACCCTATTCTCCTGCCTTCTCTCTATAGCCTTTCATGCCCTGATTAATCAAAAAGCCATCAATCTCTGTCTTAAATATACCCAATGACCTGGCCTCCACAGCCACTAGTAGCAATGAATTCAACAGATTCACCAACCACTGGTTAAAGAAATTTCTTCTCGTCACCATTCTAAATGAATGACTCTCTATTCACAGGCTGCGTCCTTTAGTCTTAAACACTCCCACTATCGGAAACATACTCTGCACTTCCACTCTATCTAGAACTTTTAATATTCAATAGGTTTCAATAAGATCCCCCCTCATTCTTCTAAATTTCTGCTAGTACAGGCCCAAAGCCATTCAACGCTCCTCATATAATAACCCTTTCATTCCTGAAATCAGTCTCCTGAAACTCCCCTGAACTCTCTCCAATGTCAGCTTATTCTTTCTTAGATAAGGGACCCAAAAATGCTCACAATACTCCAAATGAGGCCTCACCAGTGCCCTATAAAGCTTACATCTTTGCTTTTTAAATTCTAGTCCTCTCAAAATGAATGCTAACATTGCATTTTCCTTCCTCACCTCTGACTCAACCTGCAAGTTAACCTTTAGTGAATTCTGCATGAGGACTCCCAAGTCTCTTTGCACCTTGGTGTTCGGAGTTCTATATTTTCTCTCCATTTAGAAAATAGTCTATACTTTCATTCCTTTTTAAAAAAATGCATAGCCATACACTTCTTGACACTGTATTCCATTTGCCACTTCTTTGTCCATTCTCCTAATCTGTCTAAATCCTTTCGTAGCCTCCCTGCTTTATTAACACTACCTGCCTCCTCACTCACCTATCATTGTATTGTCTGCAAATTTGGCCACAAAGCCATCAACTCAGTCATCCAAATCATTGACATAGAACATAAAAATAAGTGGTTGCAACACCAACCCCATAGAATACCACTAGTCACTGACAGCCAACCAGAAAACACTTCCTTTATTCCCACTCTTTCCCTCCTGCTAATCAGCCAATCCTCTATCCATGCTAGTATTTTTCACGTAATATCATGAGCTCTTAATTGCTCAGCAACCTGATGTTTGGCACCTTATCAAAGGGCTTCTGAAAATCTAAGTACACAACATCAACTGATCCTCTTTTGTCAATTCTTCAAAGAATTCCAAAGATTTGTCAGGCAAGATTTTCCCTTAATAAAACCATGTTGACTTTGGCCCATTTTGTCATGTGCCTTCAAATACCCTTAGACCTCATCCTTAACAATCAACTCTAACATCTTCTCAACCACTGAGGTCAGGCTAAGTGGCCTATAATTTCCTTTCTTCTGCCTTCCTCCCTTATGGAAAAGTGGAGTGATATTTGCATTTTCCAGTCTTCTGGAACCACTCTAGAATCTAGTGATTCTTGAAAGATTATTACTAATGCTTCTACAATCTTTTCAGCCTCCACTTTCAGAACCCCGGGATATATTCCATCTGTTCCAGGTGACTTATTTACCTTCAGACCTGTCAGCTTTCCAAGCACGTTCTCCCTAGTAATAGCAACTACACTCACTTCTGCTCCCTGACACACTCAAACTTCCAGCAAGTGTCCTGCAAGTGTCTTCCACTGTGAACAATGATGCAAATGCAAATTCAATTCATCTGCCATTTCCTTGTCCCTCATTACTAGCACTCCAGCAGCATTTTCCAGCATTCCAATATCTACTCTCGAATCTATCTGAGAAGCTTTTGGTATCCTTTTTCATATTATTGGCTAGCTTACCTTCATATTTCATCTCTCCCCCCATTGCTTTTTTAGTTGCTTCTGTTGGTTTTTAAAAGCTCCCCTACTAATTTTTTTCTCTATTATATTAATTGCTCCATTAGATATGCCCTACCACCACCTCTCTTCTAACGAGATTCTCCAGATATTTTTGTCCCAGACTGTGGTTTATTACAAGATGGCTAAGATGATGTTGACCTTTGCTGTAACAGTCATAAATGGGCAGGCATCCTGACAAGAGACAGAACAATGAGGCACTGTTGGGGATGTTAATTATTTTAGTCTGTGCAACATGCATTTTAGATGTGAGCTCACTTATACCATTTAATGAAGTGCACATTTAGTAAACTGAAACACACACATGGTGAGAGGTGAAAGCAGTTGCCCTTGACATCAAGGGAGCATTCAGACATTTATGGCACCAAAGAGTTCTATCAAAATAGGAGTTAATGGGGATCAAAGGAATAATAATTGAATAGCTAAAGTTATATCTAATACAAAGGAAGATGATTTCATAGGTTAGGGGCTGCAATTACAGCTTCAAGACATATCTACAGAAGACACCCTAGGGAAATAGTCTTCAACTGCTTTGTGACGATTTTATAGTGATGCGGCAACATTTGCCAGCCTTAAGCGAGGGATTTGAAGGTTTGAGTTGATATGGCGCTAGTAATGTTGTCTTCACTAAACACCAGGCAAGGAATAGGGAGGTGTTTGAATTGCCAAGGTGAAGTTTGCATGTTCTCTTTGGGACCACACTGGTCTCCCCAGGATGCTCAATTTCCTCTGTTACGAAAACCCCATAACCAGGTAACTTACCAGCAAAGATAGATGGATCAACTGAGTCGGATGCTACTATTTTCAACCGTTTTATTCAACAAGGGCACAAACGTATGGTTAATACAAAACATTCAGATCATCAAAACTCAATCTAAAACACCGGTGTAATAATAATCATTCAAAACACAAGCTCGATCGTCGTCTAGGGGTAATGTAGATTTTATATCGTTCACTGGATAGCTAAAAGTCTTTTAGATCACGGCAGTTTCACTTAGTTGTCGGCGGAAGTGTCGCGTTGGTGCACGTTTAGTTAGAAAGACAGAGAACATGAAGCATTTACCCGACAGGTTTTCCAACCTGTAGGAGGTAGTCGGAAGTCTCGTTGGGGGAATGGACTCTCATCTGTGGCTTCCCCTGTAGCTAGGCCATCTTCCGTGGTGAAGTCGCCAATCCCAGGCAAGGGAAGGACGCACACGAACCCCACCACCGGCTGTAGCTATTAAAACGCTGTCGCAGGATTTCTAGCGTTTCTCCTTCGTGTGTTTCCTTGGTGCATCTGAGGGTCCTCCCCTCAGACCCGCCTTTATACTTCTTCACGAGATCGCAGGTGTCAATCAAGTTGCAGGTAATGCGATCTCTCTCTCAACCAGCCCACTTTGCCCGAGGGCTTTTCAGGTAGTCTCCATGAGACAATAGTCAAAGTCACTTTTATTCTGCTTCTTGGAAGAACGTGGTCTTTCGCACGTCTCTCTCTCTTGGGTCAGTTGACCCCCCTTAACTAGAGTTCTTGCGATTTTCACAAAGGAGGGGGCCAACGGCATAACACCTCCAACATCTGAAAGGCATACTAGTTGTTCAGTAAACTGGTTACATTACAGGAAATTACACTTTGTCGTGGTGGATGGTGAGAGAATCAGAGTGGAGTTGATGGGTACGTGAGATAGAATGGATTGTAGTGAAATAGTGAATGTGAGATTGATTGAACTGCTCTGAGACCTGACATAGACTTAATGAGCAGAATGATCTCTATTTATGTTGTAAATGTAAAGTATCACTGATTTCTTTGGTGTTCACTGCTAAACAGCAAGTTGTGTAGATTTGACACATTAATACCAAGGAGCAAGGCTTGAAAATGGCATATTTCCGTACTCCTCAAAGCCCAGCTTCCATTCTCATTATCTTAGAGGCATAAGAACATCAGTATCTTGGGGCCGCATGTGAACTTGCAGATGGTAGAAATTTGGAACAACACACACAAGATGCTGGAGGAAGTCAGGCAGCATCCATGGAGGGAAATGAACAGACAATAAATATTTCATGCTGAGACAACTCTTTAGGACCTGCTACCTGACATGCGACATTCTTCCAGTATTTTGTGTGTGCTGTTGAATATTCAGGAAAGCTTTTCCCACAAAACCACTTAACGAGATTGCTTCCTTATTTAATAATTAGGCCGTTGTCATTTGGGAGAGCTGGATCCTCCATTCAGTTCTAATATTTTGTCCTTTACCCCCTCTCTTTCATTTTTTTCATGCTCCTCTTTCTGAAGATCCTTCCTGAAACCCTCTATCAGACCTTTCTCCCCAGCAAGGTCTGATCCATTAACTTCCATTGCTAGTTATATTTCTCTGTGCCTCAGGGTCTGCTATCCCATGCCTCAGCAACACCTGAGGACACCTTTTCTACATTAAAGTTGTGAAGTAAGCATATATTGTCAGTCTTCAGATAATGTACGTCAGTTGGGAGCACTGTAGAATCCTTAAGTGTGAAAATAACTTAAAAATTAATTGAAGTTAGAATAGTCAGAGACTTTTCCCCAGGGCTGGAATGTCTAACACAAGAGGGCATAGTTTTAAGGTGTTTGGAAGCAGGTACAGAAGAGATGTCAGGGGTAAGTTTTTTTACACAGAGAGTGGGTGAGTGCATGGAATGGACTGCCGGCGACATTGGTGGAGGCGGATACGATAGGGTTGTTTAGAGACTTTTGGATAGGTATATGGAGCTTAGAAAAATAGAGGGTATGGGTAACCCTAGGTAAATTCTAAGGTAAGGACATGTTCGGCACAGCTTTGTGGGCCGAAGAGCCTGTATTGTGCTGTAGGCTTTCTATGCTTCTATGTTTCTAAATTCAAATGCTGATATCTAAAAACTTGGCAGATCAGACTGCTTCTGTGGGAAAGGAAATAGATTTAATGTTTCATGCTAGAGACTGATGTAACTGGGAAGGGGAAAGAAACCGTAGGGAGAGAGGGGGAGGAGATGTCTCTGACAAAATAAAGTTGGAGTGATCTTCGCGATAAGCTGTAAGCAAGTTTATTAGTGAATGGGAGAAGTTAGATAGTGAGGATATAGAAAAAAGACCTAGACAAATATTAAGATTGCAGACTTAGAGAAGAAAGACATGCCTATCTAGTTAGGCTGGGTAAGAACACTCTCAGAAAAATGCTGAATAAAATCCAGCAAGTGAAGTCAACAATATTGACTCTTATTGAAATCTGGACTTTCAGGTAGCTTGAATCCTTGGTCTATATCATCCTGCTATGATATTGGCACTGCTTACTGGGTTTGTTCCTTCCTTCTTTCCTGGTATTATTTTGTCTCTCTGGGAGTGGGAACATACCCAACCTGACTTGCTTGGCTTGTTCTCCAGCTCTGTATTTCACAGCCCTGCATTCTTTTGTCTTTGTTCTTCTGTCTATGTTCTCACTTTCAAACTGTTCTCATTCACTCAGACTACCTTGTTTACCATGATCTCTTTGGTTTAAACCTATTAGTGGCCTATGTCTGGCCCATCCTCTCAGACGCTTAACAAGATTTTTTTTGTCTCTATTCCAATTCTCTTCCAATTGAAGTAGTCTGACAAGTTTCAGCATTATCTTTATTTATTTCTTATTTATTGAGTTAGAGTGCAACATCTGCTGGTGATATTAAACCTAATTCTGGAATAGGCTCATCCGGCACTTTGAGCCATGCCACCCAGCAATCCCCAGATTTAATCCTAGCCTAATTACGGGACAATTTATAATGGCCAATTATCCTACCAACCATCCAAACTCTTTAGACTATGGGAGGAAACTGGAGCATCGGAAGAAACCCACATGGTCACAGGGAGAACATACAAACCCCTAACAGGAATTGAACCTGGGTCACCTTTACTGTAAAGTGCTGTGCTAACCACTACTCTACTGTTTTATAGTTGTTATTATTAATGCAGAAAATAATTTGTTTTGGACCAAAATGTCTGATATTCGGGTCGCCATATCGCTTTTTTAACTTCGGAGAGTATTTTGTACCTGAAAGAACAAGTTATTCCTATTACATTATACCTATTGGTCAACAGCAGGCATAATCAGTTCTTCACCAAAATTTAGCTACTAAACGGTCATTGGAGTGCATGTTGCTGTTGGTAGATTCAAGTTGCCTTAAATTCCAGAATACAGTGGAATATGCCAATGTCAACTTTTTGGACTAAAGAAAGGAATTTCATTCTTTCTGATATTGACAGTGAATCACTCTACTGTGAGTTATTTACTTTATGCATACAGCTTTATTTCCTTACCTTTAATGCAGATTATTAATGAGCTCACATCATTGTTTCCAAATGTAATATCTTATCATTTATTTGAAGCAATTAATACTAGAAGTAGACGATGAGAGAAATATGTCCCGTCAGGAAAAGCATTGACATGTAAAAAGAAACTGCAGCTACTTAGTAGCTTTTATATTCCTCAAAGGTTCAAAGGTTTATCTATTATCAAAGTATGCATGCAGTATACAACTCTGCGATTCATCTTCTCCAGATAGCCATGAAACTAATAAAACCATGAAGTTGTTCAAAGAAAAACATCAACCTCCTCCACAGAAAAAAGAATGGCAACATGATTATCAACCTCCCCCCACACAAGAAATCTAAAAACTGTGCCAACAAGAAAGAATGGGCAAAAACCCAGAATATAAAAACTGTAGACTGAAAAAGCGATAGTCCATAGCCCAATCCATAAATGCAGAACCTCGGTAACATCCTCCGACAGCATCAAGAGAGGGAGAAATACCACCCAGACAAAGAGGCCTACCCTCCGGCAACAGCACCTGATAGGCCACCACACAGTCTCCTTCTGCAACAGCAGAAAGATCTGTCCCAGCAGTAATCAAATGCAGGCCATCGGCATTGAACCCTCGCTGCTCTTCCACATTTGCCTCGATCTTTTAACCTTCCTTGAAGCTTTAATTGGTGAAATGGAGTTGGCTTCTTGCCTCAAGGCTGCTCGAGCTTGCACTCACTTCCTGAAATCTTCTCAGAGACAGCAAAGCATTAGGTCCCTCAATCTGTAAAACTCTATATGGAGAAGGAAATGTTCCAACATTAATAGGGTTAGCTCAATAACCTGTTGATCACCAATGGCATAAGGTAAAGTATTATGTGATAGAATTGGTTAGGAAATTGGTGGTGAAGGAAGAATGGTGGTGACAAAAGGCTCTGTTCTTGATTGTTCTATATTTGGTTCAATGAGCTTGAAAAAGAGATAAATTCTAAGAAAACAATTAACAATACTGCCTTCTTCTTAATCTTTAAAATAATTGTATGCACAGCAATTCTAAAATCCCACACAGAAATTCATGCTCAATTAGTAGCATTAGTTGCTCAGTTAGAAGCAACCATGAGTTATTCTTGCCCTTGTATAGTAAGATATAACACACAGTTTCTATATTAGTACTTTATACTTCATATCAAGTACAGATTTCTCTTGGTCATAGTTCTAGTGTTCACTGTGCAAGCATGTAACTGATAAATTCTTGTTAATTAAATTCCTACACATCACCAGTGAAGAAAAGTCGTATTTTGGCAGAAGTCAGCTGTGCTGGTCTTGATTATCATCAGTGCCACACACGAGGAAGACTGGAGCCACACACACTGTTGTTATATTGTATCAGGTTAATGCAAAAATTTCTATTAACCCTCAAAGAATTTCAATGACATGTCTGCAACTGAGGAACACAATGCATCTAAATGTCTGATTTTACTTCAAGATAGTAATGAATTCATACATATTCTACTTTTGGGTGCTTTTTCCAAAATATAGTTAAACATAAATAATTTTACAGGTCTTGGAAGAAATGAAAGAGAAGCACTTAGAAAGCCAAAAATATTTGTTATACTAAGAGCTGGAAGTAACATTTTTGAAGTACCAAATTAGAATAATACATATTTCAATGCATAAAATTCTACAAAATTATTGAATGCATAGGTGGAACAAGGATTTGAATTCATGATTTATATGCATGGCTATTTTGAATAAAAGCTGCAAAAATGAATTAGTTGAAAAATCTAATTATAGTGGAACAAGGGGACAGACAAGATAGAAATTGCAAACAGGAGTAAAATAGAAGGGAAATTCTTTAGGAAATTTTGTGTATCAAATACCCGTCTTCAGTTAAAACCAATTGTAAAATCATGAATTCATTGCTCCATTTTGTTTGCCTGATGACTTCTCTGAAGGCCTTTGCTGGCTTCAAGGCTTCTACATAAACCAATTCTTCCCAGACATGGCTACTAGAGTAGACAAGCAGGCTCCAGAATGACTGGAGATTAAGACTGGGTGCTTGCATCAGGATGAGTGAAAAAGGTAGGAAGTTCTGTCAGCAGGCATTAGATCAAAAGTATTTTGTGAAACATTTGTACTTCTGTGAGGATATTTTCACTAGAATCTATTATATGCTACAACCTCAAATACAACTTCAAAGTAAAGTCTGAGTCACGTAACAGGGCTTAGGAAGCTGATCATAGCTTTTAGTCCTCTTGGATCCTTCCAGGCTAGAGGTCTTGCAATATCATGCATAGACCAGATAGAAAAAAATAAAGTAAGTTTCACTCAGTGCAATCTCAGTGGCAATTTAATTCAGCCAGAAAGCAGAGAAGCTTGATGAATATTAAGCTAAGTTGTTGGATTTCTGCCATCATTATAGCTCAGGCTGACACCTATGATATACCGTAGATTCCGGACTACAGAGCGCACCTGATTAAAAGCCGCTGGCTCTAATTTTAGAAAGAAAATCAATTTTTTACTTGTACAGGCCGCACCGGATTTTCGGCCGCAGGTGTCCCACGTTGTAATATGAGATATTTACACAGAAAGATATTACACGTGAGGATTTTTTTAACTTTTAATTAAATCCATATGGTAACATAAACAAATACATATTGCAAATGCTTTTTTTCGAACCATGCCTGTAACGCGGCTACTTTTAAATATACGTTGCGTATACTTTTTTACTGAACAACATTCCAATATCTCCTAACGACTGGTAAAAAATATATATACTGCAGCCTACCAGGAAAAGTTATTGATCGCCTTTAACTTAAAAGCAGCGTTCGCTCAGATCCAATGCCGCTCGCGTAATGCCGCTCGCCCCCCTCCTTCCCGTTTATCGCAAACTGGCATTTTTCCCACAAGACGCGGCGAAACCGGGTGTGACGTCATAGCATCCCGCGATGTAGTACAGAAAACAAATATAGTTAAAACACTTCTAACTTTAACTAGAAAATGAATTACTAAGCGAAAATATTATAAACTAAATAACTGCCATAAAGGCAGCACAATGCTTTTCTTCGAGTGTTTTCCATGTTGATGAGGGTGAGTACAAAAGATTGATTTACAATAATTTAATTGTGAAAGTGCGCTTGATTTATCGTACAATTTCATTGGACCTCTGTGAACTACTCATCAATTTTATTGGTCTACTATTACGAGGCAAAATGTTTTTGGCGGCATGAAAAAAATCATGTATTAGCCGCACCGTATTAAAGGCCGCAGAGTTCAAAGCTGTTCAAAATGTGGGAAAAAAGTAGCAGCTTATAATCCGACATCTACGGTAATAGTCCAAACGTTAGTGCTGGGATCAAGGTAGAAGATTTGCCCAAAAGATATTTTAAAAATTAACATATTTTCCACATGCTGGTTTATTACCATAGCCATACAGTTCTTTAATTTGTCACAAGTTTTAATTTAGAACAAAATATAATATTAGAAAAGATCAAAGGCAGTGGGAAATCTGAATTGTATATGCTGCAGAATATACTTTAGCCAACGACCACTAACAATAAGATGCTGAGGTTTTGAAAATTCCCCACTCCTAATATACCAAATAGAAGAAAATCAAAGGTAGAGCATGACCCTGTCCACAAATGCCCTCTTATTGGCCGAGACTGGCCAATAATTAGATCAACAGTATTCTTCTAGTTTTTAGGCAAATGTAAACACTGAATGGAAAAGGGATGTTTATTCTCAAGCTTAAATATAATTAGAAATAGAAAATGCTTAATAGCAATAGTGTGAATTAATGACAAATAATTTTGTATTAAGTCAAACAAAGCAGCAGGTCTTGGTTCAATTCCCAGCCTGTTCTGCGTTAGTAGATTAGGGACTGTAATTGGCCTCGTTGTGCCTCGGATAAAGTATTAAAAATATTGAATTCTGTTAATTGCACTATAGTGATTTCTGTTGGAAAGCAAGGCATATAATATAATATTCATTTCAATAGAAATCAAAATAAAAAAATATCTGACAACGGAAAACGCTGAAAACAAACATAGGATTAGTGGGAATCAGTGAACAGTAAATATAGTTTAAGATGGCAGTTATGTAACATGACACTGGATTGAACAAACCAATCTGCCTGGTTCTGCTCCAACTCCATCTACACATTTGTACATGATGCCACCATTATAGGCTGGAGCTTAAGTAATGATGATTTAGAGTACGGGAAGGAGTGCCCAGTGAAATGAACATAGCTTTTCCCTCAGTGTCAGCTAACCAAAAGAGCTGGGCTTCAGGAAGTGGGGGTGCAGTGGACATGCTGAAGTTGAGAGGGTTGAGATTTTCCAGTTCCTCAGAGTGAACATCACCAACAGACTACCCTGGTCCAAACCACATTGATGCCCTGGACAACAAAACTCACTAGCGCTTCTACTTCCTTAGGATGCTGAATAAATATGGCATGTTCTGTTTGATCCTCATCATAGAAAGGAAGTTGTGAAATGCATCATGACTTGGTATGCTAACTGTTTTGGCAATGATTGCAAGAAACTGCAGAGAGTTGTAGACACAGCTCAGCAAATCAATGAAACTAACCTCTCTGCCATGGACTTTGTCTACACTTCTCACTACTTTGGTAAAGCAGTCAGCATAATCAAAAATCCCACCGATCATTCACTCTTCTCCGAGCTCCCATTGGGCAGAAAATACAAAAGAACGGAAAAGTCTGAAAAAAGAGATCACCAGGGTCAAGGACAGCTTCAATCCCACTGTTAAATAACTATTGAACAGCATGATATGATGATCTCTTGACCTCAGTCTACCTCGCTATGACTTTACCCCTTATTGTCTACCTGTGGTTACCTTTCTCTGTTACATTTTACTCTGCACTCTGTTATTGTTTAACCTTGTTAATTTCAATGCACCATTACAATGAACTGATCTATATGAATGGTATGCAAGATGGTTTTCCACTGTACCTTGGTACATATGACAACAATAATCCAATTTGCCAATATCCTGTACACATTAGTAAGTTAAAAATATTTTAAAATAAAAAGTGATAGCCACATAAACATAACCATGGAGGTAAAGCCATTGACAGACATTAAAGATATTTAATATTAAAATGCTGACAAAGATCATCAATGAGGCCATTAAATGAGCAAAGGTATGTGTGTTTAGATAAGAGAGAGAGAAAAAAGTCATAATAATGAATACCATACGGAACAAAATGATGAGAAAATGAGGAAAATTGGACAAAAACATTCTCAGCTGGAGAGAACATGAAATGAAAGCAGAACATACTGTTAAAACAAGTGCTGAACTGGACCCAGAAAAAGAAATAAAAGACACAGCTAACAACAGGGCCTACTTTCTGCAACAAAATGTGAAAACATCAAAAAATCATCCTTTTGGATGGGATTAAATCATAACACCTGGTAGATCCACCAGGAGTGGTTTGGTAGCTTGCTGCATCCTGAAGAACCTAGTTGCCAGCTTAATGGAGAAGCCTACCTACTTCAATTCCTCATCACCAATCAAACGATAACAACTGCGGTCAATCACAACATTGGCAGTAGTGACCACACTAACTCTTTACACTGAAAGTTATTTTCATTGATAGATAGATAGATAGATAGATAGATAGATGCTTTATTCATCCCCATGGGGAAATTCAACTTTTTTCCAATGTCCCATACACTTGTTGTAGCAAAACTAATTCCATACAATACTTAACTCAGTAAAAAAATATGATATGCATCTAAATCACTATCTCAAAAAGCATTAATAATAGCTTTTAAAAAGTTCTTAAGTCCTGGCGGTAGAATTGTAAAGCCTAATGGCATTGGGGAGTATTGACCTCTTCATCCTGTCTGAGGAGCATTGCATCGATAGCAACCTGTCGCTGAAACTGCTTCTCTGTCTCTGGATGGTGCTATGTAGAGGATGTTCAGAGTTATCCATAATTGACCGTAGCCTACTCAGCGCCCTTCGCTCAGCTACCGATGTTAAACTCTCCAGTACTTTGCCCACGACAGAGCCCGCCTTCCTTACCAGCTTATTAAGACGTGAGGCGTCCCTCTTCTTAATGCTTCCTCCCCAACACGCCACCACAAAGAAGAGGGCGCTCTCCACAACTGACCTATAGAACATCTTCAGCATCTCACTACAGACATTGAATGACGCCAACCTTCTTAGGAAGTACAGTCGACTCTGTGCCTTCCTGCACAAGGCATCTGTGTTGGCAGTCCAGTCTAGCTTCTCGTCTAACTGTACTCCCAGATACTTGTAGGTCTTAACCTGCTCCACACATTCTCCATTAATGATCACTGGCTCCATATGAGGCCTAGATCTCCTAAAGTCCACCACCATCTCCTTGGTCTTGGTGATATTGAGACGCAGGTAGTTTGAGTTGCACCATATCACAAAGTCCTGTATCAGTTTCCTATACTCCTCCTCCTGTCCATTCCTGACACACCCCACTATGGCCGTGTCATCAGCGAACTTCTGCACATGGCAGGACTCCGAGTTATATTGGAAGTCTGATGTGTACAGGGTGAACAGGACCGGAGAGAGTACGGTTCCCTGCGGCGCTCCTGTGCTGCTGACCACTGTGTCAGACCTACAGTCTCCCAACCGCACATACTGAGGTCTATCTGTCAAGTAGTCCACTATCCAATCCACCATGTGAGAGTCTACTCCCATCTCCGTTAGTTTGTGCCTTAAGATCTTGGGCTGGATGGTGTTAAAGGCACTAGAGAAGTCAAGGAATGTAATCCTCACAGCACAACTGACCCCATCTGACCCCATGCATTGTATGCATGGAGCACCATTAGCCCAGTAAGATAGTCCAGAGTATATCTGTTAGCTTACAAAATGGGCATCCACTACATCACTCTAACTGATTCAACAACATAACACAATACGTAACCTTATGATCTGGTATATCCTCATATGACCATTACTGAAGAATTGCACTTAAAAAAGTAGGTGCACTCCAGATAAACTTAGCATAGTGGTAGAATCTACCCAACAAAATATTTAATAAGTCCCCATTACAATTTCTTTACAAAAATCAAGACAAACCCAATCCAACCATTAGTGCCCAATAAATCAAAGAAAATCTGCAGATGCTGGAAATCCAAACTACACACACAAAATGCTGGAGGAACTCAGCAGGCCAGACAGCATCTATGGGAAATGCATAGTCGACATTTCGGGCCAAAACCCTTTGGCAGGACTGAAGAGAAAAAGCTGAGGATTAGATTTTAAAAAATGGGGGGGAGGGGAGAGAGATCCAGCAGGTGATAGGTGAAACCTGGAGGGGGAGGGGTGAAGTAAAGAGCTGGGAAATTGATTGGTGAAAGAGACTGTAGGCCATGGAAGAAAGAAAAATGGAAAAGGAGCACTAGAGGGAGGTGATGGACAGGCAAGAAAATGCGGTGAGAGAGGGAAAAGGGGATGGCAAATGGAGAAGTCGGGGAGGAGTGGCGAGCATTACCAGAAGTTTGAGAAATCAATGTTCATGCCATCAGGTTGGAGGCCACCCAGACAGAATATAAGTTGTTGTTCCTCCAACCTGTGTGGCCTCAACATGACAATGGAGAAGGCCATGGATGGACATATTGGAATGGGAATGGGAACTGGAAATAAAATGGGTGGTGACTGGGAGATCCCGCTTTTTCTAGCAGATGGAGCGTAGATGCTCGGCGAAACGGTCTCCCAATCTATGTCAGGTCTCACTGATGTACAGGAGGCCATGCCAGGAGCACCAAACACAGTAAATGACCCCGACAGACTCACAGGTAAAGTGTCACCTCACCTGGAAGGACTGTTGGGTAGTGAGGGAGGAGGTGTAGGAGCAGGTGCAGCACTTGTTCTGCTCGCAAGGATAAGTGCCAGGAGGGAAACCAGTGGGGCGGGACGAATGGACAATTATGCCCAATATTACTTACTGATTGTTACGCCGCTAGTGTTAGAGCAGCAGTGAAGATCCCCCATCTCCAATGGTGTTCCTGGCTCCCTTCATCGTGCCAGTAGCTTCCTCTTGGTTTTCACTACTGTCAAACATGCAAGTCCCTGGTGGAGACTCAGGAATACTAGTACACTCAAATGTAGAAAGATTCTTCATTGCTGTTTAGCTAATGGTTTTGTTTCACTAGTCAGGGTCATTAACCCTGAATTGAACCCCCAAACCTGCGGGACCACTGGACCACTCTCAGTCTGGGCTCTGACCTTTGACCTGCTTGGCATGACTGACCCTACCAAGAGCCAAAGCATAAAGCCCTGACTCCAGCTGACATCGCCCTCTAGGTCATTGAGGCACGCAAGCCTCCAAACCATGACAAAGATGTGGTCCTCTTGGTAGACTGCCCAATAAGTCTACCCTCAATAATCCAAAAGGTTGTGGGAAGGCATCATCAACATTATGTTAATTAGCAACACCCTCATGCAAAATTCAGGTTTTACCAGAACTCCACCAATTATTCAACCAAAAAAAAGCAGAGCTGAATTCCAAGAATGAGGCGGCAGTGACAGCTATTAACATAAAGACATACAGCATTTTAATTAATTTAGAATATCAAGGAGACCTGTAAAACTGAAGTATTTTCTTATCAAGGAAAAATCCCCGGATCATACTTTGCAGAAAGGAAGATGATTGCAGTTGTTGGAGGTCAATTAGCTTATCTATTGGGACAGAAACAAAATGCTGGATACACTCAGTGGGTCCAATGATATCTATGGAGTGGAATAAACAATCAACATTTTGGGCCAAGACACTTCATCAGAACCTTACCTATCCCCAGGGAGGGTCATAGTTTCAGCTGTCTTCAACTGCTTCATCAATGACCTTTCTTCTATCAAAAGGCCAAAAGAAGGGATAAACATTGATGACTGCAAAACGTTTAATCCCATTTGCAACTCCTCAGCAAATAAAGTACCCGGTAGTCAGGCTGGTATGTAGCAATACTTAAAAAACACTCGGGCATTAACTAATAATGCCTCTACCTTGATGAGGCAGGTGACAACTGTCAGACATCTCTACTTACTTACTTCTTGAAAATGACTCTGCTTAGGATGATCAGGACTTTGTCTCCAACACCATCACCAACCTCATCAACTCTGGAGAACTCCTGCACACTTCCACCAACCTCAGAGTCCCCTTCCCCTGCACCACTTGTTTCAACGTCCTACTCAAGATTCACAAACCCGACCCTTTGAATAGGCCCATTGTTTCTGCCTGCTCCTGCCCCTCTGAACCCATGTCCACACACGTCAACTCCATTTTATTCCCCTTAGTTCAGTTCCTTTCCACCTACAGCATGACACTTCACATCCTCTCGATCTCATCAACAACTTTCAACTCCCTGGCCCTGATTGTTTCATTTTCACCATGGATGTCCAGTCCATATCCACCTCTATCCCTCATCAAAAGGCCTTGAAGCTTTCTGCTTCTTTCTTGTCAACCGACCTGATCAGTTCCCCAACCTCACTGTGGCCCCTGTCTTCAACAATCTTGTTCAGCTCTTCCCAGTTTGTCCAGACTCAGGGTATAGCCATGGGCACCTGCATGGGCCCCAGCTGTGTCTGCCTTTTACGTTACCTACGTGGAACAGTCCATGTTCCAAGCCTTCCCTTGTAATGCACCCCTACTCTTATTGCACCACATTAATGACTGCATTGGTGCTGCTTCATGCACCCATGCTGGGCAATTTCATCATCTTTGCCTCCAACTTCTACACTGTCCTTAAATTAACTCAGTCCATTTCTGACACCTCTCTTCCATTTCTCAATCTCTGTCTTCTATAAATCTACCGATTCCCATAGCTATCGTGACTATTCCTCTTCCCATCCTGTCACCTGTAAAGATACTATTGTAGCGTGGGCCAGTCTCTTCCTGGGCAGGTCGACCAGTAGGCTGTGAGCTCGCAAAAAATCCACTCCCAGGAGCGGTTGGGCTACGGCGGCCAGTGTGAAGTCCCACGTGAACTGTAGCCGCACCGTACGGGTGCCGTAGGTCCTTACTGTGCTGCCGTTTGCGGCCCTCAGGGTGGGACCCGGTTCTCTGTTGCGGGTGTCGTAACTCTTTGGAGGTAAGACACTGATCTCGGCTCCGGTGTCGACCAAAAAGCGGCGTCTCGACTGCTTGTCCCAGACATACAGGAGGCTATCCCGATGGCCAGTCACCATAGCCATCAGCGGCGGCTGGCCCTGGCGTTTCCCGGGAACTTGCAGGGCGGGCTTCTGCGCCCCACCACTGGTGGTAGAAGCACCATTGTCCGTTGGTCTCCTCAACCCTGCCTCTGGGGTTAGCGGACTCTGCGGCCGGGCCTGGTCTGGTTTGCTGCTGGGAGCGTGGCCTGGTGATCTGTGTGACGGACGCCCCACTCTCCTTCTTGGCTTTCCACAGCACGTCCGCCCGGGCTGCCACCTTCCGGGGGTCACTGAAATCCATGATGGACAGCAGCAGGCGTATGTCCTCGGGCAGCTACTCCAGGAATGCCTGCTCAAACATGAGGCAGGGCTTGTGACCTCCGGCCAGGGACAGCATCTCGTTCATCAAAGCCGACGGTGGCCTGTCTCCCTGATGCACCATCAATAACTCTCAGAGATGTGGGTCAAGGTAGGCTTTTATTGGCTGGAAGAAAGCACCATCAGCAGCAAGAGACCACCACACAACATCCTGGAGACTGAGGGAGGAGCAGTGCCTCCAATCGCCTTTATACAGGGGTCTGTGGGAAAAGCCACGGTCTGTGGGAGGAGCCACAGGAGCAGTCAGTGGGGGGGTGTGTCCAGACAGGTATATGTAGTTCACCACACCCCCAAACCATCCAGGTGCAGTAAGCGGGCAGCTTGCTCGCGCCATGAGAGTCCGAAAGTCCTCATGATCGAGGCTTTGAATTCTGTGTATTTGCCGTCTGCTGGGGGAGACTGTTTGAACTCCTCAGCCTGGGCGGCTGTCTCCTGGTCGAGGGAGCTCACCACGTAGTAGTAACGTGTGGCATCCGAGGTTATCTGCCGAATGTGGAATTGGGCTTCTGCTTGCTGGAACCATAGGTGAGGTCGCAGCTTCCAGAAGCTTGGCAGTTTTAATGAAACTGCATGAACAGATGCGGCATCGTTCATCTCCAGTCCAAATATCGTTTGGGCCGTCGGGGTCACCAATTGTAGCGGTGTGCTACACGCAGCGCTGCAATAACGACACGGAGTTGGTGAGCTGCAGTTGCAAAAGAGGTTTATTCAAACTTCACGGCCTCGCTTTAAAGCCTTCCTGATCCCGCCCTCCCCAGGCGGGAATGCTGTAGGGGGCGCGTATTCACAGTCCCGTCCCATGCGCGGGCTTTCCCCCTTGCTGGTGAAGCAGGCTTGGTGCCCTCTTTGGGACCTGCCTCAATGCCAGCGCGCGCCGCTTTGTGAGCCCGTTCGAGTGCGCTGGGAAGTGGGTCGCCACACTATACCCTTTTTTCAGTTCCTTCATCTCTGGGGCATCTGTTCCCAGGATGAGACTTTCCTTTCCAGGACATCAGAAGAATGGGATTTTCCTTCCTCCACTATTGATTCTGCCCTCTCTTGTATCTTCTCCATATCATGAACATCCATACTCACCTTATCTTCCCACTGTCTTTACAAAGGTAGAGTCCCTCTTGTCCCCACCTACTACCCCATAAGCCTCTGCGTGCAACACCTCATTCTCTGCAACTTCCACCATGTTTAATAAGATTCTATCACAAAATACATCTTTACCTTCCCCCACCCCTAAACTCCGCTTTCCATAGGAATCACCCCCTCCATGATTCCACTTTCCATTCATTCTTCTCCACGAACCTCCCTCTTGACACATCCCTGCAAGCGGAAGGAACATAGATTGCACATGGCCGACAAAAAAGCAGGCATAGCTAGGACCCATGCGGGTGCCCATGGCTACACCTTTAGTTTGGAGGAAGTGGTGTGGGAACTATAAGTTTGGTGGCCGTGGAAGGGAGATCTCCCGAGCTGATGAGATCAGAAATGGTTTGGGAGACAATTGACTGGTGCTCCCTAGTGGGGTCATTGTCTAGGGGTAGATAAGAGGAGGTCATGTGGAGCAATCTATGTTTCAAGCCTGCACCAGTATCTGTCCTCCTCTTTTCTTGCATCATATTGACGACTGCATCGGTGCTGCTTCCTGCACACATGCTGAGCTGGTCGACTTCATTAACTTTGCCTCCAACTTTCACCCCGCCCTCAAATTCACCTGGTCTATTTCCAACACCTCCCTCCCCTTTCTAGATCTTTCTGTTTCTATCTCTGGAGACAGCCTATCCACCGACGTCTACTACAAACCTACTAACTCCCACAGCTACCTAGACTATTCCTCCTCCCACCCTGTCTCCTGCAAAAATGCTATCCCTTTCTCTCAATTCCTCCGTCCTCCGCTGCATCTGCTCTCAGGATGAGGCCTTTCATTCTAGGACAAAGGAGATGTCTTTGTTTTTTAAAGGGGCTTCCCTTCGTTCACTATCAACTCTGCCCTCCATCGCGTCTCCCGTATTTCACGCACCTCTGCCCTCACCCCATCCCCCCGCCAGCCCACCAGGGATAGAGTCCCCCTGGTCCTCACCTATCACCCTACTAGCCTACAGATCCAATGCATAATCCTCCGTAACTTCCGCCACCTCCTACGTGATCCCACCACCAGCCACATCTTCCCCTCCCCCCTCTCTCGGCTTTCCACAGGGATCGCTCCCTACGCAACTCCCTTGTCCATTCACCACCCCCCCCCCCCCATCCCTCCCCACCGACCTCCCTCTGGGCACTCATCCCTGCAAACGGAAGAGGTGCTACACCTGCCCCCACACTTCTTCCCTCACCACCATCCCAGGCCCCAGACAGTCCTTTCAGGTGAGGCACCACTTCACCTGTGAGTCAACTGGGGTGATATACTGTACCCGGAGCTTCCGATATGGCCATTTATACATTGGGGAGACCCGCCGCAGACTGGGAGACTGTTTCGCCGAACACCGGTGCTCAGTCCTCCAGCAGTGGCGGGATCTCCCTGTGGCCACACACTTCAATTCCGCAAACCACTCCCACTCCGACATGTCTGTCCATGGCCTCCTCTACCGTCAAGATGAGGCCACACGCAGGTCGATGGAGCAATACCTTATCTCCCGCTTAGGTAGCCTCCTACCTGCCGGCATGAACATCTAACTCACAGACCTCCGTTGATACCCCTGCCTACCCCCATCCCTATCTATTATTTTAGTCTGGTTCTCTTTCTCTCTCTCTTTTCCCCCCTCACTATAATCTCCCCCCAGCCCTACCTTTCTTTCTCTTTTATTTCCCATAATTCTCCATCTTCCCCCTAGTTCATTTCCCTCCAGCCTATCACTTTCCAGCTCTCTACTTTATCCCTCCCCCCACTTCTTATCCCCCCTTGACCATCCCATGTTACTTCACTCCTGATGAAGGGTTTCGGCCCGAAACGTCGTCACTACCTCCTCCCATAGATGCTGTCTGGCCTGCTGAGTTCTGCCAGCATTTTGTGTTTTTAAAACACTAAATACTATAGTTTAGCAGCATCTTACTCTGAAATGGACTCTGTTTTTTTTGTTCTAATTGGTTTTTCTTGTTAAAAAGTGTATAAATTATGTTTAATTTTTGCCTTTCTTTTTGTCAGTAATTATGATGTGCTGGATGTTAGAAGGTGAGAAAAAAAGTATACTAACTTAAGATGTGAATTCAAGAAGAATACAGGGCAGGATGAGTCTGAGGAAGGGGAATGACAGGCTTAAAAAAGGCTTTCTAACAGTTCAATAATGTAGCCACACTAATGTAAGCTTTATGAATGAGTAGCACCCATGGAAATTTCAGGAAGTTTGAAGCTATATTCCTGTCTGTATCACTGTTCTAGTTGAAAAGAGAAGAAGACTGAAATAAAAATATTGAAATAGCTGGAAAGTATTGCAATATACAGGAAATTCCAAATCCATTTACTCAAAGCAATATAGAAAGCAAAAGATGAAGAATTCTAAGTAGAATATAAGCAGCAATTACATTGCATTAACACTTGACTGAATCAGGATCTAATTATTAATCTGTGGGCTCTATTTTTTACAATACAAATTGAGATGACTGATTTGTGAGGATGGTGATGGTATAAATAAGGTGTCCCTACACACAATTTTCATTTTCTTCCTTTAATTCTGTGTTACTAGGTCACATTCAATCTGAAATGTCAGAGAATGGTAAGTAACGGGAAAAGATATTAAAATTGGCCATTAATCAAAGATTGCTTCTGAATAATTAATTCTGAGAGTCAGTCAGACTTACATTGTGGTGATGTAACCAATCATTTGGCTATGTCATTACCAGTGTAGAGAACTGTTAATCAGACGTTAATCAGTTGTGGAAAACTCTGATTGTACAGATTCTTCAACATGTCAAGTCTGAAATTGAGAAAAGCTCTATTTTCATGGGGTCTGGGTATCAGAATATTCAGCTGCTATAGAGCCTTCATTGCAATTTCCTGCTCTCGTTTTGTTTTGTTGGATGTTGTGTTGCCAGTGAGTTATACTACATCAGCCAGCAATACGTTGAAATGATATGGCAAATTTGCACTATATGGATAGTTTGTAGTTCATGCCAGAATTGTTATTACGGATGTGTTCACTAATGGCCATTTCTAATGCAATTTGTTTTCAAAATTCAATTGCAATTGGAAACACCAGTGATAAAATAACCATATGGAAACACTTAAATTAATAATCTTTATAAAATATAATGTCCACTCACTTGTAATTTGGCTGGTTAAACCGTTGGGATAAAATTATTGCACTGGTTTAATGTAAGAAAATTACCTTTATATTAATAAGGATAAACACAGTTCATTGCTTTCAGTTTCCTAGATTTGCGTGCAGTTTGTATCTTCCCACTCGAGTAACTCGAGTTGGTAATAAGAAACTATTTGTCTAGTCATCAGCAATGAAAGTAATCAAATTCTCTGCCAAAATCCATTGCTGAATAAGAGTTTACAAATTATTCTTAAAGGAAACAAAATAGTTGCATGGATCATAGAATTTAAACCATGGAAGATCACTCAACCAATGACTCTCTGCAAATGAATTTTCTCTCTTTCCTTTCTCTAGAGCCTTTCGAATTTGCTTTTTAACATACTTATCTAGCTTTTCAAAGCTGCGTTGGAATTTATATCTATCAAAGTTCCTGCTCCCTCCAGAAAGGAAGGTTTTGCTTATGTGCTCTGTACAAAGTATTTTCCTTCAAGACCCCAGTGAAAATCTCTTCTGATCATGACCCACTCCTGCGCTTTGCTCTTTAAAATCAGTAATGATTGGTTCCCAAGTATCATCAGCCTCCTTCCAAAATAACTTCCTGGAAGATGATACTTTGAGAAATAGTCAGAGAGATACTTCTGTACCAACTGAAATATTTCAGTGTTTGAGATTGACACTTCCTACACAGGGTGTTGATCCCACCCACTGGAAAATGCACTATGGCAGAAGAAAGCAGGCATGATTAAAATGTTCCACATTTTCCATTGATAGCCAATTGATGTACACGACTGGTAGACTGAAATTTCAATTAGTGGCATATCTTTTGGCTGCTAAAAATGATATGAGAGTACATTTATGAAGTCATATTGGATGCACAAAAGGTGAGGGCTTAAACACTTGTGCAGGCACACCCACAGGAAACATATCGAACAGAGAGATCATGGCTTCAGTTGGTGTATAATAGCTGATTTGATATAATCACAGCCATTTTAGATTTGGTTGTTCTAGCTTATAACTTCCCTTAGCCTTACATGGTTGAATGAAGCAGTAGGATGAACTCTCCCCACCATTAAATGAGCACATGTGACTCCATAGGGGTTGGTGGGCGGGAGGTGGGGTTTGTGATCCTAGAAAACTATCACAGTTTTCTGTAATGCCAAGTCACATCATCTGTGCATATGTTTAGATATGCAAATTGAAAATAAATTTGTGCTCATGTTTTTACTTTTTTCACATAAACTCCACGAGAATGAATTTTCCCTGTATCTCAAATTTTCGGGTAGTAATTGTGAACTCTGTTGGTGAATTTCTGTTCCCAGATAGCCATAATGCGAGGATTACCCATGCTCTTCGAAGGGGGAGTAACAACCACATATGAAAGTCTCGATCCGAATTGTTAATTGTGTACTCTTCTCCACTGATGCTGCCTGCCCTGCTGAGTTCCTCCAGCATTTTGTGTGTGTTGCCTGGATTTCCAGCATCTGCAGATTTTCTCCTGTATGTCACTTGTTGAACAATTTATTTTGGTGGCTGTTAGGATTTTTTCTTTAGTTGTCCTAAAATGCTAAATTTTGAATAATATACCAGGCACCAAAAAAGAAATTGCTGACTTCAAGGCCAGTCAGAAGTGGGTGTATCTGACCTTACATTATGATCAAAGGATGGGTGAGAGCTGTTCAGCAGGAAAAGACACTAGAAGAGGGAGGTGGACACAAGAGGAGGCAGGATACTATACCTGCCCACAATACTCAGGGAATATTTGTCTGCTCAATTATAAGAAAAGAATGAGATGGAAGATGTTTTTACTTAACTAAGCTCATTTATGGTGAGATCAGTCACTTATTGTGGTTATAACTCTGAATGACAAGAACAAGCACTGCATTGCTTGACTGTAAAGGTGACTGAAGCCTTAATCTTTGTTGGTTCTGATTTCTTCCACCCTAGAACAGGAGATATTTGCAGCAAATCACAGGGATCCATCTAGTGCTGTATAACAGAGGACACTGTGCACAATGTGCCAAGATTTTCACTTACCAGAGACCAGAAAGAGCACATCAATTCTGACTGTATGAACATTATTTTGTAGCCATCTGTTATTAAGTTAGTTCATATGGGAAGGCTATTGTCTAGTTGCAGTTACGGTGCCTTCTTTCTGTGAAACTGTGCTGTACCAACTGCCTTCATGTCATGTCACTATACCAAATGTTTGTCTCCTGGCAATGTGAGCCTCTGTCTGACAATAAGGCTAATGACTACAGTGGATAACCCATATACAGGCATGCATATGTCTTTTCCTACAAAATTCATAAAAAGACCCTCAGTATGATCTATTAATATTTTCATTGCAAGAATCTTGTGAGACTTGAACCAATCCTACATTTGTGATGACTGTTGTGCATGTAGCAAAATCTGTCATCATGTAAACACCTAGATGTTGAAGTGCAGAGGAGCAGAAGGATAAGGAAAAAGAAGATAAAATCAAGGTGCTGAATCAGGAGGAGAGGAAATTGAAGAAAGGTGTAACCACTTCATGCCCAGACTATCAAGGAAGAGCGATTGCTAGTGTGATGCCTATTATAACAAGACAGACAGACAGACATACTTTATTGATCCCAAGGGAAATTGGGTTTCGTTACAGCCGCACCAACCAAGAATAGTGAAGAAATATAGCAATATAAAACCATAAATAATAATAAGTTAATCATGCTAAGTGGAAATAAGTCCAGGACCAGCCTATTGACTCAGGGTGTCTGACATTCCTCGGGAGGAGTTGTAAAGTTTGATGCCCACAGGTAGGAATGACTTCCTATGGCACTCAGTGTTACATCTCGGTGGAATGAGTCTCTGGCTGAATGTACTCCTGTGCCTAACCGGTACATTACAGAGTAGATGGGAGTCATTGTCCAAGATGGCATGCAACTTGGACAGCATCCTCTTTTCAGACACCACCATCAGAAAGTCCAGTTCCACCCCCACAACGTCACTGGCCTTACGAATGAGTTTGTTGATTCTGTTGGTGTCTGCTACCCTCAGCCTGCTGCCCCAGCACACAACAGCAAACATGATAGCACTGGCCACCACAGACTCGTAGAACATCCTTAGCATTGTCCGGCAGATGTTAAAGGGCCCCAGTCTCCTCAGGAAATAGAGACGGCTATGACCCTTCTTATAGACAGCCTCAGTGTTCTTTGACCAGTCCAGTTTATTGTCCATTCATATCCCCAGGTATTTGTAATCCTCCACCATGTTCACACTGACCCCTTGGATGGAAACAGGGGTCACCGGTGCCTTAGCCCTCCTCAGGTCCACCACCAGCTCCTTAGTCTTTTTCACATTAAGCTGCAGATGATTCTGCTCACACCATGTGACAAAGTTTCCCACCATAGCACTGTACTCAGCCTCATCTCCCCTGCTGATGCATCCAACTATGGCAGAGTCATCAGAAAACTTCTGAAGATGGCAAGACTCTGTGTTGTAGTTGAAGTCTGAGGTGTAGATAGTGAAGAGAAAAGGAGACAGGACAGTCTCCTGTGGAGCCCCAGTGCTGCTGACCACTTCTGTAATTTACAAGGCCAATTGTTAGTTCACTGAAGGTCACGCATCATCCCTTCCCTCTCTCACCAAGCATTACAATGTCCACATGGACACAGTGAAACAAAAACAAATACAAAATAACATTGGAAAACAAATTTAGAAGCAAAGTCACAGCATATTGCACTGAAAATATAATCGTTAAAGATTTCTTTGGTGCTAGTCTTCTCAGCAGCTTTTCCCCATTGAGGAACTTTCTTCAGTTATAGCAATGGTGAGTAGAAAGCTGCTGAAGTTCAGCAGGTGGATGGATATTGAAGATGTCTGGGCCTAGAGTGTCCAAGATCCAGGCTTCACTCAGAAGGGGAGTGCACAAATGTAACAGTAGAGTTAGCGTGACAAAAAATAGGAAAGAGATTAATTTAAAGGCACTTTAAGGGAACGCTTCCCTTCCAGGATGCCTTGTGCAGGAAGGCACAGAGTCGACTGTATTTCCTAAGAAGGTTGGCGTCATTCAATGTCTGTAGTGAGATGCTGAAGATGTTCTATAGGTCAGTTGTGGAGAGCGCCCTCTTCTTTGTGGTGGCGTGTTGGGGAGGAAGCATTAAGAAGAGGGACGCCTCACGTCTTAATAAGCTGGTAAGGAAGGCGGGCTCTGTCATGGGCAAAGTACTGGAGAGTTTAACATCGGTAGCTGAGCGAAGGGCGCTGAGTAGGCTATGGTCAATTATGGATAACTCTGAACATCCTCTACATAGCACCATCCAGAGACAGAGAAGCAGTTTCAGTGACAGGTTACTATCGATGCAATGCTCCTCAGACAGGATGAAGAGGTCAATACTCCCCAATGCCATTAGGCTTTACAATTCTACCGCCAGGACTTAAGAACTTTTTAAAAGCTATTATTAATGCTTTTTGAGATAGTGATTTAGATGCATATCATATTTTTTACTGAGTTAAGTATTGTATGTAATTAGTTTTGCTACAACAAGTGTATGGGACATTGGAAAAAAGTTGAATTTCCCCATGGGGATGAATAAAGTATCTATCTATCTATCTATCAGTCCTGATGAAGAGTTTCAGCCTGAATTGTCGACTGTTTATTCATTTCCATAGATGCAGCCTGTCCTGCTGAATTCCTGCAGCATTTTGTGTGTATTGCTCTGAATGCATGCGGTGTTCATAGCAAGATAGATGAACTGATGACACAGATAGAAGTAAATCAGTATGATCTGATCACCATAACAGAGATCTTATTGCAAAGTGGCTGACCTTGAGAACTAAATACAGTGGGTACTAGGAAGATTAAATATAAAAGGGTAAAGAGATGAAACCATTTGACCAGTTTTTCATTAAAAGATGAAATCAGCCGAGTTGTGAGAAAAGGTCGTGGCTCAGAAGATCAATAGAACAACACAGTCAGGCTAAAGCAAGGGAGGAATTTAAATTACAGAAGAAAGCTGTACTTACATGACATACCCATAACTTACTAACTCCAATCCGTACATCTTTGGAATGTGGGAGGAAGCTGGAGGAAGCCCATAGGGTCACGGGGAGAACATACAAACTCCTTACAGACTGTGGTGGGAATTGAACCCTGATTGTCCAATCACTGACTCTATAAAGCAATATGGTAACAGCTTCACCACCGTGCTAAGAACAAAGGGAATGTCTATGATAAACTGGCGACTAAGCAGACTGAGTGATACAAGCAAAAGCTGTGATGCCAGCTGAGCGTCAGTGGTGACTTGCAACTGATCTTCAAGGGCATACATAAATAAAAGCAGATGAATGAGATCAAAGTCAAGAAGAAAGGGTGGCACGGTAGCACAGAAGCACAGCAGTTAGCTTAATGCTGTTACAATGCAAGTGAACATGATCCGCTTCCTACTTCTGTCTGTAAGGACTTCGGATGTTCTCCCAGTGATTGCATGGGTTTTCTCCAGGTGCTCCAGTTTCCTCCAATATTCCAATGATGTACGGGTTAGTAGGTCAATTGAGTAGTGGAAGGTTATTGGTCTGGAACGGCCTGTTACTGTGCTGGATCTCTAAATTAAAATTAATAAATTAAATAACGCTGAACCTGTGAGGTACGGAACCCAGCAGTTGTTGCAAAGTTATCCATTTTATTTTGAAGAATCACAGATAGTTTGCAAATGAGGTGGAATATGAAAGCAAATAACTGTAAAGAGGATTAGAGAGACCACATCAGGGGGAATGTGAATAGCCTGGGATATTTTTCCATTGGAAGGAGACCAAGAGAGTTTCAATAGTTTGATTTATGGGATAAAAGCATTTTCTCATGAGGAAAGGATGATGCATTTTGGCATATATTCATTGTGTTCACAAGAATGAGAGGTGTTCTAAGAAGGAACTTTGATAATTTAAGTGCTGAAAGGATGAATCACTCATGAATCTAGAACAAGACAGTTTAGCTTCAGAATAAGATGGCAATGAGGAGAAATTTCTTCTCCAAGAGGTTCGTGAATTTTTTGTATTTTTTATCAAAGAGAACTTTGCAAGCTGAATCAATGAACATATTCAAGACAGAAATATACAAAAAATATATTTGTATTGGGGTTCAAGCTAATGGGGAAACACAGCAAATTGGAGTTGCAATCAAGATCTCATCAGCATGAACGATGGATTAGACTCAAGAGGCCAAATTACCTATTGCTGATCCAATTTTGTATGTTTTTATGAATGTAAAGGAGCTGACTGACAGGGACAGTAAAGGCACATGCAGGGTGGAGGGATGAATACTCTATTTCCAAGTGAGGCCAGCATGTTCCTGCACTTGGAGCAATGGCATATCCCGTGCGCTGCATCTCAGCAATCTGTGTTGGATTGCTGTGATACCATTAAAGTCCTTTTGCATGAATAACAGTAAATTGAACACACATGATAGGACTCCAAATTTCCATTGGAAACCTCAGTTGCTGTGTTAATGCTAATTCTGGTAGAAAGAAACTCACAACATCAGATACCAGACACCAAGTCACAGCCAGATCAAGAAATGTGTAACAGAAGTTGCTTATCATTTTGATTCTGGGAAGAAGAGAGTTAGGTTTACATGCAAAGCCTTGGTGTTGTGTCTGTTTTAAACCTCTCAATGGTCTTTCATTACTGATGCAGGAATATCATCTGTTTTACAATGAACCTTCATATCACTGTGCATATTAACTAGCCTTTGTTTGTTGTGTGTATCATTAATGTCATCATCTCAGAACTCTGCAGCAGAATCCTTGTTTCCCTCACTCTCTGAGGAGCTGGTTTCCTCTCCACAGAGCCTGCTTATAGGACACAAGTATCTAATGTCTCAGCAAGCCCAGATCCCACCATACACTCCTTAAAGTAACTGGGTTAGTGGTAGGCAATGGAAAATAATGAAAAAAAAGATCTAGCTTTATTTTCCTGCTGCTACTTTTGGATTTCCAGGTCAGAATTCAGTAAATGGGCAGCTGGACTGTAAAAGAATAAAAGTTTGAGTGAAATGCAGATGATTTTTCCAAAGCCAGATCAATGTGAGGTGTGAAAAGGAGTGATGTTGAGATCTGCTGCCACACCATCTTTCAGTATGAACCCCAAAAAATCAATACAATTCCTTCAATCAGAATTAGAACAGTCGAGTCAAGTACCAACCTCTGGGTGACTGCTACTGCTACTTCTGCTTACACTTTACGGCTAAGTCACATCTTAAATAAAGGGAAATAAAGTTTGTAAGTACCTAAAACCTATTCAAGTGATGTGACCTGGCAGGAAATAAGACAATAAGACACAGAAACCGAATTAGACAATTTGGCACATCGAGTATGATCTTTTAATCTATCATGGCTGATTTATTATCCATCTCAACTCCATTACCTTGCCTTCCTCCTGTAACTCTTCACACTTTGACTAATTAGGAAACAATCAACCTTCACTTTAAGTATACCCAATGTCTTGGCCTCCTTTCTTCTGCCTCGCTCCATTCTTGAATAGTGGAGTGACATTTTCAATTTTCTGGTCTTCTGGAACCGTAGCAGAATCTGGTGATTCTTGAAAGATCATTACTAATGTCTTCACAATCTCTTCAGCCACCTCTTTCAGAATGTTCGGGTATACACCATCTGGTCCAGGTGATTTATCTACCTTCAGACTTTTCAGATTTCCAAGAACCTTCTCTCTTGTTATAATAACTTCATGCACATCATGACCCTTGACACCTGCAACCTCCACAATACTGCTAGTGTCTCCCACAGTGAAGACTGATGCAAAATACTTATTCCATCTGTCTGGCATTTCTTTGTCTCCCATTAGTTCCTCTGCAGCATCATTTTCCAGCAGTCTGATATCCATTCTCTCCTCTCTTTTACAATCTATGAATCTGAAGAAACTTTTAGTATCCTCTTTAATATTATTGGCTAGCTTACTTTCATGTTCCATCTTTACCTTCTTAATGATGTTTTTAGTTGCCTTCTATTGGTTTCTAAAAGCTTCCCAACCTTATAACTTCCCATTGATTTTTGCTCTATTATATGGCCTCTCTTTGGTTTTTATGTCGTCTTTGACATCTCTTGTTGGCCACGGATGTGTCATCTTTCTTTTAGAATACTTCTACCTCTTTGGGATGTATATATCCTGTGCCTTCTGAATGACTTCCAGAAATTCCAGCCACCGATGCTCTGCCATACTCTCCGCCAGTGTGCTTTTCCAATCAAATCTGACCAACTGCTCTCTCATACCTCTGTAATTCCCTTTGCTCCACTGTCATATTGATACATCTGACTTTAGCTTCTCCTTCTCGAATTTCATGGTGAATTCAATTACATTATGATCGTGTGTCCCAAGGGTTCTTTTACAATTATCACTCTATTTAATAGCTGATCCTCTATTGGGCTCAACCATGAGCTGTTCTAAAAAACCATCTCATAGGAACTCCCGAAATTCCCCCTCCTGGAATCCAGCACCAATCTGATTTTCCCAAGCTACCTACATATTGAAATCCCCCATGATTAATATAACATTGACCTTTTGGCATGCATCTTCGACTGTTTGGGGGTATGTATACAACTCCTGTCAGGGTTCTTCTAACCTTGCAGTTCTTCACAATGATTCAACACCTTCCGACCCTGTGTTACCTCTTTCTAATGATTTGATTTAACTTTTTACCAACACAGCAACACTGCCCCCTCCGCCTTCCTGCCTGTCCTTTCAATGCATTGTATACCCTTGGACATTAAGCTCTCAGCTATAATCTTCTTTCAGCTATGACTCAGTGATGCCTACAGCATCATATCTGCCAATCTGCGACTGTGCTGCAAGTTCATCTACTTTATTCTGCATACTGTGCACATTCAAATATAACACCTTCAGTTCTGTATTCACCCTTTCGATTTTACCCACCTTTAATGTTGCAACTCGTGCTGTTGACTGCAATTTTGCCCTATCAACAGTCTCACCTCTCTACATATTGCTTCAGTTTGTAAACCAGCTACCTCATCGGTTATCCACTTTTCCTACAATACTTCTTGCATTGAAATGTATGCAGCTCAGGATCGTACCATGCTCAACTTTTTGATTCCTAACTTTGTCTGAGGTCCTACCAACATCTGCCTCTGCAACCTTTCCACTAACTGTTCTGCACACTGGTTCTCATCCCCTTCAACTCTAGTTTAAACTCCACCATGCAGCATTAACAAACCTTACCAATAGGATATTAGTCCCCCTCCAGTTGCAAACCATCCCTTCTGTACAGGTCCCACATTCCCTAGAAGAGAGCCCAATAATCCAAAAATCTTTCATCCAAGTATTTTATTTATGAAATATTCTTGAGGGAACATCCATAGGAGTATACTGTAATGCCTTCCAATTTCCTTTCCCTCTCGACCATCACTCAGTACCTGCCTCCTGCAACTTAAGGGTGACTACCTCCCTGAAGCTCCTATTTATCACTTCTTCAGTCTCCATATGAGCCAAAGGACATTGAGCTGCTGCTCCACTTCCTAAAGCTCAATGCACTTCATGCAGATGTAGTTATTTGGGATCCTGGAGTTCTCCCAGAGTTTCTACATTTCATACAAGTAACAGGTCACTTACCCTGAACACACTGTCACCACACTGCCTATGTACTAATAGATAAAGAAGGGAAAGAAACTTAGAGCCTCCAACAATATCACCAAGACCAAGGAGATGGTGGTGGACTTTAGGAGATATAGGCCTCATATGGAGCCAGTGATCATTAATGGAGAATGTGTGGAGCAGGTTAAGACCTACAAGTATCTGGGAGTACAGTTAGACGAGAAGCTAGACTGGACTGCCAACACAGATGCCTTGTGCAGGAAGGCACAGAATTGACTGTACTTCCTTAGAAGGTTGGCGTCATTCAATGTCTGTAGTGAGATGCTGAAGATGTTCTATAGGTCAGTTGTGGAGAGCGCCCTCTTCTTTGTGGTGGCGTGTTGGGGAGGAAGCATTAAGAAGAGGGACGCCTCACGTCTTAATAAGCTGGTAAGGAAGGCGGGCTCTGTCGTGGGCAAAGTACTGGAGAGTTTAACATCGGTAGCTGAGCGAAGGGCGCTGAGTAGGCTACGGTCAATTATGGAAAACTCTGAACATCCTCTACATAGCACCATCCAGAGACAGAGAAGCAGTTTCAGTGACAGGTTACTATCGATGCAATGCTCCTCAGACAGGATGAAGAGGTCAATACTCCCCAATGCCATTAGGCTTTACAATTCAACCGCCAGGACTTAAGAACTTTTTAAAAGCTATTATTAGTGCTTTTTGAGATAGTGATTTAGATGCATATCATATTTTGTACTGAGTTAAGTATTGTATGTAATTAGTTTTGATACAACAAGTGTATGGGACATTGGAAAAAAAAGTTGAATTTCCCCATGGGGATGAATAAAGTATCTATCTATCTATCTATCTATCTATCTATCTGTTCTCACTTCAGCCTATTCTCCCTCAAGCCTGTGGAGCAAAAGCCCCTCCACTCTGACACTGTCCACTCCAACAATGGCTACAGCTATCATGACCATTCAGCTTACACCTTGCTTCTTTTCATTGCCCTTTGCCAAGTGACAAAGAGGTCGTTATGACTACAGCCCACCAAAAAGTCTTAAAGGGTCCAAAGCTCTTTTTAAACCTCGTGCCACTTCAGTCAAACAAGCAACTGCTCACAATATTTGCAGTATGAAATGTGAGATGTGGTTGTGAATGCAGATTACATGAGAATGACACAGAGGGAGAGAGGGGGGTAGAGAGAGAGAGAGAGAGAGAGATCTGCTAAATGATGAATGGGATGTGGCGAATTGATCTATGTATGAAATTGGAGATGTACCCTAAGATGCATTTATTGATATGTCAAAATTATTTACTTCCTGAAACAATCCTGAATTTAAAAGCATAAGAAATGGTAATGTCTGGATCTACTTCTTTTAGAGCAATGACACCCACCCCCATTAGCACATATTGATCTGTTGTCTGCGCATGCATTGTTGTCTATGCATGTACATTGTTCTCTCACTTGGTGCAATATGAGTACACCAGTTAAAGCCATCTCCCACATGCATGCTTTTATTTAGTTGATATGTAGTTGTGCTCAGACACAATAAATTGGCGATGAATACAAACCAGAAAATATCACGAACTGCACCGACAGTTACAGCACAATTATGGATGAAACAGTAAGAGATAAACAAAGGCGGGAATAATAGGGAAAGATGTACTAAATTTAAAGTGAAAATGATGTGGCAATGGCTTCAGTTGGGAAAGCTGATATATTAGATAGTGTTAATGAAGACTGGGAGTCATATATCGAGAGGGTTGAACTATTGTAATGCGAACAACGTAGAGGAGTAAAGGTCATCCCCTACACTTCTAAGCTTAATGGGGCTTAGGAGGTACTGTCTCTTACACAGCCTATAACCCCTGAAAAGCCAGCAGGCAGGACATTCGTTGAAATTGTTACGATTTTACAAAATCACTTGAGCTCTAAACCACAGGTAAAAGCTGAAAGATTTATATTTTACAAAAAGAACCGGTCAAAAAATGAAAACCATTCTGAAAATATTGCAGAATTGTGCAAACTTTCCCAGTACTGTGACTTTAGAGATAAGACTTTTTGATGCATTAAGGGACAGATTTGTATGAGGCATGCACAGTCAAAGCTCTAAAAAGAGGCAACTATTCAAAAGAGACCTAACCTTAGAACAGGCATTGACCATTGCAATATCATTAGAGACTACAGCAAAGGAGGCAGCAAAACTACAGAAAAGGAGGTTAGACTGTAAAATACACAAAATGTCCCTGAATGGTGCAAAAAGCCAAAGATGTTATTGATGTGGCAAATCCTCCCATGATGCAACTGGCTATTGGTTCAAAGAAAAAGTCTGTAGAAAGTGTCACAGACATGGTCACATACAGAGAGTGTTCAAGGCAGACAGAAAGCTCAACTCTATATATTGAGTTAAGAAACCCTCCTAGATGCACCTAAGAAACTCTGCTCCACCTAAGCATCTTACACTCAGAAGGTCCCTGTTTCTAGCAGGGAAGTTGAAGTCGCTCATGACAACAATCCTATTATTTTTACAACTTTCCTTAAGCTGCCTGGTTATCTGTTCCCCAATGTCCCAGTGGCTTTCTGGGGGTGTGGTCTGTAGTATAATCCCATCAGAGTGATGTACCCTTCCTATTTTTGAGTACTACCCATTATATCGCCTCTAGACGGTGCTGTGATATTGACCCTGACTAGTAGTGTAACCTCCCAATCTCTTCTATCTTCCTTTCCACCTTTTCTGAACCTGGGACATTAAGCACTTCTGTCACTCTCTCAACCAAGTCTCTGTAATAGCCACAACATCATAGTTCCATGTGCTGATCTGTGCTCTAAGTTCATCTCCTTTACCCATAATAGTCCTCACATTAAAATACACACACTTCAAACTATCCATCCCATCGTATCTATTACTTTGCTCCTGCCTGTTTTTACTGGGCCTAACATTTATTTTTCTCACCATCCCTCCACTTTCTGACCTGGTGCTGTAGTTTCCATCCCCCTGCCAAACTAGTTTAAACCCTCTGGTGAAGCTGGCTTTCTTTTGTAGAGGACTAACTTGATGACTTCTGAAAACAGTTCAGAAACAAAATTTCATAATTATAATATATCTGTTGAGTGAAATGTAGTTTCAATTTTTGTAATACCCAGTCTGTGCTAAAAACCTATTCCTTGATTGCCCATTTTGGGAAGGAAAATGTGAACGCCCACAAGAAAATGAATTGCAGGGCATTATATGCTGACATATATGTTCTTCGATAGCAAGTTTACTTTGAATATGTGCATGATGGATCTCAACAATAGTGGTCAAGGGCAGTAAGCAGTTCAAAAACAAGAGTGCATCTTAGCAAGACCAGGTGCCAGAAGGCTTTACAGGTTGATGGAATAAGTGGAAAGGGCATTTACCTTCTTTCCACAGGCTGCAAGGAAGTCTTCTAGGCACATGCTCAAAGACTAATGCCTAGATTAAAGTCCTAAGCACTTCTCTGAATATGCTGGAATCCATTATTAAATGGTAATATTGGGACATTGAGAATGTCCTGACCAGCTCTATCACCACGGCGAATGGGAATTGCAAGGCATCTGACTGCAAGACCCTACAATGGATTGTGAGGACTGCTGAGAGAATCATTTGTGTCTTTCTAACCGGATCCCCACCACCCGGGACATACACCGGGAGTGTTGCATTTGCAGAGACCTCACCATTGTCAAGGATCCTTTCCATCTGTCCCTCAATCTCTTTAACCTCCTACCATCAGGCAGAAAGTATCACAGTATAAGAACAAAAACTGTTAGGCAACAAACTTGCACATGAACTTGATCTAAAACCTCATCAGACAATCAAGTAAAGTGAACATAGTTTTATAAGAGGGAAATCTGGTTTGATAAATTTAGTAGAATTCTTGGGAATGTTTCACACAGGGTGAATAGGGGAAGCACTAGAGCTAATATATTTTCATTTCCAGAAAGAATTCAATAAGGTGCTGCATGAAAATATATTATTCATGACGATGTTTGAGGGTAATATATTAACACGGATGCAGGATTGTGCAACAAACTGAGAGGCAGAATTAATGTTACATTTTTGTTTGGATTTGTAACTAGTGAGGCATCTCAAGAATCAGTTCTGGGGCTTCAGCTCTTTGTTACATGTATGTATTGGACAAGCAGACAAGTTGGTTGTTGACTTCAGGAGAGCATGGAGTGACCACTCTCCGCTGAACATTGCCGGCTCCATTGATCGTTATGAGCACCAAATTTCTTGGTGTTCACCTGGCAGAGAATCTCACCTGGTCCCTCAACATCAGCTTCATAGCCAAGAAAGCCCAGCAGCATCTCTACTTTCTGCAAAGGCTGAGAAAAGTCCATCTCCCATCCCCTATCCTCACCACATTCTACAGAGGATGTATCGAGAGCATCCTGAGCAGCTGCATCACTGCCTGGTTCGGGAATTTCACCGTCTTGGATCGCAAGACTCTGCAGCGGATAGTGAGGTCAGCTGAGAAGATCATCGGGGTTTCTCTTCCCGCTATTACAGACATTTACACCACACACTGCACCCACAAAGCTAACAGCATTGTGAAGGACCCCATGCACCCCTCACACAAACTCTTCTCCCTACTGCCATCGGGCAAAAGGTACTGAAGCATTCCAGCTCTCACAACCAGACTGTGCAACAGTTTCTTCCCTCAAGCCATCAGACTCCTCAGTACCCAGAGTCTAGACTGACATCCACATCATTTATTATTATATTGAAATTTGTCCTCTATTGTGCCTATTGTCTTGTTATTTATTTATTTATTAATTATCATACTGCCCTGCACTATTTTGTGCACTTTATGTAGTCCTGTGTAGGTCTGTAGTCTAGTGTAGTTTTTTGTGTTGTTTTACGTAGTCTAGTGTAGCCTTGAGTTGTCTCACATAGGCTAGTGTAGTTTTGTGTTGTTTCATGTAGCACCATGGTCCTGGAGGAATGTTGCTTCGTTTTTACTGTGTACTGTACCAGCAGTTTATGGTCGAAATGACAATAAAAAGCGACTTGACTTAACTTGACTGGAAGTGTACTATATCTACCTGTTTAAAGGTATTGGGGTTCAAAACTTGTAAGGAGGACACAAGGTGCTTGCTGCAGGATATAAATATGTTAAGTAAGTAGACAAGAACTTGGAGTAAAATGTGAGAGGACAAGCAACCTTGTTGACTTCGGAAAGAAAAACTTTCTATCAAATGAAATTAGACTATGCAATGTTGTAGTGCAAGATACCTGTGGATCAAGCATCTGAACACAAAAAGTGAGCAGGAGATACAGCATGTTATTAGGAAGGGCAGTGGAATGTTGTCCAGTATTGTGAACAAAGCTGATTAAAAAAATAGGGAAATAAAAAATAAGGAAGTTTTAATGGCTCCTGATAAAGCGCTAGTGAGGTTACACTGATGGAACTACTCGCTGTTGTTTTGCTCTCCATGTTTTAGGTCTCTTCAAGAGCTTTAAGTTGGACAGGTTGCCAGGGTTTTATGGGATATACCCCAGGTTATTAAGAGAAGCAAGAGATGAGATTGCTGGGGCCTTGACCAATATCTTCATGTTTTCTCTAGCCACTGGTGGTGTTCCAGAAGTCTGGAAAGAATCTAATATTGTTCCGTTATTCAATAAGGGAAACAGGGGATCCTGAAAACATAAACCAATGAGTCTCTCATCACTTGTAGGAAAGTTACTGAAGAGAACTCTTAAGTTAAGAAATATGACCATTGGAAAACCACGGCCTAATTAGAGAGAGCCAGCACAACTCTGATTGGGGCAAGTTGAGTATTACTAACTTAATAGAGTCTTTTCATGAAGTGATGAGGATGATTGATGAAGTCAGAGCTGTGGATGTTGCCTACATGGATTTTAATAAGTAATTTGACAAGGTCCCTCATGGGAAGCTCATCCTGAAGATTAAAATGCATGACAGACTTGTCCATAGAAAACAGAGGGATGTGGTCGAAGGAGCTTATTATTCTAACTGGTGGTCTGTGATTACTGATGTTCTGCAGAGCTCTATACTTGGACCATGATAGGTCAAAAGCAAAAAGACAAGATTAACAGTGTTGAGGAGCAGGGGGACTGCGGGATCCAAGTTCATAGCTCCTGGAAAGAGTAGACAGACAATAACTTTTTCTAAGGGTTGAAATGTCTAATTTCAGAGGGCCATAATTTAAGAGGAGAGAACATAATCTCAAAGGAGATGTGAAGAGAGATGGTGGGTGCCTGCAATGAACAGCCTGGGTAGTAATAAAAATAGAAGCATTAGAGACTTTTAAGAGATGTTGAGATAGTCACATGCATGTGAGGAAAATAGAGGGATATGGACATTGTATTAGCAGAAGAGATTAGTGTAGCCATTTGATTATTAATTTAATTTTTTTGGCGCAACATTCTGGGAAAAATGGCCTGTTCCTGTGTTGTACTGTTCTATATTCCATGATCTGAGTAAAATCAGCTATGAAAATCTGCATTTGCTAACCCTATTCTCTGTTATAAACTTAGATTGCTTCCCAATAATATTCTATCAATCCAAAATTCAAAAGCCCATTTAAAATACATAGCTATGTGTAATTATAAATTACACTACAAACACAGATCTCAATGATTTAAAGCATGCTGGACCACTTAACCATCCATTCATATATATTGTATGTTCCAGAAGGATTTGATGATCATGATCAGAAATTGAAACCAAAGTGATTGTTCCATTCATCAAAATTATTCAAATTTCAAAAGTAGGGTTCAGCATGCATTTCTTCTAATGCATATCCCTTTTGTGCAAATGATTGATATGAAATTTCTACTTCTTCGAATCCCAAGAAGAAATCAAATTCTATTAAAGTACTGCTGACAAACAGCAAACATATGAGTAAAGTTCCACACTTTGCCAACTGAGTCATTAGGCCAGTTACAACTTTTCATGCATTTGTATGGATTTTCATAAAAATTGCATTATGTTCAAATAGATATTATTCTGTCTTTTGTTCACTTCTAACTATTCCAAGTTTCTGAATGATTTACTAATAAGAAAATAAAACTTCTATTGTGATTGTTGTACTTAATCATAATTATTAATCACCTCCATCGGCTACAAACCTGTGTCCTGATGGAGGAATGAGGAGAGCAGCAACGTGTACTGACAGTGATTGGATCAATTCCAGATTCAGTAAGCAATGAACAGAACTGAAAAGGATTCCAAAGTCTATCTGAGTCCCCAGAAACTAATATTTCCCAATCACCTACTCCCTCAAGTATCTATCTGTTTTTATTTATAAATATCTTTGCTTTTTATCTTCTTATTCAATCAATTCCATGTGTTCATTGCACTCTATGTGAAGTAATTCCATCTAAACAGTCTGTGTGCCTTCCCTTACTAAACTCAGCTTCTAGAATTTATGTGATCTCAAATATTTTATGGGGTAATTAATCTATTCCCTTATGGCTCTTGAATACCTTAATAACATCTGCCTGAGCCACCACTTCCCCAGAGTTAACAGTCCAAAGCTGTTTAGTGTCTCTTCATTATTTATATATTTTAAGTTAGCTATAGTATAAATTTAGTTGTCCTTTCCCATGCTATTTCCACTGTTGTAACATCCTGGGAACCTTAAATGTACACATTACTCCATACTGGATATGTTAATATCTTGTTGCCTTTACAAGATCACATCATTACTTCCAAGATAGATGCACTTTTCCTCTGGTTACACATTGCCAAGATCTAGCTAGCTTTCTTTACATCTATGTTACTACGGCTTTCAGGAGAAAATGATAATAAAGCAAGCTAAAATACATAGTATCTATAAATGGGAAATCAAAGGAAGGCAACTTTCGTTTACTGCATGTTAGTCTTTTTGATTATCATTCACAAGGGATATATTATATTTAAACTAGCTTTATGGACCTGATTACTTTGAAATGTTCTTTGCCTTTGACCTTGTCTGGAATGCATTTTGTGCCATCCAATCGCTTGATCTAATGGTGAAGTCTTGCGGCCTTTGACTTACAAGATGTGAAAACGGAGTATTATAGTATGATTAAATTACCATGCTAATCAAGGTACTGAACTGCTGCAGCATCATTGAATCCTCAAAGGGACAGAGAAATATTTCTAGACCAATTAATCATGACAAGGTTAGCATTTTCTTTCAAGTATCACTGGGAATGTACGGATGTTGTCTTCCAGTAATTCTCCTCATTGATTTGTAAAGCTGAATATTCACAATTAAGCAATACTATTATACATATTAAAAACAGAAATGTGCTATTTGCTTCCAATCATCTTTAATACTTTCATTCTAATAATCTCAGAGAATATGTTACGCATCCACATTAGAAAAAAAAATTTTACAAAATATTTATTTGTGCCGTGAAAGAAATTAGCAAACATGACTTAGTTGCTTTCACTTTTTAAACTCCTTCATTTGTGCATTGTTTATTTAGAGTCAAGGAGTCATAGAACAGCAGAGCACAGAAACAGGCCCATCACCTCATCTAGTCTGTGCTGAACTATTTGTTTTGTCTACTCCCATCGACCTGCACTTAGACCATAATCCTCCACACCCCTACCATCCATGTACCAATCCAAATTCTCTTAAATGTTGAAATCAAGCTTTCATGCGTCATTTGCACTGGTAGCTTGTTCCACTCTAATGATCCTTGAGTGAAGAAGTTTCCCCCCATGTTCATTTTAAACTTTTCACCTTTCACCCTTAACCCATGACCACTGGTTGTAGACCTATTGAACCTGAGTGGAAAATGCCTGCTTGCATTTACCCTATCTATGCCTCTCATAATTTTGTTTACCCCAGCAAATCTCCCCTCAATCTTCTATGTTCCAAGGAATATAGTCTTAACATTTTCAACCTTTACTTGGAACACAGAGCCTCCAGATCCCACAACATCCTTATAGATTTCCTCTGTACTCATTCCTGAATGAATTCGACCAAAACTGCACTCAATACTCCAAATTATGCTTCCCCAATGTTTTATACAACTTCAACATAACATCCCATCTCCTGTATTGAATACTTCGATTTATGAAGGACCGTGTGCCAAAAGCTTTCTTTATGACCATATCTAACTATGCCACCACTTTCAATGAATTGTGGACCGGATTCCTAGATCCCTTTGTACTGCTGCACGCCGCAGTTCCCTACTGTTCACTGTGTAAGACCTACCCTGCTTGGTCCTACTGAAGTGCAAAATCTCGCACTTGTCTGCAATGAATTCCATCTGCCATTTCTCAGCCCATTTTTTCCAGCTGGTCCAGATCCTGCTGCAAGCTCTGACAGTCCACTATTTAATGTCATCTGCAAATTTGCTGATTCAGTTAACAACATTATCATCCAGATCATTAATAGAGACGACAAATAACAATGGACACAGCACTGATCCCTGTGGGACACCACTAGTCAGAGGCCTCCAATCAGAGAGGCAACCATCTACTACCACTCTTTGTTTTCTCTTACAAAGCCAATTTGCTACCTCATCTTCAGCACCAAGCAACTGAACATTCATGACCAACCTCACGTGCAGGACCTTGTCAAATGCCTTGCGAAAGTCCACGTAGACAACATCCACTCCCTTGCCTTCATCACTTTTCCTGGTAACTTGCTCAAAGAACTCTGTAAGATTGGTTAGACACAACCTACCAGACACAAAGACGTGCTGACTATCCCCAGTCAACCTGAAACCTTGGATCAATAGTTCCGTGCAAACAGCACTTACAGTGCGACATGGAACTTACATCACTGGAGATCAACTGGAGCTCAAGAAAAGCAGCTGTGATCTGCTATCAAGGCTGCAGAAGATTGAGTCAAGATTCACAATGAATAACAGACATGACTTGTGGCGAGGGCTGCATACCACTGCAGACTTCAAAGCCAAACGTTGTGGTGCTGCCAACAACGAGGCCTCTCTCCCAGATGAGCTCAATCGCTTTTATGCTTTGTTCAATGTTGCTAAAGGCTGATTTATACTTGTGCGTCGCATCTACGCTGTAGGGTGACGTGCACCTTTCCAGAAAAGTAACTCACGCTTCGCGGCGACATAGACTACAAAAACTGTGATTGGTCCGCTTGGTAGCATCACATTTCCTCCTACACATTTCCAGTTGCTTCTTCTCTGCCATGTCTGCACACCGATGCAAAATAGATGAACCAAATCGTCAAATCTACCTGCCGACATGCAAAAATGTTTGAAATGCATTTCGTCGTCCATGTCTCTCACGAAGAAACTCAACACAGTGGCATAGAAACCCCACCGCCAACTAGTGTTTTGGTGCACACCAACACATGCTCGCTATGGTGTAAAGCCTACGCAGAAGTGAAAATCAGGGCTATGGTGTAGGCTGTGGCATAGCCCGTACGCACAAGTATAAATCAGCTTTAACTCTGAGCCTCCGAGGAAAGCCACTGCAACAACCTGCAACCCGGTCATCTCTGAGGCTGAGGTATGCAGGTATTTCCAACAAGCAGACAGTCACATGGCTGCGGGACTGGACAGCATCCCAGGGCGGGTACTCAGGATATGCGCAGCACAACCGGCAGGTGTGTTTACTGATATTTTTAATCTCTCCCTCTCCCAGTGTAGAGTGCCCTCCTGCTTCAGATTATCCACCATTGTCACTGTACAAAAAAAAACAAGGTAACATGCCTGAATGACTGGTGTCCTGTCGCACTCACCTTAATAATAAGCTTTGAGAGGCTGGTCAAAGATTACATCTGCAGCTTGCTTCCACCCATACTGGACCCCCTAAAATTTGCCTACTGACACAACCGATTGATAGATGAGGCAATAGCCACTGCTCTACATACCGTCGTTACACATCTGGAGAAGAAGGATGCTTATGTGAGAATGCTGTTCTTGGACTACAGTTCAGCATTCAACACCGTAATTCCCTTCAGGCTCGACAAGAAGCTCAGAGACTTCAGCCTTGACCCTTCCTTGTGCAGCTGGATCCTGGACTTCCTGTCAGATCGCCAGCAGGTGGTAAGAGTGGGCTCCTTCACCTCCAACCCTCAGACTCACAATACAGGAGCCCCTCAGGGCTGCGTACTGAGTCCCTTCCTTTACTCGCTCTATATCCATGACTGTATCGCCACCCACAGCTCCAATCTGCTAATTAAATTTGCCAATGATATTACATTAATTGGGCTTATCCCAAACAATAACAAGGTGGCCTACAGGGAAGAAGTCATCTCTCTGACACAGTGGTGTCAAGAAAACAACCTCTCTCTCAATGTCATAAAAAACAAAGGAGCTTGTTGTGGATTACAGGAGGAATGGAGATGGGCTAACCCCTATTGATATCAATGGATCTGGGGTTGAGAGGGTAAACAGCTTCAAGTTCTTTGACATCCACATCACCGAGGACCTCACATGGTCTGTACACACCAGCTGTGTAGTGAAAAAGGCAAACAGTGCCTCTTTCGCCTCAGACTGTTGAGGAAGTTTGGTATGGGCCTCCAACTCCAAGGAACCTTCTACAGGGACACAATTGAGAATAGGCTAACTGGTTGCATCACTGCCTGGTATGGGAACTGTACCTTCCTTAATGACAGGACTCTGCAGAGAGTGGTGCGGACAGCCCAGCACATCTGCAGTTGTGAACTTCCCATGATTCAGTACATTTACAAAGACAAGTGTGTAAAAAGGTCCTGTAGGATCATTGGGGACCCAAGCCATCCCAACCACAATCTATTCCAGCTGCTACCATCCAGGAAGCAGTATCGCAGTATAAAAGCCAGGACCAACAGGCTCCAAGACATTTTCTTCCACTAGGCCATCAGACTGATTAACTCACACTGATTTAAATGTACTCTATATTACATTGACATATTGACATACATTAAATATTCTATTTATTATAAATTACTATGATTGCACATTGTACATTTAGATGAAGAAGTAACATAAAGATTTTTACTCCTCATGTATGTGAGGGATGTAAGAAATAAAGTCAATTCAATATATCCAGTCCCTTAGAAAACTCAAAATGCTGGCAGAACTCAGCAGGCCAGACAGCATCTATGGGAGGAGGTAATAACAACATTTCGGGCCGAAACATTGTCACTACCTCCTCCCATAGATGCTGTCTGCCCTGCTGAGTTCTGCCAGCATTTTGTGTTTTTTATTTATTTCCAGCATCTGCAGATTCACACGTGTTCCCTTAGAAAACTGCCCAGTAAGTTTCCCATGCTGATGTCAGGCTTGCCAGCCTATAATTTCATGGTTTATTTGTAGAGCCTTTCTTAAACAACAGAACAACATTAGCTATTCTCCAATCCAATGTCTTTTTCTGGGTATTGTCTTTACAAGATGGCTGACCCCAGCCCTTATCAATACTCTTCAGAGATTGTCTGCCTGGTATCAGCGGTTGCATAACCAGGACTTGTGATACGCATCAGCTGCTCACACGATCATCCATCACCTGCTCCCATGGCTTTGTGTGTCCCTGATTGGGTGGCTAAGCAGATGTTACACCTTGCCCAAGCCTAACCTGGAGGCTAGTAGAGAGTAAGAATTACCTTACACCTCCTTTGATAGAGATGTATCTCCACTCCACCTCCGTAAGGAAATACAAATGTAAAAATCTATTTAAGATCTCCCCCATCTCTTTTGGATTCACACATAGATTACCATACTGATCTTTCTGAGGTCCAATTTTTTTCCCTTGCAATCCTTTTGCTCTTAACATATCTGTAGAATCTGTTAGAATTCTCCTTCACCTTGTCTGGTCATGTATTCTTTTAGTTCTCCTGATTTCTTTCTGAAGTGTTCTTTGCATTTCTTATACTCCATTGCACCTCATTTGTTCCTACCTGCCTATAACTGCAATGCACCTCTTTGTGTTTTCTTAACCAGGGCCTCAATATCTCTTTAAACCCAAGGTTTCCTACACCTTTTACCTTTACCATTTATTTAGACAGGCACATACAAGCTTTGTATACTCAAAATTTCACTTTGAAGGCCTCCCATTTATCAAGTACACCTTTGCCAGAAAATAGCCTGTCCCAATCCGTAATTGCCAGACCTTTTCTGATACCATCAAAATTAGCCCTTCTCCAATTTGAAATGTCAACCCACAGATGAGACTGAACTTTCTGCATATTAACTTTGAAACTATTGGCATTATGATCACTGGTGCAAACTGTTCCCCTACACAAACTTCTGTTTCCTGCCCTGTCTCATTCCCTAATAGCAGATCAGGTATCGGCCCAATGAGAGAGTTTGTTACTACATTTTCACTAAATAAACTTTCTTGAGCACATTTGATAACTTCTATCCCATCTAGTCTTTTTACAATATGTGAGTCCCACTCAATATGTGGAAATTTAAAACCACCTGCCATAACAACCTTATGTTTCTTGCAACAGTCTGCAAACCCTCTGCAAATTAGTTTTCTAATTGTTTCTTTCATTTGATGTATTTAAATACACCTGCTGAAGACAAAAGAATTCTAGTAACTTTTTCAATGGCTGTATGTTTAAGTGTGTGCTTCTTACTTCCTAACACATCAGCTCTGAATTTCTACTATGCTCTCAGAAACTGTGATTTCACACTTGAGTATGCTCCATTTCTAAGCTTGCCTTCATTGCCCAGTGTGAAAGCTAACAAAAGGACACTGTAAAATGATTCATACGCTGAGATTGCAAGAGGTGGAACAACAGGAAGACAACACTTCATCAATTCATGGCAATTGTCTGTGAACCATAAAGCAATGCTTAACAAAGCAGTTAGATGGTTGAGGGCCAGCTGAGAAAGATTACAGCAAAGTGAGAACACACCCAAGTTTTGGAGGCTTACAAAAATAAAATATGAAAGAAATTCAATAAGTGAAGTTGTGAGGTGCTAGGGGGATAGGAGCAGGAATGACCATAAGTCAGTGGAAATCTGGCAAGTTGAAAGCTGAGGGTGGCTAATGAGATGATGGCGCAACAAGTACATGGAAAGTATTAAATGATTTAAAAGGAAATATAGGGCAAAGTTACTGCCTTCATGTCCCATTGATTTGGTGACTTGAGTTGAATCTCATTGCAGGAGTTGGGGAATTTAAATACAAGTTAATTACATCTGGAATGAAAAGCGCACATCATTAAGAGTGAATATGAAACTATTGTAATATTAAGCAAGCTCATCTTGGTCACCTTTGTGTAAGAAATCGGCTATACTAACAATATAACTCTGGTCACACCAATATGATTAGCTTATATGTGTCCTCTGATAAAAGCAAAGTAAGTTGCAAATGTCCAGAATATTTTGGGAGAGGCAATAAATGCTGCCTTTACTAACAAGGCCCATTTCCATGGAAGAAATAAATAAAAGACAGAACCAAGAGTTTTGATTTGTGTGGGTCAGCAACAACATGGAAGGAATTGACAAGGATGGGAATACGTAAGACTTTTTAATGGGACATAATTTGCTAACAAACAGCTACCGTAATTAAAAATAAAGTTTCCATTGTCTTTGTTTTTCATTTCCTCATCATGTACTTTGAAACAAATCAAATGTACTGTGTATTCAACATTACAGGACCCTATAATGAAGCAATTGTTGCAAGCTTTTAGAGTCACGTATCTCAAATAAATTAAACCTTTTATTCGTGCATGCATCTTCTGCAATCCTTTGAAGTAAAAATTCAATCGATTCTTTTTCTCTGGGTTGTGGTCAAAAGGGGAAAGTGAATGTTAAGATATCTTATGAATCATAAAAGGAGAGAAAAGATAACAAGATGAAAAATACAAGGGGTGGTTGTATATAGTTCAATTTATTGTTTGCAGAAGTTGCAGTTCTTTTGAAGTTCTTTACATTGTAAATAGTAATCCAGCTAAAAAGATCCCTTAAACAATGATACTCTTTGTAAAAATGATTTGTATTTTTTAAATTTAAGCATTGACTCAAGTTACAATTAACTAAACAAATGTTGCTTTGAAATTGAATTCTTTACTCAGCCCTATCTATTTTTTTTAAATAAGAAACTCACAGACACTCTTCAAATCATTTGACAATAAAGTTATTGTGATCTTTCGTTATTGTCTGTGTTCATTGCGGTAGTGAAGTGTACCAGGTCAAATGGAAAAAAACAAAAACAAATCAAGCAGATGCTACCAAATTACCAATAGGATAAAATTATTCTGTTCCTTATTTATTTTGGCATTAGTAGCATAAAAAAAACAACTGTGTTAAAAAAAAGCATTAGCAATTTATTTCTGAGGCTCAATGAACTTGCTAAACAGTAGCCTGTTATTTTGGTCCCATCATTTACAAAGGATTATATTTGCCTGCTTTAGTTTTGCAGAAAACTGAGCTGAGGTGATCTGAAATTGTCAGATGTGGATTTAAAAAAATATCTTTAAACCAAAATGCTAACTGCTTGGTTTCTCTTTTTATTTCAGATTTCTATTTGTGATTGACATTTTTGTCCTATTCCTACATCCAATTTTTCAAGTTCTTAGCTATGATAGAAATACTAGCAAAGAGAACAGCAGTGGTGTTCTGTCCTCCAGGCAAGGAAAGTGAGAAGATATGCTTTATACAGTACCATGTATTCACACACAAAATGCAGGAGGAATTCAGCAGCTTAGCAGCATTTATGGAGAGTAATAAACAGTCGATGTTTCGGGCCAAGAACCATCTTCAGAACTGGACAAAGAGAAGGAAGCGGCATCAGAGGGCAGTGATGGACAGGTAAGGAAAAGAGAATGGGGTAAGAGAGGATACAGAATGGGGAATGGCAAAAGAGATATGAGGGATGGCAAATTACCGATATTAGAGAAATTGATGGTCATGCCATCAGGTTGGATGGTATCCAGACGGAATATGAGATGTTGTTCCTCCATTCTGAGTTTGGTCTTACTGTGGCAGTGAAGGACAGCATGGGCTGATGTGACTGAATGGGAGTGGGAAGTCAAATTGAAATGAGTAGCCACAAGGAAGTCCTGCCATTTGTAGAATATGGGGTGAAGGTGCTCAACGAAGCGGTGAACTGTGTAATGTTGCTTTTCTTGTCCATACAACATCGTTACTGACAAACAAAAGGGGAATTAGAAACATATCTGTAAAGGTTACCTCATTTTTCTGAAATACTTGAACATTTGTGCTCAGCTAAGGAAGCAAACATGTATGAATACTAGAACTCTTGGAAAGGGATGGGTAAGTGAGAGCAGAGGGACAATATTTCCCATCATTCGTTATATTATGATTGATGAGTTATTTTAATTGACAATACGAGGTGAGCAGGGGTGAAGAGAATATACTCTTATGGGAGATCAAATTACAAGAAGTCCAGAACTGGAAACAAATTCATCTCAAAGCTACTCCCTTTCTGGCCTTAAAATGTGCTCACAAACTAAAAATATAAAGTGCAGTGTACGTAATTAAAAGCAGCTTAATGGAGCAACACTTCACACATATCAGGGTGCCTGATTGAAATGTCAGAATCATGTCTCCTGATTTGTTGTCAAGGTTTTAGCTTTCCCTTGTTTTCTATTTCTCCTACTCCTGTGATTGTCAGGTTACCCTCATTCAGTCCACAGGAACAGTCAGAATAATATACAAACATTGCGCTTGTCTACAGTCAGACATGCAAAGACTGCATTCTGCCCTTACATGGAGTACTCTGGTACTCTGGTTCTGTTAGGATTATCTCAGTGATGCTCTTGAACAAAGAACAGGCCTTCTGCAAGCACTGTTCTTCATTAGATCCGGTTCCTCCCAATTCGCTGGGAGAACCTTCCCATTGCCAACACCTCGGTGCAGCCTCTATTCATCTACAAGTCTTTCCTAGTTACTAAAGGAGTGTCGCTTGCCTTGTAACATTTGCACTTATAAACAGTTTCAAAAACATACCTGCTGAACTGGATGCTGAGAATAATAGGAACTTGTAATAAACCAATGGGGACTGCCAATCTGAAACAGGCAAAGACAGTCTTTTGGCTTCACAAAGGAACCTGATGATGCTGCTCTGTTAATCTGATGTTGAATTTCTCTTGTTTTACATGACTTACACAAATGGCATTAATTTGACCCACTGTTAGGGATTATTAGGCAAAGACATCTTTCAGGAATTATAGAGCAGCAGGGACAGGTAGTTAATTCAAATGAGATCCTGTCTTCAAAAAACTTTATATATAGCCTCCCCACAGCAATCAAAATAGACACCTTTCTCTGTTTAAATTCACAGACTGTCTATGAACCCCAGGGCTACTTAACAGATTTAATCTGGAAATTGACAAGAAAATTGTATCTATTGAAGCTTATTATATCAAACATTATAGATTCCACTGATATTTTAAGGCAATTAAATGTGAGGATCCTGATTCTGTACCATTGACAAAAAATTAATATGAATATAAGACAGCCCTAACCAATCCCCACAATGAGATCAGGAAAGACCATCTCTTGCTTTAACAAATCATTAAAGACATTTCCCTGCCATTTCATACACAGCTCAGGACATGAATTTAAAGAGCAAACACGAGGAAATCTGCAGATGCTGGAAATTCAAACAACAACACACACAAAATGCTGGTGGAACACAGCAGGCCAGGCAGCATCTATAAGGAGAAGTGCTGTCAACGTTTCGGGATGAGTCCTGACGAAGGGTCTCAGCCCGAAACGTCGACAGTGCTTCTCCTTATAGATGCTGCCTGGCCTGCTGTGTTCCACCAGCATTTTGTGTGTGTTGTTGACAGGACATGAATGTTTTGTCAAGTGACATTGTGGCTGTTTGTGTGTCCAGGGAGCTATAGCTCAATGGGTAATAAAATAAGTATTTTTGGGTGCCTAGTGTTTTGTGCTCAGAGCCCCTCAGACCAGCCAATGGTATTTCAACATTAAAAGTGGTCTGGCTAGTTGGGGTGTGCTCCTGCAGTAAAAATGCAATTCTACAAAGTTTGCTGTCTTCAGTACACTCAAAATGTTAAAGTTAAGTAATTGACTTTTTACTTCACTGCTTGTTGTTAAATCTGTGTTTGAGAAGTATGAAAGATCACTGTACTGTTGAGTGTCAGTAGTGGAGAAATAGATTCTCTGGAAGACCTACTCATATGAACAAAACCTTTTGCAACTATCAATTTCTGTTTCTGTGTGACTCAGGTATTAAGTGATAAATATGATGACAACAACACTTGTAGAGCATTTCAAGAATGCATTGTTTATTCTTACTCATCCTGACAATGAACAGATACAGAAATTACAACCAAGTCCTCTACATCTGTGTTGCTTACACTTTGGGCTTCAAGTCCTATCTATGTTGATCTATGCTGGGCCCAACACATTGATGCAATCAGGAATAAGACACACCCATGGCTCTACAACATCAGGAGTGTATGTGAGAACATTTGGTACGTCACCAAAGACTCTTGCAAATTTCTACAGATTTACCCCATGTATTCTGACTGGTTGCAACACTAACTGGTATGAAGACTCCAATGCACAAAGTGAGATGCTGCAGAGAGTTGTAGATTCAGCCAGCTCCATAAAAGGCACAACCCCTTGCATCATTGAGGACATAGTCAAAATGTGGTTTTCAAGAAGTCTGCTTCCATCATTAAATACCTTCACCGATTCAGGCATGCCCTCTTTTCACTATTACCATCAAGGAGGAGGAATAGGAGCCTGAAGACCTGCACTCAGTGCTTTAGGAACAGGTTTTTCACTCTACCATCAGATTTCAAAATGGTTCATGAACCCATAACTCTTGCTATTCTTCCTTTGCTCTACTTACTTATTATTGGAACTTACAGTAATGTTTATAAGACCATAAGACAGATGAGCAGAATAAGGTATTTGGCCTGTCAATTTTTCTCTCAGCTCCAATTTCCTGCCTTCTCCCCGTATCCTTTCATGCCCAGAGCAATCAAGAATCTGTCAACCTCTGCTTTAAATATACATAAAGACTTGCCCTCCTCAGCTGCTTGTGGCAAAGAATTCCACAGATTATTCTCTACTCTCTGGCTAAAGAAATCCTTCCTCATCTCCATTCTAAAAGGATGCCCCTCCATTATGAGGCTGAGTCCTCTTGTCTTAGAGTCTCCCACCATAGGAAACATCCTCTCCACGTCCACCCTGTCAAGGCCTTTCACCATTTGATAGGTTTCAATTAGGTCAGCCCTTATACTTCTGAATTCTACTGAATACAGGGCCAGAGCCATCAAACACTCTTCATATAACGAGCAGTTCAATCCTGGAATCATTTTTGTGAACCTGCTTTGAACACTCTCCAGTTTTGACAACATCGTTACCAAGAGAAGGAGCCCAAATCCTGTTCACAATACTCCAACAGAGGCCTCACTAGTGCTTTATAAAGTTTCAATATTATGTCCTTTCTTTTATACAGTATCCGGTCCTGTTGAAAAGAATGCTATCATTGCATTTCCTTCCTTATCACAGACTCAACCTGCAAATTAATCTTCAGAGAATCTTGCACAAGGATATATAATGTAAAAAGAACTGGTCACAAAACAGACCCCTGTGAAACACCAGTAATCACTAGCATCCAACCAGAAGGGGTTTCCTTTATTCCCAGTCTTTGCCTCCTGCCAATTAGTCACTGCTTTATCCATACTAGAATCTTTCTTGTAATACCATGGGCTCATAACTTGTTAAGCAGCCTCATCTATAGCACCTTGTCAAAGGCCTTCTGAAACTCCAAGGACACATATTAACCAATTAACTTTTGTCTATTCTGCTTGTTATTTCTTCAAAGAATTCCAACTGGTTTAGAAACATAGCGACGTTAAAAACCTACAGCACAATACAAGCCCTACAGCCCACAAAGTTGTGCCAAACATGTCCCTACCTTAGAAATTACTAGGGTTATCCATAACCCTCTAATTTTCTAAGCTCCATGTACCTATCCAAAAGTCTCTTAAAAGACCCTATTGTATCAGCCTCCACCACCATTGCCAGTAGCCCATTCCATACACTCACCACTCTGCATAAAAAACTTACCCCTGACATCTCCTCTGTACCTACTCCCAAGCACCTTAAACCTGTGCTCTCTTGTGGCAGCCATTTCAGCCTTGGGAAAAAGCCTCTGACTATCCACATGATCAGTGCCTCTCATCATCTTATACACCTCTATCAGGTCACCTCTCATCCTCCTTCGCTCCAAGGAGAAAAGGCCGAGTTCACTCAGCCTGTTTTCATAAAGCATGCTCCCCAATCCAGGCAACATCCTTGTAAATTTCCTCTGCACACTTTCTATAATTTCCACATCCTTCCTGTAGTGAGGCGACCAGCACTGAGCACAGTACTCCAGTTGGGGTTTGACAAGAGTCCTATATAGCTGCAACATTACCTCTCGGCTCCTAAACTCAATTCAACGATTGATGAAGACCAATACACCATATGCTTTCCTAAGCACAGAATCAACCTGCACAGTTGCTTTGAGTGTCCTCTGGACTCGAACCCCAAGATCCCTCTGATCCTCCACACTGCCATTAATACTATATTCTGCCATCATATTTGACCTACCAAAATGAACCACTTCACACATCTGGGTTGAACTCCATCTGCCACTTCTCAGCCCAGTTTTGCATCCTATCAATGTCCCGCTGTAATCTCTGACAGCCCTCCACACTATCCACAACACCTCCAAACTTTGTGTCATCAGCAAACTTACTAACCCATCCGTCCTCTTCTTCATCCAGGTCATTTACAAAAATCACGAAGAGTAAGCGTCCCAGAACAGATCCTGAGGCACACCACTGGTCACTGACCTCCATGCAGAATATGACCCGTCTACAACCACTCTTTGCTTTCTGTGTGCAAGCCAGTTCTGGATCTACAAAGCAATGTTCCCTTGGATCCCATGCCTCCTTACTTTCTCAATAAGCCTTGCATGAGGTACTTTATTCAAATGCCTTGCTGTAATCCATATACACTACATCTACTGCTCTTCCTTCATCAGTGTGTTTAGTGACATCCTCAAAAACTTCAATCAGGCTCGTAAGTCATGAACTGCCCTTGACAAAGCCGTGCTGACTATTTCTAATCATATTATGCCTCTCCAAATGTTCATAAATTCTGCCTCTCAGGATCTTCTCCATCAACTTACCAACCACTGATGTTAAACTCACTGGTCTATAATTTCCTGGACTAGCTCTACTCCCTTTCTTGAATAAGGGAACAACAACTGCAACCCCCCCCCCCCCCAATCCTCTGGAAACTCTCCCGTCCCCATTGATGATGCAAAGATCATCACCAGAGGCTCAGCAATCTCCTACCTTGCCTCCCACAATAGCCTGGGGTACATCTCATCCAGTCCTGGCGACTTTTCTAACTTGAAGCTACAGCACATCCTCTTTCTTAATGTCTGCATGCTCAAGCTTTTCAGTCCACTACAAGTCATCACTACAATCACCAAGATCCTTTTGCATAGTGAATACTGAAGTGAAGTATTCATTAAGTACCTCTGCTATTTCCTCCAGTTCCATACACACTTCCCTACTGTCACACTTGATAGGCCCTATTCTTTCACGTTTTATCCTCTTGCTCTTCACATACTTGTAGAATGCCTTGGGGTTTTCCTTAATCCTGCCCACCAAGGCCTTCTCATGGCCCTTTCTGGCTTTCCTAATTTCCTTCTTAAGCCCCTTCCTGTTAGCCTTATAATCTTCTAGATCTCTAACATTACCTAGCTCTCTGAACCTTACGTAAGCTTTTCTTTTCTTCTTTGTACACCACAGTTCCTGTACCCTACCATAACTTCCCTGTCTCATTGGAACGTACCTATACAGAAGTCCGCACAAATATCCCCTGAACATTTGCCACATTTCTTCCGAACCGTTCCCTGAGAACATCTGTTCCCAATATAAGCTTCCAAGTTCCTGCCTGATAGCCTCATAATTTCCTTTACTCCAATTAAAGGCTTTTCTAACTTGTCTGTTCCTGTCTCTCTCCAATCTTATTGTAAAGGAGATAGAATTATCATCACTATCTCCAAAATGCTCTCTCACTGAGAGATCTGACACCTGACCAGGTTCATTTCCCAATTCCAAATCAAGTACAGTCTCTCCTCTTGTAGGCTTACCAACATATTGTATCAAGAAACCTTCCTGAACACACCTCGAGAAACTCCACCCCATCTAAACCCCTTGCTCTAGGGAGATGCCAATTGATATTTGGGAAATTAAAATCTCCCACCATGACAACTCTGTTATTATTACAGCTTTCCAGGATCTGTTTCCCTATCTGCTCCTTGATATCCCTGTTACTATTGGGCAGCCTATAAAAAACACCCAGTAGAGTTATTGACCCCTTCCTGTTCCTAACCTCCACCATAGAGACTCCGTAGACAACCCCTGCATGACTTCTACCTTTTCTGCAGCCGTGACACTATCTCTGATCAACAGTGCCATGCCCCCACCTCTTTTGCCTCCCTCCCTGTCCTTTCAGAAACATCTAAAACCTGGCACTTGAAGTAACCATTCCTGTCCCTGAGCCATCCAAGTCTCTGTAATGGCCACCACATCATAGCTCCAAGTACTGATCCACAAGCTCATATACTTTGTTCACAATACTCCTTGCGCTAAAATAGACACATCTCAAACTGTCAGTCTGAGTGTATCCCTTCTTTATCACCTGCCTATCCTCCCTCACACACTGTCTCCAAGATTTCTCTATTTGTCAGCCAACTGCCTCTTCCCCAGTCTCTTCAATTCGGTTCCCACCTCCCAACAATTCTAGTTTGAACTCTTCCCAGTAGACTTAGCAAACCTTCCCGCAAGGATGTTGGTCTCCCTGGGATTCAAATGCAACCTCTCCTTTTTGCACATGTCACCCTCACCAATGATCCAGAAATCTGAATCCCTAACCCCTGCTCCAATCCCTCAGCCACACATTTATCCTCCACCTCATTCTATTCCTATACTCACTGTCACGTGGCACAGGCAGTAATCCCAAGTTTGTCAGGCAAGATTTTCCCTTGAGGAATCCATGCTGACTACAGCCTATTTAATCATGTGCTTCCAAGTGTCCTAAGAACTCATCCTTAATAATTGACTCCAACATCTTCCCAACCGCTGAGGTCAAACTAACTGACCAATAGTTTCCTTTCTTCTGCCTCTTTCCCTTCTTGAAAAGTGGAGTGACATTTGCAATTTTCCGGTCTTCTGGAGCTATTCCAGAATCTAGTTTTTCTTAAAAGATCATTACCAATACTACCAGAATCTCTTCAGCCAACTCTTTCAGAACTCTAGGGCGTACACCATTGGTCTAGGTGACTAATCTAACTATAGATCTTTCAATTTACCAAGAACCTTCTCTCTGGTAATGGCCACTTCGCATATATCATGACCCCTGACACCCGGAACTTCCACCATACTGCTAGTGTATTTTACAGTGAAGACTGATGCAAAATACTTATTCAGTTCATCCACCACACCATTTCCTTGTCCCTCCTTACTACCTCTCCAGCATCATTTTCCAACTGTCTGATCTCCACACTTGTTTATCTCTTTTACACTTTATGTATCTAAAGAAACTTTTGGTATCCTCTTTAATATTATTGGATAGCTTCTTTTCATATTTCATCTTTACCTTCTTAATGATGTTTTTAGTTGCCCTCTGTTGCTTTTTTTAAATGCCTCACTATCTTCTCACTTCCTACTATTTTTTGCTCTATTATATGCCCTCTTTCTGTTACCAGGTTCAGATACGGCCCAAATGCAGAGTGAGAGACACTGAAGCAGGTCGATAGTTCAGAGACTTTAATATGAACAGTGTTAAAGGGAAAATAAACCAATGAACGCTAGGCCAAGCAGGGCCGTTAACTAAAACTCTGAAAAGGAAAACGAACACTGCGGCTGAAAAGAACATGTAAACATTAAACAAATACCGCTAGTCTTCAGAGTCAGTTGACTTGAATCTCCAATTTCTCAGGGAAGGCCGAATGCAAGACAGCAGTGAAGCATTGCTGTGCTCTGTCCAGGTCTCGACAAGCCAACAAGCACTACGATGACAGGTTTAGAGTTAAATACTATCACGATTAAATAATAATTAGCTAACACGAGCAAATTCACAAGCGGAATTGCTGTATCTACTGTGCTGTTGAATCCATGGTTGTGACACTCTCCGACTCTTATATTGGCTCTGACCTCTTTTGTTGCCTTTAGAATATCTCTGCCTCTTTGGGATATATATATATCCTATGGCTTCCAAAATGCTTCCAAAAATCCAGTCATTGTTACTCTGCCAATTAATCCTGACCAACTCCTCTCTCGTGCCTCTGTATTTCCCTTTACTCCACTGTAATACTGATACATCTGACTTTACCTTCTCCTTCTCAAAGTGTAGGATGAATTTGATCATATTATGATCACTTGTCCCTAAAGGTTCTTTTACATTTAGCTCTCTAACCAATTTTGGTTCATTGCACAACACCCAATCCAGAGTAGCTGATCACTAGTGAGCTCAACTATGAGCTGCTCTAAAAAGCCACCTCATTGGCATTCTAGAAATTCCCTTTCTCAGAATCCAGCAGCCTGATTTTCCCAATCTACCTGCATATTGAAATCCCTCATGACTATTGTAACATTGCCTTTTTGGCATGCATTTTCTATCTCCTGTTGTAATTCATAGGCCACGTCCTTACTACTGTTTGAGGGGTAGGTATTCAACTCTCATCAGGGAATTTTATCCTTGCCGTTCCTTAGCTCTATCCACAATGATTCAGCACCTTCTGACTTTATGTTATTCTTATTACCAACAGAGCAATGCCACCCCTTCTGCCTTCCAGCCTATCCTTTTGATACAATGTGTATCCTTGGACATTAAGCTCCCACCTATAAACTTTCAACCATTATTCAGTGATGACCACACCATATATGCCAATCTTTAACAGTTCATCTACCTTATTCCATATACTGTGCACATTCAATTATAATGCTTTCAATCCTGTATTCACCCTTTTTGATTTTGTCCAACTTTTATGCTGCAACTCATCCTGTTGACTGCAATTTTGCCCTACCAGAAGCCTCTCCTCACTACACATTGTAAACTAGCTACCTCATCTTCAGCACTATCATTCCAGTTCCCATTCCTCTGCCAAATTAACCCTCTGGAACAACTCTAGCCAATATGCCTGCAAGGATATTGAACCGCCTTTGGTTCAGGTGTAAGCCATCTCTTTTGTATAGGTCATGCCTTCCCTAGAAGAGATCCCAATGATCCATCAATCTGAATACCTGCTCCCTGCACCAGTTCCTCAGTCACACATTCACCTGCACAATCAGCTTATTCCTTCACTCACTGGCACATGGCACAGGCAGCCATCCAGAGATTATTACCCTGGAGATCCTGTTACTCAGCTTTCTACCTAGCTTCCTAAAATCTTTCTTCACCTTGTCTTCCTGTGACTTCCTCACCTTGTCTACCTGTGTCATTGGTACCAATATGTACCGAGACTTCTGGCTGCTCACCCTCGCCCTTGCGAATGTCATGGACCTGATCTGAGACATCCCTGTATCCCTGTTCCTGGCACCAGGAGAGCAACATATCAACTGGGTGTCTCTATCATACCCACAGAACCACATCTCTGTTCCTCTGACTAGGGAATCTCTTATCAACACTTCAGTCCTCTTCACCCCTCTACTCTTCTGAGTCACAAGATCAGACTCAATGCCAGAGACCCTGTCACTGTGACTCCCTCTGGTAGGTCATCCCACTCAATAGTATCTAAAACTGTATGCCTATTATTGAGAGGAACGGCTGCAGGTGTAACCTGCACTGGTTGTGTATTTCCCATCCTTCCCTGACAGTCACTATCCTGCTGCAACAAAACAATAAATTCCATGATATGTCAGTCATAATAAACATGACTCTGATTCTGATTCTTACGCATGCTGCAGAACATTATGCAATTCAAATCGCCATTCCACCTCATAACCTGCAGCTCACCCATCACCTACCCTTCTAACACAAGAACCTCGATCTAATTTAGGCCCTCCTAAAATATCACCATCTGCCAATCATGGAGACAAATTGGAAAATGTAGGTTAAGCAGCAGAACAATTAAATTCTGAAGGAAGTTTGATTCTGCTAGGCATTCCAACATGGATCTCCAGGTTAAAATACAGGGAATGGTCATAATTATTTAAGAAATATTACTCACCAATTTATATACACAATGTTGCAAGAACACAAGCTAAGTTAGCAATTATTTTATGTAGATGAATAAATGCTACCTGATTCCCTTGAATAATCATAGTTCTATGTAAGTACACTCACAAATACCATCACCAAAAACCCAAGCAGTAACGGGTTTTGACAATTTTTAATGTTTACCATGACCTCCTGAAATAAATTAGTTGGATTCCATGCAACTTGTTGGAACTGAATGGCTCATTCTTTTGGTCACAGGCACAATAATAAAGCTAATGAAGTGTGTTGTGCTGCTGCTTGGAGGGTTAAAAATTCAAGATAATAACAGTAGTAAATAAATAAGCAATAGATAATTGAGAACATAAGTTAAAGAATCCTTCAAAGTGAGTCCATCGGTTGTGGGAACAGTTCAATGATGGGGCAAGTGAAGCTGAATGAAGTTGTTAACTTGCTGTATCCCTTTACTTTCTGAATAACCTTCCAGGGAATCTTTGGAGCACCTGTGGGGGAAGACTGAAAATCTTGGGAAGAATTACAGTACCTGCCAGGAAGATGCACAGATGTGCGGATCTTCACACAGCAGGTTTCAGAGCCAGCAAACACAACTTCTGTGGGATGAATCCTTCTGATATCTTATCTGAGATATTTTCACAGAATACAGACAGTATTCTTCTTGTCACTTATGTTTTCTTAAGCTGGATTCTTGCTAGACACTTATGATTGAGAAAAAAATCTTAAAGTGATGAAATAGACCCTGGTTAAAAATTCTGCTTGTGTGTTCTGATGCAGCACCCCCTGATTTCTGCTCTTTCTGGACACCTACAGATATTTCCATGTCTCCTTCTTACTAGTCACTCCTATTTTTACCTTGAGTCCTACTTACATGTCTGAACAGCTGTAATCAGAAACACTGTCTATAACGATAGGAGATCACAGCAATGGCAGAGCAAAATAATGGACCATTTAAATAACGCATAATTTATGCATGGCAATGTAACATTTAGCATAACATTTTACAGTACCTGCAGTCAGAGTTCAACTCCTGCCACTGTCTCTAAAGAGGTAGAACAAAAGGATATCCCTTAAGAGTAAACAGACAGCAAGGAACAAAATTGGATTTCTCAAAGATCAGAGTGGTCATCATCTAGGCACGAAGCCAAAGGAGAAGGGAAAGATCTTAAATGGATTTTTTTTTTGCATCTGCATTTACTCGAGACTCTGGAGAAGTGAGGCAAAACTGCAGTGAAGTTATGGACTATATATGGGTTACAGAGCAGGAGATGCTGACTGCCTTGAGGCTTATCAAGATGGATAACTCTCCATGGCCTGACAAGGTGTTTTCTTGGACCTTGCATGAGGATAGTGTTCTATTGTTTAAGAAAGGCTCTAAGAATAATCCAGTAAATTATAGGTTAGTGAACCTGACATCAGTCTTGGGTAAGTTATTGGAAGGTATTCCATGAGACTGAAAATAGTCAACATGGCTTTGTGTGTGGTAGTTCATGACTAAGCAATCTGATACATTTTTTGAGGAAGTTATCAGGAAAGTTGATGAAAGAAAGGCAGGGGATGTTGTCTACACGGACTTTAGCAAGGACTTTGACAAGGTCCCACATGGGAGGCTTGTCAAGAATGTTCAGTTCCTTGGCATTCAGGATGAGGTAGTAAATTAAATTAGAGATTGACTTCGCAGGAGAAGCTAGAGAGTGGTAGTAGATGGTTACCACTCTGACTGGAGGACAGTGAGCAGTGGTATGCTGAAGGAAACAGTGCTGGATCCATTGTTGTTTGTCATCTATATCAATCATTAGATGACAATGTGGGAAACAGAATCAGCAAATTTTTGGGTGACACCAAGACTGGATGCATAGTGGATAATGAGGAAGGCTATCAAGGCTTGCAGTGTGATAGGTATAAAAATGGCAGATAGAACTTAATGCAGATAAGTGAGAGGTTTTGCAGTTTGGGAGCATAAACCAAGGCAAGGTACAAACTCAGTAGGGCACTGAGAGTATGGTAGAACTGGAACTACCATATGGTAGATCTGGGAACACAGATCCATTATTCCTTGCAAGTGGCATCACAGGTAGAGTGTCATAAAGAGAGATTTTGAAATATTGACCTTCATAAATCAAGGTATTGAGTACAGGAGCTGGGATGATATGTTGATGTTGTTTAAGACATTGGTGAGGCCTAATTTAGAGTATTGTGTGCAGTTATGGTCACCTAACTACAGGAAAGTTGTAAAGAAGGTTGAAAGAGTGCAGAGAAGAATTACAAGGACGTTGCCAGGACGAGGATCTGAGTTATAGTGAAAGGCTGAATAGGTTAGGACTTTATTTCCCTGGAACATAGAGGATGAGGGGAAACCTGATATGTATACAAAATTATGAAGGGTTTAGATAGGATAAATACAAGCAGGCTCCTTCCACTGAAATTGGGTGAAACTACAACTAGAGGTCAAGGGTGAACGGAAATCTCTTAATGGGGAACATGAGGAGCAACTGCTTCACTCATAGGATGGTGAGAGCGTGGTATGAGCTACCAGTGGAATTTGGGGATACAGGTTTGAGTTCAACATTTTAGAGAAATTTGGATAGGGACATGAATGGGAGCGATATTGAAGGTTATGGTCTAGGTACAGGTCAATGAAACTAGGCAGAGTAATAGTTCTGAATGAACTAGATGAGTCAAAGGGATTGTTTCTGTGCTGCAGTATTTTATGACTTTATGTCTTTATATGACTGCATCTTCTCCCTGTGACATTGTGTCTTTGCTCCATTTCCATCCAATTTCCAAATATTTATAGATTAGTAAGTTTTAGTAAATTGTGGGCAGACTACAGTTGTGCTGAAAGTATGATGATACTTGACAGCTGCCTCCAGAACATACTTTGTTTTTCATTGATGTGAAATGACATTTTCATGTGCATGTGACAAATAAAGCAAATCTTTAAAATATTTGGAACACTGATTTTCTGGTAAATAATTACAGATGAAGAATTGAAAATGTGTTTCCTCTAAATGATCAGTCTATAAGATTGATTTACCAATATTCAATTTATGAGCAGAGCAAGAATATTCATAACTTTATGAAAATATTGTTGAATCCTAGTTAGATGCTTTTTTAGATCCTTTTACAAATGTGGATTATTTTTCAGAAGTATTTGGTAAGACGTTGAAGTTGAAAAATGTCCCAAAGCTTCTGTTCCGCTAGATGCATGTGAAAATTGTGTTTTTAATTAGTATTGATAAATAGGACAAATTCTGGGAATCCATTATGATTCAACCTGAGAGAGTTAGTTTCCATTGTTACAAATTAAATTTATTCATTAATCTGAATTTTAATTATTGGGCTGTTAGATTCTAATGGCTACATACTTAATGGATTAGGTGTGATGTATATTCTTTTCCTTGGTTAATGGGCCTCATGTTTTGCCAACACAGCAGCCGCCACTTGTAAGATCAAACAGTTGTAAGTGAACTTCCAACTATAATTTTGTTTAGCTTCTGGTCATAAACGGCAGCCAGTCTTCGGTTCTTAAAATGTAACTGCCGTAATCAGATTGATGTTAAAGACACAGGTTTGCAAGTAAGGTTTATCGATGGAGCAGATTGCTAGCTCATAACACCTGGTTTATTGCTGCTGAATAGGTACAGTAGAAGACAATGGGTTATTTAATTTGGTTTGCTTCAAAACAAAAAGGTTGATGAAACTGCTTGGTTCAAAGAAGCTGGCAGACCGGATGGATGATATCATTCAGGATATCAAATGACTGAACTGTTTATAACTGGTAGTTTTATGTACTCAATGAAGTTATCTTCACAGTGTTGATTGTGAGTAGCTGGGGCCTGTACCTCCAAGAGGTTTTTAGACCTTTTGTGTAAAAATGTTACCTGAGGAGATATCATATATGTGTGAAGTCACTCAAGTGGCAAAAAAAAACTGTATGAATGTAGAGAGCAGTTCAGGCTTATTAGGTTTGGGGTAAGCATGAAAGAAACATGGGATGAACTAGAATCCATTCCTCTGGCTTTGATTTCTATTTATTTATTTATTTATTATTTATAGGGATTGTACCTGTGTTTTGGAAATCCTTTGTGCTTTATAAATGGTTTGTAATTTGGAAACGTTTAAGGTAAGAATCCTTTTGGTTTTAAATGTGCTTTAGGATTGTTATTTGGATTTTAACATATATCACTGAAAATAAATGAACTGTGTTTAAAATAATTTCTTAATGGAAGTATTTTCTCCTTGGTGGAGGGGGGCACCACTCAAATAGTGGGTATTGGCAGCTAAAAAGATGGAGATTAAAAATGGAATGAACTGTTCTGTGAAGATTGGATAGTTATAGTACAATCTCCTGTTAGTGAGAGTATTCTTGACTATTTATAACCAATGGGGTTTATGGTCTTCACTTGATTTTAGAATTTCCTCGTCTGCAAACCTAATACCATCTCTTAGTTACTTAAACACTGTTTTACAAAATTGGGAAACGTTTACAGAATTCATCCAGGGGTGCTAATTATCTTCCATCAAAGTACATTGGACGACTGAGAAAAGTTCCATGGAAATTTATTGCAATGATTGTGTTTGGGAGTATTTCTCTTCCTCACAGTTCTTAAATATGCATATAGGGATTCCTACCATCTTATGGGAAATACCCAGCTCAGAGCCAGGAAAATCTGGTAATTTCCAGGCAGGAAGCTGCTGCGGTATATGTATTAATGGTTTGAGACCTGCAAGAGGCAGGGTACCCAAAGATTGAAAGTTGGAGTTCTATTGAAGGATTCTATTGTGACTAAGGTCATCAGCATAAAATTTCTTTGGTAGATGGAAAAAGATGAAGTTGCTGTAGATCTGGCCACTTTAAAGAAGGAATTGGAACCCACAGTGCCACATATTCCCATGTTTTCTGCTTAATGTATAAACAGGCAAAATGACTTTTAAATGTAAGAGATTCTTCAGATGCTGGAAAACCAAAGGAACAAACACAAAATGTTGGAGGAACTCAGCAGATCAGGCAGCATCTATGAGAGGGATGAACAGTCAACATTTCAGGCCAATGCTATTCTTTTAATCTCTTTCTGTAAGCTTTCTAAAAGTAGCAGTCATGATTGGTGAATTATAAATATTCAATAATAATACAGTGAACCAAAGTCTGAATTTAATTCCTCTCATTCCTCTACATTAGACACAACCATTATAATAGCATGTAAATAATAATTGTTCTTATGGCAGCATATATTTCTGAAATATAAATCTCTCCTTTTATAATAAGGTTTTTGTCCCTTACAGTTAATATTTACAACTAACAGAAGGTCAGTATCTTAGTTGGCATACTTGCAGGATTACATGAGAAAATGAAACAAAAAATGCAGACACTGGAAATCTGAAGTAAATCCAGAAAACAATCAGTCAAACAGCAACTATGGAAAAAAAAAGGATCAATGTTTCAAATTCAAAATCTTTCATCAGAATAGTTCTGATGAAGCATTCTGTACCATTAAATGTTTCTCTTTCTACAAAGGATACATGTATGTTGAAAGTTCCCAGTATTTTCTGCCTTATTTCAGATTTCTGACATGTATCTATATCTGCCTTCATCCAAAATGCAGGCTATTCACATGTTCTTTTCTGCAAAAGACAAATATGTATAATTAAATATTGTAATTGTATAACAATACATTCAGCAATTACTTCAGTACTGAAAACTTACAGTTGAAAGACATACTGGTTAGTAGGTTAATTGGTCTTTGTAAATTGTCCTGTGTTAGGCTAGTGTTAAATAAGTGGGTTGCTGGGTGGTGCAGCGCTAGTCTGTTCTGCACTGTATCTCCAAATAAAATAAAATAAATTAAATAAATATACTGTTGTAACTTCTGCCACACCACACTATCATGAAATTCCTCATTTTTAACATGTTCCCTTCTTACTCTCAGAGCAAGAAGGTAATGCTGAGGTTTTATGAGCTTAATCAGATTGCATTTGGAGTTTTGGGCCCGTTCTCTCAGAAAGGACATCCTGGCATTAGCAAATGTCCAGAAGAGGTTCATGTGAGTGATCTCAGGAATGAAAAGGTTAATGTATGAGGACCGTTTGGTGCCTCTGGGTCTGTATTCTATGGAGCTTGGAAGAATGAAGAGAGATTTTATTGAAATCTCTCAAATATTGGAAGGCCTAGATATAGTGAACATAGAAAAGATGTTTCCAATGGAGGGAGAATGGGAGTCTAGAACCAGTGGGTACAACTTCAGAAAACAAGTATGTCTGCATCGAACAGAGATGAAGAGAAATTTTTTTCAGCAGGTAGTTGCAAATCTGTTGAACCCATTGCCACAAACAGTTGAGGAGGATTGGATATATTTGAAACGGAGGTTGATAGGTTCTTGATTAGTGAAGCCATCAAAGGTTACTGGGAGAATGGAATTGACAGGGTAGATAAATCAGCCATGATGGAATGGTAGATCACACTCAGTGGGTGAGATAGCCAAATTCTGCTCCTATGTCTTCTGTTCTTACCATCTTAAGATCAACCAGGAAAATTTTACCAGAAGAGGACATGAGTGAGGATAAAATCAAGTCCTGTTCTGTCCTCTGATCCACAATGCCGTAGGTAGGGTTGTCAGGTGCCATTTAGGAATGATGATAGAGAAATGTTTCATCAGATTTCCCCCCCTTTTTTCCTTTATACCCAAGATCTCTCAATGGACCCTGTATGACCAAGAGCAGATAGCTTCAGGAGCTAGCCTTACTCTGAATCTTAACATTCAAAATGTCTCAAGTTCATTCCAGGTCCAGGAACTGAAAAGCAGGTGAAGAGGATGACAGAACTCTGAAAAAGTCACCTAAATTTACCTTCACAGACACCAGAATATATTCTGGAACTATATATCATTTGAATAGTAGGTTAAATAAGCTAGTACACAGTCTAAACAAGTCCTGTTCACTACATAGTTTTTAGAGCAATTGAGTACTGACCTCAGTGTCACCTGAGCTAAACACAATATATGATCTACTTCATTTACTTTCATGAAATAATTAAATATCAATTTAACTTTTTATCTTGTATCTGTAGTTTTCTCTTTTATTTTCAGCTTTTGGACACAATTGCTGGAATGAAGTAGGTTCATGGATTCATCTGTTTAACAATACAAACTATTCAATAACAAAGTATGTATTTGTGATGTTTATGAAATGTAATAGCACACTAATAAATGGAAATAAACAAATAAAAATACTCAATCTTACTTTTCATGTTTATAAAAACACTTGACAAGAAGGGGTATGGTTACGGTTCTGAACATGTGGATGTGTTTCAGTGCAAAGACAAACAAGAGAACAGGCATACCCAGAGCACTGCTTTTACAAATTGTCCATAAGGATAAGCAAATATGATGAAGATGGATGTTAGGAGAACAGTTGTACCTGTCTTGTTATTCTTCTTGATTCAGATGGGAAAAAATGTCATTTAAACTAATAAGTTTATGTTAATAGTTTTGTTTCTCTTATAATAGTAAAGTTGTAGACCCTCTCACCCACCCAGCCAAAGAGTAAGGGTAAGAGTCTCCAGCTAGAAAGCCATAAAATAAGCAGATTAAAACTTCAAAGCTTCAATAACAGTGATACCAACAGGGAAGAAATAATCCACAGGAAAAGAGAGATGTTGGTAAAGATATTATTCTTTTGCCCTTTATAATCTGATTGATTATAAGTTTAGATGGTCAAAGCATGATGCCTGTGCTGTTCCCAGCCTCATAGATAATATGGTTGCCAGGATAACTGCCATTATACATTGCCACGAAGTGAATGTGCCCTATGGGAGTAAGCACTTTTGTCAGCATATAATTCATATACTTGTGGTATTTGAAAGTAACTCATCTCTAATGCTGTCTTGCCCCATCAATGACTTAGTATCTAAGCTTGACAATATAGGTATTTCTATATGAAAGAAATGTTATTGTTATATAGAGTAACAATCATATATTCATTATGATCCATTGCCAATTTTATGTTAATCCAAAACCAATTTGGAGAATCAATTTTCAGTGTTAAGGGGCATGATGGAGAAGTTTGCAGCTAAAACAAAAATTGATTATAAGTTGACAATGAAAAGGAGAAGTTTCTACTGCAGAAATACATAGAAATCTGTTAAATTGGGGAAAATGCAACCGAAATTTAATCCAGAGGAAGTAAATTCATGCATTTTGGGGAGGAGGCAATTTTAAAAATTGTGTGGAGATGCAAAGAAATATCAGGGTTTACATCTTAAAATTAATAGATCATCAATATAAATTCAGGTACTTAGTGCCATAATGTATTACAGTGTTATGCATGGTTCTGGTCTCCACGTTACAGGACAAATTTAAGAGGTTACAGAAGAAATTTTCAATGGCATTGCCAGAATGGAAAATAGTACCACGCAGAAAAGTTTGGATAAGCAAACGATGATTTGTTTGAAATATTGGAGATTGAGACGAGGCTGAGTAGTTCTTTTCCAAACCGCATATACATTTTCTTTGATTTCACAATTGCACCTGAATCGAATTACGCCTTCATCAGCAAATCACAACCAGTGGTTCTGACTAAACATGACACTCTGCTCTTTTCAGGAAACTCTATTTGTATGAAAACAGTTTTTTGGCATTTTGGAACTTGTACACACATTAACATTGACTTTCAGGAAGAGTAATCAGTCCCATTTTAAACAAGATTTGACTCTGCTTAAATTATACTTGATGGCAAAAGCTACTTGCCACAGTTGGTGCATCTTGAATCTCCAGAGCACTCAAACCTCCTCGAAAGAAGTGAGTCCTGAAAATTACAGTGGACTTCAAATCCCAGTCCTGAGGAATCTCCTTGTCTGGGAGAGGTGGAGAGTCGTTCTTCACCAACCAATGAACAAAATGTCACTTCACAACAAAATTGAAAGCATTGAGCACAGGTGCTGCAGTGCTCTGATGCAACAGAGATACAATAGAATGTGGGAAATCTGCAGTAGGCTCTCAATGCTGCCAGGATATGACTGAGGTAATATTAATCAGCAACCCTTTCAAAGGACCTAACTTCCATTTCGATGGAAGCAATGCAAGGAAAATAATGAATAATGTTATTGTAAAATGCACAGTTACTCTGCAATTAGCAAACATTGCTAATATTCTTGGAAGAATTAGAGTCCATTACTGCAGAAGCAAATGTTTAGTATTCAAATATGCATGGTTCATCTTCTTTACAAATGAATGCTTCCTCAGTTGAGAAGAATATTTTGCATGGTCACTCAAAGCTTCCCAATAATGTTGAGTATGTAGAACGTGATCAACTTCTCAATTATATTTGAAAATTTTTGAATATTTTCATGATCAATCTGCTTTTCCTCTTGCCCCTTTGAGGCAAGAAACCAAGAGGTACACAAAATAAGCTAGTGATAACATGCTTTCTGTTCTTGTTCTATTAATTTTTGATGATTCATCTCTCACTCACTGCCCCCAGCCCCTGACATGACAGAGATGAGAAAGAAAGGCCTGTGGGGAAACAAACACCAACACCTGCACGTTACCACACTGCAGCATTAGCTGTGACATCAAAATCCTGGATCTCAATGTTAAAATGTAGGGTTTCATTACTTTGTGATGATTGAAGCAGATAACTACTGCAGACCAGCCAGATTTAAGAATACATACCTTGAAGGTAATTTCAGTCCTCGGGACATTTAGCAGCTCCTATGTTACACTTTGGAAAGATGACAACATTGTGCTACAAACATTAATTAATCGTGCATAAAATACCTGGTTATACATTGAAAAATCAATATGTTTGTACTATATTAATTTCTGTTGATTTTTCTAGCACTATTATGCCAACAATATATTATGAAAGAGCAGTCATCAATGAAATGGCTCTGAACAGTTTGAAAATTGTAGCCATTGATTGGACTGTGTTGAACTTGGACTCCAGAGATATTTAATTTCCCTTCCTGGTTGCTATGTTTTATTAATGACTGTTCCAAGTCATGCAAAACAGTCAATAAAGGAATAAAAACACAATAAACAAGAATAAGGGGACCAGGTGTTCTTTCACTTGGGTTTAGTCACACAGGCGTGGCATAATAATTTTGTTTTGTGGCATGTATTTGTGTTTGAGCATCCATATAATCACTGCAACCACAGCAACAGCATTTGTGCAAATTCATCTTTGTCAAAAATAATAGAGAGAATCAGAAAGGACCTGTGGTTTCCTTGTGGTGTCTTTGAACATTACTTTTTCTGCCGGTTACATACAGCTTGAACATATGTTGTCTGATTGTGTGACATTCATCAAAGGTACATCATCCAGCAAATGAAGAAAGTATTTTTAAACAAACACTGGCTCTGTAGGCTGTTTAATTATGCCCAGGATTTCTAAATTGATGCCCTCACACGTTATAGATAAACAGGTCATGTATAAAATCATATGTAACAAAGTCCAATGCCTTTTGTTCTGAGATCTGAAGAAACATTAAATAATATGTTTTTTTTTTACTACATTTCTACCAGTGCTGAGCACTGTTACTTCAATGATTTGAATGAGAAAGTGTAAGGTATAATTTGTAGGTTTGCAACTGACACTAAAATAGGTAACATTGCTGACAAAGAAGATGATTATCAGGACTTAAATGGGATCTTGATCAGCTGGGTAATTGGGCCAAGATGGGACAGATTGAGTGTAAATCAGCTAAGTGTGAGCTGTTGCAATTTGGAAAGACAAATGAGGTAGGAGTTCCACAGTAAATGATAGGGCCCTGGGGAGAGCTGTAGGACAGAGGAGTGAAAGGGTACAAGTACATGATCCCCTGAATGTGGCATCACGAGAACACAAAGTGGTAAAGACAGCTTTTGGTACACTGGCTTTCATCAGTCAGGGTATTGTTATAGAAGCTGGTATGTTATGTTGCAGTTGTATAAGATGTTATTGTGGCTGCATTTCAAATATTATGTTCTGTTTTGGTCATCCTGCCACAGGAAAGGTTCTATTAAGCTGTAATAGATACACAAGGATGTTTCCAGGACTTGGGTGACTCAGTTATGGACAAAGACCTTGCAAGTCAGTAATGTTTTCATTGGAGTACAAGAGAGTGAGAGATGATGTTAGAAATGTGTATAAATCATCAGGGTCATACACAGAGGCAGTCCACACAGTCTTTTTCGTCAGAGTTGGGGAATCAAGAACTAGATGGTATAAGTTTAAGTTGAGAGTAGAAAGACTGAATAGGAATTGGAATTAGAATTGGTTCAATATTGTCACATACTGTAACGAGAGATACATTTTAAAGTGTGCTTTACATGGTGTTCATGTAGATCAGATCATTGTGCAGTGCATTGTAGAAAACTAAAACAATAACAACACAAAATAAACCTTGACAGCTACAGAGAAAGTGCAATGGATGCAAACAATAAGGTGTATTTTCATAATGAGGTGGATAATGAGGTCAAAAGTCCAAATTGTTGTACTAGGGAACACTGTAACTGTCCTTGAGCCTGGTGGTATGTGTGTTCAGGCTTTTATGTTTTTACTGAATGTGAAAGAGGAGAAGAGGGAATTTCTGGAGTGGATGGGGTCTTTGATTATGTTGGCTGCCTTACTGAGGCAGCAAGATGTATGGAGAGAGTCCAAAGAGGGGAAACTGGTTTCCATGATTTGCTGAGCTTTATCCATAACTTTCTGCAGTTTCTTGCAGGTAGTTATTATTCCAAGCCATTATGCAACCAGATAGGAAGCTTTCAATGTTGCACCAATTAAAATTTTGTAAGACTTGACTGAGACTTGCCAAGTTGCTTTTGCCTCCTGAGGAACTGAAGCCTCGGGTAAGCATTGTTGGCTGTGACATCTACATGCTTAGATTGGTGACATTCATTCCTAGGCACTTAAAGCTCGCAACCCTCTCAACGTTAATGCTGTTGATATAGACAGGAACATGTGCACTGCCTGTCTTCCTGAAGTCAATGTTTTGCTGACACTGAGGAAAAGATTGTTATCATGATACTATGTCACTAAGCTTTCTATCTCCTTCTTGTACTCATTGTTATTCCCCGTCTTCATCATAAAATTGCCAGTTGGTCTCTGCCTCTTTTATTTATGTTTAATTTCCCTCTCATCTCTCTCTGGCAACACACCATTTGGTATATCCTGCTTTTTTCCTATTGTATTTTTAAATGTTTTTGGTCGTCCAGGGGCCTTTGTTCTTTCCACAATCCAAAATACTCCCTGCACAACAGATGCAATGATTCACGTAAAATTACCTGGTTTAAATTTTATGGCAATCCACAAAAATACATTACCCCCTTAATAAAATTATATCTTTTGATCGATGCAGGAGACACCTTGCTAAACTTAAAATGAACTACATGATTTGAGTTCAAAATTTGTCCTTGAACATTTTCATCTAGCTTCAATGCAAAAGTTTACTTTTAAGTACCTATGATCCAAAACATCAATCAAAGGCATATCTAGCTTTAAATGGATAAACAAACTAAACATTAAATAAGAAAGGAAAATTAATCCTTAAAAACCTTGCAGGGAGTAAGTTCTCATTGAGGAAAATGTAGGATAAAAAAGTTAAATGGCTAGAGAGGCAAATGGAAGTACTCCAAAACAATGAAGCGATAAAAAGTACTCTTCCAAATAGAAGAGAAACAAGAAAACATTAAGTAATGAAATTAGTTTGAAACTGTTTGACACCAGATCTTTGATTCATAAGGAAAGCCATAAACATCAAAGCATCCTTTATAACATAAATCAAGATAAAATTGAACACTTTGATGCCCAGATAAGCTGGATGGCTAAAGTCCAAGTAACCAACAATTCTTTCCTGATTACTGTTTCCAGTGCTTTCACTGCTGCTGAGGTTAAATTGTCTGCACTAAAGAGCACTGCAAAGTTGACAGTCTGCACTATAAAGTTAATAATCTTTTTCAAACCCTTTGTTTCTACCTCCATTATTTCATTCAGGAAATGACTCTGAACTCTCTCAAGCAACCTGACATCTGCTGTAAGCTACTAGCACAAAATGCTGGAGGAACTCAGCAGGCCAGGCAGCATCTATGGAACAGAGTACAGACAGCATTTCGGGCTGAGTCCTGCCAAAGGGTCTTGGCCCAAAACGTTGACTGTACTCTTTTCTATAAATACTGCCTGATTTGCTGAGGTCCCCTATCATTATGTGTGTGTTGCTTGGATTTCCAGCATCTGCAGATTTTCTCTTGTTTGTGATTGAATCTGCTGTAGGGTCTTTAATTTTCTGTTTTCACCCTGTCTTATTCTCTTCGTGGCTGTCCAGGGAGATCTGGGTGGGTTTTCTTGCTTTTCTGTCTACTGGTAATGGATCGGAACTTCAGTTCACTCACCTCCACTTTAAAGCCTGTCATTGCTTTTCCTGTCAAGTTTCATGTTAATGCATCATAGCCTGTTATGGAAATACCAATGCCCTTGGATCGAAAAGCCTACAAAAAGCATGGATACAGTCCAGTCCTTCATGGGTAAAGCCTTTTCCACCATTGAGCACACCTACAAGGAGCACTGTCGCAGCAAAGCAATATCCATCATCAAGAAACCCCACCATCCAGGTTGTGCTCTCTTTTCGTTGCTGCAGTCAGGAAGACCATAAGACCACAAGACCATAAGATTTAGGAGCAGAGTTAGGCCATCCAGCCCAGTGAGTCTGCTTTGCCATTCCATCATGGTTGATCCCAGATCCCACTCAGCCCCATACACCTACCTTCTCATCTTTTGATCCCTGACCGATCAGGAAACGATAAACTTCCACCATAAATAATACGACTGGAATAGACTTCCACTGTAGTCTGTGGCAGAGTATTTCACAGAATGAGGTACAAGTGCCTCAGGACCCACAACACCAGGTTCAGGAACAGTTATTACTCCTCAACCATCAGGCTCTGGAACCAAAGAGAAGAAGTTCATGTAACTTCACTCACCCCATCACTGAACTGTTCCCATTGAACTGGACTCACTTTCAAAGACTCTTCATCTCACATACTCCTTATTTATTTATTTTTAATTTATTGATACTATTGATTATTTTTCTCTTTCTTTTTGTATTTGCACTGTAGTTTTTTGTTTGCACAATGGTTGTTGTTTGTCCTGTTCTCTTTCATTAATTCTATTGTGTTTCTTGTTTTACTGTGATTGCCTGCAGGAAAATGGATCACAAGGTTGTATATGGTGACAAATATATACGTTGATAATAACTTTACTTCGAAATTTTTGAACTTTGAACTTTGGTTTCAGTTTCCTTGGGCTAGATCTGTTCCATATTCTTGAAACTAGCCTTTCTCTATTTGACTATTTTTACCTTGGAGAGGTCTAATCCTATTCCATGGCTATTTAAAAGCAAATGATATTGTGATTGTTGCTTCCTAAATTATCCTAACTGATATTTACTCCACATATCTAACTCATTTCACATAACCATGTCCTCCTTGAGCCAGAGATCAACTGGGTTTTCCTAAACCCAGTTCAGAAACTCCTTCACTTCTTTTCTACTTACATTATTTCTATCTGAACCTTTATACAATATTACAAAACAATGCTTACGCAACACATAGAGTTTAGTGGAGAGACATGATTGCATTGGAGAGGGCACAAAGGAAATTCACCAGAATATCAAAATCAGAACCAGTGTTATTGTCATTGACATAAGTTATGAAATTTGTTTTGTGGAAGAAGTACAGTGAAGGTATCATACATTACTCTTAGTTACAATAAAAATTTGAAAAAAATACTAGCGCAAAGGAGGAATAGTAAGGTAGTGTTGATGGATTTACAGACCATTCAGAAATCTGATGGCAGAGGGGAAGAAGTTATCTCTAAAACATTAAATGTGGATCTTCATAGTAGCAAAGGGATGAGAAGCATGTCCTGAACGTGTTTGGGTCCTTAATGATGAAAGTTGCCTTGATCTCAGTTATAAGGAGAGGCAGGAAAGGCTGGGTGTGTTTTCTCTGAAGTACAGGATGCTGAGAGATAACTTAATAGAGGTATATACAATTATGATGGAGAGAATTAGGGTAGTTAGCTAAAAAGCCTTGATTCCCCTTTGGGACTGTCTAAGACAAGAGCGTGTAGGTTTAAATTGAGAGGTAAGTTGCTTATAGAGCATCTGGGGGATAGATTTTTTCCACACAGAATGTGTTTGGAATCTGGAATGCACTTTGTGAAGAGGTACTGGAAGCTGATAATCTCACCACACTTAAGAAACATCTAGCCAGGTACCTAAATTGCTAAAGTTATGTACATAATGTGGATAAATGGGATTAATGTAGATAAGGACACAATGCACTCCAACTTTTGCAATTCTTTGCAATTCCTATTCAAAGTTTAAAATGCCTGCTTCCTGTGCTCAGTACCTGACAAATTAACTTAAACTGCCCCTGCAACACTTGAGAACCTCCCTGCACATACTTTTGCCCAGCTCTGTTGATATGCAATAGATCTGGACTGTGCAAGGCCCACTTCTCCCACATCCGATTCCCTTGTTCCAGGAATCTCCAGGTGCCTTCAAGGATCTTTTGAACTACCTGTCTGCTCTGTTTGGTTTACCTAACTGTTATCTAGTGCTCCATCTGTCTGCATTACGCTGTGCTGCAGGTTGACCAGTTCCTGAAACATGTTACTTACAGAATGCTCAGTTCCATGGATATTTATCACTTAAACTCCAAAACCAGAAATGATGCACTTTTTTCCCTCTGTGGCTGTCTTGGATATGGCTAGCATCCTGAAATTCCTACATCGAAACCCCATAGATCTCAGGTATCCTGCCGTCCCTCTATGTAATAAAATCATTCAATTAATGGGGAACAACAGTCTTAAAATACAGTTGGTATTTTATTATTTACTGTTTTACCCAAACTAATTGTTAAATTCCCCTACTTTTTCAGTTAAACTAAATACTTGCTCAAAATCTTGGACTGTTTCCCTTGCTTCCTTTAAGCGCAACAGGTGTTTCTGCTCACTTGGATTTTGATTCCATACTCTGACTTTGTAATGTCAAAGATTAAGGCTCCGGATTCCAGTGTTCAGAGGGACTTTGAAGGTGCCACAGCATTCCAGCAATCCACCCTGCATTAAATTAGCAAGAAGTCTAAAGCACTCTTCAGGAGACACAGTCAGTATGACACCCTTCACTGATTTTTGATTTCAAATGTTTGAGTTTTCTTTATTTACTTTGGATTTAGGCAGTATGGACAGTAATTGATGTTTAATAGTTGTAACTCTGATATGAGAGTATAGCACTTAAACATCTAGCAAACTACTAGCCATGCTCGTAACTTGTTTGTGCAGCTATAATTATTTTAAAGGATGATTAATATTGTAAGTTTCATAAACATAACTACTTTCTACTGTCTGCTGACTTTATTCAGTGATCCCACCACAGCCGCTCTGAAAATAGGATTATCAGGAGTCTGGAGACTCGCAATAAATTAAAGGCATCAGAGAATATTCACATTTAGAATGGTTGACAAGTAAAGATGCTTCGGTTTTACTTTCTTTGTATGTGAAATAATGACATTGCTTTGTAGCAGTGAACTTGAGGGTTATCTGCTCAACATCAATTTAGTAAACAGCAGCTACTGTTTAAACAGAGAAGCTCCTGTAGGAGTAAGCTTTGATTTCTTTGAGGACATGACAATCCATCAGCCATGGTAAATTGAATGACATTGTATCCATAGGCTTACAAAAGCATTTGATGAAACTTCACATGAAAAATACTAATTACTTTAAAAGCTGTAAAGATTCAGGCATCAGATGGGATGAGTAAGAAATCTGGTGACAGAGAAGTGCACTGCTTAAAAGCATGATGTCAGAATGAAATGGTAGGCAGTGAAACAATAAAGAATGGGGTTCTCCATGTAAGGATAATTAATGCTGTTTGATTGCTTTCAGATATTCAATTCAAATTAATCATGAATGTTGAATTATATGTTAGAATCCCTAGACCATCGTGTCTATGTGTCTTAAAAGACAGGTGAGTATTTAATCAATCCCTGGCCCACTACTATTGTATATAGTTTGCAGATTAGCAAGTCAGACACCAACAGTAAGAATATAGAGTTAACATTTTACTGCAATGACCTTCCGTCAAAATTAATGAAAGATGGGTTGCTCTGCTTGGAAATAAAATGTTTAGTGATTATCATTTGCTATGGAGGTAAAGAAGAAAGTTTAAGCTTATAAAATAGATAGTTTAATGAGATCATAAGACATAGGAGCAGAATTAGGCCTTCTGGCCCATTGAGTCTGCTCCGTCATTCAATCATGGTTGATCCTTTTTCTCTATCTCCTCCTCAACCCCAGTTCCCGGCCTTCTCCCTATAACCTTTGATGCAATGTCTGATCAAGAACCTATCATTCTCTGCCTTAAATACACCCAATGACCTGGCCTTCACAGCTGCAAGTGGCAAGAAATTCCACAAATTCACTACCCTTTGGTCAAAGAAATTTCTCCACATCTCTGTTTTGAAAGGGCGCCCCTCTATCCTGAGTCTGTGCCCTTTTCTCCTAGACTTTCCCATCACGGGAAACATCCTTTCCCCGTCCACTCTGTCTAGGCCTTTCAAAATTCAAAAGTTTTCAATGAGATCCACTCCCCCATCCTTCTGAATTCCAGCAAGTACAGACCCAGAGCCATCAAATGCTCCTCATATGATAACCCTTTCATTCTTGGAATCATCCTTGTGAACCTCCTCTGGACTCTCCCCAATGCCAGCGCTTCTTTTCTAAGATGAGGGGCCCATAACAGTTCACAATACTCAAGGTGCAGCCTCACCAGTGCCTTATAAACCCTCAGCATCACATCCTTGCTCTTGTATTCTAAACCTCTTGAAATGAAAGCTAACATGGCATTTCCCTTTCTCACCACTGACTCGACCTGAAAGTTAACCTTCAGGGTGTTCTGCTTAATGACTCAAAAGTCCCTCTGCATCTCAGATTCCTGGATTTTCTCCCCATTTATAAAGTATTTTACATATTCATTTCTACTACCAATGTGCATGATTGTGCATTTTCCAACAGTGTATTTCATTTGCCACTTTCTTGCCCAATTCTCTTAATCTGTCTAAGCCGTTTTGCATCCTACCTTTTTCCTCAACACTACCTGTCCCTCCACCAATCTTCATATCATCTGCAAACTTGGCAACAAAGCCCTCTATTCCATCATCTAAATCATTTGTATAAAGCATAAAAAGAAGTAGTCCCAACACCGACCTTTGTGGAACGCCACTAGTCGCTGCCAGCCAACCAGAAAAGGATCTTTTTATTCCTACTTGCTGCCTCCTACCAATCAGTCAATGCTCTAACCACGTTAGTAACTTTCCTGTAATACCATGGGCTCTTAACTTGGTAAGCATCCTCATGTGTAGCACCTTGTCAAAGGCCTTCTGAAAGTCCAAATATACAACACCCACTGGATCCCCTTTATCTATCCTATTTGTAACCTCCTCAAAAAATTCCAGCAGGTTTGTCAGGCAGGATTTTCCCTGCAGGAAACCATGCAGACTTTGTACTATCTTGTCCTGTATCACCATGTAATTCCATCCCTCATCCTTAATAATTGACTCTAACATCTTCCCAACCACTGATGTCACCTAAATGGTCTATAATTTCCTTTCCACTGCCTGAGTCCAATGATTTTTGAAAAATCATTTCTAATGCTGACTCAATCTCTAAAGCTACCTGTTTCAGAAATCTAGGATGCAGTTCATCTGGTCCCAGTGATTTACATACCTTTAGGTCTTTCAGCTTTTTGAGCGCCTCCTCTCTTGTAATAGTACTGCACCCACTTCTCTTCTTTTAGACACTACAACATCAGGCACACTGCTAGTGTCCTCCACAGTGAAGACTGAAACAAAATACTCATTTAGTTCATCAGCCATCTCCTTGTCCTCCATTATTTTTTCTCCTGTCTCATTTTCTAGTGATCCTATATCCACTCTCATTTCTCTTTTACTTTTAATATACTTGAAAAAATCTTTTACTATCTACTTTGATATTATTTGCTACCATACTTTCCTATTTCAGCTTTTCTCTTCTAATGATTTTTTAGTTGCTCTCTGTAGATTTTTAATAACTTCCAATCCTCTATCTTCCCACTAATTTTTGCTTTGCTGTATGCCCTTTCTTTTGCTTTTACAATGGCTTTGACTTCCCTTGTCAGCCATGATTGTACTATTTTACTATTTGAGTATTTCTTCATTTTTTGAATACATGTCTCCTGCTTCTTCCTCATTTTCCCAGAAATGCACACCATTGCTGCTCTGCTGACGCCCCTGCCAGCAGCTCCTTCCAATTTACTTTGGCCAACTCCTCTCTCATTCCACTGTAATCTCCCTTACTCCACTGAAATACTGCTACATCAAACTTTACATTCTCCCTATCAAATTTCAAGTTGAACTCAATCATATTGTGATCACTGGTTCCTAAGGGTTCTTTTACCTTAAGCTCCCTAATCGACTCTGGTTCATTACATAATAGCTGATCCCCTAGAAGGCTCAATGACAAACTGCCTTAAAAACTATCTCTTAGGCTTTCAACAAACTCACTCTCTTGAGATCCATTACCAACTTGATTTTCCCAATCAACCAGCATGTTAAAATCTCCCATGACTACCATGACTTTGCCCTCTTGTCACACTTTTCCTATTTCCTGTTGTAACCTGTGGTCCACCTCTCAGCCACTGTTGGGAGGTCTGTATATAACTGTCATCAATGTCCTTTTATCCTTGCTGTTTCTTAACTCAACCCAGAAGGATTCAATATCTTCTGATCCTATGGGTCACATCATTTTTACTGATTTGATGCCATTCTTTACCAGTAGAGCCACATCAGTCCCTTTGCCTACCTTCCAATCTCTCTGATATAATGTGAAACCTTGGATTTTCAGCTCCCAACTACAACCATCCTTCAGCCATGATTCAGTGATGGCCACAACATGATTCCTGGCAATCTATCATATTGCAACAAGATCAACCACCTTATTTCATATACTATGCACATTAATCATGAAATGCTCTTTCTGAAAAGATGGATGAAAGAGATATTGCACTTTTCTAAAGGAAAGATGAATGTAATTTGAAATAGATAAATATACAAAGTGGAAGGAAGGTGCAAGGAATTGAGATTGGGTTTAATTTGTTTTAGCCAAGAGCAACCATAGATATACAGTAAATAGATGAATAGTCTTCTTTGGTGCCAAGAGCTGCTAATGAATCAACTACTGAAATGTGAATTTTGTGTCCAGAAATACAATTTTCTTATGTTACTGTGTCACTCATTTTGCAAATCAGCATAATCAGTTCAGATGTTACACTTTTCAAATGTGTGTTTATTGCCTGAGTCTTAGAGGGAACTATTTGCCAGAACTAGGTTGGTGGGAGGGAGGGAACGCTGTACGATGTAGGAAGGGGGATGGGCACAACATAAAAAGTGCTCGAAATAATCAACAGGCCATTTTTGTTGGAAGAGAAGTAGAATCAACATTTCAAGTTGGAGACCACCCTATCGGAAAAGGAAAGAAATGAAGCTCACTAAGATGCAGATAGTATTGGTGAGGGTTTTTTTTTTGATGAGGTAAAACCAGGTGATCATGGGATGCTATAAACAAAGACATCTGGTCAAAAAGTGAATGGGAGCAAGCATAGAGTAGAGCATAAGCATATAGGCAAAAGAGCACGGGAGGTGCAAAATGCAGAGCAGGAGAACAAGCCTGGCATCTCAGGCTGAGCATGCTCTCCTTCCAAAAGAGAAAAACTAAAGGAAGGGAAAACTGAGCAGGGATAATTTCACAGATAGATAATAGACATAGACTGAGATATCATGTGGACTGAAGTTATGGAATTTAGGATAGATCCAATTACCCCTGACAAAAGATGAAGTCCACATTGAGCCTTTCTGTTACGGCACAGAAAGCCATAGACTGATAGGTTACGGTGGCAGTGGGATGAGAGATTAAAGTGGCAGACAACAGGAAACTGTGGTTCCCTGCAGAACGAACATAGGTATTCAGTAAAACGATCAAACAATCTGTGTTTACTTTCTCCGTTGTAGAGCAAATGCAATTATCTCAGTTTCTCCACCTGCCACATTTTCAGTCATTTTCACAATCTAATTTGTCCTTTCTACCAAACCATTTCAGTTGAGTGATGTGGATCCCCACACAAACTTGACTTTAATAGTACTAATAAATTTAATAAGTTCCTTTATCCATCAAAACACATCTCTGGAGGACTATGTGAAATGAAGATCATTCTCAACTTTGAAATTGCTCCTTGAGCTGTACCTGCCAATCAGAATTACTTCCATCGACTTGAAATATGTGCCCACTATGATCACAATAAAGTTTCACATATTTACAATGCAAAATCTACAATCATATACCTTTGCCTATGGTTTGTTGATTCTGTGATGGTATTGGTTACTTAGTCAACAAAGCACTAAACTCCAAAGAAGATTTTAAGCCCTATCTGATATAGATATCTCTGGGTACCCTCACTATAGGAAGGATATGCTGTATCACCTACGCTTCAAGAACTAGCTTACTTTGCAAAGCTGTGCTTCCAACTTCAAACTGATTGCTGCTTGCAACTTCATCACCAATAATTCTGTCTCTTTGGATAGGTCATATGGCTGAGTTTAGCAATAAACCCCTCAGGTCCCAGAAAGTGAATATTCATCACAATTCAGAGCCAGAGGTTAATTGAAGTAGTTGCTGGATTTTTGCCGTGTTCTTGATATTGTCTTTCAGTATCTTCAAGTTGCTTTTTCCTCTGGAGTCATTGTAAGTACTCAGTTCAGTCGATGCAAGGGAAGAATATCAACAAATAAACAATGCTAAATTCAGCAGCTTTCACAATGTGCTTCTTCATCTGTGGAACCATTTTATTTTGTCTTGTCATCTGTCCACCAGAGATGGCTGGTAAAAAAACAAAACTGAAAAACGTCTACCTATAAGAATTTTTGCATCAAGTCACCAAACAAAACAACCAACAATTTGCTTCATTTGGAATAGAGCTGGGAGTCCTTCAGGGTAGTTGCTCTTCTTCATGATGGAACAGTAAGTCTGAATCTCCAAAGAATCATTCCATGCAGAATATTTACTGTACCTTTATTAGTAATCAGGTAATCACGATTCATCACTCCTTCCATGCATGATGGGTATGTTTTTAAGCCTACAAGAGAGTAGAGTATTGCCTTGTTGAAGTATCAAGCTGTAGCAGTCACTGGTGCCCTGTTCACATTTTCCACAATGATGCTACCTCATCTTACAGTGTTATTTCCAATTAGAGACACACAAATTGGCAGTTGATTCAGAATAATCACATTCTAACTGGAATATCCATTTTTGAACATCAGATTTTTATCACATGTGGTTAATGCAGTTTCTTCTTGGATTTATTAAATATACCCATTCATTCTGTCTATGAAAATTATGATGTTCTGGCAGTAAAAAAGTGGAGGTTTCTTACTCTACAATAGCTAGGCCGTCTTTGTCAAGTTGTGAGTGGCATTGCTCTGCCTTAAAAGAAGGTCTTGATGTGAAACCAATTAGTTTCCCATCTTCATTCTCCATACTGTGTGAAAAATCTGCACTATGCCATAAGGTAATGGTTCACTGGGCAGCAGTAATAGCTTGGCCTGATAATAATGAACAGAAAACTGTGAATTCAGCACCCAGCTGCTTTGACTCTCAGAACACAGCTTCTTGTTTTCCTGTACACTTCCAATTTAACTCATGATTTGGCACTTTGGGTAGAGGTCATAAAGTGGTGCTTATAGCTAGCAAGAACCATACATAAGCCAAGTTGATTTGACTGAGTGTACTCTTGTCCTTTACTGGTTGAAATACTTTATCATCTATCTTATTGCTAAGATAGACCACATTTATTTGTTCTCAGCCATTATCATGCTTTACAGAGACATCAAAGTACTTATCTTTTTTAGATTCCACTCATGTTCCTCCTTTGTCATTCCAGATAGACTTATTCAGTTGGGAATCTTTAGGTAAAATTAACTGTTGCTCTCTAGAAGATTACTACAACTGATGCCTTCTCATAACAAATCTGTTGCATTGAAACAGTTGTAGGCAGCTAGTTCTGTTAAGTATTTCTTTGCACGTTTGTCCAACTCAGTCTTTGGGTAAGTACGTTATACATCAAGACTTGTTAAAATCTCTTTTGTTGCTTGCTGAGCCAGCTGATAACTGATAGCGGGTATCTGTCTATCTCGACTTCTCTAAATATTGTTAACATGTAATCTTCACACAGACCAATGGATTCACATGTTTTCACTCCTAATGGAAGTGTCAACCAATTCAATGATAGCTGCTTCCTGTAGTGAATTCAGCTCTTCCCCAATTGTTTTCTTTAGAATATAAGGCAAAATCATGCTTTGAGGAAAAGACATAGCGTTCCACTTCTTTTCATATCTTGAATAATTCCTACTTCACCACTAAATACCTCAGGGCACCTATCATGTACAACTGATACAAAGTGTTCCTCATGCTCTGATCTTTTGCCAAACTAGCTGTATCTTTGATAAACACAGGATTCTGCAGATAATGGAAAGCCAGAGCAACACACGTAAAATGCTGGATGAACTCAACACGTCAGGCAGTACCTATGGAAATTAACGTTTCGCGCCAAGTCCCTTCTTCAGGACAGGGAAGAAAGAGGAAGATGCCAGAATAAAAAGATGGGTGGAGGGAAAGGGGGAAGAACTAGAAGGTATTAAGTGAAGCCAGGAGGGTAGGAAAAGTAAGGGGCTGGAGAAGAAGGAATCTGATTGGGGAGGAGAATGGACCGTGGGAGGAAGGGAAGAATGAGTGGCTCAAGGGGGAGGTGAAGAAGGAAGAGGCCAGAGTGGGGAATGGTGTAGGGAAGGAGGAGGGAAAAATTGCTGGAAGGATAAGTTGATGCTCATGCCAACAGGTTGGAGGCTACCTAGATGGAATATGAGGTCTTCACTCTGAGCAGGCCTCATCATCGCAAAGGAGTAGATCATGAACCGACATGTCAGAACAGGAATGGAGATAGGAATTAAAATGACTGATCACCAGAAAATTCCACCACTTTGTGAGCCTCTGCATCAAACACATCATTCTTTCAACTTCCAGCATCTTCAATGGGAACCTACCATCAAACATATCTTTATTCCCCCTCCCCCCTGACTCTCTGATTTCTGTAGGAATTTCTCCCTCCAGTACTCCTTGTCCATTTGTCTCTCTCCAGTAATCTGTCCCTTGGCACATACCTCTACAAATGACAGAAAAGCTACACCTCCCCATTCATCTCCCTTACGTCCATACGGGGATCCAAACAGTCCTTCCAGGTGAGGCAATGCAAATCTATTGGGATGGTCTACTGTATCCACTGCTCCCGATGCAGGCTCCTTTATATTGATCAGACCCTACGTAAAGTGGGGGGATACTATGTTGAGCACCTCTGCTCCACCCACCAAAAGTGCGATTTCCCAGGGACCAATGACCTTAATTCTTAACCTCAGTCTTATTCCAACAAGGCAGTTCATGGCCCTTTTTTTTGCCACAAGAAGGCTACTCTCAGGGTGGGGAGCAACGCCTCATATTTCATCTAGGTTGCCTCCAACCTGATGGCATGAACACCAATTTCTCCTTCCATAATTTTTTACCTCTCTCTTCCCTCTTCTTTTATTTCCCACTCTGGCCTCTTTCCTAGACTCCTCACCTATCTATCATCTCCCCCTGGTGCACCTCCTTCAACCCTTTCTTCAATACTCTCCTATTCTTTCCTGTCTGATTCCTCCTTCTCCAGTCCTTTATCTTCTCCACCTACCTGGTTTCACCTATCACCTTTTAGCTTGTAGTCTTCCCCTTTCACCCACACCCCCCGTCTTTTTCTTTTGACATCTTCTCCCTTCCTTCAGAATCTCAAAGAAAGGTCTTGTTCTGAAATGTCGACTGTGTATTCATTTCCATAGATGCTGCCTGACCTGCTGCATTCCTCCAGCATATTGTGTGTTTACCATTAACAGATAGTTCTGATGTATCAATCTGGATCCTTGCCCTGGAAAAATCAGAAGAGGGAGTTTTTCATTCTCAATCTGACCTCACCTGTCTCTTTGTCTTTGATCCTTTCCCCGGTGTGGATATGCTGGTAAATGTTTGATTTTATCTAGCCAATGTTGTTTAAATTCCTGCTCATGTATGATTGGTACTGCAGCACTAATGCCAATTCCTATTAACACTTCTTTATTCCCTCAATCTTCATTGATATATAGAAATGTGACCTAACATGTACAGATCATTTGATTGATTCAGCTCACCAGCATCTTCACTTACCTAATATACACAATATTCTTTACACTTCCTGTAGGCTTCACCTACTTGCTTGCTTGAGTTTGCTTATGGTCTTGCTTTGTAGATTTATAGATATTCTTTGACACCACATTTATAGAAACATAGAAAACCTACAGCATAATACAGGCCCTTTAGCCCACAATGCCATGCTGAACATGAACTTACATTAGAAATTACCAGGGTTACCCATAGCCCTCTATTTTTCTAAGCTCCATGTACCAATCCAGGAATCTCTTAAAAGACCCCATTGTACCTGCCTCCAACACCGTCACCGGCAGCTCATTCCATGCACTCACCACTTTCTGCATAAAAAAACATACTGCTGACATCTCCTCTGTACCTACTTCCATGCACCTTAAAACTGTGTCCTTTCGTGTTAGCCATTTCAGCCCTGGAAAAAAGCCTCTGACTATCCACATGATCAATGCCTCTCATTATCTTGTTCATCACTATCAGGTCACCTCTCATCCTCCATTACTCCAAGGAGAAAAGGCTGAGTTCCCCAATCCAGGCAACAGCCTTGTAAATCTCCTCTGCATCCTGTCTATACTTTCCACATCCTTCCTGTAGTGAGGTGACCAGAACTGAGCACAGTACTCCAAGTGGGGTCTGACCAAGGTCGTATATAGCTGCAACATTACCTCTCAGCTCTCAAACTCAATCCCATGGTTGATGAAGGCCAATGCACCGTATGCCTTCTTAACCACAGAATTAACCTGTGCAGCAGCTTTGAGTGTCCTATGGACTTGGACCCCAAGATCCCTCTGATCCTTACACTGCCAAGAGTACTACCATTAATACTATATTCTGCCATCATATTTGACCTACCAAAATGAACCACCTCAAACTTATCTAGGTTGAACTCCATCTGCTACTTCTCAGCCCAGTTTTGCATCCTATCGATGTACCGCTGTAACCTCTGACAGCCCTCCACACAATCCACAACACCCCCAACCTTTGTTTCATCAACAAATTTACTAACCCATCCTTCCACTTCCTCTTCCAAGTTATTTATAAAAATCATGAAGAGAAAGGGTTCCAGAACAAAATCACTGGTCACTGACCTCCATGCAGAATATGACCCATCTACAACCAGTCTTTGCCTTCTGTAGGCAAACCAGTTCTTGATCCACAAAGCAAGGTCTCCTTGGATTCCTTGCCTCCTTACTTTTTCAATAAGACTTGCATGAGGTACCTTATCAAATGCCTTGCTGAAATCCATATACACTACATCTACTGCTCTACCTACATCAACGTGTTTAGGCACACCCTCAAAAAATTCAATCAGGCCTGTAAGGCATGACCTGCCTTTGACAAAGCCATGCTGACTATTCCTAATCATATTATCCCTCTCCAAATGTTCATAAATCCTACCTCTCAGGATCTTCTCCATCAACTTACCAACCACTGAAGTAAGACTCACTACTTTATAATTTCATGGGCTATCTCTACTCCCTTTCTTGAATAAGGGAACAGCAGCTGCAACCCTCCAATGCTCCGGAACATCTCTTACCCCCATTGATAATGCAAATTATTGCCAGAGGCTTAGCAATCTCTTCCCTCACCTCTCACAGTAGCCTGGGGTACCTCTCATTTGGTCCTGGAATCTTATCCAAATTGATGCTTTCCAAATGCTCCAGCACATCCTCTTTCTTAATGTCTATATGCTCAGGCTTTTCAATCCACTGTAAATCGTCCCTACAACCACCAAGATCCTTTTCCATAGTGAATACTGAAGCAATGTATTCATTAAGTACCTCTGCTGTCTCCTTCTGTTCCATACACACTTTTCCAATGTCACACTTGATATGTCCTATTCTCTCACGTCTTATCCTCTTGCTCTTCACATACTTGTAGAATGCCTCAGGTTTTCTTTAATCTTGCTTGCCAAGGCCATCTCAGGCCCTTTCTGGCTCTCCTAATTTCATTCTTAAGCTCCTTCCTGCTAGCCTTATAATCTTCTAGATCTCAATCATTACCTAGATTTTTGAATCTTCTGTAAGCTTTTATTTTCTTCTTGATTAGATTTTCAACAGCATTTGTTCCTGTACCCTACCATCCTTTCTCTGTCTCATTGGAACATACCTTTGTAGAATTGCATGCAAATATCCCCTGTACATTTGCCACATTTCTGCCGTAAATTTCCCTGAGAAAATCTGTTCTCAGTTTATGCTTCCTAGTTCCTGCCTGATAGCTTCATATTTCCCCTTACTCCAATTAAATGCTTTTCTAACTTGTCTGTTCCCATCCCTCTCCAATGCTATGGTAAAGGACATAGAATTGTGATCACTATCTCCAAAATGCTTTCCCACTGAGAGACCTGACACCTGATCAGTTCATTTCCCAATACCAGATCAAGTACAGCCTCTCCTCTTGTAGGCTTAGCTACATACTGTGTCAGGAAACTTTCCTGAAAACAACTAACAATGTGGTGGTTCAGTCTGGTCCGTGGTCCGGTCCGCAGACGCCGGACTCCGGGTTTTCCGGCGGTCCCTTGCTGCGGTTGGACTTAAATAGAAACACCTGAGGCTCATATTGGAACTGGGAATATAAGTGGCCCTGGTATTGAGTGTGGTTGAGAGGTTTTCTTGTCAAGATATTCATGGTACAGATGGAAGGCTAGAATGGACTCTTGCCATCCTTGGAGCTGTGTTGGAGAGCCAAGGCTTCTGGGAGCCTTGCTGGTAGTAGTCGGAGTGGTCATTGTGGTAGGGATTCAGCTGTTTCCCGGGCCAGCTGGGTGGCCGTCAGCCACTCCGAGCTAGGTAGGGATCTGGTTGCTTCTGTAGCCAGCCAAGGCTGATGGCCATAACGGCTACTCGGAGCTACCCCGATGCAGAGGTGGAACTGTCTGTCATTCCTTAGTGTTTGTCTTTTCCTGTCCTTGCCCCATGGGGTAAGTCTGGCCATTCTGCTGTTGCCCTGTGGGGGGATCTGTCTTGTCTTGCCCTTGCCTCTGTGGGGTAAGTCGGGCTGTTCTGCTGTTACCTGCTGGATGGTCCTGCCCCACCTTGGTGTGGAGTTATAGATGAGTCCCGGCTAGTTGGTGGATAAGTCTTGGCTCTATGTCTGTGTACTGTCCTGTCTCATGTTGGTGCCTTGTTAAAGATGAGTCCCGGCTTGTCAGAGGGTAAGTCCCGGCTCCATGTTGATGTACAGTTCCCAGTCTGCCCCTTGGCTCCAGCCTCCGAGTTCCCAAGCCTTGACCCCAAGACCGCAGCCTCCAGCCTGCAGCCTTGACCCAAGTCTCAAGACCTCAAGTCCCTAGCCAAGGCTCGTCACGTTCTCGCCTGACTTTGGGGGTCTGAGCCTGAGGACAAGGACCCAGAACCTGGGTCTTGCCAGTCTCGGGCTTGGAGTCCACCCCAGGCTCCTTGTTCCTAGTCCCCCGTCCTGGTCCTGCTTCCCCTGCCTAGACTGCATCCCGTCCTGTCCTTGGGTTTCGTCTCGTCCTGTTTCCGGGACTCCAGTGTCTGTGTCCTGCAGTTGGGTCCTGATTCAACACCCGACTTATGACAAACAAACTCCACCCCATCTAAACCCCTTGCTCTAGGGAGATGCCAATCAATATTTGGGAAATTAAAACCTCCCACCATGACAACCCTGTTATTACACCTTTCGAAAATCTGTCTCCCTATCTGCTCCTTGATGTCCCTGTTACTATTGGGTGGTCTATAAAATACACTGAGTTATTGACCACTTCCTGTTTCTAACTTCCATTCCCAGAGACTCAGTAGACAATCCCTCCGTGATTTCTTCCTTTTCTGCAGCCGTGACACTATTTCTGATTAGCAGTGCCATTTATAATAAACAGTTTCTTGATGCTTGCACTTCAATTTAATAATATGCATTAACACAACAATGACATCTTTTCTGATCTTTATTCTCTTTGTAGAGGAAGAAATGAAACTAGGCCACAACTTGTTAACATATTGCGTTATTATGTATGCAACTGCAGTTCCCAGTGTACAACAGGTGATTCACACTGAATCAGAAGTGATGGGGTAAGCGAGGTCACACACACTTGTGTAGAACCAGTCTTTGCTAGAATGCTTTGAGTAAAGATAGGTTAACATTTTTACTCATGCTGTTTGCCTTTATTAAGAACAAACATAACACACATCATCCTTTGCTGAGCAATATTACAAATCCTGTGCTGGCTTGTCTGCTGTCTATGTAGTCTAGCCAACATAAAACCAACTTTAAAGTTTAGCCAATGAGCAATCTCCTGTCCTGGTGAACATCTTGGATTACACAAACTTTTCAACTCTGCAACATCTCCTCCAAAATTGTATTTTACTCTGAGTGCCCATCTCAAATCTGTCACAAAATCACTTGGGTTTTGATTCACCTGCTAAACTTGTAACACTGAACCAAATCAATGGGTCCCAACTTTACCCAACCTACATATGTCTAGTCTCCTGATCTGACTGGAACCAGCCAGACTCTCACCAATAGTCCTACAGAAGAAAGCAAAAAATACTTGTGTCATTTTATTTTCAATGAGAAGTGTTCCATTTTTGTACATACTCACTTCATAACTCCATCATGCTTTTAAAGCTATCCAACTCATAGCACGAAAGATCCAAACATTTTCTTTGGTCTTTTGTGTATGATTTAAGATTAAGTATTTTAATTGTGTACTCTGACAGGCACACATTCATCTTCATTAATATCCGCAACTAGACCACAATCCTACTTGCTCATCCCTCTTAAAATCTCACAAAACCTAAGCAAAATTTAAAACTCAAGAAATTCTGCAGTTGCACGCAATTTTGAGCATGCACAAAATGCTGGAGAAACTCAACCAGTCAGGCAGGACCTATGGAGGGGAATAAACAGTCAATGTTTCAGTTTGAGACCCTCCATCAGGTTTGGAAAGGAAAGGGGCAGAAGCCAGAAAAAGAAGGTGGGTGCAGAATAAGGAGTAAAGCTAGCAGTTGAAACTCATGATAGCTTACAATGATAATCGCAAGATTCAGAGCTGGGTGAAGAGGCAGATGGAGTTCAATCTAAAAAATATGAATTAAAATACGTTGGAGGATTGATCTTGAAGGTGGTGTATAAGGCTAGTAGCAGGATGCTTAGTGGTGTGGAGGAATAGAGGGATGCTGTGGTCCACATTTCTATATCCTTCAAAGATATTGAACAAGCTGATAGGGTGAATACTCTGGTCATCACATGAACAGAGTTCTGACACACAAAAAGGAAGTTGTCCACCTTGTACTGTACATGGTATGTTGGCCTTCCTTTGTCAGTGGATTGAGCTCCAGAGCTACAAGGTAAAAGAAATAGATCCATACATTACACTTCCTCCCCCTTTAGATTAATTCAACATAAAACTGTATATGTACAAAACATTCAATTTCATAAACCCATATTCAAAATATACATGCTTTCACAATAACAGTCCATAACTAACTTCATGGTTCTAAAGGTTCAGTCTTTTGGGTGGCATTCTGTTTATTTTAGGATAGCCCCTCTGGACCTGTGAAGTGGAATCAGGTTTCGCAGGTGTCTTGTCAGCAATAATGTTCTCATTGCCCCTCTGGAGTGGCATTGGATTTGGTATGTATCTTGTCTAAGACAACATTCTGGGTTTCCTGTGTCACTTTGCTGTCAATGACTTGACCATCACTGAGAGGTAAGTCCGGTGACTCTAATGTATCCATCTTCTTGGACTGCAATTGACTTGGGTGTGTTCTTCCGTTGAGCATCATGTATCTGATCCACAGGATGTCTCCATGTCTGATCTCCAACATCTACCGTGTACATCAGTCATCCAGTTCTTGTAGCTATCCTACCAGGTTTCCACTTATCTTCTTGGCAATCACGTGCTAGGACTTCCTGTCCAATCTCAAAACTTCTTTCTGATTCAGTTGGCAACTGGCTGATCTGTTTATTCTGTACTTCTCTCTGGAGGACTAAGTGAGATATCAGATTCCTGTTCATGAAGAGCATTACAGGTGTTTGATTTATCATCACATGAACAGAGTTCTGACACACAAAAAGGAAGTTGTCCGCCTTGTGCTGTAGAGAAATATCCTCTTTGTCCATTGTTTTAATGGACTTCTTGAAGGTATAGATAAACCTTTCAACTAACCTATTTGTTGCTGAGTGGTGAGGATCTGACTTGAAAAGTCTGATGCTTTTTTTCTTCGTGAATAATTGGAAATCTACTGACGTGTACTGTGGTTCATTGTCACTCAGAATTTGTTCTGGTAAGCCATTTCAGGTGAAGATAGTCCTCAGAGCAGTGAAAGTCTTTGCTGAGCTGTTTGACTACTGGTATAACATCTGGCCAATTCGAATGAACATTCACAGCAAACAGAAACATGGAGTCCATGAATGGCTCAGCAATGTCAACATGTACTCTGCAATGGTTACAACAGCCCGTCTCAAAGGTTTAACAATGCCTGTGGGGGTGCATTTTGAACGTTTTGGCATCCCAAACATCTTTTGGCCAAGTCTTCAATTTGTTTATCGATTTCCAGCCTCCACACATAGCTCTGGGCAATACTCTTCATCTTGACTGTGCCCAGGTGTCCTTCATGCAGACTTTCTAACTCTCCGGTGCACAGTTTAGAGGGAACCACGAGATCCACACATCAGCATTCTGTGAAATACTGGCGGTTGGTCTCGGCTTGCTGGGGTCTCTGGAAACATGGGGTTACATTGAACAGGCCATGCTTGCATGGTGATTACATAGACTTTTGAAAATATTGGGTCATTGCTCTTGAAATCCCCACATATGTGAACATAAGCCTTCCATTTCTTGATCACCAGGACAATTGGTGTGGCCCAATTGCTCCACTGAACTTTGGAGAGAATTCCAGATGTCTCCAAGCTCTGCAGTTCCGCATCCACTTTAGGATGTAGTGTGTAAGACACTGGATGCACTTCATGGAATCTTGGAGTTGCTGTTTCATCCAGTTCAATTGTCGCTTCATGCCTTTGAGTTTACCAATCCTCTTCTTAAATACCTTCTCATTAGCATTAAGCAGCTGTGCCTGTCACTGGTTAATACTACCATTTGGGCTGCCTTTGCCTGCTGATGTCACTCTGAGAACTTTGTTTGAGTGTCTGTCTAGCTGAATTCTTCTCAATCATTCATGTCCGAGAAGTGGTGGCCTTCCACTTTTCAATACATAAAGCTCTGACTGTTGTGTTTGACCTCTATACAATACAATTATTTTCAGTTTCCTTTTGGAAGACATTTTTTCACCTGTGTAAGTATTTAGCATCACTGAGGTCTTCTCTAATGGCATCATAGAAAACAGTCTGTTGTAGTCAGTCTCTGGAGTTGTATTCAGCTTCATTTTCATTTTTACACCAGGCACATCTATTGTGATCCAGATGATGTTGCAATCTGCTTCAGTAATGCTATGCAGTTCTAGCCATGATATTTTACCTTTGCCAGACTTTATGTTGTCTGATTCTGTTTTACATTCAGTAACTTTATACATTTGCTTAGTTTTGTGTTTGAGTCTTTTCACTCAGTTAAGCTTTTTGTCCGCCTTGCACACTCTCTCTATGTGACCTTGTCTGTGACACTTTCTGCAAACTTTTTCTTTGAACCAACAGTCATTTGCATCATGGGAGGATTTGCCACTTCGATAACACTTTTGGCTTTTTGCACCATTCCAGGACCTTTTGTGCACTTCACATTCTAACCTCCTATTTTGTAGTTCTGTTGTATCCTTTGCTGCAGTCTCTAATGATATTGCACAGTTTCTGAGATTAGGTCTCCTTCTGCCAGTAGCCTCATCTGAACTCTTTGACGATACATTTCACATACAAGCCTGTCCCTTAATACATCAGAAAGTCCTTCTCTAAAGTAACAGTTCTGGGAAATTTTGCATAGTTCTGCAATGTATTCAGAAAGGCTTTCATCTTTTGACTGGTTTAGGGCTGATGTGATTTTGTAAAATTGCAACAATTTCATCGAATATCTTTCTTGCTGGCTTTGCAGCAGTTACTAAGGCTACGTCCACACTGGACCGGATAATTTTGAAAACGCCGGTTTCGCGTAAAAACGATAGGCGTCCACACCAAGTGTTTTTGAAAATGCCTCCATCCACATTAAAACGGGTATTTGGGCGAATCTCCTCCTACTGAGCATGTGCAGGACACATCTACAGAAAACAAGCGACATGTTTGGTGTCAAATCTCGCTGTGAAAGTGCACATTTTGTGCAGTTACAGGCCAGAAAAGCTTAAAAAGAAATTGCCAAATGACGGACAGCTGTTGGCTTTCATGCAGGAGGGCTTAAAACTAAAAAAAAACACCGGAGCGTATGGAGGCAACCGACAAGGAGTTCACGGACAGATTGACCCGGCTGATGACGAACATTGAAAAACTAACTAACTCTGTTGCATTAATAAAGCCCCTTGTTAAATGTATAAAGCATGTCTGCATCAGTGTTATCTTGTATTTCCATACAATGTTACGTTAGGCTGTTACACATCTATTGTCAGAGAAGTACTTGTATAAATAGGTAAATCACCTTCATACAAGCAAGGACAGACAACACGGCAAAGTGAGTATACTTATTTATTCATCAAGTTATGGTCTTTCCTCTTTGGAGCAAAAGTGAGTGATAGGTTACTTGATAGAGTTGTACAAAATGATGAGGCGTGGGTAGAGTGGATAGCCAATGTATTTTTCCCAGGGAGTCAATGGCCAATACCAAGGTACATCCATTTGATGTAAGTGAAGGAAAGACTAGGGGAGGTACCAGAAATAAGTTTTTATTTCAAACACAGAGTTACATGTACCTGGATTACACTGTATGAGGTGGTACTACAGGGACATTTAAGAGACTCTCAGGTTGGCATGTTGGAGTAAGAAAAATGCTGTGTTGTGGACTGTGTAGAAGTGACGGGCTAGATTGGTCATGGTCTAGGATTATATAGGTCAGCATAACATCATGGGCTGAATGGCCCATACTGTGCTGTGCTGTTCTACTTTCTATGTTCTATGTTTTAAAAGTTATTACTGAGCAACCATCTTCCTAAGGGCAGATTATTCACCCATTCATTATCTGCTTCTATTAAAATTTGACTTTGATGGATTGGTTCTGTCCTTACTGAGGGTTTGAGATGATTAAGGTTTTGGCTTTTGGGGTTAATGATGAAGCAAAGTCTTCATTTTATTCAGTATTCTCTTAAGTGTTTAGATGACTCTTTTATCTAAAAGCTGGATATTCATTGTTCCTTTCTCTCCATCATTAAGTTCAGTTAATGAAGAAGCTTCGTATTTGTGAAACATATATGCTCCCTATTAGCTCTATTGTAATTTTAACAATGCAAGTTCTTTCAAACAGTTCAGGACAATAAGCATAAAGGATTTTTCAGCCCGTTTTGATCACCGCTGAAGCTGGCTGGGTAGCTGAGATTTTATTTCAGTTTTTTTTTCCTTTTTGTAAAGAAAACACAATTATGTTTTAGCATCTTTAGATTTCATATCCCCCAGACAAATACAAATCCCATTGTGATTTATTTCAAAAGATCTTTAATATGTATTTGGAAGATTTCCTTTAAAAATAGTGTTTTTTTAAACTTTAGGAGAATTAATTTCACTGGAAAGACAAACTTTTGTGGTTTGAGACTCATTATGTAGACACAGCTTTGTTCTAATTGAAAATCTAAGGCTTCAGGCTGATGAGAAATCATCATTCTGCTCTGGCATTTGCAAAATATAATTAATGAAGGACCGGATCAAGCATACAAAACTGGATAAGCATATTACTGAATGCCATCAGTGCCAAAAGGAAAGATTAGGAAGTTAGTGCTCAACCCATCCAACTGGGAATTCAAAGAAAGCTCTTTAGTCAGATGGTAGCAAGAATGTAGGATTTGCGGCCTCAAGCACAGATTATTTAAATGGAAGCTTGGTAGATGGTTGGGGAAAAGGGAATGAAATATTTTATTATAATATTCAATGATGTATGATTGAGAGAGGCTCATGTTGTACACAAACACTGACATAAACCTCTTTGTCTTAATTGCTTTTTGCAAAGCTGAAAGTTCATGCATAATGCTGTTTCTGAAACTACTAATTTCCACAAATAGCACTTGTTCACAATTGGTGGAGTACAGTAGGATTGTAAATAAAAAACTGAAAATCTTTGAGCTAGAACAATTATAGCTGTGTTTTTTGCAATCAGCAAGATCAGGTAAGCATATCGATGGCCATCTCGGAAGCCATTCTATTGCAGAATTTTGGGAGAAAACTGTTTTCTTCTAATTTTACAGCTAAAAAACAACTCTGCCCGTGTACTACTACCAGGGATAAACTATGAATGAACTTTATTCTCTACCCACCTCCACAAATATAAAGTTAATCTTCTGAACTTCTAATATTTGTATTTGAAATATCATGACTGCGCTGAATTCCTAAATAGGAACATCAAAAGACAAGCAGAAAAATAAGCTAGCTTTATTTGACTAACTACAGAAGTCTTAGGTACATACAATATATATAGCTAGGGTGCCTAAGAATTTTGCACAATACTGTAGCATACTGAGTGATGATAAACTTGAATCTGATATGGGTCTCCATTGTGGACCGAGAGTAGGAATCATGGATGGGAAAAGGGGAAGGGAGAGGGGAGGGTGGAGGAAACTCTAGAGAGATATTCTGTAATGATTAATAAACCAATTGTTTGGAATCAAATGACATTGTCTGGTGTCTCAGTGCTGGAAGTATTTGGAACTGCACCAGCCCCCGCCTCTGGTACTCCTTCACTGCCACCTGTCTCACACCCCTTTCCTGGCGCTCAACTCTCACCATTCCCAACATCCTTTGCTTCTGCCAGATTTACAAACTTGTTCTCCACTCCACATTAATAAATATAGTACTGAGGCACGCAAACTATATATATATACCTAAGACTTTTGCACAGCACTGTATATCTTGGCAGCAGAGTGCAGGCAATATAGTACTTATCAAAAATGATGACTCACTTTTGCTTTACTTAGCCTAAAATGTTTTCTTCCTCCTTTTCAGCTATAATATGGCAAATAATCGTCAACATGGTATTGGTCATCACCACTTAAAATTCTTTGCACATACTTCTCATTGAGATGAGATCGGAACATCTCTAAAATATTTGGCTTTCAATGTATTTGCAACTGTAGAAGTTGCACTAATTGCCCTTTCATGATCTTTGTCAAGGGTCTAATGGTTTCAATTGAAATGTATTTCAACCTTTTGCAGGTGTTTGAAACATCTGTTGTAAAAGATAAGAATGTACAAAACACAGATGATTAATCTGTTGTCAGTTCTTCTATCACTCTACTTTCCACTTTTTAATAACTCTGAACATTTTTTTTCAATTTAAGTAAAATACCCTCACTGCTTCACCCGTTCAATTATTTCCACACTTTCCCCAGTCTGCCCCCAGATAATATTTGGAATTCTTAAATTAAAAGTGTGTCTGAAATTGCCAGATTCACTTTAATAAATTACTGCAATTACTTATTTATTACATAAAAAATCATAAAAAAGGAAAATTAAAAGTTGTTGCAGTTTAATTATAAATCCTGTTTATAGTCCTTTGTTATTGTGATTTGATTCCTTGATTTAGAGATCATGGATTGTAGCAGCAGCAAATAGCGTTTATATACATGTATGTATGTGCAAATTAACAACTAAATGGACACAGCAGGATGTGAAATAATTCACTTTTGAAATTACCTGCATTTGCCTGAAGCATTAAACATCTCTCATCTGTTCACACTTCAAAGAAAAATCAAAGTTGTTGTAATAGTTGACATCAGTGCCTTTGGGCAGTCTTTATAATCTTAGCAATACATCAAACTCCTATGCATACCGTTGTCAAAGCTGTAATGGCCCCAATATTCCTGAGGCTGGAGAGGCCTGAGAGTCTGATCACCACCTAATAGAGCTAGAGACTTTGGATAGAATTATGTGAGATTGTGTGCCATTTTCTGAGGACCTTTCAATTTGGTTATTTGGTTGGTGGTGGAAGGCTTTGCTGGTCTGGAAGAACACTTGGATTATACAAAAAATTAATGTCAATGCATTCTATATATGTCACACTGAAAACTTACATTTGTAAAACTTATATTTGTAAGATTGAACTTTACTGGCAAATGATAATCAAATTCCAAAAAATTTGATAAGCTACAGAAAATACCAGAAAAGGACTTTCCTTTAGTCTTATTTTATCTTCCTTCCACAACTAGAATGGAATAACAATGATCTAATGCCCCACAATGGAATAGGAGAATGAATCCAAGGGAATTTCATGGTTTTCATATTCAAGCTACTGACTCAAATTAGATTCAACATTCTATTTGTCCATATATATATTGATACAATGCAATGAATATATTGCAGTACAGATTGTTGTTTAATCAATGAAGATTATTTTGCTTGGTTGCTCAGGTAACTCATATATGGAACATGACATAGTAAAAAGCATAATATGATAAAAAAGGAAGTCATTGGTTTGAAACTTACTTGGAACTTTTTGCTACACACATGATTTCTCTACTGTCAATTTTAATTGGCCCTTCAAAAACAGCATTAGTTTCCAAGAATATCAAAATGGAAAGGTCTACTGAATTCCTGGTTCTACTTCATCTATTATGTATGCTTGTATTATACTATTCTGGAGGTCAGCCACATTTCCTAAAGCATTAAAGTCAAGGTTTAATTGTCACTTTTCCATGCTGATCCACATTGTATAAATTGTTGGTGCTGCTTGCAAGATGTCAAATTAAATCACAGTTTTCTGTTATTCTTGTGCACAGTAAAACCAAGTGCAATACACTCTCATGAGAAATGGCAAAAACATGACTGTTTTATACAAAAACCAACATCATGAACCCAGAAGAAAACTATACACAGATAAATATTTGTATGCTCTTTTTAGGGAAACCTGAGGTAAAGGGAAATCTAATATGCTTCTGGATTGACATCCAACAGTTATGTGTTAATAAGGTGGTTGTACACAACATTAGCTACAGCTGTGCATGTAATCAATAACCATGATATCCTTTGCAGGGGTCCATGAAATGGATTTGTATATTAATTAATTATGCAAACCTTGCAATAATTGATTTAACATTCTGAACAACAGATCTTCCTAAATATGAATTTAATGAAATTGTAGCACATGCTTTAATCAATGCAGACTGTATAATAGAACATTGTCTCTGAATCTTTGATTCAAGCGAATTCACTCACTATCTAAAATGACTATTATACCATCACATTTTTGAATAGTTGCACAAGAATTATCGAAGAAAATCTGTGATTTATAGAATTAATAACTGATGGCATATTTTTAGTTATGGTATTTATGCCCAATTAACTCGGGAAAATTAGACAACTTATAGAAGCTCAGTTTGGAATAGATAACTTCAATTGATATAGGAAGGATGTACCTTTCTGTGCTTAAGCACAAGTGCATTGCAGAAATGACTGCATTCAGTGATGATGCCATTTGTTCCATAAATTGTAATATAACTTCTTAAGGTTCATGAAAAGAGAGTTATTAATATGGGTTCCTTTTATTTGTTTTTTATTAGAATTAACCTCTTCTTTTGAAGCAAATCCATTCTTCTGAAAAGAAGTAGAACCAATATGGAAAGCACTGAAATCAAAAAAAAAGACGTGATATGTTATCGATCTGCACCACTTGGCATCAGTTAAAGCTAGCTGGTATTGATTAAACATGTTATGACGACGCTTTGGAGTGTGACCATTGCCTGAGATGGTTAGACATGGTTTTTGGAGTTTTCTGGAAGCCATGGTTGATTATGGATGTTGCATGCATAGTAAATTGGATAGTGCATTAGCAGACCTATATGACTTTGTACAAAAGAACAAACTGCTGGAGGAGCTTAGTGGGTAAAGCCAGTATCTGGAAGTGAGAGGGAGTGAGGAGACAGAGGCTGGTAGAAGACAAGTGAAATCAGATGAGAAAGGGATGATCGGCAGATGAAGCCAGGTTGAGATGGGGAGGGGGGAAATGGTGAGGCTGCTAAGTGATATGTGGAAAAAGATGACTGTGGGGGATGGCATGGAAACACTAGATAGAACCAGATAATGAAGGTGTCTATCTGTTTTCATCAAACAGCTATCATTCTCTGTTACAATGCTCACTCCTTCTCTCTTCCCTCTGATTCCATTTGCCCATCATTGCCCCAAACATTCACCCTCCCCCCCATCTGATTTCATCTATCACCTACACATCTTGCTTCTCACTCCTCCCTCTTTCTACTATAGTCTTCCCTCAAAAGTGCTGCTTTTCTCAGCACTTTTTGTCTGGATGCAGGATCCCATCCAAAAACTCCATCCATCACTTTTCTTCCCTCCACAGGTGTAGTTTTAGCCAATTCCAGCAGTTTTCAGCATCAGCAGCCTCTTGTCTCTCCATTCTAGCTTTGTACAATAATCCACTTTCAATAATTCCGAGCATAGAAGTGAGGCGCACTTGAGTAACCAACAATTTTGCAGCCTCTGCTGACTGATTTTCTGCTACAGCTCCATCAGAAACCCCTGACGTGTGATTGCTGCAGTGAAAACTCAGGCTTCTGCTTTCAATGCATTTGTATCCAAAGTGGAATCACAGTATCCCAATGATACATCTCCAACAGAGAACAGCTAAGGAATATTTGGATGACAGCAATTATCTCAGTCATTCAGGACACAATTAGAATTGAAACTGGTTTATTATTGTCCAGTATTCTGAGGTACAGTGAAAAGGTTGTCTCGCATATTATTCATACAGATAAATTTATTGCACAATGCGTTAAGTGCAAGGTAAAACCATAAGAATAAAATATAACAGCTTGAAAGAAAGTTCAGTGTTGGTAGTGTTATGCCCGCAGCCCCCTCCTTTGTGAGAATCGCAAGAGCACTAGTGGGTTGGGTCAGTGGACCCAGGAAATAGGAGAGAGACGTGCAGTCTGCCTCGTTCCCCGGCGATGCAAAGTAACGCGACATTGGCCATTGTCTCTTGGAGACACATTTGTGGATTGGGGACTATGCTACGTGCAAGCCCTCGGGCAAAGTGGGCTGGTTGAGAGAGAGAGATTGCATCACCCCCAACCTGATTGACATCTACTACCCTGCGAGTCAGGATAAAAAGGGGGGCTGTAGGGACAGCCCCTCAGACGCACCAGAAGAAACGCTAGCGATCCCGTAATAGCGGGAAGCCATTTGAAGGAAGCCACGTGCGTTCGGTTCCCTTGCCTGGGAGCTGGTGGCTGGTACCACGGAAAACCACTTAGAACTAACAACGGGGAACCAACTCCCCTGACTCAACGGATTGGCCTCATAAAAGACCCGGGCAAGTTTCTTTTCTCAAAATCTCTCTCTCTCCAACAAGTGCAAACCCAGCGGTCCCCAAAGGCTGAAGCCTGCAGGAACTGAGTGACTTTTATATTTCCATCGGACAATAAATTATCCCCTAGACAAACGATAGAGCTATTTCTTATTGATGATTATTACTATACCCGCGCTTTTAGATTGAGTATTGACAACGTATGTTATCTGAATATTTGTATTAATCTTATTTTTGTGCCTCTTTATAAATAAAGACTTTTAAAAATAGTACCATCAGACTTCAACGGACCTCTCTATCTTTGCTGGTAAGTGACCCAGTTACAGGGTTTGTAACAGTAGACAATAAGGTGCAAGACTGTAACTAAGTAAACTGTGAGTCAGGAGTCCATCCTGTTCCAGGGAACCATTTAATAGTCTTATAACAGTGGAGTAGAAGCTGTCATTGAACCTGGTGGTACGTGCATTCAGGCATTTGTATCTACTACCCAATGGAAGAGGGGAGTAAAGAGAATGTCTGGGGTGACTAGAGTCTTTGATTTTCCTGGCATGTTTACGGAGACAGTGAGAAGTCCATGGAAAGGATAACTCTGTGTCGTGTCATGTTGTGCTCAGCTGTATCCACAACTCTCTAAATTTATTGTGGTCATGAGAAGAGCAGTTATCGTACCCATTACAAATGCAACACCAATGAATGTGAAACTGAGACAGGGTTTAAAACAAATCCCATGATTTATTAACCTCTGCTCAAAACTTAGAAAAATAAACAAACGACTAACTTAACTGGAAGTTAACAGTTAGGCGGAAATATCTAACAAACAGTCAAACTTAGAAACTGTTCTTAACAAGTTCTCATCCAAGCACAGACTTAAAGTGATAAATTCAGAAAAGTCCATGTGATTTATACAGTCAGTAAGGAGAGACTTCCCCAAAGCAAACGACTCCTTCGAAGTAACGACGGATCAGCCGATCCCACAGCCGGGAGATGACTTGTTTGCAGAAATCACGAAGAAATAAAAGGAACTGACCTTTTGACTGGAGGGTGGTCACTGCACAAACCTTCCCACCTTGCAGGAGTTTAACTCAAATGTGCATGCCACAATTCCTGAACGAAGTCACAAAGGTCGATCATTCCCCATTAACTTTATCCAATCCTTTGAACTTGGATAACTCCTGTAATGCCTTCACTCCCTGATACTGGACTGTAAGGGAAAAATAAACATGCAAAAAATAAAACCGGTGGAGCCTCCACACCTCCGACCGGCAACAACAACGTTGCACAAAAATAAAAATAAGAACTGCGTCACAGACCGTGGGCTTGGTTTAAATACTGTTTGGAACATGCCATCACGTGACATAACATCAGCTCATGGTCATGAGACAATTACATCATCCCACTCTCAAGACCATTACATCATCCCACTGTCCCGTGTTCAAACTACGAGTATGTAACATACCAAGCCATGATGCATCAACAAGAGTTAATAACTTTAGGAAGTGGGTGCAGTGTACATGCTTCTGTCCATGTCAATAGTGGGTAAGGTTGGGAACGTTGAGCATTTTCTACGAGTGAGCATGTTCACCTATAACCTATCATGGTCTATTTTGATGCCATGGCCAAAAAAGCACAGCAATTCATTTACTTCCTTAGGAGGCTAAAGATATTTGACAGATCCCCATTGACCATTACCAATATTTGGCCAGATGCTTTCTTGGATTTTACTCTCTGAAAGACTGATCTGGCTTGGAATTTCTGGATTAATGGGGTGCAGTAGAAGGTTCTTCAACACATAATGCCTTCATGCCACACTGCAATGGGAGTAGACAGCAAATCAATCAATGAAAGGAGACAAGCAGCAAGGATATTAGATATTTAATCATCCTACACAGTGACTTGAGGTCCATGCATTTAATATTAAATTACATGTTCTGCCAACTCACATGCTGTTCCACACAATACACTCCCATCCTTACCTTAAAATAATCAAGAATTTTACCAAATATTCACATACATCCATGCACATGTAAGCACTTGTCACTACCCCCAAGACTTCCAAGAATCACACCTACACCTCCATATACTTCAGGCTATTGACCTTTAGAAAGCACAACACCATTATATATTGTCAGCCAGTCACTAACTTCAATTTTCTTATAGTCATTACATAAACGGCAACATCAGGAAAAATCATAGATCCAGAAACCACTTGATTTGGGACTATCATTGCTCTCGATATCTGAGCTCCACAGGGCTCTGATGAATTCATGTTACTTTTACCATAATGAATCAATGAGATTTCTGCCAAGAACGCTCAGGTAAAGAATTTCTGTTTTTAGGCCACTGATCAAAAAGCTTCTCATTGCATTCCCTGAAAATGAGTAATGACAGAACTAAAAACACATGAAGGTTTTAAACTGCAAATAAAGAGCCAATACCACACAACACATTTATTGATATTTTCTTTCTGAGAGAAAAAATAACTACAAAACACAACCTATGATAGTTATTAATTAATTCATACAGCGATTAAGGAGAAGTTCACAGAGTACTGAGCACGTGGACATGGAACAGTTGATGTGAGCAGTGAGTGTTAGAAAGGAAGAACAAATCTAAGCAATATGCCTATGAGGTAAATTAACACAGAGCAGATGGAATTTCTTACAGAGCTTAATATCAGCAACAATCAAGCCCTATTTGCTCCAGTATGAGAATGAGGATTGCTGAGATGGTGCACTGGGAAGGTGGCAAGGGCTCAGTGGAGTGTGATACAGCTGTGTGCTCTTAGAATGATCCCATCATTACCATTCTGCTAGTGTCTTGTTACCTGTCAATCAGCCTATGATGAGATGTTTCCATCTAGTCAGATTATCAAGGTTAAGAGCTATTCAAGGCCACTGTCCAAAGCTGAATGCAGCCTCCATAGATTTATATCAGGAAAATTATTATAATGTATCAATGTGCAATTTTACATGTTAGTGCAAGGTTAGGGCAATGATTTAATATCATACTGGGGAGGGTGTGTGTGAGAGTTTTCTTGTTTTAAAAGACATTCTTTAATCGTGATGAATGGCAGTTCAATTATTCTTAGTTTTTCATTTAAAAAAATTCTAAGTATAGAGTGTTTACTGTCCATATCTTCCAACACATTGGGGCATACCTTTTAATAAAGGTAAACAAGAGAAAATCTGCAGATGCTGGAAATCCGACCAATATACACAAAATGTTGGAGGAACTCAGCAGGCCAGGCAGCATCTATGGAACAAAAGTAAAGTCGATGATTCAGCCTGAAACCCTTCGGCAGGACTGAAAAATAAAGAGAGATTCCTTTTAATAAAGAGGAGTCAGGAAATGAGGAGGCTTGACCCAGACACAAAGCAGTGGAGACAATTTAGCAATGAGCAATAACTTTAATAATAAGCTGAAAATAACATGCCATGAGGGACCTCAAAACAAGAGAGAACAGAGACTTACAACTAAGTAACTGAAAGCTTAGAGCATATATGTCAAACTCAAGGCCCGTGGGCCAAATCTGGCCCATGGTGGAATTATCTTTGGCCCGCGAGATAATATCTAATTACTATTAAAGCTGGCCCCAGTAATCAAAGCGCCTATGGCGTATGATATGGCTAATGCTGAGTTTATTCGGGTACCAGGTTTTCAGGGTTTTTAGTGTTTATTCGGCAGTCTTGCTCGGCAGTCTTCTTCATAAGAAATGGAATTTGTAAAGTGAAACACTTTGTAGTTATAGCAGAGACTGAGACACATGAGAGCAGGCTGAAAAAACGGAGGCAACGAAAGCTGCGTTCGCACGCGTCCGACTGATCCGGCCCGCATGAAGCTGCATTTTGCTCAATCCGGCCCGTGACCTAAAATGAGTTTGACACCCCTGGCTTAGAGCAACTAACTGAGGCAGGGTGGTTTGCTGGGTGAACAAGGTCTGTGGATGAGAGCTGGGTTTAAATAGGTTGCAGGTGATGAGATGGAAATGAGAGGTAGGTGACTTCTGGGTGGAGACTGGGAAGTGTCTGCCAGTGCAGACCTGAAATGAAGTTAGTGTACCTGGAATATTGTGCACAGTTCTCCTTGCTTACCCTATAGAGAAAGTACAATATAATTAAAGAATACAGATTATCACCACAATCTGCTCTGTTTGTTTGCACATAAACTACATGGAAATCTGTAGATCAGATAGATTAGCCTCAGACTCAGAGAGTGAAAATGTCACAGGAAAAGTCAAATGAGTGTGGGTTTTTTTGCTGCAAATTTGGCAGGCAATCAGTGAAAAACTGAGGTGTCTGGCAATAGCAGCTGAGTGCCTCCCTTTGAAATTTAACCTGTTTCCAGAGTATTATTGGCCATTTTAAATTGAGGAAAAGAATCACGTGCATTTGAGCTTCTTTATAAGATTGACTGTGAGCAGCTAAAGCACCACCAGTCATCAATCATATCCCTTGCCCCCAAGGAACTGCTGCCATTTCCACTACTCTTTATTTACACATGGTTGAAGATGGATAAGTAGCCCTTTGGGAACAGTGCATCAGTGACATCTTCAATGGAAATGGACACGATGCTTGTTCTGAAAAATTCATTCACTCCTATCCCAGCTGACCAATATGAGAAAGTAGGACTAGAATCTGCAAGCTAATGCTGGCTGCTCAGAACAGAACCATCAATGTTAATCTGTTTAAATGGCAGTAAGACCAGGACATCTGTTCTGGTGCTGTCAGACACAGTAGTCTTGGACTTGCAGATTCAGAACTGCAAGTCCAGCAATGGGCTCCACAGCGTCAGAAATAGAGTAAGATGGATCCCATGGTTTACTGATTTCAATATGCATTGCAGGCCTAATATGAGATTTTAAATATAATTTGTTTAAAGTTTAAATTGACTTTTGAAGTTTAAATTACTTAAGTTTAATAATTTAAATGTCTCATGGTGTCTTGGCTCAATATTGGATGTTAGTGTAACGTGTTCAACTGTACCAAGACCAGGTAAATTGTGATGTGGGGTTCAGCAATATAATATTCCAGGTGGATACTGGATTAGCATGAACCACTCTAGTGTTAAATAAAAAATAATTTGTACTGTCATTCACAAGTATGTTGCAAACCTTGTGCAAGTATTTTGCTCTGCAACATAGTTCTGATGGACATCAATCCCCTTCCTCCAAAGTGAGCCTTCCCACTGATAATCCAATAGTTAAATATTCAACTTGTTTGTCCTGCTTCTTCTCAAAAATATGTTATGCTGCTATATTAAATTTATCTTGCAATTATCATTTTATGAATTCTATTTAGGATGGTTTTGAATTTGACATGCATCGTCATGTATGCACACTGTGCAACAAGGGAAATTGAAGCATTCATCCATTCAACGACAGCTTTAATTGCTTTTTTCAATCCACTTGCTGAAAAATCTTACCATTATTGTAAAGCTACATTGGCAGAAATTAACTTACATCAGCAGCATCCAAATGAGGTTTAATCACAAGAATTTCAATTTCTTATTGGTAGTAAGTTGCTTCTATAATTAGAATCAATAAGGGGCAAAACTTATCCTACAAAAGAGATTGAAAAGCTAGGCTCAAATCCTATTTTGTTACATCAATAAAAAGAGTGGAGATTTCCTCATCAAATATAAAATTACAAATTACATTATAATCCTTTCCATCATTGATTAATGAAAGATATTTCCTTTGCAAATACTTATACCACAGTGTAATTCATAATTCAAAGTCCCTTGGAGATGTAACTAATCAATAAAAACATTACTTTCCACAGTTTAATTGCTTCTGTAAGAAATTTAAACTGAGGAAATTGTAGAATTTTCTCAAAATCATAAACAATTATTGAGAATTTACAGGAAATCAATGTTTGAATTATACTAGTTGCATTGAATGCATGGTTTCAAGCATCATAGGCCAAGGAAGTTATTTGCATCATTTTTCTGTGTTAGAATGTTAGCAACATCTGAATTGACTCTATGAAAAGCTTTTTTTTGAAAAAAAGTTACACTGTTTGAAACCACCATTTCCTAATGTGTGATAGTGGGATCCCTCTTGCAAAGCCACTCTGCTTAGCAGAGCAATATTTAGATCCATATTTCCCATGGTAGTAACAGCTCTCTATTCAGCTCTAACTTCAGAAAAACAAATATCATAGCACTCCTTAAATAAACTAACCCAAGGGCCTTCACAGTCTCATCCCATGAAGCAGTTTCAGCAGGTTGCCCTCAAAATTCAATGTATAAAAATACCAGAAGGAGTTAAGCAAAAAAAAAGAGTTGTTTCACTCCAGAGAGGCAACACAAATGTGAGCTTGATCACAGTCTGAGGGGTGTTTTTTTAGTAGGTTATGAAGAGCTCTGTCAATGAATAGAGGGCAAATGAATCTGACCTTTCGAGTAATTTTCAATTTTAAATCTTCAACATTATGAAAAGTGAATTCTTCTGTTCATGAAAATCGTCGATAATGATTCAAATCAATGTGGTTGAAAACCTTTGTGGAAAAAAATTTGGACATAACATCCATATTAATGAATAGACTTAACTCTGTCAGAAATGTGTTAATGTGATTGTCACTTCTGCAGTGACATACAGCTTATGGTATGAAAATCAGGGCTTTCAGCCCATAATATGCCCATACAGACTATTAAGTTCCTGCCCTTTCTCATCCCACTTTCCAGCAATATTATAGTATTTTCAAGTGCTGTCTTCAATATCTGATAAAAACTTTGAGAGTGCCTGCCTCCACAATCCTCTCAGGCAGTGACCACCAGATTTCAGCTACTCTGGGTGAAGGTCTCTGATGTCCCCTTCAAATCTAATGAGATTTACCTTTAAACCTGTGCCTTCTAGTAATAGACACTTCTAGTCAGGGGAAATGTTTCTTCGACCCTTGCCTTTGTACCTCATTGGGCTCCACCCTCAGCCTCCAGTGCTTCATGAAAACAAACTCAGTCTACCCAGTCTCTCCTCACACTCCATCTCAGAACACATCTTTGTGAATTTCCTTTGCATCTTCTCCAGTGCAATCCAATTACATATGACACTGTGCAGACAAACTTATAGGCCACTTTTTAATATATGTGAAATTTAAAATCACTTCCGAAATTTTGCTCATGAGCACGCAGCTGGGATAGGAACAAGTTGTAACCTACTGAAACTATTTGATTAATTGTACTCAGATTATAGATATTTTTTGGCTATTTATCATTTTTCCCTACTTTTTTCTTCCATTTATTATGAGCATCTTTACGATAATGTTCTCATGTTTCATTTTGCTCAGAGGGAGTGTGATTTTGATGTAGTGGCTAGCTTGACACAATCTTTCAATGTGCCTGTCAGATATTGCAGTCACACTCATTTTTTTGTGTGTGAGTCTTCACGCACCTTTAATTGGGTCATGTGAGAGATTCAACAGTAAGGATTTTATCTTTGGTCAAATAAAAAATATGTAGATAATGGCAATCTGTTAGATATCTATTATCTGAAGTGTCATGGGTAGGCAGTCAAAAACATAGCTGCTTATTTTCTTCCAAATAAATTCTTAGTTTATTACCATGCTTCATACAAATCAATCAAATCTGCAGCATTGAAATTCTTGGTCGATTTTTTTTTAAAGAAACGTTCTGAATGGTTTTATTGATTCAAGATGAATTTGCTTCACAAACACCTTAATCTGAAACTAATATGACATTAAATAGATCAAGCTATATTCTGGAAAAAAATTATTACACAGTCACAATTTGATTTTTTTTTTCAAACAGTAGGCTATTTGTATTGAAATGGTGAAATCCACACTGTTATTGAGTCTTAATCTCTGCACATTGCTCTTGGAGAACCTGGTTTCCATCATGTTGCTTGTCGAGCAGTATTTTCCTATAGTTTTTTCTCAATGAGTCATATCCGAGTGCTAACTGAAAGGTAACAGTTGATTTTAGTTGTACCACATGTTAATGCTTTTTTCCTCTGCATCCCTTTAATTTGCTAGATGATATCTCACTTTCAGCTCAGGTCGTATTTTGTCTCTCCAATCCATAAATCATGTTCCACTTCAAACTGTTCGTTCACTTTTGCGGACTGATTTTCCTTTCCAGTCTCTTTTTTTAAACACTAGCAAATGCTACAAAATCATGTAAAGATAATGCTGATCAGCACAGTTGCAAGTGGAGAAAATTGTGCACAGATATTTTCCATTAGATTACCTTTTGATACGCTTAGATCCATGGCACTCTTACAGTATCCTCTATTTTATTGTTCATTGGTTCTGCTTAAAAACAACTGGGAATGATGGGTGTTGATCCTTCTCTTCTTGATCTTTGATGAAAGATTTGGAACAAGCCCAAGTGAATTACTGAGTTGTTTATCACCTTGGTTGGTATCAGAAAAAATAACCGGCATGAGGAGTTTATTCTAAGATTGGCACAAAAGAGTGGCAATGCTGGAATCTGGAGCAACACATAAACTACTGGAAGAACTCAGCACTTCCTGTGTCTATTCTAAGGTTGAAGGCTGCTGTCCTTTGATTAGGACCATATGAAACTATGGTCAAGAGTAAAAGCAGAAAATTCTGGAAAACAATCAGTAGATCAGGCAGCACCTTTGGATAAAGAAGCATAGATACTATTTAGGTTTCCAGCATCTGTTGGTGTTGGTTTTCACTGTTGGAACAATATTCTGGGCAGAGAGTTACAACTGACCACTGGGCTTGATTAAAACACACATTTTACATATTAGAGTTCATCACTCATGATGTTGCTTGGGATGTTACAATAAAATGCAATGGTCAATAGTGACAATACTAAAGAGAACTTTTATGTCCTTTTTGATGTATTGGCGATGCAGATTTTTTTTCATCAGGAAACCAGGGCTAAAAAATTAGGTCTGTAGTTTAGATGAGAATTTTGCGACTAAAGACACAACATTAATAAAAATGAAGTACTGGTATGTCTAATTATTTTTTAATGCAAAATGTGTGGTGGTCAATATTAGCAAAAAGATATAGCAATGTCTCTAACTCTTTGGAAAATAAGAATGTAAATGTGTTAGAGCAATATATTAACCTGGGGTATAATTAGACAAATTATTTTTGGTAAAATCATGGTTAATAAGACTATTAGAAAAGCATATGCTTTACTGAAGTTCATTAGTAAACGGACTAAACTGAAAAAAAGAAAACTCTTGCTCAAGCATATAGAGTCTCAGTTAAACTACACACAGCATGCCTCATCACGCCTATTATCTGAAAAAGAAATAGAGGACTGGGGCAGATGTAGATAAACTTTTATAGATGTTATGGAATTCTACATTTAGTACAGAAATATTGAAGGGGCTGGAACATGTAACCTGGAAAATGAAAAACTGACGATAACTTGAATAAAATTCTGACCGGTTTTGTGGAGTAGTCAATGTGATAGTTATGGGTAGAATAAGATTCCATACATATATGATGAATACCAATAAATTTTTTAAAAGTTCAGGAGAAATATTTTAATCCTATGTGTGATTATTATGTAAAGTTCACCAACACAAAAAATAGTTGAGGCAAGTATGAAATCACATAATCATAGAAATGTATGACAAATAAAGGAGATTGTAAGGTCTATCCTATACATTCCAACCAATGTAAAGGGGTATTTAGTTTAATCCTGTTTCTTTGTTCTAGTCCCAGATTTTTGAATTTATGGCTCTTCTTCTTCATGCAAAAAGATTTTATATGTATGAGACTTCCTGACTGGGAGACCTCAGTCAGTCTGGATTGGGAGCAGCATCTCCAACACCATCACACTGAGCACGGGGGCTCCCCAGGGCTGTGTGCTCAGTCCACTACTGTTCACTCTGCTGACCCACGACTGTGCTGCAATACACAGCTCGAATTACATCATCAAGTTCGCCGATGACACAACCGTGGTGGGTCTCAACAGCAAGAACGATGAGTCAGCATACAGAGAGAAGGTGCAGCGGCTAGCAGACTAGTGCAGAGCCAACAACTTGTCTCTGAATGTGAACAAAACAAAAGAGATGGTTGTTGACTTCAGGACAGCATGGAGTGACCACTCTCCACTGAACATTGATGGCTCCTCCATTGAGATCGTTAAGAGCACCAAATTTCTTGGTGAACACCTGATGGAGAATCTCACCTGGTCCCTCAACACCAGCTCCATAGCCAAGAAAGCCCAGCAGCATCTCTACTTTCTGCAAAGGCTGAGAAAAGTCCATCTCCCACCCCCTATCCTCCCCACATTCTACAGAGGATGTATTGAGAGCATCCTGAGCAGCCGCATCACTGCCTGGTTCGGAAATTGCACCGTCTCAGATCGCAAGACCCTGCAGCGGATAGTGAGGTCAGCTGAGAAGATCATCGGGGTCTCTCTTCCTGCCATTACAGACATTCACACCACACACTACATCCACAAAGCTAACAGCATAGTGAAGGACCCCACGCACCCCTCATACAAACTCTTCTCCCTCCTGCCATCTGGCAAAAGTTACTGAAGCATTTGGGCTCTCACGTCCAGACTGTGCAACAGTTTCTTCCCCCAAGCCATCAGACTTCTCAATACCCAGAGTCTAGACTGACATCTACATCATTTATTATTATATGGAAATTTGTCCTCTACTGTACCTATTGTCTTGTTTATTGATTATTTATTTAATAATTAATTATTGTATTGCCCTGCACTGTTTTGTGCACTTTATGTAGTCCTGTGTAGGTCTGTAGTCTAGTGTAGTTTTGTGTTGTTTTACGTAGTCTAGTGTAGCCTTGTGGTCTCACATAGTCTAGTGTAGTTTTGTGTTGTTTCATGCAGCACCATGGTCCTGGAGGAAAGTTGGTTCATTTTTACTGTGTACTGTACCAGCAGTTTATGGTCGAAATGACAATAAAAAGCAACTTGACTTGACTTGACTTGACTTACTGTTTTTATCAACTATTAGACTGTTAATTACAGATGCATTACAAAATTTTGGGTTAACAATATTTTCCTAAACTCCCTTCTCCAAATGATTTAGTAAAGATTTTGATCCAAAATACTGTCTCATTGTTAAAAGAAATAGATCCTTCCTATTCACCATTTCTAGACTTCTCAGAAGTTTATAATTATGAACTTCACTGGAAACTCTCATTGTTTCCAGTGGTCCATATTGACAAAAACAACACAGTGAAATCAATTTCTCTTCATGACTAAAATTCTCCAGCCATATTTAATTTCTTGCAAATCGACCTTTTCACTCAGATAATTTCTATATAATTTCTATTATGTGGTGAGCAGAACTATAACATGCCATAAAACAAGTTTCTTTTTATGCACTTACTTCCCTTCCACAAAGCCCTCCATTTTTTTTCATCCATTTGCTTATCTTAAATGCCCCTAATGTGATTGCCTCCACCTCTACACCCAGTTGTGGGTTCAATGCACTTACCACTCTGTGTAACAAACCTATCTTGACATTCCTCCTATAATTTCCTCCAATCAGCTTAAAATTGTGCCCTCTGATATTACCTATTTCTGCCCTGAATAAAAGCCACTCTATCTATGCATCATCATTTTATATGGTGTTATCAAGTCAACTTACATTCTATCCTCCTTTGCTTCAAACAGAATAGTCCTAGTTTGCTCAACCTTTCTCCATAATCCCACAGCATGCTGGTAAATTCCTCTGCACCCTCTCTAAGCTTCCACATCCTTCCTTTAATGAGGTGAGCAGAATTGAACATGATACTCCATGTGTGGTCAAACTAGAGTTTTATAGAGCTGCAACATTACCTCATGACTCTTGAACTCAATCCCGCAACTAACAATTCCCATACACTTTCTCAACCACCCTATCCTCTTGCACGGCAACTTTGAGGAGTCTATAGATGTGGACATCAAGGTCCCCTCTGTTCCTCCAAATGTCTAAAGATTGTACCATTAATCCTGTACTCTGCCTTTAAATTAAACCCTCCAATATGTATCATTCACACATTTCCAGATTATACTGCATCTGCTACTTCTCAGCCCAGCTCTGTATACTGTCAATATTCCGTTGTAACCTCCCACAGCCTCTACGCTATCCACAACACCACCAGCCTTGATGTCTCCTGTAAACTTACTAATCCATTCTTCTACTTCCTCATCCAAGTTGTTCTAAAAATCACAGAGAGTAGGCGTTCCAGAACAGATCCCTGTGAAACACCACTAGTCCTGGAAATCCACGCAGAATGCATTCCATCTACTACCATCCTCTGCCTTCTGTGGGCAAGCCAATTCTGAATACATGCAGCCAAGTTTCAGTCGATCCCATGTGTCCTAATTTTCTGAATGAGCCTACTATGGGAAATATTGTCGAAAGCTTTACTAAAATCCATATACACTTCATCAATGCTCTTACTATTTGTCAGTGCACTACTAAGAAGCAGCATGAATAGAATAATCTGTTTGGTGAGAAGTTAGACGTGTGCATGAGAAAAAAGAAGGAATGGAAGGCTCTGCCTTTAAATTAGAAGTTATGAAATGTGAATTGCATGGATATTATATGCTGGCATAGAGCAGTGGAACTGAATGACCTTCTTTTTATTTTTGTATAAGCTATCTTTAAGATCTTTTTTAAAAAACTGACTGGCCCGATTTGGAAGGTTTCGGATTTGCAGAATGAAGACTAGTGCTGCAGCAGCTCCAAATTTCATGGATTTACACTCCTAAAGCATTCTGGCTCAGTTAAGCTCAGATTTATGAGGCACGGTGCCTGTTAGGATCAACTGATTACAGCTGGAAGTGAAGAGTTCCCAGCACCAACTCTAGGGGATTTTTGAAGAGATTTCTTTGGCACTCTGCCTGTCTGTATTGGAATTGTTTCTCATTGTTTCTTGTAACCCACCAAGAGATTTGCAGAAACATAAAACAAAGCTAAGTTGGAATGCAAGCAGTGGCACGCATACAAATAATATCAATAGAAAATAGGTAAACTGAATGAATGTCAGAACATGACAAATGGAACACCATGTGAAAAATGTGGGCTTATCCATTTTGATAGAGAAATACAGAATAGCAGTGTACTTTTTAAATTATGAGAGATTGGGAAGTGATGTTGGTCATCAGTTCCTGGGTTTGATAATGTACCTGGCATTGGGAGTAAAGATGCAGGTTCAGTGAGCATCAAGGAAGGCAAAATATGCGTTGATCTTTGCTGGCAAAGTGATGCAGTATTTTGATGTGTTCGCACTCAGAATGTTAAGTACATCATTGATTTCCTTACTAACAGAGGAATATAATGGTATATAGAAAGTTCAATGAGGATTCAGCAAACTGTTTCGTGGGCTGGTATATCAGGCACATGAGCAGAGATAGTTCTTTAGAATTTAGTAAAATGAGGTGACCTCAGGTGAGGGGCTGGATTCATCAATCCCGACAATTTAAGTGTCCAGTATATGTGGTAATTAGCATACAAGCACAAAAAAGTAACTTAAACCTGATTCATTATCATAAAATAGAAGACACAAATATATGCAAAATACTATATATCAAGTCACAGAGGTTTCTACAAAGATTTCTGCAAGGCTTAAAGATTTTGGGGTTCATGATTGTTAGTCGCCACGTAATTGTGGCTGTTGTCTGAGAAACTGAGAACTACGATTCACTCGTGATACCACTCTCGGGACCTGGGCACAGATCGCAATCTCCAGCTCTTGGTGAAGGAAAGGAAAGCCAGGAAAGGCAGCCCGCAAAATACAAGTGCAGAGATACAGAGACAGACTCTATTTTTTCTCTCAATGGAGCCTGTTTTTTTTTAAAAAAACACATCATGCATCCATCAACACAGTCCTCATACCATAAATCGTTTTAACTTCGTGATGGTCACTCCTTGCATTCATTAAGCTTTCAAATGGGCATTAATGTCTACATATAAGCAATAAGACCAAATCTAAAGGTTAATCCATCAATCCAACTATTAAACCATTTTATTAACATTCACATTTTAATGGTGCCTGATCCTAAGAAAGAATCCAACTACTAGCGACATTCTACAGATTTTAATAGTGTTTACTCACTAACAGACACACAGACCCCACATTGTATCAGATCAGAAAGAGCTAAATTGTCATTTTGACTTTCTAGATATCCATCAAGTATTTTACAAAATCTAATATGACACTCCTCACAGAAACATACTTAATTCTCAGAAGGCTCAGTGGGGAGGATGTTTTCTAACCAGGGATCTTTTTTTTAAGTGATAGGTCATTTATCACTGAAGTGAAGAGAAACTTCTGCAGTGAGAAAAGGGGTGAATATTTGGAATTCTCTCCTGGAGGACAGAAGCAGCTCAATTATTAATTTAATTCAAAACAGAGATCATAGGTTTTTGGATAGAACAGCATAGGTGGCTCGTCATGCTTGAGTCATATTTTTTTCAAAAAAATTGTTCATTTAGATTCTTTTGAAGATAATTTTGAAGATCATTATGGGAAGGAAGTGAAAACTTTAAAGAAGATATAGAGGAGAATTACCAGAATGCTGCTTACATTAAAGAACATGTCTTATGAGCAAAAGCTGACGGAGAATAGGCCTTTTCTCTTTGGTATGAAGGAAGATGGGAGGTGACATGATACAGCTTATAAGTGGATAGAGTGGAAAGACAGTGCCTTTCCTCTAGGGTGGCGATCGCTAATACCAGAAGATATTCTTTTAAGATAAATGGAGGAGGGTTTTGGAGAGGTCAGAGGTAACTTTTTTACAGAGTAGTAAGTGCCTGGAATGCACAGCCACGAGGGTTGGTAGTAGCTGATACATTAGGAACATTTGGGATGTTCTTGAGAACATCTCTACCCTCCCCAACATCTTCAACATGGGTACCCCACCCCCAGGGTTATTTGCTGAGCTCATAGGTGATAATCTTTTTAAAAATTCTCTTGTGTGCCATTTTGATCCGAGATTATTATTGATTAATCAATTAGTAATACTAGGAATTTTAAGGAAAGTGGAAGTCCTGTTGTTTATTTACATGCATTCATTGTTTACTATTAATAAAATGATAATAGTGACAGATATAAATAAATGGAGCATTTTAGAAAAACTGTTCAAAATTATTAATAGTAACTTGTTAAAAATACAATTAAAATAACATAATTTACTATTACTATTCTTGTAACAATTTACTATCCAAATACTTATGAGTACACCAGGTCTACGAGGATTTCAAAAGTTGTCATCCAAAGTTATGTGTTTTTGCAACTGTGCGTCAGCTCCATATTATTGATTTGGTGTGTTCTGACAATGTTTATTTCAGCTCCTCCCACCTTCTCTTGGCCAAAGCGGTAGCCCCTATTTATGCTTGCCTTTTTGCTAGATGAGTGGAGTAATCCAAGTTCCAAACCTACACACTCAACACTCAACACCTTCTCTGCTATAATGGCAAATGTGCTAATGCTAAACCTGCACTCATGTGGAGCTCAACAATTTCATTAACTTTGCTACCAAGTTCCTGCCATCCTCCCAGTTCACTTAATCCAACTCTAACACCTCTCTCTCCTTTCCTGATCACACTGGCTCCATCTCTGGAGACAGATTATCCACTGAAATCTTCTACAAACCCATTTGACTCACACATTCACTTCAACGATACCTCTTTCCAACCTGTCTCTTGCAGGGATGCAATTCCCTTTCTTAGTTCCTGTATGTCCATTGTATTTGTTCTTGTGAGGATGCTTTCCACTCTAAGATTCCTGATCTGTTCACCCTTTTCATGAAATGTGTCCCCACTCTACTGCTACCCATACAGGGATCTCTTCTATTTCCTGTATGCCTGGCCTCACCCAATTTCCACTTAGATATAACAAATATAGAGTTCTCTTATTCTGTACCAACCACTCTACAAGCCTATGTATCCAACATATCTACCTCCAGAATTTCTGCTATCTCCAACGGGATTCCACCACTAGACAACATCTTACCTTCCCCTCCATTTCTCTCTCACCAGGGATTGCTCTTTCTGTGATCCCTTGTATGCTGCCCCTCCCTCCAATGCACTCCAGACATTTTTCCTGCAATCATGCTATGTGATACACCTGCCCCTACTTCTCTTCCCTCAGCACCATTCAGGGCTCTAAATAGTCCTTCCAACAGAGACAGTTCTTCACATTTGAATCTATCAGAGACATTTACTGCATCTGGTGCTCCTGCCTTTGCATTGGCGAGAGCCAGGGTCTCGGCCCAAAACATTGACTGATCGTTTCCTCGGCTGCTGCCCAACTTGCTGATTTCCTCTAGCGTGTTGTGCATGTTACAGATTTAGGGGAATTGCTTTGTTGCGTATCTTCGGCAGGTGCTAACACATAGACTCAATAAGAAGGAAAGTGTGTCACTGCCTTTACTTTATGAGGAGGTTAAAGTTGTTCAGATTGTCACCTGCGCTTTCAGAGATTTCTATGGTCATACTTTTGAAAATATCTTGACTGGTTGCATCATAGTCTGGTGTGGCAATTTGAATGTGCAGGAATGCAGAAAGTAGTGGATTCTTCCCAATACATCACAGGCACATACCTCCTCAGCAACAGTGGTATCTACAGGATGCAATACCTCAAGAAGGCAACATCTATCAAAAATTCCCACCATCCTTTTGCAGCTGCTATCAGACAGGAGGGACACAAAGCTGAAGCCTCCACCTTCAGGTTTAAGAACAGTTACTTCCCTTCAGCCATTCAGTTCTTGAATCAACCAGCAAAACCCTGATCACTACAGTTTGACAGGACCATGACCACTATGATCACTTTACAATGAAATGGACTTTTTATTTTATTCTCCTCCTCTCCTTCCTCGTAAAGTAGTGGATAATTTCTGTTTATGTATTGAATGCTGTTTATATGGCGCTGTGTGCATGTGGTGCTGCTGCAAGTATGCAGTTCATTGCACTTGTGCTTTAACATACTTGTACATATGACAATAAAGTTGGCTTGACTTTGTTTCTTGCACCAGCCAGGATCTCCCAGTGACTAGCATTTCAATCATTTTAATTCTGCCTTCCATTACCACACTGACATGTCTGTCCATGGCCTCCTGTACTACCTAGTTAGGTTAAATGCAGATTAGAGAAACAGCACCTTGTATTCCATTTTGACAGTATCCAACCTGACAGCATGATTTCTCTAACTTCTGGAAGCCACTCCCCTCTGTACGTTTTCCCTTATCCCACTGGCTTCCATCACCCTATCTCTCACCTTCTCAATATGCCCATCACCCACAATTTTCTGTCGCTAGTTCACTTCACCACTTCCATCCTTATACTTCACTTTCTTCTCTGATCAGTTACCATCTTCTTCAGCTCTTTTTCACATCCAACAATCATCTCCAAACTTCTTGCATGATCCCTACTCTTCCCCCTCCCTCCACTGCATCCAATTATCATCTACCAGCTTTTGCAAACCCTCCCTTTTCCTCCACTTCTTTATGCTAGCTATCTTTCCTCTTTCTATCTAGTTCTGATGAAAGCTCTTGACCTGAAATATTAACTGTCGATTTCCATCCAATAGATAGTGCCTATCCCACTGAGTTCCTCCAGTTTTTGTACATTACCACAGATTTCCAGCTCTTGCAGTCTCTTGTATCTCCAGGTGACTTTGAAGGGTCTATCCCACTGTATGAAATATCCTGCTGGTTCAGGAAAAAATACAGATGGAAAAAATGGTGGCCTTGTCTGAACCTTCCTTGTCCTATGAATGAATAAGTAGATTAAACACTACCACCCAAATCTTAAAACTGCCCAACTTTGTAAGTAGTACCTTTCATAGACTCAGGAGTAAGTAGACTCAACTTGTATCAGTTTTCATATTGATTTACCCTAGTTTATAAAATATAGCACATTTCAGGACTTTAGGGCAGCCCAAGACATTGCATAACCAGTGATATACTTTTTTGAAAATATAACCACTGTTGTTATCTATGGTACATTCTGTCTAATGTGCATACAGCAAGCTGTCGGGCACATCAATGTGAAATGTATATTAATAACCCAGAGTTTTTCTCCATCTGTAAGGGAAACTTGGTCTGAAGTTGTAAGAGCAGTCTGTGCCAGTGGTATGAATGTTAGAACAAGCTCATACATACACAAATGTTGACAAAGACTTTGCTTCTTGCTTCAGTCCTGACATTTTGGGGTGGTGGAGAGCTTGTTGAGGTTGTCCATGGTATTTAAAGGAAGGAGATTATAATAAACAATTCTATTGAGATCCAATGATGAGGCTGGGACAGTTGAAAAGTCTTGTAGGACATGAATACTACAAGCACTGAGAAGTTAAGGAGTAGCTGTCGCTTGGTGTTGTGAGGGAACAGTAAAATAAGTCTTAGAATCTACTTAACGGTAGATCAAATAATCAGACTCAGCAGTCACAGATTAAGTAAGACTGGCCCTTCTCAGAATCACCTTCACTATTAACAACATTATTGTGCAACCTCCGTATTTTGAAATAAGTCAGTATACACCGAAGTCCAATAATTAATCAATAAGAGTAGTGAATATCATTACCAAACCTGCTTCATTGGTATAGAGAAATATTTTGAAATTGAGACCTATTTCCTGCAGCCTGCTGTACCCTCAACCTCACTGTGTTGTAATTCCACTGATTAGGCCCTGTTTTGATTTCATGCAACTATATTGTTTCTAGAAAAAAATAAAACTACTCCAAAACTTGTTAGCAGCTAAAAGATGTACTTACTGGAAAAAAAAATGAACAAGATTGATAGCTGGCTTTTCTGATCAACTTTCAATTAATATCCATTAAAAATAGACCACAGGCGCTTAAATCAATTGGTAGTCCATCAATTAACCATCCATTGTATTCAGTAAATTGGACTATGCCGTCAGATATAATTAATCAGCAATACTTAAATACCCTGTAGACCTACTGCTAGAATCTTCAACAGCCTGCTGTGAAGTGAGTGTTTTACATTGCCAAATTTATGCTACAATATATCATTGCCAAAAGTAAGACTGCTCACAGTTTGACAGTTCTGAAATGGTTTTACCAGATGAATGAAAGTAACCAAACATATTTTCTTGAAAGGTCCTCGTATAGAAAGGTCTCATCATGGCTAATATAATTAGCACTATCTGTAAGCCTGTATAGACATTAATTGTGAGGTGTTCTCTTGAACTGAAATTCAGAACCTTTGCCTACAATTTCAATATTGAAATTAAATGTTCATTTTCCTGATCCAGATTTTTCAGCAATTTTTCCCTCCATATGTTGTCTACATATAATTGAATTTCTGGACTTTTGATGATGGCATGGGTATACTTGAATGAAACAATCCAAATGGCAAATTGCTGGATTATTGTGGTTTATTGGTGGAAATTGAAGGAACTTGCTTTCAAAAACCTGCAAATGACTCAACTAGCATAACATTCAGTGATTTGATATTGCAGCAGTGATTACCAAACAGTAGTTTCACTTTTTAAAGTAACTCCAACCTTTAATCAGTGACTCAATGTTGATAGCCAATAACTTTCACTTGGGCATCCAACCAACTGTGCCTCTATAATTGGTAATGTGATGTCAAGTAAATTACATAATTGAACCATTAATCTACAAGATTAAAATAAGAAATTTTGTATTTTGCAAACTTTGGATAAATATCAAAACAGTGCTATAGTTTCAGCAGTTTGGCACTTGATGCAGAGCAGAAGTGCATTTCTTCATACAGGTTTGTTGAAGCTGAAATGTTGTTATAATGTTGTCATTAATGATCTTCTACAATTTAAATTGTGCTCATAAAAGTATATGCATTATTTTAAGTAAGTATTTATAAATTGTTGGGTTAGCCTTTGCATATCTGCAAGGATTAACTGTCTTTTTAAAGTGTCAGAGTTTTCAGAGTTGAGAGTCCCTGGAATAAACTACAGAAATAGAGGAGATTCAATGAACATTATTTTTTTCTGGAATGATTTGCCGGAATATGCTTTAGCAATACAGTCTATTGCACTTTACATGAGCAATATGAAAATGTTGTCTCTTTGTCCTTCCATGGAATCCATTAAACTATATCTGTTTGAAGAACCATTGGAGAAAATCTCAGCCATTTTTATATTTTTAATTAATTTTATTTAGAAACACAGTGCAAAGTAGGTAGGCCCTTCCAGCCCTTTGAGCCGTGTTGCTCTACCAAACCTTGCCAACTCTGATTTCAACCCGAACCTAATCATGTGACAATTGTTACGTACCCCGTAACTGGGTCACTTACCAGCAAAGATAGAGCGGTCCGTTGAAGTCTGATGGTACTATTTTTAAAAGTCTTTATTGATAAAGGGGCACAAAAATAAGATTAATACAAACATTCAGATAATATACGTCGTCAATACTCAATCTAAAAGCGCGGGTATAATAATAATGATCAATAAGAAATAGCTCTATCATTGCCTAGGGGATACTGATTTGTCCGATGGAAAAATAAAAGTCACTGTCATTCAAGCTGCAGCTCTTTGGGTTTAAGAGAGATGGTTTTAAACTTGCCCGGGTCTTTTATGATGTCAATCCGTTGAGTCAGGGGAGTTGGTTCCCCGTTGTTAGTTCAAAGCCGTTTTCCGTGGTACCAGCCACCAGTTCCAGGCAAGGGAACTGAACGCATGTGGCTTCCTTCAAATGGCTTCCCGCTCTTACGGGATCGCTAGCGTTTCTTCTGGTGCGTCTGAGGGGCCATTCCTATAGCCCCTCTTTTATCCTGACTTGCAGGGTCGTAGATGTCAATCAGGTTGGGGGATGATGCAATCTCTCCCCTTCACCCAGCCCACTTTGCCCGAGGGCTCTCACGTAGCATAGGATCTCAATCCACAAATGTGTCTCCAAGAGACAATGGTCATGTCTCGTGACTTTACATCACCGGGGAACGAGGCATTCTGCACGTCTCTCTCTCATTTCCTGGGTCCCCTGACCCAAACCAATAATGATCTTGCGATTCTCACAAAGGAGGGGGCTGCGGGCATAACACAATTTACAATGACTAATTAACCACCCTGGTACATTTCTGGACTGTAGGAGGAAACCAGAGCACCAGAGAATCCCCATACATTCCATGGGAGGATGCTTCCCTGACATTATCAGTATTTGACAAATGAGGGACAGGATCTACCAGTATTTACAGTGATAGAGTCTGATTATGTTGTAGTTGTATAAATCATTGGTGAGGCCACACTTGGAGTCCTGAGTATAGATTTCTTCACCCTGATATAGGAAAAATGTGGCTATAATGGAAAGAATGCAGAGGAAGGTTTATAAGGACACTAACAAGACTAGAGAGCCTGAGTCTTAGGCAGGTTAGGCCTTTATTTTTGGAATGTAGAAGAATGAAAGGCAACCTTATAGGGATTCTTAAAATTATGAGAGGCTTAAATTGGGTGGCGGGGTGGAGATGTCTCCAGTAAAGGAGGTGAAAGGCACTTTTTCCCTCTGCTAACCAGCAGGTCACCCTCGGGCAAGGTTCAGGGTCATGTGATGACACAGGAGCAGGTGGTGAATAGTCATATCAGCAGCTAGTTCATATCACAAGTCCTGGTTATGCAAGCACTGACACTCACTGTCAGTGAGACAATCACTGAAGATGTACTGATGTGGCTGGAGACAATGCCCAAAAGGCAGCAATGGCAAACTACTTCTGCAGAAAAATTTGCCAAGAACAATCATGGTCATGGAAGGCCATGATCGTCCATGTCATATGACATGGCACATATTGATTACGATGATGATGGTAACAGCCTTTTTCCCAGGTTGGGGAATACAAAAACCAGGAGCATATGTTTCCAGTGAGAGGAAAAGGATTTTAAAGGGACCAGGCAGACAACTTTTTCATGCAGAGGGTGGTGAGTATATGAAATGGGCTGCCTAAGGAAGTGGTTGTGGCAGGTACAGTAATATCATTTAAGCAGCAGTTAGACGTGTACATGGCAGAGTCAGGCTTGGAGGGATGCGGGGTGAAGTGCAGCAAGTTCGGACTAGCTGGGTAGGTATTGCGGTCATCATGGACAGGTTAGACAAAGAGCTTGAATCCATACCATGATGCTGTAGGACTCTTTGGTTCTAAGACACCAAAGAACCGTTTAGTGTGCAGGACGTGAAAATTGGAAACATAAGAGATTCTGCGGATGTTGGATGCTGCCTGACCCGCTGAGGTCTTTCAGCGTTTTGTGTTTGTAGATCTACTTTTTATCTTCTTATAAAGTTCTTAAGATCTTTTTAAATACAAGTCTCTACACTTTTGACTGGATTAATTTCCTTACATATTGTCCCTCACCAGTTTTTAATCAATGCACTATAAAGAGCATCCTATCCAGATGTGTCATGGCTAATTGCAGGGAGTTGCGGATATAGCTCAGCACATCATAGAAACAAACCCCTCCCCCACCCCTTCCATGAATTCTGTCTACACTTCTCCAGCCTCAGTAAAGGAGCCAACAAAATTAAAGACCCCACATACTCCTCTGGTATTCTCTCTTCGCCCCCTGCTAGGCAGAAGATACAACGGTCTGAGAACACATTCCACCAAGATTAAGGATAATGCCTATCCTGCCATTTATGGACAATTGAATGGTCTCCAAGTGTGATAAAATAGATTCTTAACTCACAATGTACCTTGTTATGGCCTTATACCTTATTGCTTAGCTGTACTGTACTTTGTCTTGTTATGTACCCCGTAACTGGGTCACTTACCAGCAAAGATAGAGAGGTCCGTTGAAGTCTGATGGTACTATTTTTAAAAGTCTTTATTTATAAAGGGGCACAAAAATAAGATTAATACAAACATTCAGATAATATACGTCGTCAATACTCAATCTAAAAGCGCGGGTATAATCATAATCATCAATAAGAAATAACTCTATCATTTGTCTAGGGGATACTGTATTGTCCAATGAAGAAATAAAAGTCAATTGTCATTAAAGATGCAGCTTTTTGGGTTGTAGAGAGAGACAGTCTTAAACTTGCCCGTGTCTTTTATGAGGCCAATCCGTTGAGTCGGGGGAGTTGGTTCCCCGTTGTTAGTTCAAAAATCGTTTTCCATGGTACCAGCCACCGGCTCCCAGGCAAGGGAACCGAACGCACATGGCTTCCTTCAAATGGCTTCCCGCTATTACGGGATCGCTAGCGTTTCTTCTGGTGCATCTGAGGGGGCTGTTCCTACAGCCCCTCTTTTATCCTGACTTGCAGGGTTGTAGATGACAATCAGGTTGAGGTGATGATGTGATCTCTCCCTGTCACCCAGCCCACTTTGCCCGAAGGCTGTCACGTAGCATAGGATCGCAATCCACAAACATGTCTCCAAGAGACAATGGCCAATGTCTCGTGACTTTACATCGCCGGGAAACGAGGCAATTTGCACGTCTCTCCCTCATTTCCTGGGCCCCCTGACCCAACCCAATAGTGCTCTTGCAATTCTCACAAAGGAGGGGATAACACTCTGTAACATGTAATACTTCATTTTGCATTCCATTATTGTTTTACCTTGGATTACCTCAATTATTTGTCAGAAGAAGATCGCAACAGTGAAGAATGCAACCAATGGCAGTGTCCTTATGACAATACACTAAGCTACTTATCTTACTACTTTCAAATATAATTCTGCTATTATTGGAGCCTGTGATTTACAGTTTGATGATGTGTTTTTGGGCTGATTGAGTGATCTATTGTTTTGATGTCTTCAAGGGAGTCTGGTGAGATTTCGAACAGGGTGTGGAGCCTGGAGACAGGCACGAGCCCATGTTCAACTCCATTTCTCGCTGACTTTGCTGATTAAAGTCTCGAGCAAGATTGAAATCACTGGTCACTTGTTCCCTCTCGCTCACTTCGCAGGAAGGTGCCTGCATGCGACCGGTCTTTCTCTTGCAGCTGACAGAGGAATGAGCCACATTTGACTGACTTCTCTCTCCCTTTCGCTTGAGGCTTTTGAAAGATGGTGCCGGGGTCTTGGGCAAGGTTTAATTGATACAGTTTGTGGATTGGATTCTATAATTCATGTTACGACGTATTTCAAGTTAATCCTTCATTTATGACTATTTTGTGCGATTTTGATCAGTGCGGACTGATTCTGTAGCTTGCAGTCAACAAATGCCGCAGCACTAAATTGAACTTAACAGACCTAACTTGAGTATTCTTGGAGTGCTTTAATGACTTTGTGGTTTGATGTCTTATATTCTGTCTTTTGCTCATCTTTTCCTGTTTGCATGATTTGTTCTTTTTTTGCATGTTGGGTATATGATGGGTTCCATGGTGTGCTTTTTTTACACGGCTGTCGGTAGGAAGACGAATCTCAGGGTAATATAGTGCATGCATACATACTGTGATAATGAAATGAATGTACTTTGAATCTTTGAATGAGTTTGATAAAATGATCTGTCTGGATGGCATGCAAAACTAAGTTTTTCATTGTATCTCGCCACATGTTCAATCATAAACTGTTTCGCACACATAGACCTTCTTTTGGCTTTCAATACACATCCCAAACTTACCACTGTCATCTCTCTCCATTCAAGTTTATCCACTTATTAACATTGCAATTATCTCCATTTATCTTTTTACAGCCAGGACCAAAGCTGACAATATGAAATTTTCACCTGCACATTTTAACTTCTTATTCATTTGGTATAGTTGACATTTTAAATACTGATCAATGGTGGAATGATTATTCAAACATTAGAACAATCAATGTAGTAATTCACTTCAATGTATTGTTAGAGCTTTAACTGTATATGATTTTTAGTCTCATCTTTATTCTAAATGATCAAACAATAATTTGTGTAAAATGACTTATTACACGCCGTTAGAAAATGTAATGTTCCTTTCCCCTGCTTTCTTAATATCAGTGAAAGGTTCAGTGCCTTATCCTTTGGATGAGAAGGATATCATTTCAAATCCAGTTATAATAATTTAACCATTGAATTAATTTGCTGGTGTGATGCTGAGCAACTTCTGTATTTTAGAGGTAGGTTTTTTTTGAATGACATATTAAATCTTTCTAAGTGAAGCCAAAATTCCCACAATATAATTCAGTGAAAAGCAGATTATACAGGTTTCCAAATTTAATCCAAAAAGTATTCACCTAAAATAGATTACCTAAACTTTATTTCATTAGCATGCATGAGGATATGTGCCTGCGGCATTTCCCCACATTGCATGAGTGTCCAGATGTAAAATACACGTCTTTCATTTGGGACCTTTGAAAGCTACCATATTGTACATAACTTGCAAACATGAAAGGTTAACACTTGCTGACAAATTTCACAAAGCTTTTTGTTTGAAAGCATGTTAATCAAAATAATAATTATTACTGACGGCTCAGAGAATTATACACATAATATTAATTGCACAATATCAACTGTATGAAATAATACATAAGAAAGGTTAAATCATGTAACATTTATGTGCATATACAAAAATAGAAGATGTGAAGAAGATAATATTGTATTACTTATCATTTGCATGAATGGTTTAGATTCAATGACCTTTATAAATTCTATGAAACAGCATCTGTAGAAATTGTGTATACTTAGCCAATGCTCCTGAATGCATGAACAAACCACAACATGTAGGAAATACTCTGCACATTAGACAATAGCTGTGGAAAGAGAAAAAACAAATAAAGTTTCATGCTTAAGATTCTTCGCCAGAACCTTTGAGACCTGATGAAAGATCTTTGACGTCTCCACACATGCTGTCTGATCTGCTGGGTGTTTCTACCATTGTTTCTTTCTTTTTCAAATTTCCAGCATCTGCAACACATTGATGTTTTTCATGCATGAATGCAATGCTTTGTGTCAGTAGACAAGTGCAAATTTCTTCCAACTCAGATTTCTACATTTCCTTAATGAAGTGTTGGAGTTGTTACTGCACGCACATCCAGCGATAAATAAAAAGTGCTGCATGGTTTGCCTTCCATTTTCTACAAACCTGTATGTCAAGGGGTAGGGATTTTACGTCACAGTTACGCATGTTTTCGATTATAGATGCATGAGAAATTCCAACAATCAATATGAATCCATTCCTTCTACCACAAAGAATTAAGATTCTTGTTCTGATCAACCACCAGCTCTTGAATGACCTGTTTCATTGTCTTCTTTCAACTCTGCCTCTTTGAAATTGAAACCAACAGGTCTATAAATTCCTTGCATTGACAACAGAAGCAAGATTTTACAAAGTGTGAAATGAATCTTTTATTTTAGAAACCATAGAAACCATAGAACATTACAGCACAGAAGCAGGCCTTTTGGCCCTACTTGGCTGTGCTGAACCATTTTTCTGCCTAGTCCCACTGACCTGCACCTAGACCATATCCCTTCATACACCTCTCATCCATGTACCTGTCCAAGTTTTTCTTAAATGTTAAAAGTGAGCCCATATTTACCGCTTCATCTGGTAGCTCATTCCACACTCCCACCACTCTCTGTGTGAAGAAGCCCCCCACTAATGTTCCCTTTAAACTTTTCCCCCTTCACCCTTAACCCGTGTCCTCTGGTTTTTTTCTCCCCTAGCCTCAGTGGAAAAAGCGTGCTTGCCTTCGCTCTACCTATACACATCATAATGTTAAATACCTCTATCAAGTCTCCCCTCATTCTTCTACGCTCCAGGGAATAAAGTCCTAACCTATTCAACCTTTCTCGGTAACTCAGTTTCTCAAGTCCCATCAACATCTTTGTAAACCTTTTCTGCACTCTTTCAACCTTATTAATATCCTTCCTGTAATTCGGTGACCAAAACTGCACACAATAGGTTTTTAAACCAATTTGTACCAAACAGACACATTTCCACTCTTTTCACTCTTTTTACTTCTATATCCCCTTGCCTCTCTGTTAGCAAGCATAAAGGAGTCCAGTTCTAACTTCACTTGGACTTTGCACAGAGCTTTGTACCCAAGTAGTGCAATGTAACTGGTGGAAATGTACATAATTCACAACTTCTGACACTGAGTTGGGATTCACTTTAAGAGGTTAGACTGACCTGATAGCATAATTACATGAAGTTTGGTTACCACACTTCGTGTACAGATTTTGGAGTACAGTAAGTGAGTTGTTTTGGTCTTTCTTAAACGTAAAATACCTCACATCACTTTATTTGTGAAAACCTACATTGGTGACCCCAATGCCCTAAGACGATTCCAGAGTTATTGATTATGTCGGCCAATGCGGTCACTTTGAAACTGCCAGAGTTTTGGGAGCAAAATGCCATTGTTTGGTTTGTACAAGCTGAGGCCCAACTCTCACTGCGAGAAATCTCAGCTGACAGCATCAAATATTTCTATGTGGTGGCATTGCTCAGTGATCCATGGCTGTGAGAGTAGTGAGTCTACTTGAACACCCCCCTGAACATGATAAATACTGATCGCTGAACTCACCTTTTACAGAATTTTGGACTACTGGAGTCTGAGTGCACCTAACAGTTGTTCTCCTTTCCCAGCCTCGGTGATGCTAAGTCATAGGAGCTAATAGACCACAAGCTATCTCTCCCGGGAAATCATCATCCTTGTTTTATTTTTAAAGAACTCTTCATACTGCAAATGCCTGGTGGAGTTTGTATAACCCTTGGTAATGCACCCATGAAGAACTAAAGGGGGCTTGCTAAAATGGCTGATCATCTACACTCGGCCAAGCAGAGGTGCATAATTCCTCCTCCTTTCCCTGCCTCAATAAGCCCAGTCAGCAGGGCCAGCCTCCAAACAGACAATGCCGGATCTGTGTTTTTACCATGCTCGTCTTGGTATGAACACTAGAAGTACTTGCAGCTTGCCGCTTTGACATTGCCAGCACATCTGGACGTCAGAGGTCTGTGAACACTATGGGGTTACAGCTGCCAGGGCTGTTCATTGCAGACACCCATTTAGGGCAACAATTCCTGTGTGACGCGGGTGTCAAGTGAATGTGCTGCTAGCATCACTTATTGATGAGAAGGCAAAGAGCGACAAAACCTCACTGGCGGCCACCAATGGCAGCATGATCCAGACTTACAGGACACGACAGGTGACGCTCTGCTTCGTTGGGTGATTTACATATGGGACTTTGTCCTGCCTGAAGTGCCCAAGGACTATTAGTTGATCTTAAGAATGTGGATGTCAAGGACTTTGTGTCGTTACCCAGTTCCCCCAATAGGTTTCCCACAATGCCTTTGTCAAGCTCATGCATCACCGCCTGTGAGTTTACTCGACTGTTGGGCAAATTCCCAAACCTCACCAAGCTCACATTCGCCACAACAGTCACAAAACATGGGGTCAAGCACCACATTTCTACGACTGGTCCACTAGTCTATACCTGCGCACTTAGACTGGACACAGAAAAGCTGGCAACTGCGAAAGCTGAGTTGAACAACAGTGCAAGACTTGCCATTGTATGACAGTTGAATAGCCCCCTGGACTTCATGCCTCCATGTGATCCCTAAGTCTGATGGTAGTTGCCAGTTTAAGGCAGATCCATGTGATGATTACCTACGCCTTAACGAGGTCATCTTCTCTGATCTCACGCATCCAAGACTTCTCGTCATGTTTAGTCGGAAAGTTAAATTTTTCCAACATTGACTTAGATAGAGGCTACCATTAGGTGCCCGTGTGCTCGGAGGACATTCCCAAAACGGCTGTGATAACCCCATTTGGCCTTCTTGAGTTTCCATGGATGCTGTTTGGGCTGAAAAATGTAGCAGACACTTTCCAAAGGCTGATGGACTCTGTATTAAAAGACTTTGATTTTCTTTTTGTTTATCTTCATACCATGCATCAAAATCATTTAAATCACTGAAGCCAGTTCATCCCAAATCCAAACATTTATCTAATCTCTGCACATGCTTAAGCCAACACAGATTGATCATTTACCCTGCTAAATGCCAATTTGGGTTGTCAGCCATTGACTTACTCGGCTATTGCATCTCCACGGAAGGTGCAACACCCCTCCCATTAACGTGGCCACTATTATGGATTTCCACCACCTCACACTACTAAAAAAAAACTGCAAGAGTTTTTAGGCATGGTGAATTTCTATCCGCTTCCTTCTGCAAGTTGCTGAACTTATGCTTCCCCTGTATAGTGTGCTTAAAGGGAATACCCCTGATCAGATGTTTGACTGCTCAGAAGACTTGACCAGACTATTTGATGTCACCAAACAAGTTCTTTCTAGCAAGACCCTACTGGTGCACTTATAGCCACACTGATGCCTCAGACTATGCTGTGGGTGCTGTGCACGAACAGTTGATCGGAGACATGTGCCAAATGCTCACCTTCCTAAGCCGCCAGCTCCATCCCCCAACAGGAAGTACAGCACGTTTGACCATAAACTTCTTGGTTTCAATCTGGCTGGCTTCCATTTTCATTTCTTTTTCCACCATTTCACAGCATTCATTGACCACAACACCCCCCCCCCATCCCCCATGCATGCTATAGCCAAAATATCAGACCATTGGTCTGCACGGCTGCGATGTCACCTGGCCTATATATCTGAGTTCACAACTGATATACAACATATCAAGGGGAAAAGTATTGCCCTGGCTGATTGCCCTGGCTGTTGAGGCTGTGCACATAGGGGTTTACTATAACGGTCCAGCAGCCAGCCAAGCTACTGACCCAGAGGTCCAGGCATACCGAACAGCAGTCAGGAGCCTGAGGTTGGCTGACATTAAGTTTGGGGAAGCTGGGGTTTCTCTCCGTGCAATGTGTCAATCAGTCAGCCTCGCCCCATAATGCCCGCAAACTGGAGATGGACTGTTTTTGATTTCACACATGGCCTCTCATGTCCAGGCTGAAAGGCCTCACAGAAACTGGTTGTATTAAAATTTAAGCAACACACACAAAATGCTGGTGGAAAGCAGCAGGCTAGGCAGCATCTATAGGAAGATGTACAGTCGACATTTTGGGTCGAGACCCTTCGTCAGGACTAATGGAAAAAAGAGATAGTAAGAGATTTGAAAGTGGGAGGGGGAGGGGGAGACCCGAAATGATAGGAGAAGACAGGAGGGGGAGGGATGAAGCTAAAAGCTGGGAAGTTGATTGGCAAAAGGGATACAAGGCTGGAGAAGGGGGAGTATCATAGGACGGAAGGCCTTGGTAGAAAGAAAAGGGGAGAGGAGCACCAGAGGGAGATGGAGAACAGGCAAGGAGTTATTGTGAGAGAGAAAGAGAGAAAAAAAAACTAAAGTTTGTGTGGTGCAGCCTTACAAAGGATGTGTATGATTGGAATGCAGCCTGTGTGGAATGCCATCTGGCAAAAATTAACCGTTATTTCCAGGGGCCATTGGCACCTTTTGATGTTCATGAGCAGTGTTTTGACCACGTCAACATTAAACTTGTTGGTCCTCTTTTCTCTCCCATCCCACCTGCGGGTTCATATACCTCCTTACCAGATGATCCATACCACTAGGTGGCCAGAGATAGCCCCTCTCACATCGATGAGGGTCACAGGCATGGCTTAGGCATTCATCAGTGCCCGGGCTGCTCAGTTTGGCACCCCATCCTGATATTTCAGCTGACCGTGGTCCTCAATTCATATTAGACCTCTGGCCCGGAAACCTGATGTTAGGCTACATCACACCACGGTGTTACACCCATAGTCAAATGGCCTATGAGAGTGGTTTCACTGCTCCTTAAAGGCTGCTCTGAGGGCCTCTGTGATGAACTAGGGGTGGCATGATCACCTCCCATGGGCCTCAGAACAGTTCCAAGATGACCTGCAATTGTCTGCAGCTGAGTTGGTACATAGGCAATTTTATTCCTGACACTATGACCACCTGATCAATAGCGTTCCATCTTCCTCAATAAATTCAATTCCTTTGCACCTATTCCTACCTCTCATCGGAGCACACAGTGCTTTTGTGTTCCTGTGGACCTGCATTCCACCTCATTTGTTTTCGTCCTCCATGATGCATACTAGTGGTCACCAACCTTTTTAAGCCCAAGATCCCCTACCTCGGCCTAAGCAAAAGGCAAGATTGACTCCAAATCGATTAGTTACACACATGCACACCGAGGCAGAAAAGACCGGAAGTAAAACCCCACAATCCGGAAGTAGAAATAATGTATGAACACCGGGGGTCACCACCCTTTTTTCTGCACTGTGGACTGGTTTAATATTGACAATATCCTTACGGACCGGCCAACGGTGTTAAATGCGATCGGAATACAGCGATACTCGAAGCAGTTTCTTCATGTCCAGTTCTATTCCGCAATTTAATTTACGTGGCTCTCAGCTGCTGTCCTGCTTGCTCACGTTTTTTCCGTTGGGAAAATACTCAACCGGTTTGTCTTTAAGTGCAGGGTGCTTGGACTCAAGGTACCAAAGCAGTTTTGAGGGCTTCATTGTCTCATTAGGCAGCCTCAGGGCCCAAGTTCCAGCCTCCTGCCTGCCCGCCACCAGCCGCCTTGGCCAGGTGCGGCTGTTCTCGTGCCGGGGCCGCGGCGGTCGCAGTCCGGAAAGAGTGATCGACCGAGCGACAGGGCACCCGCCCGCCCCCCTTGTAGGATCCATCGGCTGACAAAAGTTTGTTTCAGTAGATCGCAGAGAGGTAGCTGCTCTGCTGCTTATGAAACCTTGAGCCCGAATGAGGTCCGTGAACATTTTAGCACCGGGTTCCCCATGAACATTCGGTGTGCTAAACAGTTTCAGAGGCGGCGCCCATCTGTCCATGCTCCAGGCCAGTAGCAATGGCACTTCTTGCCGGCTGCACGAAATGGCCAGTTACCTGAGGCCAACCCGTGATCCCTGACGCGCTTGGGTAATGACCTCGCGGGTATTCAAGTTCAACAGTGGGTGTGACAGGGAATGTGGAAAGGTGCAGCTGACTCATATTGTTTCCTCGCAGCCTGGTGGTTGGGGACACTAAAGTACACTGTAGTGCATGGTGGGGGAGCTACATGCATGCTCACTGGGCAGAAAGAATGGAACTAAAACCCCACAACCCGGAACCAATCTTTCAATAGTATTTGTGTATTTATTTTTCATTTTTTTCAGGATCTACTGGGAAAGTCTCAAAGATCGACTAGTCAATCGTGATCGACGGGTTGGCGACCACTAATGCATACCTTCTTCCCCTTGGGCCCTCTCACGGCAGCCTGTTCCCTGTTTTGGAAAGGAGAGCAAAAACTTTTGTCATAGATAAGAGGGGTAGATTTGAATGTATTTCAACTGGCCCACCAAGGTTTTGGAGGATTCACTACAATGGCACTGTCATCAATACATAACCATAAGCGTGTTAACATATCTCTAGATGAGCCCGAGGCTGTTTGTCCACCCATGGAACTTGGGACCCAGGACAGGTGGCTCATCCGAGCTTCTGACAGGTTTTAGTGAATTCTGGTACAGCCTGTGTAGGGTAATATAATTTCTGGAAATGTACATAATTCATAACTGTCGACATTGAGTGGCTGGTCTAACGTGATGACGTAATTACGTGAAGTTCGGTTACTGTGCTCTATGTTCAGGTTTTGGAGTGCAAAAAATGAGTTGTTACAGTTTTTCTACAACATAAAATGCTTCACATTGCTTATTTGTGAAAACCTACACCCATCCATCCATCCCTACAGACAATATGTGGTCACTCCCATTTGACCACCTGTGGTGCCCAATGTGAAATACCTTTTGATGGTGAAGTTATAAATCCATAACAGCAATTACAGCTCCTTTAAAAATTCTGACTTCTGCTTTGGAAACTATTTTGATACTATCAAGCAGTCGTAAATCAAGGCAACTGGGCTTGCTGTGTTGTCTAGAAGATGTTTTGCCACTCATCTGAGATGCTTCTTCAGTTCTGATCCATGGTGGGTAGTTTTTCTACCATGGATCAGAACTGAAGAAGCCTCTCAGATGAGAGGCAAAACATCTTCTAGACCACACAACAAGTCCAGTTGTCTTGATTTACGACTGCTTGATATACAATGACCTGGATGAGTGAGAATCTTCATAGACATATTTTGATAGCATTTTTCCAAGAGCTTGCAGGACATCACAGCATTTTACCGATACATTCTGCAACAAAGCAGCATAAGTTGCTGTGTATTCTGCTGACCAAATGGGAATGGTTCCATAAACCTGCTCACTGTATTCCTCTATCATATTTGTTGTTGTCAGGCGATTTAGACAAATCTGTACAGTATTGAACAGAATCCTGCAACTTGGGAACAGCTCGAGATCACTCTCCAAGACCACCTACAAGTTCTTCAGTTCGAATCACTTGCCAGTATCACATACACTACACCAGCTGTTTAGTGACTCTGTCAAATGTGGGTGAAAAACTCATTTTCATGTGTATATTTTAATAGAATTTTTTAAATGGATTAAAATATACATATCCTGACACTGTCTTGTGTTATTGAAAAGAATGTAAGGTGATGGTGAGCAATTGAAAAATAATAAGTTCACTTTGGTAGATTACACAATGTGGTAACGGATGCATGCGAAATTCCAATTTTCTGTCCCCGGTACAGATCCATTGATATCAAAGGACAGAGTTTTGAATTCAGAATAGTGTCCAAACACGACATTGCAGTTAGAGCATGGGGCCAAGAACATACTTAAGGAGTAATGAGCTTCATTTGTGGTTGATCATTTCCTTCCAAGTATGTGATTCTGTAGAACCCAGACAGAGGCCATCAACTCTCTAGACTCTCTTCTTTTCCCTGTTTCTCTTGCTGAAAATTCCTTGCTCGCTTATTAGAATATAGAACAGTACAGAAATTGGCTCTTGACCCAGCATGTCGGTGCCAACCATGAAATGAATTTAAACTAACTCCATTTGCCTGCACATGGAATGCACCTGTTTCTTCCCTGCCTATTGATGTGTATGTCCAAATACTGTACCTCTTAACTGTCACTATACATCTTTTTCCACCATTTCCCTTGGCAGCTATTTACCACCTTGTTTAAAATTCCTTTAAACTTCCCTCCCCACCTTAAACCAATGCCTTCTGGTATTTGACATTTCCACTTTGGGGTAAAAACTCTGACTATCTACCCATCTATGCTCTCAGAATTATATATTTTACTATCAGATTTCCCCCTCAGTCGCTAATGTTTCAGACAAAACACCCAGTTTGTCCAACCTCTTCTTGTAGCTAATATTCTGTAATCTGGGCATGATCTCAGCGAATTTCTTTTACACTCTCTCTAAAATGTCCCTGTCCTTCCTATAGTGCGGTGACCAGAAATGCACAACACTCCAAATGAAGTCGGTCCGAATTTTGATACAGCTGTGGCATGATTTTTCAGCTGTTATACTCAATGCCCTGATTGTTAATGGTAAGCATACGAAATGCCTCATGCCTTTTTTCCCGCCCTACCCACTGTGTTGCCAGTTTCAGAGATCTATGGACTTGCACCCCAAGATTACTCTGCACATTAATGTCCCTCAGAGTCCTGCTGTTTACTGTCTACTTTCCTTTTGCATTTGAACCTCCCAAAGCACATCACCCCACATTGCCAGATTAAACCCCATCTGCCATTTCTGTTAATCCATATCCTATTGTACCTTTTGACAGCCTTTCTCAACGTCCACAACTCCATCAATATTTGTGTCATCTACAAACTTACTAACTAGATCACCTATATTTTCATCTAAATTATTAATTTGTAGCATATATATTAGAAATAATAGAGGTCCCAGCATGATCCTTGTGAAATATTATTGGTTACAGGTCCTAAGTTAGAAAAGCACCCCCCTTCTGCTACACTGTCTTCTATGACCAAGCTAATTTTAAATCCAATTTACTAACTCATTATTGGGCCTATGTGACATATAGAGCTTTTTAATGCTTTACTGATGATTTTGTAAACAACATCCATTGCCGTACCCTCTCTATATTCTTCTTAAATATATGTGGGCAACGCTGTTGGCTCATAATGTTATGATTATACTTAACCCAGTGTCTGATCAAAAATTGTAAACCATGCAAAGTGGGGAGTAAATCTACCCATCCAATTATCAGTTTTTGACTTGTCACAGTGATTCAGGTATCATTATCATTTGTCGTGTTGTATTATGTGAGCAATCATGGTCTTGTAACCATAATTTTTCTACAGAAGTAGTTTGCCATTACCTTCTTCTGGGCAGTGTCTTTACAGGATGGGTGACCCCAGCTATTCTCTTCAAAGATTGTCTGCCTGGTTTCAGTGTTCACATAACTAAATGTAGTAGGCACCAGTTGCTTAAATGACCATCCACCACCTGCTCCCATGGCTTCAACTAACCCTAAGCAGGTGCTACACCTTGCCCAAGGGTGACTTACAGGCTAGCAAAGGAAAGGAGTGTGTTGCACCTCCTTTGGTAGAGATGTGTCTCTACTACACCACCTGCCAGATAGATGTGGATTGAAGACAATTATTATTTCTGGTGCCAGGAAAATAAGTGTCCATTTGCTGTGATGTGGTTTAATGATATAGTGGAATGCCTTTTGGTTGGTGAAGATGGCCAAATGCAGTGGAGATGTGCACAGGGTGACACCCTGCAATCTGCAAAATTGCACTTGCTCAGAGGAAGTAAATGCACTTTAACTTGAATGCAGAGCTTCAGTGATCTTCCCTGCAGACACTGCAATGATATCTCCAGCAGCTGTCTGAAAGGAACCAGATGTATGCTAAACAGCACAGTTACAATGTCAGCCCCAGACATTGTTGTTCTGACGCAGCTTCCTCATTACAACTGATGGGAGTTCACATTTTGTGAAGTAACGAAGTCTCAAACATTGATCTTCAAGAGTTTAGGATAAGAAAATTGCTCTTGAACCCCTCAATGGATATGGAGGCCTTCTGAAAGCAAAGTACCCCGCCCAATTCCCCTGAGCCCCCTCCATTCTCTGACCTCAGCAAATGGTCAGAGAATGCTGCCCCTGAAAGACCTCTCTTCATTTTCCCAGACATTTCCCAGAGGAAGGATCATGATGCCACCTTGCAACTTTTTCAGCACTAGATTTTAAATGATTAAAAAAATCTTCAAGTCCAGCCAAACGATTCCCACTGGACCATTGAAACTTTAGCCAAGTATAACAAAGCTCCAAAAATCATGCACAGTGCTGCAGCTGTTGGAAGAATAATTCAGCAACTAATGATTAAGTATACAATGTTCATTGTAAATACTACTGGTAGTGGGTTGAAACACTTTCCTCAGCTATGTGAACTTAAGACAGAATATTGGCTACAGATTGGAGTGCAAAAATGGTATTGACGTCAAAGCACAATGATTTATAACATCTTCCTGCTCTGCATGTTTCTTCTTGTCAAAGTGTGCACACACATCAAACTCCTTCAACAGTCTGTGAACTTCTTATTGGAGTTGTGATTGCTTATCCTGGAGGCATATTTTTCAGAATTACTGTAGCTACATGATGCCAGAAGTAAAGTAGTTTTATAGCCCAAATTTGGCTCTGAATTTCATCACAGCTAATTTCCCTGAAGAAGTCAACATAGTCCTCTTAGAAAAATACAAGTGCAATTAAACGAAGCTATGGACAGCAGTTGTTCACTTGTGGTATTTGTTCCTCAGCTTGAAAGCAAATGTAAATGTTCTGAGCACTTTGCTTCCAGACTCTCAATTTTACACCAGAGATGTCGGTTGTATAGTGCCTGTAAAAAGTATTCACCCCACCTTGGAAGTTTTCATGATTTGTTTTACAGCGTTGAATCACCATGGATTTAATTTGGCTTTTTTGACACTGATCAACAGAAAAAGACTTCCATGTCAAAGTGAAAACAGATTTCTGCAAACTGATCTAAATTAATAACAAATACTAAACACAAAATATATTTTTTTTGCATAGGTATTCAACTCCTTCAAGTCAGTATTTAGTAGATGCTCTCTTGGCAGCAATTACAGTCTGTGTGGATAGATCTCTAACAGCATTGCTCATTTGGACACTGCAATTTTTCCCCATTCTTCTTTACAAAACTGCTTTATCTCTGTCAGATTGCATTGGGATCATGAGTGAACAGTCCTTTTAAGGTCCAGCCACAAATTCTCAATTAACTTTGTAAGCTATAAGCCATTCCCGTGTAGCTTTGGCTTTATGCTTGGAGTCATTGTCTTGCTGGAAAACAAATAGTCTCCCAAGTCGCAGTTCTCTAGCAGACTGCATCAGCTTTCTTCCGGGATTTCCTTGTGTTTTGCTGTATTCTTTTTACCCCCTACTTTCTCAAGCTTTCCAGGGCCTGCTGCAGTGAAGCATCTCTATAGCATTATGCAGCCACCACCATGCTTCACGGTAGAGATGGAGTGTTTTTGATGATGTGTGGTGTTTGGCTTACTCCAAACATAGCATTTAGTCTGATAGCCAAAAAAACTCAATTTTGATTTCATCAGACCATAGAGCTTTCTTCCAGCTGACTTCAGAGTCTCCCATGTGCCTTCTAGCAAACTCTAGCAGAGATTTTGTGTGAATTTTGTTCAACAGTGGCTTTCTTTTTGCCACTCTCCCACAAAACTGCAACTGGTGAAGAATCTGGGCAAGTTGTCGTATGCGCAGTCTCTCCCATCTCAGCCACTGAAGCTGGTAACTCCTCCAGAGTTGTCAAAGGTCTCTTGGTGGCTTCCCTCTTCTTGCATGGACACTCAGTTTTTGAGGACAGCCTGCTCTAGACAGATTTATAGCTGTGCCATGTTCTTTCCATTTCTTGATGATTGACTTAAATGTACTCCAAGGGATATTCAGTGACTTGGAAATTTTCTTGTATCCATTTCCTGACTTGTAATTTTCAATAACCTTTCTGCAGAGATGCTTGGAGTGTTTTTTTGTCTGCATGGCATAGTTTTTGCCAGGATAATGACTCACCAGGAGTTGGACCTTCCAGATACGGGTGTATTTTTACTACAATCAGTTGAAATATCTTGACTGCACACAGGTCTCCAAAACCAGATATTCATTTGACTAATCATGTGAATTTTAAAACCAATTGGTTGCAGCAGTCATGGTTCGGTGTGTCATATTAAAGGGGCTGAATACCTATGCAATCAATTATTTTGGGTTTTATATTTGTAACTAATTTAGATCACTTTGTAGAGATGTTTTCACTTTGACACTGTGATTCAAAATAATAAACCATGAAAACTTCCAAGGAGGTGATTACTTCTTATAAGCACTGTATGTCACATTTATTTGAATAGTCGGTGATCTTAGTTTAGAAAGTTAATGCAGTAAGTACATTTTTCTTTACTTAATCTTAATGTTTAAGGTGTTTATCACATTTAAGCATTTTAAGTGTATTTTTATTTCTAATGTTTTAATTTTTTTATGTGCCATACTCTGCCAGAGCCTCGGTGACCACTTATTTTTTCAAGTGGTTGTCTTGGAGGAAAGATTCTGTGAGTGGTCCCCACATCCTTCTCACAGCGCAGTTTTTTTTTACGAGGCCCAGTTGCGAGCTCGATACTCAACCCAGCATGGATGGAAAGCGTGTCCAGGAGCGGCCTGACTGGATTCGAACTTGGGAACCATCACTCCAGGGTTCAGCGCTGATGTCACGCCGAAGCGAAGAACTAAGTAGTATATTTTATTTATTTAATTTCATTGAAATAATTTTCAACTATCCCTGATCAATGAATGCAATATACTGAATAGCCATTGACAGCAGAGATCCACCTGGATCTTAATGGAGTGGGCCTAATGATAAGCTGTCTGAGGTGTGGTGCACCTTTCACAATGGCTCTGACAACTCATTCTTGACATTGATTAGACAGCAGTGCTGCAGAAATGCATGAGTGGAGAAAATCTGGGGAGTGAGCACAGAGAAAGGGCCAAATCAAGAAATTTTAAACCATTGGAAATAATTTTCTTGTCTTGGGGTTTCTTAAGACCTTACAAGAAAAAAATGGCCACTGCATTCCAACAGTGACTATACTCCAAAACAGCATCTTGGTTCTCTTATCTTTTCACTGGGTCTTCTTAATTGACTGACTCTTTTCATTAATTTTCCCTTTCAATGTAATTAGGTCTAGTCACTGCTTCATAAAGACATTTCTGCCATCAGGTTCCACATCACGCCTGATCTATCACCCAGAATGAGAACTAAGACAATAACTTACTTGTTCTGCAGGATCCTGTTAGGGAAACAGTGATGTTACCTAGGAACCACATCTCATTTTGCTGTATACTATTTCATTTGATGGCAGTTAAAATTCCAACAGTATTAAAACTCTTTTTTTACTGTTTAGTACCTTAAAAATGCACTCCCTATTTTGAACTAAAATGCATACTGTTTTCTATCTTCAATCAGACAGAATTTATCCAAGGACCTTCTGTTTTAAAAGTCTCTTAACATAATTAATAGGCTTGCACCCAGTCCCCTTTCCCCCTGTGTGTCTCTCTTGATATTGAGCCAAGAATATTTAGTTCCAAGCCAGGCTCTGTTATGTGTACTTACTTGGGGCTGGGAAAGGTAGCATGTTTCTTTACACAAATGACATCATGGTGGGCTTGTTTAGCTGATAAATTTCAATCTTAAGTTCCTGATGTACTTCAGTCAGTTCTTATGGAAGGAGTTTAACTAAGCAATAGTTGGTTTTACACTCATTGGTATTAATATTTAAAAACAGAAAGAATAATAACATAATGCATACACAAAAAATATAACATGCCAAGCCACATCTAGACTGACAATAATTTTCAAACCATGAGAGACAGACCTTGAGGCAGCACAATCTATTTCACACAATGGAACCAATGCACTTATCTCCTGTCAGCCACCTGGAAAGAGGCTGAAAGTATCATTAGCAGTGCTACCAAATGGTACTTACTGACCAATACTTGTATTTCCTTACATGTTGTAAAGAAACACTTCAATGATTCTTCCTGAAGTAGAAACATTATGCTTCACTTTTTACACATTTTTATTACATTTTTATTTCAAATAGTTTTCAAAATATATGTCCATTTCTGTCCTATCCATTGAGCAATCATTGTAATAAAAGCTAAAGGGGATGAATTTTGCATCTATTTATTTAATATCAAGCATTTTATCTATCATTCATATTCTAAACTTAGAATGCTGAACTAGACAAAATCTAATGAAGTTATTGGAATTTGATATATATATATATATATATATAGTCCCTAATACTTTTGTACATTACTGTAGAAATTTCAAGTATTGCACTGTATTGCTGTTGAAAAAAAACATGACATATGCGAGTGATGATAAACCTGATTCTGATATGGATCTCTACTGTGGAAGGGGGCAGGTAGAGGGGTATCATAGTTGGGAAAAAGGGCAGGAAACAGGAGAGGGGAGGGAGCAGGAAACATCAGAGAGACATTCTGTAATGATCAATAAGCCAATTGTTTAGAACCAAATTACCCTGCCTGGTGCCTCAGGGCTGGGTGCATCTGCAACTCTGCCATCCCCTGACCCTGGCATTCCTTCTCTGTCACCTGTCGCACATCTATCTCTAAAACCTGTATAAACCTTCTTAAATGGTCAAAATATACAGGAATGGGGGGGGGGGGGGAAATAACATCAATGTCCAAGCTTATGTCAAGATAACAAAGAATAACTTCAAAGGTAGTGTGAGGATGGTAAATGGAATACATGGTGAGGTTCAGGTACATGTTCAGTTTTATGTTCTTCTTAACACAAGGCCTCAAAAACAGAAACTGGGGTCAACTGTCTAAGCCTGTTCTGCTATTCAATATGACCATATCTGTCTAATTTGGCCTCAAATTCTCATGTCATTTTCCAATTGTCCTCAATTCAATGACCATCCAAGTATCTCCATCCTGTATATTTCTATGATCTAGCATCCAACAGTCTCTAAGAATCCTAAATATATTCACAACTCAAAGATGAAATTTCTTCACATCTAATTTTTGTATAACTTGCCCCTTATTGTGTAAGTATGTCCAGTTGTTCAAAGCTCTCCCACAAGTGAAGGAGTAATCCTTTCAGGAATCGATCGTGGCTATTGAAATAAATATTTTTATATTCAAGAAAGGTAAGGAAACTGAAGTAAATTTGTTGCATGAAAGAGCTAGAGACAGGGATAAACTGTTAATTCAGTTCTATTTGCAAGCTTATTCTGTCTGGCTGTGAAATCTACAGCAGAAGTGATGACATCCAGATTGGAGATGAAAGTTGCCAGAATTCTGTTTTTAGATCCCACAATGTGAACTCTATCTGTTGTTTACCACACTTTAACATTAGTTGAATTGACTTAGACATTTAAATGATATTCATTAAAAGGTCTAAGATTTACCTGTGTAGCTCAAATCAATTAGGGAATATATATCTGTGTGTTGAGTATTTTTATCTGCAAGCTGTGCAACAATTCTTTGCTTTGACTCCATTGTAGTGACATAGGGAGAGAATATTTCAAAATTACGTACTCACTTACTGTTGGCATATGTTTTAGATGAACTATATTTAGAGTGCTTGAAACCGATCATCTATGAATCACGCTTGCACAGGTTTTGGCCACTGATCGTAACCTTGTGAATTCACAAATTTATACTCAAACTTTATAGTAAAACAAACATTGACTTTTTTTAGTAAGTGTTGGTAAAACATTCAGCTTAGGTTACAGGAGTGAATTCATTTGTATTATGATACCCGTAAAAACTAACATTGACCTCAATACACATGTCTAACTTATATTTCTTTAAAAAACAAGAAATTCAGTCCGTTCTTGTTTTCCCCCTCCACGACTGACCATGTTTTTGCTCATTTGATAAATGCTCAGCAGAAACATTAGCTCAATTGGCAGCACTTTCACCTCTAGATTAGAAGGCTGAGGTTTCATTTCACATTGCACTAAGTGACATGTTAACCCTTTAAACAGAATGTTAGCCCAAAGTCCAGGTTCACTTTCCAAATGCCAAATAACTGTCAAGGTTCTTTAGCTAATATTCAGCAAAAAAGTAAGGAGATATCTTGTCTGGGCCATCTTAAAGAGCTGCCCTTTACTAGTTATTTCCTAAAACTTGGAAATAAAATATAAGTTTCAAAAATTCAAGGGAATTTCTGTAAATCCATAGAAAATTCAGCAATTTCTTTTAATGTCCAAAAGGGTCAAGGCTTCTACAGCTCTGCTTTCATAAAAATATTATGTATCGCATTTAGACATGGTTAACCATGCCAAGTGTATCCTAGAACTTGTATTTGCTTCCACACCCTTGCTATATTCTCACACATGGACAGTTTCAATTGTGTATGCATAACTTACTTATAATGGTTAGAATTATATTGAGGAAAGAGCCTATTTCATATCTTCAAATAAATAAAAATATAGCGGGTTGGGGCACAGAAGCTCCTTCAGAAGAAAATGAAATATATATTATGAAAGGAATTAAAAGATCAGTATCAAAACTCAAGGCATTTACTAGTTATTTCACAACACACAATTTACGTCAGAAGCAAATAAATAGATCTACCTGTCAGGCCTCTGACACATGTTCCTTTTCCTTATCTTCTTTCCAACAACGTGCTCTCCGGTTAAAAAATTTCTTCAAATCTATAGCAATATGAAAAGTCACTTTGACCTGACTTGAGGTGTATGAATTTTGCAACAGTAAAACTGCCAGGGAGCAACAATAGTTGTCAATAATGGAGTGTTGCCTTATCTTTAGATATAACTCTAAGAAATATATTGTTCCTGGATTGAAAGCAGACTAAATAACACATCCGGCAGCCTGGTATTTGCACATATGGTGAAATCGACCTTAATTTCCCCCTTTCTAGCTCTGCCAGGTTGTATGTCAAATTGAGGTCTCACACGTCTACAGCAACTAAGGGTAATTTAAAATGGCTGTGCATCTGTTCCTAGTAAATGATGACAGAAATTGTATTTAATATGCAAATATCTAACAAGCGCTCTAACAGGCCTGGGTATGCGTTGAACTTTGGTAAGTGGCTAAAATTTGGTCGTCTGGAATCCAAGGGAAGGCATTCTTTTAGCAAAACTTCCTATCTGGAGTTGAAGTATTAAGGTAAGTATTCATCTCAGTGGAAGTAAATTCTATTCATCATCACATAGCTGATTCAATGCAGTTGAACCAGCTACTGATTTTAGCAGAGGAGAATATTAAAGAAATTAGGGAAAAAAAATCAAATTACTCCTGATATTAAGTAGTTAAAAATATAATAGACATTGATGGTGCCATTTCATGTCCATCAATAGGACATCAAAAGTAAGACCCTTTCTTAAAATGGTTTATATAGGTGACTTTAAATATAATAATTGCTGTTGGGTAATTCCTTGTGGTATCTATTCTGTTTTCTGTAGCTGATTAATTAATTACTCGTCAATATATTTGTAGGGATGGTGGTGATAAAAATCAATCTTAGGATTACATTGATAGACATGAAATCAAATTACAAAACAAATTGCAACTTACTTAAATTTGTATTTCAGCCACTTTTCCACTGTTCACCTATATTTCCTGATGTGAATTTTAGATATTTTCCTACGTATTCCGCTAATTGTGTGGGGCTAATGAACTACAGATACTCATCTCAGTGTGCTATTGTACAGTAAGGACACCTGAATTGATGGCTGATTTTGTGTAATACTTTGAGCAGGAAAAATAAAGATTGCCTTGACTCTAAGCCAGTCATGTGAATGTAAAGGCTAAAACATTACTGTCCATGTTCAGTTTGATGAAAGCATTTACATTGGCAAAACATTCCACAGGTCCAGCGGGTCACTGGTAAATAACAACCTGGCATTCCATAAAACTCTATTGGAGAAAATGGCCTACATTGAGTTTTGAGCAATCAGCTGACGGGTCGATATTGAAGTACTACCCTCAGTGGCCACTTTATTAGGTACACCTGTGCACCTGCTTGTTAAATCAAATACCCAAACAGCTCATCATGTGGCAGCAACTCAATGCATTAGAAGCAGGTAAGCACGGTCAAGATGTTTAATTGTTTTTCAGAGCAAACATCTGAATGGAGAAGAAGTGTGATCTGAGTGACTTTGACTGTGGAATGATTGCTGGTGCCAGATGGGTGGTTTGAGTATCTCAGAAAATGCTGATCTCCTGGGACTTTTATACCACCAGTTTCTAGACTTTGCAGAGAATGATGAAAAAAACAAAAATCCAGTGAATGGTCATTCTGTGGGTGAAAATGCATTGTTAATGAGAGAGGTCAGTGGAGAGTGACCAGACTGATCAGGAGGTACTTAATCAAGTGGCCACTGAATGTATTTTGCATTTGAAAATCTGAAAACAGATGCTTAAAATCCAAACTCAAAACAAAATAATGTGGGAAATACTCAAAAGGCCAGGCAGCATCTATGGTAGGAGAAACATAGTTGATCTTTCAGGTCAAAGAGCCTTCATTAGTGTTGAAGACGTGAGAAACAAGTTAGTTTAAGGTTGCAGAGAGGATTTGGAGGGATGAATAGGACAATGTGTATCCAAGTGAAGCCAATGATACACTACTTATGAAGCTATCTCATTGATAGATTAACGAGGGTAGGCAGAGAGGGAGAAAATATGTAATCTGTCAAATAACCCCTCTCTGTAACTGGACCTTGGACTTCACGACTGAAAAACCTCAGTCAGTCTGAGTTAGCAACAACATGTCAGGCCCTGTCACACTGAGCACTGGAGCTTCCCAGGGCTTAGCGCTCAGGCCTCTGCTGTTCATGCAGCTGGATGCTGTCTTACGACCGCACTGCCAACTGATAGTCATCATCTGCAGCAGTGAGTCAGTATACAGAGAAGAGGAAGAGAGGTTTGTGAAATGCTGTGAGAACAACAACCTCAGTGTCAGCGTGGACAAGACAGAAGAGATGATTGTGTATTTCAGGAAGGTGCAGCTCGACCACTCTCCATTGCACATCAGTGTCTCTGCTGTACAGAGGAAGAAACTTTTACCATACCAGGGCTGTGGGCGGGGGGGGGGGGGGGGGTGGCGTAGGGAGGGAGTATTTTTTCTGTTTTTTGTTTGCTTGTTTTTCTTTTCTGATGTGTATCTGTATGTAAAAATATGGTTTCTTTCACTTCAATAAAAGTATCTATAAAATTGTCGGAGAGTGCTATTAGCAGATCTGTGGAAAGACTGAATCTGAATTAAGGTTATCCATAGAACATGGAACACTACAGCATAAAACAAAGCCTTTGGCCTACAATGTTGTCCCAACCTTTAAACCTACTCTAAGATCAATATAATCCTTCCCTCCTACATAGTCCTCCATTTCTCTATTGTCCATGTACCTATCAAAGAATTTTTTATTGCCCCTAATGTACCTACCTCTGCAATGACCCCTGCCTGTGTGTTCCTTGTACTCACCACTCTGTATAATAAAAAACACACTGTACCTCTGGCACTCCTCCTATTCTTGCCTCTCATCAGCTTAAAAACATGCCCCCTACTATTACCCACTTCCACCCTATAAAAAAGTCTCTGGCTGTCCACTCGATCACCGCCTCTTATCATCTGTTACACTTTTATCAAGTTGCCTCTAAAGAGAAAAGCCATAGCTCATTCAACTTATCCTCATAAAACTTGCTCTCTAATCCAGGCACCATCCTGGTAAATCCCATCTGCACCCTCTCTGAAACTTCAATATCCTTCTTATAATGGAACAACCAGACCTGAACACAATATTCCCAGTATGGTTTAACCAGGGTTTTGTCGAGCTGCAACATTACCTTGCAGCTCTTGAACTCAATCAGCCAATTAATGAAGGCCAATATACCATATGCCTTCTTAACCTCCCTATTAAATTGCAACTTTGAGGGATCTATGGACATGGACCACTAAGATCCATCTGTTTCTTTGTATTACTAAGAATAATACCACTTACTTTTAAAGAGAATAACTTCACACTTCTCCAGATTGAACTCCATCTGTCATTTCTCAGCCCAGCTCTGCAGCCTGTCAATGTCCTGATGTAACCTAAGACAACCTCCTACACCAACCACAACTCCACCAACCTTTGTCTCAACGCCACTGGTCATGGACATCCAGACAGATTATGCTCCAACTTCAACAGCCCACTACCTTCTTTGGACAAGCCAATTCTGATCCATACAGCCATGTTTCCCTGAATATCATGCCACCTGACTTTCAGAATAAGCCTACAGTTACTAAAATCCATACACACCACATCCACTGCTCCACCTTCATCAATGTACTTTGTCACATCCTCAAATAATTCAACCAGGCATGTGAGGCATGCCCTGCCTCTCTCGCCAGACTACTCTTATAACCCTGTCGCTAAGAATCCTCTCCAATTATTTTCATCCCATTGAAGTAAGACACACTGATCTATAGTTCACAGGGTTATCTCTGGGCCCTTTCTTAAACAAAGGAATAACATTCTCCCCAAATTCCATGGACCCTGGACATCTTCTCACTACATTAGCTAGGCAGTAATAGACAAAGAAAGAATGAAAGTTTCTGTACATAGATAACCTTATTTCATATTACATACATGAAGATACTTGTTGTGAATATTTGTTTTATAACATGGTAATATTATTAACCACTTTCTAAATGCTTAAGATTTTCCCTGAGACAATAAAGATTCTTGTTCTTCAGTTTATTTTTTAGCTTCTTGCTTAGTAATTATTATCTGAATTAAAAGGTCTGGATGTTGTAGTCAATACCAAGCTGCTCACTCTTGTTACCGTCATTCAGACTACGTTACTTTACGCAGATTTCCAGGAAGATTTAAGAATATACCTAAACTAGAAAAACATTATTAATTGAAATTTATTACATTTAAGGTAAAAAACAGTTGCTGTAAAAGATTTTTAAAAAACACTTAATACTTAACCATAATCACTTACGCCAGGTCTAACTGGGTTCTGGTTAGTTGAGCAGACTCCTCTCAGTTTGTAATCAGAGATCACCAGAACTTGCACACTGGAGCAGTCCAGTTCCAGGACACAGTTGGCAATGCAGCTACTTAGGAATGACCCGCTATGCATGTGAATGTGGAAATCCTAAGCTTACTGGCAGTTATACTGAAAAACATATGGAAATACAATACAGAACTTCTGGCAATATCTACCTAATTTTATATCATCTGCAAACTTGGCCACAAAGACAAGAACATCATCACTCAGATTATTAACATATAATGTGAAAAGTAGCAGACCAGCACTGACTCCTGAAGAACATCACCAGTCACCTGTAGCCAACCAGAATAAGACCCCCTTATTCCCACTCTTTGCCTTCTGCCAGTCAGCCAATCTTCTGTCTATGGCAATATCTTTCCTGTAATTCTGGACCATTGAACACCTTTCATTATCATATGGTAGTTTCATTCAGGCTCTCTTGGATTTCTGAATGAATCTATGACACTGCTTTAGAGGATTAACACAATATTTAGCAAAATAAGATATTAGTCAAATCACATTTTCCTTGAAACTTGTGAGCACATCCTCTGCCACAAAGGATAATTGTGGAAGATCAAAATTATGAAAACAACAGAACTATGGAGCAATGATAAATGCTAAATAAAGCAATTTACTTATGCATGTCAAAGATAAAATCCTTAAAAATGTTCCACTGAATACTTTATCCTGATAATGGTTCTCCTTTTCCACATGAAAAGATCAGTCTATATCAGAACATCAATAGAAGTTGAATGAATGTCAAATAAATTAGTTTGCTCAACATGAATTTCATAGAGATTTAAAATTCTGTGTTACTGATATTCCCTAATGGTATAATTAAATTGATTTAGTGCATGACTAGTGTAGGAGAAGCCATTCAATGTTTCAGCCTTACAATTACATTTTTGTCAACTGAAGAAAGCCGTTATTGAAAACTCAATTACTTTTGCACTGGTTTGTTGCTGAACCACAATTATTAACTATTGATAAATATTTGAGTTTAACCACAAGCTAAACTTTCTTAAGGTATAATACTGTTTCCAAATTGTTCCATGATTTTTTTGCTTGATTCCTACTTAAAGGCTAGCCACAATTTGTTGCAAAATACTAACCATGGTTGGTTAGTGAGGGACTTTAATTAAATTGCCTCTAAATCAGGAGCTTTGGGGTTTCAAGCCATGCCCAAATTAATATCACTAACTGATACTAAAAGTTAATTACTGGCAGTTTAAGTATATTTATATTAAATAAATCGTAAGTTTATTGTAATTTTAATTATGCAGTATGAGTGTCTACTTAATACTCAAGTGAAACTGAATTGATTGAAATTCTTGCAAAAAAGGACAAACAAATATTTGGTCATAACTGTCCAGAGAGTGATTGGTGCCTGATACTGAAACAATATAGATGCTTTACAAATAGCTAAAAAAATGGATCACGTGTAGATCTCCACTTTACAGCATCCCACTGGGCTGCATGTGCTGGAAAACCCACAACTGAATTCTCGTTCTCCAGTAAGGTAACTATTTTCAGCCGGAACATTACTTTCCCCTGAAGTCTGTGTGTTGTGTACACAGAATGAATTCTGTGTTGTAATCTCACCATTAATTTGGCATTAGCTTTGGGCCCTTTATAAATTCCTATCCTTACATTTATTAAGAATTTCATAGTAAATAATTCTGAGGGTGTAAGGTCTCTTGCCAATTTACTCTAATTCCATGTTCTCGTATGGATATTGGCTAGTTTCATCCTCTTCATTTTTATATTCATGGACCTGAGATAATCCTAGAGAGGAAAATACATGACTGGTATGCAGTAAGTGAAGAGTAATTTATTTATAGTCAGCATGCAAAGAAAAGTCTAAATTTTAATTAATTTTTAATATAGAAACACAGCATGGGAATGGACTTTCCGGGCTAACAAGCTGGTGCTACCCAGTTACACACATGTGACCAATTAACCTATTAACCTGTACTTTTTTGGAATGTGGGAGGAAACCAGAGCACCCAAGGGAAAACCATGCACTCACAGGGAGGACATGCAAACTCCTTACAGACAGCGGTGGGAATTAAAACATGTTCTTCAGCGCTGTAAAACCACTATGCTGTCATGCTGGCTCAAATGACAGGTATTTTCTCCATCTCATGATAAAAAAATGTGTTCTTAAAAGGAAGAATTTTGTTAATTGTTGGTGTCAGAAAAAGTCCCTAAACAAAATCATTAAATATTAAAATATGTTGTGCAAAGTATTCAAGGATCATACAAATGTAAGGAGAAAAGTATTTATGTAAAAAGAAGAACAAGAGAGCATTACCTCAATTAATGGTGTTTTATGTATGAGATTATCTTCTTTCATCAGTTAGCTCATAAGACAGAGTGAAATTCTGATACTTATTTTTCCTGTCATTCAACATAATTTCAATATTTGTATAAATAATTCTTGAGCAATTTTATCAATAATATTGAATTTTGTTAAATTATTCATCTGTAATTGCAAGGTCCTTCTTTAAAAATAAATTGTTTCATGTGATAAGACAAGCAAGATTTCAGTATCCAAATTCAGATGCATAAGCACAGAAGTTTAAACTGTGGCCTGAAGTTAGTGATGGCCTGACAGTGATGATATCTTTTGAACGATATATTACAAACAAACATATTGCCTCCTTCCTCCAATGGACGTAAGGTACCATTTCGTCAGAATCGAGATGTTAGAGTCAGCCAATAATTACATCATCATTTTGCGCCTGAAATTGTGTAATCTTTCATACCAAATAACACACAACGTGCAATACGAATCCGCAATGAGGGAGGAACAAGCCTGTGCTGGACATCACTAGTGCCAGTAGGACCCCCATTACAATCCCAGTTTTAATTCTGCTGGTCAGTAGGTGCAAGTCTCAGCAACACAGTATCTGGTCTGTTCTTTGCCAAAGTGTTTAATATACACATCCAGGCTGAACAGCCACCAGCACAAAAATCCACACTATAAATCCTAAATAAGTAAAGTTTGCCGAGCTTTGTTATTTTTGGCTACCTTACATTGTCAAATGGAAGATATATTGCAGCTGAGAAGTTATAAAGATGATCAAGGAAGCCAAGACTAGAAACTGGGACCCAAAAGAAATTAAACATTTTTTCCACCTCCTCCACACATCAGTAACAAAGAACTTTTTGGTGGTGTTAGCAGCATCTGTTCTTTTTTTATTCTTCATAATTCAGGGAGGGAACTGTGTGATCTTTTATTCTTTTACTCCTGCCAGAAATGGCTCAAGTCTTCATATACGACTGGAAGAAATAAACATCAGTCCCTAAACACTTGAGAATTCCAATAATGAGAAACATGTCGTAAAGTACAGAGTGAAAATGTTGCATAGTCAAGTCGCCATGAAGTTTCCAACTGTGCTTATGACATCAAAACATATTTCACTTATTGGGCCACATTGTCTGAAAAATTTTATTCTGTGAAGTTCCTCCCTACAGAAAACATTTCTGCAAAAGTATATTTTTATTACCGTTTGTGCCGTTTTTATTTTTGATCCTCTGCTTTAGAAGTATTTTCATTCATAGGATTGTCCTTGTTAACAACAAAGAAGTTTGTACACTAATCCAGATAGAACAGTGGTCTTGAGAGTTCAGGCTTTTATAAATGTGGTGGGGGATGGGGGAGAGGCTTTGGAGATAGAGCTCTGTGGGAGAATTGCATTGGCTTTTGGCTCAACTGTGTGAGAGCAATGCATTCAGCAAGGTGGGTGGTGAATAGTTTCCGACAATAAGAGAAGCGCAGAGCCACACAGCACAGAGATGTAACCTTTGGTCCAAAGTGTTAATGCTGGACTTTTTGCTGTTTAATTTACCTGCAACGTCTGCACACATCTATGCCTTTCCTTTGCAAATGCGTGTCTAAATGTCTCTTAAACAAAGAGATTGTACTTGATTCTGCCACCTCCTCTGAAAGCGAGTTGCAGTTATCAACCACTATTTCAAATACTTTTCCTCAAATCCCCTTTAAGATTCCTTCCTTTCAGTTTAAGCCTACGCCTTCTTCTTTTACTTGACCTATCGTAGGGAGGAAAAGGATTCTAGAAACATAGAAACATAGAAAACAGGTGCAGGAGTAGGCCATTCGGCCCTTTGAGCCTGCACCGCCATTCAGTATGATCATGGCTGATCATCCAACTCAGAACCCTGTACCTGCTTTCTCTCCATACCCCCTAATCCCTTTAGCCACAAGGGCCATATCTAACTTCCTCTTAAATATAGCCAATGAACCGGCCTCAACTGTTTCCTGTGGCAGAGAATTAGTTACACTAATTAGTTACCAGCTACACTAATTTTAAAAACTTCAACCAGATCACTCTAGAGCCTCTTCTGTTCAACAGAAAACAAGTTCACCCCTTCCAGTCAGATTTTCTCCATATGGACAATTTGGGGATGGTGGTTCTTCAGAGGAATAAAACTGGAGTTAAGAGCGCGGAACTACAAATAGCTTGATTGCACAAAAGTGGAGGAAAAAGCTTCACTGAACAACAGAGAGAAAAAAAATCAATACTTAGGGTGACCAAAAGATGATTCTGCAGTCATAGGTTACAGAATCTATTGTTTCATGATTCTACCAATCTAGGTTCAATTCTGAACTCTGGTACTGTTCATTTGGACCTTGCATTCTTTCCCTGTGACTGGATGATTTCTTTCAGTTCCCTTCAACTTTCTAAAGATGTGCAAGTTGAGAGAATTGGCCACTTTAAGTTGCCAGGTGTGTGGCAGAATTGATGGGAATGTAGTGTGAATTTGTAACAGTGAAAACTAATGAGATTAGGATTGCTGTGGGAGCCAACGTAGACTCAATGAGTTGAATGGTTCCTTTGTCATAAGGAAAATTGGAAACATAGACCTAACCTCAGATTATTTTATCTGAGCCAGAGGCAAGGATGTCAGAAAATTGAACAGCATGGAAATAGGTCATTCAGCCCGTTACACCCTCATTATCCAGTCATTCATATTAATGCAGTCTTCTACCATTTACCATGTAACCTATTAATTCCTAGGTGATTAAAATGATCAATTTAGATTTTGTCAGCAACTCTAGTTCCACCACTATCTCCAAGTGCTCATTGCACTCTGGATGAAAGTAATCCCTCTCAAATCTCTTCGATATTTCTCACATCTTTCCCTAAATCTGTATTCGCTAGTTTTAATCACCTTTGGTAAGGAAAAAAATCTTGCTGCAGTCTACCCTATCTATTCCTCTCATAATGTTATACTCTTCAATTATGTCCTATTAAGGAAAACCAACTAAACCTAAATTAGTCCATACTAGTAGGAGAATCCCTCTCCTTATTACTACCATCAGCGAAGAGGTACAGGTGCCTAAAGACCCACACTCAAAGTTTTAGGAACAGCTTCTTCCCTTCTGCTGTCAGATTTCTGAACTGTCCATGAATCTATGAAAATTACCTTGTTATTCCTCACTTTCACTATTTATTGTTTTATTGTAACGTATCATATTTTTTCTTGCACTGTACTAGTGCCACAAAACAACAAATTTCATGCTATATGTCAATGATAATAAACCTTATTTTGACACTCCAACCCAGGAAATATTCTTTGAACCCTCCCCAATGCTGTCATATCTGTACTATAGTTGGTAGCCAGAACTGTATGCAGAACTCCAACTATAAAGTAGGAGTATAACATCTCTGCCCTTGTATTTGGTGCACCAACTAATAAAGGTGAGTATCTCATATGCTTTCGTAATCATGTTATTTACCTGCACCACCTCCTTCAAGGAGGCAGGGCACAGAAAGATTTCTCTGTACTTCAGTAAAACCCTACCATTCATGGAGTATATGCTAGCCTCATTAGCACTCCCAAAATATTTCACCTCATATTTTTTCAGAATTAACCACCATCTCAGTCGATTTCACCAACACACCAGTATCAACCTGTAAACTAGTGGTCGCCAACCTGTCGATTGTGATCGACCGGTCGATCTTTGAGACTTTCCCAGTAGATCCCGAAAAATATGAAAAATAAGTACCGGTACACAAATACTGTTGAGAGATTGTTTCCAGGTTGAGGGGTTTTAGTTCCGTTCTTTCTGCCTAGTGTGCATGTGTGTAGCTCCCCCACCACGCACTACAGTGTACTTCAGTGGAAACGATATGATTTGGCGATATGAAATGATATGAGTCAGCTGCACCTTTCCTCATTCCCTGTCACGCCCACTGTTGAACTTGAACGTACACAAAGTCATTACCCGCACGACGTCATCGGTCACCTAAATGTAGTGATACCCTCGTGCCAGGGATCACTGGTTGGCCTCGGGTAACCGGCCACCTCGTGCGGCTGGTGGGAAGTGCCATTGCTACTGGTCTGGAGCGCGGACAGATGGGTGCCGCCTCTAAACCTGTTTAGCGCACCTAATGTTTGTGGGGAACCCGGTGCTAAAATATTCACAGACGATCACAGGGTCTCAGGGTTTCGTAAGTAGCAGAACAGCTACCTTGCTGCAATCTACTGAAAGTCATCCCTCGAGCCAAACTTTTGTCGGCCGATAGATCCTACCTACCTACAAAGAGGACGGGCACGCACCCTGTTGCACTCCTCTCTCAGTCAGTCGCTCACTCTGTCCGGACTGTGACCGCTGCGGCCCTGGCACGGGGACCTTCGGCCCTTACCTTGTCCTCTCACCACACCCACTATCAGCTGCGGGCAGGAAGCTGTCTAATGAGGTAATGAAGCCCTCAAAACTGCTTCGGCACCTTGAGTCCAAACATCCTGCACTTAAAGCCAAATCCACTGAGTTCTTTCAGCAGTAAAAACGTGAGCAGCAGGACAGAAGCTAAGTGCTGAGAGCCACGTAAACTAAATTGCGGAATAGACCGGACATAAGGAAACTGCTTCGAGTATCGCTGTATTCCGATCGTGTTTAACACCACCACCCCGCCCCACCCACCCCCGTCGGCCGGTCCGCAAGAATATTGTCAATATTAAACCGGTCTACGGTGCAAAAAAGGGTGGTGACCCCTGGTGTACATACATTATTTCTACTTCCGGGTTGTGGGGTTTTACTTCCGGTCTTTTCTGCTTGGTGCGCATGCGTGTGACTAACCGATTTAGGGTCGATTTTGCCTTTCACTAAGGCCGAGGTAGGGGATCTTGGGCTTAAAAAGGTTGATGACCACTACTGTAGACTAAGAATGTTGCCCATGTGTCAATAACTTCACCAATCTTCCCATCTTTTGCAAACTTACTGTTCATGATGCCTCTATCAGCATCCAAATAATGTAAACAAAAAAAAATCCTAATACCAGACTCTGTGGAACACCACTAATCACACTTAACCCATTACAATAAACAACTCTCTGCTATCACCCTCCGGCTTTTATTGTTAAACCAATTTGGATACCCTGGACTCCAACCTTCTGTGAGCTTTTGAAATCCCTAAAGTCCATGCAAACAACATTAACTACTTTGCCCTCATCAACACAATTTGTTACTTCTTCATAAATTCAATGAGGTAGTTTAGACAAGATCTATCATTGATAGACCTCTGCTGGCTATCTCTGGTTAGACCCTACTTTTCCAAATGACCATTAATCCTGTCTGTCAAATTTTCTCCCTGTGATTTCCCTACTATTCATGACAAACTCTCAGAATTACAACTGGTGGCTTTTCCCTACTGCACTCTTGAAAAGAGGAATATATATGCCACCCTTCAAATATCTGATACTCCAGCAAAAATTTTAAAATTTAAACTAGAGCAATATTTATCCAACCCTCCCATCAGCCCACTGGGACATTGAGTATCTCCTCTTTATTTATGGATCCTGCACCCTCTCCTTCACACAGTTCTCCATCGACAAAGTCAGCTTGTTTTGTAAAAACAATTAACTTACAGATAGAGCTGAAATCAACATGTTCAGATTGTTCCTGTTGTCCCTCATAGATACTCCTCTTTACCTTGTTCTTCATTTGTCTTTAAAATATCTTCAGATTTACCCTAATTCTGTCTGTCAACAATATTTCATGAACCTTGTCTGTCTTCCTAATTTTTAAGCACCGTTCTATACTTTATATATTTTTGATAGACCTAGGAAGGATAAACAACCAGATGTGGTCTATAGCACTACCAATGAAACAGACAGAAGGAGGGATGAATTCTGCAGGCAACATATAGGCAAGAAGGAAAGAGTTTGTAAAATTTCTAAGTAAATTTTAATATGAAGGTACAAGTATGTCATCATATACTACCTTGAGACCTATTTTCTTTAAGGCATTCATAGTAGAACGAAGACATACTATTAAGTCAATGAAAAAATATACACAAACAGACTGGCAAACAACCAATAGGCAAAAGAATATAAACTGTGCAAATTTAATAAATAGTTAGATAAAGGTAGTGATATTCAATATTCAATGAGTACATTCAGATATAAGAAAATAAAACAGATGGCTGAACTAACAGTGTAGGAGAGAGGGTATTAAGATTCGTGAGAGATTGAGATCATTGGTGTGGATTGAACTTCAACAAGAATCAGACCAATACCCTCAGGAGGTGTTTGCCTGTGGAGTTGAGGAGGGCTCAAACTAGTCTGGCAAAGGGATGGGCGCCTGAGGGTAAAATCAGAAGACAAAAGCTAAACTGGAAACAGAAGGCAGGAGCTCAGGTGTTGATATACAGGAAGAAAAGGAAATGGTGCAGGGCATTGATGAAGTGAGAAAGTTCACAGGCATTGGAGTACATCAGCAATACAGTCAGCTTCAGGAAAATTATGATAAAATTAAAGTCAAAGTTCACACAAGATTGTCCAATATAAACATTTTACTTGGGAGAGTGAGCATAGATATAAAATGATGCAACTGAATTTGGTTTATGACTCATACCTCTGAATGACTGAAGTGTGGTAACTGAGGTTAGTGAACGATAGGCACGGAATGTCTACAGCTGCAGTGACCCTAGTAGTTGGCACAAAAGGGCCGAACTGACTATCAAATGCTCCTGGTCACAAATATGAAGGAAAGAAAGGAGTGATGATTAAGAGGAATATTACAGTGCTAGAGAGTTAAAAATCAGAAACAGCAGAGGGAACATTACACTGCTTGATGCCTTTTGTAAGTTGCCAATGAGTGGGAGAGTTATTAAATGAAAATATACAGCAAAATTATGAAGCATTTTGAAGTAAGTTCAAGTTTATTGTCATCTGACTCTACATACAACCAAACAAAACAATGTTCCTCCAGACTATCATAAAATATTACCTCAAATAAGTTAATAAAATGTAATTCAAAGTATGTAGACAATATGAAGAATGGAGACAACATAGAATAAACAATACTGTTTACAAAGGGGAGCACAGAATCCTGGAGGCACAGTTGTAGCAGTGATTGCAGGTAGCAGATCTGCTTAAGGAGCTGGTTAATGAGACACGCACAGTCTTGGGCTTTATCAATGAACACATAGAATATTACAGAAATTAAATCATACTGAATCTTCATAAAACATTAGTCCATGTTTGGCCATATTTTTGTGTTAAATTCCGGTCACATTATGGGAGGCATATAAAAACACTGGAGAGGGTCCAGAGAAGATTTATGAGAATGGTTCCTGGAATGAGGGAGTACATTTACAAGAACTGAATAGAGAGGCTGAAACTGTTTTCCTTCAAGAAAGCTGAGAGAGAAATGATAAACGTTCAGGATCAGAAGTATCAGTTGTAGCCAGGATATTGAACACAACTGCAAAGCTGGATTGAATTGTAATTATTTTAATGCAGCATTATTTTATAGCAGGTAAGGTAAAGTATGGATTATTACAGGGAACTATGATAATACAGCCATTAAGAAACTTCGGTTGACAGAAGGGCACAGATTGCAGCTTATTGTTTCAGGTGTGAAACAAAAAAAGTATAAGAGATAGGACCATTGCACTACTGATCCAGGGATAATTTCACAGCTGCACTTAGGACATCTTGGAGGGCTCATCCAGTGAGGCCACATAGCTAGAGTTTAAGAATATGAAAGCTGCAATCACTATGATGGAGTTATAATATAGGCCTCCCAAACGGCAGAATTCCAGGGAGATCATTGCAAGCTGTAAAACATGAGGGTACACTAGAGGATGTTTGTAATATCTTCAAACTGAGTAGGACACCTTCAGTGCCAGGGGTTAGATGGTGCAGAATTTGTTGGGTGCATCCAGGAGTGTTTCTTGTGGTGATATATAGTCCAACTAAGGATGGGCCATACTGAGGAATAAGTTTGGCCAAGTGATTGAAGTTTCTGTGGGGAAGTATTTGAAAGAGCATTTGAGAACAGTAACCATTGGGTGTAAAAATAAGACTAGTCCTCAGATGAAAGCTCCAATTTGCAGGAAGACTAATTACAACAGTATGAGGCAAGAAGTAGATTAAGAGGGCAAATCCACATTCAACAAATGTTGATTTTTCATGTTGTTTGTTTTTCAACAAACGTCGCCGCCTGGGTAGTCTCCTTCCTGCCGGCATGAACATCCAACTCACTGACCTCCATTGATACCCCTGCCCTCCACCCTTACCTCCATCCCTATCTATTAGTTTAGTCTGGTTCTCTTTCTCTCTCTTTCCCCCCTCACTATAATCTCTTCCCCCAGCCCTACCTTTCTTTCTCTTTTATTTCCCATAATTCTCCACCTTCCCCCTAGCCCATTTCCCTCCAGCCTATCACTTCCCAGCTCTCTACTTTATCCCTCCTCCCACTTCTTATCCCCCCTTGACCATCCCATGTTACTTCACTCCTGATGAAGGGTTTCGGCCCGAAACGTCGTTATTACCTCCTCCCATAGATGCTGTCTGGCCTGCTGAGTTCTGCCAGCAATTTCGTGTTTTTTATTTATTTCCAGCATCTGCAGATTCACTCGTGTTGCCTTTGAATTCAACAAATGTAAGTCTTTTAAAGGCCCTTTGATTGGAGTTTAGGTCAACCATGTTTCTGCTCAACTGAAACCCAAAGATGGCAAGGCCAGGGAATCCTGGATCATGAGAAATACTGTAAGTTTAGTCCAAAAGAGAAAGGAAGCATATGTAAGGTTTCGGAAGCTAAAATCAGTCAGGGTCCTTAAGGAAGCAGCAAAGAACATAAACAAGAAATTATGAGGGCTAAAAGAAACCATCAAAAGTTATTAACAAGTATTTTTAAGAAGAGTTCCATGATATTTTATATGTCCATTAGGAGCAATAGTGTAGGTCCACTCAAAGACAAGGGAGGAAATTTAAGCATGGAATCAGAGGGAATGGGTGAAGTCCTAAATAAGTCCTTCACTTTGGTATTGACTAAGGACAAGGACATGGATGATAATGAATTTGGGTGGAATATATTGATATTCCAGGACATGTCAATATTAAGAAGGATGAGGCCTTAGAAGATTTGAAAATCATTAAGATGAATAGTTCCATAGGGCCTGAAAGGATATAACCACAACAATGTCAGGGAGGCAAGGAAAGAGATTGTTAGGGCCTTCACACAGATTTTTGTGTCCTCTTTAATTATGAGTGAAGTGTCAAAAGTTTAGAGAATAGTCAATTCACAACAAGAGAAAATCTGCAGATGCTGGATATCCGAGCAACACACAAAATACTCATCAGGCCAGGCAGCATCTATGGGTTTCAGGCAGAAACCCTTTGGCGGTACTGGAGAAAAAAAAACACTGGAGTAGATTTGAAAGGCGGCGGAAGAGGAGAGAGAAATGCTGGCCAATAGGTGAAACTTGGAAAGGGAGGGATGAAGCAAAGAGCTAGTAAGTTGATTGGTGAAAGAGATAGAAGGCCATTGGAAGAAAGAAGGAAAGAAGAAAGAAGAAGGAGCACCAGAGGGAGGCAAAGGGTGAGCAAGGAGATAACATAGAGAGGGATAAGGGGATGGAAAATGGTGAAGGGGGTGGAGGCATTACTGGAAGTTTGAGAAATCGATGTTCATGCCATCAGGTTAGAGGCTACCCAAACAGAATCTAAGGTGTTGTTCGTCCAACCTAAGTATGGCTTTATCTCGACAGTGGAGGAGGCCATGAATGAACATATTTGAATGGGAATGGGAAGTGGAATTAAAATGGGTGGCCACTGGGAGATCCCGCTTGTTCTGGCAGATGGAGCATAAATGCTCAGTGAAGTGGTCTCCCAATCTATGTCAAGTCTCACCAATATACAAGAGGACACACCGGGAGCACCGAACACAGTATAAGACCCCAGCAGACTCCCAGGTGAAGTGTTGCCTCACCTGGAAGGACTGTTTGGGGCCCTGAATGTAGGTGAGTGAGGAGTTGTAGGAGCAGGTGAAGCACTTGTTCTGCTTGCAAGGGTAAGTGCCAGGAGGGAGATCAGTGGGGAAGGACGGATGGGCAAGGGAGTCACATAAGGAGTGATCCCTGCAGAAAGCAAAAGTGGAGGGGGGGAGGGAAAGATGTGTTTGGTGGTGGAATCCAGTTGGAGGTGGTGGAAGTTTTGGAGAATTATGTGCTGGACATGGAGGCTGGTGGGGTGGTAGGTAAGGACAAAAGGAGTACTATCCCTGGTAGCATGGCTGGAGGATGGGGTAAGAGCAGACATGTGTGAAATAGAAGAGATGCACTTGAGGGCAGCATTGATGGTGCAGGAAGGGAAGCCCCTTTCTTTGAAAGAGCAGGACATCTCCTTCATTCTAAAGTGAAAAGCTTCATCCTGACAGCAGATGCAGTGCAGATGGAGGAATTGAGGGAAGGGGATAGCTTTCCGTGTGGGTGATTCTGTCTCACCAAGGTGATTGAGTAGCTATTCAAGACCTTTGTCCCAGAGTGGAAATGTCAAATAATAGAGGGCATATGTTTAATGTGAGAGGAGAAATATCTGAATGACATTTGCAGGCACGTTTTCTTACACAATGTTAGGTGTAATGAATGAGTTTCTAGGGGAGGTGGTAAAAGCAGGTACAACAGCAGCATTTAAGAAACATTTAGGCAGATGCAAGAACAGGCTGAAAATAGCGGGATACAGGCCTTGTGCAGACAGACATAATTAGCTATCTTGTCATCGTGGTTGGCACAGACATGGTGAACCAAAGGACCTGTTCCTGAGCTGTACTGTTCTGTGTTGTATATAAAATCATGAGGCATCTGGCCAGAATGCATAGAGGGAGACTGTTCACTTAGGTGGAAGAGTTGAGTACAAAAATACCTACTCTGTCACCATGTCCCAACTTTTTATTCTTTAACTCAGCGACTGCAGTGGTGCTGCCCTCTGCACCCACGTAAAACTAAAGATTTTCATCCACTTCACCATTAACATCCCACCCTCAAATTCACTTATTCATACCTCTAATGCTTCTTCTCTGGAGACAAACTGCCCACTTTTACTCCTTTACTCTCTGTGTTGAGGAAGAAGGGGCTGCAAGTTGGAACTGATAAATTGCATTGGCAGACACAGTGAGCTCAATGGCTTTGTTCAGTGCTGTGGCATTTCTATGATTCTGTGATAAGTCAACATTGTGGGCCAAATTACAAATTGTGTTTCATCAGAAATTCAGCAGAACTCTGTACTATTGGTGCTATTTATCAAGTTCACTATACACAGGACCCTATGAACATCTTCACTGTCTATTCCTGTGATTTCTGTAAATCAGATAATGTATGCTAGTTCCTCACACTAATTGTTTTCTATTTTTACAATAACAATGAAATGGATTTAGAATCTGAAGAAATGCACCTTAGCATTTACCTGTTGCATAGAGATTTAAATAATTTTAGTCATCATATATTATGACATAATCAAACTGCTTATTTTGAGTCTTATGCACAAAATGTTGGAGGAACTCAGCAGGTCAGGCGGCACCTATGGAAAAGAGTAAATAGTTGATGTTTCGGGCTGAGACCCTTCATCAGGACTCCTGATGGCCTGAAAGATCAACTGTTTATTCTTTTCCATAGATGCTGCCTAGCCTTCTGAGTTCCTCCAGCAATTTGTGCGTATTACTTTGATTTCCAGTGTCTGCAGATTTTCTCTTGTTTGAACTTTGAGTCATATAACATTTGTTGCTTGTAAATGCCTTCTCTTCTGAAAGCCACTTGCTAAATGCAGTTGAGTCTCAAATTATGGTTAATTGAGAAGTTGAACTAATCAGCAGAAGAATGGTTGACATCAACTAACATTTTACTTCATGGAGTCTCTTTCAGTGCTTACAAAACCAATAAGAGTAGAACAGTTGTAGAAGGTATGACATTTCATGGTGTCAAGTTTTCAGCATTTACTTTCACTAACTGTTAAGATATTCATACTAATAATTCGCAAACAGGATACATTAATAACTGTATTAGTGATAGATTCTTTTATCTACATAAATTATGGATTCAAAATATGGCACATGTCATTTTGAGCCAAGAATGATCAAATATTTACTAAAGCTGCTATAAGGAAAATAAATAGCAAGTATGTGACAAGCAAATCTGGAGTAAGTTTCGTATTCCAATGGTGACTGATCCAATTCTTCAACTATAACATTTCTACTTACTAGGTTCCAGCAGGAGCCAAGAATGACACTGAAATCAGATCCCATGGCTCCTCATCATCCAGTCTATTTATACAATCCATAAGAATAAGTAAGAAAGAAACGACTAAAACTAGAAAGCTGATTTTCCTGGCCTGCAATACCAGTGGGAGCCTTATTCACTGACTACACACATTAATATTAATGGATGGAAAGTTGAGGGCAGCATGCCCAAGACTTCCTTGTACACAAATCTGATAAACAGCTCTCCCCATTGGCAGCGTTAGAGAAAAAAAATCATCCGTTAATTGTGAGAAACAATTTAAATTGTAAATAAAGCACGGATTGTTTGTTGGATCTGGTTCACTATTTTATCCCCATGCAGTAACAACATTTCTGTGAAATAAAAAGACAAAGTTTTCATGTTGCGCATGTAACCCCCTGGGTCGCCTCAGGCTCGCTCAGCTCGTTCTCGTCTGGGGGAGCAGCCTTCGGCCCCGCCAAACTGGGTAATCAGCTGGTGTGGGTGCTGTGTGATGTTCCCGCCTCGCCCCAAAACAGACAGTATACCATATGCGATTAAATGAGTACAATTTATAAAGGTTACTATAACTAAGTGATTAATAACGATACAGTATATATGAAGGAAAAACAATAAAGCAAAGGCGCCAAACTTACCAAAGTCCAAACCACTTCATGCACATCTCAATTACTGAAGTCTTCTGGCCACCATTCGATCCCCTCCGAACTCCTTGACTTGCAGCTTAGGACCACCCGAAGTGGTCAACCAAGCACATCTAGCTTTATCTCCTCTCCTCAGGGTACCTCCTGGCCTTGGACCCCCCCCTTGGGGTCCGTTCCTCGCCCAGCTTACAGCATCGCGTGTCCTCTCTCTCTCAACCCCTCGCGCCGATCTCCCCAAAAGCCCGCCAACAATAGCTTACAGACTCAGAATAAAGAACAACATTAATCCCAATTGGTTTACAAAGGAATACAATTCTCGTTATCAGTAAATTTTAACCCAAACAAGCTTCCAGCACTCTCTCGCAACAAAGAAGCATTCCTGCTTTTAACAAAACAAAGAAGCCATTTTGATTACATACACAGTAACAAAGAAAAAAGAAGAAACCCCCTTTACACGCACATTCACCTCATTCAAGAACCACTTGAAATGCATTTGGGAAGCTGAAGTGAATCTAGGAGCACCTCATAATCACAAGAGATTCTGCAAATGTTGCAACACACATACACAAAATGCTGGAGGGACTCAGCAGGTCAGGCTGCTTCTATGGAAGGGAATAAACAGTAGATATTTTAGACTGAGACCCTTCATTGGGACTTCATCTCAACCCAAAATGACGACTGTTTATTCTCTTCCATAGATGCTGCCTGACCTGTTGAATTCCTCTGATATTTTAGGAACACCTGATTTTTATGTTCAAATCACAAGAATAATTATTTAATCTGGTTAGATTACGTGAGCAATCATTTCGAGGTGAAATTGAAACTACTGGAAAATTGACCCAGGCACATCCACATGCAATTCATGTTAGTGCACTCCAAGTTTTTCTGACCTCATTATCATCTATTGGCATTACTGGACTTGTACTGTGTTTCCTTCCTTGCTGGCATAGTTAGCACTGAGAGTGTACAACCTAACACCCAAATGACCACCCACCATACAATCAGGAGTGCATCCTCATATTTTATTTCACTTGTGCCCTTTCTAAAAGGACACTCTACTAACTGATGATCGGCTCACTTTAGATCTCATTATAGACGAATCAGAATCAGGTTTATTATAACTGGCATGTGACATGATATTTATGAACTTAGCAGCAGTCGTTTAATGCAATATATAACCTAGAAGAGAAAAAAAATGAATAAAATAAAAGGAATAATAATAAAGAAATAAGTAAATCAGTTATAGTATATGTATATTGAATAGATTTTTAAAACTTGCAAAAAACAGAAATACTGTATACTTAAAAAAGTGAGGTAGTGTCCAAGGATTCAATGTCCATTTAGGAATTGGATGGTAGAGGGGAAGAAGCTGTTCCTGAATCACTGAGTGTTCAGGCTTCTGTATCTCCTACCTGATGATAACAGTGAGAAAAGGGTATGCCCTGGGTGCTGGAGGTCCTTAATAATGGATGCTGCCTTTCTGAAACACCACTCCCTGAAGACGTCCTGGGTACTTTGAGGGCTAGTACCCAAAATGGAGCTGGCTAGATTTACAACCTTTTGCAGGTTCTTTCAGTCCTGTGCCATAGCCCCCTCCCCCATATCAGACAGCCTGTCTGAATTGTCTCCACGGTATAACTATAAAGTTGTTGTTGACATGCCAAATCTCTTCAAACTCCTACTGAAGTATAGCCACTCTCTTGCTTTCTTTATAACTACATCGATATGTTGAGACCAGGTTAGATCCTCAGAGATCTTGACCCAGGAACTTGAAACTGTCACTCACTCCACTTCTGATCCTTCTATGAGGATTGGTATGTGTTCCTTTGTCTTACCCTTCCTGAAGTCCACAATCAGCTCTTTCATCTTACTGACGTTGAGTGCCAGGTTGTTGCTGTGGCATCACTCCACTAGTTAGCATATCTCACTCCTGTACGCCCTCTCGTCACCAGCTATGATTCTACCAACAATGGTTGTATCATCAGCAAATTTATAGATGGTATTTGAGCTATGCCTAGCAACACAGTCATATAGAGATATATATAGAGAGTAGAGTAGTGGGCTAAGCACACACCCCGAGGTACGCCAGTGTTGATCGTCAGTGAGGAGGATATGTTATCACCAATCCACACAGACTGTGGTCTTCTGGTTAGGAAGTTGAGGATCCAATTGCAGAGGGAGGTACAGAGGCCCAGGTTTTGCAACTTCTCAATCAGGATTATGGGAATGATGGTATTAAATGCTGAGCTATAGTCGATGGACAGCATCCTGACATAGGTGTTTGTGTCGTCTAGATGGTCTAAAGCCATGTGGAGAGCCATTGAGATTGCATCTGCCATTAACCTATTGTGGCGATAGGCAAATCGCAATGGGTCCAGATCCTTGCTGAGGCAGGAGCTCAGTCTAGTCATGACCAACCTCTCAAAGCATTTCATCACAGCAGATGTGAGTGCTACCAGGTGATAGTCATCAAGTCAGCCCACATTATTCTTCTTAGGCACTGGTATAATTGTTCCCTTTTTGAGGCAAGTGGGAACTTCTGCCCATAGCAGTGAGAGGGTGAAAATATCCTTGAATACTCCCACTAGTTGGGTGGCACAGGTTCTCAGAGCAGTCCAGAATCTTTCAGATTTATAGAGTTTTCTTAAACAAAAAGCAATTTTGTTACAATCAGATGGTTCCTGAGACACCCAGTTAATTGGTGCCTCACTAGCGACACTGTTAGCAACACTCCCTTATTGGATGCAACAGTGTAGCATAGACTGTCCACATGGAATAGGTTCAAAATATTAGGGTGTGAGGGAAAGACATACCCATGTGCGAAGACCCTATTTCCTAAAAAGCCGCAAGTTGGGAGGAATGTGTAGGGTTTGCAGAAAGACTGAACAGCTTTTACTGCAGGTTTGATCACTACAGCTTCACACTGAAGATGGAGGAGCTGACCGCCATTCTTCTATCTGATGCATTAAGCAGCACCAATATAGAGTTTCATCCAAGAGAGATGGAGGGAGCATTCAAGAGAAGAAACCCAGTAAAGCATCAGGTCCAGACACATCAGTGGACGGCTACTGAAACGCTGCTGTAGACAACTGTCAGAGGTTTTTTGTCATCTCTTCAACTGCTCTCTTTCTGAACACTTCATTTGGAAAACCACCATCATAGGCCCAATTCCCAAGAAGTGCAATACCACCTGTAATAATGACTACCATCCTGGAGCTCTAACGTCGTTGGTAATGAAATCCTTTGAAAGGCTCCTCCTACCACAGCTATAGGTGATGGGAAGTGGGCTCACTGACCCACTCCAGTTTGCTTATAGGCCAAAAAGGGGTGTGGATGATGCAGGACTAATGTTACTGCACACACACTTCTCGAGAAGTCGGATCATTTGTTAGGATGTTGTTTGTAGATCTCTCCAGTGCATTTAACACCATGCAACCCCATCTCATGAGACACAAATTCCAGCAAATGAATGGAAACCCCCCCCCCCCCCCACCTCATACTCCTCATCCCCTCCTTCCTCACAGAAAGAGTTCAAAAAAGTGAGATATAATGGTTATATGAGCACCAACAGGCAAATATCATCTAGAGCACCATAGGGCTCGGTTATCTAACCAGTCTTGTCCACACTGTACACAGATGACTGCAGAAGCTCAGAATCAGACATGCAGTACATCAAGTACTCAGATTATATAGTCATCATTGACACTACCAACTCGCTGACTACATCAATGAGGAAATCAATAAATTTGCTAGGTGGTGTACAAACAACTATCCGGACCTGACCCCCAGCAAAACTAAGGAAATAGTAGCGGACTTTAGAAAACAACAGAACACAGTCCCAACCCTGAAAAAAGTGGCCAGTCAATAGAGCATGCTGGAGAATACAAGTACCTTGGCTCAACTAAATAGATAACAAAATCACTTTTAAGACAAATGGTGAGTTGATACACTCCAAGTGCCAACTATGGCTATTTTTCCTTAGGAAGATACAGAAACTTCAGGTCCAGCCATCAATTCTCCAGACGTTTTATAAATGCTTCATTGAATCAATATTAATCTCCAACATCACTGCATGGTTCGGAGCAATGAGCAATATCAAATTCAGCCCACTCAACACAATTGTCAGAATAAGTAGTAAAACCATTGGCCAGGAACAGGAATCACTCAGCAGCATCCATGAGAGATAAACAATAAAAACGGTTTGACAAATAGTAGAGGGTATTACACATACGCTCCACACATACTACACGACAAGTCCCTCCCCCTTGGCACCAGAAGAGCCTGATCCAGTTTTTTGAGCTTTGTGCCTTCTTCCATTCGCCTCCTCAACATCTAGTTTTGAAAAAATAAATATATAGTATGCATAGCACATTTGACAGTAAAAACTGCCAGCTTTATTTTGTGTGTTTGTATTTTAAATCACATGCATTACCGTAGATTTCGCACTACAGAGCACACCTGATTAAAAGCCGCTGGCTCTAATTTTAGAAAGAAAATCAATTTTGTACTTGTACAAGCCGCACCGGATTTTAGGCCGCACCGGATTTTAGGCCGCACCGGATTTTAGGCCACAGGTGTCCCACGTTGTAATATGAGATATTTACACAGAAAGATATTACACGTGAGGATTTTTTAACTTTTAATTAAATCCATATGGTAACATAAACAAATACATATTGCAAATGCTTTTTTTCGAACCGTGCCTGTAACGCGGCTACTTTTAAATATACATACGTATCGGTAACACACAAATTACGTTGCGTATACTTTTTTACTGAACAACATTCCAATATCTCCTAACGACTGGTAAAAAATATATATACTGCAGCCTACCAGGAAAAGTTATTGATCGCCTTTAACTTAAAAGCAGCATTCGCTCGGGTCTAATGCCACCTTCCCGTTTATCGCAAACCGGTATTTCCCACAAGACGCGGCGAAACCAGATGTGACGTCATAGCATCCCGGGATGTAGTACAGAAAACAAATATACCGGGTACTTAAAACACTTCTAACTTTAACTAGAAAATACTAACAAATGAATTACTAAGCGAAAATATTATAAACTAAATAACTGCCATAAAGGCAGCACAATGCTTTTCTTCGAGTATTTTCCATGTTGATCAGGGTGAGTACAAATGACTGATTTACAATAATTTAATTGTGAAAGTGCGCTTGATTTATCGTACAATTTCATTGGACCTCTGTGAACTACTCATCAATTTTATTGGTCTACTGTTACGAGGCAAAATGTTTTTGGCGGCATGAAAAAAAATCATGCATTAGCCGCACCGTAGTAAAGGCTGCAGTGTTCAAAGCTGTTCAAAATGTGGGAAAAAAGTAGCGGCTTATAATCCGACATCTACGGTATTTCTTAGTACTATTGTGAGTAGGTTATATTGTGTTTAACTATATGCAGTGTGGTGTTGTGTATCTTAAGTTCTGTGATGTTGTCCTTATCACTGGACAAATGAAGCTCCTCACAGAATTGAATATTGAACAACATTCTTTTGGGACTTGTCTGTTGAAGAGCATAGTGATCCCTGGGCATTGCCAATGAGATGGTGACATTCCACAGGAAAATCTCTAGCTATGTTCTTGGGCCTGCAGAATTCTCTTCATGGAAGGTAAAACAGACTTTCAGAGGCCTTGTCACAAGATCTTTCCAAACAGAAGAAACAAGCTTCTGAATGTCACCTCAGTTGCTGCTCACTACACCATTAGCAGCAGTCTGTAGTTTCATATAATTTGTCTTTGACAGTGACCAAGAGGAGAGTCAGACACCTAGATTTAGCAGAATTTCTGGTTTCCCATCAGTGTAGGCACCCTTTGCCTGCAACTGTGTTCCCGTAGAGGATTCCATTAATATTTGAAGTAAAAGTTTCCAGTCTTTCAATGCTCAACTGATTGTGGACCACGTTTCTGATGGACAATATCATATTTCTGAGGAAACAGCAGAACATGTTCATTCGCAGAGAAATCATATCATTAGAAATACTCTACAACAAGTTCTACTTGAAGGAATTAATCCATGAGACAAAGGCTTCTAATTCCCTAGGTCTGAGATCTAATCAACAGCCCCACCAAGCCCTTGAGTGAGTGTCATACAAACAATAGATATGTTGATGAAAGACCATCAACTTTTTAAGAGGTTCCAAAACCTGAATCCTGCAGTGTATGGACCCCCCTGCCCCCCCCAAGCTGTATCATTGTGTGCACTATGATCCACCTACTTTCAATTCAAAGATGGTAATTAATGCCGAGGAAGAACCACACAACGCACACATTGATAAAGACCAGAACTCTGAGAGGTTTTAAGGTCTGGTCGAAGAATGGCAGAAGCAAGAGAACCAGGAAATGACAGAAGCTACAAGAGGTAAGTCCCCTGCAGAATGGTCCAGTTAGTAAGCTTGGGTTTAACCCTGACAGTCTGTGTTGTCAGCATGGAGAATGCATAATGTCCTTGTAATTATGTAGATTACTCTTGGTGAACACACACACAAAAATGCTGGAGGAACTTAGTAGGTCAGACAGCATCTATGGCGAAGAATAAACCGTCAATGCTACGAGTGAAAACTCTCCATCAGGACTCTCCAACTTCCGTTCAATATGCACATTCTTTTTTACTCCACTGTTACCCATTAAGGCCCAATCTGTTTAATAGGTCATGTGATTAAACAGTCACATGATCAGGCCAAAACAAGCCACATCAACAATATGGCAATTTTCAACAGTTAGTGAAGTCCTGTTTGTCTTCAGAAACATTCACAAAATATTAAAAAAGAAATAAACGGGAAAATCTTCATTAAAAAGTAAAACATGTAAATGGTCTAAAAAGCAATTTTAGGATAAGTTAATTTTTTAATGAATATTTTTTAATTGCACCTACTTTTTCCATGCAACTATTCCATGGACATGATGAGGTTTGCAGAGCCTCTGTCATCTAACCGGGCACTGAGTCCATAAAGAGATTTCTAGTGAAAGTTCTCAGCAAGATGAGTCTGTGTACTTCATCCAGAGTCCAATAGCAGAACGTACTGACAGATTCATCTGGAGCCTTTCAGTAAGTTCAGAACTTCCATGTTTGGATATACTTATGGTGAAGTTCAAAGCCTTTTAGTTGCAGAAACATGCAACCACAGGAGCACAACCAAGCAGCAGTAAACCATTCAGTTCCTCAAATCTGATTTGCCATTCAATAACATCACTGCTGATCTAATTATTACATCCGTTCTGCATTCCTGCCTGTCCCCAATAACACTTCACCTGCTTGATTCTCAAGGATGCCAGCATTTATCAGCAAGGTACAGTTACATACACAATATTATTTTTAAAAAAGGTAGTGTTCAATAATTACCCAACCCCTATAATTACAATATTCTAGAATGCATTATAGAAAAGCAATATTTGTGCATTCTAGTAATCTGATAGAATTTAATCTCAAACTACTGAGAAATTTTCAAAGGCTGGTTCCCATCTGTCCCAAAATAAGCTTCACATTCGATGTTACAGAAAAGAACATCTGTTCTATAACTATTCTCTTTCAAATATTGTGTGCTCCATGGTTTCTCTTTTGCTCTTTAGATCTTTAGAGATTAAAGCGGAATTGTAACTGCGGCACAATATAATACTTTTTTTTTAGCTAAAAAAATATAGAAAACACTTGAACAACACATCTCCATTTGCTGCAAAACTTTATTCCATTCACTGCATTACTCCGTTCAATAGAGATATACTGAAAACAAAACGGACTTCTCCTCATCAGGGTCCAGTTGGTTTACAACAATACATGAAGAATCATGCAGGTGTTGTCTATCCATAATCATTATGTCTTCATTCAAAAGCAGTCTGTAGTTCAGCCCACGATGAAAAAACCAAAGAACAGCTACTTAGCAACAAAAATGAATGGCTGAAACATTGCTTTTGTGTCATATTGAGTAGATCGTGGGTGCTCGGACTGGCCATACAGAAAAGAGCTGTGCAGGAAGAGAAGAAGTAAAAGGAAACCTGAGCCCTTCTAGCTGAGCTGGCTACAGACAAAATGGCAAATGTGCCTCGATCAACTAGACATGTGAAATCAGGAAATTAATGACTACAGAATGTAAGTAGGTAGATGATCTGCTCAAATGGTGCAAAATGTTATTCTGCTTGTATGACTCAAACACAAGATCCTGGTCGAGTCCAAATGAAGGGTTTCAGCATGAAACCTCGATTGTTTATTCCCCTCCATAGATGCTGTCTGACTTGCTGATTTCCTCAACTATTTTGTGTATGAGCATGTACAATCTATTTTGGTATCAATATCCTATTTTTTGAGGCTTGAAATATTATCTTTCATTTTCTGAAGCAAAATTAAAATTCTGCAGCATTGAGAAAGATGTTCCCATGTCCTAGACCCCTAAGCATTCTTAATGGTTAACAAATTGTTAATGTTTGTTTTCAACTGTTAATGTTGAAAATTCATCTAATTCTATTTCAGGCAATGCATTCTTTGATAATATTTAATATCCCATGCATTGATACAGGTTGTTTAATTCCAGCACAGAGCAGAAAGAACTGTTGACTTTTTGCATTTATTTTCAAAAGATGAGCCTGAATGTTACACCAACTAGTTTATAACTCAAACAGCTATGTCCTTACTGTTCAAAATTATCAATATATGTATTATTTCCTATTTTTTAGGCATCATGCCAAGTGACAAACTTTCTTTACAAAATTATTTCTGTAGTCTTAGTCAAATAAGTTAAAGTATCTGTGCATATAAACTATTGTATAACACTAGGATCTATAATCTTACCTGAATATGTATCTTCAACTTTCTACAACAGTCATATCTACCAATACACTTTATGTCTATTTTTCATAACTCCCTTGATATACAATTGATTATAAATGATCCACCAGCCTTTAAGCAGAAGGAAATACTGGTTTTATTTTTTAATATATACTCAGTGGCCACTTTACTCGGAATACCTGTACACCAGACCGTTAATGCAAATGTCTAATCAATCAATCATGCGGCAGAAATTCCATGCATAAAACCATGCATCCATGATCAAGAGATTCAGTTGTTGCTCAGACCAAACAGCAGGATGGGGGAGAAATATGATCTAAGTGACTTTGATCACCGAATAATTTTTGATGCCAGGTGGAGTGGTTTGGTGTCTCAGAAACTGCTGATCTCCTGCGATTTTAATGCACAACAGTCTCTAGAGTTTACAGAGAATGGAGTAAGATGCAAAAAACATCCAGTGAGTGAAAGTTCTGTAGGTCAAGACACCTTGTTAATGAAAGAGATCAGAGGAGAATTGCCAGACTGGTTCAAACTGATAGGAAGGTAACAGTAATTCAAATAACCATGCATTACAACAGTGGTACGCAGAAAGGCATCTCTGAATGCACAACACATTGAACCTTGAAGTGGATAGGTACATCAGCAGAAGATCACACTGTGTTACTAAGATGTCACTAATAAAGTGATTAGAGAGTGTATATTTGATTGATCAACAGTTATTCAATAGGCACTGTACCTTATTTGTATAAACTAATTTGACAATGTTCCTTTACTTTCCAAAACAGTTAGCAAATAAAGTTGCCCAGTATTAACAGCAATTAATGGCAATGAAGATCCTGGAAATCTAAAACTGCAACTACAAATTAAAGCTAATGATATGTGTCATCAATATATTCAGCATGTATTACATTTTTTAATGTAAAAACAAGGTTCAGCTATATATTTTACTATCTAAATATGAATTACTACTATTCAGTGTTGTATAAAGTTTATTTTGACTAAGATGCACTTGAAGGTTCAAGATTGCTTAATGTAATTTACCGTACACAAGTGTAAAGGAGAATGAAATAATTGTTACTCTGAATCTGATGCAGCACAAAAAATACAATAAGATAACCAACACAATAATTAAAAAACAGCAATAAATATAAATGCATAGATCGATTGTATGTTCATAAAGTAATGCTAGGTACAGAAGTGTTTGTACATAAGGTGGCTAACAGAAAATGATAAAGTAATGGTGATGAAGGATGTGGAGGTGTTGATCAGCATTACTGCATGGGGAAGCAACTGTTTTCGTATCTGGTGGTCCAGGCGTGGATGCTATGAAGCCTCCTCCTGATGGCAGTAGGACAGAGAGACCATGAGCAGGATGGGTGAGATTCTTCATGATGTTACTGGCCCAAAAACATCTGTATGTTACCGACACCTTTCTGTATATATATCCTTGGGTAGGCTGTTGCTGGTGATGCACTGGACAGTTTTGACTACTCATTGTAGAGCCTTCCTGTTCACCACAGTGCAGTTTCGGTGCCATGTGGTGATGTAGTATGCTAGGATGCTCTCTACTGCACATCTATAGAACAAAATGAGTATAGATGTACACAGTTCAGTTCTCTTCAACCTCCTCAGAATATGGAGGCATTGGTGAGTTTTCCTGATTGTGTAGAAGTCAATAGTTATTTATATTTGTCTTGAAAATCACATATGATGTGTTGGGTTTGTGCACCACTCATATCAATTAAATAAAAGCATGCACACGGAAGATGGCTTTAACTGGTGTATTCACATTGCAGACAGAGAGAGAGAACAATGCGAATGCATCGACAACAGATCAATATGTAGTGCCAAGGTGGTGGGGAGGGTCATTGCTCTAAAAGAAATGGATCCATACATTAAATTTCCTCCCCCTTTAGATTACTGCAGCATAAAATTATATTGTACAGAACATTCAATTTCCCTTTCATAAACCCATATTCCAAGTAAACATGCTTTCACAATAAAAGTCCATAACTAGCTTCACGGTTCTAAAGATTCAGACTTTGGGTGGTGCTCTGTTTCTTTCAGGATAGCGCCTCTGGACCTGTGGAGTGGCATTGGGTTTAGTAGGTGTCTTTTCTAAGATAACATTCTTGATTTACAGTGTCATGTTGCTGTCAATGACATCATCACTGAGAGGTAAGTCCAGTGACTGCAATGAGTCTGCTTGGTTGGATGCAATCAACTTAAGTGCATTCTTTAGTTGAGCATCCAGTATCTGGTCCACATGATGTCTCCATGTCTAATATCCAGCATCCACCGTGTACATCAGTGGTCCAGTTCTTGCAGCTATCCTACTGGGTGTCCACTTGCCTTCTCAGTAATCATGTGCCAGGACTTCCTGCCCAATCTTGAAGCTCCTTGCTGCTTCACTTGGCTACTGGCTCAACATCCCTCCAGAGTTCTGGTTTCAGGAGGTTTATCTGAGATCTCCAATTCCTGCTTATGAATAGCATTGCAGGTGTTTGATTTGTCATCACATGAACAGAATTCTGACACGCAAAAAGGAAGCTGGCCACCTTGTGCTGTAGAGAGAAGTCCTCCTTGTCAGTTGCTTTAATGGACTTCTTGAAGGTTTGGATAAATCTTTCAGCTAACCCTTTTGTTGACGAGAAGCTGACTTGTAAAGTCTGATGCCATTTTTCTTCATGAACAGTTGGAATCCTTCTGATGTGTGTTGTGATCTGTTATCACTCACTATTTGTTCTAACAAGCAGTTTCTGGTGAAGATAGTCCTCAGAGCAGCAACAGTCTTTGCTGAGGTGGTTGACTTCATTGGTACAACCTCCAGCCACTTTGAATGAGCATCCACAACAATCAGAGACATTGAATCCATGAATGGACCAGCAAAACCAATATGCACTCTTTCCCATGGTGAAGAGAGCAACTCCCATGGGTGTTACAGTGCCAGAGGGATTGCATTTTGAACTTTTTTGGCATCCCAAACAGATTCGGCCAAGTGTTCTGTCTGCTTATCTGTTCTCAGCTGTCACACATAGCTCCAGGTGAGACTCTTCGTCTTGACTGTACCCATTGACTAACACTCTAGTGCACAGTGTGGAGGGAATCACAACACAAGATCCATACATCAGCGTTCTTTGACATACCGACAGTTGGTCTTATCTCGCTGAGAAATCTGGAAGCATAGGGTTACCATGAGCTGGCCATTCTTGCATCATGATATCACAGACTTTCGACAACTTCGGGTCGTTTCTTTGGTCCCTTTGTAGTTTGGAATTTGTTACCAGCAACTGGTCCACCAATGGACCAGAAGTAGAACACTTCTTCTGGGTCACAGTATGAAGACTTTTCTTCTTCAGTTACCAATACTGGAAGACTTGACAATCTATGAGCATTGCTGTGTTGTTTGGTACACCTGTCATTAGAGTGGGCTCCTAGAAATAGTACCCAACATTGTAACTGGGTGCAGTCATTACTGGAATTCCCTTCCTGGGGATGAAAATGGACTCAAGAGGCTGGTGATCGGTATCCAGCCCAAATGTTTGTCTGTAGAAGTAGTGGGTGGAACTTCCCCATAAGGTCCGCTCGGTTGATCTGTGCGTAGTTGCGTTTTCCGTGCGTCAGTGATCTTGAAGCAAATACAATCGGCCGTTCAGTTCCGTCTTTCATAATGTGTGACAAAACAGCTCCAATGCCATAAAGGGATACATCACACTCTTGTCTGATGGGCAGGGATGGGTCATAATGGGTGAGCAGTTCATCAAATGTTAATAGTCTCTTTGTGTTTTTGAATGCTCTTTCACATCTTTTTGACCATTCCCACTTTGTTCCTGCCTGGTACAGTGCAATCAACGGATGCAGCACTGTAACAATGTTTGGTAGAAACTGGTGGTAGTAGTTTACAAGGCCCAAGTATGACCTGAATTCTGACACATTACTTGTTTGGGTGCCTGTAACACTGCTTCAGTCTTCTCTTGTGACTTATGTATGCCATACTTGTCAATGACATGTCCACAATATGAGACTTCATTCTTGAAAAACACACATTTCTCTCTCTTTGTGTGCAGACCATACTCACTCAGCCTGGTAAGCATTTACCAAGTTTCTGGAGGCGCTCTTCATCATTTTTGCTAGTCACAATGATTCCAGCAAGGTAACATTGTGATCCAGGGATATCTTGGAGCATCTGGTCCATTGCTCTTTGCCAAATTGCAGGAGCTGATATGAGTGTTGATAGTAAGAAACATTCCTGTTTGACTTCTCAACCTCCATTCGCAGATAGGTTTCTGACAAGTCAATATTTGAAAATCTCTCTCTGCCTGCCAAAGATGCAGAAATGTCTTTTATTCATGGCAGGGGATACTGCACAGGACACAGCACTGGGTTGATGCTCACCTTGAAATCTCCACATATGCAAATGGTTCTGGCCTTCCCTTTCTTGATTGCTGGGACAATGGCCATGGCCCAATCGCTCCACTCAACCTTGGAGAGAATGCTAGATGCCTCCAAGATCTTCAGTTCATCATCTACTTAAGGACGCAATGCCTAAGGCACTGGATGCGCTTTATGGAATCTTGCAGTTGCTGTTTCATCCAGTTTATCTGTTTCATCTGCCCTTCATGCCTTTGAGTTTATCAATCCCCTTCTCAAATACCTTCTGATTAGCATTAAGCATGCCAGTCTCTGGTTAGTGCTACCATTTGGGCTGGCGTTGCCTGTTAATGTCACACTGAGAACATTGATTGAGCACCAGTCTAGTTGGATTTTTCTCAGTAATTCAAGTCCAAAAGCAGCTGGCTGTCCACTTTTCAATATATAAAGCTCTAACTATTGTATTTGGCCTCCATATATCACATTTACTTTCAGTTTGCCTTTGGGAGACACCTTTTCACCTGTGTAAGTCGTTAGCATCACTGAGGTCTTCTCTAACGGTATCTTAGAAAGCAATCAGTTGTAGTCAGTCTCTGGAATTATAGGCAAAGCTGAACCTGTAACCAGTTCCATTTTCAGGGAGAGGGAGAGGGAACAATGTCCATGCGTAGATCAACAAGCTGTGCTGGGGGGGGGGGGGGGGGGTGGTGCCATTGTTCTAAAAGAAGTAAATCCATACATTACATGATGATGTTTAAATGAAAATAGAAGTTGGTTCAAAAGAGCAAAACTTTACAAAGGCTTGCAAGTAGATTTCCAGTTTGAAACACATTGAAATGAAATGCAAAATATAACATTGTTACTCACCAAGGGAAAAGATTAGCTTCTAAAATAGGATCTAGTTCCAAAGCAGCACCACAGACGTAAACAAAAAAACAGAAATTCAGAAAGTGATGAAGGGAAATCCGGTTAATCTCTCACATGGTGGATTGGATAGTGGACTACTTGACAGATAGACCTCAGTATGTGCGGTTGGGAGACTGTAGGTCTGACACGGTGGTCAGCAGCACAGGGGCGCCGCAGGGAACCGTACTCTCTCCGGTCCTGTTCACCCTGTACACATCAGACTTCCAATATAACTCGGAGTCCTGCCATGTGCAGAAGTTCGCTGATGACACGGCCATAGTGGGGTGTGTCAGGAATGGACAGGAAGAGGAGTATAGGAAACTGATACAGGACTTTGTGATATGGTGCAACTCAAACTACCTGCGTCTCAATATCACCAAGACCAAGGAGATGGTGGTGGACTTTAGGAGATCTAGGCCTCATATGGAGCCAGTGATCATTAATGGAGAATGTGTGGAGCAGGTTAAGACCTACAAGACCTGGGAGTACAGTTAGACGAGAAGCTAGACTGGACTGCCAACACAGATGCCTTGTGCAGGAAGGCACAGAGTCGACTGTACTTCCTAAGAAGGTTGGCGTCATTCAATGTCTGTAGTGAGATGCTGAAGATGTTCTATAGGTCAGTTGTGGAGAGCGCCCTCTTCTTTGTGGTGGCGTGTTGGGGAGGAAGCATTAAGAAGAGGGACGCCTCAAGTCTTAATAAGCTGGTAAGGAAGGCGGGCTCTGTCGTGGGCAAAGTTCTGGAGAGTTTAACATCGGTAGCTGAGCGAAGGGCGCTGAGTAGGCTACGGTCAATTATGGAAAACTCTGAACATCCTCTACATAGCACCATCCAGAGACAGAGAAGCAGTTTCAGCGACAGGTTACTATCGATGCAATGCTCCTCAGACAGGATGAAGAGGTCAAAACTCTCCAATGCCATTAGGCTTTACAATTCTACCGCCAGGACTTAAGAACTTTTTGAAAGCTATTATTAATGCTTTTTGAGATAGTGATTTAGATGCATATCATATTTTTTACTGAGTTAAGTATTGTATGTAATTAGTTTTGCTACAACAAGTGTATGGGACATTGGAAAAAAGTTGAATTTCCCCATGGGGATGAATAAAGTATCTATCTATCTATCTCTATCTATCTAATTGCTTTGGTTGTTGCGCAATGCTTCAACATTATTTCATTAAAAGGGAAAGGAAAAACACTGTTGACTGTGTAGGTGACAAGAATTTCCTTTGTGAAGCTTTTTTGCATACCCCTTTTTCTTCTGGGGCACCAACAAAATGTGGGAAGCAACAGCACTATGACTTGAACAAGCTCCAAAAATGAGGTCAGCAATATTTCCATGTCTGAAACAAACTGTGAGCAGACAAAGAATAACTACCTCAGTCCCAGGAGTCTTTTATAGGACAAGAAGAGCCAACCATTTTCCTGGTCCTCGTGTCGACTTTAGAAGGAGCTTGATAAAATTAGAGCAATATAGAATTGTTGTGGCATTGAAGGGGAACCATCGATCCACAGAAATTGATTGAAAAAGTTCTTGGAAAGAATGGGTTAAAATAAATTGTGCGCAGCCATTAAAGCTAGGTTGCCTTTGAATTTCACTTTACTTACAAAGGTTATGTGCTATATGCTGTTTTGTTACAAATGAAAGTTTGAGTCAAAAATGATGCAGTCTCTTAAAGTTGACATATTCACTCAGGTGATTATTATTATTAGATATTACTGAACGGCTGTAGTGACCAAGAGGACTGGCAGAGGTTTGAAAGTGTGATCTTTATTCTGAGTTGGGCTGCCAAGAGTAAGATTGTATTATAAATGGAAACTGACCTGCATTGCAGAGGAGACTTCACTATATTCTTTGAAACTGTTTTCAGCAGAATTTGGTTGATATTCATCATCATGATGCTCTTAATTAAAAAATATGGTAGTGATTAAGTTATGAGAAATAAGGATTTAAACAAAAAATGAAGAAGGTCAGTGCCATTGAGAAATGAGAAAAAAATCTTAAAGTGGGGACATGAATAATGGAGATCTCAAATGAGCTTCAATTTTTAAGGAAGAACTAGAATTTTTGACTGAGCATATGCTGCTGTTTGGTTCTTTTATTTTGCTGCACATCTTGAAATGCACCACAGTTTCAGCTGTGTTACTATGGATGCCTCAGTGAATATCAAGTCCAATTGCTACCTTCTGACAGGCATACTAGTTCATCGCCTGCTGAGGAAGTTGCTTTAAAGTAGCAGTAAGAGCACTTCCTCTCATCTGCCTACCTTGTATGGCAGTAAATCAACATCACCAGCCATCAAAGCAATGGGTGGTTGACATTTCTTTCCATCACCTCTGCATACACACCATTTCATGAGGCCACACCGGGTTTTCTGCATTCAATATTTGCCTGACGGTTCTTTCAGCCTCCTCCCTGCTTGCTGGCAGCCTGTGTAAAGCTAGATAGAAACATAAAAGATTCATGTTGAGCCTTGATGAAGACTGAAACAATATTTACCCCCGTCTCTGGCCTCTTACTTTTAAATAATCATATCCCTTTTGACTGCTCACCATATTTTCTGTATTCCTCACCAAACATGCTTCCATGACAAGGCTGTGACAGTGCAGAGAGCTCCTACTAATTATAGAAATGAACTGACTTCAGACAGTCCCAGGGATTCAGCTCACTATATTGTTGGCTAGTTTGTGCAGGCTGCTTAAGATTGCTGGCCTTGTTTCACCAGCATCTCAAAATCAGCTCTTCAGTTTCATGGTATTTAATTAATTTTGGTTCAGGAAATTCAGGCATTTTGACTGCATATTAAAGGACTACTGAGTAAAACCATTCAGTTAATAAATGATAAGCGAGATGGCAAAGATGACTGATACACATATGAATCTGTTGTAAAAACAGCAACCTTGTTATTTCCAAGCTTGCTGAACATAATAGTGCATTTACATCTGATCCCCAATGTAAAAATGTTAACACCTGCTTGCAGAACTAATTTGAGATTGCAAATGATTCCAAGCATGGTTTCATTATGTGTGTTACTGTTTAATTCAGGTGTACATAACACTAGAGATTATGATTTTGCTTTGAGCATAAAACTACCTTCCTATAACATATGGCAGTGTTAACAATGGCATTATAATCCTTTCCATTTCCTCCACTATCAACAATTAATTTAGAATTCATTTTTCAACTCAGGTAAAAAAAAATGACACAGAGGCACTTAGCAAAGAGGGAGGTTAAAGGAATTCCAAACCTACTCAGGAGGTCCTACTCCAGTGAACACTTAATACTTTAGGAACATCAGATTTGCCTCTGCAGTCACTTATGCCATACCATCAGCTGTACAAATCCAAGCAATTTCCTTTTCACTCTGCTTTTTGTGGTTGAATGTATTAATTGCTGTCATTAGTTACCTTAGCAAAGAGCACGTCAACAACTGCTAATGATCATGGCCTTAAAATAATAATCATTGGATGATGAGATTCATTAATCTAAAGGAAAGATTGTCATGAAGGTAAAATGAAAATACACAAAAATTTCCTCCTTTCATTCCATGGTTATATTTAATTTTCAGTACAATAATACACAGTGCTCTATAATTGATGACTTTGCCATGTTTTTTAAGCTGCATTCTGATTGATTTTTAACATTCACATTAAGTGCAAAAATAAAACCTTCAAAAGGCTTCCAAGCCATTGGGAATTCGTAACTAATGATATTCCATATCTCCAAAGCCACATATTTGAAAAACATGTATTTACATTTGCAGATGGAATGAGGTTGTCAAAGGTTCAAGAAGCAATGTTCAAACAGCTTTCTTTTTTTTAAAAAATGATACACTTGCCTCAAAATTGAATTGGCTAACAGGTGACTTTTTAATGTGCAAATTATGTACACTATTCACATTAATGTATTGCTATTTTTCCAACATTAGTTGCTTTCCTAATGATGTTATTATTTAGTTAAAAACATTTCTTGCGTATATTAACACACATTTGCCATGCATCAAAGGACTTGCTTAGATGCTGTATATTACAAAGTGGAACGGATATTGTTTTTTATTTGTTTCTTACTTGTTGAACAATCTGCTAACTTCAGTGCATCTTAATGTACAACTTTAGAACATTATAGGTTGTTCAGACATCTACCAAGTTTCGTAGAGTGCACTGAACTTAACAGAGCTTATTGACATGCATTCCATGGGTAATTCAGTAGTGACTCCATTAGTACCACTGCATGAGAATACTTCGATGAGGTGTGATTGTCTTCTTCTAATGAGTGATGTGAATTGTCACAAAAATGGATACAGTTCAGCTGTGTTCATGTTCAGTATAATTTATAGGAAAATAATCAAACAATATAAAAATTGAAAAGATATAGAAGTTGGGTTTAACAACCTTGCACATTTTAATCTGATAACACATAGTCCCTCTGTAGTTGCATTCTGGCTATTGGAAGGCTGTTGTGTTGTAGTTGAGTCAACATAGTCCTTGGTGACCAGTGAAACATTCCTGCCCTTGATCTCTCAGTTTCAGACAGGTTCATGTGACCAATTGAAAGAATTGCCTTGATAACTAGCTGTGGGCATGTGTGACTGTACTTTCAGAGAAAGGATGGTGGGCAGTGATTTGCTGTCCTTTTGAGGAATGCATCAATGACTTAAACTGACACACCAAGAAAACACTCAATGTATGGCCAATAGTGAAATGATCTGCTGCTCATTGACAACATCACCATTATTTCTACTTTCAGGCCAACTACTAAGCTAGCTAACCAAATTAGAATCCCAAGTCTCTGGTCCATTCAGACAACCCTCTTCTCCTTTGTAACTTCCTGTACATTCTACTCACTACAAAGAAAGCAGAAGTGGAATTATGATGGGGCATATCGCTTGACCTGCAGAATGGAGATAAAGGAGTTGATGAAGATGATTGACGACGGTAGGGTAGCAGACTTGACAAGATCCTTCATGTTAAATTGATCCAGAAGATTAAAGCACATGGGACCCATTGTACCTTGGTAGACTGGATTATTTGTGACATATATGATTGAACGTAAATATAGCAGGGCTGATTATAATTTTATTAACAACACAAAAATTGGCAGAAATGTGAATACTGAGGAGGTTGTAAAAGGATATAACTGCCTATAGATCAGTTGGAGATATGGGCAGGAAAATGACAGATGCAGCTTAATTTGGACATCTGTGAGATGCTTACTTTGAAAGGTCAAACCCTTAAGAACAATGACGTGCAGATATACTTTGGGGTGCAAGCCCATAGCTCCCTAAAAGTGAAAACACAAATAGATAATCCAATCAGAAACAAGAGAAAATCTGCAGATGCCGGAAATCCAAGCAACACACACAAAATGCTAGAGGAACTTAGCAGGCCAGGCAGCATCGATGGAAAGAAGTACAGTCGAAGTCTTGGCTGAGACGTTGACTGTACTTTCTTCCATCGATGCTGTCTGGCTGCTGAGTTCCTTCAGCATTTTGTGTGCGTTACACAAAATAGATAAGAAGGCATTTAGTGTGCTTGCCTTTATCAGATAGAGTGTTTAGTGTAGATATCAAGAAATCATATTATACAAGCTGAATAAAATGTGGAAGGCATTTTTTTTTCATGCAGAGTGGTAGGTGCCCAGAGCGCACTGTCAGGGAAACAGTGGAAGTAGATACGATAGTGATGTTTACGAGGTGTTTACACATGTGCAGGCAGGGAATGAAGGGATTTGGATAATGTGCAGTGACAGATGATTACCTTAATTTGACATCATGGTCGGCCCAGCCATCATGGACCAAAGTGTTGTTTCTATACTGTTCTATGTTCTATGATCCCAGTATATTACATCATTAATACCCATCATCAAAGGGGTTTTCAAAATGGAAATGCAAACAACTGTGCTTCTTCAGAGAACTTAGTTCAAAATGGGAAATGTTTAATGGGCCTGATCTCTAGCCTTAGGGCTGCATTAACCTTTTGCAGTGGCACAACTTCCAAAGAATTCTAGGCCTCAGTTCCATAGCTTTCCCATGAGTGGAGGTGGCTGATATCACGAGCAGGCCGTGAGATGTCACTGCCAATACTGACAGACAGCATTTCACAAGGAGCTGCCAAAGACCTACTTCCCTGATAAAATTTTGGGAAAATGTTGAAATTGACTTATTTACTATTAATTATTATTTAATATTAAATCATTTGATTCCTTATTGTTGAAGTTAGGCATTTATTTAAATATATGTTGAGCCTTCATCAACTACAAAAATAAGTTAAAATAAAACATAATGGGCTAATCTTACTTTATTTAAAGATAAGCAAATGAACAGTGCTGAGTTGGAAATATGAGTTATGAGTGTTATAAAACTCTAGGGACAAATATATAGCGTAAGCTATTCTCTTGGTCTCAATGGTGGCCTCTATGTGCCCACATCTGACCTCCAGCATGAGTATGTAGGTGTGGGAATCTGGACTACACTGACATTCACACTGCAGTTTGCCCTCATTTCTCAGCTGGCTGTGTTGGGAGGGGAAACAAGCTTTTAGATATCATCAACATCCCGTGAGTCTTCGCTGACCAAAACCAACCTGCGCCAGGCACAGAAAAATATTATGGCCACAGGGCTAAGTCAGAGGCTGAGTTTACCATATTTAAGTATTTTCATATCCAAAAAGAAAACTATAAAACACGACTTGTATGTTAACACCAGTTTCTCTGGATATTAGACATGTAATGGCTTATAAAGTAAGGAATTATATTTTTGAGGCCCAACTAGATATTCTGATAATAAAATTGCTCAAAATATTGCCATAAATCTTCATGGGTCTAAAATCACAACAAAAAAAATCTTTGTTTTTGGAATACCTGCATATCATACTGAGAGGTCTGAATGAATGCAATCTCACATGTAAAGACTGCTAGATGAATCCTGAAGGAGATTTATAAGACATACAAAAGGAATAAATTGTTTCACTTCCTGTTAGGACCAGGGGCAAGACAAAACATCTTATGAGCAGATGTGCAATCTGGATCTGGATTAGTCTTAAACTTTAGAGTTCACAGACAGTAACGAGAAGAAACATATCATCTTCCTTTATTTGATTTGATTCTCCAGCCAGCTCACTTTGCAATGCTAACTTTGTCAAACATGAGAAGCCCCATGCTCATCTAGTGCTGCTCAGTGGTATGAAAATGCTGACAGGCAGATTAACACTGAGATGGAGAGTAAGTTTTCAAGAAGTGTTTTAATTGTATTAGTAGCTATATCACAGTATTGTTTATTGATAGTCCAGTCCTGCTTAGTCTGACAATGGCTTCTAAGATACCAAAAGTTAACATTGCTGAACTAATGAACACTTGTAAACTACTACAGGGAACAATATGGCAAACTGCTGGGCTGGTATAATGGGAAGAGTCGCAATATGCAGGGAGAGGCAGCCAACGGGTGGCAGAGATTTTTTTACAACATGTTAAACCTGCCTAAGATATCCAGGCTTCCTGACAAACTCAGCCGAGTGCATGTGATGGCAATACACATAACACAATTTTTTACCTACTATTTAAGCATACAGTACAAGTATCACACCTAATGAACTCTGGGATTAGCTGTACAGCAAAATCAATACAGGTAAAACAGTTTGCAGATAAGCAAAAGTTACCCTAAGCTTTTCAGATACCTTAGCGTGAGCTGTAAGGAGCTGTGGGAATATCATGTTCCCTGTGAATAGAAAGAGGAATCCAGCAACTGAGACAGGAAGTAATTGCTATAGATAGCAGGATTGTGGGGCTTGCTGCTGGGTTCACCAAAGTAAAATGTTCTATGCCTTCATCAGATCTGGAAAGGCAAATGCATTTATATATTTACCTATGCCTTGATATAAATATGATTTCAAGTCCTCAATTTTCTTTCTTGCACTTGTTCCAGTGTGGCACTTTAAATGTCAAGTTACTTTGCAAACATTCTTCTCTGTCTAAATATATTCTTATTTTCTGGATTCTTGCCTGCTGCTCTTTGCATTCAATCCCTTCCTTACACAATATCATGCTGGCTTCTCATGGTCACCATTATCAATATCAAGTGACAAATATGCAAAGGTAAACCTTAGCTGTTCTGGCTTTCAGAGATCATTCATATCTTTGAGCTCCCACAGAAGATAGGCCTATTGCCTATCACCTCGGCAATAGGCAGGTAATGACAGCTCCTCTCAGAGCAGGCCACCTGCTAGCCATGCACCGGCTCAGACATTCTCAGCTTTTAAGGGCCAGTGAAAGAGATTTTTAATTTATCATTCATAAAATCACACATCCGATGAGGAGGAGTATACGATGGAGGTGGAACAGAGACAGAATTACCATTCTGGAGGTTGCAGGATGCTCCAAGATCTACTCAGTTGAATGCAGAACTGCCTCTCAGAGTGGCAGCAGACAATGTGAGAGGTGTTTTCATGCATCGTAATAGGATTCCACAGTGGCAGAGAGTTTGAAGCAAGTGGCCTAATTTTGTTGTAGCAAGCAATTGGATAATTGCCAGCCATCAGACCCTCCCTGAGGACAAACTGCAAATGCCACCTCGGCGGGAATACGTGATATTCCTGTCTTGTCTTTACGTGGTCTTTCTGATCTGCAGGTAATTGTGAGTAGTGAAGTTTGGTAGGTCCATAAGATTTATAATATATACAGGTCCATTGAAGTCAGTGAATTTATCAAAATACTTACCCTCTATCTGCCCTGATCACTATTCCTTGTTCTACAGGTTGATGCTTTACCCCACAGATATGCAGCTGCAGTTGGACGTGGTGATGCACTATCAATAACTCACGCTGAAAGGTAGGAAGTGAGATATCGGCTTTTATTGACTGGAAGAATAAACAACACTACATCCTGGGGAAAGAGGGAGAGCAGCAGCCCACAGTCGCCTTTATACAGGGGTCTGTGGGAGGAGCCACAGGAGCAGTCAGCAGGGTCTGTGGGAGGAGCCACAGGAGCAGTCAGACAGGTATATCTAGTTCACCACACGTGGCAGGGACATCCTGGCAGCTCCCAAGCCCAGACAAGAGCATCTCAGCTGTCAGAGAAGGGATCTGTGCTGCTGGTCCTGGTTGAACTTACAGCGATTGAACCAGGGAGGAGTTTTAAAGAAGATAACAGCTGCCGATTACTTGTTGCACAAGGGACTCTAAAAGGGGGCTTTATACAAGAATAAATTGTAATTTTTCAGCCCATTCAGCTCACATAAGAAAATTATTTGTTTCTATTGTTTCCCTTCTAATGCATTAATGGCTTTCAAATGTCAATAGAGATTAGACACTGGGTCATGGTGGGTGAAGAGGCAAGTATGGACTGTGCATAGAACTTGTTGCAATTTGGCAAAGGCAAATCTGGTTGCCATCTTGGCAGATGGGTGAATACCTTGAGGCTCAATAGATCTTGGAGGACTCAGGACACCTCTGGACATGCCTATATTGTGTATGATTTGGTGTGCATCTTCTTCATTAGGTTCAAAAGATACATTTAATGTCAGAGAAATGTATTCAATATACGTCCTGATATTCTTTTTCTTCGTAAACTTCCACAAAAACAGAGGAGTGCCCCAAAGAATGAATGACAGTTAAACATTAGAGCCCTAAGCACCCCCAGCTCCCCCTCCCACACACCAGCAGCAGCAACACAATGACCCCTCCCCAACAGCAAAACAAACAAGCATTGGTGCCCTCCACCGGGCACTCAAGCGTGCAGCAAAGCATCAATAAAGACACAGACCTGTAGTTCCCCAAAGACTACTCATTCGCATGGTAATTCGACAGGCTCTCTCTCTTGCTAATAAAGGGTAAAAAAAGAGGTGACCCTGCTTCACAGCAAGAAGGGAGACGTAATAATCAACTCGCTCATCCATGATGTTAAAAGTCTGTTGCATCACCTCTTCTGAGCTCCACGCCCAGGGAATGTGCCCCGAGGCCAGCTCCCTGGACACACAACCGGCAGCTAACCCACTGCTCCCAATGTTCCACTTTCTCCTGCGATGCCCCAGTCAGGGGAACTGGCCTTGAATCAGCCAGTCTCCAGAGCCACGAAAATCCGTTGCCCTGAAGGTGCACTGGTCTTCAAGGTCACATCCTTGGTATATTAAAAAGCAGCCGGTCGTGAGGCCCTGAGAGCGGGAACCATTCCTGCAAAGAACCAAAGTCAGAATGTAACTCCAGGTCAGGGCCTTCAAAAGAACCCTGAAAAGGAAAAAAAAGAGATATCAAATATAGAAATAGACCTTTTTAATGCTCTCCTTCCTCTTCCTGTCATCCAAGTAGGCTGCTTCCAATTTGCACTACTGCATAGTATTATGTTGAGTGCAGCATATTGTGAATCCCATTCAAAAGCTACATATTGAAAATAACTGCAGTCTTCAGCCTGAACTGAAAAGGCAGTGTGCCAATAGCTTATTTGGTGAGTATGTCTGTGGGTGGGTTTAAACTAAACCTGACCTGATGCTTAGAGTTATTAGTCTTGTCTTAATGTGTAACTCTTGTTTCCAAGCAGACAGCCTTGAAATATGCTTGGTGGATGAATGGACCAGAATTAAGGGATTGCCACAGGATGAATGAACATATGAAGCAATGCATGTATATTGGGCATTTTTGTAGAAAGAGTGCAAACAGACCACCAGAATTTTCATGGTATCAATATTAAGTGTTCCTAGTTGATGTAGAGGGTACCTTGAGAGCTCGCGCAGTCTCCTCCACCTGAGACATTAGCTCTAGCTCACTGATCTCAATAATTTGATATGCTTTTGTTAGCAAGGCATCCATCACCTGCCAGTCTATTTTTGGGTGGACATTTTTGGGATCCTTCAGATCTCAGTAGCCGAGCAATGAAAGGATCTCAAGGCTCAGGATGTAGGGCATTATCCACTTTCATAGCTACTGGTAAGAGTTAGTCTACTAGCTCCAGGAGGTTGCAGCTCCTCCTCTCAAAGTCCGCAGAGACCTGCTACCATCTGCCATGGTACCCTGAACTCCCGTGGACATGTCATGGACACAGCTGCAGCCTGTAAATCCTTTATACAATTTCTTCCGCACTGCTGCTGCCCTCTCCCTTGTCCATCTGCAGGTAGATTAGGACCGGTCTGCTTGTTGCCCTTCATGGTTCTCCTCTGGACATCTACACATAAAGTGAGCTGAAAAGTACAGTAACTACTTTCAAAATTCTGAAGTTTATTCAGTGGGAAGATAACCTACAGAATTTTCCAAATTTTTCTTGAACAAATGACTAACTTATTTCCTACAAAGAAATGCTTCCTCAGGGTCACTCAAAACAATGGTTGAGGGGTCTCACCTGTTTCACAGGCAAATTCCAGAACAACTGGAAAGGCATGGAGCCACTGAACTTTCAGACCTGCTGTTAGCATTGTGTCCAATACGTAAGATTAAATTTGCCAACATACATATTTCTCAGGTGTGTTTCTCTGAACCTGACATGTTCAGGTTAAATCCCAAATTTTGTGTGTTTCACACAGCTTTATGTTTTGTGTGTTTCACACAGCAAATTTTGTGTGTTTTACACAGCAACACCTTCTGGAGATTTAACAACCATAAAGTCACAAAGAGGAACAACAGAGACACTTGGGCTTTGTCTCACTGAGTCCACATGGACCATCAACCACTCACCTACACTAACCTGATACTAATCCCACGTTCGCCAAGCTAAAGAACCTACCACACCCACCCCAGCTGACTTCTCAGAGTAGTTAACGTTTTCAGTCCTCTCTATCCCAGATCCAAACCTAGTTTCTTCATAAGAGTGATTTCAAACTACAGCATCTGCTCATTTTTTTTATTTTTGGTCTTCAATGAAAATGAATGAACTGGAGGATTTTATAAGCACTGAAAAATTACCTCTAGGTTTTCCCCATCACCAGTTAATGAATTTGCAAACAAGGTATCACAGATTATCCTTCGGGGTACTGGATTATTTTACATTCCATTGATCAAGCAGTTGAAATTAAATTTAATGAGCCATTCAAAAGAAGGAAACTCCAAAAATGCAGCTCATGTTAAGTGTCTGGAGCATCAGTCTGTGTGTTACTTAGAGAAAGACCCCTGGTCAAAATATAATCAACTCCTGAAGTGGAACTTGAAAGCACAATCTTCAATCAAAAGGCCAAGGAACTTTTAAATAAGCTACAAAAAATTCTGCAGATGCTGAAAATCTTGAGCAGCACATATAGAATGCTGGGTGAGCTCAGAGGTTCAGGCAGAATCAATGAAGAGCCGACATTACAGCCCAAGACCCTTCGTCTGGACTGGAAATGAAGAGGGTGGAAGTCAAAATAACAAGGTGGGGGGAGTGGGAGTAGCAAAAGCTGGCAGGTAATAGGTGAGTCCAGGTATGAGGTGGAGGTAGGTGGGTGGAGGACGGAGGATGAAAGGGAATAATGTGAGAAGCTGGAAGGTGATGGCTGGAAAGGGCAAAGGGCTGAAGAAGAAGGAATCTGATGGGAGAGGTCAGTAAACCATGGGATAATGGGAAGGAGGTAGGAAATCAAAGGGAGTGATGGGCAGGGGAGGGGAAGCAAAGTAAGAAGGCCATAGGAATGAGGGAAAACAAAAGGGAGTGGTTACCAGAAGTTAGAAAAATCAATGTAGCTGTTAATTGAGCCAGCTTTGCTGATGGTTGGCACGTCTAAGCTGTGTAGATTCAAAATGTACGAAAACCTGGTTGTATCTAAGGATCCAGTTTATACTTTGTTGGAGAGCCCCTTATTTTCTGACTGGAAGCTTCAGCAATGAACAAAGATGTAGCTAACCAAATGCTTGTGAACTAGAAAGATGCGAACAGGAGTAGCTAGTGCACACAGACAACTGTAGCCATTCTCTTGCCTCAGTCGCTCCCCAAAGGACCAGCCGGATGGTACAGCATGAAGCAGAGTGGTAGTGCAGCAGTCAGTACTGCTACCTACTACCTCACAGTCTTGGGCACCTGTGTTTTAATGTGCCCTCAGGTTGTCTTTCCTAAGTTTGCACTGTTACCACTACATGGTTTTCTACTTGGTACTCTGGTTTCTTAATGTTTCTTAAGATCTGGCTGTTTTTTGTTGGTAGTAGACATTAATATCTTCTGTTGCTAAGTGTATTTACAGTTTTGGGGGTTTGATTGTCCTGATTTATATTCCCTATATTGTGTTGTGGTTGGTCTGGAGTTTTTTTTTTGTTTGTTGCGGGGCTTGGGGAGGATACTAATTTTACATGTCCTCAATTTGGGTGCTTTCTCAATTATCTTTCTTTGTATCATATTATTATTGTATGTTTATTTTTGCACTGTATCAATGTTCTTCATTTCGATCTGGGGTTTTTTATCTGTAGCTATGTAGAAAATGTATTAAAAAACTAATAAAAAAATTTAAAAAGATCTGGCTGGTAATTTAATTAGATAGATAGATAGATACTTTATTCATCCCCATGGGGAAATTCAACATTTTTTCCAATGTCCCATACACTTATTGTAGCAAAACTAATTACATACAATACTTAACTCAGTAAAAATATGATATGCATCTAAAATCACCCTCTCAAAAAGCATTAATAATAGCTTTTAAAAAGTTCTTAAGTAGTTTACTTAAATATATTGAGTCCTAACCCCGGCACTTTAACATATCTTACTCCTGGCGGTTGAATTGTAAAGCCGAATGGCATTGGGGAGTATTGATCTCTTCATCCTGTCTGAGGAGCATTGCATCAATAGCAACCTGTCACTGAAGCTGCTTCTCTGTCTCTGGATGGTGCTATGTAGAGGATGTTCAGGGTTTTCCATAATTGACCGTAGCCTACTCAGCGCCCTTCGCTCTGCTACCGATGTTATACTCTCCAGTACTTTGCCCACGACAGAGCCCGCCTTCCTTACCAGCTTATTAAGACGTGAGGCGTCCCTCTTCTTAATGCTGCCTCCCCAACACACCACTACAAAGAAGAGGGCGCTCTCCACAACTGACCTATAGAACATCTTCAGCATCTCACTACAAACATTGAATGACGCCAACCTTCTAAGGAAGTACAGTCGACTCTGTGCCTTCCTGCACAAGGCATCTGTGTTGGCAGTCCAGTCTAGCTTCTCGTCTAACTGTGCTCCCAGATACTTGTAGGTCTTAACTTGCTCCACACATTCTCCATTTATGATCACTGGCTCCATATGAGGCCTAGATCTCCTAAAGTCCACCACCATCTCCTTGGTCTTGGTGATATTGAGACGCAGGTAGTTTGAGTTGCACCATATCACAAAGTCCTGTATCAGTTTCCTATACTCTTCCTCCTGTCCATTCCTGACACACCCCACTATGGCCGTGTCATCAGCGAACTTCTACACATGGCAGGACTCTGAGTTATATTGGAAGTCTGATGTGTACAGGGTGAACAGGACCGGAGAGAGCACGGTCCCCTGCGGCGCTCCTGTGCTGCTGACCACTGTGTCAGACCTACAGTCTCCCAACCGCACATACTGAGGTCTATCTGTCAAGTAGTCCACTATCCAATCCACCATGTGAGAGTCTACTCCCATCTCCGTTAGTTTGTGCCTTAAGATCTTGGGCTGGATGATGTTAAAGGCACTAGAGAAGTCCAGGAATGTAATCCTCACAGCACCACTGACCCCATCCAGGTGAGAGAGGGATTTGTGCAGCAAATACATGATAGCATCCTCCACTCCCACCTTCTCCTTATACGCAAACTAAAGAGGATCCCGGGCGTGCCTGGTTTGTGGCCTCAGATTCTGTATTATCAGCCGCTCCAAGGTCTTCATCACGTGCGACGTCAAGGCAACAGGTCTGAAGTCATTCAACTCCTTTGGTTGTGGTTTCTTCGGTACCGGGACAATACAGGATGTTTTCCACTGTCTGGGTACTCTTCTCTGCTCCAGGCTCATGTTGAAGATGCGCTGTAGTGGTTCTCCCAGCTCAGTCGCACAGGCCCTCAGTAATCGTGGGGATACTCCATCCGGTCCAGCCGCCTTGCTGGTACAGATCTTCCTCAGTCGACCTTCCACCTGTGCAGCCATAATCCTGGGCGTGGGCAAGGTCTCCTGTGAGTGGCTATTTTCCTGTGAGGGAAGTAAGAGGGAGGATGAGTAGAAAGACAAGCCTGGTGTGGAGTTCTGCGGTGAGGATGAGATTGTGCTGTCGAACCTATTGAAGAAGTTGTTCAGCTGGTTCGCTTTCTCCACATCTCCACTTATGTTTGCCCCCCGCTTTGCACCACATCCGGTGATGATCTTCATCCCATCCCACACCTCCTTCATGCTTTTTTTCTGCAGCTTTTGTTTTAGCTTCCTCCTATACTGCTCCTTTGCCCCCCTTATCTGTACTCTGAGCTCCTTCTGAACTCTTTTAAGCTCCAACCGATCACCATCTTTAAAGGCCCTCTTCTTCTGATTTAGGAGAAGAATTAGCTACTGAATTCTGAATTAGCTACTATAAATTACCCCTACTCCAGGTCATAGAGTTATACAACATGGAAGCAGGCCTTTTGGCCGAACTCGCCCATGCCAACCAAGATACCCTATTCATACTAATGCTGTTTGTCAGCCTTTGGCCTATAACATTCTGAATCCTTCCAATCCATGGACCTATCTCAATGCTGTATTTCAACTCATTTCAACGAGTTCCCCTGCCTGCTCATTCTACATATATACCATATTCGGAGTGAAATAACTCACCCCTCAAATTCCTATGAAATGGTTCCCCTCTCTACTTAAACCAATGTCCTCTAGTTCTTGATTTCCCAATCGTGGGGAAAGGCTGAGTGCATTCACCTTATCAATGCACCTCATGATTTTAAATGCCCCTATCAAATCACCTCTCAGTCTCCTGCACTCCAAGTAATGAAGTCCTAGCCAGTATAACCTTTCCTTGTATCTCAGTTCCTCAAGTCCTGCAGTATCCTTGTACGTCTTTTCTGCATTGCTACCAGTTTACAGTACTCACATCTTTCCTATAAGTGGATGGGAGCTGATGGTTGTGACATAGGTTGCAGGCAGTTAAGTGGAGAATGATATTATTCCAAAAGCTGCGCAGACTTGATTAGCTAAATTATCTCTTCTATGTCCTAAGGAAATATGAGAGAGTGGAACAGATCTAATGCTTCAGGTAAAAAAATCCTTCTTCAGAGCTGGAAACTGAGGAAGGATAAAAATTGTTCTCTCACTTTCCAATTCTGTTGTAAGGTCTTTGATTGGAATCATTAAGTCTTTTTCCATTTCAATTTATGTTGCCTGACCTACAGAGACATTCCAACATTTTCTTGTAGGTTAGTAGACTGCTATAACTTACTATTTTGAGGATATAAGTAGTAAAAGAATTGACGGGGAGTTATTGAGTAATTAAGGTAGAATAAATTACAGAACCTCAGGGAAATAAAAACAGCAAGAAAGGGACCACTGGGATTACTCTACTAAAAACTGGCATTAGCCTAATGTGCCAGATAGTCTCATGTTCTGTTATAAAAAGCAAGGAAGATAATATTTGGTGCTCATATACATACCCAGTAGCGACTTTGTTATGTACACCTGTACACACGCTTGTTAATGCAAATATCTAATTAGACAATCATGTAGCAGTAACTCAATGCGTAAAAGCATGCAGACATGGAAGGACACTCAGTTTCTTTCAGACCAAACATCAAAATGGGAAAGAAATGACTTTACCCCTGGAATGATTGTTGGTGCCAGAAGGGATAATTTGATATCTCAAAAACTGCTGCTCTTCTGGGATTTTCATGCACAACAGTGCCTAGAGTTTACAGATAATGGTGTGGAAAACAAAAGACATCCAGTGAGTGTCAGTTTTGTGGATGAAAATGTCTTGTGAGTTGGGGAGGTCTGAGGAGAAGGGCCAGTCTGGCTCAAGCTGACAGGAACGTGACTGTAACACAAACAAGCATGTGTTGCAACAGTGGTGTGCAGGCGAACAACTCTGAATGCTCAAGCAAGAGAAAATCTGAAGAATTTGGAAATCCAAGCAACACAACACAAAATACTAAGGACAGCAGGCCAGACAGCATCTATGGAAAAGAGTACAGGAACTTAACACATAGAACATGCTCAACACATCGAACCTTGGGCTACAACAGCAGAAGACATGAACATACACTTAGTGGCCACTTGACTAAGCACAGGAGGTACTAATAAAGGTCCACTGAGTTCATCTGATTGAGTGAAAGAGAAGTAGACAAGTGGGTTGTAGTTAACCTAACAGAAGTAAACATTTTTTTCTCAATCTTCTGTCACAACCTCATATCTTGTAGCATATAGTAGTGATATCAGTATTTTTAATGGATGTTTTAGATAGGTTAGGAAAATAATTAACCATTGCATTATGCTGCCACTATTGTTGAGACATGAGGGTGAAATTATCATTTTTATTTCCATTGATTTTTCTTCAAGTTAGTAATTCAATAGCTGATTGCAAATGAAAAATATCTACTACCACATTCCTTCATTCCCCCTCTGGCTGTTGTCTCAATTTGCATTGCATTCTCCCAATTAACAGCTAATGCACCAAATATTTAGAACTGTACCACCATCTCTGAGTATTTCAGCTGTAGTGATGGTCAAACCCCAAACTAAAGCCTGCACTTAATAAAGAAAGATTGTGCAGCCACTTTATAGTGTGCACACATAAAACTTACATAAATTTATAACAGTCCAAAGTGAAAAGATTTATATTTCATTTTCTGCAATCTCTGCAATTGTACAAGTGTTGAAAGGCATGATCTGCAGAAATATTGTTTGATGAATGGTTTATGCTTTACACATAATTCTGCTGTACCTCATGTTTCAATTGCCATCAGCATACATTTCCATGGCTTAAATGCATTAATTAAAATTGAATTGGAATTTTGAGGTTTTGTGGGTGGAGTGGGGAAGGCATTCTATTAATTCACCATGACTCTCTATTATGGTTATACTGGACCTTTTTGATACTGTAGGTCACTGCTGAATGTGAGGTTAATTCAATTCTGCATTCTCATGATCCTGAAGTCATAATCCACCTACAGAATATTTTCACTGACGTCAGCGTTCTCCTTTAGTCTCGCTTCTAATAAGTCCATTGAATCCCACACACTGAACCTTTCCCAAGATAGTTGTTCAATGTGTGCTTTGCATTTATATATTTTTTTGCTTTCTAGTATTGAAAAATAAGTGTATCAGAAGAATCTTAGATATTCTCCCAGGGTTAGTACGAGCAGGATTGAAGGCCACTATTGGGGCATTTAGAACTTTGCCCAGGAAATTGCTTGTGCTGCTCCAGGGTGCTCTGTTATTGGACACTTAAAGAAAAACTATGTTTTAATAATGCTCTCTGTTCTATATTGAATATCAAAAACCTCAAAGACCTTGGTCTCAATACCTAACTGTGCAATCGGATCCTCGACTTCCTCACTTACAGACAGTTCAGATTAGCAAAAACATCTCCTCCACAATCACCATCAGCAAGTTTGTATGCTTAGCTCCCTGCTCTACTCAATTTATACTTGTGTTGGTGAGGCTAGGCACAGCTCCAATGCCATATTTAAGTTTGATAACAACACTACTATTGTTGGCCAAATCAAAGGTGGTGACAAATCAACATGTAGGAGGGAGATTGAAAATCTGGCTGAGTGGTGCCACAACACCAACCTGTCACTCAGCACCAGCAAAACCAAAGTGATAATTATTGACTACAGTTGTAGGAAGCCAGAGGTCCATCAGCCAATTCTCATCAGCAGATCAGGGGTGGAGTGGGTCAGAAATTTTAAATTCCTCGGCATTATCATTTCAGAGGATCTGTCCTCTGTGTCATTCCAAATAAGGCACAACAGTGCCTCTACTTCCTTAGAAGTTTGTGAAGATTTGGCATGTCATCAGAAAAATTGACAAACTTCTATAGATGCACGATGGAGAATATATTGACTGGTTGCATTATGGCTTGTATAGATACACCAGTGCCCTTGAACAGAAAAGCCTTCAAAAAGTAGTGGATACAACTCAATCCATCACGGGTAAAGTCCTCACACTACTGAGCACATCTACAAGGAGTGCTGCCACAGGAAGTCAGCATCCATCATCAAGGACCCCACCATCTAGACAATGCTCTATTCTTGCTGCTGCCATCAGGAAGGAGGTACAGGAACCTTAGGTCCTATACCACTAGGTTGAGGAACAGTAATTACACCTCAACATCAGGCTCTTGAACCAAAGTGGATAGCTTCACTCACTCCATCACTGAATTGATCCTACAACCTATGAACTCACTTTCAAGGACTCCACAGCTTTTAAATATTAATTGCTTATTTATTATTTTTTTCTGTATTTGCACAACTTGCTGTCTTTTGCACATTAGTTCTTTGTCTGTCATAGTTGTGTGAAGCTTTCTTATTGATGCTATTGCATTTCTTTGTTTTTACTGTAAATGCCTTCAAGGAAATGAATCTCAGTGTAACACATGGTGACATAAAATTACCTTGAACTTTGACCTTTGACCTCCACCTCAGGTTACGAGAAGTTTCTGAATATGAGTACTGGTCTTCTTCACTTAGACATCTCATGTTTCCACTCCAGGTGAACTTCAAAGCATTCTAAGCATTTACCAGATTTATAGATGTTACTCAAACTACACCAATAACCAACTGGTTGCCATCTACTCCATCCTCCTCACCCACTTCTCCACTACCTGGACCCACTCCTGAATTTTCTGAAATCACTGGCTAATTTTCTTTGAACACTCTGAGAAGGCATTTTGCTTGAAGCCTGATGTGGCTGGACCATTCAGCTGCACCCAACTCCTTAGTTACGGCTAAATTTTGCTCTGAAGGTTCACAACCAAAAGTAATTGTTGGTGCCATGTAGCAACCCTTCAAGAATACCTCTCCAGCAAAATTGAGTTACTGGGCCATTTAGGTTTCTGTCAGAACAATGGGTGGGAGTGAGAATTTAGAGCCTGGATCATGCTTGAAGACTTTTGTCTTCTTCCAATGTTTAAGGAGAGGAAATTGTAAGCTTTAGTGCTATAGTAATGATGGGTGTCTGTGGGGAAAGAGTAATAGCAAAATTGCTTCAATTATTAGATATTAGGATCCTCACAGCAAGGAAATATTTACTGTGGTAGTAACAAAATCTGTTTAATGGGAAGAATTACACTTAAAACAGTTTAAATAATTTAAACTAGATGCTATAATCCATATAACAAAGTGAATATTAGTAACAGGTTAAAACCAGAACATTGGACATCAGTATTGTACAATTATTAAGTGAAAGAATGATGGATACATACACAGAAAGTCAGCTTTTCATTTATATTAGCAACTCAAGCTTGACACTGGCAGCCGATCTCAAGTTTCTCAGAAACCAAGACAGCCTCTATTTTATGCAGATGCCATTCATGTGCATATTCAGAACTTGGAGGACCTCATGCATGATTGATTTAACCCTGCAATGCAGATGTTATGTTGATTCACTTTGTAAGGGTGTGAAGCTAGAGTCCATCAAACTCGCAATTGCAATTTTGACAAGTCACACAGCCAGAGCACTGGGCTGAATTTTTCAATAGCTGAGTGCATGGCTTGACAATAATTGGTGTGGAATGGAGGGAAACAAGAGGGGGAGGAGAAGCTACGCTTTAAATGTGCATTAGGGATCCACCCCAATATATTTGCTTCTGTAGTTGACCAAAACCTGTCAGGTCAGGACTGAGTATGCTCTTTTTGAGAAGTGAGTGGCCACTTACAATGTGTTAGAAGGTCAAATAAGGCTAGATTAATCATGTTTAGATTGGGTCCATGATTTTTGCATGCACCAGTGAAATCAGAGTGTGAACAAACAGCAATGAAAGGAACTGAAACCTGTCACTTACCAGTATAACTTCATACAGCTTTATGGGGCATTTCCAAAAGGCTTTGTTCACACAACTTGTACAGACAGTTACCTTTTGAAACTTTGAAGAGGAATCCTTTGGCATTCCCCCTATGTGATCTTCACTTAGAAGCTCTCTCACAATACTACATGTGCCATTTATGCTTTCTTGTTTCCAGATGCAGCTTCCTCCAGGCTGAGTTAGGCAACTGGATGAACTCCCAATCATTTGGGAGGCTGAGGGGTTGATTGACAGGAGATACAGGAAGCAAGTTACACCCAAGGTACAGGACACAGGTAACTGGGTAACCATCAGGAGAGGAAGCAAGGATAGGCAATCAGTACAGGGTATCTCTGGAACCATTCCCCTCAATAACAAGCATTTGTTTTGGATACTATTGTGGGAGGGTCAGTCTAACACAGGAAAGCCACAGTATTCAGGTGTCTTACACTAAGATTGGCTCTGTGACTCAGAAGAGAAGTGCGGAGAAGTAGTTGGTTAAGGGGACAGAGAGGAGATTATGTGGACAAGAATAAGATTCCTGGGTGGTTTGTTGTCTCCCTGGTGCCTGGGTCAGGGACATCTCAGATCAAGTCCATAGGATTCTTAATTGGGAGGGAGAGTAGCCAGAGGTTATGGTGTACATCAGTACCAATGACATAGGCAGGAAGGGTAATGAGATCCGGCAGAGTTAGTTCCAGAGTTAGGTGCTAAGTTGGACTTGACAACCAGGTAGTGATCTCAGGATTGCTGTCTGTGGCATGTGTTAGTGAGACTAGAAATAGGAAGTTAATACAGTTTTACAGGAAACTAAGGAGATGATGCAGGATGGAGAAGCTTCAGGTATTTGAATCATTGGACTCTCCTCCAGAGAAAGTGAGACCTGTACAAACAAGACAGTTTGCACCTGAACTGGAGGGGAACCAATATCCTGCGGGGAAGTTTGATAGCGCTGCTCTGGGGAGTTTAAACTAGACTTGCAGGGGGATAGGTAACTGAGAGCCAGAGTGCCAGGGCAGCTAGTGGGGTGGTTGTGGGGAAAGTAGATGTTAAGCTTATATATAATGAAAGGAACTGAAATGTTGAGCACAGTAGAGCTAATGTTCTGAGCTCCGTCAAGTTCAATGCAAGGAATATTGTAAGTAATGGGTGGTGGGATGGAGATAGGTCTCTCAGAACAGCCTTAGGCAAGGTGTAGCACCTTCTTAGCACCCCCCTCCTTTCCGATCAGTGTCACTGGAGCCATGGGAGTAGGTGGTGGGTAGGTGGATGAGCAGCTGGTGCATATGACAAGTCCTGGTTTTTTGACCACTGATGCCAGGCAGACAATCTCTGAAGAATATTGTTAATGGCTGGGGTTACCCATCTTGTAAAGACAATGCACAGAAGAGGGCAATGGCAAACCATTTCTGTCGAAAAATTTGCCAAGAACAAACCTGGTCATGGTAAGACTATAATCACCCACATCATACGGCACAGCACATAATGATCTAGTGATTGTCAGTAAGGCAGGTGAGCTTAGAGAAAGAATCAGCTTGAGAAATTATGATATTGGAGCCATTAGCCAGACTTGGTTGCAGGAGGGGCAGAATTAGCAGCTCAGTGTTCTGGGGATCCATTGCTTTAGAAATGATTGAGATGGAAATATTAAAGGGAAAGTAGTGGCATTTCTATTCAGGGAAACTGTCACAACAGTGCTCAGATAAGACAGACTGGAGGGCTCATCTTCTGAAGCTATAGTTGACAGTGAGGAAGGCTAACAAAGATTTCAGCATGATCTAGACTAACTGGAAAAATGAGCTGAAAATTGGCAGTTAAATTTAAAGCTAAAAAGACTAAGGTGTTGCACTTTGGGAGAACAAACCAGGGTAGAACATACATAGTGAAGAGTAGGGCACAGAGCCATGTGGTGGAACAAAGGGATCAGAACAGATCCAAAATTAGTTGAAAGTGCTGTCCCATGTAGACAGAGTCATAAAAAGAGCTTTGGACCTTCATTAATCAACATCCTGAGAACAGGAGTTGGGATGTTATGTTGAAGTTGTATAGGACATTGATGAGACCAAGTTTGGAATATTGTGTGCAGTTCTGGTCACCTTCCTACAGGAAAGATATCAAAAAGATTGACAGAATGCAAAGAAAACTTACAAGGATGTTGCCGTATCTTGCCGTATCTTGAGTTAAAGGGAAGGGTTGAATACGTTAGGATTTTATTCCCTGCAACTTGGAAGAATGAGGGAGATTTGATAGAGGTGTACAAAGTTATGAGCTTTATAGATTGAGTAAATACAAATAGGCTGTTTCCACTGAGGTTTGGTGTGACTAGGACTAATAGTCATTGGTTAAACGTAAATAGTGAAATATTTAAAGGGAACCTGAGGGGAAGCTTCACTCAGAGGGGAATGTGAGTGTGGAGCAAACTGCAAACAGAAGTGATGGTTGTGGGTTCAAAGGCATCATTTAATAAATATTTGGTTAAGAACATGGATGGGAGAGTTATGGAGTGCTATGGGCCTGGTACAGGCCAATGGGACTAGGCAGAATAACAATCTGACACAGACTAGATGGGCCAAAGAGCCTGTTTTTGCTATAGTGTTCTATGATTCTATGTAGTTGAAGAGAAAAGGTAACTATTGGCAGGACAAGCAATAGCAGGTACATAAACAGCCTGCTGATCATAGAGTGCCTGGACAGAGACGTAAATATGTGATGTAGAAACTGAAAATAAAATACCCCCTCTCAACCAAATCCAAGTGTCTGAAGATGCTCATATTGCTGTGTTAATTGATTGGAAATGCCTTCAGCCTCCAGGCATCAGGCACACTGTCAAGTGAACCTGGAGATCTGCTTTTATCAATTGTTGTGAAAATTCACAGTATCTTTTACATCTGGAATCCTTCCAAGACCTTTCCAAAGATGCTTACAGGACTGAACAGTTCCCTACCAAAAATTATTACAAAACGTATGAATTCTTTGTCAGTGTGATCGATAATACGATTTTTAGCACATAGATGTCAGTCATAATGAATGGACATTTAGTTCGGAATTTTGGTGTGGGTCTTCACGTATGGCATCCTTCGAGCAAATGAAGAGAAACCCCACCATTCAATCTCAGAAGCTTTCTGTCTATATGCATTGAAAATTCTTTCTAAAAATGTACACAAGATTTCTGGAAGCTAACTTGATGCTTCTATCCAGCGGCAGTTTACCCACTTAGATTTTGCCTTTGATAGCTGACTTGAGGACCATATTAATTAAGAGTAGTATGGAGTGTGAGTGGATAAAGTTTAACACATCCACCATGTGCTTGGTGGCCCTTTATTCCATCTCAGAAGACTAAACAGTCTGACATTCCATTGAGTTGCACAATTCAATCATCTGCACAATGTGTTGAAGGACCATGAATTGTTCTCAGGCTCTCCCTGACATTCTTTGATTCTTCCTCATGCAATAAAAAAAAATGAGTCTCAGAGCAAGGATTTTGTTTTATATGGATGAATAGAGCGCATTTGTTCTAAATGGCACAAACGTATGGTCAGGACATAGCATAAAGATTTGGTTGAATATTATGAGTGTGTTGTGTGAGTCAAAATGATAAGGGTGTGATAAAAAAGTGAATGTAAAGAGAGTGATGTGTGTTAAGATATTGAAGGGTAGCTGGGACAATATACACATTAGGGTCTGGCTGAACATGCAATAATATTCACTTTTAGCATGGTGGTTATGCCATTGGAGTGTTTTTGCATTATCCCAGATAGTAGCATTATGATCTGTAGTTTACATTTGCATCAAGCAACCTCCATGGCTTCCTTACTAGGTTTGCTTCATTTTCCAGTAAGAAATAACATGTTGCTGTGTGCCCAAGCTAGTGTGCAAAGCTGTCTTTGAAATTAAATTCCACTATTTCAGCTATTTGCTTCCCTTTTTGAATATCACTGCCTCCTGATATCATACAGCTGCAAACTCCCTTTACCTACTGGAATTGAAATAAACTCATGAGATTTATCATCATGCTCACTCATCCAATTTGCCAGGAACTGAAGAAATATAATATGTTGTCACGGGATGGGGAGAAGAGCACTGCAACATAGCTACCACAGAACCATTTGGGTTTCCTGCTGATTATGAGTCCCCATAACAACACTTCCAGTACTTGAATACAACGTGACAGTGCAGCTCTAGTCTTGATCCAAGTACTTTGAAGTCTCAAGATGAGAGAGCTAGACTAGATTTAGTTGGTCTGTACCACAGGATTATATTCCAAAATAGTCGTAGGAGTACACATTTAGCAAGAGTGTTGTGTATAACACAGACATAACTTGTTTCTATTTGTTTTTTGCTACCCTTATGATTATGGTGATGATAACGGTTGTTATTCTTCCAAAGCAGGCATTTTGCAGCTTTCCATAATGAGATAGTTGTCAATGTCAATCACTTCACTTTTCATACAAAGCCCCAACATGTTGTAGTCTCCCAGTGGCCAAGAAGGCATCTTTGCTTTTATTAAATTCTTTTAAAACTATGCCAGGAATGTTATTAAACATGTATAAGTTGCAATGTGCCTCATGCTTTAGGGTTTTTCATAATTCAAGGTGGCATATTATAATGCCAAGAAGGTTTTTTTTAAACAATTAAAAGCTTAATGTGGCAGTATGATTCACAGCTGTCAAGGCTTTGCACGGCTGATTCTGTACCACCCCATGGTGAAGTGAGGTGTGCCAGCTGGCTTCTGTAACCTTCAATCACAAAAAGCGGAGCACACTTGCAGCAGCTGATTAGATCTTTAGGGACTTTGCACATTAAAACTCAGTGCTCTTGTCTACCACTTCTCAGTTATTTCTCACAGCCCAAGTGCTGGCTGAGTTTGTTCTAGCCGATGTGCTTGTACCCCAAATTACACATCGAAATGGATGACCTTGTTCACATTACAAAAAAAGCTTGTGGATTCTTAGCAATGGATTGTTGTGCTTGTTTAAACACTGACATCAGAGGCATTATTGAGAGCTATTCATATCCAGACTATTTGTTTCTCTTGGATATATTCTCTCAGCATGGAAGCTGTTTATTTCATGAAAATACCAAATAAAGAAGTGAAGTTAATCATGGCTGTATATTTATCATGAAAAATATCAAACAAACAATCCTAAATGAAATTTTGAAGATGCTGAATGAAGAGAATAATATTGTTTAATCATAAAAGATTTCCATAGCATTCACATTTAAAACAGTAGCATGTCTACATCTTTCTATTGGGAATCCATGGATGAATTTTCTTCTCAGCAAAACACAAACACCTTCAGCGCATTTAGAACCACATCTGTGTTAGTGAAATGTATAACCTGTAATCTTGTTTATTCCATCCAGGGAGATGCAATTGTGGATTCTCCTGACACAGTATATGGACAAGATGACATAACCCACTTATGCTCTGAAGCTGGACTGTAGTATTTCCACAGAAGCTTGGCTCACGTGAAAAATAATAAACATCTGTTCATTCCACAACCAGGTTTCTCTGGTGAAATGTTTAAACCATACTGCAAGAGCAGAAGAGCATCATCATAACATCATTCCATACAAGGTGAAAACCTTGCAGAGTAAATCTGCCAAAATAATAGCAGTTTTTTTAAAACATATTATCACTTCCTCTGGACTAAATGAATTCCAGAGTGAGCCAAACGCAAAGTCATAACAATCAGTGATATGTACAAAAAAGTTCTATTCATAATGAGACTCATTTCAATTTTAGGATACACAAAACATTTTGAAGCAGAGAAGGGTTCAAAAGGTATGGAATCGTGCAGACAGAATCAATGGAAGGTAGAGTCTGGGGGAAATTGCGAGTATGCAGGAGATTATATAGATATGGAGGAATAAGACCCTGACATTCAGCTTTTAAATTTATCTAGTGGACTAGAAATTAATACTGATCAAAAAAGTATTGATAAATTTTGGAAAATGACAAGAAAAGATTACATGAAAGAATTGCTAAAGAATGTGGAATGTGGGAGGAAATATCATAGACAATTCGGAGGTGGATGATGGTTTCAGTGGTAGATGAGCTGATAAATCAGTGGGCTAGATACAGACCGCCTTTGTGTTGGAGATGATATCAGGTTAGAAGTGTAGCTTGCAGAACAAAACTATAAAATTTGTTCAATGTTTGGCAATGTGGTAAAGCAATCAGAAGAATAGATGTCTGCAAAGAAATACCATACTCTGGCTCTTCTATCAGAGTGCACATTCACTAGTTTGATGGGAATGATTTAGAAATGACGGATCATAAAAGCTAATATATGTACCTTCCTGTTTGAAAGGCCATGACAACTTCAGTGAAAAGGTAACTTATTGGTGTACTTGTGAAAGGCAAAGTGCAATAAACGAAAATTTGTGACTGAAGGAACACGTGCAGGATGAGAAGACTACAAGTGATCCAGTATCTCGTCAACAAACATGACTTGTTCTTCAGTATGGCCAAGATTATATACAGCTCAGCCACCCATGCACCCACAGTTTAAGAGCTGAAAATGGTGGAAAGGTTATCAAGGACAACAAGACGGTCATCAGGGAAGAGGAAAGTAAGCCAGGATATCTCAGCAATGTTGTAACTGTCAACATTTTTCAGAAAGACAAATCCAGGTTATTCCTTCAGTATGTCACAGGGAAGTCATCACAAATGTTCTCCTCAGCCATCTCCTCCCAATGACTGAAGAATTAATCCCAACATTACAATGTTGAATCTTTGCAGCAAAATGGACGTGAGTTTAGCTTCACCTCAAATTGAAGACAATTGTAGGAAGCAGCATCAACCACTGCACATGATTTTTGATCTCACAAAAGCCTTTAACCATCACTGGAGAGGGATTATGGAGGATTCTTCGCACATGTAGTTGTCCTCAGGAAATCATCACTGTTTGCTATATGCTCTGGGTGAAATGCAAACCATAAAACTCTCTAATAGATCCAGAAAAGGCTGCAGAAAGTGGAATCTGGAGAGGGGACAAATAGCAAACTGCTGAAGGAACTCAGCAGGACAAGCAATGTCTGTAGAAGGCAAAGGGATGATCAATATTTTGAGTTAAGACCCAGCATGATATCTACCGCAGAACCAATCCCATTGCAGTCTGAGGTTAAAGAAGACCAATCCATTCCCAAGTCCTCCTCGCAGGACTACTACATGCACCACCACAAGATTGGAGTTGATTTATTGAATAATCAGGAAACTGATACTCAATGTTTGTCAGTTCCTCTCTGGAACCTAGGTCCCTGCAACTTCAACTAGAGCTGGAGTATGGAGATGGTAATTACATTTGTGCACATCTGGAAGCAAAGCTCAAAGCTTTCAGTCTTTCTTTCATTATTGTATACAAGAGAATGGCTTGTAGGTTAAGAAATGAGAAAACAAACGTTCTCGGCACATCATACCACTACCTCAAAACACCATTCTTAAGCCAACCCTTTCAATCTCAACAATTATGACCAAATATGGTCATTTCCCACCATTCGGGAGCTACATGTCATCAAAGGTGGATTTCCATCAGCACAGCCTTCATCCACTTGAAAACAAATGTTTAAACACTGAGATCCAGATTTAGCACCAGCCTCATGTCTTAGTGAACAACAGCTTTCTCTACCCTCATTTTTGCTTCAAGGACACAGACAGGATACATTAGAAAAGAGGAAGCACCAGGGAGGTGATACACACAAAATGCTGGAGGAACTCAGCAGGCCAGGCAGCAGCTATGGAAAAGAGTACAGTCAAAGTTTTGGGCCGAAACCATTTGGCAGGAAACTGACACTAAAGTTTTCTCTGCAAGTTCCTTCATGTTAACAGGTAAGATTGCTGAACTAATGTCAATATCCTCCCTCACGTACTTGATCAAACACAACCAATATATTTACAAAGGCAGGTGCATAAAAGGGGCCCAAAAGATCATTGGGGACCCGAGTCACCTCAACCCCAAACTGTTCCAACTGCTACCATCTGGGATATGGTACCGCAGCATAAAAGCCAGGACCAACAGGCTCTGGGACAGCTCCTTCCACCAGGCCATCAGACTGATTGATTCACATTATTACAATTGTATTTCTAAGCTATATTGACTGTCCTGTTGTACATACTATTTATTACAAATTACTATAAATTGCACATTTAGTCGGAGCCGTAATGTAAAGAATTTCACTCCTCGTGTATGTGAAGGATGCAAGAAATAAAGTCAATTCAATTCAACTCCAGTGACCAAGCCACATAGTCCACATACCCAACACCCAGAAACAAACTCCTGAAGAGGAATTCCACACAAACTCTGTCCTGGTAAGTGAAGTTTTCAAAGCACTCCGCTAATCTCCCTTGAAAAATGTAAAAGCCTCATTTCCTCGAGGGAATTAGAGCCAAAACTGTTCAAGCTTTAAATATCCAGAAAGGGACTAAGACCTGCAAATATTTCCATTGTGTATGCTTGATGCAAACAATGGCAGACTGTCCACAGGTGACACCCCAAATTACTGAGAGTGTAGGATGGGGATCCTGCTGCATTCCTACAAAAAAAGCCCACATTGCTATTTTCCATAATGCAAAGTTACATCATCAGTGCATGTACAAGAAATGCTAGCCGATAAAGTGTATCATGTTGATTTCTTTGCTGTTTCCTCACATAAAGTTCATGAGAGTTAATTATACACTGTGTGCCCAATTTTTGGATGGTGATTTGTGAATACTGCAAGAAAGTATGTCTATATTCCAATCTGCTGCATGTTACAGGGCTCCGGAAGGGGAGCGGGTGCACTTGTTAAACAAATGAAATAAGCAAATTACCCGCTCACCCGTCACATTCTGTAAAGTACGGTACTACCTGCATCAGAGTCTGCTGATACAACATTGTACTTAGAACTCAAAAATAGCCATAGAAGTGTAGTAAGTCATCCTTTATGTTGAGGAACTAGAAAATCACCTGTTAGCTAATCTTTAACACCATAAGATACAGGAGCAGAATTAGGTGATTTGGACCATCAAGACTGCTCTGCCATTTCATCATGCCTGATCTGTCCTGTCTCCCTTTCTCTTCACCATCTACACCTCGGACTTCAGCTACAACACAGAGTCTTGCCATCTTCAGAAATTTTCTGATGACTCTGCCATAGTTGGATGCATCAGCAAGGGAGATGAGGCTGAGTACAGGGCTACGGTGGGAAACTTTGTCACATTGTACGAGCAGAATCATCTGCAGCTTAATGTGAAAAAGACTAAGTAGCTGGTGGTGGACCTGAGGAGGGCTAAGGCACCGGTGACCATTGTTTCCATCCAAGGGGTCACTGTGGACATGGTGGAAGATTACAAATACCTGGGGATATGAATGGACAATAGACTGGACTGGTCAAAGAACACTGAGGCTGTCTACAAGAAGGGTCAGAGCCGTCTCTATTTCCTGAGGAGACTGAGGTCCTTTAATATCTGCTGGACGATGCTGAGGATGTTCTACGAGGCTCTCATGTTTGCTGTTGTGTGCTGGGGCAGCAGGCTGAGGGTAGCAGACAACAACAAAATCAACAAACTTATTCGTAAGGCCAGTGACATTGTGGGGGTGGAACTGGACTCTCTGATGGTGGTGTCTGAAAAGAGGATGCTGTCCAAGTTGCATGCCATCTTGGACAATGACTCCCACCCACTCCATAATGTACTGGTTAGGCATAGGAGTACATTCAGCCAAAGACTCATTCCACCGAGATATAACACTGAGCGTCATAGGAAGTCAGTCCTACCTGTGGCCATCAAATTTTACAACTCCTCCCTCAGAGTGTCAGACACCCTGTGCCAATAGGCCGGTCCTGGACTTATTTCCACTTGGTATGATTAAATTATTATTTAATTATTTGTGGTTTTATATTGCTATATTTCTTCACTATTCTTGGTTGGTGCGGCTGTAACGAAACCCAGTTTCCCTCGGGAGCAATAAAGTATGTCTGTCTGTTTGTCTGTCTGTCTATCCACTTTCCCTCTCAGCCCCAACCTCCTAACTTTTCCCCATATTTCTTCATGCCTTGACTGATCATGAATCTAACAACCTCTGCCTTAAATATATCCAATGACTTAGCTTCCACAACCACCCATGGCAATGAGTTCCACAGATTCACCACTCTCTGGCTAAAGAAATTCCTCCTCATCTCCATTCTAAAAGGATGCCTCTCGATTCGGAGGCTGGGTCCTCTGATATTAGATCCTCCACCATAGGAAGCATCTTCTCCATAATCACTCTATTGAGGCTATTCAACATTTGATAGGTTTCAAGGAGGTCACCCCTCATTCTTCTAAATATTGATAAAGGTGGAAGAAATTATTTCAAATGAGCTGAATATTACAGGAAAAATTAATAATGTGGTAGATAAAAGGTTGTAGAATGACAGGGAGGGATATGGATAGATAATGCATAGTGCTCACAGAGGATGCCATTTTGACTTTTGTCAGGCTTGCTTCAGTGCTGTGACACTAACAAACATCAAACTGAAAAGACTCAACTGGGGAGCTGTGATATTGATTGGCATGGGTTTGGGAACTCAGGATATCCTCAATCATTCTTCAGAGGAAAGGGGCCAGAAATAGGCAATGGTCTGGAGGTCAAAAAGCATTGATGGTAAGCATTTTGAGGTGTAAAAACCAGTGACAGTTTTGGAATAATGGGGAACAATACCAGTAAAGCATATGGTTGTAGCCTTAGATACAAAGAGCTGCCATTATCTGAGTCTGTCAAGGAAGAATTGTCATTATTAGTGAGAACATTTTTTGAAATGCTCTTAGGAAGGTAATGCAGAGGTTACACTCTGTCCACAATTGGAGGTTGGATACAACAATACATGACCAAGTGAAGCTCATTAAATAACAGAAAGCTACTGTGCCACTGTTTCGAGAAGATCAATTCTTTAATAATTACTAAGACCCTCCTGTAACCTCATGTACAGATAAACTACTGACAATCACTGCATTGACAAATATAGTGTGAAAGGTAGACAGCAGAGCTTTGTTTCTGTAATTAAACTGATACATCATCAGAAGAGTGTGTATTCTGCATACCCAGACTGATAACTCAAGTTATTACAATTTGACAGCAATAAAGTGTGGCCTTCCAGAATATTTCTGACAATAATAAAGGCAAAACTAAGGAGAAGTTACAATCTCAGGATAAGCAACAGATTCACATTCCTTTCTAAATGAGGTTATATATTATGATTCTGTTTTTGAATTGAAATCTTTTCTCTCCGCTCTCCCTACTTTCTCTTCTATCATTCCTCCCTTATCAGCTTTTTGTTAGCTACATGGAATGTTCCATTTTCCAAGCTTGCACTGATAAAGCGTCCCAACTCTTCCTCTGCTGCATTGCCAAATGCATTTTTGCTGATTTCTGCACCCACGCTCAGCTCATCAATTGCATCAAGTTTGGCTCTAACTTCCACTCTACCCTCAAATTTACTTTGCCCATCTCACAAACATTCTGTTTCAATCTCCAGAGACAGACTATCTACTGACATCCTTTACAAAGCCACCATCTCTCACGGTTACCGCGACTATACCTCTTCACACCTTGTCACTTATAAAAATGCTATTCCCTTCTCTCAGTTACTCTGTCTCCGCCTCATCTGTTCTTAGGATGAAACTTTCCATTCTAGAACTTTGAAGATGTGCTACTTTTTTCAAAAAATGAGAGTACTTTTCCACTACCATTGATGCTACACTCCCCTGTAACTCCTTCATTACCTACACCCTCCTACAATAAAGGGATCCCTTGTCCTTACCACCCACCCTATAAACCTCCATATCTTGCACATCATTCTCCATAACTTCTGCCATCTCCAACGGGATCCTACCACTAAGCACATTTCACCACCCCTGCCTACCACCATACCTCACCACTTTCTGTAGAGATCTCTCTATGACTCATTTATCCATTCACCCCTCCCCATTGATTTCTTATTGTATCCCTACAACTGAGACTAGTGGTTCTCCCGCCCCTAAACTTCTCCATCACTACTATTCAGGGCCAAGACAATCCTTCCAAGTGAGGCGATGCTTCACATGCCTGTCTGTCGGTGTTACTTACTGTATCAGGGGCTCCTGGTATGACCTCTTGTACTTTGGTGAAACCTGACATATATTGGGGAACTGCTTCATTAAGCATGCTCACTCTCCCTGTTGTAACAGCCAGAATTTCCCATTTTCAATTTGATTTCCAGTTCACATTTCTACATGTCTATTCATGGCCTCTTCTACGGCCATGATGAGGCTGAGTTCAGGCTCATGTTCCATCTGCTTAGCCTCCAACCTGATGGTATTAGCATTGATTTCTCTTTTTCCATTTTTCATTTTGCTTACTTTCTCATCCCTTGGCTAAAACCTCTGTCTCATTTCCAATTTCCTTTCCTTTATTCCATGGTCCACTGTCCTCTCCTATTAGATTCCTTCTTCTTCTGCCCTTTACCTCTTCTACCTATCACTTCCCAGCTTCTTACTTCATTCCTCGTCACTCAACCACCTCCCCACACCTAGTCTTATCTGTCACCTGCCAGCTTGTAGTCCTTTCCCCCTCCCCACCTTCTGATTCTGGCTTCAGCCCCTTTCCTTTCCAGTTCTATTAAAGACTGGTGGCCCAGATTGTCAACTGCTTATTCCCCTCCATAGATGCTGCCTGATTTGCTGAGTTCCTCCAGCATTTTGTACGTGTTGCTCAAGATTTCCAGCATCTGTTGAATCCCTTGTGTCAACTTTCACTTCTCATTGTCCTTACTTCGCAGATTCTAGTATTTGCAGACTTCAGTGTCTCCAGGTATCAACTTCACCTTCTCCACTCCGCTACCTAGGTCTAATGGCGATTTTCTCAATTTCTTCAGCTGCCTCCAACAATCACCTGTCAATCTCTTCATCACCTGGTTCCACCTATCACCTTACAGCCCTGCCACAGCCCTTTATGCAGCCATCTCTGCTCCGCACTCACCATCCTGATGTAGAGTCTTGCCCCAAGCATTGACCATCTCCCTGGCTTGACCCGCTGAGCTCCTCATGCAGTCTGATTCATGCTCCAGGTTACAGTATTTACAGCCTCTTGTGCCTCATTCATACTCACTCTGCCTGCTCATCCCTGGCACCAGGGTATGGTTGGCAACATTGAATAGAGAGCCTCAGTGATAAACCTTGTTCAACAAGGTGCAACAGCAATGTTTACACGGCATTCAGACAGTCTCGTTAACACACGGGGAATGTCAGGTTAAGACATTCAGTTTGCAGTTTAAATTAGTTTCATGCTCAACACAGGCAGGGAGGGCCATACAGCCACATCCTGTTCTGTACTGCTCTATGTAACATGTTGCAAACTGCAATTTGCTGAAACATTCTCCAATAGTTCAATGAAAGACAAGGAGACAAGGTATAAATATTAGGCTGTTGGACAGTAGTGAGTCTCATGGTGGGATGGAGAGACAGAGGGGTCTACTTTTTTTTTCAACCAGCAGTTCAATGTGAAGCTGTGTTGTCGGAGGTAAGCTGATGTCTACAATGAAGTCAATTCACTAAAGATCTTGAGATTATTTAACAAAAATTAGCCCAGTAATTCAACATTTCTTACTGCTAACTACAAAAGTCAACAATAAATGTGTCACAGTCATAAATTCAAAATATATTGAAGAAAGGCAATAGCACTATTCTAAAGGTATTAGTGACCTTTGTATTAATTTGGATTGTAGGTACATTGTACATTAAGAAAGGGTAACATCACATTGTTCATTTCCAACATCTACTGTACATTATAAACAGAAAATATGACAGAAAACAAAATGATAAATAAAATGGTGGGGAGATTCTTTGGGCATTTAATGCCAGTGTTGGATTCTTTGAGCAGTTATATTCAAAGTGAGAATTATGTTTTCATTTTAAAAGATTTTATAGTTGCTTCTAATTGCTAAAAGGAAGCAATTTATCTCTTTCCTAACTCTTTTATTTTGTTAACACCTGATGAAGCTTAAGGGCATGTCAGCCAAGATTGCTACCCTTCATTCAAAAAGCTTAAAATCCTCTCTAATGATGGAGATTTAGAATGTATAAATGGTTGTTGACTCCATCATACAGGTGCTGTCTGGTAGCTTTTGCAAGTAGCCATTGTTCACAATGGCAATGAGTGACTGCAGGTTACTCCCAGCCACATATGATGTACTTCCCCCTCCCTGTAACCCACTAAATTCACATGCACAAGCACTTGGTGAAGTTTGTCAGTAATTCACTAAGATCACCATTGTTGGTTAAATTGTTCTTCAAGAAGCCTGAGGCACTGAGGCCAATCCTAAACCTCCAACATAGGCCCAGATGAGATGAGTTATTTCATAGGAACGAGCGATCATACATTTTTCCATCCACATGATTCAAGTTCGTTCTTTTAAAAAAAACTGTTGCCATTGAACCTCTTAAGGAATGTTTAAATCACTCTGTGAATTTGAAAAAAAAATCCTGTTCTTATTTCCCAAAAAAAGAGACTACTGCTGTTTCGGCAATGTTTCCAATTAATACTTTGACACTTGCGATGTTAGATCTGCTCAACACATTTATGGTATTTAAACTTAGAGTTAATATTAGTTAGTCCAGGAGTGTCCAATCTGCTTTAGTCTCTGCAGGTACAATAGTCAGGTACTGTTTTAATGTTCCTGGCTATGAAATATATTGTCATTCTTTTATCATTATTTTATTTCTGATTTTGAGATACATCACAGCAATAAGCTCTTCTGGCCCAATGAACCAGCATGTGGCCAATTAACCTGCTAACCTGTACCTCTTTGGAATGTGAGAGGAAACCCACACAGTTATGGGGAGAACGTACAAACTCCTTACAGAGAGTGGTGGAATTGAACACAAGTTTCTGACTCTGTAATTGCATTATGATAACTGCTGCACTATCATTATGCTTTGCATTGTGGTGCCAAAATCCTGGTGCTCCCTAATTAAGATCTCAAAATGGTACAATGCTATCGTCTCAAGGATAGTTAAGCAAAGCCAATAAAGCTAGACATTACCAATTATGCTTAGTCTTCTCTCCCTGTCCAGGAGTAGTAGGTCTGGTTTCCAGAAGGAATTCAGGAATAATGGACCTGAGATTCACTGAGGATGCAAAAAACTATTGTAATACTGTACTTGACAAACTGTACTTGATTTAGTATTGGGAAATTAACCTGGTTAGGTGTCAGATCTCTCAGTGAGAGAGCATTTTGGAGATAGTGATCATAATTCTATTTCCTTTACAATAGCATTGGAGAGAGATAGGAACAGACAAGTTAGAAAAGAGTTTGATCGGAGTAAGGGGAATTATGTCTATCAGGCAGGATATTGGAAGCATAAATTGGAAACAGATGTTCTCAGGGAAAAGTACAGAAGAAATGTGGCAAATGTTCAGGAGATATTTGTGTGGAGTTCTGCACAGGTATGTTCCAAAGAGACAGGGAAGTTATGGTAGGGTACAGAAACCGTGGTGTACAAAGGCTGTAATAAACCTAGTCAAGAAGAAAAGAAAAGCTTACAAAAGTTTCAGAGAGCTAGATAATGTTAGAGATCTAGGAGATTATAAGGCTAACAGGAAGGAGCTTAAGAAGGAAATTAGGAGAGCCAGAAGGGGCCATGAGAAAGCCTTGGCAGGCAGGATTAAGGAAAACCCCGAGGCATTCTACAAGTATGTGAAGAGAAAGAAGATAAAATGTGAAAGAACAGGACCTATCAAGTGTGACAATGGCAAAGTGTGTAGGGAACTGGAGGAAATAGCAGAGGTACTTAATGAATACAATCGGCCCTCCATATCCGTGATGGATTGGTTCCAGGACCCCTCGTAGATACCAAAATTCGAGGATGCTCAAGTCCCTTATTCAACCTGTCTCAATGCAGTGGACCTTAGGACCAAGTGGAACCCCAGACCTTATTTAACCTGTCTCAGTGCGGTGGACATTAGGACCCGGCGCCAGAGCTCTGGATGCACACTGTTTCTGTTCACAAAAATAATCACGACCACGATTGAAAATAAAGTGGAAATAATAAAGCGATCGGAAAGAGGTGAAACGCCATCGGTCATTGGAAAAGCGTTAGGCTACTTCGGTCAATGATCGGAACAATTTTAAAGGATAAAGTGAGAAAGGCTCTGCCCTGATGAAAGCTACAATTATTACTAAGCAACGCAGTGGTTTAATTATTGGGTTTTGGGGTTTTGAGATTTTGATCCTCCACATCAACCCAGCACAGTGGAGAGCGCACTCAGGAGCGGTCTGTCACTTGATCGAACTCGGGTAATTCCTAAGCCCGGCGCTGAAACATACGTTCTTAAGTGTTTTATATGCATAGAAAGGTAAAATACATACTATATACGAAGACAAACGTTTGACTAAATGACGCTTAAAAATACTGGATGTACCTGTTCTAACTTACTAAGAGAACTTCAGATTTTTTTCGATCCCGATCCACGATAACCTTCGCACATCCTCCCGTATACTTTAAATCATCTGTGGATTACTTATAATACCTAATACAATGTAAATGCAATGTAAAATAGTTGTTATACTGCATTGTTTAGGGAATAATGACAAGAAAAAAAAGTCTGTACATGCTCGATCAATAAGTGCTGGAAGAGCACTTCTGGGTCTTCGCGATTCACGTTTGGTTGAATTTGCGGATAAGAAGGACCGACTGTACTTTACTTCAGTATTCACTATGGAAAAGGATCTTGGTGATTGTAGTGATGACTTGCAGCAGACTGAAAAGCTTGAGCATGTAGATATTAAGAAAGAGGATGTGCTGGAGCTTTTGGAAAGCATCAAGTTGATTAAGTCGCTGGTACCGTATGAAATGTACCCCAGGCTACTGTGGGAGGCAAGGGAGGAGATTGCTGAGCCTCTGGCGATGATCTTTGCATCATCAATGGGGATGGGAGAAGTTCCGAAGGATTGGAGGGTTGCGGATGTTGTTCCCTTATTCAAGAAAGGGAGTAGAGATAGCCCAGGAAACTATAGACCAGTGAGTCCTACTTCAGTGGTTGGTAAGTTGATGGAGAAGATCCTGAGAGGCAGGATTTATGAACATTTGGAGAGGTATAATATGATTAGGAATAGTCAGCATGGCTTTGTCAAGGGCAGGTTGTGCCTTACAAGCCTGACTGAATTTTTTGAGGATGTGACTAAACAGCTTGATGAAGGAAGAGCAGTAGATGTAGTGGATATGGATATCAGCAAGGTTTTTGATAAGGTACCCCATGCAAGGCTTATTGAGAAAGTAAGGAGGCATGGGATCCAAAGGAACATTGCATTGTGGATCCAAAACTGGCTTGCCCACAGAAGGCAAAGACTGGTTGTAGACGGGTCATATTCTACATGGAGATCGGTGACCAGTGGTGTGCCTCAGGGATCTGTTCTGGGACCCTTACTATTCATAATAGTTATAAATGACCTGGATGAGGAAGTGGAGGGATGGGTTAGTAAGTTTGCTGATGACACTAAGTTTGGGGTGTTGTGGATCATGTGGAGAGTTGTTAGAGTTTACAGCGGGACATTGATAGGATGCAAAACTGGTCTGAAAAGTGGCAGATGGAGTTCAACCCTGACAGGTGTGAAGCGGTTTATTTTGGTAGGTCAAATATGATGGCCGAATATAGTATTAATGGAAGACTCTTGGTAGTGTGGAGGATCAGAGGGATCTTGGGGTCTGAGTCCATAGGATGCTCAAAGCAGCTGCGCAGGTTGACTCTGTGGTTAAGAATGTGTACGGTGTATTGGCCGTCATCAGTCATGGAATTGAATTTAGGAGCCGAGAGGTAATGTTGCAGCTATATAGGACCCTGGTCAGACCCCACTTGGAGTACTGTGCTCAGTTCTGGTCACCTCACTACAGGAAGGATCTGGAAGCCATTGAAAGGTTGCAGAGGAGATTTACAAGAATGTTGCCTGGATTGGGGAGCATGCCTTATGAGAATACATTGAGTGAACCTGGCCTTTTCTCCTTGCAGCAACGGAGGATGAAAGGTGACCTGATAGAAGTGTATAAGATGATGAGAGGCATTGATCATGTGGATAGTCAAAGGCTTTTTCCCAGGGCTGAAATGGCTGCCACAAGTGGACACAGGTTTAAGGTGCTGGGGAGTAGGTATAGAGGAGATGTCAGGGGTAAGTTTTTTACCCAGAGAGTGGTGAGTACTTGGAATGGGCTGCCAGCAATGGTTGCGGATACAACAGGGTCTTTTAAGAGACTTTTGGATAGGTACATGGAGCTTAGAAAAATAGAGGGCTATGGGTAAGCCTAATAATTTCTAAGGTAGGGACATGTTTGGCACAACTTTGTGGGTCGAAGGGCTTGTATTGTGCTGTAGGTTTTCTATTTTTCTATGTAATACAAATGACATCACATAACAGACACAAGGGAGTGCACAGGCTAGAATCCAGAGCAACAACCAATCTGCTGGTGGAACTCAGCGGGTTGAGCAATATCTGTGGAAAGAAAGGAATTGTCAAAATTTTGGGTTGAAACCTTGCATTTTGATACTGGGGCATCATTAGCTTCATGCATCACCCACCGATAACTCCTTCCCACACCTCATAATCTTCCTATTTTCCTTCACTGGCTGGCTTATTATAAACTTGACGTTTTACAGCACAGAAGTGGGCTCCTCAGGCCACTACATCCATGTTGATCTCCATTTACCCCGTTTGCCTGTACTATCTTGGCAGCTGGCAAAGTTACAACAGGATGTTCGGTTGGTAGCCATAATGGCAAAAATGAAAGTATAAGTCCTGATGAAGAGTCTAGGATCAAAATATTTTATTTATTTTGATTTATCTAAATTGTTTATTTAAATTGTTTAAACATCTATAGATGTTTAGTCTACTGAGTTCCTCCAGAATTTTATGTGTGTTGCTCTGGATTTCCAGCATCTGCAGAATCTCTTGTGAAAATAAAGGTCTGATTTCTAAAGTACCAGTTAAAAAGACTGGAGAGCAGGGTTACTTCAGCTATCAAGTGTTTCTCACCCTTTAACTGCACTGTTCGCTCTCAAATGCTAAACAATCCTCAGCTTTGCACTTTAACCACTGTTACTTACAGTCTATATTCATGGCATAACTTGCGGGCTTGTGGTTATTGGCCATCCGATACTGATCCTGAGAAGGTGGCATGAGCTCTCTTGGTAATCCATTACGGTCAGAGTGGTTGAAGTACACCTATAAGCATAAAGGAGGGAGACTGGAAATCTGGCTGCGTGGTGCCACAATGACATTGTCTTGCTCAGTGTCAGCAAGACCAAGGAGCAGATTATTCAGGAGGAGGGAACCAGAGGTCCACGAGTCAGTCCTTATCAGGAGATGAGAGGTGGAAAGGGTAAACTTCGACTAACTTCTATAGATGTGTGATGGAGAGTATATTGACAGGCTGCATCACTGCCTATTATAGAAACATCAATGTCCTTGAACAGAAAATTATACAAAAAGTAGTGGATACAGCCCAGTCCATCACAGGTAAAGTCCACCCCAGCATTCAGCACATCTACATGGAGCATTGTCACAGGAAAGCAGCGCCTATCAGGGAGCCCCAGCACCCAGGTAATGAATGCTCTCTTTTCCTGGTGGGGATGTCTCCCTCGCCGGGATGTCTTCTGTGGAGGGTCATGCTCTTCCATTGGTTAACATTTTCTTCTATTGTGATAATTTCTTCATTCTTCTGGGTTGTGCTTTCATTTAAGTTTAGTGGTGTGTACTTCTTATGGGAATTGCATCTGCTGCCGTGGAGTGCTGAAACCCGTTTTCATTGATAAAAATATATCCTTCAAAGTTTTATCGGACTGTTACATATTTTTTTAATGTTAGCTATTCCTCTTCTTCTTTCTTTCTGTGGTAGTGTTAATATAAGTGCATTAAAGTCCACAAAATGTTTTCTAAAATTTATCATTACAGTTCTTACATTTCTTTGCTAATTTTCCAGATAGGACCAAGATATAATGTCAAAAGTATATGTTAATATGGGTATAGCAGAAGTGTTTATTCCTTTCGTTATATATATTTTTTTATTTTTTTTATTTTTTCGCTCAACATAACAAAACTTACAGTTTCCAGATATGTTTACATTTACATTTCTTCCCCTCACAGATATCAGCTATCAGAACACTTGAATCAAAATACAGACATCACCACAACATCCTATACAGAAGCCCTTATTAGTATAGCAGACAGGTTTAGATCTGCATACTGCAGAAAAGGTTGCCATGTTTTATGAAAACTATTTGTTTTTGAGTGTACCATACATGTCAAAAAGTCCAAAGGAATGTATTCCATGATTAATTTATGCCAACCAAAAAGTCCAGGGGCCTTATCAGATATCCAACAAAGTATAATGTTCTTCCTTGCACAAAAAGTCAGGATGTTAAAAAGTTTTTTCTGATGTGCATTAATAATACAACTGCTGGGTAAGCCTAAGAGAAAAGGCACTGGGTCCGGTTCAAGCTCCATCTTCAGAATCTTTTCCATTTCACCCAAAATATCACTCCAGCATGCCTGAAGTTTGGGACAAGTCCAAAAACTGTGGGTGAAAGTTTCAGTATTTACTTTACATTTAGAATACATTGGAAAAACCCCCATCTTAAATTTCGAGAGTCAATCTGGAGTCAGATGGGTTCTATGCAGAATTTTGATTTGCAATGCTTTAGTTCTGTTACAAACTGAAATCTTCTTTGCATTATCACAGATGCCTTCCCATCTTTCAGCCATCATTTCTACTCCCAGTTCTCCCTCCCAGACCCTTCACAGCTGCTCAGCCTCTCCACAAGAAGATTCCTTCAGGATGCTGTAAAAAGTACTAATGGAGACTTCACCCTTAGAACAAAACACCCTCTTTCTATGTCCGAACTATAGAAATCAGTTAACAATTATGTTTTTTTCTGTATATAATCTTTCATCTGAAAGAAACAAAAAAGATCCTTGTTGGGTATGTTAAATTTCTGTACTATTTGACTAAAAGACATCATCGTTCCTTCATCAAACAAATCTCCTAGATGGAAAATACCCTTAGAAGTCCAAAGGTTAAATCCAGAATCCATTATGCCAGGCTGAAAATCTGGACTGCTGGTTATTGGAGTGAAGGATGATATTTTTGCTGCGTTGCTGTCAATTTGTCACACTGCCCTCCAAGACCTGACTGTATTAATTGTTATTGGATTGCGACAATATTCCTTAACTAGTTTCATCTTATTGAGCAAAAGCAAATTAATAAGAGGTCATTTTGCTTGTGAAGCTTCAATGTCTAGCCAAGTTGAGGAGGGGTCACTGCAAACCCAGTCAACCACATAAGATAAAAAGGAACTTAATTGATGTTTTTTGATGTCTGGAAAAATCAGACCCCCTAGACTACTGGGAAGCTGTAACTTAGACATTTTAATACAGGGTCTTTTTTTTTCCAGATGAAAGAAACACACCAGCCATTTATTTTTTTAAGTATTTGTTGGGTAAAAATGACTGGAGTCGTTCGTATTAGGTAGAGCAGATGAGGAAGAATGTTCATTTTGAGCAAAGATATACGGCCAAGCCAAGAAATGGGAAGAATGCTCCATCATTCAAGATCCTGCTTGATTTTGTCAAATAACTGTGTAAAGTTAGCTTTGAACAATTGATCAAACATAGGTGTGATAAATATGCCTAAGTAAACAAAACTTGTCTGTGACCATTTAAAGGGGAAAACACCCTGAGTGTCAGGTACCTGCTGCAGATTCCCCAGAGGCATAGCCTCTGATTTAGTAAAGTTAATTTTATAACCTGAAAAGGTGCTAAATGAATTGATGCATTGTATAAGGTGGTGCACTGATACAGCAGGGTTTGATAAGAAAGAACATCATCCGCATACAATGTAAATTTATGTAACTTTGTCTGGAGCAGATATTTTGGGGTCTCACCGAATAGCCTCAGCCAATGGCTCGATCATTAGTGTGATAAGTAATGGTGATAAAGGGTAGCCCTGCTGGCTGCCCCTCAGAATACTAAAATTATCTGACCTAATACCATTAGTGAGAATCACAGCCAAAGGGTAATTATAAAGAACTTTCACCCACTTAATAAAATTATTGCCCAAACCAAAACGTTCTAAAGTGAAAAAAGTTACGGCCATTCAACACGATCAAATGCCTTTTCTGCATCTAAGGAAACCATCAAGCCATTCACTGCCTGTTGCTGACATGCCTGAATCGCATTAAGTAATCTACTGATATTGTTAGATGATCTACGGCCTTTTACAAAACCTGTTTGATCCTCTTTTATGATAAAAGGTAACACAGTTTCTAATCACAACACTAAGGTTTTAGATAAGATTTATAAGTCAACATTTAACAATGAAATAGGCCTGTAGGAGGCACAATCTTCAGGGCTCTTTCCTTTCTTAAGAATTAGGGAGATATTAACTTCTCTCAATGATGGTGGGAGGAGACCAGAATTAAATGCTTGATTGAACATGTTTAGCATTGGCTCTGATAATAACCCTGTGAACTCTTTATAGAATTCACCAGTGAGTCCATCAGGATCAGGGGCCTTCCCACTTTGGAGCTGTCTCACAGTTTCCTGTATCTCTTGCATAGATAATAGAGCATTGAGGAGGGACTCTTGTTCAGAAGAGATGCCTAGGAGATCTAAATTCCTGAAAAAGGACTCCATCCTAGATTGTCCATCATTACATTGTTCAGACTGATACAGTTTAGAAAAAAATTCTTAAACACAACATTGATCATTTTCGATTTACTAGAGAGGACCCCTGTCCCATCCTAATTGAAGCAATAGTCTGAGAAGCATTTTTCTTTCTAGCTAAATAAGCCAAGTACCTACCTGGTTTTTCACCATGTTCAAACAGTCGTCGTTTAGCAAATGTCAATTTTCTTTTGGCTGCTTGTGTAAGTAAAGATTTTAGTGTACAGTGATTTTAGATTTTAGATTTTAGTGATTTTAGTGGTTCAACTAGGCGCTGCTGTTCCGCAGCTTGTTGCTTTTTACTAGCAGAGTAGGAGATAATTAGTCCCCTTGCATAGGCCTTAGTTGTTTCCCAGAGCATCGATGGACTACTAGCTGATTTGGAATTAATAGATAGGGAAGTTTTGAATTCGGAAGTAAAGTAGTCTATACATTTATTATCTTTTAGAATAAAAGGATTCAGCCTCCAACGTCTAGATTGTGCTGAATTATCTTTGGGCTTAATATTTAAATATTCTGCTGCATGGGCAGAAATAGTAATATTTCCAATTGTGCAGGATACAACTAAATCTAGGAGTGTTTTGGGGGTTAGAAAAAAGTCTATTCTGGTGTAACACTTGTGTGAATTAGAAAAATATGTGAAGTCTTTGTCTTTGAAGCATGTAACAACCTCCAGATATCCACAAGTCCTAGTTCTCCATGTAAGCCCATGATTTGTTTGGACTGTGAGGAGAGTAATGGGGGACCACTAGGCACTCTGTCCATCAATGGGTCCATGAGACTATTAAAATCCCCACCTAAAATAATGTTTTGTATTAAAAAGCTTGTAAGTTTGGAAAAAGCTTCTGTTAGGAATTTGAAAGGATGAGTTGGAGGACAGTAAACATGGAGAATACCATATTCCTCTACATATATTGAAGCCTTAACAATCACAAATCTTCCATACTTATCATTAATGCAGTCTAATAACTTAGAAGATAAGTTCTTCCTAATTAAAATGGCCACCTCCCCTACTCCTGGTATTAAAAGATGAAATATAGACTTGATCAAATCCACTCTGTTGCAGTTTCAGATGTTCTTTATCATTCAAATGTGTCTCCTGCAATAAGGCTAAATCCACCCTTTCCTTTTTCAGGTTTAGTAGGATTTTCTTTCTCTTGTTTGGTGAATGACTTCCCTTAATGTTCCAAGTGTACAATTTTAATATATTACTGGTCATAACCCTTTATAACAATCATGTGACTCCGGAGGAGAAGAAACCCAACTTAAGATCAGCTGAGCAGCAATAAGTATATTAAAAAAACACACACAAAAAAAACAAAGCGCAAACAGCGCTGAACGAGAGGACTTACTCCACACTTAAAGGGATATCTGAACCTTCTAGCACCCCATATTCTGCCCCACTGCCAATATGGCATTTAACATAGTCAAAAATGAAAACAGGGCATAATTTATCAATCCACCGAGTTGTTACCATCATGTTTAAACTCCTTCAGGCTGGAGCAGCACTGCTAATTTAAACAAATAATGAAACTGTATTAATCAAAACAAACACGTTACCCATCCTATAAGATAACTCATCGTCAAGTAATGAAAAAGTAAAATAAATCAACCATCAAGCATGTTGTAGTCCATAACCACGGCTACACAATACACTGTATACATTCTTTAGCCCAACGTGTCCACAAAAGTTTTAGCTTTGCCAGGAGAATCAAATATCTTGGTGATCCCATTGTAGGTGATTTTCAGCACCGCTAAGTATAGCATAAAGTACTGGATTCCAGATTCTCCCAGCCACTTCTTTACCTGGTCGAATTCCTTGCACTTCCGAATAACAGCTGCCTAAAAATCTTTAAAAAACATAAGCCTGGATCCCTCATATATTAAAGCCTGGGCATCAGTCCCGCGGCATCTCAAAGCCTCCATCACTCTTTGCTTATCACCAAAATTATGTAACCACATGAGGACAGGTTGAGGGCATTGGCCTGGGCCCGGTTTTGGAGCCAGCGTACGATGAGCTCTTTCCACTTTAATGCGTCCAACCTTGGTTTCCAAATCAAGGAAATTAGGCAGCCAGCCATCAAAAAGCTTCGCTGGTTGGCTGCCTTCTGTACCTTCAGGTAGACCAATGATCCGTATGTTCTTCCTCCTACCTCTGTTCTGAATATTATTGATATAGTCAGACAGGCTTTGAACCTGCTTTTCCAGTGCCCAGATACGGCTTTGGGCCTGATCAGTTACAGTCTCTACCGCAGATACTCAGCCATTGGCCTCAGTTGTTCCAGTATCAAGATTTTTAAGCCCCAATGTATGGTTCTGGAGTGTTAGAGAGAATGGAGCCAGCTTCTCGTCCATCATTTAGGATATGTTCTCCGTAACTTCCTGAATTACTTGACGAAAAGCAGGGTCCAATGTGTTAGTATAGCTAGAAGCAGCTAGCTCCTCAACCCCAGGTTAGCGCTCTGTGTAGTCCATTTTAGCCGCCATTTTAGTACCCTTCGATGGCATGGTGTTGAAGCAGCTCAAAATAAACTCATCAATGTTCATGTTATTAAATCTGACACTTGGACATTTAAAAAAAAATTGAAATGGATAGGTTTATATGCAAAATTATCAGCGTTGTGGTGCTAAGCTCAGCAAAGCAGATTTTTCACTGCACCGCCATCTTGAAACCCTCACTTTTGTTAAATTTTTACAATTGAGCTCTGTTTGGCAGATTTTCTTAAACCTTGAAGTAAAATCTGTCTGAAGTTTTCCCATTATCGTACAGTGATCTATTTTCTTGGCTTGTTGGTGTCCCAAATACTTTATATTTCATATTCATCCATCAGTTGTGTTGTATCCTACTACTCTGTTTTATATCCTAGTCCAAAGTTCATACTTACATTTTTAGAAAATAGTTCTATTATTCCACTACCTTTACTGATGAAGAAGCATATAATTTCAAATTGTCCATATATAGAAAGTGTGTCAAGGTGTAATTTGTCAGGTTGTTTCTGATTTAATACTATATTTCCTTCCGATTCAGTATATTTGAGAGTGGGTTTAAAGCTTGACAGAACCATTGTGAGCTTAGAAAGTCACCCTGGAAAAGGCTCCAGTTTATTTTAATAACGGTGGTTGTCCTGTTTTGGTTGTTAATAGATAATGTGATTATAGTACACCAATGCTTCATCAGATGTTGCAGGGATTTCACAAGTGTTGAATGTAGTTCAGATATATATATATCTTAAGAACCTCTATTAACTATGAGTCTGGGAGAGAATCAAATGCTTTTTGGTTATCAATGTAACAACATGAAAGATTTCTGCAATTCCACCAGGGTTGATTTAGAAATACAGAATCTACTATCAATTGTTCTTTACAGCTTTTTACACCTTTTCATACCCTTATGGTATCCTTTCTGCTCTTCCCTGAGTATACTGTGGTTATCTAAGTGACTGGTGATTCATTGCAAGATGCATAATGCTACAATTTTATATATCATTTGTAAGCACGTAATAGGATGATATTTTGATGGGACGTTTGTGATTTCTCCTTTAGGTAAGAGATATGTTTTAACTTCTGTCAAAAATGTGGGCACTTTTTCAGGATTTTTAAGAAAATTGTTAATATGTACTAATAGGTACGGATGAAGGCATGTAAATGTTTATACCAATAATTATGAATATTATCAGTGCTGGTACTTCTCCAGTCTGGGTATATTTTTAAACACCTTTAGCATATCTTTTGTAAATTCAAGTCTTTGTATTTCTTCAGTTATGTGATTGTGTTCTTTTTCCTCTCTAATCCAGCTGGCTTCTTGATTGTGCATAACCTTGTTTGATCAGATATTAAAACAAACTTTATTATCTCTGTGTTTGTTGGTAATTCTGCACTAGGATTAGTAACATTTTGGTGCATCAAATTTAGTATCAATGTGCTGTATAAACCTTTTTTGTTGTTTATGAACTGAAAACTCTGTTTTCTTCATCTGGTGTATTTTATGTGTATCTGTTTTATAAATTCTACAATGCCTTTGTTAGGTTGATCATATCTTGTATGGAATTTATATTTCCATTATATTTCCTTAGTTTTTCACTGAACTTTCTTGCTCAGGTTCTCTATTTTATACTCCATTTATGCTCTTAAGATTTCAATTCTGTTTCTTAATCTATTCTGCCATTTCGGTGTTCTCATTTCATTATGCAGTTTTTGGGTTTCTATTTATGTCCCCCTATTTTGGAGTCATTGCACTGCACTGCTTTTAATTCAGTGCTGTATGTTATTAAATGTAGTTCTTCAAATGTTTCAAGTTTTCCTAAACATTGTGATAATGTAATATTGTTGAGAGTATTAGCAAGTTTTGCAAATTTTGACTATGTGTTGTGTTTCCATATATAGTGTCTTCTTGATGTGGTCATTGTCCATATATTCAGTTAATGTGGTGATAAATACTAAGATAATTTTGTCTGTAAGCTCAACATTGTCATTATCATTCTGCAGAGGTTGTACATCTGTGTTATTGCTGTTACAGTCAGGTTGTGGAGCAGTTGTTGAAGTAATTCAATATTTTTCAATGTTTGGGGGAGGTGGCATCTTCATTATTTTCTTGTATAGCACTGTTGTGGTCTTCAGGTTAGTTTCTTACTGATCTTGTGCAACTTCATGTTTTATTTCATTTAATAAGGATTAGGTTATTTTGTTATTATCACTCTATGTTGATCTGCTATTTGTTGTGCATTTACTTGCATGAAGGGATGCAAGGGAGGTCCAAAAGGAAGGATGCAGAAAACATCAGTCAGTTTCAACCAATCTATCTTCTGAACATTGAGGATAAATTCTTCTTTACTGTAACAGCACAGAGGCTGGCCATCTACATGAAGGGAAATAAGTACGTTGATGCACTTGTACAGAAAGCAGGAATTCCAGGGTCCTCCAGTGTTTGGAACATACAAGCATGATATGGCACCAGATCCAAGCAGCTAGGAAGGACAAACAAAATCTCAATGTGACCTCGCCAATGCATTTGGCTCAATTCCCCATGCATTCCTTAGGGAAGCATTTGACCTCTTTCAGATACCACAGCCCATCACAACGCTCTGCAGTTGTGCTTCACAACAGCAGGTTTTACTAGTACATGGCAGCGACTGGAAGTAGGCATTATAGCAAGTTGCACTATATCACCTCATTTATGAGCTTTTGGAGAAACATAATCTGATTAGGGATAGTCAGCATGACTTTGTCAAGGGCAGGTTGTGCCTTACGAGCTTGATTGAATTCTTTGAGGATTTAACAAAATACATTGATGAAGGTAGAGCAGTGGATATAGTGTATATGGATTTCATCAGTAAGGCATTTGATAAGGTTCCCCGTACAAGGTTCATTCAGAAAGTAAGAGCTTGCTTTGTGGATCCAGAAATGGCTTGCTGACAGAAGGAAAAGTGCAGTTGTAGATGGTTCATCTTCTGCATGGATGTTGGTAACCTGTGGTGTTCCATAGAGATCAGTTCAGGGACCCCTCCTCTTTATGATTTTTATAAATGATCTAAATGAAGAAGTAGAAGGGTGGGTTAGTACTTTGATGATGACACAAGTTTGTGGGTGTTGCGGATAGTCTGGAGGGTTATCAGAGGTTGCAGTGGGTCATCAATATGATGCAGAACTGGGCTACGAAGAGGCAGATAAAGTTCAGACCAGATAAGTATGAAACGGTTCATTTTGGTAGGTCAAATTTGAATGCAGAACATAGTATTAATGATAAGACTCTTGAGAGTGTGCAGGATCAGAGAGATCTTGGGGTCCAGGTCCATAAGACACTCAAAGCTGCCGTGTAGGTTGACAGTGTTGCTAAGAAGGCATATGGTGTGTTGGCATTCACCGACTGTGGGACTGAGTTCAAGAGCTATGAGGTAATGTTACAGCTATATAACACCTTAGTCAGACCCCACTTGGAGTACTGTGTTCAGTTCAGGAAGGATGTGGATACTAAAGAAAGAGTGCAGAGGAGATTTACAAGGATGTTGCCTGGACTGGAGAGTGTGCCTTATGAGAGTAGATTGAATGTACCTGGTCTTTTCTCCTTGGAGCGACAGAGGATGAGAGGTGACCTCTTAGAGATGTATAAGATGACGAGAGGCTTTGATCATGTGAATAGCCAGAGGCTTTTTCCCAGGGCTGAAATGGCTAACATGAGAGGGCATAATTTTAAGGTGCTTGGAAGTAAGTACAGAGGAGATGTTCAAGGGTACATTTTTCACACAGAGAGTGATGTGTGCATGGAATGGGCTGCCGGCAGCAGTGGTGGAGGTGGATACAATAGGGTCTTTTAAGAGACTCTTAGCTAGGGACATGGAGCTGAAAAAAAAAGAGGGCTGTGCGGTAGGGTAATTCTAGGCAATTACTAGGGTAGGTTACACAGTCGGCACAAGACAGATATGGTGTCACAACCAGGTCTTGATGAATCTGGTAGCAGCAATCGCGACCAAGAGGATAGCATCCAATTCCTTGCCCCCAGAACGACTAATGCTCTGACACTAGCAGCATTTGTCTGGGAAGGAGAGAAAAGACGAACTAATCTCCTTCCTAAGCCAGAAACAGGACAGATGAACGTGGCTCGCGACTGGAAGATGCCGGTGGATGTCAATAAACAACTCACCTTTCCACCGGAGATTGCTACGCAAACCTTAGGCCAGACTTGGTTCCCTGGTCCAATTCATTACAGGTGGTCTGCATTGTGGAACTCACAGTCCTGTGGGAGGATTCAGTGGCTGAAGCATATGAGCTCACTATGCAGATCCAGCAGCTGAAGCTCAGCGACGGGGCTGGAAAACTAAAGTAGAAGTGGGTTGTAGGGGATTTATAGCCACATCCACCATCAAATTGCTGAAGGAGCTAGGGATCCATGCTTAGACTCTATGGCAAACCTTCAGAGCCACAACAGAAGCAATGGAAAGAAGCAGTCATTGGCCTTGGATCAAGCAAAAAGACCTCTCCTGGGCTCCAAGATAATATCAAGAGAGCAGGAAGACACAATGGGGGGTGACTCTGGGATGCCATAAGTCATCGTCGAGCCCTCCAAAGATGCAATAGACTACCGTAGATTCCGGACTACAGAGCGCACCTGATTAAAAGCCGCTGGCTCTAATTTTAGAAATAAAATCAATTTTTTACTTGTACAGGCCGCACCGGATTTTCGGCCGCAGGTGTCCCACGTTGTAATATGAGATATTTACACAGAAAGATATTACACGTGAGGATTTTTTAACTTTTAATTAAATCCATATGGTAACAAACAAATATATATTGCAAATGCTTTTTTTCGAACCGTGCCTGTAATACGGCTACTTTTAAATATACATACGTATCGGTAACACAAATTACGTTGCATATACTTTTTTACTGAACAGCACGAACAACATTCCAATATCTCCTAGCGACTGGTAAAAATATATATACTGCAGCCTACCAGGAAAAGTTATTGATCGCCTTTAACTTAAAAGCAGCGTTTTCGCTCGGGTCTAATGAGCTCGGCTAATGTGCTCGGGTCTGATGTGCTCGGGTCTAATGAGCTCGCGTAACGCGATCGGGTCTAATCGGGTCTAATGAGCTCGGCTAATGTGCTCGGGTCTGATGTGCTCGGGTCTGATGAGCTCGCGTAACGCGATCGGGTCTAATGAGCTCGGCTAATGTGCTCGGGTCTGATGAGCTCGCGTAACGCGATCGGGTCTAATCGGGTCTAATGAGCTCGGCTAATGTGCTCGGGTCTGATGTGCTCGGGTCTGATGTGCTCGCATAATGCCCCCACCTTCCCGTTTATCGCAAACGGCATTTTTCCCACAAGACGCGGCGAAACCGGGTGTGACGTCATAGCATCCCGCGATGTAGTACAGAAAACAAATATAGTTAAAACTCTTCTAACTTTAACTAGAAAATGAATTACTAAGCAAAAATATTATAAACTAAATAACTGCCATAAAGGCAGCACAATGCTTTTCTTCGAGTGTTTTCCATGTTGATGAGGGTGAGTACAAATGACTGATTTACAATAATTTAATTGTGAAAGTGCGCTTGATTTATCGTACAATTTCATTGGACCTCTGTGAACTACTCATCAATTTTATTGGTCTACTGTTACGAGGCAAAATGTTTACGAGGCGGCATGAAAAAAAACCATGTATTAGCCGCTCTGGATTAAAGGCCGCAGAGTTCAAAGCTGTTCAAAATGTGGGAAAAAAGTAGTGGCTTATAATCCGGAATCTACGGTAATTGATGAAACATCGAGGAAAGAGGGTGCCCACTTGAAAGCCCCTGCGTGTCAAACCTGTGCCACCCCCAACTTTAAGGCAGTCTTGAGCAAGTGCTCACAACCCATTGGCACGAGCAATATTAACATCTTATCCTGTGTTTTTTGATTCTCAGTATATCTCAGTATAATAATACTCAGTATTATTATTATTTCTTTTTTCTTTCTTTTTGTATATGCACAGTTTGTCTTTTGCACATTGGTTGTCCATCCTGCTGGTGTGGTTTCTCATTGATTCTATTTTGATAATTGGCTTTATTGAGTATGCCCACAAGAAAATAAATCTCATGCTTGTATATAGTGACATATATGTACTTTGATAATAAATTTACTTTTATCTTTGAACTTTTGAACTTTATTAGTCTTGGCTAGGGATTTTGAAGTCAGAAATTATCTTTATTAAAGCACCTGACTATTGAAGCCAAGCAGAGAAAAAGAAGATACATTCTAATGTCATCTCATTCAAATACTACAAATAAAGATTGTCAAATTAATAATCAAATTAAATCAATTCCAAATTTATTCTTCTTTAAGGATACATGTTAGTAAGTTAACCATTGGTGTTCTTTTTGCCTTTACCAAATTTGCCAATGACACCTTCATAGGTACTGTGATCCTTAGGTCAAAGTGTATAACACAGCTGTTTTACCATCTCTACTTTATTCAACTGAAACGATGGCATTGTGTCAGAAGCACATCAAGAAATTGACCAAGACACAACTCAGGCATTTACACCAAATATTACACATCAAGTGGCAAGAGAGGGTACCAGATGTGGAGGTGCTCAGACGTGCTGGGACAGTCAGCGCAGAATCACTCATCACAGCTTCTCAGCTGCGTTTTACTGATAATGTCACAAGAATGAGCAATGATCGTTTACCCAGAGCTGTTTTCTATGGGGAGCTACGTGAAGGAAAGAGGAAGCATGGTGGTCAGAAGCTGCGCTACGAAGATGTGCTCAAGTGCCATATGAGGAACACTGACATGAATGTCAACACCTGGGAGAAAAATACTTTGGCCAGAAGAACTGCTGCTGCATTGTCAAGAAGTCAATCCCAGCTGTCGAGGAGAAAAGGCGGAAGAAATATGAAGCAAGTCATGAACGCAGACATTCAGTGCTAGACCAGTCAAATCACAAATGCAACCGATGTGGGAGACAGTGCCGATCCAATGCTGGTCTTGTGGCCCATAAACGTGCCTGCAGAGACTAAACTCTCAGCACAGTCAACATCGAAATCGATGGACAGCCGAAGAAGAAGCTCAACTTAAAATTGTTTATCCAAATGATCATTGAATGTTTACTAGTTTTTCCCATTTTGTCCTTTGTTCCCCTTTCAGTAATTGTGCTTTCTTACTCATTTTATGTTTACTGGCTTTGAAGTGGCCACTCTTTGATTCCTTGATATGCCGAATTTGCTGTTCCTTTCACCCACATTTTCATTTTGGTTTGCAGCCTTCATGCTGATTTGCACACAAACTTGTTTGCTTAATGTTCTGCTATTTCTAATAACAATGTTTCGACTTGGGCCTTAAAGACAGCTATTATCTCTGTAGTCACCTGGACAAAGGCACATTGGAAAATGCAAAGGAAAATTACCTTTAATTGGAGGCTGCTGATGTGGGGGAAGGTGAAGGAGAGATATGTTTGCTGGAGAATGGGTTGATAATTGTAAATCGGGTTTTTTTGTGTAAATTCCTTTTCTTTCAGCACCATTCATTGATCTCATTTTGCCTGAAGAGTCTTTGTCTGATTAGCAACAGCCTAATTCAAATGGATTAGGAAGAAGGCTTGTGGATGAAAAACCTTTGCTCATTTCCCTTCATTTCTATCTGTTACTGTTCTCACAACTTTCTACCTGAAGGCATTCTTCTCAATAGGACTATTTAACAGATTAGACTACAAGGAGTTTATCTAAAAAAATTACTTCTTGAAAATATCAGAATTAACAAGTTCTGTCAACAGTTAGATGAAGTCCACAACAAATAAAATGCTTTAAATGATTATATTGAAGCATCTAAAATGTGTTTGATTTAGTGCACATATAGCTTTTGATTTATTATTATAGAGCAGATTTGCTTCCCAACAGGGATTATAAACAGAAAATCCAATCTGCAAGAGGCAAAATTAAACCTTAGTGGAGAACAACTTAGTGAGAACTAACTTTTTATAATTGATATTGGGCTGATTTCCTTCACAAACTGGCCTATAGTCAGTTCAGATCAAGTTAAATTTATATCTTCTACCCAAAAGAGAAAATTACAAACAGCAAGTATTTATTAATGATACAGAGATTGGAGCAGAATGTGTACGTGATTTCAAGTATGCCCTTTATTGTAGGTGCATTCCAATGCATCCTTAATAATGTGAGCTAGTAATTGTGTGGATATCCATTATCTCATTGTTTTGGTTTGAGATTATTGTTGCTGGAGACATGTATTTATAGACTGCATGTATTGTGTTGAACATAAGAAATACATGTTTAATATTGGATGGATGGCAAGTTTCATATGAACAAATAAGGAAGCGAAAATATAGAAACCTCCACAATAAGAAGAGCCAAACAAGAGAGCCAACCAGTTTTGCTGGTTTCTTCAAAGTACCATCTATGAGAAAACAACATCAGAAGAAATATTTGTGGCTAACTTACCCCAGATTCTTTAGGACTTTCTGAAGCCTAATGTGCTTTTCTCTCCCCAGTTCTCTTTGTCTTTCCATTTCCGGGGTGCAGGCAACTCATGCCATTGAAACCATCAAATACTGCTATTTCACTCTGCTACAGCTGAGAACCATGACTTTATCTAAGGTCTGTACAGTTGGTCACATCGTTTTAAAGCAATTAAAAAATCTATTGCTACTTAACATCATCAGAACTCGAATGGACTCTGGTCATGGTTCCCCTTTAAGACAACTGAAGAGAGAATGCCAGAATGGTTTAAAAGTCCATTTAAGGAAGCATGGCTTTTGACTCTCAATACTGACCATCTTGCTGACAAATGAACAGTCTCTGGTAAATAAAATCGAAAATCTCAGAGCTAGTTTGCTGAACCAGAGGGACATTAGGACCAGTTACGTTTCTTGCTTCTTGGAATCTTGGTTAAACCTTGCCATTCCAGATGCAGTGATACAGCCTGTTGGGTTCACAATTCACCTTCAAGGTAGGACTATAAGTCTCTCAAAGGCAGAGAAGGTGGAGTATGCTTCCAGATCAACTTCTTATGGTGTACAAACGTGGCGGTGCTGTCCCAGTCCTGTCCACCAGACCTGGAACACATTCTGATCGAGTATCATCCATTTTATCTGCCGCAGGAGATTTCAGCGATCATCTTGGTACCAATGTACATCCCACCTCAGGCTACTGTAAAACAGGCTCTTGATGGACTGAATGATGTAATCAACAGGCATGAGACAGCCTATCTTGATGCCTTCCCCATCATTTTGGGGGATTTTGACAAGGCCAGTTTGAAAAAGTTTCAAACTAATTATTACCAATAAGTGTCTTGTAGTACCAGAGGTATCAATACATTGGACCACTATTATACTACCATCGAGAGCACATTCTGAGCTATTCCGTACCCTCAGTAAGGATAGTTTGATCACCTGACTGCACTTCTGCTCCTAAGTACAGGACGAGACTGAAGATTGCAGCACCAGTAGCAAGGATCAAGAACATATGGACAAGGGAGGTGCAGGAGTGCTTACAGGACTGCTTTGAATTGTTGGACTGGACTGTATTCAGGGATTCATCTTCGACTCTGAATGAGTATGCCACTGCTGTCACTGACATCCTTAAAACGTGTGTAGATGAGAGTGTGCCTATGAAAACTTACTTTACATGCTCAAATCAAAAGCTGTGGATGAACCAGGGGGTTCATAGTCTGCTGAGGGTTAGATTTGTGGCGTTCAAGTCTGGCGATGAAGGTCTGTATACGAAAACCGGGTACGACTTGAGGAGGACTATTTTAAGAGTCAAGGAACAATTCCAAGTGAGGGTGGAGATGACTTTGGATGCATGTCAACTCTGACAGGATTTGCAGGCCATTGTTTCCCATGAAACAAAACCAACCTCATGAATATAAGCGATGCTTCACTACCAGATGAGCTCAACACCTTTTATGCTCGCTTTGAAAGGGAGAATAAAACCATAGCAATGTGGATCCCTGCAGCACCCATTGACCCTGTGATCTCTGTCTTGGAAGTCGACATCAGGTTGTCTTTCAAGATTGTGAATCCTCACAAAGCAATAGGCTTCAATGGAGAACCTGGTAAGGCTCTGAAAGCCTGTGCCAACCAACTGGTGGGGATGTTCAAAGACAATTTCAATCTCTCATTGCTACAGTTTGAAATTCCCATCTGCTTCATAAGGGCAACAATTATGCCAGTGCCCAAGAAGAGCAGAGTGAGCTGCCTTAATGACTATCGTCCAGTAGCACTCACATCTGTGATGATGAAGTGCTTTCAGAGGTTGATTATGACTGGAATTAACTCCTGTCTCAGTGAAGGCCTGGACCCTCTGCAATTTGCCTTTTCCCACAAGAGGTCTAAGGTGGACATGATCTCCTTGCCTCTTCACGAAGCGTTGGATCACCTGGATAATACAAATACTTGTGTCAGAATTTTGTTTATTGACTGCAGCTTTGCATTTAACACAATAATTCCTACATTTCTGATCAAAAAGCTCCAGAACCTGGGCCTCTATATCTCCCTCTGCAACTGGATCCTTAACATTCTAAGCAGAAGACAACAATCAATATGGAATGGAAGTAATATCAACAACTTGGTGACAATCAACATTGGTGCACCTCAGGGATGTGTGCTTAGCCCACTGATCTAATCCCTTACACCTATGTGTGGCTTGGCACAACTGAAATGCTAGCTATAAATTTTCTGATGATACAACCAGAATTTCAGATGGTGTACGGGAGGATGTACAGGTGTGAGAGTTATCAACTATTTTAGTGGGGTCAGAGCAATAACCTTGCACTGAATGTCAGTAAGACCAAATAACTGATTGTGGACTTCGGAGAGGAAAAGATGAGGGAACACAAACCAGTCCTCCTAGAGGGATCAGAAGTGGGGAGAGTGAGCAATTTCAAGTCTCTGGGTGTCAAGATCACTGAGGATCTAACCTGGGCCCAACATATTGATGCGGCTACAAAGGAGGCATGACAGAAGCTATATTGAATTAGGAGTTTGAGGAGATTTGGTATATCACTGAGGACGCTCATACATTTCTACAGATATACCATGCAGAGCATTCTAACTGGCTGCATCACCATCCAAGTATTGGAGGTCTACTACACAGGATTAAAGTAAGCTACATTAAGTTGTAAACTTTGGCATCTTCATCATGGGCACTAGTCTTCGTAGTTTCCAAGACATCTTCAAGGATCGATGTCTCAAAATGGCGGTTTTCATCATTAAGGATACCCATCACCCAGAACATGCGCTCTTCTCATTGCTACCATCAGGAAGGAGGATCAGAATCCTGAAGGGGCACTCTCAGTGTTTCAGGAACAGCTTCTTTCCCAGCCATCAATTTCTGTATGGATGTTGAACCCATGGACACTACCTCACTACTTTTTTTATTTCTGTTACTACGTAATTAATTTAACTATTTAATATATAAACTAATTGTAATCCAGTTTTTTCTTTTCTATTATTACGTATTCCATTGTAATGCTGATGCAAAGTTAACAATGTTCAGTAATAGGCCAGTGACATTAAACCTGATTCTGATTCTGATTCTTCACTCCCTCATTCTTAGCTTTTCATTTTGCTCCTTTCACTTCTCCCTGATGGATTTCAAAACATCCTCTAGATATTCTTTCCAATTAAATTTTAGTCCTTGCTATCATCACTGTTGCAGTCCCGAAAACTTACCATTGTTTATTTTGGTGAGTATGCTGTGTGGGGAGAATTGCACATTCACGTAAGTAAATGCCTTGAAGCTTCCGGGGAGTGTTTATGATATCGATGAACCAACCAGATCCCCTCTACCATCACCCTCCTTCGTCTGGCAGAACAAGTCCTCACTGTCAGCAATTTCTCCTTCAGCTCCTGCCACTTTTTCCAGACTCAGTTTCCCTCACCTCTTCTTCTAATCCTCACTCCGGCCTCTAACCCCTTCTCTATCTACCTATCACCTTCCCCTGGTGCCCATCCTCCTTCCCTTTCTCCTATGGTCCACTCTCTCCTATCAGATACTTTGATCTCCAGCCCTTTACCTTTCCAACCCACCTGGCTTTACTTAATACCTTCCAGCTATCCTACTTTCCCTCCTCCCACCTTTTTATTTTGGCATCTTCCCCCTTCCTTTCCAATCCTGAAGAAGGATCTCAGCTCAGAATATTGACTGTTCATTTCCATGAATTCTGCCTAACCTGCTCAGTTCCTCCAACATTTTGTATGTGTTACCTTGGATTTCTCGCACCTGCAGAACTTCTTGTTTTTATGATATCTGTGGCTTTTCAAGGATACTCACTAACAGAAACTCAACACAGAGGATCATTTTCAGTTACTTTCTTTTTTTCCCTGTCTAAGTGGTTCTAGAAGAACAATGAGTCACAGAGAAAATGCCATTTTGGTTAACTATAGAATCTTGTCGGAAAATGTTCAGTTAGAGATCCTGCAAAAGGCAGTATCTTCTTGAATTAAATTGAATTGAATTGACTTTATTTCTTACATCCTTCACAGGAGTAAAAATTTTTACGTTACATCTCTGTCTAAATGTGCAATGTGCAATTATAGTAATTTATAATAATTCAATAAGTAGAACAGTCAATGTACCATAGACTACACTCAAATCAGCGTGAGTTAATTAGGCTGATGGCCTGATGGAAGAAGCTGTCCCAAAGCCTGTTGGTCCTGGATTTTATGTTGTGGTATAGTTTCTCAGATTGTAGCAGCTGGATTAGATCGTGGTTGGGATGACTCAATGATCCTATGGCCCCTTTTTACACACCTGTCTTTTGTAATTGTCCTGAATCACAGTAAGTTCACAACGACAGATGTGCTGGGCTGTCCGTACCACTCTCTGCAGAGTCCTGTGATTAAAGGAAGTACAGTTCTCATACCAGGCAGTGATGCAGGCAGTCAGGATGCTGTCAGTTGTGCCCCTGTAGAAAGTTCTTAGGATTTGGGGGCCCATACCAAACTTCCTAAACCGCCTGAGGTGAAAGAGGTGCTGTTGTGCCTTTGTCCCCACATAGCCGGTATGTACAGACCATGTGAGGTCCTCAGTGATGTGTATGCCGAGGAACTTAAAGCTGGTTATCCTCTCAACCCCAGATCCATTGATGTCAATACGGGTTAGCCTGTCTCCATTCCCCCTGTAATCCACAACCAGGTCCTTTGTTTTTGTGACATTGAGGGAGAGGTTGTTTCCTTGACACCACTGTGTCAGAGAGATGAGTTATTCCCTGTAGGCCACCTCCTTATTGTTTGAGATAAGGCCAATCAATGTAGTGTCATCGGCAAATTTAATTAGCAGATTAGAGCTATGGGTGGTGACATAGTCATGGAATATACAGGGGGTAGAGGAAGGGACTTAGTACACAGCCCTGAGGGGCTCCTGTATTGAGAGACAGAGGGGTGGAGGTGCGGGAGCCCACTCTTACCACCTGCCGGCAATCTGACAGGAAGTGCAGGATTCAGATGAACAAGGCAGGGTCAAGGCTGAGGTCTCAGAGCTTCTTGTTGAGTGTGGATGGAACTATGGTGTTGAATGCTGAAATCTAGTCCAAGAACAGCATTCTCACATAAGCGTCCTTCCTCTCCATATGTGTAAGGACGGTATTTAGAGCAGTAGCTATTGTGTCGTCTGTCAATCAGGCATGTTACCTTTGTCTTTTTTGGTACAGGGACAATGGTGGATAATCTGAAGCAGGAGGGCACTCTTACACTGGGAGAGGGAGAGATTAAAAATGTCAGTAAACACACCTGCCGGTTGTGCTGCACACATCCTGCGTACTCTTGTGACTGCCATTGAAATCAGCTTCCCATTCTCTTTGAGACATGCCTGTCCATGGCCTCCTCTACTGTTATGATGAAGCCCAACTCAGTTGGAAGAAGAAACACCTCATATTTTTTGCTGGGTAGGCTCCAACCTGATGGCATGAACTTAGATTTCACTAACTTCTGGTGATTTCCCCTTCCTCTTACCTCTTTTTTTTTCCATTCACAAATCTCTGACTCCTCCTCTTGCCTCATCTGCCTAACACCCCTCTCTGGTTTCCCTCCTCCTTACCTTTCTTCTTGATTCACTATTTTCTCTTATTAAATTCCTTCTTCTTCAAACCTTTAACTCCTCCAACTATCCCCATCCAGAATTTTACTTCATCCCCACCTCTCCTGCCCACCGACTTCCCCCTCACCTGGTCTCACCTATAACTTTCCAGCTTGTAATCCTTCTTTTTACCCCACCTTCTCATTTTGGCTTCTTCCTCCTTCCTTTCCAGGGTTGATGAAGTATCTTGGCCTGAAACATTGACTGATTATTTCCATTCATAGATGCTACCTGACCTGCTGAGTTCCTCCACCATTTGCGTGTTGCACACTGAAAATACTTGCATGAAACTACAGTGGAGAGAAGGAGCCTACAGGGAATATACATTATAATTACTGCATAATATTTCCTCATTAAATAGGGGATTACCATTGAAAAACATTTCCACTCTAATCGTGCCACCAGCACTATAATCCTTGTCACACCCATCCTTCCTTTACATCTATTTTAAAAAACAACAAATGCCACCTACTGCCTAATTCAACAGTGAATATTGAATTTGGCAACAAAAGGATGGCGTGTTAGATTAGTGAGAGTAATACTATTACAATGCCAATGACCCAGCTTCAAAGCTGCCTACTCTCTATAAAAAGTTTATGTGTTCTACCTGTGACTACATTAGTTTCCTCTGGGTATTAAGACCACAAGACATAGAAACAGAATTAGGTCATTCAGCCCATTGGGTCTGCTCCACCTTTCTATCATGACTAATTTATTATCCCTCTCAACCACATTCTCTTGTCTTCTCCCCGTAACCTTTGAATCCCTGATTAGTCAAGACCCTATCAACCTCTGCCTTAAATATACCCAATGGCTTGGCCAGCACAGCTGCCTGTGGCAATGAACTCCACAGATTCACCACCCTCTGACTAAGGAAATCTTTCCTCATTTCTGTTCTAAATGGATGTCCCTCTATTCTGAGGCTGTGCCCTCTGGGTACTAGACTCCTCCACTATAGGAAACATCCTCTCCACAGTCACTCTATCTCAGCCTTTTAATATTCAACAGGTTTCAATGAAATCCCTCCTCATTCTTCTAAACTCCAGTGACTATCGGCCCTGAACCATCAAACGCTCCTCATAAGTTAACCCTTTAATTCCCAGAATTATTCTTGTGAACCTCCTCTGGACCTTCTCCAATGCCAGCACACCCTTCTGAGACAAGGTGCCCAAAACTGCTCACAATACTCCAAGTGTTGTCTGACCAATGCTTTACAAAGCCTTAGTATTACATCCTTGTTATCGTATTGAGTCCTTGCAAAATGAATGCTAAAACTGCCTTTGCTTTTCTCACTACCAACTTAACCTGCAAGTTAACCTTCAGGGAATCTTGCATGAGGAATCTCAAGTCCCTTTGCACCTCTGATATTTGAAATTTCTCCCCATTTATAAAATAGTCCACACCTTCATATCTTTTACCAATGTTCATAGCCATGAACTTCCTTACACTATATTCCATCAGCCGCTTCTTTACCCGTTCTTCCAATCTGTCAAAGTCCTTCTGCAGACACCCTGCTTCCTCAACAGTACCTGCCCCTCTCCTTTTTTTGTATTGTCTGCAACCTTGACAACAAAGGCATTAATTCTTTCATTCAAATCATTGACATATAATGTGAACAGAAGCAGTCCCAACACTGACCTTTGAGGCATGCCACTAGTGACAGGCATCCCATCCAGAAAATGCCCCTTTTTCTGACACTTTGCCTCCTACCAGTCAGCTAATTTCCTCTAATACCATGGCCTCTTATCTCCTTAAGCAGTCTCATGCCGCATGTAGCACATTGTCAAAGGGCTTCCGGAAATCTAAGTAAACAACCTCCTCTGACTCTCCTTTGTCAATCCTGCCTGCTATTTCCTCAAAGAATTCCAACAGATTTGTCAGGCAAGATTTCCCCTTAAAGGAACAATGTTGACTTTGTCCTACTTTATCATGTGCCTCCAAGTACTCTGAAACCTCATCCCTAATAATGGACTCCAATATCTTCCCAACCACGGATCTCAGACTAACTGGCCTATAATTTCCTTTCTTCTGCCTCCATTTTAAAGAGTGGAGTGACATTTGCAAATTTCCAGTCCTAGGAACCATTCTTCTAATTCTTGAATGATCATTAGTAATGTCTTCACAATCTCTTCAGCTACCTCTTTCAGATTCCTGGAGTGTCATCCATCTGGACCAAATGACTTATCTGCCTTTAGACCTGTCAGATTCCTAAGCATCTTTCTCACTAGTAATAGCAACTACACTCATTTTGACTCCCTGATACTCTTGAATTTCTGGCATATTGCTAGCAACTTCCACAGTGACGACTAATGCAAAATACTTAGTATGTTCATCTGCTATTTCTTCGTTCCCCATTACAACTTCTCCAGCGTAATTTTCCAGTAGTTCAATATCTATTCTTCCCTCTTTTTTACACTTCATATATCTGGATTTTTTAAATTTCTTTGAAATTATTAGCTAGCTTACCTTCATATTTCATCTTTTCTCTCTTATGCTTTTTAGTTGCTGTCTGTTGTCTTTATCTTCCCACTCAGTTTTGCAATATTATATGCCCTCACTTTTGCTTTTATAATGTCTTTTGCTTCCCTTGTTAGCACCAGTTGCCTAATCCTTCCTATAGAATACTTCTTCATCTTTGGGATTTACCTTTCCTGCACCTTCCAAATTTCTCCCAGAAACTCTAACTATTGTTGCTTTGCCATCATCCCTGCTTGTGTCCCCTTCCAATCATCTTTGGCTAGCTCCTCTCACATGCCTCTATAATTCCATTTACTCCATTGCAGTACTGATACAGCTGATTTTAGCTTCTCCCTCTCGAACTCAAACCTCAAATGTGAATTCCATCACATTATGATCTCTGTCTCCTAAAGACTCCTCTACCTTAAGCACCCTAATGAAATCTTGGTCATTACATAACACCCTTTCCAGAAATGTCATTCGCTAGTGGACCCAACCAAAGGTTGCACTGAAAGTTCATCTTGCAGCCATCAGTATGCTGAGATTTACATTATGGAAAAGTGGTCAGAAAGGCCAAGATGATGAGATGGCTTTGTAAGTACTGCATCGGTTTGTATAAACATAGTCTAGTCTCTTTGTTCCCCTAGTGGCTATGGTGACATGTTGGTTAAATATAGGTAAAATCCTACAAATTTCTTCCATTGAGATCCAGCTCCAACCTGAACTTCCCAATCTACTTGTATATGGAAGTCCTTCATCACTATCAAAACATTCTCCTTCTTACTAGCCTTTTCTACCTCCCATTGTAAATTGTACCCACATCCTGGCTACGGTTCAGAGGCATGTATATAGTTTCTTAACTCTAGCCACAAGGATTCTATATCTTACGATCCTATGTCCCATTTTTCTAAGGATTTGATTTCATTTTTTACCAACAGAGCCTCTCCATCCCCTTTGCCTACCTGCCTGTCCTTCTGACACAATATTTGGATTTTAAGCTCCGAAATTTAATCTCCTTTCAGCGACGTCTCAGTGAGACCTACAACATCATACCTGCCAATCTCTAACTGCGCTACAAGATCGTCTGCCTTATTCTGTATACTGTGTGCATTCAAAATGACACCTTCAGTACTGCATTCATCACATTTTTTGATTTTACTCCATGTTACACTTCTGCTCTACTCACTGACTGTAATTAGTTTAAACCCTCCTCAACAGCTCTAGCGAGCCTGTCTGCAAGGATATTGGTCCTGCACAGGTTCAGGTGTAACCCGTCCTTTGGTACACATTATTACTTCCCTGGAAGAGATCCCTATGATCCAGAAATCATAAATCCCAACCCATCCTCCAATTTTTCAGCTACACATTCATCTGCCAAGTCATCCAATTCTTACCTCACTGGCACATGGCGCAGGCAGCAATTCGGAGATTACTACTCTAGAGGTTCTGCTAATCAGCTTTCTATACTCTCCCTTCAGGACCTCCTCTCTTTTCCTACCTATGTATTTCCTACTCTGGATTCTTCCCACATTTCAAAAAGATATGGGCTGGCAGGTTAATTATTCATATGGGTTGAACTGGGTAGTGCAGACTCATTAGGCCAGAAAGGCCTGTTGCCATGCTGTTTCTCTAAATAAATAAATGAATTATATAAAAAATATATAGATTAAGTATGCACAGAATAATAACTATCAAATACATCAAAATTAGTTCCAACAAAGCAAATCTTAGATTAAAACACACAGATTTTTTTCTTAAACAAGATTACCTTTAAATTTTCTTGTGCTTTTACCCCAGAGGGAGTGAGGAAGGAAATGTTTTTACATGACGCCCTTCTCAGCTTCAAAATGTCCCAAAGCTCTTCACAACCAATTAAGTAGTTAAATAATTGAAGTGCAGTTACTTTTGTAAAACAAGAAAAACAGTGCCAATTTTCACACAGCTAGTTTCCACACAAAAAGAATTTAAATGATGATTAGGGAGTTTATTTATTTGTTGATTTTCATCAAAAGTTAAACAAAAAGCAGCTCACAAGAGAGAGCAGTTTGTCTTCATTTTATTATTGGTTTTGGAATATGGCATATTTAGCAGCAGCACAGCCCCAGCCTTCAACATTTCCCAGCACTTAGGATATTTATTAGCTCTGAGTACAATACATTCCTAGTTTCAACATTTTATATATTGCTTTTGCACACATAAATTAGAAATTAGAGTCTGAGATGCTTTGTTTGAATTGTGTTAATCATTACTCTTAAATGGCTCTGAATATATTCCTTAGCATGTCCATGCCCAAATGTGGAATTCTGATTCTTTCAGATGTTGTCATGAAGTGTAAAACCCGTTTAAATGGTTAACCAACTTAAATGAACCTTGAAAACCTGTCAGAGCATGAAAAGGCATTGACTCTTTAAAACATTGCTGGGTGTTTCTATTTGAGGCTTATCATTCTGATTGTATCTTCCAATCCTCCAAATATTTTTGTGCAGTACCAAGTCACGTGAAAGGAAGAGGATTGTATAATATGTATCAGCTGAAAAAGAGATTTCATTGGAAACAATGCACAAATTTTAATCAGGTATGTAACATTCTTCATTTACTATATATTTGAGATGCTTGTGAGGCAGTCTGTCATAACTCAGGCATGACTGCTCAACAATCTGAATGACTGACCTTAATTGATATTATATACATAATTTGGCAAACTGGAAATGTGCCAGATGAAAATAAATGACAGCTTTTCTGGATAACTTTTCTCTGAGTCCTCTCAAATTTCTGTATGCTTACAGTTGGTGGATAACATTTAATACATTATTTTGGCATGAAACTATGATGTATATATTGAAATTTCTGTCAATTCAACCATTTATTGCTCTCAATGTTTGATAGTTCACTGTTGTAAAATAGAAACAAGACTGTGTCTATCCAGACATTCATGTCATGAATTTCTGGGTCACAGGCTATAAAATCTAAAATTCATTACTAGAAAATGCATATATTTTTCTGATAGGTTAAAAATTATATATTAATGCTTCATTATACCTTTGACAATATTAAATGATTCTTTTATAAATTGATCCTAGTGAGTGAACCTTGGAAACTGAGTACATGTGTTCTTTCATTCTTTTTTGTATATGCAAGTGCAACATAGCAATCATATGCAAATCATGAGGTTCACAGGGGAAATTAATTCCAAGAAAGTCTGTAGCATTCTTCCTGCCATGTACCAGGATTCATCAAAAGCAGTATTTTATAAATAATAAGTACATTAAGCAAGGAAATTAGATGGACTTACTAGTTTTCATGGAAGGTAAGGTTCCTAGATACAGAGAAAAAAAATCTCCGCTTAAGTGAGATGGGACTGATTCTGGCTGGAGGTCTGTGATTACTGATGTTCCACCTAGATGAATATTGAGTCCTTTGCTGTTTGTGATATATGTGTGTATGTATATATATATATATATATATATATATAAATGACTTCAATTGAAATGTAGATGGGTGGGTTAGTAAGTTTGCAGAAGATTGGTGGTGTTGTAGATAGCGCAGAAGGCTGCTAAATGATACAGTAGAATATAGTTTAGCTGCAACTATAAGTGGACAAATGGCGGATGGAGTTTAAACTAGCCAAATGTGAAGTTTTGCACTAAAGGATATCAAATGCAATGGGACAGTATACTGTCAATGGCAAGACCTTTAATATCATTGATGTGCAAAAGGATTTTAGGGTCCAAGTTCATAGTTCACTGAAGGTAGCTACATGAGTGGATAGGATGGTAATGAAGGCAAATGGCATGATTGCCTTTATTAGTCAAGGAACTGAGTTCAAAAGTTGGGAAGTTATGTTGTATCGTTATAAAACTCTACTTGAGCCACGTCAAGAGAATAAAATTCAACTCTTGATGCCCCATTATAGGAAAGATGTGGAGGATTTGAACAGGGTGCAGAAGAGGTTTATCAGGATGCTGCCTGAATTAGAGGGCATGTGCTACAAGGATATGTGGACAAACTTAGATTGTGTTCTCTAGAGTAGTAGCGCTGAAAGGAAATTTGATAGAGGCTCAACAATTATCACACGGTAGCATCACTCCACTGTGATGAAGTGCTTTGAGAAGTTGGTCATGACTAGAATTACCAAAGATTCAAAGCACATTTATTATCAAAGAATGTATACATGATACACCTTGGAAAATGTTTGCTTATAGGTAGTCACAAAGCAAAAAACTTAAATAACCCAATTAAAAAAGTGAAAACCAGATACCTCTGTGCAGAGAAAGAGAGAAAGAAAAAAAACCACCCTGTGCAAACAAGAGAAGCAAGACTGAGTCCCAGATGCACTCCTGGAGCAGCCGGAGTAGGTCCAAGCTTCGCCCCAGTTTTCACACCAGTCGGATATAAATGCACAGCTGCCAAATCAGTTCATAGCCTCATCATGGCAGAGAAAGGAATGAACATTCACAGGAAGGTGAGCGAAATCAGCCTGATCCTTGCCCCCATACCCTTCACTCGACCACCAGTCCATGTAGGCAGAGATTTAAATTGTCCAAGTACTGGGTAGTGCTACGCTCCAGGACTCTATCATACCTGAAGTTGTTCCTGATCTCATCAAATCAGCTCGATGCTAGAGCAATCCAGCCTTGCACCCGGGTTAGGTGGATGGGCATCGGAACTCTTCCAAGATGACTCTTCTCTGAAATGCTCACGCCACCTCTGGCAGTGATACCGCCAACTCTGTCTACAAACCCGACGGTCCGAACAAGTTGCGCCCTGGTACATCTCATCAACAGTCGCACAACTTCAGTAGCTCCACCTTAAACCAGAACTACCACCACAACAGTACAATCTCATTTGCACTCCACTTGGCCTTGGACCTTGCAGACCACAGCAATGCTTACATTCCTGTTTATTGACAGCAGCTTGGCATTCAACAATATCATCCCCTGATTACTGATGAGTTTACCGTTACGGTACCTCCCTGTACAACTCAATTCTTGACTTCCTCATTTGGAGACCACAGATCAGTAATAACATCTTCTGCTTGCTGACAATCAACCACAGGTACACCTCAAGGATGTGTGCTTATCACACTGCTCTATTCTCTCTACACTCATGACTATGTGGCTAGACACAGCTCAAATTCCAACTATAAATTCACCAATGACACCACAGTGGTTGGCACAATCTCAGATGGTGATGAGAGGTAGGTCTCCTGGTTGCATGGTATCACAACAGCAAGCTTGCACTCATCATCTGTAAGACCAAGGAATTGATTTTGAGCTTCAGGAAGGGGAAATTAAGAAAACACACACCAATCCTCATTGAGGGGTCAGTAGTAGAAAGCGTGAGCAGCTTCAAGTTCCTGCACATCATCATCTCAGAGGGTCTACCCCAGGCGTAACACATTGATACAATCACAAAGAAGGCAAGGCAGCAGCCATACTTCACGAGGAGTTGGGAAATTTGTTGTGTCACCAAAGACTTTTGCAAATTTTTACAGATGTACAATGAAGAGTATTGTGTCTGATTGCATCACAGTCTGGTAATGCACAGGATCAAAAGAGGTTCCAAAGTGTTATACATTCAGACAGCTCCATACAAGCATAAGACATTTCACAATCAAGAACATTTTCAATAGGTAGTGCCTCAAGAAAGCGGCATCCTTCATTAGGGACTATTATAATCTGGGACATGCCCTCTTCTCATTATTACATCAGGAAGAAGGTATAGGAGCCTGAAGACCCACACTCACCACTTTAGGGACAGCTTCTTCTGTTTGGCCATCAGATTTCAGAACAGTCCATGAACCTTTGAACAACACTACTTTATTATTATTCTTCCTTTGTTTATTTATTACTGTAAGGTATTGTAAATTTTTTAATGTCTAGTTCTATACTGCTGCCAGAAAGCAACAAATTTCACAACATATGTCAGTGATAATAAACTTGATTCTGATTCTGAAGTTTATAAGATTATGAGCCTTGACAGAGTGGACAGCCAGTATTTTTATTCCAGCTTTGAAGTGACTAATACCAGAGAGTAAGCACTTAAGGTGAGAGGATGCAAGTTCAGAGGAGATGTAGAGGGCAAGATTCTGTTTACACAGGATGGTGAGTGCCTGGAATGTTATGCCTGGGGCTGTAGTGGAGGCAACTCCAACAGAGTCATCAGGAGACTCTTCGGTAGGCACATGAATGTGCAGGAAATGGGAGGATATGAACATAGAGTATTCAACAAGGATTCATTGGACATTTTATTACTGATTTACTTAGCTGTGGTCAACATCGTTGGTTTAAGGTCCTGTTCCTGTGCTGTACAGGTTTACATTGTATGTTCTAGTAAAACAAAACTATCTTTGCTCCTGAACTGGTAGGTCCACAAATTCATTTGAAACTGGGGCTCAGTCTTTTGGCCTCATCTGAATAACTGAGGAGAACAGGAGCAGCTGTTGTATCTCCAGAGGGTGTTCAACCACATAACAGTACATGACATGTCTGCCATTCACAAACAGCAATTTGGAACCATACATTGAAAACATGAAAACTTTAGTAATCTTTGTCCAGTACGTGCTCCATACAGGCTGACTGATTTATCCAAGGCATTATGTTATACATTGGAATTTTCAAAGATCTTGTTTAGGGCACCTGCCAAGGGTCTTTTTGGCCTTCACCCAAGAAGATTACTCTGCTACTAGTTTTTCTTTCTTAGCATATTTTTCATCTATTTCCACTTCTGCACTTTACAACTATCACAAAGGTGCAATGAAGCTTTCTTTGTTGGACTGTGGTTATGTTTTAAACTTCAGAGGAGGATCTACATGTCACTGGCAATGTTTACATATTTTTTCTGCTCATTTCTAATTTTTGACAACAATTGAGAGACTCAGCAATGATAATGTGACTGAATGTCATGGCTTGATAGTTAGACTCCCTCTTGTTAGAAGTGGCCATTGCCTAGCATATCTGTGACACAGATAATACTTGATACACATCAGTTCATGGCTGAATGAGGTCTTGCTCTTGCTGCATGCAGGGATGAGCTAAGGAGTGAAAATGGAATTGCACATTGTACAAACTGTACAATGACATGGTGGCGAGGAAGTCCACCCCTCCTCCAAATGACCAGGTGCTGTGTCTCACCATGGCTGATGTGAGGAGAACCTTGTGCAGGGTCAACCCATGGAAGGCTGCTGGACCAGACAATATCCCTGGCAGAGTGCTTAGAGGATGTGCAGACCAGCTAGCAGATGTTCTCACTGACATCTTCAACATCTCTATGAGCAGTGCCGTTGTTCCAACGTGCTTCAAGGCTGCCACCATCGTCCCTGTGCCAGAGAAGTCTTTCAGTGTCCTGCCTCAATGACTACCATCCCGTTGCACTCACATCCATCATCATGAAGTGTTTCGAGAGGCTCGTCATGAGGCACATCAAGACCCTGCTGTCCCTCTCACTGGACCCCCAGCAGTTTGCGTACCTCCCAACCGTTCAACAGACGACGCCATTGCCTTCACCCTCTACCTGGCCCTAACCCACCTGGACAAAAAAGACACATACATACGAATGCTCTTCAGTTCAGCATTCAACACAATCATCCCTCAGAAACTGATTGGAAACCTGAGCCTACTGGGCCTGAACACCTCCCTCTGCAACTGGATCCTAGACTTCCTGACTGGGAGACCTCAGTCAGTCCGGATCGGAAGCAGCATCTCCAACACCATCACACAGAGCATGGGGGCTCCCCAGGGCTGCGTGCTCAGTCCACTGCTGTTCACTCTGCTGACCCACGACTGTGCTGCAACACACAGCTCGAACCATATCATCAAGTTCGCCGATGACACGACCGTGGTGGGTCTCTTCAGCAAGAACGACGAGTCAGCTTACAGAGAGGAGGTGCAGTGGCTAACGGACTGGTGCAGAGCCAACAACCTGTCTCTGAATGTGAACTAAACAAAAGAGATGATTGTTGACTTCAGGAGGGCACAGAGCGATCACTCTCGGCTGAACATCGATGGCTACTCAGTAGAGATCCTTAACAGTACCAAATTTCTTGGTGTTCACCTGGCGGAGAATCTCACCTGGTCCCTCAACACCAGTTCCATAGCAAAGAAAACCTAGCAGCGTCTCTACTTTCTGTGAAGGCTGAGGAAAATCCATCTCCCACCCCCCATCCTCACCATATTCTACAGGGGTTGTATTGAGAGCATCCTGAGCAGCTGCATCACTGCCTGGTTCAGAAATTGCACCATCTCGGATCGCAAGACCCTGCAGCGGATAGTGAGGTCAGCTGAGAAGATCATCGGGTCTCTCTTCCCGCCATTACCGACATTTATACCACACGCTGCATTCGCAAAGCAAACAGCATTATGAAGGACCCTACGCACCCCTCATACAAACTCTTCTCCCTCCTGCCATCTGGGAAAAGGCATGGAAGCATTCGGACTCTCACGACCAGACTTTGTAACAATTTCTTCCCCCAAGCCATCAGACTCCTCAATACCCAGAGCCTGGACTGACACCAACTTACTGCCCTCTACTGTGCCTATTGTCTTGTTTATCATTTATTGTAATGTCTGTGCTGTTTTGTGCACTTTATGCAGTTCTGGGTAGGTGTGTAGTCTAGTGTAGTTTTTTTGTGGTGTTTTACATAGTTCAGTGTAGTTTTTGCATTGTTTCATGTAGCACCATGGTCCTGAAAAACATTGCCTTATTTTTACTGTGTACTGTACCAGCATTTAAGGTCAAAATGACAATAGAAAGTGACTTGACTTGACTTGAACTGCAGTGAAAATCCTTGTTACTTGTAATTCTACATCAGATCCAGTGGGTTAATAACATCTGAGCAGATTTTTTTATTAAATATAGGATTTAAGGCATATCTTGCAGATCTTGAAGGATGCTGCCTGTTCAAAAGTTGTTTGACTGAGAAGATAAAATTGGTACAACATGAACGGTGACTTCGGCATTAACATTTCATTAATGTAATGCACCTGTAATACAATTTATTGGAGCAAATATTATGGTGCAAGTAATAAAAATATTATCCCTCGTGTCCAACAATAACAGGAAACCTGTGCAGGAGAGTTTTTTAAAGTGGAAAAGCCATTGCACTCTGGCAGTTCCACTCTCTCAACCTTGGAAATCCAGGTCAAACAAGTGGGAACAAGTGTCTCAAACTGGGGTTTTCCTTGGTCGCAGTGGATGACCACGATATCTTCTGTGTCTTCTCTGGCACTTCAGTCTCCATGGAGCATTGCAGTACCACCTTCCTGTTCATTGGATTTCACTGTAGATCTTATCCACCCAGTCTGTCAGAGCTGTCCTTGCATGCTAGCACAGGCATAAAAGTAATGTGCAAACAAATATAGCATGAAATAAATTAGTATTTTACAAAAACCTACCAATAACTTACAGTTGAGTTATTTCATTTTTCAATAATTGAGCAGCTGTAAAGAACATTATTAATACTGTGTATGGCCTTAGGTGTCATTTCAAAAAGTTCTTGTTGAAATAAACAAGTTTGGAGTGAAGTATTAATGTTCTCACTTTGATGTTTAATTAACAGACATCTCAAAAGGATCTGCATTATTTGCAATAGTTAACTACGAAACTGTGATACAATTTGACCAATGTTCCACCATTTTATTGCTTTTTTTCTCAACACATAAAAATTCCCCAAACTTGTCATGTCAACTTAAACTAGTTTTTTGAAAGAATAGATTTACTGCCATATTGTTTGCAATTTTTTAAACTCCCACATCTGCAGTGAGATGTAATTTAATATCCCCCCACTTTCTTTGCAGTGTAAGTTATTTCTTATCATCAACAGGGTTAAAAATGGTTTATGTGATGTGTTCTGGCTATAATAAATGCTTTAACTGAATTTTAAACTATTCATTACCAGGTGTGAAAAAAAGTTCTATTACTCATCAAATGTAGCAACCTTCCACATGAAAACCATTAGGAAGTGAGAAGAAAATGAAATGTTGTTTTTATGGTTATAAAGTCTATACTCCCTACCTTGTGATCATTACATTATTTTAGAAAATTGGGAAAAATAGCTATTTTAAACAATTAATCAGTTATAATATTAATGAAGCAAATGAAAATATATATGCAACAGTGTGCAATGTCAGCAGTAACATGACATTAATTGAAAAAGAAAAATCTTTTATATTTGCTTTTAAAAAAAAAGTTACAGCACATTTTCCAATTATTGTGATTATCCACGATAATTTTTTTAAATAAAATGGTTGTGGTTGAGTGAGGAAAGCACAATGCAGCTCCAGAAACTGTTCCAAATGATCTCTTTTGCACATGGGTTTCGCTGATTGATCCTGCTGCCCACTTCGATGCCAATTTGTAGAGCGTTTATCTAATTCAGATTTGCAAGGCTGAACTTGCTGTGCAAGTGTGCCCTGAGCTGCTTGATGAGGAACTGTGCTTCGTGCAACATCGCTGGGTCACGTGGCCATTTCAGAACAACCCCTGTCAATGAAGCAGCTGAGGAAACCTTTGTTTTGACAGATGGTAAAGTCAGGGGCATCAGACTTCTCTCTCAATAGTTCTAAATTTCTCTGAGTTTCAGAAACTTTGAAAACCTATTACCAATAAATAAAGGATCTTATAAAAAATATAAGGTCACCTAAAACATTATGGCATATATGCAAAGAACATAAAAATATAACTTTATTCTTACCATTTTTCCCCTTCGCTGTTAAGATTGTCAAGCTGAATAGATGTGGAATCAATGACCAGATTTCCAGAAATACTAAAGATTCAAGCAAATTCATGCTCTGCTGTTTGACTCCATGCTGAGTACAGTGATAGACTGAAGCAGCAGATTGTTAGCTGAAAACCTGTCAACAAATGTGAGACAAGGGGATTCAAATACATGAGTGCAATCATTCCAAACCTGAAGCTCGTGCAGGTAAATGACAATAAATGGCCTCAAAATTGCTACCACATACTGGCAAGATCCACCCAACATTTTAATATTTGTGTAAGTTTCTAGTGGTGGCTTGTTTGAAGCATTGTTGAGCCTTTCTTGACACTCCAGGATGTGTTCTGGGATCAAGCGACATTGTGTGTGATGTGCGCTTCCATGAGTTTGAAATTTCTTACAGTTTCCGCTGCTGTGCTGCCGATGTAAAGGGCGGGGGTATGATTGGTGTGAGATCTCCTGAATCTGTTGACATTGAGGAAGGGTTTATTTATTTGTCATCAGGCCTTGGTGTTTTCCACCTCCTCTCTGTAGGCTGCCTCATTGCTGTTAGTGATGACTTACACCACTGTCATATCCTTGGCAAAATTGATATCAGTCGACCATGCCTGAATACCTATGAATACAAGCAAATAAAACGATGTTACTCCAGAACCAAGGTGCAAAACACAGTAGCAGAAGTCATACACAGCATATGTCACACATAACACACATAAGATAGCGAATACATATAACAGAGCAGTAAAATACAGTCACACGAAAAATATATAGCTCAGGTCCCTGAATCCATGAATGTTGCAGCAGTTTGTAGTTGAACACAGTACAGCTTGTCTTCTGCCAGGCAAACACTGGCAGACATCATTGACTCCATATGGACACTGTGTCACACTTCCAGCACCCCAGTGGAGCACCTGACTCCAACCCCTCCAGGGGCTGCTGCAAATAGGTGACATCAAGACGAGACCTGGTCCTCATATTGACTGAGGCCATATACCTCCCCCTCCACCTGTTCCAGCAATTTGCCAAGAAAATAATGAATTGGATTTGCAGCCTCCCACACCATCAATATTTAACAGGGTCATTTAATCACAAAAAAATGACTAAGATCCACTTGCTGTTAAACTAAATACCTTCTTCATGCACCAATGCCTCTCTGTCACAGAGAGCATCAGGCAGCGCCAAGTCCAGCTCCTTTAGTTTCCCCACAGTGAGCAACTCACTGGTGGAGTAGGCATGCAGTACTTTAAGTTCTTAATGTCCAGCAAGGGTTTGCAATCATTAAAAGAACACTTAAAAAAAAAACATCTTTGGTCGACCCCATAGAAGTTGTTGTATCTGATCAAGCTGCCTTCTTTCATATTTTTTCCGATGTAAAGGGGGTGAGAGTATTGTGACCCTCAACCAGATTTCTGTAATGGCTATAATCCCAGTCCCATGTACCTACCTATGTCCCAAGTCGGTCTGCTAATACTTGTCAGGATTCTTGCCTTAAAATCAGTTCACATAACATCATGTTTATGTATCTTGCATAATCCAGTTTCTATAAAAGATAAAACAGGAATGAAAGTCAAGACACAAAGAAGAGTTATGATTTAATGTAGGTTTCTCTGTATCTCTAATTCATGAAGCACACAGGATATTGGGCTTCCAACAACATACAATTCATACCTTCATTCTCTGTGCATAACCTTGCTTTTTGTTGTCCTATTTGGCACCTTGGAGTTCATTACTGTCCAGCCATCCATCAAGGTCTCCCCCATGGCAATAACCCCCTCTCTCTTCAGTCAAGCCCGTCCAACACAAGCCCTTCTCTCAGCAATTACTAACCTAAGCATTCAGACATAGGCCAATAAAATGACAAATAACATTTGCACAACCATCATGCTAAGCAAAATACTTAACACTTTGGTTGTGCAAAGGTAATTTAAAAGAAAAAACCTCAGTGGGTCAGATAGAATCTAAGCAGGCTGATGTATAGGGTCGAAACTCTGCACCAGAACTGGAAGGAAAGAGGAACATTTGTCTGTATACAGCATTGCGAGAGTATGTGGGATAGAGGTTCCATCTGGTCATTTATCTACCCCTTATCTAGTTCCACCTTTCACCAGTCAGTATCCTCAGTGGCTATCTTTCCACTTCTCTTTCACAGTCCTGATGATCGGTTTTAACACAAAATGCCAACTCAAATCTTTAGCTTCCACAGCTGCTGCTTGACGTTTTCAGTTCATCCAGTGTTCCAGTTTTTGTTCTTGATTCCAGCATCTGCAGTCTTCATAAAAGTGCCAGACAATCAACACCTCACATAAGAGAAGTCTTAACTACCTTGCTTGACACTGAACAGCATTACCATTACCACGAATTCTGTGTGGGTAACCATTGATTAGAAAATGAACTATACAAGCTACATTAAAACAATGGCTGCAAGCGCAGGTCAGTGATTTTATTCTGTGGCAAAAGACTAACTTTTTCATATCTTGAGGCTTTTCCACCAACCACAAGTACGGGATGCAATACTTTCTATTTGCCTTGGCAAATACGGTGCTAGCAACTCTCCAGAAGCTTAACATCAAGAAGCCTCCTTTGTCTTGTGAGATGAAAGTTCCAAAATCTCTCTAAATGTTCACTCCTTCCATGGCAGGCACCCAGTGATTGTAATGTACACCATCCACAAACTGTATCAGTTATATATAACCATATAACAAATACAGCACAGAAACAGGCCATCTTGGTCCTTCTAGTCCTTCTAGCTTACTCTCACCTAGTCCCACCGACCTGCACTCAGCCCATAACCCTCCATTCCTTTCCTGTCCATATACCTATCCAATTTTACTTTAAATGACAGTATCGAACCTGCCTCTACCACTTCTACTGGAAGCTCATTCCACACAGCTACTACGCTCTGAGTAAAGAAGTTCCCCCTCATGTTGCCCCTAAACTTTTGCCCCCTAACTCTCAACTCATGTCCTCTTGTTTGAATCTCCCCTACTCTCAATGGAAAAAGGCTATCCACGTCAACTCTATCTATCCCCCTCATAATTTTAAATACCTCTATCAAGTCCCCCCTCAACCTTCTACGCTCCAAAGAATAAAGACCTAACTTATTCAATCTTTCCCTGTAATTTAGGTGCTGAAACCCAGGTAACATTCTAGTAAATCTTCTCTGTACACTCTCTATTTTGTTGACATATTTCCTATAATTCGGTGACCAGAACTGTACACAATAGTCCAAATTTGGCCTTACCAATGCCTTGTACAATTTTAACATTACATCCCAACTCCTATACTCAATGCTCTGATTTATAAAGGCCCTCTCATGTTACTCATGCAGGCTTTTGAAACTGCACTTCCCTCTATCAGCAAGAAGTATAGCAGCATTAGTGCCTTTCGGTTCCATTCCAAAACCCACATCATTGCTACTTGGAAGCATATCACTGATTGTTCACTGTTCTAGATTGAAATCCTGGAATTCCCTGACCAACAACACTAAGGGAGTCCTCTATCCTGAAAAAAAACTTAATTCTTCATTCCAGCCAGCCCAAACTGATCAATATCATCCAGGTTTTACAAAGTACATTTAAATACAGAGTTTGCATTTATCTTAAAGGCCCGATATTATTTCATTCCTAACCAAACTAATCCAATTTAGTTTTAATTTTGTGTTTATGACTCCAGTCTCGCACCTTAGGTTTAGATTCTTGGTGATCCCACCCCTGGAAGAGAATGTTATTTCTAATATATAGGCATCAGCAAAAGAAACAGCCCCTGAAAATTATAAACACAGGAGATAGTGCAAATGTTGGAATTCCAGAACACACACAAAATGCTGGAGGAATTCAGCAGGTCAGGCAGCATCTACAGTATGGAAAGGAATAAATAGTTGATGTTTCTGGCTGAGAGCCTTCATCAGGACTGAACATTGTGCTGCCAATTTCTTGTTACTTAGAAGTATTTAAAATATATGCCAATTTGAGGCCCCCTGATTTATTGAAGCTCGTAATGGCCCAAATGAATAAAACAAATCGACTCTAATTTGAAAGATGATTAAAACTTGAATACTTACCCGTCATTCCTTGTTAATTAAAGATATAATAATTTTGGGCACTAAAAAGTATATTTATTCAGCTGCATGTAGCTATTTTCTGGTAACATTCTTGGATGAAAACTATGGAACAATCATTAAGTACACCACACCAAAATAATGGTTAGAATTCTGTTTTCAGCTGGGCAATGAAAGTATCTACGTAATATTGAAAAACTATTATTCATGATAGATAACCTGCTGAGTAGCCTTTTGACCCAGTTATAAATAACTTACTAAACAGGGACCTATTTTTAGATAAATGACTAGGTAAAATTACACAAATATCAATGTATTAATGAGTCCATTAATAAATAACACTTCAACTTTTATTAATGGAGACTTAATAGATTGGATTCAAAATTGACTTGGCCATAGAGACAGGGGGTTAGTGGTTGAGGAGTGTGAATTCTGACAGGTGGTCTGTGACCAGTGATGTTCCACAAAAATCAGTGCTGGGACTATTGGTGTTTGTGAAATACAGAACAATGATTCAGACGGAAATGTAGGTGGGCAGCATTTTGACTAATATGTTACTGGAATGATACTGAAGCTGGTGGATATAAAAGTCTTTACTCATTATGACACACCAGCATTCTCTTGAACACCATCTTGAGTTTCCCCGAACTCAGAAGTCCATCTGAAAAATGAAGGTAGTTCAGTACAATTGCAATAACTACAATGACATTGATTGCTTTGATATTTTGAGAATAACTAATGGTTACATTGAGCTACATATTTACAATGGGAACACGCTGTTAATGACAACCCTGAATGCTCTGACCTAGTGAAGGGTCTCGACCCAAAACATCGACTGTACTCTTTTCCATAGGTGCTTTCTGGACTGCTGAATTCCTACAGCATTGTGTGTTTGTGTGTTACCTGAATGTTGAAACATCTTTTATAGTCTTAATGCTCTGAGGGAAGGGAACCCAGCCTCCCAATATTAGTTTTGCAACGTAGATTTCCGGTATGCAACTGTCTTAATTTATTGATAGAGAAGATATGCCTGTGATCATGTTTGATGTGTAAAGTGAGAAATTAAAGGCCGGTTGAAGGTGCAGAATAAGTGAGATAATGTTTGATGTAGGCCAATTAACATACCAATTGATTTTGATTTGGCTGATGCACATTCATATGTAACTCTGTGGTAGGAAAGCTGCATCCATCATCAAAGATCCTCACCATCCAGGCCTTGCTCTTTTCTTACTGCTGCCATCAGGTAGGAGGTACAGGAGCCTCAGGACTTCCACTACCACTACTAAAGCTCATCCATCAGGCTCTTGAGCAAAAAAGGAATAACTACACTCACTTACCCATCCATTGAGATGTTCCCACAACCAATGATCTCACATTCAGGACTCTTTCTCGTGTTATTTCATGTTCTTGTTATTTATTGCTATTTATTTATATTTGCATTTGCAGAGTTTATTGCCATCTGCACTCTACCTGATCCTTCACTGATCCTGTTACAGTTACTATTCTATAGACTTGCTGGGTATGCCCACAGGAAAATGAATCTCAGGTTTGTATGTACTCTGATAATAAAATTTACTTTGATCGTCAATGTCACGCTACACACACTGTTTCCTCAGCAGCCAGACTTCTGTTTCAATTTAGTGGCCATGCTCTGGAGTTAGTACTGTTAATTTACAAATAACACAGACTACTGCTTGCAATTTATGTTAACAACTAAAGGGTGTGGTTCTCATTTGAATTAACTCAAATAATTATGTAACCCCCAAATCCCTAAAAGACTGATTAATAAACTTACAGACAACACAATGTGGGTAGTGAGGAAGATTGTCAATAGATTATAAAGGTGTTATTAAGGACCAGGAGTAATTAATTTTCCAATGAACTTAAAGACATGTTTATCAATCTCTGTCTTTAAGTTTAATGGAAGATGAAATCACAATTGTATTATTAGAGATTTTTAAAACGAATAAAATATTTTTCCTTCTGAATCTTAATGGTACATTATCCAATTGTACTAAGTTGAAAATTTATTTGCTGTACTCCCAGACTGAAGCTGCTGAACAATAAGCTGATATTCTCAGATGTAGAATTAAATGAATATTGTAAATCTGTTTGGCAAACAGCTTTTTATTTGGCAAATACAAGAGTAACACATTAGTTTAGGAATACATTTGTTATTCAGATAACATAATAAAATTTGTTTCATTATGTTGCCTGTGTGTAAACAAAACAATAAGAGGATGTTAAACAGCTTTTAATTAAGATAATGTACCAGGGAGAGAAAAAAAATGTTTTTATGGAGGGTTTTATTTGGCCTTGGCTTCTATGTGTTATGACATGGTTCATCAGGGATTTAAATGCCTGATGTAATCTCAGAAATCATTTTCCAGGTTAAGCTGGTGTAGTTGTTTGCAACATGTAAGTCAATTTGTCTTTGATAGATGTTTGAGGAAAGATGAAGGGATATGGCAGGGTGGAGCTCAAACAGGCCTGAAAGGATGATGGCAGAGTGCAGCAGATGTGTCCCTGTAAAGGACATGGTAGGAATTCATTCCATCCAGTCTCCATTAGAATGTTGTGCATTTCCCTTGAGATCAGCTCAGATTCTTCAAAACACGAATGACTGGAGACCTGCTTTTTTTTAATCTCTCCTCCTCCAACAAACTGTACCATGTCAGCAGTCATTTTGGTGACCTTTTGCTGCAATTCCTTATTAACAAACATTGTAGGGAGACCAGAATTGTACATAGCATACCAGGTGCATTCTCACCATCGCTCTATATAATTAGAAACAGTCACCTTCACCCTTGTACCTAAATGCTCTTACAGCTTAAAGCCATTTGTATTCCTAATTGCTTGCTGTGCCTCCATGTTAACATTCTGCTATTCATGCACAAATGCCCCTCTATTCCTTGAATGTCAATCTCGTAATCTTTCACCATTTAAATCTATCCTGTCTTTATATGCTTTCTACGAATGCATTTGTTCTCACCATTTCCCCACATTATAGACCACCGACCATATTCCTGTCCAATCGTGTAGCCCATCTACATACATTTCCAAAGACATCTCTGCATCTTCCTCACAACCTATTCTGGCTATCTAAAATAATATTGTCAACATATGAAAAAATATCCTTATGCAATGATTTAAGCACACCTGGTCTGACATTATTAGCAGTGCTAATGGGCCAGATTTCACAGGGTAATGTCAGCAATTCCCCATATATCTGCCAACATTTCCTAACATGACTACGCAAAAACTTGAGATTTTTGTGTGAATTTGCAAATACCCAAGTTGCAGGTGTGTGTGTGTCTGTGTCTGTGTTATTATTTTCCCCTGTGTCCAGCATCACCAGCTCATCATAAAGGATGAGGCTGAGGTAATCCTTTACCAGTTAGGTGGGGCATCAGCTCACACATTCTGCACCAGTGAGATCTGCTACTTAAGTGTCTTCTCATTGACTTGAAAGCATTAAAATAATATTTTAAATTTGTGCTTTTATTTTTAAAATATATTTTAAATTTTGATAAGTTTTATTGAATAGTGTTAAATGTTTTTAAAATGTTAGCAACAATCTGAAACATTCAAAAGTTTTCTTTGACACCTGGCTTGAATGAGTTTTGTGTACAGGGCTTATCTTAATACATCAAACATGCGCTTCTATTATTGCTATTGCCTTACTCATTGAAAAGAACTCACTGTAACAGACACAACTGACTACTTTCTGCATATTCTTACTAGGCTATTGCAGAGTAATTATATTTGTAGTTCAGTGATAAACCATTGATCACAGCTTCTGCAACAATATTCCAGGGTTAGTGACTTAACATTAGAAATTGACATATAATATGAATTCTACTTCTCTTTTTTTGGATGTTGATTAGTATGAAGGTTATTTTCAGTTATTTCTGTTTTGTTTAAACCATCTGCAGGTTTTGGTTTGTGACATTTTTTAGGGCTGTTTCTTCCCAAATATGGAGATAGACAGTTGGGTACATGAAGCTGAAAATATTATACTTCAGCATGAATGAGTTGGGCTTAAGCACCCATTTTCATGTTTAACTCTATAACTCCGTAATTGGCTAGTCGAAGATGAGGATAGTGCTTGTACTATTAACAAGTTCAGGGTACCTTTAACAAACAGCTTGCATTACATGCTACAAATCTTGATATATTTTTGAACCAGTACACTCCAGTTTAGAGGAGAACAAGTGCCATCACTGAAGAATATTCCAATTAAAGCTCCCAACAGTATCTATAAATTCGCTGATGATACCACTGATGTGGGCAGCATCTCAAATGGCGACAAAGAGAGATACAGAATAAGATAGATGAGCTGGCTGAGAGGTGTTGCAACAACAACCTTGCACTCAACATCAGTAAGACCAAGGAACTGATTGTGGACCTTCAGGAAAGGGAAGTCAGGAGAACAACACCAGTCCTTACTGAGAGGTCAGTGCTGAAAAGCGGGAACAGCTTCAAGTTCTTGGGTGTCATCATTTCATAGGGCCCAACCTATAGATGCAATCATGAAGAAGGCCTGCCTGCAGCTCTGCTTCATCGGGAGTTTGAAGAGACTTTGTATGCCACCAATGACTCTTGGGGATTTTACAGATGTATGGTCGAGAGTGTTCTGGATGGTTGTATCAGTCCCTGATATGGAGGTTCTAAGGTGCAAGATCTAAACAGGTTGCAGAGAATTGTAAGCTCAGTCAGCTCCATCATATGTATAAATGTCCACACTGCTTTATGAGGCGGTGCCTCACAAAGACAGATCCGTTACTAAGGATCCTCCTCCATGCCGGTAGATTTACGAGTGGTCAATGAACCCATGAACACTACCACGCTATTCCTCTTCTGCAATATTCGTTTATTTATTTTCGTACAGTAACATAGTAAACTTTATGTTTTGCTTTGTTCTCCTGCTTCAGAACAACAAATATCAGAACATAAACCATGATAATAACCTGATTCATATCCTGATCCTGCAGTGATCTGGTGGGAAGCAAATAGAGAAGGCAAAGCAAGTCAAAACTGAATGGCAGTTGAGTCCATTTGTAACAATAAGATACAAAAGGCCTTAGCTATTCATATTGTATCTGAAAAGACTGGAAAAGGTGTTGAAGGCAAATTATATCAAGGTCCTGAGAGAAGACGCAGGACAGAAAAATATAGGAAGTGAAAATTGGCATTGCAGCTGAAGGTAGGGCCAGAGATATGGGAGAAATTGTATTGACTATAAACTACACAAGGTCCTATATAGGGATAAACTGAATATGATCAAATACATTTTAATCAAACACCTGTAGAGATTTGAGAGCTACCTGATTGGCATGTGCAGCCAGGAACCACAGGGAATTGGTAGCGAACAGATGATCATTCTGAAGACACTGGAGAATACTTGTGATTTCCAGATCAGATATGTTTAGCAAGTGGATGATAGGACTCAGGCAAAACTATTTTGATATGGTGGAGCTAATATTTGACAGGATGTGTGGGACAGCCATGTATATGTATATGCAAATGGAAATTAAAATTGCAATGTTATTTTGCCTGTGTGCTAGCATGGGACAAGCTCAAGGTGATGGTTATGTGACATGATCTTTTTTCTCCACAGCAAAGTCATATGAAATCCACAAGTAGATTTGGTGAGAACAATAGCATTGGACAGCGAGGAGATCCAGATGCTACTCATAGTCCTGGATACATTGACCCCAGTAGAACTACCCAATGGTTAGGAGAGCTTGTGATATGGCAATAAATCACTGTTTAGCACACTTGCAGCCTACAGTTTTAACTAAAGAACATGGGTGCTTAATGAATACTGTTGGGATAGTGAGAGAAAATACATCATGAGATATTGCAGAAGGCCGGAGAATGAGGTTGAGAAGCCATGAGTGATAGCCAAGAAGACTCAATGGGCTGAATGGTCTAATATTGCACCTATGTAATAAGGTCTGGCAGAAAGAGGTATCTCCATCCAATATGGTGACTGTGCTACAGGTGACAACATAGTTAAGATAAATGGACTTTGACAATAGTCCAGTCAATGGGCAATTGTGAGATGAAAATAAAGCCAAGTAATAGAATGCAGGATCTTCCTGAGGAGATAGTTTAGCTGACAGAGAAAAATGAGTTAGAGAGAGGTGAGACACTGAAGATAGGCTTTGAGAGTCTTGGATTCACAATGCCAGCTGTTTGGATAGCAGACAGTCAAAGTTTGCCCTATGTATGTTCTCCAATGTATTGTTTCACAACAGCAAAATAAATGGAAAATGCTGGCTACATCAGTACACAAGAAGGATGTCATGAAATTGAGAGAACAACCTCCAGATTAAGGTAAATTGATCAGGAACAGAGCTAGTTCCAAATCTAGGGTTGGTGAAAGACAGTTTATTACAGGTCATCCATGTCAAATGCTTCACAAGGACAACATAGCAATTTCAGAACAATAGATAAGTCACAAGCCTCAAAGGCAGGCTGTTCAGAAGAGGAATGAATAAACTCTTTCAACTACATGAGAGACCCCATTCACAGAAGTTTTTGGAAAAGGGGCAGTGTTACCATGAATGTCCACTACAAAGGCAAGGAGCAATAGGCTCAACAAAAGGTGATTCATTTAGTGGTCTCAATTTGGTCTGGCAAAGTTAATATAGACAGAAACACTAAGACTGAGTAAGTTCTGGTGAAGAGCTCAGTGTCTACATGACTCTTCCTAAATACAGAATTGTTGATTGTGTGCTTTTACATAAAAATGGTTTTATTTTTAAGAGCGAAATATATAGAGTATCTTTGAGGCCCCTCCATTGGTCAGGGTCGACCATGGATATTGCATCCTATCTGCCTACATTGTTGGTGCAGCACCGTCAGTTGAATGCAATCCAGTGCACAAGCCAGGGCAGTACTATGCGGAGAGTAAGTGCTGCCCATGTGACAGGCTCGACCTCTCCACGCAAATGATGTATCCAAAGGAACAGCAGAGACCGATACAGTTTGACGCCAGTGGTACCGCAGGAGTTGCCAGTCTGAGATGAACTCAGTGTAGGACTGTCTTTGGGACTCCAGCTCTGAACTTTTCCTTAGGGTTTACTCCCTAAAGGAAGGCTACTCCAGAAGCCTTCCCCATGAATGGATATAGCCACAAGGAAGTGGTGGTTTGAGATCAGAGATTTTCATCTGCTACGTAAGCTGCCAACCGTGGCTGATGAGCTCCATCTGCCCAGAGTGACTATTTTTAAGGTGCCAGTAATATGTCTTTTCCCCTTTTCCTCTCAGTAGAAATGGTTCCACCAGACTTATCAGCTAAACCACGGGAGCTAAACTTGGTTGTCCACCCCTATTTGAAATGGAAACCATTTGGAGCATTTAATTGGTAGTGAGCATATCTTTAATAACACCTTGCACCACCACCTCCAACACCGTTATGACAACTTTAAGATACTTTTAACATCTATTTAAAAAGTCAATAATATATCTTTAAATATAATGTTGTACCTTGCAAGATATTGCAATTCAGTTGATAGTTACTGCAATTAGTATAAAGGACATCGTATTTACATATCTACCTCTATTTGCTCATGCTTGAAGCAGTACAATAAAGCCCACTGATAGTAAGTTATTGTCACATGAATGAAGAATTATGTATTCACTGTTTCAGTTAAAATAAATTAACATTTTGCTAAAACCAGTGAAGCTGAGAGAAAATAGATAAAAAGAGCATATTTTACTCATTGTTAGTGGCAGGGCGGGATAGTACATTGACATTTGAAAGGACAACTCATTTTGTGCTGCAACAAGGCTTGACAAGTCCGAAACACTTCTACCTAAACAGTGTATTGTTCTTCCTTTCTGAGCCTTTGAGATGCATTGGGCAACAACCTTGCTGCTTCTTTAGCATTTTTGTCTGGTTTTTTTAAAAGAGGGAGCTGCTAGCTTGATACTCAACCCAGCACTGATGCAAAGAGTGCAAGGAGCCTGCTAGATTTGAACCAGGGACCACTCGTCTAAAGTCTGGTACGGATGCCACCTCGTCACCAGCAGCTTAAACAGTGTATTGTAGAAAGGCCGAATAAGAAGTTTGAAGGAATGAACATGAAAAGCATAGTTTAATAGACTGAAAGTCCTCTAAATGATATTTAATGTTCATAGTTCAAAGTTAATATATTATAAAAGTATTCTTCACTATTCTTATAACATCATAAGAACTTCACTATATAACAGTTTCTTCACTATTCTTGGTTGGTGCGGCTGTAATAAAACCCAATTTCCCTCGGGATCAATAAAGTATGTATGTCTGTCTGTCTGTCTGTACATATATGCCACCATATACAATCCTGAGATTAATTTTCTTGTGTGCATACTCAATAAATCCATAATAGAATAATAACCATAACATAATCAGTGGAAGATCAGACCAACTTGGGATTCAATCCTTGTGCAAGTCAACAAACTGTGCAAATATAAAAAGAAAGAAATAATAATAATAAATAGGCAATAAATATTGAGAACATGAGATGAAGAGTCCGTGAAAGTGAAGGGGCAAATGAAGTTGAATGAATTTAAGCCCTTTCATTCAGGGGCCTGATGGTTGAGGGGTAATTACTGTTCCTGAACCTGGTGGTGTGAGTCCTAAGGTTCGCGAACCTTCTTCCTGATGGCAGCTGTGAGAAGAGAGCATGTCCTGGGTGGCAGGGGTTTCTGATGATGGATGTTGCTTTCCTGCAACAGTGCTCTGTGTAGATCTGTTCTCAGTGGTGGGGAGGCTTTACCCATGATGGTCTGGGCCACATTCACTTCTCCTTGTTGGATTTTCCATTCAAGAGTATTGGTGATTCCATTCCTGGCTCTGATGCAGCCAATCAATATATTCTCTACTACACATCTATAGAAGTTTGTCAGAGCTTTAGATGTCATGCTGAATCTTCGCAAACTCCTCAGGAAGTAGAGGTGTTGTCATGTGTTCTTCATAATGGCACTTTCTTGCTGGGCCCAGATACAGATCCTCTGAAATAATAACAACAAGGAATTTAAAGTTACTGACTCTCTCCAACTCTGATCCCCTGATGAGGACTGGCTCATGGATCCCTGGTTTACTCTTCCTGAAGTCAATAATCAACTCCTTGGTTTTGTTGATATTGAGTAAGAGATTGTTGTTGTGGCACCACTTGGCCAGAATTTCAATCCAATTCATCACCACCTTCGATTTGGCTTCTGACAGTAGTGTTCATCAGCAAGCTTGCATAAGGCATTCAAGCTGTGCTTAGCTACACAGTCAAAAGTGTAAAATGATAAGAACAGGGGGTGAAACACAGAGCCTTGTGGTGATCCTGTTCTGCTGGAGCTCATGGAGGAGATGTTGTCACCAATCTGAACTGACTGGGGAATGGAGGATCCAATTGCACAAGGAGATATTGAGGCAAAAGTCTTGAAGCTTATTGATTAGTTCTGAGGGGATGATGGTATTGAATGTTGATCTGTAATCAATAAAGAGCATTGTTATTTAGTTTAGAGCAAACAATGGATTTTAAGACAATTAATCTCTATAAAAAGAGCGATAGCTCAACTCAAAATGTCCTAGTGTCTTCCTTCAAAGTTCAAAGTAAATTTATTATCGAAGTACATGTAATGCCCTGGTAAAGGTTTTGCTGCCAGTGTTGCAGATTTTTCTGTCGAAGCAGTGTGTTCTGCCAACAGTGTTTGTGTTATCGTTAAAGATAAGGGATGCTTAGAAATATGTGTATCATCCACTCAGGAGGGTGGAACTGGGAGAAGGTTCTGGAGGACGCTAGGGGAGCAGCTTTTGTGATGTACACTGGTGTGGGTCGAGGTCTTTTGCAGTGGGAGATGGAGAGAGAAGGAGTTTGAGAGAACTGGCAATAGGATTTGAATCCAGAGGGAACGTGCGATCCGATAGAGCCCAAGAGAGGATTTCTACCAGGGAGCAGTGAGTACACATCAGCCACAACAGCATTTGGAAGATTTGTGTTTCACCTGTGCACATTTGACTGTTTAATTATAATGGACCCCATTTTTGTTTTTCTCTTTCTTTCCTTTAATAACTCTTAGGCTAAGTTAATATTTACATATATATATATACATATGTACACTCTGAATAATTGTATGCAGTGTACAATCTGTTAGTTCTTGCTGACAGACAATTGCAGGGCATGAAATCACACTGTTTTCACACAAACCGGGGTTTGGGTGGATGAGACATCCAAACCTCATGGGTTTGGGGGGGACCAAAGTTGTACACACGCTAGACATGCGGAGCCTGAGAAACATGATTTTCTTGCCACGGAGTTGTGGCTGTTAGCAAGGAGCTAATGAGCCACATTTCTAGAGATGCCCAGGAAGAAGTGGTTTCATACATACGTGCCACCACATACAACCCTGAGATTCACTTTCTTGTGTTCTTTTATAGTAAATACAAATAAACAAAAAAGAAGAAAGAGATAAGCAATAAATATTGAGAACATGAGATGAAGAGTCCTTGAAAGTAAGTCTATAGGTTGTGGGAATAGTTCAGTGTTGAAGTGAGCAAAGTTGGGAGAAGTTAAGGTTGAAGGGTACTAGCTGTTCCTGAACCTGGTGTTGAGAGTCCTGAGCCTCGTATATCTCCTTCCTGATTGCGACAGCGAAAAGAGAGCATGACCTGGAAGGTTGGGTTCCTTAATGACAGATGCTGCTTTGCTGCGACAGCGCTCCTTTTAGGTGTGCTGAATGGTGGGAAGGGCTTGATCCACGAAGGACTGTATCCATTACTTTTTGTAGGCTTTTCTGTTCAAGGACATTAGTGTTTCAATACCAGGCCATGGTGCAACATCAATCTATTCTCCATCTCCAATATATTCTCATTTAGCCAATTATAAAGTGATGCTGGTTAAAAAAACCCCACAAATGAGATACTTCTATTATTCTCTGATTTGAATATGAACCTGGCTTAGATGCACAAAATAACTCAACTGTAGTCCAATAGCTATTTTGGGATCTAAGTAGTACTTTGAATTACCAAAGCTTTAATTCTGTGACTAATAATGTACATAGTTTTCATTATTAACTTTGTTGTATTGTCACAAAACATGGTGATTCCTGTGAATTATAAATGTATTTCTAGAAGTTACTATCCAGGCAATGTTCTCCTCTTGTACCTACCATTTGGTAGGAGGTACTAAAGCCTTAGGTCCCACAACACTAGGCTCAGGAATATTTATTACATTTCAACAATCAAGCTCCAGACCAGCATGGATAACACCACTCACCACAACTCTGAACTGATTCACAAGCTACAGATTCCCTCTACAATTCATGTTCTCAGTATTATCTGTTCATTATTTGCACAATCTGTCTTCTTTTGCAAATTGTTTATTTGTTGGTCATTATGTGTTGTTTTTCATAAATTCTATTGTACAGGTCAACCTTCTATAATCCGGCACCATTGGGACCTGAGGAGTGCCGGATTAGTGAAATGCTGAATTACAGAAGGATCACATTAAGCAAAAGCTAACCACCTCATCATACCTTTAAAATATCATATAGATCAGTACAAGTTAGATAATAATGAAATAGAAATATTAAATGAGTAGCAAGTAAAATTTTAATAAAGTAATATACTGTACAGGCACAGATAAAATAAAGAGTACAGGTAAATGTACAGGGATTAACTTAAACAGAAAAGTTGAGTACATCCGCTTCTAAAGTGAGACATTTAATATACCTTCAGGCAAAGTTATATGTTTGCAAGTGTGGGGTTGTCAGGATCATCAACATCTCAATCTTGAAAAATGAGTGAAGCATCAGGAACTGGTGCTGAAACTGGCACAACAGTTTCTTCAAAAACTGTTGATGTTGGTGGCAGCACATCTGGGTGAGCAGAAGCAGAAGTCAGAGAAAGGAGGTCTTCTATACGCCACATTTCACACGACCGCCAGGCAGCCGGGGATTCGGCGCTGGGCTGTTTGCTCTTCACTCGTGGTTACTGAGGGAATCCTCGTTAGTTTCTTTTCCACCATTTAGTAAGATGCTTAAATTCAGTGTGTTGCCATGTCTGATCTGAGGTCGTAGGCAGAAGAGAACGGAGCGCCGGCCAGGCGACGCCGGAGGGCAGTGTGCAACTGCCGGCAGGCGGGCGAGAAGGCGGACCAACCCAGCGCGTGCCAGATCCCCTGCCGCTGGCGGGTGAGACGGGCCGGTGCCTGGCAGCCGTGCTGCACACAAATGATATTAATACGTGCAGGAAAACAAGCAGGAATCGCCTGTCTGTGCTTACAAGAGCATGCCAACACATGAACAGATCTAGCGCAACCAAAACACGGTGCAGCAGATTGGTACGGTGGCCTGGGAAATTTGAAAGCATTGCACAGAAAATTTGAAATCAGTGCTGGATTATCGAAGGAACCAGATTACATGTAGTCAGATTAGTGAAGGTTGACCTGTATTTCTTTATAAACCTGTAAGTGCCTGCAAGAAAATAAATCTGTGGTAAAGCATGCGTAGTTTGGTAATAAAGTTAATCTGGCTTTGGAATTGGAGTAAGTAAGAGATATCCTTACCAAATGCTTTGCTTCAGTATTCACCAGTGAGAGAGGCCCTGATCATGTGGGTTTCTTTCGGGTGTTTTAGTTTCCTCTCGCAGACCAAAGATTGGTAGGTTAATTGGTCATTGTAAATTGTCCCTTGGGTCGGCCAGGGTTAAATCAGGGGTTGCTGGGCAGCATGGCTTAATGTGCTGGAAGGGCCTATTCATAAATAAACAAATAGATTTTAAAAAATGTGAGCTCAATGTAAAACAGGTGAATATGCTGGAACTTGATAAGGTTAAGAAAGAGTGAGTGCTGGAACTCCTGAAAAACATTAAGATAGATAAGCACCCGGGGCCAGAGAGAATATACTCCTAGTTACTACGGGAGGTGAGGGAGGAGATTTTAGCACTATCGGTGATGATCTTTGCCTTCTCTATGGCCACTGGAGTAGTTTCAGAAGATTGAAGGAAGACAAATATTACTGCTTTGTGAGGGGCAGGTCATGCCTTATGAGCCTGACTGGCTTTGTTGAGGAATTGACAAAACAAATTGACGCAAGTAGAGTGGTTGATATGGTGTATATGAATTTTGGTATGGTGTCTGACAGGGTTTGCCATGGAAGGCTCATTGAGAAAGTTAGGAGGTTGGTTTACAGGGAAATCGCCTACATGGATTCGGAACTGGCTTGCCGTCGGAGGACTGATGGTGGTAGTAAATGGAGTGCAAACTGTTTGTGGTTCGTGGCTAGTGGTGTTCCACAGGAGTCTGATTGGATGTGTTGTGGATAGTGTAGAAGGTTGTCATAGGTTACAGTGGGACATTGACAGGATGCAGAACTGGGCTGAGAACTGCCAGCTGGAGATTAATACCGAAACGAAGGAAGTGATACACTTTGTAGGGTTGAATTTGATGGCGGAGAGTACAAAGCTAATGGACAATTTTTAAACAAGAGGTATCCAAGCAACACACAGAAAATGCTGGAGAAGATCAGCAAGTTAGGCAGCATCAATGGAAAAGACTAAACAGTCAATGTTTCAGGCCAAGACCCTTCATCAGGACTGGAGAAGTGTCTCAGCCCAAAACGTTGACTGTTCTTGACCACTAGTGTGGTTAAAAAGGTGAATGATGTGTTGGCCTTCATTATTCAGGGGTCTAAATTCAAGAGCCATGCCATATAAAACTTTGGTTAAATCACACTTAAAATATTGTGTTCTGTTCTGGTAGCCTCATTTTAGGAAGGATGTGGAAGCTTTTCAGAGAGTGCAGAACAGATTTACCAAAATTCTGCCTGGATTAAAGAGCACCTTTTTATGAGGATTAGCAGAGTGCGCTTGGGATTGTAACTTTGGATTGAAGGAGGATGAGAGAAAACTTGATAGGGGTGTATAAGATAATAAGAGGTGTAGTTAGAGAGGACAGCTACAGCTTTTTTTTCCAGGGTGGCAATGGCTAATATGGAAGAACATACTTCTGAGGTGAATGGAGGAACATATACAGTAGGTGAAGTGTCAGTGGAAAGATTTCTTACATTGAGAGAGATAAATGCACTGTTCTATGTTTTATGTTTTGTTGCAATTCAACACTCAAGCTTCTGATTAACAGGAACATCATTTGAGATAATTTTATAATCAAGGCACAACTGTGGAACTGGTCTAATTTTCATATAATTAGATATGCAGTTAACAGCCAACTTATAACGTTTTAAAAACATTTCAATCTAGTCTAAAAATGCAAAGTTGCTGTTTTGCAAAGATCAACAACGTTACACAAAAATTAAACCAAAAGCAGTTGAAGATCAAATAACTTTAGCAAAACTTAAAGCACAGTACTGAACAGATGAAACTCTGTTGTAACATTTAGTGACACATAAGAGTATTCATTTGGTTATAATCATCTTGCAATATCAGACATATTCTACATACAAGAGTGCATGTAGAGATATTCACCTTGTTTGCATGCACTCATAGTCATGTTGAACCTTGTATTCTTATCTGATATCAGGATATATGAACAATGAAATAAAGGCCATTTGTTTGTACAATGCAATGCATTTGCTCTTTTGTTTGCATTATACTGATTTTTTTAAATGTTTTGACTTTGGGCAAATGTTCAATTCAAACAGACTTCCTCTGCATATATGAAGCACTTACCTTTGTAAAATCTGAACTTCCAGCTGCTATTTCCCATTTTATTCAGCAGAGAAATACTGGAGGAAAGTAAACCAAGCACTTTCTCTAACTATAAAACTATCAACTAAATAATAAGAGAGTAGTTTATTTCTTAAAAGAAAATCCTAATCCTTCAGGCAACTAATCTTCAAGTATACCATGCTGAGCTCTACACAATGTGCATTATTAAACAATGTTCATGTTATTTGAACTGCTAATCTCCAGCACCTGATTTCCAACCTTTGTTTCAGAAGATGGCTTGGATTTCACATTCCCTTCCTCTGCCACTGGCTACCATGGAGGACCAAGTGCCTTGTTAATTTGAGTTGAATGTTTCGCCAGTGAAATCTTTTTCTTCTGCTCAGCGTAAAATAAAACAATTTTAAAACAAGGATACAATGGGACTAGAAACTGAGGAGCAGAACCTAAATGACAGACATGGATTTGCGTGCTTCCATAATCAATATGAACATCGCCACTTGTTTGATTTGATTTGACCTTAGTCAGTGCTTTTAGTTTGGGGAGCTGGAACTAATGTAATCCCTCTCAACGAAACATTGTGTTCTTCAGTGTAGCCTCAATGGCTATCACCCAAGAGCACTCACATCCACCCTAATTGCTTCCAGAGGTTGGTTATGGCTAGAAGTAACTCCTGCCTGAGCAAGGATCTGGACTTGCTGCAATTTGCCTATTGCTGCCGACAGGCCTACAGGAGATACAATCTCACTAACTCTCCACTCTGCTTTGGAGCACCTAGATGACCACAAGACACAAGTCAGGCTATGGTTTATCATTTACAGCTAGTTATTCAACAGCATCATTACCTTGGTACTATAAACCAACCTTCAAAACCTGAACCTCCGTACATCACTCTACAATGGGATCTTTAAAGCTACAAATACTATGTATAGGAGACGTTTAGACAGGCACTTAAATGGGCAAGACAAAGAATGATATGGACCCAAGTACAGTCAGGTGGGATGAATGCAGATGCGGAGAAAAGGTCAGCATAAACATGGTAGAATGATGTGTCCTTTTCTATATTGTAAAACTTTATTACTTTGTGACAAAAATTCTTTTGTTACTATTCTATGTTGTTGATTACTATTTGGTCTTGGCTAGTTCTTTAGCCAATGGAAAATTCTTTTAAAACTACATTTGGATCGTTGGTTTAAAAATCGCACTTTGAATTGATGCCCGTCTCTGAACTAATAGCCATCAATTAAAAGCATGCACATAATCCCCTTTGGACACGGTCAAGTTACTGCTTATAATATTTAAATTAGGCAATTCCAAGATGATTTTCAGTGTGATTTAAAATTAACAAGGTGTACCTGAGTTTCCCAGGCTTCTCAAGAGTTGGTGGGAAGATTGCATGGCAATTATGGTCTAATTAAAAGGCACAAATAGAAAAAATCAATCAACTCCCAGTACTTAATGCTGCTTTCTAACCTCCTGCTGAGTAGGGGGACTGTAAAATGTATGGGAATGAATTCAAAAGCCCCAAGTGTGAGGATGGGATTAATCTGAATGAATGATGAATAAAAGCGAGCAGCACCTGATTTGGTGTTCCCTGCTCATTTTCTCAGATTGTAGTCAACTGGCTGGATGAATCAGCTGGGGACCAATTTTGTGAGTGTCTAGACCAGATAAAGCTTGGCTGCATTATTCAAAGCAAATGTGTACCTCATAAAAGGTTGGCACAAATGGTTGGAATACATTTATTCCATGATCGTATGTCTGATTTCTGACCAATGATATACTGAAGACTGGCCAAGTGTAAGAGAGTTCAACGTCCAGAATTTTCAGAGACTACCCTAGAGATCTTGCGGATAAAACTGGAAATCAGGAGCCTAGTATCTGTAACTGGCCCTCCAAATATGTGCTGTAAAGACAGAGGGAGCAGCTAACTCTTGAGTTTAATGGCAGGAGTTGAGTGCCAGGTAACAGGTTCAATGATTTTACATGAGTGTTCAAGTTCAGAGAACACATATTCAAAACATATTGCACACGCTTCATTGACACGCTTGCTTCTTTTTTGGGTGTTATGTTAGTGTAAAACCAGAAGCAGCAGGATCCTGGCAAATCTCCATTGAAAACCTTGTAGAGGAGACAGTGCCAGCCATCACTGGGTGGTCATTGTCAAAGCTTTGACCAGTGGCAGCTCTGTCAGAATTCTCAAACATAATTCTCCTTTAATCCTTCTAGCTCCACCTCAGTGCAAATTCTCTTCCAATTTATAAGCTGGAGACATAGTAATCCTGCACTTTGTAGAGAATCACAACCTTATCATTGTTTTCCTCTCTTTTCTGACAGCTAGCAACTATAATGTAGTCCAGGTAATGAAAAGAAGAGCGTAAAGCAGTGGTGATAAATGTCCAATATCACTTGAACCTTCAACATGGTCATTGGAAAGGGAAATGTTAAAGAACAGAACATCAATAAATCCTCAATACCCATTTAAGTATCTTTATCTACCTGTCTTGAACATAGAAACAAGCAGTATCAGAATATTGATGGCCTGATAACCTCCAAATTTTCTTTCCCCACCATTTTTATTTTGCCTGGACTAAAAGTTGTACTGAATATTCTTCCTTACTCTGGTAAACTACAAATGTTTTTGCACCTCACTAAAGCTCCTCTGTACCTTCTCACTACAGATTTCACATTTATTTGTGCAATTTCCTCTCTACATCATAGTTCCACATTTTCCTTTTATTTCCTGGTCTTTCTGCAATCTTCTGCTTTCTCTAAGCCTTTGCCTTTTCTGAGTACTTATCTGTCTTTTCAGTTTTGATCATATCTGTCACTATGGTGGTGTTTGACGTCTCTATGAATGAAAGCTATTACCATTAACATTACCTTCAACATTAGCCGCAGGTCAACAGGAATTGTTTATATAAAAATGCAAGGCTACACTAGTCAGCTCTTTTTTTTGCTTAAAACTTCAAGATTAATATTTAAACATTACAAAATATTATTTTGAAAAATTATCCACTATCAAAATTTTTCAAATATTTTACGGTAGACATTGATCTGCAGTTTATATAAAAGTCATGTTGATCTTTCTTTTCTTTCCCTAATTCTTGGCACTGGAATTGGCAGAAACAAGACTTGCAAATGAAGGTCAGTCATGACTGCATGCAAGATCTACAAGAGAGATTTAGCTCTACATTACAAGCATCACATCACAGTTTAACAATGTGTGACTGTGAGTTTTAATACTAAATTTTCAAAATGCAAAACCAAATTTACTTGAGTCCCTCAGAATTTAATGTAAAATTTATGAGTTGTTTTATGAATTACTTAACTGACCTATTTAATGTTATATTAAAGCTACAGCATTGTTCCATCTTAATTTTTATGAGCAGTCTCAATTCTGTAATGGTGCTTGGATCTGATCAACAATGGTACTTGGATTGGATTAGCCTTGGATCTGATCATATATGTTTTGCATTTGGAGATTGCTCATATTCATATCATAGATTCTCTTGAATAATTCCAATTTTTACCATTGTTATTCTATTTTAAAAACCAACATTGAGAGAGAATTGTAACTGTAACAAGATTGGAACAAGAGAAATCTGCAGATGCACGAAATCCAAGCAACACACACAAAATATTGGAGGAACTCAGCAGGCCAGGCAGCATCTAGGAAAAGAGTACAGTTGACTCAATTGAGTTCCTCCAGCATTTTGTGTGTATTAGCAGAATGGAGGCTGGGTCAGAAAAGAGAATATAAGTTTGTGTCCAATGGCCCTAGGTAACGTTGGACTTCATTGGAGTGGTTGTCGCAGCATCCATAGCTATCACTTACTCAGATCTTTGAGGACATCGTTTTGCTAAGATTCTATTTAACTAGTCACATCTCACATCTCCTCATCAGATAATTTCTTCAGATTTACAAGAATTATCCGTTCTAAGCATTTACCCCCATTCTGTGCCTTTCATAATTCAACCAAGTGGGTACTCTCACCTGGCTAAGAGCTGGTTGTTGAGACACAGATGAGCAAGAAGGTTCGATATGAGACAATTCACTGCCTTTAGAGAGTAATTGCAATTCCTATAGTACACAATATGTTACTGGGCATAGACATTCTGTAGCCAGGCAGAGGATGCTATTACATCCAATAATTTTTCTTCCAGTGTTTGCTTTTGAATGCTTCAATGTGATTCCATTTTAACTTCTGCTCCTAGTCAATTTAATATTTCCTCATGCTATGGGCCTGACATCCCAGAAATCAGTTTGATAATTCCAAGAGCTATGACTATTGGACATTTCAAAGATTCATAACCTTTCCACCTTATTTCAATAAAGGCAATAAAAAACATTCTTGAGCTGAGTCTTAAGTAGCTAGCCCCTTAGATAAGATCCTTAGTTCCAGGGTCTGTGAACAGAGAAAATATCCTCAGCACCTATACTGCTAATACCATTGCCAATACCATTCAGACATGCTTGAATGTGATTACTTCTTCTTCCAATAAACTACGGAGATTATAGGGCCAGTATACCTAATTGGGCAGAAATAGATGGGTTCACATTGATGGAATGTGGATACAAATTGTTGTTAGAATTTCTCCCTAGTATTTAGTTTGAGATACTTTTTGTTTATATAACATACAATTTTGGAGAAGCAAAATAAAGAATTAGAAACTGTGGAGAAGCATTGTTGTTGAAGTAAGGTGAGATATGATGACATTTCACTGATGATGAGTGGCAACATGTTAATGCAAATCAGGAGATCAAAGTTAATTTCCTGCAGCTATTTGAGAGATGGTGAGGGAGAAGGAAAAATTCATTACAGGCAAGTATTTTACCTGGATACAAGTAGATAAATAAGAATGGAACCCCACCCCCATCTGGATGGCAGTGCAGGTGAATGCAAACAGGTTGAGAAGGATGTATGTCGATCTTGGAGAATTTGAAAGGCTTTTGGTAACGTGGCAGATGGAGAAACTGATTCAGCAGTTCAAAATGGATTTGCTGGTCCTGGGGCAGGGGAGAGAGCACTAGCACATTCCAGGGCTTGAAGAATGAAAATGAGATTAGAGCTGACATTATAGTTTGCTAAAATACAGCATCTCTTTTTTGTTACCTCCCTGGGAGGGTTAATGTTGGCAGATTTTAAATAGAGGAGACAAGATCTGAGAAATATTAACATGAATAATATCAGGTAATGTAAAAATCAGGTAAAGAATATTTATGTTCAATACATAGGTGGAAGTAAATTGAGGGAGCAGGAGGAGGGTCTCATTGCCATATAAAATAGAATATCACACAAGGAAAGATAGGTTAGAGAACAATACAGGTGCTCATAAAGGGTGGATACAGGGAAATTTGGCTCAAAGAGCTAGCACAAGACGACAAGGTGACAGATAAGAAACTGGTTTGTCTAAATCTCAGTGAGCTGCTCTCACATCGCAGGACATGAGGATGAAGGAAACAAGGGTATGATTTAAGAAGATAGTTTGTTATAAAAAGAGATGAAGAAGTTTACACTAATGGATGCTTCTGGGATAGTGAGAAGTTTTGGCAGATATCATTGTGACACAAGTGATTTCTGTAAAACTAGCACAATGATTAAAGCAGCTATCTTTGAGTTTAAGGCTGCATTCTTTGATGAAATGGGTATGAAGATAAGAGCTGTACTAGGTAGAACCAGGAAGAATAGTGATTTTAATGGGATGAAGTTCATGACATCTAAAGGAAGTCATTTATTTGAGTAGATCAGTTGCTGCAGGAATGTCATGGTAAATGGATTGCAAAAGTTAAAGAGCAAAGAGATGGAAATTTTATAGGAAATTGTAGAGACCTTTGTTCAAGTGACAAACTGATGTGTGTGGTCCTAGAAATGTAGAAAGAAACAGGGTAGAAACTGATAGAAAAAGATGATCAGAAATTGGCGTAGTTGAATTGAGAATGTGGAAGTGCCAGGGTAACAAAAGATGGCAAGATCAAGATAATATGAAATGGCAAGCCAATACCGAGGGAGAAAACAAAAGAGGAGAGCAAATAGTGGAGCAAGACCTCAATGGATTAAGATGGAGGCTAATATTATTGAGGGTGAGACTGATGAGTGCAGAGTCTGCAGGAAGAAAGTGGTGAAGACATCTCCATCAAGAAAAATGAAGTTTTTACAAGCTTTCAAAAAATTACTCAATATAAAATGGAAAAGTAATATTGAATTTGAAACACATTGACATTGTTAAAGTTAATATTTCAAAATCGGATCTCTGGGTAACAGCAAGCCCCAGGCCATTAGTTGCCTGGGAAAGTAAAACTTGGTCCTGGAGCAGGTCCTGGAGCAGGTTTGATGCAGCAAGTAGTTAATCATGCTTTTTACTTTGAAGTCCAAGCTTGAAAAAATCATGGGCTGCCTCCATAACTTTCCTAATAGAATAACTATACTAATGAAAGCAGCATCGAAAAGAACAGACAGCTCAATAGGTTCTCCATTTAATGTTTGCCAAACAGTATCTCATATGCACTGAAGCAACAGCTTTCCCTTTTCAGTTATTTGCTGGCATTGTAGAGGAGGTCATCTGTGAGTCAATTCATTGCATCAAGGTCAGCCTATACTCTCTGAAGCAACAATAATACATTAACTGAGATGTATTCTTAAAGAATGAGAAAAGTACAGATTTCAGAATGTAAGAGATATTTTAAACTCATCACGAAGCAATTAACTTGCAAATTTCAAGAATGATGCACAGAAGATGAAATAGTCTTTTAAATATACAAGCAAAGAAGTCTTCTGATTTGAGTTCTGCATATCCTCACAGAACCACTCTTCTTTCATGAATGTATTGGAATTCTTTAAAACACCTAAACTTTGTCTGGCAATAACTACTATATAGATATTCTTCAGTACCAAATAACTCAAAAATGTTGAGGTCTGAACAACTGTAAGAATAACTATAGCACATTTAACATTATTAAAATGTCCCAAGGCACTTCACACGAATGTTTTCACATAAAAGCTGATAATGAGGCATCAAGTGCTGGTGACCAATGTCCTTGCATGCCTTAAAAGTGGAAAAAGATGTGGAGAAATGGGTGGGGGTGTGGCTTAAGAGGAGGAATAATAAGAGTTCGTGTTCCGGGAACAAGTATTGGCAGCTGGACGTTGGGACACTGAAAAATAGTGTGATTCTATTGCAGGAAAGAGCAAGAGGCCAGGCAGTGAGCAGTATTGATTAGAGGAAGAGATTGCTAGGACAGAGGGATTGATAGCATGGAGGCATGTGAAAACAGTTATTGATTAAGAACTAATACAAGGATACAGGGATGGAGAGTGAGTATGAATTAGCATGTGGGCAAGTTTTGGACAATCTCAAGGAAAAGCCAAAGAGGAAAGTCAGGAATTCATAGCAAAAAACAAGCCTAGAAGTAGCAGTACAACTGTTGAGCATGGTAGCAATAAAGGATGAGTTATGGCGAAGTTATAAAAGTAGAAATTTATAGATCAAGAACTTTGAAATTAATTTCTGGAATTAATCGTGCTATGTTCTTCCCACTAGAATCCAATCTAATATACATTTATAAAACAATAAAAAAGCAAGGGTTATTAGTTTAGTTTTATCAATATACTTGAGGCCAATTTCACCTCTATGTTTTGAATATTTCAAGTGCATTACTGTGGACATTTTTTTGATGGAAAATACAGGAGATTCTCCTCTGCCAAAAGCACACCACCAAATCTTCTCACTGAGATCCCTTGGATTATTTGTTCTGTAACCTGCAAATTAAATTTAGCATTTCCTAAGTGTGTGCTAATTGTAATGCAACTTTGAATTTATTCTGCTTACATATTCAGATGACCCTAAATAATTTAGGGTAAGATTTATACATCAACCAGTCAGGCAGAAGTAAAGAATTTTGAAAGGTGAAGGATCTGAAGTGCTGAGACAGCTACATTAGGAGCAGAGAACATGGTTTGAAGTGACCTCTAATCCTGCAAATACACAAGGTGACAGACTAGGAGGAAGATTGAAAATCTGTTTGAATAGGGACACAGATTCAGCAAAATTCAATGTCAGCAAAATCAAACAGCTGGTTCTTGACTACAGGAGGAGTAAACAATAGGTCCATGAGGCAGTCCTCATCAGGATATCAGAGGTGGAGAAGGTCAGCAACTTTAACTTCTTCAGTGTTATCTTTTCAGAGAATCTGTCATGATCCAGCACATAGGTGCCATTTGAAGGCACGATAGCATCTCTACTTTCTTTGAAGTTTTCATAGATGCACCACATCATCTAACGCTTTGACCAACTTCTATAGATGCTCAGTTGAGAGTATACTAACAGGTTGCATCACAGCCTGGAATTGAAACATCAATGTTCTTGAACAGAAAAGCCTACAAAAAGTAATGGACATAGCTCAGTCCACCACAAGCAAAGCCCTCTGCACCATTGAGTACACTTACAAGGAGTGTCGTTGCAGGAAAGCAACACCCATCGTCAAGGACGCCCACCACCCAGACCATAGTCATTTCTCACTGTTACCATTGGGAGTAAGGTACAGGAGTCTCAAGTCCCACATTACCGAGTTCAGGAACAATTACTATCTTTCAACTATCAGGCTCTTGAAGAGGGGATAACTTCACTCACCCTAACACTCAACCGATTCCACAGCCTGTGAACTCACTTTTGAGGTCTCCACTACTCATGGTGTCAATATTTATTGATTATTTATTATTATTATTATATTTTTTTCTTCTTTTGTATTTGCACAGTTTATTGTCTTTTGCTTTTTGATAGTTTGTCTATCTTTTATTCTACAGTGTTTCTTTGTATTTGCTGTGAATACCCACAGTAAATGACATACACAGTATGTACTTTGATAATATATTTAAGTTGAGCTTGGAACTTTGAGGTCATTCCCAGCTTTCTTTGCTTTGGGAAAAACAATCCTATTCTATCAAATTTCTACTTTTAAGTCAAGCCCTCCAAAGCCAGCAACATCTTTGTGAATCCATTTTGTACCCTCTTTAACTTAACACATCCTCCCTATAGCATGATGAACAGAAAAATGTCTTGTACAGATAAAGATTAGCTTTATTTGTCACACAAGCATTCATCCACCTTTGACCCCCACCTGCCACCCAGCTCTCACCTGTGGCTCCCAGTAACTGTTTGCGTGTGACAGTGGCCACATCCCGGTACACCACTTCAACAGGCAGGCTAAGCCAGGTGAGGGTATCTGGGAACCTCCAACCCCAGTGAGATAGGGATATGCCTACCCCAGTATGCAATACCAGTTCTGGTGGACTGGGTGAATGAGATCAGCTACAAGATCCGACGGCCAAGCAGGCGGTCCTGCAATGCTTCATGGAGCGTGAAGGGCATAACAAGGCACAGAAGGCATCATGGCAATCCACAACAGGTGCGGAATTCTCCAGTCATGATCGATTTTGTACCATTAGACCAAGCTTTTGGAGGCCGAGAGTGGAACTGCCCCAGTGCAATGGCTTTTTCACTACAGAATGCATCCTGCACAGGTTCACGCCATCGTCTGAAAAGACGGACAACCAACACACATTGAAACATACAGTGAAATGCATTGTTTTTCATCAAAGGCCAGCACAAAACAAGAATTGTGCTGAGGACAGCTCACAGGTGTCACCATGTTTCTGGCACCAACATAGCCTGCCCACAATTCACTAACTGTACATATTTGAAATGGAGGAGCAAACTGGAGGTCTCAGAGGAAACACACATTGCAACCTTCGCTTTTGGATACCCACAAATGGAAATTATTTTTTCTATGCATAAGCTGCCTTGTTATTTCCAAAATGTATCACAAATTTCAACTTTTCCTGCACTATGCAGATCAAGCCCAGTTCCTACCACTATCCCCTTAGTCAAATCCACTTCCCCTGAACAATTCTAGTAAGCTCACTCTGCACTTTCTTTGATGCCCTTACATTTATCCTATGGCATGGTGAGCAGAACTAGAGACAAATCTTTATTAAACCAGTCTGGTTTAATGAAGGTAAATCATTGCTTCCTCTCTTCTCTACCCAGTGCAACAATTAATGAAGCCCAATTTTAAAAACTTTCTCAAAAGCATCTGCAAATGACTTAAAACAAATAAAAAGATGTGGAATATAAGAACAGGTTTTTGGACCCAACATATTATGCTCAGCTTGACCCTTCACCCATCCTCCACCTAATCATATTACAAATCCTTCTACTTACTTCTGCCTCACTTGAATGCTCTGCTCTCCCATATATGCCTCATGTTACTATATGTTAACTGCTCACTGATAGATATATTTTGACTGTATTTTCCTCCCAATTCATTTGTGAGTTATTTATATTTATTTCTTCTAAACCTGATTTTTATACTAACATGAAAGTATTATGTTCACCCTGTTAAATTATTTCTTAAACTTAAAACATCTCTGTCAGGTCACTACTTAGTAGGCTACTTTCCAGAGAAAAGAGAATAATATCTGGTCATTCCTATGCCCATTCTAATAAATCTTTCTTGGATCATTTCCAGTGAATTTTTATAAAACAAGGAACAGAATTATGTACAGAACTCCAGATTTGGTTTAATTAACTTTCTGCACAAGTTTACGTACCTTTTCTAATATCCAGTTCTACCCCTTTAAGACATAACAAATAAATGGACTAAGTACGATTAAATTCCACATTCCCCAATTGTTGAGTTTCTGAACAATAAAGTGAATATCCAGACAATCATGAGCTGATGGGATTGAGTTTCACCAAATGTGCTCCCAGTGTGTGTCTGGAGCATTCGAACAGTGACCTATATCCAGATTCATTATGAGTGTTCTGAGCACAGGCACATCACAGAAACCGAAACAAAAACCCATCTTCTGAACACTACCAGAGAAACACACAAAATTTATGACATACGAGGATAGTTATCCTACTCTGTTTGAGTTTCCTGAAAAAGTGCTACTCAGTTTAATTTCACTTCTGAGCACCATCCACAACTCTGCAGTTATGGCTCTATATAAAAACACATCCAAGTACACTTTTGGTGAAGAGTACGTGTGCCACTCTCATCTTTTCACGCAGTGAGTTCTATACCCCAACTACCCAACTATCTGCTCAGCAAATTATTTTTCTCTCACCTCCTTCTTAATCCTTCTACCAATTACAGTACTCTACAATCTCTGCCTTTTGGTCCCTGGCCTGTCTGTTAAGGGACAAGTTCCTTTTTCAGTACTCTGTCCAGAACTTTTAAAACTTCATGTTTCTCAATTAATTCTTCCTCAGCTCCAATCTGTTCCAAAAGCAAAAATTCCAACTTATCCAATTTATCCTTATAATTTCAATTTTCCAAGCCAGACTACATGTTGATAAATCACTTTTTTAGCTTTGAAAAAGCAATCACATTTTTCCTGTAGTGTGATTACTAGAACTGTGCACAATTCACAGTACACAGATATGGACCAATTATAATTGCATATATTTCTAACATTGATACTTCCTCCCACCACCAGCCCCCTCTTATATTATATGCCTTAGCTAATAGGCGCTAGAATCCCATATATATTTTTAACAATCTTATTATCCAGTACCAATACTTGTGCACATACAATTCAAGAGTCCTCTGTTCTTGTAGACCAGTTATTATTGAACCATTTATGGTATACTTTCTTGACTTCTTGCAGTACACAGTGTATTACTACACAGTTCTCTAGGTTGAATTACAAATGCAATTTCTTCTGCCCAATTAGGCAGGCAATCTGTATTTATTCAGAATCATACAGCATGGAAACAGACCTTCAGCCCAAGTTCAGTCTATGCCAGCCAGGGTGCCAAACTATGCTAGTCCTATTTGCCTGCCGCTGGCCTATAACTATTTAAACCTTGCTCATCCATATACTGGTCCAAGTGTCTTTCGCCGTTGTTAACATATCTGCCTCAACAAATTCTGCTAGTAGTTGATTCCACATAGGGACCACCCTCTTCATGAAAAAGTTATCCTTTGAGTTCCTAGTAAATCTTTCTACCCTTATCTTAAGCCTATGCCCTCTAGTTTTTAATTCCCCAAGTATGGGTAAAAAATGTGCATTCAACCTATCAATTCCACTTCTGATTTAATCCATCATCATAAGATCGCCTGTCATTCACTTAAGCTCCAATGAATAAAGTCTAAGGCTGCTCACCCTCTCTCCATAATGTACAACTGCAACATAGCATCCCATCTTCTGTACTCAATGCCCTGACTAATGGAGGCCAGTATGCCATAAGCCTTCTGAATTAATTATTTCCTCCATTCACTGTTACCTACAAAGAGAGTGAGTGAGAGGAGGGGAGTGAATGAAGGGCAGGGAGGAGGAGGAGGGAGAGGGACAGAGACTTTCTGACTCTGAAAGTCATAAACAAAGCAGTTTATGACTAAGATGTGAATTGTAGACTGCTTTAACCCATTGGATCCTATTAGATTATTCAAGAATCCTGGGGACCTATTGAGAAATCTCTTCATTAAATTTGATGCATTTGTATTTGCTTCTTATCTGGATACTGGGCATGACCATTTCTCAGGTTCTTCAATGTTTCTTTTGTGTTAATCATAAAAGCTATATTTCAAGCAAAGTAATGTAGGCAAAGGATGATGTCACTTTCAAGGCTATTGAGATTCAAAAAAAATTTACCATAGGCATAATGTGGAAAATCTGACAAAGTACAGACATTCTAAGTTTTGAAACTTAATCATTTAGCAATTGGCTCAACTGGGATGTAATATAAAATGTAATCAAATATTTATCAAAATTTTGGTCGCCAAAAGAAACATCTGCAGTCTGCAGACATGATGTCCATTAGTTTGGAATTTCTGTTACATTGGGTAAACCAACCTATAATAAGTGAAATAGCAGAAACAAAACTGTTCAACAGTGGAGCAACTGTTGAACTGTATAGTCAGGTCCTGGTAATTTCAGTTGTTAGCACAGAGTGGAGCAGGAAAAGGAAGTTTTTTTTATTTATAAAAATAATTGTATTTTCCTTATATAGAATTATAATAATTTGTACAGAGCAGGAAAAGGCCACATTGCTAAATAGGTCTGTACTGGAGCCTGTGCTCCATCAAAACATTCTCTGCCTTTAAGCTGGAGTACAAATTTTTGATAAAATTGGCAATTACAACAATAACTAGGCGGACAAGCAAAAAAAATTCAAAAACATGTTCCAAAGAGATTCCGCAGATGTTGAAAATCTTGAGAATACACACAAAATACTGGAGGAACTCAGCAAGTCAGGCAGCGTCTATGGAGGGGAATAAATAGTCAATGTTTAGGGCTGAGATCCTTCAACAGGCACTGATGTATTTAGCATTACCAATGTATTGCATGTCACGTGGATCATTGCTACCTTTGGCATTAGTGGGCAGCAAGGGGCTTTTGGGCACTGCTGCTATTGACAAGGGAGAGGAATTCAAACTTTAGCAGAACATTTTGGGAAGGTGATGTAAAGAGACACCTAAAACAAAATAAAAGAATACTTCTTATACACTCAGCCAAGTATTAACTGGTAATAGTATGTTGCTGGGGGCATATGCTGTCCTCCGCAAACAGTTTACATCCTTTTTACAGACACTTTTGGGGGAGACCATGAAACTTGTTTTGATTTAAACTGAGCTCAGATGCATCCTTATAACAGGTGGAGTACTCAGTTTGAAAAAAAAGGTGTGACAGGAGTTTCATCAAAGAAAAGACTCCAGATGAGAAGTAGGTGAATGTAACTGGTTCCCTGAGTTACAAATTTAGGACAGTGGTGTGTGCTACCCTGCTGGGACACATGATATACAAACATATTCTGATCAGTTACCACCTTTAACAATCAAATGTCAAACAAGTAGAAACTGAGCCTTTAGAGGGGCATTGGCTTGGATGATCATGTTACCATCTGGATGTAAAATGGCTATGAGCAGTGGAAAGCACATAAGTTTCATTTGGATTTAAATCACTGGGGTGGAATATCAGAGGGTTTAGATTATGCACAAAAGTTGGCCAAGTATTACAAACAGACAGAATATTGAGTACTTACCCCATAGTTTCACTATTAAAATAATATATTTTAGGTTTGCATTACATATTAGTTAAATCTTTGAGGTTACAAATGAAATCTGGCTTCTGATCACATGTCAAGAGAAACACTGAGAAGAGATGATGAACATATATCAATCAGCCAACATGCTGTATGGCAGGCATCAGATTTCACTTACTCATTCATGCACAATTCCTGTAGTTACTCAGCTTCAGTTTAGTGGCACTATATACATTCTGCATTCAGTCCATTATACCTCAAGCAATAACCATCCCAATTTAGGCTTCTTCAAACAGAAGCCAGTTTCCAGGTAATTCAGGCTTGTGGTATCAGGAAATGGCTGAGAACATTGGATACAGTGAAGAATCAGGCAACATCTGGTTACAGTACTGCAGACTTGGACAGTCAGACTGCTCCAATCAAGTTTCAGAACTGGAAAACTATATAAAAATAAAGTCCAGGTAACTCCTGTTCACAAAAAATGACTTATAATTAATTATCGGTGAGGTAATTGAAGGTAATATCAATAAGGGGCACATACCCATTCATAACCTGCCCACTGAATCCCAATTTGGATTTCACCACGTCTTTTCTACATCAGACCTTATTATAGCCATAGTCCAAACAGGAAATAAAAACCTGAATTCTAGAACTGTGGAAAGTCTGTCTGGTTTTTGTATTAAGAGAGTATTTAACTGAATGTGGCATGTAAACCAAAGTCAATTGACAGAAAGGAGAAAAAATGGCAATGATTTGAATCATACTTCACACAAAGGAAGATGAAAGCCCTAGGAAGGATTTCATTGAGATTATTATCATTATGTCCACTACCAATAAGATCCTGAGATCCAGAATTTCAAGACCATCATCCAAAGCAACACACACAAAATGCTACAAAAAACTCGGTAGGCCTGGCAGTATCTATGGAAATGAATAAACAGTTGACGTTTTGAGCCAAGACCCTTCATCAGGACTGGAAAGTAAGGTGGAAGATGTCAGAATAAAGGTGGGTATGTGAAGAATGACTCAACTCCAGAAACCCCAAAACATTCCCACAACCTAGAGAGTACAAGTTAGGAGTATTGCTCCCAAATATTCAAGCTTGTCACCAAACAGCCTGTTTGATTAACAGACTATGAAACAGCCAAAACAATAATTGCTCACAGAGAGACTCCTACATGTATCACCTGTATAATCCACTACATTTACCCCAGTGCATATCCCAAACCCACAACCTCCACCACCAAGGGCAAGGCTAGCAAAGCATGGAACGGTTTACCTTCCAATTCACATACAACATAGAAGGAGGCCATTTAGTCTAAAAACTAGCTCCAGGGACAGCAACGTTATTAGGCACGTTCATTCTCTATTTCCCTGAAACACTACAAGTCATTCCACCTCAATTTTCATGAGCTGCTCTAAGGGATAGTTTACAACCCACCAGCACATCTTTCTGAATATAGAAGGAAACCAGAAAACCTGAAGGACCACATGGTCACAGTTAGAATGCACAAACTGTCCCCAGAATGGTCCTGTGGTCAGGATTGAAGCTGGGTCCTGAGACCTGTGAGGCAGTATCACAGACTGTTGCACCTTCATTGCAGCTGGATTAAACTTTTTGGAAATCCATGTGCGACCGTTCGCAAGAAGAGTAGCACAATTTAAAATCAATTAAGGATGAATAATAATTACTTGCTTTGATAGTGACACTCACATGCCAGATAATGAACAAAATAAACCTGAATTATGTAAATTTCTGTATCTAACCTTCATTGACCTGCACTTACTTTTCCCCCCAAAAGCAGCAGCAAACTTGAGAAAGTGAAGCAGCAATGAAAATGTATTTATAATGCAAAAGAGAAACTGAACCTATCAGCATGTTCTGAAACAAAACTACTTTGTTTGCAAACAAAAGTCATGTAGCATAGCAACCATTCAAAATAGATGCTCAGCCTTTGCCTAAGGATGTAGGACACCATTGACACTCCATTGAAATTCCCACCAGAATTCACTTCCCTGTTAAAATACCTCAAAATTGCTACATCCTTTAGAATATTCTCAGACTCATTTAAAGCCACACCATAAGGCTGCTATAAACTAGCTGTTGATCCACCGAACCATAATCATTACATTCTTTCAATGATGCAACCTAAGTAGTGACAGGGTCATTTAGCATAAAAACTGTTGAATAAAATTACAAGCTGTCTCAATATAATTCTGGCAGTTTAGGTCTAGTAACTTGTGGAGAGTCACGACCCTACAGCTGCACTATAGCACCATGATTAATTAGAGCAAACTGCTTCCTCCACATGTTGCACAAGCTTGCTGGTTTTCAGCAATCCCATGGCAGCTCCTTTGACCAGCAGCCTGCAAGTGATTGTTAAACTCAGTTGGAAATCTTTCCCATCATTACCTCGGGCAATTTGCTTGGTTCCTAACAACTCGTGTTAATCAGATTGATCTTCCATTCTGAGCTGCTTGTTTAAATGGTTCATATGCTTTCTAATCATGTGTGTTGTGAAGTAAAAACATTATTTTATTGTGAGTGAAATTCTTAAGTATTCTTTTTATTATTTAACATATATTTGAAATCCCAAGTGATATAAAGAATAAGAGGCATTGAACTAACAATACAATGCAAACCTGCTTCATGTAAATGTGTTTGAAGTTTGGTGAGAGTCTATATGTATTTCTTCACTATATTTTATGCAGTTATCTTGCAAGCAAATAAACCCACTGCTGTTTATAGGGAGTTTGTACATTCTCCCTATGCCTGCATGAGTTCCCTATGAGTGCTCTGGTTTCCTCCCACATCCTAAAGATGTACAGTTAGGGTTAGTGAGTTGTAGTCATGCTATGTTGGTACCATAAGTGTGGTGATACTTGCAAGCTGCCCAGTATGATCTTTGCTGATTTGATTCCATGCTTCAGTGTACACGGGCAAATAAAGCTAATCTTTAAATCACGCTTAAGTATAACCGAAACGAACAAGAGAGACTGGACAGTTTTGGTCTGTATTCCTTGCAGTTTGGAAGAAAGAGAAATACAAACACACAAGAAAGAGGAATTCAAACATACGAGATCAACAGGGAGATTAACAGGGTAGATGGTGAGATGGTTTTACTCACAGGAGGATCATGAACAGGGGATATAGTTACAAAATAAGGGGCCAATCATTTAAACTGAGAACCGTGGAATTTACTTCTGGAATTTTCTGCATCTGAGAATAGTAGAGGACAAATCGTTGAGTAAAATTAAGATGAAAGTAGATAAATACTTGAAAGGTCAAGCAGGAACTGGCACACATGTGAAGGCTAGCATGGATGAGCCATGATTGTACTAATGGTAGGGCAGGCTTGTGGGGCTAGATGGGCTTACCCATTTTCTTGTGTCTCACATATCCATCTATACAGGATTTTAGTCAAGGGGACATCTACATTATTTCTACATTCTTTGTACGGACAGATCTTTTCAAATATCTGGAAAGTTTAAGGTACTTAGTAGAATATAAAAAAGGTCTGGACCAATAGCCAATCTCTTCTTCAAGTCCTAGTCCAGAGCCTTACGTTTCTGAGCTGATACTCAGTATAAAACACAGAAAGCTGCACTGTAAGAGATGACAGGGAGTATTTTAAATTGCTATCCGGAGAAATACACTCTTCTATTGGGTACTTTGTATAGCCATTGCTCACATAGTTCAATTTTCCAGCAAGTCATTAAATGGACACACAGTGCTTCCATTGAAAGCACTGACAGCTGTTTAAATTAACAAATCAGAATTTAATACTAGTTGTAACATAGAAGTGCATATAGTATTTGTGTATCCTGGTCATTTTTTCTTAACCAATGAGTTAAACCAGCTGCTACAAGAAAGGAACTATAGGACATTTTGCTATATACTGGCCAATGATCTGTGCTTCAAATTCCAAAATGGCAGACAAACAGTTTTTTACATTAATTACATCACTCTAAAATTTTTTAAAAGTCATTTAAAAGGTTATGGAACTGCTAGATTGTTATAAAATACTGATTCACTCCTGTCCTTTGGGGAAAGCACAATCACTGCCTTTGCCTTGTCAGGCTTGGAGGTAACTACAAACTCACAGCAAAGGGTTAACTAACCTGTGCAAAAGTTAGAAACCATTTAGCTGGTGATGAGCAATTAACAAGTTCAGTTTTATACTATTTCTTGATGATTGGCCTTGCAAAGTGCTCATGTCATGACGTCCAGGCAATATTCAGCAGGCTGATAAATGTCTAATAACATTCAAACCACAAGAGGGTCAGGCAAGAGCCGTCTCTGCAAGGTTAGTTTGTATGGAATCCAAGAAGAGATGGGTAAATTGATACAGATTGTTTGATAGGATAAGATTTAAGAACTTGAGGAGCAACGTTTTTACACAAGGAGTAGTATCTATGCAAAGGTAGAATCACCTGCCAGAAAAAGATGTTGAGGCAGGTACAACAAAGACTTGTAAAATACATTTGGACAGGTACACTGATTGAAAAAGCTTAGAAGGTAATGGGAAAAATTCTGGCAAAATTACTAGATTGGATGGGGCACTTTGGTCAGCATGGAGCATTTGGGCCAATGGGCCTTTTTCTGCACTTTATAACTCTGCTGGGAAAAGTCAAGCCATCTTCTATGATCACTGGATTCAAACTCGGGAACCTTCGCTCCGGAGTCCAGCGCTGATGTCACTGCACCACCAGCCAGCTCAGAGGCAAAGACTCTGTAGTAAATAACCCAGCAGACTCAGAGTGGCAGATGGAGTTCAACCCAGATAAGTGTGAAGTGGTTCATTTTCATAGGTCAAATATGTTGGCAGAATATAGTATTAATGGTAAGAATCTTGGCAGTGTGGAGGATCAGAGGGATCTTAGGGTTCGAGTCCATAGGACGCTCAAAGCAGCTGCGCAGGTTGACTCTGTGGTCAAGAAGGCGTACGGTGTATTGACCTTCTTCAATCGTGGAATTGAATTTAGGATCCGAGAGGTAATGTTGCAGCTATATAGGGCCCTGGTCAGACCCCACTTGGAGTACTGTGCTCATTTCTGGTTGCCTCACTACAGGAAGGATGTGGATGCCATAGAAAGGGTACAGAGGAGATTTACAAGGATGTTGCCTGGATTGGGGAGCATGCCTTATGAAAACAGGTTGAATGAACTCGGCCTTTTCTCCTTGGAGTGATGGAGGATGAGAGGTGACCTGATAGATATGTATAAGATAATGAGAGGCATTGATCGTGTGGATAGTCAGAGGCTTTTTCCCAGGACTGAAATGGCTGCCACAAGAGGGCACAGGTTTAAGGTGTTTGGGAGTAGGGACAGAGGAGATGTCAGGGGTAAGTTTTTACGCAGAGTGGTGAGTGTGTGGAATGGGCTGCTGGCAACAGTGGTGGAGGCAGATACGATAGGTTCTTTTAAAAGACTTCTGGATAGGTACATGGAGCTTAGAAAAATAGAGGGCTATATGTAAGCCTAGTCATTTCTAAGGTAGGGACATGTTTGGCACAACTTTGTGGGCCAAAGGCCGTGTATTGTGTTGTAAGTTTTCTATGTTTCAATGTTTCCTGAAGCCCATCCTCCAGTTATAAGTTCATGTCAGGAATGTGATACAGTACTGTTCACATGACCAGATAAATGCTATTCCAGCTATATCATATTTTCTGGGACAAAACCAACCTCATTATATCACATTCATTTACCCTCTTTTTTTTATTGTTTTATCAGTCTAAAATATTATTTATTTTAATAATTTATTCTGCTTAACTCATATACACTTTTTGCCTTTCAATGTGTTATGATATAAACCAATGCATTTTAAAAAATGAAATGAGGTATATTATTTGCTTATTTTATTTTAGTTAGAGATACATGTGGAATAGGCCCTTCTGGTTCTTTGAGCCGTGCTACCCAGTGAACCCAAACAATCCTGATTTAATGCTAATACAGTCACGGGACAATTTACAATGACCAGTTAACCTACCCGGTGCATCTTTAGACTGTGGGAGGAAACACAAGGACCCGGAGAAAAGCCATACATTCCACAGGGAGGGTGTACAGAGACCCCTCACGCAAGTTGCTGAAATTGAACTCTGATCTCTGACACCTTGAAATGTAAACGCTACAGCACCCCGCGGTAGCAAATTCTAATTTACCATAATTCTGTTCCAGTTTTCATACAGTACCTACTGGCTATTTTCATACATCATTCTTTTCCTATTCCAAAAGTATATAATGCAATCACAACCCCAGGTGGGTTATGATATGTGTTCAGAGGAACTGATCCAAAATAATCACAACTGCACTTCTTTGTGGTATCTGCTACTTGTTCAATAGATGTGGCAGAAGTTCATAGCCATTTGCCATTGCATACAACTTGAGTCAAGGACCACATACAGTGAAAATCAATGCTATTGCAAATATTCTGTTTAAACAGTTTTATGTTTGCTTTTTATCTGCTGCCAGTCTTTCTTCTTCCTAGTTCCAGCATTTGTGTGGACTCTGGCAAATGTTAAGCAAAATATGGCATATGGCCGACACATTTAGCAGATCAGATGGTGGTAATGGGGCAAAAAATAATTGCTTATTAATTATCATATCTGTGTGGACGAGACCAAGAGTTTTAGATAGAGAGACAAAAGCAAAAGGAGCTCTACACTAGTTCCTTTCAGAATTATGTATCCAAGGAAAAAATAACAACATTTCCAAAAGGGTTATCACAATTGTTATCAAACTTCACATAAGTAGTATGGAGATTGAGTAGCCTGAATCTTATTTAGTTAACAGCTCTACAAAAAAAATGATTTCAAAGGTTTCAAGGTTTCAAAGATAATTTAACATCAGTGTATGCAATATACATCCTGAAATGCATTTTCTTGCAACCTCCATGGAAATAGAGGAGTGTCCCCAAAGAATGAATGACAGTTAAATGTCAGAACCTCACAGACCACCCCCACCAGCTCTTCCCTCGCATGTGTAAACAGCAGCAAAGCAACAATCCCCCCCCACCAGCAAAAAAAAGCATTGGCACCCTCCACTGAGCACTCAAGCATGCAGCAAAGCAACAGCAAAGACATAGACTTGCAGTACTCCAAAGACTACTCATTCAACATACCACAGGTGCGTGTGCGCGCTCTCTCCCTCTCCTTCCCCCTCCCCTCCCCCTCCATCTCTCCCTCCCTCCCACCCACCTACCCCCCCCCAATAATGGAGAAAGAGATGTCTCCGTTTCACAGCGAGAGGGGAGACATAACAAACAATTCACTGATTTATGATGTTAGAAGTCTGTTGTGTCGCTTTTTCCGAGCTCTGTACCCAAAGATCTCAGGTCTCTGGGCACACAGCCAGAGATTTTCTGTCTCCCACGACACACCGATTTCCTGCCAGGACACTGACCTTCAGACCGCATGTCTCCAGAGCCACGAGATCCTGGAATTCTGAAGGCAAGCTAATTTCTTAGGCCGCATGCTTGGCATTTCAAATAACAGCCAGTCGTGAAAACCCGATAGCATGTCCCATTCCTGCAACGAACCAAATTCAGCGAGTAACTCCAGGTCAGGATCTTCAAAAGAACCCTGAAAGGGAAAAATAGAGTAATTAAAGATGGAAATAGAGCTATTTCTGGAGATGCAAGCAGATGAGTTGCTGTCAGGTGCCATTGTCTCCTTTAACGTCTTTCTTGTGGATCATCTTTTCTGAATTCAAGAAATGTATGTAACAAAGTGAAAGTTAGAAACCAGCGGAAGGCCAGGCAACTGTACATCTTTCCTTCCATTCTGTTGCTGGTGCCCTCACTGACCTTAATAATAGAGCCCAACTGTTCTTGCACAAGGAAAAGAAAGTGCGTAAGCTATATGGAGTCACAGATGTACAGATCTGTGCTTTGCTGACTCCTCGTTATCTTACTTACTGTTTTCATTTATTTATTATTGTTGGAGGTATTTAAAAACTGGTCAGTGAAAACTTCAGCAGCAGTGAGCTATCCAGAAGCCTTCTGGACATTTTGGGGTTGGAGCCTCAGGTCTGTTTCATGAGGACTAGTCGTTGCTCGAGATCCAGCTTTTGAAACTTCAGGTGAAGTCCAGTGACGAAGGAAAGCAGGCAGCATAATCTTGACTGGTGCGGTCCCTTCCGCTGAAAACTTTAAAATCATAGAAAAACCCTCATATACACTTAGCTGTTGAAGCAGTCACCACATTTTAATTTAGCACAGGAATCTTGAGCCTATTCATTAGAGTAGGAACTACAGTGTCGAGGGAAAGAAAAGGGTTAGCAGCATAAAATACCACACAACAGTCCTTGGCAAAGAGTCCCTGCCGCTGCTCAGTGGCAGTGGTTATGACTGGCATATTTCAAAGAAAACTTCATACTCAATTTGTATCACCTCATGTGAAACATTAAGACACATCATTTAAAAAATACGAACTTATTATCATTAAAAATAATTCTTTTCTAGTCCCGAAGAAGGGTCTCAGCTTGAAACGTTGACTGTTTACTCATTGGCATAGGTGATGTCTGACCTGCTGAGTTCCTCCAGCAGTTTGTTTGTGTTGCTTTGGGTTTCCAACATCTACAGGATTTCTCGTGTTTGTAATAACTTATGATTTCTTTACAGCCAGAGACACTTGTTAACGTTGATAGCTTCAGCAGTCAGCATGATGAAGCTTGCCATTACTGCCTCTCAAGGGTTTCTAATGGAATTCTGTGCATTGGACTTGTTCTGTCCCACCCACATCTCAAGACCCTTCTTTCACTCAGTTTCACAGTTCAGCTGTTTGAATGTTTGGATCAGTGAGATCAGCTTTTGAGAATTAATTCTCCAGACGAAGTTGAAAGGAATCACAATGAACTCTTGCTCTACCACTGCACTCTGTGGGGAGTTGGCAAAGCTTGCCTAGGAAATTCTGGACCATATGAATATTCAGCAGCTCTGATATTTTCCAGCATTTATGCTGAGAAGAAATACTTTAATGCAGAACTGCTGACAAAACCTAGAAGGCGGAGGCCTTTATGCAACTTATTTCCATCTGAATAAAATTTGTGATGCTATACTCAAGTTCTCTAATACTGGTGTATATATGAATTTAGAAAATAAAGTTCTTGCAGGATAAATGAGAATGAGTATAAAGACAGCAATGTGATTTTAAGCGGTATCACTTGCTTCTAATACTGTACAAGCAGCATTTCAACTTTATGCCACTCATGAGTTAGTGATTACTGCATCTGCTAGTGCAAATGATGTCATCCAATTGGTGAGCTGGCAGAAACAGGCCTGCTGATGTGGGTGGTGCATGAAAGAGAATGCTCGTTGTGGCAATAGCTATTGGCAACATGGTCTGGACCTGCTCTGTGGCAGTAATTGTAACTGTAGTGCGATGTTTCAAAGAGAATCTCAGACTGGCTCTTCATCCTCTGATGTATTACTGTTCCTCCTACAGGTGAGATAAATCCTGGAAAATCTCAATGGATACTGTCAGGATCTCTGTTCTTCTGCATTCCAGCAGGCTCCACTGGCCTATAATTCTCATTTTCCTTTTTGAGTAGAAACCAAAGCAATTGACTTCAAAGGTACAGCTTATAATCCTTTCAAATAGAGCAGAAACATTCCTTCTGCTGTTAAACAACAGATCTTCTATTGGAGTTGAACACATGGCATTAGCTGCTTTGGTGAACACCAGTTTTGGTTGGTTTTAATTTGTGAAATAATCTGCCACTTGTGCATATTTCTACAACACAGGAGCTTCCCAAGTGCTAATACTCTTCTCAAAATGATAGTTCATGTGACTCAGAATATAAATATCGACAAATACTACACTTGCCAAATTGGCCTCAGATTGACATATATGCTGGCCAAGCAACTGGCACTATGCAACTGAATCACTCAAGCGTTGAACTGAAAAGGATCAATGTTTCTTGGAGTTTGCTCACTTGAATAAGCAAATAATAATAAGCTAACAGGAAGCCTCACTCACTTTACGTTTCTCATTTAACAAACTGGCAAGTTTTCATTTGAAAGATTATTCAAATATGTCTTCCTAATGACTATAAACATGAGTATTTGAGCAACACACACAAAATGCTGGAGGAATTCAGCAGGCCAGGTATCATCTAAAGAACGCAGTCAATGTTTTGGGCCAAAACCCTTCAGCAGGACTGGTCGACATTTTGGGCTGAAAGCCTTCATGTGCGTTACTCAAATTTCCAACATCTGCAGATTTTCTCTTGGTAAATAGGAATATTTAACCTTTTTTTCCCAACAGCAAAGCACACATTTTCCAATAAGTGCCAGTTTGAATGGTTCATATATCTAAAAGATCTAATGCAATTTCTGAAAACTCGCTTAATTACATGACAAGTACTTTGTCAGCAGCTCAGTGAGTTTTCCCATTTTAAAATCATACAGACCAAAGGCATCTCTTTTCAAACTGGCAATGTCTTTTCCATGTTTCCTCAATGGAAATGTATTTCCAATTGTTCATGTGGTCCCACAAGAATTGACTGCACATTCTTGGGAATTACAGAGTTTTGGATACTGATGATGCTATGGGCCTGTGAAAGATGTTGATGAGAAGGAATGGATTTGGGTTTCAACAGCTTAATATCTTTAATGCATGGCTCCCTGCTCCTGGATATTAAAGTCCAAAGGATATCTTTACAAGGTTGTGCAATATTGTTTCTCTTTTAGTATTGTACAACTTTAGGCAGATACAGGAATTATTATAATGCAGAATTATTCCCAGGTCATTTCAGAAATTGAGCCAGGTTGAGGACACAGTTTTCGTTGCAGCCTTGACATGATTTCCGTATCAGCAGCACACAGGAAAATGAAATAGTTAACAGGACTCTGCTTTGGAATGTATTCTCTGTTCTCTGGAGTGTGTATAATTGGACACAGGAGTGCCTGGTTACCCTAGCACACCATTGTACCAGAACACCTGACAATTACTTATTTTCATCCCATTTGTGTAAACTTATAGAAGGTATGGTAATAGAGGGGTTGAATTATATTTTGGGAAAAAGAGGTGATATAGCATTTTATCAGAGTGGATCTCGGAAGTATAGAATGACATTAGATTCAGTTTTATGTTTGGAAGAAGATATTAGGAAAGCACAGGAAAGTAAAGAAGTTGTAATAGCAGTATTTTTTGCTAGAGTTGAATCATATGTTATGGAGGGGCAGTCTTTTGATTAAATGATGGAAATTAGGTGTGAAAGGAGACCTACATAATTTTTTCCTGTATTTATTATTTTAACTGTGTACAGGATGCGATTAGCAAATAATAAGGTCAGATGGTGGACAAATAGATGGGGTTTTAAGCTTTCAGTAGCTAAAATTCAAGTTGTGTATTTTACAAAGAGGATCAATAGACATCCACTTAATTTGAAATCATATAGCCAACCTATTGAAGTGTCAGTGGTAAGATTTCTTGGCATGTGGCTGGATAATAAGCTGACGTGCAAACACCGTGACACTAAGATAATTGACAAATGTAAAGAGGCATTAAATATCCTTAGGTGTTTATGTGGGTATTCGTGTTTGCTACATGAAAATCACTGTTGACCATATATATTTGTTTACTTAGATCGGCATTTGGTTATGGCTGTGTGGCTTATGGTTCAGCATCATTTTCAAATTTAAAATGTCTGAATATGATACAAGCACAGGCTTTAATTCTGTCCTGTGGCATAGTAAGGTTGTCTCCTGTTTTCGCTTTACTGGTTGAAATCAGACAATTACCCCTACAGTTGTGGAGGTTGAACATATTGAGTTAACTTGAGGAGGCAGAATAATGATCACCCTGTTAAATGTACATTGGGAGACTGCTGGGAACATCACAAGATGAGGGTTTTCAATTTGGGGCAGCTGGGTTCTCATGACGCTAGGAATATGGGTTTGTTCAATTATGTAATTTGTCCCACTATAGCTTTTTCAATAACCGCACTGTTTTGTCCCCAATGGCTTTAGTTGACTTTAGGTTGCACGATTCAATGAAATCCAAGGATCCTGATATGTTTGTTGGTTCATCAGTATGTTAAGAAAAATTGTTGCAATATGTTAGCCATTTTTAGTGATGGATTAAAAGGTAATTTAACAGGGAATGTTGGTGTGGCTGTTTTTGTACCTGAATTACAGGTAATGATAAAGAAACGGCTTACTAATCATTTATCCATGTATACTGCAGAAACAGTTGCCAATATTTTGGGCTTAAAGTGGGTGGAGGAAATCTATCATTGCAATATTACAATTTGTTCACATTTTTTCGGTTTTGACTAGTCTTAAAATAGGTAATTCTAGCAGTAGGTCAGATTTGCTGCTGGAAGCTCTTCAAACATTATTTTGCAATCAAAGTATTGGTCTTCATGTCTCCTTTTTATGATTCCCTTTACACAGAAGTGTTGAGGGAAATGAGCGGGTTGGTTGCTTGGCCAAAAAAGCTGTTAAAAAATCATCTTAGCAAATCAGTAGCTAAGGAATTGGTGGGGCTAAGAATTATGAGATTATGGCAAACTGTGGGATAATTGGTACAAGGGAGGATATCTTTACAGGATACATAAAACTATTGGATTGATGGGAGAAGGGGGTAAGACAAGAAGGGAAGGAACTACATTGACTCAAATTAGAATTGGGTATTCTGTGCTTAATTATTCTTTATAACTTTTTGAAAAACATCACTCTGGGGTGTGTAAGTTTTGTCATCATTATGAAAAAAATTCAACACATTATTTTACAATGTGAAGCATACAAGGTTGCAAGAGAGCAAATGCATGCTGCACTATAGCTTTGGGGGTTGAGAGTTTTCATTTAAAAACTTTACTAAGTAATGGAAGTGACTTTAATTTAATTCACAATATTGCCTTACATTACGTGAAATCCATTGGACTTTTTGGAGTAATTTGTTTTCATTTTGTAAAGTATTAGTAGGGGTTGTATTTCCCTTCTCTCTACACCACACTCCAGTCCAGCTGGTGGCAGTATTGCACCTTTAAGTTGGACTGCCAACCGCTATTAAAAGTCAGAAGAAGAAGAAGAAGAAGAAGGAAGTTCAGTGCTCATTTGAATGCCTACCAGTGATTTTGTCTAACGTTTGTTTTCTGCTCAGTTTTTCAATCCCTCTTGAGACCGTGTCTTGATCCCTGCCTCAGATACTCCAGCATTTGGGTCCAAGCCATCCTCATCAACGACTCTCAGCACTGTGTCTTTGACAAAGTAGGCGTTCTTCGACACATTCAGATTCAAGCTTCTGTTTCCCCGCACACCCTAAAGATTTTTCTGGAAATCAGAAGTTGTTGGAAGAACAGCCAGTGGATTTGTCATAGAGTCAATAGGAGGGAGGTCTGCTTACCATTGCCAGGTCTCATAGATTGTGGCCAATATCACAGCAGCCATCATCTGAGTGGACAGAGTCAGAGTGGTGATTTTCAGGCTTTAGCTCTTCAAGTCTTCAGGAAGAGAGGTTTCAGTCAGAGAAGCCTGACTGTTACACTCAAGGTGCAGAATCACAGGAAACTGGCTGACAATCAGGAAGGGGAAAGGGATTAAGGACCCAGTACAGAGTACACCTATGACCATCTCCCCCTCAACAACAGGTACATCAGGTTGGGGGTTGGTTGACCAAACAGAGAAAAGTCACATTTGTCGGGTCTCTGGCACTGAATATGGCTCTGTGACTCAGAAGGGAATTGGAGACAAGAGGCATGCTGTGGTGACATTGAATTCGTTAGATAGGGGGAACGGACAGGATGTTCCTGTGGGTGAGAATGAGATTCCCAGATGGTATGTTGCCTTCTGTGTACCAGGGTCTGGAACATCTTGGATCGAGTCCTCAGCATTCTTATGTGGGAGGGTGAACAGCAAGAGGTTGTGGTCCATAAGACCATGAGACATAGAAGCAGGATTAGGCCATTCAGCCCATTGAGTCCACTCCAAATTCTATCATGGCTGATCCCAGATCCCACTCAACTCCATACACCTGCCTTCTTGCCATATTCTTTGATGTCCTGACCGATCAGGAAACAATCAACTTTTTCTTTAAATATATGCATGAACTTGTTCTCCACTGCAGTATGTGGCAGACCATTCCATAGATTTACTACTCTCTGACTAAAAAAATCTCCTCCTTACTTCTGTTCTAAAGGATCCTCCCTCAATTTTGAGGCTGTGCTCTCTAGATCCCCCACCCCCACCACAGGAAACATTCTCTCCACATCCAGCTTATCTAGTCCTTTCAACATTCAGTTGGTTTCAATGAGATCTCCCCACATTCTTCTAAATTTCAGTAAGTACAGGCCCAAAACTGCAAAACACTTGTCATATGTTAACCCCTTCATTCCCAGAATCATTCTAGTGAACCTCCTCTGGACTGTTTCCAATGACAACACATCCTTTCTGAGATATAGGGCCCAAATCTGTTGACAATACTACAAGTGCAGCCTAACAATAACACCTCAGCATTATCTCCTTGCTTTTATATTCTATTCCCCTTGAAATAAATGCCAGCATTGATTTCCTTACCACAGACTCAATCTGTAAGTTAACCTTCTGGGAATCTTGCACAAGACTCCTAAGTCCGTCTGCACCTTTGATGTTTGAACCTACTCCCCATTTAGATAATAGTCTGTAGTATTATTCCTTTTACCAAAATGCACTATCATACATTTCCCGAAACTCTATTCCATCTGCCACTTTTCTGCCCATTCTTCTAATTTTCTTTAAGTAAGTCCTGCTGCATTTGCACTGTTTCCTCAGCACTACCTACCTCTCCACCAATCTTGGTATCATTCGCAAACTGTGCTACAAGGCCATCAATTCCATTATCCAAATCAGTGACAAACAATGTGAAAAGTAGCGGTCCCAATACTGACTCCCAAGGAACACCATCAGTCACTGGAAACCAACCAGAAATGACCCCTTTTATTCCCATTTGCTGCCTCCTGCATTTCAGATATTCCTCTATCCATGCCAGTAACTTTCCAGCATCTGCCATAGGATCTTATCTTGTTAAGCAGCCTCATGTGTGCCACCTTATCAAATGCCTTCTGAAAATCTAAGTAAATGACATCCGCTGCTTCTCCTTTGTCCACTCTGCTGGTTTTTTCCCCAATTTCCCTTTACACACTGACTTTGACTTATTTTATCATTAGTCTCCAAGTATCCCGAAACCTCAACTTTAATAATAGACTCCAACACTTTATCAACCACTGAGGTTAGGCTAACTGGTCTATGATTTCCTTTCTATTGCCTTCCTCCCTTCTTAAAGAGTGGAGTTACATTTGCAATCTTCCTGTCCTCTGAGACCATGCCAGAATTAAGTGATTCTTGAATGATCATGACCAATGTATCCGTTATCTCTTCAGCGACCTCTCTCAGGACTCTGGGATGTAATCCATCTGGTCCAGGTGACTTTTCCACCTTAGGACCTTTGAGTTTACCTAGCACTTTTTCCTTTGTAATAGCATTGGCAGCCACTCCTGCTCCCTGATGCTCATGGACCTCTGGTACCCTGCTCATGTCTTCCACAATGAAGACAGATGCAAAGTACCCATTAATGTCATCTGCCATCATTTTGTCCCCCATTACTACCTCACCAGCATCATTTTCCAATGGTCCAATATTAAATCTCACCTCCCTTTGATTCTTTATATGACTGAAAAAACTTTTGATATCCTAATTTAAATTATTGGTTATTTTTCCCTCATATTTACCTTTTCCTTTCCTGCACGGGGCTACTTAACAAGCTACAAGCCCATATGGTATTACAGAAAGGATTCTAGCATCGATAAAGCAGTGGTTGCTTGGCAAAAGGCCAAGTGTAGAAATAAAGGGAGCTTTTTCTGGTTGGCTGCTGGTGATTAGTGGTTTTCCTCAAAAGTATGTGTTGGGATCAATTTTTTTCACATTATATGTTAATTATTTTGAATGATGGCTTTGTTGCAAAGTTTGCAGATGCTACAAAGATAGGTGCAGGGGCAGGTAGTTTTATGAGGAAATAAAGGGGCTACAAAAGGACAGACAGATTAGGAGATTGGGCAAAGAAATGGCAGATGGAATACACTGTCAGGAAGTGTATGATCATGCACTTTGGTAGAAGAAATAAAAGTGTTGAGTATTTTCTAAATAGAGAGAAACGACAAAAAACGGAGGCACAAAGGAACTTGGGAGTCCTTGTGCAGGACTCACTGAAGGTTAATTTGCAAGTTGAGCCTACTGAGGAAGGCAAAATCGATGTTGGCATTCATTTCAATAGGACTAGAATATGATGTGATTTTGAGATTTTATGAAGTGCTGGTAAAGCCTCACAGAGTATTGTGAGCAGTTTTGGGCCTCTTATCTTAGAAAGAATGTGCTGAAATTGGAGAGGGCTCACAAAATATTGCGTTCCTCCAGCATTTTGTGTCTGTTGCTTTATCTTATTAGAAGTTTGAGGAGATTTTGTCTGTTCCCAAATACACTTGCACATTTCTACAGATTTAGCGTGGATAGCATTATGGAGGAGGCCCTGCACAGGATCAGAAAGAACTGCAGAAAATCGTAAACTCAGCCACCTTCAAAATGTGATACCTCAAAATCCATCATTAAGGTCCCCTATCATCCAGGATAGATAGATAGATAGATAGATAGATAGATAGATAGATAGATAGATAGATAGATAGATAGATAGATAGATAGATAGATAGATAGATAGATAGATAGATAGATAGATAGATAGATACTTTATTCATCCCCATGGGGAAATTCAACATTTTTTCCAATGTCCCATACACTTGTTGTAGCAAAAGCTAATTACATACAATACTTAACTCAGTAATAATATGAAATGCATCTAAATCACTAACTCAAAAAGCATTAATAATAGCTTTAAAAAAAAGTTCTTAAGTCCTGGCCGTTGAATTGTAAAGCCTAATGGCATTGGGGAGTATTGACCTCTTCATCCTGTCTGAGGAGCATTGCATCGATAGTAACCTGTCACTGAAACTGCTTCTCTGTCTCTGGATGGTGCTATGTAGAGGATGTTCAGGGTTTTCCATAATTGACCGTAGCCTACTCAGCGCCCTTCGCTCAGCTACCGATGTTAAACTCTCCAGTACTTTGCCCACGACAGAGCCCGCCTTCCTTACCAGCTTATTAAGACGTGAGGCGTCCCTCTTCTTAATGCTTCCTCCCCAACACGCCACCACAAAGAAGAGGGCGCTCTCAACAACTGACCTATAGAACATCTTCAGCATCTCACTGCAGACATTGAATGATGCCAACCTTCTAAGGAAGTACAGTCGACTCTGTGCCTTCCTGCACAAGACATCTGTGTTGGCAGTCCAGTCTAGCTTCTCGTCTAACTGTACTCCCAGATACTTGTAGGTCTTAACCTGCTCCACACATTCTCCATTAATGATCACTGGCTCCATATGAGGCCTAGATCTCCTAAAGTCCACCACCATCTCCTTGGTCTTGGTGATATTGGTGATATGCCCACCTCTCATTTCTACTATCAGGGAGGAGGTACAGAAGCATGAAGACACACACTCCATGCTTCAGGAACAGCTTCTCGTCCTTCACCATCAGATTTCTGAATGGACAATGAACCCATGAAAAGTATCCCAGTACTTTTTCCCTCTCTTTTTGCACTACTTATTTCACTTATTTATGTTTATATACATCTTATTGTGATTAATAGTTCTTATTATTTTGTATTGCATTGTACTGCTGCTGCAAAACAACAAATTTCACGATATATGCCAATGATATTAACTTGATTCTGAATCTAACTCATCCCATGGAGAGTTCTAGCCTTTAGAGATTCAGTTCTTTTTGGATGAACATCACATTCTGTACATAAACTGTTTTATATCATTTCATATACAAGTCAATTTGGATTTGATTTGAAGCACACTGTAGAAAGACATCCATCTCCATCCTTTCCTTATTTGTCTTGGAAACACCAATATCTGTCAGTCTTAAGTTGTCTTAATATTGGTAAACATTTAGTAGATGTATTTTGAAGGATGTATAATGTTCATTGCTTATTGTCATTAAGATGTAACCAGCTGACCGTTGAATATCTATTTTTTATTGTTAAAGAGCATTTATATATTCTCCCTGGTAATGTTAAAATAGCTGCCTGTGGCTTCAAGAGAAAATTGTGACATCATTTTGCATGGGTGGAGTAGAACGAAGAGTTGCCATGTTCTAGAAAGGATGATGTTTGAATGCTTTAATGCTTTTCCTAGGTTTGGTGAGGAAAGGTGAATAATATTTGATATTACCCATGTAAATTCATTTATACTTGTTTGTAAATCTAGAATATCAGTAATTTGACATATTTTACATATGGATGCTTTAGATTTTCGCAAGTAAGTTGATCAGTGCTGGATAGCATGATTGCAAAATTCTTTAATTGGCCTACTAGCATAAGCGAGGAGAACTCATTCCAAGGTCTAGCCTATATGTGTTTGGAAGTTAAGCACATGTGTATTTTTCCCCAGGCTACTAAAAAGATATCATTGTGCCTCGAGTTTACTCTTGTTTACATGGCATAGTTATGGAGAGCTGAATGTGTGCATTATCTTGGTTAAAACCATTTCAAAGGTTCAAAGGTACAATTTAATGTCAGAGAAATGTATACAATATACATCCTGAAGTGATTTTTCTTCGCAACCATCCATGAAAACAGAGGAGTGCCCCAAAGAATGAATGACATTTAAATGTTAAAACCCCAAAGTCTCCCCTAGCTCCTCCCTCCCGCGTGTAAGCAGCAGCGAGCAATAATCCCCCTCCCCCAAATGGCAAAAATGAAGTGCACCCCCTACCAGCAATCAAGCATGAGCAAATCAATAGAAAAGACACAGACTTGCAGTTACCTCAAAGGCTACATTGTTCACCCAATAATTCAACATGCTGCAGGCTCTCTCTCTCCTAATAAGGGAGAAAGAGGTGACTCCATTTTCCAATGAGCGGGGAGAAATAACAAGCAACTCACTGGTTTACAATGTTAAAAGTCCATTATGTCGCTTTTTTCGATCTCTGTGCCTGGAGATCGCAAGGATCCCTGGTCCCCAGGCATACAGCAGATGTTCCAACTCCCCCAACGACACACGGGTCTCCTATGCCGACACCGATCCTTGATCTGTCCGTCTCCAGTTACTCGAGACCCCAGGCTTCCGAATCCGTGCTGAAATCTTAGGCCGAGACTTTGGCGTGTGAATAGCAGCTGATTGTGGAACCCCGAGAGCGGGTCCCATTCCCACAAAGAACCATAGTCAGCATGTAACTCCAGGTCAGGGCCTTCAAGAGAACCCCGAAAGGGAAAAATAGAGATATTAAAGATGCAAATAGAACTGTTTTCAAAGATGCAAGCAAAGGAGTTGCCGTTGGGTGCCATAACTACTTAGCTCTGCCTTCTCCATTTGTGAAAATAATTGGCAATATTGGTATATTAAGGCATCCAACAATTCTGTATCAAATTTAATACAAATTTTACTTAACTTGCTGCAGTTTCACATGAAAGATCTCATTAAAACCTTAATGGAAGCTTCCATCTCGGGTGATTTTTGAGAAGGTGTTTAACTCACTGCGTAGCTTTGTATATCATCACTGCAAGGGCAGTAGGATTCTGTTTTAACTTATTGGCAGGGATGTGTCACAGCCCCTTTTTGATCTCCTACTTTCCTTTTTAATGTAATACCATATCTTTTACACTCCTCAAGTATACCCCTACATCCTTTATTAATCTCATACTGTCAGAACAAATGAACTGTGGCAGCTTCCACACTGGCATGTTATTAGATGCTGTTTGATCTTGCTGCCAGCAATTTTTTAAATTCTGCATTCTAAAAGCAGAGAATTCTCTTGCAGTGATTAAATTTGTCTGACTATTACCTAGACTGTTTAGGCCTCATGGATGGTATCAAGAACACTAATTGATAAAACCCACCACTTGATGAAATTCCATTGCTGTAGACACACAAACAATGATGCTCAGAGAAAGGAAATGAACTCAATGACCCACCTGAATAGGTCCTCTGTCACCATTGTAATGCAGTGCTGCATGGCTGATTAAAAGATATCAGCATGAATGAAAAGGTGGCTGAAGTGGGAAGCAAACAGCAATGTCAGTGCCAACTAAGAACCTACTTGTGAATACTTGTGACATGTAGTTGGGCTGTAGTTTCTTTTTTTGCAAATTGGTAATTTTTCATTTTTTTGTTTGTTCAGTGCTGATAGGTTATGTTCCAGAAGAAAGTGTTTTGCAGCCCATGATGAGGTCAGGACTCTATGGGGATACTGATTGTGAACAGTAGGGAGGATCTTGTATAGTGATTATAGAATACTTGTCCAGTTGATGCATTTGAAAACTCAAACATTTATGCAATTCTTTATTTAAAATCATGATTAGAAAAATAAATGGGGAAAAGATTACGTACAAAAAGATTTTTTTTATTCTGATCACAATCAGAAAGTTTCACAGATGTAGAGGAAATCTCTCTTCAGCAATAAAATCAAAATATGCCATGCCAATGTCTATGTTGACACAAGTTGAAAACTGTTTTCTTTCTCAATGAGCTGTCAGTTCTGTTCATGATATGCACTCTAAATTCACGTGGTTTGGGACACTTCAAAATCTGCTCTACTTTTAAAATTTCCCCTGTGAACATAACGTAGGTAACATTTCAACAGTTGCAGAGAAAATGTGTATGGTGTACCCTTGAAGCTAAATCAACACCTGGGATCCTGCACAAACCCATAACTGTTGGGGAACCTGAAGGTAAATGCCCATGGTATGGGACACATTAAAACCTGTCCTACTTTTAAGTTTTCCCGTGTGAATATGGGCAATGTTTCTACAGATTCATAGAAAAAGTGTATGCTATATTCCTGAAGCTGAATCAACACTTAGAATCCTGCACTATCTCAGGACTGTGAGTTTTATCCTTTTCAGTTTCTCTAATAAGTAAATAAATAATTTTTAATTAAGAATTCCATACTGTTAAATCTATAATTAGTCTTTTTAACAAAAGTTTAAATAAGTTTTGATTTAATTCTTCCTTAATACCAATCACATATTCAAGTTCAAGTTTACTGTCATAGCATACATACACAGAGTAGAATTGCCAGGAAAAATAGCTGATTGCAGCAGTTGTACAGTATTTTACAAACATAACAAACACAAGTTAACAGATTTAATTTATACATGAATTAGACAACACAATAAACAAAAAACGATGCAAACTGAGAAAAAAGAAACAAGGTAGTGTCGGGATCTTTCTGATTTGTTCAAGAACCTGATGATGAATCTTGATATGTGGGTCTTTATGCTCTGTTACCTTTTAGCTAATGGCAGCATTGAGAAGGGGACATGACCTGGTTGGAGGAATCCCTGATGTTGATAATGTCACTTTCCTGAGACATTGACCTCAATGTTGGGGATAGCATTACCCAATGGAACTGAACAAGTCTATCACTTCCTGTAGCCTCTTATGTTCTTGTACATTGGGTTTTCCATGCTAAGCTGTGATGCAAACAGGCAGTATGCTTTCTACTACAAATCTTCAGAAATTTATCAGAGACTTCAATGTCATTGCAGTTCTTCTTAAATTAGGTAGACACGTTGGCACATCATCGTCATGGTTGCATCAATGTGCTGAGCCCAGGATAGATTCTCTAAGATTTTGACAGGAACTTGAAGTTGCTCACCCTTTCCACAGCTAAACCCTCAATGAGGACTGGTGTTTACCCAAACTCCCCTTTCTAAAGTAAAAAAAAACAGTTCTTTGGTGTTGCTGACATTGAATGCAAAATTTTAATGACTCCACTCAGACATGCTGATCTATCTCACTCCTATATGCTTCCTCAACACTATCCATGATTCTGCCAACAGTGGTGTTATTAACAAAATTGTAAATGGTGTTGGAGCTATGTTTAACCATATATTGATAGGTATTGAGAGAAGAGCAGGGGGCTAAGAATGAAGCCCTGAGGTATGCCTGTGTTGGTAGCCAGTGAGGAGGAGATTGTGTTTCTGATCTTCACTGAATGCTGTTTCCCAGTGAAGCCAAGGATCCAATTACAAAGGGAAATACAGAGGCCAAGTCTTGGAGCTAGATACGTTGAGTGATTGATGGTGTTTTACATATGGTGTTTTGCAAAGTTTTACATATTCCTGTTGTCCAGAGCAGGGCAGAGAAGCAGTAAGATAACTCCTGCTAGTTATTAAATTGAAGTGGATCGAGGACCAATGTCTTGAAGCACTTCATTGTGGTGAATGCAAGTGCTATCAGATAGCAATTGTTGAGCTAAGTCACCCCACCCTTCCTGAGTGATGCAATTTTGAAACATGTGAGAATGTCACACCATAGAAGGGATTGGGCAGTACAGTTTTGTTTTGACATAAACATGAATAAGTATGCTATCAAGGCAAGATTTCACCTTCCTGAGGGGTGTTTTTATGAGAGCCTCCAAGACTGAGGAAACAGGGCTGTTGGATACGGTGGTTGACTTGTGAAGGTGCGTCATTATTCTCCCTCTCAAAATGTGCAAAAAAAAAAGGCATTAAGCAGGCCATACTCTTCATGAACATATGCAAACACCAATGCCACCCTGCCATTCAGAAACAAACTCATGGCTTCTTTTCCTTGCTCCATTGTTCATAAAGATCATGACTAATCTATTACCTCAACTCTATCTTCTTGCCTGTCTGCATTTCCTCAGATATCAACATTCTATTGTTCTCAGCCTTGAACACACCACATTGTTTTCGGATGCTCAACTGATAAAAAGAGTAAGGCACATGTCCTACAGCCCAAATCTTAATAAGGATACATTATATTTTGTCATAAATTATCCTGAGTCTAAGATTTCATTCTGATTGAAAAAGTTAACATTTTATTAGTTATGATCACTTGAGAGAAAAACTCTCAGATCTACAAATGATCTAAAATGTTACATGAAGCAAATTACATTAAATTGAGTATTCACTTACAGTGGGAAGAACATGGAGACCAATTGTCTAAATGCTGGATCTTTGATTCCTGGCTGATTATACTTTTGAATAATTGTGTTTGGAACAGAAAGGAGCTAACTAACCATTATGCCACGGCTAAGTGATCAAAATCAATGCTTTGTAAGTTTTAACAGAGTGACCTCTGAAACCCCTTCATTAGCCAAGAAAATCTGCTGATTAACTAGGACATTATTTTAACATTAACGTTGCAAACATATAGCTTTTCTGAATATAATACAAGTATAATGAGCCCATTTTTTGGAAGCAGGTATTAAGTAGTTCTAATAGGGACTGGTTATTTTGTCATACTAATTCTATTACTGTTTAATTATACAATTGTAGCGGTGTGCTACACGCAGCGCTGCAATAACGACACGGAGTCGGTGAACTGCAGTTACAAAAGAGGTTTATTCAAACTTCGCAGCCTCACTTTAAAGCCTTCCTGATCCCACCCTCCCCGGGCAGGAATGCTGTAGGGGGTGCGTATTCACAGTCCCGTCCCATGCGCGGGCTTTCCCCCTTGCTGGTGAAGCAGGCTTGGCGCCCTCTTTGGGACCTGCCTCAATGCTGGCGCGCGCCGCTTTGTGAGCCCGTTCGAGTGCGCTGGGAAGTGGGTCGCCACACAATTTATATTCAGGCATGGCCTAACATAGAAACCACAAAAAAAGGATAGAAAAAGTTAAAAGACGAGTGCCTTGTATCTTTTGCATGCACATTTTAAACTTGGACAAGACAGAAGAGGAATGAGATAAATAACAACATGAGATAACTAAAGGTGAATCAGTTGACCACATAACTGGGGCATTAGGAAAGCTCTTTAGCATGGAATCTTTACCATGCACAAGAATAGGTGGACCTTGGTTTATATTCTATCCTGGACAATGGCATATTCAACAACCAAGATGCTGAAGTGGAGGTAACACTATCATATGTTTTGTCTGAATTTGATACCACTTGTATAGAATCAAATTTTTTTTGTCAGATTTCAATTGACGGAAACACTGGTGCCCTAACACTGGTTTGATGGAACCTGGAATATAGTATGGGTATCCATATTGCCACGTCATGAAGGATTATAAAGTAAGAAGTTTAGCTGTAGCTATTAAAAAAGCATTGCACATTTATAACAACTGAAAAAAAGTCATCATAGAGAATGTGGAAAGCACTAGGTGCATATTGAGTTCTGCAGTAATAGACTACAGCAGGATAAATATTGACAAAATAAAAGGAGACATAATTTTGTAATTTTTAAAATAGTTTTGTTTAATTCATTCCTATAGAACAAAAAACTCTCCTTATCACTACGTCATACTCCTACAGTAATTTTTGCATTTAATTACCCTATCTTTGAATGGTTCTTGAATTCACTTGTGTCAAGTACAAGTTTTGGTTTGTTTTGTCAGAAAATGCTAACTCTCTCCAAAAGTACTGGACCAGTTAGAGTTATGCACTGAACTGAGAGAAGAATTCATGGGAATAATCAATTTTTCATGCTTTAAGTTAAAGCTTTGTATTGTTAAGTTGCAAAATTCCTGAGATTGTCCGGAGCCTACAGGATGGCAAAGCTGGCACTCGGCTAGAAATAACATCCTGGCAAAGTTAACTTTCAAGTTCCCTGGCCTGAGTGCTTTTGTAAGTATTCCCATTGGCAGGCAAATTCTGTTGGATATTGAACATCAAATGTAGAACAGAAAAAGCTGTTGGAGGAGACCAAAAAGAGTTTTCAACCGGTCAAATTCACTTGGACCTTTCAAAGTTACACTGATATGATTCTTATCAAGAAGCAATGCGTGAAGTAGCTGTGCTTCAAAACAGAAATCTGTACTGAAATTTGCCACCTGCACAAACCACAACTGCAACAGAATGCAGTGTGAAGAAGGGTATATTGTTAGGAACATTGTGTATTGGGACTCTTTCAAATTGTAGGTGACATGTTTGCAACATCTTGCATGTTGATGCCCACCGGTTACATATGGGAAGTTATTGACTCTCTCAAATGAAGTACATTTCATTCTCTTACCAGCCAGAGGCATGTGGAAGGAATGTACATTTTTTCCAATAGATTGTTGGCTTCCCTAGGATGCAAGGTGCTTCTGAATGCAGGCAATATGTATATCCTACATATGGATTCCGAGATGAACTGCAAGTACAATGGATCCAGTCTGTCACTGCCCAGCTGATGGGGAACATCTGTAAAATGTCAAGCTGGTCAGTGGCCTGAGGCATGTGTTCAGGAAATCAGGATGCTTTATTCTGCATTGGTGTATTTGCCCAAATGGAAGGGGTACTCCTATGTGACAGTCTATTCACTATGATATGGTATTGCACTCTGTTACTCATTCCCAGGACTTGTATACAACACCTCTCACATTGCCACAAAAACTGAGTTTATTACTGATATGACCAGGCAAAAATTCGAGCATTAAAATATTTTGGAGAACTAAAATCCATTATATTTGCAGTTCTTTCCAGTATTCATGCACAGTGCTGTGCTCAGTAGACACGTTAAAACTCCTAATGTGTGCAATATTTTTTCTACTGTTGGGTTCTGTTGTGTTTAATCCAAGGTTCTCTCGGAAGTCAAGAAAGAGGCATAAAATTTGTTGCTTCAAAATCGTTTCACTAAGTGCTAACAGAACAAAGAGAATTGGAAATGGCCGGTAACAAAGGTCCAGTAAGGGAAGTGAGAGAAGAAGCAAAGATGGCGGGGCAGCATGGTCAGCTCTTTTTATGCCATAAACATGAAAGTTTCCATTCAAATTTGTAGATAAGAGTTAATCAATTAGACAGTCCCCATTCGTATAATGCAACACTGGAGAAGCTCCCAGAGCTTTCCAGAATATTACAAAGAACTGTAACCACAAGAGGGCACACAAAAGATAGATAGATAGATAGATAGATAGATAGATAGATAGATAGATAGATAGATAGATAGATAGATACTTTATTCATCCCCATGGGGAAATTCAACATTTTTTCCAATGTCCCATACACTTATTGTAGCAAAACTAATTACATACAATACTTAACTCAGTAAAAATATGATATGCATCTAAAATCACCCTCTCAAAAAGCATTAATAATAGCTTTTAAAAAGTTCTTAAGTAGTTTACTTAAATACATTGAGTCCTAACCCCGGCACTTTAACATATCTTACTCGTGGCGGTTGAATTGTAAAGCCGAATGGCATTGGGGAGTATTGATCTCTTCATCCTGTCTGAGGAGCATTGCATCGATAGCAACCTGTCACTGAAACTGCTTCTCTGTCTCTGGATGGTGCTATGTAGAGGATGTTCAGGGTTTTCCATAATTGACCGTAGCCTACTCAGCGCCCTTCGCTCTGCTACCGATGTTATACTCTCCAGTACTTTGCCCACGACAGAGCCCGCCTTCCTTACCAGCTTATTAAGACGTGAGGCATCCCTCTTCTTAATGCTGCCTCCCCAACACGCCACCACAAAGAAGAGGGCGCTCTCCACAACTGACCTATAGAACATCTTCAGCATCTCCCTACAAACATTGAATGATGCCAACCATCTAAGGAAGTACAGTCGACTCTGTGCCTTCCTGCACAAGGCATCTGTGTTGGCAGTCCAGTCTAGCTTCTCATCTAACTGTACTCCCAGATACTTGTAGGTCTTAACCTGCTCCACACATTCTCCATTAATGATCACTGGCTCCATATGAGGCCTAGATCTCCTAAAGTCCACCACCATCTCCTTGGTCTTGGTGATATTGAGACGCAGGTAGTTTGAGTTGCACCATATCACAAAGTCCTGTATCAGTTTCCTATACTCCTCCTCCTGTCCATTCCTGACACACCCCACTATGGCCGTGTCATCAGCGAACTTCTGCACGTGGCAGGACTCTGAGTTATATTGGAAGTCTGATGTGTACAGGGTGAACAGGACCGGAGAGAGCACGGTCCCCTGTGGCGCTCCTGTGCTTCTGACCACCGTGTCAGACCTACAGTCTCCCAACCGCACATACTGAGGTCTATCTGTCAAGTAGTCCACTATCCAATCCACCATTTGAGAGCATATAACAACTGCATATACATACTGCAACCACTAGGAAACATACTAAACAGTTACACGTATGTAAGTAGCTATATAAAATACAAGCAGTAAATTAACTTTTAAGCTTCAAAGAAAAAAACAATTAAATTGTCTAATCCAACGCTACCATCTCAACAGGAAAACCCATCGCAAGCCATTAGCACTGTGCTGAGTACTTAAGGGACAGGGAGGAAGAGGCATAAAAAGGACAGGAGGAAGGCAAAGAAAACAGGCAGAAAACAAAAGACCATAAGAGATTAGAGTGGAATTAGGCCATTTGGCCCATCAAGTATGCTCCACCATTTCATCATGGGTGATCCATTTTCCACTCAGCCCTAATCTCCTGCCTTACTCCCCATATCTCTTCACACCCTACCCAATCAAGAATCTTATCAACCTCTGCTTTAAGTATACATAAAGACTTAGCTTCCACAGCTGCTTGTGGCAATGAATTGACCGATTCACTGCTCTCTGGCTAAAGTAATTCCTCTCATCTCCATTCTAAAAGGACATCCCTTTATTTTGAGGCTGTGTCCTCTAGTCAAAGACCCTTCTACCATAGGAAACACACTCTCCACATCTACTTTATCAAGGCCTTTCACCATTCGATAGGTTTCCATTAGGTCTCTCCTTATTCTTCAGTATTCCATTGTAAACAGACCATTCACCAAACACTTTTTATACGACAAGCCATTCAATCCTGGAAACATGTTTTTGAACCTGCTTTGAACCCACTCCAATTTCAGCAAATTCTTTCCGAGATGAGGGGCTCAAAAGTGAGGCTTCACCGGTGCTTTATGAAGTCTCAACATTACATCCTTACTTTTATAGTCCACTCCTATTGAAGTGAATGCTAACATGACACTTGCCTTCCTCACCATAGAGTCAACCTGCAAATTAACGTTTAGGAAATCCTGGATGAGGACTCCCAAGTCCCTTTGCACCTCAGGTTTTCGTATTTTCACTCCATTTAGAAAATAGTCAACCCTTTCATTTCTTCTACCAAAATGCATGACCATACAATTCCCAACACTGTATTCCATCTGCCACTTCTTTACCCATTCTCCAAATCTGTCTAATTCCTTCTGTAGCCTTTCTACTTCTGCAAAACTGCCTGCCCCTCCACCTATCTTTCTATCGTCTGCAAACATTGCAACAAATTCATCAATTCCATCATCCAAATCATTGCTGGCAAACGTGCAGGCTCTGGTGAATAAAATCGATGGTCTCAGAGCTAGGGTGCTGAATCAGAGGGACATTAGGATCGTGTGTATCCTTTGTTTCACGAAATCCTGGTTAACCCCTTTTGTACCAGATGCAGCGATTCAGATCAACGGGTTTACTATACACCGTCAGGGTAGATCTATAGAGTCTCGCAAAAGCAGAGCTGGAGGAGTATGCCTCAGAATCAACTCATTTTGGTTCACAAATATATCAGTGCTGTGCCAATTCTGCTCACTAGAACTGGAATATCTGGCAGTTAAATGTCGTCTTTTCTACCTACACAGGAATTCTCTGGGGTCATTTTGGTAGCAGTATATATTCTACCTCAGGCCAATGTCAATCAGACTTATGCTGATCTGTGCAAAGGGATCAACATGCATGAAACAGCACACACTAATGCCTTCACCATCATTTTGGGAGATTTTAACCAGGCCAGTCTGAAAAAATCACTAAGCAATTACCATCAACAGATCACTTGCAATACTAGAGGAAACAACACACTGGATCATTGCTACACCACCATCAAAAATGCTTATCATGCTATTCCACGCTCTCACCCAATGGCATGAATAGCAGCGATGCTTCACTACCAGATAATCTCAAAGCTGTCTATGCTCACTTTGAAATGGAGAATACAACCAACTACAGCTGCGAAGATCCCTGCTGCACCTGATGACACGTGATCTCTGTCTCAGATGCCGATGTTAGGCTGTCTTTAAAGAGAGTGAACCCGCACAAAGCAGAAGGTACTGAAGGAGTAAGGCTCTGAAAACCTGTTCCAACCAACTAGCGGGAGTATTAAAGGACATCTGCAACCTCTCACTGCTACGGGCAGAAGTTCCCACTTACTTCAAAAAGGCAACAATTATACCAGTGCCTAAGAAGAATAATGTGAGCTGCCTTAGAAACGTAGAAACATAGAAATCCTACAACACAATACAGGCCCTTCGGCCCACAAAGTTGTGCCGAACATGTCCCTACCTTAGAAATGACTAGGCTTACCTATAGCCCTCTATTTTACTAAGCTCCATGTACCTATATTAAAGCCTCTTAAAAGACCCTATCTTATCCGCCTCCACCAATATTGCCAACAGCCCATTCCATGCATTTACCACTCTCTGAGTTAAAAACCTACCCCTGACATCTCCTCTTTACCTACTCCTCAGCACTTTAAACCTGTGTCCTCTTGTGGCAACCATTTCAGCCCTGGGAAAAGGCCTCTGACTATCCACATGATCAATGCCTCTCATCATCTTGTACACCTCTATCAGGTTACCTCTCATCCTTCTTCACTCCAAGGAGATAAGGCTGAGTTCAATCGACCTATTCTCATAAGGCATGCTCCCCAATCCAGGCAACATCCTTGTAAATTCCTCTGCACCCTTTCTATGGTATCCAAATCCTACCTGTAGTGAGGCAACCAGAACTGAGCACAGTACTCCAGGTGGTGTCTGACCAGGGTCCTATATAGCTGCAACATTACTTCTCGGTTCCTAAATTCAATTCCATGATTGATGAAGGCCAATACACCGTACGCCTTCTTAACCACAGAGTCAACCTGTGCAGCTGCTTTGCGCGTCCTATGGACTCGGACCCTAAGATCCCTCTGATCATCCACACTGCCAAGAGTCTTACCATTAATACTATATTCTGCCATCATATTTGACCTACCAAAATGAACCACTTCACGCTTATCTGGGTTGAGCTCCATCTGCCACTTCTCAGCCCAGTTTTGCATCCTATCAATGTCCCGCTGTAACCTCTGACATCCCGCCACACTATCCACAACACCACCAACCTTTGTGTCATCAGCAAACTTACTAACCCATCCCTCCACTTCCTCATCCAGGTCATTTATAAAAATTGCGAAGAGTAAGGGTCCCAGAACAGATCCCTGAGGCACTCCACTGGTGACCGACCTCCATGCAGAATATGACCCATCTACAACCACTCTTTGCCTTCTGTGGGCAAGCCAGTTCTGGATCCACAAAGCAATGTCCCCTTTGATCCCATGCCTCCTTACTTTCTCAATAAGCCTTGCATGGGGTACCTTATCAAATGCCTTTCTGAAATCCATATACACTATATCTACTGCTCTTCCTTCATCTATGTGTTTAGTCATATCCTCAAAAAATTCAATCAGGCTTGTAAGGCATGACCTATCCTTGACCTGCCTTAATGACTTTCACCCAGAAGCACTCACATCTACAGTGATGAAACACTTTGAGAGGTTGGTCATGACCAGACTAAACTCTTGCCTCTGCAAGGACCTGGGCACATTGCAATTTGCCTTTCGCCTAAATAGGTCAACGGCAGACGCAATCTCAATGGCTCTTCACTTGACTTTAGATCACCTGGACAACACAAACACCTATGTCAGGATGCTGTTTATCGACTATAGTTTAGCATTTAATAACATCATTCCCACAATCCTGATTGAGAAATTGCAGAACTTGGGCCTCTGTACCTCCCTCTACAATTGGATCCTTGACTTCCTAACCGGAAGACCACAATCTGTGCTGATTGGCGATAAAATCTCCTCGCTGACAATCAACACTGGTGCACCTCAGGAGTGTGTGCTTAGCCCACTGCTCTACTCTGTATATACACATGACTGTGCAGCTAGGCATAGCTCAAGTACCATTTATAAATTTGCTGACGTTATAACCATTGTTGGTAGAATCTCAGGTGGTGATGAGAGGGCGTACAGGAGTGAGATATGCCAACTAGTGGAGTGGTGTCACAGCAACAATCTTACACTCAACGTCAGTAAGAGTGTAGACTTTTGGAAGGGTAAAATGAAGGAACACATACTAATCCTCACAGAGGGATCAGAAGTGGAGAGAATGAGCAGTTTCAAGTTCCTGGGTGTCAAGATCTCTGAGGATCTAACCTGGCCCCAACATATGGATGGAGTTATAAAAAGGCAAGACAGCAGCTATACTTCATTAGGAGTTTGAAGAGATTTGGCAAAAGCTCCTATAGATCTACCATGGTGAGCATTCTGGCAGGCTGCATCACTGTCTGGTATGGGGTGACTACTGCACAGGACCAAAAGAAGCTGGAGAGGGTTGTAAATTTAGTCAGTTCCATCTTGGGTACTAGCCTACAAAGTACCCAGGACATTTTCCAGGACTGGTGTCACAAAAATGCAGTGTCCATTATTAAGGACCTCCAGCACTCAGGGCATGCTGTTTTCTCACTGTTACCATCAGGTAGGAGGTACAGAAGCCTGAAGGCACACACTCAGTGATTCAGGAACAGCTTCTTCCCCTCTGCCATCTGATTCCTAAATGGACATTGAACCCATGAACACAACCTCACTTTTTTGATATATAGTATTTCTGTTTTTTACATAATTTTTAATCTATTCAATATACATATACTGTAATTTATTTATTTATTTATTATTATTTTCTTCCATATTATGTATTGCATTGATCTGTTGCTGCTAAATTAACAAATTTCACATCGCCAGAATAAACATGATTCTGATTCTGATTCTGATTGAAACAGAATGTGAAAAGTATCAGCCCTACACAGACCCCTATGGAACAACAAAAGTCACTGGCAGCTAACCAGAAATGTCTCCCTGTACTCTCACCCTTTGCCTCCTTCCAGTTAACCACTGCTTTACCCTTGCTAGAATCTTTCCTGTAATACCATGGGCTTGTAGCTTGTTCAGCAGCCTCAAGGGTGGCACCTGGTCAAAGGCCTTACAAAGATCCAAGTACACAACATAGCTGATCAAGCCATCTTGAACAAGTCCTTCGAGAGTGTTGTCAATACTCCATTCATTGACCGTCCTTATCATCAACAACTGCATAATCTGCTTTCTTACCAAGAGAGAACATCAGTAATTAATCTTGAGAAGCACAAGGTATAAATTCTTACATTAATTATCATTTGACAGGGGAATATGCATTGAGGAGATGTTGATGTGACAATAGTATCTTCTTCCATGAGGCTCACAGCAATAACAAGAATTGTCCCTCCATGTGAGTGAGATGTTGACAGCTTCATTGATTACCTCTTGTCTAATGTGCTGTAATGCAGGGGGGGAAAAGCAGGCAATGTGCACAGCAAGCTCCCGAAAACAAAGTGACAATGACTGGAAAGTACATGACTGACTATTCATGAATGTGGTTGGGCTATGTGTCTGTCATGGTATAATATCTGGCTGCACTTATGACAGTGAAAATTGACTGCAAGATCTAGAACTGTGCTAATTCTATGAGCCCATTTTGGACCACAATCTTGGTAGGTTGTTGATAACCCTGGATACTGCCAGTAGAAGAGGCATAACTATTTGGTCTTGATAAGAAAATGTATCCTCAGATGGTCCTCCATGTTGGTCCATCACAAGAAGTCCATAAATACTTCTGTCCACCTCCTTTTCAGAAACGGAGCAGTGTCCATATCACACCCTTCCTCTATTGATACCTCCAGTGAAGAATATTAAAACCTTTAACATGTTGTGGTATGTGGAAATGTCAGATCAGAATGATTTCCAAATATCTGGCGAGCACCATCGTTGCCCCTGCTCCTCCCCTTTAAGAGCAACAGCCTTGCCTTGAATGCAATGGGTTAGCTTTAAGGCTATGAGCTGCTCTTGAAATTAACCAGTAGGTTCGCTGCATCCATCTATCTTGAAATGAGCAGACAACACAAATCTGATATGATACTTGCTCTGGAAGCAATGGGCACAGCTTAATCAGGAACTGTGTTTCTAGGGATCCACACAATTTAACACTTGCAGTTTCAATGCCAATATAAAGTGGGATATGCAAATATGATTAAAATCAAACTCAGAAAAAAACAAAGATTAGAAAATAAAAACAGGATTGAAAAATAGATGAGACATATACCCAATTAAGACAAAGGAGCTAAATTTCAGATGCAGAGTACAAGATACCACCTACTAGGAACTACTGATTTGAGATGAATGTTTAAGTGATGAGGAAAGAAAACATTCCGCCTTCTTTTTGAATAGTTCTTAAATTTCTGATCTATTTGCTCCTAACAGCAAGGCTTGAATTAAGCAACACACACAATATGCTAGTGGAATGCAACAGGCCAGGCAGCATCTATAGGAAGAAACACAGTTGACCTTTCAGGCCGAGACCCTTCGTCAGGACTAACCCAAAGAAGAGATAGTAAGAGATTTGAAAGTGGGAGAGGGAAGGGGAAATCTGAAATGATAGGAAGAGACAGGAGGGGGAGAAATGAAGCTAAGAGCTCCAATGTTGATCGGCAAACAGAGCTGGAGAAGGGAAAGGATCATGGGACGGGAGGCCTAAGGAGAAAGAAAGGGGGAGGGGAGCACCAGAGGGAGACGGAGAGCAGGCAAGGAGTGATTGGGAGAGGGACAGGGAGAGAAAAAAGAGAAGAAAGAAAAAAGGGGGGAGGAAATAAATAAACAAACAAACAAATAAATAAATAAATAAGGGATGGGGTAAGAAGGAGAGGAGGGGCATTAACGGAAGTTAGAGAAATCAATATTTATGCCTTCAGGTTGGAGGCTACCCAGACAGAATATAAGGTGTTGTTCCTCCAACTTGAGTGTGGCTTCATCTTGACAGTAGAGGAGGCCATGGATAGACATATCAGAATGGGAATGGGATGTGGAATTAAAATGTGTGGCCACTGGGAGATCATGCTTTCTCTGGCAGACAGAACGTAGGTGTTCAGCAAAACGGACTCCCAGTCTTGAATTAATTCAAGTTTTTGATCCAAGAATTATAGTTTCGTAGGAGATGTTCTTGGTCTCATGTTTTAAAGATCTACCTTCTTCAGAATACAGCTGATTGACTTTTCTGAAGTCACTTTGGCATCAAATTTATGTCTATAAATGAATTTCCAAGCCAAGTCTCTGAACACATGCTGTTTAAAGTTCAAAGTTCAAATTTCAAACTACAAAGTAAAATTTATTATTAGAGTACATACGTGCTACTACATACAACCCTGAGATTCTTTTTCTGTGGGCATACTGAGCAAATCTATAGAACAGTAACTGTAAACAAAATCTGTAAAGTGTAAACGTTAGGAACTGTAAACTATAAACAAACTCTACAAATACAGAAATAAATCAATAGCAGTAAGTAATGAGCATAAAATGACTAGATAAAAGAGTATTTTTAGTTATACAGTTTTGTTCAAGAGCTTGATGGCTGAAGTAACTGTTCTTGAACCTGGTGGTGTAAATCCTAAGGCACCAGTATCTTCTACCTGATGGCAGCAGCGAGAAAAGAACGTGGCCTAGGTGGTGAGGATCTTTGATGATGGATGCTGCTTTTCCACACAACTTTTCATGTGGATGTGCTCAATGGTTGGGAGGAATTTACCCATGATGTACTGGGCTGAATCCACTACCTTTAGTAAGATTTTCTGCTCAAAGCATTGGTGCTCCCATACCAGGTTGTATAGCAGCCAATCAGCACACTTTCCACCACACATCTATAGAAGTTTGCCAAGGTTTTTATGATGAGATGCTGAATCTTTGCATATTCCTGAGGAAATAGAGGTATTGTCATGCTTTCTTCACAATTATATGGGTCCAGGACAGGTACTTTGAGATAGTGACACCCAGGAATTTAAATTCACTGACCCACGTCACTTCTGATCCTCTGATGATTAATGGCTCATGGACCTCTGGTTTCTCTCTCCTGAAGTTTACTATCAGTTCCTTAGTGTTATTGACATTGAGTGAGAGGTTGTTATTATTCCACCACACAGCCAAATTTTCAATCTCCCTCCTGTTTGCTGATTCATCACCATCTTTGATACAGCCCACAACAGTGGTGACATCAGCAAACATGTATATGGTGTTGGAACTGTACTTAGCTACACAGTCATTGGTGTAAAGCGAGTAAAGGAGGGGGCTAACTACACATCATTGCAAAACAACCTATGCAGATTACGGGTAATCTGAACTCTATCATTCTCAATACTACTTGAAGTTACTTTCTGCTCTTTGATAAGTGCAATTTCATTCACCTTTGTTACCAATAGGAAATTCGGGTCCTCATCTTGCTTAGTAGCAGAACATGCAAAAACATATTGTCCCAGACTTTGAGGATATGACTGGAAACTGAGTGAACTTTCTACAGATAATTACTGGCAAATGTAATATTTCCAAGCAAATGTACATGAATACTGAACCTTTAAACTTGCTGGCATCTGTGCATTGGTGATATTTCACAAAGTGCATAAATGTCATAAATAGTCTAGGTTTGATATTCATCTATAGTACCATCAGTATAGATTTTCTTTTTTAAATGCTGTTGCCTAGGAACTAAATGATGCTGGCACAGAAAGACGTGTTGCATGTACGTTGAGCCAATAAATATTTTATAGCGGACACAATGCTGTGAAATCCAATAGCTCACGAGGTTTATGGATTATTGGTGCATGAATAGGCATTTTCTAAACAGTGTGCCATCCAATGGCAATCAAGTTCAAATGCAAAGTTCAAGGGACAGAGCTGGGGTAGTGGGTGAAATTTCGAGTTTAATAGGTGCTTGGAACAAGCAAGCAGTACAACTTGCTAGGCTCAGTTTGCACACCAAGCAGTAAGAGTATGGTTGGAGTGCCTGAGGAAGAGTTGGAGTGTAGGTATGGATGCCGGGAAGGTTTGAGATCAGGGCACGGAGGATGATAGCTGTGAACTGAAGGAGTGCAATAGTTACAAATAGGAAGTTCAAGCCTAAGGGACAGCAGGTAATTACATTGATCCACAGAGACCTGCACAGGTCTTTTCAAATTCCATCAGCAAGTGGAGCAGAAGTAGCCTTTCTTTGCCATACATCAAAGTCAAAGCTGATGTCACCTCTGCTTCCCTGTTTGTTTCTCACAAGTCTTGGCTCTCCAGCAGCTAATAACTGGTCTCTTAGCCTAGAATGCAGGTTGTATTTAGCAACAAGCTGCTAAGGATGTTCTTCGAGTATAATGAATTGTGTCAGCCAGGTCTTCTTCAATACAACTAGTCTGATTTCATGGATTCCTGCAATATTGGGTACTTACACTCACCAACAACAAAAAAGTATGTATCAGCAGGTCAGACAGCAAAGATTGCATTTTGAATTGATGCTGAAATTGCTTCTGATACACTTAGATCTGCAGGCTTTTGAAATGGTGACCTTTTAGCCAACAGAAACAGTTATTCAAAATTGATAGACAACCTTCATAATAATTACAATGTTACACTAGTACATTTCATTCCCAATATAGGTAAAAATAAGGTGCTCAGGACTGAGATTAATGAGCTGATTTTGTGTAGTTAACAGCAATTAACAGCAACAGGACCAAAGAATTGATTGCAGGCTTCAGGAAGGGCAAGTCTGGAGAACACACTAGTCCTCAATGAGGAGTTAGCAGTAGAAGGCTTCAAGCTCCTGGGCACCAACATCTCAGAGGGCCTAATGTGGGCCCAACACATTGATGCGATCACAAAAGGGCATGCTTTTGTTTCTACTTTGGTGTTTGAGGAGATTTGGGGCGTCACCAAAGACTTGCAAATCTCCACAGGTGTACAGTGGCGAATATTCTGACTGGTTTCATTACAACCTAGTATGGAGTCATCAATATGCACAATCAAAAGAGGCTACAGAATGTTGTACACTCAGCCTACTCCATCACAGGTACAACTATGCCCCACATTGAGGGCTTTTTCAATAGCTGGTGCTTCAAGAAGTTGGCATTCATCATCTGGACCCTCAACATCTGGAACATGCCCTCTTCTTATTACAACCATCAGGGAGGAGGTAAAAGAACTTGGAACAGCTTCTTCCCCTCCATCAACAGATCTCTGAATGGGACATGAACACTACTTTTTTTCAGGTTACAGTAATTTTACATTGTGTACTGTACTACTGCCACAATGTTCATAGCATACTGTATGTCAGTAATAATAAACCTGATTCTGGTATGGAAAATGGACCAAATACTCAGTAAGTCAGGCCATATTTGTGGGAAGAGAAACAATCAACATTCCAGTTTGGAGACCTCTTGTCAGAATTTAAAGAGACAAGTGGAGTTTGTAGAGCTTTTGGGAGAGTAGATCTCTGATAAAGTAAAACTGGAGTTCTGTAGGAGGAGCTAAAGATGGCACCAGATGTTTTATAGATCTGGGCGACATCTTCCAGTTCACCCAGGGAACAGTTTAATTTCTTCTCTTTTAACGTCTCTTTTTTTCCCCCCTTTTTTAAGTGGCTGTGATCCTGTCTTAGCCCATAATCTACAACTGCACTCAAACTGTGGTTCTTCACAATAGTGGGTTCTTGCTTTCAGAATTTAACAAGTGGCCTGGCATTTCTGATATGTGAGTGCAGCCTGGAAGATGAGCTCCTTCAGAGTGAGGCTCTGTGAACATCCCAATTCCTCATTGGTGTCACCAACTGAGGCATCAAGGGAGAATGGAACATCGAGACTACAGTGTACACCGCAGTCGATAGAACGTCCTCGCGTTGAGGGAACACGTATAAGTGACGCTGCAGATTGTAACGCTGAAACAGCGAGCTGTTGGTCTCCCTTTCATCTGTTGGAGGAATAACATCTCACTCTCTCCCACTCACTAGGGAGAGAGAGTGCCTGTCTCAGATATCAGAGTGTTATGATAGACAGTATGGACTCTGAATTATGGTCTCTGGGGGCTTTGCTATTGCTTGCATCGTGGGTGGGGAGGAGTGATGCTGCTGTTTGTGGGAGGGAAAGGGGTGGCTTCGGCATTCTAATATTTTTTGCCATTCATACTTTGGGTTTTTTTCCTTCTGTTTAATGGATGTGTGCAGAAAGTAAGGATTTAGGTTGTATACTGTATACATTCTTCGATACTAAATTGAACCATTGAACCTTGGGGGATCTGTAAATATGGTAATCTGGTCAATGAGTGAGCTAGGCAGCTAGAGAGTGAGAACACAGACTAAAGAATTTTAGACCTGTGAAATTCAGGAGAACAGCCCCAGCAGAAAGTTCTCCATATGTAGAGAGCTAAAAGAATCTGAACTAATATTACAGATGGATGACATGTACACACAGATAAATCAAGTTATCTGAATTTGTAGACTTCAAGATCGTGCCCACACAGATCCAATATTTAATTCTATGACTTCAGATAACTTGATTTCTCAATATGCGCCAGTCATCCATCTGTAGCAACAGCTCAGGCTATTTCTCTTCTCTCTGGTAGTGATGGACATGCTCAGTTTTACCTGCAAAGTTTGTCCTCCCGCTCTGCATTTCACAAATTCCCACATTCCCCTGGCTTGCTTTTTGTCTACACTAATGGAGAGGTCAGACACTGAATGTGTCCTTTCAATGCACACATCACGAGGGAGAGTGCGCGACCACCCAGTGATAAAGGGAGGAACATTTACTTGAATGCAGAGAGAGAGTGAGGTACTTAATGAGCACATTGAATCAGTATTTACCAGGAAAAGGATCTGGAGGACCAGGAGATCAGTGCTGAGTGTATAAATATGTAAGGGCATTTAGAGGTCAAGGAGGAGGAAGTGTTGGATCTCCTGATGAGTATTGAGATAGATAAATCAAGTCACCAGGGCCTGATGGAATTTGTCCTAGGTTATTGAAGGAGGCAAGAGACGAGATTACTGGGCCCTTGACCAGTATCTTTGTACTCTCTCTAGTTAATGATGAGGACTGGCAAGTGACTAACTTTGTATAGTACCTCTGTTTAAGAAGGGAACAAAGGAAAATACTGGGAACTATAGAATGGTGAGTCTTGCATAAATTGTACAGAAATCACTGGAGAAAATTATTAGGGATAGGATATATGAGCATTTGGAGACCCATGGCCTAATTAGGGAGAGCAAGCATGGCTTTGTGTGGGGCAGGTTGTGTCTTACCAAATTGATTGAATTTTTTGGCAATGCAACGAGAGAGATTGATGAGGGTAGGGCAATGAATGTTGTCAACGTTGATCTTAGTGAGGTGTTTGACAAAGTCCCTGATGGGAGTCTAATCTAGAAGATTAAGGTAGAAGACAGAGGGTTATGGTTGAAGGGGCTTATTCGAGCTGGAGATCTGTAATTAGTGGAGTTTGGCAAAGATCTGTGCTGAGACCTCTGCTGTTTGCAATGTACATAAATTACTTGGATAAAAATGTAGTTGGGTGTGTTAGTAAACATGCAGATGATACCAAGATTGGTAGAGTTGTGGATAGTGTAGAAAACTGGCAAAGAATACAACGTGATATAAATCAGTTGCAGATACGAGCTGAGAAATGGTCGATGGAGTTTAAACCAGATATTTGTGAGGTGTTGAACGTTGGCAGGATAAATGCAAGCTGATGGAATACTGTTAAGGGCAAGGTTCTTAACAGTGTTACTGAACGGAGAGTTCATAGCTCCTTGAAAGAGGCTATAAGGTCGATAAGGGGGTTGAGATGGCCTATGGAATGCTTGCTTTTATCTGTCGAGACATTGAGTTCAAAAGCTGAGAAGTTATGTTGCAACTTTATAAAACTCTGGTTAAGCCACATCTGGAGAACTGCATACACTTCTAGTCGTTCCACTATAGGAAGAATGCTGAGGTTTTGGAGAAGGTGCAGAAGAGGTTTACCAGGATGCTGCCTGAGTTAGAGCGCATGGGTTATTATGAGAGGCTGGATAAACTTGGGTTGTATTTGCTGGAGCATTGGAGGCTGAGGAGAGCTCTAACAGGTTTATAAGATTATGAGAGGCATAGGTAAAGTGGACAGAGTATCTGTTTCCCAAGGTTTAAATATGTAATAGCAGAAGGCATGCATTCAAGACATTTTAAGAGATGTTTGGAAGATGGAGGGATACGGATATGGTGTCAGTATGAGGGATTAGTGTTTGGGTGCTTTAGATTTGCTTTTTAGCTGGTTCCTCACTACATTGTGGGCTGAATGGCCTTTTCCTCTGCTGTACTCTTCTATTTTCTAATATGTTCTCATTTCTTAACTGCTCCTAATCACTCATGTACCATATAACCCTGTTTACAGCTTATCCCTATGAACGTTTACCCTATCACAGACATCTCCCTCCTTCATCTTATCTGCAGTTTTGATCTTCCATTGCCACCTTTCTATTCTGACATGATATGTTGACCATTTCTCTTCTCACAGAAGCAGCCTGACCTGTTCTGTAGTTCCAGCATTTTCTGCTTTTTGTTTGAGATTCCCAACATCTGCAGTTTTGCTTTTGATTTGAACTTTGAACTAGTTCTGTAGCCTCAGATTTAGCTGTTCCTTTGACTGGACTGCAGCTCAGTCAGTTGCTTGTGTCGGGGAGATTTCCCTTTGATATTTGAATCCTTTTCCATTAACACAACAATTCTAAGTGCAAGCTTGAATGCCAGGTTGTGCGCTCAGCAGCTTTGAATAAATCCATTAATCTACCAGTTCAAGCATTAACCAATTGTAGAAGGCAAGGCATAATAACATTGCATCAAAAGTGCAAACGTATGTTATTTAATGAAAGATGCTCATTACTAAGCAAAAATAAACCACTGGTTGAACTTAGTGGTTCAAGCAGCATCTGTGGAGACAAAGTGATGGTCAGCATTTTCAGTCAAAGCCCTGTTTCAAGACAGACTATAGAGAGAAGATCACCGTTATGAAGAGGTCAGAGGGAGGAGTAAGACAGGGTGATAGATGGTATAAGCCACAGTGGGAGATGATGATTAGATAGAGTGAGGTGAGGGAGGGTGAGGGACACCTCAGAGGGTTGATTGCAGAATTAGATTGGAAAAGTCGGGAAGGGGAGGAGAGGTAGATGGATTGAGTTGCGGGGAGGGGAGAAACAAACTAGATAGTGGTAAGTGAGATTATGCAATGAGAACCTGGAGGACCACTGGGAGTGAGAAAAAACACAGGGATTATAGGTAACTGAAACCGCAATATCAAATGTTCATACCATTGGGCTATTGGCTATGCAAGTGGAATACATGGTGTTATTCATCTAATTTACATTTGGTTTCGCTGTAGCAGTGGAAAGTGCAGAGGACCTAAAAACATAACCCGTCCCTTTACCTCCATAGATGCTGTTTAACAGATCAAATTCCTCCAACATAGCTTTTTGTTCCCGAATCCAGCACCTGTGATTTCTTTCATCTCCACGGTTCTCATTGCAATTTGACATTGCTTCTGGCTCATTGTCAAACACTAGTTTCAGTGATTTCAAGTAATTGAGTTTTAATTTGGATTAAAGTAATCCCCAGTTGCTGTATAATACTTTAGACAAATTGCCTTGCATGCCATGAGAAAATTTGTCAGCATGTCATATGCTTTTAGGTTGATACATTAAGTGTGCTTTTCTGAACATGCAAATCACATCCTGCGTTGTCTCCTGTTCCTCCGCCTATTCTCTGAAGGAAAATATTTATTCATTCATTTAATTCTTCTTTCAGGTCAGTTATACATGACAGAGATGCCAGTTGATTCCAGCAAGGTTAACCAGGCTATCCCACTACAGATCTATAAAGATAATATAAGATAGGGGAGTAATGAGGAAAACCCAAAGAAACTGCTCTCCTCTCCTATCAGAATTCTTCTTCAGCCCTTTACCTTTTCCACCCATTACCTCCCAGCTTTTCACTTTATCCACATCCCCCTACCTTCCCCCTTACCTGGCCTCACCTATCACCTTCAGCTTGTACTCTGTCCTTTCACCCTACTTTCATATTCTGGTTTCTCCCCCTTCATTTCTAGTCCTGATAAAGGATCTCAGCCTGAAATATTGACTCTTGATTCATTTGAGTAAATCCTGGCTGAACTCCTTCAGCATTTTTTGTGTGTTGCTCTGAATTTACAGCATCTGTATAACCTCTGCTATTTATAAAACTATAAATTAAATCTTTTTTGAATAGGCAAGTTGGCTGATGGAACCTAATGAAGGGAAATGTAAGCTTATCTATTTGAGGGAAGAATGAAAATGCATGTTTTAAATGAGTTTACAATGCATTGCAGTACAAAGGGAACTGGGGGCTCTAGTGCCTGATTTTGACTTGTTATCCAAATTCAGTACCCTGTTCCAACTTTTGTTGTCCTATTAGTCAAGAAAATACATTATAGATTAAAGGAATTTGATTTGACCTCGTGTTTTCTATGCTAGAGATTGTTTGTAGTTTACTCTCTCATCTTCATCCTAATTTCTCATCTTAGTCCTAATGACTTATCCTTAAGCTAGACTCCCTGTGACTGAGAACATCCTTATGTGTGAAATCTATTCAAGTTTGTTACAAATTGTAGGTTTCTACAAGATCCACTCTCATTTTTTTAAAACTCTGAGTAAAAGCCTACCGTAGATTCCGGACTACAGAGCGCACCTGATTAAAAGCCGCTGGCTCTAATTTTAGAAATAAAATCAATTTTTTAATTGTAAAGGCCGCACCGGATTTTAGGCCGCACCGGATTTTCGGCCGCAGGTGTCCCACGTTGTAATATGAGATATTTACACAGAAAGATATTACACGTGAGGATTTTTTAACTTTTAATTAAATCCATATGGTAACAAACAAATATATATTGCAAATGCTTTTTTTCGAACCGTGCCTGTAATACGGCTACTTTTAAATATACATACGTATCGGTAACACAAATTACGTTGCTTATACTTTTTTACTGAACAGCACGAACAACATTCCAATATCTCCTAGCGACTGGTAAAAATATATATACTGCAGCCTACCAGGAAAAGTTATTGATCGCCTTTAACTTAAAAGCAGCGTTTTCGCTCGGGTCTGATGAGCTCGCGTAACGCGATCGGGTCTAATCGGGTCTGATGCGCTCGGGTCTGATGCGCTCGGGTCCGATGCGCTCGGGTCCGATGCGCTCGGGTCTGATGTGCTCGCGTAATGCCCCCACCTTCCCGTATATCACAAACCGGTATCCCACAAGACGCGGCGAAACCGGGTGTGACGTCATAGCATCCCGGGATGTAGTACAGAAAACAAATATAGTTAAAACACTTCTAACTTTAACTAACAAATGAATTACTAAGCGAAAATATTATAAACTAAGTAACTGCCATAAAGGCAGCACAATGCTTTTCTTCGAGTGTTTTCCATGTTGATGAGGGTGAGTACAAATGACTGATTTACAATAATTTAATTGTGAAAGTGCGCTTGATTTATCGTACAATTTCATTGGACCTCTGTGAACTACTCATCAATTTTATTGGTCTACTGTTACGAGGCAAAATGTTTACGAGGCGGCATGAAAAAAAAACCATGTATTAGCCGCTCTGGATTAAAGGCCGCAGAGTTCAAAGCTGTTCAAAATGTGGGAAAAAAGTAGCGGCTTATAATCCGGAATCTACGGTAATTGAATCAAGTTATCTTTGTAGGTCAGTCCCATAGATCAGTCTGGTAAACTTGTGCCAAACTCCCTCCTTGGCAATAATACGCTTCAATAAGAGGGCCAAAAGTGCACACTGTTCTCAAGGTACAAACTCACCAATACCCGATTCAATTGCTGAAAGACATCGCTTCTCCTGTACTTAAATCTTCCTGTTACAAAGGCCAGCCTACTATTTCATTCTTAATCAACATTTTTACTTGATTGCTTATTTTCAACAATGGATGGAGAAGATTCAGGTCTTGTTGCACCTCTTTTTCCAGCTTATTTAGATCATCTGTTTCTCTGTTACTTGTAGGCTAATAAAGAGCTTCACATTTATCTACGATGCACTGCCCAATCCTACAACCTGGAACTCCTCTGCAAGGTTCGCGCACACAACCAGGTTTGCATTTCTAAACTTTAAAGGCAAAGGGAGAAATATAATAAGCTTTCATTTGCCATGTCTACTGTATATCAAAGCAGTGAAGTGTGGTGTTTGCTTTAATTCAAATTAGCGAGGATTGTGTGGGGCAGCCCACAAGTTCTGCCACATTTCTGGTGCCAGCATAGCATGCTCACAACCCACTAACCCTATCTCTACATCTTTGGAATGTGGGATGAAACTGGAGCAGCTGGAGGAAACCCAGGTAGTCATGCGGAGAATATACAAACTCCTTACTGGCAGCGGTGGGAATCAAGTTTTAATCTTACAATTGGTCCTGTAAACCATAGTGTTAACTACTGCACTACTGTGTTACATCAGAAGACATTAGTTATTTCTTCTTCCAGATCATTGATACATATTTCAAGTAGCTAGGGTCCCAGCATTTCCCAGTATGTTCCGTGGGTCACTGGGGAAAAGTCACATTCCAACTCTAGTTCTTGTTAGTCTGTTTTCTAGCAGCATCTGTACCTTACTCTTAATCCCTTTAATTTATGTAGGGCCTTATTTTAGCAATCCAAATACACCATGTTCATTTCTATTCTGTCAACTGTTCAGTGAGACATATCATCAAAAAGGAAACCTGTAAATTTGTCAAGCATGATTTCTGAATCCATGTTGATCATGTCCGATTATGTCATTCATCTCCATGTCCTCTGCTATCACATTTTAAAGTAAAGAACTTAATTATTTTGCCCACTTCTAAAGTCCAGCTAACTGATCTATAATTCTCTGTTTTCCTTCTACCTCTACAAACAAAATATAGATGTAAGAATTAGGAAATCATGAGGAGCTTCTGCAGAGGGTAAATGACTTCAGAATTCTCCATTCCAGAGTTTTGTGGAGGTGAATCCATTAAATATGTTAAAGAGAGAGTTTGGCATTTTTGAACAATAAGAGGGTCAAGTAAGGTGTTGCTGAGGCCAAGGCTGAATCATCCATAATCCGATTGAAAGGCTGAGGAGGGCTGAGATTCTGATTGTCCTGCTTCTGCTGCAGTTTCCAATGCATTTATATTCTTACCAATAGTGACATTGTTGACTTTGGTGCAAGCTTCACCAGGTCATAGGTCAGTATTATTTTGTGCCTTGCTATGCACTCTCATGAAGACATGTGGTGGCCTTACTCAACTGGGATTCCATTCTCAGAAAGCCACCACTCAAAAAATAATCCATTTTGCTGCTACAAAATTAACTCAAAGATATCAAGCAAAAATCATTGTAATTCAACAATACTTAAGGAAAACTATGAAACAACACATTGGATTGTAATGTCTTCATCAATGCAGTGAGTAACAGCATGTGTTTATGCATGTAGAAAAAGAGGTAACAAATTATTTGCTAGGCAGCAGATTTAAACATTTGCAAGTTGGGTCTTTAAGCAGTCATTGGTGTTTCTGCTTTCTGGCATTCTGTCCAGTAGGATAACATTAAGAACACACATTTAGGAACTAAGAGAACAGTATGTAAATACGTTATGTGGCAATAATGAACCCTCTGTGAAGTGCCTCCAATACAAACAAGGAGACAAAGATCTGTGCAATTTTTTGGGCATTGACTTACCAACATAATGCAGTTCAAAAACATATTCTTTTGTGCAAAATTATCCCTAAAATAAGCCAAAATTGCATTTACCTTCCCAATTGCTTGTATTAGTATAGGTTGGGAACTGCTTAACCATGTCTTCATTTAATGGCTGCTTAATTAGGCTTCAGGATTGGATGTTATATACCATTTGTGTCTAGCACTGTGCAATTCTGTCTGAAGTACCTAATGGACTAGTACTCCATCATTGAGATAACAGTAAAGGCAAGGCTTTCTGTCCCTCTTACTGAGTACTTCATCTTCAGAGTTTGATTCTTCAATAGTACGCTGCAATGTAATTTCTAGACAGGTCTGGTTTAACTTGATTCTGAAGATAATATCTACTTTTTACTCATCACCATATTTCCCCACATACGAATTAGATCACATTTGTTAGCATGAATAAAATTCTTCTTAATCAATTTATTTTAATGTTTTCAGATATAAGATACACACACCTGCACACAAGAATTAGTGAATACTTCCAGCGTCTTCAAAAGATATGGAAAAAGACCTTGACTGTTCCAGATATTTAGTATTATTTTTCACCTTCTCTATTTGGGTGATAATGGGATAAAGTGCAAAGCTATTGGAAAAAAAAGGCTCTAGTAAAAAGGCTTTTACTTGCTGAAAATTGACCGATTTTTGTAGTTCCATTTGTTTAATGCATGCCATATACTTTGCAGGAGAGACAAAAAAAATCTGATTTCTAACACAGATAAAATTGAGAATTTGGTTGTGTTTCATAGTCTGAACGTCACTACCAATATTCTTTAAATTCTATTTGAAAATGTTCATGATATTCTTTTAAATAACAGATGGCACATATAAATGTTGGTCTCTGTTACCTTGATTACTCAATAAAAGATAAAAGAGAATCTTCAATAAAGGTAACATGATATAGAGCCCAGGTTGATTTGTTACTATTGGTTTCTCTTCAGTAGACTCTAACTGTTCAGAGGAATTGTCAAGCAGCAATTACCTTGTAAAGCTGCTGGAGGCCATTGGGGCTGACTCCTATAGACTTTTGCAATAAAACACATTTTAATCAATCATGCCCGAGAATTTAGATTTTCGTAAAAAAACGGGCATTCAATGAATCATTTAAAGATATACTTTATTGACTGTTTCTTATTGAAAATCACTTCTGTGTAAAATATTCAGAATAACCTAACTCAATTTTTCCAGCAATATTGACACAATAACTGCATTTCATTATATCATGTCTCAGGGAGGCATTGAAAAAAATCCATCAAGGTAGTAAGATAGCCATTCTATTATTACACAATATGTTCATAGTAGAAGACTATGAGGTGACAGACTGTTGTTAACTACTAAAGCTGAGCATGCACAATTGTAACAAAAAGTTCCACCAATCAGAATGAGGTAATAAATAATCACATAGTGAAGAAAAGTCAGTTTTTTAAGGTTTAAAAAATGCAGCAATCATAAGGTTAAATTCTGCAACAATAGGTTTTTTTTTACAATTTTTAAATTTCAATTATATCTGAATGTAATTATATTTTAAATTATGGTCATTGAATAAGTGCACTTCAATAGATAAACTCAAGCCTATACTCTAACATGGCAGATGTACAACTTCCTCTTTATGTGTACCTATTTTTCTGAAGTCATTCCGTCAAGGAAATATTGGCTAATTCAAAAATCATTGAGGGAATTTAATGAGACATTACACAAATTGCGGCTCCATCAGAACATTAAGCTATTATACAGAAATGCTAATTGAAGCAACTGTGTTAACACCTGTTGGAATTCTGGCAGCTGGCTAAGGTGAGATTCATCACTATATAAAATGTTTACCTTGATGTATGATGCAGAAATACACCTCACATAATATGAAGAGTGGCTGAGGCAATATTGTTGAGTTTGATAGGTTCTTAGTTGGTTGGGGTGTCAAAGGTTAGTGGTGAAGGCAGGAGAATGGGGTTGAGAGAGATAATAAATCAATTATGATGGAATGCTGGTGCAGATTTGATGGGCTGAAAAGACTAATTCTGCTCCCATGTCTTAAGGTCTTATATCTACTTGAAAAAATCTGAAATTTTATTTTGCCTTTCTCAAATGATAATGAATATAGAAAGACTTACTTCAGTACGCATAAGGTAGCAAGAGTAGACCATTAAATCTCTTTTTGCCCTCTCCTCTGCCCAGTAAGATATTTGTTAATTTTTAAACGTGGCACCACTTCCCTGTTGTAAGCCCATATTCCTTTTATTTAAAATAAAATCAGAACAATTTTTAATATTCTCAGTGAGTGAGCCTCTAAAGCTCTCACATAGTGACTATTAATAAATTATCATCCTTTCAATGAAGATATTCCTTATCATGTCTGTCATGAATGGCCAACCCCTTATTTTGAGCAACCTGCTGAGTTCCTTTGCTGAAGGAAATAAGCAGTTTGAGCAGCATCTGTTGGGGGACAGGAATTGTTGACATTTCAAGTTGAAATCTTTCATCAGAAAGAAATTTATTTAGTATATGACATGCATTTCCATTCTGTGTTTGTGAAGGTGGAAATGAATGAGGTGCCAGTCAATGAGACTACTTTAGTTTGGAGAGTGTCAAACTTCAAGTGTAGTTGGAGCAAGTGTAGAGTATTCCATCTCACACCAAACTTTTATCCTTTAGAAGGTGGTAAGGTTTTAAAGCATTAGGTGGTGCGTCATTCAGCAAGGACACCCATTTTCTGATTTGCTCTTATAGCCATGTACAAACGTTTGTAGTTATGGGATGGTGACCTCTCAACGCATAGCTATTGGGGGAGGGGGCATGGCTTGACAATCATAATGCCATTGAATGCCAGGGCAGGAGAACATATTCTTTAGGGTCACAGTTTAGAAACAGGCCCTTAAGCCCATTGTTAGGGATTTGACAATGGTTCCACATACCCTACCACCCTCAGAGTTCAGGAATGGTAGAAAGGATGAACTGGACAATCAGGAATGCCTCAGCCAAAGCTATAGTTGAGATAGAAAAGACATGGGCTGATGTATTACCAGGAATCCTGATGAGATTGCGAGCCATCCCAAACCATATGCTGGGTGTCACCCCCTATGAATTGTTGATGGACTGAGCAATATAACACCCTTATGGGGTAAATACGGGTTGTGATGAGCCTCACGTTTACAGGGACAGAACAAATGACAAAGTAGGTGAAAGATCTTTGTAACCAACTGAAAGTGTTGAAATATTGAGTAAAACAGCAGCAGCACTTTGCTGATCAGAGGGTGCCAGAGGGAAAGGGGCTAGTCCTCCCACAGCCGGATGACCAAGTCATGGTGAGGGTGTTGCCGGAAAGGGCAGGGTTCGTCCCCAAATGGATAGGACCACAGGCGGTGTTTTCAACAAGTGACACTTGTGTCTGTGTGCAGACTCAGCGGCGGGGGCAGCCAGTGGAAACACTGGACTCAGGTTAAACGACTCACCTTCCTGGTGCTCCCACAGACAAGAGTGGGGGAACAAGTGTATCCAGTAAATGTGTAATTACAGAGAACCTAAGAGATGAACACCAGCCGACCACACTAGACTTGACCACAGTTGATGGAAACACACCCACAGAAAATGCGAAGGCAGAAGCTATGAAGAGCGTGACAGAAACCCGTGAACAGCATGCTAAAGTGTAATGGTAACGGTATTCTGTAATGAAGCCTAGTTGCTGAAGGTAAATAATTAGTTGAATAGCGTAGAATAGAAAAGATATTGAAAAAAAAATTGATGCACAGTGATTTAACGTAAAGCAGAGACAGCAGGTTCCACAGCTTCGATAGCATGGCTGACTGAGAAAGATTGCACACGGCATCTGAAGGCAGTCACCCCCTGTCTGAATGAGTAATGAATGCAAATGAGCTGGGCTCTTTCAGCAGTTGGGCCAGAGATCGACTGGACAGTTTAGAAAGGGTGACACCAGGGAGAGGTCCTTGCAGTCATTCAAATAGAGGCCACCCCAACCCTGTCTTGTACATCGATGAGAGGGTCTGTGGGCTTCATGCACTTACCTTGCTGGTGCCCCTGGAAAGAGAGAGTTTTAGCAACCTGAGAATAGAGGGATGAAAACAAGGAATATGATTAAGCTGCAATCAGCCAGCATCAGAACAGCCAACAGGCATATGAATGAAGAAACATTTCTAAAGACTGTTGTTCAAATTCCTGCAACAATCTCTCTGCTTAGCATTTTGTAGGTAGCGATTAGGGATGATAGGGTAGATATAGATGTACATAAAATAATTAAGGGGAGCTCTGAGGCAGGGCATTTTTTCTGTCCTATTTGAGGTGGCCTTTTCTGATACAGTTTATAATTGTCCAGGATGGCCAAGAGGAGGGTATGGTACAACAATTTTTGGGTCTAAAGGCAACACGAGTGAATCTGCAGATGCTGGAAATAAATAAAAACATAAAATGCTGGCAGAACTCAGCAGGCCAGACAGCATCTATGGGAGGAGGTAGTGACGACGTTTCGGGGCGGAACCCTTCGAATTTTTGGGTTTAGCACAGTTACATTTAGCAAATGACTCTGGCTATCAGTCTTCACATCTGAATATGTATTGTGGAATTAATTTGGGGTGCAGCTCTAAAAGCTGTGAATCCAAGACCAAACAATGCTGATTAAAATTCATTTGGATGTCTGTGGTGTAGGTGCGAATGGGGAGATGCAAAGTTTCTATGTAGCTTCAAAGAAAGCATTGTGTATGCATTGTAAATATGGAATTGTCCTTTAATGTTCAGCACATAAATATCGAGCACCACTTTGGGCCAGCCAGACCTTTTGACAGAAAGTGTCTCCATATGACGCCTGCTGTACTTTTGTTTTGTCGAATAAAGAAACTGCTTTGTATCTAACAGTACTTTTCTCCAGTGACTTCATTCATACAACAACACCCATCATGCCAGTTTATACTAATCTTATTTGCCTGCTTTAATTCAGAACCATCTATGCCCAGTTTGAGAGATGATTTGATAAGGGCAATTGAAAGCCATAAAGGATATATACAAAAATAACTTCACCTATTGGAACAGCTGAGAAACAGGAGAGAGAATTACTGAAAATATAGTAGAAACAACAGGAATATCACAAGAAAAAGCCTTTCATGCAATGAGTAGTCATAAGCTGCAATTCATTGTCTATAGAGTGACAGAAGCAGATTTAATCATCAATTTCAAGGGGGACTAAAGGAGAAAAACAGTTTTAGGAATGCAATGTAAGAGTCTGGGGATGTGACTATTTATATTTCCTTAGATATACAGAGGTATAGCACAGGGGTAATGAACAAAAACCAAAGCTCTCCCCCCACCAACACACCTTTGAACCTCATGTGATAATCAGCTTTCATGAGTTAGGGTTAAAATCAGTTTTAAAGTGAATAGTGTATGCCAGTTATTTATACAGTCTTAGGATTCAAAGTGCAATTTCTCGTCTATAGTGAATGATAACATCTTGAAGATTTCCCAACTTTAGTGTGACTTTAGGTGATAGGGAAATGCACATGGAAACAGACCTTTCAGTACTCAGTTCATGCTGAACATCAGACATCCATTTACATTAATCCAATTTTCGTCCCATTCCATTTGCATTGATTCTTCCTAAATTCTACCACCTACTTAGAAATTAGGGGTAACATACAGCAGCTGATTCACTTACCAAACCACCATTCGTCGGAAGGCAGAAAAAAATAGAATATCCAGAGGAAAAACATATGAACTCCATACATTAGAGATCAGGATTAAACATGGGTTATTGGAGCTGTTAGGCAGCAGTTCTTCATTTTGCTGCCTTTTGTGCAAGAAATTAGCATTGAGCTGAGTCGAGAATTGGGACCACACAGTTCTCTGCTGACATTATCAGCAAGTTCGGGTTATCATTTCCATTTAACAATTCTCTTACAACAGTATTAATTATGGTGGCTAGAATGAGCACTGAGGGATGAACATACAAATGACTGGGAACCATGGTGGTGTAGCAGTTAGCATGATGCTATTACAGCTAAGGGCATCAGAGTTCAGAGTTCAGAACCAGAGTTCCTATATGTCCCCCCCACCCCCGAAATGTGTAGGTTTTCTCCAGTTCCTCTGGTTTCCTCCCACAGACCAAAGACGTACCTAGCAGGTTAATTGGTTATTGTAAATTGTCCCATGATTAGGTCAGGGTTAAATCAGGGTTGTTGGAGGTTCCTGGGTGGAGAGGCTTGAAGGACTGCAAGGGCCTGTTCCGTGCTGTATCCCTAAATAAATAATAAATAAATAAATCATTTGGGAGGCTTGATGAGGTAAAATGTTATGTGAAGTGAAGCTTACAGCATAACTTGTAGGACATGGATTGCAAGAATGGGGATGTATATTGTATACATTTCCCTGACATTAAATGTACCTATTGACCTATTTGTTCTCTTTAATCATTATAAAATATGTTTCTGTCATTGGACAAAATGCTTTACTTGAACAATATCCTTAGAGTTGGAATCCCAGAAAATGAAATAGCAATGGCCTGAATTTACAGTACTAAATGGTTGAAATTATGCAGTGAAATATTGAGCTATGAACATTTAATGTACAAGGATTAATCGGTTTACTTTACATAGGTTCACACATCAATCAAAGAGCCAAAATAAAGGTATTTTATACAAGCATATGGTTTTTCATTGTCCTTCTGCTTCTAATTAGTCTGGTTACCTGAATACGTTATTGTAGCTAGTGTTTCCCGATCTTCTGGAAAAGGGAATGGAATACACCCCTCTTATTGTTCCCATGAACAATATGATTGTTCTGAAAACTAAAACTAGCTGCAGTCATTATTTTTGCTTTGACTGCATTTGGACAATGATTTGTGAGAAACTTAACTCTCCTTTCATCCTACATCATACTCTTATCCAACTTGTTTATGTTCACTGCCTTGAATCATTCCCATCATTCTTTGAGAATGTAATAATCACTGGTGTCCCACCATGCTTTATATTCAAACCATTGGCAGTGATATAATCAAGATGGTAATTAAAAGATTGATTCCCATCCATCTGGATTTTCAGTTGAAGCTTGAAATGAATGGGCAGAATTTTCATTAAAATTTGGTGCAAACCAATAGATGCAAATTGGTTTCACAAGTTGCAACCTTATGCTCCAGCTCTGTCTCCTCTTCCTCCACAGTACCCAGCAGCTTCTGGTCCTGCCTGCAAACTTCGTGCTGTGCAGAATGGGAGCTGGGCAAGTGCAGGGATGCCACTGGTGTTCACCGTTGGTTGTATATCACTTCCTTGATTCTAAAAAAATGCAGAGATAGCCAAGTGTCATATGTCAACTTACAACGTGTGTAAACGTCCATTACAGATGTAGTTGTTTCACTGTAGTTTAAGGAGACCTGGCTATTAACTCAGACACAGGAAGCCAACCCATATCTTTTCTCCCTCAAGTTCTATACTCTTATGTTGGTTATGTCTACCCTATCACCCCAGACTGCCACACCTTTACCCTTGCCCACCAAATCAAATCTTATCACAGCCCATCAACCTTAACTGCAGAGCTGCTACCTGAACACTCTCAGCTCCAACTCCACAACAAACTTGCCCACAACAAAAATTTCTTACCCAATACATTTTTGTAATGGGCCGGGTTGATCAGATCCAAACGAATCGGGTGTTCAAGAAATGTGGTAATAATCATACAAGCACAACAAAGTAACTTATGCTTAATTTATTATCATAAATCAGAAAGCACAAATAAACCATACTAAATACTAAGAAATAACTTACAAAGATTTCAGGGCTCACGATTCTCAGCCACCACTTGATTGTCACTGTTGTTGGGGGAACCCCGAATTTCAATTTGTGAAATCACCCTGAGACCATCCTAGGCACCTATTGAATGCGAACTTTGGTCTAGGTATTGTCATAAGGACTGAGCGAGCGGTCCTTCAATAAATAGGGTTCAATCCACAGCATTGAGAGACATCTAGAGGCAGATAAATTCTTTGGTCTTTTGTTCTCATGCCTCTAGTTCCTGAGGCTATTAACAAACTGATGCACCATCAATAACTCTCGGAGATGGGAGGCAAATCATAGGCTTTTATTAGCAGCAAGAGACCACCACACAACATCCTGGAGACCGAGGGAGGAGCAGTGCCTCCAATTGCCTTTATACAGGGGTCTGTGGGAGGAGCCACAGGAGCGGTCAGCAGAGGGGTGTGTCCAGACAGGTATATGTAGTTCACCACACAAACCTAAAGTGTAAGAATGCAACCACTATTAACAAACATTTAATAAACCTGCAGTGTTTTGCTTGTACAGCAGCAGGCTTCAAAAATCTAAAGTGTCATTTAGAATAGAATAGAATAGACAATAGGTGCAGGAGTAGGCCACTTGGCCCTTCGAGTCAGCACCGCCATTCAATGTGATCATGGCTGATCATCCACAATCAGTATTGTTCAGACTTTCATCTGATATATTTACAAGATTTAATACACCACAACACAATTTTCCCATCCCTTGAACTGACCTTTGTTAGAATCTCATGTGTAGACCCTTGCAGATGATTGCAGCCACGACATCCCATATGATGCAGCCAGATACTCCGGGTTCTCTTAATGCATTAGCCATCCCTTCGCAGAGTTGCAATGAGATGACTAACCCAACCTCAGCACCACATGAATCTGGACATATCTAACATCTTCACCATGCTCCTTAACAGTAATTGAGAAAACTTTCCCTCTTCATCAGCTGGTCAGAGGGCTGATTCTGAAATCTAGAGGCCGTAGCTCAATCAGAAGTCCACAAGTCAAGCTCAATGGCCTGTCCTGAATTTAGAGAACAGTCTGTGTGTGTGTGGGTAAGTGGGAGGGAGGAAAGGGGTTTGTTGTTTGCTGCTTGTTGTGCTCTCTGTACTTCTACTGAGCTTTATGGGCATACTATGTTGGCACTGGAATATATGACAACACGTGTGTGCTGCCCCCAGTACATCCTTAGGTGTGTTGGCACCAAAGTTGCATTTTACTACTGTATGTGTTCAGGAATGAAAGGGTTATTATACGAGGAACATTTGATGGCTCTGGGTCTGTACTCACTAGAACTCAGAAGGATGAGAGGGGATCTCATTGAAACCTTTGAATGTTGAAAGGCCTAGACAGAGAAGATGTGGAAAGGATGTTTCCCATGGTGGGAGAGTCTAGGACAAGAGGGCACAGCCTCAGGAGAGAGCAGTGCCCTTTCAAAACAGAGATGCGGAGAAATTTCTTCAGCCAAATGGTGGTGAATTTGTGGAATTTGTTGACACGGCTGTATGTGGATGTATTTAAGGCAGAGATTGATAGGTTTTTGATTAGACCTGGCATTGTTATGGGAAGAAGGCTGGAAACTGGAGTTGAGGAGGAGATTTTTAAAAAAGTATCAGCCATGATTGAAAAGCAGAGCAGACTCAATGGGCCAGATGGCCTAATTCTGCTCCTATCTTATGGTCTTATGTTTCAATGTACACATGGTAAATAAATTTGAATCTGAATCTAAGTTTCCAAGTTGTTTTTCTCCCATGCTCTCTTCAGAGCCCATTGTGTTAAAATTAAAGATTTGCTGCAGTCTCCAATTCTGTTTCTTTCAGAAAATCAAAAGCATGAAAATCTTTCATCCTAGAGATTTCAGGCTTCTGAGCTTTTCAGCTTTGCACTCGTTTCAATTTTGCCGATAATTTTGTTTGAACTGTATATTATGAACCTTGGAAAGTTGTATTTCAGTTTTAAATTGTTTTTTTTAACATGTTCATAGTGTTTAGTTACTATAGAAACATTGGAATTCCTATTATTCAGTGCATGTAGCAGAGTGAAACTCAATTCCATTTTTTATGTGATAAAATCCAGAATTCAAATCATTAAACATAAAACAGTTTTAAAAGACTTCATGCCACTTTAAAGCAATAGGATTTAAATCATACATTTTCACAGTATAAAAATTGCACAAATATGCAGGTTGAAAGGTAGAATTTCTGCATGATGATTTTTATGGTTAGAGAATAGACCAAAAATAATTAATATGTCATGTGCTTTCTTGACTGCAGTAATTTGGGTGGTAGCAGAAAAAATTTGGTTCCCCATGTCAAAATAAATTCTAGAGAGACTGTTGATGCAATGTAATCATAGATTTTAATATATTCAAGTAAAATTCCAATGTCTATACAAACTTCCTGACTACACCACTTAATTTCCTATTACCGCATTTCAGTCACATTTTTGTGTTAACATTTTCAATTATTAAGCTGTGCGTCTATGTTTATAACAGGAATTGCTTTTATAACTTGTCAGGACTATTTCAAAATGACATTGCTCTGAAGATTAAGATTGTTCCAGCTATGTTGCCATTTTAACTTCAATTTGCTTTTCTCCTTTGTCACATTCTTTGTACCTCAATCATTATGCAGCATTTTAACTTGTTTTGCTTTGACCTGCAGTAGGTTAATAACGTGCACTGCAAGCTTCCTTCCATTTGGTATTATTTTATGCCATAGCTGCCGCTGGTGAGATCATAAGCAATAAGAGATGAACAGGGCCTTAAGGTCCCTCAAGCCTGCTCTGCACTCAGTAAGGTGTTTGCTGATTCTCTCCTTCATCTCCACTATCTTGGCCCAGGCATATTTTCCTGTGTATGATTAGCAAAAGGTAGACAACTCAAAAGATTCACAGTTCTCAGAGAAAAGTCTTCTCATCACATCAGTTCCAAATGAACAACAACTTAATCTGAAATTATTACCCTTAATTCCAGACTCTCAAACTAGGGAAAACATGCACAATAAGAACTTTAAAAATCTTACACTTCTCATTCTCAACTTATTGGTTTCCTGGGAGAACCCAGAGAGTAGTACCGGATGGTTGCCTCCCTGACTGGAGGCATGTGACTAGTGGTGTGCCATAGGCAATAGTGCTGGGTCCATTGATGTTTGTTATCTATGTCAATGATCTGGATAATAATGTGGTAAACTGGATCAGCAAATTTGTGAATGTCGCCAAGATTGTGGGAGTACTAGACAGTGAGGAAGGCTATCAAATCTTCCAGTGGGATCTAAACCAATGGGGAAAAAATGGGCTGAAACATGGAAGATGGAATTTAAACAAGCAAGTGTAAGATGTTGCACTTTATAACCATTTAACCATATAACAAATACAGCACAGAAACAGGCCATCTCGGCCCTTCTAGTCCGTGCCGAATGCTTACTCTCACCTAGTCCCACCGACCTGCACTCAGCCCATAACACTCCATTCTGTTCCTGTCCATATACCTATCCAATTTTATTTTTAATGACAAAATCGAACCTGCCTCTACTACTTCTGCTGGAAGCTCGTTCCACACAACTACCACTCTCTGAGTAAAGAAGTTCCCCCCTCGTGTTACCCCTAAACTTTTGCCCCCTAACTCTCAACTCATGTCCTCTTGTTTGAATCTCCCCTACTCTCAATGGAAAAAGGCTATCCACGTCAACTCTATCTATCCCTCTCATAATTTTAAATACCTCTGTCAAGTCCCCCCTCAACCTTCTACGCTCCAAAGAATAAAGACTAAACTTGTTCAACCTTTCTCTGTAACTTAGGTGCTGAAACCTAGGTAACCTTCTAGTAAATCTCCTCTGTACTCTCTCTAATTTGTTGACATCTTTCCTATAATTTGGTGATCAGAACTGTACACAATACTCCAAATTTGGCCTCACCAATACCTTGTACAATTTTAACATTACATCCCAACTCCTATATTCAATGCTCTGATTTATAAAGGCCAGCATACCAAAAGCTTTCTTCACCACCCTATCCACATGAGATTCCACCTTCAGGGAATTATGCATCATTATTCCTAGATCACTCTGTTCTACTGCATTTCTCAATGCCCTACCATTTACAATGTATATCCTATTTTGATTATTCCTACCAAAATGTAGCACCTCACCCTTATCAGCATTAAACTCCATCTGCCATCTTTCAGCCCACTCTTCTAACTGGCCTAAATCTCTTTGCAAGCTTTGAAAATCTACTTCATTATCCACAACGCGCCCTATTTTAGTATCATCTGCATACTTACTAATCCAATTTACCACCCCATCATCCAGATCATTAATCATTACTGCGGATCATTTAGGAGGGCAAACTTTTGGGAGAACTTACAGTGAGCAGCATAGCACTGAGGAATGTGGCAGAACAGAGGGATCTGGAAACACAGATCCATAATTCCTTGAAAGTGGCATCACGGGCAGATAGGATTGTCAAGAGAGCTTTTAGGACATTGGTTTTGTAATTTTGGCAGTTTCAAAGTTTTGAGTATAAGAGCTGGGGTGTCAAAATTGTATAAGATGTTGCTGAGGCCTAATCTGCAGTATTGTGTGCAGTTCTGGTCACGTACCCATAGAAAAAAATCTATCTATAAGATTGAAAGAGCACAGATGTAATTTACTGGACCTTAACATCAGTTATGATGAAATTTTGAATAGTTTAGGACTTCATTCCCAGAAACATAGGAGAATATGGGAAAATTTGATACAGGTATATAGAATTGTGAAGGGTTTTTCTAGGGTAAATGCAAGAAGGCTTTCCCTACTGAGGCTGGGTGAGACTAGAACTACAGGCTATGGGTTAAGGGTGAAAGGTAAAATTTTTATGGTGAACGTGAGACGGAACTTCATCATGGAGGGTAGTGAGAGTATAGAATGAACTGCTAGTGGGAAATGATGGATGCTGGTTTGCTTTCAATACTTAAGATAAGTTTGGTTAAGTACATGGATGGAACAGTTATGGAGAGCTATGGTCCAGGTGCAGATTGATGAGACTAGGTAGAACAATAGTTTGACATGGATTAGGTGGGCCAAATAGCCTTTTACTGTGCTATAGCACTCTATGACTCTATGTCTCTAAGACATCTCTACCCAATTCCTTTTTAAAGATTGCTTCTTCCCAGGAATCAGTTCTTTAAATAACTGAAGCTAAGTCTATCTTCTCAGGCAAGGAAACCAAATTACACTCCAGGAATGATCTCACTGAGTCCTACATCATTTCAGCTCATCTTCCCTGTTCCTATTCTAACTTCATAATAAATGCAAACATGCCTTCAAAATTGATTATTTTGTTCAAATCTCAACTTTCCATGCGCTACATAAAGGCCATCCAAGTCCTTCTGAATGCCAATATTTGCTGATCTGTATTCTAAAATCATTCTGCTTTGTATTCTTCCCATGGAAGAGAATGATCATACATTTCAACGAACACTACTTACTTTCACACACAGTCAGTAAATCAGAAAAGAAAACATTGTGTTTCTCTTTGATAGGAATTATAAATAGAGGAGGTCCAAGGAATTGATCTATGCCATACAGTAGCTGCAAATTGCTTATTCAAACATCCAACTTCCATTTCTGTTTTCTGTATGTAAATCACATCTCAATCAATGTTTATGCTAATTTCAATCCCACGAGGCATAATTTTCTGTAACAACCCAAGATTGGGGCAATTTATCAGATTTGATATATCTAACCATATTGCATGCATTAGTTCTCTTTTATTTACCATCTAGAATATACTCGAAAAAGCACTCCATAGGTTTATCTTTCTTACAATCATATCAACTCTTCCTAATCATTCCAATTACAAACGTTTGTATAACCTTTTTTTCTACTACAAGTTCAGGATAACACACCCATATTTTAATTTATTCCCCTTCCAATGTTTATATACTTAAATTTGCTAACTTACAATCTGTGTAGCAGCATTCTAGAGTTTGGGAAACATTAGGAGACCAAAAGCACCTTCAGTCACCTTGTCAAATCCTTATGATATAACCCAAAAGTATTAATGTAGACTTTGGCATTATTAGTTTCTCCACTTATTTTCTTCATCCATATTAATTCCTTTTGTTCTGCCATCTTATTACACCCTTATGTTTTCATTATTTTCTTTGAACTATAAAGATTGATAGTTGTGCCAGTTCTCTGCTAGTCCATTATTCTGTTTTATATTTTTTTCTGTCCTTAAGAGGTTCAAATTTAAACTGATGAATTGCCCTGCATTTATAGCTTTCACAGTCTGTTCCTGATGACCACAGATATTCTCACTTCAAGTACTTGTAACCCTATTCACATTCACATTCTGTAGTTGGTTTTGCTATCATTCTGTAATGATCATGTGTTTGTTTTCTCACCTGAGTGCATGATTCATGTCAATCAGTCAGTTGCACTGTCAGCTAAGAATACCCATTCTGGCTTTTCTGGTCATGAGCTAATCATTCATTTCAACTTCCGGTTCCGTTTCTTTCACCTTGTCTCTTATTGCTTTAGATCTTATCTCCTATTAACAGTCTGTGCAATTTCTGATCCCAACCAAACTGTTCTTCTTCTTGTAAAGCTTAATGGCGGTTGGCAGACAGCCATAAGTTGCATTACTGTCATCTATTAAATTGGAGTGTGGAGGAAAGAGGCAGGAAGTATACCTGCCAAAACCCAACTCCTGAAAAAACTCAAATAATATCAGAGTCCAATGATTTTCAGAAAGTCAAACATGCGCTTGTAAACATTAAGTTGGCAGTGATATCCTCACAAGCAATCCATGTTAAACTGTGACTATCTCAAGGATCTTAATTTAGCAATTAGATACTTTCTTTGGATCTCAAAGGAACTACATTCAAACAATATATGCTGCACCGTTTCTTGAAAACACACTCCTTACAAATGCCTGTATCATACATATTAATACTGAACAAGAAATTATTCAGTAATATATCCAATATGTGAATGGTAAATATATCTTCTTCCTTACTTTTATACCCATCTCCCAGTTGAGTTCCCATCTGTAGTGTATTCAATGCTTTCATAATATTTGAATAATATTGTCAATATATAGTTTTTTAAGAATTCTTTGTATGAGCTCATAATTCATAACGTAGGAAGTATGTGTAAGGCATATATCATTATGTCATTACGTCATATATGAGCGCTTTACATAAAAAAAGAAAAAAACTAAGTAGACAACTATCTCGGCTCCTCTGTTTTTCTTTCATTCAGTTTCTGAAGTTACAAAGCATAACAGTGGTGACGAGAAAGTTTTAAAATGAACCTGAGATGACTTTCTACCTGTTAAAGTGCAGCATGTTTTTCTTCGGAGGGAGAGAGAGAGAGAGATATTCAAATAAAAAAGATAGAAAACAGATGGAATTAATAAGCAATGAGTATGGACATGGGTTCATAAACAGTAAATACTAAGTGATGATGATAATAATAATAACAACAACAACAACAACAACAACAACAACAACAACAACAACAGTAATAATAATAATAAATTAAAAAAGCAGAAATGGCTGGCCTCATCAGAAAGAAAGAAACATTTGCTTGCACAACAGATAACTGGATAATATATACTAAATGAATTGAACAGCATTCTGGAGCAAATAAAATAGCCAATGAAAAATGAGTGCAGGCATTGCTGAGTACAATGGGTAGAAAAGCATACAGTTACTTAGAAATTTAACTGCTCCAACCAAACTAGCCAAAATGAGCTTTGCTGATATCATGAATGTAACACAGGAACATTTGGAGCTGAAACCATTGAACATTTTTGAATGCTTTAGGCTTCATAAACAGAATCAAGGGGAAGGAAAGTCCATTTCAGCTTACTTAGGTGAATTGAAGAAATAGTCCGAGCAACAATGCTTAATGATGCCCGGAGAGATCATTTAGTTTGTGGGATCCTACATAAAAGTGTTCAAAAATGGCTCCTTGCTGAAGCAAATGCACATTTAAAAGAACAGTTAAAATCTCTGTATCAATGGAAACAGCTGACAAAGACACAATTGAGTAGCAGTCACGAATTAAAGTGTGTGAAGAAAAAGGCAACATTTAAACAATAACCTGTCTAGCAGAACAAATTATGCTACCAGTGTGGCAAAGGCCCACATATAGGTTTAAAGGCCAAACTTGCAGAAAATGTAAGAAAGTAAGACACATACAAAGAGTATTTTGGGCAGATAAAAGTAAATGGACTGCCCAGGGAAGAGAAAAAGGATATAAAGTTAAGTTGCGGTTTCAAAAAGAGCCATAATCTGCATGCTGTTGATGAAAAATCTGATAATGATGACAGTGACACAGGACCAGGTTGGCCTGAGATTTACAGGAGACAAGCAATATGACTTACTCTGAAGTGAACGGCAAATTAAGTAAAATGAATTGGACACTGGCTCAGCTGTTTCAGTCATTTCACAAAATGAGTTTGAATGGCATTTCAAAGATACTGAACTAAAGCCTGCAAATATCTAACTAAGAACTTATAGTGCAGAAAGTACAACTCTTGTGAGAATGACATTTGTAATAGTGAGATACAACAATCAACAAGCCACATTGGGGTTTCACATGGTAAGAACAGGAGGGCCAGCATTGTGGGGTCATAAGATGCAGTGATAACTACAACTTGATTGGAGGTCCACCCACCATTTGCATGCCACATTTCCTGGAAGATAGTGAACTGGAAGCAAATTAATATAAGTATTGGATGATGCCACAGTAGTGTTCAAGGATGGCAATGAAAAACTCAAACATATCAAAGGTATAACAGTGTTAAATGAAGATACCACATCCAAGTTTTACAAAGCTCATCCAGTTCCTTATACCATCTGTGATAAAGTAGCCAGTGAGCTAATAGATCACATGGAGGCTGAAGGAATTCTTCTCAAGGTTGAGTAGAGCCCATGAGTAATGCCAGTGAATCCTCCACTAGCCATGAAGGATGGTCTGTCAGAACCTGTGGTGATTTTAAGGCCAGCATCAACCCAGTACTGAAAGTAGATCAATATGCTCTATAGAGGATATGCTTGCAAACCTTTCTTGAGAAAATCACTTCAGTGAAATGGACTTAACTGAGGCCTACCAACAAATGGAAACAGAAGGAGAGTCCAAGTGTTTCTCATCACAAACAGTCACAAAGGGCTGTATTGCTATAATGGCCCATTTTGGAGTAGCAGCTGCACCTACACTCTGGCCAAAAGCTAAGAACCAGGTGCTGCAAGGCTGCCCAGGCACTCCGCGTAACTGGATGACATCATTATTACCAGTGAGGAGGACAAGGAACATCTTCAAAATCTCAAGATAGTTTTAAAAAGATTAAAAGATTATGGGCTCACAGCATGATGCAGTAAGTGTGAATTCTTTAAAGGAAGCATCAATTACTGTGGTGACCCCATTGATGCACAACCTTTACTGAAGTGTGCTGAGAAAATTCAAGCAGAAGTGGATGCCCCAAGGCCAAAGGATGTGTCACAGTTGGAATCCCTTTTAGGGTTTGTCAATTACTATAACCAGACCCTGCCAAACCTGGTTACTCGTCCCCTTGAACTCATTGCTACAGATCGGGAAGCAATGGCAACGGACAAACTAGTATGAGGCAAAGGAAATGGTGATGTCAGGCACTGTACTCACACATTATGATCCACATCGTCCAGTGAAGCTTGCCTGTGATGCTTTGCTTTATGGTATAGGTGCAGTCATGTCACATGTTATGAGCGATAGAAATGAATGCCTCATAGCCTTTGAATCATGTTCCCTTACTGCTGCCGGAAAAAAATATGTATAGATTGACTGATAGGCCTTTGAATCTAGTTTGGGGGGGGGGGGGGGGTAAAACATTTTAACCAGTACCTGTATGGGAGAGATTTTACCCTCATTACTGATCATCAACCACCTGTGCCCATTTTCATTCCATAGAAGAGTGTTCCACTAATAGCAGTAGCACAAATGCAGAGCTGGGCTCTGTTTTTTGGAGGATACAATTACAGGATCAAATTCAAGAGGACAACTAATCATGGAAATGCTGATGGATTGTCCTGTTTATCCTTGAAATACCAGAAAAAAATTACCGGTACATAAGAGGGCACTCCTCCTGACACTTTCTCCACTGCGATCACATTCCACATTAAACAACTAAAGATTTTGTACCCATTCATTTCCTATCCACCCAAACCTGAAGACATTATGAATGCAGTACTCCCAATACTCTACTAATTTTGCCAATACTTGATGATCAACCTTATGTCCTTTTACATTAACCCATTCATAATCAATCTGTTCACAGCCAATCTTGTTCTTCAAAGTTTAAATTTGAAAGTAAATTTATTATCAAAGTACATATATGTAACCATATACAACCCTGAGGTGGTTAACTTTTGAACCATCAGTAAGCACTTGCTTTCAATTATACACTTACCAGGATACAATTATCAGGATACGTTTCAGTTAAAAGAATTGTCTTTTCATCCAGGCATGATATCCAATCATCATGAGAAAGAAGGCTTTCAAGTAAAACTTAGGCTTGAAGCTCCAGAAATTGAAGAAAAAATGCTACATCATCTCCTTACAATGAATATTTTTGTTTTATAACTTTTTAATGATGAACTGTTTCTGAATAAAGTTGTTGTGTTGTCACTGTACTCCAACAGCACTCTGTCAGTCAGACTCGCATTCCTGAGCAGTCATTTTCCTTTCTCCAGTAACATGTTGCTGTCATCTTCCACTTTTGCTTCCCTTCATCATTTCCTCTGTCAATTCTTGCCTATTCCTAAATCTTCATTCCATCAAAACTCTTCATTCTACTGAAACTCTGCCTTCACCTGTTTAAATTGTTGACTGACTTTTGTCCTTTTATCCATGTCCAATTAAGCTTCATCCTTCAACCTCGGTTTCACCTGAAAGCTGCACCTGATCTTATAAAAGTACAGACGTAGCACTGTACACCAACTATATTATGCGTTACGTAGATTTATGGATGCCATTATTCTTGAATCTAACTATCTTGTGGATAAAAGGAGAGAATATTGGATTGCAAACAGAAAATAATCTGCACGTCCTGGAAATCTTGAGCTTCTGAGGAGGGAAATAAAGAGCCAATGTTTCAGGACCTGAAATGTTAACTGTTTATTCCCCTTCAAAGATACTGCTTGAATTTATGAGTTCCTCCAGCATTTTCTGCATATTGGATTGTAATTTTATGTTTAGTTATATTTTATACTAAGATTAATCTAATTCTATTGAATTTTTTGAAAACAATGAGATTTTTAAGCATTAGTTTACAAAAATTGGAGCATGTCTTGGTCAGAGATTAGTAACAATTCTTCCAGTTTGTATCAGAAACTGCCACAGATTCTGACACTTACACTTCTTCTCCTTTCTCTGAAATTCCCAGACTGCCTGAACAGGTCATAGTATTTGATTAGATTTTTATTGAATATCTGCTGTGAAATTCACAAGGATACAGATCTTATCCAGGTCAAATTGTACTCCCATGTTCTGGACTGTGCATTAGGTATTATGAATAAATATTGAGTGTAGTTCTTTTGCATAAAGCTATGCACACGTATTTATGAATGGAAATATTTACAGTATGAAATTGCTTTTCACTTGGTAGCATGCTCATAGGCAAAAGATTTTTGCATAAAGTGGTGACCTGATATATGAGTTTGCCAGCTGATTTGGATGTTGTACAAGATGATATGTTCTGGACACTTTTATTCTCTGCAATTCAGGCTTGAAGTTCTACATGGCTCAGTGATATCCTTCCCCTCAATATGAGCTCTATCACACATAGTTATGAACTCCTCTTCAATTTTACCACATGACATGATCAAGATCAGTCTCAGAATCAGATTTAATATCACTGGGAAATTTTCTGTAATTTGTTGCTTTGTGACAGTTTTTGTAATTGCATCAGTATGTTGGGTTCAGGACAGTTCTTCAAAGATGTTGACACCCAGAACTTGAAACTGCTTGTTCTTTCCAGTTCTAATCCCTTGATGAGGACTGGTGTGTGTCCTCTTGATGTCCCCGATTTGGTCCACAATCAATTCCTTGTTCTTACTGACATTGAATGCAATGTTGTTGTTGCAACATCACTCAACCAGCTGATGGATCTCATTCCTGTTCACCTACTTGTCATCATCCAAAATTCTGCCAACTATAGTTGTGTCATTAGCAAATTTATAGATGGTGTTTGAACTCTGCCCAGCCACGCAGTCATGGGTGTAGAGAGTAGAGCAGTGGGCTAAGCACACATCCTTCTGGTGTGGTAGTGCTGGTCATCAGCAAGGAGGAAATGTTATTTCTGATCTGCACAGACTGTGGTCTCCTGGTGAGGATGTCAAGATTCCAGATGCGAAGGGAGATACAAACACCTGGGTTATGGGGCTTGTTGATTAGAACAGAGTGTATGGTTATGTTGAACACTGAGCTGTAATCAATAGGCAGCAGCCTGATGTAGGTATTGCTATTGTCCATGTGATCGAAGGCCAAGTGGTGAGCCTGTAAGATTGCATCCACTGGAGACCAATTGTAACACTGGGCAAATTGCAGCGGGTCCAGGTCTTTGCTTAGGCGGGAGTTGATTTTAGCCATGACCAGCCTCTCAAAGCACTTCATCACAGTGGATGTGAGTGTCACTGGGTGATAGTTGTTGACACAACTCACCCTGCCATTTTGATTTTCACCCTTTTGAAGTAGGTGCAAGTCTCCAACTGCAGCAGTAAGAGATTGAAGATGTCCTTGAACACTCCCACTTGTTGTTTGGCACAAGTTTTCAGAACCCTACCAGGTACACCATCAGGACCTGTTAACTGGCAGGGTTCACCCTCTCAAAAGATGTTCTGATTTTGGCCTCTGAGACAGAGTTCACAGGGTCACCAGATGCTGCAGAGATTTGCACAGGTGTAGTTTTAGTCTCCTTTTCAAAGAATGCATAACAGGTATTGAACTCATCTGGGAGTGAAGCATCACAGCCATTCATGATGTTATATTTTGCCTTGTAGGAAGTAATGGCTTGCAATCCCTGCCAGAGCTGATATGCTTTTGATTCAGTTTCTAGCCTCAATCAGAATTGCATTTTTGCTCTTGAAATCGCCTTCTGTAGGTCATACCTGGACTTTTTGTATGGTTCTGGATCTCTGGTCTTGAATGCCATAAATCTAGCCCTCAGCAGGCAATGAATCTCCTGGTTTACCCATGGCTTTTGTTCTGGGTATGTCCAATATGTTCTTGAAGGCAAACTCTCATCCACACATATCTTGAAGCCAGTGACAACTGTGGCATATTCATTCTGATTCAGAAATAAATCCTTGAATGTTGCCTATTTCATCAACTTAAAGCAGTCCTGTAAGTGCGTCTCCAACTCCCTTAACCATACCTTCTTGGTTCTCACCACTGGTACTGCCGACTTTGTTCCCTACCTGTACACAGGGAGTAGTAGTACAGACAGGTGATTAAACTTTCCAAATTGTGGGTGTGGGATGGCATGGCATGGTAAACATTCTTGAATGTTGTATAAGAGTGGTCAAGTGTGTGAGGTCCTCTAGTTCCACAGGTGATATGTTGGTGGTAGTTGTTCAGACACTTCTTCAAGCGGGCCTGGCTGAAATCTCTCACAATGACATGGAAGGCATCAGGGTGCCCTGTTTTGTGCCTACAGATTATAATGCTCAGCTCCTCCAGTGCCTGCATGAAGTTGTCCTAAGGTGGAATGTACACCGCTGCCAGGATAATGGCAGAAAATTCCCTTAGCAGATAAAAGGAATGACATTTGACCACTAAATGCTCCAGATCAGGTGAGCAGGATTGAGACAGAACCACCACATCTGTGCACCTTGATGAGTTAATCAAAAAGCATACTGCACCACATTTATTTTTCAGAGACTGAGCTGACTTGTCTTTGTGGAGAGTCGTGAAGCCATGAGCTACGTCTGAAATGGCGGGTGATAGTCATATTTCTGTGAAGCAAAATATACAGCAGTCCTTGATGTCCTTCTGGTACAGCAACCTCTGAGTTTTTCAGTTTTATTTTCCAGGGACTGTACATTCACCAGCGGTATGTTCGGGAATGGGGCTTTAGTGCCTTGGCGTTTCGATTGTACTTGTAGAATGGCACGCCATCCCCACTTTTGTTTCTTTTTCTTAAAAGGGAACTTCACTTGTGACCTGAGTCTGCTGTCTGAGGTTCATTGATTTGAGTATTGATAAATATTTTAAACATCTTAAAGTGATGCTGCTTAGTGAAGTACCTACGGTTGTGACCATGTTAGGTTACTCAGATCATTCCTATCACAGGTACCAGAAGCTTTTACTTCTTTTGTTCTCCAACAACACCCTGTCCAATGCCACCTGCTTCTGTGTATGTTCTTATCCCTTAAGAAGCACCTTCAAATTCCAGGCTATCCAGCCAATGGCTCATTCCATCCTGGCATTTCTCCAGTTCTTGCTTTGCATAATTAAGTTCCCTCTCACATCCTTGATACCCTTGTTCTTAACAAAGCTATTGCTCTCCCTTTCCCTAACATTGCCCTTCAGCTCCACTCTCTACCTTCCATGGGACAGCAGTTTGAGTGTTTTTGAGGACAACTGTTTTATATGTCCATTGTCAAATCCGATTGGACTGTGTAAAGGCCCAATCTCTCTGTGCTACAACTACTTTAAAGAAATTTCTGGGCTGTAAAAGTAACAACCAGCTTCAAAATGTCACAAAACATTTTCTATGATAACCTTCCCTACACCTCCAACTTCCATTCCAAAAAAAAACAAGGATTTATTTTAATTCATTTGTCATTCATGTTAATTAGACAGTAGTACTGAGCCCAGAGGACACAGCAGCAGAATTAGGCCATTTGGCCAATTGAGTCTGCTTCACAATTCGATCATGGCTAATTTATTATCCTTCACAAACCCATTCTCCTGCCTTCTCTGTATAACCTTTGACACCCTTGCTAATCAAGAACCTATCAAGCTTCACTTTAAATTTCTCCTATGACTTGACCTTCAGAGCTGTCTGTGGTAATGAATTCCACAGATTCACCACATTCCAGCTCAAGACATTCCTCCTTATCTCTGTTCTAACGGGACATCTTGTATTCTGAGCCTGTGTCCTCGGGCCTTGGATGCCTGCCCTATCAGAAACATCCTCTATCTAAGCCTTTCAATACTCAGTAGGTCTCAATGAGATCCCCTCTTATTCCTCTGAACTCCAGTGAGTACATGCCCAAAGTCATAAAATTGTCTGCATGTTAACCCCTTCATTCCCAGAATCATTCTTGTGAACCACCTCTGGATCCTCTCCAATGCCAGCACCCACACCACAAAAATGTCCCAACACTTCAGCTTTATGCCAAGAACATAAATGCTTGTAAAGTGTAGGACCATCCCATTGATTTGAATGAGTATGCCTTACTGAATTTAAAAAAAATGCAAGATTTTTTAAAATTTTTGCTTAATTCTTTAAAATTCATTCTTTGCCATTTAACTCTGCTTACAAATGTATTTATAGACAATAGGTGCAGGAGTAGGCCATTCGGCCCTTCGAGCCAGCACCGCCATTCAATGTGATCATGGTTGATCGTCCACAATCAGTACCCCGCTCCTGCCTCCTCCCCATATCCCTTGACTCTGCTATCTTTAAGAGCTTTACCTTAATTCTTCCTTGAAAGCATCCAGAGAATTGGCCACCACTGCCTTCTGAGGCAGAGAATTCCATAGGTCCACAACTCTCTGGGTGAAAAAGTTTTTCCTGAACTCCGTTCTAAATGGCCTACCCCTTATTCTTAAACTGTGGCCTCTGGTTCTGGACTCCCCCAACATCGGGAACATGTTTCCTGCCTCTAGCGTGTCCAATCCCTTAATAATCTTATATGTTTCAATCAGATCCCCTCTCATCCTTCTGTTCTTCTACATTTTAAGTAATTTTACTTACTTCAGTTGCTTATATCCATTTTAATTTTTTTTTTGATATGTTATATAACAGAGACACAGACAAACAGGCTATAACACTTTAAGCAGAAAACCATCACAAAGCTATCATGACTGGGCTTCACTTTCTGCTCGATGAGGCTTGTTGTCGCTTGTTGTACAGAACAGTCATGGCAGCTTGGTCAAGAGCTCTACTGGATGCATGGGCTGCAGAGGTACATGGGGCTGTAAGAACAGCACAGGTGGTGAGCGCCACAACCCAGTGGACTGAAAAATCAAATTCAGCTTTCCTCCTTTCCCTTTCCCCCAAGGGTGTCAAAGTTCTGCAAAAGTTCCCCTTTGTCCTGAACTCACAGATTCTTCTAGATTTTATTGCTCTCCATTCCTTTCTTTCATTTGAACTCATCTTGCTCAACAGAATTCTTCAACTCTTTAAAACCTGTTTTAGCAACTGATTGTCATTTGACATTTCTTCTGGGGTCCATTATGAGAGATTTCCTTTAGTGTTCCTCTTCATTAGGTACTTCAAATCCACAACCATCATTGCTTCATTCAAAAGATTAATACTCGCTAATTGTTTCCAAATTTCCTGTCTCGTCTTTCCCACTATTAATCTCATCCATAATTCTACTCATAGCTCACAAGTCAGCTTGTGGGGTTAAAATAAGTGCTGTATGTTAGAATATCCAGGCCATCATTTGTAGACAGATGATGAACTTCTCACATTACAAATCATTGGCTGAAAATTGGCTGGAGGGTAAAAACAGGAAAAAGAAAATTAGAGCTGTGTTGCTCCATGGTATACCCAAGCTTGAAGGGACTGAAAGCTTAGATAATCTAGCAATAGCTTAGAGCTTGTATTTAGGTGCAAAGAAGCAGCATGAAGTGAAAATTGGTTTGGACTAGTGCAAAATGATTTCAGTCAGAGCCAGTGAGTTTATTATATTGTGCAAGTGTTGCCTAGGCAACAGTACTACCATCAAGCAACATCTAATTATTTAAAAAATCAAAACAGAAAGTACTGGAAAAATTCAGCTGATCAAACAACACCCATGCAAGATAACTGGTTAATCTTTCATGTCCAGGACCTGCTGAGAAAGTATTTTCTGTTTTATTTTAGATCTCCTGCAACAGCAATTTTTCAAAAAAATTCAAATTTGTGATAGTTCAGCTTAACTGATCAGTGTAAGAGCACATGAGGATATAGACCTCATGTAGGTAAGTGGGTTGATGGAGAGGGAAGAGCATGAAAAAAGACACACGTCCTGGTCATCCACTGTAACCAAGGAAGACCCCAGTTTGTGATGACTACTCATACCATTGGACCGGACTTCCGAGATCTAAAGAGTGGAACTGCCCCAGTGCAATAGATTTTCTACTTTAAAATCTCTTTTTCCAGATTCCTTCACGCAGTTTATGTCATTGAACAGCTGCACAAATCTAACTGTCATTGCAGATATAGTGGACAAAGGGCCCATTTCTTTACTCCATGACATTACAATTAGCTATAATTTTTTACGTATAATAATGAAATCATTATTCCAAAAGCGAAACAAGGAAGATCTAAAATATATTGATTGGAGGCTAGTATTGATTTCCTGGAGATACCTAGAGGGTTGAGCAGCATATGTTGGGAGGGAAGGAACTGTTGGTGTTTTAGGTTGAAACCCTGCATCAGTTCTGGTCACTGATCACGTCTGGTATTCAGAAAAGCGAGTTAATTTCTTCAGATTATTTTATTTTATTTAGTGATACAGCAGAGCAGGCCCTTCCAGCCATGTCGCCCTAGCAACCCTACAACCCTGATCAACCCTAACCCAATTCTGGGACAATTTACAACCATTTTACCTATACAGTAAGTCATTGGACTGTGAGGGGAAATAGAGCACTGGGAGAAATCTACACATTCCACAGAGACTGCTTATAGAACGAACTCTGAACTCCAGAATGCTCTGAGCTGTAATAGTGTAACACTAGCTGCTACACTACCAATAGTGCCTAATCATTTTTATTACATTTTAGCATGAAAATACATCTACAGGAATCTCCCATTCAGGTACATTCATGACTTGATGAGTTCCTCCAGCGTTTTGTGTGTGCTGCTTTATATAATTCTGATGTTTTCACAGAACACTTCAGCAATATGACATGCCTTTATCAATCCCACAGCAGGAAAAGAGGGCAAGAGATGACTATAAACCTGAGAAAGTCTGCAGATGCTGGAAATCCGGAGCAACACACATAAAATGCTGGAGGAACTCAGCAGTCAGGCAGCATCCATGGAAATGAATAAACAGTTGACGTTCAGGCTGAGACCCTTCTTCAGGACTGAAAAGTAAAGGGAAGATGCCAGAATAAAAAGGTTGGGGGAGAGAAAGGAAGATAGCTAAAGGTGATAGGTGAAGCCAAGTGGGTTTGAAAGGGCTGGTGAAGAAGGAATCTGATAGCAGAGGAGAGTAGACCATAGGAAAAAGGGAAGGAGGAGGGGGACCCAGGGGGAAGTGTAGGCAGGTGAGAAGAGGTAAGATGTCATAATGGGGAATAGAAAAAGAGGGGAGGGAGAAGGAAAACTGTTAACCAGATCTTAGGGAGGAGGTAGAAGCGAGCAGTGTGGGTAAGAGAACTATGAGTTTGGTGGCAGTGGATGGGAATTCTCCAGAGTTGGTAAGGTCAGTGATGGTGTTGCAGATGGTTTGCTGATGGTCCAGAGTGGGGTCCTCTTCAAGAGGCACGTATGAGGAGGAGTCTGAGAGTTGCCACCTGGCCTCAGGAAGGTAGTCAGTGTGCCACACTACCAGTACCCCTTCTGACCGCTGGTTTGATGGTAAGGTTGGGTTGGGGCAGAGAGGGTGGAGAGCAGTGTGTCACAGGGCGTAAGGTTTGAGGGAGAGAGTGCAGTTGAATTCGAGACAGTTGATGACTGTAGGTTACACAACACATACGTAAAACAAGCAGTACCTTGTAATAAGTCATCAGACGATTCCATGGTTCACTGAACAAAAAGAATTCATGACATTTGTACATCAACCATGTGAAGAGATTTCTACTTTTAGGTAATTGATAAAACAGACGTTTTATTTACCAAGTGGTTTATTGCATGATTCAACACAATCATCAGTTCAGAAGTCCTCTAGACAAGCTGTGTTTTCTTTAGACCAAAATCAGCTTAGGTCATGATGACCAAACATAGAACATAGTCTCCCAGAGTTTTGTTAAAACATTGCTTGATGATAATCAATTCCTCTTTGATATACGTGCTGATGTTAGATTTATAAGTTAATGCTTCAGAAAGGCATAGTAGTCATTTATTACAACCTACTGTAAATCTCTAGACAATACTTCTAAAAGGAGAATAGTAACTTATTTTTACTTTTAAAAATACTGTAGGAAGAAGAAAATCCTCAGTTTGTCCTTTCAGAACTTAAATTTGTGTTTTGAAATGTAATTATAGCCAAAGTGAATAGAGCCAACAAGCTCTCATTTCTACAGCCTGGAAAGAGTTTCTGAATTAAGTCCAAAGACATAATACATTGAGCAAGAACTCCACAGGAGCAGGTCACTTGGCCCACATACGCACCGAATATGATGCAAAATTAAACTCAGTTTCTTATGCCCCACGTGATCTGCATCCTTATATCCTAACATATTAGTGAGTCTATCCAACAGCCTCTTAAATATGACTATCATACCTGTTTCCACCACTACCCATAGCAGCCCGTTCTAAACATGTACAGGAAGTTAAAAAAAACTTGCCCACACATATCCTTTATACTTTCCCTTCTCACATTTAATGCACGTCCTTTAGTACTGTTGGATCCGATTGTGTAATTCTTGGATCAGACTGCTTATTTTTTAATTTTCTTTACAGTTTAACAATAATTAGTATTTTAGTTAATTACTCATATACAAGCAACTACTTACTATGATTCCTAATGGCTATAGTGTGCATAACAGTTTACTGTAGGGCTTCCCAACATTTTTTATGCCATGGACACCTACCATTAACAGAATGGTCCGTGAAACCCAGGTTGGGAACTCCTGCGCTCATGGCTTACAATGTAAAGTCATCCCTCCTTATCCGCAGGGGATTGGTTCTGAGACACCCCCCGCCACGGATACCAAAAAATGCGGATGCTCAAGTCCCTATCTCAGTGCGGTGGTCTTTAAGACCCAGCGGAACCCAGGACTTTATTTAACATGTCTCAGTGCGGTGGACATTAGGACCCGGCGACGCAGCTCTGAATCCGCAATGTTTCTGTTCACGAAAATAATCACAATCTCGATTGAAAATACGGTGGAAGTAATAAAGCGATCGAAAAGAGGTGAAACGCCATTGGACATTGGAAAAGCGTTAGGCTACAGTCGGTCAACGATCGGAACAATTTTAATGGAGCATGTGAAAGGCCCTGCCCCGATGAAAGCTACAATTGTTACTGAGCAACACAGTGGTTTAGTTATTGAAAGGTGTGTGTATGTTTCTTAAGTGTTTTATATGCATAGAAAGGTAAAATATGTACTATATACTAAGAAAAACGTTTGACTAACTGACGTTAAATAATATCAAATGTACCTGTTCCGACTTCAAAATCTGACTTAAAGACAGACTCAGGAATGGAACTCATTCATAACCTGGGGACTGCCTGTACTTTAAAGTCATTTCTAGATTACTTATAATACCAAATACAAAGTAAATGCTATGTAAGTAGTTGTTATACTGTATTGTTTAGGGAATAATGACAAGAAAAATGTTCAAACAATGAGTGCTGGAGAGAGAACTTCTGGGTTTTCCCGATCCACGGTTGGTTGAATCCGCGGATAAGGAGGGCAGACTGTATAACTCTGGCAGCTTGTTCTGCACTAAGCCAATAAGTGTTTCCTCATTGGTTACTTTTTTCTGCTATATTGACTAAGTACTTTGTAATTGGATTATTATTATCTTTAGATGTGAATGGATTTTTCTTATCTCTGGGTATAAAATAGCTGCTTTGTTCTAGGCACCATATTTTTGAACCTTAGCTTTCCCTCTTACTGTCTGTTCAGTTTCCTCCTGTTCGAACAATTCTTAATAAAACAAGCATGAAGCAACACATTTTATGCCTCGTTCCAGCCTTCTAAAAGAATTTTGCATTTAAACACCAGAATCGGTCATTAGTTAACATTCCAGCTGTAGGAGAAGATTCTTAACTGTCCTCCTACCAGGCCTATCATAATTTTACAAACTTCCCTCAGGTCCCTCCTCAGGGTGAGCGCACTAGATAGATAGATACTTTATTCATCCCCATGGGGAAATTCAACTTTTTTTCCAATGTCCCATACACTTGTTGTAGCAAAACTAATTACATACAATACTTAACTCAGAAAAAAAAATATGATATGCATCTAAATCACTATCTCAAAAAGCATTAATAATAGCTTTTAAAAAGTTCTTAAGTCCTGGCGGTTGAATTGTAAAGCCTAATGGCATTGGGGAGTATTGACCTCTTCATCCTGTCTGAGGAGCATTGCATCGATAGTAACCTGTCGCTGAAACTGCTTCTCTGCCTCTGGATGGTGCTATGTAGAGGATGTTCAGAGAAAACTAGAGAAAACAACCTGAGTTTCACTAGCCTCTCCTTGTAGCTCATACCCTCTAATCCAAGCAGCATCCTTTCCAAAATGCTCGATAACATTAAACACTCCAAATGCCATGAATGGTGCTCTCTCTAGATGCCTTGGTTGTATTGACTTTCTGAAGGGTGAAGGGTCAGGCTGGTTTTCAGTTGTTGCTTCCAACAAGATTCCTGTTCATATTACAATCCTTGCAAAAACAGATACAAAATCTACAAAAAACAAAATGCTGGAAAAGCAATATTTGGGGCCCCTATTGGTCGTGAGAAGAGAATGAATAAAAAAGTCCCTCCTCTGGTTTCTAAGGACATTGAATTGGATGGAACTGGAATGCTTGAGGCTGTTGTTTACATTAAGTTTTCTTCAGCAGGCCGGTTTGCAGTAACTGCTCATCCAAAGAATAAGATTCACCTTCAAGCCTGTATTCCTGTTGGAATTATCTTAATGGTTGAGAAGCTACTTCTGATATGGTATTGCAGCATAAAAGCCAGGACCAACAGGCTCCGGGACAGCTTCTTCCACCAGGCCATCAGACTGCTTAATCCATGCTGATGTGACTGTATTTCTATGTTATACGGACTATCCTGTTCTACGTAACATTTATGATAAATTACTATAAATTGCACATTGCACATTTAGACAGAGACATAACTTAAATATTTTTACTCCTCATCTATATGAAGGGTGTACGTAATAAAGTCAATTCAATTCAATTCATTGTAGGAGTCAACCTTTCAGGTGATACTGTCAAGAATCTGGTTTCAACAATGGTGTGATGAAACAGAAGGAAAATATTCTTGAATAAATGTGGCAACAGTTACGACACAGGTCCTTAAAGTTGTTATAGCCAGGGTTGGTAGTTGTTAGCTCCCACTACCTATTGAAAGCTCCCGATGGCCTGTGTCTCAAATAGCCTCTGACAATCAAGTCCATTCCTGGCCTTCATGTGTGATTTAGCTAGTAATTCCAGGGGAACTGTTTCTACTGACAGGAAAGGGGCAAAGGCACTTTACTGGTGCCTTAAAACCATTCCGTTTGGGCAGATGGTGCTTATCAGCTGTGGTTAGCAGCTCATCTAGAAGGAAGCAAACTCTGACTTCAAATATCCACTGCCTTGTGGCTCTACCCACTCATGGGAAACGCTTCACGAGTGAACCCTGAGGAAAAATCCACAGCTGGAGTCCCTAAGGCAGTCCTACCTTAACTGGCAACTCCTGCGATGCTGCTGGTGCCAAACTGGATGGGTCTCTGCTCTTCCTTTTGATCCTTCAGCTGCGTGGACAGGGGGAGCCTGCTACATGGGCAACAGCTTGTTCTCCACATTGTACTGCCCTGGCTTGCTTATTACTTAGACAGCTGGGATGCAATATCCATGGTTGACCCCGACCAGTCGAGGGCCTCAGTTGGGACACAGCTTTGTCATTTAGGCTTCACTCTAGGGCAGGAGTTCCCAACCTATTTTATGCCATGGGCAATATCATTAAGCAAGGAGTCTGTGGTCCCCAGGTTGTGAACTCCTGCTCTAAGCTATGCAACAATTCTGACATCATTATTTGTATTATTTAACAAGTTCTCTACAAAATATGCCTCAGAGGAAATTAGCTTGACATACATAGCCAGGTAAAGCCTTCATTGCAATATCTTATCACGGTATCTTTGTTAAGCTGCAGACATCCACCCACAGTACATCTTCAAGTCTTGGTACAGATGTCTAATGAAGAGCTGTATAAGATCTTAAAGATCAAAATCTTCATTAATGTAAAAATGCAATCTATTCCAAAAACTATTTAGTTACTTTTACATATACGTACTTGTTAGCAAGAGATATTATGTTTAAAGAGCTCTGGACACAGCAGACCCCGGATGTCTGAAACTCAAGAAATATTCACATGAATGATGTGTTTTGTGGATGTAAATATAAACCTCTGTTTCCCTTAGCTCTCTCTGTTGAATCTCTGCAAAAAGGAGCATTCTCATGGATAAAGAAGTTTCATTCCAGTGCAACCATTGCCTAAAATTCCAGTGCATTCAACTCAGAGCGAGGCAAAGGGTAGCAAGGAGAATGGGGGGACATTGGTTGCAGGCTGATCAGAGCTTGTGCTTGTGCTGTTGAACTGGAGATGCGGGAAAAGAGTGTTCAGCAGATGTTCTCACTGACATCTTCAACATCTCCCTGAGCAGCGCCACTATTCCAATGTGCTTCAAGGCCGCCACTATCGTCCCCGTGCCGAAGAAGTCTTCAGTGTCCTGCCTCAATGACTACCGTCCCATTGCACTCACATCCATCATCATGAAGTGTTTCGAGAGGCCCGTCATGAGGCACATCAAGACCCTGCTGCCCCCCTCACTGGACCCCCTGCATTTTGTGTACCATCCCAACTGTTCGACAGATGATGCCATCGCCACCACCTTCCACCTGGCCCTCACCCACCTGGATAAGAAAGACACATATGCTCGAATGCTGTTCATAGACTTCAGTTCAGCATTCAACACAATCATTCCTCAGTATCTGATTGGAAAGCTGAAACTGCTGGGCCTGAACACCTCCCTCTGCAACTGGATCCTCGACTTCCTGACTGGGAGACCTCAGTCAGTCCAGATCGGGAGAGGAATCTCCAACACCATCACACTGAGCACGGGGACTCCCCAGGGTTGTGTGCTCAGTCCACTGCTGTTCACTCTGCTGACCCACGTCTGTGCTGCAACACACAGCTCAAACCACATCATCAAGTTCGCCGATGACTCGACCTTGGTGGGTCTCATCAGCAAGAACGACGAGTCAGCATACAGAGAGGAGGTGCAGCGGCTAACAGACTGGTGCACGACCTGTCTCTGAATTTGAGTAAAACAAAAGAGATGGTTGTTGACTTCAGGAGAGCATGGAGTGACCACTCCCCGCTGAACATTGACGGCTCCTAGGTAGAGATATTTAAGAGCACCACATTTCTTGGTGTTCACCTGGTGGAGAATCTCACCTGGTCCCTTAACACCAGCTCCACAGCCAAGAAAACCCAACAGTGTCTCTACTTTCTGAGAAGGCTGAGGAAAGTCCATCTCCCACCCCCATCCTCATCACATTCTACAGGGGATGTATTGAGAGCATCTTAGGCAGCTGCATCACTGCCTGGTTCAGGAATTGCAACGTCTCGGATCGCAAGACCCTGCAGCGGATAGTGAGGTCAACTGAGAAGATCATTGGGGTCTCTCTTCCCTCCATTACAGACATTTACACCACATGCTGCACCAGCAAAGCTAACAGCATTGTGAAGGACCCCACGCATCCCTCACACAAACTCTTCTCCCTCCTGCCATCTGGAAAAAGGTACCGAAACATTCGGGCTCTCACAACCAGACTGTGCAACAGTTTCTTCCCCCAAGCCATCAGCCTCCTCAATAGTCAGTGTCTAGACAGACATTGTAATTTGTCCTCTACTGTGCCTATTTTTTTGTTTATTAATAATTGTATTGCCCTGCACTGTTTTGTGCACTTTATGTAGTCCTGTGCAGGTCTGTAGTCTAGTGCAGTTTTTATGTTGTTTTACGTAGTCTAGTGTAGCCTTGTGCTGCCTCACATAGGCTAGTGTAGTTTTGTGTTGTTTCATGTAGCACCAGGGTCCTGGAGGAACGTTGTCTTGTTTTTACTGTGTGCTGTACCAGCAGTCTATGGTCGAAATGACAATAAACTTGAATTGACTTGAACCTGAAATGATCCAATCTTATGTGCATGGCATGGGTCTGCAGGAATCTGTGCTTGATATCAGGAAAGGAATTAGTCGTTCAAGGAGGGACAAATATTGGGTAGTGTGAATTTTTGGAACCATAATTCAAAGGATCAAATTAAGGTAGTTGCCTTACTAGAGTCCCAATTACAGCAATGTCTTATTTAGATACGATTATCCAGGAGGAGCTACTGACAATGGGTTCTCAGTGGATAACATAGTCGAATTTTCAATAGGTTTCAATAGGTACGTTTAATGTCAGAGAAATGTATATGATATACATTCTGAAATTCTTTCTCTTTACTTGTAATTTTACTTGTAATTTTCCAAACGTGGGTACAGAAAATGAGATGACTGATATTGAATCAGTGTTAAGTATTCAAGGGTAACCCATGGTAGAAGCATCAACTGAAACTTTCAAAATGACGGGAAGCAAATAAATATGGTTCTTAAAATCGCAAACACGAGGAAATCTGCAGATGCTAGAAATTCAAGCAACATACACAAAATGCTGGTGGAATGCAGCAGGCCAGGCAGCATCTATAGGAAGAACATGGTTCTTATTTTACTTAATTCTGAGATTAGTCAATTTTTAATCACATGATGCTTATGTAAGCAGTGCAGTGCTATTAACTACCTAATCAACACCCGAATCTTCTTGAAACAGAGAATTAAAGTTTCAAGTACTTCGTACAATTTTACAGTATTTCTGGAATAATCTATATTCAGCCCAGTTCTTTGTTTATTTATAGATATTTCCTCTCTTTAAACGTATTGCGTAGCAGCTGCACGAACAGCTGGTCTTAAGTATACATATGATCTTGAGGAAAGAAAACACTGCGTGCAGGTGCAAGTAGCAACACTTCAAAGGATGAATCACACAGAATCCAGGTTGTTTAACTCGTTAGGGGAGTTAGACTACGCTTGCATTCTTTCAACCGCTCCCCCTATATCCACCCTCACCAATATTCATGATTTCATGATTTTGCTAAACCATACCACGGTACCAAAGATACCAGTCCTGGTGAAGGCTCTCAGCCTGAAACATCAGCTTTTTATTCCTCTCCATAGATGCTACCTGACCTGCTGAGTTCCTCAGCATTTTGTATGTGTTACTATGGATTTCCATAATCTGCAGAATCTCTTGGTTTCTGGTTCCACTGATAATTCCATTTGCTCTTCTGAACCTTTCTTTCCACTTCCGTCACTCCCTATCTCAAAGAGAGTTGAGTATAGGAGCAAAGAGGTCCTTCTGCAGTTGTACAGGGCCCTGGTGAGACCACTCCTGGAGTATTATGTTCAGTTTTGGTCTCCAAATTTGAGGAAGGATATTCTTGCTATTGAGGGAGTGCAGCGTAGGTTCACGAGGTTAATTCCCAGGATGGCAGGACTGTCATATGTTGAAAGATTGGAGTGACTGGGTTCATATACACTGGAATTTAGAAGGATGAGAGGGGATCTGATTGAAACATATAAGATTATTAAGGGATTGGACACGCTAGAGGCAGGAAACATGTTCCTGATGTTGGGGGAGTCCAGAACCAGAGGCCACAGTTTAAGAATAAGGGGTAGGCCATTTAGAATGGAGTCCAGGAAAAACTTTTTCACCCAGAGAGTTGTGGACCTATGGAATTCTCTGCCTCAGAAGGCAGTGGCGGCCAATTCTCTGGATGCTTTCAAGGAAGAGTTAGGTAAAGCTCTTAAAGATAGCGGAGTCAAAGGATATGGGGAGAGGGCAGGAACGGGGTATTGATTGTGGATGATCAGCTATGATCACATTGAATGGCGGTGCTGGCTCGAAGGGCCGAATGGCCTACTCCTTCACCTATTGTCTATTGTCTATCTTTATGTTTCCATGGCTGCTCCATTTCCCCCAAATCTACTTCCCCCAAAATTGATAGGCCTTAGTACCATTATCATCTATACCCAACCTAAACTGAAGATGCAAACAAAGTTTAAAAATCAGTGTAAATTTAAGAATATGTATGTCACGAGATACTGTATAACCCTGAGATTTGTTTTCCTGTGAGCATACTCAGTCTAAAAAACATAATAGAATCAATGAAAGACTGTGCCCAACATTATAGACAAACAAACTGTGCAAATACAGAAGTAAAAAAAGAAATAATAAGAAATAAATAAACAATAAATATCAAGACCATGAGATGAAGAATCCTTGATAGTGAGTCCATAGGTTGTGAGAACAATTCAGTGATGGTGTGAGTGAAGTTGGGTGAAGTTATCCCCACTGGTTCAAGATCCTGAAGGATGAGGAGAAATAACTGTTCCTGAACCAGGTGATGGGAGTCCTGAGGCAGCAGCAAGAAGAGAGCATGGCCTGGCTGGTGGGGGCTCTTGATGATAGAAGCTGCTTTTATGCAAGAGCACACTATGTGTATGTGCTCAGTGGAGGAGAGGGCTTTACCTGCGATGGACTGGGTTATATCCATTATTTTTTGTATGGTTTTCCATTCTCCAGGCAGTGATGCAACTAGTCAATATATTCTCCAACACATCTATAGAAGCTTGTCAAAGTTTTAGATATGATGGCTGTGGCAGCTGCAATTACCAGCCGCACCGTCAGCTGGGGATATTAAAGTGTCCTGTAGCCGACCATCCTCCTGATAATCTGGCAAACGACTGAGCTGGTGCATTACACCAGCCAGAGGGGTGTTCTCTGGAGCTGCTTCATTTATGCTGTATCTTTTAAGGAGAGGAATTCTTCTCTCCCCTGCAATTTACTATGGACTGGCCAGCGTCGAATATAAACTCACAGTCAGGAGATGAGTGGGGTCTCTTGGTTTGAGGAGTATTTACTATGTTGCTGTAACCAAGTTCTGTCCAGCTGATTCAAGTTTGGACTTTAGAACAGTTCTGTTGAGATTGTACACATTTTGGGTAAACAAAACCCCTATTTTTTTCACCTTTACCTGCTCTCCCAGTTTTATGCTCACCCTGGTCCTTCACAATGGCAAATCTTTGCAAACTATTAAGGAAGCAGAGGCAGTGCAGTACTTTCTTTGTAATTGTGATTACTGTACGTGCTGGGCCCGGGAAAGAGCCTCTGAAATGTTAACTCCAAGAGATTTAAAGTTGCTGACCCTCTGATCCTCCAGTGATGTTTGGCTCATGAATGTGCCATTTCCTCCTCATGAAGTCAATAATCAGCTCTTTGGTCTTGCTGATATCAAGCAAAATGTTGCTGTTGTGGTACTATTCAACCAGATTTTCGATCTGCCTCCTACATACTGATTTGTCACCAACTTTGTATTGGTCTTCGATAATGGCATCATCAGCAAACTGGAACATGGCACTGGAGCTATGCTCCACACAGTCTAATTGTAAAGTGAGTAGAGCAGAGGGCTAAGTGTACATCCTTGTGGTGCACCTGTGCTGATGGAGGTTGTGGAGGAGATACTGTTGTCAATCCAAACTGACTGGGGTTTGTGAGTGAAGAAATTAAGGATCTAATTGCACAAGAAGGGAATGAAGCCAAGGTCTTGGAGCTTATTGATTAGCTTTAAGGAGATGATAGTATTGAATGCTGAACTGTAGTCAATAAATAGCATCCTGGCGAATGCACCTTTGCTGTCCAGATGTTTCATGGTTGAGTGAAGATCCAATGAAATATCATCAGCTGTCAACCTGTTGTGCTGGTAGGCTAATCCAAGTCATTTCTCAGGCAGGAATTTCATCAGCAAATCTTAAGTCACTTCATTCCAGTAAATGTAAGTGCGACTGGAAACAGTCATTGAGGCAGGTTACCATATTCTTCTTAGGCACCAATATGTGTAAAGCCTGTTTCAAGCAGGTGAGTACCTCCAAGGTGATATTCATGAGCACTCCAGCCAGTTGATCAGCACAAGTCATCAGTACTCAGCCAGTTTACCCCATCTGGGCTGAATGTTTTCCGTGTGTTCACCTTCCTGAAGGATGTTCTCACATCGGCCTCAGAAACTAAAATCACAGTATATTCAGGGGCTGTGGGAATTTGTGAAGTTTCCTACATGTTTTATTGGTCAAAGTGAGCATAGAAGGCATTGATCTCAACTGGAAGCAAAGCTTAGTTGTCACCTGTTTACTTGGTTTCACTTTGAAAGCGGTAATAGCATTCAAGACCTGCCACAGCTGTCGAACATCCTTCAGTGTTTCAAGTTTAGTCCAAAATTGCCACTTCACCTATTATATCGCTTTCCAGAGATCGTACCTGGACCTCTTGTATCTTACTTGGTTGCCAGAATTGAATGCCTCTAATCTGGCCTTCAGAAAATTGTTGAACTCATGATTCATCCAGGGATTCTGATTGGAGAAGACTCTGAATGATTTTCTGAGGACACAGTCATCTATAACTGTTTTTTTATAATGTCTGTGACAACACTGGTGTATTCATTCAGATCATCTGATGAACTTGGCCCAGTCCACCTAGATGACTATTTATGTGTAGACCTAAATAAGACTGACAAAATACATTTGCAACTTTACTAATAATCTATAAATTGGTTAATTATAGTAAACGCAATTATTGGTTCAGCGTAACTGTGCATTCATTACAAATGCCTGATTAATTGAGTCAAAAAGGCCAATATTGTCTAGAGTTTCAAATAAAAAGAGATAGCCACATTTGCAAAGTATAATGACCTTATGGGACCTACAGTGTAGACGCGAAATGGATATGCATTTAAGGAGTGGACGATTCAGGTTTTTGATGAGGAGAGTTTAAATATATGATATTCTCTACCACTGGAGTCTGCACAGTCAATGTGGATTTAGATCTCCTTAGTCATCATACAATATTCTTAATCTAGATCCATTATCCTTAACTTGTCCCAAATTTTACTTTATCTTTCATTTTGTTACAATCTATGTATTCTTAAGTTACATTGTTTTTTTTTGTTTTAGTTGAATTTCTTTCTTTATTTAAACTGGTTCATTTTCTCAGAAAATGTATTCGCTTTAATTCTGTTCTCTTAAGATACTTTTATTTTGCTTCTCCTCAATTTTGCCCTCTTTATTCATTACTGTGATGTCAACTTTTCTTCCTGTTGTCTCTCCTGTTGTGGCAAATCTGTGGACTTCTTTGCCACTGGCAGCTGTGGAGCCCAAGTCATTATGTATATTTAAGGCAGAGGTTGATAGATCCGTGATTGGTGATGGTATAAAGGGATATGGGAAGAAGGCAAGAGATCGGGGCTGAGAGGAATATTAGATCAGCCATGATGAAATGGCAGGGCAGACTCGATGGGCCAAATGGCCTGATTCTGCTTCTACATCTTATGGTCTAAAACTGAAAACGTTGGAGATACTCAGGAAGAATCTATGGAAAAAAAAAGAGTTGGCATTTCAGGTCAGAGGTCTTTCATTACCTGTCCTCTCTACAAATACTGCCTGATCAGCTGTATGTCAGGTTTCCAACAACTGTAGTTTTTGCACTTAGGTTCTCAGAGCAGAGGACATTATTTGGATTCCTAATTTCTGATGTGTCTGAGATGTTTGTCAGGACCAGGCAATGCCTCACAAATGCTTTATAATTAGAACTTAGTTAGGTGAAGGTGACATTCCTGCCCATTCTGATTGTACAAAAATATGTGGACGAGCATGTCGTGATGAGGCTATTATGTTTCTAAAATGAGCTCTAGATAAATTGTGTAATCAGGCTATTTGTGAGGTCATGTACATCAGAAAAAGGAATCAAAAGCAGATTATTATCTAACTGAAGGGACACTACAAATGAATAAAGAATAGGGGTATTTAGGACTTCTAGAGCATGAAATACAAAAGTTGGCAAGCAGGTCTAACCAGCAGTTAAGAAGATATGTTGATCATCATTTCCAAAAATAAGGATGATTTTTTTTGCACAGGTATACAGGGTATAGATGAGGCCACACCTGGAATACAGTGCACAGCTTTGGTCTCTTACCTACAAAAAGGATACAGCAGAGTTGGAGGCGGTCCAAAAGAGATTCAGCAGGCTAATTCCTAGGATGATAAGTTAGTCCTATCAAGAGGAGATAGACAATTTGGGTCTATCTTCCAAGGAGCTTTGAAGAAAGAGGTTTGACAGGGTAAATGTTGAGATGTTTTCACTGGCGGGGAGTCACCAGTAAGAGGACGGGCTTGAATCTCTGGAATTCTCTGATATTGAGGGTGGAGTAGGCCAAACCATTAGATTAATTTAAGGCAGCACAGATAAATGTTTAAAAGACGAAATAATAGAGGGTTATGTGAAATAGTATAAAAGAGAACCTGAGGCCAGCATGTACCAGGTATCACGTAATCATATTCAATGGAAGGGCAGGTTTGAAAAGCTGGATGGCCTACTACTGTTCCCTATTTAGTTTAGTTAAACATTGTGTGAAATTAACCAAAGTTACCCTGTCTGCTCCACTACAGATTTCTGCCACTTGGGATGATCCAGCAGTAGGAGGACACATAGTGATTCCCTGAGAGTAGGGTCTGATTAAGAAACCACATAAGAAACCATCAGGAGCTTTATGGGAAGGTCCTTTTCCAATGCTATTAATTATCAATTGGTGGTGAAAGCAAGTGGATTCACACCAGCTACTGCAAACAAGCATAGTACTTAATGTGCTAGTAATCTCTTGGCCATAGTCCCTACACTGCTGGGCTACAGTGAGCAAATCACTAACCATCCAGAAGACATCAAGCAAATTGCAACTATTGAACATTATAAAGTTTATTCCAACATTAGTTGTTATATTTTGGCCAATTTTGCCTACTAGTCTGCCTAAACATGATATAATCTTACGAATACTTTGAAGAATATATGCTCTTTTATACTTCAAGTCCAAGTAGTTTTTAGAATTATTCTATATGCAATGTATTGTAGAAGCCACAAGTTTTTCTGCCTCTGAATTTTCAGAAACAATGATTCTAAATGTGTGATTTAAGATCAAGGGGACGGGAATTGGTAGATCCAACAGTTTAATTCTTAGATTAGGCTGATTAACTGCCATTTTCTTTGCAGTTTAATGATTAATTATCTGCTTGTATTTTAGTTCTTAATTATTCTGCATATAACAGTTTAATATGCCTCTAGTGGCTATACAAAGTATAATTCTGGAATCTGTGGAGGTTTCTTTGTTATGCATTACTTGAATAAGTGTTTTCTCATTGGTTAACTTGATACTGCAGTATTAACTAAGTGTTTTCTAATTGGTTAGTTCTTATCTATGGAATTAAATGGAATTTTTCCTTATCGCTGTGGGTATAAAATAGCTAAACACAAAGCAATGCCATCTTAATCTTCTTTGTCTTCTTTAATCTTACCTTTATTTTCAGTAGTAGATCTCTATCACTGTTTATTTAACTTCTGTTCTATCAACGCTTAATAAAGTAATAATAAAGCAACAAGGTTTCTGCCTCCTTCGTGACCTCTAAAAGTACTTTGAGTCAAAAACATCAGAATCCAGCATCTTCTTATTTTTGGATTGGAATTGATTTTTTTAAATTGTCACATGTACAGTGAAAAGCTTGTCTTGCACACTGTTCATACAGATCGATACTTTACATAGTGCCTTGAAATAGTACAAGATAAATTAGTAACATAATGCAGAATAAAATGCAACAGCTACAGAGAAATCACAGTGCAGGTACACGAAAGGTTCAAGATCATAACAAGGTAGATTGTGATGTCAAAAACCAATGTTATATATTAGGGAACCGTTCAATAGTCTTCTAACAGCAGGATTGAATCTATCCTTGAGTACATTCTTTCAGGCTTTTGTACCTTCTGTCCAATGGGAGAGGGCAGAAGAGAGAATACTTGGGCTTGGTGAAGTCTTTGACAATGCTGGCTGCTTTGCTGCGGCAGTGCAAAGTATAAATGGAGTCCATAGAGAGGAGTTTAGTTTCCATGATGCGTTGAGCTCTGTCCATAATGTTCTACAGGTTCTTACCATCATGAGCAGACAGATGCTATATCAAGCAGTAAAGCATCCAGATATAATGCTTTCTAGGGTACATTGATAAAATTGGATAAAAATTAACAGAGACTCCACGAAAGAAGGTGGACTTACAATTACCTTTGTGACTGGGTGAGTAACTTGATGATCAACTGCTAATGGAAACCTTGAATTAAGATTCCTAGGCTGACAAGCAGATCTTGTATTCAATCTCCCCATTTTTTTTTCCCGACAAAATTTGCGTTGGAATGTCAAATAATATTCTGTCTTTTGGTTCATGTAGATACTAAAGTTTTGGGATCCAAATATGAATCAAAGAGCAGCACGTTGTTATGACTCAGACTCTCCCTCATGTAACATCACCAGAAGTTAGATTTAACTAACCATTACTTTCATCTGTTGTAAGTGAGTTGTTGTTGTTTACAAATTGTCTGCTACATTTTCCATTCATCAATGGCATGCAGTTCAAAAATGGCTGTGCGTTATTTGCTGATACCCCCACAATATAAAAAAGTAACAATAAATCATGTTTTTTTTTGCTTTAAGTCAGATGTCATAGGTTTAAAGTACCTTCACCAATTTCCGGTAGAAAAATATCACATCTGATATTCAGATAATAAAGCACTGTGGAGATTGCAGCAAAAGAAGGGTTAAATGTGTGCTAACAAAAGAGGGTGCAGGCACTTTGTACATCCTTTCTCTATAGGTAACGAGTCAAGATGATAAGCTGACAAAGACAGTGTGCAGATAAGGTGCAGCCACCTAGCTGAACATAGCCCTTGAAAGCCAAACTCCTGTATAGCCTGGCAACCAAATTCACTGAGCATATCAAGATAAGAAAGAAAAAGCAAATGAAGGATTCTAGGTCGACTCTTATTATTGAATAGTTACTTTACTAATTCTCAAGTATTAATGGCCTTTAACAAATAAATGTAATTGGTTATTAACAACCAAAGTAAGTATTAGGATTGATATTTAAATATGGAAATGATATGATTCAAAAGTGACAAAGTTTCTATTGCACCAATATTTGTGTTGTGGCCTGGGGAAAAAAGTACACACTCGAGACTTTAATTTCGGGTTTTAATTTCTTTATCTGTTTTAGATGTTTAAGTGCCAGAAGAGGGTCTTAAAACAAAATGAACGAACTTTACAATCAGATCCCGCCGTTACAATCTCCGTTTAACCTTCGATCCACACACTTGTGTGTCCACCAATTGTGTATGCGGTATAAAAATACAAAGGAAATCGCACAAAACTAACACGGCACTAATATGGAACTAATACCGAACTAGTACGATACTAATATGGTAGTGGCAATTCCGAAGGAACACAACACAAACAACATTGAATCTTATATATAGTAGCGAAAAACGTAAGCGAATACATCTCATCTAAGACGTGTACTACTTTTTAGTACACACGTGCTGAACTCCCGAACAGAGACTAAACATTCACGTTACGCTGTTACATGCACAATCAGTTATGATACAATAAAGTTAGACAAAAGGTACACTTTGGCACAACTTTTACAAGATATTGCCTGGTAGTTAAATTACAGGAAGACTGACCTGCTTGGCTGGTAAGGAACTTTGCACAAGCCACGCTATCCAGTGTCGAGTTCTTTACACATGAAAATCTAAAGCATCCACATGTAAAACATGTCAAATTACCGATATTCTCGATTCGCCAACAAACATAAATGAATTCTCATGGATATTGTAAATTAATGCTCACCTTTCCTCACCATGCCTAGCACCTCTGGGGGAACTTGATCCCAAAGCTCCACCGGCTCCTGCAGCAGAAAACAAAATGGTCTTTCCGCTATCCCACACATGCGTAATGACATCACCATCTCCACTTAAAGGCACAGACAACTATTCCCACATTACCCGGATGAATGCCTGAGTACACTTTTTAACGATAATGAATAGCATTCAATGGTCACCCGGTTACACTTGTATACAACTGGACAACATCTCTATAAAAATGGCATTCATTTGTTCTATCTTCAGAGCACAATAATGGCAGGGCACATGCTATTCTCCTTGAGCACGAGTAAATGAAGTGTGATTGAGGAATGAGCGCAAGTTGTCAGAGAGCAGTTAATTGGTGATAACAGAACGCATGCCATGATCAACATGGGTCAGTCCGGGTAACCCGGTAATTTTAATCTCAGATTAAATCATTACACACAGATGTGGGCTAGAACTTGTACAGTGCCTAAAGGATTAAGATGCCACTGGCAATGAGGACCTTTCATGAACAAGAACCAAGGTTTTATGTATGATAAAATTGTGCTTGTACACATTTTGTACACTAAGTCCATTCTGCTGATAGTCTTGTTCCTGAGCTCTATGGTGTTGTGGCAGTAAGCATGAGGCTATCACAGTTTGGGGTGTCAGAGATCGGAGTTCAATTCTAGCATCCTTTGTCAGGTGTCTCTGTATGTCCTCCTCATGGAATGCATGGGTTTTCCCTGTCCAGTTTCTTCCTGTAGTCCAAGTTCATACCAGGTAGATTAATTGATTATTGTAAATCGTCCCGTGATAGATTAGAGCTAGTCAGGCTTGTCAGAGGTTGCTGAAGCGGCACGGCTCAAAGAGGCCTTCGAAGGACCTACTCTGCGCTGTATCACTGAATAAACAAATACATAAATAAAATATTAATATGGATGGAGGAAATATTAACAGACAGGACACATGGTCAGAGGATAAGGTCAGGTGAAGAATGGAATGGAAGGGTTGGAGGAATAGGGATCAATGTTGCACAGAATGTTGCATATGAAAGCATGGGGTAGTTGAGCTGGACAATTGGACAATTTAAGGACTTAAGTGATATGAAGAACTTGTTGAGATCAGGTTTATAGAGAGAGAAAAAAACAACATATAAGGAAAGCAACTCAGGTGGGTGCCTTAGGTTTCTTGGCAACAGATGAAGGAAAGGTAAAAGGCTGAAAGTAAAGCTTTGGAAGCAGTTAAGATCTCCTTTGAGGCATAGCAATCACTGTCACAGGGCGTTGCATTGGCATTAGAATTTTGGGAGTTGGTGCTGAACAGTTCGTGGCATTTCAATAGTCATAAACCACGTTGCAAGTGGCTACCATGCACATTTTAACAGTACTTTATGATAGCAAAATCATAAAGGAGGGCACCCCCCAAATGGTTGTTAATATAAATCAGGGATAATGGAGTTGAAGGCAACATACTAACATGGGTGGATGATCTGTTAAAGGGCGGACTACAATAAATCAATCATACTCAAGTGGGCAGGTTGTTACAAGTATGGTGACAAAGGAAACAATGCTGGCTGCTCAGCTACTCACAGATCACATTAATTACTTGGACAAGAAAAGACTCAGTATAATGTATCAAAGTTTGCTGATGATATGAAGCTGGATGAGAAACTGATTTTCAGCAGGATGCAAAAAGGCTGCAAGATGATATTGATGGGTTAAGTGAGTGGGCAAAAAAAGTGGCAGAGAGAGGATAATGTGAGAAAATGTGAGTATTCACTTTGATAGAAAGCCCAGACAAAACAGAAAACAGGATCAGGTAGCAAAATGGACTAGGGGCATTGGATCAACTAAGATGTTATTGAATTGCAAAGGAGACTCAAGGGGTTGTCTGGTCTCCTGTTTTTGTTTCCAGTGTTATTGTGTGGAGTACAAAGCCTTTGGGCTACACAATAGAAATTTTAGCCCATTACCTGCTCATTTGGCTCAATGCCATTTAAGGAACCCCTGGACAATTGACTGCACTTACCTGCATCATACAAGAAGTTGCATTCTGAAATCATGTCTGTGGCTCTGAAACACTCCTGAATATCTGGAAGATAGGAAGGTGCAGTGTAAATGCCCTCTTCATCCAATATTAAATACCCTGTTGCCTGTTGTCTTGCCTCACAGATTCTGATTAAAATTCCTTTTTATGCTTCTGCTTTCAGTAAGATTTCCTTTCTTTACATTAATGCCAGCTGAGTCTGCCTTTTTTATTTCTGGTTCTAATTTTATGGTCTATTAGATTAATTTTCCACTTAGCTTCATCATCAGAAGTAGTCAAGCCTCAGTCTGCAAATAGACCATTTGGATTTTGAAGGACTCCCTCACACTTCTCCATCTGACATGACTTTTAGTTCCCTTGTGCATTTTCAAAGAAGCACAGTCACACCATGGAGGAACTTCTTCAAGTGCTGATAAAGAACTAAGGATAGACCAGAGCAAAGACGATGTAGTTAGGCCCTCTCCTCTGGCCTTTGTAAAAGGAATTTTTGAGATTGTGATAAATATATTCCTTTTGAAATTCTACTGTTCAATCTTAGTAATTTGCCAATATATTCCTTACAAAAATATGCAGCTATTATTTTCATTTACTTGTATTGTCTGTCTAATCTTCTCCTGCAATTTTATCAGCTATATCATCAGAGTGCAGTAGCAGATATATGACACTGTCACTATTTTAACAGTTTTTCTGCCAAATGCTTCTTTTATTTATTCCTAGCATAAAAGGCACTCAGACTTACCAAGACACCAAGTTGTTATAAAATGATGAGTATTTCTGCGAAAAAGCACCAGCGTATCACACGGTTTGTGCAAAATTCTCCTTACATTTATAAATTGAGGTATGGCACCAGTCGCAATCAGCTGTGAAGGTAAAAAGTAGCCAGATGTCTTCTCGATCCAGGCAAACTCGATTGCTGAAGAGCCTACCTGATGATCCTTAGAGAGGCTATTTATAGCCAATCCTGGAATTGTTCATAAGGAATTTTTCTCTCGCTATGTGCAATCTGTTGCGGCCCTTGCTTCCCTCCCTCCACAACACTCCAAGAGTCTCTGACATTTCTGCAGACTTCCTTCCCATTGTTTGTCTGTTGCAGGTGAGAATTCACTACGCACCTGCATCTCACCAGCCTCTTTCACATCAGGCTCAAATCTATATTTGTTCAAACACATTTCTGACAATGTCAGAGCCTGACATTGTTGACTTTATACTCTTTGGAACTGATAACATCCCTCCCACCCCCACCTTCACCCCCTCCACCTTCCATTCCACACTGCATTGTATATTGTTATTAATATTAAAACATAAAGACTTACTTTAAGATCAAAATTCACAATTTGAACTCCAAAATTCCAGTCAACTGATGCTGAAGAACTAGTTACAGTTGCTTCAGAATGTTGTTTGACCTCTATCCAGGGTAGCAAATGTTTCTGACATTAGTTAAGAAATGCACATATCTTTCTTTGAACCTTAGTTCAGGAGCCACAACTAAATTGAAATTAAAGAGGTGATAAACACAATTTTGGCATCCGAGTTAAACAGAATTAAAGACCATCAATCGGATTTTTATCATCATCCTTTTGAAATAATCCAAGAATATTTTGTCCTAAAAAGGGTTAAACAAAAAATATTTATTCTGCAGATGATTTGGCAACCACAAGTATTCCGAATGGCTTTTATTTCCTCTCAATTTGTTTTTAATACATGCATAGCTGACCCCTGGCTAAACATTTTCAGAGTTTCTCATTTTTATCTTTCAGGAACTCCCATTCATTCCAGTAAGAATCTCACCTGGCTTTGATTTTCTCCAACTTTGACCGTCTCCACAGTACCAGTTAAACAAAGAGAACACAGAAGAGATTGTATATTTCTTTCTCGAGTTAACTTCTATTTTAAGATTATTTCTTAATTGAACACACATTTAAAGGTATCAAACCCCATCAAAAGATATTTGAACCAGCTAGTATTTTATCAAATTAACAGATCATTTTGTAGATTTGATGTACTTAGCCATAGGGATTATGTTTGTTTTCCCTGTATAGATTTTGCAGATAGTTTGTTCAGAGCAGTTCTTCAATGAATAGACAATGCTATTACAGTTAAAGCTACAACACACTTGCCTCTCCTCACCTCCCCTCCCTCCGAGAATCTTGTATGCAAAATGGTTAAATCTAGCTACCATTCCCCAGGTTGGATTTATGCCAAAATGGTGGAGCTGGCAGAGGAGATGAATGTGAACTTTGTGCATATTTCCAGCTGGCTTTGTGAACTTGCAAAATTATGTACACTTGCATGCTGGTGGAGCCAGATCACTAGGTTAAGCTCTCCAACTATAAACATATCCCAAGCATCAGAACTTACCTAAATTGAAATAAATGCTTTAGGATGAAATCTGGGCTGCTACTGTTAATAGTAAAAGGAAAAAAGAGCTGCTGTTTGTAGGACTAGCTTCAGGGATTGCATCGCTACTGTTAATGCCTCTAATACATTTGGAATTTTTTCTCATGCTATAAGTTAACTTAAGTCAGAAAACCATTTATGGGGAACAAAGAAAAATATTTTATGATATATTTCTTGTAACTGCTGGTTTTCAGCCAACTGAACCACCTCTCCTATAATGCTTTTCATACAGAGACTTGGAGAATTGGTCACAATTGGATCAGAAAATCGAAGTGAAGAAACTTTGATTGATTGAACCGTAAATACTGCTATCAAGCCAGAAGGTCATATTGCAGTGATACCAGATGTAGATAAAAAGACAATACATGAACACAGAGATTGGTAAATAACTGAAAATTGTTGCACTTGTGAGGAATTCATTCTTCTAAGTGGCTAAGCAATGCTGCATCATCTCTAAAGACCAAGTTAACCACTTATGTTAAAATCACAATTATTCTCAGTAAGTCAGTAAGAATACAAATCAATTGGGAAACAAGGTAATATGATTGTCTAGGTTTTTACTAAGATTAAAGTTCATTATAACAGTTGTGATAGCCAGGGTGGAGGGTGTTGTGGGGGAGAGGGGAGAGGGAAGTAGTGACGATAAGCTCACATTGCCTATTAAATATCCTCAATGGTGTGTGTCTCAAGAAGCCTCTGAAAGACCAAGCCCAGTCTTTGGCATTCATATTTGGCTTAGCTACTAAGCCCTGTGGAACCAACTCTACTGCCAGCAGAAGGGGCAAAGGCAGCTTGCTGGACCATCAAAACCAATCACTTCAGGCAGGTGGGGCTTGTCAGCATTGGCTGGCAGCTCATCTAGGAGAAGTGAAACTCTGATCCTAAACCTCTGCTGCCTAGTGGATATGCCTAGTCACGTGGAAGGCTTCGAGGATAAACATGTGGAAAAATCCAGAGCAGGAGTCTTTAAGGCAGTCCAGCATTGAATTCAACGTTGACTGTCAACTTTTGCGATGCTGCTGGTGCCAACCTGTTTTGGTCAGTCATTCCTTTGGATTCATCAGCTGCATGGGGAGGGGGAGCCTGCTACATGGGCAATAACTTGCCCTCCATGTCGTACTGCCCTGGCCAGTGCCCTGGCTTGCTTATCACATAAACAGCTGGGACCCCAACCAACGGAGGGCCTCATATTCAGACTTGTGATTTTCTACAGAATGGAACATCGGAAAGGATGATTTAACTTTCAGATCTGCTTCTATCCCTATGGCAAATTTGTATATAAGTATTTAAATGAATCACATGCACAAGTGACGTCTTAAGCACACGGGAGTAGGGAATACTTTACAATAAAATACATTTGCATCTTGGCGTTACAGAGCACCTTCAAATATGCCTCAAGTGGTCACAAGGATTGTCAAAATAACCTAGATCAGTGGTTCGCAACCTTTTCTATGCCCCACACCCCTAGGAAGTGTTTGATTAATGTTCACACCCCCTACAAAAGTAATATCCCATTTGAAGATGAAGAAGTCTAATTTCTAATTTTTGAACCACATACGATACTGTGGGTGAACAAATTGAACTTAAAAAATAAGCTTTTAACTCGGTGCATAAAATTCAAATATAAATTGAGCAATTAGATTCTAATTTATTCAGAAAAAAATTGTAAACAGTAAAATCAATCCCAATTGTGAACATAAAATTCAATGACTTCTTTGCTCCTGCTTCTCATTCATGATTTTGTCAAAACATGGAACTTTCTCGCTGACTGCGATCCGCAGGTCTACCTGTGGATTCAGGCAATTCTTAGATTTTGTCTTGATTGACAAAAGAACTGAATCCAGATTCACACAAGTATGTTGCTGCAAATGGAATGAGGACATGGAATGCTTTTCCACCAAGTCTTGGGAACATATCCAGTGTTGCACACCAAAACTCCTCCAAAGTCTTGCTTTCAAATTGCATTTCAAGAGCTCGATTTGTCTGCAAATCATTAAGATCTTCCTTCAGCTCTTCATCATCTGACATTTTCTCTAAATTGTAGGAATATGGATTCATGATCCATTCTTCTGAAATCTTCAGGTCTCCAGCAGCAAAATATCCATCAAACGATTCTGACAGCATTTCCAAATGAGCCACAATTTCTTCACGCACAGTAGAAGTTATGGATCCAGCATCATCAACCATCTCTTCTAGTGAAGGAAAATTTGAGAGACTGCCTCTTTCCATCCTTTGACGCCAAAGACATAACTTTTCTTTGAAGGCATTCAACTTTTCACAAGCCTTCAATATGTTTATCCCTTTTCCTTAAAGAGAAACACTCAGGTCATTCATACGAGTGAAAATGTCAGCTAAGTAAGCCAGCATTCGGGTGAATTCCTGTGATTCCATTGACCCAACCAGATCACATTCCTGCTCCTCCAGAAAAATTTTGATTTCTTCCCGCAGTTCAAATAAGCGGGTTAAAGTTTGTCCTCGTGACAACCAACGGACTTCTGTGTGGAAAAGCAAAACTGAATGCTCACTTCCCAGATCCTCACAAAATGATTTGAAGATGCGATGGTTCAAAGCACGCTCCCTGATCCAGTTGATGATCTTCACACAAGTATCAAGGACTTGCTTCAAATTTTGAGGCAATATTTTTGATGCCAAAGCATGCTGATGAAGAAAACAATGGGTAACTTGCAAGTCTGGAATCTCCTTTTTCGTCAATGCAGAAAAGCCAGATTTATTTCCAAGCATTGCAGGTGCCCCGTCAGTGCACACAGAACCAATGACTTTGATATCTAAATCATGTTTGGCAAAGAAGTCTTTCACCAGCTGCATCACACCCTTTGCAGTTGTGTTTGTTTTCAGATCTTTACAAAACAGGAAATCTTCCTTCACAGCACCATCATTGACGTACCTCACTAATGTGATGAGTTGACTACAACTGGAGACATCAGTTGACTGATCCAACTGAATAGAGATTTTAAGAGGACTAGCTCTGACATCTGAGATGACTTGGTCTAAAATATCTTCATTCAGATCACTGATTCGATTGTGAATGACATTATTTGATAGGGGTACCTGTTCAAATTTTTTTCTTGCTTCTTTGCCCAGGATAATTGTTGTCATTTCCAGTGCACATGGCTTGATGAGATCTTTCGCAATTGTATGAGGCTTCTTGGATTTGGCCACTTTATATGCCACTTGGAATGAAGCAAAAGATTGTGGTTTTTCAACAGAAACAAAACATTATATTGGAAGAGTTCTTTGTGAATCAAAACAAGCTCTTTTGATTTTCAATGACCCAACATCATGTCCTTCAACATCAGCTCCGCCATGCTTGTTCTTGAAGTGCTCTTGAAGCTTGGATGGCTTCAGATTTGTGTTGGAAAACACAACACTATAAAGAACGCACTGGGGTTTTTGCAAGCCATCATTTCCTGTTGTGCAAGTGAAACCAAAGCACACATAGTCATCATTCCATTTCCTTCTTTTTGACATGATGAAGGGTTAATGAAGGGTTAAGGGTAAAGAGAAAAACATGAGCTAATATGAGAAAAACTATCTGACTAAGTCAGGGATGACCGCTTTACTCAACCAGACACGCCTATAGCAAAGTATCGCGCAAAATACGCTTTCGAATATTATATTATGATATTATCTGCAGTTACGCGAAGATAAATCATCAGGTGGAAATGCTATGGGGACGCAACGCAACTTATTAGGCTACTCTCTACTGAATTTACACACTTATTTCCGATGATTACCAGAGATATGAACTCACATCACACGATTCAAAGTCCTCGGTGCTAACCATGATATCTCCTCCACTAACACAATTCAAAATTATCAATGATTCAAGAAAAAAAACCTTTGAAATTCAAAAACTTCTTTAATGCATTGAGACAAATATGAATGAATGACTTCAGCCGCTTTTTATCAAAATGCCGCTTTTTAACAAAATGCCGCTTTTAAAAATTTTATAATTGAATAATTTACCTACTGTCTGTGGGTTTGGCTTTAATGTGAAGTCGTTACTCAATGGTTGATTCAGGATGTATAAAGATTTTGGCATTATGAGATGATTTTTAACTCTGAGATGTAACCTTCTAGCTAACACTGATGAGACTCCTCAATGCTGACTCGAGCAGCGGGAGGCTGGAGTGAGTTTACGTCTCTCTCGACTCGGGCAGTGGGAGACTGGAGTGTGCTTGGGACAAACGTTACTACCACTTTTCAAGGCATACTGGCAGCTTGCTGAGTGATAACTCGTGACTCGTCACTCAAGGACACAAGCCACTCTTTGTCACACCCCCTGAAATTCCATCTCGCACCCCAGGTTGGAAACCCCTGACCTAGATGAATCAGCTTCAGAAATAGATAGATTTGAGAAACTTTTCACAGCATCTATGGAGCAGTGCTAATCAATGTTCATCCACAGGGCCCCGAAACTCCACAAACGGGGGAAAGCTCTTGGATGTTGAAGGTTTCCTGGGGGTGAACAATGAGTCAGTAAAACTGTACAGGCAGCAACAATTAAAATAAATGAGGGAGAGTGGTAATTTCTATTACTGAGAGGGATGCCTGAACACCCTTCAACACTCATACGGATGAGCTTACTGATAGGGAAGCTTTGAATGCACGATTGTCACGGTTCAGCAGTGAACAGGACAAAATGGCAGCTTGAGTGAAGGCAGGCTGGATAAGCAGTTTAGGAGAGTGCAATTGAGCATCTGATTCTATTATAGCATTTCTGGAGAGAATTTAAAAAAAGGTCTTTACTGCTGATAAAATTCCTGAGGTAGTGGATTGGTTTGAAAATTTGCTGGAACTGAATAGTGCCAGAATAGAACATAAGGTGGCAATTCTGCAGATGGAGATAGACTCTGAGGTCTATCACACATACAAAATCTGGTAGCTCTCCAGAAAGGCAAGAGTTCCTTCAATTGAAATAGAGTGGCAACATGGGAGTCCATATAAAATACAAGATAGTCAGACTACAGAGATGTGTACCGATATACCAAGGACAGTTTCAAGTCAAATGACTTTGTGCTGTTGCTGATCTATAATGCAGTATTTATTATAGTAACCCATGGCTAGAATCACACATCGCAACTGGCATTACTGGGAAAGGAGTGGCTAAGAAAACACTAAGGAATATGTTTATTATCCAGGCTGATATTGTGAAATCAAGCCTGGAACTGTTCTGAAGAAATGTTAGCCATGCATATAGTGGCATAACCACCAAGAAGTCAAACCAGACTGATGGCAAATCTTGACCAATGAGATATTCAGGTGAAAAAAGTGTAAGACAAATTAGGGAAAATAGAGTCTGTATGTAAATCATAAACACAAGAGATTCTGCAAGTGCTGGAAATCCAGCACACACACATTTCATCAGGTTATTGGCCTGAAATGTTGACTGTTTATTCCTCCCCATAGATGCTGCCTGGCCCACTGAGTTCCTGCAGCATTTTGTGTTTCTTTATGTAAATATCATGAATGGGCAACGTCACTCATGATATTTTCCAAGACTGATAAGACAGATACATCAGGTAGCAGCTATAAACTTGCTAGCAAGCAGTAGCTATCAGTAACAAATCATTTATGTTTATGTGAAAGTTATGTTCTTCACAGCCACAGAAATTAGTAAGACAACAGAAATACACACTTCTGAAATGAATTTGTGAGCACACTCAGAGGTTGTTTTAATTCACGTAAGTGCTCAATTATGGACATGCAAATACTTCCAATAGAAGATTTAAATTACACCCTGATTAAAGATATCTGAAGTGAAGCTATTGTCCTGAGAGAGTGAATCTTAGATGCATTACCTGTGGAACATGTCAACATTGTAAAGATAAAAGTGACTGACAAAAACCTCTTACTTTGGCCAGGTCAAAGACCTAGAAAATGAAGTACCAACATCCAAAGAGTAAAGAATGAAACCAAACCCCAAAAATCATCCCTTTGGAGATGGTGTGACCATTTCCAAGAGTTCACCATCAATCTTTATCTAATTGATAATGTTCTAGTCCTTTTTGAGGCTCATTCTAAATGGATTGGATTTTAACAAGTGGAAGCATATACAACATCAGAACATATATGTAATTCAGAGCTGAAATTGACTTTTGAAACCAGTGATGTACCAAGAGCAGACATATGAACAATTGACTTCATTACACAACATAAATGCCTATGAGGTATAATAATGGTAGGTGCTCATTAATAACTGCACAAGAAATAAACTTGAATAGCACTGAAAGTTCTTCAGGATGTTTTAATGAAGACTTGGACACAAAAATTCTACGAAGTTGTTTGAATTATTGTTCCCTTAATCTCCTATTCAAATATTTGTATGATGCCAAATTTTACCTCAACAATTGATGTAATGGCATGTTTCAAGCACATTGGAGTTGAATACAGACCAGGTGTAAGCGGAGAATAGTAGGACAGAGGTGAAATAAAGGCAAATTGTGATTTGCATCCAGGAAATATTGGAAAGAGCCAAAGGAAGCAATAATGCTATATGAGTATGCAAGAGTACTAAGACCAATAATTTAATGTGTCAGTCTGCAATCTGCATGATATATCATGAACCTGGAGGAATAAGAAGTGGCCAACCTGAACAAGTGAATGCATCAGCAGAGATCAGAATCTATTGAAGAAATATGTGATGAGAAATTTGTTGCAAAAGTAGTTAATGGACTAACCACTGAAGGGGAGATGCAAGTCAATGGTGAGTTAAGTCAAGATATCGCATATTGTTCAGATCAAGAAATCATTGCACACCTGAGATGCATACAGAATTAAGGTCTGAGAATGCTATTTAACAGTTTCAATCTATAATTGCTGAAACAAGTGATCCAGCATTGTGGTATATTTGCATGTACCTATGTCAATAAATTACATATGCAAGTGATATAATTACACCATGCATATGGCAAAAACACACATTAGTTATTGTAAGTCTGCAGTCAAATTCTTAGGTACATTCTGCAGTTTCTGCTGTTTTTTGAGAAATATTAATTATGCATTCCCAGTACCACAGCAATGGCTCACGGACCAAATGCACTCTAATCCCTTGAATCTCGTTAAGTTACAGCTTTAGGTTAGACAGTGAAAGACGTACAACAACTTGGTGGTGCTTGAACACTTACAGTACATTCCTGTTGCTCACCATAACACTCATTGGCTGGAAGCTTCAGCAAAAGCTACAATTTCAGCAATCAGCAGAAAGATCTAAAGCCAGTCTGGACCAATTAAGCGATAGGTGCAGCTACTGGTAGATGTTTTACAATTCACTCGACCCAGGGCAATGCTGAGGAATGGCACAACACAGTATTTCAAAGCTGCACTGGAGGTAGAGGAGGTTCAAAGTGTGACAGATGATACCTGACCATAGGGAGCCCTAAAAACCTTCAGGAGTACATTGCGCAGGTGGGGAAGGCTGCAATTTATGACAGTCTGAGGACCTGCCAGCAAGGCTGCAAAATATTCAGTCAGCTCACACAAATAATTAAGGCCAGTAGGTACTTCAAACACTGTGGCCAACCAGCTTCACGCCTCCGGTCTTGGGCATAGCTGAACGGTAAATCAATTGGATCTCAATCAGTCACCACCTGCAGTCTCCATCCATCAGGAAACATGACTAACACACACACATACTCCACTCCACCCCACCCTCGCATATTTGGTACTCCCGCAGGTCTCTCACTGACATTCCTCAGTGTGAACAAACTGTCAGCTGCTTAACCACGACAGGCACACCAGGCAAATACTTGACACTCATGAGCACACTTGCTCATGTTTTGCAGAAGCAGCTGGATAATTGTATGAAGCAGAGTTAAGCGTGGTTGTACCTTGTTTGTTGCTGGACAATACAGGCAATGCAGCCCACGTCTTTATTTGCCCCCACTGCATCCCCCACACTTGTGTGACCAGTCCTGATGTGTGAATCCAATTGTCCTGGGTCGCCTGATCCCAGAATCAATAGTGAGGCCTTGGTATGGTGCTGTCTAAGTTGCTGGATTCCTCCAGCATTTTGTGTGTGTTTCCCAGCATCTGCAGATCCCAGAATGCTGGGTATCCCAGACGTATCCCAGAATTCTGGGTCGCCTGATCCCAGAATCAATAGTGAGGCCTTGGTATGGTGCTGTCTAAGTTGCTGGATTCCTCCAGCATTTTGTGTGTGTTTCCCAGCATCTGCAGAATCGGTTGTGATTCTCAGTAATGAGTAGGCCAGCAGCACAGTCAGCTCCCAATGAAGACCCGTGCCCAGAATATCCTCACAGCCCACAGCTGGAGACAAACGTGGAGTGAGGGTGAAGAGAGCAGTGGCACACAATCATAGAATCAATGAGTCAAGCAAAATGGAAACAAGCCTTTGGCCCATTTAATCCGTGCTGACCATGAATCCCACCTAATCTCTCCCCATTTGCCATGTCTGATCCATATCCCTCTAAACCTTTCCTATTCTAGCTACATTTTAAGTATTTCTGACTCAACCACTTCCTCTGGTAGCTCAAGCTTCACCTCAGGTTCCTATTAAATTTTTCCCTTTTCACATTACCCAGTAGGGGTTGGTTGCTCTTTGGTCAGAACCTCATCTCCTGTCAAAATTCCAAGGCCTCATACAGGTTTTAGCTATGACTCAGATTCACTCAAAGGCTTAGTAATTGTTTAACATAAAACAGTACAGTACAGACCCTTCAGTCCACAGTGTTGTTTAAGAAAAAGTTAATATATCTTTGAAAAAAGTTTGAAAGGATTATAATCGCATTAACTTTTGAATAAATATTCAAAACATTGTAATGAAGAAATTAATTTAGCTTTATCTTATTAATCTCCGGGTTAAATATCCTTATTCAAATAAATGGAGATTCTACTTCTATAAAGGACTGGCTATTCTAAAGTGACCTTTTTTATTTGCAATACATCATTGAAGGGGTTAAGGGATTATTTATTGACTCCCTAATGTGGAGATGACATACTGGTTGGTTGGCTGGCTCGAAGAACAATAGGTAATCATCATCACCATCACAAGCCTGGGCAGAAGGTAGGGAGATCTTGAGATATCCTCTCATCAAGGTTCCTCTCTTGGCCTCACCAATGTAGTCCAAAGGAAAGCTTATGAACCAATATATTTGGCACCAGCTTGGCTGGAGCTGTCAGAAGGATGTTCAATGACATACAGCTGCCTTAGGGGCTCCACTCCGGATTTGCTGTCTGGGTTCACTCCCGTAGCCTTTGTCTCTCCAAAGGCTGTCCACAAGGCAGTGGGGCTACCTACCCATAGCTGTGGATCTGATTCTCAAACACCAGGACATGTCCACACACCGGTGGGCCTGCATGCTACACGTGCAGGGGGCAGACCTCCTCCCTGTCTTCTGTAGTTCAGCCTGAGTCTGAAAGGCATTCACTGTCAATGTGTTGCCAGTGAGGAGGCATTTCATGAGGCTTGAGGTTAAAGAGGCTATGTACTGGCAGGGAGAGACGTATACACTTGGCTCTCCTTTTTTGTAAGACTGCTAACCAACAGTGGAAGCTGAAAGTAAGAGCGACAATGTTGAATGCTCATGCTCTATTAAATAATTTGAAAACCCTATTAACTCTGGAACTATGATAGTTTTTACAGGTTTTTATGTTATTTTATTAGTAGTTTGCTGTATAATTTAAAAACTACAGAAAGAATCAGAAAATATATTTATATACATTGTAGGATATCATTTTATCACTGTGGTACCAGTGTCACTACTAAATTACAGAACAGAAGAGTTTTATTTAAACAATCATTCCTTATGAGGTCAGGCAAATACAATGACAAATGAAACTGGAGTTGTGCATAACTTAAACATTAAGTTACATGTTAATTATCTGTATTTTTGTGAAAATATTTGTGAACATTATGTTTGTTGTTTGGAGCTGTGCTGAGAACTGGAAGTAGGGGAAATCACCTTATTTGCCTACATAACGGCAAGCACTCCACTGCATAACAGCTAACTACATAAAAACATCACAGACTTGATAAGATGTCATATGCATGTGAATTAGAACTCTGATCTCAAAATCAGTGATCTTTATATTGCACATTAATGGTACAATTTGCTAACTCAGAACACCTCATACAGGCTCATGTTAACGTCCTTGCCAATATAAGAGCTGGCACTAATAGCCCCAAAAATATGTTTGATCATACATTTCTGTAGACCTCTGAGATATAGAACAGCTTCAACATTAGGAATTTCAGAACAGAAGTCCCAAGAAATCTGAAATGTTGGAAATTATCATGAAAAGTTGCTTATTAGCATAGACACATCTAAGAACTAACTGAATTAACAAGGATAAAAATATGTGTATGAGGCAAGCTGAAGTGTGGTTTGAGACCCATATAGTGCAAAAAAAATCAATTATTTCATCACGCCATTCAAAGCCACTACTACATTCTTAGAGACATCAGCAGAACAAATCAAAATTAAATAGGTAAAGGAAAACCCAACATTACTTCTGTTGGATCATTGAGAAAATTGTTACTTTTTTTAAAAACACATTTCTACCTAGTACAGAAATGTTTAAAATTTTATTGATAACTTAGGGTAACAATCTCAAATTAAAAAAATAGCACATCAATTGACTCATATTTGTAATGATATATCAACTGCTGAGAGAAAAAAAAAATAAAGCTTCTTTAAATGCCTATGCTACCTTACATTGCAGTCTGTTATTAATTACAGGCTGACATCTGAATTTCAAGATTGGAATTTAAGGCTGTGATAAATGCCATCTTTTGTGTTAATGTGGGTCCTGGTAAAGAATGCATCTTGTGAACGCAGACTAATACAAAGAATAACATTACTTCTCACATATCACAAAATATTTACAACCACCCATGCATATAAACACAAGTGTAGATGGAGCATGATTGCAGGGAATATATTATATCTATCTGTTTTTTTTTTAAATGTCGTAAAATTTGTAAATATTCAGTCAAATAAAATTCATTATAAAAGTAATTATTGAATTCAGCAAACTTCATATTTGTATCCTCTGGAAGTACCTTCTTCTAAGTGTATATGCATGTTCCTATGTGCTAACACAGCTCTGCATCAGAATCAGAATCAGGTTTAGTAACACCGGCATATGACAGGAAATTTATTAGCTCTTCAGCAGTACAATACAATACATGATAATATAGAAACAAATAAGTCAATTACAGTAAGTATATCCATGTATATTAAATAGTTAAATCAAAATAGTGCAAAAAGAAAAATAATATTTAAAAAGTGAGTTAGTGTTCATGGATTCAATGGACATTTAAGCATCAGATGGCAGAGGGGAAGAAGCTGTTCCTATATCGCAGTGTGTGTGCCTTCACGCTTCTGCACCTCCTCCCTGATAGTAACAATAAGAGAGCATGTCCTGGGTGATAGGTGTCTTTAATAATGGACGCTGCATTTCTGAGGCACTGCTTCTTCAAGATGTCTTCGATACTATGGAGGCTAGTACCCAAGATGGAGCTGGCTATTTTAAAAGTTTTCTGTAGCTTCTTTCGATCCTGTTCAGTAGCTACCCCCCCCCCCCCACCACCCCCATACCAGACAGTGATGCAGCCTGTCAGAATGCTCTCCAAGGTAAATCTGTAGAAGATTTCGAGTGTTTCAGGGAACAAACCAAATCTCCTAATGAAGTATAGCTGCTGTCTTGCTTTCTTTATAACTGCATTGGTATGTTGGGACCAGGTTAGATCCTCAGAGATCTTGACACCCAGGAACTTGAAACTGCTCACCCCCTCCACTTTTGATCCCTCTATGAGGATTGCCATGCGCTCTTTCTTCTTACCCTTCCAGAAGTCCACAATCAGCTATTTTAACGATTTCTATAAAACTTCGGCTAACTGAGGCAGCTACTCAATTGGCCCAAAATGTACAGGTCCTGATGTGTCCCAATTAAATGGAATCCACTGTAGATTTTTTTTACTTATCTCAAATATACACTATAGCAGTTACATCTGCACAGGCAAAACTCTAAGGATGAGTACAAATTCCGATGAATGCAAACACCTATGTCAGGATGCTATTTGTTGACTATAGCTCGATGTTTAATACCATCATTCCCACAGTCCCGATTGATAAGCTACAGAACCTGGGCCTCTGTACCTCCCTCTGCAAATGGATCCTTGACTTCCTGACCGGAAGACCACAATCTGTGCGGATTGGTGATGATATCTCCTCCTCGCTGGCAATCAACACTGGTGCACTGCTCTACTCTTTCTATACCCATGACTATGTGGCAAGGCATAGCTCAAATACCATCTATAAATTTGCAGACGATACAATCATTGTTGGTAGAATCTCAGATGGAAACGAGAGGGCATAGAGGAGTGAGATATGCCAACTAGTGGAATGGTGTCGCTGCAACAACCTGGCACTCAGTGTCAGTATGACGAAAGAGCCAATTGCGGACTTCAGGAAGGGTAAGATGAAGAAACACATACCAATCCTCATAGACGGATCAGAAGTGGAGAGAATGTGCAGTTTCATGTTCATGGGTGTGAAGATTTCTGAAGACTTAACCTGGTCCCAACATATCGATGCAGCTATAAAGAAGGCAAGACAGCGATTATACTATGTTAAGAGTTTGAACAGATCTTGTAGGTCAACAAAAACACTCAAAAACTTCTAGAGTTGTACGGTAGAGAGCATTCTGACAGACTGCAGACAGGTATTGGGGGGGGGGGGGTGCAACTGCACAGACCGAAAGAAGCTGCAGAGGGTCATAAATTTAGTCGGCGCCATCTTGGGCACTAGCCTACAAAGTACCCCGGACATCTTCAAGGAGTAGTATTTCAGAAAAGCAGCCTCCATTATTAAGGACCACCAGCACCCAGAGCATGCCCTTTTCTCACTGTTACCATCAGGTAGGAGGTACAGAAGCCTGAAGGCACACACTCAGTGATTCAGGAACAGCTTCTTCCCTTCTGCCATCTGATTCTTAAATAGACGTTGAACTCATGGACACTACCTCACTTTTTAAAAAATACATAGTATTTCTGTTTTTTGCATGATCTTAAATCTATTCAATATATGTACACTGTATAAAGTACATGGAATAAGATTTAATCTTTCATTTATTATTGTTATTATTATTTTTCTTTTTCTATATTATGTATTGCATTGAACTGCTGCTGCTAAGTTAACAAATTTCATGTCACATGCTGGTGATAATAAACCTGATTCTGACCTTGTGCAGATAATGGATTGCTTTCATAAAATACTTTCGAAGATTGCATCCTCCAAATCTTCATTTTCATTGCAACGTTCAAGGTGATTGTTGATACCTTCAAATTCTTTGTAGTCCCTAACTTGCTGAAATATTGAAATTGTTTCCTTTTCACTCCTGGCCCTTTCTGGCATCTCTAAGCCTGAATGCTTGAAACCACAGTGAGCTAAATTGTTCTGAGTTATATTACTGCTTATTTTTCACCAACTATCAGTAACAAAAATCACTGCTTTTTGAACACAAACACATGCAACTGATGCCATTTCAATACAGGTCACTCTAAGCATGGTGTAGTGTCTAATGGCCCCAAAGGTTTTCATGACTGATGCTAGTTAGGAACTGTTCAACAACAGGCTCCTGTCCCAATTTAGTGTCATTGTGTCCCAAACAAACAAAAGGAATCCCAGTAATTTTCTCAACGAGCTTTTGTTCTTTACGAGGTGTCTCAAATAAGCAACTATCCCAATTAATGGATGGACCAATGAACCAGAATCGACTATATTATGTTTGGCAGTAAAATTAACCTGATGTTGAAACTATAGAATGTAGTCATATCAGGAAATTAGACAATTGTAGCAATCACACCGCATTCGAGCTTACCTGCTCACTTCCTGACAATGTGATTTTGTGAAGAATTAGGTTTTGTGCAAAGCTTCAATGGATGAGCTACTATTATTTCACTTGACATCTTCCCTTTATACAGCTTTGAATATTACTGTTTGAGGTCTTTTCTTTGCAGTTTTTATTCTGGTTCACAGAAAAGTGTCATCTTCCGTGTAGTCTTGCAACTTCTTTGATCTGAAACTTATACCCTTATTCATGCACTGAATGGAACTGCATGCTGCAGTGTTAAAGATTACACTTTTACCACAACGTTTGGTAAAAGTATTTGTAAATGCTAACACTTTATATTGAGGTCCATTCAGTTGGACAATTATACTTGGACCAAAATTAGTCATGAATTCATTTGCAAGGTGCATAATTACACAAAAATAAGAAATACTGATTTCAATATAATTTAAAATAAAACGTTTGTAATACTATGCAAAATCACAGCACTTGACATAACATTTAAATTGTTCCTTGATGGAATGTAAACAGGGAACATTGTAGTGAAGCAAATGGACTCCAAACACCAAGTTATGGGAAGCTGGATGGAATAGAATAGTGAACATAGAGTCAACAAACATTAGAGTACAGATACAGGCCCTTTGGCCCATCTAATCTATGACAAACTATTATTCAGCCTGTTCCCATTGACTAACACATTCACCATAGCCCTCCATAATCCTCTCATTCATACACTACTCCAAACTTCGTTTAAATGTTGAAATCAAAACTGCAGCTCATTCCACACTCTCACCAACCTCTGAGTGAAGAAGTTCCCCTCATATTTCCCTTAAAATTTTCACCTTTGACCCTTAGTTTTTGTCTTCCAGTTCACCTGTGGAAAATGCCTGCTTGCATTTACCCTAAGTATACCTGTCATAACTTTGCATACTTCTAACAAAATCTCACCTCATTCACCTATGCTCCAGAGAATAAAGTCCTAACATGAAGCTGTGGATCAAAGCAGTCTTCCCACTCTTGGCATTAAAAAGTTATGTTTCAGTCAGATGGCATGTTGTCTGTGTATTTTCAGCATTTTTGTAACACCCAAATTGCACATGAAATAGTTTGGCACTGGTGTGAACCTTTATACTGGTACACATTTAATTTCAAAACCATAAAAGAATTGTTGATGCTACTAACTTGAAAATAGCAAATCAAAATAATACCATGAAGGACCTGCTCAGTGCCTTTCACAGCCACACCCTCTTTGCACAGACCTGACCCAACAATGGAATTAGCTTTTGACACATTCCCACAGTTTACTACTTTCCTATTCAGAAACAATAATTTTTTTTGTCAGCCCCCATAATTCCATTCTAAGTATTATATTGTATTAGAAGTTTTCAAACTTCACTGGTAAAAGATATAGAAGAGTTACATTGGATCTCCCTTGTGAACACAATATGCAATGAATGTGCTCCAGTATGACAGAATGCAGACTGCACTATCTTATAATGCTGCTTAGTCATTATAGGAATCTTCATCACACAACAAGTTGTATGACGTTTACTGACATACGTCTCCTTTCTTGTAGAATCATGTCATGTGTAATTGGAACAGCAACAAGTACAACAGCTAACCACAGTGGACAAAGAAAGATCACCATGGAGGAAATTATGCTCACCAAAAAGTCATCATCAGAGACCATTGTTAGCAAAGAAGCAGAGAAAAAAATATTTTCACCCCTAATCCTTTCTGTAATCCCCATGTGCACTTCATCCTACCATCTCTTCCAAAATTCTGCCTGCGTGTTGTGTAAGCAGGTGTCTCTCACTTTCTCTCATCCTCACACTACAGCCATATCTTTATGTGAAAATGGATCTAGTACTTTTCCAGCATACATGGCAAACAAACTCCTCTCAGGCTTCCAGCTGGGTATAGGTGTCGATTATAAGCATGTTTCGATGACAAACTCTGCCATCTTCATCAGGGTGTGTCTAGTGCATTGTTATATATATCCCCATCGTCCATCCTTCCTCATTTGTTAGTCCTCATCCAATCAGGTTTCCACTGTCCCACTATGTTTACAATCAAATTCCAGTTCTTACTTAGAGTGAGACCTTTGTATTTGTTAGAATTCTTTTCCTCTAAGTTTAATTTCAATGATTTCTTTCGCCAGGGTGGTCTAAAAGCCATTGGCGTGCCCAGTAGTTTTGTGCCATCAAAGTCACCCCTATGGCCATTGCAAATGCAATGTTCTTTAGATCTTTATGTCTTTTTCCTTTCAATAGCTAAATGTTTAAAATGGTTTGTAATCTAGAACGATATTAGAAACAGAAGTATCCTTCTACCAGAAGTGGGAAAAGGAAAATACATGTACCAGCTACTCATGTGGTAACTTAACTTGTGGATTGAAAGCAGAGGACTTTTGGATATACAAAATTAAATGCTTGGTATAATGGTCTGACTGAGTCTCAAAGATATGTGCATGCAGTAACCATTTCACTACCATTGTGCAGAGTCCTTAGTTGCTTCATAATAAGATATTTTTTGTTTTGATATCAACTTTGGAGGTGACATTGGTAGATTTAGCTGACCAAGGCAGGTTTGAAATCATTAGTTTTTGTTTTACTGACCTCTATTGCTTTTAAAGCAGAAGCAGGAGACTTAATCAGCAAGTTGCGTTATCATCTGATTACACAAGGCATTGATGTGGAAGGTGGAAGAAACTCTAATTTTGCACAGATATATAAAAAAACTATGAAGAACTATTAATAGAGATTATTTAATTATGTGTACATTCTGTGCTGGCAAAAATATATTTTCATCCCATTCATAAAGTCTTACTTCTCTTCATTCCATCATTTCTCATTGCAGCTCCTCACCACCCAGTTTCACAGAGTCACACAGAGAGTCAAGGAGTCATACAGCACTTCCTCCGTTATTCCCAACTATTCTCCAAAACTCTCTCTAGCTTTTCAAAATTAAAGAAGTCAACTGTTCCCTTATTAAGAAATTCGTGTTACTTTCTTCCTCTTTTTCTAATGTTTCTTCCTTCTCAAAACCTTAACGAGTATAATTTCCTTTCTAAAGTGCACCTATTTATCATGGCTCCTTGTCTGGTACCTTCATTTTGGCTTATTAAGGCCATAAACTCTGAATGTGTCTCCTCATTTCTCATCATTCTCTAAGATCTCTCTCCCTTCTCACACACAGTCAACCATCACATCTTTCACCAATCCATCATCTATCATCCTCTAAGGCACATTTGTTTCCCTTCTTTTCATTATGTAAATCCTACTTTGTGACAACATCATGCAGATGCATAGGATCAGTTTCCACATGCATGCTGATGAGAACCAGCTTTCCATTATTCCCTCCTCCACAACTCAGAGTTGTTACCACTCTCTGGAACTGTCTAGTTCTGGGTGAATCAATATATCCTCAAGCTGAATGTTGGAAAGGTATAAAGTACCTTCTTCCCCTCCTGTCATCACCTCCCCATCTCTGGCATTAATTATATCAAGACGGTCAACTCACAAATACCCATGAAGTGTGGGAATTTGGCATCCAGTTCTACATTGCACACAGATTTTCCCTTTACATTTCCTCCATTACTAAAAATGTTTCACTTCACTATCACATTACCCAGCTCTGCAATTTCTACTTTTAAACCCCTCAACCATACCTTCTTCATTTCTGTCTGCACATACCAACTTCAGCCCATGTAGCATGTAGAAATAAAACTGTTGACTCAAAAACATGAAATTAGAGCATAGAACATAGAAAGGCACAGCAAGGTCAGGCCAATTATTCCACAAGATTGTGCTGACATTTTAACCTACTCCAAGATTAATATAAACTTTCCCTCCCATTTAGCCTCCGCTTTACTTTCATCCATGTGCAAATTAGCTTAAAGGGATCTGTTATAATAGCTATTGCACAGGGAGTTGGTTACCTGCTGGGTTCTCAGTGCGAGCTAAATACTCCTGCCTCTGGACTGTTTAGGGAAGAAACAGCAACTCAGAAAGGTGGGGGAGCTTGAATGGTGATAAAAGTCATAATTAAGCAGTGGGAAGATTGTGCAAAAGTAAACCTGAGTGTTCAACATGCTGCCAGGAGCTGTCACAAACATCCCAGAGAACACGTCCACTTCAGTCAAAATATGCTCTTTAACAATCTGATAAAGCTATATTTATTCCAACCAATCTCATGGGAACTGAAAATTAATTTAGAATGACAGCAATGACATGGGAGGAGGCAACACAACTCACTTAGTCTACATGACCTTCCATTTTCTCCTTCTTTCCCCATTACATTAACAATTATTCTCCCTCAAGTACCTCTTAAAAGTCATGATGTTCTGTGTTTTCACTACTTTTATAGCTGTCAGTTCTCAATCAACAATCAACACTGGTGCATCTCAGGGATGTGTGCTTAGCCCAATTCTCTACACCCATGACTATGTGGCTAGGCACAGCTCAAATGCCATATATAAATGTGCTGATGATACAAAACATGTTGGCAGTAACTCAGATGGTGATGAGAGGGCATACTAGAGTGGAGTGAGATATACCAACTAGTTGAGTGGTGTTACAGTAACAACCTTGCACTCAACTTCAGTGAGACCAAAGAACTGATTGTGGACATCAAAAAGGGTAAGACAAGGGAACATACATCATTCCTCATAGAGGGATCAGAACTGGATAAAGTGAGCAATTTCAAGTTCCTGGGCATCAGTATCTCTAATGATCTAGCCTGGGCATAACATATCAATGCAGATATAAGGAAGGCAAGAAAGTGGTCATATTTCAATAGGAGTTTGAAGAGATGTGATATGTCACCTAAAACACTCACAAATTTCTACAGATATACTGTCTGGTATGGAGGAGGTGGGCTCAGGATTGAAGTAAGCTGCAGAGAGTTGTAAAATCAACTCCATCATGGGCATGAGCCTCCGTAGTATCCACAACATCTTCAAGGAGTGGTGCCTCAAAAAGGTGGCATCCATCATTAAGGACCCACCGTTGCCTTTTCTTCCAGGCAGCATCCTGGTACACTTCTTCTGTAGCCTCCACATCCTTTCCATTCTGTATTCTCTACTTTTGACATTGGATATTCCAGCTCAACTCACATTTTCTGGTTAAGTAGCGGTGATGTTCATTTTGCAGTTGTTCAATGCTGTTGGTTAGTGAGATGTGCTCTTGTTTGCCTTGTTCACATAGGTACCTGCTGGTCCCACAGAGAATATTGCATTGTTTCATCATCTACTCACAGCAGCTTGCATGCAAATACTCAGCAAGAGCAAGTTAATAATTAGCAATTCTACTTTCTATATAAGTTCTGGGTTGTAATGAGAAAGTTTAATTTACATATTGACTGGATGGTGTAAAACAACTACAGTAGTGAATATTACAAATTTCTATAATGCATTTGGAATTGTGTCCAACTGCTCAGGATTTCTCTGTTGTACAAAAGGAAGAAGGTGGTCATCCATCTTATTGAGAGTTACCACCACCATTTTGTAGGAACTTGATACATGCTTTACTATTCATCTGATTTAGCCTTCTGTTGAAAACCTGCAACATCTGTAAGCTGGTCAAAATACTACTTTTATCTGACAGGAAAAAACCTCATTGATATGTACAAGACTGTGAAAACATGTCAGCCTAACATGCCATGAAGTGTTTTTACCACTTCTGCTAAAGACTTCAATGGACATCAATCTAACTGGCACCCTATTTGGAGTACTATACACAGTACAACAGGAGGACCAAGCCTTGTGCAACCAATCACATAAAAGGCCCATGGAGGAGCCCAAGATCATGTACAAAATGTGAATTTGCTCTGGATCTCTTGCCATAATCAGTGATCTTAAGGCAGCAGAAACATTATTTAAACAACTGGGACAGATTTGATTAGGAAAGGGGGATATGGCTTCAGGCACCATGCTGTCCCACATTTTGGTAGGAGTTCAAGCATCAGAGATGCACATCCAGGAAAAAAAATGAATTTCCAGAAACACGTTTTTTTCAGGTGGGGATGGGCTAGTGTTCATTTTCCAAGAAAGTGCTCTTGTTGTCATGATCTGTGCTACTCACAATTGGTATTGTTGTCTATCATGTTTTGCATGCTGCTTGACATCAATCACCCAGCGGCCTCCATACCCAGGTGCTTAGTGATCAGATTTAAGTTAAATTCCATTGCCTGTGGCACATTCATGTTGAACTATGTGATTGAATTTTTAGTTTCCACTGTCGAAACCAGAAAATGTAAAGCAGATACTATAAATTAGATTTAAATCATGTAAGTAGTGAAATGCAGATGGATCAAAAATTATAGAAAAAGAGGGATATATAATGATGTATATGTCTTAAAGGATTTAAAATACTATTTAATCATTTTGCTTCATATAATATTACTGCTTCTGAGGAAGAAAATGCATGGCATTAATTATTAATTACAACATCATTAAATATAAGTCCACTGATTTTTTTTCTGTCTGATTTACTAGGGAATAAATGGTAAAGTTTTCCTACTTTATGGCATTGCAATGGAGTCTGTTAGGGAGAGATAATGCTGACACAACTACAGGGAAAATGGAAATTACTTAGATAATGTGGTTAAGGTTTTCAATGAAAGTATTGAGTGGATGGTATTCACAGCTTCCCATCATTTCTGGACAGATCACCAAACCACAGTTAATGTGCCAGTGCCACCCACATCTCTGTGTCTGTGGATCCAGTTTGGAAATCAGATGGTGGGAGACTGAATTTAGTGCTGGCACTGGAGAGAGACTTTAAGAACATGGGGTTAGAGACTGCATGAAAGACAGTGGGCTTGTGCAGTTAAAGATAACACAGAAAAGAAATGCCCTAATGGTTTAGAAGTAGGACAGGGAGCCCATGCTTGGGGATAACATTGAAAATTGAGGACTGATAGATGTTAGTATAACACAGAAGAGAGAAGACGAAGCTTAGTGATAACAGGGGAGGCAGGCGCATATAAGTAAGGGTCAGAGGCCCCGAGTGTTTAGGATATCTTGTGAATCAGCCTCCATGAAGCCAGGAGAAACCTGGGAGATGGAAGACAATAAGCATAGGTTCATTGTGTTTGGCAATTGTGGAGTGTGATACTCCCATTCCTGCAGGATCCATCATCTCCTTTATTTGCTGAGGTTCACTTTCCAGAGCTCACCAATTTACCTGCCTAGCATCCAGATACTGCAGTCTGCCAATAAGGTACCACCAAGAGATTAGCTCGAGACTTCCCTAAGATTTTCTGGGAGATGTTTGTGAAAGCTTTGGGCTCAGTGGCTACTGAAATGGAAATGCAGAAACCAATCATTAATTTTAGGTCAGCCTGTACAGGAGAGAGCATATGGCTAGCAGCTAGGGAAGGGTTCAGAGGGAGGGGTAGGGGAAAGGAGTGGCTAAGGGGAAGTGAAAAGGTGAAAGTGAAGCATCTGGAACAATGAGATCTCGAGAAGGATGAAACTGAGATATAGTTAAGACAGAAGAGCCAGATTAGAGAGAGCGAGGGAGAGAGGAATGTACTGAAACACTGACAAAACATTTCAAACACCAGTTAGTCCTCATTGTTCACATTGGCACCAAGAGGAAGGAAAAGCTCTGGCTGACAATGACGATATCATTGCAAAGACGCTTCTGTAATCTTGGTGCATTCATGATAGATGCTGACCACTATTAATTTATCTGTGAACTCTGAGGGGAAGCTTATACCAAACAGCCAATGTCACAAGAGGATTTGATGTTTAAGTCAGCCTGAGATATTGCATTGGCTTAGAACTTTACCTTTAAGGATACAAAATAGTAAGTGTGTCATTCCAACCCAGATGGACTGTTCAAATAATCTGCATGGCATTAGAAGCAACACAGGAGCCAAATATCAAAGAAGATGTCCTCCATTTCATTAGTAAACAGTCTTCAGAAGCATGCTTCTCAAATAATTACCACACAAAACAAACCAGCATGTTATTTATTAACTTTTTTTTTAGAGATGCAGAACAGTAAAAGGCCCTTCCAGCCCAACAAGCGAACATTGCACAATTGCACCCCTGTGACCTTCTGACCAGTATATCTTTGCAATGTAGGGGCAAACTGGAATACATGGAGGAAACCCGGTGATCACAGGGAAAACACACATTATAGGAGAAATTACCAATAAATTTTGTCAGAAATGATGCCAGAATTATGGAAAAGTAGATCATCCAGAAAGATTAGACTAAAGAGCAAAATACTCTGCTCAGGCAGAATATCTAATTAGTACCAAAGTGGGCAGTGAACCAGAAGAAAGGTAATATGGCGATGGTTTATGTAATTCAAAAGAAAATCAATGGAACTTACCTCGCGATGAATCCAGCGGCAATATCTGTGAGCAGTGTCATTTGTACCAGAGCACAGCAACAAGCAGAAGCTCATGATGGGACCTCTACAGCTGTTCAGCCGCCAGCATATATAGGGGACTGAATCCCTTTTGTGGAACAAAATCCTACAAATATGGGGACAATATTTGGATCCTATTCCTGGTGGTAGTGAAGAGGAAAATTCTTAAGGATTTTTGAAGAAATTGGCTGGAGGAGATGAAATTGAACTGGGAAAATTCATCAGCTTACACTTACACAATGAAGTGTTGCACAAAATGCACTGCAGAAAAAGTTGGATAATTGTTTCTTTGATGTGTACCCTCAGAAAATAAAGTGTTTCATAGTAGAGATCTACTAGAATGTAGAAGTCACTCCCATCTTCACCGCTTGTGCCCGATACCTTGAAGGAAAAGTTAAGATTGAACTATAGAGTGATCTGTAGAGATGAGTGATTCGGCAGTCTCATTGTACTTGCATCAAGGAAAGACCTGTGAGTGAGATTATGCAGTGACTACAAATACATAAGTTCATTTTATTTTTAAAGTATACATAAACAATACAACTCTGATATTTGTCTTCTCCAGATAGTCAAAAATACAGGGGGGGGGGAAATGGGTGTTTTTGAAAGAAAATACATCAATCCCCCCTCCAGCATGAAAAGAAAAACAACCAGAACTCATAACGCATAACCCCCCACAGCCTCCCTTACACAAAAACTAACAAGATTTACCACCCAAAAAATGGCAGCTAGAACATGAAACCCCAACTCCTTCTCTTGCACAGAAACTAACAGGTCGCCCACACAATAAATGGCAACTATAACATCAATAAACCCCAAACCCCCCATCCCCCCTTGCAAAAAACAGCAACAATAATATAAAACCTCTAATCCCCCCATTTGCAGAAAAGAACAGTGGCAACAGTATCAAACTCCCAACCCCTCTCTCACACAAACAAAGCTAACAGATAGCCCACATAGAGAAACAGCAACAAGAACATCAGATCCCAAAAACCCCTAGCTCCTCCCTCACACAAAAACCAATATGTCACCCACCCACCAATCAGCAAAAGGAAAGAAAACACTGAAAACTGAAGGAGACCAATATAAACTACAGTCTACTAATCAGATAAATCATATGGTTGTCCGTGTTATATAAAACCTGGAACTACTCCAAATCCTTGTGCTAAGGATATATTTGATACTTGATTCTTCAGTAAATTGGATTTATTCATTACACCCTAGAAGCTAGAATTAGACCTAGAGTTAGAAGTCAGTTTCACAGAGGGTGTACAGATATTATAGTCAAGCCTAAGAAGTTTCAGCAGCACTAGAAATTGTTCAGCCTATCATTAACCAGATTTAGGCGAGACAATGTCATCTGCTTTGTGTATGATATTCTGTTTGCAGCACCTAATGTGACAACATATCCTATGCCCCTGAATATCAAAGTTCAAAATTCGAGGTCAATTTATTATTAAAGTACATACTGTATATGTCATGATATACATCCTTGAGATTTATTTTCTTGAAGGCATTCACAGGAAGTAAAAAGGAAAATTATATAATCATTGAAGGATCACGCAAACAAGATGGATAAACCATCAATGTGCAAAAGATGACAAACTCTGCAAATACAAAAAAAATCCAAAAAATATTAACAAATAAATAGGTAATAAATATCAGGAATATGAGATGATGAGTTCTTGAAAAGGAGTTCATAGATTGTGGGAAAAATTTGGTGATGGGGCAAGTGAGGTTTAGTGAAGATACCCCTCTGATTCAAGGGACTGATAGTGGAGGGGTAATAACTGTTCCTGAACCTGGAGGTGTGGGCCCTGAGGTTCCTACATCTTCTTCTTGATGGAAGCAGTGAAAAGAGGGCATGGTCTGGACGATGGGTGTCCTTGATGATGGATGCTGCTTTCCTGCAACTCCACTCCTTGTAGATGTACTCTGTTGTGGGGAGGGCTTTATCCGTGATGGACTGGGTTGTATCCATTATTTTTTGCAGGCTTTTCCATTCAAGGGCATTGGTGTTTCCGTACCATGCTTTGAATATGCTTATCTCCTGAATACATCTATACGGAATTGGGGCGAAGCTTGCCAATTCCAATAAAGACTGCAGTCATACCTAGGCTGTTGCGCTGATGCACAAGGTTTGACTGCATTTTTCTGGCATTGAAGAAAACTTGTTACATCATAGCTGGTAGGAAGGTAGGAGACAGAAAACATGATAAAATGAAGATGATGCAAGATGGTGCTGGTGAAGCACAGCAAATTGTTGTGGGCATCATACAAAGTTTCTAAATATACTTCTGAACAACTCTCACTGCAATGTGCAGTCTGTAATTTCTCTTTAAGTAACTTACTTTTGAACCTTAATGGACCAGCAAATTCACAATCTTCTGAAGGGCTCATCAGACTTAACTCTCAAGCATGCAAGTAAGAAGCCAGAGCCAAAAGAAAGGGAGGATTGGAGAACTCCAAGCCAGACTAAAGTGTTGGGGCATGAAACTTCCTCTTTCCAGAATCTTGTTAACAAATTTAGAGTTGGAGAGCAAAATTGAGGACATAAGGGCAAGATTGTTGTGTCAGAGGGAACTAAGGAATTTCTGTATTCTCTGTTTCACAAGACATGGCTCACTCCGGATATACTAGGTACTTTGCTAAGATCCGAGAGCTTCTCAATACCCAAGATGCACTGGACTGCTGATTTGGAGAAGGCAAAAAAAGTAAGGGTCTGTGTTTCATGATAAACTCTTTGCATTCCTCGGACACAGCAGTCCGGTCACACTCTTGTTCCCCCAACCTGGAAAATCTAATGATTAGGTGCCACCCATTCTACTTACCAAGAGTTCTCCTCCGGGATCTTGACTGTTTACATGACACCATATGCTGACGCTAAGTGGGAACTCATAGTACTGAATGCCAACATTAGCAAAAAAGAAACAGCTTACCCTGACACATTTTAAATCATTGTTATGGTCTTCAGTCAGGCTTATTTGAAGAAATCTCTCCCCAGTTATCATCAACATATCACCTGCAGCACCAGGGGTCCCAACAAACTTAACCACTGCTATACTACAATTAGGAATACCTAACATTATATGCCCACACTGCATTTCATAAAATCTGATCACTTGGCTGTCTTCCTCCTACCTGCATACAGGCAAGGGATAAAGAGTAAGGCTTCAGAATGAAGAGCAACAAAGACGTAGTTGCAGGAGTCAGACGAGTGGCTATGGGATGGCTTTGAGTCACTGAACTTGGCGGTATTCCAGGACTCATCAGTGGATGTGAACAAATACACCATGGTTGTCACAGACTTTATACAAACAAGACTTTGCTCCCAGATGGGCTCAATGCCTTTTTGGCTTGCTTTGATCATCAAAACTTGGAAGAACTTGGAAGATTCAGGAGCTGATTATTGTTTTCAGGAGAAGGAACCCAGAGGCCCATGAGCCTAAATCGTAGCCTGGTAAGGAGACGTCAACACCCTTGAACAGAAAATCCTACAAAAAGTAATGCACATGGCTTAGCCCATCACAGGCCTTAGCCCCTCTCCACCACTGAGCACATCTACATGAAACAACATTGCAGGAAAGAAGCATCCAATATCAGGGACCCACACCACCTAGGGCATGCTCTCTTTTTGCTCCTGCCATAAGGAAGAACGTACAGGAGCTTCAGGACTCACACAACCAGATTCAGGAACAGTTACTACCCCTCAACCATCAGGCTCTTGAACCAAAGGGGATAACTTCACTCAACTTCACTTGTCTCATCATTGAAATATTCCCACAAACTATGGATTCACTCTCAAGAACTCTTCGTCTAATGTTCTCAATATCTATTGCTTATTTATGCATTATTATTATTTCTTTCTTTTTGTATTTGCACAGTTTGTTGACTTCTGCTCTCTGATTCAATCCCCTAGTTGTTCAATCTTTCATTGATTCTCTTGTGGTTATTTCTCTATAGATTTATTGAGTATGCCCACAAGAAAATGAATCTCAGGATTGTATATGGTGACTGATATGTTCCTTGCTAATAAATGTTCTTTGAATTTTGAAATGTGTTCAAAATATGTCACGATCTCAACTGGAGCATTAGTTTCTTTTTCCTATCCAAAATCTATAACTTGTATAAAGGAATATAATTGTTTACCCAAGCTTACAACTTGCATTTATTGGAAGGCACAGAAAGTTACAGATATGGAAGCATGAAGTTGCGTAGGAACATATTTTTGAAGGACAGGTGGGTAAGGATGAAGTCATCGACTTTGGTTCCAAGCATATTAACTTAAAACAATTATTTTAAAATTGGACCACAAAGTATGGAGTATAATGTAATTTTAGCATCCAGGTAAATTAGCCATAAAAGTCAAGTTCACAGTTATTAAATTGGCTCATATAATGCTGACCTTCACAGCTAGCACATTATTTGGAGGTTGGTTCAGCAACACTATTTCTAAACTGCTCCTCGAGCTGTAATCTTATAATGAAAAATATTCATGAATGACAGAAATATGAAGCAAATCAGTTGTCAATTCCTATGCTGATGCTTGTGTTCAACCTTCATAGCCCATTTTTTCCAGATAATTTGATGTCCTCCTTTTTCAAACAGCTACCTCGTCCCTTTTGAATGATAATCTAATCCCTGCCACAATGCACTTTTTTACTGAACCAAGCTATGAATTAACAATCCTGTTTCATGACTCCCATTCTTACTTCTCTCTTTCTTGATTCTTTCAATAGAAGGCCTAGACTTGTAACCATCTATAGCCCATTAAATATAGTTCACTCTTCACACATAATGAGGTGTCCAGTTTTCATGCCCCTTTCAATGGCCACATTCTTAAGATTGTGTGGCCAAGTACAGCTAAGTAATGTCTTTATGACCTCACTGTTTTTGGCTAAATGAAAGATGGTGGGAGATTGGTATATGAGGGAGATTGAAAGTCTGGTTGACTGGTGCCATAACAGCAACCTCTCACCCATTATTAGCAAAGCCCAAAGAGCCAAAGAAACAACAGCTTCATGAGGGGAATAAAGATGGAAAGGGTTAGAAGCTTTACGGTCCTTGGGATCTGTCCTGGGGCTAGCGTGTGTCAAAGCAAAGAAGGCATAATTGTACCTCTACTCTCTTAGAAGTTTGTTTAGATTCAGTATATATGCACGGTAGAGAGTATCCTAACAAGCTGCATCATGGTCAAGAATGGAAACACCCAAGCCCAGAAACTGAAAAGGCTACAAAAAGAGGCAGATACAGTCTAGTCCATCATAGGCAAAGCCCTCTACTCCATTGAGTACATTTGCATGAAGCACTGCCACAAGAAAGCACCATCCATCATCAAGGACCCCCACTATCCAGGCCATGCCCTCTTCTTGATACTACCATCTGGCAGGAGATACAGAAACCTTTGGTCCTACACTACCGGGTTCAGGAATAGTTATTAGGATAAACCCATTAGGTTCCTAATCCGTCCTGGATATCTTCATTCATGATACTACGACCTACAGATTCACCATCAAGAAGTTTTTACAACTCAGATCCTTTACCTATTTGAGTGTGTCCAGTTAGCAAATTGTTGAAATTACTTAAATCATTTTTTCTGGAGAGAGAATAGCAAGATAATGAAACCTACTGTCTGGGATTTTATGATAATTAAATACTTAAGATTGTTTGCATTGATAACATGACATCTGTGCATATGTTATTGGATTATAGGATGCATCATGACATTGGCTAATTGGTTTGTGGCTGCCATTTAATAAATTTAAGCATAGCAGTATTTGAAATCCACAAAAATACACGTCTCAAGTTCATCATCATCATCATCAAGAGTTCTTAACATTTAATTTGAGTTATATTCCTGAATTTTCAGTACAGCTTTTCGCAGAAGATTGTGGTCTTACGTCATTATTTAATTTAGGATGTTGGATTTAATTATCAGTATGCCAGTTTTGGTGATATAACCAGTATTTATTTCTTTCATTATTTATCTGAGAAAAGATAACTTGGCAACTTGTGCAGCACAGAAAGAGGCTGTTTGTCCCATGATGCTTAAATCTGCATATACAAGATTTAGAGTTGTCTTGACAGTGTATGTGGAGCGGATGTTTCTTGTGGAAGGATCTAGAACTAGAAAATTGTTTATAAATAATGATTTCCCCATATTAAACTAAGATATGGTGAAAATGACTTTCTCAGTGTTGAGTCTTTTGAATTTTTTGCCTCAAAATTTCAGTGGAAGTAGTCTTTGAATTAATTTTTAAGGCGGGTGTTCTTCATAAGTAAAGGGACATAAAGTTGCCACAGGTAGATGGGACCGCAGGATCAAGAGTACATGCAGAGAGCGGTGAGTGCGTGGAATGAGCTGCCGACGACTGTAGGGGAGACGGATACAACAGGGTCTTTTAAGAGACTTCTGGACAGGTACATGGAGCTCAGAAAAATAGAGGGTTATGGGTAACCCTAGCTAATTTCTAAGGCAAGGACATGTTTGGCACAGCTATGTGGGCTGAAAGGCCTGTATTGTGCTGTTGGTTTTCTATGTTTCTAACCTCCCCCTTTCTATTGCAACAACATATAAAGGCTCAATTCATCATTGATCACCAGGCAAGTTTGAATAAGTTATAATAAAAATGATTGTAAGGTTTATTTAAATAATATTAATTTTTCTCACTCATTTTGGCAAAATAATGGAGCACATTCATTAAAATAACACATCACCTGGAACTAATATTCAGATATTTATTCCTTTCTTTTGATGGTATATGCAGGAGGCATTTCAAAATTAAAATAATGCTGAAAATCAGATACATTTTCTCATGCAATTTATATATTTACTTATCTTTAATTTAGATAAGAACAGCATTATCATCTGATAGGATTAATAATACATTGATAACTTCCACCTCAATTTTCCTGTCTTCAAAAATGATAGCAAAGAAAATCTTATTCCAAATCTTATTATATTTCTTCCAAAAGATATAGTATTTCTTTTTAAAATACCTTAACATTAATGCAAAATGATCTTATAAAAACTAACAGTGCATTTGTGTGTTTTATGCCTCATTATTCAACTTGAGAAGTAATTGTTATATGAAGTTTTGAATAACACAAGTTGAATGATCACTGTGGCATCGTGAGCTGTTCGTAACAATTCCTAATTGGTGTGTGCTTAGCCCACTGCTCTACTTTCTGTGTACACATGACTGTGTGGCTAGGCATAGCTCAAATACCACCTACAAATTTGCTGATGAAACTGTGGTAATATGACGTGTAAGAAAGTGATTGAAGAGAGTTCTGAGCATGCGCAGAAATGATAGAAAGATCGAGAAAATATGGTATTGTAAGCACGTGTGGTTGTTGTTAAATAAAAGTTCTATTTCTTCCAGAACATGGTTCTTTATTAGTATGAATATAAAGAACACAACATGGTGTCAGAAGTCGGTCTGGAAGAATAATATGTTTCCTAACATGGGAGAATCGAAGATAATTTTGTGAAAAAAGAGTTTGAATTGGTTTGGTGTTGCTAACAATTTTACAAATGGAAAGTTTACAGCCTCCATCGACACTTCAATTGTCTGGGAACGTAGCTGAGAACTGGAGAAAATTTAAGCAGCATTTTGAATTGTATTTATTAGCAATCGAAGCGGATAGAAAACCAGAAAAAATGAAGGCTGCGCTTCTACACCACTTAATAGATGACGACGCAATTGAGGTATATGATCATTTTATTTTCGAAGATGGAGATAATTTAAAATTGGAATCGATAATGGACAAATTTGAATCATTTTGTATATGGAAGCATAATGTCACAGGCTAAAGAGCTAAACAAAACCAACAGAGAGCAAGACGTCATCTGAGAGGAAAAAGCTATATGATCACTGTGGGTGGCAGCACCGGCCAAAACAGTGTCCAGCGTTTGGGAAAATGTGCAATGACTGCGGTAAGACTAATCATTTTTCACACTGTTGCAGGAGTAGAAAGAAAATAAAACAAGTAAATGCAGTGCTTGAAAATTAACTTGAGGAGTCCTATATAGATGTGCTTTGGGAAAACAAACAAAGTAAGAATGACTGGACTATTCCATTGCAAGTGAACCAAAACAATATTCTGTTTAAACTTGATACTGGAGCAGAAGTAAATGTTCTTGCAGAATCTGAGTATAATGCATTAAAGCCAAGACCAAAGTTACATAAGACAAATATAAAAGTGACTGGGTATTCAGGTGCAGACATTAAAGGAACATGTGTGGCAAAAGTATCACACAAAAATATTGTGCACATGCTTTCATTTGTGGTGGTGCCAAGGAAGGTACAGTCAATACTGGTTTTATCTGCCTGTGAGAGACTGAATTTGGTGAAAAGAGTCTTAGTCCTGGACAGTGACAAAGAGTCAGAATACAGTGACTTGATGAAAGAGTATGAGGACTTGTTCAAAGGGCTTGGTTGTCTTCCAGGAGAACACACGATTAAAACTGACAAAACAGGCCCACCCATAGTACATCCATATAGAAAAGTGCCTTTTGCATTATGACATCAACTGAAAACAGAGCTCAACAGAATGGAATGGCTAGGAGTCATAAAAAAAATTGATGAACCGATCTAATGGGTCAATTCGCTTGTCTTTGTTGAAAAGAAAAATAGAAAACTAAGGATTTGCTTAGACTTGAATCGAGCCATTAAAAGGGAGCATTTCAAATTGCCTACTCGCAAAGAAATTATGTCACAGTTTGCTAATGCAAAGTACTTTAGTAAGTTAGATGCATCCTCTGGATTCTGGCAACTTAAACCAGATGAACTGAGTTCAAAGTTGTGTAACTTTAACAATTCTTTTGCCAGATACTGTTTTCTTCAGCTTCTGTTTGGAATTGCATCAGCTCCTGAAGTGTACCATAAAACCACTTGCATGCTATATGAGTGCATTGAGGGCATGGATACTTCCATGGATGATATTATTGTTTGGGGATCATCTAAACAAGAGCATGATGCCAGACTCAGACAAGTCTTTGAGGCAATACTCAAGGTAAACCTGAAGTTGAATAAAGACAAATGTCAGCTAGGAGTGACTGAACTTACCTTTGTGGGTGATATCATCAGCAATGAGGGTATGCGTCCTGATCCATTGAAGGTTTCTGCTATTGAAAACATGCCAAGACCGTAATGTAAAAAGGATGTTCAAAGGTTCATGGGAATGGTCAACAATAGACAATAGACAATAGGTGCAGAAGTAGACCATTCAGCCCCTTGAGCCTGCATCGCCATTTTGAGATCATGGCTGATCATCTACTATCAATACCCGGTTCCTGCCTTGTCCCCATATCCCTTGATTCCCCTATCCATAAGATACCTATCTAGCTCCTTCTTGAAAGCTTCCAGAGAATTGGCCTCCACTACCTTCCAAGGCAGTGCATTCCAGACCCCCACAACTCTCTGGGAGAAGAAGTTTTTCCTTAACTCTGTCCTAAATGACCTACCCCTTATTCTCAAACCATGCCCTCTGGTACTGGACTCTCCCAGCATCTGGAACATATTTCCTGCCTCTATCTTGTCCAATCCCTTAATAATCTTATATGTTTCAATCAGATCCCCTCTCAATCTCCTTAATTCCAGCGTGTACAAGCCCAGTCTCTCTAACCTCTCTGCGTAAGACAGTCCAGACATCCCAGGAATTAACCTCGTGAATCTACACTGCACTTCCTCTACAGCCAGGATGTCCTTCCTTAACCCTGGAGACCAAAACTGTACACAATACTCTAGGTGTGGTCTCACCAGGGCCCTATACAAATGCAAGAGGATTTCCTTGCTCTTGTACTCAATTCCCTTTGTAATAAAGGCCAACATTCCATTAGCCTTCTTCACTGCCTGCTGCACTTGCTCATTCACCTTCAGTGACTAATGAACAAGGACTCCTAGATCTCTTTGTATTTCTCCCTTACCTAACTCTACACCATTCAGATAATAATCTGCCTTCCTGTTCTTACTCCCAAAGTGAATAACCTCACACTTATTCACATTAAACGTCATCTGCCAAGTATCTGCCCACTCACCCAGCCTATCCAAGTCACCCTGAATTCTCCTAACATTCTCATCATGTGTCACACTGCCACCCAGCTTAGTATCATCAGCAAATTTGCTGATGTTATTCTCAATGCCTTCATCTAAATCGTTGACGTAAATCATAAACAGCTGTGGTCCCAATACTGAGCCCTGTGGCACCCCACTAGTCACCACCTGCCATTCCGAGAAACACCCATTCACTGCTACCCTTTGCTTTCTATCTGCCAACCAGTTTTCTATCCATGTCAATGTCTTCCCCCCAATGCCATGAGCTTTGATTTTGCCCACCAATCTCCTATGTGGGATCTTATCAAATGCCTTCTGAAAATCGAGGTACACTACATCCACTGGATCTCCCCCGTCTAACTTCTTGGTTACATCCTCAAAAAACTCCAACAGATTAGTCAGGCATGATTTACCCTTGGTAAATCCATGCTGGCTCGGCCCAATCCTATCACTGCTATTATTGGAGTATAAAAGTATAAATTTACCAAAACTATGAAGTCAGTTCTGAGCTTGCTATTCATGTACCCAATTTGGTAGGAGACTGAAGTCTTAAGATGACAATGGTGTATTAATGAGAGGTAGCTACAGAAAGAGCTTGCTATTTACTATGCATATATCCTAAAAATGTAGAAGACAATGGTGTGTGAATGAGAGGTAGCTAAGAGATGTAGATTAGAACATGATTAAGCCAATTGATAGGAACAAAAGGGACATGATGTACGTGCAGTACGTGTAATATGCAACTATAGATCGATTACATATGCTAATGCAACTGGACCAGGAGATTGCTATAAAAACTGTGGTGTCCGGAGATCAGTGGGCAATCAGCGACTAGCTCAATGACTGTCTCAGCTTTGATTTGCTAATTAAAGTTTCTTGAAGAATCTTCTGTGTCTCCTGGTCATTTGTGGGGCACGAGAAACCACGACAAAATTGGCGACAGCGGCAGGACAGACAATGTGGAGAAAAAAGGGGGCCAAGCAGAACCCAGAAGGCTTGTGGAGCACGGAAGATGGTTTGTTGGTAGCACCCACCCCTCTACTGACAATTCTGATTTCAGAAGCACATGGGATTGACCATTGTGCAAGGGGGGAAGTGATAAAGAAAATAAAGAAGGATGGTTTTTGGTCACTTTATTTACAGGCTTCAGTGAACTTTGTCTTGTCACAGTGCGAGGTATGCGCACAGAAGGCAGGGTTTGGACATCAGTTATTTGACTGGTTAGAAAGTAGACTCGGAGGATGGGGAGCATGGCTGACTAAAATGGCAATAACTGTCAGTATTGTATTGTTGAGCTGTGCACTTGCGCTGTGCTGTTTTCTTCCTTGTCTCAAATCTCTTGTAGTGCGTGCTGCAACCAAACAATTTCCAATGCTCGTGGCAATTACTGAAGCAAGCTTAGTGGAGAAAGAAATACCGAAAATGTATCGTTATAGCCTACAACACCTGCAGGATGAACAAGAGCAAAATGACAGTGTGGAAGTAGATTGTAAGGGCTGATGAGTCTTTTTCCCTGTCTCAGGTACAAAGGGACAGGTTTTTGGCTCAGCGGCCCAGGGTAACAGGGAGAGAATACTTTGAGGTCTTGGCGCAGAAAATTATAGTTTATCCCGAGATTTGGGAATAAGTGCTTGAGTTTATTGGGGCTTTTGTGCGTGGACTCTTAGTCTTCTTTCTCTATGTGAGTGTGAGACCCCTCTGAGTCTCAAAGGGGGTATATATTGGAGTATAAAAGTATAAATTTACCAAAACTATGAAGTCAGTTCTGAGCTTGCTATTCATGTACCCAATTTAGTAGGAGACTGAAGTCTTAAGATGACAATGGTGTGTTAATGAGAGGTAGCTATAGAAAGAGCTTGCAATTTGCTATGCATATATCCTAAAAATGTAGAAGACAATGGTATGTTAATGAGAGGTAGCTAAGAGATGTAGATTAGAACATGATTAAGCCAATTGATAGGAACAAAAGGGACATGATGTACGTCCGGAGGTCGGGGGGGGGGGGGGGGGGGGGGGGGGGAGGAAGGGGGGCAATCAGCGACTAGCTCAATGACTGTCTCAGCTTTGATTTGCAAATTAAAGTTTAACCCTTCTTGAAGAATCTTCTGCGTCTCCTGGTCATTTGTGGGGCACGAGAAACCACGACACTATCAACTACATGGGAAAATTCATACCCGATATTCTGGAACAGCTTGCTCCATTGAGGCAGCTAACAGAAAAGAAAAACAAATGGAGCAGGAATCATGAACAGGAGAAGGCGTGGCAAAATCTCAAGAAAAGTGCTCACAAAAGAACCTGTGTTGAAATACTATGATGCTGAGAGACTCATCAAAATCTTATGTGATGTATCTCAAGCAGGCTTAGGGGCAGTACTACTACTACTACATTGACTCAGGCCTAGCAGGCTGGCGTTGGGCACATTGACAGACTCTCCACTCCTCCCTCTCACTCATCAGTGTGTTCAGTACGTCTACAATAGCCACGTCGCTATCTTCTAGGAGCGTGTTGACCATAGTCTTGTGAGGGCGCCCAGGGTTCATCCTCCCATGCTTGGGCTCCCATGTGATGACTAGGCTGGCAGTTAGCTCAGGGTGGCATAGACAGTGCCCCACTAGTTGCAGTCTGCTCGCCTTGATTTTAGTACTGAGCATTGGTAGGTCGTCTTAGAGCTCGACGTTCATCATGTGCTGTTACCAACTCACGTCAAGAGCCATCCGGAGCATTTGTGTATAGCAACCATCTAGTGACTTTCGCATGGTCTTGGTGAATGTCCATGTCATGTCTGTCATCCATATGTGAGAATGGACTCTATGACTGCTATGAAGATCCTCTTTTTGAGCCCTCTTGTCAGGTTCAATCACCCGATTTCCTTCATGTCATTCATAGCCCTCCACACCAGCGTCTTCCTTATCTTTATGTCCTTCTCTGAACTCATCATTCTTGACCCGAGGTGCTTGAAGTCTGAGACTTTCTGAATGGTATCATTCTTTACGGTCTTGAGAATACCTTTGTCGCAGTTGAATGCCATGTACTCTGTCCTTTTAGCATTTAGGTGAAATCCAACTTTATTGCACTCAATTCCCATTTTTGTCAGTAGCTGCTGTGCTTCCTCCAAATGGTCAGAGAGCAGGACTTTGTCATCTGAAAAATCGAGATCAGTGAGCGTAACTGGTCCGACCCTTTTGGTTCGTCCTCGTTTTATGGTAAAACTAAGCTTGTCATGATCTTCGGTAGCTTGACGTAGAGCGTAATCAAGGACGATTATAAAGATGTAGGATGTCAGAATGTCTTCCTGCAGCACACGAGCTAGGAGCTCAAACACTGCTGCTTCTCCGTCTGGTGATACAACTTTCGCCATGGTCTTGGTATAGCTGGACTCTATTGCTCTCAGTAGATGGTCTGGCACTCCATAAGCTTTCAGGATCTTCAGCATTTTACCTCGGTGAATGGAGTCAAAAGCTTTGCGAAAATCGATGAAAGTAAGCATAGCTGGTAGGTTGTACTTCTTGACTTCCTCAATGATTCTGTGGAGAGCAAGTATTTGCATTACTGTTGTGTGCTTCTGCCGAAAACCATTCTGATTGAATCTCAGCTTAGGGTCAATGGCGGTGCGAATCCTGTTCAAGATCATCCGATTGTATAGCTTTGCTAAGATGCAGGTCAAGCTGCCTTCGTGAGGGATCCAGACTTGGGGACAGGGATAATGTTTAAGAGTGACCACTGCTCTGGTTTGTCACCTTTCATCAGTGCTGTATTACATATGTCCAGCAAAATGTCACCCAGGTCGCAGGTCTTCAGGACATCTGGTGGTGTCCCATCTGGTCCAGCGCTCCTGTCCTGTTTGAGTGTATATTTGGCCTTCTTCAGTTCCTCAATGGTGAATGAGCCGTCATTGATGTTGACTTGAGTTAGTATCGTGGGTATGTCCTCTTCTTCTTTCGTGATCATTGGAGGGCTTCCCAGCAAGTTCTTGAAGTGGGTAAACCATGTCCAGACATGGTCCTCTGCTATTCTACCACTTATTTGACCTGATGGGGACTTCTTCCATCTGCTCATTGATCTTGTTGACTAGGCACCATGCTAATTAGGGGCAGCATTACTCCAAAAACATAATAAGGAACGGCTACCAGTGGCATATGAATCTCATTCATTATCTGATCCAGAAACAAGGTATGCCCAAATTGAAAAAGAATTGCTCAGCATTATGTTTGCTTGTGAGAGATTACATCAGTTTGTGTCAGGGCAATCTATTGATGTTGAAACTCATCATAAGCTTCTGATTGCATTGTTTCACAAACCTTAAAGCAGCTGCCCTTTGTGAATTCAACAAATGAAGATCAAATTGCAAAGATATGCATTGAATGTGTCATACACACCTGGAACATTTATGTACACGGCTGACACACTTTCCAGAGCTGTGGATCCAACAACAAAAGACAGTCACAGGGATGCTGTTGATGTTCATGCATTTGTTGATATGATCATAGAGACTGTACCTGTTGCTCCCAAAAAGTTGGAACTGCTGCGTCTTGACAATAGACAATAGACAGTAGGCCATTCGGCTCTTCTAACCAGCACCGCCATTCACTGCGATCATGACTGATCATACACAATCAGTACCCCGTTCCTGCCCTCTCCCCATATCCCTTGACCCCGCTATCTATAAGAGCTCTATCTAACTCTCTCTTGAACGCATCCAGAAACTTGGCCTCCACTGCCTTCTGGGGCAGAGCATTCCACATATCCACCACTCTCTGGGTGAAAAAGTTTTCCACATCTCTGTTCTAAATAGCCTACCCTTATTCTTAAACTGTGGCCTCTAGTTCTGGACTCACCCATTAGCGGGAACATGCTTCCTGCCTCCAGTGTGTCCAATCCCTTAATAATCTTATATGTTTCAATCAGATCCCCTCTCATCCTTCTAAATTCCAGTGTATACAAGCCCAGTCGCTCCAATCTTTCAACATATAACAGTCCTGCCATTTCGGGAATTAACCTTGTGAACCTACGCTGCACTCCCTCAATAGCAAGAATATCCTTCCTCAAATTTGGAGACCAAAACTGCACACAATACTCCAGGTGGGGTCTCACCAGGGTCCTGTACAGCTGCAGAAGGACCTCTTTACTCCTATACTCAATTCCTCTTGTTATAAAAGCCAGCATGCCATTAGCTTTCTTCACTGCCTGCTGTACCTGCATGCGTGCTTTCATTGACTGATGTACAAGAACACCTAGATCTCGTTGTACTTCCCCTTTTCCTAACTTGACTCCATTTAGATAGTAATCTGCCTTCCTGTTCTTGCCACCAAAGTGCATAACCTCACATTTATCCACATTAAACTACATCTGCCATACATTTGCCCACTCACCCAACCTGTCCAAGTCACCCTGCATTCTCATAACATCCTCCTGACATTTCACACTGCTACCCAGCTTTCTGTCATCAGCAAATTTGCTAATGTTACTTTTAATCCCTTCATCTAAATCATTAATGTATATTGTAAACAGCTGCGGTCCCAGCACCGAACCTTGCGGTACCCCACTGGTCACAGCCTGCCATTCCGAAAGGGACCCGTTAATCACTACTCTTTGTTTCCTGTCAGCCAGCCAATTTTCAATCCATGTCAGTACTCTGCCCCCAATACCATGTGCCCTAATTTTGCCCACTAATCTCCTATGTGGGACTTTATCAAAAGCTTTCTGGAAGTCCAGGTACACTACATCCACTGGCTCTCCCTTGTCCATTTTCATAGTTACATCCTCAAAAAACTCCAGAAGATTAGTCAAGCATGATTTTCCCTTCATAAATCCATGCTGACTCAGACTGATCCTTCTTCTGCTGTCCAAATGTGTCATAATTTCCCCTTTTATAATTGACTCCAGCATCTTTCCGACCACTGACGTCAGGCTAACCAGTCTATAATTCCCTGTTTTCTCTCTCCCTCCTTTCTTGAAAAGTGGGACAACATTAGCCACCCTCCAATCAGCAGGAACTGTTCCTGAATCTATAGAACATTGGAAAATGATTACCAATGCGTCCACAATTTCTAGAGCCACCTCTTTAAGTACCCTGGGATGCAGACCATCAGGTCCTGGGGACTTATCAGCCTTCAGACTCAACAGTCTATCCAACACCGTTTCTTGCCTAATATAAATTTCCTTCAGTTCATCCTTTACCCTAGTTCCTTTGGCCACTATTACATCTAGGAGATTGTTTGTGTCTTCCCTAGTGAAGACACAGCCAAAGTACCTGTTCAACTCATCTGCCATTTCCTTGTTCCCCATAATAAATTCACCCGTTTCTGTCTTCAATGGCCCAATTTTGGTCTTAACTATTTTTTTGCTATTCACATACCTAAAGAAGCTTTTACTATCCTCCTTTATATTTTCGGCTAGTTTACCTTCATACCTCATTTTTTCTTGGCGTATTGCCTTTTTTGTTATCTTCTGTTGTTCTTTAAAAGCTTCCCAGTCCTCCAGTCTCCCGCTCATCTTTGCTATGTTATACTTCTCTTTTATTTTCATACTGCCCTTTACTTCCCTTGTCAGCCACGGCCACCCCTTACTCCCCTTAGGATCTTTCTTCCTCTTTGGAATTAACCAATCCTGCACCTTCTGCATCATTCCCAGAAATACCTGCCATTTTTGTTCCACTGTCTTCCCTGCTAGTGTATTGTTCCATTGAACTTTGGCCAGCTCTTCCCTCATAGCTCCATAGTTCCCTTTGTTCAACTGTAATACTGAGACAGAGAAGGACAAAATTCTCAGTCAGGTAATACAAGTGGTGATAGATGGATGGCCAGATAATAGGCATGACTTTACCTCAGAAGTATAGGAACATTGGAACCACAGATCAAAACTTTCTGTTGTGGATGGGATATTGTACAAAGGTAGTAGAATTGTGATTCCTAAAAGTCTCCAAAAAGAAATGCTTGGGAAAATTCATGAAGGCCACCTAGGTATTGAAAAGTGTAAGAGAAGGGTGCAGGAAGTGATGTTTTGGCCCAGGGATGGATCAAGAAATTGCAGAATTGGTGTCTTCTTGTCAAATATGCCTTAAATACCAACCTAGCGAACCTAAGGAGCCACTGCATCCACATCCTAATCCTCAGAGACCTTATCAAAAGGTAGGCATTGATCTTTTTGTAACTGACAACAAAGATTATCCATTAATAACAAATTACTACTCATCGTATCCTGAAGTGTGTGGTCTGAGCAGAAGAACAGCAGAGAATGTAATTACATGCATGAAGTCAGTTTTTTTCCAGACATGGTGTACCTGATGAAGTTTTCAGAGACAGTCATCCACAATTCAATGGTGAATGCATGAGACATTTTGTTCAGGAATGGAGCTTTGTTCATACAACATCTAGTCCATTTTTCCCTCAGTCCAATGGATTAGCTGAGAAGTCAGTAGGAATTAACAAGAAACTGATACACAAAGCAAAAGATAATGAAGGTGATTTTGAAAAAGCTTTGTTAGCCTATCACAGTACTACACTTGAATGCAGATATTCACCTGCTCAGCTCTTGATGGGACACTGTTTGCGATCCAATCTGCCAATAGATGAGAGCCTTCTGAGAACAGAGGGAAATGAACAAGTGAAAAGATGGAAAGATGAACACAAAGCAAAGCAGAAAATATACTTTGACAGATGTTCTCGTCTGTTACCAGAAGTGCACCAAGGAGATGAAGTAAGGATAGAAGACAAAATGAACACATGGACATAGAAAGCTACAGTAGTTGAAGAAGTACATCCTAGATCATACATGATCCAAACAGAAGAAGGAGCAGTGTTAAGAAGAAATCGCAAAGACCTCAAGAAAGAGCAAACTTCAGAGTTTCAGTTAACTGATGCAGACCAGACAAAATATGGAAATAACAACGAAATACAAGAACTGTGTGAACCACTTAGAAGGTCTACTCATGTTCATAAACCCCCAGAGAGACTGATAGAGACATGTTAAATAATGCATTTGCTTTGGTCAATGTTGCTAATTGTTTTTCTTTTTAAGGACAGGAAGATGTGGTGATATGACGTGTAAGAATGTGATTGGAGAGAGTTCTGAGCATGTGCAGAAATGATAGAAAGATCAAGAAAACATGGTATTGTAAACACGTGTGGTTGTTGTTAAATAAAAATTCTATTTCTTCCAGACATGGTTCTTTATTAGTAACCCACAGTACATATGAATATAAAGAATACAACTGATACAACCATTGTTAGTAAGATCTCAGGTGGTAACGAGAGGGCATACAGGAGTGAGATATGCCAACTAGTGGAGTGGTGCCACAGCAACAACCTGGTACTCAGCGTCAGTAAGACGAAAGAGCTAATTGTGGACTTCAGGAAGGGTAAGATGAAGGAGCACATACCAATCCTCATAGAGGGATCAAAAGTGGAGAGAGTGAGCAGCTTCAAGTTCCTTGGTGTCAAGATCTCTGAGGATCTAACCTGGTCCCAAAAAAATCGATGTAGTCATCAAGAAGACAAGACAGCAGCTCTACTTTTTAGGAGCTTGAAGAGATTTGACATGTCAACAAATACATCCAAAAACTTCTATAGATGTACCGTGGAGAGCATTCTAACAGGCTGCATCACTGTCTGGTATGGAGGGGCTACTGCACAGGACTGAAGGAAGCTGCAGATGGTTGTAAATCTAGTCAGCTCCATCTTGGGCACTAGCCTACAAAGTACCCAGTACATCTTTAGGGAGCAGTGTCTCAGAAAGACAGCATTCATTATTAAGAGCCTCCCGCACCCAGGGCATGCCCTTTTCTCACTGTTACCATCAGGTAGGAGATACAGAAGCCTGAAGACACACACTCAGCGATTCAGGAACAGCTTCTTCCCCTCTGCCATCTGATTCCTAAATGCACATTGAAGCTTTGAACACTACCTCACTTTTTAAAATATATATTATTTCTGTTTTTGCACATTTTAAAAAATCTATTCAATATACAAAATTGATTTACTTGTTTATTTATTATTATGTTTTATTTTATTTATTATTATTTTCTCTCTCTCTGTTAGATTATGTATTGTACTGAACTGCTGTTTCTAAGTTAACAATTTTCACATTATATGCTGGTGATAATAAACCTGATTCTGATTCTGGAAGATCATTACTTAGGAGACAGAATTAACTGGATTCTGGTCTAACTGCACACGAAGCATAGCATTAGTCTGTGACACATGTTGTCCTCATTATGTTCAAGGCTTCACAGGGCAAAATGAGTCCTTAATAAAATGCAATGAATTAAATAATTCACTAACAATAGAATATTTTAGATGTATTTTGCAAATCAATCCTAAGTAAAGGTGCTTCTCTGCAGTTCTAGATCTGGAAACAATTCACTGGATGTTGAAAATAGCATTCATGCATAAAGGAATGAATAGTTTTGGTCAACTCCAGAGAAGAAAGATCATTCCTACTCAAGACAAATGAAGTGGAGTTCTACAATAGGACTTTACCTCCAGTGTGCTGACAGCATGGCGACTTCTTGAACTGACAGTTTCAGAACCTGTGAATAACTTGCAAATGAGGTGAAACAATTGCTGTCATTCCTGACACGTAGTTAAGTGGAAAATACTTGTCTGTGATTTGACTAGATAGTCAGCTGGGTTACAATTATGACATTGTGCTCTGATATTATATTCAACAATGGTATTCTCGCTTCTTTGACAGTAACAATTAATATTTCATGCCAAGACACTAATTTTGTGTTTTGTATTTCTTGGCATCACCTTGGCTTCCACTACTTTTTAGATGTGGAATGCGGTAGAAGTACTTTAGGATCTTCAGAATCACTTATTTCAAAAGAGAAGCGCTTTGAAATTGCTTAACCGAAATTGCAAACAATTTTCTGAAAAAAATTAGATTTAAATCTGATGAATGCATGTGATAATTGAGCAAAGGAGTTGTGAGAAATTGTTCAGCAGAATTAGAATGGTCCCATATTACTTGTAAGCTAATAATGTTGTACTAAAGTTAAATAAAATTCCCACTTGATATACTGGTCTTTGCCAAAGAATTGTCAGTACTCAGACACTGTGTATTGCATATTCAAAGCTGAATCTGACAGATTTTTCTCTTAAGAGAATCCTAGAAAATGAAGACCGGGAGGAAGGTACCCTTGTTGATAATGGTAAAAGAGTGAGGCGTGAATGGCAGAGTGGCATGGTTAATAGTGCTGCTTCCTTACTGTTTCAGTGACTTGGTAAAATGGGGACTACTGGTGCTGTCTGTGTTGAATATGTAAGTTCACTTTGTGAAAGTGTGAGTTTCTCCGTGTGCTCTAGTTTCCTCCTACATCCCAGAGAAGTGTGATTTGGCCACAGCAATTTGGTTTTATAAGAAAATATCATAGCATCAAACAGCACAGAAATGAGCCCTTCAGTCTACCACATATATGCCAACTTTTATGTATTGTACAAGTTTCACAATATGTCAATGATAATAAACCTGGTCCTGATTAGGAGATTAGGAAATCCTGATCACCCACAAGCTATGATAATGGTTCAGCTTGCAGTCTGTATAATTTCCCTCAACAGTAAAGAATTGCTTTAAAATAAATGGTTAACTAACTTCATATTTTCTGAATGCATGAAACTATTATGTAAATGAATGCTGAAATATTAACCATAAGAATTATTAGTAAGAAACCTTTTCTATGGCAAATTATGTCACTACTTCATTTGATAAATATATATCTTAACAATTAAGTGCATTATACATTCAACAAATTTTGTTAACAATTAAATTGGCATTATTGCAGTCATTCTTTATCAAACGCAGTGTTTGGACAGTCTGTGTAATTGGGAGAAGCTGCATCTGGGGAACAGTGAGTAATTATCTTAGGAATTCCCTTTCTGCAACTTGTTCCCTTACTTTAATTGCATTAGAGACCCATATCAGTGCACTAAAGCAAAAGGTAATCTTTGTTGTTGTTGATCTAACAGATTAATGGATGTATAAATGAATGTTTTGCAATTAACTATGTTCTGACACAGCTTCATTACTGGCTGCCTTTAAGTATCTATTTTTAAGGTTTGGATTGTTTGCAATCATTAATAGGAGCCCAAGTTCCACTCTGTGTCCAGTCCTTATTCACCATGAAGTGTGATGAATCAGGTTGTGATGATATATCGATCAAAGAATGTCTAATGTGTTGCTGGTATGTAACCTCTTGCTCCACCGTCTGTAGGATCTCTGTGTACTGTGAATATTACTGCTGCAGGATGAAGAAAAGTTCATGCCCTGCTCCACCTTACATAAAATGTAGCCGAAAAATCAAACTGACATTAAAATAATATAGTATTATTATAATACTATGGCTGGCCAACAGCAGTCAGACTCGAACTTTGCCAGGAGCAAGACAGCTAGAGTCTCCCACATGCTTTCATATTCTTTACATTTCTCACACATTTTCTTTCTTCACAGCTTTGCCAAATTTAACACTACAATATCAAGTTGCTTTCCTTTTGTTGCACAACCTGCTTCTGGTGACTCCTCTAATACTTAATTTTGAACTTTTTTCCAAAATCGGGACCAGAAGTTTATACACTAACTTCATGGTTTTATTTCATGGTATTTGTTTTCATTTTTGTTTTTGCTGTAATACAGATAGTACACACCTTTATAAAAGAATGGACGATCTTTGTGCAGAACATCAGTTAAGCCATATAGTCTTGAGAGTACTATTTATAAACCGATATATTTACCCTTATCAAAGTTCACATTTTGAGGCTATGTAAAAGGGAAAATGCGAGAGTTTCTATCCCAAAATTCAGTGGAGATTGAGTTTGGGTTACCAGTTGAAGGCACAGTACTTCCCCACCACCACCATTAAACCCCAGAACTGGCTGATGGGCTTCACAGCCTGGTACGGTAGTTACAGGCTCGCAAATGAACTGAAGGCAAAACTGTTAATGATTTAAATGAAACAAACATTTTTCGGTTACTCAAAGATTATATATTTCTTTACAATGCAGGTGACACAGACCTCAGCAGATTCTATGCTATTTTGTTTGACTTAATTCAGTGTTATATTTATCTACTTGTTTAGCATTTGTTTGTCCATTAATTCTCAATATTCAGATCAAGAAGAAAGAACATCTTGCTGATCCCTCATAATCTTTTGGCCAAAAAATATTTACCTTACTGATGGATGAGTTAATTGTGCTTGGCAACTATGATTTTTCATTTGAGTTAAAATTTTGATTTTTGGATCTACTCCAGCTCTCACAATATTAGTTGCACAGGTCTATGATGGGGGAGGTTCTGTTGCAAGTCAAAGGCAAGTTTAGCAAAGTAAGAAGAGGTAAAATACATCACCATTTTAAAAAAATCTCTAAATGACCTTGAAGATTAAAACTACCTGATAATATCTCCCTACAAGAACCAACATTTTGATTGACCATTTGTTTTCAGTTAGGTTGGGCATTGCACATATATTTTCAACATTTCAAAGTAACTTGCATAGTGTTCATGATAAAAGCATCCAATAAAAGAAAATATTCCAGAGATATACGTGAGTTTGTTTATTTACTAGTTCAATGCACTCAGAAGCACTGAATCTATACCACAAAATTCATTTCAACTTGTATGTCAGTTATGCAAACATTTAACAAATGTCTGATGCATTAGTTTTGAAAGAATATTTATGTGGCTAAATCATTTGATAAATTATTCAAAGATAAAAACCACACTGGTGCTAATTTGGCATAATTTGGCAGTCTGGTTGGCGTGCACTTTGACAACTGTTAATGTCAATGTTAATGTTAATGGGTTTTTCAGAATCAGAAACAGATTTAATATCACTGGCATATGCCATGAAATTTATTGATTTTGCAGCAGCTGTACATTGCAGTACATCATAATGGAGAAAAAAAACAGAGAATTATAATAAGTGTACATATGAATTAGTTAACTTAAATAAGTAGAGCAAAAATAGAAAAAAAGAGTTGTGAGTTAGTGTTCATGAGTTTAATGTCCATTCAGAAATTGGATGGCAGAGGGAAAGAAGCTGTTCTTGTATCACTGGGTGTGTGCCTTCTCACTTCTGTACCTCATTCCTGATGGTAGCAATGAGAACAAGGCATTATATAGGTGATGGGGGTCCTTGATGATGGATGTCCCTTTTTGAGGTATCACCTTGAAGATGTCCTGGATACTATGGAGGCTCGGGCCTGTGATGGAGCTGACTAAGTTCACAACTCTCTGCTTACTACAATCCTGTGCAGTAGCCACCACCACCCACACCCCTCCCCACCATACCAGATGGTGATGCAGCCAGTTAGAATGTTCTCCACAGCACAACTGTAAAACTTTACAAGTGTTTTTGGAGACATACCAAATCTTCTCAATCTCCTGATGAAATATAGCTGCTGTCATGGCTTCTTTCTAGCTGCATTGATATGTTGGGACCAGGTTAGATCCTCAGAGATGTTGGCACCCAGGAATTTGAATTTGCTCACTCTCTCAACTTCTGATTCCTGTATGAGGATTGGTTGTGTTTCCTCGTCCTCCCCTTTCTGAAGTCCGCAATCTGCTTTTTGGTCTGACTGATGAATTTTTGGTGAATCCGAAGTTATTGCTGTGACCCCATTCAGTGAGCTGGTATAGCTCGAACCTGTATACCCTGTCATTACAGGTGGCATTTGAAGTATGCCTAGCCACACATTCATGGGGGTAGAGACAGTAGAGAAGTGGGCTAAGCTCACATTCCTAGGTTGCACCAGTGTTCATGTCAATGAGGTGGAGATACTGGTTCCGATCCGCACAGATTGTGGTCTACCGGTCAGGAAATCAAGGATCCAGTTGCAGAGGGGGTACAGGGGCTCAGGTTCCAGAGCTTTTTGATCAGAACGGTAGGACTGATTGTGTTAATTGCTGAGCTATAGTCAATAAACAGTATCTTGACATAGCTATTTGTATTGTCTAGGTGATCCAACACCGTGTAAAGAGCCAATGAGATTGTGTCCGCTGTAGATCTATTGTGGTGATAGGCAAATTGCAGTAGGTCCAGGACTTTGCTGAGACAGCAGTTAATTCTAGCCATAACCAACCTCTCAAAGCACTTCATCACACAGATGTAAATGCAAATTGACAATAGTCATTTAGGGCAGCTCGCCCTGCTCTTCTTGGGTACCGTTATAATTGCTGCCGTTTTGAAACAGGTAGGAACTTTTGACTTCAGCAAGGAGAGATTGAAAATGTCTTTGAAAACACCCGCCAGTTGTTTGACCCAAGAGCACTACCAGGTACACCATCGGGTCCTGTCGCCTTGGGAGGGTTAAGCTTCTTGAAAGACAGCCTGATGTTGGCCTCTGAGGCAGAGGTCACAGGGTCACCGGGTGCTGCAGGGATCCACATCGCTGCAGTTTTATTCTCCCTTTCAAAGTGAACATCTGGTAGTGAAGCATCATTGCCATTTATAATGTTGGGTTTTACTTTGTCGGAAGTAGTGGCCTACAAACACTGCCAGAGTTGACAGTGACAGTGAGCATCTGATTTCATCTCCAACCGTATTCAGAATTGTTCCTCAGCTCTTGAAATAGCTCTCTGCAAGTCGTACCTGATTTTCTTGTACAGACCTGGGTCACCAGGCTGGAATGCCACATATCTAGCCCTCCGCAGACTACAAACCTCCTGGAACATCCATGGCTTTTGATTTGGGTATGTTCAGTAAGTTCTCGTAGGCATCAACTCATCCACGTAGGTTTTAATGAAGTCAGTGACAGCTGTGACATGCTCCTTCAGACTCGAAGATAAATCCCTGAATATAGCCCAGTGCATTTGATTCAAAGCAGTCCTGTAAGCGCTCCTGTGCCACCCTTGTCTATACCTCCTTGGTGCTCACTACTGGTGCTGAATTCTTCAGTCTCTGCCTATAATCAGGGAGTAGAACTACAGCCAGGAGTTCAGACTTTCCAAAGTGTGGGTGTGGGATAGCATGGTAAGTACCCTTAATGGTGGTATAACAGTGGTCCAGTGTGTTGGTTCCTTGGGCACTTCAAGTGATTTGTTGGCAATAATTATTCAGAAGTTTTTTTCCATGCTGGCCTGGTTAAATACCACAATAATGATCGGGCAAGCATTAGGATGTGCTGTTTCATGCCTGTTGATTACATCACTCAGATGAGAAAATTCTATGGGAGAACATACAGAGACTCCATACAGAAAGGTGCTGGAAGTGAACTCCAGACTCTGGAAGATCCAGAGCTTCCCTACTGTGGTGCCCATCCATGGCATCGGTAACATGCTCAAAAACAGAATTACACTTCTTTAACATAGCTCACAAAGTACGGTTGCTACATTAAGTCTTGACAAAGAAAAACGAGAAAATAAATTGTGAACAGTTCACAGAGACACGACTAAAAGATTTAGATGGGTTAATAGACAATAGACAGTAGGTGCAGGAGTAGGCCATTCGGCCCTTCTAGCCCCAGCACCGCCATTCACTGTGATCATGGCTGATCATACCCCGTTCCTGCCCTCTCCCCATATCCCTTAACCCCACTATCTATAAGAGCTCTATCTAACTCTCTCTCAAATGCATCCAGAGACTTGCTCACTTAAATAAGTGAGCAAAGATTTGTCAGATGAAGCATGATATAGGGAAAATGTGAAATTATCCATTTTGGCAGTGAAATGAATAAAAAAACATTACATATCTGCAAGGGATTACAAAGTCTTTCATAAAGGGAGATCCTGGTGTCCCAGAACATAATTCACAAAATGCTAGTGTGCAGGTGCAAAGAGAACTGCTTAGTGGATGTTATCATCTAGTGCTAGGGTAAATGATTTAAGAAAGAGATGAGGTGCATTTTCTTTTGTCTCAGAGGATTATCAGATTTAGAACATTCATCCTCAAAATGCAGTAAAACAGCTTTTTTGAATATTTTTATATTATAGGAAGACATTCTTTGTAAACAAGGAAGTGAAAGATTACTGTTTAGATGAGAAATTAAAGCTGAGGCTACAGTCAGGGTATCCATTATCTTATTAAATGTCAGAGCAGGATTGAAAGGCTCCTCCTTCAAATTTGCATCGCCATAATGTTTTCCACAAAATTGCCATAGCTTCAGTGTTAAAAGCTTGAAGAGAAGATTTTCAACCTAATACCCAGATTTAAAGCTACAACAACAAAGATGATAAATGGAGATTTGAGCTGCAAGATTGCATTCAATTTAAAGAGTCCTAATTCCAGTCTTAATTGCACTCTTAAGAAGAGCACGTGTTTCAGTTTGTTGACCTTTCATCAGATTGGGTTTTGATGATCTGAAACATTGATTCTGTTTCTCCGTGCATGGAAACTGCCTGACCTGCTGAGTTTTCCCAGCACTTTGCACCTTTACTTCAAATATCTAACACAAACAGGCATTTTGTTTGCTTTCTAAACAATAAATTATCATTTGTGATGATTTATTCTAAGACTTGCTTCGTGATGAAACAGTTCAAGTATTTTGAAAGATATTGTTTTTAGCCACATCATCTATTGAGGTTTTTTTAATGCTGTTTTTTTTTTCGCTCTCAGGTCAGACTAGAGATATAACAGTGAGTGTTACATTTTGATATTTGAGTGGAAAGATGCAGCGAAATTTGATTGTCCAGTGGTGTTCATGCATCATCTACCACATCAATTTTCACGTCTACCTATCTCCAAAACCAAGCAAGTGGAATACGTTTTGTGTTCTACAGTTTCACACTGGGTGCTGCATCTCTGTAACAGAATGATCACACAGTGGAACATTTCAAATATATCAGATTCATGTGTAACAAACCATCACCCAGTCTATATTGCCCTTGCCACATGCTGGTTAGACCCCAAAAACTATTGCTCTATTTCTGAAAAAGAACACAGACAACAAATTGATATAATTTGTTCTTTAAAAACTGTTGATCTTTTAAAACATACTGAGATTTGGCTTAGATTCAGTTGAGGAAAGCTGCAGTAATAGTTATACTAGAATTGACTGTTTTAAACAAGATCTGCAGTATTTCACAGAATGAGAATTTGTCAACAGCTGACAATAAAATTCAAATACTTGCAGTTAGGAGTAAACAATGGATATTTCTGTCTCCAGTCCAGAGTTATTATTCATAGATAAATACCAACATTGTGGAGTTGTTGTAAATTTGTGGCCTGCACAGTACAAAGATTATGACAGATTTTGTTCTATTCAAAATATTAGAAGCACTAATTATCCATTTAGAACTCTTTATATTGGTACTTTATATTAGGCAGTGTTTTATTAGGAAGAAGTTGTTGTTTTCTATCATAAATATTACAAGGATCAGAAGCCTATAGGTCTAATTTCTTAACGTCAAAGATGGTTTGCTTATTCAAACTTCACATTGGCTGGGGATATAACCAGAGATCTCAGAAATGTGAAATGGCTTCCAGGAATTAACGTTCTCCCATTGGTAACTCCGTCAATCCACATGCAAAGAAAGCGCACTATGGGCAATGCCAAAAAAAGTTAATCAAAAGAAGCAACTCTATGGTTCTCTCCATATCATCATTATTCAATTGTAGTAACTTTTGTTACACGCTCACAGTTTGAACACGGGACAGTGGGATGATGTAATGGTCTTGTGAGTGGGATGATGTAATTGTCTCATGACTGTGAGGTGACGTTATGTCACGTGATGACATGTTCCAAACAGTATTTAAACCGAAGCTTGCAACTGTGACGCAGTTCTCATTTTTATTTTTGTGCAACGTTGTTGTTGCCAGTTGGAGGTGTGGAGGCTCCACCGGTTTTATTTGTTGCACATTTATTTTTCCCTTGCAGTCCAGTATCAGAGAGTGAAGGCATTACCGGAGTTATCTGAGTTCAAAGGATTGGATAAAGTTAATGTTGTTCAGCGTGTTGGGGAATGATAGACCTTCGTGACTTCGTTCAGGAATTGTGACATGCACATTTGAGTTGAACCCCTGCAAGGTCAGGAAGGTTTGTGCAGTGACCACCCTCCAGTCAAAAAGTCAGTTCCTTTTATTTCCTTGTGATTTCTGCAAACAAGGCATCTCCCGGCTGTGGAATCAGCAGATTTGTCGTTACTTTGAAGGAATGGTTGTTTCGGGGAAGTCTCTCCTTAATGACTGTATAAATCACATGGACTTTTGAATTTATCACTTTAAGTCTGTGCTTGGATGAGAACTCATTAGGAACAGTTTCTACGTTTGACTGTTTGTTAGATATTGCTGCTTAACTGTTAACTTCCAGTTAAGTTAGTCGTTTGTTTATTTTTCTAAGTTTTGAGCAGAGGTTAATAAATCTCAGGATTTGTTTATAAACCCTGTCTCAGTTTATGAATGCTGCTGCATTCATAACACTTTGAATCCAGTCATATTGGTCCATGTTGTCCAAATTATCTTCCCTGCTAGCCCCTGATGCCCTTAATTGAGATGGCATTGTGTTCCTGTCCTTAAAACCCTAAACCCAAAAGAAGGTTTTAACCCCTATCTGATATAAGTATCTACAGTGAGATTATACTATATCCATTTACTCTTCAGGGACCAGCTTACTTCACTGCCTTGTCTCTGTGATGAAGTTTAGCTGCAATACCCACTGCTTGAGTGGTGGGTGTCCCCTCCTTAGGAAAGAGGTGATGCTTCCAGCTAATGATGTAGTTTAAAGACAGTTACTTGATTTTTAATGATACGTGTTTGAAATTTAGGCATATAGTTCTTAACACACATTTAACATGCACAGAGGATTTCTAATTTATAAAAGATTTCTGAATTACAAAAGATCTTCAAACTCCAGACTCAAGTGCAATTCTTATGAATTTAAAGTACATACCAAAAATTGCAGACAAATGAGTCATCCATCGCTAAAACTGAAGGTTAAGGAATGAATTCTGGTTCTTCTTTCTGTAACCCCAGCTATCTGTCATTCTTTATGCCACTTCTAACAATCTATGCTTCTGATATTTGCATTACTTTCTACTAGATGACATCATCATCTGCTTATGATGTTTTCCGAATGCTTTGGAAAGTAACTCACAAAGGATCTTAAAAGCTTCTGGCAACAGAGATCCCAAACACCCACAATTAATGCTATGAGGGTTGACCTTCACAGTTCATGAACATGCAAACTTGTAACCATGCTAGATTTGCTAAGTTACATAACCCCATTGTCTTGAGTTTTGCTAATGGAGACAAGTCTCCCAGTCACTTTACTTTGCAAAGATGTGCCTCCAACTTCAAACTGATTGCTACTTGCAAATAACATTAAGAATTGGAGACTGATTCGTGTATACAACAAAAAGCTGAGCAAAGAATATTTGTTAAAAGTTTAACTTTATCATGAACAGCCTGACCCTTTGGAAGGATCTTGCCACTGTACTACAAAGCTGAGTTTAGCAATGAGCCTCTTGGGCCTTGGAAAGTGAACATCCATCACATAAATTTTGCTCTAGCCCCTCCCCTCCATGGACCATCCAAATGCCTCCTAAATGTTGCAATTTTTCCCAACAGAAACATTTCCTCTGGCAGCTCTTACCATGTACTCACTACCATGGTGTCAAGAAGTACCAATTTGTACTTCTTTCAACTCACGTCATTATGTTTCTTACCGTATATCCCTATGTTACTAATGCATACAGCTCACCTACTGTAACGTCTCATTTGGATGCACAAACTTGTTGGTGGCAAATAACATCATAACAAGAGCAAATTTTGTTTAAAATTAAAATATAACAGTTACAAATAGTTCATGGTGTGAAATGGATGAAATTAGAAATAGATTAATCAACTTAATTAATGATGATACCAGCAACCATTTAGCTAGGCATTATAAACACCTTCAGACAAGTGGAACTAAAGGCAGCTGGCATTGTATGCTTCCTCCAAAACCATCTTCAATGTTTCAGTAAATTGAAGATAAAGGGTTTGGTGTAAATGGATTGAATTAAGTACTAAATCTATAAAAATGAAAACATAAGAAGATGCACTGTGGGTGTAAATGTAGCGTGGCTTTTAAAACACAAGCCTCACCTGCTGGTATAATAATGCCTTTTTTTAGTAGCTCTCAATGACACTGCACAAAGCATTTAGATGAAAACATCAAATCCATCTCCATAATTTACAATGTTCAAGCAGTAATCTCGCAGAGGACTGCACAAAATTATAACTGGCATTTAGTTAGAGTTATTTTTCAAGTATCAGAAACACATTTTCCTGTCCCCCAAAACAATTAAGTAGATGTGAGACATTAATTAAATTTTAGCATTGCAGTAACTACAAAATACAGTTATGCCGATACATCCACTTGATAAATATAATTTCATTTATTTAGCACTCAGAAAGATGAAGACAGCCATAAATGGTTGCATGCTGTTTAATGATCTGCATGCTCAGTTGTTTTAAACAGAGAAGCCAATTACCAGCTGTACATGGAAAAAGTGGCTAAATAAACAAATATAACTAACCAATATGCCTTGATGGTTGACAGTATGAAAACAAGTGAGGGTTACTGAAAAAAAGCACAAGCTTTTGTGGCTGTCAGGATGGAGTGTGTGCCACAATTTAATTCACCATGGGAAACATTATGTGTCATACTGACTGCATTGTTGGCCCCCAATGTCTGGTCACACTCAATACTAATAGTAGAGTTTGGACAGCTTAACATTTTTGATACAAATAGAAGTGTTTGGAGAATAAAACAATTTCTTTCAGAATTGACAGGATGATGTTCCAATCTTTCATTCTCTGTAATAACACTGTTACTTTTGTAGCATCTGAATGAAAAAGGATAAATATTACAGTTATATTCTTAATAAATAAGATTGATTTATACATTTTCTGTCTTCAGCAATGAAACTAGTATATTTCTTAAGCAATTATTAAGTGATCCATCTGTAAATAAGAAATAATCACAAATAGTAGGAATGACTTTTGCTCTGTTTTGTATTCAGTGCATGTGTTGGTTCAGAATTAACCAAAATCCTGAAAATTAAGACATGTTAAATATACTATTATTAATATAAGCCATAAATTCTCTGAGAAAATACCTAATTCAATAATGCATAATTGATATTGATGTGATACTTTCCCATCACCACCCACCCTATCACCACTCAAGTCAGAAATTGGGCAGAATTCCTAGAACAACATATTTACATTCATTGCTAGGGAAGTTCCCTGTTAATTAGTGCAGCTTCCTCAGGTAGAACTTATGATTCTTCATAGTTAGGCACTGTTCATTGAGGCAGGGTCTTCTACAACTCAATGAAATCATATTAGAATAAGAGCAGCAAAGTGGCAGACTGACACAGCTCACAAAAATTGCAAAAATATTTCTGAAACTTATAAATACTAGTTAAGCCTTAAGAGATTAAAAAATACAAAATCTTAAATCTCTGAAAAATACTTCAATGAACTCAAATAATGAAAAAAATCCAAATGAATTAACACTTTAACCCTAAGTCTAACCCTAATTCTCTACAAAAATCAATGGCCAAGTTCTCTCTGTCCAAGCTCTGGGTTACTAAAGAGCAAATGGACAAATTTCATTGCTGCTACTTCATGCTTCCTCACATTATTCCATGATGAGTGCAATGAGTCCATTGCAGTTGGGGAAACAAGAAAGGGAAGAGAATCACAATGTTAAAATTTATTGACCACATTTATTCATGGAAAAACTGACAGGTTTAGATAGATAGATAGATAGATAGATAGATACTTTATTCATCCCCATGGGGAAATTCAACATTTTTTCTAATGTCCCATACACTTATTGTAGCAAAACTAATTACATACAATACTTAACTCAGTAAAAATATGATATGCATCTAAAATCACCCTCTCAAAAAGCATTAATAATAGCTTTTAAAAAGTTCTTAAGTAGTTTACTTAAATACATTGAGTCCTAACCCCGGCACTTTAACATATCTTACTCCTGGCGGTTGAATTGTAAAGCCGAATGGCATTGGGGAGTATTGATCTCTTCATCCTGTCTGAGGAGCATTGCATCGATAGCAACCTGTCGCTGAAACTGTTTCTCTGTCTCTGGATGGTGCTATGTAGAGGATGTTCAGGGTTTTCCATGATTGACCGTAGCCTACTCAGCGCTCTTCGCTCTGCTACCGATGTTATACTCTCCAGTACTTTACCCACGACAGAGCCCGCCTTCCTTACCAGCTTATTAAGACGTGAGGCGTCCCTCTTCTTAATGCTTCCTCCCCAACACGCCACCACAAAGAAGAGGGCGCTCTCCACAACTGACCTATAGAACATCTTCAGCATCTCACTGCAGACATTGAATGACGCCAACCTTCTAAGGAAGTACAGTCGACTCTGTGCCTTCCTGCACAAGGCATCTGTGTTGGCAGTCCAGTCTAGCTTCTCATCTAACTGTACTCCCAGATACTTGTTAAACCTGAATCCCAGAACTCCCTCACCTATTATGGCCAAAGGGATGGTTGAATTGATTTACACTTTAGTTCAAAACAATATTGTACAGAAAATTTCAAAGCGCTTACTCAGGATGCAGGAAAAGTTCTACTAATCAATATCTGTGGGGAATTGATGGTGCATCTTAGCTATTGACTACAGCTTGGCCTTTAATACTATGATTTCAATCAAACTCATCTTCAAACTCCTAAACATGGAGTCTGCCATAACTATTTTCAATACTAGTGCCTCACAAAGCTGTATTCTCAGCTCCCTACTCTACTTCCACACATAACTATGAGGTCGGAATCTCCTCTAATTCCATCTACAAATTTGCAGATGATGCCACCATAGTAGGTTGTATCTCTAACAATGAGGAGTCAGAGTATAAGAAGGGGAGAGTGAGCCTAATATTATGGTAACACAACAATATCCTTTCCCTCAATATTGTTACGTACCCCGTAACTGGGTCACTTACCAGCAAAGATAGAGAGGTCCGTTGAAGTCTGATGGTACTAATTTTAACAGTATTTATTAGTAAAGATTCACAAAAATAATATCAATGCAAACATACAGATAATATACGTTGTCAATACTAAATCTAAAGGTGCGGGTATAATAATAATCAATAAGAAATAAGCTCTATCGTTGTCTAGGGGATAATGAATTGTCCGATGGAAATATACAGTTCGCTGCAGTTCCACAAGCTGCCGTCTTTTGGTTGTCGCTGTGTTGCACTTTGTTGGAGAGAGAGAGAAATAGGAATAGAATGGGAAGTTACCCTGCGGGTTTTCCAACCTTTATGAGTTTGATCCGTCGGAGTCTCGTTGGGGGTGGCCGTTCACTTGTGGCCTCTCCTTTAGCTAAAGCCGTTCTTCCGTGGTAAGGCCGCCAATCCCAGGCAAGGGAAGGACGCACACGAGCCCCCACCGGCTATCGCTCTTAAACGCTGTCACAGGATTTCTAGCGTGTCTTCTGGTGCGTCTGAGGGGCTATTCCCACAGACCCTCTTTTTATCCTGAATCTCAGGGGCTCAGGTGTCAATTAGGTTGGGGATGATGCAATCCCTCCACCAACCTCCTCCTTGGTTCATTGCCTGGGGCGTCGATGCATCATCCAGGATGCAATACATAAGTCCGTCTCCAAGAGACAATAGCCGGCATCAATGGGTCCGCCTCTCGGAGACCAAGGCACATTCCAACGCCTTGTGGATTCGGCATGTCTTTCTCTCATTTCCTGGGTCTCCTGAATTGACTCAATAGTGATCTTGCGATTCTCACAAAGGAGGGGGCTACCCCTGCACCCTTCGGCCCCTCAGAGCTGTGGTACATTCATAACAATATCAACTAAACAAATGAGTTGGTAATTGACTACGGCTTGGAGGGTGGCACACATGTTCATCAATGATGCTGAGGTTGAGATGGATGAAAGCTCCAAGTTCCTTGGAATGAGTATTACCCATAGCCTGTCATAGTCCAACTGCATGCCCAAAAAAGTTCAGCTGCACCTCTACTTCCTCAGGAGGATAAAAACTTTTGACACGTTCCCCTTGACTCTCACCTGATATTAAAACACCACAGAAAGCATCTGGATGCAATATGGCTTGGTATTGCAATAAACTGCAAAGTGCTGGCCACTGCTCAGTATACCACAGAAGCCAGCCTTCATTCTATGCACGCTTCTCACTGTCTTAGTTAAGCAGGCAGCAAAATCCAAGACCCCACTCATCCCAGACATTCTTTGTTCTCCCCCCATGCATGAGCCACCAGGCTTAAGAGCAACTTCAACCCCACTATATGGGGCCATTGAATTATCCCCTAGTACTAAAAATGGATTCTTGACTCACAATCTACCCGATTATGACCTTGCACCTTATTGGGTACTTGCACTGCACTTTCTCTGCAAGTGTAACAATTTATTCTTCATTCCATTACTACAATACCTCAATACACTGTTGTAATAAATTGATGTGTATGAACAGTATGCAAGAAAGATTTACACTGTACCTCGGTACATGAAACAATAATAAAAGAATTTGCCAATTAGCTAAAGGTTATGCACGCAAAATGCTGGAGAAACTCAGCAGGTCAGGCAGCATCTGTGGAAATGAATAAACTGTCAACATTTTGGTCCAAGACCCTTCTTCAGGACTGGAATGGAAGGAAGGTGGGGGAGCAGGGTATAGGTAGAAGATAATAGGTGAAGCCAGGGGGGGTGGGGGGTCAGAAAGATAAAGGGCTGGAGAGGAAGGAATCAGATAGGAGAGGAGAGTGGTCCATCAGAGAAAGGGAAGGAGGAGGGATCCCAAGGGGAGGTGATAGGCAAGTGAGAAAAGTGAGGAGACCAGAGTGGGGATTAGAAGAAGAGGGAAGAAGGAAGGAAAATCTTTTTATTGGAAGGGCAAATTAATATTCATACCTTCAGAATGGGGGATACCCAGACAGAATATAATGTGTTGATCCTCTACTGAGGGTAGACTGATTGTGGCACACAAGGAGGCCATGAACTGACATAAATTAAAATGTTTGTCCACCGGGAAGTTCCACTTTTGGCGGATGGAGTTGAGGTGCTCGACGGAGTAATTTCCCCCAATTTAAAGTGGGTCCCACCAATGTAGAGGAAGTTGCATTGGGAGCACCAGACTCAGTAGACAACCCCTTCAGAATCGCAGGTGAAGTGTTGCCTCAAATAGAAGGTCTGTTTTTGGCCGTGAATGGAGGTGTGGGAGGAGGTAAATGAGCATGTGTAGCACTTTGACCGCATGCAGGGATAAAACTTATGTCTATTATACAAAAACAACAATACTAAGGGTTATAGATTAAGGAAAATGAAATACAGTGTTCTACAGTTGTTGCCAATCAACTGCAATTTAATTTCCCTAACAGGCAAGAGAAAAATATAGAAGTGCCATGGCTTTTTTCCAGGGGTGAAATGGCTAACATGAGAGGGCACAGTTTTAAGGTGCTTGGAAGTAGGTACAGAGGAGATATCAGGGCTAAGTTTTATATGCAGGGAATGGGCTGCTGGTGACGGTGGTGGAGGCGGATACAACAGGGTCTTTTAAGAGACTTCTGGATAGATACATGGAGCTTAGAAAAATGGAGGACTATGGGTAACCCCAGGTAATTTCTAAAGTAAGTACATGTTCAGCACAGCATTGTGGGCCGATGGGCCTGTATAGTGCTGTAGGTTTTCTATATTTCTATGTTTCAATGCAGTGCAGTGTGCCTAGGCACTCACATAAGTGTTGACCTCAGTACTGGTGCAAACAATGTATTAGTGCTGCCCCAAATGTGCTCTCGCTAATAACCTTTGCCTGTCTCATTGAGGATGGCAAAAAGGGACCAGAGAAATAGAGTGAAGCATTCTCAACATACTTTTTCTTCCACTCAGTCCTGGACTGAAATTAAATAAGGATATTTAAACCAACTACAAGCTTCTGAAATGCACAACAAAACTTGCAATATTATAAAATTAGATGTAAGGAAAGGTTCGCCGCAGGGAACCGTACTCTCTCCGGTCCTGTTCACCCTGTACACATCAGACTTCCAATATAACTCGGAGTCCTGCCACGTGCAAAAGTTCGCTGATGACACGGCCATAGTGGGGTGTGTCAGGAATGGACAGGAGGAGGAGTATAGGAAACTGATACAGGACTTTGTGATATGGTGCAACTCAAACTACCTGCGTCTCAATATCACCAAGACCAAGGAGATGGTGGTGGACTTTAGGAGATCTAGGCCTCATATGGAGCCAGTGATCATTAATGGAGAATGTGTGGAGCAGGTTAAGACCTACAAGTATCTGGGAGTGCAGTTAGACGAGAAGCTAGACTGGACTGCCAACACAGATGCCTTGTGCAGGAAGGCACAGAGTCGAATGTACTTCCTTAGAAGGTTGGCGTCATTCAATGTTTGTAGTGAGATGCTGAAGATGTTCTATAGGTCAGTTGTGGAGAGCGCCCTCTTCTTTGTGGTGGCGTGTTGGGGAGGAAGCATTAAGAAGAGGGACGCCTCACGTCTTAATAAGCTGGTAAGGAAGGCGGGCTCTGTCGTGGGCAAAGTACTGGAGAGTTTAACATCGGTAGCTGAGCGAAGGGCGCTGAGTAGGCTACGGTCAATTATGGATAACTCTGAACATCCTCTACATAGCACCATCCAGAGACAGAGAAGCAGTTTCAGCGACAGGTTACTATCGATGCAATGCTCCTCAGACAGGATGAAGAGGTCAATACTCCCCAATGCCATTAGGCTTTACAATTCTACCGCCAGGACTTAAGAACTTTTTAAAAGCTATTATTAATGCTTTTTGAGATAGTGATTTAGATGCATATCATATTTTTTTACTGAGTTAAGTATTGTATGTAATTAGTTTTGCTACAACAAGTGTATGGGACATTGGAAAAAAGTTGAATTTCCCCATGGGGATGAATAAAGTATCTATCTATCTATCTATATAAAATTTAATTTCATGGAATTATTGGCCTGGCTAGAAAATGGTCCATTTGTGTTATTAGCTAAATTCTGATGCTCCTTTGTCCTTCTAACTCTGGATATTATTGTTTTCCTGACCTACTGCTTCTCCGTCAGTGCTTCAGAAGTTCAAGGGAGGAGTACGTCAGTTCTTCTGCCTAGCATTTTGAGTTGGTAAGCTGTTCGCTACTGTACCTAATATGTTTTATCAGCCAAGGACAAAGGAATAAGCTTAGATTATCAGCACTTTGAGCCAGTCTACCATGCTATTAAATCAGAACATATCTGATCTGCATCTTAAATCCTATCAGCCTTCGCTGAAGAACAAGGTTATTTTAGTTTTTCTTGCAAGCCATTCAGTTGAGGACATCTCAGGGAGCTGATAATGTGACTGATCTCATATTGCTGCAAAAATATCATCTCACTGTTTACAATGACAAAGGTGTATCAACCTTCGTTCAATCCTTTCATTGTTAATTCAGACAAGCTGTTATATATCAGAGTTATCAGTCGGTTCAAATAGATTTCAAGTAGTTTTAATATCTAGTCACTAATAAACAATTCCATTTGTTGCTTCACTTGAAACTACTTCATATATCACACCTTCATATTTATGTCTTCATGTCCTTGTGCATTAAAGTATGATAAATCATTTCTTAAGAAAACCTTAGATTCTCATGTGGCTGGTGTAAACTCCACACTTCATTGCTTCCTTCATGGATTGATAATAAGTACTTTATCTCTTTTGAATATCATTCAATTCTGAAAGACAAGTTAATTTATATCAATTAATTCATTCAGTGTGGGCGGTACTGTCAAGGTTAGCATTTATTGCCCATTCTTAATAGTACTGTAGAAGGTGATGGAGTGTTACTGTCTGAGACAGCTGCAGTCTGTGGGCAAAGGTAGGCGGAGAGGCAGGCTACGTTGCAGAAGCAGAGAGTCTCTAGAAGGACTTGTACATATCAAGAGAATGGGCAAGGAGGTAGCAGATGGAATATAGTGCAAGGCAGTGTTTGATCATGCACATTGGTAGAAGAAGTAAAGGTGCAGATTATTTTCTAAACGGAGAGCAAATTCAGAAATCTGGGGTGCAAAGGGACTTGGGAGTCAGAAGGACATCGCTTTAGAACAGAAATGAGAAGGAATTTCTTTATCCAGAGGGCAGTGAATCTGGACTTAATTGCCACAGGTTGCTTGGAGTCCAGGTCAATGGGTATTTTTAAAACAGAGGTTGATAGGCTCTTGATTAGTCAATGCTTACAGAGAGAAGGGAGGAGACTGGGGTACATAGGGAAGATAAATCAACGATGATTGAATGATAAAACATTTACTCAATGGGCCTAATAGCTTAATTCTGCTCCCAAGTATTATTGTCTTACTGAAGGCACTCTCAATTACTTTTGGTAGCAGGTACCAGGTGTTCATTTATTATTCAGTGCTGATCATGCCTTCTTTACTGATTTCTCAATGCAAGCCTTGAAGTCCTGTTCCTTCTTAACTAATGTCCACCCATCCCTTCCCACTTCTCTAGGTCCCCTCTACTGTAATCTGCCTGCAACTCATAGCTTACTTCACTTTCTTTGTTGGCTTCACCATTGTGGAGAATGAAGCATAATCTATAAGACTGATCCCATTCCACAGTGAACCTTAGGCTGTGATTCTTTCACAAAACCCTCTGTACATTGGCTTGTTGTGCGTACAGTTTACACTTTCTAGATACTTTTCAACCTCTGCACTTCAAATGGTACTTCATTTTCATTTAGTTATGATGCATTCTGTATTAAAAATATGAGCGGTGTGGACAGCCCAGCACATCTGTAGTTGTGAACTTCCCATGATTCAGGACATATATAAGGGCAGGTGTGTAAAAAGGGCCCATAGGATCATTGGGGACCTGAGTCGCCCCAGCACAAGCTGCTACCATCTGGGAAATGATACTGTAGCATAAAAATCATCAACAGGCTCCAGGACAACTTCTTCTACCAGGCCATCAGACTGATTAACTCCCACAGATTTGAGTGTTCTCTGTTACATTGACTGTTCTATTTATTATAAATTACTATGATTACACATTACACATTTAGACGGCGATGTAACATACTCCTCGTGTATTTGAAGGATGCAAGAAATAAAGTCAATTCAATTCAATTCAATAAAGACTTGGCTTCCACAGTTGCTTGTGGTAACGAATTCTGCAGATTCACCACTCTCTAGTTAAATAAATTCCTCTTTATCTTGATCCTCATATAACTATAATCAGCCCCTTAAAGCCAATGAGATTTAATCACACCTAATTCAATTTTGCACAGCCTTTTTGTTTGACTTCAATGGAAGACAAAATAATGTACAACAGTCAGCCAACTTGTTATTACCCATTTAACATAAATGCATAGAGACATTAACAACCCCATTGTCTTTAAGGCAGAGAGCAAATCAATTAACATTTTAAAGACTGAACTTTGAATCATTAGGCAATCATACTGACGAATGTGTACACATAATTAAAATCACATTGACTAGAATAAAAATAATTAAAGTTTACATATTACCCCATAGTGATGATGCTGTAGCGATGTACTACATACAGAGCTAGAGACGACACGCAGTCGGTAAGTCGTTTCGAGACTAGTTTATTCAAACTTTGCGGCGCTGGCATTTAATCCCTAGCGCCCACCCTCTCCGGACAGAAATGACGTCAGAGGTGCATTACCAAAGTCTCTCCCTGCGCGCTGGCTATTTGTGAGCCGGTTCGCCTGCGCAGAAAGTGGGTTGCCACATAACTGCCCCCCAGAACCGGCGATACACCCCCCAATGTCCACAGTGTGGATCAGCCTCTGTTTGGGAGGTCTGCCTCTGCGCCGCGGTGCCTGAACCTCGACCGGCTGCACCAAGTCCACATGGGCTGGTTTGAGTCGGTCCACCATGAAAACCTCCTCTTTCCCCCCAACGTCCAGAACATACGTGGACCCGTTGTTGTTGATCACCTTGAACAGCCCCTCGTACGGCCGCTTTAGCGGTGCTCGGTGTCCGCCCCTTCGTACAAACACAAACTTAGAGTCCTGCAGGTCTTTGGGTACATGGGTCGGGGTCCGTCCGTGCTGTGAAGTTGGTACAGGGGGCCAGGTTATCGAGCCTTTCGCATAGTCTGTCCAGGACTGCTGCGGGTTCTTCCTCTTGCCCCCTTGGGGCTGGTATGAACTCTCCCGGGACGGCCAGGGGTGCGCCGTACACCAACTCGGCCGACGAGGTGTGCAGAGCCTCTTTGAGCGCCGTGCGGATTCCAAGCAGGACCCAGGGAAGCTCGTCCACCCAGTTAGGTCCTCTCAGGCGGGCCATGAGAGCCGACTTCAAGTGACGGTGGAAGCGTTTCACTAGTCCGTTCGACTGTGGGTGGTAGGCAGTTGTGTGGTGTAGCTGCGTTCCCAACAGGCTGGCCACAGCCGACCACAGGCTGGAGGTGAACTACGCACCTCTGTCGGTGGTAATGTGGGCCGGTACCCCAAAGCGTGCTACCCAGTTTGAAATCAGTGCTCGGGCACAGGAATCGGCAGATGTGTCGGTGAGCGGGACCGTCTCTGGCCACCTCGTGAACTGGTCTACCATAGTTAGGAGGTACCGCGCTCCTCGGGACATGGTAGGGGGCCCTCGCTATCCACATGAATGTGGTCGAACCTCCGGTGGGTGGGTTCGAACTGCTGCGGCGGGGCTTTAGTGTGCCGCTGCACCTTGGCTGTTTGGCACTGCGCACACGTTCTGGCCCATTCACTGACCTGCTTGCGAAGTCCATGCCACGTGAACTTGCTGGAGACCAGCCGGACGGTTGTCCTGATAGATGGGTGCGCCAAACTGTGTATGGAGTCGAAAACTCAGCACCTCCAGGCTGCCGGGACGATGGGGCGAGGTTGGCCGGTAGCCACGTCGCACAGGAGGGTCCTCTCACCTGGGCCTACGAGAAAGTCCTGCAGCTGCAAACCCGAGACTGCGGTCCTGTAGCTGGGCATCTCGTCGTCTGCCTGCTGCGTCTCCGCCAGTGCTGCATAGTCCACCCCCAGGGACAGGGCCTGGACAGCTGGTCTGGAGAGTGCGTCCGCCACAATGTTGTCCTTTCCCGAGACATGCTGGATGTCCGTTGTGTACTTGGAGATGTAGGACAGATGTCACTGCTGGCGAGCCGACCAGGGATCGGACACCTTCGTGAATGCAAAGGTCAACTGTTTGTGGTCCGTGAACGCGGTGAACGGCCTGCCTTCTAAGAAGTACCTGAAATGCCGGATTGCCAGATACAGTGCCAACAGCTCCCGGTCGAAAGCACTGTACTTGAGTTCCAGTGGTCGTAGGTGCTTGCTGAAGAACGCCAGGGGTTGCCAGCGCCCCTCGATGAGCTGCTCCAGCACCCCACTGACAGCTGTGTCAGATGCATCCACCGTGAGGGCGGTCGGAACGTTCGTTCTGGGGTGCACCAGCATCGCGGCATCTGCCAAGGCTTCCTTGGCCTTAACGAAAGCGGCCGCGGCCTCCTCGTCCCAAGTAATGTCCTTGCCTTTACCCGACATCAGGGTGTACAAATGGCGCATGATATGGGCTGCTGAGGGGAAGAAACGGTGGTAGAAGTTCACCATACCAACGAACTCCTGCAGGCCTTTGACTGAGTTGGGCCGGGCAAAGTGGCGAATCGCGTCTACCTTGGCGGGCAGAGGTGTTGCCCCGTCTTTGGTACTCCTGTGGCCTAGGAAGTCAATGGTATCGAGACCGAACTGGCATTTGGCCGGGTTGATCGTGAGGCCGAAATCACTCAGGCGGGAGTAGAGCTGGCGTAGGTGGGACAGATGCTCCTGACGACACCTGCTGGCTATAAGGATGTCGTCCAAATAGATGAACGCAAAGTCCAGGTCGCGTCCCACCGCATCCATTAGCCGCTGGAACGTCTGTGCGGCATTCTTCAGGCCGAACGGCATTCGGAGGAACTCGAACAGGCCGAACGGGGTGGTAAGTGCTGTTTTGGGGATGCCTTCAGGGTGCACCGGGATTTGATGGTATCCCCGGACGAGGTCTACTTTGGAAAAGATTCTTGCCCCGTGCAGGTTTGCTGCAAAGTCCTGTATGTGCAGCACGGGGTAGCGGTCTGGAGTTGTAGCCTCGTTCAGTCTGCGGTAGTCGCCGCATGGTCTCCAACCCCCAGCTGCTTTGGGCACCATGTACAGGGGGGAGGCCCATGGGCTGTCGGACCTCCGTACGATCCCCAATTCCTCCATCCTCTTGAACTCCTCCTTCGCCAGGCGGAGCTTTTCCGGGGGGAGCCTACGTGCGCGGGCGTGGAGGGGTGGTCCCTGGGTCGGGATGTGGTGCTGAACCCCATGTCTGGGCATGGCTGCCGTGAACTGCGGTGCCAGAATCGATGGAAAGTCCACCAGGATTCTGGTGAATTCGTTGTCCGACAGCGTGATGGAGTCCAGGTGTGGGGCCGGCAACTTGGCTTCACCCAAGGAGAATGTCTGGAAAGTCTCAGCATGTACCTGTCTTTTCCCTTGCAAGTCGACCAGCAGGCTGTGAGCTTGCAAGAAGTCTGCCCCCAGGAGTGGTTGGGCCACAGCGGCCAGTGTGAAGTCCCACGTGAACCGGCTGCACTGTGCGGATGCCGTAGGTCCGTATCGTGCTGCCGTTTGTGGCCCTCAGGGTGGGTCCTGGCTTCCTGTTGCGGGTGTTGTACCCCATTGGGGGCAAGACGCTGATTTCCGCTCCAGTGTCGACCAAGAAGCGGCGTCCCGACTGTTTGTCCCAGACATACAAGAGGCTGTCCTGGTGGTCAGCTGCCATAGTCATTAGCGGCTGCTGGCCCTGGCACTGGTCCTTGCAGGGTGGGCGACAACGGCGGGCTTCTGTGCCCCACCACTGGTGGTAGAAATACCACTGTTCACTGTCCTCCTCACTCCTGCCTCTGTGTTGTGTGCGCCCCACTGTCGGGCCTGGTCTGGTCTGCTGTTGGGCGCGTGGCCTGGTAATCTGACTGACAGACGCCATGCTCTCCCTCTTGGCTTTCCACAGCACGTCTGCCCGGGCCGCCACCTTCCAGGGGTCACTGAAATCTGCGTCGGCCAGCAGCAGATGTATGTCCTCAGGCAGCTGCTCTAGGAACGCTTGCTCAAACATGAGGCAGGGCTTGTGTCCGTCAGCCAGGGCCAGCATCTCATTCATCAATGCTGACAGCAGTCTGTCTCCCAAACCATCCAGGTGAAGCAGGCGAGCACCCCGCTCACGCCATGAGAGGCCAAAGGTCCCAATGAGCAGTGCTTTGAATGCTTCATATTTGCCTTCTTCCGGGGGCGACTGTATGAAATCCGCAACCTGAGCGGCCGTCTCCTGGTCAAGGGCGATCACCACGTGGTAGTAACGCGTGGAATCAGAAGATATCTGCCGAATCTGGAACTGGGCTTCTGCTTGGCTAAACTGCATGAACTGATGAAGAGTCGGTCATCTTTGGTCCAAATCCCATTTGGACCGTCGGGGTCACCAATGTAGCGATGTGCTACACACAGAGCTAGAGACAACATGCAGTCGGTAAGTTGTTTCGAGACTAGTTTATTCAAACTTAGCGGCGCTGGCATTTAATCTCTAGCGCCCGCCCTCTTCGGGCGGAAATGATGTCAGAGGTGCATTACTAAAGTCTCTCCCCACGCGTTGGCTATTTGTGAGCCAGTTCGCCTGCGCAGAAAGTGGGTCACCACAATGCTATATTTTGTTTTGATGAATAATATTCAAATTTTGCATAAAGTGGTCTAAATCAAACACAATATTTACAGGATTAAAAGCCTGGTAAAATGTATTTAAGTACACAAATAATGCATTTCTCAATTAACTACAAAGCAAACTTGTACTCTAAGTTAATTGGCTGTGTTTTGATATAACCTATCTAGATTTTGACAGTCTCTCAATCCCTCCTGTATTCAATCATAATTCCCATCTACTGTCTGCTGAAAGCTCAATCTAAGGTTTGCCTGCAATCTATTAATTTTAAAACTCCATCCATTTTTTTTGTCCGTTGATCCTGGAGGAACTTAATCTCACAAACACAAACAGGAGTCCTGATGAAGGGACTTGGTCCGAAATGTTGACTGTTTACTCTTTTTCCATCAACGCTACCTGGCCTGCTGAGTAACTCCAGCATTCCGTGCGTGTGTGGCTTTATCCTTCATTTACTCTTTTTATGTAATCTTCTATCAAATTCTTTCTCTAAAAGATGCACATACTGTATAATCTTTACTGGTAAAATAGTATTCAAATATAGTAATTACTTGAACATCAATTATTTGAGCATGGCAGCGGTTAATCAAGAAAATTATGTTGTCATACTTCAGAGAATTCTAGAATACTTTAAATTATACGCACAATGTAAATGCATTAGATGAAATAAAGTGAAATAAGTTGTTAAGAGAAACAGATCACAAGTTATTTTACTACTTCTATGATCTTAAAACAGCTTCCAAAATGAGGGTAACCTATATTAGAATAGGGAATGACTAAGATGCAGGTGTCTAAGATTAAGGAGATCAGATAAGTACTTTAATTTCAAAAATGTAACAAGTAGAATCCTTCATGAATCTGTACTTTGATTTCTGCATTTTATGAAGAAATATAGCAAACTAATGTAGATTAATTAAAGACCACATTGTGTCACAGAATAAGTAGCTTGAATATGAACAGGAAATGGCAATAGGTTATGGAAAGAAGAAACATGAGGGCAAGATCTTTGTAAAATAGTGAATTTACCCTCATAGAACTCAAAGAAGTTAAATTAGAATATATATCGTAATAATAAGCATCAAGGAATTATGGGTCCTTGAAAGAAATTACAAAATATTAATGAACAGACTAAAAAGTACCAGAAGACAATCATGCAATATCCCAAGGGAAATGAAGTAAAAACGTGGAGGATCTGTTGACATTATAAGTCCCATGTGCTGCAGTGCTCAGATCTGGATTCTACAACGGGTGATTGATAAGTTCATGGCCTAAGGTAGAAGGAGTCAATTTTAGGAAATCTAACACATTTATTTTTCAATATAGTCCCTGCCTACATTTACACACTTAGTCCAGTGGTCATGGAGCATACGGATGTTGGACCTCCAGAAGGTGTGCACAGCATGGGTGATTGATAAGTTCATGGCTTAAGGTAGAAGGAGATGAGTTATACAGCTCTCGTTACATGCACATGCAGGTCAACTCTTTGAGTGATTAAGCAGAAAGTTTGAAGTTAATAACTCTTCCTTCTACCCTAGTCCACAAACTTATCAATCACTCCAATGAGTTATTATCTGATGAGTTATTAACTTCAAACTTACTGCATAATCACTCAAAGAGTTGAACTGCATGTGCATGTAACGAGAGCTGTATAACTCATCTCCTTCTACCTTAGGCCACAAACTTATCAATCACCCCTGCTGTGGACACTTTCTGGAGGTCCAAGATCTGTATGCTCCACGATCGCTGGACTAAGTACATAAATGTAGGAGGGGACTATGTTGAAAATTAAATGTGCTAGGTTTTCTAAAATTGACTCCTTCTACCTTGGGCCACGAACTTATCAATCACCCCTTTTATGCTTCAGGAAGGATACTTTACATGACCTTTTGGTGCTCTTGACTCTTTACACTCATGACTGTGTGGCTAAGTTCAATTTAAATGCCAGCTGTAAGTTCATGGCTGTCACCACTGTTGTTGGTAAAATCTCACTTTGTGCGAAGGCATACAAGAATGAGACATATTGGCTGCACTTGCACTCTTCAAACCATTGCACTCAATGTCAATAAGATGAAAGAGCTGCTTATCGACTTCAGGAAGGGGAACATGAACCATTCCTAAAAGAGGGATCAGAAGTGGAGAGAGTGAGCAATTTCAGGTCCTAAAAGAATTGTTTGTGAGGTTATTATTGCAACACTACTCCAACAGAATCAGAATTAGAATTGGAATCAGGTTTATCGGGGTGATTGGGTCCTTTATAATGGACACCGCCTTTCTGAGGCACTGCTCCTTGAAGATCGCTTGGATACTGTGGAGGCTAGTACCCAAGATGGAGCTGATTAATTTTATTACTTAATGTCAGCAAGAACAAGAAAGTGATCATGATCTTCAGGAAAGGGAAGTTGGGAGAATGCACACCAATTCTCACTGAGAGGTCAGCAGTGGAAATAGTGAGCAGCTTTAAGTTTCTGGGTGTCAATATCTTAGAGAATCTCTCTTGTTGTTGACATATTGACAGAATCATACAAAAGGCATGCCAGCAGCTCTACTTCCTTAGCAGCTTGAGGAAATTTGGTACATCAAAAAAACTCCTGTAAATTTAAATAGGCGTAGAGAGGAGATTCTTCGAACTGGGTGCACCACAAACTGGTATGGAGGCTTCAATGCAGAGGATTGCAAGAAGCTGCAGAGGGTTGTAGACTCAGCCAGTTGCATCACAGGCACAGTCTTCCCTACCATCAACAGTGGTGCCTCAAGAAGAAGCCATCTATCAGTAAGGACCCACCCCATCTGGAACATTCACTCTTCTCATTAGTACCCTCAGGGAGGAGATACAGGAGTGTGAAGATTGATACTCAACGACTTAGAGTTTTATCCTCTCCACCATCAGATTTAGGGTTCATAAACACGACCTCATTATTCACATTTTTGCACTTTTTATTTACAATTTTGTAATTTATAGTGATGTTATGTTTGCACTGTAATGCTGCTATAAAACAACAATTTTCACCTATTATAAGACAGTGATAATAAACCTGATTCTGATTCTGAATCCTTAGCTGCTGACAGCGCAGATTGCAAGACTGCATTTTTTATTGACTTTAATATTAATGACTGGAAAGTTCTTGGAAACACACCTGACTTCCCACTTCTGAAGGGTTCAGCATGGCAACACTTGTTCAGAAATTTATCTTTGTTTCTGTCTCATTAAAAGTAGGACTGACTGGAGGATAAAAGAATTGTTCCATAAATCTGGGAAGGTCAAATAGCTCTGAAAAAACGAACATACCCAGCTTCAATTCTGAATGCATTATGAAAAATGTTAAGCACTCAGTCAAATGACCTTAACCTACTGACTAATAGTTCAAACTTTTGTTTAAAAATCAATTACTCAGACTGATGTAAATCTTTTTTTCTGCTTAAGACACTGTTTAGCTGGGAACTCCAGTTGTTGCTAACACTTTTGCTGCTTGCATCCAGAGTCAGCTGGAATATCAAAAAGAATTTTTTTTAGAAATCTCTATCTTTCCAATCTACTGGGAGGGAAATAATATCATTTCCTATCTCAGCACACTTCTACAGAGAAAAGTAAACATTAATTGTGACAGCAACAATATCTGTGAGGTACTATAAATAATTACCACTTCCCACACTTCAGTAGTGAGAAGAGTCTTTTGCATTACTACTGCTTTATTCATTCTACTTCGGTTTGAAAATATGCCTGAACTCTATAGAGTAGTAAAAATGAATATCCTATGAGTGGATCCCAATATCTCATGCTATACATTTGCAAGTGTTTTATTATGAAACAAAATCCAATCACCTGACTGTACTTCTATTCCTGGTGTATAGGCAGAGGCTAAAGACCACAGAACCAGTGGTGAGGACCAAGAGGAAGGAGGATCTCACAGCTCTCTCTTTAATCTCTCACTAGTGCAGTCAGAGGTTCCCACCTACTTCAAAAGAGAGACAGCCCATGCCCAAGTGGGAGATCAAGGGAGGCGGAGGAGTGCTTACAGGACTACCTTGAGTTGGTGAACTAGACGATATTCAGGGATTCATCTTTGGATCTGAATGACTATAACACAGTTGTCGCCGACTTTGTCAAGATGTGTGTGGATGAGTGTGTGCTTTTGAAAACATACCCAAACCAAAAGCCATGGGTGAACCAGGAGATTTGTAGCATGCTGAGGGCTAGATCTGTGGCATTCAAGACCAGTGCTCCAGAACTATATAAATAGTCCAGGTATGACCTGAGGAATTCTATTTTGACAGTGAGAAAACAACTGCAATTAAAGTTAAAGATGGAATCTGATGCACGTGTAACCCAGGTTAATTAAACCCAAAGACGTAATGTTAAAAAGTTGCACCTGCAGAGGGAATGAAAACGAGGATTATCAATTAAAAAAAAGAGAATTTCAGATGGGATTGAGGAAGCATATAGTAGTGAAGTAGATCAGCTGGCTAAGTGATGTTGCAGCAACAACCTTGCACTCAACATCAGTAAGAACAAGGAGTTAATTGAGGACTTCAGGAATGGGTATTCGAGGGAACACACACCAGTCCTCATTCAGGGGTCAGCAGTGGAATAGGTGAGCAGTTTCAAGTTCCTGGGTGTCAACATCTCTGAAGATCTATTCTGGGACCAACATACTGATGCAATTGCAAAGACACAACAGCAGTTGTATTTCATAAGGAGTTTGAGGAGTCTTGATACGTCACCAAAGACTTGAGGAATATTTTTTTAAAGATCTACCATAGAGTGCATTCTGTTTTCATCTTCAGCATTTGGTATGGAGGGGCCACTGCACAGGATTGGAAGAAGCAGTAGAAATTTGCAAACTTAGCCAGCTCCATCTTGGGCACTAGCCTCACCAACATCAAGGACATCTTCAAAAGACGTTGCCTCAAAAAGTCAGTGTCCATCCTTAAGGACCCCCATCATGCCCTCTTCTCAATGCTACCAGCTAGGAGGAAGTACAGGAGCCTAAAGACACACACACAACTTCTTTCCCACAGCCATCAGATTTCTGAATGGACAATGAACCCACAGACACTACCTCATTTTTTTTTCTTTTTTTGTTCTCTTTTTGTATTACTTATTTAATTTATCTATTTTATATACATGTAGTGTTTTTCATATGGAAGTTTTTCATATTTTTATTACGTATTGCGGAGTACTGTTACTGCAAAACATATTTCATGACTAATGCCTGTGATGTTAAACTTGATTCTGATTCTGAAATACAAATTATTTAACTCTCTTGAAAAATGGTTGATCATAACAGTGTCCCTTGCTGCCAATAGCATATGTATAAAATAATATTCATCTGACCTTTACTTCACTCTTCTGTACCAGTCTTCACCAATCATGAGGAAGGCTCTCAGTCTGAAACATCAACTTTTAATTCCCCTCCAAAGATGCTGCCCGACCCATAGAGTTCCTCCAGCGTTTTGTGTGTGGCCTCTGTGCAATTAGATTTTAGAAGCTTGTTGTGTTCTTTGCACCTAATCATGCAATACTCCTTCTCTTTGATAATATTTGACTATGAGACATCAGTAAAGGAAAGTTTAGAATTGCTGGCACCTAGGTAGAACAAAGGACCTTATGGAAAATCCTGGCAATTCTGGACAATGTTTCTCACCCTCTGCATGCCACTTTGGCTGAACAGAGGAGCACTTTTAGTAATAGATTAAGAAAACTGCACTGCTCCAAAGAGCACCATGTGAGGTCATTCTTACCCTTGGCCATAGGCTCTATTATGAGTCAATCTGTAGCTGGGAAGTGATGATCCCCTTCTGTTAGACAGTTTGTGGTAACTTATCTTTTATTCTTTCTTACTTCTCTTCTAATATTGGTGTATTTATATATCTGTGCATATGTAATGCCACTGTGACACTTATTTCCTTTGGGATCAATAAAGTATCTATCAATCTGTCTAAATCAAGTTGTTTATTTCCATCAGGTTATTACCTTGCCTGATTTTCCTTGGTTACAAGTTGGTATTGAATGGTCAGACGGGAGTGGAAACTGTGCAAAGGTGGGTTATAAAATTCTTGCTTGTTTGATAGCAGGATTGCTTGTGTTGAAGTAAAATGGAGGTGTGGTACATAAGAGGCAATAACAAATCGATATGTCAATAACAAATCAGTAGACTAGTTGAACCTAAAGGTATCTTGCAATAACAAGGACATCCAGAGCAGCATTGGCTACATCTCATTTCCGTCTTATAACTTCACATGTGCAGTCTCTGGGCACAATAGTTAGATCCCACAATTATCAGTTCATGGTGATCTCTTGGCTGTACCAAGCTGCTAGACTTAGCATGAGACAAAGAGACTTCTGCTGGGCTAAGGTAAAATTGCACAACATCTGCACAAATCATTATTTGTGACCTCACGACAGCTGCATTTCAATAGTATGGAAGACCTTATGATAAAAGAATACTTCTCGGTCACCTGAGTGAGATTGCTTCTAGTTACCAGTTGGGCCTGGAACTCTCGGAGTCCGGTCAGAAATGTAAGATTAAGTTTCTGTTCATTATGTCAAACGTCAATGATGGCAAAGTTAACTCAATCAGCTGCACCAGCAAAAGAGTCACTAGTTTGTGCATTTGTGTCTTGCCAAATAGAAGATTCTTCAAGTATCTCCACAGAAGCCTAGAATGTTGATAATTATTTTCACTAGAAGTGAATAGCAGGTCTAGCTGTAACAGTACTGACCCCACCTGCCATATAAACGTGGACCCCTTCCTCACACATTGACATTCGATGAGTCATAGAAATATACCTCCTTCACCTCTAGACCAAGAGTGGCTGGGTGGCTCTACTTCCCTGCTATTACAGAAATGGCTGCTTCTTTCCCTGTGTGTGTAAGGGTGGTTGTAAAGTTGTGGATAATGCTGCTGCAGCCTCTGATACTGCTCCTTATCACATGTCCTTTCCCAAAGTTCAAAGCAATTTGTTCCGGGAGCACCCTTGTGGATAGATGAGGATTAGGAGGATGAGGAAGGATGTTACTGAAATCTTTAAGTACTGTGAACAGAGCCTTTTAAAGAGATGGTCAAGGAAGCAGCTCTGGTGGTTTGTTGCTTATTGCACATTTGCCTGCAGCCCATTCTGTTGCAGTTGCCTTGTTGTTACAGGCAAAGTGCTGGAAACCAAGAATTGACATATGTTACAGGCAATGTATAGGAAGCTCAAAACCCATAGTTAAGTTGGAAAAGGCTTCTTAATATGCATCTAACTGAGATAGTAATATATTGCAATTGACACACTAACTCTCCCAAAGGGTTTGCTCATAAGTAGCTTACTGCAATGAAGATAAATGTGGATGTTAGTGGATTTGAACCACAGCTTTCTAACATGCTGTCAACGAACTCAAACTTAAAAGCTCACCTGCTGTCAAAACCAAGTGCTCCTGGACATTGAAATTTCCTTCATGAAATCTAGCGTTATCACTTGAACACTCACGGACATTACAGTATTTGCACGAATACAATGAGTTCAGTTTGCATATAGTTCTATGACTTGTGCACTTAAAGATTAGGTTGGATCTTCCTGCACCCATCTGGGTAGCTGTTTGTCGAGCCACATTCAACTGCTGCAGATAGTAAGGACTTGCTGAACTGAAGCATTGTCTGAGAGTCAATCTCGGAGATGGGACTCTGACTGGCCAGAAGGAGCAACCCAACGACAGGTAATGGGTGTCAAAGCAATTCATTGTCTCTAACAGCCAGAGGGATTTAAACTGTTCGAAGAAACACAAGTAATTAAAATGAAACTTTAAGATTCAAATAATTAAAACATCTTAAAATTCTATAATTAATTAAAACAGTAAGATAATGTAAAATAAACATAAAATTTAATTGCACTTACTATTATAATCTGGGTTGGCATCCACAACAGAAATAGCTCATCAAGGATACAAAAATAATTGAGAATAGAATCCTAATTCCAACGTTCAACTCTAGGATGTGTCCTGTGAATATTAAATTGCTGATACTGCATACAATTTACTTTTGTATATTAGTATTTTTTTCTCTTGGGTCTCGCTGACGGACTCACCATTTAACTCCTTTGTACATGATAAATAAGAAAGGAAATTACCAGGCCCATAAGACCTACACAAACTGAAATGTTCAGAGAAAGCCAAATTACATTGGTCAAGGATAAATATGATGTATGTTTAATCTTACTCAATTTTTAAATAAATAACTTAATAATATATAAATTAATGCCAATGATTATTATTAAAATGTTTTCTGGATGAGTAATGATAAAGACATCTTATTTTATAGATAGGCTTCTGTAACATTTGGGATTTGATATTAAATTAAAGAAGTTTGGATTAGTAGGCTCTCTGATTCACAACTAGCCATTTCTGATGCAGGGCTAGCTATTTAAATTGATTCATTTTCTCTCTGCGGATGATGCCTAATATGCCAGGTATTTCCAGCGTTCTCCTTTGTTCTAGCTAGGGATAACTGCTGTGTTCTGCTCTTTATGTCTTTATTCACGTGGACAATCATAGTCCACACACTATCATAGATAATCATTTGTTTCTCCACCAAGTACATCTGCTTTCATGCCTCTCCTGTTCCGATGAAGGGTGGTTGTGTGGAACTGTTACCTTTATTTCCTACTTCACAGAATGCTGACCTTCTGATTTCGAGAATTTTAAAAAATTATTATTCAAATAACTGTTGAATTCTCCAAAATTCCAAAGGCTAAGAGGTTAAACAGCACAAACATATTGATTCCTAGGTTACCTAGCCCTCTGGAGTGCACCCTCAGCTTCTACTCTTTCAAAATACAATGACAAGATTATTTTATGTATCAATATATGAACTAAAATTTAATTAAGGCAGCTTTAGTATGCAGTAATTTTAAATAGTTATTTCTTTCTTTAGAATTCCATGTAGTCTTTTAAATACAAAAAAGTATCTTCCAGTGCAATTATCTTTAGTTTTCAAGAAAAACCAAAGATAATTACTGAGGTTTTTGGAGATTCCTTGAGGCAGAAGAGCTCTGTGCTGTAACCTGAAACCTAACACCAATTCTTTTGAGAATGAAGTTAGGAAGCCTATTTATATCAAAGAGTGTTGGTGATGGTTTGGAATTCTGTTCCACGATAGCATAGCTGGTAGATGGTACATTTTTGTTAAGAAACACAGGGGAAAAAAGGGTGGAATATGCAGTAAAGTCACAAATCAATCATGATATAATTGTTCAGTTAAGATTGAGAGGACGAAAGGCCTGATCCTGTGATTTTACTTTGTTACCAATTACTTTCTAGCTTTAAGCAGCACAATCATATCGACTCTTAGGTAGCTTAGCCCTCAGGAGAAAAACACTGGCTTCTGCTCTTTCTGAATACAATATCAAAATTATTTTATGGTATCAATAAATGAACTACAATAATTAAGACAGCTTTGGTGTGCAGTAATTTGAAATTGATTTTTTTCTTTAGAAATCTGTATGTTATTAAATTTAAAAAAAACATCTTCCACAGTGCAATCCTGATTCAACATACATTTCTTTCATGTTATTAATGGAATGATAAATTAGATCTATTGAACTTGACCATCCAAACAGGCAAAATTAGTTCTTATTCTGATCATGGCACACTTCCAGAAATCTCTCCTACTGTATATGACCTATTCTGCGATGTTATTGTTTTGCCTTGTTCTTTCTCAATGCACCGTGCAATGATTTGATCTCTGTGAAAGTATGCAGGAGAAGCTTTTCACTGTATTTCAGGATGTGACAAGAACAAACCAATCTCAACAAATAGATATCAGTAACCACTTTGCCCACTTGCTGAATGTTCTTGAACTAGTTTCTCTTGAAGAAAAGTGAATCAATGCCAGTGAAGGTGCAAACATGCAAAAGAGGGATGCACATAAAATGTTGGAGGAACTCACCAGGTCAGGCTGCAATATAATGACATCAGACTCAATAGGGTGGAATTCATTGGAGAAGCGATATCGAACTGTTATGCTCAGACATTTGTTTGATTTCACTGGCCTTTACTCTGAAAGACTAGAAGTCCTGGTTTTGTTTTCATTAATTTACTAGGATTAGAGAGTAGAGTCCATCTTATCTGAGTTTCAGTTTTTGCTGCAGGGCCTCATAATTGAAATATTCACTAACTGGAATCCAAGGATATGATTTCAATCTCAGTGGCTGGCATGCAGATTTGTCCAGTCTTCCAGGCAATAATGATACACCACTTTAGTATATATTGAGTCTGGAACTTACTTCTGCATTAATGGGGATTGAGGGAGTGGCCAGTAATAGGAGGATCCCATGAAAGAGATCTTATTCTGCTGCATCAGACATAAATAGTGCAGTACCAGCTGACCAAATCCATATGCATCTTCTCATCAGTCACTGCACTTAAAAAGGAAAATGGATGATATGAAAAATTGGCATCTACTTACATTAGGTGATAATAGTTACTTTGAATAAAAAGACAAATCTCTCATCCACCTGGTATGCATGGCATTAATCCGTTATTGAATTTGTAAGGAAGAATGCAATGACTCTGTAGCACAATTCCAGCAACCAGATTCAATCCAGTTCTCGGGTGCAGTCTGCAACATGTTTGCACGTTCTCGTTGTGACCACATCCTGCTCCAAATTCCTCCCACATAGCAAAGCTGTGCAGGTTGGTAAGTTAATCCCTCACTTTAAATTCTCCTTGTAGGTAGGTGAGTAGTGAAGTCTTGGGTCATTATGGGAACATGTGGAAAATAGAACAGGATCACTGTTACTAAGTACGTGATGTTTGTCATGGACTCAATGGGCTGTGAGGCCTATTACTGTGCTGTATGACTATTGTGAGCTTGTAAGTGTCATGATCCCAGGCAGCGGAGGCAGTCAGGTCAAACCAGCAGACAGCCTATTTTGATGTTGAGAGCCAGAATGGGTTACGGCGGAAGTGATGCCTCATTGTTTGATAAATTTTAAGATTGATGTTTTGTTCCGTTCACTATCCAGTCTGATTACCTGAAAGTGCAAGGGCTTTAGTTCAGACGATCTGAGTGACACACTAAGGACCGGCTGGAGAGCACAGCCCTGATGAAGCAAAAACTGAGCCTGTGGGAGAGGCACTACCACTCAGTTATGGTGTGCATGGACCTGGGGTACCCAACCACCAAGTGTATTTGCTGAAGCTTTATCTGTCCTGGTGCCACAAAACCTTCACCCTGCTGCACTGTTGGATACTCGAGAAAAATAAAAATGAGCAGAGATATACTTTTGACCATAGATCAATTAAGCAGTGGTTTCTTGCATGGGATGTCTTCAGGCCTCATGGAAACAAAGATGGTGCATCCTCTCATTTAGCTCCACAGCCAAACTGTCAAAGTCATTTCAGATAATGCCTCATCAAAATTCACAGCTGAAATCTCAGCCCTACTGCACATACCCATCATGGCACTCAACATCCATCTTTTTCTTGAGTGTGTGTTTCTTTAAAAAAATGTCTGGAAAGGGACATTTTTGCTAAGGTTCATCTTGAACAACTGTGGCTGGATTGTTTCCAGCGTTGGACAATCATCATCACAATGAAAGTGAGACTTAGGTCTGCTCAAAGATTTAAGGGACTTCCAATGCAAGGGGCTGCCAGTAAAATGAATGCTGCCACTGACACATTCCGAGATGTGGGATTACATATTGAAAGACTGACATACTAAAGCTTGTTATAGAACCACAAAGGCTCTTGGGGAAAAGCTATAAGTTGAGGGCTCTCCATCCACTTGACAACTTGTTTCAGAACTTTCAATTCTTGTTATTATTGAATGTCTAGACAGAAAAATAGATGACTTGTTTTCATAATGAAAATATTATAAGTAAATGTAATAATAAGCTTAGTACAATAAATGACAACAAATGAAGGTCCTACAATAAATACAGTGGATGCTGGTTAATTGGGTCATTAGTTAATCTTAAAGAACAACTTTTAAAGAACAAAAGCTAATAAAAATAATAACCAGGTTCCCCTTTGTTTATTTGGGATGCTGTGCCATTTAGTTGGGACAGGAAACTGTTGCCAAACAGTTTCTAACTAGTGTCAGTTGCATGCATTTGTATGGCCAGTACACCATGCATAGAGCGAACAGTCTTTAAATAACATCAGTTGTGAGTGCTTGTGTTATGTTATACATTTTGGGCCCACAGACGCTGATTCAAAAAGCAGTGATTTCTGGTCATTTTGTACGAAGAAACTTATTGTTGTATTATGACGCTACTTCATGCAGGAAGGCATTGAAGACACTCTCTGCACTGGGCGTCTGTGCTGACTTTATTCATTTACAGTCAATCAAAGAACACAGCAGTATACACTAGATCATATATGTCAAACTCAAGGCCCGCGGGCCAAATCCGGCCCACGGTGGAATTATCTTTGGCCCGCGAGATAATATCTAATTACTATTAAAGCTGGCCCCAGTAATCGAAGCGCCTATGGCGTATGATATGGCTAATGCTGAGTTTATTCAGGTACCAGGTTTTCAGGGTTTTTAGTGTTTATTTGGCAGTCTTGCTCGGCAGTCTTCTTCATAAGAAACGGAATTTGTAAAGTGAAACACTTTGTAGTTATAGCAGAGACTGAGACACATGAGAGCAGGCTGAAAAAACGGAGGCAACGAAAGCTGCGTTCGCACGCGTCCGACTGATCCGGCCCGCATGAAGCTGCATTTTGCTCAATCCAGCCCGTGACCTAAAATGAGTTTGACACCCCTGCACTAGATGAATTCCTCCATCAATAGCTATTAGGAACTAATAGACAGTTTTATAGTATTGTAACCCTATTGGTAGTGTTCTAATTTGTTGCAATTAGTAGTCTTCCAATTTATTCAATTTTTTAGAGATACAGCATAGAACAGGCCTTTCCAGCCCAATAAGCTGAACCATCCAGCCATCCAACTATTTAAGGCAACATACACAAAATGCTGGAGGAACTCACCAGGTCAGGCAGCATCTATAGAAATGAACAATCTGTTGATGTTACAATGTATCCATCCATCTAATGCTAGCCTAATCACAGGACAATTTACAATGACCAATTAACCAAATAACTGGTATGTCTTTGGAATATATTAAAACATATTTTGATGGGAAAAACGTAAAATGAGGAAATGACAATTTGCCAACCATTGAAAGTCAAGCTCAATTTTCCTTTCCATTGAAATCAGTGGAAGGATAGCAAATAATCAGACATAATCCATGTTAAAGTATCTGCTGGAGTTATCATCTTTTGATTTCTGTTAGTGGTACATCACCCGCACATACAGATAAAATATCAGGCAATTGTGATGTAGCAGAGGTAATGCTAATTATTTACCCTTGTATCTGTACTGTTATTTTCTGTCTGTGATTATGGTGTCTTTCTAAATAGATGATGTTTGTTTGATCATAAACACAAGAAACTCTGCAGTTGATGAAGGGGCTCAGCCCAAAATGTCAACTATTTACTCAGTTCCATAGGTGCTGCCTGACCCGCTGAGTTCCTCCAGCTTTGTGTGTGTGTTGCTTTTGATATATGCTTGATTCCATTTCTATGACAATATTAATGGTATGGCTTTGAGTTAGGGAGTAAATATCCCTTACGGTTTTGAACAATTACTTCAAAACTCTTATCAGCAAGAGTCAGAGCTCATAAAAACTGAAATAAAAATGTTCAAGTGATATCGACCAATAATACATTAATGCCTGTGTGAAATTATGTGCTGACAATAAGAGAAAATTACATCATGAATAGACAACTTATACTCCGATACTCATAAACACAAATGTTTAACTTGATTACATTTGACGATGATGCCTGATATTTATGCCTTAAATTTACAAATTGCTCTTATTCAAAAGTAATTCATTGTGTGGATATATACCGAAAGAAATAAAACACCTAGACTAAATAGAAACGTCTGAAAACACGTTCACATAAAAGCTACAGTTAAGAAACGTATTGAATGCAGATGCATTAATGTATACAAGTTTGTTTCTGTGTTAAAACAACCAATGGCTTCAGAACATAAAAGATCCATTTCATGCAAAGAATGTATTGGAGGTAATTCTTAGAAAAGAACAAGAACAATGATAAGACTGTGATTTGCAATATGCAAATATATTTGAGAGATTTCAAAGACAAAAAAAAATTCACCAAGAAAATCCACACATAATCCACCAGCATCTGTTATAGAGATCAACAAAGCACTTAATTCTATCATTATGTACTCCAACAAAGGTTTCTCTATATTCAGCACAACATGCCCTGCTCAGGTCATACCGTTCACACCAAACAGGCTCGAGTGAAAAAACTGAGAAACAAATAGAGAGAAACACAGAGGGCGTATCATTCCATCATTCAATTCCTCTGAGACAGAGTCCAGATTAATGAAAGAATAAGAGGCATCCGATGCTCATTTAATGTGTGCATCTACTATGGGTTAATAAATAGACTCTGTTCTGTGTTTCACTTCTGCACCAGCAAAAGGCTTGTGAAATAATGCAGTACATTACAGTATAATGTGAACTATGTCAGTTGTAATCTTAAAAAATCAATGCACTAGAGTTCATGTTTACATGCAATGGCTGATTTATATCATGATTTAAATTCAATCCAACATAGCAGTTTTTTTTACCCTTTCAGCAGCTGATAAAATATTTTGGAAGCTGCATGCCCCAGCAAATGCCTGGATAAATTGGTTAATTATTGTCCCATGCACCCGAGGTACAGTGAGAAACGTGTCTTGCATATCATCTGATCAGACCAATTGATTGCAGCAGGGCATTGAGCTAAAACAATGACAGAGTGCGGAATAAACTGCTAAAGTATAGAAAAAAAGCACAATGCAGGTGGAGAGTAAAGATCAAAGTCAAAAAGACGGCAAATTGTGAGGTCAAGAGTCCATTTTATCGTACCAGGTAATCATTCAATAATTAGGATAGAAACTGGAGGAACTATGTCAGAGTCTATGGAGAGGAATATACAGTCAATGTTTCAGGTAAGATTCTTCATCAGTACTGGAAAGGAAGGAGGATGAATGTCTCCTTCACCCTTCTGTTCAAGTCCCAGTGAAGCATCTTGGCCTGTGTCATCTACTGTTTATTCTTCTCTATAGATGCTGCTTGACCTGCTAAGTTCCTTCAGCATTTTGTGTACGCTGCTCTGGATTTTTTGCATCCACAGAATCTCTTGTGTTTAGGATAGAAGCTGTCCTTGAACATTGTGGTTTTGCTTTCAGGCCTTTGAGAGAGGGGGTAGCAAGAATGCACAGGGTAGGTGGGATTGATTATGTTAGCTGGTTTACTGAGGCAGTGTAAAGTGTAGGCAGAGTCCGTAGAAGGGCGGCGTGGCTCTAGTTTCTGTGATGTAATGTGCTGAGCTGTGTCCACAATACTGCACTTTCTCGCCGTCATGGGCAGAGTAGTTGCCTACCAAGCTGTGAAGAATTTCATGATATATTAGTTGTGCAATAAAATTGGAGAAACAAGTGGAAAGTTTCCCAGCATTGCGAACAATACCACTTATTAACACGTTTTTATTTAAAACAAATGTGGTTGGCAGCTCATCTAGGAGAAGGAAAACTCTGATTTCAAACCTTCGCTGCCTTGTGACTGTATCTACTCATGAGGGAGGTCTTGGGAGTAAACCCAGAGGAAAAAGGAGCTGGAGTCACTAAAGCAGTCCTAAGTTGAGTACAACGTTAACTTGTAACTTTGTGACACTGCCAGTGCCAATCTGTATCAGTCTCTGCCGTTCCTTTGGATCCATATACTGCGTGGAGAAGAGGTTCCTTCTGCTTGGGCAACAATTTTCACTCTATATTGTAGTGTCCCGGCTTGCATATCGACTGATGGCATGTAGACAGCTAGGACGCAACATCCATGGTAACCCCCCAAACAACAAAGGGCCTCTCTCTCACAGAGAAAAATTAAGAATGAGCAAGACGAAATTTACTTTGTTTTTATAAAATTTTCCCCAATGGAGTTTTCTTAATGTACACCAGTAACTTTCAACACTTTATATTGTGTGCTATTCTAATTCCATTTAAAATGTGAGCCAATGCGATGCATTGCAGAACAAAGTCAAATTCCTTTGCGGATTGCTGGAACATTCATACCAGCAACTTTTATAGCAGCCCTTTTGTGTTTATGAATGCTGCATTTATGAAGTACTTGAGCTAAATCTCAACCCTATAACAAGACCCAGTGTAACAGATTTATCCCTCCAACCTTCATCCCCAAGAGTTTGATTATTATTTTTACATTTAATTTCTACCACAGTATTTTACAGCTCTGTTTTATATTAATCAACATGCAAAAAAAAAATTGGTACTGCTTTAAATCTAAATTGAAGCATTTGACCCATAATTACCACATGGCTCATTAGGTAGAGCTTGGCAGGTTGAACCTCATCTGTTTTACTTCCTTGTCTTATTCCCCTTATACATACTCACCTGTTGTGCATTTTTTACACAAGGTCAAAAGCCATGAAAGAAATCAACTTTCTTCCTTCTAATACTACTACAGCCAGCAGGGGGCACACATCTATAGGCCAATGTAGGGACCTTCCAAAACTCATTGATAATTGTTCCATTTTGTCCTATTTTTAAACTCAGAAATTGTCATATATTACTGGTAAACTTTTAAAAATGACTTTAAAATTTATATTTCCCACATATAAATAAGCACCATGAGTCATGATTTATATTTCAAGCCAATATTGAGTCAACTTATAAATCCTCCTGCTGATAAACATCTAATAGTTACATCTTCTCACAAGTATGATTACAGCATTGTTACGAGAAACCCGTGGGACGTCAGACAATGCTTCCAAGTGGGTTTTAGAAACAAATTATTTTGTACTCTCAAGCCATTGGTCAAAGAATATGAGAAAATGTGTCTTACATCTGTAAGATGAGGCTCCTCTATCAATCTGCCCTATTATACAACCAGCCTCTAACAACAAAAGATCAGGATGAGAGACCTTTGTGTATCTCAGGAATCAGCTCAAAGAAGGCAAACATAAATGCTGAAGTTCAACATTAATGTTAGTGCAGCTGTGAGGGTCTTAGGTCAACTGAGCAAAAGGGTGTTTGAAGAGAGAGACTTCATCCAGACACAGCTTTCATGTTCTGCTGGGTAGCAGAAGTCCTTGTTGCTAAGATGTGGACAACCTACAGAAAATAGCTGAAACAATTTGGAGGGATACCATTAATGGTACATCTGTAAAAACACTCAAATCCACTAGTAGGATCAGTAGGTAATATCATTGTCCCCTCTCATGCCAACATAACCAGGACTGAGTACCACAGTAGACTCAGTTAGCTCTGCAGGGCAGGCTATGATATTCACGTGACCATCTTCAAGATCCCCGGAACTAACACTCAGTGTCATAGCAGGAGCTTAACGAGGATCAGGAGAAGAGAATTAAAGATGTTCTGAAAGCCTTATCTACAGTGTAAAATCCCCATCAACTCATAGCAACCCTGGCCCATAATCTCTCAAAATGGAGAATGAACATTTTTTGATGGCACCTAAAACACTAAGGCCATTCATCAGGAAGACTAAGAACCTCAGCTATAATTGGCACCAGTAATTCTGCCCTATCATTAAACCCCCATCCTTTGTTGTCGTCAATACCCATAGAACTGAAAGAAGGTCAACCTCGATCAAATAGGATTGCCTAAGAAGCAAAAAGTTATCCTTTGATTACACTGGACAACACATCTTTTCAAAAGTGTTGCTTCCTCAGAAATTTTTTGTTTATGATAGACTGCTTGAAGATGAACACAAATATAATTTCAGACTACTTGTATCATGTACGAATTTGGAGAAACAACAAATTAACTTTTATTGAATATAATTTCTTTAATTGCATAATGGTGCTGATGCTTTGTACTAGTTCAACTAAGTTAAAAATATTTTGTTAATGATTTTCATTTGTACTCAGTGTCTGAGGCTTCTTGCTTAATTGTCCAACAGTAATTCACCAGCATTGATGGATTCCAGTTGCCCTGGTATCTTTTGTCCATGACTGCAATGTTCTGGTGAAACCTTTCACCATGCTCATCACTAACAGCACCAAGATTTGCAGGGAAGAAATCTAAATGGGAATGCAGAAAATGAATCTTCAGTGACATGTTGCATTTCATGGTTTTATATGCTTGAAGCATGCTTTCAACCAGCTGCATGTAGTTTGGTGCTCTGTAGATGCCGAGAAAAATTTCAACAACTTCCTTGAATGCCTTCCATGTGATTTTCTCCGGTCCCACTAGAAATTCTTCAAATTGCCTGTGATTGATGACCTGTTTGGTTTGTGGACCAACAAAAATGTTTTCCTTTATCTTGGCATCAGTTACTCTGGGAAGCATCTGTCTCAAATATCAAAATCCTTCATAAAAAATGTTTGTGCCGGGTGATACCAAATTCCATCCTAACAGTCCTGAACCCAATAACTATTACTAAAACCTGTCCTGCCAGGCAGCAGCTACGCCGCCTAAGCATGCCCAAGCATGCCTGGACAAGATAGGAAACTTTCCCGCTTACATTGTAGGCAACATTTTAATTGAAATAATAAACATGTGATTTCAAAGAATGGTGCATGATTCATGGTGATTTTCATGATCAGTAGCCCAAAATTCATAAGATACGCCTAAAGGTATTCAAGAAGCAAAATCTTTGTTGTCCAGTGTTATCATCAAGAACAAATGGGAGAATTAAATTCAAAACAGATCAGTGGAACAACTACTGTCTCAATTATTAAAATGATGTGATAGCAATAGCAATTCTACTGTGCATGAATGACACTGAGCATGTTGCACAGTTTAGGGGTTCAAGTGGATGAATTACTACTACTATTATGATAAGCAGTGTAGCTTTAAAAGCAGCTACTGTCTCTCAATCTGTATTGACAATGAATTAGTTAATCTCTAATGCTTTTCTCTGTAATTGATTTTTTTGGGGGCCCTTGTTGTGCTCAGTCAATGAACTTGGACCACATTTCAAAACCATTATTTGGAGTCTGCAACAGTACTAATCCTTTGTTCCCTTTCAGCTGAACATATATAAGTAAAGCTATTACAGACTAATTGTCCATTGGACATCAAAAGGCCATTCAGTACCAAGAGGCAGAGAATACAATCAATAAAATCAATGAAATACAACACATAATGTACTTCAAAATTACAGCAAGGAAGCATTACAATGTAACCTTCAAGCTGGGGAAGAATAAACTGGAGAAAATTGGAGAGGCTGTGGTGACAATGAACTCCAATTTTCCAGTCCTTCTTGTTACCAGTGTTACCAGATGATTGGAGGACTCCTACTGTTACATCTCGCTTTAAAAATGAAAAGAAAAAAAACAAGTAATTACCATCTAGTTAGTCTATTTCAGTGGAATCCATCCCAGAAGATAAATTTACAGCACCTTCTTTTAGAAAAATCACAGATTAATAAGGGACAGTCAACAAAAATTGTCTCTAAAAAGGCAAAGTCATTCTGAATATCCTGACTGAATTTCTGAGGAAGTAATTATTTTGTGAAGTGATCTTAACTTCCCCAATACTGACTGTTACTACCAGTGGGCATGGGCAGAATTTGTTATTTGGGTGGCAGTTGGAATTTATTGTCGACAAGTGGGAGAGATACATTTTGGAAAGTTAAATGAGGCAAAAACAAAGACAGTAAATAACAAGGCCTGTTGAGAGCTTTAGAACAATGAACCATAAGACCATAAAGTATAGGAGCAGAATTAGGCCATTCAGCCCATCAAGTTGCTCCATCATACCATCATGGTTGAATTATCCCTCTCAACCCCATTCTCCTACTTTTCCCCGTAACCTTTGATACTCTTTGTAATCAAACACAGGTTGATAGGTTTTTCTTTTAATCAAAAACCTATCAACCTGTGCTTTAAATATCTCCAATGACCTGACCTCCTCAGCCATCAATAGCAATGAATTCTACAGATTCACCACATTCTGGCTATAGGAATTCCTCCTCATCTCTGCCATAAAGGGACGTTCTTATATTCTGAGGCTATGCCTTCTTGCCCTAGACTTCCCCACTATAGGAAACATCCTTTCTGGAGAGATCTACAGCTACAAGTGCACAGTCCCCTGAATGTGGTGACACAGTTAGACAAGGTAGGGAGAAGAATTGTCACCATGTTGTTACTTCACCTATTGATGAGATGACACTTACAGAGTGCTGTCCTGTTTGCCATACTTTAGGAAGGATGTAATTAAGCCAGGGAGAAGGCCGAAAAGATTCACAAGGATATTGCTGAGATTGGAGAGCTTCAGTTAGAATGAGATGCTAGATAGTATGGCCCTGTGTTTCCTGGATTTAATAAAGCTGAGGGCCATAGATGTACAGAGGAGATTTATAAGAAGTTGCAATGATTAGAAAGTTATGGGTGTGAAGGAAGAGGAGACTGAGCAGAGATTTAAGAGAGATAAATGAGATGTTAAGAAGCTTAAGTAGAGAGGAAAGATCTTTTTACCTGAACACAGAGGGGTCAAAAACCACTGGGCAAAGATTTCAAATAACTGGTGGAGAAAGGAAATATTTTTCAGTCCAAAGGGCAGCAGACCTCTAGAACTCACTGCCTGAGAGGACAATGGAGGTAAAATTTGTCATTACATTTAAATGATATTTTGGTGTATTGCTGAATGGTTACTGCAAGGTGGAATTAAAGTTAGTTTTTCAACTAAAATGGTCAAGATGAAGAAGTACAAGAATTGTGAAATTTTAAACGTGACTGCCACCATCTTGGAAATATTAGAGAATAAATTGTTATTTAATAATACTTATTTTTGAAAGAAAGACTTCTTGTTCTAAGTTTTCTATTATTGTAAGATTTCCTATATTTCTATGCATGGATTAAATTAACTTCTGGCTTTCATATTTATCAGTGAGGGACCAGGGACCTATTATTTATTGAATTAATAATAATACAAAGATCTTTGCTGTGCATCTCACTATCACCTCCAGAAGAAAGGCATTACTTCCAGAAACTACTGTTTTCCCAAGTGTTTTAATCCTTATAGTCTGTAAACTGGGGCAGTGAAAACATTCCTCATCAGAAAAGCAACTTGTTTATGCAGGACTTAGGATTGTTTCATATATGTGTATGCTTTCTTATTTTCTCCTCTCAGACATTCAGAAGTTCCTGAACAATGGAGCTGATACTGATAAAATTTACCTTCTCATTAATGTACTATTTTTTCTACTTCAGTAATCAAAATAGCTTGTGTTTTACATTAAATGGAATACTGGATAGTTTTCTGCATTTACAGTATACATGAATAATTTTGGTAAAGACTTATAATAACAGGTTATAAAAGAATTGTAAAATATTAAGTGTGACTGCCAACATCCTGGAACAATTAGAGAATAAAGTGTTATTGAGTAATACTCCCTCTTTGAAAAAATGCTATCACTTGGAACAGTTAATAACTTACTGAAATTCTTTTATCTGTGGATAAACTCAAGCTCCTATCTATATAACACATCAAATGCAGATTTTTGAATACAAAAATAATATTATTGAAATAAACGGTGACTGAAGCTTGAAGTTAAATTATAGTTGTTAACTATATAGAGTCAATGGCATCTATTAATGATCCTATTGAAGTAGTACTAATAAAGCATGAATTTCATTTTATACTATATGAATCAGATTATTAACCAATTCTTAACTAAATGAAACATTTTTAAGCAGCCTTGCAGTAATCTTATTTTCAAGCATTCTTACACAGTGTAAGCTAAGTTTAATATTTCTTGACTTTCTCCAAATTCTTGATCAGCCTGCTATTTATCTGTGGCCCTAAATGTCTTGCTATCCAGATAATAGCCCTTTTAACAAAGGAATTGACACCGTGGGTGGTTCTTTTGACCTGCTGAGTTAGCCAATGGGCCACTTTCCTGAAGTGTTGTTTTAGGTTTGTGAATTCGACATTGGCTGAGGACTTTGGGTCACTGTGAGATACAGTCACTAATTCAATAATGACAAAAAGATAAATAAAGTTGCCTGTGCTAATGTGCATGTCTTCTGATGTATCTCTCTCCTTCTTTCCCCCTCCCACAGCTCTCTCCCCTTCTTTAATCTTCTTGCATTAAAAGATGACAATGACCAAGTAACAAAGGCCAGAAGCTCTCATTACACTCCAAAATCAGCCTGATTTTTTTTTACCCTAATGAGACACTTAAGAATGTCTAGGTGCCCATTCTCTGCTATAATTAATAAATTAAATGTGTAATCATTATTTGCGGTACATGTTGAAGTACAGAATTAACTTTGTAAATATTTCACAAAAGTATGTAAAAATTGCTATGTGAAAACCATCATTTGAGGGAACTTAAACTCTTCAACAGATCTATGAGGTAAAGAAATTTGTTTAATGGACAATAATGATAAGTGTATCAGTTATAATTTTTCATGTACACTAAAATATTCTCAAAACTCTATGATGCTATTATACTGTTGTAAAGCTTTACTTAAGCAACTCTATGTTAAACACTCCTTGAGGTTTATCTTGATGTACTTTGAACACTTTAACGCATTTAGCTTGGAGTAACATTGTCACTGCCCAGTGTATGAAAAAAATGGCAGACCAAGGTTAAGTTGAAGTTGAAACTTATGGTACAACTTTCCACGACTGCACTGTCATGAACTTTGTTATCACAGTGACTCAGCAGTTCATTCGGTAGTGTTTCCACTCATAAGGCAGTGACAATGTTGCTTATTGCTGAAGTTATGTGTATTAAAATATTATAAATAAAGGTGTATCTTATATAAATTTCTGCCATTTTTAATATTGGTTATTGTTGACTGGTCTATCCATATAATTCTCTTGATATTATGATACAATAGTGCTTCCAGAACTTCTCATTAACAATATCAAAGAGAACAAAGATGATTTTATTCCAGAGGTGTTTTATACCCAATTGGTGATTTAAAGCTGTCCTTAAACTAACCTAAGATGAAAATGATAATTAATTGTTATTGTATATCACTTATTGGACAGATAATGCAGCCAGTTCCCTAAGGTTGTTATAGCCAAGGATGAAAGTGGAGATAAGTTCACACAACATATTAAATGCTCCCAAGGACATGTATCTCAAATAGCTTCTGACAACCAGTTCCAGCTCTTGGCCTTCACATGTGGCTTAGCTACTAAGCCTGGTGGAACTGTTTCTAGTAACAGGAGAAGGGGCAAAGGCAGGTTACTGGCACATTAAAACCAGTCACTTTGGGCAGACGAAGCTCATCATCTATGGATGGCAGCTCATCTTGGAGAAGGAAAACTCTGATCTCAAACCTCTGCTGCCTTCTTGGGGAAGGCTTCGGGAGTAAAAACTGAAGAAGAATCTGGAGCTGGAGTCCCTAAGGCAGTCCTACACTGTGTTTAACGCTGACTGGCAACTCCTGCGATACTGTTGGTGCCAAACTGTATTGGTCTCTGCCATTCCTTTTAATTCATTAGCTGCACAGAGACAGTGAGCCTGCTACATGGGCAATAGCTTGCTCTCTATTTCATACTGCCCTGGCGTGTGTATCACGCAGACAGCTGGAAATGCAACATCCATGGTTGACCCCCGACCAACAGTGGCTGCAAAGCAGCCTTATGCATTAACACAGACTTTGGCCTTGATCTGAGATTCTTCTGCAGTTTTGTGAATGGATTATTTTACACGCTATCAGGGAAATTATCACTTTAGGAGCTGCATGAGTAAACATGTTGAGATGAGTTCAACCAAGTGCACAGTGTTATTTGGGATCTCTCACAACTTTCAATACATATGTTTACAGCAAAATGAATGATTGTGTAAGGAGATTTTCCCTCCCTTAGTATTAAATTTGTAACTTAATGAGTGACATAAATCAAATAGTTTGTACAAGGCTAATAATCCTCCCGGTTGTGATCTTTCAATTAGAAACTCTCCTTTCTCACTTTTATGTAATCATGTCAATTTCATTCATCAGATGATAGATTGTGAGCAGCAATTCTTTGATCATCTTGTGAGATTCATACTTGAGCAAGGCCTAGAATGAAACCAGCTGGAATTTCATTCATTATGTCTGAAAGAAACTCAATTTTTCCAGACATTGTCCACATCCCTTTTAAAATTATCACTACCCTATTCATTTCTTGAAGACTTGTCCTGGCCATATTGTGGGCACAACTTGCAATCCCATCTCCCACTTCTCTTTCTGTTCTAACATTAAATCCATTGCAACTTTTTAGTTTCATGCCCACTTCTTTCAAAATTAGCTATTTGCATAAATCCAATTAGGTTTCTGTCCACTCATACTGTATTTTAAAGTTCAAAGTAAATTTATTATCAAAGTAAACACTGTATATCTCACCATATACTACTTTGAGATTCATTTAACCAATTGCCAGTGTGGAGGAGAGTATAAGTTGCTCAGCATTGTACAATGTAGAGCAGATGGCTAAATAGTTGGTGCAAAGTCTGAGATTTGCATGAGCTACATGGATTAGAGAGGCCAGTAATCATTGTTTGCACTTGGTGAAATGATGATAACAGGATAGATTTTATAGTTGTAAAGAGGGCTGCCATTTTTAACTTCCACCTCCTCAGTTTCCTTTCTACTTTAGATGATAGATGTTTAGAGTATTTCCCACTTTACAAGTTAAAGGTTTTACTGAGCGTAATGCTGTTGTTGTCCAGAATCAGCTGAAGTCTGGACTATTCGTTCTTTGGATTTGGATGTTGTACTTTCACAGAATGGGTTCAGCACAGAACAATGCTTTTCAGCTATTTGATGTTTTGTTAGTCAAAATTCATTTATTCTCTTGACCTCTCCCCATGGCTCTACAACGTTTCTCCTTTCATAAACTTAGCAGCTCCTTCTTGAATGCACGACTAAATCTGTCTCCCCAACACACCATGCCAATGCATTTCAAACCATTGTCACTCACTATTGAAATAAAATTTCTTATGTTAATTTTGATTATTTTCCTGATCATTATTCTATGTCACCTAGTGCTTACACTCTCTGTCAAAAGAAACAGTTTTATTCTATTTCTGTCTCTACATTTCATGAATTTAAACATCACTATCAAATCTCTTTATTAAAAGACCATAATATATAGGAGCAGAATTAGATCATTTGGCCCATTGAGCTTGCTCTGCCATTTCATCATGGCTGATTCAATTTTCCTGTCAGCCACAGTCTCCTACCTTCTCGCCATATCCCTCCATGCCCTGACCAATCAAAAATCTATCAGCCTCTGCCTTAAATATAAAAAACTTGGTCTCCACAGCTGCTTATAGCAAAGAATCCCACAAATTCACCACTCTCTGACTAAAGAAATACCTCCTCATCTCTGTTCTAAAAGGACGCTGCTCTATTCTGAGGCTGGGTCTTAGACTCCCTCACCATAGGAAACATCCTCTCACATCCACTCCATAAAGGCCTTTCATCATTCGATACGTTTCAATGAGGTCACCCCTCATTCTTCTGAAATCTAGTGAATACAGGCCCAGAGCCACCAAATGCTCTTCATGTGACAAGCCATTCAATCCTCGAATCATTTTTGTGAACTTCCTTTGAACCCTCTCCAGTTTCAGCACAGCCTTTCAAAGAAAAAGGGCCCAAAACTGTTCACAATACTCCAAGTGAGGCCTCACCAGTGCTTTATAAAGTATGTTCCAAGGTAAACAACACTAACTTTTCCATTGCATGCATGGAAAGATGCTCATCTGTGGAATCGTGGTGTCGAATGCATTTACCAACATCTCTAAAGCATTTCCTAAAGGATTTGGCCTAGAACTGTTTGCAATACAGTACTCCTTTGGTGGCCTAATCAGTTTTTATAAAGATTTGTCATGATGGAGGGTCATTGCCTTGAACTGTAGATTTTGTGTATCTCTCCGGTGATGCTACCTAACCTTGTGAGTAATTCCAGCTGTTTTGTTTCTGATTTCCAATTTATGGTTTTCTTTTATATTCAGCATGATGTCTTTGCTCTTGTGCTATTTGCTTCAGTTGATAAAATCCAGGAATCCATTTGCATTTTTTTAAACACCATCTCCTCTCTCTCTCCCTGTCATTTTCAATGTAGAGACAGAGAAATATAGCATGAAAACAGGCCTCTGGTCCAACTCATCCATGTCCTCCAATTTTAGACTTCCCTACCTTGGGGAAATAAAAACAGTGACTCTCTATCCTTTCTTGGTCCCTCGTGATTTTATAAACCTCTATAAGATCATCCCCTCTGCCTCCTTCACTCCAGGGATAATAATTACAGACTACCCTGTCTCTTATATCACAAACACTTAGATTGCTCTGCTCTAGTAAGCTTTCAGAATAATAGCCTCTAGTTTGCACATTTTTTGTTGTTCTTCCTCCCAAGAATCAGGTTTCTCATCAATTACAAACAAGAGAAAATCTGGCATATTCTGGAAATCCAAGCAACACACACACAATGTGGGAGGAACTCAGCAGGCCAGGCAGCATCTATGGAAAAAAGTACAGTCGATGTTTCGGGCAGAGACCCTTCAGCAGAACTCAGTTTTCCCAGCATTTTGTGTGTGGTTCTCAGCAACCATTTTGTTTTGTTACTGCTCTAGGCCATGTATGTTTTCATGATGCTTTCAATGCCAAGTTTTGTGTTCTGGTAACACAGTGATTTATTCTTTATATGCAATGGTCCCTGAATTTATGAGGTAAATAAAGACAACTCGGCTTGTGAGTCACATACAAGATTGAACTGGGTAAGGATGGCAGATTTCTTTCTCTCAAGGATAATTGTGAATAAGAATAGTTAGTAAATATTGATGGTGCTTCCGGATCTCTCCAGACACATTATTGCAATTTTTCTGACCTGATTATTCTTTGTAGTCAACAAGGCGAGAAAGACTTGGACTGATATGATGCCATTCAATAACTCAGGGTGCCCTCATGCACTTCACTACCAATTAAGCATTTCTGAAATGCTCTTGATGTAATTTATTTTATTTAGAGATAGTGTGGAACAGGTCTTTCGGGCCCTCTGAGCCAGGTAACCAAGCAACCCGCTGATTTAACCCTGGTCTAATCACAGGAAAATTTACAGTCACCAATTAACCTAGAAACTGGTATATCTTTGAATTGTGGGAGGAAACCAGAGCATCTGGAGGAAACCTATGTATTCAGGGCAAAGCATACAAACTCTTACAGGTGACACAGGAATTGAACTCCTGACTTGGACATCCGAGCTGTAATAGTTAGAAACCCAATTCCAGCAGGATGCCTTGAATGTTGTCTGTTGGGCAATGCCAACAGCTCAGAGCTTCACATTCTATTGGTTACTCAGGCTTTTGCCTGGGAGTTGATTTCCATTTTCTGTTGATATGCTAACCAAGTTCTGTGCATAGAGCTAATAGTCAGCTGGATTCACTGCTTTGCCAAAACGACGGCCAAAATGACAGCTCAAATGGGGCCTGCCTGATTTTAGAAAGAACTTCACCTAATTTAGTGTAGCTGGAAAATCATTGCTGTAGAGTAATCACTGAAGGTGTTTCACGGGCAAACGTGCCTTGGCAGCCAGACAGCAGCATCACACAGTGTTTCCTATGAAGGAGTAAGAGATTGCAAGGGGGAGCATCCAAGTTTCTTCAGAGTGACATCAAAGTGTGAGTAGATAAGACAGAGGCCAGGAACGATGCCTTGTGTGCTGGGAGCTATTATACAAATAGCTTAGTAAGAGGAGATAATGTCATTGTCCTCCAGAAGCGAGAATGCTCAATACCATAGAACAAGATGAGAAAATGGTAAGGTTAGATGTAAGACAAATACACAAATACACAAATACACACACTCCACACAGAGTCAACATATATATACTGCAAAATCTCACATGCACGTACATACATACACCAACATTGCTAACACACACACACCAACCATCCATCACATACATACTCTCTCTCACACACACACACACACACAGACACACACCACACACAGATATTCGCCATACATACCTACACACACGTATAGTATCTAACCACTACACACTCATTACTTCAATAGATTCAGAGTGACAGGCATCAGCCAGTCTGTAGTGAGGATACCAACCCAGTGAAATAGTGTGAAATAGAGCTGGGATCTCAATGGCAACAGAATAGTTCATAAAATTAGCAATAAACAATCATGTGTAATTACAGCAAAATATTCAGATGTTTTATGTGCTTCTTTTTCACTGTTGTGATCATTCACATTTCAAAAATGCTTCTCATTTGGGTCAAATCTTTTATGCAGAGAAAATTATCAATGGTGTGGCAGCTGCTGACTCTTTTTTTGCCTCAAGTAAGATGTTTAGGAATGGAGTGCTACCACTACTGAGGCCCCAGAGAAAATATTCATTGTTCATCTTATTACATTCTGTGGGCTTTGGGAGATGTTTGAGTAGCCTACAGCGAGGGTTGAACTTGTCCAAGTAGGTCTCTCGATTTCTGGAGACCATCCCTTAAACAGACACATATAGTATAATAAGGAGGTGTGATGCTTTCATATTTTTACTCTGAGTCTCAAATGAAGGCTATCAATCATTCCACAAAGCTGTAAGAAGGTGGAGTGAAGAAAATATTAGACCAGATTGGATAATTTGTGATTGGGCAAAATAGCAGAGCAATTTTCCTATTTGTGCAACTTGATCAGGAAATGATCACTACCTTGGTAAAATCATCTTTATGCAGGAGAAATGGCCACTAATGGATCCAGTTATTATGCTCTCAGTTTACAGCTAGGAACAAATGAATCTGGCACACACAGTGTTCCAGTAAGTACAAAGTCAAAGTCATTAGTTTTATGTCGGTATTGGTGACTGAGAATTTCTTGCAGAAATACATCCAAGACTACCTGACCCCAACTCAAGATTTACTAGAACTAAACAGCAAGTTATAACTTTTAGTTGAAATGGGCAGATCTTCCTGAAACTAACATTTTGTCATTAGTATATTTATCTGTTGTCTGAACTCCAAAGGTCAAATGTTTTCCAATATAAATGCAAAAACAGCTGTTATGTTCACATACAACTAAAGCTGCAATCATATCAAAGAAATTAACAGTTTAGAAACCTGAGGAGACTGGTCAATCTATCTGCCTCAGCTAAATTCAGTCAAGTTTTAGATCAGGGATTCTTTACTTCCTACATCAGCAGATGAAACAGCTGTCCAAAGATTTAATTATTTTTGTAATTATTAAGTGGAAACGTGCAGTCTTCAACTCTAATAAAATAACCACATATTATTTTTTTATGATACCAAGTATATAACTGCACAAGCAAAAAGATTGACTGAAAAGAACATCACATCTGCACTGTAAGAGTTAGCAATATAAAATTAATATAACGTTTGTTATTTAATCTTCCATCCACCATTTTAGTTATTCTAAATGAAAATATTACAAAGAAAGTTAATTACTTTCCCCAGAATATTTAGTTGCAACTGGGTCTTTCTCTTACTGTACTCAATCACATGGTTGAATATAATGTGACGATTGCAAAATAAACCAATAAATCAATTTTACTTGGAAAATTAATTTCAATATTTGCAACAATAGATTGTGATTCATATTTCTCACTATGGATAATAATGTCCTATCAATTGTCATTGAATATGTATGATACAAGTATAAGGTATTTCACCAGATTAATCACAACATCAACATTTTTGCTGTAATCTTACATCATTTTATAATACATAAAATTAGGATTTTACACTCACTTAATTTCATATGTATAGTTCTGCTGCAACAGATCTTTTTATTCCAACTGTAATTAATGCTGATTCTGGATCAACTTTCAACAAGGATTGGACAAATAAGCTTCAGGGATAACTAATTGAAGAAAATTACAAGGAATATCAAGGGACATTGAGAACAGAATCCCCTCTTGTTTGCTGAGAATCTGAAAGAAATATGAAAACAAAATAGTGCCTTCTTAAAGAACATTCAAACAATTCTGCAAATGACCTTCAAAGCCTCAGAGCTGAACGTGAGGACCAAAGCAGGTGGTAAACAGATTAGCTCCTCAGAAATTGAAACAGATTTTAAATTCCAAAGCATATTTCCATTTCTAAATTCTGATTCCCACTTGAAGCCAACATGAATGGTTTTGACACTGGTTAGAAAGGATCAATACTCACAGAGAATTGGTTACACAAATGGCCCATGAAAAAGCTCCCAGAAAATTAACTAAGGATCTGATGACAAAGGGGTGGTGAAAAAAAAACTCAAGTGATTGAGTTTGCCTCAGACTGTAGACTCTCGAGATGTCTTTGCAGTGTTAAGGTGAATACTGCTATTTTTCCCAACTATATAATATCTTTGAAACGATTTTTCTCAGTTATCTAGGATTTTGGTTACTAAGATTCTTGCGACCCATGGTATTCAGTATTGATTGGGCACTCTGGTTTTATCAGACACCATTGCTAAATTTGTAGTGAGATGTCAAGAAATTTCCTGAGAAAACCTTCAGATCTAATGGGAAACTATGGTAGTAACACGCCAGATTTAAAGTCATCTAAACTTTATATGTCAAGCTGCAGTTTGCAGATAATACTTATGCATGTGTACACATGGAAACTGGAGTCTAATATATTAACTACTTGTTCACAGAAGCATATGAAAGGATGGGTGTTACAGTTAACATGTTCAAGAACAATGGTAACCACCTGGCCAAACTGTGCACTATTCTCTAAAGGCAGAGGTCTACAGCGAAATATTGGGAAATGTGGGTCCTCCAAATGTGATGGGATCCATCTGTCAGTCAAGGAGGATAATGATCATTTAATTCACCACTAATATTCTGCATTAAAAATAGCTTGAAACAACAAGAAGGAAATTGAAGGAGTGAAGAAAGGGCAAAAAGGAAAAGAGAACAAGAAGAACGATTGTGTGGATATAAGAAATGTAAAAAAGGATGAAAAGAGAAGATGCAGTGAGGAAGGATGAGAAAGGCCACAGGAAAGATAAATGAAAGAGCACAGGAAAGGTGAAGAAAAAAGGGCGAAAGGAGTACATGAAAAGAAAGAGAAACACTGAACGTTTGAAAATAAAAGCAATAAATAACTCTGAGAGGAAGAAACAAAAGAGTAGATTGAAGAGTAAATAAGCAGAACTTGCATGGTACCACTTAGTCTATTTAGAACAGGAGTACAACTGGTCAGTTTTGAAAGGCCAACATGAAAATAGCCATTTGAGTCAATTCCCATAGCACTGGAAGAATGTAAGCTTCTCTTTGCTGCTGAAAAGTGCTGTCATCCATTACCTGAACTCTAATGATCAGACCTCAACATTTCCCACTGCATTTGTGGCATTTCCTATTCCCTGACATAATCTCTCCTCCACTGCCAGCCTTTAAATACTGACTTTCAGGATAACCTGCATGTTTCACTGCCCGTCATTAGCACCTTACATAATGTTCATTAATGATACCTAAACCTAAATGCCTTCTGACTTTGGCTTTGAGTTGGCTAACTTAGTCAACTTTCTTCCGCTCAAACTAACTCAAAAATTATGAAGCCAATAGCTCTTGTATTGAAATTAAAACACTTCTAATCTATTATCCTATTCATCTACCATTCTCCATTTACCTTGTTTGTACATTTGATTTTCTATTTATTTTTTCAGAGTTTTGTCACAATTCCAGCAATTGTTTAACCTCTAGAATTTAAAAAAAAAAGTTCACTTTCTTGCCAATTTTAATTTTGTATAGGACATTTTTTAAGAAAAGGAAATATCTTAAAGCCAAGAGATGACCTGTGACATGAAAAATAACTGTTGCATTAATCCTTGATCTGACTCGGTACCTTGGCCAATGAATGTGTTGTCAGGTGAACTCAGTGCACTGCTGAGATCTAACAGTGTTCATTCCAAAGATTGCCTACAGTGCTCAAGGCCTCTTTGTGCCTCAAGCAATGGAAGTTACATTCACTTAAAATAAATTGTGTCTTAAAATTAATTTCACTTAACAGCACTTTTTAAAAAATTTAATGATTCTTTGTTTTGGCAGTTGGGTCAAATTGCACCCTGAAATGATTGGAGTTATTCACATCTCTGGAGAGGCGCCATCTATTCTACACTGACTTTCCATTACTATATAATGTGTCTGTATTCATAAGCAAAATCCAAGAGAAATGAACAAGAGAAAATCTGCAGAAATGACCTAATTTTTCTTGAAATATTAAATTCATGCATATATGCAAATACCATTGGTCACTGCAGGAGGGAAATTCAACTCAATTCTGCTCAATTCTTTTTGCAAAGAAACGAGCTTTAGGAAAATACATTTCAGTTGCTGTGACTTGCGATAGATTTTGTACCATAGTCAGTGCAACCTTCAGCTGTCGCGAGTAGTCACCTGAAAACAGCAAGGGACCTTATTCATACATTAAAATAAAATCCTTTATCACTCGAAGACCTTCCTTTATTTCAAAATGATCCAGCAAAGCACCAGATTCGCCTGTTTTTAAAACCAATGGGTTCTGTTTCATGCCAAAAATGCTGTTGCTGTATTATTTAAAGGTAATGTCATCTACAGCCAGGCAAGTGTCTGGCTAGTCACTGCAGTCAGTAAATTGAATACCTTTTCTTAGACAAGTTAATTAGAAGAGCTTCTTGGGAATCTTACTGTATAAACTCAAATGCCCTTGAAATGGTGATGTAGAATGTATAACATAACAGCATCTGTGCAATGTACTCTGCTGCTGAAATGCTATACCAATGGAGTTAGCATTAAACACCTCCTGAAACAGACGCAGAATGTGATCAGCGGACTTCAAGTTCATCAACAAAACCAGGTTCTACTGAAGGACTGGGTCACTATATATATATATATATATATAGGAGCATGGTGTCATGTGCTGAATTCTGCCAATCTTTTATTTCAATAAACAAACAAAATTTACTTACTGTGCATGTGCTTATTTAAGTCTTTTAAAAATATTTCATAACTATCATGATTAAATTAAAAATGATTTTTTGAATATGTTAAGTAACTTGAGGGTAATTTGCCCATACTACAGGAAAAGTTGGGCTGGTTGAGATGTAAAATTAATAAGTTTCAAGTCATATTACAGTCTCTACCCAACCAACGTCATCAATATAATGATGGCATTTGAGGATAAAATTTATTAAAGGTCTCACATGCTATAATGCTAGGCTAACATATCAACTCCCATTGCTCACAGTGCATTAGCTATTAGGAAATAATGAACTATCCCCTGAGATATAAAGATTATTTAAAAAAATGTTTCCACAAAGCAAATGCTTTTCTGTTATAATAAATACAGAAGTTTCATTCATTTCCTTACTATGCTGAGTTCAATCAGAAAGTGGTTCAGGCATTCCCTGTGGTATAATTGTTGCCAGTTCTATTCACTGGCACAACAGGCAATGAATAACATTTGATAAGTGATATAACATGTTATTAAGTGATACATTTTGCAATTCTCCATGGTATATTTGGCTTTATGTACATAATCAAACCAAACAACCTTCAATCTCCCTGCTTATCAAACTTCTAAATCATTCCTAAAGCATAAGATTGGCAATAGTATCTTCTCCACCATCCCCATCAGCACAGGTGAATCACAAAGCTGTGTGCTTAGCCCCCTGCTCTGCTCACTTTACACTTATGACTGTATGATTCAGCACAGATCCAACGCCATATTTAAGTTTGCTGTTGACACCACTGGCACAGGTGAATCTAAGGTGGTGACGAGTCAGCACATACATAGGAGAGAGATTGAAAATCTGGCTAAGTGGTGCAACAACAACAACCTCTTACTCAATATCAGCAAGACCATAGAACTGATCTTTGACTTTGGGTGGAGGAAACTGCAGGTCAGTGTGCCAGTTCACATTGAAGGATCAGATGTCCAGAGAGTCAGCAACTTTAAATTCCTCAGTGTTATCATTTCAGAGGACCTGTCCTGGACCCAGCACATAAGTGCAATTACAAAGAAAGCATGGCTACACCTCTACTTCCTTAGAAATTTGTGAAGAATAAGCAAAACATCTGAAAACTTTGAAAAACGTCTATAGATGCGTGGTGGAGAATATATTGAAAGACTGCATCAACACCTGGCATGGAAACACCAGTGCCCTTGAACAGAAAATCCTGGAATACGTGCTGGATATTGCCCAGTACATCATGGGTAAAGCCGTCCCACCACCGAGCACATCTACATGGAGCGCTGTCGCAGGACATGCTCAGTACAGATAGATAGATAGATAGATAGATAGATACTTTATTCATCCCCATGGGGAAATTCAACATTTTTTCCAATGTCCCATACACTTGTTGTAGCAAAAACTCATTACATACAATACTTAACTCAGTAATAATATGATATGCATCTAAATCACTAACTCAAAAAGCATTAATAATAGCTTTAAAAAAGTTCTTAAGTCCTGGCAGTTGAATTGTAAAGCCTAATGGCATTGGGGAGTATTGACCTCTTCATCCTGTCTGAGGAGCATTGCATCGACAGTAACCTGTCGCTGAAACTGCTTCTCTGTCTCTGGATGGTGCTATGTAGAGGATGTTCAGGGTTTTCCATAATTGACCGTAGCCTACTCAGCGCCCTTCGCTCAGCTACCGATGATAAACTCTCCAGTACTTTGCCCACGACAGAGCCCGCCTTCCTTATCAGCTTATTAAGACGTGAGGCGTCCTTCTTCTTAATGCTTCCTCCCCAACACGCCACCACAAAGAAGAGGGCGCTCTCAACAACTGACCTATAGAACATCATCAGCATCTCACTGCAGACATTGAATGACGCCAACCTTCTAAGGAAGTACAGTCGACTCTGTGCCTTCCTGCACAAGGCATCTGTGTTGGCAGTCCAGTCTAGCTTCTCGTCCAACTGTACTCCCAGATACTTGTAGGTCTTAACCTGCTCCACACATTCTCCATTAATGATCACTGGCTCCATATGAGGCCTAGATCTCCTAAAGTCCACCACCATCTCCTTGGTCTTGGTGACATTGAGACGCAGGTAGTTTGAGTTGCACCATATCACAAAGTCCTGTATCAGTTTCCTATACTCCTCCTCCTGTCCATTCCTGACACACCCCACTATGGGAGTAAGAGTACATGCTCTCTTCTCACTGTTGCCATCAGGATGAAAGCACAGGAGCCTTAGGACTCACATCATCAGGTTCAGAAACAATTATTACTCCTTAACCATCAAGCTCATGAACCGGAGGGGATAGCTTCACTCAACTTCACTTGTCCCGTCACTGAACTGTTCCCACCAACTATGGAGTCTCTTTGAAGGACTCTTTACCTCATATTCTCATTATTTTGTTGCTTATTTATTTTTATTTAAATATTCTTTCTTTTTGTATTTACACAGATTGATGCTTTTTGCACATTGGTTCTCTGCATCATTAGTGTGATATTTCATTGATTCTATAATGGTTATTGGATTTAGTAATTATGCCCAAAAGAAATTGAATCTCAGGGTTGCAAATGGTGGCATACAGTATATGGTACAACTTTGAATCCAGAACCCTTGTAATTTTGGTACTGCCAGCCTAATTAGCCATTGGATGTTACTCTCATAAATATACAAATACATCTTTATTCCAAATGTCGGAAACAGGCTCCTATTCTGCGAAGAGAATCAGAACTAATGTTTCAGGAAGTGAAATGTTTTAGTCTGCAATTGGTATCACTCTGGCAATGGATATGTTTGAGAATAGACTAGTCAGTGTGGGAATGGGAAGGAGAGGTTGAATTGGAGAGACAGAATGCGGGTTCTCAACAAAGTGACTACCCGATCTTCGCTTGGTCTCGCCAAATGTAGAAGAGGTAATGTTGCCTACATCAAATGCAAGAGACAATCTGTGTTTAATTGGAAGGGCTATTTAGGGTTCCTGGATGGTAGTGAGGGAAGAGGTGTGGGGACAAGCATTGTACTTCCTGTGGCTGCAGAGGAAAGTCCACGTAGTGGTGGAAGTGAGTGAATCATGGAATAATGGAGAGAGTGGATGCTGCAGAGGAGAAAGGGAAGATGTGGTGAGGTTGAAATGGTGATTGAATTAATAAATGCTAGGTATGGAGTATGGTAAAGTGAAATGTAAGGACCATGGAAATTGGGAAATGGTGGAGATGTGTGTGATGGCTCCATCAACCACAGTAGAGGGGATACCACATTTGATGGAAAAAGAGGATGTTTCATCAGTGATGGAATGGAAAGCTTTATCTTGAAAACAGATGCCCTGTGGAGACAGAGAAACTAAGAGGCAAGTATGGCATTCTTACAAGAGACAGAGTGAGAGAGGGTGTAAACTAAGCAGCTGAATGAAAAAGAGGATTTTATAATGAAGGTTAGAGGGATAAAAAGAGGAAAGAGGTATCAGAAGTGTTCTGCAAATTTGAGAGCGGCATGGAAGCTAGCAAAGAGCTTGATAAAATTGATGAGGTCTGCATGAGTGCAAGAGGCAGCACCAATGCAGTTGTTGATATGGTGGAGAAAGAGTTGTGAAGTGGTGTTGTACTAGGTTTGGAAAATATCTCGTTCACTCATATTACTGTTTTCTATTTTTTTATTTCACATTTCCAGCATCGGCAGTCTTTTCACATTTTTTTTTCTATTTTTACGTGGTACACAGTAACACAATAAATGATCCAAACCATTATACACGCCATTGTACTTAAATGGAATGGAATATATACAAGCACTCCAGAGCCCAATCCTGCCACAAACCTACCCACATTCTTGACCACTGCAATTATGGACTCAATGCTGGGTCTGACTGCGCAGATAGTGTACACACTTATAAAACCATGAGAGACATAGAGAGGATAGATGGCTGTCATCTTTTCCCCCAGTGTTGAAATATCCAATACTAGAAATCGTGCATTTAAAGCATAAGAGGGGTAAATTCAAAAGAGCTGTGTGGGACAAATTACTTTTAAACAGAATGGCAAGTGGCTGCAATGAATTGTCAGGGGGAATAGTGGAGCAAGTACAAGAAAGGTGTTTAAAAGGCTCTGGGGTATGCACGTGAGTATGCAGAGAATGGACAGATATGGACTTTATGTAGTCTGAGGAGATTATTTAAGTTAAGTATTTAATTACTGGTTCATTGGTTTAGAACAGCTTCATGGGGAGAAGGACCTGCTTCTGTTCTCTACTGTCCCACGTTATATAATGCACAGTAAGGACCCTGTCCCAGATGCATTCCAGACCCACAATTTTGGTTACACACCCTGCTTGTATTTAAAACTCCCAGCTCTCATCCTTGACTAATGAATGAGCAAACTGCAAAACCATTGGGATGTGTAGTCACGAGAGCAGGATGGGGGACTCTAGTATTTGAAATTTCCCTACTAGGAATAAGAGACTGATTATCTGCACTTTCTATGTGCTTCATAATTTTACTGTATGATTCTATCAGTTTTCTGCTTATCCTCTGATGCTCAAGAAAAAACAAAGTTATTCCAGCCTCTGCTTATACCTAACACTCTCTTATCCAGACAACTTCTTGGTAAATCTGTTCTACTCCTTCTCCAATATCTCTGCATCTTTCCTGCATGCAGTGGCCAGAAATGCACACTGCACTCCAAACGTGGCCTAATCGACGTAGCTGGAGCATGACTTGCCAACTTTCCTGCCCGTGTTCCGTTCAATAGATGCAAGTATGCCACTTGCTTTCTTTTCCACCCTGTCTACTTGAGTTTCTACTTTCAGGGACCTATAGAGTTGTACCACAAGATCTCTCTCTGCATCAGTGTCTCTAAGGATTTGATCTTCCCAAGTGCAACAACTCACATTTGACCGAATTAAAGTCCACCTGCCATCTCTCTGCCAATATTTCCAACTGATCTATATCCTGCTGCATTCTTTGACCATCTTCCCTACTATCCATAACTCTGACAAGTTTTCTGTCATTTGCATACATCCACTTACACTTTTTTCAAATCATTTATAAATGTCACCAACTGCTAGTAACCCAGTACTGATCGCAATGAACTCGCTGGTTACAAAGTATCACTCTTTCAGAATAATATTACACTTTAAATGGCTTGATAACAAAAGGAAAGAGTTTTAGGACACTGATTTAAAAGGAAAAAGTTGGAAACTTTCATCAGATCAGGCAATATTTGTGGAAAAAGAAAACGTTTCAGGCTGAACACCCACGGCTGATGAAGAGTCTTGAACTGGTAACGTTCACTCTGTTTTCCCTTCTTTCTCCTCAGAAGATGAAGGGTTTTGAACTGGTAATGTTCACTCTGTTTTCCCTTTCTTCTCCTCAGGAGATGCCTGACCTTTTGAAAGTTTTCAGCATTTTCTGTTTTTATTTCAGATTTCTATCATCTGCAGATTCTTATTTTCATTTACCTCAGGATTGTAAAATTCTGTGTTGGAAATACAACAAATTCAAACTGGCAAGTTTGAAGTGAGAGCAAACAGACTGTATAAAGAGAGTTCTAGAAAATGACAAAGTGTTGGATCAGACAGTGCCTGTTAACAGAGAAGCTTTCATTTGTTCAGGTCAATGATCTTGTATGAGAGCTGAGAAAATAAGAAGCTGATAGCGTAGAGAGAGGATGGGGTGAGAGAGGATGAAGGAAATGATTGCATTGGGATGGAGTCGCAGCTTTCACAGCTGTCTAGTAAATGAAGATAATTATTAAAAGAACATGCTGGAACAGTGTAATATTTATTTATTTTGTTATCACCAATTATTTCCCTTCTCTGCAACTTAAAACAGCAATTTTCTTGCTTTTCCAGTTTTTACAAAACATGAGTAATCTGAAATCTAAATTTCTCTCTCAACAAATACTAGTTGATCTGCACAGTATTCCCAGCTCAGGAGAGAAGCTGCTCATTTTCTAATGAGAGTAGGTAATTTGCTCATCGTTGGATTTTATTTCTCACTAACTGAGTGATGGAAGTGAGTAGGGATTACACAGGCTCGATGATATGTCAATATAGATTAAGCATCATACCCATATCTTTCTTGCTTTGTGTGGCTCCATGCCACATTATGCAGTGTTGCTAGCTTGTTTCTAAGGGATAGCCACTTCCACTTTATTTTAATAAGGCTTAATTCAGGATGCAACATTACTAATTGCCTTAAGGCTTCTATGTCATGCAGATAAAAGATTGTTTGTGATTCTTCAACAGGGAATGGCAAGTGTGGTATTTATGGGAGGGACTCTGCTGGAGCACATCATCTCACAGCATGTCCCATCAGTTATGTCCCATCGTCTCACAGCATGTCCCATCAGTTATGTCCCATCATCTCACAGCATGTCCCATCAACAATTAGATATAAAATGCCCACAATGTTTCTGGAAGTGAAAGCTGACAACATTTCACGAGAGGTAACTGTGTAACTAAGATCATGGACAAAAACATACAACAAAAGCAAACCAGAGGATAATACACATACAACCTCTTTAAAGATTTGTAAGTCATGCAATGCAGGCATGTACACTGAAAACTGTATGGCCCACAAAGTGCAATTGATCAATCCTGTGCTCGAACGGCAATTTCGCTTCCAGAACATAAACACAAGATAGTCTATAGATGTTGTAAATCCACAGTAACACACATACACACAGCTGGAGGAATCTCAGCGGGTTAGGTAGCATCGATGGAAAGGAATAAGGAGTCGATATTTCGGCCTTCATCAGGACCAGAGGTACTAGGTTGTTCAGTAGATGAAGGGTCTCAGCCTGAAATGTTGACTCTAGTCTTTCCTTTCCTGTGTGTGTTACGTTCACTTTTAGTACATTTCTTGCAGATTCCTGCAGCACTGGTTGAACGTATTAATGTTCCTGGTGCACTATTGCATATTCCATATCCTGGACATTATGAGGTGATTGCCATTAACACCAATTGGTGGAGTGGTAGGGTTTGGAGTACAAATGCTTTCATCTTGTAGGAAAATAGCATGGAATTACTCCCACTCTTGTGTGGCAGTGCCTTAGGAATCACCATCTTTTGCAGGACAGAGCACTGCATTGACTCAATGTTATCCCTGGGCTTGATAGCACCCACAATTCAAATGTCAACCCTGTCTAATGTTATTCTCAAATTTATATATTGTTTTTTACTTGATGTCTGCAAGAGTGAAATTGAGTAATGGTGCAACGTTGTCACTGCTGACTTCTTGCTGTTCAAGCACTGACTGGTCAAATTAAACTTTGTGAACATCTGGAATGAGACAAGTATATGAGGAAATATATGGTGATGGGAGTTTAGATGGGTGCTAGGTAGAATTAAGGATTGCGATATAAGTACAGAGAGGTTTGATTAGCAAAGGGCATTAGTGAAAGTGAATTTAATCCCAATTCAGGTACAGAATGGGAAAGAGAAGGATTGAAAATAATTAGAAACAGAAACTGGAGAAAAATATGGTGTATTTAAAATCTAATATACAGTAGAGCACAACACAGACACAGACTGATATCCCATACTTAAAATTGTTCACTTTCTAGGCAATTGCCAGTCAATAGCAAGTATTAGGTTCTCAAGTACTTAATTTTGCTAATTACTTGATTTGATGAGTAATTTATTGTGCAAATGCAACAACGTCATGGTAATAATAGTAAAATGCCATTTTCACTGAGCTATTGAGAGAGCTGAAAAAATTGCCCAGCAATTCAGTTAATTGGTAATTCATAGGGGTTTCTCTTTCTCATTAAATGCAGTAGCCCAGTTTTAGATGCTAACAACATGGCATTGCTTTCCAAGCAAATCAGAAGTTATGTTTTTATAGTGGTTCTGCCAAAATGCATAATGTAACTTTCCAATATTAAATGATGACATCATCACTGCAAAAGAAATCAAGCAATGCTTTTGCTGCACTAAGATTTTCATGCTAAAATGTTATGGTAAGAATGTTGATTCTTTAACATTCCAATGTCTTTCAGTGGGATGACTTAGGAGTCAAGTACACAAAGATTATTTGTGATGTCATTCTGATTAAGATGATCTTATACCTACATGTGTCAACTGTTACTATAAGCTCTACTCCTGAAAGAATAAAAATATTAGTGCAGCTGTGTGAGATGCATTTGTCAACTATAATGTGAAGTCATATGGTAAAATGAAACTCATCTGTTAAGCAATAGGTCATAAAATATCTTCCTACCCTTTGTACTAAGAGCAATAGTGTACATTTGTCACTAATGTCTGAAAATAAATAGTATCCTAGCATATAGTCTTGGAGCCAAACTAGCACTTGTTATGCCATGTACTTCCAAGAAGTTAGTGTTTTAAATAAATTTAATTTCAATTTGGCTGCCAGGACCTTTGATTGCAGAGTCTTTGCTGAGGAGCATCACTTAAGACAGTCCAAGTTAATGGAGTTTTACGATTTGATCCAATCCAGATCACGCTGGAGAAATTAATATAGGTATCACTTTCTTGTCTATGTAGCTGCTGCTAAAAGGGCTGGTGAACCACAAAATAATACAATGACAATCTTAAGTTTTCACAGTTAGATTTCCTTCTGTAAGAGGTAGTTTAACCACAGGAGCTGCCTAAATGGGTAAGTGTTTTCCGTCTTCCCTTTTATAATGTGATAATTTAACCATACCAACTTCACACATTGTATGAGAAGCTTTCATTCAAGTAGAGGCAACAATTTTGAAATTCACAAGCTTAAAATCTGTGATTAGCAAGCCGATAGACATATTCTCCTGTGAGTCAAAGCTGAAGAGATTTGTAATTAAATAGTAGGTACAGGAAGTCATACTAAGACTATATATAAGACATTATCTACTTTACAGGAGAGATAATAAACTGTCATTTACTTGGTGTTTCACCTCAAATCAAATGTATGTTCTCCAGGAGTGGTTTTATATATGGATACCAATGCAATGGCCACAGTCATCAATATTTCAGTTTGCTCCTTGCAATGCTTATTTTGGTTATTATCATCATTTTTATTTCCTCTGAACATTGCAGAATCAAATTTCTATTATTAAAGAAAATCTGTCTGGGACCAAGTAATTCCATGAAAGTTGTTTTGCCTGAGTAACTCCTACACGACCGAAAAAATGTTTGTGTTGAATGGGAGGTTGACAACTGAAAAGCTTCCTGTATAATAATGACAAAAGAAGGAAATTCTTCTACTCATCAACCATGAAACTGTAGATTGATTTTTTTCATTCATAAAAAGGGTTCTCACCAAGAGGCCAATATTTTTGCAGTTCACAATTGTCCTTGTGTAGATGGCTGAGGGCAACTCTTTTTTAACCTCGGCAGCCTATGTGTTAAAGAATATTCAAAGTCTTATTAAGTGCATTTTCAGCATTTTTACTCTGTAATCTTGGAAAAGAAAGCCATTTCCAAGTTAAGCTGCTGTGTAACTTGGAAGGAAACATGCAGAAACATGTATGCCATTCCTATGTAATTGTCTTTATCAGCTGTAACGTTGGCAGGTTTGGGATGGTGCTGTTAGAAAGGCGTTTTGAAGATGGTCAGGATTGTAAAGAATGTAGATAACAAAAGAAGTGAATATGTTGAGTGATGGAAGAGGTATCAATCAAAGAGGTTGGTCTACCTGGTTATTATCAAGCTTCTGGACTGTCATTGAAGTATGTGAGAGAGCACTGCTCAGCCTTTTAAATGTTAGAGAGATTCTGGGACATCAGGAAGGGTAGTTGCTGATTGAGAGTGGTAACTCTGGCAATTGAGAGGGATCTGTAATTGGGAGAATAAGCTGGTAATTGAATGGTGATGTTAGAAATTAGGTTCAGTGGCTAAGGGCGGTCGGTTTTCATGACCAACCCTTTAACAAAGGTAACCAATATACTAGAGACTACAAGGGAAAAGTATGATAGCTTTGATTTTAATTGGAACTAGATGAAATGAAAGTGTTGCTTTCTAATAGAATGCAAAATCGTTTCCTGGCACATGTCAAGCTCACTTGTCAGAGTCTTGCATGCAGTCAGAGGAAGTTTAAAGTCAAGTCTACCAATACTGATAATTAGGTTCTATTTATTCCACTTGCACATCAGCCATTGGGAATAAGTCATTTGCCTTGTCCACATGATATTGACCGTAGTCTACACTAACAGAAAGTAGCATAAAGACAAAATCTAAGTTCACCTAAAGGATTCCAAAAGTTAATTTAAATATTTACGTAGACATAGAACATTACTGTAATAAATTATTTATAAAACCAAGATGATGAGTTTTAGGAATAATGTGTATTTCAGGACTGACTTCAAAGAATAATAGGTGATAAAAACAGTAACTTACCATAATATGAAATAGATACTTGGTTAGAAGGATATTTTATCTATGAAATGGGCCTGGCACCAAATGTAAATCCAGTATCTCCAGTAATTGTTATATATGGTTATGATGGCACTTAATTTCAGTTATTCCATGCTGTTATCATTGTACATTGTATCATTACCAGACATTAATTGCTTCCAGAACTATTTTTTTCCCATGAATGTGGTGTGGTCTAATTATCAATGGGATTTCATTTTGAATCATAACTAAATTAACTGTGAAGTTCACAATGAGAATAGTGCTCAGTATTAATAAAGATACTGATCTAAATTTTGACTTCTATAAGGAAGGTAATAGCAAATTGTTCTCAACAAAAATAAAAGAAAAATTCATGAAGTAAGTTTTCAAAATTTTAGGCCATTATTAAATCAGAATGTAGCCTGCTTTTTCCTTGGGAGGGAATGTTTTAATTAAATGAGATTATGTTTGCCGAACTTGTTTTCATTTTCTGAGGTAATTGTAACCATACGTTTATTTGATCTAGATTGTAATTATTGAATCATAATTAAAATTAAACCAAAAACAAAAGTACAGATGGACCTTTTGTGACTTGGTTGATATGTGAAAACAACATATCATTTTATAGTATATGAATCTTTCAAAAAGAGTTGCTTGCTGTGAAGTGCAGTCAGCTGGGATCGTAGAATGACAGTCTAGTTATATATGCACCATGGTGTCTTGTTTAATTTTCCTTTTGGAATGGGGTTTTTCTGCAAAATCTGTATAGATTAATGGGAAAAACTTAACAGGGTTCATCAAAAGATGAAGCTTGGTGCATTGATTGACAATCATTTTTCTTTAACTTATGTTTTACTTACACAGGAATTTCATTGGGAATTGATTTTGGTTCACTCATTTTGCTTACGTTTGAGGTATCAGCAATATTGCATTGATGACTAGTGAGCAGTTCCTTAGAGAACCATTGATAAACTGCAATATTTGCATCAGGTCATTCTGGTCTTCAGCATTTCACACTGCAGAGCAGATGCATTGCATGTTCTGGGGGCCATATACAAACTTCTACTCTGGCTCTTGACTTATTGAACCAAAGGACAGATATTGCATCTGTGTACTTAGGTTTACAGCAGCTATAGCTAGTGCATATTACATGGCACCATTCAACATATCTTCTTTATTAGTTTTTGTTTAATTTTCCTATATATTTAGTTTTATTAATTTAAGAAAAAAAATTTAAATAAATTTATCCTCAATTTTAACTAACTTTCATTATTATCAGTATTTAAGTTAATTTGAAGACTTTCTTAATGTCCCATATTATAAGAGAAATTTAATGGAGTGAAATAGACTCTGACAGTACAAAGAATTGACCTGGTTGTTATTTTTGACCTCATTCATTTACAACAAGGTTATGAAGCCAAGGTCTTGAGTCATTTGGAGCCTTGTGTCTGCTATGTGGTTTAAAAGCCAGGGTGGGAGGTAAGAACAGACAACAGGTCAGATGGAGTATGATATAGCTCAATTTGTGGTTACAATTACTTTTTTAAACCAGAAGCAAATTGAAATAAGGTTTGGTGTGTTAGCCTGGATGTGAGCATGTGTCAGATTATGGGAACAAGGAGCTATTATGGAGTTAGGAATTCAGAAAACCAAGAAGAATTCATTTGTTCTTTTTGGTTTCCTGGATGTTGTGCATAAACTTCTTTGAGTGGGTTTTCTGCATATTAAGGATGCGTTTGTTCTGCTGAAGACTCATTTGGTTGGAAATTTTCTTGAGCTGGTCAAAGACTGGTATACTTATGGGAAAGTTTGCTGGAGAGTAAGCAGAATTTAATGGGAATTATAGTTCTTGTTAATTTTTCTCAGGGGAAGAGGCATAGGAAAGTCCCAATGTGTCCCAATGGCAGGCAATGGTCATTTTGTATTGGGTAGGTGGGAAGGTGAAAATACATCTCTACCAAAGATATTGTAAGGTACTCCTTCCCTATGCTAGCCCTCAGGTCACTCTTGGACAAGGTGTCACACCAATCAGGGTCATATGAAGCCATGGAAGCAGGTGGTGGATGTCCCTATGAGCAGCTGTTGCATACCACAAGTCCTGGTTAAGCGACCACTAAAACCAGGCAAACAAATTCTGAAGAATATTTATAATGGCTGAGGTTGCTCATTTTGTAAAGACGCTGCCCAGAATAAGGCAATAATAAAACTCTTCTGTCGAAAAAATTGCCAAGAACAATCATGGCCAAGACCATGAACACCAATGGCATATAATGAATGAATGAACATATTGGGATTGTTGACAGTGTTTTGAAATTCAGGTGGTGATTGTGAGGAAGTAAATAGGTTAAGTAGTTAGTGGGCATGGTGGATGATGGAGTAGCTGGTTGGATTGTTTGGTGTAGTGTTGAATTGGTATATTAGTTGGTGTGTAAGTGATAAGTTGGGTGTTGATGAGAGAGGCTGATCAATCTTTTGGTTGACGGGGCTAGTTGGACTGCTAGTTGACGGAGGATTCTGTCAGGTGTTAGAGGTTAAGGGAGTGTTTAGTCAGTGTGCTAGGTACTGGGGGATGGATCTGGTGGTAATTTAACAGGGGTTAGTTGATAGGCAGGGTAGGTGGTGACTGGTGAGGAGTGTCATCAGACAAGTTGGTGGTGGTGTTGATGTAAGTGGGTCTCTCAGGAAAGTAAAGAAGGTCAGGTCTAAAGTGAGGTTTCTTGTGGAATGTCCTGGGAGGCCTAGATGGAATGTAGTATTTAGATTTGGGAATACCCTTGGGTGTGGCAGTATATGTTGAGTAGGGAAGGGGTTTAAAAAAGTATCGAGTCAGTCAGGGGTTCAAAGCTAGTGGGGCTGTGAAGTCAGAGGAAGGATTAAGCTGAGATACAATGAAGGTTTGGAAAGGTGCCGAGCAGTGATTGGGGCAGATGGAGTGAGGGTGCTGATTGGTGTGTTACTTATTGCCAGGTTGTTATTACGTCTGGTAGTATGGGTTGGCTGAGTGTTAGATAATGATAGGTTAGTAATCCTTGGGTCGGAGAGTGTGGATAGGTAGTTGATGGGTCCGTTTGGACCGCTAGTTGGAAGAAGAATTAGTCAGGTATTGATTAATAATGGAGTGATTGTTAAGAGTTCTAGCTGGGGGATTGATTGGGTATTTTGTTGGGAGATGATTGATTACTAGGTTGGTGGAGGAATTGGTTAGGTGTATATTAGTGAATGGTCACACATGTTTGGTGATGAAGGTAGGTGTAGGTAAAGATGCTAGTTGGTGGCAGGGAGATAGATGGTTGTTAATTTATGGCAAGTTGTTTAACGGTGTCCTAGAGGAAAGGCTTTTGGAATATTTCTTGTGTCAGCTTCTAACAGAAAGATCTATATGCTTGGCTACCCCTGCATAAGCAGGTCAGACATCACTTTTCAGTCACACAAAACCACGTTCATCCATCTCTGGTGAGTGGCCAAGGTCATTTGTCAATTTATTTAAATTCCCGCAACTGACAAAAGTCAAAACATTGAATTACATTCTGTTAGTCATCACAGCAATTGGGATTCAGATTAAATTACTTAGCACGCTAAAACTGGTTCCCTGAGCAAAGAAAGTCCACGCCAATGACTGTTAGTATGATGGCAAGTAACCTCATTTTAATGCTTAAGTAACTATCTTATTTTTTTATGGGGATTGGATGCCTATGTGGGATTTCTGAATATTAGAATCTCTGATGTGACCATCCATCAAGTCAATTTGGGAGCCCAACACAGTTGTTGTTATATTCCTCCACTGACAGATCTGGAACTTCTCATGTTTATAAAATCCATTAGAACCAACTCCCAGTAATATAAACATCTGATTGGCATATCCTTTACTCATTTCTTGACTTGGAAAAGATTTTTCCTTTACAGAGCTTAATTTAAGTTTGTTGATTGATTGAAAATAATTCCGTCAAACCGAAAAATATCTTCTTGACCTCATGGCTTGTTTTCATATGGATAGCTTTATTTTGCATGTATTCATATGAAAATATATCACAAGACAACAAAATAAAAATCTGAGGGCAATACTGCAAAGTATTATACTTCAAACAACATAGCTTTTGATTCATGCTTTAAAAACTCTATAAGGAAACTTAAAAAGACTTAAGTATACATTGGATTTCCATTTAACATCTGGAAAACTAGGTCATATTTTTGAAGCTCCATTTAAAAAGCCAACTTCTTGGGACATAAGAAGCATTTATGTCATAAAGTTGTGAGCAACATTTCAAGCAGAGCAATATGATTTTCTTTGTCAGACACATGGACATGCTATATTGATAGCTGGCATGACAGTGTTTCTGCATTGCAAAAGTAACTACACATCAAAAGTACCTCATGGCCTGTAACTCATTTTAGATGCCTTAAGATTTTAAATGCATCATATAAATGCAGGTTTTCTTTTGGAGTTGTAGAAAATATTTTACTTTTTTTTCCTTTTTATTTAAAGAGCAATAACTTCACAGCACATTCAACACTGAAGAAGGAATGATTTAAAGAGGCTTAACTACCTTGGATGCTGAGACAAAAAAAAGGCATTTAACTGTTCAAATATCCCAATGGTTTTGCAGTTTGCTCATTCATTAGTCAAGGATGAGAGCTGGGAGATTTAAATACAAGCAGGGTGTGTGACCAAAATTGTGGGTCTGGAATGCATCTGGGACAGGGTCCTTACTGTGCATTATATAACATGGGACAGTAGAGAACAGAAGCAGGACCTTCTCCCCATGAAGCTGTTCTAAACCAATGAACCAGTAATTAAATACTTAACTTAAATAATCTCCTCAGACTACATAAAGTCCATATCTGTCCATTCTCTGCATACTCACGTGCATACCTCAGAGCCTTTTAAATGCCTTTCTTGTATTTGCTCCCACACCTGAAACCACCATGGTGGGCTTCACAGCTGAGCAGGTGAGAGACAGCTGAAACGTCTCCACCCAAGTAAGGTTGCAGGCCCGGATGGTGTTAGCCCCAGGGTGCTCAACGCCTGTGCCCCCCAACTATGTGGAGTACTTCACCATGTCTTCAACCTGAGCCTGAGTCTCCAGAGGGTTCCTGTGCTGTTGAAGACGTCCTGCCTCGTTCCTGTACCGAAGATGCCGCGCCCCAGTGGCTCCAATGACTACAGACCGGTGGCATTGACCTCCCACATCATGAAAACCCTGGAGAGGCTTGTTCTAGAGCAGCTCTGGCCTATGGTTAGGCCACACTTAGACCCCCTCCAGTTCGCCTATCAGCCCCAATTAGGAGTTGAGGATGCCATCGTCTACCTGCTGAACCGTGTCTATGCCCACCTGGACAAGCCGGTGAGCACTGTGAGAGTAATGTTTTTTGACTTCTCCAGTGTTTTCAACACCATCCGCCCTGCTCTGCTGGGTGAGAAGCTGACAGTGATGTAGGTGGATGCTTCCCTGGTGTCATGGATTATTGATTACCTGACTGGCAGACCACAGTACGTGAGCTTGCAACACTGTGTGTCAGACAGAGTGGTCAGCAGCACTGGGGCTCCACAGGGGACTGCCCTGTCTCCCTTTCTCTTCACCATCTACACGTCGGACTTCAGCTACAACACAGAGTCTTGCCATCTTCAGAAGTTTTCTGATGACTCTGCCATAGTTGGATGCATCAGCAAGGGAGATGAGGCTGAGTACAGGGCTACGGTGGGAAACTTTGTCACATTGTACGAGCAGAATCATCTGCAGCTTAATGTGAAAAAGACTAAGAAGCTGGTGGCGGACCTGAGGAGGGCTAAGGCAGCGGTGACCCCTGTTTCCATCCAAGGGGTCAGTGTGGACATAGTAGATGATTACAAATACCTGGGGATATGAATGGACAATAAACTGGACTGGTCAAAGAACACTGAGGCTGTCTACAAGAAGGGTCAGAGCCGTCTCTATTTCCTGAGGAGACTGAGGTCCTTTAAAATCTGCCAAACGATGCTGAGGATGTTCTACGAGGCTGAGGTGGCCAGTGCTATCATGTTTGTTGTTGTGTGCTGGGGCAGCAGGCTGAGGGAAGCAGACACCAACCAAATCAACAAACTTATTCATAAGGCCAGTGATGTTGTGGGGGTGGAACAGGACTCTCTGACGGTGGTGTCTGAAAAGAGGATGCTGTCCAAGTTGCATGCCATCTTGGACAATGACTCCCATCCACTCCATAATGTACTGGTTAGGCACAGGAGTACATTCAGCTAGAGAATCTTTCCACCACGATGTAACACTGAGCATCATAGGAAGTCATTCCTACCTGTGGCCATCAAACTTTACAACTCCTCCCTTGGAGTGTCAGACACCCTGAGCCAATAGGCTGGTCCTGGACTTATTTCTACTTGGCATGATTAACTTATTATTATTGAATTATTTATGGTTTTATATTGCTATATTTCTTCACTATTCTTGGTTGGTGCGGCTGAAACGGAACCCAATTTCCCTCGGGATCAATAAAGTCTCTCTGTCTGTAGAGGGCATAGTCTAGTATGAGGGGGAAAATATAAAGGAGATTTATAAGTCTTTTTAAGACAAAGTGTGGTGCCTGGAGAGTACTGTCACTGGGGAGGTGAGGAAGGCAGATACAATAGAAAGCTTAAGAAACATTCAGACAAGCACAGGAACAGACAGTGAAAGGGAGATATTGATCATGTGCAGATTAATTTAATTTAGAATGCTGGTTGGCACAGACACTGTGATCAACAGGGCCTATTCCTGTACTGTATGTTTTTATGTTTTATGTTCATTTGTGCATGTGTTTTCTATTATATATAAACGATGGCAATACATGTTCCTGAACAAAAATCAGTTTATCTTTTGGGGAGAATATCATGTAAATGTAAAAAAAAAATTCTTTAACTGGTAAAAATAAAATATCATTCTGGAAAATGCAATTAAAAACAACCGAAATATTTAAAGCAGTACCAAATGTTGCATTGAAGAACATATACTTTCAGAAGTTTGCTAAGTTTTATATAAAAAGAAAAAGGCATTCTGGAAATTGTTGAATTTGTGGCCATGTATTACATCAGGTGTTTGTTATGGAAAATGCCTGGTATTTTATCCCATCGGAGTCACTGGGATTAAATTCGTAGCATTACGTAGAACTGGCAGTTTATCTGAGACCACTACTGTGTGATGCCACTAAAGATAAATTTCAAATTAATGGACATACATGCACATCTCCTAGCTTGTTTGGTTTATGTTCTCGGCTCTAGATTTCACCTTTACAACAATGGTGAGAACATTCTGAACAATAAATTATACAAAAATATTTTAATATATATCATAGAGGAACTTCATATAATTAGTATTAAAGGCACGTGTTTCTTAAATGGCGGTTGTGTTCATCGAGAATGTTTGAGAAATGGAAACTTCCTCCTCCATCAACAGCACAGCTTGTCCTACTCTCAAATATCTGTGCCAGTGCTCTGGTGGCTTCTCCTTTCTCAGAACTGACTGAGTAGCCACACTTTACCAGATGTGGGTGAATTGCTACCTTTTATCTGGTGTAGACTAGAAATCAAATCCAGCCACAACAGTGGCTAATCTTCTGTTACAGTAATGTAATGAGGATAAGAATGTAAACATTTTGCGGTGTTAACTCTTAAGTCAGCAGTGAAAAAGACTGATAGAAATTGATCTTCACTGCAAAGGTTGGTTTGAAAATTTATTTATCCCATTGCAATAATGCATAATAATATAATGTCTTATTTATATTTTACTATTTGGATGAAATGTAACTATGAATTGGAAATAACACATTATACTCTAATGATTTGATTCACTGAAATTAGGAAATGCAGGAAATACCCAGTAGGTCAGGCCTCCTCTGAGAGAAGGGATACAGTTCAAATATTTCAGGTTGCAGATTTTACGCAATTCTCCTTCTTGTATCCCATTACCCTTTGAGAAAGAAGGTTTCATAGCCTCATGAGTTTATGAAAGAAAAAAAATTCTTCCTATTTTAAAAAAAATCCATTTGTTCCAGATTCTCAAAGCTGGCATCTACCCTGCTGAGATCCATTGTTCTTTTATGTTTCAATCAAGCCCCTCTTATTCATCCAGTGTATTCAAGTTGAACTATTACTACCATTCTTCAAAAGACAACCTGCCTCTTCCAGCTGTTAGTTAATCGGCCTTCACTGAACTTCTTCTGACACATAAATATTCATCCTTTAAAAAACTGTAAGCAGTATTTCAGATGTAGTCCCATCAATTCCTTGTATAACTTAAGCATAACCATACTATTTTTACCTACATTTGAAAAAAAATCTTGCATGTACAAAGATATCACTTGAAAAATGAGTTAGCAAGTAAAATTAGGCATTCATTGATTAGGAAATTTTAACTTGGTTCAGTTGTCAGTCTTCCACAATCCATTATTGCTTCATCCAACATTGCAACATCTCAGTGTGACTCAGCGTTATTGGTGTAGCCTCATGAACAAAATTGCCACAGACATTAGGTGTGGAGAACTACTATACACACATTGGTGGCTATCTGCTCTGTGGAGAGACTGGGTGTCTGGATGTTACCCATAGGCAATGTGGATTCATCATGGCTTTAATCACTGTTGTTTGACACTAAATGCTTTTGTAATTAACATTGAGCTCAATAATAAACCTTGCCAGAACCTTGAAATTGTTGCATAATTAATGATTTTACACAGTTGCAGAAAGTGAATCAAAGGTATCATAGCCACTGTGGTTTTATTAGGATGATATATTCTTGTTCATGGTAATATAACATTTAAACATTTTCCTATTTCAGTTATTTTCATATTTGTCCACAACCTGTTTTTGGAGTCTATCACTCATAGTAGAATTAAAATTACTTCCTTATCAATCTGTAAAACCTCTATGGGAAAATACACAAGATAACAATATTTTAAAAGTTAACCACTATTATACTAACTTTAATCTTGCATGACCTTGAAAGATATTTTCATATTAAGTGGTTCAATTAGAGAATTGAAGAATGAGTTTCTTATTGGCTCTCTCTGCATTCTAACAATATGTTAGCATTTATGCACACTTTCAGTATTAAGTGTCAGGGTTTATGCTTAAAGCAACACACACAAAATTGCATGAAGACTGATTTCTCAAATTTCTGGTAATTGCAACCCCCTCCTCTTCTCCCCATTCACGTTTTCCTCTCTCACCTTATCTCCTTGCCTACCCATCACTCCCCCTGGTTCTCCTCCTCCTCCCCTTTCTTTCAGGTGTTCTGTCCTCTCCTGTCAGATTCCCCCCTTCAACTGTTTACTCTTTTCCATACATGCTGCCTGGCTTGCTGGGATCCTCCAGCACTTTGTGTGCGTTGCTTTGGATTTCCTGCATTTGCAGAGTTTCTCTCATGCCTATGCTTATTTATGTTTATGCTTAAGGTTGCTTTTGGGTCCATCCTGCATGATCTCACTGGGATTATCCTTGTCAGCTACATACCTTGCAATGCTCACAAAGAGCGCCCCATCTGTGCCAGCTGATCTCAAAGAAGCTACGGTGCGGGTCACACTATTAAAATGCACAACTGTTAGTTTAAACTGCCCTGAAATCATGGAGTATCTAGTGTTCGGAGATTCACAGTAAGATGATAATGAACAAAAAATGTATAAAATGTTCAGACTTATTTTCCAGGCAGTTGCTGCTGAGGTTATTGTGGAATTGTATGTTTATTCCTACGTTGTACTCAATTTGTAAGCCTCTGGATTTTCATCATGCGGTATCTCCCAACTTCCTCAGATTTATAAGGGCACAGGACAGCTTGGAGGGAGTGAGAGGTAGAGAGATAAAGAGAGGGAGAGGGAAGGAGAAAGGAAGAGGGAGAGCAAGGGAGAAAGGAAAGTGAAGAGGGAGGGAAAGAGAGAGGGAGGGAGAGGGGGAGTCAGGGTACTTGGCAACCCCAAGGTCCGCAACAAACTCCAGAAGTCCTGGTAGTGGTCGATGTTGCCACCAGGGGTACTGTGGCCCCCCCCCAGGGGAAGTACGGTTTGGTGAGGCACAAGGCAGGGCACTTCTTTCCTTCAGCCTTGCTGGGTTGTGATGGCCGAGGGCTAACACGGTGCCAGCCGATCCCAGTGCAGCATGACTGCCTTTCACTGCTCAGGCAACCACACCCAATATGCCACATCGGAGATGCGGTTGAGCCCCTCTCCCAGCCTCTTCCAGTGGCTTCCAACTAGTCCCTTCTTCCAGTTGGGGCAATAGACCCATTCTGGGACCCCCACCATGTTTTGGTTCGTTCATCGTCGTCGATGAAGACGTCAACACCATTAGTCGCTTTGAGACTGGATGCGGTGTGCCCAAGGATGTCTGGTCAGGCCAATTCGGGCATGAAATGTCCTGGCACATGTGTAGGCACTGCAGTTGTTGCACTGGTGGCTCTGAACTTGCGCAGCTCGCGCTTGTGTTGTGCTTCCGCGGTGTGCCTTGACAGCCCTTGTGGATGAGGCCGTGCCAGGTAGGGCAGTTTTGTGCCAGCGTTTCCCAGGTGGCTGTGTCCATGTCAAGCGACTTCAGGGAGGCATTTAGTGTGTCTTTGTAACGTTCCTTCTGCCCTCCATGTGAGCATCTTACAGCAGAGAGTTCCCCAAAAAGGAGCTGGTTGGGTATGCGCTCGTCTGGCATGTAGATGGCATGACCTGCCCACCGGGACTGCGCTCTCATCAGCAGGGTGTGGACTGATGTCAGACTTGCTCTACAGAGGACTTCAGTGTCTGGTACTTTGTCTTGCCATTTGTTGCCTAATATTCTGCGAAGGCAAGTCATGTGGAAATGGTTGAGCTGTCTTGCATGCCTCCGATACACAGTCCATGTTTCACAGGCGTACAGGAGGGTAGTGAGTACCATGGCTCTGTAGATCTTCAGTTTTCTTGCTGGGCTGATTACTCAACGTTCCCATACAGTGGAGCGCAGTCTACCAAAAGCAGAACTTGCCTTTGCTATTCTGCGGTTAACTTCTGTATCAATAGTCACTGCTCGGGAGAGGGTGCGGCCAAGATAAGTAAACTGGTCCACTGCCTGTAGTTTCTGTCCTTTGATTGTGATTTTCGGTTCTGTGTACGGTGCATGAGAAGCAGGCTGGTGCATGACTTCGGTCTTTTTGATGTTGATGGTGAGACCGAAGCGGCCTGGCCCCTTCTGGGACGTGCGAACATCGCAGCAGTGTATGACCAGCTCCGCGTCCTGCCAATACCCAGGCCAATAGAAGTGTTTGTACAGCCTGCCCAGTCTTGACAACCCCAAAACGGCCAGTCCCCACCAGCCCGTGCACCGGCTGCAGCACCGTGGCACAGAGCCCTCGGGAAACCAGCAGCATGCAGGAGATGTCTGTTGTCATCAGAAAACTGGCATCGCCCAAACAGCAACCCATCGCACATCTCCGGCGTTCCCCACTGAGAGTGTAGGGCTTTGGTTTTTGGATCCACTCTGGCCACGCTCAGCCATTCCCTCACCTGGTCCAGCCTGGGATCACTACTCGCTGCGCAGCTACTGGTCAATGGTGGGGAGGTCTACCTCACCACCGGCTATCACCTGAAGTGCCACCACTACCACTTGCCCCCGGTTCTACTGTATTGCATTGGGCCGCTGAGAGCTGGGCTGCTGTGAGATCGGTGGTGGTTGTTGCTGGCCCTGCCAGAGTGCCACGGCTTCAGTGTTGAAGTAGACTACTGCCCCCAGCACATCCGCACCGGCTGCCCAGCGGGATAGCAGGTCCAGGCCAACGATGCAGACCTCTAAAGCACCTCCATCTCTTATCTCATCACTTTACGACTGTGTGTGGACTGAACTAGCAAGCCAATGTACAAAGGCTGGTGATGACTGGGATTTGTTCACGTGGTGTGATAGCTCCGTGTTGAGGTGTGGGACTAAGAGCTGAACTAGGGGCTAAGCTCAGTGAGGGGGGATTTGCTAGGGAATGGCTGTGGCTCACCTCCTGTGTCAGCAATCTGCTTGGGTATTGAATGCTCCCTCTGCACTTACTATTAGATGGGACAGAAGCTTTTACCTCCCTCTCTCTTTATTTGGTTGCATATTTCTCCCCGGTACTGAACTTTCTCCATGGTAACAAGATCCCTAGAGGAAAAAATAGCAGAGAAAAATTGATGAGAAATTCTTTTAGCCAGAGGGTAGTGAACCGCTGGAACTCTCTATCCATGGAAGCTCTGATTCTGAGGGAGTTCAAAGCGGGGATTGACTTTGTTAAGTTTAGGGAAGCATGAGATATGGGTTAAGCACAGGAAAGCCTTGGCTGAGATAACGTATGAGCCATGAATATGAAGTTGTAGAGTCATAGAACACAAAAGAGGACTTTCATCCCCTTGTGGTTGTAGCACAACATATCAAGTACCCATTTACCATCATCCTATTTTGATAAATGGAAGAGCACCCAAGTGCCCTTGTCCTTCTGCTTGTTATGTTTAAGGTTCATTGTCCAGGATAATAAAATTTGTTCATTACAACAGCTGGCATCTTCTGGATAGAGCACATGAGTGTTTACACTCAGACACTGCATAGTGCTGATTCATCACAACATGGTTATTCAATTCTTCGTTGAAATTTTTAAAAATGACAAAAATTCTTTCTAAACAACACTTAAAACTTCTCAAGAGCAGCCGCTATTACAGTAAACATTCAACCAGCCAATGAGAGTGCTTCACATATGCTCTGAACAACTCACAGCCAATCACTTATTAGTTCACACCCTGCCTCCCCCCGGGTGTGTAAACATTCTTGCTCCCTTGCCAATTTGTTCCATTTTCTTTACCCACAATGTCTTCTTACGCTGAGAGCCTTAATAACGAAGAGCTTCAAGAATTGGCAGAGCAACTGAGTGAATCATGGATGGAGAAGAGGAAACACCAGAAAGAAACCTCTCCACAGAATCCCTCAGCACCAGTGTCAACACAATCACACAGATCATGGACCAGTTTATCGATAATGACCCTGACTGGGAGCAAAGCAATAAGGCAAAGAGAGGTGTCCTCAATATGATTTCCTGCTACCGAGAACTGCTTCATGAGAGGAAACTTAAGAATGGGCATCAAATCTCAACGCCTACTTGAAGAAGCAGCCAAGGTCAGAGGAGGACCTATTATAACCTATAAATATAAATATAACCTATTTACATAAGATTATAATGACCCCACATAGCACTGATTTACATAACCCTCCACAGCATGAAGTAGGGTCTGAGTGTACTTCACTTCTTTTATGTCTGTTTTCCACCTTAAAAGTGTTTCTGGGACTGCTAGAGCCAGTGATTTAAAAGTGTTTCTGGGACTGCTGGAGCCAGTGATTTAAAAGTGTTTCTGGGACTGCTGGAGACAGTGATATACAGTTTGGAGACTGATTGAGTGATCCAGCTCATTGCTGTCTCCGAGAAGATTCCAGGAAGCTGTGAGCCTCAAGCCGAAGAAACTGAGAGACTGGGCTCAATTCGGTGTTTGACTTCATTTCGCCGATTAATGCTTCCATTATTCATCAATTAAAGCGATGAGGAAAATCAAAACATTGAGGCAAATGCGGAAGGGGAATGCTGACTACCTGCCTTTTACTCGGTGATGGGATCACTCGGTTACTGTGTGGCCTACTGCTGTGTCCAGAGCATTCGAGACCGAGAAAGAGACCAACATCTCTCTTTCACAGATGTTTGAGGATAGTATCAAGACTCTGTATTTATGGGTGGATTTGGACTATGGACTTTTCTCGTCTTTATATTTTTATATTCTGTGCTTTTTCCCATTCTTTCTCATTGTTTTTTTTTTGTGCTGAGGAAGGAGGTTTGGGGGTCGATGTCCTTGTTGCATTTTTGTTAGATTTTGTGCGGGGGGAGGGGAATTTGAGGGCTGATGTTCTTGTTGCACTCGGTGTGGGGGGAGAGGGTTTGGGGGGGGCGGCTTTTTTTGTGCAGTGAGGGGGAGGAGATGAATGTGCTGTTTCTCGTTGAACTGACTTCCATGGCTTCTCATTGTTTTGTGGCTATCTGGAGAAGAAGAATGTCACAGATGTATACTGTATACATACTTTGATAATAAATGAACCTTTGAAAATTGAAACCTGTTTGACTAACACAGGTGATTACATTAACCATTTGTTGTTAACAGATAGAACTAAGGTGTTTCTTGCTGTTTGCCATAAACACTCTGGAACTGAGGAAAAGACTGCAGTTTCATATATTTTATTTGCCATGCAACGTTACATCCCTTGGTGATGGGAGTATGACAGTACTGGTGCTGACAGCACGTTATCAATATCAGAGCATCATAAATAAATTGGAAGCTTTGTAAAGTAATTTGCAGCTCATAGACCTCAGATAAGTCACTGGTATAATCAGTATATAATTCAATGCATTGACTACAAGATGAGACAATGAAGTGAGAAGTTATTACACTCATGCATTAGCAGCACGAATTAACAATTTGTTCATGTTTTAATGATGACCTTGAAAGTAGATCAGTGAAAAGCAAGTGGCATTATCCTGCTGCCTCCAGAGTAAGCATCTCATCCTCCTGCTACTTCAGTACAAGAGGCTGACTGAAAGAAGGGCTTCTTTCTTTCCAATATGACCCTATGGCTTTCAAAGGAGATTGTGATCCAGAAAGAAATATAGCAGGATCATCAAATATGGAAGATCATTAAGGAAAGCATTCAACTCTGTCAAGCCTCTGTCCAAAACGTTGGGGCATTGTCCGATAACATTCACCCCAGGTTGTTGCTAATCATCACATTCCATGTAATATTAACCTTTACAATTCCTTATTTATTGAGATGCAGCACTGAATAGGCTCTTCCAACACTTCAAGGGGTGCTGCCCTGCAATCCCCTAATTTAATCCTAGCCTAATCACGGGGAAATTTACAATGACCAATTAACCTACAAATCAGTATACCTTTGGACTGTGGGAGTAAACTGGAGAAAACCCACGTGATCCGTCACAGGGAGAACAGACAGCGGCGGGAATTGAACCCGTGTCACTGGTGCTGCAAAGTGTTGTGTTAGCCACCACACCTCCATGCTGCCCAATTACTTTAATGCTTTCAATAGGCATTATTCTTTGTCAGTGCAATAAATCATATGATCATGTTTTTAAAAAATGGTAAATTGGTTTATTATTGTCACACATACCAAGGCGTAATCTAGAATAAAATAATTTCCTTTTGTAAATATCCAGAAGCAGGCAAGAAAATGCTGCTTCAACTGTATAAAATCAGAGCAGCTCTTGAAATCATAACAGTGACTGCAAAGGACTCAGAGTTTGAAATAGACTTAAAATACAACTATACAGAATGTAATAAAAGGCCTTAGCTAACTTCACAAGAATACTTTAATTCAGAAATATATATTCATTTTATTAGATTGTAAGCCCTTGTAGAAGGTTAATATTAAAAGGCCAATGATAAACACATTGATCAGAAATGCATGAGAAAGCTGAGAGCCTGGAAATTTTGATGTATCTAGGCGAGTAGAAGGAGGACAACTGTGGGTATCGATTAAGTCAGAAGAGGAGAAGGGAAAGAATAAGCACGTGGCACTGAGAGTTTGGAGGAAAGTATGAGAAGTCCGAGGTCAGTAATGAGGTATGAGGATGGGAAGGAGTTGTCAGTCCCATCCTAAGCAATGTGCTGGAGAGGGAGGAACAGAGAATTAGAGGGCCAACAGATCTGGAGAATCAGGCTGCCAAAGGGTCTGGAGTGATCATCAGTGCTGGTGATAATTGTGTGCGGTTGTGCCACATGAGTGGGAGAGGTGAAAGTGGGGTGTGGGTGTGATGAGTAGGAAGATGAAAGATAAATGCAAATCTTACCTGACTGGGGCCTCAATACAGCATTAAATCTAGAGCGCGTTTTGTTCTAGTAAGATGAAATGCCTTTGATATTCCAAAATAAGTGATGTACATTGAATGAATTCTGTTGCAGAGATCAATCAGAAATGTAAGAGATTAACACATATTCCAAGTGGTCAATTGAAATTAAATGTATTTTTTTCTCTAAATTAAACATGAAAATAACCAAGTCTACATTGTTTTGCTTTTCTGCAGAAATCTGAGTTCATATTTCCAAGTTAATTTCTGATTGCCTCATTATAGGAAGTACAGAGGAAACATACAAGGATGGTATCAGGATTATAGAACATGTGAGGAAAGGTTGAGCAAGCTGGGGCTTTTCCCTTTAGAGCAAAGGAGGACAAGAGGAGGCTTGACAGCATTGTATAAGATTATAAGAGACATAAATAGAGTGGACAGCAGGCACCTTTTTCCCAGGGCTGCAATGGCTGATACCAAAGGACATCTCTTTAAAGGAGTAGGGAAAAATTTAGTGGATGTCAGAGGTAGTTTATTTTTTACAGAGGTAGTGGTACATGCCTGGAATGTACTGCTAGAAGTTGTAGTAGAGGTTGACACATTAGGGACATTTAAGTGACTTTTACAAACGTAGATCAGCAATGGATGAAGGAAAAATGGAGGGTTCTGGGCTATGTAATTGATTGTGGGGTAGGTTAAAAGGTCAGCACATCATCATGTGCCAAAAGGCTCATACTGTTCTATGATCTATGATAACATTAATAATGATAGGTCAGACACCTTATAGAAGGATATAACAGGCGGAGTCTGTTTCTCAGGGTGGAAATGTCAACTATTAGAGGACATTGATTTAAGGTGAAAAGAGATATTATAAAGAAGATTTACAAAGCAAGTTTTAATTTAATATGGAGAGAGGTAGATGCCTGGAACAAGCCTCCAGTGGAGGTGCTGGAAGCAGATACGTACAACGGCAACATTTAAGAGGAATTTAGATAGATGCACAGCCAGGCAATGAATAGAGGGAGATGCATTAGATGGGATTAGTTTCAATTGACATCAAGGTCAGCACAAATATAGTTGACTGAACAGATCCACTCCTGTGCTGTAATGTTCTATGTTCTACTACATTAAAAAGTCCTCTATGTGAGTTAGTGCATTCACCGAAGTCAGGAGCATTTTGGAATATACCCCAGCTCATCTGACCTTCAGTGTCACTGAACACCAAGTCAGTGATTTGTATCTGAATGCTCAGCTTTATGTGACTGATGCTGCTGTCCAACTCAGCTTCATCCATTTGAAAGAAAAAAAGATAAAGGGAAAGAAAGATTTACTTTATTTGTCAAATGCACATCAGAACATGCAGTGAAATGCATCATTTGTGTCAAATCGAATCAGCAAGAATTGTGGTCACAAGTGTTGTCACATTTCCAGCATCAACACAACATGCCCACAACACATTAACCCTAACAATACATCATTGGAATGTGGGAAGAAACCAGAGAATGTGGAAGAATCCCATGTGACATAGGCCGTTGACCTGAATGGGGAAGGTAAATAAGGTCAAGTGGCTTTGTTTTTACTCTTGGTTTGAATTCTTAGTAATCAGTTGTTTTAATTTTTATCAACTAAATATATTTCTATGCATATTTATTTTAAATGTTTTTTTACTTATTTAAGTCTCTTCCAACTGTTTGAAATGTTGCTAAATTGCTAACTATCAGAGATATTTAAAAACAGTTGAGAAGGTTGTTAAAAGGCCATCAGAATGATCTGAGGCAGGCCCTAGGGTCCATTGACTGAGGCCTACTCACTGCTTGGAACTGCTCCACTTCACATTGGCAGAAAGAACTGGAGCTTGACAAGATGTCTGGAGCTACAAAAGGTTAGCATAGCCATAGGAATTTCCTGGGATGCATGATCCAAAGTTCAAAGTACATTTATTATCAAAGTTTGTATGCAGTATGCCACCATATGCATTTTCTTGCAGGCATTCACAGTAAAACAAAGAGATCCATGAGAATTAGTGAAAAAACTATACACAAAGACTGACAAACAATCAATGTGAAAAAGAGGACAAACTCTGCAAATACAAAAGAAGAAACATAATAATAATAATAATAATTATTATGTTAAAAAATTATTACTGACAGCATGAGTTGTAGAGACCTTGGAAAGTGTGTTCACAGGTTGTGGAATAAGTTCAGTTATGAGGCAAGTGAATTTATTCACATTGGTTAAAGGGTACCTGATGTTTGAATTGTATAAATGTTCCTCAGTCTAGTGATCTGGGACCTAAGGCTTCAGTATCTCCTTTGCAGTGGCAGTAGCAAAACGAGAGCCTGACCATGAGGGTGGGGAGGGGGGGGGGTCTTAATGATGGATGCTGCTTTCTTGTGGCAATACTCCATATCGAAGTGCTCAATGGAGAGGAGGGTTTTCCTGTGAAGAACTGAGCTGTATCCACTACTTTTTATTGGCTTTTCTATTCTTGGACATTCCTGTTTCCACAACAGGCTGTGATACAATCAGTCAGGACATTCTTCACTGAGCATCTATGGAAGTTTATCAAAGTTTTAGATGATATTCTAAATCTGCTGAGAGTTCTAAGAAAGCAGAAGTACAGCCATGCCTGCTTTGTAAAGGCATTTATGTGCTGGTCCCAAGACAGATCCTCAGAAATGAGAATGCCAAGGAATTTAATGTTACTCTCCACCTACAGTCCCCTAATGAGGTCTGGCTCATGGACCGCTAGTTTCTTTCTCCTGTAGTCAACAATGATCTCTTTGGTTTTGCTGACATTGAGTGTGAAGTTGTTGTTGTGTCGCCTTTCAATCAGATTTCCAATCTCCCTCCTATGTGCTCAAGCTCAATGTCATACAACTGGATTTCTAAAACAGGATCAACAATTGAAGGTAATATTGGAGCTGAGGAATGGAAACTATTCCTTCTCCCTTAAACTTTTCAGCAGCTTTTTACTGAAATTTTCATGTTGCTATCAGATGAAAATCATGGTAAAATCTTTCACCGTCCACAAATGTAATCTTTTACACTGATAAGAACAGTAAGTTCTTCAGTTACTTCATAAATATTTTTTGAATTATTCTAATTCCGCTGAGAAAATTGGGTGGGGTATTTTTGACACATACTTCATGACCTCAACAATCCAACAAGAAGATACATTCCAAAAGAGACAATGTCATTGCAATAAAATATTATTAAATCTAGAATTGCAAATATCTCAAAGGACAAGGCATTTCATGATCATTAGAAAACAAAACTCTGAGCTGGAGAGGATCTGAAGCAATAGCAAAGCAAGATCTGACACATTATTATTGGATCCCAGTTGTAGGTCAAGAAAGGTACAACACCAAGCAGAATATTCCATCATTTTTTTTGTCATTTAACACATCATAAAGAAAAAAAAGTGAAATGAGTGAGCCTGGGGATTTACCTCATACACAAAACCATGCCATTAGATCTTGGAATATAAATTATAGAAATAAATATATTGGAACTTCGTTCTTAAACCTCTTTCTAATATTTCTAGCCCATAGCAAAAACTGAAAACAAATAAATATGAATAGCTGCTGGTCAGTTTATTATTCATGTCCATAAGTATTTGAACTAGATACCTGTCAGTGGAAGGACAATTTAATTTTAAAATTGCTTCCTCATTACTTATCTCAAAGCTGGTAAAGTTTTTCTACCTTGATACTTCAATACAAATTATTGTTTGAATTTGAACCGGTTTATGTGAGGTGATTATAAAAGATGTTTTAAATCCTGCTTTGAGTTGTTTTAAAAGCAATCATTCCAAACTCCAGACAAATTTTAGTTTAATATGTTCTTCAAGTTGTAAGCATTTTCTTTATGCTAAAATAGTCCAGCTCATCTGTTTTTCTCCCCGTCAATGAGCTTATATTAAAAAATGTAAGTTCAGTAGAAAACAAACCCCTGAGGAGGCTTTTCTCCACAAATTGCATGGTCTTTGACTAATTACATGCCTAATGAATGATGCTCTACATCCATGTAACTTTAACAAGTTCAAACTGACCATTATCTTGAGGGAGTATGAAAATAACATAGAACATGTAGACTTCAAGACAAATTATTTATAGGAGTGTCAGACTGCAGTAATAAATTTACATGATGATATGCAGAACACTGCTGAATCAGTCATTCTTACAGTAATCAGATATATTTAAATTAATATTATCCTGATTAAAAGCTGTCTCATTACTCATTGGACAGGTCTCTTGGGATTATCCAGCAACAAAACATGCAGTTCATCTCAAAGAGACAGATACTATTCTGACAGATAACCTTATGTCAAAGCATATAGCCAGAGATGCAATTATTTTCAAATGGTGTGTCAGCTATTTGCTTACTGAACTTGCTGCAACAGCAGCTCCATTTTTAAGTGCAAGTTTAATCTTGAAGCTTGAATTTTTAAATGATTTCACAGCTTTGTACCTGATTACCTTAGTAATGGCCTTAGCTTTTTCAGTTAATCTGTTCCTTCTCATCAGAGTGATCTATCACCACATTTAACTCCCCATTTCCCAAATTGCTCAATTACTGTAATCAATCTTTTGTCTCTTCTTGTCCATAGTGTGTGGAACTCACTTAGTTAACAAACAGCTTTCATCCTACTGGTCCCTCAGTATTTAACACAAAGCTTTTGTACAGAAAGAAAAGAATAGTTTATAGATGCAGAATACTTTAAGGCACTTCACACTTATTTAATGACTTCGGTTTTAAATAACCCCACGGGATGTAAGGGTCATTACTATGAGCATCATCTATTGCTTAGAATGGAATGTCTTATCAGACTATTTCAGAGGACGTCAATGTGTGACTGTTAATGAGATGGACTAGGTAGACATTGATTTTCTTCCCATGAGGCATATGATAGGATAATTATTTTTCACACTGGTAAATGTGGAAACTAATTTGTGTTTAGCATGGTTCCATTATCAGCAACATGATTTCTATTTTGATGATTCCGTTGCACTGATAAGCATTGATCAGTACATTATGATGGCTTTGTGCTTTTCCTTGAACATCATAGTGCTAATATCCATATAACATGATTCTAAAGAAGGGAGTTAATTCCATGACTTGAAGATTCATCTAACAAAGCAGACACAAAGGCAATGAAGGTGAAGTTAAGAGTTCAAAGAACAATCTTCAAAGGCACTTTAGAAGACCAGATGAAATTACATAGTGAGCAAGAGATAAGGTCTGGGGTAAAAAAAACATTCAGAATTTCCAGTGTTGGGGAATTGGGAACTCTTGGAGCTAGTGGATAAAGATCACATCTTAGAATTGCTGAAAAAATTGCTTAGGAAATTTATGTTCCAGCATTTTGATTTTGTGCATGAGAATGATTCAATTTAGATTTTAAAAAAAGAATCAGGGATTAATTATATGGACAAAATCCATGATTTTCCTTCCATGTATTCCATGAGTCCAACAACATCCAGCTAAAAATATTGTACAACATTTTAATGATTTTTTTACTCAGACATACATGACGCACAAGATCTGTAGCTCTCCAGATTTTGCATTACTCAAAGGTGACTTGCCTGAACAGGTCCCATTCTGGTAAACAATGGGGTTATCTGCCGCTCCCTGAGATCCTCACCACCTTTCCCACCTTGAAGCAGTCACCATACCAAAACACGACCTTTCAACGTTGAGTTCACTGCCAAAATTCAGTTTATTATCATCCGACAAACAAGAGAAAATCTGCAGATGCTGGAAATCCAAGCAACACACAAAATGCTGGAGGAACTGTTGAAGGTTCTTGGGCCAAAACGTCAACTATACTCTTTTCCGTAGATGCTGCCTGGCCTGCTGAGTTCCTCCAGCATTTAGAGTGTGTTTATTATCATATGTACAAGTACATGTATGTGCAGCTGCAATGAAAAACTTATCTACAGCAGCTTCACAGACACAGTGCATTAAATACACAGTATTCACAAGAAAAAACATAAATTAAACACAACTATTACAAGAAAGAATGTAATTAGAACCTTAATTACCTTAAAGGCTCATTAGCAATATAGGTGAAGATAACAGATATTGTTGCACTTATTCTGAAGAGTCATTCCTCTTGTGCAGCCAAAATCCATTCCTTAATCCAAATCAGCAAGAAAGAAAGTTATCTGGTTATTGATGTCATTGCTATTTGAAGGATCCTGCTTTGCACATATGGCCTGCCCTACATTATCACTATGAATTCAATAAAGATCTTTAGCCAATCCAGAGTAAAATGTTGGAAGATAAATATAATACTTTCTCTCTTAACAAAGTTCCCATGTTATACCTGCTGCATTAAATTCACTCTTAATAAAATCCATCCCATTTATTCTGATGTTTATTATTCCATAATGTTTTTAATGAGGTGAATGGAAATCCAGGGAGGGATAACACCTCAGGTGAAGGGGCTTGTTGTGTCCATTCCAGGGAAGTTCTCTCACCTTTGGTCCCCACCAGACACTCAGTTCTCTCCTGTGGCCAGGAGTAGCTGTTTGCATACTACAGCAGCCACACCCTAGTACACTGCTTCGACAAACTGATAGATGAAGGTAGCTGGTGGCCTCATACCCCAGGGAGACAGGGGCATGCCTATCCTGGCATGAGAAGTCAGCTCCAGCAGATGGGGCGAATGAGATCTACAGTGAGATCCAATGGCTAGGAAGGTGGTTCTGCAATACTCTGTGGAGACCAAAGGGCATGAGAAGGCATAGAAGACACCATGGTTTTCTATTGCAACCAAGAAAGACACCAGCTTGTGACGCTTATTCGTACTGCTGGAGCTGGACTTCTGAGGTTGAGAGAGTGGAACTGCCCCAGTTTAATGGCTTTTCCATTTTAAAAACTCCCCAACAAGTTTCCTATCGTCATCACACATGATGGAAACCCATCATTGTTTTAAGCAAATTAAGAACATTTCAAAACCAAAAAAAAGCAAAACAAAATAATAGTTTAATCAAAGTACTAGTACACCTGAATGCCCATACAAAGGACTGAGGTTTGGAGACACAACAGATTGCAGATTCAGGTACCTAGAGATCACTGGAAGAACTCAGTGGGTCAAGCAGAAGATATGGGAGGAAAGGAATTGTCTTTGAAATTGGGTTTAAATGATAGTGGGACTACCAATGCAACCTGTACGGATTGTGTTGACAGGTTTGTTGAGAAAGCATTCAGTAATATTCACTGGCTATGTGTATTTACCTCACTAAAACCCTGTTACTCAGATACTTGGAATGCATGTTGCTGTCACAGAGTCAGAGGGATTGATTCTGAATGGGATAGTTTTGGCCTGGCAAGAAGTACAATAAGCTATCATGAAAAACATGCGAAGATACCTATGTGACACTAACCCACATCTGTTTGATCTTGTGCAGGATGCAATATGAAGTTGCATTCTAACTTGGTTAATGAGATATAGCATCCTCAGTCCGTTGCTGATCTTGGTGAACGCCTGTGAGCGATTAGCATTAGTTGAATCTAGTTAGTCAGTCATGTTTTTATCTCTCAGATCATAGCTATCTTATGGCATAATTGGTAAAAGTCATTCCACAGTAGAGAAACTTGCTGAATTCATAACAGGTTACAAGCAAGGTCCTTCAGACAGGGGTCCTTAAGGCCTTGACAACTGGACAACTTGAGGGGAGAAGGAGGAAGTTATTCTTCTCATGATGTGTGAGTAAGTTAATTGACAAAGGAAGACGTTAGCAAAACCAGAAATGAGGCACAGAGGACATTGATGCTGCATTGTAAAATGTTTAATGACCAATCAGGTATGATCAAGTCTAGTGACATCAACAGCTTCCATCTCTCAGCAGGTATGATGCCAACTACTACTTTTCTATGGCTTACAATGTCATCACTTAGTTTTCAAAGGTAGAGATCAAAGTTAACTACTATTGTACAGATTTCCTTCCAAAATGTGTATGTTGCATGGTATCTTCACATAATTACCATGGCTCCAATACTCAGATACAAGTTCACAACTTATTCTCACTGCTGAAACCGAAGCATGTGACATGTGTGATATATGTATTGTGGGCACGCTGTTGTCCCTGTGAGCAATGTTTTATTTGGTTATGTACATGTACAGTCAGATGACTATAAACTTGAACTTTGGTTGTAAGTCAGTCTTTCTTTGTGTTAAGTTTTTCAGTGATTTTATTGTATTTCTTTGTTCTGCTGTGAATGCCTGCAAGAAAATGAATTTCTGGGTAGTACATGGTGACATATATGTACTTTGATAACAGATTTACTTTTAACTTGAAACCTTATCTATGCCTCTCAGGATTTTATATACCTCTCTTCGGCCACGGTTCAGTCTTTTTTGTTCCAGAGAAAACAGTCTCAGGCTACCCAGTCTTTCCCTATAACTCAAACCTGCAGTCCCAGCAATGCCCTTGTAATTCTTTGCAATCATCAGCTCCTTCTTAACAAAGAAATCTCCCTGCCAACATTATTCCTTACTGAGGTTCACATAGGAGCAATGCTTCCTGTGGTCTGCTGTTGAATGGTCTGCCATTCTCCTAACATCATCTCTCCTCCCAGTTTTCCAGCAGGTTACAGTAGCCAGCAACCTGTCTCTTCCCTATCATCTTGAGGCCCAGAGCATGGGCACTAACGGGCGCTGGGAAAGCAACAGAAAGGCTAAAGTTAATAACTGACGGCATGATCCAAAATTCAGGAAGAACATTCTTCAGAAACTTTCACGACTTCTGACAGTAGAAAGCACTGCACTTCTCAAGTACAGACTCTCCTTTTAACCCATCACAAGCGAACCAGTCTATTAATGATCTTTTAAAATCTGTGAACAAATGAGTGTGTGTGACGCCATGTTTCCAACATGCGATCAATATTAGGCAAAAGGTAGATCATCACAGATCAATTAGACAGAGTTTATAAGCCAGATTCACACAAATTTGACCAACTTTAGTGCTGACATAATGCATGGATGGCAATTTATTACAATGCTACTCTATTTGTTGTCTATCTGCTAACAATAGGAATTTGTGGTCTGCACACTGACTCTGGATGCTTCACACCATAAGGAGACAGAATATAATTCAAATTTAATGAGGGGGATAGACAGAGTTGACGTAGATAGGCTTTTTCCATTGAGAGTAGGGGAGATTCAAACAAGAGGACATGAGTTGAGAGTTAGGGGGCAAAAGTTTAAGGGTAACATGAGGGGGAACTTCTTTACTCAGAGAGTGGTAGCTGTGTGGAACGAGCTTCCAGTAGAAATGGTAGAGGCAGGTTTGGTATTGTCACTTAAAGTAAAATTGGATAGGTATATAGACAGGAAAGGAATGGAGGGTTATGGGCTGAGTGCAGGTCAGTGGGACTAGGTGAGAGTAAGCATTCGGCATGGACTAGAAGGGCTGAGATGGCCTGTTTCCATGCTGTAATTGTTATATGGTTATATAGTTAATAATCTTGATATTTAACTGTATGTATTGGATTGCTATATTTTTTCCTGATTTGGCAAATCTATTAAGATGCATTTTAACAGCCAGATTTATATTTTGATTTTAGTTTACCAGTATAGATAAGGGGATAGCAGCTCCAGAATGGCTCAGTTGCCTACCTGCAAGATCACCTACACTTCAGTCATTGCCAAAGGAGTCAACTGCAATGTAAAAGGTGCTGTCTCAAAAAGGCTGTATCCATTATTAAGGACTCACATTTCCCAGGACATACCCTTTTCTCATTACTGCCATCAGGGAGGAGGCACAGGAGCCTGAAGCCACACACTCGACATTTTAGAAACTGATTCTACCTCTCCTCCATCAAATTTCCGAATGGACAATATGCCCAGGAACTTTCTTTTTACAATATTTTTATTCAAAAGAAAAAAAACAAGATTTACAGAGTGCAACACATAGATACATCTCAACATAACTTGTGTACATTCATATATTGTCATAAAATTGATCAAAATGTTATAGCATATCACAAAGATATACCACTGTTACGTACCCCGTAACTGGGTCACTTACCAGCAAAGATAGAGAGGTCCGTTGAAGTCTGATGGTACTATTTTTAACAGTATTTATTGATAAAAATACACAAAAATAATATCAATGCAAACATACAGATAATATACATCGTCAATACTAAATCTAAAAGCGCGGGTATAATAATAATCAATAAGAAATAGCTCTATCATTGTCTAGGGGATAATGTATTGTCCAATGGAAATATAAAAGTCACTTTAGTTCATTCAGGCTGCAGCTTTTGGTTGGAGAGAGAGACGGATTTTTAGAACTTGCCCATTTTCCTTTTTATGATGTCGATCCTTCGAAATGTCGTCGGTGGTGATCTCTTCTTTAGGTAAGCCATCTTCCGTGGTAAGGCCTCAATCCCGGGCAACGGGAAAGGACACACGTGGGCCCTCCACCGGCTGTCGCTATTAAACGCTGTCACGGGATTTCTAGCGTTTCTCCTGGTGCGTCTAAAGTGGTTGTTCCCCAGACCCTCTTTTATCCTTACTCACTGTGTCTCAGATGTCAGTCAGGTTGGGATGATGCAATCCCTCAACCAGCCCACTTTGGTCATTCCCTGAGGGCTTCAGATAAATAGTACAGTACTCAATACACAATTCCGTCTCCAAGAGACAATGGCCGTTTTCCGTGGCTTTGTATCGCTGAGGGGCCAGGACATTCCAAACCCCTTGTGGATTCTGCGTGTCTCTCTCTCATTTTCTGGGTTCCAGACCCGCATTAATAGCGATCTTGTGATTCTCAAAAAGGAGGGGGCTACTTTGTACCCTTCGGCCCCTCAGAGTTGGGGCACAGTCGTAACACCACTCTGTAATCAAAAATTTAAAGATAGGTCATACATCATAAAAGAAATATTTTATATAAAAAAAGTCAACCCCCTACCAACTACCAAAGAAAACAGCTGATGAATGATAATGGATAATTAGAAAAAAAACATATTCGCTTAAGAAGAGAAGATAAAAATACACATAAAAGTCTGTGCACTGTTAAACTTTATAAATTGGAAAAGTAATTTAGGAAAGGTCCCCAGATATCATAAAAAAGATTGTTTCGAATTTAAGACTGAGCAGCGGATATTTTCTAAATTTAAATAAGATCTTGTAAATTTAAAACCTTTTGTCAATGGTTCTATTACCGGTATCTATAACTTGTTGATTGATTCTAGACAAGACTTTTTAGATAAAATAAAAAAAGCTTGGGAGGATGACCTAAATTGTCAGATTTCTGATGATAGATGGAATAAAATTCTTAAACGGGTTAATAAATCACCTTTCTGTGCTCGTCATTCTCTTCTACAATTTAAAGTGGTTCATAGAGCTTACATTTCTAAACAGAAGCTGTCCAGTTTTTAACCGAATGTTTCTCCACTTTGTAATAAATGCAACTCTGCTGATGCCTCTTTAATTCACATGTTTTGGTTTTGCCCTAAAATTGAAAAGTTTTGGCGGGAAGTATTCCATACCTTCTCACAACTTTTTAGGGTCCAATTTGACCCAAATCCCCGTACTGCCTTGTTTGGCATTATTGCAAATGAAGATATAACTTTAAATACTCCTAACTTACAGGCTTTATTTTTCACCTCTCTTTTAGCAAGAAGAGCAATCTTGCTTAAATGGAAGGAGTCTACCCTTCCTACACATCTTCAATGGCTATGTGATAATATGCCCAGGAACTTTACATCACTATTTTTTGCTTTTTTTGGGGCTTTATTTATTTATTTTTAAATATATTTTATTGTAATTTATAATATATTGTATGTATTGCACTGCATTGCTGCTGCAAAACAACAAATTTCATAACATATGCCAGTGATCATAAACATGATTCAGATTCTGATTCTTTTTTATGCACGGTGACTGATTTACAGTTTCGAATTGCTGAGGGAATTAAACAACAAGTATTCTCAGTGTGCATCAGATAGGGGGCACAGGTGCTGAATCAGGCTGGTTACACATAGTATCAATGGAAAAGAAAATAGAATAGTTGTAATTCATGTGATTGATTACTATTGCCTGTTTTACACAAACTTGAAAATATGAACAGGATATAAAAAAGCATAGAATGCACATTGAAAAGTCTTGGTTCTCACAATTTATCTCAAAATAGTAGCATGGGAGAGGTTCCACGGGAGTTAGTCCTCTGAAATCTTTAATTTGCACAGAAACATTAATAATTTCCTCTACTAATAACATAAAACAAAATTTGCTCAAAAATCTTGATTTCAGCAGCTAAACTGGCTGAGGTATGTGTCAATTATTCACCTAATAAATCTTTATGTTAGTCAAAGAGCAGGTTTGCAATTTATTTTAATCATAATCCATGAAAATTCAATTAAAATTTTCATGGAAACAAATGATTATGAACAAATGAATATTCACATAGGCCGAGGTCTTTCACTCCTGAGTACGCACAGAGGAAATAGAAGATGGCTGTGCCAGGAAAGGAATGTTGCAGCCTCAAAACTATTGGAGGGCTTGTGGTTTTCAGAGTATTTTGTTTTCTATTATAATAGTTAAAACTTTAACTGATTTCCTTGGAAGTTGATTGCATATCACTTTGTCATATGGACTTAATTACTGTTTATGGTGATAGAGAAACACAGGAAATCAGTGTCAGTTTGACTTAGCCTGATAGAAGCCTGCCTACAGGTTGAGCACATGTTGAGTCAGTGCCCCATAAAGAAGTACTGAATTCCAACCCCAAAGGACACTGAAATCAAAACCAGCAAAAACAACTTTATTGAAGTGCGCCATACAAATCAACTATTAAGATTATTAGCTTGTGAATTATATTGTAACACTCTTGAGTTTTGGATGCTTTCAGTACATCAATTTTTAAATTTTTTCAGCGAACCTAAACAATCCTATTTTGAGACAGGCTTCATACCAACAATAAGCAATAAGTTATGTGACTTCAGTGAGTCAAATGCGGACAGACAGTGAATCATTTAATCCATACCTCCACAACTTTTCTTGTCAACACAATATTGAAGGTTGAATTTTCACAAAATCATTTACACTTTACTTTGGGATTACTTAAAAAAAACAATTGTGGTTAAAAGGAATATAGCCACATCATTCCAATCTATTCCCTCATCATTCCTTTTAAATGAAACATTAAACTGGGAGCTAATTTGTCAAAGTGAATAGAAACAATTCCACAGTACTATTCAGAGAAGACCATCTGTGCTCTCCTGGTTCACTGACCAATGTTCGTTATGTAACCTACATCACATATACACTGTACTGTAATGATTATTTAGGTCATTGCCATTGTCCAATGTTGCTGGCAGGATATTGGTTTCTGCACAATTTACAAAGCAACAGTTACTACTGTAATGCATTTTGGGTATCCGATAAACAGACAAAATACAAGGCAATACCTTTAAACTATATCATAAAATATTATTTTTAATCATATCAAAATAGTTGTCACTTCCCCTTGCCAACAGACAAAATGCTTGTTTATTGGATTAGGACCAACCATAACCCTAACCCTAATGCAAGTTCTACTTTCTGCTTTTTCTGTGAGCCAATAGCTTTTACCAGTGCAACCTAAATACAAATGACTGTTGAAATACTGTATGCAACATGCAGCCTCACTATCCTGGTAAGAGCTCTACCTCTACACTTACAAGGTGAGAACAGAAACATAGGTGAGTACAGGTAATTCTATAAATTTTAATCCTTTCGCACAACCCTTCCAACCATCTTGATACCCTGTCCATCACCTTTGCCCCCCTCATCTCCACTAATAGTTCCCCATAACACATAATAAACATCCACAATTAAAGTGACATGACAATGTATCTGAGAAATTCAGATTTAGCAGTCTTAGATCAATATGTGATCGTGTAATGGCACAGAATTATGTTGCCTGTGGAATTTATTCAGTTCTTAAATGCAATCGCTGGCATATGGAAACATCAATGGTTTTGCTATGATAGACATATAGATTTTGAAATATCTATTTGCACAGCATATGCAATCCAAAATGTGAATAAATATAACATTTTCCAATAACTTTATGACACATAACTTTCAGGTATTAAATTTGCTCATCATATTTTGATCCCCATAGTAACTGAAGCAGGAAAGGAGCAGTACCATATGGACATTGAGTAGTCTGGAAATCTTGCTTGCTGTTTATTTTTAAATCCTATTGAATTTAACAACAAACTAGAAGAGATGACCATCTTCTGAGTGAGGAGAGGGTATGCGGTTGGCAAATAACCAAAGATAGGTGAGATGCTGTGAAATGGGATTGAGGGGGTTTCAGTGTCAGTGCAAACATTGTATGTGGTAGAGACCTATGTCAAGCATCATTGTTTGGACATTATGGGAGGGTGGAATACTGTATTAGGTTCGTCCATCGTCATCGATGAAGACCTCGACACCATTAAAGATGATGATGGTGTCGAGACTAGCGCTTGATTTGGATTTGAGTGAGGGAGAGTTGCGCAGCATCGGCCTTACTCTCTCTTCCCAATTCCCATCTGGATCCAGTAGCAAGACAAGAGTCCAGATGGCTGGAGATGGGATAGGCGCAGTGGATGACCAGGACGTCTTCTGTGTCTATGTCGTGCTCTACGCATTCCACCACGCTTGCAGAGACCGCCTTCTTGACCGTTGGACCTTCCATTAGTCTCATCTGCTCAATCCGCCAGAGTCTGTCTTCACATGCTGAGATAGGCAACTCCCTATCTCACTGAGGGTTTGAGACCCGTCGGCTACCCTCACCTGGTTTAGCCGGCTTGTCGAAGCCGTTGCCTGGGGTGTAGCCGCTGTCACATGCAAACAGCTACGGGGAGCCACAGGTGAGAGCTGAGTGCCAGGTGGGGACCAAAGGTGGACAAACCGCCTGAAAAGGACGTGACATGTTCCCCCACCAGAGGCACTACCTCTCCCTGACAACCCAATGAATGATGAGGAGACCAGCTGTTAGTGGTGGGGTGAAAGCATAGCCAGTGGGATATTCTGCAGGCCCAAGACTGCATTAGCTAAATAGTTCCTTCCAGCAATTCCCATCTTTGTTCAAACTCCAAGGAGTTAAACCTAAAATGGAGGTTAAATTTAAGGCAGTAAAACTTCATTAACATTTTTTAGGCAATGGATCCAGCTCTGGAAAACATGACTCAACTGTATAATTCCTACTCTGTCCACAACTCCAATTGAACACATTGGAGGTGATTTGTGATCGGAGTTCAGTCTTTAAAATGTTTAACCCTTATAATATTCCCTTTCTTCCTTCTTTGGTTTCACCAGTCCTTCGTAACACATATGAACTAAGTTACAATTCCTGAATATATAAATTTCTGTCTAGATTTAATGCACATTGGCTTTCAATTCCCAAATCACATTTCCATTGAACAAATGTTTGCTTTAAATGTAAGATAAAGACACTCTGTTAAAATCAGTTGTAATCTGCTGTTTTTGTTTGTGATCCAAATAATTTCTTATCAGAAAATGCAAGGTGATTTTGTAGACCCTTCTGATCAGTTCAAAGACTAATTCATCAGGGTGAAACTAGCAAAAATATTCGAAACTTCAATTTGATTAAGATTTCCTGAACAAAGAATGCATATAAAAACAGGGAGAGAATCATAACATGAGATGAATATTGAATCCTTAACCATGAAATTTCTGAGTCTTAAGTCAGTCAGTTTCTGTCCAACAGGAAATTATGTTGATCCAGAACTCTATTTTATTATTTCTATTTAAAATTTCTGCAGACTGTGGTCACCATGTGCATCCTTTCTGTGTGGACAACATGAAAGGGGCAGAACGGGTAGGATGATGCTATCTATCTGAGCTTCTGCCGGTTTCAACTCTATTACCAACTCTGTAATGAACACACAATTTATAAATAGTTCTCCTTTTTTAGCCAGGAACGGATCCTGTTAGTAGCTGAAGCAATGAAATACATAAAGGTTTGCTTCCCTCCGGCTAAAGATCTGAGAGATACCAATTAGAATTGGGTAAGCAAAACCTTTAAAGCCTGGACAGTAAAATCAAAACAATTTTAAACATTTTAACCCTTGTCTTACTGACATCTACATTACATCAGCTCCATTAGACCACTGACACCCTCCCTTCAAAACATCTGCACACCCTGTCCATGTAGCCCCACAATTCTTTGTTCCTCATTGTCTGTAGCAAAAGTGATGGAGATCGCTCCTCAAAATAGGCTGATGCCCTAATCCCAACTATTGGACAGAGTCAGAAGACCATCTTTGGAACTGGCAAATTATCTGCCAAACTATCAATCCGTAGTTCATATGCCTTTTGAAGAATTTTAGAGCTGTACATTAAATTGCTTTGAATTTTCACGTATATAACAGGTATTTATTTACAATTTCTTGATTTATGCTATGAATTTAGAAACATTTTAATATTTGTTTTTAGGTTTGAAATTTTGAATTACATTCATTGAATTACAATATAATTTTCAGATATATGAAATTCATCTTTATGGTTTAATCAATTTTAACATTGCATTTGCTACATTATTAATGTCCCTCTGGATGATGTTACATTTCTTATTTTGACTAAAAGAGCACACAAAACAGTATTTAGTAAAATACCTCAGAGCTATAATTTATAAAATTTAGAGAAAAAATTGTCTGGAAGTTCCTTGTATTTTATAGCTTATTTCAAATGAACCCAAGGGTTTTAACCAGCTTCAGCAATTCTGACACAGAGTCGGGTTAATCTTACCGTTTACATTGAAAACGTCCATTGGGACACCTCATCTGCCATTTTGTGGTTTCACTTTCATACATGCACATGTTACAATATAGGCTGGACTATTTATTACAGTGATTTTTTTTGTTATCCTGAAGTAGTAAATGTTAATTCCAGATGTGTGCTATTACCATTCTCAAGATAGCAACTAGCTTTCATCCAGGAAACTTCTCTTTCCAGCACTTTCCAGACCTGCTGACATCTGTGAGCAATGCTTGCAAACCATTAAGGGAGATAGGGCAATGAGCCACTCAGTGAAGAGCCTCTGTTTCTAAGCAACTGGTAGTTTTACATCTTCAAATAGTCGGCACACCACATCCATGTGGTCTTTGAATCCATTGAATCCAATAATTTCAAGTAACCAGTTCTTCACCTTGTCATCCACCTATAACTTATCTCATGTTACCTCTCTCCACAGATGCTGCATTATCTACCAGATATTTCTACTACTTGTAATTTCCAGCTGCTGTTAGCTGATGCTTCTCACAGCCATACTGTATTGTCATTTTATCTTTCTCTATCTAACCTCATTCAGATTGTTTGACAAGAATTGTTTCATCTGGACAGTGTCATACTACAACGTAAGAGTAAAATGTAGTAAGAGTCATACTACAATGCTGAACTTTTGCAAAACAGCCCGTCAATCATCATATTCTATGCCCAACTTATGAAGGCAAGTATGCTTTTTGCCTTCTTCACTATCCTTACCACCTATGTTATCACTTGCAGTTAACTATGAATCTGGATTCCTAGGTATCTCTGTTCAACATTTCTTAGTACCCCACCATTCACTGTATATGTCCTACCTTTATTTGCCATGCCAAAATATATCACGTCACACTTGTCAGGATTAAATTCCATCTGCCAATTCTCCACCCAATTTTCCATCTTACTGATATCCTGCTGTAGCTTAGACAGCTTTCTCTGCCACCCAGCACACAGACCATTTTCTTACAGACTTACTAATCAAACCTCCTACAATCACCTCCGAATCATTAATATGTACCACAAACAGTAAAGGAACCTGTGGAATGCCACTAGTCACAGACTTCAAATAAAACAAAACTCTTCCACCACTACCCTCTGCCTCATCACTAAATTAAATTTGGATAGAATTAGTCATCTCATGTTCCTTTACCATACGGGATCTTGTCAAATGTGTACTGAAGTACATATAGACAGCATATAAGGCCTATTTTTATGAATATCTTACTTACCTCCTCAAAAAAATGTCAATCGAATCAACCACCATCTCTACCCAGTCACAGATATTCCTTTTGTATACTTGATTCCTTTCACTGTCTGCTGTTTGAAATATACAATACTTCCTTTCTTACTTTTCTAATTGTGATAAACTATTATTGACTTTAAACACTAGCTGATTTTCTTTTGTCTACAGATGCTCCCTGACCTCTCTACTTGGACATTTTCTGCTTCCGTTTAATTTTTTTTGGTGGAATTTAGTGTTTGTTAATTAAATGTATGCAATATATCTTTATAAACAAGGATTACATTTGAGAATTAAAAGAAAATAGACTGAATCTTATCATTTAAGTAATTTAAATAAGATTTGAAGTACACAGAGTGAGCAGTTTTGTTGATTTAACTTGATGCATTATCAAAAGACTACATGTGTTGAATGCTAGCATGCTCATTCTAACTCTGACAGGTCAAAGATCATTGTTAGAAAGAGGATTATTACAAGAAAGATAGAATTTGTAAGGTAGTGGTGATGTCCTTTGGTACAAATACAACTAATCACATAACTTGATATCTATATCCACATACAAAGCTGACTGAGTATCATAATTGTGAAATAAGCACAATATTTTGCCCTCTTTTCTTTGCATGTCCTCTTTGAAAATTTTAGTTACTTACACTTGGTATATATCAGATAACTTTAACAGGTCTTCTGAATTGTTATAAGTCTTTGGTTGAGTAATTATGTCTCGTGCTAACTCTGTCTAGTGTGAACATACACTATTGGACTCCAGCACTTAAAAATAGTCAATGAAATATAAAGTTTGTATACAACTCAGACTTGTGCTTCCTATGTTCATCTTTCCTTCAGAGATATATATTTTGATAATCTCATTGTTTTCTACAGTTGAAGCACACTATAATTGCTTCCCGAGACTTATAACTATAAACAAAAAATAATGTTAATGCCAACTTAACTCAGTTGATATGTGAGGAGTTAAGTTCTGTTACACAGACAGTGATAAGTGTGTGGAACAGTCTGCCAGCAGTGGTGGTAGAGGCAGACACATTAGGAGCATTATTAGATAGTCACATGGATTATGGAAAAACAGAGGGCTTTGTAAATAGGAAGGGTTAGATTCTCTTAGCACAACGTTGTTGGCCAAAGACTTCTATTGTGTTGTAGTGTTCTATGTTCTACATTCCATGAAAAAAGATTAAATAAAGCAGAACAAATTTGCAAGTTCACAGTCAGTGATCTCCCTTGCTCGACCTCCACAGAACATTGCACTTTGGTATTAAATTTCTAAATAGGATGATTAGAGGTTGTTCTGTTTGGAATATTCTTCATGAATGATGTTTCACTGCTGGTGTGTCTCATCATATCTGGAATATTATTCTTGCTGTAAGCCGCAGCAAGTCCAATTGCTCTTCCTGTGGACTGGTCCTTATTCAACTTCAACATTCTTTTTAACTGTTATTTCGCTATGAATTCTAAACAGTCATTGCCCTTTCTTTGATTAACAGTCTCTTTTTCTTGAATCAATCAATGCATTCTTCAGCTCATGAAGCATTTTCAATGGATACTTTTTTTCCAATGAAAAATTATGACTCCTTAATTAATGTCTTAGAAATGCTTTTCACTGCTCTTCATCTTCACCACCTTTTTCACCTCAGTGCCATGCAGAACATCACCATTCCTTGCAATCTGACTGTAACCTTATTGATTTAGATTAAAGAATATTTGCTCTTTTACCCACTATAAAGGTCCTAAATAATCTGAATGTACCACAATTTTATTATAATAATCAGTGACAAGCAATTTTCTTTCTTAGAAGCTTCCTACTTAAATACATTGATTTGCTACAATTATTGCAGAAATTAAATGAAAAAAGTGATACCTCAGTTCTGCTTTTTCTTCTGTATAACATTTTCTACTGAAAACACATACATATCTTACTAAGCCACAGCTAAATCAAATGGAGAACAAGCCGTTAGTTACAAGATGTTTTATTCTTTGTGTGCAGTCCTTAGAATTATAATGTGTATTTTTAAAAATAAAATCAAGTAATGCACTGATGCTTCCATAAGAAATCCCTTTCTGTTGCATTCCACAGTATATCTACCTTAGTTAGCTAATGCCTCTAGAAAAAAAATCAAACTAATACAAACACACAAACATTAATTAATAAATAATTAATGGAAAATTAATCACGTGAATCAGAGGCAACACTATTGCTTTGAGTCAGGATGGTGTTGGTTCAAGTTCCACTCTGGAGATTTGAGCAGAAAAATCTACGCTGACACTCTGTTGGCATACTGAGTAAGTGATGCTGTGTTCTGCATGGTTTGAGGTGCCATTTTTTTTTGCACGAGATTTTAAATTCAGACTCCATCGACCTCTCAGGTGAATGCAAAGGATTCTATGGTTTTACATAGAAGAAGGGAAGGCTCCCTGGCGACTCGGCTAACATTTATCCCTCAACCCACATCAGTAAGAATACATTATTTAGCCATTATCACATTGTTGCTTCTGGGATCTCACTGTTTCAAATTAGCTGTTACATTTCCTGCATTATAACAATGGCCATGCTTCAATGGCACTTCATAATCTGTGAAGCACATTGGGATCTCTTAATGTTGTCAAAACTGCACAAAAACCCATATTTTTCTTGGTTTATTTCATAGCGATACAAAATTCAGGATGAGTTAATGATGCAATTTCATAAATCTTTTAAAAATCTTATCTACAAAATATGTTTCACTTTCAACATCAACTCGAAAGCTTTTGCTTGAGGAACAAACATTTCTGTTCATGCTGTTTCATGGAAATAACATCTGGGAAAAGAAACGGCATCTCCTGCAACAAACATTGCACTTTAGAAAATCAAACTGCCAATAGAAATAAGAAATTGTAATTGATAAGAATAAATATTAAATCATGTATTGATAACATGTTCAAGTACATGGGGTCCACTTTAAATTGGAAATCATCAGGTGTATTATAACTAGAGTCACAGTGAGCAACCTATCAAAAACATAAATCTGTAACAATATCTTTCTGCTGAAAAAAGAAACAATATGGAAACTGAAGATAAAAAAGAATCAATATTAACCAAGTGTAGGAAATTCTATATTGATATGCTGGTTCAGAAAGAAATAAAACTTTGTGGTTATTATTAATTTTACAAATTGGGAAAAAGATGAAGTTATAGAAAAAGAATAACTACAAATTTATATGTTTTACTCATTTGATAGTTTTAAATGGAGGCATGTAAAGATTTTATTTGCTTATAGAGGGTACAGAGCTACTAGGGCCCAATAAAGAAATCAGTTGTTTCAATAATTTTAAATGTATTTGTCACCTTCACAAGTATATCCTAACATTTCCTTGCATTCTGCCCATTGAGGCAAAGATTGGATCTTTAGCAGGCTGTGGTACAGGTGATGAAAGTCAACTATAATACATCTTTCACTGTCACAAACTAGTTTTACAGAGTTTACGTGATATTTCATCCATTCTACCATCTGCATGCCTTAATATAGTTGGTTCAAGAGCTTTCTGACAACAGCTCAAAATTTGCCTTTTGAACTTTTGTCTACAATGCCTTACAGACTCAATTTTATGACTTATTTTGGGATTTCTTTCTCCATGTTGTTCATCATAAATAATTAGATAGAATAAACAATGTAATAAAAGGGGCATTCTTTCTGACTGATCTGAGCTCTGTGTATGTTCTAAGAGAGAATCCCACCTTACTTCTTTGAACTACAATGCTCTGTCATCAGTTCTGAGGAAATCAGAATCAGAATAAGATTTAATGTCACCAACATATGTCATGAGAATTGTTGCTTTGTGACAGCAGTACAGTGCAAGAAAATTACTATAACCCACGGAAAAAAAAAGGCAAAAGAGTAACAACAAGGTTGTATTCATGGGTTCACGCACTGTTCCGAATTGTGAAGGCAGAGGGGAAGAATCAAGACGTACAAAAAAGCTGGATGAACTCAGCAGGTCGGGCAGCATCCGTTGAAAGAAGCAGTCAATGTTTCAGGTTGAGACCCTTCATCGGGGAAGAAGCTATTCCTAAACTGTTGTGTGTGGGTATTTAGACTTTTGTACTTTCTCCCCAATGATGATAATGTGAGAGGACATGTCTTGGATGGTGAGGGTCTTTAATGATGCATGCTAGTTTTTTGAGTAACCACCATTTACAAGTCTCATTTGATCCTGTGCATTGGAGCCTCCATACCAGCAGCGATGTAAACAATGCATCATTGGAAAATTGATTGCCTTTGGTAACATACCAAATCTCCTCAAACTCCTAATGAAGTATAGCCACTGCTGTGCCTTCTTCATTGTTGGGATAGACTATTGGCCCCAGGATAGATCCTCTGAAATGTTGATGTCCAGGAACTTGAAGCTGCTTACCCTTTCCAGTGCTGACTCCTCACTGACAACTGATGTGTCCCCCCAAATTTCCCTTCTTGAAGTCCCCAATCAATTCCTTGGTTTTGCTAATGTTGAGTGCAAGCTTTTTTGCTGCAACGCCACTCAAACAGCTCCATAGATGCTGCCTGACCTGATTCTAGCATTTTTATTTTTATTTCCATTTTTGAAAATTCACAACAATTTGATTTTGTCGCACGTTGAACTGATTTTCACAGGCAGAATATCCAGATGGCTGAAGTACCTAATAGAATATATTCTGCCCCAGACAATGAATTGTCTTCCTTTTACTTCAAAAATAGATTTCTTTCTACTGTGGTCACAGTGACCATCCAATTTCTGTTTTCTCTACTTCATAATTCTCTGGAAGGGGGGTTTCCCAACCTGGGGTCCACAGAACCCTTGCTAATGGTATCGGTACAAGAAAGGTTGGGAACCCCTGTCCTAGAAGCGTGATAGGGTTTTCCTATCCTCATAATGCATCCCTCTGTAATGTTTTGATCATATGCTCATACAGTTCCAGAGTAAACATACAGTGTGCATTTCCTGATTAAGAATGAGTATAGTTCTGAGCTTGTCCAGTATCCAGGTATGTTAATAACGAAACTTGTTATTGTATATTTTGTCAGCTTAACCACAAATACCAAAAGCTAGTTTATATTAAAATCTAGTGTACACCTTGGTTAAGATTTCTACTGTTCTGCTGTGAGAATTTAATTTTAGCCATTTTCTGCAAAAGTTGTGTGTCCTACTGGTAGAATGTTTTGGTTTCGGATAAAGATAAGATGCCCTGTTGTTCAACTTAGGAATGTTATGTCAGCCAATCAGTATGGTGGGATCAGGAGAAGTTTCTGGACAGAGCGGGGCAGAGAGATGTGTGATGGATGGTAATCTGGTTTGGGGTTCAATAAGGAAGAGACAGCACTCCCAAGAGAGCGCCAGTTTGTTCAAGATGGACTTCAAGGGAAGTTTGGACTGTGGCAGGTGCTTTCTCACAGACTGTGGGTTTAGGTTTGGCACCATGAGTAATGGTTATACTCAGCTTTTGGAAGAGATGAGTTCCAATAGACATGCACATTTAGACTGATATAACTGTAATGGAGCCTTTTTATTTCCTTTTTTCCTTCTTTCTTTATGAAACACTCTGGTTCCGTCACCTGCATAAGTCTAGGGAAGACAATCTCCAGCCCCGCCAAACGTGGGAGATTGAAGTGCAGTCCCCCAGATCCCCCTGTTTGTGTGGAAGCTGCGTGATTCATTACCCTGTTACAAATAAGGACCACAAAATACCAGACAGTACACCGCATACAATTAGAATATTTAGCTTTATAAGTCTTAATTTGACTAAAGGGTTAGTAAAGAAAAAACAAAAAAAAAAGAAAGGGAGCCGTTTTAACAAAAAAGTCTAATGTAGAGAGGCTGGAGCTCACGGTTTCCCCTTCACTGATCCTCCTTCGATCTCCCGGGCTTCAACGAATCATGGCCCTAGTCCAAGTCCACTCCTACACCTGCTTCTGTCCGGCCTCCTCTCTCTTCTCCCCTCACAAAAGCCCCAAGCCCAACCTTAGTGTCCCTCACCAGAGAAATCTCCCCTGAACCCAGCCACCCTAAATGGATGACACAATTCTCCTAACTCTTATCTTCAACAGTAACTGAAACAAACAGCTTACACAGAGAACAGAAAAGCATAATAGAGAGAAATATGAACCCTGTGAACCAGGGCATTACACTCTCCCCTATCGAAAGTAGTCACGTCCCCATGATTTTGAAATAATTTGTCACCCCAATATTAATAACACCTTTTTTCAAAAGAATTTCATGATGCCAGAACCTCCAACCCATTTGTAAAGGGTAGTGACATATATCACTAGGGGGATAGCTGTAGCACCAGGAGCTAAATAGGCCAGCATATCTGGGGGTCTCCTCATCCTTTGAGACCTCCTTACTCCGTCATCTACTTCTTCAGGTTCCGACATTTCATGCGATACTGCTGGTCTATCTGGTGAGGCCTTCCCCGTCTATCACTCGTGCACTGCAGCAACTCGGATCCCTCTGCCACTTGGCTGAGCTCCACTCCATCCCCTTCACGGTCCAGCTGAAATCCAGCCTGTCAACAGACAGTCCCTCCGATTTCACCTGCCGCAGCATCAGAAGGGTTGAGAATCTCTTCCTCAATCAGTGGGGAGTTAGCAAAAGGCAGCATATACCACAGCCCCATTTCCTCATCCTCAGAGTATTCAGGGGTGGGAGCTGGTCTAACCTCTCCTGCTGTTGGTCCTTCATTCACTCCGTGTCACTGCACAGTCCTCTTACTAGGCATAGGCTCCAGGTCGGGCTCTGGGTCAACCCACACCTCTTGTCCAAGAGGCAGAATCTTGACAGGCCCATTTCCTTCCTCTGGTTTCACCCGGAAAACTGGTAGGTTTGGCATCTGACTCTCCACTACGTAGGGCATGGCCACCCAGCAGTCAGCCAACTGATGCTTCCCGAGTAGCCCCAAATTCCTTATGAGGGCTTGGTCTCTCGGCATGAGTTGCGAGTACCCAACGTTTTGATCATACTTTCTCTTATTTCATTGATTCTGCTTGGCAGCTGCGACCTCAGCTAAATTCAGAAACCTTTTTCAGCTCCCTTCTCATATCAGACACATACTTCAGATGAGACTTTGATGGTAGGTCTTCCTCACCAGTCCCAAAACAAAGATCAATGGTCAACCTCACTCCGCGCCCAAACATCAGATAATATGGTGAGTACCCAGTAGCCTTGTTTTATGTACAGATGTAACAGTGGACCAGATGTTCAATATGTCAACGCCACTTGTTCTTCTTGCTGATCTCCAAGGTCCTGAGCTTGTCTAGCAAGGTCCAATCAAACCTCTTGTGCTGGGGATCACCCTGCGGATGATAAGGAGTAGTCCTCAACTTCTGACTCCAAGCATGCTCAGTAGCTCATGTAGAAGCCTACTCTCAAAATCCCATCTCTGGGAAGGACATCATAAATGAAATACTTCTCCCATAACATTTTGGCCACCGTGGATGCCCTCTGACCCTTGGTAGGGAAAGCCTGAGCATATCTGGTGTAGTGATCAGTGAAGATTAAGGCATTGACCATGTTGCTGGCATTTGGCTCTATTGACAGGAAATCCATACACACCAGGTCAAGGGGCCCTGCACTCTGCAAATGGGACAATGAAAAGGCCCTCATAGGCAACAGCTTCCTCCATATGCAGCGAATGCACGACCTGCAGTACTCTTCGACCTCTGGCTTCATTTATGGCCAGTAGAACCGATCTCTGAGTAATCCACAGGTCTTCTCAACCCACAAATGACCAGAATCATCATGAAGAGACTTCAACACAGTCCTCCAATACTACTCAGGCAGAACCAGCTGGGAATGCCAAGGCTGGTCCAGAGGAGACATGACCTGGTATAGGCTCTGATTCCTCAACAATCTGAGCCATTCTCTCAGTAATGGAGGCACCACAGCATGTTTCATCTTCTCTGCTTGGGCCTTGTCTCTCTTTCCAACTACTGACCAAATGGCACCGATGCTTAGGTCATCTCGCTGAGAAGCTGCCACTTCCACTGGGCTCAATTCCGGCAACTGGTTTGTCTTCAGTGCAGTCAGGTTACAGTTATCTTGTGGAATGGCGCCATCAGAAGCTCCCAGTTGATGAACCACTTGGTCCTGCTCTTGCTTTTCCTCTGTCTTCACCATGATGGAAAACTGGCACATGGCTTTCACACCCGGGGCAGGAACTCTCTCCGACTCTTCTGCCCTATCCAGCCCTTCATGCGCATATCAGGACAAAGCATCAGCATCGCTGTTCCTGCTTCCCGGCCGGTACTTCAGATTGAAGTCATAGGCAGACAACGCGGCCAACCACCGATGGCCTGTGGCATCCAGTTTCACCGAGGTCAAGATATACATTAGGGGATTGTTGTTCATCCTCACCTCAAACTTGGCCCCTTAGAGGTAATCACTCAACTTATCCACCACAGCCCATTTCAAGGCCAGAAATTCCAGCTTGTGTGCGGGATAGTTTTTCTCAGAGGGTGACAGGCTCTGGCTGACAGACACAACAAGTCTCAACCCTGTGCCCTGATCCTGATACGGGACACCCCCTAAGCCCGCTCTGCTGGCATCCGTAGGCAGTATATGCAGCAATCAGGGGTTTGCAAAAGCCAGAACAGGCACCTACACAGGCAGCAGCTCCTTCAGCGACTGAAAGGCCTCTTCACATTTCACATCCCACCTTGCTCCAAAAGGCTCCAAAGGGCTAAAATACTCTTTACCCTTCTGTCCTTTTGTCCTCCCCCCCTTTCTTCTCTAAGGGAGAGTAACTACACAGAAGCTGATTTAAAGAGTGACTCACTTTTGTATAGCCCTTCACGGACCTCCGACAGTAACCACAGAACCTAAGAAACGAGTGCAAAGTGCTCACCGTCTGGGGCCTGGGCCATGTGGTCACTGCCTCTATCTTAGATGAATCAGTAGCTACTCCACCCCATGAGACTATGTGCCCAACATAGCTAACAGACATCTTGCAGGACTAGCACTTGTCCAGGGTAAATATTAACCCTTCAGCTTTCAGGTGGCCCAGCACCTTCAGTAGCCTTGCTTTATTTTCCTCCAAGGTGGACCCAAACATGTGAGGTCATCCAGATACACCAGTACCTCAAGCTGGTTCATATCCCCCATCATATTCTCCATAACACACTGGAAGGTCGCAGGGTCTCTCGATATGCCCTGGGGTATCCTTTTGAGCTGGAAGAATCCCAGTGATCATATAAATGCACTCTTCTCTTTGCCGGCCTCACTCATGGGGATCTGGTAATATCCACTCCTCAAATCCAGCACACTGAACTGCTTCACACCACTCAGACAGGCCAGCGCATCTTCAATCCTTGGAAACGTATATTGGTTGGGGACAGCACGCCTGTTCAGATTCCCATAGTCCAAACACATCCATACCTTCCCATTCTCCTTCCTGGCCACTAATTTTGGGGATGCATAGGGGCTTCTGGACTTAGTGATGATCCCAACTTCCTTCAACTTACACAAATGCTGCCAAATGTCTTCCACCTCTGCAGTGGCCACGACCTTTCTCTGAACAGGGTGTCCTCAGTCACCCCGTGTAGTGTAGTGAGTGTTCTTGGAACAACCCACATCAAACTCGTCAGTAGAAAAGACACCTTCCTGTTTCAATATCTTTTCTGTCAACCTCCTCTTCCACCCCGCAGCTACTGGGGAGTCCCTAAAGTTGAATGACTCAGCAGTCAACTTTCCCTTGCTCGAAGAGAGTTTCTCCCTGGCTTGTCTCACAGGGACACTAGACATTACCGTCACCGAGAAAAGATGCACCGGGGCATCCCCCGCTTCAAGATGACCTCCTTCAAGCTTCACTAGTACCCCAGCAGGTAAGCCTGACTCCTTTTCGTGGTCTTCCGGAGCATCCACTGAGAGGGCCTCTGCCTCAGGCATTCCATGAAATTTGGGGTTTCACATCACTCTCGCTACTTCCCCAGGCCATAGCACAATGGGCTTTGTCTGGGTGAACCACACAGTCCCTTGTCTAAACTCATTATCTGGCACAAGACAGCCACATGCTTCCTCAAAAGCAGCTCGAAACACCGGGTGAACGGACAATATTCTCAGAAAGTTCTCTCCAGCTTTCTCCTTGCAGGCTCCCATGAGCCTCCTCACAATAGGAGCATTGGTCCACACAGGAATTGAAACACCACCCTTCTCAATGGGTTCCGGACAAACCAGCACTAATATATGAAGGACCTCAGCCACTCCCACATCTGCCTCTGAAATCTCCAGCTTCACTGACAAGTAACGGTCATAAGGATAATCACCTGCATTAAGACCCCGGATTTTTAATGCACTGAGTGGCATCAATGGTAAATGAATCGGATACCGGATGTAAAGTGAATGGTACAGCAAAGTCACCTGCAACCCTGTGTTGAGTATAGCTCTGGCATAAGTACCCTCTATCTGTAGCGATACACTAACGAACGTTAGTCCTTACAAAGGGTCTCGGCCCGAAACGTCAACAGTGCTTCTCCTTATAGATGCTGCCTGGCCTGCTGTGTCCCACCAGCATCTTGTGTGTGTTACCACAAAATACCAGACAATACACCGCATACAATTAAAAGATTTAGCTTTATAATTCTTAATTTGTCTAAAGCAAAAAAAAAGAAATGTTTTAATGAAACAGTCTAATGTGCACAAATTGGAGCTCACAGTTTCCCCTTCAACGATCCTTCTTCCATTTCCCAGGGCATCAGCGAATCACAGCCCCGCTCCAGGTCGATTCCTACAGCCTCTTCTCTCTTCTCCCCTCACAAAAGCTCCAAGCCCAACCTTAATGTCCCTCACCAGAGAAACTTCCCCTAAATCCGACCATCCTAAATGGATGGCATACAATTCTCCTATCTCATATCTTCAACAGTAACTGAAACAAACAGCTTACACAGAGAACAGAAAAGCATAATAGAGAAAATATATGAACCATGTGAACCAGGGCATTACATTTTCTTATGTCTATTAACTGTCTGATTAAGCTCAAAATTGGTAAATATACTCTCTTTATAATTTTAAGCAGTGTACGTACGATCTGTTATTCCTTGCCGACCAAAAATTGTGCATGGGCAGTATTTACACACGTTCGCTGAAATCAAGATTGCTTTAATCAGAACATTCTGATGTTTCTGTTTGAATGAACCCCAAATCATACTGATCCTAGACTTGCATTGTTTATGAAAGTTGGCCTTCTCACCACTGAGCTTGCTAACGAGCCAAGTTTGTATATGAGCACAGTGAGAAGGTTACTCTAGTTTACAGACATTGGCCTAAATGTTCACCTATTTATTCTCTATCACTTCTTTTTACATCAACCATCAGGGTATTCTGCTTGTGAAAATCATATCAATGCAGTTTCAGCATCCTGATGAAACTATCCACACTATGACAAAGTACACTCCCTTTCTCCTCTCATCAGTGCTGATTTCCATGTAATCAATATAAACATTGTTAGATCTATTTTCTTTGATTAATGAACCAATCAATTTGTCTGCCTTTCTTGAATTATGTTGGTTTATATGATTAAAGTCACACAGGACACTAACTGGTTTACTAAAAAGTGGATTCATACATTCATTTTCTATTTCTGTACCATAACCATTCAAGAAGATGAATGTGCAAATTGCACGAGGCATCCAACTGCGGAAGCTATATTGGGATATGGAAGGTTGTTTAAGCCTGGTAGACAGCAGGTGTCCATGTACTTAATTCAGTTTTTCAAAACAGAGCTTGAATGCTGAAAGCTACTTCAGTAAAAATATCTACAATTATAGAACTAACAATTGCATGATCCACATTCCTCCACTCCCTAGGCAACCACCAATCTTCCATCCTACATAAAATCAAACACATTCAATGCTCCTTATGATCTTGTGAAGTCCCATGACCCATTTCCTCTTTGCTTTCTCATTTACTTTGCCTTTGCCCGGCAGCACAACAGTTTGTAAGTTCTCCTCCTCATTTCCATGTCTTTAAAATTCTTCACACTTCCCCATTCTTTTTGTAACCTTTAACCTAAACTCCTTCCAAATTATTTGTGATTCTCCAATTCTACTCTATTAAGCATTCTCTTTTACAAGCAATCCACCTCCAACTATTGCCCAAACTTTACAATTTACCTCCCTAAAACCTCAGTGCATGTCTACGTTTTTTTGACATTTTTCATTTTTAAATGGCACAACATTAAAAAAATTATTTATGTTTAAGGCCTTTGTTATAGTTTCTTATATAGATCTTTGCATGAAGCAGTAACAGCTGCCTTTTGTCTGAAAATTTTCATACTGAAGTCAACATCATCTCTAACGATTATTTCAGTCCCTTGCACTCATATGTCAAAGAAACTCTGACTTTAGACTCAAAGATAATAATCACAGGCTTACACACACAAAATGCTGGAGGAACTCAGCAGGCCAGGCAGCATCTAGGACAAGAGTACAGTCGATGTATGCCAAAGGGCATTCAGGCTGACACATCAACTGTACCCTTAGCATTTTGTGTCTCTTTCTCAGATTCCCAGCATCTGCAGATTTTCTCTTGTGTTAATCACAGGCTTTGTGACTTCAAACAATCTGTGAGCCTGTAAAGGAGCATTCTGGAGTTATGTGCATATAGCAGATATTAATTCAAGCAAAACCAATCTGCTTTTTTATTGTAAATTGCAAGCAGTAAATTGAAGTTAAAAACCACAGGCTGGCCCACAGACTAAGAGTTTGCAAATGCATCAGTCAAACATTAAAACAATTGGGTTTGTGTTAATTGTCCTGCAATCCAAGCAACTGTTGGTATAAGTATTTTGCACCATTGTACCTAAGTTCAATGAGCTGTCAAGGTATTTGAACATTTAGAATTTTCCCCTTTGCAGAAATGCAATTCAAAGGAAGCATTGACAACCCAAAGTTTTGAAGTAAACAATGTCATTTTAACTATTGAAATTGTATTGAATCACATTTGCATTGCATTGGCCGAACTTAAGACAATGGAGTTGGGTTAATTGCCCTGATTCAATTATGGGTTTAAGGAATTTGCACAATTTTAACATTATGAACATTATTCTGTTACGTTTTCAATTAGTTTGTCTCAGCAAAGGTGTTTGAACATTTAGAGTTGACTCCCACTGTAGACATGCAATTCAAAGGAAGCATTCTCAAACCAAAACATTAAAGCATTTGTAAGTAAATTACATTGTTATGTCATTTAACTATTGAAACTGCATTGAATCACCTAGTGTTACCACTGACCTTAAGGGTACTAAATGTGATGTACCTTGAGTTTTTAGAGACTCTACCAGAAGAATGCCTGCTTGTTGTGATGAATAAAGACTACTATATTATCAGTTTCAATGTCTCTCAGGTGACTTTGATCACAGTCACAAAGAGCCTTCCTGCCAAGCTTCAGCAGACATTTAACTGAAGGAGACACCCCATGCAAACGTAGTTTCATTCCAGTCCAACATCCAACCATGCCTCCAACTGCATCCAAGAATAGAAAGCTACATGATATTTTTTAATCTTCTCATCGAGATCATGTGGGAATAGAATGAAATGCTATCAGTTGCCTCCTGTTAAATAATTTATAAACCTGCTCATTGTAGATAGTCCCTTGGGAGTGAGAAATTTCTGCTGCCACTTCGGTGGAAGTTGAGATAGCTGATGACACCAAAGCAGAATCTTGCATCAATGGGATGGGAGATACTTAGCATGCAGTGAATGATTGAAATGGGAAGTGATTCTTCATCTGGTAATTCAATGCTGTTAAAGAGAAATCAAAAAGAAACCTCTTAAGAAAAATAACTAAGCTGGATTGTCATGTTTTTTGATTTTTTTTGTTCATTTACTTTTTGTGCTCCTACGAGCAAGGTAGATAGAGCTGAAGAATGGATCAAGTACTAAATCGTCTAAGGCCAGTTGTGCTGGCAGCTTGAAACAAAGCCAGATGCTGTTATGTATCAAATGTTCTTCAGAACTCTATCTTTTTTAGTGTTACAGTCTCCATACAGGCAAAAAAAGCATAAATCACCCTGTGCAAAATAAAATCCAGCACAACCATAAAAGATTCAAAGAAGATCTTACAATATCCTAGATACCAGATGCTATCTTGAAAATCTAGGATTTCAAGCCTCATCAAGACTCACTCATAGATCTATAAAGGGGGCAGGCTGGGAGGAAATAAAATCTTTCAATTTTGATCAGTGGGTAAGATCTTGCAAGAATTCCTCGTCTTCCTCAAGAACAGAACAAAGCCAGCAACTAAACGTGAAAATATCACACTCAGTATTTTAACATGTTCAAGAAGAAGAAATTGCCCAGGCGTTTTGAAGATTTTGTCATGTAGTATAAACATAGCAGTTTAAAGTGTGAGATAATATTGTGCTCCTCCATAGATAAAAGACAAACATCATAGTAGCTGTAAGACCAAAATTAGTATTGCCTTCCAGAAAATATAAATATGTTTGGCCGGACTCACATTCCAAAATGACCACTACAGTGAATACTTGTAATTCCAAACACCTCTCTAGTTTTACAAAGCATTATTTCCACTGTGATCTGCCAATTAAATTAACTTAATTTAGCTGAAAGAGTACCAAAAAGGTTGCAAGAAGTTGTCATTGTGGAATCGACCTACTTGATTGAAAGATGGTTCTTATTTCATTAGGACAGTAGATACTGCTCCCTGTGATATACTACAGTTCAAACTGGCAAGTTTGCCTGTCACAGATCAATGCAGCACATTATGGTGCTGTTCAAGGACCTTTCCATAAACTGCACAAAGGACATCGTGCTATTGAAATGGGAATTGACTTAAGTTAACTTCAGTAAACTGTAACTGCCTTCTAATTACTCTCCTCCACACACTGAATGGTGATGAACAAATAGAATATAATGATAGCCTAGGAATGATCCAAGCTTTTTTGTTCCCTAATGCTGTTAATGCAGAATAGATTACCACAGATTAACTAACATTTATACTCTAGTTTTGGTATGAAAGCCAAATTTTGCTTTTTATTTTCCCTTCTCAGTTTTTAGTTGTTTTACTCTCACTACTACTTTGGCAGGTGTTCAAAAACATATTCTCAAAGATGTGAGATCAGGCTCCTTGTATTGACTTATTCTCTAGGTTTATCCTTCCTCCATTCGAAAAAGGTTCCTATCTGTACACAACATCTCCACTATATCTCAGCTAAGGCAAACAGTGTCAGTCTACTGTACGTCAGTTTACTCAGCTGGGAACACACTTAAGATCTTATAGACAGTGCTAGGTTCAACCACATTCTGGGATTTCAGCACACAATTTAGGCTAAAAAAATTGATGGAATGCAAAAGGCATGCAAGAGGCATTGTCATTAGATTAGACCTTAAGACAAGTTCCCCAATATCTATTGCTGTGATTCATAAAGATGCTTAAGACCCCACAACACCATTTAACTACAGGCAAGGAGATCTTTTGATGTGCTGCTAAGCAATTCTCTTTAACCAACACCACCAGAGTGAGATGAAACTGTTCTTCATCTCAATGGTCTTGCTGAGTTCAAAACAACTAGGTAAGAACTAAATTGGAGATCTCTGACAGTTGTTATAAAAAACTATTCATATGGAAGACTCTTTTTGTATGAATTTTCAAATAAATCAACACTGTAAACCTTTCGGCGTGCAGAACGATGACTTTCTTTGTATTTATACTTCTGTTCAGTCTAATATTAATAACATACATTTATCAGCAAAAACAAAAAAAACATTATAGAAGGGAAATGCTTTAAGAGGAGGACAGACAGAAGAATTGATAGGATGGAGAGGATAGAATGTGAGATGAAGACTGTCTAAATCTAGGATAAGGAGTTACTCAATGGAATTTTTAAGGAAGAAATAAAGGAGAATACCTTTGGAGAAATTTGAGATGTGTGTTGGGGTCACAGCTGGCTTTTTATATAATCTGAGGTCTATCCTTAAGGGTTTCAAGAAGAAGCAGTGAGATTAGAATGAGAGAAGAAGTTCCAGCTATGAAACGATACCAAAGGAACTGGAGAGAAACAAAGAAAGGAATTGGAAATAAAGGCCACACTGCCTGCCAGCCTGTTCAGGTAGTGCATGTGTTGAAGGTAGGTTAAATATGGCAGGGAGCTATAGTACAATTATTCATAATAAATTCTCAAATGGCAAGGTATTTGTGAGTGACGAGATCTTCAAACTAGAAGTGGAGAAGAAGCAGTGACTAGCAATGCATCGGCAGGTTAATGGATAGAAATACATAGGATATATAGGGCAGGAAGGAAATCATTGGAGTTAGTCCTTCCCTGGACAGAACATTAATGAAAAAGAGAATTGATTAATTGGATTACAGCTTTTATAGACTGAATTATGTGAAAGATGAAGGGCCTTATTTATTAAAGACTGAATCGTAAATGATTTGAAATCTGCAGTGAAGGAAAGAAAATAGGAATTTGATAAATGATGACAGGAAAACAGAGGAATAAAAACAGACGTTGGACATGGAGAGAAAGGCCATTAATGTGGATAGGAATGGAACAGATAAAGCAATAGTAGAAAAAAAGATTTTATTTATTTAGAGATACAGTGCAGAATAGGCCCTTCGAGCCACGCCACCCAGTAACCCCCAATTTATACCTCGCCTAATCACAGGACAATTTAACCTACTAACTGGTACATCTTTGGACTGTGGGAGGAAACTGGAGCACCTGGAGGAAAATCATGCATTCCAAGGGGAGGATGTACGGACTCCTAACACATAAAATTGTAATTAAACTCCGACACCTCGAGCTGCAATAGCATTGTGGTGTGCTACCATGGCACCCAACAAATGAGATGAAAATAATTTGGTTTGGAGCCATAGCCAACATAATACAAGAGCTACAGATGGCTGGGCACAAGGTAATTGTTTATTACTTCCATTGATCTTGCTCATCTCCTCAATTCCATGGTCAACCAACTCATTGTTCACCCTGCAACATCTCAATCTGAGTCAAATAAACTATGCTTAACATTATAAGAACATAAGAAATAGGAGCAGGAGTCGGCCATCTGGCCCATCAAGCCTGCCCCGCCATTCAATAAGATCATGGATGATCTGAACGTAAACTCAGCTCCATCTACCTGCCTTTCCCCCATAACCCTTAATTCCCCTACTATGTAAAAATCTAACTGTATCTTAAATATATTTAGTGAAGAAGCCTCAACTGCTTCCCTGGCAGAGAATTCCACAGATTCACCACTCTGTGGATAAAACAGTTTCTCCTCATCTCTGTCCTGATTCTTCACCCCTGAATCTGAGGCAATGTCCCCTAGTTCTAGTCTCACCTACCAATGGAAACAACTTTCCTACTTCTAACTTATCTATCCCTTTCAAAACCTTGTATGTTTCTATAAGATCCCCTCTCATTCTTCTGAATTCGAGAGAGTATAGTCCCAGGCAACTCAATCTCTCCTCATAGGTTAAATCTTTCATCTCTGGAATCAAGCTGGTGAACTCCTCTGCATTGCCTCCAAAGCCAGTATATCCTTCCTCAAGTACGGAGACCAGAACTGCACACAGTACTCCAGGTGTGGCCTCCCCAGTACCCTGTATAGTTACAGCATAATCTCCCTGCTCTTGAATTCAATCCCTCTAGCAATGAAGGCCAACATTCCATTTGCCTTCTTAATAACCTGTTGTACCTGCAAGCCAACTTTTGGTGATTCATGAACAAGCACTCCCAAGTCCCTCTGCACAACAGCATGCTGCAATCTTTCACCATTTAAATAATAATCTGCTCTTCTATTATTCCTTCCAAAGTAGATGATCTCCCATTTACCAACATTGTATTCCATCTTCCAGACATTGGCCTATTCACTTAATTTATCTATATCCCTCTGCAGACTCTCCACATCCTCTGTACAATTTGCTTTTCCACTCAATTTAGTGTCATCAGCAAATTTTGCTATGCTACACTCAGCTCCCTCTTCCAAGTCATCAATGTAAATGTAAACAGCTGCAGGCCCAGCACTGACCCCTGCAGCACCCCACTCACCACTGACTACCATCCAGAGAAACACCCATTTATACTAACTCTCTGCCTTCTATTCGTTAACCAATCCATTATCCATGCCAATACACTTCTTCCGACTCCATGCAAACACATTTTATTTATAAGCCTCTTGTGCAACACCTTATAGAATGCCTTCTGGAAATCCAAGTATATAGCATCCATCTGTTCCCCTCTATCCACTGCACTTATTATGTCCTCAAAGAACTCCAGTAAGTTTGTCAAACAGGACCTGCCCTTTCTGAATCCATTCAGCATCTGTCTAATAGAACCACTCCTTTCTAAAATTATCCATACATCCCTTAAGTTGAAGGAGTGACTGAGTGAGTGAGTGAGTGAGTGAGTGTGTGTATGTGTTGTTGTCGTTGGGGCTTGAACTGCTGTTACTGTTTTGTTGCTGTGTTCTGTTATTGCTTGTATTGCTCTGTTGAGCACTGTGGACATACTGTGTTGGTGCTGGACTGTGTGGCAACACTTGCGGGCTGCCTCCAGTGCATCCTTAGGCTGTGTTGCTTGTTAACATAAATGATGCATTTCATTATATTTTGCAATATAAATGCAATAACTGAATTAATCTGAATCTAAAATCTAATGATCAACTGTTGCAATCTGTAACCATCTCCTTGTTACCTCAGTCCTTGATCATTCCAATGGACCCTGGATGAGCCTCCCTCTTTTAGCTCCACAGACTAACCTCATTCAACAGTTTATTGACCTATTCCAATTCCTAATTACTAAACAACAATCAGTGTTTTCTTACTGGCCCAAACTGGGTCCCAATTAAGCAAAGTCTTTATTACAATTATTATCCTGGTTTTAACAACATTCGATACACACATCTTCCATCTGTTTAACCCAGTCCAACTCAATCACTCTTAGATTTTCTTCTGTCCATATTCTTCCATACTGGTGACTGTACCTTCAGCTGCAGAGGCTTGGAAGTTTGGAATTTCATTAACTTTTACATCGTTTCATCTTTCTTTCTTCTGGTGAGGTTTCAACACCATCAACCAAACTTGTGTTCACCTCTCCAAATATCTCATGAAATTTTGTGCTAACATTCGATTTTTGGTTCCACTGACGCCATGCAACAGAGCTATGCGACGTTAAAAATACTATAAAAAGATAAGTCTTGTTAAATTTCTTTTTGCAATGAAGGAACTCAGCTGGCCTGGCAATGTCTGAGAAGAAAAATGGACAGTCAATACTTTGCATCATGTGCAGGTGTCTGTGCAACCACATATCGATTAAGTAAAAGCACGCACGCTGTGCTGCCTTTATGGCAGTTATTTAGTTTATAATATTTTTGCTTAGTAATTCGTTTGTTAGCATTTTTAGTTAAAGTTAGGATTGTTTAAGTAAATTCATTTGTCTGTAATATATCGCGGCTGTGATGACGTCACATCCGGTTTTGCCGCGTCTTGTGGGAAAATACCAGTTTGGGATAAACGCAAGGGTGGGGGCCAGACATGTGCCAGTTCAGCACAAGCAGTTTGTTCTCTCTACGCACCAAAGACACACTGAAAGCAACACTGTAAGTCATTAGATAATCGATATGTTGAGTTAAAATGTTAACGCTGATTCTGTTAAAAGTAACGACGGTCGATAAGGTTTATGTTTTCGTTAGTTAAAGAGTCGGGATAGTTTGTGTTGAAGTGTATTTAAAGCAGTCAATGGAGCAGGTAGATTCTGACTGTATGCTGCACTTTAATGTAATGTACCGTAGTTATCGTAGTTTTACCTTTGCAAGTATTCACGATGTAAATGTGATATTTAGAAGGAAACAAACACTTTACCAATCTTGTATTGTTTTATCAACAGTTTTCACCATACGTTAATGTGAAGAGTGAACAGTAAATGGTTAATCTTACTGCGACCTTGTTTTCATTGACTTCGGTTTGTCTCCACGTTTAACTCGGCATTACGTTACACCCGAGCGAGAACGTTACACACACGGAAGATGGCTTTCACTGGTGAATTCACACTGCAGTGAGAGAGAAAGAGAGGGAGGGAACAATGCACATGCATAGATAACAGATCAATTTGTAGTGCTGAGGGGAGTCATTACTCTAAACTAAAAGGATCCATACATTATTCCTCCTCACTCTGTAGATTAAAGCAACCTAAAATGCATATGGTAACCAGGTGACCGTTGAATATAATTTTTTTATTGTTAAAGTGCATTTATGTATTCACCCTGGTAATGTTAAAATAGCTGCCTGTGCCTTTAAGAGAAAACGGTGATGTCATTTTGCACAGGTGGAGTAGAATGAAGAATGAAGAGACCGCACCTAGAGCATTGTGTGCAGTTTTGGTCCCCTAATCTGAGGAAAGACATTCTTGCCATATAGGGAGTGCAGAGAAGGTTCACCAGATTGATTCCTGGGATGGCAGGACTTTCATATGAAGAAAGACTGGATCGATTAGGCTTATACACACTGGAATTTAGAAGATTAAGGGGGGATCTTATTGAAACGTATAAAATTGTAAGGGGATTGGACAGGCTAGATGCAGGAAGATTGTTTGCGATGTTGGGGAAGTCCAGAACAAGGGGTCACAGTTTAAGGATAAAGGGGAAGCCTTTTAGGACTGAGATGAGGAAAAACTTCTTCACACAGGGAGTGGTGAATCTGTGGAATTCTCTGCCACAGAAAACAGTTGAGGCCGGTTCATTGGCTATATTTAAGAGGAAGTTAGATATGGCCCTTGTGGCTAAAGGGATCAGGGGGTATGGAGAGAAAGCAGGTACAGGGTTCTGAGTTCGATGATCAGCCATGATCATACTGAATGGTGGTGCAGGCTCGAAGGGCTGAATGGCCTACTCCTGCACCTGTTTTCTATGTTTCTAATTGCCATATTCTAGAGAATATGATATTCGAGTGCTTTTCCCAGGTTTGCTGAGGAAAGGTGAATAATATCTGATAATATCCATGTAAATTTGTTTACACTTGTTTGAAAATCTGTAATATCTGTAATTTGACATGGTTCATGACTGAATGTGAATGTAACAGAGTAATGTGAATGTGTTAATCTCTGTTTACATGGCGTGAGCGAGGACAACACATTTCAAGGTCTAGCCTATATGTGTTTTGAAGTTAAGCACGAGTGTGCCAAAGTGAATATAACTCTTAGTTATGATGAGCTGCATTTATTCATATTTTTTATGTTGTGTATAAGGTACAGGTTTGGTGGGATTTTAATGTTGTTTTTTTTATATATAGAATTGCCACTACCGTATTGGATTAGTATATTTTGTTTTATTTATTTTCGTACTGCATACATAACTAGGGTGTGGACTGAAACTAAACTGAGATTGTAACAGCAGGAATTGTGTTTTTTTAATTCATTTTGTTGTTTTTGATACCAACTTTCTGCATTAAAACATCTAAAACATAAAGAAATTAAAGACCAAAAAATGTGTTTGTTGTCCTGCGTGCATATTTTCCCCAGGCTGCAAAATATGTACAAAACATCCAATTTCTCTTTCATAAACCATATTCCAAATACACATGCTGTCACAATGACAGTCCATAACCAACTTCACAGTTCTAAAGATTCAGTCTTTTGGGTGGTGAGCTGCTTCTTTCAGGATAGCGCCTCTGGACCTGCGGCATGGCATCAGGTTTGGTAGGTGTCTTGTCTAAGACAAATTTCTCAGTTTCTGGCGTCAAGTTGCTGTCAGTGACATGATCATCACTGAGCAGCAAGTCCAGTGGCTGTAATGTGTACGTCTTGTTGGATGCAACCAACTCAGGTGTGGACTTTGCTTGAGTATCCAGTATCTGGCCCACATGATGTCTCCACGTATGATCTCTATCACCCACTGTGTACATCGGTGGTCCAGTTCTTGTAGCTGTCCTACCAGGTGTGCACTTGTCTTCTTGGTAATTATGCACTAGGTCTTCCTGTTCAACATCGAAGCTCCCTGCTGCTTCATTTGTCAACTGGTTGAACTGTTTATTCTGTACTTCCCTCAGGATATCTGGTTTCAGGAGGTCAATGTGAGCTCTCAGATTCTTGCTCTTGAACAGTATTGCAGGTGTTTGATTTGCTGTTGCATGAACAGAGTTCTAATACACAAAAAGGAAATTGTCCACCTTGTGCTGTAGGGAAGTATCTTCCTTGTCTGTCACTTTGATAGACTTCTTGAAGGTCTGGATAAACATTTCAGCTAACCCATTCATTGCTGTGTGGTGAGGAGCTGACTTGAAATGTGTGATGCCATTTTTCTTGATGGATAGCCTGAGCTCCTCCGACATGCGTTGTGGTCTGTTGTCACTCACAATTTGTTTTGGTAAGTCAGTTATATTGAAGGTAGTCCTCAGAGCAGAGAGAGCTTTTACTGCGGTGGTTGACTTCATTGGTATAACCTCCAGCCACTTCAAATAAGCATCCACAGCAATCAGAAACATGGAGTCCCTGAATGGCCCAGCAAAGTCAATATGTACTCTTTGCCATGGTGAAGATGGCCACTTACACAAGTGTAACACTGCCTGTGGCATTTTGAACTTTGTGGTATCCTGAACAGCTTTAAGCTAAGTCTTCAATCTTTTTATCTAGTCCCTTCTCAAACATGTTCTCATTAGCATTAAGCAGCTGTGTCAGCCCCTGGTTAGTGCTACCATTTGGGCTGCAGTTGCCTATTGATGCCACATTGAGAGCTTTGATTGAATGCCAGTCTAGTTGGATTTTTCTCAACCATTCACATCTGAAAGTGCTGGCTCTCCGCTATTCAATACATAAAGCTCTAACTGTTGTGTTTGGCCTCAATGCATCACATTCACCTTCAGTTTGTCTTTGGGAGACATTTTTTCACCTGTGTAGGTCTTTAGCATCACTGAGGTCTTCTCTGATGATAGCTTAGAGAACAATCTGTTGTAGTCAGCCTCTGGAATTCTAGACAAAGCTGATCCTATATCCAGCTATATTTGCAATTTTACACCAGACACATCTATTGTGATCTATATTATATTTCTATCTGCTTCACTAATACTATGCAGCTCTAGGCATGACAACTCACCTCTGTCAGACCCTATGTTAGCTGATTCTGTTTTACATTCGGTCACATTTGCTTAGTTTTGTGTTTCAGACTTTTCACTCGGTCGTACTTTGTCTGCATTGCACACTCTCTTGATGTGACCTTGACTGTGGCACTTCCTGCAGACTTTTTCTTTGAACCAACAGTAATTTGCATCATGGGAGGATTTGCCACATCAATAACATCTTTGGCTTTTTGCACCATTCAAGGCCGTCTTGTGTATTTCATATTCTAACCCCCTTTGTTTTATAGTTCTGCTGCATCCTTTGCTGCAGTCTCTAACAAGACTGCAAAGTCATTGTCTATTCTAAGATATGTCTCTTTCTGGCAGTAGCCTCTTTTGAATGTGTTAACAATACATGCCACTTACAAGCCTGTCCCTTAATGCATCACAAAGTCCATCTCTAAAGTCACAGTACTGAGAAAGTTTGCACAGTTCTGCAATGTATTCAGAAATGATTTCATCCTTTGACTGGTTCCTTTCATAAAATCTAAATTTCTCAGCTATTACCAGCAGTTTAGGGCTCAAGTGATTTATGTAAAATTGTAACTATTTTGCCGAATGTCTTGTTTGCTGGCTTTTCAAGCAGGCTGTAAAAGACTATATGTCCTAGGGCCCATTAAGCTAAGAAGTGTGGGGGCTTTCGTTTGTTCCTCCATGTTGTTAGCTGTGTCTTTCACTGTGTGATATGCAGGCAGTTACTCACGTGTCCCTTTATTAGTTAGCATCCATGATGACCTTCATACTGTTTAACTCTCAATGTTTTATCCTGTAACTGTTGGTGCAGTTGGTGATATTCTCTAACTTTCAGGTTCATTTCTCCACCAATTTGTTGTGCCTCTGTAAATAACACATGCAGGTAATGGCTTTAACTGGAGTATTCATGTTGGGGGAGAGAGGGATGGGGAGGGGGATGGGGAGGGGGAGGGGGGGAGGGGGAGAGGGAGGGGGAGAGGGATGGGGAGAGGGATGGGGAGAGGGATGGGGAGAGGGATGGGGAGAGGGATGGGGAGAGGGGGGAGAGGGAGGGGGGAGAGGGAGGGGGGAGAGAGGAGAAAGAGGAAGAGATGGAGAGAGAGGGAACAATGTGCATGCATAGACAACAGATCAATACATAGTGCTGAGGGGAGACGATGCTCTAAAAGAAATTGGTCCCTACGTTACATCAAGACTATTTATCTGGAATGAAATGTTGATTGTCCAGTTAACTCCACAGATGCTGCCTGATCACCAACTTATGCTGGAGAAGAAGTGTGAAGTAGGAAAGAGAGCAGGAAAAGGCAGATTTCCACACCCTAATGTCTGAGCTTACCAAAATCAATGCTTCAAGAAACTCACCAGTCAGAGGGAAGTGCAATACTTAGGATAAAATAGAGTAATTCTTAATTTATTAAACTAACAACCAAAGTTCTGGACCATTGATTCACAGACATGAATTTGAATTCCACCATAGCTGCTGTGGAATGTTAATTCAGGTAAAATAGATCTTGATTTAAAAAGATTATTATCCCTAATAGGTAACCATGATATTATCAAAGTGCTAGTTCATAATGTTCCCATTGAAGGAAATCTGCCAACCTTATCCATTCTGGTCAACATGTGTCACCCGATTCTCCAATGCAATTGGCTTTCAATTACCTTCTTCATTCAGGGGAAATTAGGAATGGCAATCAGAGACAAAATTGCCAGGGACACTCACATCCTGTGAACAAATATAGTTTCTTCACCTATTTTTTCTCTCATGAATTCAAATAACACCTGTTGATCAATGTCGAAGTGCTTTAGAGAATGAGCCACTTTTAAAGCATGGTGACTATTTTAACATAAGAAACACAGAGGAAGATCAGGGTTGCAAAGCACATTTTTAGGTTAAAAAAAGATGTAAAACAGATCCCCAGTAATGTGGCACACAATTCCTTCATGCTGTGAATCAGGTTTTACTCTGAATATAGTTCTCTCGTCTTTCTCCTTTGCTTCATTGAATTTCAAGGAAATGACTGAATAATTCCAGAAACAATTAAAAGTAAATCTAAACCAATGTCCTTTGTGATGTACATGTGCTTTTAACATTAGCAGGTTCTTTGACTGGAGTCTTTTTCAGACATTGGGAAACATCTAAAGTAAAAATCAAAAGTGTTCCTTCAGCAGAAATATACAGAATCAAAACAGTCAAAGTTTACTGCAGGAATCTGTTTTCTCACAGCTACAAATTCCCGAGTTTATAGAGTTTATCACCTGGTGGATTTTCAGTTTATGCCTGTGCCTTTAGCTTTCTCAGTTGATTGACAGACTGAATTTAGCAGACTTTGTGATGATGTTTTGGGATTAAAAAAGCAAACCAATGCTATTTTCAGTACACATATGTGAATTGTGGAGTTCATTTTGTTTGAATGCTCAATCAATAAATCAGACAAAACAGCTAAATACATTGAAGTACAAAGATGATTGCAATTATTTTTAATAATGTACAAAACTGTGTATTTTACTTCTATTTTATATTATCCAATCTATGGTCCTACAAGATTTTCATATTTGTGATCATTTGTCCAAATCATGTTTACTGGTACCAGATGTTGAAAGCAGAATAGTGCAAGAGTTTTGTATGTACAGTACTGTGCAAAAGTCTTAGAAAATCCAGATTCTTATTCTTGTTTCAGATGAAATGGCCTCCACAAAGCCCTGACCTCAATATCATCGAGGCAAGTGAGGCAGCCAAAGTCTGCAGAACCATGGCAAGATTTCAAAGATAATTGCAATAACCTAACAGTCAATTTTCTTATAAAACTGTACCTAAAGCAAAGGGTCGTCACGCCAAATTTTGATTTGATTTAGCTTTTTACCCTTTATTGTTCTGTACAGTATTTTTTGATATTTAGAATATTTCTATTTCATTATTTTTGAAAGCATCTTCACTTTACAGTGTTATTTTACATGTGTCTTAAGACCTTTGCACAGCACTGTATGTGTGTGGATGGAAGGTCTATGATAGTGGACATCAGATCACTCCAGCTCTGGACTCATTATGGAGCTTTGCAGTGGGTCAGTGAAATACAGGAGGGCAAGTCTAGATATATTTGAATGTAGTCCTCAACTATACAGTAGGGAGAGGAAGTGTAAAACTGTGATGGTTGGCATTGAAACATTGATCTCAATCATTGGAATGGGCTTGCCAGCAAAGTGATAAACTTTGATACAGGAAACTACTTTTCTTATTTATCCTAGTCTGGGAGACCATTGCATGATCATGCAGAATAATAGAATGTGGGAGAAGGGATAACGATTCACAAAGATGAAAGCATGTCACAGACAAGGTGGTTTTACAGAGAATATAGGTATATGGCCAGGAAAGGAATAGAGCGGGACTGAGTGGGCTGAGTGCAGGTCGGTGGGACTAGGTGAGAGTAAGAGTTCGGCACAGACTAGAAGGGCCAAGATGGCCTGTTTCTGTGCTGTAATTGTTATATGGTTATTATGAGGTGAGATTGGAGAGAAAGCAGAAGTGGATGATTTTGGGAGTAAAGATGGACTGAATGTAAATAATGGCCAGTATGCTTGGGGAAGAAAGCAAACTGATGGAGACATCAAACTTAATATCCGTCTTGGTGACAAAGAAGCATTTAATCACCTCCTGCTTATTATTGGAGGATGTGATAGAGGTGACAGAAAAGATGAATTTCAGAATGAAATTTTGGAGTGGGAATGACCTTGCAGGAGGGATAATCCTGAAGTGGCGAGCAGCTTTGATGGACAAGCAAAAACTAAATCAAGGTCATATACGTGGAGTTTCTAGATTGAAAGACAAAACTTGGATTGAAAGGAGCAGAGATAAAGGTGTTATGATAGGTGCGATCTAGCAATGGTTTTATGGGCACCAAAGTCTCAGAGATGGATACATGGGTTTGATTGTGATGGAGAACCAATATCTACATAGCTGCAATTTTGAGTGCTCAGTTGTGGGAAAGTTTTTACGGTGCTGAAAAGCGGAAAAAAAATAAAGTTGAAAGACGAGTGATATGAACGGAAAACAGTACAAGGAAGTGACTAATTCCCAGTCACACTATTTGTGACTGAGGGCATAACAAATGCTTGTGAGATGACATATTCAAACAGTTGTTGGATATTTACTTGCAGAGAGTAGGGGGACATAGAAATACAACAAGCTCAAAACACAGAGCGTTAGGCAAACACATAAATTTAGTGCCATTTTTATTGAATGTTGTAATATGAGTAGATATTTACATTTGTTTTAGATGGTAGGACAGCATATTTCAACAAAATTATATTGTCTGCAATGAAAAATTAAACAAATTATTTTTAGGGAAAAATGGAACAGAATCTGAACACTATACCTCGTGAATTGGAAGGACCACCCTTACTGCTAATTCCATGTGGTCTTTTTCATAGGAGGTCTGAATCACAGGGTCTGAAAAGTGGAAAACCTGGCATAAAAAAGGAAGTAAAGTGGAACTGTGACACAGAGCAGACTTAATGGATGTGAGATAAAGTTTTAACTAAATTAGGTAAAGTAAATCAACCAATTATAAAATAAAGATTTTGCAGTTATGTTATAGGGCCTATGACATATTCTTAAAGCAATTCTTATGTTAGTATTTCCCCTGGGAACTTACCAAGTAACAACCAGAAATCAAGTGACTGGTACATACTTCCATGCTGCAGACCTTGTTTGCGGTTGAAATTGGAGCTACAAATTACTTTACATAATTATTGATCACTTATTTTTCAATTGGTTTTAATTGCATTTTATTCTCCCTATTAGAACACTGATAAGCATAAACACTTAGTGGTCACTTTATTAGGTACCCCTGTACACCTGCTTGTTAATGCAAATATCTAATCAGCCAATTATGAGGCAGCACCTCAATGCATAAAGCATGCAGATGTGGTCAAGAAGTTCAGCTGTTGTTCAGACCAGGCCTCAGAATGGGGAAGAAATGTAATCACAGTGACTTTGATCGTGGAATGATTGTTGGACCCAGCCAGACACGGTGGTTTGAATATCCCAGGAACTGCTGATCACACTACGTTCTTTTAGAGTTTACAGAGAATGGTGTGATAAACAAAAAACATCTAGTGAGCAGCGGTTCTGTGAATGAGAGAGCTCAGAGAAGAATGACCAGACCGTTTCGAGCTGACAGAAAGGCACCCGAAACTCAAATAACCACATGTTACAAGAGTGGTGTGCTGAAGAGCCTCTCTGATTGCACAACATGCTCAAGCTTGAAGTGAATGGGCTACAGCAGCAGAAAATCCCAAACATACACTCAGTGGCCACTTTATTACAGGAGGTACTTAATAAAGTGGACATTGAGTGGATGGTAGCAATGATTGTTGGACAGTGGATTTGGGGGGCATTTATTCACCAAATCAATGAAATAAAAATACTGGCCTAAGAGGTGGAGGGGGGAAGAAATTGATTGGTGATGGTGGTGGTATTGTAGTGTGGTGGTCAGCACAACATTTTACAGTGCCAGCTGTAAGATTGGGGCTCAATTCCTGCCGCTGTCTGTAAGGAGTGACTACCTAGGTGCCCCCAGGGTGTTCCAGTTTCCTCCCACATTCTAAAGACATACATTTAGAGTTGGTGAGTTGTAGACATACTATTTTGGTATCAGACGTGTGAAGACACCAGCACAACCCTTGTTGATTTGATTTGACATAAACATTGCATTGTAGCGGTGTGCTACACACAGTGCTGGAATAACGACACGCAGACAGTGAGTTGCAGTTGCATTAAAGATTTATTCAAACTTCGCGGCCCCGCTTTTAAGCCTTCCCATTTCCGCCCTCCCTGGGCGGGAATGCTATAGGGGGTGCATATTCACAGTCCCTTCCCGCGCGCGGGCTTTTCCCCTTGCTGGTGAAGAAGGCCTGGCGCCCTTTTTGGGGCCGGCCTCTCTGCCGGCGCGTGCCATTTTGTGAGCCCGTTCGAGTGTGCTGGAAAGTGGGTCAACACATAAACCCCCCCCACGAGAACCGGCGATACACCCTCCAATGTCCACAGTCTGAGTCGGCCTCTGTTTGGGAGGTCTGCCTCTGAGCCCCGACCGGCTGTGCCAAGTCCACATGGGCGGGTTTGAGTCGGTCCACTGTGAAAACCTCCCCTTTCCCTCCAATGTCCAGTACGAACGTGGACCCATTGTTCCTGATCACCTTAAATGGCCCCTCGTAGGGCCGCTGTTGCGGTGCCCGATGTCCGCCCCATCGTACAAAAACAAACTTACAGTGCTGCAGGTCTTTGGGTACACAGGTCGGGTTCTGCCCATGCTGTGAAGTGGGTATGGGGGCCAGGTTACCGAGCCTCTCATGTAGTCTGTCCAGGACTGCTGCGGGTTCTTCCCCCTGCCCCCTTGGGGCCGGTATGAACTCTCCTGGGATGACCAGAGGTGCGCCGTACACCAACTCGGCCGACGAGGTGTGCAGATCCTCTTTGGGCGCCGTGCAGATTCCGAGCAGGACCCAGGGAAGCTCGTCCACCCAGTTGGCTCCTCGCAGGTGGGCCATGAGAGCCGACTTCAGGTGACGGTGGAAACGCTCCGCTAGTCCGTTTGACTGTGGGTGGTAGGCAGTTGTGTGGTGCAGCTGTGTTCCCAAAAGGCTGGCCATAGCTGACCACAGGCTGGAGGTGAACTGGGCGCCTCTGTCGGAGGTAATGTGGGCCGGTACACCAAAGCGAGATACCCAGGTGGCAATCAGTGCCCGGGCGCAAGATTCAGAGGTGGTGTCGGTGAGCGGGACTGCCTCTGGCCATCTTGTGAACCTGTGCCAAACGAACCTGTTGGAGACCATCCGGATGGTTGTCCTGATGGAGGGGTGCACTATGTTGTGAATGGAGTTGAAAACTCACTGCCACCAGGCTGCTGGGACGATGGGGCGAGGTTGGCCGGTAGCTACATCACACAGTAGGGTCCTCTCACCTGGGCCTACGGAAAGTCTTGGAGCTGCAAACCAGAGACTGCAGTTCTGTAACTAGGGAACTCATTGTCTGTCTGCTGCGCCTCCGCCAGCGCTGCATAGTCCACCCCCTGGGACAGGGCCTGGATGGTAGGTCTGGATAGGGCATCCGCCACGATGCTGTCCTTTCCCGAGACATGCAGGATGTCTGTCGTGTATTCGGAGATGTAGGACAGATGTTGCTGCTGGGATCGGACGCCTTCGTGATCGCAAAAGTGAACGGTTTGTGGTCTGTGAACGCGGTGAAGGGTCTACCTCCTAAGAAGTACCGGAAATGCCGAATTGCCAGGTACAGTGCCAACAGCTCTGTATTTGAGTTCAGGTGGTCGTAGGTGTTTGCTGAAGAACGCCAGGGGTTGCCAGCGACCCTCAATGAGTCGTTCCAGCACTCCATTGACTGCTGTGTTGGATGCATCCACTGTGAGGGTGGTAGGGATGTCTGTTCTGGGGTGCACTAGCATCATGGCATTTGCCAAGGCTTCTTTGGTTTTAACGAAAGTGGCTGCAGTCTCTTCGTCCCAGGTAATGTCCTTGCCCTTACCCGACATCAGGGTGAACAGGGGCCACATGATTCGGGCTGCTGAGGGGAGGAAGTGGTGGGAGAAATTCACCATACCCATGAATTCTTGCAGGCCTTTGAGTGTGTTGGGTCGGGGGAAGTGGCGGACCACATCTATTTTGGCGTGCAGAGGGGTTGCTCTGTCTTTAGTAATCCTGTGACCCAGGAAGTCGATGGTGTCGAGTCCGAACTGGCACTTGGCACTTGATTGTTAGGCCGTATTCACTCAGTCGGGCGTAGAGTTGACAGAGGTGGGACAGATGCTCCTGACGACTACTGCTGGCTATGAGGATGTCATCCAAATAGATGAACGCAAAGTCTAGGTCACGTCCCACCACGTCCATGAGCCGCTGGAACGTCTGTGCGGCATTCTTTAGGCTGAACGGCATTCCGAGGAATTCGAAAAGGCCGAACGGAGTGATGAGTGCTGTTTTGGGGATGTCATCCGGATGCATCAGGATTTGATGGTATCCCCAGATGAGGTCTACCTTGGAAAAGATCCTTGCGCCGTTCAGGTTTGCTGCAAAGTCCTGAATGTGCAGCACAGGGTAGCGGTCCGGTGTTGTAGCCTCATTCAGTCTGCAGTAGTCGTCACATGGTCTCCAGTCCCCTGTTGCTTTGGGCACCATGTGCAGGGGGGAGACCCATGGGCTGTTGGACCGCCATATGATCCCTAATTCCTCCATCCTCTTGAACTCCTCCTTCGCCAGTCGGAGCTTGTTCGGAGGAAGCCTTCGAGCACAGGCGTGGAGGGGGTGTCCTTGTGTCGGGATGTGGTGCTTTACTCATGTGTCTGGGCATGGCTGCCGTGAACTGCGGTGCCAGAACCGATGGGAAATCTGCCAGGACTCTGGTGAATTCGTTGTCAGACAGTGTGATGGAGTCCAGGTGTGGGGCTGGCAACTTGGCTTCACCCAGGGAGAACGTTTGAAAAGTCTTGGCATGGACTAGTCTCTTCCCTTGCAGGTCAACCAGCAGTCTATGAGCTCACAAAAAATCCGCCCCCAGGAGTAGTTGGGCCACGGCGGCCAGTGTGAAGTCCCACATGAACCGGCCGGAGCCGAACTGTAGCCGCACCGTATGGGTGCCATAAGTCCGTACTGCGCTGCCATTTGCAGCCCTCAGGGTGGGTCCCAGTTCTCTGTTGCGGGTGTCGTAACTCGTCGGAGGTAAGACGTTGATCTCGGCCCTGGTGTCGACCAAAAAGCGGCGTCCCGACTGTTTGTCCCAGGCATACAGGAGGCTATCCTGATGGCCAGCCGCTGTAGCCATCAGCAGCTGCTGGCCCTGGCGTTTCCTGGGAAGTCGCACGGCGGGCTACAGTGGCGGGCTTCTGTGCCCCACCGCTGGTGGTAGAAGCACCATTGTTCGTTGGCCTCCGCACTCCTGCCTTTGGGTTTTGTGGGCTCTGCTGCTGGGGCTGGTCTGGTCTGCTGTTGGGCGCGTGGCTTGGTGATCTGTGCGACGGATGCACCACTCTCCTTCTTGGCTTTCCACAGCACATCTGCCTGGGCCGTCACCTTCCGGGGGTCGCTGAAATCCGCGTCGGACAGCAGCAGGCGTATGTCCTCGGGCAGCTGCTCCAGGAACGCCTGCTCAAACATGAGGCAGGGCTTGTGTCCTTCAGCCAGGGCCAGCATCTTGTTCATTAATGCCAACGGCGGCTTGTCTCCCAAACCATCCAGGTGCAGTAAGCGGGCAGCTCGCTCGCGCCGTGAGAGTCCGAAAGTCCTTATGAGCAGGGCTTTGAATTCTGTGTATTTGCCATCCTCCGGGGGCGACTGTATGAACTCCTCAACCTGGGCGTCTGTCTCCTGGTCGAGGGAGCTCACCACATAGTAGTAACGTGTGGAATCCGCGGTTATCTGCCGAATGTGGAATTGAGCTTCTGCTTGTTGGAACCATAGGTGAGGTCGCAGCATCCAGAAGCTTGGCAGTTTTAACGAAACTGCATGTACAGATGCGTTGTCGTTCATCTTCGGTCCAAATACCAATTGTAGCGGTGTGCTACACACAGTGCTGGAATAACGACACGCAGACGGTGAGTTGCAGTTGCATTAAAGATTTATTCAAACTTCGCGGCCTCGCTTTTAAGCCTTCCTGTTTCCACCCTCCCCGAGTGGGAATGCTATAGGGGGCGCATATTCACAGTCCCTTCCCGCGCGTGGGCTTTTCCCCTTGCTGGTGAAGAAGGCCTGGCGCCCTTTTTGGGGCCGGCCTCTCTGCCGGCGCGCGCCATTTTGTGAGCCGGTTCGAGTGCGCTGGAAAGTGGGTCACCACAGCATTTCACTTCATGTTTTGATGTATATGTGACAAATAAATCTAATCTTTAATCTTTAAAAATACCTTTTGGATGCCTGATTGTGGTAGAATGGTGCTTTATTTACTGAACTAACATCTAAAGTCACACTGGTAGCTGTGTTCATATTCTACAAGAACAACTGAGGCTTCCTATTTTTAAATAATTAAATAAATCTGAACGGAAAGGATCACTTGATAAATTAGTAAAACTTTGTAGATCATAGTATCTGCTGCTCTCTACTAATTTATGAGAAATAGAGAAACTTTTTCTGGTGACAAGAGAAGTGCCAGTAAGCTGAATGATAGTGAAGGTGTTACCTTTATTTCATAAATGCCAGCTAGTGAATTAGTGGTAGGAAGATATTTGAAAATAAATTGAGAGATGAGATTAACCTGCTGCCAGTGAAGTTTATTTATCATATTTATCATATACAGTAAAATCAGTCATCATAACTTTGTTAAGAGGAGATCCTGTTGAATTTGATTGAATTTTGAAATTATTGAGGCTAATGTACTGGCATAGTCATATGGAAGATTGGTCCAAATGGTAAGAGTCTATGTGATCCAGAGAAATTTGATACAACTCTGGAGACTGAAGCATCAGAGGGTATCTGCCTTGGATGGTGCCCCATCCTTAGATCTTGTGCAAATCAACTGGCAGCAGTATTTGCAGACATTTTTAACCTCTTCCTACATCATCTGAAGTTCCACCAGCTTTAAGTCCATAAGACCTAGGAGCAGGTTTAGACCATTCAGTCATTCCATCATGGCTGATACGTGATCCCTCTCAATCTCATTCTCCTGCCTTCTCCCCGTAACATTTGACGCCCTGATTAATAAGACACTCTGATTAATCAGAATCTATCAACCTCTGACAAAATATATCCAATGAGTTGGCCTGCACAGATGTCTGTGGCAACAAATTCCATGGATCTGGCTAAAGAAATTATTCCTCATCTCTGTTCTAAATAAACTTCCTTCAATTCTGAGTCTGTGTCCTCTGGTCCTAAATTCCCCCTCTATAGAAAACATCTTTTCTACATCCACCCTATCCAGACCTTTCAATATTTGATAGGTTTCAATGGCATCCCCCCCTCCCCCATCCTTCTAATCTCCGGTAAATACTGGAGGAAAAAGTAAATAGGATTTCCCTTTCACAGAGGTGTTGATATGCAAAGGGAAGAGCTTCAGATGTGGCAGGAGAGTCTTAGAGATACTTGAAGATTTTTTTTTCACCCAAAGAGGGTTTGAAATCTGGAAAGCACTCCCTGATAGGGTGTTGGAGACAAATATTTTCTGCACAGTTAATAAGAATTTACAGTAAACGAGCACTTAATATGCCATGCATAGGTGGTTACAGGTGCTCTTATGTAAATAAGATTAATACAGATACTGTTTAATGGCCAGTGCAGACCGGGAGGGCAAAAGGTGCTGTATGATCATTCTATAATTCTAGTTTCCTTCCTCCTTAGACCATAAGAACATAACATTTAGGAGCAGAATTATGCTATTTGGCCCATTGAGTGCGCTCTACCAATTCATCATGGCTGATCCATTTATTCTCTCAGCCCCAATCTCCTTCTTACCCAACCCCTCCTGCTATCTCTTCATGGCCAATCAAGAAACTGTCAACCTCTGCTTTAAATATACATAGAGGCATGGCCTCCACATTCGCCCATGGCTACAGATTCCACAGATTCACCAGTCTCTGGCTGAAGAAATTCCTCATCATCTTCATTCTAAAAGGATGCCTCTCTATTTTGAGGCTATGTCCTCTGGTCTTAGACTCTCCCACCATAGGAAACATCCTCTCCACATCCACTCTATCGAGTCCTTTCAACAATTGATAGGTTGCAATTAGGTCATTCCCTCATATTCCTGAATTCTAGTGAGTAACGGCCCAGAGTCATCAAATACTTTTCATATGGCAAGCTATTCAATCCTGGAATAATTCTCAGGAAACTCCTTTGAACCTTATCCAGTGGCAGCACATCCTTTCTAAGATAAGTGGCTCAAAGGTGCTCTCGATGCTCCAAGTGAGGCCTCATCAGTGCTTTCACATCCTTGCTTTTATATTCCGGTCCTCTTGAAATAAATGCTAACATCACATTTGCTTTGCTCACCACAGACTCAACCTGCAACTTAACCTACACAAGGACTCCCAAGTCCCTTTAAGCCTCAGATATTTGAATTTCTACCCTTTTATTTCTTCTACCAAAGTTCATGACCATACACTTCACAGCACAGTATTCCATTTGCCACTTCTTCGCCCATTCTCTTAAGCTGTCTCAGTCCTTCAGAAGCCTCTCTACCACCTCTAAACTACGTGATCTTCCACCTATCTTTAAATCATCTGGAAACATTGCAACAAAGCCATCAATTCCATCATCCAAGTCTTTGATATATAATGTAAAAGGAAGTGGTCGCAACTACGACCCCTGTGGAACACCACTAGTCACTGGTGGCCAGTCAGAAAAGGCTCTCTTCATACCCACTCTTCTGATAAATCAAAGTACATGCTTTCTCTTTTGTCTATCCTGCTTGCTTTTCTGTTAAAAATTACAACAGATTTGTCAGACAAGTTTTTTCATTGAGGAACCCATGCTGACTGCAGTCTATTTTATAATATGCCTCCAAGTACCCTGAAACCACATTCTTAACAATCAACTCCAACATCTTCCCAATCACCGAGGCCTAGAATTTCCATTCTTTTTGCAAATCCCCTTTCTTGAAGAGTGACATTTGCAATTTTCCAGTCTTCAGGGACCATTCCAGAATCTGGTGATTCTTGAAAGAGCATTACTAATGCCTCCACAATCACTTCAGCCACCTCTTTCAGAACCCTCGGGTGTACACCATCTCATCCAGTTTACTTACCAACCTATGGACCTTTCAGTTTCCCAAGAATCTTCACCCCAGTTATGGCAACTTCCCACACTTCGGCCTCTTGACCCTCTGCAACTTCCACCGTACTGCTAGTGCCTTCCACAGTGAAGACTGATGTAAAATACATACTCAGTTCATCCACAATTTCTTTGTAGCCTATTACTACCTCTCCAGCATAATTTTTCAGGGGTCCGGTATCTATTCTCACCTCTTCTTTAGACTTTATGTATCTGAAGGAACTTTTGGTATCCTCTTTAATATTATTGATTATCCTTCTGCCATCTTGGCTATGTGCTGCAGATTAGGGCACAATACTTTTCCAACCTGAAAGAAACAAACAACAAGAAAGAGCCAGAGTGAGTGACTGCTACAGGAAGGGAGGTCGAGCAGATCTCTGTGAGGATTCTCCTGAGGAATTTTATTGCATCTGTGAAAGGTGGGCTTCCGTGGTGTGGAGGTTCTGATGAAATGGACTACCTGTCCAGAACTCGCCACCCTATCTTCCTCCTGGCATCAAAGCCTGATCTTAAGAACATCACTTCCTGTTTTGCTGCGGTTCTAGCACAATGACAATAATAAGGAGCAACATGGTAGCAGAGCAGTTAGTGTAATGTTTTACAGCACTGGCAGTTGAAAGTCTGGGGTTCAGTTTCCGCCACTGCCTATAAAGATGTTGTATATTCTCCTCGCATCCGTGTAGTTTTTCTCTGAGTGCTCCAGTTTCCTCCCATATTCCAAAAAAGTCACATTGGTTAGGGTTAGTAAGTAGTGGGCATGATATTGTGGCATGGAAGCATGGCGCACTTGCAGGCTGCACTCCAGCACCCCACACAGTGTTGGTCATTGACGCAATCGACACATTTCCCTGTATTTTTTGATGTTTTGTTGTACATGTGACTAAATAAAGTTTAACTCCCTTATCTGTGTACCTGGTTTAACACAGCAAGAAAAATATTTTATCCCTTCCCCCTAAAGCCAAAGCACAACAGATAATAGAGACAAGAATTTTCCAAGAACTGACGGTGTCCAAAATGGTCAGCAACAAGCTTGCAAGTCACAAGCGGTACTTCAAAACAGTACACTTGATAGGGTGGAAGATTCAAGCAGATATGGGGTAAAATTGGATCAGGTCAAGTTAATGGATCTTCCAAGGTCCATGCTTCATGCATAGTAAACTGATGACTTAAGCTAGGACTTAGTTCAGTTTGGTAGTAAGGCTGGCATCAAGCTAGCTTGCACAGGGATTGATATGACCAATGAAAATGCAATCTGCTGTTCAGTTTTTCAAGTGACACAAATCAACTAAAATTATGCACTCATGATATTGAGCTGCAATTTGAAACAAATCGAAATACAAAGTGATGAGTAAACCAGTGCTGTAAGATTTCATTTCATGTCCTGCAAGTTAAACTGCTTAACTGCATGTCACATGTGATCAATTATTGCTATATTATAACACGGTAATTCACGGCATGAACCAAATGTTGAGAAGTTAATTTCTCAATGCAGATATTTCGGGGATTGCCAGTTTAAAATCCTAATGAACTTATTAAGCATGCACAAGGAAACATTAAGCACAAGATACTGGCAGAGTTGCAATATCTCAGCATAATAGAGATATTTAATTTAACTTCATTATATTAAATATTGTATTAGATCTATTTGTGAATTGCTGTGTGAAGGCAGGGACCCGAATCAAAGTTGAGGCATGAAACAAAAGTTCAGTCATTATTCAAGAATATTCTGCTTGGATGAGAAGTATTTAATAATGAACTCATTAAAATGATGTTTATCTCTGCACTTCATACAAATACTCGTGCTGCAGTTTCCAAGTTCTACCTTTTTAATTGCTCACTGCAATGGATCTCTGGAGGGTTGTAAGGAATTCTCTGCTTTCACCTGTTTTCTGCTAAAGATGGGTGATAATTATGACTGCAATCATTTTAAGATAACTGCACAGACCATCTACAATAAAGTTCAAACGCCACGTGTTGGCGAGTAGGTTTGACAGATTACAATTTTCAGGTGCAACTGTGAGGAACATGGATTTATCTTCCATAAAGATATTTGTGATGTTCAACGATCTTTATTTTTGTATTTATCTTGGTTTTTTTTAGACAGGTGTTTCTTCATGAATTATTCTGATTCTGCCTGTTAACTGCAGTTATTAAATCCTCTGTATAATTCAAGTAAATTCTATCAGAATTAGAATAGTACTGAGGACAACATGATAAAATATTATAAGTAAATCATTAAACTACATGGAAAGAAATCATCTTCTAACCGTCTATAGCCACCTATTGCAGCTTTATCTGCAAACTTAATAACTATACTGTATGCATTCTCATCAAAGTCATTGACATGTATGTTAAACAACCATGTTCCCAGCACTGACCCAGAATCACACCATTAGTCACCGGCCTCCAATCTGAAAACTAACCTTTCATCATCTTCCTCTGCTTCCTACTATCAAACTAATTATGTATCTTTTTAAGTAATATATCCTCTTTAAACACTGAAGTCTTGCACTGAAGTAGATAAAGTAGTTATCTTCTTGAACTAAGCTGATTTCCAGCAATGACAAATGATAAAGACCATTAAAAATTTAATGGTGTCCTTTGCTTCTCACATTGAACATCAGCAGGATGAAGGAATTGATTGGGAGTTGGATAAACACACACCAATCCTCAACGAGGTGTCAATGGTGGAAAGGGTGAAAATCTTCAAGTTCCTGGCATCAACATCTCAAGAGTATCTATCCTACACCTAACGAATTGAGACGATCACAAATAAGGCACACCAGTGGCATAACTTAATTAGGGGTTTGAGGAGATTTAAGACCAAAGACTCTAGTGAATTTCTACTAGTGTAAGGAGAGCTTTCTGACTTGTTGCACCATCACTGCATAAAGAAGTTCCAATGTGCAATATTGAAAGAAGAAAGTAGTGCCTGTAGAAGGCGACATCCAGCATTAAGGACCTTGATCATCTGGGACATATCCTCTTCACATCTATCTCTTGGGCACGAAGTACAGCATGAATCAGAATGCTCCAGGTTGAAAGGTATATTAGAAAAAGTGCTGAAATTAACAGAAGTGCAAAACATAATCTGAACAGGTTAGGAAGAAAATGTAACAAGTGTTACCAGAAAAGAAACAGCATCATTGACTTACACTTACCAGTCCTGAAACAGATAGCTGTCAAATTGGTGGGAGCAAAGCCTATTTAATTGTCTTGAACAGTTTACTTTTTAAAGGATGCATTTTCCAGCTTATCACAGGTAGAGGTGCCCACCTTGAAGACCACACACTCAAATATTTAGGAATAGTTTCTTCCACTTCACCATCACTTCTTTGAATTGTGTTTGAACCATGAACACTGCCTTATTATTTCTCTTCTGTATTATTTATTTTTGTAACTTACAGTAATCTTTAAGTCTTATACAGTACAGAGGCAAAACAACAAATTTCACTACATATGTTGGTGATAATAAACTTGGTGTGGATTCTGATTCTAATTCCCCACTAATCCAAAAATCCTGGCAGTGATATGAAGTAAATGAAAAGCATCCTAAAGTAAGAAAACACCATTCATGTCATCCTAAACCTTTAGCATTTTCATATTATAATGACTAAGTGTATCTGTCAGGGGTGTTGAGAGAAGAAGAAAAAACATGTGGTTTCACTCTCCTTTATATCTCCAAAATGCTTAATCAGTTCTCAGTTTCTCTACCACAGCCCACTATTGTTTCTCAGTTAATACTGAGGTACCAAGACTGTGACTATGCCAACTGGTTAGTCCTGTTGTTAAACATAAATAACCTCTGATCTCTATTTTCCTTCTTTTCCAGTACTTTGATTCATGGTGTTGCACAGTTCCTTGAGAGTAGGCACTCCTCAGTATTTTACACATGCAATTGCCTTCCATGGAAGAATAATTGTAGGACTTTGAAATCACAGACTGAATGACATTCAGGTTTAATTCTACGCTCTTTCTAGGAGGTTTTCACTGAATATCAATAAGGAGCAATGGATGATTCATTTCATTTCTCAGGCCCGATAATATTTAATTGCAGGATCCCATCAAAAGACACTCTGAAATCCTTTGCTATAGAGAAGCAATCAGAACCAATAATTTTCCAAGTTGTACGACTATGACCTGTTTAAATTTCTGGTTGGAATCTCAAAGCATATAGCTTTAAGTGTAGACAATTAAATGGTCCAATTACTTACACATAAATAATGATTAACTTTATAAATCAACTACTTTAAAAGACTGTGGAGAATTGTGCTGAAGTAATATAATTGGTACTGTGGTGAAAAATTAATAACCTTTCAATCAAAGGTGACTAACATCTTATTTCATTTCCTGGGCAAGTGGATTAAATTCATTCACCAATTATTTTTAAAGTTATGATTATGTTCTTAATCCATAAAAATTCATGTTTTCTTAGATATATACAAAATGTTATATAAAGCAATCTCAAAAACAGGGAGTCATTAGAAATCAGGCTAAACCTGGGAAAGGAAAACAAGCTGTCCAATTGTCCAGTATCAGCTGATCAGCTTCAAGTAAGATTGTGGCATGTTTGGCTATAGTGGCTTCTCCAAGTCCAACTAATTATGTTTTTTTTTGTTAAGCATTTTTCTTGTAATCACATGACCCTTTCTGTCATTGCTGATACAAAATACTACAAATCTGGTTCGGTGGTTCATCGGTGTCTCTGACGGTGGGGGTGCTGTGTGGCCTTGGTTGTTGCACTGACCAGGCCATTGTGCCATGGTGTTGCTTGTTATAGCCACCCAGGGAGGAGGTACCAGAGGCAGTGTGGGAAAGACCAGAGGCATGGGCAGGAACACCGGAATCCAAGTTGGGTTGGGAGCTGGCCCCTGCAGGCTAGCTTTCCGATTAGGGTTGTCCTTCGGTGTTCACTCTCTGAAAGACAACCTGGAGAGTCTTTGTCAGTGGGCAAGATGAGGAATTGCAGCATGCTTGTTCTTATAGAAATGTGGCTCCAGGACAACATCTTATGTACTAACAATCTTCAGACCAAGCCACTCAGGGACTTATCTGAATATCAATTTGAGACTGTAAGTACTATCGTAACTATATATACTCTGTGATATGTATGACTATATGTATTGTGCTTTGCACCTTGGCTCCAGAGGAACACTGTTTCATCCAGCTCTATAGTGCACTGTACATGTGTATTGCTGAATGACTCATATATAGACATTGGAGCCTACTTACGAGGTCGTGATTCAACAAATCAGCATGGCTCCAGATTGAGTGCCACAAGGATGATAGCATGTGAAATGAGCACAATACAAACTCAGAAAAAGATAGGGGAAACACACACAGAGTCACTCTATAGCAGCATTATTGATGAACCTTCACTTGTCCCTAGCATTTTCCAGCTTATTACAGGTGTCAGGGCCCACCAAAATGACAATGGAGACTAGGTGATGTGCCACAGAACCACAATGAACCGATGTTTGGACTATTTAAATGTTGGGCCAGATGGATTAAAAAAGTAGGATGTCGGAACCAGAGAGAAGGTTCCAGCCAGTTCTGCTCACTGCTCCGTGACATTTACTCCATTCTCCATGACACAGAGGCTGTGTTGTGAGCCGGCTGTGGCTGTTCAAGGCTCTGTGTCTGCAAGCTCTGTAATGTTTTGCTCTGCAGTGTGATAAACTGATGCACCATCAATAACTCACGCCGAGACTTAGGAAGTGAGATATCGGCTTTTATTGACTGAAGAACAACACTACATCCTGGGGAAAATGAGGGAGAGCAGCAGGCCACAGTCGCCTTTATACAGGGGTCTGTGGGAGGAGCCACAGGGGTAGTCAGCAGGGTCTTGGGAGGAGCCACAGGAGCAGTCAGACAGGTATATCTAGTTCACCACATTCACCCCCCCTTTGTTTAAAAAAATTCCCAAGCATATTTACAGGTTAAGTCGATCAGGTGGTCGAATCGTTCGCTGCGATCTACGTAGCTCCGGCTGCAATTGCACAGGAGCCGGAGGTGATGACGGCACAGGTGCCGGAGGTGGTGTGTGCTCCGAAGGCGGAGAGTGGGTTAATTCTGTCCCAACAGGAGGTGTCAGGGACCCCTCGCGTGTGAGCGAGGGCCCTGGAACAGACGCATACGGAGTCTGTGTGGGGCACGGTGCGTGCGGAGTCACCTCGGGTACAGGGTGCATAGTTACCGTGGACTGCTCGGGGTAGTGGTCTGCTGCCCCGGCGGGCGCCAGGTCGCGGACAGAGACCGTGTCCTCCCGCCCATCAGGCAAGACCACGTAGGCATACTGGGGAATAGCATGCAGGAGGTGAACCTTCTCGACCAGTGGTGAGTACTTATTACTCCTCGCATGTTTACGCAGCAGCACTGGCCCCGGGGACGTCAGCCAAACTGGCAGGGTGGTCCCAGTGACAGACTTCCTGGGAAAAGAGAATAAGCGTTCGTGAGGGGTGGCATTAGTGGACGTACACAACAGGGAGCGGATAGAGTGGAGTGCCTCAGGGAGGACCTCCTGCCATCGGGAGACCGGCAACCCTTGTGACTTAAGGGCTAAAAGTATGGCCTTCCACACTGTGGCATTCTCCCTCTCCACCTGGCCATTCCCCCGGGGATTATAACTCGTGGTGCGACTAGTAGCTATGCCCCTAGCAAGCAGGAACCGGCGCAACTCGTCACTCATAAAGGAGGACCCTCTATCACTGTGGACATAGCAGGGATATCCGAACAGTGTGAAGAGCTGGCGCAGGACTTTGATGACCGACGTGGTAGTAGTGTCGGGGCAGGGAACGGCAAAGGGGAATCGCGAGTACTCGTCAATAATACTGAGAAAGTAGACATTGCGGTCGGTGGAGGGAAGGGGGCCCTTAAAGTCAATACTCAGTCGCTCAAAAGGGCGGGTGGCCTTGACAAGCTGCGCAGTGTCAGGACGGTAGAAGTGCGGTTTGCACTCAGCGCAGATCTGGCAGTCCCTGGTCATCGTCCTGATGTCCTCCAGGGAGTACGGCAGGTTCCGGGCTTTAATGAAGTGATAAAACCGGGTGACCCCCGGGTGGCAAAGTTGGGCATGAAGGGCATACAGCTGGTCGAGCTGGGCACTAGCACACGGTCCCCGGGATAGGGCATCAGACGGTTCATTGAGCCTGCCAGGCCGGTACAGGATATCGTAAGTATAGGTGGAGAGTTCCATTCTCCATCGCAAAATTTTATCATTTTTGATTTTGCCCCGCTGTTGGCTGCTGAACATGAACGCAACCGAGCGCTGGTCGGTCAGCAAGGTGAACCTTCTGCCGGCGAGATAGTGCCTCCAGTGCCGAATAGCTTCCACTATGGCTTGGGCTTCTTTCTCCACCGCGGAGTGCCGAAGTTCAGAGCCTTGAAGGGTACGAGAAAAAAAACGCCACTGGCCTGCCTTCCTGATTGAGGGTAGCAGCCAGCGCGACGTCAGAGGCGTCACTCTCTACTTGGAAGGGAATGGTCTCGTCAACCGCATGCATCGTTGCTTTGGCAATGTCCCCTTTAATGCAGCTGAAGGCCGCGCGGGCCTCGGCAGAGAGGGGAAAGGTGGTAGACTTGACCAGGGGGCGGGCCTTGTCTGCGTAATGGGGAACCCATTGGGCGTAATAGGAAAAAAAACCCAGGCACCGCCGGAGGGCCTTGAGAGTAGTGGGAAGAGGGAGTTCTAACAGGGGGCGCATACAGTCGGGGTCAGGGCCAATGACCCCGTTCTCCACGACATACCCAAGGATAGCGAGCCATGTGGTTCTGAACACACACTTGTCCTTGTTATAAGTGAGGTTCAAAGCATCGGCCACCTGGAAAAAACGTTGGAGGTTGGCGTCATGGTCCGACCAGTCGCGACCACAGATGGTGATGTTATCTAGATAGGGAAATGTGGCCGTCAGTTTGTACTGGTCCACCATCCGGTCCATCTCCCTCTGGAAGACCGAGACCCCATTTGTGACACCAAACGGGACGCGCAGAAAGTGATAGAGCCTGCCACCCGCCTCGAAGGCGGTGTAGGGGCGGTCCTCTGGGCGGATGGGGAGCTGGTGATAAGCGGATTTCAGATCAATTGTCGAGTACACCTTGTACTGAGCTATCTGGTTGACCATATCCGCGATGCGGGGTAGGGGGTACGCGTCAAGCTGCGTGAATCTATTGATGGTCTGGCTGTAGTCCACAACCATCCTATTTTTCTGCCCAGTCCGAACAACGACCACCTGGGACCGCCATGGGCTCGTGCTTGGCTCAATGATCCCCTCCCTGAGCAGCCGCTGCACCTCTGAATGAATAAAGGCCCTGTCTCCCGCACTGTACCTCCGACTTTTAGTTGCCACAGGTTTACAGTCGGGGGTCAGGTTGGTGAACAGCGATGGGGGAGGGATCTTGAGGGTGGAGAGGTTGCAAATAGTGTCAGCAGCACAGCTATCGACATGGTGCTGGGCGGGATGCGGGGTTTGGGGTGTATGTGCGTGTGGTAACAGAGTATATGGCGAAGTCCCACCAAACTGAGGATTCCTGACAGTGAGTGGTGGGTGGGGCCCGTCATATGCCATAGTCACACTTTCGAGATGGCTCTGGAAGTCCAGCCCCAATAGCACAGGTGCGCACAGCCGAGGCATGACCAGGAACGCAAAGTTCCGATATTCTGTGCCCTGCACCACCAATGTCGCTACACAACCCACCCGGATGTCTGTGGAATGCGACCCTGAAGCCAAGGTGATCTTCTGACGGACCGGCCGTGTAACGAGTCCGCAGCGTTTCACTGTGGCCGGGTCAATAAAACTCTCAGTGCTGCCCGTGTCAAACAGGCAGCTAGTCCTGTGCCCCTCCACCAGGATGTCCATCATCGACCTTGCGAGCTGGTGCGGAGCGCTTTGATCGAGGGTCACGGAAGCCAGCGTTGAACGGGGCGAGTCGGGGGAGGGGCCTGGTGACGCCGGCAAAGATGGCCGCTCACATCCGGGCATGCAAGATGGCGAGGCGGGGGCGGGGCCTGGTGACGCCGGCGAAGATGGCCGCTCACATCCGGGCATGCAAGATGGCGGCTCCCAGGTCGCACACGGGTAGGTAGGGGCGGGGCCTGGTGACGCCGGCAAAGATGGTTGTCCACATCCGGTCATGCAAAATGGCGGCCCCCAGGTCTCAGACGCAGCGCTGCTCGACCCCGGGCGCGGTTTAGATTTACAGACCTTGGCGAAATGGCCCTTCTTCCCGCAGCTGGAACACGTCGCTTCGCGTGCCGGGCAGCTTTCCCGGGCATGTTTCCGAAGCCCACAAAAGTAACAGAGTTTCATACCTGGCGAATTCGTGGGGTTTGAGATGCCGCGACTGGCAGCGGCGTTGGCGAATTCGCTCGGAACCGGGGAATCGCTCGGCTGGACTTCTTCGGCATACAACTGCGCAGCCTCTATCGAATCGGCCGTCTCTATCGCGGAGCGTAAGGTAAGATCAGCGTTTTCCAGCAGCCGCTGGCGGATACACACTGACCGAACCCCAGTCACAAAAGCGTCTCGGACCAAGAGTTCCTTATGCTGTTCCGCTGTGAGCGCTTTGCAGTCACAGGCCCGCGCGAGTATCTGTAACTCGCGAAGAAATTCAGCAGTCGACTCCGTAGGCCGCTGTTTTCGCGTGGCCAAGCGGTGCCGTGCATAAACTGGATTTACTGGCCGCAGGTACTGTCTTCGGAGGGCGGCAAGCACCTCCTCGTAGGTGGATATGTTCCTGATGAACGAATAAACTTTTGGGGCGACCCTCGAGAAGAGAAGTTTGAGCCGAACAGCCGAGTCGGTGGCACGAACCTCCTCTAAGTACGATTGGAAGCACACCAGCCAGTGTTCAAAGGCAAGAGCTGCTCCAGGGTCTCGGGGGTCCAAGTCTAGGCATTCTGGGCGTAAAGCGGTTTCCATGTTCTAACTTTCAGTCAATAAAATTGATGCACCATCAATAACTCACGCCGAGACTTAGGAAGTGAGATATCGGCTTTTATTGACTGAAGAACAACACTACATCCTGGGGAAAATGAGGGAGAGCAGCAGGCCACAGTCGCCTTTATACAGGGGTCTGTGGGAGGAGCCACAGGGGTAGTCAGCAGGGTCTTGGGAGGAGCCACAGGAGCAGTCAGACAGGTATATCTAGTTCACCACATAAACTGAGGCAGAGACTCCAGGCTTCATGTCTGTAGACTCACTTTCATTCTGAATGCCGTTGTTTGCTTTTATTGTTTGAATGATTTGTGTTTTTTTCTCTCTCTCTGCATTTCAGGTGTTGTTAGTCTTTTTTTTAATGGGTTCTTTAGGGTTTTTCATTTTGTGGCTGCCTGTAAGGAGATAGATCTCAAGGTTGTATAATTTATACACATATTGATATTAACTGTACTTTGAACTTTTCTAAACTTTGGACATTAACATTCTGGGATTTTGGCCAATGTGATTCAATGCATATGTTCATATAAAGTGGATCAGTGTTCTGAATGCTCTCCAAATGTGGGTTTCAGAACATAATGCTTTAGTTTTATCATCTCTCCTTGATGGTCAATGTCATTGCTGCCTTTGAATCCTGTGCTGGAACCTGCAAGAACCAGATACATAAATGAAGTGACTATAAGAGCAGATTAAACCCTTGGTAACTGGCACTGTACTAGTTCATTTCAAACTCCTTCACTTCTAGTATTACCTTCTCAAAACCTGGGTAAAAATCAGCCCTAAAAGACTATTCTACTAACTAAGTTTGAGGATCTTATGTGAAATGACCTCTCGTCACTAATGGGTATCAGCTAATGTAGCACTGGTTGGCAAACACATTGGAAAAAAAACAAGACATTGTTAGTGTAGGAAATTGAAACTATAATGGTATATATATATTAAAAAAACAACATTCTGCACTTGACACAGTTTACTTGCTTAGAATACATAAGAATGCAGAAAATGTAAAATAAGCCAAGAAGAAATGTAAAAATTGAAACAATTGGATTATTTAGTGCATGGCTTTATTCTGCACACCCTACCTTTGTCAAAGAGCATAAAAAGGCTAAACAAAGTAAACACTGGGTGAATCAAAACAAATATTCATTAAAACCTGTGTGGATGAGTGTGTGCCTACAGAGACTTACTGTACATTCCCAAAACAAGCCATGGATGAACCAGGAGGTAAGTCATCTGCTGAAAGCTAGATCTGTGGCATTCAAGTCTTGGTGACCCAGGCCTGTACCAGAAAACCAGGTATGATTTGCGGAGGGCTATTTCAGGGGTGAAGAGACAATTTCAAATGAGGTTGGATGCAACATCGGATACACAACAACTCTGGCAGGGTTTGCAAGACATTACTTTCTACAAAGTGAAACCCAGTAGTATGAATGGTAGCAATGCTTCACTACCAGATGAACTCAACACATTCTATGCCCGCTTTGAAAGGGAGAATATAAATACAGCTGTGAAGATCCATGCTGCACCTGCTGACCCTGTGATCTCCGTCTCAGAGGCCGAAGTTAGACTGTCTTTAAAGAAACTGAACTCTGCAAGGCGGAAAGTCCCAATGGAGTGCCTGGAAAGGCTCTGAAAACCTGCGACAACCAGCCAGCATGAGTATTCAAGGACATTCTCAACTTCTCACTACTATGGGTGGAAGTTCCCACATGCTTCAAAAAGACAACCATTATACCAATGCCTGAGAAGAATAATGTGGGCTGTCTTAATGACTATCACTCACGTCTACAATGATGAAATACATTGAGAGGTTGGTCATGACTAGACTGAGCTCTTACCTCAGCAAGGATCTGGACCCATTGCAATTTGCCTATCACCATAATAGGTCAATGGCAGATGTAATCTCAATGGCTCTCCACATGGCTTTAGACCACCTGGACAACACAAACACCTATGTCAGGATGCTGTTTATCGACTATAGCTCAGCATTTAATACCATCATTCCCACAATCCTGATTGAGAAGTGGCAGAACCCGGGCCTCTGTACCTCCCTGTGCAATTGGATCCTTGACTTCCTAACCAGAAGACCACAATCTGTGCGGATTGGTGATAACATATCCTCCTCACTAACGATCAACACTGGTGCACCTCAGGGATGTGTGCTTAGCCCGTTGCTCTACTCTCTATATTCACATGACTGTGTGGCTATGCATAGCTTAAGTACCATCTATAAATTTGCTGACGATACAACCATTGTTGGTAGAATCTCAGGTGGTGACGAGAGGGCGTATAGGAGTGAGATATGCCAACTAGTGGAGTGGTGCTGCAGCAACAGCCTGGCACTCAACGTCAGTAAGACTAAAGAGCTGATTGTGGACTTCAAGAAGGGTAAGATGAAGGAACACATACCAATCCTCATAGAGGGATCCGAAGTGGAGAGAGTGACAGTTTCATGTCCCCAGCTGTCAAGATCTCTGAGGATCTAACTTGGTCACAACATGTCGATGCATTTATAAAGAAGGCAAGACAACGGTTATCTTTCATTTGGAGTTTGAATCCTGTCAACAAATGCACTCAAAAACTTCTATAGCTGTACCATGGAGAGCATTCTGACAGGCTGCATCACTCTGTGGTGGGGGGGGGGGGGGGGGGCTACTGCACAGAACCTAAAGAAGTTTTGCAGAAGGTTGTAAATCTAGTCAGCTCTATCTTGTGTATCAGCCTACAAAGTACACAGGACATCTTCAGGGACCAGTGTCTCAGAAAGGTATTGTCCATTATTAAGGACCTCCAGCAGGGCATGCCCTTTTCTCACAGTTACCATCAGATAAGAGGTACAGAAGACGGAAGGCACACACTCAGCGATTCTGAAACAGCTTCTTTCCCTCTGCCATCTGATTTCTAAATAGACATTGAATCCTTGGACACTACCTCACTTTTTTTAATATACAGTATTTCTGGGTTTTGCATGTTTTTTTAATCTATTAAAATACATATACAGTAATTGATTTACTTATTTATTATTATAAAATAGCCAGTAGAAATTCATGATGTGAGAAAATGAGCTTATAGTAGCCTAATGCAAGATATTAACTAAACTGGAATTTCACTGTCCAGAGCCAGCTGTCTTCATTTTTTGCTGTGCTCAGTTTTCTGGTGTCTCTAAAGATCATAGTGCTGCTTTTTCTTCCCAATATTTTTTATTAGCTTCTACATAAAGGATACAGAGTACAAGAAAGTGTATATAAGAGGTCAGAAAAGATAAAAACAAACCACCAGTTACATTATATCTGTTCATAACAACAATTACATTAGCCCATATTCATATAAGTTAATCAATAGTTATATTAACTATACTAACTTATTACAAAAGAAAGAAAATCTAACCCCTACCAAGACCAAAGCTGTTCATTAAGGAGAAAAGAAGGTAAATACCTTCTTGTATAATAAACATTAATAATAGCCAACATCTGAGTTTAAATAACGAATTGAAGGTTTTGAAAATAATTCAGAAAAGGTCCCCACAATGTTTGAAAGTCTTGATGAGATTCAGAAATTGAACAACGAATCTTCTCTAAATCTAAACATGACATAACGTCGCATAACCATTGAGCATGAGTAGGAGGAAAAACATCTTTCCATTTAAACAAAAGCATCCTCCTAGCTATAAGAGAACTAAAAGCCAAAATATGTAGATCAGATGGCTTCAGCTTAATATCTTGTCCTACAACAATACCAAAAAGGGTCGTCAGATGGTTAGGCTTAAAATTGACTTTAAAAAGTAAGGAAAAAGTTTGAAAAACTTCCTTCCTATATTTTCAAGAATTGGACAGGGCCAAAACATATGAATTAATTATTACATCTGTCACAGTAGAGAAATATATCTGAGTAAAAACGAGATAGCTTATCCTTAGTCATATGAGCTCTATGTGCTGCTTTTGAGTGAGTTAAACTTTCAGCCAATATTCTCTGTTCACCTTCTTGTCCTAAATGGGGCCAATCTTCAGTTCATATTGCAAATGGCAAGCAATAATTAGTTTGAAGTTAAAAGGACAGCTTTGCAAACAAGTATTGTCAATAGAGCAAACTTGCTGGTACTACAGCACCTGCGCTTATCACTTCTTAAGAGATACGTCATAAGACAATAGGGTGTTTAATCGGGCTTGTTTCAAAACAGACTACGTTGGCTAATTCATTTAGTTCAAGGAAGCTTGCAGGCTAGATTGATTTATCACTTAGCATTTCAAATAGGTGATGTCTAATAGTTGGAAGGTTTGTGTACTCAAGGAGTCAAATTCATAGCACTAATTGTGGGATCTCTGTCTCCAGAAGATTTCAGACCACTTGTGTTAAAAGATATCTGAAAAAAGTATCACGTGTGTGAAGTCACCCAATGGCAGAGAAATAGTATAAGTATAGGGAACAGTTCAGGCTTTTAAGGAATGATCCAAGAACATCAAGAAGAATGACTGAAACATGGGGTGAATTAGAATCCATTCTGCTGCCTTCAATTTCTGCAATGGATGACTGGTTCTTCTGCGGCTCTTGAGTATGTCTTATAGGAATTATGTTTTGGAAATCCTTTGTATTTTAGAAATGGTTTGTAACTTGGAAGCCTTTTGTAAGATTTAAATCCTCTATGAGTTTTAAATGTGTTTTAAGAATGTTGTTTTGATTTATATGTGTATCGCTGTGAATAAATTAAGTGTGTTTAAACAACTTTAACATGAAGTATTTCTTCTTTGGTGGAGGGGTGGGAGTGTGCTCAAATCATGGGTATTTTCAGAGAAACTCACCATAGAGGATAAACAGGGAAGTGAACTCATCTTTGAAGATTGGGTAGTTACATTTTAACTTCCCTTTAATGAGGATACCCACGGCTACTTATATCTTATTGGACTTCAGGTCTTTGTTTGAGTTTAGAACTTCGTGGTCAGGAGACCCAATACTCTCACAGTTAGCACCCAACATGGTCATGTAATACAAAAAGTATTATTTTAAAGAGAACTAATATTTAGCAGTTGTCCAACTCAGAGAGTGACTGACAAGTGCTACAGAACTCCACCCAGTACCATAAAATGATTGACATCCTGGTTCCAGTAGTCATGCAGGAAAATGCTGATGGATATTATGAATATTTTAATAATAGAATATAAAATAGGATAATACTCCAACCGCACCTCAGATTGAACTTGATGAATATTATGGGAGCCATGTATCTGCTTTCTATTTGCATTGCATTCTGTGCTGCAGGTTTTATTATGGTAACGAGTCTCCTGAACAGGAGTGTGGTAAAAATTTAGGGAATAAGTTACGTATTTTTGCTTATTTCCAGCAGTTCATAGCTTGGAACCAGCAGAAGTCATATCTTTTGCTGACTGCTGAGATAATGCTTATCTTACACGTGGGTATGCTTACGTTTCATCACTTCAAGGTTGTATGTTTGCTAATTGCTAATAAAGGATTTAACATTGGGAGCAATCATTGGAGCTGGGGGCACATCATACAAGTATAAAAAGTCTGCAGGGCAAGTGTTTTGTTTTGGTATTGCCGCTAGAGATATTTTATTCTTTAAGTGAGAGACTAGAATGGAACATAAAGTAGGATGCAGGTTAGACAGACCAAACCCCAAAATAAGACCCTTCCATTTTGATACAGGTGCAGATATTTTAAGGCTAAATTCTGATATTATTCAAAATGATAAACTCAGGGAAAATTCAGATTATAAGTATACATGGAAACAAGGTAGAGTTACCATACATATATACAGAATTAAACTAACATTAGAAATAGGCCTAAAATTTTTACACCAGCTTGCCTCAGATCATATAAAACTAGCACTTTTAACAATAAAGCACTGGATGCTTCCTGTTGGATGTGTACAACAATCAGACCAACAACCAAAGCAACTGCACCAGATGAATGAGACATGCAAAATCCTCTGCCATAATGAGGAAGAAGAATCACAAGCCCCCTTACACTATACCTTATGTAATTCCATCCCAAAAGAACAGGAATTCACTGCCTTAGAACAATATTTTACTATGGTATTCCATACACTTATTGCAGAAAGGCAAAGAGTCAATTACAGAAATGATTGACACCCTAACAAAACTGAAATATTCCCGCCCAGATATTGCAGATAAACCAATAGAGTAATCCCTAGACGTCCTTTGATTCTTGATGTGAATCAAGAATTCACATCTTGATTGTGAATCAAGACGTATTGTTTTAAAAAGAATTAATATTTAGTAGTTGTCCAGCTCAGACTGGACAACTACACTTCAAGAAAAGCACTGTTATGTCATTGAATGTCCTCAGGCAAGGAAACATGACATTTAAACCATTAGACTAGGGCATTCTGAAACAGCATTCATTTTCAAAATGAAGACTCTTCTATATTAGACAGATATCTCATTGCATTTACCCTTTATCATCAACAAATTTATGATCATACTTACTACAAAGATTTTAGATGTTTCCATTTCTCCAAATATGGCCACTATTCCACTCCATTGCTAAATGTCAAGGTAAAATAACTATTTTCTGCATTACTGGTTTATATTCTGAATGGTTCAGTGAAGCCCTTGATCTGTCTTTTGCATGGGAAGATAAGATAGAAAGATGCACTGGAGCAGAAGGTAAGATAAAACAAAAAATTTTCCTCCCTGATGAACTGAAACTGATGTAAGTCCAATAAGCTTTGTAGAGATTTATTACCATAGACTATAATATCTACCCAGATTTCCCATTTGCTCTTAATCAAACAGTTGTGAATAGTTTGTGCTGTGGTGTGAATAATACTTTACAACATAAATTAGTTCTGAACCATTGGTGTCCTTACAAAACCAATTATATTTCCAATAGCCTTTGACTGCAAATTGAAAAATGGAGTAAACAAGCCCATGACAAATCTTACTGTTGGAGGCCCATTGATAATGCTAAATTTTGGGGTTGTACTGATAACATTACTTGCCAAATAGTCAGTGTTACATATAGAGACTAGCTTTAATTATGGTTATGTATTCAGTCACATGGAATTAACATCAACAGGTAAAGAAAAAATCAACCCTTAACAATTTTCATCATATTTTTATAAAATATTAAGAGTAAAACTGCCTGTAATGCCATGTCCTGACAGTGCTCACTCTCCCAATAGCACTGAAGCTACTTTGGTTCACTTTGAAGGTAGAAATTTCTGATGACAAACATTTTTCAGACATACTGCTATCCGAGGATCACCCATCACTTTAGGCTTATAAAGGAAATGACTTGTGGAGTAGTTTGATTATATAATCAATGTTGCGTATCTCTAGACAAAAACACAAGTCCGGTTTTAAGGATTCAGTTAAGATAGATGCAACAAAAATATTTCAGAAGGACTTGATGTTCATCAACAACAGCAAGAAAATACTCAGTCAAATTAAAATAGTATTTCTCAATACGATACTGGAGAAACTGCACTGATACAGTCAGATGAGTGAGGCACCTCCTTTCACAAGTTTCCTTTGCAGACCCTTTCTGAGCCCATGACTGGCTTAACGCTCTAGCTGAAACAATAGCTAAGACCTTTTCAGCTGTTGCAAATTTAACTTCCGCAGCAGCGAACACAGTTTCTGGGCGGATTGGCACTGCCTTAAATTGGGTTAAAGATTAATTTTGCAGTTTCCCAATAGACAATTCCCTTAGCCATTGGAATCGTTGTTTTTGCAGCCCTCTTTCTGTTGAGACAATAAAGGCTGCAAGGACTGCAGTTTGGTGGCATCTGCTTTTACATAACAACTCCACTAACTCTAATACCTAACCTGCACTACCACGGATTGTTTCTCCTACGCTTGCTATAAACTGCCTCATACTCACCTCTTCATGTCTTGCCTATTTCTCTGGTTCATCCTCAACCCTGGGTGAAGAGCAGGGACTGCCCTAGTCATGTTATCCTTGTTCTTCTCCTTTTCCTTGTCCTGATCACTAATGTTGTATGTGGGCAGGCATATTTATCACCTTATCTTCGGGGGGTTCGGGATGTATCTGTCACGAATATTGGTCTAATAACGTAATCCTTTGGAAAGATGAGTCAACAAACATTAATTTTCATTCTCCTATTTAGATATTACATGGCTACTTTGTAACATGGGTAACTTCTTACAAAATGGTTTTTAAGACTCTATATAATGTACTTTGTAACTATATTGTTCATTGCTAATGAACTATCATGGTTTGCACATTTGATATTTATATTCAGACCAATCTGTCTTAATATATCTTGTGTGTTATGTTACACAATGAAAAAAGACTTACCAGGAGTAGAAAGATAGCTACCCCAGGGCATGCTGTACACCTGAGAACATTTTACCTATTCTGTTGTGATTTCTTTGGAAACAGTGACGTAATCCTCGGACATCCATGGTCTATAAAGTGTTATACTGCCTCAAGGTTTCACTTAAAATTTGGGTAGAGGCATACAATGCCTATATGGTAATTCTGCATAAGTGCAATAAATAGGACCACTGGGCCTAACAATACTGCTATTTGTGTTATTCTTTATGTTTTAAGACAATCTGTATACTTGGTTGATAAAATTGCAGGGTCTGAGGGAATAGACTGGGTAGCCCGTGCTCAGTTAAAGTTTTCTGGGAAAACACAGAAGTTGGGAATACGGGTCAATCATTGACAAAGGGGGAAGACCTGAACGATTATACTCAGAGTCTAGAATCACTAAAATGGGAAGAAATTTATGCAGCAGGAATAGATGGTATCAGAATAACATGCTACAGCATACCAATGGGTGTTCACTCCCATGGGAGGGACATAACCAACCCTTATGTTCCAACATCTTTTTCTGGGCATTCAGAATTAAAAGTACAGCCAAGTTCTTCAACAAGAGACTGTATCTTTCCTTACCTGATTACACATATAGAGGTAAATAGACAAATATTTATAAATATTTCAGGATCTATGTATATTATTGTAATGGATTAATATAACTTTCTATAGCTAAAATGTGAGATTACTAATCCCTAGGCAAAAAAATTACAGCAATGCTCAGTCAATCAGCATCATAAGTTGTTTACAAGACTCGCTTTCAGAAAATCTGAATAATATTGTGCACCACATTAAAGGCAATGTGGACACCCCATGAAAGAAATGAATTTGCTTCAGTTCAGTGAAAGACATTGCCAGCTGACCTGAATTAATGACGACAAGACAGTGATCTAAACTTGCATTAAGGAAATGGCAAAAACTGCTTGTGAAGAAGAAAATCTTGAAAATCTTATTTGAAAACAGGCTACACTGGTTAAGTTGTTTAGATCAAGAAGTTTGCAGACCACATTTGTATTATCACTTACCAAATCAAATAGCTGATGTTTAATAGTTGGAAGATTTGTGTACTCAAGGAGACAGTTTCAGAGCATTAGATGTTGATACCTGGGATCTCCATCTCCAGAAGCTTTTAAACCACTTGTGTTAAAAGGTATTTGAAAAGATATATCACATACAGTACATGTGAGGTCACAGAAGTAGCAGAAAAGTAGTATAGAGAACAGTTTAGGCTTTTAAGGAATGGTCCTAAATCATCAAGAAGAATGACAGAAACATGGGGTGAATTCCTTTGACTTTGATTTCTGTGGCAGACAAGTGGTGTGTCTGCAGTTCGTAGGTATGTCTTTTTAGCTTATAGTAATTGAACCTATGTTTTGGAGGTACTGTATGCTTTAGAAATGGTTTGTTATTTGGATGTCTTCCATAAGATAGAAATGCTCTATGAGTTTTAAATGCATTTTTTAAATGTTGTTTGGGTTTAAACGTGTATCACTAAAAATAATTTAACTTTGTTTAAACTACTTTGTTAGCTGGGTTGGGAACTGGGATCCATTGCTCAAATAGTGGGTATTGGCATCTAAACTTGCCGTTGAAGATAAACAGGCAAGTGAACTAGACTTTGAAGACTGAATACTTACAGTATTTTCTTCCTTTATTGAGGGCACCTGCGGCTATTTATATTGGATACGGCTTAAGGTGCCTTTGTTTGAGTTTAGAACTTTGTGGTCAGGAAACCCAATGCTATCATAGAGCATGATGCTTCATTAACTTGTTTGAATGAACAAATATCTCTGAAAAGCTAACAGAATGGTGTTAAGCTAAAACACTTGACTTCAGGTAACACAGTGAAATAAAAAACGCATAATACCCACAATAGCTTCTTACTTGGATTAGTAAGAAAAATAAATTGCCAACAAGCATTTTAAAGAATTGAGAGTTTCGGAGTGTTCTGTGGTGTCTAATTTTTGGTTCCTTGCTTTTTGCAGTGCAGTTAAAGTTCAAAGTAAATTAATTATCAAAGTACTGTATATATGTCACCTGATACAACCCTTAGATTTGGTTTCTTGAGGGCATTCACAGAAAAACCAAGAAACACAACAGAATCAAGGAAAGACTACACCTAACAGGATGGACAAACAGTGTGCAAAGGACAGTAAACTGTGCAAATACAAAAGAAAGAAGAACTAATAATAATTTAAAAATAAATAAATGAATGAATGAATGAATGAATAAATAAATAAGCAGTAATATCAAGAACATGAGATGAAGAGTCCTTGAATGCAAGTCCATAGTTTTTGGGAATTGCTCCCTCTGGTTCAAGAGCCTGATGGTTGAGGGATTATAACTATTGATGGACCTGGTGGTGTGGAACCTAAGGCTCCTGTACCTTCTTCCTGATGGCAGCAGTGAGATGAGAGTATGGCCTGGGTGATGAGGGTCCTCGGTGATGAATGCTGCTTTCCTGCAACAGTGCTCAGCGTAGATGTGCTGAACGGTGAGGAGGGCTTTACTTGTGATGGACTAAGCCATATTCACTACATCTTGTAGGATTAACCGTTCAAGGGCACTGGTGTTTCCATGTAACCAAATCTACTCTCCACCACACATCTATAAAAGTTTGTCAAAGTTTTAGATGTCATGCCAAATCTTCACAAACTTCTAAGGAAGTAGAAGCACTACCACGCTTTCTTTGTAATGGCACTTCCATGCTGGGCCCAGGACAGGTCCTCTGAAATGATAGCACAAAGAAAGTTGAAGTCGTTGACCCTTTCCACCTCTGATGCCCCGATGAGGACTGACTCAAAAACCTCCAGTTTACTCCTCCTGAAGTTGGTAATCAGCTCCTTGATCTTGCTGACATTGAGTAAGATATTGTTGAGGTGGCATCAGTGAACCAGATTTTGAATCTCCCTCTGTTATCTTGATTCATCACCACCTTTGTTTCAGCCAATAACAGTGCAGATGATATTAAAATTAGTAATATGCTGTTTGTTATTGAAGAAGGAAAATATCAGGAAGGCATTTTTATTTAGGGATAAAAATTGCAGTATAAACATCTATTTAGGAAACTGTGAAATAATGCATTTGAGGGCAAACAAGATAAAGGAACACAATAAACTGTGGGATACTCTGTGGATGGTCATTGGGATCTTCGAGTGTATGTCAACAACGACTTGTTATGTATATGTCTCATCTTTAAGTTTAATTGATTCTATTTTTGCAATGGTATTTGAGGTCTTAAAGTTCAAGAAAAAGCTTTCCAGTCAGAAAAAAAGGTACCTCTGTTGGTCTGTAAATAATTTAGTTTACTCTTGATGTATCAGTAAAGCAGCCAGCATAATCTAAACCCCACACACCCCAGATATTCTTTCTATTAGTCAATTCCATTGGGCTAAAGATACAAAAGATTGAAAACATGTACCACTAGGTTTATGGAAGAGCTTCTACCCCATTGTTATAAGACAATGGTTCCCTAATATGGAAAGATGGACTCTAGACTTACCACAGTCTTATTATCTACCTCCTGTAGCTGTTATGTATGTACCGCATTGTTACTGTTTTACAATATTTTACCTCAGTGCACTGTGTAATGATTTGATTTGTATGATCAGTATGCAAGACAAGCTTTTCACTGTATCTCAGTACTTGTGACAACAATAAACCAATTTCAAAGAATATAATAGCTTTGCTGGTCATTTAAGTTACTGAATATTTCTATAAATAAGGAGGATACTGAAACAGAAAATTGATATGATTCTCATGCCAGAATTACGAACAAGTGAATCAAAGGTTTCAAACAAATATGCCAAGGTTGATGTTGTTTGAGGGTAAGTAGTACATTCATTTACATAAACCTCTGGAGGTGCAGTTTCAAAAGCAACATTATTAACTTAGCCTTCTTACATTTCCCTTTACTTCCTTAATCCAGCCTTTCTTAACGTTGTTTCATTGTAGTCAATTTGATACAATATTTCAACTCTCCCTTTAATTTATGTTCCTCCTCCATCCTTTCTGTTTTTATTTTCAAATCTTTGAAATGCACTGGTTAAGGGGGCAGCCTGTTGTTCACCATGTACACTCGGGTACCATGCACATTGCAATCAGCAGATTATTGTTTAAAGTACTTTGGTGTTGATGCTACAAGGACACTCCTTTCAAGGATGGAAGTTATTCGACACTCCGCCAAAGAAAGATCTGGCCCAGTGTCACTTGTGATTTATTTGATGTTACTCTCACATAGAAAAACACGGGTTCCAGAGACACAAGCTCAAAATGTGGGTTGACACTACTATACACAGTCGTACCGAGGCAGACATCATCATCATCAGGGATCACTCATACTCGAGTATGATTCTTCTCCTGGTGGTTGACCTGGTCATTTGTGGGTCTTGAGATGACTGAAGAGGCTGATCCGTGATCCACAAGACCTGTTGCAGTGTTGGCAGGTGTAGGTCATTGAAGTGGTGGTGGATGCAGCTGGTTGGTCTTTCACAGTCTCTCCTTACGTTGAAGCTTCTTAGTCTCAGTGGCACGGTGGAGGTATTCTGCAAACTATGCAGTCCCCTCATAGACAGTCTGGCTCCAGCTTTCCCTATCCTGTGCTAAATTTTCCCATCCATTCAGGTTGATGTGGCACTTCTTCAGGTGGGTCTTGATATTGTCGTTGAACCACTTTTTCTGCCCCCCCCCCCCCCCCCGCAGGAGTGTGCTTTGCATCCTTGAGTTGGTCGAACAGGAATTGTTCAAGGAGGTGGATCAGGTAAATGGATGATGGGGCCAACCCATAGCGATTGGTGTTGAGTCACAATTGTAGCTATGAAGTTAATGTTAGCTTTTCCAAGATGCTGGAGTTAGTAAGCCTGTTCTTCCAGCTAACTCTCAGGATCTTTTGAGGGATCTTTAATGGTAAGTTTCAAGAGATTTATGTTCCTACTGTATATTCTCCATCACTCCATATTGCAAGGAGGGGAGGACCAGAATGTTAGTGTTGGTCTTGATATCCTGATCTTCAAAAACCCTCTTTCTCAGCCTGGCAAAAGCTCCTCTCGCACAGTCTATTCTGCAATTTATTTCAAGGTCAATGTTGGCTCTTGAAGAAAGAAGGCTGCCAAGACATGGGAAATGATAAGTGTTCTCCAGAAGGATGTTGTCAGCTTGGACGGTTAGAGGTTTAGGATCTTGATCTGGAGCAGGTTGGTGCAGAACTTGAGTTTTCTTGATGTTTAGATCAAGTCCTAGGAGCTTGTATGCTCAGGAAAATTCATCTATTGTGCACTGCAGATCCTCCTCAGGGTGACTATGATGTCTTGTCGTCTGTATATTGGAGCTCTGTGATGGAAGTACTTGACACCTTGCTCTTTGCCTTGAACCTGTGAAGGTTAAAGAGCCCCCCTATCCATCCTGTAGAGAATCTGGACTTCTTGTCGGATGCCTTGACCTGTGAGGTGAAAAAAGGCTGCAATGAAAATTGCAAACAGAGTTGGGTAATGGTGCACCCCTGTTTGTCGTCAGTCTCAACCTTAAAAGGTGCTGTTTGAGAGCCACTGTTGCTCTTATATCATTGTGTAAGAACTGCAGGATCTTAAGGTATTTCTCCAGGCACTGAGGTAGTACCATGCTGTAAGACACTTGGTAAGGTTCTATCTGCAGTCCCTAGTAAACAAAGGATTCCAATGCACTTGTAAAGTGCTTTGAGATGGTCATAGATCATGAATGAAGCTACAAAGAGGCACACTTTTATTTTACATATATTTATACAGTTAGCTGACGGCACTTTTTTATAGTTTGGTTGACAGCTTGATTCTTTAGCAGTTAATCAATCCCATGTATTATCATTTTACTTGATCACTTAATTATGGTTTTGAAAGAAATTACCAGAACATTTCTGAATCTGATCAATGAACATCAACAGATAGTTAGACAGACAAGCTTAAATAAAGAGAGGGAAAGAAAAAATAATGAAAAAAGGAGGAAAAACTGGCACAAATAAAAACCTTTTTTTTTTGCGGGACATCTATAACATTACAACCTAAGGGAATGAAACTGCACTCTGTGCCAGAGAATTTGACAAGCAGTAATTGAAAAAATCAAATGTTTAAATGCACTTATACCTGAAATGACTAAATTGCCAGACTGTAGTGAACTTTATATCTAGCATGTAAGTAGACAACTTGAATGTATCTAATATCTTTGAAAGGAAACAAAGCAACAAGAGAGTGATGAAGGGATGCCATATCTTCATCAGGAAGTTTGGTACCCATATCTAGCATTTCACCTGTCCTCACCTGAATTATTAGAATTGTCAATATTTTGACTGCAATCTCCACCATAGTTTTACCAAGTGCAGTTGATATATTCATACAGTTTTAACTTCCTTATTGACATATATAACATACACATTTGTTGGATATGTTGTTATCAATGGTAGTGCCTGAAGCAATTCAGATCCAAAATGATGAAATAATGCCTGATGGCTGTAATATATTCTGCCTATAAGAAGGCTGAAAAAATATGACCACCCAACTAAGCCATTGCTAAGGCTCTGCCAGTTGTCAGAGGTGTCAAAGATTGTTAATGCTTCTTAATATAGCAGTCATGCAGAAACACTCAAAAATAAATAACCGTCAAATGCTAAAAAAATAAAAATGTACAATTAAAAAAATTTAGGTATTTTCAGCTTGTCCTCTGGGAAGGCAGTCTATCTAAGAGAGGGAAAACTCTGATTTCAAATCTCCGCTGCCTTGCGGCCATACCCACTCATGGGAAAGGCTTCGGGAGTAAACCCTGAGGACAAATCCGGAGCTGGAGTCCCTAAGGCAGTCCGATGTTGGCTTCAACCTTGTTCTGACAACTCCTGCGACGTCACTGGTGCCAAAGCTGTATCGGCCCTTGCCCTTCCCTTGGACAACATTGGTGGCATGGAGGGGGAGATCTGTTGCATGGGCAACAGCCCGTCTTTCATACAACCTTGCCAGGGTTGCGTCCTGGAGAAGACTTTCCAGGTACAGATTCACGGTCTCGTGAAACTAACGGGTGCCATACATACAATTTTAAAAAATAATTTTAAACAATAAATAACTCTAAATAACTTTACACCTAATGTTCCTCCATGCAGCTATTCATCTCCATTCAAATGAATGAGCTCACTGATTTCAAATTCCTGCAGCTTCAGTGAGAAGGTTTCCTTATGCAGTATACAAATAGAAATTCCAAATCTCCTGACATTTATTAGGTAAATGCTAGTGGAATGGCACAGAACTGATGACATTTCCCAGCACATTCTGGACAATTGCATCTTGCTTTCTATGTGCACATATCCTTTCAGTACTGATTAATTTGCATATGATCAGTGCTGCCATCATCTATGCTGCAAAATACCCAGTAACCGTCAATACATAAAACTGCAGTCAGATGATAATTTGTTATCCACTAACGTATTCATAATTAATTTCAAGCTGGCATATAGTCTTCTGAATAGGTCATCTTTTCGTGGCTTTAAAAGATTAATCAATAATAAACTACTACTATGAGAACTAATTCAGTAAGTTTAACATTTTTAGTTGCAGCATGGATTTGCACTTTCTGCTAAACAAGAAACTTATGCTTATTATTATGTGGAAATTTTGTCTTAATTCCTATTCACTGGTGATATAAATGATTTAATCAATATGAATGCCTTTACTAATATTGGTATGTTACAACTATGCATAGATGTTGATGTTTTAATGGTAATTTAAGGGAATCCAACACTACCTGGCAGGAACTGGGTAGATGGTAAAAGCACTGTTGGGTAGGGACTGGTTTATGCAAATTGTTCGCTGCTTTTACTTTTTAACATCCTTACTAGCATTCTATCACCTCTTAGGTAGTCCACTCATCAGAGATGGATGAGAACTTCAGAGATGTGTCAGTGGTATGTTCTATGAAATAATTAGGACACCAACACTGTTTAATATCATGGAAGTCTCTCCCTGCATCAAAAGAAGTCAGAACAGCTGTGAGCATTTGTTTTCTGGGAGCCATCAGGACCAGCCATCAACTCTAGGTATTTAGATGATTCCATGAATGTGACAGGATGACTTCTTGGAGTCAAATGATATCCTCTACATATGTGATGGATCATCAATTATATTAAGGGGAAGTACAAGAGTTATATTACCCAGGATTGCCACTGAGGGATTAACACTTGCCCTGCCATCTATTTCTTGCCTTGTTAAACTCAATGATATTCTAATTATACATGCTAACTTCTTTTTAATGAAATGACATGTAGCTTTGTTTACACAGCATTATTGGCACAGTTTCGAACTGAACTGCAATTTTTCTTCTGACAGCTGTATTGCACTGAAGTTGGTAACGCTGAAATAGAAGAAATCCATTCATTGAACAACTTAATACATTGAACTATAAATGCTATTTACAATATCATCTGCTTATTATCTGAAAATATGACATGAAGAACTGATAGATAATTTACATGTATGAAAATAATGAAAATTAGATGAATATAGTAGAATAGTAATCTATTTCAGTACCAGCAGTAATGAACTTTCAATTTTGTATTTGGGCTCATTTTCAATATGAATTCTATTTCATAAAATGTCAGATGATTGATATGAAGACATGTACTGCTTTATCCTTGTTTGGATTCTCATGAATATTAATAAGGAAAATATTAAGAACTGTTTGGACTTACATAAAGATGATAAATGTCTGGAGGCATTGGAAATGCAGACCATTTAAATCACTAAAAGTAATAACAAAAAGAACGATTCATTCTACCACAAACGCATACAGTAGAAATCACTTATCTTGCTGACAAGTGTTTGGTATCATTTATAGAACAGCTAAATTAGCACAACATGGACTTCATTTGTTTTTGACCACAATGTTTAAATGCAAAATCAGGAAATTTTGGAAGAACTCAGTCAGTCAAGGTGGAGGTTGATTTCATTATCAATGTCTAATTTTATTGAGAGGTATCTCCTGAGGCAAATGCAGTAGCACACATTTCCTAGGGTTTTATTAGAGGTTCTGCATTGTCAGGTGGCAGCATTGAGCAGTAGCAAGATGTTGGGAGAGAACCTTCATTTTGAAGATATTAATTAGAATGCCCATTCACATGATGCTTCACTCCCCGAAAAGCTCAACACCTTTTATGGATGCTTTGAAAAGAGAATAAAACTATACCTGTACAAACATTCACTGAATCTGATGACCCTGTGATCTTTGTCTCAGAGGCTGACATCAGAACATCCTTGAAGAGAGTGAATTCTCACAATGTGTCGGCCCTGAAGGTGTACCTGCCAGGATATTGAAAACCTGTGCCAACCAACTGGCTGGAGTATTCACAAACATCTTCAATCTCTCAGTGCTCCCACCTGCTTAAAAAAGGTGCTAATCATACCCATGAAGAGTAGGGTGAGCTGCTTCAATGTTTATTGTCCAGTTTCACTTATATCTACTGTGAAGTGCTTTGAAAGGTTGCTCATGGCTAGAGGTAACTCATGCCTAAGCAAGGATTGGACCCATAGCCATTTGTCTAAGGCTTTAGCAGGTCTGCCATGGATGCAATACCTACATCAAGCTGGTGATTATTGATTACAGCTTGGCGTTCAACATCATCATCCCTCAACAGTCAACAATCTTCAAAACATGGTCCTCTGTAACTCCCTCTGCAACTCCCTTGACTTTCTCATTAGGAGATTACAGTCAGTGCAATCGATAATGACATCTCCTCCTCACCGATCACGCTTGCTTAGCCCACTGCTCTATTCTTTCTATGTTAATGGTGGTGTGGTTAGGCATAGTTCAACTGTCATCTATATATTTGCTGATGAGACCACTGTTTTTGGCAGAATTTCAGATGGCAATGAGGAAGTATACTGGAGTGAAATAGGTATGCTGGAAAAATAGCATTCAACAACATCTTGCATTCAATGTTTGTGGACTTCAGGAAGGGGAAGTTGGGAGAACATACAACAATCCTCATTGAGGGTCAGTGATGGAAAGGGTGAGCAGTTTCAAGTTCCTGGACATCAACATCTCAGAGAATCTACCTTGTGGCACCAAATTTATTCAATCATGATGAAGACACACCAGCAAATGCTATTTCATTATGAGTTTGAGGAGATATGGTACATCACCAAAGACTCTAACAAAATTCTACAGATACAGTATACGATGGGGAGTATTCTGACTGGTTACATCACTATCTGGAATGGAGATGCTAATACACAGGATTAAAAGAGATTACAGAGGATTGTAAACTCAACCAGCTGCATCACATGCAGAAGCCACCCCATATTGAGGATATATTCAAAAGATGATGCTTCAAGAAATCAAAGTCCATCATTAAGGAACCTCACCATTCGGGACATGCGCTTTTCTCTTTGCTATCATCAGAGTCTCAAGGATTATGTAAAAACCCAACATTAATTGTCCAAGGATACAGAAGATAGAATCAGAATCAGCTTTGTTAATTCCTCTTTTGTACTATTTATTTTATATTATAGTTTATAATTGCTTATGCCTGCACTATACTGCTGCCACAAACAATAAACCTAATGGCATATGTCAGTGATGATAAATAGATAGATAGATACAGTGCAAAAGAGGAATGGCAAGATAGTGTTCAGGGGTTCATGGACTATTCAGAAATGTGATGGCATGTGGCAAGAAGCTGTTCCTAAAATGTAGAGTGTGAATCTTCAGGCTCACACTCTAGATGATAGTAATGGGAAGAGGGCATAAAACAGATGGTGAGGGTCCTTAATGATGGATGCCACTTCCTTGTTTTTCTCCAATAATGTTTCATTTACAGTTTAATGAATTCCAACTAACATTAGACTGTGCACAGCATCAGGATTATAGTTGACAACTGTAATGAGAATCTTGGCTTCTCCACTAAAAACACCAACCGTTCTAGTTTGAAGAGAATGGCCCAGATATCCAAAAATCTGTTAGCTACAAAAAGTACATTATTCTTGGTTTGGAAGCTGTACCAAGCCTCCAACGAAAAGACTCCTGAAGGTGAACACTCCTGTGTGGACTATTACGCTGGAGGTTAAGGTACACACAGTTGGCCATGCTTTGTATTTCGCACTTCAACTCTCTCTCCAAATGCCCATTTCCAGATGTAAGGTTTTTAGCTACAGGCGTCCCTGTAAGAATGTTGAGCTAACCACTATGCTACTGTGGCACCCTAAATGTCAGGTAGAATAATACCCACTCATGGACTATTACCTCAATATATTATGTTTTGAAATGATCTGCAGGGATAGCATGCAAAACACTGTCACATGTATCTTAGTAACTACAAAATTGCCAATCACCAATGACCAATTGCCAATTCTTGAATTATCCCACATTCATCAAGAAAACATTGAGCTGATGATGGCACAGATGTAGACAGTTCCTTCATGCTCATGATCTTGCCTCATATATTTGATAATCAGTTCCTTCAAGTTTTAGTGAACAATGCTATTCCATAGTTCTAGAGAAAGAATCTTAAATGTCATGATAGGCAAGCAGGACTTACTCTCAAACCATCTTGATTAGTCTTACTTCATTCTCACCATCAATTTATCAGAAGAGTGGCAGATCTGAGTCTTGAGTAGAAATATTATTATGAGGTCCATCACCATATGCAGCTTTGGATAAAAAATATTTTAATTGAGTTCACACATCCAATAAAAGGTAATAAAAATAATTGGATCACAGCAAAATTTTCCACGTGTTTTAAACTCACAGCTTTACACCATAAAGACATCGCTTTTTGTGACATTCAAGCCAGGACAGTACAATAAGGAGACAAGCTGTTGCTCATACAGCAGGCTCCTCGCATTCTCTCCATGCAGCTGATGAGTCCAAAGGATTGGCACCAGTGGCGCTGAAGGAGTTGCAAGTCAGCATTGAAGTCAATGCATGACTGGCTTGAGGATGCCAGCTCAGGAGTTTCCCCATGAGTGGGCACAGCTGCAAGGCAGTGGAGGTCTGAGATCAGAGGTTTCCTTTTTCTAGATTGTTATGTTTTGTAACTCTAGAAATTAATCTAAAGAAAAACACGCGAGTACAGGAATACATGTGTGGAATAGTTTTGTTTTACTTTAGTGAGGTGCACACTTATGACATGATGACATAATGACACATGCCATTAATGTATTTTTATGTATAACCCTTAATGAATTATGAAAACAATAAAGAATGATCAAACAATATATCTACAATATTACTCAAAATTACTGAATTAATACATTCACAACACTCCTCTCTGCATACTATAGACTCCAACTCAATATAGAATACATCTCAACTAATATACACACATAGTAGATTTTAAATTGTCCCATTTAACCACTGTAGCTTTAACTACGGTGGAGTCTTTCTTACTCTTGTCTTTCTTAACAAGTGGGGTCATTCTGCTTGGCAGGTGAGAATTGTGACTGTGAAACAATCTCAAGTTCTGGGGCCTCTGCTGTGGTGGTGGTGGTAAGAGTTGATTCTGGAACTATTGGAAGTGGTTCTGACAATTCTGGACACTATTCTTCTCAAACAGTTGTCTCTGTTCTCCTCAACTGATCAGTACATTGTTTCCAAATGGTATCAGATGCAATCTCCACTGTGCAGAAGAGCAGTTCTTTTCTGTCCTTAATCTTTCCAAGTACCCTCTTTTAATCAGCTCTACAGTCTCTCACCAGTGCTGCTTATTCAGGAATGAAACTTCAAACCTCTTTGCTTGAGAAGCCCTCAGCTGTTTGTCCTGCATACTCCTTCTGAGATTGGATTTGAGGAAATCCAAGCAGTAACAGAATTACTGGTGGTAGAGTGTGCTGCTTTGCAATATGCAAGGAGGAAATTGACAAGTTTCTCATTCAGTGTTAGTATAGTGTGTTCTGCTGACATTGCTCGCAGTGCATTCTTTAGACTCTGGACAAAACTTTCCACCAAGCTATTTGACGCAGATGTAATATGTGTCATTCCATTCATTTTCAGGAATGACAGAAACTGTTCAACAACAACCAGTGGTCCAGTGCCACTGGCTAAGTGTTCTGAAATAGCTGTCCTTGAGAAGAGCCTTCACAACGCACCAACAGTGTGCGAGGCTGTAGTGGAAGCTATTGGGAACACTTCTGGCCACTTTGTAGCTACTACCCATCCACTATTACCAAGAAATGTGTTGCTATGAAAAAATCTGCACAAGTCCTCTGCTAGGGAAGTGCAGTCCATTTCCAGGGATGGAGAAGCGCTGCACTGGCATCCCGAACAGTATATGGCAAACTGCTTGATCTGCTAACCTATCCCACACCACCAGAAAATGCTTTGAGCCAACACTTTCATTTTACCATGCTTAGATGACTGGCATGTAGCTCCTCCAGCACTTTAGCTCTCAGATTGAGTGGTACAACACCTCTCAATCTCCACATAAGGCAAACCCCATCAAGGCAAGTTCATCAAAGCATTGGTAAAAATAGGGGATCTGGACTTACTGTTGCATATTCCAGTCATTTTTGGTTGCTATGGAGACCTAAGACAGTGTGGGGTCCTTTTGGGTTTCACTTTTGATCACCCCTGTAATATTAGCAAAACTTTCTTCTGTGTATTTAATACTTAAATAATATTTGTGTAATTTTGTATATACAATATATTGGTTGATTAAACATTCTTGTTCAATTTAAATAATTCATTATAGGTTATATGTTAAAAAAAGAGAACTGAAAATGTTATCACTCTACAACATGATACATGCTCTCCTCACTTAAATTGAACATAAAGTTAGACCTGCATTTTAAACCCCAAACCAGACTCAAGGCCTCTCTGTCAATCTGTGCAAAGTTTTTTTTCTCTGCATTGGTAAAGTAATGTGATGCCAAGGCCATGGGGTGTTCACTTTCACCACTCATAACACGTGACATGACTGCACCAATACCATAAGGCGAAATGCCACAGACAAGCGTCACTGGACAATGTGGATCATAATGTGTGAGCACATTGTCTGAAATCATCATTTCCTTTGCCTTTTGGGGAACCACCTTCTTTCAACTACTATTTCTTCCCTTTCTATATTAATGAGTTCATGGGTTAGAGAACAGTAGCCAGGTTTGGCAGGAACCTGTTATAGTAATTGACAAATCCTGAGAAGGACTGCTGTGACATATCCTTTGATCTTGGGTGGCATCCACTATATCTTGAATTTTCTTAGCACATTTATGTAAATAATGGTGTGTGTGTGTGTGGCCTCTGTTGTTGTGGTCGACCATGGGTACTGCGCCTCTGGTAGTCACTGGTTTGTCGAGCAGCATCGACTGTGGCTATTGAGGCCGATCCTGGAACGGCAGGGTCTGCCACAGTGGCTGCATGTGTAGAGCGTCGTGGAATTGTTGTCCACTGTCCGCTGTACTCTCTGTTTAGCTCTCCACTCCTCAAACTGACTCAGGATCACTCTTTCACCTTGCTCTAGGTGTTGCTAAAGAATACCTCACCATTTGTTGCCGTCATCTGCTGTATCCTCCCAGCACACTGAGTTGATTTTTAAGGTTTTCATGTTGCGCTTGCAGAGGTCCTTGAGGTGAAGCTGAGGTCTAACAATGTTCCTCTTGCTGTTTCTAGTTCTCCCTAGAAGATGTCCTTTGGCAGTCTACCATCCTTCATACGATGGGTGTGGCCCAGTCAGCACAGTCTGCGTTGTCTTAAAAGCGTGAACATTGTGGGAAGTCAAATGCGGGAGAGGACCTCCGAGTTTGGGACTTTGTCTCTCCAAGTGATGCCAAGTATGCAGTGAAGGTTGTGCAGGTGAGAACTATTGAGTTTCCTCACCCGCTTGGAGTAGATGGTCCAAATCTCGCTACCATACAGGAGGGTGCTGGTAACGCATGCATTGTACACAGCAGTCTTGGTTTTTGTAGTGAGTTTCGGATACCACAGTAAGTGATGCTCATTTTAAAGGATTTATGCTTGTTGCATAAGAACATAAGAACATAAGAAATAGGAGCAGGAGTAGTCCATCTGGCCTTTCGAGCCTGCTCTGCTGTTCAATAAGATCATGGCTGATCTGGCCATAGACTCATCTCCACCTACCTGCTTTTTCCCCTTAATTCCCCTACTATCCGACCTTATATTTACTGAGGTAGCCTCCACTGCTTCATTGGACTGAGAATTTCACAGATTCACCACTTTCTGGGAAAAGCAATTCCTCCTCATCACCGTCCTAAATGTACTGCTCCAAAACTTGAGGCTATGCCCCCTAGTTCTAGTAACTATTGCAATGTTCTCTAAGCGCATTATCTTCTAAGCTTTTTAACACTGCCATGAGATTTTGAGGATGTTCCTTGTCATCCTTATTGGTTGTCATTCAGGTAATACTGAGTGTCCAGGCAGCCTTGCAGCACCTGGTCCATCGCTTTCTGCCACAGTGCAGATGCCACTCCAAAGATAAACTCATTATAGCAATAAAGTGCTTTGTGAGTTTTTATGGAGAGGAACACTTTGGATTTTTCTCCCATCTCCATTTGTAGTTAGGTCTCAGCTAAGTCCACTTCGCTGAAGTGCTTTCCTTCAAAAGATTTACAATTATATTGTCTCCTCAACCTTGGAAAAAAATTCCTTGCGCCTTCATGCAATCTAGATCACTGACTACTTTTCACAGATGGTATAAGGAACCAGATGAGCTTTGTAAAACTTGGGTGTGGCATTTTCATTTAACATTATTTTAACCTTGATATATTTAAGTTTTCTAATGCCCTTCTTGAACACAGCTATGGTATCATCCAGTATTTTTCTTAATTCACTTTCTTTTGATCCATTTGCATAGGATGTGGCATGCAAATAGTTGATGGATCTCCAATCAAATTATTAATTGTCTAAGCCAATCATGGCCCTCCTGTATTTACAACATGCAAGCACAATGTAGCTTGTTGCTTTTTCTATTTCATTGTTATGAATGTCGTTTCCTCAGGAAGTATCTTGTCTCCAGTACAAGTTCTCAGATGGGTATCTGCAGGCATCAGTTCAGTATGTTTGAAATGCTGTTCAAACTCATTTTGTGGAATGATTGAGAATAGCTGAGCCAGTGTCCAATTCTATTTTAATTAATTTGCAGTTTACTTCTTGGTTAAGCCATATTAGTTGTCTCCTGTTAGTTTTCACATTGTAAATCTCAAGGCTACTCAGTCCCCTGTAATTCATACCTTTCTCAGAATTTTCCAACAACAGCATTCTAATGATTGCTTATTTTGAAACTCCAACTTGACTTTTTATCTTTTTCTGTTCCCTGCACAGTCCATTTATTTTTATCTGCCCAACATACTCTTTGTCTGTGCCCTACTTTGTTGCATTTTCTTCAGTCTTCACCTTTAAACCTACATTTCAAGTCAAGTCAAGTCAGTTTATATTGTCATTTCGACCATAACTGCTGGTACAGTACACAGTAAAAACGAGATGTTTTTCAGGACAATGGTGATACATGAAACAATACAAAAACTACGCTGAACTACGTAAAAACAACACAGAAAAAAAAACTACACTAGGCTACAGACCTACCCAGGACTGCGTAAAGTGCACAAAACAGTGCAGACATTACAATAAATAATAAACAAGACAATAGGTGACATGCCTGGTGAATATGAGCACATGCCACTAAAGTAATATAATTTGTTTGGCCAGGCCAATTTCTATTTTGATGTTGCTAATTTGTTCACACACACTTTCATTCCGGACTGCTACTTAATTGTGTCTCTGTTTCCATTAACATAGCAATTTCAACTGCTCTTTTAAATGTGAGTTGTGCTTCAATTAAGAGCCATTTTTGAATACTTTCTTATAAGATGACAGAAACTAAACAAACTCTTTGTACATCATTAAGCCCATCATTGAACTGACAATGCTCAAACAATCTCTTTAATTTAGCCACGTAAACTGAAATTAACTCCCTTCCTTTACATTGCACTTATGAAACCTCAAGTGTTCTACAATAGACAATGGTTTCAGTTCCTGCCTTATTTTCACAATATCAGGAAAACATTTGACAATAGATATAATAAACATATATCAATAGATGATCCAAGATGGTGGCACGACGCAGCTTGCAGCGGCCACTCCGGAACTGATTATCTGTTATTAGTGAAGTGGGGTGCCGTGTGCAATCATAATCGATTGAAAACAGATGTGGAAGCATGGAGAAACATTGGGAAATTCCAGGAAGACCTTCTTCGTTGCTGCTGCTGCTGTGAGGTCCGGGACTCTGCTGGGAAGAACAGGCCCCCAGTCCTCGGGTTCGTGTTGCCGTTGGCGGGGGTGTCTTAATACACTCGGCAGAGGATGGTGCTCGGAGAAGCTGTGCCGGAGGGGATGGTCGGAGGCTCGGAGGTTCGACGGACTCAGGTCGCTTTCGGTGTGTGCTGCGTCTGCGAGGCTGGTTTCGACGGAGCTTCCATTGTGTGCTGCGTCTGCGAGGCTGAGTCGGGCGGCGACTTGAAGTCCATAGCAGGGGTACTCCCTTCTGCCGCCGGCGTGGGATGACGAGTCTGTCGGGACCCTGGGGACTTGTGGAAACTGTGGTGATTTCTTTTGAACTTACAGTCCTTTAACATCTTGGACTATTTTTACTGTGCCCACAGTCTGTTTTTTTTTATCAATTATGCTATTGTTTGCACTGTTGTAACTATATGTTGTAATTATATGGTTTTGTGCAGGTCTTGTAGCTTTAGTTTTTGGTCTTGTTTTTGTCTGGTGGGTTTGGAGCTCCTTTCCAGGGAACGCACTAGACGGTAGCGCGATATTAATACACAGTAGCCTCTCCGCACTCTGGATTGGGGTTTGCCAAACATTACGTGGATTTTCTGGTGTAGTCTGTTTTGTCATATGCTTTTGTGATATCATTCTGGGGGAAAGTTGTCTCATTTTTTAACTGCATTGCATTTGTGGTTTCTAAATGACAATAAACGGAATCCGAATCTGAATCTGAATCTGAAAACATATTCTGACTGGTTTGTTTGGAGCAGTTAAACTTCTAAACAAACTGTATGCTGTTCCACCAATTACACTCAGTAACACTAGCATTCACTTGGCTATTTCACTTCCTTCAAAATATTGCTCAGTTCACTCAGTATACCATATCCAGCTATCTGTGGTGCAATCAAATGTGTGTACCTTTCCAAGTTAGACAGTCATTTCTGTTTTTTAAAAATTTATTATTGTCACTTGGTACTCACTGTTTATGAAACCATGAGTTTCATTCGTTCCCTGCCTTGTCGGTCCCCTTGCAAAGAAAAAAATAAGCTGCACTTTTTGTTTTACTCAAATGTTTATCTCCTCTTGTGAAGAAAGCATGCTACACTTTTCTAAAAATACTTAATAATCTCACTAGAGATTAACAGATCAACTAGATCAACAGATTAACTAGATCAACAGGTAGGTAGTTGTCTTGGGTGTGTTTAAAAATATACTCATCACCACTGTTACGTTTTGTAACTCAGGAAATTAATTGAAAGAAAAACATCGGAGTCCAGGATAATGTGTGCACTCCAGTCTCATTTCTATTTTACTGAGATGTGCACATATGACATGGTGGCATAATAACATATGTCATTTACATGCTTTTAAATATAACCCAGAACTAATTATGTAAACAACAAATAATGCTTAATCAAACAATATATTTACATTTTTACTCAAATATTAAATATGCAACATAGATTAGCTCCTAACCATGGCTGATGAGCCCACTGCCCAAAACAACTCTTCTTAAGGTGTCAGTAACTGCCTTTGCCTCTTCTCCTGTCAGTAGAAACAGTTCCGCTGGACTTAGTAGCTAAGCCACATGAGATGCTCCAGAAGCTGAGGCTATTTTAGATGCGCACCATTGGAATAATTTAATAGGTTGTGGAAGCTTATCCCCACTGCCATCCCTAGCTATAACAACCTTAAGGAAGCTACAAATGAGTAGCTGCCATTTTGCTAAGCAATATTACAGTTGAATCAGACTGCCTCTGTGTTCACTAGTAAATAAAATTATGAATGTTTCTACCACTGGAGATGGTTTTAACACTCACCGCAAATGTACTAGTTCCATACTGATGCATATAAAAACTCCATAAACTCTTTTCCTTCATGAGGATCTGCTTCTCCTGATTTTTAAATAGCTATTCAACTTTAACTTGAGGATGTACTTGGTTGCTCGGTCAAGAAGCAAGTTTCCTAATGCTTTTCATGATCCATCAGCCCATTGGATAAATAGATGTTTTCTAACCTCACACGCTCTTAATCCCAATTTTAACTGGTAACTACTCATCACTGATTTCCCACCTTCAAGACACAATATTTTCCTGAGTTATTCCAACAGCTTCTATTACTTTACAAATGTTATTATAAAAAACTGCTGAATTGTTTTTAGCAGGCATGTAATTATACCTATGTAAGCAGCATTCATTATAAATGCAGACACAACAAACTTATTACATAATATATTTTTAAAAACTCAATATATGTAACATACTAGTAGGAACAGAGATGCAAGTGAGTAACCAGACCAAGTGAAGCTTATATTTAAACTTGGGACCTAGAGGAAGTGTTTGTGTGTACATTATTTGTATAGCTGGTCACCAGAACCTGAGACCACCAAGTTGTGGGTGGAAAGCAAGTTTCTCAATGCAGTTAGCTATAAAGCTTGGCAAACTTACTCCAAGCTTGCAGGAGGACAGGTTGAGTAGGAGGAGCCAGGTGTAGCAACCCTTCTTGTATTTTTTGAAGTTGAAAGGAGAGTAATGCAGTTCCTGACCCCATCTTTGGACTATTTTACTGGACAATGATTCAATAACAAAGCCTACTAGGTACACACTCTACCCGGTGAAAGATCAAAAATACAATCCCCGTATGCCCAGCCCATCACATCGACAGATGGGTTTACTAAAGTAATTTCCTACTTGATCAAGTAGAAAGAGATTAAAAATTGAATAAACGAAAGCACAAAAGCTATTATTCTTTAAAAAAAAAATAAGTACTTTGCGACTAGAAACGTTTAAGTATGGTGCAGATTTGGTCAACAAATATTTTTTAAATACTGTTTTATTTATTTAATTTTCAGAATATTTAATTGATCTGGACCAAGTTGGCTTCTATAAGTGATGAAAGCTAAAAATCAGCTTGAGTGCCATTTCTGAAATATATTTAAACACCCATACATAAATATAAACAATATTTAATTGTGTCCATGAGTATATTGCAAAGAGATTACTCACCAACAATATTAATAGGAAATGTTGGAAGAGCACAGCATACTGGACATCATTTGAAAAAGAAAAGAATTATAGGCTTGTCAGCTGTTATTTTCAGACTTGATTGGCAAATGGCTGCTTTTTAGTCTGGAGGAAAGTGTGTAGTGACATTACACATAAAAAGTTGGTGGGGCCTTTTCTACATTAACCATCTAAACTTGGGAGGTATGACAAGTTCTAATTCTGCAGGTGACATAAAACTTGATAATATTGTGAAATATGAAGCAGATAGTGATAGATTGCAGCAGCATATAGAGACTTTGGTACAATGGGTGGACACATGGCAGATGAAATTTAATGCAGAAAAAAGTACAGTGATAAATTCTGGTAGGAAGAATGAGCAGAGACCATATATAACAATAATACTTGTTCTAAAAGGGTTGAAGAAGTAGAGAAACTCAATACTCTGTGCACACTAATCACTGAAAGTCACGGTGCAGGTTGAGAAAACAATAAGGTAAATATTATTTTTGGCTTTATTTATAGAAATATGGAGCATAAAAGCAGGGAGATTGTCCTGAACCTATATAAAATACTGCTCTGGCTCAACTGTAGTATTGTGTTCAGTTCTGGTTGTCAGGTTATGGGAAGGATATGACAGCATTTGAGGGAGACCAGGAAAGATTTATAAGAGTGATCCTTGAGATGAGAGACCATAGTTACAAGCATTGATTAGAGCAGCTGGGAATGTTTTCTTTAGAGAAGTGAAGGCTGAGGGGAGGTTTGACTTAAGAATAGAAAATGTGAGGGGCCCAGAGTAGAGTATAGAAGGATATTCCCTTTGGTGGAGGGGTTGAGAATTTGCGATCATAGGTAAGAAAGAAAGGAGAAGAGAATTAAGAATAACATGAACAAACAAATATTTTTATGCATAATATGTTCAGAACCTGAATGCACTCTGTGCATATCTGATGGAAGCAAGTTCCAGAGTGGCTATTAAGAGAGAATATAAGAAATGCATGGTGAAGGTAAACTTGGAAAGCAATGGAAAAGAAATCATGAAGTGGAGGGTTATGGAGCGGAACTGTAGCTGCTCTGGGAGAACTAGCACAGACATAAACAGTCAATTGGCTCCTCCTGTGCTAAAAGCATGATTCTATGATATAAATCATAGGCAGATTTGATGAACGCAAATATGAACATCCTCACCTTTTGTCAATTCAAATTTATTTGTTATCTAGTAAGCAAGGCAACTAAAGAAATAAATAAACCTGCATCAACCCCATAGCTTCAGATAATGCCAAAATGAAACCACCTGGCATTATGATCTCATGTCCAGTGGTCCACATGGACTGAAAGGAATTTCATGTTTTATTTGATCGTCCAGACTGCCTAACCCACAAGTGACATAATCCCGATTAAATTTCCTGAGGGTGAATTGGGTTGATTCCAGTCAGGGGATTTCAATGTAAATTCAGCTAATCAAACCAATAGGCTGACCAGAAATTATAATTGCATGATGATATTACACTCAAGAATGCTCCAAATTAAAGAGAAGGTAAACTAGGTTACAGCAAGGATAACTAAAATTACATTTAGGCAGCATGATGCTGTGAATTAATATTTTTTGGGTAACTCTTTCCTTACCTGATACTAAAAGGAGATATTGGCAGGGAATAGTTGGCACAACTTTTTCCAGGGCATATTCCTCTTCCTCAACAAAGAATTCATTCTGTCAAGACCAATTCTGCACCTTTATTCAGATGTGGAAGTTTGATAACAGCAGATGCCCAGGATAGGAGAGAGACTTGGTTTGGAGAAATCATAGGCACATTTAAGCTGAACATTCAGTGTTGCGCTTTACCAGCAATACACATATCCCCCCCCCCCAAAAAAAAACCATTTAGATATAACTCCTTGTGGCTCCTTTCTATTATTATTACGTTAGTCTTACTCCCACAGGTTGCCAGTGTTTTGATCTCTTGTCTCTAATTTTATTAAGTTATATCAGCAATTTAATCCCAGGGTACCTGCATTGTAGCTTACTGTTCTGCACCATTTGTACACATGGAGAACTTCATCAAATATGATTCGATACAAAAACTCCAAAAACACCTAAAGCTTATCTTATCAAACTATAAAAGTGTAACATTGCTGAGATGTAGGGGACACAACAATGACTGCACAAAAATAAGATTTCAAAATTGCTACTGATATAATGGCATATTCAATTCAATACTTAAAGGTGCATTACAATGCTAAGAGTAAGTCCACCAGATAGTAATTAATTTGACTGAAAATGATTGCACTATGATAAATACAAGGCAGAAATTTATGCAGACTATTGTAATCTTGCTGAATGACATAAGGGCATATGTGTTTATGTTTGGAATGATAAATAGCTTCAATGAAGAAAGATACATGGAAGTTGATATCATAGAACTTTTGAGGATGTTAAATCTCTAATGTTCAAAATCAATTAGATTATGCTAAAATATTCAGGACAGCAAGTAGATGATTTATTTGCTGACTATAATCAGGAAAGAATGAGTGGATGCAATTGCATTCTGGTAGTTTAACAGGCTCACATTTAACAGAGGTGCTACTCAGATAAAACCGTGTGAGTATATGTCACCTCATGGCCACTGTTCAAAGCAACTGGTTTAAATCAGTTTCTTTGAAACAGCTTCACTTTAGTTTATGTTCTACAATGATAAATTATATATCCATTAATTTTGCTTTACTGAACTCCAGCCTGCTTGGAGTGGGAGTGTGGAAAATGGGCTATTTATATAATGTGCTTGGAGAGCCAATGCAAAAACAGCATTGTCACATTTCATCTGCTGCTGCTCCCAGCTTCAGCACAGTGCTAGTAGGATCATTAAAATTTTATCTTAGGAGGATTTTTCAGACAACACCAAATCATTGTCTTCTACACAATGGAAGAACAAATCTGTTGTTCTCTTTATTTAAATAACCAGAAAAATATTATACTGTATTGTATAATTATTAGAACCTCAAAACAGATATGTTTCTTTATTTACCAATTGCTTATCACTGTTCATAGATATAAAAACGTATGAGCTAGCCAAAGTGAGAGGGAGGATTCAGGGACAACATGTTACAAGGGGTCGTTGGGAGCGGACCCAAGTGCAGGACACAGACACAGTGATAGTATAAACAAAACTGGGTAGCTTTATTGATAGTTACTACGAAGGCCAGAGAATGAGAACTAAATGTCAACATGGACGTAAACCTTGGATAACAAACCAGTAAAACCTGGACTCAGACCCTGGACCTTGACTTGGTCTTGGAACTTGACTGGGATCTCGGCTTGGGCTCGGAACTTGACTTGGATCTCGACTTGGGCTCGGAACTTGACTTGGATCTCGACTTGGGGTTGGAACTCGGATCTTGACTAGGACTCAGAACTCGGACCAGGAGCTTGGACTTGGACTGGACTTGGACAACGAAAAGACAGACTACCCAACTCGGAGTAGCGGCAACAGCCGGACCTACTCAGCTGGAAATGACTTGAACAATGAAGAGACAGAATACCCAACTCAGAGCAGCAACAAATGGCCAGACCTACTCGGCTGGAAAGTACTTGGACAACAAGGAGACAAAACCACACAACGACAGTCCATTCGTGTCTTTGCTCGGAGTGGCAGCAAATGGCCAGCAAATCTTCAGCCAGCCATGAAAATGACATAATTCGTACCTTACTCAGAGCAGCGGCAAAACAGCTGGCAACTCAGCTGGACACGAAAACGACTGAATTTGCTAAGCAGCCACGGGCACCGAGGCGGCTAGAGTCCACGATTCTCAGCGGTCCCGGGATGAGCATAGCCGCAGTGGCTACAGTGAGATGACTGGCTTCCGGTGACTGGTTTCTGGTGACAAACTTCGGATGACGGGCCAGCAAACACTGCTGTAACCCAGAGCCTTTATGTTGCCGGTACGAAATGAAGATCAGGTGCCTTAAACAAGGCGTCCAACGGAACACGGGAAAAAGGAAATAACTGGAATGAGGAATCCACGGATCAGACCGTGACACAACAATTAGCAAACATTGTTAAATGAGAAGCAAATATTATTTCATTAGTAGGAATTTGACTACTTACCAAAACCAAAAAAAAATTGCATTGTTGTAAAACCTACATTACTGAAGGACGATTGCAGTAGGCTTTCATTATAATTATACCTTAATGCTAACAATAACATGTTTGGAATTATAGAATCATGGATAACACAGATACTGTTCACAGCTTCAAAGTTGCTGGTAGTAAGAGCAGTCAATGACTAAGGGACCTCAGCAAAGCTTGAGAGGAAAGGGGTAATTGGGTGTGGTCAGCCATAGTAAGTGTTAAAGCATAGGTGACAATTCTGTCCATAATCTGCAACAAACAAACAGATACTTTAAATGTTATCACTCAGAAGAAAATTTTGCAAATAGGCCTGAAATGGCTGCTACTTACACTCTTGATCTAAGTGCTTATTGAGCCTAATGTTAGTTTCATATGTGCCTTTAAAGCATCTCAGAGCAGCTGCAAGCAATGTAGGGTGCAGTATAATTCTGATGTAAACCGAATGTGCAAATGATACCCATCATGTTCGGTACTGTAGAGCACAATTAGACTCCCTGATGCTGTAATCTTAAAACTGGGGACAATTAAACTTACCTTCAATGCCTGTCTCTCTAAAGGAGTATCCATTAGCAGCTAATTTAGAACCTGAACTAATAAGACATAATGCAAGCTTTCAAAGCTTTGTCCATCTTTGGCACAATATTTTGTGTACGATCCATTAAGACATCAGTGTGTTCGGAAGCAGCGGACACTTTGGGTCCCACCAAAGCTGTAATTGGTCAGCTTTTACATCCTTTATATGATTACAAGAGACTGCTGAATATTAAGAATATCAAGTACTGCAGGACCATTCTCCAACAGCAAGTTGCTTGATAGTGATGGAGCTGAACTTACTGCATAATGTGGTTGTGTTGTTGCTTGGACTTACTGCTGGGGCAATGCATGGTGCGAATGATTGTCTTAGATGCTTTTATTGTGATTGGAAGACCTTTTGGACATTGGTAATGTAAAATACTGCAAGTCCATTTCACTGGTTCAGTGGTGAGACCGAAGGCAAGGAAGCTGCGTTGCCTAGGTTGTGGCAAGGACTAGGTCCTGTTGCAGCAGACCGGGGGAAGAGATGCCAGAGAAGGTGAAGAAGAGAGCAGAGGCCTAAGTGGGTGTGCTAGAGTTTGTTCTGGATTATGGTGGCCCCTCCAGTGTTTGTTCAGTGGAGGAACAAGCAGAACCAGGACAACTTACCATCAATCTACAGGCCATGCCACTCAGGAACTTAGGTTATATTATTATTTTTCTTTGTGACTGTTTTTCTGCTATTGTAACATATGTGCTATATGCAGTGGGCTTTTGGTAATGCGTTTTGCACCTTGGCCCTGGAGGAATGCTGATTTGTTTGCTCTATTCATGTACAGTTGAATGTTAATTAAACTTGAACTTGAAGACTAAGATCATGGAATGAGATCTCTGTTTTGGATGCCACTGTCCAATCAATTTGCACTGATTTTGGGAATTATTTTAGTTATCCTCAAATGTAGAAATCCACCTTGAGCAAACACAACAGGGAAACAAAATATTTTTTAAATTGTGGAGGAATCTCCTTGATGTATTTAACATTGTTAAATGGGCAGTTTTATTCATTGCAAACAATAGACAATTTTAGTCAGGGTGAGTAATCTGATTTTATAAGACTAAAACTGACTTGTGAAAAATAACGTATAGAACCAAGTGCTTGTTGCACCACTGGCCAAATGTATCAAGAGATATTATTGCACTCTATTAATCAGCTAATCTTTCCAAAGTTCTTGCAGGGCCAGTAAAAAGCCACAGTGAGTGAAAACATGTTGCAAGCTAAAGATCTGTTTATAGTAACAGCCAGTTTATATCGTGATTAATTCATACAATCATGGAATGTCAAAAAGGGCCCTTACGGTGCACCTTGTCCATTCTGATCATTATGTCTACCCATGCTATTCCTATCTGCCTGCCTATCTATCTGACCTATATTCCTCCACACCTCTCCTATCCAAATATTTGTCTAAGTGTCTTCAATGCATAAGATTGGATTAACTTATTTTGTGTTTGATGCAGTTTTATCTTAAAATTCTGTAATCCTTTGTACTGCAATAAAAGTTTCAATGGGATAAAACAGGGCAATCTAATGAAAACTTCTAATAGAAATGCACAGTAATAAGGTGTTAGGATCTTTGGTTAATTCAGCAAAGTGGCTCATTAGTCACAGCTGATATCTGTAATTAGTAGAACCTCAGATTTTCTTCACAAGTAGACTCATGAGATGTCCCTTTATTGCTGTTTGTTTAGTTTGAAATTCATTTCCATGTTATTACATTGACACTAAATGAAATCCCAGTGAGAGACCACAGGTGTGTATTGTCATTAATAGAGATGTAATATGCAGGTGTGACTATCAGCTTGTCTGACAAGATAACAGAGATAATATTTGAATCTGGGAGATAGAAAGCTGGAGCTAAGCCATTGTTGCTGGATGAAAGCAATTATTAACATTGTCATCTTGGTACATGTCATCAAACATATTTTCCTGTTTCTGGACAAGCACATTTTGACAGTGCATATGCAGGTTGAAGTGAACAAGAACTAAAATGAGTTTCCATGCTCATGTTTTTGGATAACAGCATACATAATTTACAGAATCCATGATTAGGTTAGGGTGTTACTGACAGAAATAACTTTAAATAATTATGACCACTAGTTACACAGAAATCTGTTTTCAGTTTGAAATAATGAATTAAAACAGGAGGCAGCGATTCAGCCCCTTGTACTTGAATCAGCACTGAATAAAATTATGATTGATTCTGACCATCATTAGCACTTGCTGGAAGTAATTCCATATCCTTTGATTCCCTTAATAAAAAAAAAATCCAGTTTGACCTAAAGATGTGTCAGATATTAATTGAACATTAATTTTAAGAGTAAATTTAATGCATGTGGTTCAGGTATATTGAGAACCTGGCATGTAAGTCCCTCCACAGCTTTTGTATGGACAGGCATTTGGGAGATGATGAGATAGAATCAGGGTATACAGCATTTGCTAATATCAGGTTTATTATTAAGAATGAAAAAACAAGATTTAAAACGCTTTTCCAACCTTCTCCTATGGGACAATCCACCTCAGAGGCATCTACAACCATCTGGGAACTCAGTTGGCTGCCTATGAACTATTTAGTTTACCAACAGTTCTCATGAACAGAACCCTGCTATAGTCTGGGGAGGCCGTGTATTGGTCTTGTAAGTATCTAATTTGGTCCACACCCTATTCAGTTCCAAGAATCCTAATATCTTCTAAGTCTGGCTGTCACAACAATTTCATTAAAAAAGAGTGGATATGTGGTCCAAGAGTGGCGATCATGTCTCAGGCAACAGGTGTTAAGAACTCTTCCTTGCGTTGTCCTGAAGAACTTCTTTTAACTTGTGCAGGAAAGACTATTGGAACTATTTTTAAATGTCACTGATGACAAAAGACATTTAAAAAGATGATTTAAGTATTTAAAAATGTGGAACAAATATAATATATTTATTTACATTCATGTATATGTGATAAAAGGCTGATTAATAGCATTATTATGAAGTAAGTTAAAGGAAAATAAACCTTCCATTTACTTAACTATTCAATCAAGGTCAGCCTCCTCAAATGAGGCATACATCACAGAAAATTCATGAGTGGGTCCAACAGTGGAGCAAAAGGTCAGAGGCTCTGTCACTTGACCTCTGGTTCATCTGACTTTCGTGCTACAATGCACAGGTGCTCATCAACAACAAGCTGACTCACTGATAGCTGCTGGGCCACATTCCTGACCAGTACGCTATCCAAGCTGTTACTGTTCAACAGGACTTCCTTGGTTCTGTTCAAATGGCCTTTTCCAAAATAAAACCATTGCATATTGTTAGAACATATAGTTGGCATAGCAATGGGCTTCAGAGCAAAACCTACTTGGTTGTGGGTGATTACTCTGATCTACAGCTCATCTTCCATTTCTCCCTCAAAAATTGAGACAGTTTTATTTCACACTTCAGCATCTTACTGATGTCTCTGCAATAATCCCACTGGAAGTCGATTTCCAGTGCTGAGATACAAAGATTTTCCTGAACCAAATTACAATGTTTCGGTTATTGCTATGAGCAGCTGATGAGCGGATCAGTGTGTTTAAGTATAAAACTCACATCCAGATGAATTATTCAGTCCAGCAAAGTGTTTTAATTAAGAATTCTCAAGGAAAAGTTCTGGACCAAACTTCACATATCCAAAACAGGAAAAAGATAAATTTTATTCAATCTCTTTATAGTAGTTAAGCCTGCAGTCCTCGGCCTGTAACTCTTAGCTAAACACAGCAGACTCAGCAATTGAATTGCCATTATATTGCCCAGCTCCTGATTTGTGACATTGAATTGAGAAAGATGTCTTCTCTCCGGACAAGAACCCAAGAAGCCAATGACTTGGCATTCATCAAATGAGGAACTGAAATGAGAAAAAGTAGCTTCCCTTTGCAAGTGGCAATAAATACGTAAGAAAAGTAACAATGAATAAGGTATTTGGACCTTTGTGTTTGCTCCAAAAACCATGAAATATCTTGAAAGCTCATAGGCATTTAGTTTTAGTTTGTGATCTCAATTCTAGGACAAGTTACTTCTGGAGATGATCTTCATATCACTTCCTACCAGGGTCTTTAATTCTCTCTGGGACATTCCTGGCACCCAACATAAAAAGCATGCCCCCTGTGCTCCATATTGAGTTGTGAATCTAACAGTTGATGGAGGAGAAGTAGTGGTGGGGTGGGAGTATATGAATCTTCCCTGTAACTGTCACCCTTGAGGCCATACAGCACGTGGTTCGCATTTGAGCAGCGCCATGGCTCAGCAGAGATGACCTTTTATGGGCTGGAGCTGCAAGCTACTGATTCAGCACCTACATATTTCAAGTTCATGGGCATTGTTGCACTCAAAATGCAACAACCATTACCCAAAGACACATCTGACCTGCACTGGGATGAATAAGAACAGATTAATGGAACACTTAGAAGCAAGCTAATGGACCTTTATAACACATTTGCGATATGATGTAACTATTCTATTAAGCAAAGCAGTATTAACATTTTTGTCTTGATTCTGTAGTTATAGCTTAAAATGAGTTGCTTAAGACTCTAAGAAATACCCATTCATTTTTGTGAACACGATGTTTTAAATCCTTATTGCATTTATTTTGTCTTAAATCACAGGATTTTTGTTACTTTCATTTTGAAAATTACCACTTGCATGTTGAAATACAAGTGACAAATCCAAGATAACAGATTCCACCCCCCCCCCCCACCATTTTTTCAGCATTTGCAACTGTATTGATCTGATTTTGTTTGTTTTGGAAAACATTGGAACATTTCTCCTACCTAAGTTAACAGTCCTCCCACAGTAATAATAATCTTTGATGTGAGAGTTTCTTTAACCATCAGGAATTCCAGATTAATTCATCTTCACATTTACTGCCAAGATCCTGCCAGTACCAGCAACCAATCTCAAAGCTGATGGCGGATTATTTTTGTTCAGAAAGTATTTCATTAGAAAATAAGAGCCATAATAAAATATGACAGTAAAGTGGCTAAGTATTTCATTCAAGTTGTCTTGTACTTCTTAATGATTTCATAATATTCTGATTAAGACCCATTCATGACAGACAAGGCAATCACAGATGGCCTTTCTTTACTGCCTCACCACTAGCTCACTGAATGGAAAGAGGACTTTTTGATTTCACTAATTTCTGGCAATTATTGGTGATGATCTGTGGGGCATGAACTGTTAGGCAAACTGTCTGAATCCTTCTGGCTGCGACAAAGGGGCCTATTCTCTACCAGCAAGCGCTACAGGCGACGGCATGGTTTCTTTTACATTCTTTTTTCAAGATTTTGATCTGTATCATTGCCCTTGGGTCATCTTCTGGCTCTTTATGTATTAATAAGTACATCAGAGATGCTATCACATTGAGTGATTGGCACCATCTGTTCTCCTCAATTTTAAACACGGCCACTACAGATTCAAGCCCTTAAGAAAGGCTGAAAAATAAAAGTTTGATTAACTCTCTTAAATTAATTAACAGTTCCATCATTTTATAATGGATAAATTTCTGTGGAATGTGAAAAAGATAATTGCCAGTAGATAACTTTCAAGATTTTAGTCTTTCTTGTGTTATCATGATATCATGTTGAAAAAATGTGGAATTCCTCAGCATCATTTATTCAATAACTGAATAAGGGAAAAGGTTGATAAAGTGCAGTGATAATATATCATTTTCTAATCCATCTACAGACAACAATAGAAGTTGAGAAACCTGTGATTGGCATTACTGATGCAAACAGGGTTTTGTTTTGGAAATGCTCACTGCATTTGGAGCCTTCTGTGTATAGTTAATTTCTGAGATGTTACTTTTAAAGAAGATAATGAGATCCTTTAAGAAATAGGTCAAGGAATGATTTGAACAAGTAGATGAAGCTGAAAAAAAACTACATAACACGATGTTGACATGACTGAGAAATGGATGCAGACCAGCAGTTACCACATAACTGCCTTCAAAATGTTAAAAGCCTGCAAAACCAGACTATTGTAGGCATATATCTTTTTACTACGTGCCAGTTCATAATGTGGTATTAACTTCTGCTTTATTTTATTTTAAATAATTACTCGGTGGGTGGCCTCAAGTATAAAAACTTTTAAAAGACTTTTAATTCCGACTCATTATTGCTTAGGCGAACAACTTCATAGTAAAGAAAGCCTGGCCCAATTAGTCAAGTGCTGTATTAGACAATTACTACACAAGGGGAATAATAGTGAAAAAAGGATGATAGCTGGGGACTGAAGCAATAGCCTGGCAGACAATGCAGAATCTTGGCACAATAAGTGAATACATCCCTTTTGTCTCCACGTAATTTTTCTAGTGCTATTTTTTTTGCTTAAAATACAAATACTTAAAGAGTGGTTACAGACAAGCCCAGATCATGATATCCATTGACTATAAAGATCACATAAGAGAGAAATGATGGTCAGAGCAATAAGCTAACTGGGAGGAATAAATAAATATAAGAGGGAAGTGGAAACATAAAACAAAGTGCTGCATTGTGGAAGCACAATTGGACATTTCTTTTACGTTAAGGACAACTTTCGATGTTCTGAAAGATCTTTCAAAAGAATGGCAAAGGAAAAGGTGCCCTTTAATTAAAGGATTGCTATATGATACTGTGCAGATATTACAGACATGTGATAGGTTCAGTATTGTACCATAAACAACTTTCCAAAATGGAAAGGAAGGAGTTGGAGGATGGGAAGAAACAGGATCTTTTTCGTAAACTAATACATTCTAAGATCTGAACACAGTTGTTGTAATAGTTCTTTATCTAGACCAATGCTCTTCTCTACCTCTAATCCTTGTGCTGAACTCAAGTATAAAGTAAATTACAAGGCTGCATGCCACAATAATCTTATAAGCTTCAAAAAGCTGCACTCAAAGTTATGAAGGTATACAATATTAAGGAATTGGTCATCACGATTTAATATGTAGAACAAAATCATCCACTTTATATTCATGCTTTGATTTAGATTCCTGATTTAAGTGCATTAGTTTGTATTTCCTGCCAGATACTCAATGTCTTATATTCCATCAAAGCAGCCAAGATTGTCTGAAGAATGAAGAGCTAAGGTATAACATACCGTTGTGCTTTTTGGCTTCTTCTGGTCATGCGCAACATCTCAAGAAAAGATTGATTACTCAAGTGTAGCTCCTCTAGATCTTGAAGACTTCATTGAATACAGTATGTATAACAAGTGTTGTTGTCTGAAATCAAATATGCAATAACCAATCACAATCTATGAAGATTAATGTGATCCATTAGGAGAAAGCTCCAGATATACAGAAAATCCATTGTGTGCCAACTTAGCCTGTGAACTAGTTTATCAACTACAAATGCAACATCTTCCCTGTCATTACATTAAAAATGTTAGGTGAATTCAGATAGCAAAATAAGTAATTAATTACTTGGGAGTTGATCACTAATTCATGCCTTTAAATGGCAAGTAGTTTCTGTTGAATTTTTTAACAAGCCTCAATTCTAGATAAGAGAAAAATCTATCTAAATCTCAAATGTGAATAAGAAACTCCCTGACATTCATCAACATAAATAAGAGGTAAATATTTAACAACTCTCTCAATATTCTTTCATATTGAAGATTGTAGGCTCTTATGAGAAATTATAGTCTAAAATATGTGAATGGATTGCTTTACATATTTAACAATCTGCCATCTGTTCTGCTTGAAGATAGCAGATAAATTCATTTTAGTTTCCATGTTAATCTAAATTATTTGCCAAATGTGTAAACAACAAATTAGGTCAATATTAGGCCCTTTACCTACATATTCTGAAAGTCAAACAGATTCAGAATCAGAGTCAAAAATCAGTTTAATATTAATGGCAAATATTGAGAAACTTGTCTGTGCAGCAGCAGCAGCACAAAGCAATACATAATAATAGCAAAAAATCTGAATTATAGTAAGTACAATGCCTAAAAATGCGTTCACCCTGCTTGGAGGTTTCCTTGTTTTGTTGTTTGACAATTTGAATCACTCTGGATTTAATTTGGGATTTTTGACACTAATCAACAGAAAAAGCCTCTTTTCTGCCAAAGTGAAAACAGATCTCTAAAATGTGATCCTAAATTAATTACGAATATAAAACATGAAATAATTGATCGCACAAGTATTCACCTCCTTCAAGTCATTATTTAGTAGATGCATCTTTGGCAGCAATTACAGCCTTGAGTCTGTGTGGATAGGTCTCTATCAGCTTTGCACATCTGGACACTGCAGTTTTCCCCTTATATTTCTTTACAAAGCTGTTCAAGCTCTGTCAGATTGCATGGGACTGTGAGTGAACAGACCTTTTCAAGTTCAGCCACAAATTCTCAATTGGATTGTGTTCTGGACTCTGACTTGGCTACTCCAGGACATTAACTTTGTTGTTATTAAAGCCATTCCTGTTTAGTTTTGGCATTATGCTTGGGTCATTTTCTTGCTGGAAAACAAATCCTCTCCCAAGTCGCAAGTCTCTTGCAGACTGCATGAGGTTTTCTTCCAGGATTTCCCTGCATTTTGTTACATTCATTTTGCCCTCCACCTTCACAAGCCTTCCGGGGCCTGCTGCAGTGAAGCATCCCCACAGCCTGATGCAGCCACCATCATGCTTCATGGTAGGGATGGTGTGTTTTTGATGATATGTACTGTTTAGCTTATGCAAAACAAGCATTTACTCTGATGGCCAAAAACTTAATTTTGATTTCATCAAACCACAGAACCTTCTTCCAGCTGTCTTCAGAGTCTCCCACATACATTCTGGCAAACTCTAGCTGAGATTTCATGCGAGTCTTTTTTCCCAACTATGGCTTTCTCTTTGCCTCTCTCCCATAAAGCTGTGACTGCTGAAGCACCCGGGCAACAGTTGCTGTATGTGCCGTCTCTCCCATCTCAGCCACTGTAACTTGTAACTCCTCCAGAGTTGTCATAGGTCTCTTTGTGGCTTCTCTCACTAGTCCCCTTCTTGCCCAGTCACTCTGTTTTTGAGTATGGCCTGCTCTAGGAAGATTTAGAACTGTGTCATATTCTTTCCATTTCTTCAAGATTGACTTAGGATATTCAGTGACTTGGAAATTTTCTTGTATCCATCTCCTGACTTGTGCTTTTCAATAACCATTTCCCAGAGTTACTTGGAGCATTTGTTTTATCTTCATGGTGTAGCTTTTGCTAGGATGCTGACTCACCAGCAGTTTGACCTTCCAGATACAGGTGTGATTTTACTACAATTAATTGAAACACCTTGACTACATACAGATGATTTCCACTTAAATAAGCATGTGACTTCTAAAACCAATTGGCTGCTCCAGTGATGATTAGGTGTGTCATATTAAAGGGGTTGAATACTTATGCAATCAATTATTTTATGTTTTATATCTGCAATTAATTTAACTCACTTTGTAGAGACTTGTTTTCACTTTGTCACGGAAGAGCCTTTTTCTGTTGATCACTGTCAATGAAAGCCAGATTAAATCCACTGTGATTCAATGTAAAACGATAAAACATGAGAACTTCCAAGGAGGGTGAGTACCTTTTATAGGCACTGTGTGTGTGTTTATATATACCGGAGTCTGTTGCTTCAAGCTCTGGTACCTCCTCCCTGATGGTAGCAATGAGAAGAGGGTGTCCTGGGTGATGGGGGTCCTTAATGATGGATCCTGCCTTTTCGAGAATTCGCTCCTTGAAGATGTCCTGAGTGCCACTGAGCTCCTAATTAAAAAGAATAACATTCGCACACAAATTTGTAAATTCAGGTTATTATATATCATAAATGATGCTTCAATATCCAAACTCTAATGGAAAGCTACATAGATGTCCAACATAATCCATTTTCAAAATCTGTAACATGGAATTTCACTGAGAAGAACCAGATTAACAGTGCACTGGGATTCTTTTAATCTCCGCTAATGTTCTTTTAACATTTTTTGAAGTCTTCCTCCAGAAACTTAGCTTGGCTTTCAGTCATGGGGGGGGCACTGAGAGCAGCCCAGTGTCATGTGACCTGCTGAGATACCCAGAATAGTGGGACCAGTTCCAGCGTCATGTGACCTGTTGAGAGACCCAGATTAGTAGGACCAGTTCCAGGTGAGTTTGATGATTAAGAGTCCAAATTTTGGATGTAGGGTGATATCCTTGTCCTTTATTTAGGGGTCCTTATGTAATGCGCTGTAAGGATTCACTGCTAATATAATGGTTTTTTTGTAATGTTCACTGCTGAAGTAACGGTTTCTCTGTAGCAACAATGTTTGGAGATAACAGGACTGTGGATGCATGTTAGCTAATCAGGATTTTGTCACCCTGTCTTGTGATTCTGGAAACAGTTGATTTCATGGGCTTTTGCCAGAGAGGGAGAGAGAAGATGCGAATGGAGAGATTTGGTAGACCGCCGGACGGGGTGGACTTGGAATGGGGGTCGGAAGGTCGGCAACGCTCGGAGGAGACCGATGGTGGAAGAAGGACTACTGAGTAAGGTCCAACTTTGTGCACAGACTGTTTATAAAGATTTGGGCCCTTTTTCTTTTATATTTTGTTTCTCTACTAACAAAATAGTCAAAATAGTCTATATAGTCAAAATAAGAATTATAAAGCTTAATCGTTTAATCGTATATTGTGTACTGTTTGTTATTTTGTGGTATTGATTTGTAACAGGGGACACATCGCGCAGCATCCACCCAAATGAGATTTCTTAAGTTTGGCCGGGCCAGGGGTTATCACCCCCCATGTTTCAGCCAATAGGCGAAGCGAGTGTTACAGTTGTGGGGGCTACTTTCGGGATTGATTCCATTGGATGCTGTGCGATTACCCTGAGCAATGAACCACTGGGGCAGATATTTGTACTCCAGATGAATTGTTCCTTCCACTGTTAAGTACTGTTAAAGTTGCGATTGTGAGCGGAGGTTTGATAAAATGGCAGACGCAGCTCTCATTTTAATGCAGACCAGCGCTGAGGTAGCTGGGGGAGGAGATTTTAAAGACAGGGTTCTATAATTTCTGAGGAGTGAGGGAAAAGAGTGGTTGGATTCGGAACGTCTAATTGGTCCACATCCCCGATGAAGAGTGAGAATTCTGAGACAGTATCCGCCTTTACTTTTCTGGTGATTAAATGGAAAAATCAGATTCAAAGTCGCAGCTATGGCAGGCTCCGCCTATTCTCTGGAATAACGCCCATGCCTGAAGGGGAGGAGGAGTATGAGATGTGGGTGGAACGGACCTCTCAGTTGTTAGATGAGTGGCAGTGCTCTGATGATATAAAGCGACAGAAATTGATTGAAAATTTGAATGGGCGGGCCGCTGACGTTGTCAGAACTGTCAGGTTAAATTATCCCGTAGCGACAGCTGCCAATTACATGCAAGCACTGTACAATGCTTTTAGTCCAACTGGAAGCCCAATGGAGCTCACGTTGGGGTTTCAGAACATGCAGAAGGAGAAGGAGGAGAAGCTTTCTGCTTTTATTTTTCGGCTAGAGAGGCAGCTAAATTGCTTGCAGGGCAGAGGGGTCATTCAGGCGGCTGAGGCGGATCAGATAGCCAGGGGCGCCCAGTCCCATGACCTGATTGCGTGGGGTCCCCGACAGTCTCGTAAGATGCGCCCCCCCCTCCATTTTTGTTGAGCTGATCAGAGAGGTACGGGAAGAGGAGAACGCGGCGGAGGCACGGGAGGACTCAGTCAGCAGGGTATAGTCTTCGGTAGTAGTCCCCTGCGGTGAGGTAACCACAGATAGCGTACCCCAGGGAGTGGTAGAGGGTATTGTGGCAGAGTTGAGAACAGTGATATGTCGGCTGTTATCAGCGGGTGTGACCCCCATGTGATGGAGCTGATGGGGGGGGTAGATTCCCCAATGGGATGAACAATGTGGAGGGCTGCTGGCAGCAGGTGTCATGCCAGAAGGAGAGTGAACCCCCGGGTACCTCAGCAGAGAGAGTTGTTAAGAAAACTTAGAGAGGACCTAGTGAGGGAACAGCCTGGTGTCTCTGGAGGAACATGTTCCCAGCAATGTATCAAGGAACTCCCGAAAGCAAAAGACCCTATTCCTGAAGGCTTAGTGGGACCACACTCCAGTGTGTCGCTACAGATAGAGGGTATTTACACTAAAGCCATACTCGACACTGGGTCGCAGGTCACGTTACTGTACCGTTTGTTTTACGACCAGTATCTGAAGCATTTACCCTTGACACCATTCAGGGCTCTAGAGATCTGGGGTCTCAGTGCTGGTGATTATCCATACGACGGTATTTGTCAGTGAAACTGGAGTTCTCGGAGGCCGATGTGGGGAGTGTCTGAGGTTCTTGATACATTGGTGTTGGTTTGTCCGGACCCTGTTGAGATGGACGGCATTTCAATTCTAGTGGGGACCAATGCCCTTCTTGTTAGGTGTCTCATGGGAGCGTGCAAGGAGAAGGCTGGTGACAGCTTTCTGGAAAAATTTTCCGTGCACCCAGTGCTTCGAGCTGCTTTTGAGGAAGTGTGTGGCAGCATTGGGCCGGATACCGAATTTAAACGAGGGACTGTGTAGTTCACCCAGTCGAAGCCAATGGTAGTAAGGCCTGGGGAAGTAGTGAGAGAGATGGGGACACCCAAATTTCCCGGAGTGCCTGAGGGTAAAGCCCTCTTAGTGGACACTCCAGAAGACCATGAGGGGGAGTCGGGATTTCCAGCTGGGGTACTGGTGAGGCCCGAATTGCAGAAGCCCTCTGTTGTACAGGCGAGCAGGATGGCAGTGATCATCAGGAACACTACGAAGCGGGAGGTTGCCTTTAAGCAGGGGATACCCCGCCGGTAATGTCTAGTGCCCCCGTGAGGCATGCCAGGAAGAAAGTATTGGAAAGGGGGGGAAAGTTGACCGCTGAGTCATTCAGCTTCGGGGACTCCCCAGTTCCTGCGGGTTGGAAAAGGAGGCTGGTAGAGAAGATGTTGAAGCTGGAAGGTGTCTTTTCCATTGTTTGATGTTTGATGTGAGTTGTTCCAAGAGAACTCGTCACTCTACCCGGGTGACCAAGGACACCCAGTTTAGAGAGAGGTTGAGGCGACTGGCCCCTGCAGACGTGGAAGATGTGCGGCAGCATTTGTGTAAGTTGAAGGAAGCTGCTATCATCACTGAGTCCCGAAGACCCTATGCGTCCCCAGTAGTAGTGGTCTGGAAGAAGAACGGGAGGGTACGCATGTGTGTGGACTATAGGACTCTGAACAGGCGAACCGTCCTGACCTGCATACGGTCCCGAGGATCGAAGACGTGTTGGCCCGTCTGAGTGGTGCACAGTGGTTCAGTGTGCTGGATTTGAAGAGTGGATATTACAAGATTCCGATGAGTGAGGCCAACAAAGAGAAGATGGCATTTATATGTCCTCTGGGATTTTTCCAGTTCAAAAGGATGCCCCAGGGTATATCGGGAGCCCCTGCAACCTTCCATGGGGACATGTAGGTGGAGGATATGAACTTGCTTGAGGTATTGGTGTATTTGAATGACCTCATAGTATTTGGATCCACCTTGGAAGAACATGAAGTGAGGCTGCTGAAGGCGCGGGATCGCAGGAAAGCCGAAGGGTTAAAACATTCCCTGGACAAGTGCCAGTTCTGCCAAACATCTGCTATGTTGGACACATAATCTCACGGAATGGAGTAGCTACAGAGCCAACTAAGATAGAATCGGTGACTACTTGGCCAAGGCCCCAGACTGTGAGGGCTCCGCGCTCATTCCTTGGGTTCTGTGGTTATTATTGGAGATTCGTGAAGTGCTATGCCAAAGTGAGTCACCCCTTGAATCAGCTTCTGTGTGGTTACGCTTCCTTGGGGAAGAAAGGGAGGGGGAGTGCAAGAGCGTTCCTGCCCCTGGGGTGAAGGCCGTGTGTCAGTTTGTCATCACGGTGAAGACAGAGGAAAAGCAGAGGCCGGATCAAGCGGTGGATCAATTGGGGGCTTTTGATGACGCCATTCCCCAAGTTTACTGTAACCTGACTACTCTGAAGACAAATCAGCTGCCAGAATTGAGTTCTGGAGAAGTGGCAGCTGCTCAGCGAGACGATCTGGGCATTGGTACTATTTGGTCCACTGTTGAAAAGGGAGACATGGCTCAGGCGGAGAAGATAAAACATGCTTCGGTGCCTCCATTACTGAAAGAATGGCCTCGGCTGGAGTTGAAGAACCAGATCTTACATCGCGATCACGTCACCCTGGACCAACCTTGGCGTTGCCAGATGGTTTTGCCCGAGAAGTATTGGAGGATGCGTTGAAGTCACTTCATGATGCTTCTGGACATTTGGGGGTGGAAAAGACCTATGGATTGCTCAGAGACCGGTTTTACTGGCCCTGGATGAAGTCGGAGGTTGAAGAATACTTGCAAGTTGTGTATTTGATGCACACGGCGGAAGACGCTGCCTACGCGGGCAGCTCCTCTGTCCCACTTGCAGAGTGCAGGGCCCCTGGACCTGGTGCGTATGGATTTCCTGTCAATAGAACCCAATGCCAGCAAAACAATGAATGTCTTAGTCATCACGGACCACTACATCAGATATGCTCAGGCTTTTCCTACCAAGGACCAGAGGGCATCTACGGTGGCAAAAGTGTTATGGGAGAAGTATTTCATTTATTATGGCCTCCCCAGGTGGATACATAGTGACCAGGGGCGGGACTTTGAGAGCAGACTCATCTATGAGTTACTGGGCATGCTTGGAGTTGAGAAGTCGAGGACCACGTCCTGTCACCCGCAGGGCAATCCCCAGCCTAAGAGGTTTAATTGGACCTTGCTAGACATGCTTGGAGCCCTGGAGATCAGCAAGAAGAGCAGGTGGAGTCAACATATTGGGCATCTGGTTCACTGTTACAACTGTACACGAAATGAAGCTACTGTGTACTTGCCATATTATCTGATGTTTGGGCACAAGGCGAGGTTGCCCATTGACCTTTGTTTTGGGACTGACGAAGGTGACTTACCACTGAAGCTTTATCTGAAGTATGTGTCTGATATGAGGAGAGAGCCAAAAATGGCTTATGAATTGGCTGGGGTCGCAGCCGGCAAACAGAATCAAGGAAGTAAGAGGAGGTATGGTCAAAAAGTAATGTTCTCCCAACTCCTGCCGGGAGACAGAGTCCTCATAAGGAACTTGGAGCTACCTGGAAAGCACAAGTTGGCTGACTACTGGGTAGCCACACCCCATGTGGTGGAGAGTCAGATGCCAAACCTACCAGTTTTCTGGGTGAAACCAGAGGAGAGGAATGGGCCTATGCAGATTTTCCAATGGAACTGCCTGTTGCCCTTGGGACAGAGGTGCAGGTAGACCCGGAGCCCGACTTGGAGCCTACACCTAGTAAGAAGACTCTGCGAAAATGCAGGGTGACTGCAGGGCCCACAGCGGGAGAGGCTGGGCCGGGCCTGCCCATGAGAGGGATACTGATTCGGAGAATGATGATCTGGATGTGTGGTACATGCTGCCGTTCGCTAACTCCCCATTGATTGAGGCAGAGATTCTTGGCCCTTCTCCCACCGAATCAGGTAAAGTGGCGGGGGCTATCTGTGGGCAGCCTGGGTTACAGCAGGACCCTGAAGGAGAGGAAGCGGGGCCTGGACATGGGATAGAGGGCTCTGAGTTGCAGGGGGACATGAGTGATAGATTGGGGGAGGACTCACCAAGTAGGCCCAAAGTATCCCCAGTAGTGTCTGAGCCTGAAGAGTTAGGTAAGGAGGTACAGAGGCTTCAGAGAATTAGGAAACCACCAGATAGGTTGGCCTATGTAGCGCCTGGGGAACCGGATGTGATCTCCACTGTTTTGGGGAGCTATGTCACTGCCTTCTGCACTTGGATTGGGCTTTGTGTTTTGCAGGAAGGGTTGGCGAATTATCTCAATGTCATGAGGACATGACTAAATTTGGTGGGGGGAGAGTGTAACATGCTGTAAGGTTTCACTGCTAATGTAATGGTTTTTTTGTAATGTTCACTGCTGAAGTAACAGTTTCTCTGTAGCAGCCATGTTTGGGTTATGGCTGGGGATAACAAGACTGTGGATGCATGTCAGCTAACCAGGAGTTTGTTGCCTTGTCTTGTGATTCTGGAAGCAGTTGATTTTGTGGGCTTTTGCCAGAGGGAGGGAGAGAGAGATGAAGAGAGAAGACGCGAATGGACAGATTTGGTAGACCACCAGACGAGGTTATTGCCCCCTATATTAAGCCGCTAGGCGAAGCACTTATATGTAGAAGGATATTTTCATAGAGTGTTTCTGCATAGAAGCAGCTGGTAGAAGCACTTGGAAGCTTTCGTGTTTACAAACACATAACAAAGTTTTGCGGTCAAATTCTCAGTATACTAAAACATCCCGAACGTTCCTCATCTTTGTCTAATCCTGCACAATGACCTGCATTGAAATTCCTCCTATAACTTCACCAAAGTCAATTACTCCAAAACTGAAAATGAAAATCTTGTTCTTCTAAAGAAATGGAAATATAAAATATCTCAGTTATTATATGCAAAATGTGGTGGATTTGCCCTCCCACAAACATTAATTTGTTTCAGTTAATGAAATTTTTGTTATTGATGATGTCATGTTGTTACATCAAGAATTCAGTCTTTCATGTTCTTCTGCATTGCCATGGCAACAATGCCCTTTCAAAGAGGTTAACATGGTATTTTTAGATTTTTCTAACATTTCATTACAACTTTTTATAGTGTTTCTTTGGCCTTTAACCCTGAACAAATAATAATTAAAATATGACAGATTTCCGAATTAGCCTGTAACAGTATCAATGTTTTGTGCAGAAGTACGAAATCATGACTGATTGAATTATACATGATTAGAAGATATGAGAATTGAGTATAGGAGTTGGGATGTAATGTTAAAATTGTACAAGGCATTGGTAAGGCCGAATTTGGAGTATTGTGTACGGTTCTGATCACCGAATTATAGGAAAGATTTCAACAAAATAGAGAGAGTACAGAGAAGATTTACTAGAATGTTACCTGGATTTCAGCACCTAAGTTACAGGGAAAGGTTGAACAAGTTAGGTCTTTATTCTTTGGAGCATAGAAGGGTGAGGGGGGACTTGATAGAGGTATTTAAAATTATGAGGAGCATAGATAGAGTTGACGCTTTTTCCATTGAGAGTAGGGGAGATTCAAACAAGAGGACATGAGTTGAGAGTTAGGGGGCAAAAGTTTAAGGGTAACACGAGGGGGAATTTCTTTACTCAGAGTGGTAGCTGTGTGGAACGAGCTTCCAGTAGAAGTGGTAGAGGCAGGTTCAGTATTGTCATTTAAAGTAAAATTGGATAGGTATATGGACAAGATAGGAATGGAGGTCGGTGGGACTAGGTGAGAATAAGTGCTTGGTACGGACTAGAAGGGTCGAGATGGCCTTTTTCCGTGCTGTAATTGTTATATGGTTATATGTAATCTAGAACAAAATATATAATTCACAATATTTTTGAAGTTTCAATAAATATAACCAATTGTTAAACTGTGCAACATTTTAAATTATAATATCTCTGGTTCTCACAACTAAATTCATTAGTGAATCAGTGCCCAGATATTTCATAATAGAAGTGAAGCTGCCTGTCAAATTATGAATATTGAAAGTGCTGTTATCCTTTCACTGTTTCACATCTACAATGATCTTTACTGGATTGTACCTCAAAGTAATGTTTTCAATATGCATTTGGGTTTGTGCCTCCTTATTTTGTGATGCGAACAGTGATGCTAGAAAGTTTATGAACCTTGGAGAGCTTTCTCTATTTCTGCATAAATATGACCTAAATGTGATCAGATCTTCACTAGATAAAAAGACACCAACTAAATAAACACAAAATCATTATATTTGTTCATTTATTTATTGAGAAAAATGATCCAATATTATTTGTATTTGTTGGAAAAGCAAAATGAACCCTTGCTTTCATTAACTGTCATGTTCCCCTCGTACAGCAATAACTTCAAACAAACATTTCCAGCAACTGTTGATCTGTCCTACACATTGGCTTAGAGGAATTTTAGGCCATTCAATCTTACAAAACTGCTTCAACTCTGGGGTGTGGGTGGGCTTCCTTTCAAGAGCTGCTTTCTTCAGGTCCTTCCACAATATTTTCATAGGATTAAGGTCAGGACTTTGACTTGGCCATTCCAGAACATGAATTTTATTCTTTTTAAATCATTCTGTTGTGGATATACTCTTGCCTTTTGGATCATTTTCTTATTGCATTATCCAACTTCCATTCAGCTTCAGCTGGTGGACTGCTACCCTGACATTTTTCTATAAAATGTCTTGATACAATTTTGAATTCATTGTTTCCTCAGTGATTGTAAGCTGCCCAGGTCCTGAGGCAGCAAAGCAGCTCAAAACCATGATGCTTCTTCCACCATGATTCACAGTTGGGATGTAGTCTCGGTGTTAGTGTCCAGTGCCCTTTTTCCTCCATACATAGTATTGTGCATTTCTGCCAAAAAGTACAACTTTTGTCTCATCTGTCCGCAGAACATTGTTCCAGAAGCATTGCAGAACATCCAGGTGGTTTTTTGCAAACTTGGGATGTGCAGCAATGTTTTTTTTTGGAGAGCGGTGGATTTCTCCGTGGTGTCCTTCCATGAACACCATTCTTGTTCAGTGTTTTTCTTGTAGTGGACACATGAGCCGAGACTTTAGCAAGTTCTAAAGATTTGTTCAGCTCTTTTGCTTTTACCTTGCTTTCCTTTTCACCTCCTTCAGCATTGTATGTTGTGCTGTTGGTGTGATCTTTACAGGATTCCCAGTCCTAGGAAGAGTAGCAACAGTACTGAGTTTCCTCAATTTGTAGACAATTTCTCTTACACTGGACTGATGGACACTCAGGGCTTTAGAAATGCTTTTGCAGCCTTTTTCGGCTTCATGCATCTCTACAATTCCTCTTCTAAGGTCCTCAGAAAATTGTTTTGATCAAGGCATGGTGCACATAAGCAGATCTTTCTTGAGAAGAATAGGCTCGGTCAGTAACCTGATTTTCTGTTACTTGTTTATAAGGCAAGGTATCTCTATAACCCACACTTCCAAATTGCTTTTGTAGAAGGCATTACCTCAAGAGTTCACATAAATTTTTCAAAAAAATACATGTAATATTGGATCATTTTTCTTAATAAATAAATGAAGAAGTATAATGTTTTGTGTTATTTATTTAATTGAGTTCTCTTTATGTAGTTTTTGGACACATAAAGAACTAGTCACATTTTAAGTCATATTTATGCAGAAATTGAGAAAATCCTACAGGGTTCACAAACTTTCTAGCACCACTGTGAACTGCTTCCACATTTGTTTTACTGACTTTTATTTTCAGGCCTCATTAATGAACTAACTGATATCTTTTTCCCCAATAGATCTGTATACCATAAACAACACCAGTTAGATCCAATTCTAGCACAATCCAGTATGACAATCAATGGTCTTATGTATTGTGGGACTCCCCATGTGGAAACGAAAGCGTTTTTGGTCCTGTATTTTCCCATAAATCCAAAAGAGATAAAGGGGACAGGACTGGCAATGTCCTGGATAACCACAACTCTCTAGAAGGTGCGCAAGGGAAAGATTATCACTCTGTTAACTGGATGATTAGAAGAATTCTATGGTAGATGTGTCTGAGTAAAGACTGAGCTGAGGATTTGACTTCTGCAGTGGTTGAGCCAGGATTTTGACATCCATCCACGCTGGGCATTCAGGCTAGGTCTGGACACTAGGGATCAGGGAAAACTGGGGGCATAATTGGCTGTAATTTTCTTTAAATTGCTAACCCTGCCACTGCCTCCATCCGAGATTTTGGAGGCAGATACAAGTATGTGGATTTTCACATAAAGCTGATGCTGCAAAGATGTAAAGGGAAACTGTTTTGAGGTGAACAATAAGTTTCCTGACTTAGCAGAGTAAAAAAAATCTGTTCTTTTGAGATTAATTCCCTTCCAAAAAAAAAGAAATGTTCACGTATTTTCTTCTGAATAGGCAGTTATATTATTTTTAGTGTTTACTGCTCAGATTTCAGGAACTGGTAACAGGTAAGTCTTACTGTGTATTTTCCTTGCCACCATCTTTGTATGAATTCATATAATCTCCATGGTGACAGGAGATAGTGCGACTCCCAGAACCATCTGCCATGGAGATGGGCAACGGTTCCCTGCTTTCCTTATGCCATGGACAAAACCATGAAGCATGGGGTCTGCTACCCCAGTTTTGGAGCACCTATAGTTGTGGCCCCACACATAGCAAGTTCCGTCTTCCAGTTTAAGCCATTTTCATGCTTTGAAGAGGAGTCTCGGACTAGAACCTCTAGCTAATTCTCTATCACAGGTACTGCATGACCTGCTGATTTTCTCCATTTGATAACATCCATCACAGATTCATAGAGGTTGGGAGTACGGACCAGAGCTATGGCTGGAGCTGGGAGCTGGGAATGTGGGCCATGTTTAATGCCAGATCTAGAACTGGAGAAACTGGGGCCAAGTTTTACAGTTGCTTACCCACCCAACCTGTGGGCATTTCTCATATTTATATTGTAGATTTTTAAGTGGGTTCTATTGAGATCAGAGTGGACCTTGATCCTAAGGGATTACACAAGAAGGAAATTCCTGGTATGTATATTATCTTTAAGGCAAAACCAAGTACTCTGATAAGCAAAAATTCTGACAGCTGTCAGTCTGCTTCCTGTAGAGATGACCAATGCTGCATATCACAATTTTTTTTAACTCAAAGCAATAAGAATCAGAAATTCTTCAGCAATCAGTTCTTGCACAGTTCTTGTGATCTGGTAGATTAAGAGGATCAAAAACACTTCAAAACATTTTAGTTGGAAAGTTTCTATGATTGACAGTCTTATTCAATCACTTGAGTCAATGTAAACAATTAAAAGGACTGCAATAGCTCCAATAAAAAAAGGACTCACTCTTCTTTTCTAGTTTTCCAGACAAAGCAGGGCTACAACAAGTGTAATCAAGGGACTATAGAAAAATGCAATATGTGTACTGAAGAGTCTAGCCTACTTTGTCATGCTGGTGATTGAAGCAGTACAATCTTTCAAGCTGCTTTCAGCAAAGCTCTCAAAGTGAATGGGATAATTTTGATTCATTACCCTACCCATGTAACACTGCCAACTCCATCTTTGTTACTCTGATTAAACTAAATTTGTATGAAGTTGCACTCAATTTAAAACTTTTTTTCAAAAAATGTAACTGAAAGAAATTGCAGAATTGAAAACTAATTTTTTTTTGCACAAAGCTGCTGTAAAACTGAAAGGCCTGCTTGTATTTGTGTCCCCTGTACAGAGGCAGTATAATAATAGAAAGCACAGTACTGCTGGAGACATAGTGAGAACAGATTACCAAGTCTGAATAGATGAGAAGGAAATTACATAGCAAAGGTACCAGGTTATGAAAGGTCACAATGTTTGATTTTCTCAGCACTGCATTCGTAAATTAAAGCACCATCAGCAAGTTTTTGGTTAATTTGTATGGAGTTAAGCTGTCACTAGTTGAACTTCGAATGTCTATCATCTCTGCATCTAAAATGCAATTATTTACATGAATGCAATCACTAACTAACCATGAACTACACTATAGAAAATTTGCTAATAGATTTCTATCCACTTAAAGACCAACTGGGAGAAACAAATTTATTTTTAGTCAAAAATGCTGTATGTTGACAAAAGAAGACGAAAGAAGAAAAAAGTTGAATTTCCCCATCTATCTATCTATCTACATGGATTCAGGAATTTGGGAATTGTGTAAAGTGAATATTTTTGTACAAAAAATATTGAACCATTTTTCCACATAGGTTAGAAGCCATAACAAGCTATTATTAAAATTGATCAGTGTGATGTTCATCTTTTAAAAGTAAACCCATCTTTTTAAAGTTTCTAAGTATTCAGTTCCTTTAATTTATTTTAACATAGTCAGTCATTAACTTTCATTAGCACTTGCAGTTTATCCATATGGAAGATGCCATTTTCATTTCCTTTGATTATTCTCGGAAACAAATTTCAGCATTCCAACACAAATGTGACAGTTTCTTTATTTAGCACATACAGTGTAATAGCATAATTTGTCTTTGATTATTTAAGTTTCCAAGATCCTTGTCATCTGATTGTTCTTCACTGTTCCTTCATAAGTTGCACCTTGGTTTCTGGATTTAACACCTTCAAAGCTTTTATGATTTTGCTTTCCACCTCAGTTCTTTGTGCACAATCTCTTCAGAGTTTACTGCCCTCCTTCAAAACTTCTCTCTCATTATCCATCATTCTCACCACGAGCATTGTCCTCATGCCACTCATGTTATGCTCATTTTAAGTAGTTTCTCTGCGATCAAACTAAATTGTTCTCAATTTTGTTTATCATATATGATCTCCGAATGATCACATTACCAAGATAGTTGCCCCATTATTAAATCCACTCACACCTACTTCCTTAACATTCTCGAATTTGAACCTACATTATCATATCTGATAAGTCTTCATCCCAGCCTTTTTAAAATCACTGCATGACAATTCATATGCATTCCATCATAATAAACTTGAGATCAAACAGAAACCTATTTGCACCATACTGCTTTCATCCAGCATCTTTAGTTTGAACATTCTGAGGTCTTTCTCCAGATTCCTCCGTGGCCTCACCCTTTGACACAGTCTCCATGCCCTGATAATCACTTTCATTCATCACCATTCCATGAATTATTTGCAATCTCCCACGTCAAGCTTCTTGAAAGTCAGTTTTTGTTTCTCCACAATTGGGTGTTCTGCCTAGAGATTATGAAGACCCAGTGGTCTGAAGTTCCCTCCTCTCCTCCATTGGCTATAATGGCTTCTCACAGGATTCAGTGCCATAATTCTTTTGATGATATTATTTTAACTTCCTTGGGAGGCTTTATAGTGTAGGCTACACTGTAAAGCCTCCCAAGGAATAGTAAAGTTAAGGTAAATGCTATAAGCTATTGTTGCCAATGGATACCTTCATTTGCTGGTGCTTTAATACATAGCTAAACTGCAAACTTGTTGTCAGCAAGATTGATTAACTCTCATTTTTGCCATTCTGATTAATCTTTCCAAAGCAGATTGCCTGCACCCAACATGTAAATCAATGGAAGTTATTGAGTGCAGACAAAATCAAGAAAATATAATTTTGAAATTCTCTCTTTTACTCAAACTACCTGCGTCTCAATGTCACCAAGACCAAGGAGATGGTGGTGGACTTTAGGAGATCTAGGCCTCATATGGAGCCAGTGATCATTAATGGAGAATGTGTGGAGCAGGTTAAGACCTACAAGTATCTGGGAGTACAGTTGGACGAGAAGCTAGACTGGACTGCCAACACAGATGCCTTGTGCAGGAAGGCACAGAGTCGACTGTACTTCCTTAGAAGGTTGGCGTCATTCAATGTCTGCAGTGAGATGCTGAAGATGTTCTATAGGTCAGTTGTTGAGAGCGCCCTCTTCTTTGTGGTGGCGTGTTGGGGAGGAAGCATTAAGAAGAAGGACGCCTCACGTCTTAATAAGCTGATAAGGAAGGCGGGCTCTGTCGTGGGCAAAGTACTGGAGAGTTTAACATCGGTAGCTGAGCGAAGGGCGCTGAGTAGGCTACGGTCAATTATGGAAAACCCTGAACATCCTCTACATAGCACCATCCAGAGACAGAGAAGCAGTTTCAGCGACAGGTTACTGTCGATGCAATGCTCCTCAGACAGGATGAAGAGGTCAATACTCCCCAATGCCATTAGGCTTTACAATTCAACTGCCAGGACTTAAGAACTTTTTTTTTAAAGCTATTATTAATGCTTTTTGAGTTAGTGATTTAGATGCATATCATATTATTACTGAGTTAAGTATTGTATGTAATGAGTTTTTGCTACAACAAGTGTATGGGACATTGGAAAAAATGTTGAATTTCCCCATGGGGATGAATAAAGTATCTATCTATCTATCTATCTATCTACTAGTGTTCAGGCTTTCACTAAAGGATTTTGTGAGATGCATAAACTGTCTTGGTGTTGGTGTTTAGCAACAAAAGTTCTGGTATTTAAGATCTTTAAATATTAAGTATGAAATAGTATTTTAAAATTCATTGGATCCACTGACAGGATTGAAGAAGTAATAGGTGGAGCAAGCAAAATGAATTTAATGATGTAATCAGTTGTCATCAAGGTGGGACGTGCACTTAGTGACTCTAAAGATGGCTTGTTGACAAAGCTGCACATTTAATGATTGTGGATTCATTTAATAAATGTATGAGATAACATTCAAGCTATGTCAATGTAACTGACAGATATATTAAATTATTTAAACATTATTTTTTCATGTTCCCTTCTACAAGAAAATATATCTTAACTAATCCAGTCCGGTTGGTAATGGTGAGACTTGAAACATGACTTTTATGTCCTTTACTCCTTGTTTACAGCTATCCCTTGCTGTGGTGAGCTTTGTTCAAGGTGCATATCGAAAGCAAGGTTGTCTCAGCTATGCTATTAAAAAGGCCTGAGATGTTGTCAATCAGATTTCAGCAGAACTGACTTCTTCCACTCATTAAGCCAATTTAAACAGGAATGTTGTTGTACCCAAGTCTACGAGGAACCTCGAAACATTGGGAGTACCTGTTGTTCTTTGCCTTCTTAATTAACTACTTCTGGATAAGAGTTGTGATGGTGGGATTTTTGGTGAATTATTAAGTAAATCACATGGATCAGGCAAATCAACACAATTTCAAGGACTTCTTTTATCTTTGTTGGATACTTATCTGCTGAGTGTGATGTACAGACTACTTTCATTTGACAATTTACCACTGGTCTTTCAGGAGTTATAGCGACGGCTTCATGTGGTTTATTTTCTGTAGTTTTTATTTTCAACTGATTTTTAATTCCAATCTCTGTACTCACCTTGCTTGAGCTAGGTTTAGCATTTGGAACATTGTCTACTTATGGACCTAATTAATGCATACAATTTAAGTGAGGAAAAATTAGAAGTCCTTTCATACAATTTAGTTTAAAAAAGATGTTAAATCGTACATGACACTGACAATGGCATGCACCACATGTGTATAGATGCTGGGTGGGGTTGAGACCATCATTTTCAAGGCAGCTCTGGTTTTGGAGGAGCTCAACTACTGCTTATCATCAATATATATTGAATGTTGACAAAAATGATTTTGACAACAGTACCGATGTGAGATAATTATGCACGTCATGATAGTGCTCATTAGTACAGGTCTGAACAAATAGGGCAATAGGTTTGGAAGCTGAAGGTGGAACACCCACTGCAGGCTGGCTACATATTTGACATCTCACCCAATGTTTTATTCTACTGAGTGTAATTATACTGAAAGTTCAGTACTGTGGCAATATGATTCCTTTCAAAATTACAGTTTTCAGTTTATCTCCAAAGTCAGATTCCAATCTGAATGTAGAGCAAAGTAAAGAGAAATTCCTTGGGGACTCAGACCATTTGTGCTTGAGCCTGAATGGAGTGTCAAATCTGATTTTCAAAATGTTCAAGGTTTGGACCTCCAGGCACCTTCTAAACCTCCCTGACCTTCAGTTAAACGTTTAAGGAGTGGGTATTGTCTTCTGCCAAGCCTCCAAATATTTATATTTATCAGTAGTGGGGAGAAAGTTCTGTCCATGTGTGGATGTAACTATGTGTATTGCTCTTTCCTGAGCAGTATGATTAGACATCCCGCCAGACAGGAGCCAAACAATGTAAACATAGTATTTCCTGCCAGAAACCCAAACTGCTTCTATTGGCTTCAAACCAGTAGCAGCAGTGTAAATGCATCCTCAAGAGAGCCAAGGTCTCCGTTCTTACCATTGATACTGTCACTTTGAAGCAGCACATTTTGATGCTGTCTAATGTAGAAGATATTTTCCCCATTTACAAGCCCTGCATTTCACTGATCTGAGCTTCTGAATTGTCCCCATTATGTTTTGGAACAGAATAATTTTTGTTAGACCATATATGTTAATTTATATTTTTTTAAAATTTCAAATGCATTTCCAGTGTTGCTCCATGAAATAGCTTTTAAAGTTTATGCTTTGTATTAAGATTCTTTCCTTCTATCCTGCTATAAACATACTGCTCCACATCAGTTTGAAAATCAAAATTATTGATCCATCTATCTCACTTAAATATTTAATCTTCAATTGTGGAGATTATAATGATTTTCAGTTGTGTTTTCTATCAAAAACGTGAAAGCAGAAAGTGAATAAAGGCATTGATTATTTTAGATTCAGTTTTACCTCAAGTTCAGATTAATTATAGCATACACAAGCATATTCTTGAACACATTAAATGCATTGTTAAAAACAAGCACTTTAATGTCTCTCAGTGAAGGCTAGAAAAATGCAAAGGAAAGATATTGCACAAAAGCAAAAGGTTCAGAGAGTTACCAGCAGTCAGTTACATTACAGCCAGCATCCTTATCAATTTAACAGATCCTTCATCTCCGTTACATCTTTTCCAAAAAGTGGCTTTCATTTCCAGAACATCAGATATGTCCTCCTTCTTCAAAGAACAGAGTTTCCCTTCCACCACCGATGATGTTGCCTTCACCCATATCTCCTCCATTTCCCAAATATCCACACTCCCCCTATCTTCCCACTGCCTTAACACTGATCGAATTCCTCTTGTCCTTATCTACCGCCCTATAAGCCTCTGCATGTACCAAATCATTCTTTGCAACTTCCATCTCCAAGGGATCCTACCACCAAACACATCTTTATCTCCTTCCTCTCTCTGATTTCAGCAGGGTTCACTCCCTCTGTGATTCTCTTGTCCATTCAACTCTCCCCACTAATCTCCCTCCCTGCACTTACCCCTGCAAGTGGCCAAAGTGCCCATTCACCTCCTCGCTTACCTCCATTCAGGGCCCCAAACAGTCCTTCTGGGTGAGGCGACATTTCACCTGCGGATTTGCTGGGGTGTTCCACTGTGTTCTGTGCTCCTAATGTGGCCTCTTCTGCACTGGTGAGACTCATCCTAAACTGGGGGACTGCTTCATTAAGCAGCTCCACTTCATCTGCCTAAAGCGGAATTTTGCAGTGGCCATACGCTTTAATTCAGATTCCCATTCTCGTTCCCACATGTCTGAACAGGCCTTCAACCTGATGGCATAAATATAAATTCCTCTTACTGATTAAAAAAGATACCCGCTTCTTCTATTTCTGACTTTGGCCTCTTACCTCATCTCCCCTGCCTTTCACCAATCCCTGGGTCCTATCAGAATCCTTCCTGTCCAACCCTTTATCTTTTGAACCCACCTAGCTATACCTATCACCTTCTAGCTATCCTCCTTCCCCTCCCACATCTTTTTATTCTGTATTTTTCCCCCTTCTTTTCCAGTCGCGAGAAAAGGTCTCAGTCTATAACATCGACTGCTTATTCATTTGCATAGCTGCTGCCTGACCTGCTGAGTTCCTCCAGCATTTTGTAGGTGTTGCTCTCTATCCATTAATAAACTTGTCACCAAATTTGATATTCCACTGTGTATGTTTATCCTGTTGTCAACAATCTGATTTATATACCACACAACATTCATTCCCATAAACCAAAATATTTTACTAATAAGAGGAAATTACATCAACCTGCACAAACTATAATTTGATGCCACAGTATATAATTTCAGGATAACAAGGATAAGGAAATTATTTCCATTATAAATTTTAATATTTTTGAAGGTACACTGTAAGTTGTTATCAGGATGTAAAGGGAAATGCCAGATTTTTTTTTACAAGATTTAAAACTTAGGAAAGAAACTGCTGAAGAAAAGTACAGAGAAAATGTAAGATTTTAAAAAGGTATCTGAGTAAGACTTGTGGGCAACGATCCAATTAATGGGTGAATTTTTTTGTTCCTACTTCATGGGAAGGCTGCACCTGAGAATATTACCCAATAATTCTTTAAATAAATTGGTGCTGTTAACAGAAGTTTTATATTATTTTCGTTCATAGGCAGGGAGCTGGGTTTCTAACCAGAAAGCACAAAGGATAATAACTAATTGAGTGATGTGATTAAATGATGCAAAGAAGTTGATTATAAGATAAAAATAACTGAATGCTTCTATGAAAGAATAACCCACATTGCATTAAATTCCATTTACCTGTTCAAATACAGATTTTACATCGAATATATCCAACATTTTAAGGTCAATTAGTCTCAAAAGAAGATGTTTCATTGAACTGCAATCTCCAACTGGAAGAAGTAATAACAATTATTTGTTAAGTGAACTTAAACACAGAATAACCCTGAAAAACAGACTGATGTGCTGTGCTGTGTGATTAAAATGGTCCCACTGGTCACAATGCAAGTGGCATGCTGCTTACTTGTAGCATTGAGACAGCACTAGCTGCACTGTTAATTGGCTGAATGCTCAACAGGGAACCAGCATCATGAATGGCAAGTATAAGTTCAAGCTCACCTGCATCCCTTCAAGGGTAGGTGCGGTGTGGCTAAATCAGATGATGATAGATGTTTGACAATTGAATTTGACTGTGAAGATAATGAAGTATTTTATAATAAGGGCCATGGCAGGCTCAAAAGTTTTTATTTATTCTTTGCACTGAAGATCTTTTGGGTGAAGGTGGGAAATAGGAAAAAGCGGTTTACCTCCACAGATGCCTGTGAGGCTGAACAGTTTTTTTTTGCTGTGAACCAGGGTGAGGACAGCCTTGGAAGTCAATAGCACAAGTGTACAGTGCAGTGCCACAAGAAATGTTGTATTCTCATGGGTGCTTAATGGCAATAACTGCATCTTCAAATCCCATATTCTTCCTATAGCACCAGAGGCCTCAGATACTATACGGTCCAGTGCACCTACTGCGATTATGCATCAAAAAATTTCTATCAAGCAGGACTTATACTTTGCAATGATCTCATTCTCACATGCTCAGAGTTGTTTGTACAAACACAAAGATTTAGGAACCAGAATTGTCCATTCTGCTATTCAATATGCTGATGGCTGATTTATCCTAGGCCCTATCTCCTGCTTTGTGCCATTTTCCCCCAATAACCCTGATTGCCCTGATCAAAAGTGTATCTACTTCCTCTTTAAATGCTCTTAGTGTTTAAACAACCACAACCTTCTAGGTTGGAGAATTCCAGAATTCACCACTGTCTTAGAAAAGAAATCTCAATGCACTTTAGTTTTAAATGACCACTGATAGATAGATAGATAGATACTTTATTCATCCCCATGGGGAAATTCAACTTTTTTTCCAATGTCCCATACACTTGTTGTGTATGACCACCATGGATGCAATTTCTATCTATAGGTAATAGGGCAAACCCGTCTTCTCTTTTGAATTGTCTCCAAAGGTATATATCTTTTGTTAAATAAGAGAAGCCAAATTGTGCACATTACTCCAAGTGTGACCTATGAACATCATGCACAAAAGTATCAATACTACATAATTTCTAAACTACGCACTGCTCCCACCTCCAATAAAAATCAATTGCCATTTTCCTTCTTAATGACTTGTTGCACCTTCCTGCTAACTTTTTGTAATTCATGTAAAAAAAGTTTACCTTTTGATTCCTCTTACCAAAGTAAATACTTCCCACATATTAAACACTATTCCTATTGCACTGTCCAAATAATGTCAACAGAACATGACATCCATCAATTTCATGTCTTTGGCAAACTTAAATATCTTACACTCTACTCCTACCTCTAGATCATTAATATGAACTCTGAACAATTAAGGGTCAAGAACAGAGCATTGGGGCATTCCACTAATTAACTCCAACCTGAAAATGACCCACTTATTCTGATTCTTTGTCCTCTATGTGATAACTAATTTTCCAACATCACTCCCTCAATACCATGAGCCAAGGGGCTCGCAAGAGCTTGTATCAGTCTCGCAATGATTATTCTAAAAGATAACTAAGATTATTCATGTACAAGTCCAGAGAGGCAAGAGTGGTAGAAAAGAGAGTGAGCTACTGGACACACTCAATAGCAAAACATTTCCACAGTGCTGTTGCCCATCTCCCAGCCAATATAGATTCAGAATTAAAGTAGTCTAGACCGGAGGTGGACAGCCTAAGCCCAGATCTCTTTGGGTTGCCTAAACCAAAAAAAAAAATCAAGTTTTCCACCAACTATGATTCAGTTTCACTGCACTGGAGTATTAAGGCTCAGATATGTGAAATTAATAGGCAGTTTGAGAAAGCACAAGTATAATTAGAAGAACTTCCATGCAGTATGGCATGGTGTAATTTATAAAGTTTGGTTTGTAACACTGATTTTTTGGTAGCTTTATTCTTGCATCAAGACCAATTGGGCTCTAAAACAGTGTCACGGAAAGAGTAATGTCTATTGGTAAATGGAGTTGGCCATAGAGGATAATATCTGTAGGAGTTATTCACAGATGGGCAGACAAAAAAGATTTGGTGTAGTTTCCCTTTTCGCTCTGCTCCCCATATGGTAACTATGGGCACCCATTAATGTTGGCAAGATCAAGTAGCATGCAGGTCGTTGTGAATCTTGACAGACATTTTGCCAAGTACTTCAAGGTCCTCCAGGGTAGTTCTGAGGCAACAGACCATTAAACCTCAAACACTTTTCAACATACAGTGTGACTTTTCTGCATGCAGGCTATGGAAGTGTGTGATTGGTGTGCTGAATATGTGGATTCTGTTGTTTGTAGACAGACCTTATCCATGCAGTGATCAACAATGAGCAATGCAGTCCTTTCTCTGCTCTGTGGTTGTCATTGCAATGAACATAGATAGCCTGAATGAAGCACCAATACATCAAACATTGTTGCTTGCTGGGTTTCAATTGGGTAAACCTCTCCACACACACTCTGGGTGCACCTGACTTCCCATTAAATATGCTCCCTAACCATATCACTTTTCCTCTTTCAGCAGCTTGTTCTGATCAGCAAAGTCTCTTGATGTACATCTGCATAAATAGTCCAATGTTTGAGAACAACTGACTGCCAGAGAAATTTTGAAATAAGGACAAATTTCTGAAGTGCTCACACCATCATGGTACAGATGATGTCCCTGACACCATCATGGTACAGAAAACAGTGCAGCATTTTAGCAACAGCTAGAAACAAAGATGATAGCAACTAAAAATAAACATGACATTCCACAGATGCTAGAACTCCAGAAGAACAAACACAACATACTGGAGGAACCAAGCAAGTCCTGTAGATGGGCTATTTGAAATGTTCAGTTGATAGCAACTAAACATTGTAGCTGTCGATTCTTTCAAATAGCCCATTTGGGATTTTCTATGTGCTGATGAATAGATATCTAGGTATATGATAGTACTAAATGGAGTGTATAAATGGTACCCCTCTCCCACTTTCATATCAGTGTTTCACAAAGACTGTTTTCATGATCTGCCTTTTTTGCATGTAACCAGCAAATAATCACTGTTGTACATGACCCATCCCTCAAATGTATGAGTAAGCTTCGGACTCCATTTTGAAGTTTCAAACATACCAGTAATGGTGCAAATTAGCACAATTTAACCTACAATATAGTTCAATATATTTGCAATATGATATTGCTATAAGGAACTCCTTATATTATGTTTGGTTAATTTTCATTGGGAAATAAAAGAGGGTGCAAAGTGATCAGATGACATGTCTATGTTGGATAATTGCTCAAAAGCAACATTGAACCCAATGAGTGAAACAGGTGCAATACGCTTTGATAGTTCTTCAGTGTCAACATCTCTGAAGTTCTATCCTGGACCCAACATATTGATGCAATTATGAAGAAGGCATGCCAGTGACTAAATTTCATCTGGGGTTTGAGGAGTCTTGACTTTAACAAATTTCTACAAGTGTACCATGGAGAGCATTCTAACTGGTTGCATCAACATCTGGTATGGAGGGGCCACTGCCCAGGTACAGAAAGAAGTGGCAGAGGGTTGCAAACTCAGTCAGCAACATCATGGCTAGCCGCCCCAGCATTAAGAACATCTTCAAAAGGCAATGCCTGAAAACGATGGTATCGATCATTAAAGATTCCCATCACACAAGGCATGCTCTCTTCTTAATACTACACCAAAGAGGAAATAGAGGAGACAGAAGACACAAAACAAACATTTTAGGAACAGCTCCTTTCCCTCCACCATCAGATTTTTGAATGGACAATGAACAGTCCATGATCACTACCTTAGTATTTTTTCTCTCTTTGTGCACTACCTATTTAATTTATTTTCTTTTTACATTCATTAATTTTAAACTGTAATATATAGCATTTTTATATATTGCACTGTACTACTGCCACAAAACAACAAATTTTACAATACATGCCAGTGATTATGATTCTGATTTTAAATTAGTTTACTCGTATACTGGATGTAAAATAAAAGAAGTTCTCAATTGTTAATGCTTTGTTGGAAATATGTGACATGTTGAAGATCTAGTCAAGATCATAAGGATATCCTATTGTTTTAGACAATGGTGACACTATTGTTCTGTCAAATATTCAGCAGTACACATTCCTTTTGATGTGCTTAATAAAACAAGAAGCTCAGTTCCCTCAGAGATAACATCTAAGATAGATCTAAACTGCATAACATGATGTTGAAGATTTGATTCTCAAATATGGATCAATTTAATTACATCTAAGGTTTGATAGAATTGTGTGGCATGTTACAAAGAGTAGCCTTGAGGAGACTTCAGCAATCCAAAAGTCTTGTGAACTTGCCCTAGTCAATGCATGAAGTACAATCAACATGAAATAAATTGCTGCTGATAGTATTCCTCATGGTTCATTTCCAATTAGAGGTCAATTATATCTAACATAGAAAGTTATGGATGAGGTTCAGAAAAGACCTTGAAATACATGGTGACTGGTGATCAATATCGCTTAATTTGATAACCTAGTAATGAAAAAGCAGCAGTCTTTCAGAGCTTTGTGTGATCATTGTGCATGAGATAAAGCAGATATACTGAAACCATAGAATAGCTTACCAGCACAAAAATGATTAAATCTAACTAAACATGGTCTGATTTGATATTGAACCATACAAATCACAATAGTTGGTTTCATTCCTTATTTTGTGCTGTTTATTGATTTCAGTCAGTGCACAAGAAAGGTAATTAAATCAGCTTCTATGTCCCTTACCAGAGAGAATAACATTAGGTAGGACCAGTGCCTTTACTGTCCATTCTGCTTTTGCATGGGGGAACAAACATGCAGGGAGCTTCCAAACAAATTAACTAACAATCCAGCCACACAAGAAGAACAATAAAGTGATGGAGAGCTGTCAATAGTCATGAAACACCACAGGAGTAATGAGAAAAATTACAAAAGCAATAGTAACCAAAATAAGAAATCTTTTTTTGGAAAGTGCACACATATGCAAGCAATAAAATCCAAGATTCCTTTCAAGTCAGTAATCTAATTGACGTTCCAATGACAGTACAAACTCACTTGCGCTTTGCACATGATGTTTATGATGTCATCTGAACCTTCCATTAGACCACTTGCTTCTAATGACTCCCAGGTATCCATTATCCAACATAAAATAATAAAAGCATCACAGTCAGAAAACATTGAGGTTGTGTTTTGACCTTTGTGCCACTAATGTGTAGTCTGTACTTCTCCCTGGGAACCAACTCAAAGCAAAAGCCACAACAAATCTTTCTAGTTGAGCACAATTCATTACGGTCAGTCAAAGGTTACGAGGTATGTAATGAGTCTATATTTATCGGCAAAGGCAAAATTTAGCAGATACACTCTGAACAAAATAAATAAACCCCAAATGATTGAAGTGTAAAAAGTTATCCATTAAGTCATGTTAACTGATAGATGAAATTAGGCATAATATTAAATTATTGATGATCTATTAGAATAACAATGTTTAGTGAAACTTCATCAATTCAGTTACAGCTTTGCAACACGATCAGGATTAAGGTGACGTGTACTATTTCTACACAGTGAGGTCAGCTTTTGTTTGATTCAGTACACTATTCACTTTGTGATCCATTAGGGAATGGGAACATTCTGATTCACTATAGGCATAAGAGATCAAGGATATTACGAAGCATGCCTTAGATTTAAATATCAACATAATGAAATTGCAATATAGCCTGCAAAAGAACAGAGCCAAATTGGACCCATTACAAATAGGTCAAAGTGCTGTCAATCTAACGTATGGAGTTGCATTTGATTAACTAACAGGTAAGGGTTCAGTATCTATGATTGCCTGTATCTTAGGCAAGCAGATTAATCCAAAATTGCTAGATTTGCAGTCCCACAACCTCTTTTTGAGAACCCTACATTTATCAATAAAACCTTTAAGAAGTGAACAAGTCAGCAAAGTGCATAGTTTATGAATTCATGCCTACTACAGAGCTGAATTAATCAATTTGGCAACACATTCCATCTTTCCAACTTATAAATCATCAGCAAAGTTATAGAACAAAAAACAAAATCACTACAACCTGTTCTTCAGTGTTTAGATAAAGTGTCAATAGAGTTACTTGATATCAGTCTTCCTCACTCTTTTGACCAGTTGTGATACACAAGGAATAGCTGTTTTGCCTTCAATACTGAGAAGGTTTTTTGACAGAATAGAACATTGAGAATTTGTCAAAAAAAGTTGCTAAGCTCCTGGATGTACGTGGGAGGACATCCAATGGGTACAATAATACCTACTACAATTTAAAATGGTTGTATTTTTCTTTGGCTAATTATTATCCAAGAGAACGCAAGTAAAATAATGTATGTAATTTTATCCAAGTACTGTGATACAAATTTTAACCATGTTTTATTTCACACTTACTGAAAACCTTCATAAATGCTTTGGAAATCTTTGGACTTTACATTAAAGATTAATAATAAAAAGTATTAAACATACAAAGTACCAAGCCACTCATCTTAATCTAGGTTTTTCTATCTCATTTCATTTGATAAAATATATTTGAAAAGCCTGAAAAACCAATTTTACAACTTTGTAATTTTTGTAAAGATTCTGTTCCACCAAATAAATCATTTGCTTTGCTCAGGTGATAGCTGAATATTGAAGTCCATAAAGTCTCTCAGATCAAATAGTAATATTTCCACAAAAGAAAATTCTCCAATTTTCAGTTTATAAAAATCAAAATGATCATGAACAGAAACACTTAATAACTTACAGCCATCAAAAGGTCACAGATCTTTGTACTGTTGAATTTACCTCAAATCCCATGGCTCTATCATGCAACAGATTGGGAGATTTAAAAGAAATTTTTCATCACTCTTTTCCAGCATTGGTTTCTAATCCAAATCATTCCAAACTGGGGCTTTGTGAATGCATTGTGCAGCAGAGCCTTGTAAACCGAGACTCAGAATGACAGAAATTTCCAATGACATCTGTGTCCCTCACGCATATGCCATGTATTCTCATTATTTCTATGCACACTCATACTCAGCAATTATATAAGCCAAAAATCTTATAGGACAAAATAGAACAGCTAGCAAAAATAAGAGTAGGTGTGACAAAGTATGAGCCTCTCTGCTTCCCTTTTGTATTTGTTTATTGTTTACAATATGACTAAAATATTGTGGTTACAAATTGGAAGTTAAAAGTGTAAACAGTTTGTGGATGCCTTTGTGACACACAGTTGTATCCTAGTTCAAGTATGCAGTGAATACCCCTGCTATTCCCATGATTTTGACTGATCAAGATGGAAAAAAAATGTAAATGGCCAAAATATCACTGAAGTTACAAGATTTAAAGGTCAATTACAAATGATCTTATCTGCAGCATTTGACTTCAAAATATTCTTTGTATTTCTGTTTGTGGCAAATACGTTTTTGAGTTTGTTTTGTCAAAGTTTCATTTCTTTTTGAAGATGGCAGTTTTTATTCTAACGGCTTCTCTGAGTTTTGAATTACAGTCCATTACCCACATGTCATTTGGGAATTTTAATTTTCATTTGAATGAATTGCATGGCCTAAGCAGTGAAACTATTTACTGCATGTAATAAAATACTGAGAGAGGTCCTATTATGACTCGGTAGCTATGATTCAAGCAAGGTCAGTCAATGTCACCAGAGACTAAGATAATAAATAACTTTTCACAAAATACTCTGGCAAAGAAATAAATGGCTTTAATTCACTAATTGCAAATGCAAGCATAGGATGAAACTGTACGTACAAAATACAATAAACTCTTTAAGCAGGCAAAAATCTTCTGTTCATTTATCTTACCTGTTCTGTGTATTGCTAATAATCCTGAATCCCATTTCTTGTCAAGTACTTGCTTGATTTCTTTTTGAAGCCCATTGCAGTTACTTGTTTTACTGCTCTAACTAGCAATCTGTTCTACATTGCAAACAGTCTCTTGGAATTCCTATTATTCTTTGATGCAAATATGATCCATTGGCTTTAGTTCTATAAATAGCAGAAATTTTTTTAACTCAGCAGATCTTTCACATTTAAAAGAAGATCTCAAAATAAAAGGATTAAGACTGAGGTGCTGCAAGTAAGAAAAGAATCATGTCAGTATAAGTTTTCCCAATTCCCTTGTATTTCTGGGATAATTTATAAATATATACTGCAATAATTGAGCATAACTTTTAAGTAGGAAAAACAAATCAACATCCAATGATCCAAATGTAGTGACACAAGGGAAATAAATAATTTTAAATTGACTGCTCTGGATTTATACAGCACATTAATGCAATGATTGCTTTATGATCTAACCTCACTTTCCTAACTCAGATAATTGGTTTATTCTCTCATGTAATTGAGGACGTTGCTAGTAAGGCTGCCATTCCTATAGTAATAGGCAGTCAATTTCTTCATCTTCTACAGACTCTGCAATGAATGGATTGCTACTGTAATTGTTTGTAAGGGGGTAACCACGGAAAGAGTGAGTCTCTTTAGATGTAATCTATGTTTGGAGCCAGGCCACATGGGCAAGGTCCAAAATGAAAATTCTCATCTGCATTCTTCAAGAAGGATATGGACAAAAGTGATTTTACATGGATAATCTAAAGCAGGTCAGTATTAAGAAGGAGGATTTTGGTAAGTTTTTATTTTCTTTAGAAATACAGGGTGGAACAGACACCTCCAGGCCAATGAGCTGCATTACCTAGCAACTCGCCTATTTAACAATAGACTAAGAGAATTTACAATGATCAATTAACCTACTAACCAGTACTGCTTTGGACTGTGGGAGGCAACTGGAGCACCCAGAGGAAACACAAGTAGTTCATAGGAGAATGTAGAAATACTTCCCAGATGGTGAAAAAGGATCTAGTGCTTTCCTTGTGTATATGACAAATAAAGACTTCTCGGGCTTCCAGCTGGATACAGGTATCAATTATAACCAATGTTTTGATGTAAAACTCTGGCATCTTTATCAGGGATGGTCCATGGGCACATTTAGTCCAATGGTATTTATACCCCCATTATCCATTCCTCCTGATTGGTTAGTCCTCATCCAGTCAGGTTTCCTCTAGCTTTATTTCAATGGCTTCCTTTACAAGGTGGTCTTTTACAGGCTGCTTTCTAGCAAAGTTGCACTTGCTAAGTGGGAGGCCGTCAAAAGTGAACTTTTGAGAATACAGAATTTGTATGTTCCTGTCAGAATCAAAGGCAAGGATAACATGTTTAGGGAATCTTAGTTTTTGAGAGGCATTGAAGCCCTGGTTAAGAAAAAGGAGAAAGTACATAGCAGGTACAGGAAGGCAGGAACAAATGAGGTACTTAGGAGTATTAGAATTGCAAGAGCACACTTAAGGAGGAAACCAGGAAGACTAAAAGAAGACAGGAGGTTGCTCTTGCAGACAAGCTGAAGAAGAATCCTAAGTGCCCTATTAAGGGCAAAAGGCTAGCAAAGGAGAGAACTGGTCCTTTGGAAGATAGGAGTGGTAATCTATGCATGGAGCTGAATGAGATGGGGGAGGTCCTCATGAATTTTTTTTTTGCATCTGTATTTACTCAGGAGGTGGACACAGATTCTATAAGTGTGGGGCAATGCAACAGTGAGGTCATGGACCCTGTACAGATTACAAAGAAGGTGATGCCTGCTGTCTTGAGGCAAACTAGGATAGATAATCACCCATGGCCTGGCAATGTGTTCCCTCTGATTCTTTGGGAGCCTAGAGCAGAAATTATAGGGACCCTAGCAGAGATACTTAAAACATACTTAGCCTCATGTGAAGTGCCAGAGGATTGGGGAATAGCTAATCTTGCTTTATTTTTAAGAAAGGCTCTAACACCCAGAGGGTGATGAGAGTGTAAAACGAGCTGCCAGCACAAGTGATAGTTGCAAGGTTGATTTCAACATTTAAGAGAAATTTAGGAGGACGATGGCGCCTAATGGTGACTCCTTCACTTGCATCTTCAGAAACAGCTCTATGTCTATCTTTAATATCTCTATTTTTCCCTTTCAGAGTTCTTTTGAAAACCCTGACCTGGACTTTGGTTCTTTGCGGGAATGGGACCTGCTCTCAAAGGATCACGACTGGCCGTTATTGAATATACCAAGGATGCAGCCTAGAAGACTAGCGTGCCTTCAGAGTTCCAGGATTTCATGGCTCTGGAGGCAGATGGACTCAAGGTCTGTGCTTCCGCAGGAAATTGGTACGTTGTGGGAGTACACGGAAGATCAGAAGCAGCAAGCTGGCTGCTGGCTGTGTGCCCAGAGACCTGAGTTCTTTGGTCACAGAGCTCGGAAAAAGCAACACAACAGACTTTTAAAATCGCATATTAGCAATTTGTTTGTTATGCCTTCTCTCTTGCTGTGAAATGGGGACACCACTTTTTCCCTTATTAGGGCAAGAGATAGCCTGTGGTATGGTTAATTACAGGGTGAATGAGTGGCTTTTGGGGTACTGCAAATCTATTGATGCTTTGCTGCATGCTTGAGTGCTCGATGGGGGGCACCAGTGCTTTTTTGCTGGTGAGGGAGGGGGTACGTCGATTTGCTGCTGCTTATACATGGGGGTGGAGCCGGGGGGTCTTTGGGGTTCTAACATTTAACTGTTATACATTCTTTGGGATTCTTCTCTGGTTTCGTGGATGGTTGCAAAGAAAAAGAATTTCAGGATGTGTATTGCATACATTTCTCTAACAGTAAATGTACCTCTGAAACTTTGAAACTTTGAAATTTGGATAGGCATATTGATGGATGGCAGCGGTATGGAGGGCTATGGTCTGGGCCCAGATTGATAGGACTAGGAATATTAATAGTCTGGTATGGATTAGATGGCTCCAAGGGCCTGTTTCTGTACTATATTCACCAAATGCTAGAGGAACTCAGCAGGGCAGGCAGCATCTATGGAAAAAAGCACAGTCGACATTGCGGGCTGAGACCCTTAGGCAGGACTAAAGAGAAAAGGCTGAGGAGTAGATTTAAAAGGTGGGGGGTGGTAGTGGATACACAGGAAGCCACAACCGGAGCACCAAACACAATATATAACCCAAACAGACTCAGAGGTGAAGTATCGCCCCACCTGTATATCGGTGAGACACAACGTAGATTGGGAGACTGCTTCGCTGAGCATTTACGCTCCATCCACCAGAACAAGCGGGATCTCCCAGTGGCCACCCATTTTAATTCCACTTCCCATTCCCATTCCCATTCCCATTCTGATATGTCCATCCATGGCCTCCTCCACAGTCGTGATAAGGGCATACTTAGGTTGGAGAAACAGCACCTTATGTTCTGTTTGGGTAGTCTCCAACCTGATGGCATGAACATTGATTTCTTAAACTTACAATAATGCCGCCACTTTCCTTTCACCATTTCCCATCCCCTTTTCCCTCTCTCATGTTATCTCTTTGCCTGCCCATGGCCTCCCTCTGGTGCTCTTCCCTCTCCCCTTTTTACTTCCTTCCATGGCCTTCTGTCTCATTAACTAATCAAATTCCCAGATCTTTGCTTCATTCCTCCCCCTCCAAGTTTCACCTATTGTCTGGAGTTCCTCCCCTCACCTTTTAAATCTACTCTTCATATTTTTTTTTTCTCCAGTCCTGCTGAAGGATTTCGGCCTGAAATGTCAACTGTGGGTTTTTTTTCCACATAAATGCTGCCTGGCCTGCTGAGTTCCTTTAGCATTTTGTGTGTGTTGTTTGGATTTCCAGTATCTGCAGATTTTCTCTTGTTTGTTTCTGTGCTGTAGTGTTCTATGACTCTATCACTCTAATTTCACTGGAAAGACAAACTTCTGTGGTTTGAGACTCATTATGTAGACACAGCTTTGCTCTAATTGAAAACCTATGGCTTCAGGCTAATGAGAAATCATTATGTCACTCTGGCATTTGCATTCACATCTCCAAAAGTTTAAAAATATATATTTTTAAAGATAGGGTTAAAAATACTTATTAAAGTTCATCTTTAAAATACTTATTAAAGATCTTTTGAAATAAATTACAAAGGATTTGCATTTGTGTGGGGGATATGAAGTCTAAAGCTGCTAAAACGTAATTGTGTTTTCTTTACAAAAGCAAAAAGAAAATCTGAAATAAAATCTTAGCAAGCCAGCCAGCTTCAGAGGTGATCAAAACAGGCTGGAAAAAGTCCTTAATGCTTGTTGTCTTAAACTGTTTGAAAGACTTTTAAGTTACAATAAAGTTAAATGGGAACATATATGTTTCACAAATACAATACTTCTTCATTAACTGAGCTCAATGATGGGGATTGAAAAATGAATATCCAGCTTTCAGATGAAAGAGTCATATCATAAAGTTTAAGTAAACTCTGAACAAAATGAAGACTTTGTGTCAGCTTTCACCCTGAAAGCCAAAACTTTGAGATTCTCAAACCCTTGGTAAAAACATAGCCAATCCATCGAAATAGTAGCAGATCATGAATGAGTGACTGATCTATCCTCAAGGAAGCTGGTTGCTAAGTAATAACTTTTAGAACATAGAGACTAGAACAGTACAGCTCGGTTTGGGCCATGCAGCCCATGATGTTACGCTGACCTACATAAAACTAGTCCATGACCAATCTGACTATTCCCTCCTACACAGCCCATGGCCCTCCATTTTTCTTACTCTTAAATGCCCCTATTGTATCAGACTCTACCAACCTCCCCCGGCAGAGCAGACAGGGCACAAGCCAATGTCCGTATAAAAAAAATTACATCTAGCACCCCCTCCCCCCTAATCTTTCCTCCACCCATATTAAGTGGATGTTCTTTGGCATTGTCCATTGCCTCCCTGGGAAAAAATACATTGGCTGTCCACTTGATCTATCCCTCTTATAGTCGTGTACATTTCTATCAAGTCACCTCTCTTTCTCTTTTGCTCTAAAGAGGGAAATCCTAGCTCATTCAACCTGTCTTCATAAGACTAGCTGGCTAATCCAGGCAGCATCCTGGTAAATTTCCTCTACACCCTCTTTAAAGTTTCCCTATCCTTCCTATAATGACACAAGCAGAACGGAACACAATACTTTAACTGTAGTATGTCCAGAAGTATATAGAGCTGCAACATAACCTTCTGATTTTTGAGCTCAATCTCCTGACTAATGAGGACCAACACACCATATACCTTCTTAATTACCCTGTCCACTTGCTCAATAACTTCGTATGATCTACAAATGTGCACCACAAGATCTTTCTGTTCCTCCACACTGCTAAGATTCCCGCCATAAACTTTGTACTCCACGTCAAAGGTCAGTCCTCCAATGTGTGTTAATTCACACTTTTCTGGATTGAACTCCATCTGCCATTTCACGCAGGTCTGAATCCTGTTGTAAACTATTATCCCATTGTATCCTATGACAGATGACCACACTCTTCACAGCAGCATCAATCTTCATGTCATCTCTAAGCTTACTAACCATTCCTTCCATTGGATGTTCCTGGATCCTTCTTGTCAGATCACCAGCAGGTGGTAAGAGTGGGCTCCCTCACCTCTGCCCCTTGACACAGGTGCTCCTCAGGGCTGTGAACTAAGCCCCTTCCTTTTCTCCCTGTATACCCATGACTGTGTCACCACCCACAGCTCCAATCTGCTAATTAAATTTGCTGATGACACTACACTGATTGGCCTAATCTTAAATAACAATGAGGCAGCCTACGGAGAAGAAGTCATCACCCTGGCACAGTGTTGTCAAGAAAACCTCTCCCTCAACGTTGCAAAGACAAAGGAGCTGGTTGTGGGCTACAAGAGGAATGGAGACTGGCTAACCCATATAGACATCTATGGATCTGGGTTCAAGATGGTGAACAGCCTCAAGTTCCTCGGCATAAACATCACTGAGGATCTCACGTGGTCTGTACATACCAGCTGTGTGGTGAAAAAGGCCCAACAGCACCGCTTTCACCTCAGACAGTTGGAGAAGTTTGGAATGGCCCCCCCCAAATTCTAAGAACTTTCTATAGGGGCATGATAGAGAGCTACCTGACTAGCTGCATCACTGCCTGGTATGGGAACTGTACCTCCCTCAATCGCAGGACTCTGCAGAGAGTGGTGCGGACAGCCCAGCACATCTGTAGATGTGAACTTCCCACTTTTCAGGACATTTACAAATACAGGCAAGAAAAAAGGGCCCGAAGGATCATTGGAGACCCGAGTCACCGAGTCACCCGAGTCACCGAGTCACCCGAGACCCGAGTCACCGAGTCACCGCAGTTCCAGTTGTTACTATCCGGGAAACAGTACCACAGTATAAAAGCCAGGACCAACAGGCTCCGGGACAGCTTCTTCCACCAGATCATCAGACTGATTAACTCATGCTGACACAACTGTATTTCAGTGTTATATTGACTATCCTGTTGTACATAATATTTGTTATAAATTACTACAATTGCGCATTGCACATTTGAATGGAGACATAACGTATAGATTTTTATTCCTCATGTATATGAAGGATGTAAGTAATTAAGTCAATTCAATTCAATTCAGTTCAATTGTTCATTTATAGAAGTCACAAAGAGCAGGGGTCACAGAACAGATCCCTGCAGAACACCACTAGTCATGGACCTCCACACACAATATGCTCTAACTGTTCCGCCCTCCACCTTCCGTGGTCAAGCCATTTATGGAGATAATATGCCCCCAGGTGAGGCCATATATAGTTTTATCAATGGAGGCTGAAAAATCTATCATTTCTGGAAATGAAGTAGGAAAAATAAGGCAAGGAGGTTCCAACCTGATGGATAAAATAACTTGCCTCATAGGCTAGAGTATCTGGAATAGTATCATCTGGTGTGTAAGAGGACTTTCAATAGCATTAGTATTTTTGCACATAGTTTGCATGCATTGGATCACCTCATATTGAAGTGTGATTTGCACTATCTCTGCATGGTAGGATTAACTGAATGGTGTGGTTAAGGTAATAAGATCATCAAGAACGTATACATATATTTCTATCATGTGTATCAACTGCTAGCTGTGCTTCTTACCCTGCCCTCACCTTCTTATTCTAGCTTCTGCCCCTTTACTTTCCAGTCCTGATGAAGTGTCTTGGCTTGAAATGTTTACTCCCCTCCATAGATGCTGTCTGATTTGCTGAGTTTCTCCAGCTTTTTATGTGTGTTGCTCAACATTTACAGAACTTCTTGAGTTTTAAATTTTGCTTAGGTTTTGCAAGGTTTTAAGAGGGCTGAGCAGGCAGGATTGTGGTCTAGTGGCGGATTTTAATAAAATGATCCCGTACCTGTCAGAATACACAATTAAAAACTTCAGTTTTAAATCATACACAAATGACCGAAGAAAACTTCTTTTGTGCTATGAGATGGATAGCTTTAAACGCATAATGGAGTTATGAATTGAGTATGTACAAAAATGGAACACTTCATTGAAAAAAAATGACACAAGTGTTTATTGCTTTCATCTGTAGGACTATTGGTGAGAGTCTGGCTGGTTCCAGTCAGAACAGGAGATTAGACATATATAGGTGTTTAAAGTCGAGACCCTTCGTTAAGTTACAAGTTTAACAGGTGAACTAGAAGCCAAGTGACAAATATCACAGACTTTGTGACAGATTTGAGATGGACAGTCTGAGTGTGATACAATTTTGTAGAAAATGTTGTAGAGTTGAAAAGTTAGTGTAATCTAAGATATTCATCATGACAGGATATTGCTCATTGAATTTTATTTGAAGTTGGGATTTAATATTGTCTAGACAATGTAGAGAACAGACAGGCCAGCACAGGATCTGTAATGTTGCTCAGCAAAGGCTCTCGTGTTAACAAGTTGTGGCCTAGTTCAGTTTCTTCTTCTGCAAATAGAATAACCATCAGAAGAATAAAAAAAATTGTTGATGTAGTACATGTTATTAAACTGAAGTGCAAACACCAAGAATCTGTTTATTATACATTTGGTATCAAAGAATATCTATAAATTTGCAAAGCAAAACCACAACCAAACTCAAGCAAGCAAGTAGGTGAAGCCTACAGGAAGTGTAAAGAATATTGTGTACAGTAGGTAAGTGAAGAAGCTAGTGACCTGAATCAATCAAATGGTCTGTTCATGTTAGGTCACATTTCTATATATCAATGAAGATTGAGGGAAAAAAGGAGAGTCAATAGGAATTGGCATTAATACTGCAGTGTCAATCATACATGATAGATAGATAGATAGATAGATAGATAGATAGATAGATACTTTATTCATCCCCATGGGGAAATTCAACATTTTTTCCAATGTCCCATACACTTGTTGTAGCAAAAACTCATTACATACAATACTTAACTCAGTAATAATATGATATGCATCTAAATCACTAACTCAAAAAGCATTAATAATAGCTTTAAAAAAAGTTCTTAAGTCCTGGCAGTTGAATTGTAAAGCCTAATGGCATTGGGGAGTATTGACCTCTTCATCCTGTCTGAGGAGCATTGCATCGACAGTAACCTGTCGCTGAAACTGCTTCTCTGTCTCTGGATGGTGCTATGTAGAGGATGTTCAGGGTTTTCCATAATTGACCGTAGCCTACTCAGCATGAGCATGAAATCAAGCAACATTGGCTAGATAAAAACAAAGGTTTACCAGCATACCCACACTGGGGAAAGGATCAAAGACTCAGGGACAGGTGAGGTCAGATTGATAATGAAAAACCTCCCTCTTCTGATTTTTCCAGGGCAAAGATCCAGATTGATACACCAGAACTAGCCATTAAAGATAAACACGCATTATACTGGAGGAACTCAGCAAGTTAGGCAGCATCTCCCACAGTCAAAGACATACCAGATAAGTTAATTGGTCATGGTAAATTGTCCTGTGATTAGGCTAGGGTTAATCAGGTTTGTCGGGGTTGTTAGGACTACGTAGCTCGAAGGGCAGGAAGGGCCTACTCTGCACTGTTTTTGCTAAATAAATAAACAGACAATGTTTCGGACCAAGACCCTTCTTCAGGACTGGGAAGGAAGGGGGAAGACACCGGAACAAAAAGGTGAGGCATGGGGAAGGAGGACTAGCTGGAAGGTTATAGATGAAGCCTGGTTGGTGGGAAAGATAAAGGGCAAGAGAAGAAGGAATCTGATAGTTGGGTAGAGTGGATCATGGAATAGAGGGAAGAAACATGGTTACCAGGGAGAGGTGTTAGGCAGATCAGGAGAAGTAAGAGGTCAGAGGCCAAAGTGTGGAACAGAAGAAGAGGGAAAGGGAGGGAATAAAGTTAATGGACGGAGAAATCAATGTTCATGTCATTAGGTTGGAGCTATCTAGGTGAAATATGAGGTATTGTTCCTCCACCATGAGAGTGGCCTCAACATGGCGAATAAGGAGGTGATGGACTGACAAGTCAGAAGGGGAATGGGGATAAAAATTAAAATAGTCGGCCACTGTAAAATGACATTTGATGGCTCTGAGCCTGTACTTCCTGGAGTTTAGAAGAATGAGGAGGAAAATTGAAAGGCTTAGATAGAGTTAATGTGAGAAGACATTTCCTAGAGTGGATGAGGAACACATACCAATCATCATCGAGGGATTAGAAGTGGAGAGAGTGAGCAGCTTCAAGTTCCAGGGTGTCAAGATCTCTGAGGATCTAACCTGGTCCCGACATATCGATGTAGTTATAAAGAAGGCAAGAGAGTGGCTATACTTCATTAGGAGTTTGAAGAGATTTGGCATGTCAACAAATACACTCAAAAACTTCTATAGTTGTACCGTGGAGAGCATTCTGACAGGCTGCATCACTGTCTGGTGTGGAGGAGCTACTGCAAAGGACCGAAGGAAGCTGCAGAAGGTTGTAAATCTAGTCAGCTCCATCCTGGGTACTAGCTTACAAAGTACCGAGGACATCTTTAAGGAGCGGTGTCTCAGAAAGGCAGCGTCCATTATTAAGAGCCTCCAACATCCAGGGCATGTCCTTTTCTCACTGTTACTATCAGGTAGGTGGTACAGAAGCCTAAAGGCACACTCAGTGATTCAGGAACAGCTTCTTCCTCTCTGCCATCCGATTCCTAAATAGACATTGAATCTTCGGACAATATCTTATTTTTTAATATACAGTATTTCTGTTTTTGCATACCTTTTTAATCTATTCAATGGATTTACTGGTTTATTTATTATTATTTTTTCCCTCTGCTAGATTATGTATTGCATTGAACTGCAATACATTTGACATAACAAATTTCACATCACATGCCAGTGATAATAAACCTGATTCTGATTGTGATTCTGATTCTGAGTCTAGGGCCGGTGTTCCCAACCTTTTTTACGCCATTAGCTAGAGGGTGGAGAATCTGTGGAATTCATTGCCATGGATGGCAATGGAAGCCAAATCATTGTATATATGGAAGGGAAAGGTGGATATGCTCTTGGTTCATCAGGGGATCAAAGGTTACAGGGAAAAGGCTGAGAAATAGGGTTGAGAGGGATAATAAATCAGACGATGGAATGGCTGAGCCTACACACTGTGCTGAGTCGCCTAATCCTGCTCTTATATCTTATTTCTCAATGAATGAGATTTATTAACTCAAGCAAATTTAGGCGGGTATTATTCAATTTCTATTGAGCAACTCTGATTCAAGGGCAACCTTTGATTCAGCGTAGGTAATGAAAACTGTAATTTTGCACCTGATAGCTGCGTGAATACCTAACAAAAGCCAATTAAAATGCAGATGTAATGCCCTAGTTAAGATTTCTACTGCTATTTATTTTAGCAGTTTTCTGCAAAAGCTGTGTGTCCTGTTTGTGAGAGTGTTACGGCTTCGGCTAAAGATAAAAAGCCATTTTGTCCAATTTAGGAGTGTTGTGACAGCCAATCAGGATTGCCTTGGTACCCATTGTAACATTCTGTCCAGTGGGAAGTGATGAAAGATTCGAGAGAGTTGGACGAGATCAAATTTCTGGAGGACAGTAGTCTGGTTTTGGGGTCTTTTGGTAGGAGTTGTGGAGCGGGGCACAAGGGAAGATGCCGCAGAATGCTGCTTGAAGGAGAGACCCCATCGTAAACAGAGCTTTGTGCAGATGTTTGGTTCCAAGGAGGAAGTGCCAATACTCTTGAGATAGCCAGTTTGTTTGAGGTGGTCTTCGAGAGAAATTTGAACAGTGCCTCATGACTTTCACACAGAATGTGGGTTCAGTGTGTGAGTACAGTGGTACAATCAGCTACTACAGAAACAAGCTCCAACATTTATGTGCACATTTGGACTGGTTTAACTGTAAGGGGCCCTTTTATCTTTCTTTTCCTTTCCTATTAACTGGTTAATAAAGTTGAAAAATTGGTAAAAATACTTTCTTTATAATCTTATTCCTGTGTACGATTTGTCATTTCTTGGTGACTGATAATTATGAATGGGACAGTATTTACCTGGTATTCACCACAATCAATATTCCTTAACCAGAACATCCTAATGTTCCTATTTGGTTCAACCCAATTTATATCAAATCTTGACATGCGATACTTATGGAAGGTGGCATTATCACGTGGTCATTAGCACAGCTAACTAATGAGCCAAGTTTGTATACAAGCCTGGTGAGAGGGTTGCATAAATACTCTGAGTGACTGAAATAAAGAGATCTGCAGTTCAAATGTTATCAACTAACAAAAAGTGCAAATAACTTTTAATCCTAAACAATTCAAAATACAAACTAACATACAAGAAATCTTAGCAACACTCACAAAATGCTGTACATGTCGATTATACTCTTTCCCTAGATGCTGCCTGGCCTGCTGAGCTCCTCCAGCATTTTGTGTGTGTTGCTTTGGACTTCCAATATTTGCAGATTTTCTCTTGTTTGTTACAAAAAATATAGCTAATTAGGCTAAATTGCATAAAATAGCATGTAGAATGAAGCACTCTGAACTGTCCCGCTGCATCAGAACCTAAATGCCTCTCTTTGTATTCCAGCATTTCCAGCTTTGAATTGAAATGCTGTCAAAGCTATGAAGCAGTTAGCTTGATGTAAAATAAATCAATATTCCACTTAAGGGAAGGAAAATGATCCTTTGCTAAACATTGCAGTGAATTATGTAACTATAAGTCCTGTGACAATGGAGACAGAGATGTCATGATCTTTTTAACTGGCATTTCAAACAAAAGTAGCCTTCAAGATTTTGCAGGTCTCCTTGATACCATGCTCCAAATTTGAGGATTTTCTGATCTCCTTGATTATTGACTTCAGGAGGAAGAATCCCCATCATTCACCACATCTATAAGAAAGCAGCATCTGTCATCACAGTCCCCAAAATCCAAGTGATGCTCTTTTCACACTGCTACCATCAGGAAGGAAATATAAAAGCCTTAGGACCCACACCACCAGGTTCAGGAACAGTAGTTACCCTTCAACCATCAGGCTTCTGATCCAACATAGATAACTTCACTCATCAACACTGAACTCATTCCACAACCTATACAGCCACCTTCAAGTATTCTACACCTCATGTACTCAGTATTAGTTATTGATTTTATTGTATTTTTACCGTTTGTCTCCTTTTTCACATTTGTTGTTTGTCAGTCTTTGTTTGCATGTAGTTTTTCATTGATTCTCTTGTATTTCTTTGTTCTATTGTGAATGTCCACAAAGCAATGAATTCCTGACTATTATATGGTGACATATACATACTTTGATAATGAATTTACCTTAAGCTTTTGAACTTTGAGCTTTGATTTTTATTGGGCATCACAGTGGGTGAAACAAGTTGAGCCATGATTCACAACACCCGAGACCCAGGTTCAATTCTGACATAAGGTGTTGTGTGTGGAATTTGTACATTCTACTTTTTATTGTGTTGCGTTCCTCTTGGTGCTTCTGTTTCTTCCTATGAGCCACCTGTGTGCAGTGTGATCAGTCAATTGTTCTCTAAATTCCCCTTTTGTGACGGTGAGTGTTAGAATTGGACGTAGTGGGAGTCAATGAAAACGTAGGAGGACACAGGATGAGATTAATGAAGAATTAATGTAAATGGATAGTTTATGGTCAGCATGGACTTAATGGCTAAAAACCCTGCTTTTCCACTGTATTTTTTTTTTTCGGTCTATGACACCGCGATGAATCAGCTGAACAGCCAACATGAAAGTAAGTTGACTCCTATAGTGTTTCCTTTGATAGAGTAAAAATACAATACTTTATTGCAATTGATTAGGACATTAATTTGTAGTCTTAATTCCCACTTTTGGACAGTGATCTATGTACAATATTTCTTAGCAATCAAAGACCTGAATGAGCAAATAGCTTTCCATACTGCATGCATTTTGAAATAATTCCTAATTAGAAGCATTGGCTTTATGTACTTCAGAATGGGGGTGTTTATGAGTGTGTTAACTATTATGGTCAAACATTATTTACTTTGTGTTTAGTTAGATAGCCCTGTAAATACAATGTATTTTAAGGTTGTGACAGAACACATTAAAAAGTTCAATAGAAAGCACTCTGCTTTTAACAACTATGCAGCAGAAAGCAAAATAACATACAGAAAACAAAGAGGATCAAACACAATTTACGTTTTAATTATTTTCTGAATAACACTATCCTCTCTGTAGAATTACTGCAATTTATTAATTGGATGTCTCGCGGAAATGCAATTGCCTGCATTATCCAATTATGTGTGTTCAGCAAAAATCCAAAAGTTATAAATTAAAATGCATAATAAATCAATTTGTGCCTCAACAAGTCCATCAAAATTTGCTCAGCTGGTAATTTGACATAAAGTCAGAAGTGAACTGGGAATCCAAATCATCCAATGTTAGACTGATTCAGTTTAACTTACAATATTTAAATTGGACCTGCTCTTTGGCAAACAATTTGGTGGCCAACATCAGATTGTAAGTCATTGTTTATTTAGATTTTCAGCAGTTTTTACAAACAGTGACAATTTGATTATGTTTATTTATAGCTCGACTTTCAATTTATTTTTTGGAAGTTGGTAAGTCATTCATTTTGAGATAAACTAATCTCTGTTTTCAAATTTTGCATATTAGTGAACCACTTGTCACAGACAAATGATAAAAGTTACTTCGCTGACAATGGAAAAGGTTGGAAAATAGTAGACCAGACAAGAGACAGACCAGATTTCAGTGACAGCTCAAAAAGAATTTGTAGCATGGAAGTCATGTTACCTACCGCAGAGAGCTTGATGAAAGGTGTGGGGCATGATTGTAGAATTCAAGTTAATACTTAAGAACATACAGAGCTGAAGAAATCTGCTGTGAGGACAAAAGCTGATCTGAATAGAACTGGTGATTCAGAATCATATCATAATGAAAACAAATGCTCTACAGAAAGATCTAAAACCTGCAATAAGATATTAAGCATTGAGAAGATAATTGGCATGAAACAGCTACTCCTCATTGATGCCTATTGCTGAAATGAGTAAGTAAATCCTATCCCTAGTATTTATACATGATCACAATTATATCATTACTTATACAATGCACTCTGATAGGTAATGCCTTTCTGATTCTTAGCTAATCCCGTAATCTAATTAAGGAGTTCTGCCTTCTCCGTTAAAGTGGATGAGCTGAAACATCACCCTTTGTTCAAATGCTGGTAACGTGTCCTTGTACCCTTGGATGAGTTAATTGATCAAATACCCATGGTGTCACAAGGCAGCCATCCCCAACCTAAAGGTAATCAGTAGTAAAAGTAAATCAATATCAGAAACTTACTCTTCCCAAGGAACTGAAATTGTGATTTTGCTTCCAATTACATGTTTTAAGTATTACTGAACTTTTCTCTATCGCTAAAACTTTGAATTTCAGTTTTATACAATGTTGGCACAAATATTACTGTGCTAGGATTTTTCAGTATTTAAGTGATAAAATGTCTAAATCTCAAACATAACACTCAGACATCCTAGTTCCTCTGATATTTGGCCCATTTACTACCTGTCCACTGTGATAGATTTTCCTGATGACATCTACCTGCCCAGTTGTGATATTCCAGTTCCCTGGTCATGTGTTTGCTCCATAACTGTCGATTGATTATCTGAACTTAATATCCAACTTTCCTGACAATCTGCTAATTATTGTATGTACCTATCAGTCTAATTCTCCTGGCAGTGTTGAGTTCATCAACCGCTGGGGTTCCAGATTGCCAATCAACTAATGCATATGTGCTGTATTTTTTTTGAGTTTTTTTTAACGTTGAATTCCTAGATTGTGAAGATTCTCGGGAAACTAAACTTGTGCATGTTGTTATGAATAAACAGATTTTGAATCTCTGAAGCTGCATTTTCTGTATAATTTAGAACTTGGATAATTCAATATTCAGTTTGACAGACTGAGCCTTGTAGAATGGTGGTAGTGCAGAGGGATGCTGTCATTCATTTATTATTTGCAAATTTTATGTCTGTTAATGGACCATGACATGCTTGATTGCAGCTGGTGTTAGAGGCTTGGGAATAGCTTGCCTATCTGAAGGAGTCAAAGGTGTGGAAGGGTTGGAAAATGTCCCTTCCAGGATCTTACCTGGATAAGTGAAAGACACAACATCAATTCCTCTTCCCATTTTTATTTTGTCATCTCCACTGTTTGTATCTGTCAAGATTATATAGATGTGCCTGACAACCAGCATTACAGTAGCAGAAGTGATGCATTGCATCTCAGATGACTTATTCTTGTCATATGAATTAGAATACAATATATTCACTCAAATTTGTGACAATGCATTTTACTTCATTTCTTGAGGAAAATCAAAGGCAGAATAGATTGCATCAGTTGCCTATTAATGTCTCTGTTTAACCAAGATCTTTATGGCTAAAACTTCATTGTATACACTATTTCAAACAGCTCATATCCAGAATCACTATCCTTTGGCTTTCGGGTGTCTGACTGGCGATCCAGATTCATCATGTTAATCATTTTCCTGTAGTGCTGAAGTTGTTCAGCAATTAGCAGTTTCCATAACTTGTTTTTTATTTGGAGTAACATATATTCTTCTGTGGATACTCAACAGGTTTAAACCTGAGATGTCGACAGTTTCTTTCCCCACTAAGTTCCTCCAACACATTTTTGGCTGCTCCAGATTCCAGTTTCTACATTCTCTTGTGTCTTTATGTTTATCTCCTATTTGTATTGTTCCTTCATTTTCCATTTGCTAAACATAGGCAGCGAAAGAGAAGATTTAATACTGGGAGACTAGAACATTCAACTTTAATCTGTAAAGCAGGATCTGTGCTCTAAGAGCATTGAAAAGAATCATCAACCAGGACTTTTCAATAAATTGCTCTCCTTCTTTGCACTATGGGTGTTCTTACATTGCAGTCCCTTATGGCCATTGTTTGAGATGTGGAAGAATTTTGAGCTTCCACAGAGAAGTGTCAGGTATCTTCAAAGTGTTGGCTAAAGATTAAATTCTTGCTGAGGAATAGGGCTGCCTCACAACCAACAAGAACCACCACTCACCCTATGAACTTCACAGCCTATGCCCTCACTATCACAGTATCCTATTGGTTAGGACTTGAAATCCAAAGTTTCCCTGATTGGAGCTGCTGAAAGGCAGATTGTAGCAGAGTTTTAATGGTACAGCTGAGTAACATTCTTTTCATTGTTTTGAGATCCCAGAATTTGTCCCATTCTTCCAAAAGTTTAAGTCAGTCGCAATTCTGGGGAAAATGGAGTGCTTTCTGAGATAACATATCTTGTCATTGTTAAGCTGTCTTTTACATATAAATCTTACTTGGGCTGGGTGATGCACCATCAATAACTCACGCTGAGACGTAGCAAGCGAGGTATCGGCTTTTATTGACTGGAAGAATGAACAACACTACATCCTGGGGAATGAGGCAGGACAACAGGTCACAGTCGCCTTTATACAGGGGTCTGTGGGAGGAGCCACAGGAGCAGTCAGCAGGGGTCTGTGGGAGGAGCCACAGGAGCAGTCAGCAGGGGTCTGTGGGAGGAGCCACAGGAGCAGCCCAGACAGGTATATCTAGTTCACCAAACTGGGCACATATCATGCCAGCAGCCAAATAATCTAATTAGTAAGTGGAATTAAAAAGAATTAGAAGATGTAACTATGTTACATCTCTTCCTATAATTCACTATCTTTAACAACAGGATTTCAAAAACAAAGTGATGAGGAATTTTGATATCCATCTGCTAGCATCTATTTGAGTTCTGATACTCAGCTCTGTAACTGAAATAATCTCATTTTGGCATTGGAAAGACTATCAATACTGATACTGTTGCAAGTGTGAAGGAGTGGAAGTGCCTGGCAAAGAAAAAAAAACCTTCCATGAACTAAGCCATCGTCTAAGATTCACCAGACCTGTCATCAACTGATAAAAGTTGGAATAGTAAAAGTTCATAACATAGAACTGAGAGATAATCTGTCCTCAAAGTAGCATATCATGCACCACCACTTAATAATTACATCTCCTCCTAACAAATACCTGACCTGTCCTATTCTGTCTATTCTAGGTTAGAGCAGCACGTATTTCTTCTATTGAAATCCTATATCCAAATTTAAAGTATAATCTCAGATATTAAGGCAGTTTGATTACAGGTATGAAAGTAAAAGAAGAAAGGCACCTGGGAGTGATTACAAAGCAATAATGAAAATGGGGAGGATGTTGTATGACAACCTAAACCACAGGAGAATAGGCCAAATGGTTTAAAAGTGTCATCTGAATCCTGGGTCTTATTACAGCCATGAAATCACTTCCTGATGTGAAGTGTGGAGCATTGTTTAAACTATATGCAAATAATTTTGTGTTTCTGTTGCAAGATTATAGGCTGATTTAGAAAAGGAATTAATTTATTTAATGGAAAGGATAATTAAAAGACAAGACAGCTAAATAATGCTGAACGCAATGTTTTCCCTCTCTGGAGTGAAGAGATTAGAAATGCATTCTCAGTTACAATGTGTAACTTAATACTCGGCTGCATGTTGTATATTCCTTTTCCAAAATGTTCATTTCATTTGAATGGAAATGGACTTCAAAAGAGAAGTACAATGTGCCACCGGTAATATTGTATGCTTTGTGGCCGCAATGAAACAAATGTCAAGATCTGATTTTGTTCCTTTATGGAAACTCCTGAATGCATGTAATTTCAATGGAAAGATGAAGATATGAGTGTGTTTATTGCTGCAGTTCAATGGCCATCTACACGTAATATTCTGATTTTAATTAATATCTGTCCTCTTAGTGGCTCTCAGGAAACCTTCCCACCAAAATTAGACTAGAATAGCTATCAAAACAGAGACTGTTGAATGAAAAGTACTCGGAATTGACCATTACACAGAACGTAGAACAGAACTGCTCAGTCCAGGCCCTTTGGTTCACGATGTTGGTTGTGCTGACAGTTTAACCTGCTCCAAGACCAATCTAACCCTTTCTCCCACACATCCCTCTATTGTTTTTTCATCCATGTCCTATGCCTCTAAATGTCCTTAATGCCTCTACCCACACCTGTGGTGGTACATTCTATGCACCTAACTCTCTATGTAAAAAAACCTACCTCTGACATTCCCCCCCCCCCCCCCCCCCACCAAACTTCTTTCCCAACACCTCATGTATTAACCTTTTCCACCCTGGGAAAAAGTCACTGGCTATCCACTCTTATCATTTTATACACCTCTATTAAGTATCCTGTCATCCTGCATTGCTCCATTATGAATAGGTCTAGTTCACTCAACCTATTCTCGTAAAACATGCTCTCTTTACCAGGCAGAATTTCCTCTGTGCCCTTTCTAAACCTTCCATATCCTTTGTATAATGAGGAGATCAGAACTGAACACAATACGCCAAGTGTGGTCTAAATCTCACACTTCACCTATGTCTAACCTGGCTGATGCAACCACTGACAAAGTAATATTCCTTTGTATCTGCTAATACTTTCCTACTTAGGCATTATATTAAGATTTCAGAATAGTGGTTAACATAGAAATAATTGAATAATTGAATAAAGCAATAAAAAGAAATAGAGAAAACATATTTGAGAGATTGTGAATGTAATATGCAGAGAAACTGGTAGATTTCAGAGAGAGACATATGGAGGAGTCATCAAAATTGCTTAAGCAATTTTGCTTCACTTTAGGTATAATGAAATTTGGTTGAAGTTTAAGGATCAGTACTTCAATGATTCAGTCCTGAATCTTAAATAAACAGATTAGACTATAAGCATTCTATGTTGTAAAAGCCTAACGCTTGATCATTCATGAAAGGAAAAGCAAGATGTGGAATTAATTTACATATTTTATCTATAGAATCTAAATTAAAGTCTCTGAAACACAATCCTTTGCCAATAAGTGGTTTAATAATCATGTTGATTAGTGATAAAAGAGATAGCTTTTTTTATGTTCTTCCTGTGCTACATTTTGGTTTGCAGCATCAAAAAGAGACATTTGTCAAACTGTACCTATGAAATTTTTTCCAATTATTTTGCTATTTAAAAAGATAAGAAATTACTAACTTAGGAGAAATTCATCTTTTAAACTTTGTGCTATGAACACATATCATACAGATGGGAACTGAGTGAGAAATTTTTATCCCTTGCTCAAGTCTAATCTCAGCAATCTCCCAATCACATTTTTATCAAATACTTCAGCTTTTGGGATTTCATGCATTTTCTATTCCAAACTTATCAAACTCAAAACTATTAAATAAAATGCCAGATGTAATGTATTTTTGATTATGTGGAAAAGGGAAAACTTGCGACCAGGAATTCTCATTTTCCTTAACTTATTTTGTAATTTGGCTAGATTGTCATCTAGTTGGCCAGACACCAACAGTCACACACCATAAACTTAAGTTCATTCAAAAAATCCATTCCCATTTCCAAATGGAAGTAGGCTGGTTGTTGTGATCAATGCGACACATCTACCGTAGATTCCGGACTACAGAGCGCACCTGATTAAAAGCCGCTGGCTCTAATTTTAGAAATAAAATCAATTTTTTAATTGTAAAGGCCGCATCGGATTTTAGGCCGCACCGGATTTTCGGCCGCAGGTGTCCCACGTTGTAATATGAGATATTTACACAGAAAGATATTACACGTGAGGATTTTTTCAACTTTTAATTAAATCCATATGGTAACAAAAACAAATACATATTGCAAATGCTTTTTTTCGAACCGTGCCCGTACGCGGCTACTTTTAAATATACGTTGCGTATACTTCTTTACTGAACAACATTCCAATATCTCCTAACGACTGGTAAAAAAATATATATATTGCAGCCTACCATGAAAAGTAATTGATCACCTTTAACTTAAAAGCAGATTTCGCTCAGATCCAAAGCCGCTCGCGTAATGCGCTCCCCCCCTCCTTTCCGTTTATCGCAAACCGGCATTTTCCCACAAGACACCGCGAAACCGGGTGTGACGTCATAGCATCCCGCGATGTAGTACAGAAAACAAATATAGTTTAAACTAAGTAGGCAGCACAATGCTTCGAGTGTTTTCCATGTTGATGAGGGTGAGTACAAATGACTGATTTACAATAATTTAATTGTGAAAGTGCGCTTGATTTATCGTACAATTTCATTGGACCTCTGTGAACTACTCATCAATTTTATTGGTCTACTGTTATGAGGCAAAATGTTTACGAGGCGGCATGAAAAAAATCATGCATTAGCCGCTTCGGATTATTGGCCGCAAAGTTCAAAGCTGTTCAAAATGTGGGAAAAAAGTAGCGGCTTAAAATCCGGAATCTACGGTACTTTTCCCTTCCATGAATATTTATTTTTCCTTTCCCTCAGTGTTTCCCCTCTCCCTTTTTATCCTTGTTACTAGAAACATCCATGGAAACAATTCAAACTATATCCTCATAACACTGCCTGAAATATATTGCAGCCATTTTTATATGAGCAAACAGGATTTCTCTCTAATTATGATATAGCTATGACTGTGTTGCAAATATCAATTGTTTGGTGACAATAAAGTATTTGTATTGTATTATTGTATTGTATTGATTGAAGCCATTATTAACTTCTAGGCATTGCGAAGTAACACTGTTGATAGATTAGCCATTGAATTGTCTTTTAGAGTAGAGGTGTAGATAAGATGCAAAGTAAGTGAGAATAACATCCAGAGTTATGGTTAAAAAGGATTTGATCAGATGTGAGGGCTGGAAAATTGACAGGATTGATAATGAGTGATTGCCAGTTCAGAGTATAGTAAGGGAGTCAGGATGAGGAGATGGACAATCCATGTCAGGGCTGCATAAAAAGAGCTACTTTTAATCAGGAGGGTGATCGAGCTTTCAAAGGCAGAGTTTTGCCACAGTTTCTCTGACCTGAGAAGTAACCAATCAGTAAGAGGGATTCATTGGAAAGAGCCAATAAGGATAATTCAAGTGCAAGTGGAGCAGCCATTCTATTGAATGTGCCAGTGTTTAGAGTGACTTTGGCTCATTAGGCTTAAGCCAGGTCAGGTTTGGGTGAGGTAGATTGTCTCGAAAGTTACTGTCTCCTTGTCCTTGCTCATTCTCATCTCTTCAGGTGTAGTAAATTAGTGAGAATATTGCGTTGGTGCTGGATTCTAAATGGGGGGTACTTCTAGAATGCCGATAAGATGGCTCTTTAGAGCAGCTCATGGTTGAGCCCACTAGGAGATCAGCTATTCTGGATTGGGTGTTATGCAATGAATGGGAAATTGATTGACAAGGTGCCACACATAAGCCTGCTTAGCACGAGGGTCCATGGTACTACTAGGACGATTCCAGCATGGATAAAGCAGTGGCTGACTGACAGAAGACAAGGAATGGGAATAAAGGAAGCCTTTTCTGGTTGGCTGCCAATGACTAGTGGTATTCCACAGGGGTCTATGTTGGAACCGATTTATTTATGTTACATGTTAGTGATCTGGATGATGGAATTGATGACTTTTGTTGTAAAGTTTGCAGACGATACAAAGAAGGATAGGTAGCTTTGAAGAAGTAGAAAGGCTAAAGGAGGACTTAGACAGATTAGGAGAATGGGCAAAGAAATGGCAGATGGAAAGCATTGTCAGAAAGTGTATGGTCATGCATTTTGGTAGAAGAAATGAAAGTGTATTTTCTAATTGGAGATGCAAGGGGACTTGAGAATTCTTGAGCAGGACTCCCTAAAGGTTAGTTTGCAGGTTGATTCTGTGGTGAGCATGGTTAGCATTCATTTCAATAGGACTAGAATATAAAAGCAAGGATGTAATGTTGAGGCTTTATAAATCAGTGGTGAGACCTCACAAAGTAGTGCGAACACTTTTGGGCCCCTTATCTTAGAAAGGATTTGCTGAAACTGCAGAGAGTTCAAAGGAGGTTCACAAAAATTATTCCAGGTTTGAACAGCTTGTCATATGTAGAGAGTTTGACGGCTCTGGGCCGGTATTCACTGGAATTCAAAAGAATGAGGTTTGGCCTCATTGAATCCTATCGTATGGCGAAAGGCCTTGATAGAGTGGATGTGGAGAGGATCCACTATGGTGGGAGAGTCGAAGAAGAGACAACACAGCCTCAGAATATAGGGGCGGGTGTCCTTTTAGAAAAGAGATGAGGAGGAATTTCTTTAGCCAGAGAGTGGTGAATCTGTGGAATTATTTGCTGTAAGCAGCTGTGCATCCAGGTCGGTACATGTATTTAGGGCAGAGATTGATAGATTCTTGATTGGACAGGGCATGAAGGGATATGGGGAGAAGACAGAAGATTGAAGCTGAGAGGAAAAATGGATCAGCCATGATGCGCTGGCGAAGACTCGATGAGCCAAATGGCCTACTTCTGCTCTCATGTCTTATGGTCTTATGATTGGAACTGGAAGAGGGAAATTTTTACAGGCATCATGTATCACAGAGAGATCATTAAGTCATGGTACCTGAAGATAGATAATAAAAAGCTGGATTTCAGTTTAAAACATATGGAAATTGATTGCATCCCAGTGGAAGATCTGACCTAGTTCCATTGAAATAATACAGATAAGTCAGGGATGAAGATGTTGGGTGTTAAAAGAGAAGTGGTGATATATTTTGATTACCAAGATCAGCATTATAGCAACAGGCATCAGTGTAGATGTGCCTGGCTAAGATCAATAACTAAACTTTCAAGGTTTGGATGCCAAGTTTAGTTTTGCTGCAAACCTTAAGATGAGTTGTCAGTCAGACTACACATAAGATTGATGTTAATTTCTGTTACTGCTTTCTGTTTTGTAATATGAAGTTAAAAATTAATTAATATGAATCTTAAAAATGGAAGCTAAATTACTGTTTATTTCTTCAGTTTGTAGAACAGTATAATTTGGCTGATCGTCTATCAGGTGTCATAAACAGCCATCACAATTGAATTTTTGTTTAAATGGATTAAGAAGCCAATACATCTCCTTCTGAATATCATGACTTCAAATAGTGTTATTTTCTGGAAATCGTCAATTTTGATCCATAATTTGCAGGACAATGTCTAAACTTGGGGGCTAACTGAGAGCTTGGGAAATTCTGATTTTGTGGAAATGTCTGTGGTATAACAAATTCAGTAACTTTTAAATTCAGTTTCATTTAGCAAAGAAGCTCATGAATAGGTTTTTAACATACTGAAAGGAATAAAAATATTTGTAAATAAGCAAAATGCAATTAATTTATCTTAAATAATGTAATATTTTGATTCATAATGGAGGCCTGGTCTGAGTGTGTATGTTAGGTTAGTGTGCCAAGAATATCGGGATTCTTGTGGTGGCACTTGGGAAATATCAGCAAACCACTGCAACACTACAACGTTCAATAGCTTGTTTTTTATTCATTTGTGGTCAAGTACAGGTACGCTGGAGGCCTAATTATAGGAGCAGTCGATGATACTACACCTAAGAGAAAGATCAAGCTTAAACTCAAACATGGGCTGCTGTCAAGTGGATAAACCTCACACATTGGAATCCAGCGAAGTATTCCTTCAATGTTAATGCTGAAAGTCTCCCAAAATGTTCCCATGTAATAATAAAACACGTTTCTAATTTCATATAATTACATAGTCATTATAATCTAAAGTTTGCAATTTCTGTTTACCTTTCAGTTTCTATGTCAACTGTCGGGCATGATGAGTGCCACAGGCCATGGATCTAATCACAAGCAATTAGCTAACAGGGACAGGAAACAGGCACTTTGCTCCAGTCAAGATGACATTTACATGCAGGCTTATGTTTCTATTGCTCTCAGCGAGAGAAAATATAAATGTGAGATTTCTTCTAAAATAAATTATTTTTTGGTAGATACAATTCTTTCTTACAAATATTCAAATTGAGCATATTACAAAATTTTATTTTGAAAGTCATATATTTTCCTTTTTCCTCCCCCCTTCACTTATTTCAAAGTAAGTATTCCTTGATGCAGGTATGTGCACTGTATTTTCAGAGGGGCACATAATTCTTTTTGTTAAATAGGCAAAATATTATAAGTACCTATAATGATTAGCATGGGTTAGGGTTTGGGGTGGGAAGAGAAGGAGTTAGACACAGTAATGGCCCTCAAATAATGTGCTGTACCTGTCCTAATGAAAGTAGTTCTCATTCTTCAAAAGAGAAGTAAAAGCTGAAATGATTTAAAGCTAAGTAGGAAAGACTGCAAACATTGTTTTATTCACAGTATACAGTACTGTGCAAAAGTCTTAGGCTCGTATATATAACTACAAATTTTGCACAGTGCTGCATTTGTCATGTGGTGTGGAGAATGAGTTTAAATCTGGCAGGAACAAAGGATTTTGGGAATGGCAAGAGTGGAACGCCAGTGGGACAGGGGCAGAGAGGGAGTGCCGGACACTGGGGTGGAGTGGAGGAGTGGGGGAAGGGGGTTGTTGGCAAGGTAATTTAATTCCAAACAATTGTTTTACAGATGATAACAGAATGTCTCTCTGGTGCTTTCCAATCACTCCTCTCCCCCTTTTGCCATATATCAACTCTAATATATATTGTAATATAGCATCTGTTCCATTGAAAGCACATTTTAGCATGTGATATGTTTCTGTTTAAGTCTGACGGGAAAGAGTGGCATCATAATTTCCCTTAGTAGGTTGGTATCTCAGAGTACCTGTTGTAACCCTTACTCACTCAGGCACCAATGTAGTCAAACAATACCCTCAGCATATAAACTATTCTGACCTCACAGGACATGGTTATAAAGGACGATTATTTTTCTGAGCAGGAAGAAAGAACTATTCTGCAAAATACCCTCCCAGAGTTCACATAGCTTCTAGAGGTTGACTAGATGTACTTGTTCCAAAACAGATTAACATTTGCCAATAATTCTTTTTTTTCTGGGGATTTCTGGCATTCTCAAAACATTATTTTGCACTGCATGTCCAACCCAGGACAGTGATCTCAAATAGATTCACATATTGCAGCTATAATGTTGACTAATTTCATTGAAACCTCTCTTCATTGACCTATAGGTGATAAAATTGCAAAGGTCCATCATTCTTTAACGTAACTGATCCAGTAATACTCTCTTACATGTCTGAAGGAAGATAATGGACAGTATTACAGCAATGTTATCTATTTAAGAGTCAAAAAGTGATTTTCCTCTGTATAATTCAACCTTAGACATTCTTGAAGCAGATTGGTTGGACCATAAGATCATAAGACATAGGAGCAGAAGTAGACCATTTGAGTTGCTGTGCCATTCAATCATGGGCTGACCCAATTCTTCCAGTCATTCCCGCTCCCCTGCTTTCACCCCATACCCTTTGATGCCCTGGCTAATCAAGAACCTATCTATCTCTGCCTTAAATACAGCCAATGACTTGGGTTAACTGTGGCACAAAGCCCTTGAAGTATCATATCAGCATTGACATTGCCACAAGTTTTCTTGGGCCTGTAGATGTTACAGCATAGGATCAGAGAAGTCCATATTGGTCTGTTTGCCTAGTCGGCTCCTCTACTTCAGTTAATTTAATTGAAAATGAGTTGCAAAATCACTTAATTATTTTAATGAACTCTCCATCAACAGAAACATTTCTCTTCAGAAATCCAATGTTCAAGAATTCATTTTATCCAAAAAGCAATTGCAAATTAGATGTGCAGCAATAAAATGCGGTATGAACATTGGGATAAATCTTACTGACCCACATTGACCACAGGTTAGCAGAACTGCTGCCACAAAGTTCCAGTAACCCAGGTTCAATCCTGACCTCAAGTACAGTTTGAATGGAGCTTTGCACATTCTCCCAGCATGGGTTTCATCTAGATTCTCCTGTTTTCCACATTCAAAAGATAAGCAGATTGGAAAGGTACTTGGACATGTACAAGGATAGGAAAGGCTTAGTGAAATATGGGTCAAATGCATGCAAATAGGACTGGCTTAGATGGGGATCTTAGTCAATCTTGACCACTTGGGTCGAATAACCTGTTTCCATAACTTTAAGATTCCAAGGTCGAAGTTGATAAGACTAAGGCAATTAACACAAGCACACCCCAAGGATGCATGCCTCGTTCATGGTTCTACTCTCTTTACACTCATCACTGTATGGTTAAGCAGAGCTGAAACAACATTTCTGAACTCCCTGATAGCATCATTGTCGTTAGTACAATCTCAGATGTCAACAAAGAAGATTGAAGATGTGAATCAGATCAGCTGGTTGAGTGATGTTGCAAAAACAATTTTACACTCAACATCAGCAAGACCTAGGACTTCAGGAAAGGAAAGCTGGGAGAACACATACCAGTCCTCATTGAGGGGGCAGAGGTGGAATAAGTTAGCAGCTTCAAGCTCCCGGTGTCAAATCTCAGAATATCTACCCTGGGACCAACATGTTAATATAATCATAAAGAAGGCATAACACGAGTCTACTTCATTAGCAGTTTGAGGAGATCTAGTATGTCACCAAAGACTCTTTCTATTGAACTATGATGGAGAGCATTATAACTGGTTGCATCACAGCCTGGGATGCAGGCTCTAAAGCAAAGCATCACAAGAAGATGTAGGGAGTAATAGACTCAGCCAATTCCGTCACAGACAAAATCATCCCTACAATAGAGGATACCTTCAAGAGGTAACCTCGCCATACAGGAAAGCCTTTGTCATTACTACCATTAGGTGAGAGGTACAGGAGCCTGAGGATCACAATTAACAATTCAGAAATAGCTTTTTCTCCTCTGCCATCAGATTTCTAAATGTTCCATTGAGATTGCCTCATTATTTCCTTTTTGCACTCTTTATTTATTTTTCCATAGTTATAATTTCATATATTTGCACTGCACAGCTGCCATAAGACAGGAAACTTCACTTCATATAAATTAGTGATAATAAAACTGATTCTGATCAACCAACGCCAGCCTTTTTTGAATATGCTTGAGATTTTCTACATCAAAAAGTGAAAAAGTGGAACGTGTACTCCTCACAGCAAATTTGCCAAGTTGGCTTTTCAATATAATTTGAAAGTCTAAGGTGAAGTAAATTACTTAAACTGATAAGGAAAGATGAAGAAAAAAATTACTTTCATTTTAATAGATTTTATATCTTGACTTTGGCTGCATTACTGACTACCACCCAAATCCCATTCTTATTCCGATTTCTGCAGAAATAGCTTACGGCATTGCAGATCAAAGTAACACAGAACAGATGTTTCTCGCTTATTTTTATCTCATAAAAAATTCTATATATTATTAATTGATCCAAAAAAAACTGGGAACTTCCAGGTTAGAATGGGTGTAAAAAGGACCACCAGTAGTCTAAGCATATTTATTGTCACAAGGTGGGTATTATTCATATTAGTTTCTGATTTTCTACAGTTGGGAACAGCATTAAAATATGATTTTATTTCCAAAAACAGCAAAGGATGGATTTGCATTAAGTTAAATGCATTCACTTGATAAATTCAGGCAAATCAAATATGGGGTGGTATTACAGCAGTCCTGTGAGATCAGATAGAAATCATGGTGTCATTAAATATATTGTTCTGTAGTTTGCAAATAGAAACTTTTTGATGTATCAATGAGATATCACACAATGAAATCCTTTGGAACACTGTGTGACAAGCAATTGAGAAAATGTGTTTTTTTTATAAAATGAATCACCTCTTTCTCATGCAGCATTTTAGTTTTGCTCATGTCTATCTAAGACACTAAATGGTGTATTTTTTCAGAATTAATTCATGTGCCTTGAAATATCTAAGTACTAATAGATTCAGGTGCTGCACTTTCTGGTGAAGAACTTCAATCAATTTTCATGCATTTCCTGAAGAAAAATGTTTTTTTCTGACTTTTCCAACTTTTAGATGGCTAGGAGATACAGAACTTTTTGGTGATCAAATCACCAGTTCACAAGGTGTAAAGCTCTGTTGGTGTACCTGGTAGGACATTGAACACATGTGCCAACCAGACTTTCACTGCTACAATCAGAGGTTCCCAGCAGCCTCAAAAGGGCATCAATCAAACCAGTACTTGAGAAAAGCAGGGTGAGCTGCCTCAATGAATTTTGCCCAGTAGCACTCACATCTACAGTGATGAGGTGCTGTGGGAGCTTGGTCATGGCAAGAATTAACATGCCTGAGGAAGGACATGGCCTGCTGCAATTTCTTACCTCTACAATTAGTCTACAGTGGATGCCATCTCATTGGCTCTCCACTCGGCCTTAGACCACCTGGGCAACAGCAATACCTGTGTCAGGCTGCTGTTTATTGATTACAGCTCAGCACTAAACACCATCAACCCCTCAGTACTAATCAACAAGCTTCAAAACCTGAGCTTCTGTACCTCCCTCTGCAACTGTATTCTTGAATTCCACTTCAGGAGACCACAATCAGAGCAGATCAGAAATAACATCTCCTCCTTACTCAAACAAGAGAAAATCTGCAGTTGCTGGAAATCGGAGCAACACACACAAAAGGCTGGAGGAACTCAGCAGGTCAGGCTGCATCTAGGAAAAGAGTACAGTTAACGTTTCAGGTCGAAACCCTTTGGCAGGGCTTTGGGCCTGAAACATTGACTGTACTCATCTCCTCCCTACTGACAGTCAACACAGGTGCATCTCAAGAATACATGCTCAGCCCACTACTTTACACACTCTACACTCATGACTGTGTAGCTAGGCACAGCTCAAATGCCATATATAAATTCAATGACACAAATGTTGTTGGCAGAATCTCAAAATGAGATGAGGAAGTGTACATAAATGACATAGATTGAGTGGTATTGCAACAGCAACCTTACACTCAATGTCAAGGAATAGATTGTGGACTTCAGGAACGGTAAGTCAGGGGAACACACACTAATCCTCATCAAGGGGTCAGCAGTCGAAAGTGTGAGCAGCTTCAAATTCCTGGACGTCAGTATCTCGGAGGATCTATTCTGCAACATATTGGTGCAACCAGAATGGAGGTATGCTTGCAGTTTTACCTCATTAGCTGTTTGAGGTGATTTGGTATGTCATCACAGAGTTTCAAAAATTTCTACAAACGTACTATGGAGAGCATTCTAACTGGTTGAATCACAGCCTGGTATACAGGCTCGAATGCATAAGATCAAAAAACATGTGCAGAAGATAGACACAACCATCTCTGTAATAGGCACCAGCTTCCACATCATCAAGGACACCTTCAAAGGGTGGTGCCCATCAGAAGGGACCCTCACCATCCAGGACATGCAGTCTTCCTATTACTACTATCAGGGAGAAGGTACAGCAGCCTGAAGACGCATACTCAATGTTTTAGAAACAACCTCTTACCCTTCACCATTAAATTTCTGAACAGTGCATGAACATTACTCACTATTTAGCTCTTTTTTGTACTATTTTAATATATTTCTTATTGTAACTCCCAGTGATTTTTAATGTTTTGTACTGAACTGCAAAACAACAAACTTCACATCATATGCCAGTGATAATAAAGCTGATTCTGATTCAATTATTGGAGCTCTGGAGTTGATATTGTAAAAATCGTATTGAATCTGGTATTTCCCAGAACCTGTTTGTTTGAATATTCTTCCAAAACTGTATTGCAAAAGCTATCTAATGCCCATCAACCACCTAAAACATTCACAGACTTGGAAAATACTGGAGGATTCAAAAATTGCAATTGTCACTCCACTCATTAAGAAGGGAGGAGGTTAGAAGGAAGGAAGTTATTAGCTAGTTAGCCTGACCTCAGTGATTGGGAAGATGTCCGAGCCCATTATTGAGGATGAGGTTTCAGGGTACTTGAAGGCACATAATAAAATAGGCCTAAGTCAGCATGGTTTCCTTAAGAGGAAATTTGTTTTAATTCTTTGAGGAAATAACAAGCAATAAAGAGTCAGTGGGTGTTCTTTATTAGGTTTTCAGAATGTATTTGACAAGGTGCTGCACATGAGGCTGCTTAACAAGATAAGGTACTAACATGGATAGAAGACAGGCTGACTAGCAGGGAGCATGTAATGGGAATAAAGGTGTCCTTTTCCAGTTGGCTGCTGGTGACTGGTGGTGTTCCGCAGTGGTCAGTGTTGTGACTACTTCTTCCCACGTTATACTGTATGTCAATGATTTTGATGACAGAATTGATGCCTTTGTGATCAAATTTCTGGATGATACTAAGGATAGGTGGGAGGGCAGGTAGTTGATGCACTATCAATAACTCCAAAAGACTGGAAGTAGAGTAAACACTGAAAGGCTTTTATTAGCAGTAAAACGGAGCACATCCATGCTGGATGACTGTGGGAGGAGCAGTGACACAATCACCTTTATCCAGGGGTCTGTGGGAGGAGCCACAGGAGCAGTCAGCAGAGGGGCATGTCCAGACAGATATACATGGTTTACGACAGTAGTGTTGAGGAAGCAGGAAGTCTGCAGAAGGACTTGGACAGATTAGGAGAATGGGCAAAGAAGTGGCAGATGGAATACAGTGTATGGAAGTGTATGATTATCCATGTTGGGAAAAGTAATAACAGTGTGGATTATTTTCTAAATAGGGAGAAAATTCAAAAAATCTGAGGTGCAAGTAGACTTGGAGTCCTCATGTATGATTCCCTAAAGGTTAACTTGCAGCTTGAGTCAGTGGAAGGCAAGTCCATTTTGAGAGGACTAGAATATAAAAGCAAGGATGTAATGTCGAGGCTTTATAAGGCACTGGTCAGATCACACTTGGGGTATTGTGAGCAGATTTGGGCACCTTATTGAAGACATCCTGGTATTGGAAAGGATCTAGAGGATGTTCATGCGAATGATTCTTGGAATGAAAGCATTAACTTATGAGGAGCGTTTCATGGCTCTGGTCCTGTACTTATGGAGTTTAGCAGAATGAGGAAGAATTTTATTGAAACCTATCTAATATTGAAATAGTTAGATAGAGTGGATGGGTAGAAGATGTTTTCTGTAATAGGGAATACAGAACCAGAGGGCACAGCCTCAGAACTGAGGGACATCCATTTTGGACAGATATGAGGAGGAATTTATTTAGCAAGTGGGCAATTCATTACCACAGACGTTTGTGGAGGCCAAGTCATTGGTTATATTTATGGTGAGCGTTTATGGATTCTTGATTAGTCAGGGCATGAAAGGTTACAGGAAGAAGACAAGAGAATGGGGTTGAGAGGAATAATAAACCAGTCAGGATGGAACTGTGGAGCAGACTCGATGGGCTGAATGGGCTAGTTCTGCTCCTAAGTCTTATTGTGTTATTTTGCTAATATTCCTTCAATTCAATAAATTCTGTCTTGCAGATAACTGGCCAGACCAGACAACCTATCAGATTGGGAATGATTAGTTCCATCAGGAACTTTGAAACAGGGCTTTGTGTACCAATAGTAGGAACCATAGAATTGGGAAAATGGAAGTGAGTTTTAAGCACTAAAATTTAAAACACACAGAACAACAGACTACCTAACTCTATCAGATTTAACAGTGAGCTACTGCAAAATAAAATGTTTGAAACGACGATTGCTCCTTTCTTTAGAAGGCATATCGAGCAATGATAGGTTCCAAATGAAATATTATTTGAAGTAGATAATCAACATATTTCTGAATTTTACTTTGACATTTGCCTCTATACTTTGACTCTATACTGCCCCGGTAGGATCCTATTATACCAAATAATGTCTGGGGAAGTTTTAGTCACTTTGTTCTCAAACATGTTATGTTTTATTTATGAAGAGATGACAAAACTAAAACCTATTACGTATTCTGTTCAATTACTGACTTAATCAGCTAGATTTCAAACTTTTACAAAGTGAGACCACTAGCAAATGGCAAGGGCAATAAGTAAACTAATTAGACATTCTACTAGGAATTTTGAGTTATAATGTTATTTTGCAATTTCTACCAGTGAAAAGGGATCTGACCCCTATAAGCAAGATTTTACTTTTGACTAGAACATTATACACAAATGGGTTTAATAAATAGAGAGAATCCTGATGGTCTACTGGTTAATATTTATTCATAGTTGTTCTAATGTGTTTCATTCAGTGTGTCTGAAAGTTAAAATGTTCTCAAGTTATGCCTAACTTTCACCTCCTCTGTGCACTGAATAATCCAGGTAAAGTTTTACCATCGTGGATGCGCATTCTTGTTCGTATTGACAACAGTGTGTCTTTGAACTTCTGTATCAGAGTAAATTAAAGTTCTTTATTTCTCTCTCCAAAAGTCCTGCCTGATCTTTTGAGTACTTCCAGTATTTTATCCTGTAATGTCAGATTTCCAGCACATGCAATGTTTCAGTTTTCTAATTATAAGCAACAATTTCCATACTCAGAAACAAAATCTTCCAAATGCTGTAAATCCAACCCAAACACAAAACAGTAAGCAGGTCAGGCAGCAATAATTCATATGAACTAATAAAATGTCTAACCCTTCCTTAATTTACTCATTTGTGAATTTACTTTTATCAAGGTCCACTTCCTTAGTCGTATTAGTGGCTCTACACTCCATAACCCCACACCAATTCCCTTCAATACATTCCATCACCACAGGAGGATAGACTGTCCTGAGTAAGAGGGATTATCATTAAAAGATATCCTTTCTACATTATACCAATGGAAAGATGCCAGAACTATTTTAGATTATCAGTTTCAAATGAAATACTATTTGAAGTAGATAATCAACATATTTCTGAACTTTACTTTGACATTTTCTGCCTCTATACTTGTCCCTGGTAGGATCCTATTATACCAAATAATGTCTGGGGAAGTTTTAGTCACTTTGTTCTCAGACATGTTATATTTTATTTATGAAGAGATGACAAAACTAAAACCTATTATTCTGTTAAATTACTGACTTCATCAGCTAGATTTCAAACTTTTACAAAATGAGACTACTAGCAAATGGTAAGGGCAATAAATAAACTAATTAGAAATTCTACAAGGAATTTTGATTTATAATATTTGCAAAAGTTGCTATTCTAACTCTACACCAGTTTTTTTATCAAATATTTTGAATTAAATGAAGGAGAAAAAATACAAGGATGGAAAATAGAATACTCTGACTCCCTCTTCTAGTACTTTCAGTTTCCCTTTATGCCAATGATTTGAAAATAGGGAAAATTCATTTCATTGTCTTCCTAATTAGCTGGATCTAGCCTAAGTCAGTCATATTCCATGACGGTGTATAACTGGGTTGTCAATGGAGCTGGATTACATTTTTTGTCATGTTGATTAGATTCCAGGAGTCATGATTTTTGGTGAAAATAGAACTATCCAATAGTTACACCTGCATTTCTCAATGGAGGTACAGCGGGCCAATGTGTACTTCTTATAAGTTAGAAACTGCCTTTACGTCTCTGCACACTGTGCTTTGCTGGTGCAATGGCCACAGATTCCAACAAGCCATTATGAACCTCTGTACTGCTCCGAGCCGAGAGGGGTAACTGCCAAATCTACCTGTTTCCAGATTACTATCCTTTTCAAACATTGTTTTAAACTTGTAAGAGCCAAACCACACACAGATTAGGTCTAAATTTATGTTTTCAGTCTGATTTTGGATCCATTGTTTAGCTGTAGACATGACAAGGTTAGTTAGAAAAGTCAGAATTGCAATTAATTGTACTTTGATTAACCTATTGTATTTACTTCTATAACAGTGATTTCAAAAATTCCAGTCATTTATTGGTCTCCAGATAGACTTTTTCTCAACTGTTTCATTTTCCAATTGAATATATATAAAAAATTGTATTTTGTATTTTTATACAATTAACAATCTGTGTTGACTCTATTACATTGGGTATTTCAGACACTTCCTAAAATTATGTTTATTTTGACAATCTCTCCTTGTACTGCATAATTTATTCTCAATTTTAACATGCTAATTAGCATGAAGTTCTTTTGTATCATAAATCTAACACTGTGCAAAAATTCAGGACCTTGTAGGTACATGTTCACACTTGTGATAATAGTAAGGCCAAAAATTTGAATTATAAATTTAAAAGGAACATAGCAGTCTTCTTATTAGGCTGAGCCAATGTTTAAACATGAGATATTCTATGAATCTCAGAAGATTATTCCTATGAGGAAAAAAAGGCTCAACATAAAAGCTGTGCTGTAGGTGAAAAAATAGAGAAGTTAAAATTGGGATCAAATGAAAGATAGATTCGATAGTGTGAAGATTAGAGATATGCCAGAGGACTGGTAATCAAGCCTAGACGTGTAAGAACCAACTTTAAATCACAATTTCCAGTTTTGTGCACTTAATCATTGATTAGATCCACTGGTGTGAACACATGATCAAGAATGACACTGCACTGCTGTATTTTGAGGCCCCGGTTATTTTTTCAAATAGATACAAATCTCCAATTGCATATTCAAAAAAAAGCCAGCAAGATTTGATAAGAATTGCTAGGTGGCTTCCCAGTTTCCATCTGAAATTAACAAAACATTTACATTACAAGACTGCACCAGTTCAATTAAAACAATTTCATTTCAACTTTAATCCACCTATGTACAAAAAAGACAAAATAGCAGCAAAGTGATGAACTATATGAGATTTATTCATTTTTCAATGAAACCATGGTTACCGGCAGAAAAATGCTTTGCTTCCTTACATGAACTCTTTCCTCTGTAGAATATTCAATATTTGGTGCACCATAGCAGTAACAAATACTTCCACTAGTCCTAACATGACTAGTTATTGACATTAGAGGTAAACATAGCAAGTATTGGCAGATATGCCTATAAGTCCTTATCTGTCAGCTCAGATAATATCTATTTGAATTGTGCAGTGTGCATTTATACAATTTTTCTTTGATGCTGTCCAACCAACTGTCAACCATCAGGTAACTCAGGATTAAATGAGATCTGTCACTGCAATTTAACGCAGGGAAAAGAGATTTCCCTTTACAGTCTAGAGAACACACTGATTGAAAGAATATTATGTTTTGCATGGCAGCTCTTCCAAGCTGTTGATGGTTTACGCAATACCTTAGTTAAACCTACTGTTTCCTGAGTTATTTAATAAATTAAAAGGGGAGTACATGGTAAAATGGCAGATGAAATAATGTTAAAAACACAAAATGCTGGCAGAACTCAGCAGGCCAGACGGCATCTATGGGAGGAGTTAGTGACGACGTTTCAGGCCGGAACCCTTCATCTGCAGATTCACTCGTGTTGCCAATGAAATAATGTTGTCCATTATAAGTCAAGACTTTGTTCCCTGACACATTAGGAAAGACATCTCTGAAAGAATGTTTGACCTAGCAAAAGCTTTATTTTCCTTATCCTGTCTAAACCTCCAATTCCTCCTACCTTACACTGTTACTGAAAGATTCATTTATCCAAGCACGTAATTTCAAATCTCATCACTGTTTTTTGTGGATGTTCTGATGAAGGGTCTTCAACCCAAAACATTAAATCTGATTCTCTTTCCGCAGCTACTGCCTTATCAGCTGAGTGTTTCCAGATCTTTTTTGTTTTATTGCAATTTGTGAAATTGAATAATTAAATCTGTGAGATGGCATCCAGAAAATTGGATGTGAAAGTTGCCAGATGGTCAAAACAAAACAAACTGGCTCATTAGAGTCCTTCAGGAAAGGGAATCAATCTCCCCTAATTAGAAGATTCTAGATGCAACTCCACAGTGACAACTATGGATGTGCAATAAACACTATTGCCAACGGCACTCATAATGTACAAAGAAATGATTTTAAAAAAGCTTAATCATTATTTACCTCCTGGATCCTTAAGTTAAGTTCCATTAAAACTCAGCATCAATGAATTGAGAAAATAAATAATATTGTTCTAACTGTGTAGCTGAAGCTCTGCATTCAAACAGGTAGGTAGTATAAAAAGATGTTATTTTTTCAGACCTCATTGGACTTGGGAATCATTTTCAAGAAAGGGATGGTTATTGACAGTATATGAATCAGATCAGCAATCTGTATAGTAAAGGTATTCTGTGCGTAGCCTTTGGTTTGGTTACATTTCATGCTTTACTCCAGCATCTCATCCTCACAATTCAACTGGGGTAATTCATTCACTAGAAATAGAAGCTGGAAATGCTCGATGATAAAGCACCATTAATAGAGAGAGAAATTGCTTCATTTAACAATTGCTCATCAGAATTTGTTCCATTTGTAGTGAATTCAATATTTCAGTAATATTTGTGGAATATTGTAAATATATTGTTTGATTAAGCAATTTTTATTTGTTTACATAATCCATTACGTTAGGAAGTACGTGAATGGCATACATCATTACACCACCACATTATATGTGAGTGCCTCACTCAAATAACAACTAAACACATGAGTATCCCCAGCTCCCATGTTTTTCTTTCAATTAGTTTTTAAAAGAAAAAAATATAACAGTGATGATGAGGAAGTTTTAAAATGAACCCAAGAAGACGACCTACCTGTAAAAGCACAGTATTTTTCTTTCCTTTGGAAAGGAAGAGAGATGTTGAAGTTAAAAAAAAAGGCAGGAAATTAGAGGTCATAGTATTAAATAAATAAAGATAGAAAAGGCTAGCTGCATTTGAAAGTTAGATGTGTTCAATTGTACAACAGATAACTGGGTAATGTATACTGAATGAATTGAGCAGCATTTTAAAGTAAATGAAAATGCAATGAAAAACAAGTGCCAGTGTTACTGAGTGCAACTGGTGGAAAAGCATTCAGTTTGCTTTGATGTTTGACTGCTCCCACTAAACCAGCCAAAATGAGCTTTGTTGGTACTGTGAATGCAATGCAGGAACATTTAGAATCAAAACCATTGTTGATTGCAGAATGCTGTAGGTTTCATAAGTGAAGTCAAAACAAGGGAAGTCCATTCCACCTTACGTGGCTGAATGGAAGAAATTGTTTGAGCAATGCCAGTTAAGTGAGGAAATCATTTAGTTTCTGGAATCTTAGAAGAAAGCAGTCAAAAACAGCTCCTAACTGAAGCACAACTTGTATTTAAAAGAGCAGTTGAAATCACTGCATCAATGGAGACAGCAGCCATACACAATTGAGTTGCAGTCAGGAATGAAAGTGAGCATGAACAAAATTGCAACATCAAACAGAAACCTGCCTGAGCAAAGAAATTGTGTTATTATTGTGGCAGGTCTCACATACACCAGACCAATGCAGATTCAAAGGTAAAACTTGCAGAAAATGTAACAAAGTTGGATACTTACAAAGAGCATGTCAGGCAGACAAAAATAGGTGGAATACACAGGGAAGAGAAAAATATATTTTTTTAAAAGTCAAGTTTCAATTTATAAAACAGTTCTAGTCTGCACACAGTTCATGAAAATCTGATAATGATGAGAATGACACAGAACGGAGTAGCCTTGTGATTCACAACATGAAAACTGATAAGAGACAAGCAATATGGTTTATGCAAGAAGAGAATGGCAAATTGTTCACTGGCTCAGCTGTTTCAGTCATACCACAAAATAAGTTTGAACAGTAATTCAAAGATATTGAACTGAAGCCTGCAGATATCCAACTAAGAAATTGTACTGGAGGAAAGATAGCTCCTGTGGGAATGACATTAGTAACAGTGAAATACAACAACCAACAATCCACATTGGGCTTGTATATGGTAAAAAAAAAACAGGAAGGCTAGCATTGTGTGGGCATGATTGACTGAGTCAACTACAACTTGATTGGAGATCCATCCACCATGTGCATGGAAAATCCCCTGCAAGAGAGGCAACTGTGAGCATTTAAGAAAGGCACTGGATGATGCCACAGCAGTGTTTGTGGATGGCATTGGAAAAAAAACATATCAAGGGTAAAATAGTGTTTGGTGACAATGCCACACCCATATTTTACAAAGCCTATCTGGTTCCTTATGCCATCCATGATAATGTAGCCAGTGAACTATATCACATGGAGTCTCAAATAATTCTTTCCAAGTTTGAGTGGACCCCATGGGTAACTAATGGTCTTTTGACCAAGAAAGAATTAGTCTGTCATGACCTGTGGTCACTTTAAGGCCACCATCAACCCAGTACTGAAAATAGGTCCAACAGTCCAATCAGCTACAGCAGCAGGCCATGGTGATAAGTTTTCTCGTAGGTCAGCGACACTTGTTTAAAAGGAGAGCTTTGCAGGGATTCAGGCTTATTCCAATGGTCCAATCAGCAGCAGGAACAGGCCTCAGTGATGAAGTTTCTCGCAGGTCAGAAATATTGTGTAAAAGGAGAGCTTTGTGGGAGTTCAGGCTTATTCTGCTGGTCCAATCAGTGGCAGGAACAGGCCACAGCAATCAGGCTTCTCGCAGATTGGCAACACTTGTTTAAAAGTACAAAAGTGACAAGCAGGGCAGCTATTGTTGGGAGTAGGCCGAAGGTGAGGTTAGAAGTGTCAAGATTTGGCTTAAAGGAGGCTTTGGCTTGAAAGAGGTATTGGCTCTGGGTAAGCTTCTGTTAAGGTTCCTTTTGTTTTCTCTCTTACTGTGCCTAGCGTAGTAAATGGCTGTTGTTTGTCCTTCATGCCAGATGTTGGAGTCCTGAGAGGCCCATAGTCTCCCAGGGAACTACATTTGCATGGTGCATCCAGCTGCAGCTTCTTGAAGACCGTGTTTAGGATATGGAGCAGCAACTGGATGACCTTCAGCTTGTACAGGAGAGTGAGGAGATAATTGATCAGAGTTACAGGGAAGTAGTCATCCCAAAGTTGCAGGAGGCAAGTAGCTGAGTGACTGTCAGGAGAAACGGGAATGTGAATAGGCAGTTAGCACAGAGCACCCCTGTGACCATTCCTTTCAATAATAAGTATACCGCTTTGGATACTGTTGTGGGGGTTGGTTCCAGGGGAATTCCATGGAGACTGGGTTACTGGCACTGAGCATGGGTCTGTTGTGCAGAAGAGAATGAGGAAGAAGTGGGAAGCAGTAGTGATAGGGGACTCAATAATCAGGGGAACAGACAGGAAATTCCATGGACGTGAATGGGACAACCAGACGGTATGTTGCCCCACAGGTGCCACGGTCAGGGACATCTCGGATCATGTCTACAACATGTTGGAGAGGGAGGGTGAGGAGACAGATGTCTTGATACATATTGATCCTAATGACATGGGAAGTAAAAGCAAATAGGTCCTGAAAAGAGAATTTACAGAGCTAAGTAGAAAGCTAAGAAGCAGGACCTCCAGGGTAGTAATTTCTGGATTGCCTACCCTGCCTTATACCAGTGAGGGTAGAAACAGGATGATTTGGCAAATCAATGCATGGCTGAGAAGTTCGTGCAATGGACAGAGCTTCAAGATCTCTTCTGGGGCAGGTATGGCCTGTTCAAAAGTGACAGGTTGCATCTGAACTCGAGGGAAACCTATATTCTCACGGGGAGGTTGATGAGAGCAGTTGGGGAGGGTTTAAACTAATTTGGCAGGGGGCTAGGAACCAGAGTGAAGGGACTCAGGATAGGATGGATAGTAAAAGAACAAAGATAGTGAACAGTCAGACTTACAGGAAGGACTGGCAGATGACAGGACATAACTGCAGCCAGCAGGGTGAGTGTCAATACATTAGGGATGCAGAATCAAAAAGGGTAGCAAGTGCATCACTCAAAGTGGAATATCTCAAAGCACAGAGTATAAGAAATAGGGTGGATGATCTTGTTGCACTTATACAGATTGTCTGGTATAATGTTGTGATCATCACAGAATCATGGCTGTAGGATGGTTGTAGTTGAGACCTGAACGTCCAAGGTTACACGTTATACCAAAGGGACAGACAGGTCAGCAGAGGGGGTTGCATGGCTCTTCTGTTAAAGAATGGCAACAAATCAGTAGAAAGACATGACATAAGATTGGAAGATGTTGAATCCTTGTGCACTGAGTTAAGAAACTGCAAGGGTAAAAAGACCCTGATAGCAGTTATGTACAGACCTCCCAACATCCCAACAGGAGCTGGGAACCACAGATTACAACAGGAAATAGAAAAAGCGTGTCAAAAGGGCAATGTTATGGTAGTCCTGGAAGAGTTCAATATGTAGGTCAATTGGGAAATTTAGGTTGGAAATGGATCCCTGGAGAGTGAGTTTATTGAATGCCTACAAGATGCCTTTTTCAAGCAGTTTTTCATTGAGCCTACTAGGGGATCAGTTATATTTGATTGGATGTTATGTAATGAACTAGAGGTGATTAGGGAGCTTAAGATAAAAGGACACTTAGGATGCAGTGATCACAATATGATTAAGTTCAACTTGAAGTTTGATAGGGAGAAAGTAAAGTCTGACATAGCAGTATTTCAGTGGAGTAAAGGAAATTACAGTGGTATGAGAGAGGAGTTGGCTAAAGTAAATTGGAAGGAGATGCTGGCAGGGATGACAGCAGAGCAGCAATGGCATGTGTTTCTAAGAAAAATGAGGAAGGTGCGGAATAGATGTATTCCAAAAACAAAGAAATACTCAAATGGCAAAACAGTACAACCATGGCTGACAAGGGAATTCAAAATTAATGTCAAAGCAAAAGAGAGGGCATACAACAAAGCAAAAATTAGTGAAAAGAGAAAGGATTGAAAAGCTTTTAAAACCCTACATACAGCAACTAAAAGAATCATTAGGAGGGAAAAGATGAAATATGAAAGCAAGCTTGCAAATAACATCAAAGTGGATTGTCAAAGATTTTTCAAGTATGTCAAAAATAAAATAATGATGAGAGTGAATATAGGGCCACTAGAAAATGAGGCCACAGGAAAAAATAACAGGGGCCAAGGAGATGGCAGATGAACTAAATGAGTATTTTGCATCAGTCTTCACTGTTGAAGATACTAGCAGTGTGCCAGATGTTGAAGGGTGTGAGGGAAGATAAGTGAGTGCAATAACTATCACAATGGAGATGGTGCTCAAAAAGCTGAAAGACCTGAGGGTACATAAGTCACCCAGGCCAAATGAACTACACCCTAGGATTCTGAAAGAGGTAGTGGTAGAGATTGTGGAGGCATTAGTAATGATCTTTCAAAAATCATTAGACTCTGGCATGGTGCCAAAGGACTGGGAAACTGCAAATGTCATTCCACTCTTTAAGAAAGGAAGAAGGCAGCAGAAAGGAAATTATAGACCAGTTAACCTGACCTCAGTGGTTGGGAAGATGGTGGAGTCAATTTTTAAAGATATGTTATGGAGTACTTGGTGACACAGAACAAGATAGGACAAAGTCATCAAGGTTTCCTTAAGGGACAAACCTGTTGGAATTGTTTGAGGTGATTTTAAGTAAGAAAGATAAAGGGTATCAGAATAAGAATCAGGTTTATTATCATTGGCATGTGATGTGTAATTTGCTGACTTAGCAGCAGCAGTTCAATGCAATACATAATCTAGCAGAGAGAGAAAAAAATAATAAATAAAATAAAACATAATAATAAATGAGTAAATCAATTATGTATATTGAATAGATTATTTAAAAATGTGCAAAAAACAAAAATACTGTATATTTTAAAAAAGTGAGGTAGTGTACAAAGCTTCTAAATCCACTCAGAAATCAGATGGCGGGGGGAAGAAGCTGTTTCTGAATCGCTGAGTGAGAAAAGGGCAAGCCCTGGGTGCTGGAGATCCTTAATAATGGAAGCTGCCTTTCTGAGACACCACTCCCTGAAGATGTCCTGGGTACTTTGTAGGCTAGTGCCCAAGATGGAGCTGTCTAGATTTACAACCTTCTGCCACTTCTCTCGGTCCTGTGCAGTAGCCCCTTTATATCAGACAATGATGTAGCCTGTTAGAATGCTCTCTATGATACAACTGTAGATGTTTTTGAGTGTATTTGCTGACATGTCAAGTCGCTTTAAATTCCTAATAAAGTGGAGCCACTATCTTGCCTTCTTTATGACTACATCAATATGTTAGTACCAGGTTAGATCCTCAGAGATCTTGACACCCATAAACTTGAACCTGCTCACTCTCTCCACTTCTGATCCCTCTATGAGGATTGGTATGTGTTCCTTCGTCTTACCCTTCCTGACATGCACGATCAGCTCTTTCACCTTACTGATGTTGAGTGCCAGGATGTTGCTGTGGCACCATCCCACTAGTTGGCATATGTCACTCCTATACGCCCTCTCACCACCACCTGAGATTTTACCAACAATGGTATGCAGTGGATGTTGTATATTTGGACTTTCAAAAGGCCTGTGTCTAAGTGCCACACATGAGGTTGCTTACCAAGTTAAGAGCTCATGGCATTACAGGAAAGTTACTGGCATGGTTAGAGCATTGGAAGTAAAAACAATCTTTTATTCCCATTGCTTTTATTGACTGGGAATAAAAGGATCCTTTTCTGCCCATGACTAGTGATGTTCCACAGGGGTCAGTGTTGAGGCCACTTCTTTTTATGCTGTACAGGCAGTCCCCGGGTTACGAACAAGCTCCGTTCCTGAGTCCGTCTTTACGTCAGATTTGTACGTAAATTGGAACAAGTACATCCGGTATTATTTAGCGTCAGTTAGTCAAACGTTTGTCTTAGTATATAGTATATATCTTACCTTTCTATGCATATAAAACACTTAAGAAATATATGTATTCCAATAATTAAACCACTGCATTGCTTAGTAATAATTATTGCTTTCATTGGGGCAGGGCCTTTCACATGCTCCATTATTTTCACTTTATCCATTATCCTTTAAAATTGTTCCAATCATTGACCGACTGGAGCCTAATGCTTTTCTAATGACCGATGATGTTTCACCTCTTTCCAAATGCTTTATGAGTTCCACTTTATTTTCTATTGTGAATGCCTCCCATCAATGGAACAGAAACACTGTGGGCGACGGGTCCCGACCTCCGCCAGCTCCCGAGCTCAGCTGGGTCCTACACCATACTGAATTCCTCGGGTCCTTAAGTCCACTGCAGGTTAAATGGAACAAGTGGGGGCTGTGCTGGGTTTGGGTATTTGATCCTGCTCAATATTCCGCATGGGAATTTAAACTGGAGGTGGCAGTGGGTTTTTTTACGAGGTCGAGTTGTGAGCTCGACATCAACCACTGCGTTGCTTAGTAGTAATTATAGGTTTCATTAGGGCAGGATGAGAAAATGGCGGCACGACGGCAGCATGTGTGGCCACTCCAGAATGAATATCTGTTATCTGTAAGTAGGGGCCGTGCACAATCCTGATTTGATGGGGACGGACGTGAGAAGCACGGAGGAACTTCTGGTGAAACTTCTGACATGCCTGTTTCACTGCCGCTGCTACTGTGCGATCAGCTTTGCCTGTTGCTTGGCGGCCGGGGCCGAGGTCGAAGCGCTCGGCAGAGATGATGCTCGGTGCTCGGTGTCGGAGGGCTGGTCGGAGGCTCAAATTTTTCCAAACGGACTCAGAGTTGGCTGTGGTCGGGTGCTTCCAGAGGCTGCATCGGGACGCTTTGCGGTGCTGGAGGTTCATGGCAGGAAGAGTTTTTCTTCCTTCTACCGTCTACGTGAGATGATGGGCTATCGAGGACTTTGAGACTTTCTTTTACCGTGTCCGTGGTCTGCCCTTATCAAATTATGGCATTGCTTTGCACTGTTGTAATTATACGTTATAATCATGTGGTTTTTGTAAGTTAGTCTTGGTCTGTCTTGTGTTTTTGTGATATCATACTGGAGGAGCATTGTATCATTTCTTAATGCATGCATTACTAAATGACAATAAACGAGGACTGAGTGTCCTCACAATCTAATCTAACCCGGCATGCTCGGGAATGGTCTATTACTCGATTGAACTCGGGAACCTCCGTTCTCAAGCCTGGCGCTGATCTCACTGCACCACCAGCTGACCAGAAAAGTGGGGGGGGGGGGGGGGGGGGTGTGGTCAGGGTGAACCTTGCTAAGAAAAATTTAAGCCAAATACAAAGTTACACACTCAACACAGTGTCAACGCCAACGACTTAAAATGGCGGAAGGCACCACAATCCAACTTAAAATGGTGGACGGCATCGTGATCCAACTTAAAATGGCGGACGGCATTCTCCTTACTCGGTTCGTGAGTACAAGTTGTTCATAAGTCGGACATTCGTAACTCGGGGACTACCTGTATATCAATGATTTTGATGATGGAATAGACGGCTTTCTTGCCAAGTTTGCAGATAAAACAAAGACTGGTGGAGGGGCAGGTAGTGTTGAGGAAACAGGTAGGCTGCAGAAGGACGGACAGAATAAGAGAATGGTCAAGACAGTGGCAAATGAAATACAATGTCGGAAAATGCATGATCATGACTGGTTGCAGAAATAAATGTGCAGACTATTACCTAAACGGGGAGAAAATCCAAAAACCTGAGCTGCAAAGGGACTTGGCAGTCCTTGTGTAGAACACATTAAAGTTAACTTGCAGGTAGAGTCAGTGGTGAGGAAGGCAAATGCAATGTTAATATTCATTTCAAGAGGTCCAGAATACAAGAGCAGGGATGTGATGCTACAGCTTTATAAGTTACTGGTGCGGTTTTACCTTGAGTATTGTCAACAGTTTTGGGTTCTTTATCTAAGAAAAGATGAGCTGGCATTGGAGAGGGTTCAGAGGAAGTTCACAAGGATGATTCTGGGAATGAAAGGGTTGCCTTACGAGTCTGATTGAATTTTTTGAGGATGTGACTAAACGCATTGATGAAGGTAGAGTAGTAGATGTAATGTATATGGATTTCCACAAGGCACTTGATAAGGTACCCCATGCAAGGCTTATTGAGAAAATAAGGAGGCATGGGATCCAAGGGGACCTTGCTTTGTGGATCCAGAATTTCCTTGCGCACAGAAGGCAAAAAGTGGTTGTAGATGGGTCATATTCTGTATGGAGGCTGATGACCAGTGGTGTGCCTCAGGGATCTGTTCTGGGACTCCTCTTCATGACTTTTATAAATGACCTGGATGAGGAAGTGAAGGGATGGGTTAGTAAATTTACTGATGACACAAGAGTTGAGGGTGTTGTGAATAGTGTGGAGGGCTGTCAGATGTTACAGCAGGACATCGACAGGATACAAAACTGGGCTGAGAAGTGGCAGATGGAGTTCAACCCAGATAAGTGTGAGGTGATTCATTTTGGTAGGTCAAGTATGATGGCAGAATATAGTATTAATGGTAATACTCTTGGCAGTGTGGAGGATCAGAGGGATCTTGGGGTCCGAGTCTGTAGGACACTCAAAGCTGCTGCGCTGGTTGACTCTGTGGTTAAGAAGGCATATGGTGCATTGTCCTTCATCAACCATGAGATTAAGTTTAAGAGCTGAGAGGTAATGTTACAACTGTATAAGACCCTGGTCAGACCCCACTTGGAGTAATGTGCTCAGTTCTGATCACCACACTACAGGAAGGATGTGGAAGCCGCAGAAAGGGTGCAGAGGAGATTTACAAGGTGAACTTACCAGATGAACTTCCCCTTGGTAGGGTTGCCTTATGTGAGGATCAAGAGTTGTTTTACCATCCAAGCTGAAAGCTAAAGTATTTGAGGTTCTACATGATGGTCATCTAGGTGAGATCAAAATGAAAGCATTGACTTGAAGCTTTTCCTGGTGGACTGGAATAGATCAGCAGATCAAGAAACTTGCCATGCACCATTTGGGATGCCAGCATGTCCAGAAGATGATAAAAGCAGTGACTATCCATCCTTGGGAATGGCCTGCATTGCCCTGGCAGGATCTTCATATGGATTTTGCCAGACCATTCATGGACACGAGTTTCTTGATACTAGTTGATGCAGCTAAAAACGAGGCCAGAAGTGTTCGCAAAAGCCCCCACTACAGCATCACACACTGGTGATGTGTTCAGAAGCCTCTTCTCAAGGACTAGTGTTCAAAAACACTTAGTCAGTGTTAACGGTCCATAGGTTTTTGTGGAACAGTCTCAGTCATTCCTGAAAAAGAAAGGAATAAGACATATTACACTGAACTACACTGCTCAGTTACAAATGGCTTGGGGGGAAAGTTTGGTCAAGACTCTGGAGAATGCTCTGTGAGCAATATGAGTAGACTACACTATGCTGACTCAGAAGTTGGCCAAATTCCTCTCTGCATATCACAATGCAACGCACTCCACAATCAACTAGTTCTACTGTTCTTGAGTCGTTTCTTATGCTCACACTTAGATTTCTTCAAACTCAATCTCGGAAGGAGTATGCAGGAGAACAGCTGAGACAAACTGAGAGCTCCTCACTCCAAGCAACACATACAAAATGCTGGAGGAACTCAGCAGGCCAGGCAGGATCTATGGAAGAGAGTGCAGTCAATTTTTCCGGCCGAGACCATTCAGCAGGACTGGAGAGAAAAAGATGAGGAGTAGATTTAAAAGGTGGGGGAGGGGAGGGAGAAACACAAGGTGATAGGTGAAACTGGGAGGGTAAAGGGTGAAGTAAAGAACTGGGAAGTTGACTGGTGAAAGAGATCCAGGGCTGGAAAATGGTGGATCTAATAGGAGAGAACAGCAGGCCATGGAGAAAGAAGAGTGGGAGGAGCACCAGAGCAAGGAAATGGACAGGCAAGGAGATAAGGTGAGAGAGGGAAAAGGGGATTGGGAACGGTGAAGAAGAACAAGGGGTGTTTTGTTCACCTGTAAGTCTGTTGTGCTTATATACTGTCTTCCCGGTGTGGCCTCCTGTATATTGGTGATACCTGATGTAGTTTGGGAGACCGTTTCGGTGAGTACCTACACTTCATTTGCCAAAAGAAGTGGGATCTCCCAGTGGCTACCCATTTTAATTCCACTTCCCATTCCCATTCCAAAATGTCAATCCATGGCCAACTCTACTGTCATGATGAGACCAGTTTGGAGGAGCAACACCTTATATTCCATCTGGGTAGCCTCCAACCTAATGGCATGAACATCAATTTCTTGAACTTCTGATAACTTCCGGTCACCATTCCCCATCCCCTTTTGCCCTCTCTCACCTTATCTCCTTGCCTGCCCATCGCCTCTCTCTGATATTCCACCACCTTCTTCTTTCTTCCATGACATGCTCTCCTCTCCTCTTAGGTCCCCCTCCCCTTTTCCAGCCCTGTATCTCTTTCACCAATCATCTTCCTAGCTCTTTACTTCATCATTCACTGTCCTGGTTTCACCTATCACCTTATGTTTCTCCCTCCCCCCACCTTGTAAATCTGCTCCTCATTTTTTTTCCCTCCAGTCCTGCTGAAGGGTCTCAGCCTGAAATGCCAACTGTACTCTTTTCCATTGATGCTGCCTGGCCTGTTGAACTCCTCCAGCACTTTGTGTGTGTCACAATATACAATATTTGCCATCCCGTATCTGTATAACATCTAGCTTCAAAGGTCTATCTAAGGCCCTTGTCACTCATTACCATGCTACCTCTTGGCAATTTTTATCAAGAAAAGAATCAAGTCTGATATGTAAGCTGATGACCCATTTGGTGTCACCCCTCTTGACTTTACTGAAGTCTCTACATTGTCAATTGCCTTACTGACAATCAGGAAAATTCTCTGACAGGGGACAGAGAAGGTTAAAACCATTGATATTGCTCCTGTTCCCAAGCTCTGACTTCATTTTCTCACCATTTCCATTGTTGGTGTTAAATCTAATCTCAAAGGTGAACTACTGTTCTCACCAAAATACTATCAATATCGTGGCCTATATCCATATTGCTTTCAAACAGCTGCTATCTCAGCACTACTGCCAATGAAACTATGGGCTAGATAGAAGTGAAGCTGGTGAGTTTCTGGTTGGACTCGCCCATGTCAAACGAAACTTAAGAAATAGAAATGTGAGTATACCATTCCCTTCTGCATGGCTGCTCTGACAGTCAAACTTACAGTCAGTGGCTACTTGATTAGGTACATACACCACTATTGTAGCACCTGGTTACTCTTGCCTTCCTGTGAGCATGAGTCTGATCATTCTCCTCCGAACTCTCTCATCAACAAGGTATTTTTACCCTCAGAACTGACACTCACTGGATTTTGTCATGTGTGAAATCCCAGTGGATCAGCAGATACTCAGATCACCCTGCCTGCAACCAACAATTACTCCACAGTCAAAATCACTTAGATCACATTACTTCCCCATTCTAATGTTTGGTCTGAACAACAACTGAACCTCTTGACCACATCTGCAGTTTTTTTTATGAATTGTGTTGCTGTCACAATTGATTGGCTAATAGAATAACTGCATGTACAAGCCAGTCTACCTAACAAAGTGGCCACTAAATGTATATTTTACCTCTGTTCTTTTACCTGCACTAACTCCCCATCCTTGTTTCCCTTACTATACAAAGATCTAGCAATCTTGGTCTTAAGCACTCTCAGCTCTCTTTAAGAAGTTAATACCAGAAACTCACTTGCTATTGGACTGAGAAATACTCTCTTCTCTCTGTTCATTGCAGCTGAATATCCAGATCAAACCAAGTCTATTCATCATGAACCAGAGCAATGTGCAACGATTCCTTTATTATGCTGTGCATCAATTCAGTAAGACTTGAGAACAAATGGCATAAATTCCTATTTGCTGCTTTGGGAAGGGAAACAGTGGTAAAGATTTTATTGAGTGTCATGTTATTAAAAGGAAAAATATATATTGCTGCCTCAGCTCCAGTACATGAAAATTACAGGTGAAGAACACTCCAGTCGAGAGTGCAATAGAGCGTTCAACTTTATAAAATATTCAAATTACAAGGGTGAAACTCCTAACCTTGTTTATTGTCTCTTTTGCCATTGAGTGCTCTAGTCATTGTTGATGATTAACCCAACAAGAATCCAGGAACACAATCTCCTGCATTCATCAATCTGATCTCATACCTGTTGTTTCAATTCTCATAGCACCTAAAGGTGTGTTTGACAGGGCTGATCTAAATTAAGCAATGTTAGACCTTAGTCAAAATGATTGGTTATTTGAAATCACAATTGGACTCACACAGCTCTTTTGTTTCAAATGTAAATGCAATTTAGATGGAGAACAGTAAAATATTAGTCATGCGGAAAAAACAGTGAACCTGAAGACTAGAAGACTACACTGACCATGTCTGTCTTTAAACTAGATATGCATCTCATAAGAATGACTCAAAGTTTATACAACACAGCATTCTGTTCTTCGGTTTTTATTGGCTATATTCATGTCTACACATTATGATAATGTTTGACCACAGCTCATGACTTTCTACCTTTATTCACTGCATCCATAATTATCCACCAACTAGAAGTACAGGAGCATTAAAAGGCAATCAGTGAACTGACAAAAATGATTATCATTTATAAATGATGTGGTACAACATTCACTGCTGTACATGCCAGGACATATTCCACCATATGCTACAAACAGACTTCCTTTCAACTATTGAAACCTTTTACTATAGTAATAGCAAATAAATAGGAGGTAATTGCTTTTACTGAGTACATTATGTAGGTGTGAGTCTAAAAACTTTTCAATGAAAGCTCAAAACATTAAAACTGGTGGAAATCATTTCTTAGAATGGAACATCACTGATAATTACTTATTCTTTAAATAAATTATTGGAGTATGATGCACTTACTGAAATAATCTTCTGCTAACTCACAGGGAGTTCTTATAAAATCTGTTGGATATGGGGTGGAAGGTTGTATTATGAGAGGAAACACAGCAATACTTCCTTGGGCCATAAAAACTTATTAACACAGTATTATAAAGAGCTGAACTAACATGTATGAATAAGCACAGACCAACTTGTAACCATTTTTCTATTGACTATGTAGCCTGACTAGGTTTAATTCACAGCAATAATTTCCTCAAGCTGAATTGCTTTGATTATATCACAAATATTCACTGTTAAGAATTAAAAATAAAATCATGTTCTCAAATGTGTTGAGCAAAACAAAATGATATAGTGGTAATTTTGTTCTTAAAATTCATAGTCTCACTTATCAATCAATTCTTAAGATATATGCGCAAATAGCGTTCTCACTCCATCAGCATGTGATGTCTGCAGATGGTGCTGTCTTGGAATTTTCTGTTTAAAGACTTCAACCTCTCCTCATGTTTTTTTTCTCCCTCAGGCATTAAAAACTATGCCACTTTATTTAACTTGCTGCTGAAAAACTAAATTTGCAATCCCCACTCAATCTGAAAATTTCACCTCCAAAAATGTTTGAGTTCTCAAGTCACTATGTATGCAAGTGAAGAATTTTTCATGTTTCAAGATACCATGATACTAATCAATGAATCTATAGCAGGGCCAATGTCAGTCAATTTTGTATCAAACCAAATTTGCCACATTATTTCTGTAACACTTGTTTCAGTTTCCATGTGGTAATGTGGGCTTCACCTTGAAAAAACTTCTCACTGAAGTAAAGATAATCTTCAGAGGTATTGGAAAATTGTCCGTTCAAGGTAACCTAGCACTCAGGAGTTGTGCCACAATATTTTGCATCACGTATGCTTCTCCATGTTCAGAAGCCAAGCTCCATGGAATAACTAATTCATAGAAACAAAACAAATATGGACTTTATATTCAATATTCACAAGACAAATACCCTACACCAATACTCACTGCATGTACAACACTGCCCTCCAAAAATAAAGGTTTATGAGAACCATGGAAAACTTGGACTGCCTCCCATATCTTGGGAGCCACCTCTTGACAAGAAAGGCATTAATGATAAAATTCACCAATACAGTCTTCTGTCAATTGAAGACAAAATGATTTAAGATCAAGACCATAGAAAGACTTGGAAAAAGTCTACTGGGCAACAGTGATTTTCTTCTCTCTTCTATGCTTCTAAGACCTGAACTACTTACTATTGGATATCAAGGCTTTGGAAAGATAGCACCAATACTGGCTGCAAAAAAACACTCCAAATTCACTCAAAGAATATGAGAAACAAAATCTATCTCCTCTCCCAGGACGATAACAACAGTTCCAAGTTCCAATAACTCACGGTTACACTGACCTGTCCAATTGGTTCACACCCTTGAAAGCAGATTCCTAACATAGACAACATATTCTGATCTGCATTATGAAAAATGAAAGTTTCCACAAAAAGAATGCAACATCCCTACTGAACCTTGAAAATTCCTGATACAAAACTGCTCAAGTCGATAAAAGTGCATGTAGGATGTTGTTGAAACTCTTGAGTGTAGTCATTGGAAGCAGACAGATGTTCAAAGAACCTACATACATACACACTGTGGAAGGATCTGTGGTTACCACCTTAATTAGGCATTCAGTACTCACAAAACTAGAGTGCCAGGAAGTAATCCTCTAACGCAAGAAACTGCCCAAAATGAGAACTTTTTTGATGAGTTAGATCCTTCCTCAATAATGTGAATAAGGTCCAACAGATCACTTGGAATTATGATCTGAAGAAAAAACTGAATCCAACCAAACAAGTGAGTTGAAGTTACTCATGTTCTTAAACTTTCTCCAGGCAACAAGAGAATAACCAATGTTCAGAATTTATAAAGCCCCTTGATGGAGTAACTCACTTTTAAAGCATGATTAACCTTGAACGAACTCACTATTCATGGGTAAAGTATGTACACTTCTTCTTTTCTCCCCACAACTCATCCATAGACGCCTCTCTAGATTAGTACCAGATTGGCTTATTAATCACTTAAGTTATAAGTTGCTGACCTCATCCCACAGTGCAGCTGTCCTTATGGTTAAGCATCCCAACCACCAACAAAGAAAGAAAAGGTCAGAATGTTTGTTCTTGCAGTAAAACCTCTGCTTTAACAGATATTTTAGAAAATTGTTGGAAACCAACAATCCCCTTTCGGGGTAGATTTTCAATGAAAATAGGAACAAGGTGTAAATAATGGCAAGAGTCAAACACATGTAGACCAGATAACAGTAGGGAAGTAAACAGAGCCAACAATAAATTCTTACCAGAAATACCACATTTTTAACATCTTTCATTATCCCTTTGGCAATCCAAGAACTCATTCCATTTTTGAGAAATTTCTCCTTAATGACTGACCTAAGATGTGCCAAGCTGTAGGAGTCCATTCTTCAAAATTTATTTCATCCTTTCAAAATAAAATTATTGCTTTTGTTTTACATTTTTTTCCTCTAAATACCTCAATGAGATTTATAGCTTGTGAAAGGTATGAATGAAAACCTTTCTTTTTAAGAACTTGAGTATAAATATTAGAACAATAGATAGCATGGAAGAGGTAAACTAGCATTTGGAAAAAAATGTTAACTGTTTCACAAAAATGGATAGTGCAAATTTGAGATTTTCTGTCTTATTAATGCATATTACTGTAACTTTATACTAATACATTTTGACCTACACGTATGGAGTTTTGGCATGCCAGGGGAGTTTAAAGTAACAATATAACTATAAAGCAAACATTTACTCTTTACAACATTTTATTCTTGAGAATGCTTGGAACATTTCCTGGCTTGAGTATTTTCACTCAATTAAATGAAAATACAGCTGTTAGTGAAACAACAAACGCTTATATTTTTGTTCACACTTACCAAAATAGAACTGAGTCTCCGTGGAAAAACTGACACTCCACACATAACATATGTCATTCATGATTTTAAAATTTATTGCCATTTATCTTTAAAAAAGAGCAAGGTTACTGCAGTGATATTTATAAGAGTTTTATTTAACTCTCCCTCCCCCCAGTTGTGAGAGTTCTAAGCATTGCCAGTTTAATACTCTGACCTGGATATTTATAGATCAGCTTAATTATTATGTGTAAGACTAAATCAAGCTCAGGAAATTTTTGGTTCATAAAATATGAGGAACTAAAAAAATTAGACATTGACAGCAGACTGCAAAATGCAACATGCTACGGTTTAAAAAGGTAGTGATAAAAATAGATGTCAAAATAGATGTGTGTTGATTTTGTCACGGAATCTGAGATTTGTGTATATACATGAATGTATGCCTAGAGCAAGTTACATAAAATGTCCTCAGATCATGGCAAACATAGCTTAGCAAAGATTTGTATGTAGTAAATTAACGTTAGGATCTCCTCCAGATATATCCAAGCTTCATCATTTAGTTGTGCAATTGTGCAATTCTATGCAACAGCCTTTATTTTGCAAGACAAAGATGCATCAATTTGAACGATTACAAAGTCAATTTACATAAATGTTACCTCCAACTTGGAGCCAGAGAAAATTAAGGCATAAGAAGTTTATAAATGTAACCAGATTGAAACTAAAGATCAGACAGGACCCTTATAAAATATAAAAAGATAGCAGTAAAATACTCACACAGGTAACTAGGAAGGCCAAAAAGGGCCATAAAGTGTTTTTGGCAACCAGAGTCCTGGATAATTCCAAGACATTTTTCACTTACATTAAGGGAAAGAGGATAACTAAGGGGACAGTAGGTCCACTTAAGGAAATTTGTTCTCGGAGTCAGAGCCAGTGCTAAGGTGCTAAATGAGAACATTGCATCAGTATTTACTGAGGAGAAATTGGAGGACAGTAAAAACAGAGTGGGGCATACTAATATGCTGGTACATTTTGAGATTACCAAGGAGGTAGTGCTGGCTCTTCTGAAAAGCAGCAAAGTGTATAATACCACAGGGCTTGAAGGCATATATCACAGAATATTGAAAGAAATAAATGAGGAGAATGTTATGGCTTTGACAAGAATCTTTATATTCTCACTAGCAACAGGTGAGTTCCAAGAGGACTGGAGAGTGGCAAATGCTGTGCCTTTGTACAAGAAGGTTAATAGGGATAATCCCAGTAATTATAGACCAGTGACGATCAGCTCAATGAAGGGGAAGCTGTTGGAGAGGACACTGAGGAATAGAACTTTTGCTCATTTGGAAAACCACGGTTTTCCTAGGAACAGCTGGCATGGCTTTGAGCAGAGCAGGTCATGTCTTACAAACTTAATTGAGTTTTCTCAGGAGATAACAAAGGTACTTGATGAAGGTGAGACAATGAATGTCATCTATGCATATTTTAGTAATGCATTTGCTGAAGTCCCTCATAGTAGACTGATTCAGAAGATAAAGAGTCCTAAGGGTAAATTGTAAGTTTGAATTTGGGACTGGCTGAGGGACAGCAACATAGTGTAGCAGTTAGTGTAACATTATTACAGTCTGGAAATGAGATCAGGTTTCAATTTCCACCACTACCTGCCAGGAGTTTGCACATTCTACCCGTGACCATGATGGTTTCCTCAGGGTGCTTTGGTCTACTCCAACATTTCCAAAGATGTATTGGTTAGGGTGAGAAAGTTGTGGGCATGCTATGTTAGCACTGGAAGCATGTTGACACTGTTGGGCTGTTCCCAGTACATACATACTTGGACTGCGCTAATCATTGACAAAAAATACTCATTTCACTATATGCTTCAATGTACATGCAACAGTTAAAGTTAATTCTTTCTTCTTTTGCTCATGGAAGACAGAGAGACAAACTTGGTGGAAAGCTATAATTCTGCTGAATATCTGTGATCAGTGGTGTTTATGGATTGGTGCTGAGACCTCTACGATTTGGATGAAAAGTAGATGTATGGCTTAACAAGTTTGCAGCTGACACCATGATTGGTGGAGTTGTGGACTGTGTAAAAGTCTATTAACATACATAAGAATATAAACCAATTACAGATATGGATAGAGAAGTGGCAAGTAAAGTTTAATCTGGGTTAGTGTGAACTGCTGCAATTTAGGAGGTTAAATGAAAGAAGAAAGTATATAGTTAACAGTAGGCTCTTTAAGAGCATTAAGATAGAAAGAGATCCTGGGGTCCAGGTCATAGTTCATTGAAAGTGGCTACCCATGAGGATAAGGTAGTAAGAATGCATTTGGAAAGTTTGCCTTCATTTGCCGGGGTGTTGAATAAGGAAGTCTTGCAGCAGCTATGTAAAACTTCAGTCATACCATACTTGAAGTGTTATGCGCAAGTCTGATCACCCCATTATTGGAAGGATACGGAGAATGTGGAAAAAAAACAAGAGGTGTTTATCAGGATGTTGTCAGGTTTAAAGGGCAAGAGCTGTAAATCACATTATTCTAACACCTGCGTAGCACCGATCTTATTGTGTGTGACTGGTCCCCACACTCTTTGAGAAAATCAAATTACATAGTACTACACTTGATGCTAGTAGGCCAACAGAAGGTTCTAGGTATCAGAAGGAGGCAGTGAATAGATACCACACACTTTTGGAAATAAGCTTTGTTAATAAGAAAAAAATATGTACAAAATATTTACATGGACATGAGCAATTCAAAATTCAAACATTCTGTTTAGGTTCCAAATCTCAGATATCAACAAAAGTCAAATTCCTGTTTCGTTAGAATCAGTGATATTCATTAGAATGACCTTTGCTACTCCAGTTTCTCTAACTAATTAGAGAGTTTCAGTTCCAGACAGTATATCTGCAAGTTTAAATTCAAATTCAAAAATTATATGTACCTAGTTTAACATCGTTCACGATTCTCCAGCATCACAACTGTTGAACAAAGTAAATCTCATTCAGTAACTTATCAAAGTCTTTGCAAAAATAATCAGAAAATCAAATTCAGATTCATTGAATGAAAATAAACTTATACATCTGACCATATTAAATCCTCTGCATCGTTACACATTTCGTTCCCACGCCGGTTCTTCGTATTGGGTGGCTCCCCATCTTGTTTCTTGATTCATTGGAATGAAATAGTTTATCATCCACAGAAAGTCAGTTCACAAACTTGTACAAAAACTTGACCAAATCCCTTGGTATGATTTTGCAGAACTAATTCCCGACTACACAGTAGGGATTTTGGACACTGGTCTCTGCTGATATTGTCTCGTTAAAGCTGATGCATGTTATAGCTGTAGCTTCAATAAATCTTTTATCGCTATTGTCTCTCCTCCAGGGGTTTCAAGTTAGTAGGGTAAAGATACTCACTACTAATTCCACTCTTAACAGTTTATAACTTCAGCTTCTAATTGCTGCTGCGTTTCTGTGTCCATCCTGTCTCCAGCCCGCCCCACCCTCAGATAGTATTTTTTTCACATTCTCCTTTTTATTAAAAAATCGGTAAACCTCGTTTTCATCCCTCCGCAGGTAGAAGTTTCTAACATTACACATTTGGGTTTAATTAACAAACTCCCCCTTTGAATTTTATGCAAGTCTCTTTGCAGATGGCTACAGGATGCACTGTAATAGGTTTGGGGTGTTCTTCATTTGTGAAATGTAGAAGAGACTCTACAATAACTGAACTCAGAGCCTGGAAAAGGAACTGAACTACTGACACTAAAGGATTTCCTAGCTCAGGATAAGTTAGAGTTTTAGGTTTTTCTCTGTGTCTCAAAGATGTTCTGAGTTCTGGCTCATCTTTGTGAGAACTTTCATTTGTCTTGCCTTTTCTTGTCAAAATTTCATTGCTAGTCTCTTTTTCTTGTCGAATCTCAAACTCATTTGGGATTGATGAAATTTCCAGACTTCTACAGTGGATTCCTCTACATCAGGTAAGTAACTTGCATTTCTTTAGGAATCCAGCTCTGGGTTTGCCACCGAAATGGTTGTAAATGGATGGCTTGGACTTGGGTTGGAGCCCAAAGTTCTTCTGTGTTACTGTTCACAAGTTTCTTCACTCTTTGAAGGTTCTTGTACAATGTCAAGTCTTGGTCTGATGTAATAAACTTCATCCTTGTTCTTTTTAGAGTTAATTGGATTTTTTTCCTCTTCAACCAACTGTTCATTCTTAATACTGCGAGTTGTGTTCTTGTGAACAGGGAAAGGAGAAAGTTGTTCACTGTCTTCAGAAGGAAGTGGGGCCCTGCAGTTTCTGCACTTGCCTTCCACAGGATCCAAGGAACACCCTGCTAGGCCCAGGGGAATTATCCACCTATCACCTTGTGTTTCTTCCTTCCCTCCTCCCACTTTCTAACTCTGAATCTTCATCTTCTTTTTTCCAGTCCTGCTGAAGGTTCTTGACCGGAAACATCAACTGCACTCTTTTCCATATTTGCTGCCTCGCCTGCTGAATTCCTTCAGCATTTTGGGCGTGTTGCTTGGGTAGCCAGTGTCTGCAGATTTTCTCTTGTTTATGATTGTCTTCTCAAGAAAAATCTGTTTATGTGCACCATGCCTCGACCAAAACAACTTTTAGAAAAAGAATTGTAGAGATGCGTGAAGCTGAAAAAGGCTACAAAAGCACTTTTAAAGACCTGAGTGTTCATCAGTCCAGTGTAAGGGAAATTGTCTACAAATAGAGGAAACTCAGTATTTTTGCTACTCTCCCTAGGACTGAGCATCTTGCAAAGATCACACCAAGAGCCCATCAGGCAATGCTGAAGGAGGTGAAAAGAACTAAGGGTAACAGCAAAAGAGCTGCAGAAATCTCTAGAACTTGTTAAAATCTCTGTTCAGGTGTTCACTATAAGAAAAACACAAAATAAGAATGGTATTCATGGAAGGACACCACGGAGGAAACATTGCTTTCTAAAAAGACATTGATGCATGTCTCAAGTTTTCAAGAGACCACCTGGATGTTCTACAATGCTTCTGGGACAATGTTCTGTGGACAGATGAGACAAAAGTTGAATACACTTGCTATGTTTGGAGGATAAAGGGTACTGCACACCAACACCTAAACCTCATCCCAATTGTGAAGCATAGTGGAAGGAGCATCGTGGTTAGGGGTGCTTTACTGACTCGGGGCCTGTGCAGCTTGCAATCGTTGAGGGAACAATGAATTCAAAATTGTATCAAGACATTTTACAGGATAGTAATCCATCACCTGAAACTTAATAGAAATTGGATAATGTAACAAGACAATGATCCACAAGACAATAGTAAATCAACAACAGAATAGTTTTAAAAGAAAAAAAACTCATGATTTGAAATCTTATAAAAATGTCGTGAAAGGACCAGAAGCAAGCAGTTCATGCAAGGAAGCCCACCAACATCTCAGAGATCAAGCGGTTTTCTAAAGAGGAATGGCCTAAAATTCCTCCAATCTAATATGTAGGACTGATCAAAAGTTACCTGAAATGTTTGGTTGAAGTTATTGCTGCACAAGGGAGTTGCATCAGTTACTGAAAGCAAAAGTTCATGTAGTTTTTCTAACAAATACATGTAATATTGAATCATTTTGCTCAATAAATAAATGGACAGGTATAATGTTTGTTGTGTTATTTGTTTAATTGGGTTCTCTTTATCTAGTTTTAGGACTTATGGGAAGATCTGATCACATTTTAGGTCATATTTATGCAGAAATAGAGTAAATTCTGCAGGGTCTACAAACATTCTAGTGCCACTGTAGGTTGTATTTAACCAATCTTATAGAGTTTTTAAGGAAGTTAACAGGAAAGCTGAAGAAGGCTTCAACAAAGTATTTGGCAAGGTCTCACATGGGAAGTTAGTCAAGAAGGTTCAGTCACTTGGAATTCGGGAAGAGGTAGTAAATTGGATTAGACATTGACTTTGTGGGAGAAGCCAGAGAGTGGTAATAGACGGATGCCTCTCTGGCTGGAGGACTGTGACTAGTGGAGTGTCACAGTGCTGGGCCTATTGTTGTTCATTATCTATATCAATGATCTAGATGATAATGTGGTTAATTGCATCAGCAAATTTGCGGATAACACCAAGAGTGGGGGTGTAGTGGACAGCAAGTAAAACTGTCAAAGCTTGCACTGGGATTTGCATCCGCTGGGAAAATGGGCTGAAAAATGGAAGATGGAATTTAATGCAGATAATTATGAGGTGTTGCACTTTGGGAGGACCAACCAGGGTAGGTCTTACACAATGAGCTGTAACACTGATGAGTGCGGTAGAAAACAGGAATCTGGGAATATAGGTCCATAATTCATTGAAAGTGGCATCACAGGAAGATGGGGTTATAAAGAAAGCTATTGGCATATTGGCCTTCATAGATCAATGTATTGAGTACAGGAATTGGGATATAATGTTGAATTTATATAAGACATTGGTGAGGCCTAATTTGGAGTATTGTGTGCAGTTTTGATCACCTATGTACAGGATTGAAGAAGTACAGAAAAAGCATACAAGGATGTTGCCAGGACTGGAGGAACAGAGTTAAAGGGAAAGATTGAATGGTTAGAACTTTATTTTCTAGGATGTCGAAGAATGAGGGGAGATTTGACAGGGATATACAAAATAATGAGGGTTATAAATAGGTTAAAATCAAGCATGCTTTTTCCACTGAGGTTGGGTGAGACTGCAACTAGTAGTCATGAGCTAAAGGTAAAAGGTGAAATATTTAAGAGGAACTTGATGGGAAACTTCTTAAATCAGAGGATGGAGAAGTGTAGAATGAGCTACAAGTGTGAGTGGTGATGCAATTTCAATCTCAATGTTGAAGAGAAGTTTGGATAGGGTATGGAGGGCTATTCTCCTGGTTCAGGTCAATGGAACTAGGCATTTCTCAATGGTTTGGCATGGTCTAAATGGGCTGAAAGGCCTGATTCTCAGCTGTAGTTTTCTATGACTATGGCTATGAAGAAGTATTTGCTTCAACTATAGACACTCGCTGTTATGTTCACAACTTCAAAATAGCCTGTCTGAAGAAATTCTTTCTATCCTCTGCTCAAAATCTCTACTCTTAACACTTGATTTGAGAATACTTGATTCTTCCAACCACCACTATTCAGTTGTCTGCCCTAAGCCATTACGTATTTCATAATTTTAAGCATTTTAATCCTGTTGCTCTAAAGCATCAAGATCATTCTTGTGCATTGTTTTTGTTGACCTCGCTTGGCTTTTATGCCTTATTGTATTGATATAATAGAAAAAAACATTACTTTTCCTTTAGATCTTTAAAAACTTGAAGCATTGATTCTAATACTATATGAACTTTTATGCTCAAATCCTATAGCATTTAATCAATCTTTGTTCAGAGCAATAATGAAATACATAAGATTCCAGCTGCCATTTTTAATCCAACACATCACATTAAAACATCAATATTATTCTGTGGATTTCTTTAATCTTCCAAGCAATTGATTTTTCTTTAACATCTTATTCACAACCAAAGATAGAATTTTACCTATAAAATGAAGCTCTTTACTGTCACTTTCATGCATCACTGTTGATTTTTATGCAATTAGCAAGAAATAAAAAAAAGCCTGCAAATCTTGTTGAGATTTACAATGCACTCTTCCCACAATTCCCAAAAAATGTCATGAGTTAGTCTCTATTAAATTATAATACTAAGTGGATGGATTGCTCAGCATAAGGATGGCGATGGGGCTGTTAATCGTTTATTCTGTCAATTTCTGCAGAAGTGAAAGAATTAGTCCATTTGGCTAGGTGTTTTAGAAGACATTTATGGAGGTAGGTATTAAGTGATGCTTCAAACGTTGCCTGTAATCCAGTTTTCAACCAGAAAGAGTTGAGGCTTTGAGCCAAGTACTAAAACATGATCCATCTGCGTAAAGTAGCAAAACATTTTAACAATCCCAGTTTTATGCCTTGCTCAACAAATAACTTTGCCTGTTGGGAATCAGATGAGGTCTAAATTGCTTTTTCTCAGGTGTAAGATGGAAATGGTAGTGTTCATTTTATTCAACCACATGTACCCATTTCATTTGTGCACATACTGTACATGAGTCGCTATTTAACTCTTACCTAATGTTTTTTCTAATAACCTTGGTGGCTCTCCATATGGAACACAACAATAATTTTAAAATTCAGTTCAGTATTCTGTTCCTTGAATAAATATCCATTTTCTGACTACGTATATAGAAATGTTTGATTTATTCAGTCTTGACATCAACCAGATATCAGCCACCAACTGATAGGCAGCATATGTATCACTCCTACTACGACATTCATTGTTTCATTAAGGATGCATTCAGGTTTCATTCATCCAAACCATGCCAGGCTGGTTTTCAACAGGCTTTTGTTCAGAGCTGAAAACGTAGGATGCTGACCATATGCAAATTCAGCAGGTGGATGTCAATAGTTCTTTTATTGATTACTGCTATTGGTTCAGGGGAGGTTCATGAGAATGATTCTGGGAATGAAACGATTATCGTGTGAGGAGCTTTGATGGCTCTGGGCCTGTGATGTGAGCTGAGGGCCTACGTCAGTCAGAGGTGACCATGGATATTGCACCCTAGTCATCTAGATCCAGATGCCTGGGCAGTATGATATGGAGAGCAAGCTGTTGCCCATCTAGCAAGCTTCTGCTCTCCATGCACCGGATGAGCCCAAAGGAATGGCAGAGACCAATACAGTTTGGCACCAGCAGTGTCATAGGAGTTGTTAGTCAGCATTGAACTCAATGTAGGACGGCCTTAGGGAATCCAGGACCAGATTCTTCCCTCAGGGTTTACTCCTGAAGCCTTCTGTGTGAGTGGGTAGAGCCGCAAGGCAGTGGAGCTTTGAGATCAGAGTTTTCTTTCTCCTATATGAGCTGCCAACCACAGCCGATGAGCCCCATCTGCTTGAAGCAACTGGTATTAAGGCACCAGTTACCCACCTTCGTCCCTTCTCCTGTCGGTAGAAACGGTTCCACCAGGCTTAGTGGCTAAGCCACAAGGAGCTGGACTTGGTTGTCAGAGACTATTTGAGACGTACGCCATTGGGAGCTTTTAATAGTGGTGGGAGCTGTTTCCATTACCACCCTCAGCTATAACAACCTTACGGAACCTCTGGGCTTGCACTCACTGGAATTTAGAAGAACGACAGGGGTATCTCATTGAAACCTATCAAACATTGAAAGGCCTAGATAGGGTGGATGTGGAGAGGATGTTTTCTGTAGTAAGGAAGTCTGGAACCAGAGCTCACAGCCTCATTATAGAGGGACAGCTGTTTCAAACAGAGGGAAAGAGGACTTTTTTTAGCCTGAGGGTGGTGAATCTGTGGAATTTATAGGCACCAGCCGCTGTGGAGGCCAGGTAATTAATTAAAGTGGAAGTTGATAGATTCTTGATTAGTCAGGTTGTTAAAGCTTAGGGGAGATAGCAGGAGAATGGGGATGAGAGGGAAAATGGATCAGCCTCAATGAAATGACAGCAGATTTCATGGGCTGAATGGCCTAATTCTGCTCCTGTGTCTTATGGTCTAATGTTGCCACATCTTTATGGATATTTTCATGTGACTCATACAGTCAGGCAGGTTTGAAAAGGTTCTTCAAATATATTAAGAGTAAAAGAATGACTAGGGAGAGACGAAGTCCTCTTAAGGACCATCAAGGACACCTACATATGGAGCTGCAGGAGGAGGCTAAAATTTCTAATAATCTGTTTTGCCATGATATTTACTAAGGAGAATATCATGGGTGCCAAAGTAATGAGGATAATAAGTAATAAGTTTTTGGATCAATACATATGTTATGATGAGGGAAGCATTTGCACCTAGAAGTGCATTAAGGTGGGTAGAGAGGGTACAGAAGAAATTCACGAGGATGCTATTTTCACTAGAGAGGTTGGCTATGCTGAATTGTTACTCCCTAAAGCACAGGAAAACGAGGACTGACATCTTAGTACTTCATAAAATCCTGAGGAGCAAGGGTAAGGTAGAAGGTCATAGTGATTTCTCTAGGACTGGAGAATCTAAAACTAGAGGGCACACATACACATTAAGAGGGGAGAGAGACTTCAAAGGGAACTGAGAGGCAACTTTTTTTTACACAGAGGGCAGCGTATACCTGGCATGAGCTGCCAGAGACAGGTGTAATTGCAACATTTGTGTAGGTTTAAGTAGGAGAGCTGCTTGAGTGTTGTGGACCAAACAATGGCAACTGCAACTAGCAGGAAGGATGCTGTGGTCAGCATGATCCAATTGGGCCAAAAGTCCTGTTTCTCTGCTGTGACTCCAGGACTGTAATGTTGGCTAGCATTACAATAGGATTTAGAGACAGAATCTTCCTGCAGTACATACAGATTGTTATAGCAATATCAGAAGGCTTAAATTCCTGCAAAGGACAGTTTTCCACACATTTTTGGAACATAATGCATTCTCTTATCTACTTTTGTAACTATGAAATGAAAATTGAGGGGTGGGGGGTGACAGCAGCAAAGCAGTAAGATCAAGGCAGACAATGAAGTAAACCTCAGAGGGTTTCAGAAGTTGCAGAGAGTAGGGCACTCAGCCCAATACATCACGAGCACATACATTCCTACGAGCGGTATTATATACTTGAGGCACTGCCTTCAGAAGGCAACATCCATCACCAACGATCTGCAATATCCAGGTTATGCTATCTTCTCACAACTACCGTCAGGCCTAAGGAACAGGAGCCTGAAGTCCCACATCACCATGTTCAAGAACAGCTACTTCACTTCAACCATTTTGTTCATAAATCAATTAACACAACATGAATCACCTTAGAATAGCAACATGATGTCATTTTGACAATTTTGCATGACAATAGACTTTTTTTGTTCTAATTGTTTCTTTCTTGTAAAAGTTTTGTATTCTATGTTTAATGTGTTTTTTTTTCTTGTGAATGTAGCTTACGTATATGATGCTATATCCCTATGATGCTGCTACAAGTAATTTTGTCCTGCCAAGAGCTTTGGCCCAAAACATCGACTGTATTTTTTTTCCATTGTTGCTGCCTGGCCTGCTGAGTTCCTCCAGTATTTTGTGGGTGTTGCTTGGATTTCCAGCATCTGCATATTCTCTGCTAATTTTCATTCATCTGTGCCTTTAATAATAAATTTACTTTGAACATGAACCTATGCATTTGACAATAAACTTGACTTTGACTTTTCAACTTTAACTGTTCATAGAAGGTGATGGAAAGCATCTTGGAGGAGGCCTTCCACCATGCATAGGCACAGACACCACGGTCCCAGCCTTAGCCTTTCAGGGAAAGAGTATCATGGGCTTCAGTTCTCCAGGTAGACAGTAATGGAGTTCTATTCCATGGCTTATCCAAGAATTGTAGCTCAGGGCACTGGATGCAAGGTCTACTTGACCATCAGCTTGTGCGATCTAGAATTCTGACAAAACTCAACATCAGTTTGCTGCATGCACAGAAAACAAAGTGGTAATGGATATTTTGGATCTTGGTGCCAGACATTAAATATTTGTTCAAGGCAGGCTGTGAGGCTAAAGACAGATCCTGTAACCTTTGTGAAAGCTACTATATTTTCTCAGATGCTCAGTATTAAAGATTGCAGCATGTGTTCCAAGGTTGCTAAGTGAAATAAAGGTAAAGATAGGAAGCTTGCTGCACTGAAATGGGGGAGCTTTAGAGAATTGGAAAGTGGTAGATATGGCACACCTGTTGCAGAAATGGAGAAAGGATGAGTTCTGCTGGTCTGGCGAGTTTAATATTGGCAATGGGTAAAATTTTACAAACAATATTCAGGGAATTAAATTAAAAGGCTCTAGGGGAGCTTGAATTTGTAAATCGACATAGTAGAAACTTTGATGAAATAACAGAGAAGGTTGATGCAGCAGAATCCCACACACGATAAAAATGTGCAGATGCTGGACACCAAAGCAACAGACACAAAATGCTGCAGGAACTCAGCAGGCCAGGCGGTGTCTATGGAAAAAGAGTCAACAGTCAATGTTTCAGACCGAGATACTTCTTCAGGACTGGAAAAGGTCCCAGTGCTCCCGATGTGGCCTCCCGTATATTGGTGAGACCCGACATAGACCCGACGCTGCTTCGCCAAGCATCTACGCTCTGTTCACCACAAAAGGTGGGATTTTCCTGTAGCCACCCATTTCAACTTCCCATTGCATTCCGACATGTCCATCCCTGGTCTCACCTACTGCCGCGATGAGGCCACACTCAGGTTGGAGGAACAATACCTTACATTCCACCTGGGTAGCTTCCAACCTGATGGCATGAACATCAATTTCTCGAACTTCTGATAATTGCTCTCCCCTTTATCATACCCCATTCCTGTTTCCCTTTCTCTCCTTATCTCCTTACCTGTCCATCTCCTCACTCTGGTGCTCCTCCCCCTTCCCTTTCTTCCATGGTCTTCTGCTCTCTCTTATCAGCTTCCCCCTCCTCCAGCCCTATATCTCTTTCACCAATCCACTTCCCAGCTCTTTACTTTACCCCTCCCCCTCTCCCGATCAGACCTATCACCTGTACGCCCCCCCCCCCCCCCCACACTGACTTCTCCTCTTTCTTTCCAATCCTGATGAAGGGCCTCGGCCCAATAAGTCGACTGTTTACTCTTCTCTATAGATACTGCCTGGCCTGCGGAGTTCCTCCAGCATTTTGTGTGTGTTGCTTTTGATACTGCAGATGCCGTAGATGCTGTTTACACTGATTTAAAAACAACATGGTGAGATAACAGATAAAAAGCTGGTGAACAAAATTGAGTTTGGCAAGTCATTAGATTAAAAAAGGGTTGCGATAAGGACAGAGAGCATCAAGCCTTGGTCACTAGGTGTTTTTCAGCCTGGAGGATGGCAGTAATGTTCTCCAAGGTCCAGTGCAACACAGTAATTCATATACATGGATTCATTTGATGCTGATAAAAAAGCAAAGCAAATGGAATCTTGGCTATTGTAAATAAAGGTACTTTATTGGACAGAAGATTAGAGAAAATGTCAGAGGTCATTTTTCAAAAACTGTACAGACAGTGATAGGTGCCTGGAATGCACTGCCAATGGATGAAGTAAAAGGAGATCAGACAGACATTTAAGAGTATCTTACATTGGAACATGGAGGATTATGGGTTGCAGGAAGGAATGGTTAGATTGACCACAGAGTAAGTTCACGTAGGTTGGCACAGCATCATGGATGCCCAGTCTGTACTCTTCTATGTTCTCTAATTGGAAAATTAGGAATATTTGAACAAGGCTCAGCCATTCAGACCATTGAACCTATTCCTTTATTCATAAAGATCATGATAAATTTAGAACCTTCCTGTTATTCTTATTCTATGATTCTTATACCTGACTGCAAACTACTAAACATATTCATAAAAAATTAATTGACATGGCATCCATTCTGTGTTGCAGTTTCCCTGACCATTTGTGAGGGAGATAAACGCTTCCATATTTCAATAGGATAGCTTTAATTTTCTTTTTTTTGGACGTCACCACCAGAGAAAATTGTTTATCTGCAGTAACACATTGCATTCCTTAATCACTTTAAACACTTCAATTAAATAGTGTCTTAACTCCCCGGGCTCAAAGGAATACAGACTCAGATTTTGCAACCTTTTCTCAACTAAATTCTTTAAACCTTGGAAATGTACAAAGATTAGAAGAGTAGGCTATTTCTTCCCTTGGACTTGCCTGCTATTAAATAATATCATGATTGATAAAAAACCAAACTCTATTTATCTGTCTTTTCCCCATATATCTTAATACATTGATTATTTTTTTAAAAACTCTTAAATAATTTCAAATTTAATATTAGTCATAGTATTAATACCTGGTTGCAAAAGAGTTCCAACTTCTACCACTCTCTGGAAAGAGAAGTGTTTCATCACTTCACTCCTGATAGTTTTGGCTTGAAATTTTAGATGACTCCAAGCCCTAAAACTCCTCTTCGGTGACAATAATTTCTGTCTATGCACCCCAATCCATTCCCCTCAATATTTTGAAAGATTCAGACAGACCATTTCGCAATCATTTTATTTATTTATTTATTTATTTATTGAGATGCAGCTCAGAACAGGCCCTTCTGGTCCTTTAAGCCACATCACCCAGCAACCTCTGATTTAACACTAGCCTAATTACAGGATAATTTACAATGACCAATTAACCTATCAACCAGTAGGTCTTTGGACTGTTGGGAGGAAACCAACGTGGACACAGAGAGAACGTACAAACTCCTTACATACAGCAGCGGGAATTGAACGAAGGTCACTGGTACTGTAAAGCGTTGTGATAACCACTGTGCTACCGTGCCAGCCTAGAAAAAGAAATCTTTCCCTTTACAATCTCTCCTGAACAAAAGGAAAAGGACGGCACTTATCAATTCCTAGATAACAGTATGCATACTGGTAGTTTCATGCTACCAGTAACTTCAAACTGCACCATTTTGGGGAAGACCACACTGTGCTAGATTGAAATGTTATCTAAAGGACTCTGTGTGCAAACATTACACAGAGTCTGCTATGTGAATCTGCGGCCAGTGCCATATTTCACTAAATATACATCAAACCATACCATAAAATGGGAAAACAAATGATCAGTATATCATTGCTGTACAGTGTGAATAGGATGTGCTGGAATATATAGCAAAAGATATCATAAATTGCATTGACTGTTTACTTCCACATCAACGTATTACAGGAAGAGACGCATTGGATATCATTTTTGTACATTGATCTGAAGTCCAATACTAGTGAACCTTACCAGAGGGTATTGTTATAGTTTGCTAAACATTACTCACTTGCTTTCAGTAAATATACTAAACAGAATTCATTTCAGTAAAATTAATGCTTTAGCCAAATTATCCTTTTTTTTCTGTTGCTGACTGCACATATTTAATAACTGCAACATTAAGGTAATACACACTTCCAAATTGAATCTCATTAGAAAATGGAAGGAATTAACACAATTATTGAATTTACTCATTAAAACAATTGTAATTGTTAAAATAGCAGCAAGTACTTTTTCCACCTTAGAAATTTTGACATTTATAATTATTGTCTTAAATCACAAGCTCTTAACTGTGCTACCAAATTGCTACCTCATACTAATGAAAGGAAATTAGATTCTATCACTCCCATGATTATAGTAAAACTGTATCATTTTTCAAAGAAAAGTCATAGTGGTCAATACCGGCTGCTTAAATTTTTCCTTCTCCTCACTATAGTGTTCTCTTAGAATTACATTAAAAACTTGAAAGGAAATCTCTCTTTATTTTTATTTACCACTAATAAACAACTTAATATGCAATGTGGGTCAAAATCAGGAAATCTTTATTTTTACAGTGGAATTGTATAATTAGAGCCAGCATAAGATGGGTCTGCACAGCTGGCTGTAGCAATGACTTTTAATTGTATTGTTTGTGTTATTTATGACTTCAAACGGATCTGCAGTATTGATAGATTGCAAGATCGACAGCTGCAGGTGGAAGTCTGGACCAACAAGGATTGACTAATAATTTCAACAATAACAGAAAAGTAACAGTTGAACTTGGCAGAAAGTTGGTCGTTAAATACAAGTTAGGCTTGCTAATACAGTGCCCTATCTCTGAGTAATTGTATGCATGTGTGGTCAAATTGTATATTAAAGAGTCCACTTAAATTTTTTTCTGAATGATATTTTTATTTTATTTTAAGGATGTCAACTAAATTTTAAAAACTGTCATTTTCTGTAACAGCTTACAACTCATCCTGTTAGATCACTGCCCATGCAGTGAGAAAGAAAATCTATTTAAAGGGACTCAATTTGGAATTCATTGCACATTTTCCTTTGTAAGTACAGTTGTGAGTCGTCTCAGAACTGCCAGATTATTTGCCTTTCTTATCAACCCCATATCCTTTAAACTTTGCTAAAACCAAAATATGGTATTATTTGATCACCTCTTTCCAATTTATCTTGAGTGATTAATTCCTTATAGTCAATCCACTGATATTCTTTCCCCTGATTTACAATATAATCTCAATGAGAAAATCTGAGGAATCCTTGTCTTTTGAGATATTTCATTCAAATATAATGTTCTATCGATCTAAAACCAGCTTAGCTATTTAAAAGGACACATTGGAGGACCACTTCTGAACGGCAAGTTACACTGACATAGATAGTTGAAAACATTATGGTAACAAAGGCTGCAAAATAACTGGAACTTGTTATTATTACAGCAGGAAATCTGCAGCAGCTTTGTGATGTCCAAAGACTTGTTGCTTATTTAGGAACTCCTGAAACAACTGCCAGTAATTTCAAACATCCCACTGCACTGGAGTTAAAAGAAATCACCAGAACTGATGAGAATTTCAAAGTTTTCCAGCCAAGATCTGTTTTGGTAGTAAGTGCACAATACACAAATTCATCAATGATTGAAGCCGAAGGCATCAGGTACTATGCTTACATTAAAGAAATATTTTCTTCCATCTTTTATCCCAGCATAGTATAACATGCAAGTTTTGGATAGGGGCTAGGTGGTGGACTGGGCTTGCCGTCAGTGGAGAAGGTCAGGAGAGGGTTGATGGGTTGGAGTGAGGATTCAGTTGGTTTGATCAGGGTTTAGGGATCACACGTTTAATGAGGTAGGGAGGAGTAAGAGGCAGGATGATCAGTGACAAGTTTGCTTTGGAACAAAATGACTCACATTCTCTTGGCAACCCTCTGAACAAGCCTTGACACCATTATCAGGTATAGCTGACCTGAAAATGACTAATCTACACAAGCACTATTCATGCCAATTAATTCCTGCTCAGTATTCTAGAAAGGGACGATACAGAAGCATAACAAAAAGTTAAGTGCATAGTGTTGTTTTGGAAGTAATACTTCTATTCAACATGGAAAATTATCCCAAGTTACTTTATAGATGTGGAATAAGAGGTAAGTGGAAATCAAACAAAAGGGAGTACTAGATGGGTGAACAATAAGATTCAACAAAGTAACGGTCTAAATGAAATCCACACATAACATTGCTGCTAGGTGCATATCTGTGCCTGCTAATAAAAAGTGGTAAAACATTTGTCACATCTTCATTAAGGTAGTACAAGCCAATGCATTATTGGTCTAAAATGCTGTTTGTTTAATTGTGTCATCAAAATATTTCCTGAATATTCATCCAGCTGGACTCAATCATATCTCTTAAGGATCTTCCTCAGCCCTTTTAATCAACCTTAAGAACATTTCAGTGCAGCTTTAATGACTATCAGATGCTCCAGCTGTTGTTCACCTGCACCCAGCTCCACTGCCCAAAATACTAACCAGGAAGCAGTTTATGCTTGACTTGCACTGTGAATCTGGACAGCTTTAAAGTTAATGGTTGGGTCATTAAAGTGCACTTCGCTTAGACCACTAGGGAAATCAAGATCAATGAAGGACATCTTGCAAAACACCATGGGAATGTACAGGAACACATAACTACCTTGTAATGAATAATCCAGCTGGGCATCCTCCTCTAGATCATAAAAGCAAATGTCCCTTAAATGTACAGAAGCATACCAAGTGGATCCAAATAAAGCAGATTGAACACCAAGCAGGTTTAGGCAGAAGGTTGGGAGCAGGGGCCACAGTTTGGATCAAAGAGGCAAGGCCAAAGTGTTTAAAGAAAATGTTTAAGGTGGATGAAGAAATGGAAATAAGTAAGTCGCTTGAGAAAAGAATTCCAGAGCATAAAGCCAAAAGCTAAAGATTCTGTTGTTAATGATGAAGCAAAAGAAATGTATGCTGTGAGACACTGATGGAGGAAATTACAGGAATAGGTGGAGTGAGGCCATGGAGAGAATTGTAAATAGATTCATGGATCTTAAAACCTATCTTCTGTCAGATGTTATGTTCAGTGTTAGAAAACTCTGCAGCAGCAGTGGTTTTACTTTAAGTCATTAAAATAAAGGTACGCTTTTAGACTTTGTTGAATTTGTAAAACTGCTCAGATCACATCACTAACTTTGCATTAAGAAAGTGCAGTAGTAGAGCTACAGCTGGAATCAACACTGTTTGTACAATGCTTTTTCATTTCACTACAGACTAATGGAATGTAAATCCCCTTTGAATGGTTGTTTTACTGAAACATTCATGGTCACTTTTAGACTACTTCACATCATTCATAATGGAAAACCACTTCTAATTGAATATTCTTTGGAGATTCATACCATAATGAAAACAAGGATGGCTTGTTGGGCAAACTGTATAATCTTGTAAATGTGACAGCTGATGGTATGAGTATGGAACGGAGGCATCCAGTGAGAGCTTTACATAAGGACCATTACTTGGAAATGCCTGAAAGCAAGTGAAAGAAACAGAAAACAAAATATTTTACTCCTCATATCTTCAAGCAAGGTGATCAATAATTTGAATAACCTCCTGAGCATACACATGCTGAGTAAACGTTGTCTAACACATGTGATGTATAATAGGTACTGTTCAATCTCTTGAGACAGGAGATGAGCAGAGATCAGTCTGTTTACATTAGGCTCAAATCTAGTTCCTTATCAAACAACAACGGAAGCATTAATTTATAGGGTGATTATATGTGGAGCAGTGCCATGGAAAACATCACCAGCTATATGCATCATCTGCACTGATACATGTGTGGCTTATGCATTCACCAAAAGCATATTTAAATGGTCACTGGAAACAAAACAGAATTCTAAAATGAACCATTTCATTTAAATCTGCCATCTGGGAAAATCTTCAAGCAGTAATCCTAGCAATTACATCAGGATCATTTCCACCAGGAACCTCTGGTGCAGACTCAGGCAAACATTCTCGGGTCAGAAGGTGAATGCTAACTAATACAACATCAGTGGGTACTCACACCGCTCGATCTATTACTAGAGCACCAACCATCTTGAGAAAGTTGTAATGACAGCTAGATGTACCCCAGCCAACAGCACTTGGCAGTCCTTAATTCATCCTTTCGCCAAGGAACTTAGAAACTAAAACTAACTTGTAATTTAGATCAAATAAGGTACCCAGGCATAAATCTTAGGGTGACCCACCATCAAAACAGATTTATTTTACTTTTATTAAGGTACACCTGGCCTTACCATTCAACAGATTCCACTTAGAAACATGACTAATGGGGTTCAGACTTGGACAGAAGAGAAACTAAAAAGAGATAGGTCATGACAGTGACTGGAGGGATCTTCAGGAAAATCCTTTTCTTCCTGCTGAATGGAATGGGATATTCATCAGATGCCGAACTTTAGTAATAAAGATGTTGAATGATCCTTACCCCTTTTATTGAAGGAGAAGGAGATAGGACATTGTATTTTAAGTGATGACCTTGGTGGTGAAGATAGTGTCAAGTTCAAGGATGACTATTGAAGAACGTGCATTATTGACTGATGTCATTTCTCTACAATCCCACTTCCTCAACTTCAGTCTAAAGTGTTTCCCTCCTGCCTCACAATCTGTATGTTCTTCTGATCATTTAATCTCAACCTTTTTAAGATCATTACTGCTACTTTCTTGATAACTATCTGTCAATGCATTGCAATCTTTAATCTACAGCCATGTTTTCTTATCCCAACATCCTGATGCACAAACAAGATGGAGAGCAGAATGTACAAATAAATCTGCAATAAAGAACATCTTGTGTAATGAACCATTTCAGTAATCTTCCTACAATGTATTAAATTGTTGGAGAGAGTGTTCAGGAACTCAGGCATAGAATAGACTTTAACTCATCATCATGACGACACGGCCATAGTGGGGTGTGTCAGGAATGGACAGGAGGAGGAGTATAGGAAACTGATACAGGACTTTGTGATATGGTGCAACTCAAACTACCTGCGTCTCAATATCACCAAGACCAAGGAGATGGTGGTGGACTTTAGGAGATCTAGGCCTCATATGGAGCCAGTGATCATTAATGGAGAATGTGTGGAGCAGGTTAAGACCTACAAGTATCTGGGAGTACAGTTAGACGAGAAGCTAGACTGGACTGCCAACACAGATGCCTCGTGCAGGAAGGCACAGAGTCGACTGTACTTCCTTAGAAGGTTGGCGTCATTCAATGTCTGTAGTGAGATGCTGAAGATGTTCTATAGGTCAGTTGTGGGGAGCGCCCTCTTCTTTGTGGTGGCGTGTTGGGGAGGCAGCATTAAGAAGAGGGACGCCTCACATCTTAATAAGCTGGTAAGGAAGGCGGGCTCTGTCGTGGGCAAAGTACTGGAGAGTATAACATCGGTAGCTGAGCGAAGGGCGCTGAGTAGGCTACAGTCAATTATGGAAAACCCTGAACATCCTCTACATAGCACCATCCAGAGACAGAGAAGCAGTTTCAGCGACAGGTTGCTATCGATGCAATGCTCCTCAGACAGGATGAAGAGGTCAATACTCCCCAATGCCATTAGGCTTTACAATTCAACCGCCAGGAGTAAGATATGTTAAAGTGCCGGGGTTGATTGTATTTAATGTATTTAAGTAAACTACTTAAGAACTTTTTAAAAGCTATTATTAATGCTTTTTGAGAGAGTGATTTAGAGGCATATCATATTTTTACTGAGTTAAGTATTGTATGAAATTAGTTTTGCTACAACAAGTGTATGGGACATTGGAAAAAATGTTCAATTTCCCCATGGGGATGAATAAAGTATCTATCTATCTATCTATCATGTGCCATGTTGTATGACGTAGGCGATCATGGTCTATGACCACGATTGTTCATTGTAAATTCTACAGAAGTGGCTTGCCATTGCCTTTTCCTGAGCAGTGTCTTTAAAAGACAGGTAACCCCAGCCATTAATGATACTCTTCAGAGACTGTTTGCCTGGCAGCAGTGGTCACATAACCAGGACTTGTGATATGCATCAACTGCTCATACAACCATCTACCACGTATTCCCATGGCTTCACGTGATCCTGACTGGGGGGGGGGGGGGGGGAAAGCAAATGCTACACCTTGCCCTAGGGTGACCTGCAGGCTACTGGAGGGAAGGACCCCCCCTCCCACACTTCCTTTGGTAATGATATATCTCAACCCCATCACCCAGGACTTTAACTATCTGTCTCAATTCTGTGCAAGGTTGATGGTACGAGTATCCCACTGTCCACCCAAACTATTATCGAGAAATCTGGTCTTGCTCTATCTGGACAGATTTGGTTTCTCCTTTGTCTTTGTTTTCTCTGTCTGATTCAGAACCAGTTAGCTATTAGTGTAACCTGTTGAATGGTAAGACCTTTCCAAATGCAAATCAAACCCGGTTAACAACTTTAAATGAAGGGCAGAAGGAAGGACCATGAGAAGCTGTGAATACATACAGTAGCTGCTACTTTTAGGATGGTAGAAACCTATATGCACTGCCACCAAGGAGGATTGTTACTCATGTGGTGGGGGTGGAGAGATGCAAAGTCTCTAATAGATTAGCAGAGGGCCAATATTTTGTTCAAAGGTTTCAAAGGTACATTTAGTGTCAGAGAAATGTATACAATATACATCCTGAAATTCTTTTTCTTCGCAACCATCCATGAAAACAGAGGACTGTCCCAAAGAATGAATGACAGTTAAATGTTAAAACCTCAAAGTCCCGCCCAGCTCCCCCCCACGCTTAATCAGCAGCAAAGCAATGATTCCCCCTTCCTCACCCACAAAAAAAGCATCAGTGCCCCCACCGAGCACTCAAGCCTACAGCAAAGCATCAATAATGCCACAGACTTGCAGTACCTCAAAGACTCACTCACACATAAATTCGACATACCATAGGCTCTCTCTCTCCCTAATAAGGGAAAAGAAGAGGTGTCTCCGTTTTCACAGCGAGAGGGGAGACATAACAAATAATTTGCTGATATATGATGTTAAAAGTCCATTGCATCACTTTTTCTGAGCTCTGCGCCCAAAGAACTTGGGTTTCTGGGCACATAGCCAGAGATCTTCTGACTCCCACGACACATTGATTTCCTGCAGAGGCACCCATCTGCAGTCTGCCCATCTGCAGAGCCACAAAACCCCGAAACTCTGAACACAAGCTAATCTTCTAGGCCACGGCCCTTGGTATATCAAATAACGGCCAGTCGTGAGACCCTGAGAGCGGGTCCCATTCCCACAAAGAACTGAAATCTCAGGTCATGGTCTTCAAAAGAACCCTGAAAGGGAAAAATAGAGATATTAAAGAAAGAAATAGATCTTTTTCCGAAGATGCAAGCAAAAGAGTCACCGTTAGGTGCGATTGTCTTCTAGGCTCCCCCCAGGGCTCAAAAGAAGCAAGACTTCTTTTCAGTTCAAAATAATTGACTACCCCATCTGTAAAGCCATTCAACAAGAGACACAATTTGGATTTTCTATGAAGCAGTAGTTAGTCCAAACCTTGGACAGGTATGAAGAAGTTTGGATTGGAGTAGGAAAAAGGAATAGCGATAAGAAAGATAAGGCCTAAATATGTTCAGTGGGATTGGAACTAGCATTTTTTTTTTCGAATGGTAAAAGTCTGGAATAAATGAACTAATGTTTAGTTAATTCATTAGTTTTCAGCAAAAAGTACTTGAGCAGTTGTCTTTGGAAATTAGAAGTATTTCAACTAAAAATTCACGAGCAACAACACAAACAAATAACCATCAAACTTATTTGAAGTTCAGGAAATTGCACACAAGCTTCACAGTTCACCTAACTGTAAAAGCCAGAAACCAGTACCTTCTTTAATTATTCAGTCCTTAAAAAATGATGGTGCTTATACTTCCATAGTAGTCATTAGCACATTTATTATTTTTGTAGTCTTCAGGAAACATAAATATGTAGAATTTTTCAAACAATAGGCTTTGTTTTATGTTTTAGACTGTATAATTAAATTGCCCTTGTTTGTTTCTGGTCTGTTATTTTTCAGAACCTATAAAGAGGGTAATGCGATCTTTACATTGAGCACTGCATATTCATCATTTCTATTTACTGAAGTCACGCAGAGTTTTCTTCTAATTAGTCCTTTATTTGTTGCCCTATAATGCATAGTCTGAATGAATTATAATACTTAAAAGCTTGCCAAGACTACCTGTCTAAAGGAAATTACCCTTGGTTTTATTTAACACATGAGTCATACCTGAGACACCCACTAGATTCTAATTACAGTGGATAGACTCTTTGTGTAACACTCTCTTTGAAAGGCTATGAAAATTTAGCCTTTACTTCTTACCAACACTAGCAGTCCTTTGTAAACAACCTATTAACCAGCTGGGCAAGGAACCAGCTTGTCAATTTCTCATAGGATGTATCGTTGCTGAAGTCCATGTGCATTTGTGTCCTTCTTAGATGTTGTCATGTCATGAATAAACCATGATTATTTGGTTCTATGTTAGCATATTGTATAGCGCATTTAGCTGCATTAGCAATGTTTTAAGTGTTCTGGAGACAATGGAAGCAATATTCCTCTTCTGCTGAAGGAAAATACCTAGAAACCTCCAATTAACAGCACAATAGAGTGCTTTTTGTTTGTTTTGTAGGCATTGTGGCCGTTCCTTCAAGCACCTATGAAAGAAATGACAGCTGATGGTTTTGGTGCCGTTGATCAAGAAAGGAATGTTAAGCAATATATAATTAATTCTGATTGGTGATGCTAATTGGTCAGAAGGCAGAAAGATCAAACCAGTGGAAAAACATTTCTGACCATTTTGTAGTCTTACTGATAAATTGTTTGATTCCAAAAAAGGCTTGAGACACATTAAGAATCATTTTAGTACTCCATTTTTATTTGTTCTCCAATTATTTTATCATCTTAATCTGCCAGCATAATTTAAGCAGGATCATGGTTCTACCAACACCAGTAGTCCTTTGTGTCCAACTTATTTACCAACAGGGCAGAGTACCAGCTTGGCAGTTTATCATAAGATGTATTGTTGCTGAAGTCTATGTGCATTTGTATCCCCCCTGTTAGATGTTGTCTTCGAAAAATTACAAAAGACTAATCTTGCTTGACTTTTTCCTCCTGTATCATTTAACTGTTTTCTTTCTCTCTACAACTGCTGCCTGGCTTGCTGACTATATGCAATATTTAGGTTTTATAATCTCAGATTTCCAAACCTACAATATTTTGCTTTTTTTTCCATCACTGATCTGGGAATACTAAAGCTAATTAGCAATAAATGCCTCCCCAGCCTCCAACACAGTTAAAGACTAAATCTCAGTAGAGACTAGGAATCAAATTAGGAAAATTGCTGATCTGTGCATAGTAATGCACTGAAGCATCATGTTGTTAGGACAGTTTTGAATTAAATGATAGTAAACTCAAGTGCTAGCATTGTTAACCCTTTCAGGTCTAGCTTTTGATTTTGGAGCTTTACAAAACGTGACAGAGTGGATGACTCTAAAAGAATACTGATATGAAATGTTAAGAGATTGTAGTAGATAATTCCTGAGGTGATTCTTTTAAAGATCCACTGAAATTTTAGTAAAAGTTCAGCAGAAGCCCCAAATAAAAAGGGGGAAAATCAGGTAGTTGACAATGCTCCTATTGAAATCCTAATTGGCATGTTAGCTATGGGTTTTTAAGCACTGATATGTTCATTGAAAGTTGAGCCAGATAGGATGTAACAGCTGCTAGAGGATAAAGCCAAAAATGCTCTGCCACATTAAGATGGAAAACTACAAAAGAAACATTAAGCAGATCCTACCCTCCCCTGTGATATTCAAGCACACAGTATAGAATACTGAAGCATTGCAAGGCTGGTGATAGTTCTTTAGGAATTCACAAGACGGTCCAGTCACTATAAAAAGCAAATGTTTTTATTTGGAACTTAAGATCTGGATTGTGTCACTCTTTAGATCAGTTCACTGAGCAAAGGTTATTTTGGATTGTGAAATGACCTAATCCAAAAATTATGAACTTGAAAAACTGGGATCAAATAACTTCCTAATTTGTTTTGGTGGAAGACTTTTTAAGTCCCTGCAATTAACATATCTCAACTGGCAGGAGGGATTGATAGAGGATCAGTCAGACATCTGGATCCATAGTAAAGTGACCACCAACTGCCTATAAGTAATCTTGAACTTCCAATTGCTATTTGGTAATTAGTTTTACTGCAAAACTGGATTTTGATACTAGGTTATGAAGAACATTGCCAGTTCTGTGTGTTTTTCCAATCACACTTGCAACAAAACTAAGCAACTAACATTAACCACATGAATTCAGAGGACAGTCAGTGGACTGTTTGGCAAGTATAACAAGACACACTTAACGTTATCTGTTAAAAATATAATCTCCCTTTGGACTGGAGACTGTAATTCATATGTTCCAGTTCAAGTTCAGTTTATTATCATTCATCTGTACACCTGTATATCACTAAATGAAACAATGTTCCTCCAGACCAAGATGAACAACACAGTACTTATAACTCACACACATATAGTAATATTTACCACAAATAAATTAACAAACAATAAGGTCCATATACTGTATGATGCAAGTTAAAATGTAAACAGTATAATGCTACTAGCACTTCATATGTGACGAGACCGTGTGGTAAGATTCATACATGGTGATAGAAAGTTCAGTAGTCTTATGACCTGGGGGAGAAAGCTGTCTCCCATCCTAACAGTTCTTGTTCTCATGCTACAGTACCTCCTGCCTGATGGTATGGGTGTCAAAGAGATAATTGGACGGATGGGAGGGTTCGTTGCTAATGCTAAGGGCTCTGTGTATGCAGCGTGCTGGATAAATATCTCTAATAGGTAGAAGAGAGACCCCGATGATCCTCTCAGCAGTCCTCACAATCCTTCAATATGGACCCGCAGTCAGATCCCTTGCAATTCCCATCCTAAACGGTGATGCACTTGGTCAGGACATTCAGATAGTACCTCTGTAAAAGTTGGTTAAAATGGGGGATGGAGGGGGAGACCCTCACATGCCTCAATTTCCTCAGGAAGTTGAGACACTGCTATGCTTCCTTGACCAGAGAGGTGGTGCTGAGCACCGGTGAGATCGTCTGCTATGTGCATTCCCAGAAACTTGGTGCTCCTAACTCTATCCACAGAGGAGCTGTGTATATGCAGTGAGGAGCGGAACTTGCAGAAAAAATATATGAGGTAATAGAAAATAATAAGAAGTCAGTGATTTACATTTAGGAGCTAATAGAATGTTTTCTCTTCAATTAATTAGGTAATTTTATACTCGTGAGTAAAGTTAATTCAATCAGGACATGATCTACCATTCTAATCTATGTCAATCAGAACAGCTCCAATAAACCATTGCTGCTTTGACATGTTATTGACAGGTGGTAGCCTAATTCCTCACTGGATGCCACTGCTGTAATCAGCACCATCAACACTGAGGACAGAACAGGAGTGCGATTTATAAATCAGCAGGAGTAACACAGATGGCAACACTTAGAGCCAAGTTTATTTTTATTATCAGAATAGATCATGTTTGAAAACAATGAAAGATATTCATTCCTTTGAATCCAAGCAGCTTTGGCTGCAAACCTGCTCTCTCTACTTAAAGCACACAATATCCCAGGACCATTTTATGGAGTAAAGACAGTTTCTTCCCAACCACAAACCATCTCCTTAAGATTGTCACCTGGTCTTGAAACTTGCATATTTTACAGGCGTGCATGAGAAGATAAAAGTTCAAAGGGAATGTATTATCAAAGTATATGTCACCATATATATAACCCCAAAATTCTTGCAGCTGAATAAACTCAATAACCATTGGCTCTGTACAGTACTGGGTATGATGTCAGTACAGTTGTTAAGGTCAAGAAAATGTGCAGATGCTGGAAAATCTGAACAACATAGACAAAATGCTGGAGGAACTCAGCAGGCCAGGCAGTGTCTATGAAAAAGAGTAAACAGTTGACCTTTCAGGTCGAGACCCTTTATCAGGACTCAAGGGTCAGGCCCAAGGTGTCGACAGTTTACTCTTTTCATAGATGCTGCCTGGCCTGCCGAGTTCCTCCAGCAGTGTGTGTGTGTCAGTTTTTAAGGTACTGGAGTAGTAATCCAGAGTTTTGCTTGATCAATCTAGTAAGGCAAATTCAAATCAGTTCCAAGACTATTGGATGTACCCTTTAGATAAACATCCAAATTTATCTGAATATTTAGCACCTAGTTGGTAGGCAAATGGAAAATTTTCATGACAGATCTTTCTTCATTTGTTACGTTCTGGTGGCTAACATTATTGCAAAGTTCAGAGAGGAATCTGTTAATGCAGGTGGAAAGTCTCTAATCTGGTATTCTGTGGCCCAGCAAGTTTTGAATCTGTAATACAGACCTGCACTAATTAACTAATTCTAACTGAGATCTAAAATTAAGATCTACACTGATCTGTATCTAATTAGCCTGCCAATACAACTTTTGCATTAGCACGCAACAACATTTCAACATTTCTAAGATATGGAAACGTGGAGTTCTGGAGCATTCCCTGCACACTTACCTAATCCAGGGAGCGCTTGTACTGAAAAGAGCTCAAGATGATCATGGTGGGGTGGTGAGCAGCTTGAATGATCCGGCACTGTTCAGATCCCAAGGTGTAAGAGCAAAGAGATTCAATCTGTAAAGAAGCTTACATAATTATTGGAGGCTTGTGATGAGTGCTAAGTCCACTGCTGCACTGTCAACTGTATTAACGATTTTGATGACAACATTAAGATGGTTAGTAAGTGTGTGAATGACACCAAATTTGGTGATGTAGTGGACAGTGATGGAGGTTATTTAACAATACAACAAGATCTATATCAACTGGAAAAGTGGGTAAAAGAATGGCAGATGAAGCTTAACATGGATAAGTTTGGAAGCTAAGCAAGGGAAGGGCTTACATAGTAAACAGTGGGGGCCCGAGAAGAAAGTTTTTGATGCAGAGGATGGTGGGTACACGGAAAGGGCTTCCAGAAGAAGTAGTAGAGGTGGGCATGAGTACAACATTTAAAAGACATTTATAAGGTACCGTAGATTCCGGACTACAGAGCGCACCTGATTAAAAGCTGCTGGCTCTAATTTTAGAAAGAAAATCAATTTTTTACTTGTACAGGCCGCACCGGATTTTAGGCCGCAGGTGTCCCACGTTGTAATATGAGATATTTACACAGAAAGATATTACACGTGAGGATTTTTTAACTTTTAATTAAATCCATATGGTAACATAAACAAATACATATTGCAAATGCTTTTTTTCGAACCGTGCCTGTAACGCGGCTACTTTTAAATATACGTTGCGTATACTTTTTTACTGAACAACATTCCAATATCTCCTAACGACTGGTAAAAAATATATATACTGCAGCCTACCAGGAAAAGTTATTGATCGCCTTTAACTTAAAAGCAGCGTTCGCTCAGATCTAATGCCGCTCCGCCGCTCGCCCCCGCCTTCCCGTTTATCGCAAACCGGTATCCCACAAGACGCGGCGAAACCGGGTGTGACGTCATAGCATCCCGTGATGTAGTACAGAAAACAATAGCATCCCGCGATGTAGTACAGAAAACAAATATAGTTAAAACACTTCTAACTTTAACTAGAAAATGAAAATTTTAACTAAAATCTAAGCGAAAATATTATAAACTAAATAACTGCCATAAAGGCAGCACAATGCTTTTCTTCGAGTGTTTTCCATGTTGATGAGGGTGAGTACAAATGACTGATTTACAATAATTTAATTGTGAAAGTGCGCTTGATTTATCGTACAATTTCATTGGACCTCTGTGAACTACTCATCAATTTTATTGGTCTACTGTTACGAGGCAAAATGTTTTTGGCGGCATGAAAAAAACCATGCATTAGCCGCACCGTATTAAAGGCCGCTGAGTTCAAAGCTGTTCAAAATGTGGGAAAAAAGTAGCGGCTTATAATCCGACATCTACGGTAAATAAATTGGATGCGTTAGCAGGTACATGCTAAAAGAGGGCGAAAGCAACAAGCTGAACTAGGTTCTACGGTCAGCAAAGACATGTTGGGCTGAAGGGCCTGTTTCTCTTCTGTATGACTAATGATACATTTATCTCTTGAGAAGAAAATAATGTTCCTCTTGTTATACTAAATTTGAAGAATAGCAGTAATGACTGTTCTAGCAAAATCCAAGTTCACCAGATTTATGATTTCTGAAGACTTACTCAAGCATGACTATTCAACATTCAAAAATGTTGTGTGGCAGATCATCTATTGAAGTTCATGAGAGACTTTCAAAGCAGACAATCAGCAGCTGTTTCTTACCATAAAGCTTTCCAGGTTCAGCACGAAGGAGTAGACAAACTTTCCACCAGACAGGGTGGAGTGATAGATACTGTTCTGAAAATTGTGGCAGTGGACAAACCATTTTGTTTCAGCTCCCATTCTGGTTTCTGCCATTTCTGCTTGGGTTCAGGCAGCCACTTGCTTGTCATTACAACTCTGGGGCCCTGCTCCATTTTAACATAAAGGAAAGGGTACTGATGTGATGTCATCTGTTTTCCATCATAAATATTAAAAGTTCCGATTCATGATAGCATGGTTTCATTAAAATTTTAAAATCTGGATACTGAGAAACCAGCCACCCTCATTTCAACAAGTATCACAATATAATATCAAACCATAAGAAAAGTTTTTTTTCTAGAATGATTACATTAACAAACCATTGAACATAAAATGACATACAACATGCCAGCTACTGAGGTTAGGGTAGCCTTCGTTCTGGAGAGTAGTTGGTGTAGATTGAAGTACTTCCCATTAATTATGAAGATTGGCATTCCTTCTACGGGAAGTTTGTTGGAGGTCAGATGCAACACAAGGGCAAGAAACATTGAAATGGGAATTGGGGCATGAAAACAGTCTCATTTGACACCAGTTGTTGCTTTATTTTGCACTTTGTCATGAGAATGACTTATTAGAGGGACAGAGGGAAAAAATGATTCAGGGATATGATTAAGGCTTCCATGGAGAAATGCAGCTTTGCCAATGATTCCCAACAGCTGGTTCACAAATTTCCAAAGTGGAGAAGGAGGACATCAAATTTTAGTCAAAACTTCAAGGCCATGCATTAAGAGTACTTAGGTACCCTGCATAAATGACAGAAGAGGGGACAAATGAGTCACTTCACAAACTATTGTCAGACCTGACCCATCAGGGACCTCCTCCCTTAATAAAATAGCAACAACATTGGTCCCTACCAAGCCCTTCGGCAGATTGGCATTGGGCAAAATGTTATTATTCAATTTCCTCCACTCCACTGACAGAGGAACTAAATAAGAGAATATTTTTATCTTGATTCATGGTGAAGCACTGAAGATCATCAGAGGGCATTCTCATTTAATTATTGTAACCTGTCAGCTGCATGAGTCTAGGAAGATGATCTCTAACCCCGCTAAACTTCTGAGATTTGTGTGGATGCTGCATGATTTGTAAACCTGTTACAAATCAGTACCACAAAGTAACTGACAGTGCACTATATAAAATTAAACAATTTAGCTTTATAATTCTTAATTTGACTAAAGGGTTAGTAAAGAAAAAACAAAAAGAAATGGGCCCATTTTAATGAAACACTCGAATGTGCACAAGTTGGAGCTCGCAGTTTCCCTTTCGCCAATCCTCCATCTATTTCCCTGGTCTTCACTGACTCCCAGCCCACCCCAAGTCCACTTCTCGCAGGTGTCTACGACCTCTCCTTTCTGGCGTCTTCTCTCTCCAACTCCTGCCGAACAAAAGACCCAGATAATCTCGGTGTCAGGCACACAGCAGAAGAACACACTCCCCTTATTGGCCAGCTCACATTTCAAAGCACCCGCTATCTCTAACCATAACCCAAACACTGCTTGCTTCTCCAGAAAGACCACTACATCAGCAGTGCTTCTACAGAAAGACCACCTTTCCCAGGGTGTTACATTATATATTTTTTTTTCACCTAAACATGGACAATTTAGAGGCTGTTTCTTGAGTCTCTTTAAACTGGGTTGCTGATTTGAGGTGAGCTGACCTTCCCTGCTTGATAGCAGAGGACCCACAGCCAATGTCCACCACTGGAAAATAAATCTCAGCAAGCTAACAAAGTATAAATTTCCTGATAACACTATCAGTTCATATAGGGTTTCTGGATACTTACATATAAAATATAAGCACAACACAAAAAAGTACAAATAATTTTGTCATAATAATGTTAACACACAAGGTGGCTCCAGTGATTATAGCTAAAATATGTTGCACAAAAAAGGGTAAATTTCCCATCCCTAAGTCAACACACAGAGTTTACACTGGAGTGTGTTCTGGCACCATTCCTGAACTGTGCTTCTTTCAAGCATGACACCCGACAGGATGTCTGGGGATAGTAAATTTATTCTAAAGCACTTGAGGCTATTTTTTTAAAGCAAGCACACTGCAATTAAACTGGAGATGTTAGTTTCATATTGAGGAAATGGAGATGGAGACCTGTGCTAACTAACATTGAGATGTACACACACACACACACACACACACACACACACACACGTACACACACACACACGTACACACACACACACGTACACACACACACACGTACACACACACACACACACACACACACACACACACACACACACACACACACACACACAGGTATTTTCATACAGCAAGCATCATCTTTCAGATTCAGATTCAGTTTGTTGTCATTTATAAACCACAAATACAATGCAGTTAAAAAATGAGACAACGTTCTCCGGAATGATATCACGAAAAAGCACAAAACAGACCACACAAGAAAAACCACATAACGTTTGGTAATCCCCAATCCAGAGTCCGGAGAGGCTGCTGTGTATCGATATCGCACTACAGTCTTAGCACGTTCCCCGGAAAGGAACTACAAACCCATCAGACAAAACTAAAGCTACAAGACCTACACAAAACCACATAGTCACACATAGTTATAGTTAACATATAGTTTCAACAGTGCAGACAATACCATAATTGATAAAAGACTAACTGACAAAGACCACATAATGATAACACATAGTTTCAACAGTGCAAAGCAATACCGTAATCTGATAAAGAGTAGTCCATGGCACGAGTTAAAAGAAAGTCTCAAAGTCCCAACAGCCCATCATCTCACACAGATGGTAGAAGGAAGAAAAACTCTTCCTCCCATGAACCTCCAGTGCCGCGGCTTGCCGATACAGCACTCTGGGAGCCCCAACCAGAGCTAACTCCGAGTCTGTCCAAAAACTTCAAGCCTCCGAACAGCCCTCCAACACCAAGCACTAAGCACCATCACTGCCGAGCGCTTCGACCCCGGCACGGGCCGCCAAGCAACAGGCAAAGCCAAGGATTCAGGGCCTTCCTCCTGGAGATTTTTCCGATCGCACAGTAGCAGTGGCAGTGAAACAGGCATTTCAAAAGTTTCACCAGATGTTCCTCCGTGCACCAAATAAGAAATTCTTTGGGGTCAACAACAGTATTTGGTCAGCTCAGGAGCCTGTAAAGAGTGTGAGAAAGGCCAATTAAAGAGACAAATATGTTAGGTTTTCAATTGGGGGCTAGAAGAGAGGTTTGTAAGTGGATGAGTCATTTCAGGTGAGAGTTGTGAATTTAAAGCAATCAAGGAGGTTGTAACAGTTAGGGTGGAGTTGGGGTGGTATGACACAATAGGAGAGAGTAACTAAAAAAAAGTTTAAATTGCCCTACTAGAGAGGAGTTTCCAGTGTAAATCTGGTACATGCTCAGGTGATTCCTCTTTTAAATTACATTACTACAGAGCAAGTAAGAACAATTAAACTTGCTAGAAATGTCCAGTGGCAGGCTTCTTCAGAACCAGCTGAACAAATTCACCTAAAAAGGAAATGGCATCCTTGCCTATGTGGATGATCTTGAACCACACAAATGTCAGCTGTAATGCATAATGCTTGGTCAAACTCTTGCAGTGGAATTTTTAAACTGGGCATAAATCCAATCGATACTCTCACTCCTCCAGTTCCCCTCGAACTGTAATGGATCTCATTATTGCTCTAAGTTCACAGCCTTCAACCTGAACTGATTCATCCACTCACAACCTCATCTTCCCCAGCTTTGAACTGCAAGACCTGACACACTTGTCTCTGCATTAGACTCTACCACACTTCCCCTACTGGCTCACTCCAAGACCAATTGAATCTGGCAGACACAATGAATTTCTTGGCCAGTGTGAACATTGTGAATAAAAGATTACTGTATTGAAACACCTTTGTTATTTGATTTCCATGCACACAGTGTTGAAATATAACAGAGTTACACAAATTTATATAGAGGATTATTGTATTTTGACCACATCGCCCACTATTTTAACCAATGGAGTATTCCAAGATGATTAAGCAGATTAAAATCTTTAATTTATCATTTATTGAGACACAGCACAGAGTAGGCCTTCAACTCTTCAAGGCAGACTGTTCAGCAATCCCCCAGTTTAATCATAGCCTAATCACAGGACAATTTGCAATGACTGTGGGAAGAAACTGGATCATCTGGAGGAAACCCACATCATCAAGGGGAGAACGTACAAACTCCTTACTGGCAGTGTCAGGAATTGAACCTGGATCCTGGTACTGTAAAGCATATGCTAGCCACTATGCAACTGTGCCATCCCAAATGAATCATATAAGACATTTGAGCTGTTCAGAATAAGTTTATTAGAAGAGGTGGATTATGACATGATACCTTAGAGAAAATTGGCAGTATTAAAAAGGGAGTTTTAAAACTCAGATGGCTGAATGCACACTGTTGGGATGAATTGCATGGAAAGGTTGGATTTGTAGAAATGCAGTGATTATGTGCTGGCAGAGCTCAGAGAGATAGTCACTGTAAGATTAGGAAGAGATTTGAAAACAAGATGAGATTTTTATAAATGGTACATGGGAGCTCTGGAATTTGATATCAGTCAGTAAAGTGCAGGCATTGTGGGTGAATGAAAATTTACATGAATAAACAATACAGAAGAGTTTTGAAGGGTGAAAGACAAATGACCTCTTGAATTAAAAGCAGTAGAATATTTGAATCAGAAAATAACAAGAATTGGATCATGGTTTCAGCAGGAGATATGTTGAGGCAAGGGCAGCATCACACAGTATTACAAAGGTGTAAGAATGAGTTTTTAGTTTTGAAAGTGATTTGAGATTGACAAATCACTTTAGGGACAAATAAGACACCCAAGCTGCAAACAGCCTAATTTATAGCATTATTATTTTATTCTCTCTTGGACGTGATGAATACAAACTAGAGTATCAGAAAAATATAGAATGGTATAGTTTGGAGGAGATGGTTTCGACAAGATACTTCACAGTTCCAGCATCTTGGAACAATCCTGACTTTTGGCACTGTTGGTGTGAAGTTTACAATTTCCCCCTGTGAATATATGGATTACCCCCTGAGTGCCTCAATTTCCTTCAACATCCCAAAGAAGTGAGCATTCATAGATTAACTGATCACTGTAAATTTTCTTTAGTCTGTAGGCAAGTGGAAGAACCAGGGGGAATGAGAGGAAAATAAAAAGAGATTAGTTTGATGGTCAGTATGGACTCATTGGGCTAAAGTGCCTGCTTTCTCGTGTGTGATTCAAACATATTAAAATATGATTACCATTTAAAAATAAATGGAAGGTGAAACCTTATTTAGTTTGGGTGTCCTGTGTTAGTAAGCATAAATTCGCATTGTACATTACTTTACAAATATTAAATGCTGGAATTTAGAGAATACACACAAATATTGCCATCTAGCAGATTAGATATCAAGTATCAGTTGATCCTTGCTAAGAAAATATGGGATTTCCTTTATTTTCTTTCACCTAATCTTCTAGTCAGCACACTGCTGACAAAAGTCCATAGCGGTAATTATCTAGTGTATAATATCCTATTGCTCCGGTGGGTAGCCATACACAAATCATTTCACGGATTAGATTTCATGAAATGTGGGCAGTTATTTCCTTCCTTAAACTATCAACATTCTTAAGGTAGCGGAACCACTAGGCTCTCAGAACACAAAGGCTATTTTGTGCTTTACCGATTATAAGAAAGCATATGTTAAAGATGCTAATGAGCACTTCTGGTCACACAGATTCCTTTTCAACTACAAATACTTCACTGATTATAGAAGAAGATGAGAGGTGACTGCTCTGGAAACCACAAGGTCTTTACTGGAAGATAAATCTGAATCTTCTGGCAAGCATACACCAAGCTAATCTTCCATTTCAAACTTCATCTACCATCAGAATCATTAAGAAGTCCCTTTTAATCTGCACGATTTGCTCTTGAGATATTCTAGTTTGTCCAGTATCTTGACTTTGACCTTCCAGGAGAACTGGACACCAGAGCTATTTTATTCCAGTTCAGTATTCAACTCTGCCTCTGCACCATATCAAGATTTTAATCCATAGACATATTTTTCAGAGATACAGCATAAAGCCTGCATATCATATGGATGATAAACTGTACCTTCAATGATATCTACCCAGGAACTGGACTTATTTCTCTCTCTCTCTCTCTCTCTCTCTCCCCCTCTCTCTGTATAGTGTTAAACCATGCTTGCAATAATTTTCAGGTCAATTAGCAACCATCAGGAAATCACAGAATTCTGCTTAGCAAGGATTATGTTTCCTAAGCATCAGTCATGCAGCTAATGTTTATTACAATTCCTGCAATGTATGTTTCCTCCAGTCCTGGTAGGAATTTGGGAGAAAGCTGCAACTTTTTCTGTTCACAAGAACCAGGGATACTTTGCACAGGATTCCTGAATGAGGTGGAAGTTGAAATGCCTCCACAGTATCTCCCAATCCTACTTGTCAATGGTCATAATAGTGTTAGATAATTCACAAGAGCTCCCTTCACTAGTTGCAGCTGAACCAAATGGAATAGTCAATGGCTTCTTGATATCCTACTACTTGCAAGGACTTGGAGCCACTCAAATCACAGAAGTCAATAGGCTGGTTAATTATGAAGAGGATTACTTTGATATACAGCAAATACAAATTTTCCCTCACTCACCTCCATGACATAATTTCTGTCCTTGTTCCCTGGCAACTATGGAAAAGTTCCCAACCAGTGTAATAAGCACCCAGATGTTACTTTTAGTGTATTCCTGGCCAACTTCATTATTTTTTCATAAGTCTGTAGTTGTCATTTATGTTATACACAGTGAGCTGAGATAGGATTAACTTCAATTTCTTAGCAGTCGGCTTAGGAATTCATTCACACCAACTCAATGTACTACTGAGAGAAAGATAAATCTGCTTCATCCAAAGTAGAGCAGCTTTGCAGATATTTCTGTTGGCTTTTCCACCATTTGGAAACAACTTCTGTTAATTTTTTGCCATTATTTTCAAATTCCCCAGCACTTTGCTCCCAGCATAAAATTCCTCTGTATCACAGCAATATTATTGCAACTCACAAAATGTGTCTGTACTGATATTTTCAACTCCATAGGAGTTATTTATTTATTATTCACAGTAGAATGATGTTTTACTAATCCTGTTTCCTATGAAACCAGGCTACTTAAAAGGCCTGTACTCAAACTGCCTTCTTCATTTTATTGAGATCTCAAAATCATAGAGTCAAAGCAATGAACAGCATAGAAATGGATCCTTTCAGCCAAACTCATCTATGCTGACCAGAATGCTTCCTATGTCTGCTAATCCCACTATTTAGCATTAGACTCATATCCTTCTATGCCTTTCTGATCTAAGAAACTTGTGGTTGGAAACCTTTGGATAACCTTTCCAAATGACTTTCAAATGTTGTATTTGTATCTATCTCTAACACCTCAGAGCTCGTACCAGGTATTCACCATACTCTATGTGAAAAAATCTTGCCCTTCAGATCTCACTAAACTTTCACAACTTTCACCTTCAATCTGTGCCTCCACATAAAACATATGTGCCCTACCTTCTTTGGCCAAGGAGGTGAAAGTCATGGTGGTTCTCACCTATCCAACTTCAACATCATTCCAGGGTCCTACAGCTGATCTCTGAACCTTCTCAACTTTCAGTTCACTGCTGCATTAATCAGGTTAATCTAATTCCATATTCAGTAAGAAGAAACATGATCTACTTTTCCTTTGACGTACAGAAACCAGCCGGGCAGACATTTGCTGGCATAGCAGTCTTCCTAAATTAAGTAATTTAGAGACTTCCAGTGATCTCCTGGAAACACTCCCCTTCTACTTCTCTACAACTTGCACCATCGAAGCTCCTCACTGCATTGTTCATTGGCAAAACACTCTGTAGTTGGAAGAATGTACATATACTGGGGCTTGTCCCTTTATGAACTGACTGGATAGTTTCTACTAAGAAACTTACAGGACATTGGCAGAGAAAGTTTCAGCATAATGCTTCATACAGGTGAAGTATTGAATTGAATTGACTTTATTTCTTACATCCTTCACATACACGAGTAGTAAAAATCTTTATGTTATGTCTCCATCTAAATGTGCCATGTGCAATCATAGTAATTTATAATAACTTTCCATAACTTTCACAGTCAGTATTGGGTTGGCCAACATCTCTGCTGCAGAGTAAGGGTGTAACACCGTTTTTTGGAAGAGATGTTAAGCATAGTCTTCACCTGTCCTCTCAGATGGTTATAAAACTGCACTGCTTCAGTGTAATGGGGGGAATTATCATAGAGTCATTGAGTTACACATCATGGACACAGGCCCTTCAGTGCAGTGAGACCATGCCGACTACCATGCCCACCAAATATCCTGCATTTGGCCCATATCCCCCTGAGATTTACCCCTCAATGTACCTATCCAATCGCTTATTAAGTGATATATTTTACCTGCCTCAACCACTTCTTGCAGACCATTGCATCCACTCATCACCCTGTATGAAAAAGTTGCCCTTCAGGACCCTTTTAAATCTTTACCTTCTCACTCTAAATCTGTGCCCCACAATTTTGGACTACCCTAGCACAGAGAAAAGACTGATATCATCTGCCTTATCTAATGCAGCTTAGATGTTAAACATTTCTATAAGGTCATCCCTCATTCTCCTACATTCCAAGGGATAAATACCTAGCCCGGCCAACCTCTCCATATAACTCAGGCCCCCAATACTGACAACATCCTCCTAAATCTTCTCCGCATTCGTTCCAGTTTAACCATAGCTTTGCTATAACATGACAACCAAAACTGCGCACAGTACTCCAAGAGTGGCCTCAGCACCAGCTTATACAACTGCAAATTAATGTCCCAATTCCAATACTTAATGCCCTGTCTGATGAATGCCAGCATGGTAAATGCCTTTCTCTCACCCATCTATCTATGATGTCACTTTCAATGAACTGTACACTTAAATTCCCAGTTTCCTCTGTTCCATTACACTCCCTAGTGACCTTACAATTTGTTGTACAAGTCCTGCGCTAAGATGACTTTCTAAAGTGCATCACCTCACACTTATCCATATTGAAATCTATTTGTAATCCCCTTGTATTCCATAATAACCTTCTTCAGTATTGACAACACCTTGTAATTTTGTATTATCTGCGAACCTACTGATCTAGCTTATTGCGCTTTGCATCCAAATCATTTAACAGGGTCCTAGCACCAACCCCTGCAGCACACCACTAGTCACTGGCTTTCATTCCAAGAAACAGCCTTCAATCATTATCCTCTGCTTGCAGCTGCCAAGAAAGGGAGACACTGAAGGTGGTATGGCACAGTGTCCACGCTGGATTGGGTGATGGGCCCTCCCACCAGTGCTGGTCTCCAGTGTTCACTCAGTGGAACTCAAGCTGGATTTGTGCATGCATGCATTCGTGTGAGAACTGCTGACAACACTCATGCACCATCAGCTTGCAGGACATGTCACTCAGGAAGTCTGAAAATATATAGTTGTTTTTGTTACTGTATGTTTGCTGCCATCTGATATGTGCTATATGTGCCTTGTGCTGTGTGTGACTGTTGGTACAGTGCTCTCCACCTTGGCCCTGAAGGAACACTGTTTCATTTGGTTGTATTCATATGTATTTATGCATGGTTGAATGACAATTAAACAAATTTGGATTTGAGATTCCTGATAATGATCTTGCTATTGTCTGATGAGGCATACTGTAAATTAGCTGTAATAAATTCTCAAAGCTATATTATTATGAGAGCTCATGATGTCATGAAATGTGCTTACATAAATTCTTAGCTGCTGTTCAACATGGTAAAAGGTTCCTATCAACATTCATATTCTAGCAACACCCCTCCTTGCTAATTACCTACTTTCAAATTGCTGTTTTTTTGTATCTATTCCTACTTCCTTTACAATGCCTCTCCTTAAATCAATTGACTGTAAATGAGGGTGAGTTCTACATATTTATTTTGCTGTTTGTAAAAGACTAACTCTGCAATCCTTAATTGGGACCTATTAATGACTTGTTAATGTTTATCTCCATCATTTGGATCAGTCAGCAAGAGTAGTTCACAAAGCAGTGACAAGTATCACAACAAATTTAAGCATTTGATGGAAGTCAGCAATACAAGTTTTCTTTCAGGTTTATTTAGACATAGAAGCAGAATTAGGTCACTGAGCCCATCACATCTGCTCTGCCATTTCATCATGGCTGATCTATTTCCCTCACAGTCCCATTGCCCTGCCTTCTGCCTGGAACCTTTCACACTCTGATTAATGAAGAACCAAACATCGGCCTTAAATGTACCAAATGACTTGGCGTCCACAGCAACCTGTGGCAACAAGTTCCACAGATTCACCACCCTCTGGCTAAAGACATTTCTCCTCATCTTCGTTCCAAATGGACATCCCTCTATTCTGTGCGTGTGCGCTCAGGTCCTAGACTCTCCCACCATAAAAGCATTTTGTCCACATCCACTCACTCTAGGCCTTTCAACATTCAAGAGGTTTCAATGAGATCCTTCTGCTTATTCTTCTAAGAAGTGAAGCCATCAATCTTCCGATCCTATGTCACCTCTTTCTAAGGATTTAACTTCATTTTTTTTTACCAACTGAGCCATACCACCCCCTCTACCTACCTGTCCTTTTGATAAATTGTGTATCCTTTGATGTTAAGCTCCCAACTATGATCTTCTTTCAGCCGCAACTCAGACCCGCAATGTCATGCGTACCAACCTCTAACTGTGCTACAGAATTAGCTACTTTATTCCATATGCTGTGTGCACTCAAAAATAACGCCTTCAATTCTGTATCCATCATCATTTTTCTATCTTGTTTCCCTTGTACTCTGCAGCTGATCCCAATGATTCTATCATCTGCCTGTTTTACCTGACAGTCTCACTTCACACAATCTCTGCTTGTAAACCAACAGGCCTATCACTCTGCTTCCCATCCCCCTGCTGGGAGAGATTTTAAAATTGTAAATATACGCTTAGCAAACTAACCTTGCACCATTGCAAAAATATAACATTATTTTTAAAGGGAATGTACCTAAAGGATAAAGGGTCTGATGAAGTTTCTCAGCCCAAATGTCAACCATTTATTCCCTTCCATAGATGCTGTCTGGCCTACTGAGTTTCTTTAGCATTTTGTATGTGTTGCTCAAGATTTCCAGCATCTGCAGAATCTCTTGCATGCACATAAAGGATAAGCTGTTTGATATTATTTATGGTTGGACCATGAAAACACCTAGCACTTTATTGCAATATGCAAGATTCCCAACAATATCTAAATTAGTCAATACTGAAAGATCATTAACTTCTAATCTTTTTCAGCTACAGTTGCCAAATTGATTTTATTCAAAAAAACATATATATTCATACACTACCCTACCTATGCAGGAAGATTAGAGGATGGTCACTAGGGAGATATTTCCATACTTGCCGATTACATAAATCTGCAGTCTGTCCATGCTCCAACAGAATTGATAGGACCAACAAATATGTTAGCAAGTTGATTACTAGAGGTTGCAATACTGCATGTCCCATGAAAATGAATTGTATCATACTGATAATCTGCATCTCCACAAGACACAAAGCAACAAGGACTATAATTGAAGAAGACATTCCCAACAAGAAAGAAATGGGTAAAATTAAAGGAGATCCAAATGAAAGAGTAGCAAATAAATATATAGCAGTCAGATGGAGCACACAGCATTTTTATTGACTGATTCAATTCACTAGTGCATTAACAATCTCCTGTAACCTCTTTCAAAGTTGTCTTAATTCTGCAACAGATAACTATTTGCATACCAGTGACATCTCCACAATACAGATCAACAGATGCTCTTTATCGACTGTAGTTTCACGTTCAATACCATCAAAGCTAATCAATAAGCTCCAAGATCTTGGCCTCCATATATCCTTGTGCAATTGGATCCTTGATTTTCTCACTTGAAGAACCTAGTCAATTCTGATTGGCAACGGTACTTCCTCCATGATCTCTATCAGCACAGGTGCAGTACAAGACTGTGTGTTTAGCCCCTGCTCGACTCACATTACCCTCATGACTGTGAGGCTAAGCACTGCTCCAGTGCCCTCTCAAAGTTTGTTGATGACACCACTGCCATAGGTCGAAACAAAGGTTGTGATAAAAATGCATAAAGGAGGGAAATTGAAAATCTACCAGAGTGGTACCAAAACAACAACCTCTTACGCAATGTCAGCAAGTCAAAGGAGCTGATTATTGACTTCAGGAGAAGGAAACCAAAGGTCCATGAGACAGTCTTCATTGGAGGTGGTTAGAGTTAACAACTTTAATTCCTAGGTGTTACTATTTCAGAAAACCAGTCCTGGGTAATTACAAAGAAAGCATGGCAGCGCCTCTAATTTCTTAGGAGTTTGCGGAGATTTGGCATAACATATAAAACTTTCACAAACTTCTACAGCTGTGTAGTGGAGTGGTTATGGACTGGCTATATCACAGCATGGTATGGAAACACCAATGCCCATGAATGAAAAATCCTACAAAAAGTAGTCCACTCCATCATGGGAAAAGCCCTCCCCACCATTGAACATATCTTCATCAAACGCCGTCACAAGAAAACAGCATCCATCATGAGGGATACCACCATCTTGGACATGCTCTCTTCTTGCTGTTGTCATAAGAAAGAAGGTACAGGAGCCTCAGGACTCACACCACCAGGTTCAGGAACACTAATTACCCTTTGACCATCAGACCTTTGAATGAAAAGGGATAACTTTACTCAATTCCTACAACCAATGGACTCACTTTCAAGAACACTTCACCTCATGTTCTTGATATCTATTGCTTATTTATTTCTTACTGTTGTTTCTTCTTTTTTTGCATTTTCAGAGTTTGGTGTTGTTGTGGTTTCTCGTGACCCACAAACGACCAGGAGACGCAAAAGATTCTTCAAGTATTAAACCTTAATTTGCAAATCAAAGCTGAGACAGTCATTGAGCTAGTCGCTGATTGCCCACCGAGCCTTGGACACAGCATTTTTTATAGCAATCTCCTGGTTTAGTTGCATTAGCATATCCAATCGGTCTATAGTTGCGTATCACAAGTACATCCACCACTATTGTTTCTACCTATTGACTTAATCATGTTCTAATCTACATCTCTTAGCTACCTCTCATTAACACACCATTGTCTTCTACATTCTTAAGATTTCATTCTCCTACTGAATTGGATACAAGCATAGCAAATAGCAAACTCAGACTACATAATCTACATCTCTTACCTACCTCTCATTAACACACCATTGTCTTCTACATTCTTAAGATTTCATTTTGGATACATGCATAGCAAATAGCAAGTTTCAAAGCTGACTACATAGTTTTGGCTACACAGCAAATAATTTCAACTTTTATACTCCAATAGTGTCTTCTGCCCTCTGGTTTAATGCCCTTAGTTGAGCAGTCTTCAATTGATTCTGTTATGGTTATTATTCTATAGATTGATTGAGTATGGCCACAAGAAAATGAATCTCAGGGTTGTATATGGTGACATACATTAATAGATTTACTTTGACCTTTGAAGTTTGAAAATGGTTACAGTAGAAGAATTTCTCCAAATTACTGACTGTAAAAAAGTGATCATTTTACTTGCAACAAAATATTGAACTAAATGTGTTATTTCAAGAGAACACGTTTATTTTAAAGCAGTCAGGTATTATAGTATTTATTATATGATACTTTGATTTTGATATTTTCATTAATATTATATTAATATTTGATTTATTATATGTTCTGTTTGGATGGTCAATTCATCTTACATCATAATATTTTCTTTTGTTGTAGGCTTGTAATTTGTGGCTGAATTTTAAAAAATGAATAATTTATGGATTAAAAATAATAAATAGAATATTTCACAAGTCCAGCAGTTAATTTCTCAGGGTTCATTTGCCAGTTTCTTTTATAGCATCTAAGTTTATAAACATTTTTCCATGTATTTTGTCCTCATTATGTTAATTAATTTGAAGAGGATGGAAGGGGCACTCTTTTTGTTGATCATTATCAGCATTAACAGGTTAGGCAGCATCCCGGATTGAACTTCACCCTAAAATGATGGCATGGGTATCTTTGTCCAGAATTTGAATCAGAATCAGGTTTATTATCACTGACATATAGCATACTCTCAATGTAGGCATAAATAGATGTGGATCTGTGATCCAAATGTCCTTTACTGTGGTGTTATGTCCTTATTTAACTTAGAAGAAACACAGAATGGAAATAGCAAAGAGCCCAGTGGTAAAGGCCATGTCTGTTGAGGTATACTAATCAATGCAGTAGGTATCTGGAATGTACATTGCTCTTATGCCAAATAATAGAAAAAAGAATTTAACATAAGTTAGTCATCCATAAACTGGTAGATCTAATTACACGTTGAAGTAATCATGAAATTTAATGCCCAGAATGCTAGTAAAAACTCCTGAGCCTCAAATGAAAAAAACACAATTTAATTTTTTTCCCCCAAAACAATGTTGCCATGGAGATCTTCCTAGGTTGAGTTGTATTTTTCACGCTTGTCATGCTTCTATCCTAAGTCATTGGAAGTTTACAATCTGGATGTGTTCAAGTGACTGTCAGTCTGGTCTTGGAATGTGGGAAGCATTTTCTTTGCTTCACAGTTCACATGATACTGGCCATGTCATCTGCCACAAGAGCTTGCATTTTCACAGTGACTACTTTTTAACAGCGCTTCAATAGTTGTCAAAAATACTACACAAACACAAATGTTTTCAGCATTGTTTGATTCCATCTTTCCCAAAAAAACAACTCAGGCCTTACTGAAAAACATGCTGATATAGTACAAACAAACCACAATTTAAAATATACTGTACTGTCTGAAGTCTTCAACATAATTAGCACAAATCACAAATATGTAGACTTCATGATTCTCTATCCATATTGCCAATGGTGTACATTATGATATCTCAATCCAACCAATTTTTATCTGTCAATCAAAATTATCTTACCATTATGATGTTACTGTTATCGGGATACTGACACCAACCCGGCTGTCAAACTTCCCACATTGCAGCTTCTAAAATACTCTGTTGGCTTTAAACAAGAGTTCATGTCAAGTACTAAAAAAGATATTGCATAAAGGTCATCGGTTTTGCAAACTAATAAAAACCAAAACATTTACTTGTGGTTAAGTTAAATGCTAAGTAGAAGAGGATTTTAAACACAATGATGTACAAATATTAAATGTATACACGTGATAAAGCTAGGAATAGGCAAATTACTATTTCAGAAAATATCCTTGAATACTGAACAAATATCGACTATTTTTGACCTTTCAATATATGTTTTTCAGTGTAGATTAGAAATGAATCATGAAACAGCCTCCAAAATACCAGGAACCATTAATTCTGAGCTCAAAAATCATAACGGAAATTCAGAAGCATTTAATCTGACAAATCTCCAATTTTTCCTTTTAAGCACAAACTCCTAAGGACCACATTTCCCTTCAGATCTTCTGTGCAACTTTACTAGTTCTATATCCAACTAACTCATACACAGTACAATAATCCTACTTTTGGTAAGATGATACATTAGAAAAAAATACAGAGTATGCATTAAATAGCACCATTCAAGATCTCAAGACATTTCATTGTATCTTACAAGCAACAGCAAAGTTTGAAAATGTAGTTATTCACACAAGCTACATTTTTACCAAGTGATATCCTACCTGTTCATATATACTCTTGGGTCTTGCATCAGAACAGATATAACTTGGCCTGCATACTTTATTGAGTAAGCTCTTTCCACAGATGCCGCCTAATCTTCTGAATGTTTCCAGCATTTTTGTTTTTTTTTTGGCCTGAACATTTTAATATGGTAGTCCCTAGAAAATAAACTCTTACTTGCACCTCGTCTCATATGGACTCTTTGTCTGCGCACTCTATGGTGAATTTCATCACCAAGAGCTTCTGGTGAAAGTTTCCAGTTGCAGCATAAGTGTTAACTGAAATTTGTGGGATCACAGAGTTGCACAGCACAGAAAAGAAAACTTTTTTGGTGAGCTGAAGGGGCTCCTTCTGTGCTATGCCACTCCGTGACTATAATTCTATGTTCCTCTTGTTAGATTATTCACACAACATTTATGCTGCCACATGAAATTGGTGGTAATATCGACTCCAGGCTGCAAAAAGTAACCACACATATAGTTCTAAGAGTCACCAGCAGCCAGAGTCAAAAAAAGATTAACCCCAACAGTATAAAGAAAAACAACAAGCCAGCAACAGACTAGGGAGTAGCTGAAGAAATGTTTACCTCTGTGCCACAAACAGCTCTGCATACCAAGTGGATCTGGCGAGTCAAACAACAGGGAGACATTTGGGTTTGCAACAGACGTAGAGCCCTGATATACTTATGTTTCTTTGGCAATTCTGGACAAGTTCAATGAATACCTAAAACAAAACTAACTGAAAATGACATTTAGTATATGTTTTGTGCAGGGAAATTGGGTTAAGGGCATAAAGACAATGTTTAAAAGTTTCATGCTTATAGTTACATTCCCAAATGACTTTCAGTGGTTGAAAGGCCTGCAACAAATAGGCATAAGGATATGATTAAAGTTTAGAGACTCCTGGGCAGAGCAGCAGAAGAAAAAAAGTGTTACAGAGGTTGTGGAGTTGCAGATTGCTCTAATAGAAACCACATCAGCATTTTCTAATGAGCTTCCTAAGTAGTTCTAGGGACATGGTGACAGTGTAGTGGCATGAGACTAAAATTGCTAAATTGCTGTTTTTAATGTGAAGAAGCCATTGGCATAAGCTGTGCTATACATCTTGTGAGTGCCATAATTCCTATATAACAATGCAATTCTAAGAATCTGACATTGAAAATAGAAGTTTGTAGACTTTATTTGAAATGTGGTTGCCTGTCTTAGTGAAGAGCTTACAGGTGCTATCCTGCTGGTATACATAAACCAATCAACCACCTAACCAACCCTGAGGAGTCAAACATTCAAATACCATTGTTTTTTTTTCACTGACACTCACAAAAGCCATCAATATCAATATTCCCATGGCAGAAAATTTAGCCCAAATGGTCCTAAAGTCCTAAATTTGAAGGTAAACATAATATATTGCCTTTTTACATATAACTGTATAAACTGCATTCAATTAACAATAACTATAAAAATAGTCAGTTGCGTACCAAAGAAACAAATTTAGAATGTATATTTACATTGCTTCTGAGAATTAGGAATATTATTTTTAGACCACAAAATTTTGCCCTAACTTAAGTTTTGTGCACTTCAATTTGTTCTCTGAAGTAAGGGAACACATCCCAGAATTTGATAGCTACAGTATCACTATTGAGAAGCTAAACAACAAAGAAATCTGTCCTCAAACTCATAAGTATAAACACTATGTGTAGACCTGTTCTGAAAATTTAATTCTACCTTAAAAAACAGAAAAATCAAATATCTCTTGTCAGTTTCAAATGAAGATGACCCTAGAGTCCACTTGGCCTCAGTTTTCCAGAACACCTATTGCCTTCCATTATACCATCCTTCTCCTTCCTAAATTAAATGATCTTATATTAAACATTCATGCAAACATTTTAGTTACTGATCTCTGTCTCTTAGGAAATACTTCCTGACATGTCTGTCATAATCATGCTTCTGTCAATTCCAAACATACACTGCTTTATCTTATTTCCCAGACATATTTTTAAAATATTGCTTTATCATTACTTTTCCTATCCTGTTAAGATGTTTTTATGTCTGAGTTTTTGGAATGTAATGTACTTTTATATGAAACCTGAGTAAATAATTTATGTTAAACAGTCTGAGGTGTTTCCTTTGGAGGTTAAGAGTTTTTTTTTGGAACTAGATAGGCAGAAATACTTATAAGATTTTCATTCCATTTCTCGAGAAGAGTGTGGCAAAAGTCTTCACCTTTGAAAGTAGTGCAATATTGTCAAATGTCCCATTATATATGTTATATTAGTATACAGAATTAATGCTAAAACAATTGATAGAAAAGTTTGCACCAATGCTGATACTTATTGATATTTTTGTGCTATTACTATACATATCATTTACTTTTATTGCTGATGTCATTACAAAGGTAATTTAAACGTTCTTAATTTATGAATTCCAACTAAGCACCAGACAAGCCAGGTCATTAAGATACCAGACGGAACTATATAATATAACAATGTTATATTATATTAGAACTATTCTCTATTACAACAAGTACTGATGGTTAAGTTAAATCTCTGTCACCTGTTCCCACCAAGACTGAAGTCGAGGTTAATATTCCATCTCTTTGAAAGTCTTTCTTTGCAGCCAGCTTATAACTGTTTAAAGCTGATAACTTTAAACAATCTTTTTTCAATTGCACTACATTTCAGCCAAATGATGCCCTACTGTTTAGACTTATACATGTAACATGAGCTGCAAGTCTAATGCAGCAGGAAGGGGGAGCTTGCCCTGCCAGTACAAAGAGGAGATTGTGACAAGTTGCATTGCTCATCTCTGTTTTTCAAAAGTTAGTCAAAGATACCACAAAACCTCTCACTTGTACATACCTCTGTCTGTTGCCGTACATTAACAGACAGCAATCATGATTTTAAGGTTAATTTGAACTTACAGTTATTGTCTCAATTGATTTTCTTTCCTATTCATTCCAGTTCAAATAAAAATTCCAACAAGCTTCCATTTGTGCCTAAAAGGAATTACTAACATAGCCTTAATAAATAATTTTTCTGTGAATTACTACCAAATATCCTTGTCAGTCAGAAGCAATTTGAGATGTCTTTGAAGTAGTAATGATATTATACAGTGGAGGGTCACCTGGATCAACTCATTGTAGTTTAATTCCTTTGCAGCAGAATGTTGAAAAGGTCATTTTGATAAGATAACACCTGACATTTAAAGCCATTTAGAAATGCCAATGTCAGTTTATGTATGAATTGTTGAAACTTTGGGAACAACAATTCCCAGAAACTTTGGTCCGATAATAAAATTGCTCTTTCTTTTGGCTTTCCCGATAGACTTTCTGGTTTTCTGATTTGTACGGACTCACAAGATCCCAAGTATGAAGTGTGAATGCTTCCAACTACAGTGTGAACATTAGCACTTAAAAACCACCTGGATAACAGGGAGAAAAATTGGCTCTGGTTCCAGCTCCTCTTCACTAATACAGAAACACCCACTCTAGTCTCAGTCTGAAGAGATCCATGTGAGGCCTTAATCCATGCAAGATCAAGAAACGAATCAAACAGTTAGTGTCAGTAAAATTATCATGATTTACACAAATACTGAACTGAACTGAACTCTTCAGGAGAGGTATGAATAATAATTTTTTAAAAAGCGGGTTTAATAATCTGCATTACTTTCAAATATGAGCATAAAGAAACAAAAAATGACAAATTGTCTGAGGAACTCAGCAGATCAGGCAACATCCGTGGAGGCAGAGGGATAGTTGGCTACCTGCCATTTTAAATGTCCTTCCTGTTCCCACACCTGTCTGTCAGTCCTTGGTCTTCCAAGATGAGGTCAGATGCTGACTAGAAGAACAATACCTCATATTCTGACTGGATAGTCTAAAACCCAGTTGTATTTACCAGCTTCAGGTAATGCAGACCCTCTGTGTTTCTTTCTCTTTATTTCCTCTGATTCACCACTTTATTTGATCCCCAGCACCCCAGTCTCCTGTTGCCCAGTTTCTTTTCCCTCCCTCACCTGCTTCCATTTGCCCATCACCCCTCTCTTATTTATTTTCTTATTTAGAGGTCATGGAATATGTTTACCTGTGTTGTCTCCACATATCCATCTGCTGACTCTCTCTCCAACCTCTTCTCCCCACACCTGGATCCATCTGTCTATCATCCTCTTCACCTGGACCAACTTATTGTTTGCCAGCTCTTGTCTCACTCCTACTCCCCACTCCTTTATTCTAACTACCTCCTTGCTTCTTTCTGTCCTGATATAGGGTGTTGACCCAAAACGTCAACTATCCCTTTGCCTCCACAGATGCTGCCTGACAAATGAGGTTTTCTTTGCAGCGTCTGTAATCTCATGTCTCCATCAATATAAGGGCTTTGCATTTCTGTGTGATACTTTCATATTTCAGAACGTTGCAAACAGCCCCAAGTCTCCATGAAGTATTTTGCCCATTATCTTATAGTATGAGCAAAACTCTTAAGAAATGTATCAGATTGCTAAATGTATGGATTTTTTTCCAGCTGGCAGTGCAGATAATGTAAATTTTATGTAATCACTAATACTGATGGTAAAGATGTATAAATTATTAGGATATGAAGGTGTGATTTGCACCCGGCTGACAAAACTGCAATCAATGCCAAATCAGTTCATCCTTGATAGCTCCCCAGTTTTGAGAGTTCAAAGTTCTGAGTAAGTTTATTATCAAAGTAAATATATGTCACCATATACTGTACAACACTGAGATTTGTTTTCTTGTGGGCATACTCCATAAATCCAAGGAATATAATAGAATCAATGAAAGACCGTACCCAACAAGACAGACAAACAACAAATATGCCAAAGCCAACAAACTATGCAAAGAATTGAAAAGAAGTAACAATTATAAATTAATTGTGTCCAGTTCTGGTCGCCTCACTACAGGAAGGATGTGGAAGCCATAGAAAGGGTGCGGAGGAGATTTACAAAGATGTTGCCTGGATTGGGGAGCATGCCTTATCAGTATAGGTTGAGTGAACTCGACCTTTTCTCCTTGGAGCGACGGAGGATGAGAGGTGATCTGATAGAGGTGTATAAGATGATGAGAGGCGTTGATCATGTGGATAGTCAAAGCTTTTTTCCGGGGCAGAAATGGTCACCACAAGAGGACACAGGTTTAAAGAGCTGGGGAGTAGGTACAGTGGAGATGTCAGGGGTAAGTTTTTTATGCAGAGAGCGGTGAGTGTGTGGAATCAGCTGCCAGCAATGGTTCTAGAGGTGGATACGATAGGGTCTTTTAAGAGGCTTTTGGATAGTTACATGGAGCTTAGAAAAATAGAGGGCTATGGGTAAGCCGAGTAACTTCTAAGGTAGGAACATGTTCGGCACAACTTTGTGGGCTGAAGGGCCTGTATTGTGCTGTAGGTTTTCTATGTTTCTGTGTTTCTAATAAACAATAAATATTGAGAACATAAGGTGAAGAGTCCTTTGTCTGTTTGAAATTATTGTTGTACATATTGATCAATGTTGCACTTCAGAGCCTAGCTATCCTTTGCCATCAAATTTATATCCACTTCCTTTTACGCTTTAACTTGGAACATTAACATTGCTTCTCTAATCAGATCCTGCATATCCTGTTGCATATTTCTTAGCATTGCCTTCTTTTGTTTTCTATTCCTTTTGATGCCAGTTGTTGCAAAAGGACAATGACAGTTGACTAATGATCTAACTTTGCAAAGTAGTTGTTGATGGATTTGACATGAATATTAACGTGTTCCTGAGAATTTTAAAAACAAGATGAAACCTGCATGTGCTGGAAATCCAAGCAACACACACAAAACGCTGGAGGAACTCCGCAGGCCAGGAAGCATCTATGGAAAAGAGTACAGTGGACGTGTTGGGCCGAGACCCTTCACCAGGGCCCGAAATGTCGACTGTACTCTTTTCCATAGATGCTTCCTGGCCTTCTGAGTTCCTCTAGCATTTTGTGTGTATTCCGTGATTTTTTTTCCTATGCTGTGGAATAAAATTCAAAAGAAGTGGGAATAGGAGATAATTAATCATCATGTTTGCCACGACAGAGGAAAAAAGGCCAATTACAGTGCCTCTAAAAAGTATTCAACCCCCTTGGAAGTTTCATGTTTTATTGTTTTACATCATTTAATCATAATGGATTTAATTTACCTATTTTTGAAATTGAACAAAAGAAAAAGACTCTTTTGTGTCAAAGGGAAACTAGATCTCCACAAAGTGATTTAAGTTAATTACAAATATCAAACACAAAATATTTGATTGCACAAGTATTCACCTCCTTCATGTCAGTATTTAGTAGATGTACCTTCAGCTGCAATTGCAGCCTTGACTCTGAGTGGGTAGGTCTCTATCAACTTTGCACATCTGGACACTGCAATTTTTCCCCATTCACCTTTACAAAACTGCTCAAGCTTTGTCAGATTGCATGGGGATCATGAGAGTCCATCCACAAATTTCCAATTGCATTGAGGTTTGGACTCTGATTTGGCCACTCCAGGACGTTAACTTTGTTGTTTTTAAGCCATTCCTGCATAGTTTTGGCTTTATGTTTGGAGTGATTGTTTTGCTGGAAAACAAATCTTCTCCCAAGTTGCAAACATAAAGTTTAGTCTGATGGCCAAGAAGCTCATTTTTGGTTTCATCAGACCATCGAACCTTCTTCCAGCTGACTTCAGAGTATCCCACATGCCTTCTGACAAACTGTAGCCAAGATTTCATGAGAGCTTTTCTTCCCCAACCACGGCTTTCTCTTTGTCTTTCTCCCATAAAGCTGTGACTGGCGAAGCACCTGAGCAACAGGTGTTGTATGCACAGCCTCTTCCATCTCAGCCAGTGAAGATTGTTAACTCCTCCAGAATTGTCATAGGACTCTCGGTGGCCTCCCTCACTAGTCCCCTTCTTGCACTGTCACTCAGTTTTTGAGGACAGTATGCTCTAGGCAGGTTTACAGCTGTGCCATATTCTTTCCATTTCTTGATGATTGGCTTAACAGCACTCCAAGGGATGTTCAGAGACTTTGAAAGTTTTCTTCTATTCATCTCCTGACCTGTGCATTTCAATAACTTTCTCACTGAGTTGCTTGAAGTGTTGTTTTGTCTTCATGGTGTAGTTTTTGCCGGGATACTGACTCACTCGCATTTGGACCTTCCAGATACAGGTCTATTTTTACTACAATTAATTGAAACAGCTTGAGTGCACACAATGATCTCCATTTAACTGATTATGTGACTTCTAAAACTGAATGGCTACAGCAGTGATTATTTGGTGTGTCATCTGGAAGGGGGGGATCAATACTTACGCAATCAATTATTTTATGTTTCATATTTGCAATTAATTTAGATCACTTTGTAGATATCTACTTTCATTTTGACACAAAAGAGTCTTTTTCTGTTGATCAGTGTCAAAAAAGCCAAATTAAATCCATTGTGATTTAATGCTGTAAAACAATAAAACATGAAAACTTCCAAAGGGGGAGGGGTGAATACTTTTTATTGACACTGTATTTCAATACATTAAATAGCACTGTTTCATGGTGTGGAAAAGGGCTTCCTTTTCAGAAAATGATCAATAAGTATCAGTATGTACTTTAAATATGACTAATATTATGAATTGTCACTTTGGTTCTTTATGTTCGAACGTTCTACAAAAGAAGGCAGAAGAAACAGCAACTTTGTGCATTTCTACAAGACATCTTGCAGAAATCTTTGTTGTTGGTTGCTAAGATAAAGCTTGCAGATGTTATAAAGTACAAGATGATGTTGCAGATATCTGGCTTTTTTTTCTTCTTCTGTAGACAGTAAAAAGCATTAAAAGGTTCCTTCTTCTAATCTATTCCATGGAATTCAGTCATCTGATATTAATAGAAAGTCTCTGAAGTGCACACCCATTGTCATTTATTTCATTTCCATTCTTTGTGCACTAATACCTATATCTAAGCTCCAGATTTTCAGCTTATGTTTTTAAATCAGAACACGTTTAAGCTAACCACTGTTGCAGAAAAACTAAAATTAATTCAAATTACTAATTGCATATTACTTCACACATTTGGCCAGAAATAAATTTGGAATGTGCTTAATGCAAATATAAATACAATCTGCTTCCAATCTCCTTATTTCTTGGCATTGAAGATATACTGTATTTTGTTGCTAAATGCCAATGAAATTTATTGATATTTCCTTTCAATCATACAGCCAGAACTCAACGAGCTCAGTCTTTTTTCATGAAAACTATTTCCAAACATGCTTTGATAGCCACTAACATGTATGTGAAGCAGGTTACATATGGAACCTGATGTTAGCTTGTATGAATCATGAAGTGCTTTAATTCTACCACATACTGGTACATGGTGCTTTCTACCATATACAGTGTCTATAACAAGAATTCATCCCCTTAGAATTTTTCATGTTTTATTGTTTTAGAATGTTGAATCACAGTGGATTTAATTTGGCTTTTTTTGACACTCATTAACAGAAAAAAAACCTCTTGTACCAAAGTGAAAAAGACCTCTACAAAGTGATCTAAATTACTTAGAGTTATTAAACACAAAATAATTGATTGTATAAACAGTCATCCCCTTCAAGTCAGTATTTAGTAGATGCAACTTTGGCGGCAATTACAGCCTTGAGTCTGTGTCGATGGGTCTCTAACAGCTTTGCACAACTGTACACTGCAATTTTACCCCATCCTTCTTTACAAAAATGCTCATGCTCTATCAGATTGCATGTGGTCCATGAGTGAATAGACCTTTTCAAGTCCAGCCACAAATCCCCAATTGGATTGAGGTCTGGACTCTGACTTGGCCACTCCATGACATAAACTTTGTTGTTTTTAAGCTATTCCTATGTAGCTTTGGCTTTATGCTTGGGGTCATTATCTTGCTGGAAAATAAATCTCCCCGAGTTGCAGTTCTCTTGCAGACTGCATCAGGTTTTCCTCCAGGATTTCCCTGTATTTTGCTGCATTAATTTTACCCTCTACTTTCACAAGCTTTTCGGGGCCTGCTGCAGTGAAGCATCCGCACAGTACGATGAAACTAGCCCCATGCTCCATGGCAGGGATGGTGCGTTTTTGATTATGTGTGCTGTTTGGCTTATGCCAAATAAAGCATTTAGTCTGATGGCCAAAAAAGCTCAATTTTTTGTTTCATCAGACCGTAGAACCTTCTTCCAGCTGACTTCAGAGTCTTCCACATTCCTTCTGGCAAACTCTGGCCGAGATTTACTGTGAGTTTTTTTCAACAGTGGCTTTCTCTTTGCCACTCTCCCATTAAGCTTCAACTAGTGAAGCAGTCGGGCAAAAGTTGTTGTATGTGCTCTCTCTCCCATCTCAGACACTGAAGCTTGCAACTTCTTCAGATTTGTCATAGATCTCTTGGTGGTCTCCCTCACTTTTCACAGAGTTGCTTGGAGTGTTCTTTTGTCTTCATGGTGTAGTTTTCTTTTTGCCAAAACGCTGATTCTCCAGCAGTTTGACCTTCCAGATACAGGTGTATTTTTACTACAATCAATTGAAACATCCTGACTCCAAAACCAGATCTCCATTTAACTAATTATGTGACTTCTAAAACTAATTTGCTGCACCAGTGATGATTTGGTGTGCCATATTAAAGGGAGGTGGGATGAATACCTATGCAATCAATCATGTTCTGTTTCATATTTGTAATTAATTTAGGTCTCTTTGTTGAGATCTGTTTTCCCTTTGACACAAAAGAGGTTTTGTTTCTATTGATCAATGTAAAAAAAAGCCAAAATAAATCCACTGTGATTCAATGCTGTAAAACAATAAAACATGAAAACTTCCAAGGGGGGTAAGTATTTTTTATAGGCACTATATCTGAAAAGGTATGAGGGCATTTTATATTCAAGTCTTTGTTCACAACATTAAAGCATTGGTTTTGTTGTTATCAAGGAATTAGTTCCTTGTTTAATAGCAATTTCAAAACAAAACATAAATCTCAAAGCACCTGAATTTCAAATTTGACTCAATTTTACTGCCTTTTGCCTATAAATTATCAATTTAATCTTACTGTTGTCAGTCAGTGTTTTTTATTTGTACTTAATAGCCACAATTCCTGTATTGCTTATCAAAACCCTTGTAAAATCTAAGCCATTTGCTTATATACAAAACAAAAATATAGATATTCAATATTGTTCAGGTCTATATAAATCTTTTCTACATTGCAGAGTATTTAAACTACCATTAGAAATAAAATTCTTAATTAATCTTCTAGAAACATACAAAATTGTGACAGGGATAGATAAGATAGAGGCAGGAAAGTTGTTTCCACTGCTTTTCCCAAAGAGTGGTGAATCTGTGGAATTCTCTGCCCAATGAAGCAGTGGAGGCTGCCTCAGTAAATATATTTAAGACAAGGTTGGATAGATTTTTGCATGGTAGGGGAATTAAGGGTTATGGGGAAAAGGCAGGTAGGTGGAGATGAGTCGATGGCCAGATCAGCCATGATTTTATTGAATGGCGCAGCAGGATCAATGGGCCAGATGCCTACTCCTGCTCCTATTTCTTATGTTCTTATGTAATCACAACTTGAAAGATGACATGACAAAAGCACAGGACCTTGGTATGCTCGCCATTCTTGTTTGCTTTTCCACGTCGCCTTGAAGGATGTGGAGCCATCGCAGGTGGCCGTTTGGCACAGCAGGACTAAACAGGGGGAAAATAAGTAAATTAATCAGGCACAAAAGCTATACGACAAATAACCCTAGACTTTTTAACTATTTTGCTTTTTTCTTTTGACTTGAGTTTTCATATGTAAAAAGAAAGTTCTGTAAATGTGTTTCAACTTAAAAACGGACTATGCTGAACATTGCTTATCCTCAACTTGGCAATATAACTTGAACCTCCTGAAAGAAGGAAAACAAGCAAGTTCGTGAAACTATAGCTGAACTTTTTGGAGGATGGGGGAGGGACAACAATTCTCCTGACGTTCATTTCTTCTCAAAAAAAAACAGCATTGTACTAAATCTCTTGCACTTAATCTGACTTTTTTTTTGCTGCATTTATCAGCAGAAAGAATTTTGCTCCCTCAGGTCTCCAGCACACTGATTGTTTCAGCTCTGATGTTTCCCACCTGGTAACATTCTGTTCTTGGCTGTCTTGTGAGGAGGGTGTACCGAGTAGAGACTGCAGAGGCAGGAGAAATTAGTTGATATCTCTAAGTGAGTTAACCCTTAATGCTTCTGGAAGCACGCCGCAGAGGTTGCCAACCCTATCCATCATGAATAGCCTGGGGCAGCGTGAGACTAAGGATGGAGAAGGCAAGCATGTAATGCTGAAGCACCTTTAATAATACACTTTCTTCACTTCCTTCACATGACTAAACACACGGAAATATTTCATTTTAAATTATTCAATGAGCAAACTGCAGGCTCCTGATTCATAATTCTGTATGCACACTGAGTGGTGAATGGGGAAGCAGCACAAACTTGTTGAACTTATAACTGAGGTTAGAATCTGCTGGATATTGCAGCATTTTACATCTGGGTAGAGACAGTCAGCTCAGAAGTTCTTACACTATTGTTATATCAGAGACTAAATGTTTATTAATGTTTCTCCATAAATCATCATACTTCTATTAACATTTCACATTTATACTTGAGTATATTTAATAGATGACAAAAGAAGATAAAGCTGAACCGACCACCCGGCCTGGAGTTCAGCAGCAGGTTTAAACACAGCTCTGCATGCCTTCTCACAAATATCTGGAGACAAATCCAAACTGGGAAAGCTGTGCTATTGATAATTTAAACAATGGCCTGACCTTCCTACAAGCGTAACAAGTACTCCATTTACCACTACTCCTCTTCCCTCACCACTACTCGGGTCTCCAATCAGTCCTTCAAGGTGAGGCACCACTTTACCTGCAAGCCTATCAGCATTATCTATGGCATACGGTGTTTCCAAAGCGGCCTGCTCTACATCGCTGAGACCTGACGTAGACTGGGGGACTGCTTCATTGTGCACCCTCGCTCTATCTGCCACAAATAATAAGATGTTCTCCTGGCCACCCATTTCGATTTGATTTCCCATACCCATTCCAACATGTCTGTCTATGGCCTCCTTTACTCTCCATGCCTGTCCATGTTCTCAAAGATCAGGTTGAAAGAGAAACATCCCATATTCTATCTGGGTATCCTCCAAACTGATGGAAAAACCATCATGGTTTCTAACTTCTGATAAATTCTCCCCTCTCTCCATTCTCTCTTTTAAAATTCCAAAGTCTGGTTTCCCCTCTCCTCACTTTTCTTCCATGGTCCACCACCCTCTCTTATTAGATTTCTTCTTCTTCAGTCCCGATGCCGGGGCAGTTTAACAAATGCATATTATGTGCAGACATACTTTATGATTAAAATACCAGTGGTGAGAGTTACGGGAAGTATCCTTGTTATCCGTCCCCCCCCTCCTGTATTTGGTCTTGGACTTCAAATAACTAACAGTAGTGGCTGGCAAGAGTGTGCACAAGACAAAGCTGAGCATTTACAATCATTTTTGTTAGAAACAATAACTTAATCTTGACCTGATTCAGTTTATTTAATAGAACAAAGTAGATGCTACAAATGTTATAGAACTCTGTAACATCCTTGCAGATACCTCATTTAATACAAAAGGCCATGCAACATGTGTTAAGAGCTTGAATGTAGCAAGTGCGGGAAGCAGGGCTGAACAAAGAAACTGCAGACAATGACCATCTCTCTCAAAAGAGTCAACTAAAATTAATTGAATTTCCATGGTAATAAGCTCATCAAATCTACCAACAAAACCATCATCTTAAACTTGACTAGTCACTTAAATATAGTGATCAGTAAAGGAAGTCTGATGCCAGGTATTCTGCAGTGAATAACTGAATATTTGAAAGCTCAAAATCTTTCCATTACTTTTCTGGCACAAATAGGAAGTGTTTTAGGAAACTTTGGATTTAGCTTCAACAACACTCATTACCCTCTGAGACAAAGCAACTGTTTTTATTGAAAACATGACCCATAACCTTCTGCTCAGATTTCTATGGTTTCTGAATTACCTCTTGAAATTACATCTGCAAAATCAAGCAGATTGACCAAATAACAAAGAAACATGAAGAAAAATTAAGACTAAATGCAATTCCAGTAACTTACACAAATCCATGTATATATTATCCTCCCACTAATTAAAGATCTTTGGCAAAATTTCAAACAGGGCTAGACTTTCTGTTCAACTGTATTGTTTCTTTTGGCAAAACTGTGATAACGTTGGTGAAATTCACACATATGATTGTGAAACCAGACATGCAAATTACCTTCAACGAAGCTCATGTTTTCACAATCTTTTGCGTTGTTTCACTGGAGCCAAGTCCTGCCTTGCCACACTCATAGGACAAGCGGTTCACTATACCAGCTTTGCAATAATTAATGTTGGAGGAACTCAGCAGGCCAGACAGTGTCTGTGGAAAAAAGTACAGTCGAGATCCTTCATCAGGAAGGGAAAGAAAGATGAGAAGTCAGAGAAAGAAGGCAGGGGAGGGGAGGAAAAAGTACAAGGTGGTAGGTGATAAGTGAAACTTGGAGAGTGAGAGTATGCATATTTTCAATATTTTTTTTAATTCATAGAAGGTAGTTTGAGAAAGCTCCAAAGTATTTATCGCTTTGAAATACTCATTTTCAGCTTTATTATGCACATATAAACATGTAACATTTTTAAAAAAATAATTTATTTTCCAAACAATGTTTGTTATATTAAATAAAATGCTTTAAAATTTTAGTCCAATTACCAAATTTGCTCCCCTTAGCCTCATTTCGTTTTTGAAAGAAGAGATTGCAATTCTGTTCCAAATGGTAATGTTCAAACTGCAAATGGAACAATGATTCCACTCCCACTTAATGAGTTAACTAAACATTGTGAAAAATGTGAATTACTTAGTTTCTTTCTTAATTGTGATTGCTAAAATCATTTGTGTGTTCATCAGCACTGACTTAATGGGAAAATGCTGCCTGTGGTATCGTTGCTAGTCTAATTCTCTTTGTTCTCTTAATTAAATAGAAGGTAAAAGATTAAATTATTTCTTTATGATTGACATTGATTAGCATATGCAGTCACACAGGAAATCTTGGAAGTCACACCCGCGCTCAACCCTTCAATCATTCTCATCCAATTCAAACCAATATTCAGAACATACCTCATTTTCAGGTTTTACCTATGGGGCCTACAGCTGCTTGGATAAGACCAGTTGAAGTTGGCCTCATTCCCAGCACAGCTGAAAATGGCAACCCTCTAAGGCTCAGATTAAGGCCTTAAATCCTGTCCTCTATGGTTTGCTGCTCCAGCTGTTCAAGGTGAAGTTTACTTGACTATGCACTTTAGACAAAAAAGAATTAAATTGGAAAACCATTACCACCCACTGTTCTTGGGAATAATACAAAACAATGACTGCATAAAATCAAATAAATCAACTCAGTGAACTTTGAACATTGAAATATGGACACAAATACTGTTTAGACAAAATTGGAATGACTGCCAACAGGACCAATGATTTATTCAGTAGGAGAAAAGAAAAATGACCCTAGGCATCTATTTTGGAAACCGATATCTTGGAAATTGTATTGCATTTTCCCTTATTTCCAAAGTTAAAGATAAAATTGGTCTTTTTGTCAAATGGCTTCCCCATTTTAAATTCATGCCACTATTCCTTCAATTCAGTTTCACAGTAACTTTTATTCCATGCTGGTTTTACTCAGAAAGCTCTTGATAATGTGACATTACAACTGCATGCAGTTTTACACAAAAATGGTTCAACTATTAGGGGCCTTAGACTTTCAGAAATGTCACTTAAATGTCTGAGTGGCTGAAAACCTTTAAAACTAATGAAAGCGTTTCCAGCACTTCTCCAGAGACAAGAAGATAGTTCTCCTCATGGACACAAAGTAACTGTTAATGTGTCCTGCAGTCTAGTCTGTGAAGTTCCACAGAGAATCTGTTCCAGTGCAATACTTTTGGTTGGCAATGAGTCCAACCAATCATTAAAACATGATCCTTGTTACATTCAATAAATCAGAACTTTCTATGTATGCTTACAATAATAGATTTCTTATATACGGTAATTTATATTGCAAGGCTTGCACACTTCAATGGAGGTGTCATCCTTCTTTCAATTAATTCTCCTGCCACACTCTGGTGCTGACAGAGAGGAAGTCGACTAACCACCCACAACCTAATGTAAACTTCCGGTGGTGTGAAGAGCAGCAAGAATGCATGCCCTTCATATCATAGGTGATCCTGTGGTACTCCACAGAGGAACAATTGAAAGCAAAATGGTTGCAGATGGTGATTTAAAAATAGTGACCATGCTAGTACATTTATAGGAAGATGTTGAAGAAGATCTTGATGGAAAGGCACATCAATTTAAGAAGAGAATTACGAAGTGTTCTCCTAGACAGCTGAATACTTGGAATAGGTTTAATTGTTTAATTGGAAGCAAGACCTGGTTAGATGGACAGAAAACTGACATGACATCAGCAGTCTGAGTTCATGTTAATTTTAACTGTTGAGGCCATTATAAAAAATAATTGGCAGGCTGCCATAATGCCATGTCAGGAATAGGCTGCCTGCCTACATACATGGTGGGATTTCCAGAGGGCCTCCTGAGACATAAATGTGCCTCATGAAGGGGAAGTTGTATTAGATTTGGCATGATTGCTGTATAATACTGCTAAAATAGTTGATCCTTTCAGATAAATGATAAGCCTGCTCCTAATTCCCCCCAAATCTCTTGAGAAGTCCCAGTGAATTGGATGAATGTTCTCCTTCTCATGCATGGAAAGCAGCTTTTAAATCTCGAAGGAAATCAAGGCTGGAGAGAAGTGTCAAAGGTAGTTTGTTCCTAAAGCATTTATCCCACAAGCTGAACTCAACACAAAAATATTTCTGTGGCATTACAAAAGCAACATAACTCTTCACTTTTCTTTCCTCTCCTGCCTTGGCATTTTACGTGATTATCTATCCTGTGTCATAGCCATGTGTGTACAGTCATAATTTGCAAGTCATTTAAAAGCAAAGAATTTCAAGGTGCTCATTGGAACCTGAACAAAATTAGATATGAACCATCATTATTTCCTGCAATATATACTTACTTTTTGCAAGTTGATTTCCTGATCCTATGTCTGTCCATAACTATGATCCCCTTATGAGCCTCAAACAAACAAAAAGTATATATCCTGCAACTTAACAACTTCAAGTTGAATTAAGAACCATGACATCTTTTAGTTTACACATGGGTTGTTAACTATTGTAGCTCTTAATTCCCATCTAGAGCAGCAAACAGTATGGTCAGAGTAGCATAATGGTTAGGATACTGGACTGACAATGAGATCTCTGGACCATTGATCCAGGAACAAAGATTGAGTCCCACCACGGCAGCTGAAGAAATATTATTCATATGTTTATTCATATCAGCCTCAAGTTAAAAAAAACTTACCTGGTAATAGTAAACAAAAGAAACCCGAGATTGTCATGAGAAATATCTATCTGTTTCTGTAATGTCCTTCAGTGAAGAAATTTTGCAATGTTTGGCCTTTATGAAATTTTCTTTTGATTCTCTCCTCAGTTCACACACAACTAAAGATGGACAAGAGATCTAATGATATCCAGAATAGAACAAAGTCTTGATAATGAAATGCAGGACAATCTTCCCAAGGATGCAGTTACACGCTAAAGCAAGAACAGAGAATTCAGCAGTCCTACTCTATTACCAGAGTTGGGAAAAGAATGTGTAGATTACCAGGAAGAGGTGGTGTAGTGGCTGAGCCAATCTAGAAGATGACAAGCCAGAAGGTATGGTTGTGTACCAGATCTGCTAAAAAATGCAAGCCATAGGCATAAAGGTCTGTTTGCAATCTGAGAGCTCAAGCTGTCAGTCTGTCTCTTACCTATGACTTACTGTAATACCAAAACCTTTTGATCACATATCATTTGGCTCAATAGAATTAGTCTACTTGTTTTAGAAAATGTTTGCAGCATAAAATAGTCAATGAAGTATAAATTCCTCTTGCAGCTGTAGTCCCCATCTAGTACTGAGTTCCAATGACTTGATTTGCTTTGAATTGAGAATGTACAACAGTCATTTTCTATAATTGCTTAACTAGATAGGTAATGTCTATCTCATTGATTGAAAGAAGCCTACAGCCTTTATTTAATTTACAATATGTAGCAGCATGGTTGACTCTTAATTGTCTTCCGAAATGGTGGAGAAAGCCATTTATACACAGAAGAGGTACTGCAGATGCTGGAAATCATCTAGTCAGAAGTCAGTCTATTCAACAATAACAAATAATAGGCAAAATAAAACCAGTCTTGACAAAACATTCACATCCTATGGATGAATTAAAAAAAACCTTAGCAATAACTTTGTGGCAGAAATATTTGTGAAAAAAACTCTTGGTCAAATAACCTGCAATTTTCTGGTGCTAGGTAAGTGTAAAGTGGGGCCAGTATGGAGAGGAGCTGATGGAGGTAACGTGGGAGATTCAGAACCACCTGAATTTGTAACTATTTGCTAACTGTATATCCCCTAAGACAAGCGTCTTTTGGTTTAACCATGACATTGGCAGACATGGGGAGATCAGCACATCGCTGTGACTTGCAAAGTCAGGCCATTGTTTTCCCCTTGTCTGCCAAGCCCACACACTGAATCAGAATTAGTGAACTAGCGATTTTCATCTTCCACTTTCTCTGCTTTGGCGATTGAGTGAAAAGGAAAAGAACTGACACTGCATGTCAGCTGTGGAGAGACTGCATGAATAGTTAGGCATTAAAGTAAAGATTGCAAATCAGCAGGGGAAAAAATATCGATTAAACTTGGAACACTAAGAAGATTGGAAAGATTTACAATTTTATTGAACCTAATTTAAATGCTTCAATTAATTTCGATCATTGCCACTAAGGGTAGACAGGTAGATCAGATAACCCAACCTTTATAGAATTTGCCTAATCTACACTAGGCATCTGTTCCATTAGATTACCCCTTCCCTGCAGGCAATGAAGATAAAAGTCCTATCTTTCTATGATTTAACCAAACTCTTTGGAAGCTGTTTCAAGAATATAACTTGTACAATCAAGTTATTTCATAAAATTATAATTAGCATTAGTTTTATTTACTTACTTAAATGTGCTGTGCTATTTTAGCACAGTGAATGGAATGTCATCGGGATTCTTGTCTCAAAATGCCTGAGCTTTACCCATTTTTTCAGACAAAATATAGACACAGACATAAGCATAGCTTTCTTCCTCATCAGGTGTTGGGCAAATATATTATCAAGAATGCCTTGGCATTCATTCGAAACTATCTGCTGATTTGAGTGATTATTTAAAAAATGGTGTTGTCATAGATGTTGTAGTCAATCTTCTCGGGTAAAGAACAATCAAACCAGAGATCCTTTTTTGGAGCACCATGCCACTGTGCAAAAGGGAAGTAAAAAAGTTACAATAAATGGAACCTGGAAGAAGGAACTGGAGTTTTGAGAGCGTGTCTCTGCTACGAAGCTGCATGGCATCACCAGCCAATCTTTTCTCCACCTTCCCTCTCCAAATCTTCTCTCCACCCCTTTACAGTTGCTGTAGTACCACAATCCCTGCCAAATGATTTGATCTCTTACATTCCTGTGGCAGATTCAGCATCTGCAACATGCCCCTTAACTCTGATGAAGAAAATAACTCATCTCCCAGATACTTTGGAAGTCTGTGGTTGCCTGGAATTCATATCCTATTTCCAGGCCCTCTTAGATGCACAACTTGCAATATTTCAAAGCGTTGATAGATAAATTGTTGAAAAACATGAAAATAGCAGAGACAGTCAGAAGTTCTTTTCTTTTGAGGTCACTACCATTTGGTTCATTCTCGTCTATAGCTGAGGTGTGGCAGTGATATGACATCGTTTGTAGTGAGCTTCATTTGCTGAATTTGCCAGGGAAAGAAGATAGACAGCAAGCTGGCCTGGAAAGATAAACCAAAAATTTTGGAGGTAAGAAAGAATCAGAGGGAGAAAAAATAAAATATTGAAGTACGATGATATATGAAAGTTGTAGTTTTAAATGTAATAGGATACCATGTAAGAAAAATATTATGCTATGGGAATATATTTAATCATCCAGCTTTCTTGATATATTTACAATCATTCCTTGATAAACAAGTCACATTTCTATGTGAAAGGCCAAAGTGAAATCAACATCAAGAGATTGAAATTTATTTAGATTGTTTAATACAAAAATGAATGAAGACTGCATTCCTTCTGTCAACATTTGAAAGTGTACAGCAAAAGAACACCCATCATAATCCAATAAATTCATCCAGTAAGAGCTAACTCAGAATGCCTTGAATAACAAGAGCTTACCTAGAGAAAATATACACTCAGTAGCCACTTTATTAGGTACAGGAGTGAAAACCGCTGTGGTCTTCTGCTGTTGTAGCCCATCTACTTCAAGGTTGAATGTGTTATGCATTCAGAGACGCTTTTCCGCACACCCCAGTTGTAATTTGTGATTATTGAGTTTCTGTCACCTTCCTGTCAGCTTGAACCAGCCTAGTCATTCTCTTCTGACCTCTCATTAACCCTAACACTGTGCTTTCACCCACAAAACTCACCGGATGTTTTTTTTGTTGTCTTTATATCATTTTCTGGAAAATCTGAAAACTGTGTGAAAATCCCAGGAGATCAGCAGTTTCTGAGAAACTCCAATCACCATATTTCTGAGATACTCCAACCACAATCTTTCCACGGTCAAAATCATTTAGATCACATTTTTTCCACCTTCTGATGTTTGGTCTGAACAACAACTGAACCTCTTTATCATGTCTGCATACTTATAGGCCCTGAGTTGCTGTCACACGATTGGCTGATTAGAATTTGCATTAGTGAGCAAGTGCATAGATATTCTTAATAAAGTGGCCACTATATTTAGTGTTAATTCATGTGTTATGTAGTGTATACTGCTTTGTTCCACTTTCTTGCATAAATTTAGACTGGTAGAATAAATCAGTTTCCATTTACTGTACCTGAAAAGTTGTCTTCTGATCAGACACTGAGTCCATTTGGGTAGAACTCAGAAATAGGAAGGGAGGAATCACACTGACAGGATTGGACTACAGAGCCCCTAGTAGCCACCAGGGCATAAGAAACAGAGATGTAATCAGATTAAGGAAATGTGTAACAATAATAGGCACATTGTCATGGGGGATTTCAAAATTTGAAGTTCAAATATCAAAGTAAAGTTTATTATCAGAATACATACATGTCACCACATACAAACCGAAGATTCCTATTCTGCGGGCTGCGAGCAAATCTATAGAACAGTAACTGTAAACAGTAAACATCAGGAACTGTAAACTGAACAAACTGCGCAAATGCAGATAAAAATAAATAGCAGTAAATAACAAGCACAAAAGAACAATGTAACAAAGTCAAAAAATGAGTCCTTAAATGAGTGTAGCTATCACCTTTAATTCAAGAGCCTGATGGTTGAGGGGTAGCAACCTTTCTTGAACCTGCTGGTGCAAGTCCTGAGACACCTGTACCTTTTACCTGATGGCAGCGGAGATAACAGTCCATGGCCTGGGATGTGAGAATCTTTGATGACGGATGCTGCTATTCTACAGCAACATTTCTTGTAGATGTGCTCAATGGTTGGGAAGGTTTTACCCATGATGTACTGGGCCGAATCCACTACCTTGTAGGATTTTCTGTTCAAAAGCATTGGTGTTCCCATACCAGGCCATAATGCAACCAGTCGGAACACTTTCCACCACATATCTATAGAAGATTGTCAAGATTTTCGATGACATGCCAAATCTCTGTAGACTCCTGAGGAAGTAGAGGTACTGTAGTGCTTTCTTCACAATTATATTTATATGATGGATCCTGGACAGGTCCTCTGAGATAGCGACATCCAGGAATTTAAAGCTACCAGCCCTCTCCACCTCTGATCCGCCAATGATTACTGGCTCATGGACCTCTGTTTTCCCTCTCCTGAAGTCTAATATCAGTTCATTGGTCTTATTGACATTTGGTGAGAGGATGTTGTTAATACACTACTCAGCCAAATTTTCAGTTTCCCTCCTTTATGTTGATTCATCAGCCCCTTTGATACAGCCCACTACAGTGGAGTCATCAGCAAACTTGTATATGGTGTTAGAGCTGTACATAGCCACACACAGTCATTTGCATAAAGCGAGTAGAGCAGAGGGCTAAATCTGTGTTGTTGTTGTGCTGATGGAGATTGTGGAGCTGTTTTTGCCAGTCCGATCAGACTGGAGTCTACAAGTGAGGAAATCCAGGATCCAATTGCACAAGGGGGCATTGAGGCCCAGGACTTGGAGTTTACCAATCAGTCTTGAGGGGATGGTGGTGTTAAATGCCAAACTGTAATTGATAAAGAGCATCTTGATGCATGCACCTTTGCTGTCCTGATGTTGCAGGGTTATCTGAACAGCCAGCGAGATAACATCTGCTGTAGACTTGTTGCTTCAGTAGGCGAACTGGAGTGGATCCAAGTCACCATTCATACGGGAACTGATATGCTTCAACACCAGCTTCTCAAAAAACTTCATCACTGTGGATGTATGTGTCACTGGACAATAGTCCCTAATATAAACTGGGACCTTCTTAGTACAAGGGGCAGAATTTATTAAGTGTATCCAGGAAAGTTTCTTAAATCAATATGTGGACAGTTCAATGAGAGACGGGACCATACTGAACCTGGCATTGTTAATAAGCCTGGCTAGGTGACTGATTTTTCCGTGGGTGAGCAGATAGGGTACAGTAACCACAACTACTTAACTTTCAGGATAGCTATATATAATGATAAGTATGATCCTTGTGGAAGTGTTTTAAATTGGAGTAGGGCACATTACGAGGGCAATAGGCAGGAACTAAGAAGAGTTAATTTGGAACACCTTTTCTCTGGCAAGTCCACATTAGACATGTGGAGGGTGTTTAAAGATCAATTGCACAGTATACAGTAAAGGCATGGTCCTGTTAGAAGGAAGAACAGGGATGGAAAGATAGGAGAACTTGGATGTTCAGAATGTTGATGAATTTACTCAAGAAGAAAAAGGAAAAGTATGTAAAGCTTCAGAAGTTAAGATCAAATGAAATACATGAAGTGTATAAAGAAGCCAGAATAGAACTAAAGAAGGGAATTCTGAAAGCCAGTAGGGACCATGAAAAGTCCTTGGAAGTAGGACCAAGATGAATCCCAAGGCATTCTATTCATACATTAAGAGCAAAAGGATAACTAGAGAGAGTGTGGGACCACCCAAGGGTAAAGCGAGAACATTTACTTGGATGCAGAGAATGAGTGAGGTACTTAATGAGTACTTCAGTGTCTACCAAGGAAAAGGATATGGAAGACCAGGAGATCAGTGCTAAGTGTATAAATATGTTTGGGCATTTGAAGATCAAGGAAGAAGAAGTGCTGGGCCTCCTAATAAGTGTTAAGGTAGATAATTTCTCAGGGTCTGATGGAATTTACCCCAGGTTATTGAAGAATGCAAGATATGAAATTGCTGGGGCCCTTTGAAACAATATCTTTGTGTCCACTCTAGCCATTGGTGAAGTCCCAGTGGACTAGCAAGTGGCCAATGTTGTACTTCTATTCAAGAAGGGAACAAGGGAAAATCCTCAGAACTTTTGACCAGTGTGTCTCACATCATTTGTAGAGAAATTGCTGAAGAATAGTCTTATAGATAGAACACATGAGCATTTGGAAACCCTTGGCATAATTAGAGAGGACCAGCATTACATTGTGCAGTGGAAGTTGTTTCTTACCAATTTGATTGAGCTTTTTTGACAAGATGAGAAGAGAGATTGATGAAGGTAGGGTAGTGGATGTTCTCTACAGATGGCGTTTGACAAAATCCCTCGTGGGAGGCTAATCCAGAAGACTGCGATGCATGAGGTCTGTGGCAAATAGTCTGTTTGGATTCAGAACTGACTTGCACTTAGTAGATGGAGGGTAGTGGGTGAAGAGACTTATTATAGCTGGAGTTTTGTAATTAGTGGTGTTCCACAAGGATCTGTGCTGAGACCTCTGCTGTTAAATAAATGACCTGGATGAAAATGTTATGTAGGTAGATGGGTTAGTAAATTTGCAGATGATACCAAGATTAGCCGAGTTGTGAATAGTGTAGAAGATTGGGAAAGAATACAGTGTGATATAGACCATTTGCAGATATGGGCAGAGAAATGGCAGATGGAGTTTAACCCAGATAAATGTGAGGTGTTACACCTTGGTATATATGTAAATGCAAGGAGACAGTACAATCTTAAGGGCAAGATCATTAGCAGTGTTGCTGAGCAGGGAAATCTTGGGATACAAGTTCATAGCTCCTTGAGAGTAGCTACACAGGTCAATAAGGTGGTTAAAAAGGTTTATAGAATGCCTGCTTATATTAGTCAAGGCAATGAGTTCAAAAGTCAAGAAGTTATATTGCAACTATATAAAACTCTGGTTAGGTCACACCTGGAGTATTGCATATATTTTTGGCCGTCCCACTCTAGAAAGGATATTGAAGCTTTGGAGAAGGTGCAGAAGGGGTTTACCAGGATGCTGCCTGCTTTAGAGGGCATATGCTATCATGAAAGCATGAAAAAGCTTGGGGTGTTTTTTCTGGAGCATCAGAGGTTGAGGAGAGATCTGATGGAGGTTTATGAGAGGCAAAGTTAGAGTATCTATCTGTTTCCCAGGATTGAAATGTATAACACCAGAGAGCATGCTTTGAAGGTGAGAGGCATAGTTTCAAGGGGGATGTGAGGTGTAATTTTTCTAGAGAGTCGTGGATGCCTGGAATGTGCTGCCTGGTAAGGTCATGGAGACATATACATTAAAGGCTTTTTAAAGACTTTTGTATAGGCACACGAATGTAAAGAAGATGGAGAGATATGGACATTGTGTAGATAGGAGGGCTGAGTGTTTGGATGTTTTTGATTTAATTTTCAGCTGGTTCAGCACGCCGTTAAGGGCCAAATGGCCTGTTCCTGTGCTGTACTGCGTTCTATGTAACTGAGACTTGAATCTCATCACGGATCAATTAACTTTGTTCATGTTTGATCGATATCTTGACGGTATCTGCTCGATGTGTTAGTATACATATAAAAGCTAACTGAGAGAAACTAATCTAATTTGTTTGCTGACGTTTACACAGCTTTGGGTACTATAGTTTAATGGAACTTGGATAAAAAATGTTTTAGGTGTAAAGCTTCAAAAAGTAGGTACAATGGGAATGAACGCAATAATTCTAGTGATGTTCTGAGCAAAGCAAATCAAGGGGGAGCTAGTGCTGAATGTATAGACATTGAATAGGACTAGTGGAAGACAAAAGGTATTACCCCTACCATTTCACATAATACGCAAACCAACCAATGGGCATTTATATGATTATTATAGTGCATCCGATTGTACAGTAAATAAAATTAATGTTAACAATTTGTATTTTTAATCAATTCCATTTTCTGCAAAGGGTCTCCAGTAGCATAGATAATAAGCAGTATCAACAGAAGTTACTTACTGTTGAACTAAGCAGTCTTTATTTTTGCCTTAATGATAGTACAGAATTCACAAGAAGTTGATGCTCAATTAAAGAACACCTATGACTCCTAGCTTCATTGAATTATACAGCTGTGAAACAGGTCCTTTGGCCCTACTCATCCATACCAGCCAAGGTGCTAACCTAATGTAGTCACATTTGCCCACTTTTGACCAACATCCCAAAGAACCTCTCCTGTCCAGATACTTATCCATGGAGATTTGGATGTCTCCTTAGTGCCATTATTGCACCTTCTCATCTACTTTCTTTTGAAGCTCCTTTCATATCTGTACCCATCTCTACATAAATAAGTTGCTCTTCAAATCTTTCCTCTCTCTCCTTAAACCTGTGACTTTGGTTTTTGATGCCCTTTCTGTGGGGAAAAAATACTGTTTATTTACCCTATCCATGCCCTTCTGTTCAGGTGATGGTGATCTTAATGAAGATCACCATCACCTGAACTTACACAGTAGCTACAACACCAGCAGGAAGTACCTCACAGATATATCAAGTTCTGTTCATTCTTCATTCTTCTACTTCAAGAATGCTAATCTAATTTTAGCATTCTATCGTGGCAGTCTGGACTGAGACTAGCACTAGTTTGCTGCTACCTTAGGGATAATCAGAAGGACCCATTCCATACAAAACACATTGATAATCAGGGTTTTTAGTATAGCATAATTAGTGGAAGAACTCATCATCATATTATATAACCTGAAGATAACGAAGGCCTGGAACCCACTGTCTAAAAGAGAGATAGAGACTGACTCCCTCACCACCTTTAAAATAACTTGCAAAGGCATTTGAAGCATTATGACATGCAATATTATGGATGAAGAGCTGGGGCATGATATTACAGTGACTGGCTTATTCTGCTCAGCACCAATATAATGAGCTTTCTATGCTGTAAACCTCTTTGATTTGTGACTTTGTGATTCATAGTAAATGGAAGAGGTTCTAATGAGTGTTTTGACCACATGTTGCAGTACTTTGCCAGGTAGAAAATTATTCCTTGGAAGTCATATGCTAAATTAGATCTTTTCCACATGATTACACACAAACTCAGTCAAAGTCATTTCTTTTGCTAGGTGAGAAATTGATTTTTCTAACACTTAAGATTAATAGGCAATGCCCTGATAGATGAAAACATTGTAATACCAGTGGTGTTACACAGAGAATACAAAACATTAGATGAATAAATACTCATTGGTTCAACAGTAAACCTCAGTCCCAAGAATATCCTTGGTACTTCTCTTGATGGGTCTGCAGATGCATTTTTATAAAAATATAATCTTCACACATAGATGGGAGTTCTGCCAAATCTTGAATCCATTGCTGAACTTTGACAGAAGGTTTCAGAAAATTTCTGGAACATTTTGTCTGTCACTTTTCTCAGGTAGAATTAAACTTTTAAAATCAGTTGACCCAAATTTGAAGTTTTCTAACAAACCCTTACACTGAACTGAATTGCACAGCTGAAGTTAATATATCATAGAAATATTGACTTATTCCCCATTCTAAATGCAGGAGACTGAATTAAAGGTTTCAAAGGTGCATTTAATGTCAGAGAAATGTATACAATATACATCCTGAAATTCTTTTTCTTCCCAACCATCCACGAAAACAAAGTGCCCCAAAGAGTGAAGGGTAGTTAAATGTTAGAACCCAAAGCCCCCCCCCCCCCCAGCTATCCCCACCCACACATATGCAGCAGCTAAGCAACGATCCCTTCCCCACCAGCAAAAAAAGCATCGGCACCACTGAGCACTCGAGCATGCAATAAAAACAGACTTAGAGTACTCCAAAGACCACTCATTCAATAATTCCACATACCACAGGCTCTCTCTCCCTCTCTAAGAATCAAAAAAGAGGTGTCCCAGTTTCACAGCGAGAGGGGAGACATAACAAACAACCCAACCACCCAGTATCTCGTATTTATCAGGGAGGTGAAAAGAAATATCTGCCCATTTCCCCAATGGCTTCTTTTACATTTTAGTTTTGTCACCAAAATATAACAGTCTCAGGATAATACTTTGCACTCCGTCCCAAAAAAGCGAACTCAATAGGGGATTCACCAGCTGATTGAGCATTCGGTCAGGAGTATGAAAGGCTGAAATATGAAAGGCTGATGGCCTAGTGGGCAGTGTATGTGAAGCAGAAATACAGGTAGATGGGGAAAAATTGCCAGCAAACAAGGAATGCACTACAGCAATCAGCTACCGGGTGAGTCACGAGGAGCAGGATGGCTGGAAGTGGCCCACGGAAAGTGAAGAGTGGCAGGGTGAAGAGCCATGGGCAGTAAAACGTCGACTGTCTGAGAAAAATAGAGTGAAGCGTGAGTGAACATTGAGGGCACAGAGGTGGAGGGCGACAGGGAAGCAGCAGGATGATCCGGACTGGATTTCGCAGCAGACCCAGCAGTGTGGAGCTCAGGCAGACCCGAAAGGGAAAAATCAAGGTGTAGCTGAGGTAGACCAAACGGAAAGCGGTAGGCTGGAGCTTGTAGGACCCAAAGTAAAGAAGGCAGGGTGGAGCCAAATGGAACTGAAAGAATGTCAGCTGAGCAGACCACGTGGGGTGAACAAACAATTGGGATAAGAAAAGACATAGGAGCAGAATTAGACCATTTGGCCTATCAAGTCTGCTTCACCATTCCATCATGGCTGATTTATTATACCTCTCAACCCCATTCTCCTGTCTTCTCCCTGTAACCTTTGATGGTCTGGCTAATCAAGAACCTATCAAACTCTGCTTTAAATATACTCAAAGACTTGGCCTCCATAAATATCCATGGCAACGGACTCCACAGATTCACCACCCTCTGGCTAAAGAAATGCCTCCACATCTGTTCTAAATGGATGTCACTCTACACTGTGGCTGTGCCTTCTGGCACTAGACTCACCCACTGGAGGGAACATCTTCTCCACATCGACTCTATCTAGGCCTTGCAACATTTTCAAAGAGACACTCCATTCTTCTAAACTTGAATAATTACAATTGCATTGTTTACTTCAATACTTTGGGTTGGCAATGCTTCCTTTGAATTTCATGTCCACAGTCGGAGAAAACTGAATGCTCAAATACCTTGGCTGGGATACTTCCCAGAATTTACACAAAGGTACAAATCCCTTAAACTCATTCATGATGCAGGTAAATTAACACAATCCCATTGTTTTAATGTATGGCTGAAGCATATGCAATTTCTTAATCTGTGGAGCAGCCCCTACTTGTAAATTCAATTTACTACTTGCAAACTACAAAAAAAATGAAGACTGAACTTCCTGAATTTATTTGCTTTCTTCTGCTTCCCTCCTTTCTTAAAGAGTGAAGTGACATTTGTAATTTTCTAGTCCTCCAGAACCATTCCAGAATCTAGTGATTCTTGGGATAGTTAGAACCCTGGGATGTAGTCCATCTGGTCTAGTTGACTTATCTACCATACCTTCAGACCTTTCAGCTTCCCAAACACCTTCTCCTTAGTAATAGCAACTACATTTATTTCTGTCCCCTAATACTCATGACTTTCTGGCATGCTGCTGGTACCTTCCACAGCGAAGCCAGACCAAGAGAAAAAAAAAGAAAATATTTTTGTACCCTATTTTATATTATTGACCAGCTTACCTTCATATTTCATCTTTTTTCTATTTATGGCTTTTTAATTGCCTTTTCTCATTTTTAAAGACTTCTAATCCTTTAATTACCTACTAATTTTTGCAATATTATATGCCCACTCTTGCTCTTATGCTGTCTTAGACTTCCTATGTCAACCAAGGTGGCTTCATCCTCCCTTTAGAATACTTCATCTTTGGAATGAATCTACCCTGCATCTAAATTGCCCATAAAAACTGCAGCCTTTGCTGTTCTGCCACAATGTTCAACAGTGGCCACAGGGTGAAACTCAGTGGGACTTGAAAGGGAGATGTCAGAGTGTTGCTCAGTTGGAACTGAAAGGAAGACAGCAAGTTGAAGTTCAAGTGGCCTTGAGGACCAATGTAGGATAAACCAAGAGTGGGGATGGAAGGAGTGAAGTGGCATTAGTAAGGAGTGATCAACAATAAAGAATTGCGGGGTGAAACAGGAAGAGCAGGGTGTTTGGAAAGACCTAGGCAATGTGAAAAGATGTGGACATGGTAGGTTGAAGCAGAAATTGATACGGGTAAATGGGATTAGCGTAGAGAGGCACAATGATGGCCTAGGGCCTGTTTCTATGCTGTATGATGCTATGATTATAACATATACAATGGCTCTGTTCTCATTGACTTTGCAACACTGGGCTACCATCAACTGTAGATTCCGTGAAGCATATTTAACAAGAACCAAGAGTGACTGGCACACAGAGGATTCAATATTCCTCTCTCCTGTGGCTGAAGAACTTGATATATGGAGAAACTTCACTCTTGAATCTGTTACAATTCATTGTCTTTACAAGGAACTTTCAACATTGAATAGTATAGTACAGCTTAGGAACTGGCCACAACCCACTATGCCCTCACCAAGTACGATACTAATCTTACTAATGTACATGTTCCATATCCTTCTAGCCCCTGCCTGTCAATGAGTCTGCCTAAATGCCTCTTAAACTTCGCTTTCGTTACAGCTTCTACTTCTTCCCTGGCAGCACACTCCAGGCACCTGCCACTCTCTGTGGAAAAAAGCTTGCCTTGCACATCTTTAAATTCACTTCTCATCTTAAATCCATAAGTTAATAACAATTGTTATTTGGATGCCTCTCAATAAAACAAAGTTTATGATGTTATGAATAATTTTTTTAACCTATTATCCACAAATGAGGAAAAATAAATCTTACTTTATCAACATAATATTTGTATTCTTTTGCAATTTTGGTCATTTAAAAATGTTTTGCAGATGTATAAAAATAAATTTAACAGGCACTGAAGTCAAGGATATTTTACTTAGAATAGAGAATAGGAAAGGTAGTGATGGTGGGGAATGTTTGTGGCAAGAATGAAGAAGTAAATATCAAGTTGTTTTGCTCTTGCATGCATTTACGAATAGAAAGTTTTGTAGAGTGATGCTTTCACTTCTTAATAGCTCACACTTACAGTAGATGAGGAATGAATACCTGGAGAGTTACCAAGACACTGCTGCAAGGATGGGAAGGAAAGATGGAAATTTAAAAAAAAATCTAAATCTAAACTTAAAATTCTTCTATAGCTGAAAAGATGTGCTGGAGCGACGGCAAGCTAAAGAGGACCGCCTGACCCAAAGTTCGATCATGGAAGTGGCTCTGTGCACTTCAAAAATTGCCTTTACTTAGCACATGGAGGAGAGCAGGTATATGGCACATCTACTTTACAGGGTAACTATTAGTCAGAGCAGGGATAGACATCCCAGAGTTGGGCTGGGACATCAGCTGTATTGGAGAGTGCAATTAGTTGGAAAGAGGTGGTTGGATGAGACTGCAATCAGGTTAAGGGGCCTGAGGGAGGCTCCCAGCAGTTGAAAGCTACTCAGTGGAAGTTATGATCACAGGCTGTCTGATCATGTGGGCTATGCTTGGCTCCAGCAGGTCCTCTTTAATTTGCTTCAAAGTAGGGCTATTCCACTGTAAAAATGTCCTTCTGCAACTATGGTCCATTGTTTACAGGCCATGCAGAAGCAATTGAAGGAAAATCACAGATACAGCATCCACACATGGACTGCAGATTCGGCCATCACTGATTGTGTCAGAACGGCTCTTGCACTAGATCCATCATCTACAAGGGAAGAAAATAATGAATATGGAATTTCACCAATTTTCTCCAACAAAAGAATTCCCATGAATCCAATTCTGTGCTGCTTATAAATGTTGTACAATTATTTTTAGGGCCCTGGATTTTTGCAACTTAACCCTAAGAGGAGTGCAGTAGCATTTTTGTATTATATTTGAAGATTACAGTAGATTAGAATTTTCTGTATTACCCAGAATATAAGCAAAATCATATGTCCTCTGTGTGCCACCCAGTGCTAAGAGATATCTTTATAGAATATTACTGTAGAAGAAACTTGAGAGAAAGCATTTGTCTTTTTCCCAAATAAAAGGTTTTCCAAGTTCTCAAAAGGTTCAATAACTCTTTGTTTAATTGCATGCAGATGTGAGGCCAAACTCCACAAATCAGTGCAAAATATTAGTTGGAAACAGATGTTTTCCATTTACTGTGAACAAATGCTTATAGACACAATATTTATATCAATGTATTTATCATATATATTGCATTCAAATGATCCTTTTGACGTTGAATGGATGCGGCAACATGCAAAGTGTGTTGGAAATGCTGAACTATTTTAAAGTTTACTTACTGTTGCTAGGATAACCATCTTCTTTGTATCTACCGTGAATGTCTACAAGAAAATGAATTTTAGGGTAATATATGGTGACATATACGTACTCTGATCATTTGAAAAAAATCGAGGTGTCAAAGCAGCAATGTTCTAGTCCATTGAGTTATCTTTCGTCCCAGCAAAATATAAAACCATTCCTTTGTAACAAATTTTGGCACAACATGTTGAATGTAACATATAAAATTATTAATCTGCTGCTCAAACTCTTATAAATTTCATTCTGCTACTTATGTGTTCCTTTTGTTTGTGAATCATTTGTTCATTGTTTTTCTGGATAGATAGCTTATGTAAAATAATGTTGGGGATTTGTTACTTCCAAGTGCAGCTTGGTTATAAGCTAATTAATTATTTCTCAGAGTTAAAACAAACTATGTTTCCAATTTGGCCATTGCCATGTTTAACAAATGCTCTTTGGATACCAACATGATAACTATTTTAGCATTTATTTATTCCAGTTTCATCAGTATAATTAGCATTGAGATAGTTATCTAGGATGGGCATTACAGAGGTCATGAAACTAATAATTGGCTGGATGCTTAAATTCATCGGGAAAACCTTACCTGTCTTCTCAGCTTTTTTCAATGTTGGAGGATTTCAAATTGCTCAAGGTGGGAAGTGTTTGGCAAGTTCAAGTTTGTTTGAATACATACTCAGGATATAACTGCCATGAAAATTAGTTTTCTGCAGCAGCGGCATAGTACATTTCAATCATGACAAGCTTAAATTAGCATAAAATTTAAATAATTTATGCATAGCACAAGGTAGTACACAAGCTAGAGAGAAATAATCACTGTTTGCAAGAAACTTAGATGCTTGTTTGGCCTGAATGTGAGAGATTTACAGATTGAAAGAGTAGAGGAATGATTGCTCATCTTCAGGTGGGGACTACATGTGGAGGAGGAGGAGCCAAGGGCAAGAACATGAAGAAGATGTGATGACATTGTTAGAGCAGGGTGGTATCACTGCCAGGGTGTCCCTAGTGTGAATTAGAAAGTGACATCCTTTCAGTCCACTTTTCCTTGTAGCTGTCTGCAATAAACAGCTTTTCAGTGCTGCACATTACACAATATATGCAACTTTCATAGAAAACCTTCAGTACAGTACAGGTCCTTTGGCCTACAGTGCTGTGCCAAACATGTACTTACTTTGGAAATTACCTAGGGTTACTGTGGTGAACTAGATATACCTGTCTGACTGCTCCTGTGGCTCCTCCCACAGACCCTGCTGACTGCTCCTGTGGCTCCTCCCACAGACCCCTGTATAAAGGCGACTGTGGTCTGCTGCTCTCCCTCATTTTCCCAGGATGTAGTGTTGTTCTTCAGTCAATAAAAGCCGATATCTCACTTCCTAAGTCTCAGCGTGAGTTATTGATGGTGCATCAGTTACACATAGCCCTCTATTTTTCCTAAGCTCCATGTATCTGTCCAGGAGATTCTTAAAAGACCCTATCGTATCCACCTCCACCACCAGCAGCCCATTCCACACACTCACCATTCTGTGTAAAAAAAAACAACCAACTTACTCCTGACATCTCCTTTGTACCTTCTTCCAAATACTTTAAAATTGTGCCAGCCATTTCAGCCCTGGGAAACAGGCTCTGACTATCCACATGATCAATGCCTCTCATCAGATTATACATCTCTATCAGGTCACCTTTCATCCTCCATCATTCTAAGGAGAAAAGGCCAAGTTCAGTCAACCTATTCTCATAAGGCATGCTCCCCAATCCAGGCAACATCCTTGTAAATCTCCTCTGCACCCTTTCTATAGTTTCCACATCCTTCTTGTAGTGAGGTGACCAGAACTGAGCACAGTATTCCAAGTGGAGTCTGACCAGGGTCCAATATAGCTGTTAGATTACCTCTTATTAGGATTTATTATGAAAAAGCAGTGGTGATTAGGATGCAATGATAAGCAAGATGTTGAAATGCTATAAATGATCACTTTTTTTAAAAAAATGGCATTGTATGAAAAAATTAACTTGATATTTTATCTGACAAACATCTGCATGCATGTTCTTGGTGAATTACAATTCCTTTCCCAATCACATGACAACCTTAACAGAGGAAGCCTCCACCTTACACTGAAAGTTCTTCGGCTATTCATAGGTGACTGACTCAGTCTTGTAGGGGATGAGAGAGAAGTCTTCATTCTGAGTTCTGTCTATGGCGACTAAAGGGTAGGGAGAACAGGGGTTTATTCATGGAAGCTGTGGGAGTGTTTTAACAAATTTCTACCTCCATGTTCCTTTCTTCATTCAGCCCACTGTTGGGCTAAACCACATCACACTGCTGAAGATCAGTATCATGTTGTAAAACATGAATACAGCATCAATAATTCTACTCAAGATTACAGACAGGTTAGGATCCACAATCTGTCCTGCTGTGTTCAAATGCACAAAGTGACGTTGTCAGCTGATAAATTACTATGGTGGCATGACTGAGAGACAAATTCACTTCTAAATGATTGGAGGACAGCCAACAGCAAATAGATTAGTGGCTTGGCTGTGATGAAGTACAAATACTGCAGAAAATGGAATGAAATGTGAGAAAGTTGAAAGAAATGTAGATGGTAAAAACACAGATCACATAACAGAATACTTGTGTGTGAAGGCATGGAATTTCTTTCAAGTAAAACTTAATAAAATGATAGACTTCCAATGCAAATCAAGGCTTGTTATTTGCCATTTGTTCTACTTGATTCTGCCATGCCAAAGGACAAAGTCCTCGGTGGTATGCAACACTGCTCATTGTGCATCTTGAAACTTGTCCATGGAGTCTGGCACTGGAGATTACTTTCAGATTTTGGTTACACTTCCACTTCAATTCAAAATTTAACTCAATAGGGTAACTTGCTCCAGACTCAAACCTCCCTCCAACTGACTGACACTGAAGCTGGTAATATACAAGTCTTTATTCATCGCAATAAGCAGACCATTCTGAAGATACTCTTGGTAGAGGCTTACAAAAGTTGAGTAGGTGATTGAATGCAATTTCAACAGTTACAATGACATTTACTTCAATGCTTCAGGATGACAAATGCTTCCTTTGAGGACTTACAGTGGAAGCACATTGTAATGGATAAGACACCTCTGAAGGTTCAAATGCCTTTGTTGGGAGAGAATAATTCACTTAGATATTCTAAATACTTCTGATAAGAGCCGGACAACCAAAATTAATGTTTCCAGGACTGTCTCAGTACACAAATATCACACTCAACCCCATTCTTTTGCCTTTTCCCTGTAACCTTTGATGCCCTGATTAATCAGAAACTTATCAACTCAACCAATAACTTATATATCCAATAACTTAGCTTGTATTGCAGTCTCTGGCAAAGAATTCCATGGATTCACCGCCTTATAGTTCAGGAAATGTGTTCTCATTTCTTTTCTAAATGGACATCCCTCAATTCTGAGGCTGTGCCCTCTGACCCCACATTTCCACATTATAGGAAATATCCTCTCCACCTCTTCTCTATCCAGACCTTTCAATATTCAATAGGTCTCAAAGAGAACCCCCCCACCACCCATTCTTCTAAACTTCAGCAAGTATAGGCCCAGAGCCATCAAATACTCCTCATATGTTAACCCTTTCATTTGTGGAATTACTCTCGTGAACCTCCTTTGTATCCTTTTTAGATAAAAGGCCCAAAATTGCTCATAATAAGTATTGTTTGACCAATGCCTTATAAAGCCTCAGCATTACATCCTTGCTGTTGTATTCTCCTTCTCATGAAATGAATGTTAACATTGCATTTTCCTTCATTACTACTGACTCAGTTGTACCTCTGATTTTTGAATTTTCTCTCCACTTACAAACTAGTCCAGGGCTTTATTCCTTCTGCCCAAGTGCTAGACCATGCACTTCCCTACATTATATTTCATCTGCCACTTCTTTGCCCATTCCCCTAACCTGCCTAAGTCCTTCTGCAGACACTGCACTTTTAACAGAACCTGCCCTTCCACTTATCTTTATATTGTCTACCATCATTTCTTCCATCCAAATCATTGACATACAGTGTGACTATCTGACATACTGACAAATCCAGAATACTTGCTAACAGTAACTTCATGACTTGCAGCTAATTTCAATCCCCTCTTCCAATGTCCTGCTCACCCAGCAAATGCACTGTGGGTGTTATATGTCCCATCCTATCCTACTGTGCACAATAAGGTGGCTCCAGGTACTATTGAAATTGACAGCCCTTGTAAACTGGCATAGTCCCACTGTATTAGCACACCTTTGCAGACAAAATTGCATTTCTTTGCTGGGAAATAGCACAAAGCAGCAAATTACTTGCTTTTCCCCAATTTAAGTACATCATTCAAATATTTTTAACATTGCACCCAAGATCTGTAGCAAACACACCTGCTGCCACTTCTCCAGCTGTCTCCAACTATGCATTTTGTTAATAAATTGTCATAAGTCAGGTGTTGAATCAGGACCCAACTGCAGGACACAGACACTGGAGTCCCAGAAACAGGACAAAATGGAACCCAAGGACAGGACAGGATGCAGTCTAGGCAGGGGAAGCAGGACCAGGACAAGGGACTGGGAACAAGGAGCTGGGGTGGACTCCAAGCCCAAGACTGGACAAGGATCCAGAACCTGGGTCTTGCCTCAGGCTGAGACCCCCAAACCCAGGCAAGGACATGACAAGGCCACAGGCTTGGGTCACAGCTTGAGGCTGGAGTTAGGGGGCAGACTAGGAACTTTATACCAACATGGAGCCAGGATTTATCCTCTGACAAGCCAGGACTCACCTTTAACAGGACACTGACATGAGACAGGACAGTACACAGACATACAGCCAGGATTCATCTATAATGCCACACCAAGGTGGGGCAGGACCATCCATCAGGTAACTGCAGAACAGCCTGACCTACCCAACAGAGGCAAAGACAAGACAGATCCCACCCCCCACAGAGCAACAGCAGAACAGCCAGACTTACCCCACAGGTACAAGGACAGGAAGAGACAAACACCAAAGAACAACAAACAGTTCCACCTCTGCATCAGGGTAGTTCTGAGTAGCCATTACAGCCAGCAGCTTTGGCTGGCTACAGAAACAACCAGATCCCCACCTAGCTCAGAGTGGCTGACAGCCACCCACCTGGCCCAGGAAACAGCTGAATCCCTACCACAATGACCACTCCAACTACTACCAGCAAGGCTCCCAGAAGCCATTGTTCTCCAACACAGCCCCAAGGATGGCAAGAGTCCATTCTAGCCTTCCAACAGCCATCTGTGCCTTTAGTCTCTCAACAAGATAACCACCCAACCACACTCAATACCAGGGCCACTTATATTCCCAGTGCCAATATGAGCCTCAGGTGTTTCTAGTTAAGTCCAACCGTAGCAAGGGACCGCCGGAAAACCCGGAGTCCGGAGTCCGCGGACCGGACCACAGACTTCGGACTGAACCACCACAGAAATGTGTCTTTTCCTCCCATTGATAGTGAGTTATCTTCCTCCTTCTTCTGACTAACTACTTTCAGCCATACGTTATTGAATGTAACTACTATTCTTATTGTGTGCCTACCTTTCATTGTGAACATCTCTAAATTACATTTGTGCACTGCTTCTTAAAGTACAGCTAAAACCATGTAATGTTAAAGCTTAAAGAATGGAAAATTAATTGGCTTATTTTAGTTGAGATCAAAGATTCTGGCCCATTTGCCTTCCCTGTTTTCCCTTTGCATTTCCACCTTCCTTTCTCAGAAGCTGCATTTAGGTTAATATCAGGGTCAAAGCTTCCACTTGGGAATATACAAAACGAATCTAAAGTTCTCTGATTGTCAAATGTGCAGACGAGGCTGAATATTATTAATGCAAAATTCTTGTGTAAAAATCTGTTCAATTAAACAATTTATAAATGCAGTTGTTATATTTGTTCTTTTATAATTTATTATAATTAAAATAAACAGTAGCAGGAATTTGAATATTAAATTTTTTACATCTATATTAGTGCTGTGAAATGTATACTTTTTTCCTTACATGCTTGATTCTACTGGCTTTATTCCCCAGCTACAATTGCCTCTGACACAAAGAATGCCTGAGAAAAGTAAATTATTGATAAATCTATAAAACTGAAAGGAAAGCTGTTTGAAGGTTATTCATGTTAGTTGTAAGGTGAGTATTAAACATTCCCTCAAGAGAAGAAAGATGACTTCAAAGGACTGCTTTTATTATTTGTTTTTTTGCTATCTGAAAACAGATTAAGGATTAAAAGATTTGTCTGAAAGATTTTTTTACAGTAAATGCTGACTGAATAGTACTCTTCAGGAATCACTGAATTGGAAAGAGTAGTATTAAGCTTCACATTCACAGCAAAGTGAATTTATTCTGTATATGTTTTTTCTGAATGTTCAAAGCAGTGAAACTTGATGTACATGAATATTATTTACTTCTGGGTGAAGATGGGCAATTTTGCTTTCATTTAGGAAACTATAAGACTTGAAAGAAAAAGGTTATTTTTCTTTGTCACATACACACTGAAACCTTGAAGCATTTAGAGAAATGCATGGAAGGTGAGCTCGAAGCAGCCTGTGAGTGTCTGCATGCTTCCAGCAACAACACAGCATGCCCAGAATTTACCAACCCTAATGGGCACGTCTTTGAAATGTGGGAGGAAACTAAAACACCCAGAAGAAACCGATATAGTCAGGGGGAGAATGTACAGGCTCCTTACAGACAGCAGAGGACTCTTACACTGGCATTGTAAAATATTACCCCAACTGCTGCGATACTCTGGTGCCCTGATAGATGGGCAACAAAAACTGGTAATGTAAAAGAACTTAGCAGCTCTATGGAGAAAAGTGAAGAGGATGACTCAGAAACTTCAGCATCACTGGAAAGGATGGGGGACAACACCAGAATAGGAAAGGGGGGTGGACACAAGCTGGCAGGTGATAGTAATGTCCAAGTGAAGGGGAAGGTAGATGTTTGGTGGAGGGTAAATGAGAGGAAATGATGTGAGAAGCTAGGAAGTGATCGGTGGAAGAAGTAAAGGGCTGAAAAAGGAGGAAGCTAATATGAAAGGACGGTAGAACATGGAATAAATTGATGGAAGTTGCAAACCAGAAACAGGCGATGGGCAGGTCATGAGGATGGAGGCAGGAGAGAGAACGGACGAGACAGCCACCAACATGAGGGAGAACAAACAGGGGTAGGAACAGAGGGAAGTGGTCACCTCCAACCTACATTTGATTGCATCATGAGGCTATGGAATGACATGTTGGTGTGAGAATGGGAAGTGGAATCGAAATAGATGGCCACCTGAGAGATCCTGGCTGCTCCAGGATGGAGCATAGATGCTCAACAAAGAGGTCCCTCAATGTGCATCAGGTCTCACCGATGTAGAGGACAGTGTAACAGGAGCACCAGAAGAAATAGACCCCCCCCCCGCCCCCCAGCAGGCACACAGTTTAAATGCTGCCTCGTGTGGAAGGACTGAATGGTGGTGAATGAGGTGGTGTAAGGGCAGGGGTAGCACTTATCATGATTGCACTGGTAAGTAAGTGCCTGGAAGAAGATCAGTAGGGATGGGCAAGTGGACAAGTGAGAGTGATTCCTGCAGAAATTAGGGGGAGAGGTAGTGAAAGACATGCCTACTCATGGAATCCAATTGGATATGATGGAAGTTGTTGAGAATGATGGATGTAGTGGGCCGTGGGGTGGTAGTTGAGCATAATGGGAACTATATTCCTGTTATGTTGGGAAGGGGAGGATGGAGTGAGGGCAGACATGTGGGAAATGGAGGAGATATGGGTGAAAAGGAGAGAAAACTTGGATATCCAGAATGGAAAGCTTCATCCTGATAACAGATGTGACATAGGCAGAGGAAATGAGAGAAAGGAATAGCATTTTTACAGGATGAGAAGAGTTATAGTCAAGCTAATTGTGGGAGTCAGTGGGTTTGTAAAAAGTATCAGTAGATAGTATTTCCCCTAGCCCTTGTTCCCCTCTCACCTACTTTTTTCCCCTTCCCCACCCTCATCACTGCCCTCTGGTACTATGCCTCCTTCATTTTATTCCATGCTCTGTTACCCCCTCCTATCATATTCCTTCTTTTTTTAGCCACTTACCTCTTCCACTTATCACCTCCTAACTTCTCACATCATTTGTTTTCATCCTGTACTCCTGCCCCCACCCACCTTCCCCATTATTTTGTCTCACCTGTCACCTGCCAGCTCGTACTTCTTCCCCAACCAAACCACACCCCTCCACCCCGCCTTCTAATTCTGGCTTCTGTCCCCTTCCTTTCCAGTCCTGATGAAGGGTCTGAGACTACGTTTCCTACCCTAGGAGCTGCCTGACTCACTGTTCCCTCCCCCAGCATTTTGTGTGCATTGCTCAACATTTTTAGCATCTGCAGAATCTCTTGTGGCTGCTTAAAAACGCGAACTGAGAACCTGATTATTATTTCAACATGCATGGTTTCATCCCTTAGTTAAACCCTATGGCTCTATAGTGGCTGACTATACACATGCAGAAACCAACTGTGATCAATTGTGTTGGTTATTAATCTGGTCAGTAGGCAGCACTACCTTGATTAAACTGCAAAGTTACAGAATTAATTCTATATTGTTAGAAAAGTGAAGGGAATACTTCCAGTTGTTTGCTGCATTAGTGCACAGTTTGTTGATCTGCCACTCAGAAGGCATTTTGGATAACTCATATCTTGTTCAAACAGGCCAGATGAAGGCCAGCCACTGCCTGAAGTAGTAGCTTTGCAAGATTAAGCGAAAAAAGTCTTTGAAGAATGTGACCTGCAGGTCCAAACAAAACTTTTGCTCCATAAAGTAGCTGTCCTTCCTACATTACTGTATGGAACTGAATCATAGATCACTCACAGTAGGCAACTGAAAGCCCTGGAATAATACCACCAAAGATCCTTATAATTTCTTTTGAGGATCAGCTGGAAAGACAGACACACTAAAAATGGAAGGATGCCTTCATGAACAGCATCTCCACCAGTGGACAGGTCATGTCATTCAGCTGCCTCCCTCAAATTTCTCCAGTCAGTTTCTTCACTCCCAGTTGAAAAAAGGTCAGCGAGTCCCTGGTGGGTAAAGGGAACACTTCAAAGATAACATCAAAAATTAGCCAGAAGACAGTCAACATTACATCTAAAAACTGGGAAGATATTACACTCAATAGATAAACCTTGAGAATATTTATTCAAGAGGGAGCTGCTCTACATTAGAACAACCACTAGGAACAAGAGGTAGCCGCAGAAAGAGAGAATAAACAACCAAAAACCCCAACTGCTAAACAGCCACCAATTACTCTTGCCCACACTAGAATATGTGGATCCAGCCACCTAAGGACCCACCAACTGGCAACCCTTTAGAAGAACATTATACTGGACTTGAATGATCGCACTACTACTGCCACCAGATGAAGGATTTCAACCCAGAATGTTGATTGTCCATTTTACTCCACCTATGCTGCCTCACACAATGAGCTCCTTCCAGCAGCTGATTTGTTTGCTCCAGATTGCAGAAACTGCATACTCTGTGTCCTCATAGTTTGCTCAATAGCCATTCATAGAACAGCTAATTGCTCTGATTCATTTCTAAATGATGGTGTCATGAGACAAGGTGGAAACCTACATTGTTACTTAAATATTCTTCAGCTAATGGTAATTATTTTTACTGCTGCAAACACATAGCAAATTCACAGCATCTGCAATCTGCCTATGTGACTATTAGTTAGCAGTGCTCAGTGTATTTTTCTCCCACTTTGAAAGGTTGTTGGTTTGAGTCATACTCCAAAGAATTCTAAAACTAGGCTGACTGTCTTTTGGTGACCTGACAGAAGTGCACTCTTTCAGATGTGCTGATAAATTTGGACTTCTTTTTTTCTCACAGGTAGACATGGAACACTTCAAAGAAAATAGCACTGCAATCCCAGGTGACTATGATGATAATATGGCCTGACTGAAATATCTCCCCATGGGCTAAGCCTATGAATCATAATTCAAAGCCATTAGTGTTGGTTCTCAGTAATGTTGATAAGCACGCCAGTGTTTGTGCACAGGAAGATGAACAACTTGATGCTGCCCTCTAGCAGCTGACTTTTCCATGGTGGCGTCAGGTGTCCATCTGCGTGTGTGTATGTATGTGTGCATGTGACGCGGCCGTTGGGGGACAGAGAGTTGAAACAACTATCGTCCTCCATTAAAGTACGCTGTTTTATTCGTTTCCATTAAAATCAAGAACAATGTAATTAGAGGTGATAATATAACATTTGAGTGCTAGCAACTAAAGATAAATTTCCCCTCCATGTGGTTATGTTCTATTTTTTCTGAGAATTCTGAATCCTATTGGCTATTGGAGTTTCCAGAAAATGATCTTATCACATAATTCTCCTCCATTCCCTTCAACCATTGTCAACTTATACTCATTTAACTTTGATTGCCTTCATCTCACATTAAAGTAAGCATATTCCTGTATTTCAGCTAAATGGGTTTGGTAGGGAAGTGTGCACTTATTGAACAGATGAATAAGATATTTCATAAGCACCTACTGTAGATTCAGTTTCCAACCTTCCGCTACCAAGATGGCACCAAGCTGCAGTCTCCAGTAAGTCGCAGTTCAGATTTAGTCAATTTTAATTTTTTTTTTTTGGGTTCATAAGAATGATTTTAGGGACAGAGAGGGGAGTTATGTGTGAAGTTAGGGTTTAAGGACATATATAAGTATATGGGGAATTAGAGGTCAGGCAGGAATACAAGTCTGCAGTCAGCACACGAACACCAGTGATGTGGACCTGGGCCACCCACGGACGGATGTCAGACTGGCAAAGAGTGCACGAGGGACAACACCCTTCCAGCCCCCATCAGCAAGCTATTAGCATGTTCCAGAGTCAGATTTCCATGCAGGCAGGTGGAGCATATTCCAATAGCTCTCTAGGTTTGCAATGTGGCAAGTCCAGACTTCAAGGCCTAGTGTTGGGAGTTCAATGCCAAGGATCGAGGCTCAAGGGGCAAATTGGAAGTACAGAGGTCAAAACCCATCGGCTGAAGTTGGGACTGCTGGGAAGGTTAAAGCCCAATGTTCGCAGGCCCAAGTCCACTAGAGGTTGGATTAGAGGACCGCATGTGTGTGTGGGTGGGAGGGAGGAACGGTGATTGCTTTTTTTTTGGTTTTGTTTTGTTGCTTGGTGTGTTCATTGTTGTCTGATGAGCATTGTGGGCATGTTTATTGGCGCTGGAATGTGTTGCTGCATTTGCAGGCTGCCCTCAGTACAACTTCCAGTGTATTGGTTGTTAAAGCATATTGCATATTTCACTATATGTTTCAATGTACACATGACAAATAAACAAATCTTGAAACTTGAACGTAAATGATCTGATTCAGATGTTTGAAGGTGAACAAGCTAAATCTATCTAGTTTTCCACTATTTGCTTTGCCAACTGATCTAATCCATCCACTGGGCAATAACCCAGGAAAATCCTCTTGTGTGTGCTCAGATATAAAACTATTAGTTCAAATAACATTTTCCAGCATTTGCTATGCCTATCCAACCCGATACAACAACCAGGCACAGGCACAGTAGAAACTTCTTCTGCATGCGTCATGCAAAATTAGATATAAAACCATAAATAATTTTAAAACTTTTCAATGTGTTGCACAGAAATAGGAGGTTGGGGGCTAATAAAACAAAAGCAAACTTTTCAATATTCCTTATGTCATACTCAGTGCATAAGTCAGCTTCCTCAGACAGGCCCATATTTCCTATCAAAAAATATTGACTCTTAAACGGAAACAAATAAGATGCCACAAGATGAACAATGAACCATTATAGTGTATATTCACTACACAGGGATGTAATGGTTGACATTATATGCTCCTGATTATCTGAAAAGAAAATTCACTAACTACCTAGCTCAAGCAAAAACAAATTTAAACCCAAGACTAATTAAAGTTCAAGGTTCAAATTATATTTATTATCAAAGTATATATATGTCACCATATACAAACCTGAGGTTCATTTTCTTGCAGGCATTCACACTAAATCTATCCATACTACTCTTTGGCATTAACAGTCACATACTTGCAGATACTGATTGCAATGCTTCAAAGATAAACACTATCTTTTTGACATGGTGATGGAGGTATAGAATACACAACTCCCTGGCACAGCTAAGATGAATTTGCCAAAAATATGGTGGTCCAGTTAACAGCAAAAAGTGAGGACACAATTAGAAAAGGGCTAAGCAAAGTGGCATCTAGAAAAGCTAAAGAACTGTGTTAGGGAGTTGTGTATTGTGTATGTTGTTACGTGAATGAGATCACTGGAGAAAATAACTGGTAGATACAAAGCAGCTTCTTTGTTTGACAAAACAAGGTACAGTATGCATCGTATGAAGACTTTGGGTGGAAAGGTCTGCTGGCCCAATGCAGGGCTCAATATTTATGTGCTAACCACAAAGGACAATTCCATATTTTCAAAGTATAGACAATGCTTTCTTTTGAAACTACATACAAACTTCACACCTTCTGATTTGCATCCGCCCTACAGATGCCAATATTGTCTGGATTGGAATCCACAGCTCTTAGGAATGCATTGTTCCAAATGAATCCACAATGCATTTACTTGGTATTTTATGTGTTAAGCATAAAGGAGAATATCATACATAGAAAATGCACTCAATGCTTTCTTTTCAAACAACATACAAACTTCACACTTTCTGATTCGCATCCATCCCACAGAATCCAGCAGCGTCTGGACTGAGATTCACAGTTTTTTAGAAATGCATTGTTCCAAATTAAATTCACAATACATTGTCAAGGAACAGAAGACTGGTGGCCAAAACCATTTGCTAATGTAAATGACCTAAACCCAAAAATCACTCTTATTGTGTACTCCATACTTCTATCACCATGCCAAAAAATATATGTTGGTCAGACCGGATGGCCATTGAAGACCAGGATAGCAGAACATATGAGCACCTTAAAAAACTTGAAAGCAGAACAAAGTGGGATCACTGAACACTGCCTACTATACTTATGTAGACCAGGGTTTGATGAGGCCAACACCACTGGCAAGGAAGAGAATGCCTACAAGATTAAGATTAGGGGATCACTAGAGATGGAGCATGTGAGAGACCTAAATGCAGGTTCAAAATGTGTAGAGATAACTCCAGTCTGGGACCACACCTTCCTAAAAAGGGTTTGGCCTTAAAAAATGACCAATTAGAATAAGGTTGATTCAAACTGACCAAATTGTGCCTGAGTTTAATGTTGAAATGTTGTAATAGGTGACTTTTAAGGCCAAAGGATAGTATAGATAGATTTGGTAACCAGTCACAAAGCTTCTGTAGTCAGTTATATACAGTAAACCCAAGAGACAGAATAGAATCAATGAAAGATTACACCCAACAGGATAGACACACATCCAAAGTGCAAAAGACAACAAATTGCAGATATAAAAGAAAAAACTGATAGTAATAAATAAATAGGCAATAAATATCAAGAACATGAGATGAAGAGTCCTGGAAAGTGAGTCTATAGGTTGTGGGAACAACTCAGTCATGGGGTGAGTGAAGCTGAGTGTATTTATCTGCTCTGGTGCAAGAACCTGACAGATGAGAGGCAATAACTGTTCCTGAACCTGGTGGTGTGGGTCCTGAGGCTCCTGTACCTTCTGCTTGATGGCAGCAGCGAGATGAGAGTATAGCTTGTATGATAAGGATTCTTGATGATGGACACTGCTTTCTTGTGACAGCGCACTGTGTAGATGTGTCCAATGGTAAGGAGGGCTTTACCTGTGATGAACTGGGCCAGAACTACTGCTTTTTGTAGGACATTTGTAGGATTGTAGGATTCAACAGATTAGGTGACCATCCACTGGTGTGCATTTTCATATCCATATAATAAATTATGGCAAGGTAGTACTTGTCAAGAACTCTTTAATTAAAGGTTTGATATATTCACTTTATGCATTAGGTAGTTTGGCAGTTCTAATGATTCATGCCTCACTTTCTGTATCGTCAAGTGGATGTGAACTCAAGCTGTGCACATATTCTTAAATTAAACTGTCCCTGAATTTAGGACTATCAATCAAAAGTGAACCAATGATAGGAACTGACTGCAATCTATGTTAATAAGATGTGACACACAATGGAAAGATTTAGAGTACCACCTGGTTTTGAGAACTAGTTTCATTTAAACTTTTGGAGTGAGCTCTCAGCCCATGGCATTTGGGAATTATTTGATGATGAGGAGAATTTAAATGATTTTCAATGGTCCCCTTTTAAGACTGATGAGCAAATTCAAAGGGAATGTATTTAAGCAGTATCATACTGGGGATTATGCTGGTTGGTTTTACTATGACCGCTATTTCAACCTGAGGAATAAAGGCTATTTCTTTTGCCAGTCCCTAATCTGGTTACTGTGTAAATAGAAAGCCAGGTCTGTCTTCATCCCTGGTTAATTTTGCTTGAAGAGTAAAAGGTTCTGAATATCAGAAGAGTTAAGTAGAACACAGCATGGCAACCTACTGAAAGGCAGAAAAAATAAAAGAAAATGGCTGGATGATTAACGAGACGGAGTACTGTCACAGGAAAGCAGCATCCATCATCAAGGACCCCCACCATCCAGGCCATGCTACCATCAGGAAGAAGATACGGGAGCCTCAGGACCCACACTACCAGTTTCAGGAACAGTCAACTATCAGTCTCTTGAACCAGAGACCACATGGCCATAATATGTGGGAGCAGAGTTAAGTCCATCACGTCTGCTCCGCCATTCTGTCATGGCAGATTCCAGATCCCACTCAGCCCCACACATCTGCTAGTGTATGCCTGCATATCTTTTACACCACCCTGTCTACCTGGAATTCCACTTTTAATTATCTATGCCTTTATACTCCAAAGTCCTGCTGTTCCATTACATTCTTATGCTGGGATATTTTTCCAAAATATACCACCTCATAAGTATCTGCATTGAAATCTTCAGCCCCCACTTCTCTAACTGATCAAGATCCTCTTGAAATTTACAATAACTTTCTTTACTGTCAACAACACCTCAGGTCCTCTGCAAACTTATTGATTAAGCCTTGTGCATTTGCATCCAAATCACTTATGTACTATATAAGGAATAAAGTTCCCAGCATCAACCCTGCAGCACACCACTAGTCACAACTTCCAACAACCTTCAACCACCCTCTATTTCTTATGTCTCAGCCAATTTTTAATCCACCAAATTTGATTGTCTTTTTCAAAATGAAATTTCTAACCAGAATTTGTGTGTGGTGAAAAGAGACAGATGCATGCCAATATTTTCAGTTGAAGTACAAAAGGTGATTATTGCCTGATTGGACTACTGGCAGAAGAAATTCCTAGCACCCTCCTCATGTCTGTGCTCAGGACAGATAGATGTGTGTTGTTCTCATGATCTCACAGTGGAGCAACAAGGTAAAGTAAGGTCTCAGGTAGAACGGCACCACACCAGGACTCCAGAAGGCTAGGACAGCTAACGATAAGAGCAAAGCTCAAGACAGCATTTTCCCTCAAAGATGTCAAGACTTTATAAAAGTTTTATTGATCTCTGACAGATCAAGACACCAAAAAACTCCCAAATTTGCTTTAAATTATATACATGACTGTACAGTTGATTATAAACATACAACATTATTGTCTAAGAAAATTAAATTAATGAAGAATGAGTAACAACTAAAAAACTCAACTTATTATTTAGCTGAGCAGGTAACTTCACTCACTCCATTACTGAATTTTTCCCACAACCTATGAGCTCACTTTCAAAGACTCTTCATCTCATGTTCTTGATATTTATTTATTTATTATTATTATTTTTTCTCAGCTCAAGCTGGTAAAACCTGAGGCACGAATATAGCCAAGCACACTCATTTCTCATTTGCTAGGTACTTTTGGACTATTCTAGTGTGATTAGTATTGTGGTTTTCTAGAGATTTACATAAATATTGCTGTGTAGGCCTGATTGTTTAATACTACTGTGTAGAGGCTCTGGGCTGATACCAGTTGTAGATGTTACTATTGGAACAATGTCTACCCTGTTAATGTTCCATAGTCTATCGATTTTGTCTTTTAATTCAGCATACGAGGGGTGATCGATAAGTTTGTGGCCTAAGGTAGAAGGAGTCAATTTTAGAAAACATAGCACATTTATTTTTCAACATAGTCCCCTCCTACGTTTACACACTTAGTCCTGCAGTTGTGGTGCATATGGATCTTGGACCTCCAGAAAGTGTCCACAGTGCGGGTGATTGATAAGTTTGTGGCCTAAGATAGAAGGAGATGAGTTATACATCTCTTGTTACATGCACATGCAGTTCAACTCTTTGAATGACGATACAATAAGTTTGAAGTTAATAACTCATGAGGGATGATTGATAAGTTTGTGGCCTAAGGTAGAAGGAGATGAGTTATTAAGTCTATTATTCTTCTTCCTACTTCTTCCTGGGTAGTGTTAATCTACGTGCATTCACGTATACATAGTTTTCTAAAATTTGCCATCTTAGTTCTTATTTTTCTTCGTAAGTTTTCCAAATCAGTTTCCAAGATATTATGCCTAAAGAAAACTTTAATACAGGTATAGCAGAAGTGTTTATTGTCTTTGTTATATTTTTATTGTCAAGCTTTGTTTGGCAGATTTTCTTTAACCTTGAAGTAAATTCTGTCAAAAGTTTTCCCTTGTCATCTTCCACATTTATCACCTTGAATTTTTTGGTTTTTCATTATGTATTATGATTATTTTTGTGTTAACCACCTGGTTCTGTATTGCCACAATGATTTTCATTATTATTATTATTTTCTCTTTTTGCTTGTGTATGTGCACAGTTTGTTGTCTTTTGCATGTTGGTTGTTTGTCCATCCTGTTGGAAGTGGTTTTTCATTGATTCTATTGTGTTTCTAGTATTTACTATGAACATCTGCAAGATAACGAATCTCAGAGTTGTATATGGCGACATGTGCTGTATGTACTTTGATAAGAAATTTACTTTGAACTTTGCATTTTGTTGTACAGGTTGGCTTGTCTTTGTCTCTGTCAGAATCTGGGAGAATCTCTGGAGTTGTTACTTGGTTCATGAAAACTATAGTTCGGTGGTTGACATGCAATTTTGTCAGAGCTGAGCCCATCCTGCTTTGCACTTCTATTGTTACAAAAATAAATACAAGTAGGGTTTCTGTTAAGGAATGATAAAATAAATTATTGTTCTAGTATTATACCACATCAAAAATATGGTGCACTAATCCTTCTGAATACTGAATATTATTTGAAAGTTGCTAAATGTGAAGAAAAAAGATACTTAATAAATCAAAAATTATTTTAGAGAAAGTTCAAAATACTGCTTGAAATCAGAATCACAAACTGAGGAAGTCAATTTAATGAAAGAAATATGTAATCAGGTGTTGTAACATAAATTGTCTTGAGGTCAAAGTAATGTTTTTAATTTTAAAATGTATCATATTCAAATGCCAGATGCCTCCAATGATATTGATGCACCATCAATAACTTTCGGAGACGGGAGGCGAACGATAGGCTTTTATTAGCTGCAGGAGACCACGATTAGTAGCAAGAGACCACCACGCAACATCCTGGAGACTGAGGGAGGAGCAGTGCCTCCAACCGCCTTTATACAGGGGTCTGTGGGAGGAGCCACAGGAGCAGTCAGCAGAGGGGCATGTCCAGACAGGTATATGTAGTTCACCACAGATATCAAAACAAAATTGGATTTCTATAATGAGATGAGGCAACAAATAAATCATATCTAGTCATATGAAGTCACTTAAATTTCTAGTCAATTGTCAATGTTGGCATTTTCCCCATACCTTACGGATTAACAAGAAACTATTCTATGTTTAAAAAATACACATTCATTTACTGATTAATTTCAAAATGAAACCATTTCTGTTTCTCCATAAAATGTCAAAACTATCTTCAGCCAGTCATCTTATTGGGGGTCAAGCACATTTAATAAATAACTAGTTCAAAAAACTGTGTAGTAAAACAGAAAAATAGGTGTAGGAGTAGACCAATGGGTCCTTCAGGCATGCTCCAACATTCAATAAAACCATTTCTGATCCTCCATCAGAATATCAATTTCTGTTGTCTCTCAAGATTCCTAGATTCATTTTGAGCCTTGGTATCTATTTAATTCTTAAATATATTCAATGACCTTTCTTCCCCTCACAACCATCTGTGGAAGAGCCCTATCCTTTGATTGAAGAAACTCCTCTTCATTTCAATCTTAAATGTTTTATTATGTGTCCTAAGTCTGTGGCATTTTTGCTCTAGGCCCCAGAAGCCAGGGAAACATCCTCTAGGCAGCCTGTCAAATGCTGTCCTCTCAGCCTTCTCAATCTAATTCACCCAATATCCCCTCATGACACCATTCCAAAAGCCTGGCGAACCTTCGCTGCATCTATTTGATGGTAGTATATCTTTTCTTAGGTAAAGAAAACACACATACAATATTCCCAGTGTAGTCTTACTGAGGGCCTGTAATATTTGTAGGGACACAACATTGCACCTTTACCCAAAAGCTCTTATAAACAAGACTAACATTTGTCTTCTTAACCTCTTGTTTTCAGAAAGTATACTTTCAATGAGTGGTGTATAAGGTCAACAACCACTTGTCCAGCAACACCAGTTAAACTATACCCTGTCTTGCCTTTTTTTCCTGTTAAAGTGGATAACAATGATGCAGCTGTGCTAAGGAAGCACACTGAAAACTTAGAGATGTGAAATGTAACCATACATAGCAGATGCATACCAAATTTCCTTTAGGGGATTGCTCCCATGTACATTAACTCTGCCCAGTGGAGTGTGTCCTACACACTGACAGTCACCAACAAGTTAATCCTATGGACACGGACTTTGTCCCTCACATGCACTGACTCTCCATATGGTATAGTTCGACGGTATTGAATCTCATTATGCTAGGGTCTTACAGACACTGCCTCCCTCTATGGTGAAGTTCCTCATATTGACTCTGACTGGGTAACAGATCTACAGACAGTTACACAAATCCCTCAGGTATTGATCATCATGACTCCCCATTTGCCTATACTTGAATACATGTTCAACAATTTTGCCCAGTCATATCATCTATGATTTTTCTCTTTGCAAATTTAATGTATTTTAATGAAAAAATAGGCTGTAAAACCCTGCAACATAATGCACCCATTGACAGTGAAGTATAGATTTTTTTCTCTGCATTCAAATATATTCTTCTTGAAGCACAAGATGTAGGTGGTGTATTTAGAAAACATTAGAAAAAAAAAAGCATGTAATATCAAGGTTGAACAGTGTTGGGAGTAGTTGGGCTTAACCTTGCAGACCCCTTTATTCACTGACTGCCAACACTTAATTCTTCCTGCTCATCAGTTTATTTTCAATCTATTCTTTTCATTCCATCAATCCCAAGTATTTTAACTTTGCATGCTATACCATTATGAGGTACTTTATCAAAGACCTTCTGTAAAACCAATGCATCACATTGACTGCTTCACTCTTCACTTCCATATACTGTTTCCGTGTAAAAAGGATTCCAAATCTATAGAATTTTGGAAGATGGCAATCAATACTTCCAGTATCTCTCCAGCTAGCATTTTTAACAATTTGTGATGCAGATGATCAACCCCGGATTCTTTAATTTCTCCAACATTACTCTAAGAGTCTTAGAGCACTACAGCATTGAAATAGGCCATTTGACCCATCTAGTCCATGCTGAACTGTTATTCTGCCTAGTCCCATTGATCTGCACCTGGACGGTAGCTCTCCATACACTTCCTATTCATGTATCCTCAAGATTCGGGGGAGTTGAGGAGGAACTTCTTTTACTAGAGGGTGGTGATCTGTGGAATTCTTTGCCCAATGAAGCAGTGGAGGCTACCTAAGTAAATATACTTAAGCCAAGGTTGGAGAGATTTTTGCATAGTAGGGGAATTAAGGGTTATGGACAAAAGGCAAGTAGGTGGAGATAAATCCATGGCCAAATCAGCCGTGATTTCATTGAATGGTGGAGGAGGCTCGATGAGCCAGATGGCCTACTCCTGCTCCTATTTCTTATGTTCTTATGTACTTATTCAAACTTCCCTTAAAAGTTGCAATCAAACCCACATCCATCACTTCCACTGGCAATTGATTCCACACTTGCACTACCCTCTTTCTGAGTGAAGAATTTCCCTTTTAGGTTCCCCTTAAATATTTCACCTTTCATCCTTAACCTATGACCTCTACTTCTAGTCCCATCCAACCTCACTGGAAAATGTCTGTCTGTTTGCATTTTCCCTAAACCCCTCATAATTTTGTACACCTCTGTTGAATATCCCCTCATTCTGCTATCCTCCAGGGAAAAATATCCTAACCTAATTAATGTTTCCCTATAACTCAGGTCCTCTAAGTCCTGGAAACATTCTAGTAAGTTTTCTCTGTACTCTTTCAATCTCTGATTTTTTTTTGCAGGTAAGTGACCAAAAGTGCACACAGTATAAGATCAATGTATTATAGAACTTCAATATAATGTACTCAGTACTTCGATTTAGAAAGGCCAATGTGCCAAAATCTCTCTTTATGATTCTAACTGCCTGATTTCTTCCCATTTCATTTCTCTACAAAATAGTTTGTTTACTTGCTCACCTTTTCTTTCTTCCCAATTATAAATATTCCAGTTTTTGACTATAAATAATCTGTGTTTGCCTCATTTTTTCCAAACTTTTTCCTAAATATTTAAAGCCATATAAATGCACAAGTAAAATCACTGGACAAGGTATCACTGGAGCCCGTGTGCCCTTTCATCTCATTGACTTTCTAGTGTCTACTCTCAAACTCTTTCTATTAACCAAAGATCAAAAGAATTTGTCAGCATCTAGTTCCTCAATTGTTTGGGTACTGCGTATGAATAGCCTGTTATTTAAAAGAAAAAGGTTTTCACCTCAGATTTGAATTATCGTTTTTCTCCCAACAGACGCACAGCTGAACACAGGGCTGTTCTAAAATGCTAACACCTTGTTGATGGCTATTGTTCGAATGCACTTTAATTTGCTTATGGCCAAGTCCTTACCATAGGGAAATATATATGAGCAAAATTACAGTGCATCATTGAAAACCGTCAGTTACTAGGGTTTCACCTTGAACATCTGCAGAAGCAGCTCTGGGATCAGACAATGAGCATGTGTGAGCAGAGACAAACCATATTGTTTTCTAATCATTTCTCCCTTGACAAAAAGAATTGTATTTTGCACAGGATGGGGCAGGATACAAGTTGAAGTGAATGTTAAAGGACTCACAAAACTGAAAAAAAAAACAAAGGAAGACAAAAATAAGACAACGCATTTTGCTTTTTTGTGCAATATACACAAAAAGCCAGAACAGAGAGAAATGATAGAACTAAGTGGAGCTGAATTCTGAAACAGTATCAGAAGACAATGAATAATCCACTGCAAGAATAAGAGCTTAAACTGTACATTGGAATCATATTGACCAAGAAGACTAATAGGTAAAACCTAAGATCAAATTATAGTTATACATTTTAAAGGAAGTTGCATCAAAAATAGATTAAACATGTAGTCCGACACAGAGTAGATTCTGTTTTTGTGATCAGAATGTGAAGAAGATGTGGGACAGACAATCAGCTAAACAAAGGGAGCAAATTTGTAACCTTGGACATTTCATTTATTCTGTGCAAACCTTATGGCAGGATGGCCTGATGCGCCCATGCATTTTAATACTACGATAGATCCTAGTATTTATTTGGTTACAAGTCAGTAATTTACACTATACTATTCTGTGTGATTCAATGCTCAAGCTTTTATAATAAATTGAACTACAGTTTGCTTACATCTGACAGTGCAAGCAATTTGCACATATGACATCTGATACATCTGAAAGTTCAACATGCATGATAAATCAAAATTACTTTTCCAAAAAAAATTTCAAGAAGAACTGAAAGGCACTTATAAATAAACAGAATGTATGTATTTAATATTTCAGTAATATTTGAGTATTTTTGTAAATATATTGTTTGATTAAGCATTCTTTTTATTTACAAGTGCATTGCTGATCAACTGTAAAAGTACATAAATCAAAATCAGATTTAATATCACCGGCATATGTGGTGAAATTTGTTAAATTTGTGGCAGTAACAGTGCCCTTCCGACAGTGACAGTGTGAAGAGGGCATGTCCTGGCTGGTGAGGATCCTTAATGATGGGCGCCACGTTCCTAAGACACAACTCCTTGAAGATGTCATGGATACTACTGAGGCTGGTACCCATGATGGATCTGACTAATTTTACAAATTTCTGTAACTTCTTTCACTCTTGTGTGGTACCACGCCCATCCCCCTCCACGCCTTACCAGTTGGTGATGCAGCCAGTCAAAATTGAATGGAATTGAATTGACGTTATTTCTTACATCCTTCAAAAACATGTGGAATAAAAATCTTTACATTACGTCCCTGTCTAAATGAGCAATGTGCAATTTAGGACATCTTTATGGAGCAGTGTCTCAGAAAGGCAATGTTCATCATTAAGGACCTCCAGCACCCAGGGCAATGCCCTTTTCTCAGTGCTACCATCAGGAAGGAGATACAGAAGCCTGAAGACACACACTCAGCAAATCAGGAACAGCTTCTTCCCCTCTGCCATCCAATTCCTAAATGAACATTGAAGCTTTGGACACTACCTCACTTTTTTTAATATACAGTATTTCTGTTTTTGCACATTTAAAAAAATCTATTCAATATATGTAATTGATTTACTTGTTTATTTATTATGTTTTATTTTATTTTATTTTATTTATTATTATTATTTTTTCTCTCTGCTAAATTATGTATTGCATTGAACTGCTGCAGCTAAGTTAACAAATTTCACGTCACATGCCAGTGATAATAAACTTGATTCTGATTCTGATTCTGAATATAGTAATTTGTAACAAATAGTATGTACAACAGGACAGTCAATATAACATAGAAATACAGTTGTGTCAGCATGAATTAATCAGTCTGATGGCCTACTGGAAGAAGCTGTCCCAATGCCTGATGGTTCTGCCTTTTATGCTGCAGTGCCATTTCCCAGATGATAGCAGCTGGAACAGTTTGTGGTTGGGGTGACTCGGGTCCACAATGATCCTTCAGACCCTCTTTATGTACCTGTCTCTGTCAATGTCCGGAATAGTGAGAAGTTCACATCTCTAGATGCGCTAGGCTGTCCACACCACTCTCTGCAGAGTCCTGTGAATGAAAGAAGAACAGTTCCCACATCAGTCAGTGATGCTCTCAATTGTGCCCTGTGGAAGGTCCAGGATCCAGCTGGGCGTCTTGTCAGGCCTGGAGGCAATTATGATGTTGAATGCTGAACTGTAGTCCAAGAACAGCATTCTCACATAAGCATCCTTCTTCTCCAGATATGTAAGGATGATATGTAGAGCTGTGGCTATTGTGTCATCTGTTGATCAGTTGTGTCAGTAGGTAAATTGTAGGGGGTCCAGTGTGGGTGGTTGCATGCTGCAGATGTAGTCCTTGACCAGCCTCTCAAAGCATTTGCTTATACTGAGGTGAGTGTGACAGGACACCAGTTGTTCAGCCAAGTTACCTTGGTCTTTTTAGGTACAGGGACCTAAAATGGAGCAGGAGGGCACTCTACACTGGGAGAGGGAGAGATTAAAAATGTCTGTAAGCACACTTGCCTGTTGTGCTGCACACATCCTGAGTACCCGCCCTGGGACGCTGTCCAGTCCCGCCCCCTTGCGACAATCCGTTCATTGGAAACACCTGTGTACTTCTCCTCATAGAGGACTAAGGTGCAGGTCACTTTGGCAGCTCTCTTCAAGGGCTCAGTGTTGGCGATATCGAACCAAGTGTAAAAAAAATTTACCTCATCTGGGAGAGAGGCAGTGATGTTGGCAGCAACACTGTGCTTAGCTTTGAAGTCTGCACTGGTGTACAGACCTTGTCATAAGTTGCATGTGTTGTTGGTGGAGAGTTGTGTTGGATCTTGTAGCTGTATTCACATTGTGCTGCCTTGATGACTGCATAGATCGCGGCTACATTTCTTGTCCGACCAACTGTGATGGTTTAAAATACGACCACCTTTTGTTTCAGCTTCTGCCTGTACATTGGCAGAAGCAAGATGGAGGTGTAATCTGACTTCCCAAGCAGCGGAGAAAGGAGTGTTTTGTAAGTGTTGCAGAAGGGAGAGTATTAGTGGTCGAGTATGCTAGCTCCCTGTGTGCTCACCTGGATGTGCTGCCAAAACTTCAGAGAGGCTTTAGACAGTGATGCTCTATGAAAGTCTCTGGTTATGATGAAAGCAACCTCTGGGTGTACAGTCTCCAAAGTGATGATGGTTTCATACAGTTCCTTGAGGGCAGGTCAGTATCAGCCTGTGGCAGAATATACACAGCTCTGATAATAGCAGCCATGCACTCCCTAGGCAGCCAGAAAGGTCTACACATCAGCACAAGATACTCCAAATCCAAGGAACAAAAGGATCTGAGGGCATGCACATTCTGGGAGTCGCTCTAAGTATTATTGGTCATGAACCATACCCCACCTCCTTTACTCTTCCCAGAGAGATGTTTAGACCTGTCCGCCCAGAACAGGGAGAACACAGAGGGCTCGATGGCATGATCCGGTATCTCCTCCATCAGCCAGGTCTCCATGAAGCACAAAACGTTACATTCCTTTGTTTCCCACTGAGAGGAGATTCAAAAGTAAGGGGAGTCTATTCCAACATACATAGCTGAATTGAAGAAGTTGTCTGAGGATGTGAGTTTGGTAATTGTCTTAATAATGTACTGAGAGATCATTTAGTTTGTGGAATCTTACAAGAAAGCATTCAAAAAAGGCTCCTAACTGATGCACAGCTTATATTTAAAAGAGCAGTTGAAATAATTGTATCAATAGAAACCGCAGACTGAGACACAATTGAGTTGCAGTCAGAAATGAGAGTGAGTGTGAACACAATTGCAACATTTAAACAGAAACCAGCCTGGCTGAACAAATTTTGTTACCATTGTGGTAGGTGTTCACATGCTCACATACACCAGGCCAATGCAGATTTAAAGGCAAAGCTTGCAGAAAATGCCACAGCACAGGACAAATACAGAGAGCGTGTTGGCAGACAAAAACAGCTGAACAACACAAGGAAGAGAAAAGAAGCAATATGGCTGCTTCAGAAAGCACTAATCAACAAGCTGCTAACGAACAAGCTAATAATGAAGAGAGTGACACAGGACTGAAGCTTACAATGTGAAAACTGACAATATACCAGGTGTATGGCTTACACAAGAAGTTTACAGCAAGATTAATTAAAATTAATTTGAACACTGGCTCAGCTGCTTCAATCATACCACAAAATTAGTTTGAACAGCCTTTCAAAGATCTGAACTGAAGTCTCCAGATACACAATTAAGAATTTATACTGGGGAAAAGATCATTCATAACAGTGAAATAGAACAACCAACAAGCCACATTGGGCTTGTACATGGTAAAAAATAAGATGGTCAGCATTGGGAGGTGAGACTGGCTGAAACAACTTGATTGGAGATTCATCTGCCAGTATTATATGCAAATTAGTTAAATGAAAGCAAATTAAGAAAGGTACTGGATGATGCCACGACTGTCTTCATGCTGCACACCATAAGTCATTGCCCAACAGAGGGCAAACAGGTGTTGGTGCCAACTTCTGTGCCTCTGGTTGGACTAACTAAGGAAGAAACATGCAGCTCAGAGGAATCATGAAAGTGATAAAAACAGTGGTTGGACCACAAGGTTTTTGTAGACAACATATCTGAGAAAGCTTTTGATATGTTAATCAGGCCATAACTTGTGAAACGTAGCTTGGTTTTAAGCTGAAAGAATTCAAGAAACTTTCGGAAAATTACAAGCATTTGATTTTGTGAGTATCAATAACCAGCGTCTATTCTCTAATGTATTAAGGACATTGCAAGAACTGCTTGTACAAACAGACGCTAAGGCCAACATGCAGCTGGAAGGCCAAAGAGAAAGGAGTCAATGGAGATATGAAAATAGAGGATTCAACAGATGATGTTGTGAATGAGGAAACCAGGAGGAGAGATCAGATCATAAAGAGAGCAATGGAAGGATTATTAAGAGAGTACTCCAGTGAACTAAATGCAATTACCCAAGATCAAGATGCATAAGATAGAAATTAGAAAATGGAAAAGAAAGGGAAGGATAAACTAAGTACTGTGGAAATGGAAGAGGATAAATGAGACCTAATTTCTTGAGAAATTAACAAATTCAGAGATACAAGAAACTATAGAAAAAGAAAGACAAGAAAGACAGAAGGTTGAAAATGAGAGCAGGGATAGAGAGCAAAGCTGAGAAAAAGAAAAGAAAGATGCTCAGAGCTGTCAGAACTACTTCCTGCAGTCTCTGAGTCAACACCTACAACCACCACGGAGGAAGCCCCTGAACCTGAGAGTATTTTACAGCCATGTCTCACATGCCAAGCAGAGTGATCCCCCTTGTCAAGAAAGGTATTATCCCACAAGAGTAAGAAAACCTCCACAGCGATTAAATCTTCAAACCTGAATGGGACAATTTAAACATTTACTATGCTGTAGAAGTCTGTATAGTAGTTTTATATATACATATACACACACATTATACACAATGTAAAAATATGCTATGCTGTAGATGTCCATATCATAGTTATATGTAATATACTGTGTGTGTATGTATGCATGTATGTATACACACACACACACACACACACACACACACACACACACACACACACACACACACACACACACACACACACACACTCTCTTACAGTATATGTGCATATGCAATAAGTTGAAATGCATATGAAATAAGTTGCATTCTATATTGAGCTGAAACTTACAGCTGAGCAGGAACGAGTGTTTTTTATTTAATATTTCAGTAATGTCTGAGTAATATTGGAAATTTATTGTTTGATTAAGCATTTTTATTGTTTACATAATCAATTGCGAGTTGTCTGTAAAAGTATGCAAATGACATATGTCATCATGCCACCACATGATATGTGTGTGCCTACTGAAAGTAAAAATGAAGTTATACTCACATCCCCAGTTCCATGTTTTCCTCTCAATTAGTTTAATGCTTTGGAGTTTCAAAACATAACCCTGGGGACAGAAGAAACTTCAGAAGCTGGAACCTGAAGCAATAAACAATCTGCTGGAGGAACTCAGCAGGTCAAGCAGCATCTAGGGAGAGAAAGGAATTGTCAATGTTTCGGCTCAAAACTGAAACATTTGCAGTTCCTTTGCCCCTACAGATGCTGCTTGACCCACAGAGTTGCTCCAGCAGATTGTTTGTCACATTAGAAATAAATTGTTGCCATGTGTTCATGAACAAATCAAATAAATGTAAGCAGGGAATTATTCAGGGCTCACTTCAATATTCACAATAGTCTTTTTGTCTCATTCATTCATCACCGGTAAGGATTCCTTTCTTCTAGTGTACTTCTTTAAATAGTCCATTTCTAAAATTTAACTTTGTTTTTTTTTCCATAAATTATATCTAACTGATCTGAATTACATTAACAGACTCAAGGAAAAAGTTTTTTTAGTCATATTCAACAACTGTCATCTGACAAAATTTATAGCAACCCAAAGGACTGCACCAAATTTAATAAATTTTGATGTAATTTTAAAGAGCTCTGAAAAAAGATGATTGAGCAATTTTATTGTTTTTAGCTACTAGCATATATGCAATATTGATATGTTTATCATTCTTATGGCATAACAGTGCTTTAAATATTCTGGTTAACTAATGACATTTTAAATATATGCAAGCAGTAATGGAAAACAAAAGATGAGATGTCATGCTTATGCAGGATTGAAATTGTGATATTAGGAATTAGGTGATGAATACTTCATAAGAATCTACTTTGCAGATTTAAGAAAGTGTACTATTAACCCTTTCAATCTTTCAGTTTTACAGCAAGGGAAGAAGAAATTATTGTCTGGATTGGTGTCATGTTTGTGGTAGGTGAGAAATGAAAGCCTCCATGGTGAATCATGGATTTCTGTGACCACAGCAGTCAGCTTTGCTCAATCAAAACATATCCCAGTGTATGACTGGAGAGCACAGCAGGGAGTTCAGAAACGTGTCAGCCACTTTGAACACAGTCCTGTAACAATGAGATTTGAAAAGAGCTTTGCCATTGCTTGGACATTTTTGTTTAGGATCTATTCATGGTATCATTATATTATAACTTCCATGGTTGAATGCCAGAGTTTCCATTGCGAACATGCTGAAACTTTCTGTAGGCCAGTCAGCTACTCCAGGGGATTTTTGCATTGAATTTGTGCAACATTTTGTGTTACTGTTTTCCAATGGGTAGGAGCAAGGGTGAAGGTACCACAAAACATCTTTTACCGACGGTACTTTTCACATTTATTTGAGGGATCTGGATGTCACACACAAGTCTAGGACTTATTATCCATTCTGAATTGTCATTGAGAAAGTGGTGGTGAGCTGTCTTCTTAAACTGCTGCAGATTTTCTAATGGAGGTATTTTTGTAGTTGTGTTGGGCAGCAACAGAGAAGGCCAGTAGTTCATTTATAAATCAGAACAGGGTATGACTTACAGGAAATCTGCAATTGGTAGTGCTTCCACTTAGATTTTGCCCTTCAATTTTTCAGTGGTAAAAATAAGAGATTCATCAAATGTTGTTGGAGTAAATAACCCAGGCATGTAACTTCAGTGCATTTTGTGAATGTATCCAGCCCAGTCACTGTCTGTCTCTTTGTGGTGAAGATAATAACTATTCAGGATGGTTGATGGGGCACCAAGTAAGAAGCTGCCTGCTTTGTCCCGGATGCTCTCAAACTTCTTTAATAGCATTTGAAATTGCACTCATCCAGGTAACTGAAGTATATTTCATGATTCTCTTGATTTGGTGGAGAGGTGGATGTCAGGAGTTCCATCATACACCCAGGATGATCAGTCTTTGACCTGGTCTTGTAGCCAAAGTATTTATGTGCCTGTCAAGTTCAACTTCTATTCAGTGATGAGTCCCAGATCATTGGTAGAGGGGGACTGAGTAATGGTAATGCTATTGAATGTCAAAGTTAAGTGGTTAAATTTGCTTTTGTTAGAGAGAGTTGTTGTTTGGTTGTTTTGTGGTAGAGAAGTTATTTTCAATTTTCAGTCCAAGTCCAAGGACTTGTTGAGATGAAGTAGTTGAGGATGCTTGGGTGCAGGACACTTTTTGGCAATTGGATGATTGACCCATAACAACTACAATTTGATGCTTTATGTGAGATTTGACTCTGGCTATAGAGCAATTTCCCTTTTGACTTAAAAAGGGAATTGACTTCAGTTTTACGATGTCAAATGTTGTCCCGAGGTCAAGGGCAGTCACTTTCACCGCGTGTCTTGTTGATTCTAGGTTTTAACTACTTTAAACACAGAGTACACTGCAGATGCTGGGGTCAAATCAACACGTACAAACAAGCTGGATGAACTCAGCAGGTTGAGCAGCATCCATTGAAATGAGCAGTCAACGTTTCGGGCTGAGACCCTTCATCAGGACTGAAGAAGGAGGGGGCAGGGGCCCTATAAAGAAGGTGAGGGGAGGGTGGAAGGTGCCAGGTGAAAAACCAATCAGAGGAAAGATCAAGGGGTGGGGGAGGAGAAGCAGGGAGGGGATAGGCAGGAGAGGTGAAGAAGGAATGTAAGGGGAAAGCACTATGGGTAGTAGAAGAAGGCAGAATCATAAGAGAGGTGATAGGCAGCTAGAGAAGGAGGCAGAGTGAAAGTGGGATGGGGGAAGGGAGATAGAGGGAATTATCAGAGGTTGGAGAATTCGATGTTCATACCAAGGGGCTGGAGACTACCCAGATGATATATGAGGTGTTGCTCCTCCAACCTGAGTTTGGCCTCATCATGGCAGTAGAGGAGACCATGTATGGACTTATCCGAATAGAAATGTGAAGCAGAGTTGAAATGGGTGGCAACCGGGAGATCCTGTCCGATGTGGCAGATGGAGCCCCCATCCCACTTTCACTCTGCCTCCTCTTCTAGCTGCCTATCACCTCTCTCATGATTCTGCCTTCTTCTACTACCCATAGTGCTTTCCCCTTACATTCCTTGACTACTTTATATGTTGAAGAACTATGAATGGAAGGGAAAATTGTGAGAGAAGCATCACAATTGTCATCAGAGAACAAGTCACCTCTGAACTTATGATAAAAGTATTTTGATGAAGTAGTTGAGGATGCTTGGGTGCAGGACACTTTTTGGCAATTGGATGATTGACCCATAACAACTACAATCTGATACTTTGTGTGAGATTTGACTCTAGCTATAGAGCAATTTCCCTTTTGACTTCAAAAGGGAATTGACTTCAGTTTTATGATGTCAAATGTTGTCCTGATGTCAAGGACAGTCACTTTCACCTCACGGCTGGAGTCCAGCCCTTTAGTCTATGTTTGGACTATGGCTGTAACAGAATGACTCTGTAGCCCTAAGATCTGATGCTGAGAGCACCTAGCATAACTAGAACAATTTTGAGTGGGTAAATGGTGAAGATCATTGTCCTGACATAAAGGGCAGTCACTTTTACCTCATTTCTTGTTGATTCCAGGTATTGACTACTTTATATGTTGAGGAACTACAAATGGAAAGGAAATTTGTAGTAATTGATAGTAATGCCAGTGGCAGCTTCCATTATTTTCCCTATTATTATAGTAGATAGTAGGGCTGAATTAACTAGATTGGATCTTTCTCTTTTTGTGTAAAAATACCAAAATATATCATAAGTAAAACATATACTGTTTAAAAGGAATTGGAGTAAAATTATGCAATGTTTTAATTTTCTACTTTTTAAAAGAAAAGGAAAAGCACACCACCATATTTGATCACGTTTTGTTTGTGGGGTTTTAATCAAAAAATTTTTCTGCTTTATCTGATACTTCTGACATTTTCTAAATAATCAGAGCAACATAATCTCTGGGATCTACTTTCCCTTTAAACCTTAGTTGTCTCTACATACAACTGCAAAACAAATGCTCCCAATGGTTATTGACATTCTAGTTCAGCTACTAAAATAGTCATTGAGTCTAGGCATAGGTCAGTCTTGAAGCTTGATAAAGAAAGCAACTTCGAAAGAATGTAATAAAAATGAAGAAGACCTTTGTCTATATCAGCTGCTTCAGATTGATACTCAACAGTTCCCATTATACTTTATAGTGGGCCTTTCTGGAAATAAAAGGATAGCCAGAGGTTTGAAGTGGAAGTAGATTTCTAGGATCAAGCAAAGGTCAGAGGATAAGAGTTTAATAGTGAAAGCAAACACCAACAAGAGTAAAAAGTGGCAATCTCAGGTGAACTGCAATTAGTCTTATTATGCTTCAGTCCCTGAGGGGAGGACTCCAGTGCTCTTACTGCACATAATGGCACCTTTAGGATGTTTGGCTAGTACACTAATGTGTGGTCCTGCCATAAACTTAGTGGTCTCTTGAGTGCAGGATTGAACCTATATACGGAAAGAACAAAAGGGCATGGTAATTCAAAGGCTAGTGCTGTGCATAGATATGGCAGCCAAATCTGGTAATGAATAGTCACAGTATAAACCATATATAAGAGAAAATCTGCAGATGCTGGAGATCCAAGCAATGCACACAAAATGCTGGAGGAACTCAGTAGGCCAAGCAGCATCTATGCAAAAGAGTAAACAGTTGATGTTTCAGGCCGAGACCCTTCATCAGGACTCATCAGGCCTGAAATGTCAGCTGTTTATTCTTTTCCATAGATGCTGCCTGGCCTGCTGAGTTCCTCCAGCATTTTGTGTGTGCTGCGCAGTATTAACCAATTGTTTTTCTCAAACATAGGACGACAACTTGATTGAGATCCAAAGTTTTGATATTGATTGCCAAGTCAAACTAGAGTTTCTAGAAAGTATAGGGACCTAGAGGCAAAAAAAAATTAAAAGTTATATCACGAATCCACTGATAGACCAGACGGAACTTACTGCCTGAGTGCTGCTTCTGCCCAGAACATTGAGGGGACCCCGCAGCATCACAGCAGCAGTCCGGGAGCAGCGTTGGAATCTGCGGTAAGATGCTGAACTTTAAATAACTTGATAGACTGTTTCATGGAAAACAGCACTGCTGTCACTGCGTTTGGGTTAGCACTAGCTTTGTCATGGGGATCAGTGCACAGGCGCTTCTGGGAAATGGTGCGAGGATTAAGAAGAACTTGGGAACCTTCGGGATAGGTTGCCCTGTTTGAAAACATAACGGTCTATTAGGGAGCGGAGACTGTGCAGGTCAAATCCGTCTACAAAGTCCGGAGAGGCAGCCAGTTTTTTCACCTAATGACTAATGGCTAATGACTAATGGTTGATGGAACTAATGGAAGTATCAAACTGCCACACTTGCGAATAATAAAAGGAGGAAAAAGGAAAAGTTGTGTGGTCATTGAGTGGAATCCAGTTAGAAAAACCTACGGGGTAGACGCATTCAATCTCTTTCAAGTGGGAAAGCTGCACATGTTCAAAGAAGAAAAAGATATCCAACTTGACATTGATAGCACCAGCAGGGACTCCAAAAATTAGAAAAGACACCATAGTTGAAATACACTCAGTAAAATGCAATACAATCACCAAAGAGCTTCAGCAAATGTATACTTAGTGGCAACTTTATTAGGTAGCTCCTGTACGTTCATGATCTGCTACTGTGGCCCATCCACTTCAAGGTTTGATGTGTGGTGTATTCAGAGAAGCTCTTCAGCATACCACTGTTTTAATGTTTTGAGTTACTCTCGACTTCCTGTCAGCTTGGACCAGTCTGGCCATTCTTCTCTGACCTCTCTCATTAACAAGACATTTTAGCCCACAGAACTGCCACTGTCTGGATGTTTTTTTTTTTGTTTATCACACCATCCTCTGTAAACTCTAGTGCATGAAAATCCCAGGAGATCATCGATTTCTGAGATACTCAAACCACCCCGACTGGTACCAATGATCATTCCACAGTCAAAGGCACTTGGATCATATTCATTTTCCATTCTGATGTTTGGTCTGAACAACACTGGAACCCCTTGACCATGTTTGCATGCTTTTATGAACTGAGTTGCTGCTGCATGATTGCCTGATTAAATATTTGCATTGATGAGCATGTATTCCAGTCAATCTGTGGTCATGCAAGCAAATTACCATAAACCACCTTACATCACCACAAACAGACTTCAGGTGATTTAGTGAATGCATGACTTCATCAAGAACCTATGATTCATCCCCAACCAGGCCCATGTCAGAATGAAAAACAAATTCCTTCAGATTGTTTCTATGGTCTTAATATTTGTTATGAAAATGAAATGATTAATTGATTAAATTATTATTATGATATTGAGATGTCGATGGTATTCCCAAACCAGCAATCACGGGTGGGTAGTTAAGTCATTGGACAAACAGCCAAAGGTCTATGCCACTCACTTGAGACATGAGTTTTAATCCTACCATGGCAGCTGGGGAAATTAAATTCAAATCTGGTATTTGAAAAAGAATATTTATCAGTAAATATGGCCAAGAAGTGACTGAACTGTTGTAAAAACATAATCATTTTCCTAACATCATTGAGTGAAGATTTGCCACCGTTAACTGATCAGACCTATATGTGACTTAGTGTTGTCCTGTTCCTCACTCAAAGGGTGGACAATAATTGCTTGCATACTTAAAGGAGTCCACATCCATGAACTTAAATAAAAATATTTGCCCCAACTGCTGTTTTATGAATTGGTTCACATCAATTTTTCCTAGCTTTCTGCTTGCTGACATCCTAGACATACAGTAAGTATTCATTCAACTTAACATAGAGCACTACAGTCAATTAGGACCATGAAAGAAGTTTCACAAAATTGAAAAATTTACATTTAAAAAAATATAAGCTTTTAATTTAGGATTATATTAATTTTTGCATTATTTAAATTTAGCACCAATCAGTCCACCTGGATGTTAAAAACAAACAGATGAACTTCCTTGTTTAGAACTTCACCCGTTTGTGGCATTGTAGATGTTACTATGAAGGAGAGGAGAGGCAAAGCCTGCATGAATATATGTACACTCCACTCCTGAATAATACTAACCGAGACACAGAATGTATTTTTATTGGGACCTCCACGAGAAACTTGCCCAGTTTTCTGATCGGATCTGAAGGAGAATGGCAGCTGCCCTAAGTACTGAAGGAATCAACGAGAAAATGTTAAATGTTCCTTCGTGAATTTTGGAGAAGTGATACTTCATAAAAGTCAAAATGTCTGTTACCAAAATTCTGCTCCCACACAAGCAGAGCCACATGAAAGGGTTCCCTGCAATCTGCATGCTTTCCTATGGCTTGGCAAATCTACACAGCCTGTTTGACCGGCTCTTACACATTCTTTAGGTCAGAACCTGACTGACAGCTTTAAAGTGTCTCTCAACACTGAAGATACATCAGACCTAAATGCTATGCCAACATTCACACAGTAGGGAAACAAATCCTTCTACCCACCAAGGCAGCACTGACTGTCAGGTCTTCATTTGCACTAATCCCTTAGTAATCCAATTTTGTTCCTTATCATATTGTCGTCAATCCCTCCAGATTCTGCCACTCACGTTAAAAAAACAGTATTAGTGCAGACAATCAATCTACCACCATGCACATTTTTGGGGATGTGGAAGAAACCAGAGCAGCAGAGAAATCAACAATACTGCAGGGAGAATGTTCAAATTCTACAAAGACAGTGCCCAAGCTCAGGATTGAACCATGTCTCTGGAACTGACAGGCAGCAGCTCAATTAGCTGCATCACTGTACTACTCATTCTCCACCTGATTTGACCCAATGGGATTAAAATCGACTGCAGTGAATCATCTTTATCATGTTCTACCCAGTAACACTAAATCTCCACTAATTATTTCTTCATACTCAAGTGCCTGACAACACGTACCTACATTCCCATACCCACAATGGGAAATAAGGACTGGGTAACATTTTCTCAAAACATGGTTTGTTGGTATCGAGTGCTTGGGCCTCAGTTGTAGCTGAATTTTGATATAGTGCATTAATGCCCCAAACCCTTAGGGTACACTAAAGTTTCGAAGCAACTATACTTGAAATCAGATATGGCTCCTGTAATCCTAAACTACTTCACTTCCTCATTCAGGCCTGCAGCAGGCTGGCTGCATAAACTCCTCCTAGGAGCCAAGAATTCTGCAATTACTGCTCCTCTACCAGCCACTATGAGATGAAGCCTTGTTTTTCTTTGATCCTAATTTCCCCTTTCTTCCAATTAGCTGTTCTCACAAATCCTTGGTTACAATTGGGGAATTGTCACCATGGTGGAATTTTAAAAACATTTATTGTGTTTCAGTCTTTTCCCGTTCTTCCCTTTGACTCATGCAAAACACAATTCTGCAGAAGCATACCTCCAAGTGGCACTTTGACTCAAGTCAGTAAGCCAATTCTAAATCAAAGCTGATGGGTTCAAGATGCCTCTGGATCTAAGCATTTAAACTAGTCTGGCATTTCACTGAGGGAGTGTTACACGGTTAGAAGTGCAATCTTTTCTACAAGCTACAAACTGGGACTCCTTCTGCCTGCTTAGGGAATATAGAATAACTTATTGCAAAAATTCTTGAAGAGTGCAGGGTTATTCTGGTATCTTGCCAAGTGCTGCTTCCTTAATCAAGCCACTAGAAATGAATTATATAATTGTTTAGATGAGCCAAATGCGAGACTAATTTATGCATAATAATTGCTGCTTACATCTATAATTTAGTACAATTTAGTTTCAAAACACCTTAGGATGTCCTGAAAATATAGTGACCTGCCACACAAATCCACTTTCTTTCTCGCTTGAACTTATCTGGATCAAATTATAGCTTAATATTAAGGCCAATATCATCTTATGATTTTTCTAAAAACTTTTTAAATGTCATTTAAAATTTAACCTCTTAGCAGAGCACCACCCCTGGAGCAATGTGCAAGAAAGAAAACTGAAGCAGAATCAGGTTTAAAATCAATGACATATGTCGTGAGATTTGGTGCTTTACAGCAGCAGTGCAATAAATAATTTAAAAAAAAGCTATAAATTACAATAAGTAATAATTAAATTAAATAACTAATGTAACAGGAGAGAGACAAAAAATAATGAGGTAATGCAAACACGAGGAGATCTGCAGATGCTGGAAATTCAAGCAACAAGTTCAGTCCTGATGAAGGGTCTCGGCCCGAAACATCAACTGCACTTCTTCCTATGGATGCTGCCTGGCCTGCTGCGTTCCACCAGCATTTTGCATGGGTTGCATGAGGTAGTGCAATTGAGTCCATTGTCCGTTCTGAAATCTGATGGCAGAGGGAAAGAATTTGCTCCTAAAATGTTGGGTGTGTGTCTTCAGGCTCCTATATCTCCTCATTGATGATAGTAATCAGAAGCGGGCATGTCAAGGGTGATGTAATGGTCTGTCTTTTGCTCAACTTTACCGTGACATGTTGGAGGTATAACAAGTGTCGGCAGCTTGGTAGTTCAGGTGCTCTTCCAGTGAGATGTGGGATTCCAGGGTATCTGAAAGTCTCCCAGATGACCATATCTGCATGAATTGCACAAAATTTCATCTCCTGACTACCCAAGTCAAGGAACTGAAGCTGGAGCTAGATGTATACAGGACCAAGACGTACAAAATAGCTGGATGAACTCAACAGGTTGGGCAGCATCCGTTGAAAGAAGCAGTCAACGTTTCGGGTCGAGACCCTTCGTCAGGACTAAAGGAGGGGGCAGGGGCCCTATGAAGAAGGTGGGGGGAGGGTGGAAAATCAATCAGAGGAAAGATCAAGGGGTCGGGGAGGGGAAGCAGGGAGGGGATAGGCAGGAGAGGTGAAGAAGGAATGTAAGGGGAAAGCACTATGGGTAGTAGAAGAAGGCAGAGTCATGAGAGGTGATAGGCAGCTAGAAGAGGAGACAGAGTGAAGGTGGGTTGGGGGAAGGGAGAGGGAGGGAATTACTGGAAGTTGGAGAATTCGATGTTCATACCAAGGGGCTGGAGACTACACAGACAGTATATGAGATGTTGTTCCTCCAACCTGAATTTGGCCTCATCATGGCAGTAGAGGAGGCCATGTATGGACATATCCGAATGGGAATGTGAAGCAGAGTTGAAGTGAGTGGCAACCGGGAGATCCTGTCTGTTGTGGCGGACGGAGCGTAGGTTCTCGATGAAGCGGTCCCCCAATCTGCGTCGGGTCTCGCCGATGTAGAAGAGGCCGCACCGGGAGCACCGGATGCAATAGATTACCCCAACAGACTCACAAGTGAAGTGTTGCCTCACCTGGAAGGACTGTTTGGGGCCCTGAATGGTGGTAAGAGATGAGGTGTAGGGACAGGTGTAGCACTGACGCTTGCAGGGGTAAGTGCCAAGTGGGAGATCTGTGGGGAGGGACGTGTGGACCAGGCAGTCTTGGAGGGAACGATCCCTGCGAAAAGCAAAGAGGGGTAGAGAGGGAAAGATGTCCTTAGTGGTGGGGTCCTGTTGAAGGTGGCGGAATTTGCAGAGGATAATATGCTGGATCTGGAGGCTGGTGGGGTGATAGGTGAGGACAAGGGGGACACGGTCCCTGTTGTGGTGACGGGAGGATGGGGTGAGGGCCGAAATGCGGGAAATGGAGGAGATGCGGGTGAGGGCATCATTGATGACGGCAGAAGGGAAACCATGATTCTTAAAGAAAGAGGATATTTGGGATATCCTGGAACGAAAAGCCTCTTCCTTGGAGCAGATGCAGCAGAGACGGAGGAACTGGGAAGAGGGAATAGAATTTTTGCATTTGGCAGGGTGGGAAGAGGTATAATCAAGATAGTTATGGGAGTCAGTGGGTTTATAGAAGATATCAGTGGACAGTCTATCTCCAGAAATGGAGACCGAGAGTTCGAGAAACGGGAGAGAAGTGTCCGAGATGGACCAAGTGAATTTGAGGGCTGGGAGAAAGTTAGAGGCAAAGTCGATGAAATTGACGAGATCAGCATGGGTGCAGGAAGCAGCACCAATGTAGTCGTCAATGTATCGAAGAAAAAGTTGGGGAGCAGTACCATTATAGATTTGGAGCACAGACTGTTCCACATAACCCACGAAGAGGCAAGCATAGCTAACCCATGCGAGTGCCCATAGCTACACCCTTGGTCTGAAGAAAGTGGGAAGAGCTGAAAGAGAAGTTATTAAGTGTGAGTACCAGTTCCGCCAACCAGAGGAGTGTGTTGGTGTTGGGGAACTGGTGAGGTCTATTGTCCAGAAAGTAGCGGAGGGCTTTGAGGCCTTCTTGATGGGGAATTGAAGTGTATAAGGATTGGACATCATCTGGAGGGCTAAAAACCTCAGCAATACGATTTTTACTGAGGTGGTCACGTCCAGAGCAGGCTTCAGATAGTAGATGGGTGACCACCAGAAGTGAGGGAGTAAGCTGTCAGTGTAGGTTCCCCCATGGCCATTCCCCTCAACAAGTATACCCTTTTAGATACTGCTGGGGAGATGACATATCAGTGCAAAGCAGCAGTCATTTGAATGGCAGTGAGGCCAGCACTGAGTCTCAGGATGGAAGGGTAAAGTCAGGCAGAGTAATAGTTATAGGAGACTCAATAGTTAGGGGAAGTACAGCAGAATCAATGGTAACAAAGGTGAAGCCAGGATGGTGTGTTATCTCACAGGTGCTAAGTTCCAGAATGTCTCAGAGTGGCTGCAAAAAATTCTCAAGTGAGAGGGTGAACAGCTAGAATTTGTGGTGCACATTGGTACCAATAACATAGGTAGTAAGTGGGAAATGTCCAGCACAGTTACGATAATTATAGGGGATTTCAATTTGCAGGTAGACTGAGAAAATTAGCTTTGTGCTAGATACCAGAAGAAGGAATTTGTAGAATGCCTATGGGATTGCTATTTGGTTTAGCTTGTATGTGACACACTAGAGGAAGGACAGTTCTGGATTGGATGTTGTGTAATGAACCAGATTTGATTAGGGAGCTTAAGGTAAAGGGACCCTCAGGAGGCAGTGATCATAATATGATAAAAATCACACAGCTCTGGCAGGGTTTGCAAGACATTACTTCCTATAAAGCGAAACCCAATAGCATGAATGCCAGAGGAACTCAACGCCTTCTATGCCCTCATTGAAAGGGAGAATATAACAACAGCTTTGAGGGTACCTGCTGCACCTAATGAAACTGTGATCTCTGTCTCAGAGGATGACGTTAGGCTGTCTTTAATGAGGGTGAACCCTCGCAAGGTAGAATGTCCTGATGAAGTAGCTGGTAAGGCTCTGAAAACCTGTGCCAACCAACTGGCAGGAGTATTCAAGAACATTTTCTACCTCTTACTACTATGGGCAGAAGTTCCCACTTGCTTTAAAAAGGCAACAATTATACCAGTGCATAAGAAGAATAATGTGAGCTGCCTTAATGACTATCACCCAGTAGCACTACATCTACACATCATATCTACAGTGATGAGGATTAGTGATGAGAGGTTAGTCGTGACTAGACTGAACCCCTGCCTCAGCAGGGACCTGGACCCATTGCAGTTTGCCTATCGCCACAATAGGTCAACAGCAGACGCAATCTCAATGGCTCTCCACACGGCCTTAGACCACCTGGACAACACAAGTACGTATGTCAGGATACTGTTCATCAACTATAGCCCAGCATTTAATACCATCATTCCCACAATCCTGATTGAGAAGTGGCAGAACCTGGGCCTCTGTACCTCCCTCTGCAATTGGATCCTTGACTTCCTATAGTTTATTAGGAGTTTGAAGAGATTTGGTATGTCAACAAGTACACTCAAAAACTTCTATAGTTGTACTGTGGTGAGCATTCTGACAGGCTGCGTCACTGTCTGGTATGGGGGGGGGGGGGAGGGCGGGGAGCGGTGCTAGTGCACAGGACCGAAAGAAGCTGCAGCTGTACATTTAGTCGGCTCCATCTTGGGCAGTAGCCTTCAAAGTACCCAGGACATCTTCAGGGAGCAGTGTCTCGGAAAGGCAGTGCCCATTATTAAGGAACTCTAGCACCCAGGGCATGCCCTTTTCTCACTGCTACCATCAGGCAGGAGGTACAGAAGCCCGAAGGCACACACTCAGCAATTCAAGAATAGCTTCTTCCCCTCTGCCATCAGAGTCCTAAATGGACATTGAACCTGTAAACTTGAGTTTTAATATAGATATTATTTTTAATATATACTATTTCTGTTTTTTGCATGGTTTTTAATCTATCCAATATCCGTACACTGTAAACAAATTATTTATTTATTTTTATTATTATTGTATTTTTTCTCTTTTTCTATATTACGTATTGCATTGAACTGCTGCTGCTAAGTTAAATAATTTCATGACACATGCCAGTGATAATAAGCCTGATGCTGATTCTGCAGTGTGAAAGGAAAACAAAGTCAGTTTTATCAGCGTTACAGTGGAATAAAGGGAATTATATAGGCAAGTGAGAAGAGAAAGTGAGTAGATTGGAAGGGGACACTCTCAATGATAATGGCAGAACAAACATGGCTGCAGTTTCTGGAGGCAATTCAGAAGGTACATGATAGATACATCCCAAAAATGAAAACGTGTCTCAATAGCTCTTGAAAACCAAGGTTCCTTAAACCTGTTATCCTTCCCTTTTGTTCGGACTGCCACATACAAGTCAATATGTGTAAAGTTTAAATCGCCTACTATAACAGCCTTGTGTTTCTTGCAACAGTCTGTGATCTCTCTGCAGACTTGTTCCTCTAAATCCCACGGACTGTTGGCTAGTCTATAATATAGCTACATTAATAGTCATGCATTTCTTATTCTTCAGTTCCACCCATAGAGCCTTACTAAACAAGTTCTCCAGTCTATCCTGATGGAGCAATGCTGTGACTTTTTCCCTGACCAGTAACACCACCAGTCTCTCTTTAATCCCTCCTGCTCAGTTGCTTTTAAAACAACAGAACCCTGGAATACTGAGCTGCCAGTCTTGCCCCTCCTGCCCTTCCTGCAGCCAAGTTTCACTAACGTCTACAATACCATAATTCCATGTGTTGATAACTGCCCCTAGTTCATCTGCCTTTTCCACAATACTTCTTGCATTGAAATATATGCAGCTGAGAATGTTAGTCCTACCATCCTCAACCTTTTGATTCCTAACTTTGTCTGAGGAGTTAATAACATGTGTCTCCACAACCTTTCCACTGTATATTCTGGCATTCTGGTTCCCATTCCTCTGCAACTCTAGTTTAACCCCCCCCCCCCCCAACTCTACCCCTTCACCATGCAGCACTAACAAACCTTGCTGCTAGTATATTAGTCTCCTTCCAGTTCAGGTACACTCTCTTCTGTACAGATTCCACCTTCCCTGGAATGATCCAAAAATCTTATGCCCTCACTCCAACGCTAACTCTTTAGCCATATGTTAACCTTCCTAGTTCTGGCCTCACTAGCACAGGTAGCTGTTTTGAGATCACAACCTTAGACATCTTGTCCTTTAACTTATCACCTAATTCTCTGAACTCACTTTGCAGAGCCTCGTCACTCTTCCTACCTATGTCATTGGTACCTATGTGGACCATGAGCTCTGGCTTCTCTTCCACTTAGGAATGCTGAGGACTCAGTCCAAGATGTCCAAGCTCCTGACAACATACCACCCAGGAATCTTGTTCTTGTCCATAGAACATCCTTTCTGTAAATCCCCTATCAACACATCTCCCCTCTTCTCCTCCCTTCCCTTCTGATTCACAGAGCCAGTTTCAGTGCCAGAGTCCTGAACACTGTGACTTTTCCCTGCAAGGTCACCCCCACCCCCGTCCTTGCCCTTAAACAGTATCCAAAGTGGTATACCTGTTGTTAAGGGGGAATGCCACAGGCATCCTCTTCACTGGCTATTTAACCCCTTTGCCCTTCCTGACTGTCAGCTATTCTCCTGCTTCCTGTGCCTTGTGCGTAACTATCTCTCTCTTTGTCCTTTCACTCCCTCAGCTTCCTGAGTGATCTGGAGTTCATCCAGTTCCACTTCCAACTCCTTTAGTTCAGCAAAGGTTTCAGGGTACTTGAAGGCGCATGATAAAGTAGGCCAAAGTCAGCATGCACAAAATCCTGGTGGAACGCGGCAGGCAGCATCTATAGGAAGAAGTACTGTCAATGTTTTGGGCCAAGTCCTTTTGTCAGGACGACAAAGTCAGCATGGTTTGTTTAAGGGAAAATCATCACTGTCAAATCGGCTGGAATTCTTTGAGGAAGTAACAAGCAGGACAGACAAAAGTCTTATGGTCTTTAGGTCATGGGGAATTTCAATATGCAAACAGATTGGGAAAAACAGGTTGTTTCTAGATCCCAAGAGATGGAAATTGTAGAATGCCTACGAGATAGCTTGTTAAGAGCATCTTGTGACTGAGCCCTCTAGGGAAAAGAGAATTCTGGATTGTGTGTTATGTAATGTATCAGATCTGATGAGGGAGATTAAGGTAAAGTAACCCATAGGAGGCAGTAATAATAATATAATAGAATTCACCCCGCAGTTTCAGAGGGAGAAGATTGTCAGATGTGTCAGTATTACAGCAGGGTAAATGAAATTATAAAGGCATAAGAGAGGACACGGCCAACATTTATTGAAAGGTGAGGCTATCAAGGATGCCAAAAGAACAGAAATAGCTGGAGTTTCTGTGGGCAATTTGGAAGGTGCAGTATTGATACATCCCAAAGATGAAGAAGTATTCTAAAAGATGGATGAGGCAACTGTAGCTAATAAGTGAAGTCAAAAACAGCATAAAAACCAAAAAGAGGACATATATTAGAGCAAAATTAGTGGGAAGTTAGAGGATTGGGAAGTTTTATAAAACCAATAGGGGGCAACTAAAAAAGACCATCAGGACAGAAAAGAAGAAATACGATGGTAAACCATAACAGAGGATACCAAAATTCTTTTCATACATAAAAAGGTGGTGAGAGTGAATATTGGACCACTGGAAAATGAAGCTGGAGACAAAGTAATGTGGGACAAAGAAATGACAAATCAATTTAATGAGTATTTTGTGTCTGTCTGCACTATGGAAGACACTAGCATAATGTCAGAAATTTAAGAGTGTCAGGTGAGAGAGGTGAGTGTAGTTGCTTGGAAAGACCTTAATGGTCTAAAGGTAGATAAGTGATCTGGAACAGATGGACTACACCCCAGAGTTTTGATAGAGGTAGCTGAAGAGATTGTGGAGATATTAGTAACATTTAAAGAACCAATGTATTCTGGAATGGTTCAGGAAGACTGGAACATTGCAAATATCACTCCAGTCTTTAAGAAGGGGGGAGGCAGAAGAAAGGAAATTATAGGCCTGTTAGCCTGACTTTTTACAGTTAATACGATACTTCTACGACTCAGGGTGCTCTGGAGTTTGGAGTTCAATTCCAACACTGTCTGAAGGGGTCTGTACATCCTCCCCATGGAGTGCATGGGTTTTCACCAGGTGCTCCGATTTCCTTCCACAGGTCAAAGGCATTCTGGATAAGTTAATTGGTCATTGTAAATTGTCCCACGATCTGGTTAGGGTTAATCACGTTTGTCGGGGATTGCTGCAGCAGTGTGGCTCAAATTGGCAGAAGGACCTACTCCACGGGATATCACTAAATAAATAACAATAATAAGAATCCATGATTAAGGATGAGGATTTGGTGTATTTGGAGACAGATGATAAAGTAGGCCAAAGTTTGCATGGATTCTTTAAGGGGAAATCTTACCTGACAAATCTGATGGAATTCTTTGAGGAAATAACAGGCAGGATAGACAAAGGAGAATCAATGGTTGTTGGTTACTTATTTTTTCAGAAGACCTTGACAAGGTGCCACACATGAGGCTTCTTAACAAGATAATAATCCATGGTATTAGATGAAAAACTCTAGAATGGAATAGCCTTGTCTGGTTGGCTGTCAGTGACTATTCGTGTTCTGCAGGGGTCAGTATTGCAACCGTTTTTTTTCATGTTATTTGTCAACAACATGAATGAGGGAATTGATGGGATGGCTTTGTGGCTTAAGTCTGCAGATGATACAAAGATAGTTGGAGGAGCAGGTAGTGTTGAGGAAGCAGGGAATGAGCAGAAGGACTTAGACAGATTTGGATAATGGGCAAATAAGTGGCAAATGGAATATAATGTACAGAAGTATATAGCCATGCACTTCGGTAGCAAGAATAAAGGCATAGACTGTTTTCTAAATGGGAAGAAAATTGAAAAATCAGAGATGCAAAAGGGACATGGGAGTCCTTGCATGCTTTTCTAAAGGTTAACTTATAGGTTCAATGGGTGATAGGGAAGGCCAATATAATGTTAGCATTCATTTCAAGAGGACTAGAATAAAAGAGCAAGGATGTAATGCTGAGGTTTTTTAAGGCATTAGTCAAACTGCACTTACAGTATAGTGAGCAGTTCTGGGCATCTTATCTGAGAAAAGATGTACTGGAATTGGAGAGGGTCCAGAGGAGGTTGATGAGAATGAAAGGGTTAATGTATAAAGAGTGTTTGATGGCTCTGGGCATATGGCCTGCTGGAGTTTAGAAGAATGAGGGGGAATCTCATTGAAAACTATCAAATATTGAAGGACCTAGATAGAGTGAATGTTTCCTATTGTTAGGGCGTATTAGACCAGCGGGCACAGCCTCAGAATAGAGGGACATTCGTTTAGAACAGAGATAGGGAAAAATTTCTTTAGCCAGAAAATAGTGAACCTGTGAAATTCATTGCCACACAAGTCTGTGCAGGTGAAGTTATGGGTATATTAAGGCAGTGTTTAATAGGTTCTTGATTATTCAGGATGTCAAAGGTTATGGAGAGAAGGCAGGAGAATGGGGTTGAAAGAGCTAATAAATCAGCTGTGATGGCATGGTGGAGCAGCCTCACTGGGCCAAGTAGCCAAATTCTGCTCCCATGTCCTTTGGTCTTACAGTCTGTGCATTTATTTTGTCTGTGCTTTATTTTGGCTCCCACAGTCCTTGATCGGAACAACAATGTCATCTAATATCTCTGAATTAGAAATATAAAGTATTAGTACAAGAGTGGATTGATGCCTTGGTACAATCTGCCAAACTAAAAGTATTTGTAAACATCTAAACATTGTGACCCGAGATCAAAGGAGATAAAGAGTGTAAAGATTAAGCAAAGTTTACTCAGCAACAGAAAAAAAAGTTAAAGTGTTTGTAATTGCCTTGTGAACAAAAGGTGACCTTCATTTATGCTCTACCAGAAACATGTAATAAAGTTTCATTGCCCTTCTTGAATAGCAAGAAACCCATTCATTTTATAAACTATTATCCATAGTAGAATAGCTACAGAAGTGTTTCTAATGAAAATAAGAAAACTTACTTTCAAGCATGAGAAGCTGCCTAATGGCTAAGTAAGGTGATGGTAATCCATTTAGAGCTTTTAACTTCAGTCATTCTGCTAAGTACACTCAGAACAAAATGTTGTATTTGCTAATATTCCAACATAGATGATGTGGGCGAAAGCAAAATCAGGAGAATCCCTTGAAATAAAATATCTATTAGAAGAAAAGTACATTAACACATGAAAATAATTTTTCCATAAGTTTGTTTAAAAACAATGCTTTGTTCAAAAGGCGTTGCTAGTGCAAGGTGTAAATCAGCATTAGGATTTAAAACTCTGCTTTTGAGTGATGAAGTGAAAGCCTGTGATGCTGTCATGTAGTTTTGCTCTTTCTGTTCAACTCACAGAATAGGAAAATAACGTTTTGGAAGATATAGTTTCAAACTGAAAATTCTTATCTCAATTCTCTCTCAATATCTATAGCTCTATTCATGCTTTTATACAAATCTTGATCTTACTCCTAATTTCTTCAGCCTGTATCATACTCAATTAATTCTAATTTGGTCTTCCGTGCACCTGAGGTACTTAATTTTTAACTAATGTGCTTTACGATTTTGATATTAGAAAATTCCAGACGTTAAGAACACATCTTGAGCCCTTAAAATGTTAACTATTGATATGCACTGCTATATTTCTCTTGTGCTTGGACTAGTATTCAAAATCAGTGGTACATTGTTATAGTTGAGTTAATCTGTTTGCATCAATAACAGTATATGCTACATTTTCTGCACTATGTACCACTCTACCCCTGTACTCTCATATCAGCATGGCCAGATTCTGGTCTAACTCTATTTACAAGTTTGCAGATGATACCCCTCTGGCGGGCTGTATCCCCAATAATGTTGAGTTGGAGTACAGAAAGGAGAAAGTGAACTTAATAACATGGTGCCATAACAAACACCTTTCCCTCAATGTCAACTAACACGTTTATTGATTTCAGGAAGGGTGACAGTGTGCATGCTCCTGTCTATGTCAATGGTGATGAGAGCTTCAAGTTCCAAGTAGTGAATACTACCAATAACTTGTCCTGGTCCAACCATGTTGATGTTATGGCCAAGAAAACAGACCAAAGCCTCTACTTGCCCAGAAGGCTAAAGAAATCTGACATATCCCTTCCAACACTAAACGATTTTTATAAAGCATCCTGTCTGGATACATAGTGCTTTGATATGCCAATTGCTGTGCATGTGACCACTGTGGTGAACTACATATACCTGTCTGGACACGCCCCCCCTGCTGACTGCTCCTGTGGCTCCTCCCACTGACCCCTGTATGAAGGCGATTGAGGCCTGAGCCCTGCGCTCAGTCTCCAGGATGTAGCATGGTGGTCAATTACTGCTTGATCTTTCTTCCAGTCAATAAAAGCTGATATCTCACCTCCCGTCTCAGAGAGTTATTGATGGTGCATCAACCACAAGAAAATGTAGAGAGTTATTGACACAGCTCAGCACGTCATGGGCTCTGGCTTCACTTCTTGCTGCTTCAATAAAGCAGTTAGCACCACCCTTCCAGGACATTCTCTCTTCTTCCGCTCTCGTCAGGCAGAAGAAGTCTGAAAGCACAAAGACAGTTTCTTCCTCACTGTTATAAGACTATTAAATGGTTTCCTAATAAGATAAGGAGGACTCTCAAACTCACAATCTAATTTGTTGTGATCTTGCTACTTCATAGTTTGCCTGCACTGTATTTTCTCTGCAGTTTTACACTTTAGAGTGTAAAGTGTTATTGTTTTACCTTGTTCTGCTCAATACACCATGTAATGATTTGATTTGTATGGATAATACGAAAGACAAACTTTTCATTGTATCTTGCTGCATGTGACCATAACAAACTTTTATCAATTCAATATGTATACCAATATTAATGCTTAAGACAACTTTTGAAGATAAGTTTCCTATTCCAATACTCTGACCCCTGGTTCATAAGGTAACATAATGACCTTAGTCAGAAGCATTGAGTTCAAGTCTCACACCAGAGGTCCATTCTAACATGCCAGTGCAGTACTGGAGAAGTGATACAGCATTAAGAATGTGTCTTTTTGATGAGGCATTGTCTGCTTATTCCAGCGGATGCACAAGATTCTGCTCCACAGTTTCAAAGACCAGGGCGGTCATCATTAACGGTAATTTTTAAATCAATAATCGGTTTGGATACCATCAGTTAGAAGGAGAGGTTGGACAAACCTGGATTGATTATTTTCTGGAGCACTGGAGGCCAAGAGTGATATGATAGAAGTATATAAAACTGTGAGAGGCACTAATAGGGTAGTTAGTTAGAGTCTTTCTCCCAACATGGAAATATGAAACTCCAGAAAGCACAGCTTTAACACGAGAGGAGGGAAATTTAAAGTAGATTTGCGTGGTAAATATTTTACACAGAGAGTGATAAGTGCCTGGAAATCACTGTCTGATGAGGTGGTAGAATCAAATATGGAAGGAATGTTTAAGAGGCCATTAGACACATGAATAGGCAGGAAGTGGAGGGATATAGATCATTTATGGGCTGATGGGATTAAAGGCACTGACATCATGATCACTATCAATATTGTGGGGTAAAAGGACCTGCTCATGTGTTGTACAGTTCTGTGCTCTATGTAATCATTAGAACATAAAATGTGTTGTATTGTTCTGTGCTCTATGTAATCATTGGAATGTATCACTTGGCCAGTATCTCCTTTGGCCTGTTGGAGCTAATTGTGCACAAATTGATGGCATGTTAATTGAAACTAATCAGATGTCAAATACTTTGTTAGTGGCCTTAAATGTTTTGAAAGATGCTATGATACGCAGGAATTTTAGCCTGCTGCAAATTCTTCTTTTCTGTTCAGCAATCCCAGTGGAGGATTGGTCTTGTCCTGGACAGGAAACAGAAATCATATTTGTTTGCTGAGTAATTCCAATCTCTTTTACTGCCAACTTCTTGTTCACCATGACTTCTTCTCTTTTGTTTGTCTTGAAGCTACAAATGAATCATTTTGCACAAAGCAGTTCTAGGTTTCTCAGTCATCCTTGACCTACTGAAAAAAACAGTTAACAAAACAATTGCAGTTTCAAATTTGGCAACAAAAAATATATTGCAGTCTCTCTCCCCAAATGCCCATTGGTTATTTCCAGGACCCGCACTTTGCCTTTCTTACAATCTTTAAATCAACTTATAAAATCTAAATCTTATACCATTAAATGCTGAATTACCTTTCCTTATTTACTTAGCAGCCCTTCTGACCCAAAGAGAGTCTAACTTCCTTATGATATTCAAAGACATTTTCATGGTCAAAATAACAACCTCCTGAAGGTCACACTTGACCAGAGAATGAACTTAACTAACCACATAATTAGCTGTAACAAGAAGCCACAGGCTAAGTGAATGATTCATCACACGATTCCACAAATTTTTTCCATCACATATAAAGGTGCAGAAGATAAAATGCTTTCCAGTCATCTAGATGAGCAAAACTCCACAACATTCAGCATAATTTCTCCTCTCTTCAGGTCAGGGTAACCTGCCTGATTGCACCCACCCCACCAACTAGTTTGTATATTCATTCCCTAATTGCTCATTACTCAAAGATACCACTGTGAGTATACCTTAAAATACAGCAGCAACAAAGAAAGAATCTTTTGATAGCACCCCTGAATCCCTCATCCTGTCAAAGTGAATGCCAAAAACGCTCTGCAAAACAAGCATCCAGACGCTTCCTTCATAATTGCAGGAGACTTCAATCATGTTAACCTGAAGGACGTTCTAGCCAAATTCCACCAACACATCACCATGGCTACTAGAGGAATAAACATGCTTATACAAACAGACGCAGTACTTACAAAGCCATCCCACGCCCGCACCTTGGCCTCTATAACCACATCTCCATAATGTTAATCCAAACATACTGGCTGCTGCTGAAAATGGAGGAACCATTCAAGAAGACCATCGCTGTGTGGACTAATGAGGCAATCTCTATGCTCCAGCCCTGTTACGAACGAACGATCTGGCAGATGTTCAAGCAGGCTTCCACAAACGGAGCAGACACAGACCGGAGCGATCTGCTTCATCTGTCACAGACTACATTCGTATGTGTGTAGACAATGTTGATGCCTCCAGAAAAGTCATAACATGTCCCAAACAGAAGCCCTGGCTGAACGCAGAGGTGCACACCCTACTAAAAGTCTGGGACCCTGCCTTTAGGTCTGGCAACAGAACAGCTCTCAGAGATGCCATCGGAAATCTTACTCAGGCATCAAGAACACAAAGACTGTCTACGCACAAAAAAAATTCAGAAGCACCTGTCCGATAATGATCCCCATCATCTGTGGCTGGGCATCAAGGACTAGGCCAGGAAAAATAGCATCGACTGTACCAATGATGCCTTCCTCCCTGATGCTGTAAACAACTTTTAGACATGCTTCGAGGCATGCAACACAACACCGGCCATTAAAGCTACCCTTTCCCCCAGGTGAGCAGCCACTGTCTGTAACAACAGCAGAGAGCCAACCCTAGTAAGCCAGTTGGGCCAGACAACTTCCCAGGCTGAGTACTCAGGGAGTGTGCACACTGATTTCTTCTCAGACATCTTCAGCCACTCATTTAGCTACCGTCCCCACATGATTCAAAGTAACCACCATCCTCTCTGTACCAAAGATCTCTACACCTTCAGAACTAAACGACTACTGCCCAGCAGCATTGACACCAATCATTATGAAGTGCTTTGAATGACTATTAATAGCACCTATCCAAAACTTCATTTCTGCCATATTGGACCCAATATACTTACCAACAGTATTACTCTATGACAGATACTATGGCATCAGTCATGCCCCTGGCCCTGACACACCTAGAAGCCAAGAACACTAATGTCAATATGCTGTTTCTGGATTTTAGTTCAGCATTCAATATTATTGTCCCACAGGCCTTGATGAATAAACTCCTACTCCTCAGTCTAAATACACCACCGTGCAACTAGATGTTGGACTTCCTAACCAATCATCCTCAGATAGTCAGGATGCACAGTCATTCCTCGCTCCCCGTCATCCTCAACATGGGTGCCCCACAGGACCTTGTGCTAAGCCCATTGCTGTTCACTTTGCTCACAGATGACTCAGTGGCCAAACACCCAGGTGATCACATTGTCAAGTTCACCGTTGACACCACAGTGGTGGGGCTCATTACCAACAACAATGAGATGGCCTACAGAGAGGAGGTGAAAGAGCTCAATGCCCGGTGCCAGGCAAATAACCTTTTCCTCAATGTCAACAAGACAAAGGAGAACTTGCACTATTCCCATCCCTCATTACTTAACTAGCATAGTGGTGGAAACTGTGAACAGGTTCAAACTCCTGAGAGTGCTCATCTCGCATAAACTCCCATGGTCCCAGAACACATTCTGTACAATCAGAAGAGCTCTCCAAAGCCTCTACTTTCTGAGGAACTGAAAAGAGCTGGACTAGGTATATCTATACTGATACCATTCTATAGATGTGCAGTAGAGAGCATCCTAACAAGCTGTATTTCTTTAAGGTATGGAAACTGCGCCACGACAGACAGAAAGACTCTGCAATGGGTAGTCAAAATAGCCCTATGCATCATCTGCTCATCATCAAGGACATATCTGAGAAAGATGTTGGAAAAGGGCCAGTAATATCATAAGGGATCTCACTCACACACCTCATGGACTGATGGCCCCACTTCCATCAGGGAAGAGGCTATGTAGCACCAAACCAGGATCACCAGAATCAAAAGCAGTTACTTTCCCTCGGCAATAAGGCCTCCGCTCACTAACCCACCACTACTACTTTATCATTTCCTGTTAGTCACGGTATGTATAGACACTTCTGTGTCTAGTGTGACTTCATGAACATTGAATCAATCTTGTATATAAACTATCTTATATATTTATGTTTATTGTGATTTCTTTATCATTGTGTTTCTTATCTTATTATGGGTTTTTTTTTGTTCTGCATCAGAGCCATAGTACCAATTACTTCATTCTCCCTTACATTTGTGTACTCCAAATGTCATTAACCAATCCTGAAACTTGAATAAGGTCACCACAATACAGGAACAATACTCCATCCTAGCTAGTCTCCTGGTCACACATTTTTCTTTTAATGCTACTATATCATTTTTTACTTAGTCATAAATTTAGAACTCTGTAGCTAATAGCACAACGGGGGCATAGGGGTAGTAGGAGTTCCTTCACCAAAATCATTCCAACATTTCAATAAGACAGGTCTTCATTATTGAATTAACTGTATTACTTACATCTTTCATATACATGAGGAGTAAAAATTATTATGTTGCATCTCCGTCTAAATGTGCAATTTATAGTAATTTATAATAAATAGTACGTACAACAGGACAATCAATATAACATAGAAATACAGTTCTGTCAGCATGAATTAAACTGTCTGATGGCCTGTTGCTTCAGGTTTTAATGCTGCAGTACCGTTTTCCGGATGGTAGCAGCTGGAACAGTTTGTGATTGGGGTGACTTAGGTCCCCAATGATCCTTCAGGTCCTTTTTTCACACCTGTCCTTATAAATGTCCTGAACAGTGGGAAGTTCACATCTACAGATGTGCTGGGCTGTCCGCACCACTCTCTGCAGAGTCCTGCAATTGAGGGAAGTTCAGTTCCCATACCAGGCAGTGATGCAGCCAGTCAGGATGCTCTCAATTGTGCTCCTATTAAAAGGTCTTAGGATCTGGGGGCCCATACCAAACTTCTTCAACCATCTGAGGTGAAAGAGGTGCTGTTGGGCCTTTTTCACCATACAGCCAGAATGTACAGACCACGTGGGATCCTCAGTGATGTTTATGCCGAGGAGCTTAAAGCCATTCACCTTCTCGGCTCCCGATCCATTGATGTCAATAGGGGCTAGCCTGATTCTACTCCTCCTGTAATCCACAAGCAGCTCCTTTGTTTTTGCAACATTGAGGAAGAGGCTGTTTTCTAGACACCACTGTGTCAGGGTGATGACTTCTCTGTAGGCTGCCTCATTATTATTTGAGATTGGGTCAATCATTGTAGCGTCTTCAGCAAATTAAATTAGCAGATTGGAGCTGTGGGTGGCAACACAGTCATTGGTATACAGAGAGTAAAGGAGGGGGCTTAGTACACAGCCCTGAGGGGCACCTGTGTTGAGGGTCAGAGAGGCAGAGGTGAGGGAGCCCACTCTTACCACCATCCAGCGATCTGACAGGAAGTCCAGGATCCAGCTACACAAGGCAGGGTGAAGGTCAATGTCTCTGAGCTTCTTGCAGAGCCTGAAGGGAATTATGGTGTTGAATGCTGAACTGTAGTCCAAGAACAGCATTGCTCTAAATGAAATACACCCAGAAATTACACTTCCTCCCCCTTTAGATTAATGCAACATTAAACCATATATGTAGAGTTTATGTACATTCAATTTCTCTTTCATAAGCCCATGTTCCAAATAAACATGCTTTCTCAATAACAGTCCATAACTAACTTCATAGTTCTAAAGATTCAGTCTTTTGGGTGGCTCTCTGTTTCTTTCAGAATAGCACCCCTGGACCTGTGGAGTGGTGTCAGGTTTCACAGGTGTCTTGCCAACGATAACATTCTCATTGTGCCTTTGGACCTGTCAAATGGAATCAGGTTTAGTAGGTGCTTTGTCTAAAACAACATTCTCTGTTCACGGTGTCGCATTGCTGCCAGTGACATGATCATCCACTGTGTACATCTGTTCTTGTAGCGATCTGGGTGTCCACCTGTCTTCCTGGTAATCATGTGCTAGAACTCTTGTGTCCAGTCTCGAAGCTCCTTGCAGCTTCATTTGGCAACAAACTAAACTGTTTATTCTGCACTTTCCCCCGTAGATTTGGTTTCAGGAGGTCTATGCGAGATCTCAGAGACCAGTTCACGAACAGCATTGCAAGTGTCTGATTTGTCATTGCATGAACAGAGTCCGATTCACAAAAAGGAAGCGGTCCACCTAATCCTGTAGAGGAATATTCTCCTTGTCCATCATTTTTATGGACATCTTGAAGGTTTGGATAAACATTTCAGCTAACCCATTATACGTTGGGTGATGAGGAACTGATTTGAAATGTCTGCTGCCATTTTTCTTCATAAACAGTTGGAATTCTTCTACCATGTATTGTGGTGTGTTGTCACTCACAATGTCTTCTGGTAAGCCATTTCTGGCAAAGGTAGTCCTCAGAGCGGAGACAGTCTTTGCTGAGGTAGTTGAGTTCATTGGTATAACCTTGAATGAGCATCCACAGCAGTCAGAAACTTGGATACATGAATGGACCAGCAAAGTCAATATGTACTATTTGCTGCGGTAAAGATGGTCACTTCCATGGGTGTAATGGTGTCTGTGGTGCTGCATGTTAAACCTTTTGGCATCCAGAATGCTTTTTTCCAAATTTTCAATCTGTTTATCTATTCTTGAACACCACACGTAGCTCTGGGTGAGACTCTTCATGTGGACTGTACCCAGGTGTCCTGCATGCAGACTTTCTAACACTCTGGTGTGCAGTTTAGAGGGAACCACAACATGAGATCCACACATCACCGTTCTTTGACATACCGACAGTTGGTCTCATCTCACTGAGAAATCTGGAAACATAGGGTTACCATGAGTTGGTGTATAAGATGATGAGAGGCATTGATTGTGTGGATAGTCAGAGGCTTTTCCCAGGGCTGAAATGGCTGCCAAAGAGGGCACAGGTTTAAGGTGTTTGGGAGTAGGTACAGAGGAGATGTCAGGGGTAAGTTTTTATGCAGAGAGTGGTGAGTGTGTGGAATGGGCTGCCGGCAACGGTGGTGGAGGAATATACAATAGGGTCTCTTAAGAGACTTTGGAAGCGGTACATGGAGCTTAGAAAAATAGAGGGCTATGGGTAATCTTAGTAATTTCTAAGGTAGGGACATGTTCGGCACAAGTTTGTGGTTTTCTATGTTTCTATCTTTGCATTTTGATACCATAGTCTTTTGATAATGTCAGTTCATTCCTTGTTTCCCTTTGCTTTTCATAATTTGTTACCAGCAACTGGTCCACCAATGTGGTGTGGAACATTTCTGCTGGGTCACAGTGTGAAGACTTTTCTTCTTCAATTGCCAGTAGTGGAAGATGTGAGAAGCCATCAGTATTACTGTGTTGTTTGGTACCCTTGGCTGTCCATCGATTTCGATGTTGACTGTGCTGAGAGTTTAGTCTGTGCAGGTACGTTTATGGGCCACAAGACCAGCACTGGATCGGCACGGTCTCCCACATCGGTTGCATTTGTGATTTGACTGGTCTAGCACTGAATGTCTGCGTTCATGACTTGCTTCATATTTCTTCCGCCTTTTCTCCTCGACAGCTGGGATTGACTTCTTGACAATGCAGCAGCAGTTCTTCTGTCCAAAGTATCTTTCTCCCAGGTGTTGACATTCATGTCAGCGTTCCTCATATGGTGCTTGAGCACATCTTCGTAGCGCAGCTTCTGACCACCATGCTTCCTCTTTCCTTCATGTAGCTCCCCACAGAAAACAGCTGTGGGTAAACGATCATTGCTCATTCTTGTGACATGGCCAGTCCAACGCAGCTGAGAATCTGTGATGAACGATTCTGCGCTGACTGTCCCAGCACGTTTGAGCACCTCCACATCTGGTACCCTCTCTTGCCACTTGATGTGTAATATTTGGCATAAATGCCTGAGTTGTGTCTTGGTCAATTTCTTGATGTGCTTCCGATACAATGTCATCATTTCAGTTAAATAAAGCAGAGATGATAAAATGGCTGTTATACACTTTGACCTTGGTTGCCATTTTAACGTCATAGTGAGACCAAAGTCGCTTCTGCAAAGCACCAAAGACTTTTGTAGCTGATTGAATTCTCCTCTCAACTTCCAGATCTGATGAGTCAGTGTTGGTCACAGCGCTTCCTAAGTATGTGAAAGAGTTAGAACATTTCAGTGCTACCCCATTGACCGATATGACTGATGGTTGGGTCTCACTGGGACTACACAGAGGAGGATGCTGGTACAGAAGTTCAGTTTTGGAGACATTGATTCTTAGACAAAAAAGAGTGGCAGCAAACAAGAAACGGTCTACGATTTCTTCAATCACATTAACATCAAAAGCAACCAGAGCTAAGTCGTCTGCATACAAAAGCTCTCTGACACATATCTCTCTTGATTTCTTTGAAGCTTTGAGTCTTGACAGGTTGAACAATTTTCCATCTGAGTGAGTCCTGATGTACTCACCTTTGTCCAAATTATGTCCAAAACTGCAGTAAGATATAGTGTGAACAAAGTTGGAGCAAGAACGCATCCCTGTTTTAACCCGTGGTTGATGGTGAAGGCTTCATCCTCCAATAGATACTTTGCCACACATGTTCTCATGAAACAACTTGATCACCATAACCAGCCTATCTGGACAGTCATAAGTTTTGAGCACTTCCCAGAGTCTTTCTCTGTCCACTGTATCAAAGGCTTGTGAGAAATCAACAAAGACAATGTACAATGGTTGCTGCTGTTCTACCACCTTCTACTGGAGTTGCCTCAAAGTAAAAATCATATCAGTGATTGTTCTTCTAGCCCTAAAGCCACATTGGCTTTCAGGAAGCACATCTTCTGAGATGATCTTGAGCTGGTTGAGCAGTATCTTCGCCATAATTTTGCCAGCTGTGGACAGAAGGGAGATTCCTTGGTGGTTTCCACAAACACTACGGCCGCCTTTCTCCTTGTAGATGATGACTATCAGTGCATCTTTGAAGTCCTGAGGGAGACATTGATTCTGCCAACAAGCATTATATAAGTTCAACAGTTCAGTCTTCAGAGCAGGACCACCTTGCTTCAGTACAGCTGATGGAATGCCATCCTGCCCAGGTGCTTTACCACTTCTGGTATCTTTTAAAGCCTTATTAAGTTCTGTCATAGTGATGAGTCCACATAGCTCTTCTGTTGTGAGCCTTTCACATGCATTGCAGTCAGCCGCATCTTGTTGGTTCAGAAGGTTGCAGAAGTGTTCCCTCCATCACTCAATGATGTCTTTTCTGTCAGTGCATAGCTTGCTCCTATCTGCAGTTTTTACTGAAGCCACTGTATTGCTTTTGGACCATAGATAGCTCTCAGTCCTGAGAAGAGCCCATAGTATTCATTCCTGTTTGACATTGCTTGTAGTTCAAACATGAGGAAATCTGCAGATGCTGGAAATTCATCAACACACACAAAATGCAGGTGGAACGCAGCAGGCCAGGCAGCACCTATAAGGAGAAGCACTGTCAACATTTCAGGCTGAGACCCTTCATCAGGACTAACTGAAGGGAAAGATACTAAGAGATTTGAAAGCAGTGAGAGGAGGGGGAAATGCTTGTAGTTCTTCCACTTTCTTATTCCACCAGTTGTTCTTCATAGCCCTGATCTCCCTTTGAACTTTGGCTTTCATGGCCTTACATGCTGCTTTGCTTCTTTCAGAGTTCTTTTTCAAGTGATACATATAAAGCCTTTATTTCATCTCCAACAGTTTGGTGGAGATTCGTTCTCTGGCAGGTCTAACCTAGCCGTGAAGGTGATGTTCCATCGGTATACTACTAGACTAGATCTATTAGTAGGATCGTGGCTGGCTAGGTCAAGGAGGTAAGCATGCCTTTGCTACTTTGTTGCCTCTTCAAGCAAAGGCAGCACCCAACGAGGATGCTGGCAGCAGGGCGTCTGATGGTGTCTGTGTCAGATGAATCCAAAAGAGTCAATGGTACAGCCACCTTGGTGGCATGAGAAGGAACCAGAGTGTTGGTCAATGGATGGCATCACTAGACTAGTTAGTTGTCACTGTGGGGCAGCTTCCTTATCCGCTCAGTCTGCTACACTCCGGTGTACCACTTAGCATCAGATTTGGAAGCCCATAGAGACTGTATGGTGGGGGCATGACACCGTCTGCCTTATTACTGTGCAAGAGGTGCAATCCTTCATAACGTGTGACAAAATGGCTCCAATGCCATAAGTGGATCCATTGCACATCAGTCTGATGGGCAGGGATGGGTCATAATGGGTGAGCAGTTCATCAAATGTTATTAGTCTCTTTGTTTTTTTTATATAAACTTTTTTTATTGAGTTTTCAAATAATTGCAGAAATAAAAGAAAATATATGATAAAAAAAATATATATACCCTTCCCCCTCCCCTTAACCCCTCTCCCCTAACATCCCTATAGAAAAAAGAAAGAAAGAAAGAAAGAAAGAAAGAAAGAAAGAAAGAAAGAAAAATGAAAGAGTGCCTGGATATCGGAAGATCCCCACATGCTCCATGGAGTTCGTAATAACTTTAGTATATATATTTCTTTCCCCAAATAACCAATTATTTCATCTTCGGAGCACCTATATATTTAATCCTGTCTTTTGTAAATAAGGGCGCCAAATTTTCAAAAATGTTTCATATTTATCTCTTAAATTATAAGTAATTTTTTCAAATGGAATACAGCTATAAATTTCCTTCTTCCAACGATCTATACTTAAATATGTTTCCGATTTCCAAGTAACTGCAATAGCCTTTTTGGCTACTGCCAGTGCAATTTTTATAAATTCTTTCTGATATTTATTCAATTTGGGTTTTGGTTTTATCCCTTCAATATCGCCTAGTAAAAATTGGATTATGTGGAAGTTGTGTTCCAATAATTTGTTCCAATAAAACTCTTAAATTTGTCCAAAAAGGTTGAATTTTAGAACAAGACTAAGTAGAATGTAAAAAAGTACCGATTTCTTGGGTACATCGGAAACACTGATCGGATAAATTTGGGTTTAATTTATTTATTTTTTGTGGTGTGATATATAATTGATGTAAAAAATTATATTGCACTAATCTTAACCGGACATTTATTGTATTTGTCATACTATCAAGACATAGTCTTGACCAATTTATTTCTTCAATTTTAATATTCAAGTCACTTTCACATTTTTGTCTTGACTTAAGGACTCCTTGTTTAATTGCCTGTTTTTGAATCAAGTTATACATACAAGAAATAAATTTTTTAATCTTTCCTTTTTGAATTAAAGTTTCTATTTCATTAAATTTCGGCAATAACATTGTTTGACCTAATTTTTCTTTTAAATAAGCCCTTAGTTGGAAGTAACAAAAAAGAGTGTTGTTTGATACTTTATATTTATTCTTTAATTGATCAAGTGACATTAATATACCTCCTTCAAAACAATCTCCTATATATCTTATCCCTTTTTGAAACCAATTATATAAAAGTTGCTTATCCATTGTAAAAGGAATAAGTCTATTTTGAATTAAAGATCTCTTTGCTAATAAAGATTTCTTTGTCTCATCATCAACATTTATCTTATTCCATAAGTCAATCAAATGTTTTAATATAGGAGATTCTTTCTTTTCCCGTATCCATTTAGATTCCCATTTATATATAAAATCTTCTGGTGTATTTTCTCCTATTTTATCTAGTTCTATGTATTTTTGAATGCTCTTTCACATCTTACTGACCATTCCCACTCTGCTCCTGTCTGTAACAGTACATTCAATGGCTGAGCACTCTAGCAGTGCTTGGAGAATCCAGTGGTAGTAGTTTACAAGGCCCAAGTATGACCTGAGTTGTGACACATTTTCCGGTTTGGGTGCCTCTAGCACTGCTTCAATCGTCTCTCGGGACTTATGTAAGCCCTGCTTGTCAATGACATGTCCACAATATGAGACTTCATTCTAGAAAAACTCACATTTCTCTGTCTTTACCTGCAGACCATACTCACTCAACATGGTAAGCACTATACCAAGGTTCTAGAGATGATCTTCATCATTTTGCCAGCCATGATGATGTCATCAAGGTAACATTGTGTTCCTGGGCTATCTTGGAGCACTTGGCCCATTGCTCTTTGCCAAATTGCTGGAGCTGATGCAACATCAAAGATGAGATGATTATACTGGAATTGTCCCTTGTGAGAGTTGATTGTGAGGGTACTTCCTGCTTGACTCCTCAATCTCCAATTGCAGATCAGCTTGTGACAAGTCGACATTTGAAAACCTCTCCCGCCTGCCAAAGATGCAAAAATGTCTTCTATTCATGACGGAAATTACTACACAGTATGCAGCACTGGGTTGATGCTCACCTTAAAATTCCCACATATGTGAACGGCTCTTGCTTTTCCTTTCTTGATCACCAGGATAATGGGCGTGGTCCAATTGCTGTACTCAACCCTGGAGAGAAGTAGAGAAGCCTCCAAGCTCTGCAGTTCAGTATCCACATTAGGACATAGTGCGTAAGGCGCTGGACATGCTATGTGGAATCTTGGTGTTGCTGCTCCTTTCAATTTAATTCTGGCCTTTATGCCTTTAAGTTTACCGATCACCTTCTCATTGGTATTAAGCAGCTGTGACAGCCTCTGGTTAGTGCTACTATTTGAGCTGCCGTTGCTTGTTGATGCCACACTGAGAGCTTTGATTGAGTGCCAGTCTAGTTAGATTTTTCTCAACCATTCACAATCGAAAAGTGTTGTCCTTGCACTTTTCAATATATAAAGCTCTAACTGTTGTCTTTGATTACCATACATCACATTTATTTTCAGTTTGCCTTTGGGAGACACTTTTTCACTTGTGTTAGGCGACTCTCAGGTGTTCTCTGATGGTATCTTAGAAAACAGTCTCTTATTGTCATTCTCTGGAATTATGACAAAGATGACCCTGTATCCAGGTCCACCTTACCCACCTATTGTGATCTGCTTCAGCTATACTATGCAGTTCTAGGCATGACAGTTCACCTTGGTCAGACTGTGTTGTCAGATTCCATTTTACAACATTCAGTAACTTTATGCATTTGCTTAGCTTTGTGTTTGAGGCTTTTCACTCAGTTGTGCTTTTTATCAGTCTTGCATATTCTCTCTGTGTGAACTTATAACCATATAACCATATAACAATTACAGCATGGAAACAGGCCATCTTGGCCCTTCTAGTCCGTGCCAAATGCTTACTCTCACCTAGTCCCACCGACTTGCACTCAGCCCATAACCCTTGTGGTAAACCATGTATATGGGTTGTAACTGGGTTATCTGTCTGGTCATGTCTGGACATGCCCCTCTGCTGACTGCTCCTGTGGCTCCTCCCACAGACCCCTGAATAAAGGTGATCGTGTCACTGCTCCTTCCCCAGTCCTGGACAGACATACAGCATGGACGTGGATCCATTTTATTGTTAATAAAAGCCTTTCAGTATTTACTCTACTTCCAGTCTTTTGGAGTAATTGTTAGTGCATCAACCCTCCATTCCTTTCATGTCCATATACCTATCAAATTTTTTTTTAATGACAATATCGAACCTGCCTCTACCACCTCTACTGGAACTTGTCTGTGACACTTGCTTCAGACTTTTTTCTTTGAACCAACAGTCATTTGCATCATGGGAGGATTTGCCACATCAATAACATTTTTGGCTTTTTCCACCATTCAGAGACATTTTATGCATTTTACATTCTAAACTCCTTTTTCTGTAGTTCTGTTTTATCCTTTGTTGCAGTATCTAATGATATTGCAATAGTCAATGCCTGTTCTAAGGTTAGTTCTCTTTTGGACAGTAGCCTCTTTGCCTCTTTTCAGGGGTTAATTCATTGCATAAGAGACTGTACATCCTTGCACCCATTAAGCTAAGAAGTTTAGGGGCTTTCTTTTGCTCCTTCATGTTGATCGTGTTACGATACAGTTCAACCCTCTTGATATTTGACACCCAGCCTTCGTTAATGCTATCAAATTTGTCAACTTTCCCAACTGAAGTCATCACCATGTTATTTTCGCTTTACATTCAGCATGTCTCTCACTGTTACTCATGTGTTCCTTTGTTCACGTCTCTGACGGCCTTCTTGTGCTGTTTAACTCATGCTGTTTATTCCAAAATTGCCGGTGCAGTTGGTGATTTTCTCTGACATTTAGGTTCGTACTCTGCCAATTTGTTGTGTCTGTGCGCAACTACATAAATATTAAATAAAAGCTCGGACGCGGGAGTTGGCCTTAACTGGATTATTCACATTGCAGCGAGAGGGAGAACAATGTGAATTTGTAGACAACAGCACATGTGTAGACAACAGATCAATTATAGTGTTATGGGAGGGGATTATTGCTTTAAAATAAATAGATCAAGAGAAAATCTTGCCTGACAAATCTGTTAGAATTCTTTGAAGAAATAACAAGCAGGAAAGACAAGTGAGAATCGGTTGATGTTGTGTACTTCGATTTTCAGAAGGCCTTTGACAAGATGCTACACATGAGTCTGCTTCACAATCTATGAGCCCATGGTATTACAAGAAAGATTCTAGCCTAGATAAAGCTGTGGTTGTTTGGCAGGAGGCAATGATTGGGAATGAAGAGAACCTTTTCTGGTTGGCTACTGATAAATAGTGGTGTTCCACAGGGGTCTGTGTTGGGACTGCTTATTTTTACGTTATATGTCAATGTCTTGGATGACGGAATTAGTGGTTTTTTGACAAAGTTTGCAGACAATACAAAGTGATGTGGAGTGGCAGGTAGTTTTGAGGAAATAGAGAGGCTACAGAATGACTTAAGCAGATTGGGAGAATGGGCAAAGAAGTGGCAGATGGAATACAGTGCCAGAAAGTATAGGATCATGCACTTTGGTAGAAGAAATTAAAGGCTAGACTATTTTCTAAATGGAGGAAATTCAAATATCTGAGTTGCAAAGGGACTTGAATTTCTATGTGCAGAATTCTCTAAAGGTTAATTTGCAGGTTGAGTCTGTGGTGAGGAAGGTAAATGCCATGTTAGCATCCATTTCAAGAGGGCTAGAGTATAAAAGTAGGATGTAGTGTTGAGGATTTATAAAGCACTAGTGAGGCCCCACTTGGAGTATTGTGAGCAGTTTTAGGCCCTTTATCTTAAAAAGGATGAGCTGACACTGGAGAGTATTCAAATGAGGTTCCTGAAAATGATTCCAGGATTGAAAAGCTTTCATACAAAGAGCCTTTGATGGCTCTAAACCTATATTCACTAGAAATCAGAAGAATGAAGAGTGACCTAACTAGAACCTATCAAGTAGTGAAAGGCCTTGATGGAGTCAATGGGGAGAGGATGTTTCCTATGGAGGCAGAGTCTACGACCAGAGGATACAGTGTCAGAATAGAGGGTTGTCCTTTTCAAACAGAGATGAGGAGGAATTTCTTTAGCCAAAGAGTGGTGATTCTGTGGAATTCATTGCCACAGGTGGCTGTGGAGGCCAAGTCTTTCCATACATTTAAGGCAGAGGTTGATAGATTACTGAATAGTCAGAGCATGAAAGGATACAGGGAGAATGCAGGAAATTGTAGTGGAAAGGAAAAATGGATCAGCCATGCTGTAAATGAAGGAGAAGACTCGATGGGCCAAATGGCCTAATTCTACTCTTATATCTTATGGTCTAAAAATTAAAATGACAAGAAGATCCATATTCTAGGTGAATTTACAAAATGAAAATGCATTCAGCTGTGCACAAAAACATCAGGGATGACAAGAATGGGTCAATTAGTACAAACTTTGGTAGTTACAGTTGTGACCAATTTTCCACATGTGCAGAAGATCACAATCCATGATTATGTGATCACCAATCATCAAAAACTGCCAGATACATTTGATAATAGGAACGGTTTTCTCTCTAATTAGCAGCTGCTCTGGAAGAAACACAACAGGACCATGTAACTTTTAGATTCTCAGGAGGCTGCCAGGATACTTGTGTTTGCTTCAAGGAGTTCTCTTTTCAAGTTTGGGTTCCAGACTTGGCATTTCTGTATTACCAAGGGTCAGCAGTTAAACCCAGGCCTGTCTTAACCATTCACTCTTGTAGCTGTCTAGGAATTCTAGCTTACTTTAGTGTGCAGTCTGATCCTTACAATTCCTCACAGACTGCTAGGACATAAAAGATTTGGAGTGCAAGACTCTGCAACCTCAGATGGAATTCCCCCTTAGCTAATACCTTTAGGTCCATTTCTTGACCTACTCCATTATTCAATAAGATAATGTCTTATCCGGCCTCTTAGAAATATTTTGTTTTTAAAAGATCATCCCTTTCTCTTCTAAACTCCTGTCAAAATCAACTGGACCTGTTCAAATTATTTGTGTACATTAACTCCTAATTCACAGAAATTAATCTCATGATCCTATTCTGAATGGTATCCACCACAATACAGACTTTTTCAATAAATTAATCCTGCATCCATTCTACTGTATGATTCCCTCCATTCATACCATAAGTTCATACTTTGTATAATAATATTTTGTGTTGCACCATATTAAATGTCTTCTGGAAGTCAAAAGACCTTAACTATTTCATTTGTATTCATCCTGCTTCTATATCTCAACAAACACAAATGAATTTATCAAACATGCATTCCCTTTCATAAAGCCAGACTGGATTTGCTTAATTATATTACATGTTCTAACTGTCCTGCTACAGCTGCTTTAGTAATGGATTACAGAATTTTCCCAATGATTAATGTCAGCATAACAGGTCCATAGTTCTTAAATGAGAATACTATATTTGTAGCTCTCCATTGCATCGGGATCTTCCAAAGTCCAATGAATATTGGAAGATCATATCAATTATGTCCACTTTCTCTGCAGCTTTTAACATCCAGCATACAAGACATTAATTTCAGGGGATTTTGTCCAGTTTTCATCTCATAATCTTACCTAGTATTTTTCTGGAATATTAGCAATCATTTGATGTCCTTTGTTCACATTTACCCTGGGATTTTCCACTATTAGTGGAACGTTTTTAGTGTCTTTGACTATGAAGACAGATACAAAACAATTTATTCTAAATCTCTGTTTTCTTATTTCCCATTATTAATTCAACAGTCAATCCCACAAGGCGTAACCAGTGTTCTTACATTCCTTTTTATGTACATGGTGAAGACTTAATATTTTTTGCTGGATTATTTTAAATCTATTTTCCTCTTTTGTATCTGAAGCATCCTTTGCTGACTTCTAAGATATCCTTAAGATGCTAGAGAATTCTGAATTTTCTGTATCTTTTTCAGTTTGATACCTTAGCTTCAGATCAATAGTCATTCTCAATGGAATATACAGTATCTTAGCCGATAATAATGAAATATCTCCTTAACAACTGCTACTGCTTATCTACCAACTTAACTTTTATCCTATTTTCCCAGTCAACATTGCCAAATCTGACTTGTTTGTAATTGTATTTATTATGTTTCAGATTTAAGTTGTTCTCTTGAACTATCATAGCATCTTTCCCCAGAGGTGTCTTCTCTGCAAAATCATTAATTAATTCTGTCTCCTTACACACAAGCAGATCTAAACAATACCAGTTTGTTGTATGATTCTAAGGGTATTGTTCTAAGAAACGGCCTGAATTATCTGGAGTATGGACACATCTTCATGGGTACGTCTGCCGCTTTGATTCATCTAATCTACATGGACAGTAGAGTTATTCATGCTTTGCAAACTTTTATTATTTTTTGTTTGAGATTCTACCATACTGTGTAGCTACTGTTAGGGCCTGTTAGCTACTGTTAGACTACTCCCACCAGTTTTTATTTTCCTTGACTGATTCTTCTGTCCACCCACTCTGATTCTACACTTTGATCTCTTGAGTCAAGGTTATTTATCAAGCAAACACGAGGAGATCTGCAGATGCTGGAAATTCAAATAACACACATAAAATGCTGGTGGAACACAGCAGGCCAGGCAGCATCTATAGGAAGAAGCACTGTCGACGTTTCGGGCCAAGACCCTTTGCCCTGACGAAGGGTCTCAGCCTGAAACGTCGACAGTGTTTCTTCCTATAGATGCTGCCTGGCCTGCTGTGTCCCACCAGCATTTTATGTGTATTGTTTTTATTTATCAAGCTTTAGGTGTTCTTAACCTTTACTGTCGGAGCTGCCCCACATCATTTCTGTTTCTAACTATCCTGAAATATCAAGTACAATGGCATAAATTATTCCCAGTCTTTATAACCTTAGAACAATCTGTGAAACAGCTAAATAATGTTGTGTGCATTGGTGGTGCAGTAGGTTTAATGTACCTGGAAACATGAGTTCCAATCTCTCTAAGGCAATTATAGAATTTAAATCTAATTAATAATCTGTACTTTCTTAAAAAAGTTAGTATTAGTAATGACCACCAAACTTCACAAATGTTATGAAATCTCCTCTCATTCCCTCATCTCCAATATGGGATGAAATTTTAAATCCTTGCCAGATTCAACTACGTGGTATACTCTTAAATGTCCTAGTGGGTGATTGACATCAAGAACAATTAGAGACACACAATAATCGTTGGCTTTTCCAATGATGCCTGAAAAATATATAAAAACAAAATATATTTCTAATGATTCCATCAATTTCACTACCTTGTGAATGTCACCTGAATTCAGATAAAGAGCAATTCATTTTCCCTATTCTGATTCTATCTGCAAGTTTGCTGCTAAGCTTGTACATTCTGTCCTTTCTTGTCACACTCTATTTATCATCAAGCATTTCACAACCCTGCACAATTACCTTGCCCATTCACTGGCTTTGTAAATTTTCTGTCAACTAAACCAAACCACCTACAACTTAGTTCAAAGTCCAGTACTAGGCAGATGAGAATGCACCTGGAAGCTAACAAGCTCCTTGAATGCAGAGTTTTCTGCACTATCGAGGCTGCAGAATGTATCATCTGAAATATACACTGCAATGACTTGTTCAGCCCACGTCAAGACCATCTCTTGATACCAAGAAGGGCAAGAGGAGCTGGCATAAGTGTACCTAGATCTGGTGGTCTCTCTAAAATCCCACAATTTTTTTAGAACTCCTTTGCTAATTCTTTAAAACCACTGAGTCTAAGTCGTGGAACTACTCAGCTGACAGCATTATGGGTGTACTCAAGACGTACAAAAAAGCTGGATGAACTCAGCAGGTCAGGCAACAATGGATGCTGCCCGACCTGCTGAGTTCATTCAGCTTTTTTGTACGTCTTGATTTGACCACAGCATCTGCAGTGTACTTTGTGTTTATTATGGGTGTACTGCTGTTAGGTGGGTTGTTCACACTGGAAATAATTGAAGAGTTCAAGGATATGTGATACCACTTCATCATCAAGGACAGTTACAAATAGACAGCGGTGGCCTTGCCAGCAATGTCTCAATCTGGAAAAACCAACTAAAGATATTTCAACTACATTTCAAAAAAAAAAAGAAGCAAGTTATATACATCCCTCCTTCTCTGCAAAGTCACCAATCTTGCCCACACAAATGTTATTTGCTCTTAAGGGCCCGCATGTTTGCATAAATTCCTTTATCACTTTATTAAGGCCAGGAAGCTACCAGTCGGTAGTGTAGTAGCATCCACACCAGACTTCAAGGCGCGTGGTCAAGGGTTGGAAGCTGGCCAGATCTTTGCCCGCTTTCCATTCATATTGGGTTGAGCTAGCAACTTGGCCTTATAAACAACAGACAAAACTCCCAAAAAAATGGCAAGTTGGCTGCCCGATGTGCAACAGGGTGCAGAAAGGAATAACAAGGTTAGGAAGCCAGGTGATATCACCTACTGTCCTCCAATTCCCTCAGACTTCCATCATGCCACCTTCTTCTGCAGGAATGATTTATGAGTGGTAACTGGGGTGGAGAATGAGGTTTCTGCACACCTGCATCAAATGCTGAGGGGGGGGAGAAATGCAAGTTACAAGCTGAAGTGTTGAATAGGAAGCAAGTAGTTGGGGGGGTGAAGTGAAGAAGGTGTTGCACTGAGGATTCCCGGCTCTGCAATTGTTGCCATATGGAATCTGAATGCTATGAGCTGTTGCAATGATGGCAGCAAACGAGAGACATGGATGTGCTTGGAATGATAATGTGAAGTGATGCTATGTTCCAAATGAGATATGGACAGTGGTAGTAATGAAGAGCTATGATACCCCTACTTTTCCTGCTAAGACATGTAAGTATATATAGCACTGAACCTTAGTCTTTTGGGTGATGATTCTGGAACTCACAGACTCAGGTATCTTCCTCAGCTTTCCCATATGTAGACCTTAGATACCTCTTGTTCCCATGTTTGGGAGAGAACCCCTCTTCATTACCTTGGAAGATCTAGCACTTCTCAGGACTATTCAGAGAAATGTGGGATGGCCTTACAGTGAATTTGGAAGGACTGTCAGCAGAATTATTAGATTTGCTGAAGCTGAATGAAACCATGCTTTAAATTGAGTTGTCATGTTTCAAATCCAATCTGCAAACAGCCTTGCTTCCAACAAGACTAGGCAAACTATCCACCAGTCACATTAACAGGACGGGAATTAAGCCCAAGAGTGAAGCAAATTGCTAAGTACACCAGATTTGAAATGGAAGTTAAAAGAAAATACACTGCATCTCCACTTCGACTCCGTCAGCTTGATATCCAACCCAGTTAAAGAAAAATGTAATTCCCGTATTTCTGCGACTTCAAAATTTTAATTTTGTGGGATCATATTATTGCTGGAAAACATGTAGATAACAAGTTCAGCAAGCAACAATCACACAAAGCTGCCTAGTCCAATTAAGTTATGCAGACCAGCCAAAATAGTGAGAAGATTGTTCATAATTATTTATGGTTGCTAGCCTGTATATAGAATGTATATGTTTGAGTAGCATACACAAAATGCTGGAGGTATCTGCAGAATTTCTTGTGTTTATGGTCTGTTATGAGTACCTAGTATGATCACCTTATCAAAGGATCATGCATTCAATAAATTTTGTTTACTTCACTAATTAGCAGAACAGTGATCACATGCTATAGTGCTTCTTTACTTTTGCCTCTCTACCTGTTTCTCTTAAAAGGCTATTTTTATAAACTCTTGACTTTCCCACTGTTTTTTGTCACACCAGTTTATTTCCTACTATCATTCAGTACAAAACCATTCTGACCCCATTCTGAGATGAGTTCTTCTATATTAAAAATGCTCAATGTGAAAATGAAAGTTGCCCTGGCTGCCCAAATGCAAGATGTTTTCTTAATATTTTTAATAGTCTGGTCTCACTCAAATCCAATCTATGTGTGGCTTAGAAAGTCCTAAATAAAGTGAGGGAGCACAAGTGGGAAACCTGATGTGAACTGCCTCAGCATTTTCTAATTAAGTTCTGATGTTTTAGTTGCATTATTAGAATCATAGTCACAGAGCTCTACAGCACAGAAACAGTCCCTTTGGCCCATCTAGTCTGTTCTAGCCTGCCTTTCTGCCTAGTTCCATCCACCTGCATTCAGACCTTGGCCTTCCATAATTCTCTCATCCATTTACCTGTTTAAACATTTCTTAAATATTACAATTGAATCCATAACAAACATTTCCGCTGGCACATTATTCCACTTTCACACCATCCTCTGAATGAAGCAGTTCCTCCTCAACATCCCCTTAATTATTTCATGTTTCACCCTAAACCTATGACCTCTAGTTTTAGCCTCATCCGCCCTGAGGGGAGAAAGCCATCATGCATTCATCCTATCTATACTCTTCAAAGTTTTGATTACTTTTATAAAATCTCCCTTCATTCTCCTGTGATCCAGGGAATAAAGTCCTGTTCAGACTATCTCTGTAAATCAGGGTAATGAGGGTATCATGCCAAAAGCTCTCTTTGTGACTCCATCCATGACACCACTTTTAAGGAATTATGAATCTGTATTCCCAGGTCCTTTTGTTCTACTAAATTCCTCAATGCTCTACCATTCACTCTACACGTCTTGCCCTGGTTTGTCCTTCCACAGTACATTACTTCACATATGTCTCTATTAAATTCCATCTGCTAATTTTCTACCTATTTTCCTAGCTGGTCCAGATTACTTTGTAAGCTTAGACAGCCTTCCTTACTGTATCCTGCACACCCAGTCTTAGTGGCAACTGTAAATTAGCTGGTTAAATTTACCAAATTATCACCTAAAACATTATATACATGATAAACCACGTGAAACCAGCACTGATCTCTGCAGCACACCACTAGTAACAGGCCACCATTCAGAGAATAACTGTTATTACTACTACCTGGCTTCTCCTGCCGTGCCAACATTGAATCTACGTCAATGCTAAACAGCTTTATCTTCTGCACCAGCCTCCCATGCAAGGCTTTGTCAAATGCCTTGCTAAATTCCATGTAGAGAATATCCACTGCTTTTCCTTCGCCAAAATATTACATGCAGAACCAGGGGTCCCAACTCACTCAACCACTGTTAGCTATGACAGAAATACCAACCGTTCCATCCCTCGACTGCACCTTAGAACATCTGGTTATCTGGTTATCTTCTCCTACCTGCATACAGAGTGAGGGTAAAGAGCAAGGCCACAGAGATAAGGCCAACAAAACACTGGTTGTGGGAGACAGAAGAAAGACTGTTGGATTGATTCAAGTTGGTGGACTAAACCGTGTTCAAGGAAACATGAGAGAATCTGAACAAATACACCACAGTTGACATAGAATTTATAAAGAATCTCATGGACGAGTATGTCCCCTGAAAATCATTCAGAGTCTTCCCCAACTCATCGAGAGATCTTCAATCTGCTGAGGGCTAGATCAGAGGCATTCAGGTCTGGTGATCAATAAAAGTACAGGTGATCTGGGTTTGACCACTGGAAAGACATCTTACATGTGAAGTGGCAATTCCAGAAAAAAACTTGAATCACTGAAGGATGCTCGACAGCTGTGGCAGGGCTTGAATGGTGTCATCTCCTACAAAGTTAAGCCAAGTGACATAGGTGACAACAAGGTTTCCCTGCCAGAGGAGCTCAAAGCCTTTTTATGCTTGCTTTTACCGGTAAAATATTGAGGCACCTTCACAAACTTCCACAGCCCCTGACAACACTCTAATTTCATTCTCTGAGGCTGGCATGAAATAATCCTTTAGATGGGTGAACCCACAGAAAGTATCTGGCCCAGAGAGTGTACCAGTCCAAGAACTGAAGACCTCTGCTAATCAATTGTCTGGGGTGTTTATTTATATCTTTGACCTCTTGCTTCGGTAGTCTGAGATACCCATCTTCTCCAACTAGGCTTCAATTATACCAGTGTTCAAGAAGAATGTGTTAAACTGCCTCAATGACTATTGACCAGTAACCACTTACATCCAGTGTGATAAGGTGCTTTGAGAGGTTGGTGATGAAGCACATCAACTCTTGCCTAAGGAATGACTTGGATCTGCTGCAATTTGCCTACCAGCAGAAGAGGTCAACAGTAGATGTCATTTCATTGCATTTTCACTTAATCCTAGGACATTTGGACAGTGAAGATGCATACATTATGATGTTCTTTATTGAATACAGCTCTGCATTCAACACTATCATCTCCTCAAAACTATCCAATAAGCTCCAAGTCCCAAGACTGAATGCCACCTTGTTCAACTGGATTCTCAATTTCTTTATTTGCAGACGCTAGTCATTTTGGATTACCAATAACATCTCCTCCACAATCTCCATCAATATAGGTGTACAACAAGAACATGTCCTTATCCCCTTGCTCTACTCTCGCTTTATACTTCTGACTATGTGGCAGCTCAAATGCCATTTTTAAATTTGCTGACAACACCCCTGTTGCTAGTCAAATCAGAGGTGGTGAAGAATCACAATATAGGAGGAAGATTGAAAATCTGGCTGTATGGAGCCAAAACAATGTCCTTTCACTCCACAGCAGCAAAACCAAAGGCTGATTTATTGATTACACAAAGAGGAAACTGGAGATCCGTGAACCAGTCCTCACCAGTGGATTAGAAGTGGAAAGGTTCAGTAACTTTAAATTCCTTGGCATTATCATTTCAGATGATCTATCCTGGATCCTGCACATAAATGTCATTACAAAAAAACACATCAGCACCTCTACTTTCTTTGAAGTTTTCAAAGATTCAGCATGTCTTCTAAAACTTTGACAAACTTCTATAGACATATAGTGTAAAGTATACTCACTGGTAGCATCGTGGCCTGGAATGGAAAAGCCTACGTAAAGTAATGGATACAGCCCAGTTCATCACAGGTAAAGCCCTCTCCACCATGGAGCACATCTACAAAGAGCACTGGCACAGAAAAGCAGCATTCATTACCAAAGACCTCCAGCACCTAAGCCATGTTCTGTTCTCACTACTGCATCAGGAAAGAGGTGCAGAGATCTTGGGTCCAACACCACCATGTTCAGGAAGAGTTATTATTCCTCAGCTATCAGGCTCCTGAACAAGTGTGGATTACTTCACTCACCTCAACACTGATTCCATAACCCATGGACTCACTTTCAAGGACTCTATAACTCAGGTTTTCAATATTTATTATTATTTATATTTTTCTTCTTTGTGTTTGAACAATTTTTTGTCATTTGCACATTAGTTGTTTGTCCTTGTCTATGTAGTTTTTCATTGATTCTATTGTGTTTCTGTGCATTTACTGTGAATATCTGTGAAAAATTGAATCTCAGGGTAGTATATGATTACTTTTAATTTCTTTTAATGCATTTAATTTTTCTAATTTACGCATTATTTGCCTCAAAGTCTTTTCTATATTTCCAGAAGAACTTTTATCTCCACCTTCGTCTGATTTTTCCAGAGAATCTGTCTCTTCCTCAGATTCACTTTCACTTTCGGTTTCAGTCGTAACTGGGCTTTGTAGTTCTGGTTGCTCTCGTTTGTGCATGCTCCTTCCTCCACGCTTGCGCAGTTCTCGTTGGTCTTTTCCTTTGGGAATGGTCAATGTTGCCGCAGTTTCCTGTTCTGTATCGCCAGTGGTGTAATGTACCTGAGTCCGCGGTTCTTTGGTAGAAGTGGGCCTTGATTCTGTTCCAACTTGCGTTGTCTTCCCGGTAATGGTTTTCTTCATCTTCTGCTTATGAGGCATAGCTTGAAACAATCCGGAGTAGTTTATAAGTAACTTTTAGAAAATATTGACTAACTTTTCTGCACTTAAACATTAATTTATTGATTTTTTACGGGAGAACTGGGTTCCAGCGTCTCGATCCTACGTCATCACGTGACGTCCCCCTAGGGTAGTATATGATGACATACATGTATGTACTTTGATAATGAGTTTACTTTGAACTTTGAACCTTATATATTCTGTTCCTCAGAATACCTTCCAATAATTTAGCCATAATTGATATCAGGCTCACTGGTCTAGAACTTCTGAATTAATTAATAGGGCTTTTCTTAAACATTGGAATAATATTAGCAATCTTCCAATCTTCTGATACCTCCGATGGCTGAGGACATTTTAAATATTTATCCAGGACTCCTGCAATTTTTGCACTAGCCTCTCAGCAAGTTCCAAGTTCCCATACTTTGTCAGGCCCTAGAGATTTATCCACCTTAATTTGTTTCAAGAGAACAAGCACTTCCTCTTCCGTAATCCATATGTGGTCTATGACCTCACTACTATTTTGAGTTAGTTCTATAGACTCTGTGATAATCTCTCAAATAAATACAGATGAAAAAATAAAATTGTTTTAGATTTCCCCCAACTCTTTCAGCTGTATGCATAGATGACTATACTAATCTTCAAAAGGACAAATTTTGTCCTTTGCCGTCCTTTTGCTCTTAATATAACCATGAAATCCCTTGGGATTCTTTTCCACCTTCCTTTCCAGATCAAACTCATGTCCTCTTTTAGCCTTTTTGATTTCTCTCTTAAGTGTTTTCTTTCATTTTTTATACTCATGTCCCATTTGATCCTAACTACCTATACCTGATATGTGCCTTCTACTTTTTCTTTACCAGAGACTCAATATCCCTTGATAACCAAAATTCCCTCGGCATTTTAGCTTTGCCTTCAATTCTAACATATACTTACAGATTATGTATTCTCAATATTTCACTTTTGAAGGCCATCCACTTCTCTTTGCTGGAAAACAACCTATCCAACTGTTACCTGCCACATCTGATGCTATCAGATTTGGCCTTCCTCCACTTTAGATTTGTAACCTGAGAACAGTCCTCTCCTTCTCCATAATTATCTTCACTAGATTATCTTCACTGGAATTATGGTCACCAGATCAAAAATGTTTGCCTATACTCACTCCTGCCATTTCCCATTGCCTAAGAAGAGAGAGAGTATCACACTCTCTCCAGTTGAAATCTCTACATATTGATTAAGGAAACTTTACTGAATGCATTTGATGAACTCTATCCCATCAGTTATTTTACAGAATGGAAATCTCATTCAATAACATGGAAAGTTAAGATCACCCAGCATCACAACTTTGTCTACCTGCCATCTCTCTACACATTTCATCCTCTAAATCCTGCTAACTATTGGGAAGCCTATAAAAAGTCCCATTGACATAGTCATTATTTTTTTTATTCCTCATTCCACCCAACTTGCTTCAGTAGATGAGCCTTCCAGTATGTCCTCTCTGAGCACTGCTGTGACATTTTCCCTGATGAGTAATTGCCACCCTTCCCATGTAATCCCTACCCACCCCTCTATATCGTATTCTTTGCATTGATACTCAGGAATGTGGAATTTATACCTGAGATTGGTCCTTTATGTAGGCTCCTTTTATGTGGAATCATCAGGAATTTAGAATATGCTCTTTAAATTCAAAAAATTGAATGGTCAGCAGATAAGGGGACTTGGCATATACCAAGCAGTTAATTATTAATCACTAGTCAAACATAATAAAATATCAAAAGAGTATTTTGCAAATGTATGCATAAGATGAAGTACTTTTAGAATTCTAATTTAAATTTTAAAAATCTGATTTTTTTTATAAGAGCAATTGTTGAACTTGAAGCAATATTGCAAAAGGGGAGTAAATCCTCCATCTAGTCCTGATTTTCTTTCTATTCCCTGCATCTCATCCACATCCCTCCATCTTTAGATGATAGCTGGCTTAACACATACACACACCACAGTGTTGGGTGCTTGTCCTCAGGAGTTACTCTCAATGTGACCCATAACAATGACGGTGATCATTTTCTGTATTATAGGTCCATTGTATCAAATTTCATTGACACCTCATTCAGTATTCCACAGATGTACATTTTCCAAATGCAAGACCTTACATTTGTCTTTGCTCATTACTTCATTCTAGTTCCACAAAAATCCAATTATGCTTAAAGGTGAGCTGCTGACTACTGCCTAAAACTGTGATAACAATGTCACCACAGATCTCCTTTGTGATTGTATTGCTGCCCAATTATGTAAAAGACCATAAACATTGAAACAGACACAGATCATTTAATAGAACTGAGGCTAATTTGACATTCCTCCAGTCCATTGTCCTGCATTTCCCCCTATTCCTATTGATCAAAGGAATATCTAAAGACATTGTGAGGATAGGGTTTAGCAATACCTCTTTAAAAAAACAATTATACAAATAAAGACAGTATAAATGTAGAAAATAAAATCAGATCTGTCATACATTTTAGATGGAAAGATTTAGTTTCAAATAGCCAAAGCCCTGGAATTCTTTCACTGGTGGAAGCAAGAGCATTTATTAACAGAGGTCAGGTGGCTGTGGAAGCAGACTTACAGTGGCATGCAAAAGTCTGGGCACCCTGGTCAAAATTTCTGTTACTGTGAATAGCTAAGCGAATAAAAGATGACCTGATTTCCAAAAGGCATAAAGTTAAAGATGACACATTTCTTTAATATTTTAAGCAAGATTACATTTTTTATTTCCATCTTTTACAGTTTCAAAATAACAAAAAAGCAAAAGTTTGGGCACCCTGCATGGCCAGTACTTAGTAACACCCCCTTTGGCAAGTATCACAGCTTGTAAGCGTGTTCTATAGCCAGCTAAGAGTCTTTCAATTCTTGTTTGGGGGATTTTCGTCTATTCTTCCTTGCAAAGTGCTTCCAGTTCTGTGAGATTCTTGGGCCGTCGTGCATGCATGCACTGCTCTTTTGAGGTCTACCCACTGATTTTTGATAATGTTTAGGTCAGGGAACTGTGAGGACCATGGCAAAACCTTCAGCTTGCGCCTTGAGATAGTCCATCATGGATTGAGGTGTGTTAAGGATCATTATCCTGTTGTAGAAGCCATCCTCTTTACATCTTCAGCTTTTTTTTTTACAGATGGTGTGATGTTTTCTTCCAGAATTAGCTGGTATTTAATTGAATTCATTCTTCCCTCTACCAGTGAAATTTTCCCTGTGCCACTGGCTGCAACACAAGCCCAAAGCATGATCGATCCACCCCTGTGCTTAACAGTTGGAGAGGTGTTCTTTTCATGAAATTCTGCACCATTTTTCTCCAAACATACCTTTGCTCATTGCGGCCAAAATGTTCTATTTTAATTTCATTAGTCCACAGGACTTGTTTCCAAAATGCATCAGGCTTGTTTAGATGTTCCTTTGCAAACTTCTGATGCTGAATTTTGTGGTGAGGATGCAGGAAAGGTTTTCTTCCGATGACTCTTCCATGAAGGTCATATTCGTGCAGGTGCCGCTGCACAGTAGAACTGTACATCACCACTCCAGAATCTGCTAAATCTTCCTGAGGTCTTTTGCAGTCAAACGGGGGTTTTGATTTACCTTTCTAGCAATCCTATGAGCAGCCCTCTCAGAAAGTTTTCTTGGTCTTCCATTTCTTACTGACATTACAAACTGAGGAAATGGCTACCTGAAAGCACTTTGCTATCTTCTTATAGCCTTCTCCTGTTTTGTGGGCATCATTTATTTTAATTTTCAGAGTGCTAGGCAACTGCTTAGAGGAGCCCATGGCTGCTGATTGTTGGGACAAGGTTTGAGGAGTCAGGGTATTTATAAAGCTTTGAAATTTGCATCACCTGGCCTTTCCTAACAATGACTGTGAACAAGCCATAGCCCTAATAAGCTAATTAAGGTCTGAGACCTTGGTAAAAGTTATTTGAGAGCTCAAATCTCTTGGGGTGCCCAAACTTTTGCATGGTGCTCCTTTCCTTTTTTCCACTCTAAAATTGTACAAAATAAAAATAATACACTAATCTTGCTTAAAATGTTGAAAAGAATCTTTCATTTTTAACTTTATGACACTTGGAGATCAGTTCATCTTCTACTCACTTAGCGATTTACAGTAACAGAAATTTTGACCAGGGTGCCCAAACTTTACCATGCCTCTGTATATACACAGTATATGTCTCTGCTTGTGAAAACACATGAAACTAGTATGCCTGGGAATTCACCACCCAGTGGACACATGCCTACATAAGAGAGACTGTGTTTACTTGTCTTCTGAGATTCAGTTTAGGAAGAAGATTAGAAATTTTTGCTGCACTCTATGGCATGATTAACATTACTGATTGGGGACAACTTTCTATTTATTCTTTATTTTTCTTCCATAATCTTCTTATGGCAACATTATTCAACAACATTACTCATTCAAAGCAAAAGGATAATTAAACTAAAATCAAATCAGAATTTGAAGTACACTTGCCCCTTGAGGAATGGAAGGCTCTAGTCTTGGTGTCGTAAAGAATAATTTGCAATTGCTCATATTAACACATTAAATAATAGGTGGAGTAGAGATGAAACACAAACTAAAACGTTTCCACTCATCGAAAGGAGTTATGCATCAGAATCAACCAAGTCCTGAGACTTGCAAAAGTCTGTTTATTTTGCAAAGAACATCAAAAGGTTTTGAAGAGGTCAGAAATTTCTGTCCTTGAAGTCCATTATGTCAAGTTCAGCTGACAATTCTGTACAAGACAGGTGCATTAACAGACTAAACAAATGCCTGCCACTGACAGTTTATTTTGTGCCTGGGTACATGACCATTGTTGGACAATTGGTTTTACAATTCCTGACACTTTAGAGATACCGGAGGTTTGTCGATTGGCACAAAACCCTGTGGCTAATGTAATAATGCTTGTAAGAGCCATATATTTTTTAACTATATAGTTGCTTCCTCTGCCATTCTGTATCTTGAAAATTGAATGGCAAGTGAAATAACAGCATCAAAATGCAGTTGTAATTATTCATGATATTCATATTCATGATATGTGAAATTATGTTCATATGCAAATCCATTCAAGCCTTCTGTAGAAGCAGATGAAAAAGTGCTAGGGACAAAACAAGCGCTGGGTGAAGAGTGGGTGAAGAGTGATGTGTCTGCAGCACAAGAGTGGAAGGTGTACTGAAAGTCAAGCACTGATGTGTCTATGCCTTTTCCACTGCTGGACTCAGTGGGAATTTGTGATCAGACTGAGCTAAGGAACCACATTACAGTTGGCTCTCCTTATCCGTGAGGGATTGGTTCCAGGACCCATCGCAGATAGCAAAATTCATGGATGCTCAAGTCCCTTATTCAGCCTGTCTCAATCCGGTGGACCTTAGGACCAAGCGGAACCCCAGACCTTATTTAACCTGTCTAAGTGCGGTGGACATTAGGACCCGGCGGTGGAGCTCTGAATCCGCAGTGTTTCTGTTCACAAAAATAATAATGAACACGACTGAAAATAAAGTGGAAATAATAAAGCGATAGGAAAGAGGTGAAACACCATCAGTCATTGTAAAAGCGTTAGGCTACGTCAGTCAATGATCGGAACAATTTTAAAGGATAAAGTGAGAAAGGCTCTGCCCTGATGAAAGCTACAATTATTACTAAGCAACGCACTGGTTTAATTATTGGGTTTTGGGGTTTTGGGTTATTGATCCTCCACATCAACCCGGCATGGTGGAGAGCGCGCTCGGGGACAATCTGTCCCGAGTCCTGAGAACTTCCGTTCCTGAGTCCGGCGCTGAAACATACGTTCTTAAGCGTTTTATATGTATAGAAAGGTAAAATATATATTACACACTAAGGCAAACGTTTGACTAACTGACGCTAAATAATACCGGATGTACCTGTTCCGACTTACTTAGTAAGAGAACTTCTGATTTTTTTTTGATCCCAGTCCATGATAACCCACACACATCCTCCCGTATACTTTAAATCATCTCTAGATTACTTATAATACCTAATGCAATGTAAATGTTATGTAAAATAGTTGTTATACTGCATCGTTTAGGGAATAATGACAAGAAAAAAAGTCAGTACGTGCTCGAACAACAAGTGCTGGAAGAGGACTTGCGGGTTTTCGCGATTTGCCGTTGGTTGAATTCGCGCATGCGGAATTCGCGGATAAGGAGGGCCGACTGTACATTGAACACTGCTGCTTTATACAAGACCTAATATTCAAAATTCAATGCCATTTTCAGTTCACAAGTGTAAAAGAGAACAAAATACTTATTACTCTGGATCTGATGCAGCAGAAAAAAGCAAAAGGGTAAAAATCATAATAAAAAACACAATAAATATAAATACATAACATGGCTTATTTACATAGATTGATTGTATGTCCTTAAAGTGAAGCAAGGCAAAGGAATGTCTGTACATAAGGTGACTGACAGAAATTATAAAATAGTGGTGGTGGGGAGTTAGTGGGTGGAGGTGCTGATCAGACTTACTGCTTGAGGAAAATAGTTATTTTTGAGTCTGGTGGTCCTAGTGTAAATGCTATGCAGCCTCCTCCCTGATGGGAGTGGGACAAACTGTCCCTGTGCAGGGTGGATGGGATCCTTCATGATATTACTGGCCCTTTTCTGTATACATGTCTTTGATAGCTGGGAGGCTGGTGCTGGTACTGCACTGGGCAGTTTTGACTGCACGTTGTAGAGATTTCCTGTCGGCCACGTGCAGGTTCCATACCATGCAGTGACAAAGCATGTTAGCATGCTGTCTATTGCACATCTGTAGAAGACTGTGAACATTCAGGTAGTAGATGGGTGACCACCAGGAGCAGTAAGAGGAGAAAGCAGTCAGTGCAGGGTTCCCCTGTGACCATTCCCCTCAGCAACAAGTATAGCCCTTTGAATACGGCTGGGAGGGGGAATGAATCATCAGGGTACAGCAGCAGCAGCAAGGCCAGTGGCACTGTGGCCAGCTCTGTGTCAAGCAGAGTGATAGTGTTAGGAGAGTTGATAGTTAGGGGATGGGCAGCAGATTCTGTGGCCGTGAAAGATAAGTTAAAATGGTGGAAGCTGCGGAGAATGATATCTTGGATGTGAAGGCTCAAAGGGTGACAACTGAGGACAAGGGGAACCTTATCCTTGTTAAGGTGGTAGGAAGGTGGGCTGAGCACGAATATATGGGAAGTGGAGGAAATGCTGGTGAGGGCAGCATCAATGGTAGAGGAAGGGAAACACCATTCTTTGAAGAAGGAGGACATTTCTGATGCCCTGCGAAGGGGAACTTCATCCTGTGAACAGAGGCAACAGAGACAAAGGAACTGAGGAAACATATTGATGTTGTCATAAAGAAGGCAAGACAGCGGCTATACTTTATTAGGAGTTTGAAGCAATTTGGCATGTCAACAAATACACTCAAAAACTTCTATAGTTGTACCGTGGAGAGCATTCTGACAGGCTGCATCACTGTCTGGTGTGGAGGGGCCACTGCACAGGACCGAAGGAAGCTGCAGAAGGTTGTAAATCTAGTCAGCTCCATCTTGGGCACTAACCTACAAAGTACCCAGGACATCTTTAGGGAGCAAAGTCTCAGAAAGGCAGTGTCCATTATTAAAGACCTCCATCACCCAGGGCATGCCCTTTTCTTGCTGTTATCATCAGGTAAGACGTACAGAAGCCTGAAGGCACACACTCAGTGATTCAGGAACAGCTTCTTCCCCTCTGCCATCTGATTCCTAAATGGACATTGAAGCTTTTGTCACGACCTCACTTTTTTTTGATATAGTGTTTCTGTTTTTGCACATTTTTTAATAATCTATTCAACATACATAATTGATTTACTTGTTTATTCATTATTATGTTTTATTTTTATTTATGAGTATTTTTTTCTCTCTCTGCTAGATTATGTATTGCATTGAACTGCTGCTGCTAAATTAACAAATTTTTTCACGTCACATGCCGGTAATAATAAACCTGGTTCTGATTCTGAACAGTATTTTTGCAGGAGATAGAGTGGGAAGAGATACAGTATAGTCAAGATTGCTGTGGCTAAGCACTCCATGGGCTTCTATGTCCAATGTACCATTCTTCGAAATATCCATCATCTTCAAAGGCATCCTAACATTAAACAAATCATTACCTCTCCGCTTTCCACAGGGATCACACCCTCCATGATTCCCCTGTCCATTTGTCACTCCCCACTAATCTCCCTCTTTACATGTATCCGTGCAAGTGACAGAAGTGCTCCACCTCCCCGTTCACCTCCTGCCTCACCTCCATTCAGGGCCCCAAACAGCCCTTCCAGATGAGACAGCATTTCACCTGTGAACATGCTTGAGTCATCACTGTACCTGGTGCTCCCAATGCAGCCTCCTCTGCATTACTGACACCTGAAGCAAATTGGGGTACTGCTTTGTCAAGCTCCATCTTGCTCCATCCACAAAAAGCAAAATCTCCTGTTGGCCAACGATTTTAATTCCTATCCCCGTCCCCATTCCAACATATTAACCCTGCCACAGTGAGGCCACTCTCAGGGTGGAGGAGCAACACCTCATATTCCATCTAGTTAGCCTCTAATCTGATGGCATGAACATCAATTTCTCCTTCCAGTAATTTTTCCCTCCCCATTCCATCTTCTTCTATTCTATGGCCTCTTACCTCTTTTCTTTACTTACCTATCATCTCCCCCTCCCTGGTGCTCCATCCCTTTCTCCCATGGTCCACTCTCTTCTCCTGTCAGATTCCTTCTCTAGCTCTTTGCCTTTTCCACTTATCACTTCTTGTTTTATCCCCCTCCCCCACCTATCTGGCTTCACTTTTCACCTTCTAGCTTGTCCTCCTTCCCCTCCCACCATCGTTTTATTCTTGCATCTTCCCCATTCCTTTCCAGTCCTGATGAAAGGCTTGGCCCAAAACGTCGACTGTTTATTCATTTCAATAGATGCTGCCTGATCTGCTGAGTTCCTCCAGCATTGTGTATATTGTTCTAATACCAAGCATGATTGTTTTTGAATTGAATGCATGAATTTCAAATTCCTGGTATATCAGTCCTAATGGTCCAGTGAATTCAGATATAAATGGTCACTTTCAGCCACTGAACTGAAGTAAATCTTGGACTTGTCCTCATTCACTCTGACATGTAAAACTTCTGGACCTGGAAAAACAGAATGGGGAAGTGACAGGTATTGGATATGAAAGCTCAGTAATATCAAAGGTAATTATATGACACTTTTGAAGATTTGTTCGGTATGTGCCGTGTCATTTTTAAAGGTACTTTTCAATTTTATTCCATTAAGTTGTTTGATGCTTGAAAAATATTGATGTCAGCTTTCACATCTGACAAAGCTCCATCTGAAATTGCAATTTGTGAATCTCAGATGAACTTGTTCCTAACAGTGAACCTGGTCAGTACAGTCTAGTACAGTATGTGGGTACCCACAAGCTGCTACATAAGAACATACCATCTTCCTTATAGTTATAGAAAATCTCTGAACTGCACTAGCTCAAGCATTAAAGCACTCAAGAGACTATTGTATCACACTGTCGACATTAATGATAAGTGTTTATTTCCTGATAACATAGTTAAGAAAGCTATATTTGCAGATGCAGACATAAGGAAAGATATATAATACTTACAAAACCCCATGATGTTTTAATGGAGTACTTTGGAAGCAAATGTCGTTTTGAAATATGGCAGACAATTCACGTGGCATTTTTGCACAGGATAATGAGCAGGTGGTACTCTAGTGATGATGGCTGAGGGATTCCAGGACACCAAGGAAACATGTTACATTTTTCTTTAAGTCATTGCCATATCATCTTATATATTAACCACAGATTGCATATCCAACAACGTAATATTGTTTTGGTAAACGTCTTGAGAGCAAATCCTTCTATCCTAGAGATAAAATGTTTATATTCAGGCATTTTCTATTAGATTTTCTGTAGGCAATGTGAAATATGTTTACAATCTACAGACTAATACAATAATATTTTCAACATATGTAATTTTTAAATAACTATTTTCAGCATTACAATTTTAAAAATACAAACGTTTGTATAATGTTTTTGCTTCAGTTCTAGGTCCAAGTGCAGGTTGTTGCAGTCTCTGCTAAAATCTGTCTTCCTTGTCAAATGCTGCAGTACTTGGAGATCCTCTGACAGCTTTGTTTTACGGTAAATCATTAAAAAATCTAGGTAAGGGTTGCTCTGTACCTAGGGAAAAAAGATAAATTGTTAAAATGTAAAGGCAGAAACTGAACAACTAAAGAGCAGCTACACTGTTTTGCTGTTGATAATTTTAGTTATATTAAATCCTTCTTTTCTGGTTGTCAATAATCAAGAATGAATCAACTTACCCAGATTGTTTGGTACTTGTATTATACCCAACAGGGAAGCATCTTGTCAATAATGTTTTTGACAGCTGCTCTCAACTCAAACTCTTTGTTAGCCAGTAATCTTTCTTTTAATTGTTTCTGTATTTCTATTTAAGGGTGCCTGTGGATTGCAATGAACAAGTAGCATCCCATAACTATGTAAAACTGTTCTTCACGGCAGGTAGTTTATTGTCTGTCAGTACCACGGTGCTAAAGGCTGACACTATGGAAAATATTGCTGTCAAAAAGGTGCCCGAAGGCAAGGAAGAGCGTGAAAGCAACAATCTATAAATGGATTACCTAAATAATAGGGCACGGGTTAGAGCAATGTTACTGCAGTAAAACTAAAACTATTTTCAGAGTCCTTGGCATGTGGAGTGTCATATGGAAATACTGGGTGCTAAAGTTAAAGGGTTCAAGTCCGGAATTTATTCTGGAATAAGCAATAAATTAAACCACCAATAATACAGAAAATGCTGCACATCCTTAACAGGTCTGGCAGCATCTGTACGGAGAGATATCATTCCAGGTTGATTCAGAGATCTTTGGGCACAGAGCTTGGAAAAAGCCATGCAACAGACTTTTAACACCATAAATTGTCGAATCACTTTGCTATGTCTCCCCTCTTGCTGTGAAATGGGGACACCTCTTTTCCCCTTATTAGCGAGAGAGAGAGAGAGAGCCTGTGATATGTTCAGTTACTGGGAGAACGTGTAGTCTTTGGGGTACTGCAAGTCTGTGACTTTATTGATGCTTTGCTGCATGCTTGAGTGCTCGGTGGAGGGTGCAAATGCGTTTTTGCAGGTGGGGGAGGGGGTGCCGTCGCTTTGCTGCTGCTTCTGTGTGGGAGGGGAAGTTGGGTGGGCTTTGGGGTTCTAACTTTTAACTATTATTCGATCTTTGGGGCACTCCTCTGTTTTAAAGGATGTTTACGAAGAAAAGAAAATTCAGGATGTATATTGGATACATTTCTCTGGCATTAAATTGAACTTATTGATGAATTTTCATCAGAATGAAGAAGAGTTAGAGATATTAATTTGCAGAGAAAGGAGGGAATAAAAGTGGGAGGGTTCTGTATGAGCAGAAAGGGCAAAAGGTTTTTGGTTTGGTGACGAGCAAGGCAATTTGAATATTGAAAGAGATGATGAAGAATAGTGTAATATAAATAATATGTTAAGGCTATTGAATAACAAATGTTATTGGAGGAGAAATAAATAGAAGTGAAAACCAGAATTACAAAATAGGAACAATAAACTTGTATACACAATGAATGTGAGATACAAAAGTGCAGATTAGATTTTATAATTCATTTATTCCTCAATTCTGCGTGAAAGCACTGGAAGGTGAAGTATTTTATACTTCAAATCTTTTCCTTTCTTCCACATTCTTTCTCTTCTTTGAAGGCTCTTGAATCCTTGAATCCATCCCAACAATTCTCTTCATGTATTACCACCCTTTCAATAAAATAAATTACAATACATACTGTATAAAAGTCATATGCCTATACGATTAGATCTTAGAGGATTATGCTCTTCTGAGTACATGCCCCATTCAACAGTACACATAACACTGTTTTAATTAGATGAAATTCTGGGACAGACTACGCTAAACGTAAGCATGACTAGGTTTTATGGCTAGATATAAATATGTCCCTTTGCTTTTATTTCTGACTCCACCCACTGGTTGATTGTTTAATTAGTCATTGTAAATTATCTCATGATTAGGCTTGGGTTAATCGAGGATTGCTGTGTGGTACAGCTCGGGAAATTGCAGATGTTGGTATCGAGAGCAAAACGTAAATTACTGCAAGAAATCAGAGGGTCAAGCAGCATCTGTGGAGTAAAGGGATGGGTAATTTAGAACTCTTTCTCGGGTATTTACAGGAAGCTTGGATAGATTTTATCATCTACCATTTGGTTTTCTTGTGTTATCTCATAATTATTTCAGGAAAAGATTTTGTTTGAAACTAATTGAACTTTGTAAAAAGGTAAAACCTTTGCTTTGTATGTCATCTATTCAGATCATTTCATTTGAGCAGTGTACTGAGTCCCATAACAACAGTACAAGTGAAAACATTAACAGAAGGTCGAGTGTATGTAGACAATAAGGTGCAAGGCAACAAGGTAGATTATGATGTTAAGAGTCCATCGTACTATACTAAGATACTTAAGTTGTCTTACAACAGAGGGATTAAAAAACAAGTCATCCTTGAGCCTGATGTTACATGCTTTTAGCCTTTTGTCTCTTCTACTCAGTGAGAGGATGGAAAAGACAGAAAGTTCTGGGTGGGTAGGGTCTTTAATCATGTTGGCTGCTATACCAGGGCAATGAGAAGTGTGTATGTAATCCATAAAGGAGAGGTTGCTTTCCAAGATGTGCTGACCTGTGCCCACCACTCTCTGAAATTTCTTGCAATCATGAGCAGAGCCATGATGTATCCTGATAGGATGCTTTCTGTGGTGCATCAGTTTAAAAAATGGTGAGGTCAAAGGGGAGATGGCAAATTTATTTTGCTTCCTGAGGAAATACAGGCACCAGTGAATTATCCTTGCTGTGGCACCTGCATGCTTGGAGCAGGACAAACAATTAGTGGTGTTCACTTCTAGGAACTTGAAGCTTTCAACCTTCTCAACCTCAGCACCATTTATATAAACCAGAACATGTGCACTGCGGCCCACCCCCTCCCCCAAAAAAGATTGTTGTCAATAACTCCACATCACTAGGCTCTCTATCTCATCCCTGTATTCCAATTCATCATTATTTGAAATTTGGCCTGCTACTCTGGTGTCAGCTGCAAAATTGTAGATGTAATTTGAGCAGAATCAGGCCATGCAGTTGCAATTGCAGAGACAGTAGATAGCTGAGGACACAGTTTTGTGGGGCACCAGTGGTGAGGATAATTTTAGTGTAAGTATTGTTGCTTATTCTGTCATGATGCTGACTGAACCACGACAGGCATCTGAATTTCAGCACCATAGTTTCCCCAGAGTATGGTTAACTGCTGTTGTCCCTTTAAGACTTGACTGACAATTATTACCTGCTTCATTCCTTCATGGAAATACTGTACTTAATGGCCTTGCGGTGAGGACTCAGTTCTCATTTTTAGGGGATTCATTTCTATTGTTTGTGAGTTTGTCTTTGGATTTCATTTGTGATGTCTTGTTTAGTCTGAGTGCTTTCTAGACTTCACTCTGCACTTGGGTTCATTACTATCCATTGCTCTTTCATTGCACATCCTACTGATTTCAGTCTTTTCATCAGGAAGTCAAAGGGAGGTGTTGACACCCAGCTTTGGGAGTTTGGAGATGAGTTTGCTTCGAGTTATAGAACTGAAGTCGGAGCTGTTGTCAGTAAACAGTAGTATAATGCAGTTGTCTTTATTGTTCAGGAATGAGCATACAACCAGGGAAAAGATGTCTGCCACAGACCTCTCCCAGTGCTAGATGATTGACAGTGAATTGAGGTTGTCTGGGAGTAAATCTCTCAAAGCACTTCATGATGGTGGATGTTAGAGCCACCAGGCAGCGATATTAAGACATCTTATGATTTTAATAATTAAAGTACTGATTTGGACTTAAACACATACCTGAAACTATTTACACTTAATAATTAATACAGATTTTATTCAGCTGATAAAAGAAAAAAACATATCTGCACGTTATTTCTTATTTATTTTCTCACCATTTGGTGTCAGTGACAATGGCAGCATTTATTGCCCCTGAGCTAAATGTCTTCTGTGCCCATTCAGAGAGTTCCTTTCCGACTCTGGAGGCACAGATCAGCCAGATGATTTAAGGATAGTTGATTTCCTTCCCTCAAGGGAATCAATGAGACATGTATGCTTTTCCAACAATCTAGCAGCTTTATAGTTATCATTGTCAATTACTTTATTTTTATTTCTGATTCCTATTTATTGTCTGAATTTACATTCCACAAATCTAATGAGAGGAATTGAACACACCTCTCTGGAGTGCTAATTCAAACCTCAGGTTTATTAGCCATTATTTTAACTACTTACTGTGCCATCACATGATTGAAGGTTGGGCTTCAGATTCAGGAAGATTAATGCACTCTCAAGAGACAATTTTGCATTTAATACAGACCTAAGAACACACCAACCTCCTGGTGAAATATAGAAGCAAAGTACTCGGGATGCTGAAAATCCAAAATAAAATTAAACTGCCAGCTACATGCAGAATCAGTGAAGAGAAAATCGAGAAGGTGCTTCAGTTAATAAGTTTTCAAAATAATAGGCTATTAAGTTGTGCAAACGGGGGCTGGGAAGCAAGAGGGGTGTGGATCTTGCTGAAAAGCCATCAAAAGATGAGTTGGGTTTGTGATGAAGTTAAAGTTGGGCGAGATTAAATGATGGAAGTGGTGATATTGCAAGTCAGTATGAGATGGTGATGACTGAAGTAAAGGATGAGTCTTGAGGCAGACTCACCTTTTCATAGCAGGATGCTCAGGTCAGCATTTAACCCCAAATGCCAAATCCCTTGGGAGATGATCATGCCAACCCTCATTGGTCAGGGTAACCCTCAGAGCCCACAGGCAGCTGATGGTAGGCCCTAACTAGATCAACTTTGGGAAAAAATTAGCTTTCTGGCTAAATGTGCTGAAAAGTCTTGGATGAGGGTGACCAGATAACAATGGGGGATGGTGGCCTCACTAAGGCATTGGTAATCACCACATGGGTGGTAACCATCATCAGTCTTAGGGACCATATGGAGGGGTGAATCCCAGGGGCTACTTGACAGGAGTACAATGCTAAGTCATTCCATGTAGGCAAACTCAGCGTTCTGAGTCCAGAAGGCAAACCCAGTTTTTCCATGTCCAGTCTCTGTGCACGGGCATGGGCTGGCAGGCCATTTATGGGAATGTGGTGCTTGACCCCATGTTTTGTGGCTGTAGTGGAGAATATGGGCTTCAACCAACAGTCCCTGGACACACAGGAAATCTGCACCACACAGAGGTGCGGCCACTTTAGCCAGGACCAAGTCTCATGTGCAACGTTGCCCACTGAAGCAGAATGTCACTCGTTGCATCCCATAAGTTTGGATCCTTCTGCTATTGATGGTCTCCAGCAAGGTTTCATCACTCTTTGCCTTCTCATCAATAGGTAAATCACTCACTTGAGCACCCCTGTCATACAAAAAACATTGCCCTAAAAGGGTGTCCATAATGAATGGTAGGCACTCTTGGTAGCTGGAACCCATGGTGTTCATAGACCTTTGATGTCCCAATGAACTGACAATGTCAGAACTGCAAGATGGTTCGCAATCCTAAAATTTGTCAAGTCAAGTCACTTTTATTGTCATTTTGACCATAACTGCTGGTACTGTACACAGTAAAAATGAGCAACGTTTTTCAGGACCATGGTGTTACATGACACAGTACAAAAACTAGACTGAACTACGTAAAAAAAACAACACAGAGAAAACTACACTAGACTACAGATCTACACAGGACTGCGTAAAGTGCACAAAAACAGTGCAGGCATTACAATAAGTAATAAACATAACAATAGGGCAAGGTGTCAGTCCAGGCTCTGGGTATTGAGGAGTCTGATAGCTTGGGGGAAGAAACTGTTACATAGTCTGGTCATGAGAGCCCAAATGCTTCGGAGCCTTTTCCCAGATGGCAGGAGGGAGAAGAGATTGTATGAGGGGTGCATGGGGTCCTTTATAATGCTGTTTCCTTTATGGATGCAGCGTATAGTGTAAATGTCCATGATGGCGGGAAGAGAGACCCCGATGATCTTCTCAGCTGATCTCACTATCCGCTGCAGGGTCTTGCAATCCGAGGTGGTGCAATTTCTGAACCAGACAGTGATGCAGCTGCTCAGGATGCTCTCAATACAACCTCTGTAGAATGTGATGAGGATGGGGGGTGGAAGATGGAATTTTCTCAGCCTTCGCAGAAAGTAGAGATGCTTCTGGGCTTTCTTTGCTATGGAGCTGATGTTGAGGGACCAGGTGAGATTCTCCGCCAGGTGAACACCAAGAAATTTGGTACTCTTAACGATCTCTACCGAGGAGCCATCGATGTTCAGCGAGGAGTGGTCACTCTGTGCCCTCCTGAAGTCAACAACCATCTCTTTTGTTTTGTTCACATTAAGAGACAGGTTATTGGCTTTGCACTAGTCTGTTAGCTGCTGCACCTCCTCTCTGTAAGCTGACTCATCGTTCTTGCTGATGAGACCCACCACGGTCGTGTCATCGGCGAACTTGATGATATGGTTCGAGCTGTGTGTTGCAGCACAGTCGTGGGTCAGCAGAGTGAACAGCAGTGGACTAAGTACACAACCCTGGGGAGCCCCCGTGCTCAGTGTGATGGTGTTGGAGATGCTGCTCCCGATCCAGACTGACTGAGGTCTCCCAGTCAGGAAGTCTAGGATCCAGTTGCAGGGAGAGGTGTTCGGGCCCAGTAGGTTCAGCTTTCCAATCAGTTTCTGAGGGATGATTGTGTTGAATGCTGAACTAAAGTCTATGAACAGCATCTGAACGTATGTGTCCTTTTTGTCCAGGTGGGTTAGGGCCAGGTGGAGGGTGGTGGCAATGGCATCATCTGTTGAGCGGTTGGGATGGTACGCAAACTGCAGGGGGTCCAGTGAGGGGGGCAACAGCGTCCTGATATGCCTCATGACAAGCCTCTCAAAACACTTTATGATGATGGATGTAAGTGCAATGGGACAGTAGTCATTTAGGCAGGACACTGAAGACTTCTTCGGCATGGGGATGACAGTGGCAGCCTTGAAGCACGTTGGAACGGTGGCGCTGCCCAGGGAAATGTTGAAGATGTCAATGAGAACATCTGCTAGCTGGTCTGCAGATCCTCTGAGCACCCTACCAGGGATGTTGTCTGGTCCAGCAGCCTTCCGTGGGTTGACCCTGCACAGGGTTCTTCTCATGTCAGCCACGGAGAGACACAGCACCTGGTCATTCGCAGGAGGGGTGGTCTTCCTCGCCGCCAAGTCATTTTCCACCTCAAACTGGGCGTAGAAGTTATTCAGCGCATCTGGGAGGGAGGCATCACCTGCACAGTCAGGTGATGTTGTCCTGTAATTGGTGATGTCCTGGATGCCCTTCCACATGTGCCGTGTGTCGCCGCTGTCCTGGAAGTGGCTGTGGATTAGCTGGGTGTGTGCACGCTTTGCCCCCACGATGGCTCGGGACAGTTTGGCCCTCGCTGTTAGCTTCCTTGTCACCTGCTCTGAAGGCAGAGTCATGGGTCCTCAGCAGCGCACGCACCTCCGTGGTCATCCATGGCTTCTGGTTGGCTTGTATAGTGATGGTCTTGGACAGAGTAACATCATCAATGCACTTGCTGATGTAGCTGGTCACTGATGCTGTGTACTCCTCTCAGTTGGTAGAGTCGCCATCGGTTGCAGCCTCCCTGAACATGTGCCAGTCAGTGTGCTCAAAGCAGTCTTGAAGAGCAGAGATGGCTCCTGCTGGCCAGGTTTTCACCTGCTTCTGAACTGGTCTGGCGCACCTGACGAGCGGTTTGTATGCTGGGATTAGCATAACAGAGATGTGGTCTGAGTAACCGAGGTGGGGGTGGGCCTCTGCCCGATACGCGTTAGGGATGTTTGTATAAGCAAGGTCCAACACGTTCTCCTCTCTCATTGCAAAGTCCACATACTGATGGAATTTGGTGAGCACTGACTTAAGGTTTGCGTGGTTAAAATCACCGGCGACAATAAACAGACCATCAGGGTGTGCGTTCTGCATTTCTCTAATAGCCCCGTACTGTTCACAGAGGGCCTCCTTAGCATTAGCGCTGCGGGGAATGTAGACACCGAATATAAGGACAGAGGTGAATTCCTGTGGCAAATAAAATGGGCTGCATCTAATAGCCACAAACTCCACTAACAATGAGCAGTGTCAGGAAAGCAGCACAGAGTTCTTACACCATTCCGTATTGATGTAAATACACACACCACCACCGCGAGTCTTACGGAGAGAGCTGCATCCCTGTCCACACGAAACAAGGCGAGCCCATCCAGTTGAAAGGCAGTGTCTGAAATTCCATCAGTGAGCCATGTCTCTGTGAAGACATACGCAGAGCAAGTTCTGTACTCCCGCCAAGTATTTTGTTGGAGTCGGATGTAGTACCAAATCAAGCATGGTAAAAGCACAGATCCCACATCATCAGTTTCCCAGCTGTAGGCATCCTTATGTTGGGAGCCTTACTGACAAGGCTTATTGAAATAGAGAATGGATAAGGAACGATGCATTGCTGCCCGGCTGATTGTAGACTATCAGCCATTTTAGCAAGCTCCCTACAGTCCATCGTGGGTGCATTAGCAAGGGCTATATGAACTTAATCCAGCATTTGGGGCATTAACAGTTCTTTAAAAATAAAACAAGGATGGTGATTCCTCAGGAGAGACAGAATGTGACACATGAGCTCCAAATGCTTACCATTGCCAAGGCTGGGCAATGAGAACAACTGTTCGGCGCACACAGACTCCGATAGTCCAAAAGTCTGTAAAAGGTGAGTTTTCAGCAATCAGTATTTATCGTGATCTGATGGGTGTTCAAGTAGACTCATCACTCATACAGCCATGGAGTTGCTGAGGGATGCAACTACACATAAACATGTATATGATGTTGTCAGTGGTGATTTCTCGCAGAGCAAGTTGGGCCTCAGCTTGTAAGAATGAAGTGATGGCATTTTGATGCCAAAACTCCAGCAGTTTCAAAGCAACTGCATTGGCTGACATACTCAATAACTCTGGAATTTTCCTAGGGCATCAAGGTCACCAATGTAGGTTTTCACAAATAAAACAATGGAGGCATTTTATGTTTCAGAAAAGCCATAGTATCTCATTTATTAAAACCAAAGCCCAGATACATAAGTGTGCTAAAAATCTTTAATAATAATGTCATCACATCAGACCAGCCTCCTAAAGTTATACCCCAACTCAGTGTTGGTGGTTGTGAATTGTGTACATTTCTCCCAATTATTTTTCCCCTATACAGCTACGCAGCAGCCTCTCCGGACTCTGGATTCGGGATTACCAAACGTTATGTGGTTTTTCTTGTCTGGTCTGTTTTGTCGTGTGCTTTTTTTGTGATATCATTCCGGAGAATGTTGTCTCATTTTTTAACTGCATTGCATTTGTGGTTTCTAAATGACAATAAACTGAATCTGAAAGAAGGCAAGACTGCAGCTATGTTTCATTGGGAGATTAAGGAGATTTGTTTTATCACCTAAGACACTCAAAAGCATCTACAGATTTACCATGGAGAGCATTCTGACTCACTGTATCACTGCTTTGTATGGGGGGGGGGGGGTAGTGACTACAGTACAGGATTGAATTAAACTACAGAGAGTGGTAAAATTAGTCAGCTCCATCATGGATACTAGCCTCAGGAATTGTTTCTTCCCCTCTGCCATCTGATTTTTAAATGGAGACTGAACCCATGAACAGTACTTCACTACTTTTTTTTTATTTCTGTTTTTGCACTACTTATTTTAATTTAGCTATTTAATATACATACAGTGTACATACTTAATGTAATTCAATTTCATTTTCTATATTTATCATGTATTGCATTGTATTGTTGCCACAAAGTTAACCCATTTCACAACCTATGCCAGTGATACTAAACCTGATGGTTCTGATTAAAAGTGTGACCCCAGTCTGATCCCATCATGAAGCAATGTGTCCTGTTACTCTTCAAGTACACCTCCAAGTATTTTTCAAACATGATGGAGGTTTCTTCTTGTACCACCTTTTCCTACTGTGAATTCCAGATCCCTGCCACCCTCTGGATGAAAGTGTTTTGATTTATTTCCCTTCCAATCCTTTTATCAATTTCATTAGATCTTTCATCTTAATTCCATCTGGGCAAAGATGATTTAAAAGGCCTCAACTAACTTCCTAATCTACCTAAACTATTCCAAAGATAACAATTTTTGTATACTCCATATTACCTCACAGATGCAGATTTCTAGCACCGGCAAGAGCTTTCATACATTCTCTGTAATTTGGTAGGTATGTACCAGAAGTGGGTGCTTTAATAGCATTACCTTCCTGCTCTTATATTCTACATTTCTACTAAGAAAACAATTCCATATTATCCTATTTAATCATGGTATTGACCTGCCCCACTACATCATCCATTTTTTGCTCAATATGTTGTCCTTTATTCCACAAATGTTCATGTGTTGTTGCTCCTTCCCAACTATACCTCACACTTCTATATTTTTTTACCCATCTGACCAAACTGTCTGTATCGTCCCACAGTCTTAAAATCATTGCCTCAGCACCCCCATCCTAATGAGCAAAATAAAGTCATGGGATGGTCAAAACTGATGTACTAGTGTTAAAGAAATGGAATAAAATGTTTTCAAAAAGTAGGTCAATTGGAAATATAGGCAAGGTACTTTCGATCACTTGTGGCCTGCCTGCCTAGCCCATAAAAACTGAGATAAAGAATGGAGCTGAAAGTGAAAATTTTAAAAAGACTGCATTTGCTGGAGATCTGAAATAAAAATAGAAAACGTTGGAAACACCTTACATCATTTGTAAAAAAAAAAGCAACAGCCAGCACTTTGGGTCCTATACTTTACCAAAATAATCAGTCATAGGAAATATTAGCTATTTCTCTTTCCACAGGAATGGAATAGTCGCAAACGGAGAACAAAAAAAAGATGAGGGAAGGATAGAAACTAGCACCTAAGTTGATGGAATTTGCTGGTTTGTGACCAGTACAAGGAACCATTCGTCTATGCATTGAAGGAATGAGGGAGAGGTTTGGTAGGTGTGAAAACAAAATTGGTCAACATATCCCACAAAGTAGAAGGACATGAACTCCTATATCAATGCCATTTATTTGGAAGAAATGAATCAAAGGAGAAGTTTTACAATGTGAGGAGGAATCAGTTCGTTGGAAAGGGGTAAGGTGTATGGTTTCATTATGTATGTAACAATAGTTGTGAAGAACTGTTACTTTAAGACCGAGATGATTGTACCAAGTTATTTACTCCTTTCTGAGCTATTCTGGTTGTCCGTCATATCCAGTGATGATGGAGACCTGTGCAGGAGAGTTTTTAAAGTCCAAAAGCCATTGCACTGGGGCACTTCCACTCTCTTGGCCTCAGAAGTCCAGACCCAGTGGTATGAGTAGTCAGCACAGACTGGGGTCTTTCTTGGTTGCAGTGGAGAACCATGATTTCTTCTGTGCCTTGTCATGCGCTTCACTGTCCATCAAATATTGCAGAATCCTTTCCTGGCCGCTGGATCTCACTGTAGATCTCATCTGTCATGTGCACCAGCGCTGATTTCACATGCTAAGTCAGGTATGTCCCTGTCTCAATGGGGTATGAGGCCCGGCATCTACCCTCAACTTGTTTCGCCCACCTGTAAAAGCGGTGTGGCCACTGTTGCATGGAAACAGCCACTTGGAGCCACTGGCGAGAGCTGAGTGGTCAGTGGGGTCCAAAGGTGAGTGAGCTGCCCCATATTGGGCATGACAAGCCCCTTCACCAGAAGTGCTGTCCTCCATGGACATCCCATGCAACCCTTTCTGAGCTACAGCAACGTTTATGGGAAGATTCAGAGTCTGAGAGCAGTTCTGAATTAAGTTGATATTGCTTGTTTAGAACTTTTCTATCATATGTTGGTACATGATCCAAGTGGACTTAGTTTGGTGAGCATAGATCTCACAAGCTCCCTTTAAGTAATGTGAAGAATCCCAAGTACATCCTAGTGAGTATGAATGTCCATGGATAAAATGAGACTAGCAGGACCAGGAAAGTAGAAACTAAAAAAGCAGAAGGAGTTGTAATGTTGGTGGGAAGAGATTGGCCAAGAAAGCAGGAAGGGTCATGTCAAGACAGATAACTTCCATTGTGCATTTAGAAGCCATGATTGTGAATCTTGGCTAGAATGCAGAAAAGGGCACTTGTTGGTTGGGGGACCATTACGTTGAAGGGCACAGAGAAAATATTTTCAAGAGAAAGGACAGTACTACTGTGTGTCAACATTGCTAAGTTCAGCGTACATATTGAGACAGCGGTCATATGGTTCCTTATGAAAACTTTTGATCAGACATTCGTTAATATCTATCAGATCAGGATTCAAACTTTAATGCACAGGTTCATCATATATCAAGTGCAGAAGTTTACAGTTTACTGCAAACAAACTCAAGGGAAAGGATTTGGGTTCAAATTAAGGCAAAAAAGAAAAATTAGCCAGTGCAAAAAGTAGATCTTCAAACAACCATTAATGTATCTACACTTAGTAGCCATTTTATTAGGTACAAATGTATACCTGCTCATTAGTGCAAATATCTAATCAGAAGATCATGTGGTAGCAACTCAATGCATAAAAAGCATGAAGACATGGTTGTTGTTGCATGAATGAAGTCACTGGAGAGAAATATTGTTAGATACAAAACACCCTCTTTATTCGACAAAACAAGGCACAGGTGACATCATATGGAGATGCTTTCGGTCATAGGGTTTGGCTGGCCCAACATGGGGCTCAATATTTTATGTGCTAAGCATTAAAGGAAAAATTGATATTTACAATGTACGGTCAATGCTTTCTTTGAAACTACATCTCAACCCCACACCTCCGGATTCACATCCACACCATAGACATCCAAATGAATTTTAATCAGCATTGTCTGGTCTAGGATCCATGGCTTTTAGAGCTGCACCCCAAATTAATTCCACAATACATACAGTATTCAGACGTGAAGACTGATGGCCAGGGTCATTTGCTAAATGTAAATGCGCTGAACCCAAAAATTTTTTGAACAATGGTCAGGAATTCAGTTGTTGTTCGGCCAAACCTCAAAATGAGGAAGAAATGTGACCTATGTAAATTTGACTGTGGAATTATTGTTGGTGCCAGACAGGGTAGTTTGAATATCTCTGAAACTGCTGATCTTCTGGGGTTTTCGTGCACAACAGTCTTTGGAGTTTACGGAGAATGGTGCAAAAAAAAAACAAAAAAAAGTGCAGTCAGCGACAGTTCTGTGGTCAAAAACATCTTTTTAATGTGAGGAGAATGATCAGACTGATTCAAGCTGACAGCAAAGTGACAGTAACTCAAATATCCAGCCATCACAAAAACAATGTGCAGAAGAGCATATCTGAATGCACAACATGTTGAACTTTGAAGTGGATAGGATACAGCAGCAGAAGACACACCAGGTTCTAATCCTGTACCTCATAACTTGGCCACTGAGTGTATCTTTGGTCACATTTGCTGATCAACAAGAGAAGGTTATTCCCGTTTCTTGTAAATACCTATGTATAATGCAAAACAGCTTCTTTAATTTTGCAGTTATACTCTGTCACATGTAATAATTTTATAAAATAATAATGATTGATAAAAATAGCAATCATGTTTAATAAATCAGCTAGAAAGTAATAAAATATAATAATTATAGCCCACTGAAAGGTGATAGCAAGGCCATGAGCAACAGAATAATTTAACTGGTGTTTTTGATGTAAGGAGTTTGTACATTCTTCCTGTAACCATGTGGGTTTCCTCCCACAGTCCAAAGACATACTGGTTGATAGGTTAATTGGTCATTGTAAATTGTCCTGTGATTAGACTAGGATTAAATCTGGGGTTGTTGGGCAGGGAGGCTCAAAGGGCCCTGAATCGCATTGAATCTCAATAAATAAGTAAATAATTAAATAAACAACATCAATAATGAAACTTAACATGGTTCTCCAGTTAACATGTTCAAATTAAAATGGAGTCCATGGTATAATAAGTATTAGAGAATGCATGCAGAAGCTGTGTGCAGATAAGACGATGGAAAGCAGCATTTGAAAAGAACACAACAATCCTTCTCTCAAACTTTGGGTTAATTATACAAATGTATATAAACTACAGGATATGAATTGTCTTTCCTATATAAGTCTTTCCTATATAATCCTGAGGTGAGAAAAGTTTGGAGGGTGGAAACTAGTGCTTAATTTAATGCAAATAGATCTGCCAGTGAATAACTAACGCAAACAGTAAACACAAGTGATTCTGCAGATGCTGGAAATACAAAGTAACACATACAAAATGCTGGAGGAACTCAGCCGGCCAGAAAGTATCTATGGAGATCAATAAAGAGTCGTCAGGACACCTCCATCCAGGTTCATGTCACCAGCTGCACGCCTTATCCTATCATTTTGTTCCCATCAGATGTAACTGTCTAGACTTCCTTCCTCCAGATTCAAATAGAAGTGCTCCTCATGTCCTATCATTAGTCATACTCAGCTAAAGAATGACAAGTTCTGGGTGACAAACCTCTATTTTTGACTGTGCTGTTGATGAGAAAATGCACCACTACTTTGCAAATGGCATACTGTTGTCTGCCATATTTTATATGTAATGCACATCTGTAATTTTTAGACATTATTTATGCTTATACCTTCCAATAAATAATTGCTTTTGACAGAAGTGAATTTAACTATATTCCCTTTAAGTTTACAGCTGGCTGATTAACTTGCCTGCATGCTCCAGATTTGTTTTTGATTCATGGAAGTTGGTTAAGCTCAGTGAGTGAGAGAACTTCAGTAATTCACATATCTCTGAAATTAGTGCCAGTAACCTTCTGCTGTAGGCTAAATCTTGAATAACTAAAGCTCAGGCTCCAACTGGATTTACAGCACAAACTTCATAATTGATATGTGGCTGGCAAACCAGTGGGAGTAAGTCCCAGGTTTCCTGACAATAGCAGATAGCTTGGCCCTTCCTCGCCTTTCAGCACTGTAGAATCTATGATTTATAATCCCTGTGGATGTGCACCAGATATATTTGGATATGTGAACAATATTGTCATGTTAAATTGAGTATTTGCATTGACTTGTTTCATAGCGGAACAGACTTTTCTTCTTCAGTATGATACTGTGTAGTATTTGGCCAATCCTCTTGATTTAAAGAACATGCGTATTTAAATTTCAGTTCAATATTTATGTCTAAATCCATTCCTAATTGCTTACATCTGCCGAAACTCTCAAGTCAGTTGGGATTTGGTTAATTGTACTGCATTTGGTTGAGAGTAACATTTGTTAACAGATCAGCAAAGGACCCATGATTGCTTGTTTCTATAGATTGGAGAGAACCTAAATGAAATTACACAGTGTTGACTTGCTGACATGAATTGAACACAGGAAACAATGCAGGTATGTGTATCTTAGTCAATACTGACTCTTTGTTCTCTTTTGAATCACACCTGTCAAGTGGCACATGCATTCTTACCTAAGAGGATGTTTTCTTATTTAGAACATGTGGTTCCAAAGTTCTAAGTATATTGAAGTCTTAGATTATTTTCAGATTACTATCTTTAAAAAGGGCAGTAACAAAACAAGAAAACTAAGGCTATTATTAATATTCACATTTAGATCAGTTTTTTTAAAGGATATTATTTATTTACATATGGTGATTGACCTTAAAACCAAAGGTTATTTGCGAATCATAAGACATAAGGCAGAATTAGGCCATTCAGCCCATTGATGTTGTTCTGCCCTTCCATCGTGGCTGATTTATTATCCCTCTCAACCCCATTATCCTTTCTTATCCCTGTAAACTTTGATGCCCTGACTAATCAAGAAACTATCAACATCCTCTTTAACTATACACAATGACTTAGACTCCACAGCTATCTGTAGCATTGACTTCCACAGATTCACGATCCTGTGGCTAAAGCAATCCCTCCTTATCTCTGTTCTAAACGGACATCCCTTTATTCTGAGTTTATGTACTCTGGTCTTGGACTTAGCACTACAAGCAACATCCTCTCCACATCCACTCTACATTGGCCTTTCAATATTCAATCGGGTTTCAATGAAATTTCACACCCCCACCCCATTCTTCTAAACTCCAGTAAATAGAACCCAGAGCCATCAAACTTTCTCATACATTAGCCCTTCCATTCATGGAATCATTCTCGTGAACCTCCTCTGGAGCCTCTCAAATGCTAGCACATCTTTTCTTAAATACGGGGCCCAAAACTGTTCACAATACTCCAAGTATTGACTGGCCAATGACTTATAAAGCCTTAGCATTACATCCTTGTTCTTATATTCTAATACTTTCAAAATCAATGCTAACATTGAATTTGCCTTCCTTACCACTGATTCAACCTGCAAGTTAATCTTCTGAGAATCCCGCACAAGGACTCCACGTCCCTTTGCACCTTTGGTTTTTTAAATTTTCTTTCCATTTAGAAAATGGTCTACAGCTTTACTACTTCTACCAAAGGGCATGACCATACACTACCCTACATTATATTCTATCTGCGACTTCTTTGTCCATTCTTCCAATCTGTCCAAGTCCTTGTGTAAACTCACTTCTTCCTCAAAACTACCTGTCCCTCCACCTACCTTCATATCATCTGCAAACTTGATCACAAAGCCATCAATTCCGTCATCCAAATCATTGGCATACTGTATAACATGAAAAGAAGCAGTCCTAACACTTAACCCTGTGGAACACCACTGACAGCCAACCAGAATAGCACTCCCCACCCTGCTTTATTCCCACTCTTTGCCTTCTGCCAATCAACCAATCTTCTTTCCGTGCTAGTATCTTTCTTGTAATACCTTGGGCTCTTGCCTTGTTAACCAACCTGAAGTGTAGCACTTTGTCAAAGACCTTCTGAAAATCTAAGTAAATGACATGTACTGACTCTTCTTTGTCTATGCTGCCTGTTATTTCTTCAATTTGTCAGACAAGATTTCCACTTAATTAACAATGCTAATTTTGGCCTATTTTATTATGTGTCTCTAAGAACCCCAAAACCTCTTCCTTAATAATGGACTCTATCACCTTCCCAACCACTGAAGTCAGGCTCACCGGCCAATCATTTCCTTTCTTCTTCCCACCCCCACCACTTATATAATGGAGTTACTAGAAAAGTAATGGAGTAGTGATGGCGCTAAACGGCAACTCCTTTGCTTGCATCTACAGAAATAGCTCTATTTCTATCTTTAATATCTTTATTTTTCCCTTTCAGGGTTCTTTTGAAAACCCTGACCTGAGTTAGACACAGGCTTTGGTTCTTTGTGGGAATGGGACTCGCTCTCAGGGATCCATAACCAGCTGTTGTTGTTTAGCACACCAAGGAATTTTAGCAAAACCTGAGAGTCCGGCTCGGATTTGTAAGCCTAGGATCTCGGGGCTCTGGAGATGGGTGGATCGAGGGTCGGTGTCATGGCAGGAGATCCGTGTGTCATCGGAATATCTACGGCTATGTGCCAGGAGACCTGAGATCTCAGTATCAGAATCAGGTTTATTATCACCAGCATGTGATGTGAAATTTGTTAACTTAGCAGCAGCAGTTCAATGCAATACATAAATTAGTAGAGAGAAAAAAATAATAATAAATAAAATAAAACATAATAATAAATAAACAAGTAAATCAATTATGTATATTGAATAGATTATTTTAAAAATGTGCAAAAACAGAAATATTGTATATTCAAAAAAGTGAGGTAGAGTCCAAAGCTTCAATGTCCATTTAGGAATCAGAGGGGAAGAATCCATTCCTGAATCATTGAGTGTGTGTCTTCAGGTTTTTTTGTATCTCCTGGCTAACGGTAACAGTGAGATCTTTGAGATCTTCTGGCACAGAGCTCAAAAAAATCAATATAACAGTCTTTTAATTTCGTAAACCAGCAAGTTGTTTGTTATGTCTCCCCACTCGCTGGGAAAACGGAGACACCTCCTTCTCCCTTATTAGTGAGAGAGAGAGCCTGTGCTATGTCATATACCGGGTGAAGCGTGAAGTCTTCGGGGTAACTGCAAGTCTGTGTCTATACTGTTGCTTTGCTCACATTTCAGTGCTCAGTGGCTTTTTTTTGCCGGTGGGGGGAGGGGCAATTGTTGTTTGCTGCCACTTACGTGCAGGAAGGAGGAGAGCTGGGGGGGGGGGTACTTTGGGGTTCTAACATTTAACTGTCATTCATTCTTTGGGGTACTCCTCTGTTTTCGTGGATGATTGCAAAGAAAAAGCATTTCAGGATGGATACTGTACATTTCTCTGGCATTAAATTGGACCTTAGAACCTTTGAACCTTTGACATTTTCAGTTTTCCAGTCCTTCAGACTTGGTCGAGAGTATAGTTACTAATAGTCCACTATCTCTTTCAGAACCCTTGGGTGTAGACCCTCTGGTCCAAGTGACAACTACTTTCAGAACTTTCAGCTTCCTAAGCACCACCTCCTTAGTAATAGCAACTAAACTCACTTCTGCCCTCAAATTTCTGTCACACTGCTAGTGTCTTTCATAACAGTTGGAAAAAGTGGTGAATATTAGAATTTCGGAAGCTACTGAAACTGGACAGAGATAACTGCATGTATATTTGCACCATACAAAGGTAGGAGGGATAAGAAGCGCTGGAAAACTGTGAGTGCCTGAGAACAGTGCGTAATGAATTTTCACTCATCCAGTCCTCTGTTATAATACACAGCAAATCTGAAAATTAAAAATAAATCAGAACCATGAGTACAATTCCCACTTTGCTTTCCAATTTTGTCACCTTACTTGACCGAAATAATTTAAACAGAGGGCACTGGACCGATTCCTACAATGAAAAACTCTACATCAGGGCAAGTTTAGAGAACTTGTGTGTTGACATAATTGGAGTCTTCCAAGTAATGAAAAGATTAGATTTTGTCCAAGTGACAGGTAATTTGAGCTAGACAGCCAGCAAACGATGATAGGGCAGTAGTTCAATTTGCAAAAACAGAGTTAAATGAAGTGCTTTCTTGGCACTTAATTCTCACTGAGAGTTGTTGACCTCCTGAACCATTTGACAGATGTGTGGAGAGTATGGATTTACTTCAGGCCTTCCAAAGAGATGTGAAGAAGGTTCTACAAGTGAAAGGTAGCTCAAGATGTAAAAAGTAAGAATGTTAAGCAGGAGTTGTAAAAACAGTAATTATAGTCTCCTAGATGAGTTTATGATTGTCTGCAAGGATTAGGAAGGAATTTGCCTGGAGTTTCTTTCTCCTTTTCTCTTACAAACCTGTACAGCTGACAGGTGGGAAGGAAGTAATTATGCTTATCGTTGTACCCTGCTGGAATGAAACAAGCTGAATGGATCATTTTGTCTTTTCCCATCCTTCATATGTTCATAAACAGTGAGCCAATTACATGCCTCTGACCATGTGTATGTGATTGACCACATGCATGTGCTTTTGAGTACCTTTATAATGGAGATTAACTGCACATGTAGGGATTGAATCTCGTAACCCTCTTTATAAGACATCTAATAAATCATTTTACTTAGTTGGGAACATGGGCTAAATTATCCTCAATGCATTAAAATACTTATAGAAGCACCTGCAGTTTGGCTATTGCGCACTTATAGTATAAGGAATTCACCAAAGCAAAATGGTCAATAACTTTTTACAACATGTTAGTTAAAAGAAAGGATTCAAACTCAAATGGCTATGTAAAACAAATATATGCTTTTTGCAATAATCAATGAACTGTTCTCTGCTGAGTATTACAAGTTTGTGCAAAGTAAGTACCAACATTGCAATAAGCATAATTAGATACAATTCTTATTTCATATTGATAATAATTAGAGACTTGCATCAAAGATGATCTTTAGCTTTATCAGGCAAAACTTCATGTTGGGTCAGTAACAATTTTCATAATAGTTAAACTACTTAACTCATTACTAGGTTAATTCTGAGCAAACCAGTAGTTTGAGACATTGTACAACTGCATGGGTTACATGATCCTTGCACAGCTGCAGCTTACATTAAACCTACTTCATTCATTGCTTGGTTCTTTAACCCAGGCAACCTGTTCATATTCTATACCTTCACAGCATGGTCCAGGTCAATTTTGACCCGGCCCAAGAATCCCGTCATAACAAGTGTCTATACCAAATTTTGAACCACAGATCTATTTAGAATGTATACATAGCCTATCTGACATTAATAAATGGGTGATTAATCTAAAATCCAGTTCAATAGATAGGGGTCAAATTTGACCCGGAACAGCCTCACTGTATAAAAATTTGTAGCACCTATACAAAAATATAACATTTTTAAGTATTTACATTTTTGCACATTTTGGGTCACTTCAGGAAAAGTCATCAAATTACAGCTTAAAAAAATGCCATTTAGGGTGTTTTTACTGCTGTCAGATGTCAAAATGGGTCAAAATTGAACGGAACAGTATGTAAGAGTTAAAACTGGTGCCTTTGGTGGATGAGCTTGGTAAATAAAAATCTGTGCTTACACTTGGCAGAACCCTTGTGCAATCAAAGCATGGCTTCATGGTTAGTGCACCGTCAGCCCAGGAACATTCTCATTATGATTCACTGGCACCACTTCAGCTTGCTTCAGTTAGCGTTCCAGCCATGTTGATCTAGTCATAAAGCCTAATACCCCGTAGTATCTTCATGGAACTAGCTCAAGCTGGAGTACTACAGTTTCCTTTGAATCTGACTTGTCTGCTAGACCACCTGTTTGCAATGCACAGCTGGGCTCACTATTGAAGCTCACCACTCTCTTCAGTGTCAAAAGCACACAATATATCCAACTATATTAGATTACTGATCGAAAATGACACCATGATTAGATGTTAGGGTAAGGATTTTTTGGTGTAAAATTACTGTACATCAAAAGGTGGCTTTAAAGATTAACTGTTCTTATCTGATGTTCTTTTGGTTTGGAAAATATATGACAGATTAGAGTCTGATACTCAAGACTTCTATGATGCAACTGTTGTACCCTTCCTTATGTGTGGCCCTCAACATAAACATGACATGAGGAACATTAACAAAATACATTTAATGAAGCTTTCATTGACTGTCATTGCATACAAATTAAACAAGACTGGTGTCTTAACATGCGCATATTAATAGGAAGACTGTCAAAGCTACAACAGAAGAATGAATGTTTCCAACAGATTCTCAGACATCAACGTTCACAATCCAGGCTACAGAAGAAATGACAGCAATGAGAAGGCTTCTGTTTATTTTGGAGGATGCTCAGCAGTGAAAGGCAACTTGCTACTTGGGGCTGGAGGCAGAAAATTCTGCAAACCTTGCTGGCTCAAATCACCAATTCAAAGCCAAAAGTCAAGGTTGCCAACATCATACACCGAGTGTATTTTGGGATGTCCCAGGGGAAGAATTGGCTCAATGGGGTGAACTATTTGCTGTAAAAATAGGCCGTGAATGAAATGAAACTAAATAAATGAAAGAGGAATGTGTAATGCAGGGTCTGCCAGTTAACTGTTTCTGAAGACTGTCTATGGAACTCTGACTGGCAATGCTTTAGGTTATTCAAGCAAATTCCAAATGATATTTCTGACAAAAGATAGCTATGTATTCTTCAATTGCAGTGGCAAACAATTTCCACTCCCCATGTCAGGACTCATGCATTTCTTCCCCGTCCACTCTCAACACCCCAGCCCGTTACACCATCAGCTTTTTCAAGGAGTTTCCCCAACACTCGTTTCTAACATGGGCCCTGAATAGAAGCAGTAGTTCATTGAAACAAATACATTTACCATGCATATAACAGGACTGTGAAATTACAATCTGCTCCTGAAAGAGACCTTGCCAGAACCAGGCAGGTACTATCCTCAACTGGGTCTATGGTCGCAGCCTCCATAGAGATCCTCCAAGTTCTTCAGATGAACTGGCTAATGACCTCATCAGTCAGTAATTTAAGGAGTTTAATCTGTAGTGGGGATTCAAAGCCAGCTCACAAACCTGCTTGGTTTCATGAGAAAATGAGTATCCTTTATCAATGTCAAATGAAACAGGAGATTTTTCTTTCAGGTGCAGGAAGTCCTCTAAAACAAAATAGTGGGTGACCTTGGTAAGTAATTAGGAGTATTTTTGGGGTTGTTATACTGGTGCCACCCTGTTTAAAAAAAACAGTGGCCAGTTTGCTCAGCTGTTTGCAGAAGACACCTTAAATATTACTTGGACAAGTGCATTCTTTTGCTGGTGTTATTTAATATATGTTTATTCATGAGAATTATGTTTCTCGCATATGTATTTCAGGTAACCCCAATGTATTAGTTATTTTTTTGGCTTTGGCCTCCTTTACAGAATTCTTAAATGCCTCTTTCAAGATACAAACCAAATTAGAAGAGGCTGCTACACCACTAAATATTTTCTCTTACTGATTTTCTTTTCATTTGCAGTGAAAATATGGAAAGACTAAAATAGTTCTTGTATTAGAGGAAACTCAACATTCATACTCTGTAATGTTTCAGAATGCTATACAACCAGAAATATAATTTCAAAAAAAAAAAGTTACTATTGTGAAGAAGGTATAGTAACAGCTAATTGCACCCAGCATGGTCTCACAAACTGTGGCAATTTAAAACACCATTGATGGTGGGTGGGTGCTTTGATCACAAAGCTCATGTAACTGTTTACAGACTGAAGTTTATTTTAGAGTAACTTTTTTTTTTAAACATCCCATTAAAAAAAAGTTGATGGTGGAATTAAAGGAATATCAAAACAGAGGTAGAATATAAAACCTACTTTTCAAGATATTTGGAGCAAATACAATGTTTTCATACAATTTAACTATAAATTCCAACACTAATTAGCTCTTCAGAAAATTTGATTTTCAACCACAAGTGATAGATATTTGTGAGAATAACATTATTTTGTGTTTGGCGCGTGGCCTAGTGGATAAGGCATCGGTCTAGTGATTTGAAGGTAGGTCACTGGTTTGAGCCTCAGCTGAGGCAACGTGTTGTGCCCTTGAGCAAGGCACTTAACAACACATTGCTCTGCAATGACAAGCTGCTTGGGTCCTAGTGCCCTTCCTTTAGACAACATCGGTGGCGTGAAGAGGGGAAGGGAAACTGCCGGTCTCCCATCCAACCCTGCCCAGGCCTGCACCCTGGAAACCTTCCAAGGCACAAATCCATGGTCTCACGAGACTAACAGATGCCTAGAAGACATTATTTTAAAATTGATACAATTTCCATAAAACTATTGTATGTCATTTGTCAATTTCTTAAAACATACTTTTGAAGAATCTATCAAGTTGATGATCTTGGGATGATTTTACACTGAAATAACACAACTCAGATTGTCCCAATAGACAAAAGTGAGAAAATAAAGCAGTAATTTCTCACATGTAAAGTTATAGTTAGAAATTTACAAATACTGAATATATATAGTATCTTATTTAGTAATAAGTCTTTTAGTCTACTTTTATGATCCAATCAAAATTCTCCTCATCCTTCTTCATCCAACATCAGTTTGACATGCTTTTTCCTCTTCTGCCTTATTTGCCCTTTCTTAAAAGTGGACATACATTTAAGTTCAACTATTCCCTACAATGGAGTGCTCTTCATCTCAACACGTTTTGGTGGCTTATTTCTTCTGAACATCCTTTATAATATCTTTGTGACTACCTTATATTCCAAAAGTGGAAACATTCTCTCTGTATTCACACATTCATATCTTTCATAATTTTAAGACCTACCTAGGTGACCCCTCACCTTTTGTTCTCAAGAGAAAAGAGATGTGGTTTGTTCATCCTTCCCTGCTATGCAATCAAACCTAGTCTACATCTTCTGGAAATATCATGTCAACTCTGAAATTTACTTACATTAAGTATACAGATTCACTTCAGAGAAATAATGTGCTCCAATATGTAACTAGCAATAAATATTTTAAGCTTTGACTTACCATATTAATATTCCAGTCCTGCCAAAGGGTTTCGGCCCAAAACAGTCCAAAAAGGGTTTCGACTGTACTGTTTTCCTAGAGGCAGCCTGGCCTGCTGAACTCCTCCAGCATTTTGTGTGTGTTGCTTGGATTTCCAGCATCTGCAGATTTTCTCTTGTTTGTAATATTTATGTGCCTAATTGTTTAAGAAACATTGAGGCCAGACTTTGTACTTAAATCTGGCTCAGATACAACATTATTAGGATATGAATTTTTTAAAAAACAGCCTTCCTCTCTCTCTCTCTCTCTCTCTCTCTCTCTCTCTCTCTCTCTCTCTCTCTCTCTCTCTCAAGATAAGCCCACAACAATAGTTTGCAGTTATTCACTAAAAACATGCAATTCACGTTATCATAGGCATGAGAATGTATTGTTCAAATTCATGCAGTATTTTTCTGAAATGAAGTCTATTCAGTAGGGATTTCAAAATATAGATGCATCAAAATCATGGTTGGAAATGATTGTGAGAGTGTTTTGTGACCGTCATAATGAACCTAATATTTCATTTCTCAGGAGTATTATTAACTAAGTATTCTCTCTCAGGAGTATTGTTACACTAATATATTGTACTGTCGTATGTATATGATTGTTATAGCTCTGCAAAACTGACATTACTTTGCAACACCTCCTTCCTGTCCATGTAATCTTGATTGGAAGCAAGCATTTGTTAAACTGCCTCTTCCTGTCATGTTATGCATTCCAGCAGACAAAAAAAAACTCACTAGAATGTGTCTGGAGAATCAGCTGTCAAAAACAGTAGAGTCTTGGTATACTAGCTAAATTGAAATCATTTAGTTTTCCAAAAGTTTATTGAATTCAGAGTAAAGGCACACAATACTGATAGTCCTTTGGGTGACCTTTGCTTTGAATTATAGCTAATAAGATAATCTTCTTCCACTAAATTGTTCTGTGGGGAAAAGGAAATATTTGTTCCACCTTAGAAGTCACCTCCCTAGCTTAATCAAATTTTTCCAGCCTCTTTCACTTGATCTTTAGTCCAATTTTATTCAGGAGTAATGCTAACATGAACTGAAATATTATTTGTTGGAATTTAGCATGCAATCAAACAAAACATCTGGTTAAGATTCACTTCCTGCTTTATCCAAATTCAGTTTCCACTGGAATAATTTGGAATATACTATGTTTTTAAAGAACTAATTGCATTTCCTGTATTCTTCTGCAATTAGTCAGAGCTGGCAAGGAGATGTCCCAGTACTGGCTAACCTTGTGTTCCAAGGTACTGAGATGACTTATTCGATTTCCTCTGTAATTATTAAGATTTTTGTTTGCACATAATGAACGCATACTTTCATATTTGTTTTGAATTCAGAGATGCACAGTACAAATAAATTAAATTGGTGAAATCCCATCAGTGAACAACTAATAATATACAAGAGCAAACTTCTTTCTGTCTGCTCATGAACATAATATAAGATTATAATTTGAATTCAACTTCTGATGCAAAAAAAATTGTTTAATATGCACGATCATTCTGTTAAAGGTAACATTAACCACTTCCAAATAATCTGATAGAAAACTCTGCAAAATCACTTTACCACAAGTTGAGATCATGGTACTGTTGTTTATTGTTTAGTTTGTTGCGGTTGACTTGCAGGAATTAGTAGAATACCATATGTGGTAATTTATCATCACTTTTTTATGCACACTCAATAATTCTGATGCTTTGAAATAGCTTTGAATTGGATGACGATCAAAGTGTTTGATAAACCACTCTCAGAATGCTGTAATTTTCAACAGCTTGAATTCCAACAGCTGGTAAGTGGGGAGACTGGCAGCCTGAACAAAAATCATGAATGGAATGTTGCAGACATTAAACAGTCCTTCTGTTTCCTTAATATTTTATTCCACTCATTACATATACACAAGAGGGAAAAAAACAACAGCATTTTGTAAGTATGTGGATCAGACTGTGAGGAATGTGCCCAAGATGTAGGCATGCATTGTATCATCTCAAATCAGCTGAGGCTATGTACTAGCACAGCCATATTTGTCTGTAATACTAATGGTAAATTTCAATTCCTGTGACCTTCTTAAGCATTCTGATGTTTAATTATCTCATGAAATGGTGAATTCCAGTGATCTTGATGAGCTGAGATTCTGGTGGTGCATCAACTCACAAAATGCTGGAGGAACTCAGCAGGTCAGGCAACATCTATGGAGGAAAATAAACGGTCAATGTTTTGGGCTGAGACCCATCATCAGGATTGGAAATGAAGGGGGCAGAAGCCAAGATAATAAGCAGGAGGGGAGGAAGGAGTACAAGCTGGCAAGTGATGGGTAAGACCAGGTGGAAAGCGGTGGGTGGGGAAGGGGGTGAAGTAAGAAACTAGGAGGTGAAGGGTGGAAAAGTACCGAAGGAGAAAGAATCTGATTGGAGAGGACAGTGGACCATGGGATAAAGGGAAGGAGACTGGGAACCAGAGGGAGGTGACAGGCAGGTGTGGAGAAGAGAAAGGGAGGGGAATTGAAAAGGAGAGGGGAAGAGAGAAATTACCACTACAGTCTATACCATGCAGTCAAGGGAGAAGACATTTATTTGATCAGTCTGCTCTAAGTCTACAGTTAAGTACAATTTGCTTTTATTATCTGTATCACCCAGTTACTACATTTCATGTCTCCCACATGGAGAGTTTTAAAGTGCATTTTTAATGTGGAACATACTGTAAATACACAAACGGCATATTAAATCTAGTTACAATGCAAACCCAAAACATGAGGAAATTACACATGACCTGTGCAGTACAGATAATATTTAAAAATAACTATTTAATGAAATAATTACATAAGTTAAACATGGGAAGCATGGACTTAATTCACAATAGACCCTGGATATGACCCATGAGAGAATGAGTTGTTTGTGCAAAACTACTTACAAAAACATTTTGAAAAAATGCTTTCTAGGCAGGAGCAATTTACAGCAGGCAATTGATCTCCATATCTTTTGGATGTGGAAGGAAACCAGAACAACCTCAGGAAACCCACATGGTCTCAATGCAAGTGCAAATAGACAGTACCCAAGGTCAGAATTGAACCCGAGTCACTGGAACTGTAAGGAAGCAGCTGTACTAACCACAGTATTCTGCTGTCCAGATGAAATGCCTGTATTTGCTACTAGGAGAATTATTTGTCAAATAATTAATCCTATGAATCAATCTGATCCTAGTTGACCTATGATATTAACAGCTTTACAGTTCTTGTGGCTTAACAATCAACTAACCAATAAAAGTAAAGTCAAATGAAATTGGAGTTACTTCTGAAAACACCAGAGTAGATGTGAAAGTTACATTTGAATAAAGCAGTTGAGGGACAATGGTATCAATTAGTTGGAAGGCCTTGAGTTTTGTGAGCTCCAGAGGTCAACCCATTGTAACCAGCCTTAATCTAAAGGATATATTGGAGGACCACTTACCTACACAGTCATTGTCACACTTTCAGTATGGCATATGGGATGGTTAGACTGCACAGCAGGCTGTGAAATACCAATAACAAAACTATATTTCTAGGCTGTTGGGCAAAATCAAAGCTGGATGCCTGTGATGTCATTTAAAGATCTCCATGCATTTAGTTTAAATAAAACAAGACATCTAGTTGATCACTGTGTCCAAATCTGAAAACAACAAATATACTGCTCAGATAATGATCTTGCCAGATTGCATGGTAAATCATTATGCTTGGTGATTGATTGGTACTGGAAGGAATAAAACTTGCAGTCTTGCCCAAGGTTTATTGGGTCCTTTGACAGTACAGTGTTTCTCAGCCATCTGAAACACTACAATTCTTCATACATACACTAAATACTGAATTTGGATTATAATCAATATTACCACGTGTATGTGAACTATGCAGTGCCATTAAAGTACTTCAGAAGTCTGCAACTCATTGGCTGCAGTTTAAAATACAATGCTGTTATATTCGGAGAAAATGTTGTACTTGAATTATAGATGCAATACAATAAATATCACTATACCAAATAAAGATAGTCTATGACTTCAAGCAAAAGTTAATTCGTATTGAATCTTAACAATGAGAAGGACACATATTACATGCTAATTAACCTTCATCAAAACTTTTAATTACCCTAAATGGCAGTGCAACACAACATTGTTTTCAGTTAATATTAATATATCCCAGTACTTTATATGTGGTTGTAACAATTTCCCCATGCAGAAAATATAACAAATAGAATTTTTCAATTGTTTCATACATTCTTCCAGGAGCCAATCATATTCTGCAAAATAGTGAGCATGCTGTAGATCTTTCATGTTGCTTTCAAATATACTAACAAATGATAATGTCCATTCTGTATTAAAATAACTGAACGACCCACCGAAGCATTAGCAAAAGTAGCATTTTCTGCTTGAAATGTATCAAAAACATGGGTAAAACAAAAGGCAGGAGCTTATCAATCCAAAATTGACACTGAGTCACATAATGTATGGTATTCAGAGAGGAAGACTTTATGGAATAACTGAAGGAGTAAAGAGGAATAACTATGCTTTGAACGGAATGCCAGAGTTTGAAACCTTCGATATTGAAGACACAGTCTTGTAGTGGTAGAGAAATGGTTCTCAGAGGTTATGGAGTAGAAGCAATTATAGAGAAAGAGGGGGATCTGAAAATAAGGCGGTGTTGCTTGATTAGAAGCCAATGTAGGTCAGCAAGCACGGACAGTTGAATTTGCTATGAGTTAGGACACAGCAGATTTTTAGATGCTTGATTTTTATGGAGTTACATTCAAGGGAAATCAGCCAGAAATGCTTTGGAATAGTCAAATCCAAAGGTAACAAAGAGGTATTATTTTACTGAGATAGCCATGTAAATGTAGCAAGCACATGTATTCAGTAATATATGAATCTATTTCTCTTAGAGCAATGACTCCCCCCTCACCCCTTAGCACTATGTATTCATCTGTTGTCTGCACATATGTTGTGGTCTATGCTTGTTCAATGTTTCTCTCTCTCTCTCTCACTGCCACGTCAATACACCAGTTAAAGCCAACTCCAATGTGTGTGTTTTTATTTAATATATGTAGTTGTGCACAGACACAACAAATTGGCGACTAGTATGAACCTGAATGTCAGAAAACATCATGACTCCACTAATAGTTACGGAACAAAATGACAAGAGTTAAGCAGTATGGAGAAGGTCATCAAGGACGTTAACAAAGGGACGTGTGAGTAGCTCTATGCATTGTACACAGTGAAAGATGTGCTGAATTTAAAGTGACAGTAACATGGTGATCGCTTCATTCAGGAGAGTTGAGAAATTTGAAAGTGCTAATGAGGCTGGGAGTCATATATCAGAATGGTGGAACTGTATTGTAATGCGAGTAACGTAGAGAGGCAAAAGAAAGCCCCTACATTTCTTAGGTTAATGGACCCAGGCATATAGGTCTCTTATGCAACTTAGTAATCCTTGCAAAGCCAGCAAGCAAGACGTTTGATGAAATTGTTACAATTTTGCAAAGTCACTTGAACCCTAAACAGCTGGCAATAGCTGAGAGATTTAGATTTTACAAAAGGAACCAGTCAAAAGATAAAAAGCATTTCTGTATACAGAGCAGAACTGTGCAAACTTTCCCAATACTGTGACTTTAGAGATGGACTTTCTGATGCATTAAGGGACAGGTGTGTATATGGCATGCATAGGCGAAGCACTCAAAAGAGGCTACTGTTTGAAAGAGACCTAACCTTAGAATGAGCAATGACCATTGCAATATCATTAGAGACTGCAGCAAAGGATGCAACAGAACTACAGAAAGGGAGCTTAGAATATAAAATGCACAAAACATCCTTGAATGGTGCAAAAAGCCAAAAATGTTATCAATATGACAACTCCTCCCATGATACAAGTGACTAGTGGTTCAAAGAAATAGTCTGCAGGAAGTGTTACAGACAAGGTCACATAGACAGAACGTACAAGTCAGACAAAAAGCACAGCCAAGTGAAAAGTCTCAACCACAAAACTAAAGTTACCGAATTTAAAACAAAATCTGACAACATAGAATTTGGCAAAGGTGACTTGTCATGCCTAGAACTGCATAGTATAACGGAAGCAGATCACTAAATTATCGGGATCACAATAGATGTGACTGGTGCAAAATTGAAAATGGAGCTGGATACAGGGCCAGTTTTGTCCATTATTCCAAAGGCTGACTACAACAGTCTGTTTTATAAGATACTATTAGAGAAGATCTCAGTGATGCTAAAGAAAAAGTGTCTCCCAAAGGCAAACTGAAGATAAATATGATGTATGGACACAACAGTTAGTGCTTTATTTGTTGAAAAGTGGAGGGACAGCACTTTTCGGATATGCATGGTTGAGGAAAATCCAACTAGACCATCATTCAATCAATGCTCTCAGTGTTATTGCAAAGGCAACAGCAGCACAAATGGTAGCACTAACCAGAGACAGGCTTAATGCTAATGAGAAGGTGTTTGAGAAGAGAATTGGTAAACTCAAAAGCATGAGGGCCAGAATTGTGCTGGATGAAACAGCAAGACCAAGATTCCATAAAGCACGTCCAGTGCTTTAGGCATTACGTCCTAAAGTAGCTGCTGTACCGAAAACCTTGGAGGTGTCTGGAATTCTCTCCAAGGTTGAGTGGATTGACAGGGCCACACCCATTGTCCAGAGCAATTTGCATATTTGGGGATTTCAAGGTGAGCATCAACACACTGCTGTGTACCGTGCAGTATCCCCTGCCATGAATAGAAGACATCTCTGCATCTTTGGCAGGCAGAGAGAGATTTTCAAATATTGACTTGCCACAAGTTTATTTGAAAATGGGGATTGAGGAGTCAAGTAGAAGTTCCTCACAAATAACACTCACAAGAGATTGTTCCAGTATAATTGTCTTGCCTTTGGCGTCAGCACTGGTGATTTGGCAAAGAGCAATGGACCAAGTGCTTCAGGATATCCCAGGAACACAATGTTACCTTGATAACATAATTGTGACCAGCAAAAATGGTGAATAGCACCTCTGTGACCTTGGTAAAGTGCTTATGAGGCTGAGTGAGTATGGTCTCCGTGCAAAGAGAGAGAAATGTGAATTTTTCAAGAATGAAATCTCATATTTTGGATATGTCATTGAAAGGCATGGCTTACATAACTCACAAGAGAACATGGAAGCGGTGCTACAGGCAACCAAACCAGAAAATGTGTCACAACTCAGGTTATACTTGGACCTTGTAAACTACTACCACCAGTTTCTCCCAAACATTGCTACAGTGCTGCATTCATTGAATGCACTCTTATAGACAGGAGCAAAGTGGGAATGGTCAGAAAGATGTGAAAAAGCATTCAAGGAAACAAAGAGACTAATAACATCAGATGAACTGCTCACCCATTATGATCCATCCTTGCCATCAAACTAGCAAGCGATACGGCCCCTTTTGGCATTGGAGCCGTTTTGCCACACGTTATGAAAGGTGGATCTGAAAGGCTGATTGTGTTTGCTGCAAGGTCACTGATGAGCGGAGAACACAAGTATACACAGATTGGCTGAGAGGCCCTTAGTCTAGAATGGGGAGTAAAGAAATTGCACCATTACCTCTACGCACAAAGGTTTATGCTAGTGATGATCAGCAGCCACTTGCATCCATTTTAAATCCAGGAAGGGACTTCCAGTGATGACTGCCACCCAGTTAAAATACTGGGCACTATTCTTAGGAATCAACTCTAATGACAGAGTTCCAGGTTTCCAAGCATCACAGCAGCACCAATGGTTTGTCACGTCTTCCATTATTGGCAATTGAAGAAGAACATTTTTGATACTGTGACCCAGCAAAAGTGTTCCACATCATATTAGTGGACCAGTTGCCAGTAACAAATTCTGAAATATAAAAGGGAAACATGGAATGACCTGACAATGTCAAAAATCTATGAAATTACCATGCAAGGATGACCATCTCCTGGAAACCCTATGTTTCCAGAGTTCTCAGCAAGAGGAGACCAACTGTTGGTATGACAAAAAATGCTGATGTGTGGATCTCATATTGTGGTTCCCCCTAAAGTGTACACCAGTGTGTTAGCAAATCTGCAAGAAGCACACCCAGGTACAGTCAAAATAAAGAGTCTCGCGCAGAGCTACATGCGGTGGTCGGGAAAAGAGAGAAAGATTGAAAACTTGGCCAAAAGCTACTTGGAATAGCAGAAGGTTAAAAGTGCACCCCTTCAGGCACCAATACACCTGTGGGAGTTGCCATCATTACAAAGAGTACATATTGACTTTGCTGGGCCATTCATGGACTCCATGATTCTCGTTGCTGTGGATACTCATTCAAAGTGGCCAGAAGTTATACCAATGAAATCAATTACCTCAGCAAAGACTATCTCCACCCTGAGGACTATTTTTGTTGAAAATGGTTTGCCATAACAAACTGTTGGTGACAACAGACCACAATACACGACAGAAGGATTCTGACTTCATGAAGAAAAATGGCATCAGACATTTCAAGTCAGCTTTTCACCACCCGGCAATGAATGGGTTAGCCGAAAGGTTTATCCAAACCTTCAAGAAGGCAATTAAATTGATTGGGCAAAAAGGACATTTCTCTATAGCACAAGGTGGACAACTTGTTTCGGAACTCTGTTCATGTGACATCAAATCAAACAACTGCAATGTTGTTCATGAACAGGAATCTGAGATCTTGCTTAGATCTCATATAAAAACCAGATCTATGGAAAGAAGTGCAGAATAACCAGTTCAGCCAGTTGCTGAGTGAATGCACAAGGAGTTTCGAGATTGGACAGGAAGTCCTAGAGTGTGATTATAGAGAAGAGAAGTGGACACCCGGTAGGATAGCTACAAGAAGTGGACCTCTAATATACACAGTGAATGTTGGAGATCAGACATGGAGATGTCTTGTAGAACAGCTACTGGATGCTCAACTGAAGAACACACCTGGGTCAATTGTATCCAACAAGGTGGGCACATTACAGTCATCGACTTACCTGTTAGTGATGATGTCGCTGACAGCAACGTGACATAGGAACCGAGAACGTGGTCTTAGACAAGACACGTACCAAACCTAATGCCTCTTCACTAATCCAGAGGTGCTATCCTGAAAAAAACAGTGCACCACCCAAAAAACAGAATCTTTAGAAATGTGAATTTATTTATAGACTGTTATTGTGAAAGCATGTTTATTCTGAATATGGGATTATGAAAGGAAAATTAAATATAAATGTCATGGCTCTGATGAAGATAAAGCAAAAATAAGTTGAATTATTTCAATCATTTGTTTCTGCAATAACGTAATTCATTTTTAAAGAGTTGAGCTCTTTCAGAGACACTCTTAAGAATTGATGAAACTTGAGAGTTATGAATGACGACAAACCCGTCAAAACTTTTCTCATCTGTTTTATGGAAGCGTGTTTTCTGACTTGGTCACAAACACTGAGTCCAATAGCAACACTCTCATTATCTACAGCTCTTCCTAGCCTCATTAGACTATTCTAAGCCCCTTTTTGAATCATTGGGTTATATTTTAATATTTTCTTATAACATTGAAGAAGTCATTTGGCTCACCGAGTGCATCCAAGCACTCATTCTCACTCATTTATTTTGCATTAAGCTATGTTACGTACCCCGTAACTGGGTCACTTACCAGCAACGATAGAGAGGTCCGTTGAAGTCTGATGGTACTATTTTTAACAGTATTTATTGATAAAAATACACAAAAATAATATCAATGCAAACATACTGATAATATACGTCGTCAATACTAAATCTAAAAGCGCAGGTATAATAATAATCAATAAGAAATAGCTCTATCGTTGTCTAGGGGATAATGTATTGTCCGATGGAAATATAAAAGTCACTTTAGTTCATTCAAGCTGCAGCTTTTGGTTGGAGAGAGACAGATGTTTAAACTTGCCAGCTTTTCCTTTTTATGATGTCGATCCTTCGAGAGTTCCGTTTTTTGTAGTCGGTCCTTTTAGCTAAGCCGTTCCGTTGACGCCCGCCAATTCCTAGGCCAAGGAAAAGGACGCAGGCGAGCCCCACCGACTGTCGCTATTAAACGCTGTCACTGGATTTCTAGCATTTCTCTTGGTGCGTCTGAAGGGGCCGTTCCCCAGACCCTCTTTTATCCCCACTCACGGGGTCTCAGATGTCAATCAGGGTGGAATGATGCCATCCCCCAACCAGCCCACGTTGCCTGAGGGCTTCCACGAAGCACAGTACTCAAAACACAATTCCGTCTCCAAGAGACAATGACCTTTTCCGTGGCTTTGTATCGCTGAGGGCCAGGACATTCCAAACGTCTCTCTCTCATTTCCTGGGTCTCCTGACCTGACTTAATAGCGATCTTGTGATTCTCAAAAAGGGGGGAGGGGGCACAGGCGTAACAGCTATACCTTCTCAATGGCCACCAACCCCTCTCTGACCCCTCCACACTGATGGTAGTTTAAGTAGTATTAATTATTAATTCCATACTTTGAAATGTGGAAGGTCACAGTATTAGCTGTGGTGCCATTCATCATGCAAGCAATATCAGGCTGGAAGTTCATTCACATCCCTTTCAACCTTTGTTCCCATGGGCTGTTTTTTCCCCGTTGCAGTAGTAAACAAGGTGCTAAAGATGGAAGGACAGTTAGCCAAACAGCTCTGAACAATCTGAATAATCAGCCAAAGAATAAATTAAGTAAAACCTACAAGCAGAAAATTAGTTATTGATGAGGTCCAATGCAAACAATGCAAAATTTGAATTCTCCTTTGGATGAAAAACATGAAAATAACTAGTATGGCTTGTGTAAAATATACCCATCACTTGAAGCTAAAAGGGATCTTCGTTCATCTGTACTTTGCAATTTTGACATACGTAGTAGTAATCAATTTGGGGTAAAAAGTGGACAGCATCATTTTTCATCTATCCTATTAATCACATTTCAAGTGTTGAGTGGTAGTAAATTTATACTATGATCAAGGTGGGATCAGCACTATAATTAGTTCTTGGCATGCAAGTACTAAATAACAAATAATAAATAACATCATATCTCCTGCTTGGGGAGTTTTCTTCCCACATTATTGCATCACTTGCATGGTCTGCAGAAAGAGCAGATTATTTATTACCAGCTGTCTCATTGCATTGTAACATATTTCAAGCAGCAGGGAAATTCTGGGTTCAACTGGCCACTCGCTCAATGCTGAAGCAAGGTAATTGTGGTCTTAAATCTCTTCTAGCACTTTACTTCATAATCCAGACCAACAATCCAATGAGATAGTGGAGTGTTAAATTGTCTGATGTGCAATCATTTAGATTGGGCTGCTAAGCTATTCTTCAGGCATTAAAGATCTCTGTTTGTCATTTGATGAAAAATAATATATTTCACAGCTTGGAAAACATTCCTCAATTGATGTAGCCAAGATATTGACTATCTGAACGCAACATTCATTTGGTGCTTGTGGGAAACTGTCAAGGAGAAATGGGCACTATGTGTCTCTACAAAACAAAAGAATCCTGATTCGACCATTTAATAAGCAAAATATTTTGGCATGCCTCAAAATATAAGATCTTAATTATAAACACATTACCTCCCTGAGCACAGTTATGAATGATTTTTCTCTGAAAAAACACCAGTTCATTTTATCAAATAGCTGCACCCATTACAGTTGCTTTCTGTTGTGTTGTCTGATCAGTGACTAGTAATTCCAATGTAATTTCTATACTGAGTGGAAAATTAATTATTGTCCAGGTCAATCAAGCAGGTGCAGACGATATCTGGACAAGGACAATGAGATGATCTTTTGTACCATCATTGATCTGCAGCAGCTACATTGGTACTATGAAGGAATTCCAGTAATTAGGCACAGATATTGTGAACTATTGTGATTGTGTCAACACTACAACAAGGAGAGCTGAAGATAGAGCTTCATAAAAAGTCATAAGGCAATCAGTCTTTGTCACTAAAGATATATATTAACTTGCTATGAAATGTAAATTTGAAAACCTTGACATGTCCTAGCAAAGAAAAGGCAAATTATTAGCACTACAAAAAGCAGACAACATCAGAATCTTTTGGAAAAAGGCAAATTGTTTTGTTAGATATTACATATTGAAACACAACAAGTGCTTTGTTGCAAATCCCAGGAACTGCAGATTACGGATAGTAGTGACTTAAAGAATATGTTCAAATGTCAATGTTTCCTTAATATAATTGGAATTCACTTGTCAAATTATAATTCTGCAAGACACTAAATTTATCAACTTTCAAGTGTCTGGCAGCCAAATTACTAATTGCATAGTAGGATCACACTGTCTTATACTAGATTTCAGCATGACGTTTAAACCTAATGTGACAGCCTCCTGTGCGGCTCTACGACTTTACCTGCTGTGCAATGTGGTTGGCATGATAAGCAGTATTGAAGCTCTTGTTGGCACAATAAATTTCAGCCAAGGCAATCTTGTTGTCCTCATTGACTAAGGTAAAACTCAGGCTGGAACTTAGGAGTGACCATGACCAAGCAGTAACTGGTTTGTATTAGTACCATGTACAATTGATTCTCATGTCATTAATATGCCTTCAGTGCAGCAGGAAATCAAGGCAATGTGTCCTTTGCGGGAAAGCACTGGTGGCTCAGAGAGAAACAATAACCTAGTAGCAATGTGCAGTAGATACTGGATCAGGCTGAATACAGAAAATTAGAGAGCGAAGAAACAATTCCAAACATCAATGTATGACAACTCTGGCAAGATTTGCTGAACATTACTTCCTACAAACTGAACCCAAAAGCATGAATAGCAGTGATGTTTCACTACCAGATGAGTTCAATGCTTTCTATGCCCGCTTTGAAAGGGAGAATACAACTACAGCTGTGAAGTTTCTTCCTGCAACCCAGTGTCCTTGTGGTCTCGGTCTTGGAGCTCGATGTCAGGCTATCTTTTAGGATGGTGAACCCTTGCAAGGGAACAGACCCCCAATGGATTACTTGGTAAGGACTGGAAAACCTCTGTACCTCCCTCTGCAATTGGATCCTCGACTTACTAACTGGAAGACCATAATCTGTGTGGATAATAATATCTCCTCATTGCTAACAATCAACACTGGTGCACCTCAAGGGACTGTACTTAGCCCACTGCTCTACTCCATCTATACCCATGACTGTGTGGCTAGGTATAGCTCAAACGTCATCTGGATGTACAGGAGCAAGATATACCAGCTAGTCAAGGGGTGTTGCAGCAACAATCTTGCACTCCATGTCAACTGCACAGGATCAATATAAACTACAGAAAGTTGTAAAATTAGTCAGCTCCATCTTGGATACTAGCCTCTGTAGAATCCAAGACATCTTCAAGGTGCAGTGCCTCAGAAATGTGGCATCCATTATTAAGGACCCCCATCACTGAGGACATGCCCTCTTCATTGTTGCCATCAGGAAGGAGATACAGAAACCTGAAGGCACACACTCAGTGATTCAGGAACAGCTTCTTCCCCTCTGCCATTTGATTCCTAGATGGACATTGATCCCCTGAACACTACTTCATCATTTTTGTTGTTATATTATTTCTGTTTTGCACTGTTTTTAATCTATTTAATATACATATATATACTTACTGTAATTGTTTTACTTACTTTTTTCTTTCTCCATCATGTATTCCATTGTACTGCTGCTGCTAAGTTATCAAATTTCATGATGCATACTAGTGATAATAAACCTGATTCTGAATGGAATAAAATAGATCATTGAACACTACAACATGGTACAGGCCTTTCAGCGCACAATGTCCTACCAACCTTATAACTAACTCTAAGCTCAATCTAACCCTTATCTCCTATATTGCCCCCCATTTTTATGCCATCCATGTTCCTATTGAAGAGTTTCTTAAATGATCCTGATATACCTGCTTCTACTACCATCCCTGAAGGGGATTCTATGCACCCACCACTTTGAACTTACCTCTGAATTACCCCCTATACTTCCATCTAACAACTTTAAAGAATGCTCCCTGATATTAGTAGTTTCTGCCCTGAAACAATGTTCCTGGCTGTCCATTTGATCTATGCTTCATATTATTTTGTACTCCACTGTCAAGTCACCTCTCATCCTCTTATAAATGAATAACAATGCCCGCCACTGGAAAACTTTATTGTCGAGCCAAAAACAAAATCATCTTTGGTCTTCCTGCCTCCATGTTGAGGTGTGGTACATTTTTTGTAAAGCTTATCATTTGTTGTGATCCTCCAACATTCCCTTCAAGATCCACCTCTTTGCTATGAGGGTCTGAAGTGTGTGTGGATGTCTCCTGGCTTGTTGCGCTCTTCAGCTTCCAATTATTACCTTAAGAACAGGTGCTGGAAGAGATGTTTTTAAATGTATGCCAGTATAAACAATGCAGCTTGGATTTGCTCTTTTTATTGTAGCAGTCCTGTTATTTCTACAAATCAAATGGAGTTAACAGTGCAGCTGGAGTAGCAGGAATTTCGCATGAATGCCTCAAGCATTTGAAAGTCAGAATCCCAGAATAATTTCAATGCCTTAGTGCAAGAGTAACTTGGCACTGACAGATGTCCTTTGATTCTGTTGTTCAGAGCATATTGGAAGCTTCTCCAATTCATACTGCTGGTGGTATCAAATTGTAAATCATATACAAACATCAAGAACAACTCATCAATCCTATGAAATCTAATTTTGAAGATCTGGGTGAACCTTGAAATCAGAGCAGTGGACCATTCAATGACTTTCTGTTGCTAAATCTTTATTTCCAACCCCCCCCCCCCATTTTAATTTGTAAGGTACCAACTCACAAATGTCTGTGTGCCTTATCCCTACTTCAATCCCTCACCTCACATTAGACTATCCTTATTACCTTGAGGTCAAAAGCTACGCCCTAGGCCCCTATAAACCTTCACACCTGCATTACTCCAAATACTGACAGCCTCTCTTTTGTTTACATGTTGGCAGCCGGCCTTCACTGCTCACGATTGATTCTGACAGTTTGGAAAAGTCAAATTGTCTTTTTTTAAAGGATGGGTTTGAAGAGGACAAACAGGGCTCATTGTTCCAAACACAGGTGTGACACCTTCTGTACAGTTCAATAATTCTTATTTCTATTTGCAGGGTAAATTGTAGTCAATACAAGAGCAAGGTAGCTTGGAATTGTTCATTGCAAAGTAATTTATTTTACAGTTGTGATTGTTTTTATTCTATTGTTGGGTCAAAATTCAGCCTTCATCTAGTTTTACATAGATCACATCAATTTTATTCACGACTATGGGACACTGATAAAAAAGAACTCCAAAAAACTGCCCAAAATCAATCTCTGCACAAGCTGCTTTTCAATTATACTTACTTTTAACTTAAGCCCAATTGGGGCATAAGCAGCCGACAGCAGCTCACCAGATTCCTTTGTGGGTGGTCCAGTCTTTCAAGTAGTCCCCAGTTGCAACCCATCTTTCAAGATTCCTCATCTCCCTGGGATGGGGTGTTCAGAGCTTCTATTGGCATCTCTGTAGCTTTGGATTTTTACGGAATGAGGTTGCTAACCCTATGCCTAACCCTCCTCCTTTTGTAACCAGGCTTGGGACTGTCCATGACTGAGTTTTCAAACAATTATGATCTGTCTATTTTCATCAGTGCCCTTCATCAACATGTTAAGGAAATGATGCTTCACTTGCATAGCACTAAAGTCCATTACTAGTGCTTTCAACTGGCAAGTTTCCTAACTCTGAGAAGGGGTATTGGGTGGTTGGGTTGGAGGGAAGAATCATTTTTCTATTCTGCTGGAGTTACACAAGGCTGCAGGAACTTTGAAAAAAGAGAAGTCTGTCAGTTGTGCTATCACCTTCGTTCTCAATTACATGGGTAGCATAACACTGGAAGGGCTTCTCAGTCACAAGAAAGGGGAAGAGCGTGGGGAAGACTTTCCATCTGGGATAATAATGAACCTTGGTAAACGTAAGCAGAAATGGCAAATCAAGTCAGTGTCAAAAGCCTTGCTTCAAGGATGTTAAAGCAAATACAGTTGAATGACATGACCAGGCTTACAGCTGGAACTTTGAGTTCATACCTTGCCCTGCATCACAGAAGCCTTCTCCATTTCTAGCTACTCTGACTATTCCTTGAACCTTTAAACTATCCTGTTCAAATCATTGTGACATACTTGACCACCATTTGTACAACATAGCATCTGCTATTGTTTTTTAATAATTACTTCCCCTACTTAACCTACATTATACTATTATTTATTGACTACAGCCCTGACTTCAATGCTATAATTTCAAACAACTCCAGGACCTGAGACTCAGTGCAAATGGATCCTTGACTTCCTGACCAATAGACTGCAATCAGTATGGATGGGCAGCAACACATCAGCCATGATTATGCTCAACAAGGATGCAACCTCAGCCTCCTACTCTACTTTTGATACACACAGGACCTCATGGCCAGATTCTGCTCCAATTGCATGTTACAAGTTTACAGATGACAACACTTTAGTGGGTCATGTCTCAAATAATGATGAGGTGGAGTTCAGGAAGGAGATTGAGAACTTAAATGATATGCTGTCCCCTCAATATCTGCAAAACAAAAGAGCAAGTAATTGATAACAAAACTTCAGGAAGTTGACTTCAGGAAGGGAAGCAGTGAACATGTTCCTGTCTACGTCAGTGGTAATGAGGTTGAGAACTTCAAGTTCCTAGGAGGAACATCAGCAAATTGCCTGTACTAACTGAGCCACACCCAAGAAAGGTCACCAGTACATTAAATTCCTCAGGAGGATAAAGAAATTTACCATGCCCTTATCAACCCTCACTGGTTTTTATTGATGCACCCAAAAACATCCGATCTAGTTCCATAATGGCTTGATATGACAACTTCTGTGATACTGGATACTGCAGAGCATTGTGAACACCGCTCAGAAAATCACAGAAACCTGCCTCCCCTCCAGGGACTCTGACTATACATCTCACTGCCTTAGCATGGCAGCCAGCACAACCATAGACTTGACCAACTCCAGAAGTTCTCCCATTGGGCAGAAGATACTAAAGCCTGAAAGCACATACCACCAGACTCAAAGACAGTTTCAATCCACTGATGTAAGAGTATTGAATGGTTCCCTAGTACAATAAGATGGCTCTTGAGCTCACAATCTACCTTGCTATGACCTTGCACCTTATTGTCTACCTGCCCTTCACATTGTAGATATTATACTTTATTCTATCATTGTTTTACCTTCTATTAACTTGAGGCCCTGTGTAATGTATTGATCAGTATGAATGGTATGCAAGACAAGTATTTCCGATATATGTTGGTACATGCAACAATAATAACCAATTCTAATTTCATCCTCAAATTTTTATACATCAGCAAACCTATTTCAATCTGGAATAATCACCTGCAAGCCCCTTCATTCAAGCAAATTTAACATACTTCCCTATTCCTTACATAGTCAAAGAGGAGTGGAGAGTTAAAGAAGGCATAGCTTGACATACATTAATTTCATGTCTCTTCTGTTAGTAGCTGTCAAGAGTGTGAGGAGGGAGCAAAGTCAGTACAATCCTGTTTTTGAATTATCACTATGACATGTTTCATGACAAGAAGTTCAGCAAGCATATTTTACTAGTTCTAATGGCAGGTGAAGAGAATGGAAGCTAATCGAATGCAGGCAGTAAAGGCAAAATCAAAGGACCCAGGCTGCAATGGACAACATCAGCTTCTAAATGCCCACAGAAATTGGCCAATAAGTTTCTAAGTCTCTTTACCCTTAAAAGACTATTGGTTTATTTGCTACCTTGCCAGAAAGTACAATATGCAAATTGTACTTTAAAAATGGAGACACGAAATATTAAACAAATTAAGGTAAATTATAATTTCCTCATTAATTGGGAAGGAATTCAATTTTGGCGACAATAAATCAATTAATAAAAATGGAAGTGGTTTCACCTCTACTAATTATGTCTTCCAGTCAAATGGAAAGGATTTATAATTGCAGAATCGTTAATTGTAATCAATGACAGAGCAAATTACACCTCTGTCTTAGGTCAAGAGACTGAAAATTACCAGGGGCTCGTGTCAAAATATATAAATGGTGTTTCTCCATTTGTAGCAAAAGGAAAATCCTGCACAGAGAAAAACACAAACTGTGATGAAAGATTCACTCAGATTTAAAGCACCACAGTATAAATCCTCTTATATGATCAAGGTCAGGAGACAAATGTATTGCAAGCATATTTATTACAGAACAACGCACACAAAATGCTGAAGCCAGGAGCATCTATGTAGGAGTACAAACTGGCAAGTGATAGGTGAGACCAGGTGAGGGGTGGGGGGAAGGAGCATAGGTGAGGGAGGGGCAATGAGGTAAGAAGTTAGGAGGTGATAGGTGGAAGAGATAAAGGTCTGAAGAAGGAGGAATCTGATAGCGGAGGGCAGTGGACCATGTAAAGTGGAGGGGACCCAGAGGGTGGTGATGGGCAGATCAGGAGAAAGTAAGGGGATAGAAGGTAGCCGGAACAGTGAATGGAAAAAGAGAGAAGGAAGGAGGGGATAACATTATCAGAAATTTATGTTTATGCCATTATGTTTATTTATTTATTGAGATATAGCTTTCCAGTTCTTTGAGCTGTGCTACCCAGCCACACCTGATTTGATGATGATAGTGCCAAACGTATTGCTTCATAAGCTTTCCTTTGGACTACACCAGTGATGCCAAGAGAAGGACCCTGATGACCGAGCTTCCCAGGATCGCCATACCTTCTGCCCAGGCTTGTGGCCTGGAGAGGCCACTTTAGTGCTGCTATCCATTGTCCTTCAAGATAGATGGATGCCATCACCATTATCATCAATTAATCTATCAAATTGTACATACCTGGACTGTGGGAGCACCCGGAGTAAACCCACGGGGGGAGAATGTACAAACTCCTCCCAGGCAGCAGCAGGAATTGAACCCAAGTCACTGGTACTGTAATGCATTGTGCTCACCACTACACTACAGTGCCGCCTCAAGATGGAATATGAGATGGTGGTCCTCCACCCTGAGTTTGGCCTCTTCATGGCACCAGAGGCCACAGATAGGCTTATCGGAACGGAATGGTGGAACGGAGGACAAATTGAAATGGGTGGCCACTGGAAGACCCTGTTTTTTTTTGTGGTGAACAGAGTGAAGATGCTCAACAAGCTGCATCAGACGTGTCTGTCCATGGACTCCTATACTACCAGGGTAAGGCCAAACTCAGTGTGGAGGAATAACACCTCATATTCTGCCTGGGTATCCTCCAAGCTGATGACATGAACAAGGATTTCTCTAATTTCTGGTAAATTTTCCCCCTCTCTCTCCCTTGCCCTTTTCCCATTCCTCACTCTTGTCTTCTCCACTCCTACCCATCACCAGCCTCTGATTCCAATCCCTGTTCCCCTTCTTTCATGGTCCACTGCCCTCTCCTATTACATTCCTTCTTCTTCTGCCCTTTACCTTTTCCACCTATCCCCTCCCAGCTTCTTACTTCATCCCACACTCACCTACATTCCCCCTCTCCTTTTCATTCCGGCTTCTGTCCCTTCCTTTCCAATCCCAACAAATTGCCTGAAACGATGACTATTCCTTCCCTTCCACGTATACTAACTGATTGCTGCATTCCTCCAGCATTTTATGTGTGTTGCTTAAGATTTCCAGCACCTGCAGATCTTGTGTTAATTTATTACTGATAATAGAGTTAACACCCACCAAGTCAGTTTTAAATAGTTTGCCTTTGAATGAAACAAAATTAGAATCAGGTTTATTATCACTGACATATGTTGCGAAATTTGTTGTTTTGCGGCAGCTGTACAGTGAAATACATTAAAAGAAAACTACAAGTTACAATATAAATAAATAAATCGTGCAATGTACCATTCATAAATCTGATGGTGGAGAGGAAGAAGCAGTCCATAAAATGTTGCTGGTGTATCTTTAGGTTCCAATACTCCAGTAATGAGAAGAGGGCATGAGAACTGGAAACCCTCATAAGTGCTTGCTCACCCCATCCATTCCAACCTTTGAACTCCATTCAAAGATCTTCAAACAGCTCGTTCCTCTGTAATTCACTCAAGATCACCATTTGTTCATGAACAAGGCTTCTGAAATTTATAACATTAAATAATCAGAATGGCTTCCTGGTTTAGACGAAAAGATAAGCTTTTCATCAATAAGTCAATTAACCAATATTTTGATGCATTACTTAATTGACGTGTTCCTTTCTTTGGAAAAATTGAACTTTTATAGATACTCCATCAACTCCAAAGAAGCAACTTCAAATACTTCTATTCCAATCATTCACTTTTTCTGCTAACACATTATTCCAACACATTTACATACACTCATCACTTGCTTGGATTTGTTGTCAGGAAAGCTCTAAATGTATAATCTTGTCTTTGCCTTTATATCTCTGATTGGCCTCATCTTTCAATGTTAGATATCCCCTGCTTTTTGTTCCGGTAACTACCATTAATGCAACATCTCCTCTTCTGTTGCGATATTTCTGGCACTATCTTTAACCATTTAAATCTCAAAAATCTTTACTTTTCTATACTCTATCTCAACCCTCAGTTTTACTTCCTTTCTTCCTTGAAGATTTGACTTTAGCAATCCTTGATAATACAGTATATTGTTTAGTTCAACATTCATATTTGTTCTCCTTTATGCCAGTGATATGCCTCAGGAAATACTTTCTACAATTTAAATGCAATCTACTATTGATTTGTAGCTTACAGAATCCAAAACAGTTGGAATGAGAAATATCATAGTAAATCATAAAAATAATAATTAACTTGTTAAATAATTTATGCAAGAGGTACACAAGAAAAACCTTAATGTCAATACACTATACCAGCAGCTTTTGAAGCATAATATTGTAGAAGCAGAAACACATTCATCTTTTGGACATACGCTGTATAAAACGATATCTTGAAAATGACAGAACAAAATTCTGCACTTTAAAATGGTGCTGCTTTCACATAATTCCTAAATAGCCTATCTCATAACGTGTACAAATTGGCCTGTTTTCCAGAATAATAGGGAAAGGACATTTATTTTGCTTGTAAACAGACACAAGATTGAGTAAGGGAAGTATAAAACAATGGATATTCATCTCAGCCTATCAGTTTCTGTTAGTTTGAGCAGAATCCTTAAATTGTCACCTTATCTCTTTACAATGAAGGCTTCCTTCTATCCTTCCTCCCTGTCCTCTTGACCTCTCAGTGGTTTGATAAATAGCCTTTGGGTGCAATGATCATGCTTGAGAAAATAACACTTTGATTTTTTTGAGATTCCCCTATTGCATTAAATTCAGCAGCTATCCTGGAATTTGGAAGAAATCATGATCAACATTAGCGTGATAGTCTAAATTGTCTAAAATTAAGTCTAAAATTAGTGTGATCATTATATTGTAATGTGGCCTGGTAATGTTAAAATAATCAACAAAAGAATATACAGTATTATGTCACACCATCAGCTTGAGGAGTGCTAATGAAGATATTGCAATCACTCAATTGTAATTCCAAACAAATCTTTTGCAGTGGAAGCAGGTACAATGATTGAAATACGCCTAAGATATGAAACAGCTAAGAGACCCAAAGTAACATAATTAGCTTAAAGTCAATTGGGTGTGCTTTTATTGCAAGGACCCTCTAATATGGTTTTAAGGAATCTGTATACAATGAATTTTCCAGATACAAATCAAAATATTTGATTTTATTTCATAAAGGGAATGTGTAAAGTCCCTGAGCTGAATATATGTTTCAATTAGAATGAAAAATCTATACCATTTACTGTTTTTTAAATTTCTGAATAATTTGACATTCTGAAAAAAAACATTGAAAAAAAATTCTACATCAAACGAAAATATCCAAATATATTTATAGTTTAATTCTGCAGCACATATGCCCTTCAGTTATGCCATAGATTTTTTTTGTTTTGCCAGCTCCTATAAATTATCTAAGTATAACACATTCAAGAGCATTCCATATTGCACTATCCAATCTCTAATAATATAATAACTGCTCCTTGTGAAATGGACAGAATATTATAACTTACTCCCATGGAAGCTACTCCAATCATTTAATATACAATAGAAATACTTTGGGTTTATGCACTAAGGTAAAAATAATTAAGCTGCTTTATTTCACAAGCAACAGATAAATGTAGAATACTTGTTATATTGAACCCTCTTTGGTGAATACAAAGAAAATGTCACACCAAACCACATTTGAGAGTTGACCTGAACTTTCCCAGAGTTCTAGTTCTGACTGGACCTAAAATTATGATAATTACACTTCCTTACAGTTAGTCATACCCACTTACCAGACCCAAATAGCAATCTCACACGTCATGTCTGTTCTCTCTTCAGGTTCTCTTGAACTGGCTGAGGAGTTGAGTGGGAGGGATGCAAAGTCTCCTTCTTTCTGGATATGTCCAGAGAATTGGCTGAAAAATGGAGGGCATTTACTATGGCTTGGAAAATGTTGCAAAGAGTCAACGTGAGGTATACAGCAGTTCTACGCTTCACGTGGAAAGTAAAGAACAAGTTCTTTACTACTGCTGTAGAAGCAGTGAAATTCATTCAGGAAAAGTGCGGCGTTGGCATTGACTGAGAGACAGTAATAGGTGGAAATAACTTTTTAGGTAAAACAGGGTGGGTGGGGAGATGGATAAAACGGTCTGGTTAGTGCTAGGCTTACTAGCTGGCACGGTACTTCGCGGACCATATCATGTGCCTTTTTCTTTTCTGTTTCTTTGTAGAGTTTATCCTGCCTATTTGTTTTTATTTGTTAGTTAATCTGGCAGGAATATATGATCACTATGTTTTTGGGTTATGTTGGTTGTTTAATTGTTTGAAAGCGCAGCATTTGCTGTGTTTGTTGGTAATAATTGTGCATGGGGTTAGAGTGCAGCAGGTTTTTCTTTGGATTTTTTTTGGAATTATTGCATTCCAGACTCCAACATCTGGGAAAACGTATATTTTTGCACATGTGTGCATGAAGTTTAGGACATGAAAATGGTTAACTTCATATCATGGAACATTAATGGGTGTGGAAACCCAATCAAAAGGAAAAAGATTTTTTATCATACCTTAAAGGTAAACAAATTGATGTTGCATTTGGCCAGGAAACACATTTTAATGATGTTGAAGCACTGAATTTAGAAGAGATTGGGTGGGCCAGGTATTCTATTCATCATTTAATAGCAAACAAAATGGGACAATGATTTTAGTTAACAAAAAACAATTTTGTATTGCTTGGAGAACTTAAGGACAAGGAAGGCAGGATAATTTGTATAGATGCACGTATTAATGGGGTGGAGGTAGTACTTTGTAACATATATGCACCTAATAAGGAAGACCCAGACTTTCTTAACAAGGTGAACAAAATTTTAGGTGCCAAGGAAGGAAAAATAATTTTAGCGGGAGACTTTAACCAAGTAATTGACTCTGTTATTGATAAAAGCAAATTTCAGACTTCACCTTTACCTAGGGACAGGGCAGCCTTACATCAACTTATTGAGGATATTGGTCTGGTGGATATATGGCGATTGGCGAATCCATCCGGAAAAGAATATATGTTTTTCTCTCATCGACATAAATCCTGCTCTAGAATAGATTTTTTTCTAATATCCAGCTCCATTGTTGAACAGGTGATAGACTGTAAAATTGGCCCAATAGCATTATCAGACCATGCACCGGTTGAAATTCAAATTGATTTAAATACTGAAAGGGGAAGGAGGGGTAGATGGTGAATGAATATTATGCTGTTAAAAGATGAGGATTTCAGTGCTAAGCTGGCTGAGGATCTGACTTGGTTTTTTGAATTGAACGTAGGGTCCACAGTAAAGCTGTCCTCGGTATGGGAGGCATCCAAGGCGTATATAAGAGGAAAATTAATAGCACAAACATCTAAAAGGAAGAAAGAAAGTATGGAGCAAATAAAAAATCTGGAGGCAGAAATAACCACATTGGAAAAGGTCTAGACAATATACCGATGACTTATACAAAGAGCTGTGCAATTTGAAATACCAGCTAAATAACATATATAACAAAGAAGCAGAATATGCATTATTTAGATTAAAAGCAAGTTTCTACAAAGGTGGTGACAAAGCTGGTAAGCTGCTGGCACGATATTTAAAGCAGTGGAATATGAACAGTGTTATACATGTAATTAAGAAAGGGGATACGTTAGTGTCATCATCGAAATAAATAAACAAAGTCTTTGCACAGTTCTATGAACATCTATATGCATCACCATTTAACCATGACCAGGAGGAGTGGAATCAGTTTTTTGCTAACATAAAATTGTCTTCATTATCCCCACAACAAGCTGAGTCCTTGGATGCCCCAATTACTGAGGGTGAGGTCAGACGGGCTATTGCGGCTATGAAAGTCGGGAAATCTCCAGGTATGGATGGCTTCCCGGTTGAATATTATAAGAAATTTCTGGACATATTGGCTCCTATTCTAAAAAAAAATCTATTCAGAAGCATTTAATTTGGAATCTTTACCTAATACATTTAATGAAGCATTAATATCGTTGATCCCAAAAAAAGACAGGTATGCAATAGATCCTTCCAATTAAAGGCCTATAAGCTTAATTAATGTGGACTGTAAGATACTGACTAAAATACTGGCTTCACGATTAGAGAAAGTATGGCCATTTATAATTAACACTGACCAGGTTGGCTTCATTAAAGGCAGATCCCCAACTGACAATTTAAGGAGATTACTGCACTTAATATGGCTGAACTCCCCAAGTAGTATCCCAGTTACTGCCATCTCCCTGGGTGCTGAAAAGGCCTTTGACAGGGTTGAGGGGAGATTTTTAACCACGGCCTTGTCATTCTTTGGGTTTGGCTCTATCTTTAAATCATGGATTAGAATTTTGTATAAAAACCCTAAGGCTGCAGTTATTACAAATGGTATCATATCCCCATTTTTCAACATTTCATGGGGTACACGCCAAGGCTGCCCTCTCTCCCCACTGTTATTTACGACTTTTTTGGAACCGTTGGCAGTCATGATTAGAGCAGATCCAAATAGTAGAGGGGTGAAGGGAGGTGGAAAGGAGCATAAGTTGATGCTATATGCTGACGATATTTTATTACTGATTAGTGACCCTCCTAATTCCTTACCCCCACTAATGAAAACAATTCAATTATATTCTGAAGTGTCTGGTTATAAAATCAACTGCAGTAAATCTAAGGCTATGCCAATGTCAAAATTCTGTTATTCAAATTAATTATCTCAGTTTAATTTCAGATGGGTGCCAGTTGGAATGAAATATCTAGGGGTCAAACTCAGTCAGAATTTGGATGAAATAATTACTTTAATTTATGATCCATTATTGAGTAGGATAAGAAATAATCTGGATAAGTGGGGGGGGGCACTGCGACTGTCACTCTGGGGTAAAGTCAATGAAGTTAAAATGGCCATAGCACCTCAGTTTAACTATCTTTCTATGATGCTTCCTTTAAATATTTCAGATTTGATCTACAAGCAATACAACAAAATTCCTTTTCCTCTGACGGGAGGAGGGGGATAAGGGAGATCTCCCTAACTTCATGGGTTCTGGAGGCATTGTTGATGGTTTTTGCTGCCTGAAGTAGTTCTGGGAATTGAACTGGGGTTCTGGCTGTTGGCCTGGAGAGTCATTCCATAAGACACTTGTCAATTCGGATTGACAGAGTGATGAGGCTTTCGAGGTTGGTAACCGTTCGCAGGTAGACAATCAGTCTTTCAAATGCACTGAGAGGTCATGATGGTGATGGGTCAGCAGCACTTTCATATTCCAGCTGCTCTCTACCGTGAGGGTCCTGCATTCCACCACGTAATCTAGCACCGAGCGAGAGCCTTGCCACAGCCAAAATATCCAATCCCCTAACCCTGTTCCACTTCGCAGATGGTAGAAAAACCAGGACATCTCAGCAGTGAATTCTTCATTTTAATTGCAAATAGTGGGTTTCTTGTCCCAGTTAGCAGTGGCCCAGGTTAGAACTCACCCAATCAAGAGATGACGAGGGCAATCATGGCTTGGTCCGTGGAATGCAGAGATGGCTAGAGTATGGTGCAAGACTCACTGGTACAGGAAGTTCTGTCATCGGGTTGGAGGCTCAAGATGTTTAAGCACCGGAATCAGGGGCTCTGAGGGAGGAGGTTGACTGTTGCAGGGTTGATGTTTGAGCTGGAGTGTTGGCTGAGAGTAGAGAGTAAATGATCACTGCATGGTTGGACCCTAGTTAGACCCCACTTAGAGAACTGTATTCAGTTCAGGTCACTTCACTACAGGAAGGATGTGGATACTATAGAACAGGTGCAGAGGAGATTTACAAGGATGTTGCCTGGATTGGAGAGCATGCTTTATGAGAACATGTTGAGTGGACTTGGCCTTTTCTCCTTGGAGTGACAGAGCATTAGAGATGACCTGATAGAGGTGTATCAGATTGATCGTGTGGATAGCCAGAAGCTTTTCCCCAGAGCTGAAATGGCTACACGAGAGGGCATAGTTTTAAGGTGCATTGAAGTAGGTACATGTCAGAGGCAAGTTTTTCACAGAGAGTGGTGGGTGTGTGGAATGCACTACCAGCGAAGATGGTAAAGGTGGATACAATAGGGCATTTTAAGAGACTCTTAGATAGGTATATGGAGCTTAGGAAAATAGAGGGCTATGCAGTAGGGAAATTCCAGGCAGTTCCCAGAGTAGGTTACATGGTTGACAGATTTCTATGTTTCCATGTTTTTCTTCGGTATGGAAACTACACTACAACAAACAGGAAGACTTTACAACAGGCAGTCAACAGTCAAGACTGTGCAGGGTATCAGCAGCACTTACATTAGGGACACATATGAGGAAAGGTACCAGAAAAAGGCCTGCAATATCATGAAGGATCCCACTTACCCTGTTCCTTTGGGATTGTGTACTCCTGTAGATAGACAGCTTCCTTTAGGTGAGCATATGGAGGAATTTAAGGTGGGGGCTTATATAGGAGCCAGGGTTTGAGGGTCGGCACAACATTGTGGGCCAAAGGGCCTGTAATGTGCTGTACTATTCTATGTTCTATATTCTACTAGGTCAATCATTGGTTCACCCATCCCATCAGGAAATGAACAGGAGGCTTGACTCAAAAGCAGAAAAGCAGAGATGATTTAGCAGTGAGCAACAACTTTAATAATCAACTGCAAAAGAACGGGGCACAAGGAGCCACAATATTTGAGGCAATAGTTTAAATGAAGGCTGAGCAACTAGTTGACATTGGCTGGTTTGATGAGTGAACAAAGGACTGTGGATGAGAGCTGGATTAAAATAGGTTGTTGGTGATGAGTTGAAAGCAGGTTACGGGTGACTCTTGTTAGCTGGGTTGAGACTGGGAGCTGCCTGCATGTGGCAGGTTTGACAATCTGAACAACCTTCTGCTAGACACCTGGAAATACTATAATAGGTAGATGATATTCCAAAATGATCACAAATTATTTAAAACCCCTTAGAAAAGAGTCAAGATATTTAGTTGATTTAACACATCAAACACGTTTCAGAAGTAAATCCATGTGAACACATACGTAACTGTGTAGGTCCTAAGGAAGGACCTTTGTACGGATTATATATGCTCCGCTCTCTGCTCCATATGCTTCTCCCAACTCATTACCTGGTGTCTATCAATAAATATTCCGGACATTTGATCACTCCACACCCACTTCATCTAGTAATAAAGCACTGTCATTTTCCATATAAGTTTTTTGCTTTTTTTTAAATGTGAAAATTAACATGATCATGCAGATGTAAAGAGTGAGGAAACAAGTGTGAAGTAGTTGAAGATGTGATAGATATGGATGGTGAACTTACTCTTAGGTACAATAATGTGTGGGATTGGAAGTTCTTTACAAAACAGCTAAATTGGAATTCAGGGTAGAATTTTTTTAACATTACTACAAAGGCACAGACAAATAATATTTTATTTCACAAAGATCTAAGATGTAAAATAATTATGTATTCTGCACTGACAATTCTCTTGAGAAATCAGGATTAGTCTCCATACATTCTAACATCCCAATAATGACATAATTGACAACAATTATGTTACTAATTATTCTAATTCTATATTTAGAAGCTACATCTTGATATATTACTCATGCAGTTCAACAGTATTGTGTCAAATCAGTTTGCTTTGAATATCTAATGAATCAGATATTAATTAAAAGTAGAGAAAGAATTTTCAAAACACACAATATACCTAACTGGAATGGTTAGTGTCATTATCCATGTTCATAAGAAGTGCTTAATTTTCTTTTCAACTTTCTTCTTTAGCATTTCAAGGATCTCCTTGCTTTCAAAACAATTTCTGCACTTCAGCATAACCAACTGTAGAATACGTGATCACTTTTCAGAGCACCTGCCTTCTGTTTAGAATGGCCACCTTCAGCTTTAGGTTGTATATCTCCTCCCCACTCCACGTCAATCCGACTAGCCTTTGCCAAGGGGAGGAGGATAAATACAAGTTGGAGAACAACACCTCCTACTCCACTCGAATAGCTTACAACCCAATAATAAGAACATCAATTTTTTCACTTTAAGGTAACTCACACCACCAGAGTTCTCCTCCCACAGACACTCAGTTGTCCACCTCATATTCTTCTCTCTTTGCTCACCTTTCCCATCCCTTCACCAATCCTCGTACCACCTGCTTATCATTCCCCCCACATTCTCATTCTATCTATCACCAGCCAACTTTCCACCATAACTCTCCTGTTCACCCCGAGCTTGTAATGCTATATAGTGAACATCTTTCCTCTACACAAGTGTGATGTGTTGCACTTTTTGAAGGTCTGGTGCAAGAGGAAAGTATGCAGTAAATGTCAGGACTCTTAGGAGAATTGATGTATAGAAGAATCTGAGGATATAAGTCCATGGCTCCCTGAAGTAGAGTTTATTCACAAAATATTGAAGCCCAACATCAGCTGTACTAGATGTTCTGATGTTCATTCCATCCTCCACCATGTGATCGAGCAGGAATCAGCTTTTTATCCCACATCCTAAATGATCACCACAAGCAGATTGAAGGTGGATTAACAAAAAAAAAACAAGAATTTAGAAAAACAGAACAAATGGGGAATGAGAGGCAGCCTAACTTGAAGGGCCTAAGGGATTAGATAATGTAACCTTGAAACTGTAGGATGGTCTCTTTCTCCTCTTGCCATCTGTCCCAGTGGACATTCCAATGGTCTTTCTCTCTCCCTCTCATCAATGCCTCCGGAGGCCTGGGACTTGAGCAAGGTTTATTCAATGCAGTTTGTGAATTGGACTCTATAGTTCACGCCATGATGTGTTTCTCGTTTCTTGTCACTCCATTTTCTTTTTGCTATTTTGGGCAATCTTGATCAGAGCAGACAGTTGCTGTAGCTCGGGGTTAACATATAACACAGTGCTATGTTGAACTGAACTGAACTAAATTGATTATGCCTGGACTCTTTCGATAACCTTGTGGGCTGATGTTTTTCACTTGTTTTATTTTGCCACTTACAGGATTTTTTTTGGATGTAGAGAGTTTGATGTTTTTCTTTGAATAGGTTGATGGTTTTCTTGTTTCATGGCTGACTGCGGGAAGATGAATCTCAGGCTTTTATACTGCATGCATACTCTGATAACAAATCTACTCTGAATCTTCGAGTGTGAGAGAATTTAGAAGCTCATAGAAGTGGCTTTTGGCTAAAGACTGGGAGTCAGCAAAACTGTAATGAGTTGATTGCTTTCATTGGCTTTTAGGTACCGAAGTGCAGACTGATGGACCACTAAATCTTTCATTTCCTCTATTATTGGTTCTCTCACTTCTCTTGTTCATTCCACCCAGTTTATGCCCTCCTAAGTGTTGTACTTATTTTAACTTAACCTTTTCACATGTACTTGTTTCTAAAGACTATTCAGATATATTGCAATAAATTCTTGATCTTATAAACTTCAGTGTTTTTACCTTTAAAGGATCTTAATAGAAATATAGCTGACAAAGTTCTTAAAATCACTAATCCTCCCATGTATTGGAAAGCTGATGCAATAAATCTTTCTCTTTCACGCATTGATTTGTAAAATTTCAAGAGGCACCATATCTCATACGTGTGAAACATGTAAAATATTTCATATTTCATGTTCTTTAGTCTTATCTACATTTTTAATAAGACACCAGCAATGCCTTTTGATTTCACAAGCTGAAAAGTTAGAGCCAATGTAAAATGGGTTTGACATCCTTCGTATTTTCTAATGCCCCATTTATTAACCAGTACTTCTATTTACTGCTTCTATTTGTCTCCATATATGCTGCCTGACCTGTTAAGTTCTGCTAGCATTTTGTACGCATTTCTCTAAATTTTCAGCATCTGCAGGATCTCTTATACTTCAGTTTAGTCCTCCTTTTGTAAAAGTTGAACATGAAAAAAGTTGCTGTATGAATGACATATTTTCTTCAGCATTTATATAAATATCAAATTTCACCAAAATGTAATGTACAATAAATTGTAATTATCAGATATCAGCATTAACTAGACTATAGACTAGGTAGGCAATGAAGTATAAATTATCCAAAAAGATTATGGATACAGAGCAAAGTGTAGTCACTTTAAACTTGCAAGATATAACACTAACCAGTATGGGTGACCTAAATCTCAACATTCACCAAAATTGCTCTGCACTTACTTGGGAATAAGTGAAATAATAATGCAGATTGATTAAAACTGATTTGATTAATACTGATTGATTTTGCACTGTCAGCATTTACATACTTTAATGATTTAATTGAGAAATCAAGATATAGGGCTGATGGATGTGAATTCATACTCTACTAACTTAAGGCAAATCAGTCAGATCATATATATTTGCAGTGTGTCATGAAACATGTAGAGATATTACCCCACTTAAAAATACATTTTTAAGCTATCTAATCTTTCAGATTCATATTTGTTAAATTATTCAGGAATTATACAGATAACAGAAATTTATAGAAGCTTTTATTTAAATATAGATAGTCACTCATAATCATCATTATTATGTGCCATGTCGTATGACGTGGCTGATTATGGCCTTATCCGTGACCATGAATGTTCTTGGCAAATTTTTCTACAGAAGTGGTTTGCCATTGCCTTCTTCTGGGCAGGTGACCCCAGCCATTACCACTACTCTTCAGAGATTGTCGGCTGGGATCGGTGGTTGCTTAACCTGGACTTGTGATACACACCAGCTGCTCTTACGACCATCCACCACCTGCTCCCATGGCTTCATGTGGGATTGATCAGGAAGCTAAGTAGGTGCTACACCTTGCCCAAGGGTGACCTGCCGGCTAGCAGAGGGATGGGGTGCCTAACACATCCTTTGGTAGAGACATATCTCCACCTTGCCACCAAGATAGTCACTACAGAACCCAAAAGTCATTCATGAATTACTCCAAATAATTACCCTCCAGCTGAGGAAATCTTTCTTTTAGACAATTCAGGTTTACACACGTTAATGAGAAAAAAGTTTGAAAAAACTCATGATAATATTTCTAAAACGCAATTCTGATTGACAAATTGGAAAAGAATTAAGCATGTCTGTACCTAGCTATGGAATGGGTATCCATGAAGCAGTTTTGTCATAACACAGGAAATTAGCCTGGCTAGAGGAGGAAAGGTTGGTGAAAAAGACATTGAAAGAGACAAAAAAACATTGAGGCAAGTACATACAGTACATCTTGATAAACACCTGTGAAGCTGATTTGACCTTAAAACATGAAAACAAATTGAATCATGTTGAGAATGTAAGGCAAGCATCTTTATGCTAGTTGTTGGTAAGGGAGGGGTGATACAAATTCATTTGAATGTTACAACCTTAACAATTAGGTTTAAGTAGCTTGATTTTCTCTGAAAGAATAACAAATATAAAATGGAAAGCATGCTTCATAGATGTAGCTGTTCTTTTTTAGTGAACTTAACAAGTGGCACAGTTTGATAGTGAAATTTCTAATGCACACAGTGATTTTCTTCCTGTGTCAGTGAACATTTAAAGCAATAACTTGTTAAACTCTATCATGGTGCTTCTTCAACAGTCTGAATAAAGCAGCTTTTCAAGCCTCTTTGTCCATTAACACCTACATCTTCAGCAACAAAGAAATCCACAACTACACATTTTCAGAGATTTTGATACTTGGCTACCAAAGTCTGAGTAATCACGTCCTGCCTGTGGGGTTGGGTTGAAAATAGCTCAGCCTTTTCAGGTTTTAACTCAGTCAGATGAAAGCAGACATTGTGGAACTACTGTGAGAGTTTGACTTGTATTCAAAATGCAGGCTTAGTATCTTTTATATCCTGCAGCTGTTTCATGTTTGCCATATCCTGTCATTACCTTTGAAGTTCTAAAAAATCATGAACTTTGCTATATTGCATTCCATCTACAAAATTCATCGCTAGAGAGAGAGGAAAATGGTCTCATGGAAATTGCTTTAAAATGTTTCCCAAATTGTGAGTTCACTTGTTAAAAGAATGGATACCTCTGAAAGATATTTTTGAATTCTAAATTTGTCACAAGAGCCTTCTGTTCAAAATTTTATGGCTGAGATGTATCTTCACTGTGGCATTTATAAGCCAAACTTGGAGTAATTTGTAAATCAGCAACATGTTATTTCCATGCGCTACATATCTCTGATATGAATTTTATGCCAAAGGTACAGATGGTTAATGATTGCTTTATCTGCTCCTAGTAATCCCAAGGCAAACCAGTAGTTTGCCAACAAGCACCACAAAGTTCTGCATCGACAGAGATACATACCACTTCACTCTGAAATTATTGCCTTGTTCTTCAATATATTTTCAAGACATCACACAATGCTCTATTCCTAGATCAGACAGAAGTGATTACCAGGCAAACAGAGGAAATGATTCAAGGATGCACTTAAAGGCTCTTGAGGAAATGCATAGTTCCCAACGACTCCTGAGGATCTCTGGTCTAAGGAGAGAAGATGCACTTGAGAAGGTATTGAAAGCTTTAAGTCCATGCATTGGGAGGACAGAGAAGAATTGCGTAAGCAGTAGAAGAAGTACGCAGCCAAACAATTTACCCTCCCTCCTGCCTATTGGGCTCTTCCTGACCCATCCATGAAAGTGTCTGATGTTTCCGTATCAGCCTCATCAGTTATCAAAAAAACCCGATAAAACCAGAATGGAATAAAGCCCTTCTCATTCCCAAGTGACTGCCTAAAAAGAAGCACAGTAATGATCTTGATATGAGAATAAAGGAATGTACGATTGGAATATTAATTAATCCACTGATTTTTAATTAATATTACATTTCAAAACCCCCCAGGGCAATGTGCTTTATCAAGAAAGAGCAAAGAACTGAGCCTGACCTGAGGAGGAGCTGGTGATAGTCTAGTAATAAAACTGATGTTAAAACTCTGTTGCTAATCCTAGTTAATCCAATCAAACAATTAAACACCAAATTTAACCAGATTGGCTGGATTATACTCAGCATGACTTTTGAATTGAGAGAAAGATTTTTTAAAAAGCTAAGTAAATTCATTAGATCTGATATATTGAGCTAGATAGTACCTAATCTATCCTATTACTCACACTTGTCTCTCTCGGCATTCTTGCAATCACAGTCTCATTGCTCCCAGTGTTCTGGAAACAACATTGTCTTTGCGATTCCCTGAGGCAGAGGTGATTGCAAGTAGCTATAGCTACAGGTAGTGCACACTGACCTGGTGAAATTCTCACTGCTTCTGCTATCAAGGACTTTTTCCACTTTCTTAAAGTACCTCAGATCATCAGAAATATTTAGAAACAGTTGAAATACATCTACAAAATTGAAAAGATATATAATATTTAAATGCAACAGAAAATTCATTTAAAATATGTTCAATTTATGGAAATTAATTAAAACAATATAACTAATTAACACAGCTTCCAAAAACTGTGATTTTCATTTCTATCTCCATTGCCAACACTATACAAAAGAATGGGACGGTGTGGAATTCACCAATCAAGGTTGGAATAATGTTGAGAGCCGAGAGACAAAGTGAATTCTGGCTCTCAGTTCAGTATATTGTGGACTACACCACATTCATAGGGCCAGCAAATGTCAGATGACCTCAAGATGTTCTATTCTTCAACTTCATAATGCACAGATACTTAAATCTCAAGTGCATGGAAACTACTTGGACCTTTTCTACAGAATCATCAATTATCAGTCAACATTCCCATTGTAATGCACTTTGTTGATAGCTACCAGTGAATCATAAAGCAGCTCCCAGCATTTACTTATTTAGGGGATCTGGTGTGACACCAAATACTCATAGCAATTTTCTACAGCTGTAAGGTAGAGAGTATTCTAGTTGCATCAACGTCTGGTATGGTGGGGGGGGGGGGGGGTTTGGGGGACTGGCAGGATTGGAAAAAGCTCCAGAGATTGTAAACTCATCTAGCTCCGTCATGGGCACCATCCTCCCCCCCCCCACCCCCCATCAAGGAAATCTTCAAGCGGTGATGCTTCAAAATGTCACCATCCATCATTAAGAACCCCCATTACACAGGACATGCTACTTTTCATTACTACCATCAGAGAGGAGGTACAGGAGACTGAAGACACACATTCAATGTTTTAGGAACAGCTTCTTCCCCTCTGTCATTAGGTTTCTGAATGGTCAATGAAACCATGGATACCACCTCACTATATTTTGCTCATTTATGCACTATTTATTTAACTAAAACATATATGTGCACATATATAACATATACACACATACATGCATATAAGTATATATGCATTTATTTCTTGTTATAAATTAAAGTATATTTTATGTATTGCACTGTTTTGCTTCTTTAAAACAGCAAATGCCATGACGTATGGCAATGATAATAAACCCATGATTCTGACTAATTTAAATAGAGGCAAGTATGGAACTTCCTCCCATGCTTAACAAAATTCAATGGCCTTGAATAGATACACAAGAACGCAAAAATATAAGAAATAGGAGCAGGAATAGGCCAACTGTCTCATCAAGCCTGGTGCACCATTCATTAAAATCAAGACCAATCTGGCTCAGGACACAGATTCAACATCCTCACTTATTCCCACAACCCTTAACTCCCCCGCTATGCAAAAATCTATCTAACTGTGCCTTAAATGTATGTTATAAGGTAACCTCCACTGTTTCCCTGGGCAGAAAATTCCACAGATTCCGGTATAAGATGGCAGTGATGAAGCACAGTGATGGCCTCTGGGTGGCATGGCAAACAAAACAAGAAAATTACTGTATTAATCACATTTTTTCTCGGATACGATCACTACAGTCAATAGCCTGTAATTTCACTTTTGGACCTGGCATTTTATGGTGTGAACCCGAAGGTGCAAAATGGGTTCAGCATGGGTTGTACAGGCTGAATTGAGGGGGATTGGCACACTTGAAGACAATTTGATGTGGCAGAACCAAGGTGAGGTGTGTGGAGGCAATGTAGAATCAAGGTGGCAGGTCCGGGAGTGAGAAAAGGCCCAAGGATTGATCGCTTTAAGCGTTGGGCCAAATTGGTAAGGTTGGGTACGGACTGAAATGAGGTGTTGAGCCTGGGTCTAAAAGGGAGGAGAGATCTGAGGTGTAAAAGATTTAAATGCTGGGCCAAATTGAAAAGGTCAGGGTGTCAGGGCCTGAGACAAGGGACAGGCTGGTTCAGCTATGCAAGGTTTATGTCATATGTGTGCTGAACTGATGGTGTGGCCTGCAACTAATGGGCTCCTGAATCAGCAGCATTGATGACTGGGTTCAAGGCTGTGGACTCACTTTTGTGAAATTCTGTTCTGAATGTTATTTGCCTACTTGGATGATTTTTTTTCTGCACATTAAATGTTTGATGGACTTCTTTTTAATGGGTTCTAATTGGTTCTTTGTTTTGTGGCTTCATGGAAGGAGACAAATCTCAAGGTTGTATATAATATACAAACTTTGATAATAAATGTACTTTGAACTTGTCTCTGGGAAAAGCAGTTCCTGCTCATTTCTATCTAAATCTGCTCCCCCATGTCTTGAGGCAATGTTGCCCAGTTCTAGTCTGAGTTACCAGTGGAACAGCTTTCACAAAGTCATAGAGCACTACAGAACAGAAACATGTCCTTTGGCTTATCTAGTCTGTGCCAGCTTGGTTTTCTGTCTTGTTCACATCTACTTGCACCCAGACTCTATCCCTTTTGTATTTTTATATGTTTTATAAAATCCACTTTCATTTGTTACGTTCCCCAGTAACCGGGTAATTTACCAGCAAAGATAGATGGGTCCGCTGAAGCCTGATGCTACTATTTTCAAACGTTTTATTTATAAAGGGGCACAAACGTATGGTTAATACAAAACATTCAGATCATATACATCATCAAAACTCAATCTAAAGCAGAGGTGTAGTAACAATCAATCAAAAATGAGCTCTATCGTTGTCTAGGGGTTGAACGATTTGTCCAATTGAAATATAAAAGTCTCGCCAGTTCATGGATGCTTTTTGTCGCTTGAGGGACCGCTGCGTGTTCCCAGGTTGGATAGAGAAAATAAACTTGCCAGCCTTCTGGACTCAAAGCGTGAGATCGAGAACAGGAGTTCCTCGGTGTCAGTCCGAAATCCTTTTCGGACTTATTAGCCACTCGATTCCCTAGCTAGGGGATCCAAATCACACGTGGCTTCCGAGCAGCTTCCTGTTATTACGAGAGGAATGAGCGATGGTGTCCGTCTAGTGCGTCGCTGGAGTACCACCTCCAGCAGTCTCCTTTTTATCATGGCTGGCAAGATTTGTGAATGTCAATCAAGGTAGGGTGAGGCATCCCCGCACCACATTGCCCGAGGGTGTCCATGTCCCTGATATCTGGCACGTACTATAGAGTTGCAATTCACACAGGTGCCTCTAAGAACAATGGTCAACTCCGTGGCATTGTCTCTCATTTCCTGGGTCCAAGACCCGAATTAATAGCGATCTTGCGATTCTCTTGAAGGAATGGGGCTGAGGTCATGACACATTCTACTGAATTCCTGCAAGTATAGTCCCAGGCAACTCAATCTTTTCTCACAGGCTCTGGAATAATTCTGGTGGATCTCCTAGATAGATAGATAGATAGATAGATACTTTATTCATCCCCATGGGGAAATTCAACTTTTTTTTCCAATGTCCCATACACTTGTTGTAGCAAAACTAATTACATACAATACTTAACTCAGTAAAAATATGATATACATCTAAATCACTCTCTCAAAAAGCATTAATAATAGCTTTTAAAAAGTTCTTAAGTAGTTTACTTAAATACATTAAATACAATCAACCCCGGCACTTTAACATATCTTACTCCTGGCGGTTGAATTGTAAAGCCTAATGGCATTGGGGAGTATTGACCTGTTCATCCTGTCTGAGGAGCATTGCATCGATAGCAACCTGTCGCTGAAACTGCTTCTCTGTCTCTGGATGGTGCTATGTAGAGGATGTTCAGGGTTTTCCATAATTGACCGTAGCCTACTCAGCGCCCTTCGCTCAGCTACCGATGTTATACTCTCCAGTACTTTGCCCACGACAGAGCCCGCCTTCCTTACCAGCTTATTAAGACGTGAGGCGTCCCTCTTCTTAATGCTGCCTCCCCAACACGCCACCACAAAGAAGAGGGCGCTCTCCACAACTGACCTATAGAACATCTTCAGCATCTCACTACAGACATTGAATGACACCAACCTTCTAAGGAAGTACAGTCAACTCTGTGCCTTCCTGCACAAGGCATCTGTGTTGGCAGTCCAGTCTAGCTTCTCGTCTAACTGTACTCCCAGATACTTGTAGGTCTTAACCTGCTCCACACATTCTCCATTAATGATCACTGGCTCCATATGAGGCCTAGATCTCCTAAAGTCCACCACCATCTCCTTGGTCTTGGTGATATTGAGACGCAGGTAGTTTGAGTTGCATCATATCACAAAGTCCTGTATCAGTTTCCTATACTCCTCCTCCTGTCCATTCCTGACACACCCCACTATGGCCGTGTCATCAGCGAACTTCTGCACATGGCAGGACTCCGAGTTATATTGGAAGTCTGATGTGTACAGGGTGAACAGGACCGGAGAGAGCATGGTCCCCTGCGGCGCTCCTGTGCTGCTGACCACCGTGTCAGACCTACAGTCTCCCAACCGCACATACTGAGGTCTATCTGTCAAGTAGTCCACTATCCAATCCACCATGTGAGAGTCTACTCCAATCTCCGTTAGTTTGTGCCTTAAGATCTTGGGCTGGATGGTGTTAAAGGCACTATGCACCACCTCTAAAGACAGTACATCTTTTTCCCAAGTAAGGAGAGCAGAACTGCACACAATATTCTAGGTGCAGCCTCACCAGTACATTAACAGCAGATTTAACAGTAGTTGTTGCTATATGTTATTAAATCATTTGCTGCTGGACTTCCTGAGAGTTCAATAACAGAAATCAGTCATACTGAAATTTCCCAGCATTTATGTTATAGAAATGTTTGTTGGATCCTGCAGCAGATTAAACACCAATGACATCAAAGGGAATTATGGAGCAGCAGAAAAAGAGAAACTTACTTCATCTTCCAAATAATGAATATTTCTAATTCTTTATATATATATATATATAATTTCAGACCATTTTAATTTTATATTTTAAGCATCGATATTCTATTTTCCTTTACTTAATTTTATTGATGTTTAAACAACTGTGACTGACATTGAGAGATATATAGATTTTCTACTGTTTTGACTGCTGGCAAAGCTGGAGGCGGTGCAGAAGGGGAATAAAAATCCAGGCTAAGAAGCAGCGATCATTAAGTCTAGTTTAAGTAATTCAGAAATGGCAAGATCAAACACATAATTTGAAGTACGCAATTATTCCTGATAAGATAGATACGTAAAGGCATGAAAGTAGTATCACTTGAACAGAGGAAGTGTAGCTCAAGCTTATTGAAATATGAATGTTTAAGAAAGAAAGGTAATTGGACTCACTACCTGTCATATTTCCATTGAAGATTAAATGCAAACCTCTGCATGCCATTTCCCATTAATTCATCATGCTAATGAATTCTATCTCCTTGGCAATTTTCTCTTTCTTTGTTATTCATCCTAATGCAATTATAGAGAACATTTAAATCTTTAAAAACTCAGCACTGTATGCGCGACTTAATATAGGGGTTGAGAAGCTCACTTTATGACCTCCTGATTATTAACTAAAATTCAGAGAATGCCTGACATTCCAATCTGTCACTCATTGTTTGTAATACTCTCCAAGTCTGATATCTGTAACTAAAAAAGATAATCTTGAGAGAGCGGAGGAGACAAAAAGTGTTTATATGAACACCATGAATGTGCCTATAGTCAATTCAAATGTTGTAGCATTATAAGTTCTGAAGTCTAATGTAAGGTGAAGCATCCTAGCTGTCTAGATACCCAAGTCTGGGCAGTACAATATGGAGAGTAAGCTCCCTCTCTCCATATATCTGATGAAACCAAAGGAACGGCAGAGACTGTTATAGTTTGGTACCAGCAGTGTCGCAGGAGTTGCCAGTCAGCGTTGAACTCAATGTAGTACTGCCTTAGGGACTCCAGCTCCAGATTTTCCCCTCGGGGTTTTCTCCCAAGATCTTTCCCATGAGTTGGTATAGATGCAAGGCAACAGAGCTTAGAGAGAAGAGTTTTTCTTCTCCCTGATGAGCTGCCAACCATGGCTAATGATCCCCATCTGTCCAAAGAGACTAGTTTTAAGACACCGGTAACTCACCATTTCTTCTTCTCCTGTCAGTAGAAATGGTTCTGCTGGGCTTAGTAGCTAATCCACAAATGAAGGCCAGAAGCTGGACTTTGTTGTCAGAGGCTACTTGAGGCGTTGGGAGTATTTAATAGGTAGTGGGAGCTTGTCCCAATACTACCCCCGACTTTAACAACCTTAAGGAAAACTAATAATTCCTGAGTAAACAACTTTCTTTAAAAAACTGAAAATAAATAAGACATGGTTTGTATGTACATGTATATACCTGGTTTTGGCGAAGAGAATGAATCCATCTGATTCTCTACATTTAGCAGTGAGGCAGCCAGGTTTATTCAGTCCTCAGTACTGAGCAGGCAGCTGGTGGTGACAGCTACCACCATAATGTCCTGACAGTCATTCTTCAGGAGGCAAATCTGGAGTTGAGGCATCACCCCCAGCCAACAATGTGATACTTTTCTTTAACTGTTATTAAGTAAGTCAGAGCAGCTATATTCCTTTAGGAGTTTGAGAAGATTTGGTATGGAACCTAAACTCTCGCTGATTTCTACAGATCTATCATGTATTCTGACTGACTACATCACTGTCTGGCATGGAGCAGGGGTGCTACTGCACAGGATTGAAGCAAGCTGCAGAGAGCTGTAAAATTAGTCGGCTCCATCATTGGCACTGGTCTTCGTAGTATCCAGGACATCTTCAAGGCACAATGCCTCAGAAAGGCAGTGTCCATCATTAAAGATACCCACCACCCAGGACTTGCCCTCTTCTGATTGTTACCATCAGGAAGGAGAAGAAGAAGCCTGAAGGCAGACACTCCACGATTCAGGAACAGATTCTTCCCCTCTGCCATCCAATTTCTAAACGGACATTTAACCCATTGACACTCCCTCACTACTTTTTTTCATTTCTGTTTTTGCACTACTTATTTAATTAAACTATTTTATATATCTACTTACTGTAATTCACAGTTTTTTCTATATTGTCATGTTTTGCATTGTACTGCTGCTGTAAAGTTAATAAATATCACGACATATGCCGGTGATATTAAACCTGATTCTGATTCTGATTCTGAATACATCATAGGAACTGGTTTTTGAGTTTCAACTCATCCAGAACAACTAAGATACCCATCCAAGTCTGTGTTTGGCACATAATCTTCTAAACCTTCCCTATCCATGTACCAATCACTTCCTCTCCCAGCTTGTTCCAAAAGGGTACTACCTTTGGTTGTGAAAAAGTTAACCATTGGAATTCTATTAAATCTTTACTAATTCTCTCTAGTTTTAGATTCTCCCACCCTGTGAAAAACTAATGTTGTGCATTTATACCATAGACGCTTTTTATAATCATATACATCTTTATAAGGTCACCCCTCAGTCTCCTATACTCCAAAAAATATGAACCTCACTTGCCCAACCTCTCCCTACAATTCAGCCCCTTGAGGGTTTGCAACAGCCTTGTAAATATTTCCTGTACCCTTCCAGCTTAATACAATTATTTCTTATAGCAGGTTTTCCAAAACTGGACATAACACGCTTAAGTGCAGCCTCACCAACTTCTAGTACAACTGCAATATAACATCCATACTTAATGAACTGATTGATGAAGCCAGCATGCCAAAAGCCTTGTTCACCGACCTGTCTACCAGCAACACCACTTACAGGGAACAGGTACTCCAAGCGCTCTCTGTCCTCTACCAGTCCCCACTGTCATACTGTTCACTGTGAAAGTCCTACTCCGGTTTGACTTCCTAAATGGTACACCATGCCCTGATCTGAATTAAATCCAATTTACCATTCTTCAGCCAATATACCTAACTGATCAAGATTCCACCATAATTTTTGAATAACCGCTTCACACTTGTGTGTTGCATCCGTTAGTCTCGCGAGACCATGGATCTGCGCCTTGAAAGTCTTGAAGTGTCCTCTCCAGGGCACAGGCCTGGGCAAGGTTTTATGGAAGACCAGCCGCTGCCCATGCTGCTAGTCTCCCCTCTCCACACCACTGATGTTGTCCAAGGGAAGGGGAAGGGCCGATACAGCTTGGCACCAGTGACGTCGCAGGAGTTGCCAGAACAAAGTTGAAGACAACGTCGGACTGCCTTAGGGACTCCAGCTTTGGATTTGTCCTCAGGGTTTACTCCCGAAGCCTTTCCCATGAGTGGGTATGGCCCCAAGGCAGCAGAGGTTTGAGATCAGAGTTTTCCCTCTCTTAGATGGACTGCCTTCCCAGGCTGACGAGCTCCATCTACCTGAAGCACTGGTTTTAAGGCACCAGGACCCATCTTTGTCCCTTCTGTCAGTAAAAACAGTCCCACCGGGCTTAGAGGCTAAGCCACAAGAAAAGGCCAGGAGTTGGACTTGGTTGTCAGAGGTGCATGCCGTGAGGAGCACTTTTCAGTAGTGGGAGCTTGTCTCCACTACCTCTCCTCGGCTTGACAGCCTTGGAACCTTCACACTATATAACATCTACTTCAATGTCATTTGCAAACTTTCTACTGATGACTTATACATTCTTAACCAAATTATTGATATAGCTGACAAATAATTAAGTGCCCAGCACTGATCCCTGAGGTACGCCACTAGTCATAGGCCTCCAGTCTGAAAAATAACCTTCACCAACACCTTTTGCTTTCTATCATCCAGCCATTTGTGTATCCCATTAACTAGCTCTCTCTCGATCCCATACAATTTAACCTCCTAGAGAAATTTATCATATAGAATCATAACAAAACTTACTCAATCCATATAGACTATATCCACCACCCTCGCCTTATTGACCTTATTGATTACGTTTTCAAAAAACTCAATCAAATATGTGAGACATGATCTCCATCTGTAAAGACATTCTGACTACCGTAGATTTCGCACTACAGAATGCACCTGATTAAAAGCCGCTGGCTCTAATTTTAGAAAGAAAATCAATTTTGTACTTGTACAAGCCGCACCGGATTTTAGGCCGCACCGGATTTTAGGCCGCACCGGATTTTCGGCCGCAGGTGTCCCACGTTGTAATATGAGATATTTACACAGAAAGATATTACACGTGAGGATTTTTTAACTTTTAATTAAATCCGTATGGTAACATAAACAAATACATATTGCAAATGCTTTTTTTCGAACCGTGCCTGTAACGCGGCTACTTTTAAATATACATACGTATCGGTAACACAAATTACGTTGCGTATACTTTTTTACTGAACAACATTCCAATATCTCCTAACGACTGGTAAAAAATATATATACTGCAGCCTACCAGGAAAAGTTATTGATCGCCTTTAACTTAAAAGCAGCGTTCGCTCAGATCTAATGCCGCTCCCCCCCACCTTCCCGTTTATCGCAAACCGGTATTTCCCACAAGACGCGGCGAAACCGGGTGTGACGTCATAGCATCCCGCGATGTAGTACAGAAAACAAATATAGTTAAAACACTTCTAAATTTAACTAGAAATTACTAACAAATGAATTACTAAGCGAAAATATTATAAACTAAATAACTACCATAAAGGCAGCACAATGCTTTTCTTCGAGTGTTTTCCATGTTGATGAGGGTGAGTACAAATGACTGATTTACAATAATTTAATTGTGAAAGTGCGCTTGATTTATCGTACAATTTCATTGGACCTCTGTGAACTACTCATCAATTTTATTGGTCTACTGTTACGAGGCAAAATGTTTTTGCGGCATGAAAAAAAATCATGCATTAGCCGCACCGTAGTAAAGGCCGCAGTGTTCAAAGCTGTTCAAAATGTGGGAAAAAAGTAGCGGCTTATAATCCGACATCTACGGTACTTCTAATTAATCTTTGTCTTTCCAAATACGTCTTTCTTATCCCCCAGAATTTCCTCCAATATCTTACCTACTTCAAATGTTTGCCTTACTCATCTATAGTTCTCAGTTTTTTTTTGCAGCCCTTCTTAAACAAAGGCACCGTAATAGCTATCATCTTGTCTTTTGGCATCTCACCAGGCACTGGTGCTGCATAGGTCTTAGCCAGGGCTCCCACAATTCCTTCTCTAATTTTCCACAGTGTTCCTGGATACACCTGATCAGGCTCCCAAGATTTATCTAGCTTCATACATCTTAAATCACCCAGCAATTCCTCTACTGTAATGTGCACCATCCTCAAGATATCTCCATTAACTTTCCTGAGATTCCTACTCTTTGTGTCTTTATCCATGGTAAAAATGGAGGTTTAATATTCATTGAGGACTTCCCGCAGCTCCACACATATAATGTCTAATTTTCTTTGAGGGGCCCTATTTTCTCCCCTGATCTCTGCTATTTAAATATGTAAAGAAACTATTAAAGGTGTCAAGATTAATTGAAACAATTTAAACAAAAAACAAAGAAAATTAATTAAAAACCCAAATAAACAAAATATTAAACCAAGGAAACATATTTTGATAAAGAGTAACTCTAACTTCTCAATTCTCTGGAGGAATCCACATTGAATAAATGGTTTCTCAAATCCTGTGAGAGATAGGCATGGCATAGGATCAGAGAGGGGAGCCCCAGCATAAATGCTGTTATTCCTATAGTCGAAGTGTTGGACTCCACAGCTGTATTTGTCTCTCAGTAGGACTCTGTCTTACAGAGGGTCAACCCATTTTTATGTGATATCGGCTACTCCGCTCATGATTTGGCAGAGTGATTTTAATTTCTTTAGTAACATTATAGAATAGAAATATATGCGAACTTAATATGGCTATAGTTAAAACAATGTAGAAATATGCAGGAGATGCTGAGCACCTGTGGAGAGGGAATTGAAGGTTAATAGTACTGTACAGGTGAATGAACTTTGATAAAAACTGTTAATATGAGGATGCCACAACACTTGATTCAAATACACCTCAGTGTGGTGTATTAATTACAAAAATAAAGCATTTCCCCAAACCAGCCTATATAAGCCTTTATATTCCATGCAAGCTTCCTCCCTTTCTACTTTAATTATCTCAGCACATTCTTTGACCACTTTCATCCTCAAGCTGTTATCCAACATCCAATTATGCTATTTCCTTCAATTATTTTATGTGATGGTAAGTCACATGTTTCAACCATTCTCTCGTTAAAACATTTTTCACAAATTCTTTTTTAGATCTATTAGTAGCTGCCTTACATTAATGAACCTTAAACTGGGGATTCCAAATGAGCTTGGGAATACGGTGCTAAAATGGTCGTGGAACAGAGGAGACTAAGCTGACAATCATGCCTCTCCTTCCATCAGCAGCTGTCTGAGGAGGAAACACAGCAGAGATGGATTATACATTAATTTTAAAGCCATCTGCTGTGATAATGCTAGGATTCAATCCAAAAGAAGAAAGGAATTCCTGAGCATTTATGCTTATTGATGGTAGTAAGTATCAGCTGTGGCTCAGTGGGTAGCAATCTTGCCTGTGAGTCAGAAGGCTACTGTGAAGGTTCAGGACCCAATCCAGAGGCTTGAGCACAGCAATACAAGGCTGACAATCCAATGCAGTTGTGGTGAACTACATATACCTGTCTGGACACGCCCAATGCTGACTGCTCCTGTGGCTTCTCCCACAGACCCCTATATAAAGGTGATGGAGGTCTGAGCCCGGCCTCTCTGTCTCCAGGATGTAGTATGGTAGTCACTCACTGCTTGTTCCTTCTTCCAGTCAATAAAAGCCGATACCTCGCCTTTACGTCTCAGAGTGAGTTATTGATGGTGCATCAATTTTATTGACTGGAAGTTTTAAAACATGGAAACCATTTTACGTCCGGAAAGATTGGATTTGGACCCCCAAGACCCTGAAGCAGCTCTTGCCTTTGAACTCTGGCTTGCATGCTTCCAATCATACTTGGAGGAGGTTCGTGCAACTGACCCCGCAGTTATGCATCGAATTCTCCTCTCGATGGCCACTCCTCATGAGCGCCTATTCTCTTTTCCCAGGAAGTCTGTCACTGGGACCACCCTACCAGTTTGGCTGACGTCCCCAGGGCCAGTGCTGCTCCGGAAACATGTGAGGAGTAATAAATACTCCCCACTGGTCGAGAGGGTTCACCTTCTACATGCGAACCCCCAGTATGCCTACGTGGTCTTACCTGATGGGCGAGAGGACACAGTCTCCATCCATGACCTGGTGCCCGCAGGAGCAGCAGACCACTACCCCGAACACTCCACGGTAACTATGAACCCTGTACCCGAGGTGACACCACGCACACCAAGCCCTACACAGACTCCTCACGACACTCATATACCGGGCGTCTCGTACGCGTATATACCAGGCGCCTCGCACACGCGTGAGGGATCACTGACGCCTAGTGGGCTGACACCTCCAGTTAGGCTGGAACCAGCACAACCTCCGTCTCCGGTGCAAGCACCACCGGCACCTGTACAATCACCACCACCGGCACCTGTGCAATCACAGCCGGTGCTACGTAGATCGCATCGACAGGTTCGACCACCTGATAGACTTAACCTGGAAATATACTTGTAAGAAACTTCGCCACATGGGGACTCTTTTTAAAACAAAGGGGGGGTGAATGTGGTGAACTACATATACCTGTCTGGACACACTCCCCCTGCTGACTGCTCCTGTAGCTCCTCCCACAGACCCCTGTATAAAGGTGATGGAGGTCTGAGCCCAGCCTCTCTGTCTCCAGGATGTAGTATAGTGGTCAACCACTGCTTGTTCCTTCTTCCAGTCAATAAAAGCCGATACCTCGCCTTTACGTCTCAGAGTGAGTTATTGATGGTGCATCAGCAGTATTGAGAATGACTTGAGATGCTGTCATTCAAATGATATGTTAAGCCAAATGGTCATTTTTTTCAATTGTAGATATAGCTTAATAAGAGGTTATCCCCATTTATTGTCCAAGGCTTTGCCTCATTCAATGTTAGAAAAGCAGGTAATTTTGTTCTCTAGAATAGCTGTTTGTGAGAAATTTCTGCTTAAGTTGTTTGTATTCCCTGCATTTCTACAGTCACTACACTTAATTGGCTATGAATTAGGTTGAGATGTCCCAAAAAAAGGCCTTTTTGAATAGAACCATTTCTTTCCTACAGTAAGGAAAAGACATTTTGAATGGAAGTGTTAAATTGATTGCCAAGTAAGATTCTCACTTTGCTTAATGCAGCTGAGTCATGCTATGCTCTGTGTGTGATGTTCCAACACTCTAAGGCTGCTGGGCACAGGGTAGCAATTTCAATTTCATAGTTGCCATCACTGCTGCAAAACTGGAGACATTGAATCAAACAAAACTGTGGACCACAATACCGGGAAAATAGACCTGGTCAAAATGCTACAGAACTTGGGCCTCTGCAATTGGATCCTTGACTTCCTGACTGGGAGACCACACTCTGTGACGATTTGGAATAATATCTCCTCCTCACTGACAACCAACACTGGCACACCTCAGGGGTGTGTGCTTACCCACTGCTCTACTCTCTCTATACCCATGACTGTGTGGCTCAAATGCTATCTATAAATTTGTTGATGATACAACCATTGTTGGTTGAATCTCAGATGGAGGGAACATGAACCAATCCTCATAGAGGGATTGGAAGTGGAGAGACTGAGTGATTTCAAGTTCCCGGGTGTCAAGATCTCAGAGGATCTAACCTGGTCCCAACATATCAATGCAGCTATAAAGAAGGCAAAACAGTGGCAATATTTCATCAGGAGTTTGAGGAGATTTGGTTTGTCACCTAAAACACTTGGATGCACCAGGGAGAGAGCATTCGTACAGGCTGCATCACTGTCCAGCAGGGGCAGTGGGGTTGAGGGGATACTGCACAGGATTGAGGGAAGCTACATAAAGTTGTAAAATTAGTCAGCTCCATCACGGGTACTAGCTTCCATAGTATCCAAGACATCTTCAAGGAGCGGTGCTTCAGAAAGGTGGCATCCATTACTCAGGACACACCCTCTTCTCATTGTCACCATCAGGAAGGAGGTACGGAAACCTGAAGGCGGACACTCAGCAATTCAGGAACAGCTGCTTACAGTAATTCATTCGTTCATTTATTTTTTTTCTCTATTTATCACATATTGCGCTGCACTAGTGCCTTCAAGTTAACAAATTTTGGGGCATTTGCTGGTGACATTAAACCTGACTCTGATTCTAATGAAAAGCATTAGACTTTCATAAAGGGATAGTACTCACCTGCAAAATGGAATTAGCATTTACTGTGAATAAAAGGGAATTAGTGTATGTACTAGGTTATTGCATAAAAATCGAAGCTTTATACAAGTGTTCTGCCACAGGGCTTGATGCTAGGTTCTCATTTTTAAAAAATTTTACAGAATGTTTCAGTTGGAGGCATTGAAGCTACATTGAAGCTTCAACTGCTAAATTGACCACAATGAACCATGTCTACGAAGGGATTTAGATCAGCTTAGTGAGTGGGAAAATATCTGCCAAATTGACTATTGTGTGGGAAAATGTGAAATTAAACATTTTAGCAAGAGAAAGAAAAACAAGCACATTTATTATATAAATGGTAAGAGATTACAGAGCCCTGAAATACAAAGGGACCAGGGTGTCCTAATGCATGACTCACAAAAGTCTAGGACACAATAAGAATGAAAATCAGAATCATGTTTATTATCAATAACATATGTCATGAAATTTGTTCTTCTGTCATCAGCCTCTGAGACAGATATCATAGGGTTACCAGATGCTGCAGGGATTTGCACAGGTATAATTGTATTCTTCTCTTCAAAACATGCATAAAAGGTGTTCAACTTATCACAAGTGATTAACAGAACTAACAAAATGATATCGCTTTTTGATTGAGGAATTGAAAACAAAAGTAAAGAAGTCATGCTTCACTTAAGACCAGATCTAAAGTGTTCAGTACAGATATGGGCTTCCTTATTTAAGCAAGGATTTAACTTGAGGACTATAATCCTATTGATTTCCACAATGTCCAGTTCAGCAATGGAGGATCAGGGTGCCCACTCCCATGATGATCCCTTTGAGAACTGCTTCTTGAAGGCAACACATCACGTCTCCCCAAATCGTACACAGTGTGTGTACTATGCGATTGCAATAAAGACTCAGAAATGATGCCCTTCTCCCACTGATGCCTTGAACATCATTTGCATATTGAAGATCACACCACCTTTTTTCCCGCCCATCTTAATCAAAGCACAATAGTCTTCTACACAAACCAATGTGTGCTGGTCACATTTTCTAACTTATGTCATTGTCTCACGAATCTCTTGATGTAATTGTCCACATGTGATTGGGGATTTGATTGAACTTCACAGGCTAGTAGCCTGAAATCATGTCACCTGATGGGTAAGAATGCTGGGCCAGTTTGCATAATGTTTGTTCCTATAAAATAATCTATTTGCCTGGTTCCAGGTTCAAGAAGATGGGGCAGAAGTAGAACATTTAACTGAGATTTTTACCTTTTGCTTTCTTGAACAGATACCTTGGAACTTAATTTCTAGTTGCAATAGCATATACCCAACCACAACATATCAATTAGAGATTAAGAGGATGCATATTTGTGTCTCAGTTCTTCATAATGAAGTTAAGTGAGCACACTGGAACAGTTGGACTGTGACTTTCTTAGGCAGTTCCTTGAGATTGAGGCTGATTGCTTTCACTTCTGTTTGCTGAGTGCTGAGGTGTTTTTGTGTGATTTCATGGACTCCAACATTGTTAGGTCCAGAGGTTCTTAATTGGTTGCATGGTTTGTGCTTCACTTATTTTGCCAACTGAATGAAGATGTAATGATCATCTTGAGTTAAGGTGTTCCACCTCAATTTCTTACTGAGATCCATTACAGCAATCAGTGTCCAGCCAGTTTTATCAAGGAGTGGTGGCTGGGAATGAGATATAAAAATTAAATGTTATCTTTATTTGTCACATTTACATCAAAACATTGAAGTATACAGTGAAATGAGTCATATTGGGTCAGAGACCAACACAATCCAAAGATCGCACTGAGCAGCCCACAAGTGTTGCCACAGCTCTGACACAAACTTCCTAACCCTAATAATATGGTTTTGGAATAAGGGAGAAAACTGGAGTGCCCAGAGGAAACTATGCAGTCATGGGGAGAATCTACAAACTCCTTACAGACAGCAGTGGGAATTGAACCCTGATCAGCGATTGCTGTTGCTATGCCATCATGCTGCCCTGCTGAAAAGGCTATGAGACCAGACAACAGAACAGCTGTTGCATTGAAGACCTGAAATCCAGAGTCAGCTACACTTTTAGCCAAGTTCCAGTACATGGCAATGTGGACAAGTGCACAAAAGTTTCCTATTCAAGAACACAGTCCAACTTTAATCCAGTTAATTGTAGTCTAATCAACTAACACTCAATCATCAGCACAGTGATGGAAGCTGTTATCAATACGGACACCTACTCACTGATAACCAGTGATACTCAGCTTCATTTTCACCGTGGCTGCTCCAGACTTCATTGGTCGAGACATGGAGCAAATAACTGATTTCCGTAGGTGCAGTGAGAGTGATGGCCAATGACACGAAGGCAACATTTGACCTATGATGATGATATGGTACCCTAGTAAAACTGAATTCAATTGCCTTTGGAAGATCGTTAGAGGTGAGTCACTGCAGTTCAGGCTGCCACTGCAAGAATTCCTCAGAACAGTGCCCTTGGACCAAACCATCTTCAGCTGCTCAGTAACATTCTTTCCATCATAAAGCCAGAAGTAAGGATGTTCATTCTTGATGGAGTACAGTGTAGAAAGACCTGTACAATATTCAAGCATGGATTAGTTGTGGCAAGTCATTTTCATGCCAGGGAAATGTAATGCCACGATGAGAACTGTGCATATAACCTTGGTTTCACTCGCAATCCAGCAATGCAGGTGCCTTGGGCCTAGACTTGCAATTAAGTCTATGAAGGATCATTCAAATGATATTACCCTTGCACACTTAGTCTAGATGTGCAAGGTCAATACCATCACCAACCCTTTGTAATCAATATCAAGGTGGTCACTATTGACAAATTATTTAACTGGACAATTTACATTAATACCATGTCTACAAACACAAGAGATTCTGCAGATGCTCCAAATCCAGAGTAACACTCAAAAAATGCTGGAGGAACTCAAGCAGGTAAGGCAGTATCTACCAAGAGAAATAAACAGTTGATTTTTGGGGCAGAGACCATTCATCTGATGGAAATTCAGTTTCACTTGGGCTTCAATCCAAAACACGGATTGTTTATTCTTCTCCACATATGCTGTCTTACCTGCTGAGTTCCTCCAGCACTTTGTGTGTGTTACCATGTCTACAATATCAGTTCAAGACCGAGTAACTCTGCTCCTGACACCTAAACCCTTCCCATCTGCTACAAGGCATGAGTAAGGAACTTAATCAAATATTCTGCCTTGCCTAGATGAGGGCAGCATGAAAAACCCTCAAGGAGCTCAACACATGCTGGGACATAACACCTTGATTTGAGTGATTTACATCCCATAATCTACCCTAAACATCCATTCTTTCCACTACAGGTGCAGAATACTGCAGTGTATATCATCTGTGAAATGCACTGGCATTACTCACAGAGCTACTTCAACAACATCTCCAAACTTGTATCGTCTACCATCAAGGAAGGGCAGCAATTGCATGGAAACATCACGGCCTTCAGTTCCCCATCATGTCATGCACCATCATGATTTGGAAGTCTATTGCCTTAAGATCAGAATTCTGGAACTTCCTTTTCAGCAGCACTTTTGGACTGCATCAGGAAGTTGGCACATTTCCATTTTTAGGATGGTCAACAAATATGGACATTTCCAGGAATGCCCAGACCCTTGAAAATAATTTTATAAAGTCAGAGAAAGATGAGACTTTTTGAATATGCTGGAGCTCTGCAGTATAACAGTGGTAATATCTTTTGTAGGTACACACTAATCATATACAAACTCTCCATCCACTCCACTTCCCCTCAAAAATAATCATTAAGCATTAATGAAGCATACACCTGTGTACACACAAGTATAATTGGTGTTTACTCTACCCTGGCACCTGCAAAACGCAGTCAAGCATAAATATCTACACACATTTGCTCTCTAGAATAGGGTGGAAATGAGGGAACAAGATGAATAAAAGTCTTCCCCACTCCATGGCCTATTTTCATGTAATCTGAGGAGGATAATGGAATTTAACAGCCAAGTTCCTTATGAAAGGTAGACTGCAGTATTCCATTGTGCTGAGCCATTTCATAATATTTATTTGAACATTCTGCATGGGTCCTGACCTTATTTCCTTTGTGCAAAAAATGTTTCTTCATCCAGATAACTTAAATCTAATGTGATGAGAGTCTTTTGTGCTGTCAGCTGGTTTTCTTGCTGTGTTCATTGGAAGGTAGAATTGGAATGTCAACTTGAATGACCCTTCACAAACTGGAATGCAAATCTAGGCATAAGATTCTTGCACTGTAGGATTGTGAGTGAAAGCAGGGGTATGCTGTGTGTACAATCCCATAAAAGAGCTCATTTGGTTGTGTTATAAACTTTTCATTAATATGTGCTATCTCCAAGCACATATATTCTCCTCCTTTCTGTTACATTAAATGCTAATCCTGCTGAGCTCAGGCAACTGGTCAGCTTATCTTCTGAAGAGTTCCCAAGAGGCAGAATATGCCCCAAATCGGAATGAAAACTGTTTGCCTTTTTAATTTAGGATACTGAATTATTCCAATCATACTTTGTGGCACAGCTCCTGATGAAGGGTCTTGGCTGAAATCTAGTAAAATGGAGGTGTAGTCATTTACAGTGGCCTGCCTATGTCCAACACATAGTACAAGAACTTTTGTGATCTCAGGACCTTGTTGGATATTGGTAATGTAAAATACTGTCAGTCCGTTCCATTAGTTCATTGGAAGGACCAACAGCAAGCACGCTGCATGGCCTCAGGTTGTTGTCCATGCCATCACGCTACGGCATTGCCTGTTGCAGTACCCAAGGAAGAAAGCACCAGACATGGTATCAGAGAGAACAGAAGCACCATCACGTTTGAGACCATGCCCCTCAGCAATTTGTGGAAATATTATCATGTGACTGTATTTGCTAGATCATAACCATATGTACTGTGTTTTTGCACCTTGGCCTCAGAGGAACAATGTTCCATTTAGCTGTATACATGTTATGGTTGAATGACAAATAAACAAACTTAAATTTCATGTTAATACTAAAACTGTGAAGATATTGTTTTATCATGTTGTCTTGTTGATGACAGAACATTATTTATAATGCACAGAAAGCAATGATCAATTATTTTGATTGGAAATCACCTTCTAATGTATTGAGGAAAAATTATTGTTGACCCTAAAATTACACAGTAATATCAGAAAGCAAATGCTTAATAAAATTCCCTAGCTCCTTTTCTCTGTATTTTAGTAGAACTGCTAAACTTGGTCATACTTGTCACCTCAAAATGCTCAAATGTGGAGTGCATTCAAGGAAGTGGAGGGATGGGTTAGTAAATTTGCTGATGACACATAGGTTGCGGGTGTTGTGGATAGCTGTCAGAGGTTAAAGTGGGACATTGAAAGGATGCAAAAATAGGTTGAGAAGTGGTAGATGGAGTTCAACCCAGATAAGTGTTGTCATAGGTCAGATATGATGGCAGAATATAGCATTAATGGTATGACTCTTGGCTGTGTGGAGGATCAGAGGGATCTTGGGGTCTGAGTCCATTGGACACTCAAAGCTGCTATGCAGGTTGACTCTGTAGTTAAGAAGGCACATGGTACATTGGCCTTCATCACTGCAGGATTGAGTTTAAGAGCCGAGAGGTAATGTTGCAGCTATATAGAACCCTGGTCAGACCCCACTTGGAGTACTGTGCTCAGTTCTGGTCACCTTACTACAGGAAGGATGTGGAAGCTATAGAAAGGGTGCAGAGGAGATTTACAAGGATGCTGCCCAGATTGGGGAGCATGCCTTATGTGAATACATTGAGTGAATTCGGCCTTTTCTCCTTGGAGCGACGGAGGATGAGAGGTGACCTGATAGAGGTGTACAAGATAAGGAGGGGCATTGATCATGTGGATAGTCAGAGGCTTTTTCCCAGACCTGAAATGGCTAGCACAAGAGGGCATAGTTTTAAGGTGCTTAGAGGTAAGACAGAGGAGACAGAGGAGATGTCAGGGATAAGTTTTTTTTACACAGAGAGTGGTGAGTACGTGGAATGGGTAGTCGATAATGGTGGTGGAGGAAGAAATAATAGGGTCTTTTAAAAGACTCCTGGATAGGTACATGGAGCTTAGAAAAACAGAGGACTATGGGTAAGCCTAGGTAGTTCTAAGGTAAGGACATTTTTGGCACAGCTTTGTGAGCCAAAGGGCCTGTATTGTGCTGTAGGTTTTCTCTGTTTTCTATGTTCTATCTATTTTTCAATCGTATGGGAATGTCTAAGAAGAAGAACCTAAATTGTTTCATTAAGGTAGAAGGAAGAATTGCAAAACTGGAAGATAACACAGTGAAATATTGAACTTCCCATTTTGTAATACAGTCAATGGATAGAATCAATTGCCTTGCTTTATCCCATTATAATGATTAGTTCAAATATGATAAACATCAGCAATGAGGATTAATGGAAGAACACTATTAAAAATATCCTGCTTCCTAATATTGCCTGATACCATTATATGATCTATTCTGTTATTCGGTTGGTGGGATGGAGATACATCTCCACCAAAGGAGGTGTAAGGTCACAGCAGGTCACTCATGGGCAAGGCAAATTATCTGCCTAGCACACCAACCCCCTCTCTCCCTCTCCCAGAATCAGGGAGCAGGTGGTGGATGGTAGCACAAGCAGCTGGCGCATATCACAAGTCCTGGTTATGCAACCACTGACACTAGGCAGACAATCTCTGTAGAGTGTTGATAAAGGCTGGGGTCACCTGTCTTGTAAAGACACTGCCCAGAAGACAATGAAAAATCACTTCCATAGAGAAATTTGCCAAGAACGATAATGGTCATGGAAAGACCATGATCACCTATGTCATACAGTATGGCACATAACGAATGACCAATGACCAATTCTGTCATGAAGAAAGGAATTCTTTCCCAATGCTCAGTGTAGTGTGGCTTTGGTAGCCTGTGGCTATTGTATTATGATCTGCAAAATGTTATTTAGTACAAGGGCATTGCTGACAAGATTGTCAATTATTGCCAATCACTAATTGTCATTGAGAGAGTGATGATAAATCTCACTCTTGAATTGCTGCAGCCATTTAATGCTGTTGAAAAGAAAATTCTAAGGTTAAAGACAGCGATGATAAAGGGAGTTATTCCCAGATCAGGATTATGTCTAGCAGGTGTCATTCCTATCCTTGTTCTTCTTGGTGGTAGGGGGTCACATATTTGGGAGTTGTTTTCATTGTTGTCTATGCAAGAAATTGCAGTGCAGATACTAGGTAATGTAGTATATATGAGCCACAATGCACTGGTGGTGAAAGTCCAGCTGATGGGAAGACCAGAAAGGGAAGAAGGGCAGTATTGTTTAAGGAAATGACTACAGCTAATCAGTTGGAAGGGTCATCAAATAAACATTACATAGATTGAACGCAAAAACAGGAAAGAAAGGGCACTCAGAATGTTCAGAGTGCATTATTAATCTCCAAAAAGTCCAATGAAAACTGAAGAGTGAAAGTAATAGGCAAATTTCTGATGCATTCAGCAGCAATAATATAGTGATACACACAAAATGCTGGAGGAACTCAATAGACCAGGCAGCGTCTATGGAAAAGAATATTTCTTAACAGTCGGAACATCAGACACCCTAATATTAACTGGAATATAATCAGTGTGAAAGTTATAGAAGACATGGAATTCTTAAACATTTTTAGGCAATATGTAACAAGAAATGGCAAGTAAGGAGGATGTATTTGAGTAATATTGTAAATATATTGTTGTTTGCATATTATATTGCAGGTTATCTGTAAACATATGTAAATGGCATATGTCATCACACTGCCATGTGATACATGCATGCCTCGTTTAAAGTAAAAATATTGAAGGTAGACTTGCTTTCCAGAATATCTGTCTTTTCCTTTTAATTAGTTTAATGTTTTGGAGTTACAAAACATAACAGTGGTGATGAAGTATTTTTAAAATGAACCAAGATGACTACCTACCTGTTGAAACTCAGCAAGACAGTCAAATTTTTAAAAGTGCAGTAAGAAACAGTAAAGTTAAAAAAAACAAGTACAGTAATTTTTTTCTTCAGAGCAGCATGTTTTATTTTCATAAGCAGTGAATATTGAGCAAAAATAATCATAAATTTAAAAATAAAGCAGAAATGGCTGTCTACATTGGAAAGATTGACACGTTCAATTGTGCGATGATCTGGATCTTCATGTGGTTAACTGAATCAGCAAATTTGCAGATGACATCAAGATTGGGAGTGTAGTGGACAATGAGGAAGGCTATCATGTCTTGCAGAGGGATCTGCATAAGTTGGAAAAATGGGCTGAAAAATGGTGGATGAAATTTAATGCAAGTTTTGGCAAGGTCTTGCACTCTGGTAACCAAGGCAGGTCTTACAGTGAACAGTGGAGCACTGAGGAATGTGGTAGAACAAAAGAATTTAGGAATACAGCTGCATCATTCATTGAAAATGCTGTCACAGGTAGATATGCTTTTGGCATATTGGCCATGATAATTCAAAGTATTGAGTACAAGTCACGGGATATTATGTTGAAGTTGTATAAGATGTTGGTGAGCCCGAATGTGGAGTATTGTGTCCAGTTTGGTCACGGACCTACAGGAAATATGTAAATAAGTTTGAAAGAGTGCAGAGAAAATTAACAAGGATGTTGCTGGTTCTGTAGGACCTGAACTATAAGGAAAGATTGAATAGGTTAGGACTGTATTCTTTAGAACATAGAAGATAGAGAGAAGATTTATTAGAGGTATACAAAATTATGAAAGGTATGGGTAAGGTAAATGCAAGCAAGCTTTTTCCAATGAGGTTGGCTGGGACTACAAACAGAGGTCATGGTTTAAGGGTGAAAGCTGAGAAATTTAAGGGGAACATGAGAGGAAACTTCTTCACTCAAAGGGTCGTGTGACTGTGGAATGAGCTGCCAGCACAAATGGTTCATGCAAGCTCAATTTCAATATTTAAGAGAAGTTTGGGTTAATACATTGATAGTAGGGTTGGGGAGGGCTATAGTCCCAGTGCAGCTCATTGGGAGTAAGCAATTTCAATGATTTTCAGCATGGACTAAAAGGGTCAGGGGGCATTTTTCTGTGCTGTACTCTATTTCTCTATGACAAGAGATAATTGGCTGCTGTACACCGATTGGATCGAGCAGTATTTTAAAACAAATCAAATAGCCAATGAGAAAGAAGTACTAGTTTTGCTGAGTGCTTTGGTTTGAAGGCATACAGTTTGCTTTTAAGTTTAACAAATCCAACCAAACCATCTAAAATTAGTTTTGCTGATATCGTGAAAGTAATGCAAAAACATTTAGAACCAAAACCATTGTTGATTGCAGAATGCTTTAGGTTTCATGAGTGGAATCGAAAAAGGGGAGCCCATTTCAGCGTATGTGGTGGAATTGAAGATATCATCTGAACATTGTCAGCTCAGTGCTGGGATTAATGATCATTTAGTTTGTGGAATCTTACAAGAACATATTAAAATTAATTTAAGGGGAATTGGACACCTGCTCGGCTGTTTGTCATTCCACAAAATGAGTTTGAACAGCATTTCAAATATACTGAACTGAAGCCTGCAAACTTCCAACTAAGAATTTATACTGGGGAAAAGATGACTCCTGCGGAAATGACATTTGTATCAGAGAAATACAACAATCAACAAGCTATATTAGTCTTGTATGTGGTAAAAGCAGGAGGGCCAGCATAATGGGAGCATGATTGGCTGAGACAACTACAATTTGATTGGAGACCCATTCAAGATTTGCATGCCACATTCCCTGAAATATAGTCAACTGAAAGCAAGTTAAAAAAAGAGACTGGATGGTGCCGCAGAAGTGTTCAAGGGTGGCATTGAAAAACTCAAACATATCAAGGGTAAAATAGTATTAAATGAAAATGCCACACCCAAGTTTTGTAAAGCTCAAGGAATTCAGCTGGCCATGCTGGATCAATGGAAAAGAGTAAACAGTTGGCATTTCAGGCCGAGACCCTTCATCAGGACTGTAAGAGATCACAAGAGTCCTGAGGAAGGGTCTCAGCCTCAAACATCCACTCTTTACTCTTCTCCGTACATACTGCTTGGACTGCTGAGTTCATCCAGTATTTTGTGTGTTTGCTTGGATTTCCAGCATCTGCAGACTTTCTCACTTTATATAGCCTGTTTATTTCATTATGCCATCCCTGATAAAGTAGCCAGTGATCTAGATCACATAGAAGCTGAAGAAATTCTTTCAAGATTGGGTGAAGTCCATGGGCAACGCCAGTGGTCCCAGTAGCCAAGATGAATGGACCTTCCAGGATCAGTGGTGATTTTAATGTCACCATCAACCCAGTGCTGAAAGTAGAACATAACTCTCTGCCAAGAGAAACACTTCAGCAAAGTGCACTGGAAGAAGAGACCAAAGTATTTCTCATTACATCACTCACAAAGTAATTCATCTCCATAATAAGCATGTTTTTGGAGTAGCATCTGTACCTGCATTCTGGTAGAAAGCAATGGACCAGGTGTTACCTGAATAACACGATTGTTACTGTTAAGGATAACAAGCAAATCTCCAAAATCTCAAGGCAGTATTAAAACCATTAGTAGATTATGGGTTTAGAGCATGACACAAGTATGAATTCGTTAAACTAAGTATTACTTAGTGTGGGCACACCATCGACATGCAAGGATTATACAAAGATGGTGAGAAAATTCAGTCAGAGGTGGATGCACCAAGACGAACAGTGAGTCACACTTGCAGCTCTTATTACGATTTGTCAATTACTCTAACAGATTTCGGCCAAACCTAGCTGCTGTGCTCTGCTCCTTGAACTCAGAACTCATTACTACAGATGGGAAAGAAATGGCCATGGACAAAGAATCTGAGATGACTTCCCAAAAGGTAAAGTAAATAATGACATCAGACACTGTACTTGCACATTATGATCCACATCGTCCAGTGAAGCACTGTTGGGGATGTCAGCTCATCCAGAAGAAAAGTGTCTGGAGATGTCAGAACCACTTTCGCAGTTCAAAGGTACAATTTAATGTCAGAGAAATGTATACAATATACATCCTGAAATGCTTTTTCTTTGCAACCATCCATGAAAACAGAGGAGTGCCCCAAAGAATGAATGACTGTTAAATGTTAGAACCCCAAAGTCCCCCCAGCTTCCCTTCCTCTTCTGCGTAAGTGGCAGCAAGCAACAATCCCCCCCCCCCACCTGTAAAGAAAAAGTATTGGCACCCGCCACCAAGCACTCAAGTGTGAGCAAAGCAATAGCAAACATACAGACTTGCAGTTACCCCAAAAACTTTGCGTTTCACCTGGAATACGACATACCGCAGGCTCTCAGAGTCAACTGCTATGCCAACATGGAGAAGCTCCCAGAACCTGAGATTATTTCAGAGCCACAAGGCTACCTGCGAAGCAGAGTGATCCCACTTGTCAGGAAAGACCTTATCTCACAAAGGCAAGAAATCCTCTACAGCGATTAAATCTTTTGGCCTTAATGGGACAATTTAAAAATTTACTATGCTGTGGATGTTTACATGGTATTGTAATATATAGTATATATAGCAGGGAGTAGAATTCTGCATTTAACATTTCAGTAACATTTGAGTAATATTATAAATATATTGTTCAATTAAACATTCTTTATTGTTTACATAAGGTATTGCAGATTATCTGTAAAAGTATAAAAATGGCATACGTGTGAGATAATATAACTGGTGGACACATACATAATTTACTGTCACCGACATTGATTTGGGCTCCACTTAAAAAGACTGGTCTGATGTGATGATGTAATTACATAAAAGTACTTTTACCATGCTTTGATTTCAGTGTTTTGAGTATAATAAATTAGTTGTTCCATTTTTTCTTAAACGTAAAATGCCTCCACTATTTTTATTTGTGAAAACCTACATACATCATCACACCACCATCTGATACATGTGTCCCTCACTTAAAGTAAAAGTTAGACTCGCATTCCAAACTCTCCGTATTTCTTTTTAGCTAGTTTAATGTTTTTTGAGTTACAAAGCATAACAGAATGTAATTTTGGATTTAGTTTTAGGTACTGAATCCAGGCAGGTGGAAGGAGAATCTGTAGGAGGGATCTTTGTATAATTATCACAATTCCTGGATTCATAGAATCATTCAGAACAGAAAAAGGTCCTTCAGCCAAGCTCATCCATGCTGACCAACATGTAAATCGAAACTAATTTCATTTGTCTTCTTTTGATCTGCATCCCTTAGTAATACCAGCCTCTACCAATTCCTTTAGCAGCTCATTGCATGCAATCACAACACCGTATGTGAAAAACCTGCCACCCAGATCACCTTTAAATGTTTCCCCTTTCACCTTAAACCTATATATATATATATATATCTTTTAGTTTTCAACCCTGAGAAAAAGATTATGACTATCTAGTCAAACTCATCATTTTAAAAACCTCTAATAGGTCATTTATCAGCTTCATTTGCTCCATGGAAAGCAGTTACAACCTATCTAATCCTATAATTCATGCCCTCCTGTGCATTCCTTTAAATCTGTGCAGCACTCCAACTTAATGACATCTTTCCTAATAGAGTAGCAACCAGAACAATTGTGGCCAATCCAATGTCTTGAACAACTGTAACCTGACATTTCCACTCTTGTACTGAATCTCCCAGCCAATGGAAGCGAGCATGCAAACATTTCCTTCGCCACCATTTGTCCCACTTTCAGGGAACTATGTACATGTACTATTAGATCTTCCCATTCATCAACATTTCCCAGGGCCCGGCCATTCACTACGTATCAGCTGCCCTGGTTCATTTTCACAAAATGCTTCACTTTGCTCTTGTCTGAGTTACATTCCATTTGTTATTCCTTTGCCCACATTCCCAGTTGATCAATATCCTGTTGTAACCTTCAACAACCTTCTTCATTGTCCTCTCTCCCACCAGTTTTGTTGCCATTGCAGGCTTACTCATCATGCCACATGCAATCCCATGCAAATTGCTATAATAAATGATAAATAATGGGGAACCCTGGATCAATCTTGTGTCACAGTAGTGGCTACATGTCTCCAATTTGACTTCATTATCACCTTCAGACTCCAACCACCAAGTCATTTTTGTATCCAAATCACTAGCCCACTTTGCATTTCACTCACCCAGGTTGCTGTCCTCACATGCTTCAAATCAGCCACCATCATCATGGTCCCTAAGAACTCCACACCTTCAGAACCAAATGACTGCCACCCATTGGCACTGAGACGCATCACCATGAAGTGTTTTGAATGGCTGGTAATGGTACACATCAGAAACTCCATTCCTGCCACGCTGGACAGCGACCAAAATGCTTACCAACAGATCTACTGTCATGCACCCGGCTCTGACACTCTTAGAAAACAAGGACATTTATGTCAGAATGGTGTTTCTGGATTTCAGTTCAGCATTCAACACTATTGTCCCACAGACCTTGGTGAACAAGCTCCTACTCCTCAGTCTAAATAAACCATTGTGTTGGACTTTGTAAACAACAGATCTCAGGTAGTCAGGATGCACAACTACTCCACCCACCCCCCCCCCCCCCATCATCCTTCACATGGGTCCTCCCAGGGCTGTGTGATGAGCCCATTGCTGTTCAATCTGCTCACACATGGCGGCCAACAATCCGAGTAATTACATTGTCAAGTTCACCAAGGCACCACAATGGTGGGGCTCATCACCAACAATGATGAGATGGCCTACAGAGAGGAAGTGGAAAAGTTCGTGGTCTGGTGCCAGGCAATTAAACTCTTCCTCAATGTCAACAAGACAAAGGCGATGGCTATCGACTTCAGGAGAACTCGTACCACTCACACCCCTCTTTACATCAGTGGCACAACATTGAAAACGGCGAGCTGTTTCACACTCCTGGGAGTAAACATCTTACACAAATTCTTTTGGTCCAAAACACATCCTCCACATTCAGGAAAGTTCAGCAACGACTTTACTTTCTGAAGTGGCTGAAGAGCACAGCTATGCACATCTACACTCACAGGTGTGCTTCCGAGAGGGTCCCAGCAACCTAGAACACTGCATTGTACAGGAAAAGCACTGGGGCTCTACAACAAGTAGTCAATGCTGCCCAACACATCAGCCTACTCATCCTTAAGGACACATATACAGAAAGGTGCTGGAAAAGGCCTCTCACCTGCCCTTCTCATGGACTGTTTGTCCCACTCTTATCAGATAGGATGCTATGTAGAATCCAAATCAGGACACCAGACACAAAAACTGTTACTTTCCCCAAGCAGTAAGGCTGATCAACACCTCCACCCACTATCCCACCTCTCCACCTCCTCCACAACCATTACTTTATCATTTCCTATCAGAGTCACCTTACGTACTGACACTCCTGTGCCTAGCATCACTTTATGGACACACAATCAATGCATATGTTATCTTCTGTATTTATATTTTTTATTTTAATATTATGTTTTTGTCCTTTTTTTGTTGTGCTGCATCCAATTTGGAGTAACAATTATTTTGTTCTCCTTTACACTTACGTACTGAAAATGATAGTAAAAATCCTGAATCTTGAATCATGTTTTTGAAGTTCTAGACCAACCTACCATAAAGGATTTTCACTGAGGTTCAGCAGAGTTATGGAGAAGGGCAAAAAGCAAATTAGTTTAAAACATTCTAAATTGGAATAAGGTCAACTTCAAGTAAGCTGGGAAGTGATTTATCAAAAGTGAACAGCAAACAGTTACATTAAGGTTAATTCCTGTCACATCATGAGAGAGTATCAAGGTGATGTTTCAGAGTTTATCTAAACATGTTCCTGTAAAGAAAAATAGTAGCATAGAAAAATCTAAAGCTTGCATACTGACAAGTAAAAAAATTACAAATGAGTAATTAGTAGGATGCTCAGAAATTTAAGGATGAAATTATAAGGGGATTTAACGCATTAATAATAAGGTATAAAGAAAAATGCTAGCAAGGAAAATAAAAGAAAATCTGAAGATTTTTATAAGTAATCTAAAAAGAGATTTACTGGGCAAAATATAGGCAATGTTAGGGACAAGAAAGCCAATTTATGTATGGTAAAGAGGATGTGGGCAAGATTCTTAATGAGTATTTTATGGCAGTCTTTTAAAAAGTGGGGGTGGGGAGAGAGGGACAACATTGCTCTTGTAGTTAATAAGAAATATTGGAAAAGATAAAAATATAAAGGAGGAAATATTAAGGGCTTTAGCATTTTTGAGAGTGGATACATCATCAACTTGGATGAAATATATCTTAGGGTGTTAATATTGTTAAATATATTTAAGAGGGAGATGGATATACAGTATTGTAAATAAATATCTTAGCTTTTAATTCATATATGTGTGTACCTAATAAAGTGGCTACTGAGTATAATCTGAATGTTCATAGTCTTCTGCTGTTGTAGCCCATTAACTTCAAGATTCGACAGGTTTTTGCATTTAGAGAAGCTCTTTGTGTTACTGTCACCTTTCTATCAGCTTGAACCAGTTTGACCATTCTCCTCTGACCTCTCTCATTAACAAGGTGTTTTCACCCACAGAAATGCCACTCACAGTTTTTTTCTTTCACACTATTTTCTACAAGCTCTGGAGACTGTTGTGTCTGGAAATTTCAGATGAGCAGGTCCTGAGATACTCAAACTGCCCTGTCAAGCACCAACAAAGATTTCACAGTCACTTAGATCACATTTCTTCCTCATTCTGATGTCTGGACAAAACAAAAAACAACTGAACCTCTTGACCTTATCTGTCTGTTTGTATGCATTGAGTTGCTCCACATGATTGGCTGATTAGAGATTTGCATTAACAAGCAGGTGTACCTAATAAAGTGGCCACTGATTGTGTGCATGTACACTGTGTATTTCATATTGTAGCTTATAGCATATTTTATGTATTACACTGTACTGCTGCCACAAAACAACAAATTTCATGGCAGGGATAATAAACCTGATTCTGATTCTAAATGATCAAGAAATTAGAGGTTATGGAGAACTGACACAAAAAAAGAGTTAAGGCCATTTGTGATACAATGAAGATTTTACAAATGCTGATGTTGATATTTTTATGACTGACTTGATTTACAAAATGTAAATTCAAATGGAATTGAACCAATTGGTCATGACAACTGACTTTCCTGATTCCTATTCATTCTAAATGATGTTCTCCTTTCATGACAAATGGCAATATTCTTGCATTTTGGTGGAGTTAGATGACACGGAATTCTTTGGCCACAGAGACGTTAACTAAAGGAACTGTAATGAATGGGTGATTGAAAACAACAACAAATATTGTAGCAATGCATTTGAAGATACTGTATTCTGGAGCAGACATTCACTGGACAACTTAAATCAATGATATTACTAAGTTAGACATCCAAGAAACACTCCTAGCAATGTTGATCATATCTGTATGGCAAAACCAGGCAAATGGTCAGCTAAAATCACCAAAAGATTAAATCCATTTGAAAGCCTCCATGCACCAACACTGATGATTTTAAATTGATTTATTGAGTGGGGAGCAAGTAGATCTATAAACCACAAAATCTATCTTTTCTCAAACATAGTTTGTGTTCACAAAATAAGAAGAGGAGTATCAGTTGAAGAGACCCAAAAATAGCAAGATTTTTTTAACCATAAAGAACAGATGCATTTGGAGCCCCAAGCAACTTGTCCCTTTCTTCCCATTGAACTGTCCTCGCTACAGTTAGTAGAGATTTTCTTGCTATTTAACACTTCCCCACTACTCTGTCAACATCTCCCAAAGCCAGAACATCTATCACCAAAAAGATAAAGGACTGAGATGCATAGAAATTCATCAATTTTTGCAACTTCTCCTCCAAGTCATATCAAAACCTTACAAACATATTTCATTAGTCCTTCATTGCTGTTGGGTCTAAACTTTGGGACTTGACTCGCAAAGGCATCATGCTTCCTCATTACCTTCTCAAGGCAATTAAAAAGTAAAGGCTGGTCTTTCCTGTGAAGCCCAAATCCTGAAATTTTTTTAAAAAACTCAAAAAAATCCTTTTTTTCAAACGTAATACCTATTAACAATAAATCTCCAATCTTCCACACCAAAAATAAACTTTTCTCATTGAATTGAAACAGGTAAATGGCCATGAGTGTGCAACATGTATTTCCATTATTGATGGAAATTTAACTGAATGAAAATAGCTTGGCTTTCAGCTCCACAGCATGTGATGAACTTATAATTACACTTCCGATCATTTACCAAAATCAGCTCAGAGTTAAAATAGGACTGATGTTATATAAAGAAAATCCATGGCATTCATAAAGAAGCTAAATGAAATTTGATTCAATTTCTGCTAATAGATATGTAAATGATTACGAGATGCCGAGAGAGGTGGGATAATCAAAATATGTTTCCCTTGATAGGAGACAAGAAGGCACAGGTTTAAGGTGAGAGGTCAGAGATCTGAGGGGATCTGAACGGTATGTTTTATTTCCCTCAGGGAGAGTGGTTAACATCTGAAATTTGCTGCCAGGGGAGCTGGTGGAGTAAAATAAAATTATGATGTTATGCTAATCTAGATTATGATACATTTCTTCAAGTTTTTACATTAATCAGCAGCAAATCTGAATTCGAATCATTGATTTAGGGCCAGCACTATGTTTACATTTTAATCAGTTGTGGAAAGGATGTTGGCAGAGTTTGGATATAGAAATAAATATGGAAGATCACCATGGGACAAAGGGGAATAGAGGCACTTAGCCCAGTGAAAGTGCCCATTCCCCTCAGTTACTATCTGAATGTACTTGTGCAGCTGAAAATTCTTGCAAAAACTAAGCCTGGGGTGAAAAGTGTTGAAAGTGGAGAGACATTTCATCATATTACATCTGCATGAAGTGCGTCCAGCTGCAGCTCCTTGAAGACCATGTTAGGGATTTGAAGCAGCAACTGGATGACCTTCGGCTTGTAAGAGAGAGTGAAGAGATAATTAATCAAAGTTACAAGGAAGTACTCACCAAGAAGTTGCAGGAGGCGAGTAGCTGGGTGACCATCAGGAGAAATGGAAATAGGCAGCTAGAGCAGAGCACCCCAGTGGCCATTCCTGACAAAAACAAGTATACCACTTTGGATACTTTTTCAGGGGATGACCTCCTGGGAGAATGCCATGGCGACCGGGTTACAGGCACTGAGCATGGGTTTGTGATGCAGAAAGGAAAGAGAAAGAAGAAGGGAGCAGTAGTGATTGGGAACTCGATAGTGAGGGGAACAGACAGGAGATTCTGTGGATGTGAATGGGGCACCCAGATAGTATGTTGCTTCCCAGGTGCCAGGGTCAGGGATGTCTCAGATCGCGTCCACAACATTTTGGAGAGGGAAGGGGAGCAGCCAGGCATCTTGGTACAAATTGGTACCAATAACATAGGAAGGAAAAGAAATGAGATGATGGAAAGAGAATTTAGAGAGATAGGTAGAAAGCTGAGAAGCAGGATCTTCCAGTTAGTAATTTCTGGATTGCTGCCTGTGCAACGCGCCAGTAAGAGTAGAAACAGAATGAATTGGCAGATAAATGCGTGGCTGAGAAGCTGGTGCAGGGGGCAGGGCTTCAGGTCCCTGGATAACTGGGATCTCTTGGGGGTGCTATGACCTGTTCGAAAGAGACAGCTTGCACCTGAACCAGAGAGGGAGCCAATTTTCTAGCGGGCAGGTTTGTAAGAGCTGTGAAGGAGAGTCTAAACTAACTTGGAAAGGGGGTGGGAACCAGAATGAAGGGACTCAGGATGGAACGGATGGCAAAAAAGTAAAGATAGCATGCAGTCAGATTGTCAGTAAGGGCAGGCAGGTGATGAGACTCATTTGTAACCAACAAGCTGAGAATCAAATCATTAGGGTTGCAGAGTCATAAAGGATGGCAAATACAGTACTCAAGGTGTTGTATCTAAATGCATGTAGAATAAGAAATAAGATGAATGACCTTATTGCAATATTACAGATTGACAGATATGGTGTTGTGGCCATCACTTAATCATGGCTGAAGGATGGTTGAAGTTGGGAGCTGAATGTCCAAGGTTATATTTTATATTGGAAGGGTAGGAAGGTAGGCAGAGGGGTTGGTGTGGCTCTACTGGTAAAGAGTGACATCAATTCAGTAGAAAGATGTGGCATAGAATTGTTGAATCCTTGTGGGTTGAGTTAACAAACTGCAAGGGTAAAAGGACGTTGCTGGCAGTTATATACTGGCCTTCCAACAGTGGCTGGGAGGTGAACCACAGGTTACAATAGGAAATAGAAAGGGGCAATGTTATAGTAGTCAAAGGAGATTTTAATATGCAGGCTGATTGGAAAAATCAGGTTGGTAATGGATCTCAAGAGAGTGAGTTTGTTGAATGCCAAAGATATGGCTTTTTAGAGCAGTTTGTCATTAAGCCTACTAGGGGATCAGCTATACTGGATTGGGTATTATGTAATGAACTGGAGGGTGATTAGGGAGCTTAAGGTAAAAGAACCCCTAGGAACCAGTGATCACAATATGATTGTGTTCAACTTGAAATTTGATAGGGTCTGATGTAGCAGTATTTCAGTGAAGTAAAATAAATTACAGTTGTATAAGAGAGGAGTTGGCCAAAGTAAATTGGAAGGAGCTGCTGGCAGGGATGTCAGCAGAGCAGCAAAGGTGTGCATTTCTGGAAAAAATGAGGAAGGTGCAGGAGACAAGTATACCATAAAAGAAATGCTCAAATAGTAAAATAGTACAACCGTGGTCGACAAGGAAAGTTAAAGTTATTGTAAAAGCAAAAGAAAGGTCAGACAACAAAGCAAAAATTAATGGAAGATAGAGGATTGGGAAGTTTTTAAAAACCTACAGAGAGCAACTAAAAAAATTATTAGAAGGGAAAAGATGAAATATGAAAGCAAGCGAGCAAATAATATCAAGATGCATAGTAAAAGTTTTTTCAAGTATGTTAAAAATAAAAAAAGAAATGAGTGTAGATACAGGACTGCTAGAAACTAAGGTAGGAGAAATAATAACAGGGGACAAGGAGATGGCTGATGAACTTAGTGAGTACTTTGCATCAGTCTTCACTGTGGAATACATGAGCAGTATGCCTGATGTTGTAGTGTGTGAAGGAAAAGAAGTGGATGCAGTTACTGTTACAAGTGAGAAGGTGCTCAAAAAGCTGAAAGACCTAACAGTACATAAGTCACCCAGATCAGAGGAACTGCACCCTAGGGTTCTGAAAGAGGTAGTGTTAGAGATTGTGATGGCATTAGAAATGTTCTTTCAAAAATTATTGGACTCTGACAGGTGCCAGAGGACTGGAAAATTGCAAATGCTATTCCACTCTTTAAGAAAGGAGGAAAGCAGCAGAGAGGAAATTATAGACCAGTTAGCCTGACCTCAGTGGTTGGGAAGATGTTAGAGTCAATTGTTAAAAATGAGGTGATGGAGTACTTGGTGACACAGGACAATATAGAACAAAGTCTGCATGGTTTCCTTCAGGGAAATTCCTGCCTGATGAACCTAATGGAATTCTTTGAGGTGATTACAAGTAGGATAGATAAAGCAGATGCAGTGGATGTTGATTTTTGAACTTTCAGAAGGTCTCTGTCAAGGTGCCATGCATGAGGCTGCTTACCAAGTTAAGAGTCTATGGTATTACAGGAAAGTTACTAAGCTGATTAGAGCTTTGGCTGATGGTAGGAGGCAGCGAGTGGGAAGAAGGCCAGTATTGGGGTTGAGGAGGAGATAGGAAAAAGGGATCAGCCGTGACTGAATGGTGGAGCAGACTCGATGGGCCAGATGGCCTAATTCTGCTCCTATGTCTCATAGTCTTATATTCAAATAAATAGAGGTATTCTGCTTTTGCTGTACTATTTCTGCTGTTAAAGTTCAAAGTTCAAGGTAAATTTATTATTAAACTACAAATATGTCACCATATACAAACATGCGGTTCATTTTCTTGTGGGCATACTCAATAAATCCATAATAGATTGATAACCATAACAGAATCAATGAAAGACTGCACCAACTTGGGCATTCAACTAGTGAGCAAATACAAAAATAAAGTAATAACAATAATAATTAAATAAGCAATAAATATCAAAAACATGAGATGAAGAGTCCTAGAAAGTGAGTCTATAGGTTGTGGGAACCTTTCAGTGATGGGGCAAATGAAGATCAGTCAAGTTATTCCTTTTGGTTCTAGGGCCTGTTCCTGAACATGGTAGTACAAGTCCTGAGGTTCCTGTACCTTCTTCCTGATGGCCACAGAGAAGAGAGCATGTCTTGGGTGGTGAGGACCCCTGATGATGGATGCTCCTTTCCTGTGATAATGTTTCACTTATACGTGCTCAATAGTGGGGAGGGCTTTACCTGTAATGAACTGGGCCATATCCACTACCTTTTGTAGGATATCCCATTCAAGGATATTGGTGTTTCCATACCTAGCTGTGTTGCTGCAAATCAATGTACTCTCCACTACACATCTATAGAAGTTTGTTAAAGTTTGAAATGTCATGCCTAATCTTTGCAAACTCCTAAGGAAGTAGAGGTGTTGCCTTGGTTTTTTCATAATTACACTTATGTACTGGGCCTTGGTCAGGTCCTCAGAAATAACAACGCTGAGGAATTTAAAGTTGCCGGCCCGCTCTGCCTCCAACAAGGACCAGGTCATAGACCTTTGGATTCCTCTCCCTGAAGTCAATAATCAGCTCCTTGGTCTTTCTGACTTTGAGTAAAAGGAGGGTGCTGTGGTATCACTCAACCAGATGTTCAATCTCCCTCCTATATGCTGAATCATCAACTTCTTTGATTCAGCCTATGATTGTGCTGTCATCAGCAAACTAGAATATGGCATTGGAGCTGTGCTTTGCCATACAATCATAACTGTGAAGTGAACAGAGCAGATGTCTTAGCACAGAGCTTTGTGGTGCTCCCGTGCTGATGGAAATCGTGGAGGAGATGTTGTTGTCAATCTGCACTGTTTGGGATCTTTAAGTGAGGAAATCGAGGATCCAACCACACAAGGAGGTACTGAGGTCAAGCTCTTGAAGCTTATTGATTAGTTTTGAGGGGATGATAGTATTGAATGCTGAGCTCCAGTCGATAAAGAGCATTCTGGTGTATGCATCTTTGCTGTCCAGATGTTCCAGGATTGAGTGAAGAGCCAATGAGGCAGGAATTGTTACATTTCATAACCAACTTCTCAAAACACTTCATCACTGTGGATTTAAGTGCTTCTGGAGGATAGGCAATAAGGCAGGTTATCACATTCTTCTTAGGCACCAGTATAACTGAAGCCTGTTTGAAGTAGGTGGGTACCTTAGACTGTTGAAGTGAGAAATTGAAGGTCTCAGTGAATGCTCCATCCAGTTGATCAGCACAGGTCTTTAGTACTTGGCCAGGTACCCGGCCTGAGCTGGCTGCTATTATTGGATTCACTCTCTTGAAGGCTGCTTGCATATCAGCCTCAGAGTTTGAACTTGGATTGTGAAATGCTTGCTCATATAATGAACTATAGTGTCAGTGTAACTCATTACTCTCTGTCCCTTACAGAAATCAATATATATTAGGATATTAAGTGAATCAAAGGCAGGGAAGTGGCACTGAAGTAAACAGCCATCATTGATCTTATTGAATGATGGATCAGGTGTGAACAGCCTATTTCATTTCTGATGTTCTTATTGTCTCATAACCATCTCTTAACCTTTGCTTTGGCCTCAGCTTTGTAGGATTTTGTGGTGGTGGGGGAGGAAAATGGGACTGCTGAATTTGGAGTCTGGAGCAACAATATTCTGCTATAGAAAGAGGGTGAGGAGCAGTGAAAGAAGATCTCACAAAACTCCCATCAAACAGAGAAGGGAAGTATTTTCAAAGTTGGCAATTCTTGAACAGGCTTTGCAGTGAAGTAGTATAATGGAGACACAAGAGACTGAAGGTGTAGGTCCAGATGTAGGGTTTCAAACTAAAACATTGACAATTCCATTCCTCCCACAGGTCTACTCAACCTGCTGAGTTCCTGCAGCAGATTGGTCATTGCCCTAGCTATCTTGAATGGGGCAGAGGTCAGAAATTGGATTTTCAGCTGCTGGTGCTTCTAAAGGATTATAGATGATCCATTCTAAAGTGCCTATAAAAAATATTCATCCCCTTTACAAGTTTCCTTTTTTTTTTGTAATTTATTTTTTTACTGAAGTTCATCAATGCTTTACAACATCGAATCACAGAGGATTTAATTTGGCTTTTTTTGACACTGATCAACAGAAAAGACTCTTTTGTATCAAAATAAAAACAAATCTTAAATAATCTAAATTAATTACAAATATAAAATGCAATATATTTGATTGCACAAGTATTCACCCCCATCATGTCAATAATTAGTAAATATACCTTAAACTCCGAGAGTATAGGTCTCTTTCAGCTTTGCACATCTGGACACTGCAATTTTTCCCAGAGCTCTCACTCTGTTAGATTGTATGGGGATCATGAATGAACTGTCCTTTTTAGATCCATCAACAAATTCTCAGTTGGATTGCGGTCTGGACTCTGACTTGGCCACTCCAGGACATTAACTTTGTTGTTTTTAAAGCCATTCCTGTGTAGTTTTGGCTTTAGGCTTGGGTCATTACCTTACTGGAAAATAATTCTTCTCCCAAGTCACAGTTTTCTTGCAGACTGCATCAGGTTTTCCTCCAGGATTTCCTGCATGATGCAGCCACCACCATGTTTCACCGTAGGGATGGTGTGTTTTTGATGTTGTGCGGTGTTTGGCTTACACCAAACATAGTGTTTAGTCTGATGGCCAAAAAGTTCAATCTTGGTTTCATCAGACTACAGAACCTTCTTCTGGCTGACCTCAGAGTCTCCCACATGCCTTCTGGCAAACTCTAGCTGAGGTTTCATGTGAGTCCTTTTTCAACAGTGGCTTTCTCTTTACCACTCTCCTTTAAAGCTACGACCGGTGAAGCACCCGGGCAGCAGTTGTTGTATGCACAGTCTCTCCTATCTCAGCGATGAAAGCTTGTAACTCCTCCAGAGTTGTCATAGGTCTCTTGCTGGCCTCTCTCACTAAATCCCCTTCTTGCACAGTCACTCAGTTTTTGAGGATGTCCTGCTGTAGGCAGATTTACAGCTGTGCCATATTCTTTCCATTTCTTGATGACTGACTTAACTGTACTAGGGATATTCAGTGACTTGGAAATTTTCTTGTATCCATCTCCTAACTTGTGCTTTTCAATAACATTTTTGTGGAGTTGCTTGGAGTGTTCTTTTGTCTTCATGATGTAGCATTTGCCAGGATACTGACTCACTAGCAGTTGGACCTTCCAGACATAGATGTAGTTTCACTACAATTAATTAAAACTCCTTGACTGCACACTGGTGATCTCCACTTAACTAATTATGTGACTTCTAAAAACAATTGGCTGCACCAGTGATGATTTGATGTGTCATATTGAAGGAGCTGAATACTTAAGCAATCAAATATTTTGTGTTTTATATTTCTAATTTATTTAGATTACTTTGTAGAGATCTGTTTTCACTTTGACACGAAAGAGTCTTTTTCTGTTGGTCAGTGTCAAATAAAGCAAAATGAAATCTACTGTGATTAAATATGGTAAAACAATAAAACGTGAAAACTTTTAAGGGGGATGAATAATTTTTATACCCATTGTATCTCTTGTAGAGAGAGTGTGTCAAAATGTTGTAGTGGGAGTCAGAACTAAAGAGATGAATTTAAGTCTCTCAAAAGTTAACCTTTACCTTTTCAGATTTAGATAGCTCTAATTGGGATGGTCTCATCAGCAGCCATTGGGCCCTGTTCACTTTGACATGATGTTCTGCTGCAATTCCAAGAGAGTCCTCAAGGGTGCTTTAACCTCCAACTTTATCTGTCAATCCTAGGACGCCCTGTGACTATGTCAAGAGTGTTTTGAGGCCAACTGTTTCTGTCTGGGTGGAGGGTCAGAATAATTTGCCTTAAAAAAACCCCAAAATTCCTTGGTTAGATTATAAACATTTCACAAGGCCCTTCCTTAATCTATTACATAGAAACATAGATGTGCAGGCTCTTCGACCCACCATGCTGTGCCAAACATGTACTTAACTTAGAAATTACCTAGCTCTCTATTTTTCTAAGCTCCATGTCCCTATCCAGGAGACTCTTAAAAGACCCTATCGTATCCGTTTCCACCACTGTCGCTAGCAGCCCATTCCACGCACTCACCACTCTCTGAGTAAAAAGACTTATCCCTGACAATACACCGTATGAAGGTCAATGCATCGTATGCCTTCTTAACCACAGAGTCAACCTGCGCAGCAGCTTTGAGTGTCCTATGGACTTAGACCCTAAGATCCCTTTGATCCTCCACACTGCCAAGAGTCTTACCATTAATACTATATTCTGCCATCATATTTGACCTACCAAAATGAACCACTTCATACTTAAGTGGGTTGAACTCCACCTGTCACTTCTCAGCCAAGTTTTGCATCTTATCAACGTCCCGTTGTAACCTCTGACAGTCCTCCACATTATCCACAACACCCCCAACCTTTGTGTCATCAGAAAATTTACTAACCCATCCCTCCACTTCCTCATCCAGGTCATTTATAAAAATCATGAAGAGTAGGGGTCCCAGAACAGATCCCTGAGGCACTCCACTGGTTACCTACCTCATTACGTATAGCCTTTTCAATCAACAAAGGCAAATTTACTTAGTCAAATTATTTATGGCTTAAGCTGTCATAAATGGAATAATGTACGATGTGGCTGGAAGCTTAATGAGTCCAATGTAAAGCATTGATAATAATAACTGAGCTAGCATTGAGCTTCAGTTTGAATTAAGTTGTTTGGACTATCTTGATTTGGATTGATTTGCACCAAACATACCTATACAAGCATGACAACACACATAAAATGCTGGTGCAACACAGCAGGCCGAGCAGCAGCTATAGGCGAAGCACTGTCAACGTTTTGAGCCGAGACCCTTTGTCAGCTAGTCCTGATGAAAGGTCTCGGCCCGATACGTCAACAGTGCTTCTCCTATAGATACTGCCTGGCCTGCTGTGTTCCACCAGCATTTTATGTGTGTTGTTTGAATTTCCAGCATCTGCAGATTTCCTCGTGTATACAAGCATGACAATCATTTTGAAAGAGGCAGTATAAGGAAATAAAGAATGAAGATTTTCAGAGTTGCAGAAAAGGCATTTATCCAGTTCCAAAATGTAGCTATTGAAACCGCAGTTCAAGTTCAACATACCTTTGATGTCAACATTCACGTGCTGGCTGTAGGTGCTTTGCAAATAAAATGCTTTCCAGAAGCTTCTTAACCCAGAACTGCAACTGTCCATTTCCCTGCACAGATGCTGCCTGATCACTGGGTTATTCCAGCTTCTTGCGCATTGCTCCAGATTCCAACATCTGCAGTCTCTTGTATCTCCATAAATTTAGTACAGAACAACAGTAACAAAAATAAAGCAGTTATCTTCTTACTAGTCTTAAATGTTCATTAAAAGTTGATTTTATTAAGTTTATAATGGATTCCATAACTTATGGTGAAGGATGTATCGCATAGAATCATAGAAGAATTATGGCAAAAAGTCCACCATGCCCTTGCAGGTCAAGAAAATAGATTTCTTATTATTCCAACTTTCCAGTACTATGTCCTTACCTTTTCAAGTATATGTCCAAGTACTTTTTTTCAAAATCTGATGAGAGTTACTATGTCTTCTCTACTTTTTGCAGCGAAGTCCAAATCCCCTTTATTTTCCAGCTAAAAAAGATTACTCATAGCCACAGTCCCATAACACAGAAACAAGCCCTTCTGCCCATTTAGTCTAGCAGACCTGATCCTCTGTCTATTCTATCTTCCTGCAGTCAGACTAGGCTCCGGGGAATAAAGTCTCCTAACCTATTCAGCTTTACCCTATAACTCGTGTCCTCAAGTCTCAGCAGCATCTTTGTAGATTTCATCTGCACTCCTTCAACCTTAGTAATATCTTTTATGTAGGCAGGTGACCAGAAATACTCTACATACAGCCTCATCAACATCAAATACAACTTCAACATTACAACTTAACTCTTGTACCCAGTGCCCTGATCCATGAAGTCCAATGCTAAAAGCTCTCCTTACTACCCTATTTACCTGTGATAACTCTTTCAAGGAATTGTGGATCTATATTCCCGGGTCCGTTTGTTCTATAAACATCTCAGAATCCTACCATTCAATCTGTAAGACTTACCCCGGTTTGTCCTCCTCATATTTGCAACACCTCACATTTGTCTGCATTAAATTCCGTCTGCCATTTTCAGTCCATCTTCTCATCTTTGATTGGAGTACTGTGCAGATGCAATAGAAGCATTCTAGTGCAAGTCCAGTGCAGAGCTTTAAAAAGCAGGAGCAACACACACAAAATGCTGGAGGAACTCAGCAGACCAGGCAGCATATATGGAAAAAAGTACAGTCGATGATTCGGGCCGTAACCCTTTTGGTAATGTGTAATGTGATGATAAGAACTGTACACAGTTTTTAACTGTGCGTCCAACTTCCAAACAAGTAGCTGAGTTCCAACAGCTTCTACACTATCAACAACATGGAGAGCAGTTGATCACCTGTTACAATTCTTAAAGAGCTACACGTCATATTTTACATTACTACACATTCTAATCTACAAAATAAAACAGGAACAGCTATATTAAGTCTGACGAATTTGTGATATTTCAGTAGTAAATTTATCAGAGGCAAGATAATTAAATGCTGAAGTGATCACTTTTTCACCTCTGCTAGAAGAAGGTGGTGTCTTTCCTTATCAAATAGTTGAAAATAATTAATCCCTGTGCTTCAGCTTCAAAGGGAACTTAAATTGCAGGCCCACTTTAAGATGTCATTTATGGATATATTGCTTCAAGCATGATAAAATATTGCTAGAAGATTATCTATGTGCACAAGAGACGGCTAGTATTTAGATTGCAAGCACAGTTCTCAGTTCGTGGAAGATTTGAATAAATCAATCAAAGTGCTGTAGGTGAGCCATCCCTATGGATTCATGATGACACCAGAATAATTCTAGCATGGCACAATAGCAAAGGATTTTTTTAATCAACATTAAAATGCATGGCAGGGAGCCAGTTCCTGGTATTTTATGCTTCCACAGGCAGTGGAAGCAGATCTGCTGCATTGGGTGAGCAGTAGGTGCGGTAGCCATGTTACACAATTGTCCTTGGTGATAACCTGAGTGATTTTTAGCACCAAAACTCATTTCTGCATGATCAGCAATCAGTGCTCATATGTAGTTTGCAGGAGTATGTGGTAACTGCAGAGCCACATTAATGAATGAAAAAGAGGTGATGCCGAAAGCATTACGCATGGGGCACAAACAGTATCCTGATTTTATCCCTGATTAGACCTCTTTATATCCGATACAAACAGGAAACACACGAGATTCTTCTCAACCTCACAAATCTGTAAACTGTCTAGCAGGTGTTCATATTGTATAAAACCTTGATAAAACTGATGGGTTATTTTTTTTCTACCGGTACATCTATATGCATTATTTAAACCTGATGGTGCAAGAGTAGGCAATAAGAGGAGCCTTTTTCTGGTTGGCTGCCAGTGACTAGTTGTGTTCCACAGGGGTCTGTAATGGGACTGATTTTTTTACAATATGTGTCAATGATTTGGATGATGGAATTGATGGCTTTGTTGCAAAGTTTGCAGATGATATGAAGATAGCTGGAGGAGCAGGTGGTTTTGAGGAAGTAGAGATGTTAGCATTCATTTCAAAAGCACTAGAATATAAAAACAAGGATGTCATTCTGAGACTTCATAAAGTACTGGTGAGACCTCATTCGGAGTATTGTGAGCAGTTTGGGCCCCTTATTTTGAAAAGGATGTGCTGAAACTGGAGAGGGCCAAAGGAGGTTCATGGAAATGATTCCAGGATTGAATGTCATGTCATATGAAGAGTGCTTGATGGTTCTGGGCCTGTATTCAGTAGAATTCAAAAGAATGAGGGGGTGACCTCATTGAAGCCTGTCAAATATGAAAGGCCTTGATAGAGTGGATGTTGAGAGGATGTTTCCTATGTTAGGAGAGCCTACGACCAGAGTACACTGCCTCCTTTTAGAGTGGGGATCAGGAGGAATTTCTTTAACCAGGGAACCACTCGCTTGCCTTCTGCACCCACCTCAGTGATTCCTTTCTTCCTTGGCACTTCAATCACTGGGATTGGTGAGAAGTGGAGCCGAAAATGGGCCTGCGCCCCATCTCCAGATTTCCCGGCCTCTGTGCTGCACGCTTCACCTGCAGCCCCATGGAACCTTCTCAGAGACAGCAAAGCACCAGATCACTCGAGCGGCCAGAGAGCACACTAGATGACAGGCCCCATCAGTAGCAGAACCACATTTGAAATCAATGGAAGACACAAAAGAAGCATAAGGAGTAGCTTCGTAAACCGTCTTGAGAATGTTGCCCATGGTAACATTGCTCGCTGTTGCCATCTTCTTCTGGAATTAATACTGATGTACATTAATGACACTAATATAATTACCACATTATTAAAAAAGATACTTAAAATGAAATGAATTTGAAGTGTCTGTCAGCACCATGCTTAGCTTATGTTCCTACTATGCTGAAAGAACAAGTATCTCAATGGAGAGATAAAGTGAGATGCATTTTTTGCAAAGCTATCTGTAGTTCTGGCATGTACTGGACGGTAGTTTGATTATACCCTATCTGTAGTCACAATGTGATTGGCATACAACTGGCAACATAGTCCATTACCTACTTACATACTTGCTGCCCATTACACCACTGGCATTTCGGGCAGCAATGAAAGTCCTCCATCACTTGTGGTGTTCAGGGTTTCTTTCATCTTATCATTGGCTTTCTCTCCGTTTCACTACAAGTCATGCATATCCCGAGTTTAGATCTAGGAATACCATTGCACGCAGATGAAGAAGGATTCTTCATTGTTGTTTCTGTAACAATTTTGCTTTACCTGTCAGGTTTGTTAGTCCTGAGCTGAGCCCTGAACCTGGAGGACTGGTGGACCACTCTTAGTCTGGCCTCTACCCTTTGACCTATTTGGCATGGGTAACACTAAAAAGATTCTAAGCATAATGCCCTGAATCCAGCCAACGTAGCTCCCTGAGTCACTGAGGCAAGTAAGCCTCCAAACCATGAGAAGCTTGTGGTCCTCTTGGGAAATATTCCATTTGCCTAAACACTTCTTTGACTCAAAATTATGTCCATTATTAATAGCTACAAGTGAGGCAGAAGTGTAATTTGCATGGTCAGCTGTCTCCAGGATTGGTTAAAATATAAGCAACTGCACTAACAACAAAATGGAAAAATAATTCAGTGCAATCCTTGCATTGGACACTTGTTCAGTTCATGGAAATTGTTCTGCATCATCATTCATTTAACAATGGGCCAAATTCAGCCTCTTGCTGACATCATCCCTGAGATGGGGCAGGTCATGAGTGGTAACTCTGCTTCAGGTAGCAAATCCTACATTCCCTGAAAGTTCACCGATATCAAATGCATATGATAGAGACATTTAATAAGTTCGTATAACTAGATGCAAATAATTAAACTAAATAAAAATATCTGCAAAAATAAGCAAACAATCATAATTTAAAAAATAAAATGAGAAAAAAATGAGAACCCATTCATCTGTATTTACTTTTAAATCAAGTAACTCTACTTAAATGAATGGGGTAAGAGCTTTGGAAGATACAAGGCCCTGTTTAGGAAGAAGAAGGGGGTACATTGCAGGTATAGGCAGGAAGGAAAAAATGAGGTATTTGAAGAGTATAAGAAATGCAAGAGAACAGTTAAGGAATAAAACAGGAGGGCTAAAAGTAGACAGGAGGTTGTTCTAGCAAACAATGAGAAGGTAAATCTAAGGGTTTCTATAGATATATTAAGAGCAAAAGGATAGAAAGGGACAGAATTGGTCCACTTGAAGATGAGAGTGGTCATCTATGCATGGAGCTGTAAGAGATGGGGGAAATCTTTAAAACATTTTTGCATCTCATCTACTCAGGAGATGGACACAGAGTCTGCAGAGTGAGTTCATGGACTGTATACAGATTACAGAGGAGGAGGTGTTTGCTGCCTTGAGGAAAATTATGGTGAATAAATCCCAGGGTGTGCCAACATATTCTCTCAGACTTTCTGGGAGGCTAGTGCAGAAATTGCAAGGGCTCTAGCAGAGATATTTAAAAGGTCCTTAGCAACAGGTGAGATGCTGGCGGATTGGAGGATAGCTGATGTTTTTCATTGTTTAAAAGAGGCTCTAAGAGAAAAGTGCTATAGGCCAGTGAGCCTTGCATCACTAGTGGATAAGTTATTGGAAGGGACTGGATATATAAGTATTTGGATAGACAGGAACTAACTCAGGATAGTCAACATGGCTTTGAGTGTGGTAGGTCCTGTTTAATCAATCTTATAGAGCTCTTCAAGGAAGTTACCAGAAAAGTCGATGAAGGCAAGGTATGGACTTCAGCAAGGCTTTTGACAAGGTCCCACCTGGGAGAATGGTCAGTAATTTCAGTTGTTTTACATTCTGGATGAGGTAGAAAATTGAATAAGACATTGGCTTTACAGGAGAAGCCATAGACTAGTAATAGATTGTTGCCATTCTGACAACAGGCCTTTAACACATAGATCAGTTCTGGGTCTGTTGTTGTTTGTCATCTATATCAATGGCATGGATGATAATATCATAAACTGGATCAGTAAATTTGCAGATGACACCAAGATTGGGGGCATGATGGACAGCAAGGAAGGCTCTCAAAGCTAGCAGCAGGATCTGGAGCATCTGGAAGAATGCGCTGACAAATTGCCAATGGAACTTAAGATTGACAAGTGTGAGGTGTTGCAGTCTGGGAGGACAAACCAGCATAAGACTTACACATTGAGTGGTAAGACATTGAGAAGTGCGGTACAACAGAGGGATCTGGGAATACAGATCCATAATTCCTTGAAATTAACATCACATGTAGATAAGGTTATAAAGAGAACTTTTGCACATTGGCCTCCATAGATGAAAGTATTGCGTAAAGGAATTGGGATGGTATGTTGAAGCAGTATAAGATGTTGGTGAGTCCTAATAAGGAAAATTGTGTGCAATTCTGGTCAGCTACCCACGGGAAAGATATAAATAAGGTAATTAGGAGAAAATTTACATGGATGTTACAGGACTTGGTAACCTAAGCTATAGGGAAAGGTTAAATAGGTTAGGACTTTATTTCTTAGTGTGTGTGTGAATGAATGGAGATTTGATAGAGGTAGACAAAATTATGGGGATATAGATAAGGTAAATGCAAGCAAGTTTTTTTCACAGAGGTTATGTGAGAATAGAACTAGATGTCATAGGTTAAGGGTGAAAGGTATTCAAGGAGAACAAGAGGGACTACCTCTTCACTAAGAGTGTGGTGAGACTATGGAATGTCCTGCCAGCAGAGTTGTGGATGCAGGTTTGATTTCAACATTTAAGAGAAAATTGGATAGATATATGTATGGGAGGGGTATGGTCCAGGTGCTAGTCGATGGGAGTAGGTAAATCAATGGTTCAGCATGCACCAGAAGGGGTGAAGGGCCTATTTCTGTGCTGTAGCTTTCTATGACTGTATGTAAGGTGTAGAGTCCAGCAGCGGGGTGGAAGATCGGACATGGCAGATTCAAGTCCAACTTGTCAATGAGTTCCATTTTTAAAACTTCTGGAGGCAGAGGTCAGAAATGAAATGACCTGCAAGGTTCACCTCAATGGTTCACCATGGACATGCCATAAGGAACACTGTATATTATGTATTAATGGCTCATTTTTAAACTGATTAAAAACCAGACTTCTGCCTCCATTAACAGTCTTGCTAATTTGCATCTTCAAGTAATCTACTGATATCAATCACATTTATTAAAGTCATTTTGTGCATTTTAAAAATTAAGATTAGTACAAGGTTAACACATTTCACCCTTCCATTCTCCTTAAATCTTTATTAAGAGACATAACATTCAATTAATATTCAAAATTCTCACTTCATAATCTTTTGTAAAAGAGCTTGAAATGATTTAAACTGAAGAAGAATTGAAACTATATATAACAAAATTTTACACTCAGGGCACAGGTTATAAGAATCTTACAATAATAGCATTAAATGAACAAGCAAGTCTTCAGCAGTTTAATTTAATGAAATTCAAATTGGATGTGATTTTAATAAGCAGAGACAGGTGAGCTGATTTTTTTTTTTAAATCGTAACTATAACCCAGCCTTGGAATGTAATAAGTTGTTTGTCACAGTTGGTATAATTATTACCTGGGGTGGTAGGGGAAGGTTTGGGAGCAAGGAGGCTATCATTTAAGGTGAGAATAAAGTACAAGTGAGAATCATCTTGTACAAATTGAATTTCTCTTTGGATTAACACTTCCAACACTGGCTTCTATTGCTTAGGAAATTTTACCAGTGAAAAGGAAATTAAATTGCAGGTGACTTAACCCAGCTGTCAACTTTAGAAAGCCTGGTCTTAATAAATACTTGGTTTTAACTGTTACTTTGTTATCTCCTTCTGTCAGAAATCCAGTGAAGGCAGCAAGAAATAAGATTTTTAAGTACTGGCGAACAATGGTGTACAAAGGGGTATTGGTAGACTAGACGTGAGAAGCAATAAATAAATATACATCACGGGCAAGCAAATGATAAGTTAGTTATTGATGTAAGAGAGTTCAACTTATGGGACCACCTTTAAAACACTTAGTGTGATTGGAATAATTAGAATTAGAATTTTGTTTCTTACATCCATCTCACAACATGAGGGAGTAAAATCTTTATGTTGCATCCCTGTCGATATGTGCAAGCAATAAGGAAGGGGAATGTGGGAGGATATTGCCCAAACACTGAGATTGTATACATCATTGTTCTGTATACGTGTATGTACAGTCAGATATGCAATCAGATCAATGTGTATTGATCAATCTGATGGCCTGGTGAAAGAAGTTGTCCAGAAGCCTTTTGGTCCTGGCCTTAATGCTTTGGTACCATTTGCCGGATGGAAACAGCTGAAACAGTTTGTGGTTGGGGTAGCTGGAGTCCCTGATGATCCACTGGACCCTTTTTACGCACCTGCTGCTGTAAAGGTCCCGAATAGAGGAAAGTTCACATCCACAGATGTGCTGGGCTGTCCCAGCACCTTGCGATTGACAGCAGCACAGTTCTCATACTAGGCGGTGACACAGCCAGTGCGGATGCTCTCGATGGTGCTCCTGTACAAAGCCCTGAGGATTTGGGGACTCATGCCAAACTTCTTCAGCCTTCTGAGGTGAAAAAGGCGCTGTTGTGCATCTTTTCAACACACAGCCAGTATGTATAGCCCGGTGAGGTCCTCGGTGATGTGTACACGGATGTGGTGTGTTCTGCTGCTTGGGTGATTGATCTTTGACAACGACAGCCATCTTTCATTTTGCAAACACGGATGATCAGTAACATCTAACATTACATTGCTGTATTGTTTTCCTTTTATTTTAATAAACTACTTATAACTTGCTCAAATGTAGATTGATTAGATTCACTGCCACATGGCATGTTTTGTTTAAAGCAATCATCTCACATACCAGTGCAAGTGCATGTGTTTTGATAGCTTTAGCAGTTAGTTACCACAAGTGTATCAAATAATGAAACAAGCAGTCCATTGTTAGAATGTGATATAAAGCAAAGGAACTTCAAAAGCTTTGACTTCAAGAGTGAAACTTGTGCAGTTTATCAATGTCACCTGACCCTTGAGGTTAGTCAAAATCTTGAAAGGCATTCAAGCTTGTCCATTTTCTATGTACGGAGTTGCTTCACTTCAGGTTTTCTTTTTGGCTAGTGGCAAATGTCACACCAAAGAACAATAAATATCAATCTCCTGCCCTTGAAACATATGAATTGAATTGAGGTCCTATTATAGCAGGTAATTTAAATGACGTGCTTCTGTACAATATATTTTCTGTTGCATTAGTACCCAGTTTTGCCTGCAAGCTGCTGAGAGTAAAATATTCATACACACGTATGCACGCACACACATCTTGTTCCCCTGCAACATGCAGCAAATTAGAATAAAGTATGAGGTAATTGATTTACTTTTGTATGAAGATATGTACACCGTGAGTGGAATTTTAACCAAATAAGCCAGATGGAGGACTGATTGGATCAAATCTGACATCAATTTTACACAGTATCTAATTTAAATTCCATGCACTTCATTGTAAGCAATTTGGCAACTCTGACATTTTTCGCTGAATATTATGGAACAAATAAAAATAAATAACAAGACCATTGCTCCATAATGTTCACTGGAAATGGTCAGAATTGCCAAATTTCTTTCCTATAACATTAGCAAAAACACCAGAGTATCACAGAAGATAAGTAAGCTGTAGCTGTTCAATAGCTGAAAAAAAATTTTTTTAAAACATGCTTTATCAGGTTTTATACCAAAAGTCTCCTTTCATACTTCCTTTAATTAAAGTCAAAAATCACAAAGTTGACAATTACAGCCAGATAATACTTGGTACAGTTCTGTTGGAGATAAATTTTGAGGGTGCAGAGAAAGGCAGGTGGAGGCAACTAGTGGGTAGACAGTTAGTGTGGATGTGATGGGCCAGGTGGCCTCCTTTTAAGCTTCAACACCATGATTCTATACAGCATGATAGCTTGCTAAAGGTAAGTGTGGCTCATCACTCAAATTAATCTGTTAGATCCAGAGGAGTCATTTTTATTCATTCAGTCACAAGATATGGACTATGCTGACAATGCTGACATTTACTGTCAATCCCTAATTACCCTTCAGCTGAGGAGGCCTTTAAGAATTAGCCATGTTAGTTGGTCTGTAATCATGTATAGTCTAGTTAATGATTACACATTCCCTTCCCTGAAGAACAAAAGTAAACCAGATGGATTTTTATGACAATCCAGTAGCTTCGTGGTTATAATTGCTGAGTCTAGCTTGTGTTTTAATGCCAGATTTATTTAATTACCTGAATTTAAATTCCCCAGCTGCCATAGTGAGATTCAGACTGTATCTCGGAATCAATGTTCCAGTAATTCATCCACTACTCTCTAGGACATTTTGGGAATAATTCTTGGTAAGATGAATGATTTCTTTTGCAAATCAGAATATTTACATTTTTGATAAATGTTCTGGAAGGGCTGGGTGAAGCTCAACTAAAAGCACAGACCTCTGTTTAAATACTTTCACTGGCAATGATTCAATTTTAATATTCTCATTCCTCATTGTAAATGTGCTGTGTTGCCTTGTCTCCTCCTTACCTCTGCAACATACTGCTATCCTGCAACCTTCTCCCTCCTCATTCACTAACCTTTCACCAACTCTGGCCTCTTAAGTGTCCCAGATTTTAATTGCTTCACCATTGACAGCTGTGACATCAGCTGCCAAAGACTAATCTCTCAAAATCCCTCTCCAAACCTTTTCCACCTCGCTAATATTCTCTGTCTCATTAAGACATTCTTTATAATCTATCCTTTTGACCAAATTTTGCCCTTTGTTCTATCATCTCCTTAAATGGTTTGATCACAAATGTTGCCAGTTAACACCACCTTGAAGTGTCTTATTACATTAAAAGTATGACTGCAAGTGTAAATTCCACGTCCAGCAAAGGGGCAGCTCAAAATATGCCGCAGAGTTTGTGTGAAACACTACCTTATTTAGACCAAACTTTAATGTTGCTTGATGTTTTTGCTTGGCTATTTATCCATGTCTAGCAAGACAGAAAAAAACAAACCTTGAATTTCTGTAGCATCTTATAAATACCATTTAAATTCAAAATTTTGACAGCATGCAGCATACTTTTAAAATGAAGCTACTGCTGTATTGTAGGGAAAATGGTAGGAAAATTTAGACAGTGATGTTTTAAAAATATGGATTGAATGATAAATAGTAGCCATAATAATGGTGCTAGTACCCCTGGCTGCTGGAAAGTAATTTTTAGACTCCGGTCCTATCTACTTGAGGGAGCTGCCTAATGTCTCACCCAAAAGGCATTGACTCCAGCATTGAAGAACCCCCTCAGTAATTGTTTTCACAAGCTACTGGAGGGGAAATTGAGCCCTGTATGTTCTGACTCAGGGGTAAAACCCCAAACCAGCTGAGTGACAGCTGTTTACATGGATTGTACAGTGCACTTGGGTGGAAGGGCTGAGGATGTAGTGGGAAGTACACATAATATGGTGACCTGGGCATCATCAGGACCACTCTGCCCTTTGAATGACCTGCATGGAATTTGGGCTAATTGAGACCTCCTCAGGCCAAGCATATAGTAGAACAACACAATCAAACCATGAGCAGATTTGTTACATTCTCTAGGTCTGAAGAGACTCCAGATGGACTAGACATTCTCTTAAGGCTCCTGGCAATGGAAATAGTTTCTCTCCTTGAGCTCCATCAACTCCTTCTTAATTTTGAATGTTTAGATTATGTTTTAAGGACAAAAACACGATGACCTAGAGAATCAGAAGGGGATTGGTGGGGAGGCAGAGGAAATGAAAAGAAGTAAAAGTGGGGGGGGGGGGTTACTTAGGCACAGATTCTGGAATATCTGAACTACCTTTTGGGAGAACTAAAAAGAAACAAAATTAATCAGCAGATGTGGATTGAATTTTTAATTGAAATTTACCAAAACAGATATAATTGATATTTGCTAATTGTACTGGTTTATAATTGTCCCATGTACCAAGATACAGTGCAAAGTTTGTTTTGCATACTGTTTGTTTATACAGATCAAATTTGAGCATTGAGCTAGAATAATGTAAAACAATAATAGTACAGAATAAAGCATCAAAACTACCAAAAAAGTGCAGTGCAGATAAATGATAAAATATAAAATCATAACGGGGTAGATTGTGAGGACAGGAGTTCAACTTTTTGTACAAGAGGTCCATTTAAGAGTCTGACAACAACAGGTTAGAACCTGTCTTTGAACCTAGTGGTATGTGCTTTCAATTGTTTTTTATCTTCTGCCCAATGGGAGAGAGGAGAAAAGATGGGTGGGTATCTGCTTATGCTGACCAGGTCACAGGGGCAGTGCCAAGTATGGTAGAGTCCATAGAGGGAAGAGTGGTTCCTGTGATGTGCTGAGTTGTGTCCACAACTCTTTGAAGTTTCTTCAGAACTTAATTTATTATCAAAGTATGTATGCAGCATACAACTCTGAGATTCATCTTCTCCAGATAGCCACGAATCAAAGAAAAACACAGAAGACATTCAAAGAAAAAGATCAAACCCATCCCGAGCACAAAAAAGAATGGCAACATGATCGTCAACCCCCAAACCCCCCTCCCCTGAACAAAATAAACTTAACAAAGCATGCCACAAGGCAACAAGAAAGAACAGGCAAAAACATAGAGTATAAAAACTATAAGCATGAAAAAGTCCGCTATCCATCGTACAAACCATAAACATAGAACCTCGGTAATATCTTCCTGCAGCATTGAGAGTAAGAGATGCGATTCGAACACAAAGACCTACCCTCTGGCAAGAGTGAGCAATAGGCCGCCACACAGATTCCTTCTCTGGCTGCAGAGAAATTAAAATGCAGACAGTCGGTGCTGAACCCTCACTCACCTTCCACACTTGCTTCGATGTTTCAATCTTCCTCAATGCTTTAATCGGAGATTTCTTGTGGAGGAACAAATATAGTGCATTTGTTATCTAAACAAAGTACCTCATTATTGCCTCTAGTACCCAAACCTGTTAAAATTCATTTGTGTCAATTACCCTTCCAGCATCGGTGTCTAACTAGTCCGTTCTTCACAACTTCTCCATCTCACTGAAATGAAGCAGGTTCAGTTCCTCTCAGCAATGGGATCTCAGCAGTTCAATGGTGAAGGCAAGGCTGCGACATTTGCAAGCATGTCAGTCAAAAGTAGTGTGTGATTCAATTTCCCTTCTTCCAAAGATCCCCACCATCACAGAAGTCAGCCTCCACCCAATTCAGTTCAGTTCTCTGCATGTGATGGCATGGAATGGTTTGGAGTTGTGGATACAGCAAAGGTTTTGAGTGTACCTTATAGTACTGACGGAAAGGCACTCAGTTGTGAATTTATCCAAGTTGCCTCAGTACACTTCAAATATTGGAGCAACAAACAACCTGCTAGATGAACTCAGTGGGAGGATAGAAATTGTCAATATTTTGGGTCCATACCCGGTGACAACAGTCGCTTGCATTTCCAGTTACAACACTGGCATCGATCCAACAACCTGAATAAAAATGCAGCTAGGTCCTGCTCATGAAAACAGAAAATTTCCAGTCCAGCTTAATAGTACTTAATCTATCCATGCAAAATCATTGCCAAAATGATGGAATGTATTGTTAGAAATACTGCAACTGTAGCATCTAATCTAAAACTTTGTCCATTTTAGGTTGCAACATGTCTGCTCACCTGCAGAGCTCATCCACACCAAAACTTAGGTGAGAATAATTTTCCTTGACATCAAGGCAGTGTTTTACATAGTATCAAGTTGCCACAGTAAAACTGAAGTCAGTGGTGTCTTTTTTGGATTCAATGCCTTGTACAAAAGAAGATGGTACTGGTGGTCGGATATGAACTAACTCAATCACAGAACATCTTGGTCAGAATTGTTCAGGCAGTATTCTAAGCTCTCCAGCTTCTTTGTGAATAACTTTCCTTCCATCATATGGTCAGAAGTGGGGATGTTCATTGTTAACATTACGACCTTCAATTTAATTCACAGCAATCCAACAATTGAAGCAATTCATTTCTGAATGCTGAAAGACCTACTGTATATGAATCTGATAAATGGAAACTAACATTTCCACCACAAAAATGGCAAACTTTTGACATGCAATTGCATTACCATGAATGAGTCATCCATTGTTGACATCCTAACGGTCACAGTTGACCAGAAACCTACCTAGATTGGCGATATAAATACAGACAAGAGCTGGATGTCTTGCAAATTCTCTTACCTCCTGACACCCTAGAGACTTCCTATTACCCATGAGCACTAGTCAGGAGAATAATGGAACTCTCCACTTGTCTGGATGAGGGAAGCTCCAAAGATACTCAAGCACTCTGTTTTTCAGGACAAGACAATTCACCTGAATGGCACCCACCAACCATCCAAATGTCAATCTTTCCATTGCCTGTACAGAGTGGCTGCACTGTGTACCATCTGCACAATGCACTAATTTATTCTCTCCCAAGTTATGATTCCAGCGTTTCCTGAATCACTGATGTTTTTGACCAAGAAGGACAAGGGCAGAATGTGTATGGGATAGTCGCCATTTACAGATTTGGGAAACTAGTGGGTAAGAATGTAGGCTATTTGGAGAATACTGAGAGATTTCTGAAAGATATAGGCAAATTGGTTGAAGATAAAGACATGGGAGATGGGAGAAAATATACAGAAATGTCAGGTCATCACTTCTGGTTTAGGGAAAAAAATTAGAAATGAGGAATATGCTTTAAATGGTAAGAGAGTGAAAAGTGCTGATATTCTGAGGGATATTTGTGCTCGTTTTCATGAATTACTGAAATGTAAAATGCAGGGAAAACATACAATTGTAAAGGCAAACAGAAAGTTGGTTCATCTTGCCAGAGTAATTATGTCTATGAGGAGATACAACTTGCTCAAATCACATTGGGTTGGGATAGAGCCTTACATCTACAATACTATGAATACTTCAAGTGTTCCTACCAAGGAAAGGTTACACTTGCAACAAAAGCTATTCTGTAAATATTCACCTCTTTGCTTCTTAAGTTGGTGAGTATGTCCTTTGAGAAAAGATTAAGCCTACAGGGCCTACACTCCCTTAAGGAGACTGAGAGGTAATTTCAGTGTTTCCCTTGTTTGAGCTACCAATAACCAGAGGGTCATAGTCTCAAAAATATATGGTTCAGTCATTCTGGACAGAGATGAGAAGTAATCACTTCGCCAAGAAGATACTGAATCTTTGGAATCCTCTACCTAAAAGAGACGCGGTCACCATATTCAAGAAAGTTGGAGGTGTGACGCAGGAGATGGTGTCAACCAAGGCTGTGATTTCATCTCAGTGCCCTTTTCAACTTCTGTCAGAGTAATGCTGTATCTCATGTCCAATAGGCTTCCTATTGGAGTGACATATGCACCATTGCATCATGGGAAACTGCTCAACCTATGTTGTCACCACCTCAGAGCCAAGGTTCCAGTCATAATTAACTGGCTCATGGAACACCGTACACGTAACATTTTCAAAACACACACTCCTCTTACATGAAGGTCTGCAACATCACTCCTGGGAATACAGATAGCTTTCTCTATCTTGGGAACCACCTCTCCGCAAAGGCTAACTTCTATGGTGAAATTGAAATGGTTGCTTTTGTCGTCTGATGTACCAGTACTGTATTTGACTGGCTGAAGAAACTAATAAAGATCAAATTCTCAACCCAATGCAGTCCACCAGCAGCCATGAATCTTTCCCATTTGTAGTTCTCTGGGACTAGGATTACATACACCAGGTACCTCAAAGCTGTTTCTGTGATATTATTGAGTAAAAAGAAATGAACTATTGTCTTTATGCTTTCCCATGCCAACATCCTCACCCAGTTAATTCTGTTGTATACTCTATGTCATTTGCATGTCTGACACCAGACTCCTGAAATTCATTCCAAGCTGTTGTATGACCAGAAGTTGTGAGTTGTCCAGCAGAAAAGATTGAAGGATATTCTCAAAGACTCCTGGAGAATGTATAACTTTCCGATTGACTTCTGGTGTTCCATGGCCCAAATGGACAATTTAGGCACCGAGACCCGCAGATCCCTGGATCTGGAGCCGACTGAAGCCCAGCATCACAACACATCATTACCAAAACCACCTACTCACTGAACCAAGCACTACCTGCCCCCCTTGTTTATGGGTCCCATATCATTCTCACCATTTTTCATCGGGGTCCAGAGAACTGGAGGGTAAGTGAGTCGGCCTGGAACCCAAGATATAGAGAAGATATTTGGGACTTGAACAGTTAGCCTTTTGGTTATTAAATCAATTAAAGAACGTGGTGGTACTGTAAGAAAATAGTGATGAGAGAAAAGATCAGATGTGATTAATGACTGAGCAGGTGTGATGGCCAAAATGGCCTGCTTCTAATTCGTATGTTCTCCTCTTACTCACGCATAACCTGTCTTAATAGTGTTAGTTCACTCCATCATCACTGTGTCAGATTCATGGAACTTCCAACTCAAGAATATTTTGGGAGTACTATCACTCAGAAAACTGCAAGAGTCTGAGAAATTATCTCATTACTTTTGAGGGCAATTAATGTTGCTAATAAACAATGATGTTGATTACAATGCCCATTTCACCAAAAAATGAGGAAAGATAAATCACTTCACATGCAAATGGACCAAAGAATTTGCTTTCATAGATGCAAAGCGATTGATCTTATGACCAAAGACCAACTCCAACAGATTAATTTTATGTAAAAGAGTTATTGCTACACACAAGGGAAGTAGTGGAATTGTAACACATGGGAAAGAAGGGGGTACTTATATTTTTTTTATTTCTATCAGTCTGTTAGAGATGTGATGCCTCAATTCTTATTGGTATCCCTCAGATATTTCAAAAGCAAGTGCATATATTACAACTCAAACCATTGCTACAAGTACTATGCTGTTACGCAAGATAATATGCAGAGGCTGAAAATTCAAGCAACACACATAAAATGCTAGAGGAGCTCAGCAGGCCAGGCAGCAATTATTGGAAAAAAGTAAACAGTCGACATTTCAGGCCGAGACCCTTCATCAGGATTGAGAAGAAAGATGAGAAGTCAAAGCAATAAGGTGGGGAAGAGGGGATGGAAGAACTACAAAGTGGTAGGTGATAGGTGGAACTTGGAGGGGGGAAGGGGGAAGTAAAGAGCTGAGAAGTTGTTATGGGAAGGAGATAAAGGGCTGGAGAAGGAGGAATTTGATAGAAGAGGATGGAAGTCTATGGAAGAAAGCGAAGTGGGGAGGAACACCAGAGGGAGGTAATAGGCATGTAAGAAGATAAGGTGACAGAGGGAAATGAGTTTGGGGGAATTGGTCAAGGGGGGTAATTACTGGAAGTTTAAGGAATGTCCGCCTCTTCACCATTATATAAACATTGGAAAATGGGTGTTGTCTATGGAAAAATACATTTATAAAGTGTCACAGACAAAAAAAAGGAAGCTAATTGGTGAAAAATGACTGTGTAATTTGTATGAATGATAGAACCATTCAACACAAAGAGGAATCATTACTCACAGTGTGAATAAAAACCTGTTATCAAATATTCTGGCTATGACACAAAGCAAACAAGCCGAGTAGGAAACAGATCACTGAAAGGATGATGATTATTACAAGCAGCAGGACACTTTTATAGTTTCAAGCAATCACCTGATGGGCTTACTCTCAACGGCCACTTTATTGGATATGCCTGTGCACCTGCTCATTAATGCAAATATCTTATCAGCCAATCGTGTGGTGCAACTCAATGCCAAAAAGCATTCAGACCAAACATCAGAATGAGGAAGAAATGTAATCTAAGCGACTATGACCATGGAATGATTGTTGGTGCCAGACAGGGTGGTTTGAGTATCTCAAAAACAGCTGATGTCCTGGGATTTTTGTGCACCAGTCCCTGGAGTTTAAGAGAACAGTGTGAAAAACAAAAAGTCATCCAATGAGTGGCAGTTCTGTATGTGAAAACGTCTTGTTGATGAGAGAGGTCTCAGGAGAATGGACAGATTGGTTCAAGCTAACAGGGTGGTAACTCAAATCAACAGTGGTGTGCAGAAGAACAGCTCCGAACGCACAGCACATCAAACCTTAAAGTGGATGACTTCAGGAGCAGGTGACCAATCAGTGGCCATTTTATTAAGTACAGGAGGTACCTAATAAAGTGGCACCTGAGTCTATAAAAATACATTTGTTATCTTAATCATTCTTAGTTTGGTCTGCATTATGCTGAAGAGTATTTGAACTGTGCTGTTTATATGAAAAAATATATATGTGAATATCTGCAATCCTGCAATCATAGATCCATGAAGTTCAAATATATGCAGTACTAGCTAGTTATTGAAAGTGACAGTATAAGCTTGAGTGGCATGACTCTTAGGGCTGTAGATAAAGCTCCAGGCTCTCAATTTTTAGTAGATTAAGCTCTCGTTCTTTTTTAACAATACATTAACAGAGAATTCAACTCTTTTAACTCAATAAGTGACATTAATTATTGTTTCAAATATTGTTCCCTTTGCACAATAGTATTGTTCCTAATTTCTGATAAAGAACAATAATAATGCCAGGGTTATCAAATACAGGGACCCTGACTGAAGTGGAACTGCAGGTGTGGAGTATATAATGATAGAATGATGATGATGAGCTGTTAATTGAAAATTGTGGTTTGTACTTCATTAGTGAATGAAGAGAGGGAAAAATCTAATGGTTTTGATTTTAGGTGGCATAGGAATAGGCTGCAGCTGGAAATAGCAGTAATGAGAATTGTTATCCGGCACAATATTTTTTAAATGAAAACTCAAGTACCTTTTGAGCTTCGAAGAAATTGGTAAATGCAGACATTTCCTATTGTTTATATCTTGTTCTTTGCCTCTTCTGGCTCATTTGTTTCTCTAAGGAATAGAGGTTCACATGATGATGATCTTTGAGAAAGAGTTCCACAGATGGAGGAAGTGATACAAGAAGCTTCACTGCTGGTGTTAGATTTGGGCATTTTCCAGCTGGCCGTAATCCAGGTAATCAATTCATGTCTGGTTATTTCTTGGTTTCAAGCTGAGCATCAAGAGAAGCACTCTACCTTAGACCATGTGGCTGATTGGAGAGCATGTTCAAGTTCTTATCGTTGAATCCAAATTATGATTACGAAGGAGAAAGAATTTCTTATTCATCAGAATTTCTGCAAAATTGTTATGAGGTGTACTGTTATTGAATTGCGATGTTTATTCTTAAGGTTTATTTGCTGCATTTGGGAACCATCACAATAGACTAAAGCTTATAAGTGATTATATTGCATTTTTCCTAAAGAAAATTGACTTTCAGGAAAAAGAAATGCTTCATGGTTACAATCACCACAGTTACTTTCCCAGTCAAAATAATCCCTCACAAGTGTTCAGATAAACATACGAAATCACAAACTTCCAATTTACTGCGCTGTCTTTTCCCTTGCTGTTCATTTGAAACTCTCCTTAAACAATACAAAGGATCATGGAATTTTAACAGTAAGTTACATTTAGCATAACTTGAGGATCTGTAATTTTTTGAGCTAGATCAACATTTTTATACAAAAACTTAACTTCTCTATAAAACCCAGGTAGAATTTGAGCTTCTGTAAATTGTTAGTTTGAAGACATTTGAAGAACCCCAAAAGTTAAAGCTTTTGGTTTAGCCACATGAACATTAAATGGCTTTCAAAAACAATCTGGCAGGTCTGTTTTTCAGTTACTATGGTTCGAAGGAACATGTTATCATTTCTTTAAACAGTAACAGCAAATGGTTACTGTGTGATATTCAATTTGATTTACCTCAAAATCAAGTTACTCACAGGTAGTGTGCAAGACAGTCATTAAAGTGCACAGATTTGCTGCTAAACTTAATTTTAATTGTTCTCTTAAAATTATACAAGGTTGTCACTCTTAGGAAAGGCAGATGAGCTTAGGGCAGGATCAACACCTGGAATTATGATATTGTAGCCATTAGTGTGACTTGGTTGCAGGAGGGGCAGGACTGGCAGCTCAGTATTCCAGGGTTCCATTGTTTTAGAGGTGACAGAGCAGGAGGGATTGAAGAAGAAGGAGTGGCATTACTAGTAACTAAGAAATAAAACAACCCATATAAATGGCTGTCAAGCACCCAATATGCAATGAAAAAAATAAACATAATGCAAACAGTAACTGCAAGCAAATGGTGTTTCTGAACTGAAGTCTGCAAAGGGAGTCCGAGACCCATGGTTCAGCACGGAGCCAAGTAAACGTCATGGAGCAGCAATGTTAATCCGCCCCTACCTCACCTCAGGCCCTGATACCTTGACCTTTATACCTTACCGTATCACACTCCCTTTGTATCACCTTACTACAGTGGAGTTTAAACTAGAGTTGCAAGGGAATGGGTACCAGAGTGTCAGAACAGTTAGTGGAGACCGATGTTAGTAAGACCTCAGACAAAGTCAGGAATCAAAAGTTCGAGCATGATGTGACTAGTGTCCTGAGCTGCAAGTACTTCAATTCAAGTAGTGTCATAGGAAAGGCGAATGAGCTCAGGGCATGGAGCAACACCTGGAATTATGACGTTGTAGCCATTAGTGAAATTTGGTTACAGGAGGGGCAGGACTGGTGGCAGTATACCTTTAAAGAGGTGTACAAAATCATGAGGGGTATGGATAGGGTAAATTCAAGCAGGCTTTTTCCACTGAGGTTGGGTGGGACCAGAGGTCATGGGTTAAGGCTGAAAAGTGAAAAGTTTAAGGGGAACACGAGGGGAAACTTCTTCACTCTGAGGGTCATGAGAGTGTGGAATGAGCTGCAATACAAGTGGTGCATGTGAGCTCAATTTCAATATTTAAAAGAAGTTTGGAAAGGGTATGTAAGGGCAATGGTCCCAGTACAGGTTGATGAGAGTAGGCAGCTTAAATGATTTCAGCATGAACTAGATAGGCCGAAAGTCATGTTTCTATTCTACACTTCTCCATGACTCTAAATATAGAAAAAATATATATTTTCTTCAAAGAAACATCATATTCTCAAAATGCTGCTGTGATTGCACTTGTTTCTGGGAGATTTTACATTTGGTAATTTACAAATTAGAGGATGGAAACTTGAGAGGAAAATCGTCAAAGTCAACACCAGTTTCGATGCAATTTGTGCCTGTTCCCAATTGCTCCCAAAGTAGAAATTCATGAGTAAATGGGTACAATTTCAAAGTTTACAAATGATATGAAACTCAATTAGTGGGAATAGTAACAGATATCAGGGGAATGCAGACTGAGGAAATGAACAAACATGCTGCAGATGAAATTTATTGCAGGGTAATGTAAAGTGATTTATTTTGAAGAGATGAGTAATGCTCTGCAATATATATTAAATAGTACAATTTCAAAGTGGGTCTTAAAACAGGAAGAATATGGAGGTGCACGGCCTAAAGTGCTCAAAGGTAGCAGGAGAGGTTGACAAATTATATGGGGATATCAGCTTGAATAATGGAGCACTAGAGCACAGAAACAAGAAAACTATTCTAAATCTTTATCAAATTTAGATTAGACTACAGCTGAAGCTTTGTATTCATTTTGAGCCATACATTGTGGGAAAGGTGTCAAGGACTTACCAAATATGTACGGCTATGTGACAAGACCAAGGTTGTTCTCTTAGAGTAAATATATATGTTCAAATCAGGAACTATTTTAAGAATAAACTAAAAAAAATTGTTTAATTTTGTATAAGCCTGTACCCTTATATTATTCAGAAATGTTTTCCATGGATGATTTATGTTGCACATTTTTCTCCCTTTTCTTTCACATTTTTTTTTAGAATTACCATCCAGAATTTATTTCTCATCTCAGATTGGCCTTCAGGAGGTGGCAGTGAAATGAAGACAGTGCAGCAAAGCTGCTCCCAAAATTGGAGAGGCAATTCCAGGATATGAGATTTTTTTCCAAGATAGGAATGCTGCAAGCCTGGGAGGAGACGAGGAAGTATTGCTGATATCATGTGGGTGCTGCCTGATCTTCTAGCTAGTAAGAGATTAGGCTTTTGGAAACCTAGGCAAATTTAGATAATTCATTTTGAAGAAGGAGCAAGCACTAAGTGCTTCACACTGAGCTCAGGTTGAAGGGAGAAGATCATTCAGGTAATTCCCTGTCATTTTGATCAGCACCAAACCGCTAAGTAAACAATTAAGATGGCACATGTGGACACCGTCACCAGCAGATTCCCCTATAGATCAAACAGGATCCTTGAAAAAATATTGCCTTAATTTCTTTATCAGTGTTCTAAATCTTGGAACACTGTACGCTTCACCAAAGGACTGCTGCATCCTTAAGTATAGGGGGTTCCATTACCTTCACATCGTCAATTAGGAATGGGCAATAAATTATCCCTAAAAAATTATATTCAAAGATCAAAGGTAATGGCTGATTGGAAACCAGTCACCAAAGAGAATGCTAATCTTGGCTGACAAAGAAAAACATTCACATTTTTATTTTTTTAATTATAATAATTTCAACACATGTGACTCATTGAAAGTTATCCTTCAAATTAAAATAAGCTAGCATCTCCAGGAACTCAGAGAATTCATGTTCTTAAAAAAAATCTGTCTGCAGTTTTAATCCTTTTGAGCTTTTTCCAATTGTTTTTTCACATTTTTTTCTCATTAATGGGTTTATAGCTCAGAGCCTCAGCTCATCCAGATCAGTTCTACTTAGAGCAGAATACTGAAAGTAAAGCAGCTTCACTGGGTGTTCAAAGCCTTGAGGGGGAGTGGGATTAGTAATCACTTTCTGCTGTTAGTCAGTCAGCTGGAACAGAAGAACATTTAGGCTTTGCAAACTTAGTTAATACCTTGTTAACTCTGTACCCCACAATTTGTTTTGTTGGAATAAATTGTATGTATTTTTGCTTTTCTATTCAATGTTTAATGTCCAGTTCCATTTTACTGTTTATTTCCAGTTTTTCATTCTTTCCTATATCGCTGCGCTATAGTGTTAGATCAAAAATTAATCACTTCACTGGTCCTTAATGAAGACAGCTTCTGTTTATTCAAGTAAAACACAGAATGGCACCACAGTAGCATAGTGGTTAGCACGATGCTAATACAGCTTGGGGCACTGGAGTTCAGAGTTCAATTCTGATGTCATTGTACGTGCTTCATGTGGAGTGTGTGAGTTTTCTCTGTGTGCTCCGGTTTCCTCCTACGGTCCAAGGACGTGCTGGTTAGTAGGTTAATTGGTCACTGTGAATTGTCTCATGATTAGGTGAGGGTAAATTGGAGGTTGTGTGATGCAGCCTCGAAAGCCCAGCAGGGCTTACTCCACACTGTATATGAATAAATAAATAAAGGATTACAGGACAACGCATATAAATCTCCTCTTAAATGCGAAACTTCTCGAAGCATTCTGCAGCGTTTCTCATGTGAGTTCTGTTCTTTTTATTTTCCTGCTATAGTTGGTTGCCTTTTTGTTTCCTGTTCCAAATTTCCATTATAACTGCATCTTAGCGGAGTTGTGGTTGTTAAATGTAACACATATTTTTCTTTGTCTTCCCATGTGTCAGAGACACAGGTGGAAATTGTTAAAGGTCCAGACTTGTATATTGCTTACATTTGAAGGGAGAAACTTAAAAACTTAAAAGACATTTCTTCATATTTTACTTCTACTAAAAATATTCCTTCAGGCACTTAGAATGATCAGAATCAGGTTTAATATCACTGGCATAAAGTCGCGAAATGTGTTGCTTTGTGACAGTAGCGCAGTGTAATACGTAATAAATGAACTACAAATTACACTAAGAATATATACATAAAAAATAAAACAAGTCATGCAGAAAGAGAGCAAACAAAGAAAGAACTAGTGAGGCAGTGTATATGGGTTAATTGACAATTCAGAAATCTGATGGCACAGGAGAAGAAGCTGTTTCTAAGATTTTGAGTCTGTATCTTAAGGCTCCCGTACCACCTCCTTGATGAGAGCAATGAAAAGCAGACATGTCCTGGCTGATAGGAATCCTTAATGATGGATGCTGCCTTTCTGAGGCATTGCCTTTTGAAGGTGTCCTGGATGCTGGGGAGACTAGTGCCCATGTTAGAGCTGACTGAGTTTGCAACTTTCTGCAGCATTTTCCGATCCTGTGCTGTGGCCCTGCCACACCAGATGGTGATGCAACCGGTTAGAAAGCTCTCCACTGTACGCCTGTAGAAACTTGGTGATATACTAACTCTCCTCAAACCCCTAATGAAATATAGCCACTGTCATGCTGCCTTTGTAATTGCTTCAATATGTTGGACCCAGGACAGATCTTTTGAGATGTTGACACCCAGGAGCTTGAAACTCCTCACTCTTTTGACTGCTGATCCCTCGATGAGGACTGGTGTCCTCAACTTCCCCTTTCTGAAATCCATAATCAATTCCTTGGTTTTACTGACTTTGAATGCAAGAGTATTGCTGTGACACCACTTAACCTTCTCATCGTTTTCACTCCTGTATACTTCTTGGACACAATCTAAAATTCTACCAACAATAGTAGTGTCATCGGCAATTTTATAAATGGTGTTTGAACTGTCCCTAGTTGCACAGTCATGGTTGTAAAGAGAGTAGAGCAATAGGCCTAACATGCATCCTTGAGGTGCATTGGTGTTGATAGTCAGTGAGAAGGAGATGTTATTTCCAATCCGCGCTGACTGATCTCCTGATGAGGAAGTCAAGGATCCAGTTGCAGAGGGAGGTGCAGAGGACCAGGTCTTTGAGCCTGTTGATTAGTACTGAGCATATGATGGTGCTGAATGCTGAGCTGTAATCAATAAATTGCAGCTTGACATAGGTCAGCTATTGTACAGGTGATCCAAGGCTGAGTAGAGAGCCAGTGAAACTGAATTGGCTGTAGATCTACCATAGTGTAAGGTAAATTGCAGGGGTCCAGGTCCTTGCTTAGGAAGGAGTTGCTTCTGGCCAAGAGCAGCATCTCAACTTCACTACAGCAGACATGAGTACAACTGGGTGATAGTCATTGAGGCAGCTCACTTGAATGTGCTTTGTGAACCATATGGGGAGGACATTAACAGACTTATTGTAACAACAGCAACATCAACTTCTGTGTGGACACTGTAATACCATCAAGGGCTGTTCGCTGCTTCCCTAACAACAAGCCATGGGTCACCAGTGATCTAACGACTCTTTTCAACCACATGGAGATCAGGAGACATGGAGGAATTGAAAGATGTGCAGAGTGAGATAAAGGAGAAGATCAAGGTGGTTAAAGAGGAGAACTGGAGAACAAGCTTGGGCAGAGTAGCACATGGGAGGTGTGGAGAGACATGAAAGACATGATTGGTTTCAATCAGACTAGCTGTAAAGCCTTGGAATGCAGCCATGGTCTAATGAATTAAACCAATTTTTCAATAGTTTAGACAATTGACCTCCTGTGCATGCCAGTCCTGTTGCAGAAGCACCCAATGCACCCTCAACACCAATGTCTCCCCTCCTCCCCCCTCCAATTCCACAGATGGGTGAACAACACAGGCTACCACTGTCTACATATCTTCTTTGCCCTCGACCTACCATCAACACCTCAACATACCAACTGTTACCATCCCAATCTTCACCTGCCCCAGCCCCCACCTTCCATCAACTCGCCAGTCATCACAAACTCACCTTCACTACTGAGCAGATGAGAAGAGCTCTAAGGAAACTCAGACATGGCAAAGGATTGGGACTAGATGGTCTGAACCCCAAGGTCCTGAAGGAGTGTACTGAGCAGTTACGTTGTGTTCTCCAGCATATTTTGAATCACAGCCTTGAAAGGGTCCCGACTATGTGGTCCCTGTACCCAAGAAGGGCCAACCATATGACTTGAATGACTACTGACCAGTGACCCTGACCTCACACATGATGAAGAACCGACAGAGACTGACCCTAGCTCACCTCCGGCCCCCGGTCGGATCAGCCATTAATCCCCTGCAATTTGCCTATTGGAGTCGATGATGAGCTGCAGATAATTCAGGAGCCCATTGGAGTCGGTGATGTTGTCATCTACCTGCTGAACAAAACACACTCCCATTTGGGTAAATAAGGCAGCACGGTGAGGATCATGTTTTTTGATTTCTCATGTCCCTTCATTGCCGAACAGCCTTCATTGCTGGGGAAAGGCTCCGTTCAATGGAGGCTAGTGCTTCCATTGTATCCTGGATAATGGACTACCTGACTGGCAGAGCACAGTACATGAAGGTTTCAGAGTTGTGCATCAGACATGGTTATAAACAGCACTGGGGCCCCACAGGGACTGTATTGGCTCCCTTCCTGTTTACCCTGTATACCTCGGCCTTCAGATACAAGACTGGGTCATGTCATCCGCAGAAATTCTCTGATGATTCAGCAATAGTTAGGTGTATAAAGGGAGAACGGGAGGATGAATACAGGGCTTAGGTGGAGGACTTTGTCAAATGATGCTAGCTCAATCATCTGCAACTCAACATTAGTAAGAAAAAGGAGATGGTGATGGACCTTAGGAAGACTAAGCCTGCATTGCTGCCTGTTACTATTGATTTTGAGGATGTGGATGTGGTGAGGACATACAAGTACCTGAGGGTGCACCTCGATGACCGACTTGAGTGGAGCACCATCACAGAGGCTGTGTACAAGAAGTCCAGAGTCCCCTCTACCTCCTGGGGAGACAGAGGTCCTTTGGAGTATGCAAGCCTCTCCTTCACATGTCTATTGTCATTCACTATTCCGTTGTCACCAGTACAATCTTCTATGCAGTGACATGCTGGAGCAATGGGATCAACACAGATGATGCCAACAGGCTCAATAAACTCTTTAAAAAGGCTGGCTGTGTTATAGGAGTCAAACTGACCACACTGGAGGCTGTGGTAGAACAAAGGACCCTATGGAAAATCTTGGCAATTGTGAACAATGTTTCTCACCCTTTGCATGCCACCTTGGCTGAACAGAGGAACACTTTCATTGATAGAGTAAAACAACTGCGCTGCTCAAAAGAGCACTATACGAGGTCATTCTTATCCTCTGCCATTAGGCTGTATAATGAGTTGCTCTAAAGCCAGGAAAGTGATGAACACCCCTCCTGTTCAACTGTTTGTAGTAATTTATTTTAATTCTTTCTTCTGCTCTTCTAATATTTATATCTGTGCATGAAAATGTAATGTTACTGTTACACTCTAATTTCCTTTAGGATCAGTAAAGTATCTATATCTGTCTATCTGCTCTTCCTGGGCACTGGTATAACTGCTGAAGACTGGTATAATCTAGCCTTCAACAGATCACGAACCTCCTGGTTTATCCATGGCTTTTGGTTTTTTGGAATGTTCTCAAATTACACACACATCCACACATGTCTTGATGAAGTTGGTGACAACTGTGGCATTCATATTTGAAGATGCATCCCTGAATATTGTCCAGTCCATGACTCAAAGTAGTCCTGTAAGCACTTTTCTGCCTCCCTTGGTACTCACCTTGGTGCTGTGATCATTAGTCTGTGCCTTTACACGAAGAGTGGAAATACAGCCAGGTGATTGGACCTTCCAAAGTGTGAGTATTTGATGGCATGGTAAGCTTTCTTGATGGTGGTGTAACAGTGGTCAAGTGTGTTAGCTCTTCTGGCTCTGCGGTGATAAATTGGTGGTAGTTGGTCAGAGACCTCTTCAAGCTAGCCTGGTCATGTTCAAAAATCAAATTTAATTTTAAATCTGTCCTTGTATACTTGAATTGTTAGGACTTCCACAAATAGTTTACAAGGCTTTATTGCATTACCATCAACAGTCTGAAAATCCTAACCTTTGAAGCTTTTCCTTTAATAATTTGCATTTATAAAATGGCATTTTGTTCCATTTGATTTCTGCACCTCGTGTGCTGCTTACCAATCATTTATTAAATTTTTTTCATGTAAATTCTTGGGTACAGTTTTTAACTGTTAGTAAAACAATCAATAATATTCTTCCTTTTCCTTTGATGACAGGGAAGATTAAGGTGCTCTCCTTGATTTAATAAATGTAGTAGCATTTCACCTTCTGATCGGGCCAGAAATCTTATAGACAAAATACTTTAGATGAATGAGTAAAAAAGTTGAAGGAGATCTGAAGGGTAAGTTTATCACACAGAGGGTGATAGTTATCTTGATGGAACTGCCAGAGAAAATGGTCGAGACAGATACTCTGATGACATTTAAAAGGGCGTCTGAACAAGTACTTAGTTAGAAAGGAAAAGAGTGATGTGGGCCCTCATGCAGGTCAAAGGCATGACATTGGTGATTTGTTAAGTACAACACAAGATGCTGCAACATCCTAAATTTTTCTCACTGCAAGTCATTGTTCACAGTACGTACCTATCATTCTTGTGACAAGTACTCAACCCTTCTGTGAGCTTCAGTGTTTGTCATTTTGCATTAGAAAGAGATAGCCATTAAAAATAATAGATGCAAAGCCTTGCAATTTGAACTTTATTGCAAACAGACTGCACCAAATCTTTATCTAATTGAAAATGTTATAAAAAGAACACAAAGAAGCTGATTCTCTTCAGATATGAATTGTATTTCTGATTTGGGGAGAAATTAGTTTAGGGACAGTTCTTAGGAATGGAACACTTGTGTAACCCTGGGACTGTCTGTACATTCAAACATGCTTAGTTAACAAAAATAACCATCAATCTTACATTTAAAATTTACATTTGTCCAGCTTCAACTTATCATTTGTCAAAGAGAATTCCAAACATCCACCATCCCTGGCTTGCAGAGATGTTTTGAGACATCATCCTTTAAAGTCCTGGTCTGATTTTTGTATGACTTTTCCTCTCAGGACAGCAAACTTCAGGAAAGATATATTTGCCATGAAATTACATAGCAAATGCTTTTGATCTTTTGAGCAAGTGCTGAAGTAATTGCTGTTGCCAGGTCCAAAATCTCCAAAAAGCACCGGAACATGGGGCACCCTGTAAGAAAACAAAATCATGAATTGCACTTCTGATGCTGTCATGGAGATGAAGCAGAAGTGATGGTGGAGTGGGTTACAAAAATAGTAGTGGGATAGAGTTGGAGATGATCTCTGCTGGAAATGTACATAAACAGAGCTAATAATAACCAAAAATCTTTTTTTTTTACTAATTGATGCATTGTGTAGTGAAACTGTGAGGAAGGACAGACAGATGACAGGGTAAAATTGCAGTCTGTGTGGTGTTTTGAAGTTTAACAGGGAGGCAAAATTGAATTGGGTGATGATTACAGGACTGAAGGTGTTTTATTTGAATGGACACAGTATACTGATTAAGGTAGATGAACCTTTAGTGCAGTTAGAGATTGGCACTAAAGATTGGCACATTGTGGACATCACTGAGACATGACTGAAAGAAGATCATAGTTGGGAGCTTAACAGCCAAGGACAGGCAGGAAGGCAGAGTGGGATAGTTCTTTTGTCAAAAAAATGAAATCAAATCCTTACACGGAGATGACATGGGATCAGAGAATGCAGAATCCTCGTGGGTAAAGTTAAGAAACTGCTTGGATAAAATGCCTTTGATTGGAGTAATGAACCAGATTTGATTAGGGAGCTTAAGGCAAAGGAATCCTTGGGAGTCAGTGATCATAATGCTATAGAATTCACACTACAGTTTGACAGGAAGACACAAGCAAGGATAATGGCAGAACATCAATGGCTGGAGTTTCTGGGAACAATTCAAAAGGCGCAGGACAGATAAATCGCAAAGATGAAGAAGTATTCTAAAGGGAGGATGAGGCAACTGAAGCTGACAAGGGAAGCTCTCTCTCTCTTTCTTTTATACTGTCTTTGACTTCCCTTGTCAGCCTCAGTTGCCTCAATCTTCCCTTTAGAATAATTCTTCATCTTTGAGATGTATCTGTCCTGCGCCTTTCGAATTGCCCCCAGAAACTCCAGTCATTGCTGTTCCATCTTGTGCCATTATCCCTGCTTGTGTCTTCCTGTCAAACTAGTAAATATAGCAAAAAAATCATTGAGAAGTTAGGAGATTGGGAAGATTTTAAAAACCAACAGAAGGCAACTAAAAAAAAACACAAGGAGAGAAAAGATGAAATATAAGACTATGAGATACTGGAGCAGAATTAGGCCATTTGCCCCATCAAGCCTGCTCTACTATTTGATCATAGCTGATCCATTGTCTTCTCAGCCCCAATCTCCTCCATTTTCCCTGTAACCCTTCCTGATTCAACTAATCAAAAATCTATCAAACACTGACTTAATATAACCAATTACTTGGCTTACACAGCTGACTGTGGCAACATATTGCACAGATTCACCGGTCTCTGGCTAAATAAATTCCTGCTCATCTCTGTTCTAAATGGACGTTCCTCTAATCTGAGGCTGTGCCCTATGGTCTTAGGCTCCCCCACCATAGGACGCATCCTCTCCACATCCACTCTGTCAATGCCTTTCAACATTATTTAGGCATCAATGAGATATTCCTTTTCATTATTCTTAATTCCAGTGAGTACAGTCCCAGAGCCACCAAATGTTCTTCTTCATGAGGACCCCCATTACCCTTTGCAACCTCAGATTTTTGAATTTCTCTCCATTTAGAAAATAGTCCATACTTTTATTTCTTGACCATATACTTCCGGACACTATTCCATCAGACGCTTCCTTGCCCATTCTCCTAATCTGTCTAAATCCTCCTACAGCCTCCCTGCTTCCTTTACACTACCTGTCCCACCCACCTATCTTTATATTGCCTGCAAACCTGGCCATAAAGCCATCAATTCTGTCATTCAAATCATTGATATATATGTAAAATGAATTAATCTCAACACACACCCCTGTGGAACAACACTAGTCACCAGCAGAAAAGGCTCCCTTTAATCCCATTCTTTGCCTCCTGCCAATCAACCAATGCCCCATCATGCTAGTATCTTTCCTGTAATACAAGGGTTCTTCACTTGATAAGCAGCATCATATGCAGCCCATTGTTAAAGGCCTTCTGAAAACCCAAGTAAACAGCATCCACTGACCTTCCTTTACCTATCCTGCCTGTTATTTCTTCAAAGAATTCCAACAGGTTTGTTAGGCAAGACTTTCCCTTAAGGAAACCATGCTGCCTATGGTCTATTCTATCATGTGCTTCCAAGTGCCCCAAAACAATTAACAATCGACTCCAACATTTTCCCAACCACCGTGTTCAGACGAACTGGCCGATAATTTCCTTTCTTCTGCCTCTCTCCCTTCTTGAAGAGTGGCGTAACATTTGCAATTTTCCAGTCCTCCGGAACCATGCCAGAATCTATTGATTCTAGAAAGATCATTACTAATGCTACCACACACAATCTCTTCAGCCACCTCTTTCAGAAACCTGGAGTGTAGCCCCTCTCATCCAGGTAATTTATCTACCTTCAGTCCTTTCAATTTCCCAAGTACCTTCTTCCTAATAATGGCAGCTTCATTCATTACGCTCTCGAACTTGTGGCATACTGTTAGTGTCTTCCACAGAGAGACTGATGCAAAATACTTACTCAATTCATCCACCATTTCCTTACCCTCCATTATTACCTCTCTAGCCTCATTTTCCAGCAGTCTGATATGGACTCTTGTCTCTTTTACTTTTTATCTATCTGAAGAAACTTATGGTATCCTCTTCAATATTTTTGGCTAGCATACCTTAGTATTCCATCTTTTTCTTCTTTATGACAGTTGCTTTCTGTTGATTTTTAAAATTTCCCATGTTCTAACTTTCCACTAGTTTTTACTCAATTATATTCACATTCAGATTCAGATTCAGTTTATTGTCATTTAGAAACCACAAATGCAATGCAGTTAAAAAATGAGACAATGTTCCCCCAGAATGATATCATAAAAACATATGACAAAACAGACTACAATAGAAAATCCACATAATGTTTGGCAATCCCCAATCCAGAGTCCGGAGAGGCTGCTGCTGATTAATATCACGCTACCATCTAGCGTGTTCCCTGGAAAGGAGCTCCAAATCCACCAGACAAAAACAAGACCAAAAACTAAAGCTACCAGACCTGCACAAAACCATATAATTACAACATATAGTTACAACAGTGCAAACAATAGCATAATTGATAAAAATAATTGATGAATTATATGCCTTCTCTTTGGCTTTTACTATATGTTGGCTTCAAATTATCTTGTCAGCTACAGTTGCATCATCCTGCATTTAGAATACTTTTTTGGAATGTATCTATCCTGTGCCTTCTGAAATCCCCCCAGAAATTCTAGCCATTATTGCACTGCCATCATCCTTGCTTGTGTTCCCTTCCAATCAACTTTGGCCAGCTCCTCTCTTATGCCTCTGTAACTCCATTTACTCCACTGTAATACTGATTCATCTGAATTTCACTTCTCCCTCTCAAATTACAGGGTGAATTCTATCATACTTTGATCACTGGTCCCTTTGGTTTCCTTTACCTGAATCTCTCTAATCAGTTCCAGTTCATTGCACAACACCCAGTCTGGAATAGTTGATCTCCTAATGGGCTCAAACATGAGCTGCTCAAAAAATCCATCTTGTAGGCATTCTACAAATTCCCTCTCTTGGGATCCAGCACCAATCTGATTTTCCCAATCTACCTGCATATTGAAATCCCCCATGACTATCATAACATTGTTCTTTTGACAGTGAAAATGACATTGTTCTATTGTAATTTGTAGTCCACATCTTTGCTGCTGTTTGGAGGCCCGTATTTAACTACTTGAGTTTCTTAGCTCCACCCAGAATGGTTCTATACCCTCTAATCCTACATCACCTATTTCTAGTGATTTGATTTCATTTTTTAACAACAGAACCTCCCCACACAGTTTGCCTTCCTGCCTGTCCTTGTAATACAATGTGTATCGTTAGATGTCAAGTTCACAGCTGTAATTTTCTTTCAGCCACAATTCAGTGTTGCCCACAATGTCATACGTACCTGCCAATCTCTAACTGCGCTACAAGATCATCAACCTTATTCCATGTACTGCGAGCATTTAAATATAACACCTTCAGTTCTGTATTCGTCGCCCTTTTCAATTTTGTCCACCTTTTACGTTGCAACTCATCCTGTTAACTGCAATTTTGCCCTGTCATCAGCCTGTCCTTGCTAGCAATCCCACTAGATAGTGCCTCTGCTTGTAAACCAACTGCTCTACCCTCAGCCCTATCTCTTCGGTTCCCAGCCCCCCCACCAAATTAGTTTAGCTCTAGCAAACCTGCCCACAAGGGTATTGGTTTCCCTCAGGTTCATGTGTAACCTATCCCTTTTGAAAAGGTCATACATTCCCCAGTATAAATCCTAATTATCCAAAAATCTCAACATCCCTCCTGACACCAGTTCAGCCACACATTTATTTGCCAAATGCTCCTATTCTTATGCTCACTGCAATGTGGCATAGGCAGCAATCCAGAGTTGACTACCATGCTGGTCCTGCTTTTCAGCTTTCTACCAAGCTCCATAATATCTCTCTTCAGGTCCTCCTCGCCTTTTCTACCTTCTTATTGGTGCCAATATGGTTGCTCAACATCCCCCCTCCCCCCACGTTAGAATGCCTTTATACTTAGAAATATGAAGGTAAGCTAGCCAATAATATAAAAGAGGTTTCCAAAAGATTTTTCAGATAAGTAAAAAGTAAAAGAGAGGTGAGAGTGAATATCGGACTGCTGGAAGATGATGCTGGAAGGGTAGAGATGGGGGACAAAGAAATGGCCAAAAATCTTAAGTATTTTGCATCAGTCTTCACTGTGGAAGATACTAGTGGTTAGCCAGAAATCTGAGAGAGTTAGTGAGCAGAAGAGAATGTATCGTTATTACTAAGGAGAGGCTGTAAGGTCGGAGGGTAGATAAGATACCTGGACAAAATAGACAACATCCTAGAGTTCTGAAAGAGGTGGCTGAAGAGACTGTGGAGATATTAGTAAGGATCTTTCAAAAATCAGTAGTTTCCTGAATGGCTTGGGGGGGGACTGGAATATTGCAAATGTCACTCCACTCATTAAGAAGAAAGGGAGGCAGAAGAAAAGATATGATAGGCCAGTTTGACTTCAGTGGTTGGGAAGATGTTGGAATCCAATATTAAGGATGAGGTTTCAGGGTACTTGGAAGCATATGGTAAAATAGGGCAAAGTCAGCATGGTTTTCTTGAAGGGAAATATTGCTTGAGAAATCTGTTTGAATTCTTTGAAGTAATAACAGGCAGGATAGGGAAAGGAGAGTCAGTGGATGTTGCTTACTTGGATTTGCAGAAGGTCTTTAACAATGTGCTGCATACGAGGCTGCTGAACAAGTTAAGAGCCCATTGTATTAGAGGAAAGATACTAGCATGGATATATTGGCTGACTGGTAGGAGGAAAAGAGTCGGTATAAAGGGCCCTATTCTGTTTGGCTGCCGATGACTAGTACTGATCTGCAGGGGTCAATATTGGGACCGTTCGTTTACATGTTACGTGTTAACAATTCAGATGATAGAATTGATGTCTTTATAGCTAAGTTTGCAGGAAGTACAAAGGTAGGTGGATGGGCAGGTGATGTTGAGGAAGCATGGTATCTGCAGAAGGACTTGGATAAATTGGAAGAATGGGCAAAAAAGTGGCAGACGGAACTAAGCAGTGCTTTCAAAAGGAGATTGGACAGATCTATATTGGAAAATATATTGCAGGTCTGTGGGAAATCAGACAGGTTACATTGTTTAACTAGGAGATAGCAGAGAATCAATGGATTGAATGAACTCCATCTGTGGCCCAGTGATTCTTTGATCCTGTGTATGCTTAGGATTTGCTCCTAGGTCCAGAGTAGTATTCTTGGTCTAGTAATAAATAATCAAGGATGAAATGTTTGTACTTAACTGACCTCTCCTGGCCAAGATTTTGCTTATTCAGGCATACGGTGTCATTGCCTATATCTGAACAATGTCAAGGTTCCAACATGTAATTAGGCCAACACATACATGGCCCATAGTCTGCTGATATGTAAAATAACAATGGTTTCATGTCTGTTAGAAATATACTTAACACATGATAACACTCGTGTCCAATAGGCATGGAATCAACACTTATAATTTATCTGCTAAATTAGCGCATCTTTGTCTCCATGCACCCAGCAGACAAAGGATTTGCTTCAGAGACTTCTATCTTAATTTATTTTAAAAATAAACACAATTCAATACCTTTCAGATTAAGTTGTATCCATATTACTGAAACATGACTCCGGAGGGTACTAGTGAGGGGGATTCCGAGTTGGCTTGATGATAGAAAACAGAGGGTGATGTTTGAAGGTCCATTCTCCAGCTGGAGGCCTATGACTAGTGAGGTAACCCATGTGTCCCTGTTGAGACCACTGTTATTCCTGTAAATGATTTGGATCTGAATGTACATGGTATGATTAGCTAGTTTGCTGATAACATTAAATTAGAGGGTCTTTTGATAGTGAAGCAGGTTAAGTGAATTATAGAGAGTTCTTGAGTAGTTAGGAAGATGAGCTGAGGATCTCAGCTTAGATAATTCTTAGGTAATCCATTATTGACATTCATACCAGGGCAGGACTTGCAGTGAATGAGAAGGCACCGAAGAGTGTTTTGGAATAGAGGAAACTTTGAGTATAAATGCACCATTCACTTAAAATAACCACGCAATTAGACAAGGTGGTGAAGAAAGTGTTTAGCATTCTGGTCTTCCTCCATTAGGACACTAAGTTTAGGAGTAGGGTCATCATGCTGCAGTTATATACAGTCAGTTGTTGCTGAATCCGCACTTGCAGTATTGTATATATTTTTGTTCACCCACTTATAGGAAAGGTGGCTTTAAGAAGATGGTGCAGAAGAGATTTATGACAATGCTGCTTGTACTAGAAGGCCGGAATGATAGGGAGAGGTTGGCCACACTGGATCGTCATTCCTTGGAGAATAGGTGAATAAGGAGTGATTGTTCATAGAAATGTATAAAATCATGAGGAGTATTGATAATGTGGATCACCATTGTCTATTCCCCATGGATGGGGAGTCCAAAACTAGAGAACACAAACAGAAGATAAGAAGGGAGAGGTTTTAAAGAAACCTTAGAGGTAACTTGTTTTATTTTACATAGAAGGTAGAATGAGCTGCCAGATGAAGTGGTTAAGTTGGGAACATTTGCACCATTCAGGAGGCATTTGGATAGGTACATGGAGGGGAGGAAATTATGGACTGAATGTGGGAAAATAGAATTGGGAAGAAGGACGAATCAGTTGGGCCAAAGGGTCTGCTTCTATGCTGTATTACTATGTGACTTCATAACTCTAACCAAAACTATAGAGCCAACGTCTGATGGAAATAAACACCCATGTGTCCATCATGCTGATAAATTTACTGTGCTTTTTTCCGTTTTTAAAGCTCAGGTATGAGTATTGCTGGCAAAAAGTAATTTATCTAAACTTGGCTTATTTCTCTGACATTCCTTTTTTGTGAGTTAGACAGAAAGAAAGCATATAAGTGATGATATTTAGCTCTGTTAACTGTCAAAAGTTATTTTCCTTTTGTAATGGAAACTAAATATTATACACGTTGTTGAAGGAAATATACAACATGTCTTGCAAGAATAGGCAGAGGATAGCTGATACCACCCTTGTCATTTGTCTGTGGATGTTGCAGAAAGCATGCACTTCCTTAGTTGAAAGCAGAATGACACTCTCTTAAAGTGACCAGTCAGGAAATGAAACGAAGTTATGGACATTGGCTGAGTACCAAATTCTCTATACTCACATAGACAGGACAATCATCCATGACATAGAATTAAATGCCAATTTGCTATAATAAAGTCCATAAATATAGTAACAATAATTTAATCAAATTGATTAAGATTTAACACTATTGCACTTAGATTCTAATTTGTTTTCAATTTGCCATTTTCATGGGAAGAGATTTTGTGTTATCACAGGCCTATTGGTAAACCACTGAATCAGACTATGGGGCCTCTAATGGACTTAAACTGACTTACAATCCAACATCATCAATGGATGAAACCAGAGGAGTCTGCATTTGGAGGGTAATCCAGTCCATCTGAGTTGTGCCTAGGCCCAGGGGTTCCCATCCTTTTTTATGCCATGGAGCCTTACCATTAACCAAGGGATTTGTGCATTCCAGTTTGGAAACCCCTGTACCCAGCTGGTGAAAGCAAAATTCTACACCAAGAAACTGCAGAGTTGTGGATACAGTTCAGTACGTCATGGGAACCAGCCTCTCCTTTATGGACTCTGTCAGCAGCCAGCATTATCAAATTATTCAACCCAGACATTTTCTGTTCTTCCCTCTTCCATCAGGCCAAAGATACAAAATCTAGATAGCACGTAGCACACGGTGTAAGGACAGATTCTGCCACACTGATATGAGACTCTGGTACGATAAGATGGACTCTTGACCTTGCAATCTACCTTATTGTGATGTTGCACTTCCTCTTTTAGCTGCACCATACTTTTTTTTTGCAGCATTTACACTTCATTCTGCATTGTTATTGTTTTACCTTATTCTGCCTGAATGTAGTGTGTAATGATCTGATCTGTATAAACATTATGCAAGACAAGCTTTTCGTTGTATCTTGGTACGTGACAATAATGCACCAATGCCAATACCATGATAAGTACTGACTTAACTCATGGTAATTCACACCAGTGACTGCAACTCATTTGGAAGAAAGTTCACCTATAGCAACACTTATGATATAGTTTTTTAAAGCTCCATTTCATCTGCTGACTGATTGTTTATAACTCTGTGCATTCAGACGATAAATGAATGTACCCGTAACCCTGATTCTGGATAGCCTCCAGTTCAGTTGAAACTTCATCTTCAGGTTCATGTGCAACCAGACAGTGAAAGAAAGCAACGTTTGATGGATTGGTTCTGACAAGTTCCAGTCCTCCTTTGGAATGGATATGATTGATTCTGACAGCCTCAATTGATTTTTCTTTGCGTTTGCTCTTTGGATGTGGGTAATGCTGACAAGCCATGTTCTTTGCCCTTCCCTTATTACCCTGACAAACTGAATGGCTTGCTGGGCAATTTCAGAGAGTATTAACATCAACCATTTAGTGTGGAAATAGAGTTCCATGTGGGCCAGACTAAGCATGGATGGTGGAGTCCCTTCCTTGTACATGTACACTGCTGAATCATTTAGATTTTATGGCTATTATCTTTTCTGCTGATGATCAAGAAAACCAAGGTGATTTGCTTAAACTTCACAGCTGGTCCTGTTGAGATTTTAACTGATGGGTTTAGGTTACTATTAAAGTAATGCCACCATATCTCCAAATGTTTGCTGCATGGGCTCAGGCTGAGCACTAAGTTTATTTTATAACATAATAGTGTAATAAGAATAAAGTTCAGTAACAGCTTTTCACCTGGCAATCCTGGCCTCGCCTCTCAGAGATGTTCATTCTGTCCTATCCATTTTTCACTCACCACTTTAGCAGTTTAAATCTAACTTGCCTTCTCTTTTCCCTAATTCTGATGAAATATCCTGACCTTATATATTCAATGTGCTTCCACGGACGCAACCTGACCTGGTGTCTGTTTCCAGAATAAAACTGGACAGAATACCTTGCATGGACTTAAAAATAATCAGCTCTTGTTCTACGCTCCTGCATCATCACTCTTTTTTCACCACAAGAAGACACCGACCAAAGTGAGTGGCCAGAGGAGATCAGTGGGGTTCTTAACATTAATATTGAACTCTACAGGGTCTTATAGCATCAGGTCAAAGGTAGGAAAGGAATCACCACCTGCTACCTCTCTCAAATACCAAATCAGTGCTCCTCCATGATCGACAACATATGGAAGATGCACGGTGTAGCAAGGCCATGGAGTATACTCTGCATGGTGAAAACATGGAACACTAGATATAGCTCATTGGCACTACATTCTTAGCTAGCAATAGCTGTGTGTATAAAGGGAGAATGGGAGGATGAATATAGGGCCTTGGTGGAGGACTTTGTCAAATGGTGCAGACTAAATCATCTGCAGTTCAACATCAGTAAGACAAAAGATATGGTAATTGACTTTAGGAAGACTAAGCCTGCATTGCTCCCCGTTATTATTGATGGTGAGAATCTACAAGTAGGTACGGGTGCACCTGGATGATAGACTTTAGTGGGGCACCAACACAGAGGGTGTGTACAAGAAGGGCCAGAGTTGCCTCTACTTCCTAGGAGATAGAGGTCCTTTGGAGTATGCAGTCCTCTCCTTCGCATACTCTACCAGTCTGTTGTCACCAGTATAATCTTCTATGCAGTAGTGTGCTGGGACAATGACATCAACACGGGTGCTGCCAACAGGATCAATACACCAATTAGAAAGGCTGGCTCTGTTATAGGAGTCAAACTGGCCATACTGGAGGCTGTGATAGAACAAAGGACCCTATGGAAAATCTTGGCAATTCTGGACAATGTTTCTCACCCTCTGCATGCCACCTTGGCTGAACAGAGGAACACTTTTAGTAATAGACTAAAACAAATATGTTGCTCCAAAGAGCACTATACGAGGTCATTCTTATCCTCTGCCATTAGGCTCTATAATGAGTCGCTCTAAAGCCAGGAAAGTGATGAACACCCCTCCTGTTCAACTGTTGGTAGTAACTTATTTTAATTCTTTCTACTTCTCTTCCAATATTTATATCTGTGCATGAAAATGTAATGTTACTGTTACACTCTAATTTCCTTTAGGATCAGTAAAGTATCTATATCTGTCTATCTGCTCTTCCTGGGCACTGGTATAACTGCTGAAGACTGGTATAATCTAGCCTTCAGCAGATTACGAACCTCCTGGTTTATCCATGGCTGTTTTGGTTTTTTGGAATGTTCTCAAGTTACACACACATTCACAGATGTCTTGATGAAGTCGGTGACAACTGTGGCATTCATATTTGAAGATGTATCCCTGAGTATTGTCCAGTCCATGACTCAAAGTAGTCCTGTAAGCACTTCTTCGCCTCCCTTGGTATTCACTTTTGGTGCTGTGATCATTAGTCTGTGTCTTTACACGAGGAGTGGAAATACAGCCAGGTGATCGGACCTTCCAAAGTGTGAGTATTTGATGGCATGTTAAGCTTTCTTGATGGTGGTGTAACAGTGGTCAAGTGTGTTGGCTCTTCTGGTTCTGCGGTGATAAATTGGTGGTAGTTGGTCTATAATGAATCAACCTATGAAGTCATTCTTACCTTCATCCATTAGGCTCTGTAATGCGTCAACCTATAGCCAAGGAAGTGATGACCCCGCTCCTGTTAGGCTGTTTGAGGTAACTTACTTTTTTATTCTTTCTCACATCTCTTCTAATATTGCACTTGTAATGCTATGGTGACACTGTATTTCCCTTTGGGATCAATAAAGTATCTATACATCTATCTATCTAAATCTTGAGTATATAACAGGGGACTAGGCCTTTGGAAAATTGAGAAGAAACCAGCATAAGGGAGAAATCTGGACACAAGAGACTACAGATGCTGGAATCTGGAGAGAAACAATGATGGTGGAGGAACTAAGTGGGTCAGGTAGCATTTATGGAGGGAATTGTAAAATTGATATTTTGGCTCAAGATCCTTCATCTGTAGTAAAAGACCAATGAAGGGTGTCAACCTAAAATGATAAATGTCCACTTCCCTTCACAGATGCTGCCTGATTACATCTTGTTTGTTGCTAAAGGAGAAATCTACTTCAAATCAAACTCTCCAATCTATCGATCCTAGAGGGAGAAGTGTTGGTGTTGGAAAGAGTAACTATCAGACACTCATCTCCATGATCCAAGCATGGGACATCCCTATTCCAGATCTGCAGTCTGCTCTGCAATGCTTATGACTCCACTTACACAATCCCAAAACTAGCCCTTTGGCCCAACTCAACCATGCCGACTAAGATGCCCACCTGAGCTCATCCCATTTGCCCATCTCCCTTAAAATCTTTTCTATCTATATGATGTCCAAGTATCTTTTAAATGCTGCTATTAGACTTGTGTCAGCCACTTCGTTGGGCAGCTTGCACGATATATGTGCCACCCTTTTGCAGTAAATCTTTCCCATCTCAGTTTATACTTATGTCATTGAGCTGTAGATTTCCCAACCCTGAGAAAAAGACTGAGTGCATCCATACAATCTCATAGAATTCTACTGAAGCATAGCTTGATTTATACATTAATTTATTATCACACTTATTGTTACATGTTCAAAGTTACAGCAAGTAGCATACTGTTCATACAGATCAATTCAGTACACAGTGCATTGAGGTAGTACAAGGTAAAATAATAACAGAATTGAGAATAAATGAGAACATCTACAGAGAAAGTGCAGTTTATTTAGACAATAAGATGCAAGATCATACAAGGTAGATTGTGAAATCAAGAGTCTATCTTACTATAGAATGAAGCACTCAATGGCTTTATAACAATGGGACAGGAGGTGCCCTTGAGCCTGGTATGACAGGCTTTCAGGCTTTAGGATTTTCTATCTGATAGGAGAGGGTATGGGTGGGGTATTTTATTTTCCTGGCTGCTTTACTGAGGCTTCCTGGTTTATTATCATTAGACTAGAAAGCTAATCCTATTTCAAGAAGGAGCATAGAAAAGCTTTCCAGGGACAGTATCAAGTAATGTGAAAATGAAATTCACAAGAGAAGCTAGCATTCATGACCACAGCCATGTCACAGAACAGAAACTGAATAATGGTGATAGGCAACAGATCAGATCAGGACTCCGTTGGCTTGCCACAAGTAATTGTAACAATGGTTATCTTCATCAGCTCTCTTCTCAATCATCATAGATGTGAGCATAAGACCATGAATTCAGCCTTTGGCTGAAAGTTGACAAGAAATACTTGAGCCACAGAAATGGTAAAATATGATTCTGACCAACAAGGAAGTCTAACTAGTTCAGCCCGGCATCTAAAGAAATTACATTAACTCAATTTCTCATTATCACACCCCTGAGATCATATTCAGAATCAAAATCAGAATCAAGTTTATTATCACAGGCATGTGATGTGAAATCTGTTAACTTAGCAGCAGCAGTTCAATGCAATACATAATCTAGCAGAGAGAGAGAGAGAGAGAGAGAAAAAAAAATTAATAATAAATAAAATAAAACACAATAAACAAGTAACTCAATTATGTTTATTGAATAGATTAAAAAATGTGCAAAAACAGAAATACTGTATATTTAAAAAAGTGAGGTAGTGTCCAAAGCTTCAATGTGCATTCAGGAATTGGATGGCAGAGGGGAAGAGGCTGTTCCTGAATTGATGAGTGTGTGCCTTCAGGCTTCTGTATCTCATATCTGATGGTAACAGTGAGAAGAGGGCATGCCCTGGGTGCTGGAGGTCCTTAATAATGGATGCTGCCTTTCTGAGACACTGCTTCCTAAAGATGTCCTGGGTACTTTGTAGGCTAGTACCCAGGATGGAGCTGACCAGATTTACAATCCTCCACAATTTCCTTCGGTCTTGTGCAGTAGCCCCTCCATACCAGACAGTGATGCATCCTGTCAGAATGCTCTCCACGGTACAACTATAGAAGTTTTTGAGTGTATTCGTTGACATATCAAATCTCTTCAAACTCCTGCTGTCTTGCCTTCTTTATGACTACATCAATATGTTGGACCAGGTTAGATCCTCAGAGATCTTGACACCCAGGAACTTGAAGCTGCTCACTCTCTCCATTTTTGATCCCTCTATGAGGATTGGTATGTGTTCCTTCATCTTACCCTTCCTGAAGTCCACAATCAGCTCTTTTGTCTTACTGACGTTGAGTGCCAGGTTGTTGCTGCGGCACCATTCTACTAGTTGGCATATCTTACTCCTGTACGCCCTCTCGCGTCTCCACCTGAGATTCTACCAACAATGGTTGTATCATCAGCAAATTTATGGATGGTATTTGAGCTATGCCTAGCCAAACAGCCAAGGGTATATAGAGAGTAGAGTAGTGGGCTAAGCACACAACCCTGAGGTGCCCTAGTGTTGGTTCTCAGCGAGGAGGAGATGTTATCACCAATCCGCACAGAATGTGGTCTTCCAGTTAGGAAGTCGGGGATCCAATTGTAAAAGGACTTACAGAGGCCCAGGTTCTGCAACTTCTCAATCAGGAATGTAGGAATGATGATATTAAATGCTGAGCTATAGTCGGTGAACAGCATCCTGATGTAGGTGATTGTGTTGTCCAGGTGGTCTAAATCCGTGTGGAGAGCCATTGAGATTGCGTCTGCTATTGACCTATTGTGGCGACAGGCAAATTGCAATGGGTTCAGGTCTTTGCTGAGGCAGGAGTTCAGTCTAGTTATAACCAACGTCTCAAAGCATTTCATCACTGTTGATATGAGTGCTACTGGGCCGTAGTCATTAAGGCAGCCCACGTTATTATTCTTAGGCACTGGTATAATTGTTGTCTTTTTGAAACAAGTGGGAACTTCTACTCGTAGTAGTGAGAGGTTAAAAATGTCTCTGAATACTCCCGCTAGCTGGTTGGCACAGGTTTTCAGACCCTTACTAGGTACTCCATCAGGACCTTCCGTCTTACATGGGTTCATTCTCTTTAAAAACAGTTTAACATCGGCCTCTGATACAGAGATCAGAGGGTCATCAGGTGCAGCAAGGATCTTCACAGCCATAGTTGTGTTCTCCCTTTCAAAGCGTGCATAGAAGGCGTTGAGTTTATCTGGTAGTGAAGCATCACTGCCATTCATACTATTGGGTTTTGCTTTGTAGGAAGTAATGTCTTGCAAATCATGCCAGAGTTGTCATACATCCGATATTGCCTCCAACCTTGTTCAAAATTGGCTCTTCACCCTTGAAATAGCCCTCCGCAAATCATACTGGTTTTCTGGTACAGGCCTGGGTTGCCAGACTTGAATGCCACAGATCTAGCCTTCAGCAGATGACTTACCTCCTGGTTCATCCACGGCTTTTGGTTTGGAAGTGTATGGAAGGTCTTTGTAGGCACACACTCATCCACACAGGTTTTAATGAAGTCGGTAACAACTGCAGCATACTCATCCAGATTCATACATGAATCCCTGAATACAGTCCAGTCCACCGATACAAAGCAGTCCTGGAGGCGCTCCTGTGCTTCCCTTGTCCAAACCTTCTTGGTCCTCACTACTGGTGCTGCAGTCTTCAGTCTCTGCCTATATGCAGGGAGTAGAAGTACAACTAAGTGATCAGACTTCCCGAAGTGAGGGTGTGGAACAGCACAGTAGGCATTCTTGAAGATGGAGTGACAATGGTCGAGTGTATAGTTTCCTCTGGTGTTACAATTGATCTGTTGATGGTAGTTGCTTAGTGATTTTTTTCAGACTGGCCTTGTTAAAATCTCCCAAAATGATGGTGAGGCATTAGGGTGTGCTGTTTCATACATGTTGATCCTATTGCTCAGATCATCTAAAGCCTGCTTAACATTGGCCTGAGGTGGAATGTAAACTGCTACCAGATTAACCCCAGCGAACTCACGTGGTAGGTAAAAAGGACCATTATTGACCAGTACCTTATCTGAACTCTAAATAGCAGAGCAGCAACTGAGCATCCATTGGCGAGGATCTGACCTCCTGATTCCATGAGGTTTTTTCCACAAGGCACATCAGGAGTGAGATGGAGTCCATTTGCCGGGATGAGGGTCAGCATTGAAGAAAACCTGACCTTATCTGGGAATAACAGGTGCTAGCAGGCACTCTGTCCACTTCTCCAACAGCAGCCTAATGTGTTTGCAATGCAGAGCCATATAAAATGCACTTCAGCAACTTATTAAGGTTTCTTCAGCAAAGTCCCAAACATACAGCCTCTGTCAACCAAGCAAATGGCAGCAGATGCACTTGCAAAACCCTTCATTCCTTAGTAGCATAGAATAATTATGGGGGGAAATAAGGTCATTTCCATTGTTGAGTCTAAGCTCAAATCAGATTATCCTATCTCAGAGAAATCGTAAGTTTATCTCCACCGTGAGATGAAAAATCTAGGGTTCCTGACATGAAAGAAATTAAAAGCACCTTTTCCCCCAAGAACTACAGTTGGTCACAAAACGGATGTCCACCATCAATGGTGAGTCCTGAGTTTAAGGCCTAATGTTCAGGAATCGGCAGTTGCTGGATTTATGCTGAGGCCCAAGGGTTAATGGGAAGTCCAGAGGTTGAGGCCTGTGGGTAGGAGGCCTGAGTGTGTAAAACTGTGAGTCTGCTGGGTGGTTGCAGGCCTAATGTCTGCAAATCTGACTCCAAGTCCGGGTCAGATGAAGGTTGGAGGCCAAGGATAGCCTGTCCCAGAGTTGGAGGACTGTGCATGTGCATGGGTGGGTGGGCATGAGGGAGGAACGGGGTTATTTTGCCGTTGTTGCTTTGTTGCTTGCTGTGTTCTGTTCTGTTGTGTTTAATGTTGTTCTACCGAGAACTGCGGGTATGCAAAGTTGGCGCCAGGATTTGTGGTGACACTCGTGGGCTGCCCCCAGCACATCGCTGGGTGTGTTGGTTATTAACGCAAGTGACACATTTATCTGTATGTTTTAATGTACATGTAATAAACAAATTTGAATCTTGAACCTAGCTAGAAAGGAGAGATGTTGGTTCGGATATCTGGCCCTAATCAAGCTTTGCTGGAAACTGCATGTGTGTGGATGTGGTTGAGGATGAGATCAGGCTTGGCCTGGTGCCTCCTCACAAGCAAACAGCTGGGCAACATTTGCAGTTTAGTTGTGCAAAGAAATCTGCAGCATGGGGAAAAGGCTTGGTCAGAATAAGCCTGAATCAGGGGACTCAAAAATGCAGAAAAAGTGACAGAAAATAAATTAAAATGACAGAGTCATTAACAAGAAATGGGTGAAAAACCATCTTCAGGCTTTATATATTTTTCAGGGCCTATTGCAGAAAATGTAGCTATTTTGATTGATGGTATAACCGTTAAGGGATTGGTTAATTGAGGTGCAATGACAGATATTTAGACATCCATTTATGACAGGGATCCATTGGAGATGAACCCATGCGAGTCCAGGTTAGCTTCTGAAATTTGTTTTATCATTGAATTTTGAAAATGCACTTTGAAATTCAGTTTCAGAGTTTCTTCAGTCGATAGTGTTTGTGGTTTCTCCAGCTGCTTCACTGGGCTCCTCTGATCAACTTCAGCCTTCCCCTTAAAAAGATCAGAAGTATACTTTGAAAAAATTAGCTTTATGAAATGAATTAGGATTGCTTCTTAGATCAGCAATTGCCTTCAACCAGAACATGATTGGTATATCAAAAGTTGCAGAAGCTTGAAGTGGTTCTTATAATTAGAAGCAAGGCAATATTTCAGAATCTGAACTAATTTTCTCTTATAAAGAATTCACATGAAGATCTAATCAGAAAATAAAATGTTTTGCTGAAGACCCAGGAAACACCTCTTGCTAATACCTTGGTTCTTCAATTTGGTAGGTATTAAAAGATAAGGAAAACTATTTGACCCACCGCAGAATAAAAAATTTAAACATCTTCATAAAATCAGGCTTCATTGTGCTTATTGCAGCATTGAAATGAAATTACCAACAGCTTGCAACAACGAATTGCTCTTTATTGTTTTATTTCAGATGCAGACTTTGGACTTGCATCTTGAACTGACTGGCTATTTCAGAGGCTAGTCTGGAATTGTATGGGTGAAAAGGCAGATTTCATGGCCTGAGTGACATTAGTGATGCTAAATGTGTCTTATAATAATCTAGTTCTCTCTTAGTTACCATCATTGATACAAGATTTGCATTTGAGATATATTTGGTTAACTGAAATTTAAATCCCCAATTTATACTTTGTCTCAGGAAAATAGCCTAGTACTCAGGACAGTAGCTTATCCTCCAATTTGCAGTATTTCCCATCATGTTCCAATTACATCATGTGTTACGGTTCTTTGTGAAAGTACAGTTTGGTTACAAGTTCTTACTACCGTCTACTGAGTATACATTTTTGCCTTTAAATTTCAGAACAAATTGAGATGTAATCCAAGTGTTGAAATAACATGTGTGAGTCCTTACAAAAAGGAAACTGAAACCACCAAGAACATAATAAATAGAAGCAAATGTAGACCATTTGGCCCTTCAAGCGTTTCCTGTTGATGACTGACCTTTCCCCTTGGTACTGCTTTCCGATACTAAACCTATGACTAACAATCAATTGATTCCTGGTTTCTGGATTATGAATGCAGACTTTGATTTAAAACCTCCATATATCCCTCAGCTTCATTCACAACACCAGAGTAATTTCAATTAATTTTCCAGAAATTAGAGATATACTTCAGCTAACAAAAATAGATAGAAATTCACTCTGTGAAAAACTGATAAAGGCTTAGAGAATGAGTATTCATTCCCAGTAGAAGGTGTTAATGTGTTCACAGTAACGGCATCATATTGTATTCTGTGTCTGAGAATGAGTTTGTGTACAGTGCTACTGTCTGGGGATGAACTTCTGTGCAAGTGTTTTGATAGCAGAATTCAGTCATTTGAATATGACGGGTAAACAAACAGCTCAAGCAAAGAAGATAATCTTAGCAGAGGGTGGCTCTGATGTCTCACAGCACCAACAATCCTGGTTGAACCCTAACCTCCGTTGCTGTCTGTGTGAAGCTCTTCCTGTGACCACATGGAGCTTTCCTCTGGGTGCTCATTTCTGCTTACACCCCAAAGACATCCAAGTTCATTAGCCACAGTTGCCCTTCTGCAGGTGTGTGTGTTAGATTCTGAGTGAGGAATGTGGGAAAAATAAATATGGGATTGGTGTAAAATAGGTGTTTTTTGGTCAGAATACACTCAATGAATAGAATGGCCTCCTTCTGTGCAGTGTGCCATAGGCCATTATGACTCTATTCATGACAGCAAGAAGTAAATAAAATCTCCACAAATCATGGATCAAGTATATTCTGTGGCCACTTTATTAGGTACCTCCTGTACCTAATAAAGTGGCTGCCGAGTGTACATAAGGCCATAGGACATAGGAGCAGTATTAGGACATTCTGCTCCACCATTTCATCAGATCCCAGATCCCATTCAAACCCATACACTTGTCCTTTCACCATAACCCTTGATGCCCAACCAATAAGGAATCTGTCAACTTCCGTTTTGAATATACCCACGGACTTGGCCTCCACCACAGCCTGAGGCAGTGCATTCCACAGATCCACCACTCTGTGGCTGAAAAAAATCCTTTTTATAAACAGTCGCCCCTCAAATTTTGAGGCTGTGCCTTTTAGTTCTGGATATCCACACCAGAGGAAACATCCTCTCCACATCCACCTTATCTAGTCCATTCAACAATAAGTACTGGATTACTGCCTGTGCCACGCGACAGTGAGAGTAGGAATGGAATTAGGTGGAGGATGAACGCGTGGCTGAGGGATTGGAGCAGGGGGCAGGGATTCAAGTTTCTGGATCATTGGGACCTCTTCTGGGGCAGGCGTGACCTGTTCAAGAAGGACGGGTTACACTTGAATCCTGGGGGGACCAATATCCTAGCGGGGAGGTTTGCTAGGGCTACAGGGCAGACTTTAAACTAGTAAGATGGGGGGGGCGGAAATCAATTTGAGGAAACTATGGGAGAGGAGGTTAGTTCACCAGTAGAGCAAGTAAGTAGATAGTGTGTGAGGGAGGAAAGGCAGGTGATGGAGAAGGTATGCGCTCAGCCCGAAGATGTAGGGAAGAAGAAAGAAAAGGATAATAAATTTGAATGCATTGCTAGGGATGAAAAGAGAGGAGGAGGTGGAGAGTATCTTAAATGTATCTATTTTAATGCTAGGAGCATTGTAAGAAAGGTGGATGAGCTTAAAGCGTGGATTGATACCTGGAATTATGATGCTGTAGCTATTAGTGAAACATGGTTGCTGGAAGGGTGTGATTGCCAACTAAATATTCCTGGATTTAGTTGCTTCAGGTGTGATAGAGTAGGAGGGGCCAGAGGAGGAGGTGTTGCATTGCTTGTCCGAGAAAATCTTATGGCGGTGCTTTGGAAGGATAGATTAGAGAGCTCCTCTAGGGAGGCTATTTGGGTGGAATTGAGGAATGGGAAAGGTGTAGTAACACTGATGGGAGTGTATTATAGGCCACCTAATGGGGAGCGTGAGTTGGAAGAGCAAATGTGTAAGGAGATAGCAGATATTTGTAGTAAACACAAGGTGGTGATTGTGGGAGATTTTAATTTTCCACACATAGATTGGGAAGCTCATTCTGTAAAAGGGCTGGATGGTTTAGAGTTTGTGAAATGTGTGCAGGATAGTTTTTTGCAACAATACATAGAAGTACCGACTAGAGATGGGGCAGTGTTGGATCTCCTGTTAGGGAATGCGATAGGTCAGCTGACAGATGTATGTGTTGGGGAGCACTTCGGGTCCAGTGATCACAATAGCATTAGCTTCAATATAATTATGGAGAAGGACAGGACTGGACCTAGAGTTGAGATTTTTGATTGGAGAAAGGCTAACTTTGAGGAGATGTGCAGGGATTTAGAGAGAGTGGATTGGGTCAAGTTGTTTTATGGGAAGGATGTAATAGAGAAATGGAGGTCATTTAAGAGTGAAATTATGAGGGTACAGAATCTTTATGTTCCTGTTCGGTTGAAAGGAAAGGTTAAAGGTTTGAAAGCGTCATGGTTTTCAAGGGATATTAGAAACTTGGTTCAAAAAAAGAGGGATGTCTACAATAGATATAGGCAGCATGGAGTAAAGGAATTGCTCGAGGAATATAAAGAATGTAAAAGGAAACTTAAGAAAGAGATTAGAAAAGCTAAAAGAAGTTAAGAGTTTGGTTTGGCAAATAAGGTTGAAGTAAATCCGAAAGGCTTCTACAGTTATATTAAAAGCAAGAAGATAGTGAGGGATAAAATTGGTCCCTTAGAGAATCAGGGTGGTCAGCTATGTGTGGAGCCGAGGGAGATGGGAGAGATTTTGAACGATTTCTTCTCTTCGGTATTCACTAAGGAGAAGGATATTGAATGGTGTAAGGTGTAGGAAACAAGTAAGGAAGTTATGGAACCTATGACAATTAAAGAGGTGGAAGTACTGGCGCTTTTAAGAAATTTAAAAGTGGATAAATCTCCGGGTCCTGACAGTATATTCCCCAGGACCTTGAGGGAAGTTTGTGTAGAGATAGCAGGAGCTCTGACGGAGATCTTTCAGATGTCATTAGAAACGGGGATTGTGCCGGAGGATTGGCGTATTGCTCATGTGGTTCCATTGTTTAAAAAGGGTTCTAGAAGTAAGCCTGGCAATTATAGACCTGTCAGTTTGACATCAGTGGTGGGTAAATTAATGGAAAGTATTCTTAGAGATAGTATTTATAATTATCTGGATAGACAGGATCTGATTAGGAGTAGCCAGCATGGATTTGTGCGTGGAAGGTCATGTTTGACAAACCTTATTGAATTTTTTGAAGTAGTTACGAGGAATGTTGACAAGGGTAAGGCAGTGGATGTAGTCTATATGGACTTCAGCAAGGCCTTTGACAAAGTTCCACATGGAAGGTTAGTTAGGAAGGTTCAGTCGTTAGGTATTAATGCTGGAGTAATAAAATGGGTTCAACAGTGGCTAGATGGGAGATGCCAGAGAGTAGTGGTGGATAATTGTTTATCAGGATGGAGGCCGGTGACTAGCGGGGTGCCTCAGGGATCTGTTTTGGGCCCAATGTTGTTTGTAATATACATAAATGATCTGGATGATGGGGTGGTAAATTGGATTAGTAAGTATGCTGATGATACTAAGGTAGGAGGTGTTCTGGATAATGAGGTGGGTTTTCAAAGCTTGCAGGGAGATTTATGCCGGTTAGAAGAATGGGCTGAACGTTGGCAGATGGAGTTTAATGCTGAGAAGTGTGAGGTTCTACATTTTGGCAGGAATGATCCAAATAGAACATACAGGGTAAATGGTAGGGCATTGAGGAATGCAGTGGAACAGAGAGATCTAGGAGTAACAGTGCATAGTTCCCTGAAGGTGGAGTCTCATGTAGATAGGGTGGTGAAGAAGGCTTTTGGAACGCTGGCCTTTATAAATCAGAGCATTGAGTACAGAAGTTGGGATGTAATGTTAAAATTGTACAAGGCATTGGTAAGGCCAAATTTGGAATATTGTGTATAGTTCTGGTCACCGAATTATAGGAAAGATATCAATAAATTAGAGAGAGTGCAGAGACGATTTACTAGGATGTTACCTGGGTTTCAGCACTTAAGTTACAGAGAAAGGTTGAACAAGTTAGGTCTCTATTCATTGGAGCGTAGAAGGTTGAGGGGGGATTTGATCGAGGTATTTAAAATTTTGAGAGGGATAGATAGAGTTGACGTGAATAGGCTGTTTCCATTGAGAGTAGGGGAGATTCAAACGAGAGGACATGATTTGAGAGTTAGAGGGCAAAAGTTTAAGGGAAACACGAGGGGGTATTTCTTTAGTCAGAGAGTGATAGCTGTGTGGAATGAGCTTCATGTAGAAGTAGTAGAGGCCAGTTCAGTTGTGTCATTTAAGGTAAAATTGGATAGGTATATGGACAGGAAAGGTGTGGAGAGTTATGGGCTGAGTGCGGGTAGGTGGGACTAGGTGAGATTAAGAGTTCGGCACGGACTAGGAGGGCCGGAATGGCCTGCTTCCGTGCTGTGATTGTTATATGGTTATATGGTTATAAGTAGGTTTCAATGAGATCCCCATGCATTCTTCTAAATTCCAGTAAGTACAGGCCTAAAGCTGCCAAATGCTCCTCATATGATAACCCCTTCATTTCAAGAATAGTCCTTGTGAACCTCCTCTGGACTCTGTCCAATGACAATACTTCCTTTCTGAGATAAGGGGCACTAATCTGTTGACAATAATCCAAGTGTGGCCTTTATAAGTTTCTTATAAAGCTTCAACATTAACTCCTTGTATTTATATTCTATTCCCCTTGAAATAAATGCCAGTGTTGCATTTGCCTTCTTTACTATAGACTCAACAACTAAATTAACCTTCTGAGAGTCTTGCACAAAGACTTCTAACTCCCTTTGCACCTCTGATTTTTGAATTTTCTCCCCATTTCAATAATAGTCCGCACCGTTGTACCTTTTACCAAAATGCATTATCGTACATTTCCCAACAATGTATTCTATCTGCCACTTTTTTCCCCATTCTTCCAGTTTGTCTGAGTCCTGCTGCAATTGCATTGCTACCTCAGCACTACCTACCCCTCCGCTTATCCACAAACTTTGCCACAAAGCCACCAAATCCATTATCAAAAGCATTGAAAAACAATGTGAAGAGCGGCAGTCCCAATACTGACCCCTAAGGAACACTCCTGGCAACTTGCAGCCAACCAGAAAAGGACCCCTTTATTCCCAGTCACTGCCTTCTGCCTGTCAGCCATTCCTCTGTCCATGCCAGTATCTTTCCTGTATAGGAGTTCATCTTGTTAATCAGCCTCATGTGAGGCACTTTATCAAATGCCTTCTGAAAATCTAAGTAAGTGACTTTCATGGTCTTCTGCTGTTGCAGCCCATCCTCTTCAAGGTTCGATGTGTTGTATGTTTGAAAATGCTCTTCTGCATACCACTGTTGTAACACTGTATATTTCAGTTACTGTCTTCCTCCTGCTTCAACCTGTCTGGCCATTCCCCTGTAACCTCGCTCATTAACAAGGTATTTCCATCCACACAGCTCTTGCTCACTAATTTTTTTTCCTGCACCATCTCTGTAAACTCTAGAGTCTGTTGTGCATGAAAATCCCAGATCAGCGGTTTCTGAGATACTCAAACCACTCTGTCTGGCATCAACAATCATTCCATGGTCATAGTCACTTAGATCACATTTCTTCCCTATTCTGATGTTTGCTCTGAAAAGCAACTGATCCCCTTAACCATGTCTGCATGCTTTTATGCATTGAGTTGCTGCCATATGATTGGCTGATTTTATAGTTGTGTAGGAAAATGTCAAACCCACCGACATTGAGTTGGCATAACTTTAAGAGGTCGGTCTGACTTGATGATGGAATTACACAAAGTACTGTTGCTTCATATTGTGTTCAGTGTTTGGATTACAATAAATGGTTGTTACAGTTTTTCTTAAACTTGAAACACCTCATTCAATTTTATTTGTAAAAACCTACATTGGTGACCCCAATGCTCTAGGACGATTCCAGAGGCGTACAGGTGTACCTAATAAAGAGGCCACAAGGGGATTCAAGATTGTTTAATATAATTTCCAGTGCACAAGCATATAATGGAGAATTAAATAATTGTTACTTTGGATCTGATGCAGTGCAAAAAGAACAATAAAATAAAGAACAGTAAATACATAAGGTAGCTTACAGTATATACATAGATTGATTGTATATCCATAAAGTGATGTTGTGCTCAGGAGTGACAATATAAGGTGGCTCTGACAGGAAATGATAAAGTAAAGGTGGTGGGAGGTGTGGAGGGTTCGGGCTAGTGTATGGATGTGTTGATCAGCCTTCCTGCCTGGGGAAAGTAACTAATCTTGAGTGCTCTGGTCCTAGCGTGGGTGTTACCTAGACTCCTCCCTGAAGGGAGTGAGACACACAGTCCATGACCAGGGATGGTGGGATCCTTCATGACTTTTCTGGCCCTTTTCTAGCACCTCGATGGCAGGTAGGCCGGTGCTGGTAATATGCTGGGCAGCTTTGTCTACCCGTGGTAGAGTTTTCCTGTCCGCCACAGTGCAGCTTCTGTACCATTCAGTTTTGCAGCATGTTAGGATGCTCTCCACTGCGCATCTGTAGAATGACATGAGCATTGGTATAGTCCAGCTGTCTTCAGCCTCCTCAAAAAGTAGAGAATGTAGACATAGTCAAAAAGGTCAGCGGAAGCAGAAAGGGAATGGCAGAGGCATGGCTGCAGAAACATCAAAAAGCAACATGCTAAACTCATATACTGAGACTCAGGGAGAAGAGGAGAGTTATTCAAACATGCCAGCCAGATAGAAGATGAGGGTTCTGAGGAAATAATAGAAGCTTTCTCATGTTTATGTTCTCAAAATACACCAATACAAATATAATTGACATGAAGCCTACCACATCTCCCTACCCCCTAAAATGCACCAGGAAAAAACAAGGATTTTCTGCAAATGAAATGCAAGCTTAGGACACATACACATTGGATGACATTGTCCTGAGATGTGTGAAAGAGTTCTGTGAAACGTTTCTACCTTGAACTGCAAGAGATCCAAAAGCATGAAGGAGTACATGTACAGTACTCCACATCGATACATTATTCATTGCCAAACAACTGATCAGTACATGCTGAGGACCCTAGGGCATTCCCTTGGCATAAAACTCTCTGCAACCTTTTCAATAAGCTTTGACAAGCTCTCTCAAGGACAATCAGCCTCTTCACAAGCCTTGATCAAGTGTTTCAAGCAAATTCTCCAATGCCTTTTCCAGATGATTTGAGCTGTAATTTTCAGCTCAAACCTTCAGCTTGGCTAGTTCAAAGGATATTTGGCAACTGACTACATACACTGCTAGGAAAATGCACCTATTGAGTCTAAATCAGAGACCATCAAGTAGTGTAGGAATTGTCAACTTAAGTACAAATTGTAAAATAAAAAAGGAAGGTGAGATTAAGATCAAGGTAGAAAAGATGTAAAGGAAGGGGTCATTTCAAGTTTTGAATCTCCTAAAGGAGTTAAAATGCTAATATATGAGGCTTACTTTTTTTCTCTTTTGTGCTTTCTGGGTACCTTAAGTTAAGAAACACAAGTTCTCATTTTTCTATGAACATAAATTCTGAGTCCCTTGATGAGCCACAGTTAGAGAATAATATCCAGAGCAACGGGATGACTCAGACTGGAACTTTATGATTTTCACATTAAACTGAACATTTGCAGATGTTGAAGGTTGATCAACAAACTGTAATCTACCGGTAGTGGAAATCAGAAATAAAAAAATAACAAAGAATATGGGAAAAGCTCAGCAGCTTAGATAGCATTAACAGAAAGTACTGATGTAAGGCCACCACTGCTCTCTTTCTCCCTTTATAGATGCATCCTGATCTATCTGCTACGAGTTGATTATTAATTTACTCCTAAAAATAGAGTAAATTAATAGCCTCAATGTCCGTTCTAACACTAAGGCTAGGCAATAGTTTGTTAAAATAGTTGATCTATTTGCTAAGGTTAGGCTGATGCCATGTTGCTTATTCCTAAAGTTGGTTTCTGACTCTCTGTGAAACAACATAAAAAGCAGAGGCCGTAGGGTACATTACTTGGATAAATTACAAACATTTGCTTTAGTCATTCGGCACTGAAAAAGGTGCTTCTGCTTACCCAGTCTGTGCCAGTCATCAAACATCCTTTCACACGGATTCATTCTCCCAACATTTGCAATCCAGTGCTGTAATTTTGCCATAAACATTCTCAAACCGATTAATCAATAAGTATCAAGACTAAATTGTAAAGCCTTTAAATGATTCACTTTGAATGGAAGTCATAATTATCCAAGAATATTGGAATTTTGATTCCCCGGTGATTTTTGACTCATGTTGGTAACTATTCAAAGTAATAGTTTATATGTTTTTCAACATTATGTTAATGATGTTACTGAGAACATTGTAATTCGGACTGCATCCTTTTCGGTGCCATGATATGGACACGTTGATCATACTATTCATAATAAAATGCATGGGAACTACTAAAAAACATAAGAAAAATTGTGCAAATGCCTACACCAGCAACTATCCCCAACGCCAAAATATTGTTTGCAATAAGATGTATTAGCTGTCAGTTAGAAACTCACATATTGTGGCATGAAGTTTGCTTTAATTTTCACATGCAATAAATCCAAAGGACTTCAAGTCACTTTGATGGGATAAATACAAGCAAAATTCACCTTAAGCCCTTTAATGAACCTGTTATAAATAGTCAATAAAAGAACTATTTATCACCAATACTTAAGCACTGCTTTGCTTGAACAGATTTCCACACATAAGTAATTAAGAAACTCTGATTAGTTTTAGTAATCAAGGACAATGCAAAATATCATTGGTGAATATGAATGTTTATCAAACTACAGTTTCCTGTCACTGCGGCTTATTACAATAAAGGACAAGTGGCCTACTGATTCTAGGAAATCATAAATTGCGTGGCTAATGTCATACATAAACACTTCATACTTATTTGCTAGCATATTAGTACTGCAATGCTTATTGAAGGTGAACTGAAATGTTCAGAATTTACAACCTTAATATATCCTGCTGGAGGAGAAACCATTTAAACAACTAATAGCCTGAGGAGATATTATGAAGTCTGCACAAATGAACAAACTGCACACAGAAATCTAACTAAAGAGTCCTCTAAATGTTCCTGTAAAAGAAATGAATAATTCCTGAAAGCATTTTTTTATAATTACTCTATCAAATATTCATATGGATGTGATAAAACATTTGATACAGATGTGGCAAACAATGAATCTGGAACATCTCCACCAGCTCATAGAATAGTAAATCATAGCCTAACTCTATCCTTTCTATCCAGTTCAAGGAAGAACAATAGCAACAATGTCAATGAGGAGATTTAAAACAAAACATGTAAATAATGAACATGTTTGATGAAAGCATGCAATATAATCAAAACTTGGTTGGAGACAGAGTGGATAGTTATGCTCACTTCACAATCTCAGTCAAATATCCTCCTTCCATGCTACAAAAATCTATAATTCCATAACTCGCTACTCAAGTTATCTTTGCCTTCTGAAAAAGGCAATTTAATGGTGGAAATTGGTGCATATTATACTTGGTTTGGCAATTAAATGAGTGCAAATTACCTACAAGTTTGTGAGATACAATGCATTTACAAGGATACAGCTCTCTGTTCTAAATATAAACAATTACTTAAGGCAGGTGGAACAGTGCCTGAAAGTACATAATTTTGCTGGATAACAACAGCTTGTGAATATTTTTTTAAGATGATGAGTAAGTTGAAGGTAACCTCCTCATGATTCTTCAATGGACTCTCCCTTGTCACACAACTTAAGTGGAGGGAATTTTTAATGAAAATACTGTTCCTATGGAAAAGAAGTGACTCTTAGCCACACAAAAAGTGACTTCTGACTCAAAAACATGCACTCTGGAATTGACAAGCTCCAATTTATAGGAAGAGGAAAATAGGATTAATATAACGTTAGTGTAAATGGATACTTGATTCCTGGCATGGATTTTAGGGTCCAGAAGTCTTCTTTCAGCACTGAATGATTCTATGGCTCTTACTTCGGATTAAATTCCATTCCTCTGAAATATTAACACTGCTGATTTTCTACACAGAAGATGCCTGATCTCCACATATTTTTTTCAGCATTTCTGAATTTCAGATTTTCAGCATTGACAGGGCTTTAGAGTTGTCTGATTTTTTTTTAAAACCAGTTCGATCTGTAACTGCGAGGTGATGTATTAAGTGGCGAAGAGATTTGCTTTCCTTGCAGCTTTTGGAAAAGGAGGTCAATTCAGCACAAGTTTCCAGATATCTGCATTTAGTTGTGCGTGTGCAGTCAACAAAATTTGCTGTCCCATGGTCCAGATAAATTATTGCGGCTGCTGTCAGCCACACTACTATTATTAGAACCTAATCCCGGCCTCTCTGTCTCATTTCTTTTACCCTGCGTGTTTGTGCATGCTACTGATGAGCATATGTTATGCAAAAAGGGGACAGGTCACCCCTTTTTATTTGCCCTTGATGAATTTCCGACCTTCAGTCGTGAGAAAACAGTGTGTGTAGATAAAAGCTGACTGAACTGTATGCAATAGGGTTTAACATAATCTCCAGAAAAATCTTCTCCCTATGGGTACAAGGACTCAACAGAAAATGTGGGCCTCAACTTCTTATTTTACTGTGCTTTTCAGTCTAAAATGCAGTACTGATGTTATTTAGATGCACACGTGTTTTCAGATGAAAATTCGTGCAAATCAAAGGCTGCTTCAATGTCAAAAGTGGTTAAAACAACAGTTCATCTATAAGGGTGTGGATGTGTTGTTGGAATGCTGTGTAATGGCTAGTGCACCAGCTGCAGGGATAATGTATGGCAATGTGCCATTAACTTAAGAAGTGGATCTGTTTTTATCAGTGCTTTGTAAAAAAAAGATCAAGAATTGTATTGTCTGCTTTTTCTTTGGTCTGCATGTCAGCTGGCTAAATAAATGGGGTTATGCTGTTAGATTTTTGTCAGTATATTTTGGCCAAGAAAAGACTAAAAGCAAAAGCAACCATTTAACTCTCATCTCCTGTTTCTCTGAAGCTAGTTGACTAGTTACAGTTAGATCTTTAGATTAATCAGAATTCAAGTTAAAAGCAAGTTGCAACCCACACAGAAAATGTGGCAACTTTAGTTCATGAGAAATCACTACAGATGATTAACACTTTTTTTTCTGGCAGAGATTCAAATGAGCCAAAAAAGTATGTGCCTAATGCTTACTGCAGTTCATTTAGAATTTTTCTATTCAGATAAGTCATCAAAAATAAAAAACATCTCCAATGGATTTTTAGGAAAATGAGAAAGCATGTGATCATTTAAGGTTTTGACAAATGGGACTAGAACTGATGCAAAAAAGTTAAAAAGGAATGTTCAGAGTCCACAAAATTGGCTACAGATAATGGATAACCAGTGCAGAGAACCAGAGAATAATCAAAATTGTATCTCCTTTCTTGTGAAGACTGATAGAATGACATTTTAAATAGATAAGCTGCAAACTGACATCTGTTAATAATTATCTTGTGAATTCCCATTTGTTTGATGTTCATGTTTCCTGCTGACTGCAAGAACAGAGCACACAGCCTAACTAAGTATTTTCTACAGAAAATTGCTATGTCTAAAGATGATATTAACACCAAAATTTCCATTTCTCCTCCTTTTACTCACCATATTCATATCACAGCAATATATTTCTTGGTTGCAGAATTAGCAATACTTGTTTTAAAATTTATTACTCATCTCTCATTACCATTGCTTTCAGAACATTATAATCAAAATAATATCACAAACCAAATGTATAAATTTACAATTTTGCCAAAATCGGAACCATCAGCTTTGATGTTTGAGCAAGCAACCCTTTAACCATTCTCTAAGTATGTGGTTATTATTTGCTTTGAATTTCATGTACACCATGATAGCCATTGCCTATTTTACATTGCAGTAATTGCCTCAAAGTTCATTCTTCTTATTTATAAATAAGCCTCATTGATGCACATGGCTTAATGCATAAATTAAGAAAGTTAAATAGAGTTAGATCTGATTAAATCAATCAGGAAGGATCAGAAATGAATTTTGTTCTTCACATTAACTATACTTGTTAGTCTTAGAGTCCTGACAGTATAGGTTTAGGCAGCGGCACAGTAGCATAGTGGTTAGCACAATACTTTCCAGTAAGATTGAACCAGGTTCAATTCCCACTGCTGCCTGTGAGAAGTTTGTATGTTCTCTCCATGATTCTGTGAGTTTCCTCCAGGTGCTCCAGTTCCTCCCACTGTCCAAAGACATACCGGTTGATAGGCTAATTGGTCACTATAAAATTGTCCTATGATTATGCTAGCATTAAACTGGGAAATTGCCAGGCAACTTGGCTAGAAGGGCCAGAATTGCCTACTAAGTGCCGACTCTCAATAAATAAATAAACCAGTATGTTATATGCCTCACCTAAACAATTGGTTTGATTTTGACTAAAGTCTTATTGCTTGCATTTGTTTAACTAATCAGAGGTATGCTGTCTGTTTCTCTTACCTCAGAAGCTGCCTAACTTGCAGTGGCTTTTCAGTGTTCTGATTTTGTTACAGATTTCCAGCATCTGTGGGTTTTTATTTTTGACTTTCATTTGCTCTCTATGCACTTTACAAATGTGTTAGGCAATGCCTGGTGTTGTTTACCTTGAAATTCATTCTTGGTGGTTAGTGCTAAATATGCCATATGAAAATGCAGTATCTTCCTTTCAAAAATCATCCATCAACTTCAATGGAATTAAGTTTGGAGGCAGAATACATGACATGATTACCTAAGGCATTTATTATTACCAATTGGAGATGCATTTCCAAGCAGATGATTCGACCGGCAATGATAAAAACAGACTAGTTTACATAATTCCTGCAAGAAATATTGCACAATCCAAAATATATTTATGATAGGTAGATGCAACTCACTGTAAAAGATAAGGACATAAGAAATAGGAGCTTTCAATAAGTATGTGGTTGACCTGGCTATGGAGTTTGCTCAAGTTTACCTACCTTTTCCCCATATTTCTTAATTCCCCAGTTATGCAAAAAAATCTCTCTGACTGTGTCTATAATATATTTAATGAGATAGCCTCTAATACTTCCCTGAGCAGAGAATTCCACTAATTTAATATTCTCTGGGAAATCAGTTCCTCCTCATCTCTGTCATAAATCTACTCCCCCAATCTTGAGTCTATGTTCATTAGTTCTAATGGAAACAACTTTCCTGCCCCTGTCTTATCTATCCCTTTCATAAAATTATATGTTTCTATAAAACCCCTCTCATTTTTCCGAGTTCTAGTGAGAATAGTCCCAGATTACTCAAATCTCTCCTCATAGGCTTATCCCCTCATCTTCAGAATCAACCTGGAAAACCTCAACTGCACCATCTCCAAATCAAGTATATCTTTTCTAAAGTGAGGAGATTAGATCTGCATCTGCTCCAGGTCCAGGTCCCCCATACAGTCACCTCATACATAACCTAACTGGTCTTAAATTCAATCCCTCAAACAATGATGGCCACATTCTATTTGTCTTCTTGATAACCTGTAGCACATGCAAACCAACGTTTTACGATTCCTACACAAGCACTCCTAGGTCCCACTCCACAACAGCATACCACAATCTTTCACCATTTAAATAACAATCTGATCTTCCATTTTTCCATCTGAAGTGGATGACTGCACATTTTCCAATATTGTTTTTCCGTTGCCAGACCCTTGCCACTCACCTAATCCATCTACAATATATCTGCCTGCAACTCCTCACACACCCTGCATAATTTGATTTTCCACTCAATTTGGTGTCATCAACAAACTTAGATACACTACACTTGGTCCCCTCTTCTAAATCATTGACGTATACCATGAATAGCACCAAACCATGCAGTGTTCCCTCCACCACCGATTGCCAACAAGAGAAATACTAATTTATCCCAGCTCTCCGCTTCTATATAGAAACCAGTTGTCTACTCATGCCAACACCCCATACTTTATTGGTATGTCTTTCATGCGGCACCTTAACAAAAGCTTTCTGTAAGTTCAAGTATACAGCATCCACCTGTTAAGCTCTATCCACTGTGCTCATTATATCCGCAAAGAACTCCAGTAAGTTTATGCAACTGCTCTTCCTCAATCCATACTATGTTTGCCTAATGGAAACCACTTCTATGCTGATGTTTCGCTATTTCTTCCTTAATGACAGCTTTAGGACTTCCAGTTAAGACGGGGCTACCAAATGTGTATGACAGCTTCTGGCTGTCATAAAAAAGGCCTTTTTCTGAGGGACATTGTGTTAAATTATTCCCGCAAACAATGGAGGGGTGAGTGATGGCGAGGCAAGTCCAGGAGATAAGCTGAGAAAGTGTGTTGCAGAATCATAGAAACATAGAAAACTTACAACACAATACAGTCCCTTTGGCCCACAATGCCATGCCGAACATGCACTTACTAAATAATTACTTAAGGTTGCTCTTAACCCTCTATTTTTCTAAGCTCCATGTACCTATCCAGGAGTCTCAAAAGACCCTATCGTATCCGCCTCCACCACCATTGCCAGCAGCCTATTCCATGCACTCAGTACTCTCTGCGTAAAAAACTTACCCCTGACATCTCCTCTGTGCCAACTTCCAAGCACATTCAAACTGTGCCCTCTCATGTTAGCCATTTCAGCCCTGGGAAAAAGCCTCTGACTATCCACACGATCAATGCCTCTCATCATCTTATATACCTCTATCTGGTTACCTCACATTCTCTGCTGCTCCAAGAAGAAAAGGCTGAGCTCACTCAGCCTATTCTCATGAGACATGCTCCCCAATCCAGGCAACATCCTTGTAAATCTCCTCTGCACCCTTTCTACAGATTTCACATCCTTCCTGTAGTGAGGTGATCAGAACTGAGCACAGTACTCCAGTTGGGGCCTGACCAGGGTCTTATATAGCTGTAACATTACCTCTTGGCTCTTAAACTCAATCCTACAGTGATGATGGCCAATGCACCATATGCCTTCTTAATCACAGAGTCAATCTGCGCAGCAGTTTTGAATGTCCTATGGACTTGGACCCCAAGATCCCTCCGATCCTCCACACTGCCAAGTGTCTTATCATTAATACTGTATTATGCCATAATACTTGACCTACCAAAATGAACCATCTCACATTTATCTGGGGTGAACTCCATCTGCCACTTCTCAGCCCAGTTTTGCATCCTATCAATGTCCCACTGTAACCTCTGATAGCCCTCCACACTACCCACAACAACCCCAACCTTTGTGTCATCGGCAAATTTACAAACCCATCCCTCCACTTCCTCATCCAGGTCACTTATAAAAATCACAAAGAGTAGGGATCCCAGAGCAGATCCCTGAAGCACACCACTGGTCACCGGCCTCCATGCAGAAAATGACCCGTCAATAACCACACTTTGCGTTCTATGAGCAAGCCATTTCTGGATCCACAAAGCAATGTCCCCTTGGATCCCATGCCTCCTTACATTCTCAATATGCCTTGCATGGGGTTCCTTATCAAATGCCTTGCTGAAATCCATATACACTACATCTACTGCTCTTCCTTCATCAATGTGTTTAGTCACATCCTCAAATTATTCAGTCAAGCTCGCAAGGCACAACCTGCCCTTGACAAAGCCATGCTGACTATTCCTAATCAAATTATACCTCTCCAAATGTTCATAAATCCTGCCTCTCAGGATCTTTTCCATCAACTTACCAACCACTGAAGTAAGACTCACTGTTCTATAATTTCCTGAGCTACCTCTAAGCCCTTTCTGGAATTAGGAAACAACATCTGCAACCCTCCAATCCTCCGGAACCTCTCCCATTCCCATTGATGATGCAAGGATCATTGTCAGAGGCTCAGCAATCTCCTCCCTCGCCTCCCACAGTAGCCTGGGATACATCCCGTCCGGTCCCAGAGACTTATCCAACTTGGTGCTTCCCAGAAGCTCTAGCACATCCTCTTTCTTAATGTCTATATGCTCAAGCTTTTCAATCCCTACAATCACCAAGATCTTTTCTGTAGTGAATACTGAGGCAAGGTATTCATTAAGTATCTCTGCTATCTCCTCCGGTTCCATACACACTTTTCCACTGTCACTATTGATTGGTCCTATTCTCTCACATCTTATCGTCTTGCTCTTTACATACTTGTAGAATGCCTTGGGGTTTTCCTTAATTCTGCTCGCCAAGGCCTTCTCATGGCCCCTTCTGTCTCCCCTTTCATTCTTAAGCTCCTTCCTGCTAGCCTTATAGTCTTCTAGATCTCTATCATTACCTAGTTTTTTTGAACCTTTAGTAACCTTTTCTTTTCTTCTTGACTAGATTATCAACAGCCTTTGTGCACCACAGTACCTGTACCCTACCATCCTTTCCCTGTCTCATTGGAATGTACCTATGCAGAACTCCACGCAAATATCCCCTGAACATTTGCCACATTTCTACCATACATTTTCCTGAGAACATCTGTTCCCAATTTATGCTTCCAAGTTCCTGCATGATAGCTTCATATTTCCCCTTACTCCAATTAAACATTTTCATAACTTGTCTGTTCCTATCTGTCGCCAATGCTATGGTAAAGGACATAGGATTGTGATCACTGTCTCCAAAATGCTCTCCCACTGAGAGATCTGACACCTGACCAAGTTCATTTCCCAATACCAGATCAAGTACAGGATCTCTTCTTGTAGGCTTATCTATATAGTGTGTCAGGAAGCCTTGCTGAAAACACCTAACCAACTCCACCCCATCTAAATCCCTTGCTCTAGGGACATGCCAATCAATATTTGGGAAATTAAAATCTCCCACCACAGCAACCCTGTTATCATTACACATTTCCAGAATCTGTCTCCCTATCTGCTCCTGGATGTCCTTTTTACTATTGGGTGGTCTATAAAAAATACCCAGTAGAGTTATTGACCCCTTCCTGTTCCTAACTTCCAGCCACAGAGACTCCGCAGACAATCCCTCCATAACTTCCTCCTTTTCTGCAGACGTGACACTATCTCTGATCAACAGTGCCATGCCCCCACCTCTTTTGCCTCCCTCCCTATCCTTTCTGAAACATCTATAGTCTGGCGCTGTAAGTAACCATTCCTGCCTCTGAGACATCCAAGTCTCTGTAATGGCCACAACATCATAGTTCCAAGTACTCAAAGCTCTAAGCTCATCCTCTTTGCTCATGATGATTCTTGCATTAAAATAGACACATCTCAAACCATCATTCTGAATGCATTCCTTCTCTATCACCTGCCTATCCTCCCTCTCGCACTGTCTCCAAACTTTCTCGATTTGTGAGCCAACCACCTCTTCCTCCGTCTCTTTAGTTTGGTTCCCACCCTCTAGCAATTCTAGTTTAAGCTCTCCCCAGTAGCCTTAGCAAACCTCCCTGCCAGGATATTGGTCCCCCTAGGATTCAAGTGCAACCTATCCTTTTTGTACAGGTCACACCTGCCCCAAAAGAAGTCCCAATTATCCAGAAATCTGAATCCCTGCCCCCTGCTCCAATCCCTCAGCCATGCATTTATCCTCCACCTCATTCTATTCCTATACTCTCTGTTGTGTGGCACAGACAGTAATCCCAAGATTACTACCTTTGAGGTCCTGCTTCTCAACTTCCTTCCTAGTCTGTTTTCAGGACCTCTTCCCTTTTCCTACCTATGTTGTTGATACCAATATGTACCACGATCTCTGGCTGTTCACCTTCCCACTTTAGGATATTGGGGACGCGATCAGAAACATCCTGGACCCTGGCACCTGGGAGGCAAACTACCACTCTGTGTTTCTTTCCTGCATCCACAGAATCGCCTGTCTGACCCCCTTACTATAGAGTCCCCTATCATTGCTGCCATCCTCTTCCTTTCCCTGCCCTTCTGAGCCACAAGGCCAGACTTTGTGCCAGAGGCACAGCTACTGTTGCTTCCCCCAGGTAGGCCATCCCCCCCCCACCCCAACAGTAAAGCAGGAGTACTTATTGTTAAGGGGGACAGACACAGGGCTACTCTCCAGTATCTGACTTTTCCCCTTTCCTCTCCTAACGGCTACCCACGTGTCTGTCTCCCGAGGCCCCAGTGTGATTACTTGCCTATACTTCCTCTCTATCACCTCCTCACTTTCCTTGACCCGACAAAGGTCATCGACTGCGTCTCCAGTTCCCTAATGCAGTACCTAAGGGTCTAAAACTAGATGCACCTGGTGCAGATGAGGACTTCTGGGAGGCTGGGAGTCTCCTGGACTTCCCACATCTGATACCCAGTACAGAACACCGGCCTCACAGACATACTTCCTGTTTCTATTCTACACAAGTTACTTACCTCGCCTCAACCCGTTATCGCCGAAGCCCCATTAAAGCAAAGCCCAACCACCCGCTCCTCTGATGCCTGCTCTATAATCAGAATCGGAATCAAGTTCGTTATCACCAGCATGTGACGTGAAATTTGTTAACTTAGCAGCAGCAGTTCAATGCAGTACATAATTTAGCAGAAAAAGAAATAATAAGAAATAAAAACAACACACACAAAATGCTGGTGGAACACAGCAGGCCAGGCAGCATCTATAGGGAGAAGCACTGTCGAGGTTTCAGGCCGAGACCCTTCGTCAGGACTAACTGAAAGGAAAGACAGTAAGAGATTTGAAAGTAGTGGGGGGAGGGGAAAATGCAAAATGATAGGAGAAGACCGGAGGGGGTGGGATGAAGCTAAGAGCCGGAAAGGCGATTGGCGAAAGTGATACAGAGCTGGAGAAGGGAAAGGATCATGGGACGAGAGGCCTCGGGAGAATGCGGGGGTGGGGGGGGAGCACCTGAGGAAGATGGAGGACAAGCAGGGTGATGGGCAGAGAGAGAGGGAAAAAAAACAAACAACTAAATATGTCAGGGATGGGGTAAGAAGGGGAGGAGGGGCATTAACGGAAGTTAGAGAAGTCAATGTTCATGCCATCAGGTTGGAGGCTACCCAGCCGGTATATAAGGTGTTGTTCCTCCAACCTGAGTTTGGATTCATTTTGACAGTAGAGGAGGCCATGGATAGACATATCAGAATGGGAATAGGACATGGAATTAAAATGTGTGGCCACTGGGAGATCCTGCTTTCTCTGGCGGACCGAGCATAGGTGTTCAGCGAAACGGTCTCCCAACCTGATGGCATGAATCGACTGTCAAAATGAATCCAAACTCAGGTTGGAGGAATAACACCTTATATAGCGGCTGGGTAGCCTCCAACCTGATGGCATGAACATTGACTTCTCTAATTTCCGTTAATGCCTCTCCTCCCCTTCTTACCCCATCCCTGACATATTTAGTTGTTTGTTTTTTTCTCTCTCTCTCTGCCCATCACTCTGCCTGTTCTCCAGCTCCCTCTGGTGCTTCCCCCCACCCCCCTTCTTTCTCCCGAGGCCTCCCGTCCCATGATCCTTTCCCTTCTCCAGCTCTGTATCACTTTCGCCAATCGCCTTTCCAGCTCTTAGCTTCATCCCTCCCCCTCCGGTCTTCACCTATCATTTTGCATTTCCCCCTAGCCCACTACTTTCAAATCTCTTACTATCTTTCCTTTCAGTTAGTCCTGACGAAGGGTCTCGGCCCGAAACGTCGACAGTGCTTCAACCTCGCTCTGGCAACTCCTGTGACGATACCAGTGCCAAGCTGTATCGGCCCTTGCCCTTCCCTTGGACAACATCGGTGGCGTGGAGAGAGGAGACTTGCTGCATGGGCAACAGCTGGTCTTCCATACAACCTTGCCCAGGACTGCGCCCTGGAGAGGGCACTCCAAAACTTCCATGGTCTCGCGAGACTAACGAATGCCACACACATGTAGTGGAGAGTGTATTGGCTGGCTGCTTTAAGACCTGGTTTGGGAGCACCAATGCCTTTGAACAGAAACTCCTACAAAGGGTAGTGGATTCGGCCAATACATCACAGGCAAAGCCCTCCCAACCTTTGAGTACATGAAACACTGTGGTAGGAAAGCAGCATCCATCGTCAGGGATCCTCACCACCCAGGCCATGCTCTTTTCTCACTATTGCATCAGTTAGAAGGTACAAGACCTTCAGGACTCACACCACCAGGTTCAAGAATAGTTTTTACCCCAGAACCACCAGGCTCTTGATCAAAAGGGGATAAATGCATATTGTTTCATTGTTTGATGTTTCCCTAAACAATGATCTCACTTAAGGACTTTTTCATCTTGTTATTTCATGTTCTTGTTATTTTTGCTATTTATTTTTATTTGCACTTGCACAATTTGTTGTCTTCTGGACTCTACTTGATCTTTCACTGATCCTATTATAGTTACTATTCTATAGATTTGCTGAGTATGCCCATAGGAAAAAGAATCTCAGGATTGTATGTGGTGACATACTTGTACTTTGGTAATAAAATCTACTTTGAACTTTGAGATGGGACATGGTGGGGAGGGGAGGGTGGGAAAGAAGTTCATAATCTGAGTAGAGGAATCTGTGCGGCAATGGGACGTACTTCACACAGAGGATCTACCTTCGACAGGCTCCCAGCGTTACACTACATTTTAAACAAAGAGCTACGAGAATTGTGAAGGCCTGGCTTCTGCATCATGTGAGGGTTGTGTATTTATAGACTAAGGTCATGGAATTGTAGCCCATGGGGTGGCTGTATGCTGTTGGACCATGTTATACACACGTAGCCTCCTTGTTGTTTCCGCACAACATTCAAGTTCTGTGCAGAACTCACAGTGCATTTCCTATCTTTTGTTCTACTTCATTTTTAATTGGAATTGAATCATGTAATGTAAAACCGAGGTGTAATGCAACACAACTTTCATCCATTGTGCTGTCAAGTCTGTTTCACCTTCACTTCCAATATCTATTTTGGGCAGTTTTCTTGTAAACATTATCATCTGTATTTACACAGAAGGATCTAGTTTACAATGAGTAGGCTTGCTCAAATGTCCTTGATTTAACTTGATTCTAATATTTCCATTGTAATTACATATATGTTTTTCAATTTATACATAAAAAATCAAAGAAAAGTCTGATTAGTTTTATCTAGTTATATCTTGTCAATGACGTGCACGTGTTTTTCATTAACTATACAGTTGGATTTATTATCGTAATGCATTACCAGTGACAGTAGAATTGAATACCTAATTCTACAGATTAAGAATTGCGTTTGGACTCAAAACTTTTTTTGTGCTTCTGTTCGAGACTAAACAGTTGTACTGCACAGAAAAGAGCCTTCAGTCCATCATATCCATGTAAGGTATTTTGTCCCTCTACAAATCTCATCTGCCTGCGTTAAGATCAGATCTCTTGGTACCTTGCCTGTTCGAGTGTTTGTCTCAATGTTAATGACTCTACCTGACCCCACCAGCTCCTCCAGCAGCAAGTTCCAGGTAACAACTTCTCTCTGTGTCACAAACTTTTCTCTCAAATTTCCTTTGAATTCCCTATCTCTCACAAATCTATGCCTTTTCGTTTTTGGTACCACTACTATGGGTAAAAGTCATAAGAGCCGTATCTATATCAGATCACACCTCTCAGGCTCATTCACTCCGGGGAAAACCAAAGTCTTTCAATCAAGCAAAATCCAGATGAATCTCTTCTGCACTCTTTCCAGCGCAATCACATCCTTCTATACTGAGGTAACCAAAACTGTGCACAACAGTCCAAGTGCAGTCAAAGTTTGTATTAAGACCGTAAGATATAAGAGAAGAATTAGGCCATTTGACCTTTTGGGTCTGTTCTGCCATTTCATCATGGTTGAGCCATTTTGCCCCTTAACCCCGATCTCCTGCCTTCTGCCCATATCCCTTCATGCCCTGATTAATCAAGCATCAATCAACCTCTGCCTTAAATATACCCAATGGCTTGGCTTCCACAGCCGCTTGTGGAAATGAATTCCATAGATCCACCACCCTCTGCCTAAAGAAGTTCTTCCTCATCTCCGCTCTAAAAGGACACTCCTCTATTCTGAGGCTGTGTCCTCTGGTTTGAGACTCTACCACCATAGGAAACACCCACTCGATCAAGGCCTTTCACCATTCAATAGGTTTCAATGAGCTCACCCATTCTTCTGAATTCTAACGAGTACAGGCCCAGCTGTCAAACCCACCTCATGCGACGTGTTTTTTGTGAACCACCTTTGAACCCTCTCCCAGGTCAGCACATCCTTTCTTAGATAAAGGGCCCAAAACTGCTCACAATGCTCCAAGCGAGGCCTCACTGGTGCTTCATAAAGCCTTAATGTTACATCCTCACTTTTATATTCTAGTCCTCTTGAAATGAATGCTAACATCACACTTGCCTTCCTCACCACCAAATCAACGTGCAAATGAACCTTTAGGGAATCCTGAACAAGGACTCCCAACATAATGGGAGTCCTATTTTCCTAACTTTTATATTTTATACCCCAGCCTAGAAAAACAAGTTATCTATATGCCTTTTTCAACACTCTGACTGTGTTGCCACTTCCAGGGACTATGGAATTGAAACTCAGTAGCCTCTGTTCATTAATGTTCCTTCAATCCTTACTATTTACTGTAAATCTCCTGCTCCTATTTCAATTTCCAAAATGCACCACCTCATACTTGTTAGGATTAAATCCCAACTGCCAATGTTCTGCACAGTTTTTAAAATAATCTATATCCTGCTGTAGCCTTGGACAACTTTCCTCATTATTCAAAACACCAGTTTTTGTGTCAGCCACAAACTTATTAATCATGTTTTCAATCCAACTCATTTTTATATATCACCAAGACCATCATGTCCTATCATTGGGTCCCAGCATCGATCCCTGTCATACAGCATGGGCCTCAGATTTCTAACCAGAAAAGCAACGTTCCACCTTCTGCCACCCAAAATCAAGTTAACTTTTAATCCAATTAGCTCATTGTGGATCCTCTGTGCATTAATTGAAGTCCTACTATGTGGGACTTTGTTAAAATCATTTCTAAAGTCCAGGCAGATAACGTATATTGTTCTGGTTTCATTAATCCTTTTAGTGATCTCACATGTGTGTAACTGACATCTGACTCTACCAAAGGCAACAGAGGTGTAACAGTAGCATAACACTATTAAAGTGCCAGAGACCCGGGTTCAATTCCCACTGATCTTTATAGGGAGTTTGTATGTTCTCCCTTTGACTGTATAGGTTTCCTTTCTGTACTCCAGTTTCCACACACATTCCAGCCACATACAGGTTCAAAGATTAAATGGTCACATAGGTGGAATTGGGTGGTGCAGGCTCATTGAGCTGGAAGGGCCTGTAGCCATGCTGTATCTCTAAATAAAAAGGTATACAATGTTATTATCCAAAAGAACTACATTAACCATTATGAAATTTACATAGAAACAGGCTTCATATAAACTTAACCAGCTTTAGTCAAAAGTAAATCTAATGTTCAAAGTTAAAGTTTCAAAGTACATTTATTATCAAAGTATGAAATTTACGGAATTGATTACCACGGGCAGCTGTGGAGGCCAGGTCATTGAATGTACTTAACGCAGAGATTGATAGGTTCTTGATTGGACACGGCATCAAAGGTTATGGGGAGATAACCAGGGAGAGGGGTTGAGGAGAGGAAAAAAGGATCAGCAATGAGTAATTGGCAGAGCAGACTTGATAGGCCAAATGGCCTAATTCTGCTCCTTAGTCTTATAGTCTTATATACAATCTTTGGAGTTGACTCTATAGGCAGCCAGAAAATAAGGAAACCCACTAGAACCCATTATAAAAGACCATCAAACCCCCAATGTGCAGAAAAAAACTGTGCAAACAATAAAAGTAAGCAAATAACTTTCAGAACTGAATTTCACTCAAATGAGTCCACAGCCAATTCAGGAACCCATTAGCTGCAGGCCACAGCCTCAGTTCAGCACAGAGACAAGTGAACTTCGCAAGCAGCAAGCTGACTTTTTCAATCTGGCCCAGCACTTAAATTGGCCAAACAGTGGGTCATTCCTTGCTTTCAGACCTGGGCCCCGCCGCTTCAATAAGCTCTCAAGTCTGGAGCCGCTGCTTCGATTTGGCCCTTACCTGACCTTTCCGAGGTTTGTTCTTTGCTCTCAAGCCCGAATCCCACTGCCTCAGCTCTGCCCTGCCTTTGAGACCAGTGCACATCACAAAAATGCCAGGTCACACATGCGGTTCCAAAACTCAACTCCGAAAGGGAAGTTACAGGTGATTGATTCCAGTGATCATTTACCAGAAAAAGTGTGATGAATAGAATAGTTAGTGGTCTTGTTTGCAGCAAATCATCACTGTTTCACCAGTGCCATCTAAAACTGGATATTGTGTGCAATAGGAAAGACTTTATATGAGAAAATACACTAAACTGTATTTCATCTCCTTGTAGAGAATGGACATAGTGAAGAAATTGAGTTCAATCATGGGAAGGGGTTGCAGGCCTGAGAGGATTGTGAGACTGGGGATTGGTTGGAGAATAAGTGGGTCAGTGTATAAGCAATTCCTGTAAACAGATGAATTATGTCTGGGTTCTCAGTTAAATTTAAGACAGCATAAGAACTTACGCACACTTGGACAAACACTCCTGTGAGAGTGGGCCAGTGTCTGACTGTAAGGATAAATAGCTTTTGCTTAAGAGGCTTCAGTGAGCAGAAACACAGGCAAGGTTCAATGAATTTCCTTTTTAATCTTACAGCATTCAGATGGTGGTTAGTGTAGCGACCTGCTTCTCCTTCATGATGTGGTAGATATTCAGCGTCCCTGAGGATGAGATTTCTGACAAGTGTGTCCAGCTGTAGCTCCTGATTGATCATATGAAAGCTGGAGTGGGAGCTCGAAGAACCCGAGATCTGAGATGCTGAGAGTTTCATTGATATGAGTTTTAGTGAGTTGGTTGCATTAATGTGGGGCGGTGGGGGGTGGGGGGGAGGGTGACCATTCAGGAGAAGTCAGCAGTAGCCTGATCTCTGGCACCAAGCCTGACACTAAGGTTCAGCAAGGACTGATGAAGAATGGCTCCATATTATCAGAGGCATCTTCAAGGAGCGGTGCCTCAGAAAAGTGGCTTCTATCATCAAGGACCTTCACCACCAGGACATTATTCCATCAGGAAGGAGGTACAGAACCCTGAAGGCACACACTTAGTAATTCAGGAACAGCTACTTCCTCTCTACCATCCAATTTCTAAATGGACATTGAACCCATGAACATTACCTCATTACTTTTTTTGTTAATTTCTGGTTTTGCACTACTTATCTCAATTTAACTACTTAATATAAATTCATATACTTGATGTAATTCAGTTTTTTTCCTATATTTATCTAATATATTATATTGTACTGCTGCCACAAAGTTAACAAATTTCACAACATATGCCAGTGATATTAAACCTGATTCAGATTCTGATAGAAAGGGCTTTAACAAACAAGGATCAATATTCAGAGATGTGGACAGGCGATTCTGTCTCTGCAAAAGGAACTCCAGAATGATGTGTAGTCTGTTCAGTACCAAGGTCCAAGATGAATAAATTTCCCAACACTGTATACCGTTCTCCACTCACAGAGTACTCACAGATATACAGTGTTGGGAAATTCGTGATAATGCATTTTGGTAAAAGGAACAATAGTGCGAACTATTATCAAAATGGGGAGAAGGTTCAAACATCAGAGGTGCAGAGGGGCTTGGGAGTCCTCATGCAAGACTCCCAGAAGGTTAATTTACAGATTAAGTCTGCGGTAAAGAAGGCAAATGCAATGTTGGCATTTATTTCAAGGCGAATAGAATATAAAAGTAAGGAGATAATGCTGACCCTTTATAAGACACTAGTCAGGCCGCACTTGGAGTATTGTCAATAGTTTTGGGCCCCATATCTCAGAAAGGATGTGTTGTCATTGGAGAGAGTCCAGAGGAGGTTCATAAGAATTATTCCAGGAATGAAAGGGTCAACATATGAATCAGAATCAGAATCAGGTTTATTATCACCGGCACGTGTCATGAAATGTGTTAACTTAGCAGCAGCAGTTCAATGCAATACATAATATAGAAGAAAGAAAACAATAATAATAAATTATCAATTATAGTATACATATGTTAAATAGATTAAAATCATGCAAAAAAACCAGAAATAATATATATTAAAAAGTGAGGTAGTGTTCAAGGGTTCAATGTCCATTTAGGAATCAGATGGCAGAGGGGAAGAAGCTGTTCCTGAATCGCTGAGTGTGTGCCTTCAGGCTTCTGTATCTCCTACCTGATGGTAACAGTGAGAAAAGGGCATGCCCTGGGTGCTGGAGATCCTTAATAATGGACGCTGCCTTTCTAAGACACCACTCCCTGAAGATGTCCTGGGTACTTCGTAGGCTAGTACCCAAGATGGAGATGACTAAATTCACAACCCTCTGCAGCTTCTTTCAATCCTGTTCAGTAGCCCCCTGTACCAGACAGTGATGCAGCCTGTCAGAATGCTCTCCATGGTACATCTATAGAGGAGTGCTTGGCAGCTTTGGGCCTGTACTCACTGGAATTTAGAAGAATACATTGAAGCCTACCTAATTTTGAAAGGACTAGATAGAGTGGATGTAGAGAGGATGTTTCCTGTGGTGCAGGTATCCAGAACTAGAGGGCACAGCCTCAAAATTGAAGATGACCCTTTAGACCAGAGGCAAAGAGGAATTTTTTTAGCCAGTAAGTAATAAATCTGTGGAATACTCTGCCACAGTCTGTGGTGGAGACCAAGTCCATGGGTATATTCAAGGTGGAAGTTGATCGTTTCCTGATTGGTCAGGGCATTAAAGGATATGGCGAGAAGGCAGGTGTATGGGGTTGAGTGGAATCCGGGATCAGCTATGATGGAATGGTGGAGCAAACTCAAAGAGCTGAATGGCCTGATTCTGTTCCTATGTCTTACTGTCTTTTGGTTCTCACAGGGAGAGTGAGCAGCCAGAAGTCATTGTGTACATTGGCACAAAGTACAAATTACAGAGATAGAGAATGTAGTGTGAGGACAGTCAAAGTGAATATTGGAACTAGTGATGAAGTAAATATGCAGGACTTCAAGGGTAGTAGTCTCTGAATTACTTCTAGAGCCAAGTGCTAGTGAGGGTAAGAATAAAAGTATATGGAAATAGGAGGATATGAATGCATGGCTGCAAAAGTGATGTGGGGAGGGAAGTCGGGTTTTGTGTCACTAGGATCTCTTCTGTGGTGGCTGAGCTGTGCAAGAGGAATGAATTATGCCTGATCTGGAGGGAGAGCAATATTCTCACGGTCTGATTTTCCCATGCTACTAAGGTGGGTGTAAATTAGATGTGTTCAAGTGGGGGTGCTAAACATCAGGGAAGCTGGAAAATGGTGCAGAAGTCATTGACAGCAAGTAGAATAGTCATAACAGGCAGGAGAATGGCCATTGGATTAATCTGCATTTATTTCAATGCAAAAGGCCTGACAGGCAAGGCACATTAATTTAAGGTTTGGATAGCTATACAGGACTAGAATATTATAGGCATTATGAAAACATACCTAAGAGAAGGGGGTGCAGGACCGACAGCTTAATGTTCTAGGCGGCAGGTGTTTTAGGCTGAGGAAAGAGAGAAAGTGAGGTGGTTGCATTTTTGACTGGGGGAATGTAACAGCAGTAGTTAGAGATGAAATTACTGAGGATCATTCAGTGAGGTTTTAGGTCTGGAGCTGAGAAGAAGAAGATAAACACATTGTTAGGATTATACCATGGGCCTCCTACAGTCAACAGGATTTAGAAGAACAAATAAGCAGGGAGATAGTCCAGGGTTGGAAGACTAATAGGGTTGTCATAATAGGGATATTAACTTTCTATGTGACCGGGAATGGTGGCCTGTTAAGAGTTTAGATAGGATGGAATCTGTTAAGTGTGTTCAGAGAAGTCTCCCTGGGTAATATATAGACGACTCTACCAGGGAGAGGACAAAGCTCATTCTAATCTTCAGGAGTAGGGTGGGACAAGTGGTGAATGTGACAATTGAATAGCATTTTGGGACCATAGTTCTATTATTTTTAAATAGTTCTGCAAAGGGATATAAAGTAACTGGTCCACATGATCAGTGTTGGCACGTGGCTAAGTGGTTAAGGTTTTTGTCTAGTGATCTGAAGGTCGTTAGTTCAAACCTTGGCTGAGGTTGCATGTGTGTCCTTGGGCAAGTCACTTAGCCACACACTGCTCTGCGACGACACCGGTGCCAAGCTGTATGGGTCCTAATGTCCCTCCCTTGGACAATATCGGTGGCGTGGAGAGGGGAGACTTGCAGCTTGGGTAACTGCCGGTCTTCCATTAAAAAAAACCTTGCCCAGGAAACTTTCCAAGGTGCAAATCCATGGTCTATCGAGACTAACGGAGACTACACACTACACACCAAATTCTAAATTGGGGCAGGCAAATTTTAATGGCATGAGAGCATGCATAGGTTGATGGGAGTAGGTTGTTTGGCAAGTGGGACGGGATAGTGAGAGGAGAGCTCATGTTCCTGTTAGTGTGAAGGGCAAGGCTGGTAGGAGTAAGAAACCCTAGATGAGGAATGATATTGAGGGCCTGGTCAAGATAAAACAAGGAAGTATGGGCCAGGTACAGGCAGCTGGGACCATACAAAACTCTGGAAGGGTATAAGAGATGCATATGCGTATTCGGGAGGAAATTAAGAGGTCAGAAAGAGAGCATGAAAGAATTGTGGAAGCGAAGATAAGGAAAATCAACTGAAATTTTATAAATATATTATGTAAAAAAGAGTAACTAGAGAGAGAATAGGATCACTCAAAGATCAAAGGAGGTACCTTTGGAGCTGCAGGAGGTGGGCCAGTTTTTTCATGAATATTATTCTTCTCTTTTGACCATGGAGAAAAACGTGAAGACTTCAGAACTAGCAAAAGTAAATGGGAAGGTCTTGGGGATTGCCCGTATTAGAATAATGGGGGTGTTGTGCATCTTAAGAGCTCTGAAGGTTGATAGATCTCCAAAGCTTGGCCAGGCACATCAAGAACACTGCAGAAAGCTAGAGCGGAATTTGCAGAAGTCATGGGAGCATCATTAGCCACAAGTGATCTGCCAATAGATTGGAGGGTAGTGAATTCTGTGCATTTCTTTAAGACATATTGAGGTTCAAATTTCAAAGTAAATCTGTTATCGAAGTACATATATGTCACCACATACTACTCTAAAATCCATTTTCTTGTGGGCATTCCAAGAAATTCAGTGGAATCAATGAAAAATGACACTCAAAGACAAACGACTAATTTGCAAAATACAACAAATTATGCAAATACAAACAGAAAAAAATAATACTAATAGATAAATAAGTAACAAATAATGTTGAGAGTATGAGTTGTAGGGTCCTTGAAGATGAGTCCATAGGTTGTAGAATCAGTTCAGTTTTGGGGTGAACGAAGTGATCCATTCTGATTCAGTAGCCTGATGGTTGAGTGATAGTTACCTGGCAGTGTGGGACCTAAGGCTCCTGTATCTCCCTCCCAATAGCAGCGTTGAGAAAAGAGCGTGCTCTGGATGGTGGGGGTCCTTGATGATGGATGTTGCTTTCTTGCAGCAGCACTCCTTGAAGATGTGCTCAGTGGTGGGGAGGGCTTTACCTGTGATGGTCTGGACTGTATCCACTACTTTTGTCGGCTTTTCTGTTCAAGGGCATTGGTATTTTCATCCCAGGTCCTGGTGCAACCTGTCAGCATACACTGCACTGTGCACCTGTAGAAGATTATCAATGTTTTAGATGACAAGCTGAATATTCACAAACTTCTATGAAAGTAGAGACACTGCAGTACCTTCATTATAATTGCACTTATGTGCTGGACCCAGAACAGATCCTTTGAGATAATAACACTAAAGAACTTAAAGAATCAGAATCAGGTTTAATATCACTGGCATAACTATAACCCATAATGAATAATGTAAAGAAAGAAAGCTTAATCAAACAATGTATTTCCAATATTACTCAAATATGGAATACACTACACACAGAGTCATTGGGTTTATGGGAGATCTTGGAAGTGTCTCCATGTTCTTTCAGTCAGGGCGAGCATAAAAGGCATTGAACTCATTAGGGAGCAAAACCTTTTTGTCACATATGTCACTTGGTTTTACTTTGTTGGAGGTGATAGCATTCAAGCCCTGCCACAGCTGTCAAGCATCCTTCAATGATTCCAATTTGACCTGGATTTTTTACCACCCGTGAGAGGGCTTTCTGGAGATCATACCTGGATCTCTTGTACTTTCCTTGATCACCAAACTTGAATGGTACTGATCTAGCCCTCCACAGACTGAAAATCTCTTGCTTCATCTAGGCTTTCTAGTTGGGGGGAGACTCTGAATGATTTTGTAGGACACATGCGTTCGCGAGTCTCTTCATAAAGTTGGTGACAACTATGGTGTATTCATTCAGAACCAGTGAAGACTGCTTGAACATGGCCCAGTCTACGGATTTGAGACAATCCCATAGCCATTCGTCTGCCTCCCATGATCATCTCTTCATTATCCTTAGCTCTGGTCTCATTGTCTATAGCTTCTGCCTGTATGTCAGACGAAGGAGGTCAGCCAGGTGATCAGATTTTCCGACATGTGGTCTAGTAGAGGTGAGATGGTAGGTGTTCTTCATCATACTGTAACAGTGGTTAAGTGAGGTGGCATCACTGTAGGTGATATGTTGATGAAAATCAGCAGAGATTTCTTCAAACAAGCCTGAATGAAGTCCCCAGCAATTATGTGAAAAGCGTCAGAGTAGGCTGTCTTTTATTTGCCTACCACAGTACTCAATACATCAAGTGCTTGCTTAACATTTGCCTTTGATGGTATGCAAACTGCGGTCAAGGTCATGGAGGAGAATTCTCTCAGTAAGTAGAATGGACAGAACTTAATCAATAGATGTTCCAGATCAAAGAACAAGTGTCCAACAACACCGAAAGGTCCGAACACAACCAAGTGTTTTCCATGAAACACAGACACCCCCGCCCACCTTTTGCCTTCCGTGATTGTACTGCAGATCAATCCGTCCAGTACATCGAGAGCCATATCCGGCATGTCTTGAGTGACCCATGACTTAGTAAAAAAAAGAACACAGCAATCCTTTGTTACCTTCTGATGCAGCAATCTTGCCCTTAGGTCCTTCATTTTGTTCTCCAGTTACTGTACATTTGCTAACAAGATGCTGAGTAGAGTAAGTTTTATACCCCAACACTTTATCCTGGCCTGAGGTCCTCCCTTCCTCACTCTCTTCTAGTGATGGCTGAACTTTGTCCACTTAAAGATGCTGTACCTGCATTCCTGAGAGTCAAGCTCACCAAGTCATTTGGGAGATTGTAAATTCTGTTCAAAAGTATTCTTCTTATGGGGAAGTTACGGGCTGCTGATTGCAGGGAGCGTAGTTCAAAGAAGTATATCTGTAAGTTTTGTGAACTGCCTGCAGAACATCATCATGTATCACCAGCACAATCTTGGAAAGAGCACAAAAACATAAGAAATAGGAACAGGTGTAGGCCATCTAGTAGGTTCAATAAAATCATGACATTGATCCGGCTGTGTTCCACCTACTTGCATGTTCCCCATGATGCTTTATTCTCCTGCTATGCAAATATATAACTAACTGTGTCTTAAACCTATTAAATAAGGTAAATTGTACTGCTTCCCTGGGCAAAGAAATTGCACAGATCCAATACTCCACAGGAAAAAAAGTTTTTTATCATCTTCATCCTAATGCTATTCCCCTGAATCTTAATGATATAGTGCTAATGTCATTCAGCAGTGGAAACAACTTTCCTTCCTCTTTCTCACCTGTCTCTTAAAAATGATTAAGGCATAGTTTGTAAGTTTTCAGATAACACTAAAGTAGGTGGTATAGTGGACAATGAAGGTTATCAAAAATTACAATGGGATCTAAATCAAATGATTAAGTAAGCTGATGAATGACAAGTGGAGTTAAATTTTCATGAGTATAAGGTTTTACAATTTAGAAAGTTAAATCCAAGTAAGACTTTCACAATGAACTGCAGGGATCTGGTGAATGTTGCAGAGAAGTTAGACCTTGAATTACAAATATATGGTTTACTGAAACTGGAGTCACAGGTAGACAGGGTAGTGGAGAAGGCACTTGGCATGCCAGCCTTCATAAATCAGAGCATTGTGTATAAAAATTGGAAGGTTATCACAGAGTTGAACAGGATGCTAGTGAGGCTGTTCTTGGAAAACAGTTTCAGTTTTGAATGCCTTGATGTTATTAAACTGCATGGAGTGCAGGAAAAGATTTACAAGGATGCTGACAGGATTTGAGGAGCTGAGATATAAGGAGAGTTGGACAGGCTAAGACTTTATTCCTCAGTGAACAGAAGAGTGAGGGACATAATTAGAGTGAATACACTCAGCCTTTTTCCCAGGGATGGAATACCAAAAACTAAAGGGCACAAATTTAAATGAGAGGGAAAAGATTTAAGAGGAACATGAGGAGCAACCTTTTCACCCAAAGGGTGGTATTATATGTGGGGTGAGCTGAAGTGGCTGAGGCAGCTAAAATAACATTTTGTAAAAGACAGTTGGACAGATACATGGATTGGAAAGGTTTTGATGATTAGGGGCCAAATGCTGGTGAACGGGATTAGTTTCGATGGGGCTTCTTGATTGGCATGGACCAGTTGGGGTTTGGATGGGGCTTCTTGGTTGGGAATTTCTTGGATGGGTCTAGTTTGGATAGAGTTTCTTTGTTGATATGGACCAGTTGCACCTTTCTGTGACATTATAACCAGGCATTTTTGAAGAAGTGAGAGGATCCCAGGAGGGAAATAATCTCATTGTGGGTGGGTGGCAATGAGATCAGTTGTGGAAATGATCAGATGGTGTCAGAAATTGGGATGATGATGAGACCAAGACAATGAAGCTTGGGAGTGGGTCTGAGAAAACAATCTGTAACAATGAACACAGATTGCAGAAGATAGTTAACTGGACTCCATGGTAATAGCTGGGATATGATCAATCACATTTAATTAAAGCTATTAGGTATCTCAGTTTTCTAGTAAAGATTTGTTTCAATGTTCAGGATCAGCACCAATGAACTTCATACAGTTTATGTGAAAGGAGCATTGTAAGTCATTTGCCATCCATGATTTGTTCCTGCAGCATCTGTGGTCTAGTATATCACTTGCACAGGAGTGCTTGCACAAAGTGTGATATTGTACACAATGTGCACAACCTATGTGCAAATAATGAGATTTTCAACCATAATACATTTAAAAAATCAAGCACTGTATGATTTCCGGACATAAGCTGTTACACATTCAAGCAAATATCATGACATTTTTCCAAGTGAAAATAAAGGACCTAAGGTTTGATTAGAGAACTGAATTGTAAATAGGATGTTGAAAGAAATGGGATTGCTTTACAAATGAATGTGGCTTATTTTGATCAGTAATTCACAGTAGGTCAGGTAAACAGGCTGCTTACATGCCATAAGAATGTTTTCTCATTTCACTAGAAATAAAAATCCAGTTCTAGTAACAAATGAGTGGATTTTGTACTCATGCTAAGGGTGGTTAGTGGGATTTTTTTTGGCATTGAGGTGATGGATAAGTGGGGGTGGAGGGGCAGTATCATTTGAAGTTATAGAAAAGGAGTGCAAAACTGATGGAGAGATTGAAAGCCAGAATAAAATTTTGCATTTGTGAGAGGGAACTGGGAACCAAATAGGTCAAGGAGAACAGGATAAATAATGATCAGGAGTAAATATCTGGAGTAATGCTTTGGATTATCTGAAATATATCAAGGTTGAAAAATGAAGCTTGTCCCACTGAGGTAGTCAAGTTTTGTATCTACCAATGAAAGTTTTAGAAACAGAGGTGCATTAATCTAACAATGCACATTGGGTCTGGTGTCTATTTCATCGGCAGTATTTAATTGTGTCCATTCTCACTGCTAGTATTGTCACTGAGATGCCTGCAAAGGATCTCTATAGGAACAGCAGGCATGATCAACGTTTTAGCCAGTGAGGTGATGGAATTCAAAGGCCATAGTCAGGGCCTTTTCTTTAGGGAGGGATTCAGGACTGCAAACAGCTGAGGAGGGAGGAGTAAAAGTGTTTATGTCAGGCAAAGGTTAGTTGATGGGTGTGCTTTGTATTGGTTGGTTTAAATTCCTTTATGCAATGCAATGCACAATGCAAATACATTTCTAGCCCAGGTAGCCTAATGTAGGGACAATGTTGTTTTAAGACTATAGTGGAACAAACATCAAACCTCTATTTTGGAAGTGCAATGAATTCTTCTCAAGGAAGACTCAAGTGAGTAAGTACAATGATAATTACATACCTACCTGAAACACACCACTAATGTTCACCATGCCACTATTTATGGAACAGTCCTATGACACATTGTTCTTAACACTGATACTTTTTTGTTGAAAGCACAGATCTGAAATGCAAGCATCAGTCTTGAGATGTCTAGTTCAGTTCCTTACATTAACCTTGCTCCATAATTTATGCCGATCATGAAGAATTTGTTGGCGATGGAGATGGCAGATGCTGGAACCTGGATTAAAAAACAAGCTGCTGGAGGCACTCAGTGGACCAAGCAACATCTGTGATGACAAAGGAGTAGTCTACATTTGGGTTGAGATCATGCATCAGGACTGATAACTTGCCTGCTTTAGGTTAAATTTCCTATCAAAAATATATTCAGAAATGGATACCAATAATTCTGCAATATATCTAGAACCAATGCTCCCCTGCATCCTTCAATGGAGATTAGTTTTGTCTTGAGTTTTTGTTTTCCTGTTACTCATTTCTGATCTACACAAATGGTGACAGAGGAACCCGTGGAGTAGGTATGATCTAACTAATGCTGAATCCACCAAAGTTCAGAATGTCACAGAGCTGCAAGAATGTATTTTTTTCCACTGGAACAGAGAGAATTATGAAATTAGATGTACTATATTCAAACATTAATTCTATTTGACACATGATTCACTTTGCTGGTAAACTCCCTTATGCTCAATAACCTAAAGGCATATTGATATTATTGCATAATTGCTTATCATAAACATTCATTTTTCCACTGTTAAAACTGAACAATATTGAACTGCCAACATCCTGAAACAAAACCCTGTGACCATGGCTGCTTATTTAACAAAGCCTGTTTGCTCATGAACAATGGATGGATCAGTCTTTTAGCACAAACTAATAGTCAGCAATCAACTAAAACATCAGAACAGGATACAGAGAACTGATGGAGAACATATTTAAACCTTCGGTAGATTTTCTCAATGGGTTCTGGATGCTAAAGAGCATAACATTTGCTGAGTGCCTCATCTAGTTGGAATGGTTTCCCTCCCCCACCCTGTGATGTGAATTTTGGTTTATGTAACAAAGAGCTCTCTTCACAACCAATCAAATTTATCGCCCTTGGAAACACAAGGCAAGGGCTTAATCCAATGTTTGTGATTATTATTGCTGAACAAAAGTTGACCCCCACTGACCAAACAATCCTGTTTTCTGCCAAAAAAGGGATGTGATCCCTTTTTATCAACAGTATTCGAGAAGCATAGCTGCTATTTGGGCCTGGTCTGACAGTGAATGAGAACAATTCAGAGCTAATGAAAGAGCTCTGTTGATACTTGCTTCGGCCAATTTACATGATATTTTTCCCTAGCAGTATGAGGTTCGGCCAGGGATGTGGGCACTGCCACAGATGGATTCAAAGCCTAGTATTTCAAAGAGTTATTATTTGTTGACCTGGCAGAATCTGGAATTTAAACCCTGCTTAGCCTGGCACTAAACATTATGCTTTGTGCACATAATCTGTTGTGACATTTTCTGTGCAAAGGTCTAACATATTAAAGAAGCACACCTGTTAACCAAGGCCCTTTCACACATTAAATGAAGCCCTTTCTTAATTATAGGGTCAGCACTGCTAGCATTAGCAGTTTAGCTGTTCCAAACCAGCCTTTGTCTTGAATTTTTTTCCTGATGAAACATTGTTTGCTACAGAGATTAGAGTATTCAGTGAAATTGCACCATATTTCTAACTCAGGCTATGTATTTTGGAGAGCTATAAAAGTATTTTTGACAGCCTAATAATTCAAATGTTGAACTTCTGGTTTCAATAGACATTCAGACTTCACTACTGAGCTCAGCAGTTTCTGAATCAGAGGATACAACATAACTTCATAATGGATGATGATCCATCAAAGCATTTGGGGAAAAAAAAAGCTACCAGAAACTCTTTACAGAAATATATTACTGTCTATTTGAAGTCTTTCCAGTGGGTTTAATCAGTATCATCTTCTTGAACAAAAGGGAAGCAGAGGCATTAGATGGCAGCAGTGGGAAGGTGAGATAATTGCGCAGAAATCCATCCTAGTGTGAACTATATAGTGGTGTTGGTGTGTTGCAATCTGGCTCTAAAATTCATTCAATTGACCTTAGAACAGTCCCTTGACATCACTAAATGCATCTGTCAAGGAAGTATCCTTGACCGAACATCTTTGGCTTCTTCTTCAATATCCCTGCTGTCATCATATTGTCAGGAGCAGCATGATAAATGGTGATAAGTTATTTCATATTTATATTATTTACCATGGCTCTGTGAAGCACAATTGTTTTTCACAAATTTGATATTGGATTAAAATTTGCCCTTGCTCGACACAGACTTGATGTTGGGATGGCACAGGGTTGACATGCAGGGGTTTTCAAGTTGGCATTCTCCTTCCTCGATGTTTCATTGATCAGCCCACTATATCTCTGGAGGGCTCGACAATAACTTCTAGTGTCCCAGAGCCACCCACCCCCCTCCCCCATTGTGTCTTTCCCCTTCTCTGGATGCTATCTTGGAGATATACTGGGAGCAGTCCACAAGAGTCACTGCACATTCTGGCACCAACACAACATGGCCACAATGTTCAGAAAAATAACACAAGTATCAGCAGCAACAATAAGTAAAAAGCATAAAAACAACAGCAAAACAAATCCCTTTCCCACCCTCCCTACCACCTATGCACTCACACATACAGGCAGGCCTCCAAACTTAGGACAAACTGCTAATGGGCCTGGCTTCCAACTTGTCAGCTTCAGGCCTCTGACTCCCCTAGGCCTCACGGATCATGGGACTTAAACCTTCAAGCCTTGACCCAAGTACGTCAGAATGCATTGAAATGATTGTTAATTTTCTTTTAGGAAATGCATGGATCAAAATTTATGGAGCTTGATCCAGATTGCCTATGATTACATCTCTTCCTTTTTATTACCAGTTGATGCATACTCTACACTTGGACAGAGATTTCCTAGTTGAAATTAAGCAGCAGGCATTCCTTCAAGAAATAAGCCCCCTAGAGATATTTCAAATATTTTCATTTGTACTCAAAATTCCAACTTGTTACATATTTCTAATACATGCTAGAGCAGTTCCTAAAGAGCCAACATTGTTTCGACTACAAAGAAGACCTAGCTCTGCCACTGGTACAGAGCTATTCTGAGTTGCATGCTTTCCAAGAATGGTTGTTATGGTGCTTTTGCCCAAGCATGTTACTGCGGATGTTAAACTCTGCCAGTACAGCGGGAGGTTCTAATGGGAAATCAGTTTATAAATAGGATGTGTTGCAATGGATTCATAGGAGTGAAGTGTAGAATAAAATTAACACTGGGTATAAAGGATAATGGTGATTTGGACTGAGATACCTTCAGCAGGGTATAGTTGATTAATCAGTGACATAAACTTTTTCATTTGCAACTATTCTTTGATCTGTAAACCCGGTGAAGAGGAAAGTTTGACAATTAAAGTTAGATAGGTCATGAGTTCAAACTACTTTTCCAGTTGATCTATAAATTAAAACAGTGACAGAGAAAGGAAATATATCATTTTCTAAATTTGATTCCTATTGTGAGTCTGCCTATATGGGACACAATCTGTTCATATGCAATTGAAATGTTATTTGAAAATCAAAAACCCCACAGATCTTCAGATCCTTATTAATCACAACAAAATATACAAGCCGTTAGTTTAGCGTACTCTGAATTAATATTGATTTGTACTTCAGATTAGGAAGTTCATCTACGGAAAGCGATGAGATGCTTGGGCATTTTAAATGGCTCTATGGGTGATGTGTATGTTCCTCTTAGTTCAAAGTCACACAAACTGAGGCATTCTTGATTCAAGAGTTAATTATTATGATATGTTTCTCCTTATCCATACATCAAGAGCAGAACGATAACTAGCAAGAGGGTAGGACATCTCAACAATAAAGCAGGAAACATTTCTTGGATGAGGAGGATGTGAGTAAGGTCTTTAATGAGTTCTTTACATCAGTATTCATCAAGGAGAGCAATATAGAGAATAGGGAGATCAGTGCTAAATTTATTCATATGGTGGGGCAATCCAAAGGAATGAAGATGACAGGCCTGAGCTAGCCGACACCTCCCAGTCTCCACCCTGTCACTCATTTCCAACTCATCACCTGCAGCCTATTTAAATCCAACTCTCATCCACAGTCTTTATTTGCACATGGAACCAACTAGCCTCAATCAATTGCTCCTAGCCTTCAGTTACCTTGTTGCCCGTGGTGTTTAATACCTGGTCTCTCTTATTTTGTGGCCCCTTGTGGCTTATTATTTTGCAGTTTATTATTAAAGTTATTACTCACTGCTAAATCATCTTTGCTGCTCTGCTTTTGGGTCAAACTTCTTCTACATTTCCTGACAGGATTAAAGAACCTGCATTTGACCCAATAGTGTACGCTCGCCTAAAGGAACTCATCTGTCAACGTGCCACCTAATTCAGAAGTAGCAGGGAATCATTGAAAATATGCTCACTACTCTCAACTAATGCTGTCTTGATACAGCAAGCCCATGCCAATCAACCTCCTCCCTTGGAGCCCTGGATTCCAGTGCCTGAGTGCTTTGACAGATCCCCACCCTGATGCCACAACTTCCTGTCCCAGGGCGCCTTGCACTTCAAGATCCAGCCATTTCTGTAGTGATAAACCAAGCCAAGATTGTCTTCATCAACTCTCCCTTGACTGGGCAAGCTCTGACCTGGGTCGCCATTAACTGGGACAATAAGAGCCATTTGCAACAGATATAAGGATTTCACTCCTGAAATGCTCTGGGTTTTTGACCATCTGGGAAATGGAAGGGAGGAAGCAGATCAGATACTTCACCTACATCAAGGCTCACTCTTGGTGCTGGATTACACAGTGGAATTCATCGCAGTGGAGTGCAGCTAGAATGCAGAAGCACTACTCTACACTACACCTTAACATCATGACCTCTTGGAACACCAGAAAGATGAGCTGTCTAACCAGGAGATGTCCACCAATCTCGAAAGCCTCATTGATCTGTCTCTTCATTTTGACAAGGGTCAGATGGAATAACCCTCCAGATCGTCAGGCAGACCCCCAGAAGAATTTCAGGCTGCAGGACCCTCCTCAGCAATGCCTCCAGAATGTAGGCAACTAGCGAGACCTCCCTTAATCACCCAAGTGCATGAGTGCCAGTGGAGAAACAACTTGTATGCCTACTGAGGAGCTGCCGAACACCAATGCATAAAAATCCACTACGTCTGGGGAAACAGTACCACCGAGTAGAAATGAGGACCTTCGATGTGGTAACCTCATCCCCACCCTGCCCCACGTTCCAGCACCATAACCTGACTCTCTCTCTGTCCTCTTCCTTAACCTGATGTGCACAGACATAGTGAACTCCAGTGCAGAAGGCAACTTCCTTTACTGGACTCTGAGTACAGCTTGGACTTCCTACCTTTTGTGGTAGAGGTGGACATATCTGACGTAGGTGCCAGGAGCATTATCTCTCCCAATGAAGACTGCACAGGAAGAAACACTCTTGTGCCGCCTTCTCACATGAATTCAACTCTACACAGCACTGTTAGGGAGTAGGCAACAGTAGTAGGCTATTAAATGTGCCTTGGATGAATGGATATGAAACCCCCTGGTTTCCATGGGCTGTGTAAGTGTAGGGAATACACACTCTTCTACCACCAAACCCGTGAGATTGGAATAACTCTCCCACCCCAAACCCCGGTTTATGTGGATGTTGTGTAATTTGCCACCCTTTTACAACTTGGTGCCAAGAAACAACAGACGGCACACTGCATACGATTAAAGGAATTATATTTATGAATCTTAAGGATTAGTAAAGAAAAGAAATAAAAATACAAAAGAGTCCATTTTAATTAAACAGTCGAATGTGCACAAGTTGGAGCTCAACTCTTCCAAAAGTTATATTCACGGATCCTCCAGCACCTTGCTCCATCGAATCACGGTCCCCACCAGGTCGAGTGCTACAATCGATTCTCTGCAGCGTCTTCTCTCTTCATTTCCTGCCAAACAAAGACCTCAGCTCACACCAGTGTCAGGCACACAATACAAAAACCTGCTCCCCTGATTGGATGGCTCACATTCTGAAGCATCCGTTATCTCTAATCATAACCCCAACTCTGATTCTACAGAAAGACAAATGCATTAGCAGTGAAAACTTTCCCAGGGTGTTACGCTCTCCCCCCCACCAGAATTAGTCATGTCTTCATGACTTTGAGATAATTTATCACTCCTGCACCCCTCACAAAAATTTCACGATATCAGGACCTCCAACCCAGGTGTAAATGGCAGTGACATATCTCACCAAGGGGATAGGTGCTACAGTCTGTTCCCTAGGTGTGACATCGGCCAGTCTGTCTGGGGGGGTTCCTGACTCTTAGAGACATCCTTACTCCATCATCTATTTCTTCAGTTTCAGTCCCTTCCTAGGCTCTTTCCTGTCTACCTGGGGAGGCCCCTCCCTGTCCATTACTGGTGTATCCGGACAACTCAGATCCTCTTGTCATCTGGCTGAGCTCGGTTTCATGCCTAGTTACTTTAGAGTCCAGCCTCCCGTCATTTTATAACCACAAACTTTCCTGTCTACTGCTAGTTCCCCCCATTTGATCCGCCTCAGTGCGAGAAGGGTTGGTAAGCTTTTCTTCAATTATTGGGGAGTTTGCAAATGGCAGCATAAACCAATCCCCAGTTTCCTCATCCTCTGTGTCCGTATCACATTCAGGGTGAGGTCCAGTTTAGTCCTTTCCGCTGCTGGTCCTTCAGTTCTCCCACATCACCACAGGGTCCTATTACTAGGTGTAGGGTCCAGGTCAGGCTCTGGATGAACACATGCCTCTTGTCCCAGAGTCAGAAGGTGGTTCCAATGGAGAATCTTGAAAAGTCCATTCCCATCCTTTGCTTTCACTTGGAAAGCTGGTACATTTGGCATCTGACTATCCACTACAAAGGGCGTAGTTGCCCAGTGGTCAGCCAACTTATGCTTTTAGTCCCAAATTCTTTATGAGGACTCAGTCACCAGGCATTAGTTGGGAGAACCTACCTTTTGATCATACCTCCTGTTATTTCCTTGATTCTGTTTGGTAGCTGAGGCCTCAGCTAGTTCATAAGCCCTTTGCAGCTTCCTTCTCATATCAGACACATTCTTCAGATAAGTCCTCTGTTGTAGATCTTCCTCGCCAGTCCCAAAGTAAAGGTCAACGGCCAACCTCACTTCATGCCCAAACATCAGAAAATACGGCGAGTACCCAGTGGCTCCATTCTGTGTACAGTTGTAGCAGTGGACCAGATGTCCAAGATGGTGACTCCATTTATTCTTTTTACAGATCTCCAAGGTTCTGAGCATGTCTGGCAAGGTCCAATTGAACCTGTCAGGTTCAAGACCACCCTACAGATGTTAATGCGTAGTCCTCGACTTCTCGAGTCCGAACATGCTCAGTAACTCATGTATGAGCCTATTCGTGAAATCTTGCCCCTGATCGCTATGTATGCATCTGGGGAGGCTATAATAAATGAAATAATTCTCCCATAACACTTTGGCCGTGATGGATGCCCCTGATTTTTGTAGGGAAAGTTTGCACCTATCTGATGTAGTGATCCATCATAACCAAAACATTTGCCATGGTGCTGGCATCAAGCTTTAGTGACAGGAAATCCATACACACCAGATCTAGTGGCCCTGCACTCTGCAAGTGGGACAATGGAGCAGCCTTCGCAGGCAGCATCTTCTGCCGTATACACTGAATGCACGACTTGCAGTACTCTTCAGACTCTGGCTTCATTTGGAGCCAGTAGAACAGATCTCTGAGCATCCATAGGTCTTGTCAAACCCCAAATGACCAGAACCATGATGAAGTGACTTTAACGCAATCCTCCAATATTTCTCAGGCAGAACCAGCTGGGAACGCCAAGGCCTGTCTGGAGGCAACATAACCCACTAAAGAACTTGGTTCCTCAGCTCCAGTCTGGGCTATTCTCTCAGTAGTAGAGATCCCACAGAGTGTTTCATCTAGTCTGCTAGGGCCATGTCCTCTTTCGCAACCACTGACCAAACGGTACCCATGTATGGGTCATCTCGCTGAGCAGCTGCCACTTCCCCAGGACTCAATTCCAGCAACTGCTTTGTCTTCAGAGCAGGTAGGTTGCAGTAAGCTTGTGGAATGCAGCATCAGAAGCTCCCGAATGATCTACCACTCGATTCCACCGCTCAATCTTTACCTTTCCTCTGCCTTCCCTGTGATGGAAAACTGGCACATTGCTTTGACTGCAGAGGCAAGAACGCTCACGCTCATCCACTCTCCATCCCTGTCCAGCCCTTCATTCGCACGTCGAGACAAAGCATCAGCATCAATGTTCCATTACTTCAGGCTGAAATCATAGGCAGAGAACGCCGCCAATCTCCTATGGCCTGTGACATCCAATTTCACTGAGGTCAGGATATAAGTTGATGAGTTGTTGTCCGTCCTCACCTCGAACTTGGCACCATATAGATAGCCACTTAGCTAATCCACCACAACCTTTTTCAATGCCAGGAACTCCAACTTGAGTGCAGGGTAGTTCCAGTCAGAGGGTGACAGGCTCCAGCTGACAAATGCGACAGGTCTCAACCCTATGGCCTGATCCTGATACAGAACACCCCCTAGTCCCTCTCTGCTGGCATCTGTATACAGTACAACCGGGGGCAACCGGGGGTCTGCAAAAACCAGCACAGGCACTTTCCTCAGCAGCTCCTTTAGCAACTGAAAGGTCTCATCACATTTCACATCCCATCTCGCTCCAAAAGGCTCCAAAGGGCTAAGATCATCTTTACCATCCTCTCCTTTCATCCTCCCTTTCTTCCTCAATGGACTAGGGAGTCACTTAAAGGATGGATCACTTCTGATTAGTCCTTCACAAAGCTTCGATAGTACCCACAGAATCCAAGGAATGAGCACAGGGTGCTCACAGTCTGGACCTTGGCCATGTAGTCACCGCCTCTATCTTAGATGGATCTGTAGCAACTTCATCCCATGAGACTATATGTCAAACATGGTTGACAGACATCTTGCAGAACCGGCACTTGTCCAGGGGAAGTTTTAACCCTTCAGCTTTCAGGCGAACCAGCACCTTCAGTAGCCTTGCTTCATGTTCCTCCAAGGTGGATCCAAACACTATGAGATCATCCAGATATACCAACACCTCAAGCAAGTTCATATCCCCCGTTGTTTTCTCCATGAAAGGCTAAAACATCACCGGGACTCCCGATATGCCCTGGGGCATCCTTTCAAACTCAGACTTTTCATGCCATCAGAGCACTGCCACTCATCCAGCATCTGAAAGGTCTGCCCCACCCAAGTCTCATACTCCTCTTCCCTTCTGGGGCTGGGCATTATTCCCAAGAACATCATCAACCTAAAAATAACTGGGACTCTCTAACTGTGCACTTGGCCATTTATTCGCCAGGGAGGTAAGGGCCAATACCAACTCAGAATACTCACCCTTCTCTAGAGGACTCTCTAATCCTTCCAAATCAGACCGCTCCTTCCCCTCGCTCCACAGAAATGAGAGCAACTTGTCTTTAGGGTCTCCGCCCCTAGCTGCAGAAGACTCTGCTTTCGATTCGGCATCCTCGTCTACACTCACCTCATCCTGGAAATTATGGACGGCCCACGTCCTCCCTCTCCCATTGTCCAAGAATATCAGGCAGTTGCACTGCTGTTACAGCAGCACTAGTCTGAACTAAAACAAAGTTTTTGCCCACCATTTTGGTAAATCTCCACTCCATGACTGTAACTGTTCTCATCACTGCTCGACCCCTGCACGTCCATAACCTCGTATCTTAATAACTTTAATGGACTATAGTTTAACACAACCCACCATCCTAGGCCCCAGACAGTCCTTTCAGGTGAGGCACCACTTCACCTGCGAGTCAACTAGGGTGATATACTGTATCCAGTGTTCCCGATGTGGCCATTTATACATTGGGGAGACCCGCTGCAGACTGGGATACCGTTTCGCCGAACACCGGCGCTCAGTCCTCCAGCAGTGGCGGGATCTCCCTGTGGCCACACACTTCAATTCCACAGACCACTCCCACTCCGACATGTCTGTCCATGGCCTCCTCTACTGTCAAGATGAGGCGACACGCAGGTTGATGGAGCGATACCTTATCTCCCACCTAGGTAGCCTCCTACCTGCTGGCATGAACATTCAACTCACAGACCTCTATTGATACCCCTGCCCCCCCCCCTTACCCCAACCCTATCTATAATTTTAGTCTGGTTCTCTTTTTCCCTCTTTTTCCCCCCTCACTATAATCTCCCCCAAGCACTACCTTACTTTCTCTTTTATTTCCCATAATTCTCCACCTTCCCCCTAGCCCATTTCCCTTCATCCCTCCCCCCACTTCTTATCCCCCCTCGACCATCCCATGTTACTTCACTCCTGATGAAGGGTTTCGGCCCGAAACGTCATCACTACCTCCTCCCATAGATGCTGTCTGGCCTGCTGAGTTCTGCCAGCATTTTGTCTTTTTATTTATTTCCAGCATCTGCAGATTCACTCGTGTAACCCACTGGATCAATGTTCAGGCAATGATACAGCATCCAACAAAATCGATCCGGGACGATACCCCCACAAATGAACTCCCCCCCACCACTCCGGTTTTCTTGGGCTGCATAGATCTAGGGAATACACACTCCAGTCCTGCCAAACTCATGAAATCGGGGTGGCTCTCCCACCCAAACCCCCGTTTGTGTGGATGCTGGGTAATTTGCTACCCTGTTACAACTCAGTGCCAAGATATAACAGACAGCACACTGTATTTGATTACAGGAATTATATTTATGAATCTTAACTAAAAAGTTAGTAAAGAAAATAGACAGAAAAGCAAAAGCAGCCCATTTTAATTAAACAGTCAAACGTGCACAAGTTGGAGCTCAACTCTTCCAAAAGGTGTAGTCGCCGATCTTCAGTCTACCTCGGCACCTTACTCCATTGAATCACGGTCCCCCACCGGGTCAAATCCTATGACCGGTTCTCTCCAGCATCTTCGGTCCTCATCTCCTGGCAAACACAGGACCCCACCTCACACTGGTGTCAGGCACACAACACAAAAACCTGCTCCCCGATTGGATGGCTCACATTCCAAAGTGCCCACCATCTCTAACCATAACCCAAACACTGCTTCTAGAGCAGTGAAACCTTTGCCAGGGTGTTACTGATACATCGACTGATGGTAAACACAGAGTCCTTCCTGACGGAACCAACCACCAAAACCTAGTATCCATACAGCAGACCCACCAACTCAACCCACGTCAGGTTCCCTGGGCCCTCTTCTCTGAGCAATTCAACTTCATTTCCCACCAACCCAGCTCCAAGAACACTAAGTCGGACTCTCTGTCACAATGGTTCGACCAAGCTGAAACGGAGATCAGCACTCAGCCTATCCTCTCAGATCCTCCACCCTCCCAACCCCCAGACCCAATAATCTGGGACCTTGAGAAACAGATCCAACAGACGTTACAGCACAAGTTTGGTCCGGCCAATACCCCTGACAAGTGTATGTATACGGCAGTGCCAGGCACTCTGAGGTACTCTAGTGGGCTCACTCCTCAACCCTCTTCAGCCATTCAGGTACACGACAGACTCTGAATTTTCTGTGGCCCATCATGATCAAAGATGTACGTTAGTTCATTGCTGCCCAGTCTACTTCCTCCAATCAACGGCACTCTGGGCTCTTGTGCCCCTACCCTCGATGCCTACGTTCCCATAAAATGAGTCTACTGTTTTGGATACTGTTCTGTGGATGACCTCCCAGGGGAATGCCAGACAGACCATGTTACTGGCACTGAGCATAGGTCCATGGTGCAGAAAGGAAAGAGGGAGTAGAGGGGAACGATAGTGATATGGGACTCAATAGTCAGAGGAACTGACAGGAGATTCAGTGGATATGAACGGGACACACAGATGGTATGTTGCCTCCCAGGTTCCAGGATCGGGGATGTCTTGGATTGTGTCCACATGCATTTTGTAGGGTAAGGGGGAGCAGCTGGATGTCTTGGGGCATATTGGTACCAATGACAGAGGAAGATTGACATAAGGAACAGGATGATTTGGCAGTATAAGATTGGATTCACGGAGTATAAGAAATAATGTGGATGAGCATGCTGCACTTCTACAGATTTTGATTCAGAACTGTCTTGTCAATAATGACAAAGGGTAGCGGTCAAACTGGAGGTATGTCATTGCTGGTATTAAGCAGGGATCTGTGTTTGGAATGCTGCTGTTTGATGATGTATATAAATGGATGAAAATGTAGATGGGAGGGGTAAAAATGGCAGAGGGACTTTAACCCAGCCAAATGTGAAGTGCTACACCTTGGTAGGTTAAATGTAAGATGACAGTACACTGTTAAAGGCAAGACCCTTAACAATGAGCAGAGGCATCTTGGGATCTTAGTTTATTGCTCCTTCAAAGTGGCTACACAGGTTGATAGGGTGGTTAAGAAGGCATTAGTCAAGCCACTGAGTTCAAAAGTTAGGAAGTTATGCTGCAGCTTTATAAAACTCTAGTTAGCCTGCATCTGGAGTATTGCATTTAGTTCTGGTCACCCCATTATAGAAAGGGTGTTGAGGCTTTGGAGAGGGTGCAGAAGAAGTTTACCAGGATTTTGGCTGGATAAGAGGGCATGTGCCACAACAAAAGGTTGGACTGTTTTCTCTGGAGCGGCAGAGGCTGAGTGGAGATCTGATAGAGATTTACAAGATTATGAGAAGCATAGAGTTGACAGACAATCCTTTTTCAGTTGTTAAAATGCCTAATAAAAGAGGGTGTGATTTTAAGGTGAGAGGGGGTAATTTCAAAGGCGATTGTGAGTGACAAGCTTTTTTTTGTGTGGTGGTGGATGCCTGGAATGTGCTACCTGAGGTGGTGATGGAGGCAGAAACATCAGAGGCTTTTAACAGACATTTAGATAGGCACATGAATGTGAGGAAAATGGACATTGTGTAGGCAGAAGAGATTAGTTAATTGAGTTAGCCATTTAATTGGTTTTGGCACAACATTGTGGGCCAAAAGGACTATTCCTGTGCTGTAGTGTTCTATGTTTTAATAATGTTAAAATTTTACCTGTGAATTTCAAAAACTGCATTTGCCTCTGTATTCTGAACAAGCATTTGCATGACAACTACATGCTGGCCTACAGAAAGTGGGATAACAAGGTAAGTTGGGAGCAGGGACTGGGGATAATGGGGAAGGGTGCGAATGAATGGGAATTAGTGAAGATAAGAAAACAGTCAGGAGGTACCCATATCGAACCGCAAAACACTCTAGCGTGTGGTGAAAACTGCCCAGCCGATTATCAGCACCCAATTGCCCACCATTGAGAACATCTACCATAAATGCTGCCTGGGCAGGGTGAAAAATATTATCAAGGATGCATCTCACCCTAACCATGGACTTTTTAACTCTCCTTCCATCCAGTAGGCGCTACAGGAGCCTCCGCTCCCGTACCAGCAGGCACAGGAAGGCCTTCTTCCCTGAGGCTATGACTCTGCTGAATCTCACCTCACAGCGCTAAGCAGTAGATAGATAGATAGATACTTTATTCATCCCCATGGGGAAATTCAACTTTTTTTTCTAATGTCCCATACACTTATTGTAGCAAAACCCATATTGTACTGTCTCAGTGGTTTTATATTTGTGTGCTGTAGCACTAACTTTTTATTCACAGTTATTTTGTAAATAACACTATTCTTTGCATTTCTGGTTCGATGCTAACTACATTTCATTGGTTTTGTATCTATACTCAACACAATAACAATAAAATTGAATCTAATCTAATCTAACAGTATACGTTCTCCTAGGTGAGACTATCCTTGACTATAGAATGTCATCTGTGGGATCCTAATCCAGTGATCAGCAGCACCATTGGCCTTGCAGTTTGAGGGGCCTGTGGAAACACATATCAATTCAAAGATCACTCTACCTCCTCAAAAGGTTGCTGGTGCTAACATTTTTCCTATGAATTTACTGAGTGATGTTATACACATAAAAACAATGTCACTTTAAATGTGATGTGCTCAGGTATTGTGCAGTATGTCATGATCTTTTAATTCCATTTCTGTCATTAATTAAACAGCATACAGATTGAAGAAGTTATTACAAGTGGAAAACTTTACATTAAACAGGATTTAACAATCATAAATGCAAAGCAGCTGAAGCTGTTTTATATGTGTGACTTGCCCATAAAAATATGGGTGCAAATGGATCCTATTTCTGGACAATAATCTGGTATAAATTGTAGACTTCTGGCAGACACTTGTCTCAACAGATGAATGCTATTGTAATCAAAGGCTTTTAATCTTTAGTTGTCAGTATCCCAGTTCCATTTTTAATTACTATTTGTATGTTGATTTTTAACGTTGGTAAGTTACTCCATAATTTAGTGTAACCATTTTATTTTCACACCTCTGACTCAATAACTTACCAGTTCAGAAGACTGCAACATATGAAAACACATTATCAATAGCAGAACCAGCCCCTTTTGGAAATGGTGCTAGTTATTTAACAGGTTAAATAACCGGAGCTTTGAACTTTGATCAAAAGACAGAAACTCAAATCTCCCCATGAAATCTAAAAAAAAAATTTAATCAGTTAAGCAATTAAGTAATAAATAAATTGTGGGATTAATTTAAAATTCATCTGCCCTTTAATTTAATTCAGGGAAGGAAACCTGCCATTCCTGTTGCTCTGACTTCACACTGCATGTGAATCAATCCATAATGATACTGGCAAGATTCAGCGGTTTGCAGTTATAAACAAGTAGTGCATGTCATCCTGCTGCAGAGTACCGGACCTGCAAGGTAGAGTCAATTCAGACCATATCATACACATCTAATTCCAGTACCCATGAGACATTATGACCATTCAGCAGCATCAGAACTGAACACCACTTCAATCTGTAACCTCGCAGATGAGCATATTTCTCATTTAACTGACATAATCAATATAGGAGATCAAACAAAACAAAATAAAATGCTAGAAATACTCAACAGGACAGATAGCATCCGATGAAAGTGAAAATGAATCAATGAAGGATTGTTGACCTTAAATGTTAACTTTGCTTCTCATTTTAACTGATGACATCTGATCGTTGAGCGCTTCCAATAATTTCTGTTTCTCTTTCAATACTTTTATTAATATTATATAAATTAAATGTAATGTAATTCATATTACTTGTATCCTTATGAACTTTGTATTTATATCCATGTAATTTATCACAGTAATATGATCATAGTATCCCATATTCCAAATCAATCATGTAGAAAAAAAGATTGAATTATGAAAAGAAATAAAGTAGAATGATTGTATTTTATTAAAAATATCTACCCCCACTTCCAAAATGAGTTTGTTGGCGAAAAAGAAAAGAGAAGAAAAAATACCTTACCATATAATAATGATAGCTCAGAACTATACTTCAATAACAGCTCAAAAATTATGAAAATAACTCAGAAAGGGTCCCCATATCATTACAAAAATCATGTTTAGAATCAGAAAGCGAACAGCGAATCTTCTCTAGATCAAGGCACAACATAACTAAAAGGTAATAGGGAGAAACCTGGGAACCATAGACCGGTGAGTCTTACGTCGGTGGTATGAAAACTACTGGAAAGGATTCTTAAGGATAGGATCTAAGAGCATTTGGAGAAGTACAGTTTACTCATGGATAGTCAACATGGCTTGGTGAAGGGAAGATCGTGCCTCACGAGCCTCATTGAGTTTTTTGAAGTGGTAACAAAAGAAATTGATGAGGGTAGGGCAGTGGATGTGGTCTACGTGGACTTTAGCAAAGCATTTGACAAGGTCCTCATGAGAGACTCATCCAGAAAGTCATGAGGCATGGGATAAGTGGAACATTGGCTGTTTGGATAAAAAATTGGCTTAAAGGAAGAAAGCAGAGGGTAGTTGTGGAAGGAAAGTATTCTGCCTGGAGATCAGTGACTAGTGGAGTGCCGCAGGGATCTGTCCTGGGACCCCTGCTATTTGTGATTTTTATAAATGACCTAGATGTAGAGGTGGAAGGATGGGTGAGTAAGTTTGCGGATGACACAAAGATGGAGCTGTAGGTTGTCGAAGGTTACAAGAGGATATAGACAGGCTGCAGAGTTGTGCAGAAAAATGGCAGATGGAGTTCATTCCGGACAAGTGTGAGGTGATGCATTTTGGAAGGACAAACCAGAAGACTGAGTACAGGATTAATGGTCAGTTATTTAAGAGTGTGGATGAACAAGGGGACCTTGGGGTTCAAATCCATACATCCCTCAAGGTCACTGCACAGGTTGATAGGTTAGTTAAGAAGGCCTATGGGATGCTAGGCTTCATTAACAGGAGGATTGAGTTCAAGAGTAGAGAGGTCATGTTGCAACTCTACAAATCTCTGGTGAGACCGCACTTAGAGTATTGTGTTCAATTCTGGTCACTTCATTATAGGAAGGATGTGGAAGCTATGGAGAGGGTGCAGAGGAGATTTACCAGGATGTTGCCTGGTTTGGAGAACAAGTCATATGAAGCAGGGTTAGCAGAGCTGGGACTTTTCTCTTTGGGGCGTAGAAGAATGAGAGGGGACTTGATAGAGGTCTACAAGATTATGAGAGGCATAGATAGGGTGGATAGTCAGTACCTGTTTCCCAGGGCACCAGTAGCAAACATCAGATGGCATATGTATGAAATTAAGGGAGGGAAGTTTAGGGGAGACATCATGGGTAAGTTTTTTTTTCACAGAGGGTTATGAGTGCCTGGAATGACTTGCCAGGGATGGTGGTGGAGGCTAAAACATCAGGGGTATTTAAGAGCCTCTTGGACAGGAACATGGATGAAAGAAAAATGGAGGGTTATGGGGTAGTGTGGGTTTAATACTTTTTTTTAAAAAAAGGATTATATGGGTCGGCACAACATGTAGCGTTGAAGGGCCTGTAATGTGCTATAGTGTTCTATGGTTCTATAACTTCAGATAGCCATTGAACATGAGTGGGCGAGGCAGCCTCCTTCCACTTGAGCAGGATCACCCTCCTGGCCATAAGAGACATAAAGGCCAATACCCGCAAATTAGATGGCTTCAGTTTTGTAATACCATCCTCAACAATACCAAACATGGCAGTCAAGGGATTGGGCTTAAAACTAACAGTGAAGAGTACAGAAAAAGTTTGAAATACATCTTTCCAAAATGTTTCAAGGCTCAGATATGTCCAAAACATATGAATTAGTGTGGCTACTCCATTAATACATTTATCACATTTATCTGTATAGAAACTAGAGAGCTTGTCTTTAGACATATGAACTCTATATACCACTTTGAATCGTAATAAAAAATGACGAGCACATAATGATTAAGAATTAATCAATTTTAAAATACCGGTAGTCTTCCCGTTCTCTTCAGATATGAGAATCTGTAAATCTTTTTCCCAATCTCCTTTAATTTTATCTAAAGAGGCCTTTTTCAGTACCAACAGCAGACTGTAAATGTGAGATATTGAACCGTTGTCAAAGGGTTTCAGATTAAAAATTGTATCTATTATATTCTTATCTGGGCTTGTAGAAAATGTATGTAGTTGGGATCTTAAAAAATCTCTAATCTGTAAATATCGAAAAAAGTGAGTATTGGAAAGGTTAAATTTCGTTGAAAGTTGCACAAAAGAAGAAAAATTTCCTCCATCAAACAAATCGTGAAATCGTTTAATACCCAATCTATCCTATTCTTTAAAAGATAGGTCCATTAAAGATGGTTTAAAAAAGCAGTTAGAAAAGATGGGACTCGAGAGGGAGAATCTCAATAAGCCAAAATGTTTTCTAAACTGTAACCAAATCCTCAAAGTATGTTTGGCCACCACATTGTCAGTTAGTTTATTTAAAGATAGAGGAAGCGAGGATCCAAGTAAAGAAGTAATGGAAAAATTCATAACAGAATTGAGTTCCGAAGAAACCCATAAAGGGGAGTTCTCATGGTTGATGTAATATCCAGAACAGAATATTTCGTATATTAACTGCCCAATAATATAATCTAAAATTGGGTAAGGCAAAGCCTCCATTCTGTTTGGTTTTTTAAGGTGAACTTTATTTATTCGAGGTTTTTTATTCTTCCATATATAGGAAGAGAGAATTGAATCCAAAAAGTCAAAAAAATTATGAATAAAAACTGTTTCTATTTCCAATTTCAGTTGTTGCTTTGCTTTTCAGTTAGAAGCCCAGCCCTGAGCCAGCAGGCAGTAAAATGGAGCAGCATCTAAAAGTGAACATCTCAAAATTAACAGATCAGATCAAAACTGTCATCCTTCCACGTGGTGATGGACAATTAAATAGTTAACAGGAGACATTTCTGCAAACACCCCTTTCTTAAGTAATAGCAAAACCCACCATCTGCAGCATTGCTCCTCCTGAGTAATCAAGGTCATGGAGAGGAGCTTTCAATCTTCTTTTCCACTCAGTTTCTTATTTGGACACATCACAAGCTATGGAACTAGACAACAACTTGGCTGTGACACTGAAGATGAGCTCCTGCATGGTTGTAGTGCCATTGTTGAACTGTCTCACTACATGTACAACATTGATATTGACTTATCTCAGTAGATAATTGTTCTATTCACGAAAAGTAGAGTTAATCCTATCAATCAGTCTATTCTCCTTCATCAGTAGAGGTATCAGACAACATTTACTCACTGGTAGCTCACTCACTAATACTGAGCTTGACTCCACTTGCACAAGATCTTTTTGAAAGATTACACCTACCTTACAAGTAGTCCATTGAGATCTAGCCAGCATCACATTCACCTGGTCCTACTCGCTGTCTCCTGCTGCTTCTCATTTATCTTGGGCAGGTAACTAATCATTCAGATAAGAATTCGGTTTCCAATATCCTGGAGCCTCACTGCTGTTGTCATAGATTATGAATTGTGTTCACCCCTCACCTACTTACTTCTTACTCAGTTACATCAGTAAGTTTCAGATTATAAAATAAAATAATTTTCCTTACAAGTCAATAAAATGACAAACATATTACTGTATTAGCAAATAATTATATCTTTAATACAAGTTAACAAATGAGTTCCTTGCAGGTCTCAATATCTTCCACATCTTTTCCTACACTCAGTAATACATACCATGCTTCCAATATAATTCTTTGCAGAGACTTTTTAATGCGGATTGTTGATAGTGTATCTACATGCAAGCATTCACTTTTAAATAAAAACCTTACAATATGCATGTGCATCCTGGACATTCATCATCTATACCCATCAATACATGCTCAAAGAAAACTATATTAAAACTCATCAAGTATTTGGCACATAATTTGAGGTTACACCCATTTTACACCTACTTGTTGGCATCAATCTAATTAGCAGATACGTATTTCAGTTTTTAATCAACACAATTATGGTAATAAGCAATTTTTATTTTTATGTCATGACAGAATTAACTCAATTGAACTGGTATGCTTCGCATATCTTTTAGAGGTGCAATTTTTAAGCATGCCTTGTTAAAATTTAATATTATATACATTAAGTTTTCAAACCAAATCAGGTCATCATTCTAATACAACTTTCAAGCACTTTTTGTGATAAATGTGATTTATACTAGCAACTTTAAATGCATATTCTTTTGTGAAAAAAATGTAAGTTTAAACTGAGAAAATGTAGTTGTTCAACCACAACAAGCAGCTCAAAATTCAAAGATCAATATTTAAGTCCAGCCTGGAGTCATCAGACAGAGGTTGTGCTTTGATCAGGAAAATTACAGTGAAAGTAAGAACCTGTTTTTATTGAGACTACAGAATGGGGCTTAGATGAGTACCAGGACATATTGCATTAGATCATGCTACAAAACTTAACAGTAAATTGTAGCAATAAATATCTTTCCCAGGCAGCTCAAGAACTTCTCCTTATGATCTTGCTACTTCATTAATGTCAACTTTTAACATTGAAGGATCTTTAAGGATAACTTATTGTGAGAAACAACTTATCATTCGATTAAGGATCATTAGGGAGACAGACAAGAGATTATGTGGCTACAAAAGAGACACCAGAATAGTGTGTTGCCTCCCAGGTGTTATGGTCTGGAACATCTTGAAGAGACTGCAGCATATTCTCAAGGTCAGCTGCCAAAAGTCATAGTGCATGTTGCTACAAATGACATAATTACAAAAAGGGATGAGGTCATGCAGAGTAAACATAGTAAGCTAGGAGAAAACTTAAAAAGAAAGATCTCACAGGTAATAAGCTCTGGTTTACTCCCAGTGATAGTGAAAATAGAATTAGAAAGACATTAGAAAGACTGCTCAGATGAACGTGTGGCTGAGGAACTAGTTCAGGGTACAGGAATTCAGGTTCTAGGATTATTGGGATCTCTTCTGGGATTGGGGTGGCATGAAAAAGAGAGGCGGGTTGCACTTGTCTGGGAGGGGGCCAAAATCCTGGCTAGAGTTGCCACTACTACTCAAGATTCAAGATTACTTAATGTTATTCCCTGTACACGTGTAAAGATGAACAAAGTAATATGGATCCAATGCAACACAGAATAACCACAAAAGATAAAGAATATAATGATAATAAAAAATACAATAAATATAAACCCATATGATAACTTATATACATAGATTAATTGTATGTCCATACAGCGACACTAGACTCTACATTAGGTGACTGACAGGCAATGCAAAGTAATGGTGGATTTAGGGTTTTAATCAGCTTTACTGCTTAGGAAAAGTAACTGTTTCTGAACCTGGTGGTCCTTATGTGGATGCTGATGTGGTCCTGATGGAAATGGGACAGACAGTCTATGTGCAGGGTAGGAGGGATCCTTCATGAGGTTAATAGACCTTTTCCAGCACCCTTTTATAGATATGTCCTTGATGGTAGTAGGCTGGTGCCAGTGATACATTAGACAGTTTCAACTAGATGTTGTCAAGCCTTCCTGTCAGCCGTTGTGCAGTTTCCTTACCAAGTAGACATGCAGCTTGTTAGGGTGCTTTCAACTGTGCATTGTGGGATTGGATGTTCAAAGTCAGGCTGTTTTCAGCTTCCTCAGAATGTAAGGGTGTCGGTAAGCTTTCTTGACATGAGTTCTGGTACCATGAAAGGTTCTGTATGATATGCACTCCTAGGAGTTTGAAACTGTTTACTGTTTCCACTGATGTGATGCCGATGTTGAGGGTGGTGCAAGTTCTCCTGAAGCTGATAAGCATCTCCTTTTTCTCTTGACACTAAGAAAGAAGTTATTTGCCTTGCACCAGGCCTCAAGCTCTTCCACCTCATCATTGTTAATGATGAACCCCACTACCATCATGTCATCAGAGAACTTGACAATGTGATTGCTTGGGAGTTTGGCCACACATTCATGTGTGAACAGAGTTTACAGCAATAGGTTCAGTACACGACCTTGGGGGGCACTCGTGTTGAGAATGATGGGGAGGTTGTGCATTGACTTTGTGAGGTCTGTTCATTATGATGTCCAACACCTGGCTGCATAGTGGTGTATTTAGAGGAATAGGAGTTTGGTCACCGACGTTTGTCGGATAACAGTGCTGAAAGCCAAACTGAAATCCAGAAACAGCTCTCAGAAGCATTTAAACCCGAGTGGCAGAGAGTTGGAGGCTTAAGCAGTGGAGTGACTGATGAGATATCATGGAAAATCACAGAAGCCAATGACAGCAAATTTAGTCATCAGGATAGACAGGAGCACAGTAAAAGGAGAGGAAAGACGATTGGAATAAATTGCAATCAACTCTAAGCATGAATTAGCTCCTGGGGCTGAGAAATCATAGCCATTGCTGAGGGAAGAGCAGGACTGGCAGCTAATCTGCATAGCATCCTCTGCATAGCACCATCCAGAGACAGAGAAGCAGCTACAGCGGCAGGTTGCTATCGATGCAATGCTCCTCAGACAGGATGAAGAGATCATTACTCCCCAATGCCATTCGGCTTTACAATTCAACCGCCGGGGGTAAGATATGTTAAAGTGCCAGGGTTAGGACTGAGCTTAAGTTACCATTCAATGTATTTTATTTTATGTATGTATTTTAAGTATTGTATGTAATTAGTTTTGCTACAATAAGTGTATGGGACATTGGAAAAAATGTTGAATTTCCCCATGGGGATGAATAAAGTATCTATCTATCTATCTATCTATCTATCTATCTAATATTCCAGGATGCAGTTGCTACAGGTATGACAGAGGTGCAGGTAAGAGAGGAGGGGTAGTTGCCTACTTGATGAAAGAGGCTGCTGACTTAGAGAGTCCTTAAGAGAAGATATAGTTGGGGGATCATCCAGTGAGCATGCTAATGGACAAAATCCAGAAATACTAAAGGGATGGTCACTCTTGACTGGATTGTATTATCTGGCCCACAATAGTCAGAAGAAATTGGAGGAGCAGATATGTAGAAAGACTGCAGTTAGTAGTAAACATAATAGAGTCGTATTCATGGGAGGTGAATAAAACCCAATATGGGCTGGACCAGCAATGGTGTGAAAGACTTGGACTGAATGGAATTTGTGAAATGTGTTCAAGAAAGTCTATTTGATTAATATATAGAGGGAACTACTAGTGAGGATGCAACACTGGACCTCCTTGTAGGGAATGAGGTAGGACATGTGACAGAAGTGTCTGTCAGAGAGCACTCTGTGTCCAGTGACCATGGTTTTAAAATAGTTATGGAGAATGATTTAGCTCATTCACTAATTAAGGTACTGAACACAGGCAGAGCAAATTTTGAAGCTGTTAGATCTTACAAATCTTGCAGTCATTAATTGGGCAAGATTATTTACAGGGAAAAGGGGTGTCTGTCAAGTGGGTGGCTTTTAAAATTGTGATGCAAAGGGACTTAGGAGTCCTTGTGCAGAACACCCTAAAGATTAACTTACAGTTTGAATCATTGTTGTGGAATCCAAATACAATGTTAGCATTCATTTTAAAAAGTCTAGAATACAAGAGCAGGGATGTGATGCTGAGGCTTTATAAGGCACTAGCGAGGCCTCACCTTGAGTATTGTGAGCAATTTTGGGCTTCTCATCTTAGAAAAGATGTGCTGGCATTGGAGAGGGTCCAGAGGCAGTTCACAAGGATGATTCCAGAATGGAAGAGTTATCAAAGAAGGAACATTTGATGGCTCTGGGTCTGTACCCACTGGAATTTAGGACAAGGGGGATCTCATTGAAACGTTTTGAATATTAAAAAGCCGAGACAGAGTAGATGTGGAAAGGATGTTTCCCATGGTGGGAGAGTCTAGGACAAGAGGACACAGCCTCAGGAATCCATTTAAAATGGAGGTGCAGAGAAATTGCTTTAACCAGTAGATGGTAAATTTATGGAATTTATTACCACAGGCAATCATGGAGGCCAGGTTGTTGAGTGTATTTAAGGCAGAGATTAATAGGTTCTTGATTGGACACGGCATCAAAGGTTACGGGGTGAAGGCCAGAGAATGGGGTTGAGGAGAGGAAAAAAGGATCAGCCATGATTGAATGGTAGAGCAGACTCAGAGGGCCAAATGGCCTAATTCTGCTCCTCTGTTTTATGGTCTTATGATGTGATGTGATCCTGGCAGATATGGTCAAGCAAAATTCTTGGCAGCTTTTTTGGACAAAGGGTGGTGTACGTTTGGAATGAACTGCAAAAAAAGAGCGGCTGAGGTGAGCACATTAGCAGTAGTAGAAACTATCTAGATAAGTCAGAATCAGGTTTAATATCACCGTGGTATGTTGTGAAATTTGTTAACTTAGCAGCAACAGTACAATGAAATACATGATAAATATAGAAAAATACTTAGTTAAAATGCAAACACAAAAGTAAATAAAAAAGTGAGGTAGTTCAATGTCCATTTAGAAATCCAATGGCAGAGGGGAAGAAGCTGTTCCTGAATCACTGAGTGTGTGGCTTTAGGCTTCTGTACCTCCTAACTGATGATAACAGTGAGAAGAGAGCATGTCCTGGTGGGTGGGGTCCTTAATGATGGACAGCACCTTTCTGAGGCACCGTTCCTTGAAGATGTTTTGGATACTATGGAGATTAGTATCCATGATGGAACTGATTAATTTTACAACTTACTTTGATTCTGTGCAGTAGCCTGCCTGCAGCCCCCCCCCCCCCATACCAGACAGTGATGCACCCCCTCCATAGATAGGAGGGGTTTGGGCCAAACGTAGACAGATGAAACTAGCTCACTAGACATCAAAGACATCATAGGTGAGCTGGGCCAAAGGCCTGTTTCTATGCTGTATGATTCTATGATTCTAAATATTCATTATAAAATTGGAATGTGTATAGAGAAGCCATGAGGGAAAACAGATCACAAGCAAGCAGATGTTCAAATTACAATACCCAGAATTATCCTCTACTTAATTACATTGCTCCTGAGTAGATTTTTCTAGTTTACATTAAGAATATTGCTTTATCACAGACACTGTCTTAACATTGTGATTTTTACTGATTTTCTGTAGGCAGAAATTGAAATTTTGAGAAGAAATGTGATCATTAGCTTTTTTCTATGAATATATCATCAGCTCTACTCACAAACCAATGAACTTCATTAGTGCACATTAAAACCAATATCCCATAAATTCTGTATCAACTGTTAACCATGGTTACAACTATACAGAATTTGCACTAACTGATTTAAACTTCATTTCTTAAGGATCTGAAGGTGCTCCAGCTTCTTCCAACTAAACAATTTGAAAAGATTCACAGCATGTGGTTGTGGTCCACTTACAGCCACATCCATTTAATTAACAGTCTTTATGGGTGATAATGGCCAATATGGCCAATTAATGGATGCCTTGCCAAAGACACACACATTCCATGAAAGAATAAATAAAAATGAAAATCTAAAATCTGGTGCTTATTTTCTGTTAGTGTTTCTTGTGGCTATCATGCGGTTGGTAATTAAATGGAAACTTCTGACTGGATATTTTCCTCTTAAGTAGCTAAATCTGCAGACGTTAGTCTTAAATTCAGCACATGAATATTTTTCTTGCTTTCTTAATCTGTAATGAGTGCAAATGATTTAGCAAGCTTTATTAATTATTCCATTTTTAAACAAAGCAGAGACTTCCAAAAGACAGAAATAAGAATACAAGCACAATAATTCTTAATGAAAGTATGTCTAATGTGTATTCTTATCATCCAAACATGGATGCTTTACACATTCTTATTTAATCATGCTTAAATTCTTTTTAGTGTGCTTTCTTAGAACATCTGATTATCATAAAGGCAACATGTGAAATGGTTTGACCTTTGTGAGACATAACACAGCAGATTTGTAACTAATGATAACTGTATCATTAAGCTTCATTTCTTTTCCTTTTGGAGTACTCTTATATCATTGTATTAGTTTATTTTACGATGCATTGCATACACCAGATAGAAGGGAGTAGAGGAGCATGTCAAGAGCATGGTAAGGGCTTAAAAAAGGAGAGGGTTGGTTTGAGGTGTACATACTGAAATCAACTAATTGGTCATAATGGCCTGTTTCAGTGGATCATTGTACTTGATTTATTCTATGTAAAAAGGGAAACAGGAAAAATCTAGTGACATTCCAAAGCTTGTTATTCCAAGAACTGGAAAAAAAGATTCCTCCAAGACAAAATGCTGGTGTTGACCTGCACTAGAAAATGTTGTTTTTATTTTTGCTGGGAAGGAACATCAATATGTTGCATAATAATTTAGTATGTTACCAGTCAGTGGGAAATTGAACCATTTGACCTCATTTTAATATTCATATTTAAATTTCTCCTAGTACAATTATTCACATTGTTACGTGACCAGGGGTTTTGTTTACTGTGGGTGACACCTTAAACGACTGGACGAGGCAGGAATATGACGTCAGGTTAACAGAATGCGGACAGACTGCTGGGACATTCAGTAGAGCGAGACAGAGTTGAGACATCAGACTATGAGCAGGAGCTTGCTACGGTAATAGGTGAAGTTTGATACTTTCCTATGCCCAAAGGATTGAGTGAATGAGCAGCACACGATGCGTATTGGATATGCGACTGTCACTTCTTATGATCCATATGTGGATTTTTTGGAGTATTCTGTGGCGACCACTTTCGTTAACCCTTACATGGATTCAGGTGTGTTATGTGGTGACCACTTGTGCTAAGGAATATTCCATGACTGTCACCTTGTGATATCTCTACGTGGATTTCGGAACACTACTCATCATCTGCTGTGACTGTTACCTTGTTTTCCCAGCGTGCAACCTATGGAATTCTTCGTGATCACCTCCTCGATGCGTTTTAATGTGGATTTACAAGTTTCTCCTCTCACCTATTCCGTGGATTACTGGAACTCTCTAGCTTGCCATCTTAAAACTTTAAGAACTGTCCCTAAGCCTGACGGTTTGGGAGCTACAACGCATGACACTGTTAACTTCTATTTGGAAGAGTAGCTTGTTTGATTTTATATATTTTGAGTAGATACTAATAAATATAGTGATTTAACATTAAACCCTGACTCAGTTTGTTGTCTGTTGCTGCTGGCACATAGCAACATCTCTACATCTTTGACCATAGAATTAGAAGAAGAAAATATTCTTCTCCCTAATAGAATTGGGTCACATATAACAAGAAAGATCAGATTTCAGAAGATGAGAAATGTTATATTCAAGGTTTGAGCTTTGACTTTTTCAATTAGCAAGAGTATTTTTAATTTGCAGGAAGTATCAGTTGTTTGCTATGGATGGACCTGCAATAACTCTATCATTCAGTTTAGTGTTTCTATTGTTCTATTTTTCCTGCTAAACTATACTGATTTGAACCCTGCCTTTGATGGACTCACCTGTAAAAAAACTCCCATGAAATTGTTCCAAATATGTATTCTTTTGTTGTAAATGGGGGGGGGGAAAAAACTAAAGGTTCTGTAAATCTGAAATGTAAACAATCCCTCAGCAGGCCAGCCACACAATTGAAAGGCGAAGCAGAGCTAATATCTTGGGTCAAGAGAAGTTCCTCAGAGATTTAAAGTAACATATTTCCTTTTTATACAAGAGAACTCGCACCACTCACACTCCCCTTCACGTCGGCAGTGGATAGTACAAGCAGTTTCGAACTCCTGTGAGTGCACGTCACACACAACCGCTCACAGTTTCAGAACACATCCTACTGTGGTGAACTACATATACCTGTCTGGGCACGCCACCCCCCTGCTGACTCCTCCCACAGACCATGGCTCCTCCCACAGACCCCTGTATAAAGGCGATTGGAGGCACTGCTCCTTCCTCAGTCTCCAGGATATTGTGTGGTGGTCGCTTGCTGCTGACGTCTCTGAGAGTTATTGATGGTGCATCACCTACACAGTCAAGAAAGCTCATCAATGCCTCTACCTACTGTGGATGCAGAAGAAGAGCTGGATTTTGCACAATCTGAGCACATCATTCTACAGATACATAGCAGAGAGCATCCTGACATAGCAGAGAGCATCCTGACCAACTGCAGCAGTGCTTGTTACAGACAGGACGGCTCTACAATGGGAAGTCAAACCTGCCCAATGAATCACGAGCACCAGCCTACCCACCGTCAAAGACATGTATATAGAAAGGTATTGGAAAAGGGCTAGTAACATCATGAAAGATCCCACCCACTCTGCTCATGGACTGTTTGTCCCACTCCCATCAGGGAGGAGGCTGCATAGCATTTACACTAGGACCACCAGACTCAAAAACAGTTACTTTTCCCCAAGCACTGAGGCTGATCAACACCTCCACCAACTAACTCCATCACTACTTTACTATTTCCTGTCAGCCACCTTATGTACAACCTAACATCACTTTATGGACATACATATAAGCTATTTTATATATTTATATGTATTGTGTGTTTTTTTAAATTGTTGTCTTTATCTGTTGTGGAAATTATTCTGCTGCTTTGGATCCAGAGTAACAATTATTTTGTTGTCCTTTACACTTCTGTACAGGAAATGATATTAAACAATCTTGAATAAGTGAAATATTGGCGGACATGGCTAAATAGAGGCTAAGGAACTCTCAGTCTTCAGCTGGATTCCTTTCCTCACTACCAATCTTTAGGGTTCAACACTCACACCATTTTACTCTCACTTAATCAAGCTGCACTTCCTTTTTGTAACAAATCTTGCAGCTGTTTGGTGCAATAAGGCATTAAGATATCTCAAGGTGCTTCACAGAAGCATAATGAAACAAAAATTGATTTTGAAATATGTGCGAAAACAGCTGAACAAACAATTAAAATTTGGTCAAAGAATTAGATTTTAAAGATCATTTTTAAAGGAAATAGAGTTTTAGAGAAGTTAATTGAAGAAGTCCAGAAATGTTTCAAACAGCAACCAGAGATAATGACTCAATCTTCCTAATTTTATCCATATACTTTTGTCTTTGAGTCACAACATGTGTGTTCCAGTTCTACTTTACAATTTTAACATAAGGGTCCTGACTGGAAATCTGGTCCTGTATTAAATGAGTGCGACATGCTTGGAGATAGTGAGTAGAAATTGCCTGAATACACTTTATAGCTGTCAAATGTTATTCCATTTCTAAAATTTCCATAAATATTGCAAACTTTCTTGATAGAATTTCCAATCAGTAATCAGTAATCAAGTTTCCTGATGGGTGCTTTGGCACACACATGATCTGCACTTCTTTGTTCTCGGATAAACCAATGCACAGCAACTTTCTTTTTGGAGGATTTTGACCGATCTGCAGAAAGTGTATGAGAACTATATGAAAAGAGTGAATCAGAATGTAACAGATGAGGAGAAACAAAATTGGAGGGAAATATAGAACTTAAAAAAAAGTTGAGTAATTTTTTCAAAAGCACGCCAGTTTCCACATAAAGTTGTCAAGAGAATATCAGGTAGACACAAAAGCCTCTAGGTAGATTAAGTGATTTGGCAGAGATCTAGAAAATGGAGTACATTGTGAGAAAATGTCAATGTATCCAATTTGGCTGGAAAAAATAATCTAAATGATGGAAGTTCATAAAGATTTAAAAGATCGCATGGATGAACTACAACAATTGTTCATCCCAGTTTGGCAAAAGAATAAACCAGGGAAGGTAGTGCACCCGTGGCTGACAAGGGAAATTAGGGATAGTATCAAGTCCAAAGAAGAAACATATAAATTAGCAAAAAAAAGCAGCACACCTGAGGACTGGGAGAAGTTCAGAGACCAGCAGAGGAGGACAAAGGGCTTAATTAGGAAAAGGAAAAAAGATTATGAGAGAAAGCTGGCAGGGAACATAAAAACTGACTGTAAAAGCTTTTATAGATATGTGAAAAGAAAAAGATTGGTCAAGACAAATGTAGGTCCCTTACAGTAAGAAACAGGTAAATTGATCATAGGGAATATTAGGGAACAAAGACATGGCAGACCAATTGAATAACTACTTTGGTTCTGTCTTCACTAAGGAGGACATAAATAATCTTCCGGAAATAGTAAGGGACCAAGGGTCTAGTGAGATGGAGGAACAGATGGAAATACATGTTAGTAGGGAAGTGGTGTTAGGTAAATTGAAAGGATTAAAGGCAGATAAATCCCTAGGGCCAGATAGTCTGCATCCCAGAGTGCTTAAGGAAGTAGCCCAAGAAATAGTGGATGCATTAGTGATAATTTTTCAAAACTCCTTAGATTCTGGATTAGTTCCTGAGGATTAGAGGGTGGCTAATGTAACCCCACTTTTTAAAAAAGGAGGGAGAGAGAAACCGGGGAATTATAGACCAGTTAGTCTGACATCGGTGGTGGGGAAAATGCTAGAGTCAGTTATCAAAGATGTGATAACAGCACATTTGGAAAGAGGTGAAATCATCGGACAAAGTCAGCATGGATTTGTGAAAGGAAAATCATGTCTGATGAATCTTATAGAATGTTTTGAAGATGTGACTAGTAGAGTGGATAGGGGAGAGCCAGTGGATGTGGTATATTTAGATTTTCAAAAGGCTTTTGACAAGGTCCCACACAGGAGATTAGTGTGCAAACTTAAAGCACATGGTATTGGGGGTATGGTATTGATGTGGATAGAGAATTGTTTGGCAGACAGGAAGCAAAGAGTGGGAGTAAACAGGACCTTTTCAGAATGGCAGGCAGTGACTAGTGGGGTACCGCAAGGCTCAGTGCTGGGACCCCAGTTGTTTACAATATATATTAATGATTTAGACGAGGGAATTAAATGCAGCATCTCCAAGTTTGCGGATGACACGAAGCTGGGCGGCGGTGTTAGCTGTGAGGAGGATACTAAGAGGATGCAGGGTGACTTGGATAGGTTAGGTGAGTGGGCAAATTCATGGCAGATGCAATTTAATGTGGATAAATGTAAGGTTATCCGCTTTGGTTGCAAGAACAGGAAAACAGATTATTATCTGAATGGTAGCTGATTAGGTAAAGGGGAGATGCAACGAGACCTGGGTGTCATTGTACACCAGTCATTGAAGGTGGGCATGCAGGTACAGCAGGCAGTGAAAAAGGCAAATGGTATGTTGGCATTCATAGCAAAAGGATTTGAGTACAGGAGCAGGGAGGTTCTACTGCAGTTGTACAAGGCCTTGGTGAGACTGCACCTAGAATATTGTGTGCAATTTTGGTCCCCTAATCTGAGGAAAGACATTCTTGCCATAGAGGGAGTACAGAGAAGGTTCACCAGATTGATTCCTGGGATGGCAGGACTTTCATATGAAGAAAGACTGGATTGACTAGGCTTATACTCACTGGAATTTAGAAGATTGAGGGGGGATCTTATTGAAACGTATAAAATTCTAAAGGGATTGGACAGGCTAGATGCAGGAAGATTGTTTCCGATGTTGGGGAAGTCCAGAACGAGGGGTCACAGTTTAAGGATAAAGGGGAAGCCTTTTAGGACCGAGATAAGGAAAAACTTCTTCACACACAGAGTGGTGAATCTGTGGAATTCTCGGCCACAGGAAACAATTGAGGCCAGTTCATTGGCTATATTTAAGAGGAAGTTAGATATGGCCCTTGTGGCTAAAGGGATCAGGGGGTACGTAGAGAAAGCAGGTACAGGGTTCTGAGTTGGATGATCAGCCATGATCATACTGAATGGCGGTGCAGGCTCGAAGGGCCAAATGGCCTTCTCCTGCACCTATTTTCTATGTTTCTATGTAAAGCTCTGAAATGCAGAAAATTTTGGCTATTCTGTTCTGCTGTTTAATAAGCAAAAGGATAGCATTGAGTTGGGAGAATATTTACAAAAATTAACGTAGTGTTGATGATTATTTCCTGAGGAACTGCAAAAAAAATCTAGGAATATAAAGCCTTTGTTATATTGAGCACTGGAAGAAATACAGCTGGATTACCATGTACAATATTGGTCGTCTTATTTATTGGAAGCAGTTCAGTGAAGATTTAATTAAAAGTTAACCTAATAATAAATGGTTATTCTTTAAACAAGACTTTCTTTTCTAAAAGTTATTTCAGTTCTTGGAACTCTCTTCCTTAAATGTTGTTCAGTCTTTAAAATATTTGTGGCAAAGGTAGATAGATACTCAATAATCAAGATGGTAAGGATGGTTACTGTGGGTGAACAGGAATGAATATTTGAGGTTACAGTCAATTTAGCATGGACTTTTTAAATTGTGGAATAGGCTTGAGGATAGGGCATGGTAGGTAGGGTGGGCAAGTGGGCTGTTTCTACTTCTAATTAATTTGTTCACATTTTCTTTCACTCTGAAGCAATCCAGTGGCAATCTGACTTCAAAGAGTGAAGTTATCTTGCAGAATTAATAAGACAATACTAAACCTAAGCACCTAAAAGGGTGGCCTCATACATCCACAAATCAAAATTTATCAAACCTTACCTGCTTTACTCCATCCTCTCAAAATTAAGGTGCAGAGAGTGATCCTAAAAAATGTAGACGAATTCTTATGCTTTGATATCCTCTTCTCAGCTGAGGTAGACTGCAATACAGGGATCACTATTGCCTTCAATGTAGTATAGGTTAGGTAAGTTGAAGAAAAATCTATTTGACCTCTGTCCTGGCAATAAGTCCAAAAGACATAGGAGCAGAATTAGGCCATTTAGCCCAAAGAGACTGATCCTCTGTTCAATCATATCTGATTTATTTTTCCCCTCAATCCCATTCTCCTGCCTTCACCCAGTAACCTTTGACACCCTTACTAATGAAGAACCCATCAACTTTCTCTTTAAATACAATGGATTGTGTTAATTGGAACACATCAGGATCAATAATTTTGGCCCAATTAAATAGCTGCACCAATTAGCTGAAGTTTCACGGGGATAGATAAAAAGGTATAAAAAAAGACAAATCACCATTTAACTGTGACAAATTATGCATTTAAATGAAATATAGAGCAAATTACAACATTATCAATGCTACTACAATACAAAAAAATTGTGTATTTAGCTTCTAATAGTTATTGACAGAGCAATTCATCCAGTGTATGCTGCCATGTTCTTGTGATTATCTATAAATCAACAAAATCAGCGTAGATACCTAGTGCAGATAATGAAATGGCTTTGTACAATGCTTTTGATTATTCAAACCTTCAAATCTTCATTTATATTGTAACATTCAAAAAGGCGGATATCTTCAAATTCTTCATAGTTTCTAACTTGTTGAAGTAATAAATTTGTTTCACTTCCAGTCAAAAGTAAGGACAGTAAGTATAGGGAGAGCCAGCCTCGGATAACTAAGGAAATAAAAGATAGTATCAAATTAAAAGCTCATGTGTACAAAGTCACAAAGAGTAGTGGGAGACTGGAAGATTGGGAAAACTTTAAAAAGCAACAAAGAACAACTAAACAAGAAATAAGGAAAAGGAAGATAGAGTATGAAAGTAAATTAGCACAAAATATAAAAACAGATAGCAAAAGTTTTTATAAATATATAAAGCAGAAGAGGGTGGCTAAAGTCAATGTAGGTCCCTTGGAAGATGATAAGGAGAAATTGATATTGAGTGATAAGGAAATGGCTGAGGCCTTGAACGACTATTTTGTGTCAGTATATGCCAAAGAGTGATGTTATGGATGAAATGGGAGGAGAGAACCTCGATAAAATCACTGTCACTAAAGAGATAGTGATGAGCAAACTAGAGGACCTAAAGGTAGATAAGTCCCCTGGTCCTGATGAGATGCATCCCAGGGTGCTGAGAGAATTGGCGGAGGTTATAGTAGACGCATTGGTAATCATTGACCAAAACTCTCTAGACTCTGGGCAGATTCTAGCGGATTGGAAAACAGCAAATGTCACACCGCTTTTTAAGAAAGGATGTAAGCAAAAGATGGGCAACCATAGGCTATTTAGTTTAACATATGTTGTTGGGAAAATGCTTGAAGCTGTCATTAAGGAAGAAATTGCGAAACATTTAGAAAGGAGTGGTTCCCTTAGACAGACGCAGCATGGATTCAGAAAGGGCAGGTCCGGTTTGACAAACTTACTGGAGTTCTTTGAGGGCATAATGAGTGCAATGGATAGAGGGAAACAGATGGATGTTGTATACTTGGATTTCCAGCAAGCGTTCGATAAGGTGTTGCATAAGAGACTTATAAATAAGATACGGATGCATGGAGTCGGAGGAACTGTATTGGCATGGATAGTGAATTGGTTAACCAATAGAAGGCAGTGAGTTGGTATAAATGGGTGTTTCTCTGGTTGGCAGTCAGTGGTGAGTGGGGTGCCGCAGGGGTTGGTGCTGGGCCCTCAGCTGTTTACCATTTACATTGATGATTTGGAAGAAGGGACTGAGTGTAGCATAGCAAAATTTGCTGATAACACTAAACTGAGTGGAAAAGTGGAAGAGGAGGTGGAGAATCTGCAGAGGGATATAGATAGGTTAGTTGAGTGGGCCAAGGTCTGGCCGATGGAATGCAATGTTGGTAAATGCGAGATCGTCCACTTTGGAAGGAATAATAGAAGAGCAGATTATTATTTAAATGGTGGAAGATTGCAGCATGCTATTGTGCAGAGGGACTTGGGAATGCTTGTTCATGAATCACAAAAAGTTGGCTTGCAGGTGCAACAGGTTATTAAGAAGGCAAACGCAATGTTGGCCTTCATTGCAAGAGGGATTGATTTCAAGAGCAGGAAGATCATGCTGCAAATATACAGGGTACTGCTGAGGCTGCATCTGGAGTACTGTGTGCAGTTCTGGTCTCTGTACTTGAGGAAGGATATACTGGCTTTGGAGGCAGTGCAGAGGAGGTTCACCAGGTTGATTCCAGAGATGAAGGGCTTAACCTATGAGGAGAGATTCAGTTGCCTGGGACTATACTCTCTGGAATTCAGAAGAATGAGAGAGGATCTTATAGAAACATACAAGGTTTTGAAAGGGATAGATAAGATAGAAGTAGGAAAGTTGTTTACATTGGTAGGTGAGAATAGAACTAGGGGACATTGCCTCAAGATTCAGGGGTGAAGATTTAGGACAGAGATGAGGAGAAACTGTTTTATCCAGAGAGTGGTGAATCTGTGGAATTCTCTGCCCAGGGAAGCAGTTGAGGCTTCTTCACTAAATATATTTAAGATACAGTTAGATAGATTTTTACAAAGTAGGGGAATTAAGGGTTATGGGGGAAAGGCAGATAGATGAAGCTGAGTTTACAGACATATTAGTCATGATCTTATTGAATAGCAGGGCAGGCTTGATGGGAGGGATGGCTTACTCCTCCTCCTACTTCTTATGTTCTTATGTTCACACCCACCTGTTTCCGGCATCTCGAAGCCTGAATGCTTGAAACCACAGTAAGTAAAATCGTTTTGATTTGTCTTACTGCCTATTTCTCGCCAACTATCAGTGATAAAAATCATTGCTTTTTGAACTCAAGCACACGCAGCTGACTCTATTTTTTTTTAAAAACTGCTCGATGTAAACACAGTGCACCATCTAATGCCAGACAAATGCATGAGTCTGATGCTAATTAGAAACTGTTTGGCAATAGTTCCCTGCCCATTTAAGCAGCATAGTGTCCCAACTAAACAAAGGAAATCCGTGCTATAAGTGTTGTCCCAAATAAGAGGCCGTCCCAGTTAACCAAAATCCACTGTTTACCCATAGGTATACCCATAGTATACCCATGTCATGGTCATAGGTTTTAAATATATCCATATCAAATGGTCCCTTCCCTTTTAGTGCATCAGACCTGGGCCATCTACAGTTTGGCATCTTAAGGCACTGGAAGGACCCTACTGACACTGTCTCCACAAAAATCCTCCAGATTTGCTGGGAGGGTAATTTTTCCAATGCCCACACCTTCAGCCACGCCAATTCATTTGGCTCCCTTCTACTTATCAAGAGAGTTCGCTGCTATTGTGATTGTGGCTGTATATACCCCCCACCCACTCCCGTGCAAATACCAGGGAAGCACTGCATGAATTCTATGGTGCTATCAGTGACTTGCAAACCACAAATGCTGATGGTTTCTTTATGGTTGCTGGTGACTTCAAAAGTGCTAACCTGAAAGCAGCACTGCCTAAATTCTGAAACAAGAGAAAATCTGCAGATGCAGGAAATCCAAGCAACACGCACAAAATGCTGGAACTCAGCAAGCCAGGCAGCATCTATGGAAAAAAGTATAGTCAATGTTTTAGGTCAAAACCCTTCAGCGAAACTGGAGAAAAAAGCTGAGGAGTAGATTTAAATGGTGGGGGGAGTGGAGAGAGAAGCACAAGGTGATTGCAGAAACCCGGAGGGGGAGGGATGAAGTAAAGAGCTGGGAAGTTGATTGGTGAAAGAGACAGAAGGCCATGGATAAAAGTAAAAGGGGGAGGTGCGCCAGAGGAAGTATTGGGCGGGCAAGGAGATAAGGTGAGAGAGGGAAAAGGGGAAGGTGGGGGACATTACCGGAAGTTTGAAAAATCGATGTTCATGCCATCAGGTTGGAGGTTACCCAAATGGAATACCAGGTGTTGTTCCTCCAACCTAAGCATGGCCTCATCAGTCCCTCCAGTATTTTGTGTGTGTTGCTGCCTAAATTCTATCAGCATGTTGACCTTGCTACCAAAGGTGACAACACATTAGACCTGATTTATATGAACATCCCTGCTGCATACTCTGTCCCCACCTTGGCTTCTCTTACCACTTATCTCTTAATGCTAATTCCTGCATGCTACCACTGATTAAACATTCAAACTCAGTCAAAGGGAGATAAAGACTTGGCTATAAGGAGCAACCTCACCTTTCCAGGACTGTTTAGAAACCTCAGACTTGAGCTTGTTCAGTGAGGTGGCTACCTACGGCCATCAAATTAACACTGATAAATATGCAAGAGCTGTGAATGGCTACACAGAAAGTACATTGAGGATGTTACTGTTATTAATCACCTCTATGTGAGAACAAATCAAGAGTGGTCTGGGCATGACTGAGAGATCGGGATGCTGCCTTCAGATCGGGGAATAAGACAGCTCTCAAGTCAGCAAGAGCTGCACTTTCCCACGCCATCAGGAAGGCAAAACGGGTTTATTCACAGAGAATATACAGCCATTTCTATGACATCAGTGACATGAGGTGCATGTGGCAGGGCAATCAGATCATAACAGACTACAAATCCAGCCTGCACGTCAATGATAGTGATGCTTCTCTTCCTGGAGCGCTATTGAGAATGTCCTGACCAGCTGAATCACCGTCTTTTACAGAAATTGCAAGACATCTGACCGTAACTCCCTAGAAGGGATTGTGAGGTTTGCTGAGAAGATTATCGAGGACTCTCTTCTACCTATTAGAGATATTTATCAGAAGTACTGCATATGCAGGACCCATAGCAATGTCAATGATCCCTCCTATGCAACCATCGATCTCTTTGATCCCCTACCTGTAGGTACGAGGTACCATAGCATTAGGACAAGAACCATTAGGATGGAAAACAGCTTCTTCCCCCAGGCCGTAACACTACCAAACTCTCTGCCCCCATGCAGTCTCATCATGCATGTAGAACTAGTAGTGTTATAGTGTTTAATTTTCAACTTGTACCATTTATGCATTTTATTACTTGTTAATTTATTTCTGGTAATATTACTTTAGGTGTCATGTTTGTGTGTTATATGTAGTGTGTTGTGCACATTGGTCCAGCAGAATGTTGTTTTGTTTGGCAATATGCATGTATACGGTTGAATGACAATAAACTAAGCTTGAACTAACTTGCACGTAGACCCTCAACATCAACAAGAATAATCTCTAGCCTTACAGAGATCACCTTCAAGGAAGGTTTCCTTCTGAGGGAACCAATGCTATGCTCTACATTCCACTCAAGTAACTATTCAGACTATTTTCAATGTGGGCTGCATGTGAAATTAAGGTGCATTCAGCTGGTGAATCACAGAGCACCAATGAGCAGGAGGAGTGGGACATGACAGTGGCAAAGTGATCAGTGCAGACAATGCAGCAGAGGGCACCTTCCTCTTCTAGCTCAGTTCAGCTCAGAGGAATGGAGGTAGCCTGAGCCTAGCTATTAAACAGATGTCTGAGGTAGCAATTTAATGCCATAGCTTTGATTTTAAACACCACAGTAATATTAATAATTACTCACACAAACCAGTCTGTAACTGTATTTCTCTTCTTTCCATAGCGTAATGCACGAGGATGGAATGGGGGTGTTTTTCAATGTTTTATATTCCTTCTGCTACTATAAACGAAGAAGAGAAATTTGTAAAACAAGCTATAGATAACTTATGTTAACAGCATTAATTGGATTACTAAGGTGCAGGTGCCTTGCAGGTCCGGGATTAAACAAAAATTGTATAAACTGAAACCTTTATTTTATATCCACAACATTTCAATGGAAAATTCTAATGTTAGTAAATTCCGTTCTTTTAGAGCATTCCATAATTGAAGACATGTAATCAGTGCAATGAATTATAAAATGCGGGGAACAAACTGGACCATAGGTCTTGATGAAGGATTCTCATTGGGGTGACAGTGCTCAATATTTGACGCCTAGTGAAAAAAAGCTTCAAAATTTTGACTCAATGTTACTAAAGCTAACCTAATTAAGGATACAATGGGTAGTGAAAAGTATTTGATATGTCAACATTATATTTTTTTATAACTGAGTTAGAGAACAATCTTTATAACTCTAAGATTGAACTGAGGGTTTGTGCGAAATCCCACAATGAACAATATTACTATCAAAATTGTCGTTTTGTAATTCCAGATTCAAATACAAAAAGAAACAGGAAAAGTAGTTCACGTTTAGAAAGTCATTTTAATTTATCAAAAAAGTAAATGCATCCAATCCATGTAAAGTATCAAACATATACTGAAATAAACAAAGGCATCTAAATTATTTTTCTCTTTCTAATGTTTTCTATAAAGTCTGTCACAGTTGAGGAGCATAGCTGTGGTTAACAATTTCAATAGTATTAGTAATAGGTCACTGACACACTGATCTGAAATGCTCCCTTTCTCTTTCCTCACTTTTCACATAATAAACAAGATGTAAATCTGGATACAAAACTACCCAATGTGCAAAATAGTATTAACCCCTTGAAAGCCCATCTTAAATTTCTTAATAATCAAACTCATAAAATTACTTGTTTGATCATGACTCATTATTTCACCCAGAACCAAGATTTCAATAGTCAAGAATGTTCCTCACTGTCTGGTTACCAACTGCATGCTGTGGGTGATTGACAGACTTTTAAAAGGCAAAAAAAATCAGACATGTTCTGTGAATTTTTTCCAGCTTGCCTCGTAGTGAGCAGGATTAACAGTAACAGCACATTCAATATTAGTTCACTGGAAATCAAGTAACTGGAGGCAGAGAAAGTTGATTGAAGTCTTAATGCAAAGACTCATTAAAATTACATTTACAAAATTTATTTTGCAAATGTATTCCAGATACTGCAAAGGAATCAATATACTATTTACTTTAGTTATATATTAGGTCAAAATATTTACCCCATCTCTGCTGACCTCACAAGTGGCCTGGTATGCAAAACAGGAGATTCACATCAGGCTAGCGCATAAATCGTTGTTGTGATTCTTCTGCGCTTTTCGGAAGAAAAGGAAATCTCTGCTCAGCACATATGTTGTGCTGGTATGTTAAAACCACTCAGTGCATAAACTGAATGTGTGCAGCTGTCAGGATAAACCCTGAGAGAACACATTCAGTTCCTTATTCACACTGAATGGAATCTCTAAAGGGATGTAGTATAAATAGGCTATTTCAATTCAGTAAAATTTTTGCAATAAATGCTGGCCCTGCCAGTGACACCCACATCTCGTGAATGAATGAAAAAAATTAAATCCCTTCATAAAAGGGTCAGTGGTTGGCACTGCAAGTGGGTCACGAGTTGTCTTTAGGAAAATGGGTAGAAAAGAGCAGTAGCGTTCCTGAGCCACTGCTTCTATTTGAGAAAGAAACACTCCATTCTTGGTATACTGAACCTGTGCAGCTACCTCCAAATGATCTTCTCTGTTAGACTGAATCCTTTAAACTGTGGATTAGGCCAAACACAAAAGCATTATTCAAATAAGCACAAATCACCCAGCACTTGGGTATCTGAGTTTAAATGAAGCCTTTTTCTTTGTTTTCTCAGATAGAATATGGACAGAAAACTGAATTCTAATTTGTTTGGGTTCACTGAGGCTCTTAACAAGCAGCAGAAAATTTGAAGTGAAGTTCTTTCTGAAGCATTGCATTTCTAAGTAGGGATTTTAAGAAGTGCTAAGAACACTAATTAAGGGAAATGCAGTGCTTGCAAACAAATGGAGTCACAGTGGTGAAGTTTCACAATGTCTTCTTTCAGATTCTGCAAATATTTAGAGACATTATTGCATTGTGTACTTGGTCCTTGACAGCCATAAAGTACTTTCAAGGCTAATGTCAAGATTTTGTGGCATTTTAAGTACTATAATGCGATGGTTGATGTACTAGTGAGGCTACTTGTGGAAGTCATAAAAATGGCTGTGTATTGTTGCAAGTTTACCATATATACTGAATTGTACTTTCTAATTTTAAATGCAAATTAACCATAGTCATTAAGTCTGCATCAGTATGCAGGATGGTGAAATGCTGCATTAACTATTTTTATGCCCTGTTTCTCTTTCCTCATCATTATCATTTCATAAATGTCTGAAATATTTGCAAGGCATGCTGTTCTATGTGACAAAAGTTCAGGCTAAGTGTACAACCTCAATTTGATGTTCAAAGAGAAATAAGGAGTCTAATGCATTATTCATCTGTGGTTGGCTTGAAGGATACCACAATGCTAGGTTTACGGCATGCATTTTGAATTTTGATAACCAATGAGTTTCTCGTTAACCACTAACAGTTGGAAGTGTAAATATTGGACAATCAGAATTGCTGGAGTCTAATTTAATAAATCACTATACTTGGCCAGATTCGTTTGGACAGAATTTTTAATCAATGTGTTGTTATTAAGTATAATAGAACTATTTATATATTAATTTGTCAATTGAATACATACACAAAGAGTTCCAGAATACCAATCCTAGTATATGATGTGGTCCAGCAGGGAAGATAATCTAGGATCTCCACAAATGATCAAAGGTACATAAATGATGCACATTTTGCCTTATAGTATAGTTGAATAAAATACCCACCTTCATCTTTTTTGTGTGGGAAGACGCAAAGAAAAGTATGCGTTGTTTTGACATTGAGTAAAGATTAGCACTATAATAAGGTATTCTGTAGCATCCACTTTATAAAGTAACACAAGTAGAAGCTGGGATATATAGCAGACAAGTTGAATTTATTGCCATTATGAAAGGCCTTTTGTCTATTTTCTAAATGACCACGTCTGACAGATAATTTGCTAGCATGTTGAACTTCCTGGGAGGTGGAATTCATTTAAATAAATGAAAAAAAACAATGGTCCCCCTTTAACTCTTTGATTGAAGTTCCCATATTAGCTGACAGGGGTACAGTAGTAGAGACATCAGTTCCACTAATACTTTTGTACTTGACTAAGCTATAAATTTCATTGATTGGAGAAGTACAGAGCCCATTTTTCCTGTTTCTTAGACATTAATTTTCAAAAGTTCAAAATAAATTTATTATCAAAGTGTGTATATGTCATCATATACTACCCTGAATTAATTTTCATTTAGTCTCCAACTCCAAATATCTCAATATCCAGGCATATTATTTACGTTTACTATTTATACAATTTCATTCAGAAAACTGCTAATGACTAACAGACATTTCAAACTTCAGGTGCACGTTGCATAGCAGAAGTTTTTCTTCATGCTATTTATAGATCATCCATTAAAAGGTACCCTTCTGATTTGGTTTAGAATCAGAAAAAAAAATTGAGGTTGCAGGAAATCTGAAATAAAGAATAAAATACGCAGAAACCACTCAACAAATCAGGCAATATCTGTGGAAAGTGAAACACTTAACATTCAGGTTCATAACCTTCTGTCTATTTCCATCATTTTCTGTTGTTATTTATTAAAGACAGCTTCTCTTTATCTACTCTACCTAAATACAAAATGACATTAAACCACAGCAAAGTCTCCTCTGAGTTCTAACAACCCTAGTTAACAACATGACTATAATTTCTTGGAAACGTTCAAATAATTTTCCAGTATGCCTACATGAAATCCTTTGTCTTACTGAAGGCAAATTACTCAGAACCAGACATAATGCTTTTGCTGGGTATAAACTAAAGACTTATACAGGATTAATATATGTTTATCAATTTGTATTTTATCCTTGCACTTATGAGCCCTTAGTTCCCTAGATGATTTACGAATTTGTTGACCTATTTTGCCACTTTCAGAGAATTGTGAATAAACACCTGCAAATCTCTCTACATGTGCTCCCTCTGTAGCTCATATCATCACTCTTCATTTTCTTACCTTCAGTCCAGACATGGCATTAGTTTCATCCTCTGTACTTGAACATAATTTCTCCATCATTTTGTTTCTTCTCTGCTCAATCTACTTCCATTATTATTTTTCATTTGGTTCCAGATATCACATATTGTCCCAGCGAAGAGCAAACATTCTTTTTTCCTTCTGTTGAAATCACCTCCCTGGTTACTTATCGAGCTGAATTTGTGCCATTATTTTGCAGGCCTGGATGTATGCATGAGGGAGAGATTGGAACCCATATTTCTGAGGTCCCAAGTTATGAAACAAAACTTACTGCAGCAGCTGCACCAGTTTTTGATTGATCTCTCTTTCCTTGTTAAAGGGTCTCAATCTTGACATGTTAACTATAGTTCTTATCCACAGCTCCTTGGCCTGCTGATTATTTGCAGCTTTCTCTATTATTTCAGCTTTCTAGCATCTGCAGTTTTTTTTTACATTTTCAGTTTAATATCTTTGAACTCAAGCTGCCTAAACTGTATGTACAATCCTATCAGCCATTCACAGTATCCTTAACTTGGTCCTAGCCAAAAGCTAGGTAAATTATTTAAAATTATGACATCAAATGATGAATAAATAATTCAATTCTTCCTTCCATTTGATCTTTCTATTCTTCTGCATTCCACAAGCCAGAGAACAGGAAACATCAACTCTGAAATAAGAATCATTGCCAATTTTTGGCCTACAATTAAACAGACAAATAATGAGACTCTGGAACAGGATGAATGGTCACAATAACAGTCTCTGTGGCAGTCAGTCAAATATCATTAAGAACAAACTTATCTCTGTCCAAGCAACAGAATATCAATATAACTCATAAATCTACATGACATTAAATTTTGAATGATAAACAATTGAATTTTTGCTCCATCATTACCTTTTCTTACACTAGCCTTTTTACAGAAACTGGAATGATCTATTTTTTGTTCTTTTTTCCCTCTTTGGTTCTTCATTTTGAAAGCATAGTTTCTTCTCAGTGTTTCTTTGTCATTCATTTCCACCAAAGTAATTTCTGGTCATCACTATTCTTATGTGCCTGAAGTCAAATTAACAAAATAATATGTTTGGATATGAAACGTGATGAAGTAAGAAACCAAATGCCTATATAGAACAGGTAAATGTTTATTTACCACGCCCCACACCTTCCTCACAAATAAATGAGTTTTCATTTGATATATATGCCAGATCGGTCTTCTTTCTGAAAGAAAGCTATTTCATCAGTTATTTAACTGTGGAAAAATTATCCAACCTTGGGGGGGGGGGGCTACCAAAAGCATATAAAATGATCGAATATGCAATTTCCCTTGCATAATAAAATTCATGGCTAAATTTCCCTTTTCATAAACTTGAGTACACCGTATGCATAGCCAAGAATTAAAATATTATTTTCGATACTGCTCATGCAGTATTTAAACTATTATTCTTTTGTGAGTTATGGGTGTCATTGACAAAGCCAGAATTAAGAATAGAAGAACAGAAAAGCATCTGAAACAGGATCATGTCTAGGTCATGCAGTCCCAAGAGTCTGCTGCACCACCAAGTTAGTTCATGGATGATCTGACCTTGGCCTTGATGTCACTCTTTTATCAGTACCATAAAGCCCTCAATTACCCTTCAAATCAAAAATACATCTACGTTGGCCCTGAAGTAGAAAATTCATAAATCATAACTCTCTTGGAAAATAAATTCATCCTTATCCCCATTTTAGTTTGTGATTTCTCATTCTAATGTGATATTTTCTTGTTCTAGATTCCCCCATGAGGGAAAATAACCTTTCACCCTCTATCCTATGAAGCCCCCTCTCACCTTTATATGTTTCAGTTAGATTATATTTTAGTCTTCTAACTTCAATGAATACAGAACCAACCTGATCAACCTTTCACTATAAATAATTAACCCAGTAATCATCTCTATTAAACTTCCCTGCATTACTTCAAATACAGAATATTAAATGAAGAGACTAAATCTGTTTGCAGTATTCTGGATCTCATCAATGATTTGAATTGTATTGTTGCAGTAAGACTTTCATTTTTATACTCCATCTACCATACAGAAAAGCCAACATTACATTCACTTTCCAAACCATTTGCTCTGCCTGCATACCAGTTTTCATTATTTCAGGTAATGTATCCAAACCCTTCTATGTTCTAATGTCTATTTAAATAATTTTTCTATTCTTCGTACCAAATGGATAACTTCACATCGCACTGGCCAAACCTTTACCCACTTGTGTGTCAACCTCACAACTTATCTTTGTATCATCAGCAAACATTGACTGCAAGAGACTGCGTACGTTCATTGACATAATTCCTACCAGATATTGTGTGCTAATCTAAAAATTACCCATTTGTCTCAATTCTCTGGTTTTTATTAATTACCTAATCTTTTGTCCATGTCCTTAATATATTACCATTATTGCTCCTCTGAGTTATAGAAACATAGAAAACCTACAGCACAATGTCAGGCCCTTTGGCCCACAAAGTTATGTTGCTTCTTGAGCATTTCAGAAGGCCATTAAATACTAACCACTCTACTATGGGTCTTTGACTTGAATTCCTTTGTTCCTCTTCCACTTATACTGCCTGATCAACTGAGTGTTTCCAGAATTTTCTCTTTTCCTGTATTTTTTGCATCTGCAGATATTGTTTAATTTTCTTCTCTAAAGGACATCTAAACATTCATGTATCAAGAATTGATACTTGGATTTTTATCCACATTTTATTTAATTAACTGAATTTAAAGTCCCCAGATGCCATGTTGGGCTTCAAGCTCGTGCCTCAGAATCGTGAGCCCAGTTCTCTGTATAAATAGCAGAGTACCGTAATAACCCTGAGCCTCCTTAACACTGCTCCAGGCTAGAGACTCATCATATTCCCTTGTCCAGATGTCACTTCAGTTTATGACATGTGCTGTTACAAGACAAGTACATGGTGTAAGTAGAAAGTATTTCTATCTAGTTTAAATGAATTTTGAGGTCCAAATCACTCTTCCATACTCAAGTATTATCTTTCTAGCATTGGGGAAGACAGGAAAAAATTGAATAAATCAAACACTTGGCGTAACTTAGTTATAAAAATAAAATTACTTGTACTGTTGTATTGGAGATGAAATGATCTATTCTGTTGTTTGTTCAATACCAGACAATTTATTGTCTTAATATTTCTGCTTTTTACCAGATGTCATTTGAAATATTTATTTATTTATTGTTTATTTAGAGATACAGCACCCTACAGGCCCTTCCAGCCCAACGAGCTACACCACCCAGCCACCTAACTACGTAACACTAGTCTAACCACAGAATAATTTACAATGACCAATTAACATACTTGAATTTGCACTTTGGACTGTGGGAGGAAACCAGAGCACCCTGAGAAAACACATGAGGTTCAGGGAGAGAATGTACAACTCCTTACAGACGGAACTGGAATTGAACTCTGAACTCAGGAAAGCCCCTAGCTGCAATAGCGTCCTGCTAACCGCTACACTACCATGGCGCCAATGGTAATATGTTTGCAAAATAAGTGTTTTGAAACTGAATCCTTTCTAACAATTGCTGTTACACTTAAGTAGTCTGCCTCCACACTCCTGATTTCTCCAGAGTTAATGTTCAAATATTTAGTTTGAGAAACATTGAAACTTCATCCATTCTTCTCCATGACATGCCCCTAGAGTTTCTGAAGCAAAATGAAACAGCTTTACACACTTTGGTGTTCTCCCATCATGAAACAACAGTATGACTTGGTAAGAAATAGCTTGCTAAGAATAAAGGATAACAATCCATTACATGTCCTTCTCATATGAACTCGAGGTGATTATCATAGCACGTTATAGCATGAAATCAAGCAAGCAGAGTAAGATTATAGACTCATTTGTCACTGTTATTCTTAAAATGTTTCTATTAGTTACAGGTTTTGTGTTGCAATTTTAATAGTTCATTCAATATTTTATATGATGCATGGTTTAGTAAGACAGTGTAGCTGTAGCTAAGATAACATATTCATATCAAGCAGAACAGCTGGGAGAGGTAACTCAATAAGCTACAGTGTGGTCTGGGTCATAGATTACTTGTGTGGCATTTTCATGTCTACGTTGAGTCTATTGTATATCTTTAAAGCATGTAAAAGTTTAATTTTTTTCATAATTCTTATCCTTTTATCAGAGCAAGCTTAAAGCTCTGTTTGAACTAAATACTTCCTGGACTGTAAATGCCTATAAAGAATAGTTTATTAAACAATCTTATTTTCACTTGATAAATATTTCACAGCTGCGGAATGTTCCTAAGCCAATGGAAAATCATCTTCCAATGAAACCTCATTAACTTTGGTAATCCAACTTTCTGAGAAAGGGATAAGAAAAATGATGCCAACTGTAAGGAGACTGTTTTCGGGAGGTTAGTTTCTAAATTACAGAACTGTGCAAAACTCTATGTTTTATCATCAACTAAATAAAAATTAATGAATGTTTTGTATTTAAGTCAGTGAGACTTGCTCAGAACAAATGGTTAATACATTGAACATCTGACTGCAAAAGAATATGAAGGCCCTGTTGCTTTCTTGACTTCAGCCAAGAAAGTAGTTGTGATACTCAAATTGGTCTCAGCAGCCATTAAATGCAAATTAGATGTGTCCTCTTTAGTTATAATTATCTATCCTAAACAACACACTATGGGAGCTTATATTAGGACATACTTAGTTAATATGGTTATATGGTGAAGCTTCTCACTAATAATTACCAGGGATAATTAATTTCTAAGATGACAGCTGAGCATGATAGATTGTTCACTACGTGATCCAGAGTGAGCTAGCAAACTGGGTACAAAATTGGCTTGATGGTAGGAGAAAACAGTGGTATTGGAGTGTTGTTTTATGGATTGGAACAGATTACTGTTATTTCTCATCTAGATTAACAACTCGCATGAGAATGCTCATTGCATGATTTGTACCTTTGTGGATGGCACAGAAATAGTAATGCGAACAATGAAGAAGGTTATCTAAAGCTGAAACAGGATCTTGATCAACTGGGAAAGTGTACCAATGACTGGTAGATGGAACCTAACTCAAACAAATGCAAAGTGATGACTTTTCGGAAGTTAAACCAGGTCAGGACATACACAGTGAATGAAACACATATCTTCCTGACAGCGGTGGTGAGGGTAAACAAAATGTTGAAGAGGGCACTTGCATGCTTGCCTTCATTGGTCAGGGCTGTGAGTTTAAGAGTTGGGATATCATATTACAACTGTACAAAACATCTGGGAGATGACACCTGAAATAGTGTGTGGATCTCTGGTCATTATACTATAGGAACAATGTGATTAAGTAAGGAAAGGTACAGGAGAAAGCTTTTAGGGATGACCTTTTATAAAATCATAAGGAGGACAGATAAGGTGGATAGTTAAAATCTTCTTTCCAATGATAAGAGAGTCTAAAACTGGAGGTCATTAGCTTAAGATCAGATGGGAAAGATTTAAAGAGGATCGGGGGTGTAAAGTGTTCACAGAGAAGTGGAGGGTTTATAAAATGAGCTGCCAGAAGTAGTGGAGGAGGAAGATATAATTACAATATTTAAACATATTTGAGCAGGTACATGCAGAGGAAAGGTACACAGAGAGGGATATGGGCCAAACACAGATAAAAGGGACTAGCTCAGAATGGCAATTTGGTTGGTATAGATAAACTGAGCTGAAGAGCCTATTTCCTTGCTGTATAGCTTCTTAACTGTACACCCTGACCAATTATCTTCTGAGAATTCAGATTGCTTCATGCAGATAGAAGTGAAAATTAGCCTTATCATATTAATGCTCATTTAAAGATTGGCTACTTGAACTTAGTGAACTTGAGCAAATACTTAGAAATTGCTTGGAAAGGTCTAAGAAACTACTAGAAAAATCACATTATGCTGTAAAGGAGAAATCAAATATTTTACAATAAAAAATCAAAGGCAGTCTCACCTGTTATTGACATGAGGGTAAAGAAAGGGTAAGTAGTTTGAGAATACTTTACAAAAAGTTTATATGGTGAATGGACAGAATGCATTATGCTCAGAAGGCAGTAAGGATGTTGAGTTGAATTGAAATGGAAAAGGTTATCTCCCTGTACATAAAATAACATGTTGCAGAGGATAAGGGATAAAAGCAATGAAGAAATTTAATTGGGAAGCAGTATGGTACTAAGCAGGAGGAATAGAATGAGTATTTGAAATGATAGGTGAGAGGATTCAAAGGAGCCATCCCAGATGTAGCTGTAAAATATTCAAGACACAAACACATTATTAGTGCTTGGGCCAAAATGCATTGTAATTAAAGTTAAATGATCATTTATCATATCAACAATGGCACCGTTGTTGTCAACAATTAAGTACTCTCCAATAATAATTGAAATTCAAGTGGGAAAAAAATACAAACAAATGAAAGGGCAATTGTGATTTCCTTTCAAAGAAAATACTATATATTGTTGCAGTAGAGTCAGTCCAAAGGGCATTCATCAGGCTGGAATGAGAGAATTGACCAATCAAGAAAGGCTAAAAATTTGGGAATGTATTCTTTGAGGTTTGGAATGTAGATGATATTATTGGAACATATGCAAAATCCTAGTAGGTACTGACATTTTTTGATTAGCGGGAGAGTCTTAAATCAGGGTAAGTAGTTATAAGAGGTCTTACAAAACAGTGGAGCATGGAAAATTCTCCTTCAGAGGAAAGTGAATCAGTGGAATCTCTCACCAAGAGAGTTATGAAGACTAGATCATGAGAAGTATTAAAAGTGCAGTTGGATAACTTTTTTGAAATATCTGAGGTTTGAGAATGGGGATCTGGCACAGAGGAAGAGAGGCCTGGGGTAGATCAGCCAGGAAAGTATGGGCATGCTCAAGGAGGTAGGGAGCCTATTTCTTTTCCTAACTAACAGTCTTTGAACTGAAATGTTAGTGCTGTTATTCTTTCCTCAGGTGTGTCTGACCCACTGAGCATTTCTAGCATATTTTGGTTTCCCCCCCCCCCCCCCTATTTTATCTTTTTGGCTTCAGGAAGAACTGATTAGGAGTGAAAAGAAATCAAGTTATCTTTAGATTTATGTATTCACAATTCCTCATTTAGTTCTCAAAAGGAGTTATTCTTTCAAATAGACTCACTAATTTTATTGATGTTGCAATTTCAGGTTTTACATGAAGTTGATGTAAGGATAATTTCTTTGGTTGAGGAGGTTGTGATATAGGTTGTCAATTTAAAATTGCCACATGCTTTGTGAGAAGAAATTAGTTATTCAAAGACTGGTTATTGGTAGAGCATGAAATATACTGACTCCCAAAAGTTCTCCATTGATACTAGTTAAAGCTAATATACGTGGAACTGAAGACAAGATGTTGGCGTGGTTCAATTCTGGCTGAGACAGTGTAGGGGTAATATGCCAATCTTGGAACTCTCATGAGCAACTACAGAAAATAAATAATGAAAATGGCCAATGGAATGGTAGTCTTTAAAGATACGAGGTTGCAAATAGTGCAGCAAAGATGTAAAATTTTGGCGCCAATCTACAGAAAGGGTATTATTATCTCAGAGGAAATGCATTTTGGATTGGCCAGAAGGAAAAAAAATGACAAAATATGAGCCTGCTGCTGATTCTCTGTGTGTGGCTATAAGTCATGGTCAAAGAGAATGAAAGGATCGCTCTGTGAATTTTGGGATCACTACTGTCAACTTAAATGTGATTTGCTTAAATCTGTGACAGGATTTTGTCTTTTCCTTTAAACATGATTGATTTACTGGATCCTTTGGCCCTGCTGATTGAACAGGACCTTTCAGGCATAGGTATCGACACAGCATAAATGTTCAGCAAGAGGAGCCTAGTCACTCATGCATTGGCTGCTGGAGCATAAGGTTTGGGGGATTTCTTGTTGATGTTGGTCTTTGTGAAGGTGAGGGAAAGAGAGACAACTAGTCCATGACTTATTTGGAATTTGTTGAACCAACATCAGCCCATTACAGTTTGTCTGGTGCTGGGTGTTGCAAAGAGACAGGTGAGGGATGGGGGTGATGCAGGGATTTATAATGAGTGTGTATGCAAGGATGTTAACATAGTTTGAAGTAAAGTTTCAAAGGTACATTTAATATCAGAGAAATGTATACAATATATATCCTGAAATGTTTTTTCTTTGCAACCATCCACGGAAACAGAGGAGTGCCCCAAAGAATGAATCGCAGTTAAATGTTAGAAACCCAAGGCCCCCCTCCCACACATAAGCAGCAACAAAGCAACGACCCCCCTCCCGCAACAGCAAAGAAAATGCATCAGCACCCACCACTGAGCACTCAAGCATGCAGCAAAGCATCAATAAAGTCACAGACTTGCAGTAACCCAAACACTACTTGTTCACCCAGTATTCAACATACCACAGGCTCTCTCTCTCCCTAATAAGGGACAAAGAGGAATCTCTGTTTTACAGCAAGAGGGGAGACATAACAAATAACTTGCTGATTTAAGGATGCAAGGATACTAAAGTGTAGGATTGTGACCAGTATTAAATACTATATACATAAAATAGCGTCAGAATCAGAATCAGGTTTAGTATCACCAGCATATGTCATGAAATTTGTTATCTTTACAACAGCAGTACAATGCAATACATAATAACAGAGGGAAAAGTCTGAATTACAGTAAGTATAAGCTTCTATATAGCTGCATTGATATGCTGGGCCCAGGATAGATCCTCAGAGATATTGACACTCAGGAACTTGAAATTGCTCACCCTTTCCACTTCAGATCCCTCTATGAGGACTGGTGTATGTTCCCTCATCTTGCCCTTTCTGAAATCCACAATCAATTCTTTGGTCTTACTGACATTGAGTGCAAGGCTCTTGCAGCAATACCAATCAACTTAATATGGCTTATCATAATTTAAACTTTCAATTGGTATAAATTTAAAAAAATATGCTAGGGTTTGTTTTGTCGTGTGCTTTTTTTATGATATCATTCGGAGAACGTTGTCTCATTTTTTAACTGCATTGCATTTGTGGTTTCTAAATGACAATAAACTGAATCTGAATCTGAAATACTTCGGCTTGAAAGGGGTGAGAGAATTGCCTATCCTCTCAATTCTCCTTCCGCTCATCACAGGGACACTATTGGGATGTGTCAAAAGGATGAACAGGGAGCAATTGTTAATAATGATGAGAAGATGAATGAAAATACATGAAGATGAGGCTGCATGTCTAGGTCACTAGACAGCTAGGAAATTAGAAAGTGTATAGGAAAAATGGACTGGTTTACCTGCAAGTGACTGAGGTTACTAGAGGAGGTCAGGGCAGTGCACACTTAACTCTGAAGGTACACGTGCCAGCCACCATTGTAAACCTGATGTGGTTATTTAATGGTTTTTGACATTGAATCAGGAGTGAGGAACCACACTTCTGCTGTTTGATGTAAAAATATCACTTCTTTATCCCACCTCATAGAAGTACATGCCCCTGTAGAGACTTACAGTCTCAAGTTTGACAGTGTGTGATGCAACACTAAATTAAGGTGGAGGACTACCTTTCACTACATTTCATTAGCATCTCTCATTTTTCAGTCAACCCCAGAATGAAATGCATCTTGAGAAATTTGAGTGAAATTTTATCCACAAGCTGATCGGTCAGAAAACTTGAAATTATTTTGTCAATGCTATCTTTATATTAAAGCATCTTGGACAAAAGTGCAACATAAAGAATGTGTTTCTCATTTTCTGAGCACCCTCCAAACTCCCAAGCAATTAAAATTCCATCTGAGATGTTGCTACGAGAAGAGCTTCAGTTGCAAATTATGCATTGGATTGCTCAACATGAATATAGTCATTTTGCAATCAAAAAGTTACTCAATGTTATCTTCCTCCTTTGAAAATCATCCACCATTCATCAGCAATGCCCCACGGCAGTGTATGAGGGAGCTTCAAATAAAGCTTCTGTTAGAAGATAGATGGTAGTAGCTTATAGTGTGCATATTTTAGATATTTGTTTAATCTAGGTATTGTCTCTTTCTGGCTGCATTGAAGTTTTCAGTTGATCTTACCATACCCTTCAATGGGACATTGAAAGTGAAATACTGTAATGTATGGAGCTATTTGTTTTAGGGCAAAGATTCCACTCCTACTCCAGCACTAGGTATTAAAAGGTTGTCTGCACATGTATATTGTTCTCTCTCTCATGCTGCAATGTGAATACACTAGATAAAGCCAACTTCCACATGCATGCTTTTACTTAATTAATATGCAGTTGCGCATAAACACAAATTGGCGATGACTACAAATCTGAATGTCAGAAAATATCACAAATTGCACTGAGAGTTATGGGAGAAAAGAGTTAAACAGCATGAGAAAACTGAAAGACCCGTGAGCAACAGTGAAAGATGACTTGAGTTTAAAGTGAAAATAACATGGCAATGGCTTCAGTTGGGAAAGCTGACAAATGTGATTGTGCTGTGAGTCATATATCGAGAGGGTTGAACTGTATTGTAGTGAACAATGTAGAGTAGCAAAAGGAAGTTCCTACACTTCTCAGTTTAATGGCTGCAAGAATGTAGAATCTCTTGCATAACCTAGTAACCCCTGTAAAGCTAGCAAGCAAGAAGTTCAAGGAAATTAGTACAATTTTACAAAATCACTTGAGCCCTAAACTGCTAGCAATGGCTGGGAGATTTAGATTTTACAAAACGAACCAGTCAAAAGATGAAAGCATTTCTGAATACGGAATTGCACAAACTTTCCCAGTACTGTGATTTTAGAGATGTAATTTCTAATGCATTAAGGGACAGGCTTGTATATGGCATGCATAGTCAAAGCACTCAAACGAGGCTACTATCCAAAAGAAAACTGAACTTACAATGGGCATTGACCATTGCAATATCATTAGCGACTGCAGCAAAGGATGCAGCAGGACTACAGAACTACAGAAAAGGAGGTTAGAATGTGAAATGTACAAAATATCCCTAAATAGTGCAAAAAGTGAAAAATGTCATTGATGTGACAAACCCTCCCATGTTGCAAAACACTATTGGTTCAAAGAAAAAGTCTGCAGAGAGTGCCACAGATAAAGTCACATAGAGAGAGTGGGCAAGGCAGACTTTCTGAAATTCCTTTTTTTATATGGTTTGTATTCTGCATGGAGGAAGGTGACCAGTGGTGTTCCACAGGAACCTGTTCTGGGATCCCTTCCTTTTTATGATTTTTATAAATGACCTGGATGAGGAAGTAGAAGGGTGGGTTAAGAAGTTTGCTGATGATACAAATTTGGGGGTGTTGTGGATAGTCTAGAGGGTTGCCAAAGGTTACAACAGGACATCGATAGAATGCAGAACTGGCTGAGAAATGGCAGACGGCATTCAACCCAGACAAGTGTGAAGTGGTTTACTTTGGGGGTAGGTCAAATTTGAAGACAGCATATAATATTAATGGTAGGACTTTTGGCAGTGTGGAGGATCAGTGGGATCATGGGGTCCATATCCACAGGACTCTCAAAGCCGCTGCGCAGGTTAAGAGCATTGTTGAAAATGCATATGATGTGTTGGGCTTCATCAAGAGCCATGAGGTAATGTTAGAGCTATAAAGACCTTAGTAAGATCCCTCTTGGTCAACTCACTACAGGAAGGATGTGGATACTACAGAGAGAGTGCAGAGGAGATTTACAAGGATATTGGCTGGACTGGAGAGCAATCTTATGAGAATAGGTTGAGTGAACTTGGCCTTTTCTCCTTGGAGTGATGGGGGAATAAGAGGTGACCTAATAGATATGTATAAGATGTTGAAAGGCTTTGATCGTGTGGATAGCCAGATGCCTTTACCCGGGGCTGAAGGGGCTAACACAAGGGGGCATAGTTTTAAGGTGCTTGGAAGTAGATACAAGGGAGATGTCAGAGATAAGATTTTTGCATAGAATGGTGGGTGTATGAAATGCACTGCCAGTGACAGTGGTAGTAGCGGGTACAATAGGATCTTTAAAAGACTCTTAGATAGGTACGTGGAACTTAGAAAAATAACGGGCTATATGGTAGGGAAATTCTAGGCAGCTTCTAGAGTAAGTTACGTGGTCAGCATAACATTGGTGGCCAAAGGGTCTGTAATGTGCAATAAATTTCTCTGTTTTATGTTCAGACAAAAAGCACAACCAAGTGAAAAGTCTCAATCTCAAAACTAAACAAATGTATAATGATGCTGAATGTAAAACAGAATCAGACAACACAGAGTCTGACAAAGGTGCACTGTCATGCCTAGAACTGCTTAGTATATCTGAAGCAGATCACAATAGATGTATCTGGTTTAAAACTGAAAATGGTGCTGGATACAGGGTCAGCTTTGTCTGTAATTCCAGAGGATGACAAGAACAGACTGTTTTCTAAGATATCATTAGAGAAGACCTCAGTGATACTAAAATATTTACACAGGTGAAGAAGTGTCTCCCAAAGGCAAACTCTAAGTAAATGTGATGTATGGAGGCCAAGCACAACAGTTAGAGCTTTATGTACTGAATAGTAGAGGGCCAGCACTTTTTCAGATGTGAATGGTTGAGAAAAATCCAACTAGACTGGCACTCAATCAAAGCTCCCAGTGTGACATCAAGAGGCAATGGCAGCCCAAATGGTAGCACTAACCAGAGGCTGTCACAGCTGCTTAATGCTAATCAGAAGGTGTTTGAGAAGGGAATAGATAGAAGGATCGAAGACTTGGCTGAGAACTGTTTAGGGTGTCAAAAAGTTCAAAATGCACCCCCATACGAACCATTACACCTGTGGGACAGGCCATCCTCACTATGGCAAAGAGTACATATTGAGTTGGGATAACCTTCCAAATCATGAGCTGGCCATGAGCTCCATGTTGCTGGTTGCTCTGGATGCTCATTCAAAGTGGTCAGAGGTTATCCAATGAATCAATCAGTTCAGCAAAGACTGACTCCACTCTGCGGACTATCTTCACCAGAAACGGCTTACTGAATCAAACTGTGAGTGACAATAGATCACAACACTGGTCTGAAGAATTCAGACTGTTCACGAAGGAAAATGGCATCAGACATTTAAAGTCAGTTCCTCGCCACCCAGCAAATGAATGGATTCCAAACCTTCAAGAAATCCATTAAAGCAATGGACAAGGAAGACATTCCTCTACAGCACAGGGTGGACAACTTCCTTTTTGTGTATCAGAACTCTGTTCATGTGACGACAAATCAAACACCTGTGTTGCTTTCATGAACAGGATTCTGAGATCTCGCACAGACCTCCTGAAACCAGATCTATGGGGGGAAGTGCAGAACAAACAGTTCAGCCAGTTGCCAAGTGAAGCAGAAAGGAGCATTGAGATTGGACAGGGAATCCTAGCATGTGGTTACTGAGAAGACAAGTGAACACCCGGTAGGATAGCAACAAGAACTGGACCATTGATGTACACAGTGGATGTTAGAGATCAGACATGGAGACTTCATGTGGACCGGGTACTGGATGCCCAAACGAAGAACACACCTGAGTTGACTGCATCCAATTAGATGGACACATTACAGTCACCGGACTTGCATCTCAGTGATGATCATGTCACTGACAGCAACGTGACACCTGAAACTGAGAACATTGTCTTAGGCAAGGCACCTACCAAACTTGATGCCACTCCACAGGTACTGAGGTGCGATGAGAATGTTACTGTTGACAAGGCACCTGCTAAACCTGATGTTGCTCCAGAACTTCAGAGGCGCTATCCTGAAGGAAACAGAGCGCCACCCAAAAGATTGAATCTTCCGAACATGTGAAGTTAGTTATGGATTATTATTGTGAAACCATGTTTATTTGGAATATAATTTATGAAAAGGAAATTGAATATTTTGTACATATACAGTTTTATGCTGCATTAATCTAAAGGGTGAGAAAGTGTAATGTATGGATCTATTTCTTTTAGAGCATTGATCCTTCCCCCTTAGCACTACACATTGAACTGTTGTCTATGCATGCATAGTTCTCTCTCTCTCTCTCTCTCTCTCTCTCTCTCTCTCTCTCTCTCTCTCTCTCTCTCTCTCTCTCTCTCTCTCTCTCTCTCTCTCTCTCTCTCTCTCTCTCTCACTGCAGTGTGAATACACCAGTTAAAGCTATCTTCCGCAAGTGTGCTTTTATTTAATTGATATGTAGTTGTGCACAGACACAACAAATATGACTGATTTTTATTGGAGGAGACTGTATTTCACTTTGGTAGATGACCTTCAGTAACTTTGGAGATCCAGGGATGGAATATATGGAATCCCTCAGTACCATTTCAACTTTGCAGTAGCAGTCTGGGCTCGCTAGTGAACTCTAGCAGAATGGCAGGAGTTAAAGGTCAAATGTTGTCTTTGAAAAGAGAATATCATGTTCATCCTTCATGAAATGTACGTGACTTCCTCAGAGCAATGCATTAGCGATCCTAGTAATCTATCAGAGGGCAGATTTCTGGACATCTTGAAAGCCCCTTTGGGGACTAATAAACAGCCATGAGGGCAGCAATCTGATTTGGACTACAGATTGTACTTTAGTGCTGAGTTGGTTACTCCAGCCAGATTGCACCATTCACATCCTGTATGCCTTCTTCAGCTGAACACCCTTTGCTTTTAAGTGAAGAAGGTTAGTTTTACCAGTGGAGTCAAACTTTACCTGGTCACATCAGTATCAGATTTGTGTTGCTTTGTCCAACTCATCAACAGTTTAATGTGGCAAAGATGGAGAAGTGATTAATATTAATGTGAACACAAAGCACACCAGCTAAGTTTAATAATATCTCCATTTTAGTCATGCTAGAGGATCAAGCCTCTCTATTTTAACTTTTGTAGGAATGGTGTTAAATGACACAACAATCAACTTAAATTTTAAGAATGATTGATTTTGTTTCTTTTGTCTAATATCCTATGAGATAAGATGGATGTATTGTCAGTAATGCAATACTTGGTCATGTATATAGACCTAAGCAATTTATATTGCTTTCCCTTTGGCACTGCGATTTGGGCTAGGTGGTATCAATATGTTTAGAAATCTACTTTCTGTTGTAGGTGCAGCATTACTAACTACTTAAATGGGGACTAATTTGAAGTGCATGACCCTAGTGCCAATTCATTCAACCTTCTGACAAAGCTTGAAATCATTCTATCAATTAATGGCTGACAACCATTCACCATTATTGAATTAAAGCTGGGGGAATGAGAAGTAGGTTAGTATTATCATCATTATCAAAGTGCAAACAAGGAGTATCAGCCAGAAGAGTGACCTTTACCCTCTTAATGATGGAGCCTGTCAAGTTTAGATGGATATTTCAGAACTCACTCTTTTCCAGTGAAGCACAGGGAGTAAGGTTTCATCATTCATTTTTATCGATTGCATTTCAGCAATAACCTCTCAGTACTGGTGGAAGCAAATGTAACAAATCAGTAGATAGACCCCTTGAAGTGAATGTCTTCAAGGTTCTTTAAATAGACTTTCAGGAGAGCAAACAATACTTAATAGTAAAACAGCAGTGCGGTCTGGCCTGACATGAATTCATTGATGGACTAAAATTTTCAAAGTACAATTTATTGCCATTGCTTTAATGTATATTTTGTGCCACTGTCCAGAAAGAATATCTATGAAATTCATGGCAGAAGTGTTTGATTATTCTTTTTTGTTCATAGGCAGTGAAGAACCCAATTACCCCAATGTGGTTATATTCAAAAGAATGAAAGACACATCTCAGTTTAAAATATTTTTAAGTTCATGTTCTATATAGTGAAAAAAGTTGTTAGCCAATTTTCATAGAGACATTAACCCTTCAAATTGATTGATCTGAAACAATCAAATTAATAACCTGAAACCTTTGCAATACAAAGTTCCTAACATCTGTATTTTACTGAAGCCCAGTATATTTCATTCCATTGATAGCTATTCTTGACATGTGGCTTAATTGCCATTCTATTCACATAGTCACACTAATGGCACCACAGCTTTCAGCTCCCTCATTTCAACCCACTCTCAGGTCCTGATCTAAATTTCTGTCTCTCTGCCTCATTCACTATGTTTTTAAACACCTGCTTTAAAAAATACCTCTGCCACCATGCTTTCAGCCTCTGGTCTTCTTAAACAAACCTCTTTTCAAATAACACACACAAAATGCTGTTGGAACGCAGCAGGCCAGGCAGCATCTATAGGAAGAAGCACTGTCCTATAGATGCTGCCTGGCCTGCTGCGTTCCACCAGCATTTTGTGTGTGTTGCTTGAATTTCCTTCATCTGCAGATTTCTTCATGTTTGCTCTTTTCAAATACATCGGTTTGAAACTATTACTGTTTTCGGGCATGCAAAGTATTCTGCCTCAATGAAGAGATGGAAGTTAACACAGAAATAAGGAGACAACTTGCAGAAAGGAGCTGAGAGAAAAGAAGAAAAGATAAAAAGAAATTAGCAACATACAAGGATGGGTAAGAGGATGATTCTGTACACTAATAATAAGCTAAAAATTTAAATCTACAGGAGCTTCCTGACACCTGTTTTCACTGGTAAGTCTCACGCCCACAGTTAGCAATCATCAGGTGCCAAAGCTTAAAATACCAATATTTGCCAGTGTCTGTAATTACTTTGGGCAGTTTCTATTAAAAATGTTAATCTGGAAAACTAGCCAATGGAAAGATAGGAGAAAATGTACAAATTTAAACTGGGGATTAAATTGCTTCTGAACTTACATATTATCCCAAAACCACACTTGTAACATTGACCAGAGTATATATTTTTCGTCTTGGCTGTCTCCATGAGAAGATGAAGGCTAGTTTTGCTAAGTATTGAGAAATTAAGATAAGAGTCCAGAATGTAAGACCCATTATATTTGCAAAACAAAATACAACTCAAAATTGATTCCATATCCTCCATGTCCTTTTTGCTATATAGTGATGTGAAGTACTCATTAGGGACCTCACAGATATATTTCACATCCATGCAAATATTCCCCCTTTTAATCTTGAGTGGTCCCACCCTCTTCCTTGTTGTCCTATTGCTCCTGATGTATGTATGGAATACCTAGGGCTTTGCTACTTATCAAGGATTTTTCATGACTCCTCCTGGCTCTCCTAATTTCCATCTTGAGTTTCTTTCTGGATTCTTTATAACCCTCCAGGGCTTTGTTTGATTCTAGCTTCCTAAGCTTTATGCATTTTTTCTTTTTCTTCTTGACGAAGTTCATCACCTTCTCGACATCCAAGGTTCTCTTACCCTGCCATCCATGTCCTTCCTTCTTACTGGAACAAACCTGTCCTGTGCTCTTTGTGGTTGGTTTTTAAACACCCTCCACATGTCAGATGTTGATTTACTCAATGGCTGTTCCCAAACAACTCTCCCTATTTCCTGCCTAGTACCCTTGTAATTCACCCCGTTCCAATTTAACACTCCCTTACAAAGTCCATATTTATCCTTATCTATAGCTACCTTAAAATTTAAGGAGTTGTGGTCACTGTTCCCTAGCTGCTCACCCACTGAAAGGTTGGTCACTTGGCCAGGCTTATTATCCATCACCAGGACCAGTACAGCTCCTCCTCTTGTTAAACATTCTGCATTTTGATTTAAGAAGTGTTCCTGGATGCACCTAACAATTTCTGCCCCATCTAAACAACCTGCATTAACAATATCCCAGTTTATATCAGGGAAGTTGAAGTCCCCCATGACAGCAATCCTGTTGTCTGTTTTACACCTTTCCTTAATTGCCTGCATATCTGCCATTGGCAGTCTGTAGTACAATCCCATCAGAGTGACTGCACACTTTTTATTTTTGAATTCCACCCATATTAACTCAGTGAATGAGCCTTCTATTATGGTCCTCTCTGAATGCAGCTGTGATACTGTCCCTGATTAGTAGCTCAACTTCTCCTCACCCCATTATCTCCCTTTCTATCATTTCTAAAACATCAAAACTGTAGGACATTAAGCACCCATTCTTGACCCCCTCTCAATCAAGTCTCTGTAATGGCCATGACATCATAGTTTCATGTATTGATCCATGCTCTAAGGTCATCAGTTTCATCATGGCTGATTTATTTTCCCTCTCAACCCCATTATCCTTCCTTCTCTCTTATTAAACAAAATCTGCCAGCTTCTTCTTCAAATATACCCAAAGATTTGGCTTTCATCACCATTTACGGTAATGAATTCCACAGATTCACCACCCTCTAACTAAAGAGTAAAGATTAGCTTTATTTGTCAAAACATACAGTAAACTGCATCACTTAATAAAAAATAAACTTTCTGACAAGTCACAAAGGCTTTTTCATTGGTTTACTCTCTCCTATTTTCACTCTGCACTGGCCACTGAGTTCTGTCTAACATAAATGGAATAAACCGTAGAGCCATCTGAAGGTTTTAAATGTTACCTCTACATTTGTAACTTTTTCTCAGCTTCTGACAAAAATAAAGGTTCTCACTCTGAATCTTATTATCTCCCTTTAGACACTGAAGGACCATCCATTTTCTTTTCATAGAGTTGTGATGAATACACTCATTTCCATCAACAGCTAACACAGTCCGAGGATTGTTCTGCAGGCAGCCTACAAGTTTTACCATGCTTCTAATGGCAACATAGCATGCCCACTACTTACTAACCCTAACTCATACGTCTTTTGTAATGTGGAAGGAAACTGGAGCACCTAGAGGATACCTATATGGACACAGGGAGAACTCCTGGCATATAGCAGTGGGAATTGAACTCAACAACGTCGCTGGCACTAAAAAGCATTACCCTAACCCCTAGGCTACTGCAGTGCCCTTTACACTACAGTGCCACTAAAGAAATTCCTCCCAATCTCTATTTTAATGTAATGTCTTTCTATTTTGAGGATGTTTTTTCTTGATCACCTTTTCCCCTCCCCCTAACAATCAACCATATCTCCCCAACCTAGTCTCCATATGCATGACAACTCCATGAACTCGCATTTTGATCCATTTCAAACATATACATTAGATTGTTAAGATTCAGCCATATTGAATTATTGACTATTTAGATGTAAAATCTGAGGTTCAAACTGTTAACATGATACTACAGCAGTGGTTAAGAACATTCATCACTGCATAAGACAGCAAAGGTCTAATTGACATTTATTGCTAATGTGAAAATCAATTCATCCTCATTGATTCTTTAACAGAAAGTGGGCGTTCAGTGTCTAAAAGGAGATCATAACATGCAGAATGAGGACCTTTTGTGACGGAGACAAGAAGCTCAGAAAAAGGTACATATGTCAATGTAACATTGAAAACCTTCAGATAGTCCCACGTTTTACTCCATTTAACTCAGACAGAACTCAGTGGCCAGTGCAGAGTGAAAATAGGAGAGAGTAAAACAATGAAAAAGCCTTCGTGAGTTGTCAGAAGTATTTTTTTATATTAACTCAGTAAAATGCTCTGATTCACTTTGAAGGTTCATTGTCCACAAGAAAAAAATACCAATCAAAATGTGTCCTATCAACTAAAATAAGATCCATTGGCCAGATCACGCTGACTATTGCTGGCAGATCTGAACCATCAACATTAGATTGCTTAAACTGCAGGAAGTCTCTGACCTCTGTGTCAAAAGCAAGAATCCAGAATATATTGACAGATTCAGAAGGCCATTTCTGTCAGGCCACTCTGACCTTGTGCTCCATATAGAGTACAGGAGTGGAGCCCAGTTTCATGGGGATTCTCCAGTATTATATTACAGATTTAACTCCCAAATCATGGGTCAGATCTGAGTGTATTTGATTGCAGGACAAAGATTTTGGAGGTAATTTGGGAAGTTATTTACTTCTTCAATTAATGCTGAAATTTAATGTTGTGAATAATTTATGTGGTTAATGTGAATTAGTTAGCATTTTATTATTCAGGTGAAATTGAATAAATATTAGCATCAATGATTGTTTTTACAGGTGGCAAAGACTCCCCCTCCCAACTGCATCAGAAGTCAGGAGTGTTTGTAGGCAAAGTTTCCCAACTGCAATACCCTCGGCTTTGTCAGCAACCAGACACTCTGCTGGACACTTTTATTCCAGATCCTCATCTGGTCAAGATAAGTGATGCTGTGAAGAGATAATTGGATCCAGCTAGCAAGATCCAGATGATTTGCAATCTGTCTTCTACATTCATTTAATTTCATAACAAGATGGCTCTTCTACCAAAACTCCTGAAACAAGGAAAGAATTATAAACTCTGGCTGTTAGAGCTAATGGTTTTTAATACATTCACCGTAAGCCAACTTGCATATGAAGTAAGCTCAAATTTTCTAGTTATGGTTGCTACTTATTCAAAAACTGCAAGTATGATTTGAGTATAGGGAAATTGAGAAGGCCAAAGTCTATTATTTTTCAGTAACTAATGCCACTTTCGACATTTCTATGATCAGCTTATTACTAATAATGTAAAATCATATGGTGAAAGCTGAACAAGATCCTACAGTGGTTCTGCTATTGCTGATTAAAGCGAATCTGTTACTATTTGCAAAAGGTTTTAAGCACGTGGATGTACTTCATCCAAAATAAAACTTCTTACAAATAGTTTCATAGAATTTCTAAATCTTAAGGAGTTCAGATGCAGTAAAGCAAATTATCTGATGAATTATCCGCATTTGTCAAGCAAGTGTGAAGACTGAGAACTGAAAAGTTTGTTTCATGAACTTGCGTGTAAGTATGTAATCTGCAGAGGCTCAAGATATCCATACAACTTCCCAACTTACACCAACAGCTATTTTTTTTCCTCACGAACTCATTCTAGAAAGTAATTCATAGACACGTGACGTTTGATTCAATTAGAAGAATGATAATCAGATAGCAACATAATATAGGGATCTCTTACATTATTTTATTACTGATTATATAGCAGTATTCTGGTTTACAGAAAGACAGTCAAATACTCTTTTAGTTAATGACAAGTTGAAAATAAAAAACTTTAATGAGGTATGCAAGGAATGTGAATAACCAGAATTACAGGCATATAAATTTGAAAAAATATCCTGGCTTGTGATGTAAGGAGAAACATTAGAACTGTAAAAAAAATGATGATTGCGGAAATGGTTAATCCGAATACTCCTGATCATAAAATGCGCATTCAGTTTTATATATTTGAATATTTTTGTTACTTTGTCAAAATACTGTATCAATTTATATTGAAATAGTTAAATGTTAACATGCCTTTATGTGAAACTTGTGCATTGGATAATCCAATTTCTCAAAGCTAAAGTGAATATTTGAAGTGATTTATAGCTGAACAAATATTATCTAAGCTTTTATTTAATATAGGAATCTTATTAAGTAATAGGCACTGCATTGTAATTTTACCACTAAGATTGGCACTGGTAGTTAGCTCTTTAGGTCTGATATTTGCTGAGAATGGGCTGTGCACTTTTATTTAATTTTCTGCTTGAATCTCAGAGAATTTTTTGCAGATCTGTAAAGGATCTGACAGCTAGATTTTGCTCAGGACAAATTAATAAACATCAGATATAAGGGAATCAGAGGTAAAATCTTTTATACAGCCTGTGTGAAAAAAAATTACGTCAAAATATCAAAGACTTAGTTGGAAGCAGATACACAGGATAATGCTTTAATTTGTCTCACTGCTGCTTCTAAATTTGTTGTGATTTTCAACATCAATTATCCCTAGGTCACAGCTTACCTAATGTCTAGCAGAATTTGGTTCTTAAATGTCAGTTTGACTTCTGTCTCTGAAATGGAAGGTCATGGGTTCAAGCCCTACTCCAGGGACAAGCGCACATCATTTATGTTGACACTTCAGCACAGTACCGAGGAAGTGATGCATTATCAGATGTTCTGTCTTCCGGATCAGACATTATCTTGTTTGCCTGTTTAGGTAGACTTAACAAATCACATGGCACTATTTGAAGAAGATAGTGTCAACTCATGTAGCATACTACAGATACTTCTGCTGTTCTTTGAGGACAATTTACTTAAAGTGGAATTACACTGAGTCTCTCATGAAAGGTACACATTCTCGTATGGCAAAGGAAACTGCAATGGCTTGATGCACATGCAGCTACTTTTGTAATGATACATGCACATTTGAGCTTTGCATTCAAGATGAACATTGGATGTTTTATTTGGCCATTTCCGAAAACATGCCAGGACAAAATCTGCAGTTTCTGCCACTCTGTCACCACCTGCACAGGGCATCCTACCTGTGCAAGCAAAAGCACGATGACAAGCAGGGTGCTTAGTTATCTAAAGCCGTTTTTGCTAGAGAAAATGCTCAAAGAGCCAAGAGTGAGAGAGTAAGGTGCGAATTTGTGATAATGAAAATGCAAATTATTTACAACTGTTCTGCAATATCTCTCACATTAATGTGTATGTCATTGATTTTTATTGCACTGTTCCTCTGACATGCTTGCGGAGGCTTTGAGCCTTGAGAACTGTTTGTTACCTGATGAAAATTTCTTGACTGTCCTACGGTATTGGAGGTATAGTGTAAAACCTCGTGGCATGGGTGTACAATCCCTGGTAAGGGTGTTTAAAACTAAAGGACATTGGTTTAAGATGAGAGGGAGGATGTTTAAAGGGGATCTGAGGAGTAATCTTTTTATGCAGAGCAACTGACAACTGGAACAAGCAGCCAGAGGAAAAAAAACCGAAGCAGAAACAGTAGCAGCATCTAGGAGGACGGGTAACTGAATTAACAAGACATGATAGTCAGCATAGGTGCAGTGGATCAAAGAGCCTCTTTCAATCCTGCACCATTCTCGATCTCTGTGACTTTAAGATGTCTGGTGATGCATCGTAGTGTGACATTAATGAAATCAAGACCATCAATGTGCCTGAAATTGAAGAGAATTTATTATTTAATAAAATTAATATTTATTTTATATATAATAATATTTGACGTTATTTAATCTTTGGGGTTTGAAAATCAAAAATAACTACAGATACTGAAACCCTGAAGTAAAACTAGAAACTGCTGGAAATACTCATCAGGTCAAGCTGCATCTGTAGGGAGAGAAATGGAATCAGCATTTCAGATTGAGAAAGAGTCTGTGACCCGAAACATCAACTGTTCCTCCCAGAGTACCGGTACTCATTTTCGTGAATACTCAAATCCTCATATTGAGTATTTCCAGCAGTTTCTGGTTTTATTTTTCTCTATTTCCGTGTTTTCATTCTGAAAGACATGAAATTCATGACCATACCAAATAAATCACTGGAGACTTTGCTGGTGCAAGGGCAATCAGCTGATTGATATGGGAATAATCATAAAATAATGCTGAAAGGATCTGAAAGAGTAGTGTTTTTGAGCTCTTCAGATGCTCTTATCCTTGCTGAAGTGGGCTGCAGGTCTTTAATCAACACTGGACACTCCTTGGGCACCCAAGAACCTAACCTGGTGAATCTCGAATGTACTGTCATTCATCCCTTACCCAGTACTTGGGGACCCTCCATCAACATTCGAGAGCAAAACCGTTTCAGGCATACCAATCAATAGTTCTCTGCCATTGCCACTTTCTGTGACCATTGGGCTCTCGGAAGGGCGATATATGCTGCCCACAGCTCTGTGGTATTATCCAGCAGATCATCTTCCTATTGTTATTTTTATGAAAAAATATTTGTAGTGGTCTCACGATCTCTAAGCAATGCTTGTAGCTGGATCCATACACGTTACAATTTAAATGCAAATATGATTACAGAATTAAATACAAATATTCTCAGCCAAGGTTAGGTTGACTCTGGCAAAAGTGTCACTGATTGATAAAACGTCTAATGACATCTTCTGGCAACAATAAGCACTTGTGTATTATTCTATTGGTTTTGATATTGCAATCACTATTATTTTTATAGTTAAAAACAGTTGAGCAGTTTGTTTAAACTGATTTCCATTTTCTTTAGCAAAGTAGTTTTTAATTTACTCTAAAGACTTCTGCACTGCAAAGTGTAAAATTAATTGTACTAAATTAGTTAATTTATTAACACTGAATATGCTAATATTGAGCCAGTTTTTATTTCACCCACTTTGCTGTTGGCCAATGACATATAGAAGAAATAATTCATCCACCAGCAAATCAAGTTGCAACCAAGCTTAGAAGATCCTTGCTTCCTGCGCTAAAAAGGTCACATAAAATTGCTGACTGCCTTACATTAATCAGATCTGCATTCTAATCATTACATTCATATGAGTTTAATAAATGTGTGGTATGTTAGGAAAAACAGAATTGCAGTAATTATCCAAATTCAATGTCAAAATGTCCAGCCTACTTGAAATACCAAAAAGACAGTAAGATTGTTGTAAGCAAATTCATTCAATCTCCTATTATTAACTTTCAGACAATTTACTCCAATGTTCATAACTAAAGACAGCTTATGTTCTTGTAAGAGCCCTCTTCACAGCTTTCTCCACTAAGGAAAAACAGTGGATTCCAGTTATTTGGATAGCCACTATTTTTGGGGCTACTCTTGAAGAACAAAAATTAATCGAGAAAATTGAGGGGTATCTCTTTGTTTATTTGGGACACTAAGTCACTTAATTGGGGCAGGAGCAAACACGAGGAAATCTGCAGATGCTGGAAATTCAAACAACACACACAAAATGCTGGTGGAACACAGCAGACCAGGCAGCATCTATAGGGAGAAGCACTGTCGACGTTTCGGGCCGAGACCCTTCATCAGAAACGTCGACAGCGCTTCTCCTTATAGATGCTGCCTGGCCTGCTGTGTTCCACCAGCATTTTGTGTGTGTTAATTGGGGCAGGAAACTGTTTCCAAACAACTTCTAACTAGAGTCAGATACGTGCACTTGTGGGGGTGCCAAACACTACACTGTGCTTTCACCTAACAGTTTTTAAATAGTGTTAATTGTGCGTGCTTGAGTTCAAAAAGTGATGACTTTTGTCACTGACAGTTGCCAAGAAATAAGCAGCAAGACAATTCTGAGCAGTTCTGCTCACTATGGTTTCAAGATTTCAAGCTTGGAGATGCCAGGAATGGGCAGGAGTGAAAATGAAATTATTTCACTTCTTCAACAGGTTAAGAATTAAGAAAAATTTGAAGGTATCAATAATCACCTTGAATGCTACAATGAAAAAGAAGATTTAGAGGATGCATTATGTGAAGGCAGTCCATTATCTACGCTAGGTGTCTGTACTGCTTTTGTTCATTTGCAGTCAATCAAAAGAACAAGCCTGTCTACACTGGATGAATTCCTCTGTTGATGACAATTAGGAAATAATATAGAGTTTTATGGTATTGTTGTTGTATTGGTTTTGTTCTAATTTGTTCAATATTTCATTTAAATACATAATTTGTAACAGAAAATGGTAGTTTGTCTTTTTTATACCATTTTAACTATTTCCATGAAGCATTGGCTAATCTGGACAGCCACTTAATTGGACCAAAATCTACCCGTCCCAATGTGTCTCAAGTAACCAGAATCCATTGTAGTAAGATTTTTTTCATGAAACAAATTATTCTTCTTTATCACACTCAAAATCACGACTATTCATTCAAAGCAATGTTGAATTCAAATGCATCTAACGACTGGAGACATCACCGGACCAGTATGACCATAAATGAGAAAAAAAAACACTAAAACATTATTATGATGTAATCCATCAATTAAAAAAATGCATTCTGAAGTTAATGCAATCCAGTATGTTTAATACACGTCCACTAACCTATAAGTGCGAAAATTATAAAACTGAATCACTGAACTACAGAGATAATTAGTTTTCAGAATATTACTTAGATTAATGTTTAGTTACTAATGTTCAGGCTAAATTTTTCCTGAAAATTTGTATTTTGAAGTACAATTAAGATTCTAAAATAAATCATTGGAGGACACCTATGATTGTTAGCCAAGTTATTAGTAACAATCTAAATTATCAACATTGCAGTAATGTGAATTCAATATTGCATTAGCCACTTCAGTGGGTAAAATTGGAGTTTCACTCATTGGCATTGAATGAAGCAGGGACCCTTTATTCTGCGTATGTACTAACTTAACTGGAGCAGCAATGAACCCAATTGTTGATGATAATAGGACAAAACTCTGCCATGCATGAAAATGATGAGAAAGGATTACCTTTGTCAGTTTTCTCCACAGTAGCCTGGACATGATTTTTGTGTATTTCAACTGTACAAGCTGCCACATGTGTAAAAAGTATGATTCACCAGACCTTTAGCATTGCGATAGAAATTAACAATGCAGATCATTTATTTTTATTTGAAAATGTTACCTGTGAGATGTCCTGCCTTGGCTAGAGTTGATACGGCAGTACTGAGTGAAAATCACTATTGAAATTAATGGCAGAGGCTACGTGACAGTGTGTAAGATGATGAAGCACAGATAGAGTAGACAGCAGCAGCATTTTCCCAGAGTGATATGAGAAGCCATCACTTTAAGGTGAGTGGAGGAGAAAATAAGGTGGATGTCAAAGGTGGTTTTTTTTACACAGAGAGTGATAAGTGCATGGAATGAGCTGCGAGGGGTGGTGATAGAAACAGATTTATCAAGGACATTAAAAAGACTCTTGGATAGGCATGTGGACAAAAATCAGCCGGAGGTGTATTTGGGAGGAAAGAGTTAGGTTGATCTTGAAGTAGGTTAAAAGATCAGTAAACACCATGGGTTAATGGATATGCATAGTTCTGTACTGTTCTGTGTTCTAATTTCCATATTTGCGTTTACAAAAGCCATCTTTTGTAGTAGATTCCTCAATAATAATGGGTGACATCTCTGACTTTAAAGTACCTGTATGCTTAAATGGACCTTTTTTTGTGTGTGACCTGCTCCTTTTGTCAAGTTACATGTTTTTTCCTATTCAATTTTCAGTGATGTTTTGTTGCAGTGCTGTCAAACGTTACATGTTACTTGATGTTGCCGCAATGGTACAAAGTCACATCTACATTGTAAACGTTAAGAAGATGCAAACCTGATTCACAAGTTCTGTCACATGGTGCATAAAAAGCAAGTGTTATATGCATGAACATCTCAACCAAATTTCCTTAGATAGAAGGAGAGGAATGTTATCCAGTGACAGATTCTCATTACTGTCAAAAAATTAGCTTGTATGAGTACCAGGTGAAGATAGAATGGAGGGGAACAACTATTGAATTTTGACTCTGATACCTACAGAACGTGGACTTTGCAACGAGAGGGGCGAGTGTGTTGGACCTTGTTTACACAAACCTCCCTGACGCGTATCGGGCGGAACCCCGCCCCCACCTCGGTTACTCAGACCACATCTCTGTTGTGCTAATCCCAGCATACAGACCGCTCGTCAGGCGCTCCAGACCAGTTCAGAAGCAGGTGAAAACCTGGCCAGCAGGAGCCATCTCTGCTCTTCAAGACTGCTTTGAGCACACTGACTGGCACGTGTTCAGGGAGGCTGCAACCGATGGCGACTCTACCAACTTAGAGTAGTACACAGCATCAGTGACCAGCTACATCAGCAAGTGCATTGATGACGTTATTCTGTCCGAGACCATCACTACACACGCTAACCAGAAGCCATGGATGACCGCAGAGGTGCGTGCGCTGCTGAGGACCCGTGACTCCGCTTTCAGTGCAGACGACAAGGCAGCTTTAACAACAGCAAGGGCCGAACTGTCCCGAGCCATCAGAGGGGCAAAGCGTGCACATGCCCAGCGAACCCACAACCACTTCCAGGACAGCGGCGACACGCGGTGCATGTGGAACGGCATTCAGGACATCACCAATTACAGAACAACATCACCTTACTGCGTGGGTGATGCCTCCCTCCCAGATGTGCTGAACAACTTCTACGCTCATTTTCAGGCAGAAAATGACGTGGTGGTGAGGAAGTCCACCCCTCCTCCAAATGAGCAGGTGCTGCTTCTCACCATGGCCGATATGAAGAGAACCCTGGGCAGGGTCAACTCACAGAAGGCTGCTGGACCAGACAATATTCCTGGCAGAGTGCTTAGAGGATGTGCAGACCAGCTAGCAGATGTTCTCATTGACATCTTCAAAATCTCCCTGAGCAGCGCAATCGTTCCAATGTGCTTCAAGGCCGCCACCATCATCCCCGTGCAGAAGAAATCTTCACTGTCCTGCCTCAATGACTACCGTCCCGTTGAATCACATCCATCATCATGAAGTGTTTCGAGAGGCTCGTCATGAGGCACATCAAGACCCTGCTGCCCCCCTCACTGGACCCCCTGCAGTTTGTGTACTGTCCCAACTGTTCAACAGACGACACCATTGCCACCACCCTCCACCTGGCCCTCACCCACCTGGACAAAAAAGACACATACGTTCAGATGCTGTTCATAGACATTCAGTTCAGCATTCAACACAATCATCCCTCAGAAACTGATTGGAAAGCTGAGCCTACTGGACCTGAACACCTCTCTCTGCAACTGGATCCTAGACTTCCTGACTGGGAGACCTCAGTCAGTCCGGATCGGGAGCAGCACCTCCAACACCATCACATTGAGTGCAAGGGCCCCCCCAGGGCTGTGTGCTCAGTCCACTGCTATTCACTCTGCTGACCCACGACTGTGCTGCAACACACAGCTCGAATCACATCATCAAGTTCGCCGATGACACGACCGTGGTGGGTCTCATCAGCAAGAACGACGAGTCAGCATACAGAGAGGAGGTGCAGAGACAACAACTTGTCTCTGAATGTGAACAAAACAAAAGAGATGGTTGTTGACATCAGAAGGGCACAGAGCGACCACTCTCCACTGAACATTGATGGCTCCTTGGTAGAGATCGTTAAGAGCACCAAATTTCTTGGGGTTCAACTGGCGAAGAATCTCACCTGATCCCTCAACACCAGCTCCATAGCAAAGAAAGCCCAGCAGTGTCTCTACTTTCTGTAAAGGCTCAGGAAGGTCTATCTCCCACCCCCAATCCTCATCACAGTCTACAGGGGTTGTATTGAGAGCATCCTGAGCAGCTGCATCATTGCCTGGTTCGGAAATTGCACCATCTCGGATCGCAAGACCCTGCAGCGGATAGTGAGGTCAGCTGAGAAGATCATCAGGGTCTCTCTTCCCGCCATTATAGACATTTACACTACACGCTGCATCCGCAAAGCAAACAGCATTATGAAGTAACCCAAGCACCCCTCATACAAACTCTTCTCCCTCCTGCCATCTGGGAAAAGGCACCAAAGCATTTGGGCTCACACGACCAGACTATGTAACAGTTTCTTCCTCCAAGCCATCAGATTCCTCAAAACCGAGAGTCTGGACTGACTCCAACTTACTGCAACTTACTATGCCTATTGTCTTATTTATTATTTATTGTAATGGCTGCGCTGTTTTGTGCTCTTTATGCAGTCCTAGGTCTGTAGTCTAGTGTAGTTTTTTCTGTCAAACACGAGGAAATCTGCAGATGCTGGAAATTCAAGCAACACACACAAAATGCTGGTGGAACGCAGCAGGCCAGGCAGCATCTATAAGGAGAAGCATTGTCGACGTTTCGGGCCGAGACTCTTCGTCAGGACTCGGCCCAAAGCATCGACAGTGCTTCTCCCTATAGATGCTGCCTGGCCTGCTGCGTTCCACCAGCATTTTGTGTGTGTTGAGTAGCTTTTTCTGTATTGTTTTATGTAGTTCAGTGTAGTTTTTGAATAGTTTCATGTATCACCACGGTCCTGAAAAACATTGTGTCATTTTTATTGTGTACTGTGCCAGCAATTATGGATGAACTGACAATAAAAAGTGACTTGACTTGACTTGACTACAAAGACAAGCCAAGGAGTACCCTTGAAAACTCATCCCACTATCAGCCACTGACTGAGGAATCAGGAAAGAAAAGCATATTTTGCATTTTGCAATATATTGCGTTGCAAATTGTAACAGCAGATCAAACACATTTTGATTCTTATTACAAACAAGAGAAAATCTGCAAATGGAAAAGAGAACTTTTATCAGCCTGAAACGTTGAATGTACTCTTTTCCATAGATGCTGCCTGGCCTGCTAAGTCTCTCCAGCATTTTGTGTGTCGCTCAATTCTTATCATATTTGTTTTGCTGAGACAATAGTAAAGAACTTCTGCTTACTTACATAGATAAAGGATTGATATAATTTAATATTTCAATAAAATTCCGCAAGATACTTACGATAAATACATACTAGATAATATGTTTTATGACTTGGTTTTATAATAATTGAGACCAAACACAAATTGCTCCAAATGTCAAATGAAAGAGCATACTACTAGATAGTCAGACAATGGTTAGACCAAATCCACAGGGGTTCACAGCCTCACATCCAGCACCTCAAATTTATGACTGTTTTCAAGCATGAAAGTACAAATTGGATGGCTCTTCTACATCATTTCTGCAGGCAGTAAGAGCTGTTTACCTAACAGGGCTGTTTGTCATCCTCATATTACTTGCCACATGCTGAGTGCAGTGAGGCTAAGATAACCCATCATTTTAGCCTGTGGGCATATTTGAGTTACTATTGGAACAAATTTAAGGAAGTTTATGTATGTGAATAATATAATATATATGTAAGTGACAAACGTAGGCCTCATCTTATTTTTGTAATATTTGAATTGTATACTCGAGGACACAAGTAAGCTTCTTTTGCACCGTCCTTTCATCTGAACAAACACATTTCAATTATTAACATTTCCAATAATCTAATGAAAACTAATTTTATATTTCATGTCTTTGACATTTTTCCAATAACAATAATTTATTAGCCTTATCAAAGGGGAAATGCATAGATTTTTTTGTGCTGAATTGTTAATATTACCTTAAATTTCAAATGAATAAGTAACTTGCATTGTGCAGCATTTTACATAAAATTATTAAATACAATCACAGGTAATTTTGATCAATGAGTCAAAGTCTGCAACAGTGAAAAACAAATTGAAGTAAAAGCAAAGCACCCGACTCATAAACAGCTTGCCAATCCAAATGAAGTTCATTTCCAGATCTATACCATCTCTCTCTTTTGGGGTGCTATCAATCTTCCAAACATTTCCAGCATTTCCTGCTTTTATTCCTGGCTGCAATATGTCAGTCTCACTGGGCAGTGAGTTTTAAATTTACAGATTTATTTAGTCATTTACAGAATGTGGATGTGATTGTCAAGGCCATCATTTATTGCACAATACTAATTGCAGTGTTGAAGATGGTGGTTGAGCTGCCCTCTTGATCTACAGCAGTCCTTCAGGTCAAAGTACACCCACAGCACTCTTGGTTAGGGAACTCCAGGATTTTAATCTATCTCCTACTTCTATAGCATATTATACGATTAGTTGTCTGTGATTTCAGTACGTCACCTGTCATATACTAAACCTTCTTAAGGAACTGTGATTTCAATTTAATTTTTTTGTTTAATAGAATGACTTGGAGTTTTTGTTAAATTGTGCTGATATTTCCACTGCACTGTACTTAAAAGGAGTAAAACAAATGCAATACATAAAGGAGTGATACGCATAATTTGTATTTATACCAAAATCAGTTTCCACTATCGTTTTCACTAACAAAGTACTTTAGCCCTGTCCAGATTGAAAGCCCATTTTCAGAATGCAATATAAACATGGCTAATTGTCTCTTCAAAGACTCACAAACTAATATGGTTTGTAAAAGCATTCAGCTTTTATAAGACCTTCTTCCCTCTGGATGGCAGTGGTATAAATAGATGGCTCCCTCTCAGCTTTTACGGAGCAATTAGAGATGGGCAATAAATACCAGGTTTGCTAGTGATGCCAACATACTCTGAATGAGTCATCAAGTTTCTAGGAAACTTCCTGATTGGGATGGATCAGGGAAATTTTTCAGCGAAATACAAACAATTTTCTGCGAAATCACAAGCTAAAACACTTCTGAAAGCCATTGAAATAATGAGCCTGATTTGCATCTAGTAATTTGGCATTTATGCCCGAAGGAAAAGCTCATACTCAATACCTGCCTAACTGGGAGGATGGTGTTATTCAACTGACTGAGCTGGAAAATCCAAACAAAATGAAAAGAACTCCCAGAACAAGTATCAATTCTAATCTGTTAATTCAGTCACTAAACTTCTCAGCATCAGCAAAACCAAAGAGTGGATTATTGACTACGGAGGAAGAAACTGAAGATACCTGAATCAATCCTCATAAGGGGATCAGAGGTGGATAGGGTCTGTAACATCAAATTTGATTGGCATTGTCATATCAGTGGGTCTGTCCTGGGACTAGCATGCAAGTGCCATTGCAAAGAAGGCATGACAACACTTCTACTTTCTTAGAAGTTTGCACAGATTTGGCATTTCATCTAAAACGTTGACAGACTTCTATAGCTGCATGGCAGAGAGTATCCCGACAGGCTGTATCACGGCCTGGTATGGAAATACTGTGGCGACCCACTTACTAGCACACTCGAACCGGCTCACAATTAGCCAGCGTGCAGGCACAAAGGCTAGGTCCGCAACAAAGGGAGAAAGCCTGAGGGGGGTGTCAGTACGTGCCTCTCGAAGCATCCGCGTAGGGGAGGGCGGATGGAGGGAGGCTTTAAAAGCAAGGCTGTGAAGTTTGAATAAACTTTAACTTTGACTGCAGTTTACCGACTCCGTGTCGTTATTTTAGCGCTGCGTGTAGCACACCGCTACAATTGGTGACCCCGCCAGTCCAAACGTTTTTGGACCAGAGATGAATGCCGCCGCATCTGTTCATGCGGTTTCCTTGAAACTGCCAAGCTTCTGGACGCTGCGACCTCACCTATGGTTTCAGCAAGCAGAAGCCCAATTTCACGTTCGGCAGATAACCTCAGAGGACACCCGTTACTACTACATGGTGAGCTCCCTCGACCAGGACACAGCGGCCCAGGTTGCTGAGTTCGTACAGTCTCCCCCGGCGGACGGCAAGTACACGGAATTCAAAGCCCTGCTCCTAAGGACTTTCGGACTCTCACGCCGCGAGCGGGCTGCCCGTTTACTGCACCTGGATGGCTTGGGAGACAGGCCTCCATCAGCTTTAATGAATGAGATGTTGTCTCTGGCCGACAGACACACACCCTGCCTCATGTTTGAGCAGGCATTCCTGGAGCAGCTGCCCGAGGACATACGCCTGCTGCAATCCGACGCGGATTTCAGCGACCCCCGGAAGGTGGCAGCCCGGGTGGACTTGCTGTGGAACGCCAAGAAGGTGAGTGGGGCGTCCATCGCACAGATCTCCCGGCCACGCTCCCAGCAGCAAACCAGTCCAGGCCTGGCCGCAGAGCCCGCTAACCCCAGAGGCAAGGGTGTGGAGCCCAACGAGCAATGGTGTTTCTACCACCAGCGGTGGGGCGCAGAAGCCCGCCGTTGTCGCCCGCCCTGCCAGTTCCCAGGAAACGCCAGGGCCAGCCGTCGCTGATGGCTACAGCAGCTGGCCATCGGGATAGCCTCCTGTATGTGTGGGACAGCAGGTCGGGACGCCGGTTTTTGGTCGACACCGGTGCCGAGATCAGCGTCTTACCTCCGACGAGTTACGACACCCGCAGCAGGGCACCGGGTCCCCCCCGCGGGCCGCGAACGGCAGCACAGTCCGGACCTATGGCACCCGTCAGGTGCAGCTACGGTTCGGCTCCAGCCAGTTCACGTGGGACTTCACACTGGCCGCCGTAGCCCAACCGCTTCTGGGTGCGGATTTCTTGCGGGCTCACAGCCTACTGGTCGACCTGCCCAGGAAGAGACTGGTTCACGCCGAGACCTTTCAGACGTTCTCCCTGGGTGCAGCCCAGTTGCCAGCCCCACACCTCGGCTCCATCACGCTGTCCGACAACAACTTCACCAGGGTCCTGGCGGATTTCCCATCGGTTCTGGCACCGCAGTTCATGGCAGCCATGCCCCGACATGGCGTACAGCACCGCATCCCAACCCAGGGACCACCCCTCCACGCCCGTGCTCGGCGGCTTTCCCCGGACAAGCTCCGACTGGCGAAAGAGGAGTTCAAGAGGATGGAGGAATTGGGGATCATCCGGCGGTCTGACAGCCCATGGGCCTACCCCCTGCACATGGTGCCCAAAGTGACAGGGGGCTGGAGACCGTGCGGCGACTACCGCAGGCTGAACGAGGCTACAACACCGGACCGCTACCCTGTGCCGCACATTCAGGACTTTGCAGCAAACCTGCACGGCGCACGGATCTTCTCCAAGGTAGACCTCATCCGCGGATACCATCAAATCCCGATGCATCCGGACAACGTCCCCAAAACGGCTCTCATCACCCCGTTCGGCCTTTTCGAGTTCCTCCGCATGCCGTTCGGCCTGAAGAATGCCGCACAGATGTTCCAGCGGTTGATGGACGCGGTGGGACGCGACCTGGACTTCGCATTCATCTATTTGGACGACATCCTCATAGCCAGCAGCAGTCGTCAGGAGCATCTGTCCCACCTCCGACAACTCTATGCCCGGCTGAGTGACTACGGTCTAACAATCAACCTGGCCAAATGCCAGTTCGGGCTCGACACCATTGACTTCCTGGGCCACAGGATTACCACAGATGGGGCAACCCCTCTGCCCGCTAAGGTAGATGCGGTCCGCCATTTCCCCCGACCCACCACGAGCAAAGGCCTTCAGGAATTCGTAGGTATGGTCAATTTCTACCACCGCTTCCTCCCTTCAGCTGCCCGGATCATGCGCCCCCTGTTCGCCTTGCTGTCCGGTCCGGGCAAGGACATTATCTGGGACGAGGAGTCCGCCGCCGCTTTCATTCAAACGAAGGATGTCTTGGCGAATGCCGCGATGCTAGTGCACCCCAGAATGTTCGTCCCTACCGCCCTCACAGTGGACGCATCTAATACGGCAGTCGGTGGGGTACTGGATCAGCTCATCGCGGGCCGCTGGCAACCCCTGGCGTTTTTCAGCAAACACCTGCGGCCACCCGAGCTCAAATACAGTGCTTTCAACCGGGAACTGTTGGCGCTATACCTGGCAATCCGGCATTTCAGGTACTTCTTAGAAGGTAGGCCCTTCACCGCGTTCACGGACCACAAACCGCTTACCTTTACATTCACAAAGGTGTCCGATCCCTGGTCGTCCTGCCAGCAGCGCCATCAGTCCTACATCTCTGAATACACGACGGACGTCCGGCACGTCTCGGGTAAGGACAATGTCGTGGCAGATGCGCTCTCTCGCCCTAACATTCACGCCCTTTCCCAAGGGGTAGACTTTGAGGCGCTGGCAGAGGCACAGCAGGCAGATGAGGAGATCCCGAGTTACAGAACCGCAGTCTCCGGTTTGCAGCTCCAGGACCTCCCCGTAGGCCCAGGTGAGAGGACCCTACTCTGTGACGTCGCCACCGGCCAGCCCCGTCCCGTCGTCCCGCCACCTTGGCAACGACGTGTTTTCAACTCCATTCATAACTTGGCGCACCCCTCCATCCGCACTACCGTCCGGATGGTCTCCAGCAGGTTTATTTGGCATGGACTCTGCAAGCAGGTCCGTGACTGGGCCAGAACGTGCCTGCACTGCCAGACGGCCAAGGTGCAGTGACACACCAAGGCCCCGCCGCAGCAGTTCCACCCCACCCACTGGCGTTTCGACCACATTCATGTGGATATCGTGGGCCCCCTGCCAGTGTCGCGAGGAGCGCGGCACCTCCTGACTATCGTGGACCGGTTCACAAGATGGCCAGAGGCGGTCCCGCTCACCGACACCACCTCCGATTCTTGCGCCCGGGCACTGATCGCCACCTGGGTGTCCCGCTTTGGTGTCCCGGCCCACATTACCTCCGACAGAGGTGCCCAGTTCACCTCCAGCCTGTGGTCAGCGATGGCCAGCCTGTTGGGAACTCAGCTGCACCACACCACTGCCTACCACCCACAGTCGAACGGCCCGCCTGCGAGGAGCTAACTGGGCGGACGAGCTTCCCTGGGTCCTACTCGGCATCCGCACAGCGCCCAAAGACGATCTGCACGCTTCGTCGGCCGAGTTGGTGTACGGCGCACCCCTGGTCGTCCCCGGGGAGTTCATACCAGCCCCAAGGGGACGTGAGGAAGAACCCGCAGCAGTCCTGGGCAGACTACGTGAGAGGCTCGGTGCCCTGGCCCCCATACCCACTTCGCAGCATGGGCAGCACCTGACCTGCGTACCCAAAGACCTGCAGAACTGTAAGTTTGTGTTTGTACGACGGGGCGGGCATCTGCCACCGCTGCAACGGCCCTACGAGGGGCCGTTCACGGTGCTCAGGAACAACGGGTCCATGTTCGTACTGGACGTTGGGGGGAGAGAGGAGGTTTTCATGGTGGACCGACTCAAGCCGGCCCATGTGGACGTGGCGCAGCCGGTCGAGTTTCCGACACCGCGGCACAGAGGCCGACCTCCCAAACAGGGTCCGGCCCAGACTGTGGACATCGGGGGGTGTATCGCCAGTTCTGGGGGGGGGGGGGTTATGTGGCGACCCACTTACTAGCACATTCGAACCGGCTCACAATTAGCCAGCGTGCAGGCACAAAGGCTAGGTCCGCAACAAAGGGAGAAAGCCTGAGGGGGTTTCAGTACGTGCCTCTCGAAGCATCTGCGCGGGGGAGGGCGGATGGAGGGAGGCTTTAAAAGCAAGGCTGTGAAGTTCGAATAAACTTTAACTTTGACTGCAGTTTACCGACTCCGTGTCGTTATTTTAGCGCTGCGTGTAGCACACCGCTACAATACCAAAGTCCAATAATGGAATAGCCTAAAAAATACAGCCCAGTCTTCACAGGAAAAGCACCCCTTACCACTGAGCGTATCTACTAGGCATGCTACCACAAGAAAGTAGCATCCATCATCAGGAACCCTCTCCACTCAGGCCATGCTCTCTACTTACTCCCGCCTTCAGAGAGGCAGCACACGAGCCGTAGGTCCCACTAAATTCAGGAACATTTATTACCCTTCAACCATCAGGCTCCTAAATAAGCATGAATATCTTCACTCACCTCAACTCTGAACTAATTCCACAACCTATGGAATCACTTTCAAGGACTTTACAACTCATGTTCTCAGATTCATTCATTCATCCATTTATTTATTTATTGATTTGCATTTGCGCAGCTTGCCTTTCTTTGCACACTGGTTGTTTATCAGTATTTATTTGTGTACTATATTTAGAAACATAGAAAATAGGTGCAGGAGTAGGCCATTCGGTCCTTCGAGCCTGCTCCGCCATTCAGTATGATCATGGCTGATCATCCAACTCAGAACCCTGTACCTGCTTTCTCTCCATACCCCCGATCCCTTTAGCCACAAGGGCCATATCTAACTTCCTCTTAAATATAGCCAATGAACCAGCCTCAACTGTTTCCTGTGGCAGAGGATTCCACAGATTCACCACTCTCTGTGTGAAGAAGTTTTTCCTCATCTCGGTCCTAAAAGGCTTCCCCTTTATCCTTAAACTGTGACCCCTCGTTCTGGACTTCCCCAACATCGGAAACAATCTTCCTGCATCTAGCCTGTCCAATCCCTTTAGAATTTTATACGTTTCAATAAGATCCCCCCTCAATCTTCTAAATTCCAGTGAGTATAAGCCTAGTCGATTCAGTCTTTCTTCATATGAAAGTCCTGCCATCCCAGGAATCAATCTGGTGAACCTTCTCTGTACTCCCTCTATGGCAAGAATGTCTTTCCTCAGATAAGGGGACCAAAACTGTACACAATATTCTAGGTGTGGTCTCACCAAGGCCTTGTACAACTGCAGTATAACCTCCCTGCTCCTGTACTCAAATCCTTTTGCTATGAATGCCAACATACCATTTGCCTTTTTCACCGCCTGCTGTACCTACATGCCCACCTTCAATGACTGGTGTACAATGACACCCAGGTCTTGTTGCATCTCTCCTTTTCCTAATCGGCCACCGTTCAGATAATAATCTGTTTTCCTGTTCTTGCAACCAAAGTGGATATCCTCACACTTATCCACATTAAATTGCATCTGCCATGAATTTGCCCACTCACCTAACCTATCCAAGTCACCCTGCATCCTCTTAGCATCCTCCTCACATCTAACACTGCCGCCCAGCTTCGTGTCATCCGCAAACTTGGAGATGCTGCATTTAATTCCCTCGTCTAAATCATTAATATATATTGTAAACAACTGGGGTCCCAGCACTGAGCCTTGTGGTACCCCACTAGTCACTGCCTGCCATTCTGAAAAGGTCCCATTTACTCTGTTTATTGTATCTATTGTACTTTGTTCTACTGTGAATACTTGCATGAAAACAAATCTCAAGGTCATATATGGTGACATTTAAATGGAACTTTGAATTTATAACTTTTCTTGTTTTGTAGTTATTCCATCCAGCAAGTTGGCACAACAACCTGATCAGCATTTTGTGTTTAAATGGAAGTATCCACTATGTCCCATCTTCTTGGATATAATTTCACAAATTCTAAAACCACATTATTAGGACACATTGAAATTTCTTTCAGTAAAAAAATCACATTATCCCAAAGTAGCTATTGCATAGATAATTAAGTAATGAAAAGGTTAAACTTACAAAATAGTTCTGTATTGATGGTTGCTATAAGGTTTAACATTAGCAAAATTCCTGTTATTTACAATTGAAAGGCAGTACGTAGTGCCTGAACTTTAACATTTCATTCTGCAATGAATATTAATAACTGTTTCCCAGTTTATGCAGTCTGACATTTAATATGTTCAGCTTTTTACACTATTTCTTTGTAACATGTATGCTGATGAATGCAAATTATAAAGATCATTCTCAGAAATTATTTAAAAAGCCATTGTCCATTCAAGTGCTACATCATTTTCAGATTGTAGTACAAGTATGGTGCCATTACCGAAAGGCAAAGTTGAACTGAAATGTGGCTTGGTATATGTTGCATATAATGTTACCAATCACAGGGAAGTAAAACATTAAGGAAGATGCGTGTTGAAATGACAAGAAACACTCTTCACTGTTGCTGTATTATCTAAACTCTGATTTATGTCGTATATTTGAAGATCAGTGAGCAAAACATGATAAGTATACTTCTCATACTTTCTTACAATGTAGAAAGAAGTCATTCAGTGCATCGAGTCAATGCCAACTCAGAAGACAATCCAATCAATTCTACTGTGCACATTTTTATCCTGTAATCTGTACGTGCTCGTCAACTCCACAATTCCCCTGCCAGCCACCTGCACTATGGGGTGGTTCACAAGTGGAACGAGCAGACTCCATGCAGACAGCATTCAAAGTCAGGATCGAATTTAGGTGACTGGAGCTGGGAGACACCAAGAGCTTCAGAACATATATTTACACTTCATTACAGACTAATAATTACTTTGCACTTATGATGTTATTACATCACATGCATAAGTACATAAGTCATTTACATATTTAGTTTTAAATATGCCATTGATTACAACCCTTGAAGTTCACCTGAATATGTCCATAATTTTGTAAACACAAGTTTTAGTAGAATATTTAACTGTGAAAGATAAGCAGGGAGCTTCAATAAAATCATATAACAGTGAGTTTCTACAAACTGTAATATATAGCATTTATTTGCTGCCATTTCCTGAAATATTCTGGTAGTCATTACATTTAGCGCCATGGAGCCCATCATCTCTGCAGTAGTTTTCAGTACATGTACATGGCAGATCTCCATTGCCACTGCCACTGAAGATTTTAGTTTCCAGCAAAACTGTCCCTAAAAACAAGTGCATATCAGAGTATTGCCCCCAGAACTTAGGATAGTTCATTGTGGAGGTGCAGCAGTACTAAAGCAACACTTCTTTTCAAAAATTTAAGTACCTTTGAAGGGCATTAAAAACTGCTTAACTGCAAATAACTATAAAGTGCAGAGGTCACTAAAATGAGTGGTGTCAAATATAGTGAGGAAGCTTATGTAAAGTTACAGCAGGACCTTGATCAGCTGGGTAAGGAGACAGAGGAATGGCAAATGGAGCTTAATTCAGGTAATAAGTATGAGGTGCTGCAATTTGGAAAGACAAATCAAGGTAGGACTTTCACAGTAAATTGTAGGACCCTGTGGAATGTAGAACATAGGGGCCTTGAAGTTCAGGTACATGGTTCCCTGAGAGTGGATTTATGGGTAAACAGGATGGTGAAGAAGGCTTTTGGGATGCTGCCTTTATCAGTCAGGGCACTGGGTATAGAAGCTGTGAGGTTGCAGTGTTTAGAGGACCCTAGCAAGGCCACAATTGGAGTATTTCATTCAGTTTTGATCATTTAGGAAATATGTTAATAAACTAGAGAGAGTAAAGGAAATATTTACAAAGACATTGTCAGGATTCAAGAGATTGAGTTGTATGGAGAGATTAGACAGGCCAGGATTTTTTTTTGTCAGAGCATTTGCCACTGAGCAGTGAGCTTATGGAAATGTGTAGAATCATGAGGGTCATAGATAGAGTGAATACTCAGTCTTATTCTCAGGGTTGGGGAATCAAGAACCAGGAAGCATAGTTTATCTCTCCCCACCCCCTCCATGATTCCCTTGTCCATTTGCCCCTCCCCAATAATCTCCCTCCAGGCATTTACCCCTGTAAGTGGGCTAAGTGCTACACCTGCTCATTCATCTCCTCCCTCACATCCATTCAGGGCCCCAAGCAGTCCTTCCAGGTGAGGTAGCACTTCACCTGCGAATCTGCTGGGGTAGTCTTTTGTGTCTGGTGCTCCTGATGTGGCATCCTCTACATTGCTGAGGCCCGTCGTAAATTGGGGGACTGTTTTGTCCAGCACCTCCACTGCAAGCAGGAATTCCTGGCAGTCAAACATTTTAATTCCGATTCCCATTCACGTTCCGAAGTATTGGTCCATGGCCTCCTCTTGTGCTTTGAAGAGGCCACCCTCGGGGTGGAGGAGTAACACCTTATATTCCATCTGGGTACCTTCCAACCTGATGACATGAATTTCAATTTCTCCTTCCAGAGAACATATCCCCCCCCCCCCCCCACCTTCCTCTATTCTTCACCTATCACCTTCCAGCTAGCCACTTTCCCTTCCCGTTTTACTTCGGCATTTCCCCCCTTCCTTCTCTGAAGAGGAGTCTCAGCCCAAAACATTGTCTGTTTATTCATTTCTGTAGATGCTGCCTGACTTGCTGAGTTCCTCCAGTGTTTTGTGTATGTGAATTGGATTTCCAGCATCTGTAGATGTTCTCATGTTTAACATTTAATAGAAATTTGAAAGACAGCTTTTTTTAATTTTACACAGGATAGAATATTTGAAATAAGCTACAAGAATAAAAGGTTGAAGGAAGTATAATAAAAAAAAATTTTTAAATAGTTGGAGGGAAACATGGAGTGTAAAAGTCTAGAAAGATATGGGTCAAACATCTCCAAATGGAACAAGCTTGAATGGGCATTTGGTCAGCATAGGACAAATCGATCAAAGGGCCTATTTATGTGTTGAATGACTCTATTACACTATTACTGACTGTTCCAAAGAAATCTCCCACAATTGATGATCCCCTTTGTGTGGTGCACAAAGCTGCAGAGTGTTATAAACTCAGCCAACTCCTTCATGGCCACTTGTCTTCCCACCATCAAGGACATCTTCAAAAGGTGATTTGTCAAGAAGCTGGCATCTGTCATGAAGGAGGCTCACCATCCCGGCCGTGCCCTCTTCACATTACTATCAACAGAGAGGAAGTACAGGAGTCTGAAGACACACACTCAACATCTTCCCCACCATCATCAGATTTCTGAATAGTCCATGAACCCATGAGTACTACCTCACAATATTGCTTGCTTCTGCAACATTTATTTATTTTCTTTTAAGTTTGAATTCTTATTATAATTTATAGTATTTTTTATGTATTGCACTGTACTCTTGACCCAAACCAACAAATTTTGTGACATTGGTCAGTGATAATAAAACTGATTCTGATTCTGATTCACAGTAGTGGGTTTCTTCCTGCTGATTGGACTTCAGAATCAGAATCAGCTTTAATATCATGCATATGTCATGAAATATGTTGCTTTGTGGCAGCAGTATATTGCAACATAAAATCATACAAAAACTATGAATTACAAGTATATACGAAGGGTGATTGATAAGTTTGTGGCCTAAGGTAGAAGGAGTCAATTTTAGAAAACCTAGCACCTGTATTTTTCAACATAGTCCCCTCCTACATTTACACACTTAGTCCAGTGGTCATGGAGCATACGGATCTTGGACCTCCAGAAGGTGTCCACAGCGGGAGTGATTGATAAGTTTGTGGCCTAAGGTAGAAGGAGATGAGTTATTAACTTCAAGCTTTCTGCATAATCACTCAAAGAGTTGAACTACATGTGCATGTAACGAGAGCTGTATAACTCATCTCCTTCTACCTTAGGCCACAAACTTATTAATCACTGTGTGTGTGTGTGTGTGTGTGTGTGTGTGTGTGTGTGTGTGTGTGTGTGTGTGTGTGTGTGTGTGTGTGTGTGTGTGTGTGTGTGTGTGTGTGTGTGTGTGTGTGTGTGTGTGTGTGTGTGTGTCTAAGTGGTTAAGGCGTTGGAATAGCGATCTGAAGGTCATGAGTTCGAGCCCCAGCCGAGGCAGTGTGTTGTGTCCTTGAGCAAGGCACTTAACCACACATTGCTCCAGTCCACCCAACTGAAAATGGGTACCGGCAAAATGTTAATTAAAATTTACCGGCATAAGCACCAGCCTGTTGAGCCTATAAGGCTCGGGACAGACATATACTTTTTAAAATTTAATTAAATAAATTAGAGAGGAAAATAGTGAGGCAGTGTTTATTCGTCCATTTATAAATCTGATGGTGTAGGGGAAGAAGTTGTTGTGTGGACTAGTTTGAATGGACACACATCCAATATATGTTCCAGTATAACTGACAAAACTTGTGGGGGTTTTTTCCTGACCCACCAGGAGTTCTGGCTTTTTCAGTATTTATTTATTTAGAGATACAGCATGGAATAAGCACTTTGGACCCTTCAAGCCATGCCGCCAGCAATCCCCGATTTAACCCTAGCCTCATCACGGAACAATTTACAATGACCAATTAGCCTGCTAACCTGTATGTCTTTGGACTGTGGAAGGAAACCGGAATACCTGGAGGAAACCCATGCATTTCACAGGGAGGACGCTGGGATTGAACTACGCACTCCAATGCCACGAGCTGTAATAGCGTCCTGATAACCGCTCGGCTTCCGCGGTGCCCCAATAAAGTGGCCAATGAACATGTTTTGGAATAATTGCAAACCATAGTTTATTTTCAGGACATGGAGCGACCTGCAGTGCAAATAAAAAGTGCTCTGAAATCAAACTTCTCAGCCTTCAATCCATTTAAAATAGGAGTGCTGAAGATTTGTAATTTTGATTTGAAAATGCATTTCATGTCCAATGAGGTCAGAGATAATACCTGAATGAAACAATGCACAAGATTATTTGGAGAAGACACTACAGCTTTTTATTAATAATGTAACAATTCTGTATTTATTATGTGTCCCTAATGTCATAAAACTGTGTACGTTACTGTTGAAAAGACCCTCAGTATTAACTGCCCTTTTTTTCAGTTCACACAAAACATGTTAGAATCCCCAGCTATTAATGAAAGACAGAATGTAAAAATTCCTTCGACACAATTAAAAACTGGGGGTCCTGCCCTTTGCAGCTTTGAACACTATGTTGAATTAATGTAGCATGAAAAATCATTATGCGTAGACACAGATGGGTGTAACCATGCAGAAAATGTAATGTTCACTCAAAAGACCCACATATGTAATAAATAATGTATGTATTTTCATAATGGGTGTGTATCCATAGGTTTGTATGCTTGCAGATGGTATAAAGACTGTTGATTGCAAACCTGTCTGTTTTATTTCCAGCTCTCATCATCCACTCAGCCAAAGCCTAAAGAGATTTGGTCATGTGTAAGTATTCAACCATTAAAGGAAAAGGATTCAAGCCAAGGTTTAACTGAAATGCAGTATGTGTGAAAATAGCATGACCTTTTCGAATAAAGATTAATTTATCCACTTCTTGTGAAAAAATAATTAACTCTTAAAGTATTCAATATTTTCATGTTCTTTTTCAAATAGGCTTACCCCATTTCATGTCATTTCTGAATGCTATTTGAAGTTCTATAAAAATATTAGGAGTATTTGCCAGAGTGCAAATTGCTCCTCAGCAAAAAGGGAAAAAAAAGTCTTGTTTTGCTCTTTATGCACACTTGAGTTGCCAACTGCTATTGGAATCCCCAAAGAAGAGAGAGAATTGTTCTTTTTCATGTTTAAAAGCTGTTTGGTTCCGGTAATAACTGTATATGCAAAATATTGACTTTAGTTTTTTTCTTTTTCCATTTTTTCTATATATATATACTTTACTGTCAGGAATAAATGTAACTGGGTCAAGTGTATCAATTTCGGGTATTTCTTTTTAAGCATATTTTTATATTAACCCATCACCTGCAGAGTAAAAATCTGTATTGTTATTCATTTAATATTCAGAATATTCAGTAACAGTGTCAATTGTTATCTTTTTCATAGGGTATACCAGTTAAGTTCAGTTCCAATTTAAAGTTTTGCAAGTATGATTATATCTTACTCGATGTACTGTCTCATTTTGTGCGATCAACCATCCCAAACTCTGCACCCCAACCCATACATGATACAACTGAGAATTCAAAGAAAATATTCACAATGTATCTCAGTAATTATTTGTGTTTACCCACAAACTCTATTTTGAAGACCCTGAGCACTGTTTGAATAGCTAAGATTTTGATAGCAATAAATGGGGATTAATAATTTGGGATTAAAATTCTTTTCAGATTTTAACACCCTGGGTGATAGATATTGAAGTGTTCTCATCTGTTAAGCAAAGTTATGGAGAGACTGTCTACTCAAGGCTCACTGAGCTTGTTTAAAAGATTTAAGCCGTGGTTACAAGAAACACGCTTGAGCTTTTTCCTTCAATGGTGAGGGGAAAACACACGCATCTCTGTGGTAGTTATTGAATACAGTGCAATTTTACTTTCTATTTCAAATGCAGAAGAATACTTCAATGTTACTTTAGTTCCTTCAGCTCCAGATTTAAATGAGAATATGGGTAGCTAGTCCACATGAATAGATGAAAGTTGGGTAAAGTAATAAAAAGGATAATTACCAGAAAGGTTTCAAATCTACATATTTTCTTCTCTTTAGAGAAACAAAAGCATTGCAGGAAGTTTTGCGACTGCAGGTGTTTAACATGTAATCCCTGTCTGTGGATGCAATTTCATGTCTCATTCTGCATATGTGTGATTTGGATGGGTTTTTATTTCAGGATGTGAATTCCTTTCAGCTAAGCATAAGACCTATGACACCTCTGGAAACTGTGCAGAAAATTGACAGCAAAGTTAACAGAATAACCATAAAACCAAACATGACACTTCAGCTAAAAACGTCATTAACATTGAAGAGCCTGGAAATGAAGCTCAGGTTCAGAATCATCAGCACAGTTTCAAATTTCTCATTTGTTGGCTTTCTCCCAGAAAATCCAAGTAGGTGATGGAAATGCAGAGGTAAATTGAAACAACCAAAATGATTACATTTAGTTGGATTCCAATTTTTGGCAAAATCTTCAAATCTCACTATTTTTCTTTCCCTCCCCTTTTGCTTTATTATTCTCTTGCCCAAAAACTTCCTAAACTCTAAACAAATGTGTGTTAATTATAGCAGAAATATCTTTGGCATATTAAAGAAATCATTTTGAAATTATGTTAAGACTAATGTAAAAATTATGCTTTGTTTTGTGGCTGCCTTTTAAGGAGATGAATCTTAAGGTTGTGTAATGTATACTGTTACGTATCCCGTAACTGGATCACTTACCAGCAAAGATAGAGAGGTCCGCTGAAGTCTGATGGTACCATTTTTAAACATTTTTATTCATAAAGGGGCACAAAAGTAAGGTTAATACAAACATTCAGATAACATACGTCGTCAATACTCAATCTAAAGCGCAGGTATAGTAATAATCAATAAGAAATAAGCTCTATCGTTGTCTAGGGGTAATATATATATTGTCCGCTGTATATCTAAAAGTCTCTTGCGGTCACTGCAGTTCCACCAGCTGCCGTCTTTTGGGGGGTCGCGGTGGTGCACTTTTGTTAGAGAGAGAGAGATAGAGATTGAATGAAACAGTTACCCGGCGGGTTTTTTCCAACTTTTAGGAGTTCGATCCGTCGGAGTCTCGTTGGGAAGTGGCCGTTTACTTGTGGCCTCTCCTGTAGCTAAAGCCGTTATTTCGTGGTGAGGTCGCCAATCCCAGGCAAGGAAAAGACGCACACGAACCCCCCCACCGGCTGTCGCTATTAAACGCTGTCACAGGATTTCTAGCGTGTCTTCTGGTGTGTCTGGGGGGGCCGTCTTTACAACCCCTCTTTTATCTGAACTCACGGGGTCTCAGATGTCAATCAGGTTGGGATGATGCAATCTCTCTCCGTCTCTCCACCCACGTTGCCCTGAGGGTATACACATAGTACAGTTCCCAATTCACAAAGGTGTCTCCACGAGACAATGACCACAGTCGCCAGCTTTTGCCTCACCGTGAAACGAGGGACACCGCACGTATCTCTCTCTTCTCTTGGGTCATTGACCCCCCCCTTCACTAGGGCTCTTGCGATTCTCACAAAGGAGGGGGCTGGGATCATAACAATAGATACTTAGATAATAAATGTACCTTGAAATTTGATTTGGAATATCATTGTAAAAGGATATTTTTGAGGTGAAGCACAATGGTAGAGTATGATATTGGGGGTCCACTTTGTTGAGCACCTCTGCTCCAGCCACCAAAAGTGGAATTTCACAGTGGGTGGCCAACCATTTTAATTCCTATCCCCATTCCCATTCTGCTGTGCCAATGCATGGCCCTCCTCTTTTGCCATGATGAGGCCACTCTCTGGGTGGAAGAGAAACAGCTTATATTCAGTCCAGGAAGCCTGTTGGCATAAACTGTTGGCATAAACATTAATTTCTCCTTCTGGTAATTTTCCTTATTTTTCCCCTTCCCTTTTCTTCTATTCCCCACTCTGGCCTCTTACTTTTTCTCCTCACTTGGCTATCACCTCACCTTGGTGCCCCTCCTTCTTCCATTTCTTCCATGGTCCACTCTCTTCTCTTATCAGATTCCTTCTTCTCCAGCTCCTTACCTGGCTTCATCTTTCACCTTCTAGCTTGTCCTCCTTCCCCTACCTCACCTTTTCATTCTGGCATCTTGCTTTCCAGCCCTGAAGAAGTGTCTTGGCTCAAAACATCGACTGTTTATTCATTTCCATAGGTGCTGCCTGAACTGCTGAGTTCCTCCAGCATTTTGTGTGTGTTGATCTGGGTTTACAGCATCTGCAGAACATCTTGTGTTTATATTAGAATTAGGTGGGAGGAGGTCTGGCACCTGCACACATAGCGTACAGGCCCACCGCGGTGTGTGTGGGCATAACCTGGTTTTCCCCTGGCCCCACTGCCTTGTGGGCAGCCTCGGGACAGACTAAATCTACAGGAGTTATCCCAGACAGCAAATCCAGAGTGGAGCCTTAAACATCATTGAACATCCTTCTGGCATCTGCTGCAGCCAAGCTGGTGCCAAATGCATTGCTTCAAAACCTTTTGTTTTTGGACTGCACTGGTGAGGCAGTGATCTTTGTGATTTTTATTAATGTCTTGGATGAGCAAGTGGAAGGGTGGGTAAGGGTATAGAAGAAACTAAGGTTGGCGGTGTTGTGGATAGTATAGAATGTTGTCATATGTTGCAATGGGACATTGACAAGATGCAAGGCTTGGATGAAAAGTGGCAGATAGAGTTCAATCTGGTAAAGTGTGAAGTGATACACTTTGGAAGGTCAAACTTGAAATCAGGGTTAATGGCAGGATTCACAGCAGAACAGAGGAACATGTGGATCTCGGAGCCCATGCCTTTATCAATCGTTTAATTAGTTAAATAAAAAAGTATATATATATATAAACAAGAGGAGAATTATCACAAATATCTAAATCAATAACAATTCGAATAAAATGAAAAATAACCATTATCAAGATCAAAAATAGTATTATCTAGTAGTATATAATAAAGAGAAAAATAATTGATTCTCCTCTTATCCATAAAAAGAAAAAAAGATAAAGAAACTTTTATAATTGAGAAGCCCCCAAAACACAAAAAAAAACAAAAAAAAAAAAAAGAAAAAAGAACTGGGTAGCTCAAACTGAGAGTGACAACAAAAAAAAACAAGGAAAAACTTGCTGATCAAATCAAAACTTCAAAAAGGTAACTGGAAGGGCCATAAGTCAGAGCATATGAAAATATTGAATAAAAGGTCACCAAGGAGCTCATGTCTATAGATCCCTGAAAGTGGCCACACTAGTTGACAGGGCAGTTAAGAAGGTATATGTTGTGTTGGCCTTCATTGGTTGGAAGATTCGATTCAAGAGCCATGAGGTAAAGATGCAGTTCTGTGAAATTTGCTTTAGACCACACTTGGAGTACTGTGTTCAGTTCTAGTTGCCTCTTTATAGAAAGGATGTGGAAGCTTTAGAGAGGGTGCAGAGGATATTTACCAGGCTGATACCTGGTGTAGAGGGCATGACTTAAGAAGAAAGATTGAGCAAGTTAGTGCTAACCTCTTTGGAGCAAAGAAGGATAAGAAGTGACAATAGAGTGTATAAGAGGTATGGATAGATTGGACAGCTAATGACATTTTCCTAGAGCAGAAATGACTCATACAAAAGTTGTAATTTTAAGGTGATTAGATGGAAGTATAGGGGAGATGTCTTTTTTTACAGAGAGTAGTGGGTCCAAGGAACACAATGCTAGAGGTGGATTTATTCGACCATTTAAGACACTCTTAAATAGGCACATGAAAGGAAAATGGATGACTTTGTGTGAGGGAGGGGTTTGATTGATCTTGGAGTAATTTAGAAGGTTGGAACAACATTGCAGCCAAAGGCTTCACTATGCTTTACCATTCTATGTTCTGAATATACTCTTCTTGGCTTCCAACAAGGTACAGGTATCGATTTTAACCAACGATTCAATGACAGACACTGCCACATTCATCATGGATGATGCCTAGGCATGTTTAGTCCAGTGATATTTATACCCCTGTGATCTGTCCTTCCAGATTGGTTAGTCATCCTCCAATCAGGTTTCTGGGGTTCCACCTTGTTTACATTTAAATTACAGTTCTTACTTAGAGGAAACCATCTTTGTTAAAGTTATTTTCCTCTAGTTTTATTTCAATAGCTTCCTTCATCAGGCGGTCCCAAAACCCATTGGTGCCACACAGTAGTTTTGTGCCTTTAACATCAATCCTATGGACCGCAAATTTCTCTGGGTAACCCATATGGATACACCTCCTGTGCTCCTTGATGTGCGTTTCATAAAAATGATCACCAACATCCAGCTGACCTCAGAGGACATAATGGTCAGTTTCAACGTGGTGTCCCTGTTCACAAGAGTTCCCATTAAGGACACCTTGATCATTCTGCGGTCAAGGTTTGATAAGGGTACTATTGGCCTTTTTGAACACATCCTTACATCAATATACTTCCTCTATAAGGGAAACTACTATGAACAAGTGGACAGAGTGGCCATGGGATCACCCTTGTTGCTGACTATTGCTAATTTCTACATGGAGAACTTTGAGGAGAGGGCGCTGAGTTCATCGCCATTACACCCCAAATGCTTCTTCAGATACGTTGATGACACCTTCATATTGTGGCCTCATGGACTTCAGGAACTCCAACATTTCCATGGCCATCTGAACAGTATGCATCCAAACATTCTATTTACAATGACGATGAAGAATGTTTCCTCCCGTTCCTGGACGTTCTAACATGATGGAAACCAGACAGTAGCCTCGGGCATAGTGACACACGTGAATCCACTCATATGGACTTAAACCTCAACAATAACAGTCACCATTATGCTTCCCAATGTAGAGCAGTTCTTTCTACTTTGTTTAACGGTGCAAAAACTACTTCTGACCTGGAGAGTCTCCACAAAGAAAAAAGACAATTACACACAACGTTCCTGCAGAATGTCTACAAGGTGAATGATATCAATCGGGCCCTTAAAAGCACCGATGGAAAAACCTGGAAACCTAACAATGAGGAGGAACTCATCACTGCCACCTGTCTTCCGGATAATTCCACAGTTTCTGAAAGGATCACCAAGATCCTGAAGAAGTACTAGATTAATACCATCTGCAAACCCATAAGGATGCTCGAATTGCAGCTTATGCAGGTCAAAGATGGCTTGGGACTCGGGATGGCTGGTGTTTACAGGATACCCTGTGAATGTGGACTAGTGTATATTGACCAGATGGGATGCACGCTGGAAACCCGCATCAAGGAGCACAGGATATGTATCAGTTACCTGGAGAAATCAGTGGTAGCACTCGCAATGGCCAAAACTACTGTGCCACACACTGGAACCATTGGTATAAAGCTAGAGGAAAAGAATTTTACAAAAGACAAAGGTCTCGCTCTAAATAAGAACTGGAATTTTATTGCAAACAAGGTGGGATTGCAGAAACCTGATTGAATAAATACTAACCAATCAGGAGGAACCGATGACAGGGGTATAAATACCACCAGACTAGACATGCCCAGGTACCATCAATGATGAAGACAGCAAAGTTTGTCATTGAAACGTCGGTTACAATCGATACCTGTACTCGGCTTTATCATATACACCAAGAAAGCACTGGGTCCTCGTTCTATGTTCTGTGTTCATTCAGATTTCACATCTATTTCAGGTCCTACAAATCATTAAAACTACTTGATGGCTAAATGTATAAATACAAAAATAATCTTATTATTAGACTAATGGTCAATGGGTTAAGATTATCCATTTATCAAACACTTTGGCGTTAAATCCAAAAATTACGTCCTTTGCACCAGGTGTTTAACATGTAAATTGGATTGCAGTTTGTAAAAGAAATCCAAGGCTTTACAACAAAACCAATTTTAGAAAATGTAATTTGACATAAATTCAGAGAAGCTAGAAACCACATTCAATTTTCAGCTGGTTAAGACTAATTGTTCTATCTTGTTAACTAATCCCACTGGCGTGAACATCTATGCATGGAGACAAAGAGATGGGGAAGATAGCAAAAGGAATTTTGCATCAGTATTTACTCAGGAGATGGACACAGAGTCTATAGAACTGAGGCAGAACATAATGAGGTCATGGAATTTATCCAGATTATAGAGAAGCAGGTGCTGGATCTCTTGATACAAATTAGGGTGGATAAATCCCCAGGGGTTGATAAGTTAGTCCCTCAGACACTGTGGGATGCAATACAGATATTGTAGAGGCTCTAGAGGAGGCATTTAACCACAAGTGAGGTGCTGGAGGACTGGAGGATGGCTACTGTTGTTCTGTTGTTTAAGAAAAGCTCTAAGAATAAGATAAGATATTATAAGCTGCTGAGCCTGATGTCAGTAGTGGGAAAATTATTGTAATGGATTCTGAGGGACAGATATATAAGCATCGGGATAGACAATGCCTGATTGAGGATGGTCGAACCAAACTTATGAAGTTTTTTGAGGAGGTTATCAAGAAAGTTGATCATAGAAAGACACGGGATGTTGTCTACATGGGCATTATCAAGGCCTTTAACAAAGTCCTACATGGAGGCTGTTCCAAAAGATCAGTTGCTTGGCATTCAGGATGAAGTAGTGAATTGGATTCAACAATGGCTTAGTGGGAAAAGCTGGAAAGTAGTAGTAGTTGGTTGCCTCTCTCTGCCTAGGGGCCTGTGACTAGTGCTGTGCAGCAGAGATCAGTGCTGGATTCATTGTTGTTTGTCATTTGTATTCGTGATTTGGATAATAGTGTGGCAAAATGGAAAATTTTGCAGATGACATCAAAATTGGAGGTATGGTGGACCATCAAAAGCTTGTAGCATAATCTGACCAGCTGGAAAAATGGGCTGAAAATGGCATATGGAATGTAATTTAGACAAGGATGAGATATTGCACTTTGGGAGGACAAAGCAGAGTAGGGCTTACGCAGTGAACAGTAGGGCACAAGAGGAATGATGTCACAAAGAGACATTTTGACACATTGACTATCATAACTCAAAGCAGTGAGTACCTAAGGTAGGATGTTGAAATTGTATAGGAGATTGGTGAGGCCTAACTTGGAGTTAATTTGGAGGCCTAATTTGAATATATAGCCCTGAGAAAAAGAATTTTAGGACATATATTGTATACATTTCTCTGACATTAAATATACTTATTGATTGAGATTCATTCTCTTCTAGGCATACTCAATAGAAACATAGAATACATACAGCACAATACAGGCCCTTCGGCCCACAAAGCTGCACAGATCATGTCAATAATTCCATAATATAACAATAACTATAGCAGAATGAATGAAAGACCACACCAACTTGGGCATTCAACCAATGTGCTAAAGACAACAAATTGCGCAAATACATAAAAAAAGAAATAGTAATATAAATAAAAAAGCAATAAATATTGAGAACATGAGATGAAGAATCTTTGAAAGAGAGTCCATATTTGCTAGGACTTGATGACCTGAGTTAGAGGGAAAGGTTGAATAAGTTTGGACTTTATTCCCTGGAGCACAGGAGAATGAAAGAAGATTCGATAGAGGTATATAAGATTATGAGAGGTATAGATAGGACAAATGCAAGTAGGTATTTTTTTACTGAGATTGGGCCAGACTAAAACTATAGGTCGTAGATTAAGGGTGTAAAGTAAAAGATTAAAGAGAACCTGAGGGGGAACATCTTCACTCAAAGGGTGGTGTGAGTGTAGAACGACCTGCCAGTGGGATTGATAGCTGTGAGTTCACTTGCAACGTTTAAGAGAAGGTTGGAAAAGCACATGGTAAGGAGATGCATGGAAGGCCACGGTCCAGGTGCAGTTCAACGGGACTAGGCAGAATAACAGTTTGACATGGACCAGTGAGGTCAGGGCCAAAGGGTATGTTCTTGTGTCGTAGTGCTTTATGACTCTAGGCCTCTTATTTTCTATAAAACTATTTATAACATTATTTTTCACAATAATGCCTTATATCAGAACTACACTTCATACAAAATGGTAGATTTTTGTTTATTTTCAGTGGAGTTTAACAAATAGAAAACAGTATGGGCATTAGATTTCTCGGTTGCTCAGTATCCTCAAATCCTATGTATTATAATGCTGGAGAGGAGCATTGTTTATTGCTAAATCTTTAAGATCTGAATATTTCAGTTTGCAATAGAGACAAAACAAATGCAAATCTCAATCCCTTGTCTTCTAATTAATTTGGAGTTTACCACAGACAAGGATTTGAAATATCTGTGAATTTCATCTCCTTTTTCAATTACTCTGATCCAATCAGTATTGCAGTTTAAATGGGGCAAGAATCCAAAAATAATGATAATGCCACTTTGTTAGCACTACTTATGGTTTGATTTTCAGATTTAAAACAACTGAAACTTTTGGTAGATTTAACAAAATGGCCCATAGGTTCTGTGACAGCAAAGTTGCCCCTCTTAAATTATTTTTAATTTTTTTGAGAGATTCAGGACAGTAACAGGTCCACTGGTAAGGTATTTGTTCATATCGTGCAATATTAAAATGCTGCTCAGCCTCTGAACTCCACCACCCCTAACCTGTCATTCCAAATCCCTAGTTCCCGCAATGACCCCCATGTCCTGTCCCTCACATCTTCCCAGAAATATAAGGCTTACTTATACTTCAGCATTATTCATGTTTCTCATTTGCAGTCATGCTTCATAATAGAATAGTCGCAAACTGAAGAAGGGCTGTCAGCACTAATTAATAATAGCAGGAATGCTCAGTTTATCATTCCTGCACCTGCAGCATGTATTTGTTAATACATTATTTCCACCACTTCCACAAGAGAAATGTGTTAATAGTTTGCTGCTATTCATTTATTAAACAGTGAACTGGAATGCAAAAACATCTTTGATACCAATAAGCACAAGGTGGGAAGAAATTGAAATCAAACCGGTAATTCATTCCAGTTCCTATTTGAAGTCACGTTCTAGTTCTGTATATCAATTAATTTCTCCTTCTAATGTTTCTTAACATTTCAGGATATTTCCCCTTAAGTTTGAGCTACATTCCTTCATTTGCATTCCATGTGGTAATGTTAGTGAAATTAAGTGTTCTGATCACCCTATTAGAGAAATGATGTCGAGGCTTGGAGAGGGTGCATAAGAGGTTTTCGAGGATGCTGCCTGGATTAGAGAGCATGCGCTATAGCAGGAGGTTAGACAAACTTTTGTTGTTTTTTCTGGAGTGGCAGAGACTGAGGGGAAATTTGACAGAGGTTTAAAGATTATGAGATGCATAGACAGTATATTTTTCCAGCGTTGAAATAACTAATACCAGGGAGCCTGCATTTAAAGTGAGAGTGGGTAAGCACAAAAGAGATGCGAGGAGCAAAATTATTTACACAAAGATCGGTGGGTGCCTGGAATACACTGCCTGGAGAGGTGGTGAAGGCAGATACACAAGGGGATTTTAAGAGATATTTAGATAGACACATGAATCTGGGGAAAATCGAATGATATGGGCATTGTGTAGACAGTAGGGATAACCTTAGTTGGCAATGATTACTAATTTAATTGGTTCAGCATGACACTGTTAAGAAGGAAATCTCTCAGACTCTATTTTTTGAAGCATTTATAAACTTTTTTTGAAACTGAGTGATAAAAGCAGATATTTGGGTAGATTAAAAAAAACGTAGTTTTCGATACGTTGGTGAAAGTGAGGTTGATCAGTTTGGGTGGGGGCGAGTCAACTCAAGAGATTTGAAACAATTCAAACTCCAGAACTGGTAGAGTTAATATATCCAGGAGATGTACAGGGCTGAAGGAGATTACCGAGAAAAGAATTGTAATTGCAAAATATTAAACTAATTCAAAGGAAGACACATGAGTTCAGGAATGCAGGTCTAACTTCATGTTTTACTTTAAGTGATGCGCATACGTATCACATGGTAGCATGATGACATTCAGTAAGCAGTTCACATACTTATACATATAATCCATAATGAATTATTTAAATGAACAAGAATGCTTAATCAAACCATATATATATAAACACACAAGATTACTCAAATATTACTTAAGTATTAAATACACAACACTAGTATTTCAAAAAGAAATGAGAATTTTTAAAGTAAAACACAAAGTGCTAAAATGCTCAAAATGGGAGACAACATCTGTCATGAGACTGACAACATTAATGATTCAGGTTGATAACCTTTCAACAGACTAACAAAAATGGTTTCAATGTAAGTTTATCAATCTGAAATATTAAGCTCTATTGCATTTTCTGTGTAATTTATATGTGAATTATAAAACTGAGTTACTGCTTAATTGGGAGCCATGTACATTGGGAGAGAACGATGAATGAAAATTCGGACATGGTAGCAGGATTTTTGGATGACCTTGTGTTTATGGGGAGCAGAAATGGCAATGTATGTATTCCAACCGGAATCATTACAACATTGCTTCTTTTCAATAACATTAAGCTAATTGACTTATCAGTTCCCAATTTGATTGATTGCTGTTTGCAAATAACAGAATTACACAAGCTTCCATCCAAGTCTTAGAGTCCAGCAGGCAGCTGAACGTATGAACTCATGGTTCATTTAGCACTAACAGTTCGAAATGATTTAAGATCCTTATTATTCTCTTCAGGATTAAATCTGCACCTATTCTACATTCTCAGCTGCATGCATTAATCGTAAAAGAGTACAATCTACAGGATTAATGATTGATGCAAGTTTAACCTTTATGAACCTCTGCCATCTCCCAGGAGCCCAGTTAAGTGGCACTACTGTCTTCAGATTCCCAAGTTACTGAAAAATAAATTTACTGTCCTTCCTGCAGTTATTCACAACTGACCTTTAGCCCCTTTGCTTACAGCTTTAGTTACTTTTGGAGGAGCAAAACATTTATCCCAATCCCTCAATCATGCAGACAAGTGCTGAAATCAGACAGGTGTCCTTAATGTGATTTTACTTTTCAATAGACTCCTAACAAGTAAATTTAATCACAGAAGCACAAAACATTGAAAATACTGAACATTAATGGTGAAAAGGCTCCAGAAATTGTTAGCAGCCAGTTGGGAGAGAGCAGGATTGGACTGAAGAGGCACAGTTTGCTGGCCATCGTTGCTTTATTGGCGACACTGTGCTCTCTATTTTAGAAAAAAAATGTAGTAAGATTTATTCTGCCTTGTCAGAGTGTAAGAAAAGTGAACAGGTAGCCCTGTGCAGAATACGGGCTTTTTGAACAATGTACCTTACCATGTGAACCCAGCTTTCAAATTTTGAGGTGGATAGCAATCTAAGGAGAACTCCTTTCTTAATGTTCAGATGGTTCATGACCAAGGTCAACGTGTCTTACAAGATGCACTTGACATCTTTCCAATGGCTGTAAAGCCTTCATACTGCATCAGTCCAGTGCATTGGTTGAAAAATCCTTATATTTACCAGTATTGGAATCAAGACCCAGTGTTACAAATATTTTTATTATTTGTTTAGGTTTTCACTGGAAGGCATGTCTAAATCAATCATATTTGACAAGAGTGGTCACTACATGCAAAGGATATAGCTTCAATGGAGAGGATGCAAAGATGTTTCACGAGGATGTTGCCTGGAATGGATCATTGCAGCTGTGAGGAGACCTAATAGGGTGGATTTATTTTCCTTGGAGTGGAGAAGGGTGAGGGGAAAATTGGTTGAGGTATAGAAGGTAGACCTTACTGAGGCTAGTTGGCAACTCTCAACCACCTCCTGTTACTTATCCCTTGAAAAGGACCCCATTCCGGACCATCGGAAAATTATCACTGACCTCATCATGTCTGGAAAACTCCTATCCAGTACCATCAAAATCATGGTTTCCTCACCCCATACTGCTTGTTCCTACCTCCTACCCAAGATCCACAAACCTGATTGTCTGTGCAGGTCCATTGTCTCCTGTCTCACTGAACTTTTGTCCATATAACTCAACTCCATTGTATTCCCCCCCCACCCCCCGCCCCGGTTCAATTCCTTCCCACCTACATCTGTGACACTTTACATGCTCTCAAACTCCTCAACAACTTCAAACTCCCTATCTCTGACTGCCTCATTTTCACCATAAATGTCCAGTACATATACACTTCCATTCCCCCATCAAGACCTTCAAGCTCTTCTCTTCTTTCTCAACAACAGACCCAATCAGTTCCCCTCCAATACCACCCTCCTCCATCTTGGCAGAACTGGCTGTCATCTTCAACAATTTCTCCTTTTGTTCTTCCCACATTTTCCAAACTCAAAAGGTAGCCATGGGCACCTGCATGAGCCCCGACTATGCCTGCATTTTTCTTGCTGATGTAAATAGCCGATGTTCCTAGCCTTCCCTGGTAATGCTCTGCCAGCTCTTCCCACACTATATTGATGACTGCATTGTTGCTGTCTCATACACCTATGCTGAGTTAGTCAATTTTATCAACTTTGCATCCAACTTCCACCTTGCTCTTAAATCCATACAATTCATTTCTGACAGCTGTCTCTCTTTTCTTAGTCGCAATGTCTCCACTTCTGGAGAAAAACTGATATCTTTCATAAACCTACTGACTCCCATGGTTATCTTAACAATATCTACACTGTTTCGTGTAAAAATCCTGTTCCCTTTTCTCAGTTCCTTTGTTTCCACCATTTCTGCTCTCAGGATGAGTCTTTCCTTTCCAGAACATCAGAGCTGTCCTCCTTCAAAAAAAAGAGTTTCCCTTCCTCCACCATTGCTGCTACCCTCACCCATATTGCCTCCATTTCCCAGACATTCTCATTCATTTTCCTTCCGGTAGTTTTATTCCCCCCCCCCCCCCCCCCCACTTCCCTCTTCTTCAATTCCTCACTGGTCCCTTAACTTTTCTCCTCACCTGCCTATCATCTTTTGCTGGTAATTTTCCTTTTTCCCTTTCTCCCATGGGCCACTCTCCTCTCCTATCAGATTCCTTCTTCTCCAGCCCTTTACCTTTCCTACCCACCAGGCATCATCTATCATCTTCCAGCTATTCCACTTTTCCATTCCCTCACCTTTTTACTCTGGCATTTTCCCCCTTCCTTTCCAGTCCTAAAGAAGAGTCTTGGCCCAAAACGTTGACAGTTTTTTCATTTCTATAGATGTTGCCTGATCCACTGAGTTCCTCCAGCATTTTGTGTGTGTTGCTGAGGTATAAAAATTACGTGGGACACAGACAGATAATGAAAAATATTTCATGTCAGTAGGGACGTCTATAATCAGAGGGCACAGGGTTAAATGAAACAATAGAAGATTTGGAAGGGATTTGAAGTATATTTCTTTCAGCCTGAGGGGATAGAGAAGGCAGGAACTCCCTCAACATTTAGTAAGTATTTAGATAAGCATTTTAAATGCCATGGCTACAGGCCAATGCTGGAAAATGGGATTGGCATGGATGAACTGCCTGAATACAGTGGGCTGAATGGCATGTTTCTGTACTGTATGACTCTCTGACTCCCTAACACCACAAGTTTCACCCATTGGAAAGGAAAGATGGCACTAGCATTCAATGTTTCACCATGACCCTCAGTTAATCTTTAAACTTTGTATGTTTTCTATAGCTGAGCTCTGGCTGTGAGTATGAGGTATTACCTCCAGTGTCTTCTTACTTCCTACCATTGTCTGGCCAGTGCTAGATGCTTGATTAGCTGCAAGGTAAAATGTATAAGGATGAGATAGTTACTGGGTAGGAATGTTGGTAAGGAAAGTAGAGGTACATTCTTGTTCTATCGATAACCCACAAATCATGAGAGATTATTGGAAGGGCAGAAACAGGGATTGAGAAACAATGTTATATATGGTATATCATGATGCTACACTTTTAACTACAGACTCAAAATGGCCACTCCATTTAGATGTGTATTGTTTATTTGACAAGGGATAAATTTTCTGCTTAGCTGCTGATCTCAACTGTACAAGATCTTTTTTTTTCAAGAAGGAACCAGTGTGTTGTGGTTATTATGCATTTTTTCTGGTGGTAAAATTCCCAAGAAGAGCCAAATGCAAGTGCAAAATGTGAGGCAGGTGGCAAAACTAACTGGATGAGGGTGAAATGCCGCATCTAACTGCTATGAGTTATGAGTCATGACAGAGGAAGTTGGTAAGCATGCAACTGGTGTATAGTGCATGTGATAACATCTGTCTGTTGTTACAGGAGGTGGGAACATTGGTCATGCTGAGTGTGTGAGGACAGTGAGCATTTCTATTTACTCTATTTTAGGATGTGCCATCTTTCAAAGTCATGCAGGTCAAATTGAGGTCAAGAAGGCACAACACAAATTGACTTTAGCTCTCGTTTACTTCCTCTTTAAAAATTGTAGGCTGGCTTGAAATGCTGTTGGCCATTCGTGATATTGGAGCCCACGCTGAGGTGTTAAGCAAATGAACAGTGTGGCTTTTGCTGACTAGGTACTGAGATCACACAAATGAGCAAGTACATATCATTCATGAGTATTATGCACTGTAACCTCTAACTGCTTTGCCCGTATATTGGTGATTTTAATTATACTGATTTGCTGCAGAGCATGGTGTAAATAATGGCTGCTTTTATTATTACTATACAAGATGTTTGGAATGATCGCAACCATTACATATATTTCCTCATGATGAATGTATATAGTTTCATCATGAGGAAATATATGCAATAGCTTAAAAGGAAATGTGCTAATATAACATTACAATAGTGCAAAATATCAACACTGCATATGGAACTAAGACAAAGACACAGATTAGTTACAATCATATGCAAAATAATACAATACAAAAGACAAGTTACAATCATATCACTGATTTCAATGACCATTTTAGTTAACCACCAGTGATGTTTTAGCATCATTAATTGCTACTTAGAGACAGATTATTCCATCAAATAGGACTATGCAGGCTTTTTCTCCGCATAAGCCATTCAGTTTAATTCACTCACTTCTATATCATTTAATGCTTTCTGAGGGAATCAATTCATCTTAAACATTGTGTTTTGACATAGTTTGAACAACTGTGAATCCGGCATTCTTTTTGAATGGCTGCAATCCCCAAATATATTTGGGAATGAACAGCAAACTTCAGTCCTACAAATCATTGGGATGGACCTTGTTGATCACTTTTGACAGCTTCAGTTGAAATTGCTAGCATTCAGCCATTTAAATTAAGGCTGGTTCCAGACTTCCAGGCACATTCTGTAAAATACCGTCTGGGACTTTGGCCACACGAGTCTGGTGATGGAACCCAGTATGAAGCATTCAGGAGTCGAAAGAGATGGTAAATTGCTTTGTTTGAAATGATTTTGTTTTATTATATTTAATTATTAAAGTGCTTTTTATGTATTTTAGTTTGAAGAGTTTAAATATTTTAATGATTTACTTCAATTTCAATAGAATTTAAATGTCTTTGGACGGTAGTGACATTTGAAAACTCTTAAAAATGATTATGATGTTAAGTCAACAATACCCTAGGAGCCAGCTTTGTTGCTATCAAAAGCTCTCTTGAATGCTTTGGACTTGGATCTTTCTCACCGCACCATAGGAGGCCCTGCACCTACTCAGATCACCTCTTGGTGTCTGGATGTAGAAAGCAGCAAGAATGGCCCTTCCCATCGAGTCTAGTTATGAGCACATACTGGACAACAATTTCAGGCAGGGAGTCTAGGTCAGCAAGATCTGGCCCAAATCATAACTAATAAATGAAGACTACAAAGATTTAAAATATAGTAAATAGTCTTGATTCATGGACTAAATAAAACAACGATTGCCATTTGAAGGCTTCAATACAACAACAAAGATAATTCTTAAATACAGTTACAAGTACATGTGATACATTCTTAAAATTGGCTGTTTTATTCCAGCGAGAGCAAAGAAGCCAAAGAGAATCAAATTCCTGCTGATATTATTTTCATGAAATATTTAAATATAATCCACCTTCTGATTTAGGTGTGTTAATTTCCTGCAGCATTATGCTCAGAATTTATCATCCTATCTACAATGCTAAACCATATGCTGTTGGGTCAAGATGAGGCAACATTATTCTACATACTGGAGAACGTGGAGATGCAGAGATTTAGCCGCAATGTGTGGCCCAAGCCCTTGAAATAGAAGATGTGAGCTCCGGAGATCCTTTTCTTTTCACCAACTCCTTTAATAATCCATTAAATCCAAGGACATTATAACTACCTGAATTATTTCTGAATAAACCTTTACTGATAAATCTTAATAATCCTTCAATATTATAATTTTATGTTGCTATCTGTCAGCACATCAGATGAAGTTCAATATGATGAAGAAAAAGGGCATAAGACACCTTATGAATATATATTCCATTATCTTCTTCACTTTTGTCTGTTTACAAATCCTGCTCTGTACAAATCCCTGTCTCAAACTGACTGATCTGTTACGAAGCAATTGACATGCTAATCACAAACGGTTGAATGGAGAATGTCTAACTGCATTGGAGTTCAGTTGTAGCTTCAGGGTGCTATCCTGGGAACCTTATTGTCAAGTAATTGAAGAAAAGATGACATGTTTGGACTTATAGCTGATGGAGGCATTGTATAGTAAATGCTTCACTATTTTCAATGCTTCCCAATGCTTCAATCTACTTGCATTGGGATTCTGCTGAGCACCCAGGTCGCAACATACTAAGTCAATTAAAGTTGTTGGCAGGGATTCCACCTACAAGGATGCTCTCAGAAACAAGAACTAAAAATAAAAATAACATCAGTACTGCTAATCTGTTTTATTTCAATTAAAATGATGAAAGAACAAATAATAAGCCAATATAGAATTTATTTATTGTTTCAAAATTTGAAACACAGTGATGTTTCACTGGTTTTACAACATATACGTTTGCTGTGTTTACTGTGAGATATATTTGAGAAGCTTTCCTATGAAAGTTCAGTGGTTTACTTTGGAGAATTTGCAATTTGCGGCAACTAGGAAAAATGCTAAAGATATTTCAGCTTGCAGCATGTTGTATTGTTTATTATCATCAGTAAGACTATTTGTTTTTTTTCACAGCAGGAGATTAGCACTGGTTGTAGTGCTAAATTCATTAATATAGTAGCAGGGACACTTTGTACTCTGTCTCTGAGATTTAACTACATTACAGGATGAATTTCAGAGGTAGATTATAATAGCATTTTGAATGGAGTATGCAATTGTTGTCAAATTTCTACAAAGTTTGCATAAATTTCTAAGTTTTAAACAATTTGATAGCTGTTTTGCAACTTCTACATCCTTGACATGTTGTAAGGTATAACATAATTTTAAAGTCGAGTCATTGTCATGAGATAAATACACCAGGTAATTAGTTTTTATGAAGATTCCACAGAAGAAATGTCTCATGACTTTTTCTTTCAAGCTCAGAAATAACCGGGATGCTGATATTGTCATGATATACGTGTCAAGATTTACTGCTATAAGAATGCTGGTCATATGATGACCAAATCCTGATCAACATTCTGAATAAAGAGAATCTTGAGTCTGGCATGAAGCAGATCTGCAGAATGGCACTGCTGAGAAAAAAGTGGGAAAGATCAATTCCATCAACATATTGATAACATTGTACAACAATTTTTGTTTTGAAAATATTGTTTCTTCAGAACTTTTGTCTTTGTTTATGATAGACCACTTGAAGCTGAGCACAAATAAAATTTCAGACTACTTGTACCATGTAGCAATTTGGAGAAACAAGAAATTGACTTTCATTGAATATAATGTGTTTAATTGCATAACAGTGCTGAAGTTTTGCAATAGTTCGACTGAGCTAAAAATGTTTTGTTAATGATTTTCATTTGTATAGTGTCAGAGGCTTCTCACTGAAGTGTACAACAATAGTCAGCCAGCATTGGAGGGTTCCAGTTGCCCTGAGACTATTTCTCCATGACCGCAAACCTTTCACCATGCTCATCACTGAAAATGCTAAGGTTTGTAGGGAAGAGGTCTTAAAGTGAATGCAGATAGTGAATCTTTAGTAACATGTTGCACTTTGTGGTTTTGTACACTTGAATCATGTTGTCAACCAGCTGCACATGGTTTGGTGTTCTGCAGCCTTGAATACCTTCCATGTGATTTTCTCCAATCCCACTAGAAGTTCTTTGAATTGTCTGTCATTGATGACCTGTTTGATATGTGGACGAACAAAAATGCCTTCCTTAATCTTGGCATCAGTTACTCTGACTTGAATTATGAATTCAAGTAACAAATATAGGCGATTTCAAAATATGGTGTGTGTTCGGGAAATGTAATGCTGATTTTCATGATCTGCAGTTCAAAATCCATAAGGTACACCAAAAAGAATTCAAGAGCAAAATTTTTGCTGTCCTGTATATTTTATGGCTGCAGAAAGATGTTGTGTCCGCAAATCAAGTTGAAATCAACAAAAAGAACCATGTATTCAAAATAAGTCATGGCAAGGAGAGATCAGATAACTGTGCAGATCACATCAACTTGTTATCTACAAAGGCTAATTGCAAACCATGATCCCATTGTTAACACCACATAGAGTTTTACATGTTTGTTACAGAAAGCAATGCCATTAACGCTGCTTGGCTTTGAAAACACATTGAGATGCCTTTGGTTTGTGAGTCCACTGAGACAGATGCCACTATGAAATTCATCCATCAACGCTGATAAAGAACTTGTCATAGTCTATTCCATGCATCAGCACAAAATTAAAATGTACAGTCATGTAAGCCAAGAATAATGGGGTCTAATATCAGGCAACAATCAGCTGACATCTACTGTAGGAGTTCAACAAACTCCTCCTTTAACTCTGGTATAATGAGAAAATTCCAAAGGGTATAAGAAATGCTAAACTTAATAGAATCTTTAAGAAAGATCATTAGCTGGAGTGTGCAGCTTACTGGGACATTTCTTACACCTCTGCAACAGGAGAAATATTTCCCTTAAACCAACAAATTCACCTTTCTAAGGAAAACCTTTCCGTTCTAAGGATAGCAAATATAATATTATTGCTTGTCATAAAAGTTAAAGGGTTTGGAACAAGATTAGTACCTTGTTTTTATAAAGACTCTGACAATTCGGTTATGAAATCCGGTGAGAAGACCAGCCAGATGTGTTTGCCCTCTAAAATGTAACAGGGTGCTAAGCCTTCCTCACACTTAGATGTGACTGTCAGCATGTTCTGCAATATCCTAGAACTGGACCATTCACTCAATACAGCAAAGCTGCTGAACAGAAAAGGAGAAATGAAAGAGACAGAAACAACATGCAAGCAGTTAGCTGATCTTCGAGAAAACATCTGTACTTTTTACAAATGTTTTTGTGGTACCAAAACTGGACTCCTCAATCATCTCAGAACTCATTAAGTCAATTTGTGGTTCAAATCATCCTTAAATTTAGAGAATGCTGAAGATAATTAATAAGTCAGAACAAGTTGGGTTACAAAACCAAAAGTAAACATTGGTTTCAATGTAAATTTAGAAATGCATAGATATCAATCAAGAGCATGAAAGTGACGTCAATTTTTAGTTAAAACATGTTGTAGTTTATTAAAAATGTCAAAAACATGAATCCATTGAAAATCCTTTTTATGCTTCAAAAGATGAATAAATCCTCTGAAGAGAACTTGCTTAAATGAAATTCATAAATCAGTGTATTTCCCTTATAAACATAATCAAACTGAGTTACTAAATGCTTTCATTTAAAATCCTGCAAAGGCTTTTCAAAGTCTAACGAGTCTTCTCTGTTGCTCGGACCATTATTCATCAGCCTCTTTCAGCTTATATTTATTGTTGTTCATCAGGATAGCCTACTAGGCATTTAAACAGTTTAGCATGCGGTATTCTGATTTGTTAATAAAAGTGAAATGATAGTTGTCAGAAGGTCTTACTCATCTGGGGACTTTGTGTATACTTGTGGTCCAATTTACCACCAGAGCTGACTGTATAATGTTAAAGCAGTTTTTCCAGTTTATTATGAATTATGTTAGACAATCAGATAACATCATGACACGCAATCCAAAATACTATTAATCATTTTTAAAAATCCAGAAGAATCTAAAATAATTCTGATACCCAGTTCAGTTTTGTTTGGTCAATAGTTGAATTGTGTTTTTAAATTGCTCTTGTTTATTCACATCCCAAATGTTTTAATCAAATGTACAATTAATTCCGCAAACTACATAACAGACTTTGTATATTGTTGAGAATTTGAACATTTTCATAATTCAGCTGGAAATTTGATATCAAAAATATTCAAAACACTGATATCTGAACATGGGTAAGATACTTTAACGAACTTTTAACCAGATTTCCTCACTTGTGCTAATGAAGAATCTGATATAGCATGTGTCAGAGCTTCTATGCTAAATTGGACAGTAATGTATGGAGGAAGAAAGCTGTCCTGGCTCTGCTGTTGTACACTTATGCAGCATCAAGTATCCATAGCAAACAGTTTCAAATGGGAAAGCAGTTATAAACCCTGATTTGAACAAATTAAAAGCTCCCTGGAGGAAACTAGTCTCATTAGTACAGGCCAATGTAGATGCCTTCAGAGAAATTTCTTCAACCAATTTGATGATGTAATGGATAGAATCAATGGGAGTAATCAGATAACATCATGGTATATGCAGAATACTTCAAAATATTATTGACCATTTTTCTAAATCCAGAGGAAGCAATAATAATTCAGATACCTGTTTGCAGGGGTTGACTCAGTAGTGAGGAATGCAAATGCCATGTTAGCATTCATTTCAAGAGGACTAGAATACAAAGGCAAGTGTGTAATGATGAGGCTTTATAAAGCACAGGTGAGGCCTCACGTGGAGTATTGTAAACAATTTTGAGCCCCTTATCTAAAAAGGATGTGCTGCTATTGGAGAAGGTTGAAAGGAGGTTCAAGGAAATAATTCTGGGGTTGAAAGGCTTATCGTATGAAAATTGCTTGATGAATCTGGGCCTGTACTCACTGGAGTCAGAAGACTGAAGGGTGATCTCATTGAAACCTATCAGATGTTGAAAGGCCTCAGTAGAGTGGATGTGAAGAGGATGTTTCCTAGGGTGGGAGAGTCAACACTTGAGGACATAGCCTTAGGGTAGAGGGGAGTCCTTTTGGAACTGAGATGGGAAGGAATTTTTTTAGCCAGAGAATGCTGAATTTGCACAATTTGTTGCCACAGTCAGCTGTGGAGGCCAAGTCATTGGGTGCATCTAATGCAGAAGTTGATAGATTCCTGATTAATCAAAGCATGAAGGGATACGGGGAGAAGGCAGGAGACTGGGGCTGAGAGGGAAAATGGATCAGCCATAATGAAATGGCAGAGCAAAGTCGATGGGTCAAGTGGCCTAATTCTGCTCCTATATCTTATGGTCTTACTTCAGTTTTGTTTGGTCAATAGTTCAATGGTGTTGATAATCAGATAACATCATGATATATTTGTGGTGTACAAGAACCTCCAGAAGGTTTTAGATAAGGTACGGTGTAACAGGCTTGTCAGCAAAATTGGAACACGTGGCATATATTTAAAAAAATCATTGTAGCATTGATACAATGTTGGCCAAGTGTCAGACCTCAGAGGTAAAAGGGAATTGTTGTTTTCTGGCTTTAACCAATTTGAATAATGACTTCGTCTGGATATTAGATCCATTGCTTCTTTAGGTCCACATTAGGACCTCCGTATGGTGCTACAATTATCACAGAGACTGAGAAACCAGGAGCTGAAGGGAGATGAGAAGACCTGAATCCCAACAGTTACGTTTTGACTGCATCGTATCCTAGTCAATAATCCTTCCAAGTATGTTTTCTGTCCAATGCCCCCTCAACAACTTGTTTTTGTCATTTCTGACCTACCCTCCATGTTTACTCCTGAACTGAATTATTCCAGCTCTCCCTGCAGAAAGGCCAATATTGTCTGCATGATTAATCTATCCAGCAGCCTCCACCTCACTAACTCTGATCATTATCTCCAGCCCAAGCACCCTCACGTAAAATTTCTGCTATCCCACCCCGATTCTTGTCTCTCCTCAATATGACTGGCAGAAACCAATAAATGGATTCAAAGAGATCAATTTCTACTATTAACTCAGCTCTTTTGGGTGTCCTGTCATCTTTGTTGCATCACAAGCCAGTTCAGAACAGAGGACTTTCAGTATACCAAGTTAAAGCTATTCCCCGTTCAGAAAATGATTTCATGCAGGATGTTCCGACAGAAGAGAGGAAATAAAACTGATGACTCACCAAATTCAAAGCCATCTATCAATACTGAACAATCTTTTTTGCCCACAACTATTCTGTGGCATCAAAAGAATGTGCAAGTGACACAATCTATAAACCTGACTAATGAAGCAATAATTTGGTGTTTGTATCACATACTTCCATGTCAAGAATGCAGCATCAGTATTTTTTTTCTATTCAGATTGAAAAAAGCAGATTTACCAAGGTAGAATTTGTTATTTTTGCTGCACAGATCAGAGATGGTGCATTTGTAACTGTTCCAAAAATTCTGAATTTATTGTAACTATACAAGGTTTATAAAGAAAAAGAAACTCTAACACATCTTCATTTGCAATGCATTAAATCAGTATAAAAATGCAAACTGACAGTTTGGTAAGCTACAATGGGATCATTGGTACCAGGTTCACATTAAAGAGGCAAGAATGGGAGTGAGGTCATAATGGGTCAGATTGGAACAGATGTTAGTGCATGTTAACTTATAATTCAAAGTTTCAAACTTTTAAAAAGTTCACTGTATATTATGAAAGTATTGTATACAGTATACAGTCATCTTCCTTCAGGCAGCCATGAAACAAAGAAACACCATTGAATCTGTTTAAGGAAAAATCCCGCACCAGCCCATCAAACATCCAACGCACAAAAAAAGAACAAATTGCACCCAACAGCAAAAAGCTAGCAAATACCACACAGAACATTAAGCATCAAACCATGGAGTCCCCAGAATGGTCCAGGAGCCCCTGCCACTGAGTCAGTCAGTTCAGCTCTGTTTCGATGGCTGTAAGCCACAGAGCGCAGAGCTAGTTACACGCCAAAGTGCCTCGATCAAACCACGCAATTAGTAAAAAAGAATAAACGAATACACATAGAACACAAACTGCAGAGTCCCCAGGAGTGAGTCCACAGCCGCAAAGCATGTTCAGCACTGAGGACATTAAACATCAAACCACGCTGTACCTCCCCCCCACCCCGCCAAAAATGAGTGCACAGCCATGAGCTACTGAGGTGATTTAACCTTGTAGTGTGGTACCCAAGACTCCTGCACCCCACCAGTCAATGGCAGGCAGGGCAGCACTGAACACCCATTCATTTTCTGCTCCCATGCTCATCAATTTCAATCTTACTCGATGCTTTAGTCGGTGAGGAAAAATGGAACTGACCACGGGTTTGCATTCCACCATTAGGGATCAATGGCCACCCCTGCACACTTTCTCAACCTCACTGATTCCTCCAGAAGATCACAAAAACACCAGATCATTTAGTTGAATCAAAAATACATCCTTGAAATGGACATTAGCAAATTTCATGACATGTGCCGGTGATATTAAACCTCAAACTGGTTCTGAAGTTGCAGGCTGCAAACAAATGCAGCTCAGGAGAAATATATTTAAAAGAAGAGTATCTTGTAATTTTGTGAGCTGTCTGCAGGATGTCACCAATGGTCACTGGCTCCCTTTTGCTGGATCAACTGTGTAATATCACTCAAGTATTAAGATTGATGTCTGGCACTTAAAGAAAGTCTGCCTAACACCTGGAGAGTAAGAATGAATGTGATCTGCAGGGTTTTCAGCAGCAACACAGAAGATAAAAGTTTCCTGTAAGATGTACCCCCCAGGGATATGAAAGACAGCAGTAATACCAGGAATTAGTACCGCTCACAGATCTCAAAGACGAATGTAAGGCAAAGGAAAATCTGTGTTGGATGAATTTATAATGTAAATCTAAAAAGCCTTCCAAAACCTGTACTTCAATGTCTCTAACTATGTGGGAGTAGGTTTCTCTCGCCGTCTGAATTTGGAATAAATGAAGATGTGAGTCACATTGCAGCTGGTGCTAATGGCAAATAAAACAGTTGTGATTTCCCTTTAATGTTAGAATCAAGCTAGTGGCTATTTAATTGGAACACACAGGAACTTCTGAATATAGCTGACCTTAAGGCTCTTCAGACCCAATCCCCAGCTACTACAACAACTATCAATTTCACTAAGCTTCTGACCATTGTCAGACAATCCTGACTGATCCTAAGTATTGCAAACAGTACTCGTCAAACAGTGAAATACTGTTTGTTTGCACCTGAAACTAGTAATACACCAAATTTCCCTATGACAATCTCTGTTATTTTGGGAAAACTTTATCACTAAAAGACAACAGGAGAGAAACTCACCGCTGATTGGTGATAAATCTCTTTTTTGATTCTGTTATAGTTATTATTCTATAGATTTGTTGAGTATGCCCACAAGAAAATAAATCTCTTGGTTGTATATGCTGACATGTATGTACTTTGATGTTAAATAAATGTAAGAACTTTTACTCACAGCTCTATTTTCAGTTCCTTGGAAGAAGATGCACTTCTATTTTGAGTACCTTTTATAATAATCTTAAAGTCATATGAAGAATAAAACCTACACACCTCGATTATAATTGAAATATAATTATATAACTTTAAGGTTAAATTAATTGAGACTAATAAGGAAAATATATTTATTATTAAACAAAACCAATGAAGGTATTGTATTTTTCCAGCATTCTTTCCTCTTCTACTAGAGGAGACCATGAAGGTTATGAATTACTTACTGCTTCTCTGGTCCTCTGGGTTTAGAATAAATTGAAGAGTCCTATTCTGGATTTAAACTCTCTGCCACAGATGCAACAGGAGGTGCTTGACAGGCCAATTAGATGTAAAATCAAATGCTCCCTTCCATTGTTTGTGCTTGGTTCCATGTTTCCCTGGCTTAGAAATTCAATACATTCAAAGCCTTCACAAGTCCTTTTGTTTTGCAATTCTGAGCATCCAGGAGCCAGGGACTCCCATGAGTCACATTTTTTTCCTTTAAGTATGTCCTGTGCCTTCTAGAAATGTCTTCTCTTGATGGAGCTCAGAATAGTGATCTTGTTTCAGGAATCTGATGCTCGACGTGTGGACAATGTGGATCATCCAACAGAGCTAGTGGAATATGATTAGAAAGATGGGAGAGGTTGCTGAGAAAAGATATTAATATTAGCTCATCTATCCTGTCAATCAATCAGAAAGGATAGCGGTGGTAATTCTGCAATGCATTATGATGCCTTTAATCGATAGTCTCTGACTGATCTGTACAGGAATGTGGGGATCACTGCTGCTCAGCAGACCATTAACCAGATGCTGGGATTGAGGCTTTGGTCCTGAAGCTCTGCTTCCCTCAGTTGGTTAAGGACTTTGCTAAGGCACTGAAGGCAGTAATGAATTTCATCGTCAATGTACATCAAATACTTGAAAGAAGCACAAGGAAAACCTTCTCCTCTCTGCTTTGCTTGGACATGCCGTGAATGCTAATTAGCACATGATTTATTTAAAACTAGGCAGCACATTAACAATTACTTCATCATTTGTGGACTTTTCTTCTTGCAGAAGAGTTCCAGGAACATCGCTAATTCTCATAAATTGTTGAAGACTCTCAATCAAAATGAAAGTTCTCAGGCATGAAATCATGAAATTATTGGAGATAATCTGAGGGTGTAGGACTTAATTACATTTGGAATAGCAGGAACTGATTAGAAATAGTCACTATGATTTCAGTGGTGGAAAGCCTTCCTTGCTAATTTAATTGAGTTTCTTGAGGAGAAAAACAAAGATTAAAGTCAGGGGTTGCTATTTGTATAGACTTTTGTGAGACCCACATGGTAGGTTCATCCAGAAAATTAATCTACAGAGATTGGTGAGCTGCCTTATTTCATCTAAAATTGGCGAGAAATAGAGGATAGGGGTGGAGGGTGTTTTTTTTGGATTTGACATCTGTTAGCAGTGGTGTACTCCAAGGATCAGTGCTGGGAAATTTGTTACTTGTGATATATTTTTTGTGAATGTTGGAGGTCTGATTGATAGGTTTGCAGATACCATAAAAGTTGATGGTATTGTAGAACAACAAGGGAGGTTGTCTAAGTCTACAGCAGGGTATAAATCAGATAGAAATTTGGAAGGGACTTTGGTAAATGAAATTGAACTGAAGTATGAGGTGTTGCATTTTTGGAGATCAAATAATAAACAGTTGAACACTGAATAATTTTAATAAACAGCGGGATCTTGATTTCCATCCCATAGTTCACTGAAAGTGGTACAACTGGTAGAAAGGGTGGTGAAGAAGGCATATGGCATGCTTGTCTTTAAAGTTAGGAATTTTTACGACACACTGGTTAGGTCATACTTGGAGTATTGCTATAGTACATTAATATATGACTGTACATAAAACGCTGGAGGAACTCAGCAAGCCAAGCATCAATCCTGATGAAGGGTCTTAGCCAGAAATGTTGATTATTTACTTTTTTCCATAGAAGCTGCCTGCCCTGCTGAGTTCCTCCAGCATTTTGTGTGTATTACTTTGATTTCCAGCATCTGCAGACTTTTTTCTTGATAGTAATATATGACTGTTTTAGAGAGAGTGTAGAAGAAATTTGCCTGGAGGTTGCTTGGATTGGAGGACTTCAGTTATCAAGAGAGTTTGGACAGGATGGAGTGAAGGAGGCTGAGAGATAATGTTCTGGCATCAGAAGATTCAATTAGTTTTGTATTCTGATCATTTTGTATGAGCGTCACTTCATGTTTGTAAGCTGTCTTTTCTATCATTTCCTGCATGGATAATTTGGATGTGATTTGAAGCACACAATAGAAAGACATCCACCTTCATTCTCTCCTTATTTGTACTTGAAATACTGTAGCAATATCTCTGAGTCTTAAGTTTTGTTAATATTGGTAAATATTTAGTAGGTATATTTTGAAGGAAATACTGTTTATCATTTATTCTTATAAAGACATCATTACACCACAAGTTTACTCCTGTTAGGTGGCATTGTTGGGAGGGGGGGTGGTGTGTGTGTGTTTTCAAGAATAATTGGCAGTATTAGTATATTCAACTGTGTACTAATCCTGTATTGGGTTTAATATGTATTTTATTTATTGTTCTGCCATTTCACAAGATATGATTTATAACCCTGAAGGAAGCTTCTGTCTCGGGTGATTGTGGAGGTGTTTATCTCACTGCATACCTTTGAACATACACACTGCGCGGGCGGTAGAGGTAAACTAATAGAAACATAGAAACAAAGAAAATCTACAGCACAACACAGGCCCTTTGGCCCACAAAGTTGTGCCAAAAATGTCCCTACCTTAGAAATTACTAGGCTTATGCATAGCCCACTATTTTTCTAAGCTCCATGTACCTATCCAAAAGTCTCTTAAAAGACCCTCTCGTATTCACCTACAACACCGTTGCCAGCAGCCCATTCCACGCACTCACCATTCTAAGTAAAAAAACTTACTCCTGACATCTCATACCTACTCCCTAGCACCTTAAACCTGTGTCCTCTTGCGGCAACCATTTCAGCCATGGGGAGAAAGGTTCTGACTATCCACATGATCAATGCCTCTCATCATCTTATACACCTCTATCAGGTCACCTGTCATCCTCCGTCGCTCCAAGGAGAAAAGGCCAAGTTCACTCAACCTGTTTCATAAGGCATGCTCCCCAATCCAGGCAACATCCCTGTAAATCTCCTCTGCATGCTTTCTATGGCATCCACATCCTTCCTGCAGTGAGGTGACCTGAACTGAGAACAGTACTCCAAGTGGGGTCTGACCAGGGTCCTATATAGCTGCAACATTACCTCTCGACTTCTAAATTCAATTCCACGATTGATGAAGGCCAATACCATACTCACCTCGTTACCCCCTAAGCCCGTTGAGCCAAAGCCCTATCACTCTGCTACCTCTTACTCCGCTGCCTACTGGATATGGGCATCTTCTTTTTAAACTTATCCCGCTCTACTGGCTGACATCATGTGCCTACACAGTCTTGCCTCTCTTTTACCCCAAGTAGTAAAATTCCTTCGCTCCAGAAATCCTTAGCCATTCCACTCGCAGCCTTCTTGCTCCGAATCCTTCTTGCACCTACAATTATAAGGGGTATAACTTGCATGGATATTGCGAATCCTTTTCCAATGGTAAGGTACCAATAACAACAGGACATAGGTTTAAGGTGAGAAGAAAGAGTGTTAAAGGGCATTTGAAATGGAAGATTGTTAACATAGTGCAAGGTTGATACCTGGAAGTCATTACCAGAAGTGGTGATGGAGTCAGATACAACTATATAGGAGAGATCTGGACAGGTACCCGAAAGGGCAAAGCATAAATGCTAGGGCCCAATGCAAACAAATGGCACTACTGTGCATTCCGATGGGCATCTTGGCTTAAGGATACATTTCTATGCCTTTTAATTTGGTGACTTTATAACACCATCACCAACACAACCACAAAGATTTTAGTTACTCTAACACAGGTTGAAATAAATGATATTAATTCTTCTACTTCCTACCCAAGATCTACAAACCTGACAGACCGGGCAGGCACTTTGTCTCTGCCTCCCCCACTGACCTTGTCTCCTCATACCTCAACTCCATTCTATCCCACTCGGTTCAGACCCTTCCACCTATGTCTGCAACACTCTTCATGCTCTTGATCTCCTCACTAACTTGACCCTGGCCTTGACCGCCTCATTTCACCATGCATTCGCAGTCCTTATACACTTCTATCCACCATCAAGAAGATTTTAAAGGTCTCCACTTCCTTCTCAGTAAAAGAACCAACCAGTTCTCCTCCATCACTACCCTTCTTTGTCTTATAGAATTCGTCCTCACCATCAACTATATTTCCTTTGGCTCCTCCCACTTTCTCCAGACTTGGGACTCATCTACTGTTTGCTAAGTTAACAAATCTCACAACACGTGCCCATGATAATAAATCTGGTTCTGATTCTGGACTGTTTTTTTGTTAGCTATGTAGAACAGTCCATGTTCCAAGCCTTCCCTGGTAATGCTCCTCAAACCTTCCTCTGTTATATTAATGACTCCATATGACTGCACTGATGCTGCTTCATGCACCCATGGTGAGCTCGTCATTTTTATCAACTTTGTCTCCGTCCATCCTGCCCTTAAATTCACTTGATCCATTTCTGATACCCCCCCCCCCCCCCCCATTGATCTCTCTGTCTTCATCTCTGGAGACAAACTGTAGACGACATCTTTTATAAACCTACCGATTCCCATGGTTATCTTGACTACACCTCTTCCCACCCTGTCTCCTGTAAAATGCTATTCCCCTTTCTCAATTCCTTCATCTCTGCCGCATCTGTTCCCAGGATGAGGCTTTCCTTTCCAGGACATCAGAGATATCATCCTGCTTCAAAAAACAGAGTTTCCAATCCTTCACCATTGATGCTTTCCTCATTCACACTCCTCCATGTTCTGAATGTCTGTGCTCACCCCATCTTCCCACTGCCATAACAGTGATAGAGCTCTTCTTGTTTTCATCTACTACCCATGAGACTTTGTACATCATTCTCTACAGCTTCTGCCATCTCCAAAGGGACCCCATCACCAAATACATCCTTACCTCCCGACTCCCCCCCCCACCCCCCCGCTTTGTGCAGGGTTCATTCCATTCATGACTCCCACGACCATTCATCCCTCCTCACTAATCTCCCTCCTGGCATTTATCCCTGCAAGGAGCTGAAGAGTTGTAACTGCCCATTCACTTCCTCCAGCACCTCCATTCATGGCCCTAAACAGTCCTTTCAGATGAAGCAAAACTTCACCTGTGAATCTGCTGTGGTCATCTATTGTGTCTACTGCTCCTGATGTGGCCTCCTCTGCACTAGTGAGACCCATCGTAAATTGGGGGACTGTTTTGTTGAGCACTTCCATTCCATCCGTTAAAAGCAGAACTTCTCAATGGCCAAACATTTTAATTCTTATTCTCTTTCCCGTTCTGATATGTTGGCCCATGGCCTCCTCTTGTACCATGATGAGGCCACTCTCAGACTAGAGGAGCAGCATGCCTTATATTCCAACTCAGTACACTCCAACCTGATGGCATGAATATCAGTTCCACCTTCCTGTAAAAAAATCCCACCCCTACCCTCTTCTATTCCTCACTCCAGCCCCTTACCCCTTCCCATCTGCCTATCACCTCCACCTGGGTGGCCTATTTTTTCTCCTATAGTCCACTCTTCTCTCCTATCTGATTCCTTCCTATCCAGCCCTTTACCTTTCCTACCCACTTGGCTTCACCCATCACCATCACCAACCTCCTACTAGTTTTTTTCTGTTGTCTAGCTCTTTCCCTTCCAGTCCTGAAGAAGGATCTTGGCCTGAAATTTCAACTGCTTATTCATTTCCATCACTGCTGCACAACCTGCTGAGTTCCTCCAGCATTTTGTGTGTGTGTTGCTTTGGATTTCAGGCACCTGCAGAATTTCTCATGTTTAATATTCATTCTTTGTTATAGCTCTAGTGCTTGGACTGATCTCCATGAATTATTCCATGTCAGCATAGCTTTGTGCATGGATAATTGTGTCTGACAAATCTCAGATCTTTTAAAGAGGTAACCAAGAAGATAGATGAGTATAGAGCAGTGGACATTATCTATATAGACCTCAGCAAGGCCTTTGACATGGTAGGCTAATCTGGAATGTGAGATGACATGGGATCCAGGAACAGAGAGCTAATTGAATTCATAATTGTTTTGATCGTAAGAAGCAGAAAGTTAATAGTCAAATGTTGCGTCTCAGACTGGAGGCCTGTAACCAGTGGTGTGCCACAGCGGGCATTACTGGGACCATGGTTATTTGTTATGTATCTAAGTAATTTAGGTGTGAACATACAAGGCAAGGTTAATGTCTGCAGATGATGCTAAAATAGACGGTTTTGCAGATAGTGTAAGTTATCAAAAAAAACAGAGAGGGGTCTTAATCATTTAGGTAACTGGACCAAGGATTGGCAAATGGCCTTCAATTCAGATAAATGCAAAGTGTTGCACTATAAGAAGTCAAATCAAGGTAGGGCTAATACAGTGAATACTGGGATGTGTTGTGGAACAGAGACGCCTAGGAGTATAAATACATAGTTTGCTAAAAGCAGTACCTCAGCCAGATAGGGTAGTGAAAAAATGCTGACCATCATCAGTCATCATCACTGAGTACAGAAGTTGGAACATTACATTGCAGTTGTGCAAGACGTTGATGAGAACTCATAAACACAAGCGACTCTGCAAATGCTTTAAATCCAGACTAACACACACAAAATTCTGGAGGAATTTGGCAGGTCAGGCGACATCCATGGAAAAGAATAAACAGTCAATATTTTGAGCTGAGACCTTTCGTCAAGTGAGAACTCAGCTGGAGTATTATTTATTGTTTTAGTCACCCTGTAATGTGAAACACATAGCTAAACAGGGAAGAGAGCCAAGCAGATCCACAAGGAAGCTGCCAGACTCAAGGGCCTGAGTTATAGGGAGAAGTTGGCCAGGCTAGGACATTCTTCGGAACATGAGAGATGGAGGGGTGACTTTATAGGGATGCAGAAAATCAGGAGGAGTATAGAAAATGCATATGGTTGTTATCATAGGGAGGAGGAACTAAAAACTAGAGGGCAGAGATTCAAGATCAGCAGTGAAAGTTTTAAGAGAGATCTAAGGGGCAACTTCTTCACATAGAAGGGGATGAGTTGAAAGAATGAACTGCAAAAAAAGAAGTAGTTGAGTCAGGGACTATTATACTTAAAAGACATTTGGATAAGTATATAGATAGGAAAAGTTTATGGGATATGTGCCAAATATAGCCAAATGGGGCTGAATTGATGGGCACAATACACTTTGTGTTTCTTCAGATACATAAAATGTAGAAGAGGCAAGAGTGAGTATTGGACCACTGAAAAATGATACAGAGGAGGGAGTAATGGGGAACAACAAAATGGCGGATGAACTGAATAAGTATTTTGTATTGGTCTTCACTGTGGAAAACATTAGCAGTATGGTGGAAAATCCAGGTATCAGGGGCCATGAAGTGTGTGAAGTACCATAAATAGAGAAAAGAGTTTTGGGAAACTGAAAGGTCTGAAGGCAGAAAAGTCAACTGGATCAGATGGTGTACACCCCAGGGTTCTGAAAAAGGTGGCTGAAGAAATTGTGGGGACATTAGTAATGATCTTTCAAGAATCACTAGATTCTGGAATGGTTCCGGAAGACTGGAAAATTGCAAATATCACTCCACTCTTTAAGAAAGGAGAGAGGCAATAGAAAGAAAATTGTAGGCCAGTTAGTCTGACCTCAGTGGTTGGGAAGATGTTGGATTTGATTATTAAGGATGAGGTTTCAGGGTACTTGCAGACATATGATGAAATACACCATAGTCAGCCTGACTTCCTCAAGGGAAAATCTTATCTGACAAATCTGTTGTAATTCTTTGAAAAAATAACAAGCAGGATAGACAAAGAGAATTGGTTGATGTTGTGTACATGGATTTTCAGAAGGTCTTTGCAGGTGCCACACACGAGGCTGCTTAACAAGTTATGAGCCCATGGTATTACAGTAAAGCTTCCAGCACGGATAAACCAGTGGTTGATTGGCAGGAGGCAAAGAGTGGAAATAAAGAGAGCCTTTCTGCCTGGCTGCCGGAGAATAGTGAGGTTCAACAGCGGTCTGTGACTTGGTTGAAAAGTTTGCAGATGTTATGAAGATAGGTAGAGTGGCAGGTACTTTTGAGGAAGTAGAGAGGCTACTGGGTGACAGACAGATTAGGAGAGTGGGGAAAGAAATGGCAGATGGGAAGTGTATGGTCATGCACTTCGGTAGAAGAAATGAAAGGGGGTTGACTATTTTCTAAATGGAGAGAAAATACAAAAAGTTTGAGCTGCAAAGGGACTTGGAAGTCTTTGAGCAGGATTCATTAAAGCAGGGGTTCCCAACCTGGGGTGCAAAATGGAATTTCAGGGGGTGTGACAAAGAGTGGCTTGTGTCCTTGAGTGACGAGTCACGAGTCATCACTCAGCAAGTTGCCAGTATGCCTTGAGAAGTGATAGTAATGTTTGTCCCAAGCACACTCCAGTCTCCCACTGCCCGAGTCAGCGTTGAGGATTGTCATCAGTGTTACCTGGGAGTTACACAGAGTTGCGGAGTCTCATCAATGTTTGCTAGAAGGTAACATCTCAGAGTTAAAAATCATCTCATAATGCCAAAATCTTTATACATCCTGAATCAACCATTGAGTAACGACTTCGTGTTAAAACCAAACCCGCAGACAGTAGGTAAATTATTCAATTATAAAATTTTTAAAAGCCGCATTTTGATAAAAAAGCAACTGAAGTCATTCATTTGTATTTGTCTCAATGCATTAAAGAAGTTTTTGAATTTCAAAGGTTTTTTTTCTCTTAAAAGGTTTTTTTTCTTGAATCGTTGATAATTTTGAATTGTGTTAGTTGAGGAGGTATCATGGTTAGCACCGAGGACTTTGAATCGTGTGATGGGAGTTCATATCTCCGGTAATTATCAGAAATAGGTGTGTAAATTCAGTAGAGAGTAGCCTAATAAGTTGCGTTGTGTCCCTGTAGCATTTCCACCTGACAATTTATCTTGGCATAACCACAGATAATATCGTAATATAATATTCGAAAGCGTATTTCTCGCGATACTTTGCTATAGGCATGTCTGGTTGAGTAAAACAGTCATCCCTGACTTAGTCAGATAGTTTTTCTCATATTAGCTCATATTTTTCTCTTTGCCCCTAACCTTTCATTTACCCTTCATCATGTCAAAAAGAAGGAAATGGAATGATGACTATGTGTGCTTTGGTTTCACTTGCACAACAGGAAATGATGGCTTACAAAAACCCCAGTGCGTTCTTTGTAGCATTGTGTTTTCCAACTCAAATCTGAAGCCATCCAAGCTTCAAGAGCACTTCAAGAACAAGCATGGCGGAGCTGATGTTGAAGGACATGATGTTGGGTCATTGAAAATCAAAGGAGCTTGTTTTGATTCACAAGGACCTCTTCCAAAATTAGGTTTCATTTCTGTTGAAAAACCACTGCTTCTTTCTTCATACCAAGTGGCGTATAAAGTGGCCAAATCCAAGAAGCCCCATACAATTGCGGAATATCTCATCAAGCCACATGCACTGGAAATGGCAACAATTATCCTGGGCAAAGAAGCAAGGAAAAAATTTGAACAGGTGCCCCTATCAAATAATGTCATTCACAACCAAATCAGTGATTTGAGTGAAGATATTTTGGACTAAGTCATCTCAGATGTCAGAGCTAGTCCTCTTAAAATCTCTATTCAGTTGGATCAGTCAACTGATGTCTCCAGTTGTAGTCAACTCATCACATTAGTGAGGTATGTCAATGATGGTGCTGTGAAGGAAGATTTCCTGTTTTGTAAAGATCTGAAAACAAACCCAACTGTAAAGGATGTGATGCAGCTGGTGAAAGACTTCTTTGCCAAACATGATTTAGATATCAAAGTCATTGGTTCTGTGTGCACTGATGGGGCACCTGCAATGCTTGGAAATAAATCTGGCTTTTCTGCATTGATGAAAAAGGAGATTCCAGACTTGCAAGTTACCCATTGTTTTCTTCATCGGCATGCTTTGGCATCAAAAATATTGCCTCCAAATTTGAAGAAAGTCCTTGATACTTGTGTAAAGGTCATCAACTGGATCAGGGGGCGTGCTTTGAACCATCACATCTTCAAATCATTTTGTGAGGATCTGGGAAGTGAGCATTCAGTTTTGCTTTTCCACACAGAAGTCCGTTGGTTGTCATGAGGACAAGCTTTAACCCGCTTATTTGAACTACGGGAAGAAATCAAAATTTTTCTGGAGGGGCGGGAATGTGATCTGGTTGGGGCAATGGAATCACAGGAATTCACCCGAATGCTGGCTTACTTAGCTGACATTTCACTCGTATGAATGACCTGAGTGTTTCTCTTCAAGGAAAAGGGATAAACATATTGAAGGCTTGTGAAAAGTTGAATGCCTTCAAAGAAGAGTTACGTCTTTGGCATCAAAGGATGGAAAGATGCAGTCTCTCAAATTTTCCTTCACTAGAAGAGATGGTTGATGATGCTGGATCCATAACTCCTACTATGCGTGAAGAAATTGTGGCTCATTTGGAAATGCTGTCAGAATTGTTTGATGGATATTTAGCTGCTGGAGACCTGAAGATTTCAGAAGAATAGATCATGAATCCATATTCCAAAATTTAGAGAAAATGTCAGATGATGAAGAGCTGAAGGAAGATCTTATTTATTTGCGGACAAATTGAGCTCTTGAAATGCAATTTGAAGGCAAGACTTTGGAGGAGTTTTGGTGTGCAGCACTGGATATGTTCCCAAGACTTGGTGGAAAAGCACTCCGTGTCCTCATTCCATTTGCAACAACATACTTGTGTGAATCTGGATTCAGTTCTCTTTTGTCAATCAAGACAAAATCTAGGAATCACCTGAATCCACAGGCAGAACTGCGGATCGCAGTCAGCAAGAAAGTTCCCCTTTTTGACAAAATCATGAATGAGAAGCAGGAGCAAAGAAGTCATTGAATTTTATGTTCACAATTGGGATTGATGTTACTGTTTACAATTTTTTCTGAATAAATTAGAATCTAATTGCTCAATTTATATTTGCATTTTATGCACTGAGTTAAAAGCTTATTTTTTTAAGTTTAAGTTGTTCACCCGCAGTATTGTATGTGGTTCAAAAATTAGAAATTAGACTTCATCTTCAAATGTGATATTACTTTTGTAGGGGGTGCGAACATTAATCAAACATTTCCTGGGGTGTGGGGCATAGAAAAGGTTGGGAACCACTGCATTAAAGGCTAATTTGCACATTGTGTCGGTGGTGAAGAAGGCAAATGCAATGTCAGCATTCATTTTAAGAAGACTAGAATATAAAAACAAGGATGTAATATTGACATTTTAAAAGCACTAGTGAGGCCTCACTTGGAGTATTGTGAGCAGGTTTAGGCCCCTTATCTTGAAAAGATGTGCTGAAACTGGAGAGGGTTCAATTGGAGGTTCATGAAAATGATGCCATGATTGAAAGGCTTGTCATATGAAGTACATTTGATGGCTCTGGGCCTGTATTCACTAGAATTCAGAGGAATGTGGGGTGACCTCATTGAAAGCTATCGAATGGTAAAAGGCCTTGTTAGAGTGCACGTGGAGAGGATGTTTCCCATGGTGAGAGAGTCTAGGACCACAGGACACAGCCTCAGAATAGAGGGACCATCTTTTAAAATGGAAATGAGGAGGAATTTCGTTAGCCAGAGAATGCTGAATCTGTGGAATTCTTTGCCAAAGGCAGCTGTGGAGTGAAGTCTTTATGTATATTTAAGGCAGAGGTTGATAGATTTTTGATCAATCAGGGCATGAAGGGATATGGGGAGAAGGCAGGTGATTGGGGCTGAGAGGAAAATTGGATTAGCCATGATGAAATGGCAGAGCAGACTTGATGGGCTGAATGGCCTAATTCTGCTCCTATATCTTACAGTCTTATGGTCTGATAAGTGGCCTAGTGGAGTTGAGCTAAATGACCAGTTTCCATGTTGTACTCCTCTGTGACTCTATTTGTCGTGTGCTCAGATGCACAGGAAGGAGAATTAGAAGTGCCTTCCTCTTTATCCTTGGGGTGAGAGTTTTAGTTCAGTTCAGAACAAGCAGAAGCTCCAAAGTCTTAGTTCCAGGTATAGTTGGACATATTGAAAGAACAACAGTTAGTAAACCTACTCTGGTACCTGACAGAGCTTGTGAATTTTCTATGCAGAGTTCCTGCCAACCATTTTAAAAATGGTCACGGCATCCACAGTAATTTGGCGGCATAATTCAGGGAATATTTAAGGATGTTTGATGGGGTGGCAATCAAGCGTGCTGCTCTATCCTGATGGAAAGCAATGTGCATGGAGCTACAGTGACTGAGGCAAATAGAAACTATTACAATATATGCTTTGGTGGAAGGCTTTCAACAACATTGACCCCATCATCTGTGACAAAAGCAAAGAACTGCTTCAAAATCAAAATTTAAACTAAATTATTTTCCTTAGATCGAACAAAATCTAAGGATGGGTCTACAGCAAGTGCAATCTCACTGGCTCTCTTCTTGACTTTGGATCTTCTGGACAATGGCAATATCTAAGTCAGACTATGTTTGTTGATAACAGCTCAGCATTCAACCCAAAGTTCAAAGTGCATTTATTATCAAAGAATATATACTTTATACAACCTTGAGATTAATCTTTTTACATGCAGCATCTATAGAACCTATTAAAAACAAAAACTCATAAACATGCAATATACAAAAAAAAATTGCACAAACAATAAAAAGTAAGCAAATAACATTCAGTACTAAAATTCACAAAAGTGAGTTCACAGCCATGAAGCTGATCCAGGAGCCCATTAGTTGCAGGTCACATCCTTAGTTTAGTGCAGAGATGAATAAACCTCGCTGAGCAGAGAGCTGGCCCATTTCTTGCCTCCAGCACAGACATCTTGACCTTTTCAATCTGGCCCTGCACTTATAATCCTCGGCTCATTCCTCACTCTCAGACCCAGGCCCTGCCACTTCGATATGCTCTCTGGCATGGGCCTACCACCTCAATTTGGCCTGTACCCAACATTTCCATTCAGGCCCAGCACCTAAATCAGTCAAACATTAGCCCGTTCCTCGTTCTCAGGACCATGCCCTGCTGCCACAATCTGGCCTGTACACACCAAGCTGTAACCATCCTGCATTTTTGAGATTTCTTCACACAGGTCATATACATGGTTCTAAAGCTCAACTCTGAAAGGTAACTTACAGGCTATTGATCGCAGTGATCATTTTCCATAAAAAGTGTGATGAATAAAGTAGCTAGCAGTTTTGTTTGCTGCCAGTAAGTCATCACTGTGTTTCACCAGTGCTGTCTTAAAGCAGAAAGTTTGACACAATGATAATCAGCTCTAATCAACAGGCTACAAAATTTGGGCTTCTGTACCTCCATCTGCAACTGAACCTCCTCACCAGATGACCACGGCCAATGTGGATCAGAAATAACACCTCCTCCCCACTGACAATCAGCACTGGCACGTTCATGCTTAGCTCACTGGTTTATGACTGTGTGGCTAGACACAGCTCAAACACCACCTATAAATTTACTGAAGACCCAGAACTATTGTTGGCAGAATTTCAGATGGTGACAAGCAGGTGTACAGGAGCGAGATAGAGCAGCAGGTTGAGTGGGGTCACAACAACAACTTTGCACTCAACATCAGTAAGACCAAGGAATTGATTGTGGACTTCAGGAAGGGGAAGTCGAGGGAACAATCACCAGTTCTCATTGAGTGATCAGCAGTGAAAATAGAGAACAGTTTCAAGTTCCTGGGTGTCACATCTCTGAAGATCTATCCTGGGTCCAGCATATTGATGCAATTGCAAAGAGGGCATGACAGTGGCTATATTTCATTAGGAATTTGAGGAAATTTGGTATGTCACCAAAGACACTCGCAAATTTCTACAGATGTACTGTGGAGAGCATTCTAACTGGTTTCATCACCATCTGGTATGAAGGGGCCACTGCACAGGATGCAGAAAGCTGTAAACTCAGCTAGCTTCATCATGGTCACTAGCCTCCCAAGTATTGAGGACAAGTTCAAAAGGTGGTGCCACAAGAAGCCGGCATCCATCATAGAGGACCCCAATCACCCAGGACATGCCCTCTTAAGACCATAAGACATAGGAGCAGACTTAGGCTATTCAGCCCATCGTCTTCTCTGCCATTCTATAATGGCTGATCCCAGATCCCACTCAACCCCAAACACCTGCCTTCTTGACAAATCCTTCGATGCCCTGACTGATCAGGAAATGATCAACTTCCACTTTAAATATACACATGGACTTGGCCTCCACCACAGTCTGTAGCAGAGCATTTCACAGATTTACTACTCTCTGGCTAAAAATATTCCTTCTTACCTCTGCTTTCTCAATTTTGAGGCTGTGTCCTCTAGTTCTGGATACCCTTACCAGAGGAAACATTCTCTCCACATCCACCTTATCTAGTCTTTTCAATATTTGGCAGCTTCTTCTAAACTCCAGTGAGTAAAGGCCTCAAAATGCCAAACGCTCCTCATATGTTAACCTCTTCACTCCTGGAATCATCCTCGTGAACCTCCTACAGCTTGACAAGTGTCTTATAAAGGCTCAGCATTATCTCCTTGCTTTTACAGTATATTCTATTCTCCTTGAAATAAATGCCAGCATTGCATTTACCTTCTTTACCACAGATTCAACCTGTAAATTAACCTTCTAGGATTCTTACACAAGCATTCCCAAGTCCCTCTGCACCTCTGACATTTGAACCTTCTCCCCAACTAGATAATAGTCAGCACTATTGTTCCTTTTACTACAATGCATTATCATACATTTCCCAACACTGTATTCCATTCTTCCAATCTGTTGCAATTGCATTGCTTCCTCAGCACTACCTACCCCTCCATCTATCCTTGTATCATCCAGATACTTTGCCCCAAATCCATCAATTCCATTATCTAAATCATTGACAAGCAATCTGAAAAGCAGCAGACACAATACTGACCCCTGAGGAACACCACTCGTCACTGGCAGCCAAACAGAAAAGATCTCTTTTATTTCCACTCGCTGCCTCCTGCCTGTCAGCCAACCTGCTATCCATGCCAGTATCTTTCCTGTAAAGCCATAGGATGTTACCTTGTTAAGCAGCCTCATGTGTGGCACCTTATCAAATGCCTTACGAAAATCCAAGTAAATGACGTCCACTACCTCTCCTTTGTCCATCCTGATTGTTACTTCCTCAAACAACTCTAACAGATTTTTCAGGCAAGATTTCCCTTTACAGAACCCATGCTGACTTTGACATATTATATCTTTAGTCCCCATGTATCCTGAATACCTGCCCTTAATAATGGACTCCAACCCTTTCCCAACCACTGGGGTTAGGCTAACTGGCCCATAATTTCCTTTTTTTTGCCTTGCTCCCTTCTTAAAGAGTGGAATGACATTTGCAAACTTCCAGCCTTCCGGGACCATGCCAAAATCAAGTGATTCTTGAAAGAATCTCAATCAGTGCTATCATGAAAAAGAGGTACAGGAGCCTGAAGACACACTCAGCATTTCATGAACAGATCTTTCCCTCCACCGTCAGATTTTTGAATGGACAATGAGCCCATTAACACTACCTCACTGTTTTGGCTCTCTATTTGCACGATCTACTTAACTAACTTATTTCTTATAGTTTTCAAAAAATTGTTATGTACTGCACTGTACTGCTGCCACAAAAGAACAAATTTCATGACATGTACCAGTGATATTAAACCTGATTTTGGTTTTGACTCAGATTCTGAATCAAAGTAATATAATTTTACATGCTCTAATTCTATCTTCAGGCCCAGGGTCACCATCCTCAGGTCGATGTTCCCCATTAGATTTCCATTGCTTTTCTCCCTCTATTTGCTATAATCATACCCTGTATAAATTTCATGGTGAAATCTTTAACTTTTCAATTAGTATTCCCATCTGCCCAACATTCTTGTTATCATTAATGTCACATCTGTCTTCCACCCTATCACAGAATTTCCTTTTGATCTTTTCCAAACCTCGAATTTCCGTAGGCATATATTTCCTTAAAATTGTTCATCTCTAATTTCTTCCTGTTTTGATGAATGATCTGCAACCTTTAATGTTAAATCCAATGCCATGTGTCTTGTATTTTCTATTTTCGTTTCAAATCTCCAGTATCTGTAGCATTTTGCCATGACTGTTAATATATTAATGGAAAACTTGATTTAGAAACATAAAAACATAAAAAACCTACAGCACAATACAGGCCTTTCGGCCCACAAAGTTGTGCCGAACATGTCCCTACCTCAGAAATGACTAGGCTTACCTATAGCCCTCTATTTTATTAAGCTTCATGTACCTATCTAAAAACCTCTTAAAAGACCCTATCATATCACCCTCCACCACCATTGCCAGCAGACCATTCCATGCACTGCTGATCACTCAATGAGAACTGGTGATTGTTCCCTCGACTTCCCCTTCCTGAAGTCCACAATCAATTCCTTGGTCTTACTGATGTTGAGTGCAAAGTTGTTGTTGTGACACCACTCAACCTGCTGCTCTATCTCGCTCCTGTACACCTCCTTGTCACCATCTGAAATTCTGCCAACAATAGTTCTGGGTCTTCAGTAAATTTATAGGTGGTGTTTGAGCTGTGCCTAGCCACACAGTCATAAGCCAGTGAGTTAAGCATAAACGTGCCAGTGTTGATTGTCAGTGAGGAGGAGGTGTTATTTCTGATCCACATTGGCCGTGGTCATCTGGTGAGGAGGTTCAGTTGCAGAGGGAGGTACAGAAGCCCACGCACGCACCACTCTCTGCATAAATAAACTTACTCCTGACATCTCCTCTGTACCTACTCCCCAGCACCTTAAACCTGTGTCCTCTTGTGGCAACCATTTCAGACCTGGGAAAAAGCCTCTGACTATCCACACAATCAATGCCTTTCATCATCTTGTACACCTCTCTCAGGTCACCTCTCATCCTCCTTTGCTCCAGGAGAAAAGGCCGAGTTCACTCAACCTATTCTCATAAGGCATGCTCCCCAATCCAGGTAACATCCTTGTAAATCTCCTCTACACCCTGTGCAGCTGCTTTGAGTGTCCTATGGACTCGGACCCCAAGATCCCTCTGATCCTCCACACTACCATGAGTCTTACCATCACTACTAAATTCTGCCATCATATTTGACCTACCAAAATGAACCACTTCACACTTATCTGGGTTGAACTCCATCTGCCACTTCTCAGCCCAGTTTTGTATCCTACCAATGTCCCGCTGTGGCCTCTGACAGCCCTCCACACTATCCACAAACCCTCCAACCTTTGTGTCATCAGCAAACTTACTAACCTATCCCTCCGCTTCCTCGTCCAGGTCTTTTATAAAAATCACAAAGAGTAAGGGTCCCAGAACAGATCGCTGAGGCACACCACTGGTCACCGACCTCCATGCAGAACATGACCCGTCTACAACCACTGTTTGCCTTCTGTGGGCAAGCCAGCTCAGGATCCTCAAAGCATTATCAAATATATATAAACATTCCAAATATTAATAAACAAAGTATGAAGTTTTATAGATTAATTATTAATATATTTTGTCCATCCCCTAATTGTTGCTGATCTATCATTTAAAAGTCAATCACAAAGGTTTTTATGAAGTTGGATAAAGACACCAGATTCCCTTTCCGGTAGGACTTTAACAAAATGCTAATTTTTACATCAATCTAGTAATTTTACAGTTTCAGCTACTCAATTTGGTCCTTAAAATAATCAGTTTTATCTACTTAACTTCAATCTGAGTTGGTCACCTGTATGAGGGATGTCCAAACTCACATATCTCAATAGTCTGGAACCCTGGAAGCTGTCCCCATAAACTAGACTCTACGTTGCCTCACTCTGTTGCAGATGCTATGATGCTATAAAGTGAAAATATGATTGGCACTTATTTATTCTAAAGCTATGATGTGATGATGTATGGTTAGCTTGATTCCATTGAAACCTAGCATAGATGCATTGGCACTTTGCACAATCAGGAAAATTAAAGCAGAATGAGTTTGTACCCCAAGATGTCCCTACATTGTAGATTATAAGTATGTTATCAGCTCTTACATGCTTAGTTCAAAGTTTTACATCACTTACTATTAATGCAGGAAAAGGTCTTCCACATGGACACGTATAATTCAGTGACATAAAACAAAATATCTACCCCAAAATTGCAATTAACTAGCAAAGAAAAATGTGATTGATTAATCAATATACTTTGATGAGAAGTGCATTTGTGGAGTTTACATTAAATGTTTGACAATGGTAGTCAAATTAAATAAAACAGTAAACTTTTATATTTGGAGCTGAAGGGCGTAAGATGTTTAAACCTGTCATATTATTGGACGGTAAAAAGTGTTTTTGTAGAAAAAGAATTTTAAATTTCCTAATCTTATCATTCATGTACCGTAAATGTGACTCACTTTCATAAATTCAGCCTAATTATATCAAGAATAAACAGGTATTATTTGTCATTTGATTTTTGAAGTTGAGATGCAGCTCTATTTAATGCTGCTAAGTGAAATTTGTATTAGTAAATCTCTGAGAAATATATTCTCAGGTTTTTATTGATGACACTCTTACGCCATTCATATCTCAGTACACGTTAATGTAATGGTAATGAATCATGAGGAGTTTTGTTCCACTTAAGAACAGGAAATCAGGGCAGGTCAATGCTCACTTGTCTAGCAACATTCATAATTCCTTCACCTTAAGGCAAATTTTCTATGTGAATTGCATGAAGTCTGGCTCCTAAAATAGCAAAGTTATCTTCCTCAGATTTGAATTGAAATATTCTCGTAATAGAAGTGCTATATGATAGTAGCTATCTTAATGCCCATGCAAATAATACTAATGCAACTACTAAATAATACTAATATTAAAAAAGAATTGGATAGGTATATGGACAGGAAAGGAATGGAGGGTTATGGGTTGAGTGCAGGTAGGTGGGACTAGGTGAGAGTAAGCGCTCGGCACGGACTAGAAGGGCCGAGATGGCCTGTTTCCGTGCTGTAATTGTTGTATGGTTATAGAAGTTGATAGGTTCTTGATTAGTCAAGGTGTGAAAGGTTACAGGGAGAAAGCAGGAAAATGGGGTTGAGAGGGAAAATGGATCAACCATGATGAAATGGCGGAGGAGACTCAATGGGGAAAATGGCTTAATTCTGCTCCTTCCTCTTATGGTCTTATGCTCTTAAGTTAAATAAATATTTCAGTTTAGAAAGCTATAAAATAATACAACCCAGACATAATCTTTCAGCTCAGTGATGTCTGTTACTGATTCAAAACTCTATCCACCATGTAGCTCTCTGCCACTTTAACACGTTTTCTTACTGAGTTGATTGTGTTTGACGAACTAATTTGGAAAGAGTTTTATCATTGTGCAGAATTCTTATTGCTTCTGCCCTGAGAAAACTGAAGGGACAGAGTTGAAAAATACCTTCATTCTATTTTGAGTGCTGGGTCTATTTGACAGTACAATGCATCAGATTCCCAAGCTACACCCTTTACTTAACACATTGATGTTAATATTACTTGACATCATCTAGTTCATTTTCCTTGATGTTTCTGTGAGGGGTCAGATGTTGCAAAATCTATAAGCATGATCTGAAAGGTTATGGTGAAGGAGCAATATTCTATCCAATTTACGCCATACTCTCTTGTTTGATGGGACATTGAAGGAAGAGATTTCTTTTCAACTGAGTGACTGAAACATTTATTGACTCTACACTAACCTGCCATTCAGATACTGCCAATCTTACGAGTATATTAGTATACTCAAGAAATTTTCAGCAGCCCACTCCTGTTCAATTTTTCCTTTGCTCTACTGTAAAATTTTGCATATTTATTACCATCAAGCACCAGACTGAGCTTTCTTCAATTCTTTAAAATCAATTCATTATTTATTTGTTCTTTGCACATCTAGGCTAGTAAAGATAATGAACTGTGAAGCTAAGAGTGAGATATATGCTGTCTCACTTATCTTGTTTACTGTTGTTATGGCAAGAAATACAGGAGAGTGAGGTAACAGCAGTAAAGGTACAATCACTCAACACAGGGAATGTTGAACAGAAGAATTGGAAAAGATAAATTATTTGAGATAGTGGATTCTGTGGTACTTACCAGATAATGATTGTTGTCCATTATTAATCTGTTTGCTCACATGAGGAGGAATAGTAGTCGATACATGTTTGGCTTGATAGAAAAGTAGTGGCAATCTATTCAGTAACATTAATGAATAGGAAGATCTATACTGGATGAAATTTGATTGCAGGAATGAAAGTTAAGGAAGATGGGTGTGTCATCAGTAACTGGGGTACAATGAGTGTCTTGAAGATTAGGAAAAGTGAAAGCTGTTTGAAAAATATGAAGATTAAAAAAGGGAAAAAAGTTAATCTGAGGAACAGGAATTTGAAGATCAAGGGAAAATATAAAAAGAAGATAAAAAGAACTAAAAATCAATTAGCAAAGAGCATGTAAATTCAAATAGCAGCAATGAAGAGGAGAAGGAAAAGTCAAGATAGTAGAAAATAACACAGGCAAAAGTGTCAATAAATTGTAAAACAAGAAATAATGTGCAAAGTTAAGATAAATTAAGAAATAAGAAGTTTGTGTTAAATTGACAGAATTTAATTTTTTTTAAATGCAAAGAATAAAAAGGGAAGGGGAAGTAACAAGGGGAAAATAAAATAAGGGAAATGAACAAGAATGAGAAAGATAAAACCAGTCAATTAAAATTTCCGATTGAAAATGTAAATGGAAAATGAGATGGAATAAATACATGGAAAATGACAGATGTGCAAAGAACAGAAAGGATGAAAAAATAGAAAAATGAGAGAATTATATAAAGAGAAAAGATACAAAATTAGAGAGAAGGTCAAGTCTGGAAACAAAGGTATGTATTGGGAAAGGTAATAGAGAAAGAAAGAAATTGGGAAAATGATGCTGGACAAAAGGGATGAAATGAAATGCAAAATAATTTGTGGAAGAAGTAAAGAAAATTGAAAAAAGGGTTACGAGATAAGACGTTTTAGAGCAAAATTGTTTGATGTGAGAAATATATAAACTTTTTTAATAAGCTAACTTTCAGGATGCAACAGGAGTTCAAAGGCTTGATGAAGTTGCCAATCTTTATACCCCTCCAGCAGTGATCATGTTATTTGTACTACTGAATCAATGATGTGAGAATACTCCATATTTTGGTAAGCAATTCAAGGAGCTTAACATAACAGCAAAGAATGATAACATTTCCAAGTTAGCAGGAGAACATTAAGCTGCTGCCATCCTAATTGTCTGTGGTGGTTTTCTAAGTGATAGAGATTTCAGATCTAGGAAGCACTGTGTAGAAAAGGGCTTAAATTGTTGCATTGCTCTTTCTAGAATGTATATATTGCAGTTAGGGGCTGCCAGTATTTAAGGCCACAATGGCGATTGCCTTGCTAATCAAGCATTGGCCAGGAGACCACTGTTTGAGTGCTGTTATAATATATTAATTGATGGAAAATATTTCATAACAGTGATTCACTCAATGTACATTACCTAGCCATTTATGATTTCTTTCAGCAACAACATTTATATGACTTGTCCAATTAAACTCAATCATGGAGACCACCACCAACCTCCACCTCCCCAACTCAGATTGAATACCACGGAATCATAGAAGGAACATGACAAGATCATAATGTAAAATGGATTGGAGAACTCAATATCATTCTGCTGTTTTAAGAAAAATTAGATTGAAACTGGGCTATATTGAATGCTGTGAAAATCTTTGATCGCAGAGTGCTGGCATGAATTTGGAAAAATTAGAAATTTTCCTAATGAACCCAAACAAATCTTTAAAAAGGAAGATTGAAATAGCAGACCCTCTGGATATTATCGGAATGCCAAATGGTATTTAATAAAGGCTTATCTAAGAAACTATTAACCAGATTAAAACTTATGAAATTGAAAAAAAATTAATGGCCCCATTAAGAAATTGCCTGGCAGAGATTTGGAAAGGATAGGATAATGGGCAGGCATTGGGATTAGTATGACATGTGGTGACTTTGTATGAATTATATGTATAAGTTGAAAGTGAAGTAAGTTGAAGCATCTGATGGTTCCAATGGTGACGGTGCTCAAGTGCCAATTCAGACAGATCTAACAAAACTCTACAGTACTGAGATTACATTTTGGAGGCATTGTCTTTTTGAGAAAAACTTGAACAAAAAAACTCTGCCCACTTGTTCAGATAGATTTAAAGATCACAGTTCATTATCTTCAGCAACCTGTATAATGTTAATCTCTCAATAAGCTTCATTATTGCAGATTGTCTAATAATCAGTGCATTGTTTTTGAGAGGATTTATTGCATGCAAATTGGTTCCTACATTTCTTATTTAATGGAATTACTTCATTAACTGTGAAGCACATTTGATATGACAGTGGTAAATAAATATCTTTAATTAAGTTACAAAGAGTTACTGTTAGACAAGGAAAGGCAAACCTATGGAGAGTTTACACTTGAGGTTAATCAGAAGTACTTCATTTAGATGATTGTTAAAGCAATGAACTTTTCAAATGATAAATAATGAAAGTCAAATGAGACAAGGGTGTGTGAATACGCATTACAAAGATGTTTGGAAAATAAAAAGACTAATTGAATGGTGGCATTATATATACTAAGAAAGAGAAATCAAAAAGTTGAAATTGATATTATAGCTATATTGTTGGACTTTAAATAGTTAAAGTTGATTTGATCAGTTTTCAAGACAGTGTAGGAACTGATGGGATTCAGGGAGCTTTGAACCAGGAGTCTGAAGCTTAGAAAAGCATGTGCTTTATTAAACGCCGAGGAATTCAACATGTGTAAAATTTATCTTGACTCTCCGCCAATACCTAGGCGATTGAGACAACCGGGAGTAGAATGAGAGGGGTCAAAGCCAAGGCCACTCTCAAGGTAGATTTCTAATCTTTAACTGAATTAAGTCTCATCAGTTAAGGTGGGAAGGAAGTTGCACCTGAAGATTAATGCACAAGCTATTATTCAAAGTTGAAGAGTGGAATGTCATACTCCTGTTCTGTATGCTTGTGGCTTTAGGGTTTAGATATTGCAGCCAATCATGAAGAGAGCTTCCTCCATTAAGCTTAGTGATGAGACAAGAATGCATACCTCCAATGATGTCCACCACTCAAAACGTATCATAGAGAGATCTAACAATTATGTGGGGTTGGATTTCCCTTAACTTGTGTTAACAATTTTTTAAAAATCCAATTCCACATGGTTGTTAGATCTCTCTGTTATATGTTTTATAAGCCAGGCCTAGCCAATCATCACGCAAACTGGTTTACAAATGAAATTGGGATCTCAGCCATTAACATCATTAACTAAGCTCAAGTGCATTGCTTTATTACCAGCTCTCTGCTTATTCAACAGTAGCTGCAGCCAAGCTGGTGAATAGTTACTCATATAGATGAGGATGATGAAAATTATTATGAAGGATGACAGGAAAAGTACAGACCCAGCCTGTTTGGATCTGAATGGTAGACTCTTTGCCATGCAGGGCAGTGGTTTGGGCTGGCTGGCTGATAGATGGGACATGGTTGGAGTGCCGATACTGGGAACATGGATGGGGTTATTTGAAGGCTAACACCAAATTGTGTTCCATGGTGCTAGTTACACCCCTTTAGCAATGCCTCAGTAGTGCCAGTGAATCCCATAGAATATAGATTGCTGAAGTTCTGTAGCACTGACTATGATGAGTGCTACTAAAATGATCTTGACTGACAAATTCTAATTATTGCCAATAATGCCTCCAAGGCTTAAATAACTTCCAAAAGCGATTGGCTCAGGTGATCAACTCTCACTAAAGAAGTGCTGGCACAACGTCAAGTTAATTTTGCTACTTACTGATCTTCATCTCTGACAATAAGAATTCAAGATGCAGCTAAAATTTGAAGCCCCCCGAGACGAGAAAGGTTTATGAGATAGACAGTAAATGCTGGACTTACCAGCAATCCGCATATCCCATGTAAAAACACAAGCAGCAGAAATTTCACATCCTATAGCTACAAAAGCAGCAGTCATGTAGTTGTTGATTGTGCATCAGGCCCAGTCTATCTTGAGTGGTTAATTGAACTGAATTTCTACATTAGCTCTCATGAAAACAAAACCTCTCAAAAGTGTTTCATGACACGTGAATCAGTTTTAAAACCACTACTGCCATTTTGGAAACACAGCAGCCAGTCTGACAGTGATTCCAAATGGAAAGGGACTTGTAAGTTGCACTGAGATATATAAGTAGAGGAATCAGTGGAAGAATTTCAAAGGAAAACTTGGGCAAAAGTAAGCAAACATGCAATGAATCAACTGAATAGAAAGAGACATAGTGAGGAAAGTACTGCAGATTAATTTAAAATGAGGGAAAAAAGTAATATCAAAATGAAAGATGAAAGAGTGAGGCTTTGGAGAGAAGAAATGCTAACTAGATGAGCACAGTGACAAAAAGCTGAATAAGAAGAGAGCAGGCTGAAAAACAGAAATAAGAAATAAGAGGGAAAAGGAAGATTAGGTCAGCAGCTAAAATAAGAAAATTTTGAAGAAAAAGCATTAAAAGCATGACATTAGATTGATGAAATTCAGGGAAAATGAATGGAAGTAGAGGAAATTGAGAAGAAATGCAGATTGGAAAACGTTTTGTAATTACAAATGTGGCTGTTACGCATAATGCAAAAAAGTACTGCAAATTAATTGTTTCTGAGGCTAATGGAAAGGAGATTGCTCATTGAAAGCAATTTAATGTCATTTTCTGAATGGGATTATGCTAGACGTGAGTGATATGCCTTGTGACCTAGAGAAGTCTTTACCGTCTAATTAAAGTATCATAAAAAATAGCCTGAATAGTGAGGTAAGTTCCATTTAAAAGCATTATGTGCAAACAGTAGCTGAACAAAAAGGAAGAAGTGTACAGTACAGAGAATCATTAACAAGAACTGGTGTAAAATAAACAAAAAGAATAGGACATTGGTCCAAAATTTCCACAAGCATTTGATGAGCAAATCTCTTCAGCATAAAAATATTGATTCTTTTGGTCTCAATCAGATGTAAATACACACTACCTTTATTGGGACTAGAACTGTTTCAAATGACGCCATGGTAGCATAGCGGTTAGACATTATTACAGCTCAGGGCTTCGGAGTTCGAAGTTCAATCCTGGCGCCTTCTGCATGAGTTTGTACGCATTCCCTATGGAATGTGTGGGTTTACTCCGGGTAGTCCAGTTTCCTACCACAGTCCAAAGTTGGTTAATTGGTCATTCTAAATTGTCCCCTGATTAGGTTAGGATTAAATTGCTGGGCAATATGACTCAAAGGGCCAGAGGTGCCTAATCCACACTTTATTTCTAAATAAGTAAATGAAGTAAAAATGTCTGTAATTTCACCATACTGTTTGTGTTAGGTCAAGAGAACAACAAGTGCTGGAGCAGTTGGAGCAGGGTACTGTAAATAACACATGAACTGAGAAAGAAAGAATGAGGAGAGGGCCAAGTGGAATAATAGTTCTAAGGTCTTGCATAACCCCTCTCCCGGCTTTTACCATCAAGCCAGAAGCTATAATTCAATGAGGAATACAGAAGAACATGCTACCAACACCAGGTAGTCATAGAAATGATGTTCTAAGCTTCTGCAGCTTCATCGCGAGGCTGAAAGAGTTCTAAAGAGCAAGAAGTAACATGTAGTAGAAAGAATTAAAAAATCCCACAAAGCAGATTTGAACAAAGTTCTAGAGTCCTGCCAAAAAGCAATAATAAATTGTGGTAGAATAAACAGATAATGGAAGCAGGAGGCTTCAGCATATGGAAGCAAATGAAAAAGATGAAATATTTATAATCATGTTCAGCCAGAAGTGTAGTGCATGATCTATCTCAGCTTCCTCATGTGACTGCCCTGTCACACAAAGTACAAAGCTCAGCTGTCCAAGTATTGTAGTTTGTAACATTTTTAGCTTAATCCAGTGCAATACAACTCTGACACCACACCAAGAATGTGGAACTTTATCTAGGTATGTCCTGATGACAATGAACAGGGTAAATCTAATAAGGCATTTAATTTCCAATCTGTCTACTTTCCCACATCATCAAGATACTGTCAACAGTGACATCAAGCAGCATTTGCTCATCATTAATCTGTACACTGATAGCCCATAATTTTGGTCAAGATATTGACCAAAGAGTTGTAATTCAGAGATGAAGTGAGATTATTGATAATATCACAGCATCATCTATGGAGGGAAATGGGCAACTGACATTATGGGTGATGGTGGAATGACAACAGAGCTGTCATTGAGTATCAGTGACTCGACTCATTGTCAATGGCCAAACTCCTGTTTGACTGGCATATTTGAGAAGATGAAGAGCATCCTGGGAATTCTTTCCTGCACCCATTCCAAAGCCTCTACATTCATCCCTGTATGTTATGTTCAGAATTGTGCACAATACTCCAAGTGTGCTCTAGCGAAAGTTTAAAAGTGTTCAAGAGGTGCAAAACAGGGCCCTCCCCCACATAGTTTTAAAAAGTTTCAATCAGGCTGCATTGCTCTTGCGTTCCAATGGCGTTTGAGCTGTGTAACTGCTTTGTTTACCTGTTTACATAACCAGGCTTGAGTTCAGCAGACTAGGAATATTTGTTTTAGAGATGTTTGTTAGTATTCTTTGAGTCCTAGGGGATGCTATAATGGTCATAAACAAAGGGAATGTACAGTACAGTAGGAGAAAATCAAAACAAATTATACATGTTATGAAAATATTTATTAACATACATGAACTAATTTTAATATCCCACACTTTAAAGGAAGGATATAAATCTGAATAACTCCTTTAAGCATTTTAACCAAACAATCTTGATATCAAGACAAGTCAAGTCAAGTCACTTTTTATTGGCAATTCGACCATAACTGCTGGTACAGTACATAGTAAAATGAGACTACGTTTTTCAGGACCATGGTGTTACATGACACAGTACAAAAACTGGACTGAACTACGTAAAAAACAACACAGAAAAAAACAACATTAGACTACAGACCTACCCAGGACTGCATAAAGTGCACAAAACAGTGCAGGCATTACAATAAATAATAAACACGACAATAGGTCAGTAAGGTGTCAGTCCAGACTCTGGGTAGTGAGGAGTCTGATAGCTTGGGGGAAGAAACTGTTGCACATTCTGGTCGTGAGAGCCCAAATGCTTCGGTACTTTTTGCCAGACGGCAGGAGGGAGAAGAGTTTGTATGAGGGGTGCGTGGGGTCCTTCATAATGCTGCTTGCTTTGCAGATGCAGCGTGTAGTGTAAATGTCCGTAATGGCGGGAAGAGAGACCCCGATGATCTTCTCAGCTGACCTCACTATCTGCTGCAGGGTCTTGCGATCCAAGATGGTGCAATTTCCGAACCAGGCAGTGATGCAGCTGCTCAGGATGCTCTCAATACAAACCCTGTAGAATGTGATGAGGATAGGGGGTGGGAGATGGACTTTCCTCAGCCTTTGCAGAAAGTAGAGACACTGCTGGTCTTTCTTTGCTATGGAGCTGGTGTTGAGGGACCAGGTGAGATTCTCCGCCAGGTGAACACCAAGAAATTTGGTGCTCTTTACGATCTCTACCGAAGAGCCGTCGATGTTCAGTGGGGAGTGGTCACTCCATGACCTCCTGAAGTCAACAACCGTCTCTTTTGTTTTGTTCACATTCAGAGACAGGTTGTTGGCTCTGCACCAGTCCGTTAGCCACAGCACCTCCTCTCTGTAAGCTGACTCGTCATTCTTGCTGATAAGACCCACCACAGTCGTGTCATCAGCGAACTTGATGATGTGGTCCGAGCTGCACAGTCATGGGTCAGCAGAGCGAAAAGCAGTGGACTGAGCACACAGCCCTGGGGGGCCCCCGTGCTCAGTGTAATGGTGTTGGAGATGCTGCCTCCGATCTGGACTGACTGAGGTTTCCCAGTCAGGAAGTCTAGAATCCATTTGCAGAGGGAGGTGTTCAGGCCCAATAGGCTCAGCTTTCCAATCAGTTTCTGAGGGATGATTGTGTTGAATGCTGAACAGAAGTTTATGAACAGCATTTGAACGTACATGTCTTTTTTGTCCAGGTGGGTTAGGGCCAGGTGGAGGATGATGGCAATGGTGTCGTCTGTTGAGCGGTTGGGACGGTACACAAACTGCAGGGTGTCCAGTGAGGGGGGCAGCAGGCTCTTGATGTGCCTCATGAAACACTTCATGATGATGGATGTGAGTGCAACGGGATGGTAGTCGTTGAGGCAGGACACTGAAGACTTCTTCGGCACGGGGACGATGGTGGCAGCCTTGAAGCATGTTGGAATCGTGGCGCTGCTCAGGGAGATGTTGAAGATGTCAGTGAGAACATCTGCTAGCTGGTCTGCTCATCCTCTGAGCACTCTACCAGGGATGTTGTCTGTTCCAGCAGCCTTCCGTGGGTTAACCCTGCACAGGGTTCTTCTCACATCGGCCACGGTGAGACACAGCACCTGATCATTTGGAGGAGGGGCCATGTCATTTTCCACCTCAAAACGAGCGTAGAAGTTATTCAGCATATCTGGGAGGGAGGCATCACCCGCACAGTCAGATGATGATGTCCTGTAATTGGTGATGTCCTGGATGCCCTTCCACATGCGCCGCGTGTCGCCACTGTTCTGGAAGTGGCTGTGGATTAGCTGGGCGTGTGCACACTTTGCCCCTCTGATGATGCAGGACAGTTTTGCCCTTGCTGTTGTTAGGGCTGCCTTGTTGCCTGCTCTGAAGGCGGAGTCACGGGTCCTCAGCAGCGCACACACCTCCGCGGTCATCCATGGCTTCTGGTTAGCGCATGTAGTGATGGTCTTGGACAGCCACAATACATACCAGTTAACTGCCTAAGAAGAGTGATAAAATTGTTAAAACACAACTATTGTGCTTTGTCAGGCTGCCTAAACTAACTTATGTTTAAATGGAACAGAACTACATCAAGCATTTGTTCTGAATCTTTAACTTGGCAAAATCCAATATGGAAGTGAATATATTTTGGGAGATCACAGGTAACACATGCTGGAAGCAGCCATGTGCTGAGAGAATGATGACAAGCATATGGAGAAATGCTTTTCTCTGTCAGAGAGGATTTATGCTCTGAGATAATTTGTGCCAGTTGTGGGTTTGCAAAACATTAACAGGAACATTCATTCATAATGACCCATATTTTTTTAAACTTTGAAGACTTTAGTCTGTAACATAATGTTTATTTTTCTTGTTAATGATGGTTGTCCATCGTATCCAACAATGACAGGAGACCTGTGTGGGAAATCTGTTGTAATGGAGGCAGTTCTCATCTCTCGACCTTGGAAAGCCGGGTCCAGTGGTACAAATAGTCATCACAAACTGGGGACTTCCTTAGTTGCAGCGGATAACCATGACTTTTTCTGTGCCTTGTCATACCCTTCTCTCTCCATGAAGCCTTACGGAACCACCTTCCTGGCTCTCACTGTTGATCTCATTTGCCCAGTCTGGTGGAGCTAACTTGACATGCTAGCACAGGCATTTTCCTATCTCCACTGGCTACCTTCACCTGGTTTAGCCCACATCCCAAAAGGGTGTACCAGGGTGTGGCTGTTTGGAGACACAGGAGAGGGCTGATTGTCCAGTGAAGCTCATAGCTGAGTGGGCTGCCCCAGAATGGACATGACAAAACCCTTTACCAGAGGTACTACCCCTTCCTGGACACCCCAGACACTGCATTTTTCTTGTAAATACCATATGCTTCTTGGACAGGAACACTGTCTAAGCCATTGATTCATTAGAGTATAGTTATAGACCAGGTCTCAAAGGATTGTAAGAACATCAGATGACTGTAGGAGATGAATATGTGTTACCTGCTTCACAATGTCCTAATCCTTGAATTTACTTTCATCTGACTAAAACTAAGACTTCTGTCTAATGGCGTGTTCAAGCTGTGCACGGATCAGTGAGTAGACAGGGGATTAGGAATGCAAGTGGGTGGATGCAAATTCGGCACAGTAGGATTTTTGAATGGATGTTAGATATTTATATTCCAAAAACCTGCCAGGGAGAAGCTGTCATCTAAGTAGGAGATCACTTGAGCGGAGTCAGAGAACGAAGAGATATGGACAAGGCTACTACTTCCCTAACTATTAAGTCAAAAATCTTGATTTTTTTATTGTCATCCTTGCACTTACTGAAATAATTTTAAAATAATTTAATGTCAGAAACCATTTGTACTGACTGTACTACATAGTTATCCAGATATTTTGATTTAGAATTTTACTTACGTAATCCATTTATATAATATTTGAGGAACTGAAAAGTAAACAACACTAATGTATGGAGACAGTGAGCATAACTGTGAGACTGGTTACAAGCACTGACAGTTTGATAGTTACTTCAGGGGCTATGTTTAACACTAGGTCAGCTATTTCTGCCCTTGAATTGTAATCGCTAAAAGCAACAATAAGCACTGAGTAATCACAGTTACAGAAGCTGCACTATTGGCAAACAAACTGTTCAGTATTACTGTTACCCACAACCTGAAAATCCCATATACGGATTTTTCTTGATCTAATTTAAAAAGAATTATTTTCTTGGGATTTAATTCCTATCAGGGCATGAGAGTGATGGCAAAGGTTACTCATTTCTGACACTTGCTTATATGCAGTTTTCCAGCCATTTATTTTACTGTGCAGATTCACCAGCTGCTGAGTGAAGCAAATGGAAAACCTTAGCCATCGTCTTTTCAAAGACAAGAAGCATAGATAGTCAATAATGTCGATCCCCCCCAAAAATCTGGCAATCGTGTTTTGAGCATTTTTAACAAGACTGTAAAAGATTACACAGCAGAAATTTTAAATATAAAATTCTACTTGAGTCAGTGTTAGGAATGCAGATTTCAGCACTTTTGGTTACAAAGCTGGAAGATGAGGTACGATGAGCCCATTGAACTTGGGAGATAAAATTGACAGAAATCCTAAATCAAATTTACACAGTGCTTGTCACTCTTCACTTTATGGTTGTTGATAGAAGTGGTAAGAGCAGAGAGAATTCCTTAGCTGATAATCTGACAAGAAGCTTCTTCCAATGCATATTTAGTAGGAATAGATTAAAGAATTTTTTAAATTCAGAAACTGCATCAGAGCATTTCTCATAGGCAGCTTGGTTACAAAATATACACCATATCTTCTTCAGGCAGTTTCCACTGAGAGTAAAGCTTTGGCAACCCAGATTGAGGTAACAAATATTTAGGCCAAAGTTTACCAATGAAATCACTATGGAATGAATTTTCCCTAACAAATTTTTATGAAGATTAATTATGCTTTTTAATGTAGGACAACTTTCATAAAACTATATTACTGCTTAATATGGCGAATTGTTCTTCATTTAAAATCCAACAATCATACAATCGGTGACTACTTTATTGGGTACCTCCTAATAAAGTGGCCATTGAATCTATGTTCATGTTTTCTGCTACTGTAGTCTATCCACTTCAATGTTCAACATGTTTGTGCATTCAAATGTACTGTTCTGCACACCAGTGTTGTAATGTATGGTTAGTTGAGTTACTGCGAACTTCGTGTCAGATTGAACCAGTCTGGCCATTCTCCTCTGTCCTCGCTCATTTACAAGGCATTGCTACCCATAGAACTGCCACACTGGATGTTTTTTTTTGTTTTTCGCACCATTCTCTGTAAACTCTAGAGACTGTTGAGCATGAAAATCCCAGGAGATCAGCAGTTTCTGAGATTCTCAAGCGACCCCATCGGATACAAACAAATGTTCCACAGTCAAAGTCACTTTGATCACATTTCTTCCCCATTCTGATGTTTGATCTGAACAACAACTGAACCTCTTGACCATGCCTACAGGCTTCTATGCATTGAGTCGCTGCCTCATGATTGGCTGTTTAGATATTTGCATTAATGTACCTAATAAAGTGGTCACTGAGTATATCTGGGAACATGACCTGCCAAAGGGTTTTGGCCCGAAATGCTGACTGGTTTGCTGAGTTCCTCCAGCATTTTGTGTGCGTTGCTGTAACATGCGGGACACTGATTGGCACCACTTTAAGCAATGTATCATATCCACCAACAACACACGCAGCTTATGGCAAGGTCTGCACACCATCACAGACTTCAATGCTAAACACAACGGTGCTGCCAACAATGCTGTCTCTCTCTCAGAGCAGCTAAATCTTTTTTACGCTCGGTTCGATGTCGCCAGCACTGAGCCCCCGAGGAGAGCCGCTAATGTGACCTGCACCTGAGGCTGAAGTACTCAGGCGTTTCCAACAAGTGAACAGCCGCAAGGCTGGAAAACCGACTGGATGGCAGTCCAGGGTGGGTACTCAGAGTGTGCATGGCACAACTGGCTGCTGTGTTTGTAGACACAGCTACAAACTGTGTAGACACTGTGTTTGTAGGGTTTTTAATCTCTCCCTCTCCCAGTGTAGAGTGCCCTCCTGCTTCAAAACATCCACCATTGTCCCTGTACCTATAAAAACCAAGGAAACATGGCTGAACAACTGGCGTCCTGTCACACTCACCTCAATAATAAGCAAATGCTTTGAGAAGCTTGCCAAGGAATACGTCTGCAGTATGCTATCACCCACACTGGACCCCCTACAATCGCCTGCTGACACAACCAAACGACAGATGACACAATAGCCACAGCTCTACACACCATCCTTACACACCTGGAGAAGAAGGACGCTTATGTGAGAATGCTGTTCTTGGACTACAGTTCAGCATTCAACATTATAATTCCCTCCAGGTTGGACAAGAAACTCAGAGACCTCAGCTTCCACCCTTCCTTGTGCAGCTGGATCTCGGACTCAATGTCAGATCACTGGCAGGTGGTAAGAGTGCTCTTCCTCCTCTCTGCCCCTCTGACCCTCAGCACAGGAGCCCCCCAGGACTGTGTCCTAAACCCCCTCCTTTATTCACTGTATACCCATGATTGTGTCGCCACCCACAACTCCAATCTGCAAATTAAATTTGCAGATGATGCTACATTGATTGGCCTTACCTCAAATAATAACGAAGCAGCCTACAGAGAAGAACTTTGCAGGACTTTGCAGAGGGTGGTACCGACAGCCCAGTGCATCTGTAGATGTGAACTTCCCACTATTCAGGATACTTACAGCGTCAGGTGCATTAAAAGGGTCCGAAGGATCATTGGGGACCCAAGTCACCCCAACCACAAGCTGTTCCAGCTGCTACCATCCGGGAAATGGTACCACAGCAATAAAGCCAGGACCAACAGTCCCCAGGACAGCTTCTTCCACCAGGCCATCAGACTGATTAATATACTGACTGTCCTGTTACACATACTGTTTATAACAAATTACTATAAATTGCACATTACACATTCAGATGAAGATGTAACGTAAAGATTTTCACTCCTTGCATATGTGAAGGATATAAGTAATAAAGTCAATTCAATTCAATTCAATTCAATATCACAAACTCCTTATGTTGCTGCAAAACATAAGAAAAACCACTCCATCATAGCATCGGGGGCCTGATTTGAAATCTGACTTCAGGTGCCATCTCTGTGGAGTTTGCTCATTCTCTCAGTGGGCATGTGTGTTTCCTCCAGTTACTCCCATTTCTTCACACATCCCAAAGATGTGCAGGTTGGTAGGTCAATTAGTTACGGTAAATCACCTCTTGTATGCAAGTAAGTAGTAGAATCTGGGAGAAGAAGAGAATATGGGGAAAATAACAAGTGGAATTTATTGTTGGCTAGTGCAGAATTGATGTGCCAAAGGACCTGTTCCCCAGAAACACTCTTTAACACTTTGACCTTAAGATTCTAAATGCCCTTTGTATCAGAAATGAATATGTGCTATGTTGAATGGAAAATCAGTTGTGCAACCTGGATGACAAAGTAGCTATTTTATGCCCATGGAATGGATGACACGAACTGTGCAATGACAACTTACAAGAATCAGTGTACCAATTCAAAATATTGTGTTTTGTATCAAATACGAGGGGTGATTGATACCTTTGTGGCCTAAGGTAGAAGGAGTCAATTTTAGAAAACCTAGCACATTTATTTTTCAACAGAGTTCCCTTCTACATGTACACACTTAGTCCAGCCGTCGTGGAGCATACAGATCCCTTCTTTGTAGAAGTGGTCCACAGCGGTGGTGAATGATAAGTTCGTGACCTAAGGTAGAAGGAGATGAGTTATTAGCTTCAAACTTTCTGCATTATCACTCAAAGAGTTGAACTGCACGTGCATGTAACGAGAGCGTCTTGGACCTCCAGGTTGTCCACAGCAGGGCTGATTGATAAGTTTGTGGCCTAAGGTGGAAGGAGATGAGTTATACAGCTCTCATTACATACACATGCAGTTCAACTCTTTGAGTGAAAATGCAGAAAATTTGAAGTTAATAACTCATCTCCTATAATAGGCTACAAACCTATCAATCACCCATGCTGTGGACCACTTCTGGAGGTCCAAGACGCCAAGTTCTACAAAAAAAGGATCCGAATGCTCCACAACCGCTAGATTAAGTGTGTAATTGTAGGAAAAATAAATGTGCTACGTTTTCTAAAATTGACTCCTTCTACCCTAAGCCACGAACTTATCAATCACCCCTCGTATATCAATCCATGGACAGAATAACTACTGGACATATCTGTTTCATGATACTGGTGATAAGGCAATTAATGTCATTGCAACCAGACTTGGGAGCAGAATATGACTTCCTTCCAAAGCACATTATCAGTCTCAAGGTGGTAAAATTAAAATCAATGCAATGTGCTTTCTGTGCACATTACCACATGAGACCAGCTGATTTATGCTGCTTGTAAGAAATCAAACTAAATAATTGAGGAATGAGATGTGGATATCACCATAGTAGACCAGAAAGATATCATACTAATATTTTATAGTAGTGGACACCTAGTCAAATGGATCTGATAATAGTCCATTATGACTGCAACATGAAAATTGTTTCAATACAAGCAATCATTCTAGCCATATGACTCACAGGTGAAAATACAGATCTATTTCATGGAAGGGAGAAACTAGAAGAAAAATATTATCTATTTCCTGATGAGAGGAAGCAATCAGCACTATGTCCAATGAGGTGCTTTCAGATGGCCCTCAAAAGGAAAGTCAGATGCTGACATGGTGACACTGATTTGGGTAGGGGAGGTAGATCCAGTATTTAGATATACCTTCCAATTTTCCACTAGTTGCCTTTGGAGAAAGCAAACGTCTAAATCTAAGGGATCGCAATAGACCTCTGAAGACAAGCCACGACTCTATGAACACAGTAGAAGGTGATCGGAAATTTTCAGTGTGCTGAATACAAAGAATGGATTCTGACACATTGGAAGTGTTTCAATGAATTATCATTAGAGAAAAATGTCTTTTGGAAGCTCAGCATCAAAAATATTTTGGGGAGAGCTGTGCGCTGCACTTGAAGTTCTTAGTTGCTACTGTTCATAACAGATGCCATATTGGTCTTTGTATAGGAAGAAAGTGAAAGAAGCCCAGTTAGGTCAGGAGTAAAAGCAAAGAACAACAATGGGCAGAAGTAGGCAGAAAGAACTAAAGACACATGAGCAAAAATTAAAATGCCTCTATCATGACCGTCAGAGATGGTCTGAGCATGTTCCAGGCAAATTCAAACCTGACAGAAATTTCATAATTGCAAAAACTTCCTGCAGTTCTTCTGCTATTAGAGTAGGCATCTGCTCCATCTAAATGAGGTAAGCCATTTGACCAAATGGTCAAAGAGAATTAAATTTACAGGAGAGTTTGTTTGTGATGCTTTTCTGATAATACGGCAGACTCTTTGGGAAAAATATTAAAGCAATGCAGCCAACAGCATATACAGACAGGCTGCGATGTTTTATGCACAAATTGAGAAAGAACAAGTTTTTGTAATTTTGGCCATGAAAAGTTTAGCAAATATACATGGATATAACTTACTTGTGGATGGTTCTCACAATGACTTATAGTTACTGCTGTGAAACTTTTTTTCGACCACAAAAGAGGCTGCAGAGAATGCTTATAAGGAAGTGATTGTAAAATGTAATGATTTTGTTCACTCCGGCAAGGACATTCATGTTCCTCTCCCCTACTTCCTTTGCCCCACAGATGCTGCTCAACCCAATGTCCCACCAGGAGGCTGTTGCTCCAGACTCCAGTATCTGTAGCTTCCTACTGTACCATATATCCCTAAGGACAAACATGTGCCTGACATACTTAGTGAGTATCTCTCAACAATACAGAGGAGCCTGAGCTGGAAGCAATCAACATGATGCAGCCATTGATGCAGATATAAATTTTGTTATTTACAATATTATTGACCTAGCAGCACACGCAAAATGCTGGAGGAACTCAGCAGGCCAGGCAGCGTCTATGGAAAAGAGTATAGTCAATGATTCGGGCCTTGGTCTTGGCCCAAAATGTCGACTGTACTCTTTTCCATTGATGCTGCCTAGCCTGCTGACCTCCAGCATTTTGTGTGTGTTGCTTGGATTTCTAACACCTGCAGATTTTCTCTTGTTTGTGACATTATTGACCTAGCTGTGTGTTGGCACTCATGAGACCACACTTGGAGTACTGTGTGCAGTTTTGGGCTTCATATTTTAGAAAGGATATACTGACATTGGAGAGAGTTCAGACAAGATTCACGAGAATTATTCCAGGAGTGAACAGGTTACTGTATGAGGAACGTCCGGCATCTCTTGGGATGTATTCCCTGGAGTTCAGAAGAATGAGCAGGGATCATTCCAAATGTTAAAAGGCCTGAACAGATTAGATATGGCAAAGTTATTTCCCATGATAGGGGAGTCTAGGAGAAGAGGGCACGACTTCAGGATTGAAAGACGTCCATTTTGAACAGAGATGCGGAGAAATTACTTTAGTCAGAAGGTGGTAAATCTGTGGAATTTGTTGCCACAAACGGCTGTACATGCGAAGTCACTGGGTGCATTTAAGGCAGAGATAGATAGGTTCTTGATTAGCCAGGGCATCAAAGGGTATGGGGAAGGCAGGGGAGTGGGGATGATTGGAAGAATTGGATCTGCCATGATTGAATGGTGGGGCAAACTCAATGGACTGAATGGCCTATTTCTGCTCCTATATCTTATGGTCTTATAATGAACCAGCAAAGTAAAAATCTACAGAAATGTCAGTCACTCAGATATTCCAAACTCAATGAAGTATTTGAATTGAGGCTGTATCCTGGCCAATATCTTCTTCGGCTGTCCATCGATTTCGATGTTGACTGTGCTGAGAGTTTAGTCTCTGCAGGCACATTTATGGGCCACAAGACCAGCACTGGATCGGCACGGTCTCCCACATCGGTTGCATTTGTGATTGGACTGGTCTAGCACTGAATGTCTGCATTCATGACCTGCTTTATATTTCTTCTGCCTTTTCTCCTCGATAGCTGGGATTGACTTCTTGACAATGCAGCAGCATTTCTTCTGTCCAAAGCATTTTTCTCCCAGGTGTTGACATTCATGTCAGTGTTCCTCATATGGCACTTGAGCACATCTTCGTAGCGCAGCTTCTGACCACCATGCTTCCTCTTTCCTTCATGTAGCTCCCCATAGAAAACAGCTTTGGATAAACGATCATCGCTCATTCTTGACACATGACCAGTCCAACTCAGCTGAGAAGCTGTGAAAAATGATTCTACGCTGACTGTCCCAGTACGTCTGAGCACCTCCACGTCTGGTACCCTCTCTTGCCACTTAATGTGTAATGGCTAATGTAATACACTACAAAAGAGTACAACATACAGTATATTTCCGGTTCTACTGTAAAACAAGTGAGAATGTCAGAAGCGGAGTCATGACGGCACTCAATTGTGATTCTTTTGCACTCATCTATGAAAACAGCTCAATTTCTACCTTTACTCTCTCTCATTTTTCCCTTTTAGGGTGGATGGGATTCCGTTGCAGACCCTGACCTGGAGTTACACCCAGACTTTGATTCGTTGTGATGGAGGGACCCACCCTCGGGGGCTTACGTTATCGCCTTTTTGATAGCCTGAGGACGCTGCCCAGAAGATGAATACTCCTTCGGGTTTCTGAGGTTTTGTGGCCCTGTGGACGGGTTGATTCTAAGCCAGTGCTGTGGAAGGAAGTGTTGCAGGAGAGAGCAGAACATCCGGAACAATGGATCAGCAGTACTCGGCAAGACACACACTCTCTCCCTCTCTCATTGGTGGGTGAGGTATTGTTGCCAATTCTCAAGTCACAGAACTCAGAAGAAGAAGTGGCACGACGGATTTTTAACACCGTAAATCAGTGAGTTGTTCCGTTATGTCTCCGCTCTTGCTGTCAAAGGGGACTACTCTTTTTTCCATTTATTAGGGAGAGAGAGCCTGCAGCACATTGATTTGGCAGGTGAACGATTAGTTTGTGTTGTACTACATGGTCTTTACTGGGGCCTTACTACTGCATGCTTAGTGGGTGGAGGGTGCTGATGCTTCTTTGTGGAAGTGGGTGGGGATGGAGGAGGGTCGTTACTTTGCTGCTACTTGTGCATGGGAGGGAGAGTTGGGGAGCTTTGAAATTCTAACATTTTTACTGTCATTCAATCTTTGGGACACTCTTCTGTTTTCGTGGATGTCTGCAAAGATAAAGAATTTCAGGACGTATATAGTATACATTTCTCCAATATAAAATGGAACTATTGAACTACTAAATTCAGGATGTGCTTAGCAAGAATTATAGAACAAACAAAATTAATTTTCTTCAGTGATTTAATAAGGATAATTTCTTCCAAAAATTTAGGCTATGTCATTTACAGTCACCTCCTCTGTCTAGTAATTAATCTCCTCTAAAGATAATAATTCCTATATAGCAACAAGCAAAGTGAAAAAAATTCCACCAGAGCTTTTCTGATACATACTTACAACACTGTTCCAATGCTGAATTAAATAAAGAGGTGAAGGTTGGATTTATCATCATCAGATTAATCAAATCAACATCTTGGTTTGTGGAAGTAGCTAGGAAGGAGTGAAAACATTTGAACCTGAGAAGTTTCCAGCTGGCAGTTGTTGAAGTACAGATGTTATGGTAATTTTGCTGCCATTACAACACAAAATCTGGGCCCTTGTACAAGAATACCATTTCCATCTTGTTTAATCTACTACCTCTAGATATAGTACTTTTCTTTACAGTGACCTGTACTTAAACAACTTCCCTATATCATCCATCCCTTCCCTCATCCCTTGCTGGTAGATTTAGCTTAATATAGCAATCGTATCAGAAGCCTAGGTATAAGCCCCAGTCCAAAGGTCTGTGCAGCTTATCTTGGCTTCAGAATGCATCTGAGACATTTGCTCATTTAGAGATTCTCCCTTTTGGCTGAAATATTAAATTGAGTTTCTGTCTTTTCAGGAGGTCATAAAAGACTTAAAGGTGCTGCAAGAAGAGAGGATAGTTTTCCACAATTTTCAATATCCTCATCTCATTCATCACCGAAACATGGTCATTGTGCAAAATATTTTGCACATTGATTGTCAGTTCCTGTTTGTGTGTACTTCGTCATTGATTCTGTTGCATTTCTTTGTTCTACTCTGAAAGCCTGCAAGAAAGTCAATCTTAGGGTAGCATATGGTCACACACACACACACACACACACACACACACACACACACACACACACACACACACACACACACACACACACACACACACACACATATATATATATATAAAATAATATACATTCCATAATAAATTTACTTTCAGTTTGAACTTTGGTCATAAATTACCTGCTGTTTTGGAAACATACACAAATGAACCAGCAGAGTAACTTAACTTCAAAAGTCCGTGACTAGTTATGAAAACTTTTTGATTATTCTAAAATCATAAAAGGCACTATATCTAGACATGTACATTGTTGTAATGTGAACAAAGTCACCAGAGAGAGAGAGAGAAACTGAGGATAATGGATATAAGGTGGTTTATTCAACAAAAATGAGCAGCAGGCTTTATATTGAGATCCTTTTGGAGGAAAGGCCTGTTCAACCCAATATTACATGAGATTTTATATGCTAAAGATCAAAGGACAATCCTATATTTAAATGTATCTACAATGCTTCCTTTGAATTAGATATAACTTTCACACCTCCTTCTTTGCACCCACACTTCAGATACACAAAATATCTGAAATTAATTGAAAGCCTTGGCTTTCAATTAACGGCTATTCACCACTCTAGGAACCTGTGGTCCAGAGCTGCATTTTAAAATTAATCTACAGTCCATGTACAAGTCTAAAGATTAGTTGCTGAAGTTAATTGCTAAAACTAATAATTTGCTATACCCCCTACGCCCAGAATATGGTCCTTTTTCTGACTTGTTTGTAACTATGTTAATATTGTTAGAACAAATAATAGTATTGTGAGACTAACGGGGTGGATTGACATATGTGTATGCATTTTAGTGCCTACGTTAAAATCTATTATATTGATATACAACATATAAGATAATCTACCTAAATTGCTCTTTCATAGGGTCAATGATCCTCATCCTAAAGGACACAAGGCAGGTCAAAGGCATCCTTGGTCATCACAGTTAAGAATGACTTGACTCAACGCAGCCATAACATGCCTTTATTTTGCTCTCACGAAAGTGCTTCGAGTGCCAAAGTTTGGATTCTGTGGGATGCCTCACAATTGATTCCAGATAAATTCTTGATCACAGCATTATCTGATCTAAGCCAAGAATTTCAATGTTTTAAATCACTTTCTAATCTTTTTCAGCTTACAATTTCCTGGGCCAGTCACACACAGAATTCTTTTCTCTAATTAGAAGCATAAAATGTTCAAACATTGTTTGTGCTTTCCTTCTTCACTGCAGTGAATATTAAAGTTATTACCAAGTTTGCACAAAAGCTTCTGGCACTGGAAGTGTAAAGGTCCTACAGAGTAACTCAGCTAGCTCTGCAGCAAGCAGACTGTGAATTAGCCAAGCACTTGGCTATGTTAAGCTTCAGTGTTAAATGTTCCAGAGCATCTTCTTTGAAAATTTCATCCATCCCTTGTGTCAGACTGAATGACCCAAAAGACACTCAGTGCCAGCCTCCCAGCTGAGGCAGCATTGAAGTCCAGGATTCCCAAATACACTTAACACTTATATTTTGCCAGCTTCACACAAAACAGGGTTTATTCTTTCTCTCCACAAATCCTCCAGCATAGTCAAACAGGAGGAGGAACGACATACACACCAATACAAAATGTGAACAGATTTTTATTACAACTGGCTTTAATGTGTTCAGTGGGGGGAGAATAATATTGGCTAACCTTCCTGCTCCTGATGACTATTCAGTGACTCATTCTGTACATTCATGTATAGAAAAGTGCCAAGTGAGGAGAGGTTTAAACTCAGATGTGCTGTTATTGATTGCCACTTTGAATGAGAATGTGTCGTATGGGCATAATGCCCAGCTTGTTGGGAGATTAAAGTTATTCTGTGACCTTGACTAAGGATGTGAGATCATTAAATTTTTTACTGAGTCTGCATCCAACTCTTGGATGTTTCAGTTCTGGCATTGATCTCAGTAGCTGACTCCTGCTAGTGGTTCTTCACAAGAATCCCTAAATAAAGGGAGGCTTTTTCCTCCTCTTCCACTAAAACATTCAGAATTTTTTCCATAGAAAGGGTACATACTTTCAAGCTTCCCTCCCGCATTGCTTTCTCCATTCCTCCAAAATGTGTAGAATGCTTATCATCACAGTTGGAAAGAATGAACAGTTCTACAAGGTGTAGGCTTGGCTTCAGTCAGCAGTAGTTACCTGTTGGCTCCCTACAGCTCTCTGAACCATAATCTTTCAAAAATTAATCTGCTTTTGCTTTAAAAATTTGCAATGATCAAGCCTCCACAGACCTCTGGATGGAGAATTTCAGAGATAAACTTCTTCACCAAAAGAAGTTCTATACACCTCTTGTTAAAATAACAGGGCCCTTATCTTGTAAGCCCCCTCCTTCGAGACCTACTCATTAGTGAAAGCATCTCAACATCTAGCATGGCATGCCTCCTCGGGAACTTATATGTCTGAATTGCGTCAACCCTCATTCTTTGAAACTCCAAAGAACTTGGACCTAATGTTTGACTTCCTGATAGAATCAGCCCTCTTGTTAGAGCATGTTCTGGACTTAGGGTGTATAGCAAAATATAAACTTCAGCAACTAACGTCAGCAATTAATCTCTGGAGCTGAATATGGACTGTAGATTAAAATTAAAATGCAGCTCTGGACAACAGGTTCCTAGGAGCTGTAAAAAGCAGTTAATTAAAAAAGCAGACAATGTTGATTAAAATTGTGAAGAAGGAGGTGTGAAAATTATAAGTAATTCAAAGGAACCATTGTAGATATATTGTAAATATAGAATTGTCCTTAGATCTTTGGCGTACAAAATGTCATGTACCGTTGAGTCAAACAGGTCTGTTTCTCTGACAGAGTCTCAGTATGATACCCGCTGTGTCTCATTTCATCAAATAAAAGACTACTTCATACCTACCAGCTACAACTCTCCAGTGACTAGTTTCATATTACATTTCCCTCCTCAGGAAGTTATAGGTCTCAATTAGGTCTCTCCTAATTCTTCTAAACTCCCAAGAACCTGGACTTAAATGTTTGACCTCCTGATTGAACCAACCCCCTCATCCCAGGCATTAGACCCAATATCACAATTTAAGTGTACAGTTTTCTATGTAATTCAATTTTGCACCCATCAATTATGTGAATGAAATGAACAAATCTAAAATATTTTGTAGTTTTTATAGTTTACGTGACCAAGGTTTAGCAGACATGGAGTGGTAAAATTTCAAATACTGAACATATAACCAAGATAAATATGTAATGACAAAGAGTTGCACACATAACAACAGAAATATTCCTGTGGACAAATATTCATAATATTATACAAAGCCTTTGTCACCAGAAATCACACTAAAATTAAGCATAGCCTGTTTTCCACTGTATTCATAGAATGATAATCCTGTGATTCCACTGAGTTGCACAATCAGTTTTCATTGCAATAAAATAAACCAAATGAAATTGTGAAGCTACTAGACATGTTAAAATGAATCAACTCTATAAATTCCAGCCCCATGCCAGTGAATAGATGTAATATCAGAACTCAAGGTGTTGAGCAACACTGGAGCTTATTACCTGCCACTGAAACTTGACCTTGTTGTGGGAAATGGGCCACATCCCTCAAGAATTTATTCCTTCTTTTCCTCAAGTTGTTAAGAGAATTTCTGATTAAAGGGAAGATGAAATGAGCTTGCCTTCTCCTCTTGTCCCAAAAGGCAAGGAGTAATATGCCTGAAGCATTATTCCTATTAAAAATGTATCAGTCTCTGACCAAGCACCATATTCACCCAGACTGCTTGTCTTGTTTCAGGCTGAACATCGAACTATTAATCAAAGTGCTTCCTTTACCAATTAATGTAAAAGTTACAGTTCCCTCACCAATCTTTTTTTGATGAAGCATTGAGAGATGACCCAGTTATGAATTTAAACTAGAACTGTACAGTTGTCCAACAACTTCCAGCATGGCTGGTGTGGTGCTTGAAACAGGTACATCCACAAAACCAGGTCACCAGCTTAATTGGGCAATTTATTTTTGTTGCTTTTACAACACTGAGTAACATTTCTAATAGACAGACAGGTATGATGATTTAAGATGATTTAAGTCATAAAAGATGAATAAAAACCTCCTGCAACCTTTTTTTTAATCAAAACATTGAAGGGAAGAGGTTTTTAAAGAGGTATTTGTGCAGGGGTTATGCTAACAATGAACGGTACATTGTTAGAAATGTTTGGAGAATCATTTATTCTGTGGATGACATCTATTGATTTGAACCCAGAAGATCCCATTCAAGAGAATCAGAGGTTTCAGATTAATTTAAAATGCATTTTCGTTCTGTTAATTCTTTCACAAGACTATCTTTCAAATGAGTTTTTTGACAGACCAGAATTGTAACTTGATAACAAACTGAACTTGAGGAGCTCAGAGAAACTGAACAAAATCTAGTACAGGGAATTTGAAACCATAAATAAATCACTTTTGCATGCTACTACGAGATCAAAATGAGAAAGTGATATCATTTGTGAAAAATGGTCAGAACAAAGTTCCTTCAAAAAAATTGAGGTGATATAATGACAGCTTGAAAATTAGGCTGCATGGAAACTGGAAGGAGCAGATCTGTTCTGTGATACAGTGTAGCTGAGTACAAGCCCAGATGGAATTTCACGACTAGAGATGTATGAGATAAATGAAAGTGACAAATATAATTCCAATATAAAACAAAGAAGGCTAATTGTACAATTAGTATGCAGAGCACCTAAATTCAATGATGGGACAAATGATTCATGGCTTTTACCAGAAGTTATAACTGAAAGTCTCAAAAATATAATTTTCGGCACGGATTAGAAGGGCCGAGATGGCCTGTTTCCATGCTGTAATTGTTATATGGTTAAATTATTAATATAAGGATTACAAACAATAGCCTTATCTTGGTTCTAAATTTTTTTATAAATATTGTCAATAAGAGCATAACTGAACTGATGAATGATAGCAATGCAAGTAATTTTTAATTTTGCTTCTTTTTAAAGTTCTCCACATGAGGCAAGCAAGAAATGCTAAGCTTCATGGAAGTGAATTAATAGATGGAGAAATGGTGTCCAGTGGAAAGTGATTGCAATAAAGTCTGTGTAGAGTTCAGCAGTGAGGCCTCTAAAGCACCCAAATTCTCTGACAGCAAAGTGAAACATGACCAGTGTGTAGAAGTAGCTTTTAAACTTGTAGGGAACATTCACAGGTCATAGGAATCGAGTGTTAAATTGTTAACCAAAGAAGCAAATGCAGTAAATCTCAAGGTGCAACTATGCTATTCAGTTTCAGTCTTCCATATGTGAAATTACATCATCAGACACACTAGCAGTTAAAGTCATCATTTTAGTGAAGGTGTAGATTGGTTACAAGCTAACTATACTCAAAATACTCACTCCAAAAAGATATGTTTGTTCCTAATGAAGAGTCCCACTTGCTTTTTTTTAACTTGTCTTTCTCTTTTGTTTATTAATTCACATGCTGCATGTTCCAAGCGTTCTTTTGTACTCATTGCAATTCCAATCTAACCCAATTAATGAAATTGCTAGAATAGTTCCATACTCAAAAATGTAAAACAGCTATCCAGCATCTCATCGATTCCAACATAAAATTAACACCTGTGTTCTTCCACCAAATGATATGTATATACCTTTGGACCGTTGCATTGCTATATGTGCACAAGGTTTTGATTGTGGCAGAATTAGTTGGGCTACAATATGAATTATTGTTATAGAATGCCCAGCAAAAATTATCGAGAACATGAGATGAAGGGTCCTTAAAAGTGAGTCCATTCGTTGTGGGAACAGTTCAGTGATGGGGCAAGTTGAGTGATATTATCCCCTTTGATTAAAAAAGCCTAATGGTTATGGGGTAATTACTGTTTCTGAACCTAATGATGTAAGTCCTGAGGCTCTTGTACCTTCTTCCTGATGGCAACAGTGAGAAGAGAGCATGACCTGGGTGATAGGGGTCCCTAATGATGAATGCTGCTTTCCTGTGACAACACTCCAAATAGTGTTGACACTCAATGGTGGGGAGAGCTTTACCCATGATGAACTGAGCTCTGTCCACTATTTTGTGGAGGATTTTCCATACCAGGCCATGAAGCAGCCAGTCAATATACACTCCACCTCACATCTATAGAAGTTCATCGAAGTCTTAAATGTCATGCCAAATTCTTGCATCTCCTAAGGAAGCAGAGGTGCTGCCTTTCTTTCTTCACAATTGCACTTATGTACTGAGGCCAGAACACGTCCTCTGAAAAGATAATGCTGAGGAAGTTAAAGTTTCTGAATGTCTGCACCTCTGAACCCCTGATGAGCAATGTTCCCTCTAGTTTGTAATGACCAGTGTGTGCACGGCTGTGCAATCCTTAGCTAACCGACAACAAATTGGGCACATTGAATATTTGAGTGGAAGTAAACCTGAAGCTATTCTAAGGATAATAAACTTCCAAGTCCATCTTGTTGTTCATTGTTTAAAAGAAATAAAATAATTGTCAATAAGTACTTTGAGCTCCTCTGAGATTTCACCTTTGTTTGTAGTGGGTAATAAACGATTTTCTTGTAGTGGGTAATGAAGGCTCTTGCACAACATCCATATGTGATTGGCTTGCTAAATTACATGTTTAAAAGTCAAGTTTCCAAGTATCACTCCGCTTCTTCCCACTTGCAAATTTTCCAGCAATTTTGCACTGTGACAATACATGCAGGTAACACCAGTTTCTATATTGTACACAAGTATCTCTCTTAACCACACGTTCCTGACCTCAGGAGCTTTCAGTGTAGCAGTTTCTATTGTTTCATTAAGCAATTTCACTTTAAATAACTATCAATTGTTTTGCACTTCTCTTCCTTTGCTCCTTTGGAATTTGACATAGTTGATCAATAACTTCTTCAACAAAAACATTATAAATAAGCTAGTTCTAAAATCTGCAGGCAAATCATCACAACCACCAGAAAAGGAAATGTGATTGTGTATGATCATGAAATATACTTAACATGTCAATGAGGGAAAAGGTGTCAGCCTTTTTTGTGCAGTTTAAGTTCCTTTATGCCCTGGTAGCAAAAGATGTGTGTGCGCACACACCCTCACACCTTAAAGGGTGTCTGAAGTCTGGCTCATGGACCTCTGCTTTCCTCCTCCTGTCATCAGTAATCAGCTCCTTGGTCCTGCTGATATTGAGTAAGAGTTTGTTGTTATAGCACCACTTAGCCAGATTTTCAATCTCCCTCCTATAACCTGATTGGTCACCACCTTTCATTTGACATATGATAGTGGTGTCATTGGCAAACTTGAATATGTCATTGGAGCAGTGCTTAGCCACACAGTCATAATTGTAAATAATGGGGCAAGGAGCTAATCACACAGCCTTGTGGTGCACCTGTGGTGATGGAGATTGTGGAGGAGATATTGCTGCCAATCCAAAAACTGAAAGGGGTCTGCAAGTGAGAAAATTGATCCAATTGCACAAGGAGGTATTGAGGGCAAGGTCTTGAAACTTATTGATTAGTTTTGAGGGGTTGAAGGTATTGAATGCTGAACTGCAGTTCATAGAGAGCATCCAGATGCATGCCTATTTGTTGTCCAGATGTTTCAGGATTGAGCGAAGAGCCAATGAAATGGCATCTGCCGTGGACCTGTTGTGCCAGTAGGGCAAACTGGAGTGGGTCCAAGTCGTTTCACAGGCAGAAGTTGATATATCTCATCACCAACCCTCAAGACACTTCATCACTGTGGATATAAGTGCTAGTGGACGATAGTCATTGAGGCAGGTTACCATGTTCTTCTTAGGCTCTGATATAATTGACGCCTGCTTGAAGCAAGAGGCTAAAGGTCTCAGTGAACACTCCATTCAGTTGTTACAGAGCCAGTGCTCAGCCAGTTATGTTATCTGGACTAGATGCTTTCCTGGGGTTCACTATGCTGAAGGATGCTCATGCGTCAGCCTCAGAGACTGAAATCACAGGGTCATTGGGGGTTGTGGGAGTTCATGGTTTCTCCATGTTTTGATGGTCAAAGTGAGCATAGAAGACATTGAGCTCATCTAGAAGTGAAGCCCTGATGTCACCTATTTTGCTTGATTTCACTTTGTAAGAGGTGACAGCATTCAAGCCCGGCCACAGCTGTCAAGTATCCTTCACTGATTCAAGGTTAGTCCAGAATATCCATTTTGCCCAAATTGTTACTTCTACTTCTTCCAAAGCAAAGATACTCCTTGAACTAGGCAGCGAATTTTGGATTAGAATCGTGATCCATGCCAAAACCAATTGTTTCTATACCTGCTAAAGGGTCTCGGCCCGAAACATCAACTGTACTCTTTTCCATAGATGCTGCCTGGCCTGCTGAGTTCCTCCAGCATTTTGTGTGTGTTGCTTCTGTACTTGCAACCTCCAGCAACTTACAAATATGTATAGAGTGATGGAAGCTGTTCAACATCACACAAGATGGGATATCTTTAAAAATAATCCACTGGTTTTAAAATCATTGGATTGAAAAATACAATAATTAGCCAATTATTTATCTGACATAAGCCTTACATATTGCACAGCACAAATATCAGCGGGTGGGGTGTAGGTTGGTGGCTGATTCATATCCTGAAATTTCATTGCTGTAATTATCTGATCACTTCAAATTTTCAAATAATAAATTGAAATTAATGTGATTGGGTGTGTACATCCCACCTTGTTAAAACTTGGCAATTATTCTGTAACAATAAGGCACTCATTTCAGAAACGTTATTCATTTTGTATATTTCTGTGAGCTCAATATACATGTGATAAATATATATTAAGCTCATATAATGGCCTGTAAATTTCTCAAAGCTGTTCTACATGACTGATATTATTTCACTGGAAGCGTAGTGGAAATTTGCTTGCATGTAAGGATATGGCTTATGCCAACCTTAGAGCTGAGAAACACCAGTAAAATTGGACCAGCTCCAAGGAAGCTCCTGGGCTTTAATGGTTCAAGATAATTTCTGAGAACATCAGGCAAAGATTTTCTTTTGTGGAACTGCAGAATCTTTATGTTAAAATATGCAATTCTCTGCCACATCAAATGCCGATGTGCATGCCTCTTCGATTAAGAAAGAATAGTTATTGTTATTGCGATTTTCAATAAATCAGCCATGGATGATAGTTAATTTGATAATTTGTCTGATTAAATGAATGCAGTTAATTTTATGGAAGTAAATTATTTTAATATTTCATTGTAAAATAAGACTGGAAGAATTTAAGCACACAATGTTAACAGCTCATGCTGTACTTCAAAGAGGTCTTCGGCAGCGAACAGACAAGTGGGAAATGTATGTGTTTTGATCAGAAAGGAACAGAAGATGGAAAGAAAAATCTATATATCTCATTTAAACTGCATGTCATGCACTGTCACAGAAATGAACACAGAGAAATCAGTGATGAATGACCATGTACAGACGGTAAAGCACTAATAAGCATAGCTCCTCACTTCAAAGGTTATGACAATAGGGAAAACAGACCGGAGCTGCAGTAAAATTCATATCTTACACTACAACACAAATATGCAAGAGGCAAACTGAAGCAAGATGTTTTATCTCCTTACTTGAAGCATATGTTTCCCCTGTGAAAGATGGCACTTCTCACTTCCACTCACTGCAGTACATTCCCATTATTCATCTTCTAGACAGCAGCTCTGCTGGGATTGGGAGAAAAAGACAAAGTAAACCTGGGAACAGTTTACAGGTAATAAGTTTAAGCAAATGTTTATGACAACCACATTATAATTAATTACTCACCAGTCACTTAGTAAACATACACTTACAGACAAGGATTTTTTTTAAATTTGCTCACAGCCCTACCTGATGGAAAATTTGAACAGCTGGACAGCCCATTCAGACTTTTTTACCTGCAAGCAATTAACCTCTCATTGTACTTAATGCTCAGGATATTATGTATATCATTCAGCCTTTCAATAAAATCTGGAGCATCTCTTTATTTAAGAAATTATTTTATGACTTGATTCAAACTATTTTCCAGAAATATTTTGGGAACTGGTTTCTTCCTTTTTGATTCATGAAGGCACAGAATAAAAAAAGGACACAGGCCATGACTGAGTCAGAATAACAAACTAATAATATTGCTCAGAATCATCTATTCAACTAATTTAGCTGTGCTGGTTTTGTCATGCTAGCAATAACATAGAGTTCCTTTTCCATCCTGTTTAAACTTAAGAAAACATCCTATTGGCACCCAGGACAATTGCAGCTTGAAAATGCTGTAACCCCTATAGTACGTTTGTGAAAATATTACTTCAATAGCCAATTTTGATTAATATGTATCAAGCACAATTGATGCCGTGCCAATATTAAAAGGGATATCAACATCATGGACGTTATAGCCTTACTAAAGTGCCCTGGTGGAATATATACAGATTTAATATTTATTGTCTTATTTTAGGAACAAGACCCTGAGGAATTGTGGATTATTTTCAACATGGTAATTCCACAGGTCACACAAGATAATCTTCTACATAATATGTTTCATTGCATGGAACAGAACAAATCCACAAATAGTAGACATATCTCCAAGAATTAACTCAAAAAGCACTATTTAAATTTTTCACCATCCAGAGCAATTCTTTTCATTAATGATTATAACCTACTTGAATAAAATACACAGGTAATTCAATCTACTAAATTATTTGATTAGTAGAAACAAAAAAAGCAGATCACTGGCAAACCAAAGCAATTTAGTGTATTTTTGCATTGTTATTCCAGAATCTTATACACTTAAAAGGTTCTTTGCAAGTCACAGCCAGCTTACATATACTGTAAATTGGATGTAAGCCAAATTACATCCATGACAGCTTGGATCAGACCTGATGAACCATCTGGTCTGTCCCTGTTCATCGTCCATTGTGCATTTGTTGAGATGTGTTCCTATGAATATTTCTGCTGGATGGTGACCAGAATAATGTGATTTAGCTGACATCAGTTTTATATGCAGAAATATCCATGACTAGAATATTATTGTAGTCCATCTGGCCCATGACAAAGTTCAAATTATGTAGACCCATGTACTTTAATGGAGTTCCTCACCAGGTATCAGTTCAATTTTAATTTACTATTACTAATGAAAATTTAAAGGAATTGCAGAATCTGAAAATCTAAAATAAAATCAGAAAATGTTGAAAACATTCAGCAGATGGGAAATCATCCATGAAAGGAGAAATAGGATTAACATTCCAACTGGAAGATACTTCATCAGGACCAGAAAGAAAACAGAAAGCAACATAATATTAATTTGCAAAGAATGTGGGGAGGTATTGATAGGACAAAGGGTAACACTCTGATGGGTTGAGCCCAGGGTTGCCATGGAGATAAAGCTGTGTAAATCTTCCAGTCAAATAGATGAATCACTTCTTTACCTGGAAAGATTGTTCGGATTCCCAGATGGTGTAAAGGGCAAAAGTAGCAAGGATAAGAGTTGCATCTGCTGAAAATGCATGGCAAGTGTTAAAGGATGGAGAGTGCTTGGTGAAAACGGAAGACCTACTGTTCGTCACGTGCACAACTGTTATAAGTTATATACTTGTGATGCTGGCTCTGCTTTCATTCTCTCTCATTGTGTCCCACAGCCAAACTATTTGCAACACATTACACTTTGCGTAATCACCCCTTAACTGCTCTGTTAACCAGTCTGAGCAGAGGGACTATACAAAATATTCCTTCAGCAACCCTAACTTCACTCTGTCGTAAATGTTCCATCTGTCTTATCCAACCTTCTTCCATCTTCCCTGCAACTTAATACTAACATTTTATTTGTTTTTACCAGTTCAAAGAGGTTTTGACCTGAAAGTTTGACTGTTTCTCTTTCCACAAATGTTGTCTTACCTGCTGACTGTTTCCAGCATTTACAATTCTGTATGCAACAAACCTTTTAATTAGTGATGAACCAGTGTCCATTAATAGGACTAGATTAAGCCGTTACTACACTGTAATGCACATTTTTTACCACAAATATTCAAAAATAAACAAATAAAAATATATATTTTTAGTTGAAATATGAAAGTTGCCATGATTCAAAGTTCAATGTAAATTTATTACCAAAGTACATATATGTACAAAGTACGTATATGTACTACCTTAAGATTCATTTTCTTGTAGTGCAGGGGTTAGTGAAGTTTTCCCCTTTGCTTAAGAGCCTGATGGCTGAGTGGTAATAAGTGTTCCTGAACCTAGTGGTGTGGGATCTGAGGCTCCTGTATCTCCTTCTTGATGGCAGCAGCAAAAAGGGTACATGGACTGGATAGTGGGAGTCCTTGATGATGGATATTGTTTTCCTATGACAACTGTCATTGTCAATGTGCTCAGTAGTGGGAGGACTTTATCTGTGATGGAGCGGGCTGTATCCACTTTTCCATGCAAAGGCATTGGTGTTTCCATACCTGGCCATGAAGTAACCAGTCAGTATACTCACCAGTGCACATTTATAGAAATTTGTCAACATTTTAGATGATATACTGAATCTTCGCAAACTTCTAAGGAAGTACAAGTGCAGCCGTGCCTTCTTTGTAATAGTACTTATGTAATTTTTCTGAAATATTGTGAAATTTTCTGAAATAGTAACACCAAGGAATTTAAAGTTGCTGAACCTGGCCTCTTCTGATCCCCTAATGACAACTGTTCATGGAGCTCCTCTTGCAATGAATAATCAGCTCTTTAGTTTTGCTGACTTTGAGTGAGAGGTTGTTGTTATGGCACCAGATTTTCAATCTCCTTCCTATATGTAGATTCAGCATCACCTTTCTGCAGGACTTTGGGTTAGGAGCAAAGGGGACAACATAGTGACTGTCTCTTTCAAGTGACTGTCTTAGATACAGTGAGTTAAAGGAACTCCTTTAGTGCTAAAGCATTTACAATATCAATGATCATTTTTATTAAAAATTCACTTCTACATTAAATACAAGAAAATGTATTTTCTTGTAAGAAGCTGTTACTAATCTTCCAAGATTTTTCAGAACTGCAGGCCAGTTAGAACTGATTAGAAATGCACTTGTTCTAATGCATTTGAATGTCAAGGTAGAATAAATATAACATCACTTTGATGTTCCAATTCCAAAAATAAACACTGGATAGGATGAAGTAAGATTAGTTTTAACACAAGACATTGAATAAAGATTCATGTATACTGTAGTCAGTGATGTTACTTGCTGAGATGCATTTCAGATTGTTTTAATTAAGATAATTAAGTTTAACTGTTAAAATCTGTTCAAATAAAGTTTCTTAATTAAAACAATCTGAAATACATCTCAGCAAGTAATATGTAGTTGACTGAATAAAAAAAAATAAGTGCTCGGGGTAGTAAATGAAGAGATTTCACAGGAATTTGAGTCCAAGTCAAAGCACTCCACGGTCAAACGTCAGCGATTCCGGAAGTCATGTCAGCAGGTGCGAAAGAAACCGGCCATCCCTAGGTCGGAGAGATGAGGTTCAGGTGGTGGGTCCAGATGTGAATGAGAGACAGTGACCACCTTTCCACCCCATCAGGGTCAGAGGTCCATGCCAGTCCTAAAGTTGAAGTCTATGTGACTCCAGAATTTGAGGCCCAAAGGTCAAACTTGGTGAAGTCTAGGAGTCAAAGTCAATGGTCAAAGCCCAGAGCCCAGCTACTATGGTAGAGAAGCCTGAAGACTGAACACTAAAGGTAAAGGCCCAAAGGAGCCATGCTGGTCTAGAAGAACCACAAAAGTTCATTGCCGGGACTAGAGTTCCATGCAGGTCCGGAAGGTGAGACCTGAAGGTCAAGCTCATGACTGGCGAGTCCTGTGTGAAGTCCAAAATTGGAAACCTGATGTCTGAGAGTCTGAGAATCTGCAATAAGACCCAGAGGCAGCTCTCCTGGGGTTGGAGGGATGTCTGTGTGTGTGTGTTTGTATGTGAGTGGGTGGGAGGAAGGGATGGGAAAGGGATTGTTTTTGCTGTTGTTTTCTTGTTTTGTTATTATTGTTGTTACCGCTTGTGTGTTCTGCAGAACATTGGGGACATACTATGTTGGTGTTGGAATGTGTGGTGACACTTGCTGTGCTAGTTCTTAACACAAACAACACATTTCACTGCACATCTTGATGTAGGTGTGATAAATAAATATAAATTTGAATGGAACCAACAAGAGGGAGAAAACCTACTTGATCTCTTCCTCAACAATCTATCTGTCATTTCTCAGCTCTGCCACCCTACCACAATCGGTTGTGAGCAGTGGGAAACAACTGAACAACTCAGCAATGAGGGAGCACAGTACATCAGCAAAAAACAAAGCCAAATATTTGCAAGAATCTTCAGCAAGACGATGCTCCTTGGTCTCCTTCAGTGGTCGCCAGTCTTCAGCCAATTCAATTCACTGCACATGATATCAAGAAGCTGTTAAAGGCATGGAATACAACTAAGGCTATGGGCTCTGGCAATAGTACTGAAGACTTTCTCTCCTGAACCTGGTGGCCAAACTGGTCCAGTACAGCTACAACACTGGCATCGCTCTGGCAATATGGAAAATTATTCAGATATCTCTTGCCTATAAGAATCAGGACAAATACAACCGCCACCCTGTTAGTCTACTCGATCATTAGCAAAGTAATGGAAGAGAAAATTGATGGTGCTTTCAAGCAGCAATTATCAACAACCAGTTCACAGAAGCTATGTTTGGGTTCCAAAGTCATTGAGCTCCCGACTTCATTAAACGCTTATATGGACAAAAGAGTAAATGTCCTTGATGCCAAGGTAGCATTTGATAGAATTCAGCATCAAGGAGCCTTTGTCAAACTGTGGTCCGTGGGAATTGGAGGAAAACACTGCGCTGATTAGAATCATACCTAGAAGGTACTTGTGGTAGTTGGAGGACATCTCTACATGAATTCCACAAGGTAGTGTCATAGGCCAAAGCACCTTCAGCTGCTCTGACAATAATCAAAGGTCAGTCTAAAGATCAGAAGTAGGGATGTTTAGTGAAGATTGTGTATATTCAGCACCATTCATGACTAATCAGATAATGAAGTACTTCATAACCAAATGCTTCATGAGTTGGGCAATATGCAGGCCTAGGCTGAAAGGTGACAAGTACTGTTCCGGTCACAAAGTGCTGGCCAATGACAATATTCAACAAGGGAAAGTCAGCTATCATATTCAATGGCATTCCCATCACTAAATAACCCACCATCTATACCCTGGGAGTTTCCATTAACTAAAAACTGAACTGGACTAGCTATATACACAATATGGCTACAAACGCAGGCCAAAAACAATCCTGCAGCTGGCAGCTCAACTTCTAACTCTACAAACCTGTCCACCATCTAAACGCTCTGTCAGGAGGGTAGTGGAATCTTCTTCATTTGCCTGAATTAGTCATTACACAGTCATTGCAGTTTATACCATCCACAGCAACCACACCAATATTCCCACGATAGCACCTTCCAAATCCACAGCCTTGAAGCTGCCTTTCAAGCCACATACCATCCTGACTTGGAAAAATATCACTATTCTTTTATTGTCATTGGGAAAAAATCCTGAAGTTCCCTCCTTAATGGCCATGTGGGCATATCCACACATCAAGGACTACATCAGCCCACCACTGCCACTTCTCAAGAACAATTAAGATGGGTAATAAAATGCTGGTTCAGTCTCTGAAGTACATTTCCATTGAATTAGTAAAATATAAAAAAACACATTTTCAATGAGGAATGAAACTTCAGTTTTATATCATGATGATACTTACTGCAAATTACAAATGGAAGTTAGTTCTTTGGAATTTGTGGTCATTGGTGACAAAATGGTAGTCACAACTATCTTTGAAGAAAACTGCCCACAAAGAGTGCAGGTCCATGGGACTAGGCAGATTAATGGTTTGGCACAGAATCGATGAGTCAAAGGGCCTGTTTCTGTGTTGTAGTGTTCTATGATTCTATGACTCTAAATATAACCCCCTTTCTCCAATGTCTGCTATAAGGCACCAACTCAAGGGGATTTCTGGTGTCTAGGGTAAGTGATAACATTGCTAAATTTCAACTCCCATGGGCAGCAAACTAGGAAGAAAAAGGTTTGATTTTTCTCTAGATTTTCATTGAATATACAAAGTGATTATAATTATAAAACATTAATGAAGGAGCTTAAATATAACAAATAGCTATAAACAATATTACATACATTTCAATGGGATTGCCTGAATCTGGAGCACTGGACTGAACCATGCAGCTGGATCAGGCATTTTTCAGCAGCGATAGACATTGGGGAAATATCGATGTAGTTAAGGCACTTCCTTACCAGGAAAGAAGACAGTAATATCTTGAACATCGAGTGTCCACTGATAAAGGTTCAGTGGGGGTCTCCCAAGCTGCAAATCAAAGAGCTAAATTCAAGTAGATCTTTATCTGTTCACTGTGTAGTACATTTGAGTGCTCTAATTTCTTAGTAGTGATATCAATTGTTCATCCCACCTCAGTAGAAGAGGATTCTTCATCAATGTTGGAGGAGATTCTCAGGGATAACATTTATTCACATTTGGAAAAGCAAAGGGCTTATTAGGAATGGATTCGTGCAGGACAGGTTATGCCTTATAAATGTGATTAAGATTTTAAGGAGGTGATTAAGATGATTGAGGGTAGGCTGTGGATGCTGTTGACATGGACTTTAGTAAGGCACTTGGCATGGTCCTTCTTGGTAACTGATCCAGAAGATGCATGGGTCCATGGTCAATTGGTATATTGAATTCAGAACTGGTATGGCCACAGTAGACAGAGGGTGGTGGTGGAGGTGTGCTATTCTGACTGGAAGTCAGTGACAACAGTGATCAGAATTTGGACCTCGCTATTTATGTTAAATAAATGACTCCAATGAAAATATTGATGGGTAGATCAGTAAGCATGCTATCAACACAAAATTTGGTGGAGTTATGGATAGTGAGGAGGTCTTCAAAGGATATACCATAGATCAGTTTTAGATATGGCGGAGCTTAATCCATCAAGTGTGACGTATTACATTTGAATTCCCAAGTACAATAGGAAAGTATTCAGTAAATGGGTCCTTAGGAGTATTAATGTATAGACGGATCTCAGAGTCCAGGTCAATAGATGCATGAAATTGGCAACAAGGGTAGATAGTGGTAAAGAAGGCTTATGATATACTTGCTCATTTGGCTGAGCTGTAGAATATAAACCTAGGGAAGTCATTCTGCAGCTTAGGTTAACCATATATGTAGCATCACACAATTACAAGAAGGATGTGGAGGCTTTGTAGAAAAGGCATAAGAGCTTCATTAGAATTCTGCCTAGATTAAGTGGTATTAGCTATAAGGAGAGGTTGGACAAGCTTGGATTGGTTTTCTCTGGAGCACAGGGAGCTGAGAGGAGTCCTGACAGAAATTAATAACACTTTGAAAGGCATAGATAGAGTAGATAATCAAAGTCTTTTCCCTCAGAGTAGACATTTCAAATACTAGAGTGTGATGGCATTGGGTTTGCAGACCAAGAAGTTTTAAACTCAGACAGAAATCTTAAGCCCTCTCTGACACAGATACTTAGGGGTACCTTCACTAAGGGGAGGTTATACTGTAACCATCTACTCTTAAAAGGCAATCACTTCCCTGTTTATTCTTTGTATATTCTTCCCTGTTTAGCTGCAATACCCACTATTTGAGTGGTGGGTCTCCCTCTCTACCAAGTAGGAGGCAATTCCAGCTAACAAAGATAGTTTAAGCACAGCACATTTATTTTTAATTATGCATGCCTACATTTTGATAAAATTCTTAAAGCATGTTTAAAAAGCACAGAGGTTTTCTATCTTATAAATGATATCCAAATTGCAAATAGTTTCTAAAGCACAAAGTATTTCCATAACACGGGTACAATTCCTAAAAACTAAAACAACATTCCAATGAGTTAAAGATGAACAAATCATCCATTGCAGAAACTGGAGGCAGAGGAATAGATTCTAGTTCACCTTGTCTTCTTCATTCTTTGACCCTGACTGTTTGCTTATTTTTATACTGTATTTTTGCCACTGGGGTGACCTCATATGCATGTGATTTTTTTTTAGATACCTTTTCACAAAGATGGTCCAAAAGCTTCTGGGGACAGAGTTCCCTGATGGTCACATTTAATGCCATGAGAGGTGACCCTCTGAGTACACAAATTTTCCAATTATCGATGGATCAGCTATTTGATGTTTTAAGTGATAGTATCATTCTTGTCAGCAAACTTCCTTGAACTAAATAAATTATCCCGTGTTGTCTGGTTTGATACAAGCCGAAATAACATAAACCCATTGACCTACACTGAGCAATTAGCCTTGTGCTGTGGATCAGCATTCTGTGTTCTCTAGGCAGTGCTGTTTGTTTGCAAACCTGTACTTTTAACTTTAGACTGATTATTGCTTGCCATTTATATTAAGAACTGGAGGCTGGCTTCCATTTATGACAAGAAGCTGAACAAAGAATACTGGTTGGAAGTTTAACTTACTCAGAAACAATGCTTTGATCTCTAGAAGAGTCAAGTGCAATGTTTGAAGGCAGAGATTGGCAAAAAAAAGGCTCCCTGGCCCTGGACAGTGAATTTCTATCTCAGGATGACATTGCTTTAAAGCTGAGAAGCGGGAACATTTCAAGGAGTTAATGGGGCATTTTTTGCTCTTTTGTTTTTCCACAGAGAGATAAATGCCTTGAACATGTTACCAGGAAAAGTAGTGGAAGTGGGCCAGGTAGTGGCAACTAAGAGGCACATGAAATGCAGATAATGGAAAGATGTGGATTATATGCAGGCAGAAAGTTTTATTTTAATTTGGAATCATGGTGTGCACAGGCATCACAGGCCAAAGGGCCTGCCCTTGTGGTGTGCTATTATATGTTTAATGTTCTAATTGTGCTGTGTGCCTTATGTACAATTTTGCACTAAATCTATCATGGACTGCAACAAAGCATGGGCTAAAATGTCAGTTAAGATTTAATATGAGTATAGTATATCATTAATAAACTCACGTACACCTTAAAAAATGATTAACATTTTCGGATGACCTTTCAATGAGACTACTGCCTAAATACCTGATGATCTGATCTTTTATTTTTATTTCTTACTTCCTGGTTACAAACAGTGTACTTCATGGAGGCAAGTTGAATAAATGACTGCTATCTCTGATTTAACTTGTAAATGCATGGAAATTACACATTTTCTGCCAGTTTCCCAATTTAAATGCAAACTCCCAGTTCTGCCTTTATTACACCTGCAAAATGCATGCCTTTTATTTCAACTGAGATCTGTTGCTATTCAGAGCAGCTGTTGATGTGATCTTCTTCTTTTTGCACCACAGTATTAAAAATGCAAAAAAAAAGTCAGAATGTTTTACAAAGAGTTTAACCCATTTCAAGGCCTAATGATGACAAAATTGAATGCTTTACAATGTGAATCTGTCCAGTCACAAGGAGCCTGCGGCAGTTGAGAACTGCACAAAGACACAGAAGAAAAATCTTTAATGACAGTCTTTTATGGATCAACCGCAATCATGTCTTTCATGTGTTTCTGTGAAGCACCTGGTAACTACAGCTGCATCATAATATATGATTTAAGTGTAAACTGGTTCCCCAGTGGCCTGGAGATTCAAACCTCGTCATCAAGAGCTGCATCTGTGAAGTATATAATTAATCACTATGCTTACAATGGTGTCTGGAGTAGCTGTGCAGACCTCAGATCTTGAAGCCATTTGTGTGCCAGGAGATGCAGACATTTGTGTGAAGTTAAAAGTTAACTCATTGGTTTTTGCCTACTGTTTTGATTTGACACACACATGCAAAAGAACTCAAATGTTGTGCTATGACAATATTAGTAAATAGTTGATGGCATGCACCTGCGAACATTTATTCATAGAAACTCAAAGCAGAACTGGAACTAACACACAGCTAAGTCTATTTATGTGGCTCACACCTGACGTGAAATGTAGTGAAATGTAGAGCTGAAACTTCAGCTATACTACTGGTCATGAACTGATACGCTGCAGAATATAAAGTTATAATTACAGTAATTGTACATGAATTGCAATGGCATAACTAACAGTTTCCTTAAAAGAATATCTGCATGTGAGGGTAATTTTGTGGTGGTCACCTTGATGGGGGTAACAATTAAGAAAATAAGGAAGGCAGAAAGACCTGATCACTTTCTTGTAATCAAGAGGATAAACAGACAAGCAAAGAAACAATTATACAGGGCACAAATGCCAACCGTCTTTGATCCATCACTATTTTTCTGCTGCTATTTGAATGAAAAAGGTAGCACTTGGAGAATTTTAAAAACAAGTTTACACTTTATGCCAATGTCAAAATAATGAGGAAAAAGAGAGGTGTGAGATGAAAACACAAAAGGCGTCTCTACAGCAGACACTTAATGAATAGAAAGTTCATTTTAGATTCAATGCTGCATGTTGGTTGCTCAAAAAACAAATAAATAAAGCTAAATAACTTCAGAAAAGAAATCTTCTGGTACTTTCAGCAGCACTAGACATGTCTTAAGGGAATTTAAGGGGTTGCGAGAGGATACAAATGGTATCACATACAGCATCTGTAGTTGTGAAATGATGAGACAGAGAAGTATATTGTAATATTACACTGTGGATCTCCTGCTTGTCAATGAACAGTTGCCATCTGGTATCATTCTATCCCTGTTGCTAATGAGCACTTTCCTCTTTTTAAAAAAATACACAATAGAACTCTGTCTTTTCTTAAGTAAAATATATCTCTGTACCTTATACTTTTATCAACACCTCTGAGCTAAACAAGAACAGACTAGTGGATACAATGTGCAGAAAAAAAACAAAAGATATGCAGAGCTCTCTCTTCTCATATAATAGAGCTATTATTTTCAATTTCTGCCCCAGGTAGTTAGGTGGCAAGCATTTTTAGATGGTCACCGTGTCAAGCATTGACAACATGTCAAGCCTCACATTTTTGGTGACGAAGCGACATGCTCCCTTTCCACCAAAATACAGAATCTTAATGGTTTACGAATTCAGCCACACTGATAATGCTATGTAAAATTTTAAAAAAAACAATGTGACTTTGTATATTCTTTCAAAAAAGGGGACATTGTTCCCGTACAGTTACAGTCCAGCCCTGAAACTTTGTACTGTGCCTAACTCATCCATTCAGTTTCTGTTTTTAATCACACTTATCCAAAGGAGTAATTTCTCATTACACAACTCAAAAAAGCATTACACTAGATATAACATGCTTCTATTGAAGAGCAAACATGAGGAGATCTGCAGATGCTGGAAATTCAAACAACAACACACACAAAATGCTGGTGCAACACAGCAGGCCAGGCAGCATCTATAGGGAGAAGTGCTGTCGACGTTTCGGGCCGAGACCCTTCATCAGGACTAACCAAAAGGAAAGATAGTAAAAGATTTGAAAGTAGTGGGGGGAGGGGGAAATGCGAAATGATAGGAGAAGACCGGAGGGGGTGGGATGAAGCTAAGAGCTGGAAAGGTGATTGGCGAAAGTGATACAGAGCTGGAGAAGGGAAAGGATCATGGCACGGGAGGCCTCAGGAGAAAGAAAGGAGGGTGGGATGCACCAGAGGGAGATGGAGAACAGGCAAACAACTAAATATGTCAGGGATGGGGTAAGAAGGGGAGGAGGGGGATTAACGGAAGTTAGAGAAGTCAATGTTCATGCCATCCGGTTGGAGGTAGCATTAACGTCCCATTCCCATTCTGATATGTCTATCCATGGCCTCTACTATCAAGATGAAGCCACACTCAGGTTGGAGGAACCTTATATACCGGCTGGGTAGCCTCCAACCTGATGCTACCCCACCCCCCCCCCCCTTTCTCCTGAGGCCTCCCGTGCCATGATCCTTTCCCTTCTCCAGCTCAGTATCACTTTCGCCAATCACCTTTCCCGCTCTTAGCTTCATCCCACCCCCTCCGGTCTTCTCCTATCATTTCGCATTTCCCCCTCCCCCCACTACTTTCAAATCTCTTACTATCTTTCCTTTCGGTTAGTCCTGACGAAGGGTCTCGGCCCGAAACATCGACAGCGCTTCTCCCTATAGATGCTGCCTAGCCTGCTGTGTTCTATCAGCATTTTGTCTATGCTTCTATTGAACTTCATTTTGACTTTTTTCTTACTGTGCAATCACCTTTTCCATAATTCCTGAGAAAAACATCAGAGCCAAGGTCAAAGAGAATAACTGAATCATTTTCCAGTCTCTGCTCACACTCTATGAAACATGTCACATACTCTATGCCATATATGTCAAACTCAAGGCCCGCGGGCCAAATCCGGCCCGTGGTGGAATTATCTTTGGCCCGCGAGATAATATCTAATTACTATTAAAGCTGGCCCCAGTAATCGAAGCGCCTATGGCGTATGATATGGCTAATGCTGAGTTTATTCAGGTACCAGGTTTTCAGGGTTTTTAGTGTTTATTCGGCAGTCTTGCTTGGCAGTCTTCTTCATAAGAAATGGAATTTGTAAAGTGAAACACTTTGTAGTTATAGCAGAGACTGAGACACATGAGAGCAGGCTGAAAAAACGGAGGCAACGAAAGCTGCGTTCGCACGCGTCCGACTGATCCGGCCCGCATGAAGCTGCATTTTGCTCAATCCGGCCCGTGACCTAAAATGAGTTTGACACCCCTGATCTATGCTATTGATGTTCTGCATTTTCCAAGTTCTAGAATATTTGTTACTTCCATTTTCCCAAAAAGAAGCCTTCCTGCTCTCTGTGTGGAAATTTAGCAGCTTACTTACAGATTACATTTTTCCATAAAGTCACATATTAGTTACATTTATAACTGTGCAAATGGTGGTTTGCAGTTTTTAAGAAATGCATATCCGGTGTTTATTACCTGTCAAAATCAATTTTTTCCGTGTATTGATTTGTTTTGTCACAAATTGAAATTGCAGCTTTTATGGAGAAGGAGCAGGAGAATGGATTGAGAGGATGATAAAGCAACCATGATCTAATGATGTAGCATGCAATGGGCCAAATGATCCAATTCTTCTCCCATGTCTTATTGTCTTACAAAACCCCCTTCCCCACCCTGAGCAATGCTGGCCTTGAAAAATGTCAGTCTGCTCAGTATGATTATCCCATGTATTCTTCTGAGATACATAGCATTCACCATTGGGAACATCTTCAAATGATCGACAATCATTAGATGATCCTGTGACCCTGTGACCTCTGTCTCAGAGGCCGATGTTAGGCTGTCTTTAAAGACAGTGAACCCTCGCAAGGCGGGAGGTCCTGATGGAGTACCTGATAAGGCTCTGACAACCTGTGTCAACCAACTGGCAGGATTACTCAAGGACATTTTCAACCTCTCACTGCTATGGGTGCAAGTTCCCACTTGCTTCAAAAAGACAACAATTATACCAGTGCCTAAGAAGAATAATGTGAGCTGCCTTCATGACTATTGCCCCATACTCACATCTACAGTGGTGAAATGCTTTGAGAGGCTGGTCGTGACTAGAATGAACTTCTGCCTCAGAAAGGATCTGGAACCATTGCAATTTGCCTAACGCCACAATAGGTCAACAGCAGATGGCTCAATGGCTCTTCACACAGTTTTAGACCACCTGGACAACAAGCACCTATGTCAGGATGCTGTTCATCAACTATAGACTCAGCATTTAATACCGTCATTCCCACAATCCTGATTGAGAAGTTGCAGAACCTGGGCCTCTGTACCTCCCTCTGCAATTGGATTCTCAACTTCCTAACCGGAAGAGCACAAACTGTGTGGATTGGTGATAACATCTCCTTCTCACTAATGATCAACACTGGTGCACCTCAGAAGTGTGTGCTTAGCCCACTGCTCTACTGTCTATATATCCATGATTCTATGGCTAAGCATAGCTCAAATTGCATCTATAAATTTGCTGACGATACAACCATTGATGGTAAAATCTCAGGTGGTGATGAGAGGGCATACAGGAGTGAGATATGCCAATTAGTGGAGTGGTGTCACAGCAACAACCTGACATTCAATGTCAGTGTGACGAAAGAGCTGATTGTGGACGTCAGGAAGGGTAAATGTAGAAACACATACCGATCCTCATAGAGGGATCAGAAGTGAAGAGATTTAATGGTTTCAAGTTCCTGGATGTCAAGATCTCTGAGGACCTAACCTGGTCCCAACGTATTGATGCAGTTATAAAGAAGGCAAGTCAGTGGGTATACTTCATTAGCAGTTTGAAGAGATTTGATATGTCAACAAATACATTCAAAAACTTCTATAGACGTTACGTGGAGAGCATTCTGACAGGCTTCATCACTGTCTGGTATGGAGGGGCTACTGCACAGGACCAAAAGAAGCTGCAGAGGGTTGTAAATCAAGTCAGCTCCATCTTGAGCACTAGCCTACAAAGTACCCAGGGCATCTTCAAGGAGCAATGTCTCAGAAAGGCAGCATCCATTATTAAGGACCTCCAGCACCCTTATCTCACTCTTGCCATTGGGTAGGAGGTACAGAAACCTGAAGGCACACAATCAGTGATTCAGGAACTGCTCCTTCCCCTCTGTCATCTGATTCCTAAATGCATATTGAACCCTTGGACACTACCTCACTTTTTTAATGTATAGTATTTCTGTTTTTTGCACAATTTTTTAATCTATTCAATATACATATACTGTAATTGATTTAGTTATCTTATTTATTATTATTGTTTTATTTTGTTATTCTTTTCCTTCTATGTTATGTATTGCATTGAACTGCTGCTGCTAAGTTAACAAATTTCATGTCACATGCTGGTGATAGTAAACCTGATTCTGATTCTGATTCTCATTCACTTGAACATTTTAAGAATGAAAACTCTTTCATGTGATTACAATTTCTGGGTCATCAACAGAACTGTTTTTGCACATATGAATGCCATCATGTCTTACCTGTTCTAATGGAAAACTAGCAATACCAGTAACCCTTAGCGCTGAAGGTGCTATCTTTCACCTGTGAAAGTGAAGCAGTTAAGATCATCTCTACATGTATGATATTTCTGAAGGTGCGGTGACCAGCAGATTGGGAGACTTTGACAGAGATCTAAAGCACTGGTTTAAAAGTTTGATGATCAGCTTCCTTAGTGCACTAAGTAAATGCAACCTTCGTGGGGAGTACATTCATGGGCTTGGCCTGTGGTTTTCTGCAAAATGTCACAAGGCTCATTGTCAACAGCCTTGGAAAATCTAAGCCTATAAATACATGAATGTGATCCAGCAGAACGTCACATTCTGAAGACTGTGTGGGAGTAGGTTTACCCACGCATGGGCAGGGTTTCACCTTCTGCCCTGAGGGCCCTGATTGCCGTACATGGCCTGTCATTGCTGACACCTCCAATAAAGGATTGTTGCCAGCTGTGTCACCTAGAAGCACTGGTTGAATGAGTGTATCAGTGGTTAAATGCTGGAGAAAGTGCTCACTGTCATTTATGGCACCACCTATGGACCTTGGAAGCAGCATTAAGCATCCTTCAACCACTCCTGAAGGTACCTGATTAGATCTCCCGAAGTCAGTCGAACTTTTTATGAAATTATCAAAAAAGCAACTACATAACTTGATGGTGTCTCGGTTGTTTGTTATGATTTGTAGGTTGTAAGTAAGTGCCCCAGTTTATGTAAATGAGAGAATGATTGTTTGGACCATCTTACTCATGAAAACTCAGCAAGTGATGTATCATCGAGGCAATCAAATTTCTAAGTAACATTTCTAAAATCCAATGCGTTTTTTCTAAGTTTAATTTAAAAATATTTTCAATGTCATGTAAACACAAAAGATGAACAACAAAAGCCATTTTTGTCCTTTGAAATATCCATAATTTATATCAAGATTTAATATTCTGAACAGCGTACGTAGAATGGCTCCTTTGTGCTGTGCCCTCATATAAAAATTTACTTTACCTCAATCAAATCAGTAAACCGAAGGATATGGTTGAAACATAATACCACAGATCAGCCCTCATCATTGCCAAAAGTCAAGCAACCTACATTAAATCTGCCATTACAACAACCATTCAACTAAACATCATAATTCTCATCTCAATTGTATCTAAAATGTTTGAGTCGCAGTATGAAACTGGTATTACAGTTGTAAGCTAATAATTTAAGTTACAGTGGATGCCTATCATTGTCCTGCCTCAGTGAAACCCAGAATTCATAAAGTTGAAACTATATTATTGATATTAATTCCCCACCCCACCTCCCCTTTTCATCTCCTCTCCTTGGCTGATGTTTGCAACTATGGGAACATTTCATCTTTATGTGCACGTGCAGTGGGGTGAACAGATGCACTGTATACACAGAGTGAGGACAGAGATGCACAGATATACAAGGGGGGGCAAATAAAGGAAGGTGAAAACCCGGTAAATTGAAATGACTGGAAAACTTGATGGTTCCTGGACATTGATAAAGATTGAAGCTAGCATTAGTGAAGTAAATTTTGGCACCCGATATGACTTAACACCATAGTTTTCTCCATGGCTGGTGTTTTCCTTTTATTATAAAACAATCAAATGCAGCTGTTAAGTCAGTAATTATTTTTTGGGCCAGATTTTGCTTAATGTGACTCATAACATGCATTCGACCCTTTGCTGGCCCTGTAACCACACTAACATTTTGTGGCTTCCGATGACTCCATGGTTTCCAGTGAGGTTTTGGTTCAGTGTATGTACTATAAGTAGAGAAAGCAGTAAGAGGTCATTGGAACTATGGGCGAGATACCCTCAGATTCTTTGTTCAGCCGACGGCCGTTGACAGCTTGTACTGAAACAGGCCTGTTTCTCATTCTTTAAATATCATTGAAAGCCTAGAGAATCTCCTGCTAGACTTCAGCACAAATCAACCCATTACTTCTTTACTACGTTATTCATCCTCATGCTGCAGTTTCAGGTAGTGTTTTCAATAGCTTTAATGCTTTACACAAAGTCCAAGAATGACATTAGGTTGTGCTCAGATTAAATGGAACAAGTGCCAGAATGGTGAGGTTTGATTTCAAACATGCATGCATTTTATTGTCACCTGCTTTCCAAATGAGGACATGTGTTGGTCAAAAACAAAATGCAGTCTGATGTAGTTTTCATTTGTTATTGGGAAATAGATAATGATGGAGATTTAAAGGAAGCCAGCTAGTAAAATTTAATTTGTTCGCAGCGTGTATAGGAACTGCTGTTTGTGTTTCAAAATAGCAGCAGGATAAAATGACTGACAACATACACGACACACTTAAATTCTGAACAGCTGGATGAGATGGGTGATGTGACAGTGGAACATGGGGGAGGGGGAAATGTGACAAATAGGAATGTGCAGCCATCCTGCTAACAAAACATTTCATCCAACTAAGGATGTCAGTCTGTGGAAAGTGCAGGTTTCCAAAGGCATGTATGGTGTGAAAAAGTGCTGCTTCTATTATGAAGCATTGCATCTTCTGTAATAAATAGGTTTTTCCACAGTTTTAATCAAAGCATATCCCAGAGCAAGTTACTGGAACAGATCACTGAAAGATTCTGAAAGTGATCTGTTGAACAAAACAACAATTCAGATTCAAGGCTATTACATCATAAAACACTACAACCTCTGTCTCAGCTTCTAGCAAAGCCACCAGATACCACCTACTAGATAGCCCTTGGCTATAGTACATTAGGCTGCCTGGAGGCAAAAGCATTTCAGGTTTGAGAGAAGTTTAGAACATGCATTCTGTTTCAGGTTTATATCAAATGACTCTATTACAAGTTATTTTAACATGGTTTGCTTATTTCTTCATTTCATTTTCTTTCTCGGTTTCTAAGATTACATATGACAAAGGCCTGACAAATTATCTCTTTGTTTAAAAGGATTAGCTCATTCTCCAACGTGGAGTGAAAACATTCTTTCTTTGATGGCTGTCCAATCAAAGTTTAATATTACAGTTCTTTCCCCTTCTACCTTTTTGCAGAAATATAGTATATTCCTTGAAAGAAAGACGTCAGGACTTTTCCTTATATGGATATAAACAGAAATAAGAGAAATATCAGTCATCAGGTTTTCTTTATCCTGTAGTTATTTTCATTTTGCATTTTTCTTGTTTACCACAAGTCGGATAGCTTTCAAATAAATCAAAGGCAAATGCACAGGCCAATCTACAACTGCCACTGTTACATTTATTCTAAAATATGCTACAAACATTTTAAAAACAGGCTGAAATTTCGCAATAAATTAATTTTACTCCAGCTTTGTCTGATATTCTAAAGGATTTCGAGCAAGTTAAACATTTTTGTTCATATTCAGTGTCAAAGTTCATGGACTGGTGAACTTAATTTTAAGTTTTAGATTTCAAAGAGAAATTCCAAACCCTAGTTCTGATGTCATCGTAATCTACTGTATCCTAACCAAGTTGTGTGACCAATGCTGGCAAAATTTGATATGCAGAAACAGTTGATTGTGCACCATGGGTGACAGACAATTCATTCCAAATTGACAGGCAAATTGCACCCGTCATATTTGCAGCGTGAGTATCTTGAAAAGGACACCAGCTTATACAGTGCCATCGTCCATCTGAAATATGTGAAGTAAGACTTTCACAATATCAACCAACACGTAATGCCGAGCAGTAGGTTGATAGGTGATAAGGTGAGGCAGGTTATCCCACTGAAAAACGCTGTAAAAGTATTCAAGATTCAAGATTGTTTAATGTCATTTCCCGTACATGCGTATAAAGGAGAACAAAATAATTATTACTCTGGATCCAAAACTGTGCAAAAACAAAACACAAGAAGATAAAGAACACAATAATAAAAACACAATAAAGATAAATACATAAGATAGCTTATATACATAGATTGATTGTATGTTCAGAAAGCGATGTTAGGTACAGGAGTGTCTGTACATAAGGTGACTCTGACAGGAAATTATAAAGTAATGGTGGTGGGTGTGTGGTGGGGTGTGTTAGAGGATGGAGGTATTGATCAGCATTACAGCTTGGAGAAACAAACTGTTCTTGAGGCTGGTAGTCCTGGCATAGATGCTACATAGCCTCTTCCTTGACAGGACTGGGACAAATACTCTGTAAGCAGGGTGGGTGGGATCCTTTATAATATTCCTGGCCTTTCTTCTAGCACCTTTCTGCATTTATGTCTTTAATGGCGGGTAGGCTGGTGCCAGTGATGCATTGGGCAGTTTGAAAAACTACCCGTTTTGAAAGGGTTCCATGGGGTTTCTTTGGTTCGTGCCAACCTACAGGAGGATGAAACTCAAGAGTTGTATTCTGTATGCATACTTTGATAATAAATGTCCTTTAATCTTTTGAATCTTTATAGAGCCAACATAATTCTTCACAGGACAACTTCCATACCATGCAGTGATGTGGCAAGTTAGGATGCTCTCTACTGCACATCTGTAGAATATTATTAGATTTTATATGCATAGATCAACTCTCTTCAGCTTCCTCAGAAAGCAGAGGTGTTGGTGAGCTTTCTTGTCGGATGTATCACAGTGCGAGATGTGCACTCCCAAGAGTTTGAAACTGCTCGCAGATTCCACTACCGTACAGCCGATGTATAGATACACATATACACACAGTTTAAACAATGTAATACAAAAGTGTGCTGGTTTTGGTGTTTTGGTAGTGTCTTTATCCCAGAATGTTAATTCTGTTGCAGCAGATGCTACTGACCTGTTGAGTAATCCTAACATTTTGTGTTCTTATTTGATTGGCATAGCCATCTTCTTCCATTGTTTAGTTTATGTGAATCTGCAAGGCACATTGCCTCCCAGATAAAACAGAACACTCTTCTTGTATTCAGTCTTCATGCAACGACAGCAGAGCCTGCTGAAAATGTACCATGCCGCCTATCTTGAAGCAAGTCACTATTATATCCACCTTGGCCTCCACCCCAACCTCAATGAAAATACATCCTGCCTTTAAGAATTGGAAGCAGGCTAGCATGAACTAATGCTAGCTACTCCAGGAATCAGACCTTGTTAATGGAAAATGACAACACCAGCACTATTCACACTGGCTGAGCACTGAAATCATAATGAGCAAACAGCAATAGAACTTGCATGTAGCGTGCTGTCCTGTGAGTGCAAATTAATTGTGTTCTGCTTTCTGTATCCATTTATGGGCTCCAGTTTGACTCAATCATCCCATGTTGCAAATTTTATTTTAGAGCCTTTGGAAATTTTATTTTCGGTTTAAAAAATCCCTTTTCATAGATTCCACCCTTTTCCTTTATATTCCGTGCTATTGTTAGTAAGGTTTAAGTAACAGCTTTTACTTTTTGAAGAAAACTCAAGTCCTAATGTCACTATCTTTTCTCTAATCTCTCCAGTATGTCCAAAGAATGACATGTTCTTTTGTGTGGCAATGCACACAAATTCTCTGAGCATGTAAGGAATCTGGTTGGTATGCTAGAATCCCTATAGGTTTTCATAAACCAAGAGACTCTGCAAATGCTGAAAATCCAGAGTAACACATACAAAATGCTGGAGGAACTCAGCAGGTCAGTCAGCAAGAATAAACAGTTGACATTTTGGGTTGTGACCTCTCATCAGGCCACTCTATTGGCTTTGCCTTATGACTCTGATGAATTAAAAGTTTCATAATTTTGTAAGTAAACTTGGATAATCCATTTTATCGATCATAAGACCGTAAGGCCATAAGATATAGGAGCAGAAGTAGGCCTTTCGGCCCATCGAGTCTGCCCCACCATTCAATCAGGGCAGTTCCAATTCTTCCAGTCATTCCAACTCCCCTGCCTTTTCCTATACCCTTTGATGCCCTGACTAATCAAGAACCTGTCCACCTCTGCCTTAAATGCACCCAGTAATTTGGCATCCGCAGCCACTTGAGGCAACAAATTTCACAGATTTACCACCCTCTGACTAAAGTAATTTCTCTGCATCTCTGTTCTAAATGGATGTCCTTAAATCCCAAAGTCGTGCCCTCTTGTCCTAAGCTCCCCTATCGTGGGAAATAACATTTCCATATCTAATCTGTTCAGGCCTTTTAACATTCAGAATGTTTCTATGAGATCTCCCCTCATTCTCCTAAACTCCGGGGAATACAGCCCAAGAGCTGCCAGATGTTCCTCATAGGGTAATCCTCTCATTCCTGGAATCATGCTCATGTATCTCCTCCGAACCCTCTCCAATGTCAGTATATCCGTTCTAAAATAAGCACAATATTTGATTGGTGCTAACAGTTTTAATCATTCATTTGGAATTAGCTCTGTGAATGTTGGATCACACCTACACTTCTTGCTTTATGTATCAATAAGACCAAACTGAATCTTATCCATTATCCTTTTTAACTGATTTATCATCTTCTCATGCCTTTCTTAAGCTCTAATGGAGATTTAGAATTACATTGGCATTGAGATTAATGTACACGTCAAAGATAAATGACTTGCCATGTCATAACGAACACAGAAGCTTAGATGAATCATTGCTCACCAGTCTATATGTTCACCATTCTTTATATTCTGTTAGAAAGGCCTCTCAACATTACAAACCTCCTTCTCTCACCGAGCTTTCTTTTGCTTCACACATGTTCACTGGATGTTAATTCACAAAGATGATGAACGTGAATCATAGGTTTGTTATGTTGAACAGTTTTAACTTTTCATAGTTACATCATATAGAAGTTTTGAAACATTGCTTTTCCACTGCTCCTTCGAACTATTCTTGCCTCTTCAAATCAGAATTTACATCTAGTCCAATATGTTAGTAGGTTCATTTACCTCAGTTCTTGCCCATAAACAATGCTCATTTCTCAGAAATTTGAGATTGAAAGGTAGCAGGGGCTATGTGTGGATTTCTGCCTCATGAAGATTTTTCTGATAATTTGGGCTTTCTCCAGAACTATAGGGCGGAGGAACTGGATAATGCTCGCACCACATAAAATAAATTATAAAAGAAATAAGAAGGATGCAAATGTCGCCAGTTTCCCATGCTGTCTGCTATTGTAATAATCATAGGTCAACTGCTAGGACCCATCAGGATGGGTGGCTAGGGCCAGGGATAAGTTCCAGCTACATAATGGCCCAGGATACAAAACTGGCTATCCGTGATCTGCTGCTCTTCCAGCTTTGGAGAAGGAAGGGCTGGGAAAATTGACTGTTTGGGCTACTTTTGATATTGCCTATGTTTACTTTCCTTTACAATGATGGCAGAGTAACACTGAGAAATACTCAGTTGTATAGAGCTAATGTTATTTTTAAAAAATATATTTATAAATTCCATTCAGTTCAGGAATGAACAAATTTTCCAAAAATATACAGCAGCTGTATTTTTCACTTAGGCCACTGTAAAATAGTCCAGATTATTTCACTTTTAAATACCGCTTTATGGGATTATTGGCATATCAAACTACATAGCAATTATAACAAGTATTCATGTTGTCTGACTGAATATTTTGTGTTTCACTGCAAAATAAACAAATTCATAATTAGCATTGCTCATAGGATGCATTTTAATCATCAGTAGGATTTTGTTGTACTAATCTATTTTGAAACTCATTTTCATTTCTCATGTTATATGAATATAGCATAAATTGTTTTATCTTCTGATTAACAGCAGCTTATCAGAAGTATCTATACGAGCATATTCCTGTATCACTTTCATCACGCATCACATAGCTTTCATACTAATTACCTGTAACAAAGAATATTCACAGCAGCAGTAAAAGAAACAAAGTGAATAATTGAAATCTAACATGTGCATTTTGAATGATTGTACAAGGGATTTCATGTCACAGTCATGGGTTTTTATTGTCTCAGCATTGATTATGATGTTAACAGGCTTGCCAGTTTATTAATATCCCAGATGAAAAGCCAAGAAACAGCTCTCCAGGGCTTCCATACAGAAATTACTCAAAAGATACTCTTATCATCTGCAAAATTGGACTTTGAAGCAGATACAACACAAAATTAACCATGTAAAATCATCACTACGCACTCTCAACAACAAATGGATAATTATTATGTTATGTTGTGCAAATTGGATCATATCCTGTAAGTAGCATTCAGGGCTTTATAGGACAAAGACTATTAGTCAGAGTCACATGCTGCAGAAGCACATCCTTCAGCCCACCACATACCACCTATACTAATCCTATTTTCCAGCACATCGCCTTGACAATTTAAGTGCTCAACCAGATACTACTTAAATGCTCTGAGAGTCTCTACCTTCACCACCCACTCAGGCACTGTGTTCGAGACTGCAACCATCTTATGGGTTAAAAAAAATCTTTAAATCCCCTCTAAGCTTTCTAGCACTTGTATTAAAACAATGCATTCTAGGTTTAGACAACCTCTGCAATTAGTTGAAGTTCCTGACCATCTTCACCATGTCCCTCGTAATTCTACATAGCTAATTCATTTCCCTCGGCCTCCTCCACTTCAATAAATACGTAGCCCATCAACTCTCTCCCATTTACTTCTGCAACGTCTTATTTTATAATATTAAAATTGTCCTTCTCTCAGTTTAGGATCTTAATGACCTTTCTATCCTTTTCCATTATAACCTCAAAAATTTGTCCTGTGGGCACACTTTCCAAAACACTATCCTGTTATTTCCCCAGCTTTCATTTCCTATGATCATGAATAGTACTGCCCAGACTCTAACAAGCCTATCTACGTTTGTACATACTGGCTCAAAAAGAACTTGTGAATGCATTACTAAAATTTCAGCCAATCTAGTGTCTATTTCACATGAGGCCAATCCCAGTTAATATTGGAGAAATTGTAACTTTCTGTGTCTTGCCTACAAATCTGATTCTCCATGGCATTGCCGTTATTTTGACACTATTAGAGCTCAGGGCGTTCCAGAGTTCAGAGTTCAACTCCGGCGCCATTCTGTGAGGGGAATCAGTACATCCGCCCTGTGGAATGCGTGTGTTTTCCCCAGGTGCTCCGGTTTCCTCCTGCAGTGCAAAGATGTACTTGGTAGGTTAATTGTTTCTTGTAAATTGTCCCATGATTAGGTTAGGGTTAAACGAGTTTGTGGGGTTGCTGAGGCAGCATGGTTCGAAGGGCCTACTCCAGCTGTATTGCTAAGTAAATAAAAAATAAATAAATAAATTCCTGCCGCCAGCACCCCAGCAAAACAATCATACCCCTTGTTGCTAAGTTTTACCAATTTGACCTCATTAGTGAGCCTTCCTTCACCATTACCTGCTGCATCTTGTATATCTATTTCCATTAGTATACTCAGTTAACATATTGCATAGTTTTCAAGGTACTAGTGCTTCAAAGAGAGTATTCTCAGGAGCAGCAATGAAAAGGTTAATATATGGTCGGCCTTTTTCGTGTTTTCACACAACCTGCATTACATCAAATTGACACCTGGAGCAAATGGTAAGATAATATGTAGTCAATTAAATCAAAAGGCTTATGGCATGATGTATAGGGCCTATACACAGGCTGTCATCAAAGCACCTGGGAACTATTACCATTCCCAGTTACCTTGTACTGTGCCAAACTAGTCAGACTGAAGCATAGAAGCTCAGCTGGTGCAGTCTCCTTCCTTCCAAAAGGAAAGTGCATCATTGCACATTGTGCATTCAATAAACAATTTCATATAATATTTAATGGAAAATTGGATATATACTTTTTAAGGATAATGTGAAGGATTTAATTCTCTAGCTTGTTAAATCATTGCAAATTACTTTAGCTAAATTGGACTAAGGTGATGAGAATAATAGCAGGATACCATTAATTAAAGTCATTTCAGCAGTTTAATAGTTGAATTTCCCATATTGCAGGATCATTTCACAAGAGGAACTTAATGCTATCATTTAGTTCCTTTCTAATCAGGAGACTGAGCACAACTCCAAACCAGATGCCCAGCAAGATTACTGCTTTCACTGTCATTTTGCAGCTGAGGTCTTGGTGTTATATCAACCAAACCGCTAGTGACCCTTACCATGAAATGATAGAAGAATATATAGTGCAGGAAACAAAAAGCTTTTGAAATAAAGGTTTAAGTAAATACATAATGTGATTTTTTTTTTGGATACCAGAAATTAACATTTCATTTGATTTGCTTTTACATTCAGGTCATTTGAATTATGAATTCTTGAAGAGTTCCACCTCAAGTGCACCAGAAAATAGCATGTCAATTCCCTCCTGAAATTACAACCAATTCCCTTCAAAGGCTACCATGATTAAACGGTCAAGGGAAATTCTCCTCCAATTTTGCCAATCAAATTGGCAAAAAAAAATCTTTTTGCGGAGCTTCAACACAACAGAACCTCTTTCCACAAGTCACCTTCTTTAGCCATTCCCAAGTCAGCATTTCCTCATCTGCTCACGTATTATAAATCGTGAGGGCACAGTCAACTTTAGAGAGAATTATAAAATCATTTCAGTGAGCCATCCACTTGGCCCATCACACCTGTGCTGACAAAGCAATCCAGTTAGTTAGTCTCTTTCCTTAGGTCTGCCTCCTGTAGGCATGCAACTTCTTCCTCCCTTTAAGCTCTTTCCTTATTAAGTTTCACCTGCTCCATGCTCAAGCATTCCACCAGCCGGCCACTGCCCTCAGTCCAGCACACTTATAACTTCTGCATCAGCTTCAAACATTAAATGATGTTATTTAAAAATTCTAAGCCAATATACATTAAGAATAGCAGTACCCTGTAGTCAGGACTGGAGAACATCAATCTTATCCTCTTCCCATATTGGAATGCATCCACACACATGCTTTCTGTTTCCTTTCCCAACACCAATTTCAAATCCATGATGCCAATATACTTTTTGATCCATGATCAATGATAATAACAGCTCTTTTTGCATCAAATAAACTTCTGCAATTCCAAAATTAAAATACTAGAGGTTCTAAAACAGAAAACACAGCAAGTACTTAGCAGGATGAGCAGCAGAAGAACCGGATTCTGGGGAAATGTCATTAGCCAGAAGTTCTCATAACATGTTGCTAGGTTTGACCATAAGACATAGGAGCAGAATTAGGCCTTTTGGCACATCGTCTGCTGTACCATTTCACCATAACTAAACCATTTCCCTTTTAACCCTATTCTTCTGCCTTTTCCCTACAACCTTTCATGCCTGACTAATCAAGAACCTGTTAATCTCCGCCTTTAGTGGTTTGATGACCATTTCTACCATTTTGTGTTTTATTTCCCATTTCTAGCATCTGTAGTATTTTGTTTTTGCAAAGGGTTCTTTTTGCTGAGTCTGGGAGTTGAAGCAAAGAGCAACAAATGGGAAATTGCAGAATGGAATGGTAGGCCAAGGCTCTTGTTAATTGTGGGGAGAGCAACTGACAACCAAGAAAAAGGGACGATATGTTGAAAGACTGATGTAGAACGTGGCATTGTCAGATTCTCTTACTTGTCTCTGGATCTGAATATTAACCAAGCATAATTTCTGCTTCACAGAAGCAGTGCATGTCAGAATGAAGTGATCAAAGAAAACACTCTTAATTACTGTTGGGTGTCCTAATACAGCTTGGCAATGACTGAAAATTTGCCAGCTTTGACTATGACTGAATGGAGGAGGAATTGTGTGGTGTGGCAAGGATGTTCTGACTGTTATTACTGTTTTTAATCTACAGGCTGGAGGATTGCTATTCCCTGAGATTTCACAAAACAATTTAAAATATTTTACTGGTAAGATTCTTTTACAGTCTTTAGCAATCACAATTTAACCTGATGTAGATCCTGAAGTAACTGGAAGCTCTAGCTACATTTAACCAATGTTGCATATATTGAAATAAGTCCAGCATTTACTATGAGAATTTGCCATTGCCAATATGAGGAATCACAACCAAATTTAGCAACAGTCAGTAACACTTGCAAATCAATATAAATATTCTTAGTATAAAATGCATTGGTCCAATATTTACCCATGTTTTGCCTCGTGCCAGATTTTCAGTTTAATTCCTAATCTCCTGTTTTACAAAATGCTCACAGAATGGCAAGAGATTGAGCAGAAGATGGCATTTTGCCTTGAGCAGCAATAAATGACAGTGCAGCATATTGGTTTAACAAAATTACTAAACAGCACTGTTACTGTGTGTCGGTAAAATATTGGCATTCAATCGAACATTCTCAGACTGTAGCGTGGATGATTATAAAAGGAAGAAAGGGATAGATTGAAAATTGAAAGAATAGTTACGACAGAGGTACCATACAGGAATACTTCAACCATTTGTTGTGCCAAACCTGAAATACGGCTCCCTGCACCAGTTCCGCAGTCACTCATTTCTCTGTTCTGCCTTTATATTCATGCCCTTACTAGCACGTGGCACTAGGACTAATCTAGAGATGACTGCATTCAAGGTCCTGTTTTCAGAATCTTTTCTAACACCCTAAACTCAATGCATAGGATCTCTTCCCCTTTTCTACCCCAGTCATTGGAGCCAATATGCACCACAACCTCTGGCTGCTCCCCCTCTGCTTGAGACATTCTCATCCTTAGCACTTGGGAGGCAACACACCACCCTGGTGTCTCATTCACAGCCAGAGAATCTTCTGTCTGTCCCCCTGTTGTTACCATAATTGCTCTGCTTGACTTTACCTTCTCTGCTGATCCTCAGAGCCAGCCACCGCGTTATTGACCTGACTGCTGCTGCTGTGTCCTGATAGGTCATTTCCACCAGCGGTATCCAAAGGGTAATATTGGTTGCTGAGGAAAATGGCCAAAGGAGAACCCTGCACTAATTGCTTACTCCTGTTACTTCCCCTGGTAGTCACCCATCTATCTGAACCCTATTTCTTGGAGGTAACCATCTTAATAAAAGTCTCATCTATGAAAAACTCAGGGTTCCGGACGATCCTAAGTTCCTCCACATTCAGCTCTAGTTTTTTGTCAGGACCTGCACATGTGTGCACTTACCACATAATCTCTGACATAATCATCAGGGGGACCATGATTTTTCCACTTTTTACAGGAGAAGCATTTCACTGCCCTATTTTCTGCCTGTATTGAATCAAGAACCAAGTTCAAGTACAAAATGAAACCTGACATATTTTTACCTTTGCCTTCTCACTAAAGCCTTTTTTTTTAAAGTAGCTTGCTCTCATTTTCCTCACCTGGGCTACTAACTCTGCGTCTTCACACTAAAGCTGCTTGAGCCAAAGCCTCAGTTCCCTGCTCTTCTGTAATGGATATTAACTTTCCAGGCCTGAGAGGCTTAATGCTAACTCAGCTTTCTAGCACAGCAGCGTGAGCTTTCCATCTTGTCAGAGTTATTTCTGGCAAAGTCAAACTTCTAACTAATACTCCTTGCTCAGCGTCTTGTTGTAAACAAGAACCAGTCTTCAGTTCTTATTGTAAATTGAAAGCAATGATCAGTCTGAATTTAAAAGGCCAGCTTTGCAAACAAACAACACTGTCTACGTAGCACAGGCTGCTTGCCCACAGCAGGATTCTTTCTGCCTGATCAAAAGATATGATTTGCAAAGTAAAGTGACCATGAGATTACCTCATCTGCATCAGCCAAACGGAAAATAATGGGGTTATGTTAATTGGCCTCCATCAAACCAGATAACACTGGCAGAATCAATTAACTCAAGAAAGTTTGCAGACCAAATTGATATTTTTACTTAGCATATCAAACATGGTCACAGGTACAATCTATCAGTAGTTAGGATATGTGTGCACTCAGAGTATTAATTTTGGGTCTCAGGGATCTCTGTCCTCAGAAACTTTCGAACCAACAGTATGAATTATTTTGTCCTAGCAAAGGTATTGGAAAAACATCACATGCAAATAATGTCAACAGTATAAATCTTAGAAAGCATTGGGGATTGTTAGGAGCGACAAGGAGAGTGACGGAGAGAAGAACTAGAATTTATTCCTCAGCCTTCAGTTTCTGCAATGGATGACTCATTCGTCTTTTGGTTCATAAGAATTTTACTTCTGCAAATCCTTTGTAGATTATAAATCTTTTAGAATAAGAAAATCTTATATAAGTCAGAAATTCTCTGTGAGTTTTAAATGTGTGTTAAGAACTGTTCGTCTAAATTTAAATGTGTGTCATTAAAATTAAATTAAACTGTGTTTAAATTACTTTGTTAGTTGGAAGTATCTCCTCCTTGGTAGGAAGGGGGAACCCATGACACAAGTAGTGGGTATTGACAGCTAGACCTCCTGGAAAGACTAGACAGGAAAGTAAGCTAGTCTTTGAAGAGTAGGTTGATACAGTATAATCTCTCTATAATGAGGGTACCCATAGGTACCTATTTCAGATAGGGCTTAAAATTTCCTTTTGAGTTTTACACTTTGCAGACGGTGAACACAATATCATCACACTTATACTTGTCCACTCCAACAATGGCCACTTCACATGACCCTGACTTCTTTACTGGCTGTTGTCCATTAGCCAATCAACTATTAAATAACAATTTGCAACTGTGCCTCTTTTAGAGTACTGTTAAGTGAAACTCATCAACAATTCCTGAGGCCTATGTCCTTTAAACTCTCGTTTCATGTCTCTGCTCTGGCTAATATTGTTCAGAAACAACCCAAATGTGACAAATGTACAAGGTTGCCCACAACTATAATGGTAATTGTTTTATTTGCTAAATGCAGTTCAACTAACAAATCAATTTACTTAATTTTCTTTTTTCAGCTTTTGTCATTGAAGATTTCTTGGAAATTGTTTCAAGCTCTGGAAAAGATAATGCTTTTTCTAGTAGGCATGGCTGGCATTCTTGCATGCTTTGCAAGCAAGTCTGCAATATAAATGTAATAAAATTTGAATGAACCAAGTCTGCTGAAGTTTGCTTTTTTTTTAGTTTGCCGGCACTTATTAATGCTTTGGGACATACAATTTTCAAATTGTTTGTTTGCCAAAGAAAATGTTTGAATATCATGGATTAAGTTTAATATGCTTGATAATTGTTACTCTTTATAACCAAAATCAAAGTCTTTCAGGTTAACAACACCTTGCATTTGTGTAGCACATTTATCAGAAGAAATTAATGAGAGAAGTAGTGCCAGCAAAATAGCAACATTTTAGCATAGCCACAGAAACAGGTAAGACAAGAGATCAAAACTTTGGTAAAAGGTGATAAAGACTGAAGGAGAGGTGAGAGGTACAGTAAATACACATTGCAGTTTATTTATTTATTGAGATAAATCACAGAATAGGCCCTTCTGGCCCTTCAAACTGCACCCTCCTGCAACCCCTAATTTAGCCGTAGCCTAATCACAGTAAAATTTACAATGATCAATTAACCTATCAGCCTGTACATCTTTGAACTCTTTAGAAGCTATTCTAGAGATTGCGTCAAGCTATCTGAAGTCTCCATTGTCAAAGATAAAATGATTAAAACTAGAGATTTTAATCAAGAGCCTGGAGGTGCAAGGTGACAGAGAGCCCAGAAGCTTCTCAGACTGAAGAGTGGCAAGGAGCAAGTGGCAAGCCTACAGAAAGACTTGCAAACAAGGCACGCATTTTAGAATGGAGGCATTTTCAGATTCTGCTGCTAGGGATAAGTGAGAACATAAATAATAAGTCAAGGTGATCTAGCAATCATGAACAGCAGTCTCAAGAGCACTTGCAACTTCCAGAAGTGACTTATTTGCAATTAACTTTACTAATGTAACATAAATACAATAGTTCATTTTGAGATATGAGGGTATTTAATTTCTTTGAATCAGATACCTGCATTTCAATAATGTAACTGTTCCAGATGCCTGTCGCCCTGCATGCACGACTTCACAGATCCTTTGCCATTGTCCGTGAAAGCTAGTATAATAGTAAATTTGTGCTTCTGCCCTTCTAAACCGAAACTGCAGGTAGTTGCAACATATTTCAGCTTGTCACCTACAGCTGCACAAGGGAGGTCATTGTGAATCTCTCTTCAAATACAAGTAATTACAAACATAAGAGATGCTGGAAATCCAGAACAACACATACAAATTGTTGGAGGAACTCAGCAGGGCAGGCAGTATCTATGGAGAGGAATAAATAGTCAACAGTGTAAACAGTAAGAAGTAATTATATTCCATTCTCTCTGTGCTGTCTAGCAAACAGAAAGATTTGTACGCTCACATTGTCTTGCAATTATTTCACCCATCAAGTCTATGATAGCCTTCAGTACAATTTCATTTGGCCATGCACACCACCAAATTCTTCCAACTCACTTACAAGGCATAATTGACCTACCAAACAATTAACCTACCAAACCATGTATTTAGATGAGCTGTAAATCTTTGCATAGTGCGGGAAATGTTCATAGAGTCCAGTTTCCATTGACTATTATTACGTTGCTCTATGGGCACATCCACCTTTTTTGCTCTTTAATAGAACAACAAGGTAGTTTACCATCTCAGCATTGAGGTCGTACTACCTCAACTGCAGCTTTTCAAGATAGAAAATTCCAAAAGTTCATGACTCTTCCCATCTTATGCATGTTGAATTTGCCTCCTCAGTTCTGTCTGACATTGGCCCAGCCCTCACTCTAGAGCAGGAGTTCCCATTCATTGTTATCGCATGGACCTTTACTATTAACCGAGGTGTCTGTGGACCCCAGGTTGGGAAACCATGCTCTAGAGTTACAGTAGGACTAATCTGAGATAAAATAGGAAACGTGCCTGGAGTTGAAAATGCTGGTAGAGGTCCTTAATGAATACGTTGATTCAGTATTCACCAGTGAGAAGGACCTTGAGGAATATGAGGACAGCAAAAAACAGGCTGACATGCAGGAATATGTCGATGCTAAGAAAGAGAATGTGCAAGAGGATCAGGATGGATTGATTCCCAGGGCCAGAGGGTATATAGCCAAGTTACTACATGGGGGGTGAGGGAAGAGATTACTGCACCTTTAGCAATGACCTTTGTGTCCTCAGTGGCCACCAAAGTAGTACTAGATGGTTGGAATGTGGCAAAAATTATTCCTTTGTTCAAAACAGGTAATCAAGGTACTCGAGGGAATTATAGACCAGGAGTCTTACAACAGTAGTGGGCAAACTATTGGAGAAGATTCTTGGAAACAGGATTTATAAGCATAAACTGATTAGGGATGGTCAGCATGGCTTTGTGAGGGACAGCTCACACCTCATGAGCAATGCTCCCTCTAATTTGTAATGACCAGTATGTGCAAAAATCTTATGCTGTGCAATCATTTGCCCAGTGACAACAACATGCATACACTGAATTTTTGTCATAAATATTTCTCATACTTGCACGTTCCTGGCCACATGAGCTTTTGGAGTAGCAGTTTCTACTGTTTCACTAAGTCATTCTGCTTTTGCAGTTCTTTTGCATCTCATGCCCTTTGTTTCTTTGGAATTTGACAGAATGAATCAATAATTTCTTTTTAAAAAAACGGTATAAATAAGTCAGTTCTAAAATCATCACAAACTCCACATTGTCGATACAGCCCACATCAGAAACCAGAAAGGGAATGTGATTGAGTACAATCATGAAATATCTTTAGCATGCCAACAAGGTAGAGGGTGACAACCTTTTGTGCACAGGTTAAATTCCTTTCTGCGCTAGCAGCCAACGATATATGTGCACACACAACTTAGAGAGAATGTTGTTTACAAGTCTGATAGAATACTTTAAGGATGTGACAAAGCATCACCTACTGATGAAAGTAGACCAGGGGATGTGGTGTATATGTATTTTAGTAAAGTGTTCAACAAGGTTACCTACCTTACACTCATTCAGAAAAGCAGGAAGCATGGGATCCAGAGAAAGTTGTCTGTGTGGATTCAGAAATGGCTTGCCCACAGAAGGCAGAGAGTGGTAGTAAATGGAGTTTATTCTGCCTGGAGGTCAGTGACCAGTGGTGTTCCGCAGGGATCTTTTCTCAGACACCTGCTGTTAGTGATTTCTTTATAAATCACTTGGATAAGGAAGTGACACACAACACACATAGTTCGAATCCAGCACATATAGGCACAAAATAATATTAGAAAAGTTCCTGAGTGGCATGGCCTGAAGACTGACAGATTGACATTAAGTGCACAAGGTGTATGTTTATGTAAGATGGTATAATGTTTTCTGACACTTTTGACAAACAGTGGTATAAATATGAGAAATGGCACAATAAAAAATGGAAAGTGACCAGTGCAGAATGAGAGTGTGCCTGTGGGTTAGGAAGTGAGATGGGGGGGGGGGGGGGTGCCGAGGGAGGAGACGTTGGGCAGCAGGGCATTCCAGCAGGGCGTGCATGTGTTCTGGATGGCAGCAGGGTGTTAAGAAGTCTAACAGCCTGGTGGAAGAAGCTGTTGCCAGACATGAAATCTCTGGTTGTGGCTCTGGGTCAAGATTCTAATGTTAAATGGAAAAATGTGAAATTTAAAGAAAGAAGTATTCATTTAAAAATATGCCAGAGACATTATTAGGAATTAAGGCTAATAAATTCCAAGGCCTGATAACTTGCATCCTAAAGTATCAAAAGAAAGCCATGAAAAACATGTCTGCATTTGTTGTCATTTTCCAAAATTCATTAGATTAAATAAAAGTTCTTTCAGGCTGAATATATATTTTTAAAAAGGCATTACGGATTGGTTAGTGACTATCAAAAATCAGAAAATTGCTGAAGAGTCTTGTAAATGTTATGTTAATCGGTTGCTTGAAAAAAATTAGGTAAGATTGCTGAACCTTCGACAATGATCTTTGCATCATCAATGGGGACGGGAGAGGTTCCGGAAGATTGGAGGGTTGCAGATGTTGTTCCCTTATTCGAGAAACGGAGTAGGGATAGCCCAGAAATTTATAGACCAGTGAGTCTTACCTCAGTGGCTAGTAAGTTGATGGAGAAGATCTTGCGAGGCAAGATTTATGAACATTTGGAAAGGCATAATATGATTAGGAATAGTCAGCGTGGCTTTGTCAAGGGCAGGTCGTGCTTTACGAGTCTGCTTGAATCTTTTGAGGATGTGACTAAACACATTAATGAAGGAAGAGCTGTAGATGTAGTGTATATGGATTACAGCAAGGCATTTGATAAGGTACCCCATGTAAGGCTTATTGAGAAAGTAAGAAGGCATGGGATCCCAGGGGACCTTGCTTTGTGGATCCAGAATTGGCTTGCCCATAGAGGACAAAGTGTGGTTATAGATAGGTCATGGAGTCGGTGGCTAGTGGGGTGCCTCAGGGATCTGTTCTGGGACCCTTTCTTTCGTGGTTTTTATAAATGACCTGGATGAGGAAGTGGAAGAATAGGTTAGCAAATTTGCTGATGACACAAAGGTTGGAGGTGTTGTGGATAGTGTGGAGGGCTGTCAGAGGTTACAGTGGGACATTGATAGGATGGAAAACTGGGTTGAGAAGTGGCAGATGGAATTCAACTTAGATAAGTGTGAACTGGTTCATTTTGGTAGGTCAAATATGATGACAGAATATAATATTAATGGTAAGACTCTTGGCAGTGTGGAGGATCAGAGGGATCTTGGGGTCTGAGTCCATAGGACACTCAAAGCTGCTACGCAGATTGACTGTGTAGTTAAGAAGACATACGTTGCATTGGGCTTCATCAACCATGGGATTGAGTTCAAGAGCCGAGAGGTAATGTTACAGCTATGTAGGACCCTGGTCAGACCCCACTTGGAGTACTGTGCTCAGTTCTGGTCACCTCACTACAGGAAGGATATGGAAACAATAGAAATGGTGCAGAGGAGATTTACAAGGATGTTGCCTGGATTGGAGAGCATGCTTTATGAGAATAGGTTGAGTGAACGACCTTTTCTCCTTAGGGCGATGGAGGATGAGAGGTGACCTGATAGAGGTGCATAAGATGATGAGAAGCATTGATCATGTGGATAGTCAGAGGCTTATTCCCAGGGCTGAAATGGCTAACATGAGAGGGCACAGTTTAAAGGTGCTTGGAAGTAGGTATAGAGGGGATGTCAGGGGTAGGTTTATTCACTCAGAGAGTGGTGAGTGTGTGGAAAGGGCTGCCGGTGGTGGTGGTGGAGGTGGATACAATAAGGTCTTTTAGGAGTCTCCTGGATGGGTACATGGAGCTTTGAAAAATAGAGGGCTATAGGTAACCCAAGGTAATTTCTAAAGTAAGTATATATTTGGCACAGTATTGTGGGCCAAAGGGCCTGTATTATGCTATAGGTTTTCTATGTTTCTATGTTTCTATTATGTAAGACAGTGTAAATCAACTTTGATCAATGAAAAGGAAATCATTTTAAAAACCAGCTGGATATTTTTTGTGTGTGTACGTATCAATAATGTATGAAGAGTATAAACATGCTTATACCTTCTTGATTTTCAGAAGTCCATAGGGGAAAATCCAAAATATATCAGTACAAAAATATAAAGTAGATGATACTGGGGCAACGTGTTACCATTGTCTGAAAATCATTTGACAGGAAATAAAGAAGGAGCATATGTATCTTTTGCAGGTGCCATGCAGTGTCTAGCAGGGCATCATGGGGACCTAGCTGTACAGGTGAACAAAGAAATGGTATGTAATATTTCTAATTTTGCTGAAGTGTGTTGGTGAAGTTGTATTCATAGAAATAGAACAGTACAGCACATTAACGAGTCCTTTGAAGCTGAACAGAATTAATTAAGCTAATTAACATAGTTACAATAATCCCCCCACCTGCACAAAGTCAATATCCATGATAACCAACATTAATTAGGGGACCGTTTCACCGAATACTGGAGAGACCTGATGTAGATTGGGAGACCACTTCGTCGAGCTCCTTCGCTCTATCTGCCATAAAAGTTGGATCTCCCAGTGACCACCCGTTTCAATTCTGCGTCTTATTCCAATTCTGACGTGTCACTCTACTGCCGTGATGAGGCCACACCCAGGTTGGAGGAGCAACACCTTATATTCCGTCTGGGTAGCCTCCAACCTGATGGTATGAACATTGATTTCTCGAACTTCCAGTAATTCTCTCCCCCCTTAACCATTCCCCATTCCCATTTCCCTCTCTCACCTTATCTCCTTACCTACCCATCACCTCCGACTGGTGCTCCTCCTCTTTCCCTCTCTTGCATGGCCTTCTGTCCTCTCCTATCAGACTCCCTCTTCTCCAGCCCTTTATCTCTTTCACCAATCAACTTCCCAGTTCTTTGCTTCGCTCCCTGCCACTTACCTGGTTTCACCTTTCATCTGCCGCCTTGTACTTCTTCCTCCCCTCTCCCCCACCTTTTTACTCCAACTTCTCCTCTTCCTTTCCAGTCCTAATGAAGGGTCTTGGTCTGAAACATTGACTGATCACTCTTATCATTAAATGCTGCCTGGCCTTCTGAATTCCACCAGCATCTTCTGTATGTTGCTTTGGATTTCCACCATCTGTAGATTTTCTTGTTTGTCAGAGTCAATATCCATTCTCTGCATATTCATGTGCCTAAAAGCCCCTTTAACTTTTTACTGTATCTGCCTCCATCACCAACCCTGGAAGTAACTGCCAGGCACACTCCATTCTAAAAAAGTTACTTGTCCTGCACATGCCAATCCCCAACTTGAATACATATCCTCTAATATTAGATATTTTGATCCGGGGGAAGTTATCGTATGTCTACACCAGCTATGCTTCTCAATTCTATAAATCTCTATCAGGTTTTCCCTCAACCTTTTTACATTCCAGAGAAAACAGCCTCTGATCTAACCAACCTCATCACCAGTGTCCTCGAATCCAGGAATAATCCTGGTAAACCTCTTCTGAACACACTCCAAAGCCACCACATCTCCCCATTCAATAACATTTAGAAGAATGAGGGGAGATCTCATTGTAGTACACAAAATTCTGACAGGTTTTAAGAGATTGGATGCAGTAAGGATGTTCAGACTGGCTTTTGACTACAGCAAGTGTGAGGGTACATGAAAAGGATTGATCATTTCTAAATCTTCTTAGGTTATCACTCAACTGGATTAGATAGCAGCATGTTGAGTCCTACAACAGAGAAGTTATAAAACTGCTGAGTTTCAAATGCATGTAGAACTCAGAACAAAACTGAGCTTAACTTAGTCATACCTTTAGGTAAGAGCAAAAGAGGAAAAAGAATCAATCTACAGAAAGACTCACTTTAAACACTATGGTTGAGTTTCTGTGCCAGTGCCACCTACATATCTGATACTTAGAAGCAAAGTAAAAGCAGGAAATGTCAGAATCACTTAGCAGGTCAGGCAGTTTTAACCTGAAGCTTACCATTCTTCTTTCCGCAGATTCAGCCTGACCTGCTGAATGTTTCCTGTATTATCTGTTATTATTTCAGATTCCCAGCATTTGAATGGAACTTTAAAACTGCACAGATGGAAGGCTGCATCTCAGGAAAATGGGAAGCAAAATGAGAGGTGCACATCTAAGTGAAACAGTTCTTCTGAAAGATCTACAAGGGAATCTATGTTCATGAGATTCTTTCAGAATTAGGTCAGGGGAGATTGTGAAAGAAAGAACATCAGATTCAACTGAATTTTCTCAAGAAATGGCACCTTCCTCAAGTTAAGAAGTGGAAACAATACCTACGGTACTTCCTCTTGAAAGATCAAAGGGAGCTGTAAAAGCAGAAAAAAGGTTCAATCTGTAAATAATGTGCATTACTTTCTTCCCAAAGTGGGTAAAATATGAATGAAGTGTTTGCACATGTGCAGTCTAGTTCGAGAGACAGCAATAAACAAGGTACACATGTTTTTAACATGACTCTGTGATTTATTGCGATGATTCATTGTTGAACTTCTCTAATGGAACCCTTTTGTATCTGGTGGAGATTGCTTCAAGACCTATGACATTATACTACGTTGCTCAACCTTCTCATTATGAAGTGACTGCTCTTGCCACCAAATATGGAGGATGGGAAGGCACAGAAATGAAACAATCTAAATATCCTTAGGCAAAGCACTGTAGTGTAGAAATAGTAACAGCAAATCAAATTCTACATTTGTTTGCCGACCCAAATTCCTTCCCTCTTTGTCTCTGACAATCATTATGTCTATTTGCACACAATAAAGTAAAAGCTGTAAAAAAATAAGTTTAAATAAACTGCACAGTTGTCTTTCCATGGTCTATATACCTCTAGTCCCCATCTGTTCATATGCCTGTCAAAATGCTTCTTAAATGTTGCTATTGTAACTGCTTCCACCACCTCCCCAGCACCATGTTACAGGCACCTACAACTCTGCAAAAACAAACTTGCTTTAAACTCCTTTAAACTTTGCCTCTCTCATCTTAAAGCTATATCTTCTAGTACATGGCATTTCTATCCTGGGAAAAGGATTCTGTCTATCCCATCTGTCACCCCACAGCCACTTGTACGCTAAAGAAAATAATTCAAGTCTGTTCAATCTCCCTATTCCAATCAACCTTGTGGTGAATCTCTTCTGCACCTTGTCCAAAGCCTCCACATCCTTCGTGGAATGCAGCTATCAGAACTGCGCACAATACTCCAATCATAGCCCTAATATAGTTTTCTTTAACTGCAGCACAACTTGTCAACCATTTTACTCATCACTTTGACTGATGAAATCAATGTTCTATATGCTTGTCTTACCACCTTACCTAGTGTGTTGCCACTTTCAAGGAGGCATGGACCTGCAAACCAACATTCCTCTTTACAAGAGATGTCCGTAAGGAAATGCTTTTTGAGAAAGTATTTTATTTTGCACAGTTTCTTCCTTTGTTTATATTTATTACAAATAAAGTTTATTTTTACTATTTTAAAAATCCCTCTATACACCAGTGCTTCCAAGGGTCCTGCAATTTATTTTATATTTTCCTCTTCATCCAAAGTGCAAGACTAACAGCCATTAGTCATTTCTCTGCCCATTATCTATAGCTTGCTTCAAGCTTTGACAATCTTACCTCACCATCTTCCATTCTGCCAATTTTTGTGTCATCTACAATAGTACTAAACAGTCCACCTATACCTTTGCACTGATCCCTGTAGAAAACCACTAGCTATAGATCTCCTAACACCCCTCCACCAGCACCTCCTGTTGTCTATGGTCAATCTTGAATCAAATCTATCCTGTCTCCATGGATACCTTATGCCTTAATCATTTGGATTAACCTACAATGAGGCACATTGTAAAATACTTAACTAATATCCATTACCCGACCCTCATCAATATTTTTCATCACCACCTCAAAACTATTGTTAACACATGACGACTCCTGTACAAAACCATATTAACTGTCTGCAGTAAGTCTATGCTTTCCCAGATGCAAGTAAATACTATCCCTAGAATTTTCTCCAAAATTTCCCTTACTACAGACACGGAGTCAATAATATCCTGATTTGCCCCTATTGCCCATCTTAAACAAACAAACAATATCAGCTATTCTCCATTCCTTGCCTGAATCTAAAGAGGATGAAAACGTCCTCTGTCCAAGCCACACCAGCCTCCTCTCTTGCCTCTCTATCTATTACCTGGAAAAGATACCATCAGGCCCTGATGGAATTATCCACCTTAACGTATAAAATTCCTTGAAATTTTCTTTAATTGCTGTTGCTAGGGAGATTTTGAGGCCTTTTTTAAACCTCCGCATTTCCCACCTCCCCTGCCCCAAACTGTTTAAGCTTTTTAGCACAGATATTTCTTTACTTATGCTCACTTCCTTCTACAAACCCCACTTCCAGAAAAGTTGGGATATTTTCCAAAATGCAATAAAAACAAAAATCTGTGATATGTTAATTCACGTGAACCTTTATTTAACTAACAAAAGTACAAAGAAAAGATTTTCAATAGTTTTACTGACCAACTTAATTGTATTTTGTAAATACACACAAATTTAGTATTTGATGGCTGCAACACACTCAACAAAAGTTGGGACAGAGTTAAAATAAGATTGAAAAGTGCACAGAATATTCAAGTAACACCGGTTTGGAAGACTCCACATTAAGCAGGCTAATTGGTTGCAGGTGAGGTATCATGACTGGGTATAAAAGTAGCGTCCATCAAAGGCTCAGTCTTTGCAAGCAAAGATGGGTTGTGGCTCACCCCTTTGTGCCAAAATTTGTGAGAGAATTGTTAGTCAGTTCAAAAGGAACATTTCCCAACACAAGATTGCAGAGAATTTAGGTCTTTCAACATCTACAGTACATAATATTGTGAAAAGATTCAGAGAATTCAGAGACATCTCAGTGCGTAAAGGGCAAGGTTGGAAACCACTGTTGAATGCGCATGATCTTCGAGCCCTCAGGTGGCACTGTCTAAGAAACCGTCATGCTACTGTGACAATTATAGCCACCTGGGCTCAGGAGTACTTTGGAAAACCATTGTCACTTAACACAGTCCGTCGCTGCATCCAGAAATGCAACTTGAAACTGTATTACACAAGGAGGAAGCCATACATCAACTCTATGCAGAAACGCTGGTGAGTTCTCTGGGCCTGAGCTCTTCTCAGTTGGACCGAAAGACTGTGGAACTGCGTGCTGTGGTCAGATGAATCCACATTTCAGCTAGTTTTTGGAAAAAATGGGCGTCGAGTTCGCCATGCCAAAGATGAAAATGACCATCCTGATTGTTATCAGCGAAAGGTGCAAAAGCCAGCATCTGTGATGGTATGGGGGTGCATCAGTGCCCACGGCATGGGTGAGTTGCATGTATGTGAAGGTACCATTGACTCTGAGCCGTATATTAGGATTTTAGAGAGACATATGTTGACATCAAGGCGATGTCTCTTCCCGGGACGTCCATGCTTATTTCAGCAGGGCAATGCCAGACCACATTCTGCACGGGCTACAACAGCGTGGCTTTGTAGACACAGAGTGCGTGTGCTTGACTGGCCTGCTGCCAGTCCAGATCTATCTCCTATTGAAAATGTATGGCGCATCATGAAGAGGAAAATCAGACAACGGAGACCACGGACTGTTGAGCAGCTGAAGTCTTGTATCAAGCAAGAATGGACAAAATTTCCAATTGCAAATCTACTACAATTAGTATCCTCAGTTCCAAACGATTAAAAAGTGTTATTAAAAGGAAAGGTGATGTAACACAATGGTAAACATGCCTCTGTCCCAACTTTTGTTGAGTGTGTTGCAGCCATCAAATTCTAAATTTGTGTATATTTACAAAATACAATTAAGTTGGTCAGTAAAACTATTGAAAATCTTTTCTTTGTACTTTTGTCAGTTAAATAAAGGTTCACGTGAATTAACATATCACAGATTTTTGTTTTTATTGTATTTTGGAAAATATCCCAACTTTTCTGGAAATGGGGTTTGTAAGTGTGGACTTAGTGAGTCTATGGGCACATGTAGATAATGCATTTCCAACTTCCTTGCCTGCTACAAACTCCTTCTGTGCAACTTTCTATAATCTTCAGAACTCCATGCAGCAGTATTATTCGCTCCAACCAGTTAGTTCTAATTTCCAGCATTCAGCCCATACCCCTCTAAACCCAGCCCCACCATGTTCCTATCTATGCACTTTTTAAACGATACATTTGCACCTGTCTCACCCGCTTCTCTGGCAGTTCATCCCATATGTTCACTACACTCTGCATGAAAAAGGTCCCTTTTAAATCTTTCCTCTCTCATCCAAAATCTATGCCTCCCAACTTGGACTCACCTAACCTTGGGAAAAGGCTATTACCATCCACCTTTTCTACGCCTTCATGAATATAAACTTCTCTGTCAGATCACCCTCTCATTTTCCTACATTCCAAGGAATAAACACCTAGCCTGGACAAACTTTCCTATAGCTCCAGCTCTCTAGTCCCAACAATATCCTTATCAAGCTTTACTGTACTCTTTCCAGTTCCCAACATCTATACTCAATACTCTGACCGATGAAGGCCAGAGTGCTAAATGCCTTTTTAGCCCTATGTACCTGCAATACTTTTTTCAACAGCCCATGTGTATGTTCTCCTATGACTCTCCATCCTATTACAACCCCAATGTCCTACCATAGTATAAATCCTACAATGGTTTGACTTTCCAAATTGCATCACTTCACACTTATCTTTATTGAAGTTCATTTGCCACTGATCAGCCCACGTACCTAAATGAACAGGATATCCTTATAAGCTGCAATAACCTTCTTCAGTCTCAACAACACATGCTAATGTTGTATCATCCACAAACATCTCCTAACTTTATGCCAGCTGCAAGCATTCATCCACTGATGTTTGATCCACAGATATTCATGATAGTGATGCATCCCCACACCAAGTAGAAAGTCTGACCAAAGATTATGTTTTACACACCAGCATATCAAGGCATTAACCTCCTAAACTAGCTTTCCACTGAGCTTAAGAGGTAAAATGGGAGAGACTACCCCACCATTACTTAAACATTTAACAAGGACTGATATCAACTGGACCTGATAAAATTGAAGTTAATAAAAATTCAGAAGAATAACCATCAGTAAACCAATAATGCTATGGGAATACTTCTAATGTGCACACTGTTCTATGTATCATGTGACTGTTTATTGGTCTGTAATGTGACATCACCTAATTGGTCGATTTCATGAGCTTGTCCATTTATCAATTAATGTTGAATTGCTAATCCTGTGTGTGTGGATGTGCTCATGTTTTTCCAGGTGACTATGAACCAAGCACACCTATTTGGCTGCTCTATACACGGTAAGTGTTCTGTTCCAGGTTCCGGGTTTTTCCTTCATTGTAACTGTGATGACAAGGATGGGATCTGTGACACTCACCCTTTTGGTATACATGTTCACAACTGAACAAGAAGCATAATTAGAAATGTTGAGGAATACTCACAATATCCCTGGAATGTTTATGTCGAACATTTGGACTGCTTTTTCGTGGCAAAAGACATCACTGATCCCAATAAAAAAGCCGGTCCCTCACTCAGTATATGCAGTCCAAAAACACAGGACATCATCCGATGATTGGTGACTCCCAATTTGCTCTCTTCAAAATCTAATAGGGAATTTGTAGATGAGTTGGGTCTCATTGCAATCCTAACCATTAGTTATTGTGCAATGCCTTAGATTTAACATTTGTATTCAGTTAGGGAGTGAGTCAGTAACAACGGTTGTGGTTCAATTAAGAAACCTGATTGCATTTTGTGATTTTGGCGCAGTTTGAGAAGATATGATACACAATCGCTTGTCTGTCAGCGTGCATGATGTTCGCATTCAACGTCGCCTATTGTCAGAATCAGAGCTGACAGTCAAGTCAGCCTTTGATATGGCAAACAGCATGGAAGCAACAGCTAAGAATGTAGTTTTATTACAAAAGTGCGAAGTACAAGGACAGGTGACGCCCACGTCACCTACAACTGCAGCAGATTATACTGATATTATCAAAACATCCCTAGCTAAGAAAAAAGGGAATTAATTATACTCCAGGTTTCCAATGTTACCATTGGGGTGAATTTCACCAGAAGTCTATTGACTGTAGAGACCAAGACTCTGTCTGCCATAATTGGTAAGAGTTTGCTGATCTTGGCCTACTTTCAATCCAGAATGTCGCACTGCAGCATTGTATGTGGTTACGGAGCCAAATGCATTCATCATGCACTCAGATGGTCTCGGGTCCATTTCCCCCTATACAGATGGTTTTAAAAGTTAATAGCAGACGCACTTCCTTTGAACTTGTCACTGGTTGTGCTATTACTCTCTGCAGTGAAAATACATAAGTAGATACGTTTGTCCCTGACTCTTTGAAGCCACTTACACCACCACATTACAGACGGAGGACTTACACAGGAGAGCAGTTACAGCTGCTTGATTGTATCAGGGTTCATCTTGAGTATGGAAATCATTCGCATCAGCTACCAGTGCGTATCACTAAAGGAGAAAGAGGAAACTTACCCAGGCGCAATTGGCTACATTAAGTGCCTGTCCTAGGTATGTGTCGGATATGTCAGTCCAGAACTTACTCAAGCACTGTAAACTTCTTTTCAGTAATCCCGATGAAGGTCAGCTCAAGGATACCAAAGTACATCTTCCAGGATCAGGCATAGCCAAGCCAAAGTTCCTCGAGGCACATTCCCTACTGTACTGCTTCACCCCAAAGCTGAGGCACACCTTCCACAATTACAAGAAAACAGGATCATTGTGCCAGTGGTCAAGACTGATGGAAAAATATATAGAGATTACAAGGTCACAAGAACTCATCCCTACCCACCAAGACATACCCAACTCCAAAGATACAAGACATCTATGCAACACTGGGAAGCGGAAAATTCTTCGTTAAACTTGACCTCACACTTGCACACCAACAGCTTAATCTAGAAAAGCAGTCGAAGAGCCTCACTACTTTTGCAACCCACAAAGGTTTGTTCCAGCATACGAGGCTCACATTCAGCATGTTCATCTCCAGCAATATTCTAACGTAACACTGAATCCTGCATAAAGACCTGGCCAATACAATAGCTTACTTGGATGATATTCTGATTACCGGACCAACCCTAGAAGAACAGCCAAATAATCTTGATAAAGCCTTCTCCCGACTGACGCAACTTGGTCTACGACTAAATAATGAGAAATGTATCCTGCAGGCAGATCATGTAGAATACCTGGGTTTTTGCTTGGATTCCAATGGTATACATCCAATTCCAAACATTCACTCCATTCTGGAAGTCCCAGCACCAATGAATATCCATGAACTTCACTCCTTTTTGGGTATGTTTAATCCTTATGCCAGATTCTTGCCTCACACAGCCACACTTCTTGCTCCTCTTAACAATCTATTAAAGAAAGGTATGAGGTGGCATTGGGAACAGGTAAAAGTATCTGCTTTTCAGAGAGCTAAACAAATGCTGATTCAACTCCGAGCACTAATGCACTTCAGACCAGCGGGGACCAACATTTTTGTACAACCAAATGGTGTTGGTGCAGTGCTAATCCAAAAGAATACGGACTATGAGATAAAGCCTGTCACTATTGCATCGTGCACCCTTCACCCAGCAGAATGAAACTGTGTACACTTGGACAAGGAAACATTTGTGGTTGATTTTGGACCCGTGCGTTTTCACCATTATCTGTGGGGTCAATGTTTCGAGATTCATATAGACCACAAGCCATTGGTGGGTTTGCTTGGTGATAGCAAGGCCATGTCACAAATGGTATCACCAAGGATGCAACGGTGTGCTCTATACCTGTCCGCTCATCAGTGCACAATATCCTAGGTTCCCCAGTCGAAACAACTACACCACAGATGTCTTAATCTCTCTTCCATTAGGTGAATATCTTTGTGAGTCAGACTTCCAGGCAAACTGGTGCTACTAATGGACTGGGTGAACGAATCTCCAATCATCGCAGAGCAGGAAGACTAAGTAAGAGACAGACAAAAGACAAGGAAAGCGTGGTGCGACTCAGATATGGAACATTGGAACTTTGAGGTGGGTGATCTCAAACCCTGAGAGCCAAAGGTGGATGAAAGGAGAGGTTGAGATGGAAGAGGACCAACAAGTTATTTTAGCACTTGAGGATTGTAACGTATGTCGTCAACATCTAGACCGCATCAGGAGGAATCCAAATGAATCCCTCATTCCAGAATGAGCTGGTTAACAAAACAGTTTAGCAACCTATCAAAGCCGAGTCCCCAGTTGGAAGCACTGAACCCGGACCAACACTCGACTCAGAGGCTTCTAGATTGCGGCAATCACAAAACTGGAGGAATATTATCCAGCAGGTTTCACCTAATAACTTACAGGTGGAGAAAAGTCCAATCCACTGTGTGATTCTTCATCAGTTCGTCATGTAACATCACGTGATTGGTCAATTTTGCAGACTTGTCCATCTATCAATTAATGTTGACCTACTAATCCTGTGTGTGTGCGTACATGTTCACTGTTTTCTGGGTGACTATGAGTCAAGCAAACCTATTCAGCTGCACTGTACACGATAAACGTTTTGTTCCAACCTTCTGGTTTTTCCTTAATTGTAACACAAGCAGCTGAGGTTCATTGAAAGAGGCTCACTATTGCAGGATAATTAGGCAATTAAGCTGGTCTTGCCAGTGAGACCTGTTTCACACAAGTGAATTTTCAAAAATATCTGCAGGCTTTTTTCACCTATTTTCACCGAAGGTGTGGCAGGCTTACAGCAGCATGCTTCTGAATAGCTCTCACATCAGAGCTCTGGGATATGCAGAAGTGGAATTCTCCAGTACGTTGGAGTTGCAAAACACTGTCTTTATAGATGAGGACCTCAGAGACTTTCCAGAATGTATGTTGCTCTAGTGTGCTAATGAACATTTGAAAAGCATCACAGAAAATCTTCCCATCTGTTTTAGACTTCTTCAAAGCTCCAGCAGCAAAAAACATGAGATTGACCTCTTTTAAATAACACTTAACATCCATATTATTGCCTTGTTTACTTCTAAACAACTAGCTGCTATTAGAAGAGATTTATTGGAACAAATGTTAACCAGAAAAACATTGTGGAACATCCTTAAGGAGCACTAATACACATTTTAAATGGCAATCAGCTCCAAAATAATATTCCTAAATGCTAATCCAAATTCATATTGCAATTCCCGTACTGAGATGTGAACTAAATTGGTATTTTAACACAAGGTAATTGCTAGGCTATCTCTTATGCTCTTCAATGTGAGAACACGTTCCCAAAATTACCACAAATATCTTTAATGAACTCTTCTGGCATTTTGTCTGAACCCAAATCCAAGTCAGTCTGTTGTTGTCCAATTTCAATACTGTTACAATATTATCATTCTGCTACCCCATGGGAAAACTTCCTGTCTCGACAGCCTGATTCATATATAGAGCCAAGGTTAACTTCAATGACCACCTGCACCTATGAGCACTCTAGTATAAGAACTGATCATGAATTGAAATCCTTTAACCTTTCTGGATTATGTCTGAAGCCAGTTTGTGTCAGCTCATCATTGCATTCACAGTAAGTAGTAAAGGTCTACTGATAATGAAAACTGATACAATTTCATGAGGAATTCAACTGAATCTTGCCTTGATTAACCCCATATTGACCCTCTGCATTTGTTTCTTCTATCCCTCTCATTCCAACTATACCTGAAGAAAACTAGACAAAACTTCCCTAGCAGCTCTTAGATTCCAAACTACATTACAAGGCCAAAACTTCATCCTTGTACAGCTTCAGGAAGTGCTTAATTCTTGGCTCAATCTCATTAGTTTTTTTAATAATATTCTGTCAGCCTTTCCAAATGATGAGATATCTTGAACCTTATGGATTTCAAAATTAGATCATTCTTCATAAATTAAGAACATTAATCTTACTTTCCTTAATGATGGGCTGATTCTCACACATGGATGTGTGTGTGTTTAATCAAGAATAGGACTCCTAACAATTTCCTCGATAAACAGCATTAAGAAGTGTAGCTCTGGTGACAGGAATGATGGCAATGAGCTTCACTGAAACAAGATGTGCAAGTTATATACCTATAGAATATGAAGAATGTTTGTGCATTAAAGTATGTGCAATAATGATTTAGTAGAAAAAAATGTTATATGGAAAACAATATCTAAAACAAAAAAAAGCCTGCAGTAACTAAATAGGATGCAGTATTCCAGTCTTATGCAATCTACTGTACATATGTTATTGGATCTCTTGACGTACAGAAGGACCATGATAGAATGATAGTCAAATCAAAAACATTGATGTCTTAACATTGGTATGTACAGAACTCAATTGAATAAGTTGAGTCATTGGTAATAAAGGAGCCATATCTAATAGAAATGTCTTATCTGTCAGTCCCAGTGTCTGACTTGGACATAACATGTAGTTCTTTAATTCTTTACACTTTGCTTTTCTGTCCCATTGACTTCTTTGCTAATGTTTCCTTCATAGAGAGTTTATCTTGTACATCTCTCCCCAATGCAAGCACGTCTGTAAATGGTTGAACAGCTATGTCTATTGATATTTAGTAGAGTTCTGATTTGTGATGTATTTTGGCATGGAATCAAACACCATAAAATCATTCCTAGGCTAGCCAACCTTGCAACAATTTCAGCATGAACATTTGGGGATTGATGTCTAAGTAGGGAAAAGTGTCCCTCAACAGAGCCCAGTATATGGTAACATTCAAGTACTTAGGTAATACATTTCTCCTTGACTTTGACTTTAAAGTAATAGCCTGACATGACCACATTCACAGAATCATGCCTGACAGTCAACATGCCAGAGTCCTCGCTATAATCTCTAGGTACATTTTGTCCTACTAGCCAAATAAACCCGTTAGATGGATAGCTAATTGGTCCACAGGTAAAGATAAAGAAAACCCTGCGAATCTCAACACCGATGCCACATGCCAAGAGGTCTTATGTTGTCACATTAAACATGGCTAAGGAAGCCTCTTCATAATTATTGCTTACCATCTCCTTCAGACTACAGTTCTTCCCTGTTGAATAACATTTGTAAAAAAAAGTCCCTGAGGGTAGCAAGGACATAGAACATAATCTAAGTGTGGAACTTCAACATCCAAATGACCTGTATGTTGAAATCCCACATGACTGTCATAACATTGCCTTTTTGACACGCCTTTTCTATTTCCTGTTGTAATCTGTGATCCTTGTCCCAGCTACTGTTGGGAGGCCTATGTATAACTGCCATCAGGATCCTTTTACACTTGCAGTTTTTTAGCTCAACCCACAAGGATTCAACATCTTCTGATCTTATGTCACATCGCTCCAATGACTTGATGCCATTCATTACCAGCAGAGCCATGCCACCCCCTCTGCCTACCTTCCTATCCCTCCAATACAACGTGTAACCTTGGACATTCAGCTCCCAACTACAACCATCCTTCTGCCACAATTCAGTGATGGCCACAACCTCATACCTGACAATCCATAAAAGTGCAACAAAATCATCTACCTTATTTTTTATACTCCGTACATGGAGATATAACACTTTGATTTCTGCATTTGCTACCCTCTTTGATTCTGCATTTCTAATGCACTGATACTCACCCTGCTGGCTGCAATTATATCCTATTAACTGCCTGCCCTTCCTGAAAGTCTGACTGCATGCTATTTTTGCTTTTTTACCATCTGTCCTATCCTGAGTTCCTTCACTCTGCTTCCCATCCACTTGCCAAATTAGTTTAAACTCTCCCCAACGGCTCTAATAAACCTGCCCAGAAGAATATTGGTTCCCTTGGGGTTCAGGTGCAACACAATGCTTTTGTACAGGTCATACCTCCCCCAGAAGAGATCCCAATGATCCAAGAACCTGAAGCCCTGCCCCTGCAGCAGCTTCTCAGCCATGGAATCATCCTGCTTCTATTCTCACTGGCACATAGCGCAGGCAGCAATCTAGAAATTACTACCTGGGAAGTCCTACTTCTAAGCCTTGCACCTAGCTCTCTAAATTCTCTTTTCCTTCGTATGTCACTGATACTAATATGTACCAAGTCATCTGGCTACTCTCCCTCCCTCTTCAAACGTCATACCAAGCAGTCCACATTCCTCTCCATACTTATTGCCTTGACCGTCAGCTTGGCCTCATCATCAGCTCTTTCCAAAACCAGATTCTCTCAATAGCCTACAGATTATCTCTCTCCTCCATGCCAACATGTTTCACAACATAGTTCCTCCATGATCTTCCTTCTTCATAACGGCAGCAGATCTGTCTTGGATCCTTGGGCCTAACATTGAAACATTTCAATACATTTATATTTGCTGGATCTGATGTTTAGCATTCATTTCTAGTTTCATCTTGAAACAGTCATATGCTTGCCTTCGTGCCTGGCAAATCCTTTCCTTGCACTGGTATTCGGAATATCACACCTTTACTAGTTTCCTCACAACTGCCAGCCTTCTCACAGCACTTCAGCTGATAAAGAGCCTCAAGAATCTAACACTGGAGAAAACGTAAATTCTGATCACTAGCATAACATCTACCTGCTAAAATCACAGCCTCATTAACTAGCTGAGATTCAGATGCCATTCACATTTACATTATAATTGACCAGTCTTTTGTATCTTAATAAAGCAATATCCCAGAAAACAGTAACAGTTACTACATTATTTTATGGGCATCAAGACCAGTACGTATTCCTCAATCTTAAAAGTCATTGAACCAACCAACTTTCCATTTCACTTGACATCTGCGAGTGAATTAATTGTCCAGTTTGGATTTATGTAAAAAAAACAGCTTGGCTAAAGGCAGCAAATTTCATCACCTCTCCCTCATTCCATTAGTAATACAGATAAATTTTTATGACAGGTAGTTGTTAGCACAATCACCATTACAGGTGAATATTGTCTGCAATTAAATTCTACAGTTGACATGGCGGGTTTGAACTTGAGCCTCTGGATTGTTAGTCCAGTATTTTAGCCACTTCAACACTGCCGTGCTCTACACGTGCTGCAGCATCAAAGCTGTGGCATTTAACTGTCAGAGTTAAAGATAAACACGAGGCTGGAAGAAGTGGAGACTGCAGATATAGGAATGTGGAACAGCATAAAAAGAAGCTAGATGAACTCAATGGGGCAGGTAGCACCTGTGGAGGGAAATGGACAGTTGAAATTTCGGATTGAAACCCTTCATCAGGACTGGAAAAATAGAAGGAGGGAGAAGCCAATATAAAAGAGTGGAGAAGGTGGCTTCATTCTGAAATCAAGCGATACTTCACCCTAATCTACAAAATCAGAACTTTTACCCACAACATAACTTGAAAATATTCAATGCATGCTACTTCTGTGAAAGCAGCACAATGTCTCGAGACAGAAGCCTCTCAACTGATAATCCGATGTATCAACCCACATAAAGCATGCATTGTTGGTCTAGTCTGGAACCTGAACAAAGACAAAGCAAACTGAAAGAGATTTGCTTAATGTAAGCAAATGGATGAAGAAAAATGTTTACTGTTAGATCTATATGGGTAACATTAAATTTAGTCCCTGTATCTCAGCTAGTTAATGAAGCCAAGTTTTCAGCGGGTAAATGTTACAGCCAGGAGAGAAAATGAAATGATTTCACTACTTCAACAAGTTAGGAACTAAGAAAAATTTGAAGGTATTGACAACCATCTTGAATGTTACAATAAAAAATGAAGATTTGGAAGATGCCATCATTGAAAGCAATGTATGAAGACAGTCCATTATCTACAATAGGTACCTGTGCTGATTATGTTAATTTACAGTCAATCAAAATAAAAACTCAACAGCGAACACGGAATGAATTCATTTGTCAATAACTATTAGGAACTAATACATAGTTTTATAGTACTGTAATACTATTGGTGGTTTTCTAATTTGTTCTATATTTTATTTAAATACATAATTTGTTACTCATTTAAGTAGTAGTTTGTCTTTTTTGCACCTTTTTAATAATTTTCATGAAACCTTGGCTAATTGGGCAGCCACTAATTGGTTCAAAATATATTGGTCCTGATGTGTCCCAATTAATCAGGGCCCACTGTATATGATGGTTTTCTCGCTGATTAGAAATTGTTGCTACATTTACTTTGTTACAGAACATATTTTAAAGCACGATTGGGAGGATTATATTAATCATATGAAGCTAGGTATGGCTGAGCAGACCAAATAGCTGTCCCCTGCTTCTTTTCATGATGTCCTTATGTTCCAAAACTCCCAATTTTCTGAAAAAAAAAATCACTTTTTATTTAAAATTTATCAAGTACTGCTCTTGCAAGCTGGATTAACTTTTTGCTAAAGTTTGTTTCATTCTTTTTATCTGAACTTCAGTTTTCTCTGAATAACTGCTCATCCTCTGCAATGTCAGTCTATTACAATAATCCTTGTAGTCCAAGGGTTGCACAGACTGCTGTGCAACCCTCTCTATATATACATCTTTTTAATACTGACATTTCTGTCCATAGTTTCAGCATAGCTGGTGAACTTGCTCACCTTGCCACCCTCCTATTACCTCAACAATACTTCTATGAATTCAGTCATGGCAAGAATATCAACACAACCCTCAATTAATTCAATCCCATTTTCTCATCCCATTGGATAAATATTCAGTCTCTTTCATAGCATAACTCAACTCTGAACCAATTTGTATCAAAAAGCCACTATGTATGTTCAAACTAGAAAGCCCTGTCCTTAGTATGGAGTCTGCAAAATTTACCTTGTTCTATGAACACAAAGCAATGGCATTGTCAATGATACATTCTATCTCAGTTCAATATAAATATCTGGATAATGGTGCAGAAAATGCTAACTTACTGATGTTACTCTCTAATAAGTATGCATTTCATTACCTTCATGCACACTTATGACCAACTATTACTGTCATTCATCATAACATGCTGATGTGTGATATATGTAAAGGATAATCCACACATAAAACATCTCCCTTGAAATGGAGGATGATATGTCACAAAGATGTCGCTATTGTTCAAAATGATATTTGGGAATTAAAATGGGTCAGGGTTGATATTGAATTCTCCTCAGGGTTCTCCTCTCTCCTGTACCCATCTGCTGCAAGCATGAACGTTGTTAACAACAGCCTAGCGATCTGCAACCTTATTTATCCTTTACATCAATAAACGGATTCACATAAACAATTCATCATCATTTTTGACCTGGAGAAGCAATCTTGCTTTGTTACATTAGGTATAGGAAATCAATTCTATTTGTGATTCCTTCAGCAAATATAGGGATGACATGTTTCTCAAACAAACACAAATACTGACTTGCACTAAAGACTGGTATAACCATTCTAGTTCCTGGATACTGAGAAACACATTTTCCAACAAAATCTGATTGCCATACTGGTGTGAAAACCATTCCATATCTCTTGAGAATAATGAAGTCTGCAAGTACACTAGGTTTACATGTGATATTACATTGTGCTAAATAAAGCTGTTAATTTCATATATCAAGCAGTGGATATGAAATATTATTGGTTAGGCATGGCAAACATCATGAAAAAGAAAAGTACAGAAGTTGGTCAAATAACAGTGTCTATTTCTTTACTGCTGTGTAGAATAGTGATGATATTCCTCAAATAAAAGTTTAAAGATGTCCCTAAATTATGAATGAAAAGATTTAGGATTTGATGTTCAGTGCTGTTCTGATATTCTGTTTGCTTTTCCATTCTGGTTGGCCATATTTGCCCTTAATGTTTCACAGCAACTTAGATAGTAATTGCTGGTGAATTGCTGGTGAATATTCATTCCTTATCTCAGAGACGTACTTTAACTTGCATGTTAATCTACTGGTTTCGATACTCATCCTGATTTTAATGATGTAATTACTATTGTTCAGATTATAAAGCAACAGCAAACAAATAAAAAAACACAGATGTCACTTCAAACCAAAATAAAGAAAAAATAAATTGCACTTTTCACAACAATTTATTTTGAAGAAAATATTACCAGCTATCATTTACTTGTGGCAAGATTCTGCCAAAAGAGTCTTTTTCCCTGTCAGTAAATCTAAAGAAAACACCAACCTGTAGCGATTCCATGTTTAAATGTGATTATGGACCCTAGAAGTACAAGTGTTCTTATAACTGAAGAGCTGCTTTTCTTGCAAAGCTCTCTTTATCTTTTTGACAAGTTTCTCTTGAACAAGCACAGAAAGCATTACTGCTCAAGCATATCCTTGAAACAGTCAGACTTTCTTCAAAAGTTAATCGAACTTTTTTCATCTTTCTCATCAAAGAACTGGCTACCTTTCAGCAGGCAGGGTCACCTTGGTCTTGATCTAGCTTCATAAATCAATCATAATCCCCAATAACTGATTTAAATCCCTGCCACTGACCTGTTACCATGGCAATTAATTATCCTGTACCCATTCAGCCAAATCCCTCTGACAGCAAAATGAATGGAATATTGTGCTTTCCCTGGGCTTTTCAGAACCTTCGGCTTCACCCAGCTTCCTTCTTAATTTCTAATTGATGACATCAAATATTTCAGACGGCACTGACATACATATGTGATAGAACGGTACTGCTTTTGATAATGGGTCTGGCTTTGACAATTTTCAGAGGCAATAATTATGTATACTTTTCTGCTAAAAATAACTTGGTATTTTTTTTTCTGAATGCATTTGGAAGTTCCGTTAGCTTTTAAAGACATTTCAGCATTTTACAAGAATGTGATTAAGCAAGGTAGTGCACAGGTAAGATTCACATGAATATTACCAGGACAGGATAGCTTGATTGAGACTGGATAATTTGGTACTGAAGGTGGTTTATAAATTATAAGAGAGATGTATAAGAGTAGATAGTCACAGTTATTTTTCCAAGGCAGGGGAGACTAACCCTAAAGGGCATAGGTTTAAAGAGAGAGCAGAACGATTTAACTGTAATCTTTTTTTCACACAGATTGTTATGAGTATATGGAACTAGCTGTCAGAGGAAGTAGCAGCTTTGGATACAATTACAATGTTTCAAAGTCATTTGGACAGGTACATTGGTAGGAAAGTTTTTGAGAGAAATGGGCCAAATGCAAACAATTTAGTTAGCTTAGTGATCAGGTAAAAACAGGGGATCCTGTTGCTTTATTCCACAAGTTTCATACCCTTAAAAGGAAGCATGCCTGTCTGGAAGTCAATGTAATTGAAAGCCTGAATTCTCATTCTTATGGACTTGCATAGGAAATGCTTCAGAAGTGACTGCACCAAGAGATGGTAGTTCCCTTCTGTGGCACGGCATCCAAAGGCTGAATGGGTGAAGAGGGCCAAGAAGTGTGGCCACAGTGCTGCTTATCACAGCCTTCTGCACATAAAGAGTGGTAGTTCCCATTGTGGCTAACAATTATACTTGCTTAAAAGGTTACCTTAAAAATACATCTATGGAAAACTTGCCTGCTAATTAAAGTAATGCTTGCAAGGAATTTGTTCAACACCTTCGCAGAAGAACAATCAAGTACTTGGCTATCCTGCAGAGGACTATCTGAGCACTTTTATCTCACCACTTGGATGCATCTTACCCCCACCCCCCCGCCCACCTCCTGATCCAGCCATAGACATGAACTTGTGTGCAATGGACAAGGGTACAAAGAAATGATCTTTTCTTAGATAAGGTTCATTGATTAGCGCCTGATTCCCTAGACCTTGTACAAAGTGGATCTTCTGTCAGAATGATCAACATCGCCTTACAACAATCAATTCATGTCCCTCACAAGATGCAACTTCTTCATTTTGTAAGGCTGTGGATGGATGGATTACTGGAGTGAGGTTGAAAACCACAGGATGGATTTCACTACAGGTTTGGGCTGAGAAACTAGCTTCAGAAGGCAAAATATCTTTTAATTAGAATATTAAGTTAGAATAGTTGCATAGACACCTGAAGAGTAGACTATCTGTCGGATGGAAGCGACCAGCAACTCTGATAGAGGCAGATGCCAAGTTTTTAAGCTCACCAGTGGGAGGTGGTGCTTTAGCACTGCTGGCCCTCCACCTTGAGGGAGTTTGATCATAAGCGGGCCGAAACTCCTGAAGACAGGTGGCAGATCAACTGATGATCCCACTGGTGATAGCATAGGACAGTTAACATCTTAGTCCAAGTGTATTTTCAATTCAATTCTTAAGACACTTTAAAAAATTTGAAAACATGAACAAAGTTAACTTAAAACAACATGAAATACTTTATACCTACTCAAGACCATTCTGCTCTATTCAAATAAATGCAATCATTGAATTCCGGATAGTGGCATTTATGCTGTGAAATGCTAAGAGGTCAAAAGGGAAGAGCCAATATTTCCAGAATGTTCAGCGCAGTGTGTTTTTTTTTCATTTTTACAATTACAGTTACATTGCCACTGTGATAATGTCTTACTTTACTACTTTAGAGGCACTATATAAACTTGAAGTGAAATATTGTTAGGCCTGGTCTGGGTAAATTGGTGGGAAAAAAAAATAAAGTGGTATTCTTGTAAATTGAAGGCTATCAAGTTGATATTTTAACTTTAATTATTTTAGTCATAGGAAAAGGGTGAGCACACATAACCTCTTTCCTATCTTCAAAGCAATGGAGTTCTCAGCTTCTCACTTCCAGTCTGCAACCCTTCAACTTAGGTTTCATCTGGGGAAAAATATATGCTTGACCTTATTTCATATTACTTTGTCAAGATGTTTCCCTCAGATTGGAATACTCTGGCTGGATAGGTCCCATGTTTTCATTTAATTAAAGCACATCAACATACTTTTATAAATTTTGCAGTATGTGTCTTTAAGCTTAGTTATAAATGTTTTCCTTATGAAGATGATGATAGTAACAAGCTAACAAATAGTTTGCAGTATATTTTACATGAACTAAGATAGAGATTTTTTACAAAAAGTAGCTTCAAATTGTGGATGCAATGTTCAGCAAAAATAAATGATTTAGTTACATAGCTGTGAAAATTTACAGCTCTTAAATTAAGTAGTCAAATAAAACAATAACAAGTGATAGGCATATTTTAGAAATAACAAATTAATTTTATTAAGGACTCAGACTGCACAAAAAATTAAAAGAAAACAGACATTTACAGGTTCTGTATATTTTTCATAGCTCAATAATCCTAAGCTTTAGAAAGACCATTGAGTGAGCAGATGACAGAACTGTTGAGTTAAATCTTCAAGCTCATGAACTCAAGAGATCCGGCAGATGCTGGAAATTCAGAGCAACACACACAAAATAATGGAGGAGCTAAACAGGTTAGGCAGAGGATCGTCGGATGGCTCTGGACTTCAACTCACTGAAATTTAGAAGAATGAAGGGTGATGTCATTGAAACCTATTGAATGTTGAAAGGCCTCAATAGAGTGGATGTGGAGAGGATGTTTCCTGTAGTGAGGGAGTCTAACACCAGAGGATGCAGCCTCAGAATAGAGGGGCATCCTTTTAGAACAGAGATGAGGAGGAATTTCTTTATCCAGAGAGTGGTGAATCTGTGGAATTCTTTGCCACAGATGGCTGTGGAGGCTGATTCATTGCCAATATTTAATTCAGAGGTTAATCGATTCCTGATTCATCAGGGCATGAAAGGATACTGGGAGAAGACTGGAGATTGGGGCTGAGAAGGAAATTGGGTCAGCCATGACGAAATGGCGGAGCACTTTATGGTCTAAAACATCGGGCATGATTGAAATCAACAAAGAGGAGAGTGAAAGGCAAGCGGGTGCTCAGAGCTGTCTACCTACATTTGACCTGCCTCGCTCTCCTCTTGCTCGATGCTGCCAGAATCCTGGGTCACGGGCAAGGTTTAATTAAAGGGATTTGTGGATTGGACTCTGAAGTTCATGTTATGATGTGTTTCTGGTTTCTGGTTACTCTTTTTTTAAATTACTATCTTGTGTGATTTTGATGGGGGCAGACTGTCTCTGCGGCCTGCAGTCAGAGGATGAAACAGCACTAAATTGATGTGAACTGTACTAAACTAAACATTCCTAGACTGTTTCAATGACACTGTGTTGTTTTACATTCTGTGTTTGATGCTCTTTTTTGCTTTTTTGTGATTTGTTCTTTTTTTTACATGTTGGGTGTTTGATGTTTTCTCTGAATGGGTTCCATGGTGTTCCTTTGTTTCATGGCTGTCTGTGGGAAGATGGATCTCAGGGTTGTATTCTACATACATTCTTTGATAATAAATGTATGTTGAACCCTTGAATCTTTGAATGTTCGAATCTTTGAAATGTGAGTATCCTTCAAAGCTGTTTATTTCATAGACTGTTATTTAAGTATTTTAAGTAAAAGTCTGAGTCAAATTAAGACATAATGATTGCTAAGCTAATGGATAGAACATATGACCTTAAGCAGGTTCTAAATTCAAGCTTGACTCATGGTCTTCCACTAAATGTTAATGGAGAATTTACAGGCCAGCACAGCAATTGTATATCATTCCTTGTGTTTGAGGAGAATCAAACCATTCAGCAAAATCTGATTTGAGAGTCATGGGAATACTGGTAAAAGCTTGCCACTGCTTGCTGGAACTCTGTCTAGATAGCTAAATTGTAATGGATAATGCTCTCGATCAAATGTTGCTCAATCAGCGATGGAGGCTCAGTGGGTGATCTATTAAAGATTAATTCTAATACATTGCAATGTCTGCACTATTAATGTACAACAGAGGGACTTCAAAGTCCACATTGGTAGTTTTTGAAAGCTGGTGCTTTTTTCTCTCATTGTGTTTTACCCCACTTGTAATACCCAGTTGGATCTCAATACAAATGAAATGGTGATCTTCCTAAACTCTTTCCTCCTTACACTTCCAGTTATTGAAGGGTGAGGGCTTAATAGATGTTGAAGACGTAGTTTCCAAGAGTCCATAAGACAATAAGACCAGAAGACATAGGAGCAGAATTAGGCCATTCAGCCCATCGAGTCTGCTCCACCATTCCATTCTGGCTGATCCTGGAACCCACTCAACCCCATACACCTGTCATTTCACCATATCCTTTGATGTTGGACCGATCAGGAAATGATCAACTTCCACCTTAAATATATGTACAGACTTGGCCTCCACTGCAGTCTGTGGCAGAGCATTCCACATATTCACTACTCTCTGGCTAAAAAACATTCCTCCTTACCTCTGTTCTAAAACGTCGCCCCTCAATTTTGAGGCTGTGCCCTCTAGTCCTGGATACCCCCACCAGAGGAAACATCCTCTCCACAACCACCTTACCTAGTCCTTTCAACATTCACAAAATGCTGGTGGAACACAGCGGGCCAGGCAGCATCTATAGGGAGAAGCGCTGTTGACGATTCGGGCCGAGACCCTTCGTCAGGACTAACTGAAGGGAAAGATAGTAAGAGATTTGAAAGTAGTGGGGGGGGGGGAATGCGAAATGATAGGAGAAGACTGGAGGGGGTGGGATGAAGCTAGAAGCTGGAAAGGTGATTGACAAAAGTGATACAGAGCTGGAGAAGGGAAAGGATCATGGGACGGGAGGCCTCGGGAGAAAGAAAAGGGGGAGGGGAACACCAGAGGGAGATGGAGAACAGGCAGGGTGATGGGCAGAGAGAGAGAAAAAAGAAAAACAAACAACTAAATATGTCAGGGATGGGGTAAGAAGGGGAGGAGGGGCATTAACGGAAGTTAGAGAAGTTAATGTTCATGCCATCAGGTTGGAGGCTACCCAGCCAGTATATAAGGTGTTGTTCCTCCAACCTGAGTGTGGATTCATCTTGACAGTAGAGGAGGCCATGGATAGACATATCAGAATGGGAATGGGACGTGGAATTAAAATGTGTGGCCACTGGGAGATCCTGCTTTCTCTGGCTGATGCACCATCAATAACTCACTCTGAGACGTAGGAAACGAGGTATCAGCTTTTATTGACTGGAAGAATGAACAACACTACATCCTGGGGAATGAGGCTGGGCAACAGGCCTCAGTCGCCTTTATACAGGGGTCTGTGGGAGGAGCCACAGGAGCAGTCAGCAGGGGTCTGTGGGAGGAGCCACAGGAGCAGTCCAGACAGGTATATGTAGTTCACCACACTGGCGGACTGAGCGTAGGTGTTCAGCGAAACGATCTCCCAGTCTGCGTCAGGTCTCACCAATATATAAAAGGCCACACCGGGAGCACCGGACACAGTATACCACACCAGCCGACTCACAGGTGAAGTGTCGCCTCACCTGGAAGGACTGTCTGGGGCCCTGAATGGTGGTGAGGGAGGAAGTGTAAGGGCAGGTGTAACACTTGTTCCGCTTACAAGGATAAGTGCCAGGAGGGAGATCGGTGGAAAGGGATGGGGGGGACAAGTGGACAAGGGAGTCGCGTAGGGAGCGATCCCTGCAGAAAGCAGAAAGTGGGGGGAGGGAAAGATGTGCTTGGTAGTGGGGTCCCGTTGGAGATGGCGGAAGTTACGGAGAATTATACATTGGACCTGGAGGCTGGTGGGGTGGTAGGTGAGGACAAGGGGAACCCTATCCCAAGTGGGGTGGTGGGCAGATGGGGTGAGGGCAGATGTGTGGGAAATGGGAGAGATGCGTTTGAGAGCAGAGTTGATGGTGGAAGAAGGGAAGCCCCTTTGTTTAAAAAAGGAAGACATCTCCTTTGTCCTGGAATGAAAAGCCTCATCCTGAGAGCAGATGTGGTGGAGACGGAGGAATTGTGAGAAGGGGATAGCATTTTTGCAAGAGACAGGGTGAGAAGAGGAATAGTCCAGGTAGCTGTGAGAGTCTGTAGGCTTATAGTAGATATCAGTAGATAAGCCGTCTCCAGAGATGGAGACAGAAAGATCAAGAAAGGGGAGGGAGGTATCGGAGCCTCCCGTCCCAAGATCCTTTCCCTTCTCCAGCTCTGTATCACTTTCGCCAATCACCTTTCCAGCTCTTAGCTTCATCCCACCCCCTCCGGTCTTCTCCTATCATTTCGCATTTCCCCCTCCCCCCACTACTTTCAAATCTCTGTATCCAGAGATACCGGCCACGTGACAGATGCACTGCCACCTGGCTGGTCGGAGGACATACCACACGCCAATCAACATTTGGTCCCTCCCAACTAATCAATGCACACCTAAATTATTGGATTATTGGATTATCTCGCCCAGCCCCATGCTATAAAAGGTGCGACATGTGCCTGGCTCGCTCTCTCTTACAGACCACCTCATTGAAGGTAAGTGCATTGATTTACGTTTGGGAAGGTCTATCGTTTGTCCTGGTAAGGAAGCCGCAGCTATCCAAGGTCAAGGGGGATAGCTGTTGTAGTGCTTTTTCCCTTGTTCTTTGTATGTGTAACTGTACCCTGTCCCCACACCACTTTCTGTGTATTGTACAGCCGACCCGACCTTCCCCACGCGTGTTAACCCTAAACGTTTTTTTTCACAATATTGTAGTTCCTTGTGTTGACCCGACTTCCCCTTGTAAATAAATTCCTTATTATTAAAATTGTGTGTGTCTAGACCTCTTCTGTTGAGACTCAAAGAACCAGTTATTTTCCATCACAGCATCTCTTAGTATCTCTCCTTTCAGTTAGTCCTGACGAAGGGTCTCGGCCCGAAACGTCGACAGTGCCTCTCCCTACAGATGCTGCCTGGCCTGCTGTGTTCCACCAGCATTTTGTGTGTGTTGTTTGAATTTCCAGCATCTGCAGATTTCCTCGTGTTTACTCTTTCAATATTTGGTAGGTTTCAATAAAATCCCCCCCCCCCACATTCTTCTAAATTCCAGTGAGCACAGGTCCAAAGCTGCCAAATATTCCTCATATGTTAACCCCTTCAATCCCAGAATCATCCTCGTTAACCTCCTCTGGACTCTCTCCAATGACAACACATCTTTTCTGAGATATGGGGCCCAAAACTTTGACAATACTCTAACTGAAGCTTGGCTAGTGTCTTATAAATGCTCAGCATTATCTCCTTGCATTTATATTTTATTCCCCTTGAAATAAATGCCAACGTTGCTTCTTTACCACAGACTCAACATGTAAATTCACCTTCTGGGAGTCTTGCATGAGGACTCCTAAATCCCTTTGCACCTTTGATGGTTGAACCTTCTACCCATTTTGATAATAGTCTGCACTGGTGTTCCTTTTACCAAAATGCATTATCATACATTTCCCAACATTGTATTCCAAACCATACTTTTCCCAGCACTGTATTCCATGTTGCTACAGTGCTTTTTGCAGATTTTCTTCTTACCACATCAAGATGAAAAGGGGATCAGTTACCCTTGGAAGAAATTAGCTGCATATCATTTCCATTTACAGCAATCAAACAATAGAGGCATTTAATATAATCAACACACACAAAATGCTGGTGGAACACAGCAAGCCAGGCAGCATCTATAAGGACAGTCCTGACGAAGGGTCTCGGCCCGAAACGTCGACAATGCTTCTCCCTATAGATGCTGCCTGGCCTGCTGTGTTCCACCAGCATTTTGTGTGTGTTGTTTGAATTTCCAGCACCTGCAGATTTCCTCGTGTTTGCATCTAATATAATGCCAGGTTTATGCCAAATGGGAAACTCAGGTGTAGATTACAAAGAAAACATCCTTGTTGGAATATTGGACATATAGGCAACCATTGTACATTGGAAACTTAATTTCTTTTTTACATATAGTTCAAGACCAAAGAAAGTTTTGGAGAGCAAAAAAAAGGTGAATTTACACTTTTAGAGAATACTGGATGTCAATCTTCGTGTGTAGCCATAGATATATCATGCAAACTATATAGCAATTAGACTTTCTTAAATAAATTAAACTTTGCATGATTTTACAGTAACTCTCTCTCTCTAATATCAATGGCTATGGATATTTTTCATGAAATTTGTTAACTTTAAGCTGTTGTTTCTTGTCTTCTTAGAGCTCATCGGCTGACCTGACAATTACTTGCTTCCCCTTTGACTTTACAAATTCTGAGATGGCTTCAAGGTCAACGTGCAAACCACAGACTCTCCTCCAAATGGGACAGAGAGTGCCTGATGAGGCAGGAGAACCGACAGTTTGTGAGTTGTCCCATCCTTCTACCACTGATGCATAGTCTTGAGGTTCTCAATAATTTTCTGAATGCTCCTCCTTCATTTTGAGTCATCATCGGAAGGGATCCACAGGAATCAGTGGAAATGTTGCAATTCTTCAATTCACATCAAGGTTATAGTTATTTAACTATATATATGTACACTGCCAAATGAGACAATTGTAATACTTGCCCAACAGGCTGGTATATGTCTAGGGGAAAAGGAGATTCAGCCACTCACCAACCCCACCTCCCATACACGCAGGTGCTGTGAGAATCAAGTTTATGCCGTGCGCACACACACCGTATCAAACTCACACCAGATACCGTTATGGAATACACTTTAAAGATTTTACTAAAACTAAAAGAGTACTATGCAATACAGTATATATGAAGGAAAATAAAATAAAGTAAAAGGCGCCAACTTATCAAAGTTCAGTCAGTTTAGTGCACATCGTTGGAGCTCAACCATCGAACCATTCATCCCCTCGTCACTTTCCTCCAACCTCCACGTCCTTGCACCTGGGACCACCCTGGTGGTCGACCGAGCAGTGCAGTGCACATCCACCTTCCTCGGCATCTTCTTCCCGACTCTCCGAAAAGACCGCAAAAACCCCCAAGCTCCCATCCTCACAAGACAAAATAACATTCCCTATTAGTTAACAAATGAATACAATCCCGATATCAGCAAGTCCAAAGCTAAACAACTGTGAGAGAAAGCACTTATCATACAAAGAAGCATTCCTACTCTTAACAAAACAAAGAAGCCATTTTGATTAACATACACAGTACGTTGTACACAATGCTTCTCTGGACCAAGTTATAAAGCACAGTCTTCTTCTTCGGTTGTCCATCGAAATCCGATGACGACATCCACTCCTTTAACGGTGAGATCTTTGATGACTATACAGTCCTATCCTGGACCCACAAGCTCTATTGCAGGTGGGACATGTATATGTGGTAGTGGTGGTAGTGATGGCAACCATGGCTGCATTTCTCCTGCCTCTCTTCTACTGTCTTTTGGTTCTTCCTTCCATCCCCAGAATTCAAACCCCATCCCTACACAGCTGTCGCCAAGTGATACTGTCAGCAGCAACATCCTCCAGGTCCTGGGGTCTGATCTTGCACTTCCTTAAAGCATTCTTCATCTGATCCTTATAAGCGCTTCTTTGGCCCTCCAGCTGAGCATCAACCATGATGTAGCTAGCCGTATAACACTCTGCAGGCTAGCCGACATGGGGGCATCCTTATCACGTGCCCCATCCACTGCATCTGACGCTGGGTGATCTTGGCCTCAATACTTCTGCAGTTGGTCTTTACAAGTATTTCAGTGTGAGGCACCCGCTCATGCCAGGTAATTCCCAGGATGCACTGGAGGCAGCTTATGTGGAAGCGCTCCAAGGACTTGATGTGACGGCTGTAGGTTACCCAAGCTTCACAGCTATAAAGGAGGGTGGTGACACAGACCGCTTGGTATACGGCGACCTTTGTGGAGGGACGAAGGCTCCTGTTCTGAAAGACTCTATGCTGAAGTCTCCCAAAGGCAGCAGATGCCTGTTTAATGCGGCTCTGGCTGTTGTTGTCAATGTCGCTATCCTCAGAGAGAATGCTCCCCAGATATTTGAAAGATGGCACTACTGACAGCTTTTCATCACCAACAGTGAAGGCAGGTAGGGTGGGTGGGACACTAGCACTCCATTGGCAAACCACTTCTGTCTTGGTAGTATTGACAGTCAGCCCCATCCTGCTGTACGCTCTCACCACCACAGCAAGGACAGTCTGAAGATCCTCCGGAGTATGGGCCACAAGAGCACAGTCATCTGCATACTGCAGCTCCAGGACCCATTCTCTATGGAGTTTGGTGGTTGCGTGGAGCCCCCTGATGTCAAAGAGGTTGCCATCTAATCTGAGATCCACTGCCACACCGCTGCTGTCTTCAATCTTGTTGCGGAGAAGCTTGGTAACACACAAGAGGAAGATGTTAAAGAGCACTGGCGCTAGCACACACCCCTGCCTCACCCCTATGCATACAAGGAAGGGCTCGGACTCCTGTCCTCCTATGGCCACCTGAGCAGTCATCCCATCATGGAACTGGCGGAGGATGTTAACAAATTTATTGGGACAGCCAAACCTGAGGAGGACATCCCATAAAAGCTCTCTTTGCACAGTGTTGAATGCTTTGGAGAGGTCAGCAAAGACCATAAACAGGTCCTGATGTTGCTCCCGGCACTTTTCCTGAAGCTGCCGAGCTGTGAAGGTCATGTTGATCGTGCTCCTGTTCTTCTTAAATCCACACTGCAATTCAGGCAGCATTAGTGCACATAACACACATATGATACAAAATAACTTGGGAAAGGAAGAATTAAATTTACAAACAAGCAATGTATAGATAAAGTAAAGTGCATAAATTAAATATTGTAGGGTACAGTGCAATTTATCCAGTGACACTTCGAATGTGATGCAGCAGGGAGTTCAGAAGCCTAATGGCCTGAGGGAGGAAAGTGTTTTCCATTCTGACTGTTCTTGTCTTTACATCAGAGTCTCCTCCCTGATGATAGAACGTCAAAGAGGATGCTGGATGGGATGGTGGGATCCTTGATAATTCTAAGGTCCCTGTGTATGCAGCTCTCCTGATAAGATTCCCTGATGGAAGGCAGGGAGATTCCTATGATCCTCCCAGCCCTTTGTATAGACTTCCAGTCTGATGCTCGACTGCTCCCGTACCAGATGAAGATATAGATTGCCAGAAAGCTCTTGATGGCGCTCCTGTAAAATTCAGTTAAGGTGGGGGTGGGAGCCTTGTTTGCCACAATCTCCTCTGGAAGCTGAGGTGCTGCTGTGCTGTCTTATTCAGGGAGGTGATACTGAGGGGGCAGAAGAGGTCATCCATGACATGATCTCCCAGGAACTATGACGGAGCCATGTATGAGCAGAGGGGGCTGGTTCATCTGGCCCTTCCTAAAGTCTACAGTCATTTCCTTGATCTTGTCCATGTTCAAACTTAAGTTGTTGTTCTCAAACCAGTCCACCAGCCGCTCTGCTTTCTCTCTGTATTCTGACTCAACATCTTTCTTGTTGAGGCCAATCATTATGTGTCATCCACAAACTTGATGACACGGTTTGAGATGGCTCCTGCATCGCAGCCATGCATCAGCAGTGTGAACAGCGACAGACTGAGCACATGGCTGTGGATAGTACCAGTGTTCAGAGAATGGGCCCACAGATGTTGCTACCCACATGGACTGACTGTGGCCTTTCTGTGGGCATCTGGTATGACAGGGTGGGGGAGGCTACTGCACAGGGAAGCTACAGAACATTGTAAAATTTGTGAGCTCCATCTTGGGTACTAGCCTCCATAGTATCCAAGTCATCTTCAAGGAGCAGTGCCTCAGAAAGGTGACATCCATTATTAAGGACCCCCATCAACCAGGACATGCCATCTTCTCCTCTTCTCATTATTACCATTGCAAATGAGGTACAGAAGCCTGAAGGTGCACACTCTGTGATTCAGGAACAGCTTCTTGCCCTCTGTCATCTGATTCCTAAATGGACATTGAACCCATGAACACTACCTCACTTTTTTATTATTTTTGTTTTTGCACTACTTTTAATTTAACTATTTAATATGCACACACACAAATATATATATATTTACTGTAATTTATTTACTTAATTATTTTTTTCTATTATCAATTATAGCATTGTACTGCTGCTGCTAAGTTAACAAATTTCACAAAATATGCCAGTGATATTAAACCTGATTCTGATTCTGATTCTGTTTTGAAGTCCAGGATCCAGTTACAGAGGGAGGCATTGAGATCCTGCAAGGACAGCTTGCCCACCATTTTCTGAGGTATGTTGGTGTTAAACACCAAACTGATGTCTATGAACAGCAGCCTAGCATATGAGACACCATCTTCCAGGTGGGACAGGACAAAGTGGAAGGCAAAGTTAATGACATCATCGGTGAATTGATTCAAGCGATAAGTGAACTGGAAAGGATCCAGTGTAACCAGGAAAAAGGCTCTATTGTGCCTCATGACCAGTCACTCAAAGTATTTCGTAATGGTTGATGTTAAAGCCACAGGACAATTGTCATTTATTCAGGATACTGTCACCTTCTTTGGCACTGGAATTATGGATACCACCTTGAAAACTGCGGGGACAATGGACTGTTCCAGAGAGGTGTTGAATATATCTGTCAGCACCTCAATTAGCTGGGCTGTTCAATCTATCAAAATCCAACCTGGTATGTTATTGAGCCCCACAGCTTTCTGTGGGTTGACACTGGCTGGGGTCTTCCTCACCTCAGCTTCAGACAGACCTGGGGGTCTGCTCCCCGGGGGAAACTTCAAGAAAACTTTGAGTTCTGTCACGAATCTTTCCATCATGCACTTGGCAATCTCTTAACATGAAAGTGCTTGAAATAAAATACCTACTTCAGGCATTTTTAAAACTAACATGGTTTCCAAGAGTTTGAAGGAACAGATGAATGAAAGACATGAAGACCTTGTCCTCATTTTAAGACTTTTCATATTTGCATTCATGGGTCTCAGAAGAGCACTTGTCAGATGAGGAAGAAGAGACAAATTCAACAAGAATCAACTGACCATGAGTCTTATGGAAGTAGCTAACACTGCTGAACCTGAACAGATAGCCCCACAGATAAAAATTCATTACAGCAAAGTATGCTGCCATTATAGTTCAACAGCGGTGTTATGTAGATGATCTTAAAAGGATCATTGCACAAAAAATTTGGGAATATAATTCTTCAGGAAACCTACAGGCACAAATATGTCATTGCGGTATTTGTAGCTAAATGGAGCAATTATGGTTCCTTCAAATCTGATATCCCAATTCTCATTATTTCCAAACACAATCGACTGAACACTGCAGCTGCCAGTGTATTGTTGAGCACAGCACTAGTTTGGGGAAGAGCACCAACAATCAGATCTGAGGGACCAGACGCCCTTCACATCCAACTTTTCAGTTAGTGATGGCTGGTGTAGGTAGTGCAGCTTCATTCATTTGAGTGGGTTATTGTCTTCATTAAAAAAGATAATTGCAATTGAATACTACTCTTTTATTTACTTAACCTTAATGTTGTTAATTAATTTACTGCACTTAAAGATATTTTAACTTAATGTACTGATTGATAATTTACAATAATATTTATTTGTAGTTCTCTAAATCCTTTAGAACTGTTTTTAAATATCATTGATCATTAAAGACTTTTAAAAGCAGTGAATTGTCAAATTGCTATCAAGGCAGCATAGGAGCAGGGGCTCAGGGTCTGCAGTCTGAGGCCCAGTTGCTTCTTAGTTCATGGGATGGCCATGGCAATTAGAATTCAGTGATGATTGGGTGCCCCAAAAATGCTTTAAAAAGAACAGTCACAGAAAATAATAGGTGAGAAGCATAGGCAGCAGAGTCAATTGAGAAGAACCTACCCCATTAGCTAGTAGTTTTCTGAACCATGAACAATTTTCAGCTCATAGATCATGGCACGTTGACTTGATGCCAAAAAGATCAGAGAATGTGGCTTAAACCTTGAAGCTGTCACTTTTAACTCACAGACAGAATGTCTCCTCTTTCAGCTACTTCAAAAACTTGCCGTAAGGGCTCAAATAAATCAGGATGATTCAATAAAATATTTAAGACAATAGCTGAGGTACTATCCTGTCAGAAAAATGATTGTAGTTGTAAATAAAATACAAATACACTCCAGTGACTATGATGTTTAAGTTTGAGGTGATGTGAAAGAAATATTGAAGGAACCTAAATATGAGCATGAACCTTTAGGTCATAAAGATAAATGTCAGTTGTCAACGACTGATACACTTTACAGATAACCCAGACTCAATAGTAAATACTAGTTATCAAATTCTTCGCATACAGTATACTGGCCTATAGGCTTCAACAAGCATTTCCCAAATAGGAAAAACTTCCTTTCTTCTTTGGTCTAATATCAATTTACTTTCATACAAAGCTTTAAGGTTAAAACACATACTAGGTTTTTGGTAAAAAGTATTTAATGCAAGTTGCTCTTTCAGAAAAGCAGGTAATACAACTTTTAATTATGTGCTTTTAACAGAGACACACATTGAGGCAGCAAATTGCAATAGTTTCTCAGTTCCATCAGCAATGTTCCAATGTTGGTCAAGATTTGAGGGCACATTGTGGTGAAATTAGATTAAAAAGATGGTTCATTGTAGATTTGCCATCTAACAAGATCCACAATTAATCTGATTTGTGCCTTTTTCAACTCAAGAAGAATTTTCCCACAAGTAAAGTGAAAGCAAAGCTGATATGCTTGACTTCTTGACTAGATGTCAGTGCTGCATCACTTTGTTACATTGGTTCTTGGGATTTAGGATGTGGATTATTGGATGTAAATAAATTATTAAGAGGTAGAGCATGTGCACTCTGCGATATGACTTAAAATACACTTTTGTAACAGTTACTGCAGTTTGTTGAGAGGTGCTTGTCCTCAATAACTGGCTAGAGATTCTACTGTTGATACCACAATAAACACCAATATCAAGAAGAACCCAAGGACACTACAAGAAGTCTGTCATGTGGGAAGAGATTCATTAAGATTGACTTATGCTTGCTGAAGTTTGGAAGAGAGCGAGACAATCTCACTCAAATGTATAAGAGCTTGAGAAGGATTGGCAGCATAGATGTTGACGGATTATTTCCTCCAACTGAAGACTTTATAAATAGAAGGTATAATCTCTGGATAAGCAGTCAGCCATTTAAGACAGTGATGAGGAGAAACTACACAGCGATGTGTAAACCTTCAGAGTTGTTTACCTCAGCAGGCATTGAATACACTCAAGGATGAAATTGATAAATTTGTCAACATTAGCAGTATTAGAGGACATAGGGAGTTAAGTGATCACCCATGATCCTATTGAATAACAAAATAAACTCAAGAGACATTTGGTTGAGTCCTTCCATTTCTTGTTTTTTAAAGAGTTAGAAAAATTGGAAGTAAAATCAAATGCACATAGAGGATGAAAGAGAACCGATCACAAACAGGAGGTTCCACAGATGCTGGAAATCCAGGCAACACACAGAAAATGCTGGAGGAGCTCAGCAGGCCAGGCAGCATCTATGGAAAAGAGTACAGTCGATGCTTCAGGACAACACCCTTCAACAGGACTGGAAAAAATGTTGAGAAGTTAGAGTAAGAAAGTGGGGGGAGGGGAGGAAGAACCGCAAAGTGATATGTGAAATGGGGCGTTTGGGGGGGGGGGGGAAGAGCTGAAGCTGAAGCTGGGAAGTTGATTGGTCAAAGAGATATAGGGGTGGAGAAGGGGAAACCTGACTGGAGAGGGCAAAAGGCCCTGGAAGGAAGAAAAGGTGGGAGGAGAACCAGAGGAAGGTTGATGAGCAGATAAGGAGATAAGGTGAGAGAGGGAAATGGGAATGGGGAATGGTGAAAGGGGGGGCAGAGCATTACTGGAAGCTTGAGAAATTGATGTCCATGCCATCGGGTTGGAGGCTACCCGGACAGAAAATAAGATGTTGCTCCTCCGATCTGAGTGTGACCGCAATGTGACAGTAAAGAAGATCGTGGACTAACATGTTGGAGTGGGAATGGGAAGTGGAATGAAAGTGGGTGATCACTGCAACATCCCGTTCTGGCAGATGGAATGTAGGTGCTCGGTGAAGTGGTCTCCCAGTCTGTGTCAAGTCTCACCAATATTCAGGAGGCCACACCGGGAGCACCAGATACAATAATGACCCCAGCAGACTCATAGGTGAAGTGTCGTCTCACCTGGGAGGACTGTTTGGGGCGCTGAATAGTAGTGAAAGGGAAATTGCTTGGACTTGGAGAGAAACAGGAAAAAACACCAAGAAAACAATTCTTTAAATTTAAAAATTTTAAAACATAAGAAAACAATTAACAACAAAAAAAGTATTATGTGTTGCACTTACAATAGTTCATAATTTGTGCCAGAGGCTGACTGGCAACATACAGCTGTACACATTATTCATAAAGTGTGGATATGTTTGATTACATAATAACATATGAAGCAAGAGTTCATCAGCCCGGGAGGCTCCTCTGCCATTCAGTAAGATGATGACTGATCCATTCTTGGCATCAGAATCACTCTGCCCATACTCCTGTCTGTCAATATCACCTTGATTATATTCAATGTCTGAACATCCACAGTTCTCTGGAGTAGAGAATTACAAAGGTTCACCACACTCTGAGGGAAGAAATTCTTCTTCATCTCCATCTAAAGCAGCCAAACTCTTATTCTGTAACTACGCTCCCTTGTACTCCATAACCTCACTTAGAGGGACAACTTTTAAGTATCCACCCTATCGATTCACTTTACAAAAGAAGTCTCTTCTTTAAAATTCCAGTGATGAAAGAGCCATTCTTCTCAATCTTCCTTCATACTGCAACCCTTTTCATCCCAGAATGCACTCATGTTAAACTTCAATTCTCCAATTTGAAGACCTTGAGACTTAATCTACTCAATGCTCTGTAAAATTACATCAAATCCACCCCCCCCCCCACTTCCCAGCCTTATATTCCATATGTTTTGCAATAAGTTCCAGCGAGAAGCCCTACTAATTGCTCACAACAGCTGCGTGCTCATTTTAAGTGTTTCATAGAAACATAGAAAACCTACAGCACAATACAGGCCCTTTGGCCCATAAAGCCATGCCAAACACGTCCTTACCTGAGAACTACCTAGGCTTATCCATAGGCCTCTATTTTTCTAAGCTCCATGTATCCATCCAGGAGTCTCTTAAAAGACCCTATCGTATCCGCCTCAACCCCCATTGCCGGCAGCCCTTTCCATGCACTCACCACTCTCTGCATAAAAAAACTTACCCCTGACATCTTCTCTGTACTTACCCTCAAGCACCTTAAAACTATGCCCTCTCCTGCTAGCCATTTCAGCCCTGGGAAAAAGCCTCCGACTATCCATACGATCAATGCCTCTCATTATCTTGTATTCCTCTACCAGGTCACCTCTCATCCTTTGTCGCTCCAAGGAGAAAAGGCCAAGTTCACTCAACCTATTCTCATAAGGCATGCTTCCCAATCCAGGCAACATTCTTGAAAATCTCCTCTGCACCATTTCTATAGTTTCCATGTCCTTCCTGTAGTGAGGCGACCAGAAGTGAGCATAGTACTCCAAGTGGGGTCTGACCAGGGTCCTATATTGCTGCAACATTACCTCTCGGCTTTTAAACTCAATCCCACAATCGATGAAGGCCAATGCACTGTATGCCTTCTTAATCACAGAGTCAACCTGTGCAACAGCTTTGAGTGTCCTGTGGAATTGGACCCCAAGATCCCTCTGATCCTCTGCACTGCCAAGAGTCTTGCCATTAATGCTATATTCTGCCATCATATTTGACCTACCAAAATGAACCACCTGACACTTTTCTGGGTTAAACTCCATCTGCCACTTCTCAGCCCAGTTTTGCATCCTATCGATGTCCCGTTGTAACCTCTGACAGCCCTCCACACTATCCACAACACCTCCAACCTTGCATGAGGACCCCCAGATCCCTTTGTGCGATTCATTTATAATCTCTCCACATTTAGAAATAAATTTACCTTGTCATTCTTCCTATCAAAGTGGATCATTTCACATTTTCTTTTATTATTCCCCACCTGCCACCTGTTGCCTTCTCATAGCTTATACATACCTTCTTACAGGCTCATCCTGCCCGTCTGACAACCTGCCTATCTTTGTATTTCCAGCAAATATTGCTACAATACACTCAGTTCCTTCATTTAAATCATGGACATGGATTCTAAGTAGTTGAGGAGCCTGTACTATTTCTGTGGTGCTGACTACCGACTGCTGAAAATATAAAAAATTTCTTGGAGCTAGCAGGACTTAAATGTCTGAAATGCTCAACATTTCATGTTGTTTCCACAACAGCAATGTGAATCTGGCATTACAAAGCTTTCCTGTTAGCACAGTAAACTCATCTGACCCTTGAGCCTGCAAATCACTTGTCACACAGACAGTCTGCAGATGGTAAATAGAACAAAAAGAATGTCCTTAAGTGTTGCCAGAATCCATCTCCTCAATTCAAATGGAGGGGAGTGGAGGGCTTATTGCATGTCTGTGTCTGATAATCCAGTGTGAAACACAATTTGTACCCAGCAGAAAAACTAATCAGCCCTCAATCTACTGCATGATTACCATTCCATTTGCTGATTTTAACAAAAGATAAAGGTCTTTTAGTGAACAGAGATATGTGCTTAAATGCAGGTAACATTCATTCCTTAGCAGTGTCAGCAAAATACATTTACCAGAGATGATCTCACTTCAGTTTAACTCCCTGGCAAGGACGTGGTTTATTCTATTCAGAGTCGTAGAGTCTTTCAGGTGCAGGAGACAATCAGACAGTCCCTCCTTCTTCAATGTAGCCCTGAAAGCGTATTTCCTTCAAACATCAATCCGGTTTCCTTTGAATCGCTGATTGCCCCTGCTTTCATCACCCTCATAGGCAGCAAACTCCAGGTCATTATCACATGGAGATTATAAAAGCTGTTTCCACATCCTCCTTGTATCTCATACCCAAAAAGTCTGTGTTCACTTGTCTTGTACCACTACCTGATGGGAACAACTTTCCTTAATCTGTTTTGTCTCAACCTGAAAAAGACTTGTAGATAATTAAATCTTTCCTCAGTCTTCTATACTCCAACAAGAACAACCCCAGTCTCTTCAATTTAATGTTGCAATTAAATACTTCATCTATACTCTGAATGTGGGCCAACCTGAGGCTTAGCATATTGCCACTGTTTTAATATTCACTAGCATTAATGATCCTTTGCTTACATAATAATAGTCATAGAGTTATACAGCCCTTCAGCCCAGTTCATTCATGTTGCCCAAGGTGCCTGTATCAGCTAATCAAATTTTCCCGTTTGCTCCATTTGCCTCCAAACTGTCCCTACCCATCCGCCTGACTATTAATCATTCTAATTTCAAGTCAAGTCAAGTCAAGTCACATTTTATTGTTATTTTGACTATAACTGCTGGTACAGTACACAGTAAAAATGAGACAATGTTTTTCAGGACCATGGTGCTACCAGAAACAGTACAAAAACTACACTGAACTATGTGAAAACAACACAGAAAAGAAAACTACACTAGACTACAGACCTACCCAGGACTTGATCTGCCTCTAAAATTTCCTCTTATTTCATATATCCAACATCTTCTATGTGAAACATTTGGCCCACAGATCCCCTTTAAACCTTTTTCCAATGTCTATGTAAAAAGCAGTCAAGTGTATGCTCTCTAGTTTTAACTTCTTCTACCCTGAGAAAAATACTGTGAAAATCTATTTTATCTATGCCCCTCATAATTTTATAATTCCCTGTCAGGTCACTCCTCCCCAGCTCCTTCACTCCAAGAAAAGTAGTCCCAGATTATTCATTCTCTTTTTTATAACTTAAGACCTCCACTCCTAGAAACATTCTTGTGAACATTCTCTGTGGCTTTTTCGACTTAAGCACATTCTTTCTGAAGTATGACAACCAGTAGTACACACAATACCCCATAATGTGGTCTCAGCAATGCTTTGTACAGCTGTAACATCATTCCCAACTCTTAAATGCAGTGCCTCGACCAGTGAAGTCAAGAGTGGCATATGCCTTCCTCACTATCCTATCTAACTGTTTCAAAACTTTCAGGAATGTATGTACTTGCACACCTTGCTCTCTCTTTTCTACAACATGCCTAGAGTCCTGTGATTCACTGTGTATATCCTGCCCTGGTTTAATTTTCCAAATGTAATACCGTAGATGTCAGATTATAAGCCGCTACTTTTTTCCCACATTTTGAACAGCTTTGAACACTGCGGCCTTTACTACGGTGCGGCTAATGCATGATTTTTTTTCATGCCGCCAAAAACATTTTGCCTCGTAACAGTAGACCAATAAAATTGATGAGTAGTTCACAGAGGTCCAATGAAATTGTACGATAAATCAAGCGCACTTTCACAATTAAATTATTGTAAATCAGTCATTTGTACTCACCCTCATCAACATGGAAAACACTCGAAGAAAAGCATTGTGCTGCCTTTATGGCAGTTATTTAGTTTATAATATTTTCGCTTAGTAATTCATTTGTTAGTAATTTCTAGTTAAAGTTAGAAGTGTTTTAACTATATTTGTTTTCAATACTACATCCCGGGATGCTATGACGTCACACCCGGTTTCGCCGCGTCTTGTGGGAAATACCGGTTTGCGATAAACGGGAAGGTGGGGGCGAGCGGCATTAGATCTGAGCGAACGCTGCTTTTAAGTTAAAGGCGATCAATAACTTTTCCTGGTAGGCTGCAGTATATATATTTTTTACCAGTCGTTAGATATTGGAATGTTGTTCAGTAAAAAAGTATACGCAACGTAATTTGTGTTACGATACGTATGTATATTTAAAAGTAGCCGCGTTACAGGCACGGTTCGAAAAAAAGCATTTGCAATATGTATTTGTTTATGTTACCATATGGATTTAATTAAAAGTTAAAAAATCCTCACGTGTAATATCTTTCTGTGTAAATATCTCATATTACAACGTGGGACACCTGCGGCCGAAAATCCGGTGCGGCTTGTACAAGTACAAAATTGATTTTCTTTCTAAAATTAGAGCCAGCGGCTTTTAATCAGGTGCGCTCTGTAGTGCGAAATCTACGGTACTTCACACTGGTCTGAATTAGATTCCATTTGCTTTCATTTGGCTTCTTTCCAGTTGACCTATGTACTGTCATACCCCTCAGGTAACCTTCATCGTTCACTGTGCCACTAGTCCTGATGTCTTCTACAAATTTACTAATCACGTTACATCCACATCTTTAATATACATGACAAACAACAGGAGACCCAGTACATATCCCCACGGCTCGTCACAGGATGAAGGACTCCATTCCCAACACCAGACCTCCATTTTGTAAGCTTCTCTCAATAAGATCTGCAATGTTCAAAAATCTTTGCACATGAATCCACAGATCTTTATGTTCCTGCACACTCCGTGGAACCACATCACTAACTCCACATTATCTCTTCCCATTAATTCTACTGAGATTCATTGTCTAGAAAAACAATTTAACAAGTTGTAACCTTGGTGTACCACACCCAGCAATTCTAAATTCCCAAAGGGATTTGTTAAGTCCAAAACTTGTTCAACAGGGGAATTCATGCTTTGCAAATATGTTTGGTTATCTGAAATCAAAATGGAATTACCTACAGCTAATTGTTTAGATAGACTATTTCATAATTATACTTCAACTAATGATTATTTGGCAACAGTTTTATCATGTGTAGAGCATCTTTAAATTATTTGACTATTGCGCATAATGTTATGAAAATGGGTTATTTGACACTGCATTTCACTGGAGTAGTCATTACTTTTTGCATGAAGAAATGTATGAACACTTTTGAGGTAGTCCCTCAGGATCAAGGATGGCTTCAACTTGTCATATCACTTCATACCCTATCACTGACCCCCAATACCTTCCCATCTGTTACATATTATCCAAGGAGCGATAAAGTGCAATGTGGAGGTCTATACAATCTTGCTTTGGGAATGATGCTCTTTTCTGTGATTTTGTGCACTTAACAGCAGACAATATGCAGATGTTCCAACAGCTTTTGACATTACTCAATCCAGCTGAAAACACTCATGCTGTCATGCAAATTATCAAACAAATGATCTCATACCTAAAGCAAGCATTCCTACAAAGTCCAATGTATTTCACCTATATGAGTAAGTTGGTGAACAAGATGTCACTGGGTTTGTTATATAATGCAGACAAAATACCACTAAATTTGATACCACAGGCATTTGTAATCACATAAAATACACATTATTAATTAATTTGTGTCATAAACATTATATAGGTTGCAGCAAAATTTGGATTTTCCCCTGATTTTAGTAGCTTATTGGGGCATCATGGTAATGGAGTCGTTAGTGCAACACTACAACGGCTCAGGCCTTCAGAGTTCAGTTCCAGCATCCTCTGTAAACAGGTCTGTACGTTCCTTCCCGTTTGTGTGTGGGTTTCCTTGTAGGGACTCTGGTTTCCTCCCATAGACCAAAGATGTACCAGTTGGTAGGTTATTTCATCATTGTAGATTTTCATGTGATTAGGCATGAGGTAAATCTGTGGTTTGCTGGACAGTATGGCTTGAAGGGGCAGAAGGGCCTGCTGTGCACTGTATCTCTAAATTCATTGTCACAGTAAAGTAAGTGGAAATCTTAGCAGTGTTCATAACTACTTGGAAAAAGTGGTGTACCAGTAAAAATTATATAGAATGTATTAAATATAATATTCTGATAACTTTAATAAAATGAAACTTTTTTTATGTTTTACCCACAGGTATGAACCTAACTAATCATTGCAATGATCAACTGCATAAAACCATGGCCCTCTAATTGGTTCTTGGTCAATGAACGTTATTAAAGTGAAAACTATATTCATGATAAAACTTTGTTGCACTTTATTTTTATATTTAAGATTACTGGACCAGAGAGTGGGCCACTACTAATTATTAAGCTGGCCTCCAAGAAAGAAGTTCTTCCTTTTTACATGGATCTTTTAAAAATATTTTTCCCTTTTTTATGACAACAGTATGAATGCTAAACAGAGAGTATTCATACTGACCATTGAGACCACCAGTTTGCAACTAAAGGAAATCTGAAGAAATTTGTTTTTCATGTTGTATTTGAATAAAGAGAGGGGTTAATATCAAGTTGCAGTACCGTGTGGTGGGCACAGACAAAATCAAAAACGGGGAGTACTGGAAATACTCAGTAATTCAAACAGCATCAGCGGAAAGAAAAACAGAGTTAACATCTCAAGTCACAGACTTTTCTTCAGCGCTGGGAAACATTACAAGAGAGACAAAGAGAGAAAAGACAGAGATGGAGAGAACATGGGGAGTGACTGTGACATGGACTCCCGTCTTTCCACATCAACGGAGGACTAGAGTCCTTCTAACTGATGCAGCAATTCACTTCTTCCAAATTAGCAAACTACATTTGGTGTTCGCAGTGAGGTAACCACTGAAGTGGGAAAACTGAATACAAATTGGGAACACAAGGAAATCTGCAGATGCTGGAAATTCAAGCAACACACACAAAATGCTGGTGGAAAGCAGGAGGCCAGGCAGCATCTATAGGAACAAGTATAGTCGACGTTTCGGGCCGAGACCCTTCGTCAGAACTAACTGAAAGAAAAGGTAGTAAAAGATTTGAAAGTGGGAGGGGGAGGGGGAGATCCGAAATGATAGGAGAAGACAGGAGGGGGAGGTTCTTTTACAATCTCTTCTTTCAGTTAGTCCTGACGAAGGGTCCCGGCCGAAACATCGACTGTGCTTCTTTCTATAGATGCTGCCTGGCCTGCTGCGTTCCACCAGCATTTTGTGTCTGATACAAATTGGGCAAATTCTTTGTAAAACAGCTTCACTCAGTCTGCAAGGCTGAACTTTGTACTGTAGCTGTCATAATTTTAGTTCTCCAATTCATTCCCAAATGGACCGTTTATTATTTCTTTCACTAAGTGTGTCCTTGGGATTGAGAATGGTGAATTTCCATTGGAATGTGGGAACTGAGGATTTTTCCAAAAGTGGTGCAAGAGGTGCCTGACGTGCGGAACTTTTTACATTGTCCAGCAGAGTCCCATGAGCTGAAAGAACAGCTTAGGGGAGTGAGGGCAACACTGAATTCAACAATTTCAGATAAAATGCCTTTCCAGTTTACATTACAATTAGCTCTGATGGCAGGTCATCAAATTGTAAAGTTGACTAAGTATTTATCTTCTCATGAATACTGTCTTGATCTGCTGATTATTTCCAGTATTTTTTAATTTTAAATTTCCAGCATGTGGTTTTTTTTTGCATGTCACAGTTCTAGCATTATTTTTACTCTTTCTTCTGTTCTTTTCATCTCCATTTACACTTGCAGACTGATCAGACGCAATCATCAAGCCTTCATTACCATCTTTCAATCATCACTGCTCTTATTTGTGTCCTTTATCTACTCATGGCATCCACCCTCTTTGTCCTCTCCTCTCCACCTCTCTCCATTTTAGCAACTTAGCACGTGCTTATTTTCTAATATTTACTACCCCTTGAGAAAAGACATCAACTTGAAATATCAGCTCCTTTCACCTCTCCATAGATGCTGCCTGATCAACCCAGCATTGCAGCATTTTTTTGTTTATATTTCAGATTTCCAGTATTTGAAATTCTTTTTTTGTTTTTCACTTTCAACATAAAATGAAATGTGCAAAAACAAATGATGTAAAAACAAACACGAGGAAATCTGCAGGTGCTGGAAATTCAAACAATAGAGGGTCCTCTATTGTCAAAATGAATCCAAACTCAGGTTGGAGGAACAACACCTTATATACTGGCTGGGTAGCCTCCAACCTGATGGCATGAACATTGACTTCTCTAACTTCCGTTAATGCCCCTCCTCCCCTTCTTACCCCATCCCTGACATATTTAGTTGTTTGCCTGTTCTCCATCTCCCTCTGGTGTTCCCCCCTCCCTCCTTTCTTTCTCCCGAGGCCTCCCGTCCCATGATCCTTTCCCTTCTCCAGCTCTGTATCACTTTCGCCAATCACCTTTCCAGCTCCTAGCTTCATCCCACCCCCTCCGGTCTTCTCCTATCATTTCGCCTTTCCCCCTCCCCCCACTACTTTCAAATCTCTTACTATCTTTCCTTTCGTTTAGTCCTGACGAAGGGTCTCAGCCCGAAACATTGACAGCGCTTCTCCCTATAGATGCTGCCTGGCCTGCTGTGTTCCACCAGCATTTTGAGCGTGTTGATGTAAAAACAGTTAAGTTCTTGACCGTTACATATTTGTATAACACTCCTTCAGAATTATATTGGTTGTCAGCCTAGATTATGTACTCAAATCTTTGAAATTGCCAGATGCAGGGGCAAAAAATGCTACTTATGCAAAAGTAATATTCGATTGATCCCTTAAATTCCCTTTGCAGCACAAAAGAATTGCTGGGAAACAAAACTGTGGCGTTAACAATATGACTACAGTCAAAATGGAAATATTCAAACATAATACATATTCAAAGTCTGAATTCCATGTAGACTTTTCTTACAAACTTGTCATTGCTTGGAGGCTTGTGTGCGTGCTTCAATGATCCTATGCTAGCTGGACTCAAGGCCTTAAGCTTTGGCTTTTGGTAGGATCACTCATGCCAAAGAGCAGATGAAGAGTGGTCCACTGACCCTCCGGGTTCCAGGGTTCAGCTCAGGCTAACAACCCTGACTAGTCAATCAAAATTGTTAGAGAAACAGCAATTAAGAATCCCTCTACGTCCTTGTGCGATGGTATTCCTGAGTCTCCACCTGGGACTTGCATGGCTGACAGTTGTGAAAATGAAGAGAAAGCTATTGGCATGATGAAAAAAGCCCTGAACATCACCAAGACCAAAACTGGTTTCTGGGACAAATAACTACAGAAATATCTCATTACAGCTTACGTATACTAGGCATCGGTGAAAGCAGATGGACAGGGTCGGCAGACTGAAGGCAGGAAGTGGTGAAACAATTTTCTACACGGGAAGGGAAGATGGTCTGCATCATAATGGTGTGGCTGCCGTTTTGAAGAAAAGCACTGAGAAGTGCTTGCTGCCATGAAAACAAATCAACTGGATGAGAGTCAGGCTGAAGGGGAAGCAAGTGAAAATGACAACGATCCAGTGCTATGCTCCAGCTAATGATACTGACATTGAAGAAAAAAGTGTCTTCTAAGAACAGCTGCAATCAAAGGTACAGTTAACACCACACCATGATATAATCATCATCATGGGAGATCTAAATACCAAAGTGGGAAATAATAGCTCACATTTCACACAGGTCATAGGCACACATGGATGTAGAATGATGAATAAAGCTGAAAGGCTGGTGGAATTCTGTGCCATGAACAACCTGGTCATAGGAGGGACTCTCTTTCCAAACTGTGAAGTCCACAAACTGAAATGGTGCTCATCCAATTGGCACAGCAAGAACCAGACTGGCCATTTGATGATCAATGGCATGTGGAGTTGATCCTTGTAGAAGATAAAGGTGAAGAGAGGAGCAGATACAAGAAGTGATCACTACCTTGTTGTAGCAGTGTTGAAACTCAGGCTGAGAAGCACATGGACCAGAGCACATGTACAAAGACCTTTTGATGTTGACAAACTCAAGGTCACCAGCATACGATCTGCTTTCAATATTTGCCTTAGGAACAGATTTCAGGCCTTGCAAGACCTTGACGAGGATGTGTCAGTAGACAAGATGGACACAATGTGAAAGTGGAGTGCCGTAGTCTTCCAAGAGAGCAGCAAGGCTTGTTGTCTAGGATACAGTATGTAGGATACTGAGAGAAGAATGAAGAATTGATACAGCAGGAAAGAAGGAAAATTGAGAAGAAAGTTCCAGATGAATGGAGCAGATATCCTATTAAATTAGCTGAAAATGTTAAAGAGCGAGGTTTACTGTTAACTCTCATAACTGCATGAGATTTATACCATTTCATGTGCAAATTAACTCATCCAGGAAATTTGCATGCTAATGAACATTGTAACTTTCTGGTGCAGTAGTTAGAGTATAATTAGGACCTTCATCTTCTGCACATTTAGATTTTTCCACTCTAATAGAATCTGTGTTGTTATAGATGATTTCCACAACATAATGGTGACATTCAGGATTAAAGAGGTTTCTCCACTTCCAATTATTTAAAGAACTGTAGTTGGTTCTTACTGAACATGCTTTCCAAGCCACTGCCTTTCACAATGACATTGCAAGTTAAGCTCTAAAATGAGTTTCTGCTCCACACATTCTTTTCCTGTAAACCTGAAAATTGATGTTCTGTAGCAAACAATAATTTTTATTTCAATTCAGCTCATTAAAATGACTAGGAGAAGAGTCTGGTCCAGAACAATACTTCAAACTGAAAACTTCACTGAATGGCATTTATGAAGCAAGAGAAACAGTCATTACCAATCAGTGGAAACACTTGACAGCAGTTTTTCAAAAGGTGGCATTTCAAAAAGGAATTTATAAAAAATACATTTGTGCACTAAGATTACATTTAACTGCAGCCAGCATACCATGCAAAGTACAAAAGTAGCCAGTTGCTTCATTAACTCATAACTCAGCAGCACAAACAATGGTTTATATTTACACAGTCATTATTTTTTGTTGCTTAAAAAGGCCTCACACTTGAAGATTTGTGGTGCATTATCTCAGTCAGCTTGAAGGTGGTTGAAACTTGCTATTGATGACAGACTGATGGCTTCTGGAAGCTTAGAGAAAGTATGCTGTATTCTAGGATCATAAACAAACTGCTGGACAAACTCAGTGTGTCAGGCAGTGTCTGTGGAGGCAAAGGGATTGTGGACTTCTCGGGTCCAGGACTGAGAGTGCAAAGGGGAGATAGCCTGTATAAATAAAAGAGGGGATAATAAAATATAAATGTTACCTGGGTTTCAGCACTTAAGGTACAGGAAGAGATTGAACAAGTTAGGACTTTATTCTCTGGAGCGTAGAAGGTTGAGGGGGGACTTGATAGAGGTATTTAAAATTATGAGGGGGATAGATAGAGTTGACGTGGATAGGCTTTTTCCATTGAGAGTAGGGGAGATTCAAACAAGTGGACATGAGTTGAGACAGGGGGCAAAAGTTTAAGGGTAACATGAGGGGGAATTTCTTTACTCAGAGAGTGGTAGCTGTGTGGAATGAGCTTCCAGTAGAAGTGGTAGAGGCAGGTTCGGTATTGTCACTTAAAGCAATATTGGATAGGTATATGGACAGGAAAGGAATGGAGGGATATGGGCTGAGTGCAGGTCAGTGGGACTAGGTGAGAGTAAGCGCTCGGCACGGACTAGAAGGGCCCAGATGGCCTGTTTCTATGCTGTAATTGTTAAATAGTTATATGGGAAGGGATGATGCAGGTAATAGGTGAGGAGAGATTGATAGGCATATGGAGCTAGGTGGGGGAGGGTATGATGTAGGTAGCAGTGGAAGTTGGGAGGTAGCCCACACTAAATGCTGGAGGAAATCAGCAGTTCAGGCAGCAACTATCGAGTGAAATAAAAAGCTAATTTTTTAGGGCTGAGGCCTTTCAGCAAGACTGCAGAGGCTGGGAGGTGATGTGGAGACAAAAATTCAGATTGTGGAATCTGATTGCAAAGGAGGGTGATGAGTAAAAGGGAGGGATGATAGGCAAAAGAGGGAGTTTGGGAGAAAGGAGGGGACTGGGGACTGAGCGGGTGGTGTGTATAGGTAACAGGCAAACCAGGTGGAGGAGGGGTAAAGCAGGGAAACTGAGGTTTGGGAAGCGAGGGAGGAAAAGGATTTTGTCCTCTCTTGCATCCACCACCTGCTTTCCAGCACATCACCCCTCTCCCTTACCTCCTTACACAGTCTCAGTCCTGATGTGGAGTCGTGATCTATGACATTGACTACCCCAACCTTTACAGATGCAATCTGACCTGCTGAGTTCCTCACACAATTTGTTATTTGTTCCACATCCTACTGTCTGTTGTCTCTTAACTTGCCATATAGCCTAGGATCACCCATCACCCACTCTTCACACCTGTGAGTTGGTGGGAAAAGAATGGGAAATGTTAGCCTAATTAAAGTAGAAAATTTGGAGAGAATTTTCAAAGCGTTTTTTTATTCTCAAAGATTATTCTTTGAATTTCCTACCATGATTAATCACTATTAACGTGCTACAAATAATTGGTTATCTGAAAAAGGAAGTAGGATCCAACGAGTGTGATAAAAATTGTATTGTGGAATGCTAGTGCACATCCAGAAGCCTCATGCACTGAGTGAGTCCAAATGGGAACACATCATTCTTGTATTGAAAATATGAGAGCAGATGAACTAAATGTGGAGGTGGTTTCTGCCCAGGAGCTGTGAAATCAAGTGAATAATTTATTGTGAATTTTTATTTTTATAGATTTTTGTTCAAGTCAATGACTGCTTCAGAGAAAATCTAAGTAAACAGGGCAAGCATCACTTTGAGTAGTTGGCCCCCTAGAATGTTAACATTGAATAAGTGGAAGCACTCTTTACAGTACTCAAGCACCAAGCATCCAACAAAAAGAGGGTGAATTTCTTTTTTCCAAAATAAAACAGTGTGCCAGACATTTATGTATCAATTACCAGGGACCAAGCACTGATGTGGAGATCAAAGGCATGGAAATCTTTCTGCTTTATAGCATGGATGTTAGTATGCCAGGCAGTATGCCAAATCACACATTATTCACAGCAGATACTGGACCTCCAACATTACCATTTTATCTCCTCTCTGAGTAGTTAACATTGGTCGAAATGCTCCAAATTGTGTTTGGGGTCTGCTTGGGAGATAAAATAAGAAATGACTGGAAAACAGACGTTAATTTGACCCAATGAAGAGTTAAAGGAAACTATCTACAATCCTCATCAACATGATCTCTCTCTCTCTCTACTTATTTATTCTTGGAGTATGAAAGTATGCACAGTGGATTTCAATGCTGATCATCCCTGATGAATATTTTAGTTTGCTGATCAAAAGAAGCCTGAGGATGAAATATATATAAGAAAAGTTCAGTCATCTTAAAACTAATTAATCAAGTCAAACTCCTAAAATGATAAACAGCAAGTTTCTATTGGAATAGTCCAACTCATCCAGTATTAGAACAAAAGAAAAGCTACAAAAACCCAGGAAAAGAGACTTGCGCACCATTGTTTGCCCTTTTAGATTCCACTTTCCATTGTTGTTCTGCCAACATTATAGCAGATGCAGAACAGAATGTCTACAGAAATGCATCCTTCTGGTTCCATCAGTTTTAAGATTCAATTATTGAGCCTCTTGAAATTAGATTCGAAATTAAATTAGAAATTTTTTAATAGATTTTAATGCCACAATTTTATATTATTCAAATTCGTCTGGACTGGGATCAATTATCCATTTCTGACTTTTATAGGATGAGACATTCTGTAGTGCACAAGTGCTGGATCAGGCTTGAGTGTGATGAAGCTTGCCTTCTTTCAATCGACGACCACAAGTGGAAGAGCCATGTAGACAATGTGCTTGAGGGCCAACAGCACCTGCTAAACCTTACTCAGGAACAAGCAGGGCATTCAGAAAGGGAGAGAAACAGGGGTGGGGGTGCAACAGAGGTTGCAAATCATTTTCAACTACTCATATGTGTTTCTGAGGATTTAAGAAGGAAATTAAAAGATCAGATAAAAAAGCTAAAATAATTATTTGTTTTCTCACAAATGGAAAGAGATGAAAAATGTATTTTTGGAATGTCTTCCATCTAATTTTAAGAGCAGTTATCCAACAAATGAAGGATTAGATGTGGGAATATTTGTGTTCTATTATTGAAACTTAGTGTCTTCTATTGAGACCTTCCACTTAAATCTTATAGTTTTCCCTCAGTATATTAACACATTTTCTGCATTATTTTCACTAAATAATTTGATTATATATAATCAAACTTTAACCTTAATAGTTTAAGGTTTATATATGTTAATTCAACACTACGTTTCATTCCATTATTGGCTGTTTACTACTCCATTAACAATGTTAATAGTGTGAGTAACTTTAACTAAATTCCAGTATTTTACAAGCTTTCAGCCAACAATGAGCTTTTGATTTTTAATTTACTAGCCTGAGACTCTTGAAGTCAGAGTCCCAGGTCAAAGCTATTGAATGACAGGTTCAAAAATAAATGAACAAAGTTGATATACCAATCAATTAAAAGAAACAGAGATGGATTTTAAAGTCCAAGAAATAATAGTATGTGTTTACAATATGTGGTTATTCAGTAGGAAGTAATGAAATATCAGTTTTATGTCATATTTTCAGCTGTGATTTCTTCACTGTGATTCTTAAAGGTGGGCCCAGCAGATGAAGTACTGACATACATGTAACATACAATATCCCAAGAACTTACATTTACAAAATACTTATTATTTTGCAAACCATTTCAAAAGAACTAACTTACAAAATTTCATTTCATGCCACAAAGAAATATAAGGGCAATGAACAAAAACTTGAACAAACAGATATAAGACTATAAGATAATGGGAGCAGAATTAGGTCATTTGGTCCATCGAGTCTCCTCTGCCATTTCATCTTTGCTGATCCAATTTTCCTCTCAGCCCCCATCTCCTGCCTTCTCCCCATATCCTTTCATGCCCAGACAAATCAAGAATCTATCAACCTCTGCCTTAAATATATATATATAAAGATTTGGCCTCCACAACTGCCTGTGGCAAAGAATTCCACAGATTCGCCACTCTCTAGCAAAAGAAATTCCTCCTCATCTCCATTCTAACAGGACAATCCTCTATTGTGAGGCTGTGCTCTCTGGTCTCAGACTCTCCCACCATAGGAAACATACTCTCCACATCCACTCTATCAAGGCCTTTCACCATCTGATAAGTTTCTTCTGCATTCTGGTGAATAAAGGCCCAGAACCATCAAATGCTCTTCACATGGCAAGCCATTCAATCCTGGAAGCATATTTTTATGGAAGTATATGTTTGGAAGCATATCATAAAGGAGGTAGGAATGGCAGAGATGCAGAGTTAGGAAGGGGTTTCAGGAGCTTAGAAATTTGCCAGCTGAAGATATGACCTCCAGCTGTGGAATGATTTCATTTCGAATGGTTCAAGGGGGCTATTTCAGAGGGTTATGGGACTGGAGAAAGTGAAGGAAATAAAGAAGGAGAAGATATGGCAGAATTTGAAAGCAAAGGTGAAAATTCAAAATTCAGGGATGTTGCTTACCATCACAATTTTCAAGCTATAGAAGTACAAAGCTCACAAAAATATGCCTTCAGCCTCATCAGCATATTTGCTGAGAGTTGAAGTCATACATCAAACACCTATTGGTTGATTTAGACTCAGTCCATCACTTGTCAGGCAGTTGTTTGAAGGAGATTTTCATTTAGTCTTGTTTCTATGTCCTTTTTCCATATCCTTTCATGTTTTTGTCTTCAAATATTTATTATATTCTCTTTTAAGTCCTGTTGTATTCCAATTGCATTCAAGTTTTTGGTATGACCTTTTATATTTTAAAAGCAGTGTGAGTAAAAATGTTTTGCTGTTCATTCTTTTACCATTAATTTATTAATTCATTTGAAAAATAGTGTTTCCCCTCCTATATTTTGAACATCAGCGTTCGATTTCCTCCTTATTTTCTTTTCCAACAGTAGGCACAGTAAGTAGATTAACTTGGTGAGTGCTTTGGTCATTGGTCTGTGAGGAGGAGGAGGAAGAAAACATGAATTACTTTGAGTTAGGAGAAGGAGTTCCGCAATTTCTAAATGGAAATGAAGGTAAAAATATTACTTTTGATTGCTGGTCACTATTAGGCTGTAAAAATTACTGGAAATCTTTAATTGTTGTAACAAGTGCATACAGTTCAAAACGGACTAATTTCTCAAGATTTACGCCACTCCTCAATATATTCAAAGTAATGAGCTGAATAGTATAGAAAGCTTCTACATGTATAATCCTACATTCATCCCACAGAGTTGCTACTCTATTTCCCCTGCAGGGCTTGCAGGGGTTAATTTTTGGCTTTGCTTCTTTATTCAACATTTAATTTTCGGTTAATCTATTAAGGTTTTTATTTGTCTTGGTTTGTGGTCTTTGATATGCTCAGAATTAGATGGCTCCTTATATTCATTATCTTTTCTAAACATTTCATACCCCAAATCAGATAAACAATTGCAACAGTGTTGCTTCTAATCTCTAAAGCAAAGTCTTAATTTTGTAGCAGCTTCAGTCTGTTGCACAGGGACTCTAAGCTTAAAAAAAGAACAAAGGCATGTGAAATGTTCTAACTGGGTTGTAATTTTATAAGATTAACAAATGACTTGTGTAGTCAACTGTTAAGCTTGACATTGTAAATTCTGACTGCATCTTTACAAAGTCCCAGAAAATGATTAACAGGGTTTCCACACAAAAAACACATAGACTGTAGATTATACAATTTCTTGGGCTACTTGTCAATATGTAAATCATACATTGATGTATTCACAAATGTATAGTGCTATGGAGAATAATTCTGATTTGACACTGTTGTCACAGTTGAAAACACATTGTTTACATTGGGGAATATCTTCTTTCATACCAAGTATTTCATAACTACAAGTTCACATACCTGCTGTTCTAAAGGAACAATAATTAACTTTTTTTATTGATTTTTTATGCATTTCTACAACACTACAACAAAAAAACCCCAAGACCAAAATAAGAGATTAATACACTGCAAGATAACCACACAATGATAATGTGATTCAAAATAATGATAAAAAAGCACCCAAACTAAAGTCGTGTAAAGTTAGTAACCCCCCCGACAAGAAAAAAAAACTCCAGACCAACCACAGCAAAATGTAGGAAATATAAATCAGAACATTCAAACCCCTGAAATTGTACATGAAAATAAGAGCAAAAGATAATAATTGCCTACTACCAAGAAAAAAAAGCTGAAAGTAAGGGACTGGAAAAAAAATTTAGTCTAAGGAAAAGTTATGAAAATATTCGAGAAAAGGTCCCCACACCTTATGAAAAATTATGTCCGAATTAAGAAGTGAGTAGTGAATTTTTTCAAGGTCTAAACAGGACATAATATCATTAAACCATTGAGCATGCGTGGGTGGGGCAACATCTCTCCACCTAAGAAGAATTAAATCTCTAGCCAGAAGAGAAGCAAAAGATAATGTTTGACGTTTAGTCGGACTCAAATGTATATCTGTCTCAGCCAAGGAACCAAAAAGAGCAATCAGAGGGTTAGGTTATAGGTGGCAATTCAGAATATGGGATAAGGTTAGGAAAACATCTCTCCAAAATTTCTCTAGACTAGGGTAGCTCTAGTACATATGAAAAAGAGAAGCCTCGCCACTTTTGCACTTGTCACAAACAGGACTTAGAGTAAAATCGGGACAATTTAGATTTGGACATGTGAGCCCTATGTACAATCTTAAACTGTAAAAGACAGTGGCGAGCACAAAGAGAAGTTGAGTTAACTGACTTGAGAATAGAGCCCCAGACCACATCAAATGAGGAAATATTTAAGTCATGCTCCCAAGCCATTCTAATTTTATCAAAGGGGGTGCGCCGTAAAGGCACTAATTTATCACGAATAAAAGATATTAAGCCCTTACCCAGTGGAGTAATAGAAAGAAACCAGTCCACAGCGACTTTCTCAGGCATTTCAGGAAAGTTGGGTAATAAAGGATTAATGAAGTGTCTGATTTGGAGATACCTAAAGAAATGGGCATTAGGTAGATTAAACTTAGCAGAGAGTTTTGAAAAGATGTGAAACGATTATCAATGAAAAGATCTTTGAAATGCCTAATGCCCTTTCTGTACCAACCATAAAATGTTGAATCGTGCACAGAAGGTAAAAAAAAGATGATTATGTAAAATAGGACTAGAAAGGGAAAAACCATGGAAACCATTAAATTTCCTAAACTGGACCCATATTCGCAGAGTATGTCTGACAAGAGGGTTAACAATTAGTCTAGGCAAACTACTAGGGAGTGCAGATCCAAGAAGTGCAGAAACAGAGAGATCTTTAGAAGAGTTCAGCTCCATTGCTACCCATTTAGGGCAGTCAGACTGGCTATGAAAAAAGGACCAGAAGATAAGACATCGAATATTAGCTGCCCAATAGTATAGAAACATAGAAACATAGAAAATAGGTGCAGGAGTAGGCCATTCAGCCCTTCGAGCCTGCACCGCCATTCAGTATGATCATGGCTGATCATCCAACTCAGAACCCTGCACCTGCTTTCTCTCCATACCCCCTGATCCCTTTAGCCACAAGGGCCATATCTAACTTCCTCTTAAATATAGCCAATGAACCGGCCTCAACTGTTTCCTGTGGCAGAGAATTCCACAGATTCACCACTCTCTGTGTGAAGAAGTTTTTCCTCATCTCGGTCCTAAAAGGCTTTCCCTTTATCCTTAAACTGTGACCCCTCATTCTGGACTTCCCCAACATCGGAAATAATCTTCCTGCATCTAGCCTGTCCAATCCCTTTAGAATTTTATATGTTTCAATAAGATCCCCCCTCAATCTTCTAAATTCCAGTGAGTATAAGCCTAGTCGATCCAGTCTTTCTTCATATGAAAGTCCTGCCATCCCAGGAATCAATCTGGTGAACCTTCTCTGTACTCCCTCTATGGCAAGAATGTGTTTCCTCAGATTAGGGGACCAAAATTGCACACAATATAGACGAAAATTAGGTAAAGCCATGCCACCTTCTTTTTTAGATTTTTGAAGATACGCTTTATTACGTCTAGAACGCTTACCCTTACATAGATAGGATAGAATAATAGAGTCTAAGGAATAAAAGAAAATTTTAGGAATAAAAATTGGAATAGATTGAAATGAATATAAAAATTTAGGGAGGATATACATTTTAATAACATTAACACGACCTACCAAAGACATAGATAAAGGTGACCATTGTGACAAACTCTGTTTTGTAGACTTCAAAAGATTAGCAAAATTTTCACGAAAAAGATCCTTGAAATTCCTTGTAACTGTAATACCAAGATAAATAAATTGCTTATCGACTACTTTAAAGGGGAGGTCACGAAATGCTAATGCTTGTGCTTCTTTATTACTTGGAAAAAGTTCACTCTTATGTAGGTTAAGTTTATAGCCAGAAACCTGGCTAAATTGATCAAGAAGTGAAAACACTGGGGGTAAGGATGTGGATGGATTTGAAAGAAAAAGTAATAAATCGTCAGCGTAAAGAGAAACTTCATGCTCAATACCCCTCCCCCCCCAGATCCCCGTCAATTCAGGACAGGTTCGGAATGCAATCGCCAGTGGCTCTACAGCCAAATTGAAAAGGAAGGGGCTTAAGGGGCATCCTTGACGGGTGCCACGTTTAAGGCTAAGCGACTGGGATTGCTGAGAGTTAGTCAGAACAGAGGCGGTAGGACATAAATATAACAATTTAATCCAAGAGATAAAATTTTGACCGAGGTTAAATTTTTCTAAAACTGCAAAAGGGTAATTCCACTCTATACGATCGAACACTTTCTCCACATCGAGAGAAATAACGCATTAATTATACGGAACAATAATTAACTTTACATTAGAGAAAATAAGTTTTCCATTAATTGCTGAGAAAAGTGTAAAATCAGCAGGAATTGAACTGTTACTCACCTGCAATGTGTGTATACTTGTTGTGAGAAAGATTTAGCTTCATGGTCTGCCCTACCAAAGGTATTAGAAGTAAAATTGCTATGAGAAGTGCTGAACCATTAAAAGCTTTAACTGACTTTAAATGACTACACTGATCACAACACTGTACTGATTTTACAGACTTGCTTTCAAGGACTCTTCGACAACACATGTTTTCAGTGTTATTTTTTATTTGCACTGTTTCTCTTATTTGCACATTGATTGTTAATCTTTATCTACGTCTGCTTTTTCATATATTCTATTGTATTTATTTTTCCTGTAAATGCCTGCAAGAAAATGAGTCTCAGGGTAACGTACCTACTACAATAATAAATTTACGTTGAACTTTGAACAGCTGTTTTTGTGATGCAGACTCCTTTCCATTTCTAACAGATCTCTCCTTGCATGTCTTTGGCAAAAGATACATTTGGCTGAAAATATGTCTGTTCACTTTCGAAAGAATAAGTCCTTACTTCATTTAATACACAGAATAAGTTACATAGATAGAAAATACATAGTTTGGCAAATTTACAACTAATTTCCAAGTATTATAGTTTAAATCTGTTTTAAAGTTTCCGTTCCAATTTAGTTAATACACAGTATTCCATTTGTGGCTTACTGATTGATACTTAGCATAAGTTGATTAGTACCTCTGAGGAACATTCTCTCGGACAATTAAGATCATTATGTCCAAAGCAGATAACAAATGATAGCAAATAGAGATTGTGGCAGTCAAATTCAGTGAATGAATGGATATATCTCAATGACATTCATCAGATTTAAACAGTTTAGTAAATATTTACTTGCATATAGATTATAGCTAGTAAAATGAACACTTGCCATAAATTTTACAGAGGATCTTCTTTATATCTCTGCAAAATTATTTTACAAGACCTTTGAACCAATAATGTAAACAATTTTATTTTAAAGGTTTTCAAGAGCAAAGAGAAAAAACTGTAAATTATAAGACTTGCTTCCACTCCAGTTATCTGGGGTTTGAGATGACTGATGAGGCAATCTACGGCAGACATTCTTTCTGGGGCACGTGAGTGTCTTCCATCAGAAATGATGTACATTGCATTTGCGTGCTCCAACACATGGATATTACATTCTCAACACCATCCCAATAGAAAATCAAGAAACCTCAGATGTTGAACTATCTGACATACAATAGGAAAAGCTGGAAATAATTGGCAGTATATGTGGAAGCATCATGTGCTGAAACCATACATCTGATCTCTGTTTATAACATCCCATGCAATCCTTTTCACTTAGAAGAATCATAGGCAAGAAATTTGCGGGAACATTACACTTTTTCAAAAAGTCTTTGGGGATATTATCTTCTTGTGTCCACTTGGTAATTTGCTGCAATCAGAAAGCTTAGAATAGACTGTTTATTTCTGGAGTTTTAGCCATTCAAAAAATGTGCCCTTCTCAGAAGAGATGATTAAGTGTGATTGGTACCTCAGGATGTTGGCTTGGAGGCAGTTCTGTTTCTTATTTTATCCTGCCAGCATATTTGAAGGATATTGCAGGTACAGAATTGGTGTTATTTCTCTGGTTCTTTGCAGTGCCTGCTATAAATAGTTCATAATCTCAGAAGCACGCATGAAGGCAGGAATTTTCACTGGCCAGTAGATAATGTGTTGTGTGCTCAATTTAAAATCTGGAACTTCAAATGCCCTTTCACTCGGATAGCTGGTGCACTGAAGATAATGGTGAATTTTATTAGACGCTTGCCTTCATTGGATGATGAAGTCGTATCTACCATTAGATGATAGATCAAGGTACGAGTTGTAGTCCAATTTTCCAGCAACTCCTGGTGGATAATTTATTGGTTAATATGTTGTAAGTTTGGGGGCATTTTAGCCAAAGACATTTATTGTGTGATGTTGAGTGTAGGGCCTATTTTTTCCATACAATGAACAAGTTAGCAATGTTGCCTCATTTGAACACATAGTGGTTAACTGCAGTTGTTGTGATCTTTCTTCTGGAGTGGAATGAAGTAATGTGGTGGGAAAGTTGGAAAAGGCATGTAGCTTCATTAGCATTGTTCCTTCTTGTTTTTCATGGAGATGGTGTGAGGTGCAGATCACATCCACTATGCTTCAAGATGGTCAGAAAGCATTTTGGAATCAACTTGTCTTCTGGGAGATGATGCTCAGGGAGGTATTGTAGTCACCACAATCAAATTTATCTCATTTCTTTGTAATAATTGCTGTATCTCTAAGGATCCTTCACACAGCCTCCTTTTCCAGATGTGAGACTGGGGCTGAATTGTGGCTGCAGTAGGGGGAAAGCATTAGTGCAAGGCATCCAGTTGCCAACTATTTGAAAGGCAAACTATTTCTTTCATCCCTCCCTATTAATCCCCTACTGGCATACATTCCTGCAAAGGACAAAGATACTACACCAGCCCACTCACCTCCTCCTTCACCTCCATTCAAGGTCCCAAACAGTCCTTCCAAGTGAGGCAACACTTCACCTGCAAACCTGTTGGAGTCACCTACTGTATCCAGTTGTCCCAATGCAGCCTACCCTGCATTGCTGAGACCTGAAGCAAATTGGGGTCTGCTTTGTCGAGCACCCCTGCTCCATCTGCAGAAAGTAGAATGTTGCGGAGGCTAACAATTTTAATTCCAGTCCCCATTCCTGCTCCAACATGTCGCTTCATGACCTTCTCTTTTGCCACAACGAGGCTACTCTCAAGTTGGAGGAGCAACAATCAACTTCTCCTACTGGTAGTTTTTTTTTCCTTTACCCCCTTCCCTCTTCTTCTATTCCCTCCTCCGGCCTCTTTCTTTCTCTTGTCGCCTGCCTATCACCACATCCTTCAATTATCCCATGATCTACTCTCCTCTCCTATCAGACTCCTTCTTTACCAGTGCTTTACATTTTCCACATCACCTCCCACCTTCTTACTTCATCCCCTCTCTCCCCCATCCACCAGGTTCACCAATCACCTTCTATCTTGTCCCTCTTCCCCTCTCTCCACCTTTTTATTCTGGCACCTTCCCTTTCCTTTCCAGTCCTGATGAAGGGCCTCGGCCCAAAACATTGACAGTTTATTCATTTCCATTGATGCTGCCTGACCTGCTGAGTGATTCCAGCATTTTGTGTGTGTTGTTTGAAAGGATTTTTAAAACAAATGTCCAAACAGCTGGAAAGCACCTTGTTAAATATTCCTGTTGAACAACTTTTCAATAGATATGAACATCAGACAAGAGAGATTCAGAAGAAATTATGAATATACCGAACATCAATCTTCTTGCAGCTCAGCATTGGCAAACCTGTATGACTTTTTGACTGAGACCAAATGTAATGTTTCCTTAAATTACTTCATGAGTTTAATCCTTCTGCTTTACATTCTAATCATTGCAAAGATAGATAGATAGATAGATAGATAGATACTTTATTCATCCCCATGGGGAAATTCAGCATTTTTTCCAATGTCCCGTACACTTGTTGTAGCAAAAACTCATTACATACAATACAATACTTAACTCAGTAATAATATGATATGCATCTAAATCACTAGCTCAAAAAGCATTAATAATAGCTTTAAAAAGTTCTTAAGTCCTGGCAGTTGAATTGTAAAGCCTAATGGCATTGGGGAGTATTGACCTCTTCATCCTGTCTGAGGAGCATTGCATCGACAGTAACCTGTCGCTGAAACTGCTTCTCTGTCTCTGGATGGTGCTATGTAGAGGATGTTCAGGGTTTTCCATAATTGACCGTAGCCTACTCAGCGCCCTTCGCTCAGCTACCGATGTTAAACTCTCCAGTACTTTGCCCACGACAGAGCCCGCCTTCCTTATCAGCTTATTAAGACGTGAGGCGTCCTTCTTCTTAATGCTTCCTCCCCAACACGCCACCACAAAGAAGAGGGCGCTCTCAACAACTGACCTATAGAACATCTTCAGCATCTCACTGCAGACATTGAATGACGCCAACCTTCTAAGGAAGTACAGTCGACTCTGTGCCTTCCTGCACAAGGCATCTGTGTTGGCAGTCCAGTCTAGCTTCTCGTCCAACTGTACTCCCAGATACTTGTAGGTCTTAACCTGCTCCACACACTCTCCATTAATGATCACTGGCTCCATGTGAGTCCTAGGTCTCCTAAAGTCCACCACCATCTCCTTGGTCTTGGTGACATTGAGACGCAGGTAGTTTGAGTTGCACCATATCACAAAGTCCTGTATCAGTTTCCTATACTCCTCCTCCTGTCCATTCCTGACACACCCCACTATGGCCGTGTCATCAGCGAACTTCTGCACATGGCAGGACTCCGAGTTATATTGGAAGTCAGATGTGTACAGGGTGAACAGGACCGGAGAGAGTACGGTTCCCTGTGGCGCTCCTGTGCTGCTGACCACTGTGTCAGACCTACAGTCTCCCAACCGCACATACTGAGGTCTATCTGTCAAGTAGTCCACTATCCAATCCACCATGTAAGAGTCTACTCCCATCTCCGTTAGTTTGTGCTTTAATATCTTGGGCTGGATGGTGTTAAAGGCACTAGAGAAGTCAAGGAATGTAATCCTCACAGTACCAAAGAGGCCTTGTGGTACTGAAAGAAACAATATAATTGTTTCGAGGATGTAACCAGGAAGTTAGAGGGGGGAGATCCAGTGGGTGTAGTGTACCTCGATTTTCAGAAGGCATTTGATAAGGTCCCACATAGAAGATTGGTGGGTAAAATCAAAGCTCAGGGCATCGGGGGGAAGGCATTGACATGGATAGAAAACTGGTTGGCAGATAGAAAGCAAAGGGTAGCAGTGAATGGGTGTTTCTCGGAATGGCAGATGGTGACTAGTGGGGTGCCACAGGGCTCGGTATTGGGACCACAGCTGTTTACCATTTACGTTAACGATTTGGATGAAGGCATAGAAAATAACATCAGCAAATTTGCTGATGATACTAAGCTGGGTGGCAGTGTGACATGTGATGAGGATGTTAGGAGAATTCAGGGTGACTTGGATAGGCTGGGTGAGTGGGCAGATACTTGGCAGATGGCGTTTAATGTGAATAAGTGTGAGGTTATCCACTTTGGGAGTAAGAACAGGAAGGCAGATTATTATCTGAACGGTATAGAGTTGGGTAAGGGAGTAATACAAAGAGACCTCGGAGTCCTTGTTCATCAGTCACTGAAGGTGAATGAGCAAGTGCAGCAGGCAGTGAAGAAGGCTAATGGAATGTTGGCCTTTATTACAAAGGGAATTGAGTACAAGAGCAAGGAAATCCTCTTGCATTTGTACAGAGCCCTGGTGAGACAACACCTGGAGTATTGTGTACAGTTTTGGTCTCCAGGGTTAAGGAAGGACATCCTGGCTGTAGAGGAAGTGCAGCGTAGATTCACGAGGTTAATTCCTGGGACGTCTGGACTGTCTTACGCAGAGAGGTTAGAGAGACTGGGCTTGTACACGCTGGAATTAAGGAGATTGAGAGGGGATCTGATTGAAACATATAAGATTATTAAGGGATTGGACAAGATAGAGGCAGGAAATATGTTCCAGATGCTGGGAGAGTCCAGTACCAGAGGGCATGGTTTGAGAATAAGGGGTAGGTCATTTAGGACAGAGTTAAGGAAAAAGTTCTTCTCCCAGAGAGTTGTGGGGGTCTGGAATGCACTGCCTCGGAAGGTAGTGGAGGCCAATTCTCTGGATGCTTTCAAGAAGGAGCTAGAAAGGTATCTTATGGATAGGGGAATCAAGGGATATGGGGACAAGGCAGGAACCGGGTATTGATAAGGAATTGATCAGCCATGATCTCAAAATGGCGGTGCAGGCTCGAAGGGCCGAATGGTCTACTTCTGCACCTATTGTCTATTGTCTATTGTCTATAATAATCCAAATAGTAACAATAGCAACTTTGCTTTGTAATACAACTTTAACCTAGTAAAATATCCCAATATTGCATCTTGTTGGATCAAAAAGATGATGCCAAGACACATCAGGAGGTAATAAGGAAGAGTCCAGTTTCTTGCTCAGAGAGGCAATTATTTACAAGTATTTTGCCGGAAGAAGATGAAGTAGACGTGGTGAGGTTCAGGAGGGAATTACAAAGCTTTGTACTTGGCAGATGAAGACTACAACTGGGAAAGGAGAAGCTAGACCCCAGTATTAAAGGAGTGAAGATTATTTGGAGGTGAAGAGGAGCTGCAGAACTGGAGTTAGAGATAAGGAGGGGTGACACCATAAAATAGAGAAATCAAGGATGAGAATTAAAAACAAACAGCATTGCTTAACTAGAACCAATATAGGGCTGCTGGATGAACATGACTTGGTGTGAATATGACCTTGAGTACAGAAGAACATGAACTAATAATAACTAATGATAAATGATAATATGGGGTTGCAATTTCATATGGTTTGTAGCAGGCTTAATTTCTGGAAGGCCCAGGGGTCTAAAAATAAAATCCTTGCCTAAAATTTCAAAATATCAACTGATATTAAATATTCATAATTACCATTTAAATATTTTTGTATTATTTCTTATCTTTGATATATATTTGACATTGATATGCAATCATAGACATTTGTTAATAATTATATCTGTTGATTTTAGAGCACTTTGTCATTGAGCCTATTAGGGAATCAACTATACTGGATTGGGTGTTATGTAATGAACTAGAGGTTATTAGGGAACTTAAGGTAAAAAAGCCCTTAGGAGCCAGTGATTAAGTCCAACTTGAAATTTGATAAGGAGAAAGTTAAGTCTAGGCATGGTGCCAAAGGACTGAAAAATTGCAAATGTCACTCCACTCTTTAAGAAAGGAGGAAGGCAGCAGAAAGGAAATTATAGAGCAGTTAGCCTGACCTTAGTGAATGGGAAGATGTTGGAGTCAATTGTTAAGGATGAGGTGATGGAGTATTTGGTGACACAGGACAAAATAGGACAAAGTCAGCATGGTTTTCCTTCAGGGAAAATCCTGGCTGACAAACCTCTTGGAATTCTTTGAGGAGATTACAAGTAGGATAGATAAAGGGGGTATAATAGATGTTGTATATTTGGACTTTCAGAACACCTTTGACAAGGTGTCACACATGGGGTTGCTTTCCAAGTTAAGAGCCCATGGTATTACAGGAAAGTTACTAACATGATTACAGCTTTGCCTCATTGGTAGGAGGCAGCGAAAGGGAATAAAAGGATTCTTGTCTGGTTGGCAATCAGTGACTAGTGTTGTTCCTCAGGGGGCTGCGTTGAAAACGCTTCTTTTTATGCTGTATATAAATGATATAGATGATGGAATAGATGGCTTTGTTGCCAAGTTTGCAGATGATTGGTGGAGGAAACAGGACTTAGACAGATTAGGAGAATGGGCAAGAGGAAGAGAAGAGAATGACAAATGAAATACAAAGTTGGAAAATGCATGATCATGCACTTTGGTAGTAGAAATAAATGTGCAGACTATTTTCTAAACAGGGAGAAAATTTTTAAAAATCTGAGATGTTTGAATGGCTGAGCAGACTCAATGGGCCAAATGGCCTAATTCTGCTCCTTTGTCTATGGTCTTATGGTTCTCTTTCGCTCCTTTATAGAACTTAGAACATAGAATAGTACAGCACATTACAGGCCCTTCGGCCCACAATGTTGTGCCGACCCTCAAACCCTGCCTCCCATATAACCCCCCACCTTAAATTCCTCCATATACCTGTCTAGTAGTCTCTTAAACTTCACTAGTGTATCTGCCTCCACCACTGACTCAGTCACTACTGACTTTTATACTGTATAAAAGCCGGAATGAGCTAAAAATCCAACAGTAGCCAGTTGACAGCAGTGTGATATATTAAGATACCTATTGCCGGAACAATGAAAAAGGTGGCAAATCCACTTAAGAAGGGCATGGACCCTCCTATCAAAGCAGTGCTCATATTTATTGGGAAGAAGATGAAGTGATTCCAGTTCCTAAATCCATTTAACCTGGGAACAAGTGATGAAGCTTCATTGTGTAAAGAGCTTAAGTTCTCAAAATAAATTTTGCATTTGGGGCATATTTCTGTGTGTCATATACCAAACTTTAGAGTGGATATATATTAGTGGGATTTCTCAGAGTGAGAATGAGTGCCAGCATTAATATAAAAATAGAATCCTTTCAATGTGATAGAGAGGGAACATTTAGTGTTTGCATTTCTTTAAGTTCTATTTGCGCTATGGATTAATCAGTATATGGTTACTGGTTGGTGGATTAATTGCGCACTATATATTGTCCCTAGTGTGAAGGCAAATTGCAGAACCAAGGGGGAGTTCATGACAATGTGAGGAGAATAAAAATGGATTAGGGATTACTGCAAAACATATGATGTTTCATGATCAGTGCAGACTCCGTGAGCTGATGACTCTGCTTCCATTCCGAATCCCTCTGTGATTCTGTGACTCTATTACTTTTCTTAGATATTATTAAACATCTGCTGACAGTACAAAACAGGTGATATTTGGTCAGCTGAATATAATTCTATTCTATTCAATGATAATTGCAAACCCAAATGAACTTATAAACTAAATCAAATGAGCTGATTCTCAATATTCCAAACATTCTCTCATGGCTCAGCACCTTTATCCTCATCATTTTGTTTTAGCAGGGCTGCCTCTTTTGTTCATCTACAATCAGCTGAAAATGTATTTCTTTCCCTGATGTACTTCCCACATTTTCCTGAATCCTTGTTGAGAATGAATGCTTGGCCATACCATGCACTCAACGGGCTCAATGTAATTTGATGCAACAATCCAGAGTGAGAAACCGAATGAGGCTTTAAATTACTGCACTATGAGAATGGCCAAGAGTATCACAGGGGTCTCCTACCATCCATCGGGGACATTTATCCAGAGAACTGCATACGCAGGACCCATAGTATTATTAAGGATCCTACCCATCCATCCAGCATCCTCTTTGACATTCTACAATCAGACAGGAAACCTGGTGCATAAAGACAAGAATGGTCAGGATAGGAAAAAGCTTCTTCCCTCAGGCATTTAGGCCTTTGATTTCCCTGCCACATTGTCTTCAAAGTGTCGCCAGATAATTTCATACTGTACCCCACACTATTTAATTTATGCACTTTATTTTGGTTATCTTTTTCATTTGTAGATTTAATTCTTACTTTCCTAAGTTATTGTGTGTTATGTGTACTGATGTGCTTTACACCTAGGTCCGGAGAAACATAGTCTTATTTGACAGTACATATGCATATAGTTAATTGATAATAAACTTGATAATTTGACTTGACTACCTCACTTTTTTTAATACACAGTATTTCTGTTTTTCGCACGATTTTTAATCTATTCAACATACATATACTGTAATTGATTTACTTATTTATTATTATGATATTATTTTTTTCTTCTATATTATGTACTGCATTGAACTGCTGCTGCTAAGTTAACAAATTTCACGTCACATGCCAGTGATAATAAACCTGATTCTGAAAAATTGCAATAAGAGTACATAAATTTAAAAATATTAAATATGTGGTGCACCAGTTTCATTAGGATCATCAGAAACAATGAATCCAAGGAAGAGAACTGAATTACCTGTTAAAAAGTAATGATGATTCTGCATTAGGCAAACCTTCCCCTAAAGCCAAACCAAAAAGTAAAGCTGAGTCACCAGCCCTTAGCTGACTGAAATTCTGCCTCTTGTTCCCAGAACATATTTTAAATGCACTGATATTATATGGAAGAATGTTAGGCTCTTTATTCATGAGAATTCTGAATCTTATCTTTTTCTGGGGTTTATGTGCAGGAATCATACTGCCTTCTGAGAAGGGAAAAAATCATTTTGATCATATGTTAGATGCTTGTGATTCAATTCCCAGAACTTCAGTTCTATCAGATTCATTGAACGTGAAAATAGAAAAGGCTATAGATTAGAATCAGAAATGGAAAAGGGATAGGTAGGACAAATGGATTATCTTTGATCAGGGGAAGATAGAGTTGTACTGGGGAAAAGTAGTAGACCAATGTGTTAATGTAGACAGTTTGGCAGAGGGGTACATGCTCATTATTCACCAAGCCACTGAAATGAAGGCAGTTAGCAATGAGAAGGTAGACAATGGAATACAAGAGTCGTGAAATGTAGGGCAGGGTATGCTAATGGGGAGTAGAAATGGGAAGAGGTAGTTCAGCCTGTATTACATTTAGATGGCTTTGCCCATGTTAATGCGAATAGAGAAAGTGAATTACCTGAAGCTGTAGAATTTAGCATTAACTCTAGTCACCAGCCATGTACCCAGGGGTGATATGAGATCCTGCTTCTCAGACTTATTTTATGACTCATTTCAGCAGTGCAAAACGCCACGGAGCATAGTCTAAGACAGATAGAGAATTAAAGTGGCAGGTAATTCAGGACTCTGGATCACCTAATGTGCACTTGGTTTCCCTAATGTAGGGAAGCCCACACTATAGGAGCCATGCACCTGTTCTCCATCTCCAGTGTATTCTATGTTGCACGTATATTATGTTTATTATGGTAAGGAGTCACATGAGTGGAGGCGTGGTGAAAGCGAAGAGAATAAGTTACGCATTCGTGCTTTGTTCAGGGCACTTTGAAGCTGGGAACCGATGGATGTCATATCTTTTGTTGACTGCTCAAGTATGCTTAAGTTTCACCACTTCAAAATTGTATGTTTGCTAATTGCTGATGAAGGATTGAACACAGTTCTTCGACTTTTGGAACAATCATTATTGGAGTGATTGGAAGGCACATCATAAAGTAAAACATATGTGTGGGGGTCACCAGCAGTGGCAATTGGTTTGTTAAAACTGGCCACAATACACACTATGAACAGAAGTGCAAGGGCTGCTTTGGTCCCAAAAATTTAGAAAGGTATGAAAGGACAGGAAAGCACATTACATGCAATGCTCTGAGGGTATATTGTATAGTTTTGGTCTTTTTACCAAAGAAAGGGTATAAATTCTGAAAAAGAGTGTAAAGAAGGTTCAATAGATGGATTCCAGGTTAGCTCTGTAAAAAGAGATTTTGAGTAAATTGAGATAACATTCCCCAGAGTTTAGAAGAATGAGAGGAATGACAGGAAATGTTACTGAGCAGAAAAACTGGATATACTGTAGGGAAGATGCTGAGGAGTCTAGAACAAGTTGACACAGTCTCAGAGTAAAGAATGGGCCTCATTTAGGACCAAGATGAGGAGACATTTCTCCATAGAGAGGGTGGTGAATCTAATGTGTCCAAACCAGAGGACTCTGGGAGCTCAATTGCTCAGAGACTGATGGATTTGTGGATATAAGAGAATCAAGGGAAGTAGAGAATGTGAAGGAAATCGTATTGATCTTTATGCATGGTGGCGTAAGCCTGCAGTGCTGGTTGACCCACTCCCGCTCCTATTTCTAATTCTTATTGATAATTTTTCACACATGGCATACTTCATGGAATAAGCTAACATAGTCAATTATCACTAGATGTGTCATTGGCTTCTCACTTGACTCTAAATGCACGTCGATCTGTTAAGTACAATCAATAAAAAGGGAAGCCAGTCAACATGTAAAAGAAAATGTTAAACTGGCAATTGATGTACAAGGGGGTTTTCTCATGAATTATACTGCCCTGCAGCTGTATTGTGATGTATTATTCATGATTAAAGGGAGTGTCAGGTATGTTCCAACATTTGCTGACAGATATGTGGAAGGTGTCATCCAGGTATGTAGAGAAAGGATTCATATTACAAACCATTTCTCACAATGCAGGAACATCACCCATTAGGTGTGCCATAAACATTTCTATTAGTGTGATTAGTTGTCATTTATCTTCTCACAGATGGCTTAATTGAAAAAGAGGTAGATATAGTATGACAGTAACATGCATCATCATTGCTTCACCAAAAATCATGCCATGTTTTCATTTAATTTTTATTGATTAGTCTGGTAAATTGTTTTGGTCAAACTCTAAACCATAGAGCAAATGTGCTTTAAAAGCACAAAGACATTCCACTTTAATGCAAAAAAAAAACCCCTGCTGGTCTGCTTCTAAATCTATGCTGTCTGGTGTCTATAGACTTTCTCTACTTTGAGGCTTGAGTGTTACGCTTATATAAATGTAGTAGTATAGTCTTGTAACCTGATAAACTCATAATGACAGTTGCAATGAATAAAGACCACCCAGGAATGTTAACGAAGTGTTCTCAGAATCAAATCCCCACTGATATTCATTGCAAATAGAACTTGTGAAACATGACCACAAACACATGTTTATAGCTCCACCTTACATTTTCATATTGCAAAGAATTGTTTGCATGTATAGCCATATCTAATGGGATCAGCACAAAACATAAATTTCTTCAAAAATGGCAGCTGCAATGTAAATCAAAGAGTTTGAGTGGTCAGAAAAGCTTATATGATACTGGAAGAAAGAATCAGAAGTAATAGGAGACCATTAAGGAAAAGTATAAGTATGTTCCTCTGCAGCACTGAAGAAAAAGGGATTCAGATACAAAATTCTCTTAGGTGGATCTGTTTATTAACATTGTGGAGGAACTATTTTTACAGCAGCGTAGCGATTACCATTGACAGAGAAACTATGCTTACATTAAAGTTTGTAAGCAGCAAGTGCTGACTTAAAATGCGTATAAAATTAAATGTTAAATGATTCAGCTCTAATAATCACTCTGCACAAATTATTGAGCTTAGCAAATATTTAATCAAACAAGCATCCATGGAAAATTGAACATCCTTCTCTCCTCAATAGAGCTGTTAACAGACAAATTATATTCAGGAGTTCTTGATATGCAGAGTTCCAAATAGCAACTAATTCATTAGAAAAATAATGAAAGGGAAATCAATCAATTTGGTTCTATTAGATTTTCATTGGTGGCTAATTTTCTTTATGCCCTTTTATAGCAATGTAATGATTGATCGAGTAATATTTTGGGAGAAGTGAACACACTCTTCAATAAACAACTTGGCAGGTGCAAATCATGATGTCATTAAACAAGAAGCCATAAATGTTTCAATAACACTTCATAGGTTTATGCCTTCAAGGACTATGTGGTACAAAATAAAATTATCTTCTCTAACTGTTCTATGTAGGTACATTGCATTCTTTATCAACACTGAAATTTATTTCAGAGGCAGGGCGTAAAGTGTGGATGCAACTGCAGGACTTGGTGTGTTGAGCGCTACTAACTGGCATTGCATTTTAATCATTTGTAACTCGCAGTGATTCAATTCTACAAAGAGTTAACACAGATTTTCAAATGTTTCCAAAAAAGCCAGCTGTTTAATTGTTTTTATGCTCTTATCCTGTATATTAAATGTTGTTTTTATGTGTTGTAATTCCTTAACTTAATAATCAAAGATCATTCTAAGAATCTAAAGTTCAGACTCCTTGAATTTATGTTGTATGTTTGGCAGACATTATTAAACTGGTACTGAACAAGTTCAATTATTATTTTAATTATTGTTTCATAGGATTGTTAGAAGAAGCCAATAAACTATCCATGGGAGCTGATGAAGAAAATGTGGATTTGTAACAGTGTGGAAGAACACAGGGATCTTAAGGTCCTCAAAGCTGCCGCACAAGTTGATGGGGTGATTAAAAAGGCATATGGTGTGTTGGTCTTCATTAGTCGGGGATTTAGTTCAAGAACCACAAGGTAATATTGTAGCTCTATAAAACTCCTGTTAGAACACACTTAGAGAATTGTGTTAAATTCTGGTCACCATATTACTGTAGAAGAAGCTTTAGAGAGGGTGGAAAGAAAATGTACCAGGATGCTGCCTGGATTAGAGAACACATTGGATGAGCTAGGGCTTTTCTTTATGCAGCAACAAAGGATGAAAAGCTTTTCAATAGCAGTGTATAAGATAATGAAAGCCATAGATAGGGAAGGCAGCCAGCACCTTTTTCCCAACTAATACTAGAGGGTATCTACCTAAGATCAATGGAGGAAAGTATATGGGAGATGTCAGAGGTAGGTTTTATTACAAAGAGTGTGATATGTGCATGTACTGCGCAGCCACAGTTTGTGGTAGACACTGTTAGAATAGGGCATTTCAAACACTCCTTGATAGGCACATAGATGTAAGAAAATGGAGGATCATGGATTGTGTAGGAGAGAAAGGTTAGACTGATTGTGGAGTAGGTTTATATTGGTTTGCACAACAACATCGGCCAAAGGTCCTGCACTGTGCTATACTGTTGAGTGTTGAAACAACTGGGACACCCATGTATGGGAGTATAACAGTATAGGACTCCCATACTGTTAAAGGTCTAGACAGGTTAGAGTTTGTAAAATGTGTTCAGGAAAGTTTTCTAAATCTAAATATAGATGTACCAACTAGAGAGGATGCAATATTAGATCTCCTATTAGGAAACAAGTTAGGACAGGTGACGGAAGTGTGTGTAGGGGAACACTTTGGTTCCAGTGATCATAACACCATCAGTTTCAACTTGATCATGGATAAAGATAGATCTGGTCCTTGGGGTGAGGTTCTAAACTGGAAAAAGGCTAAATTTGAAGAAATGAGAAAGGGTCTAAAAAGCAAGGATGTCATTGGTAAGTGGGAGGCCTTCAAAGGAGAAATTTTGAGAGTGCAGAGTTTGTATGTTCCTGTCAGGACTAAAGGCAAAGTGAATGAGAATAAGGAACCTTGGTTCTCATGGAATATTGGAACTCTGATAAAGAAGAGAGAGATATATAATGTGTATAGGCAACAGGGAGCAAATAAAGTGCTTGAGGAGTATAAAAAATGCAAAAAATACTTAAGAAAGAAATCAGGAAGGCTAAAAGAAGACATGAGATTGCTTTGGCAGTCAAGGTGAAAGATAATCCTAAGAGCTTCTACAGGTATATTAAGAGCAAAAGGATAGTAAGGGATAAAATTGGTCCTCTTGAAGATCAGAGTGGTCGGCTATGTATGGAACCAAAAGAAATGGGGGAGTTCTTAAATGGGTTTTTTGCATCTGTATTTACTAAGGAAACTGGCATGGAGTCTTTGGAAATAAGGCAAACAGGTAGTGAGGTCATGGAACCCTATACAGATTGAAGAAGAGGAGGTGCCTGGTGTCTTGAGGCAAATCAGGGTAAATAAATCCCCAGGACCTGATAGGTTATTCCCTCGGACCTTGAAGGAGACTAACATTGAAATTGCAGTGGCCCGGGCAGATATATTTAAAATGTCAGTATCTACGGCTGAGGTGCCGGAGAATTGGAGGACAGCTCATGCTGTTCCATTGTTTAAAAAAAGGCTCTTAAAGTAATCCAGGAAATTATAGGCCGGTGAGTTTGACGTCGGTAGTAGGTAAATTATTGGAAGGAGTACTAACAGATAGGATCTCCAAGTATTTGGATAGACAGGAACTTATTAGGGAGAGTCAACATGGCTTTGTGCATGGTAGGTCATGTTTAACCAATCTATTAGAATTTTTCAAGGAGGTTACCAGGAAAGTGGATGAAGGGAAGGCAGTGGATATTGTCTACATGGACTTCAGTAAGGCCATTGACAAGGTCCTGCAGGGGAGGTTAGTCAGGAAGATTCAGTCACTAGGTATACATGGTGAGGTAGTAAATTGGATTAGACATTGGCTCAATGGGAGAAGTCAGAGAGTGGTAGTGGAGGATTGCTACTCTGAGTGGAGGCCTGTGACTAGTGGTGTGCCACAGGGATCAGTGCTGGGTCCATTGTTATTTGTCATCTATATCAATGATCTGGATGATAATGTGGTAAATTGGATCAGAAAATTTGCTGATGATACAAAGATTGGGAATGTCATGGACAGTGAGGAACGTTTTCAAAGCTTGCAGAGGGATTTGGATCAGCTGGAAAAATGGGCTGAAAAATGGCAGATGGAGCTCAATACAGACAAGTGTGAGGTATTGCACTTTGGAAAGACAAACCAAGGTAGAACATACACTGTAAATGGTAGGACACTGAGGAGTGCAGTAGAACAGAAGGATCTGGAAATGCAGATACATAATTCCCTAAAAGTGGCATCACAGGTAGATAGGGTCATAAAGAGAGCTTTTGGTACATTGAACTTTATATTCAAGGTATTGAGTATAAGAGTTGGAATGTTATGGTGAGGTTGTATAAGGCAATGGCAAGGCTGAATTTGGAGTATTGTGTGCAGTTTTGGTCATCTAATTACAGGAAGGATATTAATAAGTTGAAAGATTGCAGAGAAGGTTTACAAGGATGTTGTTGGGACTTGAGAAGCTGAGTTACAGAGAAAGGTTGAATAGGTTAGGACTTTATTCCCTGGAGTGTAGAAGAATGAGGGGAGATTTGATAGAGGTATATAAAATTATGATGGGTATAGATTGAGTGAATGCAAGCAGGCTCTTTCCACTGAGGCTAGGGGAGAAAAAAAAACAGAGGACATGGGTTAAGGGTGAAGGGGGAAAAGTTTAAAGGGAACATTAGGGGGGCTTCTTCACACAAAGTGGTGGGAGTGTGGAATGAGCTGCCAGATGAAGTGGTAAATGCAGGCTCACTTTTAAAATTTAAGAAAAACTTGGACAGGTACATGGATGAGAGGGGTATGGAGGGACATGGTCCAGGTGCAGATCAGTGGGATTAGGCAGAAAAATGGTTCAGCACAGCCAAGAAGGGCCAAAGGTCCTGTTACTGTGCTGCAATGTTCTATGGTTCTATAGTTCTAACTACTATGACCAAGCAACTTTGGAAGCAAAAAAAAACATTTCAGGGAGAAAAAAAGCATTAACTCATTACGTCAAAACTGATTTTATTATAAGGAGCCACATCACGATACTGTATCCTTAGCATCTTATTCTTCAGGAAATTTAATTCAATCAAATGTACATTGACTGATTTGATTGACTGAATCAGTTCGCACATCAATATCTGATGGTATATCGAAGAAGCAACCTGCTCTCAAGTCAAGTTTATTATCATTTCAACCAGAAACTGCTGGTACGGTACACAGTAAAAACGAAACAACGTTCCTCCAGGACCCTGGTGCTACATGAAACAGCACAAAAACTGCTCTGGACTACAGACCTGCACAGGACTACATAAAGTGCACAAAACAGTGCAGGGCAGTACAATCATTAACAAACAAGTCAATAGGCACAGTAGAGGACAAATTACAATATAATAATAAATGATGTAGATGTCAGTCTAGACTTTGAGTATTGAGGAGTCTGTTGGCTTGGGGGAAGGTACTGTTAAACTCAGATTAAATGGATGATATACGGAGCTTCATGTGTTACACTGGTGCAACAACATTGATATTCCCACTTCCTCCTAGAGTTGCATAAAGAAATGCTTCTGTTACTGTAGTTTTATATTAATGATTTTCTTTTAAAGTCTAATAGCAGAGGCTACAAGGTTAAGCCAAGAGTGGAACTATACCACATAATTCGTTCATTGGCATGGACGGTCAAAATTGGACTCCTGTATCTACAATACGGTAGAACCTGTTCAAAATGTTCTAGCTTTGTTAAGAACTGGATATCTTCTACAACTATACATTTTGTAAAGCAAAATATAATAAATGCCTATTAAAATTGCCTAGTTTAAGGGGGTTATTTGTCTAAAAAGATGATAGATCATTTTGCTCAAACACGAGGAAATCTGCAGATGCTGGAAATTCAAACAACAACACACACAAAATGCTGGTGAAACACAGCAGGCCAGGCAGCATCTATAGGGAGAAGAGCTGTCAATGTTTCGGGCTGAGACCCTTCGTCAGGACCAACCGAAAGAAAAGATAGTAAGAGATTTGAAAGTAGTGGGGGGAGGGGGAAATGCGAAATGATAGGAGAAGACAGGAGGGGGTGGGATGAAGCTAAGAGCTGGAAAGGTGATTGGCGAAAGTGATACAGAGCTGGAGAAGGGAAAGGATCATGGGACAGGAGGCCTCGGGAGAAAGAAAGGGGGGAGGGGAACACCAGAGGGAGATGGAGAACAGGCAAGCAACTAAATATGTCAGGGATGGGGTAAGAAGGGGAGGAGCAGCATTAATGGGAGTTAGAGAAGTCAATGTCATCAGGTTGGAAGCTACCCAGCCGGTATATAAGGTGTTGTTCCTCCAACCTGAGTTTGGATTCATTTTGACAATAGAGGAGGCCATGGATAGACATATCAGAATGGGAATGGGACGTGGAATTAAAATGTGTGACCACTGGGAGATCCTGCTTTTTCTGGCGGACCGAGCATAGGTGTTCAGCGAAACAGTCTCCCAGTCTGCGTCAGTCTCGGCCTGAAACGTTGACAGCGTTTCTCCCTATAGATGCTGCCTGGCCTGCTGTGTTCCACCAGCATTTTGTGTGTCTGATCATTTTGCTCAATTGGATTCTTGATTTCTGCAGAAACCCAGAATTTATATTTGAGACATCCCCGCATCTAAAGCTTCAGTTTGATTGATTGCAAATGCCGACTCCTTTGTATGTCACCCAATATAGAGACAGCAGTACACCCAGCACCTGCTATTCAAACACAGTAGAAGGCTAATTCCTCGGTTTTTATCTTTGTTGTGACCCATTATTATATTTGTAGAAATTCTTTTAATATAGATAAATTTTGGAGGGCACTTCAGAACAAAACAAAACACAACTGCAGCAATCCAGCAATGTTGCATGTTTGTAACAATTCACTAAAAAGGACATGTCCAGAAGACTAAAACAAATACATAGTCTTCCTGATGTTTCTCTCCTGGTGTAGCCAAAAGGTTATTTTTAAATGTGCTTCATAATGGGGAGGCTTTGAAGCCCTTCTAACGGCATCAGCTGTATTTGTGCCAACTATCAGCGAGCAGAATTCTTCTAAATCCGTGAAAGGCAGAAAGTTTTCAGCTTACTTCAGCACTCCCAGAGATGACTATAGGCTAGGTCAGGGTTAGATATTGAGAAGCACATCACAGGAGGGAAGAGAATTCCATAGGTTAGCAATTAGGTATCTGAAACCACCATTGCCAAGTGGCAAAGCAATTCTAATGAGAATACTTTGATTAATTAAGTAAGTCAGTCATTCAGCAATTGAATCATCAACAACTGACAAATGCACCATTCTGACTCAAATTATTAAGTTTGCTACAGGCAATTGCTTGACTGGGTTTCAAACTTACATCATGAGATTTGTAAACAGAAGAGATTCTGTAGGTGCTGGGAATCCAGAGTAACATCTACAAAATGCTGAAGGAGCTCAGCAGATCAGACAGCATCTATTGAAGGGAATATTGAGTTGATGTTTCAAGGTTAGACCTTTCATCATGACTCAAACTTATGAAGGGTCCCAGCTCGAAATGCTTCATTCCTTTTCATAGTAGCTTCCTGACCTGCTGAGTTCCTCCAGCATTTTGTATATGTTATACACATAAGTTGTCATCCCTGCTTACTGAAATTTAGTTACTAGATCAATTTTAAATAACTTTGAGTGACATTCAACTCAGCGCAGTGTGTCCAAGATTCTGCTGAGGCAACGTTGCATTAGTTTGTTACAATTCACCTGATCACTGTTTGGACACACACAAAGTATGCCAATAAATGATGAATGAGGGTACCTTGGAAAATGGAAGCAGAATTGAATACTTTATATGATTGCTCCAATTTTAGAGGTAATTTGTGATGGAATCTCATTCAGCTATCAAGTGCACATTTTGTATTAATCCAGGACATGGATTGAGAGATCCTCAGCAACATGAAAATATTCCAGTGGAACCTAACTAATTGCAAAATCAGACCAGCTTCACACTCATCTGCCAGCAGAAGAAGACATGCAGCAAAGTACAGAAGATCATTCTAAATAATTTTCATATTTTGAAGTGTCCCCCAACACCACCACTTTATCATTCCCTGTCAGAGTCACCTTATGTACAGATATTCCTGTGCCTAGTGTCACATCAAATCAACCTCTGTATATAAGCTATCTTATGTAATTGTATGTTTTGTTTATTGCTGTGTTCTTTATCTTATTATGTTTTTGTACTGTATCAGATCTGGATGAAGGGTCTCGGCCCGAAATATCGACTGATTACTCTTTTACATAGATGCTCGCTAGCCTGCTGAGTTCCTCTAGCATGTTATGCAAGTTTTCTCACGTTTTTGTAACTATTATTTTGTTCACTTTTAAACTTGTGTACTGTACATAATCCTGAATCATGAATCATTCCCCAAATGATCCATTTAATCTGGTGAATTTGAAGGTGAAGGCAATGAAGAACAGAGCAAGGTGATAATGCTGAACATTTACAGGACACTGGTCAGGCCGCACTAGAGTACTGTCAACAGGTCTGGACCCCATATCTCAAAAAGTATGAGTTTTGTCATTGGAGAGAGCCCAGAGGACGGATAATTCCAGGAATGAAAGGGTTAACATATGAGGGGTGTTTGTCAGTTTTGGGCCTGTACTCACTGGAATTTGGAAGAATATGATCGCATTGAAGCCTACCAAATGTTGAAAGAACTAGATAGTGTGGATTTGGAGAAGATGTTTCCTCTCACTAGGGTATCCAGAACTAGAGGGCACAGCCTCAAAATTGAGGGTGGCCCTTTAGAACAGAGGTGAGGAATTTTTTTAGCTAGAAAGTAGTAAAACTGTGGAATTCTCTGACACAGACTGCGGTGGAGGCCTTTAAGGTGGAAGTTGATTGTTTCCTGATTGGTCAGGGTATCAAAAAAATAGAGAGAAGGCAGGCATATAGGGTTGATTGGGATCTGGGATCAGCCATGATAGAGTGGCAGAGCAGACTCGATGGGCTGAATGGCCTAATTCAGCTTGTATGCCTTATAGTCTTATGGACCAAACCAAGCACTATTCTCCCAGAATTTCATTCCTTGTTCTCTGCATCACAGAATACTGGTAGAACTGCTACTTTTTATCTATGATTGATTCTGATTCTGGGCCAATTTTGCCTGTACTTTTAGTAGAATAGACTTAGTTTCTATATTGGATTCTGATTCTGATTACATTTCCTAATCTCTACTGTGAAAGGAAACCACCTAGACAGATACAAGAGAAAATCTGCAGATGATGGAAATCCAAGCGACACACACACACAATGCTGGAGGAACTCAGCAGGCCAGGCAGCATCTGTGGAAAAGAGTTCAGTCGATGTTTCGGGCCGAGACCCTTCAGCAGGACTGGAGAAAAAAAGATGAGGAGTCAGAGTTAGAAGTTGGGGGGAGGGGAGGGAGAAACACCAGGTGATAGGTGAAACCAAGAGGGGGGAGGAGTGAAATAAAGAGTTGGGAAGTTGATTGGTGGAAATGATACAGGGCTGGAGAAGGGGAGAATCTAATAGGAGAGGACAGTAGATTGTGGAAGAAAGAAAAGGGGGAGGAGCACCAGAGAGAGGTGATGGGCAGGCAAGGAGAAAAGGTGAGAGAGGGATAAAGGAATAGGGAATATTAAAGCGTTGGGGGGATGGCCATTACCAGAAGCTCGAGAAATCAATTTTCATGCCATTAAGTTGGAGGCTACCCATACAGAACGTAAGGTGTTGCGCCTCCAACATGAGTGTGGCCTCATCATGACAGTGGAGAAGGCCATGGATGGACATGTCGGAATAGGAATGGGAAGTGGAATTAAAATTGTGTACAAGATAATGAGAGGCATTGATCAAGTGGATAGTCAGAGGCCTTTTCGCAGGGTTGAAGTGGCTAACGTGAGAGGACATAGTTTTAAGGTGCTTGGAAGTAAGTACAGAGGAGATATCAGGGGTAAGTCTTTTACACAGAGAGTGTGTGGAATGGGCTGCCGGCAGTGGAAACAATAGAGTCTTTTAAGAGGTTCCTGGATAGGTATATGGAGCTTAGAAAAATAGAGGGTTATGGGTAAGCTTAAGTAGTTCTAAGGTAAGGACATGTTCGGCACAGCTTTGTGGGCCTGTATTATGCTGTAGATTTTCTATGTTCTATATTCTAAAATGTGCAGCCACTGGGAGATCCCACTTTCTCTGGTAGATGGAGCATAGGGGCTTGGCGATGCAGTTTCCTAATCTATGTACCTAAACACATCATTTTCTCCATGTATTGGAATCAAAATTCAAGTCAAATTTTCTTCTAAAGCAAACATTAATGAACTTCAGAGGTATTTGCCAAATTATGGAGCTCATAATGTTGCAAGAGTACTATGAAGTGGAGATTTCATTATACTGATTTATATCTCAGCTCAAATCATGACTGAAAGCATGATTGGAGTTACATTACTCGATATGAGTGTTCTCCAATGTGTAATATCAATATTTTGAATTTCTTAAATCAGTGTCATTGTGTAAGTTTTGTTAGACAGATAACACAAACAATGATTAAAAATAAAACTTGCATTCTTGTCTTTAATAACAATGGATTTCAGAAAGAAATCTGTGTTTAATACAAGGACAAAATGTAATGATGCAGAGGCTGCCTACTTAGCAGAATCACATGTACCTGGACACATAATATCACTGGAAGTAGAAAATAACATTGAAATATCAGTTGGAACAATATATAAAATCTACCCTGATTAAAATATAATCATGTAACTTACTGCAATCTAAATGTCAGGACAATATGCTTTCAAGGCTGCATAGTATAAATACCTAAAGCATGTTTCACAGTCACTTTTGGTTGTGGAATCTAAATCCAGCTGAATAATTATAGAGTGTAAATGAAAGATGCAGATGTTGGAAACCTGGAAAAAAAAACAAAAAGTGTTGAAACACCCAGTAGATCACTCCCCTTGCATTATGCACCATTAGAAGTATAGGGTCAGAATGAGACTGGGACATAGAATTCAAGTGAATGATGGGAAGCACAGTGTTTCTTTGTTTTAGTGATGTCAAGTCAAGTCACTTTATTGTCATTTCGACCATAACTGCTGATACAGTACATAGTAAAACAAGATAACGTTTTTCAGGACCATGGTGTTACATGACACAATACAAAAACTAGACTGGACTACGTAAAAAAAAGCACACAGAGAAAAAAACAACTACACTACACTACAGACCTACCCAGGACTGCATAAAGTGCACAAAACACTGCAGGCATTACAATAAATAATAAACAAGGCAATAGGGCAGTAAGGTGTCAGTCCAGGCTCTGGGTATTGAGGAGTCTGATAGCTTGGGGGAAGAAATTGTAACATAGTCTGGCCGGGAGAGCCCAGATGCTTCAGTGCCTTTTCCCAGAAAGCAGGAGGGAGAAGAGTTTGTATGAGGGGTACATGGGGTCCTTCATAATGCTGTTTGCTTTGTGGATGCAGCGTATAGTGTAAATGTCCATGATGGTGGGAAGAGAGACCCCGATGATCTTCTCAGCTGACCTCACTATCCACTGCAGGGTCTTGCAATCCGAATGGTGCAATTTCTGAACCAGACAGTGATGCAGCTGCTCAGGATGCTCTCAATACAACCCCTGTAGAATGTGATGAGGATGGGGGGTGGGAGATGGACTTTCCTCAGCCTTCGCAGAACGTAGAGACGCTGCTGGGCTTTCTTTGCTATAGCACTAGTATTGAGGGACCAGGTGAGATTCTCCACCAGGTGAACACAAAGAAATTTGGTGCTCTTAACGATCTCTAGTGAGAAGCTGTCGATGTCCAACATAAGCTTAAGGAATAGCACCTCATCTTTCATCTGGGAACATAGCCTTCTGCATTCAACATCAAATAAATACTTTCAGGTCACTCACTTTCTCTGTATCAGGAACCGCCAGTTCTGAGCGTTATCATGATTTCAAATTCCACCAACACAGCTAGTGCCATTGGTGACTAACTACCACAACTGTGAAACATGCTGGATGATGACAATTCAGTGAGTGGTCAAATACTGCAAAATACTGCAGATGCTGGAAATCTGAAATGAAACAGAAAATTCTGGAAATACTCAACCAGACTAGGAGTATTGGTGAAGACTAAAACAGGATTTGCACTTCAAATCATTGAATTTCATCAGAGATGTGCAAAGCTTTTTCAGTATTTGCATACCAAACAAAGACGGCCTTTGGTGCCTAAAGTAAATACAATTCTTCAAAGAGAAGTTCACTGTGGCTGTAGAAAGTGGTTGAAGACATTCTCAAAGCAGCCTGTCTAAAAAGCATGACAAACAGCAACTTTGATGGTTTTATAACACTGAATTAGTGAAGGTTGAGAGGAGAAAAGTTGTCTAATGTTTGCAGAGGAACTTGTTCACTCATGAGACTATTGTGAAGTTCATGGCAAGAACCAAGTTCAAGTTCACATTTAATTATCATTCAGCTAAACACAAGAATATAGCCATATGAAACAGTATTCCTCTGTGACCAAGATGCGAAGCCACAGTAGCAACAGTGATATATAGCATACAGTGCATATAGCACATATAATTACAATAGCAGAAAAACATGCAATTACAAAAAAACAATAATAATATAAAAAATAATATTATTGCCGAAGTCCCTGAGTGTCATGGCCTGTAGATTGATGGTGTATGTAAGTTGTCCTAGAGTCACGTTTCTACAAGAACAAGCCTGGCGCTTTCTTCATCTTGCGCTAGTGCAGCCACAGACGAGCGGAATCTAGCTTGTCTTCCACCGAGCGGACATGGGAGGGGAACACCAATGAGAGGGGCCTGCCCTCCAACCCAGCGCGGAATCCAATGGCACACAACCAGCTCCTTCCCTGATGCTTGCAACAGGTGACCCCAAGTCATGAGGGTCAGAGCCACACCTGAATACATGCAGCTCCCCCACCATTGGCCTCACCAATGAATCAGTAAATCGGATTTGCAATATTCTATATTACCAATGTCCAACAGGGTCTTGCGATCACAAAAAAAGTCTAAGGCAATCATTTGTTGGACCATATGCCACTTCTATACGGTGCCTCTATCGCCTTTGTCCTTGGGTAGCTGATGCAGGCTGCAACCTGATGCACAGCAATTCCAGACCCACCACTATTGAGTAACTTACTAGTGGGGTGCTGCAGTACTCGACATTCTTAATATCCAGTAGTGTCTTGTGATCATAAAAATGATATAAAGGATGAAGAATGACACCATTGTTTGGACCCACAGAGCACTGTGTCCAAGCGTGCCACCATCCCACCAGAATTACCAGAATCAAGACCCAGGGATCCAAAGGCAGTCACAAAATGTTCAATGACTACTTTCCTGTGGTAAGGTCAGCAAAGCATCTTGACATGTCTTCACCGATATCATCAGACGTGGATTCATTATTCAGCTGTCATGATCTCTACGAATCAACACTCAAATGCATTACATCTTCACACATTAGGCACCTCACAGCTTTCGTGCACTGCCAGCTATACCGCAATCTCTTCTGATTTACAAGTCTCGCCTGTGTGTTTTGTTACTTTCAGATAACCAGGAATTGTGACCGCTTAGTGATGAGGACATGTGATCACTCAGTTTAAGTGCAGCTGATGACATGGCAACATTTATGGACGTGCTCAGAGGTGATTTGCTAATGGTGAGTCATTGGACTGGAGCCGTGGCAGGGAGAAAGGATAACACAGGTTTCAACTCTCCATGTTTCTTCATAATACATTCACATTGAACTCCACTGCTGCAATTCTTTGCCACTGACATCTCTGTCTGGGCAACAACCAGCTGTTAGTGTATCATGCTGGTTGAAATGCAGGTATTACAATGATCTGCATCATGATTGATGAAAGTTATCTGATAACAACCTGCCAAAACACAAAACAGTTGTATACAAAGAGTGAAATCACAGGTACTGGTCATACATCGTATTAAAAGTGTGGCGCCTGCCAAGTAACAAAGGCAGCCTGCATCATGGAGAATGTGTAATCTTCACAAAGCTATGTGTTCACTACGCTAGTACTCATAATGCTATGCTTAGCTCTGAATAATGAAAGGCCAGCGTAGAGTGGACATGGAGGGGATGTTTCTGATGGACGATAAGACCATAGACCATAAGACATAGGTGCAGAATTCAGCTATTCAGCTCATCAAGTCTGCTCCAGCATTCCATCAAGGCCGGTTTAGTATCCATCTCAAACCCACTCTCCTGTCTTCTCTCCATAACCTTCAATGCCCTGATTAATCAAGAATCTATCAACCTCTGCTTTAAATATACCTTATGACTTGGCCTCCACAGCCATCTATGGCAATAAATTACCCTGATTAACTAACCTCTGGCTAAAGAAATTCCTCCTTATCCCTGTTCTAAATGGACTTCCCTTTGTTCTGAGAGTGTGCCCTCTAGTCCTAGGCGCATGCCATCCCCCACAATAGGAAACATCCTCTCTGCATCCACTCTATCTCAGTCTTTCAAAATTCGAAAGTTTTCAAAGAGATTGCCTCTGATTCTTCTAAACTCTAATGTGTATAGACCCAGAGCCATCAAATGTTCCTCATAAGTTAACCCTTTCATTCCTAAAATCATTCTTGTGATCCTCCTCTGCACCCTCTCCAATGCCAACACATCTTTTGTTATATAAGAGACCTAAAGCTGCTCACAAAACTCCAAGTGCAGTCTGACTAATGCCTTGCGAAGCCAAAAAATTATATCCTTGCACTTATATTCAGGTCTTTCAAAATGAAAGCTAACATTGTATTTGCTGTAATGTATGGATCTATTTCTTTTTGAGCAATGATTCCCCTTAGCACTACCTTTGGACTGATAACTTACCTATGCACATTGATCTGTTCTCTCTCTCTCTCCCCCCCTCCCCACTGCAATGGGAATACTCTTGTTAAATCCACTTCCTGCGTATGCGCTTTTATTTAATTGATATGTAGCTGCACAACCTAGAAGTAAACCTTTAGGGAACTTTGCACAAGGACACCCAAGTCCATTTGCACTCCTAGTTTCAGAATTTTCTTTCCGTTTGGAAAATAGACTGCACCTTCATTCCTTCTACACCTCCCGACACTAAATTCCATTTGCCATTTCTTTGCCCATTGTTGCAATCTTTCTAGGTCCTTCTGCAAAATCACTGCTTCCTCAACACTATCTGCAACTCCACCTACCTTTGTATAGTTCACACTTCGGACACAAAACCATCAATTCTGTTATCCATATCATTGACATGAGATGTGAAAAGAAGCAGTCCCAATAGTGACTCCTGCAGAACACCACTAGTCACCAGCAGCCAATCAGAACTCTGTTCTTCAAATAGTCCCAACAAGTTCGTCAGGCAATATTTCTCCTTAAAGAATCCATGCTGACTTTGTCCTATTTTATCATGTTCCTCCAAGAATCCCAAATCTTTATCCTTAATAATGGACTCCAACATATTCCCAACCATGAATTGGTTGACCAATAGCCCAACCAGGCTAACTGGTCTATAATTTCCTTTCTTCCACTTCCTTCCTTTCTTAAAGTGTGAAGTAATATTTTTGAAATATTTCAGTCCACAAGAACCATTCCAGAATCTAGTAATTCTTGAAAGATTATTACTATTGCCTCCATAATCCCTTAAACTGCCTCTTTTAAAAGCCTGGGGTGTAGTCCATCTGGTCCAATTGACTGATCTGTCTTCAGATCTTTCAGCTTCCCAGGCATCTTCTCCTTCGTAATAGCAATTTCACTCACTTCTGTTCCCTGAGACTCCTGAATTTCTGACATACTGTTAGTGTCTTCCACAGTTGGGACCGGTGCTAAATACTTATTATGTTCATCCACCATTTCTTTGTTCCCCCCAACTACCTCTCCAGCATCATTTTCCATCAGTCCAATATCCATTCTCACCTCTCTTTTACTCTTTATTTATTAGAAAACACTTTTGGTATCCTTTTTTATATTATTGGCTAGCCTACCTTCATATTTTATCTTTTCTCTCCTTATTGCTTTTTAGTTGCCTTCTGGTAGTTTTTAAAAGCTTCCCTATCCTTAAACAAGCCACTAACCACTAATTGTTGCTTTATTATACGCCCTCTCTTTTGCTTTTATAAAGTCTTTGACTCCTCTTGTCAGCCACTATTGTGTCATTTTCCCTTTAGAGAATGTATTCATCTCTGGGATGTACCTATCCTGCACTTTCTGAATTTCTCCCAGGATCTCCAGCCATTGCTCTTCTGCCATCACCCCTGCTAGTGTCCCCTTACAATCAACGTTGGCCAGTTTTCTCTCATGCCTCTGTAATTTCCTTTACTTCACTGTAATACTTATACATCTGACTTTAGCTTCTCCCTCTCAAACGGCAAGGTGAAATCTATTATATTTTGATCAGTCTCTCCTAAAGGTTCCTTTACCTTAAGCTCCCTAATCACATCTGGTTCATTATACAATATCCAATCCAGAATTGCCTTTCCACTAGTGAGATCAGCTACAAGCTGTTTTAAAAAGCCATTGTATTTGAACAATGGAATCGCTTTCACTTCAGCACTCCTCTTCTCTCCCTTCCCCTTCTGAGCCACAATGCCACATTCAGCGCCAGACACCCAGTTGCCGCAGCCTCTTCCCACTCACCCCCCCACCACTGGCAGGTCGCTATCCATACACCCGCTTCCCTCTATCAACAGTATCCAAAACTGTATCAACAGTATCCAAAACTGTATACTTATTAATGAGGGGAATGGCCACAGGGGTAATCTGCTTTGGCTGCCTAACCCTTTCCCCCTCCTGATGGTCACCCGGTTGCTTGTGTCCTGCACCTTGAGTGTAGCCATCTCCCTGTATGTCCTGCTGATCAACCCCTCAGTCAGTTCAAACCATAGAAACATAGAAAACCTACAGCACAATACAGGCCCTTCGGCCCACAAAGCTGTGCTGAACATGTCCTTACCTTGGAAATTACCTAGGCTTACCCATAGCCTTCTTTTTTTTTAGGCTCCATGTACCTATCCAGGAGCCTCTTAAAAGACCCTATTGAATCCGCCTCTAACACCGTCACTGGCAGCCCATTCCATGCACTCACCACTCTCTCCATAAAAAACTTACCCCTGACATCTCCTCTGTACCTACTCCCAAGCACCTTAAAACTGTGCCCTCTTGTGCTAGTCATTTCAGCCCTGGGAAAAAGCTGATGACTATTCACACAAGCAATGCCTCTCATCATCTTATACACCTCTATCAGTTCATGCAGTTCCAGTTCCAGTTCTTGAATATGAACTGAAAGAAGCTGCAACTGGATGCACTTTTTGCAGGTGTAGTTATCAGGAACAGAGGAGTTCTCCCTTGCCATTCCACATCCCGTAAGAGGAGCATTCCTCTTAGCGGGAGACTCCAAGATCATTCCTTTTCGTGGGAAAGTCGAGGACCAGAGAACACAGCCTCAGAATAGAAGGTCACCCCTTTTGAACAGAGATGAGGAGGAATTTATTTTGCCAGAAGGTGGTTAATCTGTGGAATTCTTTGCCACAGATAGCTGTGGAAGCATAGGCCATTGAGTATAATTAAGCAAAGGTTGACAGGTAATTAATTGATAAGGATGTCACGAGTCACAGGCAGAGGGAGGAGAATGGGGTTGAGAAGGAGAATCAATAAGGCATAACTTGAATGGTAGACTAGACTTGATAGGCTGAATGGCTTAATTCTGCTCCTATGCCTTATGACCTTAAGGCTGGCAAGTCACTGAGAACAGAGAATGGAAGGTGTTTCACCCTTTGCAAAGGTATCTGTGATACCATTCTGCACTGATGGACAACAACATGAATTAAGTAAATGCTTCTCAGTCTAGAATAAAACAAGACATTAAAAAGAAAGTGGTGGCCATAGAGACCTTGACAGCCTCTTGGTCCTCAATCTGCTCTGTACTTAGAGCTATGGCTGGAGGAGGAGGCAAAATTCATTGAGGATTTCCTTACTGAAAAGTAAATATTTCATACTGTGCCTTGTTGTGGTTCACCTACAACAATCTTTTGTTGAATACACCAGGTGGATCACTATTTTTCTTTGTTCTCTACATTTTTAGGATTGCGTCCTGCTATCCATTCTCTCAGCTCATGTGCCCAGTCATGTTGTACTCTAAAAGGAATGCATCTTACGTCATCCATGTCTGGAAGTTGCAGTTTCCTTGAAGATGAGGCAAAGATCCTCAATTTCAGCATATCACACCTTGCTAACTTTCACATCTTTAATAGCCCCTAGAAGGCACAAATTCCATACAGATCCAAAGGCAGTTAATGGAATTCAATTAGCAACAAACTTGCAAGTAACTGAAAAATCGTTAAAATGGCTTCGTGTTTACTAAGTGTGTGTTCCGCAGAACCATGTTAAAACGTTAGCTCAGTCACTGCAGCAAACATAACATAGCATCATAATTGATTTTATGTTCTGCCTACTTTGCATTTTCCAGTATATATTGGTATCATGCGGTCGGTGCTATACGTACAGATTGTCAATTGTCAGTAGTGACAATTTAATAAACAAGTTTTATATTTTTAACAGATCATATTCTAATGAGCATATTGATTTGAATCCAAACTGAAGAAAGTTTATCATATTACATAAGGATTTCAAAAGAACATTGAACGCACAACACAGTACAAGCCCTTCAGCCCACAACGTTATTCTGACGTTTTAACCTCCTCCAAGATCGATCTAACCTTTCCCTCTCACATCATCCTCCATTTTTCTTGCATCCTTATGCCAGTAATAGGAAAACAATAGGAAAACAAATCCAGCCTGTTCAAACTCTCCTTGAAACAAAAGTTCTGCAGTTTCTTCTGCATCCTTTCCAGTCCAATCACATGCTTCCTGTAATGTGGCTTCTCGCACCGCACATTATTGTCCTCATATATCTGTCTCAACTGTTTCTATGTGGTCTGGAGTGCTTATGACAACTTAAAGAAAAATACTGTAAAGCACATTTTGTGATACTTTCATATTATTCTCTCCAATCATAGCTGCAAAGAACTCATCTATTGCTCTGGTCGTGATGGATATTCTCTGCTCTGGGCCGGGAGGAAAGGGCTTTCTTTATTGCCAAGCTCAACTTTCTAACATAGCAGCTGACACTTCCAAGGCTATTCCAGGGTTGTTTTTGAGTAAATTAAACTTCCAACCAGTATTCATTGCTCAGCTTCTTGTCATATACTGGTGGCAATTATCAGCTTGTAAACTGCAAAAGATTATCAGTCTCAATTTAAAAGGACGTATTTGCAAAAAAACAATACTGTACATAGAGCACACTATTGGCCCACATTATGAGGCTGGCAGCTCAATAGATGCAGTGTAAAACAATGGGGTTATGTTAATTGGGTCTGCATTAAACTAGACAACACTGGCTAAGTTATTTAGTTCAAAGAAACTTGCTGACCCGACTGATAATATCATTTAGCACATCAAATGGCTGATCTATCAATAGTTGGGAGATTTGTGTGCTCAGACAGTCAGCTTTCACAACATTAATTTTGGGTGTCTGGGATTTTTGTCTCCAGAAGCTTTTAGACCACCTGTGCAAAGTCACCAAGTAGCAAAGAAACTTTTTTTAAAAAAGTCAAACTTGTTAGGAATGGTCAAGAAATTACAAGAAGAATGACAGAAAGATGGGGTGACTAGAATCTATTCCTCTGCCTTCAATTTCTGCATCGGATGACTTGATGATCTGCAATTCATTGATATGTCTTTTTTAGTTTTAAGGAATTGTACCTGCAGTTAGGAAATCCTTTGAGTTTTAGAAATCATTTGTAATTTGAAATCCTTCCATAAGATAAAAAACCTCTGTGATTTTTAAATGTGTTTTATGAACTTTATCTAAATTTAAATGTGTATCACTAAAAGTAAATGAACTGTGTTTAAACTACTTTGCCAGCTGGAAGTATGCTCGTCTCACATGGAAATACCCTTAGCTATTTATATCAGATAGGGCTTAATATCTTCATTTAAATTTCAAACTTCACAGACTGCAAATCCAATACCATCACATAGTTAAATATTCGCAGCTTCAAAGTAAACAATGACAAAATATTAAACGTGCTTCTTCTCAGAAATTGACCATTAAAACAATAGTTTCACTTCAGTCATAATTTCTACTAAACCATCACCATTAACATAGTACCGGGGTTCCCAACCTTTTTTCTACCATGAACAATACCATTAAGCAAGTGGTCCGTGGACCCTAGGTTGGGAAATCCTGGTTTGAACATTCAAGTTTTTATACACTGAAGTCATTGAATCAAATAAGAACTTTACCTACCACTTAGATTTTCAATTTCTAATCATATCAAGAAGTGGTACAAAGGTTGCTGAGGTTGTTGATGCAACCGATTTAAAATGCTGCCTTTTGTTTCCACAAAAATGGCGTTGTATCTCACCGTTAGAAATTCTATCCTTTTAATCGTAGATGATAATGGTTTATTTCCCCCAATCATTGGCTTTGAATTCCTGTTTTCGGCAAAACAGAGAGCACTGGGAAGACCTGTTACACCCTGTGGTGCATTGGTGATCAGCTATGAAGATGGTCAATGCGTGCCTCTTTACAACATGGGAAGTTAACATCATAAACTCACTGTTATTTATAACCAGGGAGCAATGAATCAGAAAACAGCTGCACAACTGAATATTTTACATTTCTCTAATCACTAAATACCCCATTAGAATGATTAGAAAGTGAGAGGCTGACAGGTGCAGCTGTGAAGTGTGCGAATCAGCAACCTATCTAAGTTATCCATACAAGGCAGAAGACCCACGAAAGCTTTGGAGGATTCTGTAATGATCAAGTTCAATTCTTGGTGCTGTCACAGTGATGTTGATGGGGTAATGAACACAGAAGTAAATGACTGACACTACACTGTTATTTTAGTTTACTTGCTGGGCTTGCAATGGTGCCTGTACAAAGTTACTTGATTTGAAAAAGAGCATGAGAATAGGTTTTGGTTACTGTCCTAATGCACTGAATGATATAAATGCAGATAAGTGGGCTCGTTAAATGGCAGCATGAAATAAACATCAAGATTCTTTTTGACAATTCTCTGACAGTTGGCAATCAACAGGGATTAGTAAATAGGCTTCTGAACCTATTTAGCTTCCAGTAGTGTGAACAGTAACAGGCAGAGAAGTAGATGTCAGTTTATCACGATAGCGACTGTCAAAATATGAATAAAAGTGTCACTTGAGCAGCATGCCAATATCATTGTAGAGCTGATGAATGACCCTAATTCTGTGCCAACGTTGATGTGAGTGCTTACGGATCATAACTGTAATGCTTCACTGAAGAATGTAAGTAAACAGAGTAAAAAGGACATTTTGTGGTCCCAGCCACTAGATGTAGCAAAGATTTGGAGAACATACAAAAGTTTATTGTGAACAGTACAACTGAATAGCTCTGATGTATGGACAAAGCAAAGCCCATGAAATACAAGCTGCTGAGCTAATAAGGTCCTGGGTGTTGCATTAAATCAGACTCTCAAACTTGGTGTGAAACACTTGTTCTATATAAAAAAAAAGACAAGTAGGTTTCGCCATCATTGTGCATTTAGTTCATAGTTTACTATTCCACTTACTCTCCTCATGCACCAGAAGGAAGCCAGTATCCATCTGGCACCAGAGAAGCAGCAAGAGCACAATTTTACACCATCACCAGCCAGCCCTCGAATCAAGTTAATACACTGAGACCTTGCAGGAAGGGGTAGCAATGATATGGTCTAATGAAGAGGTCTACGTTGTATCTATGAAAGTGAGTCACCTAGATAATATCGAGAGTTGCAAGTCTGCAGACTCATTGGGCCAGATGTGCAGTATATAGAGAAAACTGAATCCTTTAACAAGTCACAAATCAATTGCCAGTAAAGTCACAAGAGTTCAAGCAGTCTCCTTCTGAACTGCAGTGTTCTATGAATTCACTATCAGGAATAACCACAGAAGCAGAAATTGTCTCTCAATGGATTTACTTTACTGGATAAATGAACATATATATTGAATTGACTAGAAACAGGACCCAGTTGTGCTTATTATTGTGGTGTCTGTTTCAACAAACATGGTTTACTTTAATTATCTAATGACAGAAACAGGATCAGATGGTCATGATATATGAACTGGTAAGGGCAGTTTACAGGCCCCTTGATTTTTAGTTGAAGGTCACAAGGGCCATCAGACTGTCTCCATAAATCTATGTGGCATAATACCCTCTCATCTCTGCTTCCCATGATTTCTGACCCATTCTTCTGACTCTTTTGGCAATCTCTTTAAAAGCAATGATTCAATTTTCAATGGTCTAAATCAGAAAGCTGTTGCCACTGCAGCATCATCTATAACACATTCATTATTTTATGGGGAGCAAACTGTGGAACTGATTTCATAAAGCAAGAATATCTCAAGTTCAGTGTATTTTTGTAATTTTGAATTTGGCATTAACACCATGTGCGGCACCCAGTCAGAGCACCACGGATGCCTGAAATCAAATTCATAGACAAGGGGTTCTCTACTCTATTATTTTTGAAAAGTGAATTATACTAATTTTGGTTTCTTTAATTTCCTGAGCCCTGATGAATGAGTTATCAGCCTGAAATATTAACCCTCTCCACTGATTCACTCTAACTTGTTTCCATTATTTTCTAGTTTTATTTGGAATTCCAGCATCCTTAGGAACTAATTTTAACATTGCTCAGCAGTTCCTTCCAAGTCACTGAGTCCAGAGCAGAAATAAATTTTAAACCATATCTCTCATTTCTCAGCATTCAGGCACACATGAATATGAGTACTTTTTACAATATCACTTAAGGATATTTTAAGTCATTTCAGTTGAACTCCTTAACAGTATTTCATGTGGGAGATATTAAGCTTTGATCTATTCATTGATCTGAGGGGTAACACAATACGTTAGTGCAGTGAAGTCATATAATTTTTATCCTGCTTTAGTGCATTTCCAGTTTAAGGATATTATGCTGACTTCCTTTAACAGTGGATATAGTTCAGAGCATGGTCAGTTCCTTAGGTACAGTAATTAAAAACATAACTCATTGCATCATCATTCTCAGCAGTCAGTCTATATAACTGATCACAAATAAGCCAAATGTTGTTGTGTATATAAAAGAAGAAAAGGTGCACTTATTTTAGCAAAGAATGGGATACACTTTGAGCTAGTGTCCTAAATCAATTATCAGGCCCACTGCATAATTTGCAGGAATGAGGAAAGTCAGGTCTGGTTAACTAGTCATGCAGTTGGACTGTCAGTGACCCTCGGGTACATCCAGAAGGGAAAGGTCTGAATGAGGTATAGAATGGCTCAGCAATTACCTGATTAGCTTCAAATTTTCAGAAGTGATTCTTTAGGAGACGACATCTTTGAGGGACTTAAATCTTATTTTATAAAATTAGCTCCACAAACCTTGCAATCAAGGTTACATTTGCAATCTGCCTCACTATTAAATTTTATATGTCTTAGTTAACTAAACGCAGTGCTAACAGCTTCTACAGCATGATACTAAAATATTATATAACATCAGATTTCAGAGAAAAAAAATCTTGAACCTTTTATTGTAAATATTCCATTTGGACATTAACAATCTCTCTTTTGAGCACTGGCACACTCAGACTTCAGTGCAGAATTAAAAAAAATACATGTAACATTAGTGTAATTTTACCCAAACTGTTTGCTTTTTCACTTCGTAACTAAGTTTCTTGAACAAACAATGTATTCATGGTAAGTGCGTAGCCTGAGACCTTTGTCCTGATGAAAGTTCAGATAAAACATGTTCTTTCCCAGATATTTGACAACCAACTTTTGTGATAAGTTAATGTTGATACTTGATGTTGTGACAAGTTGTCTCAGATGTGGTTGTACAAATACTTAGTAGCGGGTAGTAATATGCTTCTATAATAGCCAGTTACTCGAATGCAGCTCAGAACTTGCATGCATTATAAAGAAAGACATGTCTTTATTAAAACTGCAGGGTGTATATATTTATTTCCAAACCAGTAAGAGGAAACTTAAGTATCTCACCCTCATGAACTGCAAAGCACAGTACCAAGACAGCAGAAATCTGCCAAAGAATTCTGAATAATCTTGCAGATAACTGCTAAAGCATTATAAATGTATTGAACAAACAGCAAGAAACAGAATTTTCTAAAAATCTGACATAAAACAGTAAACACTGGAAATACTCTTTAAGTCTGACAGCTTCCAGCAAGATTTAACATTCCATGTTGGTGACAACCCGTCACATGTCTTGTAAATTCTTATAAACATATTTTAAATATAAGTTGTGTCTTATAAAATACACTAGATTAAAATGTTAAATGTTACAAAAGCTTAAAGATGCTCTACAAATGCGGTATTAGCCATTGTATGTGAAATATACTGTAATTTTATCAAAAGTGAGATTTAACAGCTATTTTGAATGTCCTACATTGACAGAAATGAAACAATCTACATCATAGCATGGCAATGAAAGACTGGATCTGAACATGGAGGGGACTTTTGCAGGGGGTTCTGGATAGGTTTGGCCCATTGAGGTAGGGAGAGGATGGCAGGCTGAAAGAACCAAGGTTGACAAAAGATGTGGAACATTTAGGCACAAGGTAGAAAAAAGGAACCGTATTTAAGATTTACAAAGCAAGAATGAGATAGGGCTCTGTAGAGTTATAAGACAGCCAGGAATGAGCTTAAGTAGGAGAGCTAGAAGGGGCCATGAGAAGTCCTTGGCAAATAGGATTAAGGGAAACACCAGAGCATTACACATATACAGAAAGAATAGGTGGATGGCTTGGATTGAGGGCAGGACCAATCAGGGATAAAAGAAGAAACATGTGCCAGGAGTCGGAAGAGGTAGGGGTGGTCCTTAATAAATACTTTGCTTCAGTATTCAACAGTGAGAAGTTGAGATCAGCATATAACAAGTTAAGAAAGATGTTGTGCTGGAAAAGAACTTGGATAAATAAGTCCCAAGGGCTGGTCAGGATATACTCTACATCAGTTTGCTATGAAAAGCAATGGAAGAAATTGCTTTGCCTTTGGAAATGATCATTGTATCCTCTCTGGGCACCAGAAGTAGCACCAGAAGATTGTTTGTTCGTGAAAGGTAATAGAGACAATCCTTGGAATTATAGAGTGAGTCTTACATCAGTGGTGGGCAAACTATAGGGGAGGATTCTCAGAGACAGTATTTAAAAGCATTTGGAAAAGCATAGGGATAGGGATTAGGGATAGTCAGCAGGATTTTATAAGGGGCAGGTCATGCCTGATTGACTTATTTGAGGAAGTGACAAAACAAACTGATGAAGGTAGAGTGGTGGATCTGCTGTATATGGAATTCAATAAGGTTCACCATGGTAGGCTCATTTAAAAATTGAGGAGATTTGTAATCTAGGGAAACCTGGCTGTGTGGATTCGGAATTGGCTTGCCCACTGAAGGTAAAGGGTGATAGGAGATGGACTGTATTCTGCCTTGAGATCTATTACTAGTGGTGTTCCACAGTGATGAGTTCTGGGACACCTGATCTTTGATATTTTTATTAATTACTTTGATGAGAAAATGGAAAGGTGGGTTAGTAAGTTTGAAGACGACATGAAGGTTGTTGGAGTTATGGATGGTATAGAAGGTTGCTGTAGGCTACAATGCAATATTGTCTTGATGCAATGCTGGGCTGTGAAGTGGCAGAGGATGCTCAATCCAGAGAAGTGTGAAGTGATATACTTTGGAAGGCTGAGCTTGAAGGCAGATGGAAAAGTTAATGGCAGGGTTCTTAACAGTGTAGGGGGACAAAGTGATTGTAACGTTCTCGCTCGGGTGTAACGGAACCCGAGTTAAACGTCGAGGTAAACCGTTGTCAATGAAGACAGAATCACAGTAAGATTAACCGTTTACTGTTCACTCTTCCACATTAACGTATGGTGAAAACTGTTGATAAAACAATACAAGATTGGTACAATATTTGTTTCCTTCTAGGTATCACATTTACATCGTGAATACTTACAAAGGTAAAACTACAACAACTACATTACATTAAAGTGCAGCATACAGTCAGAATCTACTTACGCCATTGACTGCTTTAAATACACTTCAACGTGACTACCCGCAACTCTTTAACTAACGAAAACATAAACCTTATCGACCGTCGTTACTTTTAACAGAATCAGCGTTAACATTTTAATTCAACATATCGATTATCTCATGACTTACAGCGTTGCTTTCACTGTGTTGCTGGTGCGTAGAAAGAAAACTCTGCTTGCACTGAACTGGCACATGTGAGAGCGCCCCCACCCTTGCGTTTATCCCAAACCGGTATTTTCCCACGAGACGCAGCGAAACCGGATGTGACGTCATCGCATGCCGTGATATATTACAGACAACGAATTTACTTAAACAATCCTAACTTTAACTAAAAAATGCTAACAAACGAATTACTAAGCGAAAATATTATAAACTGAATAACTGCCATAAAGGCAGCACAGTGATCTTCTGGTCCATGTCCATAGATTCCTCAAAGTTGCCACACAAGTTGATAGGATGTGTAAGAAGACATATGGCATGTTGGCCTTCAATAGTTAGGGGCTTAAAAGCTCAAGGTAATGTTGCAGCTCTATAAATCCCTGGTTAGCCCACACTTAGAGCATTGTGTTCAGTTCTGGTCACCTCATTATAGGAAGGATGATAAAGTGTTAGAGGTGGTGCAGAGGATATGTACCAGAATGCTGCCTGGATTTGGGATATTTCTTATGAGGAAAGTTTGAGCAAACTAGGGCGAAGGAGCAAAGGAGGATGAGAGGTAACTTGATAGAGGTGTATAAGATCATAAGAGGGATAGATATAGTGGACAGCCAGCATCTTTTTCCTAGGGCATCAATGACTAATATGAAAGGATATAATTTTAAGATAGGTGGAGGAAAATATAGGGGAGATATCAAAGGTAGGCTTTTTACATAGAGAGTGTTAAGTGCATGGAACACACTTCCAGGTGTGGTGGTGGGGAAGATAAATTAAGGACATTTAAGAGACTTAGGTAGATGGAAGAAAAATGGAGGGTTAGATTGCACGGAGTAGGTTAAAAGGTTGGCACAACATCATGGGTCAAAGGGTCTGTACTGTGCTGTACTGTTCTATGACCTATATTTTACATAACAATATTAGGAGATATTGGAAATGCTCAAATGCTAATATCTAATTGAATAAAATGATATTGAAAAGCAATTTATATTTGACAAATTGAATAGTTTTTACAGAAACGTTGGAGTAGATAGGTAATTCAGTGGATGTATATATGGGTTTCAAAAAGCAATAAGTTATTTCTTAAACCACTTTGTGAAATATTGCATGTGTGAAACTAGTGAAAAGGCAATGGTCAAGTCAAAAAGGTTTCTTTAAGATAAAACCAAAATCTTGTATTGTGATGATTTGTTATTTGTATCAAACATTCTTTCCACAGATGCTTTCTAAATGCCTTAATATTTCCAGCTTTTAATATTTCCAGCTAATGAGTTAGATTAAATGAATTCTGCTTAAACTAGATAATGTAAAAAATAGCAACTACTTCCAAACTTTAGGGCATGTTGCAGTGAACAGTTCTGTGGGTCAAAGGCAAGCTGAACACTGGAAGGTGATAATTCCAGAGTTCAGCCTCAGCTCACTATAGCAGAAACAAAATACATTAATTAAATAATAATAAATTTGTACGAGAATTATTTTGGCCATTTCCATTGATGCATATAGTTTGGCAACCAATTGTACAAAGATATCAGCACCATAACCTCCCTGCTCAGTGAGTCTATTGAATTGTGGTTCTAATCTTCTTCACTGCATGATGGTGCCATTGATGAGTTACAAAGAGGGAATGATGATTCAGACCAAGGGCAGTGAATTCTCAAGCAACAAAAGGATTTAAAAATTAGCAAAGATTTTGACATAGAGAATAGAAAATCATTATTTCCTCTCGTTGAGAAGTCAGCGATAAGAGGTTAAAAGGTTAAAGCTATTACTAAGAGAATAAGGAGAGCAATTAGGGGAAATCTCATTATATGGAGAGCTGTTGATGCGTGAAGTACATTTCCAGAGGGAATGGTTCAGGCAGAGATTCACCTTTTAAGAGAAAATTGGATAAATATTTGAAGCAAGGGAACTACAGGGCCATGGGAAAGAACAGAGTAATGGGATTAGCTTTAGACTGTTCTTGTAAAGATCTAGGACAGACATAATGACCTCATCAATGCTGTAGGTTTCTGTATTTCTATATCCAACTTACAGTACTCATTTCCTCAGGTGTAATATTTTTAAACTTTGTTTTGTGTTGTCCAATGTAAAATAAGTAGAATCAACTCTCAGGCAGGTTATCATCAGAAAACCAGCAACTCATAGCAGTATTTGGACGAGCAGAAAGAAAAGAAAATACTTCTTCATAAAAAAGATAGCAGACAGAATTCGCTCTCATTTCAAAAAATAAACCTTGAACAAGGCAACATATTGCACAGGTCATTTGTGAGCCTATCTAACTGGCTAGAAGGACCAAAAGGACTTTGAAAAGAAGTACGTAGCTCATAGCTGGCGGCTGAGGAGTTTATCCATTGATGCTTGCATGTGATTGTCTGTCGAATGTCCAAGAGGAACATTTGACCCTCAGTTTCTGAGTCCTGATGCCCATCCAATTATTTACATTAATTGCCTTTCAAAGCTCTGAGGAATAGAGGCCAAATGATGAATCCTCCTGACTGGAGTCCGCTCTTTGATTAATGAACAGGTGGCTTATGTGCACGTCTATAGTAACTGAAAGAAAGCTAAAAAGATGCTTCATGTTACCACTACTACACCTAAATTCAGGAATCATTGTTAATGCCCTTCCTTTAGGCATACAATGCAAAATCTCACATTATATTCTGCTCATCATTTCAATATTCTACAATATTGCTTTGATGCTTTAAACCAAAGCTCACCTCCCTTTTAGAAATACTGTATGCAAATCTGGAAGAGAGAACACGAGCAAGATTTTTTTAAATATAGATTGTAATATGTGCCTGTAATGTACTGCCAGGGGTGGAAATGGAAGCAGATACGATAGTGGAGATCCATGAATAAACAGGAAATGGTTGGATTATGGACAAAGTGTAGGCAGAAGGTATTAATTTAATATGACAGCATGCTTAGGATATACAATGTAAAGTGAAGGTTCTATTCCTGAGCTGTACTATGTTCTGTGTAAATCTGCACAACTGGTAATTCTAGAGCTTCATAGCTCCATTGATGATCTTTGGTTTGGCCTCTGTGGAAGCTGTATGTCATCTTGTGACCTTGAGAATTTCCACTAGGTACTCTGATTTACACCCTCGTCCCAAGGACAAACTGATGGTATGTTAATTGATAACAATGAAGTACCACCAATCTAGACGTATAATGCAGAGGATTAAGAGTGCAGTTGATAGGCATGGGAGGGAAGATGGGTTATTTGAGGAATAGAATTCATGGGATTGCACAGAGATTAGCACAGACATATGGACTGAATGGCTTCATTTTATTTCATATGGTATTCCCATAATTCATATTAACTTACATGTGTCATTACTTATTACCTATTATAAATAAAAATGGAACAAAAAGATTGTCTGTTCCATTCAGTGTGATTAGAAAAAACAATAAAATATGTTGCATTTTATATAATATTTTAACTTATGACACTATTTCTTCATTGATAACTTGATTGTAGAAATATAGTTTTTAAAAAATGCTTTCATCCAAAGATAACAGCCTTTTACTCAAACAAGTCATTCTGTAAGGAAGCAAACTAAATTTGAAATTGATGAAATCATAATGGTTGAGAATAAACAGTTCTAAAGTAAGCAGGTGATGCTGGTTTAATTCAGATTTGATTTTCTTTATATATCTAGTGTATATATTGGAGGAGGTAAAACTGATTTAACAGCCATGTATCCCTGAACACATTCAGTCTTTCAAGTTAATTCAGCCTTGACAAAATCAAGTTTGAATTGTTCAACTATAGCCTGGCCTGTCAAGTGTCTCACATCACACATCAAGACTCAAGCTTTTACAGCCCTTCTCATACACTCATGCTAAACCAGGAATACATTGTGATGCTAACAGGCATGTGCAGTTTCTGGTGTCAGAATGAAATCTGCTGCACTGCCAAAGCAATCAGCTGCTAAAATAACTGTCATAATTTTATAACTTGCCAGCTTGCTCAGTTCAAGAATTAACTCAAAAACTTCAATTCAGATTTATTTTGTAAACAGAAGATTTCCTTGCACTGCTTTTGTTCTCACATGTCTAGGTAAAATATCCCAGTACTTCATTTACAATAGAAATTAGACCCTCTTCAAATTGAGTAGTATGCATCCATTTTACATTTCCAGATAGAATTAATTTGAACTGTTCTGAAAAACCAAAATAGTTTATTTCTTACTTTATAGATGTGAAGCCTGGACTAGCATGGACTCAGATAAACTCCTTTCAGTAATGCAAGATGAAGAAAGAAGTACTAGCTTTAATACTGTCATTGTACTGTTATTATGTGTAGCTTAAATATGGGAAAGAAACTACAGTGGGCAGTAGTTTGGAGCACAATGTACAGTGTTACTGAGTGGAAGAATGCATACATAAACCCAATCTCCATTCAATTACCAATCTTAGCCATGGTACTGGAGAGGGGCAAGGAACAAAAGCTTTGGAGTTCAGCCAACATGGAAATAATCTTGCTAAGAGAGATGTTCTTGGAATCTTTTGTGTACTGTCTAGACTTAATGGTGACATGACGCAGATGGAAAATCAGAGACAAGTATAGATCTATATTCCAAAACTAAACGTTATACTGCAGTTTATTAAAATAAAATAAAAATGAAATATGCAATAGCAATATTCAACTCACTGGTGACTGCAGTTCTGAAATATTCTCTTTAGAATCATACTTAAAGGAGCTGTCTGCCACGCCCTGCTGAAAAGTCTGGAAGATAATCTGCATAGCTGGCATGAATAAATGTGTCGAAAAACCATTCTGATTTTCTTCACCTTTTTTCAAGCATAGAACAAGAGGCCATTCATATAGCAAATGCATTCTTCATCCTAAACCTTTTAAATTCCATGAGACAGACTGTTGTCCTTTACATTATACCATCAGCAAGGTAAATTAAAATGCAGCAACTAACCTTACATTTATCTTGGGAAGTTTGGTGCCTTCATTGACACGTTACTGAATGCAATAGATCGTCTCTAGAGGGAAAAACCTTGCTGCTATTAATGCTTTTCCTTTTGTGTGAGATTCCCTGAGAATAAAGCCAGCCTATTTCAGTGGAACTTCACCACCAGAAATTTGGCATCAAGGTGGTCTACTTACAATAAGAGGATAGTTGGGTTAGAAAGACAATTCACTACAAACTGCTCTTCAACAGCACAATCCACTTATACTGCACAATGCATTGCTCTTGTCCTCTGACTTAGAGTACAAATTCTGCATAATGCCAAAAAAAAAATCTGAACTCCCATGCCACTTCAAACTTCCAGCCAACACCCTGACAGATATAGCAGCATGGTAGCTTAGGGGCAGCACTGTAGCGTAACGCTTTACGCACCAGCACCGTCTGTAAAGAGTTTGTGCGTTCTCCCAGTGACAGCATGGGTTTCCTCTGAGTGCTCTGACTTCCTCCTACATTCCAAAGACGTACGATTTAGAGTCAGTTAGTTGTGGGAATACCACATGGATGCCGCAAGCGTGGTGACATTTGCAGGCTGCCTGCAACACGTGTTGGTTGGTGATGCAATCAACACATTTCACTTAGGTACACGTGGCAAATAAATCTAATCTTTAACTCGAAGATAAGAGTTGAAACTTGAATAGGGACTCACTTTCTTACCTTTATTTTTTGCCCTGCAATATTCCCACTTGTAACTTTAAGCATTATGTAAATTGAGAAACACAGCCGCTTAAGTACTTCCTATCATTTAGACCCAAATGCCCCAGTGTCTAATGTTGCTATGGCAGCAGATGGAAGCAGATAACATTTTAAATTCAGTAAGCCCCAAATGTAATTACAAACCACAAGATCCCATAGAGTAATGGCACCAAAATTGAAAATAAAAACAGCATTTTACACAGAGGGCAACAGAATGGACTGTCTAAAGTGAACTCAAAATGAGATAATTTCCACCAAGAGAACCCTTAATGTGTTCCAACTAAACTAATTCCCCAATCCTCCCCCACTCCAGCTGGACTCCATAGTAAAGACAATGATTCAAGGCATTAACAATGCTTTGAGCCACGGTTATATTCTTGATGCCACACTTAAAATTCTTAGTAGGGAAGAAGAAAATTTGGGCCACTGTTTAATGAAATGGACAAACTGTTGTCCACATTGCTATGCTAAGTTTTATTTATCGGCAGAAGAGTGTTCCAATAAAGAATCTCAGTGTTCATTTCATCCTTGCTGTTGGTGAATTTAATCCACAATAAAACTAATGATTCTGAGAACAAAATATCCAAAGTTCAAAGTTCAAAGCAAATTTATTGTCAGAGTACATATATGTTACCATATACAACCCTGAGATACATTTTCTTGTGGGCAATCACAGTAAATACAAGAAAAACAACAGAATCAGTGAAAGACCACACCCAACAGAACCATCAACAACCAATATGCAGAAAAAAAACGATAAGCTGCATACAGAAAAAGAAAGAGAAATAAAAGAAGAAATAATAATGACAATAATAGGTAAATGGCAATAAATATCACTTAAATGGGAATTATAGGCTGCAGATAGTAATGAGAGCAATTCAGAAGAAATATATTTAGAAGTTTTGTGAGCAGCCCGCAACTCTACACCATGGTTCACCAGCGCCAACTTCTTTATCGGGTTATCACCTTTACAGAAGAAATGGATAAATGCAAAACAGAAGAACGAGGTTAATACTTGGTTTACAATGATGCAAGTAGAAATCTGGTGCTAATTTTCTAAAGAGAAACAAGGGAATGTCATTGAGAATCAATGAAGACAAACTGTCAATCAAGAATAACACAAGGTATTCTAAAATGTAGTCAAACTAGCTGGTAGAAACAACATACAATTGTTCTAAACAGGAACAGCATCTATACATACTCTCATCACAATTTTATTAAAGCACATTGTCTGCCTGTCTGCCGCTCAGACCAAGTGATTCCCCCTTTGTTCTAGTGCATAATTAATGCCTGTGCTTCTCTCAGCGCCACAAGTGCGTGAGGAAATTTGTTCTATTTGACAGTAAGAGCTGCTTTTGACTGAAGCACCAAATATCCTGAGATGGAGCTGCTGCAAACTGTATTCTTTGCTTCTTTATTGGGAGCATGACCTTGTGATTTTCTGTCACGTGGGCTGACAAGGAGAGGGGGAGAGGAGGAAGAGGAGAAGGGGGGAAAGAGAGATTGAGTGAGAGAGAGAGGGGAGAGAGTGTGTGTGAGTGAGGAAAGAGAGAGAGAGTGTGTGTGAGTGAGGAAAGAGAGAGAGAGAGAGAGAGTGTGAGGAAAGCAAGGGAGAAATATTTCTGAGAAACAAAACCTCCATCTGTGCCCAAACTTGCTAACACCTGCAAAACAAACACTCAACATTGCCAATACACTGCAGGAAGGCAGAATTAAAATTCCTAATGAGATGAGTAAAGCTCTGCATGATGCTTTGGATCCCAGGTCTTTGGAAGCAGGAAGAGGGAAGGATACTGGGAACTGTATCCCAATAAGAATATCACCAAGGGAGTTAGATCAATTATTAAATCTTAACCCTTCATCAAGCAACCATCTGTCCAGGAATTAGTAAAGGCTAATTATGTCTTGTTGAACTACCTTAGATCAACTAATTTACAGTGTGCTGTTCACCAAATTCCCAATTAGGAATTGCAGCATTTATTCAGTGAAATAATTTCACATAAACATACATAAAAATTAGAAGCAGGAATAGGCCACTCAGCCTCTCAAACCTGTTCTACCCCTTAACAATATGTTCTCTGATCTGAATGTAACTTCGCATTGTCTTCCCGTGTATCAAGATAATGTTTCACTCCACTGCTTTGAAGGAAACTATCTCCTTTGCTCCAAGAACATTACAAGTCTCAGTTTCCACCATCAGTCAGTTTAAATGACCTGAGTGTAATCCTAACTATCATTGCTGTCTGTGTGGGATTTGCACATTCTCCTTGTGACCACGTATCCCTAAGAAGTGTATGTAAATTGCTCCTAACATGTAAAATCAGAATCGGAATCAGAATCAGGTTTATTATCACAGGCATGTGATGTGAAATTTGTTAACTTAGCAGCAGCAGTTCAATGCAATACATAATCTAGCAGAGAGACAGAAAAATAATAATAATAAATAAATAAAATAAAATTAATAATAAATAAACTAGTAAATCAATTACGTATATTGAACAGATTTCTTTAAATGTGCAAAAACAGAAATACTCTAAATTTAAAAAGTGAGGTAGTGTCGAAAGCTTCAAAGTCCACTTAGAAATTGAATGGCAGAAGGGAAGAAGCTGTTCCTGAATCGCTGAGTGTGTGCCTTCAGACTTCTGTGCCTCCTGCCTGATGGTAAAAGTGAGAAAAGGGCATGAACTGGGTGCTGATGGTCCTTAATAATGGACACTGCCTTTCTGAAACACCACTCCCTGAAGATGTTCTGGGTACCTTGTAGAATAGTGCCCAAGATGGAGCTGACTAGATTTACAACCTTCTGCAGCTTCTTTGGTCCTGTGCAGTAGCCCCTCCATACCAGACAGTGATGAAGCCTGTCAGAATGCTCTCCACAGTACAATTATAGAAGTTTTTGAGTGTATTTGTTGTCATGATAGGAATGTGAGGAGGGCATATTATGAGGAAAATTAGTGGGAGAATGTGATTGCTCTGTGAGTAGATGTAGATTCAATGGCTCTATGTCATAAAGAAATATAAGATTTCCAATGACTCATGACTCAGTGAAAGAGAAAGAAATAATTGTTGTCCTAAATAAGTGATACCTTTTTAAAAAATAGTAAACCTTAGTTCTAATGTGTCCTGCAAGAGAAAATATCAATTCTACATCCATCCTGTCCAGCTGTCTGTATCCATTTCAAACAAGTCTTCTCTCACTCCATGTGGAACAAACCTAACGTGTCTAACCTTTCTTCTGAAGACAACCCACCTAATCCATGTATCAATGTAGTAAACTTTAATTAAACTGCTTCAAGTGCATTAATACCTTACCTGAAATAGATTGATACAATATTTAATATTCCAGGTGTGGTCTCACACAATATTATTGTGGTTGCTATGGTTTGAACAGTTTCCCATTAGTACAGGGGAAGGTTTTTGGAAGTAAGATGTAATATTACAGTGGGAAATGCCGAGAGAAATATTGAAACAAAGACATAACTTTGTTTTGTCATGATCCTCACTAAGAAATGCTTCTGTTGTAGACCCATCAGTTAGCAGCATGGCTTGCATGTTATAATGGAGCAAGCATGACAGAGGAAATTTCTGTGGGCAACTGAAGTTAATTCACAATTCATCGTGAATCATGGAGTCAAAGGGTGGAGTGAAATCAAAGAAGTAATCTTTGTTGGCTGCTACTCCTCAGCTTTTCTCATGGAGTTATGCTTTGAAACTCATGTTCACTATACTCCTGAACTTATGGAGTGCTTTTGGGAAGCAGTCCTTTGGCCAATGAGAGGAAGTGGTTGAGGATGACCATGATAGGCTAGTCTGGAATCACATGAGATCTAGGGTCAGATAGCCAATTGAATACGAAATTAGTTTGGTGGGAGAAAGCAGAGGGTGGAGGGTTGTTCTTCAGACTGGAGGTCTGTAGTCAGTGGTGCATCATTGAGAGCAATGGTGTGTTCACAGTTGTTAAAAATTTGGATGAGATTGTCGGTGGCATAATTTGTGTGTTTGCAGTTCACACTAAAATTGGTGGTGTGGTGTTCAATGAAGAAAGTTCCATCAGGTTACAACAGAATCGGGATCAATTGGGAAAGTGAGCCAAGAAATGGCAGAATTTAATTCATTCAAGTGTAATGTGATACAATTTGGGAAGTTAAACAAGTGTGGAATATTCGTATTGAATGACAGTGCCTTGGGGAAAGATCTTGGAGTTAAAGTAAATAGTTCCCTTAAAGTGAAGGGACAGGCAAGCAGAGTGATAAAAGAGGTGTATACTTGGTTTCATTGAACAGTCATTGAGTACAAGAGTCATGACATCATGTTACAGCTGTACAAGACATTAGTGAGACCACACTAGAATATGTGTGTGAAGTTGTGGTTGCCATGCTAGAGGAAGGATGTGATTAAGCTGAAAAGGGTGCAGAAGAGATTTGCAAAGACGTTGCCAGGACTAGAGAGCTGGAGCTATAAGGGAAGACTGAGCTATCTGAGATTGTTTTCTTTGAACTGAAGGTAACGAAGGTGTGATTTCATAGGGTTTGTAAAATCATGACTTGTATGGATAAGATGGATTCATCAGACTGTTTTTCCAGGGTAGGGAAATATAGAACTAGTGGACATAGGTTTAAGGTGAGAGAGGAAAAATTAAAGAAAACATGAGGTGCAAGTTGTTCATACAAAAGGCGATGGGGCTATGGAATAAGCTGCCAGAGGAAGTGGTAGATGTGGGTAAAATCTCAATGTTTAATGGATATTTAGACAGGTTCATGGACAGGAAAAGTTTAGATGGATATGGGCAAAATGCAGGTAATTAGTCAAGTTCAAGTAGGATTCTTGTTTAGCAAGGACAAGTTGGGCCACAGGGCTTTTTCCTTGCTGTATAATTTTGTAACTCTGTCTTTCCCTGTAGATTACAGGGAGAACCATCCAACGTATCATAGTTGGATTTCTTCTTTTGCTGAAGGTGGTCATGGTTACAGGATCTCCGAGGTCTCCTGGATATTCACCTCTTTCCAAATCTCAATAATGAGATTCCTGATTGGTGAATAAACTTCTTGTGTCAACTTTTCGGATTTCACGGGGGATGTTTTCTGCTCCAGAACCATTGCAATCTTTCTCAACTTCTTATTGGCCAGATGGCTAAAATATTGATCCAATTAGACCACTGTAGAATGGAGTTGTTCTGTGTTCTCATTTTGAGAGATGGTCTTTAGTGTGTTCCTTTCAGCAGGGGGTTGACCGGCTTTTGGTCCCTGATGGGTTCATTCCATTTCTTGGTTCTCAGTGGATTAGTTGCTCTGGGTGTTTGAACACTGTGGAACTCTGCATGCCATGGCTGTCAGCGAGTTGCTGACCCTCCAGAGCTCTCTTCATCCACTATCTTTCTTTAGGTCATGATCTTCTGAACATCTGCATTCAGCTCCTGGTTATTTTCCCTCAAATAAAGCTCAAGCTTCCCAACAACAATTGCTGCGTATTTGTGCTTATTGAACAGATCAGTCTGCTGGGTATCCTCATCAAATCAGTCCTGGTTCTTCCTATTAGAGAAGCCGAGAGTTTATAGACAGGTGCCAATCATGGCAGACTTCAAGACAAACAAGCTGTGAGCACTCTGCTGATCATCTAGGGAGAGATTTGATTGGTTATCTGTGGGGCTCTTCCTCAGCAGAGCTGGATTTGGTGGAATCCTAGAGAACATGGACGTTGATCTACCTGGAGCAATACTTCTGTTGCTGATGATGTCATGCAGCTGCGATACATAGATTATGCTATCATTTGCATATATGGAAGCCAAGGCCGTAGATGGTGCTGGAGACACAAAAATGCAAATGCTGGGAATTACAGCAAAACGTGAACTGCTGGAGGATCTCAGCAGGTCAGACAACATCAGTGGAGGCAGTGAGAGGGCCGGCATTTCAGACTGATCATTTGCGTCAGTCTGCTGGAACAAAGACCCTAGCCCCTTAGGGGAGACAGAAGCAGACGGAGTAAAAGATAAACACAAGAGATCCTGCAGATGCTGGAAATCCAAAGCAATACACACGTAATCAGATCAGGCAGCATCTGTGGAAGTAAATAAACAATTAACATTTCAGGCTGGGACCCTTCATCAAGACCCTTCATTTTCTGATGAAGCTGAGGTGCTTGATAAAGTGGGTCCCCAATCTACATCAAGTCTCAACAACTTCAAGGAGGCCACATTGGGAGCACCAGATACAGTAAATGACCCCAACAGATTCGCAGGTGATGTGTTACTTCATCCAGAAGGACGGTTTGCATCCTTGAATGCCAGGAGTGAGAAATGGGAAAGGACAAATGAACTAGGGAATCCATGGAGGGAATGATCTCTGCAGAAAGCAGAAAAGGGGGTAGGTAAAGATATGCTTGGTGGTAAGACCCCATTGAAGATGGCCGAAGTTGCAAAGAATGATGCGTTGGTTGTGAAGGCTCATGGGGTGGTAGATGAGGACAAGATGAACACTATAGCTGTTAAGGCAGCAAGAAGATGGGGTGAGCACAAAGTTATGTTTTATAACTCCAAAACATAAAACTAATTGAAAGCAAAAACAGGGAGCTGAGAATGCAGTGACTAATTTTATTTCATTTTACTTTAGCAAGAAGTGGGCAAATGACAAGATGACATATGTCATTCACATACTTTTACATATAACCTGCAAAAATGTCTTTCCTGACGAGGGGTATCTTTATGCTTGGGGCCTCCTTAAACAATGTCAGGTTCTGGGGCCTCCTCAAGGGAACTGTAGGAGTTGACTCTGGGACTGCAGGAAGTGGTCCTGACAGCTCAGGACAGATTTCTTCTCCTCTCTCCAAGATGCTCCATCAGCATTTCTATGATTATTTGTCCTCTTGAATTCAATCTTGTAATTGTGCCCTCCAAGAAACATACCCAGTCTCTGCATTTGTGCTGCTGCTGTTAGTGGATTGAAAATGCTGCCTTCTGTGGATTGAAAATGGATACAAGTGGTTGATGGTCGGTAACAAAAGTAAACTCTCTCCCATACAAGTACAGGTTGAAACATTTTACACTCCAAACTGTAGTCAATCTGTGCATAATGTTTCTCTGCAACAGTAAGGAAATGTGATACAAAGGATATGGGGATATACTTCTATCATTCATAACATGTGACATGACTGCACCCATCCCATAAAGCGAGGTGTCACAGGCAAGCTTTAGTGGACAATATGGATCATAATGAGCAAGTGCAGCATTTTAAGTCCATCACCATTTCCTTTGTCTTTTGGAAAGCCACTTCACACTGCTTTGTCCATTACTATTTATTCCTGATAGGTGGTAATGAGTTCAAGGGGTGGAGCACAGTAACCAGATTTGGCAAAGGACCAGTTATAGTATTTGACAAATCTTAAAAAGGATCACAACTGTGACACATCCTTTGGCCTTGGGGCATCCACCACTGCTTGAATTTTCCAGGCACCCTTGTGTAAATTCTTGTGCCTCAATGGCACGACCACAGTAAGTGCTGCTTCAATTTTAAAAAATCACACTTGTTGCACTGTGCTCTGAGCCCATAATCTTCTAATCTTTTTAACACAGTTTTGAGGCTTTGGAGATGTTCCTTATCATCCTTACTGCTAACAATGATGTCATCCAGGTAACACTGAGTGCCTGAGCTGCCTTTCAGCACCTGGTCCATAGCTTTCTGCTAGAATGCAGGTGCAGATGCTACTCCAAAAATAAGCCTTTAATAGTGAAAAGGCCCTTTAAGAGTTTTTATGGTGAGAAACAATATGGACCCTACTTCCACCTCCATCTGTAGATAGGCCTCAGCTAAATCCACTTTGCCAAATTGTTTACCTCCAGAAAAGTTTGCAAATATATCCTCTATTTGATCTAATGTCAGTAGTGGGTTGATTGTGATCTTAAAATCACCACAAATCATGACGGACCCATTCTTCTTGGCTACTGGGACCTCTGGTATTGCCTATGGGCTGCACTCAGCCTAGGAAAGAATTCCTTCAGCCTCACTGACTACTTTATCATGGATGGTATAAGGCTTCATAAATCTTGCATGTGGCATTTTCATTTGACACTATTTTACCCTTGATATGTTTGAGTTTTCCAATGCCATCCTTGAACACTGCCGTGGCATCACCCAGTACCTTTCTTAATTCACTTTCAGTTGACTCTGTTGCAGGGGATGTGGCATGCAAATGGTAGATGGATCTCCAATCAAGTTGTAGTTGTCTCAATTAATCACGACTCCATAATGCCGGCACTCCTGATTTTACAACATACAAGACCAATGTAGCTTGTTGGTTGTACTTCACTGTTATAAATCTCATATCCACTGTTGTGAATCTCTTACCTTTTCTCTGGTATAAGTTCTTAGTTGGCTATCTGCAGCATCATATCAGTATATTTGAAATGCCATTCAAACTCATTTTGTGGAATGACTGAAACAGCCAAGCCAGTGTCCAATTCCATTTTAATTAATTTACTATTCATTTCTGATGTAAGCCACATTGCTTTTCTCTTGTTAGTTTTCACATTGTAAATCTCAAGGTTATCCACTCCTGTATCACTCTCGTCATTATCAGATTTTTCATCAACAGCATGCAGATGAGTTCTCTTTCTGAAACTTCAGCTTGACTTTTTACCTTTTTCTCTTCACTGTGCAGTCCATTTATTTTTGTCTGCCCAATATGTATGCAGGTATCTTACTCTGCAATTTTCCCCTTTAAACCTGCATTGGTCTGGTACATCTGAGCCCCTGCCATAATAATAATACAATTTGTTTGGCTAAGTAGCTTCTGTTTAGATGTTGCAATTTTATTCACACACACTTTGATTGCTGACGGTAACTCGATTGTGTCTTTGTTTGCTGTTTCCATTGATACAGCTACCTCATCTGCTCTTTCAAATGTACGTTGTGCTTCAGTTAGGAGTCATTTTTTTATTTCTTTCGTGTAAGATTCCACAAACTAAACAATCTCTCAATGCTAAGACAATATCTTCAATTCAGCCATATATGCTGAAATGGACTCCTCTTCCTTTTGATTCCACTTATGAAACATAAAGAATTCTGAAATCAACAATATTCCTAAATGTTCCTGCATTGCTTTCATGACATCAGCAAGGCTCATTTTGACTGGTTCAGTTGGAGCAGTCAAACTTCAAAGCAAACTGTATGCCTTTAAACCCAATGCACTCAACAAAACTGGCACTTGCTTCTCATTGGTTATGTCATTTGCTTCAAAATGCAGCTCAGTTCCCTCAGTCTGCATATTCCCTTTATCTGCTGTGCAATTGAATGCATCTGTCTTTCCGAGGTAGCCAGCCATTTCTGCTTTTCATTAATTCATGATTATTATCAGCCAGTACTCATTGTTTATGAGCCATGAATTTGTCCATTTTCTGCCATTTTTTAAACTCAACTGTTTTTCTCTCTCGCTTCTGAAGAGACACACACTGTGCTGCTTTACAAAAACTTCAATATCTTGCCGCACTTCAACAGGTAGGTAGTCATCTTGGGTTTGTTTCTAAAAACCTTGTCACCATTGTTCTGCTTCGTAACTACAAAATATAAAACTAATTGAAAGCAATAATATGGAGCCAATAATGTAAGTCAACTTTGGTTTAATTTTACTTTAATGAGACATGCGTATGACATGGTGCCTTAATTACGTATGCCATTTACATACTTTCACTTACTGTTTAACTTGTAATGGACTAAGATGAACATGAATGTTTAATCAAACAATATACTTAAAATATTACTCAAGTATTACCAAAAAATTAAACACACAACACCCAGGTGGCCAGGAAATGGAGGAAATGCATGTTAAGGTAGCATCAATGGTAGAGGAAAGGAAACCCCATCCTTTGAAGAAGGGGGCATCTTTGATGTCCTGGAAAGAAAAGCCTTATCCTGGGAACAGGGAACAGATGCAGTGAAGTAGGAACTGAAAAAAAAAGGAATGGCAATTTTCACAGGAGACAGTGTGGGAAGAGATATAGTCAAGATGGCCATGGGAATCAGCAGGTTTACAGTAATAGGGACAAAGAGATCGAGAAAGGGGAGAGAGGTGTCAGAAATGGACCAAGTGAATTTAAGGAAAGTTGGAAGTTGGAGGCAAAGTTGATGAAATTGATTAAATGGGTGCATGAAGCACAGCAGTTGTCAATGTAGCGCAGGAAGAGTTAGGGAGCATTGTCAGGGAAGGCTTGGAACAAGGGCATGTTTCAGACTGAGAAAAAGATTCATGCATGTGCACAAAACTTGGTTGAGGAAGTGCAAAATTTCCTGGTAACCCCTACTGTCACTTCCAATTAAATGGACTCCGATAACTAGCATTCATTTCTCAATCATACTTTAACTACTTATGCACAAGGACAACAACCTAAGACAGCTCTATTGATTGGTTCTGTCTGAGTTTATTAAACAAGACACTTTATAGTAATGTTCAACTTATCATCACAGCAAATGATAGATTGTACAATGCTTTTTAGTCTATATTTGGTCATTGTAGATACAGGCTGCCTATAGTGGAATACTCCTCTAGTCACATAGCTGCTGCTATGGCTATAGACTTCCACTGAGAAGAGGACACCCAACTTTATTATATAGTTCTGTTTTGCCTGCAACTAGTGGGATCACTTCCGCATTCACTTTTGTCTTGCCAACTGATGGGGTCATATAACTGCAGTTGTTAAAATTACAAGATGGTAGCTTTCAGAGTACAGTCATTTCTTTTTTTACACTTGCTTCGCACAAAGCAACAAACATTCTAACACTGACAGAGAGAGAACTGTACACATGTTACATCATTGTGGGTCTCTGGCTCACTAACACTTAAAGTCAAGTAGGACCAATCAGAAGGATAGAAGAACATCAGATCTAAGCATCAGGATCATACAACTGCTCTGCATCAGCAGTGAAGGAACATGGCAGCTCGTAGACTGCACAACCCCCCACTCCCCTCTGTCGACCACCCACTCCACCTGTAGTGTCTGCAGTTGCTACATTGCCTCATTAGCCATGGCAGAGCCCACAAAGCCAGAGTGAAGCAAGTCATCATCAATCCTAAGGGATTGCTCACAAAAAGGTGACCCAGTTGCAATGCAATCTCCCTACTTTATTTTTAATTCCCTTCACAATCAACAATGAGATTCTCGTAGCTTTCTTAATTACCACCTGCAAATTCATGACTTTTTTAAAATTGGTAAAGAAGACAAACGACAGAGCTTCAAAACTATCAATCATGTATTCATCATCGAACTACAGTTAGGAGCATTAAATTGTAAATCCTAATCATGAAGTTAGGTAGAGTTGATTTGTTAAGTTTATTTCAAAGTTAAAGTAAATGTATTGTCAACGTATGTATACGTTACCATATACTACTTTGAGTTCATTTCCAAGAAATACGACTGAATTTTATGAAAAACTTTACATAGACAAAGACTGAAAAACAACCAAATTCAAAGTATGTAAACTTCTTATTGAAGCACATATATACAGCCCTGAGATTTGTTTTCTTACAGGCATACTCAATAAATCCAATAACCATAATCCAATCAATGAAAGACCAATAGGGCGGACAACCAGTGTGCAAAAGACAACAAACTGTACAAGTATACAAAGAATACTAATAATAATAATAATAAATAAATATTGAGAACATGAGATAAACAGTCCTTGAAAGTGAGTTGTGGGAACAGTTCAAAGACAGGGCAAGTGAAGTTATCCCCTCTGGTTCAAGAGCCTGTTAGTTGATGGGTAATAACTGTTCCTGAACCTGGCAGTGCGAGTCCTGAGGCTCCTGTGCCTTTTTCCTGATGGCAGCAGCAAGAAAAGAGCGTGACCTGGGTGGTGGGGGTCCTTGATGATCGTTGCTGCTTTCCCGCAACAATGCTCCATGTAGATGTACTCAAAAGTGAATGGGCTTTACCGCAGATGGACTGGGTCATACCCACCACTTTTTCAAGTCAAGTCAAGTTACTTTTTATTGTCATTTCGACCATAACTGCTGGCACAGCAGGCAGTAAAAACGAGACGTTTTTCAGGACCATGATGCTACATGAAACAGTACAAAAACTACACTGAACTACATAAAAACAACACAGAAAAAAACTACACTAGACTACAGACCTACCTAGGACTGCATAAAGTGCACAGAACAGTGCAGGTATTACAATAAATAATAAACAAGACAATAGGCACAGTAGAAGGCTGTAAGTTGGTGTCAGTCCAGGCTCTGGATATTGAGGAGTCTGATGGTTTGGGGGAAGAAACTGTTACATAGTCTGGTCGTGAGGACCTGAATGCTTCAGTGCCTTTTCCCAGATGGCAGGAGGGAGAAGAGTTTGTATGAAGGGTGCGTGGGGTCCTTCATAATGCTGTTTGCTTTGCAGATGCAATGTGTAGTGTCAGTGACTATAATGGCGGGAAGAGAGACCCTGATGATCTTCTCAGCTGACCTCACTATCCGCTGTAGGGTCTTGCAATCCGAGATGGTGCAATTTCCGAACCAGGCAGTGATGCAGCTGCTCAAGATGCTCTCAATACAACCCCTGTAGAATGTGATGATGATGGGGGGTGGGAGATGGTCTTTCCTCAGCCTTCGCAGAAAATAGAGATGCTGCTGGGCTTTCTTTGTTATGGAGCTGGTGTTGAGGGACCAGGTGAGACTCTCCGCCAAGTGAACACCAAGAAATTTGGTGCTGTTAATGATATCTACCAAGGAGCAGTCGATGTTCAGCGGGGAGTGGTCGCTCCGTGCCCTCCTGAAGTCAACAACCATCTCTTTTTGTTTTGCTCACATTCAGAGACAGGTTATTGGCTCTGCACCAGTCCGTTAGCTGCTGCACCTCCTCTCTGTAAGCTGACTCGTCATTCTTGCTGATGGGACCCACCACGGTCGTGTCATCAGCGAACTTGATGATGTGGTTCGAGCTGTGTGTTGCAGCACAGTCATGGGTCAGCAGAGTGAACAGCAGTGGACTGAGCACACAGCCCTGGGGGGGCCCCGTGCTCAGTGTGATGGTGTTGGAGGTGCTGCCTCTGATTCAGACTGACTGAGGTCCCCAGTTATTGAAGCATTTTCGGTTCATGGGCATTGGTGTTTCCATACCAGGTTGTGATGAGCTCTCCAACACACATCTAACAAAGTTTGTCCAAGTTTTAGTTGCCATGCCAAATCTTTGCAAAGTTCTAAGGAAGCGGAAGCACTGTTGTGCTTTCTTCATAATTGCACTTGTGTGCTAGGCCCAGGACAGGTCTTCTGAAATGATAACACTGAGAAATTTAAAGTTGCTAACCCTCTCCTTTTGCATACTGACCCTCAATGTACAAAAGACAAACTGCAAAGGAAAATAATACTGAGAACATTAGTTGTAAAGAGTCCTTGAAAGTGAGTTGGCAGGTCAATGAATCAGCTCATAGTAGTGGTGAGTGAAGTTACCTAATCAGTGCCTGGAGACTGATGTTTGTATGGTAAAATCTGTCCTGAACCAGGTGGTGTGGAATGTAAGGTTTTTGTACCTGTTACCCAATGGTAGTAGTGAGAAGACGGCATGGCCTAGATGTTGGGGATCCTTGGCAATGGATGCTGCTTTCTCGTGGCAGCGCTCCATATAAATGTACTCAGTGGTGGGAAGTCTTTGCCTTTGATGGACTAGGCTGTATCCACCACTATTTGTATTCATGGGCATTGGTGTATCCATACCATGCTATCATGCAAACCAGTTAGGATATTCTCCACTTTGCAACTAAGTCTTTGATGACATGCTGTAACTGCAAAATCTTCTATCAAAGTAGTGGTGCTGATGTGTCTTCTTTATGATGATCCTTGCATCCTTACCGCAAGACAGATCCTCTGATATGTTAATGCTAAGGAATTTAAAGTTACTGACTTTCTCAACATCCATTCCCCTAATGAGGACTGGCTCATGGACCTCTGGCATATGAAGATCTAACGTTGGTGATAAAACTCGAAAATATTGATGAATTGTGTCATGAATGCTTAAGTGTAGTTCTGAGCCACCTAAAATTGTCAATTGCTAGCAGACAAGTTGCTGTCCTTTTCTACAGCACCCCATCCCTCTCTACCCAGCATCATCCCTAGTCCCATCAATAACCCCCTCCCTCAGTTCATCATCAACAATCACTCTTCTTCCTCTCGCATCATCTTCTGCCTAATCTTTGTAGCTCTGGACTTTTTCTGTTCTTGTTTCCCGAGAATCTGAGACAGAAGTGCAGTGTATATTCTGGCCCAAGGGCTGAAATGCAGGCCACCTTTCACCTTTGCAAGAACAAGTTGCCTTTTACAGAATCTATACTGTAGTAAGAGTCAAAAGTTCACAAGTTGTGTCTGGCTGAGTAGTGCTCGTGTTGGAGATAATGCATGGAGCCAAAAAGAGATCGTCATTTGGAAATTAAAAGTGATCCTCATAAAATTACTGGAATTAAACAAGCTCTTTCAGATTGTAAAACATCAGTGCAGCTTTTAAAGATTAGTTGTAATTTGTTTCAAATGTTTTTACAGATAAATGTTTTTCAAACATTGTGTTTCAATGACCTCATCAGGGAATTTATTGGGTGGATGTTCTGAACTCAGCAGTGCAGGGAGTTCAGTGACAAGAATTTGCTATAAAATTGGTAACTAAGTATCCAACATATTTGAGTGATCATGTAAAAAATGGCACACTCTGCCCTTGGTGTTTTCTTCAAATTAACAGATCTATTTAAGCCTTATCTGCCACATTCCCTAAAAGTTCCCAGGTAGGGAATGTACTGCTTCAATGCTCATCTCAACAGGGGTCACAATGAGGCTGTTACAATTCAAATCAGAGTTCATGGCTAAGAAGGTGAGATTCAACAAAACCCCCGTCCTTGATTGGAAGGGCTTGTGTGTGCATTGTATTCAGCTGTGAACTGCTCCACAACAAAATGGAAACCAATATTCAAAATCAAGCTCAAAAAAGAATCTGAACTCTGCACTGCAGAGCTTGGTACATCCAGCCAAGTTCGCTGATGAGGTCATTGCTACACAATGCTGAGGATAATTTGAAAAGAAGTTATTTGAAAATACATTTGAAGCAAATTACAACTGATCTTTAAAAGCTGCACTGTTTTTTTAACAGTCTGAGAGATCTTGTTTAAACAGGAGGTGGTAAACATCTTGAATGATCGACTGATCTGAAAGCAGTCTCTGCGGGTGGCTTCATATGGGTTCACAGATATTCAGTGGCTGATTCAAATTATGTCCAATATCCTCTTATTGACTAATTGGATGTCAGTTGATGTGGTTTCTGAATCAGAATTAATAACATCGGCATATGTCATGAATTTAGTTGGTTTGTGGCAGCAGTGCATTGCAATACATAATGATAAGACTGCAAATTGCAATAAATAAATAAATATTAAATAAGAGAGAATTCTGTCTGAAGCAAGAGAAAATCTGCAGATGCTGGAAATCCAAGCAACGCACAGAAAATGCTGCAGGATTTCAGAAGGCCAGGCAGTATCAAAGGAAAAGAGTACAGTCCACATTTCAGACCGAGGGTGAAGGGTCTTGGCTCGAAACATCAACTATACTCTTTTCCATCGATGTTGCCTATCCTGCTGAGTTCCTCCAGCATTTTGTGTGTTGCCTGGAATTCTGACAGAACCTGTTTTGCATTACAGACCACACCCTAATGGCAAAATATCAACATACTGAATTTCATTGTGCAACCAAGATTACGGTTACAGATCCCGAGGGGTTCTGTGCAGATGAGTGCTGCACCAGTTGCCTCCATCTCTTATGGGTGTGGGTGAGTACCTGAGTTGCGGCAAAACTCTCTCCGGTCTGCTCTGCAATGTTGCAATGCCACCCATTTTAATCCCATTTCCCATTCCCATTCCAATATGTCTATCATGGTCTCCTCCACTGTCATGATGAGGCCTTACTTAGGTTGGTAGAACAACACCTATATTCGATTTGGGTAGCCTCCAACCTGATGGCAGGAACATCGATTTCTTGAGTTTACTTCTGGTAATGTCCTCGTCCTTCACCATTTCCTATCCCCTTTTCCCTCTCTCACCTTATCTCTTTGCTCACCCATCGTCTGCCTCTGGTGCTCCTGCCCCCTTTTCTTGCTTCCATGTCTCTTCAACCAATCAACTTCCCAGCTCTTTACTTCATCCCTCCCCCTTCATGTTTCACCTATCACCTTGTGTTTCTCTCTCCTATCCCCCCCCCCCCATGTTTTAAGTTACTCCTTAGCTTTTTTCTCTCCAGTCTGACCAAAAGGTTTCGACCTGAAACGTCGACAGCACTCTTTTCCATAGATGCTCACTAGCCTGCTGAGTTCCTGCAGTATTTTGTGTGTGTTGCTCAGATTTCCCGCATGTGCTGATTTTCTCTTGTCTGCAATGTTGTCTCTCCATTTCTTCCGCTGTCTGCACCTTTTTCTTTTTCTCTACAACGTTCCCTGAAGAACAGTCTTTGAGAGACCACTTGATCTTGTTATGTGGGCGTACCATCTCAATTTCCTCTTCTTTACTGTGGACAGTAGATCTTTGCAATGCCTCATGTGCCAGTTGATGGTTCATTGTACTTCTTCATTTGAGACATGGTCTTTATAGAAGATGCTGAGAGGCCTTCTGAAGCATCTCCTTTCTACTGCCTGAATTATCTTTACAGTTCTGCTTTCAAAGGCTATGATTCACATGCATTCAAGAAGATGGAGAGCACAACAGTTTCAATAAGGATCTGAGACTGATGTTACTGTCTCTCCAAATTGGTTTTAGTTTAGCCAATGTTGCTGTTGTTTGGACTGTCCTTGCAAGGACTTCAGGCTTTGATCCTTCTTGGTTGATGAGGCGCCAAAACACTTGAACCACTTGCAGGTCTCTAAATCTTGTCCACTGACTTTGATTTTTGTCATGACTGGCTCCTCACTGTTTCTCGTCAGCTTGGTTTTCTCTGTGCCATATCCATGCCATATCTGGTAGATGTATTGTCCAGACAGTCCACAAGGCAGGCCAGTTCATCCTCACTTCCTGCCAGCCCATCAATGTCATCAGAGAACCTGAGGTTGGTTATGATCTGTCCTCTGATGCTGACTGTGCTGATATGGTCTTCCAGGGCAATGGTCCAGGAAAATGTTGAATAGCGAGGGTGAAAGGAGGCAGCCTTGTCGGATATCAACTGTGCCTTGAACAAGTACCATGCTGCTACCATGTACTTGTACCATGTACCATGGTGTAGAGCTGCTTGATGGTTTGGATCAGCTTCTGGCCCATGTTGAGTACTGTGCAAGAAATACAACCAACATCAACAGGACATCTTCCATCTGGTCATAGACTTCAAGAAGGCATTGATGAGGTGTGGTATGCTGCACTCTGGGCCACAGTGAAGAGATATAACATGGGTCAGATAGAGTAAGTATGAAACATAGAAAACCTACAGCACAACACAGGCCCTTTGGCCCACAAAGTTGTGCCAAACATGTCCCTACCTTAGAAATTACCAGGCTTACCCGTACCCTTCTATTTTTCTAAGCTCCATGTACCTATCAAAAAGTCTCTTAAAAGACCCTATCATATCTGCCTCCACCACCGTTGCGGGCAGCCCATTCCACGCACTCACCACTCTCTGAGTAAAAACTTACCCCTGACATCCCCTTTGTACCTACTTCCAAGCACCTTAAAACTGTGCCCTCTCATGCTAGCCATTTCAGCCCTGTGAAAAAGCCTCTGACTATCCACACGATCAATGCCTCTCATCATCTTATACACCTCTATCAGGTAACCTCTCATCCTCTGTTGCTCCAAGGAGAAAAGGCCGAGTTCACTCAACCTATTCTCATAAGGCATGCTCCCCAATCCAGGCAACATCTTTGTAAATCTCCTCTGCACCCTTTCTGTGGTTTCCACATCCTTCCTGTAGTGAGGCGACCAGAACTGAGCACAGTACTCCAAGTGGGGTCTGACCAGGGTCCTATATAGCTGCAACATTACCTCTCTGCTCCTAAATTTAATTCCATGATTGATGAAGGCCAATACACTGTATGCCTTCTTAACCACAGAGTCAACCTGCACAGCTGCTTTGAGAGTCCTATGGACTCGGACCCCAAAATCCTTTCGTTCCTCCACACTGCCAAGAGTCTTACCATTGTACTATATTCTGTCATCATATTCGAATATGATGTTATTAAGCTTTAATATTTTAGCCATGGGTTTGTGTAAACAAATAAATCTAGTAATTGTTTCTCTTTAGTTTATTAGAGTTCCTTTAAGTAATTTGAAAATCAGGTTACTCCCAGCTGGTAGATTAGAGAGACTATTTTAAATACCTTTGACCAATATTAGTTTGTGATTATTTCAGGGAAATACAAAGAAAGAAATACATTCAACCACAATTATGCTGTTTCACAGAATTGCATAATAACAGAAATATTGAACTCTTAGTTTACTGGAAGCTCAATACTATTTTGAGCATAATTTGTACATTATTTGTTAATTTCACCCACAACAGAAATTCTATCCTGTCATACCATCCACTGGTTAAGACTTGGGTGCAGATGGTTGGTTGGTTTGAGCCAAATTGAAACACCAAAAAGCTAAATATTCATATCATTTCCAAAACATTTTGTACAGTTGAATCCATTAATCTGATGAATTGGGATCAACATTTCATAAATTCAAATGGCAATTGTGATGATTGAAAAGGGACCATCCATGATAAGGCACCCTATTTGTTTGGTACCCTAATCATTATCCTTAAAATCCATTACCTTCACACCAAACTCCATTGCCTGTTGTAGACACTATCCACAAAAAGCACTGCTAGTGCCTCCCTAGATGACCACAACAATGCACACCAAATTTTTCATCAGCAAGCATGACAGATGCATGGGCACACTCACCCACGGGTATCCCATCAAGTCACACATCATCCTGACTGAGAAAATGCTTGCTATTCTTTCATGATTACTTGATCTAAATCATTGAACTTCCTGTCCAACAGTGCCATCACAAAAGTGCGATCACAGGAAACTCTGCAGCAGTCAAGAATCTGGCTGACCACAACACTCTCACAGGTATGAAGCATCAGTTATGAATGTTGGTCATGCCAGAGATTCCCAAATTCACCCCTCCCCAACAAATAGAACAAGGAAAACAAGACCACCAACCTAAAACTTACTCTTTGAAGGACTTGATTCTGGCATATAAAGTAGCTCAAAATATTTACTCTCACCTGCAATACTGAAACAAAACAAAACATAAAAAGCAAAAAAAAAGAAGAAAATGCAAGAAATATTCAGTAGGTAAAGCAGCTTCTATGACATAGAAATAGTGTTAACTTTTCAGACTGACACCTCTCATCAGAACTAAATTGTATTTTTTCACGAAGAAGAGAAAATCTGTAGATTCTGGAAATCCAAGCAACACTTGGACTTCTTTTACTTTACTTTATTGTCACCAAACAATTGATACTAGAGCGTACAACCATCACAGCGATATTTGATTCTGCGCTTCGCGCTCCCTGAAGTACAAATCAAAGTAAATATTTTTTTAATTCAATTATTATAAATTGAAATTATAACTCATAATTAGAAAATAGAAAAGGGAAAGTAAGGTAGTGCAAGTCAGGTCCAGATACCAAACACACACCAAATACTTGAGGAACTTAGCAGGCCAGGCAGGAGCTATGGAAAAGAGTGCAGTCGATGTTTCAGGCTGTGATTCTTTTTTGCTTTTCAATGTTAACAATTAAATCTGACCTACATGCCTTGCCAGATCCAAAACCTCATAGTTGGCTCAAAACTGCTTTCTGAAATAGCTGAGGAGAGTCAATTCAGGGGTAATTAGGAATGACCAATAAATTCCATGATTCACAAATGATCAAAACAATAAATAGAATCGGAATTCTCTCCCTCTGTGTCTTCTTTAGAAACACGGATGAGCAGCAGATGTCTTCAGTTAACGTTTCTTGATACAGAGGGTAGAGAAAATCTCAAGACAAGCACAGCAAAAAAAAAACTGCATCACTGACAATTCTAATACTCTAACTAGAGGGTCTGCGGAAAATGTGCTTGGAAGTTGTTCTGTTGAGTGAACCGTGTTTTCTTGGATTCTACATAGGACAATTTGAATTAATTATGCTTTGAGGGCACATCAGAAATAACAAGACCATAGAAATGATTTTCATGGTTTGACATTTATGACTTTAAGCTCATTTGTGAGTTGTGGGTAAATAAAGGCAGAGTTGTTTATGATGTAGTTTACAGGGTAATCCCATTTACTTCCTGCATGCAGCATGGTGTTTAATGTCCACATTCTCCAGGATTTCCTATGTGTGTGAGGGCAGCCACAACACGGTGTAAATGTAATTACTTCAAACTGTTTTCGGCCATGTTTTCAGGTTAGAAAAATAAATCATCTGCCCACAGGCCATGGGGGCTGGTGCCAAAGCTAGAGTCTATCACTAAGATGTATGCTAGACCTCAGCTGGAAGCAATTAGACTCCAGCTGAGGTATTCTGCAAGGAGGGCGGTTGCCACAGAATCACTCTCAGGAGATGGGTTACTAAAAGCCATTGAATCACTGGAAATTTACAATCTGTTTTTCCTGCAGATAGATTTGAGAAGCCACATGCTGAATGTCAATTGTTTAAATGTCAGCTAAAGAAATGTTTTACATTGATAAAGAAGACCTACTCTACCTTTAATGTGGCCTCAAACCATGTAACTTACTGTTCTAATTTGCAGTGGGCCTATCGACAAAAGCACAGTCCAACAAGGAAAGTCAGCTGTTGTCATTGAAAATAACTGTCCCCACAATACTATGTATAGCACACACAAAAAAAAATTATGTTCAACGGTTCTGTATTAGTGGTCATACTCCAGTTGAAACTCCTCCAGTTTCATCTCAGTCTTTCAGTGGTCCCTTCAATTAGACCTAATCTAATTATGTTGTTGCATTAAAACAGGTTTGTCTGCCTTCTTTGTAAAAGGTTTCTTTTTATTTTCTAAGCCAAGATATAAACAGATTGGAAACAAAAAGTACACACAGGAAGAGGGAGATGGAAAAACTAGAAACATTAATCATAAATGGCCATAAAATTCATCAGAGTGTCAATGTGGTTATTTTAGCTTTCAGTGACCATGTAAAGTGGATTTGTTAACCGGTGACTTTTACTTTGATAATTGCTCAATTTATTCCATTGACTAAAGTTAGAATATCCCTATTAATATACTATTCCATACTCTTGTTGAGAATCCAATGTTTACTATGGGCTTGTTTTCCATGTTGATATTTACTTTCAACAGAGAGCTATAGATCTCCTTATTGAATACATTTTGGTGAGCAGAGTTGCTGTTGACAGTACCCATGACCAGTCCATACCTTAATTCCATCTACTTGATCTTTGGCTTATCTCCACACTTAATTTTATCTTCACCTTAAAAAAAACCCATTGACCTAAGATTTAATACATTTAATTAATTTGATACTAACAGCACTTTTTTTGTGAAATAAAATTCCACACCTCTGTCATCCGTTGTACAAACAAAATTTTACTTAAATTGCCTTTCAAGTTGGTGCGTGGCCAAATGGTTAAGGCTTTGGGCTAGCGATCTGAAGGTCGTTAGCTTGAGCCTGAGCCAAGGGAGTGTGTGTGTGTCCTTGAGCAAGGCGCTTAACCACACACTGTTCCTGTATGTTTATAGCCCAGTGGCGGCGGTTGGTGCAGTATGGACAAGACAAGACAAGTTGGCTTCTTCTGACTTCATAGTTGTTGCTTGCATATGTCATCATAAGTAAGATTGAACCGTACCTGTTAATCCTCCACAAAATTCTAAAAGACTCAATCAAATCATTTTTATGTTTCCATATTCTAAGAAAATAATGTAAGGGGTTTCTTCTTTATGTTACTCTGTATGTAATCAAAATGGCTTCTTTGTTATGTTAAAAGTAAGAATGCATCTTTGTTATGGTAACTGGTGAGAGAGTGCTTTCTCTCGCAGTTTGTTTGGGTTATAATTACTGATAACGAGAATTGTATTCATTTGTTAACCAATTGGGATAGATGTTATTCTTTCTTGTGGGTCTGTAAGTTAGTGTTGTGCGAGCTTTTGGGGAGTTGGAGGGGAGATCGCGAGGAAGGAGGATGTGCTGGTTGTGCCCTGGTTGACCACCGAGGTTGGTCCCAGGCAGCGGGTTGAGGAGGTCAGAGAAGATCGAATAGTGGACCGAAGACTTTGATAGTTGAGCTCCAACAGTTGTGCATGAATTGACTGAACTCTGATAAGTTTTGGCACCTTTTCTTTCTTTTCTTTCATATATATTGTATCGCTATTAATTACCTAGTTCTAGAAAGATTTATAAAGTGTAATTTGTAAAATGTACATTGTGTGCTGGCTGATGATTGATGTTTGAGGCCGTATCAGGTGGCATTGCACAGCAACCGACACAACCGTGAGACAAGGTTGGGCGGGGGGGGCGGGGTCTCCCCTAGATGTGTACGAGCCAATATAGCTGAGCGTTAACAATAAAACCTATTCTTTACAATCACTTCCATTAATCTAATCTCTAGTGAGATTTGGCCTCTGGCTTTGTGCACTAACCAGCCGTCAAGAACATTTGGCATCAGTGAAGGTGAAAGTGGGGCCAAGGCAAAAAAGCCGCCCGGTTTTAACCAAGTAGTTTTGGTGATTGATGGGAAATGCAGTTTGCAACTCAATTCTAAGTCAAATTAGATGGTAGAGTTTTGGAACTGAATTGAAGGCAGATTGAATACCTAAATTAAATTTTGGCCTAAAATGACAGAGAGACAATTCAGCTAAGACTTTAACTTACGTAAGCTACAAAACATAAAGCTGAAGGACAGAGTAATTACTGCATTTAGTAAATGTCAAGAAGGTAGTTTTAAAACATCGACACATTTTAGAGAAGATTAGTCCCCATGCCTGGAACAGAGAAGAAAAGTTGGGTAGTGGTATGCAGCAGCTACCCGAATTAAAAGAATTTGTATACAAAGGCAATTTTCACTCCTTAAAATCTCAGAGGAAACAGGTCATCCTCAGGCATCGGGGACAGATATAAAGGAACAAGAATAATAATAATAATAATAATTAAATGACAATTAAAACCTTGCATGTGATAAGACACAAAGCTTTCATATCAAGTAAAATGAATTAATAACATAAATGCAGTTAAATGAGTTCTGATCCAGTAGCAATTCATGAGACGCAATTCCAATTCAGAAGCTAAACTTTTCAGGGTGTATAATTTGAAAAGATGAGTAAAATGGAAAAGAAAATGTGTATTCTTGATATTAAAGATGGGACAAGGGCAAAAAAGCATGGATATTAATGCAAATATTCAGGATACATTAACACAGAGAATTGAATTACCAAAGAGTGAAGGGCAGAAAGCACTTGAAGTCTCTCATAGGACCCAAACAGTAATCACACTATTGAGCAGAGTAACAAATAAAGAAATGCAAAAGCATGTGATAAGGAGAATGAAAAAGGAACTTTCATCTTCAGACAGAGTGGGCAAGCCAAACTTGGACAAAAAGAGATTTGGTGGATCTTTGTGCTTAAATTGAAAATAATCATTATGTGTAAGGTACTTACATTTGGGAATCCATGTACATTGCAAATATGCAGGGTAATGTGTGGAGAACATGAAAAGTTTTAAATGCAATGTCAGTTTTATTTGAGTTTTTAAACTTCACAAGTATTCATCATTATGCAAACATGATCAAAAAAAGTCCAATGACATCATAAATGTTTACATATACAACAACTTACAGGGATGACAAAGATTTATGAGGATAAATGATATTTTACACTTATTGCAAAGGGTAAAATATCATTTATCCTGAGAAGGTCTTGTTAAAATTACAATTACATGGGGCTTTAATGAGATCCCAACATTTGTTTAACCTCAATAGGAGCTGTAATATACAGTTAATTCTTGAAGAAGTGGATTCTCCTTTGTGAAGATTTCATGGAGGTTAGGAGAATAAAGAATGATTTCCTTGAAATATTTAACATCCTTAAGAGGTTTGCCAGAGTAAATTTACAAAGGTTATTTATTTAAAAAGGTCCTATGAGATTTTAGATTTGTGTTTCATAATCATAGGATAAATGATTAGTTATTTAGTGTCAAGATGAGAGGATTGTGAATCTTTGGAATTCTCCATCCCAGAGAACTGTGGAGACATAGTCCTAACACATTTTCATACCTGTTGTAGAAATGAAAAAATATAGGCAGAGAGTGTGTAGATACAGTGTCAAGGAAACCAAATTTAAGGTAGAATATCAGATGATATTTTTAGTTTCTCCTGTGGTTTGAGGAAATTTTGAATCACTCTTTGAAATAATCAGAGCATAAAGATTAGTGTAGCATCAAGAAACATGGTATCACCAAGAAGGAGAAAGTTGTTCAAGATTAGAGGAGATCAAGGCTACACCCAAAAGAGAGAAGGGTAAAACATGGCTGAGATATAGGAGCGCAGTGTTTGAAAAGTCGATAGTAGTGCAATCAAAATCATTTCATTCAGCTGGACGCCTAAGTAGGCACAAAGGAGAGAGAAAAAAGCAATGCCAGGAATGTTGAATTCCAGGCATCACTGCAATGTACTTGAAGAAACTGAGACTCCATTTTAACCTGATTTAAAGAAACTCACAATAAAATAACTTTTAATCAAATATTATTTAGATGTCAGATAATACTACAGCTATAAGGCTGCCTAAAGTTGCCATTAGTCACTGAATTGCAAAATAATGTAATGTATACAAAGCAATTTGAAATAATTCTGAAGATATTTGGTACTACATAACTGCAAATCATAGTATCTTGTAACTATTACATTGCGTCAGAAGGTGCACTCTGCCACTTCAATTTAATGATTATACATCATAACACCTTTGAACTCAACTCATTCTTGCCACAGTATTTGAAACCAAACATCTGAAAATTCTTTATTTTTACTCAAAGGCACTAACCAGGGAACAAAGATGTTAAGCAAAATTATGTTAATCTTTTTCACAAGACTTGGGATATGAATCACTATTCCAGGCCGGGGCAGAGTGCATGTTCAGGGAAATATTTGCCTGACATGTTTTGGACGTAATAAAGAATGGCAAATATCAGAAATGTGGTGACTTAAATAGTAGTGAACTAACAAAGAGAAAATGTCCATACGACATAGAACCTTATCACAACTCTCGGAAATGTTAAGTACTTCACCTAGAATGAAGTACAATAATTGCTAAAGCTAGGATGTGAAGTATATCATAGGAGTAGAAAGACAGACTAAAATATGTGGATAAACTAAGATGTATGTGATACAACCCTGCCCAGGCCTGCACCCTGGAAACTTTCCAAGGCGCAAATCCATGGTCTCTCAAGTCTAACGGAAGCCTATATGTGAGTATCAAATACATCACAGGTAAAATGGGTGTGCATCTGAAAAACATGATGTGAAATATTTGGGATTATAGGTCTTTGATTTCTGTGGAGCTATGTTCTTATAACCGAACATGTAGGAACAAATGAATGTACTATTTGACAGGACTGAAATAAATTGAAAAAAAAATCACTCACAAATGAGCTTTTTTTCTGGTCTTTCTGAGGTTGAGTAGGTTTTACTCAAACAGTTTTTTTAACTCATCCAGTAATTTTGTTCTGCATACGACAATGCTAGCATTCTATTCATAGATTCACATTACAAAAGCAAAGCACTGCCGGTGCTGGAATAACAAAACAAAAACAAAGCATGCTGGAGCACAACTGAAACAATTAAATTTTAAATTAATAAACATTTATCAAACCTGAAAAATGTAAGGAATAAAACAATACTTAAGATGCAAATACATTTCAAGTCTGACATCATATGCAAAGAGAGAAAAGGATTTAATTGTTCTTCCTTGCAACACCCTGATGATGTGTTAATTAATATAACATATTCAATTCTACAACACATATATGGGAGCAATATAAATGAATAATCAAAGAAGTGAGTGGTAAAAAAGGCTGGATGGAGGAAGTAAACTAGTACAGTGAAGTAACAAGAAAGACATGGATAATTGTGAGAACAGATGCAAAATTAACCAAACTGAAAAGAGATTAAATGGCAATTTTTTCCTAAAATGAGACGAGAAACCACATAGTGAGACATAGAGAATAAACAATCAAATGAAGAGGAACACTATAAAGAAAAATGAAGGAATATGGGTTGTAAAGAAGGTAGGCTTGATTGACGTTTATATAGGTTGACACAACATTGTATTGTACGGTTTCATTTGTAGGTCTGTTCAATCCGTAGGTCCTCCAACAAGTCACTTGCTACACTGACTTGGAAGCATATACAGCTGATCCAAACTTCGTTTAGGCCGTACTTGGACTGTCATGGGCTGCTCAGATCACCATATTAAAGGAAGGATGTGGAGGCTTTGGAAAGGGTGCAGAAGTGATTCACCAGGATGTTGCCAGGATTAGAGAGTATTAGCGGGATAAATGTGCATTGTATCCTCGTGTGTTAGGGGCTGAGGGATATTCTGGTAGATGTACATATCATTACAAGGCATAGACAGAGTAGACAATCAGTCTCTTCCCCAGGTTGGAAATGTCAAATGCTGGTTGGGGGGGGGGGGGGGTGGAGTTCAAAGCAAATTTGGTTGGGAAGTAATTTTACACAGAGTGGTAGCTGCCTGGAACATGTTGCTGGGGAAGTGGTGGAAAAACGTATATCAGGAATGTTTAACAGGCATTTAGACAGATTCAAAATCAGGCAGGGAATTGATGGATATAGACCACGTGGAGAAGATTTGCAGGTTAAATTGGCATTATGGTCAGCACAGACGTTGTAGATCTTTTCCTGTACTGTATTGGTCCGTGTTCTACATATTTCATCAGTTCTTTGTTGTTGCTGGGTCTGAATTCTGAAACATTGAACCACACTCTAGTAATACTTTCACCCGAAGGACAAAAGCAATTCAAGAACACAGCTCACCTCCACCTCATGAGAAAATTTGAAATGCTGGAAATCTAAGAAACACATACAAATAACTGAAGGAACTCAGCAGGCCAGACAGTTTCTATGAAAAAGAGTTAACAGTCAATGTTTCAGGCCAAGATCCTTCTTTAGGATGGTCCTAATGAAGAATCTCGGACCGAAACATTGACTGTTTACTCCTTTCCATAGACGCTGCCTGATCTGCTGAGTTCCTCCAGCATTTTGTGTGTGTCACCAGGATCTCAAGTGGAATTAGGAACTGGCAATAAATACTGGCTTTATATACACTGGCCAAAACCCAAAAATGAATGATAAATTGCATGTAACATTAAAAGTTTGGCAAAATTGTAAAATAGCCAATGATGGATTGGCTATCTAATATACACCAGCCTGATTTTCCCCTCCATTGGGCTGTATGTAACTTCATGTAACGCCCTCAGGCAAATAGATAGGGTTACCATTTGTACCCTGCCTGACATTATTTTTACAGCTTCATCTATTAAGAAGTTCATATTTATGACTGCAGGGCTTTTTCAATGTAGCTATCATGTGACAAACCTTAAACCTGTATTTGAGCAAGAACAGCTTGCATCATGCATCACTCATATACTTATTGACAATGGAATTTCTAAGGTGCCATTAACATCAGATTTTAGTTAATATAAGTGGCCAGGAATGTTAACAGTGTTCCCATGGACTCCATAAAATTGATGAGTCACTGATACATTGTTGAGTATGCCATTCTTGCATTAATTGTTCACATAACCACCTTCATACTTTCAGTCTAATTTATTGAGATTTAATAGGTACTTTTAACATCTCAAATTTCAATACCACTTTGAAACCAAGAGAAGTGTTAGTATATTTTCTAAATGGCAAAAGATTAGAAATGGTGAGGCAAACAAAATATACTGCTATATCCAAATATTAAAATGGGAAATTGAAAGGAATATTTTTGTTTCAATTAGTCTGCATACGATTTAATTTGAACAGAGAGGAGAGTCGATGGATATGGATCACAGATGAACAGATTGATTTGAGAAACTGAACAGACCTGAGGGCACATTGGACTCCTGTTTCTAAAGCATTGTCAGCTTTTCCAAAGGGTTTATAAAAATATATACCATCAATTAGCCAACTCTTACATGCATCAGTGAGATAAAGTCTCAGTAGGTTCTCCTTATGACAATACCATAACATGTATTCATGAAAATATAATTAACAATATCATATAGTCATTCTGTAGGTCTATTACCAAGGAAGATGTCTAAGTCTGTGTATTAGAGGCAGATGATTTCAACTTTTGATAGGCATTATAAAGCAGTTTTGCAGTTGGCACTCTCAAGAATGAATTGCAGTATGAGAACTAAAGAGCATCTACACTTCTCCAGAACTATTCTAATTTTCATGCAGTTTATTCAAACTTAAATTGCCGTTTAATGCTTTACACCAACAAGAGCGTACAAAACCAGAATATAAAAGCTTAGCAAGTTCAAGTTAATTAGCAATAGTTCATTCTTAACATTCAATAGATAATGAAGTTGAGGAAATGTCAAAGAGATAACTCACATAGGTTGTTTTCCTGCATGTGTTCTGTCTGAGGAAAGCAATAAAGTTCCTCTGTAACACAGGGTCATTTTAGCTAATTGACCACTTCGGTTTAACCTAAATTTAAATGTGGATGCATAAATTAGATAAACCATGGTCAGACAAAAGATTTGTAATCAATATATAAATTATTGAAAGTTAACTACCGTCTTCTTACTAAGAACTTATTAATTATCTTTTTCTCCTTAAGCACCCTTTGTTTGCACTTCAATGTGATAATACTATTTAATTCAAATTATTTTGTTAAATATTTTATTGTGAACTATTCATTGACTTCTGTTCTTCTGTTATTAATCTTCAAACAGACACTTAAAAAAAGAAGTTGAATATTTTGTTTACAGTATTCATCAAGTAAACTTAGAACAAACAAAAACAGGAAAAGTTGAAAATAGCAGGCCAGGATGAACTCCAACCTGCAGAACTTTGATTTTCAAAGTTTTGAAGTAGATCTATAATGCTATGAGTTAGCAGTGGAGTCAATATGCTTTTCTGAGGCTGGTTTCTCAGACAAGGAAAGCTTTCAAAGTTGAACATAGGATCAATAGCAGTCCAGGAGCATCTGCTGATTGAAGAGATATAGAGTGAAATCCAAACTTTATCAGCTTCCTCCTTTCTGTTTTCATTTATTACATTCCTGAATTAGAGATTGAGGGATTATAATTGGATCATTCGGCTGCTCAACATCAACAAGGCTGGTTTGATGTGAACTCTGATAAAGTGTTAGATTGACAATTTAGCCAAATCTGGCTCTTAGAGCTTTCTTACCCATTGATACTTATCTTTCATTATTTACCCAAAGTGGAGTCAATGGAAATTACTTTTTAATTTGATTAAATGTGACCCATCTGATGCCCACATTGATGGCGACAAGAACCCTTTCCAGGACAGAACTACTATATTGTTCTTCTATTCTCAACAATCATCTATTTCATATTATTTCAAGGCATGTTAACTCTTTAACAGTCTTAACACTGTACTGCCCAACATAAACTGGGTCTTGTACTTTAATATGCCACTTAAGGCATTATTTGTGATCTGTAATTTTTATAAATATGCAGACTTTTGACCTAAGAATTGAATTATCTGAACAAATAAGAAAGAAAGTATAATGGTAACATGACATCCACTGTTCTCTGTGCACTATTACTTCAGTTTGTATAACTTGCTCCAATATAACAACAGCCTACTGCTTGCAATGAACCCTAGGTCATAGCTGTACAAATTTTATTACCCCCATATGATGTAGTGCCATTCAAAAGGATTTTTAGCATACCAGTAGGAGGGTATGACTCCTAAATTGGCTCAGTAATTAAACCCTATGTAAAAACTGCCTCTGGCAGGTAATCTGACACAGTTTGCAATTAGTATTATAACTCCAACAAAGCTGCACCAGGGATCGTGACAACTTTCTAAACTTATTTTATAATGTTTTTACGCAATGAGACAGCAGAATCCCTTGCCCATTCTTGGTCAGTCACAAAATTCATGCGACTGAAACCTGAGCTTCCAGAACATTCAAATCTGTATGACTCAGCCTCTTTTTAGGTTAAGCAAAGATCAAAGTGCACTTGGCAGTATAACTTAGATCTACTATATTATCTGCTATTGAACCAGATAATATACATTATATAAGTTCTCTCCAATTATAAAGCTTTTTCGTCCTTGCTAAAATATGTCCCTAGTGTTTTGCCTCAAAACTGTTTTTGTGTGTATGTGTTTCATCACCATATGTAATGAATATAAAGTTTAATTGCATACAATTCAATTGGTTCAGAAGCCTGATGGTTGAAGGGTAATAACTGTCCCTGAACCTGGAGGTATTGGACCCAGGAGTCCTGTAGCTCCTTCCTGATGACAGCAGAAAGAAGAGAGCATGGCGTTGATGATGCATGCTTCCTTCTTTTGGAAGCACTCCTTGTGGATAAACTCAATGGTGGGGAGGGCTTTCAGATTTTTACAGAATGCATCTACAAGCAACAATACAATAATCACCAGATTGAGCAGGAAATAAATAAATATTTGTTGGACATCAAGAGAAATTCCCTACGGTTTATTTTGCATTCACTGGAAGGAGCAGATGTAGCTTCATTTATAAGTTCACCTAAAATACAGGATCTTCAACAGTGCAGCACATTATGGAACCTTTCACCCATGATGTTGTGTTGACTTATGTAAACCTATTCCATAAATAACCTAACCCTTTCCTCCTAAACAGCCCATATGCCTACATTTTTCTTACATCCAAGTGCTAGTCTAAGAGTCCCTTAAATGTCCCTATTGTATCAACCTATACCAGCACCCCTGGGAGTGCATTCCAGACACCTACCAACTCTGTGCAAATAAAATCTTACCTTTGTCATCACCACTAAATTTTCCTCCACTGAGCTTAAATGGATGTCCATTGATGGCCTGCTTAAAAGAAAGGTGCTGCCTATCCAGTCTGTAGGTTCTAATTCAGGTTTAATGCACAGTAGAAAATCCAAATTCTAAAAGTTTTACTTTGTACACCTATTTCAGTAACATTATTGGGAGTGAGTACCATGGACAAATTTTAATCTGAAAGACTTGCAGTGTGCTATTCTGCAAGATAATAATATTTCTTTCTTTAAAGTAGAGCAGATTGAACATATCTATTTTGGAAGCAAAGAATACCACAGTAGCTTGTCAGCTCTTGTAAATGAATGTTTCCTTTGTAGGAAAAGGAGCAAGCAGTGCTGTCTGTCCAGCCTGATTTCTCATTTAACTTGATTATGACTGATCTACCAACCTTGGTTTTGAGGTCCTTATAGTCCTGAATAAAACCTATCAACTTCAAATTTAATATTTGCAATTGACCTGAACCCTGGAGTTTTCTGGGGAGAGAGCTTCAAATTTTCTGTAGCCTTTGTATTAAGAAGTGTTTCTCCAAGCCAGCCTGAACTACATAATTCCAGTTTTAGACTCATCTCTGGTTTTGAATGACCACCAGAGAAATAAAGTGGTTTTCCTCCACCTTTCTCATCAGTTCTGGCAATCAACTTAATCATCTCCTTTTAGTCTCTTTCTTCAAAGTAATGCAAGTGAGATCTGTGCAAACTGTTTACATTACTTAACTCTTTCAGCCCAATTTCAGTCTGGTGAATTGGCAGTGCACCTCTTCACAGGGCTGTATATCCTGAAAAGGCATACATTCTAGGGGACTATTCAGTTGCACGATTGTGGTCTGGCTCTCCAAAATGGCTAACGCTCCACTTCCATTTTAATTACATTTACGTATAATTTTACGCCATGATAAATTCTATTCAAAATATACAAGAAAATAAAGCCAGTCATATTTGGCACTTCACAGCTCTGAGTTCCATTTTAAACTAATCTTGTATCTTCAAAGCAACATTAATCCCCTGACAAGATGCAATGTAAGCAACCAGCTTTGAATCTCCCACTGTTACATTCAGGTTCGGAACACTGCTCATCACTAAGTGCCAAAATACAGGAGTATGCTTCAAAATGAATCTGCAAGATTTAATTAATCATGCCCACAGAAAGAACTTCATACACTGAGCTTTTACTTGATGAAAGATCCACTACTGGTCTGTTGGTACATATAGCAGAACAACTTGCAGTCTTGAAGATGAATAAACAGTGTTGTTACAACTACGTTCCATGTTGAAATCAAGCAAACCTAGCCTGGATTCCTTTTTAGAATAAACATTGTTTTATAAATTGCCCTGGCAATTTCTTGTACTGTGGAAAACATGTACTATATGTTACAGCCACTGTTGTTTTAATATTCAGCACAGGCACTAGGAGATAAGTTTATACTACTTAGTCTGTTTTATAGATGAGTTTGAATTTACTTAAATCTTATATCCATCCCACAATGTGAGGGAGTAAAAATCTTTGCGTTATGACTCCATTGCAATGTAGACGTGCCAATTTATAAGTCTAAGGGCTTTAGAAAGAAGCTGACCCGTGGCCTTTTGGCCCTGGCTTGTACGCTGCAGTACCATTTGCCAGAGGGAAGCAGCTGAAGCAGTTTATGGTTGGGGTGACTGGTGTCCCCGATGATCTTTCAGGCCTTCTTTATGCATCTGCTGTTGTAAATGTTCTCAGTGGAGGGAAGTTCATGTCCACAGATGCGCTGGGCTGTCCGTACCACTCTCTGCAGTGCCCAGCGATCAAGGTTGATGCAGTTCCTGTACCAGGCGGTGATACAGCCAGTCAGGATGCTCTCAACAGTGCCCTCGTAGAAGGTCTTGAGGATTTGAGGGCTCATGCTGAGCTTCTTCAGTCGCCTCAGGTGGAAGATAAGGAGTCACATGGAAGCTATCGAAGGCTTTATTTATCATTTGTCATATTTACATTGAAACATACAGTGAAATGTGTCATTTGCGTCAACAACCAAAACTCTCTGAGGATGTGCTGTAGGCAACCCGCTAGTGTTGCCATGTTTCTGATGCCAACATAGCATGCCAACAACTTAGTAACTCACGACTTTTTAGAATGTGGGAATAAACCAAAGCACTCGGAGGAAACCAATGCAGTCACAGGGAGAACATACAGACAGTCACGAGAAATGAACCCCAATCTTCTGATTGCCAGTGCTGTAAAGCATTGTGCTAATTGCCATACTACTGTGACATGTCTAGCTTATTGCCTCCTAGTTTTCTCTTCAGATCACAACATTTACTCTTGAAGTTAGAATATTATCTCCTATTGTTTCACTTGAATGCTCATAGATTTAGCAAAAGCAGGCAATCTTTTATTTACCCAGAGTGATGAAAAATACTGGAAAGTTTAACTCGAATGGTACCAACCCACTACACAAAGCAGGTGCAGAAATGTCAGAATGAGTCCAAGCTGATTCTGTGATTGTCTTCTGCAATGCAGGTGCAGCTGTTGATTGATCGAAGGTCAAGAATTTCACCAGCAGCACAGGTGAGGTGAAGCAGCAGAGTGAAGCACAAGCTGCAGTTACAAAACACCAAGACAGGAAAAACATAGCAGGAATTGTCCAAAAGTTTCTACTAAAGAGCAAACATTTCAAAAACAGCTCTGAATTAATTCTCTAATGTTCTATTATCAAGTTACATGGGCAACTAAATGAACTTGCCACAAATGAAGCTTCCTAACATTCTGAGGAAACATTCCTCCAAAAATCAGAGAATTGTGAGCTAACATTAATAACAATGGATTGTGCTCTGGTTTTCTCTCTCTCTCTCCCTGCCTCCTTCTCCCTCTCCCTTTTTTACTCTCTCTGCTTAATATCTGCTAGTAATAATCTTTCAACTCATTGCAGCTTTCCCTCTATCATTGCTGGTGAAGGAAAGGAAGTTTCATTCACAGAAACGGAGTACGCAATTTTACAATAAACCCTAAACAAAATGAAAACAAGAGAAAAACACATCAGAGGTGAAACCCAAAGAAACAAAAATGGGGGCATTTGTAATGATCTTTCAAGAATCACTAGATTCTGGAAAGTTCTGGAGGACTGGAAAATTGCATATGTTACTCCTCCCTTTAAGAAGAGGGAGAGGCCAAAGGCAGGAAATTATAAACCAATTATCCTGACTTCAGTGGTTGATGAGATGTTAGGGTCCGTTTTGAACGATGAGACTTCGGGTACTTGGCAACACATGATAAAACAGGCAGAAGTCAGCATGGTTTCCTGAATGGGAAATCCTACCTGACAAATCTGTTTGAATTATTTGAAGAAATAATAGGTAGGATAGACAAAGGATAGTCAGTGGATATTGTTCACATGGATTTTCAGAAGGCCTTTGACAAGGTGCTGCAAATGAGATGAGAGTACATGGTGTTACAGGAAAATTACAAGCTTGGATAAAAGATGGGCTGACTGACAGAACGTAAAGAGTGGAAATAAAGAGGGACTTTTCTTTTGGCTGTCAGTGACTAGAGGTGTTCAACCAGGTTCAGTGCTGGGTCTGCTACTTTTCACATTATATGTTAATAATCTGGATGATGGAATTGATGGCTTGATGGACAAGTTTATGGATGACAGAGCAGGTAGTGTTGAGGAGCAGGGAGTCTGCAGGCAGTCTTGGACAGATCTAGAAAATGGGTAAAGAAGTGGCAGATAGAATATAGCATAGGGAAGTGAAGGGTTATGTGCTTCGGTTGAAGAATAAAGGTACAATCTATTTTCTAAAGAGGGAGCAAATTCAGAATCAAAATTCAAAAATTGGAGGTGCAAAAGGACTTGGATTTCCCAGTGCAGGATTTCCAAAAAGTTAACTTGCAGGTTGAGTTGGTAGTATGGAAGGCAAATGCAATGACATCGTTTATTTTGAAAGGGCTAGATATAAAATCAAGGCTGGAATGCTAAGGCTTTATAAGCCATTTGTCAGAACAGTTTGGAGTATTGTGAACAGTTTTGGGTCCCCGTATTTAAGACAGGGTGTGCTGGTATTGGAGAACGTCCAGAGGAGGTGCATGAGAATGATCCCGGGATTGAAAGCAATAACATATGAGGAGCGTTTGATGGCTCTGGGCCTAGACTTACTGAGTTTAGAAGTATAAATGGGGATCACATTGAAATTTACTGAATATAAATTTATAAATTTCGTAAATGATCACGATATGGACTAAATGAATGATAGAATCAGAATTCAAGATTCAAGATTCAAGATCGAGTCACGTCATTTCCTATACATAACCGTAAAGGAAAGCAAAATAATTGTTACTCTGGAGCTAATGCAGCATAAAAAACACAATAATATGCAGAAAACAATAATAATTAAGAAACAATAGATATAAATACATGATAATTTATATACATAGATTGATAAAGTGCACAAGAGAGTCTGTACATCAGGTGACTGACAGGAAATGGTAACATAGTGGCGGTTGGGGATGTTGTGATGTGGGTTAGTGGGTCTAGTTATTGATTAGCCCCAGAGCTAGGGGAAAGAAACTGTTTTTGAGTCTCGTGGTCCTGATGTGGATGCGACAGACAAACAGCAAAGTGGGTGAGATCATTCATGATGTTACCGGCCCAATTCCAGCACCTTTCTGATATATGTTCATGATGGCAGGTATGTTTGGTGCCAGTGATTCATTGTGCAGTTCTCACTTCCTGTTTTAGAGCCTTCCTGTCCACTACAGTACAGTTTCTGTACCATGCAGCTTGTCAGGATGATCTTCACTGCGCATCTGTGGAGTAACAGGAGTACAGATGTGCATAGTCTAGCTCTCTTCAGCCTCCTCAGAAAGAAGGGGCATTGGTGAGCTTTCCTGACTGTGTATGATGTGCTCTGGGACCATAAGAGGTTATGTGGGATATGCACTCCAAGGAATTTGAAACTGCTCGCTGTTTCCACTGCTGTGCCACCAATGTATACCCTTGGAGGGACAAACTACAGCGGTATAAATACCAGCAAACTAGGCATGCCCAGGCATCAACCCTGAAGAAGATGGCAGAGCTTGTCATTGAAATGACGGTTATAAATGATAACTTTACCTGGCTGGGAACCAGAGCAGAGTTAGAGGAATAGTGTTGAATGCCAAACTGAAATCCAGAAACAGCATTCTGATGCAAGTGTCCTTGTTTCCTAGGTGTGTCAGAGGCAGGTGCATGTCATAGAGCAGTTCTTTAGGTAAGCATAATGATGAGTATCCAATGTAGCAGAAATGGAGTTTTTGATATGTGCTGTTACCAGCCATTCAAAGCACTTCATGGTGATGGGTGTCAGTGTCAATCAGCAGTAGTCATTTGGTCCTGAAGGTCCTAGAGTGCTTTGGTAGAGGGATGATTTGAGGCAGCTGGAGATGTAGTCTGGATGAGTGCTGTGTTGAAAATGTCTTTGAAGACGACAGTGAGATGATGTGCACGCTCCCTGAGTACTCAGGCTGAAATGTTGTCTGACCCAGCCACTTTACAAGGGTTGACTCTCTGCAGAGTCCTTCTCACACCAGCTGCTGTTACAAGCAATGGCTGCTCATCTGGGAGAGGGGTAGCTTTCATGGCCAGCAATGTTTACTGTATCACTGGTACAGCTAATGACTGTTCTTGAGGTACCAACATCATCTACACATTTACCAACGTAGCTGATGACAGAAGAGGCATACTCTTTGAGATCTGTGTCTCCTCTATTTGTGGTGCCTCCTTGAACATCTGCCAGTTAGTCCATTCAAAACAGTCCTGCAGCATAGAGATTGCCTCTTTAGGTCATACAGTGACGACCCTCTTGACTGGTTTCTTCATTTTCAGCAGTGCTCAGTGTGCTGGGATTAACATTGTGGAGATGTGGTCAGAGAGGCCAAGATAAGAGCGTGGGATGGCTTTGTAAGTAGTACTGTGTCTGTTTGTATAAACATAGTCCGGTCTGATTGATCCCCTGGTGGCCATGGTGATATGTTGGTGGAATTTAGGTAAATTGTCCTGCAGATCAACATGATTGAAGTCTCCTGCAATTACGAAGAGAGCGTCCGGATGCTTGTTTTGTGGAGGGCTAATGATACTGTAACCCTCTCCCAGTGAGTCCCTGGCATTTGTGCTGAGGTGGATGCAGTTAATGATGATGAACACAGCAGGAATTATTATCTCCCTGAGCAGATAATATTGCCCCAGAACAGTGATTGCTAACTACAGATGAGTTTGTGTACTAACCTTTGTTAATGTACACATAGATTCCGCCTGCGTTAGAGCTCCCCAACAGGGACTTCTGTCTGCATGGAACAGAGACATGCTGTTGAGTTGAAATGGCATATTGGGCACGTTGTTGTTTAGCCACGTTTCGGTAAAATCCAAAATGCAGCAATTTCTCATCTTTTTTCATGTGTCCATTCTCAGTCTCAGGGAGTCCATTTTATTTTCTAGCAAGCAGACGTTGGCTAGGAAAAATGATAGTACCGCCAGTCTGGTCAGGTCTCACTAGTGCCCAAGATCTCTTGCCGAGTTTCTGCTTCCTCTCACACCACCTGCACCTGCCGCTTCCTTGGCTGAGCCACCTCGGCCATGTTGCTGTCCACGGGTTTGATACCTGTAGGATCTCTAATCCGCTGAACATTTAATTAGTTTGATCTTCTGTTGATAGAATTTTGCAATCGTGCCTTGGCAATGCTAGCATCACTTAGACATTAGACATTAATTTCCTTGAGGTTTTGTGGTTGCTAGAAAACACAAGTTCTGTATGGCATCATCAGGAGCAACATGTTATTTCCTCATTAGCGCTATCTGAAGCCAGTGATGTTAAGACATGCTTTTGGTTTTAATTTACAACTATCACATTGCTTATCTTCAGGTTAATTACATACAGTATGTGATAATTTTGTTGCAGAATTAGTCAGAGAGAGAGTTTCATTGTTACTAACTAGTCTCGTTGTACAAAGAACCAATCCAAATAAGAGATTATTAAACCTAGCGCATCACACATTAAGATTAACAAAGCATGTTAGGAAAAACGCACATGACTTTTGCAAAGGAACAATTAAACTGAGTTCCCTTTAGAATAAATCAATAAATCAAGACGTCAACTCTCTAAAGTACTTAGATATGGTTATCAGTTAGTGTATTAAAAGGCCAATAAAGATAAAAGAGAGTGAGTCCTCCCTGTGATGCTTAGGATATACAGAGTGTGCACAAAGGAAAGTTTCAATTACACTTATAAGTAAATAAATCCATTGGATAAATTCTGAAAACCATTGCCCTCAGCCTCCTACACATCTAGATAACATGGATCTTGGAGGAGCTTTTGTCATTAAAGCTGTTTCCATGGCTTTTCTCTTCTTCCCATTATAGCAGAGCTTGCTGGAAAGTGAGCTGTTTAAAATCTCGGTCTGGTGGGTCAGTAGTGAAAAGGGTGAGCAGCTTCAAGTTCCTGGGCATCAGCATCTCAGAGGGTCTATCTTGGACCCAATACATTGATGTAATCATGAAGAAGCCATGCCACCAATCCTATTTTGTTAGGATTTTGAGGAGATTCGGTATGTCACTAAAGAATTTTGGAGAGCATTCTGACTGGTTGCATCGCAATATGGAGGCGCCAGTGCAGCAGATCGCAAGAGGCTGCAGAGGGTGGTGGACTCAGATAGTTCTATCTCAGGCATGACCCTCCCCACCAATGAGGACATCCTCAAGAGGCAGTGCCTCAAGAAGGTGACAACCATCATTAAAAATCCTCACCATCAGAGACACTCCCTATTTGCATTACTACCATCCAGATACAAGAGCCTGAAGACCCACATTCAAAGTTTTAGGAATACATTCTTCCGTTCCACCAGCAAATTTCAGAAGTCCATTTGTGAACACTATTTCATTATATGTCTTGTTTTTTTGTGACTTATAGTAATTTTTCTGTCTTGCACATGTACTGTTGCTGCAAAACAACAAATTTCAAATTAGTTGTCATTGACAACAAATGATTCTGATTCAGACTCTGAACTATACAGATTGCATGCTTTATATATATATATAAAAAACAAGGATATTGGTTTGAAAGAAATGCTTTATGCTCAGCTGTTAAACAATTGTCCATAAACCGTCATCCATCCATTCAGTGTGATACTCATTAAGGGATCGGTAGTGTCTCTGAACAGGGAAACAGCAACAGGAATCTTCAGACTGAACAATCTCAACAAGGCATACAGAGTCCCAAAATGGAAGCAAAGTACTCAAAGTACATATGGAAAAACAAGAATGATAATAAAGACAAACAGTCAATATAAAATCAAATTAAAGAAATTGTAATTAAAGAAATCAGTTTTCTTTTGATGGATAGAGATACCTTGTGAAATCGTTCTTTTCAGATCCCAAAACTTTGTTCAGTTGTACTTATCATCTAATTAAATGCTGGGTTGACATATTTTCTTGGAACTTGTAATTAACTGGCACATGTGGAAGACTACTAGTTTCCTTGTTTTTTATTATAAGGGCTATCAGTACTTCAACAGCATATTTATTATTTTAAAACTACTTGTTATAGAATCATCTTTGATTTTTATTTAATTCATAAATAAATTGGAGTTAGGTAAATTGAAGGGATTAAAGGCAGATAAATCCCCAGGGCCAGATGGTCTGCATCCCAGAGTGTTTAAGGAAGTAGCCCAAGAAATAGTGGATGCATTAGTGATAATTTTTCAAAACTCCTTAGATTCTGGATTAGTTCCTGAGGATTGGAGGGTGGCTAATGTAACCCCACTTTTTAAAAAAGGAGGGAGAGAGAAACCGGGGAATTATAGACCGGTGAGTCTGACATTGATGGTGGGGAAAATGCTAGAGTCGGTTATCAAAGATGTGAGAACAGCACATTTGGAAAGAGGTGAAATCATCGGACAAAGTCAGCATGGATTTGTGAAAGGAAAGTCATGTCTGACGAATCTTATAGAATTTTTTGAAGATGTAACTAGTAGAGTGGATAGGGGAGAGCCAGTAGATGTGGTATATTTAGATTTTCAAAAGGCTTTTGACAAGGTCCCACACAGGAGATTAGTGTGCAAACTTAAAGCACACGGTATGGGGGTATGGTATTGATGTGGATAGAGAATTGTTTGGCAGACAGGAAGCAAAGAGTGGGAGTAAACGGGACCTTTTCAGAATGGCAGGCAGTGACTAGTGGGGTACCGCAAGGCTCAGTGCTGGGACCCCATTTGTTTACAATATATATTAATGATTTAGATGAGGGAATTAAATGCAGCATCTCCAAGTTTGCAGATGACACGAAGCTGGGTGGCGGTGTTAGCTGTGAGGAGGATGCTAAGAGGATGCAGGGTGATTTGGATAGGTTAGGTGAGTGGGCAAATTCATGGCAGATGCAATTTAATGTGGATAAATGTGAGGTTATCCACTTTGGTTGCAAGAACAGGGAAACAGATTATTATCTGAACGGTGGCCGATTAGGAAAAGGGGAGATGCAATGAGACCTGGGTGTCATTGTACACCAGTCATTGAAGGTGGACATGCAGGTACAGCAGGCGGTGAAAAAGGCAAATGGTATGTTGGCATTCATAGCAAAAGGATTTGAGTACAGAAGCAGGGAGGTTCTACTACAGTTGTACAAGGCCTTGGTGAGACCGCACCTAGAATATTGTGTGCAGTTTTGGTCCCCTAATCTGAGGAAAGACATTCTTGTCATAGAGGGAGTACAGAGAAGGTTCACCAGATTGATTCCTGGGATGGCAAAACTTTCATATGAAGAAAGACTGGATCGACTCGGCTTATACTCACTGGAATTTAGAAGATTGAGGGGGGATCTTATTGAAATGTATAAAATTCTAAAGGGATTGGACAGGCTAGATGCAGGAAGATTGTTTCCAATGTTGGGGAAGTCCAGAATGAGGGGTCACGGTTTAAGGATAAAGGGGAAGCCTTTTAGTAGATGAGGAAAAACTTCCTGTGTAATTCTCTGCTACAGGAAACAGTTGAGGCCGGTTCATTGGCTATACTTAAGGGGAAGTTAGATATGGTCCTTGCGGCTAAAGGGATCAGGGGGTATGGAGAGAAAGCAGGTACAGGGTTCTGAGTTGGATGATCAGGCATGATCATACTGAATGGCGGTGCAGGCTCGAAGGGCCAAATAGCCTACTCCTGCACCTATTTTCTATGTTTCTATGTTTCTATTTGAATGGAGTCAAAAATCATGCTCTTGCCAGAAATATATGGAGATTTGATCTGCTAGTTTACTTCCCAAATATTGAAAAAAGAAAACTCATCTCACTGATCTAATGAAGTTGATTTTCTTTCTTCATTGAACTACGTACATTAGCTGTTCATACATATGAAGAAGTCTAAATATGTAAATTGACCTGCACTATGAAGTTATAAGGAAAAATGTAAACAGGCCGACATGATGAAAATCTGATCCAGAAATGCACCAAAGTTCTAGTTTCTTATTACATTGATGCACCATCAATAACTCACTCTGAGACGTAAGAAACGAGGTATCAGCTTTATTGACTGGAAGAATGAACAACACTACATCCTGGGGAATGAGGCTGGGCAACAGGCCTCTGTCGCCTTTATACAGGGGTCTGTGGGAGGAGCCACAGGAGCAGTCAGCAGGGTATCTGTGGGAGGAGCCACAGGAGCGGTCCAGACAGGTATATGTAGTTCACCACATACATGGAAGGTTTTCACTTCTGAAAATGTGTTGGAGCAGTGGTTTGAGTTCTACCAAGACACATATGCTATATAGAACAGTACAGCACTGTAGCCCTTCAGTCTACAAAATATTTAACCTTATTCTTCACTGCAATTATTTTATAAAAACTTCCAATTCCCCAAATCATTTTAATTGTCTTATGCTGCTATCAGTGCTCCAAAATCAGAGATAACGCGATAAGAAAATAGTTTACACAAATCATTTTCGAGGTATTTTAGCTCAACACACACTAAAATATATGAAATTAGGATGCAGTACACAGCATTTGTTCACTGCACTTGACTCAAGGGCAAGATTCCACAACTGCTAGCATTAGGTTTTAAATCCACTACAATCCATTTAGTGACTAGCCACTTATGGTGTTCACTAAACTGCGTTAGAGAGAATAGTTGATGCTAAATTAGTTAAGCATTTCACTTGCACAGTCTCTGTCTGAGTCGCCTCATTTTCTCATGAAATGTCATATCTCTGAAATTTACCTCAGTAGAACAGAGCAGAAAAAGATTCTCAAGTAAAAGAGTCATATATAATCTTTGTGATAGGATAATTTTCTGTTTAAAATGTCTTAAAAGCTAGTTCCAATGCTGGACACAGGTACTAAATATTTAAGTGGAAGATATTTTCCTCGGATCAGCAGCAGTTAATATGTAATATTTATCAAAAATTATTTCTAAATAAATAAATTTGAATGATTTAAATGCAAGAATTTTTATTTTGATGTTGTTCCACATGAAGCAATCAGGGAAAATTGTAATATGGGAACAGGGAATTTAGCCGACTGAATCTACATCGACCATTGTTCTACCCTTCGAGTAAGTCATTTATGTTTTTCTATGTGATTAAACACATCCAATTTTTATTTTAATGAATAGTTTATGGTCTGCACAGGTCACTTCCGGTGCAGCCAGGAATTAGAAAAACACGTCAGCTGGCAGTAGACCAGACGTTTATGTGAGGAGCGAAATAAATTTCTATCCAAAGCCATCCTGTTGCTTCCCCAGCAGAAGCCATTGCTTTTCACTCCTTATTCACTATGTCATGCCATTGAGTCTGCAATAAAACCAAGGAGCTAGGAGGCTATACCCTAACTCTAAAGTTATTTTTTGAATGGAGTTTGGCTAACTGTCTAGTTTATGTCACAGCTCCTCTGTGAGAGCAGTATAACCATCAACAACCCATTTACAGAGAGCCTACAACAATTCAATTTCTACTGTTTCATGTTATTCACTTCTATACCTTTATGAAATATGGGAGAGAATTTTTTTCCCAAGAGTTTACATTGCACATCATACTAGAAAATAATATCACGGCAGGAACAATTTTGAGAGATGTCCTATTTCACAAAATTTTATAAAAATATTCCATATCTTGTCCTTTATTCGTTAATTTTCCTTGTCACATGTACTTTCTATTAACTGTGCTGCAGTTCCTTAAATATTATTGGCTAATAAAGATTTTCCCTTAGTAACTGTTCTTGTTATACAGTATATCTTTATGACTAAATGTATTCAAGAATGAATTTCAACTTTTCCCAAGGAACCATCTGCTTAGAGGCAACCTATGGAACACATTCAGCCTGGAAGCTGGCAACTAATGATGTTCCATAGGAATCATTTCTGGGACCCCTTTGTGACTTTTATAATTGATTTGGATGAGGGAGTGGAAGAATGGTTAGTAATTTTGCGGGTGACATGAATGTTGATGGTGTTGTCGATAATGTAAAAGGGTTGTTGTAGATTAATGAGACACAGAGAGACTGTAGATCTGAGCTGAGAAGTGGAGAATGGAGTAAAACTGGAAATGAATGAAGGAATACTCATTGGAAAGTCGAACTTGAAGGCAGAGTATAAGATTAATGGCAAGATTTTTAGTAGTGCAGAGGAACAGAAGGATCTTGGGATCCAAGTCCACAGACTCCACAAAGTTGCCACACAAATTGATAGGGTGGTTTAGAAGGCATATGGTGTGCATTGGGGGATGGAGTCCAAGAGCCATAAGATAATGTTGCAGCTTTATATAACTCTTCCTAGACCACACTTGGAATATTGTGTTCAGTTCCGGCTGCCTCTTTCTAGAAAGGATGGGGAAGCTTTACAAAGATTGCAAGAGGAGCATTGGGATCATCAGCACATCGTTCTCTGCAACTTCCATCATCTTCAATGGGATCCTACCACCAAACACATCTCTAACCCTGTTGAGCACTTTTGCTCCATCTGCAAAAAGTAGGATTTCCAGATGGCCGACTATTTTAATTCCAGTCTCCAGATCCATTCCACTATGTCATTTCATGGCCTCCTGTACTGCTATGATGAAGCCACTGTCAGGCTGGGGGCACAACAAATCATATTCCATATGGGTAGCTTCTAACCTGATGGAATAAATATCATTTTCTGGAATGCCTGGTAATTATCCCCCCTCCTGCTTCCCTCTTCTGTTTCACCCTCAGGATCCCATCTTACCTCTTCTTCTATTCCACACTGAGGATCCCATCTTACCTCTTCTCCTCCTCACCTGCCTATGGTGCCCCTCCTCCTTCCCTTTTTTGAATGGTCCACTCCCCTCTCTTTCTTCTTCAACCCTTTACCTTTTCCACCTATCATCTCCCCATTTCTCACTATTCCCCCTCCCCCATCCACCTGGCTTCACCTATCACCTTCTAGCTTGTACACGTTTTTCTTCTGGCTTCCTCCCCCTTCTTTCCAGTTCTGATGAAGAGTCGTGGCCCGATGAACTCAACACCTTTTATGAACACTTTGAGAGGGAGAATAAAACAATGCAAATTCCTGCAGCATCCAGTGACCCTGTGATCTCTGCCTCAGAGGCAGACATCAGAACATTTTTAAAGAGTGTGAACCCTTGCAAGGCATCAGGCCCTGATGATGTTCCAGGCAGGGCTCTGAAAGCCTGTGCCAACCAACCAACAGGACAGTTCAAACACATTTTCAATCTCTCACTGCTGCAGTTAGACGTTCCCACCTGCCTCAAAAGGGTGACAATGATATCAGGGGCAAGAAGAGCAGGATGAACTGCCTCAATGACTATTGCCCAAAGGCACTCACATCTACAGTGATGCAGTGTTTTCAGAGGTTGGTCATGACTAGAAGCAACTCCTGCCTAAGAAAGGACCTGGACTTGCTGCAATTTGCCTATCGCCACATCAGGTCTGCAGAGAATGGGATCTCACTGGCTTTCCACTCGGCCTTGGGTCGCTTGGAGAATAGTAATACTTACGTCAAGCTGCTGTTTGTTGACTACAGCTCAGCGTTTAGCAAAGTCACACCCTCAGTTCTAATCAAAGAACTCCAAAACATGGACATCTATACCTCCTGCTGCAACTGGATCCTTGACTTCCTCATCAGGAGACTGCAGTCTGTACAGATCAGATATAACATCTCCTCCACATTGACAGTCAACAATGGTGCGCCTTAAGGATGCGTGCTTAGCCTATTGCTCTACTCTCTCTACACCCACGACTACGTAACTAGGCGCAGCTCAATTGCCATCTATAATTTGCCGATGACAGCACTATTGTTGACAGAATTTCAGATGATGAATGGTGTTGCACTCAACGTCAGCAAGACCAAGAAATTGATTTTGGACTTCAGGAAGGGTATGTCGAGGGAATACACTCCAGTCCTCATCAGCAGTGGAAAGTGTGAGCAATTTCAAGTTCCTAGTTGGCAACATCTCTGAGGATCTATCCTGCACCCAACATGTTGATGCAAATACAAAGGAGGCTCAACAGCAACTATATCTCATTCAGAGATTGAGGATAATTAGTGCGTCAACAAAGACAATGACCAATTTCTACAGGTGTACCAAGGAGGGTATTCTAACCATCTGGTACGGAGGGGCCACTGCACAGGATCAGAAAGAACAAAAGAAAGTGGAAAATTCATTAAACTCAGCCAACTCCATCATGAAATCTAGCCTCCCCAGCATTGAGGACACCTTCAAATGTGATGCCTCAAAAAGGTGGCATCCATCATTAAGGGACCCCATCACCCAGGACATGTCCTCTTCACATTGCTGCCATCAAGGACAAGGTACAGGAGCTTCAAAAATTCAGGAAAAGCTTCTTCCCCTCCAACATCAGAACTTTGAATAGACAATGAACCCATGAACACTTCCCCCTCTTTTTGCACTGCTTATTTCAGAATCAGAATCAGAATCAGGTTTATTATCACCAGCATGTGACGTGAAATTTGTTAACTTAGCAGCAGCAGTTCAATGCAGTACATGATCTAGCAGAGAGAATAAAAAATAATAATAAATAAAATAAAACATAATAATAAATAAACAAGTAAATCAATTACATACATTGAATAGATCATTAAAAATGTGCAAAAACAGAAATACTGTATATTAAAAATAGTGAGATAGTGTCCAAAGCATCAAAGTCCATTAAGGAATCAGATGGCAGAGGGGAAGAAGCTGTTCCTGAATCGCTGAGTGTGTGCCTTCAAGCTTCTGAACCTCCTACCTGATGGTAACAGTGAGAAAAGGGCATGCCTTGGGTGCTGGAGGTCTTTAATAATGGACGCTGCCTTTCTGAGACACTGCTTCCTGAAGATGTCCTGGATATTTTGTAGGCTAGTACCCAAGATGGAGCTGACTAGATTTACAACCTTCTGCAGCTTCTTTGGTCCTGTGCAGTAGCCCCTCCATACCAGACAGTGATGCAGCCTGTCAGAATGCTCTCCACGGTATAATTATAGAAGTTTTTGAACATATTTGTTGACATGCCAAATCACTTCAAACTACTAATAAATTATAGCCACTGTCTTGCCTTCTTCATGACTAAATCGCTATGTTGTGACCAGGTTAAATCCTCAGAGATCTTGACACCCAGGAACTTGAAGCTGCTCACTCTCTCCACTTCTGATCCCTCTATGAGGATTGGTATGTGTTCCTTCATCTTACCCTTCCTGAAGTCCACAATCAGCTCTTTGCCTTACAGGTTGCTGCGGCACCATTCCACGAGTTGCCATATCTCACTCCTGTACGCCCTCTTGTCACCACCTGAGATCCTACCAACAATGGTTGTATCATCAGCAAATTTATAGATGGTATTTGAGCTATGCCTAGTCACACAGTCATGTGTATACAGAGAGTAGAGCAGTGGGCTAAGCACACATCCCTGAGGTGCGCCAGTGTTGATCGTTAGCGAAGAGGATATGTTATCACCAATCCACACAGACCAATCTTCCAGTTAGGAAGTCGACCATCCAATTACAGAGGGAAATACAGAGGCCCAGGTTCTGCAACTTCTCAATTGGGATTGTGAGAATGATGGAATTAAATGCTTTAATTCATTATTTAAAAATATTTCTTATTGTGATTTATAGTTTTATTACTATATATTGCAATGTACTGCTTCTGCTTCAAAACAACATATTTCACATCATATGCTAGTGATATTAAACCTGATTCTGAAACATCAATTGATTTTCCATTCCATAGGTGCTGCTTGACCTGCTGAGTTCATCCAACATTTTGTATGTTATTCTGTATCTGCAGTCTCTTGTGCTTACCAGAAGTGACCAATGAGGAAAGGCTGACTCAGTTAGGCATTTTCTCTTTGGAATGAAGGAGGATGATTCCATTGAGGAGTATAACAGTGTAAGTTTATTGTAGGCATTGATAGAATGGACAGCCACCACCTTTTTTTTTCCAGAGCAGCCATAGTTAATTCCAGAGGTGAGTGCAGGAAAGTTTTGTGGGGACGTCATTACACAAAGTCATAGATGCTTGGAATGCACTGCTGGGGGTGGTGAGAAAAGCTGATACATTAGGGATATTTAAGAGTCTCTTAGATAGACACATGGATGAAAGGAAAATAGTAGGTTATGGAGCAGAGTGGAGAGAAGGATTAGAGTGATCTTGAAGTAGATTAAAAGGTCAGCACATCATCATGGGCCAAAGGGCCCATACTGTGCTGTATTCTTCTATGTTCTGTGTTGTGAGAAAAGAGTCATTGTTATTTTTAAATTGTATTTTTCAAAGTATGGCCTAATTCTAATAATTTCACATAAAGTTAATATGCCAAAACACTTCACAGGAGTATAATTAAACATAACTCGTCTCTTCAATACATGGGAATATTAGGACAGATGGCTAAAAGCTTGCTTAATGGAATAGATATTAAAGGACTATTAAAGGGACAGAAGGAAGAAGTAACATGAATAGATTTAGAGAGAGAATTCATGACCTTAGAGATTTGGCAGCTGAAATCATAGCTGCCAAGGAAGGATCATTTAAAATTGTGTTTCTTAACGGTATGTCGACATATATAAAACGGAGAAGTGAACATGAATTTGATGCAAATTAGAATACAGCTGCAGAGTATGACAATCTCAAAATGTGTCAACACACTTCACTTTACTAGCAATTAAAACTATCTGAGGTACAGTTGCTGTTATAATGAACAGATATATAAATTCAACCACCTATCTACTTTAGTAACCCAGGAAACAATGTTACTGATGCTGAAAAAAAAATTACAGAAAAAATTCAATGTCCAACTGCATTAATCATCTTGATAAAGTGACACATCCTGCACTTAGGCATATCATTTACATAAACACAAAATTAATAGTGACAGGTATTGAATAGAAACAAACTCAAGTGAAGTGATTCCAGTTCATTTACTTAAGTACAATGAAAAATAATGGTTTAAGAGTGAATTCTCGCAAGATCATAATGTAACATAAAATATTACAACCATCTTGAATTTCTCGACATATTTCAAACTCAAATATAATGGCTAGAGTCATCGAATAGCAACGTGCATGATATCTGATGTGGCAAGATTAGAATGCACTATATAGACAATTCATCCAAAACACATTTGGCAACTATTACAAACCCATTAAATTTAATTCTTAATAAATTTTACTACAGTGAAATGGTACCAGACAGTATAAGGTTGCTGAACATCAATTTGTGCTTCCGAATATTTGCATTTTGGCTGTTAAATTTTCTGCTGACTCACAAAAAAAATGATCAAGTATAAATACTGCATAGTTATTTACTGCAATCATATTTTTACAGCAAGAGCCTCATTTCGGGGTTAAATATTGACAGGCATCAGCAGCAATCAGATGACAACAAAAAGGTACAAATCTTCGTGCCACCTCTGCAGGAAAGGGAAGGAAAGTGATTAACACCTGTTTTAATGAAACTAAAATCAACATTAACACTTTACTGCAAGTGTACATAATCTGTCAACAAATTCCACAACTCCAAGGGAATATTATGCACTGACTTAATTTATACTGGTATGGCTATAGAGCCAGATAGACTCAAATGCGTGGCACAACATTACTTTTATGTCAGCACTGTAATGCTCTCAACATTTTGTAATGCTCAGTGTTCCACAGGCAATTGAAATAGCCTGTTTTTTGCATACATAGGAAATGGAAGCCCTGACACTGAAAGATGAAAAGTGTATTTCTTATGAGTTTCGCCTTCATCCAATATTGGAAAATATTCTAGCAAATCCACACACTCGTAGACATAACCTTGAAAGATCAACATATGCAAATTGAAGACTTCCATTATATAAACACAACAAAGCGTATTTAATGAGACATTCAATACAGTGTGAAATTAGTTAAACCACTTGAAATGCTTGGCTGAGTATTACATAATGAAAACTATGATGAACGATACTAGTTTATTCTATCATGTTTATTACACACCTTCACAAGCCACTTCAGGCAGGTTCAATATTGTTTTACAAGTCGTTTCAATACAGATTAAGTGAAATACACAGGCTTTGTAAATCATAATGTTGCAAGAATTATAGGCATGTACGCATCTCAAAGTATGAGAAGCAACCATTATCTCAGTCAGGATAAAATGTGGCAAGTTCTTGAAATCTTTACAAGCAAAACTGATGACTGCACATTATACACCCTATCTTTATTACTATTGGCTTTATGGGATGAATAAAGCAAGGGGCAATTATCTCGCCACCAGTTTCTTCCTCAATTACAAGCTGATTTCACAGTTGATTGTACATAGCAATGATTGTCCACAAGTGTTACATTTCACAGGACAAGTTCTTCCTTAGAAAGAGTGAAGAAGTTCACACTGTGATCAGTGGTTCCGGTGCACAGAGCCCCATAGATAAAGAGAAAACAAAGGGATTTGTATTTGCTCTATTATTCCGTGAAGTGGAAAGGAAGTAACGCTCCAGCTTCAAACTGATGTCATCCTTTGAGATTCCGAACAAAAACATTTTTGTAAATCGTCGGATCACAGCTGTGCTGAGGACTGCTGACAGAATTCAACAGAATTAACACAGTGAACTACATAATTGGTGTGTTTTGCCTTTTCAAGAATATCAAAGGAAATCAAATTATGGTCTAATAGGCAAATAGCAATTAATTGGCCAATTAGTAAAGATTTGATATATATTATTTTAATTTTTAAACTTATTTTTCTTTTCTAAAATCTAAAATTCTTATTAAGGCTTGAAATAATTTAGAGTTGTTAGAAGTTTTGGTTCTTTAAAGTGGGACATTAACAATGAAACTGGATTTCCAATTACACTGCTAACTCTACCATCATTCACATTCCAAAGAGTTACTGACAAAGCTGAAATCTTTTATAATGTACTTATGTATATATTGTCCATATATTTTGTGTATGAAATCCATATAATGTTACAAGGGCCAGCAGTTATACACCTGTGGTACCGTAGTCCTTGCAATTATTTTATATATATAAACAGCTGTTGTATATTTCGACATCCTTCTTTATTAGGCAGTCCTTTAGGATTAATAATGATAACTTGCAGTCTGGGTTCTGAGGCAGCAGTTGAGGCCTGTAGGAGAACCGCAAAGACTTCTATAGATGGAGAATGTAGTGGCTGACGGAAATGAGTGGAGATAGTTTCTGAGGTGGTATGCTGCTTCTGAGACTTACTCAGGCTTCATCGTGCTTAAGGTGCCTAACGCTGAGTTCCTCAATACCGTCCCAAAAGATCCAGCTCCACGTTGAGAGGCCATGGGCCACAGTTTACCAAGAATCAGTTGGGATATTCCTAAAGCACATCCTTAAAACTTTTACTCTATCCATTAATTTCTTCCCATGTCAGAGCTCAGAAGAGTGTGCCTTCTCTGAGAGTCTGGAGACAGGCGTCGTATAACAAGGCCTGATCAATGTAAGTGACATAGTTTAATAAGAGCAGAGTAAACTGGAGATTCAAAGTTCAAAGTCAAGTTTACTGGCATACGCAGAAATGTATGAATTCACACGTGCTCCATCACAGGCACACAACATTAAATAAGCAGGATTCACAAAAAAAACCATAAATTAAAGATAAATTATACACACATGTTTCAAAATAAAACACAGTTGAAACAAATAAATCTCCATTTAGTACAAAATGATCAGAGTGGTCATAGAGCAAACACGAGGAAATCTGCAGATGCCGGAAATTCAAACAACAACACACACAAAATGCTGGTGGAACACAGCAGGCCAGTCATAGTGTTGCTAAACCATATTGATGATTAGGGTATTTCTGGTTGGTAAAAGAGATTAAACAATTCCTTTCCTCCACAGTTGCTGTGCCATCCACTAAATTCCTCCAGCAGACTGTTCTCCTTTGGGGTACTTGGTGGCATACAGACAATGTCTCAAAAAGAATAGTTTCTCATTAAACTTGATCTGTTATTGGCATGTGGTCGATATCTCTACTCCCATTCTCATTCTCTATTTCATACTTTATTACCTTAATTTCATTTGTTCTCACTGAATGCATATTAACAGTTCAGATGCAGAAACTATCAACCCTCAGCAAACCAATGGAAAACGCATAGCCAAAATGACAACTTGCATGTATGTTGCACTTTAACTTTACAATATGCCCAAAGGCACTTTTCATGTGATGGGAAGTAAAGAATGGCATGATAAGATGTTATGTAGAAAGGGACATCATTGATTTAATGCAAATCTTCTCATTTGGACCTGGAAGGGAAATGTGACTTTTTTCTTTCAATGTTCCCTTCTAATTTTCTGCCCTGTCATTCATGCTTCCTCATCTTTTTGTTCCAACATACCTTTTACTATTTTGGTTTCTCACTGGTCTGGCCTGTCCAATCACTATTTCTTTCCACTGATGGCTAATTAAATAACCTGATTCTGCTCTATCCCACCACAAACACTAATCATTCATTTCTCCTCCCACAGGCGGTGAGGAAGGAATCCAATGTTCCCGCATGTTCCCATTCCCAAATTGCTGTCCTGTTGCTCCATCTTCCAAGGAACATGCAAACTACTTTGGAATCTTACTAATTAACTGAAGACATAATCAAACCTGATTTTGAATTAATAACATTAATTTTACATATTTTTGTATTTCACTAAAACTAGGAAAACATTTGCAGTGGCTATCTTTAATTAATTAGGGTGACTGAGGATTCTTCCGAGAATGAGCTATTAGATATCCGCCTTCAAAGAGTTACACATTTTTTGTAATAACTATGGATGACCTTTCTTTTAATTGCAGGTCACATGATTTTACCTTTTCGACTGAATTCTGATACTCACAGGTAACAGGTCAGCTAGATATTTAGCCTGGTTAATGTTGCTTGTAATAAAACTTTGTTTCTTCTCAGTCTTATTGATTGTATCTTGCAGCCTAAAGCGCTGAGATTGTTTGTTACAGCACTCATTGAGAAACCATGGAGACAAGTGACCATTGGTCTCTCTGTTCTAAACCAAAATCTATGTATATCAATATCAACCAATATCTTCATCTATTGTGAGAGTAAGCATTCAGCACGGACTAGAAGGGCCGAGATGGCCTGTTTCCATGCTGTAATTGTTATATGGTTATATGGTAAAATCTCAGAAGTTTTAATATCAAATTAAAGGCACATTTGAAAATGGACCATATATTAACATTTGACCAACATAAATTAAGAAGTCTGTTTAGATTATCATGCCAAAATGTGTAGCTTCTCATACATTAAATTCTTCATAAAATTTCTTAATGCCTTATAGTCAGGCTGCATCATCCTGGGTGCTGCTCATTGTTCAGAGTTATCAGTCATGGTCCTAAGCCTAATTTTACTGGAAACGTAGGGTGGATGATGCACCTGAAAGGCAGCCTGACCAGAAATCCAGGTGGACCAGGACTCCAAGCAGTGAGGCCTCAGCTATTATAATTTGATATCTTCTGACAGTCCCTCAAGTCAAGTCAAGTCAAGTCACTTTTATTGTCATTTCGACCATAATTGCTGGTACAGTGCACAGTAAAAATGAGACAACATTTTTTCAGGACCATGGTGTTACATGACACAGTACAAAAACTACGGTAGACTGAAACTACACTAGACTACAGACCTACACAGGACCGCATAAAGTGCACAGAACAGTGCAGGCATTACAATAAATAATAAATAGGACAATAGGGCAGTAAGGTGTCAGTCCAGGCTCTGGGTATTGAGGAGTCTGATAGCTTGGGGGAAGAAACTGTTACATAATCTGGTCTTGAGAGCCCAAATGCTTCGGTGACTTTTCCCAGACGGCAGGAGAGAGAAGAGTTTGTATGAGGGGTACATGGGGTCCTTCATAATGCTGTTTGCTTTGCAGATGCAGCGTGTAGTGTATATGTCCGTAATGGCAGGAAGAGAGACCCCGATGATCTTCTCAGCTGACCTCACTATCCGCTGCAGGGTCTTGCGATCCGAGATGGTGCAATTTCCGAACCAGGCAGTGATGCAGCTGTTCAGGATGCTCTCAATACAACCCCTGTAGAATGTGATGAGGACGGGGGAGTGGGAGATGGACATTCCTCAGCCTTTGCAGAAAGTAGAGCCGCTGCTGGGCTTTCTTTGCTATGGAGCTGGTGTTGAGGGACCAGGTGAGATTCTCCGCCAGGTGAACACCAAGAAATATGATGTTCTTAACGATCTCTACTAAGGAGCTGTCGATGTTCAGTGGGGAGTGTTTGCTCTGTGCCCTCCTGAAGTGCCCTGAAGGCTATTTAATGGTTTGTGAATGTCTCTGCTATCAGAGACATTTACAAACAATTCAAATGACTTTAAAAAATTCAACAAAAGTTACAAACAAAAAAAACATTAAAATACTAACAAATATTTAAGATGTAAGTTAAATAAAGCAATTAAACTTCCCTTCTCTTTTTGCACAAGATTAGCAAACACATTCAAGTAAATAGAGTTGCCGCCTGTATTTTTCCTTCTGTGCTGCTGCTCAATTCAGTGTGGAGACTGGTGATGGAGCGGGATTGTCAGTATGTTTCCAATGTCTTCATTTGATCACGCATGCACGAGGGATCCAAAATGAGCTGAAGCACAGACGGGTGACAGCCAAGCAGTTCTCTTTGGTCCATTAGCTATATCAATCAGAACAAATGGTATCGGTGCCTTGAAAATGTAAATAATTTAAAAGGAACAAAATATATATAAGAAAAGCCCAGAATAGTTAATAAAAAGTTTTCAGCATGTTTGAACCAATAGCCTAAAATATGAATGTAGCATATAGGTTTCAATTATGATCTGTGGCCAGTGGTAACAGTAAATCTCAGTTGGGTTGGAGTGCAGGTGAGAGACCACCCTCACAACTCCGAGAATTGGAGGAAACTCAGGAATCCTGACTTTATTACCTCATGCTGATACCAAAGTTGGACTTACATAGCAGGGGTAATACCTCTCGTATTCAAAGAGCTGAGACTGACAATCTAAACTTTCTGCATCCATGAATCAGTAATAAAAGTTTCAGAACACATGTGGGGAGAGAAACTGCAAGCAATAATTTAAATGGATCAGTTAGTAACAAAATTTGAAGAAGTATCTTTAGGCTGAGTTAAACCTTCAGACTTACTGGCAGTAGCATCCAGATGCTTGGTGGAAGAGTGTGGTGTGTGGGCCTCAGCAGCTCTGTTAGCATGTGCTGACTTTTATACCATAAGAGAACTTATTTAAAACTTGAAGGAAGAAGCAGTACCACAACCAGCAAGTCTGAGTACTTGTGTAAAAGAAATTAGTAAAGTTTCTTTCAATTTTAGTGATTTCCATGTGTTCGAGGGGTTTTGTTGTAGTTTATTTCAGACTGTTAATCATTTCATTTCAGCTGCGGTTTCTCTGTTTGGAATATATATTTAGCATACCGCAAACTAAAATTAAACTTTAGTTTCCTTCATGTACCCTCTTCACTAAACATTTCCCTGTACTACTCTCTGATGCATCCACACTTTCCTGGGGTAAGGGTCTTCACCCAAGAGGCCTAGCTTCAAATCTATGCCTCACTGGTAGCAAGCTGTTTAAATCAAAAAGAAAAATCACAGTTGAATCCATTCCTCTCTTTGAATGACTTCAACATTTTCTGTTCCTAATCCACAAGATCCATAAGACATAAGAACAAATATGGCCATTTGGCCCATTGAATCTGCTCAGCCATTTCTTCATTGGTGATTTATTATCCCTCTCAAACCCATTCTCCCTCCTTCTCCCTGTAACCTTTAACAAACTTACTAATCAAGAACCTATCAGTCTCCGCTTTAAATGTAGCCCATGACTTGGCCTGCACAGACAATGAATTTCACAGATTTCTATCATATGTCTAAAGATATTACTCTTCATATCTGTTCTAAATGGCCTTCTGAGGCTGTGACTTCTGGTCCTAATCCACATCCACTCTGCCTATGCCTTTCAATATCCAAAAGGTTTCAATGAGATCACCCCTCATTTTCCTAAAATCCACCAATACAGGCCCAGAGCTATCAAACATGCTCATATTGGAAACATTTCATTCCGAAAATAATTCTCATGAACCTTCTCTGCACCCTCTTTAATGCAAGTGCATTTTTCCTTTGATAAGGGGCACAAAATCGCTTACAATACTCCAAATGTAATCTGATGAACATTATAAAAGATTCAACATTATATCCCTGTTTTTGTATTCTAGTCCTCTCAAAATAAATGCTAACATTGCATTTGACTTCCTTACTACCAACTCAATCTGCAAGTTAACCTTTAAGGATTCCTGGACGAGGGCTCTGATAGCCCTTTGCACCTCTGATTTCTGAATTTTCTCCCCATTTAGAGAACAGTCCACATCTTTTTTCCTCCAAAGTGCATGACCATACACTTCCCTACACTGTATTCCATCTGCTACTTCATTGCCCATTCTTCTAATCTGTCTCGTCTTGGGGGGATTGAGTTCAAGAGTAGAGAGGTCATGTTGCAACTCTACAAATCTCTGGTGAGACTGCACTTAGAGTATTGTGTTCAATTCTGGTCACCTCATTATAGGAAGGATGTGGAAGCTATGGAGAGGGTGCAGAGGAGATTTACCAGGATGTTGCCTGGTTTGGAGAACAAGTCATATGAAGCAAGGTTAGCAGAGCTGTGACTTTTCTCTTTGGAGCGCAGAAGAATGAGAGGGGACTTGATAGAGGTCTACAAGATTATGAGAGGCATAGATAGGGTGGAAAGTCAGTACCTGTTTCCCAGGGCACCAATAGCAAACAGGGCATATGTACAAAATTAAGAGAGGGAAGTTTAGGGGAGACATCAGGGGTAAGTTTTTTATACAGAGGGTTGTGAGTGCCTGGAATGACTTGCCAGGGATGGTGGTGGAGGCTAAAACATTAGGGGTAGTTAAGAGCATCTTGGACAAGCACATGGATGAAAGAAAAATGGAGGGTTATGGGGTTTACTTCTTTTTTTAAGGATTATATGAATTTTTTGAAGAGGTTACGAGGAAAGTTGACGAGGGTAAAGCAGTGGATGTTGTCTATATGGACTTCAGTAAGGCCTTTGACAAGGTTCCGCACAGAAGGTTAGTTAGGAAGATCCAATCGTTAGGTATTAATATTGAAGTAGTAAAATGGATTCAACAGTGGCTAGATGGGAGATGCCAGAGAGTAGTGGTGGATAACTGTTTGTCAGGTTGGAGGCCGGTGACTAGTGGTGTGCCTCAGGGATCTGTACTGGGTCCAATGTTGTTTGTCATATACATTAATGATCTGGATGATGGGGTGGTAAATTGGATTAGTAAGTATGCAGATGATACTAAGGTAGGTGGCGTTGTGGATAATGAAGTAGGTTTTCAAAGCTTGCAGAGAGATTTAGGCCAGTTAGAAGAGTAGGCTGAACGATGGCAGATGGAGTTTAATGCTGATAAGAGTGAGGTGCTACATTTTGGTAGGAATAATCCAAATAGGACATACATGGGAAATTGTAGGGCTTTGAACAATGCAGTAGAACAGAGAGATCTAGGAATAATGGTGCATAGTTCCCTGAAGGTGGAATCTCATGTGGATAGGGCGGTGAAGAAAACTTTTGGTATGCTGGCCTTTATAAATCAGAGCATTGAGTATAGGAGTTGGGATGTAATCTTAAAATTGTACAAGGCTGAATTTGGAGTATTGTGTACAGTTCTGGTCACCGAATTATAGGAAAGATAACAACAAAATAGAGAGAGTACAGAGAAGATTTACTAGAATGTTACCTGGGTTTCAGCACCTAAGTTACAGGGAAAGGTTGAACAAGTTAGGTCTTTATTCTCTGGAGTGCAGAAGGTTGAGGGGGGACTTGATAGAGGTATTTAAAACAATGAGGGGGATAGATCGAGTTGACATGGATAGGCTTTTTCCATTGAGAGTAGGGGAGATTCAAACAAGAGGACATGATTGAGAGTTAGGGGGCAAAAGTTTAAGGGTAACATGAGGGGGAATTTCTTTACTCAGAGAGTGGTAGATGTGTGGAATGAGCTTCCAGTAGAAGTGGTAGAGGCAGGTTCGGTATTGTCATTTAAAGTAAAATTGGATAGGTATATGGATAGGAAAGGAATGGAGGGTTATGGGCTGAGTGCGGGCCAGTGGGACTAGGTGAGTGTAAGCGTCGGCATGGACTAGAAGGGCCGAGATGACCTGTTTCCGTGCTGTAATTGTTATATGGTTATATGTGGGTCGGCACAACATGGAGGGCTGAAGGGCCTGTACTGTGCTGTAGTGTTCTATGGTTCTATGGTCCTTCTGCAGTCTTCCTGCTTCCTCAACACTACCTGCCCCTCCAGCTAACTTAGCATTGTCTGCAAACTTGGACATAAAGCAGTCAATATGGTCATTCAAATCATTGACATATACCATGAAAAGAAACGGTCTCAGCACTGACCCCTGAGGAACACCACTAGTCACTGGGAACCAATCAGAAAGGGCCCCTTCATTCCCATTCCTTTCCTCCTGCCAGTCAGCCAATCGTTGATCCATATGAGTATCTTTCCTGGAATACCATGGGCTCTTACTTTGTTTAGCAGTCTCATGTGTGACTCCTTGTCAAAGACCTTCTGAAAGACTAAGTAAACAACATCCTCTGATTCCAGCAGGGCTTTGCTTGGCACCAGGAAGAAACATAGAGTCAGATTGTGTTTTCTTTGACTGCTACCACAATACTCACTGTAGATAACCCTCCACCATTGCACCAACCAAGACCAGCAAATTTAGCGAAGTCTGGAATCATACCTTCTCACTTTTCAATTGGCATCACTGAACATGTCCACAGAGCCAGCAGGGAGTATTTGTGGGCAACACGAGTGAATCTGCAGATGCTGGAAATAAATAAAAACACAAAATGCTGGCAGAACTCAGCAGGCCAGACAGCATCTATGGGAGGAGGAAGTGACGACGTTTCAGGCCGAAACCCTTCATCAGGAGTGAAGTAACATGGGATACCTGCCGGCTTGCATGGCCTCCTCTACCGTCAAGATGAGGCCACACGCAGGTCGATGGAGCAATACCTTATCTCCCGCCTAGGTAGCCTCCTACCTGCCGGCATGAACATCCAACTCACAGACCTCCGTTGATACCCCTGCCCCCCCCCCCCTTACCCCCATCCCTATCTATTATTTTAGTCTGGTTCTCTTTTTCTCTCTTTTTCCCCCCTCACTATAATCTCCCCCCAGCCCTACCTTTCTTTCTCTTTTATTTCCCATAATTCTCCACCTTTCCCCTAGCCCATTTCCCTCCGGCCTATCACTTCCCAGCTCTCTACTTCATCCCTCCCCCCACTTCTTATCCCCCCTCGACCATCCCATGTTACTTCACTCCTGATGAAGGGTTTCGGCCCAAAACGTCGTCACTACCTCCTCCCATAGATGCTGTCTGGCCTGCGGAGTCCTGCCAGCATTTTGTGTTTTTAGGGAGTATTTGTGGCTGCCTTAGCAAGTTCGATATTCAAGTGTCTGGCATCACAGGAAATCAACAAACACCAGTCATTTAAAAACAAAGGGACAGAAACTATAACATTCAAAGTCTGGAGGATGTTTAATTATCTTCCCCTCCTGCAGACTGCTTGTTTGACTGTGATTCCATAGAAATGCCTAATTCAGCTTGCAAGCTGTTTGTGTGTGTTTCCATATAACAGGTAATACAGTAACCAGCTTTGGAAGCACATTCATGAGTATATATATTACATTCTCCACACAATTATACACACACTTATATTGGAATTTATGTTTCACTTTTTTTGGAGCACAGGTTTACTATGTAGACTTCAGGCATTTGGCCTAGTGCAGTTCAGTAGGGTGACTGCTCTTCACTCACACGATCGCAACTTACATTCATCAGATATGAATAATGACTGAGGTCAGAGATTTTCATGACAACTTATCCTGCAGGCCTGTTACTTGTTTCCAAACACTACCTATCTACTGGAATACCAAGATCAGAAGGAATAGCTAAAATTGGTAAAATATGTTGAGATAAAAAAGATCCACTCCAATACTCTATCAATAAGATAGTCAGAGGAAACTGCAACACATCTACAAATTCTGACTTTATCTCTAACAAAACAGGGCATTATCTCATAGAAAATAGGGGCAGTTGTCTCTTAAGAAATCTAAGTGTTAAAAGAGAGAGCATGGCTCAATACATCCTCCTTTGAAAAAAAGAGGATGTTTTCTCTACAACTGAAGGTGCTTTATTTAAAAGCTTAGGGCTAAATCAGACCATGCACACTTTATTCCCAGTGAAGAAGTAATTGGAAAGAAGCATAAATAGAAGTCAACTCGCTATTAATTCAGCAGGGGTGAGTTGCAGTTTCCACTCCCAGAATGATGAATTTTCTGCTTCTGCCAAACAACGTAACCATCTTCTAAAAAAGAATCTGGAATGCATTTGTATACAACTAGTACAAAGAATATCACTGTGTTGAACAGAACAGCAAGAACAGTTTAGACATCCAACTCCATACTGTTCTTTCTCTCTAGGCCTCCCGTCACATGATCCTTTCCCTTTTCTAGCTCTGTATCACTTTCGCCAATCACCTTTCTGGCTTTCAGCTTCGCCCCACCCCCTCCGGTCTTCTCCTATCATTTCGCATTTTCCCCTCTCCCTCCTACTTTCAAATCTCTTACTATCTTTCCTTTCGGTTAGTCCTGACGAAGGGTCTCGGCCCGAATCATCGACAGCTCTTCTCCCTATAGATGCTGCCTGACCTGCTGCATTCCACTAGCATTTTGTGTGTGTTGCTTGAATTTCCAGCATCTGCAGATTTCCTCGTGTTTTCCATACTGTTAATGTTCTCCATTGTGCTTTTATCAATTATTATTGTGCTCTTTATTTTATTACGTATTTCTTTGTTCTGCATCAGATCCAGCATAACAATTTTGTTCTCCTTCACACTTGTGTGCTGGAAATAACATTAAACAACCAGGAATCTTGAATCTTGATTAAGTTTCTGGGCAGAGGAATGTTATCAGGGTTCTGGAAGATACATCAGAGAATGAAAATTTAATCTGAGTTACAGTGGCATAGACCTCCTGGTGGAAACCAAATAACTCTTGCTGATCTGGCCTGTAAACAAAACATTTTACTTTCCTCATGTCATACTGACATGTCCCTGGTCAGTAAAATTACCTTGCATATCAGAGATTAACATTTATCAGAAAGTCATCTGACTGAAATGGATCCATTTGGCATTCATTGGATCAAGGAAAGAGCTGTTAATATTAACTTCCATGCCATCTGACTTCAAAGTAAAATATCCCCATGACCTCTGTTCCATTATTCATACCTGTAACTCTAATGGTGAGCATGGTGCTTCCACATTTTTAGAAGAATAACTTCAGGCTTATGCTGTTGAGCTTCCATTGCAAAATGAAGACAGCTGGGTGTTCATTCATTTATTCAATATGCTTACTGATTCTTATTGAATGCCTACACTCCTCTTCTCTCTAGTTCACTACTCCTCAGCAGGTCAGATTGTCTGTTTTATGCATCCACCTTCATCTGCAACAAAATCACAGGAGATTCTGCAGTTGCTGGAAACCCGGAACATACTCAAAATGCTGAGAAAAGCAGAAGGTCAGGCAGCATCTGTGGATAGGAATAAACAGTCGACATTTTAGGCCAAAACCTTTCATCAGAATTCCTCAAGTTTTCACTTCTTAACCCTTTGAACTTTTTCATTTAAAATCTGGTGTACAGAAACTTATTTTCCCAAAATTCTGCTCAATTGATAAAATGCAAATTCATAATACAGCACATGCATATGCCACCAATCACAGTTATTGTTAGCATATATCAATTTTCCTTTGACATTGAATCCATGAGTTTGAGAGGTTATAATGCAGGCTCAATCTTCCCACTCTATTGCAGTGGCAGGACTTGAGACTGGTTATTTCTTACAAAATCTCCCTGGTTGTTTCACCATGCTTCACTGTGTTCTTGCACGTGTATCCTAAACCTTGAGAGTATGCCAGTCTGCAACATTTGGTTGTGGACTGCGCCTTGCATGGCAAGACCAGCAATTTTTGAGCTGAACAATGGCTCTTCTACCAAGTTGCTGACCCTGAGTTGCACTTGATGTTTATCTCAGCATGCATTCCTAAGAGCCTATAGAGCACAAGGTCCTGTTTTACACAGATGAATGGGATTAACATCAACAAGGATTATTGCATCTTCTTTGAATGGACATTCCAATAGGAGACCATTGACAGCCTCACCCGTAGCCCAGCTGATCAGGGCAATATTTTGTACTTCTGAGACCCTAGCTGTTCATGATTCAGAGTCAGGTTTAATGTCACTGGCATATGTTGTGAGATTTGTTAACTTAGTGGCAGCAGCACAGTGCAACACATGATAATATAGAAAAAGTATATATATGTACAGTAAATAGTTAAAAATAATTAAAATATGAGGAAATGTTCATGGGTTTCATGTCCATTTAGAAAATGGATGGCAGAGGGGAAGAAGCTGTTTCTGAATTGCTGAGTGTGTGCTTTCAGGTTTCTGTACCTTCTTCTTGGCTGTAACAGTGAGAAGAGGGCATGTCATGGATGATGGAGGTTCTTAATCATGGATTCTAACTTTCTGAGGCACTGCTCCTTGAAGATGTCTTGGATACTACGGATCCAAGATGGAGCTGAATAGTTTTACAACTTTCTGTAGCTTCTTTTGATCCTGTCCAGTAACCACACCCCAATACCAAATGCAGCCTATCAGAATGCTCTCCACAGTACGTCTGCAGTTTTCAGTGTTTTAGATGACAAACCAGAGCTCAAACTCCTAATGAAATATAGCCACTGTCTTGCCTTCTTTAAAGCTGCATCAATATGTTGCGACCAGGTTAAATCCTCAGAGATCTTGACACCCAGGAACATGAAATTGCTCACTCTCTCCACTTCTGATCCCTCTATGAGGATTGGTTTGTATTCCCTCATCTTACGCTTTCTGAAGTTCACAGTCAGCCCTTTGGTCTTATTGACATTGAGTGCAAGATTGTTGCTGTGACACCACTCAACTAGCTGTTATTGGAAGGATGTTATTGGTAGGATCTGTTCAACAGCATCCAAGCAATATCCTAGTGTTGGCATCAACGTTCTAGCGATGAGTTATTCCTCAAAAATACTTCTAAAATCTTCTGGGAGTATCACCTGACAGGATCCAATGTATTCATTCCCTGTAGGCTCTCAAAGGCATTTTCTGCGGACCACCGCCTGATTGACTTGTGATCAAATGTGTTCTTCTGCACAAACTTTTCTATGAAAGACAAGAGCTCCTGCTGAAAGAAACATTCCTTATCAATATGCTGCACCAATCTTTGCAACAGCCAGAACCTTAGCATATAGTGACAGAATTTAGGCCGCACCAGGTGCAGTTTTTCTCTGTTTCCCTGGAGGATTTTATTACATTGTGTCTGTGTGGATCTAACTTAATCATCAGAGGACTTGTAACTCCCATTCCAGACACAATCAAAATAGTGAATCAGATAGGGGTTGTAAATTTCAATTACGAAATAAGACCTTCATGGTTTTTCTCATTGTCGGTGTGCTGCGTAGAAGCAGAGTAACAATACAACATCTTTACTCTTCAACAGAATGCTGTGTTTTATTCATGAGCACATCCTTTTCATCCCGGCAGCGACAGGAGTATTAAACTACAACCTCCATTAGATTGATTCTCTGAAATAAAAATATTTTCCTTCTCCCTTTCGCTCAGATTTTATCCAGTTACTCCTATTCTGAAGCTAATTGAAAACTGTTAGTGCAGTTTCATGGCTGGTAGAATTACTGCATTAACACATGAGGTTGTTCTTCAGTGAGTCAGTTTGGGCACTGATTGTCAGCTGTTTAATTCCTCATTCAACCTTTTACACACTGACCTAAGCACATGAGCAGGCTAAAAAGATTGGATAAAGGGAATCTTAAATCCAGATCAAGAAAGATTATGGGAATTTTTCTTACAACGTCTTGAAACAATCAAGCAAGTCTCCAAGGCACCTCTGGAGACATAGATGCCTTGAATCACAGGTATTTATCAATTTACCCTTAGCAGTGGAAAGTATAATTTCAGAATCTATTTCATAAAGTGTCTTGCCAGCTATTTTTTAAATTAATGATAAGAACTTAGATAAAAAAAGTCAAGTTCTGTGTGCATGTGTTTGTTTACATTTATGTTGATGTGTATTTACAAATGATAATTTTCAAAAATGGTCCCAAATAAAATGTGGCAATAGAAACCTTGGTAATTTTCATTCATCGGTAACCTCCACGAAGACTGTGTTTGATGAATTAAAAATGTAGCCTTGCTGTCTCCAGTTTTAATGGGGTCACTCCTTTTTGTATTTAATTGAAGCATTCAACACTGGGTTGTCACTGCTCCCTATCATATCTGAGGCTTCCTTATCAGCCTGAAGTAAACTTTGAATACCATCCACTTTCAAGGCAACCACACGCAGTGCGGAGTTTGTTAACTGAGCAGTGATAAATGCTAATTGAAGATCACCGTTCGGCCTTTATGTAGTGCTCACTGCCTCTCTAAGACATCAGTAGCTCTAATGTCAAGGAGCTGAATCAGCTTGTGGCTAAGTTTTCAGAAAACTCCATTGTGAAAAATGAGCAATGTCCCACCTTTACATAAGCAGTTCTTTGTGCATTTCTTTAAGTGAAATAAGCCCCAGGAGAGTCTTGATGTGTGCAGCTTGTAAATATGACAAGACTGTGATTTTACTTTGTTGACATAAAAAAATCCCTCCTAAGTTCCAGAGAACCATTTTAACAAGAGGTCACCCATTAGTAGTCCTCCAGCCAAATCAGAAACTTTAGCCATTTCTGATGGCTGAGTTTGATGAACAAGATTTGAAAGGATTTATAGTGCACCCAGTCATGTTGAGTTCAGGGTTAGGACCTATTGGAAAAAGCCTGATCCTTGAACAAATTTAAACCTGTTCTGAGTCACAATATACATTTAAAGCTCCATTTTCTTTTTCAGTGCTTTACTCAGGTCTAATTAAGAGTTATAAATTCACATTTTATTGATTGATTTGTGATTACACCTCACATAAAACTGTATGAAGTGAAAAGGAATGCATTGTCCCACCAAATGGAATGGAGAAGTGTGCGCTTTCCAGAGCAGCTCATAACGACACAAATGCAGTTTATTTCCTTTAGTTAAGTCTTTCAATTAGTGGTTATTCTGCAGGACAATAACAGCAGAGGAAATATTATCCTGTGTAGCCATTCTTACTGCAAAAGGTTTGATTAAAAATGGTTCCGGAGCGAATTGATTTGATACTGGGTTAGACAAACAATCTTAGCATTTCTCCGGGTAACCAGAACTGACCAGTGCACGCATCCTCCTTAAACTAATTATTGTTGAAAAATCTGTTCCCAGTTGGAGAAGAGGTCAAATGTAAATTATAGGGATGGTAAATTCAGTTAGGATGTGACCAGAACTGAACTCCGGAGCTAAACAAGATGTTAAAGCCCAGCATCAGATCCTGCACTCCTCTGGTTTGACTGGGATTAAGCAGACATTTTGGCAATTTAGTTTTCATTTTCAGAGTTATAGTTTTAATTATTTTCCCTTAAAATAGAAGTGTGAGCAGTCAGCACAGCAGTCATCATTTCAGAAATGAGTCATTTCGCTTTCTGATTCTTCATTAAATCGAGTAGATTGTTTACTAACCCTGCAAAAAGTAGTGGAGGGATAACCCTAACCAAAATTTCCAGTTTTAGCTCAATTGACCAAAGTCATAGACCCCAAAGAAGAGTTCTGTAGGAGTCATATATCTATTTTCTGTCTGGGTGCATTATATTTTGTGTTGATTGCTTTGTTATGGGTATGGTAATTTGACACTTCGGTTGAGGTGTGGAAGATGCAAATAAGTATAGTTATGTTAGCACTAGATCCTTTTTTCTAATTCTCTTATTCTGCTTATTTTGTTATTTTGCTAATTTTAGTTATGTTAGTTTACGTGTCTCGACTTGGAACTCAGTGCGTCATACAGTGTTGAGTCCCTCACTCAGTCTCTCACCAGCTTTGGTTTGTTTTCAGGTATTTGCTACAAGCTCCAAGGGACATAACGCCAGGAAAGGATCTCACTCCTGGTTACTATCCTCTGTCCCCCTCTGAAGAATAGGTATATAGCATGCTAACTGCAGCCCAGCAGCCTACTCATTATCTTGTTAAAATACACAAGAGTAAATCTTTGTGTTTGAGTATAAAAAACTAATGTCTGGTAAATCCATCTTATTATGTATTTCTAGGTAATTCAAACAGGGATCAAATTTGACTTTGTTTATTTCCTGAAACTTGTTGAGGAATTCCCCATAGATCTTAATGTAAGAAGTGTAAAAGGTGTCATAAGAATTATAAATGGAAGTAGATGGTAGCCTGTGTGACTGGAGCCCTGTGATGAGTGGTGTTCAACAATCAGGATGATAATGTGGTAAACTGGATCGGTAAATTTGCAGATGACACCAAGGCTTGGGGATGCAGTGGACAGTGAGGAAGGTTATCAAAGCTTGTGGTGGGACTTAGACCACCTGGAAAATGGTAGAAGGAACTTAATGAGGAGAAATGTGAGGTGTTGCACTTTGCAAGAACCTACCAGGGTAGGACCTGCACAGTGAATAGTAAAGCAGAGAAGTGTGATAGAACAGAGGGATTTGGGAATACAGGTCCATACTTTCTTGAAAGAGGCATCACAGGTAAATAAGGTTGTAAAGAGAACTTTTGGCACATTGGCCTTCATAAATCAAAGTATTGAGTATAGGAGTTGGGATGTTACGTTAACATTCTTTAAGACATCGATGAGGCCTAATGTGGAGTATTGTGTGTAGTTTTAGTTACTTACCTGCAGCAAATATATCAATAAGATTGAAAGGGTACAGAGAAAGTTTACAAGAAAGCTGCCAGGACTTGAGGACCTGAGTTATAAGGAAAGGTTGAAGAGGTTAGAACTTTACTCCCTGGATATGGAGAGTCGAAGGTGACTTGATAGAAGTATATTAATTATGAGGCGCATAGACAGGATAAATGCTAGCAGGCTTTTCCCACTGAGGTTGGGTAAGACTAGAAATAGAGGACATAGGTTAACTGTGAAAGATGAAATATTTAAGGGGAACCCGGGGGGGGGGGGTAATATTTCTTTGTTCAGAAAGTGTAACAAGTTCCCAGGGGAAGTAGTGGATGTGGGTTTAATTTCAACAATTAAGATAAAGTTAGATAAGCGCATGGTTAGGAGGGGCATGAAGGGCTATGGTCCAGGTGCAGGTCAATAGGACTAGGCAGGAAAACACTTCAGCATGGACTGGATGGGCCAAAGGGCGTGTTTCTATGCTGTACTGCTCTGTGATTCTATTGCATTGAGATCTGAATTTTAAAAATAAGGCTCTCTAAGCAATATAGCCCTTGACCTAAAACAGGGAGTTAAACAAGAGAGGGATTCTTTTTTGTGTAATTAGGGTGGCAACACCGGGAGTGAACAAGTCAGCCCAGAGAAGCTTATTTTTCCCATGTTTTTAAGGCATGAAACGAGAGATGAGAAAAAATTGTTTTGATTGTTATTTTGTACTTTAATCAGTGTCTTTGAAAACCTTGCCAAACCTCTAGAAAACAAGGGGAAGCCAAGTGGTAGATTTCACTATTGCTATATAAATGTTTGGCAACATGCTCACAGCATTATGTATATGCACAACGTTTAGACCTTTTACCAGAATAAGAGTCACAATGTTTCATCTGATAAGCTAGTAAGAAAGGATATTTGCATCGAGTTATTCAGTTGTAAAAAGACACATAATTGAGAAAGCCCGTGCTGACTGTGCTGACCATTATGAATCATTCCCCAATTATTTTTAATGAGAAAACTGCTCTAACCCATTCTATTCCCCGTAAATTCATCAACTTCCCCCAGATTCTGCATATTGGGGCAACTTAAAGTGCTCAATTAACTTATTAAACTATACATATTTGGAACATTGGGGGGGGGGGGGGGTATTGTGGCATCCAGAGGATACCCACTGGTCATAGTGAGAACATACAAACTCCACACTGACAGAACCCAGATCACTGGAGCTATGATGTGGCAGTTCTACTTGCTGCATTGTCTGCCACAACTTTTTAATTTTTGTGGCCGTAGAAAGTTATTTTTCCAGTGACCAGGGGCTCTTCACTTGTAAGCAGTCAGCACAGCAGTAAGTACCAGGAGTGGTTCATCTAATTGCCTAATGTGAACCGAATGGGTCTCCTTGATGTACTTAATCAGAACACAGCAACTTTATTTCATTTGAATCATCTTGTTCATGTAATCCCAGGCAATGCATTCTCAACACCATTTACAGTCTCACAAGTGTTGACATGTGTGTAATTGCATTCAACAATATCACAAATGTACTACTATACTAAAGGTATAATGGCTGGAGGGAAAATCATATATCTTTGGTAACCTCTTGGCTACCATTACTGAGTGGTATTGTTTGAGTATGGTGTTTCTGGCATTAACTACAAGTAATACAGGCTATTGCTCAAGCAAGTGATTGGGGAATTTTCGTGTGTTCAGTTGGCTGCCAAAATTCAAATGAATAAAAAAGGTTTTGTAAGTGTTGTAAACAAATCCTGAGGCAATTGCATCTTTTTGAATTCAAAAACATCTTTGTTAAAGTATGCTGTCTGACAATAGATCAAACTGCCAATAATGTACCCCCCTCCCGGCAGGCAGGATCCAAGCACACTTAAATGTCTATCAGAATCAGAATCAGAATCTGGAATTTGTTAACTTGTGAGGCTAGAAGTATTTAATTGAACTCCCCAATCGAAAATTTTTGGTACCATATTAAGGATAATATCCTGTGAAAAAATTATCTCTACGTTTTTACTAAAATAGTCCAGAATGCAAGTACATCTCAGTGGAGAGGGCCTCAGTAAGAAGAAGGCTATCTCAGAACTGTAACAAAATTCTATAATGGTTGCTGAAACACTCAGAAATTTTCATAACTTTCTGCACTGGGTTAATCCAACTTTCAACAGCAAATCACCTTTTTTCTTCCCCGGAGTTTTGTGAATGCATTCCTAGACCCTCATCCTAGTTTAAAGAAAACATGCATCAATAATTCCTGAATGATATACAATGCTCACTTGATTTTCCATAAATGTGTCATTTCTGATGGCCAATGAATTACAATTTCCTTTTCTTTCAGTTATCCTTCATTGCCTTAAATCTACTTGGGAATTTAATTTCAGGATCACCAACACCGCTTCCCTCCTTCTCCCAACCCCTACTCCCAGGAGCGAATTGTTTGCAATATTGCTTTGTCACATGGTGAACCAATATCTCAAATTAATTGATTGATTAATGTCAATGGAATGTATGAATACAAGCAAAAGTAATTTTCAGCTGAAAAACACAGATGCTTTGTAAAGCAGAAGGCACTCAAAGTGCAGACCAAGATAATGAATTGTTCCTAGTCAGTGATTGACAATCTGTTAAGTTTGATTTATGTATATCCAGAAAAATGGGTACTGTGGCATAAAGAATTTATCCACAAGTGTGGAAAACTTGATAGTTCATGAGTGATGAAGTCACGAGAGAGTTATCAACCTCTTCCTTGTCAGTTCTCCACTGAGGCTTGCCTTGTATCATTCATTTCTGATTTACCCTTAATGAACACAGAGGTTGTTTCAGTACTTCTCCAGAGGACATGTGACCTGCCTTTCACTTCTTTTCAAAAGGAAATGCTTACCAGATTGAAAATCTGCTCAGTGGAGGGACAATTACTTTGAAGGGAGCATTTCAGCTCAAATTAAAGCTTGCTGCAGCCGTGAGAAGTGGAGGTTTGTTTAAGTATTTAACAGTGAGACAGGGGAAGGAAAAAGCGATTTCTAAAAATTAGATTTGCAATATAAAGTTGTCATGGCTGCCAGTTTTAGCAGTATGACTGAAAATTGGATCTCTGCATTAGATTTTTTAAATCTTTTAACAGCCACTTGCATTTGTATAACATCTTTTAAATGACAGGTTTTCCCATGGAGCTTCATAGAATGTGAGAGAATAAAATGTTGTGTAAGGGGATGTGAGGACAGGAGAATTGATCAAATTTAGTGGAGGCTCATAAACGGGAAGGAAGAGTTGAAAAGTTGAGGATCTACTAAGGGAGGCAATTTCAGAAATGGGTCATGGCTGAAGAGAAGATTATTAATGCTGGAATTATAAATATTTGGGATGTGCAAGAAGTTCTAATTTCAGCAGCTCAGAGACTTTAGATTGTAGTGGGGCTGGAGAAGGGGAGGGTAAGTCCCCAGTGGATTAAAAAAATTTAAGAATTTTAATTTAAGGCTATGCTGGAATTGGAACTGATGGAAGACAGCAAGCACTGGAATACGGATGAATAGAACATGAAGTTTGACGCTCAGGAAAAAGTGGCTTTAAATTGTCGGCTATGCATCCCTCAGATCAACATTTCTAAATTAATTTTTAATTTTCTTCTTTAATCATTAATGGTTTATGATATTGCATCCTGAAATCTCACCACATTAGAAATCAAGATCAAAATCAGGTTTAATTTCGTGATTTATGCCAGAGGTATTAAACCTGATTTTGATTCCTAATGTGGTGAGATTTCAGGGTGCAATATCATAAACCATTAAAGATTAAAGAAAATTAAAACTGAATTTAGAAATGTTGATCTGAGGGGTTCACAACCCATAATATAAAATCCTTTTCTCTTGAGGGTCAAGCTTTTATGTTTTATTCATCCATCATTCTAGTGCTTGCTGTCTTCTATCAGATCCAATTCCAACATTAAAATTCTTAAATTTTTAAAATCCTCTAGGGACTTACTCTCCCCTTCTCCAGTCCCCTACTATCTAAAGTCTCTGAGCTGCTTAAGCTTGTCATGCAAACAAAGAAGTTCTGAACTTTAAAAACTTGTTAATACTGCTACCCTATTTTCTCTTCTCTTACATCCATATTTTTACTTGTTTAACCATTAATTTTTCATTTCCTTAGTTCACATATTCTCAGTGAATTCTCTGAAAATTATCAGATCTTAATAATTTTTTCCGTCTATCCCTATACAAAAAAAATTTTAAAAAAGAAAAAAAAATAAGAAAAACATGTTTGCTGTTTTGGTCTCTGCCTTCTTCCCTCTTTGAGATACAAGAAAGTAGCTGGTGGTTGAATCTGGCATAGAAACATCATCAGTGAAATAGACAAAGTATAAATCAACATTCTCATTCTAACTTTCTTCCAGTAAGCTCCCAGTGGAAATTTCTGTACATGTTGTTACATCCAGAAAAAGTGACAACATTAAAGCAACAATTATTGCCAAGAAACCAACTCTACATTGAACACATATGTTCCAGTTTTACTTCACTGATGCTGTTTCTCAGTCTTACAATGAAGTGAGCATGATGGATAGCACATGCGTAACAGAGTCTGTCATTTACTTTATTATTATTATTACATGAGAAGAATGTTGCTGGTGAGACCATTATATTTTGACCATTGCAAATTGCACTCAAGAAGATGATGGTGACCATCCAGCTTGAACAAGGCCAGCCATTGTGGTGAAAGTACTCTGCTTATGCTAATTGAGAGTATGTTACAGGAATTTCCACTTTGATTAAGAAATGGTATTGACCACAAATTTTATAGCTTTGACCAATCGACCATGTGGAACTTTGTGAAAATCCATGTAACCTACGTCAAATGTATTTATACCCAAACGAGTCTCCTTGTTGTCAGCTCAGAACATCCAGTTAAGTTAGTCAGACAAATGCTTCATTCCTTGACAAATCCTGTAGGCTGTTACGAACCCCGTAACTGGGTCACTTACCAGCAAAGATAGAGATGTCCGTTGAAGTCTGATGATACGATTTTTAACAGTATTTATTAGTAAAAATACACAAAAATAATATCAATGCAAACATACAGATAATATACGTCATCAATACTAAATCTAAAAGTGCGGGTATAATAATAATCAATAAGAAATAAGCTCTATCATTGTCTAGGGGATAATGTATTGTCTGATGGAAATATAAAGTTCACTCAGTTCATGCAGGCTGCAGCCGTTGGGGACCGCTGGGTTTGCAATGGTTGGAGAGAGAGAGAGTTTTGGGAGAAAACCTTGCCGGCTTTCCTTTTATGATTTCAATCCGTCGGAGTCTCGTTGGGGTGGCTGTTAACTCGTGGCCTCTCCTTTAGCTAAAGCCATTCTTCCGTGGTGAGCCCACCAATCCCAGGCAAGGGAAGGACGCACACGAGCCCCCACCGGCTGTCGCTATTAAACGCTGTCTCGGGATTTCTAGCGTTTCTCCTGGTGCGTCTAAAGGGGTTGTTCCCCAGACCCTCTTTTATCCTTACTCACGGGGTCTCAGATGTCAATCAGGTTGGGATGATGCAATCCCTCAACCAGCCCACTCTGGTCATTCCCTGAGGGCTTCAATGAATAGTACAGTACTCAATACACAATTCCATCTCCAAGAGACAATAGCCGTTATCAGGGGTTTTTGTTTCGCTGAGGCCAGGACACATTCCAAACCTTGTGGATTCTGCGTGTCTCTCTCTCATTTCCTGGGTCCCAGACCCGAATTAATAGCGATCTTGCGATTCTCAAAAAGGTGGGGGCAACTTTGTACCCTTCGGCCCCTCAGAGTTGTGGCACATTTGTAACAAGGCACACAATCTTATGTTGCTGGCGTGGTTAAGTTGCTGACAGAAATGGCCAGTGTCTGCCACATTTCAGCACTGGTCTGCATGGTAACCTGATTTCACTATACTCAGGCAAGAGATACTCCATTATCTGATGTGTTGTGTATGAAGACGAACTATGTGAAATAACTCGCAAGCTTCGCTATTTCTGAGATGATAGGAAAGCCATTGGTTCAAAAGCGGGTGCAGAACTCCGTACAAGGAACTTCTGAGGTTAATAGGATTGTCCTATAGCAACCATGTCCATGTCCATCAAGATACAGCAAAAACTATGAAAACTAATTCCAAAAAATGAAGAGAACAGGAGACAAGAAGATAAGTACCACCTTTTGAGAATTATGAAAGAAAAGGTAAATTCTAATTCTTTAGCCAACCAAATGTTTGGAATTGCACTTTGATTAGGTGCCAGATTGACCTTTATACATTGTTGGTGCATCAACATAAGAGGTTAATTCCAGTTGCCTCCTGGAGACTTATAGGACACCAAGACATAACTGACAGGAAGTGATGGAGAAATCTATTTCTTACAGTAGTGTCACTTCTTACAGTACATCCCCACCACTTCCATCTCTGAATGCTATAACACACTGAAAAGAGATCTATCTTGTCTTATGCATGGGTGTGATTTCAAGCACTCATAGCTTGACTCCTTTTCATTATCAAATTCTGACAAAGCATTGGAGGTGATTGAGATATCCTAATTTGCAGACCCGCAGTTGCACAGGCCATGCCAGAATCAGACCTGACCCGGCACAAAATAAATCCTACTTTAAATAGAATGCACTCACCAAGCAGTAGAGTGAACACTAAAATCAAACAAGAATTATTTTACAGAGTCAAAGTTGCACATTTTAGCAATAAATGCAGACATCCAGTGAGGAAACCGATGAAAATGAAGATAGCTCAGTTTTTGGGATGAGTTGTGAAATAAATGGATATAAAGTTAATGCTAGGTGGCAGGGTGGTGATTCATCTCTACCAAAGGAGGTGAAAGGCTCTCCTTCCCTGTGCTAGCCTGCAGGTCACCATCGGGCAAAGTGTAGCACCTACTTATCTCCCCAGTCAGGGCCATGTGACATCATGGGAGCAAGTGGTGGATGGTTGTATGAGCAGCTGGTGCATATCACAAGTCCTGGTTATGTGACCACTGACATCAGGCAGACAATCTCTGAAGAGTATTGATAATGGCTGGGGGCACGCGTCTTGTAAAGACACTGCCCAGAAGAAGGCAATGGCAAACCACTTTTGTAGAAAAATTTGCCAAGAATAATCATGGTCGTGGGACCATGATCACCTCCTTCATACAGCAAGCTACATAATGAGGATGATGAATGTAAATACATTACATTCCCTAGAATGCTACAGGACATCAGCATTGCTTGTGCTTCTTTAGAACTCATTCCCTGGCATTGCTATATCACAGAGTGAACCAATTTCCAAATTGAATTCAAACATTGGTGGCAGCAAATAACCTCCGACCTATATTGTCATCCAGTCTTCTCAGTGACTGAATGTTTAAAGTAATTTATGTTTATTACTGTACACTTCTCCATTTCTCGCAATGTGAAAATAATTTCCTGCTGCTCTGCACAAAACATCTACTGATGTAAATTTAATCACAAAAAAATTAAAACAAAAATTGTAATTACAACTAAACATGTCTTCCACTTAAGATAGGTATTTATTTCAGGAATGTCACAGTTATTTTTTGTGTTAGTATCAAGGGATTCATTCCATCCATTTAATGCTCAATTCTTCACACTATTATCATATTAAGGCAAACCAAGGAGACAATAAAGCTACAGATCTTTAAATCTCACAATTTGCTAAAGGAATTAAACCATTTATATTTAAATTTTAGCCATTAAAGTTTGCAAGCATCTTTGCTTTCAATTTAGATTGAACAGGAATACTTTTGAACATATTGATTTTGAAACATTGATATTACCATTGTGTACACTTAACTGCTCCTATTATATCGCATAAACCTTTTCTCTGATATTTTATTCTTAATGCAGTTGCAATATGACTTACCAATTTTTATGTTCAACAGCCCAACCAATAAGGGCCAGTATACAGTATTCCTTTAAAACCTTATCTATTTGTGTTGCACTCTCTGGGGGTGGAGTGGTACAGACGTCTTCTATGCTTTTATTCATATATATAAGACCATATCACAATAGGAGCAGAATTAGGCCATTTGGCCCATCAAGTCTGTTCCACCATTTCATCATGGCTGATCAACTTTCCCTCTCAGCCGCTATCTCTTGCCTTCTCCCTGCATCCGTTGATGTCATGACTAATCAAAAATCTATCAACCTGTGACTTAAACATACCCAACTGCTGGCCTCCATGGCCACCCATGGCAGCAAATTGCACAGACTCACCACTCTCTGCCTGAAGAAATTCCTCCTCATCTCCATTCTAAAAGGATGCCCTTCCATTCTGAGTCTGTGTCCTCTGACCTTCGACTATCCCACCACAGGAAACATCCTCTCCTCATTCACTCTATCAAGGCCTTTCAGCATGTGATAGGTTTCAATGACATATCATAAGTGACAAAATCATCCCAGCATTGATCCTTGAGAAACATCACTGGTCACAGATCTCCATTCAGAAAAGCACCTGTCCACCATTATCCTCTGTCTGCTGTGGCCACGCTAATTTTGAATTTAATCTACCAAGTGACTGTGGATCCCATGTGCATCAGTCTTCTGGATAAACCTACTATAATAGAACATAGAAATCTACAGCACATTACAGGCCCTTCAGCCCACAATGTCGTGCCAGTCATGTAACCTGCTCTTGAAACTGCCTAGAATTTCCCTACTGCCTAGTCCTTCATTTTTCAAAGCTCCATGTACCTATTGACCCTATGTATCCACCACTACCACCATCACTGGCAGTGCTTTCCATGCACCCATCACTTGCTGTGTGAAAAACTTACCTCTGACATCCCCTTTGAATCTAATTCCAAGCACTTTGAGACTATGTCCCCTTGTGTTAGCCATTTCAGTCCTGGGAAAAAAGCCTCTACCTATCCATATTGACAATGCCTCTCATCATCTTATAAACCTCTATCAGGTCACCTCTCATTCTCCGTCACTCCAAGGAGAAAAGGTCAAAGAAATTTGTCAAAAGCTTTATAGCTGTACTGAAGGCAGAGGAGCTAGACAGAAATGAATACTACTATAAAAATGGAGACAGGAACATGTGGGTTGCATAAAGAGTGGGAAATGAATTAGAGTGACAATGGTAAAGTTAAGGCAAGGTGACAAAATGGATGAGAAAGAGAGAAATTAAGCATAAGGCAATAGAGTGATTGAATGTATCATGAAAGAAAGAAACTGAAAAGTTAACACAATTCTCATGGTGAATCAGCTCCATACTTTAGCTTATTTTACATAGTTTGGATCCAGATTATGATACTGAATATGCAGCACAAAGACAGAGCATGTACTTCCTTCTTTGCATTCTAGCACTCATCATCGAGTCCGGCTTCGGTCCATACTATCTCACGTAACTCCAGCAGCTTTCCCTTCTCCATTATTCGATTATCTATTTAACATTTACATGGAACCTGCACCCCTCAATGAAATTAATCTACATGGTGAATTTAGCACTCTCACTACTCTCTGCAGAAAGGAGCTACTTAGATCTACAATTCTGACGTTTATTGCAACTCTTTTATTGATGTTGGGAAATGTTCTCTCCACAAATTTTCCAAGGCACCATGATAGGTGAGAAAATGCTCTCTGAAACATGGAAATTAAGGTTCATATACTTAACTCCAAAGTAACCAGAGTTCTCTAGATATTAGTTATGACATTCCAAAGATGTTCTCCAGATTATTAGCACTAATTTTAATGGCATAAATGGAAACTATGCTGCTGTGTCTTTTGCAAATCTACTAATCATCTTATCTACATTTTTGTCCAAAAAGTTGGTACATATCACTACAGCAGAGGTATTAGCACTGATCCTTGTGGAACATCACTGGTCATAGACCTTCAGTCAGAATAACACCCCTCAGCTACTACCCACAGTCTTCTATAACCAAGCTAATTATGAATTCAATCTTCCAAGTCTCCATGGTACCCATGTAAAAAAATAATGTGAAGAATATTTCTGTGAATTTTCCTGTATTTTCATAAATCTTTCATCATCATCACTGCTGATGATGAGAGATCACCTGTAGAAATAAAATTTCATTAGGTAAGTCCTTGCACATTTCCTCATTGATTACCTTCCAACTTCTGTCTTATCTACACCAGACATCCAGATTTTTTAGATTTTATCAAAATTTAAACTTTGTTGATCTCTTTATTTGTTGATTGTCATGCCAATATGATTGGAGATCAGATGCAATAGATGAATATTTATCTAAAAATTTAAATGCATTCAAAATAGAAAATGAGAAATATGATAATAAGGAATAAAGTTGAAATGAATTAAGAATGCCATTTGTAATACAACTGTAATAATCTGTAAGATTTCCTGGAAAACTTTAAAACCAATTAACTGTTTTTGACATGTCGTCATGAAACATTTGCCTTACGGTTCTTGTCTCATTATTAGCACTTTAATTTACGCAGGAATGAAAAAAAAAGTCTTTGATCTCTTTTGGTGCTACGTATAATCAACTACCTCCTGTCTGGCAAGACTTATCTTAGCTATCCCCAAATGATTTTTACAACACTCCCATTCCTCATTATTTTTTAATATTTTCTTTTTTATCACAGCCTTTAAGGTTATTTTTGACTTCTTATTTCAACCAGTTGGTTTGATCTCATTATTTTCTCTTCACCCCCACCCCGCATACACACACAAAAGATACATTTCCACATTTTAAAAAGCAGCATTGTAAAACATCCAGTTCTGTACTATTTTCTAATGCGGCCTCTGATTTAATCCTCCTTAGACTCTTCTGAAATTGTGTAAGTCAGTGTATTTTTAGTCTTAAACTTTATCATGATGTTAAATCCAGCAATACAATGATCATTGGGACCCTGTGGCAATAGGATGAGTAAAAGGAATAAATGTATTTTTTATAACCAGTCATTGTTATTATATATATTGGTGTCAAAATCAGTATTGAATTTGATTTACAGGTCAATTAAATTCCAGCTCATCAAAACAGCATTCTCGTCCCTGAGGTTAAACAATCAGAGTGAGGAAGCACAACATCAATCTCTGTAGTAAATGGGGTATCATAAAGCTTTGTAGCTACTTCAGATTGGTCATCCACAAGGCCATCTGTATTAAAAGGGCATAAAAAGATACATTTACATGCTTTTCAGATCGCTGTACTTTAGTGTATTTAAACAAATCAAAACACCCCTTATTGACTTTTCCAAGCAATGGCCTGAAGAAAACCAGCTTTGATGTACGATAAAGATGCATTGACTTCAAAGTGAAAGCTTCCATAATCCCACATTTGTCTAAATTTTCTATGAATTCAACCAGAAATTAGCAGAGAGCATTTTTGAATGTCATTTTAGCTTTAATCAGTGACTTTGGAGGATCAGAGTAGCATGATTAAAAAGTATATACCTACAGAGATAACAAAGCAATTCTTTTAAAGTGTGTTGTTCGAGAAATTATCTCCTGTTTTGAGATCAAGGTTAGTCATGTTCTGTGTCCGTATCTCTTCTGCTTAACCAAGCCTTCAGTCCCTTTGTCTCTGATTCACTGATTGTACTTTTCACCCCCTATCCAGATGTCAGAAGTTGAAAGTCTCAGTCTTACCCACTAAATTTGAAGCTTCTTCAGCAACAACAAATTTTCCTCAATTTTAACAGAAATCAGTTACAATTCTACCAGCTGCAATTTACCTGCCACAGATTCAATCAAGCACGAACAAAAACTAGGCAAACAAAACAACTAGGTGAACAAAAACTAGGGTGCATGACAAAAACTAGGCAAACATAAACCATGATGCAGTACTGCTCTTTTCACACTTTGCATGCTAATGGTTCACTTTATAATCTTAAGTGATCAACAGTTCATTCAGTCAACTGTGGGAATCCTGATAACTCACATTGGAGTAGGGAAACAATCTGTTTCTTGGAACTACAGGGAGGACTATTTCCATATTCCAAAGTTTAAATGAACTTCATAGCAGACGTGGCAGACCAGATAAATACTGAGAGGATTCAGACAGAAGTCTTAAAGAATTTTCCTGATGAGGTAACAATAGCAAAGATAAGGCTAACAAAAGAAATAGATGTTTTTTATATCACAAAGATCATTGAAACTAGTGTTTCTTACACCAAGACCAACATGATCTAGAAATTCCATAAACATGTAAATGGGCAAAATTACATTTCAGGATTTACTGCATATTTAATTATTCTGGCATTTTTTCCGCAATAGCCTCATTGTCTTGCGTGTGGACTTTGTATTCATATGGTGAAACATTTTGGTGCTTATTCCTTCTCGTAAGCCTTTTGTGCTGCAGAGATGCTTGGTATTGTGCTCATCAATATGAATGATCACTTTTATCTTTTTAAAAAAGATTTCAGGTGAAGGTCATTTCCCCATCACATCCAATTATCTCATCTAAGTTATACTCCTTGTTTCACCCACATTGTGTATATTTGATCATTTAAATCTTTAGTGCCAGTGTGGTCATGAAATGGAATTCTCTTATTCTCAGTGAGTGTGGGAACAAAGCAGGTCAGTGGAAGGGTAAATGTCTAACCATTTATTCCAAAGAAGAAATAATACTTGTATATGCATAACAATTGTAGAGAAGCTGTTTTAGTAATACAAGCAAACTTAACCTTCAGATGCTATGTTAAGTATTCATGTAGTTCGTCTTGCTCACTGCACCAAAATAGAAGAATCATGTAAATCTATTGTTTTTCATAGCAACATAATTTCAGACCATGAATCATTCCCACTTACCCGTGTAGATAACACAAACAACTGCCCTGTGATGAATTCTCGGTGATGCGATGGCATTGTAAAGCATATGGCTCCTGTTTAAAGAGACCAGAGGAACAACATAGGAAAGATGGTATCAAAATGGAAGAGAATACAGAGGAGAGCTACAAGAATGTTACCAGGACTCAAGGGATTGGGTTATAATGAGAGATTGAGCAAGCTGGGACTTTATTCACTGAAGTGCTCAAGCATGAGGGCTGATATAATAGAGGTGTATATCTCTATAAATCATGAGTGCCATAGATTGACTAAATGTACACAGTCTTTTTCCTGAGCTGAGGAACAACATTGTAAAAGTAGTTGGGCAGGTACTGTACATGGAAAGATTAAAGGGATATAAAAGTCCAAATTTATTATCCAAGTACTGTATGTATACCATATACAACCTTGAGATTCATCTTCTTGCAAGCAGCCACAACACAAAGAAACATAATAGAATCCACAAAATTCCACACATAACAGAGACCGCCACACATCCAATGTGCAAAAGAAGACAAAATGCCCAGGGCCTAAGTACCTGTTTCCGTGCTGTATGACTCTATGAGTGAAGTGGTGATGGGTGTAAAGATGGTGCAAAGTATTGATCCCAAATGTTGCATCTACTTCCTGAGTCATTTAACAAGTTGGACTACTTTTCACTATTAAAAAGATGTTATGGTACTTGGATAATAAATTCAATCAGCCTAACAGCAGAAGTTGTTTGGTTACTTCATTTACACAGTCAACCACTGTCAGCTCCAGGCTGCTGGGAACGACCATACCAATATATTTCCTATAGTTCCACTTCAAAGGAGATCAGTTGCTACTGAAACTTAGGAACTCAAACGGCGACTAATTGCATACGTACTATTGATATGTTGGTATTACCCATTCGTATTGCAGGCATTGGTTGCTTAACATTGTTATAACCGGGATGGTAATGGGGATAAGCTCCCACTTCCTAACAATGCTTCCAATGGCGTACACCTCAATAACCACTAACAACTAATCCAGCTATTGGCCTTCATGAGTGGCTTAGCTACTAAGCCCGATGGAACCATTTCTACTGACAGAAGAAGGGGCAAAGACGGCTTACTGGATCCTTAAAACCAGTCACTTTGGTCATTTGTGGATCGTCAGCCATGGTTGGGAGCTCATCTGGAAGAAACAAAACTCTGATATCAAATCTCCACTGCCTTGTGATTATACCCACTCATGGGAAAGGCTTCAGGAGTCAACTCCAAGGGAAAAATCATCAGCAGAAGTCCCTAAAGCAGTCCTATGTTGAATTCAGCGCTGACTGGCAACTCCTATGATGCTGCAGGTACCAAACTGTATCGGTCTCTGCCGTTCCTTTGGGTTCACCAGGCATGTGGAGAGGGGGAGCTTGCTTTATGGGCAACAGCTTGCTCTCCATATCGTACTGCCCAGGCTTCCGTATCTAGACAGTTAGGACGCAATATCCATGGTCAGCTCTGACTGTCAGAGGCCTCACTCACTCATCGCAGTCATTCCTACCAACGATATCTACTTTGATTATTAGCCTGCCAGACTGCATGTACGTTCTGAGATCTTGTACTAGAAAGCAAAGCTGAAAAGACCCAGAAAACTAAATGCATACTTCTCTAATTTAGCACAAGGATTAGCAGGTACTTGTCATTTCATTCTCAAGGTTGCCCAAAGCTACAGTAAGGCTACATTCACACTAGACCGGATAATTTTGAAAATGCCGGTTTCGCGTAAAAACGATAGGCATCCACACTATGCGTTTTTGGAAATATCTCTATCCACCTTGAAACGGAGATTTTGGCGAATCTCCTCCTCCTGCGCATGCGCAAGACGCATCTACCGAAAACAAGCGACATGTTTGGTGTCGAATCTCGCCATGAAAGTGCGCGTTTGTATAGTTACAGACTAGAAAACCTTAAAACGATGGACAGCTGTTGGCTCTCACGCAGGAGAACTTAAAACTAAAAAAACACAAATACTGAAGCGTATGGTGGCAACCGACAGAGTTCAATGACAGATTGACCCGGCTGACGACAAACATTGAAAAACAGACTAACTCTGGTGCATTAATAAAGCACCTTGTTAAATGTATAAAACATGTCTGTGTCAGTGTTATCTTGTATTTCCGTACAATGTTACATTAGGCTGTTACACATCTATTGTCAGAGAAGTATTTGCATAAATAGGTAAACCACCTTCACACGAGCAAGGACAGAAAACAGGGCAAAGTGAGTATACTTATTTATTCAGTATGTTATGGGTCAAAGTATTTGGTGAGTACATTTCTAACTCTTCTGGCTTCAGTCTCGTTGCCATCTGTTCTGAAATTGTTTGGTTGCATTCAAGAAAACAATGAAATAGCGCGCTGCCATCTGATAGCGTTTTCAGAAGTCTCAGGTTACCCCGTCCACACTGATCTGCCTGAGCAGCGTTTTCAAAAATAACCCACCCTGGAAAGCGTTTCTGAAAAGCTCCATTTTCGGGGGACGAAAACGCCGTTTTAGTGTGGACGGAGGGTAAAAACGAAGAGAAAAAGCTTCGGTTACGAATTTATCCAGCATAGTGTGGATGTAGCCTAACCCAAGATCAAGAAAGTACATTAGAATCCCCATTCAGGACATACATTTTAGCAGCAGGTTTTGGCTGTAAGAAGCTTCAAAACTGCAATCAAAGGAAACGTGTTAGGAATTTCATTCCTATTACAGATAACCACCAGCAACTATATCCTCACCTGCAATCAAAAATCTGCTCACTTTCCACATTACATCAATTATCAAAATCAATGCCATTAAATTAGTTTTTGATTGATTATCCCTGAAGTATTACAAATATTGATCACACCATTTCGTTATTCTTCAATATTAATACTTTCAGAGCCCAATTACATTATTAATTGCTAAACAACTGTAAGTGAACATTTGTTAGTTTGGGCATTTTTTTAAACTTGGAACAAAATACTAATCTCATATACATTATGAGAAGAAAGGGTTAACCAATCCAAGGAACTGGCAAATTGAAACTGTGAAAAAATCAGATATCAAAATATTTTAATTGCAACCAATTCCCCGTAGGATGAACTCCCAAATATTTGCTGGAGAAAATGTGCACAGGGCCTGACAGGCAAGCTTTGGAAATAATCAGGTCACCATGAGGAACACAGCTTGTTAGCCTGAGTACTTTAGCCATGAACAACAAGGCATGATGTTTGAAATTATTAGAGCTAGAACACAGACAGAGTACATGACCAGAACTTGACCCCACAGAAGTTGTGTTCACACACAGCGCCTTGAGTTATAGCATCACATTGAACCGACTGTCTGTTTCTAGGTCAAGCCCTGCAGCTCGAAACACCTATTACTGTAGATGTCAAATGCTCAACTGAAATCAATAGCAAATGTAAGCAAAATTCATCAAAACATTAATAAATAGTGTAATCTCGCTTTTTTTGATGAAGCCATTCCACTTGGTTTTACTTCATACTTTAAGCTTTCTGATTTACAATTCAACAAATCACTAGATTGGAAACACAGAGGAAATGAAGAAAGGAATAAACTCAGTATTTTTAATCATTAGGAGAGAAACAGTTCAAAAAAATCTTCTAAATTATTCCTTTACATCTTGTTGTCTAGCGAGAGGAGATGGAGAGTGGGATGGGAAAGAAAGGAAATGCACATAAATATATCTGTGAATTTAGGTTGTTTGCTTCACTTCATCTGAAGCAATTGCATTTCTAAAGTATTGGATTTATAATGGCATTTATTATATCTGTTAGCAATTCACTCTAGATTAAAACACTGAGGATGAATTTAACCTTTCCCACCCAAGAACGTATCTGCAACACTTAAAGCATTCAGGTGTGCCTGGTTCTGCTCTTAAAATGGCCCAAAACAGTCCCTGGATATTCATTTAAATGCAACAGCAACTGTTCTTAATCTACCCTGCTTAGCAATAATAATGCCACCCTTCATTAAAGTAAGTAGAGTGGATTGTGTCTCAACAATGATCATGTATTGATCATTTCTGCCAAAATGGGCATTTAGAAATGCATGCTCAACATGTAAATTTCTGAGAATGATATTATGAACATTTCTTTATGCTGATTTTTGCATTAACCAAAGTTCAAAGTAAATTTATTATCAAAATACATATGTCACCATATAGCATTCGAGATTCGTTTTCTTGCAAGCATTCACAGGAAGTACAAACAAAACAATAAAATAAATCAAAAACTTAATAACACAAGATGGACAAACAACCGATGTTCAAATGACAACAAAATGTGCAAATACTAAAGGAAAAAAATAATAACAATAGCTAAGTAAGAAATAAATATTGAGAACATGAAGAGGCCTTGAAAGAGAGTTCATATGTTGTAAGAACAATTCAGTGTTGAGGTGAGTAAAGTTGAGTGAAAATATCCCTTCTGATTCAAGAGCCTGCTGGTTGATGGGTAATAACTATTCCTGAATCTGGCGGCATGAGTCCTGAGGCTCCTGTAGCTCCTTCCTGATGGCAGCAATGAGCAGAGAGCATGGCCTGGATGGTGTGGATCCTTGATGATGGATGCTGCTTTCCCACAACAGCATTCCTTGTAGATGTGCTCAGTGGTGTGGAGGACTTTACCATGAAAGACCAGGCTGTATCCATCACTTCCATTCAAGGGCTTTGATATTTCCACTCCAGGCCATGATGCAACCAGTCAGTATACTCTCCACTGCACATTGATAATGTTTGTTGAAGTTTTAGATCTCACGCTGAACCTGTGCAGATTTCTAGCATGCTTTCTTTGTAATGGCACTTACATGCTGGACCCTGGACAAATTCTCTGAAATGATAATTCTGAGGAATTTAAAGTTGCTGACCCTCTCCACCTCTGATCCCCCAGTGAAGACTGGCTCATGGATCTCTGGTTTCCTTTGCCTAAAATCAATAACCAGCTCCTTGGTCTTGCTGACATTGAATGAGAATTTTTTGTTGTGGCACTATTCAGCCAGATTTGGCCAATCATAATAGTGTTATCTGCAACTTAAATGTGGCATTGGAGCTGTGCCTAGCCTTACAGTCATAAGTATAAAGCGAGTCGAGCAGGGGGCTAGGTACCCAGGTTTGTGCACCAGTGCTGATGGTGATCGTGGTGGAGATGTTGCTATCAATCTGAAGTGACTGGAGTTTGCACGTGAGGAAATCAGGATCCAGGTGCACAAGGAAGTACTGAGGCCAAGGTTTTGGAGTCTATCGATTAATTTTGAGGGGTTGACAGTACTGAATGCAGAGCTGTAGTCAATGAAGCACAGCCTGATGTCTGCACCTTCACAGTCTAGATGTTCCAGAGCCTGCTACAATGGTACCAACACTTTGGTGATAGATGCCAAAAATATCTTCAACTGTGCCCACAGTCAGTATCCATGCAGTCCTCAATGCTTCTCACACAATGTGCTGAACGTGAATCTTTCATGGACACAGAATTTATACTGAAAGGTGTCAGAACTATTCTCAACCACCTGCACACCTCTCTCTGCCCTGAACCAAAATTATCCACATCATTTTCCCCAAAGCAGAAATCAGTGTACCTCTGTTTCCAGTGGGATGGTATATACATAGAAGGTGATAGAACATTCCGGGATTTTAATTATTCATGTGATTCAGTTTTGCATAAAAATACATCAGCTATTATATCTGACAGATCAGCCCATGGGACTGCTATCTCTCTTTGGAAGCAGTCCTTGAATAATTCTGATGTTCTCAAATTATTAACAGCAGCTCCCAATACAGTTTTGCACAAAAAAAAATTCTCCCTCTTAAGCAATAGATTTCTGAACTTTCATTTTCTTTTCCAAACAGGTATAATGTTTACTTACTGCTGAGCGTATACCTTAATAGGAATTGTTTCCTGATACCATTTTCAGCAGTGAACCGAATTTATCAACTAATACCCTGAACTCTCAACTGATGTACTGTACATCGCCTTTAGGGAATATGTTTATGGCATGGGTCCTTATTCTCGCTGTCACTTCTTTTTCCAGACTATCTTGGGATGAAGTTTGTTCCTTCATAAGTCATTTCGATAACAAAATCAGAAAATATTAATGCATTAAAATCTAAGTTCTGTAACTAATGCTGGAAAACAGACAAGGGTAATTTAATCACAAACAAGAGAAAATCTGCAGATATGGGAAATCCAAGCAACACACAGAAAATGCTGGAGGAGCTCAGCAAACCAGGCAGCATCTACGGAAAGGAGTACAGTCGACGCTTCAGGCTGAGATGTTTCAGCAGGACCGGAGGACAAAATGCTGAGGAGTAGATTTAAAAGGTGGGGGTAGGGGAGAGAGAAACACAAGGTGATAGCTGAAACCTGAAAGGGTAGGGATGAAGTAAAGAGCTGGGAAATTGATTGGTGAAAGAGATGCAGGGCTGGAGAAAGGGGAGTCTGATAGGAGAGGACAGAAGACCACAGGGGAAAGCAAAGTGGGAGGAGCACCATAGGGGCGAGATAGCCAGGCAAGGAGATAAAGTGAGAGAGAGAAAAAGAGATGGGGAATGGTGAAGGAGAGGGGCTGGGGAGGGAGCATTACTGGAAGTTCAAGAAATCAATGTTCATGCCATCAAGTTGGGGGCTACCCAGACGGAATATAAGGTGATGTTCCTCCAACATAAATGTGACCGCATCATAACAGCGGAGAAGACCATGGATAGATATAGCGGAATGGGAATGGGAACTGAAATTAAAATGAGTGGCCACTGGGAGATCCTGCTTTTTCTGGCGGATGGAGCGTAGGTGCTCGGCAACGCAATTTAATAACAATCCCATCTATTTGTACCTTAAATCAACTCTCATTTCAGTTACACCATGGGAAGCCTTTTGAGAAATGCAGGATTTTAGCTTGTACCACTTTCAGAGCCATGACAAATGACAAAAAGCTAATAAGATATAAACTAGTATGCTTTAGTGATCAAAATAGCAATCATGTGTTTGTCTATCAATTGCATAGTGAAATAGAATGGTCACTTATCTTAATCAGCATTGTTTAATGTCATCTCCAGTTCACAAATGTAAAGGAGAATGAAATAATTGTTACTCCAGTCCAATGTAGCACAAAAATAAACAACAGGATAAAGAACCCACTAATTCTGCGTGTCACTATCTCAGAGGACCTATACTGGACCCATCATATAAATATTACTCCAAAGAAAGCATGACAGTACCTCTACTTCCTCAGGAGTCTGTGGAGATTCGGCATGTCATCGAAAACCTTGGCAAGCTTCTATAGATGTGTGGTGAAAAGTGTACCAACTGGCTGAATTGCGGCCAGGTACAGGAACACCAATGCTTTTGAGTGGAAAATCCGATGAAGGGTACTGGATTCAGCCTAGTGCATCACAGGTAAAACCCTCCCACCTGTTGAGCACATCTACATGAAACGTTGCCGTAGAAAAGCAGAATCCATCATCAAAGACCCTCACCACCCAGGCCTTGCTCTTTTCTCACTATTGCCATCAAATAGAAGGTACAGGTGCCTCAGGATTCACACCACCAGGTTTAAGAATGGTTCCTACCCCTCAACCATTAGGCTCCTGAACAAAAGGGGATTAGCACACAAATTCTTTTTCTGGTGTTCCCACAACCAATGGTTTCACTTTAAAGGCACTTTATCTTGTCATCTCATGCTGGTTATTTATTGCTATTTATTTATTTTTGCATTTGCTGTTTGCTCATTGATCCTGTTTACAGTTACTGTTCTATTGACTTTCCAAGCATGCCCGCAGAAAAAGTATGTACTCTGACCATAAAATTTACTTTGAAATTTAATAATAAAAACACAATAAATATAAATATGTAAGATAGAGTCCTGAGGCACCTGTACCTTCTATGTATATAGACTGATTGTATTTCCATAAAGTGATGCTAGCTACAGGAGTGTCTGTGCATAAGGTGACTAACAGAAATGATAAAGTAGTGGTGTTTGGGGCTGTGGTGGGGTGGGCTAGTGGGTGTGGGTACTGATCAGCCTTACTGCTTGGGGAAAGTAACTGTTTTTGAGTCTGGTGGTCCTATCTTGGATGCTACAGAATTCATGTAGCATCCAATGGGAGTGGGACAACACTCCATGAGCAGGGTGGGATCCTTCAAGATGTTACTAGCACCGTTCTGTATATATGTCCGTGATGGTGGACAGGCTGGTGCCGGTGATGCGTTGGGCAGTTTTGAAGACCTGTTATAGAGTTTTCCTGACTGCCATAGTGCAGTTTCCGTGCCATACAATCATGCAGCCTGTTAGGACGCTCTCTGCTGCGCAGCTGTAGAATGACATGAATACAAACATGCATAGTCCCTCCTCACAAAGTAGAGGCGTTGGTGAGCTTTCCTGATGGAGTAGAATGTGTTCTGGTACCGTGAGAGCTTGTGTGTGATTTGCACTCCCTGGAGTCTGAAATGGCTCGTAGTTTCCACTGCTGTGCCGTCAATGTAAAGAGGGGTATAAGTTATTTATGAAAACAAACAAAAAGTAAAACTGAAGGCAAAATAAAAGAAAAATACAATTAAATCTTCCTAGTCTACTTTCACATTCTGGACTCGCTTCGGAAGAGTGGTGCAACTTTTGCGAGCTTATGAAGTGTTAAAACGTGTCCATCCATGAAAGAGCAAGCTGAAAGAATTTCAGTTATTAAAACAATCTGCAGAGACATACAGGCATCTGTACATTCATTAGGTTTGTAAACATTTTCTTCACTACACTTATTCACTGGTACCAGAAAACACTGCAGGTGGACATGGTGAAAATAGAATAAACGACTATTGGGCAATGACATTAGGAAATACTTTCTGGGAAACCTTATGATGAAGAAAGCTGATGATAGCATTGTCAGTTCAGGTCCTCAGCACAGGGACCCCAACCCTAGAGTTACTTAGATTGTAGCTGACAGACACATTGAAAATCCAAGGCATGACAGGATTCAATGCGCCACTGACTGAAGATCACAAATTTTTCTTGCCTTTCTTAAATAAACTGGTAACACAGCCACAATCTTGTATGATTATGAATCATTAATGGCTGAGTGATAATACAGATTCCACCACAGAAGTTTACAAGGTGACCTTAGACCACTGAGATACAGGAAGCAGGGCATGTACAAGTGTTTGCTTGTTCTTATCAGAAACACAGTGCTACAGACATAAATAGGAAAAATTCAGACTTGTGTCACATTGACTCTGAAGTGGAACGAATCCAAGCTCTTATCAAACTTGCTTCAATGAAGTGGCCTGCATTTGATCTCACCCATATGGCCCCATTGTAAATCAAATGTAAGCAACTGTATCTTTGCTTTTTGTATTTAATGCAACTTATTCTGTAAAAAGAGTAAAACAAATATATTTTCCAACTCTGCAAATGGATCTTCCATCCGATCTCAGCATAATCAAATCTACTGCAGCGTTTCCTCACAAAAAAATTTAATTAAACTGTATCTTTAACTCCCGGAGGGAAAAATATAAACAAACTCAGCAATTAATTTCAAAAAAGATGTGTACTGAAAAATTCCATTCCTTTTAGTATTAAAACTGAAAACTTAAAATATTAAACTTTATATATTAGTCATGATACAATGGTTTTTGTCATTTGGATATGCTGCAATAGTGAACAGGGGGTCTCATTTTCATTTATACATTAATCGCGTAAAACTTCCTCATAAACAGAACGCAGAAGTTTTCAAACTCTGGGTTAATTGCATTACTATAACCTTGACTATACAATGCCTCAATAAAAAAGTTACTGCTGTTTATAAACAGAGTGGAAGAAAAGCAGATATTAGTCAGGATAAACCCCATTAAATTTTATTACTTTGTTTGAAGTCTTTCAAAAGGATGGAGGACTTTGGGCAAAAGTCAAGCTTTTATTAGAGTGCTAAGCTTTACTCGTTGGTTTACTCATTTGACAACATTTGAAATCCATGTCCATTATTCTACCTCTATTTGAAGTATTTTACTGTGCAGGACTGACAAAATTATACAAAATTTATCTAATTGGCATCACTTTATTCAGCCGTTAACTGTTACAAATGCACAGCATGCCAAGGACGGGCGAAATCTTGCATGCAGCTTCCCATTTGTGAATCCCCATCATAGATTGATTACAAAATAGGTTATAGTTTAGAAATAGTTCAGATGATAACTAATAATAATCGAACAAAGGCATGAATCACAGCCAGATCCTTTTAGCATTGATCATTTACCATTTAGGTTCAGGAGCATGAAGATACGTACGGCCAGATTTGGGAACAGCTTCTTTCCAAGTGTGATAAGACTGCTAAACGGATCCTGACCCAGATCTGGGCCGTACCTTCCAAATATCCGGATCTGACTTGCACTACCTTACTTTCCCTTTTCTATTTTCTAATTATGATTTATAATTTAAATTTTTATTATATTTACTTTGATTTGTACTCCAGGGAGCGTGAAACACAGAATCAAATATCGCTGTGATGATTGTACGCTCTAGTATCAATTGTTTGGTGACAATAAAGTATTTAATTCAGAAGTTCAAGAATCACATCCTGATTTTTCCTGCATTCGAATTTTCTAATTTGTACTTTTTAGTGGCTTTTTTCCCCAACATCTAAGGGTAAAAGGCTTTGAAAATACCATCCACTGAACACTTCACAAATTAAATATTGCTGTTGCACTTGAATCTGCTGCTCAGCATTTATGTTCAAAGAAACTCATTTACACAAGACAACAATTCATTTATCTACAGAGATTCCTGAAAATATATTTTTCCTCTGCCACCTGTGAAATAATCTGATAGAACAGACTGGAAGTGACAGATTGTTTTACCATTCCATTGTCGTACTGTTGTTCTATTGTTGTAATCCCCCCTCCCTTAGCACTATGCATTGATCTGTTTTCTGCGCATGTGCTGTTGTCTATGCATGCACATTGTTTTCTTTCTCTCTTCTCTCTCTCTCTTTCTCTCACTCACACACATGCTGCAATGTGGATACACTGGTTAAAACCATCACCCATGTGCGTGCTTTTATTTAATCAATTGTAGTATTTCCTTGGATTCCTAAATCCATCCTCAAGATTCAAATTTACCTCCCGAACCCAATGAAGCTGCAACTTTTATACACTTTGTTTTCAAGCTAGCTGCCTGTGCAAATATGTGGTATTTAAGTGAGCAAGTGCAGTATGCAGTCTGGCAGAGCCATTCCCTAATTCCTACATTCACCCCTATGGCCATGACCATTGTCACAAATGTTAATGGCATCAGACACCCCTTTGCACACCACCTCCAATCTTTCTGTAGAACAGAAGATGGGGTGAGCATTGATGCAGTCGGACTTGCAGAACCGACTGCACAAGTTACTAACATTAACAACATTACATGACAACAAAGCCATCTCTGAACAAACTTGATTTTATTGCCTGGACAGATGTCTGGTTTACTGCATTAACAAGAACAATTAGAGCAGCTGAAGACTCAGTTCAGCTTTTTTATTGCTGAAGCCAATATTTTATTTTGAGTGCTAAAACAGGAAAAAGGCCACATGGAGACTGTTTGGATGGAATGAATAAGTAAAATCCAATACCATTCCAGCAAATCCTTTACCTATTTTATATTTTTATATTTTACCTATATATAGGTATAATACAAAAAATATATTACATAAATACATAAAGGGGTTGCTGGAATGGTTTTGGATTTTATTTATTATTTTTATATATACAGTACTGTGCAAAAGTCTTGTCACATATATATAGCAAAGGTGCCTAAGACATTTGCACAGCTCTATTTATCAACATGGAGTGGAGAGCAAGCTTGTAGATCTGCCGGGAGCAAAGGATGCTGGGAATGGTGAAGGTGGAGCGCCATGGAAGAGTGTGGGACAGGGAGCCCAGAAGGGGGGTGAGATTGGCACGGGTGCAGACACCCCCTGCCTTGAGACACCAGGCGAGGTCATTTGATTCCAAACAATAGATTTATTCATTTGTTACAAAATGTCTCTCTGCTGCTTCCCTCTCCCTTCCCCTTTTCCCAACTATGATACGCCTGCCCAATTCCCACTCTCAGTCTTCACTATTGACCCGTATCAGAATCAGGTTTATCATCACTCACATATGTCATGAAATATGTTTTTAATACAGACCAATATACAAAATTACTGCAGTACTGTGCAAGAGTTTCAGGCACCCTAGCTACATGTAAAAGCTCTAGTGCCTTTAACACCATCCAGCCCAAGATCTTAAGGCACAAACTAACGGAGATGGGAGTAGACTCTCACATGGTGGATTGGATAGTGGACTACTTGACAGATAGACCTCAGTATGTGCGGTTGGGAGACTGTAGGTCTGACACGGTGGTCAGCAGCACAGGAGCGCCGCAGGGAACCGTACTCTCTCCGGTCCTGTTCACCCTGTACACATCAGACTTCCAATATAACTCGGAGTCCTGCCATGTGCAGAAGTTCGCTGATGACACGGCCATAGTGGGGTGTGTCAGGAATGGACAGGAGGAGGAGTATAGGAAACTGATACAGGACTTTGTGATATGGTGCAACTCAAACTACCTGCGTCTCAATATCACCAAGACCAAGGAGATGGTGGTGGACTTTAGGAGATCTAGGCCTCATATGGAGCCAGTGATCATTAATGGAGAATGTGTGGAACAGGTTAAGACCTACAAGTATCTGGGAGTACAGTTAGACGAGAAGCTAGACTGGACTGCCAACACAGATGCCTTGTGCAGGAAGGCACAGAGTCGACTGTACTTCCTAAGAAGGTTGGCGTCATTCAATGTCTGTAGTGAGATGCTGAAGATGTTCTATAGGTCAGTTGTGGAGAGCGCCCTCTTCTTTGTGGTGGCGTGTTGGGGAGGAAGCATTAAGAAGAGGTACGCCTCACGTCTTAATAAGCTGGTAAGGAAGGCGGGCTCTGTCGTGGGCAAAGTACTGGAGAGTTTAACATCGGTAGCTGAGCGAAGGGCGCTGAGTAGGCTACGGTCAATTATGGATAACTCTGAACATCCTCTACATAGCACCATCCAGAGACAGAGAAGCAGTTTCAGCGACAGGTTACTATCGATGCAATGCTCCTCAGACAGGATGAAGAGGTCAATACTCCCCAATGCCATTAGGCTTTACAATTCTACCGCCAGGACTTAAGAACTTTTTAAAAGCTATTATTAATGCTTTTTGAGATAGTGATTTAGATGCATATCATATTTTCTTACTGAGTTAAGTACTGTATGTAATTAGTTTTGCTACAACAAGTGTATGGGACATTGGAAAAAAGTTGAATTTCCCCATGGGGATGAATAAAGTATCTATCTATCTATCTATACGTGTGCCGTAATGGCACAGGCAGTAGAGCCACTGCCTCCCAACACGGTAGACTAGGGTTCACTCCTATCTATGTGGAGCTTACACGTTTTCCCTGGGACAGTGTGGATTTTGTCTGGTGGGTCCAGCTCCCGAACCACATCCAAAACACATTCTGTTCAGTAGGTTGCCATTGTAAATTGCCCCTAGAGGTGTGAGGAAGTGTTAGAATCTGGGGACAGTCGATGAGGATGTAGGGAGAATAAAATAGAACGTGTGCAGAATTTGTGCCGATGGTGGATGTGAGCTCCGTGAACCAAAGGGCCTGTTCCCCAGCTGTACGGCGCTGTGGCTCTGGTAAAGTAGTTTGAAAAGATTGACAGAGAATTCAAACCACGCAAGTACTGAGCAGGGCAATACGAGTGGTTTTATCCCGGAAGGCAGAGAGTCCTGGGGAGAACTGGAACACCTGATTTCCCGCAGGTGTTCATTGAATGAAGCAAATAGCGTTGCTGTGCTCATGGACGTGTAATTGGAGCAGGCCACCCAGGTGACAGGCATCTTGGATGTATGAAGCTGATTAAAAGAGAGCAGAATGAGCGGAGACAGAAATAAGGCAGTGCAGTTAACCAATGGTTATTGAGTGACCCTGATGTTCTCTCAGGAAGCCGGGTGCCTGTTTTGACTGCTTTTGATAACTTTCAAAGTCTACAGATTTGAAAGTGGTGAACTGTTTAATTTAAAATGTTTTAAGTGTACTTGTGTCTGTAGTCAGCATGTTGTTTCTTTTTCAAGTGTCTTGACAAGCAGGGTGTTGTTACTGGAGGTTATAGCGGGGCTGAGGACAGTGTGTACCCTGCATTAGACAGAAAATATCAAAAACAGCTGGACACTCAGTACAACAGAATGAACCAAAAGAGCTGAATTCCAACTTTACTGCAAAAACAGTGCTGTAAAGATCATTGACCTCTTGAAAACATGTATCCGAAAGGCACTGGCTAACTTAGTTCCTTGATCAAAATATGGTCTGAATGCCTTTTAATAATCTGGCTTTTACAATCACACCTTCAGCATGAGTTCTGTGAAACATTCCTTCAAGTCTGTTTCTATCTCTGCTTATTGGCTTGGCATGCTGGCAAGCGACATATGTGGAAATAAGGTTTTGCTCACAATGAGCTCAATGCCTTTTATTCTCACTTTGACCGACAGAACACGGAGGCACCTTCACGGTCTTCCATAGCCCCCCGACGAGCCTATGAATTCGGTCTCTGCAGCCGGCGTGAGAACATGCTGCAGGAGGGTGAACCCGTGGAAAGCACTTGGCCTAGATGGTGTACAGAAGGCATGTGCTAATTAACTGGGTGAAGAGCTTACTGGCATCTTCAGCCTCTGGCTTTGGCACTCTGAGGTACTCAGCCGCTTCAATCGTACCAGCGCCCATGAAGAAGGTGGGAACCCGCATCCACTGAGGCTAGTCGTGAAACAAAGCTGGTGACAATGACAAGAAAAGTATTGCATCAGTAATTTCTTATCAGTAAACCTTCATCATCGGTTCAGGTTCAAATTTAAATATCACTTAACCATGCGGGAATACAGCCAAATGAAACAGCATTCCTTCGGGGCCAAGGTGCAAAACATACACAGCATAAGGCAGTTACAGCACATATAAGATGGCAGTATATATAGATATTACTCAAATTCTTGAGTGAAATGCCTTGTAAATTGATGGTGCATGGTTGTTATCAACAAGAAAAAGCAGTTCCCTGTGGTCTGCAGATGAGTGGAGATATGCACGCACACATACAATGCAGTTTGTCATTCCACTGATGGAGCATTGGAGGGCAGCACCTCTAATTGAGCATGGACGTCGTGCTACTCCACCTCCGGTGGCTCCTCTCCTAGACTGCAACAATAGACAAGCCTGACAAATCTGCAGCTTAAGGCCTGGTCCTCAGTCCTCACTACAACCATAGCCAAGCTGCTCCCACACCACCTGTCACGTCAATAAACAAAGGAAACAGACTTGCATCATTTTATGTTATCAAAGGTCTAAAAAGGTCTTGCAATCACAAAAGAAACATCTGAGACAATCACTCACTGTTACACTGGAGCCTGCCTTCACGCATCAACTCCGATGCCTTCAATGCCTTCCTGTAACAGGCAGTAACATGATCCTCACCAAGTCCAGCTCTTCCAGCTCCTCCTCACTGATAGGGTAAACTTGCAGTACCTAAAGATCTTAATGCCCAGCAATGTCTTGCCATCATAAACTAGAGGTTTAAAAAATACAAATTGAGTTATTGTTTAGACAATCATAATCTGAAATTCTTTTAGCATAGATTATTTGTCATTTAATCCAAAGGTTCAAGGCCCACATCTTCATCATATGAAGAATCAAATATGGTAAAAAAAAATCGACATAGAAGAGGGAGACTGAACTTCTGGTCAAATGGTGGCACAACAATGTCTCACTCAAAATCAACTATTCCAGAGCTCTGATTGACTATAGGAGGAAGAAACCGGAGGTCAATGGGCCAGTCCTCATTAGGGGATAGGAGGTGGAGGAGTCAATAACATTAAATTCCCTGGTGTTATCATTACAGAGGATCTGTTCTGGGACCAGCATGTAGAGTAAGAGCCGTTACAAAGGTGGCATGGCAGCACCTCTATTTTCTTAAAAGTTGGTGTAGATTCAGCAACTCATCTAAATTCTTGACAAACTTTGATAGACACATGGTGAAGGGTATACTGACTGGTGCATGACAGCCTGATATGGAAACACCAATGCCCTTGAAGGGAAAAGTCCACAAGATGTAGCAGACACAACCCTCCCCGTCACTGAGCACACCTACAAGCAGTGCTGCCACTAAAGAGCAGCAACACTTGCCAATGAAACCCGCTATGCTCTCCCCTCACTGCTGCTGTCGAGAAGGCGGTTTGGGAGGGTTAGGTTCCACACCACCAGGTTCGGTAACTATTTACCTTCAACCAGAGGGCTCCTGAATCAGTGTGGATAACTTCACTCACCTCAACACTGAACTGATTCCACAACCTATGGGCTCACTTTCAATAACTCATGTTCCCAGTATTATCTACTGACTTGTTTATTATTATTATTTAATTTGCAGATTGGTTGCTTGTTGACTTAGGTCTGTGTGTAGTTTTTCTATTGTATTTCTTTATTTCACTGTAAATACATGCAAGAAAATGAGTCTCAGAATAAGATAATATAAATACATACATTGATAATAAATTGACTTTGAGCTTTAAAACATTCCACAGTCTAGGTGTATCCATACCTTCATGAAATCATCTGTCTCCTCTTTATGATGGTATGATATAAACTTCAGTCACATTTTACTTATTTCCAGGAAAAGGCAAACCACATGAGGAGGGACCTCCATTAGGCATCTTGAAGGTGTCAGGAAATCAAGTCACTAACACTGTAGTAGATATGGCAGGAAGAAATTCCCAGTAACAATCCTTCCAAAGCAACTTCCAGAATACCTGTCATACCTGCTGTGGATGACAGATTAGTGTGGTTATTTAATTCCTCTTTGTCCACCTCTCCTCTTTATACCTGTGTTGGGTGTTCTCAGAGTTCACAAGACAGAGCATTCAAGAATTTGACTGAAAACTGACCAGTCTGTGTTTATAACTGCACATCTGTCAGCCTTTCACTACACTTCCTCTACCCAACCACCAACACAAGAGCATCCAGCCTGGATGGAAGAAGACAAAAGGTAAAGCATAGTATGTGGTGAGTCACACAACATTGGTAAGTAGAAACAGGAATGGAAGGAGGAAGCAGCTAACCCATTCCAAGAGGGAAAGATCACTTCTCATCTATGTTGTTAAGGACAATGACCATATCTGTGGCATGAATTTTAGAAGAAAGTTGCTTTCTAAGAATTATATGATTAATGCTGTAACTATCTAGGAGACACCAACCAGTCCAAAAACCATTGTCTATTCATGGAGGTGTTCACCATTTAGTCAAGAACAACGCAGCTCAGTTTGCAAAACCTGTAGATGACCTTAGATGGCAGCAGGACCAGGGCTATCTGCAAAGAATCTCTCAGCCTTTGGTTTCACTACCCACTGCCACCAGTAGTGAGGACCTTGAAGTTATGGTCAAGGGAGGTGGAGGAAGCGCTTACAGGAATACTTTGAATTGGTGCACCAGACAATATTCAGGGATTCATCTTTGAATCTAAATGAATACGCCACAGCTGTCACCAACTTCATTAGGATCTGTGTGGATGAGGGTGTGCCTTCAAAACATGCCAAACCATAAGACCATAAGGTATAGGAGCATAATTAAGCCATTTGGCCCATTGAGTCTGCTCCACCATTTCATCATGGCTGATCCAATTTTCCTCTCAGTCCTATCTCCTGTCTTCAACCTCTGCCTTAAATATTCATAACAACTTGGCCTCCACAGCTGCCTGTGACAAAGAATTCCACAGATTCACCACTCTCTGGCTGAAGAAATTCCCTCTCATCTTCATTCTAAAAGGACTCCCCTCTATTCCGAGGCTGCGTCATTGGAAACATCCTCTCCACATTCACTCTATCAAGGCCTTTCACCATTTGATAGGTTTGATAGGTGTCAAGGAGGTCACACCTCATTCTTCTGAATTCTTGTGAATACAGGCCAACAACCCTCAAATTCTCTTCATATGACAATCATTAAATCATTTTTGAGAACCTCCTTTGAACCATTTTCAGTTTCAGCACACCCTTTCTAAGATAAAAGGACCCAAAATTGTGCTCAAACTGCAAATGAGGTCTCACCAGTGCTTTATAAAGTCTCAACATTACATCCTCGCTTTTATATGCTAGTCCTCTTGAAATGAATGCTACCATCACAATTGCCTTCTTCACCACAGACTCAACCTGCAAATTAACCTTTAGGGAATCCTGCGCAAGGACTCCCAAGTCCCTTTACAGCTCAGTTTTTTGTATTTTCACTCCACTTAGAAAATAGTCAACTCTTTTATTTCCTCTACCAAAATGCATGTCCATACACTCTGAAACTGTATTCCATCTGCCACTTTTTTGTCCATTCTCCTGATTTATCCAAGTCATTTATTCTGTAGCCTCTCTACTTTCTCAAAACTACCTGCCCCTCCACCTATCTTCATATCATCTACAAACTTTGTAACAGAGCCATCAAATCCATCATTGAAATCTTTAAAACATAAGGTAGAAAGAATCGGTCCCAACACAGACCCCCTATCGAACATCTCTAGTCACTGGCAGTCAACCAGGAAAGGCTCCCTTTATTCCCACTCTTTACCTCCTGCCAATCAGCAACTGCTAAATCCATGCCAGAATCTCTCCTATATTACCCATGGGCTCATAGTTTGTTAAGCAGCTTCATGTGTGGCACCTTGTCAAAGGCCTTCTGAAAATCCAAGTACACAACATCAAGTGATTCTCCTTTGTCTATCTTGCTTGTATTTTCTTCAAAGAATTCCAACAGATTTGTCAGGCAAGATTCTTCCTTGAAGAAACCATGCTGACTACAGCCTATTTTATCATGTGCCTCCAAGTATCCTGAGGCATCATCATTAATAATTAACCCCAACCCCTGAGAAGGATACTGATTGGGAGGATGAGGACCTGGATGTGTGGTACTGTATTTTAGATCCCTTCTGTTGGTTTTTAAAAGGCTTCCTAATCCTCTAGCTTCCCACTAATTTCTGCATTATTATACGCCTTCTCTTTGGCTTTTGTGTTGACTTTGACTTCTCTTCTTAGCCACGGTTGTGTCATATTGTCTTTAGAATACTTATTCTTCTTTGGGATATCTATTTCATGTGCTTTCCAAATTGCTTCCAGAAAATCCAGCCTTTGCTGCCCTGCCGTCATTCCTGCCGGTGTTCTTTTCCAATCAATTCCGGCTAACTCCTTGCTCATGCCTCTGTAATTCTCATTACTCCACTGTGATACTGATACATCTAACTTCAGCTTCTCAAATTTCAGGGTGAATTCAATCATATTTTAATCACACTCCCCAACAGGATTCTTTTACTTTAAGCTCTCTAATCAATCTGTTTCAACACACAACACCCAACTGAGATTAGCTGATCCCCTAGTGGGCTCAAACATATGCTGCTCTTTAAAGCAATCTCATAAGCATTCTAGAAATTCCTCGTCCTAGAATCCAGCATCAACTTGACTTTTCCGATCTACCTGCATAATGAAATTCCCATGACTTATTTTAAAATTGCCCAATTGCACTCATACTTTCTGTAGGTGAAGTGCTTTGAGAAACTGAAAATGTCCAGAATCAATTCCTGTCTAAGCAAGGACCTCAGCCCATTGTAATTTGCCTACTATCACAATTGGTGAACAGTGGATGCAATTTCATTGGTTCTCCATTCGGCCTTGGATCACATGGACAAGAACAGTACCTATGTCAGGCTGCTGTTTATTGATTACAGCTCAGCATTTAACACCATCAAACCTTTAGTCCTAATCAGCAAGCTTCAAAACCTGGGCCTCTGCATCTCTGTCTGCAAGTGGATCCTTTACTTCCTCATTGGGAGATCACTTCACTGACAGTCAACTCTGGCACACCTCAACAATGCATGCTTAGCCCACTGCTCTACTCTCTCTGCACAACTCTAATGTCATCTATAAACTTGCTGATGACTGAACTGTTGTTGGCAGATTCTGAGATGGAGACAAGGAGGCATAAAGAAGTGAGATAGATCAGATGATTGAGTGGTGACACAACAACAACCTTGCACTCAACATCAGTAAGGACGAATTAATTGTGGACTTCAGGAATGGAAAATCAAGGGAACACACACCAGTCCTCATTCAGGGGTCAGCGGAAAGGGTGAGCATTTTCAGCTGCCTGGGTGTCAACATCTCTGAAGATTTACCCTGGCCCAACATATTAATGCAATTACAAAGAAGGCATGACAGTGCCTGTAGCTCATTAGGAGTTTGAGGAGATTTTGTATGTCACCAAAGACGCCAGCAAATTTCTACAGATGTACCATGGAGAACATTCTACCTGGTTGCGTCCTCATCTGGTATGGAGGGGCCACTGCACCGGAATGGAAAAAGCTGTGTAAGATTGTGCACTCAGGCTCCTTCATGGGCACACTAGCCTCCCCAGCATCAAGAACATCTTCAAAAGGCAATGCCTCAAGAATGCAACATCCATTGCCATCACCCAAGCCATGCCCGCTTTTCATTGCCACCATCAGGGAGGAGACAGAATCTGAAGGCACATACTCAATGTTTTAGAAACAGCTTCTTCTCCTCTACTATTAGATCAATGAACCAACCCATGAACATTATCTCACTAATTTTTGCTCTCTTTTTTTACACTACTTTTTAAAATCAATTTCTATATTTTAAAGTTAGACTCTATTTTACAAGGTAGTCACACTTCCACACACTGTTCTTTCATTGAGTGCTCTTGCATTCCCTACAGCCACTCATGGCCTACAATCACAATTTAATTTAAAACATTATTACGGATTAAATATTTTCACATTAATTCTGATCTTTTTTTAAATAACTCAGGAACCAACTTACAAATATTAACTGCACCATTTGAACATTTCCATTATTTATTGGTGACCACAACTGGACACCACATTGAAGGCATGATTTCACCAGAACATATTGACCATAACATGTGTGGTATGCTTTGGTTATGTAGTTCATTAACTGACTACTGTTAACACTAAAAATTAGATCCTTTTTCAAATTATTAATTTTGACCCTTTGATCACAGCACGTGTAAATTACAATGTAACAAAATTATTGGTTCTCCATTAGGCAGTATTTAGTTGTCTGTCTGAATTCCTGTGGTAAATATCACGCATCTCTGCAAGATAATACACCACCGGCATGAAGTACTGAGATTTCTGGACTTTAGAAATGAGAGAGTTCAAAACATGCAGTTGTCCAGCCCACAGGTACACTATTCTTGCCAGCATAATTGTTCACTTAGATATGTATTAAAGGGTTTGCCAATGAAGTGAATATTGGGACGGACTCTAGTGAATAATAGATCCTCTCCAGCCATTTTATATTTTTTGCACAGAAGCATTTTGTTTCAGAATCCACGTTATCATGCATTCAGGTGGTCCCAGTCAGAATCTGAATTACCATCTCTACCTCCCAGAAGCACAACTTCAACTTCAACTTTGTTAAAGTATTATAAATCAACTGTAAAATCACAGCGACATATTTGATTATTGCCATCAATTCAGTACAATTACCATTTACTATATTTTGGTTATTACTTCCATTTCCCTCAACAATCAATCATGCTCATTATTTCAGCAATTTTCCAACACAGTGGTACTGTAATATATTCAAGACGCTACTTAAATGAGCTAATAAGAGTGCAGCTGTGCACATGATGCAAATCTTTACCAATTACTGTATATCCAACAAAAATACAACATAAATATCATGGGAACTCAACTATTATGGGAAGGCAAATACAGCTTTTGATGCTTGAGTCTCTAAGTAGATTTCCTTAATATCATGAAGTCGTAGTTTGTGGTCAGAATGAGTGACTTCACTATTCATTATCATTTTCAAAGCATGGTCATTTCTGATCTTTGTGAAACATCTTTTTCTGGAGCTGTATGACATAAACAAACTGGCAGAAAAGTTTTCAATTGTGATTTACAAACACTGAATCCAACTGAACTGAATTATTCTGACATATCTTGCTTCTTGCATTGCACAGGAAAGTGCTTTAGCAAATTAACCTTGGGCAATTTCAGCAGCTATGTGTCAAGGCACACATAAAGAAAAGAAAACTCAAGGGGAATGGAGAAGATCCCAGTGCAAAACATCAAAGCTGATCATTGTAAAAGAAAAGGAAAGGTAAATCAGCATGTAGTAGTAAGGGGAATTAACATTGGAGCACTTAAAGGCCTGGTGCATGGAGAAATAGTAGTAGAAAACTTAGCCGTTCCCATAGTTTTAATGTTCTGGAACCTTTGAGGGATGGGACTTTTACCTGATTTAGTGCAACTAATATGGGGATTGCACTGCAACATGACTCAATGTGTCATTTACACATGGAGCAATGGGAGAAAAAGAAAGTGGTAGGAAAGTGTGAAAGCCAGCTGGTGAAACAAACTTTGAAGATGGATGGATGTGTGGGTCGAAAGTAAAGAAAGAAACTAGTCAGGTGTGCGGAACAGAAAGGAGAAGACTGAACTGGCTGCAGGGGAGGCAAATCAGCTTTAGAATTCTGTCATCTCACTGCAGCCAAGATGAATGTAAAGATGAGTTTAATGTAGTTTTAGTGACTGGATAGGGTGAGGGGAAAAATAATTACCTACCTAATTCCTGGGCCGAGAGATGTTTGAAATCATTTTATGGTCACTTTTGAAACAAAGATCCCATGCACAAAAGATGCGCAAAGATGTCAAATTTTAAAATTATTGAACCATTTTCAGGTACTGAAAACAAGCATCGAGCCTGTACATTTATAAATGAGGGGAGTAATATTTCTGTTGTATGTCTCCTTTGAGAAATAGGACATTGTAGGATGGAGCAGAAGCCATACCTCCAGCAGCACTTAAAATGTAAACTTCCTTGAAAAAAATAGAATAAATTTCCCGTGATGACCAGACGAGATCCACCAACTCCACATGATCCCCAAACCCTCTTTTTACACTCTTCCCTTCCTAGCACTTAACTACTTATTTCAAAATCAATGTCAGTTTCTTACCTTGGCAGATCAGGTCACAAAAGCCCAGCATCAGAATCAGGTTTATTATCACCGGCATGTGTCATGAAATTTGTTAACTTAGCAGCAGCAGTTCAATGCAATACATAATATAGAAGGAAAAAAATAATAAATTAATAACAATAAATAAATCAATCAATTACAGTATACATATATTGAATAAATTAAAAATTTTGCGAAAAACAAAAATAATATATATTAAAAAAGTGAGGTAGTGTCCAAGGTTTCAATGTCCATTTAGGAATCGGATGGCAGAGGGGAAGAAACTGTTCCTGAATTGTTGAGTGTGTGCCTTCAGGCTTCTGTACCTCCTACCTGATGGTAACAGCGAGAAAAGGGCATGCCCTGGGTGCTGGAGGTCCTTAACAAGGACACTACATTTCTGAGACTCCACTCCTTGAAGATGTCCTGGGTACTTTGTAGGCTAGTATCCAAGATGGAGCTGACTAGATTTACAACCCTATGCAGCTTCTTTCGATCCTGTGCAGTAGCCTTCCCCCCCACCCCCCCCACCCACCCTCCCATACTAGAGAGTGATGCAGCCTGTCAGAATGCTCTCCACGGTAGAAATTTTTGAGTGTATTTGTTGACATACCAAATCTCTTCAAACTCCTAATGAAGAATAGTCACTGTCTTGCCTTCTTTATAACTGCATTGATTATAAATGCAACATAAGATGTCAGTGACAAAAATGATCCTCAGCCTTTAAACCAGGGTTGATACACAGAGGGCAATCTTCACACACTCCAACATCCAGCAACGTATGTAATTTACCGTCTTCTAAAATATTGTACAAGATGCTATTACAAGCTTTGAGCTCAAGATCATTCTGTTACACAACAGGTGACAGGTGACCTGAAGCATTAAAGGGGTAAACAATAAAAACACAGACCATTCAAGGAAGCAAAGGCAAAAGCATTTTATTCTCAAAGTTCATGATATGAAGTTGGATTATTCTAAGTGATTAGAAAAATATATTATTTCAATAAAAACTTCCCTTGTGCTGCTTATTTGTAAGAGGCAGTGTTTATGGAATAATTGCCTGCAATTCAATCCATCTCTAGGCTTGAATTGCAAATTGTTATATTGGACTGTAAATTTAAAGTTGTAGTGATGATATGAAAACACATTGATTCAGACCACCCACTTGTACTTCACAAGTACAAGCATGGTGACTAAACACAATCTTTTCTGTTATACATTGTCAGAAATGGCACCACATTCACAGCTACTCCTTGATAAATGAAAAGAAGCAGCAACAAATTAAATCTTAAAGATATGTTGTGGACCTTTTGTGTTTAAATCCAAACCATATTACACAAACTCTAGCGTGAAGAAACTTTTGTGGAAGTTCATTGAACCATAATCATTCATTAATAGGGACCATACCTGCAATGTAATTTAATGAAGCAAAAGTGAACAACCTCACAGCCAAAGCGTTGTACCAATTAACACGGAAACACTGGGTCCTTTGTCTGAGTTATGAGCAGCTGTACTGCTATTGGAAAGTTACCTCACAAACATAAGTATTAAATCGAAGGGTGTGCAAGCATTTTGTACTTAAATCAAGACATATTTGCCAGAAAAATGTCATCAAATTGTCCAGAAATTAATTGGATCTTTTTTTATTTGAGCAGCCATATGTATGCTTAGAAGAAAGTAATTAATAATCAGTCGTTAAATTTGTGCCAAAGAATTTAGAGTTGAAGTGATGGCTATTTCTGACCTATTGTGAATAGAACACTAGCGCAAACTCATTTGGTTGACTTTTCAGGAACAGCTTTTGTATGTTTGCACTCTCACTTCCCCTATCCTCCCACGTTCCATAACACAATTAAGTCTTTGAAGTAAATGTGGGATGCATTTTACAGGTATGGAGTGGTGCATGTGTTTTCCCCATGTGTTTAGGGCAGGCATCACTCCTTCATCAGCAGTTTTGCAAAGAAAATTTTGACATGAAGCAGCAATTTTTTCATGAAGTAGATTGCCGATTACTTCAGTGGCCACAAAACCCAAGGAAATATGTTTTCCAGTGAACATGAAAGAAAAGCTGTCATAAAAAAGGCATTCAAACCATTTAAAATACAATATATGCTTTAAGATTCCTTGATTTAAGTACTTTTTGCTCCAGGCTAAACGACATACCGACTGCTTGGAGTTTAATCATTATATCTGCACCTTTTAGTGAAGTTGACAATAATGTTTAAGATCTATTAAATACTTTTCAATTATGCAAAACTATAGAGTCATAGGGGTGTACAGCACAGAAACAGTGCCTTCAGTCTACTACATTCATGCCAACTTTTTGCCCATCCACATCATCTCATTTGCCCACATTAGGTCCATATCCTTCAGTACACTGCTTAATCAAGACCTTGTCTGAATGTCTCTTAAACATAGTGATTGTATCAGATTCCACCACATCCTGTAGCAGTGAGTTCCACTTTCAGTGAAATAAACATTCCTCTCACATTCCCTTCAAATTCCTTCCTCTCATCTTAGCCTATGTCCTTTTGTATTTGATGCCTTTATTGTGGGAAAAACACATTCTATCTATCCTATTTATACCTCTTACAATTTTATATACCACTGTCATTGGTCAGCCTCTTAAACTCCAGAAAACCAAATAAAGTCTAACCAATCTGTCCCGATAATTAAAGTCCACCAATTTAGGCAGTATTGTGTTGAATATCCATTGCACTCTCTACTTTGGTTCATTTATTATCAAAGTATGAATGCAGTATACATCTCTGAGATTTGTCTTCTCCAGATAGCCACAACACAAAGAAAACCATGGAAGTCATTCAAAGAAAAACATCAACACCGCCCCCTGCCCAAAAATAAAAAAAAACAAGTGACAAGAACATTACCCCGCACAATAAGAAACTAACAAATTGTGCCAAAAGGCAAGAATATCAACCCCCAAAACCCCACCCCCATTGCACAAAAAAACTAACAAATCACGCGAAACCACAACATAAAAGGAAGGCAACGTGATCATTAAACCCCCACGCAAAAAAAAATAGTGCAAATGGCAACACGAACATCAATCACCAAAAACCCCTCCCCCACACAAAAAAAACTGACAAATAACGTCAAATGGCAACAAAAACATCAACCTCCAAACAACAATAAATAGCAAATCACACCAAATGGCAGCAAGAAAGAATGGGAGAAAATAAAAACCATAAAACTGAGAGAGTCCACAGTCCTATCCATAAATCTCAGAACTTTGGTAACATCCTCCAGCAGCATTGAGAGTGAGAGAGACCAATTGAATGCAGAGGGCTTCCCTCCGGAGCATTGAGTGATAGGGCACCACACACAGACACCTTATCTAGCAGCAGCAAGAGATCCATCACTGCAGCGAACAAGAGGCAGGTAGTCGGCGCTGAACCCTCGCTTGCCTTCCACATTTGCCTCAATGTTTCAATCTTGCTTGACACTTTAATCAGTGAAATGGAGTCGATCATGGGCTCGTGCCTCATCAGTAAGCTCGAGGCCACTTGTGCTTATCTCCTGGAATTTTCTCGGAGACAGCAAAGTGTTAGACCACTCAATCGATCCCCAAACTGTAACTTGCAGGCACTACCAGTCCCAGAGTCACATTTGAGATAAAAAGAAGACCTAGAAGCATGGAAATAAACAGTTTTGTGGACTACCTTGAAGATGTCGCCTGAGGAAGCTTTGTTCACTGGTGCCATCTTGACCGGAAGCCACATTCTTCCTATAGTGTGCTGACTACAAACTTACAATACTACAAGTGCAGTCTAACCAATGTTATTTAAAATTGTAACAGAATGTCCCAACTTTTATATTGTATGCCTTGATCTATGATGGCAAACATACTATATGCCATCTTCACTTCCCCATCTTTCTGTATTGCCACTTTGATGGAACCCCAGGTCCCTCTATTCACCAACATCCCTTAGTTCCCTACCATTCACTGTATATGTCCTATTTGACTTCCCAAAATTATTCACCTTGCACTTTCCAGATTAAATTCCACCAGGTAATGCCCTGCCCAACTATACATTTATCCCATATCTTGCTGTCACTTTAGAAAAACTCCCTCAGTATCTACAACACTTTGAAAGTTTGTGTCATCCGCAAGTGGTGAGACCAGAGTCTGAGATCTGGAGGTTGGGGTCACATCATCAGCGAATCCAGAGTTCAGGGCCCCATCATCAGTTAGTCCTGGGGTCGATACCAAAGACAGAAGCCTGAAGATCAATACAAAGTTGAAAGGTGAAAGCCTGACAGCCAAAGCACAGGGCTTATGAGTCTGAATTCCACTGAAGAAGTCAGAATCCCATTGTCTGTGAGTCCACTGAGGGTTAGAGGCCTGTCCTGTAGTTGGAGGACAGTCTGTGTGCATGGGTGGGTGGGTGGGAGGGCGGAAAGGGCTTGTTTTGCTGTTGTTGCTTGTTGTGTTTGGTGTGTTTTGTTCTGCAGTGCATTGTTGGGCATGCTATCCTGGAGCAGGAATGTGTAGCAACACTTGTAGGCTGCCCCCAGCACATCTTTAGGTTAACACAAACAACACAGTTCACTGTGTGCTTCAATGCACATGTGATAAATGAATGAATCTGATTCTGAATCTCAAACTCATGGTTCGTAGCTCCTACATTCAAATCCAACTTATTAAAATGTGTGACATGTCCCGGTACCAATCCCTGTGGCACACTTCTGGTCATAGACTTCCTATCAGAAAAGCTACCTTCCACCACTACCATTTGCCTCCTTTCATCAAACCAATTTTGGATCTAATTTCCCACATGGCGTTGATACAATGTTCATTTAGATAGCATTTACCACTGTGCCTTCACCTTTCTTTTACAGTACTTAATTCTACCCCACCCCTCCAAATGCAATCAAAGTAGTGAGATGGGATTTCCTTACACAAAGCCATGCTATCTCCAATCAGCCCCAACTTCGGCAAACATACATAAATCCTATCCCTGAGGATATTTCCTAATAATTTCATTACCAGTGATGTAAGCTGAGTGTCCTGTTTTTGTAGTTTATCACTACTGCCCTTCTTAATGAAAAGAAAAACAAAAGCGATCTACCAGTCTTCCGTCTTACCTGTGGTTAACAAAATACCTCCTGCGGAGAGTTGGACCAGTGTCACAAGACTGTTCTCTTCACACTGAATGGGATCCTCCTGGTCACACTTACTTAAACTTCCTTTGCCCCAAGCATTGTATCCTGATGTCTCCCTTTCCAATCTGGGCCCCAGCTGTAATTTCCCTTAATTCCCATTGCACCCTGGGATGGGTCTCATGCAACTAACAATTCCCCTTTCTTTATAATTACCTGCTCCAGACAATCAACATAGCCCTACCTAAACTTATTATCTTCTACACCCTTCTCTTTGGTGAATATAGATTAGCAGTATTCATTCAGGATCTTATCTCATCCTCTTGCACGAACAGATTATCCATTTGCTCCTAAGGGGACCCTCTTTTGCCCTGCCTATGCTCTTGGTTCTGAAGTAGAACATTTTGGGAATGTACTCGTAAGATTATCGATATTTTGGAACAACTTTAGTGTTAAGTTAGAAGTTAGCAGTAATGAGGATAGTGTTTTGCTGATGATTCATTTTAATCAAAATGAGCGAAACAGTTTTTTTAAAATAGAAGGTCAATGGACTAAGCTATTGAACTCTTTGGGGAGGTTACACATTTGGCATTGGGAGATCTATTTCTATTTCTGTTGAGGTGACAAACCCAGTGTCACATGTTCTGCCATATGTGAATGAATAACTGCCTAAAAGGATGCACTTGCATGTAAAACAAGGCACCACAAGTATTTTGGGTGTTGCGGATCCAGTTCCATTATGTTTTAGCAGACAATGGGCATTGTATTAGTTTTATATTTAATCTTTGGTTATGACATAAAGTATGAAATACCGAAGCAAAAATTAAAGGATCATTTAGGGAGACTTGTCATCAGACTATGAAAAGTAAATTATTCTCTTTAAAATATGCTCTGTATCTTGATAACACATTCTTTAGCATTCTAATATACTCCATCCAAATACGCTTATTGTCTGGATAGTTTAATTATTATACCTCGGAACTTAGCACATGCAGAGGATCAAATGATGATATGGATATTTTTGGAATGTAGTGAAACTTGTCACATTGTTAAGATGGCATTTACGCAGGAAGCACAAGCAAAAGATTTGGAGTTTGTGGGTCATATGAGGGCTTCAGAAATAGCAGTGGCTACCTGTCTGCACTGTACTGCGGACGAGGATAACCAGGTCAAGCAGAAAACTTTGACACCACAATCTTTAGGTCTTCAGTAAGGTGCATGAACAGAAAAATATATAGTCATAACTTTGATTCTTTGCAGCTTTCAAAAACTCTGTCTCAGCTCAAAAAAATTATGGCTTACTGTCAATATTTTGCTCGAGTCAGCTTGATTGCAGACATATCACATGTGAAAGCATCTTTAATCCGAGCAGATGATTATCAAGTAAATTTCAATTACCAAAAGTTTATGAGAGGCCAGGGCCATAGTTGCCTCATAGGTTCTACCTTTAGTTTTCTGTTGCCCAGTTAAGATGGGTTTATCAGCAGGAATATAAAAGCCTGCTCATGATCAAAAGTAGTTCAAAGTTCAAAATAAATTATATTATCAAAGTACATATATGTCACCATGTACAACCCCAAGATTCATTTTTTTGTGGCCATACTCAGCAAATCTATAGGACAGTAAGTATAACAGGATTAATGAAAGATCCACCAAAGCACAGAAGACACCAAACTGTGCAAATGCAAATATAAATAAATAGCAATAAATAATGAGAGCATGAGATAAAGAGTCCTTAAAGTGAGATCAATGATTGTAGGAGTATTTCAATAATGGGGCAAGTGAGTGTAGTTATCCCCTTTTGTTCAAGAACACAGCTCTAATTCCATTTTGAAAGTCCTGGAACTCTTGGACCTTCTACCTGATGGCAGCAGCAAGGAGAGAGCATGGCCTGGGTGGTGAGGGTTTTTGATGATGGATGCTGCTTTCCCATGACAGCATTTCATGTGGATGTGCTCAGTGCTTGAAAGGGATTTACCTGTGATAGCCTGGGCCTAATCCACTACCTTTTGTAGGATTTTTCATTTAATGGTAGTTGTGTTTCAATTTCTCAGTTTCTCCTGTCATTTTGAAAAGTTTCAGTTTGTTAGGTTGATTGTTGTAGTTTTCTGGGATGACACTATTTCTCATATCAGCACTGATTACAGCTGAAGGAGAAAGCACTACTGACCTCTATGAACCCACAGAAAGCCACATTTTTAATAATAAGGTCATTTGGACCATCAAGTTAGAGAAAGGTACTTATCCAGAAAATGGATTTCACCCCGCTCTGATGTACGGAATGTAGGTATATCACCAACAATTTCACAGATTCCCAGCAAAATAACATCATGGTTTCTGTGCAAATGATAAACAGCAGGAGGTCCTGAAACTTATGGCACATCCCGACCCACCTTTTTCCACCGCAAATCACACCTTTTCCCTATTTTTTTTTCTTGAATCCAATGAAAAATCCATTCATTTATCTATTCCAGATTCCTTTATTAAAGCCCTTCTTAAAAATCTACGTCAACAATATTTACTGCATCATTATTGTCTGCTTTGCCTGCAGCCATGTCCAAAAATAAATGGTTGGTTAAACAAAACTTTTCCTTTAGAAGTCCACAATGATTATTGATAATTATACCTGCTTTTTGACGTTCTTTTGTTCTACCTTTTGTGCTTCCTGCACCTGCTGTTGGGCTGAATTCTACATGGAAGCGCTCAGGCCAATTTCTTGCTAGGTTCCCTTTCACCTATCCGGGTTGAATCTTTTTATTAAAACACTCCATTTCTTATGAAGAACTGGTGCAGACAGATGCAATATCATGGTGACATCGCATATCATGATCAGACATATTGACGATCAAGTATATCTGCGGAATCCCATCTCATGGGCGAGTAGCAACTCCACATTAAGCTAATCAACGAAGGATGCTCGACAGTTGTGGCAGGGCTTGAATGCTATCAGCTCTCATAAAGCAATATCAAGCAACGTAGCCGACAACAGTGGCTATGCTTCCAAATGAGCTTAATGCCTTCTATGATAACTTTGACTGCCAAAGTATAACAGAACCATCATGAACTCCCTCCGCCTCTGACGATCCTTTGATTTCAGTTTCTGGGGCTGACATGTGAGCATCCTTCAGGAGGGCAAACCCAAAAAAAGCGTCGAGCCCAGATAGGTTACCTGGCCAAGTACTAAAGACCCGTGCTGATTAACTGACTGTAGTGTTCACTGAGATCTTTAGCCTCTCATTTTGGCAGTTTGAAGTACCCACCTGCTTCAAACAGGCTTCACTTACACCAGTGCCTAAGAAGAACATGGTAACCTGTCTCGGTGACTGTCATCCAGTTGTGCTTACATTCACAGTGATGAAGTATTTTATGAGGTTGGTAAGGAAACATATCAACTCCTGCCTGAGAAGTGACTTGGACCTTCTCCATCTTGCATACCGACACAACAGGCCCAAAGTAGATGCAATCTCATTGGCTCTTCAGTCAACCCTGGAACACCTAGACAGCAAAGATACATACATCAGGATGCTCCTTATTGACTACAACTCAGCATTCAATACCATCATCCCCTCAAAATTAATCAATGAGCGGCAAGATCTTGGCTTCAATACCTCCGTGTGCAATTGGATCCTCACTTTCCTCACTCTGTTTGGAGTCTCTATTACAGGTGCATGACAAGGCTGTGTGTTTAGCCTCCTGCTGTACTCACTTTACACTATGACCGTGTGGCTATGCACAGCTCTAATTCCGTTTTCAAGTTTGCTAACAACACTACCGTTGTAGGATGAATCAAAGATGGTGATGAATCAGCATGTAGAAGGGAGATTGAAAATCTGAATGAGTGGTGCCACAACAACAACCATTTACTCAACGTCAGCAAGACCAAGGAGCTGATTATTGACTTCGGGAGGAGGAAACTGGAGGTCCATGAGCCAGTCCTCATCAAAGGATCAGAGGTAGAGTGGGTCAGTAGCTTCAAATTCCTCTGTGTTATCATTTCAGAGGACCTGTCCTGGGTCCAGCACATAAGTACAATTATAAAGAAAACATGACAGCACCTCTACTTTCTTGGGAATTTGCAAAGATTTGGCACAAGATCTAAGACTTTGACAAACTTCTAGAGATATGGTGGCGAGTATAGTGACTGGCTGCACCATAGCCTGGTGTGGAAACACCAATGCCCTTGAACAGAAAATCCTACAAAAGGTAGTGGATACAGTCAGCCCATCACAGGTAAAGCCCTCTCCACTACTGAGCACATCTACTTAGAGCATTATCACAAGAAAGCAGCATTCACCATCAGGGATCACCACCACCTAGTTCATGCTGTTTTCTCACTGCTGCCAACACGAAAAAGTTACAGGAGCCTCAGGACTCACACCACCAGGTTCAGAAACAGTTATTACCCCTCAATCATCAGGCTCTTGAACCAAAGGGGATAACTTCATTCAACTTCAGTTGCCTCATCACTTTCAAGGACTCTTTATCTCATGTTCTCAAAACTTAATGCTTATTTATTTGTTATTACTAAAACTTTCTTATTGTATTTGCACAGTTTGGTGTCTTTTGAACACTGGTCGAATTCCCAGTTTGCGCAGTCTTCCATTCACTCTATTCTGGTTATTATTCTATTGTAAGTTTCTTGAGCATGCCCACAGAAATGGAACCTCAGGGTGTGCTTTGTACTTTGATAATAAATTTACTTTGAACTTTAAACATATTGTAAGCATTATTAGCTGTTCTAATTCAGTGCTAGTGGATTATTTTTGTGGAAGAGATGAGTATGATTCTACTGCTATTCTTGGTAATAGAGGACCAAAAAAACAATATTTATGGTCAGACAATATTCACAAAGGCACATGATCTGTTGGACTTCATCCACCCTGGCAGAGGTACAATGAGATACACTGATACAGAGATACACTGACCTTTAAGAAAGCTACCCACAAATATCCAGTAATCTCCAAGGCATTTGCAAATAATTTTCAAACCCACTTGTCAACAGGGATCTCTGTAGCATCCAGAGACAAATATGTCATCCAGGCTAACAAAGCAGCTAAAATCTCTTAGAAACAGCAAAGCTGGAAGTAAAAACTACATTAGTTCCGAATATTTTAAAATATACATTACAGAGCACAAATGACATGATATATTGGTTAAGTTAAAATAAAAGATCTAAACAAGGTCATATCTTGTGGAATTTATTTTAGAGATTCATTGGTTAAGGGAACAGGGAAGAGATTCTGTGGAGAGAATGAAACTCCAAATGATATGTTTCCCTGAATATTTTTGTTCAAGAGATATCTTGGATCGGGTCCACTACATTCCTAAGCAGGACATCAAGGGTAGTGATCTCTGGATTACTGCCTGTGCCACACACCAGTGAAGGTGAGAATAGAAAGATGTGGCAGACAAATGCATAGCTGAAGAGTTGATGTAGGGGCAGGGATTCAAGTTTTTGGATTTTTTTCTGGGCAAGACGTGACCTGTACAAAAAAGGGGCTACACCTGAACTCAAGAAGGATCAATATTGCTAAAGCTTTTGGCTTTAAGTTTGCTAAAGCTGTCAGGAAGGGTTTAAATTAGATTGGCAGAGGATGAGAAAATTTGTTTTTTGCAGCAGCAGCAGCAGCAAAAACATAACATTGCTACAGTAATGTGCAAAAGTTTTAGGCATCGTATTTATATATATGTGTCTAAGACTTTTGCACAGTACTGTACTTACATTTTTTTAGGATCAAAGATTTCATCAGCAATAAAGAAAGAAAAAAAATGACGAATTCACATTGCATTATTCAGAATGCCACAAAGCACTGAAAATTCAGTGAAGTACTTTGAAAGTGCAGTCACCATCAAAGACAAAGGAAATGCAGCAAAATTGCCCTGGATGTTAAACTCCAAACAACAGCAATGCATTTACCAGATAATCTCTTTTCTATTGGCTGGAGGTTCATTCATCCTCTAGCTAAATTCTCTCGATGAGCCTTTTTCCATTCACCTGGCAGAAAATCTAGCTATGTAAAGAAAATCTAGCAATTTAAGAACTCTCCCAAAATACAGCACCTCCAAAGGTTTGTAAAAGTGCAGACTAGATTTTGGTGCCTGAGAGGGTAACTGAACTCCTGAATACTTGCTTAGCATGATAAGATGAATACATTCACGATTGTCACGCAATTCACCATTTTTGTTGGTTCACAATGGAGAAAGTTGCACCAATTGAAAGGCTGAAAGCTGTGGTATTCTTTATACATACCGTGGGTTTCTAATAACAAAATATATTGTGGAAGAATAGAACTAGAACTTTTATTTACAACAGCAACAGCAGCCATGTTTTAACATGCAAGCTTCTCGATCATTCTGTCATTTCTGCGCGTGCTCAGAACTCTGTCCAATCATGTTCTGACACGTGACACATGATATCACCACATCTTCCTTAAAAAGAAAAACAAATGGCAACATTAATCAAAACAAATGCATAATCTAACATGTCTCTATCAGTCTCTCTGGGGATTTTCGAACACGAGTAGATCTTCTAAGTGGTTCACACAGTTCTTGTGTTTCGGTGTTATTTTCATGTTTTGTCTGGTCTGCATCAATTAACAGAAACTCTGAAGTTGGCTCTTTTTTGAGGTCCTTGAGAAGCAATCGCAATTCATTCATTAACTATGTAATTTCTTTTTTATGCTGAGACTTCATAATTTCAATAAAACTTCTCAATTCCTTCACATGTGCATTCACTTCTTCAATTGGATCCTGATTCTTGTTACTTTTTGGCTTCAGATCAGTATTGTGCTGTACCGGCAAGTTTGGTTTTGGTGGCAATGCTTTGTCAGATGCTGGTAACAAAGGGATGGGTCTAAGAATTTTCTTTATGACTTCTTTTACTTTTGCCATGTTGAAATCAAATTCTGTTCTCTCTCGCTCTTTCCTCAAGTCACTGTATTCTGACTGTGTCACTGTCCAAGACTAAGACTCTTTTCACCAAATTCAGTCTCTCACAGGCAGATAAAACCAGTATTGACTGTACATTCCTTGGCACCACCACAAATGAAAGCATGTGTAAAATATTTTTGTGTGATACTTTTGCCACACGTGTTCCTTTAATTGGAATGTCTGCACCTGAATACCCAGTCACTTTTATATTTGTCTTATGTAACTTTGGTCTTGGCTTTAGTGTATTAAACTCAGATTCTGCAAGAACATTTACTTGTGCTCCAGTATCCAGTTTAAACAGAATATTGCTTTGGTTCACTTGCAATGGAATAGTCCAGTCATTCTTACTTTGTTTATTTTCACAAAGCACATTGATATAAAACTCCTCACGTTCATCTTCAAGCACTGCATTTACATGTTTTATTTCCTTTCTAGTTCAGCAACAGCGTGAAAAATGTTTACTCTTACTGCAGTCATTGCACATTTTCCCATATGCTGGACACATTTTTGGCTAATCTTGCCGCCCACAGCGATCAAAAAGTTTTTTTCTTTCAGATGATGTCTTGCTCTCTGTCGGTTTTGTTGCCATTTTATTATTTTTTCCAACATTTTTGTGCTTTTCCACACCGTCTATGCAGCTCTCAATAAGAAGCTCTTTAGCCTGTGACATCGCAGTCTCCAAAGCTTTACAGAGAATCAAAGCTTTTCCAGATTTACATCTGGTTCTTTTAAGAGTCTTTCTCTGAGAGCATTATCCAGAATGCCGCAAACAATTCTGTCTTTAATGAGAGAGTCCATCTGTCCTGCAAACTCGCAAGTTTTACTGCAATTTCTCAATTCCATAACAAATTGATCAATCACTTGACCAGCTTTCTGCTTGCGTGTAAAGAATTCATACCGTTCATATGTCACATTGTACATCAGTATACAAAATGCGTCAAATTTGTCCATTATCGCTTTTTGATTCAAATTATCTCCATTCTTAAAAGTAAAATGGTCATATACCTTAATTACGTGGTCCCCTATTACATGGAGTAGGATCGCTGCTTTCGTTTTTTCTGATTTATTTTCTGCTCCAATCGCCGATAAATACATTTCAAAACGCTGTTTAAATTTTTTCCAGTTTTCAGCCACGTTCCCAGTCAGTTGAAGTGTTTTCAGAGGTTCCAACCCTTCCATTTGTAAGTCTGTTAGCAAACACTAAAAACGTTCGCATTCTTTTTTTTGGATTATCTTCGCTTCTCCTGTGTTTAGCAAATGTATTATTCTTCCAAACCGACTTCTGACACCATGTTGTGTTCTTTATACATACCGTGGGTTTCTAATAACAAAACATATTCTGGAAGAATAGAACTAGAACTTTGATTTACAACAGCAACCACATTTTAACGTACAAGCTTCTTGATCATTGTCATTTCTGCGCATGCTCAGAACTCTGTCCAATCACGTTCTGACACATGGCACGTGATACCACCACAAAAGCAACTTTTGGAATTCCCTCATTTAAGTGTGGATAGTGAAGGTTGCCATCAGCTTCGGGATGTAATGACCACCAAGCCCAAGATTTTACAATTGCAAAGCCTAGGACACAACCTGCATTTCCCAGTGGTACTTTCTCTCTATTCTCCTAAACATCATGAAGATCACCTCTTCAGGCTGCAGTGTGGGATTACATTAAGCACTTCTTTACCTGAAGGATGGATTGTGTCACACTCCCAAAACATTTACAAAAAGGTTAATTCTATTCAATGTTACAATGGCTTTATATTCTTGGTTTTCAAAATAATTTCCTTCAATTACTAATTACTCCCAGTTGGACCAATCTCTGAAGTAGAAGTGGAAACTGTTGGAAATACACAATATAATAGCAGCGGAAAAAAGCCATTAATATATAATTTATAGGATGATTCTTCTGGGATCAATTTGGTTTTCCCTAGCATTTTGATTTTTTTAATTTTAGGCTCACAACAATTATTTTTCTGCACGTAGTTGGAACTCATCATTTGAGAATACATACTGCTGCAATCCTATTTTGATGGAGATTAATAATCTCCAGTTTGAAATATTGCACTGAGAACAGGTTATTTTTGTTACTTACTACCCATCTCAGGAATATGCAAAATGATTGCTGCAGCTCTGATACTAATTACTTTCAACATGTAAGTTCTTGCAGCAAAATGTTGCATTACATAGTTAAGGTACTGAAAACACACAGTATATTCATTATTTATCTGTTTTTAGTGTTAATTTTTCAATGCACATTTTCGTCCCGTGGATAAAGTAGGACAGTCAAAAAGAATGAGAGACACTCATTTTTATTCTGCAGTATTGTAGATTGTAGTAGCCTTTTCCCCCCTTTTCATTCACAGGCCAAAGTTTCTGCTAATAGGTTGAAATGACCAGATTTACGACCACAGGCACTGAATTCAAAATACATAATATGCTGATCTATACTTATTTTGAATATTGAATCCAGTAAATGTTTATGTGCTGTAGGTTTACATTGATTTTTTTTAAAAAAAACTTCAGTTATTCATCATTTAGATGTTTAGTGGTTCATTTCCCACTCCTACCACGGGCTTTGAGGAAGTGTTCAAGCTCAACATTCACTTTAAATGATGATGTTCACCAGACTGAACTCAATGGTAAGGGGTCCCATGAAATGATGAGAGAAATGAGAAGATAGTCAGCAGCATTGGAAAGCACATGGAGAAGACTTCTTGAGAGGAATAGCTGCTGGAGAAATGGTATAGCAGATAATTTTATAATGGGGCTAAATATCCATCCCACTCCTTCTCTGATCTAAAGGTCTATTGAATACTGTACCTATAAAATAAGGGCCAAAACAAGTCCGAGGAAAGATTCTACATCTTCTGTCTGGCCAAGTTGCAGCCTTCTGGACTTTATATTGAATTTACATATTCAGGTAACTTGGTTTCTGTCTGCATCAGTGGCAGGTCTGTGTTCTGTTTTTCACTTCTCTCCCCTCCCCCAGCCCCCTACCCCCAACCCTCCACGAGTGCAGGACATGCTCAGCCTGACCGGCTTTGCATTTCACAATTCCTATATTCTTTTGACCACGTTCACACTCTCTAATTGCTCCCATTCACTCACTAATCAGACAGCTTATCCCCATGGTTACCCTATCAGAGAAGTTCCCACACCTTCACTCCAATTTAATAATCTTATTTATTTTCCTTCCCATTTCTGACAAAGAGACTTCAAACGGAGAAATTAACTCTGTTTCTCTTCCAACACCACCAGCCTGACCTGCTGAGTATTTTCTGCATTTTCTATTTATATTTTAGATTTCATAGCAATTGCCATTTTTTTTAGTTTTTGTTTACTGTGGGACCAATTAGCCTCCTGATAGCTGAACATAAATGGCTGTCATTAAGGATTATCCTACTCACAAACCATTATAATTACAAAGATTTAACCTAGAGGACAATAGATCAGGATGTGTTTCAAAAGTACGGTACTGCCTTGATGCCCCATAATGTTACAATTTATTTTTTGAACTTAATGGTGCTGACTTGAGACAATGAATGGGGAAACTATAAATTTATTAGGTTTCAGTGTCTGTTCATTATTCAGTGAATTACACTAGAACTGTTCTTGATTGGATGCCAAGCCAGTGTGATCAAGCTCTGTGGGATTAATTCAATGGTCAAATAAATCACTACTACCTGAAAATGGCCTTTCAAAAAAATTGCCTGTGTAGCTGGCACCTTGAAATTGTATTGCACCAATGGCCAGCTTCCTGGGATTCGCAATTAAGAGAAAAATAAAACATCTGGAATTACAATGCACTGTAAGAATTAGATAGGAAATTTTCAACATACAGAGAAGCCATTCAGCACATATTATCCATGTCACAGGAAAGTATTACTAAGCTACTAAGCTACTTCCAAGCCTTTTCTCTCCAGCCTTGTGGATTATGACACATTCCATGTACCTTTTTAAATTTAATGCAGTATGTTGCCTCTTTCACCTCTGGCAGCGAACTGCAGTCCCTGCTGCGCTTTGAATGAGAATAGTTTTCCGTACCTTTCTCTTAATCTTTCAACCTATTATTTTAGGTCTAATGGTCGATGGTGACTGACTGTTCTTCTAAGAGAAATACATCCTTCCTGTTCACCCAGTCTAGGCCTCTCATAATTTTATACACCTTGATTAAATCTCCCTCAGCCTCCACCATTCTAAAGAAAGCTAGCCAAGCCAATCTTTCTTCCTGACTTAGCTAAAAATGCCTTCATAAATCTCTGTATAAAAGATGTGAGTTCATTCACCCTTAGTTACAAAACTTGGATTCAAGTCAAAAACAGACTTTGTTTCAAATTCATGTGTGTTCCAATAAAAAAAAGGTAAAAATAAATTCAGAGGTCAAAGCAAGACAGGATTGGCAAAGGCTGAAGAGTGCAATTAGGCCAAGTCCACCCCTGGAGTTAGTCAGGCAGCAAATCTGACACAAGAAAATACCATGACAAAATCATTTGTGTTTTTCCTTAAAGTAGAAGAGGAGAATAATACAGTACATTAGAAAATGAAAGAAAATGGCATTATAGAATCAATCAACTTCATTCTGATTGCTGAGGTTGGATTACAGCTCTGAAATTCCTATTTATAAGACATTTACACTATATTTCTTATTTTATCATGGATGCAATTGACAAGTACATTCAGTTTTTCTGACTGATGGTTGTAAGAATACAGAAGAATTAACAATTTGAATACAGTCAGCGTGCCTTGAAAAATCAGACTGAAGAGGTAGACTGTGGTTTGCCAGGTTACTGTCAATAAAAATTCTGCAGACAACCGGTCAGTCAACTTAGTTCTGGAAGTTAAATATTGTTTTTATTCATTTTATTATTGTCACATGTACCAAGATACAGTGAAAGACTGGCCTTGCAAACTGTACATACAAATCAAATCATTGCACTTTGAAGTAATACAAGGTGAAACAATACAAAATGCAGAATTAAATGTAAGAACTACAGAGAAAGTGCAGTGCAGGTAGACAATCAGGTGCAAGATCCAAATGAAATAGATGGAGTGGTCAGGAAACAATCTTATTGTATCTTTTTATAGCCAGAACATTCAAATGAAAGCTTTGAACAGACAGAAAATGCTGGAGGTTAGTCTAGGGTTTTTTTTTAGTTTCAGTAAGACAAGTTACTGATGTGGGGAAACATGAATGTTCCTTATGATGTATTATTAGGCAATTTTACTCAAGAGAACTGAATCAACTATGTTTATTTACTTTACTGCTTGAAGAAGATTAGGAACTTAGTCATGCGACTCAAATATTTCTTTCAATGCAACACATACTGTATGCAAATCAACATTTATGGAAAGGAACATAATTCATGCAACTCTGGAAATTCAATCAGACATATTTCTATCATGAACTGTGGATCACACATAAATGGTATATATTCTGCAGAAGATCTGTGCCTAATAACATTATTGCTAAGGAGATTCCACCATGTATTCTTGTTTGATACATTAAGAATAACTGGATTCTGTTTCACTACTGGATCTGCAGCAGCTGTTTTAAAAGCAGACTCGCTGAACAATTTTTTCCCTGAGTTCATTGCAAGAGATTCCAAGCAATGCTCAGGACCCCTTCACTGCCCATCTCTGCCAGTTCTGGTACTGCATCTCCTCTTCTCCCCACTACTGCATTATCAAGCTCAATGTCCTCATGTCAACCTGCTCTTGGCTCTGATCCTCCAATGGGACCTAACTCCAATCCCAACTCTTGTACTCTCATATGAATCTCTGCTCTCAAAGGCAGCCTCCATTCCATCATCTCAATCCAATGAGTTAACTGTTGAGTTCTCACCCCGTGACCCAGAGACTCAATCCTGCTCACAGAATGGTTAGTATTTCCATTCATTTATAGAAAATCCACCTTGAATCTGTGAAACTTTATCCTGGGGCGTTATTTTGAAAATAACTGATTAGTTTATCTCCATGAGTACCAAAGAATTTCTAAGCATAAACATTTTCTCAATTCACTTTAAGAAATGTTGAAGTGGAATGGTATCACAGAAGTTTACAGTATATTAGGAAGCATTGCCTGTGAGGGTCTTGGTAAAAGTAGTTATATTCTCATTTCCAGTTTTCTGTCTTAAACCTTGAAATAAAGTACCTGCTTGGCATTCTTTTAAAATCAATTGTGTAATGAGCTAACATTATTGAATCTAGTTTTGCAGGAAGATAATTGGTTACATTCAATGAGTGGGAAATTAATTTTTGCACAGACCTCTAAATCTTTTGCCGATGATTGGGCATCAATGACTTTTGGTTAACATTCTAGAGGAAACAGCCTTTGTCAACCATATAAAACCTCTAATCTTCTTTAAAACTTTAATTTGGTCACTCCTTAACTGTTCACATTAAACTTCATATGACAATAGATTAGAAATTTGGGCATTTTTCAGTGTGATACATGAGAATCATAAGACCACAGATGAAGGAACAAAATTAGCCTATTCGGCCCATTGAGTCTGCTCCACTGTTTGATCTTGGCTGATTTACTATCCCTTTCAACCCCATTCTCCTGTTTTCTTCCCATCCTTAACACCCTTACTGATCAAGAATCTATCAACTTCTGCTTTAAATATACTCATTGTTCCTAAAAGGCAATCTAATTACCATGATATCCGGACCTAGAAAGTATTTTCCAAATTTTTCCACTTACTCCTCCTTAATATTGCCCCAATAACTATGCTAATCTTTCTCTCTGCATCTAGGCTCATTACAACTGTTCTGTAGTGTGGCACCCAGAATCATCAGCAATACTCCAGCAGAGGCTAAACCATGACTTTGCATGACCATGACTAGCACATTGCATTTGTGCCCAGGAGCCATGCTTCTTTTTTTATAAACTGAAATAGCTTGCATGTTTTTTTAGGACTGGCATATAAAGACAAAAAAATCCTTCCGCTTCTCCACACCTTTCAAAGTCGTGTCATTTATAGCACGCTGATTTTCCCAAGGTGCATCATTTCACACTTCTCTGCATTGAACTTCAGCTGTCGTGCTTCTGTCCATTTCACTAACACATCTTTGTCATCATGAGGTCTGAGTACATGTACAAAGGACACAAATATCAGCTACAGATTGCAAGTACATTGTTAATACCGTTTTACATTCACTTTTCAGCTGCAGGGGAACAACTTAAAAGTGAAAGGTCTTCAGACCAGCTTGATTTTTGCTGCATGTGAGAGATCATTCCAAGCAAATTATTTTAAAAAACAATATATATTAATTAGCAAAAAGTTGTCAGATAGGTTCTTTTTAAGATTATGGAGTTTGAAGTTGTAACAAAATTCCTAATTAAATCATAAGAAAATTCTTCCAAGGTAAAACATTAATGAATGTGTTGTCAGCCAAGTAAGCTGTGCTCTGGCTTTTAAAGTCTGTCAGCTGAACAACTGGAAAGCTACTATTTTAGTCTCTGCCAACACCCATTATGTTGAAGGTCGTCAGTGACAGATCTCAGCATTGTAAAAAAGGTGCTTCAGTATCTTATACCCAGAGTATTCTTTAAAAAGACCTTATCTGATGTAGGAGAACTGGGATAATATCAGAAATATTTTAAAAAATGCCTACATTAATAGTACTGAGGTTGAATCAGAAATCTTCATTAAAGCACAAGAAATAAAGGGCTACCTAGCCCATTAAGCCTGCTCTGCTATTCTGTAAGATTTTGGCTGATCTGGCTGTGGATTCAGCTCCATCTATCTGCCTTCAATAGGGAATAGTGACTAAATTACTGATATGCCTTGAATAAAACCCAGGCAAAAAAATGCATATCTTCATCCACATGTGTAAGCTTTGAATAAATACTATTTTTTTCTTTATTTATTGAGATACAGAATGGAATAGGCCCTTCTGGCCCTTCAAACTGCACCACCCAGCAATCTCCAACTTAACCCTAGCTTAATCACGGGATAGTTTACAATGATCAACTGGTACATCTTTGGACTGTTGAATGAAACTGGAACAGCTGGAGGAAATCCATGCAGTCATGGGGAGAACGTGCAAACTCCTTACAGACAGCAGTGGGAACATAACTAAACATTTTTAAAAACACCAAACTAAGCTTTTATGCCACCAGGGTTTGATCAGTAATCACCAATATTTAGCTTTCACCTACAGAGGAGGGATATATTATAAAAATCTATGTACAACTAGTGGAGCATGGTATGGTAGTGTAGCAGTTAGCTATAGAGCACCAGCTGTAAGATTAGGTTCAATTCCCACTACCGTCTGTAAGAAACTTGTAAGTTCTCCCCATGACCGCATACATTTGCTCCAGGTGCTCCAGTTTCCTCCCACAGTCCAATGATGGAAGAGTTTGCATTAGTAACTTGTGGGCATGCTGTGGTAAGACCATAAAACCCAGGAATAGAATTAGGCCATTTGTCCCTTCAAGTCCACTCTGCCATTCCATCCTGACTGATTTATTATCCAATTCTCCTGCCTTCTCCCACTACCTTTGATGTCCCAATTCATCAAGAATCTAACAATCCTTGCTTTAAATATGTCTAATAATTTGCCCTCCACAGCAGCCTGTGGCAATGATTTCCATAGATTCACCACCCTCTGGCTAAAGAAATTCCTCCTCATCTCTGTTCTAAATGGATTTGCCTCAACTCTGAGGTTGTCCGCTCTGGTCCTAGACTCTCCCACAATAGGAAACGTCTTTTCCACATCCACTTTATTTAGTCCTTTCAATATTTGATAGGTTTCAGTGAGATCTCCCTTCATTCTTCTGAACCCCAGCAAGTACAGGCCCAGAGTCATCAAATGCTCCTTATACGTTAGCCTATCATTCCCTTGAAACGCCTCTGGACCCTCTCTAATACCAACACATCTTAAATAAGGGGCCCAAAACTGCACACAATACTCTAAGTACGGTCTGAGCAATGTGTTACAAAACCTTAGTGTTACATCCTTGCTTTTATATTTAAGTCCTCACAACTTGAATGATAACATTATATTTGCTTTCCTCACCACCAACTCAACCTGCAAGTTAAATTCATGGAATCCTTCAGCAGGATGCCCAAATCTCTTTGCACCTATTTTTTGAATTTTCTCCATGCTTAGAAAATAGTCTACGCGTTTGTTCCTTTTACTAAAGTGCATGAACATGCACTTCCCTCCACAATATTCTATCTACTACGGTACTTCTTTGCCCATTCTCCAAATCTGTCTAAGTCCTTCTGCAAATTCACTGCTTCCTCAACACTACATGCCCCTCACCTATCTTCATATGGTACACATACATGGCCACAGATCCATTAATTCTCTTATCCAAATTATTATCATATAACACATTTTCTCGTAATAGTTACGGTAAACAATCACCACAAACAATGGAGAGGCAAACGAAAGCAAGGCTGAGTCAAGGTTCAAAGCATTAGGGTGTAAGGCAAAGTTGAGGTAAGGTCTGGGCAGGGTCGAGGTATGTTCAAGACAAAGTGGGGGTGAGCAAAGCGGAGCAAATTTGGAGTGGAAGAGTGGCAGATTCAAGGCCCGTCCACCTAAACCGAGAGCATGGTTAAATCAATCCAAGCATTAGTCCAATTTGGAAAGGTTGGGTATAGGCCGAAGCATAGCAGTGGGATCCAGGCACAAACAAGGCCTGGGTCCCAATACGAGGAACGATCAGTTGTATGGCTGATTTAAATGCCGGGCCAAATGGATTGAAAAGGCAGGGTGTCAGGACAAAAGACGAGGGGCGGGCCAGTTCTGTTCACTGCTGCATGATGTTTACTCATCTCTGCACTGAACTGAAGCTGAGGCTGTAGTCTACTCCAGCTGATCCGGGCTTCACGTCTATGGACTCTTCATGTCAATGTGATGCTGAGGCTTTATAAGGCACTGGTGAGGCCTCACCTTGAGTATTGAGAACAGTTTTGGGCCCCTCATCTTAGTGAAAATGTGCTGGCATTGGAGAAGGTTCAGAGGAGGTTCACAAGGATGATTCCAGGAATGAAAGGGTTACCATACAAGGAATGTTTGATGGCTCTGGGTCTGTATTCACTGGAATTCAGAAGGATGAGGGGGCATCTCATTGAAATCTTTTGAATGTTGAGAGGCCTAGACAGAGTAGATGTGGAAAGGATATTTAGGACAAGAAGGCATGGCCTCAGGATAGAGGGGCGCCCTTTCAGAACAGAGATGTGGAGGAATTTCTTTTGCCAAAGGGTAGTGAATTTATGGAATTTGTTGCTACATGCAGCTGTGAAGGCCAGGTCATTGGGTGTATTTAAGGCAGAGAATGATAGGTTCTTGATTGGACATGGCATCAAAGGTTATGGGGAGAAGGCTGGGAACTGGGCTCGAGGAGGAGATAGAAAAAAGGATCAGCCATGATTAAATGGCGGAGCAGACTTGATGGGCCAGGTGGCCTAATTCTGCTCTGATGTCTTATGGACTCACTTTTGTTCTGAATGCTATTTGCTTATTTGTATTTTTTGCGCAATGAGTTTTTTCCTTCTCTGCACATTGGGTTTTTGGCAGTCTTTTTGTTACTAGGTTCTTTTGAATTTCTTTGTTTTGTGGCTGGCTGTAAGGAAACAAATCTCAAGGTTGTATAACATATATATACTTTGATGATAAATGTACTTTGAACTTTGAAAAGAAGTGGTCCTAACTAGTCATCGACAGTCAACCAGTAAAGCCCCCCTTTATTTCCACTCTTTACCTCCTGCCAGTCTGTCAATTCTGTAATATTAATTAAGCAGTTTTGTGTGTGGCACCTTGTCAAACATCTTCTGAAATTCCAAGTAAACAGCGTCCACTGACTCTCCTTTGTCTATCCAGCCATCATTTCCCTCAAAGAATTCCAACAGATTTGTCAGGCAAGATTTCCCCTTAAGAAAACCATGCTAACTCTGGCCTATTTTATCATGTGTCTCCAAGTACCCTGAGGCCTTATCCTTAATAATCAACTCCAACATCTTCCCAACCACTCATGTCATGCTGTCTGACAAAAAATGCTTATTCAGTTCATTCACCATTTCTTTCCCCCCATTAATAGCTCTCCAGCATAATTTTTCAGTGGCCCAATATGGATTCTCAACTCTCTTTTATTCTTTATATATCTGAAGAAACAGTTTGTATCCTCTTTTATATTATTGGCTATCTTAACTTCATATTTCATCTTTTCTCTCCTATGGCTTTTTAATTGCCTTCTGTTGGTTTTAAAAGTTTCCCAATCCCCTAACTTCCTACTAATTTTTGCTGTACTATATGCCCTCTCTTTAGCTTTAATGCTGTCTATGACCTCCCTTGTCATCCACCCTTGAGAATACTTTTTCTTTGCAATATGTCTATCTTGCACCTTCTGAATTTTTCCCAGAATCCCCAACCATTGCTGTTCTGCCACATCCCAGCTAATGTACCCTTCCAATCAACTTGGCCAGTTCCACTCTCATGCCTCTAATTCCCTTTACTCCACTGTAATGCTGATACATCTGACCTTAACTTCTCCTTCTCAAACTGCAGGGTGAATTCTATTCATATTATGAACATAGACTCCTAAGGGTTTCTTTACCTTAGGATCATTAATCGAATGTTGGCGCCGGTAGCTTGTGGCAACGCTTGTGGGTTGCACCAGCACATCTTGAACTATGCTGGTTGTTGTCACAAACAATGCATTTCGCCGTATGTTCCAATGTTTTGTTGTAGTTGTGACAAATAAAGCTAATCATTAAATCTTTAACTTCAGCAGAAACAGCTACGTACAATTGTATTTTGACAATAGGCACATTTTAACTAAAATATCAAATTTCATAATCAGTCTGTGTTCTGATCTCACTTTGAAAAGTTGTAGCTCCAACACAAATTAATATTAATGCAATATTATTTGCTCTCACCTTCAGCTCAACCTCAAACACCTCATGTCAGGCTCAGAGGCAAATGGGCCTCATCATTGTACTTTCACACTTTTACCAGAGCAACTTCATGTTGATTTGGTTTCCTTTTATTACAGACAGTACAGATCAGATATTCAAAAAGGTGATTTGTTTAATTCAGTTATTGTGCACATTCACCTTAGTAGATTAGCCAACCCCATCAGTAGTTACCTTGTTAATGCTTTGTTACTTCCAGTTTTCTAACTTTTATAAATTGTAATACAGTATTCTTGAAGAAAATAATGTTTTAAGTTATAGCACTCATTTACACTCAATGGCCACTATATTAGGTATGCCTGTACACCTGCTCATTACTGCAAATATCTAATCAGTCAACCATGTAGCAGCAACTCAATGCAGAAAAGCATGCAGACTTGGTTAAGATGTTCAGTTGCTGTTCAGACCAAACATCAGAAAGAGAAGAAATGTGCTGTAAATGACCTTGTTTTGAATGATTGTTGGTGCCATACAGGGTGGTTTGAATATCTCAGAAACTCCTGCTCTTCTGGGATTTTCACTCATACCAGCCTCTCGAATTGATGGAGAATGGTACGAGAAACAAAATAACAAAATCCATTGAGTGGCAGTTCTGTGGGAGAAAATGCCTTGTTAATGAGAGAAGTCAGAGGAGAGTGGCCAGACTAATTCAAGCTGACAGTAAGGCAACAATAACTCAAATAATCACACGTTCCAACAGTGATGTGCAGAAGAGCATCTCTGAACGCACAACACAGCAATCCTTGAAGTGGATGGGCTACAACAGCAGAAGGCTATGAATATACTGTGCCTCCTATACCAAATAAAGTGGCCGCTGTGTGTATAATTGTAACATGAGCGACTGTTTAGGAAACAAAATATAACAAATGTATTGCTAGCAGAAATTTTAAAATCAAATTTGGATAGGACACAAATTAATTGCATTTATGTAATGCTACATGCATTGTCAGGAAGTTGCAAAATTGTCAAAGCCAATAAATTTATTCTGATCAATGTATTGTTACTATGTGAATTCAGAAACTAATTTGCTCACAGTGAACAGCAAGAACTGAATGACCAGTGAACTGGAAGAGCACCAATAGGATGTAGGTTTGGATTGCATTCTTCTGAACATATTGATAGCACCTTCAATGCACATTGTGTCTGAGCGCCTTAGGCTAGAATTTGAACATGACACTCTGATTCAAAAGCCAAGAAAATCATTCTAACCCCAGCTGTCAGACAGATGTTCCTGCTTAAAACTGAGATCTCTAGGGCTAGAGTATTTTGCCTTGTTTAAGTCAATGGCTAGCTCTCCATCTTGAATCATTGCACAAAAACTGGTATAAAAATGAAGTTCAGATGCCAAACCAAGTTTATTTTGTTATATATATTGACTGTAAGTTCAAAGTGATTTCCAAAGTGTGAGAATGAAAGCTAATTTTGAATAAACACAGATGGTGTAATTAGTTCAGCTAAATGCAAGAGAGCCGTGCTCTGAGTGCCAGGTACGCAATGTGTAAGTAAGCCGTGGCAAGCATTGGAAGAGTATTTAAGTGACCAATTTGGTGTTATGAGAAAGTAATTAAATTAAATGAACTGGAAACTTCAAATGAAAGGAAATTGTTGATGATCACTTCCACAATCTGAAACACTTTCCAGAAAGAAATAATTCTGAATATCCATAGCCCTTATGGTGGTATGACTCAACCACCTTATCTAACAAGGTGGTTGTATGTATATGGTATAATAAAATAAAATAAATTTATTTTGACTTTTGAACAGCAAGTTCCAGTTATCAAGCACTTACTATATAAACATATTTCCCTCAAACCCCTTTTAAAGCTCCTTTCTCTGACCTTAACTTATGTCCTCTCGTTTTTGTACGCCTATCGTGGGAAAAAGATGTGACTATCCAGTCTGTGTCCCTTAATTTTATATTTGAAATACAATAGAGGTGTTCAAAAGGCTCTAAAACAGGACATGAATGTGCAGGAAATAGAAGGCTATGCACATTTGTGGACCAAAGTGATTAGTTTAGTTGGCCATTTGATTACCAATGTAATTAGTCCTGCACAACATGTGGCCCAAAGGGATGGTTCTTGTGCTATACTATTCGAGATTCTTTCTCTCAGCTTCCTTTGCTACTGTTAGGAGATAATATTGCCAAGACTGGAAGGCTTGAGTTATGAGGAGAAACTGGATAGGCCTGGATTGTGTTCCCTGGAGCAAAAGGAGTCTGAGTGGAGATTTAAGAATTAAAGGGATCCCAGTTTACAAATTTTCCCCACACAGAGGGCGATGGTACGTGGAACGAATTGCCCGAGAAATTGGTCAATGTGGGTTTCCACTTCCAGGGCACCACTGATAATGGCAACCCCTGTGGCATCTCCAATGGATACCATCAAATATTCACTATTTGTCCTGCTACAGTTCAGAACCACACTGCATCTAAGGTCTGTACAGCTAGCGATGACATTTTGGTGAAATTAAACAATCTATCACTACTCAAGATTGATGGAAATAGATCGGACTCTGGCTGGCGCCCTGCTCCTTTAAGATGGCAGAGGAAGAGAGGTCATGTGCTAGGCTAAAGGTGCATTTAAGAAAAAGAGGCTTTTAACTCCCAATGCCACCTAGCTTGCTGGGAAACATACAATCTCTGGTAAATAAAATTCAAGATGTCAGAGCTAGGGTGCTGTATCAAAGGGCCATTAGGACCACTTGAGTATTTTGTTTCACAGAACCCTGGTTAAAATCTTCTTTTCCGAATGGATCAATTCAGATTGACAGGTTCACAATACTCGGTCAAGGTAGGACTGTTGAGTCTTTTAAAGCCAAGGGTGATGGAGTAAGCTTCATGTTCAACTCCTCGTCGTGTACAAATGTTGCGGTGCTGTCCCAGTCCTGTTCACTGGACCTAGAACACTTCACGATAAAGTGCAGTCCATTTTACTTGCTGCAGGAGAATTCAGCGATCATTTTGCTGGCGATGTTCATCCAAGCACAGGTCAATGTCAAGTAGGCTCTAGCGAACTGAGTAATGTGATCAGCAGGCATGAAACAGCACATCCTGATGCCTTCCCCATCACTTTGGGGGATTTTAACCAGGCCAGCTTGAAAAAGTCGCTAAATAATTATTATTAACAAGTTACTTGTAGTTCCAGAGGGACCAACACACTGGACCACTGTTACACCACCATCAAGAGTTTTTACCGTGCTATCCCATGCCAACACTTCAGGAAAGTCTGATCACCTGGCTGTACTCCCTGAGTATAGGCAGAGAGTGAAGACTGCAGCACCAGTAGTGAGGACCAAGGAAGTATGGACAAGGGAAGCACAGGAGCGCCTATGAAACTGCTTTGAATTGGTGGACTGGACTCTATTCAGGGATTCATCTTCGAATCTGGATGAGTATGCTGCAATTGTTAACGACCTCATTAAAACCTGTGCGGATGAGTGTGTGCCTACAAAGACTTACCATACATTCCCAAACCAAAAGCTGTGGATGAACCAGGAGGTATGTTGTCTGCTGGAGGCTAGGTCTGTGGCATTCAAGTCTGGCAACCCAGGCCTGTATCAGAAGACCAGGTATGACTTGCAGAGGGCTATTTCAAGAGCAAAGAGACAATTTCAATGGAGGTTGGAGGCGACATTGGGTGTACAACAACTCTAGCAGGGTTTGCAAGATATTACTTCCTACAAAGCAAAACCCATTAGCATGAATGGCAGCAATGCTTCACTACCAGATGAACTCAACGCCTTCTATGCCCGCATTGAAAGGGAGAATATAACTACAGCTGTGAAGATCCCTGCTGCACCTGATGGCCCTGTGATCTCTGTCTCGGAGGCTGATGTTAGGCTGTCTTTAAAGAGAGTGATCCTGTCCCAATCCACACTTGTCAGATCATTTCTGATACCATCAAAATTAGCCTTGCTCCTATTTGGATCTCAGCCCTGAAGACCCAAACTATCTTTTGCATATTTACTTTGAAACTAATGACATCAAGAATGCCTACCGTGCTATTCCACACCCTCACTTCAGGAAGTCTGATCACCTGGCTGTACATCTACTCCCTGAGTACAGGCAGAGACTGAAGACTGCAGCACCAGTAGTGAGGACCAAGAATGTGTGGACAAAGGAGGAGTAGGAGTGCTTACAGGACTGCTTTGAATCAGTGGGCAGGACTGTACTGAGAGATTCATCTTTGAGTCTGAATGAGTATGTCACAGTTGTCACTGACTTCATTAAAACCTGCGTGGATGAGTGTGTGCCTGTGAGAACTTACAGTACATATCCAAAACAAAAGCGGTGGATGAACCAGGAGGTACATGGTCTGCTGAAGGCTAGTTTGTGGCATTCAAGTCTGGCCACCCAGGCCTGCACAAGAAAACCAGGTATGACTTGCAGAGGGCTATTTCAAGAGCTAAAAAATCATTCTGAGTAAGGTTGGAGGCGACACCAGATGCACATCAACTCTGGCAGGGTTTGCAGGCAATTACTTCCTACAAAGCAAAGCTCAACATCATGAACAGCAGTGATGCTCACTCCCAGACAAGCTCAATGTCTTTTATGCTCATTTTGAAAGGGAAAATAAAACTACAGCTATGAGGATCCCTGCAGCACCCAGAGTCCTTGTGTTCTTCGTCCCGAAGGCCGATGTCAGGCTGTCTTTCAGAAGTGTGAATCTTCGCAAGGCAGCAAGCCCCAATGGAGAACCTGGTAAGGCTCTGAAATCTTGTGACAACCAACTGGAGGCAGTTCTCAAAGACATTTTCAATCTCTCACTTGCACTGTTGAAAGTTGACACCTGCTTCAAAAGGGCAACAATTATACCAGTGCCCAAGAAGAACAGTGTGAGCTGCCTTAATGACTATTGTCTAGTAGCACTACATCTATTGTGATGAAGTGCTTTGAGAGTTTGTTCAGGGCTAGAATCAACTCCTGCCTCAGCAAGGACCTGGACCCATTGCAATTTGCCTATCATCCCAAAAGCCAATGAGATTGCAGATTGAACCTGGGCCTCTGGATCTTCAGCTTCCTAACCAGAAGACCACAATCTGTGTGGACTGGAAATAGCATCTCCACCTCGCTGACAATCATCATTGGCACACCTCAGGGATGTGTGCTTAGCCTACTATGCTAATATCTCTACACCCTTGACTGTGTGGCTAGGCACAGCTCAAGTGCCATCTGTAAATTTGCTGATGTTACAATTGTTATTGGCAGAATCTTAAAGAGTGACAAGAAGGCGTACTGGAACGAGATATGCCAGCTAGTTGTGTGGTGTTGCAGCAAAAACTTTGCACTCAACGTCAGTAAGACCAAAGAGCTGATTGTGGACTTGATGAGAGAACACATACCAGCCCTCATCAAGGGATCAGAAGTGGAGAGGGTAAGCATTTTCAAATTCCTGGATGTTAATATCACTGAGGACCTAAGCCGGACCCAACATATCAATGCAGCTATGCAGAAGGCAAGTCAGTCATTATATTTCATTAGGCGTTTTAGGAGATTTGGTATGTCACCTAAAACATTCGCAGATTTCTACAGATGTACCATGGAGAGCATTCTAACTGGAAAAAACACATCCTGTGTGAGGGTCTACTGCACAGGATTAAAATAAGCTGCAGAGCATTGTAAAATTAGTCAGCTCCATCATGGGCACAAGCCTCCCCAGTAACCAAGACATCTGTAAGGAGTGGTGGCTCAAAAAGGCAGCTTCCTTCATTAAGGAGCCCCACCACCCAGGTCATGCCTTCTTCTCATTGTTAACATCAGGAAGCAGGTAGAGAAACCTAAAGGCACACACTCAACGATTCAGGAACAGCTTCTTCCTCTCTGCCATTAGATTTCTGAATGGACATTGAACCCATGAACGCTACTTCGCTACTTTTTGATTTTTAATTTTTGCACTACTTATTTAATTTAATTATTTTATATATATATATATATATACTTACTGTAATTCAGTTTTTTTCTATATTATCATATGCCACAGCTGCCTGTAAGGAGTTTGTACGTTCTCCCCATGACTGCGTCGGTTTCCACCGGGTACTCTGGTTTCGTCCCACATTCCAAAGACATACCACTTGGTAGGTTAATTGGTCATTGTAAATTGTCCCATGATTAGGCTAAGGATAAATTGGGGGTTACTGGGCAGCGTGGCTTGAAAAGGCAGAAGGGCCTATTGCGCGCTGTATATCAATAAATAAATGCATTGCAAAATTTGCAAATTTCACGATATATCTTGATTATATTAAACCTGATTCTGATTCTGAAGTACAACATTTAAAATACATTTGGACAGGTTCATGGGTGGGAAAGGTTTGGAGTGATATGGGCCAAAGGCAGGCAAACCCGAGTTAATGACGCGATCATGGACAGGACCAAGAGGCCTCTGAGACCCCAGGGTCATAACCAAGGGCTCTTGGCAGTAAATTACCAAGAAGATTTCTGTAAGCATACTTGCCTCTTTGAGCTGATGGAAAAATAGACAAAAGCTGGTCATCTTGAGTAGAGCACATCACAGATGAACACAAACTATATGTTACATGGGCTATACCAGGTGATGTAGCCCTGAGTGAGAAGCCTGAATAGTTTTAATGAGAATCAGGGGAAAATGGAGATGCTTTTAAAGGGATGGCCTATGACTAGAGTCAATATTTTTCAAGAACAGATGGAGGGAAATAAAATTGGATAGCATCCTTTGTGGAATTAGTTGGCTGTATTGAATTTTAATCTGTGTCTGTCTGTATTCTGCTTGAATGTTTTAAAATAAAAAGAAATATTGAAAAAAAACATAGTCCCTCTTAAGTGTTCCCATTATATTTTCAGAAGAAAGGTGCCAAATGAAACAAATACGATGGAAACAAACCTTAACTTGCAAGATTCCTTGTAGCTGAATCTGCAATTCAGATTCAGTCCACAAATGTGGGACTGTGACACCACCTTTCAATGCTAGCAGCAATCATGCTTCTGATTACGTGTGGGATAAGTACCTTATCAAACGTGTTTCACAATGGAGTCCTGAGAAATGTAAGTGTTACTTTATTAGTTTTAAAGTGCTTGCCAGCAAAATTATCCGATGGGAAAACGGCTTCCTGACGAAGGGTCTCAGCCCGAAACGTCGACATCGCTTCTCCCTATAGATGCTGCCTAGCCTGCTGTGTTCTACCAGCATTTTGTGTGTGTTGTTGTTTGAATTTCCAGCATCTGCAGATTTCCTCGTGTTTGTTCCTTCTTGTGGCACTGATTCCAGAACCTTTACTGTTTTATGCAGTTTGCATTCCACAGTAATTGGAATTCCCAATCCCAAATCCCACCTCCAAACCAGGATCTACAGGACTAGATTCCAGTAGACACATTGTTTCAAAGGAGGTTCCGGAGCTTAGGAATCAGTTTATTTGGAATGATGGTATTAAAGGCAGAGCTGTAGTCGATAAAAAGGAACCTTACATATGCGTCTTTATTCTCCAGGTGTTCTAAGGAGGAACGTAGTGCCAGAGAGATGGCATCTGCTGTTGACCTGTTGCTCTGGTAGGCAAATTGCAAAGCATTGAGATTGACCGGTAGGTTATGGTTGATGTGTGCCATAACCAATCGCTCGAAGCACTTCATAGTAATTGATGTTAGAGCCACAGGTCGGTAGTCATTCAGGCATGCCACCTTGCTTTTCTTCGGCACTGGGATTATCGTTGCCTTCTTAAAGCACAAGGGAATCTTATATTTGTTTTAAAATGTTAAATTGCCATTGTTTGAAAGAAGGATATCAATGGAGACATAACTAACATAATTACATTCTTCTTTTGTAATGTTGCCTATTTTTCTGATGAGTGTACCTTGTGGTTTGGACACACCTCCATACTCAGTCCTACGGACCTATCAAGTTAAGGCTTTGTGGCATGAATCTTGTCGTGCAATATTCAACTATGCTATCAGCTTTCTTTTCTCCAAAGCAAAATTTAATAATCTGTTCAGATTAAATAGATGAGTTCTGAACAAATATATAATGTGTTAAATTTTGCTGCAGTACCAACTGGGAACCTAATACAATTGCTGAATAATTATGCTGAACTAGGCAGTGTTCAAAACCATATCCATTCAGGAGTAACAGCTAAAAGGAACAGACTGTGCTAGGACATTGAATCCTAACAATTGGGAGACCTCTGTTTGCTAAAGAACAGGCATCTGCTCCCCCTCTAGTATGTGGACTGCAAGATCTTCTCCAAGGCAATGGCCAACCATCTTGGCTCAATGTTGAGAAAGGTGATCCATCCAGACCCATCTTACACAGTCCCGGGATGGTCCATTCAGGTTAATGGACATCCAGTCTGGGACCTAATCCACTTGGTTCCCCAGCAGCATTTCTCTCTCTTCACCAGGAGAAGGTATTTAACTGGGTAGACCACAGTTTCCTGGTGGGCACTCTGGAGGCATTCGGGCTCGGACAACACTTTGTAGCCCAAGTTCAGTTCTTATTCTCTGCCGCAGCGTGCCTTGTTAAGGTCAATGAACCTTTGACAGAAGAGGAACACACCAGGGGTGCCCCATGTCTGGCCAGTTGTATGCAATCTGTGTAAACCGTTCCTGTGCTTTCTTCAGCAGAGGCTAATGGGTCTGGTTCTGCATGAACCGGATATGGAGGTCATCCTCTCGGCCTTCGCCGATGACATGTTCCTGTTGGTGACAGATCCCAGTGACCTGTGGAGGATGCCCGAGTGCCAGGAAGTTTTCTCAGCAGTGTCATCCGCTAGGATCAACTGGGCAAAATGTTCTGGACTCTTAGTGGGTCAGTGGTAGGTGGACTCGCTGCCAGAGCAGGTGGGAACTTTTGAGTGGAGCACCAGGCATCTCCTCCATCTGGGAATCTACCTGAGTCCTTTTGGAGAGATCTGGCTGGCAAACTGGCAGGTCTTGGAGAAGAAATTCATGGCCTGGCTGGGGCACTGGTCAAGCCTTCTCAGGATGCTTTCCTGTTGAGGCAGGATAGTGGTCAAAAACCAGCTGGTGGCCTGCATATTGTGGTACCAGATGGTCATCTTGGCCCACCACCTGACCCCCTTTGTCGCAAGAATGCAGAGGAAGTTAGCAGACTTCTTCAGGGCTAACAAAAAAACACTGGGTCTCTGCAGGGGTCTTGAGTCTCCCAATGGGAGAGGGCAGACAGTCGCTGGTGTGTGTCCGTACACAGCTGACTGCTCTCCACCTCAGGACCCTGCAGAGATTCCTGTATGCCCTCCCAGATGGCACGTTGGCGATGTACTTTCTCCAAATGGGCTGAAGTCTTCACAAAGAGATGTGACCACCACCAGCGGGCGTCAGCTGTACTGCTTTGCAGAGTCCACCTGGTATCTATCAGGACCTACTGAGAGTCTTGAACATGGTTGCCTCAGGCCAGGAATCACCTCCTCCGGCAGAGGGTGGAGTCCTGGCTGACCCTGCCCTAACTCAGCAGATGTTGGTGTGGCTCTGGTGTGTGGAATGACTCTGGCTGGGCTCTCCTCTGCAAAGCCAGAGCTGATAGTCAGGCCCAGGCCCTGCAGTCTTATTCGAGAGCCAAGCCCACACAACTTGAGCCGTCTTTCATCGACATCCACAATCCCATTCAGGGATGCAAGTAGGAGGTACCTGTATGGGCTGCTGCTCCACACCCTCCACTTCCTAGTTCTTGTCCACTGTCCTAACATGCCATGGCAGTCTGTCTTTACATCTGGAGGTGAGGGGTGTCCCCAGTGGAAGTCCCTTTACAAGAGAGTTCTTCCCATGCACCTTGGGGATCTAGGGTGGAGGCTACTGCATAGAGCAGTGCCCAGTAACAAGTTCTTTAGCTTGTACAGGTCCTCCCAGCTGCATGTCACTTCTGTGTAGGGAGTATGTCTGTGCCCGGGTAACCATTGGGAGGGAACACACGCTGTCAATGGCAACCATGGAGGCATTCCAGGACCAGTGGGCTCCTCGGGGGATTTGTGCCATCATTGACAGGGATGGAAACACTTTAGTTTAATGTCATTTGTCTAATAGTTGTGTAGCAATTGTATTAGTCACTGGTTTGTATATATTGTAGCACTGAATTTGTAATAAAGATATTTTGTAAAAAAAACAATTGGATTGCAAATCAACCAAAATAACCTCTTTAAATCTATTGGTAAATCTTTTCCTGACGCCTCTGCTTCCAGCCAAAATCTGTTCGGAAAAGTGCAAAAAATCCTCCCATTCTCGCTAAATGCAAATATTAAGGAAAATGCAAGAATGCTAACTCATTCCAAACCACATTTAATGGTCTGATCACTAAATGTTTCCAAGCACTTATGATACCATTGGGTATTAAGATTAATATAAAATAATAGATTTCATCATTTCTCGGAACTAGAACAGTACAATTATGTCATAATTGAATAATCATGCACCATCAATGTAAACAATATCCCATGGAAATAACTTCACTTTGACTCATCTTCCAGAATATATATATGTTTAAAAAATTCATGTAAAAAACAACCATTGCAGAAAGTTCTAAATTTAAGAAGTTTAGTAGACTGTCAAATATATTATGTAAGAATGCAATAAACACAGTCATTTAATTAGCTTCATATTTTCTGGGCCTCATGCCAAAAATTCAGAACTTAAAAATATGAGATATCAAAGAGTTGCTTAAGAATAAAAGAAATCTTAATTTCACTCAAATAATTTTATTTTTTACATTATGAAGGCAATATGCAATGAAAAACGTTCAACAAGTAGGTCAAATGAGAAGCTGCATGTACTTTACATGCGACTTTTCATTAATCAGATTTTGCAGTTTTAAACAGTACTTGATAGGTATTGCTAATGCTCAATTACAGCAAGAGTTTGGGGTACATTAATGTCTGTTTTCAGGTGAAAAGATTAAGGCCCTCTGTGGGTTGGGGTTGATCATGTGTATTGTGTCCTAGCTGTCTACAAGATACAAAAGCCAGCATGAAATGGAGAGCAAGCTGTTGCCCAGGCTGCAGACTCTCCTCCATGTGACTGATGAATCCAAAAGAATGGCAGAGACCAATGCAGTTTGGCACCAGCATCCTCGGGGTTTACTCTCAAAGCCTTCCCCATGAGTGGGTATAGCCGCAAGGCAGTGGAGGTTTGAGATCAGAGTTTTTCTTCTCCTAGATGAGCTGCCAACCACGGCTGATGAGCACCACGGGCCCAAACTGACTAGTTTTATGGCACCAGTTCCTACTTTACCCCTTGTCCTGTCAGTAGAAATGGTTCAGCTGGGCTTAGTAGCCAGGATGGCCATGAAGGCCAGGAGCTGGAATTGGTTGCCAGAGGCTATTTGACATTCACACCATTGGAAGCATTTAATAGGTATTGGAGATTATCCTCATAAACCCTGCCCTGCAATGAGAACTTTAAGGAACCTGTGAAAGGATTACATCAACTAATATCCACTTCAAGTGTGGAATTCTGTCCGAAAAGTGAGAATAGATCTTGAATGTGCTGAGGGCCAGATCAGGTCTGGTGACCAAGATAAATACAAGAGGTCTGGGTATGACCTCCAGGAAGCCCTCTCACACGCCAAGGGACAATTCTGGACCAAACTCAAATCACTGAGAGATGCTCAATAGCTACGGCAGGGCTAGAATGCTAACAGTGAAACCAAGCAACATATGTGACCAACAGTTTTCACTCCCAGTTCAGATCAATGCTGTCTATGCTCGCATTGACCACCAAAACACAGAGGTAACTTCACAAACTCCCACAGCCCTCGACAATACTCTGATTTCAGTCTCTCAGGCCAACATGAGAGCATCCTTCAGGAGGATGAACCTGTGGGAAGTATCCAGCCCAGATAGGGTTCCTGACCAAGTACTGAAAACAACAGCTATTCAACTGGCCCAGGTGTTCACTGATATCTTTAACCTCCCGCTTCAGCAGACTGAGGTACCATCTGCTTCAAGCAGGCTTCAATTATACCGGTGTCTAAGAAGAATGTGGCAACCACCTCAGTAACTATCATCCAGTGCCACTACATCCACTGTGATGAAGTGATTCAAGAGGTTGGTGATGAAGCATAACAACTCCATCCTGAGGTGTGACTTAGATATGCTCTAATTTATCTACCGTCATAACAGGTAAACTGTAGATGCCATTTCATTGAGTCTCCACTCAGGTCTGGACAGTTAAGGTATATCATCATCATAAATACATGTATCTAAATACATAAATACATGTAAATCATGTATCTAAAACTTTGACAAATTTCAATGGATGTGCAGTTCAAAGTTTACTGATTGGTCACATCATGGGCTTCTATGGGAACATACAAAAAGTAGTGGATACAGCCCAGTAAGGCCCTGCATACCACTGAACAGATTTACAGGGAGTGCTGTCACAAGAAATCAAATTCCAATATCAAGGACCATCACCATCCAGGCCACACCATCTTCTCGCAGCTGCCATTAAGGAGGTGGCAAAGGAGCCTGAAGTCCTGCACCAATTATTACCCCACAATCATCAGGCTCTTAAATCAGAGGAGATAACATCACTCACACCAACACTGAATGATTTCAAAACCTATGGACTCACTTTTAAGGACTCTACAACTCATGTTCTCAATATTTATTGTTTATTTAAGTATTAATTATTTTAATTTTTGTACTTGCTAAGTTTGTTTTTTCACATTGGTTGTCTACCTCTGTCATGCGTGGTCTTTCATTCATTCTATTGTATTTCTTTCGATTTACTATGAATGCCTGCAAGAAGAGTCTCAGGGTATTTTATGGTGACATGTATGCACTTTGATAATACATTTACTTTGAACTTTGATTGTTTGCATTATTACCACAACATTTAACACACGGTCAGTTTATTAGGTACAGGTTGGAATCCACTGTGGTCCTTTGCAACTGGAACCCATCCATTTCAAGGTTTAAAGTGTTGTGTGTGCTTTCAGAGATGCTCTTCTCCACACCACTGTTGCAAAACATGGTTATTTGAGTTACAATCACTTTCCTATTAGCTTGTTCATTTTCCTCTGACCTCTCTCATTAACAACACACACAAACTGCTGGAGGAACTCAGCATGCCATGCTGCATCTATGGAAACATGCATCTACAGTCGATGTTTCAGGCTGAGACTCTTCGGCAGGACTGGAGAAAAAAACTGACGACTAGATTTAAAAGGTGGGAAGAGGGGAGAGAGAAACACTAGGTGATAGGTGAAACCTGAAGGGGGCGGGTTGAAGTAAAGAGCTGGGAAGCTGATTGGTGAAAGAGATGTAGGGCTGCAGAAAGGGGAGTCTGATAGAAGAGGACAGAAGGCCATGGAAGAAAGAAGGCGAGGAACACCAGAGGGAGATGATGGGCGAGCAAGGAGATAAGGTGAGAGGGGAAAAGGGGATGGGGAATGGTGGGGGGGGGGGGCAGGGTTAGGACATTGCCGGAAGCTCAAGAAATCAATGTTCATGCCATCAGGTTGGAGGCTACCCAGATGGAATACAAGTTGTTTGTTGTTCCTCCAACCTAAGTGTGGCCTCACCACAACAGTGGAGGAAGCCATTGATAGACATATTGGAATGAGAATGGGAAGTGGAATTAAAACACATGGCCACTGGGAGATCCTGCTTCTTCTAGTGGACAGTGCGTAGGTGCTTGGCAAAGCGCTTGTTTAGGGAGCAATCTCTGTGGAAAGCAGAAAGTGGGGGCGGGGTGGGAAAGACGTGCTTTGTGATGGGACCCCATTGGAGATTGAGGAAGTTGCAGAGAATTATGTGCTGAACGCAAAGGCTGGTGGAGTGGTTGGTGAACTAACAAGGTATTTTCACCCACAGAACTGGCACTCACTGGATGTTTTTTGTATTTTTCCGCTATTTTCTGCAATCTCCAGAGACTGTTGTGCCTGAAAATCCCAGGATATCAGTCATTTCTGAGACACTCAAACGACCCTAACTGGTACCAATAATCATTTCATAGTCAAAGTCACTTAGATCACATTTCTTACCCATTCTGATGTCTGGTCTGAACAATAACTGAACTTTTCACACATTGAGTTGTTGCCACATCATTTGCTGATTAGATATTTGCATTAATATGCAGGTGTACAGGTGGGGGAGGGGGTTGATGTTCGTGTTGCCACTTGTGTGATTTTTTTCTTTCACGTGGGTTAGGGGGATTGATTGATGATTGTGTTGCGGTTTTGCAAGATTTGTTTCTTTTTTGTGTCTGGGGAGGGGGTTTTGATGTTTTTCTTTGAATTACTTCTGTGATTTTCTTTGTTTCATGGCTATCTGGAGAAGATGAATTTCAGAATTGTATATGGTATAGATACTTCAATAATAAATGAATCTTTAGTTATGCAGAAATTCAATTAAAGTGAGACACAAACGATTCTTGTTGAGAGCTGCACTTATTATGAGGTGGATTGCTGGATTGTGAGCCAGTATTTAAAGAATTCTACCAATACCAATGACAGTACAGATTAGCTGCAGCAATAATCACATGATGAAGAGGTAACATGAAGTTCTCTTCTGTGTCTAGGCACTGATTGCACGAGAACATAAGCAGAAGCAAATGTAACCCTCGGGCTCGCTCAGCTCGTGTTCGTCTAGGGGAAACAGCCTTTGTCCCCGCCAAACTGGGAAATCACGTTTGTGTGGATGCTGTGTAATGTACCACCCAGTTACAAACCCACAACACAAAATATCAGACAGTACACCATATGCAATTAAATGACTGAACTTTATGAATCTTAATCTGAATATAGGGTTTGGAATGAAAATTTTAAAAAAGGGCCCAATTCAAGGAAAAGTCCAAAGCTCCCGTTGGAGCTCACTCAGTAGTCATTCTTCCACCATCGGTCTCCTCCAAGCTTCACCGACCTTCGGACCCTCAGATCCCAGTCCACTCCGTCCGGTGGTCTACCAACTCTCTCCTCGCGTGTCTTCCCTCTTCATCTCTCCTCGACAAAGACCACGAGAAAACATTCGTCCAGAGTCACAAGACTGAGCAGCAATCTCTTATTGGCTAACATGCATACCACAGTCCTGTTATCTCCAGCCATAACCCAAACATTGCTGCTACAGAGGAACCGTTACCTCAACAGTGAACATTACAAAGAAGCCGTTACATTAGCCTTGAATCCTTACAGCACGTTACACAAATGTAGATGCTTCAGCTACTTGTATTGCCTCTATCACAAACTAAGATCATGGCTGATCTTATATCCCAATGCAACTTTCGTGTACGAACCCAATATGCCCTAAGCTCTTCCTTCAAAACACTCCACAACTGTATCCTCTTTCTGGAGAATGCTCTGACCTATGGTGAAGGAAGTTTTTAAATTTGTGTTTTAAATGACAAACCATCTATTTTATGCTCCACGGGTGTTTATCAACATACTGATCCAGTAACATATCATGCACACACTCCACAAATATGTCCCTCATGCTCTTATTGTTTACTTGGTTAGTGCAGCCCCTAAGTAGAGCTCCAATGACAGCTTGTTGTAGGCACCTCTAAATTTCCCAGCACCTGCTTTTCCATTACAGTTTGTGATCAATGGATGAATCCCAACAGTGCCCCTTGCTGTTTCTCAGATCAGCCCAACCTACCTCTGCAGCTGAGATTGTTTCTCTGTAGTATTGCTATCCCATCCTTCATCAAAATATCATCCCATTCTCCCTTCACCTGCTTCCTTTCTATTTTTCCTAAAACTTAAGTTTCCTACAATATTTATTTCTCAGATTTGATCACTTTGCAACTACATTTCTATAATGGTTATCATGTCGTGGCAAGTTATTTTTTATTTGTACCAATTCATTCATCTTCTGAAGGGTTGAAAGCATGCTGCTGTCTGTAAGGAGTTTGTTCATTCTTTCCAATGACTTCATGGGTTTCTCCCACCTTCTAAAGACATACAGGTTAGTAGGGTAATTGGTCATGTGGGTGTAATTGGGCAGCACAGTTCCATTGGGCTGAACGAGCCTGTTACCCTTCTGCACCTTTAAATGAAATAAGTAAATAACCTTTGGCTCAATCAACCCTCCTGTTCAGGAAACCTTAACTACTGTGCAAGGCAGACTTCTCAGAGAGTAATGACTGCAAATACTGTACAGCATTGATTTATATAGAGACTATAATCAATGAGGAAGGTTTTATTGATTACAGTACTTTCCTTTTCCCTATAATATTGAACATTGCTGGCTGAGGCAAGCAGCTGGTACATGCAAGACGATGTCACAATATGAACCATTTAATCAGTGTCTCATTTGCAACCCCTATTTTGTTCCTGTTAGTGAACAACAAAGATCGTAGAGCAACAAGAGATCACAGAGACTAGGATCTGGAGTAACAAACAACTCGGTTGCTTGAGCAGATCAAGCAACATCATTGTGGGTAAAGGAAATGTCAATAGGACTGATCGACACGTTCCTCCAAAAAAAACCCATTTCCTGCCAAAAGTGTAGATACATGGCTTATACTTGACAAATATCAGTCATGATATGGTAAATAAAAAGTGTTTGGACATACTGTACTCCCAATGTGTACAATTTCACTAAGAAATGGTTGCTACTTACCCCAGCTAAAACTGTTTCTCGGTGCAATAGACACAGGGTCGTAACACATCATAACAAATCATTCATCCCACCACATCCACCTAGTTGTATTAATCCCACTTTCCAGCACTTGGTCATAGCAAGTTAACACCATTTAGCTGCTCACAAACTGCAGATAGTTCTCAACTGCCGCCAAGACAAAGTAGAGGCCACGTAGACAGACAAGTATAGTGTTTCAACTGTTGGCGTAAGGATGACAATCAGGTAGTGAGGATGGCCTACGGGTGGTCAACATGCTGCTCCATTATTTAGCAGTGGTTGCAGTGAAGGGATTGGACAGAGTAAATAGTATAGATGGCTTATTTGGATTGGAAGGTACATTTCTGCTGGCCCTCAGGCAACGCTATAAGTGACTTTATCTAATGAGTTCAGCTCACTTTGCGTTATTGACCTACCCCTAACACTTGGGAAATCTGGACAATACAATTGACTGTTAGTATTAAGACAGATAGCTGTATTTTATTTAAATTAGGAAGCAATAATATGTGAACAGATTGATCATATTCCTCTTGCCTCAGTTCCATTTTAAACAGGATGACTTTAAGATGGGATGTATTTCTGTTGTAGAATTGTCAAATATTAGTCCCTGGTCTGATTTTAAACCATTCTCTTTTAGATGCTAAGATCCAACCTAAAGAACTGGAAACTCACTCTGTTATACTTCCTGGCTGTTTGTTCACTTTTTGTTGCTTATAGTGATGTATATTTTTCAAGTGCCATTTTACAGTTCCTATTCCAGATTCGACTGCAGGGGAGATGCTTGGACGTTGTGGGAGGTTGGTGGGCGAAAAGATGACAATCTGACAATCTTCAGCAGTTAAGCTCCCTGAGTTTGCTGGACTGGTAAAGATTAATTTCTGTATTGACACTAAAAGGCTGTCCATTAGTGTCATCCAAATTTACCAGAAAACGATCTATTCTAATCCTCTAAATGAGACAAGTTTAAATACCCACTGCTAAAGTTTACATTGCCAGCAAACTTGCAAAGGATAATAGAAATGGGGGCTATCAGCTGGAATCAGCTCTAGGTCACGTATGGGATGTTGCTTTTCTAAAGGACTTTTGCAAGTTCCATTGCATTACACACAGAAACGTTATGGATTCCAGTCTTCATTTCAGATTAATCCACCAATGGAAATTCTGAAAGGATGCTAATACTCAAAAAGCTCTTCTGTTTATAACCCAGCAGGTATTTGGGTGTGCCTTTGCTCTAAGACTAGCTTTGTCATTTAAAGCTTAAAACTGCCAGTGTGGAATTTGGTCTTTTTCAATATAATTTCTTCAGATGTTCGGTTGAACTTCAGTTTAATGGTACTTAGGGGAAATTTGTAATGGTTGATGGAATTAAGTGAGCCTGTATCAGCAAGAAAGAGCACTGCTCTATAACATCACTGTAAGAGCAGGAAAACATGGTTTCTGTGGGTTTCTCAGCAGCTCAAGCAGCAGAAAAATCAAACAATGAATAAACCAGCCAGCTGTTTGTGGAAATCTAGGTTACAGTTCATGGAATATTCAGATTTTCCCTTCTAAATGGGAGGAAAATGTTTCCTCGTTTAGAGTCTTTTTATTAAGTTAATACTTCATGTATATTTGTACTGTCAGTTCTACCTACCTGAATAACATCCAATATTTAAAAAAGCAGGAAAATATGAGAACTGGTCAGAAAACTAGTGTGCGATGGATTTGAACAGAAAGATAGATAAAATGAGATTGAGATAAAAATGAGATTGATGCTTTGCTGTGAGATACAGTCCTGCTTCACTCCTAGTGGAGATAAAAGTCCAACATTAATACAGAGGATTCCCTACATAATGTGGGGGGTATTACCATGATTCTAAATGGAATAGATTCAGAAAGGAACTACCAGCTGAGCATTCATGAGACTAAGACTCAACAATAACAATGGAACTGCATTCCACCACAATATGTAATGTATGATCACTGTCTGCTTATCCCTCTCTATCATTGCCATCAATCCTGATCCAATGAACAAAATATCAGGAACCGCACGAGGCAACAAAAATGAGCTGCCAACCTGGTAAAGCTAAATAGAATTGAGAGTTATGATGAGGCTGCAAAGACACTTCAAGGAGACCAGTTAAGTAAGCAGGCAACAAAATGGCTGGTGATGTTCATTTTGAAAAAAAACATGAGGATATCCAGTTTGATAGTTTTCTTTAAATGGTGAAATATTGGAAAATATTACTGTACGAAGCAACCCAAGCGCCTTTAACATTAACACAAGATATTCTGCAGATGCTGGAAATCCAGAGGAACAAATACAAAATGCTGGAGGAATTCAGCAAGTCAGGCAGCATCTATGGAGAGAAATAAACAGTGTTTATTCAATATTTCAAGTAGAGCCTTGATCAATGGTCTTAGCCCAAAAATGTCAAATGTTTATTCTCCTTAGATGTTACCTGACTTGTTAAGTTCCTCCAGCATTTTGTGTGTGCTTTCTTTGTACGTGAGTCACTGGAAAGCTAATATGCAGATGAAAGAGACAATTAGGAAGGCAGAAAGTACATTAGCATTTATTTTTAAAAGGATTTAAGGATAAGAAAAGGGAAGTCTTATTAGAATGATGTACAGCCTTAGTGTAGGTTCACTTTTGGTCTCTAATTGTAGAGGAAGGACATACTTTCTGCAGGTAGTATAGAATCAGAGTCAGAATCAGGTTTATTATCACCAGCATGTGACGTGAAATTTGTTAACTTAGCAGCAGCAGTTCAATGCAATACATAATCTGGGGGGGGGGGGTGCGGGGGAGAGAGAGGAAGAGAGAGAGAGAGAGAGAGAGAGAAGAAAATAATAAATAAAATAAAACATAACAAATAAACAAGTAAATCAATTACGTATATTGAATAGATTATTCTAAAATTGTGCAAGAACAGAAATACTGTACAGTCAGCCCTCCTTATCCATGGGTTCCCCATGCACGGATTCAACCAACTGTGGATCGGGAAAACCGGGAAGTTCTCTTGTTACGAATGTGCCACAACTCTGAGGGGCCGAAGGGTACAAAGTAGCCCCTTCCTTTTTGAGAATCGCAAGATCGCTATTAATTCAGGTCTGGGACCCAGGAAATGAGAGAGAGACACGCAGAATCCACAAGGGTTTAGAATGTGTCCTGGCCCCCAGAAAGGCGGAACCATTGATAACGGCCATTGTCTCTTGGAGACGGAATTGTGTATTGAGTACTGTACTATTCATTGAAGCCCTCAGGGAATGACCAGAGTGGGCTGGTTGAGGGATTGCATCATCCCAATCTGATTGACATCTGAGACCCCGTGAATAGGGATAAAAGAGGGTCTGGGGAACAACCCCTTTAGACGCACCAGGAGAAATGCTAGAAATCCTGTGACAGCGTTTAATAGCGACAGCCGGTGGAGGGCCCACATGCATCCTTTCCCGTTGCTGGGATTGGGGCCTTACCACGGAAGAACGGCTTAGCTAAAGAAGAGGCCACCAACGAGATTTCGAAGGATCGATATCATAACAAGGAAATGCTGGCAAGTTCTAAAAAAAATCTGTTTCTCTCTCCAACCAAAAAGCTGCAGCCTGAAGTGAACTGAGTGACTTTTATATTTCCATCGGACAATACATTATCCCCTAGACAATGATAGAGCTATTTCTTATTGATTATTATTATACCCGCGCTTTTAAATTTAGTATTGACGACGTATATTATCTGTATGTTTGCATTGATATTATTTTTGTGTATTTTTATCAATAAATACTGTTAAAAATAGTACCATCAGACTTCAACGGACCTCTCTATCTTTGCTGGTAAGTGACCCAGTTACGGGGTTCGTAACACTCGCTGTTTGAACATGTACAGACTTTTTTTTCTTGTCATTATTCCCTAAACAATACAGTATAACAAATACTTACATAGCACTTACATTGTATTAGGTACTATAAGTAATCTAGAAATGATTTAAAAGTACAGGCAGTCCCTGGGTTATGAATGAGTTCCATTCCTGAGTCCAACTTTAAGTCAGATTTGAAGTTGGAACAGGTACATCCAGTATTATTTAGCGTCAGTTAGTCAAATGTTTATCTTTGTACATAGTATACATTTTACCTTTCTATGCATATAAAACACTTAAGAAATGCATATATTTCAATAATTAAACCACTGCGTTGCTTAGTAATAATTGTAGCTTTCATTGGGGCAGGGCCTTTCACATGCTCCACTAAAATTGTTCCGATCGTTGACCGACTGAAGCCTAACACTTTTCCAATAACCGATGGTGTTTCACCTTTTTCCGATCGCTTTATTACTTCCACTTTATTTTCAATCGTGATCGTGATTATTTTCGTGAACAGAAACGCTGCGGATTCAGAGCTGCGCCAGGTCCTAAAGACCACCACACTGAGACAAGTTAAACAAGGTCCGGGGTTCTGCTGGGTCCTAAAGACCACCTCACTGATCAGCTAAATAAGAGACTTGAGCATCCGCGTTTTTTGGTATCTGTGGGGGGGGGGGGGGGGTCCCGGAACCAATCCCCTGCGGATAAGGAGGGCCGACTGTATATTTTAAAAAGTGAGGTAGTGTCTAAAGATTCAATGGCCATTTAGGAATCGAATGGTAGAGGGGAAGAACTTGTTCCTGAATCGCTGAGTGTGTACCTTCAGACTTCTGTATCTCCTACCTGTTGGTAACAGTGAGGAAAGGGCATGCCCTGGGTGTTGGAGATGTTTAATAATGGACACTGCCTTTCTGAGGCACCGCTTCCTAAAGATGTCCTGGATACTTTGTAGGCTAGTACCCAAGATGGATCTGACTAGATTTATAACCTTCTGCAGCTTCTTTCGGTCCTGTGCAGTAGCCCATCCATACCAGACAGTGATGCAGCCTGTCGGAATGCTCTCCACAGTGCAACTATAGAAGATTTGGAGCATATTTGTTGACATGCCAAATCACTTCAAACTCCTAATAAAGTATAGCCACTGTCTTGCCTTTTTTATGACGATATCAATATGTTGAGACCAGGTTAGATCCTCAGAGATCTTGACACCCAGGAACTTGAAGCTGCTCACTCTCTCCACTTCTGATCCCTCTGTGAGGATTGGTATGTGCTCCTTCATCTTACCCTTCCTGAAGTCCACAATCAACTCGTTCATCTTACTGATGTTGAGTGCCAGGCTGTTGCTGCGGCAAAGATTCTTCAAAGATACCAGGTCTATCTTATTTAGAATGAATATGGTGGCTGGGCCACTGTTCTCTGGAATGCATGGTGACCTCACTAGAAGTACAACATTCTTAGAGGCCTCAACAGAGGTAATACTGGACGGTTCCTAAGGTGGAGGGGGTCTAAAAAATTGAGTCGCAGTGTCAGAATAACTGGTCTGTTCAGCAAAAGAAAATTTTCAGATGCTGAAAATCAAAACAATAGACTTGCTAGAGGAACTCAGAAGGCCAGGCAGCATTTACAGAAAAGAGTAAACAGTCTTACGCTTTGGGCCAAGACCCTTCATCAAGTTTGCCATTTGGTATGCCATTTATTATTGAGATAAGAAAAAGTTTTTCATTCAAAGGGTGGCAATTCTTCAGAATAATCTACTTTAGAGAACTACAATTTCATTCAAAACAGAGTTTGAATGTTTCTGTGTATTAGATGAATTAAGCAATATTAGGATATGACAAGAAAATGGTGGTGGAGGTAGTTCATCAGCCTGAACTTTTTTTAATGACACTGCAGGCCAAGTAGGCTAGCCCTGCACTCATCTTGTATGTTCTTCAACCAGCTGGAGATACACCTCACACAAGTGAGCACTGAAGATCATCTACTCCGACCTCAGACCTTCAGTGGATGATCTCAGACCACAATTCCGTAAGATCTAGGTGCAGAATTAGTTCATTTGGCCCTGTGAGTCTGCTCCACCATTTCATCATGACTGATCCAATTTTCCTCTCAGCCTCAATCTTCTGACTTCTCCCCATATCTTTCCATGCCCTGAACAATCAAGAATTTATCAACCTCTGCATTAAATATACAAAAGGAGCTGGCCCCCACAGTAGCCTGTGGCAAAGAATTCCAAAGATTCACTACGCTCTGGTTAAAGAAATTCCTACTCATCTCTGTTCTAAAAGGACACCCTCCAACCCCCCCCCCCCCCCCCCATTCTGAGGCTGTGTCCTCTGGTCTTTGACTCTCCCACCATAGGAAACATCCTCTCCACATCCACTCTATCAAGGCACACCATCCACTCTACCTTGGACATTAAGCTTCCAGCTGTTATATTTCAGTGATTCAGTGATGCTTGCAACATTATACCTGCCAGTATAATATTATACCTGCCAACTGTGCTGCAAGTTCATCCACCTAATTCCATATACTGCACACATTCAAATACAACACCTTCAGTCCTGTATTAACTCTTTTCAATTTTGTCCACATTATACATCGACTGTAATTTTGCCTTACCAACAGCTTCTCCTCACTAAAAATTGCCTGTTTGTAAACAAGCTACCTCATCTTCAGCACTATTATCCACCTTCCCTACGATACTTCTTGCTTGAAATATATACAGCTCAGGGCACCAGTTGCTCAACCTTTTGATTCCTAACTTAGTCTGAAGTCTTACCAACACCTGCCTGCACAATCTCTCCATGAACTGTTCCGGTACTCTGTTTCCCATTCCCCTGTAACTCCAGCTTAAATCGCTCCGTGCAGCATTAACAAACCTTCCTGCTAGGATTTAAGTCCCCCTCCATTTCAGGTGCAAACTGCCCCTTCTGTACAGGTACCACGTTCCCTAAAAGAGAGCCTAATTATTCAAAAATCTTATGCCCTCCCTGTTGCACCAGTCACGTATTAAATTGTACAATCTTCCTAGTTCTAGCCTCACTAGCACAGGTATCAATCCTGAGATCACAACCCTGGAGGTCCTACCCTTTAACTTAACACCCAACTCCCTGAACTCCCTCTACAGAACCTCATCACTCGTCCTACCCATGTCATTGGCACCTACATGAATCATGACTCTTGGCTGTTTGCCTTTCCACTTAAGAATGCTAAGGGCTCAGTCTGAGATATCCTGGGCCCTGGCACTCGGAAGGCAACATACCATCTGGAAATCTCGCTTTTGCCCACAGACTGTGCTAGGGCCCCGACACGTGTCGCCATTCTTCCGGCACCAACGTAGCATGCCCACAACTTTCTAATCCTAATGTCTGTGGAACGTGGGAGAGAATCAGAGCACCCGAAAGAAAGCCATACAGTCACGGGGAGAACATACAAACTCCTTACAGACAGCAGTGTGAATTGACTCCTGATCACTAGCTCTGTAAAACATTCCAGCCGCTACACTACTATGCAGCCCACTTCATGCAATGCACAGTGCTGCCATTCCATACCACAGTCAAAGAGCACTATTGGTCGACTGGTAATAGGCAAAGATACAGTTAAAAGAATTTAAAAGGAAGATACTCTGATTCCTAAAAAAATCTGTCCATGGCAAAAATCAGAACTATTATAGAAAACTCACTATTTAGTTAGACAAGTTTCTCCCTGCACCCAATTCAGCACCTTAAGCTGTCACTCACTCCACTAACGGTATACTGCAGCTGCAGCCTATACGAGCCAAAATTACAGTGCAGCAAATTACAAGGCTTATTTGACATATGACTGTGTCCATGTATTTAACTATGACTGCAGAAGCTCTGTGTGGCACACTCCCTCTCTTTCCAAGAACAGTGAGATTTGAGCAATAAACACAGGGAATAGCCACAATATAAATAAATGAAGTTCATTCAACCATTTCTGGGATCTTATCTTCCTCAAAAATACGCCATTGTTCTACCAGGAGATAGAAAAGATTTTCTGCAGAGTATTCTCCCCGGTAGCCTTGACATTTCAACCCAAGGCTCATGAGCAGTGTGCTTCAGGCCGTTCAGACAAGTTCATTCCTCGGAATAGCAATGGATTTTCTGGGTTTGATGACAGTACTTTGCAGCTTTGATCCGTCACGGTCAGATCAGTGAAACAGATTCCAAAGTTTGTGCTTCTTCAGTCTGTAATCCTTGTTGCTCGTTCTGCAAAAATGACTCATTTCCTTGTATAAGGCTATAAGACCAGAAGACCACAATTAATAAAAGCAGAATTAGCTCTTTTGCCCCATTGAGTCTGCTCCACCATTTCAGCATGGCTGATCCATTTTTCCTCTCAACTGTAATCTCCTGGCAGCAAAAAATCATTTGCTTAAAGTTAAATAAAGCACTATACCTCAAATGGTACATCATCTGATTGTACCAAGAAATAATTGATCTCAAATATCACAACTAAGTTTTCGTAATTGCACAGTTGGAACATTTATTCATTCCAGGAATACCTACCATGTATCATCATTCCAGGTTCCATAAAAGTGGAACTGATGCAGCTAAAAATTAGTAAAACAATAAATTAAGACCAGTCAGCACAACCTGAACAGCTTCAAAATGGAAACAGCAAAATTATAAAAATATAATTATAACATTAAGACATATGCAACAGACTCTGAGAATCTGCAGAGTTCACATTAACAGAAGTGCCAGAAATAAAGAGTGATTGTTCTTCAAAAATGGTTCAGCATTAGCTCCAGATTTTGTTGCCAACAAGGCTTGACACCACAAAGTGAATGTTAAAATAAAAGAGAAGTACTTCCATTGTTTTCTCTGACTGAATTCTGAGGGAGTTTTCATGCATACTGTAGGATAAACAATAGTCACTCAAAGGCCTGTATTAGCAATTCAGTCATTCTAATGCAGAGCCGGTGACAAATGGGGATTCCATGGGACCCGTATGCACCCGTCTGTCATTCTTTTTTAGATTAGCAGTGTGTTCTTGTTTCTGGAGTTGCATATTTTCTTTTGAGATAGCTTCTGTCCAAAAAGCAGCTAATCCCTCTTTGTGGCAAACAAGACACCTACACACAGCTCAGCTCTGTATGCTCGATGCAGCACCACCTGCTATCAGAATTTGGATGCAAACCATGCTTTTTTGGTCTACTGAAGAGCTTACTTGTTCTGATATTTATGCTTTTCCTCTAGTGCCTGGCCACCAACAGCACCTGTTACAGTTTGGGTTTCTACCCTATCCCTCCAGGTCCAAGCTGATAAATAGATAACATACATTGTTCTCTGGCATTGTTGAGTGAACAAACATTCTAAACAGACTATAAGATTAGTCCAATAACTTGTTAGTGCTGCAATGACAGATTTTAACCATCACGCTTGATCTCCATCCTTCCAAGTAACTGCAAATACTACAAGTTCATTTCAAGGTACTCACATTTCAGATCCTGCAGCGATGTATGTGTGAAAATTTAACAGTTAACTACTTGTTTCCACAAACTACCCTCCCCCTTTCCCCTGCCCCTTCATCAAAACCCCATTCCTTTTGTGTCAAAATGCAGAACAGTGAGGGCAAAGGTCAGCCTGTCAGCTCAGTGGACTAACAATGGTGTTCAATATCCTCCCATCAGGAATAATTACATTCACTTAAATCATGATTTAAGAAATATGATTGCAACTATAGGAGAGTTAAGGTATTTCAGCAGCTGTATTTCGGTATATATGTACGATAAAGCTACCCTTCCCAAATAAAACCCATTCATGAATAAAAACTGTTTAATTAGACATTTATCTTGTACCATTTTGATTGCAAAGTGCATCAAATCAAATGATTATGTATCTGCTGAAGGAATCTATTTGCAACACTAGATGCTCAAGAATATTTAAATTATAGCATAGATACAAGTCTACTGAATTCTTATTGCATTTCTCATTTATTAAATTACTCACTCAACAAGACTCCATGAAATAATAGCTGTCAAATGTATAGTGCTGATAACCAGGGAATATATCAATATGTAAATAGGAAATTACAAGTAATGTAGTGGAAGTTTCTGAGTCAATTACCTTAAATATCCTTGTGGATTATTTTTAAGCTTTTCAATGGAGCATAACTGGCCTGTTAGTGAGACTGTAGCACTTCTGCAAGATTTGTTCTACATTCACCCAATCTCTGCCAGCCTATGATATTTCATTTGCCTACTGTTCCCTTAACCTGTGGGTTTCGGCCCAAAACGTCGTCACTACCTCCTCCCATAGATGCTGTCTGGCCTGCTGAGTTCTGCCAGCATTTTGTGTTTTTATCAACCTAACTTCAGACTGGTTCACTTACCAAACTCTTAAAATCTTTCTTACCAGTAAGAAGGATTTTGAGATTTTGGTAAGTGAACCAGACTGAAGCTAGGATGATATGGAGGCATATATGGAGTTCAATCTATTAAACCCAGGATCCAAGTTCCACCCCGGGTCATTTCTGGATTAGATTAATGCAGACTCACCCAAACTAAGTTCAGATGGCTCACTTCCTGTACTCTAACTCATCAATAGTTGATAATCAGCCCGTAGTTCACTGATAGGCCAGACAATTACCCTGCTGAATGCCACAGTCAAGCTTCAAACGCTTGTCAATTATTGGCATTCAAGAGGCCATGTGACCTGCCTTCACTGTGCTCATGATGTATAATGGTTTTCCAGCCCAGGGAAACATATAACAGGGCAGGTAGGAAGGTGTGTTGATACTTACTAATCGGGGAATTGAGTTCAGGAGCAGCAAGCAGCTCTATAAAACCTTGGTTAGACCACACTTTGAATGTTGTGTTCAGTTCTGCTCACCTCTTTTTAGAAAGGATGTAGAAGCTTTAGAGAGGGTGCAGAGGAGATAAAAGTGTAGAAGATGATAAGAGGCACAAATGGAGAGGACAGCCAGAGACGTTCTCCCAGGGCTAAATCAGCAAATAACCAGAGGTATAATTTTAAGGTAATGGAGGAAAGTAAAGTAAGACTGTCAGAGATAAGTTCTTTTTTTTAACAGAGTGGTGGGTGCATGGAATGCTCTGCCAGAGGTAGCAGAGACAGATAAATTAGGGGCATTTAAGAAAATCTTAGGTGCATGAATGATAGAAAGGTGGAGAACTATGAAGGAGAGAAGAGTCAGATTGATCTTAAAGTAACTTAAAAGGTCAGCACAACATCATGGGTGGAAGAACTTGTACTGTGCTGTTGTATTCTGTATCCTTTGTTCTATGTTCTATATCTCAATTATGTCATTTATTTGGAATATGGGGTCAGAAGAAGGGGCTTCATCCCCAACAACAGCAGATATTAAGATATGTCCAGTGTCAATGTTATCCATGCCAACCTGCTGGAAGGAAGGATATTTTAAAAATAACCTTTCTCTTGTCTTTATGTTCTACCAAAATGGCGTGCTATTCACATGACTCAACTGAAACCCTTGATATTTGTAATATACAAAAAAATGGTGATGTTATAGACATCAAGAAAGGTTTGCTCAGGCATGATACAAATTAATTGAAAAGTTGGGTGAAAAAATGGAAAATGGAATTTAATTCTGAGAACTGAGATAAACAAGGGTAGAGTGCTCACAGCAAAATATAGGTTCTGAAGGAGTGTCGAGGATCAGATGAAGGTCGGAATACAGATCCATAGATCCATGAAAGTAGCAACAGAGGTGGATAAAGGGTGACGGCATCATATGGGATGCTCGCCTTCATTGACTGTGGCACAGAATTCAAGAGTTTGGAGATCATGTTATAATTATACAAAATGTTGAATTTTGCCTACAGTTCGGCTCATCGCACAACAGAAACCATTTGATGAGCAAGAAGACAAAGGGGAGTCGCCAGGATGTTGCCTGGATTGGAGCATTACAATTATCAGGAGAGCTGGTTTTAATTTTCTCTGTAGCAGGAGAGGCTGAGGGATAGCCTGACAGGTGATATATAAAGTTAGGAAGGGGATAAATAAAGTAGTTAGTTCAAATCTTTATTCCATGGTAGGAATGAGTAAGACAAGAGGATGTAGATTTATAGCATGAGGGGTCAGTTTTAGTGGGTATACCAAGGGGATTATTTTTCTACCCAGAAGGCAGTTGGAGTCTGGAATGTGCTGCCTGAAGACACGTGGAGACAAACATTCTCTTCACATTCAAGCATCTAATCAGTATTTGAGTCACCCCAAGACCTAGAAGGTTATGGACTTAATGCTGTGAAATAGTAATAGTTTAGCTCAGTAAATTGTATGGTATAAGCATCGTGGGTCCAAGAATTAATTTCTACATGGTACAACTCTGAAGCAAATCACATCTTGATCAAAAATAAAGTTAGTTCCATAGATTGAATGGCACTGCACTTCAAAGCTCTGGAAATTAGTCCAGGTGGTTCCTGTGAACAAATAATAGTGTTTCAAAGGGGTAGTATATGACAGTTTTTTACTAGAAATAACTTTACCTTCCTCAGAAATCATTGGGACTTGTGGATTGGTTCCTCAGGCTTCAGTCACTTTCAGTTACCTGTGAGAATTTAAATGAACAACAGCTGGCTAACTAATAGTGGGGTGTATTTATTTAACTGAGTCTAGCCATGTGCTCAACTGAGGTCACACACCATGGCTTTCCTGTAGTGACTATCAGATGGATGGGAAGTGGGACCCTGCTGTCTTCATCTCGTACTTAAGGCCACTGCTACAAAGGCCAAGAATGATGTCATGTTGGATCAGCAAGTGAACAAGGATGCTTCTATCTAGATGGGTCAGCAATTCATAAAGGAACCATTGTGCAAATTGGTGCACAAAGAAATAAAGAAATGGGATTCACATCATTCATTATATAAACTACTAAATCATGACACAAATAATACTCTGGATGATTTGCATTTAAACATCTCCTGAAAAATGGTTTTCTTTTGTACCGATGGCACATGGTAAATCTGCTTACTGGTTAAGGATGTTTTTCATTTATCTGCATAAAGCAGTTTAGTAATGACTTCAATTTGTGCCAATAATTTTCCATCCATCCCTTACTCGGCACCTATTCTGCACTAACAACAAACCAGAGTGACAGACGTGATTGATCCTTCAAAGCTAGCCAAGTGGAAACAGGTAAATGAGCTTGTCAAGCATAGCCAAGGAATAACGATTGCATCTTCAGATATGTTTTCAGAACCCCAATGGCAAAAATCATTTACCATACTCACAATCAGATCATAAACAATTAGGAACCGATTTTAACCTAAATTGAAAGCCTAGATAGAGTGAGCATATATACAATGAGCTCTGCCACAAGAAAGCAGAATCCTTCACTAAGGACCCCACCATCCAGCCCATAATCTCTTCTCACTGCTGCCATCAGGAAGGAGGTACAGGATTCCTAGGTCCCACACTACCAGGTTAAGGAACAGTTGTTACACTGGACAACAATTTTTTTCAAAAGTTTTGCTTCTTCAACATTTGTTCTGGTTATTTTTAGACCATTTGATGCTGAACACAAATATAATTTATGACTACTTGTATCACGTGGGTTTTTGGAGAAACTAAAAATTGACTTTTATTGAATAGAATGGATTTAATTGCATGATGATGCTGATGCTTTCCAATAGTTCAACTAAGCTAAAAATGTGTTGTTGATTAGACATTGTTTGTACTCAATGTCTGAGGCTACTCAATTAAATGTCCAACAATAATCAGCCAGTATTGATGGATTTCAACTGTCTTGTTACACTTTCTCCATGACCACAATATCCTGGGTGAAAACTTTCATCATACTCATCACTGACAGTGCCAAGATTTGCAGGGAAGAAGTCTATTTAGTGACATGTCACACTTCATAGTTTTGAATGCTTGAAGCATGTCGTCAACCAGCTGCAAGCAGATTGGTGCTCTGTAGTTGCCAAGAAACTTTTCAGCAACATCCTTGAATGCTTTCCATGTGATTTTCTCCTGTCCCACTAGAAGTTCTTTGAATTACCTGTCATTGATGACATGTTTGATTTATGGACCAACAAAAATGCCTTTCTTTAATTTAGCATCAGTTATTCTGACTTGACTTATGAATTGAAATAACAATTATAGGTGATTTCAAAAGAAATTGTGCGATAGGGAAATTTCATGGTGATTTTCATGATCATCAGCCCAGAATTCATAAGATACACCCAAAGGTATTCAGGAAGCAAACTATTTGTTGTCCAGTGTTATCCTCCTTCAGGATGCTGAACCAAAGTAAATAACTTCACTCACGTCAACACTAAACTGATACTTCCCATCTATGCTGGGTTGAGCATCGAGCAAGCAGCTCATTTACAAGGATTCTACATCTCTTCACAATATTACTTATTATAATTATTCATCTTTCTTTTGTATTTGCATAGTTTATCATCTTTTGCACATTGGTTGTTGTGCATTTTGGTTTGTATGGAGTATTTTTCCTTGATTCTGTGGTGTTTCTGTGTATTTATTATGAATGTCTGCAAGAAAAAGAACCTGGGCATTTTAGCATAGTGACATATACATACTGTGACAATAAATTTACTTTGAACTTTAAATATGAACTTAAAGTGGAGAAGATGTTTCAGATAGCGGGATAGCCTAGGACCAGAGTAGAAGGACATTTTTTCAGGAACAGATGAAGCGGGACCTCTTTTACCTATATCCTCCTTCTCCTCACTGGCACATCGAGTGGCAACCTTGCTGTTTCTTTAACGCTTATCTGTTTTTTCGAGGGCGAGTTGGTAGCTCAATGCTCAACCCAGCATGGATGGAAGCTGGTTGGATTCGAACCCAAGACTCCTCGCCTTTAAGTCCGGTGTGAATGCCACAACACCACTGACACTCTTTTGCCAAAGATTGAAAGGTTTTTTTATCGATAAACATATTGATGGTTACTAGGAGAAGGCAGGAGTACAGGGTTGAAAGGGATAATAAATCAGCCAGGATCGAATGACCTAATTTTGCTCCTATGCTTTATGGTCTTACCCAGTTTGCTAGGAGAGAGGGGATTCAGCTGGCTGCTGGTTACCCAGAAGTAAATCTGATGCAATGGTCAATAGCTTTTGATCCATCAATTGTGTTAACATTCAACCTGCAGATGTGTGAACCGCTGTTCATTATGTGTAATGAAGATCCATATAAGTCCATTTCAACTCCAGTATTTGATCAGGTCTGAAATTATAACAAGTGATCAGAGGAAAACACAAGGAAATGATAGAATTTCATAGACAGGCAGTGTTAACACTCTCTGCACAGATGTTACTAAATGTCTGGACAAGTTCCAGTATTTTCTGCTCTCAGAAGTAATTGCATTTAACATAGGTGTTAAAAGACCAAGCAGCAGTATAGTGTAACCTCCCTCAACATGGCATTGTGGTTGAAAGGCATATGCTACTGACATAAGACCATAAGATTTAGGAGCAGAATTAGGCCATTCAGCCCATCGAGTCTGCTCTGTCATTCTTTCATGGACGATCCCAGGTCCAACTCAACCCCATACACCTGCCTTCTTGCCATATCAGTTAATGCCTTGACCGATCAGGAAATGATCAACTTCTGCCTTAAATATACACACAGACTTGGCCTCCACCGCAGTCTGTGGCAGAGCATTCCACCGATTCACTACTCTCTGGCTAAAATAAAATCCTTCTTACTTCTGTTCTAAAGGGATACCGCTCAATTTTGAGGTTGTGTCCTCCAGTTCTACCCTACCGTAGAAATCATCCTCTTCACACCCACCGTCTAGTCCTTTCAAACTTCAGTAAGTTTCAATGAGATCCCCATGCATTCTTCTAAATTCCAGAAAGTACAGGCCCCAAACTGACAAATGCTCCTCTTCGGTTAACCCCTTCATTCCCAGAATCATCCTCATGAACCTCCTCTGGACTCTCTCCAATCACAACACATCCATTCTGAGATATGAAGCCCAAAACTGTTGTCAATACTCCAAGTGCAGCATGACTAGTGTCTTATAAATGGTCAGCATTACCTCCTTGTTTTTATATTCTATTCTCCTTGAAATAAATGCCAACATTGTATTTGCCACCATTACCACAGTATTAAACCGTAAAATAACTTTCTGGGAAATTGCACGAGGACTCCTAAGTCCCTCTGCACCTCAGATGTTTGGACCATTTCCCAATTTAGATAATAGTCCACACTATTGTCTCCTTTGCCAAATGCATCATCACATATTTCCTAGAACTATATTCCCTCTGACACTTCTTTGACCAATATTCCAATTTGGCTAAGTCCTGCTGCAATCGCATTGCTTCATCAGCACTACCTACCCCTCCATCTCTCTTCATATCATCTGCAGATTTTGTCACAAAACCATCAATTTTATTATCTAAATCATTGATAGACAATGTGAAAAACAGAGGTCCCAATACTGACTCCTGAGGAACACCACTAATCATGAGCAGCCAACCAGAAAAGGCCCCTTTTATTCCAACTCGCTGCCTCCTGCCTGTCAGTCATTCCGATATCCACGTTGGTATCTTTCCTGTAACGCCATAGGATTTTATCTTATTAAGCAGCCTCATGTGTGGCACCTTATCAAACGCCCTCTGAAAATCCAAGTAAATGACATACACTGCCTCTCCTTTGTCCATCCTGTTTGTTAATTCCTTGAAGAATCTACAGAAACCTTGACTTATTTTATTATTAGATTCCAAGTACCTAGAAACCTCATCCTTAATAATAGACTCCAACACATTCCCAACCACTGAGGTTAGGCTAACTGGTCAATAATTTCCTTTCTTTTGCCTTCCTTCCTTCCTTCCTTCTTAAAGAATGGAGTGACATTTGCAATCTTCCAGTCCTCTGGAACCATGCCAGAATCAAGTGATTCTTAAAAGAAGTCAAGTCAAGTCAAGCCAAGTCACTATTTATTGTCACTTCAACCATAACTGCTGGTACAGTACACAGTGAAAATGAGACAATGTTTTTCAGGACCATGGTGCTACATGAAACAGTACAAAAACTGCACTGAACTATGTAAAAACAACACAGAAAAAACTACACTAGGCTACAGAACTACCCAGGACTGCATAAAGTGCACAAAACAGTGCAGGCATTACAATAAATAATAAACAAGACAATAGGCACAGTAGAGGGCAGTAAGTTGGTGTCAGTCCAGGCTCTGGGTATTGAGGAGTCTGATGGCTTGGGGGAAGAAACTGTTACATAGTCTGGTCGTGAGAGCACGGATGCTTCAGTGCCTTCTTCCAGATGGCAGGAGGGAGAAGAGTTTGTATGAGGGGTGTGTGGGGTCCTTCATAATCCTGTTTGCTTTTGGATGCATCATGTGGTGTAAATGTCTGTAATGGCGGAAAGCAAGACCCTGATGATCTTCTCAACTGACCTCACTATCCACTGCAGGGACTTGCGATCCGAGATGGTGCAATTTCTGAACCAGGCAGTGATGCAGCTGCTCAGGATGCTCTCAATACAACCCCTGTAGAATGTGATGAGGATGGGGTGTGGGAGATGGACTTTCCTCAGCCTTCGCAGAAAGTAGAGCCGCTGCTGGGATTTCTTTGCTATGGAGCTGGTGTTGAGAGACCATGTGAGATTCTCCGCCAGGTGAACACCAAGAAATTTGGTGCTCTTAACGATCTCTACTGAGGAGCCGTCGATGTTCAGCGGGTAGTGGTCGCTCCGTGCCCTCCTGAAGTCAACAACCATCTCTTTTGTTTTGTTCACATTCAGAGACAGGTTGTTGGCTCTGCACCAGTCCGTTAGCCGCTGCACCTCTTCTCTGTATGCTGACTTGTCGTTCTTGCTGATGAGACCCACCACAGTTGTGTCATTGGCGAACTTGTTGACGTGGTTTGAGCTGTGTGTTGCAGCACGTGACTAATGCATCCTTTATTTCTTCAGCAACCTCTCTCAAGACTCCTGAATGTAGTTCATCTGGTCCAGGTGACTTATCATCTTTAAGACCTTTGAACTTGCCTAGCACTTTTTCCTTTATAATAGCAGTAGCACTCACTGCTGCTTCCTGACACTCACGGACCTCTGGCACACTGTTAATGTGAAGACAGTGAAGACAGATGCAAAGGACCCATTAAGTTCATCTGCCATTTCTTTGTCCCCCATTGCTACCTCACCAGCATCATTTTTCGCATGGTCCAATATCAACTCCAACCTCCTTTTTACTCTTCATATAACTGAAAAAAATTGGTATCTTGCTTTATATTATTTGCTAATCTGCCTTCATAATTTCATCTTTTCTCTTCCTGTAGTTTTTTTAGTTGCCTTTTGTTGGATTTTAAAAGCTTCCCAAATCATCTAACTTCACACTCACTTTTGCTACCATATATGCCCTTTCCTTGGATTTTATGCAATCCTTAACTTCTTTTGTCAGCCACAGTTGTTTAGTCCTGCCACTTGAGAACTTTTACTTCTGTGGACCATATCTATCCTGCGCCCTGTGAACAATTCCCAGAAACTTCAGCCATCTCTGCTCTGCCATCATCCCCACCAGTATCCTCCTCCAGTCCACCTAGGCAAGCTCCTCTCTCATACCACTGTAATTCCCTTTATTCCATTACAATACTGATACATGTCATTTGTGCTTCTCCCTCTCGAAATGCAGTATGAATTCAATCATATTATGATCATTGTCTCCCAAGGGTTCCTTTGTGTTAAGCTCCCTAATAAGATCTAGGTTATGACACATCACCCAGCCTTTCCCCAAATAGGCTCAAGCACAAACTGCTCTAAAAAGCCACCTCATAGGCATTTAACAAATCCTTTCTCTTGCGATCTGACACCAACCTGATTTCCCCCAATCCCCTTTCATATTGATATCACCCATTACAATTGTGTCATTACCCATATTACATACCTTTTCCAGCTCCCTTTGCAATCTCAACCCCACATCTTGGCTAATATTTGGAGGCCTATATATGATATATACAAGAAAGGGTCAGCCATTAAAACAGTGAGGAGCATCCAGGAGTTCAGTGCCTGTAGCTATTATAATGAACTGATTTGAGCATAAGGGTACAGTGGTACCTTAGCCACCATCTCAATGTGCAGATTTTTTCTGCTCTCTCCAACTGTCTTTGGAAACCTAAAGGGGCCTCTGGACCCAATGTCATAAGGAAAAGTCAGCATAGGTTGTGCAGTGGAGGCCTTTTCTCACAAAATTGGTTGAATTTTTTGAGCAAGTGTTAAAGTTGATTAATGGAAATAGGGTAGTGGATGTTGCTTATATAGACTCTCACAAAGCACTTGGCAAGATCCTTTATGTAAGAAATTAAGTCACTTGGAATCCAGGTAAATTGGATATAAATTGGTCTCTTCATAGATTTGTCAACCTCCTAGTCTTCAATGAAGAAATTTTGGCCAACAGTCAACTCAATGAAAATTATACTCATCTTTAAAAAGTGCAAAATAAGTTGAGAATAAATTAAGTGGGAGACTTCAACCCATCAGAGACAACGCATAAAATGAGTGTAAGTCATACCATGGGGAGCACTTCTTGACCTGGTATCAGGTATTGCAAAATTCAGAACATACATTTTAAAGTACTTTGAAGATTGTTCAGAAATATTTTGAATGTGATATATTTTGTTAACTGGCAATTCTGGGGAAGTAATTGAGTGGCACTCCTTTGATTAAAGTGTGATGATATCAATGAGATTGCAGAGATACTGTGCTTTCTTCAAATCAATCAATTCAGTGTAAATCCAGCTAGCCAAACTGCCCTTCCTCAGTAAGCTTTGCATCAGCTGCCTAACCCACTAATTTATTTGTTATTCATTTATGTATTTAGAGACTTAGTATTTATAGATTCAACAGGACCTTCTGGCCCAATGAGCTGTGCCACCCAGCACCCATTTATTTTACCCTAGCCTAATCACAGGACTAACTGGGGCCAAGCTCCCACTGCTTATTAAATCCTCTCAATGCCACACTCCTCAAATAGCCTCTGACAGTGAAGTCCAGCTCCTGGCCTACATGTGTGGCTTAGCTATTAAGCCCAGTGGAACCGTTTCTACTGACAGGAGAAGGAGCAAGGTCAGGTTACTGCCACCTTAAAACCAGTCACTTCAGGCAGACTGGGCTCATTAGCCATGGTTGGCAGCTCAACTAGGAGAAGGAAAACTCTAATTTCAAACCTCCCCTGCCTTGCTGCTGTACCTACTCATGGGGAAGGCTTCAGGAGTAAACCCCGAGGGAAAAATCCAGAGCTGGAGTCCCTAAAGTAGCCCTACACTGAGTTCAGTGTTGACAGGCAAATCCTGTGAGCTGCTGGTACCAAACTGTATCCATCTTTGCCATTCCTTTGGGTTCATCAGATGTGTGGAGTGGGGGAGCTTGCTCTCCATATCGTACTGCCCAAGCTTGCGTATCTAGACAGCTAGGATATAATATCCATGGTCAAACCTGACTGACGGAGGCCCTCAGCTCAACCTCAATCACAGGAGAACTTAAAATGACTAATGAACCTACTAACCAATACATCTTCAGATTTCGGGAGGAAACTGGTGCACCTGAAGAAAATCCTTGCGGTGTGGGAAGAACAGACAAACAGTTAACTCTTTCATTTTGAAATCGCCAGAATGCTTCATCTGCTTTCAATATTCATGTCACTCCTGCAGGATTTACTTATCCATTTCACTGCAATGGTTTACTCTCTCAAAGCATATTTCCTATAACAGCAGGATTGGCAGATGTGTTGCATATGGGAGCCTCCTTGGAAACAAAGGCACTCACAGAAGCAGGCCTGAGAACGCATCAAACGAAAAAAGCAGCATTGCAATTATTCCATAACATTCCAAGAAATGCATTCAAAATATAATTCTTTCTGACTAACACATTAAAGTAAATGCCAGTCTAAAAAGGAACTTGTGCAGCAAGATACACTTCTTCTCCATGAGGACTGTATTTCCATTCGACATCCAGAACAAGCTGCAATCTCTTTGCTTAAAGCCGATGAATTTCAAGTGCAAAGATTTACTCACAAACACTCCAAACTGATGCCTGTTTGGGATTATTTCCCCAAGAGCTTCAGTGAGGTTGGCAAATGCTGCTCACCAGTTTCGTGGCAATGAAGACAGAGACTCAGTTTTTAAACATTCCCCTAGACTAGAGTTCCCAACCTGGGGTCCACGTATCCCATGCTTAATGGTATTGGTCCATGGCATAAATAGGGTTGGTACCCCTGTCCTAGACTGTATCATTTAACATACAGTATGTTCTAAGATACTTTGTAAATCCCAGTCTGACAAGCCATTGTGGTCATAATATATGCCTCCCTTTGTCAAATGCTTTTTCACTGTTCATTCAAAATGTGCCAGTATTCTTACACATTGGTCTTATCCTTTTTACTTTCAGAAGAGAGGACAGAACATGAGAAAAGTGCAATAGAATTGATAGATATGAAGGTCAATGACCTGTGGATGAGCGAAGTTTTGGCTTTCTTAGCCACAGGAAGTTCTTTCTCTGCTAACTGATGGCAACAATTAATCACATCCCCTTCTGCCTCTCCACATTGTCAGTGACACTTACCAGCAAGTGAAATGATTTGTAAAATATTCTTACTACGGCAGTTGCAATTCATAGTGTTTGCCCAGAATCGGACACATTCCTGCATACCAGCATTCATGGTCACTCAGCAACTTCAATTCAATGCATTGAAGTCTCTTAAAATTGATTGAAAACACCTGATAACTTAATTGGCTCATGCATCTGTTAATGAGCCCTTTACCTCTGAGAGAGAATCTCACTTTGACTGGCATTATTGACGGCAAAGTTGTGAATCAATCATCTGAAGTTCTGCAAAATCTTTGTAGAGATTCCAGTAGAAAGAAGTTGAGGGCATTGTGACTTTGCCATCCAATTCAAGGTAGAATTACCAGGTTAGCACGTTCCAGAAGTCTGAGCCTCCTCAGACTCTGGTATCCTGACTGGTTGAGATGTTTATTGAGTGTACCAGATATGGCTGTTTGCAGATCTCTTCTCACCCAGGGCTGCATGCCACTGAAGGGCAGACTTAAATTCTGACATCCTCTACAAGGAGTCTCTGTACATCCTCCCCAAGGAAACCGTGTGGTTTCAACTGGCCCAGTCCGAAAACCTACCGGGTAGCTTAGTTGGTCATTGTAAATTGTCCGTGATTTGGTTAAGGTTAATCAGGTTTGTCAGGATTTGCTGAGGCGGTGTGGCTAAAAGGGCCTACTCTGCGCTGTATCACTAAATAAATAAATCACCCAAAGCTGCCATATCCTTACTTTGATTTCACAGTCTTCCAGGAAGCCCAGTCCAAGAGTGGACTTGCAGCTAATTTGAAATTCATATTCAGTTTGATTTATCACATGTACTGTACATCAAAACCTTCATTATTTGCATCAACAACCAGCACACTCAAGGATGTGCTGGGGCAGCCCGCGAGTGTTGCCACACATTCTGGTGCCATCATTGGATGCGCCCAATATTAAGTGGAACAAAACTAGCAGCAGCAACAAGAATAACAAAACAAGCCCAATTCCCATTTGCCCACCACCACCCCTTCCCCCGACATACACCTATAGCCTTGGCCCTGGACTCTCAAATATTGGGCCTCCAACTCTGGACTTCATTCATCTCTGGGTATTGACCCCATGATTACAACCTAAGACTCACTGACCTGTGAATTCCTGATCTCAGTGCCTGCTCATCCCCCCCACCCTCTGGAATCATTGACCTTTGACCCTGGAGCATTCCAAACTGAACTGTAAATGACTCCTGCCCAGACTCTTCATATACTGCCTGAACCTCTAACTCTCCCTTATCCCTGTCCCTAAAACTTCTACTGTCCCAAAACTATCCATACAACCTTAAAAAAAAGTCAAACATGACATCAATGGAAATCACTGCTTGCTGCCAATCTAGGCATATTGCTCAAATTGAGGCATTGATCCTTTTTGGCCTGAGATGTTTATTTCTATAAATTAATCAGAAAAATGCACTTCTCAGAATGTTATGGAATAACAATGCTGCTTCTTTTTTTGTCTCAAAGATCTCTGGCAAATTATTTCTGACTTTATACTGTAACGCTTAATGAATAATGTAAACAACAGAGAACGCTTAATTAAATATATTTACAATATTACTAAAATATCACTGAAATAATAAACATAAAACACTTATCCCTGCTTAGCTAAAAACTCGAACTCAATATGGAATGCATTGCACCTGCATACACAGTATATGTACTACATAATACAATCAGAATCAGAATCAGGTTTATTGTCGTGAAATTTGTTAACTTAGCAGCAGCAGTTCAATGCAATACATAATGTAGAAGTGAGATAAAAATAATAATAATAAATGAGTAGTTCAATTACATTATACGTATATTGAATAGATTTTAAAAAGTGCAAAAAACAGAAATACTGTATATTTAAAAAAGTGAGTTAGTGTCCAAGGGTTCAATGTCCATTTAGGAATCGGATGGCAGAGGGGAAGAAGCTGTTCCAGAATCGCTGAGTGTGTGCCTTCAGGCTTCTGTACCTCCTACCTGATGGTAACAGTGAGAAAAGGGCATGTCCTGGGTGCTGGAGGTCTTTAATAATGGATGCTGCCTTTCTGAGACACCGCTCCCTGAAGATGTCCTGGATACTTTGTAGGCTAGTACCCAAGATGGAGCTCACTAGAATTACAAACTTCTGCAGCTTCTTTGATCCTGTGCAGTAGCACCCCCCCCCCACCCCATACCAGACAGTGATGCAGCCTGTCAGAATGCTCTCCACTGTATATCTACAGAAATTTTTGAGTGTATTCGTTGATGTACCAAATCTCTTCAAACTCCTAATGAAATATAGCCGCCATCTTGCCTTCTTTATGACAACATCGATATGTTGGGACCAGATTAGATTCTCAGAGATCTTGACACCCAGGAGATTGAAGCTGCTCACTCTCTCCACTTCTGATCTCTCTATGAGGATTGGTATGTGTTCCTTCGTCTTACCCTTCCTGAAGTCCACAATCAGCTCTTTGTCTTACTGGCGTTGAGTGCCAGGTTGTTGCTGTGGCAACATTTCACTAGTTGGCATATCTCACTCCTGCACGCTTTCTCGTCACCACCTGAGATTCTACCAACAACGGGAACTTCCACCCGTAGCAGTGAGAGGTTGAAAATGTCCTTGAATACTCCCACTAGTTGGTTGGCACAGGTTTTCAGAGCCTTACCAGGTACTCCATTGGGACCTTCCACCTTGCAAGGGTTCACTCTCTTTAAAGACAGCCTAACACTGGCTGTCTTACAATTACTGGTATAGACATCAGCAGAATACTAAATTTTAAATTGTCACATTCAGACCTAAAGATTTAATCGCTGTGGAGCATTTTTTATTCTTGTGGAATAAACAAATTTCCTGACAGGTGGGGATTGGGGAGGGCCACTCTGCTTGGCAGAAGGGATTTGTGGCTGTGAAATAATCTCAGGTTCTGGAACTTCCTCTATGATGGTTGTGGGATTTGACTCTGAGACAGCAGAAAGTGGTTCTGACAGCTCTGGACACGTCTTCATCCCAAACAGTGCATGGCAAGTTGCTCGATCTGCTGATCTATCCCAGGCCAGCAGACAAGCTTTGAGACAAGACTTTCCCTCTGACCACACCTGGATGACTGGCATATAGCTCCTCCAATATGAACTTTAGGCTTGGAAGGTAAAACAATTCTCAATTCCCACATAAGCCAACCCTACCATTAAGGGCAATTTCATCTCAGCACTGGTAAAATTGGGAAAACTGGTGTTTCTGCTGCACATTCCAGCCATTTGGGTGGCCACGTAGACCTGAGATGTGTAGAGTCTTATCTGATTTCCCTTTGGATCTCTGCTGTATAGGGAGACTCTCAATTTACATTAGAGAGAATACGCCACCAATAACACTACCATCCTGGTAACACCGAGGGCCTGGGTAGCCTTGCGGCATTTGATCCATAGCTTTCTGTCAGAGTGCAAGTGCAGATATTGCTCCAAAAATAACCCTTGTAAGAGTTTATGGTGAGAAACATCGGAATCTTCTTCCAGCTCCATTTCTAGGCAGGCCTCAGGTAAGACCACTTTGCTGAAAAGTTTTATTCCAGACAAGTTTGCAAAGACATTCATCACCAAATAACTACAACAGCATATCACCACAGAAACCCTAACCACACCCTCATCAAAGATTCTCCCCTTGTTCTCTCAATCATTCCCTCATTTTGCTGACAACTTAAAACCAAATTGTTCACTTTTACTCAGCTCTGATGTAGAATCCTCAAGAAATGTTAACTGTTTCCCTTTCTACAGGTGCTCCCCAATTTGCTGACTGTTTCCAGTATTTTGCATTTTTTTCATTTTGACTTACATTGAGTAGAACTTCAGTCAAAGTGACTATATAACCTGTACAAACAAGCTGAATGAACTCAGCAGGTCGGACAGCATCCGTTGAAATGAGCAGTCAACATTTCAGGCCGAGACCCTTCGACAGGACATGAGTCCTGACGAAGGGTCTCGGCCCGAAACTTTGACTGCTCATTTCAATGGATGCTACCCAACCTGCTGAGTTCATCCAGCTTGTTTGTACATGTTGATTTGACCACAGTATCTGCAGTATACTTTGTGTTGACTATATAACCTGTCCAATTATATCAATACTTGTGCCAAAACATTTTCATACCTTTATGCCAGTAAGAATGAACAGTGAAAAACCATACAAAGGAGTTACAGGAAATGTGCCAGCTCCTCTATGCTAGTGGCTACTCCGTGGGTTTGCTATCTATCCATTTCCTTGGATAAAATGGGGTTGAAAGTTAATTATGTTTAATGACAACATTTACCCTTCCAATGAGTCAACAGCTTTGGGAGGAATAAAGGAATAAAATCAAAGCAGTTGTTCCAGGTGTTAATAAGTTCAAGACAGATGTTCCCTTAATTTAAGAAGCCCAGGTCACTTAATTCAAGTTCTCGAAATTATGAAATGTAAATGTATATTGACTTACAATGTTGATCACAAGTTACATATCCCAGGTTAGAGAGAACTCACATAACTGCCACAGCTTCTTCATTGTCCCAAGCCTAGTGTTCAATATTACCCAATGTATATAGTTTCCTCTATTCTAAATAGCATCTCTCCCAACCCTAAGTACAGCTATTGCAAAATTTTCCAAACACATTGGTTAGGAAAACATCAGTTGCTGTTTATATACAGAGGAATCAGCTTTTACTAACATCGATTGATCAGAACCAATACGCTTAAAAGGAAAGCCAACATTCTTAGCCTCAGCCCATTGTCACTTGGGAGGCTGGGCCTTCTTTGCACCTTGAACCACTTTGTTGCAAGCGACAGTGATATACAATAGCCATTTGCCTGGATTTACTTACACTTCAAGGACAATTCAGCTTTGTAAGAAATACCTCCAACACAACCACTCACCATTGAAGATCTTATCTACCCTAACTTTACCTCATATGTAAATAGCCTTCGTGAAGAAGAAACATCCACATAAGAGGCACTTTGACCTGGTAGTCAGAAATCTGTGATTGTCAAATCTCTAATTGATGCACCATCAATAACTCACTCTGAGACGTAAGAAGCGAGATATCGGCTTTTATTGATTGGAAGAATGAACAACACTACATCCTGGAGAATGAGGCCGGGCTCAGGCCTCAATCGCCTTTATACAGGGGTCTGTGGGAGGAGCCACAGGAGCAGTCCAGACAGGTATATGTAGTTCACCACACTAATGAAAACAAAATAAATGTCCAATCTGCTCTCCCAATCACAGTCAAGGCTATTATGAATTTCTTAGCCTCAGGATCATTCCAGTTTGCAGCAGCTGGTACAAGCCACAAGTTAGCTTGCTGATTACCAGTGCATTAAGAACTCATTGCCAAACTGCTCCCCAAATAAGGAGACTTCATCTATTTCTCCTTTGTGGGAGGTGGCAGACAGGGAACAAGTTCATACAAGTTGTAGTCATACAATTTCCCACGAAGTACAAACCCCAATGTTCTGCACTATGATCTTTAGAGTGTCTAATGAAAACCGACAAAAATTCATTAACAATCTCCAACCTGTAAGTTTAACTGTTTCACATCCCACAGATGCTGAATCACCTGCTGAATGTTTCCAGCATTTTCTGCTTTTGATTTATTAAAACAGAATGAATTCTCTTTTGGTCCAAAAAGTGATAGGCCATCAGAGGAACTTTGGAAATGTCAATTCCAGGCAAGCTTACAGCTCCTGTGATTCATTCATTTCTAACTGGTTATAACTGTCTCTCATTTTAAGAAGCCACACACGAGGTTTGGGACCGATGTTGATCCAGTTTAGAGCTGCAAACTCACCAGTCAGACAATGCTACGATGATGGCAATGTCACCGTTACAATTTTCTACTGAAGCTCAGTGACAGTGGCCTACTGAAAATTCGATTTTGGCTGTTTGCTCTGCACTAATCACCACACAGAATCTCTTACACTACATAGATCGTCCATCAGATAAACTTAGCCATTTCCTGCTGAGTTGGAGCCCCTCAGTCTAAACTCTGAGCAGCAGGATCTCCATGCCAGGAATCCCTAAAGATAACATTGTTCTGGATGTGCAAGTAGTGCATTAATCCTGGAAGGTTCCCACGTGTCCCATAAGATGCATCTCTTCCTGTACACTCAAATCACTTACATAATTGTAGGGTTACTGAAGTCATGAGAGTATTTTATAAATGGTCTTCAGTCAGTGAAATATGGTGAATACCTCCCACCTTACCCTTCAACCATAAATGATTTCCAGCAAGTTATTTAGTTCAAGATGGGCCTAAACTCTTCTGAAAGCAGAGATTGAAGTTACAATTTTCAGATCCTCAGTCTCAGGGAAACACCGCAGTGGGTCTTTTAGAACAAAAACTTTATTCATTTAAGTCTTTTTTTTCATCATTGTCCAAGCTTGTTAAATGTATCAAAGTTAGTCTTCACTGTTCAAATGAAACTTCTACCCATGAATCTCAAAGGCAAAATACTTTCATGCTATACGGCTCTTCCCAATAGCAAACGTTACATGTACTTATCAAATGACCCACTTAAGATCATTTGTAGTTAAGTACACAAATAGTTATATAGGATCTAAATGTACATAGTTCCAGAGCTTAACGATTACTATAGGCTTTAAGGGCATTTCATAATTTTCCCTGGATTCAGTGGAATACTTGAACAGCAGCTGCAAATGCTTACCATTTCATCTGATCAAGAGATGAAATGGTAGTTTCATAAATTAATTTGAAATTGCAGACAGATATCTAACAAGACAAACTATTTGCAATTGTGGACCCCCTCCCTCAGCTTCCCTACAGCTTAACAAGCTTCTTTTGTTTCCTTCTCAGTTCTGATGAAGACTCTTCCACCTGAATCATTTGATCTTTTTCATAGATATGTCCAGATTTGCAGTTATTTTCTGTTTTTATTTCAGATTCCCACAATCTGCATTTTTTATTTCCTCTGCAATCATCCCATTTTATTTTACCCACAATGCCCTCAACTTCCTTTAGATTCTACCACTCACCTACTCACCAGTAACAATTTGCAGTGGTCAATTACCAACCTGCATGGCTTTGGGATAAGAGAAGAAGCTGGAGAGCCATACAGTCACAGGGAAAATGTGCAAATTCTGCACAAACAGCACTGGATATTAAACCATTTATTGTTTTAGTGCTCTCAACCACTTCTGGATGTCATGTGAAATAAATGGAATTGGCTGAAGGCTGCATTCAATAATTGTGGATGCAAACACAAGAGATTCTGGAGATGCTGGAAATCTTGAGAAACATCTACAAATTATTGAAAGAACTCACCAAATCAGCATCTATGGAGAGGGATGAACAGTCATAATTTTGAGCCGAGACCCTTCATCAGGACTGAATTCTCAGTAATTATGGGGATCTCAGAAGGAAGCAAGATGAATAATCTATTCAAAGAGTTGTTGAGTTATACATTCTTAAAACAGGCCCTTTGGCCCAGTGAGTGAGAAAGCTGGTATAGTTTTACGTTGCTCAGAGGCAAGGATATGGTAAACGAAAGAGGCAAGACAGGAAAGGGGGCAAAAGGAGGATGATCTAGCTTTTATGTAAGTGAATAGATGAAAATATTTTAAGGAAAAGTTTTAGCAGAGTGAATGTAGTCGAAAGCCAGAGTTATGGCAATAACCCTATTATGGTGAAAACTCAGCTTGACCTATTTTGTAATATCACATAACTTTTTTGTGACTTTGGTCCCTATACAAGGTATAATTCTCTTTCAAACAACCTCCTGTCCATAACAGTGAGGGTGACAGTGCTTGACCCCTTTCTTTTACAGGCAATGTGATTCTCAAGGCCAGCATCAGTAAACTTAGGGACACACTTTCTACCCTCAGCGACCATATGAGACCATGGGGACGGAAACTGCACTACTGGCGGCTGGGAGACTGCCTGTGCTGTTGTGTGGATGTGCCTTTAAAGACAGGCAGATGAGGCTGCAGCTGCACAGCTAAATACCACCAGCCATGGATAGTTTGAAGAACTTTTTAATAACAGACCCAGTGTCTGAAGAAGCATTGGATTGCACAAAAGATTTCAACAATGCCATTTTAAATGGTTCTATGGAACATGCTGATCTTTTTAGAGCTTTTAAAGCATGTTGGGAAGCAAAACAACAACAGTTCAACACTTTAAAAATGACACAAATGAAATTCAGAGTCATTAAATTTTATTTCCACCCTCCGCCTCCTCCTCTTTTTGTCTGCAGATGGTTCCTGGTTTTCTAAGTGTTTTCATTGTTCATTCTTTTTTTTATTCCTAGCATCTGTAATATTTTGATATAATTGGCAAAAGGCCAGTTGGCTCATGGAGGCTTATCATGTTCCTCTTATTTGCTTTCCAAAGCCTGGAGATTGCTTTTTTCCCCCAATATCTTTCCTGTAAATCCATCCAACTTACAGTCAGAAGCATCATAAAAGCTTTTCTCTGCACATTTTCTAATGAATATACATTCTCTTTTTTGCACAGGGTGGAATATAAAACTTCAGATGGTCTGACTCATCATTGTAAAACATCATTGTAACCTTTATAAACTTCTGCTAGCAATGGATTTCAAGATTTTGTTAGCTATTACAAAAGAATACAGAAACAATGGCAAGTCAGCAACTTTATACAATGTGCATATGATTAATATTTTCCCTTCGTATCTCAGAGCGAAGGAAATATATATTCCTTACATATTTTTCTTCATCGGCTCCTCGGTATTGTAGATGACTTGCTTCCAATTCAATTCTGTAGATTTTCAGGTGATCAATAAGGGCTAACTGGTATCCACAAACTCTGCCACAGATGGCAAGCATGTAGGTTGGGAGGTGGTCTGTTCACTCTGCTGATTACCACTGTGCCTCTAATGAATGGGTCCAAGGTTCTCAATGCTCCTCCTCCACTTTGAGTGACCGTGAGTCAGGGATTCCCGAAAGTCAGTGGGGATGTTGAATTCATTCACAGTTTTGAAGATGTACTTAAACTTTTGTTTCTGACCACTTGGATATCTCTTTCCATGATGGACCTTGGACTTTTTCATAATTGGCTTAGTTTCTGGAAAGCATCAGATTGCACAAAACATCTCAGGATTCTAATGCTGGTATCCAAACCACAACGCTTGTATTAATGACTAACTGAGTGTAATCAGGGCCTTAAACCTGGAGATATTGTCTGGGAGAAGATGCATATGTTACATATTTTGGCGTGGATCTGGAAGACTTTATAGAGATAGCATTGGTGGTATCTTTCCAGTGCTTTGAGGCAGAGTGCTATTGAAAGACAAGTTGGTAAAAGGCATTAAGGGAAAAGGCTATTCTCTAATTTGTTTCAGTGAATGGGTGATTTGTAACACGGATGCTGCAACCTCATTATTGAAGTTAGAGTGACCTTCACTCTTGATTTAACAGTTTACATTTGTCCCACTCCAACAGGAAGCTTGTTGGAGGTGAGGTACATCATTGTGACTAGGAAAATTGGGCAATATCACAGTCTTGTTTGACAACATTCTGTATAGAGTTTGTTTCTGTTGTAAATCTGCGGGACAATACTGTGTCTTTTGTACAGCAGATGTAAAATGGAGATGAATTTCTGTGATGTTCTACAGTTCTTCTCAGCAGACAGTGCATCAGTTCTAAATGAAATCCAGGGAACATTGTCAGTCACTACATGTGGCCTTTTCTGACCGCACAAAGCCTTAGATTCCATCAGTACTAACCATTCTTCTGACCAACCTCAAACTGTCAAATTTTGGAAAAACAACAAACAGATACAATGCATTTGCTTTATAAATGTTAGCTAATGCCTGGTATTTACAAGTTATAAAATATTCCTTTATAACTGGTTAATGTATGAATTTGGGGTAGAAACTCACCTTCATAAAGCAAGACAAACTTGCAACTGCATTGTTTACAACCCACCAGCAGACACTCCATATTGAAGATATCTTTTCTCTAGTCCATGTGTCATATCTCAAATCAGAATTGTCCAGTACATAACTGGCCTTTCAACTCAACTCATGCTGACTAAGCTGTCTGCCTGAACTAGTCTCACTTGCCTGCATTTGGCCAATATCTCTCTAAATGTCTCCCATCCATAAACCAACATTTGATTTTAAATGTTTTTTTAGCTCTTTAACCCTTCAAGAGCTGATCTACAACACTGCTCAGAGTTTCTGGGATCTGCTACCAGAAAGCACAAAGACTGGTTTGATGAAAACAATGTCGAGATCAAGCGACTGCTGGATGAGAAACATCGAATCCACAAAGATTTCCTCAATGACCTTTGGCCCATCTCAAAGAAGAATGCCCTCAACAACATAAGAAAGACCATACAACACAAGCTGCACCATATACAGGATTCCTGGCTAAGCATTAAAGCTGATGAAATACAGGCACATGCAGATAGAAATGATTTAAAGCACTTCCTCGCACCACTAAAAGAAGTTTATGGTCCCACATCATCAGGATCATCCCTCTCCTTAGTGCTGATGGGAACATGGACAAAGAAAAGATTCTTCGGAGGTAGGCTGAGCAACACTGTTCTGAATCATCCTTTGACTATAAATGATAAAGCCATTGATCACCTGTCCAAGTACCTGTCAATGAAGCACTGGATGTTCCTCTGAGCTGAGCCAAGACCCAGAAGGAGATACATCAGTACTTGAGAGACAAAGCACCGGGATCAGACACATTAGCTGAGGCCTACAAGGAAGATGGTACAGTGCCAACAGAAAAACTCAATCATCTCTTTGAATTCACATTATATCATGAGAAAGAAATGACATAGGGTTAGAGAATATTGAATCTTTGTGGGTGGAGTTAAGAAATTGCAAAGGTAAATAAAAAACATTATGGGAATCAAGCAGGCCTCCGAATAGTAGATAAGGTGTGGGGTTGAGATTGCAAAGGGAGCTGGAAAAGGCATGTTACAAGGGTAATGACACAATTGTAATTAAGGATTTCGATATGCAAGGGGATTGGGAAAATCAGGTTGGTGTTGGATTGCAAGAGAGGGAATTTGTTGAATCCCTACAAGATGGCTTTATTGAACAGCTTGTGCTTGATCCTACTCAGGGAAAAGCTATCTTAGATTGGGTGCTGTGTAATAACCCAAATCTTATTACGGAGCTTAACGTAAAGGAACCTTTAGGAAACAATGATCGTAAGATCATAATATGATTGAATTCATACTGCAGTTTGAGAGGAAGAAGCATAGCTCAGAAGTATTAGTATTGCAATGGAATAAAGGGAATTACAGAAGCATGAGAGAGGTAGATTAGAGAAGGATACCAGTGGGCATGATGGCAAAGCAGAGATGGCTGAAGTTTCTGGGAACAGTTCACAAGGCACAGGATAGATATGTCCCACACAAGAAGATGTTCTCAAATGGCGGGGTAGGCAACTGTGGCTGACAAAGGAATTTAAGGACTGCTTAAAAGCCAAGGAAAGGGCATATATGGTAGCAAAAGTGAGTGGGAAGTTGAATGATTGGGTAACTTTTAAACTCCAACAAAAAACAACCCAAAAAAGCAACTCAGAAGGGAAAAGATGAAACATGAGGCAAACTAGCCGATAATATAAAGTGGGATACCAAGAGTTTTTTTCAGTTATATAAAGAGCAAAAAGGAGGTGACAGCTGATATTGGACTACTCGAAAATAATGCTAAGGAGGTAGTAATGGGGAACAAAGAAATGGCAGATGAATTTACTGGGTACTTTCCATCTGTGGAAGACACTAACAGTGTGCCAGAGGCCCATGAGTGTCAGGGAGCTGGAGTGAGTTCCATTGTAATTACAAAGGAAAAAGTGCTAGGCAAACTCAAAGGTCTTAAGGTGAATAAGTCACCTGGGCCAGATGGACTACATCCCAGAGTCCTGAGAGAGGTTGCTGAAGAGACAACAGATGCAGTGGTCATGATCTTTCAAGAAACACTTGATTCTGGCAATGTCCTGGAGGACTGGAAAACTGTAAATGTCACTCCACTCTTTATGAAAGGGAGGAAGGCAAAAGAAAGGAAATTATAGGCCAGTTAGCCTAACCGCAGTGGTTGGGAAAGTGTTTCAGTTCAGTTCAGTTTCAGTTTATTGTCATTTAGAAATAACAAATGCAATGCAGTTAAAAAATGAGACAACGTTCTCCAGAATGATATCACAAAAGCACACAACAAAATAGACTACACCAGAAAATCCACATAACATTTGGTAATCCCCAAATCCAAAGTCCGGAGAGGCTGCTGCGTATTAATATTGCGCTACTATCTTAGCTCGGAAAGGAGCTCCAAATCTACCAGACAAAACAAGACTACCCAGACACACCAAGTCAAGAAACCAACTCTACCACCCAACAAACCAAAAACTAAAGCTACAAGACCTACACAAAACCACATAGTTACATATAGTTGTAGTTAACATATAGTTACAACAGTGCAGACAATACCATAATTGATTAAAAAAAAACAGGCCATGGGCACAGTAAAAATAGTCCAAAGATGTTGAAAGACTATAAGTTTGAAAGAAACCATCACACAGTTTCCACAAGTCCTCAGGGTCCCGATAGACACATCATCCTACGCAGGTGGCAGAAGGTCACGCCACCATCTTGGATGAGGTTTTGAGATACTTGGAGACTAATGATAAAATAAGTCAAAGTCAGTGTGGGTTCTATAAAGGGAGATCTTACTTGCCAAATCTGTTAGAGTTCTTTGAGGAACTAACAAGCATGGTGGACAAAGGAGAGGCAGTGTGTATGTCATTTACTTGGATTTTCAGAAGGTATTTGATAAAGTGCCACATATAAGTCTGTTTAACAAGGTAAAATCCTATGGTGTAATACAAAAGATACTGGCATGGATAGCGGAATGGCTGACAGGCAGGAAGCAGCGAGTTGGAATAAAAAGGGCTTTTAGAGGTTGACGGCCGGTGACTAGTGATGTTTCTCAGGGGTCAGTATTGGGACCGCTGCTTTTCACATTGTTTGTCAGTGATTTAGATAATAGAATTGATGTCTTTGTGGCAAAGTTTGCAGATGATACAAAGATAGGTGAAAGGATAGGTAGTGTTGAGGAAGCAATGCGATTTCAGCAGGACTTAGACAAATTGGAAGAATGGGCAAAAAAGTGGTAGCTGGAATACAGTGTTGGAAAATCTATGATAAAGCATTTTGAAAAAAAGATCAATAGTGCAGACTATTATCGAAATGGGGTAATGGTTCAAACCTCAGAGCTGCAGAGAGACTTGGGAGTACTTCTGCAAAACTCCCAGAGGTTAATTTACAGGTTGAGTCTGTGGTAAAGAAGGTAAATACAATGTTGGCATTTATTTCAATGGGAGTAGAATAGAATAAAAAAGTAGAGTAAAATCAAGGAGATAATGCTGAGCCTTTATAAGACACTAGTCAGGCTGCACTTGGAGTATTGTCAACAGTTTTGAGCCCCATTCCTCAGAAAGGATGTGTTGTCATTGGAGAGACTCCAAAAGAGGTTCACAAGGATAATTCTGGGAATGAAGGAGTTAACATATGAAGAGCATATGGCAGTCTTGGGCCTGTGCTCACTGGAATTTAGAAGAATGTGGGGGAATCTCATTGAAACCTACTGAATGTTAAAAGGACTAGATAAGGTGGATGTGGAGAGACTTTCTTTTTGCTGATTACTATGCCCTCACTGCTGGTTCAAAAGATGATATGCAACACTGTGCCTTCAAGTTTTCTGATGTGTGTTTCAACTTTGGGCTTACCATCAACACAAAAAGGACTGAAGTAATGCATCGGCCAGTTCCAGGGAAATTGTACATTGAGCCAAACATCACAATCAACAATCAAAGACTCAACCCATTGAACAGGTTCACGTATCTTGGCAACACACTGTCCCATAACATCATCATTGATGATGAAGTAAATACTAGGATGGACAAAGCAAGTGTAGCCTTCGGCAGATTTTATACCAATGTCTGGAACAGAAGAAGCTTAAGTCTACAGATGAAACTGAAGGTCTATAGGGCCATAGTACTTCCCACTCTGCTTTACACCTGCAAAACATGGACAGTGTACCAAAAGCATGCCAAGAGACTGAACCATTTCCACACAGTCTGCCTCAGAACGCTCCTCAACATTAAGTGGCAAGACAAAATCCCTGACACTGAGGCATTTACCAAGGGAAGCCTGCTCAGCATCTACGTCATCATGATCCAATCCCAATCTCAGACCACATGGCTCATATGCCAGACTATTGGCTGTCTAAGAGTAAACTACAGAAAGAAAAGTGTTCCGTGGCGGCCAAAGGAAACACTACAAAGAACCCCTGAAAACCTTTGGCAACAACCCAGCTACATTGGCAATGTCACCCAGGCTGGAGATGAAAAGCCTTCCTCCGTCCATAACAGTGCAAAGACATATGAGGCAGGAAGGACAATTACGCAGAGAGACATAGGTTGGTCAGGGAAGCCTGAGCCAATGGTCCCCAACCCAACATTGCTGCTGTTGTGTATTTAATACCTCAGTAATATTTGAGTAATTTTGTAAATATATTCTTTGGTTAAGTATTCTTTGTTATTCACGTAATTCATTACAGGTTATAGGTAAGAAGTACACGAACAGCATATGTCATTATGCCACCAAATTGTAAGTGCATCCCTCAGTAAAGTAAAAATGAAAAATAGACGTTTTTGTCCCGAGACCCCATGTTTCTTTTTGTTTAATTTCTGGAGTTACAAAACATAACAGCTGCAACGATTAAGTTTTAAAATGAACCTGAGAAAATTACCTACCTGCTTAAGTGCAACACAGTTTTTACTTTGCAAAGTGGAGAGTGACGTTTGAGTTTTAAAAAAAGCACAGCATGTTCTTTATCATTGGAAGCGCAACAAGATGTTTGGGTTAAAACAGAAGCAGAAAATGGACAAAACTCACGGGTTTATAAACATTGAGTACCGGGTGATAATAATAAATTTTGTAAAAGCAGAACTGACTGTCTACATTGGAAAGATAGACACGATCAATTGCACAGCACATAACTGGGTGATGTACACTGAACTTATTCAGCAGTATTTTAAAGCAGATGGAACAACCAATGAGAAACAAGTGCCAGTTTTGCTGAGTGCATTCGGTAGAAAAGCAGAGGTTGCTTGGAAGTTTGACTGCTCAACCAAACCAGCTAAAATGAGTTTGCTGTATTGTGAATGTAATGCAGGAACATTTAGCCATTGTTGATTGTAGTACATTTTAGGTTTCATAAGTAGAAACAAAAGAAAAGGGAGTCCATTTCTGCTTATATGGCTGAATTGAAGAGATTGTCTGAGCATTGTCAGTTCAATGATGCACTGAAAGATCATTTAGTTTGGACTTTTACAAGAAAGCTTTCAAAAACAGCTCCTAACTGAAGAGCAAACACGAGGAAATCTGCTGATGCTGGAAATTCAAACAACAACACACACAAAATACTGGTGGAACACAGCAGGCCAGGCAGCATCTATAGGGAGAAGCGCTTTTGAAGTTTCGGGCCGAGACCCTTCGTCAGGACCTAACTGAAGCACAGCTTATGTATAATTAAGCATTTGAAATCACTGTATCAATGGAAACAGGAACTAAAGACACAATTGAGTTGCCATCAGGAATGTAAGTGAGTGTGAACAAAATTACATCTAAATAGTAACCTGCCTGGCCAAACCAATTGTGTTACCATTGTGGCAGGGGCTCGCATACACCACAACCATGCAGTTTTAAAGGCATAACTCGCAAAAATAGCAACAAAGTAGGACACATACAAAGAGCATGTCAGGCAAACAAAAATAAATGGATTGCACAGGAAACTGAAGAAGAAAAAAGGTCAAGTCGCAGTTCTAATAACAGCACTAATCTGCATGAAAAATCTGATAATGATAATGACACAGAACTAGGTGGCTTTGAGATTTACCGTGTGACAACATGAGACAAGCAACACAAACAATGTGCTGGAGGAACTCAGCAAGCCAGGCAGCAGCTATGGAAAGGAGTACAGTCGACACTTGGATTTCAAGCATCTGCAGATTTTCTCTTGTTTGTGATAAGACAAGCAATATGGCTTACACCAGAAATGAAAGCAAATTAATTAAAATTGTATTGGAAACAGACTCTGCCATTTCAGCCATTCCACATATGAGCTTGAACAGTATTTCAATGATACTGAACTGAAGTCTGCAGATGTCCTACTAAGTACTTATACTGGAGAGAAGGTAACTCTCATGGGAATGACATTTGTAACAGTGATATAAAACAACTGTAATGCCCTGAAAAAAGTTTCACTGCTAATGTAATGGCTTCTCTGTAGCAGCAGTGTTTGGGTTATGACTAGAGATAACGGGGGCTTGGGAATGCATACCATCCAATGAAGGGAGTGGTTTTTCTTTTTTGTGTGCCCAAAAGTGAGGGATTCATGGTCTTCTATTTGTTGGAAGTTGGAGAAAGAAGATACCAGAACGGAGAGGTTGTAGACTGCAAGATAGAGTGGATTTGGAATGGGACCGGGAGTTGACGGGGAACTCACTGGAGGACTAACAAATAGGAAACCATGAGCTCCAACATGCGCATGAGACTGGTTTATTAAAATGTGCCCTTTTCATTTTGTTTTCTTTACTAACCCTCTTGTCAAATTAAGAATTATAAACCTAAATCGTTTAATTGCATATGGTGTACTGTTAGTTATTTTGTGGTACTGAGTTGTAACGCGGAACATATTAAGCAGCATCCAGACAAACGAGAGGTTTTGCACCTCAGATTCCACCCGTTTAGCGGGGCCAGAAACTGTCTTCCCTAGACTAACGCTGCTGGCCGAACCTGAGGGTTACACAACCAACAAGCCATATTGGGCTTGGACGTTGTAAAATCAGGAGGGCCAGCATTATGGGGTTGTGATTGGCTGAGTCAACTACTATGACTTGATTGACAATTTGCATGCCATATCTCCTCCAATAACATCAAATGAAAGCAAATAAAGAAAAGTACTACATGATGCCACTGCAGTCTTCAAGGATGTCGGCATTGAGAAAACACAAAAATACCAAGGGTAAATAGAGCTAAATGAAAATGCCACACCCAAGTATTATAAAGCCTGTCCAGTTCATTATACCATCCATGATAATGTAACCAGCGAACTAGATCACGTGGAGACTGAAAGAATTTTTTCCAAGGTTGAGTGAAGCCCATGGGCAACACCAGTGGTCCAGTAGCCAAGAAGAATGGGTCTATTCGGGTCTGTGGTGATTGTAAGTTCACCATCAAACCAGTACTGATAGTAGATCACTAGCCACTGCCTAGGATAGAGGATACCTTTGTAAACCTTTCTGGAAGAAAATACTTCAGCAAAGTGAACTTAGCAGAGGCCTACCCACAGATGGACATGGAAGAAAATTCCAAAGTGTTTCCCACCATGAACACTCAGACGTGGCTTTATCACTATAATAGGCTTATTCTTGGAATAGCATCTGCACCTGCACTCTGGCAGAAAGCTGTGGACCAGTTACTGCAAGGTGCCCAGGCCCTAAGTGTTACCTGGATGATATCATTGTTAATGGTGAGGATGATAAGGAACATCTCCAAAATCTGAGGACAGTGTTAAAAGGATTTCCTTCATATCAGGAAGAAATGTCAATAGACAAAACTGTGTGAGGTGGCAGTTCAAAGGGTAAAGGAAATAGTGACATCAGATACCATACTCACACATTATGGTCTACATCGTCCAGTGAAGCTAACCTATGGAGCCTCGCCTTATGGTATAGATTAGTCCATTTGCTTTTTCACCTCACAAGAAGAATACTTTTCCAGGATTTAAATTTAAGAAATCTCAGAAGAACAACTCTACATCATTACAACTATTCCAAGTATTGTGATCTCCCTCTATTCTGATTCCTTGAAATAGCCAAGAAGGTGACACAATTAGTTAAAAGGACGCACAAATCAGGAAAAGTCTAACCCTTTATGTCATTGGTCAGTTGTAACACAATTTCAATCTCTCCAGTGATAGGAGATCTATGGTGTAGATTAAAAAGAACAATCCCAATTGCTAAGTAGGTTGTTAACTCTTATTTTGTGCAAGTCTACGAATCAGGAATAATCAGTTAGATACATTAATAGAATTGCCTTCACTCATGGACCCAGCCCCTGAAATGTTGCAGGGACTTTAGAAAAAAATCTCATTTTAGAAATGAGTGAGGTGGAAAATAGAATGAGAAAGATATACCGACAATCAACTTCAATGGTTAATGCAATCTGTTAAATCCATGAATGATTTAGAGCACAGCTTGGCTAACATTCTTTTAATGTCCAGATTATTGCCTCAATGCTTAGTATTGTGGCATAAAGTTTGCTACTAAAGTTGGCACTCTTTAAAAAGTAACAGGATAATTCGGTCCATGAAATATTTTAAAGGTATCAAACAGTAGAAGCTTGTTACAAAGGCAAAACCCAGCTGTGCTCTTAAAAAAAGGTCTTCTTCCTTTAACTGTACCCTTCATTGGGATTATTTCCAATCATGATAATGACATAAATTCTCTCAGGTACCAGAGATATGACATTACATACACTTTCTTCCAACCTCCCAGATAACTTCAGCAAATTTCTGGGAGAACCCCCAGAATTTTGGGGGCATAGCAAATTTATTTTGGAACAATTGTACAAGCATTGGGTTAACTGCATATCAGCATTTCAGTTTTGGTTAGGCTGAGAATTATGTCATTGCAATACTGTTATATCAAACAAAAAGCAATTATTCTTAGATTGAGTAATATGCCACAGGATCTTAATGTTGTGAATCCAGGGCATACCATAAAGATAGTGAAGAAGGGAAGATAATTGCAAAACAATGGAGAATGTCACATTCCCCAAAAATTGCATGCCTGATTTTATTTTGCCCTGGCCTTATCTATAATTTATTCATAGTCACCAGAGAAATGTCACATTGCTGTTCTTTAGTTTCACCACCAGCATTTTAATCACGGTGTCGAATTTAAATTTTGTGAAATTATGCATAAAGCTAAGACATAGCCACCAAAAGACAATGGAACTTTCAAAAGTTCTGCATCGCTAAACCAGAGTAAAATTGACTATTGTTCTCAGCACATATTACAGTGCAGGCGGTATTAAAATCAAATTGGAGTAAGTGTAAAATGAAACCGTGAATAGTGATTAATGAATTTACTGTTAGTAGATCATAGTATGAATATGGATTCATATAGGAAAATGATGGAATGATCTTTAGAATGAAGAGATATTCATGATTGTACAAGTAACTTGGGAACTATTCACTAGGGTATTTTGAGAAGACTTCAAAATATATGCAGAGTGCGAGTAAGTGATTCTGTGGATTAGAATGCTTCTCTTTCATCTCTGGTCTGCTTTTAAATCCCATTCAGACCGACAGGATGAAAGTGTCCTCTCTGCCAACTTTAAGTGACTTTTGTGTAATCAGTTTAAGGTATCCTTAATCCTGAAGAAAACTGGATCACAGTATAAAAATCACCACAATCCATTCTAATTTTGGCAATCTCACTGAGAAATCTGAGTAATTGGTAAAGGTGCAAAGGTTCCCCAATTTCTAATGAAATCTAAATGTAAATTGCAAGTCCTGTCATATTTAATTTCTCTGTCTCTGGCATGCTAGTTTGTTGTACAGTTCAAACACACTTGAGCTGAAGCTAGAAAATTGTGGGATTAAGCTCTACTCCAGAGGCTTAAGCATAAGGGCTGAAACTTCAAGACAACTTTAGCCTTAACTCCACTTTCCTACCTGATCTCCCTAGCCCTTGATTTCCCCTATAATCCAGTCTTGAATAAACTTAATGAGTCAGCATCCTTCATTCCCTGGAGTAGACAATTCCAAAAATCCACAATCTTTGAAAAAGTAATTTATCCTCATCTGAGCTCTACCCTAAGACTATACCTCCAGTTTTGATAGAGATTTAGCTTTAAGTACTCAGACGTTCTTCATCCTTCTACAAACTAATGTACCAAAGCTGAAATTAGATATAAGCTTTTTTCCTATTTAAGCCCTGTAATAAAGCTAGTCATCCTATCCAAACATTGTACTGGAGGAAGTTGAAATGGCCTGGTAAGATATTAAGGAATGTTGGGCAGGTTACATGCTAAGACAAGTCTGCATGTGGCTTGCAATGTTCGTACAGCTAAAAGGTTAGCCTCTTCATAAAATGTCAACAGCAAGCTCCGATGCTACAATCAGGAATCATCATATGAATGAATGTGGATGTTGGCATGGCCGGTATAAAAGGTATAAAAGGAATTTGCACTTAAATTTTCAATTTAAATTTTTAAAAAAAAATAATGTTCTCAGTTATCTGTCATAATCCAGTTCTACGCATTTCAGAAGGGCCCCCTCCCATCTTTCAGCGGTCCTATCCACCAGGTAGGATCTCATCTATAGGTTCTTCTATAGCTACCAATATAACAAGTTGAGGTGCAAGGGTTTACCACTTTCAGCCCTGTTCCTTTGAATCCAAGGAGAGGATCTAATGCAAACTGGTCCTGAAATAAGGCTACTATTCAATCTACCAGAATCGCAGTTATTCCTGACATGCTCCCACCAATGCCATCTGAGTTCTTTGTTTAAATCAGCTGAAGTTGCACTTCAAAGTAAAGCTAGCTGTAAGTCCTTCATTTAGTATCTATAGATGTGAAATTTCTTTTGTTGTTTTTCTCAGTTAAACTAGTGAAGAACAATTGACAAACAAGAGAAAATCTGCAGATGCTGGAACACCAAGCAACACGCACAAAATGATGGAGGAACTCAGCAGGCCACACAGCGTCTATAGAAAGAAGTGCAGCTGACGTTTCAGGCCGAAGCCCTTCGGCAGGACTGGAGAAAAAAAGCTGAGGCATAGACTTAAAAGGTGGGGGGAGGGGAGAGAGAAACACTGGGTGATCTGTGAAACCTGGAGGCAGAGGGATGAAGTGAAGAGCTGGGAAGTTGATTGGTGAAAGAGACAGAAGGACATGGAAGAAAGAGAAAAGGGGTGGGGGAGGAGCGTCAGAGGGAGGCAATGGGCGAGCAAGGAGATAAGGTGAGACAGGGAAAGGGGATGGGAAATGGTGAAGGAGGGGGGTTTGGGGAGCATTACAGGAAGTTCGAGAAATCAATGTTCATGCCATCAGGTTGGAGACTATCCATGTGGAAGATAAGGTGTTGTTCCTCCAACCTAAGTGTGGCCTAATCACGACAGTGAAGGACACTATGACAGACGATACTATTCAACATGACTAGTTATTCAGTCATTTCCAGAATGTTATCAGCGCAGGTATTGTCAATACTTATTGCTTACCTGTATATATGCTGAGAATGTACTAGTGTACATTAATGTACCACTGAAGTCCACTTGATGAAAGTGTTTCAAATATTCCATTACTAGTTAAAGTGGCACGTTAATTTGAATTGGAGTCACAAATGGACCGGACTAAACAAGAGCAACACATAAGGATTTCCTTATGTCAGATTTAAATCAGATGATCTGACAGCTAAATAAGACAATCTGACAGCTTCAGGTCCACTTTCCTAATTCTAAACTTATATTACCAGTATTTTTTTAATTGAATTCATCTCCTTAAACATTCCTGACATAGATTTTTTAAACTCCCATAATTTTGCAATTGTCCAACCTTTCGGAATACTGGTCTGAAGTAACAATCACTGCTAAAATTGACATGATCAGGAGAAATAAACATAGATGAACTAAGTCAAGTCAAGTCAAATTTTATTGTCATTTTGACCATAACTGCTGGTACAGTGCATAGTAAAAATGAGATAACGTTTTTCAGGACCATGGTGTTACATGACACAGCACAAAAAACTAGACTGAACTACGTAATAAAAAAAACAGAGAAAGCTACACTAGACTACAGACCTACACTGGACTGCATAAAGTGCACACAAACAGTGCAGGCATTACAATAAATAATAAACAGGACAGTAGGGCAAAGTGTCAGTACAGGCTTCGGGTATTGAGGAGTCTGATAGCTTGGGGGAAGAAACTGTTACATAGTCTGGTCATGAGAGCCCGAATGCTTCAGAGCCTTTTCCCAGACGGCAGGTGGGAGAAGAGATTGTATGAGGGGTGCATGGGGTCCTTCATAATGCTGTTTCTTTTGTGGGTGCAGCGTGTAGTGTAAATGTCCGTGATGGCAGGAAGAGAGACCCCGATGATCTTCTCAGCTGACCTCACTATCCGCTGCAGGGTCTTGTGATCCGAGATGGTGCAATTTCCGAACCAGGCAGTGATACAATTGCTCAGGATGCTCTCAATACAACCCCTGTAGAATGTGATGAGGATGGGGGGGTGGGAGATGGACTTTCCTCAGCCTTCGCAAAATGTAGAGACGCTGCTGGGCTTTCTTTGCTATGGAGCTGGTGTTGAGGGACCAGGTGAGATTCTCCATCAGGTGAACACCAAGAAATTTGGTGCTGTTTACGATCTCTACCGAGGAGCTGTCGATGTTCAGCGGGGAGTGGTCGCTCCGTGCTCTCCTGAAGTCAACAACCATCTCTTTTGTTTTGTTCACATTAAGAGGTAGGTTGTTGGCTCTGCACCAGTCCGTTAGCCGCTGCACCTCCTCTCTGTAAGCTGACTCGTCATTCTTGCTGATGAGACCCACCACAGTCGTGTCATCGGCGAACTTGATGACGTGGTTCGAGCTGTGTGTTGCAGCACAGTCGTGGATCAGCAGAGTGAACAGCAGTGGATTGAGCATGCAACCGTGGGGAGCCCCCGTGCTCAGTGTGATGGTGTTGGAGATGCTGCTCCCGATCCGAACTGACTGAGGTCTCCCAGTCAGGAAGTCTAGGATCCAGTTGCAGGGGGAGGTGTTCAGGCCCAGTAGGCTGAGCTTTCCAATCAGTTTCTGAGGGATGATTCTGTTGAATGCTGAACTGAAGTCTATGAACAGCATCCAAACGTATGTGTCTTTTTTGTCCAGGTGGGTTAGGGCCACGTGGACGGTGGTGGCAATGGTGTCATCTGTTGAGCGGTTGGGACGGTACAATATATTCATAGATTTAAAATTTATGATGAAAGAAAAAATCCACAAGGAAAATAAATGATAATAATTTAATGTCAGTAGAGCTGGATTTTTATTATACTGATTGAAACTGCAATAGAGTGAGAAGCTTCATCAAAAGGTATGAAGGTTGAGAGACAATGGCTAGCAATTAAGGAATGATTGCGGGAAACTACAATAGCTAAAAAATCCTCTCCAGAGTAAATAAAAAGAGAAAAGAAACTTACCCTTGGCAAACAAAAGAAATTAAGCATGGAATTAGATTCAATTAGGGTCGTATTAGTGTCAAATAAATTGACAGGCACAGTAGGAAAACCTGAAAAACACTTCAGGTTTTAGAGAAGTAGGATAAATAAGTGCAACGCAGAGGCAAAAACAGAGTATGGGAGTAAACAAAGGGAATATAAAAGTGGATTTGTAATACCTTCTACAAATAACCAACATAAAAAAGACCTGTGAAATCCAGTGTAGGTTTCCTAAGCTCATTAGGGCAGAAGGGCCGGTTAGCATGTGGTCTATCAAAATAAATAAAAATATTAATTAAAAATTAATAGCTCTGAAAACTAATAGGCCCTGATAATTTGCATTCTAGAGCACATGAAATAAAGTTAAAACACTGGTTATTATTTTCCATAATTTTATAGATTAAGGAATAATTCCTGGAGATAAGAGGGGCTCAAATGTAAATATGCTACTTAAATGTGTAGGAAGAACCAAAACGAGAAACTAGAAATGGAACAACAACACTGGAAATAGGGAAAGTTCTAGGGCCTGTCATAAAAGGTCAGATAATTGACACATGAAGGTATCAATGGGACTGGACAAAGACCACATGGATTTCTGAAAAGGAAATTCTGTTTGACAAACTTATTGAGAAAGTAACTAATAGAATAGATTAGGGAAGACAGTGGACAGTGGTGCATCTGGATTTTCAGAAGTGTTTTATAAAGTCTCAAATAAATCTTAAAGCAACAGAGAGGTAAATCTTCAACAATCTGGCACCCGCTGAACTTTGGTGTCAGATTGGAATATTTTTTGAAATATTGGATATTACTCCTGTTAATAATTGCAATGTGCTCTTAATTCGCTTGTTTTTAAATATTACATAGTAGGTTATGAGATTTTCCAGTGAATCTGGTGAGGTTAAAGGAAACACTATAAACTGGATTCTGATATGTTTGAAGGAAGCACTATAAACAGGATCCTGATATGATTAAGGGGAATATGGAAAGTGGAGTCCTGGTGGGTTTAAAAGGTGTGTAGAAACAAGGCCCCTGTGTTTATAGGATGGGTAAGTCTGAAAAGGTTATGGAAAATGGGGTTTTGGTGAGTTTAGAAAGGATCATGGAAACCAAACTCTAAACCTGATGCTGAACCATCCAGATTTCCAAGTAAATGAATAGAAGCTTGTTGGAGTTTGAGTATTGAAGACTATGTGTTATATAGATTGAAAATTAGTTGTTTGATTGGAAGTAGAGAAGATAAATTGAGTTATTTTTTCTGGGTAGAAGGCTGTAACTCAAGGGGTAAATTAGGGCCCATTGTCTGGATTTCAATAGTTTGGATGAGGAAAAAGAATGTAATATTTCTAAATGCTTTCACCGACAATGCCCAAATGGAGCAATGAACTGGAATTCAAATTAGAACTAGTTTATTATTCTTACATGTAATGAGATACAGTAAAAAGCTTGTCTTGAATGTTGTTCATACAACTCAAATTACACAGTGCATTGAGTGAGAATGAAGTAAAACAATAGCGGAATTCAGAATAAATTATAATAGCTACAGAGAAATTGCAGAACAGGTAGACAATAAGATGCAAGATCATAATGAGGCGCAGTGCGAGGTCAAGTCTATATATAGTACTAGGGAACCATTTATTGGTCCTAGTAAAGCAGGCTAAAAGTTGTCCTTGAGCCTGATGGTGTGTGCTTTCAGGTTTTTGTATCTTCTGCCTGATGGAAGAAAGGAGAGGAGAGAACATCTGGAATTATGTCACAAATGCAAAGAGGTTCAAGGTCACTTCTGGCAGAGAGTACAAATGTAGGAGCATTATGTAGGTAAATGTGGAGTTATCCGCTTCAAGAGGAATTACAGAAAGGTGACATATGAATTGTATTAATTTAGAAAGTGTTGTCATACAAAGAGATCTAGATTCTTTGTACACTAGTCACTGAAAGCAAATATGAAGGTGTTGTTAAGAATGCAAATGGTATATTTGTATTCATAGCCAGACGAACTGAGTGAAGGAGCTGATGCCTTTCTCCAATTACAGATGGGCTTGGTAACACCACATTTGTAATTCTCTGTAGGTTTTGTCTCCTTAACTTAGAAAGCTATACTATGGGTTAGTGTAACAAAAGTTCACCAGACTGATTCCTGAAGTGATGAGACTGCCATATAAGGAAAGATTACGACAGTGATGATTGCGTTTACTCAGAAAGAATCTAATTGAAATGTACAAAATTCCAACAGGGCTAAGACAGACTGGACATGGGATGGTAAATTCTATTGGAAGGAGATTCTTATCAAGGAGTTGAGATATCAGGTTACAGACAAGAAATTGATGACTGAGATGAGGAGAATTTCGTCACTTGGAGGGTCTTGAAGCTGTAAAATTTGGTGCCTTAGAAGTATGTGGTAGTCAAGTTGCAGAGTATATTTAAGTTTTTATATGTAACTAGCATCAAGGAATATCAGGAGAGTACGGAAACATTATATTGAAAGGATGATCAGCTATGATTGCATTGAATGGTAGAGCGGGCTTGAGAATGTCTACACATCCTCCTATTTATTTTATCTTCCTGTTTCCACTGTTGTGTAAGTAGGCTTTCCAGTCTATAACTTGCATGAAGATCTTCAGCTTTTATTAACACAAAGTTCCAGAAATTATGTTGGGATTCCTGGCCAAAGAATTTCCATTAATTCATCAGTTCCCTTTTGAGATCAGTAGTTATAGTTGATAAATGGCTTCAGAATAAGGCCACACGCATATTGTTAATAGACTTTCATTATCTGTAAGTGGTTAAAAATTGACCTCTTGTGAAAGTTATTTGAATTTTCCATGCACTGATTTGGAGCTTTGTGTTGTAGGATTTTAAGGTATAAAGTGAAGTGATTTACATGAGGCAATAAAATAATCCTTAACCTTTTTAAGATGATATTTCATTTATTTATGTAAACTGTAAAGTATGTTGTTTGTCAGTTTATCTGTAGTCGTTATAAAATTTGTACCTCTGAGTGATATTAGCATATGGAGAATGCATTCACCATTTTCCATTGGGTAAACAGAAGAATGAAGCTCCTGTGTAGGAAGCTTGCTGATTTCTCTATGGGCTTATATTGAATGCCACAGTGCTAGAGGTTTGACTTTACTGTCTGATTAACCCATAGGAGGCAAATTGCTTTTTTTGTTTTTGAGCAGACCTCAAAAGCCAGAAAATATCCACAGAGTACTTTCAAATGTAATCCCATGAAGATTGAAACAGTTCGATTCCAGATGCTCTTTTTTCAAGTGTTTTTCTTTGTTAGCCAAGAAATGCTATTTTGAATCAAACAAGACTATTAATCTGACTGGGTTATTTTGGATTTGTTTTTGTTCACAGAGCCCAGATCAAGGTTCTTTGTTTGGGTAAAATTCTTATTGCACAAAAATAACTAACAGCCGGTTGATTCATCCACCTTTGCACATTCAGTTCCATGAAACCTGGTACGCATGTATGATTAAGGTGAATAAACCCAGTGAAAATATTTCCAATATTTTCACTTTCAACAAAAAGTAGTTATAAGAAGAATTTCTCCTCAACTTTCCAAAAAAATCTTCAATAAATGATCACATCATCAAGGCTACGAAATTACTAACGTATTCCATGGTGACAGATTAATCAACTCAGCTGTAATTTACCGATACATTTTGTAGCCAATTTCAACAATAGAATCCTTTTACAGCAACACTGAATACCAAAGAGATAAAGTGTTAAAGATATGTGGACTTGAAGTAGAATACTAATTGCCATGATCTGTGAAATACATACAGTTTTAATTATTTTAAGTCATTCCTATGATAGTTTTCTTGCATTAGGTGTAATGTTTGGTTTTCCTCATATTCACTTAATTCCAGAATTACTTCATTGAATCAGTTAAAATGGTTCTCTGCCCATCAGACACCTCCTGTAGCCAAAAACGAGGCCAAGCTGTTGCTGTCTGCTCTCTGTCCTGCTGATATGTTCACTCGTGTGCAATATATCATCACAAAGTTGGGAACCAAAAGGTTTCCCAACTTTCTTTCCAATAATAAACCAAAACCACAAAATAGTAGAGGTTATGATGAAAAGCACAGTCAGAATCACAATTAAACAATTGAACATATAACCTCAAGAAACAAGCAGTTTTCTACTCTAAGAAGCAGCACTTTTTTCAAAATATACCATAGCGTTGGTAAAACTTTATTTGATGTGCATTTGATAAGAGACTTCTCTGATTCAATTGCATATGGCATTCAAAAACTTCAATTAGTGTTTCATATAGCAGAATTGTTTGTGTTGAAGGGATCTAATTGCATATCCTCAGTATGTTGGAGAGCAACAGTTTATCTTTACACTAAACGATTAAAAACCCTGAATATCTAGTGGTAAGGGCATGATGAATAACCCAAGGTAACAACTTGCTTCATGAAGATGAAACAAAGAACTGCCAACTCAGAAATAGCTGGTTCAGGTTAGTGAATACAACTAGCACATCAGATCATGGTGGAGAATTAGAGGTCATTCAGATGTCATAACTGAAGGAACTAAGCATTTTGAAACCAAGGATCCTGTTAACTACATTTTATTGCAACTGAAAAAGTTGTACTTTTCAATAAGATTTCCACTTTTTGGATGCACTTCCAAAATGTGGAAACCTTATTGAAATATACTGCTCTTTCCATTACACATTATGTTATTTTTCCAAAGGATGCAAGGTACACAATATAAATGAAACCTCTACTTTGATGGAATGTTTCAACACAAAACAAAGAACATAGAACATAGAAATTTACAGCACATTACAGGCCTTTCAGCCCACAATGTTGTGCTGACCATGTATCCTACCATAGAGACTGCCTAGAATTTCCTTAGCACATAGCGCTCTATTTTTCTAAGCTTTGTGTACCTATCTAAGAGGCTCTTAAAAGACCCTATTGTATCCACTTCCACCACTGCCGCCGGCTGTGCATTCTATGCAACCACCACTCTCTATGTGTAAAACTTACCCTGACATCCCTTGATACCTATTTCCAAGCATCTTAAAACTATGTTCCCTTGTGTGAGCTATTTCACCCCCGGGAAAAAGTTTCTGGCTATCCGCATAATCAATATCCCTTATCATCTTATACTCCTCTATCAGGTCACCTCTCATCCTCTGTCACTCCAAGGAGAAAAGGCCAAGTACACTCAACCTATTTTCATAAGGTACACCACCATCCAATCCAGGCAACATCCTTGTAAAACTCCACTACACTCTCTATATAGTATCCATATCCTCCCTGTATTGGGGTGACCAGAACTGAACATGGAACTCCAAGTGGGGTCTGACCCAGGTCTTATATAGCTGTAACATTATCTCATAGCTTTTGAACTCAATCCCACAGTTGATGAATGCCAACACACCATACCCTTCAAAACAACTTTGTCAACCTGTGCAGCAGCTTTGAGTGTCCTATCGACATGGACCCCAAGATCTCTCAGATCCTCCACACTGCCAAGAGCCTTACCATTTATATTAACTGTCTTCAAATTGAATCTACCAAAATGAACCACTTCACACTTACCTGGGTTGAAGTCCATCTCTGCCACTTCTCAGCCCAGTTCTGCATCCTAATGGTGTCTCACTGTAACCTCTGATAACCCTCCAGACTATCCACAGCACCCCCAGTCTTTGTGCCATCAGCAAACTTACTAACCCACCCTTCTACTTCTTCATCGAGGTCATTTATAAAAATCACAAAGAGGAGGGGTCCCAGAACAGATGCCTGTGGAACACCATTGGTCACCGACTTCCATGCAAAATACAAACCATCTACAACCACTCTTTGCCTTCTGTGAGCGAGACAATTCTGAATTTCAAAGCAAGGTTTCCTTGGATTACATGCCTCCTTATTTCCTGAAGCAGCTTTGCATGGGGATCCTTATCAAATGCCTTACTGAAATCCACATACACCACATTCACTGCTCTACCTTCATAAGATTGTCTTGTTACATCCTCAAAGAATTCAATCAGGCTTATAAGGCACAACCTGCCCTTGACAAAGCCATGCTGACTATCCCGAATCAGATTATGTCTCTCCAAATGCTAATAACTCCTACCTCTCAGGATCTTCTCCAACAACTTGCTCACCACTGAAGTCAGACTCACATTTAATTTGAAACATCATTTTGTACCATCAAATCATTTAACCTACCATCACTAAGCCAATAGGGAGTCAAATTAGCAAATAATGGATGCCCCTATGCCCAGACTTGAGACAAAGAAACTGCAGTGAGGCATGGCGTATCATAATCTATTTGAAATATAATTGTTCCATGATTGTAGAAGTTCAGAATTATTTGAATGCAGGGATTTTGTTACAACCTAGTAATTATTTGCTCGCATTTATTTCATGTTTAAAGTAGATTTATTGTTGCTATAGTCAATTTTTATTTGTCTTTTGTTTAGAATGTGTTATCATGCAGAGATTCAGGCAGCAACTGTCAGTACACTTGGCACTGTTGAATTGCAGCAATATTCACATGTGGCTGATTAAAGATTATTCTGCATACAATGTTAGTTTTTTGAGATGTTCCACACATCAGCACGTTCAATTGTTTCAAACAATAATACAAAATTTATATTTGGAAGTTGTGCCAAACAGAGTTAGTCTAACATCAAATGTAAAATTTAATAGGTGGTAGCATATTCCAATTAGTTCCTGTGGAATTAAGTAATAGATATGGTATTGAATTTACAATAGAGTAGCAGACTGTTCAGTCCAGATTCCAGTGTTTATGCCTCATTCTTCCATTGAAATTATCAAAACGTACATGCACATTCTATTATTTTCTCTTGGTGTATTGACTTTGCCTTAAAAAGCATCTACCTATTCACTTTAAATACTCCATAAGGTAGCTAGTCAACAAATTATCTAAAGCCATGACCAGACAAGCAAAACATTTAAAATATCGGTAAAACTTTGAAATTTATTTATTTTTGAAGCATAGAGTTCAAATATTCTATTATGAAGTTTTGTTCAATCACTGGACCCTGACTGGGATTCACTTAGACCCATGTGCAGAGCTTTGGAGTCATTAATAAAAACAGGTAATGAAACAGAGGAAAATACCAAATGGTTTACAAGGATAGGACCAGAACAGCTTACATGTCAGGGATAATTGGACAAATTGAAACTTTGACCTTGAGAAGAGTAAAGATTCAGAGCTGTTCTTAGAGAGGTCTTAAAAGCGATGAGGTAGTTGGATAAATGTGGAGAGTACCTTTCCACTTCTGGAAGGATCAGAACCCAATGGCAATGATCGGCTGGCCTAAACTCTAGCATAGGAGGTTCAGTAGAGATCCTCTGCCAGTCTGCTGAAGGCTTGCTTGTCTATAAGCAATGTGGTGCACATTAGCACCAATGACAAAGGTAGAAAAGGGAACCAGTCCTGCACAATGAGTGTAAGGAGTTAGGGAAAAGGCTGAAGAACAGGGCCTCCAAGGTTAATAATCTCTAGATTACTCCCAGCGCACATGCAAGTCATGGCAGGAAAAGGTACAGATGAATGAGTGGCCAAGGAAGTGGTGCAGGGGGCAGGGTTTCAGTTTCCTGGATCACTGGGATATCTTCTGGGGACGGTATGACCTGTACAAGAAGGATGGATTACACCTGAACCTGATGGGGGCCAATATCCTTGCGGACAGGTTTGCTAGAGCTTTTGGTGAAGGTTTAAACTAAATTGGCAGAGGAATGGGAACCGGCATGATGGAGCCAGACAGGTGGGCTGAGGCTGGGGCAGTTGATATACAAGTTGATGCCGTGAGTGCTGAGACTGGGAAGGTGGATGGGCAGAAGATAGGGCAAAATTGCAGTCAGTGGGGTAGGGTGAAGTGCAACTTGGGAGCAAAATCGAAATGGATAATAATTACAGGACTGAAGGTGTTATATTTGAATGCATGCCACATAGAGAATCAGGTAAATAATCTTGTAGCGTGGTTCGAGATTGGCAAGTATGACATTGTAGGTGTCGCTGAGTCGCAGATGAAAGAAGATCCTACTTGGGAGATGTTTGTCCAAGGATACACATTTATCAAAAACACGGGCAGGTAGGCAGAGAGGATGGGGACTCTGTTGGTAAAAAAATTAAATCAAATCCTTAGAAAGAGATGATATAGGATCGGAAGATATAGAATCCTTTTGAGAAGTTGTGGGTAAAGTTAAGAAACTGCAAGAACAAAAAGACCTTGATGGGAGTTATATCAGGGCACCAAACAGTAGGCAGAATATGGGATATAATTTTCACTGAGAAAATATGGCATGTAATAAGGGCAATCTTAAAAAAAGACAAGGGGAATTTCAATATGCAGGTAGATTGGGAAAATCAATTAGGAGCTGCATCCCGAGGAAGACATTTTGTAGGGTGCCTATCAAATAGCTTCTTAGAGCAGTATTGGTTGAGCCTACTCGGGTAAGTCAAATCTGGATTGGATGTTGTGTAATGTACAAGATTTGATTAGGGAGCTTAAGGTAAATGAAGCCTTGGGAGGTAGTGATCATAATATTATAGAATTCATCCTGCAGTTTGAGAGGGAGAAGATAAGTTCAGGTGTAGAAGTATTACAGTGGAATTTAGGAAACTACAGAGGCTTGAAAGAGGAACTGGCCAAAGTTGATTGGAAGGGAACATTAGCAGGGATGACAGCAGAATAGCAATACCTGGAGTTTCTGGGAGCATTCAGAGGCACAGGATAGATACATCCCAAAGATGAAGCAATATACCAAAGGGTGGACAAGGGAACTATGGGTGACAAGTGAAATCAAAGACAGCATAAAATCAAAAGAGAGAGCATACAAAATAGCAAAAACTAGTGGAAAGCTAGAAGATTGGGAAGTTTAAAAAAAACATTAGAAGGCAACTATAAAAGCAATAAGGAGAGAAAAGATGAAATATGAAGGTAAGCTACCCAAAAATATAATGGGCAAATTAAAAGCTTTTCAGATATACAAAGAGTAAAGGTGAAGTGAGAGTGGATATTTGACTGCTTGAAAATGATGCTGGAGAAGTGTTAATAGGGGACAAAGAAATGGCAAATGAATTTAGTAAGTATTTTGTGTCAGTCTTCACTGTGGAAGATATTAGCTGTATGCCAAAAATTCAAGAATATCAGGGGGCAGACGTGAGTGTCGCTATTACTATAAAGAAGGTGCTTCAGAAGCTGAAAGATATAAAGGTTGATAAGTCAACTGGACCAGATGGACTATACCCAGGGTTTTGAAAGAAGTAACTGAAGAGATTGCAGGGGCATTAGTAATGATCTTTCAAGAATCACTAGATTCTAGAATGGTTCCGGAGGATAGGAATATTGCAAATGTCACTCCACTCTTTAAGAAGAGAAGGAGGCAGAAGAAAGGAAATTATAAGTCTATTAGCTTGACTTCAGTAGTTGGGAAGAAGTTGGAGTCCATTATTAAGGATGAGGTTTTGGGGTACTTAGAGGCACGTGACAAAGTCAGCATGGTTTGCTTCAGGGAAATGTTGCTCGAATTGGAATTCTTTGAGGAAATGCAGGATAGACAAAGGATGTTGTTTACTTGGATTTTCAGAAGGCCTTTGACAATGTGCCACACGAGGCTGCTTAACAAGATACGAGCCCATGGTATTACAGAAAGATACCAGCATGGATAGAAGATTGGTTGATTGGCAGCAGGCAAAGAGTCAGAATTAAGGGGGCCTATTTGGGGTGGCTGCTGGAGATGGTGTTTTCTGCAGGAGTCGGTACTGAGATGCTTCTTTTCACATTATATGTCAAAAATTTGCATGATAGAGCTGATGGCTTTGTGGCCAGGTTTGCAGATGATATGAAGATAGTTCGAGGGTCAGGAAGTGTTGAGGAAGCAGCGAGTCTCCAGAAGGACTTGGACAGATTGAGAGAATGGTCAAAGAAGTGGCAAATAGAATATAGTGTCGGTAAGTATATGGTCATGAACTTTGGTAGAACCAATAAAGTCATAGACTACTTTCTAAATAAGGAGAAATTCAAAACTCAGAGGTGCAAAGGGACTTGACCATCCTTGTGCAGCATTCCCCAAGGGTTAATTCGCAGACTGAGTTGATGGTAAGAAAGGCAAATGCAATGTTGGCATTAATTTCAAGTGGACTAAAACATAACAGCAAGGACGTGATGCTGAGGCTTTAAAAGGCATTGGTCAGACTGAGTATTGAGAGTTTTGGGCCCCTTATCTAAGAAAAGATGTGCTGGCATTGGAGAGGGTCCAGAGGAGCTTCACAAGAATGATTCCAGGAATGAAAGGGTTTACATATAGCATAAGGTATATTTGACGACACTTGGGCCTGTACTCGTTGCAATTTAGAAGAATGAACATGATCTCCTTAAAACCTATTGAATATTAAAAGACCTAGATAGGATGTTTCCTATAGTGGGTGTATCTAGGACCAGAGGGCAGAACATCAAAATAGAGGGACATCCATTTAGAACATAGATGAGAGCAATTTCTTTAGCCAGAGAGTGGTGAATCTATTGAATTCATTACAACAGGTGGCTATGGAGGCCAAGTCATTGAATATATTTAAAGCAATGGGCTTGAGAGGGATGATGGATTTGCCATAATGGACTCAATGGGCTGCGTTGCTAATTTTGCTCCTACGTCTTATGGTCTGACATCCCACTCTGCCATTGGACTCACCAGCAAGTCCAAAAGCACTTTCAGATTGTACTGAGATGAAAACCAGGATGCAGTTGACATCTGATCCCTCAGCTTTAAACTAGCCCTGTTATTTGAATGGGTTTACTAACCTACATTTAAAAAGGCAAGTTTGTTTTTGCTGTTTATTTATTTTAATTTTAGACTTTTTTTTAATTCACTGTAACTTAAAGTATCTCAGCTGTATTTATTTTATTTTAGGAGTCTCAATATTTTTTTAAATTTTATTTCAGTTTAAGTGAAATTGTCTTTAACAGCCTGAGGACAAGTAATCCATTGAGCCTCATTGAAAGGAGCAGAATCCTCCAGCATAATTGATACCCACAACCATGGACAATCCTTAAGGCCAAAGTTAAGTGTGGCATCAGTCAAACTTGGGCCTACTAATATTCCAAAAAGAGAGATTTCTGCAGAGTGTAGAAATAAGGCAATTTACTTAGATACTTCCAGAAGGACAGCAGGTAAGTGAAAGGATTTATACTGTCAAGTTGTGTTAAATTAATCAGAATAATAAGCATGGAGGTTTATTGACACTGGTTTATTGAATGGTCTATTCCTGTGATGCATATCCTATAAGAGCTGCACATGTAACCCTGCTCTGGCTAAGGAAGGACCAGACACAAGCTTTCAAACTAAAATGTCAACAATTGACCTGGTGAGTTCTTCCAGCAGTTTGTTTGTCGCTCCAGATTCCAGTTTCTGCAGTCTATCCTGTCTGTGAAGTTTAATACAGAACCAGAACTAGGTTTATCGTCACCGGCACGTGTCTTGAAATTTGTTAGTTTACCAGCAACAGTTCAATACAATACATAATATAGAAGGAAAAAAAATCAATCAATTACAGTGTATGTATATTGAATAGATTAAAAATTGTGTTAAAAAAACAGAAATACTACATATTTAAAAAGTGAGGTAGTGTCCAAGGGTCCAATGTCCATTTAGGAATTGGATGGCAGAGGGGAAGAAGCTGTTCCTGAATCGTTGAGTGTGTGCCTTCAGGCTTCTGTACCTCCTACCTGATGATAACAGTGAGAAAAGTGCATGGGCTGGGTGCTGGAGGTCCTTAATAATGGATACTGTCTTACTGAGCACTGCTGCTTGAAGGTGTAGATGGAGCCCACCAAATTTACAGCCCTCTGCAACTTCTTTCAGTCCTCTGCAGTAGCCTCCTCCCCCACCATACCAGACAGTGATGCAGCCTATCAGAATGTGCTCCATGGTACATTTATAGAAGTTTTTGAGTGTTTTTGTTGACATACCAAATCTCTTCAAACACCTAATGAAGTATAGTCACTGCCTTGCCTTCTTTATAGCTGTATCGATATTTTGGGACCAGGTTAGGCCCTCAGAAATCTTCACACCCAGGAACTTGAAACTGCTCACTCTCTCCACTTCTGATCCTCTATGAGGATTTGTATCTGTTCCTTCGTCTTACCCTTCCTGAAGTCCAGAATCAGCTCTTTCGTCTTACTGACATTGAGTGCTAGGTTGTTGCTGCAACGTTACTCCACTAGTTGGCATATCTCACTCCTGTACGCCCTCTTGTCTCCATCTGTGATTCTACCAACAATGGTTGTATTAGAAAATTTATAGATGGTATTTGAGCTATGCCTAGCCACACAGTCATGTGTATATAGAGAGTAGAGCAGTGGGCTAAGCACACCCCTGAGGTGTGCGAGTGTTGATCGTCAGGAAGGAGGAGATATCATCACCAATCCACACAGATTGTTGTCTTTTGGTTAGGAAGTCGAGGATCCAATTGCAGAGGGATGTACAGAGGCCCAGGTTCTGCAACTTCTCAATCAGGATTGTGGGAATGAAGGTATTAAATGCTGAGTTATAGTCCCTGAGCAACTTCCTGGCAAGGGTATTTGTATTGTCCAGGTGGTCTAAGGCCATGTGAAAAGCCATTGAGATTACATCTGCCATTGACCAATTGTGTTGATAGGCAAAATGCAATGGGTCCAGGTACTAGCGAGGCAGGAGTTCAGTCTAGTCATGACCATCCTCTCAAAGCATTTCATCACTGTAGATGTGAATGCTACTAGGCAAAGGTTATTAAGGTAGCTCACATTATTCTTCTTAGACACTGGTATAATTTTTGCTTTTTTGAAACAAGTGGTAACTTCTGCCTGTAGCAGTGAGAGGTTGAAAATGTCCTTGAATACTTGCACCAGTTGGTTGCATAAGTTTTCAGAGCCTTACCATGTACTCCACCGGGAACTTCTACTTCTCAATTTTTTTTCATTAGAAATAAAGCCCACCTGTTTGTTTACATTTTTATGGCCTTATTAACTTGCTTTGCTCATTTAGGAATTTGTGAATGTTTTGCTCCTTTATACTGTTTGGACTCTATCTTCTGATCTCCTTATCACAGTTGTGAAGATACAAATCATGAGCACCTACACTGAAGTTAGTTCGTGGTTTTCATGTCCATTTTGCAAACCTAATTTGTTAGTGTCTTCCTTGGACTCAACAACAACCTAAGTAAAGTTGTCTCATTATCTGGAGAGGAAAAAAGTGTCCTCATTCCTAGTTAATCTGCTATCAGAGAGGGTTTTAAATTGTCTAAAAGGGCTTTGGCCACATTGTGAGGAAAAGGGCAAGTCTAAAAAGGTAAAATCTCCAAAGCCTGATAAATTCAGTGATTAAAATATATTCGTATAGAAACAATGGTATGAAGTAAAGCCAAATCTTCAGCATTTCATACAGATTCTGGATTTAATAGATTTAGGAGAAAATATGATTGCACAGCATATCTGATTACAGACTGAACAGCTGATTCTAAGACTAGCTTATTTTCTACAATATTAATTAGACTCTATCCTTTCTTAGCCAGAAAGATAAAAATTATTTTTGAAAAATTCAACAACAGTGATAATGTTCAGTCCCATGTTTTGCTTTCCCACATAAAAAAATAATGTTTCACCTAATTTTTCTAAAAGACAATTCCCATTACACACCCTGTGGGCATTTACCACAAATTTGCATCTTTTAATGCAACCATCAGAAGCAATTATGGCTGAGAAGCATTTTTATAGTGTCCTCTGGTTTCACAATTCATATGACTCTTACTTCCAAAGGAAATTTATATTAGAATTGATGTTTAAATTTAAATTGCAGTTAAACAATTGTTATTTATAAATTAAGCTAAAATAAGGTACTGCAACAAATATATTAACATATTAATTCTAATTAGCTTTCTGTACTATATCTGTCTTCCCCAAGATGCAGTACTTAATATTAATAATTAGTTGAATTATTTCCCTAATTTATACTCATTACACCAAATATCAATTTAACCAAAATACAGCTGCCTCAAGGATGTTTTTATTGTGTTCACAAGACTCTGCTGGACATTGGTATTGTCAAATATTTAAATCTGGTTGACTGATTCATTGATGAAGCAGATGGTGGAGGAGCTGCATTGCATCAGTTGTGGTGAACAGTAGATCCATGCCATCACACGTCCATAGACAGCCCCTACCACTGCGCACCATCCAACAGTATATGACAAATCCACGCAACAACATAACAAATATGAAATAATTTTTTAAAAATATGCAAATAGGTGTGCTAGAAATTTGGCCTTGCAATTAAGATACATTAGGCTTTGGAATATGTTCAAGTAAACTGACAGCTACACATTGGTTTATTGAACGAAACTGCTTTCAGCTACAGAGTAGAATTTGAGTTTGTGTATGAGACCGAGAACGAATTTTCCTTCATGTATATGTACGTCTGTAGTACAGATGTGTATACGTTGCAGTCAATGAGGGGTAGATATGCCGAGGTGGTGTGGGGTACACTGGAATCTGTACTTGTGTTGTGGGAGGCCCCTCCCACTGGTGCTGCTATCTGGTTTTCGAAACTAGAACAGGACAACTTGCCATCAATTCTAAAGCTATATATAGCAATATATAGCCCCTAAATCCCTAAAAAGTATATATATATACTTTTTGTAACTATCTTTTTCTGAAACTAACTGTACATGCTATGTGCTAAGTGCAGTGTGCTGTTGGTAATGTGCTTTGTATCTTGGACCCGGTGAAATGCTGTTTCATTTGGCTATATTAATGTATGGTTGAATGATCATTGAACTTGAATTTAATATTTCATTCATTTCCATGCAACATTCTCAGAATAACAAATTGAAGGAATAAATCACATGTATTTTGAAAGCATCATTTCGCATGGAGTTCAATATATAGTGAATAGGAAACTGCAGTAGAATAAAATTGTGCCATATTTTGGAGATATTTTGTGCATTCATAACCAGCAATTAGATGTGACCCATGATTTTAGCACTGTCCCTCATGAGATTGACCTTGTGAATAATTTATTTCCATGGTGACAATGATTTGACCTTTACTGGCTTTGCATAGTATGCCACTTTAACCTGTGCGCTTTGGTTAACCAGTAGGTTCATCGGTGAATTTGAGACTTTTGCATTAAGGCAGGAATCCCTATACTAATAGCACTTGCACTAAAAAGAACCTGCCATTTTGTGGCAAACTACAAACATTTCCAAATAGACCCTTGCCCAATATATTAAACCTTTTCTATAGCATTGCCATGTCCTCCCAGCAATTTAAAACAATTTTCAGCCAAATAGCTCAACAACTTACTGTTTTTACATAATTATCCTATTTCTGATAATGCAGTTTGAGGAAAGTTTGTTGCTCAGAATATTAGGGGAATTTTATGTTTTCTGAAAGTACCAAGGCTTTTCTGAATATCTTTATATACATTTGAACAGTCAGGTGCCTACAATTCAGCTCTCCTTCAGTATTGCAGTTTGGATTCTCTGTTCAGGTCCTGTAGTGAAGTCTTAGTTATTTAAGAAATCTCTCACAGACATGACCTACAATCAATACTTAATGCTGTTCCTTGCATAAATAACATTTCATCCCTGGAATAATTGAATGAAGTGCAAACATTGCTTTGAAATAGACTAACCCCAATTTCAAAATACTGCATTCAGTGTCATAGCCTAGTTGGGAATACCTTGAAATAATTGACTGACTGATGTAGAACTTCATCAGAACAAATAGAAGCAAATTCAATATGTCCTAAAAGTTCTATTAAAATAGCCCTTCAGTTGTGAAAATGTAATCATGTCTTGTTTTTGAAATCACTTTAAAACATTGACAAAACTATTTGTCAGAATGTAGAATGACATTCACATTATTACATCTCAAGGGAAAATATAGGCAAGCATCTGCACAATATGGACTGATTCATATAAGTTATGTACAGCGTGTGTGCAATAGGACAATATTATGACAAATAATCCTTCCCTGTAGTTTCTTAGGGATTAGCCTTTGACTGGTTCCATATGAGGGATTAAATCCAGGTGCAAACAAATTCAAGAACCTATTCAACTTTCAAATGTGTTTCATAATATCCTTAAGAAAGTTAAGAAAATGTAGATGTGACAACAAGTAGATTATTATTTAATGCTTCTACAAAGCTAAAGGTAGGAGCACAGGCTATTTAAATCAATTGTCAATGGAAATAATATGAATGTTTTGCACTGTCATGTCAATTTACCAATAACCTCAGGCTACAAAACTAAAGAGTGAATTTAATATTCGGTCTCTGCATTTGAACCTTTTGTATACATACTGATCTAAGTGAGCTAGGATCCACCATTAGTTTGCCTGACAAACTGTGAGGACAGTATACAGACCAAATACAGTATGTTCTATTGTATCACACAATGTGGTGGGAAATACTAAAAAAACAAATAGAATACTGAAAATTACAATCACTGATTTTCCATGGATAGATTTTTCTGGAAGTACACTATAAAATAGGCTCAAACCATTTATATTATGTTCAATACGATTTTCCCCAAAAGGAGAATTGTTCTACAGAACCTAGGCATTAATATGCCACCTCTTTGCCCATTCTCTCACCTGCCCCTCCACCTATCTTTGTATAGTCTACAAAATTAAGCAGAAAGCCATCACTTCCTTCATCCGAATCAACATGTTGGCATAGATTTATTCAATAGAACCAAATCAGTGACCATGGGGTTACAATGAACTAAATGACTCAAAGAACATCCAACAATGGACTTATTTTCTTTTATTCTCCTTGTATGGGTTGTACAAAAATAAAATAAAATGGTATTAACTGAATCATCCAGCTTCTGTTTAAAGTGTCCATTTATTCATTTGTTATAATAAGCACTGTTGAAATTCAATGGAGCTTAAAAACAAAATATCAACAAGATGTGTTTTCCAAAGAGAAAGGGAGATAAGAAAATACATTTAAGTACATGGTACTGGCACAGAAAATTTCCATGAATAATTTAGCTACAATAATGTAATTTCAATGAAGGTGTTCCATGTAAATTTCCTATCATATTACTGGGCTGTTTTCAGTAGCCCATTATTGTTCTTGACAAATGCTAGCAACACTCAATTTTACTCCTCATTATTTTATTACACTTACTTTCAATGAGTGCTGGAATGACAACAACCACACTGACTGCAATATTTACACCTGATAGCTACTTGCAAGGAGTAGATAGATCATAGAATCATAAGAAGATAGTGTTGAAAAAGCTCTCTGGCCCCAATAGATCCTCATCAACTATCAACCACCCTTTTACACAAATCTTACATTAATCCCTTATTTTTTACTTTCTCCACATTCTCAATCACACCCCCCATTCACCTTTACTCTAGGAGGAATTTACAGAGGACAATTATCCTAAAAACCTATTCATGCTCAGGATGAGAGATGGGGAGTGCACAGTAGCATAGTGGTTAGCACAACACTTTACAGTACCTGTGAGCTGGGTTCAATTCCACCCACTGCCTGTGAGTTTGTACATTCTTTCTGGGACTGCGTGCTTCCTCACACAGTCCAGAGATATACCAGTTGGTACGTTAATTGGCCATGGAAAATTGTCCTATGATTAAGCTAGGATTAAATTGGGGATTGCTGGGTGGTGTGGCTTGAAGGGCCTACTTCACACCATATCTCAATAAAAATTAAAATTAAATCACAGCACCCAACGGAAACCCACATATGACACAGGGAGACCATGCAGACTCAGACGAACAACACCGAGGTCAGAACTGAAACCAGCTCTTTAGCATTTTGTGGCAGCTGCTCTTCAACACCATTACTGTACGGTTCATGTGGCACCAAATGGATAGAATGCACCAGTTCTGGCAATGTTATATATTACAACATATCTGTCTCAGGGCATTCCTTAGCTTAATATTCACCATTGGCACAGAAAACTTGCTCCTGCTAAAGTTCATTTTAAGTTAAATCACTAAACATAGTTGCTAATGTTATAGCTGTTGGTGCTTCAAATGTCTCCTGTTTTAATTGTGGCATGTTTTGTAGGAAAAGATTTCCTCACACAACAATGGTTTACTAATCAGATCCCTAAAGATTTTAACAGAAAACCTCATACAGGTTATTAGAATATAGCTTCCTACTACAAGCCAGGAAATAACTAGAGATACAAATGCATACATCAAAATCTTCCATTGACAACACTGAGAAAGGAATAATCATTTCCAGCTTTAGATGGTAAACAGTTTCTAATCAAGCAACGTACTCCTCTGGACCTTTTAGGAAAAGAAATCCAATGAAACAAGACAGAGGCTATTAAAGAAAATGGCAATTGGACATTTAGAACTATAGCCACATTAGATTTTTGGCATTGAAAGAGAAAAACACATTTTTGATTTAAATTTTAATATCTTGGCATATAAGCCCCCTTTTCAAAATATGTAATGCCCCAAATTTTTGTCTCATAGGTGCAAGTCAACATTTCATTTAGATTATTAGAAGGAAACCAAAGGCATCCCACACTAATAAATGGGGAGGGATCACTTATATAATCTAAAACTAAAGTTTTCAACAAAACGTCAATATGATGCTTTGGAAAATCAATTTGCTGAAACATTCCAGTAGGAAATAATATAGAGGTATAGGTTTTCAGAAAAGAGATTCTTCTGCCAGGTTATGAGCAGAAATATTTGAATGAAGTCTAGAGCAGGAAACATTGGTGTATGTTGTAATTAAGCACTCGAATAAAGGCTCCAAAAGTCCAAATTATTGTTGTTTGGAATCCATTCACAAATTAAACTTTACAAAGAATCAAATTACAGGAACATGAACTGACCATGAAAAAGACTTAAATACTACTTTGCTGGATTGTTTTTTCTGGTGCAATTGAATGGGCAATATTTTAATGCATTGAAGAATTAGAACTTTTGTTCAAAGGTATTAAAATCACTTTTCCACATTCAAGTTAGTTAATGGTAAGTAAAGGGTGATATTATACATCATTAGTTAGAATTATATACCTCCCTTCAGTAGTTCTGTAGAACAAACATTCGTGCTCTTGTTGTTATGTTCCACCCTGACAAATGGTCTCAGAGAATTTGAGAGTCATTGTACCAACCTATTACAGAAGATAAACAAAGCTTTTTCTATGAGCCAAAGACAGACATTTCTTTAACAAGGTGCAAAATTCTCCTTTCATTTCACTTAGATTAGACTAGCCTTTCTCAACCTTTTTGCCTTAGAGGAACCTTTGAAATAATTTTCAAGTCTCAGGGAACCTCTGCATAAAAATTATTATATCTGCACCTCATTGGTACATTAGCATAATCAGTCAGTCGTAGGTATAATAATCCAAAAATAATTGTCAATGCCCCTTTGAGTAGAGAATGAATTTTTAGCTAATCTTTCTTAAAACACAGGTAGTTAAGCTTAGCTTACCTTTCCTGAAATTAATCTCTTTCTTTCCCTTTCATAAATTTTAAAAACTCATAAGGCAAACAGAATAAATTTATATTAAATGGCTGGCTTAAGCCAAAATAGGATTTAATTTTTGTAAAGTTAGGCTTGGTAGATTTAATTAAAATAAACATTGTAAATTGACTTTAATTAATGCTATTTACAACATGAAAATTTATTGACAATGTTGAATAATAAAGTAACTAAAAGCTATAAGCCAAAGTAATATGAATAAAATACAATTTCATACAAGACTTCTTAGTAAGTGACATAATCAGGCTCAAATATAGACATCTAGCATATGAAACATTTACTTGTTTTTTGCTGCACAAATCCTCAATTCTGGTTTGAACTTGAGATAAGCACACATAGATTTCATCTTCAACTGAAATTAGATGATTTCTATCCTTGCTCTTGATGCTTGATAAACAAGAAAACAAGAAAAAGCTTGCTCACACATGTAAATTTTGAAAATGGCAGCCTATGAATGCCAGGATACTCTCCTTGTACAGAAATCCAGAACTTGTCCAGGAGCAGGTCAATAAAGCTCATCTTGAGTGCACGATCAGACCACAGCTCACAAAGTTTTTCCTCTTCTCTTAAAGTCAAGTTCTCAGGCTGAGTATTAGATTCAAAGGGTCCCTCACCCAGTCTTTCACTCATGCTGAAAGGGAGGAAAAATACTGTTCAACTTTGTTCTGCAGTTCTTCCAGGTGGTTTTCAATAAGACTCGAGACTTTCTGATATCCTTCCTCACTCTAAAGCCCAAGCAGCAGTGGAAACATTTCAAGGTTTCCTTTTGCAACATGATTTTCTGAAAGATTCAGTTTCCTTTTAATTCCAAGAATCTTGTCTCTTGTGGTCAAAACATTTTCTCCAGGGCTTTGCAGAGACTTGACCAACTGGTTCATATGATGAAAAATGTCTGCTAAGAAGGCTGGTATCTGCAGCCATTCTTCATCTACAAAGCCCTCAGCAAAATCTGGCCTACTATTTACTTGAAAGTACTCAAGTGAACTGGTCATCAGTCTACTGTCCTCCCCTCCATGAAATACAGTGCTCACTAATTATCAGTTTTATCTCACGTCAAAAACTGAGAAAGATCGCAACCAAGTAAACGAGGTCTGACTGTGCACTGCTATACTGGGCTGAGAGACCTCTAATGAGATTGCCAATGGGGCTGCTCAGTCACTGCCCACCACAACAAGCGCTAGCATCAGGTGTCATGTGAAATTCAAAAAAATACAATATTTTTTATGACGATCTTTGGCGGAACACCTAGCGACCTCTTGCAGAACCCCAGGGTTCCACAGAGTCCCAGTTGAGAAACCCTGGATTAGACAAATGTTGTATTCCTAAAATGGTGGCTTAAGTTTGTTTCAGAAATTAAAACAGAATCGCTAATGATAACTTCAATTGATTACTTCTAATTTTAACAGTACGACAAAGGTCAAATTAAGCAAGCCAGTTATTTAAATACTGCCAGAGGTAGCATCATTACAAGCATTATCATCCACAGGCAAGTGTTTCCCAGGTCTGAAAAAGACTCCCACTGGTTGTATCGATACAGTAAACACTTCTTAGAGCATTGACTGGACAATTATTTCTTTCACACACAATGAGTAACTGTGCTTTTCTCCTTCTCCCTATGCCTTTAGTTTGCTTTGCTCCCACCTCCCGGTCTCCACTCCTTCTTACACTTCAACAACCCCAAACCACATCGCTGGAAATCAGATCATTCTTCTCGTTCACTTCCCCAAGGAGCTAAGTTTCTTTTGTAGGCTTCAGCATTCACATAGAAACACAAATATGTACAATATTCTTTGACTTCTCTGCTTTCTGCAGCCACAGATATACTTGACTACACTATCTTGCACTCAATTTACGTTTATGGAACTCCGTTAATTTAAATGTCTTTCTTTTAGACACATATTCCAAATTTAATAATGCTTGAATGAAAAATTACATACTGTGTACTGGTATAATGTTCAGGAAGGGGAATGAGGATGAACCTCCCCAGTCTACAGTGGGGGATCCGCAGCGAAGAGAGTCAGCTGCTTCAAGTTCCCGGATGTTAACAAATCAGTTGTCTTGAGCCCAGCATGATTGCATTTCCTAGTGATTGCATTTATTAGGAAAGCACACTAGCACCTTTTACTTTCTTAGGTGGCTAAGTAGGTTCAGCATATCATCGAACACCAACAAACTTCTACAGATGTACTGTTGAAAGATTGCATCATTGTCAGGTGCAGTAATCTGGCTACACAGGAACATAAGCTGCAGAGAGTAGTGACTCTGCCCAATACATCATGGGGACATCCTTCCTCACCACTGGTCAGAGGCACTGCCTCAAGAGATCAATATCCAACATCAAAGGTACAGAAGTTTGAAATCCCACACCACCAGGTTCAACAAACAGCTACTCATCTTCAATCATTTAATTTTTCAACTAATTGGCAAAACTCTAATCACCACAACAGTTTAGCAACATTATGACCACTCTGATCACTTAGCATTAAAATAGACAGTTTTTTTCCCCAAATTGTTTTCTTTCTTGTAAAAATTGTATATAATTACGTTTAAGACCATAGACCATAGCTTAGGAGCAGAATTATGTCATTCGACCCAATAGTCTGCTCTGCCATTTCATCATGGCTGATTTATTACCCCTCTCAACCCCATTTCCTGCTTTCTCCCCACTACCTCACTAATATAGAACTTATGAACCTATAAAGATACCCAATGATATTGCCTTCACAGCTGTCTGTTGCAATGAATTACTCAATTCACCACCCTCCAGCTAAAGAAATTCTTCCTCATCTCTGTTCTAAAGGGAAGAACTTGGATTCTGAAAGTATGCCCTCTGGCCTTAGACTCACCCACTATAGGAAACATACTCTTCATGTTCACTATTTCTGGGCTTTTCAATGTTTGATAGGTTTCGATGAAGTCCTCTTTCACTCTTCTGAACTCCAGTGAGAATAAAATGCTCACTCATTATCCCATTTTATTCCCAAGATCATTCTCATGAACCTCCTCTGGACCTTGTGCAATGCCAGCACATCCTTTCTTAGATAAAGGACCCAAAACTGCTCACAATACTCCAAGTGTGGTCTGACCAATGGCTTAAAGACTCAGCATTATATCCTTGCTTTTATATTCTAGTCCTCTTGAAATGAGCATTAACATTGCATTTGCCTTTCTTACCACAACCCAACCTGCGAGTTAACCTTTCGTGTATCTGCATGAGGACCTCCAAGTCCCTTTGCACCTCTGATTTTTGAATTTTCTCTGTTTAGAAAACACATTTATTCCTTCTACCAAATAATGACCATATACTTCCCTTCTCTTTACCACAAAGTGATCAGTTCCAAGTTTTTAGGACAATATGAAGATAAGTGAATGGGCAACTAATGTTGAGGAAGGAGGAAATCTGCAGAAGGGCTTAGACTGACTAGGAGAATGGGCAAAGTGGAAGATGGGAGACAATGCAGAGAAGTGTATTGTCATGCATCTTAATAGAAGATTTAAATGTTTTTTTACCTTCTTGTGACTGCTGCTTATATAATGCTATGCCTCTATGATGCTGCTACAAGTACATTTTTCAGTGCAGTCCTGTGTCTGTGTAATTGTGCATAGCAAAATAAAATCAACTTTGTAATTTTAAGACCTTTACATTTATGGAATAGGAGGAATGAAACAGAGGATAAATTTGCCCTTCTAGTTTATCATTACAACAGTCCCACTCACCCTGTTCGACCATTATGTAAGGGCTATTAGAAATCGGGATGTCTCTTCATAAGCCAGTAATCAAAACAAAATTGGCTAAAGGGGCATCGTGGTTCCTATTGGATTAATAGACAGAGTTCTGAAACATTGATTCAGAAATCTCAGTGACCAGTTTAAAATCAAATAACCAAATAAAACAGGAATTTAATTTTAAAGCTAGTTTCAGTAACAGTTTACACAAATGTATTGGTTTATATTAAAATCCATCTGTAAATCCGTCATTTTTAATTGCTTTTGTTTCTAAGTGTCTCCAGGCCCACAACGCAGTGATTGTTAGCTATTTCCTACTCTGGGGTTGTTTTAGGGATAGGCAATAAATGCTGGCATGGTCAGCAGCGCTCACATCTTATTTATAAGTCAATAAATAAGCCACCATTCTGTCTTCTCTCCCTAATCAGTTTCTTCACCACTTCAAAAAAAAAAATCTAATTTCTAGCCAATGCAAAGAAAAATGATGAAGAGCATTGCCCATGATTAGTCTGGATGAACTCCATATTGGAATTTATTCACCATCATAGTTAAAGAACTGAGACTTACTTATGTGGGTCCATTAACACTACTGCCCTTTCACCACAACCTGTACACAACATGACATGGTATGTGCATACTGTGTACCATGTCCCAGTCTTTGAAATAATTTAATATAGCTAATGGGTACCACCTTGCTTATTATTGATCACTTATACAGAGCTTATTTTACTTTGTGGCTGCTGAGATTTTCATCAATTATCTGAAAAAAAGTAAGCTTGCATACCTTTTCCTGCTTGGTCAGTGTTCTGCATCCGACTCCTCCATTTGTTGTTTCAGCATCAGAATTTCCTTTAATGTTCTCAAAAGTTCCTTTTTTGATTTATGATAATTAGATTGCTATCCAAGCAGCAGACAACAAGTTATGGATGCAGAATCTGCCCTACAACCTGCTGGAATATTGTAGGGAGTAGATAGACAAAGTGAATCAATCCTCAGGATACCAATTGTCAGTTATTATTCCGATTTATTAAGTTGCTCCTGAGTCTGTGATAGTGCAACATAATAAAAATCTGTCCATCATGTGAACAGATCTCATGAATTGAATAGGGATTTTTTTGTGTTTCAACAAATCCTTTAACTGTTTTATGCCTAATTTAATCAGCACAAAATGCACTGTATATTTCATGTGATCTGTATACAGAAGCCAGGCTTGTAAAAGATGATCTTTGTCCTTTACAACAATAACAATTTTGCCTTTCAGGCAGGGCAGGATCCCAGAGTTCAGGCAGGGTCTAGGAGTTCACGGGGCAGGCCGCATAACTCCTGGACAAGGCCCAGACCTCCCAGGCAGGAACACAGGGGCCTGGGCAGGTCATGGGACACCTGGGTAGGTAGCGGGGCACAACCCATCAGCAGCAAGGGATGGAAAGGGGCAGAGTCCCCCACCAGGCAACAGCAGTCCAGCCAGGCTGGGATAGGAAGGGAACTAGGTCTAGGGTGACTGCCAGACTTACTCAAAGCACTCATCTTTAACAAGGGGGACTCCAAGCCAGAGCAACCAGAGGAACAGGACAACCCCCAACTCCACTCAGTCCCAGAGCCCCCTGTATACACCAGCCAATGGGTATCAGGTGAACCTCCTTGAGTCCAGACAAGCCACGATGATCCACAGGTGTGACTACTTGGGCTCAAGGGTGAAAGGAGGGACAGCTACAAAACCCAGAGTCCGCAGACCAGATCAAGAACCGGAATGCGGGCTCCAGACCAGACCATAACAGTACTCCCCCACCCCCCAAAGGGAGCCTCCGGGCAACCAAGGAGGGTCTCTAGGGCCAGAGAAGAAATGGGTGGGTGGGTGAGGGAGAGAAAGTGTTCAGACAAGAGGGGACCCCAGAGTGACAGGAATAGACTACAGTGCCTGTGTTGCTGGGTCCATGCTGTGGGGGGGGGGGGGTCATTCTGTCCTAAGCAGACAGGAGGCTGGATCCAAGTGCAGGACACAGGCACTGAAGTACTAGGAACAGGACAGGAACAACTAAACAATAGACAAGACATGGTGACCGTGGTGTGTGTGAGGGACATGACTTTCAAGGTGATTCTGGGTTTCTGGGAGAGTCTTAGAGCTCAGGCAAGGCAGGATCCCAGAGTTCAGGCAGGGCCCGGACCTCCCAGGGAGGAACACAGGGGCCTGAGCAGGTCACGGGGCACCTGGGTAGGTTGCAGGGCACAACCCATCAGCAGCAAGGGATGGAAAGGGGCAGAGTCCCCCACCAGGCAACAGCAGTCCAGCCAGGCTGGGATAGGAAGGGAACTAGGTCTAGGGTGACTGACAGACTTACTCAAAGCACTCATCTTTAACAAGGGGGACTCCAAACCTGAAGACCAGGATAGGCAAAACAACCCCCCAACTCCACTCAGTCCCAGAGCCCCCTATATAGACTGCCAGCCAATGGGTATCAGGTGCACCTCCTTGAGTCCAAACAAGCCACGATGATCCACAGGTGTGACTACTTGGGCTCAAGGGTGAAAGGAGGGACGGCTACAAGGTCCGGAGTCCGCAGACCAGATCAAGAACCGGAATACGGGCTCTGGACCGGACCATAACACCTCCAGGCTCTCTCAACACTAGTTCTAACAGCTGGCTTTATTACTAATAATTCTGCATGATATCTAAAAATGCTATCTAGGAGTAGCACATACAAAATGCTGGAGGAACTCAGCTGGTCAGGCAACATCAATTGAAAGGAATAAACAGTTGACATTTCAGGCCAAAACCCTTCTTCATGACTCGTGAAGGATCCTCAGCCTGAAATATCGACCGTTTATTTCTTTCTATAGATGCTGCCAGGCCTGTTGTGTTCCTCCAGCATGTTGTGTGTTAGTCTGCACTTCCATCTCTTGTGTTCATGCCACACAGGATTATTTCAATGACATAGCCTTCATTTACCAAGACACAACTTTTCTAACGTCAGCCTGAAATTATTTTAGTGAAAATAACTCATCAATTTCTTGTACTTGATTAAATAATGTCAAGTGTGAAATTAATTTAATGAGTTCATTTTTGTATTCTGTCCCCTCATTGGAATTTTGATAATTGAGAAACCTATTGTCTGGTTACCAACAGAAAACAAATCTCATATCATTTTTAAAAATATCTTAATTGAGCGATCCTCCCTTGGCTTTAAATGCTTGGATTATCTTTCAATTTCCACTACAATCCTGGTACCTGTTCCTATGACAACTACACGGAGTGTCAAATTATTTAAATCTTGTCCTCAGCAGCAATTTGCCATTCATTGAGGTTCACTAACAATGAGTACACAGCCCTAAGGTATGCACCAAACTTACAGTTCATGCTCCAGTGTATGTATAACATGAACCAACTGTGCAGAAGAACCAATTAAACACTGATGTCATTGTTGGCTTTTACAAAGCCTCTGTTTCTACAGTCAGCATGCATTCACTAAATAGAACCTTGCTATGGAATTACTGGTGTTATACTTCAAAATGACTTCAGTCTGCCTTAGATGCTCACTGACTTTCCCATTACAAATCTGACTGTTAAACCACAGTGCTTGCCAGAATGAGCACTCTTTAAAATAAACAAAGAAAAGCATTTATGGGTGTAAATCTTGTTATTTGAAATAGATTCTATCCTTAAAGAAAGGCATTTTGTTTATTATTAAGGCAGTCAGTTAATAAAAACAACAAAATTGATTCAGATGTTCAGGGTCAGGTAAAAATGTACTTAATAAATGATGTGTAATGCCAGTGCGATATGAATAATTTATAGGACATTTACGAAAATTACAAGATTCAGTATTACTAACCCATTTTGTGAAGTTATGAGAGCTAATTGGCTATAACTTATTTTCCTATCTCTGGGTCATTCAGTCTAGTGAAAAACAGCTTTAAGCACTGAGGGTGTACAGGTCAGACGGCATCTGCAGAAAAAGAGACAGTGTTAGGAAGTTGACCTTTTACTAGAACTTTATTTCAGATTTACAGCATTTGTACTTTCTGATATGGCATTCAGAAATGGATTTAAGCAGTTATGTGATGACCCACAAAAGTGTCAAGCTTACTGTTAGATTGGGGAGGATCGAGTCTGTCAGTTGGTCCAAAAACAGCACCCAGTCTTGAGATTCCCCACTCAGAGCATGCACTGGTCAAACCTAGCACAGCTCCTTTGTGAGGTTTGAAGGACGCCGATTTAGAACGCAAAGAAGTAACATCTCTTTGAAAAGGGATTTTTTCCCTTTATGTTTATAATTATTCCTTACTATTTCTATATGCTTTATTTTAATCTTTACAAAGTTTACATACATTTTAATCGTGTTTAAATATTTCTTGCTATCAGGGATAGCTATGTACAGAGTTCCACATGCTATCAAAGACAATGAGAGGTGCATCTTGATCACTGCTCAAGTGGTCTCTATATCCAGTTCAGGTAAATGTTGACTATAGAAACCACAAGCTGGATCTTCAGCCAGCAGGCTCATTCCAGAACAATCCTGACCATTATTAAATACTTTTCAACGTTACAAATGCAGGATGAAATCAGTTTTTGGGAGGAATCGCTAATAACAATATTAATACTATTCCTATTCACTGAGATAATTCTAATTATTTTTTATCAGGGAATCTGGTCATAATATTACACTATCCTGCCGCTGTTTGATAATCAATTCTTGAAGGTCAGAATTTATTCAGAGTAACTTCTGGGAAGTCTAAAGCCATTGCCCAAGGACCCACTAAAAAATCCATTCCCTCGTTAGTGGTCTGTTCCTTTCTCTAGGCACTGATGCAGATTGTTCAAATCCTTTTGATCCTACTAGATCAAGAAGCAGAATTCTGACACTGCATCTACCCTGTCACAAAGGACACGTCTTTCTACTTTCAGACTATTGTCAATATTCCTCCTGCTTTGGCCCATCTGAAACTGAGGCTCATATCATGTTCCATTTTCTACCAGACTCAATGTTCTTCCAGATTTCCTTACACTTATCTTATTCAAGACTCTGTTGGCAACCATATCTGCTGAATTTATAACACCTTTCTTTTACTGTGAAGACACATAAATTGATGGTATGGCAAGCAATTCACATGTATTATCTCAACTATTTAAAGCAAAGCTATCTCAATAATTGAAACCACCATAAATACTCTTCTATGCTCATCAGGCCTATATGACACTCTGGATCTACCATAATATGATTGAATGTTGACCTCTCTTTAAAAATCAAATAAGCCATTCAGATGCATCAGATTGCAATGTTAATGTAAGAGATACATGGTTTAGCATCACTTTCTCCAGTACAATTAAGGATGGACAATAAACGATCAGCCTTTCATTAATACCTTTTCATTAATGATGATGATTACTTAAACGTATATAGAACACAGCACAGTCAAAGGTCTGGGATTAGGTATGGTTCAAGAGCAAGGTTTTGTTTTTGAAAGAGGTATTATAAGCGCTATTCTAATTCCAGATTTCTTTTGCTTTTATTACTTTTTCCATTCCAGAAAATAAAAGATTTACACTATGAACTCCAGCCCTCTCAGGTACAAAACTGAGATTGGCTGAAAGAAAAATGTTGAAACTGGTGATCTCTATTGCTTTGATTAAGTACAACATGTACCGTAGATTCCGGATTTTAAGCCGCTACTTTTTTCCCACATTTTGAACAGCTTTGAACTTTGCGGCCAATAATCCGATGCGGCTAATGCAAGGTTTTTTTCATGCCGCCTCGTAAACATTTTGCCTCGTAACAGTAGACCAATAAAATTGATGAGTAGTTCACAGAGGTCCAATGAAATTGTACGATAAATCAAGCGCACTTTCACAATTAAATTATTGTAAATCAGTCATTTGTACTCACCCTCATCAACATGGAAAACACTCGAAGCATTGTGCTACCTACCCTCTTAGTTTAAACTATATTTGTTTTCTGTACTACATCGCGGGATGCTATGACGACACACCCGGTTTCGCGGCGTCTTGTGGGAAAATGCCGTTTGCGATGAAACGGAAAGGAGGGGGTCGAGCGGCGGAGCGGCTTTGGATCTGAGCGAAATCTGCTTTTAAATGCCGTTTGCGATGAAACGGAAAGGAGGGGGGGGAGCGGCATTACGCGAGCGGCTTTGGATCCGAGCGAAATCTGCTTTTAAATGCCGTTTGCGATGAAACGGAAAGGAGGGGGGGAGCGGATTCCGCGAGCGGCTTTGGATCTGAGCGAAATCTGCTTTTAAGTTAAAGGTATCAATAACTTTTCCTGGTAGGCTGCAGTATATATATTTTTTACCAGTCGTTAGGAGATATTGGAATGTTGTTCAGTAAAGAAGTATACGCAACGTATATTTAAAAGTAGCCGCGTACGGGCACGGTTCGAAAAAAAGCATTTGCAATATGTATTTGTTTTTGTTACCATATGGATTTAATTAAAAGTTAAAAAAATCCTCACGTGTAATATCTTTCTGTGTAAATATCTCATATTACAACGTGGGACACCTGCGGCCGAAAATCCGGTGCGGCCTAAAATCCGGTGCGGCCTTTACATTTAAAAAAATGATTTTATTTCTAAAATTAGTGCCAGCGGCTAAAAATCAGGTGCGCTCTGTAGTCCGGAATCTACGGTAGTCCTTTTTTTTTACTGAATTCAGTAATTATTAAGTGTATTAATCCTAACAGTATTTCTTTCCAACAATGACAAAGCATGACTGAAATATTGTTCAACCAAGCAAATTTGCTTTGGGGCTGTAAATTATATTTTAAAAAGAAGAATGGAATTGATATCTTGGAAACCGACTTTTATTGACTGGCAGTTTCTGTCTTCACGGTGGAATAAGCTGTCACGTTAGGCTGTGATAATATATTTGCACAATGGTAGGAAAAGACAAATATCGAATTGGTCTTGTGATTTGAACTTTCTACAGTAATTGATTATGGTATTGAATGTACAGTCCCAATGTGTTTATTTTATTCACACATCATGGCCTATAGTGGACATCTAGATGGCAGCACAGAAAATGGAAAAATACTTCCCTGCAGTTAACATATTAAAACGTTACAATTTATGACAAATCATCAATCATTTTTTGATTGACAGCTTAAACTTTATATTTTAGTTAAGAACTCATTTCCAGGATCCAGAGTCTAGTTGCAAGAATTCTTGTTTTATTGACATGTCTGATCTTATTTCTAATTTTTTTCCTCCTCGCCATTTCTCAGTTTTTATACCATGTAATTAATCTGAACCAGTGGGTTCTGTGTAAAACCACCAGCACTGCAAAGTTTATGGAAACATTCCTTATGAAATGAATTATAGAGACAGTTTGAGATATTTTTTTAGAAAATCAACGATCAATGCTATCATTCGAGGAATAACAATTTGTTTATCTGCCTTGCCTCACACTCCATTAACTGTCGACTGAGGAACCAGGATGCTATAAAAGGCCTGGAAGATAAGCAAGATACCAAGGAAGCAAGACAGCAAGTGAGCATGTGTGCTTTGTTGATATGGAGCAAACACTTGTTGCTTAATGAGTTGTATCATTCCAAGCAGAAAAGCATGGTTAGAGCTAGAAATTTAACACTCAGCACTCCAAACAGCCAAGCAGAAACTCACAGCATAGAACTGATTAGTACAATAAACAGACAGATGGCAAATCTAAACATCATTCCCTTAAATAAACAAGAGCCCAGTGGTCGTGCTTGAACAATGGGTTAATTATTATGCAGTGCGAACACAAATACTTCCTGAAATTGTTTTTTTATGTCCAACTTATGTGCGACAATTTTCAAATCATTTTATGCAAGGTCATGCTTTTGATTCACAGGGACAGGCCCGTTTATGGGAATGGTTCTTAAGAGTAAGCATGAGAAAAGAATCAGCCCAGAAATTCAAGTGGCTGGAATTAATCCCTGCACCAGAATGGCAAGGCACTCCTCAATGATGGAGCCATTATCACGGAACAGATGAACTGAGGTCAGCTTCAGGCGTCCTCGGGCAGTTTCTCAGCCAAGGCAAATGGAAGATTTGGTCACTGAAAAGCCAGCTGCAAAGGCAGCAGGTGTAGGAAGAGTAGCTGATCTTCTCTGCTCCCCTCCTCCACCTTAAAACCGGTAGTGCTGTTACTCTCCTTCACCAGGGTTCAACTACAGGGAAACGTTACATGCCTGCTTAACTTAATTACTGATCAGCTATACTTAATGAATAACGGAGTTACAATGGCATTTAACGGCAACTTCTTCGAGCTCATCTATAGAAACCACTTAATTTCTACCATCACTGTCTCTCTTTCTCCTTTTCAAGCTCCTGACCATTCAAGCTTTGGTTCTTTGTGGCAATGGGACCACTCCCGGAGCTTATTGACCGGCCGTTTTTGATAGCTCAAGGGTCTAGCCTGGAAGACGGGTGCGTCTTTGGGGTTCCGAGTCTTCACGGCCCTGGGGAATAGCCAATTCTATGCCAAAGTTGCTAACTGAAGCATCGCAGTAGAAAATGAAACATTGGGAACAGCAGATCAGCTGTCGTGGGCTCTGTACTCAGATCACACTCTCTCTTTCTTTTTCTTTTGTTGATGGGGGAAGAGTTTGTTGCCAATTCTCGAGTCATAGAACTCAAAAAAGAAGCACCCCAGCAGACTTTAAAACCATAAATCAACAAGTTGTTTGTCTTCATTGGTCTCCTCTCTCACCATGAAAGGGTGACGCCTCTCTATTCATTTATTAGGAAGAGAGAGAGAGAGAGAGCCTGTGGTATGTCGGATTGTCGGGTGTACAATTAGTTTTTCTGCTTTGCAGAACATGATCTTTTTTGGGGGCTTTGCTATTGCTTGCTTAGTGGGTGTAGGGTGCTGATGCTTTTTTAGCTGAAGTAGTGGGTCAGGGGGAGGGGGAGGGGAGTGTCATTGTTTTGCTACTGCCTGTGCGTGGGGGGGGGGGGAGAAGGGAGCTTTGGGGTTCTAATGTTTTTACTGCCACTCTTTCTTTGGGGCACTCCTCTGTTTATCTACTAAGAACAAGAATTTCGAGTTGTATATTGTATACATTCTCTGATATTAAATAGAACTATTGAACTAGAATAAGTTCAGAGTCAGATATTGGGAGATGTGAGAAAGGAGCACTATGAATTTGATTTTCTCTGTATTCTGTTTCAACTATGTCTAAAATTGAAATCCTCGCGTAATCCTCACTGATTTGATGCAACAACGTATTTCACTCTTTGTTTTTATGTGCTTGTGACAAATGAAGCTAATCCTTATCTTGAAAGCTTTATATGTCATGAAGTACATTCAAGCCATTTGAGCAAAATTGCACAGGTCAGATCTAGCACCACAGTGAGCAGGTACTATTCGTCATAAGGTCAACTAAAACATCAATCAGTGCCTCAGTTTGAGACCTTTTATCTGGACAGAAAGACAAAGGCAGATGGTCAGTATAAAGTGGTAAGGGAAGGCATGGAGTAAGAGCTGGCAAGGAACTACTGTAGCGCAATGCTATTACAGATCGGGCTGTCAGAGTCTGGAGTTCAATTCCAGCGTTCCCTGTAAGGAGTTTGTACATCCTTCCCATGGAATATGTGGGTTTTATAACCATATAACAATTACAGCACGGAAACAGGCCATCTCAGCCCTTCTAGTCCGTGCCGAATGCTTACTCTCACCTAGTCCCACCGACCTGCACTCAGCCCATAACCCTCCATTCCTTTCCTGTCCATATACCTATCCAATTTTACTTTAAATGACATTATTGAACCTGCCTCTACCACTTCTACTGGAAGCTCGTTCCACACAGCTACCACTCATGTGGTAAAGAAATTCCCCCTCATGTTACCCCTAAACTTTTGCCCCCTAACTCTCAACTCATGTCCTCTTGTTTGAATCTCCCCTACTCTCAATGGAAAAAGCCTATCAATGTCAACTCTATTTATCCTATTTCTGTAGGTGTTCTGGTTTCCTCCCACAGCCCAAAGCTGTACCAGGTAGTAGGTTAATTAGTCATTGCCATTGTCCCATGATTAAGCTAGGGATTAATTCGGGGGTTGCTGAGTGGCAAGGCTCAAAGGTCCAGAAGGGATTATTCCGTGCTGTTTCTCTAAATAAATAAGGTATTAGTTGGATCCAGGTGAGGAGGGATGAAAGAGAGATGCAGAAGCGAAGAATGCAAATAGCGATAGAGGCTGGGAAGTGACAGGTGGAGGCTCCAAGGGACAGCTGATGATGGAATTTGATAGAAAGGAAGATGAAGCAAGAAACTGAATGAGGCAGGTAGAGTGGGCAGATGGGAGCCGAAGGGAGACGGGACCATATATAAATGATATTATATCAAAATGGACAAAACTATGTGGATATTTTTAACCCATTTTTATCCATAGATTTTAATTTGCTTTTGCTTCCACATTACTGAATACATTCCGCATATCAATTGACACAAAAAAGTCGATTAAGAAAACAAAGGTTTACTTTGTAGATTTCTCAAGGCCAAGGCTAACATTCCATGGGAGGGCTTGAATCTTGCCTTATCAGCTTCACTCATCTTTATGCCAATCCCCAGATTTGCTTAAAATTCCAATTCAGTTAGATTCAATTACAGTTCCATTTACTGTTACAGTTCACTTACTATTATATAACCTTTTTTACATGAAAGAGATTTACATTGACAGCCCTTCATATAACATTGAGGAAACAGAGCTTTACATCCCTTCAGTCAAGGTAAGAATTACTTCACTTTTATTTATCTTGGAAATGTCCCTTCACATTGGAGACATTTCAAGGATGCATAACTCATTGCTCCATCTGGCTGATTATCCAGTCTGGTCACAGTGCTAGCAGATTACCACACTGCATGCAAGGGCACAGAAAACTGATCTGTATAACTGTGAGGTCAATTCTTTTAATAATAATCATATGCACCCTGCACAGATGTCTTGATGTGCAGGAAATGTGCTACATACTTACAGCAGCAAATACGTAAATTAGTGCATAGCAGTCTGTACTAAGGTTCAATGTAGGAATGCTGCAAAAGTGATTATAGAAGCATTTGTGTTTTCCAAATATATAGTTACGTTAATGAGTGCAAAGTGCATGATATATGCAGAGGAAGACTAAGAATATAGTCATAAACAGGCCCTTTGCTTCAACTTGTCTTGGCCAGTCAAGATGTCCTCCTGACCTAATCCCTGCATTTGGCCCATGTCCTGATAAACCTTTCCTATCCATTACCCTGTCGCAAAGTATTTTTAATGTGATAGTTGGTGCTGCCTCCACCATTTCCTCTTGCAGCTGTTGCAACGACATGGCTGGGGACTGTTATGATACCAGCCCCCTCCTTTGTGAGAATTGCAAGAGCCCTAGTGAAAGGGGGGTCAATGACCCGAGAGAGAGAGAGAGAGCAAGAGAGAGAGAGAGACAGGCTGAATGGACACAGGAAATGGAAAGACAGCGACGTGCTGGATACCGCATTCCACTGGGACAAAAGCTGGCGACTGTGGCATTGTTCTCAGGAGACACCTGGGAACTGCAGACGTGCCAACTCGCAGGGACATTGTAAAGCCCTCGGGCAAAGTGGGCTGGTTGAGAGAGAGATTGCATCACCTGCAACCTGATTGACACCTGAGATCCCGTGAGGCAGTATAAAGAAGGGTCTGAAAGAGGACGACCCTCAGACGCACCAAGGAGACACCAAGAAGCACGATACCGCTTCCCGTGGGAACGGGAAGCCATTTTGAAGTAAGCCACGTGCGTTAAATTCCGAATGCGGGGTTTGTGGCTAGAACCAACGGAAGATCGCTTTTAACTAACAACGGGGAAGATCGCTCCCCTGATTCCACGGATGTTTTGGGCAAGTTTTTCCGTTTATCTCTCTCTCTCTCCAACACGTGAAACCAAAAAGGGAAAAGCCTGCAGACTTCAGAGTGACTCTTTATATTTCCAATTGGACTCAGTATTATACCCTAGACAACGAAAGAGCTTATTTCTGAGTGATTATTAATGTACCTGCGTTTTAGATTGAGTATTGACGCATGTTATCTGAATGTTTGTATTAACCTTAATTTTTGTGCCCCTTTATTAATAAAACTTTTGAAAATAGTACCATTGGACTTCAACTGACATATCTATCTTTGCTGGTAAGTGAAACCAGTTACTGGTTTCATAACAGGACGAACCCAAGTGCAGGACACAGGCGTGGAGGCAGATTCGGGAGGCGTTAGCACCGTAGCGAGCGTGGAATAGGTGTCCAGGAGAGTCTTTACATGGAGACCAGGTTCATGTAGAGAATCCAGGAGACGATGCAGACCTTAGAACTGACAGTCCAAAAGAATCATGGAACGAGGTTACTCATACAAGAGTCGACCAACAAACTGGCAGCTCCTTGTTGTGATTCCAGGATTTTTATTCTGCATTTACTAATGGGAAGCAGGAGTGTGTAATTAGTGGAACTGGGAATGATAGGAAATTAGACAAGGGGATTGAGGCCCAATTACTGAGGTAATAGCAAGGTGGGGAATTGCCCGACGAGACCATGACAGCAGCTCCTTCCATATACCCACTGCACCCAGTGTATAAAACTTACCTCTCTTTAAATATTTTTCCTCACATTTTAAATCTCTGCCCTTCAGTTTAGAAATCCCTCCAAACTTTGTGACATCCCTGTGAATCTTTTCTGCACTCTCTTTATCTTAATCACATCCTTCCTGTAGAGTGACTACCAGAAGGGCACAAGGTATTTCAGGGGCAGTCCCACCAGAGTCCTTGTACATGATGCCGCAGCCTTTGTAATCATTGCCTCATTTGATGAGGGCAAGCTTGCTATATGATTTCTTCACCATTGGATCCACCTGTGCCATCACTTTTGGAGAATTCTGCACCTGTACCGCAAAGTTCCTTTGTTCTACGACACTACCCAGAACCCTGTCATTTACTGCTCTGGCTTAAATTCCCAAAATGCTTCACTTAACCCTTGCATAAGTTGAATTGCATCTGCAAGTTCTTTGCCCACTTTTCCAGTTGATCTAGATCCTCTTGTAACTTTAGGCAAAAGGATCTGGATCTACTGAATCACCACACCATCGATTCCAATGTTATCCCCAGACTTACTAATAAAGCCATCTGCATTCTCATCCAAATAATTAATGCACATGAACTACTATAGAACAACCACAATCTGCTTACCTTCAAAAGGTAAACCTTCAGTGAAAACCAACAGGAGTTAAATTTCAACTTGTTGCAGCTTTACTGAACTAGAAACAGAATCTTCTCAGCTCTGACACGTGCCCACATGCCCATGTTGCTGTGAGGAAAACATTGCTCCTGAAATATATTTATACTGTTGATAATCAAACTAACCCATTAAAAAAAACACATCTTGCATGGGGCATGTTGATAGATCCACTGGGCTGCCATATTTTTCTACCATCTCAGATGCGATTTGCACCAGTTTGTATTGTTTAGCCATTTAGTATAGTTATAGCCAAAGTTAAGAATCACATATGATCACAAGTTAAAAAATGTCATTTTCTATAAAAATATTGTTAAGGTTTTTGTCTTTAGAGATTTTAATTGATTATTCGATCACATGCCCAGTTAATCAGTTTGCTGCCAAGCTAGTGAAAAGCTATGTAAAAAGTGTGCTAATTGGTGTCTTCATGTGGCCCATTTCCATTTTACTGCATTTACAGTCCTAATGTTTTCCTGATAATCTTGTTGGATACACAGAGCAAATCAAATCATAAAAGGTTACTTCATGGAGACCCAATAAAACAGTAGATGCTAGAATCTGGAGCAAAATTAAACTGCTGGAGAAACTCAGAGTGTCAAGGAGCATCTGTGGAGGTAAAGGATCAACAGCATTTTGGGTCAAGATCCAGCATCATGACACTTGTTTCAGATTATCCAACTCAAAGTGTGGGATGTAAATAAACTTGTCACTAAACAGAAGCTGAGGATGTTTTGCAAGCCCTCCATTCATTACCAAGAGTTAATAAGAGGAACCGGAGTCCAGGAATGGAAAAGACTACAGTACAGAGCCCAGTCCATCACAGGCAAGTGCTCCGCACCATTGAACATTACCACAAGAAAGCAGTATCTGTTATCAAAATCCTCCACTACCCAGAACATGCCCTCTTCTTGTTACTACCATTGGGGAAAGAGGTACAGGAGCCTTAGGTTCAGGAATAGTTATTATCCAGCAATCATCAGGCCCCTGAAATGATGTGGATAACTTCAACTGCCACTATTCTGAACTGATTCTATTACTCACATTCAAGGACTCTTTACAACTCGTGTTCTCGGTAATTTTTTTGTTACTTGAACAGTTTGTTGTCTTTTGCACATTGGTTGTTTGTTAATCTTGGTCTGTTTATGTATAGTTTTTCATAAAGCCTATTATATTTCTTTATTTTTCCCTTGTAAATGCCTGCAAGAAAATGAATCTCAAGGTAATGTGGTAACATGTAGGTACTTCAATAATAAATTTACTTTGGACTTGAACTTTGAATTTGATTGATGCCCTCCAGCCTCTGAGTCTCCTATAAGCTTTTCATCCTTAGTGTGACAGCCAATTCTAACCATTCCTTCATCTGCTTGTACAAGAGAGACCTTTTCACAAAAATGACAATATTTAGATGCATTAATTCACTCTGCATTTGCACCAAAATGACTGTGCATATTCATTTGTGGACATACTTTCATGCACAACAATTGGAAATCTGTGGTTCTTATAAACGAACATTCGAGAAAATGTCACTTGGAACACCAGAAAGGTAGGAATGAAGGTGTACATGAGAAGATAACTATGTTTGATTTTGTCTGCCTATGGCCATATTCATTCCTCTGTCTATGTTGGTATTTATTTATTTGTGTATCAATACAGCACAGAGTAGGCCCTTCCAGTCCCAGCAACCCCACAAACCCAACTAACATTAACCTTATCATGGAACAACTTACAATGACCAATTAACCTACTCGATGCGTCTTTGGACTGTGGGAGGAAACATTCCACGGGGAGGACGCACAGAGACTCCTTACAGAACTCTGAACTCCGAAACGCCCCGAGCTGTAATAGCGTTGCGTTAAATGCTATGCTGCCGTGGCACCCACAAGAAAACTGATAAGAACAGATACCACACTTATACTTGGAAAGGCCAGAATGAAAGCGAATCACAATTCTGACGCAAGTCCCAAACACCTGCAAGGGCTTTTCAGTTGCTTCGGCAGTTTGGTGACGGCCGTAAAAGTGTTTGTTACGTCAACAGGGCTGCAGATATATTTTTATTTATTTTATTTTATTTAGAGATACAAAGTGGAACAGGCCCTTCTGTCCCAACAAGATGGATTCCCCAGCAACCCACCTACTTATGCTTAGCCTAATCACTAGACAATTTACAAGAACCAATTCACTTACTAACTGGTACGTCTTTGGACAGTGGGAGGAAACCAGAGCACCTGGAGGAAACCCATGCGGTCACAGGAAAGGCATGCAATCTCCTTAAGGAGGGCACCAGAATTGTACTCCGAATTCCAATGCCCCAAACTGCAATAGTGTCACGCTAACCGAAACACTGCCATACAGAGTTTCCTCCATGCCCTGTATGCATCTACCTCCTGAAAGATAAATGGTGATTGCCAAATACCCTCTGTGCCTAAGAAATGAAATGGTGCAATAATCCATTTTGGCGTTAACTGAAGACCAAAGAGAATTTGTTTTTGGACCTGCCGCTGGAGATTTCATCAGTACATAAGCCCAAAGGCGCTGTGCAGTACTGAACATGTCTTACACTGGGGGATCAAGGAGGCTGAAAAAGAAATCAGATGTCAAGAATTGATTCATTCTGGAGTAGCTAGAGGGATTGGCAAAAAAAAAGCATACGAGCTGACTGATCAGTGGTTTGAAAATTGGAAAAAAGGTGAAAATTGCTACTGGAGTATGGATTCTCCAAGAGAGAGCCAGATAATTATATTACTTGCTTCCAGGGAACCCAACATAATGCTTTCATGACTTCATTGAGACACAAAACATATATACTGTATACTCCTGTGGCAGACTGCCTGAGAAACTGCTATATTTTGAAAAGTAAGTACTGTACATGATTCTGCTGTCTAATAGGAGCACAACATAATTATATACACATTGAAAGAAGACAGCAGTGCTCCGTGTTTAAAGATACATTACAACCTATCCAGGATAGATTTATAGCATTGTTGCTCATGGATGGGATCCATTTATTTGGGTCTTCTGTATCTAATGCTGAAAGAAACCTCTAAAGGCTTGCTTCAGCACAACCATACCACACTTGACTCATGCTTGGCTGAAATCCCAGCAAAAGGCTGTTATGATGCAGATCACTGAATGCCAACAAGCAGGAAGAAATGTGTGCATGCACCACCACATCAAACATATGGAGGACCAGAGAAGAGCATCCAGAAGATCATGTGACATAGGAGCAGAGTTAGGCCATTTGGCCCGTTTGAGTCTGCTCCACAAATCATGGCTGATTTATTATCCCTCTCAACTCATCCTCCTGCCTTACTCCCTCATAACCTTTGACCCCCTTACTAATTGAGCAGCTATCAACCCCCACTTTAAACATCCCGGTGAATTGGCCTCATGGATTTCACGCAGCTCACAAACAGTCACTAAATCTTCATTCCTTGCTACCTTTCAAATCATACAATGCTTAGGAAGTGGTGCTACACAATCCAACTTCTAGCTATTTGTCGTTTTGCCTATTCTCCTATCACCATTATTTATAAAATCAGCGTGATGTTGACTCACCGATCATTACCAACCTTCTATGAGAGTATTCCACCTTCTTAAATTATATTTTTATTGTTTTACTGTTGCTGCTGTCCTTTCGTTCTTTCCTATATCCAAGTTTTCTGGTGTGCACCTGAATACTTCAGTGGTGGCAACTGTTTGTTACCTTTGATATCAACAATGTTTAATTATATTGTCAATAACCTTCACCTTAAATAGGGGGGGAGAACTGGCAGTATTGATTCCTCTATCTATCACATGTCTAATGTGACTTTCATTTTGATTGAAATAATTTTAACAGGATATACGGTGAGGTACATAACTAGCAACCAATCCAGTGCTCCAGTTCTCTGCCATTTTACAGGCTGAAAGTTACTCATACAGTTCTGCAACAAAGAAACATTTCCCAACAAGCTTCATGGAGGCTTATTCCCGACTGGATGCAGAGTAAAAGAAGCTATGAAGTGATGATCAGAAAAATATAGAAGTATGATGGGTAGTGAAGCCATGAAGTTTTGATACCACCATAAATGCTGCAGGCTGGTATTCATCTCTTCTAGTGAAAGAAAGAGCAAGCTGCTTTAGGAACATCCTGGTTTATGATTTTCAATGTGATTTTATACAGTACTTTAAAATTAGCCTCCAATCCTCAACCAGCCCAAAGCCAGCATGGTCAGAAATCAAGAGGAATTGACAGTTGGAAATTTGCACTTTATGTAAAGGAAGTTCAACATTTATCCTATAAGATTTTTCATCAGACAAGGACTTCAATTTGTATTGCCCCTTAAAATTTCAAGTAATTTTCATCAGAATCACTGGGGCTATAATAATGAGCGCTGAAAGATTTTCAGGTTGAATATTGTGCACAGGGAGGAGGGATTTGTTACGGTAGTAAAATTTGTTTTTTTTTTAAAAAGAGGACATCAGGATATTTGTTGTAGAATTAGAGACCTGTTGAGTATTTCCGGTTGTCTTTTTTTGAATGTCTGATTTTCAGGGCCCTCCGTCTCTTTTGCAATATAGAAAGCCCAAGAGAGTCAGCGAGTAAATGGACAGTGTGGAATAATAATAATTTCTGCTAAGTTTGTCTATCTCTTATAGAGCAAGAGAGGGAAGTTAATCTTGTCACAGGAATCCCAGGGACCAGGGAAGGGAGAGCAAGTCAGATTGGCCTCTCACTATTATTGTTTAGTCTCATTCTTTCAGAAGTGTGCCTGTGTGAACATTGAGTAGACCACGCAGTAATGAAATACTTTGCTGAGTTTAACATGTGAAGAATGATTCATTGTGTATGGCTGAAAAGAAAAGAGAAATGAGAGAAGATGTACATATGCACAATTTCTTTACATTTGTCTGAATAAAGCATGCAGGAAGAAATGAAGTTTTCCCCAATAATCCTCTTCATAAAATAAATGCTACAGATCCAAAGTGGGCGTAACCAATTATAGTTCCACTCAACAACTCACACAAAATGCTGGTGGAACACAGCAGGCCAGGCAGCATCTATAGGGAGAAGCGCTGTCGATGTTTCGGGCCAAGACCCTTTGTCAGGACTAACCGAAAGGAAAGATAGTAAGAGATTTGAAAGTAGTGGGGGGAGGGGGAAATACAAAATGATAGGAGAAGACCAGAGGGGGTGGGATGAAGCTAAGAGCTGGAAAGGTGATTGGCGAAAGTGATACAGAGCTGGAGAAGGGAAAGGATCATGGGACGGGAGGCCTCAGGAGAAACAAAGGTGGGGGGAGCACCAGAGGGAGATGGAGAACAGGCAAACAACTACATATGTCAGGGATGGGGTAAGAAGGGGAGGAGGAGCATTAACGGAAGTTAGAGAAGTCAATGTTCATGCCATCAGGTTGGAGGCTACCCAGCCGGTATATAAGGTGTTGTTCCTCCAACCTGAGTTTGGATTCATTTTGACAATAGAGGAGGCCTGGGTAGCCTCCAACCTGATGGCATGAACATTGACTTTTCTAACTTCCGTTAATGCCCCTCCTCCCCTTCTTACCCCATCCCTGACATATTTAGTTGTTTGCCTGTTCTCCATCTCCCTCTGGTGCTCCCTTCCCCCCTCCTTTCTTCCTCCTGAGGCCTCCCATCCCATGATCTTTCCCTTCTCCAGCTCTGTATCACTTTCGCCAATCACCTTTCCAGCTCTTAGCTTCATCCCACCCCCTCCGGTCTTCTCCTATCATTTCGCATTTCCCCCTCCCCCCACTACTTTCAAATCTCTTACTATCTTTCCTTTCGGTTAGTTCTGACGAAGGGTCTCGGCCCGAAACGTCGACAGCGCTTCTCCCTATAGATGCTGCCTGGCCTGCTGTGTTCCACCAGCATTTTGTGTGTGTTGTTGTTTGAATTTCCAGGATCTGCAGATTTCCTCGTGATAGTTCCACTCATCTACCTCTGCTGTGGTTTTTCACAGAATTGTTTTGCGCAATAGCTTCCCAGTCAAAAACCAAACTTTGGGCTCTGTTGATTGCAGTAGATAAAAGTATTTATACAACCTTGAGATTAGTCTCCTTCCAGGCAGCCACAAAACAAAGAAACCCAATAGAACCCATTTAAAAAAGGAGACAGTCAAACACACAATGTGTAGAAAAAAAACAAATCGATAAATTTGTGATATACAAGGGAATCAGGATAGATAAATGGTGAAAGCAATTATTACTCATTTGGAAAACTGAATAAATGTTTGAAAAAGTAAAATTTTCAGCTCTAGGAAAGGGAGAGATATAGCGGTAGCTATAGAGTGGACGATTTAAAAGGCTCTTTCACAGAACCACCATAGGCACAATGGGACAAAGGGACTCCGATGTAGAATCACTATGATTGATTCTATGAAAAAGTAGGCCCATATTTCATAATGGTTTTCATGTTTCGGTGGTACTTAAAAATACGCATTGGAAAATCCACAGAAGTTTAATCCTTTGTTAACCTTTAGCTAAAAGAAGAATATGAATGTTATTTAAAGTCATTGAGCTACTTTGCTAGTCTTAATAAAAACAAGATGTTTCATTTTCATTAGCCTCAGGGTATTGTCTGTATAGATAACAACCAGAGACATCAAAATCATTCATAAATAATTAGTTACAGTAAGACCCAAATGCCACAAATCTTCATGACAACTTAAACCATGGAACATTAAGTTGAACAAACACAAAGAGAGTTGAGTTAAAATCTGATATGCTGCATTATAAAGTTAAAGAAGGTTTGGGTCACTATTTTGTTCCCCAGGGTATTATATTAGGAGTATGAAGACTTTGTAGTGCACACCTACATTGTTGACTGAAGAACTGCTTGCTGATTGACCAGTGAGAGAAGCTTTAACTTCAATGCAATTCCTGTACATTTAAAAGCATCAGGAATTATTCCACCATCAATGTTCGCTATAAGGAGTTTAGCATGTCTGGATTTTAGAACAATGGAAAGACTTATTCTTCCAAAGTGTATCCCTTTCATGATATCTTCATGTGTTTTAGTGTGAACAACATTGTAGATATAGGTGTTATACTGTTCTAAATGCAGAACGCACGTGAAACCCCCTTTTACTAGGCATCTCTGGAACTGCGGCTCGTTAGCGCCTTAATATCAACCACTGGATTCCACAACAAGAAAACCACCTTTTTCAGCTTTGTACATCTAGGGTGTTTATGACTTCTGTCAGGTTGGGATGTCTCACGCACCCGAACCCCAGTTCGTGTGACTGCTGTGTGATTTACTGCCCCCAGCAATTGCCTGTCAGCTAGGAATAACAGATCAAAGACTGCATACAATTAATTAGAAGTATATTTAGGAAGGTTAACTTAAGCTAACAGTTATTACAGGAAAGAAAGAAAAAAACAAAAAAGACCCATTATACTTAAACAGTCACATGTGCATGGTGGAGCTCAGTTCTTGAACTTGTCTGGAACTCACGCACTGGACCCTTGGTCTGTGTGAAAGCACACACCACCGTCCGAAGGACACTCGACATCCATCTTGAACAAACAGGCTCTCCCATGGGGTTACTGGTCCTTCCTCCTCAAAGCCATTCATTTGAAAAAAAGAACCTTGTGCAACAGGGACTGCATCCTCCACCATCTTCCCTCCTGTCTTCACCTAGCTCCCACTAATAAAGACCTCTCCACCCAGCATTCTCTAGAACCTTTCCCCAAATCTACCATCCTGATTGGCTAACTCCACATTCCTAATTTTAAGAACAAGCCTCTTACCTCAGCTCAGACCCAAACAAGCTGAAAGCTGAACAAACTGCTCTTACAGAACTGCAAACATAAAATATCAACAGCAAAGCAGTAAAAACCTTAACCGGGGTGTTATACAAGTATTAGACAACAGCATTTTAATAATCATTTTTGAGGAGAAAACGAAGGCTCAGTTTCAAAGAGCAGCTCCAGTTCTTCAAAGAAATTGCTGTTGGATGTACTTGTATTGTAGTCAGATGATTATTGCTGGAACTCTGTCCTCATCTGGGAAACCAGATGGGCCCCTGATTTATCATCCCAACCAGGATACAGCATTGGTACAATGTAGCACTTGGTCAGCACCACACTGAAGAATCACTGTAGTTCTTTGCTTTCGAGCCTGCACTCATATTTAAACCTACATCTGGCAACACAAGTACAAGGGTGTTCCCAAATGAGCCACAGGAACCTAAAGAACTTGTGCATTCTTTGAAGGACATCAGGTTCCAGAATCTTCTCAATGAAAATCTCATGAAATATCTAATGCTGCATTTAAGCCCTTATAATTTACTTAAAATTCTAACTCATATTGAACTTCATTACCAAGCAACCTAATTAACCATTCTATAGCAATTTGTGGTTAAGCATCTTCTTTATGTACAAAGGACAAAACTGCGAACGGTACACCATTTGACCTCATTTGAATGGTGAAATCTAAGTCCAGTATAAACGTCAAAAATTTTACTTATCCTTAAATTGCAACATTCTACAGCCAGAGTTAACATAAAATATGTCTTCTTAATGTACCTGCATGATTATTTCTGAATTTTAGTTTTAAAATAATGCTATTTTTCTAGCTTTCTTCTCAAAGAGAATAACTTAACACTTCCTCACGTTACATTTTATCTGTTACCTTCTTTCCTACTCAACCAACTATATCTTTTTCCAAGTCTTACTCTTTTACTATTCCAACTAGCTTTGCATTAATTGAAAATTTAGATTTTTTTTGCTGTTTTATACTGTTTCCTTATCCAAATCACTAACAAAGAATTCCAATAATTCAGATTCAAACACTCACCATTCCAAAAAAAAATTCATTTAATTCTACTCCTATCAGGTTTATTATCACGTCATGAATTGTTTTGCTGTTGTACAGCAGAGTTACAGTGAAAGACATAAAAATTGCTAAAAGTTTCAAAACTACATAAATGCAAACAATGAATAAAGAGCTGGTGTTGATGAATTCATGAACGATTCAGAAAGCTGAGAGCGGAGGCGAAGAAGCACCTCCTAAAATGTTGAGTGTGGGTCTCCAAGCTCCTATACATCTTCCCTGATGGTAATAATACGATGAAGACACATACTGGACGGTGAGGGTCTTTAGTGATGGATGCTGACTTCCTGAGGCATGCCTCTTGATAATATCCTCAATGGCTGGAGGATTGTGCCGGTGTTGGAACTGACTGAGCCCCTTATAATTCTGTGCATTGGAGGCTCAATACCAGGCTGCAATGCAAGAGTCAGAATGCTTTTCATTGTACATCTGTAGTCTTTGATGATTCACCAGGTCTCTTCAAACTCCTAATGAAGTAGATCTGCTATTGAATCATCTTCATTATTGCATGAAGGTGTTGGGTCCAAAGTCTAAAATAGAACCTCTGAGATTTAGATTCCCAGGATCCTGCTAATATATTCCTTCCAGTTGTCTTTATTTTAGGACTAATCGAGGTTTGCTTCTATCTCAGTATGTAATCTACTGTACACCAAAAAGGAAAATAACTCTGGCAGTAGCTGTAGATACTGGCGGAGCAAAGATTTGTGTTCTGCCTTAGACCCTTTGCTTAAAGCCACAATAGGTCTCTGATAACCTCACAATGAAGCCAAATGGCACAGTTTGCAGAAAGGCATTCTCTTTTCTTGTCAATGTGTAATTAGATTACATTGCCGTTCTTCTGTGAACATATTTAATATCATACTGGATTACAGCAGAGAAAGCAGAAATCTTGGCAGAGTGATGCCTATATCAACTTCTTGTCCCCGTCTTGTATCTGCTCCTATCAAGATTTCCGTTATGACCAAATTGGTCTACTTCTCTTTCCCACCCAATTTTTGCAGTCTAACTTGCAAACTCAGAGATTGCAAATTCATGTCATCTGACATCCTACTTTCCAAAGCTTACTTTCTCTTCTGAGTAACTACAGCAAAACCCTCCCTATAATATCAGAGCAATTTATCTAGAAAAATACAATAAGTGAAGAATAAATACTTCTAAAGTACAATAAGTTAATCTCAGTCAGTTATCTAATAGACATGCGGAGTTACCCAGTCGTTGCCACTTCGCCTGGCTGCAGCGTTATCATGAAATCCAACTTCTTCTCAAATGCTCTCTTCTTATCTCATTTCCCCAACCTTTCATAATCTTAATATAATTGTCCCATTCTTTCTCCCAAAACTACTGCCAGGGTTTTTCTTTCCTACTCAAGTTTATTTTCTTCTCTTTGTGCTTGGAGATAATCTTCCAAAATAAAATAACTGTAGATGACAATTGAAAGGACACAAACATAAGCTGTAAATTACTCAGTAAATACAATCATTTTCATCACATCCTAATGCAATTTCATTCACAGTACATCAGTTTAGATTCATCAGTTCAATTACAATGAAGGTATTTAACACATAGAAACTGAAACTCAATTTCCAATTGATGGCTCATGCCAAAACTTGTATCCCTCTGACTAATCTTAAATCAGAAACAGAATCACATTTATTATCACTGTGCGTAACATGAATATTGTTTTGTGACAGCAGTTAGGGTGCAAAGACATAAAAATCTATGAATTGCAAAAATAAGTATATAGTGCAAAAAAAAAGGAATAACGATTGAGCTTTCATGGGTTTGTAGACCATTCAAATATCTGATGGCTGAGGAGAAGGAGAATTGAGTGTGGATCTTCAGACTCCTGTACTTCCATCTGATGGTGGTAATGAAAAGAGGGCATGCCCCAGATGGTGAGGGGATTAATGATAGATGCTGCCTTTTTGAGGCCCTGCCTCTTGATGATGTACATAATGGTGAGGAACGGTAGTGCACATGAGGGAGTTGCTGAGTTTACAACCTTCTGCACTTCGCATAATCCTGTATACCATACCAGGCTATGATACAACCAATTAGAATGCTCTCCGCTGCACACCTACAGAAATTCACAAGAGTCGTTGGTGACTCAATAAATCTGAGAAAAAATTAACCCTTAATAAAGTGAGATCTTGCATGCCTTCTTCATGATTGCATTAATGTGTTGGGCCCAGGATAGATCCTCTGAGGTGTTGACATCCATGAACTTAAAGCTGCTCAAACTTTCCTGTGGTGACCCCTCAATGAGGACTAGTGTGTATCCCAAATTCCACTTCCTGAAGTCCACAATCAGCTTGTTGGTCCTGCCTGACATTGAGTGCAAAGTTCTGTTTCAACACCACTCAAACCAGCCAGTCTATCTCACTCATGTAAGCTTCCTCAGTGGTGTCATCAGTGAATTTATGGATGGTGTTTAATTTCTGTTTAGTCATGGAGTCATGAGTATAAGGAGAGTAGAGCAGTGGGCCTGTGTTGATTGTCAGAGAGGAGGAGCCTGACCTCAGTGGTTGAGAAGATGTTGAAGTCAATTGTTAAGGATAAGGTTAGGCAGTACTTGGTGACACAGGACAAGTTAGTACAAAATCAGCATGGTTTCCTTCAGGGAAAATCTTGCCTGACAAACCTGTTGGAATTCTTCAAGGAGATTACAGATGGGATAGATAAAGGGGGATGTAGTGGATGTTGTATATTTGGACTTTCAGAAGGCTTTTGACAAGGTGCCACACCCGGGGCTGCTACCAAGTCAAGAGCTCATGGTATTACAGGAAAGTTACTGTCATTGTTAGAGCATTGACAGATAGATAGGAAGCAGCAAGTGGGAATAAAGGATCCTTAAACAACTGGTCCTAACACCAATCCCTGCAGAACACCACTAGTCACTAATAGGCTTCCAGTGACTAGTGGTGTTCTGCAGGGTTTGGTGTTGGGACCACCTTTTATGCTGTATATCAATGATTTAGATGATGTTACCAAGTTTGAAAACGATATGAAGATTGGTGGAGGTGGCAGGTGGTTTTGAGGAAACATGGCTTAGACAGATTAGGAGAATGAACAAGAGAGTGGCAAATGAAATACACTGTTGGAAAATGCATGATCATGCACTTTGGGGTAGAAATAAATGTGCAGACTATTTTCTAAATGGGGAAAAAAATTCAAAAATCTGAGATGCAAAGGGACTTGGAAGTCCTTGTGCAAAACACTCTAAAGGTTAACTTGCAGGTTGAGTCGGTGGTGAGGAAGGCAAATGCAATGTTAGCATTCATTTCAAGATGTCTAGAATACAAGAGCAGGGATGCGATGCTAATGTTTTATATGGCACTAGTGAGGACTCACCTTGAGTATTGTGAACAATTTTGGGCTCCTCATTTAAGAAAAGATGTGCTTGCACTAAAGAGGGTTCAGAGGAGGTTCACAAGGTTGATTCCAGGAATGAAAGCTTTATTATATGAGGAAAATTTAATGGCTCTAAGTCTGTACTCGCTGGAACTTGGAAGGATGTGGGGGGCACATCTCATTGAAATCTTTCTAATGTTGAAAGGACTAGACAGAGTAGATGTGGAAAGGATGTTTCCCACAGTGGGGGAGTTTAGAACAAGAAAACACAGTCTCAGGATAGACGGGCATCCATTTAAAACAGAGATGCAGACAAATTCCTTTGCCAGATGGTGGTGAATGTGTGGAATTTGTTACCGCAGGCATCTGTGAAGGCCAGGTCATTGGGTGTATGTAAGGCAGAGCTTGATAGGTTCTTGATTGGCCATAGCATCGAAGGTTATGGGGAGAAGGTCAGGGAGTGGGACTGGGAGTGGAAAAAGGGTTCAGCCATGATTGAATGCTGGAGCAGACTCAATGGGCCAAATGGCCTCATTCTGCTCCTATGTCTGATGGTCTTATTATTACTGATCCACACTGATAGTTGCCTCTGAATAAGGACATTGAGCATCCAGTTGCAGAGGGAGGAACAGAGGTCCAAGCAACTCAATATAGAATGCACCTCAACTCAAAATAAGTAATACATTGCTCTCTAATCATAATATATACATATATACACACACAGTGCAGCTGAGACTTGTGGCTGTGAAACAATCTCTGTTTCTGGTGCCTCCTCTGTGCTGGTTGTAGGAGTTGACTCTGCGACTGCAATACAATACTGTGCAAGACCCCACAGAACTGTTGCCAGACCCCGGGGGCACTGCTTGACAGACGGAAGTGGTGCACTCTCAACAGAGCGAGAGCGGGAGTTTGTAGGACAGGAGGCAATATGGTGAAGTGGGGTTTAAAGACCAGTGAGTCCTGTGAGTGTGGCGAAAGGGTGCAGAACATTGAACACGTTCTGCACTGACACCGACCTGCTCAGCGTCAACCAAACAACACTAGAGTGGCTGGCTGGCTGGTGTGACGAGCTATGATGATGATGTGACTGCAAGAAGTGGCTCTGACACTTCCTCTCTTCTCCAACAATTGACTTTGCACTCCTCAATTGAACTATGTGTTGTCTTCAGATGACATCAGATGCAATCCACATTCGGTAGGAAAGTGGTCCAGTTCTGTCCTTAATCATTCCAGTACATAATTTAGATCATCTTTGCAGTCCCTTCCCAGGACAGCTTGTTCAGGAGTGAAACATTAAACCTCTTTGTTTGAGGAGCCCTCAATGTGTCTCAGCTGATGTCTGCATACTCCTTCTGGGTTTGAGGAGGTCCAATTATGAGTGCAAGGAATGACACAGGAACTGCATAGCTGATGAGTTGTTTCTGTGGTGTGTGCTGCAATACGATATGCAAGGGGGAAATTGGTGGGCTTCCGATTCAGTGTCAATGTAGTGCGTTTTGATGTCATTGCTCACAGTACATTCTTTAGACTCTGGACAAACCTTTCTGCCAAGCCATTTGTAGCTGGGCGGTACGGTGCAGAAGTATTATGTGTCAGTCCATTCATTTTCAGGAATGGCTGAAACTGTACTGTAAAAAACTGTGGTCCATTGTCACTAACTAAGGGTTCTGAACCAACAGTCCCTGAGAGGAGGTCTCTTGACATATAACAGTATGCGAGGAAGCTGCTGGGAACACTTCTGCCGAATTTGTAGCTGCATCCTGTGGTGAACTACATATACCTGTCTGGACACGCCCCCTGCTGACTGCTCCTGTGGCTCCTCCCACAAACCCCGGTATAAAGGCGATTGAGGCCTGAGCCCGGCCCTCAGTCTCCAGGATGTAGTATGGTGGTCAACTACTGCTTGTTCTTTCTTCCAGTCAATAAAAGCCGATATCTCGCCTCACGTCTCAGAGAGTTATTGATGGTGCATCACATCCACTACTATCAAGAAATTTGTGTCAGTGAATGGTCCGGCAAAGCCACAAGAATCATCTGCCAGGACAATGCAGGCCATTCCCAGTAACAGGGAGGCACTGCTTGAGGTATGCTGGACATCTTGGCATCCCAAACAGTGCATGGAAAACTGCTTGATCAACTAATCTATCCCATACCACAAGACAAAGATTTGAGGCAATGCTTTCATTTTGACCACACATAGATGACTAGCTCCTCCAACACTTTAGCTCTCATCTTGGACAGTACAACAACTCTCAATCCCCACATGAGGCAACCTCTGTCAAGGGCATATTCATCCCGGCAATGGTAAAAATGGGAGAACTGGAGTTTCCGCTACACATTACAGCCATTTTGGGTGGCCATGAAGACCTGAGACAGTGTGGGGTCTTTGCTGGTTTCCCCTTGGATCAGCTCTGCTGTGATAGGGAGTCTTTCAATTTGCATTCAGGAGAATACATCAAAAGGAGTGTCATCTTTTGTAAGTGTTTCAGGCAGTTCTTTATCCAAGGGTAAACAGGACAATCCATCAGCATTTGCATGATTAGTTGTCCTCTTGAATTCAATCATGTAATTGTGTCCTCCGTAAAATAGAGCTTATCTCTGCATTTGTGCTACTGCTGTTAGTGGAACATCGACACTAGTGGCTGATGATCAGTAATGAGGGTAAACTTCCTCCCACACAAGTACTGGTTGAAATGTTTTATACCCCGAACAAGTCTCAAGGCCTCTCTCTCTCAATCTGAGTGTAATTTTTTTGCTGCAGCGGTAAGGGAGCGTGATACAAAGGCTATGGGGTGTTCATTTCCTTCACTGATAACATGTGACATCACTGGACCTATACCATAAGATAAGGTGTCACAGGCAAGCTTCACTGGACGATGTGGATCATAATGTGTGAGTCAGTGTCTGACATCACCATTTCCTTTGCCTTTTGGAAAGCCACCTCACACTGCTTTGTCCATGGCCATTGCTTCCCAATCTGCTGTAATGAGTCCAAGGTACTCAGCACAGTAACCAGGTTTGACAGGAAGCTGTTATAGTAATTAACAAATTCTAAAAAGGACCGCAAATGTGCTACGTCCAATGGGCTTGTGGCATCCACCACTGCTTGAATTTTCTCAGCTCACTTGTGCAATTTTTGTGAATCATTGGTGTGACCACAGTAAGTAATGTTTAGTTTAAAGAATTCACACATGCACTGAGCTCATAACCTTCTAATCTTTTTAAAACTGTCTTGAGATTTTAGGGATATTCTTTGTCATCCTTAGCGTAACAAGGATGTTATCAAGGTAACACTGAGTGCCTGGGCAGTCTTGCTGTACCTGGTGTCCAGAGCTTTCTGCCAAAGTGTAGGTGCGGATGCTACTCCAGAAATAAGCCTATTATTGCAATAAAGCCCCTTGTGAGTGTTTCTGCTGAGAAACACTTTGAACTCTTCTTCCTTATGATCTGTAGGTAGGCCTCAGCTAAGACCACATTGCTGAACTGTTTCCCTCCAGAAAAGTTTGCAAAGATATCGTCCATCCTGGGCAGAAGGTATTAATCTAGTTTTAGTACTGGGTTGATGTTGATGTTAAAATCACCACAGATCCTGACAGATCCCTCCTTCTTTACAACTGAGACCACTGCCATTGTCCATGGGCTCCACTCAACCTTGGAAAAAATTCCTTCAGCCTCCATATGATTTATCACAAATGATATAAGGAACCGGACGGGCTTTGTAAAATTTAGGCATGGCATTTTCATTTAACACTATTTTACCATTGGTATGTTTGGGTTTTCCAATGCCGTTCTTGAATACTGCTGTGGCATCATCCAAGTACCTTTCTTAATTTGTTTTCAGTTGACTCTTTGCAGGGGATGTAGATCTCCAATCAAGTTGTATTTGTTTCAGCCAGTCACAGCCCAAAAATGCTGTCCCTCCTATTTTTACCACATATAAGCCCAGCGTGGCATGTTGGTTGTTGTATTTCACTGTTATTCCCCCAGGAGTTATCTTTTCTCCAGTAAAATTTCTTAATTGGATGTCTGCAAGCTTCACTTAAGTATCTTTGAAATGCCATTCAAATTCATTTTGTGGAATGACTGAAACAGCCAAGCCAGTGTCCAATTCTATTTCGTTCACATCTGGCTTAGCCATATTGCTTGTCTACGGTTAGTCTACATATTGTAAATCTTAAGTCCACTCAGTTCTGTACCACTCTCATCATTATTAGATTTTTCATTAATTACACGCAGATTAGTGCCCTTTTTGAAACCGTTACTTGACTTTTTATCTTTTTCTCCTCACTGTGCAGTCCATTTATTTTGGTCTGTCCAACATCTCTTTGTATGTGTCCTACTTTGTTGCAATTCCTGCAAGTTTTGCCTTTAAATCTGCATTGGTCTAGTGTATGTGAGCCTCTGTCTCATGGTAATACAGTTTGTTTGGCCAGGCCATTTTCTGTTTGGATGTTGCAACCTTGGTCCTGCTCACTTTCATTCCTGACTGCAACTCAGCTGCATCTCTTTCTTTCACAAATGTATAAAATTTTATTCAAATATAAAAGACATACAAAGTTTATGGATTACAATACAATTTGCAAATTCAAATTAAAATGCAGTTGTTACCATCTGTAATGCACTCAGTTCCCTGGGAAGCCCACTGTTCCCGAAAATCCCATGTACACATTATGGTCGTATGCTCACTCTCCAAGGATTTTCTGGCATAAATGCAGCCTCAGAAGAGGGGAAGACTGTCAGCTCAGCTTGGACCTGTGAATGGCCGTCTTGGCCAGGCCCAAGAGCAAGCCTATCAGGACATCCTCCAAGTGACCCATAGACCAGGAGTGTGACCAAGACATGAGGAGCAACCCCATCAGATATTGAAACGGGGGCTGCAATCTGTTACATTTCATGTAGACATGGACAGGGACTCCTCCCATCCACAGAAAGGACAGGTGAATGGGGTATCAGTGAACGTGCTCGGGAACCTATTGCACAGTACTGCCCTGTGCACCACTTTCCACCCCAGGTCCGCAATGTACAGGGGGAAAAAAACCTGCACAGAGAGATTTACACTGGGGAGCTTCAATTACATCTCTGGTTGCTGTTTCCATTGATACAGCAATTTTAACTGCTATTTTAAATGTGAGCTGTGCTTCAGTTAGGAGCAGTATTTGAATGTTTCCTTGCAAGATTCCATAACCTAAATGATTTCTCAGTGCATCATTAAACCCACAGAACTGACAATGCTCAGACAATCTCTTCAGTTCTGCCAGGTAAGCTGAAAGTGACTCTTGTTCCTTTGGATGCTGCTTATAAAACATAACATTATCTGCAATCAACAACGGTTTTGGTTCTGAATGCCTCTGCTTTACATTCACAATATTAACAAAGCTCATTTCATCTGGTTTGGTTTGAGCAGTTAAACTTTGAAGCAAACTCTATGCTTTTCACCTATTCTACTCAGCAAGATTGGCACTCGCTTTTCATTGGCTGTTCAACTTGCTTCAAAGTGTTATACAATCGAGTGCATCTATCTTTTGAATGTAGCCATCCATTTCTGCTTTCTTAAATTTATTATAATTATTGTGTAGTACTCACTGTTATAAACCTGTGAATTTTGTATGTTTTCTGCCTTTTTTTTAACTTGAATATCTCTCTCCCTTCCTGAAGAAGCACATGCTATGCTTTTCTTTTAAATCAAGCATCATTCTTTTCCCTGGCAAAGAATTAAACGTGCTGCACTTTAACAGATAGGTGGTCACCTCAGCTTCATTTTAAAACTTACTTATCATCACGGTGTTTTTGTAACTCCAAAACATAAAAGTAATTGAAAGAAAAACACGGCAGCTGGATAAACTCCCAGCTGATATCCTGTGCCTGCCAGCTGGCTGGAGTGTTCAAGGGCATATTCAACCTTTTCTTTTCCTGCTGTGGTCTGAGATTCCTATCTGTTTCAAAGGGTCAGCAGTCATATCGGTGTCCAAGAAGAGCAGAGTGGCCTTCGTCTGGTAGCATTCACATCTACTGTAACGAAGTGCTCTGAGTGGTTGATTATGGCTACTTTAATGAGGTGCGCACTTATGATGTGGTGGCAAAATGACATATGCCATTCACGCAAATTCTTATATGTAGGGTTCTCAGTAATATTATCTGTAATGTTAACTGTTAAGGCTAACAAAATGGCTTCTCTGTAGTGTTATATGAAACGACTTCTCTGTAATTTTAACTGATGAGGTAATGTTTTTCTGTAGCTGCGATGTTTGGGTAAAAATTACAGGTAACTGGGAACTAACCAATGAATGACCTGTTATACTATGTTGTATGGTGGGAACCGAGAGATTTCGCAGTCTTTTTGGCAAGGCAAGCGATGAGAAAGGGCGAGTGCGGGAGCAGCTGGCGGATCCAGGATGGCGGATACTGGAATTTGACGGTTCAGATGCTGACGGAGGTTCGGAGGTCAACTGTGGATTGATCGGGAAGGCGTGAGCTCCAATGAATTATATTTTGTGCACAAAACTGATAAATCTACTGAGTGGTGCCTTTGTGTTATTTGTTTCTACTAACCACACCACCAAAAAGAGTTATAAAGTGTAATCATTTAATCGTACATTGTGTACTGTCTGATATTTTACGTTCTGGGTTTGTACCGGGGTGCATTACAGAGCACCTACACAAATGTGAGACACAGTTTGGCGGTCAAACGATAGTTTCCCCTAGATGAACGTGAATTGATAGAACTGGGTGTTACATATATATAACCTCTTATGAATTAGGTAAACAACAGAGTTCTTACTCAAACAATATATATACAATATTACTCAAATATTACTGAAACATTAAATACAGCAGAAAACTAGTGAGATTGCATCTGCTGTACACATGTTGGGGCGGCAGGTGAATTGCAGCGCACCAGATCCTTGCTCAGGTAGCAGTTAAATCTACTAATAATCAACCTCCCAATGCACTTCATTATAGTGGACATGCGCACTACGAGACCAAGGTCACTCCGCTCCACTTGGACACTGGTATGATTGCTGCCCTTCTGGAGCGGATAAGAAAATCAGACCACAGCGATAAGAAGCTGAACATATCCTTCAATACTCCATCCAGATGGTTGGCATAGGTTTTCAGTACTCAGCCAAGTACACCATCAGGGCCTGATACCTACATTTATTCATCCTCTTGAAGATTGTTTAGACCAGATACTATAAGGATACACACATAGATGTAGTACTATTTTCCCTTTCAAAATGTGCATAAAAGCAGTTGATCTTGATGGGGAGTGAAGTATCACTGCCATTTATGCTGTTGGGCATAAATATGCCATTTATTCTCATTTAGGAACCAAACCAGCATTCTACAGCGGGCCTGAGTACCCAGTTAATCTCTACATAAACCAATATGCTTTGTTATACACAGACTTTGGAAGTAAGGTGTGTGAATACTGTGTAGAATCTTATTAAAGCCAACTTCATCTACTCTTATTTTGAAGTATGCTTTCAAAATATGCAATTATTCATGCCATGATTACTTGAATATTGCCTGTCACATATTGCTGATGCCACTGTCAACATTTCCAAATTTGATTTTCCATTAAATGAATTTCTGATTTAAGAAGAGCACTTCCTGAGGGCAGACATCCACAACTCATAAAATATAACAGTGCGCCAGTATTTATCTTCATGAAATTAGTTTAATGCCATCTTCATTTCTAAATATTTTGTTCACCGATGATTAAACAAAAGTAAGTGTGGAAGGAATCATACTTTAGAGGTGCAGTAGGACAAGTCAAATCATCGGCATTTCTAAATCAGGCTGAGTACAAGAGATTTATGAGAATTCTGTGAAGTGTTATCTTTAAAGAATGTGGAACTTTCGTTAATATTATTGTCTTTTAAAAAATGGAGACGTGAGGTTAGTAATATCCCTGAAGCTGAGGCTGGATCTTGATTCTGCTGACAGCACAGTTTCAATAACTTTAGCTGGTTAGAGTCTGAATCAGAATTAGGTTTATCATCACGGATACATCATGAAATTTGTGATTTTGTGGCAGCAGTACAGTACAAAATAAAAATGACTATGTTACAAATAAATAAAGACTGCGAAAGAGGAATAGTGAGACAGTGCTCATGAGTTCATGTGTCACAATCACGGATTCGACAGTGCAGTAGATACAGCAATTGCACTTGTGAATTTGCATGTGTCAGCTAGTTATTTAATCATGATGGCATTTAACTCCATATTTGTCATCCTAGTGCTTGCTGAGACTTGGACAGAGCACAGCAACGCTTCACTACTGTTTGCATTTGGTCTTCCCTGAGAAATTGGACTTTCAAGTCAACTGACTCTGAAGACAAGAGGTATTTGTTTAACGTTTAGATTTTCGTTTCAGCTGTAGCGTAGGCTTCGTTTCCCATTTGAGAGTTTTAGTTAACGGCCCTATTTGGCCTAGCGCTTATTGTTTATTTTCCCTTTAACGCTGCTCTCATTAAAGTCTGTGAACTATTGACTACAGCTACAAGTGTGGAGGTAAATACCATCACATTTAAATAATTAGCTGACACATGCAAATTCACAAGCCCAATTGTCGTACCTACAGTGCTGCCGAATCCGTAGTTGTGACGGGGCCCCCCTCTCTAGGCACAGCCCCTGAGGTGCCACAGACCTGTGTCCACTGGAAGTCCCGGATCAGCGACTTGTCCAAGATGTCCTTTGCCGGGATCCAAGTACGTTCTTCTGGGCCATACCTGTTGTTACCAGGTTCAGATATGGCCCAAGTGCACAGTTCTAGTTTTGGCGCAACTGAGCCTGCTGTGAATGTAGATCTTGTTTTGCTGCATCAGGAAGTCAGCGGGGACCTTAGGAAGATGGGTCAAAGGCTTGCATTCATCTGTGTGGAGGAGCATTAACATTAACGGTGATCAAAAGAATCCTTCCAATCTACTCACAAACAAGAGAAAATCTGCAGATGCTGGAAATCCAAACAACACGCACAAAATGCTGGAGGAACTCAGCAGTCCAGACAGCATCTATGGAAAAGAGTACAGTCGACATTTTGGGCTGAGACCCTTCGTCAAAACTAGAAAAAAAGATGAGGAGTCAGAGGAAGAAAGTGAAGGGAGGGGAGGAAGAACCAGAAGGTGATAGATGAAACTGGGTGAGGGGGGTGAAGTAAAGAGCTGGGTAGTTGAATAATGTAAGAGATAAAAGGCTGGAGAAGGGGGAGTCGGAGCAGCATTGGTTTGTTACATCTAGATCCCATTTCTCCTATGCTCTGGCAATAACTCATACTCCATTATGCTTACTTATAAAATAGATTTTCCTAGGGAATTAACAATGTCTCAGTCCTTATTCTTCATGCATTCCTTTTTGCAATTGCTTTCTAGCAAAACTGATTCATACCTGGGTGAAATGGGGTCAATGTAAAATCAAGAAGCTGGCTTACTTCTAAGGGCAGAGCAAGATAATATTTCCAGGATTTTTAGAAACACTTCCATGGCATAAGATTATTATTGAAGGCCAGGGTAGAAGCTTTGCTGGTTTTACCTTTCTGGTCAGTCTCCAGATGCAGAGAATTGACCCGTTTTACTTCAGTTACTGGCTCAGTTTAAAAATCAAATAGCATATTCATTGATAAAGTGACAGCCAGTGCATTTTATTTTACCAAGTGCAGTAAGTAGGCTTGGTTCCTGTTCACTGCCCCTACTCTAGGCTTGTTAATCAGAACTGCCAACTGAAGTCTAATAGGCTGCTCAGAAAGAGCAGATGCTCAACGTGCTACCTTGGCAACTGACCCTCCCAAATGGAGTCATCTTTGCAATCCTGATGCGAATATTTACTGAAGGACTTGACTTGAGATAACAACTGGCACTGTTGTCTCATCAGGTATGAATGAAATGGAGGTCCAATTGATTTGGCTTAATTACAATTTTTAATATATTTTTAGAGGCAAGCTAAACTTTAACCCCTTAACTTTATCATTTTAATGCCACATGGTTCTCTGTTTATTCCAAAAGGAATAATAGCCAAACAATTTTGCATGATAAATACTAATCACAGATTTTCTGCACCCAGACCATGCTTCACATCTTTAGTTCATGAAGTGATTGGTCACCCTGTATCCTCTGAACCAGATGCAACAAAAAAAAAATCAAATAGCAGGATTCTATGACTGCAGATCTTTATCTCAGTCATTTGCAGTAGATTTGGGGTGATAAATGCTGAAGAGATATTGATGTATTTGGAGGCACTGATGAGATGTGAAATATAAACACAAGAGATCCTGCAGAAGCTGGACATCCAGAGCAGCACACACAAAATGCTAGAGGAGGTCAGCAGGTCAAGCAACATCTATGGATATGAATAAACAGTTGACATTAAATTCGCAAGATGTATAAGAGACCATTGAGACAAGAAATATTATTCAACATCAAACCCGCAGATGAGGGGGGTGCTGTAGTAGTCTGATGGACTGACTTCTACCTTGCTGAGGCCTGGTGACAACTGTGGGACACCTCTTACTTATCCATCAAACAGGACCCCACTAAGAAGCACCAGGCCATTGTCTCCCACACCATCACTGACCTTAATAACTCTGGGAATCTCCTATCCACTGCCACCAACTTCCTAGTTCTGCACCTCCTGTTTCTACCTCCTACCCAAGACCCACAAACCTGCCTGTCCAGGTAACCCCATTGTTTCTGCTCATTCCTGCCCCATTGAACGTGTCGATATACCCCATCCCCCCACACTCCCCGCCCCAGTTCAGTCCCTTCCTACCTACATTCATGACACTTCACATGCTCTTGATCTTTTTAATGATTTCAAGTTCCCTGGCACCGATGATTTTATTTTCACTATGGATGTCCAGTCCCTAAACACCTCCATCCCCCACCAGGAAGGCCTCAAAGCTCTCTGCTTCTTTCTGGACATCAGACCCAACCAGGTCCCCTCCGCCACCACTGTCCTCCCTCTCGCGGAACCGGTCCTCACTCACAATAGTTTCTCCTTCGGCTCTTCCCACTTCCTTCGAACAAAAGGTGTAGCCATGAACTTTTACATAGGTAGCTATGCCTGCCTTTTAGTCAGCTATGTGGAACAGTCTACACTCCCCAGCTTTTCCTACACCACATCGATGACTGCATTGATGCTGCTTCCTGCATCCATGTGGAGCTCATCGACTTCATCAACTTTGCCTCCAACTTTCACCCTACCCTCAAATTTACTTGGTCCATTTCTGACACCTCCCTCCCATTTCTCGATCACTTTGTCTCTATCTCTGGGGACAGATATAATTTATAAACCCTCTGACTCACACAGATACTTGGACTGTACCTCTTCCCACCCTGTTAGTTGTGCCATCCCCTTTCCTCAATACCTCTGTCTCCGCCACATCTGCATCTCCCTTCCTCCACCATCAATGCTGCCCTTACCCGCATCTCTTCCATTTCGCGCACGGCTGTCCTCACCCCATCAGGAATCCGCCACCTTTTGTCCTCACCTACGCTGCGCCAGTCTCCGCGTCCAGAACATAATTCTCTGTAACTCCCGCCACCAAGCACATTGTATCCCACTACCAAGCACAGCTTTCCCTCCCCCCCTACTTTCTGCATTCTGCAGGGATTGCTCCCTCATTCATTCATTCATCCCTCCCCACTGATCTGCCTCTCGGCACTTATCCTTGCAAGTGGAGCATGTACTACACCACCTCCCTCACTACCATTCAGAGCCCCAAAAAGCCCTTCCAGGTGAGGAGATACTTCACCTGTGAGTCTGTTGGGGTCATATATTGTGTCCAGTGCTCCCGGTGTGGCCTCCTGTATATTGGTGAGATGACATGGGTTGGGAGACTGCTTCACCGAGCACCTACGTTCCATCTGTTGGACAGAGAGGGATCTCATTTAAATTCCACTTCCCATTCCCATTTCAACATGTCAATCCATGGCCTCTTCTACTGCCGTAATGAGGCCACACTCAGGTTGTAGGAGCAATACCTTGTATTCCATTAGGGTAGCCTCCAACCTCAGGCATGAACATCGATTTCCCGAACTTCCCCCTCCTTCACTGTTCCCTATTCCCATTTCCCTCTCTCACCTTATTCCTTACCTGCCCATCACCTCCCTCTGGTGCTGTTCCCTCTTCACTTTCTCCTATGGCTTTCTGTCCTCTTCTATCACATTCCCCCTTCTCCAGCCCTTTATATCTTTCACCTGCTCTTTACTTCAACTCTCTCCCCTCACAGTTTCACCTATCACCTTGTATTTCTTCCGTCCCTCCTCCCACCTTCCTACTCTGACTTCTAATCTTTTTTTCTCCAGTCCTGATGAAGGTTCTCAGCCTGAAACGTCGACTGTTTACTCTTTTCCATTGCAGCTGCCTGGCCTGTTGAGTTCCTCCAACATTTTATGTGCGTTGCTTTGGATTTCCAGTATATGGAAATTTTCTCTTGTTTGTGAGTATTTGTATCCTATATTGTTTTAAACCACAGCTTCCAGCTAATCTCTTTCTTATTTTAAAAATCCTAATTGTCTCTACTAATTGTCCAACAAAGAGTTGGTATTTCAAGTTCCATTAGTTCTAATGAATGCATTGTTATCTTTGTATCAGAAAACATCTCCATGAGAAAATCACTATTGGAAACAGCCATGAACTCAAGAAGGCAGATCAAGGGAACATCAACTGAACCTTTAGTTATGGATTTCACAATAAATATCCAGACTAGTCCTGGATCCAATTTTCATTGTTCACTATGGCACAATTTTTTGATGCAGTTGCAACTCATTTTACCAAATCATCTCTCTAATAGCTGACCTCCATGGTAAAGGAGTAACGTCAAAGTTTGTGCTATCTTCTGCAGATTAATTGATTTCTACTCTTACATTGCAATAGAAAGATCTTGTCCTGTACAATTCTACCCTTAAATTGAACCAAATAATTTAATTTCATGACTAAACTTACATGATTGCGTCAACCAGCCAGAATTAAGATTTGTCTGCCACACTTGGGTATTTTATCAAAAAAATTGAACCATGTAATGCTAAAATACCATGCAATCCACAATCAGATTTGCTCTGAGTAAATAGCATTAGGGAGGAGGTCTGACCCCTGAACTTGTAGCACACAGGCCCACTGGTGTGTGTGGATTTGCCCTGGTGCTTGTGAACCAGATCCCCAGCTATAGGTAAATAGCCCCACTCCCTTGTGTGCACCTTAGGAGAGACAAAGGCTATGGGAGTAAACCCAGACAGCAAATCCCTAAGGAGGCTGGACATCATTGAACATTCTTCCAGCAGCTCCTGTGGCCAAGTTGGTGCCAAATGTATTGTTTCACAAGCTTTCCTCTGGACTACACTGGTGAGGCCGAGAGGGGGATCCTGATGACTGGGCAACTCAGTATCTCCATTGCTTCTGCCCAGGCTTTTGATGATGATGGTCATCACCCATTGTCCTTCCAGACAGATGGATGCCAACCTAATTACATTAATAATTATTTCCAGAGGGAAATGCACCAGCTGTAAAATATAGCCCTGATGAAGGGTCGCAGCCAAAATGTCGGCTGTTTGTTCCTCTCCACAGATGCTGCCTGACCCAGTGAGCTCCCCCAGTACTTTGTACGTGTTAATTGTAAATCTGGATTGGGCATTTGCGGTCAAGATCCAAGTTAGCATGCGTGATCTGTCCCTTGATCAGCTACTCATATGACGACATAATTGATCGCACTCTCCATGGTGACATAAAGTGGTGGCAGAAGACTATTACTTTTAGAGATGAGCAAACTCATTTTGAAGAATGTATTTCCTGGAAAGATACACCAGGCAGCAGTGGACTGCAGCCTGGAATGGGGTGTCCGGAACTTTGCTTGTCACTCAAAAACTACTGGTCTCTGAGGTAGTACTATGACAATTGAGGCATAACAACATACTATGGTTATCATTATCATCTCCTCCTGCTGTCCATTCATTCCTCTTTCCTGCTTCTCCATCTCTTCATGTTCCTTGTCCATATATGCTGTTCTGGTGGCAGTGAAAATAGTGTTGTTGCTGCTAAGGTGGATCCCAAATGCCCGTTTGATTAACACATAGTTGGGAAGATATTTACCGAAGATTACTTCAAAAGGGATGTTGTGATGACAATGAAACATTGGCATGATTGTGCATGGCAAAGCATGTTCCTCCTGTCTGTTCCTGCTTGAGCCCTATTGATAAACTATCCCTCCATAGCCCAGTAGGTGCAATAGAGTTGCAGGCATTACAACCACAGGATACAGTTGGTGTTACTTTAACTCCACGCCTGGGCAAACCTGATGTTCTGTTGACAGCTCCGGCTTTTTAACTGTTCCTGATATTTAAAACCAGCTAGAATACGATTTAAAAATAGCTAATACATTTATGTAATACATTAGTTGACTTGAAGAGGTTAAAATATTAACATTGATTAATATGAGGAGAAAAGCAAACTCTTTTCTTTTATATCCAGGATGTGAGCACATACATATGAGAGCGTTGGATACCACAGCTATGACGGCAGAAAGCTGAGAGACCAGATATGAAGAGCACCTGATTCCTCCACTCAGCATGATTTATCTCTGTCCTGCACTCAGATTCGAGTCCAGTAATGGAGCAGGTCTGATGTAGCAATGTCCGATTCTCAAAGTGTTCTGTTCTGCACACTAACGTGCAAGCACAGAGATTATGATGTGCCGTACAACACTTCTCTCCAGAGTACCTGGCAGATATCAAACTGCTTCTGCTTAAGAGGACAGTTGCACCTCTGTGGCCCAAGTGCCACTGAAGAAAAGGATGATCTCTCGTGCCACCGAGGCACTGGATCCAAGAAGGACTTCCTTGTGTGTTGGCACCCTTTTCCTAATATTTGATGCTTTTCCTAATTGGAGAAAATGAATGAATATTGAGTAATTGTTTCCTTATCTGAACTTTGGACCCTTGAAATATGGATGGGAAATAGAAAGGTCAGAATGTCAATGGCGGAGTTGGGATGAGCATCATATGGGAGAGGATGAGCTGTAGATGGAATAAAGCGTAATGTGATTAGCAGTTGTGAGTATGTCTGTATAAATATGTTTGTATATACAGTGTTATATTATTAAGTTCACCTTATTTAGCAAGATAGTAATTTTTTTTAGCATCAGTTGATAGTCCAGAGAGTTTTGGTCACTTTACACATTATAACAGTGCACACGTAAATTTAGGACCTTTCTCCTTCTCCTCTGTAGTCATTCTCTCCTCCATGATGGCCAGTATTCATGTTGCTGTTTGCCTTGGGAGCATGTACTTAAGGACGTGCACTCTTCTCTGTTTATTGCAGAGCAGAGTCAGCAGCTGAACTGAATTAAATGTGATCCTGTTAAAACCACAAAGGCCCTGCTTTAACATTTCTTTCTGGGTGTAAAACATCTTAATGTCGGTGCAAGCTTCAGGATTTTCTTGAGGAGGAACATGATTAGCTTGCAGAGCTAAACAACTGAATGGGACTACACCAGAAATAGGTACATTCCAATCTCTAGGCCGATTATACCTCAAGTTCACAAACCAAAGCTAATAGGAAATTTCAGCTAAATTGTTAAGCAATGGGGGCCACCCAGCCAGAAGCACAGTTCAGCTATTTCCAAATCGCCTAATTACACAAGTGTTTGTATTATGCAAGATTTCAAGTAGCATGACTCATATTAGAAATTGTCAGGACAATGTTTTTTATACTTAGTTGAAACATAACTCTGATTGAAACAACTTTTGTTCTATTTATGTAAGCTATTCATCAACAGTTTGGTCGTTAATTCATTTTCCCCAGGATAATTGGTATGACAATCAGTTTTAGGCAAAAGGAATGCTGTTTTGATTAAATTTTGAAATAATTTTTAAACCAGAGATTCCTAATCTATACTATCTGTGAGCTAAAGTCCTAATCCTAGGAACTATTTGGATATGCAACTTTTTATGCAGAATCCTCATGTGGTTTCCTGGTCCCTTGGGAAAAACACAAATCAGAAATAAAGTTTGATGGAGGGGAAGGGAGTGGAGTACTGAGGGCATTAAAATAAAATATTGGATTATGACTCACATAAATTTCATGATTTTTTTTTAGATTGGTCGGTAAATTGAAGCCAGGTTATGATCTCTGGATGAGGACAAGAAACATAAAAGAAGAGATTAGAAAATTTATCTTCTGCAGGGTTATTGAAATGTGAAATGTCTGGCCAAAAATCATTGACTGATGCTGACTTAATTACAGCATTCATTAAAGTGGTTTAAGAAAAACATAAAAAAGAAAGACAAGGAAGCTTCCATCTGCACAAAATCAAGCCATAGATGAGCCCAAATGACATTTGTGGTATATTTGCATCTTGTCTGCATTGTACAGTGGAGTATTACATAACTTATCTGGGCCTGGAGAATCAACCATTTATTGCAGCAGTCAATGTTAAACAGAACCCAGAATATGGTAGATACAATGTTATAATAGTGGACCATAATATAATTTCATACAACAGTCATGATCTCCACTAATATTTAAATTTCCCGTTCTTAAACATGCGCCCTCTGTTCAGGTAAAAAGTAAGGATTCTCGTAGATGGGTAAAGCTGACTGGCCACCCACGTCCACAGATGCTTTTCATTGTGCCAGCTATGCCTTAAGTGCTAGAGAGTTCCCCCCACCCTGTTTCACTGGGACACTGATACTACACTTGGCAAACATTGCCTTGATGTTTAGGACATTCTATTCAGCTCGCCTCTGTAATTCAATTCTTACATTAATGTTTGGGCCAGGCAGAAATGAGGTCTGGACAAAATCTTCTGTTGAAATGTCAACTAAACATTGTCGAGCAAATCATTGTGTGTTTGATTAAACATTGTTTGGTTACAGTGATGACTCTTTCTGTCACTTCACTGAAGTATACTAATAAACCGCAGGAAATCTGAGAGATGGATTTTTTGGTCAGCTTCTACCATTTTTTGTATAGGGCATACTTGAGCCATGTTCTGTATTGGTGGGAGAAGTTAATTCAGTTCTGGCATTGCTTAATTTAAAGTGCAATTGCCCTTACAGAACTGTTCTTCAGCAATCAATGTTTCTAGGTTCCTTGGGCCTTCCCATATCTAATGTACACAGCCATTTTTGTTTTAAATGGCACATGAAGTAAACTGAGTTAGCTGAATTCAGCCTTCTCTGATGGTGAAGACTTCAAGAAAAGAAAGAGGAGGCATCGTCTTAGCATCTCTAGCAGAAGGTAGTACCTTGGTATGACATTTATAGCTGACTCTGCCATCACTGAAAGTGAGGATGTTTACAGATCCTCCTTTTATTACCTGCTTAATTATCTACCACTGTCACAGAGTCAGATAGCATGGGAACAGGCCATTCAGACCAGATTGTCCACGCTGATCAGTGGGCACCCTTCCATATTTATCCTATCACCCAGCACTTGGTCCTCAGCTTCCTGAGTCTAAACAATTCAAAGGCTCAATCAGAAACTTCTTAAACATTGTCAATGACCCAGTTTGGTGACTTTGATAATTAGAATCAGAAGCTCTGTCCACAAACATTTCACATTACTATGAGCATGAAACTGCTCTGATTCACTTCACGAGTAGTTATTTTCCAAATTAAATATGCACAAAATCAGACACCATAGGGGCAGTCTAAAAAAAAAACAATATTATGGCAGGTTCATCTCTAACTATACATTGCTCCAAAAAGTCTACACTAGTTCTCCCTCTCTGTCCATCAGATACTGCCAGAATCTGGTTTTACCATCCCAGGTTTGCCCTGATGCATGCAGATAAATGTGGAGGCTTCTCTTCAGTCATTTTGAGTTTGATTGGATATGTCTGTCCATGTAAATACTGATTCTATTAAATGGCAACTTTGGCATTTGTTCATAGATCTAGAGATGAGAAAATATTGTGAGAGGTAATGTTCACATAAAATAACAGGATTGACTTTCTGCTTATGGTTCTATTGGCAGTCCAGGTGGAAATTCCACTAGTTTTCCAAAGCAAGATTTGATTTCAGGTTTCTATTCAAACTCAGTTACAAACTTGATCCACGAGAAATGGTCAAATTTTAAAGAAGTTAACTGTGTGTATCTATTCCTTCTGCATTTAAAAGATTTTGCTTGATATTACTTAGAAGAACTAATCAGATGCAGTTATGTTAATATAATTGAAAATGGGTTTCAGAAAAAGCTTTGATTAAATGTGTATCCATCAATTATGCCTTTGTTGGCCTATGTTGCACAACAATCCAACAGACATTTAAACTCTTTTTTTCTTTCTTCCCCACCAATCCTTTTTTCCTCTACAAATATTTTCTCTTATACCTTTTTAATGAATGAAACTTCGTCTGTGATTTTTTTCAATTAGCACATTCAAGGTCACAATAGCTTCCAGGTTACTAATTATCTCTGATCTATGCCCCTTGATTACCAATGATTTGGTGCTGGAAATAGTACCTCCTTGTTTACTCATTCAAATTATTCATGACTTTGAGCGCCTCTATCAAATCTCAATCCTTTCATCTCAAAGGAGGAGAGCACCTCTCATTTGTGTCTTAGTTCCCCTTGGTCCACTTCTGGTAAATTTCTTCTGCACCTTGACATTCTACCTAAAGTGTGGTGCCCAAAAAGTAACAGTTCAAAAAGATGTTGTATAAATTTCTAGCTTTTATTTTAATGCTTGCCTTTAAAATCTAGTAACACTGTATGTTATTAAAAGCCTTTTCAGAATGTTACACCACTTTCAAGTAATTCTACACACACACACACACACACACACACACACACCATAAGGCCATAAGACAAGGAGCAAATTAGGCCATTCAGCCCATTGAGTCTACTCCACCATTCCATCATGGTTGATTTCTCCTGCCTTCCCCCCATATCTTTTGACTCTGTGGTTAACCAAACACCTGTCAACCTCTGCTTTAAGTATACTCAGTGATTTGGCCTCCACAGGCAGCCACACGTACAAACCCACAGATTTATCTAAAATGTATCATATTCAAAATGGTATGATTTAGTTTACATTAGCTCTCCTTACTCCTCCTATCAAAATGTATTACTAGCCATTTTTTTGCTGGTTCTACTGCAGTACCCATGTGTCATAAATTTTCTCACTCCCTTTTTTAATCCCGTCATATATTTTGCATCATCTGTGTATTTTGAAGAGCTTTCCTGGAGGACAAAGTTCAGGTCACAAAATGTATTAACAAGAACAGATAATGGAAGCTTGATTGGTTCCCTGTATAACATGAACCTAAAATTTCTTGACCTTAGGCAATGACTTAACTAACTTGGTCCAAATCAGAAATCACCTTCAATGCGGTCAGTACTACCGAATGCTCGAATGCTGGAGATACTTGCAGGTAAAATTCACCACATGAGAGCAACAAAAACCTTTTAGAGGGGTAAATCAATTCAATGATGTTTACAACATTTCCACCAAATTTCCTCACTTTTCAGGCTCCATGCAACTCCAATAGTTAGGAATGACCACTGGCCTGTTTTACGTATGTCATAGTGAGAACTCTTGTCATGGCAATTACATGTGACCTGGAGTTGCAGTGCTTTCTAAGTTACAGGCTGACATTTATGAGGTGCAGTTGCTATTTGATACAGAGAGAAATGAAGAGTTCCTGACTCAGATTAATCCAGACATTTTTCATTGCAGATTTTGTTGACTTGAAAGACTTAACTTAAACTGATGTTTTCCCCATTCTACCTAATGTTAACTTGCAACCATGGCTCAAATTGCTTTCGTAGATTGGCTAAGCATCTTGGTGTATTTTCTGTTGTAAGTTTGTCTATAATTGACACCTATTGGAATGTCTCCTCTTCTCTCCCATTTCAAAGAAAGGAACAATCAATCAATAAAATGTATCACTGCATGACCAGTCATCATTATTGCATGATGCATATTTATTGCATGTTTATTGCAGCCAATACTGCAAATATGTTCAGGAATTCAGAGCATGACCAGATTTAGTAACTGATCACCGTGAAGGGCAGCAAAGTCTTTCAGTCAAAGTGTCAAGCAGCTAGACAATAGAAGTAACATTTGGTAAAGGAGAATGTTAGAGTACAGAAGGCTCATACAAGCAGAGTGGAGCAGAGTGGCTCTTTAGGCTATGCGGACTTGCTGAATTTGGGAAATGACTTTAAAGCAGCTCTTTCACTGAAGGATGAAGACAAGAACTAAGATGATGACTTAGTGCCTGAAACATGCAGCCAATGAGCATGGGTGGGGGGTTGGTGGTCAACCAGAAGCTGATTTGATAGCGATGTTTAAGAGGCATGCAGGGAATGGAGCGATATGAATCACATGCAGTCAGATGGGATTAGTTATTTTGGCATCATGGTTAGCACAGACATTGTGATCTGAAGTGCCTGTTCCTGTTCAGTACTGCTATATATTCTATGTTTAGGAAACAATGCAACAGATCTATATTTTAAAAAATTAAAATATTTTTAAATTAAAAATTAAATTTAAAAATTAAAAATTAAATTTAAAAATTAAAAATTAAAAATAATCTGATATTTATTTGTCCTGGGGGAATCCAGGACAAGGGGGCACAGTCTCAGGATAGAGGGGCATCCATTTAAGACAGAGATGTGGAGAAATTTCTTTAGCCAAAGAGTGGTGAACTTTTGGAATTTATAACCACAGGCAGCAGTGGAGGCCGGGTCATTGGATGTATTTTAGGCAGAGCTTGATTGGTTCTCAAGTGGACACAGCATCAAAGGTTGTGGGGAGAAGGCCAGGAAGTAGGGCTGAGGAAGGCAATAAAGGATCAGCCATGATTGATTGGCGGGGCCGTCTCAATGGGCCAAATAGCCTAATTCCGTTCCTATGTCTTATGGCCTTATTGTCTAAAATCACATCCTTGGATTAAGCTGTGTCTAAATATTATTGATAAATATGCTAAAAATGCTAAGGTTTGGCACCACCTGAGGAGAGAGAAATAAATTAATGTTCCAGGTAAATGGTCTTTCAGCATTTCAATGTGAAACATTAACTGTTTACCATTGTACAATAATACAAGATCTACTGAGTGCTTTAGCATTTTTGGTTTCATTTTAGACATTCTCCCTCTGTTGATTTGACTTCCTCTGTAAAAACATCAGATATGCATATGCAAAGTAAGTTGCCGATAGCGTCAGAATCCTAACACGCGTATTGAAGAGCACAAATCTCCTGAATAATTGTCAAGATTTAAGAAAATGAACAATGCAGCTGCAGGGTTTTATTCTTTGGCTGTGGGACTCGCTATTATGTCATTGTTTTAACCTTTACTTTCACCTCCCAAATGCCAGAGCCTGTTTCAATAATTGTACAATAATCCATAGTGATGAATTTGTTGCTTACAGTTTTTCAGAGAAAATTGGAAGAAATATTGAAAGTGGAATAGAATCCAAAAGGAAAGATCATAAATGAATACATGCTAGCTGCTTATTAATCTCCAATTTGATATCCAGCAACCTCATGAATTTCCTGTAATTGTAAAATATATATTTAATGGGAATTAAAACATTTCAAGCCAATGATGAGGAATTTCCTCTGTAAGCTTATATAGCAACACCCTTACTTCTCTAATATTGAGTCTGTTAATAATTTTAGATTATAATTCTCCAGTCGCCGTTCTAAGAATGTATGACTTCATCAAGATAATTTTCAAGTAGCAGGGCAATCATTGGACTAGCCCAAAGTTGCTGAATTTTGAGGCATGTACCTCATTTCCACTGTGATAAGGCAAAACTATAAATGCTACGTGTACTTGGCTGCTAACTATATGGTTTTGGAGGCTGGGGGAAATATCAATGAGGTTTCCATGACTGAATGGCAGTCTGCATCTCTTCAAGAGTTAGTGTCTTAGGTCAGTGGTCATTATCAGAGCAGATGCTGTGGCAAGGAGAACGTTTAACACTAGGTTATTCCCCATACTGCCTTTCCGTTCATGAGTGGTTGTGAAGTGTGGTTTAATAGGTGAGATGCCATCCTTATCTGTTTGAATGCCCTGGTGGATAACAGTGGTTGAAGGTATGTATATGCTTGTCTCTGGCTGAGGACAGAATGGACAGGTCTTAAGCCAAAGTAAGAGGAAGTTCAGTGACTTGAGTAGAATGGCTCAGTTAAATTGTAAGTCTTCCATTCATTCTTACAAACAGTTTGTTTGCTAGTTAGCATCAACGTGCCAACTTTCCATCTCTCTTTTGCAGTCACAAGAATATCAATGTATCTCTGTTCCTCTTTCATTCTTAACTAATGAAAGGTGGAACAGACCTAAGGGCTACGTGTTTATTCTATTGCAGTCGTTATACCAATTAGCTGGAATTATTTCTCTTGGATATATTTTCAAATCATTTTTCTGCCAACAGAAGATCAAATGGGTAACACCACAAAATGATGAAACACAATACTGTCTTAATTTAAAGTAATGCCTCAAACTGTTTGTAGATGCTTTAGTCCCATCAGTACTAAATAATACCTCAATTATTTAACTGTCTAGGTTCAACAGATGAAGCTCTTGCTACCAACACCAAGATTTCATTTCTCATGCAAATGGCATGTTTCATGACAAGATGTAGAACATAGAACAAGGAAAACCTACAGCACAATACAGGCCTTTCAGCCCACAAAGCTGTGCTGAACATGTCCTTACCTTAGAACTACCAAGGCTTACCCATAGCCCTCTATTTTTCTAGGCTCTATGTACCTATCCAGGAGCCTCTTAAAAGACCCTATCATTTCCGCCTCCACCACCGCTGTCGGCAGCCTATTCCACGCACTCACCACCTCTGTGTAAAAAACTTACCCCTGACATCTCCTCTGTACCACATAGATGAAGCATTTTTAACAACAGGTACAAGAGAGCAGTTTTGCCAACATGAAACCAATCTTTCACAGATTTAGCTTTTAAAGAACAGCCAAATATTTTTGTGCAGTAGGTCTACAGCATACTGCACGGAATGTTCCTCATTAAAGATTTTTGTATCAAATAAACATCAATCTAATAAAAAATTCTTCCCTACTGACTTAGTACCTTGGGATGTAAAAAAAACCTGATCATTCTTCTTGCTTTGGCATAAAATTAAATTATTTCCAGAACAGGCGTTTGGACCCCTTTTTAATGTAACTCTTTGTAAAGGGAAAGCAGACTTTGTAAATCTTAATGAACAGCCTTGTTTTCACGCACTAAAACCCCATGCAGATGGTAATAATAAACCATTTCCTAAGGGTTTACCTGCACTGGACTACATCCCAGTGCTCCTTGGAGACAAGCCCGGGGAAGCACAGTAAATTGTGAATAAGCTGCAGTGTAATTCATGATTAAATTTAAGCAACAATGTATTTAAATCTGTGATCAAATGGAGTAGGTCACTGAAGGTGAGACACTGGGATGAATCACATCTAACCATAACAAGTATTTGTCTCTTATAAGCATCCTGTGGGGATTAAAGAGGAAGGCACCTGGTGACTGTTAGCATTTTATTTTCTCACTTTATTGCCCAATATGTAATTCCAATGATACATTCAGCTTGTCAGTTGTACACCAACCTCGGAATTGACTGAGTACTGAGAACATAGGCAAGGACATTTAATTAAAGTGCAAGAATTGATTATTGCTGAGGTACTCCAGGCAAAGTGAAGTCATCAGCATTACATTAGTTTTAGTAAGTATGTTAAATCCTTCCTAATTTTCTATTTTGACCATTTCCATAATTTTTCATTTGGTTTATTTTCTTCTAATTTTTTCAATTCATTTACAATTAAAAAAAATAATTATTAAGGATAGACTTCTAAAATACATTATTTGTTTGGATTTTGTATTGTAAGTTTGTATTTACTTTTTTATCTTCCAATGAGAAATAAATTGCTGCTATGCACAGAAAATTGTGAGTTCAATCAGGTCCTTTATTACAAATCCAAGCCAACAAAGGGACATGCTGAACTTCTTGTTCCTTTGAAAGAGAAGGTATGCGAAAACATGAATGTGAGTGTAGAAAGTAGAGAGTTCCACAACATTGGCATTGGGGGGATGACAGAGCTTTTGATTTGTCTAACATGGCAGAAATGGGCACTCATTTAGGCTACGTCCACACTACACCGGATAAATCCGTAACCAAAGCTTTTTCTCTTCGATTTTATCCTCCGTCTACACTAAGACGGCGTTTTCGTCCCCCAAAACCTGAGATTTTCAGAAACGCTCTCCAGAGTGTGTAATTTTGAAAACGCCACTTGGCCAGAGCAGTGTGGACGGGGTAACCAGAGAAATCTAAAAATGCTGTCATGACGTGCGGGAACAGATTGTGATGGCAATGTGCTATTTCATTGTTTTCTTGAACGCAACCTAACAATTTCAGAACAGACGGCAACGAGACTGAAGCCGGAAGAGTTAGAAATGTACTCACCAAATACTTTGACCCCTAACTTACTGAATAAATAAGTATACTCACTTTGCCCTGTTTTCTGTCCTTGCTCGTATGCAGGTCACAAGATCACAAGATCACATGACAAAGGAGCAGAAGTAGGCCATTCAGCCCATTGAGTCTGTTCCGCCACTCCACCATGAACTAAACTATTCTCCATCTAGTTCCAATTTCTGGCTTTTTTCCCATATCCCTTGATACCCTGACTAATTAGAAACCTGTCAATCTCCTCCTTAAAAACCCTCAATGATTGGACCTCCACAGCTGTATGTGGCAACAAATTCCATAAATCCACGACCATCTGGCTAAAAAAAATTCTCCTCATCTCTGTTTTAAATGTGTACCCTCTAATTCTAAGACTGTGACCTCTTGTCCTGGACTCACCCACCAAGGGAAACAGCATTTCCACATCTACTCTGTCCAACTCTTTCAACATTCGAAATGTTTCTATGAGATCCCCTCTCATTCTTCTATACTCTAATGAATACAATGCAAGAGCCGATTAAACGCTCCTCATATGTTAGTCCCTGCATTCCAGGAATCATCCTCGTAAATCTTCCCTGAACTCTCTCCAACATCAGCACATCCTTTCTATGATAGGGGGCCCAAAACTGCACACAGTATTCCAAATGGGGTCTCACCAGCACCCCATAGAGCCTCATCAACACCTCCTTACTCTTATACACTATTCCTCTTGAAATGAATGCCAACATAGCATTTGCTTTCCTTACTGCCGATCCAACCTGGTGGTTAACCTTTAGGGTATCCTGCACTAGGACCCCTAAGTCCCTTTGCACTTCCGATTTTTGAATTCTCTCCCCATCTAAATAATAATCTGCCCGATTGTTTCTTCTTCCAAAATGTACAACCGTACATTTCTCAACATTGTATCTCATCTGCCATTTCTTTACCCAGTCTCCTAAACTGACCAAGCCTCTCTGCAACCTTTCCGTTTCTTCAACACTTCCTGCTCCTCCACTGATCTTGGTGTGATCCACAAACTTAGCCACAAAACCGTTTAATCCATAATCTAAATCATCGACATACAGTGTAACAAGAAGAGGCCCCAACACTGACCCCTGCGGAACACCACTAGTAACCAGCAACCAACCAGAATAGGATCCCTGTATTCCCACTCTTTGCTTTCTGCCAATCAGCCAATACTCCACCCATTCCAATATCCTTCCTGTAATTCCATGGGCTCTCATCTTATTAAGCAGCCTCTTATGCGGCACCTTATCAAAGGCCTTTTGAAAATCCAAATACACAACATCCACAGCCTCTCCCTTGTCAATCTTATTCGAGATTACCTCAAAAAATTCCAATAGATTGGTGAAGCAGGATCTTCCCTTCATGAAACCATGCTGGCTTGGGCCTATCTTGTCATCCACCTCAAGGTAATTCATAACCTCATCCTTGAGGATCGACTCCAATAATTTTCCAAATACCGATGTCAGACTAATAGGTCTGTAATTTTCCTTTTGCTGCCTCCCCCCATTCTTAAACAACGGAACTACATTTGCGACCTTCCAGTCCTCCAGAACTGTGGCAGAGTCTACTGATTCCTGGAAGATTATTTCCAATGCCTCCACAATCTCTAAAGCCACCTCCTTCAGAACCTAATGATGCACTTCATCCAGTCCGGGAGACTTATCTATCCTTAGTCCATTTAGCTTCTCAAGCACTTTCTCCCTAGTAATTTTGACTGTACCTAATTCTATTCCCTGAGACCTTTGGCTATCAGGTATGTTGCTAATGTCTTCCACTGTAAAGACTGATGCAAAATACTCATTTAGTTCCTCTGCCATCTCTTTGTTACCCATTATAATTTCTCCAGCATCCTTTTCAATAGATCCTATATCTAACCTGGTCATTCTTTTACTCTTCATATATTAAAAAAAAACTCTTAGTGTCCTTTTTTGTGTTAATTTCCAATTTCCTTTCATAATTCATCTTTTCTTTCCTAATAACTTTCTTAGTTTCCTTCTGTAAATTTTTAAAATTCGTCCAGTCCTCAGTTTTCCCACTAATTTTTGCTTCCTTGTACGCGGCCTCTTTTGCTTTTGTTTTAGCCTTAACTTCTCTTGTTAGCCACATTTGTGTCATTTTCCCTTTTATGATTCTTTTTTCTTGGAATATATTTTTCCTGCACTTTCCTTATTTCTTGTAGGAATTTCATCCAATTTTGCTCTACTGTCCCTCCATTTAGCTTACTTTTCCAATCAGCTTAGGCCAGTTCCTCTCTCATAGCTCTGTAATTTCCTTTGTTCCACTGAAATATTTATACACCTGATACCAGCTTCTCCTTGTCAAATTTGAAACTGAACTCAATCATATTATGATCACTACTTCCAAGGGGTTCCATTACCTCTAGCTCCCTAATCGCTTTGGGCTCATTACACAGCACCCAATCCAAAACAGCCGATCCCCTGGTGGGCTTATGGACAAGCTGCTCCAGAAAGCCATCCCGTAGGCATTCTACAAACTCCCTCTCCTGAGATCCAGTACCTTCCTGACTTTCCCAATCCACTTTCATATTAAAATCCCCCATAATTATCTTGACATTTTCCTTTTGACACACTTTTTCTATGTCCAGCTGCAACTTGTAGTCCACATCCCGGCTGCTGTTTGGAGGCCTGTATATAATTGCTATTAGTGTCTTTTTACCCTTGCCATTTCTTACCTCGACCCATAGGGATTCTACCTCTTCTGATCCTATGTCCCTTCTTTCTAGTGATTTGATATCATTGCTTACCATCAGGGCCACACCGCCCCCTTTACCTACCTTCCTATCTTTCCTATACACAGACAACCTTGGACATTCAGCTCCCAATCACATACATCATTTAGCTGTGATTCAGTGATGGCCACTATGTCATATCTGTTAACCTGTGGCTGTACAACAAGGTCATCCACTTTATTTCTAATGCTGCAGGCATTTAAGTATAGTACACTTAGATCAGTATCTGTTACTGATTTTGCTATATTTCTATCGCACAGCAAATTATCCTGTCTATTCACCTGCCTGTCCTTCTTGCCATCTTTGCTGCTCAGTATCCTTGACTTATTTTTATTTTCCTCTTCCTCGACCCTAACATATTGGTTTCCTTCCCCTTGCCAACTTAGTTTAAACCCTCCCTAACAGCTATATAAAACAATCCCGCCAGGATATTAGTACCCTTTGAGTTCAGGTGTAACCCGTCGTTTCTGTATAAGTCATGCCTCCTCCAAAATAGATCCCAGTGATCTAAGAATTTGAAGCCCTGTCCCCTGCACCAGTTACTTAGCCACACATTCATCTGTTTAATTCTGCTATTCTTACCATCATTAGCACATGGCTCAGGCAGTAATCCTGAGATTATTACTCTGGAGGTCCGGCTTTTCAATTTTCTTCCTAGCTCCCAGTAATCTTCCTTCAGGACCTCCTCTCTTTTTCTGTCTATGTCATTGGTACCAACATGTACCAAGATTTCCGGTTGCTCGCCCTCTCTCCCCAGAATACTCTGGACCCGATCTGAGACATCCCGTACCCTGGCACCAGGGAGGCAACACACCATCCGGGTATCCTTGTCCGGCTCGCAGAATCTCTTGTCTGTTCCCCTCACGATGGAATCCCCTATAACGACTGCATTTCTCCTTGCTCTCTTGATCACGGCACTGGGCAGAGTGCCAGAGTCCCGTTCATTGTGGTCTTCCTCTGTCAGGTCAACATCTCCAACAGTATCTAAAATAATACATTGGTGATTATATAACTATATATATAACTAAAACTAAAACTATATATCAGGTGGTTTACCTATTTATGCAAGTACTTCTCTGACAATAGATGTGTAACAGCCTAATGTAACATTGTATGGAAATACAAGATAATACTGATGCAGACATGTTTTATACATTTAACAAGGGGCTTTATAAATGCAACAGAGTTTGTCAGTTTTCCAATGTTTGTCGTCAGCCAGGCCATACTGTCCATGAACTCCCTGTCAGTTGCCTCCATACGCTCCGGTATTAGTTTTTTTTTTTAACTTTTAAGTCCTCCTACGCGAGAGCCAACAGCTGTCCATCGTTTAAGTATTTCTAGTCTGTAACTGCACAAACGCGCACTTTCACAGCGAGATTCAACACCAAACATGTCGCTTGTTTTCGGTAGAAGTGTCCTGCGCATGCCCAATAGGAGGAGATCCGCCGTAATATCCATTTTAATGTGGACAGAGATATTTTTAAAAACGCATAGTGTGGACGCCTATCATTTTTACGCGTAACCGGCGTTTTCAGAATTACCCAGTCTGGTATGGACGTAGCCTCAGATAGTCTGCTTCAGGCATTCTGGAGTTCCTTGGTGAGCTGCAACATAGATAATTAACATCATTGAGCTCATGTCTTCTCTGATGCCTTCAAGTAATCACTATTTCTCCCATTAGTGACCATGCAACCATCTCAATGGCAGCTTAAGCAGGAATAAAATGTAACAAATATCACGACACCATCAGCAGGTTTCACACGATAATCTGAACCCTTGAGGGTTCCACTAATGCACCAGGCACTGTACTTGCAAATTTCCAAATGAAAGAGCCAATAGTTTTGATCAATCAACACCCTGTTTGAATGTTCAAATGCAATTAAACGTGGATTACAATCTACTATCAAAGTTAGCGCAGGCACTTCTGTACACTCTTCATGTTAGCACGTCTGGCATTTTGCTGGTGTCAAATACACACCTAATAAAGTAAACACACCAGACTGATTCCTGGGATGCTGGGTTTGGTGTATGAGCGGACTGTAGAGATTAGGCAGACTGCACTTGTGCTCCCTTGAGTTCAGAAAAATGAGATGCTATCTCACAGACGCATATGAAATTCTTACAAAGCTTCACAGCGTAGAGGTAATGATAACGTCTGGGGTGTTTAGAATCAAGGCAAAACCGACTCAACCTGTACTCTCTGGAGTTCAGAAAAATGAGCGGATATCTCAGAGACACATATGAAATTCTAATAAAGCTTCGCAGTGTATATGCAACAATAATGTCTGGGTGTTTAGAATCAAGGAAAAACCAACTCAAAGTAAAGAGTTAGCCATTTAAGATAAAAATAAGAAAAGAAATTTCACCCAGAATGAATATTTGGAGTTCTACAATCAAAGGGCTGGGTGGGGGGGGGGGGGGGGGCTGGTGACAGTTACAAAGTCTATTTAAGACAGAGATCAGTTGATGTATAGATCTTAAAGGAATCAAGGGTCATCAGGTTAAAGCAGGAAGGTGACATCGAGGTAAGAAGAGAATGATTGCATGTGATTCTGACCTCAAAGCATCATATGGCTAAGTGTGGCATCAATAAACCCTGGTAGAATAGAAGTCAATGGGTATCAAGGAGGAACATCTGATGGTTGGAGTATCACCCCGCACACAGGTAGAGGGTTGTAGTTGTTGGAGTCTAACACTCCAACACAAGGTACCACTGCAGGTATTCCTCAGGGCAATAGCAATTATGAAATATTCAGTTTGATTGGAATAAATGAACCAGACCACATGTGTATTTAATGATATGCAGACAATATTCAGACAGGGTGATAAGTGACAAGTAACATATAAAAAAGCTGCAGGTAATGTGCATCTCAACAAGGTCTAACCACCATTTCACGACAGGAGCATCAGTGAACCCCTTGCCATAAATATCCTGAGTAGGGGCTTTGGTTTGTGGTTTGGATGGCTCGGTTGCAGTTGAATTGCTGCAGGAGGCCTCACACAGGTTGGAGAGTGAGAGATTTAAATAAACGAGCTTTCATGGGATTTCGGCAGCACACCTGCAGTCGAATCAGCGCAGGAAGCCTCATGCATTAGCAATGGCAAATAAAAATAAGGCAGGGACAAGCAGAATGGCTGTAATGAGGATGAGCCAGCTTTAAAGTGGGGAGGCTTGAGTTCATTAGGTTTGGTAAGTATCTGGTAAATTTCCTCTCCTTCTTCATTCTTTATTATTTGTTTGTTAGGGTAGTGCGTGGTTAGTTAGAGCAGTAAGAATGGCTCCTGGGGCTGTGTGTGTGAATGGCTTCTGTGTGTGAGATGTGGGAATACTGGGAGACAACCAGTCTCCCAGAGAACCATATCTGCACCAGGTGCCCTGAACAGTAGATCCTCAGAGAATGTGTTAAGGAACGAGAGCTGCAGCTCGATGACCTACAGCTCATATGGGAAACTGAGGAGATGATTGATAGAAGCTACAGGGAGGAGGGAGTCAGCCCTAAGTTACAGGAGGCAGAAAAATGGGGAACTGTCAGGAGGAGGAAAGGAAATGAGCCGCCAGTGCAGAGTACCCCTGTGGCCATTCCTCTCAGTAATAAGTCTTCCATTTTGGATTGGCCTCCCAGGGGAGGAGCTACACCAACCAGGTCTCTGGCACTGTGGCTCAGAAGGCAAGGAGGTAGAAGAGTGCTGCAGTAATGATAGGGCATTGCATAGTTAGACCAGTAGGCACGAGATTCTGTGGGCACCTTAGAGACACCTGAATTGTATGTTGCCTCCAGAGGCATGAGAGAAGAGTTAGCTATAGTTGATTAGAGGATGACAAAAGCAGATAACACACTAATGGCTGGAGTTTATTAGAGTATTTTGGAAGGTGCAGGAAAGACACAACCCAAAGATGAAGAATATTCTAAAGGGAGTATGAGGTGTTACGAACCCCGTAACTGGGTCACTTACCAACAAAGATAGAGAGGTCCGTTGAAGTCTGATGGTACTATTTTTAACAGTATTTATTAGTAAAAATACACAAAAATACTATCAATGCAAACATACAGATAATATACGTCATCAATACTAAATCTAAAAGTGCGGGTATAATAATAATTAATAGGAAATAAGCTCTATCGTTGTCTAGGGGATAATGTATTGTCTGATGGAAATATAAAAGTCACTCAGTTCATGCAGGCTGCAGCCTTTGTTGGAGAGAGAGAGAGAGATTTGGAAAAACTTGCCGGCTTTCCTTTTTCATGATTTCAATCCGTCAGAGTCTCGTTGGTGTGGCCGTTCACTTGTGGCCTCTCCTTTAGCTAAGCCGTTCTTCCGTGATGAGCCTGCTACCCTGGCAAGGGAGGACGCACACGGGCCCTCACCGGCGTTCGCTATAAAACGCTGTCACTGGCTTTCCAGCGTTTCTCCTGGTGCGTCTAAAGGGGTTGTTCCCCAAACCCTCTTTTATCCTTACTCACGGGGTCTCAGATGTCAATCAAGTTGTGATGATGCCATCCCTCAACCAGCCCACTCTGGTCATCCCCTGAGGGCTTCAATGAATAGTACAGTACTCAATACACAATTCCGTCTCCAAGAGACAATGGCCGTTATCAGTGGCTTTGTTTCACTGAGGCCAGGACACATTCCAAAACCTTGTGGATTCTCTCTCATTTCCTGGGTCCCAGACCCGAATTAATAGCGATTCTCAAAAAGGAGCGGGCGACTTTGTACCCTTTGGCCCCTCAGAGTTGTGGCACATTCATAACAGAGGCAACTGTGGCTGACAAGGGAAGTCAAAAACAAAAGAGAGGGCATATAATATAGCAAAAATTAGTAGGAAGGTAGAGGATTGGGAAGCTTATAAAAACCAAAAGAAGGCAACTAAAAAAGCCAAAAAGAGAGAAAAGATTAAGTTAAGGTAGCCTATAATATAAAAGAAAATACAAAAAATATTTTTAAGATATAGAAACAGTAAAATAGAGATCAGAGTGGATTTCAGACAGCTGGAAAATGATGCTGGAGAGGTAGCAATGGGGGACAAAGAGATGGCAGATGAACTTAATAAGTATTTTATCAGTCTTCACTGTGGAAGGCATTAGTAGTATGTCAGAAATTCAAGGGTACCAGGAAGCAGAAGTGAGTGTCATTGCTATCATTAAGGAGAAGGTGTTTGGGAAGCTGAGAAATCTAAGGCAGATACATCACCTGGAGCAGATGGATTACACTCCAGCATTCTGAAAGAGGTAGCTGAAGAGATTGTGGAGGCATTAGTAATGATCTTTCAAGAATCACTGGATTCTGGAATGGTTTCAGAAGGCTGGGAAATTGTAAATGTCACTCCAGTCTTCAAGAAGGAGGAAAGCAGAAGAAAATAAATTATTGCCAGTTAGCTTGACCTCCACTTGAGGAAGATGTTGCAGTCTATTATTAAGGTTGCTGTTTCAGGGAACTTAGTGGCACATGGCAAAATAGGCCAAAGTCAGCATGGTTTACGTCAAGGGAAATATTGCATGACAAATCTGTTGGAATTCTTTGTGGGTATAACAACTATCATTGACAAAGGAAATGTTGTGTACTTGGATCTTCAGAAGGCCTTTGACAAGGTGCTGCACGTAAGACCGCTAAACAAGATAAGAGCCATGGTATTACAAGAAAGATACTAGCATTGATAGAGCACAGTTTGATTAGCAGGAGGCAAAGTGTGGGATTAAAGGGAGCCTTTTCTGATTGGCTGCCAGTGACAAGCGTTGTTTTGCGGTGTTATGTTTTGTAACTTCAAAGCATTAAATTAATTAAAGGAAGAGGTGAGAGTTTGAGAATACAGGTGTAACTTCAACTTTACTTTAGACAAGGTGCACAGGTATCACGTGGCATCCTGTTGATGTATGCAATTAACATATTTTTACATACAACTGGTAATCAATTATTTAAATGAACAATATATATACAAGCTTACTCAAATATTACTGAAATAGTAAATACACAACACTCATCCCTGCTTAGCTATAAATTCTAACTCAATAGAGAATGCATCTCACTATATACACAGTATACTACTATATACAGACATGCATAGCATTGCAAACTTTAAATTGTGTCATTCAGATCTAAAGATTCAATCACTGTGTAGAATTTCTTGCTCTTGTGGGATAACAGCTTTCCTGACAAGGGAGTCACTCTGCTTGGCAGGTGAGACTTGTGACTGTGAAACAATCCCAGGTTCCGTGGTGGTTGTTCCATGCTCACTTGTTCCAGAAGCACCATAGTCTTCCTAAAGCCCCTTTACAATCTGCTCTCCCTTCTGGCTTCCTCATCCACAGCATCATCTGAAAAATCCTCTGATTTCATATCTCTATTGACTCCTTTCTTATTGGCCTTCCATTCATACTGAATCAGAATCAGGTTTATTATCACCAGCATGTGTCATGAAATTTGTTAACTTAGCAGCAGCAGTTCAATACAATACATAATATTGAAGATAGATAAATACATACATACATACATAAATAAATAAATAGCTCAATTACAGTATGTGTATATTGAATAGATTAAAAATCCTGCAAAAACAGAAATAATATATATTTTAACAAGTGAGGTAATGTTCATGGGTTCGTGTCCATTTAGGAATCAGATGGCAGAAGGGAAAAAGCTGTTCCTGAATCGCTGAGTGTGTGCCTTCAGGCTTCTGTACCTCCTACCTGATGGTAACAGTGAGAAAAGGGCATGCCCTGGGTGCTGGAGGTCCTTAATAACAGACGCTGCCTTTCTGAGACACCGCTCCTTGAAGTGCTTTGGGTACTTTGTAAGCTAGTACCTAAGATGGAGTTGACTAAATTTATCACCCTCTGTAGTTTCTTTTGGTCCTGTGCAGTAGCCCCCCAATACCAGATAATGATGCTGGGCTTTGGTCTTTGCACCTACTTTTACAAGCAGCATTTTGTCTCCCACTTGAAGATCATGCAATAACCCCGATACACACAGAGTGGATTCTGGTTCTTTATATTCACAAAATCTGAATGTTTGCATCTTTCTTGAAGTTCTTTGAACTCTCTTCCAGCTTAAAACTAAGCCACACGTCGCAAGTAACTGCCTGATTAACATATCAAAAGCTTTCTCAGATATGTTATTTACAAAAACTTCAGACCACCGCTTTCATCACTTTGACGATTCCTCTGGGCAGCATGATCTTCCCTTGGTCCAATATGCTTTCCAACCAAAGGCACAGAGACTGGCATCAACACCTGTTTGTTCTCTGTTGGGCAATGAGTCACAGTGTTCAGCATGGAGACAGTTGTGGTATTATTCAGTTCCTTTCTTAATTCACATTCAGTTGATTTCATTGCCGGGGATGTAGCATGCAATTAGTGGATAGATCTTCAATCAAGTTGTAGTTGTCTCAGCCAATCATGTCACCTCAATGCTGATCCTCCCGTTTTTACCACATAAAAGTTTAATGTGGCTTGTTGGTTGTTGTATTTCACTGTTATGAAAGTCATTCCAACAGCAGTTACCCTTTCTTCAGTATAAGTTCTTAGTTGGATATCTGCAGTCTTCTGTTTGTATGTTTGAAATGCCATTGAAACTCATTTTGTGAAATGACTGAAACAGCCAACTCAGAGTCCAATTCTATTTTAATTAATTTGCTGTTCACTTTGGGTGTAAGGCATATTGCATGTCTCCTATTAGTTTCCAACTTTTAAATCTCAAGTCTAGCCAGTCCTGTGTCACTCTCAGATTTTTCATCAGTGGCATGCAGATTAGTGCACCTTTTGAAACTACAACATGAACTTTTATCTTTTTCTCTTCTTTGTACAGTCTATATATTTTTGCCTGCCTGACATGCTCTTTGTCTGTGTCCTAATTTGTCACATTTCCTGCAAGTTTTGTGTTTAAATCTACAAACGACGTTTGTATATTTGTATGTGAGCCCCTGCCACAACAGCCACAATTTGTTTGGCTAGGCTGGCTTCTGCTTCGACAATGCAATTTTGTTCACACTCACTTTCATTCCTGACTGCAACTCAATTGCAGTTTCCATTGCTGTTTCCATTGAAACAGTGGTTTCCACAGATGTTTTAATGTAAGCTGTGCGTCAATTAGCAGATGTTTTTAAATGCTTTCTTTTAAGACTCCACAAACTAAACAATCTCAGTGCATCATTAAGCCCATTTCCAAAATGTTAATGCTCATTCTATCTTTTCCATTCAACCATGTATGCTGAAATAGACTCCCCTTCTTTTTGATTCCGCTTATGAAACCCAAAACATTCTGCAATCAACAGTGACTTTGGTTCTAAATGTTCCTGCATCACTTTCACAAGAGCAGCAAAGCTCACTTCTGCAGGATTGGTTGGAGCAGTCAAACTTCGAAGCAAACTGTATTCTTTTAAACCTAATGCACTTAGTAAAATTGACATTTGGTTCTCGTTGTCTATTTCATTTGCTTCAAAATACTGTTCCAACATTTCACGAGCTAATTATCCATTGTGCAATGAAACATGTCAATATTTCCTATGTAGTCAGTAGTTTCTCATTTTTTAATGATTGTTATCACCTGGTACTCACTCTTTATGAACCCTGAGTTCTACTTTTTGGCCTTTTAAATTTGACATCTCTACATGAGATGGGTAATTTCTTTTAAATTCGACCATTCCTCATGGCATTTTTTTTTTCATTTCAAACGTCTCACTCCACTTTAACAGGTCGGTAGCCATCTCGGGTTCATTTTTAAAATACCTCGTTGCCAATATAATGTTTCACAACTTCAAAACATTAAACTAATTAAAGGAAGACACAAGAGTCTGGAAATATGGGTGTAACTTTGTCTTTACTTTAAGCAAGGTGCACACGTATCACAGTAACATGATAATGCATCCAAATTAAAGTATTTTTTACAGTATAACCCATAATTAATTATTTAAATGAAATAGGATGCTTTGTCAAACTATATATAGAGAGTTTGACAAAGCATTCTTTATTGAGATATTATTGAAATATTAAATACACAACACGCTTGGTGTCCTCTCCTTTTTACATTGTATGTCAATGATTTGGATGATAAAATTGATGGTTTTGTGGCCAGGTTTGTGGTCAATACAAAGATAGATAGAGGCACAGGTAGTGTTGAGGAAGCAGGGAGCCTACAGAAGGGCCTGCACAGATTAGGAGAATGGACAAAAATGTGTCAAATAGAAGGCAGGCAATCTATGGTCATGCACTTTGGTAGAAGGAATAAAAGCATGGACTATTTTATAAACGGGGAGAAAATTCAAAAATCCAAGGTGCAAGGGGATTCTGGAGTCCTTGTGCAGGATTCCCTAAAGGTTAATTTTCAGGTTGAATTGGTGCTGAGGAAGGTATATGCAGTGTTAGCATTCATTTCAAGAGAATGAGAGTTCTAAAGCAAGGATATAATGCTGAGGCTTAATAAGGCACTGGTGAGGCCTCACATGAAGTATTGTGAGCAGTTTTGGGCCCCGTGTTTAAGAAAGGATGTGCTGACATTGGAGAGGGTTCAGAGGAGGCTCATGGGAATGATTCCAGGCTTATTGCATGAGGCTCTGGACCTTTCCTCGCTGGAATTTAGGAGAATGAGGGGGTATCTTTTTGAAACCTATCAAATGTTGTAAGGCCTAGATAGAGTGGATGTGGAGAGGACGTTTTCTATGTTGGGGTAGTCTTTGGCCGGCAGGTACAGCCTCAGAATAGTGGGACGTTCATTTAGAGTGGAAATTAGGGGTACTTCATTGGCCAGAGGGTGGTGAATCTGTGGAAGCTGTTGTCTCAGGTGGCTTTTGAGGCCAGGTAATTGGGTGTATTTAAGGTAAAGGTTGATAGCTTCTTGATTAGTCGAGGCATGAAAGGTTTCAGGGAGATGCAGGAGAATGGGATTGAGAGAAAAAAGAATCAATCATGATAAAATGGCAGAGCAGACTCAAAGGGTCAAATGGCCTAATTCTACTCTTATGTCTTATATTTCATAAACCTGAGCAGCAACTAAGGTGGATCAGACAGAAAAATTCTGTGACTATGGGAGAAGCTCAGAGACCAGATATCCTGGGCCAAATAATACATCACCATCTATAAGGCATCAGAAAAATTCTTCACTTGCCCAAATGAGCCCTAATCACTCCCTGGAATGTTGACACAATCCAGAACCAACTAGACCAGTTCATTTGTGCCCCATCTACCATCCGAAACATTAATTCCTCCATGCTGGTGCATGGCGGCCACAGTGCAACCATATAAAAAAATGCACCACAGTTACTTCCTTTGGCAATTATGATAGCTCTTCTGAAACAACGACCTCTACCATCAAGATGGACAATGGAAGTGTGTGTACTGGAACAGCACAGCCTGCAGATTACCCTCCAAAGTCACACACCATCCTGACTTAGGGACATTCTGCTGTTCATTCATCACTGCAGGGAACTCCCTTTGTGAAGTGCTATTGGAAGTTCAGCAGTCAAATTTTCATTCCTGGACTGCTCCCTCATTGGAAATCCAGACTGACTGTCAGCCTCCGACCACTGCATATTTCCAAGTGTTTGCAGCAGATGCCTGCACATCTCCCAATGTCCCAGGTATAGCATGTGAAAGTATTATTTTGGTTATTTTAAACAACAACCAGGTGACATCTCAAGCACCTGCATTTGCCAACTTTACGATCTTTCTGCGAGTACAGGCAGTCCCTGACTGCACTCATCTGCCAGCAGTTCATAATCAGAACCTTTCCTCAACAGCAGCTTTCATCCCCTTCAATATTTACAGAGTTATGGATCTTCAGAAGAACAGCCTAATGATCACTGCTGTATTTTCAGACAGCACCACTTTATCTTCAAGAAGACAGAATTACAAGACATTTTTCGAGGCTAGTGCTGTTCAGAGGGATGGATCCATTATTATATTACCATTACCTTCCCTGACTCCTCACATCAACGTGACAAAGGAGTTCACCTCTTATGTACTCAACACTCACACATTGCCTCAATCTCTGTTCTGGGATGGAGCAACTGTCTGTTACCAGCAGTGAGAAGACAGTTAACTCTGGTCTCCAATCAACCATATTTCATGTTATTCCGACTATACAGTGGAGTAGTTGTGGATCACCTGAGTATAATAAAATCTTAAGTGTTCTATGTGTGATTTGTCATGATAGAGAACAAAGAGGCTACTTTCATTTGTTGTTCACAAATTCAGTAAACTATACCAAATTCAGATGATGAAATTCATAACACAAGGAGCTCAGATGTAACTCTATTAGTGGTATCAATCATACCTTGCTCTGGAAGGAAATTAGCAAATTGAAGAATTTGAACTTTCTTTTTTCCCCATGTTTCTCACAGCCCTCTCTCTCTAATGCTATCATCAGGTACATGGATTGACTTCAAGATGTGGAATCATACAGTGCTATGTACTGACCAAATAGTTCCCTGGGAAAAAGGGGATGCAAGTGCAATTCCAATTTACATGTCTGTTTTCTCAAGTGTAAGTAGCCTTCACAGAGATGTACTGTGTATTTGAGAATAAATACAAATAAAACTTTCATCTGTGAGGATGTACACTCAAATACTACACTTCAATTTTCTGGAGACAGAAGGGATTGTGGAACAGTGGAATCTGGAGCAATACACAGAATGCTGGGGGAAATTAGTGGGTCAGGCAGCATCTATGGAGGGTAACACACCAGATGAAGGGTCTTGACCTAAAATGTCATTTGTCCATCTCCTACAGTAGACACCGCCATACGCATCGTGTTCCTCCAGAGCTTTGTGTGTCACTTCCATTTTTCTTCCAAGTTGTTATGATTCCCATCAAAGCACGGGTGCAATGGAGTTGTTTGATATTACACAGTGGAATAATAAATCATTCAGTAAAAGTAAGAAGTGTGGAAGTGACGAGGAGAAACAGGGATTTGGAAAGCAGGACTAGAACATGGTGCAGAGCATAGGAACAGATCCTTCAGCCCACAATATCTGTGTGGAGCATCATGCTGAACTAAAGTACTTGTCTTCTGCCCTAACATGATCCATATCCCTCCATTCCCCACATATTCATGTTTCTATCTAACATCCTTTTACATGCCACTAGATAGATAGATAGATAGATACTTTATTCATCTCCATGGGGAAATTCAACTTTTTTTTCCAATGTCCCATACACTTGTTGTAGCAAAACTAATTACATACAATACTTAACTCAGTAAAAAAAAATATGATATGCATCTAAATCACTATCTCAAAAAGCATTTATAATAGCTTTTAAAAAGTTCTTAAGTCCTGGCGGTTGAATTGTAAAGCCTAATGGCATTGGGGAGTATTGACCTCTTCATCCTGTCTGAGGAGCATTGCATCGATAGTAACCTGTCACTGAAACTGCTTCTCTGTCTCTGGATGGTGCTATGTAGAGGATGTTCAGAGTTTTCCATAATTGACCGTAGCCTACTCAGCGCCCTTCGCTCAGCTACCGATGTTAAACTCTCCAGTACTTTGCCCACGACAGAGCCCGCCTTCCTTACCAGCTTATTAAGACGTGAGGCGTCCCTCTTCTTAATGCTTCCTCCCCAACACGCCACCACAAAGAAGAGGGCGCTCTCCACAACTGACCTATAGAACATCTTCAGCATCTCACTACAGACATTGAATGACGCCAACCTTCTTAGGAAGTACAGTCGACTCTGTGCCTTCCTGCACAAGGCATCTGTGTTGGCAAGTTCCAAGGGAGAGTGAGAAATGGGGCCCTGGTGAGTTTAAAGTGAGTACAGGAACAAGAATCCCAATGAGTAAAGGGTGCACAGGGACTGGCACCCTGGTGTGTTAAAGGGATCAGGGGAATCAAGAACTAGTGAGCCAGAAGCCAAACCAGAACAGTCAAACAGGGAATTATTGAAGTTTCACGTATTTATCTATTTCCCAACTGCTCCAAGCTTAAAAGATTAAATGAGAGCCTTGCAGTCCTTTACTTTCTCTGACTCATCATACTGGAAAAATTAGTGATCTGGTGACAATTCCATGTAAAGGGTGTGCCTTTTCCTATTTCACAACATAGGGAAGTGTATCTTGATGTGCTCCAGGTCCCACAGCTTGTCTTGATTACACTTTGGTGTAGAGGGCACAGTTTGCAATTTACACAAAGCCTGGTACGATAGTGAAATCTGAAGAGGATAATAATAGACTAGAGAAAAAAATGGCAAGTTAAGTGAATCTGTGGCTGATGATATTTAACATAAAAGTGCAAAGTCTAATATTTTTGCTGTTTCAAAGGACAGCTGGAAAACAATGATTCCTTTGTACCTCTTCACGTTGCCAGGCTAATTATTGCAAAGGCCTTTGAGGAGCTGCAGCAAAGACTAAAAATAACAAAACAAAAGGAAATCTGAAATAAAGCTGAAAATGCTTGAAATGCTTTTCATCAACCTGAAACATTAACTCTGTTTTGCTTTCCACAGCACTACCTGATCTGCTGGGAGTTACTTCCTTTTACTCTTTACTCTGCTGAGGAAATTTACTAGAAGGATACCAGGCTGAGCCTTTTGCTCAACACCCATCAGTCAGATTTCAGAGCTGGAAGTTGGCACAGTGATAGAAACATATCTACCACTCTGAGCTCCGTTTTTCAAACTTTGTCAAATACCTAGTTCCATCCATTCCTCCACGGTTCTGACCTCTCTGTTGGACATTATTCACCATACTCATCTGAAAGTGGCACCAAGAGCAGAAGATGCCTTTGTTACTGTTGGGCTTGAAATTCTGCCCTGTGTTCGTTTAGGAAGAGAGACAACCAACACCGACCGGAATATTACAAAACTTGGGTTTATTGCAGAATTCGTAACTGGCACAGCGAATCCACGGAGTCGCTGGAGAAGGCGCGTTCCGTCTTCCCTTTACAATCTGCTCTTATTTATACCCCTTTTCCCCCCAGCACAACCCCCCGCTACATATTAGGTAATATCGGGCACTTGTGTCCATCTTATTGGCCCGATGCCATACACTCACGAGTTACCTGTTTCTTTTGTTTACTGAATCGCGTGACACTAGTAGTTTTGGTGTAGCAGAATCCCCAGTTTCGCTTCCCCCCTCCCTCGCATTCCGGTCTCCTAATATTACGTGAGCCACTCCTGACCTGTAATGGCAGTCTCGAATTAACCCTAACATTAACCCTAACATTACACATGAGTTTTGAAGTGCATTTCTTACACAAATATCTACAAATTCTGTACAAATCATCTCAATGAACTTCTTGTTCAACTGTTGCTTAGTAATTCATAGTAATCTCTATGACCGTTTTCTTCCAGACTTTCCTGTTCCTGTGGAAAGAAATTATTTTTATAGAATCTCTGTTTAAACTGTGATTTGTGAAACGTGTCAGTATATAAATACAAGGATACAAATGAAAAATAGTAGCTGCAGAACAGATAACACCTACCTGAATTGCAGAAGGAGCGAGCAAGTATAGATAATTCACATAGTAATGAATTTCAGGATCCACTTTTGGATGTTAGGCCTTTAAGGACCATGTTATCAGTGTGCACATGGATTGGTAACATGGCCCCCTGCAGGTGCCAATTAAACCTCTGCATTGCCTGATTCGGCAAAGCAATGTCCTGCTGAACTCTATCAGACGTTAAGCAAAATCTGTGAAGATGCTTCCAAAGGTGTACAAAGCAGATGTAACTGCAGAAAAATGGCTGGCAAATGAAGGGTAGAGAGTGGTTCTCTGCCAAAGACAAATATTTCTCATTTTGGTAGCACACATATGCAAGTGAAAACTCTTCTTCCTAAAGGAAATTGAGAGAGGAGAACTGATTACGTCAAGATACTACATACTACGTGACCACTTTACCAGCAGTGAGTGAACTGGCTATTTCCATGCCTCCACAGCAGTCTGTGGCAGAGCATTGCACAGATTCACCACTCTCTTGCCAAAAAAATTCCTCCTTACCTCTGTTCTAAAAGGTCACCCCTCAATTCTGAGGTGTTGCCCCCCAGTTCTGGATACCCCCACTGAAGGAAACATCCTCACAACATCCATCCTATCTAGTCCTTTCACCATTCAGTAGGTTTATAAAATACTACTCCAAGTACAGCTGGAGTAGTGTCTTATAAAGGCTCAGCAATATCTCCTTGCTTTTATATTCTATTCCCCTTGAAATAAATGCCAACATTGCATTTGCCTTCAATCTGAAAAGTAAACCTTTTGGGAGTCTTGCAAGAAGACTGAAGCCTCTCTACACCTCTGATGTTTGAACCTTCACCCCATTTAGATAATAGTCTGTAGTATTGTTTCTTTTACCAAAATGCATTATCATACGTTAACCAATACTGTATTCCATCTGCCACCTTTTTGCCCATTCTTGAAATTTGTCTAAGTCCTGCTGCAATCACATTGCTTTCTCAGCAGTACCTACCCCTTCACCTATCTTCATTTCATCCACAAACTTTGCCACAAAGCTATCAATTCCATCATCCAAATCACTGACAATGTGGAAAGTAGCAGTCCCAATTCTGACCCCTGAGGAACACCACTAGTCACTGGCAGCCAACCAGAAAAGGCCTTTTTTATTCCCACTCGCTGCCTCCTGCCTGTCAGCCATTCCTCCTTCCATGCCAGTATCTTCCCTGTAACACCATAGGATTTTATCTTGTTAAGGCACCTTATCAAATGCCTTCTGAAAATCCACGTAAGTGACAACTACTGACTCTCCTTCATCCTCCCTTGAGGAAAAGATTTGTCAGGCAAGATTTCCCTTTACAGAAACCATGCTGACTTTGACTTATGTCATCATTAGTCTCCAAGTACCTCAAATACTTGTCAACCTTTGAGGTTAGGCTAACTGGTCTATATAATTTTTTCTTTTGCCTTGTTCCCTTCTTAAAGAGTGGAGTGACATTTGCAAACTTCTAGTCCTCCAGGACTATACCAGAATCAAGTGATTCTTGAAAGATCATGACCAATGCATCCATGATCTCTTCAGCAACCTCTCTCAGTACACTAAGATGTAGTTCATCTGGTCCAGGTGACTTATCCACTTTAAGACCTTTGAGTTTTCCTTTGTAATAGCAATGGCCCTCACTCCTGCTCCCTGACACTCACAGACCTCTGACACACAGTTAATGTCTTCCACAGTAAAGCAGGATGCAAAGAACCTATTAAGTTCATCTGCCATTTCCTTGTCCCCATTACTCCCTCACCAGCATTGTTTTCTAGTGGTCCAATATCAACTCTCACCTTTTCCCTCTCACTGAAAAAACTTCTGGTATCCTGCTTTATATTATTGGTTACTCTGCTGTCATACTTCATCTTTCCCTTCTTACAGCTTTTTTACTTGCCTTTTGTTGGATTTTAAAAACTTCTCAATCATCCAACTTCCCACTCACTTTTGCTATCTTACATGCCCTTTCCTTGGCTTATCTGCAGTCCTTAACTTCCTTTGTCAGCCATGGTTGCCTACCCCTGCCATTTAAGAACTTCTTCTTCTGTGGGATATATCTATTCTGCACTTAGTGAACTATTCCCAGAAACTTCAGCCACCTCTGCTCTAGCATCATCCCCACCAGTATCCCCCTCCAATCCATCTGGCTAAGCTCCTCTTTCATGCCTCTGTAATTCCTTTTAGTCCAGAGGGTAGTGAATCTTGGAATTCATGGCCACAGGTACTGTGCAGGCCAAGTTATCAGGTATATTTAAGGCAGAGGTTGATAGCTTTGTGATTAATCAGGATGTCAAAGGTTACAGAGAGAAGGCAGAAGAATGGGGCTGAGAGGGATAATAAATCAGCCATGATGGAATGGCAGACTCATGGCCAAGTGTCCTAATTCTGTACCTGTGGTCTTATGTAGCCATGTATGTACCCAAAGCAATAATAATGAGTAACCTCACAAAATGGTATATAAGTAGTTCCATTTAAAATGATCACAAACTGCTCTTTGCTAATTTATTCTTAGAAGCTGGACTTCCTAATTACATTAACGCTGTATTAATATGATACTGTTTTCTTTTCAGTGATCTGAATCTCAGTGTCCATGTTTTCTTATTAGTGTGATTTTATTAACAAAAGTGACCCATTGATTGCTTTCTGGCAAGTGAATAAGTAAAGCTGATCAAAACATCAACATTGGAATGTCTAACCACATTTTCCTTGAGCTCTATGAAATCCTTCAAAAGGCCTGTCAGAGTTGCATGGAGCAACTCCAGATGTTGGTGAGATAACAATGTGCAACAGTGACATCCCAGGGAAACGGCTCATATGAAAGCTGGCTGGATTCTACGCAAAGGTCACACGTTGAATTGGCACCACTCTTGCTACACTGAATTTGTTCACCCTGGAGAATTAAGCAACCAAACTTAGTAGCAATTACTGCATAAACAGCGTGTAACTTGTTAACAAAAATACTTGAGATGATATCATGAATTTGTGTTTCAAAATTCAAGCAGTTTTCCACATGGGTGATAAAAAAGTGAATAAATATGAGTCGGAGGGCATATTAAGTGGGTGCAGTGCACCAGCAGTAGCTTTGAGTAATTAAGGAATACTTTGGATAACCCACCCAAGATTTACGAGCAGAAACTAGACACAGCTTTAAGCTCTCTGCAAATTTCTTTCTATGACTGTGACATGGTTAAACTAACCATTTATAGAGAACTTAAAGGGTCTTTTTAGGGACTCTTAGATAGGTACATGAAGCTTAGAAAAATAGAGGGATATGCAGTAGGGAAATTCTAGGCAGATTCTAGAGTAGGTTACATGGTTAGCACAACATTGTGGGCTGAAGGGCCTGTGAAGTGCTGTAAATTTTCTATGTTTCTGTGTTTCTAACTGAAGGTAGACAGATGCATTCAGAATTTATCAAGGAATGGTATTAACAAAGTAATATTAAAATCCACTGTTGAAACTGGCAACATCCAGTGCATGCTTCACAATCTGTGGCAGCTTTATAATAAATAATCATCCTCTGTCAGCAGTTTATCTCCTAGCTCATATACATGCTGATATTTCTGTCAAGAGTTGCTGTTCATTTGATGTAAGAATTTCTTTAAACTACCATTCAAGCCATTAAGAAGCAACCAAGCAGAGGGAAACCACTGTAAATATAGCAACAGAGAAGCCAGAAGTTACAATATCTCTTTGCTATCAACATGGCCTGAAGATAGTGGTTGCTTGACTTTCTCTTGAAGCTCTTGTTTAGTCTCCCCGTAAAATGCTGCTGAAAATTACCAACATTCAGTTGATGGTAATTATAAGGGAATAACATGTTGGAATATTTTAACTGTGACTTTGTTACTGCGGCAGCAGTGAAAATAAGAATCTAACTTTATTTTACTTGACTTCTAGAAAAGTTGGGCATCTGAAAGGAGAAAACAACAGAAACATAAAACCAGTTGCTACTGAACTGTGTCAAATAGACTGGCGGATAGGGCTCTACGTGAAAATATGCATCCAAAATGGACATTACTGTGAAATCTCTCATGAAGTTAAGGAAGAGTGAAATGAATAAATGACCACTGGTTATTGAGAAATTCTTTTATTAATTGACAGAATATGGAAGACTACCATTTATGGTGCATCCCTAATTGTCCCTGACTGAGAAAGCAATTATGAATAGGCCTCATTGATAGAACTGGGTAAGAATGACAGATTTCCTTCCCTGATTCCAAAGGCAATCAAATGGGTTCATAATTACTTAGAGTTATAGAAAAATGCAGCACTGAAACCATCTAGTCTGTGCTAGACCATTTAGACTGTCTAGTCCCATTGACCTGCACCAGACCACAGCCCTCCATATCCCTACCATCCACGTACCTTTCCAAACTTCCCTTAAACATTAAAATTGAGCTCACATTCAACACTTGCTGTGGAAACTTGTTCCACACTCATGACTCTCTAAATGAAGAAGTTGCTCCTTATGTTCCCCCTTAAACTTTTCACCTTTCACCCTTAACCCATGACCTCCAGCTGTAGTCCCATCCAACCTCAGTGGAAAAAGCCTGCTTGCATTTATCCTATCTATACCCCTCATAATTCTGTATACCTCTATCAAATCTCCCCTCAGACTTCTACCTTCCAGGAATAAAGCCCTAACCTATTCAATCTTTAGTTATAAATGAGGTCCTCCAGTCTCGGCAAAAGCAAATTAGGCAATTCAGACATTGTTTCAATGACATTAAAAATCTACCTAGACTCTTGATAGTCATATATGCCTTTGTTTGAAGGCCAGATTTAAAATGTTACCAATTTTGAGGCTAGATTTCGATCAATTCTCTTCCTGAGAAAGCTGAGGCATTAACAAAATTGCCAGGAGTGCATCAGCTTGATTTTTGGTGATGCTTTCCCAGCGGCATAATGTAGCTATGAAATGGATGATCCTTCTTAGTGTTGATGTTCATTCATACATCCACTGCAATTCATTGCAACTTGCACTGAATCATAGAGGAGCAGAATAAAATCAGGCCCTTCAGCCCAGCATGCCTATGCTGACCATCAACACCCATTTTTACACTAGTCCTACACTTATTTCATTTTCTGCACATACACATCAGCTCACTTCCTCAGAGTCAAGGGACATCAATTTAGAACAGAGAGAAAGAAGTTCTTGAGCCAGAGGGTGGGGAACCTATGAAATTCATTACCACAGATGGCTGTGGAGGCCAAGTCATTGAATATATTTAAAGCAGAGGTTGACAGGTTTTTGATCAGTTAAGGTGTCAAATGTTATGGGGAGAAGACAGGAGAATGGAGTTGGAAGGGATAATAAATAAGCCATGATGGAATGGCACTGCCGACTTTATGGACTGAGTGGCCGAATTCTGTTCCTAACTCTTCCCACTTTCTGCCAATTATCTACACTTTGGGGGAAATTGAGCACCCAGAGGAACATCAACTGGTCAGAGGGAGAGCTTGCAAACTCCACACTGAGAGTAGGGATTGAACACAAGTTATGGGAGCTGTGAGGCAGCAACTCTACTCGTTGCTTTACTGTGCCATCTGTGAACATCAGTATTGTATTCAGGCGAGGAAATGTTCTTGATGCAAAGTTTGACAGTAGACCTCTCATTAACCAGCATCCTTTACAGGTCTGTAGGAAGATGCAGACACATGAATAGAAAGCAATAGTTGTCCAGCTTCAAGGATAATGCCTCTGAACTAAATTAACCATAGGATATGAGATGCACATATTACCGTAGATTCCGGATTTTAAGCCGCTACTTTTTTCCCACATTTTGAACAGCTTTGAACTTTGCGGCCAATAATCCGATGCGGCTAATGCAAGGTTTTTTTCATGCCGCCTCGTAAACATTTTGCCTCGTAACAGTAGACCAATAAAATTGATGAGTAGTTCACAGAGGTCCAATGAAATTGTACGATAAATCAAGCGCACTTTCACAATTAAATTATTGTAAATCAGTCATTTGTACTCACCCTCATCAACATGGAAAACACTCGAAGCATTGTGCTACCTACCCTCTTAGTTTAAACTATATTTGTTTTCTGTACTACATCGCGGGATGCTATGACGACACACCCGGTTTCGCGGCGTCTTGTGGGAAAATGCCGTTTGCGATGAAACGGAAAGGAGGGGGTCGAGCGGCGGAGCGGCTTTGGATCTGAGCGAAATCTGCTTTTAAATGCCGTTTGCGATGAAACGGGACGGAGGGGGGAGCGGATTCCGCGAGCGGCTTTGGATCCGAGCGAAATCTGCTTTTAAATGCCGTTTGCGATGAAACGGAAAGGAGGGGGGGAGCGGCATTACGCGAGCGGCTTTGGATCCGAGCGAACTCTGCTTTTAAGTTAAAGGTATCAATAACTTTTCCTGGTAGGCTGCAGTATATATATTTTTTACCAGTCGTTAGGAGATATTGGAATGTTGTTCAGTAAAGAAGTATACGCAACGTATATTTAAAAGTAGCCGCGTACGGGCACGGTTCGAAAAAAAGCATTTGCAATATGTATTTGTTTTTGTTACCATATGGATTTAATTAAAAGTTAAAAAAATCCTCACGTGTAATATCTTTCTGTGTAAATATTACAACGTGGGACACCTGCGGCCGAAAATCCGGTGCGGCCTAAAATCCGGTGCGGCCTTTACATTTAAAAAAATGATTTTATTTCTAAAATTAGTGCCAGCGGCTAAAAATCAGGTGCGCTCTGTAGTCCGGAATCTACGGTAGGTTGGAGGTGCTCTCCAATTGATATCATGTTGGATCAAAGCTCGTATGTCCACTCTCCATTGTGTTCCACATTAAACTCCAAGGCTTCTATGTTCTATACTTTCTTGTCAGTACAAATGCTGAATCTTAACTAAGCATTTAATGATCTGTTTAAAATTCAACTCTGTAACAAGGATTTAATAAAGATCAATACTGAAGTGAAAAAGAAAACCAGTTTCTATTAAAATGCCCTAAGCAATGACGCTGAAATATGTACCATGGTATTAAACCATAAAAATTTATGGACTACTGCTGCCTCTAAATTTCCATGAGCACAGGAATATTAACTGTCTTCACCTCACCCAATGTTTGCAGAGCCAGAACTTTAAAATTCAACATTGAACATTCCAGAGTATTAAATTCAGTTTCCTGTCAGCAAGAATGAAAAGAAACAAATGAAATTCATTTTCTCATTAAGGCACAGACCAGAGCTTGCCGTAACACTTAACTACTTTGGGTAACTTCAGGCAAAACTTAAGTGCAAACACCTATTCCAATTGAAAGCAGCCTGCATGCTTTAGCTGAACGGGAGGCTGATGTCTGAACTGAGCAGACCTTACCATCACCTCTCAGTGAAAACCACCTTTTGGAAAATTAGCAATGTGCACCTATAGTTGGTGGAAAACTGAAATAATAAGTTTGTGCCCTGAGACAGTCGTATCGAAAAAATATGGTCTAAGAAGTACAATGAACATTGTAACTGACTTCTTGATTGAAAGAGAAATTTAAAGCAATGCAGATTTGAATCAAAATGTCAAAATTCTTGGCATAAGCATAATAGCTTCAGTATGCAAGCTTAATTCAAACTGTTTTCATTAAGTGACGGGAAATCGTTAATAGATAAAGCATTGGAATCCATTGCACTGAGTAACTGACAGAGCAATCCTGCAAGGTACCTGTAGGAAAGGAGTTTAGAGGTCATACATTTTAGTTCATGTGTGGGGAATATTTCAAGTTGAAGAATTAGTTTTTTTCCAATTAAAGGCTTAAACAAAAGACCTTCTAATTTTATTGGATATTTCCATTTTGTTTGGGGGTGGGGGGGGGGGTGTTGGTTGTATAACCCACTGTAGGAACACCCCTAGTCCATCTAAAGAATCTGCAGAGGTTTGTAGACTCAGCAGGCTCCATCATGGGCACAATCCTCCCACCATCAAGGACATCTTCAAAAGGCGATGACTTGTAAAGCAGGTACCTTTATTAAGGACCCTCACCATTCACATAGCCTCTTCTTATTACTCCCATCAGTGAGGTGGTACAGGAGCCTGAAGACACACACTCAACCTTTTAGGAGTAGCTTCTTCCCGTGTCATCAAATTTCTAAATGGTGCACAAACTCGTGAAAACTACTTCATTATTCCTCTTTTGCATGATTTACTGATATTTTATTGCAACATAGTATTTTTCTAATCTCTTGCATTGTACTGCTGCCACAAAACATTTCATACATCAATGATAATAAAACTGATTTTGACCAATCACTGATCAGGCAGGAGTTTAAAGGAAAGAATCTACAAAATGGTCTTAGCTGCTCCACAATTCACAATAAAGGCCAATAAAAATAAGATCTCTGAAGCTAAATGTGAATTAAGTTGCTGGAAGAAATCAGCAGGGAGGGTAAAATGGAAAAACATCTTCTATACTGCTTGGGTAGTTTATCACGCAGAGGTGTAAATGGTCAATTTTCCAATTTCAGTTAACCCACAAACTCACCTAGTTTTTCTTCGCCCTTGGTTCATCACTCCCATTCCATCCCCTCTCCCCCCCCCCCAATTCCATTGCTCTCCATATCCTCCCTATCTTGTTCCACCTATCACCTACCAGCCTCTTTGTAGCCCCCCCCCTCCCCCCCACACATACCTATTGTCCCTTCCACCACCACCACATACTGGTAATCTTTCCTTATTCTCTTTCAGCCCTACTATGGGATCTAAACCCAATGTAGACTTACCTTTTGCCTCCACAGATGCCACTTGACCTGTTGACTTCTTCCAGTATTCTGTTTTTGTTATATCAGATTTCTGCAGCTAATAAAGCCTCATTAAATCAGTGATTTAGGCATGCTGCAATTACGGCTTATCTGAGGGCAAGTCATCCACGCAGAAGATTTGTTATGAAGTCATCTGTCTTGGATATGTATTCCTGTTATTCTGTTTCTTGCCATAAGGTTAGGATATTGTGAAAGATATCTACTTCTCACAGATATCCTCAATTTAGCATTGTTGTCAATCAGATGCCATTATTAAACAAGTGTGGGTAATTAGTTGTCCAGTATCTAGTGAAGCATATGAAATTTAAATTTTGTTAAGAACTTTATTTTTTGCTATGAAAGAAACTTACTTGTCATTTTACAGTATTACATTACTCTATTAGGCCAGCACGGCATGTTTTGTTGTTTGTATTTAAAATGATTGGTATTGCTAAGAAACGCTCTTTAAAAACAAACGCTACTCTGAATTGAGGATGTTTTCAACAAATTGTTGTAAATAATCACCCTTATAAAACATTATTGGTTGCCAGCTATGAATACTGGCAATGACAGTGATACATTAAACAAAAGAAGCAAGCACAAAGTAATACCATAAACTTCTTAAATAATTTAATTGCAAAAGTGTTTTTTAAAAATATTTCTACAAATGCAAGAATGCATCATTTTTCACCATTAAATACATCTCAATATTTTAAAAAGTTTGCAAAATACTATACAGGTATGTTTCCAAAGTGACTGGAAGACAGCCATTAGATCTTTCTACAAAAGATTAGCCACCGTAAGGCTATTAGAGAAACAGTAAGGGGAATGATTACTCAGGAAGAAATGGTGGGCAATGGTTATTAAATCTCGCACCAAATTCACAGCAACGATAACTGAATGTTTTACCTTGATCACAGATGTCCCACAGACACCGTGAACTACTACAAATAACCTATCGCAACAATTTATTTTTACAACATTGTGTTATTTTACAGTACAAATTGGGATTAAGGGTCTACTTTTATGATTTAGAATTGCAGAACATTCAATTTTAACTTGCATTCCGCACATTTTTGCCTTGTCTATATACAATAAAGGCATATCCCATCTAGAGTGGCAAAATATACAGTCTGTATTTACTGTTTGAAGCCCACGCATTAACAAGGAAAATATCTGATAGTATGTACAAATGTACAGTCTCCTCTGCCACATTTTCTAAGTAAGAGAAGTTCTGTAGAAGAACTAAGGATGACTTACTGCAATATTAACTAAATTAAAAATGCTTATTGCCTTTCCATATTTTTGTTTCACTATTACAGACTTCACTCATTCGTTTACAAAGATTTTATCTGATTTTGAAAAAATAAAGTTTCCCGTCTTTTGGCAATGACAACAAAATTTAACAGCACTTGATTAAACAGATGGCCATGAAATTTTACAGTCATGTGTAGCCTCTCACTTTTCCTGACAGCTCTTACGGTTAAAGGTTCTAAATCATGTTGGCTGCTTAGTGTCTGCTTGCACAGTTCGAAAAGATCTGTTCCACTCTTGTCTCACAGGTGACGACTTCATAAATTCAGATGGAAGTCAAGGAAATCCCAATAATACACTCCAGAAGAAAGCCTCTATCCTACATTACAGCAGTTCTGAATCAATCACGTTCGCTTCATTGTTGAGGTTCTTGTTATCCATCTTCGCCCAGGCATTTTTGACTGACCTTTGTAAGAACTGTTTCTTGGCACCGTATATCCTTCACTTGTTACTGCACAGGTAGACCCAATACATCCAGCAATCTGTTTACTTAGAGTAACCATAAATTATAAGAACACCTGGGAAAACCAAGTGAAATCTTATATGCATAATAGCTGGGCATGAGTACTTTCATTTCCTCTCAAGGTATAATTATCTTGATGCCAGTATTCAATGTTCATGTGCCACACAAGTTGTGAAGGAAGGAAATTTTGGACCAAAAGGTGCAAGCACACCTTGAAGGCATTCATAGCTATTCCAATCTGGCTTTATTGCAAATTGAGAATTGGGGATTAGCTCAAGATTCAGCTATAAGGTTGCCACGCTATGTACAGCAATTTCTTTATTATTTTCTCACAGGTGGTACTTTGAAGGATGAGCTGAACATCAAATCTGTGATCCACTTAAATAAGACATCTTCAATATGAAGATTTAATAGGTACTAGCTTCTTGGCAGAACCTGCGTCCCTTGGCAATGTGCAACAGTCTTTGATAATGCCACAAGTTTGATGCAATAGGAGTAAAATTCCATGAAACAAACCAACTGCCCAAAAAAAAACTATTTTCAGACTGCATTCCTTTTTGGAGCCCTTTCAGACATTTTTCAATTCATGCTACAATTATCCTTGAACTGAGGGTTGACTTGAAACAATAGTTTTAGGTGCTCCACACAGGAATAACTGGAAACCAGGCACTGCACGCAATTATTCTATTTGACTTCAAACTTAATCATTTCCAGAGTTCCTTGCTGTCAGACCTGCACTGGAAGCGTCTGGTTCATCTGTAATCTCATGTCCTGAATGCTGCCGAGAATCTTCTTCTGGTGCCCAGCCAATGTGACTCCTATCCTCAGCAAGTCCCTGCAATAGAATGCCCATTAGTTACGTTTTCTTTGGCAAGATACTTTGGCTCCGATTCAGTAAAAGAAACAAAGATTGTTTAATAATTCAATGCTGATGTCCTCAAAATGTTCTACTTTTTGCCTCCAAAGCCATTCGTAAAATACAGTTTTCAAAATTTATGTGGAATGTAAAAGCAACATTTCACAAATGTCCTTCATGCATGAAATTATCGATTTCAGTTTACTAAACTACATTTGTTTTGTGCCACGTAGCTCCATTATCCAAAATTACTCTCTTTGAACATAAATTGGTGACTCTTGCATTATTTGTTTAATGAAAAAAATATGGCTAAGATTGCACTATGAAGCCTTTAAATACATTGGATTCAACTGATTTAACATCTCTTAAGAATTCTGAAAGCTATGTTTATTTTGGAAAAGGCACTGAGCTACCCTCTCACTATTTCTCAATACCAATTGCCCTTTTATTGACATTGTGTGTTTAATTCCTACTCTACAGAGTTAATTTTGAATTGTGGGTGAGGTGTGTGTATAGAAAAATACTGATCATTATTTAGCACCTTAAACCTCAGGTATAAAGCCAGAGGCTTCATATGCTAGGGTCAGTCTACGTTTTAGGAAAAAGGCATCTCCTGACTGAAATAGCTTCTCCACTTGTACTGATTTTGGCTCAGCCTCAGTTCATAACAAAATTTATGAACTGGCTGGTGAAAGTGAGGAGGGTAATACTTACTCTGCTGTCATCTGAGCAACCAAGTCGAAAGAGGTGAACCCAGCATTAATAAAATTCTCCTTGTACCGACCCATTTTAATTGCATCTAGCCAGTCTCCCACTGTGGTGAATGTGGTGTAGTCAGGAACAGTACGATCCAAAAGAGGCTGAGAAGGGCTGTGGAGAAGATAAGACAAAATCAGTCCACATCTTAAGCCCTGCATACATCAGTATCCAGAGTGAGTCTGGAACAAGTCACTTCCGGTACTGAAGATGATAAGGATCATTTCAACTATGTACTTAAAGCAGTTCAGGTCTGATCCTTGATAGCTGACTGTGCATATCTGTACTGCTTTAAGATGTGATGCTGATGAAAGGGTGACAGCAACTGCCTCTGATGCTTCCTGTCTGCCTTCCGCAATTCAAAGTAACTATGAAGTAAATGTGTTAAATTAGGGTCCTCACTCTGAATCAGTGAACACAATACTATGTTTTTCTTGACCAGAAAGATTATTTATGTTGCTCATCTGTGTCAACTATCATGCCTGCCTATACTTCTCCCACTTCTAGCCCAACTCATTCAAATAACTGTTCAGATTCCTCTTACAAGTTGTTACTGTTCCTGCCTCCACCACCTCCTCTGGCAACTCACTCCAGATACCAATTACCCCAAATATGCCTCTCAGATCTCCCATTCTGACATTCCTATCACAGGAAATCAATACTGTGTATCCCTCTCATAGTTGTTATGTCATCCCTCAACATGCTTTGTTCTGGGGAGAATGGACCGAGCCCCTAGAGTTCTACAGTGTGGAAAAAGGATCCATGGCTCATCTAATCCATGCTGAACAAGCTGCCTACCTGAGCTAAACCCATCTGTCACAGCTTTCTCAACCTCTCCTATCCATGTACCTTCCTAAATGTTTTTCAAACATAGTAATCCTCTCCCTCCTGATAATTCAAGCCCTCTACTCTCTGTGAATCTCTTCTGAACCTCTCCAGCTTAATTACATCCTTCCTCGTGTGGTCACAATATCCTCACACAATACTCCAAGTCCAGCTTAACTAGCATTTTGTACAACGGTAAAATGACATCCCAAATCCTCTCCTCAATGTCTCGGCAAATGGCAGCAGGCATGCTATGCAGTTTACACTACCCTCGTTACATATATTCACATTTTCAGGGATTTATGTACAGTACCTCAAGGCCCCTCAGTTCAACAGTATTCCCCAGGGCCCTGCTTATTTGCTGTGCACATCTTGCTCCAGTTTAACTTACTAAAATGCATCAATTTGCACTTGACGGAGTTAAATTCCATCAGCCATTCTCTTGCCCACTTTCCAAATTGATCTATATCCTATTACAGCTTTATACAACCTTCTGCACTGCCCACTACATCATCAATTTTAGTCTCCTCTTAAAACTTACTAATCGTGCTATGTACTCTTACATCCAAATCACTAATAAATATGACAAACAACCTGGGGCACACCAGAGATCACAGATCTTAATCTGAAAAACAACCCTCCACTTACACTCTCTGTCTTCTATCACCAAACCAATTTTGTATCCAATTTGCTAACTCACACTGGTTGTAAATTTCCAGACCAGCCGACCATGAGGGACCTTGTCTAAGCCCTTAAGTCCATGAAGCCAACTCTCAAGATTTTGAAAACAAAGCTGCCACTATTTTACCTGTTAATATCTCACAGGATCATCTGCGTCTGATTGAGAACACCCCCCACCCCGCATTTCTCCAAACATAGATATGTAGAGTTGGTCCATACTTAAACTCTCCACAATAAATATAGCATCTCCAACTCAGGAAAAAATCTTCCATCATCTCCAAGGCAAAAAAAAAATCCTCTCCTAGAAACAGAGAACATGTAGAACCTCACATGTGGTCTCACCAGTATTCACACCTATAACAAGATCTCCAACTTTTCTCCAAGTCCCTTGCGATAAAGGCCAACATCCCATTTAATTTCACGTGTTTGCCATACCTACGTGTTTAATCGTGTACCAGGATTCCCAAATCTTCAGTAAACTCACATCTATTAGCATCTTTTTATTCTTCTTAGCTACGTGAATGATCTCAAATCTCCTCACATTTCACATTGTCATTGTCACATCCAGCACTTAACCTTTCCATGTTCCTTTTGGATTCTTTGCATCCTCCTCATACCTCACTTTTCCAGAAATATTTGTGACTAAATCAATGGAGGAAGAAAATGAGTATTTTATTTTTGTTCAAGACTGAAAGTAACTTCAGTCCTGACCGTTTAGCAAGTGGAATTTTCCAGCTATATATTTATGCTATAACATGTAAGTAGGGAGCAGAGTTTTTGCCTTGGCTGTGTGTGTACTCTTGTGCATAATTTTGGAACTGAGCCTGGGCTGGATTGACAATGTTACTCAATTCTATATAAATATTGGTTGCTGACATCTTGAACTCCTTAAAAGTATCTTCAAAGAGAATGATTGTTCGGTTTCATAACAGGAGAATTCAGTTTAATATTTTTATATTCTTTGACTGATTATCTTTAGATGGAACCAAAGTGATTTTATTGGGATTACTTTATGTAAAACAATAAAATAATGGATGCTGTCCTGCATTAACACCATTAGGATATAAATTTCAGTAGCTGAAAAGAAAACATTAAAAATGTAGCTATAGCACTTATGCCTCTGGACATGAAACTGAACTGGACTATAATGCTGATATTTATGATAAATACTGAAAAGCTGTAATTAAATAATTAAAGTTTTTCAGTTGAATCATGTGAGAACAATTGGTGATGAGGACATCAGGAAAGAATTTAATGCATAATTTCTTTGAACGTTATATCGAGATTAGTTTACTTTGGACACATAAAATGTTTTATGAGTGAAAGCTGCCAGAATATTCCAACCAAGGCATCCTTAGGAAAGATTCAAAGATACCATAATGACAAACAGACCACACAAGAAAACGATGAGAACTCTTGATGAAAAAAATCATGTCATGATTAGAAACTTTGCTCAATAAATCAACCTGCCATATAAGACAATATTGAAATTGTTCTGTTAATTAACAATGCTACTCATTATACACATGCACTAAAAAGCAAAAAAAAAACCCTTTGGATATTTGGGAATGCAGGCCATATCACTACCAGATGAACACTTAGAGCCAGGAAAAGGATATGGAACAAATCAAAGATGGAGCAGATGTACTGTTACTTAAAAAATATATATGGAATTTGCGTCTCTGCACCTCCTTGCAGGGACTAAAAGCATTTTCTCATGAGCAATGTCTTTTCTGCCTTTGTCAATGGAGGCCCTGTCTCTTCCAGACCACCAATAACCCTCCTAAATTGCCATTTCATTTCTCCCTGTTAATTTTTCACATTGTGGGACATATTGCCTCTCCGACATGTTCCAAATCACTACATAGCATAGGTGAAAACTGACATGGTCAGTTAGGGCACATATTTCATTAAGTTCCACCTCCAGCAATATTTGTATCAAAATTAGATTTGTGGGAATCTAGCTTATGTCTTTTCTCCTTATGCATGATGGTAGACAGAAAATAGCAGATATCTTTGATCTTCCAGCAAACAAGTACTAAACAGAAATTTTAAAAAATCATCGGTTCCATCCTTATCTACCAACGTTTCCATTATTTCTAACAACACTGCAGTTTCATTGGCTTTTTCCAATTCTGTCCTCCAACTCTGCTACCCATCCCCCTTCACACCATTCCCCACTCCTGTCCGCTGCAGAGGTAGTTAGTTTTCAAGTGTGAACGTAATATGATCCAGCAGGCAATTCAAAGATGGAGAATCACACAATTCTCATATATCTGTGAACAGCAGTGCAGACTTTTCAGCATGGTGAAAACATTATGAATGCAAGCCGCTCTTTGTACTTCTGTACTTCAAAAACAACTGACTCAGTCCTCATTGAGGACTGATGTTTAGACCTGAGGACCCCTTGGAATTGAGACGCACCAGTTTTGGTTACATAGGAAAAATAGTTTGTACTGACTCATATCCCAATAGCACTAAGCAAATCTTCTCATGGAGAAGGGTCTCAGCTTGAAATGTCAGCTGTTTTTTTCCCTTTCCATAGATGTTCATCTGCTGAGTTCCTCCAGCACTTTGTAAGTATTTCTCTGTTGGTCAGACATAGTGCTTGAGAAGCAAGCTGTGGAAAAAGATCTGACAAGTGTTAAGATTGTGGGTGACAGGGACAGGATACTTGGGCTTAGCTGTGATGGTGAACAAGGCTTGAGGGGAATCATACTTTAGTGTCTGAGTTGTCAGTAGTTCCTTCAATGTGGAACTCATGGTTGTCCCACACCAAACCCACAAAGAAACTGGCTAACTATCCTTGCAGACAGGACATTAAAGTGGTGTTAGGTCCTTACTTACTCATGTAAAGGCCTTGATATCAATTATTAGTTAAGTTACTTAAACCTTGCACACTAATTAAAAGAATTAAAACTCACCAACAGTGAGAGTTGGAACATGCCAAACTCCTATCTACTAGGAAGAGCACAGGAATGGGTATAATGTTCTTATTTTCTGCCCAGATATCACATAGTCAATGTACACTTCTCAGAAAAGACTTAAGCACATTTTTTACCCATCCATATTGAGACCTCAGTAATCTCGGGCACACAGAAAGAACATTACATGGCTGCACATCTCACCTCCCAGCCAAACACCATTGGCTCCAACTTCGCTTTCATTAGCTGTGTCATCTACTTTCCTCCAATTTCAACTTCTTAAACCTAAATAACTTGTACATTAACTTTTACCAAGATGTACATTTTAAAAAACTTGCAATTATAATGAATGAAAGCAATATGTAGACAAAAATAAAATAATTAATTACACCAGGAAGAATGGAGAGGTTTTATAAAGTATGGGGTGCAGGAAAACAGAGAATTGTACACTAAATATTTCATGATGGTGGAATAAACTGAATAGGCTACTAGAAAAAACATACAAAACCTTATAGTTTCCATAAGTAAAAGAAAAGGAGTATAAAAGCAAAAGACTTTCAAAAATTCCTGTTTAGGCACCCTACTGTGGTAAAAGTCCAGGCTTCATATTTTGCGATGTATACTAAGATCTCGGAATGCAAAGGATATTTCCAAGAATGGTATCAGAAATGATATTTCAGTTGTTTGGTCAGACTTAGACTTCTTCACTTTCAAGAAAATGAAGTTTCATGGGAGATTGGATCAAAATGCTCAAACTTAAGTTCTTTTTTTGAAAGAAGAATCTTTTTCTATTGGTAAGTATCATCAACAGAAATCACACATGGAAAGAAAATGGTAAAAGAACTTGAGGCAACTTGAGGCCAAAAGAATTTCTCCATCAGTTGTTGTGGTTGGAAAGGGTGATGGGTGCGGATGTAATAATAAAGAAATTGGATGACAAGCTGAAGAAAAAGTGCAATGGGGAAAGAACAGTGAAGGAGACTAACATGAAAAGAATCTATCCAAAGAGCAGATACTGGAATAATAGGCCAAAATAAACCTTCTGTGCAATTTGGTTGTTCTAATACGAGTGACAATCCTACATGGTGAGAAAGAGCATTCCTCTGTTGCAAAATGGAATACTGCACAAACAAACCTCACCTTGTTTGTTTGCTTTTCATCAGAGTGCCAGAAGAGGAGAGGAATATAATGCAGCATATTCAGGAAAATCTTCAGGAAAAGATAATAACAGAAAATGAAAGTTTATTGTGTAAAACTATTAGAAAATTGGCATAGGAAGGGATGATTGAATAACTGCTAGTTTTACTATTTGACGGATGAAGAATGATCTATAAAGGATGAACCTGAAGTTCACTTCAAGGAAAAAAATGCAGTTCAATAAAACTTTCTGACAGTAGCAGATGAGCTTAAAGGTCAATTAATCGCAAGGACTGGATGGGATTGATTCTCAGATGCTCTGGTAGGCAAGTGAAGAGATTGCCAGGGTCTATATATATTCATCTCAAGAGGTCTAGAATATAAGAGCACAGGAGTGATGCTAAGGCTTTATAAGGCACTGGTGAGGCCTCACCTTGAGTACTGTGAACAGTTTGGGCTCCTCATCTAAGGAAAGATGTGCAGGCATTGGAAAGGATGCAGAGGAGATGCACAAGGATGTTTCTCGGAATGAAAGGGTATTCATACAAGTAACGTTTGATGGATCTGGGTCTGTACTCACTGGAATTCAGAAGGATGGGGGGGGGGGGATCTCATTGAAACCGTTTGAATTTTGAAAGGCCTAGACAGATGTGGAAAGGATGTTTCCTGTGGTGGGGGGAGTCTAGGATAAGAGGGCACATCTTAAGGATAGAGAGCCATCCATTTAAAACAGAGATGCGGAGAAATTTCTTCAGCCAGAGGGTGGTGAATTTGTGGATTTTTATTACCACTGGCAGCTGTAGAGGCCAGGTTGTTGGTTGTATTTAAGGCAGAGACTGATAGGTTCTTGATTGGACACAGCATCAAAGATTACGGGAGAAGGCTGGGGAGTGGGTCTGAGGAGGGGTAAAAAGGATCAGCCATGACTGAATGGCGGAGCAGACTCCATGGGCCAAATGGACTAATTCTGTGTCTATATCTTATTGTTTTAATCACATCTTCTGCAAGTAAATCAAAAACAAGCTGCTGAAGGTACTCAGTGGGTCAGGTAGCATCTCAGGGCAAAGAAATAAACAACGTTTCGAGTTGAGACCCTACATCAGAACAATGCTAGCAATCCTTGCATTTTGTGTCCAAGCTGAAGATTCTATAACAAAGATTGGCCCATTATTACTATTCATAGACAGACCAGACGTCAACCCTGTCTTCAAAGTTCCTCTTGTATCGTTGTTGAACTTACTTCTTCATTCTATGCATGGCAAAGTTATATTTTTTAAAAATCTCATTACTTCAATGATCATGACATTTATTACATCAGATCATTTTGCAGTTATTTGAGTTTTGACATGTAAAATAAACAGATGGTTTCAGTTGAACGTTTCATCCCTATTAGTAAAACTTGAAGAAGACTTAATCTAATAATGGTTTCAAATTATTTATTTAAACATTTATTAATATGTACGAGTCAGACTTTCTGAAAGTTCTTTGTTTATTCCCAGTAGCAATTTTTCAGGTGTGTGTTTCCACCGACCTAATCAGTGCACCTTGTTTGTAATCCTCTATTTTACTTCAGTTGGGTTTCTTATCTGTCTTATCAACTGAGGGTCACTTGACCTTTTAACCTTTTGTTCAAAACAAAAAGGTCACATTATTATTGCTTCCTGTCTTTCACTCATCAGGAAGGAACTGGATGCATGGGCAGAAAGAAAAGCTCCAGTATCTCTCCATTTACTGAAGAGAACTCATTGTTTCTTGTGGTCCTACAGGTTGGCTTGCATGACGGACATTTATACCAAAGCCCATAAGATAACCAGGGTCGTGACCTCTACAGACTCCCTGCTTGAACAGCAGGCGCCAAAGATCAAGATATTGAAGTTCGTCACTTAACATGAAAGCACTTCTCTGTATGTTGGTGAATGAAATGCCTTTTGATTAAATTGTGTCCCTTTCAATGCCATCTCCAAAATGATTAAACAACGATTATTTTATCAAATATAGGTGATTAAAAGCTGTGAAATTTGTCAATATCCAAAGCTGCATGATCTCATCTTTGAAACAGTATTTCTACCTTGCGATAAGACTTACCCTGGATTTGAAGCGGAGACTACCTTCAGGCTAGCTGCATTCCTGATGAGTTTATCCAGTGTGTTCACAATCTGGGTAAACTTTGGCCTGTTGTTGCGATCTTTCACCCAGCAGTCTAACATCAACTGATGAAGGGCAGTTGGACAGTCCATTGGAGGGGGCAAACGGTAGTCTTGTTCCACAGCGTTGATAACCTGAAAAGGAATGCACAATGTTAGTTGTCAGGGCTAGGCAAGGGAATGCACATGCACAAAATGTCACCCTCCTTGTATCAGTGAACACCAGCAGCTTGCCACTGGGTCAATTCTAATGCTAGGGATGAATTTAGTACGTGACCATCTAGGTTCACCTGGGCACACAGTCACTCATTGCGATACTGTGAGGTAAAATATATACTCAGTGTGTAATTTAGGGCCAGTGAGCTTTACTGATGATTTCACTTGGATTTTGATTTCACTTTAGATTTAGATGCACATGGTAATCTGAATTTCTAGTTAGATACCAACATTTATATTCATGCTAATACATAATGCACAGGGGGGGGGGGGGGGGTGGAGGCCGATTGGGACACCAATGCCCTTGAACAGAAAATCCTACAAAAAATTACCAGTCCATCACGGGTAAAACCTTCCCTTCCAGTGATCACATCTGGATGGAATGCTGCTGCAGGAAAGCATTATGAGGGACCCCCACCACCCAGGTCATGCTCCCTTCTCGCTGCTGCCATCAGGAAGAAGGTACAGGAGTCTCAGGGCACAATACAAGATTAAGGAAGAGTTATTACCCATCAACCATCAGGCTCTTGAACCAATGGGATACCTTTATTCAACTTCACTTGCGCCATCACTGAACCATTCCCACAACCTATGGACTCACTTTCAAGGACTCTTCAGCTCATGTTCTCCATATTTATTGCTTATTTATATATTCTTATTTTTATTAATATTTTCTCTTTTGTTTTTGCGTAGTTTGTCGTCTTTTGCACATTGGTTATTTGTCTGCCCTGTTGGGTGCTGTGTTTTATTGATTTTATTTTGGTTCTTGAATTTATTGAGTACGTCTGCATGAAAATGAATCTTGGGGTTGTATATGATGACATGCATGTACTTTGATATAATAAATTTACTTTGAACTTTGAATCAAAACACAACAATTGCCCAAGCCACTCCAAATCTGAGATAGCAGACTGTACTCAAAATAATTCAGTATCAATGCAGGAAAATGTACACAATAACGAACTCAGCAAGTCAGGTAGCATCTATTGGAAGAAAAACAGAACAAATGAAGGGTCTCCAACCTGAAACATTATCTGTTTCTCTTAACTTGATGAATGTTTCCAGCATTTTCTGTTATATTTCCAATTTACAGCAACCACAATCTCGAAAAAAATACCTATAGTAACGTTTGCTTAATATTATGAGTGAATGTGTCACAGAAAAAAAGTTTGCCTGCTGTCAGTTCAAATACTTACATCTTGGTTCGACATATCCCAGTAGGGTCTCTCCCCATATGACATTACTTCCCACATAACAATTCCATAACTCCACACATCACTGGCTGAGGTGAATTTGCGATAGGCTATTGCTTCAGGGGCTGTCCATCTGATAGGGATTTTTCCGCCCTGGTAAGAGTAAAGAGCTCTGTTTAGCCTACTTGCACTTGCAACAGTCTCAATTCAAGCTCAAATCAACATTAAATACTGTAAATGTTACTCAAAGTGAGCAGCAAGCAATTTTCAGCAGAATCCTCCACCTAAATGCCATGTATCAGAAAATATCATGGTCTAAGTACAATTCCATTCCCAAAGAAAAATTGTGACAGTTCTAAATCAATAGCTGCAAACAGGAGATTATCAGAGGATGTGTATTTTGGCTATCCCCATGATATATATTCAATTCTCAGTCAGACTTTTAAACAGATCCCCAGCAAGCACAGCCAGGTAGTTATCTCGATATGTCTGCCATTTTTACCTAACAATGTATGAAATGTACCGTTCACTCCTGCTGCTGCAGCTCCTAAAACAGTTCGCAAAAACACAGGGGCACTGCTACTCCTGCATGTCCTGAAATATATTATCTTCAAAATCTTCCCAGGCTGTCCTCAGGTCTTCCCACCCTCTCTATTTAAATCTGCTCCATTCAGAGCAAGGCTGTATGTCGCCTAGCTGGCAAAAGTTGTGTTTAAAAAATCCATCTCATGCAGGGAAGGAATGGTTGCTATTGCTTCTCACTCCAATCAAAATGCACTTCTAATCGCATGGGCCAGAAAAAGAATGGCCCAAATTTCTCACCCACAGAAATACAAGAATCAACAGCTCACAGCAGCTTTATCAGTAGACTGGAATGCTTCTAACGTGTGCCAGAATTAAAAGAAAATAAAACAGCACTTGGGCTGAAAGTTAAAAGGACAGGATACAATAAATAGTTCTATCATCTGAATTTTCAGATTTTTTTAATGATTCACATCCACCCTAATTTACAACAGAACTATCTAATTTCACTGAAATTTCTCGAATGTTTTCATAAATTGACAAGGAAATGCATGCAACTTAACCAGTCTGGCCCTCACCAGAGAGCTTGTGTAGGTTGGATCAGCTGCATCATCCTCCAGGAACCTCGACAAGCCAAAATCAGACACTTTACACACTAAGTTACTGTTGACGAGAATGTTCCGGGCTGCCAGATCTCGGTGCACGTAGTTCATTTCTGACAAATACTTCATCCCAGCTGCAATGCCTCTCAACATGCCAACCAGCTGGATTACTGTGAACTGTCCATCATTCATCTGCATGGCAAGCAAAATAACAACCGAGGTCAAACATTCAACAAATAAAACATATTACAGATTCTGTTTCCATGAAAGCAGCAAAAAAAAAAGAGCTCAAGTTTCTGGGGACATTCCTGAGGTAACCTTATGAAACAAAAAAAATTGAAATCTTTGAAGCAGGTGACCATGCAGAGCACACCTGCAGAGTCTCACAGAAAGAAAAGTGACAAGCATGATACATTAAACCCCAACAGGACATTCCACTTCAGTTTTGCTTATCTAGGAAATTCCATTATTATTATTATATACTGCTGTGGCATATTTTGTCTAAGCTTAGAAGGAAGTTGGTTAAAAAACACAGTTGGCCAAGCAGCATACATGGAGAAACAGGGCAAAGGCCTTTCATCGCAGCTATTTTATGGGAGCCAATGTTCATCAGTGAGTTGTGTATTGTCATGTACTTGTGTTTATTAGGTGCCTTGGTCAATTGTGTTGACCAAGCAGCATCTCTACTTTCTGCGAAGGCTGAGGAAAATCCATGTCCCACCCCCCATCCTCATCACGTTTTACAGGGGTTGTACTGAGAGCATCCTGAGCAGCTGCATCACTGCCTGGTTCGGAAATTGCACCATCTTGGATCGCAAGACCCTGCAGTGGATAGTGAGGTCAGCTGAGAAGATCATCGGGGTCTCTCTTCCCGCCATTACAGACATTTACACTACACGCTGCATCCGCAAAGCAAACAGCATTATGAAGGATCCCACGCACCCCTCATACAATCTCTTCTCCTTCCTGCCATCTTGGAAAAAGCACCAAAGCATTTGGGCTCTCACGACCAGACTATGTAACGGTTTCTTCCCCCAAGCCATCAGACTCCTCAATACCCAGAATCTGGACTGACACCAACTTACTACCCTCTACTGTGCCTATTGTCTTGTTTATTATTTATTGTAATGCCTGCACTGTTTTGTGCGCTTTACACAGTCCTGGGTAGGTCTGTAGTCTAGTGTAGTTTTTTTTCTGTGTTGTTTTTACGTAGTTCAGTGTAGTTTTTGTACTGTTTCATGTAGCACCAGGGTCCTGAAAAACATTGTCTCGTTTTTACTGTGTACTGTGCCAGCAGTTATAGTCGAAATGACAATAAAAGTGACTTGACTTAACTTTTGTGTTCAACCACTGCAAGGAAACAGAAAGCAGGATCTACTTACCCTGAGGAAGGAGTCCAAGGCACCGTTCTCCATAAACTCAGTAACAATCATGACAGGGCGGCTTTTAGTCACCACTCCCTCCAAGTGGATGATATTTGGATGATCAAATTGTCCCATAATACTGGCTTCACTGAGGAAATCTCTTCTTTGTCTTTCAGTGTACCCAGCTTTAAGCGTCTTTATTGCTACAAAGATTTCTCTACGACCTGGAAGTTTAAGGCGCCCTCTACATACTTCTCCAAATTCACCTGCATAGAGAAAGAGAAATTAAATTTCAAAATAAGCACTAAGAAAAAAATTGATTAATGTAAATATATTTTAGTATAAGAGAATGTCAATGCCTTTTAGTCTACCTGCTCCAATTACTTCTTCGATTTTAACACAGGATACGTCGATTTCCTTCGCAAATTCTCTGACAGCTTCATTTGGATCTTCATAGGTGAAAGGATCAATATACACCTTCATTCCTGGCGTGACTGTGTGTGTAAAGTGGTAATTATCATTAAAAGGACAGCATGTTCATATTTTCTAGATTAATGATCAGCTCAGGTATGCTAATGTTCCAGAAAGCAGACTTAGTTGTGTGTTGTTTGAAAGATATTAAACCTAAGTAAAGAAAGCTAATTTTGGTGGCACATTTGGCCCATCGAACATTTGGGAATGATGGCCCTAACAGTTATTTTCAGACTAGAACAAGTTCATGCTGGTTCAATTATTCTCCACTGCTGCCACCATTGTCTTGAAAAATGACTTGTATAAAATTGTTGTTGTGGAAACAGAAGATATAAACCAATGCTCCTTCTAACAAACTGTACCCTATATTCAGCACCTAGAGAGGGCAGGGTCATTAAGGTAAACACCCTGGAATGTAAAACATTGTCTATAGATTTACAACAGATGAGGCAAATTTATTGAAGTTAGTGCTGAATCTAATTTTGACTCATTCTAAAGCCTTTTGATTTAATCTGCACAGCACTGATTTAGACCAATTTCTACTCTAATGTACTTCTCATAGAAAGAAGGAACTTACTATGGCCAGTGCTATATTGCTGGAGCTTCTCTGTGTACTCGGACTCTGAGCCACCTCCACGCTTCCTTAATATGAAACAAGATAAAGGGTAAGCTTTATTGTCATTCTCAAATATAAGATACACATAATGAAAATTTATGTGCAAGATTTTTTTCTAAATAAATTAAAATATTAACATTACCTGATACAAACAAAAGCAACAACCAACACAGCTACAATAAAAACCAGGCCTGCGGTAGCAGAACCTACAATCAAGGGGAGTTGTTCCTGTATGCTTTTAACATTCTCACCTAAATGGGAAAAAAATTGGAAGTTTTAGTTCAGAATCCAATGAATGGTTTCACAAACACAATGACCATAAAGGAAATGCAGAGCTTTAACGATTTATGTATTATTTTATTTCACACAAAGGGATCATCCTTCTTAACGCGCACCCATCATTCTGCACAAGAATGTATTATGTTAATAAAATCATTTGACTGATAGTACCACTGAACAATAACTATGTAAAAATTGAAGAGACCTTGATTATGCTTAATTATGTAAAAACTGTAACACAGTTAATAATGTTAATAATTCACAGCAAATAATTTCATTTCACATCTGGATATAATTCTGTTGAGTACTGTTGGCCAAGCTCCAAATAAAATGGACATACTTTCCGAGAGCGTCTGGAAATCTACAGTTTCACTGTACTTCCCATATCCAGCCACAGTCCTGGCTCGCACCTGAACTCCATAAAAAGCAGTTGGTTTTAACCCATCAATACGGATGGTATTTTTTTGACTTGTAATGGTTGATGCTGTTGACTCATCATGGTCCTGGAATGAAACAGATGTATTGAGGAATGTAAATGTCAGCTTCGAAACCTTAAGAGATTTTCCATCTCGTAATACAATATTGACTTAATAAGGAAAAGCGGGTTTGTGATAAGAGTTCATTATAGTGAAAACAAAATGTTAGTTGCGTTATTGAACAGGAAATGCAAAATGTTTGGGTATTATTCTACACCTAACCTTTGAAAAATTGTTCATTTTCTTTTGGAGGAAAGTACAAAAATACATCACCTTCCAACAAATTTAAACAACTCTACAATCTGTTTTCACTCCACACCAGTCAACTGGACTGCACTCAATTCATTTGGAAGAATTACTGGCAAGACAATGCTTCAGCGGTCTGGGATTAGCAAAGCCAAAATGACATCATGCATCGCACAGCTCTTACAATCATCCATGGAGTAACTATACCTTTTCACGGTATTTCAGCTCATAGTCCAGAATTATACCATTAGGTTTTTCAGGAGCAAGCCATGAGAGAGTCATACTGTCTGAAGTGGCACTCAACAAATGCACCATAAGAACAGGAGAAGGAGCTGCAAAGAAACATAAACATTGAATATTCCCAACCTTTTGTTTCTGAATTCACATCACCAAGCCTGAGGAAGATTACTGTTCAGAAATAAAAGATTTTTTACCCCACTGTTTCTGGACTGGCTTTTTAAAATACATCTATCCAAAACAAATTCCACTGTACTGTTCTCTCGCTCTCCCCCCACAACATTCTTTCGTCCTCTGTTTCAATTATGAGGCAAATTTTCCATTACGGACACTGGTTCAATCAAAGAAAAACATTCACAACTCTAATAATTTTAAATTAGAAAAACGTTCCAACTGATCAGCTCAGTCTATTAACTATGGTTTTACATATGAAAATCATTCGACTTCTCTGCCAGAGGAATTAGTCTTTTACTGTATATGTTTTTCATGAATTTAAAATCTCAAATAAGCCTCGTAAACACTGCTGCTTATCTGTTTCTGGCACTTAAAAAGTGCAGATCTTGTCCATTGTTTAAGACCACAATTCAATGAAAAATTACATTTGTTCAATCATAAGGAGACATTCATTTATGAATCCAGAGTAACTGCACATTTTCATGAGTGAATGATGAAAGTGATGTGATCATGAGGTAAATGCTATGGTTATTCCTCACATCTCATTACACTCAAGGCATATTCTATATATAACACAGGCATTTTGTTCACAACCAAAAATACATTTCTCTAATTATATTCTGAGCACCATAAAAATGAAGGAATTAATCTTTTTAAAAAATTTGCAACAGAAGCATTTAAAATATTGTCAAATTACTTTTCATTTTTAAACAGTGAATTGACTTGCTTTTAACTTACTGATCTGATACTGTAATCCACTTCAAGTGATTTAACCTCATGTTTTTATACGGGGTTTCGTGGATCTATGAGCACAGAGTAAACTCCATCATCCTATTTAAAGCCCGGCTATTTTAAAAGTTTTAACTCCAGAAAAAAGACGAGAGATTTCCTCCATCTACAGCTCCTGCTGTCCAATTCCTCTAATCCAGTCACACAACAATAGAAGCTAATACCATCAATTAAACACCAATCAAAGGACAAATTACATACATACTGCCAAGCGCTGAGATTCCCCTAAAGGCCTAACCCAGAACACAGCCATCTCGCAGGACATAATTACAGCCATGGCATCTAGTACCTGGACTGCCAGTATGAAATCCTGAATGACAAAACCTGACGGCATCCCACCAGCTGCTTCAGGCAACGACTTAGCTAGTCCCCTAACTTCGTTTAATTGTGCCTGACTTATAATATTAAAAAGTGCCAAATGAATGAATATTCAGGCACTAATCACTGGACAATAAGCTACAATACAAAAGAGGGGCTTAACAGGAAAGTCAGAGAAATCCTAACCCTCAGGATGACCACCCTCAAATAAATCCCTTTTCTTAAGGGTGGAGAACTTTCAATAATTGGAGTCAGAGTTTAAGAATCTCTGGCATTGTTGCTCTTGCAATATATATCCTTCGTGTAGTGCCAGAGTCAACAAATATAGCATAACACAATATATATCTGTATGTGTGTATGTATATGTTTGTGTGTGTGTGTGTGTGTATGTGAAAAACTTCAAACTAAAACTTTACGGATATTATAAACATCAATTTATTCACTATTAGTATGCCAGACAAGTATCAATGCTTTTTTTCCCTGAATCTGCATGTTTGTTTTGGAGAATATTCCAGCATATTTTCTTTTTTGTCATAACAATTTTATTTCTGGTCACATTGCAACAAATGATCCATAGTAATGGCACCTGAATCAAATTTAACTCCCCTTTCCTGTACCAGCTTCAGAGAATATAAGAGTGTGTTTCTAAAGTGGAGTGACAGCAGAATTTTGGATAGAGCAGTGGCAGGGTAGAAATCACTTTCAAATATTTATACTTGTAATTTTTTGATATTAACCAATATTAAAAGTGGTGTAGACAAGATCATTTCAGATATCCCCAGGTGCAACATCTTGACTTGCACCATGCAAGAAATCATTCATGTTTTCAGCATGAACTGCTTCTGAGAGAGACAAACACAAACCCACTGTCATATTCTTTTGAAATTAAAAAAAAATGATTAAGACACTTGAATGGGTTAGTAGTGGCTGAGCATTCAACACAGTCTTTCCAGTGCTCTGCCCAAAAGATTTATTGAGCTGGCTGGCTGGCTGGAAGTGATTTCCAACTCCAGCATATTAAGTTTAACACCAGCTCTTCAGCATATACAAATTGTTTTACAATTTGACTTCAGCCAGCATCAATTTGTGAAAGAAAATCATATGTATTTTTTGCTACCTGATTGGTAGGATGACAAAGTATATTGTCACCAGCCTACTGGAGACTATGGCAGTCCTCACTGGGATGCAGTAAGAAAGAAGGATCAAGAAATTATGATGTTGATTTCTCATAGAACAAAATGTAACTTTTTATGTTTTGTGAGAACTCAACATCATCAAAATTCCATGATCCTTCTTTCCCACTATTTATTTTGGCAAAATATATCTCTGCTACCTCTCTCTTGATAAACATCTCTTATCTCATGGTTAACTGTGATGAAACTGACTTTAATTAAGGAAATTGTTTTTCCTCAATGAGCCAGCATTTCAGGCCATGATTTTAAGTCGCTCTTTTACAGTTCCTAATAACATACCCATCCAGCACAATCTCCCCTGGTTAATCTTTCTAATCACTCTATTGTTTCCCCACTGCACTCTTCAGTGACACATTAAAGTCCAGCCAGCTGTGCGACGCCCTGCCCTAATGATCATTCCCTCGTGAACAAGGTACTGCAAAACATTAGTACAGGCTGCAGTCTGGCTCTTGAATCATGATTCTTTCCTTAAGAAGCTGTTCAATTCGATATATTCTGCCACTTTCTCATATCCAAACAGTGAATGGTTTTGTGGCAGCATGACAAAATCCTTTCTAAACTTTACCCTAATCTTTGGATCTTTTCCAAGTCTTTCATCACTGTGGACTCTCCTTTCAAACTCTTATCACTCCTACCTTCTCATGCCAGGGTGACATTTCTTATTGGCAGAATTTCCTTTCTAAACTGGAATGTTTTGTTAGCCATTTTCACAACACTTTTTAAATAAAGCACTTCCTTTCCTTCTCTCCCAGTGGCTTCTACATCAACACAAATGTAGTCTGACCCTCTTCTCTTCTGAACTTCTTTCTACATCTGCAGACATGCATTGTGTGTTCACTCGAAAGCACAGAAATCACGAACTTTACACCTTCCAACTACTGCTGTGTGTCCATCAACAGACCACAAAGGCTGCATTATATTGATTAATTATTTAATATTAGGAGAGATAAAGTCCAGGAATGTTTGTATTTTGTATATACATAACCTTAAATGTTAAATATGAAATGTCTCTCTACTTACCTGCCTGATTTGTAGTAATGTTAACAGCTGTAAATTGGGGAGGATAAGGACTCTTGCTGGAAACACCATTTACTGCTTGGATTTCAAACGTATAACGTGTGTGAGCCAAAAGATTGCTGATAAACACCCGCCGTTCTGTAAGACCCAGCTGCCGTGGAACAAACTCGACATTGTCGTCACATCTGGAGCAGATTTTGCCCTCGACACTGCATTTCTTGCAGATGATGTTATAGAGCTGGTCATCCCGGCCACCGGTATCCCGCGGCTCACTCCATTCCAAGCTCAGAGAGGTCTCATTCACACTTGAAATTACGTTACGTACAGCTGAAGGCACACCTGAATGAAAACCAAATGGAAAAGAGAAATTCTAACATACATTGAACACCCAATATGTATATTATTAGCTTGCATATGCTGAATTGAGATATATAAAAATCCTAGAGAAGTCTGCCTAGTTTCCACATTTCTCCTGTGACTGCATGAATATGGTTTCCATCACATCTAAATATACAAGGTTGGTACGTTAACTGGCGGTTGTAAATTTCCCCCAGTCAGTAGATGAGTGGCAGAATCGGGAAGAAATTGATGAAAATATAGAGCCAATAAAATTATATCAGTGTGAATTAGTTTATGTGCAGTATGGACAGTGAGCCAAGGCCAGTTTCCATGTTGTATGTCTCTGTCACTCTATTATTATCTCTTTGAGACACCTAGGCTATTGCACAGAGCATGTAGAAAAGCCAAAGCATTTCTCATCTTTTCAAAACAGTCCATGAAGGTCACTGGAAAACCAAATTTTATCTTTAAAAAGGACAAGGTTATAAAATGAAATTAGGGTTTTTTCAGAATGATGGCACCTGGGTTTGGACTCCGCTTTTACTGATAAGCAGCCGTGAAACATCTGAGATTCTAATTTTCTAAAAGAAAAACACAGCAACTTCAGATGCACTTTTAACAGCCAGTCTGTTGCCTGCTCTGTGCTGATAAAAGAAATAGAAGGCATCGGAGATAGTGATGATCCCTTAAATATCAGGTGGAAGTTGTAAAGTGCTTTTTTTTCCACACCTAATGCATTTGTGGGGAACTATTTGTAGAAAATCCTTTGCTGGGAAAGATAACATGTAGTCTGAAGCAGAAAATAAATAAAACAATTGTCCTTCTATTTATTCAGCTCTTAAGGTCACTATCAAACAGTGATGGCACACGGGGAGGCTACAGAACAGAAAACTGTAATCCAAACATGTTTTTTTTTTGGCTTTGTTTTCCCATCACCTTAGTTTATTCACTTTTATTTGATCTCAAGAATAATGAACACTTAAAGGAGTAACACAGATTAATATGAAAAATGTTTATAGCTGTTTAGCACTACTCATCCAAGGATGAATTTCTGGGCATTTGCATTTAAGTTTACCTTAGACATTTTCAAACACCACTCCAACCTTTGATCATAATACACACCCTTGGTGAGAGCAACTACACTCAGAGCCTTATCTGCACTATTAACACATTCAAATCACTCATTTGGTACTTGTTGAAAAATGATTGCAATATTCAAGCAGAGAAATAGCCAATGCACTGGTTAGTTACAATGTTGTTCTTCATTAATTGCATACTTTCACTGTTAAGAATCTTTCAGATACATTTTAGTTATTTTAATACCACTCATTATGTGTGTTAACTATTTTTCAATTCTCTACACAATACTTTGATCTCTTGGTAATCCATCAATACACATAATTATCTGACGGAGTTTAATTTCTAAATCACCATTTTCAATTACACAGCTGATCTTTGATGGCATGTACTTCAACTATTTTATTTTAGATTACTGAATCTAGGTCTATATAAATGAGAAACACAAGTGAAAATTTGTCCAACAGCTTCCTGAATAGTACTGCACTGATTTGAAGATCTGAACACTCAGAAAAGTTATATTTCATTATCTGATGATAGCAATCACAGTTGACTGTGGTACCATCACTGGCAACCTTGCAATGTCTCCCCGACCAGAAACTATGTTATGACTCTGTACATTGGACAATCATCAACAATTTCTTACATTTCTCAAATGAAATTTAAACACTTTTCTCAGCCATTCATTGTTGCTATTGCGATCTGGTCTTTTATTCCATTCTAACGCATGAATCTTTTTAACAAATTCTCCAATTTATGTCACAGCAGAAAAAGTACATATAATTTAACACATCATTCCACTTTGAAAATATTGAACAGACATTAATTCAAAGATTGATGGTAAATTCTTCAAAAATATATCCGGGAGTTAGTCATTCTGATCATCACATCTTCTTCATCATTCAACAGGCTGATCACTGATCTTTTTAACCTCAGTAGCATTTTCCTTCCAAACCCCATATCCCTCACTTCCCTTAATATCCAATTATCTATCAGGGACTGAGCTTCCACAAACTGCTTTGGTAGAGAATTCCAAAAAATAATACTACTCAAATAGATCAAATTTCTTCTAATCTCAGTCCAGCATGGTCAATCCCTTATCTTGAAACCCTAGTCATTTATGTTGCATGTGCCAATGTCAAACCTTGTAACAATTTTGTATGTTTTAACATCACCTTTTATACTTCTACACTCAAGACCGCAGGACTAGTCCGCTTAATCTCTCCTAATAGGACTATACCCCCATCACCAGAATCACTCTGGTGAACTTTCATTACAAACCCTCTCTTGCATGTACACTCAGTGCCTGTACCTAATGAGGTGGCCACTGTGTGTGTGTTCATCGTCTTTTACTCAAACCATCCCATCTTGCACCAACAATCATTTCACAATAAAGTCACTTCGATGACATTTCTTCCCCATTCTGATGTTTGGTCTGAACAACAACTGAACCTCTTGACAATGTGTACATGCTGCTGTGCATTGTGTTGGTGTCACATGATTGGCTGATTAGATATTTGTATTAAGGAGTTGGTGTACCTCATAAAGTAACCACTGAGTCTAAATGTTTCTTCAGGTAGGGAGACCGGACTAGTATGTACTATTCTATTTTAAATCTGATTGATACTTGCTGGGTTTTTATTAAAACTCCTGTATTCAAAACCTCTTGTAATAAGGACCAACGTAGTGCTTGTTTTCTGAAATTACTGGTTGCAGCTATCAATAGAAACAAATTCATCTTCAATCACTGACAGTAATAACTTTGAAGTCAATGGGACCATATATTAAATATAGAGTGCATTAGATAATGTGGTGATATGGTTAGGTTGCTGATGAAGAGCCAAAGTTGTTGGCGTTGAAGTCTCAGCACGTCAGCTGGGAATTTAAATTGAATTAATTATTTAATATACAATTTCAAATTAAAAACTGTTCCATTGGATTGTCATCAAAATGCATCTGCTTCACTGGTGTCCTCCAGAGAAGGTATCTGCCATTTTTAGCCTGTTCAGCCTATTCAAAATTTTAAAGTTCAAACTCAATTTATTATCAAAGTACAGAAACAGCCCTGAGATTCACTTTTTTGTAGGCATTCACAGTAGACACACAGAAACCGCTTAGAATCAATGAAAAACCTCACGCACCAAGACGGCCAACAACCCATATGCAAAAGACAACAAACTGTGCAAATGCAAAACTAATAATAGTAAATAAATAAACAATAAATATTGAAAGCGCGAGATCGAGAGCCCTTGAAAGTGAGTCCATTGGTTGCAGGAACAGTTTAGTGTTGGGGAGAGTGAAGTTACCCCCTCTGGTTTAAGAGCCTAACACCAAACCTACCAATGTGGTTGATGATTAAATGCCTTCCCAATTTTACAGCAATTGATCCTGATATTGCTAGTGACATCAAAATGCCATCAATGAATAAACAAAAAATAAATTTAGTCAGGATCATGTGGGCAAATTTCAAACAATCAATACCTATAAATTTAGCTCTGGACAAGAATGCTGACTATGGTGAAGATAATGGAATAGAGTTGAATCTGTGTAAGTTACTAATGCTGCTATATTGTGTTATCAGCAGAAATACGGTAAATTTATAAGTAAATATTTTGGTTTAACTTTTTAAAACCTCATAAGAGAGTTTGGATTTCCTGAAAGTTTAATTTTTGTGTAGCTTTGCAACAAGATAAATGAATTAACAGCATTAAAAAAATTTAATGGCCATTACAGATGTAGAGTGGTAAAGTAACCAAGATTAACATTAAGAAGTGACAGGCAGAATAGAAAAAATAGTTAGCCTTGATAATAAAAGGTAATGGCAGCCAGAAAAATAATTTTAGTTTGGACTTAATGTGCTTGGAGCCTAGAAACAGCAAAGGGCAGAAAATATTCTTGGTAGTTGCCCAAAGGACTCCATAGACTTGTGTAATATAGGGCATGATATAAACAGGAAATTAGAGGCAAATGTAACAGGAATAATGGAATAATCATGGTGGACTTTAATCTACTTATAGATTCCATAAGCCAAATCAACAGTAGTGTGGAAGATGAGTTCATGGAGTATATTCACGAAGACCCTTTCTTCATTCAGGAGGAATTAACAAGGGAACAGTGTGCATGACATCTAATATTAGAGAATGAGAAGGGTTAATTCATTAACTGATAATTAGGGACTTTTAACAAAGAATGATTATTGATAGAATTTTATGGGAAGGGTAAACGTGAGTTAGTCCAATTGAAACCAGATCTTAAATATAAAAAAATAAAATATGAGCCTGTGAAAATACATTAAGATTATAACATTAAAGAGCAAAGATTAACCTTACATAATTTGCAGCAAATATGTCTCTTTTTATGACAGAAAGCCCATCAAGAATACTGATCTAGCTGTGGCTAACAAGAAAAGTTACAGATAATGCTACATCAAAGGAAAAAGCTTTTAATGTTGCCAATAAGTCCTAAACTTTACGATGTTTTCTGAATTCAATAAATGAAGCCCCACAAGACATTCATTAGGGAAAGTAGAATATAACAGGAAACGAAAACATACTGTAAAAGCTTCTGTAAATATATAGAGGAAAAGAACAAAGTTATGTGATGTCCCTACTGATGAAGGTGGGAGTATCAGAGAAATGAACAAATACTCTGTGCCTGTCTGCATAAGAAATAGAGAAAACCACCCAAAACTAATGAAGAACAAAAGGTCTAGAGTAAATAAGAAACTGAAAAATATGACAGTTAATAAATCTAGAAAAATAAAGCTGTAAGTCAATGAATCTCAGGACTGGCAGAGGTATGAAGGTGCCCTTCGATGGGAGAAGGCAGTTTAAATAGTTCAGCACAGACTAGATGGGTCGAACGGCCTGTTTTGGAACTGTAATTTTCTGTGACTTTATGACTGAATGACCCGTATCCTAGGTTTCGAAAGAGGTGCCTATGATGATGCATTTGTTGCCAGCTTGCAACATTCTGTAGTTGAGTCTAGTTTCTGTAAACAGGGGGAGCAAATGTATAACTAGTAGTTTAAAAAAATCTTCCACTCTTGCAGGTTACTCTGAGTGCACTTCAGTGCAATAGCTCTCGACTAGATAAAGAGTAGGCGCAGAGGGGTACACTTCAGGAAAGGTGACTGAAGACCCAGCAACATACTAAAATGGTGCTTTTGAAAATAAATCTGTTTTCAGCTGAACGACTGTGTATATGCAGAAAAGCTCAAAGCATGGACAAAGTACACTTGTCTGAACTTTGAAAAGTGCTCAGGTTTACAATTAGTGTTGAAGAACTGCGCACATACACGGCCGCTTAAGATTTACAGACTTGCAGCATGGCCATTAATGTGTCGAAGGTGCTTTTACTATTCTAGATAATTAAACAGCAAATATCCCAATGGCACTATAAAAATATCTGTCTCCAACATGTTCCCTCTACAGCCTTAAAAAACAGAAACTAATGGGTTTGGGATCACAGAGAAAACAGAAGAAAGATTATAAACGCCTTGGAAGTGATTTAAAAATGACTGTCTTTGTTCTTCTAAGTTATTGTCTGCCTTAAACTCCTTCCCCAGACAAACTGATTTAGGACTGTAAACTATTCAAAGCAAGAAAGATTACACCCATGTTAAGCAGCTAACACTCTGTAATTAGTGTAGTTACTCTACAAAAACTGGACATGTTTAATGTTAAAAAAAAAGGAACTTGGTTGTAGGTAAGTAGCATAATTTTATTCAGTTGTCCCATGTTAACGGGTTCTGTCCATTTAACTTGGTTTTGGGCTTGATGTTTAATATTCACTGTATTAAAAAATAGTTGTAAAAGATTGTCAAGTCACAGAAAAATAATGGCAGAGAAAAGCTGCCTTTCATCATTGTTACTTTCAGTATTTGGACCAAATTTGGTAAATCTAGACAACTTTTGCCTGCTTTTTAATGACTTGGCAGTTCACTGATTGATGATGGGACAAATCAAAGGAACTGCTCTCATTTTCATATAACTATAAAGGTAAACAAGGAAGTGATTGAAATTAAGTTAAAAATGATTAATGCATTGAACAACAATAAAACTGACCACTATATCAGTAAAGTCTTTGATGTGAAATGTTAACTTTTGTTTTACATACTGAAGACACTGTCTGACATGTTGAGTGATTCTAATGCTTTCTAGCTTTGTTTCAGAATTCATGCTTCTGCAGTTATTAATTTCCATTTTATGATCACAATACGATCTGTGTAATTTATCAATGGAGGGAAATGTACAACTTCTCATCATTTAACTCTGATCTGACTTCATTATCATAACATTTATCATAGTGGTAACATGGATTCATATGCTACAATCAAATCAAAAACAAACTCCATGAGAATTTAAAAAAAGTTACCATTAACTGAACACCTTTTCCAGGCATCATTAATGGTGGCTAAAGTTGGAAATTGATAAGTTGCTATGTCAGATTTTTTTATAACATAACTGGAATTCTAACGGTAGAGAAAAAAAGGTCCAAGTTATTTTGGGATATTCGGACACATTGACGGATAGCAAAACCAGGCACTGAAATTAGAGTCAATTCTGGGCAGACAAAATTTTTTGTACGAAAACAATAAAGCTTGATAGACATGGTACGGTGTGCTAAAGAGGTGCTATATTAAATTCTAACAAGTAAGAACCGGTGACTAACTTGTGCATCCCATCTCTGGCTGATCAACGTCAGCTCGATAGAATCCAGTTTTGCAGGGACAGATGGTGGCTCCTTCCGAGCTGATCCGGCTGTTCGATGGGCAAAGAGAGCACAGTTCATCCCCCTGCCGGGATTTGAATGTTCCCTGGTGACAAGCTAAAAACCAAGAACAAACAGTAATAAGGAACACAGCATTTTTAAACACTTTTAAATTTTGCAAGCAAGTCAATTATAACAAAGAATAAATTATTTGGAGAAGAGCTTTTCCTTCAGAGACAAAACCTCATTTGGAAAGATCTATGCACAGTACAGGTATTGGAAGGAAGTGCCTCCAACAGAGATAGTGCCCTACCCCCCAAAAAATGTCTGATTGCCAAGCAACAGCAATGGTAGATGTGGTTACCCGTCCAATCAAACAATGCAAGGAAGACATGTTCAGAAATTATTTCAGGTATGTGACACTAAACATGCTATGCACTGTGGTTCCCTCTTCTGAAATTTGTTTCCATTGACTTCAACGAAGTGAGGGGAGAAGTATGGAAGCCATTTAAAAGTTTGATATAGTACATAGAATATAGAAAACCTACAGCACAATACAGGCCCTTCAGCCCACGAAGCTGCACCGAACATATACTTTAGAAATTACCTAGGGTTACCAATAGTCCTCTATTTTTCTAAGCTCCATGTACCTACTCAAGAGTCTCTTAACAGACCCTAATGTATCTGCCTCCACCACCATCACCGGCAGCCAATTCCACGCACTCGTCACTCTCTGCGTAAAAAAACTTACCCCTGACATTTCCTCCATACCCACTTCCAAGCACCTTAAAACTGTGCCCTCTCATGTTAGCCATTTCAGCCCTGAGAAAAGGCCTCTGATTATCCACACGATCAATGCCTCTCATCATTCTATACACCTCTATCAGGTCAACTCTCATCCTCTGTCGCTCCAAGGAGAAAAGGCCGAGTTCACTCAACCTATTCTCATAAGGCATGCTCCCCAATCCATACAACATCCTTGTAAATCTCCTCTGCACCCTTTCTATGGTTTCCACATCCTTCCTGTAGTGAGGCGACCAAAACTGAGCACAATACTCCAAGTGGGGTCTGACCAAGGTCCTACATAGCTGTAACATTACCTCTCGGCTTTTGAACTCAATCCCACGGTTGATGAAGGCCAATGCACCGTATGCCTTCTTAACCACACAGTCAACCTGTGCAGCAGCTTTGAGTGTCCTATGGACTCAGACCACAAGATCCCTCTGGTCCTCCGCACTTACCATTAATACTATATTCTGCCATCATATTTGACCTACCAAAATGAACCACCTCACACTTACCTGGGTTGAACTCCATCTGCCACTTCTCCGCCCAGTTTTGCATCCTATCGATGTCCCACTGACAGCCCGCCACACTATCCACAACATCCCCAACTTTTGTGTCATCAGCAAATTTACTAACCCATCCCTCCACTTTCTCATCCAGGTCATTTATAAAAATCACGAAGAGAAGGGGTCCTAGAACAGATCCCTGATATCTGTCCTTTTTTAAAATTCCCAAGAGCATTGAAAACCTGATAGTATGAAATCCACAGATGTAATTATTCCAGAGAGATTGACTGACATAACATTATCACGTTGGTTAAAAGGTACTTGTGTTACCAACTACTAGACCCGTATATCAGCTGTGAGTAGAGTTCTCTCTTTACATGGAAATACAGCAACTTCAATGAAGTCAATTCATAGTGTTTGTTAAACAATGCTATTCATGTGGAGCCAAATGCAGGACAGCATTCTTCAGACGATATTCATATTTAACTGCACACCTTGCCCTTGTGGTATAATTTATTCATAGACAATGGTGAAAGCCATTCATATCACAGTGATTCTAAGAGCAAATTATGGCTCATGCACTTTGACATTGAATTTTAAATAGACCTGTTCACTTTATTTTTCCAACTTTTATTTGTCATTTTCTGTACAAAACAAAATTCAACTTGAAAGGATTCGGTTCTTCACAATGTTTTTAAAACTGCTTAAAGCCATGCAAAGTAATGGGGACAGAACATTTTTCAACCCTCAGAATAAAGAGATGCACAAGGGATAACAAACAGGGACACATACTGCCTGCCTGTGTTTTGTAAGGCTGCTTTTGATCGTACTGACTTTCAATGTTTGGACCAACTTTGATTTTTGTACGTTACGCTGTAGAAAGAATAAGACTCATGCTAAATTGCACTGTCTTCCTTTAAGGACACACTTACATGTCCCTCCAAGAACTAGAAAGCTGCTTGCACCTCCTGTAAGGAATGGAAAACACAACTCTGTCAAAGATCCCCTGCTTCTGCCAGTTTGAACAAAGTCATTTTCTGGCAATGTGTTGGGTGACAAAGCTCTTTGCTGCAGCTGGCACACACTGAAATATCACTGCAGCACTGCCATAATTTTTCAATACTCCCTGGCAACAGAAATAGTCTCCTCTTGCCAGTGTTTCCTAAGAAATTATTACTTATGTTTTATATTTCATAAGGTTAACTTCAGGACACAAGTTGAACAACTTGACCCAGAGGATCCACTGCCGTTTTCAGAGGGGCACTTTATTTTATTGAAACTGAAATATACTGGAAGCCTGTTAAAGTGCTATTCCTGACCCAATTCCAATTAATTTTCCATTACCGACTACAACTCAAGCCCTGTCTCAAATGCCAATATTTTCCCCCTGCTTCTAAACCCAAATATGCTTTGACTCTTGTTAAAAGTTTCACAAATAGTTGAGGTTCCAGAACGATCAGAAATGAATGCAGCCTTACATTAAATCAAAACATAAATCTGAAGCAGAACTATTTTCCATTTAAAGCAAGTTGCTTTAAGCAAGAAGCATTATAGCTTCTCAATAATGGAGCCAATTTTCCATCATTTCAATACCACCTCAGAGCCATGCATACAACGAGAGGAAATTGTAAAATTATGCTTGTGTGCCCAGGACACCACAGCTACGTTTATGGAGAAGAAATGTGGGAATGTTCCAGACTGTACCGCTGCCAAACACATGCTACATTACTGGCTGTGAGCTCTACTTGCACAGACCTAGTACATTTCCTTGGCTGTTTCCTGCCACCTCCTGCACTCTGCTCACCTTATAAAAAGAGCATATACTGTAACTATTTGCTCCAGCCTACTAAAGTTGGATTAAAGTAACAAAAACAAATAGATTAAAGAAAGCCTCACTGATATTTTATTTTTATTTTTTCAGTTTCTGCTCTGCAGTGTGCCAATTTTGCAATACTTTCCTCCAGTTTTATTGCTTGCGACTGCAATTCATTGAGCAAGCGTTGAAGACAATTGAGTGATTTCTGCTTCTAGCAGCACTGTGTCATCTAAATGAAGAAAACAAACTTGGCAAATGCAACAGTTAACAAACTGGCCAAGAGAGCAGTTTCTGCTCTTCCCAAAGGAGACCAGCCTTATTACAGTGCCTATAAAAAGTATTCACCCCCATGTTGAAGTTTTCATATTTTGTTGTTTTACAACATTGAATCACAGCAGATTTAATATGGCGTTTCTGACACTGATCAACAGAAAAACTCTTTCATGTCAAACTGAAAAAAAGTCACAAATTGGTCTAAATTTGTTACAATTATTAAACAAAGAATAATTGTTTACATAACAACATAACCCTTGAAGTCAGTATTTGGCAGCAATTACAGCCTTGAGTGTGTGAATAGGCCTATATCAGCTTTGCACATCTGGACACTGCAATTTTTCCCCATTCTTTACAAAACTGCTCATGCTCTGTCAGATTGCATGGGGATCATGAGTGAACAGCCCTTTTCAAGTCCAGCCACAAATTCTCAATTGGATTGAGGTCTGGACTCTGATTTGGTCACTCCAGGACATTAACCTTGTAGTTTTTAAGCTATTCCTGTGTAGCCTTGGCTTTATGCTCGGGGTCATTGTCTTGCTGGAAAATAAATCTTCTCCCAAGTCTCAGTTCTCTTGCAGACTGTATCAGATTTTCCTCCAGAATTTCCCTGGATTTTGCTGCATTCATTTTCCCCTCTACCTTCACAAACCTTCCAGAGCCTGCTGCAGTGAAGCATCCGCACAGCATGGTGCAGCCATCACCATGCTTCACAGTAGGGATGGTGTATTTTTGATGATGTGTGGTGTTTGGCTAATGCCAAGCATAGCGTTTAGTCTGATGGCCAAAAAGCTCAATTTTGGTTTCATCAGACCATAGAACCTTCTTCCAGCTGACTTCAGAGTCTCCCGCATGCCTTTAGGCAAACTCTAGCTGAGATGTCATTTGAGTTTCTTTTCCAACAGTGGCTTTCTCTTTGCCACTCTCGCATAAAGCTGCAACTAGTGACTCACCCGGGCAACGGGTGTTGTATGCGCAGTCTTTCCCATTTCAGCAACTGAAGTTTTTAATCCTTCAGAGTTGCATAGGTGTCATGGTGGCCTCCCTCACTGGTTTCCTTCTTGCACGGTCACTGACTTTTTGAGGACAGCCTGCTCTAAGCAGATTTACAGCTGAGCCATATTCTTTCCATTTCTTGATGATTGACTTAACTGTACTCCAAGGGATATTCAGTGACTTGGAAATTTTCTTGTATCCATCTCCTCTCTTGTGCTTTTCAATGACCTTTTCGCGGAGTTACTTAGAGTGTTCTTTTGCCTTCATAGTGTAGTTTTTGCCAGGATACTGACTCACCAGGTGAATTTTTACTACAATCAATTGAAACACCTTGACTGCACGCAATGTTTTCCATTTAACTAATTTTGTGACTTCTAAAACTAATTGGCTGCACCAGTGATGATTTAGTGTGTCATATTAAAGGAGGTGAATACTTAACGCAATCAATTATTTTGTGTTTTATAATTTGTAATTAATTTAGGTCACCTTGCAGAGATCAGTTTTCACTTTGATAAGAATATTTTTTTGCCGATCAGTGTCAAAAAAAGCCAAATTTAGTCCACTGTGATTCAACGTTGTAAAACAATAAAACACAAAAACTTCCCAAGGGGGGAGTGAATACTTTTCATTGGCACTGAACATCTGATTCACTGAGGGTCACCATTGTTGAGGCAACTCAAAGACAACTTATCCAATAACCTTTCCAATGTATGTTAATTTTTATGCCTCCAGTTAGTATAGATGATATCTAGAAGTGGTCAGTTTTATGGGTGCAGTCTTCTCTTGTGAGTACCAAGCCTTCCTGTAAAGTACAAAGTCTTCACAATTTTCCACCTGAGGAGGACCCAGCAGCTTGCTCAGGCACAGTGACATTCCCAGAATCTATGGTGCGCAGCAGCCCTAGATAAATAAATAGTACTCAACATCATGTGAGATACCATCTTGTCCTTTACAACATTGGCCTTGAGTGTTTAGCTTGACACCACTCACAAGTGCACAACTGCTTGCTCTCTGTTCATCATGGGAAAGTTGGACTCTGCATCAACTTGCTTAAAGATTCCTGGCAAGAAATCACTTTCATTGTGAAAATGTGCAGCATGTCTACAATATTTGATTAAGGCTTGAGACCCGGGATCTGCTGGAATTTGGGTCTTGAGCATCAACTATGAGCAAGCAACAAAGTGCAAAAGCAGATCCTTATGCAATAAGTAGTCTGGGAATCTGACTGTGATAGAAATCTACCATAGGTAAGTCCAACCATTCCAGTGTGCTTTTAACATTAAGATAAAGAAGAAGTCTGTCGTTCATGCATAGTCTGTCAGTCCCATTGATCAAATTACTGTAATCTCAAAAATCCTAAACAGATGTTGCCAATTGTTGATAATTGTGAAAAATTACTAAAATAGGCAATAGTTTATTCAAAGGTTTTTGTCAAGGCAGGTACTCCTGATGTTTAAAAGATGTTTGGTGCTACTTTCACAACTGATGCACTGAAGGAGATGCACCAGGATTAAATGACTTCAACTAGATTTAGGCTAGAGATTGAGACAATTCTGCCCCTTCCATTTTGTGTATTTTTTTTCACTTCATATCTTTTTGGCTCTTCTGTTCTCAATTCTCTCCAGAGTGCTGTAAAAAAGATAGTACCGTAGATTCCGGATTTTAAGCCGCTACTTTTTTCCCACATTTTGAACAGCTTTGAACTTTGCGGCCTTTAATACGGAGCGGCTAATGCATTATTTTTTTTCATGCCGCCGAAAACATTTTGCCTCGTAACAGTAGACCAATAAAATTGATGAGTAGTTCACAGAGGTCCAATGAAATTGTACGATAAATCAAGCGCACTTTCACAATTAAATTATTGTAAATCAGTCATTTGTACTCACCCTCATCAACATGGAAAACACTCGAAGAAAAGCATTGTGCTGCCTTTATGGCAGTTATTTAGTTTATAATATTTTCGCTTAGTAATTCATTTTCTAGTTAAAGTTAGAAGAGTTTTAACTATATTTGTTTTCTGTACTACATCGCGGGATGCTTTGACGTCACACCCGGTTTCGCCGCGTCTTGTGGGATACCGGTTTGCGATAAACGGGAAGGAGGGGGCATTAGACCCGAGCGAAACGCTGCTTTTAAATGCCGTTTGCGATAAACGGGACGGCGGGGGTCGAGCGGCGGAGCGAAAACGCTGCTTTTAAGTTAAAGGCGATCAATAACTTTTCCTGGTAGGCTGCAGTATATATATTTTTTACCAGTCGTTAGGAGATATTGGAATGTTGTTCAGTAAAGAAGTATACGCAACGTATATTTAAAAGTAGCCGCGTTATGGGCACGGTTCGAAAAAAAGCATTTGCAATATGTATTTGTTTTTGTTACCATATGGATTTAATTAAAAGTTAAAAAATCATCACGTGTAATATCTTTCTGTGTAAATATCTCATATTACAACATGGGACACCTGCGGCCGAAAATCCGGTGCGGCCTTTACAAGTAAAAAATTGATTTTATTTCTAAAATTAGAGCCAGCGGCTTTTAATCAGGTGCGCTCTGTAGTCCGGAATCTACGGTAATTTAAAATAGTTTTACAGCATCATGAATGTGGTTGTTTTTGTGTGGTACAATGTTTTATACATGTAGAGTTTTGTCCTGAATATTGACAATTCCTTTTTCCCTACAGATAACAGTCAACCTGCTGAATTTCCCCGGCATTTTGTTGCTTTAAACTTTAGCTGTGGTCATATCTTCTATATTACACTTTTAGACTAGACTATCTGCTGGTCTAAACTCTGTTGGCAATTGATCAATAGATCTAACCCTACAAAGCAAGGTGGAGGAACAGTGCATTGTAAGGTATCTTTAGCCAGACCATCTTTCCTGAGTCTCTGGAATTCAGTGACAATATTTTTGTCATATATGTTTTACTTAGATAGCGAAAGCTTTATGAGTGCTTAGCTATGTTATGAGACTAACTTTGTCTATCATGACAGTAATAAAAATAGAAAATATCTACAAAAGGTATCTTAGCAACCAGTACCCAACAGGAAACTCATTCCTTTCTAAACTGACCAATGTCAATCAACACTGATCTAGTACAGCAAGCTGCTTCCAAGAATTCTCAATGGCACAACAGGGAAATTTAGGGAAATCTTTAACGAATACTTAATGAAAATCTTCAGCTGTATATGGCCAAAAGACTGTCTGTCTTCCCTTAACTACAGAAATTACTATAGCTATGTTTATACAATAAACTTTTATGAGGCTTTAAAAATAATGAGGCAAAGCAAATTTGAAGAAGGAATATTTCCACCTTCTCTATTGAATCTTGGCCCAGAGGAAGTTGAGATTAATAAAATGAATTGCTGAGAACTCCCAGATAATGCTTCAAAGGAACAACATTCCTCTGTAGCAAGAAATTATATTTCCACCATTCTGTTTAATGCAAGAACATGACAGCCTTTAGAACATTAGCAAGACAATCAATCTGACATATGTCATTATTGGTGGGCATTTATAAATGTAAACTACTTCACTGGAGTAAAATTACTTCCTTTAACAAAGGGAGACCATAGATTTTATTGCACAATTCATGGATGAAATAAAAAATAGAAATTGCTGAAAATATTCAGCAGTTTATGCAGCATCTGCTGAAAGTGAAACAGGTAATATTTCAGGTCCTGAATCATTTATCAGCACAGGTGAAATCTCTCCAAAGGAATATCACCCATAATTTTGAAGAGAGACTTCAACTGAAAGACCTATATTTTGTGGGTATACTAATATGTGAGATGATATGTGTTAACAGTGTTTAAAATGAGAGAAGAATTTGACAAAATGGATAAAAACCTATTATTTCTTTCAGTTTACAGTCAATGATAAGGATTAAAAATATTACTGACAGTGAGGAAGAAGAACAGAAGAATATAGATCTTACGTAATATAGAAAGTTATGGGAGCAAATGAGGCATGATAGGAAAGATGCACAATTATCTGCCAATAACAGCTTGTACAGCCTGGAATCAGAGATGAAAACAAAACATACACAGCATGATCTGTAGGTTCCTACCTGTCACGTTGAAATCAATTATGAAATCCTAGGTACACATCAATAGGAATGGTGCAGTTGACTGAACGATGACTTGATACCTCAACCTAAGGACGTAATTTAATGACATTCCCAACATGTGGAGAGCAAATAAAAGTTCTGATATCAACAAACAGTCAAAAACATGTTGACTGCCCTTTAAGCATAAGCATGACTTTGCGGGATTGGACAGCAGTGCAGGTGATGTGAGGATGGAATTAGTTCAATACAAAGGCTTGCATGCTCTTCAATGGTTTGCACTTGCTAAATAAACAGAGCTGGTTTCTAACCCAGAGCATGTGACTCCTTGTGTTCTGTGCTATTATGGACCTGGTGATCTATCAGGCACAACTTGACTCCTGAGACAGAGTTGTATCATTCAGTAGCCTCAACAAACCTCAGAGAATAGATAATCTGGTAAACTGAGTAGTCAGCCTTTCTGTAAATTGGGCTGAATATTAACTGGTAGAGTGAAGATATGGACATTTTCATAGGTCAGCATTTGTGTATTTAAAACTGAAGCTAACCTGGGAAGAATTTCAGTACAAATTGACAACTGTTATACTGTATTTTTAAGAAGTTTAATTAGGGCCTCTTCATCCTCTTTGGAATCTGGCAGAAAAGCAGCCACAGCAATATGTCCACTCCACAGAATGTTATCAACCTTCTCATGGGGCTTTGCAGTATATTTATTTCAGGCATCCAGACAGTAATTATTCACACTAGATATTAAAGGCATTAGAAGACAAAGTACCTTTTTCATCTATGTTATGCCTCATGCTTACAATTACAGTATTTTGGTCCACTGATTCTCTTCAGTGAATTTGTCATTTGCACTAAGCAGTGAACTCTCCTCGACAGAAGTTGGCTGGCTCCTGCGACCTGCTATGAACTGTGGTTTCTCCTTACACAGATAGCTAACTCAGGTTAGAAGATGTAATCTCTATACCCCCCGTGTAAAATGGACAAACAGTAATCAATTAAAAACACTGAGTGTTATGTGCTTGCTTTGTATTCAATGAATGAAAGGTATGTCCAGTTTGAGAGGTTACTCTTCATTATTGACAGATTTAGGACACAAAGCTAATATCTGATACTCTTTAATCAGTCTATCTTGACAGCTCATTCCAAGGGCTAGATAATGGAATCACCGCTGACTCTATCTGCTGCTTTTTTCCAAGTCAAGCCACAATGTTGTCATCTAGAAATATTGGGCCAAATTACCCAAAGAGGATAGGCTTCCTTGCAAGCATTTCATGGCAAAGCACCTTCATTCTGTAGAACAGTAACTTGCAGTGCTTCATAAATTGCACCAAGATTCCTTTTGTGACTATGAAGCTGTTTATCTAAAAGATCATTTCTGTTAAATGATCATGTAACTCCTACAAAGCAGAACTGCAGTGCAGGTATACGTTATCACAATATACCTGGTACATCAACAAGCCTTCTTCTGTGAAATTGAACATACATCTTTAATCAGGCGAGTAGATTTAGGATGGAGATGAGGAGGAACTGCTTTTCCCAGAGAGTTGTGAATCTGTGGAATTCTCTGCCCAATGAAGCAGTGGAGGCTACCTCAGTAAATATATTTAAGACAAGTTTGGATAGGTTTTTGCATAGTAGGGGAAGGTTGGTGGAGATGAGTCCATGGCCAGATCAGCCACAATCTTATTGAATGGTGGAGCAGGCTCAGCAGATCAGATGGCCTACTCCTGCTCCTATTTCTTATGCTCTTTCTGTTTCAAGCTAGCCAAAATTAAAAGTTATTGTATAACAACCTCTGTGCAGTTTACCTATGCTTAAATGCATAAATGATTACACCAGGCCCTTCTGTACTTACATATTTTCAAATCTGGAAAAATTCAGACATAGCTTCAGACTTAGGGAGTGATATCCAATTTTTGTCTTTGCATAAGGAATAATAAATCTCTCACCAATGTTCCTGGACGTAACCTGTCTACCCTATAGTTTGATAAGAACATACAGCTGCTTTAATGAATAGCATATGTTTTTGGAATATGCCCAGAAGCAAAGCATTTTGAATACTGCAGTGTAATAAAAAATATCTCAACAGCTCCCATGGTCTTTTAATACAAATAAAGGTAATAAAATGATTTAATGAACATATACGCAGTACATTGAAAATAAATTACCTTGGGCAATGCATCTTGTTGTAATGAGTTTGGCTCTACATTTATAAGTTGAATTAACAAAAAACAGAGGGACTGTAGACATTATCAATTCTTTTAAATCAGCAGGAAATTAATTCATTGGCAAAACTTAAATGAAACAAAAAACAGTAATGAATACTCCAACTTTTGACATAAACCATGGGCTTATGTGGCTTCGTTTTGAAGCCTGTTTTTACCAGTGCCATGGAGCTAAATATGCAGAGCTGGTACAGGGTCATCTCATTGATTTAGGACCCAAATCCCCAATTTATAATCTTAATAACCAAGCCTGTTCCTTAAGTGCTAATTGCCAAATTCTCTGCAAAAATAGTAAATTAGCAGTTCCTTTAATTATCTCACTTTTATGAAAGAAATTAATAATATATTTCATGTAGGATTCTTTACATTTTGACATAATTTTAAAATTGACTTACTCACAATACTTAAAGTATGTTACATTCAAATTATACAAAGATTCCCTTTCTTTGGCCAGACAGATCATAGATGCCTACTAGTAAATATTTAGTTCAGTGGTGTACAAATTAAGTTATTTGGACCTAAAGATGATCATGAATATTTGCCAGATTTCTTTAAAATGTTGTCTTTTTTACACCATGGTATTGATATTTGCAGGGAATTAGGTCCTTTTTTTTAACATTTTGCTGCTCTATCTCAGACAAAAATGCTTCAAAAATCTGGATAGAGGCAGTCTGATGCTCTTGTTTTCCATTAATCATCTTGTACAACTTGTCCTGACTGAGAAAAATAAAGTGAAAAATCCTTAAATTTACGTAAATGCAAAAGTAATCCCAAGTAGAATGCTTAAAATCCTGATTCAACCTATCACACTTGGTGGAAAACTGACCAACTTTACACTACCCTGATTTCCATTTCATTCATTTCAATGGCAGTATATGAGGGGCTGACAATTCCATCCTGTCCCTTTCTTGCCGTGTAGTTTCGGGTCAGAATTAATTCCTACCGTGAATGTGCCTGATTTCTGAAACACAGAAATCTAATCAGTGAATTTGTGCTTTAAGATCTGGTGCAGGAGGAGTTCAGTTTTACAAGATCAGGTAGAGAGAAGCTAAACTTCACATCTCCAAGCTCTATGCCTCTGTTAAAGTGCACTAAGATTAAAGAATGAGAAATGTAAAGGGAAGACACAAGAAAGGATCATGTAACGCTCCATTTAGTTAACATTCTATTCCATTCCTGGATTGCATCCCAGTTTTAATTAGCTTTATTTGAAAAGGATTATGGAATGTTTCTGCTGTTTTTATATCAGTATGTGTTTTTAAGTGCAGTATGAAGGAGTACTTTATCCCACTGATTCACCAGTTCTGCCTACTCTATTCAGCAGGAATTCTTTGACCAATTCCTTTCATTTAACTTATTATTCAGTAAATGAGCACCAGGCTTTGCAGATATTTAACCTGATCACTGATACTCCTGCACATATACACTCTTACCAGTACAAGGTTTAGTCAAACTGCTGTGTTTTTCCTCTATTGGAATAGTAAGTTGTAAGCAACAGCATAACTACTTCGTACTAATATAAGGATACATTGCAAAGTGCCTCACAAATTTAGTGGTGGAAAGCAATTAGCTGGCAAAATACTTGCACTGATATATGTTAATAGCAGTAACTGCAAAATAAAAGATTTAGTGCCATTACTAAGTTCCTCCAGAACATGATAAGCCTCCAGCAGGTGAACAGCAGACCATAAGACATAGCAGCAAAATTAGGCAATTTGGCCCATCAAGTTTGCTTCACTATTTAATCATGACTGTTTTATTTTTCCTCTCAACCCCATTCTCCTGCATTCTCCCCATAACCTTTTTAAGCCCTTACTAATAAAGTATCTATCAAGTTCTGCTTTAAATATACCAAATGACTTGACCTCCACAGCTATCTGTGGCAATTAATTTGAGAATTTCACCACACCCTGGCTAAAGAAATTCCTTTATCACCTCTGTTCTAAAGGGACATCCTTCTCTTCTGAGGCTGTATCCTCTGGTCCTACACTCTCCCACTATTCAAAACATCCTCTGCCCGAACACTCTAAGTCTTTCAATATTCGGTAGGTTTCAATGAGCTCTCCCTGCATTTTTCCAAACTCTACTAAGTATAGACCCAGAGCAATCAAACACTCCTTATATATTAAGTCTTCCATTGCCAGAATCATTCTCGTAAACATCCTCTGCACCTTCTCCAATGCTAGCACATCCTTTCTTAGATATAGTATCACACAATACTACAAATGTGAAGAACTCCAATGCATTTTAAAACCTCAGCATTACATCCTTGCTATTATATCCTAGTCCTCTTGAACTGAATGCAAACATCGCACTTGCCTTCCTTACTACTGATGCAACATTTAACCTTTAGGGAGTCCTGCACAAGAACTCCCAAATTACACCGCAATTCCAATTACTGAAAGTGTTCATCATTTAGAAAATTGTCTATGCCTTTATCCTGTCCACCAAAGTTTATGAGCAATGCACTTCCCAACATTGTATTCCATCTGCCACTTCTTTGCAATTCCTCTAATCTAAATCCTTCTGCAGACTCCCTGCTTCCTCAATACTATCTGCGCTTCCACCTTACTTTATATCATCAGTTGGGAGACTGTAGGTCTGACACGGTGGTCAGCAGCACAGGAGCGCCGCAGGGAACCGTACTCTCTCCGGTCCTGTTCAACCTGTACACATCAGACTTCCAATATAACTCGGAGTCCTGCCATCGAAGTTCGCTGATGACACGGCCATAGTGGGGTGTGTCAGGAATGGACAGGAGGAGGAGTATAGGAAACTGATACAGGACTTTGTGATATGGTGCAACTCAAACTACCTGCGTCTCAATATCACCAAGACCAAGGAGATGGTGGTGGACTTTAGGAGATCTAGGCCTCATATGGAGCCAGTGATCATTAATGGAGAATGTGTGGAGCAGGTTAAGACCTACAAGTATCTGGGAGTACAGTTAGACGAGAAGCTAGACTGGACTGCCAACACAGATGCCTTGTGCAGGAAGGCACAGAGTCGACTGTACTTCCTTAGAAGGTTGGCGTCATTCAATGTCTGTAGTGAGAAGCTGAAGATGTTCTATAGGTCAGTTGTGGAGAGCGCCCTCTTCTTTGTGGTGGCGTGTTGGGGAGGAAGCATTAAGAAGAGGGACGCCTCACGTCTTAATAAGCTGGTAAGGAAGGTGGGCTCTGTCGTGGGCAAAGTACTGGAGAGTTTAACATCGGTAGCTGAGCAAAGGGCGCTGAGTAGGCTACGGTCAATTATGGAAAACTCTGAACATCCTCTACATAGCACCATCCAGAGACAGAGAAGCAGTTTCAGCGACAGGTTACTATCGATGCAATGCTCCTCAGACAGGATGAAGAGGTCAATACTCCCCAATGCCATTAGGCTTTACAATTCAACCGCCAGGACTTAAGAACTTTTTAAAAGCTATTATTAATGCTTTTTGAGATAGTGATTTAGATGCATATCATATTTTTTTACTGAGTTAAGTATTGTATGTAATTAGTTTTGCTACAACAAGTGTATGGGACATTGGAAAAAAAAGTTGAATTTCCCCATGGGGATGAATAAAGTATCTATCTATCATCTGCAAACGTGGCCACAAAGCCAACAATTCTGTCACATTGATCTCCTATGTGGTGCCATGTGGATGACTTAGTAATGACATTAAAGTACCTAAAACATTTCTGCAATAGTTATAACACTTTGTTTTGTAAATGAACGTTGCAGCCTCCTCTGGGAACCTCAAAGAAAAGCAGAATATAAATTATTTTATTTCCTTGACCCATCCCCCATCGTGAAAATTTGTTGTTGCTGACCTTCTGTGTTGAAATTAACTGTTTAATGCCAGATCTTCAGAGCTTCAAGACAGGCAAAATCATCTTTAAGGGCCAACAAAGTTTTCACAAAATCATCTGTTTGTGCAAGAAATAGAATAGAATATACACTTAATTCATACAATCAATTTTAACAAATGGGGTTATGAGTTTTTCTCTTCTGATCTGGTTTTGGAGCAGGACTTGGATCGTATTACACTGGTTTTATAGATTTATTATAAATGTATTGGGAACTACTTTCAAGACCAAGGATGCTTGAAAAAAATGTTCAGTCTGAAATATGGCCAGTGACATTACAGGTGTCCTTGGTAGCTGCCTAAATACACACGCCAATGTGACAAATTTCATCTTTCAAAATGCAAGGATGATTCCTCATTCTGGTCCATGACTGGTTCATCTTCATCGTCATTATGTACCATGTCGTAAGACTAAGTGATCACAGTTATTCTTAGCAAATTTGTTTTACAGAAATGGTTTGGCATTTTCTTCTTCTAGATAGTATCTTTACAAGATGGGTGATCCCAGTCATCATCAATACCTGTTGTCAGTGCTCACATAACCAGGACTTGAGATATGCACCAGCTGCTCATCTGACCATTCACCACCTTCTTCCATGGCGTCACATGACCTTGATCAGTGGGGCCTAAGCAGGTGCCACACTTTGCACAAGGGTGACCTGCAGGCTAGTGGAGAGAAGGAGCACCTTACACCCCCTTCGATAGAGACGTATCTCCACCCCGCCACCCAAAGGTTAAATGTCAGAAAAAAAGATCAAAGCTAGATTACATCTGAGTTCCCTCACATAAGTAAAAACTGCTGAAAATTAAATGAACTGGAACATAGAAAATAGAACAGTACAGACCATTCAGTGTACAGATTTGCTGATGTTTTAATGTCAATCTTGCACTTTATGATCATTGCTGGCATGTTCTAGATATTTTGTCATCATTACTAAGTCATCCAACTTGTAATTGACAATGACACCACATAGGATACCAATGTGAATCCTCTTGCTTCAACAGGAATCTTTTCATATATGATCAGCAACAGATGCTGCTGGAAAAGTTGCGTGCCAGTCTTTGTGATCAAGGCACCTATTTCACCAACTATTTTCTTCCCTAATAATACAACCATTCATAAGATGATATTTGACTTTGGCAGAAATTCTTGATTATTCTGAAGAAGCTTTAAATACGGTATTTCATTCTGGCTAAGAGCTCCCATTCAGTAACCTGTAATTTAGATTAGGCACTGTAAATTTATTACTGAAACATAAAAACTGTTCATAACATGACAAACGATTTCATATGCTGGAACAATGAACATAATCATTTACATGTTTTGGAGTTTAGAAGAATGAGGAGTAATCTCAATAAAAGATAAACCTCTTAAAGGGATTGAAAAGGTAGATGCAGGAAATATATTTCACTGGTTTGGGTGTGTAGAAACAGGGGTCACAGTCTTGGAATAATTGGTCAGCCAGTTGGGACTGAGAAGAGTCACAGAGTCACAAATCGCTACAGCACAGAAACAGGCCCTTTGGCCCATCTAATATGTGCAGAACCATTTGCCTAGTCCCACTGACCCCTGCCTGGACTATAACCCTGCATACCCCACCCATTCATGTACCTATCCAAATTTCTCTTAAATGTTGAAATTGACCCTACATCCACTACTTGGTCTGGCAGCTTGTTCCGCTTCATGTTTTCCATAACCTTTCACCCTTAACCCATGAACTCCAGTTGTAGTCTCACCCCACAGAGAATGGTGCAAAAATAAAAGGCATCCAGTGAGCTGTGAGTGTGAGTGAAAACACCTTGTTAATGAGAGCGCGCAGAGAAGAATGGCCAGACCGGTTCTAGCTGACAGAAAGGATACAGGAACTCAAATCATCACGTATTCCAACAGCGGTGTGCAAAAGAGCACATTGAATCTTGAAGTGGATGGGCTACACCAGCAGAAGATCATGAACAGACACTATGTGGCCACTTTATTAGGTACAGGAGATAACTAAGAAAGTAGCCACTCTATGTGGTTTCTACAATCTTTCGGAGTGAATATTCCATTTTAGTGGTAAGTCTATTCTAGCATATTTCCATATCTGAGCAATTAGTGAGTCTGTGCCTTGAGAAACTACACAACAGCAAGTCACTCAAAGGGCCCTGAATCAAACAAAAGTTAATTTCTTATTCAACCAGAGCTCTTAACTATTTCTTCTTTGGAAGGAACTCAGTCTGAGTATTGATTAAAATGTTACATGGACAGTGTTATTAATCACTTCCTGGCAAGAATGCAGCTATCTATGATCAATACTGCTGCATTATTATTTGTGGTGATTTATGTTACTCACTTCTGTACCAGGATTTTAAAATATCCTCTTAACAGCCTGGAAAATTTAATTTTGATTGAACAGAATCACCATTGTCTGGCCGAACAAAAAGATGATTAATCTCACCAGATGAAAAATCGGAGCATGACATTAATACATGATTCTGAATGTAGATGGTTGAAGGACAAACATTAAACTAAGACATTGCACACATTTAGACCCTAATCTAATGGCTGAGCTCTCTATGTACACTTGTAGAGTTGGTGTACGTATTAGTATCATTGAGTGTGCAAATGTGACAGTGCATGTCAAGAAAACAGTACTTCAGTAAGAACATGAGGATCCTTAATCACCCTCATTTTGGTAGATTGTAAATTCAGATTGGTAGATTGGTAAATTTGGTAGATTGAGATTCTAGAGAACTAAGGTAATAGGAGTGGACACTTAAGACGTTTATTTCAGATGTTCTGTAAAAGATCATATGCCACAACTGAATAAGAAGGGTTCTCCCAATGCTGTTGTCAATTTTAGCTTCCAACTACTAGACCTAATAACTGAGACAGCATTTCAAACAGTATTAACTGTAAATCACAATTAGTATACGGTGCATTTACTGTATAAATTACAGCCATCAAAATTTTAAAACACACACACACACACACCAGAATCAGAATCAACTTTATTTGTTAACATTGTTAATTTCAAAAGGTAACCTGCTACATTCATTCAATAGGGTGATTTTTTTTCCACGTTGAATTTGATCGGCTACCTTTCTGTTATGACTATCGAAGCTAGCCTCCTTTGTGCTCTAGCTTAAAAATCATTTTTTAGTTTTGTGTTTTTGTTCATGCCTAGCATTGAGAGTACTCCTTCCTCAATAGCACCTTCCGATCTGTGATAGTGCTTCTGAAATGATAAGGGATACTTACCAAGTGCAACAATGCCATCTCTTTGTGGGAAAATCCAGTCTAATCCATTTCAGTATGCAGTGTGTGCTCCCCACCCCAACATACGTTCTCCTGGAGCAGCTAACTGGTCGTCAAAGTGGGGTCCCAGCTCATGGGGACCTGCAAGGCTGTCCTACCAGCTTCACTCCCAGAAATGCTTTCTCAGACTGTTAAGTTATGCACCAAAGCTTAACTAAGGTCAGAAGATTTTGAGTGCCTGTGAATAGTTTTGACAATCTACGCCTTCATTTAATTAAAAGGGTTGGGGATGTTTTACTTTCACCCAGTAGATGTCGAAAGACTGGATGCACTCCCTGAAAAGATGCTTGAGGCAGAAAACCACAACACATTTACAAAGCACTTAATTGAAGACTTCAGTGCCAGAATGTACAGAGCTGCAGACTGAGTTGGGAATTCCTGTTAACCTAAATAACTCCCTTGAGCCAGCATGGATATATTGAGATGAATATTGGTCAGCCATGATCACAGTGAATGGCAGTGCTGGCTAGAAGGGCCGAATGGCCTACTCCTGCACCTACTGTCTATTGTCTATAATAACCTCTTTTTGTTCTGTACAGTTCTATGCATGATCATCTATTAATACCACTCTTTCACAAATTGACATACATATTTACCCGTATGATTAATGATTCTTTTCACTTAAGCAGTGATTGGAAAATACATTTCCCACCTTTAGGAAATCTTTTTCAGCCACCTACATCCTCAGTTCTTCTTGATTAGTTTCTCTACTGCTCCACCACAGGAGATTGGTTCTTCGTCCCAGTCCTGCAGGGCATCTCTTCCAGAATCATTTCTACTTATTACCACACCCTCTGCTTTAAAAGGCTCCAAACAACCTAACCTTCAACTCTGCTGTCAATAACCGCCTCAATTTCTGCTCAGGGTCCATCTCTCTTCTCCATGAGAATCTCTCTTACATGAACGGTGCTTTAGAAAACTGCTTTACAAATGTAAAATGTTGGGTCAAATTTTGAACACTGACATGCTAAATATTAAAGCTGCACAGAATCAGTTGCTACATTTTTCCCAATTAAAAGAAAGAATGAGGAAAGAATGTCAAAACTTCCTCAATTAATAGACGGAAATCTCTTTATTCCTTTCATTCTTCACTTTCTCATTCAAGTCCCTTGCTGTGTTACCGTTGCGCCGTTTGTTAGCTTTAGTTTGTTTCCTAATTTGTCAGGAACAATTCTTCTGTTATCCGTTACAATGCTGACACCTGCACGAATTCCCTGGTAACAGATGACTGCAATTAGTCACAAGTTACTGTTGATGTGGAAAGGATTCTTCTGCCTGAAGTAGTTTGCGTGAGAAACAGCCATCTGCGCCACGTCTTCACCACAGGCTGCAATAGTTATTGAATATGTGCGTTGTCCAAAGTTCAAGGACTTTCAGCTGAATGTTACCTTCGTAGTATGAAATCCCGCCAAGGATACAAAACCAACAGGCTCCTGAAGATTTTAGAAAAGCTAGTTCCCATGCATAAATGACTTGAGCTTTACAAATTATTTACAGCTGATGATGGGGGCTCAGCATGACTCTTGCTGGACCACATCACACAGGCTGTTGCCAAAGACATGAGGCTCAATGGTCGGGTCTAGCACATGTACAGTATGTAATTCAAACACATTTTGAAAACCACTGAAGCCTTGCACAAATGGTCTTGTTCTTGTATCAAATGGTAGATAAAATCATATTTTATATCCTTTAAAGGGTAGAGCATCAACTTAAAGGAACTGTAACTTTATAAAGGATAGGCCACAATGGGGAAAAATATCCTTTTCACTTCTGATGTCCGGACTTCAACTTGAAAAATGAACTTGCTTGCTCTCCCTACAGATGTGCCATGACCCCTCAGCTTTTCTAGCATTTTCAATTTTTTGTTTTAGACTTCCAGCACCTGCTGTGTTAAAAAAAATTGCGATCTTTAAAAGATGGCCAGGGAAGAAGACGATAGGCAATACCAGAAAAAAGGTTAAAATTATGCAGCAGAGTGACAATGTAATAATAAACCAACCTGATGTCAACTGGGAATAAAGACATGCTGCTGCAAAAGTTAGGCAACATGGAGGGCTATTTACAAGGCGATCTGAATGATGGACATCTGGATGTATGGAGAGAGCTGGATGCACAGAAGATTGGAGACATAAGTGACTGAGTCAGTTTCCTGGTGGGCAGTGTATGTGGCCAGCTGGATTTGTTTAAAAATAGTTTAATAACTGAAGTGTGACTTTCTACCATTCCATATTAAAATCTTATAAATAATAAATATATTTTTTTAGTTTAAAATCATTATGTTCCATCATCTACCTATATTCCATGCTTATGCTTCAGAATTTAATCTATTTTTATTGTAAAATGAAAAAAAAACTTCCAATTAAAATCAACGCTCTTCCTGTTGTTTGTTGTTAAGATTTCTTCAATCTGATTGGCTGCTCAATGGCTTTAATATTCGTAGAGTATGTTATACTTCCCCTGCGGATGGTGCAGATTCAAATTCATGTCATAATTGGGGAAAAGCAGAGTCACGGAGTCTGTTAAATCTTTGTGGACAGCTTTCTTCAAGGTCAACGGGCCCTGTGCTGCTGACTGCAAAACCTGAGTCATTATATTTTTATTGCTTGGCACTGACAAACTTTGACAGAATCATACAGCTACATTATTGCACCTCATGCATATCAATACCACAGCAAGACACACTTTTCAAGTCACAAATTAGAATGAGGACATTTTCTGCTGTTATTTTACTCCAGTAATGCTATTCTGCAGAAACCACAAAATGGAAAGAGCTGGAAAAAATGGGTTCAAAGTCTTCCAGCAGAATGCAGCAAAATCCAAGCAGCAGGCATCCGTACATTTTTTTGGCTGAAAGGGAAAAGGGCAAAGAAATGAGAAACAAAACTAAAATTAAACCAAAATGCAGTTATACGTCCAGGGAGAAGTGACTACAGCTCAACATATCCCCTTCTGGATGAGTATTGAAGATCGCAATGTGATTATGTAACTTGAAAGGAAATAGGCTGAGTTTAAGTCCTTGGTACCCACTGGCACTGTCACACTGTGCTACATGTTCATACAGCATATCAGACATAAGTCTGATCCATTCCCTCTGTTCAACCAGACCCTGTAAGTACTCTGGTCCTGCTAAGAGATCCAATATGGTTGGTGGTACTTTGGTGTTACTAGTCAATCAGGTTACAGCTGTTGTTTATTTTTACATTCCTTACATCTCCCACTTCATTCATTGTACCCTGTGATTAGGCTGCTTCTAAAGAGATATCCCGCTCATAGTAGTTAGCAAAGATTTCATTTATTTCTGAAAAAAAAATCATAGAGTACATTTCATTCATGTTGACCATGTTGCTTTTGTGTATTTAACCAATTTCCCTCTAAACCAAGATTCCCAACCTGGGGTTCACAGGCCTCTTGCTTAATGGAATTTATCTATGGCATAAAAAAGGTTGGCACCTCCTTCTCTAACCATTCCTATCAATGACTTTTAAACATTGTAATTGTACTCACTTCTGGCACTTGTTCCACATTCCCATCATGCTCTGAGTGAAAAAATGTTCTTCAAGTCCCCTTTAAGTTTTTCCCAGGTTAAGGGAGTCTAATATGGGAAAGCACAGATTTCCCTTGAATCTGGGACCTCCAGTTTTACACTCCCTTACCTTGGGAAAAAGACCGCTGTCATGGACCTTATCTATGTCCCTCATGATTTCCTATACCTCAGTGCGGTTAATCTTCAGTCTCCTATGCTCCAGGGGTAAAAAAAAAACACAGCTAATGCAGTCTCTCCTTATAACTCAAGGCCTCCAGTCTCAGCAACACCCCAATGAATCTTTTCTGCACCCCTTCTAGCTTAATGGCATCCTTCTGCTATCTGACAACCAGAACTGTAGACAATACTCCAGCTATGGTTTCACCAACGTCTTATATGGTTGCAACATGACATCCTGATTCTTACAGTCAATGGCCTGACCAATGATAATATCACCAGTTTCAGAGAACTATCTAATTCTACCTCAGGCTTTCCTCTTCTACAACACTCTCCAGGGCCCTGACTGTAAGATCTATCCTGATTTAACTTATCAAAATGCAACACTTCACATAGGACCAAATTAAAATGCTTCTGCCATTCCTTGGCCTATTTTCTCAATTGATATAGATCACGTTGTAATCTTAGATAACCTTTTTCACTGTCCCCTATACCACTCATTTCAGTGCCATCTACCGACTTATTCGCCCTGCCCACTGCATTCTCATCCAAATCATTAACTCTGAAGACATTAACAGTGGAACCAGCACTGATCCTTATGGTATACTACTGGTCACAAGCACTCAATCTGAAAAACAACCAGACACACAATCCACAATAGGTATGCCCCGTTTTGTCAGCGTGGTAGTAAAAAAGAAATGAAAGTACAGTTTATAAATTTGTGCTTTGCATTTGTAATGGGAAGGCGGCTAAAATAATTTCATTCAACTTTCACAGCCATGATACTGACTATAAAAGAACATAAAAATCATTTTAATTCCATCATAAGCCTCAGTATCTGAGATCACAGCTTTTTTAACCAGACTGCATTCTCCCACACTGACCAGTCCCCCAAAGGAGTTAATTTCTACTTGGGAGGAAGGGGGCAAAGCTCAACTCTGCCCTAATGCTTGTGGGAGCTGTGATGACATAAAGTCCAAAAATAGCCAGTGGGCCTCAGCCCAGTCCCTGCAACTCCTAAAAAAGCAAAAGCATTTACTTGTTTCTCGTCTTCATATATATGAGATTTGCCAACTTTCAGTTTCTCTGATCTGAGTAGGTGTGGATGTGAGGGTTTGCAGGCACTGAGTACCCCTCTAAACCAGCACCACTTGGCAGTACTAAACCAAATGAGCTCAGATGCTTTCCCTGCTAAATACGCACAGGAGTCCCATACTCGGGACTGACATTAGTGCCTGCATTCAGGCTCCAATTGGGAACCAGTGTTTCCCTACCCAGTTGATCATCCGTATTTTGCATGGTGACACTTAGAAGGCATAAGGATAGAAAATTAGAGTGGAATTTTATGATGCAGGCTGCCTTCAAAGTCCGATGAAAGAAAAGATGAAACAAACTGAAATCCTTCTACTTCTGATCTGCAGCATTTGACCAGGAGGTAAAAAATGATGATTCCCAAGAGTCACCTAAAAGACATGTCCCTTTTTAAAAACCAGTTTAACCTGCATGCACGTAACAAGCAATGCAGTATTTTTCTCTATCCAATGTTCCACCTTGTCCTACCCTGAATAACAATTTTCCAGCGGTGAAGGACTTCAAGCTGTTAACTTTCTGACACTCCATCTCTCTATTCTCAGAATTAACTGTCTTCTTTTTGCCTTCATAGAATTAACACCAGCTGTAATTTTGTCATAATTAGAAAGTTGTGATAATTAGTAAAAGCTTCCCTACTTTTACTGGGAAAGAATTGAGTCCATTAGCCACTGCATTAGTAAGAGAACCAAGCTTCTAATTCTTTCCCCACACACCCTGACTCTGCCGCTCACTAAACCCAGTGAAAAGAAAATCAACGTAGTTTCTAAACCACTCTCCATGACACACCAACCCCACAATGATGCGACCAGAAAAGCCTGTGTCAGTAAAACCCCTTCACCCACACGGTTAGAAAATTAATACACTTTCAGTGCACATCCCTGCACCTAGAAGTTAGCTATTGCTTCTAACATCCCCTGCTGCAACCTTTCAAGCCATGTCCTATTGCAATTAACTTCCTTCTTCCTTTCACACATCCCCTTCTGTTTCTAATCTCTATTACCACCCACTTATAAAGGATGGCCATCGTACAGTGCCATCAACATCACTACCCAAACTTGGTTCCTTTCTTTCACCCTTCTCTTGTTTGACTGTCTCCCTACCCGTCCATTTCGCTTCCTATGTCTGGGTCAAGTAATTTCACTACCTTTTGATGCTGCATGGCCCCAGTTCCATCTACACCAGAGTTACATCTCAGCATATTTCCTGACTCAATAATTATCTTACTGTAGCTTTTTCCCTCCAATGCCCCCAACTTTAGAGTGCAGGCAGCAGTAATTAATTTTTTGCAGTTAATACACAATTCATCAGACCCTGTGAGTGAGCAAAGTTATGTTCAGTCAAACAAGGACTCATTCAATATTTTATAAATGAGAATTTAGAGAAACTATCTATCAAGGCAAAAGGGGTATAAATTTGCTTTGCTATAGAGCATTCTTTTTATAAATAGGGTAGTGGGAGGTCCGATGCACCAACAGGACAGTAAAATCAATATTCAGCTACAGTATCCATCTGGGACATGGTTTCTGCTGCAATTAAGCATATTTCACCTCTGGGAGACGATGATATATGACTAAAGCCAGATGTTGATGCCAAAAGGATTTACAGTGACCGCCTAACAAAATATAAAGTGATTTTATCCAACAGCTATATTTATCATAGAGTATTGCTTCAAGATAAAAAGGTCAAATTTACATAAAAAGAAAATTATTGTCTTAAATAGAATAGCAGGGCAGTAACTGGGGCAACATTACACACAGGAAATCATTCACAGGGCAAGCTTACTGGTGCACATGGAGTGACTCTTTTAATGATATCTCTGGCCTTGTACATAATAGAGAATAATAAAGACCATGAATATTAATAAATATCAATGAAAGCTCTGGTTTTGTACTCAGAAGAAAATAAGAAAACTTGGTTCTTGAAAATGAGTAATTTTCAAACTCAGAAGTTCAACCATAGAGTAATCATCAACACAAGTTTGAACTGTTTGTTAGTCTTGAATTTAGCAACTGGGGGAAAAAAAACACCAGTAGACATTACAACTGATTTGCAACATCTGGCAAAGACAGAGTTAAGAAATTAAGGCATCGAGGGCAAAGGCTGAGGACAAACTGGCGTCCAGCTCACTACTCCAGGAGGCTTTACTCACTTAAGCGCTGAACTGACTCTGCAGATGTGGCCTGCAGCCATCGGTGCTCGCTTTAGCGCTGAACCTGGCTCCTTGGCTGTAGACTTACTTACTTCGTGTTGTGTAGATTTTTTTAATTGTTTGCAGGACGTGTTCTTTCTTTTACTCCTATCGGATGTCCGACTGTCTTTGTGGTATGGGATATTTCATGGATTCTATTGTGTTTCTTTGTTTGGTGAGTGCCTACAAGAACATTAATCTCAAGGCTGTATATCGTATACACACTTTGAACTTTTGAACTTTGAACATAGTTGATGCTTCTACACACTATAAAAGTGTTGAACTTTTGACCAACGATATAAACATCATCAAACAAAGCTTCTGTTTTATGCTTTCACAATACCCATTTTAAAAGGCATTTCAATGAAGTAAATACAGTTGAGCGTTTGTAATGTAGTTTGTATTGTGCGACAGAAATCTGAACCAAGAAAGCATGTGATTCATATTTGGACAACTCATCTGCATGAACAGATGCCTTGGTTGACATGTATACATTTAAATGAGGATATTAAATTAATTGGGGTCTTTTGTGTGGCAAAAGGAATAAAAGTTTACATACGCTGTTAGACAGACAAACAGGAATACATTGTATAACGCCATATGAATAGCTGGTGTGACAGGTAGGGCTTGTGAAAGATTTCCTGTTATTTTCCTTCATTTTGCTATTAAGTTTTTCTTTCAAAGCAACATAAAGGAACTGAAGAATAAATGTGCAGATTGACATCTGCAGTGAACAAATCCATTTTTTTTTACACAATGCAGCAAATTACTTTCATTAAATTTTTTCCCCTTGCAACATACCAAAGACAGTGTATCTCTGCCTACTATTCCCCATCAAAGACACACAAGTTCTAATTGCTTTTGTTTGTTCGTGAAATGCTTCCTGTCCTGGTTCTACGGTTATGGTCTTGTTTAATGCTGTTGTGTGGCGCTGCTGGGTCCATTGCCCTCACCGCCCAGGCTGTTAGGTGCTCTGCGATGGATGGTGACAGCAAATGGTACGCTATGATGCTTGTCTGGCAGATCATTGGAATGAAAACTATTTATCTATGAAGTCATTGGGATATTCTTTGAATTCCCAGCATAGTGTCAATTGGGTATGTTCTGACCTAAATCAGGATGGTGAAAAGCCAACCTAATGTACTTTAGCACAACCATTCTGTGTCACAATCTATGTAGCTGCTAACAAGACAAGGACTTTAAAATGCATGACTAGCCAATACCTCTTGTAACTGTCTGCATTTGCAGAAGCCCTCCAGCGCAGTATGATTGTTTTACTTATTCCATTATTTAACGAGCTGAGCTTGCAAAAATGGTCTACGATAATAACTGTTTGGCAAATCATATTCACCAAGACAAACTGCTTCCATCATAAATTGGATTTTATGCAAATCTTTAAAGCACCAAAGAAAAATTCTTTAAAAATTTACTAAAATAAACGCTTGAATATTAATTGCACTATTCAGATGTGCCAGAATTACACTTGTAAATGTTTGTTGCAGAAAAGAAGCTTCTTTTTGTACTGCTAAAAGATCCTGCATATGCAAAGGTTTTATGCAAAATGACTTAGTTATACACTGTAAGAATATATGACATAATGCCTGTCCAGTGACTGCTGAAAGTCATTAATTTTTTTCAGCAGATTACCAAAGAAATTATATATTCCTCATTAGAAAAAGTTAAAACATTAACATTTTTAGAAGGACAACAGATTTTGAGGGTCAAACTTTCTCACAAACTTATTTGGGAAGTAACTTTGTCAAAAATGCATGACAATAATTATCTCAAAGCACAGATAGTGCTTCTCCTATCTGTGGGGTGAAGTTAGAGATGACCAAATAGGAATAACTATTAGAAAATATCAACCGTTAAACTAGTTGATCCTGGAACTTTTATTTGTGTTCTGATTCAAAGTGCTTCATGAAGAGATTTCATGATGGAATGGCTGAAAATTCACTGACAAAATAGGTGAGCAGGCAACCCAAATCTATTCTTAAAAACTCAGCCAATGCAATGGATGTGAAAACAAATCTAGTTATAAATATCATGAGTTTAACAGATATATGAACTATCTGAGTTTTTTATGATTCAGTTAAAATAGAACGATCATGTGAAATGTAAAATCCTAAAATGAAATTATGGGCTCAGTTGGAAAGCCCTACAACATAAATTGAAACAGATTATTTAACCAAGTGTGACTAAACATTGTGGCCAAATGTTGAAAGATTGTAGCCAGTTTAAAACCAAAAATGCTTTAGGACTTTTACTTGGTTATCTTTGAGAATCACAGAACATGCAAAACATTTTGTTTTACACCCACTTTTGCTTAGTTCCACTCCTCAGCAGCCTGAACAGCTGAGGTGAAGTTCAAGAGAGAGCGACTCCACACAACTGTGGAAGCAATGGCCTTGATGGGTTCTCAAGCTTTTATAATTCATATTATGAAAACGGACAGGGAAAAAAAATTCCAACCAAAAACAATAACATGTCTTCATTTCCTAGTAATATATCACTTTGTGTGGAGTGAGGTGTTCTGAATACAAAACTTGGCATAACCTTTTGTAGGTTATAGAGACCGCATGCATACACACTGAACTAGGCTCATTAATCACTTGCAGAGTTCTATCCAATGTAGGGCAGTCTTAATTCCCAATATAATCTTGGTATAAAGACAGTTTATACTTTTCCCAATACGGTCTAAATCTATATCTGACAGAATGCCCTCCATCAGTATATCATTAGCAGCCTCTTTTGAAACTATTTGTGGTCAAAATATAACCAGATTTGATAAAGGCAACATAAAGAAGCCCTGCGTGGGAAAACATTGCCATTAATATATTTTATTAGACCAGCAAGATTTTGACTTCATGATGCTCTTGAATTTTTGCATATTGTTGGTGCATTTGCTTCATTTATTTTCATGGACTGAAATAATTAGGAGACCACAACCCGTGTCTCATCCCTCTGCTTACTAATAACATTGAGGATATACAATATGCACAGGTAATAACGTATTCGATGCATTTGATCATTCTCCTACAAACTCATCAAATTCCTACACTTAGCCCTGATTAAATTGCTTTATTTAATCAAAGTGCAAAATGTAACTTGTTCCAAAAAATTAATCTAAGTAAGAAAAAAAGAATGGTTAAAATCAGAAACGCCAGACATACTCAATAGTGCTCCTACCTTGACAAGCAGTCTCCATTTTAGCAGGTTCATATCCAGCAGAACAGGTACAAGCACCGACAGGTACCATCCATTCCCCATCCCCATTACAGTAAAGCTTCAAGGGGACAGAGACTTCATTTGCATTACTGACGCAGGTTCCAGGAGCAATGACTAGCGATGTAGGTTCTGCTCCGGTAACTGTTTCTGGAAAAACTGCGAATTTTTGTATCACAGATGAGCATTTCTTGTAGAAAACGCGTAGAGAAATGATTGACATGCATGATCCCAGATCCTGAAAGGCCAGGTAGAATCCACTCTTGGACAAGGGACCAAAACTTTTGATCTTTGTGTTAACTCTGCCAGATTCCAGTTTGGAAAAACTCTCATCAGGGGCAATGGTGTCCACTTTCACATAAGGGTTCTCCATCCAGGGTGGAGTCGTCGCTGTTGCTGAATCTGTGTCAGACTCATAGTAAAATAAATTAAAAGTCTCCTTACAAGAACCTGGGATATTTGGTATACTGTTGCAGTCCCGCACAGTGAATTTCATCTCCACATATACCCTCTGAACGTCCTTATGCCCTATGTAAGTAGTTCGAAGCCAGTTATTCTGGTTTGCTTCCATCACATTACAGACCTGGTATGTACGAATGGGATTCATTCCATCGTCATATCCACTTACTTCTTCCCACTGAATAAAGCAAACAGAACATTTGTTCCAACAGTTAAAGGAAGTTACTGACATTTTGTTAATAGTGCTAATAAAATTATCCATACATTGACAATTAAATGGTTCTCCATGGATTAACATTTCCATCAATTGGCGTTGCACTAGATTTATGCTGTCAAAGTTTATATTCATGTAAAGAAAGTGTTTTGTAGATGCTTTTGACATCTGCTCCACTTCCAAAACCATTTAACTGCCTACAATCTTTGTTTCACTCACATTTTAAGGATATTCTCTTTTAATAACATATTAACAAACATCTACATGACATTTTGTTTACTTTTTTAAATCAGCTTCGGAACTGTTCTACATAAAACAACCTTTCATAAGCTAACTTGTCATTGTATACAGGGAAATCATTATTCCAAATGTATATAAACTTTAAGGGCAAACTCCCAGAACAAAGGTTGACATTGGTGTTCACTGCTTTGCACGAACAAAAATCAACAACGAAGATTTTGTTCCGAAAATATGCCTATCGGCATAGAGCTGCTAGATTTACTAGGTCGTTATTAACTGCTAAAGGTCACAGGTCCAATGCATGTCTGATCTCATCAACGTAGTGCCCAAGGTTGCTGTTCTACTTGAAGTATCCTGAACTCTCTTAGGAGCCGAGTGAAGAAGCTCTGGAAATGTGCTGTTACTATTAATGGAAAGTCAAATTAATGTCACCTGTGGCCTTTATTTTGGTGCAATTAAATTAATAAACATATTGATCATTATTTTATAGCCTGTGAAATAATTTTATTTAAATGAACAACAAAAAAATGGAGTCCTCACTGTGTAGTTAGAAATGTCACTGGAAAGAAGATAATTGTATTGGAGTAGAGCCACAAGATCATAATGAGTATGGTCATCTGCTTTGGGTAAGGACTCTGAAAGGGAGATGGTATGGTATGCCATACTATTAAAACAAATAAAACAGAATTCAACAGACTATTTTTCCACCATACAGTCTACTTTATCTTTAAAATTTAATTGGTAGATGGAGAGCATCTTCTTTAGTACTTGGCAACCACAATCCAATGCAAAACTGATTATTATGATATGTGTACTAAAGTTGAAAGGTTTTTGTCACTATTTAGGAACATAAATTACACTAAGATAAATAATATTGTGGAAGATTCTTTCCACATTTATCTCATCCATCCACTCTCCACTTAAGACTTTTATATAAATAGTATCCCTTTAAAACAGTAAATATTTATTGAAGATAAAAATCAAGTCAAACACAGATTTTGCTTCTGGTGCTGAAAGGCCCAAATTTGACCAAGTACATTCAAAATAAAAGGGCTTTATGATGAATAAGGAGTAAAATAAACTTAACACACAGAGGTGAATCCTGTCAACATTTTTTGTAATATTAAATCATGAATACAGATTGATATAATTGCTGTTCAATAGCCAACCATTTTCTTCTATTTAGAAGCTTCAGAGTTCAAACATTATTCTGGCAAAGATAAAATGTCCCATTAAACAACTGGGTCTGAAATACGTAGGGTTTTTTTGGCAATGTAGTATTTTACGTTTAAAATGGACATGGAAAATATTTCAGTGTTTATTATAAACAAATTTAAAAATCATATGAAATTGTGAGTTGCAAAGCTACAGTACTGTGCAAAAGTCTTAGGCACAAATATATAACTAGGGTGCCTAAGACCTTTGCACAGTACTGTAGTAATTTTATGTATTGCACTGTTCTGATGTAGAAAAAAAAAATTTCATGACGCGAATGATGATAGACCTGATTCTGATATGGGTCTCTGTTGTGGACTGAGAGTGGGAAGGGGGCAGGGAGAGGGGAAGAGAGAGGGAAGGGGGCAGGGAGAGGGGAAGAGAGAGGGGAGGGAGCAGGAAGAACCAGAGAGATTCTATAATGATCAATATACTGATTACTTAGAATCAAAATACCTTGCCTGATGCGTAGGGCTGGGTATGTCTGCACCCATGCCACCCCTAGACCTACACTCCTTCTCTGCTGCCCATCCCACACTCTTCCCACTACACTCTACCCTTGCCATTCCCAACATCCTTCTGTTTCCGCCAGACTTACATATTTGCTCCCCGCTCCACAGAAACAAATACAGTATCATGCGAAAGTTTTAGGCACTCTCGCTATATATATGTGCCTATGACTTTTGCACAGCACGGTATGAAACTGCAGATTTAGCAGATTTCTATGCTGAGAATAATAGTTCATACAATATTACTATCATACGATGGAAGTTTACTTCTGCAGGTTAAAAGCCACACTTCAGTTCCTGGTTTAGATATTTATTGATACATGGTACTAGTTTTCTTATTCTTTTCATCTGTTACTCAAGGGTTTTGATATGTCAACGGTTTCAATGAAATAAAATCTGGAGATGTGTACAGTGGGCTTCCATTTTGCCGCTAATTCTTAAGTGCTACGAGTACCCAAGCCCGATTTTTTGCCCAACTGGCAGTTACAGATTAGAGTGTATTGTAAACTGGATTACGGTTGCAAAGAGCAGCAGCTTCTCCCAAATTTGCACAGGAAGCTTGCAGAATCCACTCATATGTAGTCAGAATTTCTCAGGTTCACCTCATCAACATATAAAACGAACAGGAAATCCTTCATCGTGAACCGATTTTGAATCTAAACCTTTTGTCTAATTATTGAAATGATACCCATGGATAATCAAAACATGAATATCATGTTAAATATTTCTTAGCAATTCTGTCAAACATCATTTATTGGATCATTTAAGATGAGCATTACAAGGAGTCAGAAATGGTATAACTTGCACCTTTGCATTAACCTTTCCCAATTCAGAAAGAAATCAAAGTACTTCACATTGAAAACTCTTATTTCCAATCAGTCTAATCACTGATTACACAGATCTTCAGATCCAAATCCAGTTATGTTACTCTCTAACAATCTGTATTCAGTGAGCAAATTTGTCTTATCACCCCCGAGTTCAGTTTGTGATTTTATTTTGAATACTTGAAACAGCTAAAACTACCACATATTTCCCATCTGATGAGTTTATTTAAGGTTTAATGTAATTTTATTTTAGATCAAATCTGTAATTCTTAGGCCTTGGACTCAACACCTCCCTTTGCAACAGGATACCTGATTTCCTGACCAACAAATCACAATCAGGAAGAATAGGCAGCAATGCTTCCACCACGATTAATCTCAAACCTGGTGCTCCACAAGACTCCATCCATCAGCCCTTCGCTCCCAATACACTCATGACAACGAGGCCAGATCTTGCTCTAATTCCATCTACAAGTTGGAAAATGACCACACTGAAGTGGACCATATCTCAAATAGCAATGAGTTGGAGTACAGGAAGGAGATAGAAAGCTTAGTGACATGGTGTCATGACAACAAACTTAGTATCAGCAAAACAAAAGAGCTGGTCATTGGGGTGGTGCAGATAAATGAAGAAGCAATATTCATAAACCATGCAGGAAAACTTGGAAAGTCATATTTAATTTGTCATTTTCTTTTACAACATAGAAAGCCATTCAGCCCATCATGTCTATGTTAGCCCTCAGTGAAATTCTTTTCCTCCAGTTATTTGACTGCAAGCTCTTCTCTCTTCTACCACCTTATTTCTCCTTACAATTTAAAACCTACTGGGATTTGCTTGCTAAAACCTTTTCACATTGACAGTTTAATTGTGTGAGCCTGTGGTACATTGTGTAAATTGTCCTCACCCCTGTTTCTGGATGTGCAGTCCATCCCAGCTCGGCAGTTGCCCATCTTGAATCCATAAGGGTCTCTGTGGATTAAAATAAAGACAAAAGTCACTTTGCGATGCTTAAGAAGAAAAGCAACACAAATGCAAACTAGTGTTCACAAGAGCTCACATATTCACACAGAATCAAAACGGTGAAATGCAGCAAAATGACATTATTGGCTCCTTTGCACCCATTCTTTAGAAATGTAGTGGCTGTGTAGTTTCTGAGATATATTTGGGTATTATTTCCTTTATAATCCCACCATGTTTTTTGTTCACAGACTGTCTAAAAGGTGCACTTACTCCTTTGGAAACAAATGCTTTTGTGTTTCAGCCACAGAATTTTTTGATTTATGCCAAATCAGACCTGGAGGTCTCAGCACATAAATCAGCATTTTAAAAGGCAAAGGTTAAGGAAACCAGAGGCACAAATTGCTTGGGAGGGAGGACAGGGTCAAAAGCATCAAGGGGTTTAAAATGGATCAGGGTAATTCACATTAAACATGCCCTAGAGTGAAGAAGGACTGTTACAAATCAGTGAAACAGGGGACCGTTTCTGTAGCCATATGTGAACAAGAACAGCTGCTCACCAGCCTGACCATTATAAAGGGTTACCACCAGATCAAACTTACCTAGAGCTACACATTCCGCTGTATAACCTTCTCAAACATAACTTGCCGGTATGTGGAATACATGGATTGAATGACGACTAATGAACTTAATGTTAGGAGTAAAGAGCATGTCATGGGATACTGAACAATAGGAAAATCTTGAGTTGCCCTAAAATCACTACCCGTCTCTGGGTCATGTTGTGTGTTCCAGCATGGTTCCATCAAAGTCGACGGCTCCCAGCTCTCCAGGGTAAGGATTGTCTCAGTACAGGTAGCCAGCTGCACTCACAAGATGGCTCTGGTGAAACTTTACCGCTAGACTCGGAAGCTGCCAGAACCCTGTTAGCATAAGTGGGGCCATTAAAATGGCTGTGCACATCTTCAATATTCATAAATATACATATACGGCAACACTGAGTGTTTGTAAAAAGGGCAAGAATTGTTTTGCTGAATACAAAAATCTATATATTAAAATCTACATTAAATAAAAGGTAAGATCACAACTTGAGTTTTGCCTGGGAGATGATTGCTCCGTTTATTTGGAAGGGGATTGCTATACTTGGGCATTGTTTAACCCAGCACAGGCTCTGAGAACTGGGGCAACTGTGGACTGCATTAGGATTCAGCTGACCAACCACAGTCAGCAGGAGCTACATAAATATAACACCACAGAGATCACTGGATATCAGGACTATGCAGTATCAGCAATGGCATCCGGTGCAAGATTTACCCAATATTTCACACAGCCCATTGTTGTTGAATCTGCTGTTACTTACTCTGTAAATTTAACCTGATTTTACAAAGAAATTCCCCATTTCAAAATTTAATGATGGTTAAAAAATTGAAAATCATGATAATGTCAGCTTAGGACCATGGGGCCAGATGGGAACCATCAGAATGAACATACAGCATAGGTAGCAGGTGCATTGTAATTGGAAAAAAATACTTAAGTTATACCTTTGTAAAATGAGACCAGTGGTCAAGAAAGTCTTCCCTTGATTATAAGATATAAAATGATAAGAGCCGGTTTAGATGGTAGACAAGTGGCAAGAACACATAGCTTTCTTAGAAAATCCAAGGCTATCAAAGAATTAACATTCCTATAAATCAGTGAGACTCAACAAGAGCAGCACATTTAACATTAAAAAAAATGAGTAAAGTTAGAAATGTCTCACAGAGACCAACCAGAACTCAGGAATTTTGACACAACATTCTAAAATTCCTAAAAAGGAAATTAGCTTGTTCATTGGAAGAAATACATCCACAGGAAGTCTAGAAGTAATTTATATCTAATTGCATTTTGGAAGGTCATTGACCGAAATGGACAAGTGTGGCAGCCAACCTGCACACAGATCCCGCACACAAATAACTTGTTCAGCTGTACTTGATGGTGTTCATTAAGGGAAAAACATCGGCGGAATACCAAGACATTTTACTGCTACACTTACAAATTTCAACACTGAGTATTTTGCATTCTCCCATGCAGTTGAATGGGCATCACTTTGAATCCTGAACTAAAGATGGAACCTCTAACTGTCGAGTACTGGTCTAAATGCCGTGCTCAAAACTCCAGTTGGTTTGAATCTTCAATTTTCTGACTCAGAGGTAGGAGCTTTAACAACTGAAAATGAAACACTGAAAGATGTGAAGATTGAGCAGGTGACTCCTGGGAGAAAATATAGCAGAGTAATCAGTTCAAGTGTTGTTCTTTTTCTGTATTTACAAATCAGTGACTCAGTGATGTACAGCTCTAATATCCAGGCACAATGTTCCTATCTCCAACTATTAATCAATATTAAATTATGGTAAGTTACACACTATTAAGTATTTTCCAATTTCAACTTTTCTCCATACATACATTCATTGGCCACTTTATTAGGTATACTTGTACATCCGTTTGTTAATGCAAGTATCTATTCAGCCAATCAAGTGGCAGCAACTCAATGCGTAAAATCCTGCAGAAATGATCAAGGAGTTCAGTTCATACTTGGTTGAATAATTGCTTGTTCAGAATTAATTGCATGATACGGGCTTTTATAGGGAGTACACCTGTCATGAAATTGTGCAGCATATATTGTTTGAATATAGTTTCTATAAGGTGAAAAGGAAACAACAAATTACTAAATTGAGATTTTTGGGATAGCCACAGTTTAACATGATATCACTGCCATCGTAATGTATATGTGCGTATTGGACTTTCTGAAAAGCTTTAGACTCTCGGATATTGTTTGAGTTGGGGGGTGGGATTTTAGTGGATATACTTCATGTCTCTTTGCTCCATACTCCAACTAAGTAGGTGACGATATACACATTATGTTGGTCTGCCAACCATCATTAAACTTTACAAGAAAAAGAACAGTTTCAATTGCTGATCAGACGGAACACCTGAATGGGGAAGAAATGTGATCTAAGTGACTTTGACAGTGGAATGATTGCTGGTGCCAGACAGGGTGGTTTGAGTATCTCAGAAACTGCTGATCTCCTGGGATTTTCATGCGCAACAGACTCCAGAGTTTACAGAGAATGGTGTGAGAAACAAAACATCCAGTGAGTGGCAGTTCTGTGGGCGAAAACACCTTGCTAATGAGAGAGGGCTGGTTGAACTGACAGGAAGGTGACAGTAACTCAAATCAACTCACATTACAACAGTGCGGTGCAGAAGAGCATCTTTGAATGCATGACAGGTCAAAACTTGAAGTGGACTGTCTACAGCAGCTGAAGTCCACAACAAGTTCCACTCCTCTGCCTAATAAAGTGGCCAGTGAGTGTATATTTGCCCAATGTATTTCCCTTCACGTTAATGAGGACATTAGGTATAAATACTTCGCAGATAAATTCATTCATACTGCAAAACGAATCATGAAAATAGATCATTTCAATGTACTGTATTCACCACGTAATCAGAGGTTAGGAATGCAGCACACTTCAACAGCCCTCGCCCTAAGAGAAAGCATGCCTTCATTCTAGAATTAAATATTTTCTTCTCTAATTTTGCTTTGCTTTGACAAAAAATACTGAACAGTTTCCTAGGTGTGAAACAGATTAGGGCGACAATTGTGTCTGTATTTTTAAGTGGAATAACAAGGAACAGGAATGGCAGAGTTCAAATATTAACAAATGCCCTGTATAATTAATTATGGATGGTAACCCATGAAAAGCTCTTGCCAAATTTGTTTGTTGCCTAAACAAATCAATTAGTGGCATAATGAGATGTAAATTGACAGCAGCTCCTGGTCAGTGGGATCAAGTGATATGCTAGTGTAAGCAAATTTGAGCAGATAGGACTGGCTGCCTTGTTTGCTCAGCATTGGCTCAAACAATACAGATAACACAAAGCATAGATGTTGAAAGATAAATGATTTTGCTTTGTTCTAGTGAATTTAAAGCAGAAACGGAATTTTCAGGGGAAAAAATAATATTGTCTTTAAAGTGAGACTGCATTTGCATTTTTCAAAGCTGTAAACATCAGGCTGTTTCTGTGGGAGTGCATAATGTGTTGTTCAGTACAAAGCATGATGTTCCTAACAAAGGAAGCTCCTGCAGGCTTTTATTTTGATGTTCTGAAATTTTCTTTTGATTTCATTCCCCCTCATGGAAGTGAATGAGGATGAATCAAACCAATTAGCAGCAGTGCTCTTAAAACATGCAGTGTTAAGCTGTGAGAGATCAAAAGGTCAGCTGTACAATATACTTCTGAATACTTTAAGGAATTATTGAAATAAAATGCAAACAGTTATCATTTCAGACATAGCAGTATTAAATAATTTGCCTCTACTGGCCGCTCTCAAGGCAGTAACCAACACGTTATTGCTACAATATGTTTCCTAATTTAAAATGTATTCCAATGCAGATCCATTCCACCACCTCAGTCTCTCTGCACATCACACCGTCCCGCACATCACATGCAAGACATCAAACAGGTGATCAAATCTAATCCATGCAGAATGTTTTAGCCACCATCTTCTTGAGATGCTTATTATCGAATTAATCTCCAGAGTTTAAAGATGCAGGCCTGAAAAATTTGTTGAGTTTAAATCAATAGCCCTCTCTCTCAGGGGATGTGGTTCCTGCACAGTTCACAACTCAATACCATTTACTTCTTGAAAATTTTAACTGGAATGTTAGCTGAATTGAATTTAATATGAATAATTCCTATTTTATTCTGCCAAAGTCCAGCCTGTCAACCACAAAGTCATCTAACTATATTGGAGGATCAGATCAGGTAACAATTATTTTAAAAATGAATAAGGATCACAGCTGTAAGAATTCCTTGAGGTCTTCTCTGCATACTAGCGACCAGTGATTCCACCAAAGACAGCATCAAACAAATCCCTGAACTGATGAAAGGATTGACTTCAGTTAATCATGTTTTTTGGATAATCTTTTGTCATGTACTTTGTTACAGCTAGCCTCTGCAGCTTTTGGAATAAATTTAACATAAAAAGTCAGTGAGAACCATCTTAGTAACACTCCAATAAAAATAGAGGACACTGAAAATATTCTACAGTCGGTAACCTCCTGGGAGCAAGGCACCGAGTTAACATTTTGAATGGATGATGTATCACTAGAACTGGAAATATACTTTATAATACTTCAAGCAACTAGAAATCAAACACAACAGCTAGGGTGCCTAAGGTTGGGGGAGGGGGTTGTTGGGGGAAGAAGGCAGAGAGCAAAGGGAATGTTTGAGTGGGCTTGAATGGGAAAAATAGTGGTTGGTGCTGCTCTCTGAGGGAAGTTGGTAATTAAGAGAAGCTCATTAGGCCTGTCGAGATGTAAAGACAGACAATTTAAAAACAGAGATAAGAAAATAGAGGGGAAAATAATGCTATAACGGTAATGTATTAAACAATGCTATTGCAAAATATCTTAAGTAAAAGAGACTATCAGGAACACATAGCAAGTTTGGCAGCAGCTGTCAAAAGACAAAATTAAGATTATGAACTGACCTTGCATCAGATTTGACCAGTTCAGGCACAAACTGAAAAATGAGTAAACAGCCAACATTTCAGTCCAAGACCCTTCATCAGGACTGGAAAGTAAGGGAGAAGATGTCAGAATAAACAGGTGGGAGAGGGGAAGGAGGATATCTAGAAGGTGACAGGTGAAGCCAGGAGCATAGGGAAGGTAAAGGGCTGGAGAGGAAGGAATTTGGTAACTGAGGAGTGGAGCATAGGAGAAAGAAAAAGAGGAAGGCGGAGGGGATAGGCCAGTGAGAAGAGGTAAGGGGCCAGAGTGAGGGATGGAAGAAGAGGTACATTTTTTTTTACCAGATATTTGTGCCATCAGGTTGGAGGCTACTCAGATGGAATATAAGGTGTTGCAAATTCACCCTAAGGGTGGCCTCATCTTGGCAAAAGAGAAGGCCAAACACCGACATGTCAGAAGGGAATGAGAATTGGAATTAAAATGATCGTCCATTGGGAAGTTCCACTTTTGGCAGAAGGAGCGGAGGGGCTCAATAAAGCGGACCCCAATTTACGACAGGACTCACCAATGCAGAGGAAGCCACATTCGGAGCACTGGAAATAGAAGACGCCAGCAGATTCACTGGTGAAGTGATGCCTCACCTGGAAGGATTGTTTGGAGCCCTGAATGGAGGTGAGGGAGGAGGCGAATGGGCAGGCGTAGCATTTTGGCTGCTTGCAGGGTAAGAGCCAGGAGGGAGATTAGTGGGGAGGAATGAATGGACAAAGGAATCTTGGGAGGAAGTGATCCCTTCAGAAAGTGGGGGGGGGGGCAGGGGGGGTTAAAGATATATTTGGTGGTAGAATTCTTTTGGGGATGGCAGGAGATGTGGAGGTTGATGTTTTGGATACAGAGGCTCATCGGGTGGTAGGTAAGCACAAGTGGAACTCTACCAGGAAGGTGGGGCGAACACAGATATTTGTCAAATGGAGGATATGAGGGTGAGAGCAGCATCAATGGTGGATGAAGGGAACCTCCGTTCTTTGAAGGAGGAGGACATCTCTAATGTCCTGGGAAGGGAAGTTGCTTCCTGGGAACAGATGCAATAGAGGCAAAGGAACTGAGAAAAGGGAATAGCATTTTCCCAGGAGACAGGGCAGGAAAAGGCATAATCAAGGGAACTGGTAGGTTTATAAAAGATATCAGTTGACAGCTTGCCTCCAGAGATGGACAGAGAGGGATCAAGAAAGGGGAGGGAGGTGTCATAAATAGAGCAAGTGAATTTAAGAGCAGGGTGGAGGTTAGAGGCAAGTTGATTAAATTGAAAAGCTCAGAATGGGTGCATGAAGCAGCACCAATCAGAACAGATATGACTCAGCCGGATAAACTAGAAGGAGGTATTGGAATCTATACAGGAAGCTAGGTGCACTCAAGATAATGATGAATCTGTGACCTTGATTTGGAGATAATGAGGAAGAGAAAGAGCAGGAACCATAAATAATGTAATGTCTGTCATTTTGAATGCATGTCCCCAATACTTTTGCAAGGTGTAGTAATACACTTCTAGTTTAGAGTATCACAAATGAATCTCACAATTTGGCTCCTCTACATTTACAAGCCAAATGCAGTAAGTCTCTATTTATTCTGCAAATGTGCTCCTGAGTTCTCAATTACCTGTCACTGGAGTTCTCCACCCCACAGCTACCTCTGTCCTCTCTTTTTTTTAGCCCCTTCCACCGTTCCAATGAAGGCCTTTAATTTCAAGGAATAAATCTCTTCTTCCTGCATGCTACAGTTTTCCAGACTTAACAGTGAATTCAACATTTTCAGATCAGTGGTCTTCCTATTACATACCAGAAGTGGCTATTTCTAATAATGGGCCATCAACTTGTGATATTAACAGTATTTTTCTAACTTCACATTTATTGCCTACCTTTCTATCACTGTGATGTTTGGTACTCACCCTTCCAGCATTTTATTTCTTCTCTGCTCTCATTCATCACATTTTTACATGTCTTGTAGATAGATAAACCAACCATCATCAGCCACATCATTCAATCACCCTTGCTCTCTAACCCTCCCTGTCTCTTTAACTTAAAACAGTTCTGGTTTCTAACTTTTCCTGCATTGATAAAAAGACACTAGTGGAAATTATGGCCGTGGCTTCACTGATAGATGTTGTCTGACCTGTTGAGCATTTCCAGAATGTTCTAATTTCTAGCATCTGCAGATCTTTGCTTTGAAAATTGTTTCCATTTTTGAAAGTTTATGTTGGTCGTACAGACTGCATGCTCTCTCCCAGGGTGGGGTGGGGGGGGGGGGGTGAAATGTGGGCAGTGGTTAAGGGAGCTATAAAACGCATTTTTAAGAAGCTGAAAATGTGTGACATTAGGTTGTATTCTACTCTAGATTCTCTGTCACAAGACAGCTCATCAGATACACTTCATGCTTTTGTGAAGTGTTTTGGCTACACCTTTGACTGTCTCACTTCCTCTTGCTTCTGAAATCTAGATCAAATATTTCTGTTGCTTTTTTTTATCTATATCTTTTCTTTGATAGGCATTTGATTTAATTCATTCAGGATTTTTGTAAACAGTTTTCTTTTTCTCTCTAAACCTTCTATGCGATATTTTCCCTCTGAAATCAGCTCTGCATAATTTTCATCTTTATCTTTACCTTTATCACGCTATGCTACATACCTTGCACAGCACACCAAAGCACATCTGTTGCGAAGTGCATGGCAGCCTATTCAGGATGCAAACCAGAGAGTATTTATTTTAAAACGGTAAGATTATAGTCAAAACTACTTTATTGACTGCCTTAGGTCAAACGATGCAGACATTTCAACTAAACTAGGCATTTACTGATGTACCAAAATCAGTGAAAGCGATTTAAAACTACGTGTCCTGCAAGAGATTGTCCTGTGGTTTTGATCTTATTCCCTACAGATTTATGGAAAGCCCAAGTGTGCCATTTTGTGCAAATGGTTTGTGACAAGGTTCAGTTCCTGTACTGGAAGTCATTTATCTTCATCAGAGGTGATGAAATGATCCCTGACTCTTGATTATACTTACCATGTGTCTCCGAAGGCATCAGAAGGTTGAAAATACAAGGAAAAATATAATGAGATTCGTGTAAGAGATATCTAACAGCTATGGATTTTAATTTAAGTAGGGCTTGACAAATATCCTCTGCAAAACAGACACTGATAGAATTAAAACAGATTTCTACTCGTATACCACAATAGGTTTGGTGAAATTTTACACCTTGACGGAAGTGGTTATAATGTAAAGATTCTTCAGCCATGCCCAGCTGCTTAAAATACAGATGAATAACATCAATTCTGTTGTTTGGCACTCACTTAATGTGTAAAGCTAGAATCACATTGAAGACATAGAACATATATTTTGTAAACATCAGCAACATCTCTAATGCATTAAAAAAATAGATTAGATGGTTGCTTAAGAGAATTTTTAGATCCACAGTAAACTAGTGTAAGTTGTAACATACAGTCATCAGGCAGCTTTTGCAAATTAATTCTTGTAAAATCGGTAAGAATAATTACTCTAAGTACTGATGCAAAAGTAGCATTCTGAGCAGGGTAATGAAACAACTGGGCTATCTAAGAAGACTGCAATGACAGTGACATGATTACAAACATGAAGCTTGGATTAAATCACGGAAGTTACAAGCAAATACAGAAAGAAACTGAATGGGCAAAATTCAGTAAGATGATTACCAGACAAGGTCAAAATAAGCAGCTTCTTAATAAGGACACTGTATGTGTTAGGCTCTTATGATATACAGTACATTATCGTGACTAACTAGGCAACGGTATCAACTGCATCTGGTTGAGGAATAACTGACAAGGTCATTCAACATCTGTTCAAAGAACAATCAACATTTCGTTTCTTATTCATAATCTGTGACAGCATTAATCACAAAGGTTGACCATTTACTGACTGTCATATTGTGTATTACCAGCATTTTTCTTTGTTCCGATTTCCAGTGTTTGCTCTCTGCATTTATGGACCGCCTCACTTTTAATTTTACATCTCTTTTTTTGCAGGGCGAGGCAGGAAAGGGGTGGGGCGGAGGAAATGGAACCACATCGATCCAGGTGGTCCAAACAGATTGTAAATACACATCATGCATCATGTTTCAGCTTGAATTTGCATCTAAATTCTGTCCTTCTGATTTCAACCAACAATGGCAACAAACGGATTCAAATCCACACGGGTACATTCTCTCCTGCAGTATGTCTGATAGATAGTCGTCTCCTGAGGGTGTATTTTGAGAACTGAGACACATATTTATCTATCATCATGTTTCAAACTCTTAAATTCTGGAAATAGCAGTTGCAAAATTCAAAGAATGCAGATCAGACACCTTTTAAAACTACTTCTAGTGTCATTTTAGCAGACAACTTACACAACACTTAGTTGGTTAAAGCCACCAGTGAAGCCTCCTTCTAAACTAACAAAAATACCACATATTTATTTTCTGACAATGCTAATACTAATGGCTGAGCATATCTGATGGCTCAAATGGCCTATATCTTATAGTCTTATGGTTTAACTCAGGTCTTGTTCTTGTCACAACCAGGTCTGAATTGTTCTTGAAAAACCTTAAGGATGGTAAAAGCCTTTTGACAGCAGGGAACAGCATGGAGCTTGTTCCTCCAGCTCCTCCATTAACCAGTTAAAATTATCAGGCTCTACATTCCAGGTGACGATGCGTCCCGACACAAGTTGCAACTATTCAGGAGAAACTTCAGCAGTTCCCTGTGGAAATACCAGCAATCCCAGAAAATTGTGGCTTTACAATTATGAAAATATTAAGAGGAGGCATATCAATGAAACCATTAGCTTGAAAATACAAGACCATATTGAACCACGTCTCTCCTTCCAGCTGAGTCAGAAGAATGAGGACAGGGCCTTTGGACATTTGAAGAACACGCCTCTGCTGCCATCTCTACTGTGCCCTATGACAGCCAGTAGAACTTAACCTTTAATAAGATGCTGAATTTCCTCACAGAGGTGCCCACAGTGTCAGTGTATTCACACAATTAAGGATTACTTTTATTTCCATTACATGTGAGAGATCAGGATCTCGGCCATAAACTGGCCCAAGTCCCATGGTCAGACTCACTACAGCCATCTGCTGGACTAGTAGGTTCTATTATCACAGATATGCCCAACTTCTCCCACATTATTGACTCTGGTTATGGCTCTTTCCCCACCACCTGTGAGAAATTCACATCAATACAGCCAGCTCACAGCCACTTTATCACAATCTATTCAGAGTCACGCAGCAGTGCATCAATATTCAGGCCTACATTGTTTACAATCTTTCAAACATTGTTGGTGTACACCTCAATGTTCTACAGATGATTTTTTTCAGCGAGTACCCGGAAGGAGAGAGGTGATTTAATCTTGGTTTTAGCTAAATATTTTAGCTATGGTTTGCATAATCAATAAAGAATGCTAGTACTTTGGTTGGAACTGCTGGGAGTTTTCCCTCATAGATGCTATTAACTGCAAGATTTTCACATAATCTGGTACTGTGGATTCTGGTTAATTGAACTACCCGTTAAGCGGGCTAGCTGCTTACTTGGGACAACACTTAAAGAACAAAAACTAATCAAGAAAATAGGCAGAATTCTCTTTGATTATTTGGACACTATGCCACTTAATAGCAACAGAAAACTGTCGCTGAACACTTTCTAACTAGTGTCAGTCACATGCACTTGTGTGACCGTTAAGACACTATACCTTGCTTTGAGCGAACATCCTATAAGTAGCGTCAGTTGGGTATGATGATGTTACGTTATCCCTTTGGGCTGATGGATACCGATTCAAAAAGCAGTGATTTTTAGACCATTTTGTTTTTATTTTGAATTTTAAAAATTTCAAACCTTTGCTAAGATGCCACAAAAAAATATTGACACCTCCCATAAAAATCAATCTACTGGACCAAATTAGAAGCCATCAGCCTAACACCACTCTTTGTCAGCTAGCAGAGATAAATGGAGTGCTGAAATCGGAAGTTGCACGCAATGAAGGCAGTCCATTATCTGCACGAGGTGTCTGCACTGACTTTGTTCATTTACAGTCAATCAAAGTAACACTGGATGAATTCCTCCGTTGATAACTATTAGGAGCTAATACAGTTTTATAGTACCTTAGTACTGGCACTGTTCTAATTTGTCCTGTGATTCTTTTAAATACATAATGTGTCACTCAGTTAAATGTTAATTTGTCCATTTTATATCTTTTTAACTATTTCCATGAAGACTTGGCTTATTGCTTCTTAATTGGGCCAAAACTTACAGGTCCCAATATGTCCTAATTAACTGGAATCTGCTGTATGTCCACAACTTGATGGCCTTTTCTGTCCCTGTGACTTATGTACTTTTGTGTTGACCTTTGCTTAGGATCAATCCTACCTGTAACTGTAGCAGTTGCTGAGCATAAGTTGTAAGGACCCTTTTCGCCGAAACTCTGCCAAATTAGAACTTACACAGCAAAAACACATCTACTTGTTTTAATGGCAACAGTGACAGATAATTGACATTGCTTTGAATTAATCGCAATTTCTTAAAGTTCAAAGTAAAATTAATGTCAATGTGTATGTATGTCACCATATACAACCATCAGTTTCATTTCCTTGCAGGCATATTCAATAAATTCAATAACCATGATAGAATCAATGAAAGACCGCACCAATAGGGCGGACAACCAGTGTACAAAAGACAACAAACCGTGCAAATACAAAATGAAATAAATAATAATTAAAATCATAATAAATAAGCAATGTATCAAGAACATGAGATGAAATGTCCCTGAAAGGGAATCCATAGGTTGTGGGAAGAGCTCAGTGATGGGGCAAGTGAAGTTATCCCTCTGCTTCAAGAGTCCAATGGTTGAGATGTAACAACTCAGCTGTTCCTGAACATGGTGGTGAGAGTCCTGAGGCTCCTGTACTTTCTTCCCGATGGCAGCAGCAAGAAGAGAGCATGAGCTGGGTGACGGAGATCCCTGATGAGGAATGCTGCTTTCCTGCAACAACACTCAAAGGTGAAAAGAGCTTCACCTGTGATGGACTGGGCCTCATCCATTACCTTTTTTAGGATTTTCTGTTCAAGGGCATTGGCGTTTCTATACCAGGCTGTGATGCAACCAGTCAATATACTCTCCACCACACATCTGTGACAATGAGTGAGAGGTTGTTGTTATGGCACAGCTCAGCCAAGTTTTCAATCTCCCCCCCACCCCCCATATGCTGATGCATTGCCACCCCGATTCAGCCTGTGATAGTGGTGTCGTCAGCAAACTCAAATAATAGCATTGGAGCTGTGCTTCAGCACAGTCAATAAATGTTTTAAATATTTTTCATTATGTCACATTGTTTTAACTTTTTGTTTCTAGAGATTAATTTACTTTGTTTCACTGGTTTTTATTAGTTGTTGAATTATTCTGAACATCAGCGACATTGCAAATATTTGAGGTTTTTTACAGGTATGGCATCCTGCTAATCTATGGGCACAGTTGAACCAGATGAGAAACTTATTCAGCTATTTCATGGGCAGGACATTTTCAGGCCTATGGAAGGTATCTTGCAGCAGGGCACTGCCCGGAGCTATGTCACTGAAGACTGAGCTAGTACTTAGCAAAAAGCTGACAATAGGCTACAAAGTATATGTTTACTACCAGCAATGACATGATGTTGATCAACAATTTCATATACAGGTGTCCCGCTTTACGAATGTTCGCTTTACGCCTCTTCGCTTTTACAAAAGACCTACATTAGTAACCTGTTTTCGCGTTACTAAAAGGATTTTCGCTTTTAAGACAATTTTCCCCATATAAATTAATGGTCTTCGCTTTATGCCATTTTGGCTTAAGAAAGGTTTCATAGGAACGCTCTACTTTGTAAAGGGGGGGCACCTGTAATCGATTTATAAAAGATTGCATTAAGAATACCTAATGTTCAGTTAGCTGTTGTAAAAATTGACTATAAAATGTGTTTTGTTGTTCTCTATTTATAATTATAGAAAAATGTATTGGAATGTTTAACTTGGACATAGTTGTATTATATCGTGTAAGTGGGACTTAATTAAAACATCTATATTGAGATATGCATTTAATTCAATCTGAACCTGAAACAAAATACCAACATCATTCATGCAGAATCTCAACAAAAAGTATCTACAACTTTGCTTTACTCTATCAAACAGAGAACCAACTCCATCAGTTTTAACTGGCATAGAATCATAAAGAAATAAAACAGAGAAGCAGGTCTATCAGCCCACCAAATCCACACAGAATATCATCCTCCAAGTACTGTAGCTTAGTGTGCTAATGGCTGTTCCATTTCTATTACAACTCATCCTTTCATAAACGCTCCCTTTGTTTCACATACCCCTTCACCGCCTTCCCTCCGAATGAAAACCTGCTTGCATCTCTCTTTTTCTCAGGTCATAAGAAGGGTTGCACACCCGAAACATTGATAAGTTCTCCTTCCAGAAACTACCTGAATGGCTGAGCTTTTCTGGCATATTTTGTTCTGTGCCAATAAAGAAGTTTTATTTTCAATTCATTTGTGCAGTAGTTCAGTTATTTTTGGTACCTATGCCATTACTAACACACTTCAAATCTTGATTACAAGGAATTAACACATGTGGCAGCATCTTGTAATACCTAAAATCAGATGAGCAAGTGGCCATGATCTAACTTATTGTTTGTTTTTTGAGAATAGGCCCTTCTGGCCCAACAAGCTATGCCACTCAGCAATCCAATTTAATCCTAGCCCAGACATGGGACAATTTAAATAACCAATTAACCTTCCAACTGGTAGGTCTTTGGATTGTGGGAGGAAAGCAGAGCACCCAGAAGAAACACACGTGCTTCACGGGAGAACATACAACCTCCCTACCAGCAGCAGCGTGAATTGAACCTGCGCTGTAATGCACTGTACTAACTACTGTGCTACCCTGGTTGGTAGTCGGTATTGCTCCCACATTCATTACAGCACAGACACATAGATCAGTGAAGGAAGATCAAGCACTTGATTTTTTCTCATCAATCCTTATAAATCAAACTTTCTAAATTAGCTTGACAGAAACTGAACACAGCCCTGACTAATTCACATTTCAAACACCAGGTTCCAGGTCTTGTGTATACTAACTTACGTATCTGGAAAACTTAACAGTACTATAATTTTGCTGAGTTATTTTTAGTCATGATTATAAGTTCTGAAAATACATTGTGGTCTTTATTTCTAGAAGACTGCACACAGTACTTTCATTTTTTCTGTTTGAAAGTATTAAGTTGGTTAGTTTACTCAGTTAAATGTCTGTATTTTTTGTTAAAATAACTGCAAGTAGGAATCAACTTCAAATTCAGTCGAAGTGACGTCTGTGCCCTCAGATTCAAACTTCAACGTGTTTCCATAGTGCTTTGAAATATTTCGAAAGTGCATCAAACTATTCAGTTCCAAAGCATCTGACTGTGGGCATGGCGAGTGTGTGTAGCAAGCAATATTCTGTGTGTGGCCTCTGCTACTCTAATGTTTTCCTTGTATCGTAACAGAAAACAATAAGGCATGAACTTCTATGAAGGCCAAAGAGAACTATGGGCCATGGAAAATAATTGTGCATTGACTTCTGAGAATGGACTCAGGCATGCAATGGGCTGGAACAAAAGGATCTGACGGGGTTAACAATGATGGCATCATCCACCCCCTAAAGAAAGTTGATAGTTAATTGCACAAGACAGAATTTTTTTCACCCACTGCAGCCTCTTGCTTCAGTTGCTGCATGCAGAGTGCAGTCAGTTATACAAAACTATTCTTAGGGAATAATTATACCAGGGGAAAAAAACTGTGAAAATGGTAATTTTGCCAGCTAATGAGCTACAGGCTGCCCTGCTTGTCTCTCACCTACCAATCTGCAGTGAGCCCTGACTCAAATGAAAGAAAATACCACAGAGTTCAAGAGAACTTTAGCAACTTCTCAGCAGGCAGTAATTCAGCTGAGATGAATGAAAATCACAGCACAGTCCAGCCATGCAGTGGGTCTTAGCATGTTAAGGGGAGCAAATGAGAGACCTCCACATCCCTGTTGGGTGTATCCAGCAGAGATACAAAACAGAGTACTTTATAAAACAGACTTTAATTGTTAGAAAGATGTTCATTTCATTAAATATTGCTTGCAATAATCTGCACAGTAAGAGAAATGCATGTAAGAAGACACCATGTTGGAACATGGTTTTGTAGCACCACTGCAGACGTGAATCCTAAACAAATTGGTTTTGTTTCTGCACACAAAAAGTTTAATTATCTGGCACTAATTTATGCAAACTAGTTTCACTTGGTTTAAAATGTTAAAGTCTTCAGGACCATAAATTTTAAATGCTACAATATATTTAGGGAGTGGGTGGTCCAATATGGTAGAACGCTAGACTTTTCACTGGAACACAGAACGGAATCCAGCTCCGAAATCAGTCACTCTCTGATCACCATTAAGATCGAAAATGAAAGAAATCTGGACAACCTTAAAAACAAGCTCACAATTCATTCAACGTCTCGCTCAGAAAAACCCTGAGGTGGCTGGCACCAAAAGTAAGAAATTCAAACTGAAGCAGAAAGAAAGTGGATGTTTGAGAATTATGTTAACATAAATGGCTGTAACTAGCACACAAAAAAGTTTGCTGTCCATCTACTATGTCTACATGTAACATAGGAGCGCAGATGCTAAAATCTAAAAAAGGAATTCCAATCAGCTTTGCTTCATGAATCTAATAAATGTTGACATGAAAAGAATCGTAAAACTTCCAATATTGTCTCAATTACTATTAACTTGAAAACACAATATAAATATTTGGCTGAAAATAGCCTGTTATTTCTCCCAAGTGAGGTATTATTAGCCGTCGCTATCTACAATTGGCCAATACCCTGAATAATATCTGTGCCCTTTCTTAATGAGCTCCTACTTCCTGGGCCACATCCTGTCATAGTCATGCATCATGTAAGGCATTCATTCATTCATAAACCTTAAAAACAGTGCAGTCTGTGCGCATATAGTCAACCGTTCTCCAAAAGTCATTGCATAAGTGCAACTAATTTAACAGACAATAGGTAATTTACAAACCAAGGGTTTATTCATACCAAAGGATCAAATCTACTGAAGATTTGTTTCACCGATTGTTTTTTTTTTGCCTCTGCTTTTTTCCCCACGTTGACATGGCAGCATGTCACCAATGATATAAATGGACTTTTCCTACATGACACAGGTGTGAGTTTATCACCTAGAATTAAGAAAATGCCAATGTTTACCCTTCAATACTGTAACATTAGGCAAGCTGGAACATGGTTAAAATCCTAATGTATCAACAATCATCTTCCGAGTCTTGCTGATACAAAATTATAACATACAACTGAGTATTTCTTATTCACATTAACAGCTATCAAGGTTTGCTTTGTGAATAAATAAAACTAATGAATTTGCAGTAAACCAATATAACTAACATATAATTATCCTGTAATTCTGTAAAATGACTTCAGTATTTGAGTATGCACCCTAGAATGTTAAAAATTGTAAAGGGATGAGTTAATCTAATTTGGTTAGGTATGGGTGATGGTGTGCATGGTGTAACAAAGGGACTACTGTGCAAGTTTGGCATTGGCTTTCTGAAATGCACAATCACTAACCAGTTCCTGACCATGGAGGAGCCCGAGGCAAAAACAAAATTGTACTGTGAAACCTTTTCTCACGCTTTATGCTGTTTCATTAATGCATACATCTTACCTTTTACTTTGCATGACTTCCTTTTATGGGCTGGACTTCAAAGCCCATGGTATATAAAAACAATAGAAGAATCTTTTGTTTTGAATGGTACGAGTTACATTTTCAATGACTTCTGATTGTATGTTTGACTTCTTTGCAGCATTTGTGGAGAGCATCTGCACTTTTTAGCCCAGGGACCAGAGGCCAGCTGTGTTTGCTATTACCTCAACAATTTACAAGAGTTTAGTAATTTTCTTTTATTTTCTTTATTCTGGACTCTTATCTTCTGTTTTCCATAAAAATATAGTCCTGTGGTTTAACAGGAGTCCACTACCACTAATATAGTTGCTTTTACCTCATGGGTTGTTCTCTGTTCTCAGCAAAGTGCACCTAACAGATTAATGGTTAACTTCTCAGTAAATAGGTGATAGGATCAGTTCCTGAAATACCACATTCTATTCAGTAAGCAAGTCAATTTAGTCAGCTCACTATCACTAATAATCATGAAATTGCAGCATTCGATGCACAATCCTCTCTAAAAAAGTGAAGATGTACAGCAATATGGGTATGGTAATTTGAAAAATAAATAGAACAGATGCTGTGGGAGTTTCACCATTGGGTTTACCTATGGGCCATATGATGATATCATAACAGTTCCCATTGCACAATATTGTTGCACGTGTCCAAATTCTTTACAATGCACTCAAAATACTAGTTTATCACAACCCCATAAACATTTTACCTTATGGGATGTACTATATCAGATATATATTAACTTTATATAATGCACCATACTACATGGGCCACATGCAATACACCAAACCAAGCGTATAAGATGATGAGAGGCATTGATTGTGTGGATAGTCAGAGGCTTTCTCCCAGGGCTGAAATGGCTAGCACAAGAGGGCATAGTTTTAAGGTGCTTGGAAGTAGGTACAGAGGAGATGTTGGGGTAAGTTGTTTTTTTTTACACAGAGAGTGGTGACTGCGTGGAATGGCTGCTGACGGTGGTGGAGGCAGATATGATAGGGTCTTTTAAGAGACTCCTGGATAGGTACATGGAGCTAAGAAAAAGGGCTGTGGGTAACCCTAGGTAATTTCTACAGTAAGCACATGTTCGGCACAGCATTGTGGGCTGAGGGGCCTGTATTGCGCTATAATTGTTCTATGTTTCTATGTACACATGTATACAAGGCTTCACAAAAAAATCACCTTTCTGAATACACACTAAATGTAAAGAAGGTACTTCATGCTACACACTCTAATGAATAAAGTTAACAAAGAATTAGAATTTTTATGTAAGCCTAATTGAAGGTTTAGAGTCAATAATATGACATTTATTAATGTTAAATTGGATTTGTAATATATTAATTTTTTTATTTCAAAAGGAAATAATTTTTAAGTAGTAATCAACAGATCCAATGAGTGTTGCACGGTCTTGCCAAATAAAACGGTAATAGACATGTAATTTAGCCAGTAGCTGCCTTATTAATAACGATCATCAGGAAAGTTGTAAGTTCTGCGAACATTTCCATAAAACCTAATTTTACACCCTGTTTACAAAGTAGTTTAAATGGTCATTGTGTATTCTACTGACAGACTGTATCAGCAAATATAATTTTTTCCCTCAGAGAATATGAACAAAAACAGTACTGAATCCTATTCTAATTTCAATCAAAAACAGAGTTTTAACTAAATTAACTAAGTATTATAAAAGAATAATAACTGGATATGTATATGAGATTCATATAATTAGATATACAGTGGATTCTGGTTAATTGGGCCATCAGTTAATCGGGGCTGTCGCTTATTTGGGACACCGTGCCGCTTAACTGGGGCAGGAGACTATTGCTGAATAGTTCCTAGCTAGCAGTCGCGGGCACTTGTGTGGCTATTAGACACTACACCATCCTTAGAGTGATCTGTTTTTAAAATATCATCAGTTATGTGTGCTTGTGTTCAAAAAGCCCTGGTTTTTGTCACTGACAGTTGGCAAGAAATAAGCAGTAAGACAATTCGGAACTGTTTCGCTGACTGCAGTTTCAAGCATTCAAGCATTCTGGAGATGCCAGAAACAGCCTGGAGTGAAAATAAAGCGATTTCACTACTTCATCAAGTTAGGAACTATGAAGAATTTGAAGGTATTGGCAATCATGAAAATGAAAATCTGGAGAATGCAATCGTCGAAAGCAATCCATTATCTGCACAAGGTGTCCACACTGATTTTGTTCACTTACAGTCAATTAAAATAACACAGCAGTGTACACTGAATGAATTCCTCCATCGATAGCTATTAGGATGCAATATACAGTTTTATAGGACTGTAGTAGTATTGGTAGTGTTCTAATTTGTTGTGTATTTCAATTAAATACACAACATGTGATTCAGATAAATGGCAGTCTTTTTTAAACATCTTTAACTGGTTCCATGAAACTATGGCTAACTGGGGCAGCCACTTAATTGGTCCAAAACATACTAGTCCCAATGTGTACCAATTAACCGGGATCCACCGTATTTTCTAGTTAACAATTTCTTTTTTATTAAAAAAAAATCAGGTTTTCATAAATTGAAACTGCAATTCCAGTCACATACCTAGTCAGTACTGAGACGTGAAAGTTATGTATATACTTAATACTTCTGAATGCAGGCACCGTGGAAAACATAATGAAGGACAGGTTCACAAAACAAGATTGATGTGATGCTTATTTCCTCAAAGATTTATAAATCATGACCATAAGATGCATAACTAACCCTCTCCCACATAGCTCCTGTACTTCACTTTTTTGATAAACATGCTATTTTTGAAAAAGCTTCAATTCACATCATGAATGCTCCTACTCTTTTGCTTGGATTGAAATGAGGTTGCTCAATCAGCCTTGAAGTAGTAGTTTTCTCGTCATTATGAATCTCTGAGTATTTACTTTTGCAGTAGAATAGTTTCTCAGCATGCAACATTAGCTACCAGGCCCGCGCTTGATTGTTACTCTCTAGCGGCTACAGGGAAATAAAGGTGAGATTTCGAGTCAAGCAACAAAATGTTATATTTCATTCTAAATTTCTCATTGTGGTGAGGACTTCTAAGGCAGCCAGAGGTAATTCCATAGGTTAAGCTCTTAATAAATAAAAGCATTTAATATTTCCTCAAAATTCAAGAATATTCCTTGGCTTGTTAGGATTTTTTTCTGAAAAAAAATTTTAAATACAAAAATTAAAATGGGCTTTTGAGGCAGATGTAATTTTGGTTTCAGTTCCTTTTGAAAATTGTGGCTGTACTGCCATTTTGTCAGCTACTATCAAACTGCACTTTAAAGTGAACTACATACACCCATAACTTTATTTTAAATAATTGTAGCTTGCAACCACAGCCGAAGTTCTGAAATAGGAACTGTAATTTACTTAATAACTGTGGTCTCTAGGACTATAGTTGCTGCCACGTTCGAAATACCAAATGAAACTTTCTAGTAGAAACATTGCAAGTAGTCCCTGGATACCACCTATGTATTAAAATCAAACTTTTGATTGAAATATTTTCTTTTAATTTATATTCAACATCACATTCATGATGCAAGTAGCATGCCTAATAATTCATTGTATTATTAACTTCTATTACAGAATTAGTGATACGTATGACCTGGTTAACCCCTTTAAATCTCAGAGTACGTTTACTACAGGTCATCCGCCTTCCCAGCAACATTTTGGGATAATATATTCTACATAATGCACAAAGCATACCAACATATGCACACAAGGAAAATGACAATACAGTGTCAAGAAACTGAGGGTAAAAGGAATGGTGTTACAGTGTGGAAGTTAAGCCCAAAGTCCTAGCACGACTCACTACCAATGCCATGCCACCATCCCAAAGAATTACAATAAACTGAAATGAAAAGAAAAAAAAAGTGCTGGAAATATGCAGTAGTTCAGGCAGTATCCTATGAAATGAGAAACAAAGTTAACATTTCTGATTCACAGTCCTTCACTGGAATTGGAGAAGTAGAAAGCAAGCTGTGTGACTGTTCCACAGTCACCTGTGCTCAGGAAATCAATGCACATCGTAAGTAGAAATGAACTTCAATCTTAATCTTTAGAGCAAATACTAAGCCATTTTTGTCAATAATTCTTTACACACAAATACACGTACAAAAGAAGGCCATGAAAGAATGTATTTCACAACAAAAACACTCTTCTCAACATCAACTGAGTCAAACAGTCAAAACTAAAACATTTAGTGATGTTACTATATGATTTGTTTTCGAATGTGATCATTTGTCCTAATTGAGAATTATTAGCAGTTGCAGATTCACAAGTGTACATTCTTTAAATTAATGTATTCATTGCGGTAATGTTTGAGGTCAGAAAATGGTGACTGTTAGCAGGATTTTAGCAGATTTTGCTGTACATAATGCCAATCACAGGGCTCAACAAACTGCCAGGATATTATGATATAGGAGCAGTCGCATGACAAAGAAAGGATATCTAACAAATAAAACCTTTATTCCCATCTAGAGTTTAGAATGCAAAGCACACAATTAAACTGTAATAAAATAGATTCCATGCTGGGCTGCTGACCACAACAAATTGAAGCTATTTATGCTTGTCTCCAAACGTACTTTCGGTATGTTTGCAAATTTACCTCTTAGGTTCACTTTCGTGATCCATACAAAAATGTTTTTGCACCATTAAAAGCAAACTTGTAAGCGAAATAATCTTCACTGATACTACTGTTTACAATAATTAGACACCACTCTTATTTTCCTTCCTGTTATGTTTCCTATTATCCTCTCAGTTTGATTCTTTATGCAGTAACATAAAACTGTAACCATCAGCCGTGTATTTGTACTTCCATTGTACTTCTATCAGATGCTATTATCTAAATTCAAACTCCACTGTATCTGTCCCTTTTCCCTTTCAATATATCTCTTCCTGATTGCACAGTGTTTTAAATCAAGCGATCACAATGTTCTGCTCATTTGCACTGTGTAAACTTCAAACTCCTGCTGCTTAAAAATGTTTATCAGAAAGCAAGACAGACGGTAAGACATCTGGCCAGCTGCACACACCATCGATCACTAATTACTGCCCCGCAAAGGAAGGAATCAAAAGCCCCATTAGTTCTGTGGAGTGCCTCCCCTTCCCTACTGAAGCACACTCATGCTCATTGTTGTCTAGAAGGGCCCTTGACAGAGGGAGTCATTGACTTTTTTCACAGGCTTGTCTGCAGAGCGGACTGTGTGAAGTGCTATCCAGGCATTGGTTATGCATGTTTAAACATGATCCATTTGCCTACTCAGAAAAATAATTTCACGTCTAGGCTAGGACAATCTATTTTCTCACAATCTTTCTTGCCACTTCCAACATATTCCAAGGTCTGTTCTGATGTTTACCATTTTATGACCTACAACATTCTCGTAGTCTCTGTGCACCAGTATAGCCTATTTCTCTGTATATTAAACATCAATTTGAACAAACTATTTGAAAAAAAAGTAAATTGTTCAGGAAATTTTACCTAATGGAATTCATTTCATATAAATTTATTGAATTATAGAGGAAGCAACTAAAATTATGTTTAATGTCAACACAATATATAATGGATTCCGGCTAATTGGGCTGTCAGTTAATTGGGGCAGCCACTTAGTTGGTACAACTCTTAAAAGAACAAAAACTAATTGACTAAATAGCTGGGATACCCTTTGTTTATTTGGGAAACTATACTGCTTAATTGGGACTGGAGTCTGTAACTAGTGTCAGACACATGCACTTATGACACTACACCATGCTTAGTGAACAGTTTTTAAATGGCATCAGTTGCATCTGCTTGTGTTCAAAAAGCAGTGATTTTTTTCACTGCCAGTTGGTGAAAAATAAGCAGTAAGACAATTCAGAACTGTTTTGCTCACTGCAGTTTCAAGCATTCAGGCTTGGAACTTCCAGAAATGGCCAGGAGTGAAAATGAAACCAGTTAGGGATGTCAACAATCATCTTGAACGCTACAATGAAAATGAAGATTTGGAGGATGCAATTGTCAACAGCATGGCAAGCAGGCAGGCAGTCCATCATCTACACTAAGTGTCTGCACTGATTTTGTTCATTTAGTCAATCAAAATAACATGTACACTGAGTGAATTTGTCCATCAGTAACTATTAGAAACTAATACAGAGTTTTATAGTATTGTAGTACTATTGATACTGTTCTAATCTGTTATGTATTTCATTTAAATACATAACTTGCTTCTCAGTTAAATAATAGTTTGCTTTTTTATATCTTTTTATCTATTTCCATTAAACCTCAACTGATTGGGGCAGCCACTTAATTGGGCTAAAATGGCGTGGTCCTGGTATGTCCCAATTAAGCGGAATCCACTGTATTTGAAAATTATGCAGGGATCAGGATGTAATACAAGTCAACTTAGTACCTGATGGTTTAAAAGAGAATTTCTTTCATTATCATGGAACTTCCCTTCTAATCAATATGGAAACTGATTGCCTAGAAGTCCGTCCTTGGTCGATAACACTATATAACTGCATCAGAGCATTATCCTCTGCTTCTGAAATTCATTCTATTGATGCTAACAATATTTGGTCTATTATTCATACAGTGCAAACATTTCTTTAATAGTCACTGAAGTTCAGCTTCAATCAGCTAGTATCTGACTAGTTGGTGTAAAGACATCAACAGGCATATTATTGAATAAAGGAATAGTCAACCGATGTCAGTATTCATCCAGAATTTTAATGCCATTCTTTGTACATTGATACATTTTAAAGTCAAAGTCAATATTACCATCATTTCATTTTTAAAAATCATCTAAATTATCTTGGTCTCAGTTAACGTCTGTATAGCGTGCAGCTGCCCAACCTACAGCTCCCCCCTCACTTGATGTATGATACTCACTCTTCAATCCCATACACTTAGATTTAATATGCACTTTTGCATCCAGTTGACACATTGTTGATTTAATCAAGAATATATGGATTTGTATTCCCTACAGTACCAAGGTGACCTGAAAGAGGTATATGGGACCTAGGTGGGGTACAGAATCAAGATCTTTTCCCTTTGGCAGGGGTATCAAGAACAGGACAAGGAAGGAGTTTTAAAAGGAATAAATAAGAGGGAAGTGCCTTACAACAGGAGTGACTAATATCTGCCAGATGAGGTGGTGAAATCATTCAGGTGTGAATATAAACAGGCAAAGCATATTAAGATGTAGAGTTGTGGGCAAAAAAGATTGTGTGTGAATGTGATGGACTTTGCAATTTTACGTTCTGTAATGCAAAACTTGCAAAACTTATACAAAATCTGCCATAACTTACTTTATATATAAAAGGAACCAAAATTTCAGAAACTGGTTAAAAACCGGACACTAAAAATGAGAAAACAATGAAGGAAATTTGAGCCAATGGTCATCAAGAGTTTAAAGCAAATGTTGGAGAACAACAAGCACTATAGTGCTGCATGCCCTGCCAGACCTTGTCATATATTTCAAAAGTAATTCAACTTATCTATCCCTTTCCCAATCAGGCTTTTCAGTATTGAGCCATGGCTATTTCTGATTTTCCATCAGCAAGTTCATGACCTCTCCTTGCCCTCTTGATGACAGTTCATGCCTCAGGATTTAAAAACAGAAAGCACTTGGTGCATTAATTCTGCAATTCGTCATTCTCCAAAGGACAGTGTCTGTGCAAGGCTTCCTCTGTGTATACTTCAGAAATGGTTCTCAACACAGCAGCTTCACATTAACAAATAATCAAATGAAACCTGGCATCCAGGGCAGAATAAAATCAAAGAGCCTAGAATGCATATGATCATTCCATCTTAACTTATTTCATGAAATGACAGCTCCGCAGTTAACACAGTTCTGCCACAGTATTCACCAAAGAATGGGTCCAATTGATGTTCCTGAACTCGGCAATCCCATCAAGCAACTTAAAATTGCATAATTTCCTTCAGGTTTTTTTTTGCGTGGTAAATCTCTACAGTGGCCCTATTTTTCATTATCTGTCCACACACAGCACCAGCACAATCTAACAACCTGAAAGACTTGTTCCACTTCACTTGTGTAGCAATTTACAATGCCGACATATCACACAGCTTGCACGCAGGGAAGGATGTATCGTCAAGACGCTTTCAACAGATCCAGATATTTTCACTCACATAAAATGTATCAAGTTTCAACCAAAGAACCATTTACTTCGGTGGCGCACCATAAGAAAAGTATTATCCAAGGTCTGGATTAAAGATGAGTTGTTTACAAATAACTGGAGGCCCGCTTCACACTGTATCTCAAGAGCTGCCGAGCTAACCACAGTTCTTTGGTTATAATGAAGCAAAAACCAGCCCACAAAGAAGAAGACAGTGAAAGACCGGTTCTTGCTGTTTTTTTAAATTAATAAATGTGCTGCCACAGCATCTGAGGAATTTGTTTCCTCACCCACTTAAAGGTGCATAATCTCTGCTGCAAACACCGCAACCATCAAACAGGCAAAGCTTGATGAACGGAATGCAAGGCGCCCCTTGCATTCTTGGTCGCCGTCTCCCTCACTGGGAAGGGGACAGGGTACGGGACAGTGTGAATCTTACTCTGGACACAAGGACCCTAAGGACAGGCAGAAGTGCTCCCATACGAAGCACGCTGCAGCCTGAATTTGACCCGGGTCACAGCGCCGAGCGCTCGGACTGGGCAGGTTTACATAGCGGGTCTCGCCGCCCCGCAGCGACCGTACTGTTGCGAGTAGCCCCGGTAAAACAGGAAACGTTTATTTTCACTACCTCATCTTCATCCAAACGAACAATGTTGCGCCTTCTGGACAGTCGTTTTAGTGGTACGTGAAAGGTACTATTTTAGTAAAGTTACTGTTGCTAGTCTGGCCACCATTTACGAATAATTCACTGCCTCCTCACCTTTGCTACTGGGGGGTGGGCAGATTCTCAAAAGCAAGCAATCAGTGAGTGGGTGGAATTTTAGCAAGCACTCTACTATTTACACTGTTGAAGTGCTGAACTGTATCACTGCAGGGAATGCAGCTATGAGAACTAACCTTATATCTTAACTAATTTCATTGGAATGTCTCATATAGAAGTTATGGTTCTAAAATTAATATAAAAGGCCAATTATCATATAAGCTTTAGGATTCCAATTTTAGAATTGAATTTAGAACAGCAACAGGGCGCCTTTCAGCAAGCCAATGCGTTACAAACATTAAAACCCCTAAAAAAGAGCAATGGCAATTTTAAGATTTTACAACCCGATTCAATATAACATAAAAATCACTATACGAGTTGGCACAATTAATATTTTATCAGCACACATTTCATTATAATTCATTGTTATCGTTGAGTAATAATATTTCACAAGCTTACCATTTTAAGAAATGTTTTAGATTGCATTTTCTGTGCAAGGTCTCAAGGAAGTCAACGTTTTAGGGACAGACTTTCTCCAAGTTAGGTCGCAATGTAAAAATTGGCAATCCAAAATGGTTGGCCCAATTTTGTAAGAACTAAAGTGTAAATTGTATGTTGGGGGTTTAAAACTCAGACTATACATACTTTGTGTGAACCTCCTGGCAATTCTACACTAGGGATATCTAATTACACGATTCCGCCCAGTAAAGTCAGGCTTTTATTTATGAAGTTTTGGAGAAGATCAAACAATAAAAATCAACGCTCCATCAATTTACCAGACCAATACATAACAGAAATGACGCTCAGTCTGACACACGATGTATAATGGGAATATTTAGCGTGAGCTATGATTGAAAGTAAATCAATTTTCTTTTTAAGTAGGACAACGTCGCTTTGTTAACGCCGCTGCTGAGCCCACTCGCACCACTCCCCAACATCCTCGGTAATCGGGCTCTCGTATTCGAAACGTGCTCCGAAGGCGGCAGAGACGAATTTAGCGTAAACTGTGGTTTTTGCTCGTGGGGAGAATTTTAATTGCGCCCTGTTAACCAAAGGATCAGTGTGCTTTGAATATTGTTGCATTGTAATCAAATATGAACTACAGGACTGTTTCTAAGAGCGAGAATTTATAGGAATATGTTCGCCATTCGTTAACGTAAATGAAAATATGACATCGGATCTCCGGTTTTCTATTCGACAGCCATATATTATTAAAGCGCTTCAATGCATTGACTGCAAAGGTAATTCCAATCTGTGCTGTGGCGCACATGAATGATACTGCAAAGAAACTAGAACCGGGACTGCTGCTACCCCATAACTACAAATCCCTCTATTGAATAAATTTCTTTGTTAAATTCCATAGACTGACACTATTTCAACTTTTACACGCTGCCGAGTAGATAACTTGAGGCCAGGGAAGGAAACCTGGGCGTCTCGTTGAGTCTGATTTAGGGGGCTACGAATAGTTCAAAGCATATTTTGACCATTTGGTCTGCGCGCACGGACAAATGCAGAATCGACTAATCGGACAGCACAAGTTGCAATGCCTTTGCTTGTCCGCAATGTCCCGTGAAATTTCTTTGCATATCGTTAGTGTTGGGAGAACCGCGGCTCCAACATGTTTGGCAGTCATCTGTATCCAGTGGATACGATTCCAGCCTAGTTTCGTCTTCCACAACCAGGCCGAAGAGGACGAAATTTAATTTCCAACGATACTGAACTATGATTGACAATCATGGGTGGTCGGGAGCAAAATTGGTTAACCTACTCTCTCCGCCGCTGGGCGCACTGATATAAACAACTTGGATTTTTAAACATTCTCCTCTAAATCTTCATGGGACAGGGAAGATTGAAGTTTTACAACAAGCCCACAGATAAAAAGGTCAGCAAAGTTTTTTTCCTATCTTCCGTCGCTAGAAGTTGCTAAATTGCTTGGTTTACCGTGGATTCTAACCGGGGCGATATAAAAAGAAATCGCGCACTTCCGAACTACAAGGTTCCAAAAACCAGGGTTTCTCCTTTCAGTCGCTACCTTATCTTGCTTAAAATTGCACCGACTGAACAATGGTGCGGTGTAGGGTACAGCTAGGCGGATCATACAAATGTGGCGGTCTCTATTGCTACAAACAGGCTAGTGGCCTCGACAGGAAAGACAAACTCCGGGGGGGGGGGGGGGGGGCTTTTATCTGCCAGGTATGGGCAGGTTTGGCCGACCGAGGGATCCGATCGCAACTTCTTAGATCCGCGCGCACACACACACACACACACACAAAGCTATGTTAGGACAAAGTCAAACCGCAATCCTCAAAATGCACATTCCCAGAATGTAGACCGATCGCAGCACTCTAGCCTAAAACAAAACTGCTCTGCGTACTTGGAATTTCACCCTGATTTGATTCATCCGAGAGTAAAATGCACAGTGCACGGCAATATAAACATTAACTATATGCACCATTCCTTGCAGAACTGGTGGGGAAAAAAAAGATACGGGAACACAGCAAATGCGAAGTAATGAACTCGAACTTTATGGAGCAACTGTTTCCATATGAACTACACGTCCATGACAGGATGCCTTGCTTTGCGTTGATGGGATTACTTGTAAAGCTTAAGGAAAAATATCAGGATCGCTCTGTTTTCCTATTAGATGGGCTCGGAGACTTGCATGTAGCTGCCGCGATCTTGATGCCTTCTCCATCCCCTGCATAAATCCGAATGAAATAGCTGCGTTTCATCAAATGTTAGCTTAACAGGATCGCTGAAAGAGACACAGGCTGTCCTACCTTCAACAGCCATCGTTAGCGGGAAGAAGAAGTACAAAAGCACCGAGATATCCATAATGTTAACGTTGGTTACTTTCCCTCTCCTAGGCTCGTCTTATTCCAGTGCTGAGCTCACACTGCTCTCTCGATCGCTCTGGCACTCCGTCAGGAGTGAATGAGTGCGGCTGCTGGGAACGTCATTGGCTGTCAGTCAGAAATCCCTCCGCCCACAAATTTAGGGATTCGGAGCAGAGCGGGAGAGGCCGATCCCAGGCCTGGAGAGCGTGCTCTGAGCGCCCCCTGCTGGCCGCCGCTGCCACCGGCAGCACCCGAGCTGGTCACGGACAGGAGCTCTTTAACCAAAAAAACCCTGCAGGGCTTCTTCACCCGGTTTTATTGATTTACTATTCATAATCTCTGAAGGTCATACAGATATTGCTGATTTCTTGATTGCAGCACAGTGTATAAAACGTATTGACAAATAGGTCATTACACGGGGATAGTGGTAATTTGTTTATCGATCTCGTCCGTCATGTTGGCATCTCAGCATGTATGGAATCTCCAAAACCCATTAGCTGCTTCGCCAGTTTGTCACATCGCTTCTCTAAAGCGTTAGACCATTTATTCAAATAATATATATATATATGTATAGGTCTCGAGACATCAAAATAAGGCCACGTGAATTTCTGATATATATATATATATATATATAAAATATGATTGCATATATTGTTGACAACAGACCTGAAAGCCAAAGCTTGTGATTACTGTAAAATACAAAAGTGCCCCTTAAACAAAGAACGCACATCTGTTCAGGTGCAAAACAGACTTTCGGGTCTTTGACGCTTAGTTTAATTATAAGTCTTTAATAATGGAGTCACCGCAGAAGAAAACTGAGCATGAATTGAAAAAAAATACTTTTTTTAAGCTGTTCAGTACTTTAGCCTGGCTGGAATATTTTGCGTCTGTTACTGTCTTCCCAACTAAGTTACGTATTAAGAATATTATTTTCTCGGTGGAGAACCACTTTGGCAGCTAAACTTCTCCCTTTGCCGGGGAGGAAGTTTATTTTAGTAGAATTTAATGTCCATTAATCGAAGCAATGGTTGCCTGTGATATTCCCAGGAATTATGTAATACAATTGCAATTCATTTAAAAAGGGCAGCAGGAAACGCACACATCTCATTGCTCAGATAACAATGATCCTTTCGGATTTCTGAAGCTACTTGGTTTTGAAACATTCGGGGACCAGCGCCGGACTGCTGGTTTACTTCTGCATAATGGCTCTGCGAAACATGTTGATTCACGTCCGAGTTCGGATCCATAGGACCCTTTACCGAGTTCCAGTTATCCGATTCTGCCGTTGCTCCCTTGCGTGTTGAGCGTTTGTGTGTTCGCGCGCGTTTGCTGGACGAAGGCAAACCAGCTCCACAGAAATCTTAATCACGATTTGGTAAGTCTCAGCATTTTCCGATGTGCCAAGTTCCTTGTAAATTGCCAACAAGCCCTTTGCAAATGGACGAAATGCTATCACTGAAGGCTAATTACATTACTCGTCATTACTGAATGCAATGAATATTCACAAAAAATACAAGAACCTTTAATTGCAATCTCTAAATAATATAACCGTCTGAGTAATAAGGGATTCATGTCCATAAAATTGGGACAGTACTGAACGTAACTCTTGGAGTATGACACTGAGTCTGAAGATTGACAGGTAGAAAAATACTTTTAACGCGTTAGAACTTAAAACAAATATCAGCGCTGTCAGTACAACGATGTTGTAGCAGAAAGAAACGTTTTATTCTGTAATTAACAAATGGGAGTTTATAGAAATAATAAAGATGGAAATTTAGGTTTAAAAGTGATTGGTTAATGGGCTCCATACTTAAGTGCAATCGGCTGAATAAACAACTTAGAGCAACTTCCACTTTATCAATTTATTGAGCATTGATAACACAGCATTGACCTCGTCAATCCCTGATACTTAACAGAATTACTAACAAAAATCACGTCATTCTCATCCCAATATATTCCATCTAAGCTTTGTATGCAATATGCATCCCGCGCATCATTTCGGGAATGTTTTCCCCCCCTTCTTATAAAGCCCTGAAAACAAGCCGGGTGTTCTTTTACAAGTCACACAACTGACGCTCAATCCGAATATAACTGTCTTACATTATGTAGAAACCTCCATAGGTCACCACGCACAAACTGCTGAAGGAACTCAGGCAGCATATGAGGAGTGGAAATAATAGGTTAGCCCACGTTTGGTTTCTTCTGTGGGATATTTTTAACTTCAAACATACATTTGCAGAACAACTACCAGAATTCTACAAAGTCTGACTTCAACACCGAAGCTGCGATGTTAGTGTGAAGTCTTAAAGGTCAAGACTACTGCAGTTTCTGAGTTTGTACTAAAAAAGGTCATTCCTTTTATTTAAACCCCCTGTATATAAGGCAATGCAGTGCACAGCTCTCTCCATTGTTTACTGTACTTCGCGCAATTGAGAAAATCTAAAAGTGGGCTCCCTCATTCATTTTCTCTACTGTTGCTCAGGAATCAAATACGCCGGGGAAAGTCCCAAGCTCGAAGCTTGAGAGTGTCAAGGCATTTCCAGAGATTTTCAGCATTATAAGGCCTTTTTTAGGTTTTGACTTAATCTGTCGAATTATCACTTTATGTTCTGGTGGAAATTAACTTTTCCTCTAAGTGATTAAAGCAAGAAACAGAGTTTGCTATTGAAATCATGTTTCAGACATTCAAGCAGCAGAAGACTTTAAAAGTATTTTTTTTAAAAAAAGGCATGAAGTTTGTTGTGCGAACACGAGGAAATCTGCAGATGCTGGAAATTCAAACAACAACACACACACAATGCTGGTAAAACACAGCAGGCCAGGCAGCATCGACAGTGCTTCTCCCTATAAATGCTGCCTGGCCTGCTGTGTTCCACCAGCATTTTGTGTGTGTTGTTTGTAGTTTGTTGTCCCTCGTTGCAGAAACGATCCTCCTAGGAGGAGTGGGGGATGGGGAAGGGGGTGTGGGGGTGGTGACAAAGCTTAAAGAGACGCTGACAAGGGCTAAAAGAAATTGCACGAACAGTAGAAATCTTTCTGAGTACCATTTTCACCACAGGTATGACATTATGAACATGCAGGTAGACATAATAGCTCGGTTAAGTATTAGCAATATCATTATGCAACTTTATATTTCCATTAGGAATTGCTCATATTATCGGTTTTTTTTCTGCGAATACCTTTAATTGTGAACTACTAGATCGATTAACTATAAATATTAGATGCGAAATAATGCAAGTAATATAGTGTTTTTTTTTTCTTTATCTTTAATATACATTATTCTGTACGAAACTAATTCAGAAGATTGAGTATACCGTGGAATTCCATATAGGGGGAGTTTTTAAATTATATTCCTTATCCAGTGACATCATGTCTTTTGGTGATTGTGACTTCTCTGATTCTGGGAATGAACCAGACAGGTGAGCAAAACACTACAAAATACTCGTCACCTGGAAGTACGTGAGTCACGAACACCGAGCCTCATCAAATCTCAGACCGTAATAAACAATTTTGCCTCCTTCAACTTTAGCAGAATTTCAATACCTGAAAGGCACCGAAAACAATAATTGGTAATAAACTTTAATAAACTTTCCTGCTGAAAAATGCACTAGCTTACAGGTTGCAAAACTAAACTGCGTATGCCAAACCTCACGTTATGTCGATGAATAATGTTTGTAATATAGCGAAACGATCAGTTCCCTTTCTTGTCAGTGCACTTCAACGTAACTTTACATCAGTTGTCGTCCCGTATAATGTATGAATAACTTTGAACTTCGGCAAAAAGTGTTATTATTACAAACTAGGAGGGTGGCATCGCTCTGTAGCCCAACAATCAGCACCCGAACCTATCTCTCTCTGTGTCCCTCTCCCTCACCCCACTCCCCTCTCTCTCTCCCCTCCCGCTCCCCCTCTCTCTCGCTCCCTGGCCTGTCACTCGTCTCTCTCCCTCCCTGCTCTCTCTCTCTGCCCTCCCCTTCTCTCTCTCTCTCTCTCTCTCTCATCTCTCTCTCTCTCCTCTCTCTCTCTCTCCTCTCTCTCTCTCTCCTCTCTCTCTCTCTCTCTCTCTCTCTCTCTCTCTCTCTCATCTCTCTCTCTCTCTCTCTCTCTCTCCTCTCCCTCTCTCTCTCTCTCTCTCTCACACCACACACACACACACAAACTCGGCATACATGCCACACGTCGAATTTTTTAAACAGGTGTAAACACGGCGTGTTTTTGCATAGGAAGACAGCGAAGCCACAAACAAAACGATTGTAACAAAGGTTAACATGTAATCACCCAAAACAACCTCGGCGGTTCAACCTGAATGGCGTGTTTATACGTAAATACGCCGACAAATATCAGTTGAGAGCAGAGAAAGAGCCCACTCAGGCTCTCCAGCTAACCCCTAACAAGATCATAGTTGATATGATTATAAGCCATTTTTGCATTCCATTTACCCACATTAATTTTTTCATCCCCCTGCATTAACCAATATCTATCCAACAACCTTCCCAAAAAAGCCTCATATCTGGATTAAATTTGTAATCTCATATTTTAGAACAATGAACACTAGTCCTTGATTCTTCCGCAGAAATCTCCACCAACCCCATATCCAGGCTACCAAGCACTCTGAGGATCCAGTATGTTCTAGTTAATGGATTCTCTTTATTTCTAAATTTCGGCAAATGCAAGCCGAACCTGCCCAATCATTCCTTATAAAACAAGGTTCCCCTTCCTGGATTAAACAGAGAAAATGATGGAACAACTCAATAGATCTGGCAGCTCCTGCAAAAAGAGAAGCTGTTAATCGTTCTTGTCAAATACCCTACATCAGAACCGAGAACTAAAGGAGGTCAATTAGTCTGAATAGCAGAGAAGATGGGAAAAGGCCTCTTTAACTGTTAACCGTTTCTCTTTCTACAGATACTGCCTGACCTGCTGAGCTTTTCTAACATTTCCTGTTTTTATTTCAAATTACTTGCTTCAGTTTTATTGTTTGATCCCAAAATCCAGGTATTAGTCTAGTAAATCTTCTCTGAACAGTTCCCAATGCAGCAAACTTCCTCCTTTAATAAGAAAACTATATTTGTACACAATACTCCTGTTGTGGTCTCAGAAATGCCATTCAAAACTGCCTGAGTTAGTATTCATTTCCTCCAACACTTAGCAATAACATTTTGTTGATTGTCATAATTAATTTCTGTACCTGCCCTCTAATATTTTGCAAATCATGTTCTAAGATATCCTGATCCTTCTACATGTCAGAGCTCAACAATCTCTCATCATTTAGATAATATGCTTTATTATGTTTTCCCTGGCAAAATGAACAATTTCTTATGTTCCCACAGTATAATCTATCTGGCAGATCATTGCCAGCTCACTTTACCCTCCTTACAACCACTAGGTGGTTGCTTGAAATGGGGAAGTCAGACATATATTTTGCTATTTGTGTTTTTTCCTTCTATGTTCCCTACGCCACATTCAGCAAGTAAGTAAATAGGCCATTCATTAACTCGGAGTTATCTTGTCCAAAATTTTATAAAGGATATGAATGAAAAACCGATGGCTTGATCTGTCAGAGGTGAACAGGAGGATGTGAATTGAATCAGGATAATTTGATAAGTGGCTGAATCCCAGGACAAGGTGGTGTCAGCAACAACCTTTATATTTTTAAAACGGAATACTCCATTCAATGGAAAGTGAAAAAAAAAAGTTAAAATGCTGCCCGCTTCCAGCAAAGTGGGTTGTCCAGAGGCTGCACGTGTTAACGCTTTAACTGACTGTCTAATTTTTCGTTCAGCCGCTTCTGTTCCTTGTCTTGGGAAAATAAACCTTTCGTTCATGACCACCATGTGCTCATCGGGTATTCCCAGATCGGATGACGGGCAACAGGATTATAGTGGCCAACTATTGATTAGCTAGCTTCAGGCAGATATAAATTTGCAGGAATCGGGGAGAGGTTGGACATCAAAGCAACTTTGCGCTTGTTTTTTTCTCCCGCTCCTGAAACCAGGATCAGAAGGTTTCAGTATTGAGAATTTCCTCTCAAGCACCCAAAACTACAAATACCAAACACTACAAAGAGTAAGTTTAAAAGGCAATCGAAATTGAAGGGGCAGGTTGATTTAGTGTGTGGATTAAATGGAAGGGGTTGAATGTGGCTCCTTTTCCCGCAGTCAACAGTTTAATGATGAGTAATTCTTATTTCTTCTAGTTGTATATAATAAAGTGAACGTAACAAGTTCATCATACACAACTAAAGTATTAACAATTAGATTTCACAGCCATCAGATTGCCCAAACATAGTAACATTCCCTTTCAATACTGAGAGTTAAATCGTTGTTACATGTGTAAGTAAAAATGTGGCATACAGCCCGCCGCGAAATAAGCAAATATCCGGGTGTATTTCTCATGGCGCTATGGGGGAGATGTGTACTAGACCATAGTTCTGATAGATTATTCACTGCTAAGTGGCTCTGAGCCACAACTTAAAATGTTCTCACTTTTGTGTGTACGGGAATCTGACGAACAAATTTGGATGATAACATATGAGTCATCATTAGTAACTCGTACCCTGTCCGTATAACAAGGACTACAGAATAAAAGATTCAGGGAAGGCTGGTTCTGCAGCATGATGTCAACGCATTTTCTGTCTGTGCCCCGAAGCCGGTCGAGGCTGGGGAAGGAACGCCACTTCAATGCTAAGCCTCTTACGCCACCTAACGTGTTGAATAATAACCGACGCTCTCCAAAATAAAAAAAAATGCGAGTAATAAGTAAAAATTACTCTAAAATATGACCTATTGTTTTCACACAAGACAAACATCAGTAGGCCTGAACTTGGGCGCAATTCTATGGTTTCAATCTCGTCCCCCAACTTTTTCACGAATGTAACGAGTCAGCTAACTGCCGCGCTGCGAGGGCGCCTGCAGGAAATTTCCTCCGAATTGGCCATGTGTGGAGCTGGTCTCAGAATGGGTTTAATGTGGGCATTGTGTGTCTGCGCGGGGGCTGGTGGATGGGGGTGGGGTGGGAGGTGGTTACAGCAATGAGCGTTTCCGTTATTTTTATTTACAATGCCAGTCATTCACAACTTTGAAGATTGAACGGCGAGAGCCGACATCCAGGACTGTGGCGAGAGACCGTCCATTCGCCCTCACCTTGGCCTGTCCACCGCTTGAGGACGTCCAGGCTCGGTTTCGGAAGCTTGGCTTTGTACCCGTTAGGGGAAAGATGACTCCAAGTACACTGTGTGCTTAGTGAATGAATGTGAAAAGAGTAAGAGGGCAGCTGAGCACTGCCATTGCTCTGCACGTGTCTTCAACGGGAGCTGCAACATAAACACATTAAACATTTTTTCGGAATTTCCTTTCTTTCTACTCAAAAGATCATAAGACATAGGAGCAGGATTAGGCCATTCAGCCCATCGAGTCTGCTCCGCCATTTCATCATGACTGATCCCAGATCCCACTCAATCCCATACACCTACTTTCTCGCCATATCATGTGATGCCCTGACCAATCAGTAAATTATCAACCTCCGTCTCTAATATACCCAGGGACTTGGCCTCCACTGCTCTCTGTGGCAGAGCATTTCACAAGACTCACTACTCTCTGGGGAAAAAAATCCTCCTTACCTCCATTCTGAAAGGACATCCCTCAATATTGAGGCTGTGCCCTGTAATTCTGGATAGCCCCACCATGGGTAACATCTTCTCCACATCCACCCTATCTAATCCTTTCAACATTCGGTAGGTTTCAATGAGATTCCAGCACATTCTTTTAAATTCCAGTGAGTACAGGCCTAAAGCTGCCAAACAACTCCTCATATGTTAACCCCTTCATTCCTAGAATCATCTTTGTGAACTTCCTGTGGACTCTCCTCAATGACAACACATCCTTTCTGAGAAATGGGGCCCAAAACTGTTGACAATACTCTAAGTGCAACGTGTGTGGTGTCTTATAATGGCTCAGCATTATCTCCTTGCTTTTATATTCTATTTTACTCCCATTGAAATAAATGCCAACATTGCATTTGCCTTCTTTACCACAGTCTACACCTGTAACTTAACCTACTGGGAGTCTTTACGAGGACTCCTAAGTCCCTCTGCGCCTCTGATGTTTGAACCTTCACCCCATTTAGATAATAGCCCGCACTATTGTTCCTTTTACCAAAATGCATTATCACACATTTCCCAACACTGTATTCCATCTGTTGTGTTTTCTTGCCTATTCTTCCAATTTGTCTAAGTCCCGCTGCAATCGCATTGCTTCCTCAGCACTACCAACCCCTCCACCTATCTTCGTATCATGCATAAACTTTGCCACAAAACTATCAATTCCATTATCCAAATCATTGACAATGTGAGAAGTAGCAGCCCCAGTACTAACCCCTGAGGAACACCACTGGTCACTGGCAGCCAGCCAGAAAAGGTGCCCTTTATTCCCACACTTTGCTTCCTGCCTGTATGCCATTCCTCTGGCCATGCCAGTATCTTTCCTGTAACACCATAGGATTTTATCTTGATATGCAGTCTCATGTGTGGCTCCTTATCAAATGCCCTTGGAAAATTCAAGAAAATGACATCCACAACCTCTACTTTGTCCACCCTGCTTGTTACCTCTTCGATGAACTCTAACAGATTTGTCAGGCAAGATTTCTCCGTACAGAAACCATGTTGACTTTGACTTATTTCACCATTAGTCTCCAAACACCCCAAAACCACATTCTTAATGATAGACTCCAACACTTTCCCAACCACTGAGGTTAGGCTAACTGGTCTATAACTTCCCTTCTTTTGTCTTCCTCCCTTCTTAAAGAGTGGAGTGACAATTGCAATCTTCCAGTTCTTCGGGACCATGTCAGAATCAAGTGATCCTTGAAAGATCATGACCAATGCATTCGTTATCTCTTCAGCAAGCTCTCTCAGTCCACATGGTCCAGGTGACTTATCCACCTTAAGATCTTTGAGTTTGCCTAACACTTTTTCCTTTGTGATAGCAATGGCACTCACTCTTGCTCCCTGACACTCACAGACCTCTGAAACACTGCTGGTGTCTTCCACAGTGAAGACAGATGCAAAGTACCCATCAAGTTCATCTACCATTTCTTTGTCCCCCATTACTACCTCACAAGCATCATTTTCCAGTAGTCCAATATCAACTCTCACCTCCCTTTTACCCTTTATATAACTGAAAAAACTTTTAGTATCCTGCTTTATATTATTGGTTAGATTGTCCTCGTATTTCACCTTTTCCCTTCTTATAGCTTTTTTCAGTTGTCTTTTGTTGGATTTTAAAAGCTTCCCAATCATCAAACTTAGCTCTCACTTTTGCTACCTTATATGTCTTTTCCTTGGCTTTTATGTACTCAGATCATATCACACATTTTTTTAAACAAACATTTAATAGTTAAGCTTACAGGTTGAGATGAACTATCTTTTACATAGATCTATATAAGACCATAAAATATAGGAGCAGAATTAGGCTATTTGGCCCATTGGGTCTGCTCTACCATAACATCAAAGCGGATTTATTATCATTCTCAACCCCATTCTCCTGCCTTCTCCCTGTAACCTCTGACATCCTGATTAATCAAGAACCAGTCAACCTCTGCCTTAAATACACCCAATGACTTGGCATGCACAGCCATCTGTGGAATGAATTCCACAGATTCACCACACACTGCTAAAAAGATTTTTCCTCATTTCTGTTCTAAATAGACATTCCTCAATTCTGAGGCTGTGCTCTCTGGTCCTAAACTGTCCCACTATATGAAACATCCTCTCCATACCCACTCTGTCATATTTGATATATTTCAATGAGAGCCCCCTTCGTTCTTCTAAACTATGGTGAGTAAAGGCCCAGAGCTATCAAACACTCCTCACACATTAACACTTTAATTCTTTGGATAATTCTTGTGAATCTCCTCCAAACCTTCCCAATGCCAGTGCAGATTTTCTTAAATGAAGGGTCCAAAACTGCTCACAATACTCCAAGTGTGGTTTGACCAATGTCTTATAAAGCCTCAGCTTTGCATCTTTGCTTTTGTATTCTAGTCCTCTTGAAATGAATACTAACATTGCATTTTTATTTCTTATCATTGACTTAACTTGCAAGTTGACCCTTTTGTGAATCCTGCACAAGGACTCTCAAGTTCTTTTGAACCACTGATTGTTCAATATTCTCCCCATGTAGAAAATAGCCTACACCTTTAATCTTGCTACCAAACACATTATTGCAGCTGCCAATTTTATTACCCATTCTCTTAATTTGTCTAAGTCCTTCTGCAGACACCCTGCTTCCTCAACACTACCCGCACTTCTACCTATCTTTGTATTGTCCCTAAACGTGGTACAAAGCCATTAATTGCATCATCCAAATCATTGACATATAATGTAAATAAAAGCGGTCCCAACACCAACCCCTGCAGGACATCACTAGTCACTGGCAGCCAATCAGAAAAGGTCTCCTTTATTCCCACTCTTTACCTCCTGCCAGTCAGCCAATCTTGTATGCATGCTAGTATGATTCCTGTTATACCATGGGCTCTTATCTTATAAAGCAGCTTCACGTGCAGCACCTTGTCAAAGATCTTCTGAAAATCCAAACAAACAACATCCACTGACTCTCCTTGTCTATCCTGCCCGTTATTTCCTTAAAGAATTCCAACAGATTTATCTGGCAAGATTTTCCTGTTTAGAAAACCATCCTGACTTGGGGCTATTTTATCATATGCCTCCAAGTACCCTGAAACCTCATCCTTAATAATCGACTCCAACATCTTTCCAACCACTGAAGTTAGGCTAACTGGCCTATAATTTCCTTTCTTCTGCCACCCCCCCCCCCCCCCTTCTTAAAGAGTTGATTGACATTTGCAATTTTCTAGTCTCAGGAAACATTCCAGAATCTAGTAATTCTTGAAAGATCATTACTAGTGCCTCCACAGAGGGAGAAGAAATTATTGGGGGGAAAAGTATCAAATAGAACATGGAATTCTGATAGGAAAGACAATTGTTAACTACTAAATAGAAGTATTTAAGAGAACTAAGAAACTGTAAGTTATAAAATACAGTTTGAGTGTCCCTTATCCGAAATACTTGGAGCCAGGAGAAGTGTTTTAGATTTTGGATATTTTATGAATTTGGAATATATAATGAGATAGCTTGGGATCATCATCATTTCTAATCTGAATTTACTAGTAAGCAGTCTTTGTTTTACACTTGTTCATCGCACATGTGTATTTAACAGTAAAAATTATTACATTGCATTAATATAATGAAAATATAATGTGTGTGGGGCAACAAAGCAGCCTCAGGAGAATACCTGAATCAGCTGTTGAACATCAACAAACAATGGCAGGCATTCAGTCCCCATCTACAATGCCATGTTTTCATTAAAAGGTTACAGTACACCGGATTTGTATATTACTTTGTTTGTGGTTTTATGTAATGTATAAAAGCAATCAGGATTCTATCCTTGTTCTGGTGTTAGATTTTCATCAGCGATGCTTAAAAATTAGATGACATTAAGTAAGTTATAAAAACAATCAGTATCGTAGACTTCTTCTAATACAAGATCTTTGTGATCAGCAGACACTTTAAGAATTTAATGTTGTGCTTTTTCTGAAATTTCTGCAACCAGCCTGCTGAATATTCACAATTACCTTAAATTTTCAGTTCGTCATGTTAGATCTTTGCTTGTTTCTCGATCGATGTACCATTAAGCGGCATATGTTCACTTCGACACTCATGATACACGATCGAGATCTTCATTTTTCGCTTTATGCAGTGTTTTTCTATTTTTCATTAACCTGTTCATTACTTTTGTGAGGTCACTTCTCAGAACTGTCTGTGGTGTGGGGAGACCTGTGCATCGCCTGGGAACCTTCCCAGCGAATTATGGAATTTTCCTCTTATAAAGTCATGTCAGAGCTAAAAAAAAACAGATTTTGAAGGTTTTCGGATTTTAGAATTTTGGATAAGGGGTACTCAACTTGTATTTTGTAGAAAGGTATACTTTCATCTCACTGAGAAGTCATTTTCAGATGATAGGGCAGTTGTATTAACTTAAGCTGATCTATTGCCAGAAATTTGTCTGTGAGCTTCTTTTGCCCCCACCCCTCTCACAAGCCCCCATCACTATTCCCACCTGAAATACATTTCAAATCTTATTCATTGAACATGATCCATTAAACCCTATTTAAATATTTGCAAATGCATGGCAGCAAAAATAAAAATGACAAATTCTGGAGATACTCAACAAATCAGGCAGCATATGTGTAAGAGAAGCAAAGTTAAGGTTTCACTTGTACATGATGTTGATGTTGCTAAAATGAGAAGGCTTAAATTCAAGATGTTCCACATTTTTTTCAAATCATTGTTAAATACATTTCAGATTCGAGCATTGGTCATTATGATGTAAAACGAGGTCATATTTTGATGTTTATAAGACTAAATCATAGCTCCAAATACTGTTTACTACTTATTTAACTTTTATGTTAACTAATCTCGTTCTAGGTACAAGACAATGACACTTTTCATATTTTCTTCTTAATTTAAACTTAATATCAAGGAAAGAAGCATGTTTGGGATAAAATAAGTGATTGCTCAATACCGATTGACAAAAAACTCATACATGAAGCTCTCAGTCCTTTACACTGATGAGAACTCTGAATTCAGACACTTTGGAATGAAGTAACCTGTCAATAGAATGGATTTTGCTCATTCTGAATCCACTAACAGACCAGTTATTACTAATGTGGAACCAATATGACAAACACTGAACAGTTGCAGAATCTGTGGTGCAACTTCACCCACTTTGGTCTGGATTAAATTCAACAGAAGCAGCCAAAACACTAGTCTGTCACTACAATGTTTTTTTTGCAAAACTGAAGTAAAGGTGTTAAAATGTTTCAAGCTAATCTTCCTTGAATAATTATGTTTTTTCTGCGGATGAAATAAATCCAACAGGTGAAATGTTAAAAGTTACTGTTTGGATACTGATAAAGTTTGGAACATTTTTCTTTTTAGTCTGATGAAATCAGCAGAAGTATTGATTCTCTCACTGAAGCACAAAAGAGGGTGGAACTTACATTCAACATCTAAAAATCAAAGGTCATCTACCATCCCACTCTACTGCACAACACAGTAGCATAACAGTTTGCATGATGCTATTACAGCTCGGGGTATCGGAGTTTAGAGTTCAATTCCAGCATCCTCTGTAAGCAAGTTTGTTCATTCCTTCCCGTATGCAAATGGGTTTCCAGTTTCCTTCCATAGTCCAAAGACACACCAGTTAGTAGGTTAATTAGGTCATTGTAAATTGTCCCGTGATTAGGCTAGGGCTAAGTCAGTGGGTCGCTGAGTGGTGCAGATCGAAGAGCCTGTACCTTGCTGTATCTCTAAGTAAAATAAAATGAACAACTCCTTCTGACAAAAAGGGTTCATGTCTAGATCCTAAAGAATGTGGACTATATTCAATATCTTGGTATCCAATTCTGAGCAAAGACAGATGTCAACAATGTAATATACCACCTCCCTCAGTGTACCTGCATAGCCTTTGAATGATTGAAGATAAGAGTGTTAGGTTCCATGAACACCCAGAGTTAAGAAGGTGTGTTCCTGATGGTACTGAAAACCTTGACTCCAATAGGCAGAGTCAGTTAGAAGTCCAGAGTTAATGGCAGAAGGAGCATCCCTCCTCCCAAAGTACCCATCCTGCTAAGTACCTCCTGACCCATCAGTGTCAAAATCTTCAAGCCACTCAATGGCCTCATCGGTTACTGCTGAATCGATAGAGCTGGGGTCAAACTTGGTTCCAAGAAGAGGTAAGACTGAAGCAAACAAGCAATGGACCTAAGTTATGCAATATTTAATAACTATGCATATTGTCCAGTTTTGAACTGAACTCTAGGCATGTTTTATTAGTCATTCCTATTAATGCAATTTTAATATACTGCACGGAAAGTCACCCGTTGACCAAAAGTGAACAATATGGTGCTACAGTGTAAAAACAAGGGCATTTCAATCATTTGGATAATATTTTCTTTTCATCATTGACAACATATTCTGTATTTTAATGAGCTAAAGGCAAACTGTGAAGGCCCTATGATCCATAGTCATATCTTAGTTCTCACTATGATTAATAAATAGGGAAACACATAACCCCCCGCAACCAAATTCAACATAATTGAATAAAATTAATTTAAGGCAATATTTTCATTCAAGCAGTTGACACACTTGTATTAAATTATATTATTGATGCTGTTACTTCAATGAAATGTTAAGGAAGAAATAAAGAAAATTTATATGGAAAGATTATTATGCATCGTTTGACCTAATCGTTGGCCACTTTTCAGTTATTTCTTTTCCACCTTCACCACTGGTGCCCTAGTGGTCTGATTTCTCCAATGTGTTTTTCAACATGCCTGTTTGGTCCTAAACTCACCAGCTCAACGGCAACAATCGGAGTCCAACATCAAGCCCTCTATTCACAGCCGCGTGGGGTGGGGGTGGGGGGGTAATGTTGTTGTAGTGTTACTGTTGTTGATTTTTTATTCTGTGAGAACATGTTGGGCATGGTATGTTGGTGCCGGAATGTGTGGTGACATTTGAGGGCTGCCCCCAGCACATCCTTCAGTCATGTTGGTTGTTAATGCAAACACCGCATTTCACTGTATGTTTCAATGTATATGTGATAAATAAATGAATCTGAAATCTGAATTGTGCCACTCATCCAAAACAAGGGATTAAAGTTGTCTAGGGGCTGGACAACTGAGCTTATTAAATATTTGTGAATTGTTAAAAACCAATAACACTGAGAAAGCTAAGACCATAAAACCATATGGCCATAAGAGATAGGAGCAGAATTAGGCCATTGGGCCCACTGAGTCAGCTCCACCAGTTCATCGTGGCTAATCCATTTTCCCTCTGAATCCCGTTCACCTGCCTTCTCGCTGTAACCTTTCATGCCCTGACTAATCACGAACCGATCAACCTCCAACTTAAATATACCCAATGACCTGGCCTCCACAGCTGCCCATGGCGATGAATTCCACAGATTCACCACCCTCTGACTAAAGAAAGTCCTCTTCATCTGCATTCTAAATGGATATCCTTCAGTTCTGGGGCTGTGGCCTCTTGTCCTAGATTCCCCACCACAGGAAACATCTTCTGTCTAGGCCTTTCAATATTCAATATTTTTCAATGAGATCCCCCCATGAATATCATGACATTGCCCTTTTGAAATATGTTTTCTATCCCTCGCAGTAGTTTGTAGCCCACATCCTGGCTACTGTTCTGAGGTCCGTATATAACTCCAGTCAGGGTCTTTTTATCCTTGCAGTTTCTTAACTCTACTTACCAAGATTCCACATCTTCCCATCCTATGCCACCTCTGTCTAAGGATTTGATTTCTTTTAGCAACAGAGCCACCCTACTCCCTCTTCCTACCAGTCTGTCCTTTCAATACAATGTGTATCCTTGGAAGTTAAGCTCCCAACTAAGATTTTCTTTCAGCTATCGCTCAGTGATATCCTCAACATCATACCTACAAATCTCTAACACTGCTACAAGATCATCTTCCTTATTCCATATACTGTGTGCATTTATATATAACACCTTCAGTCCGGTATTCATCGCCCTTTTTGATTTTGACCCCATATTATACTGCAGCTCATCCCACTGACTGCAATTTTGCCCTATCATCTGCCTGTCCTTCCTGACAGTCTCACTATACACTATATCTGGTTGTATACCAATTACCCCACACTCAGGCCTAATCATTCTAGTTTCCATTCCCCCACTCACCGCCAAATTAGTTTTAGCCCTCCCCAGCAGCTCTGTCATACCGGCGCACAACTGGTCTCCCTTGGGTCCAGGTATAACCTATTCACCTGTCCATTTTGTGTAGTTCATACCTTTTCCAGAAGAGATCCCAGTGATCCAGAAATCTGAAATCTGCCCCTTGCACCAATTCCTCAGCCATTCATTCATCATTCACCTGCCAAATCAAACCTATTCTTATACTCACTGGCACATGACACCGGCAGCAATCCAGAGGTTACTATCCTGAAGGTCCTGCTATTCAGCTTTCTACTTAACTCCCTAATTTCGCCTCTCAGGACCTCCTCCATTTTGCCAAGTTCATTGGTGCCAATGTGTACTAAGGCTTCTGGCTGCTCACCCTCCTTCTTTAGAATGCCATGGACCCAATCTGAGATATCCCTGACCCTGGACCTGGGAGGCAACATACATTCTAGGTGTCCCTTTCACATCCACAGGATCATTGGGGGTTGTGGGAATTCATGATGGTTCCTCCATGTTTTGATGTCAAAGCAAGCATAAAAGGAATTGCGTTCACATGGAATTGAAGCCCTGCTGTTGTCCCTGTCACTTGATTTTACTTTATAAGAGGTGATAGCAATCAAGCACCGTCACAATGGTCAGGCATCCTTCATTGATCCAAGTTTAGTCCGGAATTGCCACTTCACCCGTGAGATGGATTTCCGAAGATCGTACCTGGACCTCTTGTAACTTTCCTGGCACCTGACTTGAATGCTACTGATCAGGCCCTCAGCAGATTGTGGATCTCATGGTTCATCCAGGGCTTCTGGTTGGGGAAAACTCTGAACAATTTTGTGGGGGCACAAGGGCACAACTACAAATGTTTTTCTGAAGTCCATGACAGTCGTGGTGTATTAATTCAGATCACCAGTTGAGTCCTTGAACACCCCCAATCCACCAACTCGAAGTGATCCCATAGCCACTCTGCCTCCCACGACCATCAGGTCAGATTGGTACATCAGTAGAGATAGAAAGCTGGGTAAAGAACATGAGGATAGAGAATGCATTGGGGTTGTCGCCTGTAGTAATAAGGTTAGGGAGCCCACAGGACAGGCAGAAAAGTTCTACTTTAGAGAGGATCCATGTGGTTAAGGTGTTGGACTAGCGATCTGAAGGTCGTGAGTTTGAGACCCAGCCGAGGCAGCGTGTTGTGTCCTTGAGCAAGGCACTTAACCACACTGCTCCAGTCCACCCAGCTGAAAATGGGTACTGGCAAAATGCTGGGGGATAACCTCGCGATAGACTGGTGTCCTATCGGGGGGTGGGGGGGGAGTCTCGTACTCTCAGTCGCTTCACCCCATGGAAACCGGCATAAGCACCAGCCTGATGAGCCTGTAAGGCTCGGATCCAGTTGATTCCTAGACTGACCCAAGACACACACATGTACACACCTCCTTTAAGTTACACAGAAGCAGGCTTCATGTGGGATGGCAAAGCCTACTTCCCTAGGCTATGCTTGTGCATTAAAAATTATGGAAGTGGGATCCAGGCAACAATGCTTGTAGCCATTGCAAGCATATGGGACTCTCCATGTATTGGTGTGTCTGATAAACAGAGAACAGAAAACAAAAATCATAGACTTAGTGCAGCTTGGATGCGATAAATTCTGTCTGTCACTAAAATTGGATTGTAAGTAAATGCGGCACTAGGCAATCTATTTTCTAGGACATGCTCTCAAGCATGAGATTCAGACAGCACTTTGATTTTTTAAACTCATTTTAAATCCTTCAGAGCTTCCAAATCAGCTGAGTAATGGGCTTTGGTAAGGTGATACTACATAGGAAGAGAGAGGAAATCAGGGGTATGAGAAATTATTTTGTTCAAGTCTCAATATTTTGCAGGGTTAACTAATTTAAGTTTAACAGAAGTAGTCTCGTTTGATCTCTCTGTTGGTTATGGCTAGAATTAACTTCTATCTGAGCAAGGACCTGGACACACTACAATTTGCCTACCACTGCAATAGGTCTACCTGAAGCTTTCCACTCTGCTTTGGAGCACCCAGACTAGCACAAAACATAGGTTAGGGTAGTGCTTATGGATTACAGCTCAGCATTCAACAACATTGTTTCATCAGTACTTTGAACCAAGTCAGTGTAATCAGTAGTAACATCTTCTCCTTGCTGACCTTAAGGACAAGTGCTTAGTCCACCGCTCTACTCTCTCTGCAGTCATAACTGTGAGACTGAGCACAGCTCAAATACCACCAGTGAATTTGTGAATGACACCACCGTTAAAAGGGATATTAGCTTTATTTGTCACATGTATGTTGAAGTATCAAAATGCAGTGAAATGCATGATTTGTGTCATTGTCTGTGGTGTGCTGAGGGCAGGCACAAGTGTCACCGCGCTTCCAGTGCCAACACAGCAGGCCCACAGCTTACTAACCTAACCCATATCTCCTTTTGGAATGTCAGAGGAAATTGGAGCACCCAGAGGAAACCCACACGTTAACAGGGAGAACATACAAAACCTTTACAGACAACAGTGTGAAATTAGCCCTGGTCTTCTGATTGCAGGCTCTGTAAAGCATTACATTAGCAGCTGAGGTGTCGTGCTACCCTTGTTGGCAGTTTCTCTATCGACAATGAGGAGACTTACAGGAGTGAGGTAGATCAGCTGGTTGAGTGCTGTCACAATAACAAACTCACACTCAATGTCACCAAGACTAGGAAACCAATTGTGGACTACAGGAAGGGGAAGTCAGGAAAATACACACCAGTATTCATGGAGGGGTAGGCAGTAGAAAGAGTGAGCAGCTTTAACTTCCTGGGCATTAACATCTCAGAGGATCTATGATGGGCTAAACACAGGTGGTTCTACATCATTAAGAGTTTGAGGAGATTTGGCTCTTGCAAACTTCTACAGAGGTAAGATGGAGAGCATTCTGACTGGTTGCATCACCATCTGGCACAGAGACTCCTATGCACAGGATAACAAGAGATTGTAGAGGGTCATAGGTTCAACCAACTCACCCCTCCCCGCCAAATTATTTTAGATGATCAGCTTGATGCAAATTCCCTTATAAAGTTGTTAAAGCAATATTTCTTCAAGAGGTGGTGACTCAAGAAGGAATCTAACCATTTGGAACATGCCCTTTTGTCATCACTACCATCAGGGAGGAGGTACAAGAGTGTGAGGACCTACACTCATGATTTAGAAACAGCTTCTTCTACTCTGCCATCAGATTGCTGAATGGTCCATGAACACTACCTCTATATTTGACCTTTTTTTCCATTTTAATTTATCTTTGTAACTTTTTATGTCTATGCACCGAACTGCTGCCACAAATCAACAGCTTCCACATCATATGTCAGTGATGATAAATCTGATTCTGATAGTAATCTCATCTGATATTTTTCATGACTTCATTTTATCATCTTTACTTTGGGGAACATTAAGAATCAATCACATAATATAGAACCAGAATCAATGTGGGCAAAATTGGGCACGATGACAAATTGCCTTCTTTCTTTCAACAATATTTGGTAGTTATCTTTGTTTTTCTGACTCCAACCCTCAATATCCAGATAAACTCACAAGGCTTCTGTTAGTGCAACCACAACCACTAATTTGTCCTTCATACAATTAGTTCTGTCAGACTAGAGAATTGTTGGATTTCCTAATTACTTCAGTTTTCCTTCCTCCTTGTATCTTACAATGGAATGTTCTGCATTTATGTGGCCACTTTCAATGATGTGGAGAATTCTTTTCTGGCATGGAACTTCCAATATAATCATGAATACAGACACCGAGCTCCACGGATTTGGTTTTATTTTGCAGAGGCTGATATCTGAAATATTATTCTTAACAACTTAAAAAAGGGATTTTGTATCAAGTGGAATCTAAAATAATACCAGAGAACACAAAATGGCTGGAAAAAGAAAAGGGATTGATTGGAATGCTCTATTAAATTTACTCATATCCAAACTTCTCATACCCTGTTTTCATTTTATTTTACAGTTCTTCAGATTTACAAAATGCAGATGATTGAAGCATGTAGCTTTGATTTGCTCCTCCCCTCACCATGACCAATCCCTTATGTCTCTCTTCTTCAACATTATCCTGCCTGGACAGATAATGGGGATATCAGCTGGAGGAAGTGGAGCAGAAGACACGTTGCCAATCAGGCTGACACTTCGTAGACCCCAGCTCATTTATTGGCACTTTACCAGCCGCAGCAATCAGCTTTGCTGCAGGATCTGTGGACATTTCTGGAGACAAGGCAAGGTGAAGATTAAACTTGGTGGCAACTGCCGTGTTCTGCTTCTGAAGATTCTGGAGGCCTTCTATTCTTGAAGAAATGTCTGTGGTAGAGGTAGGCTTTCCTGGAAGCCTGAACAATCTGTAAAGCAATACAAATGAAGTTTGGCTCTAAAACAGCACTTGGGCTTTATCTGGAGCTAGCGACCATTCAATCATCACTTTCCTGTTAACATCTGTGGAGCCACCCATAATGTAGAATTTGATCATCTGTGATTCAGTTTCAACTGTAAACAGAATTAAAATCCCAACCTGTTTCAGTATTTCTGCAGCAACTTCCATTAGCTACAACCTTTGGGGAGCATTTAATAGAAACAGTAGGAGATGCTGCCAGATAACAGATGGTACTGTGGCACAGCTAGCAGAACTGCTGCCTTACAGTTCCAGAATCCCAGGTTCAATCTCAACCATTGGTGCTGTGAACAATTTGTACATTCTTCATGTGACTCTCCAGGTTTCTTCCAGATCCTCTGGTTTCCTCACACATTCCAAAAGGAAACTTGGCCACAGTGATTTCCCCAAGTGTGTAGGTGAGTGACAGAATCTGAGGGGGACCAGATGGGAATGAGAAAGTGGGCACTGTGGTAGTGTAGCAGTTAGCACAATGCTATTACAGCTCGGGGTGTCAGAGTTCAGAGCTCAGTTCTGATGTCACCTGTAAGGAGTCTGTATATCCTCCACAGAAATGTGTGGGTCATCTCCAGATGCTCCAATTCCACCCCGCCCCACCTATAGACCAAAGCTCTTGCTGGTTAGTAGCTTAATTAGACGTTGTAAATTGTCCCATGATTAGGATAGGGTTAAAGCATGTCTCAAAGGTTTGAAAGAGCCTATTCCATGCTGTAACTCTAAATAAATAAGAATGGCTTAGAGCAGCACAAAAAAAAAGGGTGTTTGTTGGGTGCCATGGATTAAAGATCCTTCATAAGTAGACAGATCCAGATTAAGACATATGATTTCCTGGTAGATTGGATTAAAAATCAGATTGGCCATAGAAGTCAGAGGATAGTGTTGAACGACTGTTTCTCTGACTGAATATCTGTGACCAAAGATGGCCCTTAAGGAAAAGTGTTGGGACCCCTGTTGGGGTAATATATATAAATTATACGAATGAAAATGTATATGGACTGATTATTAACTTTGCAGATAACTCAATGAGTTGCTGGCATTGAGAAGAAACTTGTCAAGGGATGCAACTGGATATAGATCAAGTCACACAAAATGCTGAAGGAACCCAGCAGACCAGGCAGCATCAATGGAAAAAAAGTACTGTACTTTTCTTTCCCATAGATGTTGCCTGGCCTGCTGAGTTCCTCCAGCATTTTGTGTGTGGTGCTCAGATTTCCAGAATCTGCAGATTTTCTCTGATTTGAATATAGATCAATTGGAGATATAGGTGGAGAAATAGAAGTTGTTTAATCCAGACAAATGTAATGTGTTGCAGTTTGACAGATCAATTGTCAAGGAAGGTATATGAATGACCCTTGGGAGCATTGATATACTGAGGGATCTTTGTGTGCTAGTCCATAGCTTTCTGAAAGTGACAACGCAAGTAGATAGGGTGGTAAAGAAGACATATAGCCTGCTTACCTTCATTATCATGGCACTGAGTATATAGTCAGGAGGTCATGGTGCAGCTATATAAAACTTCGGTTAGATCACATCTGGAATATTGTGTGCAGTTCCAGTCATGACGTTATAGGAAGGATGTGGTTGAGGACGCAGAAGAGGTTCACCAAGATGTCGCCTGGATTACTGTAAGAGTAGGTTGAATAAACTTGGACCGTTTTCTCTGGAGTGCCGGAGGCTGAGGAGGGACCTAATGTAAATCTGTAAAATTATGAGAGATAGAGGGTAGTTAAAATGAGATTTCTTCAGCAAGTTTTTAAAAAGTAGGTGACTGGGGCACTTTCTGACACTTGGGTGGTGGAAGCAGATGTGACAGTGACACCTAAGAGGCATTAGCCAGGTATCTAAACATTCTGGGAATGGAGGGGTATGGATCATGTGGGATTAATTGAACTTGACATTACAGATGGCACAGATAGAGTGAGTTGAAAGGCGTGTTCCTGTTCAGTGCTGCTCTAAGTTCATAACTGATCTCTGGATAGTTAGCCGAGGTTACTGCATTACAAGTTTGCTTATTTAACTGCCGTGCTACCATAGTTGAAATGTTCTGTATTCTAAGGGTAGCAGGGGATTTGTGCATGAAAACTTGTAGCTATCTTCATCTACTCAGAGAGCCTAGCTTGTGATGTAAGTGTTCATTTCCATTAATCTTTTATGCTTAACATCATCCAGGATATCTAGTTATGGATTCACCAAGAGACTGATGCATTTACTAATGGCAGTGCTAAACTTGGTTTTCTTCAAAAGTTACCCATTTGTCGCTATTTATATGCCCATTGTCGAAAGAAAATTAAAATTAACATGGTATGAACTGAGCAGAAAGCAAGTGGTGTTAAAACTGCTGAAACATCCAGAAATAAGAGCTCACAGTTTACAAACCTCTTAACATAAAGAGCCTTTTAAACTCCATTCCAATTTTTATTAAAATACAGGATTTTTTTAGATCATTCCATGTAATGCTGCACAACACAGTGAGTCCGTATATTGATTCTGGAAAGGCCTGATGTTAAGAGCAGTCAGGGCAAATTAATCATATGTTTTACCAAGGAAAAAGAACAAAGCTGAAAGGCAGTTTTTACAAAACAATGAGAGGAAGATCTAAGGTTGTAAATTGAATGCATTGTATTCAGTCACCCACACATACACTACACAGGGACAGAATACAAAATGAAGATTTGTATTCATGTGTAGGCAGCACCTTATGTTTCAAATTTTTCCTATTCTCTTTCAGCTGGAAGCTGATTTGCTGCCTGTTCTGACTCTGAAGGGGTACATTCTTCACAGCTGTCCACCTACAAATGCTACAGTCACCACACAACCATCTGGCAGCTTAGACATATGCCACTGTAGTCATCAGCTTCCTTTCTAACACCAGTTTTGTTCAGCAGCTGAAGAACACAATAGAAACCACAAGAAATAACTGGAACGTGGCTTGGCAATATCGACACTGTTTGCATTTTTTGCTATTTTTTTTTACAAACTTTGCCATTTGAATGAAAAATTCCCCAAATATTCATTGTATCAGTGATCAGAGAGCCCTGGCCCTTTCAAATTAAACAGTGGAAGCAGCTCTGCATCATAGTCATTATTAATGAGAAGCAACCCTGTTGTAAAAATGGTTGACCTATTCTTTTAAATAATGTCTCTATATTGCTGAGAAATAATTATTAAGTCTGTTATAACAAAGGTTAAAAACCGTGATATGTAATATCTATATAAAATAGATGTTATGGTTAATTATTCTACTTCTCTGTTTTAATATTTCTCATTAATTTGTATCTAAGAAGTAGCTACTTTAAATACAAAGAATTCCTAGATCAAAGAACTAAAATATTGGTACAATTAGCACACTAGAAACTGCTTTCTATATTCTTAGAGCCAAATTTTGAATTTTGAATATAACATAACTCAATAGCTTCAAAATAAAAATATAATCTACTCAAAATTACTTAATTCTATACAATAGAAATCTTGACTGAATCTGATCAGACATCGGTGATAGATAATGCATTTCACACAATGCTTCAGACGGATTCCCCTTAACTCATTAAACATGAATTTAGTAAATTTTCTGTTAGCTGCATTTCCTCTCACACTGACAGTGAGAACTCTTTTGTAAATACACAAGGATGTGGAATTTGGTAGTACCAGGTGTGATGATTTGCATGTGTAACTTTGAGGTGTGATGATGGACCTCTCTGTAAGGATCTTTTCAAGATGGATTTGTAGCTGTTGTGTGCTAACAGCTCCTCATTATAGTTTCATTCTTCAACCTCTTTCTGGCAAGTAAAAACACAGGAAACTACTCATTCAGCAATTTACAGCATGCATGCGCTCCATTAACTCCTTGAGAACTACATTTCCTTTGAAGCCTGTTTCCTGCAGAAGGTTACCAGCCATCAATCAAAACATATTTTCTGCAACATCACAGGTTGTGAAAAAACGAAAGTGTTTAATTAATAATCAATCTTTGTAGAGCCAAAGCAATGTAGACAGAAAAGGAGAGAGAATCCGAATCTGACACCAAGTACAATAGCACAATGTAAATGCCTTTCAGCACCCGAGTCTCTGCCATCTTTGAGTGATTTAAGATGCAAGACCTTCAAGAGGCAATGATTGTATATAGATAATTGATTAAGTGTGTCCATATCAAAACTGAATAATTTTATAAGCATGATTTGCTTCCTAAATTCATGAAAACCAAAGTAGCGTACCTGTTAGCGCAACGTTATTACAGCTTAGGGTGTTGGAAGTTCAGCGTTCAATTCTCTGGCGTCCCCTGTCTGGAATGCATGGGTTTGCTCCAGTTTCCTCGCTCAGTGCAAAGACGTACCAGGAAGGTTAATTGGCTATTGTAAATTGTCCCATGATTAGGCTTGGGTTAAATCGGGGCTGTCAGCGGTTGCTGGGTTGGCGCGACTCAAAGGGTTGGAAGTGCTCACTCCACGCTGTATCGCTATATAAATAAATAAAACTAAGTTACTGTTCCACTTAATAGACATAGCATAAAACACTTTATCTGCTTCTGCTGAGGATTTAAGATTTCATTTTGACGCAATTTCAGATTTACGCTGAATGGGATGAGTTTTCCCAATTCCCTCAGGTCTTACTTAACTCTTAACGAAGGATCCTTTGTCTCTCTATGTACCTTTAAAAGCAATCTACATGGCCTCAAGAAAACATTAGACACAATCGAAGAGTATGTGGAAATATCAAATCTTTTACTGAAGGCTAAATACCTGTTATTAATTTTATAGATAGTTAACATCAAAGCAAACTTATAATGAAAAAATACTTTGTTCTACACCAGAATAATCCTATCACTTCTAAATTTAAATCCAGTATCCCTTGTCCATACTAAATCACCAAACAGCCTAAAAATTTATACCAATTTGTTTTTGTAGTATCAGTTATCAGTTATCTAAAGTTATCTGCAACCCTAACAATAACTTCTTGAACAACACACAGGAAAAACTCAAGGAACATAGCAGCATTTATGGAAATAGCTAAACAGTCAATGCTTTGAGCCAATCAGTACTGGAAATGAAGGGGAAAGATGCCAGAATTAAAAGGTAGGGGGAGAGAGATGAGAACAAGCAAGAAGGTGACAGGGGAGGTGGGATGAACAACGAGGCTGGGAGGCAAATGTCTGGGGAAGTAGGAGATGGGTGAACCCTGGGAGAAGGGGAAGGAGGAGAGGCAGCGGGGGAGGTAATCCCTGCAGAAAGCGGAGAGTGGGTGGAGGTAAAGGTGTGTTTGATGGTTTCCCTCCCTCTACCTTCTTCTTCTACCTCTGGCCTCTTACCTATCCTTACCTACCTATCACCTCCCCCTTATCTTTCTCCCATGTTCAACTCTCCTCTCCTATTGGGTTTGTTCTTCTCCAGTCCTTGTCTTTTCCACCTAACACCCCCCCCCCCCCCACTTCTTAAATCATCCCCCTTCCCCTACCCACCTGGCTTCACCTATCACCTTCTTGTTTGCCCTCCTTCCCCTCCCCCAAACCCAATTTCTATTCTGGCATCTTCCCCCTTCCTTTCCAGCTGTGATGAAAGGTCTCAGCCCAAGGCGTTGACTATTTATCCATTTCCTCAGAGGCTGCCTGTCTTAATGAGTTCCTCCAGCATTTTGAGTGTTTTGCTCTGAATTCACAGCATCTGCAGACTCTCTCATGTTAACAAGTTTCTGAATTTTTTTTACTAATGAAGGTGTTTGGCTTTTGCTAAACAATCCGTTATGAAGCAAATGACATGTATGGATGAGGCTCTGGTACTGCTTTTTAATGTCTAATATTTGTACTTTTGTTGAAGTCCGGTCTTCAGTGCTTTTTATTCACCCCTAATTTTCATCTTCAGATATTGTCCACTTACACGTGTAAAGGTTCACAAACCTAATTTCTGCTTAGTGAAACAACAGATCTAAATCATTTTAATTAGAATAGACATGGATATTTATAAATTGTTTCTTGTGTATTTAAAACAGTAGTCTCCTTAATAATGTTTACCCTTTGTGCAATATTGTACAAAATTAATTTAGAATATGTAAGTCATTGAGCAGTATCACAACTATAAACAAAAACATAGACAAAACACAATAAATCAAATCTCCTTGCTTTATTTCAATTCTTTTATTAGTTCCATTCCACAAACATTTGGCTAAAACTTTAGTAATTACAAAAGTTTCTGAGCTCTTCCATCCAAGAAGCAATATCTCACAATATAACATTACATTTAAAAGAAAATCAGGAGATTTGGGGGTAGTCCTCTTTGAAAGTGTTCTTTATCTTTCACATCAAGAAAACAATTTGCTGACAACACCACTGTCATTGGCAGAATTAAAGGTGGTGACGAATCGGTTTATAGGAGAGAGATTGGAAATCTGGCTAAATGGTGCCATAACACCAATATCTCACTCAATGTCAGCACGACCAAAGAGCTGATTATTGACGTCAGGAGGAGGAAACCAGAAGTCCATGAACCTCAGTGTTCCTCAGCTGGGGAGCAGAAGTGGAGAGGGTTACCAACTTTAAATTGCTCAATGTTATCATTTCAGAGGACCTGTCCTGGGCACATAAGTGCAATTATGAAGAAAGCACAGCAGTGCCTCTACTTCCTTAGAAGTTTGTGAAAATTTGGTATGAACCCTAAATCTTAAGATGTGTGGTGGAGAATATATTGTCTGGTTGTATTACAGCCTGGTGTGGAAACACCAATGCCTTTGAATGGAAAATCCTACAAAAAGTACTGGATACGGCCCAGTCCATCATGGGCAAAACCCTCCCCACCATTGAGTACATCTACATGCAGCAGTATTGCAATAAAGCTGCATCCATCATCAAGGCCCCCCAATACCCAGGCCATGCTCTCTTCTCCCTGCTGCCAACAGGAAGAAGATACAGGAGCGTCAGGATTCAGATCACCAGGTTCAGGAAAAGTTATTACCCCTCAACCATCAGGCTCTTGAACCAGATGGGATAACTTCACTCAATTTCACTCGTCCCAGCATTGAACTGCTCCTACAATTTATCGACTCACTTCAAGGATTCTTCATCTCATTGCTTATTGCTTATCTGTTTTATTATTATTATTATTATTATTATTATTATTATTATTATTATTATTATTTTCTCTTTTGTATTTTGCACAGTTTTTTGTCTTTTGCATATTAGTTTTGCAACTCCGGTTGGAGGAGCAACACCTCATATACCATCAGGGTAGTCTCCAGCCCTTTGGCATGAACATTGAATTCTCCAAATTCTGGTAATTCCTTCCCTCTCCCTTCCCCCATCCCAGTTTCACTCTGTCTCCTCCTCCAGCTGCCTATCACCTCCCTTTTGGTTCTGCCTCCTTCTACTACCCGCTGTGCTTTCCCCTTAAATTCCTGCCTATCCCCTCCCTGCTTCCCCTCCCCCACCCTTTGATCTTTCCCCTTACTGGTTTTTCACCTGACACCTACCAGCCTTCTCCTTCCCACCCTCCCCCCACCTTCTTTATAGGGCCCCTGCCCCATCCCTCTTCAGTCCTGATGAAGGGTCTCAACCCGAAACGTTGACTGCTCGTTTCCATGGATGCTGCCCGACCAGCTGAGCTCCTCCAGCGTGTTGTGAGTGTTGCTTTGACCCCAGCATCTGCAGAGTATTTTGTGTTTAGTTGTTTGTTTGTCCCATTGGGTGAGGTCTTTTACTGATTCTGGTTTTATTTATTGGATTTACTGTGTATGCCTGCAAGAAGACAAATCTCAGAGTTGTATATGATCACATATATGCACATTGATAATAAATGTGCTGCCTTTATGGCAGTTATTTAGTTTATAATATTTTCGCATAGTAATTTGTTAGCATTTTTTAGTTAAAGTTAGGATTGTTTAAGTCAATTGATTTGTCTGTAATACATCGCGGCTGCGGTGACGTCACATCCGGGTTCGCCGCGTCTTGTGGGGAATTACCGGTTTGAGATTCACGCAAGGGCGGGGGTCACTCACATGTGCGACCATAACGCTGACTAGGGTCTCTCTATGCACCAAAGACACAGTGAAAGCAACGCTGTAAGTCATTAGATAATCGGTATTTGGAGTTAAAATGTTAACGCCGATTCTGTTAAAAGTAACGACGGTCGGTAAGGTTTACCTTTTCGTCAGTTAAAGAGTCGGGATAGTTTGTATTGAAGTGTATCTAAAGCAGCCAATGGAGCAGCTAGATTCTGACTGTATGCTGCACTTTAATGTATTGTAGTTTTACCTTTGCAAGTATTCACAATGTAAATGTGATATTTAGAAGGGAACAAACACTGTACCAATCTTGTATTGTTTTTCAACAGTTTTCACCATGCGTTAATGTGAAGAGTGAACAGTAAATGGTTAATCTTACTGCGGTCTCGTTTGCATTGATTCTGGTTTATCTCGACGTTTACCTCGACGTTACTTCACACCCGAGCGAGAACGTTACAGTGAAAAAGCGGCATTATCAGGTGTTTAAAGTGCAGCCATGTCAACCCGATCCAGCATCAAGTCGTTGTCAAAGTCATCGTCATCCTGCGACAGGGGCAGTAGGGCATCAAGTAAGGCCACCCAAGCAAGAGCGAAAGCAGAAGCCGCCAAGGTGCGAGCGCGCTTTGCCAAAGAAGAATTAGAAGTAAAGATGAAAGCGGCTGCCAGAGAAGCCGAAAACCAGAAGGAAAAGGCTGCCAGAGAAGCCGAAGCGGCTGCCAGAGAAGCCGAAAACCAGAAGGAAAAGGCTGCCAGAGAAGCCGAAAACCAGAAGGAAAAGGCTGCCAGAGAAGCCGAAGCGGCTGCCAGAGAAGCCGAAAACGAATTGGAAAGGAAAAGGGTAGAGGCACGGTTAGAAGCGCTGAAGCTAGAACGAGAAGCAGCAGCTGCCGAGGTGGAAGCAGAGTTAATAGAAGACGCCGAAGAAATGCATGATCCGAAGGACGGAAAATCTACCTCAGAAAAGATCGGATTGGAACGTACAAGGGACTATGTCCAATCTCAAATGGAATGGAAGACTCTTTCTTCCTCTCCTTACTTATTCGATAACGTCCCACTTCATGAGGAGTCTTGGAGAGGCCCGACGGCATCACGTCCATCCGAGGAAGATAATTTACCCTCGCAACTCCGCGATGAGCCCAGGAATGCAAGGGCTCACGACAAGTACTTCTCGACACCGAACTTACCGGATTTGGGGAGAAGAGAGGCAAAGACTGAGTCCAGACCGGCAAATCCCATAACAGATGTACGCCCTCAGTCATGTACCTGTGGACATGTTCCCTCAGCCCGCACGCCACTTGCAGACGAATCCGCAGCACGGTATTTCGCACGACGGGATCTCGTCACTTCAGGACTATACCAGTTCGACGATAAACCTGAAAATTACCGTGCATGGTACTCCACTTTCACCAACGCTATCGACGGAGTCCAGCTCAGAGCAACCCAGGAGTTGGATCTTATGGCAAAATGGCTGGGAAAAGAATCATGCGAACAGGTGAGACGCATGCGTTCAGTGTACATCAACAAACCCGAGCTAGCATTGAAGAAAGCATGGGAGAGACTTCAGGAGGGCTACGGAGCCCCCGAAATTATTGAGGCGGCGCTATGCCAACGTTTGGGAAATTTTCCTAAGGTGTCAGCCAAGGACCACACCAAGCTAAGAGAATTTGGAGATTTACTCATGGAGATTCAAGGCGCCAAAGAAGATGGCCACTCAGCTGGTCTAGTATACCTAGACACTCCAACCGGGATTAGACAACTCGTGGACAAACTTCCATTTGGGCTGCAGGACAGGTGGTTGTCCGTTGCCTCAGATTACAAGGAAGAACACAAAGGTCAATTCCCTCCCTTCGAGTATTTCACCAGGTTCGTGTGCAAGGAGGCGAAGAAGCGAAACGATCCTAGCCTCATAGGTCCAGGAAGCAGTACAATTTACACCAAGCCAGATAAATCCACTTCGAATAATTCCAACATTACTAAACCAGTCTCAGCGCTTAAGACTGAAGTCCTTACAACTAACAACGACTCTAGCAAGAATTGTCCATTGCACAACAAACCCCACCCTCTCAAAAGATGCAGAACGTTTAGGGAAAAACCCCTCGAAGAGAGGAAGGCCCTCCTCGAGGAGAAAGGAATATGCTTTAGATGCTGTTCCTCGACCTCTCACTGTGCGAGAGAGTGTACGATCGCCGTGAAGTGCCTGGAATGTGATAGCACTAATCACGACTGGGCCATGCATCCTGGCCCGTCACCGCGAACCGACAACGCTCCTTCACCCCCACAACAGGACGGCGGGGAGGGAGAAGCTCACTCCAGGACAACTGTTGTCAGCTCGAGCTGTACGGAAGTTTGCGGTCAAGAACACGCAAGCCGTTCTTGTTCAAAGATCTGTCTCACTAAGGTGTACCCTAAGGGAGCCAAAGACAAGGCCATCAAAGCCTACGTAATTCTGGACGATCAGAGCAACCGCTCGCTAGTCAGTCCAAAGTTCTTTAACTTGTTCAACATTGAGAGTGAGCAGTTCCCATACTACCTTAGAACTTGCTCAGGCAACATGAAAACTTACGGAAGGAGGGCCGAAGGCTTCCAGATCGAGTCCCTGGATGGTAAAGTCCTCATCTGTCTCCCCCCACTCGTAGAGTGCGAGAAAATCTTGAATAACCGCACTGAGATCCCGACGCCAAGTGCGGTGCTACACCAACCACATCTCCACCACATCGCCAAACACATCCCAGAGCTGGATCCAGAAGCAGAAATACTCCTGCTATTAGGGAGGGATGTTCTCCGGGTACACAAGGTTAGGCAGCAGGTCAATGGACCACACGACGCCCCCTTTGCCCAACGCCTGGATCTGGGCTGGGTGGTGATAGGAGAGGTGTGCCCTGGCAACGAACACAAATCAACGGCTAACACACTCAAGACCAATGTGCTAGAGAGTAGCCGCCATACGATTCTTCAACCCCGCACAAGTTCCATGTGCGTCCAGGAAGCACCACAAGGCTTTAACAAGCGCAAAGTAACTGACGAGACGCTCGGTCAGTCTGTCTTTGCTCAAAAGGAGCATGATAATAAACTCGCTCCATCGGCTCAAGACGCCACCATCTTAAAAACGGAGGACACCAAGGTCTTCAGAGACAAAGCAAATAGTGGGGTCGCCCCACTACCTTTCAGAGAACCACGCCAGTGCTTGCCAAACAACAAAGAGCAGGCAGTCAAGCGGTTCACGCCCTTGCAAAAAACCACGAAAAGGAGACCTGAGATGCAGCAAAGCATCCGATCGACCCACGAGGTACTGGGCACACCAATGGCAGAGGTCACAGCCATTATGAATGCACGACCACTCCTACCCGTGTCTTCTGACCCGGAAAACCCCTTCATACTGTCGCCATCAATGCTCCTTACGCAGAAGGCAGGAGCTGCCCCTCCACCAGGGGACTTCTCCGATAAGGACCTGTACACAAAGCAATGGAGAAGGGACCTTCAAGTTGGAGATTTAGTCCTGCTCAAGGACAAGCAAATCGCCGGCAACTGCTGGCCAATGGCCAGAATCACTGCCACATTCCCTAGTAGGGATGGACATGTCAGGGAAGTCGAGTTGAAAACTACTGACCAAGGCGATGGGAAAATTTACCAAAGGCCTGTTACAGAAGTCATTCTACTTCTACCTAACGACTGATTTAGAGACTGAAGTTTGTATTATGTTCATTGTGACCTTACGAAGGCCAAGCGGGGAGTGTGCTGCCTTTATGGCAGTTATTTAGTTTATAATATTTTCGCATAGTAATTTGTTAGCATTTTTTAGTTAAAGTTAGGATTGTTTAAGTCAATTGATTTGTCTGTAATACATCGCGGCTGCGGTGACGTCACATCCGGGTTCGCCGCGTCTTGTGGGGAATTACCGGTTTGAGATTCACGCAAGGGCGGGGGTCACTCACATGTGCGACCATAACGCTGACTAGGGTCTCTCTATGCACCAAAGACACAGTGAAAGCAACGCTGTAAGTCATTAGATAATCGGTATTTGGAGTTAAAATGTTAACGCCGATTCTGTTAAAAGTAACGACGGTCGGTAAGGTTTACCTTTTCGTCAGTTAAAGAGTCGGGATAGTTTGTATTGAAGTGTATCTAAAGCAGCCAATGGAGCAGCTAGATTCTGACTGTATGCTGCACTTTAATGTATTGTAGTTTTACCTTTGCAAGTATTCACAATGTAAATGTGATATTTAGAAGGGAACAAACACTGTACCAATCTTGTATTGTTTTTCAACAGTTTTCACCATGCGTTAATGTGAAGAGTGAACAGTAAATGGTTAATCTTACTGCGGTCTCGTTTGCATTGATTCTGGTTTATCTCGACGTTTACCTCGACGTTACTTCACACCCGAGCGAGAACGTTACAATAAACTTACCTTGAATTTTGAAATTTTAATAATATTTCAGGTTTAAAATGTTTGCACAAAATTACGAAAAGCAACATTGTAGCCATATAAAATGAAAGGCTTCTTTTATGGGAGAAACTATGTTGTGCAGTAATACTCACTATGGTGATACAGCATCCATCAACACAACCCACACACCCCTCACCCAATATATGTTATAGTATTACTAGAAAGGTGCCAAACTGGTTGTTGTGATGCGTTTAGTGTAGTCGCGTAGTGGATAGCACTTGTCGCTCTCACTTTCAGTTCCACTACGGGCTAGCAGTCTTGCAAAAAGAAGAGCTGAATGTATAAATCTCTCCCTGCCAGTACACTGCCTCTCCAACAGCACGCCTCATGTAGTGCCTCCTCGCTGACAACACATGGAAACTGAACTCCTCTCGGACTCAGACTGAACTATTGAGAACGGGGAGGAGGTCTGGCCCCTGCACATGTAGCATGCAGGCCCACCGGTGTGTGGACATGCTCTGGTGCTCGTGAACCAGATCCTCAGCAATGGGTAAATAGCCCTACTGCCTTGTGGGCAGCCTTGGGAGAGACAAAGTCTACGGGAGTAAACCCAGACAGCAAATCCGGAGTGGCGCCCCTAAGGCAGCTGGATGTCATTGAACATCCTTCTGGCAGCTCCAGCCAAGCTGGTGCCAAACAAATTGGTTCATAAGCTTTCCTTTGGACTACACTGGTGAGTCTGAGAGGGGGAGCTTGATGACTGGGCATCTCCGGACCTCCATGCCTTCTGCCCTGGCTTGTGATGATGAACATCACCCATTGTCCTTCGAGACACATGGAAGCCAACCATTACTAGAAATTCTATGAGTACAATGATGTAAGATGTAGCTTCACAGACCAAAAGCTAAAGACCCTATTGTTGGAAAATTAAACTCCAAGCTACTATCACACACAAAATGCAGGAGGAACTCAGCAAGTCAGGCAGCATGTATGGAGGGGAATAAACAGTTGACATTTCATCAGATCCTGCAGAATGTTTTCAGCATTTTGTGTATGTTGCTCAAGATCTCAAGCATCTGCAGAATCTCTTGTGTTTATGTAAGCTATCGTCAATGCCCACAAAACAACATTTATGATAGTAATACAGGGAATGCTCACACACTACAGGACATATTTTGGAATTAGTTTGAATATATTTGGGTTGAAACTTTACCAAAATCCATATCCATTTCTATACCAATGCTAGAGTGAGTAAACTCTAACAGAATTCCCTGAGACTATCTCGGCATGTACCAACATTTTGGATCAGGTTTAAAAAGAGTAAAAACTATATGAAACATATCAAAGTATGGAATTTAATTTATTTGTCTATTATAATTTTAATGCTATTATTGAACCATCAAGCAATCAATTATGCAGGCTATATACAGCAGAGTATACTCTAGGTGGAATTAATGATCCTGGAAATAACTGGGGCCCAAAAGAGCTCTAGGTTTGAAAATTGTTTTCTTTCTCAAATTTATACTGAAATGCATTTGAAACTGAAATGCTCTGAAATCTATAATCAGCTTAATTGATGTAATCAGGTACTAAACCAAATTATGCCTTAGAGAATGTTTGTGGTATATTTAAGAATATGAATGAAAACAATCAATAAACAGCACACAGTATTTTGACCTCTGTAAGGAGACCGCGATGGAGACATTCTGCAGAGCTTGTGTCAGGATGTAACACTACATCCACAACAGTAGTATCAGTTGATATCTAAGAAATATTTTCAGGCAGGTCTTCAATGGAATAGTGAGTGACAGGGCAGTATGGTAAAGAGAAAGCAGAAATTTTTTTGTATCATATCATCTGAATGTAAGTGCCCAAATGCACAATATTTCAAAACACCTTATCATGATTACTTATGAAGATTTTCGAATTGTTGAACCTACACATCAGAGCATCACAACAGATCTTTGCTCTCTATAATTTTTTCTTTTAACATTTTAGGTATCCTAGCGAGGGCACTTGTAAAAATGGTGGAATGGTGGGAGTTGGAGCATCGAGGACACAGCTTACTCCCCATCAATAAACATTGCAAAAGTTAAGGATGCATAATCTGTGTGTTTTAAATTCCTGCACACAAACTATATTCAGAAAAACATAAGAAAGGAAGCATTCCTACTTTCCACAGATGATAATCCGTAAACTAAAATAGAGATTTGAAAACATGAGGATATTTTTCTAACTACTCATATTTGGTAATTAAGAAATGCTGTATAATTATTGGTCATCTGCTTCTAGTCCTGGGTAGCTTATTAACAACATATGCATTCAATATTTTTAAATTAATTTAATAAACATTTTTAAAATTTCTGTCAGGAAGAGCAGGGTGTGATTATCTGCATTCAATTATGTGCCTTCCTTTTTGAACCATTTCAATGAACAAATATTTACATCCTGAGCACCTTCATTGAAGGGACAAAGCCAACTGATCTTTGAATTATAAGCTTAAACAATAAGGAGCAAAACAGATCAATTTTGTGGCACTCATGCACAGTGTTCAGACCAGCTCACACCTCCAGTCCTCGTGCACTGAGGCTTTGTGCACAAAACTATAGAAACTATAGAAAGGGTGCAGAGGAGATTCACAAGGATGTTGCCTGGATTGGGGAGTATGCCTTATGAGAATAGGTTGAGTGAACTCGGCCTTTTCTCCTTGGAGTGACGGAGGATGAGAGGTGACCTGATAGAGGTGTTAAAGATAATGAGAGGCATTGATGTGGATAGTCAGAGGCTTTTCCCCAGGGCTGAAATGGCTAACACGAGAGGGCACAGTTTTAAGGTGCTTGGAAGTAGGAAAAGAGATGTCAGGGGTAAGTATTTTAAGCAGAGAGTGGTGAGTGTGTGGAATGGACTGCTGGTGACAGTGGTGGAGGTGGATACAATAGGGTCTTTTAGGAACCTCTTGGATAGGTACATGGAGCTTAGAAAAATAGAGGGCCATGGGTAACCTTAGGTAATTTCTAAGTAAGTACATGTTCAGCACAGCATTGTGGGCCGAAGGGTCTATATTGTGCTTTAGGTTTTCTATGTTTCTAAAAGATCTATGAATATCACTAATGTCCAGTCTCTGAGAAAAGATTGTACATATTTGTGTTTTCCATTCTGGATGGTATTAGCTTTTGTAGAAAAACTTAATCCAGTATATTCTGCATTAAACTGAGGAAATAGATTACATGTTTCAAACAAATGAAATTCTGTAAAATGTTATCAGTAAATTCCCCTGTAACCAACACTTAGAATAGATTTAAGAGATAAATAGCGTAAAATCACTTTAGAAATTAATAGCTACTACAATAAAAGCAATGGAAAATCTTTTATAACCTTCTGAAAATATGATTGATTCCTGAAGGCCCAGTGATGGGCTGCATTCAGAGGCTTTGTCACTTATTTGGAAGAAGTGTCAAAATATGCAACAGTGTGGTACTCTAACTGCAGCAAGTCAGCTCACAAAGTACTGCAACGGGTGACGAGGACGGCTCAGCGTATCATTGGAACCTGGAGACAATCTACAGCTCTCATTATCACCTACATCATTAAAGACCCATTCTATCCCAGGCACTGTTCAATCTCATGCCATCAGGTGGGAGATACAAAAACATCTTAGCTGAGAGAATAAGACTGAAAAATAGCTTCTTTCCAAGGGCAGTTGTGCAGCTGAGTAATTCAACCACCCGGCTTGCCAATGGCCTTTGAGAGTTATGGACTACTGAAGTTGCTTGTTGCATGTAAATACAGGAATTTTTGAAAAAAATTAAGCTATACCGCATGCATTGTAAATATCTATTTTACACGGTCTGGAATAGCACAACAATCTCAGCGTGTGGAGCATGACAATAAAGTTCCACTTTAAGTGGGGAAGATGAGCCAAGGAGATTACTAATCTCTAAAAGCTGTGCATAGATTAGCCAGGTCATAAAAATAGCCAATAAGGCACAAGGTTTTCTTCTAAGGAGACACAGGTGAAATGTAGGGAGGTTATGCTAAATGTGTGTCAAACCCGGATTTAGACCACAGTTCTAGTCACTATGATACAAGGTGATATGTAGAATGTGTTGGTATATACATTAAGGAAGAATAACAGCTGGGTGTAATTCTTGAGGAAAGAAGGATGAAGGGAATCTGATAGAGGTCTTAAACCTATGAAAACTTTTTTAAATGGATGTGGGGAGAATGTATGCAAGGAGAAATTGCTGAAAATAAAAAAAAAACTGTGGAAACTGCAACTCTGAAATAAAAACCAAAGGTGCAAAAGAATCTCTTTGTGAGACAGCAGATCTCTGTAGAAAGAGAGACAGAATTTATTAGAACTCAAACTTCACCAGCAAAAGTTGTCTAAACCAAGAGATTCGGTAGGGAAGTCAGAAGAGACTCCAATGGTAGGAATGTGAAACTTCCCTCCACACAGAATGGTTGGGACATGCGTTATGCATGCAGTTAAAGGGAGGCTGGACAAGTATCCAAGGAAGAAGGAAATCAAGTAAGTGAATGGACATTGAAGATGTTCATGATGCTCAAGATTGTTTAATGTTATTTCCTGTACTCAAGTGTAATGGAGAATGAAATAATGATTCCTCTGAATCCAATGTAACACAATAAAACAAAAAAATGCTTTAAAAGGCAGAGCTTAGGAGGGTTAACAGTGCCTAATGGCAACTCCTTTGCTTGCAGCTTCGGAAACAACTCTATTTCCATCTTTAGTATCTCTATTTTTCCATTTCAGCATTCTTTTGAAGACCCTGACCTGGAATTACACGCAGACTACGGTTCTCTGCGGGAATGGGACCTGCTCTTGGGGTTTCACAACTGGCCGTGGTGCAGCATGCCAAGGGCTTGGCCTAAGAGCTCAACTCACCTTCGGGGGCCCGGGATCTCATGGCTCTGGAGACGGGGGTATCAGAGGTCGGTGCCTCTGCAGGAGGTCGGTGCGTCTTGGAGACGGAAGATCCCTGGGTGTGTGACCAGAGACCTGAGATCTTTGGGCACAGAGCTCGGAATAAGCGATGCAATGAACTTTTAACATCATAAACCAGCGAGCTGTTTGTCATGTCTCCCCTGTCGCTGTGAAACGGAGACATCTCTTTCTCCCTTATTCGGGAGAGAGAGCCTGTGTTATGTCGAGTGCTGGGTGAACGAGTAATCTTCGGGGAACTGCAAGTCTGTGAACGAGTGGTCTTTGAGGAACTGCAAGTCTGTGAACGAGTGGTCTTCGGGGAACTGCAAGTCTGTGAATGAGTGGTCTTTGGGGAACTGCAAGTCTGTGAATGAGTGGTCTTCGGGGAACTGCAAGTCTGTGAGCGAGTAGTCTTTGGGGTAACTGCAAGTCTGTGAGCGAGTAGTCTTTGGGGTAACTGCAAGTCTGTGAGCGAGTGGTCTTTGGGGAACTGCTAGTCTGTGAACCAGTGGTCTTTGGGGAACTGCAAGTCTGTGAACGAGTGGTCTTCGGGGAACTGCAAGTCTGTGAACCAGTGGTCTTCGGGGAACTGCAAGTCTGTGAACGAGTGGTCTTCGGGGAACTGCAAGTCTGTGTCTTTGTTGATGCTTTGCTCACGCTTGAGTGCTCGGTGGCGGGTGCCAATGCTTTTCTTTTGCCAGTGGGGGGGCGATTTTTGCTTGCTCACGCTTACGTGCGGGGGGGAGGGGAGCTGGGTTGTGACTTCAGAGTTTTAACATTTAACAGTCGTCCATTCTTTGGGGGCACTCCTCTGTTTTTGTGGATGGTTGTGAAGAAAAAGCATTTCAGGATGTACATTGTATACATTTCTCTGACATTAAATGTACCTTTGAATCCTTGAGACCAATAATGAATAAACACAATAAATATAAATGTATGAGAAGGCTTGTACACATAGATTGATTATATGTCCATAAGGTAACTAAGCACAGGAGTACCTGTACATAGGGTGACTGACAGGAACTGATAAAGTAGTGGAGGAGTGGGTAGCTGGGTGGAGGTGTTGATCAGCTTTTCTGCTTGGGGAAACTGACTGTTTTTGAGGCTGGTGGTCCTGGTGTGGATGTTCTGTAGCTGCCTCCTTGATGGGGGTGAGACCAACAGTTCATGAGCAGGGTGGGTGGGATATTGCTGGCATCCTCTGTACCTTTGCCCTTGATGGTGAGACGGCTGGTGCTGGTGATACAGTGGGCAATTTTCACCACCCTTTGTAGGACCTTCAAGTCTGCTCCAATGCAGTTTTTGCACCAAGCAGTGATGCAGCTTGTTAGAATGCTCTTTACTGCACATCAGTAGCAGGATGTGAGTATAGATGTGCATAGCCTAACTCTTTCCAGCCTCTTTCGAAAGTAGAGGCATTGATGAGCGTTCCTATTCGTGTAGGATGTGTTCTGGGATCATGAGAGGTTGTGTGAGATGTGCACTCGCAGTATCGATTGCTGTGCTGCCGCTGTAAAGTGGGGAGTGAGTGATGTAAGTTCTCCTGAAGTTGATAGCCATCTCCTTTGACTTGCTGACATTGAGGAAGAGGTTATTTGCCCGGTACCAGACCTCGAGCTCTTCCACCTCCTCTTTGTAGGCCATCTCATTGTTGTTGGTGATGAGCCCTTCCACTGTCGTGCCATTGGCAAACTTGACAATGTGATTACTTGGCTGCTTGGCTGTGCAGTCATGTGTGAGCAGAAGGTATTATAACCATATAACAATTACAGCATGGAAACAGGCCATCTCGGCCCTTCTAGTCCATGCCGAATGCTTACTCTCACCTAGTCCCACTGACCCGCACTCGGCCCATAACCCTCCAATCCTTTCCTGTCCATATACCTATCCAATTTTACTTTAAATGACAGTACCGAACCTGCCTCTACCACTTCTACTGGAAGCTCGTTCCACACAGCTACCACACTGAGTAAAGAAATTCCCCCTCGTGTTACCCTTAAACTTTTGCCCCCTAACTTTCAACTCATGTCCTCTTGTTTGAATCTCCCCTACTCTCAATGGAAAAAGCCTATCCACGTCAACTCTATCTATCCACCTCATAATTTTAAATACCTCTATCAAGTCCCCCCCTCAACCTTCTGCGTTCCAAAGAATAAAGACCTAACTTGTTCAGCCTTTCCCTGTAACTTAGGTGCTGAAACCCAGGTAACATTCTAGTAAATGTCCTCTGTACTCTCTCTATTTTGTTGACATCTTTCCTATAACTCGGTGACCAGAACTGTACACAATACTCCAAATTCGGCCTTACTAATGCCTTGTACAATTTTAACATTACATCCCAACTCCTCTACTTAATGCTCTGTTTTATAAAGGCCAACATACCGAGAGTTTTCTTCACCACCCTATCCACATGAATTATTGAATTGACTTTATTTCTTACATCCTTCACATATACGAGGAGTAAAAATCTTTGCGTTACGTCTCCATCTAAATGTGCAATGTGCAATCATAGTAATTTACAATAATTTATAATAAATAGAACAGTCAATGTAACATAGAAATACACACAAATCAGCATGAGTTAATTAGTCTGACGTGCTGGTGGAAGAAGTTGTCTCAGAGCCTGTTGGTCCTGGCTTTTATGCTGCGGTACCGTTTCCCAGATGGTAGCAGCTGGAATCGATTGTAGTTGGGATATAGTAATTGACTCATCACACAGTCCTGTGGGGCACCCATGTTGAGGATGATGGGGAAGGAGGAGAGGTTGTGCCTCCTGACTATCTGAGATCTGTTGGCCGGGAAGTCCAACACCCAGTTACACAGTGGTGTATTTAGACTGAGAAATTATGATATATACATATATAATAATAACTATATAAAATTATATCATTATACAATTTTATATAATGATATTATATATAAAATAATTTTTCAAACTATTGATAGAATGCCTAATGTGAGAGAGCTGAACAGTCAAGAATGAAGGAGGAGATGCCTTTTGTGATGATTACAAGAAGTAGTTAGCTAAGTAACATATACTGTGATTAATGTAGCCCATTAGAACTCAGTAGTAGTAATGAACAGCTGAAAAGTTAAGTGAACAACATTCATTTTCTGACACTAAACCAGGCCCCAGGCTTCCAATATAATGGGCATGAGAAACAAAGTAACATAGTGACTATGAGCACTTTCACATTGATACAGAGAAGGAAAAGTGCCCAGGATTCTGAGCCGCCAGCACGGGACATTGAACCTTCACATATGCAGATTAACAGTCTAACACCTCATAGAGGCTGCATGTGTTGAAATTGTGTGGCCACTGCTGGATGACTTCCAGCAAGTGAAATCTGAATGCAATCCAACCCACAGTCGTTAATGGGAACAAGGGAGTCTGCTACCAAAAATGTAAATAAAATAAAATAAATAGAGATAGGATATCACTTGCACATCTACATTAATTCCCTTTCTTTGAAATCTCTCCTTCAAATAAGACTGATCAACTAAGCAACACACACAAATTGCTGGAGGAACTCGGCAGACCAGGCAGCATTTATGGAAAAAAATACAGTAGGCCCAAAACATTTTTCCATAGATGCTGCTTGGTCTGCCGAGTTCCTCCAGCATTTTGTGTGTGTTGCTTGGATTTCCAGCATCTCTTGCTTTTCTCTTGCTTGTATTCTGATCAACTAAAACTTTTTTCCCTTCACCCTTATGTCTGATTGCCTGAAGATGCTATGGATGTTTGCTAAGAGCAGGGTAGATTTATATAACCAAAGTAAAGCAGAAAATTGCCTGGAAAGAACACTTCTATTCAACTAAGAAAAAGTACCTGTTCATTAGGTGTGAGGTACTACTGTTGCTGTTATCTGGAGATAACAGCACAGAGGCCTGATGTATAACTCTTTAGAGGAGAGAAATGTAGCCAATGTGACCTCCCACCCTGCTGGTAACTTTTCAGTACGATTGGCTCAAGCTGTGTATTGACTTTATTTATGCAAGCAACACGTGTCAGAAGATGCTGGTGAATGACTCTGTCAGGAGATCTAGAAGAATATCTCACCACCAGAATGTTCAAACAAGCACTAGCACCTTCCTTGACTGGTAGTGAGAAGAACCCTTTCTGTCAAAACCTTTGCATGCAGCTAAAACCTCATTGGCGAAGCACACAGCCTTTGAGACCGTGGAGACCTCGATCCACCAATAAGGAAAGATGGGAAAGAAATAAAAAGAAAAGGTGCTGGAAATACACAACTGGTCTGGCAAAATCAGTGAAAAGAGAAACAAAGTTAACTCTTCACGTCAATGAACTTTAGTCAGAAATCTCCCTTATTAACTCTGCTTAGATATTGGACCTGCAAACTGTTGTTTTTACAGTTCTGGACAGACAGGCCAAGGTCATGTTTGAGGTTCCTCTTGGGTTAATGAGTAACACAGAATTCTGTCTTCTCCTATTTTTTGCCCTCAAGGTCTACACAACGAAACAAACAGCAATTGCTGCAAGAAAGGTATCACTTCATTGAAAGACTTCTGTCAAAACCAAAACCGAATGAGCTTCTAGTACAATGCCAAACTGTCTATGACACATTCCAAAGTCCAGAATACATGCTGAGGGATGTGCTAAAGCTTCCACAAAGGTTTGGGAAGAAGGTATCTGTTTAACTCCCTGTCCCCAATGGGCACAAGACACTTGTAACATATGTGAAAGCCTCATATATTTGTTGAAGGAAAGTTCATGCTGAGGTGATTTGAATGGAATGACAAGGGCATTACTGAGAAAGATAATATAAGTGTACTATAACCATATAACCATATAACAATTACGGCATGGAAACAGGCCATCTTGGCCCCTCTAGTCCGTGCCGAACACTTACTCTCACCTAGTCCCACTGACCTGCACTCAGCCCATAACCCTCCATTCCTTTTCTGTCCATATACCTATCCAATTTTTAAAAAAATGATAAAATCGAACTTGCCTCTACCACTTCTACTGGAAGCTCGTTCCACACAGCTACCACTCTCTGAGTAAGGAAGTTCCCCCTTGTGTTACCCCTAAACTTTTGCCCCTTAACTCTCAACTCATGTCCTCTTGTTTGAATCTCCCCTACTCTCAATGGAAAAAGCCTATCCACGTCAACTCTATCTATCCCCCTCATAATATTAAATACCTCTATCGAGCCCCACTCAACCTTCTACGCTCCAAAGAATAAAGACCTAACTTGTTCAACCTTTCTCTGTAACTTTGGTACTGAAACACAGGTAACATTCTATTAAATCTCCTCTGTATTCTCTCTATTTTGTTGACATCATTACTATAATTCGGTGACCAGAACTATACACAATGTACTATATCATACCTTTATGAATAAATTAATAATTTTGAAAAAAACATCACTTTTCCCAACCCTAGCATAATAAGCGATAAAGCAATTGTGGTAGAAAAGGCACCAGTTCTGGGAAAGAGGCCTCAAGGCCTTCTTTTCCTCCTGAAGGAAGAATTATCCCGGTCAGTATATGCTGACTTGTGACTCCTGATCATTCTGGAGTGCCACAGGAAGCACTCTAGCATGATGCCATCTATAAAAAGTACCTATAGAGGAAGGCTGTTATACATTGCATGCGCCCTCTGTTCAAGCACAAGAAGGCAGCCTAGGTTTTGTTTTCATAATAAAAACACATATGATATAATGTACAAGTGTGTGGGCTATAAACATTTAAAGCATTGCAGTGTTTGTGTGAATGTATGTAAATATTCCTCTATGGAAATATTTTGCACAAAATAAAATAAGTTATGAAAATGAAAAATGCTTCCAACCTCACTCACTCAGTCACTCCCTTGTCTTAGTTGCTTTCTATCCTGGTTGACTGCTGCCTCTTCCTCCACCATACCCCTGCCCTAAAATCCCAGTAGCCTGATCAAAACTCTCCTGTTTATCTTTTCACCTAACAATAATGCCCCCCACCCACACCCATCATTGTCCCGTACCGTTGGGCATTTTCCGTTGCTTTAGTTCAAAGTAAAAGTTATTCTCAGCGTGCATACACATCACCACAAAGAACCATGGGATTCTTCTGTAGGTGTACTTAGCAATTCTATAGAACAATAACTGTAAACAGGGTCAATGGACAACAAATTGTGTAAATGCAGATATAAGTAAATAGCAGTAAATAATGAGCATGAAATAACAAGATAAAAGAGTCCTTAAATGAGTGCAGTTATCTCCTTTTGTTCAAGAGCCTGATGGTTGAGGGGTAATGCTTGAACCTGGTGGTGTGAGTCCTGAGGCTCTTGTACCTTCTCCGTGAGAGCAGCAGTGAGAACAGAGCATGGTCTGGGTGGTGAGGATCTTTAGTGATGGAACAAACACGAGGAAATCTGCAGATGCTGGAAATTCAAGCAACACACACAAAATGCTGGTGGAACACAGCAGGCCAGGCAGCATCTATGAGGAGAAGCACTGTCGACGTTTGGGGCCGAGACCCTTCGTCAGGACTAACTGAAAGGAAAGACAGTAAGAGATTTGAAAGTAGTGGGGGGAGGGGGAAATGCGAAATGATAGGAGAAGAATGGAGGGGGTGGGATGAAGCTAAGAGCTGGAAAGGCGATTGGCGAAAGTGATACAGAGCTGGAGAAGGGAAAGGATCATAGGACGGGAGGCCTCTGGAGAAAGAAAGGGGGAGGTAGCCTCCAACCTGATTGGCATGAACATTGACTTCTCTAACTTCTGTTAATGCCCCTCCTCCCCTTCTTACCCCATTCCTGACATATTTAGTTGTTTGCCTGTTCTCCATCTCCCTCTGGTGCTTCCCCCCCCCCCCCCACTTCTTTCTCCCGAGGCCTCCTGTCCCATGATCCTTTCCCTTCTCCAGCTCTGTATCACTTTCGTCAATCACCTTTCCAGCTCTTAGCTTCATCCCACCCCCTCCGGTCTTCCCCCTCCCCCCACTACTTCCAAATCTCTTACTGTCTTTCCTTTCGGTTAGTCCTGACGAAGGGTCTCGGCCCCAAACGTCGACAGTGCTTCTCCTCATAGATGCTGCGTGGCCTGCTGTGTTCCACCAGCATTTTGTGTGTGTTGTTTAGTGATGGAAGTTGCTTTCTTATGGCAATTTTTCACGTAGATGTGTTCAACGGTTGAGCAGGATTTACCTATGATGTACTGGGCTGAATTCACTAACTTTTGTGGGATTTTCTGCTCAAAGGCATTGGTGTTCCCGTACCAGGCCGTAATGCAGCCAGCCAGCACACTTTCCACCACACGTCTACTGAAGTTTGCCAAGGTTTTCAAAGATGTGCCGAATCTCCGCAGACTCCTGAGGAAGTAGAGGTGCTGTTTGTGCTTTCTTCGCAATTATATTTATATGATGGGTGTAGGGCCAAGATACACCAAGATGGGATACACGTTTAGAACCATAGAACACTACAGCACAGTGCAGGCCCTTCAGCCCTCCATGTTGTGCTGACCCATATAATCCTTAAAAAAAGTACTAAACCCACACTACTCCATAACCCTCCATTTTAGCTCCCACCTTTTGCCAAATTACCTAAGGGACCAGTGACTGAACTTGATCATTCATATAATGGTCACTGGACTTCTTGCACCACCATCTCCACCCTCCTGACATTGAACTCAAAGGCTATTTGCTCTCCCTGCCTTGCGACAAGAAGTCCTGACCTTACAGACAGTGGCAAGGTCTCCAATGCAATATCCTATCATCCTGAATCCTGCATTCTCTTGTTCTGGCAACTTCATTTGAAGAAAATCTGCTAGTACCTTTACATGTAAATCAAATTAACAGCTCAATTTCAAGCAGGAAGCCTCCAAAGGGTCAGGCGATATCTTTGAAAAGCGAAGCAAAGTTAATGTTTCACTTCTTAGATGAAGGATTTCTGAGTTAAAGTGTGATTTCTTTCCTTCCACAGATGCTACCTAACCTGCTAAACATATTTACAACTTTCAAGTTTTATAGTACTGTACATTCCCAGCATCTGTTTTTTTTCAGTTTCCATTTTGCTTTAGGCAGTGCATACTTTAACTAGTGCACACCACTCACCATATCTCACACTGCTGAATCATCCAGCAAACACGTAGCACAGCCAGAGGCTGCAATCATTTTGATTAGTCGACAGTAAATGTCTGACAGAGGGGCCATGGGAATGGCATGGATGAGCATGCAAAGCAAGCCTTGCTTTGGTGGAAGGAGTGCGTCACCATGTTTACTCCTGGCAGTGCTTCCACAAGAAAACAGTTGCAGGGATTTGATGATCAAGAAGCACAACTGGATGTTTATTGCTGGGGCTTACACTGGCATACTCCAAGCTACTGGGTGTTCATCTCTAGAGATGGTAGAGGTATTTTCATTTATTGGTAACATAGATCAGATGATTTTCAGCAAACTTTACTCTTGTCACTTGAAGTTGGTACAAATGATATCTGACATCACAAGCTTTGTAAAATCCTGTCATTTCTGCCATACAATACAAACAATCATTTGCTTCATTACAATGCACAATATATAATAAAAACTAATGGCATAGCCACAATAAAAATCCCAGTAAAGGATTGTAGAATGAAAAGCCTTTGATTACAGATACATCCAAATGAAAAGTTGTTCTCAATTAACTGATTCAAATGACCTTAGGCAGCTAAAGTTATATTACATGGCTGACTTTGCAATATTAATCTGTAAACAGTGCAACTTTAAAAGTGATTGCAAAGTGATAGCAAAGTGATTTTACATTTAATGGACATTGCACAATCTAACTATATTAGTTAATTTAATATTTACGCACATTACCACTTCTATTTAATGCACGGAAGCAGCAAAGCACAACATCTGTTGAGTGTGTATTATGTCTAAGGCAAATTACTTTCTATTTACTTGTGTTCATTTGGATAAAGCATTTCTATTTCAGAGAATCATTTCACTTTTACACACAATTCCTTCCAGAGATAGTGGAACAATTCTTAGATCAACAAAATGTAAATCTGTTTAACTTCTCATGATTTACAAATTTGGAACCCAGCCAGTATAAATGTCAAATCTCTAGGGTCACACGGCAGTTCTGTTACAGTAAAAACAAATCACATGAGCTTTCCTGATGAGGTAGCATTTAGTTATGACAGCCAAATTGGTCCTTCCAAAAAATAATTTTTCCCTGTGCCATGGCAGAACTGATAGACAACAGTAATCACAATTTTCAGTTAATTCAGAGATGTAACAAAAGCAGGAAAAGCTATTAAGTGGCCTTTTTTATTGCCACAAAGTTAACTGTTGCAATAGAAGTATTGTTAATTCAGTCTATCAAATTCCCAATGACAACCAGAGTCCGGAGCTACGGATATTAGCATTGCATACTTGTCCAGACTTCAATAGGCTATAAATTAACAAGTATTGATTTCAAATGTTCAACAAACATATAACATAAAAGAGGAGCAGGGATAGACCAACTGCCCTGCAAGACTGCATTGCCAATCAACATGTTAATGGTTAATCTGCTCCGGTCCTTATCATTTGTACCAGTTCCCTGTAGCCCTCCAGAAATATTTAATTCTTTTTTAAACACCCAGACTGACCTAGCCTCCACAACCTTCAGCAGCTGGGAATTCCAGAGATTCACCATTTACCACTGTCTGTTGGTTCTGACATCGGAGCTCCATATTGCAGGAGGAATGAGTTCTGATGAACCCTTGGGTTCACAATTTGGTGAGAACAGAAACTGAGGCCTAGTATTCAGGTTCCTGTCATTGGGAAGTCTGGAGCTCGAGGCCTAGTTTTTTGGCAAACATCATGTCTTGATGTTGATGTCGAGCATCGAGACCTAAGGGTCGAATTGGAAGTCTGGAAGTCAAAGCCCATTGGCTGGAACTGAGTTTGTGAATCTCTGCAAATCCACTGGAAACGTTGAAACCCAATGTCCGCAGGTCCAACTATGAATCCACAGGAGGCTTAAGACCAAAGAGAATGGCCTGACTTCCAGTTAAAGCACTGTGTTTGTGCATGGGTGGGGAAAATGGAACTTATTTTGTTGCTTGTTGTGTTCTGTTTTGTTCTGCCAAGCACTGTGGGCAAGCTATATTAACCCAGAATGTATGGCGACAGTTGAGAGTTGATTGCTAATCAAATGACTCATTTACTGTATGTTTCGATGTATAGGTGATAAATAAACCTGAATCTTCATCTTGAATCTTCTCTCCAATAAAATTGGCATTGGCATTGATATTGGTATTGGTGTTGGTGGTTAGTATTGGTATTGATTTATTATTGTCACATGTACCAAGATAGAGTGAAAAGCTTGTCTTGCTTATTGTTCACACAGATCAAATCATTACACAGTGCATTGAGGTAGAGCCAGGTAAAACAACATCAATACAGAATAAAGTGTAAAACTTATAGAGACAGTTCAATGCAGGTAAACAAGAATGTTAAGTCCATTAAAAGTAAATTCTCATCAGCACTTGCAATGATCCATCAGAATATGTAGTGTTTCTAAAATGAGTGTGTGGTTGAAAGAAGTGGTTGTATATTTCCTGCCGAAGGTTTTCGGCCTGAAATGTTGACTATACTTTTTTCTATAGGTGCTGCCTGGCTTGCTCAGTTCCTCCAACATTTTGTGTGTGTTGCTTGGATTTCCAGCATCTGCAGATTTTGTCTTATTTTTATATTTCCAAATGTTATCTTTAGAGTGATGGGGCAGGTTGACAAAGTGACTTAGAAAGCACACACGATCCTTTTGACAAAGATATGGGGTGGAAGATCAAGGAGCTTATGTTGTAACTGTATAAAATACAGGTAGAATTGTGGGCACTGCACTATGGGAAGAATGTATGAGAGTGCACAAGAGATTTAGTAGAATGGTCCTTGGAATGAGGCACTGCAGGAGGTTTGTTTACAGCAGGAGGGGATCTGATGATTGTTTTCAACACTTCATTTTGTGTCATCAGCACCAGCACACAACCTCCTCTGCAAATTAAAACTAATTTGTTATCCCTTCATTCTGATGAAGGGTTCTTAGTCTGAAATATTAACTCTTTCTGCACATGCTGACTGATATGCTGAATGCTTTCAGCTTTTTCACCTTTCATTTCTCCCCAGCAGAAAGTGATTTGAATGATATGATCAAAATCATCAAGAATCTAGTTCAAGTGAAAAATGGGAAACACTATTACCAGAAGGGTGAGAACTAGAGGGGATTGATTTGAAATGATTGACAAAAGGGCCAGCACTGACAAGAGGTAAAGCATATTCACCTATTAAATAATCATGATTTGGAATTCACAGCCTGAAAAAAGTGAAGGAAGCTGATTCTATCATTGAATTCAGAAGACAGTTGGGACATGGACCTACACTCACTTGATAGGTTGAATGGCCTCAGTCTGTGCTAGAGTGACTCTGTGATCTTATGAATCATTCAACAATTTGGTCATAGTGAAAAGAAATTTCAATTTTAAAGTGTATTTGTGAAAATCAAAACAACTGCAGATGCTGAAAATCCAAAATAAAATAGAAAATCCTGGAAATGCTCAGCACATCAGGCTGCATCTAAAGAAAAGGAAATCGAGCCAACATATAAAGTATACTCAGAGAATAAAGTACATGAGTATGCACTCAGGCAAGTTTGAGGCTTTTCCATATGGGCTGAAATCTGAACATAACCACAGAACTGAAAAGTAAATTGTGGAAAGTATTGCAGAAGTTAAGGTTAGTGAAGATGTATCTGTAAAGAGTATTTATATTTTGTTTTCCACTGCTTATGCAATTTGTGAGTTTATTGGGCCCAACCTCACAGTCAATAAATGATTCCACAAGCAGACCCTGTTCTAGAAAATGGTTCCCATCTTGAACTGTTAATATTAGTATCTAGTCTTTCATCCTGAGGCTGCACAACAGACATATCAGAACCACAGCAGCAACCTATATTAGCACCAAGATGGGATGAATGCAATGAACCATCGTGGTAAAGTAGCCTGCACTCATGCTGACACCTTTTGATGGGATGTCAAGTTGGGAAATGGTAATGCACCTGTGAAGATGCCGGAAATGGTGGGATTATAGAAGTGACGATACTGAGTATTTTTCATTTGAAGCAGTCAATGGTTGGGATTAATTAGAGGATGGTTTGAGAATATCCTTGAATTGTTTCCTCTGTCATCTTGGTGATTTCTTGAAGAGATGGAATTCCATGTAGAGTGCATGCTTCAGGAGTCTGATGTCAGAATAATATGGCCTCTCTAATGGAGTGGTTAAGTATAGTTAGATCCATAGCTCTGGGGATATTTGCCGAGGAGGGAATGCTGACGTTCATTCCCCTTTCATGCCGGTATATTTGGAGGATTCTGCAGAGATAACATTGGTGGTACCTTTCCAGTGACTTGAGGTAATCATTGTAGGTGGTCCAAATCTTAGAGATGAACAGGAGGTAAACAGGAAAACTGTGAGATTTCTACCAGGGTTGAGCTTTTAATCTTCATACTGTGGCGACCCACTTACTAGCACACTCGAACCGGCTCACAATTAGCCAGCGTGCAGGCACAAAGGCCAGGTTCACAACAAAGGGAAAAAGCCTGCGGGGGTTTGTGAGTACGTGTCTCTTGGACCATCCGCGCCCGAGGAGGGCGGGATGAGGGAGGCTTTAAAGCAAGGCTGTGAAGTTCGAATAACATTTTCTTTGATTGCAGTTTACCGACTCCGTGTCGTTATTTTAGCGCTGCGTGTAGCACACCGCTACAATTGGTGACCCCGACGGTCCAAACGATTTTTGGACCGGAGATGACCGACGCTGCATCTGTTCATGCGGTTTCGTTGACACTGCCAAGCTTCTGGACACTGCGACCTCACCTGTGGTTCCAGCAAGCAGAAGCCCAATTCCACTTTCGGCAGATAACCTCAGAGGACACACGTTACTACTACGTGGTGGGCTCCCTCGACCAGGACACAGCGGCCCAGGTTGCGGAGTTCGTACAGTCTCCCTCGGCGGATGGCAAGTACACGGAATTCAAAGCCCTGCTCCCAAGGACTTTCGGACTCTCACGCCGCGAGCGGGCTGCCCGTTTACTGCACCTGGATGGCTTGGGAGACAGACCTCCATTGGCTTTAATGAATGAGATGTTGTCTCTGGCCGGAGGACACAAACCCTGCCTCATGTTTGAGCAGGCATTCCTAGAGCAGCTGTCCGAGGACATACATCTGCTGTTGTCCGACGCGGATTTCAGCGACCCCCGGAAGGTGGCAGCCCGGGCGGACTTGCTGTGGAACGCCAAGAAGGTGAGTGGGGCGTCCATCGCACTGATCACCCGGCCACGCTCCCAGCAACAAACCAGTCCAGGCCCGGCCGCAGAGCCCGCTAACCCCAGAGGCAGGGGTGGGGAGCTCAACGAACAATGGTGTTTCTACCACCAGCAGTGGGGCGCAGAAGCCCGCTGTTGTCGCCCGCCCTGCCAATTCCCGGGAAACGCCAGGGCCAGCCGCCGTTGATGGCTACGGCGGCTGGCCTTCGGGATAGCCTCCTGTATGTGTGGGATCAGCAGTTGGGACGCCGTTTTTTGGTCGACACCGGTGCCGAGATCAGCGTCTTACCTCCGACAAGTTATGACACCCGCAACAGGGCACTGGGTCCCCCCCGAGGGCCGTGAACGGCAGCACAGTCCGGACCTATGGCACCCGACAGGTGCAGCTACAGTTCGGCTCCAGCCAGTTTACGTGGGACTTCACACTGGCCGCCGTAGCCCAACCGCTCCTGGGTGCAGATTTCTTGCGGGCTCACAGCCTACTGGTCGACCTGCCCAGGAAGAGACTGGTTCACGCCGAGACCTTTCAGACGTTCTCCCTGGGTGCAGCCCAGTTGCCAGCCCCTCACCTCGGCTCCATCACGCTGTCCGACAACGACTTCACCAGAGTCCTGGCGGATTTCCCATCGGTTCTGGCACCGCAGTTCACGGCAGCCATGCCCAGACACGGAGTACAGCACCGCATCCCGACCCAGGGACCACCCCTCCACGCCCGTGCTCGGCGGCTTTCCCCGGACAAGCTCCGACTGGCGAAGGAGGAGTTCAAGAGGATGGAGGAACTGGGGATCATCCGGCGGTCCGACAGCCCATGGGCCTCCCCCCTGCACATGGTGCCCAAAGCGACAGGGGGCTGGAGACCATGCGGCGACTACCGCAGGCTGAACGAGGCTACCACACTGGACCGTTACCCTGTGCCGCACATTCAGGACTTTGCAGCAAACCTGCACGGCGCACGGATCTTCTCCAAGGTAGACCTCGTCCGAGGATACCACCAAATCCCGATGCATCCGGACGACGTCCCCAAAACGGCTCTCATCACCCCTTTCAGCCTTTTCGAGTTCCTCTGCATGCCGTTCGGCCTGAAGAATGCCGCACAGACATTCCAGCGGTTAATGGACGCGGTGGGACGCGACCTGGACTTTGCATTCATCTATTTGGATGACATCCTCATAGCCAGCAGCAGTCGTCAGGAGAATTCTGTCCCACCTCCGACAACTCTATGCCCGGCTGAGTGGCTATGGTCTAACAATCAACCCGGCCAAATGCCAGTTCGGGCTCGACACCATTGACTTCCTGGGCCACAGGATTACTAAAGACGGGGCAACCCCTCTGCCCGCTAAGGTAGATGCGGTCCGCCATTTCCCCCAACCCACCACGGTCAAAGGCCTTCAGGAATTCGTAGGTATGGTCAATTTCTACCACCGCTTGCTCCCTTCAGCTGCCCGGATCATGCGCCCCCTGTTCGCCCTGCTGTCCGGTCCGGGCAAGGACATTACCTGGGACGAGGAGTCCACTGCCGCTTTGTGAAGTTTGAATAAAATATTCCTTGATTGCAGTTTACCGACTCCGTGTCGTTATTTTAGCGCTACGTGTAGCACACCGCTACAATACACTCTTTCTTTCAAATAGCAACAGCCTGTGCCGATGCCTTGGAGATGGCGGTGAGCTTTGTCATTGAGGATCTGCTTCTATTGAGAGGGGATTTCCAACCTGTGAAATGTGATCCACTTATTCAGTTATCTTGTAGACTTATATTGCCTTGGTGGAGTGTTAAGTCATGGCACAGATCTGTGACAATCAACTTTCTTATACTTGTCAGTGAATAGGAGTGGGGCCTCCAAATGTGTGGCTATGTAAGCAGTTTGATGACTGTGATAGGAATGACCTTGTTTCTGCAGTAGAATGACGTAGGGTAAACAGTTTTCCATTGGTCTCGTATATTTGATGCACTTCAAGGAGAAATTTGGAAGGGAGGTACAGTATTGCATTGATAATGAAAAGTGTTGTGGCAAATACACAGCCTAGCTTGACACAATCTGCACTGAGATTTAGGTCTGTAGTGAAATTATTGTTTAGGATCATGCTTGGCACCCCATCATATATACTGATGTAGAATGCAAGTGAATTTCTGATGTTAGCCAGATTTAAGACAGATTACTCTATTGACCCTTTCAACTGATGAACCAAAGAGCATAAGGCTCATCCTCTGACATATTTCAGTGAAGAAACTGTCATTTGTATCAGATAAAAGGCAAAACCTGTGCGCCACCTGTCGATGAACTTTATCAATGTCCAAATGCTTCATGTTTAATTTCTGCTGTAAGGATTTATTTCGTCTTGGATGATTAGTTTGTAACATTTTAATATTTTTATTTCATCTCTGCAAGTGAAGCCATTTTGGTGAGAGACTGGAGCTTTGGCTGCTTCTGTTGAATTTAATCCATTTGAAATGGATGAAGTTGCGACACAGATTCTGTGACAGTTCAGTGTATTCATTGCATTGAATCAATGTAAAATATTAGGAATATCTGGCCTATTAGAGAGCTTAGAATGAGAAAATTCCCTTCTTTGGCAGGGTATATTATTCCAAAATGTCTATATTCAGAGTAAAGGTTTGGGAGCTTCATGTATGAGTTTGTCGTCAGTTGATATTGGGCAAGCTTCCATGTTTTTATTCCAAGCACATTTCTCCATTTTATGTTCAGTTTAAATGAGAAGTGCTACAGTCTGGTAAAGAATGTATTTGAAGTATGATTTATTAATGAAAATGTTAAACAAATCAGAAAAAATATTTAAAGTAATGCTTACAGACCTCAGAATACATCATGGATTTAATTCATTATGACTGATTAATGTTTTGACTCAATAAAATGTCACAGATCAGAAAGAAATTTCAGAGCACCAGTGAAGAAGGACTGGATGCTGGGTTTTGACTGAAATATCAACAGTTCCTTTTCCCCCACAGATGCTGCTTTACCCACTGAGTTCCTCCTGCAGATTACTTGTTGTTCTGTTCAGGAAAATGTTTACCAGGGAATCGGGAGAACATTTTCAGGAAATGGCATTGACTGCTTTGACTTGTTTTGCAAAACACAGTCTTCTTCTTCTTCTTCATCATGTGCCTTGCGCGTTACATGCTTAGGCGATCATGGCTCTCCACATCGAACGATCCCTCGCAGCGTCAATGATATCTTGCACATTTAGGTTTGTTAGTTCTTTCACAGTGTCCATATATTTTCTACTTTGCCTTCCACTTCTGTGTTTCCCAGGCATACGGCCTTGTAATGTAAGGCATTCCATTTCTCCCTTTCTGATGACATGGCCCAGGAAATTAAGTTTCCTCTTATTTAATGTTCTCATTAAAGATCTTTTTGTATGGGCACGTCTCATTAGTTACGCTATCTCCATATGATATTTTCAGCATTTTTCTAAGAAACCACATTTTTGTTGCTTCTAAGTTTCTTTGGAGTTCTGGTGTTATAGTCCATGTTTTGGAAGCATACAGCAAGATTGCCCAGATGTAACATTTTAGTAGCCTGATCCTTGTTGTCATAGAAATGTGTCTGTTGGTAAAAATGGGTTTCATATTTTGGAAGTTGGTTTTGGCAACAGCAATTCCTCTTTTTATTTCTACTTTACTCCGAGCATCTTGTGATATAAAGCTACCAAGGTAATAAAAGCTGGCCTTTTGTTCAGGCTCTTGGTTGCCGATGTACAATTGGCAGTTGGGAGTATCACAATCAGTAATGTCCAAACAGCCATTGCAGAACCTGGCAATGAGTTTTAGCTTAACATTGACCTGCAAGGAATTACCACTCAGTCTCGGCAACAATTCTTTAGTCTGTAAGTCATTAGCAGTTACCCACCGCTGTTTGCTTTCATATTCGTTCAAGAGACATTTTCAACCTCTCTTGTTTCTGTGACCCAGCTCCAAAGCATCAACCTATCTGATGAACACCCAACTCTCTCTATTCTGGTAGCATACCTATTATTCACATTTGTTATAGCCACTACAGAAACCAGTGTTCCAAGATACATATTTTTTGTCTATATGGAAGTCAGACTATCGACAAAATACTTATTTTCATTATCTCTTGCTCCAAAGGCCAAGACAAAACTCTTATCACTTATGACACCTGCTGCTTATGAATCTTATACCATATAAAAGAAATCTAGAATGTATCTATATTATAATACTATGTCAAAGTACTTTTGATTCTTAAATATTTGAAAAATGATCTCTATCTGGCCAATATTAGCAAATATACAGTTCAACTCAAAATTACTTTCTTGCTATCAATGGTACTTCAGTGAGTCATTCCAATAAATCATTACATTCTTGCACTGTTTTCCAAAATTCTCAAATATGATCTATTGCATAATAATTTTGATTGTGCTCTCTGAAGGGATTATAAAATGTCAAAAGGACAATTTTTAAACTTTATTTCTTTAATTTAACATTGCCAGTGCCCCATTGCTGACCTACAACTGCACTGTTCCAAAGTACAGATAGGAGTTAAGCAAGCCGAGCTGTTAAAACATTTTCATCCTGATATCATCCGTTATGTAGAAGTTTTTGCAGCTGAAATCAATTTTAGTAATACGCAGTTTGTTTACTTTTGGACTGACCTTTTTTTCTTTGCTTTAAGTTCCAGTTTTATGATTAGCAGGATCCCAGGGAGAAGTAGGACAGGTCATCAGTTACATAAACTGCTCAATCTTAAAACTGACCTGGAGGTGGGAGAACATTATCAGGAGGGGGGGGGGGGGGATGCGGTCAGAAATTGGGCAGGTGGTGAGTTGTGGCCTAGCACCACTGACAGGTAAGGAAGTGTTATTACAGAGGAACTGAAAGGAACTATTGACACTTTACAAATCACAAACCCAGTTTAACATTAATCTGTTCAATGCTTTAATCACTCAGATAACTATGATAGTGTAATTTTCTTGCATAACCAAATTATTATATGTAAATTCATCCATTTTTTGCATAAATCTAAAATAAAGAATTAATATTTGTTGTAGGTAAAGGAAAAGCAAATGGCTGCCCAAGCTACAATTCTATGTAACTCTTTACTGTGATTGAATTTGGCTTTTACAAAGTGTATATTGAAATTGTATAATTAACTGGATCAACAACCTAAAAAAATAGATTTTCACCTCCAACCCTTATCAACCTTAATGTTAATCACAACTGCATACTAAATAATATGATCAGATGTGAGATGGATGTTGGGAAAAGGAAGGTTTACTTTAATAACTCAATACACACTGAAAATTTTTTTCTAATGACTTTGCAAAACAAAACTTTGGTGCTCCAAATGGAAATGAAAACCAATGTGTATTTTTATACGGGGGAATCAGGTTTATAGAATTGCAGCAACCATTAACCACAGTTCAACTGTAGATGCAGCAGGGTTATTTACTTCCTTCAGTTTGAAGTAAAATATGGCATTTCTTGATCTCCGCTGCAAAATAGTATCAGTTGATTTCAGTGGTTTAATATAAATACCTCCTATATGCTTACTTTGTACCATTTACTGCATAAACTGAAACCTAGATCACCTAAAACATAAATCATGAGGATTCATAATAGAGTGATTCATCTTAATTTAAATTGCTTCACTTGCAATGAAAGTTCAGATTAATTACAGTAACAATGATTTAGAACGTGTGATAGACCCCAATTCTATTTCAAATTTTGATAGTGATTTTCAAAAAAAGTTACGTTTAGTTAGCGTAGCTGGAAATTAGTTTGTGTAACAGGCCCTGATTTTGTTTCAATTTTTGATAGTCATTCACAATAGCACCATTGAACCTTGAATTACCATAAGACCATAAGACCAAAAGACATAGGAATAGAATTAGGCCGTGTGGCCCATCGAGACTGCTCGGCCATTCAATCATGACTGATCCCTTTTTCCCCTCCTCAGCCCCACTCCTCGTAACCTTTGAAGCCGTGTCCAATCCAGAATCTATCAGCCTCTGCCTTAAGTACACCCAACAACCTGGCCTCCACAGTTGCCTGTGGTGACAAATTCCACAGATTCACCACCCTCTGGCTAAAGAAATTTCTTTGCATCTCTGTTTTAAATGGATGCCCCTCTGTCCTAAGGCAGTGCCCTCTTGTCCAAGGCTCACCCACCATGGGGAACATTCTTTCCACATCTATTCTGTTCAGGCCTTTTAACATTGGAAAGGTTTCAATGAGCTCCCCCTCATCTTTCTAAATTCCAGTGAGTACAGAACCAGAGCCATCAAATGGTCCTTGTATGATAACCCTTTCATTCCTGGAATCATTTTGTGAATCTCCTTTGAAACCTCTCCAATGCCAGCACATCTTTTCTTAAATGTTCATAATACTCAAGATGAGGCTTCACCAGTACCTCATAAAGCCTCAGCATCACAACCCTGCTCTTGTATTCTAGACACCTTGAAATGAATGCTGACATTGCATTTGCCTTCCTCACCACCGACACAATGTGCAAGTTAAACTTTAGAGTGTTTTACACAAGAACTCCCAAGTACCTTTGCATCTCAGATTTTTTTATTTCCTTGCTATTTAGAAAATAGTCTGCACATTTATTTCTACTACCAAAGCACACGACCATACATTTTCCAACATTGTACTTCATTTGCCACTTTCTTTCCATTCTCCAAATCAGTCTGTCCTTTTGCAGTCTACCTGTTTCCTCAACACTACCAGCCCCTCCACCAATCTTTGTATCGTCTGCAAACTTGGCAACAAAGCCTTCTATTCTATCATCTAAGTCACTGATACACAGCATAAAAAGAAGCAGTCCCAACAGCAACTTCTGCAGAACACCACTAGTCATTGGCAGCCAACCAGAAAAGGATCCTTTTATTCCCACTTGCTGCCTCCTAAAATTCAGGCAATGCTTTAACCATGCCAGTAACTTTTCTATAATACCTTAACATGGTAAGCAGCCTCATGAGTGGCACCTTGTCAAAGGCCTTCTGAAAGTCCAAATATATACAACATCTGCTTCATCCCCTTTATTTACCCTACTTGTAATCTCCTCAAAGAATTTCAACAGGTTTGTCAGGCAGGATTTTCTTTTAACAAATCCACGCTGACTTTGTCCTATCTTGACCTGTGTCACCAAGTACTCCATAACCTCATCCCTAACAATTGACTCCAACATCTTCCCAACTACTGAGGTCAAGCTAACTGGTCTATGAATTCCTTTCTGCTGCCTTCCTCCTTTCTTGAGAGTGGAGTGACATCTGCAGTTTTCCAGTCCTCTGGAACCATGCCAGAGTCCAATGATTTTTGAAAGAGCATTGCTAATACCTCCACAATCTCTCCCGCTACCTCTTTCAGAAACCTAGGGTATAGTTCTTCTGGTCCAGGTGACCTATATACCCTTGTCTTTCAGCTTTTTGAGCACCTTCTCCCTTGTAATAGTAACTGCACTCACTTCTCTTCCCTCACACTCTTCAACATCTGGCACACTGCTAGTGTCTTCCACATTGAGGACTGATACAAAATACTCATTTAGTTCAACTGCCATCTCCTTATTCCCCATTATTGTTTCTCTGGTCTCATTTTCCAATGGTCCTATATCCACTATCATCTCTCTTTTATTTTTTACATATTTGGAAAATCATTTTACAATCCACTTTGATATTTTTTTCTAGCTTGCTTTATATTTCATCTTTTCCCTCCTAATGATGCTTTTAGTTGCTCTCTGTAGGTTTTTAAAAGCTTCCCAATCCTCTAACTTCCTACTAATGTTTGCTTTGTTGTATGCCCTCTCTTGCTTTTACATTATCTTTGACTTCCCTTGTCAGCCATGGTTCTACTATTTTGCCACTTGAGTATTTCTTCATTTTTAGAATACATCTATCCTGCACCATTCCTCAGTTTTCCCAGAAACTCACACCATTGCTGCTCTGCTATCATCCCTGTCATCACCTCCTTCCAAATTACTTTGGTACAGAATTGCAGAAGATTTATTGAGTGTCAGCAAATTGCTAAGAATTCTGTTGGATACTGAGGTTCCAGTTACCTTCCCCATATAAATGAGAGAATGTAAATTTGTGTTCTTTTTTGAGAAGCAAGACATCTAATTGCTAGTATTTTCAAAGGAAGTGGTCAAAGAGGTCTACCATTTGCTCTGAGATGGGAAAGGCTGCAGTACCAATGAACTCCATCTCTAAATAGGTTCACAGATTGCAATCAACACTGCTCTCAAACTTCTCGGATGCATCTTATTCAAAGGGAAAGGAATTTACTTCCTTGTCTAGATTTATCCTCAGAATGGGCTTTCTCATGATTCAGTGAGCTATAGGCTGCACACAAATGGTATATGTGCTCCTTATTGGAACCTTTACCTGTTTCAAGTTGAAGTTCAAATTTAAGTTTAATTATCATTCAACCATACATGAATATAACCAAACGAAACAACATTCCTCTCGGGCCAAGATGTAATACACATTACTAACAGCAGATAGCACATATGGTCACTATTTCAGAAAAAAAACATACATCCCAACTCCGTATGTGGCATCAAAATCAGGTTTAATATCATTGGCATATATACTGTCTTTGTGGCAGCAGTACAATGCAGTACATAGTAAAAGGAAAAACGTGAATTGCAGTAAGTCTATACATAAAAGAGTTAAATCAATATAGAAATAAAAAGTAGTGAGGTAATTTTCATGGGTTCAATGTCCATTCAGAAATCTGATGGCAGAGGGGAAGAAGCTATTCCTGAATCATTGAGGCTCCCGTACCTCCTCCCTGGTAGCGATGAGAACAAAGCATGACTTGGGTGTTGGGGGTCCTTAATGATGGATGCCGCCTTTTTGAGGCATCACTCCTTGAAGATGTCCTGGATACTATGGAAGCTAGTGCCCACGATGAAGCTGACTAAATTTACAACTCTCTACAGCTTATTTCGATCCTGTGCAGTAGCTTCCTGCCCCCGCCCCATACCAGATGGTGATGCAGACAGTCAGAATGCTCTCCATGGTACATCTGTGGAAATTTGCAAGCATCTTTGGCGACATATCAAATCTCTTCAAACTCCCTATGAAATCTAGTCGCTGTCATGCCTTCTTTGCAGCTGCATCAGTATGTTAGGTCCAGAATAGATCCACAGAGATATTGACACCCAGGATCTTGAAATTTCAGAATGGATCAAACTGTGAAGTCTGGTAAGGAAAGAGGTGGTGGTGTGTGCTTTTTAGTTAATTCTTGTTGGTGCATGGACATTCCGGTTATGCCAACTTCTTGTTCGCCTGACTAAGAACAGCTAACTATTAAATGTAGACCATTCTATTTGCCTTGGGGGTACTTATCAGTGTTTCTGACCACAGTTTACATCAACACGGAATGGTGTAAGAACTCTATGCTGGTTTCCAGACACTGCTCATCGCTAGTGGAGTTTGTGGCAGTTCGATGCAGACCATTTTATTTGCCACGGGAATTCATCTCTGTCCTTATATTCAGTGTCTACATTCCCCCCAGCGCTAATGCTAAGGAGACGCTCTGTGAACTGTACGGGGCTATTAGCGAACTGCAGAACGCACACCCTGATGGTCTGTTTATTGTCGCCGGTGATTTTAACCACGCAAACCTTAAGTCAGTGCTCCCCAAATTCCATCAGTATGTGGACCTTGCAACGAGGGGGGAGAACGCATTGGACTTGGTTTACACAAACATTCCCGACGCGTACCGGACAGAACCCCACCCCCACCTCAGTTACTCAGACCACATCTCTGTTATGCTAATCCCAGCATACAGACCGCTCGTCAGGCGCTCCAGACCAGTTCAGAAGCAGGTGAAAACCTGGCCAGCAGGACCATCTCTGCTCTTCAAGACTGCTTTGAGCACACTGACTGGCACGTGTTCAGGGAGGCTGCAACCGATGGCGACTCTACGCATCAGTGACCAGCTACATCAGCAAGTGCATTGATGATGTTACTGTGTCCAAGACCATCACTATACGTGCCAACCAGAAGCCATGGATGACCGCAGAGGTGCGTGCGCTGCTGAGGTTCCACGACTCCGTCTTCAGAGCAGGTGACAAGGCAGCTCTAACAACAGCAAGGGCCAAACTGTCCCGAGCCATCAGAGGGGCAAAGCGTGCACATGCCCAGCGAATCCACAACCACTTCCAGGACAGCGGCGACACACGGCGTATGTGAAAGGGCATCCAGGACATCACCAATTACAGGACAACATCACCTGACTGTCCAGGTGATGCCTCCCTCCCAAATGCGCTGAATAAATTCTACACCCGGTTTGAGGCAGAAAATGACGTGGCGGCAAGGAAAACCACCCCTCCTACAAATGACCGGGTGCTGTGTCTCACCGTGGCGGATGTGAGAAGAACCCTGTGTAGGGTCAACCCACAGAAGGCTGCTGGACCAGACAACATCTCTGGTAGAGTGCTCAGAGGATGTGCAGACCAGCTAGCAGATGTTCTCACTGACATCTTCAACATCTCCCTGAGCAGCGCCACTATTCCAACGTGCTTCAAGGCCGCCACCATCGTCCCCGTGCCGAAGAAGTCTTCAGTGTCCTGCTTCAATGACTACCATCCCGTTGCACTCACATCCATCATCATGAAGTGTTTCGAGAGGCTCGTCATGAGGCATTATCAAGACCCTGCTGCCCCCCTCACTGGACCCCCTGCAGTTTGCGTACCTCCCAACCGCTCAACAGATGATGTCATTGCCACCACCCTCCACCTGGCCCTAACCCACCTGGACAAAAAAGACACATACGTTCAGATGCTGTTCATAGACTTCAGTTGAGCATTCAACACAATCATCCCTCAGAAACTGATTGGAAAGCTGAGCCTACCGGGCCTGAACACCTCCCTCTGCAACTGGATCCTAGACCTCCTGACTGGGAGACCTCAGTCAGTCCGGATCGGGAGCAGCATCTCCAAAACCATCACACTGAGCACGGGGGCTCCCCAGGGCTGCGTGCTCAGTCCACTGCTGTTCACTCTGCTGACCCACAACTGTGCTGCAACACACAGCTCAAACCATGTCATCAAGTTCGCCGATGACACGACTGTGGTGGGTCTCACCAGCAAGAACGACGAGTCAGCTTACAGAGAGGAGGTGCAGCGGCTAACGGACTGGTGCAGAGCCAACAACCTGTCTCTTAATGTGAACAAAACAAAAGAGATGGTTGTTGACTTCAGGAGGGCACGGAGTGACCACTCCCTGCTGAACATCGACGGCTCCTTGGTAGAGATCGTAAAGAGCACCAAATTTCTTGGTGTTCACCTGACGGAGAATCTCACCTGGTCCCTCAACACCAGCTCCACAGCAAAGAAAGCCCAGCAGCGTCTCAACTTTTTGCGAAGGCTGAGGAAAGTCCATCTCCCACCCCCCATCCTTATCACATTCTACAGGGGTTGTATTGAGAGCATCCTGAGCAGCTGCATCACTGCCTGGTTCGGAAATTGCACCATCTCGGATCGCAAGACCCTGCAGCGGATAGTGAGGTCAGCTGAGAAGATCATCGGGGTCTCTCTTCCTGCCATCATGGACATTTACACTACACTCTGCATCACTAGCACATAACCTGTTGCACCAGAGGTCCCACCACACTAAACCACTGCTACACCACAATAAGTAATGCCTATCATTCCTTCCCAAGACCACTTTTTCACAATCTCGGATTATTTGGCTGTACTCCGACGACTTGCACAGGGAAATAGCCTACAAAGCAAGGCTCTGGAGATCAAGGCAAGTAAGAGGTGGTCATGGGAGGCGGAAGAACGGTCACAGGATTACCTTCAGGCTGTGTTCAAGAACTCATCTGACAACCTGAATGACTACACCAGGGTTGTTACAAACTTTATTCAAACAGCTGTGGGTGAGTGTGACCCCACAAAACCATTCAGGGTTTTCCCCAGCCAGAAGCCCTGGATGGAGTGCTTAAAGAAGTAGCCCAAGAAATAGTGGATGCATTAGTGATAATTTTTCAAAACTCCTTAGATTCTGGATTAATTCCTAAGGATTGGAGGGTGGCTAATGTAAGCCCACTTTTTAAAAAAAGGAGGGAGAGAGAAACTGGGGTATTATAGACTGGTTAGTCTGACATCGGTGGTGGGGAAAATGCTAGAGTCGGTTATCAAAGATGTGATAACAGCACATTTGGAAAGAGGTGAAATCATTGGACAAAGTCAGCATGGATTTGTGAAAGGAAAATCATGTCTGACGAATCTTATAGAAGTTTTTGAAGATGTGACTAGTAGAGTGGATAGGGGAGAGCCAGTGGATGTGGTATATTTAGATTTTCAAAAGGCTTTTGACAAGGTCCCACACAGGAGATTAGTGTGCAAACTTAAAGCACACGGTATTGGGGGTATGGTATTGATGTGGATAGAGAATTGTTTGGCAGACAGGAAGCAAAGAGTGGGAGTAAACGGGACCTTTTCAGAATGGCAGGCAGTGACTAGTGGGGTACCGCAAGGCTCAGTGCTGGGACCCCAGTTGTTTACAATATATATTAATAATTTAGACGAGGGAATTAAATGCAGCATCTCCAAGTTTGCGGATGATACGAAGCTGGGCGGCGGTGTTAGCTGTGAGGAGGATGCTAAGAGGATGCAGGGTGACTTGGATAGGTTAGGTGAGTGGGCAAATTCATGGCAGATGCAATTTAATGTGGATAAATGTGAGGTTATCCACTTTGGTTGCAAGAACAGGAAAGCAGATTATTATCTGAATGGTGGCCGATTAGGAAAAGGGGAGGTGCAACGAGACCTGGGTGTCATTGTACACCAGTCATTGAAGGTGGGCATGCAGGTACAGCAGGCGGTGAAAAAGGCAAATGGTATGTTGGCATTCATAGCAAAAGGATTTGAGTACAGGAGCAGGGAGGTTCTACTGCAGTTGTACAAGACCTTGGTGAGACCGCACCTAGAATATTGTGTGCAGTTTTGGTCCCCTAATCTGAGGAAAGACATTCTTGCCATAGAGCGAGTACAGAGAAGGTTCACCAGATTGATTCCTGGGATGGCAGGACTTTCATATGAAGAAAGACTGGATCGACTAGGCTTATACTCACTGGAATTTAGAAGATTGAGGGGGAATCTTATTGAAACGTATAAAATTCAAAAGGGATTGGACAGGCTAGATGCAGGAAGATTGTTTCCAATGTTGGGGGAGTCCAGAATGAGGGGTCACAGTTTAAGGATAAAGAGAAAGCCTTTTAGGACAGAGATGAGGAAAAACTTCTTCACACAGAGAGTGGTGAATCTGTGGAATTCTCTGCCACAGGAAACAGTTGAGGCCGGTTCATTGGCTATATTTAAGAGGAAGTTAGATATGGCCCTTGTGGCTAAAGGAATCAGGGGGTATGGAGAGAAAGCAGGTACAGGGTTCTGAGTTGGATGATCAGCCATGATCATACTGAATGGCGGAGCAGGCTCGAAGGGCCGAATGGCCTACACCTGCACCTATTTTCTATGTTTCTATGAACAATGAAACCCAAAATCTGCTAAAAGCTAGATCAGAGGCATTTAAGTCTGGAGATCAAGAATGTGACAAGATATGCAGGTGTCATCTCCGGAAAGCCATCTCTTGGGTGAAGTGGAGATTCCGGACTAGACTGGAATCAACAAGGGATGCTCAACAGCTGTGTCAGGATTTGAGTGCTGTTACCTCCTACTAAGTTAAATCTTGCAAGATTTCCAGGTGAGCTCAATGCCTTCTAAGCTCGCTTTGATCATCTGAAAAGGGAGGAACCATCGCGCACCCCCATGTCCCCCAATGGTTGTTTAGTCTCAGTATCTGAAGATTACTTGTATGCTGCCTTCAAGGGAGTGAATCTAAAGAAAGCATCTGGTCCGGACGGAGTACCAGGCCAAGTATTGCATACCTGTGCTGACCAACTGGCTGCTGTAATCATGGATATCTTCAACCTCTTGCTCCAGCAATGTGTGGTACCCACTTGCTTCAAGCAGGCTTCAATTGTACTGGTGCCCAAGAATGGTGTGATAACCTGTCTCAATGGCCATTGCCCTGTGGTACTTACATCCGCAGTAGAGGCTGGTGTTGAAGCATATCAGCTCCTGTCTGAGTGGCGACTTGGATCGACTCCAATTCACAAACAGAAGCAAGAGGTCTACAGCAGATGCTATCTCGCTGGCTCTTCACACAACCTTGGACATCTGGACAGCAAAGATGCATACATCTGGATGATCTTTATTGATTATAGCTCAACACTTAACACCATTATCCCCTCAAAACTAATCAGTAAACTCCAAGACCTGGGTCTCAATACCCCCTTGTGCAATTGGATCCTGGATTTCTTCACTTGTAAACCCCAGTCAGTTCATATTGGCAAAAACATCCCCTCCACAATCTCTACTCGCTTTACACCTATGACTGCGTGGCTAAGGACAGCTCCAATACCATATACATGTTTGCTGATGACACCACTTTTTTGGGCTGTATCAGCATATAGGAAGGTGTCGTAACAACAACCTCTCACTCAATGTCCATAAGACCAAGGAACTGATAGTAAGACTTCAGGAGAGAAAAACCCAGACATCCAGTAATCATTGATGGATCAGAGGTGGAGAAGATCCGTAACTTAAAATTCCTGAGTGTCATTATCTCAAAGGACCTGTCCTGGACCCATCATTTAAATATAATTGCAAAGGAAGCATGACTGCACCTCTATTTCCTCAGGAGTCTGTGGAGATTTGGCATGTCATCAAAAGCTTTGGCAAACTTCTATAGGCATGTGGTGGAAAGTGGCTGCATCCACTAGGATGTATTACAGGAACAGATCTCCCACTTCCATGCTGAATGCTGCATCCTCAATAATTTGGCCGTAAAGTTACAGCCCTTAAACCATCCTGCAGATTTATTGCTGCCCATATTTTGCCTGATGACCCCAGTGATCAAAATCTCGCTAACGGAATCAAAAGCCTTCTGATTGTCATGCATTACTGTAGTCATTCTGAGCTTTGCTATCTGCAACACTGGAGAAGACTCTATTGAATGCATATGAGCAGTTTTGCCTGCAGTTTACCATGAAGCATTTCGTTCTTCTGAATTTCTGCAGACAGTTGAGGATTCATCAATAAATTTGCAGCTTGCCATCAAGAAAGCTTGTAATTCCATGAGGGATAAGGTACTTCCTTGTTTAAATGACCAGCTAAGGAGAACCAGTCGACTGAAACTTTTTGATGTTGATAATAACATGGTTTCTGCTTACTTGTGACTCCATAGATGCAAAGCCAGCAGCAAGCAAATGGTTTAAATGTATGCAGATAAGGACGTTCTCTTGGAGTGGCAGTAGTCCCTAGCACACACTCTCTTTCTTAAGGTTGGATATGTGGCAGAAATTAACCAAGACGTTGTAGTGCATGCCATGTCATGGAAGGGATGAAGTCCGCACCCATTCTAAATCAGGCCAGTTGCTAGAATTTGAAGACGGTTTCTTATAAACGTATGGTAGCCAGTCACTACAGTTTCTTTATACACCTGGGACATGATAAGCCACAGCACAAGATTAAGTTTAAGAGTTCAAATTACCTTTAAAGCAAAGAACAATTGGAAAAGAAAAACTGGGGGTTTATGAAAATTATGCGCTTGACGATTACATTTCCGATTGGTTTGAACATATTGCATATGCAGATCATATACTTGGAAAGTCTAGCTAACCTACTTGATCTTATGTCAGGATGAGCAGATTTATGAGTTGCCCGAAGCATATATCATTTGAAAGTGATGTCATATTTGTAGGTCCCAGAGAAGATGCTGAGAGACTGTGAAACTTAAGTTAAGAAAAAGTAACTTGTATGAAGGCCAATGAATGGCCCTCATGTTCTATTCTGACTCCTGCTTGATCATTTTGGACCTCTGGTAATATCCAAAACATTTGCTCTTTAAAACCAAAGCAACAGATAAAATGCTGGAAGAACTCAGGAGGCCAGGAAATAAACAATTGACATTTCAGGCCAAGTCTCTTTATCAGGACTAGGGAAGAAGGTGAGGTGAGGGAAAGGGTAGAAGCTGCCAGGTGATATCCTATCATATTTCTTCTTCTGCTGCCCTTTACCTTTTTCACCTATCATGTCTCAGCTTCTTATTTCATCCCCTTCTTCCCCCATCCACCTTCCCTCTCAACTGGTTTCACCTATTACCCGTCAGCTTGAACTTCTTTCCGTCACCCCACCCACCTTCTAATTCTGCCCACTTCTTTTCCAGACCTGATGAAGGGTATCAGCCTGAACTGTCGACTATTTATTCCCCTCCATAGATGCTGCCTGACCTGCTGAGTTCCTCCAGCATTTTGCATGTGTCACTCTAGATTTCCAGCATTTGCAGAATCTTGTGTTTGCCTTTAAAACCAAGGTGGACAGCACACAACTAAGACATCTCAGATAGGCAGTGTTCCTCCACAACCCCTCCCCAAACACACACACATTTACTTCCAGCACAGCGTTCACGATTAATCTTGTGTGCTAGGTGACAGCTATGTGGCATATACTTGTCACAATTCTGTTCCACTGGTGGCCTGGGATACCAGAGAGCTGACATGTTATTTGGTTCTCAAGGATAAAGAACAATTCAGTAGAAAGACAAGGCTGGACATTTCAATTGTTTAAGCCATTACTAGAATAGAAAGCTGTAAGATAAGTAGACATTTAATATGGTTAGAAAAATAAAGATGAACAGGCAGAGGAAAGAAGAGGTGAGAAAATCAACAAGTTCAACTGTAACAGGCAAGGAGCTAGTAATTCGTCACTATCCAGGGACACAGGGAAAAGGTTATCATTTCAGATAGGTACCGTTAATCATAATGCTGTGTTGGCAGAGAATCTGAGACTGCAGGGTGTAGTTGTTTCTTTCTCTAAGTAAATTCACTCTTTCCTGCTTTAATTTTAGCTCTGTTTCTTTGTAGCTTTTAAAAAAAATCTATTTCCCTATCCTCAGTTTTCTTTCCTTTTGGTGTTTTGAGATAATGAGTCCATGTTCATCCATTCTCAGTCAATGGGTTTATACCTCCTTCTGTCTCACTATCACTTCACAAGTGAGCTTCTACATCCTCGGACTGTTTTATTCAGCATGGGAAATGCAGAGCAGAATGATGAGAGCCCATGGAAAGAAGACACATGAGGCTTTTGACTTTGATTAAGATTTTGCGGTTGAAATGTTATACCTGTCTTTTCATTTGCCGAAGCTACTAACTGAGCTGCTTTGTATCCCTTGTATTTTAGGCTTTTGTTTCCGATTTTCAACTTTGACAGGGTTCTGTTGGTTTTCTGGAGAATGAATATACTTGATCACTTTCGACCCACCCTGAGACTTACATTCATGACCAAACATCTGCACCTTCAGCATTATTGTCAATTTGCAACAAAACAGCTTTCTTTTCTTTCTTATCAGTGAGATTAACTGTAGTATCTTAACTACCATGACAGTTCAGCAACACACACAAAATGCTGGAGGAACTCAGCAGGCCAGACAGCTTCAATAGTAAAATGTATGGTTGACATTTCTGGCTGAACCCTTTTGGCAGGACTGGGGAAAAAAAGCTAGGAAGTAGATTTAAAAGATGGAGGTAGGGGAAGAGAGAACCAGCAGGTGACAGGTGAAAACTGGAAGGGGAGGGATGAAATAAAGAGCTGGGAAGTTGATTGGTGAGATGAGATGAGAGAGGGAAAGGGGGATGGGAAATGGAGAAGGGGAGGTGGTGGTGGTGGTGGGGGGGGGGGGGAGTTGGGGGGCATTACCGGACATTTGAGAAACTGATGCTCATGCCATCAGATTAGAGGCTACCCAAATGGAATATAAGTTGTTGTTCCTCCAGCCTAAATGTGGCTTCATCACAGCAGTGGAAGAGGCCATGGATAGACATATCTGAATGGGAATGGGAAGTGGAATTAAAATGAGTGGCCACTGGGAGATCCTGTTTGTCCTGGTGGATGGAGCGTAGATGCTCAGTGAAGTGGTCCTCCAATCTACGTTGGGTCTCACCGATGTACAGGAGGCCCCACTGAACACAGTAAATGACCTCAACAGACTCAAGTGGTGAAGTGTCGCCTCGCCTGGAAGGACTCTTAGGGCCCTGGATGGTAGTGAGGCCAGTTGAGAACAGTTCTTGCTGCAAAATCCGCATACCAAATTGGGGGCTCTATTGTTAACTGTTTGCTGAAGAAACTCACTAAGCTGATAACTTTTTTTTTAACAAGTAGGAGTTATAACATTCAGAGCTCTTGCCACAATAAAAGATCCCATTGGTCTTAATCTTCTGACTAATACACAGACAAGTTTGAATATAAAAGTTTCATTTACCACACATTGGTCTTTGTTTGAGAAAAATTATGGCTTGATTAAGAACTCATTTTTGTTTTGAGGTTTGCTCCCTTTCTGACCTTTGGGTGGTGATGTAGTTGTGCTGGAGCTGTGTCAGAATGTGGAGGTCATAAGTGGAAAAAAGCCACAGGTCAGAAATCGGAATCCGAATCAGGGATTTTATCACTGACATACTGTATGTTGTGAAATTTGCTGTTTTGCAGCAGCCTTGACATCATATAGTTCAGCTCCATATAGGGTGGGATGGGATTTTGTAAATGCTTTTGATTAATTAACTGCCCTTCAGCCAAACAGGAAATTCAGTATCCTGTGATGGATACCAGAGTATGAGAACTCCATGTTCTCCTACACAGCATGTGAGTTGAGGGTTTTAATAAAACAGAGGTTGATTTAGGGGTCTTCCGGCCCCGAAGGTCAGCCACAAATTCAACTAGTTCTGAAAAGATTACTGGGGCAGTGGGTAGACAGAATGCTTTCACCGGATCTCCTGACTTCTTGGCTTGCCTTGGTATAAAAGCAGGTGACAAAGAAGATCATCTTGTGAGTGCAACTATCAAGAATGCTTTGCACTGCTGCCTTTCAGCAATCTTACTTCTCCTGTTAGAACTTGTAATATATGTTTATTTTACGTAATGTATCCTGATCCTTACGGTAGCCTCTCTGTAATAACTGTAATATTACTCAGCTCTTTCCAGGCAATATCTATCAAGATAGAAACAAAATTTTACAGAATACAGGTCTGTCCTGGACGCCTCGTAATCTTCCAGGGTTTAAAAAATGTGACAGCATTTTGCAACACGTGATCTTCATCGGCCTTGGGTCTTATTGATTGGTACCTGTTGATGTGTCAGCCCCCTGGTAGGCTCCACATGATCTCCCAGAACAATGGCAAGACTGAGGGACATTTGATTAAGACAAACGTTTCTGGGAAAAATTCAGCAGGCCTGGAGTGAAAAACTGAGTTAACGTTTCAGGACAAAGCTTCTTCATCGGAACAGGGCAAGTAAGGAAACAAATTAGTTTTAAGCTGTAGAGTATATTTTGGAAGGGAAGTTCAGTCAAGGTAGGATCTTTGATGGTGAGGCATGATTGCTCATCTACAGGGCTGACTCAGTAATAGATTAATGAGAGGAGAGGGAAAGGGAAAGAGACAAGGGGTGTGCAATGCAGGTTGGAGCTGTAGCTAAAACTTGAAATAAATTGAAAATGATGAAAAACAAACTGCTGGAGAAACTCAGCAGGCCAATCACATCTGTGGGCAAAAGGAAATGCTGACTTTTCAGGACTGAGATAATCTGAGGTTGCCCTAAAAGCCACATAGAACGTTTCACTTAGTGTCTATGGAAATCCAGCCTCTACGTACACCTGTTTATCCTGACTGGTATCACTGCAGGCAGTTTTGATGTCGGTGCTCACCTGTATAAACAAGTCACCAGCTCAGTGCATGCCTGCACATGGGCCACTGTGAGATCTTGCACAGCTGCAGGAAGGGTCTTCTCGGTCCGAAATGTCGGCTGTTTGTTCATTCCCACAGATACTGCCTGACCCGCTGAGTTCCTCCAGCATTTCGTATGTGTTTCAGGAACATCTCTAGGGATGGAAGTGGAGATTAGTCACTGGGAAAGCCTGTCCACAAGATGCAGCATACATCAGATCTTGCTTCTAAATCCATTAAAACTTTATCTACCTTAGTTGTGATGCACTGAAACTGCTCGGAGGTGACTCTGTTTGACTTTCTGTCGATTTTGTTGGGAACTGTCAGCTGGACTTCCTTACTGATAATCTGTTTGCTGTGCAGTTGCAGGTGCGGGGAAGCTACTATTCCTGAGGTAGTTGATTCTTTCGAGCCTCTACTCTGAGTTCCACAATTTTACAGCTTGAACATCACCCATGTCGATGAGGCCATCCGAAGCAAGTGTAAAGTCAAGTCTGTCAGCTATGATGTTAGCATATAGTGCCTTGTAAAGTATTCAGCTCCAACCCTTTGTTCACATAACTGAGTATTACAACCAGGGATTTTGACTAATTTAACTGAAATTTTTTTATTTGTGAACCACATGCTCATTTTTTCCCCACAGTAGAGCCCAAAAAACATAGAAAATTGTAAAGCATAAATACTAAAAATTCAAAACCTGAAATGCCAGCAGTTCAAAAGTATTTACCACCCTTTGTGCAGTACTTAGTTGCACCACTTCTGGCAGCTATTACAGCCAGAAGCCTTTTTGGTTAAGTCTCTATTAGCTCTGCACAATAAAGATTTGCCCATTCCTCCTTGGAAAATTGCTCAAGCTGCCAGGTTGATTGGGGAGTGCTGGTGGACAGCAATTTTGAGGTCTTGCCAAAGATGTTTGATCAGGTTAATGTCAGGACATCAACTTTCCTCATTTGAAGCCACTTCAAAGTTGTTGTTCTATTGAAAGAAAAATTTCCTCCCTAGTTTAAGATTTCTGGTAGAGACTAGCAGGGTTTTTCATCTTCCCACCAATTCTGACCATACTTCCTGTCCCTGCTGCTGAAAAACATCCTTGTAATATGATGCTACCTCCACAATAATTTACAGTAGGGATGGTATTGCCTGGCTGATGCACAGTATTAAATTTATGCCACACGTACCACTTAGTATTGCAGTCAAAAAGTTCCACTTTAGTCTCATCTAACCATAAGACCTTCTTCCACATCTTTATAGTGTCTTCTATGTGATGCTTTGCAAAATCTTTACGGGCAAGGATTCCCTTTTTTTTTAGCTAAGGCATCTTTCTTGCCACTCTCCCACAAATATCCTCCTTGTGCAAGTTCTTAGAGATTGTGGAGCAATGAACTTCATCTTCAGTTGCTGCCACTGACTGGTGCAGCTCACTCAGGGTGGCTGTTGGCATCATAATAGCCTCTCTTACAAGTGCCATTCTTCTCCAGCAGTCAAGTTTAGAGGGGCAGCCTGACCAGAATGTGGCTGTGGTTGCATATTTTTCTACTCCACGACGGACTGCACTGAGTTCAATGCCTCTGAGATGGTCTTGCACTCTTACCCAGATTTCTGCTTCTCTATTATCATTTCCCTGACTTGTCCTGAATGCTCTTTTATCTTCATATGGGTTTGGTCTGCTGAACATTTGTCAGACTGTTGGGCCTTTCAGAGAGAGAGGGGGAATTTATTCAGGTGATCCTCCAATTTCCTACATCACAAACTGGATGAGTTGATCAGGTAATATACAGTATTGCACCTGAGGAAAGGTGGCATAGTAATTACATAGGGAATGAAAACTTTTTCAGCCTCACAATATTAGTTGTTAATTTTTAGTAAATTGTTGACATGTTTTGGAATTTTTCTTTTGATTTGACATGATGCACAAGGTTTTGTAGATTAGCTCAAATCCTACTTCAATATATTTTAAATTTAGAAATTGAGACAGTAAAATGGGAAAATAGTTCTAGGGAATGAATACTTTGTGTAGTGTTGTTAAGCTGTTAACCTTAAAAAACTTGCTAAACGCATATTTAATAAGAAGTTGACACTCTACCCTTTGCAAGTGTGTTTCCTGACCACACCCTATGCTGCTGGCTTTAAACTGTGGGTTTTTAGATTTAAAACACTCAACTTCCAGATGATTTAAGTTACTCACCCACATCCAACCAACTACTCAACAAATTTCTGATTTTAGCAGGCAGTCAAATGAAGCAATTAAATACTGTAATTTAACAACACTTAAATGAGTTAAGTGCCATTTAAACTTCTAGCAATTGTATACATTTAGATAATTCTCGGGGTTTGGACAAGAGCATTGCTGTGCAAGGAAGGTTATCAAAGCAAGTACATAGCAAGTGGAAACCATGTGTTGGTAGTATTTATCCAGTGTGGTCTAAAAGACCCATCTCACTAAAAGCATTGTTCAGAAAATATATTCCAGGACCCAACATTATTCCAAGGTGAACACTCAGTATATTCATTGGAAATTTCACTGTGTGAATATTTCTCACACAAGTGAATTTCATATGAGTATATTAACAAAGTGCTCTGAAATAATGTGAGCTAGAAATTATATTCATAAACATGTTTTATAATTTATGTTTTATTTAAATCTTTAAATAGGATTGATCTTATTATTACTGAGTAAAATTCATAGTCTGTCTTGACCTTGTATTATTAATAATCCCTGCTTTGAAAATGCATGATATTTAAATTCTGTCACATTTATGACTATAACCTATATGAACTGTACAGAGCTAAATATTTAACAAATCTTAAGTGAACTTTCAGATGTGCTCTACAATAGAGGATGTAGTGTTTAATTCAAAATCCAGTATAGATATAATTTATCATTATTAAATTGATAAGCAGCACCTCATTCAGTTATTAACTGATTTTATAATTGTAATATTTTATGCAGCTTTAAAATTATATGATTTCTTCCTATACAGAATTTCCAGGCAGAAATTTCCTTGTGAAATAATCTAAGGGCCATAATTCAACATTAATGTTTCACAATCTCTTTTTAATAAATGGGCCTAGCTGGCCACTGTTAAATGACACTGCACCTGTGACAACACCATAGCTTTCCAGCACTTAGGGTGTGGGTCCCCAATTGCCTTCAATTACAAGTACTCCATCAACACCCAGACATGGACAACTTTAAAATCTGGATCCCATTGGCTTCTAACCTGCTTCTGTAGCAAAGACATCACTGTTCAGACCACCTGTCTAAACTACCAAATTAATTTGATTATAGAGTAAATACAGAGACCGTCAGATGAATTCTTGTTACAGTATTGTATTTTGCTGATTTAAACAATGTTTTATAACCAACATAGACTGCAAATATTGCTTTGTTATAGTATTTGGAAAACGCACTTTATTTTATTCTTAACTGTTTGTCATTTGCCAACTGTTTCTTTGTATACAGCGTCTATAAACATTATGTAAAATAACATTTATGTCTCCTAGATTTGAAATTCATGAGATCATATAATTGCTTCATTTCGAAAGAATGAATATTAGTCTTCTGGCACTGCTCATAAACAAGCACGTCCACAAGCAACAGAATGAGATCAGCATTGACTTGCCTTTTCATATCAGAATGACACGACTTAGAGAAATCCAGGATCTTTTTTGCATAATTAAACCACTGCACACCGAGTTACAGCATTCTTCACTACATGCAGGGCTGTGAAAGGTTGTAGTACTTGTCCAACGATCATTTTCAAATACACTAACCTTAATTCTGTGAATTAAAAATACTCAATTATATTTTTAGCTTATCTGTTATGAACAGTTTAATATTAGTTGTGGCATCAAATATTTTCAAGGTTGCATCAGAAACAACTGCTTTATTGAAAGTTTCACATCCTTCAATGTATCAAATATATTAGTACTGTAGATTAATCTAAGTAAGTTTTATCAGATGACTTATGGTGAAGCTCAATATTAGGCAGTTTCTATGCAAAAAGAAAACATTTGTAACTTAGGAAACAGATACAAATGAAGTACATTTCAGAGAAAATGTGGAAAATAAGATCTGCCCACGATTAAGCCAAATAATATGGAACAGTTTCAATGAGGTAAAAGATTTGTGAACAGGTTCACTACTGTCTAGTAGCTGGTGTTGTTCTAAATGTTTGGTTAGCTTGTTGGTAACTATCATATTTGGTATGTCTTTGTATCTAACCAGCAGTCTTCTTGTGATAAAAAGTAGCCTCTGTGCTGACTGACAATATATTGATTAAGAACTTGTCAATTCAGATGTCCTAAATTTTACCACCATTAAGACATTATTGTCTAAGGAGTATTTTTTTTGCTGCTCATTTCATTGGCACACAAAACGTAAGTGTAAGTATTTCTTCATGACTAAAATGAACCAATTGAATTGGAATAGAGGCACTTTTGTCGGGGAAAAGAAGAAAAGATGGAAGAAGAGGCAAAAGGTTAAGTTCCACCATTTACCCAATAGAATGTATTGAGTTACCCCTAATTAATTAGACCTTTAAAAGCACACTCGCTTTGAATGCTTCACTGTCAGGTAAATGGATGAGGACATCAGCAAAGCATTTTTTTGCTGTCTGATGTTTAACTCATATATTTTGGGATCAATAGCAATGTGTTATTATTCTGCGGGAAGAATTATACAAGCTTTTTCCTGTTCATCCTTGGCCACTGGGTTTCTGTGTGGGTTGTGTTCCTCTTTTATGCTGTTTCACATTCATTTATGATATGTGAAAATCTTGGTTTCTCAGGTTATCTATCATTAACTGGGTGTGTTGTTTACTCCAAAGTTTATTTTCTCTTCTAAGTGGAAATTAATTATTTATCCCAGTTTAATTTTAATAATGAGGCCTACTTGTTAGTTTCTTACTTAGAATTTTACATACTTAAGAACTTTACACTTTAAAATAAAATTAAAGCAGTTTTCTCTCACTTTAGAAACTCAAACCCAATGTCAACATTTAAATCTTGTACACAACTATTTATTTTGACCCCCAAAGTTTGCTTTAAGTAACATCCTCCCTGTAATTTGTCTAGTCTTCCTGTAGTATTCCTTTCCTGTTATTTTTCTTTCCATATTATTCCCAACTGCTCATTTCTTTATGGTTACACTAAATTATGTTACCTTTCCTCTTGAGCCTCCAACTTTATAGTCTTCCCGTATCGTCTCTGATTGATAATTATTGGCTTTGAAAATCTCCACTTTTTTCCAACACTGCTACTATTGACTGAGACTTCTTCCATTTTCATTCTTGATTCTAACTTCACTTTCCCCTACCTTCTATCAGTCCATTTATTTAACTTCGGGTATCTGTTAACTTCTATCAGGACATTTTGGCTTAGTATCTACCCAGGTTTTCAACAATATAAAATGGTTTTACCAGAGTGCCAAAATTTTAACGAGTAGGTATGATGCACCAAGAATCCAACAATGACAATTAAATAGGTTACAGAAAATCAGCTGTGATTTTCCAGTATGAGATCATTATGAAAGATATTGCATTGGTAAGGAGCATACCCCATAGATACTAATTACAATAATTATTGGACTGGAAAGACTTACAAATCCACAATCTACAATATCATGCAACAATTGAAGATAAAAGAATTGCAGATGCTGAAAATCTACAATAAAATTGTTTGAAACTCAAGGCATGTCAGGCAGCAGCTACAGAAAGAAAAACAGAGTGAGTGTTTCAGAGTGAAGACTCTTTGACAGGTACAGTACAGGGATAGAAAAGACCTCGAGTGATATGGGCCAAACAGGGGAAAATGGGGCTAGTGTAGTTAGGCAGCTCATTAGTATGGATGAGTTGGGTCGGTTTCTGTGCTGTATGACTCCAATACTCCATGACTCTTCTTTAGAACTGAGAAGGAGAGAAAACAAATTCGTTGCACTGAGTGTGGCGATGGGATGAAGGAAATTATCTAACCTCGTTCATTCAGTTTGAGTCCAAAAGGGTGCAGAATGCCTAGATAAAAAATGAAGTTCAAGCTTATATTGAGTTTCTTTGGGACAATGTGAAAAACCACAGATAGATAGTTTAGAGCAGGGATACCTAACCCTTCTTATAACATGGGCCAATATCATTAAGCAAAGGGTTCTTGGAAACTCCTGGTTTAGAGTATTTCATATTAATTGTGTTTCCTGTTTCTATTAAAACTGGACAACTCTCTGCATTCTGAGCTCAGTGCTCTCACTCCACAGACCATTCCTGATCTACCCTGCGTTTTATTTTGATATGGCCTACTTTACATCACCAGACCAAGTGCAGACTAGGCACAGGCAGGAGATAGGTTTGTAGAGCACCTGCGCTCTGTCTGCAATGGTCATTCCGAGTCTCTAGTTGTACACCATTTCAAGTGTTTTTCCTATTTGCACAGTGACCTGTCTGTTCTTAGCTCTCCATCTCTTAATCTCTTGGTCTTTCCGCTCTACCCAGTTTTATTCCCTTTCCCATAGTCCATCTCCAGCCTCCACCAAATGTTTTCATAACCCTGGCAGCCATGGTTCCATCCACCTACTATCTACACACTGCACCCACTGTACAAACAAGCTGGAGGAACTCAGCAGGTTGGGCAGCATCCGTTGAAATGAGCAGTCAACGTTTCGGGCGGAGACCCTTCATCAGGACTGAAGAAGGAGGGGGCAGGGGCCCTATAAAGAAGGTGGGGGGAGGGTGGAAGGTGCCAGGAGAAAAACCAATCAGAGGAAAGATCAAGGGGTGGGGGAGGGGAAGCAGGGAGGGGATAGGCAGGAAATGTGAAGAAGGAATGTAAGGGGAAAACACTATGGGTAGTAGAAGAAGGCAGAGTCATGAGAGGTGATAGGCAGCTGGAAGAGGAGACAGAGTGAAAGTGGGATGGGGGAAGGGAGAGGGAGGGAATTACCGAAGTTGGAGAATTCGATGTTCATACCAAGGGGCTGGAGACTACCCAGACGGTGTCTCCAAACTGAGTTTGGCCTCATCATGGCAGTAGAGGAGGTCATGTATGGACATATCCAAATGGGAATGTGAAGCAGAGTTGAAGTGGGTGGCCTGGTCCACACGTCCCTCCCCACAGATCTCCCACCTGGTACTTATCCCTGCAAGCGTAAGTGCTACACCTGTCCCTACACCTCCTCTCTTACCACCATTCAGGGCCCCAAACAGTCCTTCCAGGTGAGGCAACACTTCACTTGTGAGTCTGTTGGGGTCATCTGTTGCATCTGATGCTCCCGGTGCGGCCTCCTCTACATCGGCGAGACCTGACGCAGATTGAGGGACCGCTTCGTCGAGCACTTCCGCTCCATCGGCCACAACAGACAGGATCTCCTGGTTTCCACCCACTTCAACTCTGCTTCACATTCCCATTCGGATATGGCTATACATGGCCTCCTCTACTGCCATGATGAGGCCAAACTCAGGTTGGAGGAGCAATTCCTTCACCTTTCCTGCCTATCCCCTCCCAGCTTCCCCTCCCCCACCCCTTTATCTTTCCTCTGATTGGTTTTTCACCTGGCACCTTCCACCTTCCCCCCACCTTCTTTATAGTTGCCCCTGCCTCCTCCTTCTTCAGTCCTGACGAAGGGTCCTGGCTCGAAACGTTGACTGTTCGTTTCAACGGATGCTGCCCGACCTGCTGAGTTCATCCAGCTTGTTTGTATGTGTTGACTTGACCCCAGCATCTGCAGTGTACTTTGTGTTTACACTTCACCCACTGTATTCCCTTCCCCATTTGGTTTCTTCTGCCTTCACCTCTCCCTTAATGGCTCCCATTGACTTAGGGATGTCTGTAAAACTGAACCCATACATTACACAGTTTGTACTATCTTTCTACTAACACAGTAAAATTCCAGTAATCAGTATGCTTGGGAGCATGGTCGTGCATTGGGACTAGCAAATTTACTAAATTAACTATTAAATGCTATTTCTATTAATATCCCAACACTCTTTAATTCACATTTCTTAGATACTACATGGTATTGCAATTAACTTTTCAATTAACCTGGCTGTTTATAGTGAGTGTAGGACGAAGGGTCCCAGAGAGGTTCAGGGATTATGGGAAGCAGGCTGCCCATGAGTTTCAAGAGAATACAAGAAATATCACTGGTGAGCCTGTCGCTGGTGTTGCATCACAAACTTTCTGAATTCTTCTGCAGTTAATTTTCTCAGAACTTTGTTCTCACTGCACCCTTGATTCCCTAATATCTACCTGGCAGATTTTGTTTGCCTTCTTCAATGAGGACTGATGCACCGTAATTTGTTTCATTTCTCAGCTGTATGGTCCCAACACCGCCCTCATTAATCTTTTCTTTTTTACATATCCTTTAGAGCTCTTACAGCCTGTTCTGTGCTTTTCACCAGTCTACTCTGATATTCTATCTTGCCATCTTTATCTTGCTTTTCCTTTGCCGAGTTCTGAAATCCACCCAATCTTCAGGCCTACTGCTATTTCTGGCAACTCTACAAGCTTCTTCCATGGATTTGCACTGTCTTTAATTCTTTAATTTCTCTTGTCAGCCATGGATGAAGTACTTTTCCTGTTGAGTTTTGGTGCCTCAAAGGATTTTGTTTAGCAATGTGTGCACCATTTCTTTAAATGTTAACTATTGCCTGCCCATCGTAATTCCAGATGCTGAGGTTTCACCCAAAATATCGACGGGTTGATTCATACTCTTCACTGGACACAATTGCAAGTGTTTCAGCTTTGTCTTTAACATTCACATGCTGAACCTATCTTTATTGTGGATGTAATTGTTAAGCATAGAATTTGCAGTATTGAAACAGGCTGTAAAGTCTAATATTCCCATATTCCCATCTGCTTTTCCACTTGAGCTGAGACCATTCAACAGGTCTGGAATGTCATCCTGCCGAAAAAATGTTGATTGTGCTCTTTTCCATAGACGTTGCCTAACCTGCTGATTTCCTTCAGCACATTGTGTGTGTTGCTCCAGATTTCCAGCAGCTGCAGTCTCTCTTGTATCTTAATTTATTCACTGGCTTTGGAAGTAATCTTTGGGTGGTACTGTGTTCACAGCTCCAGCGGCTCAGATTCAGTCCAGATCTTGAGCGTTTCCTGCATGGAGTATGCATGCTCTCTCTATGACCACATGAGTTTCTTCACACATCAGAACACATGCATATTATTAGAATAATTAGCCACTCTAATTGGCTATTTAATGTGGTAGGGAGTGGCACAGTAGCATAATGGTTAGTGTGTCACTTTACAGTGCCAGCGATCACCAACCGTGGTTCGATTCCCTGCACTGCCTATAAGGAGTTTGCACGTTGTCCTCCTTACTCTGCACCTTTCCTCCAGGTGCTCTGGTTGCCTCCCAGGTTCCAAAGACGTATGGTTGGCGACGCTTGTGGACTGCCCAGCATAATCCTCGCTGAATCGATCTGACGTCAACAACGCTTTTCACTGGATGTTCTGATATTTTGATGACAATAAAGCTAACCTTTAATTATCAGTCTTTTTAATCGTTAATCATGTAAATTATCCCCTGTGTGTTGATGAGTGGTAGAGTTGGCGATTTTTTGGGGGTGGGGGATGGAAAAGCAGATAGGAACACAGGAAGAATCAAATGAGTTACGATAGGATTTGTGCTTGATGGACAGCACAGTCTCAGTGGGCCAAAGGACAAGTTCCCTTGCTGTATCTCTCTGTGACTCTATAACCAAGTACTTTGACTCTAATGTTCTCAAAAATGTTCCTATTAGCAAATTAATTAATAGCAAAATATATAAGCAGGAATCAATTACAAATATAAAACACAAGAAAGGATCTAGGTGCTTTCAGTGGATATAATAATGAGCACATTTGTTGTGGTTTATGAGTGGGTCTATGAGTTATCTATGGAAAATGGACACTCAATGAAAATATTATATTTAGAAATAAATACTAAAACAAACTTATCTGGAAAAAGCAGAGGATTATTTTGATTTCCCTGCCAAGGTTTATCTCTGTCATAAAGGAACACATGCTTCCCTTGGGATGGTACAATTTCCTCAGGATGTTTGACACAAATAGTGTGATGGACTCACCAGCATGCCTGAACATACCAGGGGATCAGTGAGGCTCCACAGAATGCACCTGACTCATCCTCAAAGGTAACATCACACTGTAAATGATGCTGGTCTCTCAATCAAATGGACAAGGGTTAAACACAATTTCAGAGGTGGGAATAAGTAAACTGTCCTGATTTCATGATGCTGAATAACAGCTTTTTGTTGGTTACCTTTCAAACAAAACATGAGGCATGGGCCTGTTTGCTAAGGGAGAGAGTAGCATAGTAATAACTAGTAATATCTGCACTATTGATGTCAAGGCATGAGCTTGATCCTACAACCTGCAGCTAGAAATTTTAATTTCAAGTAATTAAATAATTTAAAGATAGTATCAGTAAATGACGCTTCAAAACCTATTGGGTTGTTTTGCAATCCCATCTGCTTCGTTTATATCTACTATCTTTATCTAGTCACTCCCCACGTGCCCTGGCGACCAGAGCAGTTGCTGATCTCTTATAGACTGAGTGCAGTATCTAACGCCACCCATGGTCACCCATGGTCAGATCAGACTCAGGTTTCTGGAGCCCTGCAGTATTATCATCTCTTAAACCTGAAAGAGCCCCAAAATCAAAGAGAACTACATTTCTACTCTTAAGCACTTTATTTTACTGTGTTAAATTCTTCAGATTTTTTTAAAATTTAAAAGCCTAAATACAATGGGAAACTTCGCATTTGTTCATATACAAAAGAAGTTAAATGATACACACAAATTTCAAAATATATATCAACCAAGGACAAGAATAGGCCTTTCAAATTTCTGGACATATTGGCTCCTATTCTAACAAAAGTCTATCCAGAAGCATTTTAATTTGGAATCTTTACCTAATACATTTAATGAAGCATTAATATCATTGATCCCCAAAAAAGACAGGGATGCAATAGATCCTTCCAATTATAGGCCTATAAGCTTAATTAATGTGGACTGTAAGATACTGACTAAAATACTGGCTTCGTGATTAGAGAAAGTATGGCCATCTATAATTAACACTGACCAGGTTGGCTTCATTAAAGGCAGATCCCCAACTGACAATTTAAGGAGATTACTGCACTTAATATGGCTGAACTCCCCAAGTAGTGTCCCAGTTACTGCCATCTCCCTGGACACCGAAAAGGTCTTTGACAGGATTGAGCGGAGATTTTTAGCCACGGCCTTGTCATTCTTTGGGTTTGGCTCTATCTTTAAATCATGGATTAGAATTTTGTATAAAAACCCTAAGGCTGCAGTTATTACAAATGGTATCATATCCCCATTTTTCAACATTTCACGGGGTACACGCCAAGGCTGTCCTCTCTCCCCACTGTTATTTACGATTTTTTTGGAACTGTTGGCAATCATGATTAGAGCAGATCCAAATAGTAGAGGGGTGAAGGGAGGTGGAAAGGAGCATAAGTTGATGCTATATGCTGACGATATTTTATTACTGATTAGTGACCCTCCTAATTCCTTACCCCCACTAATGAAAACAATTCAATTATATTCTGAAGTGTCTGGTTATAAAATCAACTGCAGTAAATCTAAGGCTATGCCAATGTCAAAATTGTGTTATTCAAATTAATTATCTCAGTTTAATTTCAGATGGGTGCCAGTTGGAATGAAGTATCTAGGGGTCAAACTCAGTCAGAATTTGGATGAAATAATTATTTTAAATTATGATCCATTATTGAGTAGGATAAGAAACAATCTGGATAAGTGGGGGGCACTGCGACTGTCACTCTGGGGTAAAGTCAATGAAGTTAAAATGGTCATAGCACCTCAGTTTAACTATCTTTCTATAATGCTTCCTTTAAATATTTCAGATTTGATCTACAAGCAATACAGCAAAGTTATTAGTGACTTTCTATGGGATAAGAAGAAGCCCAGAATTAAAATGAGTAAGATGTGTATGTCCAGAGACATGGGTGGGCTCAGTCTACCAGACATCAGGGCATATAAATTATCCTTTGAAATGACCAAGTTAGCTAAACATTGGGACAGGGCTGATGTTGATTTAGATTGGGTAGTTATAGAACAGAGCTTGGCTGCACCACATTCTCCCCTTAACATTCTCTCCCAACATGTGGAAAACTAAATCCTATACTATTTCACTCAAGGAGTGTGTGGAGTACAATTTATAAAGCTTGTAAATTGTCACATTTAAATCAGTTATACTCCACACTCTAGAATAACCCTGCGATATGCATTGGGAAAAGAATGGTGTACTGGAAAGAATGGAAGATTAAAGGTGTAAATACAGTAGGTGATCTCTATGAGACTGGGATTTTTATGTCGTATGTGGATTTGCAGAGGAAATATAACTTTGTAGATAAAGGGAATTTCTGGAAGCATTTACAAATAAGACAAATTTACAAATTGCGTTAGTAGCATATTCAAGAATGGTGGCCCACAAAGCAACGCTTTAACTGAATACTTTACACGACCATAGGAAGTTCATAAAGCATCAGTGTTTTATAAAATGTTCAAGCACTCTGTGGGTGAACCATGTAACAATCTAAAAGCAGTATGGCAGAAGGATCTTGGAAGCAATATTGAAGATAATGAGTGGTCAAATGTTTTATCAAATGTGGGTAGACATATTAGGGAAGCGAGAGGGAAATTTATTCAGTATAAGATAGTACACAGATATTATTGGACACCAACTAGACTCTACAAAATGGGGATTGTTGATAATCATTTATGCTGGAAATGTAAAAATGAGGTGGGGACATATTTTCACATGATTTGGGAGTGTTCCATGGTTTGTCCATTTTGGTGTTTAGTTCTAGATTTGTTGGGGAATTGGTCGGGTCCTACACTGCCCTTGTGCCCACGGCTTTGTCTCCTGGGTGATAGGACAATGATACCTAATGTAAACAATGACAAAATTACTATTTTAAAGGTGGGTCACATCATAGCTGCAAGAATTATATTACAAAACTGGAAAAAACCCAGATGTCTCACTGTGAGGGAATGGACTGAGGAAATGGTTAAGATTTCATCATATGAACACATGTTGGGAAGAATTAACAGTGAGGGAAAAGTGCAAGATGCGTGGGATCAATTTTGGCTGTATGTTAATTTAAACTTAAATTTGAAGTTTTTTTCCTGTTTCTTAGTTTTATATATTTTCCTGTCATGGGATGGCTGTATAAATACGCTGTACTGTATCTGCTCTATGATATGCTGAGCTGCTTTGTAAAATAAGAATAAATAATAATAAAAATTTGAATTACAAAAAAAAGAATAGGCCTTTCAGACCCTCATGCCTGCCGATCATTCATGAATATCATACACCAGAATTTTATTTTCTGACTGTCTGCCCATGTCTCTTGATTCCTTCAATATTGCACCCTTAATTCCCAATCTTTGCTTTCTGTCCAATAAACAATTCTCAATCAGTATATATTACACCCAGCTCCATGTGCTCTATCCTTGGTGACCAAACTACTGCGTGAGGTCCTGTCAGCAACTTCCTGAAAATCCAAATATATTCCGTCTGCTTTTCTCCTTAATCTATTGCACTAGTTCCATCCTCATAGAACATGAGATTCCTTTCATTAACTCAGGCTGACTTTGTTCAATCCTTTTATTTATTTTAAGCTGCTCTGTTATCCTTCACTATTGACTCCAGAAACTTCTCCACCACTGATGTGAGTGTTACAGGTCAGTATTTCCCTGTTTTCTCCTGCCCCTCCTCACTTAAATAGTGAGACCACATTTGCTGCCATTAAATCCTGCAAGAACCATTCCAGAATCTATAAATTTTAGAAGATAATAATCAGTTCATTTGTTATTTCTGTAACAGTTTTTTCAAAACACTGGGATGGAAATCATTGTGGATTTATTATCTTGTAGTCTTACCAACTTCCCAGCTATTATTATAGTTTCTTTAGTTCTCCATTCTCATGAGTCCCTTGGCGTTCTGGTAATGCTGTCAGGTTTTTTTTTTAAGCCTTCATCCATGAAGAGAGTCACAAACTATTAATTTCTCTCATATTTCCTTATTCCGCATTATAAATTCTCTTATCATTTGCCCTTCATAGTATTTTGTTTCTTTTTACATACCTGTAGAAGTTTTGAGAAGCTGCTTTGGTGTTTTTTGTCAAGCTTATTCCAACATGTTATCTTGGCTTTCCTTATTCCCTTCTAGATCTTGCTTTGCTGAGCTCTAAAATGCAGTCAACCTTTAGGCCTATGGCTAACTTAGACCAGATTTTGACCAGATGATTGACTGAACCTAAAGTAGAGATTAAACTAATCATCTCTGGACCACATTCATTCGGAACCCACTTAGCTGTCTCCCTTCTGCTCAATCACCTTGGGGACATCATGTAAGTCAGCTTCAGTGAGATCCTTTCTGCTTTTTTCTTCTCAAGTGCAGTATGCCCTTTTTTGGCTGCCCATGTATGACTGTCCAGTTGCCAATGGTGCTGAAAATGGAGACATACAGGTGGACAATCTTGCTCAATGGACTGTCAGTGGTTCATTAGCATTCCTCGTTACCTGCTCTTTTCCATAAATTCACTTTTTAAAAAAATAACATGCTAATCTCCAAACACCCACATTAACTCGTGATAATGGCTATGCAAATCAAGCATCCCATGGCACTCTGGCAGATTTAACTATGCAGAGTGTTAATCAGCACTCATTTGATGGCACATACTCTGTTGAACTTTGGCAACATCTGCAATGATGTTCAATTAATTATCAGAAGTTATGATTATTAAGATGTCTGATATTCTGAGGTAGCAAAAAACTGACTTAGCACCCTCCATATTGACCACCAACCAAAGCAAAAGAAAGAGGTTTCAGAATAATTAAGATTTGTGGTGGTAGAAAATCCAGTCAGAATATCTTCTGTTGCTGTGATGGAAACCTTGAGCCAATAATTCCTCCTTGATAATCTCCAAGGTTATTGAATAATTGATTGAGATTTGTGCTGAGTTGGAGAGGTGTCTCACCAGTGAGCTGCGAAGCATTCTCTGGTGCTAACATTCATATTCTTCCTTAGGAAGTAAGCACAGTCTTAGCACCCAAATGCAAACCAAAAAAAGTTGACGTAATCGATGATGGGAGAAACTTAAGGGGCCACATGGTAAAGGAGATATCTTAAATTTATTATGTTTAGCCAATGTGCAAAATACCATGAGATGGTCAAATGTAGAGAAATGTTTTTTTTCTCTAGACACCAGGATAGTTTCTGGGAATACTGACTACAAAGAAATCCATTATAACTCTATAACCAAAAGAAGCCACAATGATCAAAGCTTGTGCTTCCTTTCATGGTCATCGCAGTACAAAGGGAGATATTTTTCTTGTTTCAAGTAAAATTTATGAAACTAAAAATCAATATTGTGTAAACATCAGGTTCTTTGTGTCAGCTGTAAGAACACAACAAATGCAAAATCTAAGAAGAAACTCTCCTTGAAATATATGCTTCATATTATGTGATTTTCTTTAATTCATTGCAGTTCAAAATATCAAAAGATTCTCAAAGCAACATAGTCAGAAATAAATCTGTTTCAGGGAAGATATTCATAATCCATCTTGAAAAATGGTTTGGAAGCCAACAAATTAGAATATCACTGTTTGTTTTCCCTGAATTTTCATTCCACAAGTTATTGATGCCAAGCTTAACAAATACCCAATTAAATTATATTAGAAGTTTAATTTTTCCACTGAACATTATTTCTATATAAACAAGATAGGGTTGAATGTTTCTATTTGTAGAATATTATCTGGTAAAACCATATTGTCAAATGTCCAAGTGACTGTTCTGGTTATTTTCTAATGTAAGTAAAAGGACAATGTCTCATAAACAAAGCCACATGCCTCTCTCCATAGCAAATAAAGCTAATTCCAAAGTGCATAATATATTTTAATATATTGACAATTTATTTCTGTCCTGTGCCAATTTATTGGCTCTCATGGGGTGATATTTTACTATTGCTCAAAACTCAAATGAATTTTGCCCATAGTTTTTTAAATCTTTGTATGGTTTTTCTGTCCTGGGGTGGCCCATATATGTTGTAATATGAAAACTTCTTTCACACTGATGGCATTTTAGGTTCCACTTCCAGCTGTTGCAGACTTTTGAATCCCATGTGCATCTCCTGAGTTTCATCAGTTCCAGACAGGTTGCTAGGTGATGCCTTCAACCATATGCCAAAATTCCAAATGTCAAAAATGGCGCAGAATTTAAATAGCAACAATCTGACATAAACGAACTAGCTAAAGAAAATGTCATCTGCTAAAACTTATAATATGTAAAAAGTAAAAATAGTTCAAAGGAATTGCATATGGAATTGAATTATTAATGTAAATTATAAAACAAATTGAAGAATTATTGACAACAAAATAGATCTCTATTTCCCTTCAGTGGAAAAGAAGACTAGGCAGCACAGAAGCGAGGATGTTGATTATGAAATTACTCATTTTTTGTTGACATTCAAAATATTTTTCACAGTTATATGTCAATGTCAGCAACTCAAAGGTTACTGTTCCATAGCAGTCCAAGCACAAATTTACTATTTCTCACATTCTATGAATAATAAATTTTAGAATGTCTAATTATAAGATCAGCTTGAGGTAAGAAGTTTGAGGAGTCAGTAGGTGGACTCTCACCTCAGCCTCACAGCAGTAAGCAGAAGACGTGAAAAAATGCATTTGGTAATGTAGTGAAAGAGATGCATAATATTAAGACACTACTGGCTTGTTCAATCACACCAAATCAATTTTTATGTCTGCACTGGTATCTCAAAAGTGAAAAGTATTTATCCTTTCAATTTTAGTGTTATTCACTTCAAAAATAAATCATTACAGTAAGATATTTAGCATGGAATACACTGCTCTGCTGTTTCCACCTAATTTCACTTTTTTATAAGTGTACTTCATCCAAAATTAGCAAAAGCTCTACAATATATTGAACACAATTAATATTCAGAAAAATCCTAAAGCACTGTAAACATATTATACTATCACAAAAAAAATATTGTTCTGGTGGCAGGCCCCTTCTAAAATTGGTCATGCAACCAAGGTATCTTCTTCAAAGATGTTGTGAAAGTTCTGCAGGCTCTGAGGATATTAATGGATACGTCTGAAAAGTTTTGAAAATGTCTTTTTTAAATTGATCAAGAAGATGAGTGAGGTACCTAACGTACATAAGAAATGGCTCTGTGTTTTCTTGAAGTTCACTTCCAGTTATTTAAAATTGGGCAATATTTTAAATTCTCTGGTGAAAATGCTTAAATTATTTTGTGATTGAACAATTTTAAGCTGTACAAAGTAGCATTGCAATATTATTCTTAAACATATGAAGCAATATTTTTAAAACTAGGCTTTATTGTGTCATGGATATTTTATTGTGTGAGCTAGAAAGGAAGGTGAGTGGCTTTCACCTTAACGATTTTAATATCTCATGTTTGAGCCTTATCCTTGCCCATGATATTGCAGCAATTAGTGACTAATGCTGGGCATGGGTTGTAATCTGCAAGTTGTGCAAAGTTTTTATCAAGAAGCGGGGTTACAAATCAATACTAACAACATGGTAGGATTTTATGTGACCTTCAAATACGAGAGTTAAACATACAATGATGTCGATCAACGGAAGACCGTGAAATTTAAATTCAATTAATAATCAGGATTTTTTAAAAGGAATCCACCTATGGGCAATGGTGATCATAAAACTAATGGATAGTAATAAAGACTAGTATACTTTAGGGGAGGAAATCCCACTGTTCTGAAGGCGGCATAGCTGGAAGATTTTTTTTTATTAGTTTTTTTATGCATTTTCTACATCGTTACAGATAAAAAAAATACCCAAATCAAAATGAGGAACATTAATACAGTGCAAAAATAAACATACAATAATAATATAATACAAAAAAAGATAATTGAGAAAGCACCCAAATTGAAGACATGTAAAATTAGTATCCTCCCCAAGCCCCGCAACAAAAAAGAACTCCAGACCAACCACAATACAATATAGAGACTATAAATCAGGACATTCAAATCCCCAAAACTGTAAATACACTTAAAAACAGAAGATATTAATGCCTACTACCAAAAAAAAGGAGCTGAAAGCAAGGGACCGAAAAAAAACCTTAGTTAAGAGGAAGGTTATGAAAGTACTCAATAAAAGGTCCCCAGACCTTATGGAACTTTATATCCGAATTAAGAACTGAATAATGAATTTTTTCAAGGTCTGAGCAGGACATAATATCATTAAGCCATTGAGCATGCGTGAGTGGGGCAACATCTCTCCATCTAAGGAGGATTAAACGTCTAGCCAGGAGAGAAGCAAAAGATGATATTCGACACTTAGTCGAACTCAAACGTAAATCTGTCTCACCCAAAAAACCAAACAGAGCAATTAAAGGGTTAGGTTCTAGGTGGTGATTCAGAATATAAGATAAAGTTATGAAGACATCTTTCCAAAATTTCTCCAGGCTAGGACAGAACCAGTACATATGAATAAGAGAGGCCTCGCCCCTTTTGCATTTATCACAAAGAGGACTAATATTAGGGTAAAATCGAGATAGTTTAGATTTAGACATATGGGCTCTATGAACAATCTTAAACTGTAAAAGGCAATGGCGAGCACAAAGAGAGGTTGAATTAACCAATTTGAGAATCGAGTCCCAAGTCTCATCAGATAAGAAGATATTTAAATCATGCTCCCAAGCCATTCTAATTTTATCCGTAGGGGCACGTCGTAAGAATGCTAATTTATCATGAATAAATGATATTAAACCTTTACCCAGTGGATTAATAGAAAGAAATAAATCCATAACATTTTTCTCAGGCATTTCAGGGAAGTTAGGAATTAAAGGATTGATAAAGTGTCTAATTTGGAGATATCTAAAAAAATGGGCATTAGGCAGATTGAACTTAGCAGAGAGCTGTTGAAAAGATGCGAAGCGATTATCAATAAAAAGATCTTCAAAATGTCTTATGCCCTTCCTATACCAATCATGGAATGCTGAATCATACGTAGTAGGTAAAAAAAAAGGTGATTATGTAAGATAGGGCTAGAAAAGGAAAAACCATAGAAACCATAAAATTTCCTAAACTGAGCCCATATACACAAAGTGTGTCTAACAAGAGGATTAACAATTAATCTGGACAAACTACTAGGGAGTACAGAGCCAAGAAGTGCAGAAATAGATAAATCTTTAGTGGAACTCAACTCCATTGCCACCCAATTAAGGGCACTCAGGTTGGCCATGGAAAAAAGACCAAAAGGTAGCACAATGTATATTAGCTGCCCAATAATATAAACGAAAGTTAGGTAAAGCCATGCCACCCTCTTTTTTAGATTTTTGGAGATAAACTTTATTAATTCTAGAACGCTTATTCTTCCACAGATATGACAGAATAATAGAGTCTAAGGAATCAAAAAAAGATTTAGGAATAAAAATTGGGATTGATTGAAATAAATATAAAAATTTAGGGAGAACATAGATTTTAACAACATTAATACGACCTACCAAAGACATAGATAGAGGTGACCATTGTAACAGACTCTGTTTTATAGTATATGAAAGATTGACAAAATTTTCACAAAAAAGATCTTTAAACTTCCTTGTGACTGTAATCCCAAGATAAGTAAATTGATTATGAACTACTTTAAAAGGGAGATCACGAAATGTTAATTCTTGTGCTTCTTTATTAATTGTGAAAAGTTCACTCTTATGTAAATTAAGTTTATAGCCAGAAAACTGGCTGAACTGATCAAGAAGTGAAAACATTGGAGGTAAGGATGTAGACGGATTTGAAAGAAAAAGTAATAAGTCATCAGCATAAAGAGAAACTTTGTGCTCAACACCCCCCCTCCAAATCCCGGTCAGTTCAGGACAATTTCGGAATGCTATCGCCAAAGGTTCTATAGCCAAATCAAAGAGAAAGGGACTTAAAGGGCATCCCTGACAGGTGCCACGTTTGAGGTTAAATAACTGGGATTTCTGAAAGTTAGTCAAAACAGAGGCAGTGGGACACAGATACAGCAATTTGATCCAAGAGATAAAACTTTGACCGAGGTCAAATTTTTCTAAAACTGCAAAAAGGTAATTCCACTCTATACGATCAAATGCTTTCTCCGCATCGAGGGAAATAACACATTCAGGAATCCCAGTTGGAGGTGAATATAAAATGTTAAATAAATGCTGAATATTAAAAAAAGGAAGACGGTTTTTAATAAAACCAGTTTGATCATCAGAAATAATAGAGGGAATAACAGTTTCTAATCTGTAAGCCAAAACTTTGGCCAAGATTTTGACATCAACGTTAAGCAAAGAAATCGGCCTATACGAAGAACACTCTGTTGGGTCTTTACCCTTTTTTAATAAAATAATAATAGATGCCTCATTAAAAGAGGGTGGCAATTTACCATAATTGTCAGATAAAACTGAGAATAACTGAGGAGAAAGAAGTGTAGAGAACATAGCTGGAAGATTTGTTGCCTCACAGCTGCAGTGATCCAAATTCAGTCCTAAACTGTGGTGTTTCGGTGTGGAGTTTGCACAAGCTTTCTGCAGTGGAGTGCTCCAGTTTCCTCCCACATTCCAAAGGTGTGCCCCCAGGTTAATTGGCAACTGCAAAATTGCCACTTGTGTATAGATAAATGGAGGAATCCAAAGGGACTTGATATGAATATGAGGAAAATAAAATGTGATTAGTGAGGGATTAGCATAAGTGAGTACTTGACAGCAGCGATGGATTTGATGGGCCAGAAGGCCCCTTTCTATGCTGTATGACTCTATCTTTTAAAGAACAATACTCAGTCTGAAACAGTTTGACAATACTAGTTTATGCAGATTAGTTTGTGTACTTGTATAAGATAATTTTGCAAAAGTGTTCCAATCTGAATCCACAATGCCAATTGTGTCCAAAATAGAAGTTCTACCTTATTTTTTGTCAAACAAATGCTAATATAATATCTCCTGAAAAAGCAAAATGTTTCTAATTTAACAGGAGTGGTCTCTTGGCAGCATAATGATGTAGCACTGAGAGTTTGGAAAATATATTTTATTCAATCCATGCCTCAAATGAAAGTTGGGAACACATTTTGCAAAGGTCAGAGCTTTCTGTCGACTGTAATCAGCAACCTTATAAGTGGGCAACTGTTTTTGTTTTTCTGGAACAATTATTTCACGAGTAGTTCATTTTATTGTCATGCTGCATCACTGACAAAGTCAGTGCATACTTCACAGGCATACAAAGGACGTTATCCCCACACCCCATGTTAGATAATTTGCTTTGCTTTTCTCTCTGCTGGTTTGGCTGACCAAAGGTATAGTTGAGCTTATTTAACTTCTGTAAATGAATGAAGATTAATCTGGGATCGGCAAGATTATTTATTCAGCAGAGTTCTTTTTTAAAAAAAAATTCTTGTTGGAATTTGGGAGGGGCAAGAGGAATCAAAGAGTGGGAAATCTAACATTTTTGAGACTGTTCATGTTCCCTAGAATGTGTAAATTAAGTATCACTAAATCAAGGTCAGGGCTAAAAACTATAAATAATTCAAACCAAGTGCCTCTGGACTCATAACTGTGCTTCATGAAACATGATCAGAGTGCAGGAAATGTGCCATGCTAATACGATGTGAATATTTTAGATGAGAACTAAGAACAGGAGGCAAATGTGTAGGTTTCTTGTGACCACAGGTTAAAATGACTAAGTGAGGAAGGTATGTGGATTCTGGGTTTTTGAGTCTTAATATATCATGAAATAGTGAAAGTTTACTGTTCTCTCCTTTCACCACCCACTTAAACAATATGCCCAGCAACCAAGTCGACAAAGAGTTCAACCATTTTCCACCATGACTATCAAAGGATATGTAACAGATCTCCATCGTCTGGTTATCACCAATACAGCTTCATTATTGAGGGCTTTGTGCAGTCCTTCCCCTCACACACAATTAGTTTACTGGCAGATGTATACTGGAGAAGATAATATACAACTATTTCCAAAAGATTAAATTTTACTAAACATGAAAATAAATGTCCATCCATTCCAGTTCCCAAAATGTTGAATTCACCTCCTCTGGTCTTTTGTAGATATTCTTTATCTATCAATACAAACTTGATTTATATTGTGTCTTCAATATCACACAACAAGAGAAAATACCAGTGGAGATAATTAAATAGTTAGTAAAAGAGGAAGATATGATAATCATCTTAAAGTAAGATGAAAATCAGCTTGGGCTTTGACAGCGTCTGCAGTATTATTGGGATCAGGGTTAATCAAGAGACCAAAACTGAAGAAAATCAAATATATTGTAGAGATATCTAATTCAAGGAATAGGAGGAATTTAACAGGCATGCATTTGAAAAGGGATGATACCCTCACAAACAAAGTTTTACTGGATGAATGGGCATGTGATACAAGTTAAAACATAGATTTTGGATTATTATTTGAGGTTTTCAAAGGGTGTAAGATGATCCAGCTGAGAATGCATTGGAAATTAATGGATGGAAAATTATTAAGGTGACAAGGACATAGTTGAAAGTTCAACATCACATCTCCTGATGTAGCAGTTGAATTAGTAAGTGTTGGATTGTCTAACACCAACTACAGCAGTCCAACATTGACTACAGCTCTGTCTTCAATATTATAGTTCTGAGCATACTCATCTCCAAATTTCTCCCTTTGCAACTGTATCCTTGATTTCCTGAACAACAGAGCATAGTCAGTAAGGATAGGCAGCAGCTCTTCTGCCATATCTTACAAGTCCTGCCCCAAAAGGCTGCAACCTCAGGCCTCTGCTCTACTGTCTAAGCACACGAGACTGTGTGGTCAGATTCTACTCTAACTCCATCTACAAATATGAAGATGATACCACCATAGTGAGTTGTATCTCAAATAACAATGAGTCAAAGCACAGGAAGGAGATGGAGAGCCTAAACATAGTTTCAGGACAACAGCCTTTCCCTCAACGTCAGCAAAACAAAAGATCTTGATCATTGACTGCAGTTGCACATGCTTCTGTTTATATCAACATTGTTGAGGTACAGAAGGTTGAGAGTTTCACGTTCCTAGGAGTGAACATCATCAACAGTCTGTCCTGTGGAGTCACCTAGGAACCACAGCCAAGAAATCTCATCATAACCTCTACTACCAGAGGAGGCTAAAGGAATTTGAGACGCTTCCTTTGGCCCTCACCATTTTTTATCAAATCCCCATGGAAAGCATGCTATCCAGATACATCATGGCTTGGAATACAACTCTTCTTGCCATGACAGATCAAAACTGCACAGAGTTGTGGACACAGTTCAACACATTATGGAAACCAGCCTCCCTTCCATTGACTCTGTCTACACTTCATTGTTGCCTCGGTAATCAACATAATGAAAGATCGCAACCACAATGGATATTCTCTCTTCTCTCTCCTTCTTGAGGAGCAGAAGACTCAAAGCTTGAAGGAACATGTCACCAAGCTCAAGGACAACTCCTATCCTGCCATTATAAGACTATTGAATGGACCTTTTTACAATATGATGCGTTTTTGACCTCATAATCTAGCTCATTACAAGAATGCTTATATCAAATATTTTAAAAAGAGCCTGTCACTGAATTCTCAAAGAATAGTCACTAATTTCTAGTGCTAACAGGTCACCCACATACACAAATTATTAAAATAAAGATGTAAATAGGAGGTGTTAAGGATAGTTTAGATATTTAAGCAGAAGCACATCAAAGTAAATTCATGAATAATATGAAGCCAGTCCTTCAACCAGCAAGGGAGTGATGGGTGATTGGGATTAGTTGTGTGTTAGTATGATAATTAGACTTCTGTTATCCAGCAATTTACAACTCAGACTTGGAATCTCCAAAGAGCTTTCATTTTGTATCAATTCAGGTTTTTATTCCTTTAAATTACAGGTTCTACAGAAAATGTTTGAACAACAGAATAAATAAATGATGTTATTCTGAAGCCAGTGGTATAAATATATAAAACAAACCCTTGATTGGAGTTGGCCACAAAAACCTCTAATGACAAAATAATAATAAGTAATGGTGGCAATACAAGAATGGATTATCTTTGCATAAGTATGCGGTATCCTGCTTCTGCAAACATCTAGATTTAAAGCAAACTGAACAGAAACATTAGAACATTTCACAGGATCTTTTATCACAGTTGATCTTATCAGTGCATTTGTAATGGAAACATTTTAAAATTAAATTGATTAGTGCCTCTGCCAGCTCTGCAAAACTTTGTGATCCCAATAGAGTGGATTTGGTTAATTGGGCCATTGATTAATTAGGGCAGCTGCTTATTTGGGACAACTGTTAAAGAACAAAAACTAATTGAGAAAATAGACAGGATTCCCTTCATTTATTTGGGAAGCATGTCTCTTAATTGGGACAGGAGACTGTGGCTGAACAGTTTCCAACTAGCACCAGTTGAGAGTACTTGTGTGGCTATTAGACATTACACCATGCTTAGAGAGAACAGTTTTTAAATACTATCAGTTGTGCGTGCTTGTGTTACCTGTTTGCGCACCAATTCAAAAAGCAGTAACTTTCAATAATGCTGTATCTTATTTTCAATTTTTGAAATTTCAGTCCCTTGCAAAAATGACTTGGAAAGATTTGACACGCCATAAAAATTACCCTACTGGACCAAATTAAAAGCCACCCACTTAACACCACTCATCACCAGCTGGCAGAGATAACTGGAGTGCCGAAATCTACAACGGAATGCTTGGCACATCTGGAATATAAACCATGAGAAGAATGTGTATTATGTGAAGGATAACAGGGAATATCCCAAAAACAAAAGCACGAAGGCAAGGATCCAGATGTTGAAGAGGTTCCCAATCAATGGTTTTCCATTGTAAATGGACGAGCTGTGCCTGTCAGTGGACTAATTTAAAAAGAAACAAGTCAGAGGCTAAGAAGCTGGTCATGAAGATTTTAAAGCAACATCTGGTTGTTTGTCTAGATGGAAGTGTTGACCCCACATTAAATTCAAGGAAGCACACGGCGAGAAAGATAGAGCTGATGCTGTAAGTACAGAAACGTGGAAATCTACAAAACTCCCTGACTTGCTTCAAAATTTTTGTGCAGATGATATCTGCAATGCCGATGAAACAGGCCTTTTATTATCATGCCAAACAGAACGGTTCCCATGGCTACAGAGGTGCAACACTATCAGGTTCAAAGAAAGCAATGGATCACGTAGTGGTTTGATTATCTGCACTTGGTGGCTGCGCTGATTGTATTTATTTACAGTCAATCAAAAGAACACGGCAGTATAAACTGAATGAATTTCTCCGTCGATAAGTTTTAGGGACTAATACACAGTTTTATAGTACTGCAGTAGTATTGCTAGTGTTCTGTTTTTTTTTGCTTTACATTTGAATACATAATTTGTTACTCAGTTAAATGGTAGTTTGTCTTACTATACCTGTTTAACTATTTCCATGAAACTTCAGCTAATTGGGACAGCCATTTAATTGGGTCAAAATCTACTGGTCCTGACATGTCCCCATTAACTGGAATCCACAGTGTGCATTCTCCATAGATCTCCATATCAAAATTCCTGATATGTAGCCCTGTGGGATTCACTGATTTCCATGCCCATATTCCTGATATGCGTAGACTCCCACAGGATCTGCTGACATATAGATCCAAATTCTTTTTGTGTCCCCCCCCCCCCCCCCCCCCGGCACTGGACAGGGATTTCTGGACTAATACAAATGACATTTAAGTTCCAAACTAAGCCTAGTAGAAAATCAGCAGTGCTTCTGTGTTTTTGGCAAACATACAAATGAAAATTAACTCTTAATAATTTAGTTTAAATATCAAGTATATCAGTCCACTCTGTTTCAATGATAAAGGGGCATCTGTTGATATTGTGTTATTGTGTTAGAAGGTTGGCGTCATTCAATGTCTGTAGTGAGATGCTGAAGATGTTCTATAGGTCAGTTGTGGAGAGCGCCCTCTTCTTTGTGGTGGCGTGTTGGGGAGGAAGCATTAAGAAGAGGGACGCCTCACGTCTTAATAAGCTGGTAAGGAAGGTGGGCTCTGTCGTGGGCAAAGTACTGGAGAGTTTAACATCGGTAGCTGAGCGAAGGGCACTGAGTAGGCTACGGTCAATTATGGATAACTCTGAACATCCTCTACATAGCACCATCCAGAGACAGAGAAGCAGTTTCAGCGACAGGTTACTATCGATGCAATGCTCCTCAGACAGGATGAAGAGGTCAATACTCCCCAATGCCATTAGGCTTTACAACTCAACCGCCAGGACTTAAGAACTTTTTAAAAGCTATTATTAATGCTTTTTGAGATAGTGATTTAGATGCATATCATATTTTTTACTGAGTTAAGTATTGTATGTAATTAGTTTTGCTACAACAAGTGTATGGGACATTGGAAAAAAGTTGAATTTCCCCATGGGGATGAATAAAGTATCTATCTATCTATCTATCTATCTATCTATCTATCTATCTATCTATCTATCTATTCCACCAGTATTTCAAAGTTCCAAGGGTGACACTTCAGATAACATTGATTACCACAAACAACACATACGACATGCTAGAGGAACTCAGCAGGCCAGGCAGCATCTATGGAAAAGAGTAAAGTGTCGACGTTTCGGGCTGAGACCCTCCAGTGTCATTTTGTGTGTGTTGCTTGGACTTCCAGCATTTCTCTTGTTTATGATTAATCGCTTCAATATATTTTGCTGAAACTCATAAAATGACACTTCGTTTTTTCTCTTCCCAAAATAATCTAAGTCATTATGAAACAGATTTTTAAAAAAAATCTTTATCTCAGTGGAAAAAAGAAATCTTTCTCGGTTTGATGATATTAAACCGGATTGATGCCAAAAACAGGGCTAAAAGTGGAATCTGACCCAAAGGTCATTAGGTTACAAAGTAGCAGATATTGTCTGAATTGTACTGTCTGACATGCAAAAAATCAAAAGTGAACTTATAGGTTCGTCAGAACTAATTCAAAGAATTAAAAATATAGAACAAATGGAGCATAAGAGTGGTGAGAAAATACATTGCTGATATAATTTTTGTTAACTGAATGGTAAAAGGAATAGGTCAGTTAGAATAGAGTTTGCTGCTATTGAGTTTTCATTGTTTTTCTCCAATGGACAGGAGTGACCTTTCACACCGTAAGTAAATGTAGATGCATTTACCAATGGCGTGAAAGGTCATTCCTGTCCATTGATGCTGATACCAAATGTATTTTTATAAAAATTCAAGGAACTGCTTTGTAATTCATAAATTGGAAGTGATATTTAACAGATTTAGTGGGTTCTCTTTCATATGCTATGGATAAAGAGAAATTTGTGGGGATATTAAACTTGGATTTCTAGATTTCCAGAAGGCACCTGATAAGGTATTACATCAGATGTTATACCACAAAATAAAAGCCAATGGTGTAGAAAGAGGCCCCATTGGAAGGCTAACTGAAAAACTGTAACTGGATCCTCAACTTCCTACCTGGAAGACCCCAGTCTGTGCGAATTGGTGATAACATATCCTCTTCGCTAATGATCAATACTGATGCACCTCAGGGGTGTGTGCTTAGCCCACTGCTCTACTCTCTATATACACATGACTGTGTGGCTAGGCATAGCTCAAATACCATCTATAAAATTGCTAACGATACAATCACTGTTGGTAGAATCTCAGGTGGTGACGAAAGGGCGTACAGGAGTGAGATATGCCAACTAGTGGAATGGTGCCGCAGCAACAACCTGGCACTCAACATCAGTAAGATGAAAGAGCTGATTGTGGACTTCGGAAGGGTAAAACAAAGGAACACATACCAATCCTCATAGAGGGATCAGAAGTGGAGAGAGTGAGCAGCTTCAAGTTCCTGAGTGTCAAGATTGCTGAGGATTTAACCTGGTCCCAACATGTTGATGTAGTCATAAAGAAGGCAAGACAGCAGCTATACTTTATTAGGAATTTGAAGAGATTTGGCATGTCAACAACTACACTCAAAAACTTCTATAGATGTACCGTGGTGAGCATTCTGACAGGCTGCATCACTGACTGGTATGGGGGGTGGGTAATGGTGCTAGTGCACAGGACCGAAAGAAGCCGCAGAGGATTGTAAATTTAGTCAGCTCTATCTTGGGCACTAGCCTACAAGGTACCCAGGACATCTTTAGGGAGCGGTGTCTCAGAAAGGTAGCGTCCATTATTAAGGACCTCCAGCACCCAGGGCATGCCCTTTTCTCACTGTTACCATCAGGTAGGAGGTACAGAAGCCTGAAGGCACACACTCAGCACTTCAGGAACAGCATCTTCCCCTCTGACATCTGATTCCTAAAAGGACATTGAAGCTTTGGGGACTACCTCACTGATTTTAACACACAGTGTTTCTGTTTTTGCACATCTTTTAAAATCTGTTCAATGCATGTAATTGATTTACTTGTTTATTTATTATTATGTTTTATTTTATTTATTATTTTTTGAACTGCTGCTGCTAAGTTGACAAATTTCACATCACATGTTGTGATAATAACCTGATTCTGATTCTTTTTTAGAATGGCATGATGTTAAAAGCATGCAGTATGTGCTATAGTGACTGCTGATTAGGCCTCAATATTTTTACTATTGGTATGAATGATATGGACAAAGATTACAAATGTATGTTTGCTGATGTTCCAAAGAAAGATAGGAAAGTAAGGTATAAGGGGGGGGGGGCATGAGAAGGCTAAAAAGGGAAATAGATTCAATGGCAATCCTCTGGCAAATGGATTATTCTGTTGGAATATGTGGAAGATTTTCATTGAATCTTGCAATGCATTATCCTCTACTTTGGCTGGCAAAAGAGAAGAAACACATTATCTATAATAATGAGCGCTTATGGAGTTCTATGTTGCAGAAGGATCTTTCTGTCTGGTACATGATTTGATAAAAGGCTGCTATGGAGTTGCAGCAATTAAGAAAGCTAGCACAATGTTATTACTACGGGAATTTAATAAAAAATGTCAGGAGCATTATTGTGCATTAGTGAAATCACATACAGAGTACAGTGCAGAGCATTGGTCTTCTTATTCATGGACACATGTCAATGAGCTGAAAACAGTTTGGAGAAGGTTTACCAGACTTGTATCTCAACCAGATGCATTATCTGATGAGAAAAGGTTGATGGTCTAAGCTTGAATCTACTGGAGCCTAGAAAAGTGCGTGGAAATGACTGAATCATAAGATCCTGCGAGGTCTTGATGGAGCTGATGCGGAGAGCCTGCTTCTCCCATGATAGAACTTAGAACTTGGGTCACCGTTTAAAAATAAAACGTTGTTGCTTAATATAGAGATGAGAGAGACCTAGTATGAGGTACAGTTCACTGTTTAGACAATTTACATGTTGGTCTAGATCAGAGGTGAGAGCCAAATTCAGAATCAAAATCAGGTTTAATATCACCAGCATACATCATAAAATTTGTTAACATAGCAGCAGAACAATGCAATACATTGAATTGAATTGACTTTATTTCTTACATCCTTCACATGCACGAGAAATAAAAGTCTTTACATTACATCTCCGTCTAAATGTGCCATCTGCAACCATAGTAATTTATAATAAATAGAATAGTCAATGTAAAATAGAAATACACTTAAAAGTTAATCTGTGAGTTAATCAGTCTGATGGCCTGGTGGAAGAAGCTGTCCCAGAGCCTGTTGGTCCTGGCTTTTATGCTGTGGTACTGTTTCCCGGATGGTAGCAGCTGGAATAGATTATGGTAGGGATGACTCAGGTCCCCAATGATCCTTCAGACCCTTTTCTCACACCTGTCTTTGTAACTGTCCTGAACCATGGGAAATTCACAACTACAGATGTGCTGGGCTGCGGCACCACACTCTGAAGAGTCCTGCGATTAAAAGAGGTACAGTTCCCATACCAGGCAGTGATGCAGCCAGTCAGGATGCTCTCAATTGTGCCCCTGTAGAAAGTTCTTAGGATTTGGGGGCCCTATATCAAACTTCCTTAACCATCTGAGGTGAAAAAGGTGCTGTTGTGTCTTTTTCACCACACAGCGCGTGTGTGTAAACCACATGTGGTCTTCAGTGCTGTGGATGCCATCGAATTTAAAGCTGTTTACCCTCTCAACCCCAGATCCAGTGATGTCAATTGGAGTTAGCCCATCTCCATTTCTCCTGTAATCCACAATCAGCTCCTTTGTTTTATTGACATTGATGGAAAGGTTGTTTCCTTGACACCATTGTGTCAGAGAGATGAGTTCTTCCCTGTAGACCACCTTGTTATTGTTTGAGATAAGGCCAATCAATGTACCATTGTCAGCAGATTTAATTAGCAGATTAGAGCTGTGGGTGGCGACACAGTCATGGGTATACAGGGAGTAAAGGAGCGGACTCAGAACACAGCCCTGAGGGGCTCCTGTGTTGAGAGTCAGAGGGGTGGAGGTGAGGGAGCCCACTCTTACCACCTGCTGGTGATCTTACAGGAAGTCCAGGATTCAGTTGTGCAAGGCAGGGTGAAGGCTGAGGTCTCTGAGCTTCCTGTCGAGCCTGGGGGGAATTATGGTGTTGAATGCTGAACTGTAATCCAAAAACAGCATTCTCACATAAGCGTCCTTCTCCAGATGTGTTGATATCCGATCACTGAAAAATGATGCTGGTGATGCAGCAATAGGGGACAAAGAGATGGCAAATGAACTTAATGCGTACTTTGCTTCCGTCTTCACTGGGGAAGACACTAGCAGTGTGCCTGATGTCCGTAAGTGTCAGAAAGCAAGAGTAAGTGCCATTGCTATTACAAAGGAAAAAGTGTTAGGCAAACTCAAAGATCTTAAGGTGGATAAGTCACCTGGACCAGATGGACTACATCCCAGAGTCCTGACAGAGGTTGCTGAAGAGATAAAGGATACTCTGGTCATGATCTTTCAAGAATCACTTGATTCTGGCATGGTCCCAAAGGAAGGGAAAATTGCAAATGTCACTCCACTCTTTAAGAAGGCAAGAAGGCACAGACCGTAGAGCTAAGGCCAGAGATCATAGACCATAGACTGTAGAGCTTAGACTAGAGACCATAGTCCACAGACTGCAGTGCTTAGGTCAGAGACCATAGTCCACAGACCATAGTGCTTAGGCCAGAGACCTAGACAACAGACTGTGGAAATTAGGCAAGAGACTTTAGACCACAGCCTAACCTCAGAGGTCGGAAAATTGCTGAAGACCATTATTAAGGACGAGATTTTGGGGTACTTCGGGATAAGTCAAAGTCAGCATGGTTTCTGCCAAGGGAAATCTTGTATGACAAATCTGTTTGAATTCTTCTAGGAAGTAACAAGCAGGGTGGACAAAGTAGAGGCAGTGGATGTCATGTTCTTGGATTTTCAGAAGGCATTAGATAATGCCTTAACAAGATAAAATCCTGTGGCGTTACAGGAAATATACTGACTATGTGGCAAAGTTTGTGAATGATACAAAGATAGTAGAGGGATAGGTAGTGCTGAGGAAGCAATGCAATTGCAGCAGGACTTAGACAAATTGAAAAATGGGCAAAAAAGTGACAGACGGAATACAGTGCTGCGAAATGTATGATAATGCATTTTGATAAAAGGAACAATAGTGTAGACCATAATCTAAATCGGGAGAAAATTCAAACATCAGAGGTGCAGAGGGATTTAGGAGTCCTCGTGCTAGACTCCCAGAAGGTTAATTTACAGGCTGAGTCTGTGGTAAAGAAGGCAAATGCAGTGTTAACATTTATTTCAAGGGGAATAGAATATGAAAACAAGGAGATAATGCTGAAGTTCTTTTAGACACTGATCAGGCCCCACTTGGATTATTATCAAGAGTTTTGGGCTCCTTATCTGATAAAGGCTATATTACCATTGGAAAGAGTCCAGAGGGGGTTTACGAGGATGATTCCAGGAATGAAGGGGTTAAAATATGAGGAGCATTCGGCAACTTTGGGCCTGTACTCACTGGGATTTAGAAGAATGTGTGGGGGTCTCATTGAAACCTACTGTATGTTGAAAGGACTAGATAAGGTGGGTGTGGAGAGGATGTGGGGGTATTGAGAACTAGAGGGCACAGCCTGAAAATTTAAGGTCAACCTTTTAGAACAGAAGTAAAGAGGAATTTTTTTAAGCCAAAGAGTGTTGAATCTGTGGAATGCTCTGCCATAGACTGTGGTGGAGGCCAAGTCTGTGGGTATATTCAAAGCAGAAGTTAATAGATTCCTGATGGTTGGGGTATTAAAGGATATGGTGAAAGGGCAGCTGAGAGAGCAGGTGAGAGGGCAAGTGTATTGGTTTGAATGTGATCTAGGATCAGCCATGATGAAATGGCAGGGCAGACTTCATGGGATGAACGGCCTAATCCTGCTCCTATGTCTTATGGTGTTATCATTTAGCTTTAATTGTTTTGTGCATTAAGCTTACTGATGTATACAGGTCCAATTAACTATGGAAACCAAAGCCTGCTTCACCATGCTTTTCTAATCACAAAATTGGACCTTGGGCTGTCAAGAAGAAAGAGCCTCCTCATTGGCGATGAGGGTTTTGCTCCTGATTATCCATCCAGCCTTTTGCTGATCACCCTAGAAAAAAGACTCATTAAATATGCTGAGCTGTTGTAGGGATTCCCAGTAACAAGAGGGAATTCCAGGAACAAACAGTGACACTGGATGGTATAGCATCGGGGCTGTAAAAGTGTGCATCATGCAATTGGATGAAAAGTTTCCAATTAATGCCTTGCTTGAGCACCAGTGTTTTCAGCAGATTAATAAAGTAATGGGACTGATTGGAAGCAGAAGGAGAGACTGAGAGAACTGTGGGCCTTTACCATCTTCAACACAGAAACCTTGAAGTTCACACATGCTCATTGTGAAAGGAATGAATGTGTGGCTCAGCGTGAGAAAGGAGTAGAAAATCTTAGGCGAGGTTCCAAAGCAATGCTGAGCCTCTGCATTTAAGCTTTCTCATATCCTCAGTCCAGAATTGTGAAGAGAAATCTTAGATTGGAAGTGCCAAACTTTTAATTGTTATAATAAAGATCTTTGAGTCTTAGAACTATTATCATATAGAAGGAGATGACTCAAACCTTGGAGTTCATGCCAACACCTAATAGAGCAATCAGCTCAGTCCCTTTCCCATGGCCTTTAAGTTATTTTCTCTCTCACAAAAATTTTTTCCAGTTCCTGCTTTAAAAAGCAAAGTTAAAAATCAAGTTTGCACCACCCTTAGAAGAAGTACTTTGTTACAATGTTTTATACTTCGGTCTCATTTTTTTCATGTCCGGGATTAAGTCAGCCCTGACCGTCCTCAACCACACTTTGTATGGTGCATGCTCGTTCATCTTCTTGAAAAGCAAAATTATTGCAGACTCTGGAAACTTGAAATAAAATTGAAATTTAGAATAGAAAGAAAATACTGGAACTGCTCAGTAGATTGCGCGGCATTTGTGGATGGAGGAGCAGGAACAGTTCATCAATAAACTTTTAAAATTAATCACTTTTGAGATTTAAAAGGAAATGATCAGAAAAGATCATTTCCTGTCAGATTAATTCTTCATCCCATTTCCATTCTGACCACCATTTTGATCTCACACTGTTCACACAATGCTTGACTGGTGTATTGTGTGCAGTTATAATAGCCATACTATAGGAAGGATGTGGAGGTCTTGGAAGAGGTGTAGAGGAGGCTAAGTAGATGTGGCCCTGATTAGAATGTATTTGCTATAAGGACAGGTTGAACAAACTTGGATTGTTTTCTCTGGTTAGTTAGAGCCTGAGAGGCAATCTAATCGAGGAATGGACAGTGTAGACAGTCAGAGGCTTTTCCTCAAGGTTGGAAATGTTAAATACTTGAGGGCAGAACAATGAGGGCAAGTTTAAAAAATATATTGAGAGGCAAGTTATTTTTATACACGAGGGTGGTAGGTGGCCGGAACATGCTGTCAGGAGTAGGTAGAAGAATCAGATATATCAGCATTATTTAGAAGGTATTTGCACAGGTACATGAAGAGTCAGGAATAGAGTGATATGCAGACAGGCCTAATGGTCTGGTTTATATATGGTATCATGGTTGGCACAGACGTGGTGAGCCAAAGGACCTGTTCTTGTGCTGTACTATTCCCTGTTCTATGTTCTATATACTTAAGCCTGAGGCATAGCACTTCATCTTCTGACTAAGTGCCTTCAGCACTTCAGACTCAACACCAAGTTGAATAATTTTATGCAGCCAGTCATTCTATTTTGTGTTAAAACCTGTCAGTTTTGATGAAGGAACTTCAACCTGAAACAATAAATCTTGTTTCACTGTAAATGCTGCCTGATCTACTGAGTGCTTCTAGCTTTGTAAATTTTATCATTCAATAGTATTATCATAATTCTATTAATGGGCAAAATGAAATCACAATTCAAACTCTTAACAAACTCTTATGCTCCGTAGAGTTAAGAATGCAATATCCCTTATAGAAAAGAGATACATATCTCAGAATCTCTTATCATTGTGCAAAATTGCACACACAATGATAACTAAGTGAGGATTATTAAGCAGTTTTGCATTAATAAGGAATTATCCATTTGGGATATACATATTGAATATATTTTTAAATACTTTAGGCATTAATGGCAAAGCCTTTCCCTATAGGCCATGGAGTGGAAAATCACAAAAACGACATTGTTAATTGTGTTTTATTGAAAACAGATGCTAACAATGTGCTAAGTCTTTGAATTTATCCAACTGGGATACAGCTAGTATTTTTTAAAGTGCATATTACAAATGCAGGAAATTCTTAAATGCACTCTGTCATTAATCACTTGAAGTCCACTAACAGTAGGCCAGACTATGCCTTGTCCTTTTGGAAAATTGCTGCACCATAAAGTGACTTTCTTTACAGTATAATTATTCAAAGTTCCGATAGTAATAGTCTGTTTTGTCCCTTGTTCATATATTTGCAAGTACATGAAGTGTGATATAAACCTGCATTTCATTGTTCTATAACCTTGATTAAGGTAAAAATCCATTACTACATTTAACAATTCCTTGATTGTAAAATCACTAGTCAGATAGCCCCTCTTTTCAGACACCATGTACGTGATCTGTAACTGCTACTTCTTAACTGTTATAATCTTAACAACAGATTATAGGTAATAAGAACAATTTGTCAAAGATTAACTTCAACAGGTTACCTAGCCACAAATGAGGTCCTTGACCTCTGTAACTTGGTCCCTAGAAAAAATTGTGCAGAATTTAGGACAGAATTTCCATCTCTGAAGCTAACTTCTGGAAATGTGGTGGAGTAAGACTTCTTTCTCAAGCCTTGTCCTCTCTGTGACCTGTATCTTAGGTTTATGGTTGGGTGGGCATGTGAGGCTGTGACAAAGTTACTACAGCAAAGGTCCCATTGATAATTTATAAGCTAACATGTGGTATTCCGTAGTTTCAAAAGAAATCACATGGTAATTGAAGAGAATTTGGAGGCTCTTTTCGCATCTCAGAGTTTCACACTGACATGTACAATATTTAAATTGTAATTTGTTTCCCAGGCTTAGGTGGCTGTGGTGGTATAAGGGGCAGGTTTCCTGGAATGTCCCGGACATTACTTGCATTCCAACCCAAAACCTGGAAAGATTTAGAGATAGAATGGGGTGCCTGGAGAGAAAGAGTGTGCAGGTTTCTAAGGTTGAATATTCACCTCTCATATTGAATAGGATGGAAACCTGGCAGAGTTGGGTTCAGCTACAAATCATAATCTCTCTGCCAGCATTGGAACTGAAATGGATTTCTACACATCTGATGAGGCAACTGTACCTCATCAAAATGAAAGTAGCATTGACTGTGCACACATTCATCAGAGCCAGAGGTGCATAGGCCACTTTAAAAACGTAAAACAGCCATTACCCTGCAAAGTAACTAAACTGACCGGATGCCAGATTAACTTAAAATTTGTCTAGGCTAGAATCACCCTACAGTTTCCTATAGCCTATCAATACCCAAGTATGGTTGATAAGGCCGCCATGTGCAGTTTGGGACTTCCCTAGTTTAAAACACCAACCATTGTGCAAATACAAAGTGACTTTGACCATCAATTCAGAATTTGTTTACTGTTATGTGTTTTGATAGAACACTCAGAATGTAACACATGAAAGCTGGAAGCTGCATTTGCAGAATATCCAGAGCCAAGAACCCTTGGAGGGATTCAGATTTTGGCACACTGAGTCTTGTACTCAACCTTGAAAGCACAACACGTTGGGCATCATGTGATAATTTATTTGGATACAGAAGAAGCAGCTCGGTAGATCTTGGGGGTACTTTACTAATGGGTTTGAAACTCATCACAATAAGTTTGAGGGGATGAAATAAGTTTGAGATGGCTGAAAGAAGATGGCGCTGGAGAATCACAATGACTTCTGCAGACTACGTATAATACTTCCAAATATACCTCTTTTGAATTGCTCTCACTGCACAACTTGGCAATCTCATCCAACCTTACCAACCAAACAGACGTTATTGGGGATGAATGTTTTAGCAACCAGGATGCCCTAACAGTTCCCCTTGACTCATGGCATGGAACAAGTTCATGCAATTTAACAGTAAGTAAGTCAAGTACACCCTCCCTCTTCAGATCTACAGAAAACAGGTAGGGCTGGTCGAAACCAAACAGTAAAATTTAGCCAATCAGGGAACCTGCCGACCTCAAGGGTTCCTCTTGAGGTGTTCAAAGTGACGTCAGCTTCATATGTGTGGTCAAGAACCAACTTTGGTGATTATGAGACCTCATGTGATTGGTCAGTCACTATAACTGGAATAGTATAAAGGTAGTATGCATAACACCAGCTCTATGCTGGCTAACTTTCAGATTCCAACCTGAATCCTTGGTTACATAATTTACACTGTTGTAATCATCTTCATTTTCACCTCACCTTTCCTTTGTGTGCCGCTACATTCATTCCATCCACGTCAGCTCACTGCCGTCGTCAACATCTGATAGGCATTCCCAGTTCGTGTTAATTTTTTATTTTAATTTACTCCCTTTAATGATGGATAAATATGTACGGCAGGATCTCTGTGAGTCTGATGGTGATGAAGCCTTCAATTCAAATCCTGCTAAGAAACAGAAACTAAAGGAAGTGTGTCAATACCATGTTATATACCTGGAGTATGGTTTTATTCCATTCCCATCAGATCAGCAATGCCCCATGTGTCTTATTTGTAACACTGTACTGTCTAATGAAGCCATGAAACCATCAAGATTGCAAGAACAATTCTATAAAAGTCACCCTGAAAAGGCTATTTAGTATTCAGTTCCAGAAAATGTAAGAAGCATTTAAAAAGTGTTGCACATCCGAGTAATTTGCCATGAAAGCAAAAAATGACCTTGATAGTGGTTGTGTTGCCTCTTGTAACATTTCCAAAATGATAGCAAAGTGTGGAAAAACTACTACAATTGATGTAAGATTAACTGTATCAGAAGATTAATTGCTGTATCAGAAGTGCTCACCACTGTTCTCGAAATGGATACCAGTATTTTAAAATCAGTTCCTGTGAGTAGTAACTCTGAAGCTCGTCATATTGATAAAATGAGTGAAGACATTATCAACTATGCATCGAGCAAAAACAGAATTCGAGATACAACTGGATTAGTCAACTGTGCGAGACAACAAGGCATTGTTTATCAAAGATAGAAAAGTTTATGAAGAGATCCTGTTCTCTAAAAAGTTAAAAGCAAATATCAACGGAGAATCAATCTACAATAAGCTGAAAATGTGTATTGAGGACAAAAGTATTTTGATTAGGATCATGATTCCTTGTGCAACAGATGGAACACCACATGTGACAGGTTGCCATGATGGTTTAGTGGCATTTATGAAAAAAGAAATTTCAAGTCTATTTGCAACCTATTATGTAATTCATTGTCAACATCTCACAGCCAAGAACCTCAGCCAGCACTTTTTTCAAGCATTACTCATGTAATCTCTGCTATCAACAAAATTAAAGTTCATTCAGCAGAATATTTCACCAGTTATACCAAGACAATGATGAAGAGTTTGAACGCTTGTTTCTTCACATTGAAGCGCATTGGCCGTCAAAAGGTTATTGCTTAAAAGCTTCCTTTGATCTCTTTGACACTGTGGTTGAATCCAAAGTCAACAAGATCTTAGGAAACAAGATTGAACTTCTACATGGAGATGTGACATACCTAGCAGTCTGTATGAGAAAATGAACATTAATATATGAAACTGCAGGGTGAGAGTTTCAATTTAATCGAGGCAAAAATGCAATGTCCACTTTTATCAGAAAATTGGAAATATATAAGCAAAAATATTGTGAGAAGAATATTCTCACTGTTTCCCTGCTTGGAAAGTATGGCACTCTCTTTCATAGCTAGTGATTTGCAAGAGTACTGCTTACACCTGCAGTCACTGAAGAAGGATTTTCAGAATCAATTCAAGGATCTGGAATAATCTGGAAATTCCGAACTGGGTAATTAACCCATTTCTTTGCAAGGTGGAAGAACAGGAAGAGAGCTCGCAAGAAGAAAGTTTTGAAATTCAGAATGATGAAGAGGCAAAAATGCTTTTCAAAATTCTCAGCTTTTGTGGTATGTGGCTACACTGTCATATGAGGTTTCCTGGTCTTTGGAGAAGAGCCAAACTGCTCTTCGTTGCATTTTTATCCTCCTTCCTTGTTGAAAGAGGCTTCAGTGCAGTGAACCACGTACTCACGAAAAACAGAAATTGCTTGGACATTGGTACATGTGGGGTATTAAGGTTTTTTCACTCACAACTTGAACCAGAAATTTCAACACTTGCTAAAAACAAGTTCAAGAATTAAGCGACATGGGTGACAATAGGGCTTTGCTTTCTGATGAGCTCAGTGCCCTCTATGCTCACTTTGACTGTCAAAGCATGGAAGAACCATCATGAACACCCACAGACTCCAAAGACCATGTGATTTCAATCTCTGAGGCTGATGTGTGAGTAGCTATCAGGAGGATGAATCCACGAAATGATTCTGGCCCAGACGAGGTACCTGGCAATGCACTAAATAAAGACCTGTGCTGATCAACTTGCTGGAGTGTTCACAGAGAGCTTTAACCTTTCACTTTGGTAGTCGGAGGTCCCCACCTACTTCAAGCAGACTTCACTTATAGCAGTGCCTAAGAAGAATATGGTAACCTGCCTCAATGACCATCATCCAGTAGCACTTACATCCACTGTGATGAAGTGTTTTGGGAGGTTGTTGATGAAACATATCAACTCCTGCATGAGAAGTGACTTGGATCCACTCCAATTTGCCTAGCAGTGCAACAAGTCCACAGCAGATGCCTTCTCATTGGCTCCTCACAGACCCCCGGAACATTTAGACAACGAAAATGCATATAATGAGATGTTCTTTATTAACCACAGCTCTGCATTCAATACAACCATCCCCTCATCCAATTGCACCTTCTTGTACAATTGGATCCTAGGTTTCCTCACTTGTAGACCCCAGTCAGTTGGACATCACCTCCTCCACGATCTCCATCAGCGTGGGTCCACCATAAGGCTAAGTGCTTTGCCCCCTGCTCTACTCTACATTTATGACAATGTGGATAAGCACAGCCCCAATGCCATTTTGAGCTTTGCTGATGACACTACTGTCATAAACCAAAACAATGGTGGTGATGAATCAGCATATAGGAGGGAATCGACAATCTGGCTGACTGATGCCACTATAACAACCTCTTACTCAATGTCAGCAAGACCAAGGAGTTGATTATTGAGGAAACTAGAGGTTCGTGAGTCTGTCCTCACAGGAGGAGCAGAGGTGGAGAGGAAGAGCAAATTTGAATTCCTCAGTGCTATCATTTCAGTGGACCTGTCCTTGGCTCAGCACTCAAGTGCAATTACAAAGACAGCACAGCACACCTCTACTTGCTTAGCAGTTTGCAAAGATTCTGCATGGCATTTGAAACTGTAACAAATACAATAAATGTGTGGTGATGAGTATATAGGCTGGCTGCGTCACTGCCTGCTATGGAAACACCAATGCCTTTGAACAGAAAATCCTATAGAAAGCAATGGATGCAGCCCCATCCATTAAGGATAAAGCCCTCACCACCACTGAGCACATCTACACAGAGCATTGTTTCAGGAAAGCATCATCTATTATGGGGGCCCCCACCAACTGCGGCCATCAACAAGAAGATCCAGGAGCCTCAGGACTCACACCACCAGGTTCAGGAACAGTAATTACACCTCAAACATCATACTCTTGAACCAAAGGTTATAATTGAGGGCGGAGCTTAGGGATGTAGGGTGGAGCTTAGGATGACGGCGCCTAACGGCGACTCCTTTGCTTGCGTCTTCGGAAGCAGTGCTATTTCTATCTTTAATATCTCTTTTTTCCTTTTCAAGGTTCTTGTGAAGACCCTGACCTGCAGTAACACACTGACTTCGGTTATTTGCGGGAATGGGACCTGCTCTCAGGGTCTCACGGCCGGCCGCTTTTCGATTTTCCAAGGATGTGGCATGAAAGATTAGTGCGCCTTCAGCATGCCTGATTTTCGTGGCTCTGGAGGCGGGCAGATTCGGGTTTGGTGCCGCCATAGAAAATTGTTGTGTCATGGGAGTACACGGAAGATGGAAAGCAGCGAGCTGGCTGCTGGCTGTGTGCCCAGAGACTCGAGATCTTTGAGCATTGAGCTCGGAAAAAGCGACATAACAGACTTCTAAGACCAGAAATTGGTGAGTTGTTTTAGTTTTGTCTCCCCTCTCGTTGTGAAACTTATTAGGTTGAGAGAGAGAGAGCCTGTGGTACATCGGATACTGGGTGAACGAGTAGTCTTTGGGGTACTGCAAGTCTGTGTCTTTATTGATACTTTGCTGCACACTTGTTTTTTTGTTGGTGGGGGAGGGGGTTGTTGCTGCTTATGTGTGAGGGGGTAGTTGGAGGGGGGTTTAGGGCTCTAATGTTTAACTGTCATTCATTCTTTGTATCACTTCTCTGTTTTTGTGGATGTTTGCGAAGAAAAAAAGAATTTCAGGATGTAAATTGTATCCATTTCTCTGACATTAAATGTACCTATTGAACTCTACTTCACATGCCCCATTATTGAATTGTTCTTACAACTTATTGACTCACTTTCAAAGACTCTTCATTTCATGTTCTCAATATTATTATTTCTATTTTTTGTGTTTGCACATTGCTGTTTTTTGCATACCCAAGTTGGTGGTGTCTTTCATTGATTCTGTTTATTATTCTATTTTAGATTTATTGAATATGCCCATAAGAAAATGTGACATAGATATATTTTGATAATAAGTTTACTTTGAACTTTGGAAAGAAAGCAAACTCTGACAGTTAAAAGGCTTTTTTAAAAAAAAATTGTATGGATAAAAGAATAACTTCTAGGAATCAGTTAATCTGCAGTGACCTGAGGGAAAAAATATCAGTGGTTCATGATCCAGTTTGGTGGGGGCAGGTATGCAAATACCTTTTCAATTTATAGCACAATTATTTCCCAATCCATGCACTCCGCATTAAATGCTTTCACTTGACATTCCAATTATGCAGAGAGATTTAAGACGTTTTTCCCATTTAGGAAATTAAACTTATTCCATAGTTATCCAATTATTCTGGATTCTTCTGTACATAAGTTTAATATAGTCTCGCCATTTATACCCATAACTTTGAAAGACTTTTAATAATATACATCAATAATACTCCATTAATGTTTATAACTGTTTAATAACATATCCTCAGCACTATACTGAAGTTTCTGTATTGGCTCTGAGCTCAAATCTCTGGAACAGAACAAATCAACAACTTGCTGATTCAGATGTGAAAGTATGTAGAAAGTTTTCCACTGGTACAGAGAAACAGTTGATAGGTAATTTATCTTGTCAATTATCAAAACTCGTGAACCTTATTTAATTTTGAAAAGTTGGCTCTCACATTTCCCAACTTTTTGGTTTAGTACCTACTAAGAGAAAAAGAAATCTTATTGAAACAATTTTAAAAGTGTTGAACATAAAGTTGTTTGCTTGGTTGCTGAAAATAAGGAACTGAATTCATATTGTAGATGTGATTCACTGATTTTTGGTTGATACAAAAAAAACTTGACTAAAGGATCATAACAGACCATAACATCTAGATAAAAGTCAGTGAGTCAGGAAGTCGAGGCCCAGTGGTTGAAGTCCCTGGGTCAGTGTGTTTGGAAATTGGAGGCCAGGAACAACCTTCTCATGTCGGTAACTTCTCAGGTCAGAGGCTCATGCAGGATCAGAGTTCAAGGTCTGGTGTTCTAAGTTTGGTGATCAGCAAGTCCTGGGGTCGAAAATGAAGATTCAAACTCTAAGTTTGATGACTGAAGTTAGCTATTTCAGAATTTGTGGCCTGATGTCGGGACTTCCAGTTCTGGTGAGTCCATAAGTCAGATACACAGTGTCTGCGAGTCCACGCCAGGGACTGAAGGTTGGAGGCTGGGAGGTGGCTTGTCTTGGAGCTTGAGTGTAAGTGGGTGGGTGGCAGGGAGGAAAGAGACTTGATTTTCTGTTGTTATTTAGTTTTGCTGCTATTGAGTTGTTGTTGTTACTTATGTTGTTCTGCTGAACATAGTTGTCTGTTACGACCAAGGGCTCAGCCATGGAGTCTGGCTGCCTTTCCATACGCACAGCCGAAAAGGGTCAGCGATTGCGCTTGCAAGTACGCACATTCCAACCAATTAGTGTTCCTTTCAGGTTGCATTTAACTCCCTTCCTTTCATTTCAGTCTTGTTGAGTCTTGACCAAAAGCACAGCAACGTCAACACTCCCTGTTACCTCTGGCCTTATTCCAGAAAAGAAGTGTGCCTTTGTTTAGATTGATTCTGTAAAGGAGTGGTATTTATTTTGTATTAATTTACTGCTTCTGAGTCACAGTGTCAGTTTGAGAGTTTCAGTTAATGGCTCTGTTGGCCCGTGTTTATTGTTTTTCCCTTTAATTCTGCACAGTTCTTATTAAAAGTCAGTGAACTGTTAATTCGGTTCAGTGTCTCTCCCTCTGCACTTGGGCGACGACCACGCATCCTTTTCAGCAAGACCTGGCCACAAAGAAAATGGGCCCAGCAGAGTCAGAATAGCTGACCCTGCCCCTGACATTTGTGGTTCAGATAGGACAGAAGGTAAAGTCAGTGGAGGTTGCATTGGCGGAGGTGCCTCATGCAGTGTACCAGCTCTTCTCAAAATGACAAGTCCAGCCCAAACTGAAGTTAGTAGAGAAGAAGCTGAAATCAGTAGAGTCTGCATTGGCGTAAGTGTCTCACGCAGTGCAACCGTGACTCTCAGAGCAGCAAACCCAGTCCAAGCAGGAAGAATAGATGTCAGCCCTCACAGCAACAGTTCAGCACAGACAGAATTGAGTGGTAGCGATTACTGCTCTCACAGTTGTAGTTCAGCAGCTGACTACCAACAGCCAAAAATCAGGTGACAGTCATTACCAGATTCAGCAGTCAGGTCAGTCCCACTCCCAGCATCTCCCACATCCTCCTCTTTAACGGTGTCATCAGCCTTGGCCACGAATGCCCTGATTCCCATGACACCGTCTGGACACCAGGCTGATACTCCAGTTGCAGGAATTTTATTACCTAGTGTGAACTAACTTTCCAAGTCCAGCCAGGTTCAGTGATGGTGTATGTAAACTGACTTACATGGTGAATCTCTGGGATGGACCCCACTCAGCCTATTCAATGCTCTACAGGAGCAAGGTTAATCCCCAGCCCAGTCATTCCAGCAAATCTTAGTCATATTCAAGAGAGTTCTTGATCTTCCGGTAGGGGATCAGGAGGTTACCCATCATCTCCTGGACTTGCTCTATGGAAAGGGGCAGGGAAAGACTACACAGTAAAGTTCTGTGATGACTGCAGGCTGTGTGGAGAGCAGGACAGCCTGGGTGATCTGATAAATCTGGCCATTTGATACGGCAACTGAGAGGTGCAAATAAAGGATGCCCTGAGCTTCCTGCTCCTTAAATGACCATCTGTCTTCACCCCCTCTCTCATCACTGAGTACACAGTTCACAGAGGAGCCTACACAGGTGGGGTGCATGCACCTATCAGGGCAAGAGCAATATTAGTTCAGGAGAACAGGTTTCCACCTCAACTGTGGTGATCCAGGACACTTCTGGGAATCATGTCTCAATTGCCCAGTAGGAAGGGAGTTCTGACATGTTGATTCATCCAGTAAGCATCTTCCCCTAATCATGTAATGACCCCAGCTTCCTTGTTGTGGGGTTCTCAGACCTGTGAGCTTCAGATATTTATTGACTCTGCGGAGGCCAGAAATCTCATGGATATCTCTCTGGCTCAAGGACAGTGAGTTCCAACTCAGCAATTGAGAGAGAATATTGATGTCAAGTCTCTGGATGGTTGGCCTCTGGGTACCGGCAAGATCCAACTCTCCAAAGAACCCCTCCAATTTATGCTAGAAGGCAACCATGGGACCAGCTCTTCTTCCATCTTGTTCATTCACCTGAACTGCTGCTAATGCTTGGCCCTCACTGGCTAACTCGACACAACCCATGGATCAGTTGGTCCTCAAGAGCACTCCAAGAATGGGAACTAGTATGCCTGTCTACCTGACAGGTTCCAGCTCAAGCCTTTGTCAGTGTATCCCCTCATGATCCAACCACTAGTGTCTGGCTGAATATGCTGACATTCTTCAGGTCTTTAGTAAGAAGAAGGCCACCTCCCTGCCTCCATACTGACCATATGACTGCGTTATTGACCTCTGCTCGGCCCTGGTCTTCCCCAGGCCTGGCTCCTTTCCCTCTCTCATCCTGAAATGGTGGCCATGGAATAGTACATCAAAGAGGCCTTGGCCTTTCCATTTATCCACCTCTCAACCTTGCTTGAAGGGGCGGGCTTCATTTTTTGTGAACAAGAAGGATGGTAGGCTCTGTCCCTTCGTTGACTATCATCCCCTCAACAACATCACAGTGAACAACTGCTACTCTCTTTCCCTGCTTGTCTCTGTGTTTGACCATATCCAAGAAGCAACCATATTTTCAAGATAGATCTATGCAATGCCTTCAAACTGGTTCGTATCTGAGAAGTGGATAAGTGGATGACAACATTCCACTCCTCCATTGGGTACTATGAGTACCTCGTGATGCCCTTTGCTCTGACCAATGCCCCCACTGTTTTCTCAGGCCCTAGTCAGTGAAGTGCTCCAGGACATGTTAAATCTGTTTGTTTTTGTATATTTGGATGATATTCTTATCCTTGTTCTTGGTAGGAACATGTCTAACATGTCCAAAAGATGGCTCCTCAAATACAGCTCTTAAGCCAAGCTAGAGAAGTGTGAGGTCCACAAAGAGCAGGTCTCACTCTTGGACTAGGTCCTCAGTATGTAAAGGTCAGGCTATCACAGAGTGGCTCAAACCATCTACAGTCAAACAGGTGGGGTCATTCCATGAGTTCATTGGAAACTTCAGTTTCATTGCAGCCTCCATTAGTGTACTCACCAAGAAGTCAACTGCAGGATTCCTTTGGACAAGTGAAGCAGATCAAGCATTCTTAGAACTAAAGTGACACTTCACCACTGTTCCAGTTCTGCAACATCCTAACCCATCCTGTGCACTCTTCATTGAGGTAGATACATCAGACGTTGTTATTGGAACTATACTCTCCCAGCACCTTTGTGGTTAAGTGGCTGCACCCCTAAGTTTTTCTTCCCCATCAATTGACTCCTGCCGAGTTTTAACTACACTGGCTGGAGGGGATAGAGCACTCTGTTTTGGTATGGAAACTCTCCTATGTGCAGAATGCCTAGTGACTCACCTCCCACCAGGGCTGCTGGGCCCTATTCTTCAGATGGTTTAATTTCACCCTTACCTACCATCTTGGCAGCAAAAACACTAAGGCCAGTGCTCTCTCCCAGCAGTTCAATGGGTCTGAGGACAATGCCAATCTACAGTTCATTCTTCTTCCCTGACATATCCCCCTTTGAATGCTAGAAGGGAATCCAGCCACCACTCTTCCCTGACCAGGAGACAGACATGGGAGTTCCTGCTGCTGAACAGTTGGTCCAATGCTAAAAACGCATATGGAGATGGGCCAGGGCTTCGCTTCCGTGTGTTCAGAAACAATATGCCTGACAGGCTGCTCAGTTAAACCAACAAGTGAAACAACTCAAGCCAGGGGAGAAAGTCTAGCTGGCATATAGAGATCTTCCAATGAAACTTGAGAGCTCAAGTTGACCCCACACTACATGGGACCATTTGTAATGAAGAAGGCTATCAGCAAAGATTCACAGAATTATGCCTACTGTCATCAATGAAGATTCACCCAATATTCCACGTTTCCCACCTCAAGCTGGAGACTACCTCCCCCCTTGCTCCAGTCAACCCCTCCTCCTCCTCCTCCTCCTCTGTTGGTGAGGCCCAGAGGAACTTTCTGGGATTCCAGGTCTTGACATTCTGGGCAAGTTTCTCATCTGAACCTTCCAGGGACACAAGTCTCTGGCACCTCAGAAGTGGCGCTTAAGGAGGGGTGGGGCCCTGTCACAACCACGGACTCTGCCGCAGAGTCTGAGCGCTCTCACAGGCGGGCAGCTGAAAAGGTTTGGCGATCACAGTAGGGTTCCTTTGTGGTTGTATTTAAATCAATGTCTTTCATTTCAGTCTTGTTGACTCTTGACCAAAGGCACAGCAATGTCTATGCTCCTTGCACACCTCAGGCCTTGTTCCAGGAAAGAAGATTACTGTTTAGATGCTGTAAAGGAGCAGTATTTGTTTAGTATTAAGTTACTGCTTCTGAACCGTAGTGCCAGTGCTAGCTTTCCATCTGAGATTATTAGTTAACAGCCCTGTTGGCCTAGCATTTATTATTTTTCCCTTTAATTCTGCACAGTTTTTAGTACAAGTCAGTGAACTGTTCATCTACTTCAGTGTCCCTCCCTCTGCACTTGGGCCATAATTGTGCATCCTTGTCAGTGGGCATTGCTATGTTGGTGCTGGAATGTACGATGACACTTGCCGGCTGCTCCAGCACATCCTGTGTTGTGTTGGTTGTTAACGCAAATGACTCATTTTATTGTATGTTTCAATGTACGTGTAATAACCGAATCTGAATCTGAACCAGAACAGGAGCAGAATTAGGCCGTTTGACCCATTGAGTCTGCTCCACCATTCAATCATGGCCTTTTTTAAACCTCATTATCCCATCTTCTCCAAATAACAGAGGTACAACAAATCCGTAATTTCTGAAGCTTTTTTTAGAATTTGCAAATTAACTAAGCTGCAAGTGGTTATTTGCATATTAATAACATTATTAATACACAATGTAGATACAGAGTATGTAAAATATATTAAACCGTTCTGAAAATGGATCAGGTTCTTCTATGAGCTATGGAAATCTGGAGTGAACCTAGTAAAGCCACTATTCATGCAACATCCATTTGGCCTCAATTTGCACTTTATGAACTCCGGCTCATGAACTTCGTGGAACAATCACAGAAAACTAGGAGCAACGTTGTGATGAAAGTTTATTGTTTTTATTGCTCCTTCATGGTATACACTACTGAGGTTGGTGTCACTGAGTCATGCAGCACATAAACAGGACCTTCAGCCCACAGGCTGATCGCTGAGCACTCTTCAAAACTAACTTCTTTTACCAGCACAGTTCATAGCTTTCTATGCCATTCTCATGCTGATCTAGATCATTCTCAAATGCTCAGCTGATATTTACCCCATCGCCCACTCAGACAGTATGATTTAGATTCTAACCACCCACTGGGGGAAAAAATAATCCACTTCAATAACCTGTCAACCCTTAAAGATATACTTGTGGTTATTGGTTTAAGGTTCAAGGTATATTTATTATCAAAGTATGTATGCAGTATACAACTCTGAGATTCGTCTTCTGCAGATAGCCACGAAACAAAGAAAACCAAGGAAGACTTTTAAAGAGACACATCAACAATACCCCCCCCAAACACGTGCAAAAAAAAAGCAAATCATGCAAATTGCAGCAAGAACAGTAACAAGAACATCAACCCCAAACCTCAAACCTTCCCTCATGCAAAAGAACAGGCAAACTGTGCAAACAGCAGCAAGTAAGAACGGTGAAAACACAAAAGTGAAAGAGTCCAAGTGAACCACAGTAGAATCCACAAATCACAGAAGCTGAACATCAGTACTGTGCTTTGACAGCATGGAGGGAGTGAGGAAGGGAGAGAGAGAAAGAGAGAGACACCACTGGAATGTAGGGACACTCCTTTGGGGGCAGCAAGCGAGAGACCGTCACACACAGACGCCTTCTCCGGCGTAAATTGATGTAAATGCTCTGGAGAAAATTTACCTGCTAAATATCATATCTATACCCCTCATAATTTTGTAAATCTGATGGGTCCCTACTCAGCCATGTGAGATCCAAGGCAAACAAACTGAGCCTACCCACTCTCTCCCCACAAATGAACTGTTCCACTCTAGTCATTGTCCCGCTGAATCTCCTCTGCATACTCTCAAAAGAATCACATCCTTCCTAGACAGTGGTAACCAAAATTGCACAAAATACTCCATCTGTGGCATAATCAACATTCTATAAACTTGTACAAAATCTCCTTGCTTCTGTCTCCATACTTATACATACAGTTCAAAATTCAAAGCAAATTTGTTCTTGACGTATGTTAATGTTATAATAAACTATAAGACCATAAGACATTGGAGGAAAATCAGGCCATTTGGCCATCAAGTCTGCTCCAATATTCTATCACAGCTCATTTATTATCCCCCTCAACCCCATTCTTCTGCCTTCTCTCAGAAACCTTTGACACCCTGTTAAGCCAACCTCTTCCTTAACTATGATCAGTGACTTGGCTGGCATTGACTTCTGTGGCAATGAATTCCATAGATTCACCTCTGGCTATGGAAAATTTTCCTAATCTATCTTCTAAATGGATATCCCTCAAATCCTTGTTTGTGCCCTCTGGTCCTAAACCCTAGTGAATACAGGCCCAGAGCCATCAAACACTCCTCATATGTTAACCCTTTAATTCCTAGGTCATTTATGTGAATCTCCTCCAAACCCTCACCAATGCCAGCAGATAAGGGACCCAAAACTGCTCACAATACTCCAGTGCAGTCTGACCTATGCCTCATAAAGCCTCAGCATTCCATCTTTGCTTTTGTATTCTAGCCCTCTTAAAATGAAAGCTAACATTGCATTTGCCTTCCATACCGCCAACTAAGCCTGCAAGTTAACCTTTGGGGAATCCTGCATGAAGACTTCCAAGTCCCTATGAACCTCTGATTTTTGAATTTTCTCCCCATTTAGAAAATAGTCTATGCCTTTATTCCTTCTACCAAAGTGTATGACCATGCACTTCTCTACACATCTGCCACTTATTTGCCTATACCCCCAATCTCTCTAAATCTTCTACAGACATTCTTCTTGCTCAACACTACCTGCTGCTCCACCTATATTCATATCATCCACAAACTACAAAGCAATCAATTCATTCATCTAAATAATTGACATACAACGTGAAAAAAAAAGTAGTCCCAACACCTATATCTCAATATAGTCTCAATATCACCAAGACCAAGGAGATGGTGGTGGACTTTAGGAGATCTAGGCCCCATATGGAGCCAGTGATCATTAATGGAGAACGTGTGGAGCAGGTTAAGACCTACAAGTATCTGGGAGTACAGTTAGACAAGAAGCTTGACTGGACTGCCAACACAGATGCCTTGTGCAGGAAGGCACAGAGTCGAATGTACTTCCTAAGAAGGTTGGCGTCATTCAATGTCTGTAGTGAGATGCTGAAGATGTTCTATAGGTCAGTTGTGGAGAGCGCCCTCTTCTTTGTGGTGGCGTGTTGGGGAGGAAGCATTAAGAAGAGGGACGCCTCACGTCTTAATAAGCTGGTAAGGAAGGCGGGCTCTGTCGTGGGCAAAGTACTGGAGAGTTTAACATCGGTAGCTGAGCGAAGGGCGCTGAGTAGGCTACGGTCAATTATGGATAACTCTGAACATCCTCTACATAGCACCATCCAGAGACAGAGAAGCAGTTTCAGTGACAGGTTACTATCGATGCAATGCTCCTCAGACAGGATGAAGAGGTCAATACTCCCCAATGCCATTAGGCTTTACAATTCTACCGCCAGGACTTAAGAACTTTTTAAAAGCTATTAATGCTTTTTGAGACGGTGATTTAGATGCATATCATATTTTTTTACTGAGTTAAGTATTGTATGTAATTAGTTTTGCTACAACAAGTGTATGGGACATTGGAAAAAAAAGTTGAATTTCCCCATGGGGATGAATAAAGTATCTATCTATCTAACCCTGGAGCACACCACTAGTCACCAGCAGCCAACCAGAAAAGGTCCCTTTTATTCCCACTCTTTGCCTCCTGCCAGTCAGCCAATCTTCTATCCACGCTAGTATCTTTCCTGTGATACCATGGGCTCTTATCTTGTTAAGCAGCCTCACCTTCTGCACCTTGTCAAAGACCTTCTGAAAATCTAATTAAACACCATTCATTAACTCTCCTTTATTTATCCTGCCTGTTATTTCCTCAAAGAATTCCAACAGATTTGTCAGGCAAGATTTCCCCTTTGGAAAACAATGCCGACTCTTGTCCCAAGTAACCCAAAATCTCACCCATAGACTCCAACACCTTCCCTAACACTGAATACAGAGTAACAGGCCTATAATTTCTTTTCTTTTGCTTCCCTCCATTCTGATAGACAGAAGTGACATTTGCAATTTTCCTGTCCTCTGGAACAATTCAGAATCTAGTGATTCTTGAATGATCATTCCTAATGCCGCCCCAATCTCTTCAGCTACCTCTTTCAGATCCTTGGGGTGTACACCATCTGGTCCAGATGACTAACTACCAACAGGCTTTACAGTTTCCCAAGCAGCTCCTTAGTATTTCTAACCCCTAACAGTCATGCATTTCTGGCACTCTGCTCATTTCTTCCATGGTGAGTGAAACTGTACTGATCCTGATGTGTCCTAATAAACCAGGATCCACTGTATAACACCTTCAGTCCTGTATTCATCACCTTTTTGATTTTGCCCCCATGTTGCACTTCAACTCATTTCACTGACTGCAATTTTGCCCTGTCATCTTCATAGTCTTATACTACACAATGCACTCGGCTGTATACTAATTGTTCCATCCTCAGCCCTATCACTCCAGTTCCCATTTCCCTGCCAAATAAGTTTAAACCTTCCTCAACAGCTCTAGCAAACCCACCCAAAAGGATATCAGTCCACTTCAGGTTCAGGTGTAACATGTTCCAAAAAAGAGATCCATATGATCGAGAAATCTGAAACCCTGCCCCCTACAACAATTCCTCAGCTACTCATTCATCTATATTATCATCCTGTTCCTGCCCTGACCAACTGTGGCACTGGAAATAATCCAGAGATTACTATCTTGATGGTCCTGCTCTTCAACCACTTTCCCAACTCAGTGCTGCAGCTCCTCTTCCCGTCTTTCTATCTATGTCATCAATGCCGATGTTGCAACTGACTTCTCTTTTCACAGTCACTGAATCTTCTGTCCATCCTCCTAACTATTGAGTCACCCATCAGTATCGCTCTGCCTAACTTTACTCTTCCGTACAAAGCCTCAGAGCCGGCCTCAGTGTCACTGGCCTGGCTGCTGCTACTGTGCCCTGATAGGTCATTCTCCCCCCCCATCCCCAGCAGTATCTAAAGGGTATACTTGTTGCTAAGGGGAGTAGCCACAGGGAATCCTACACTGACTGCTCTCCTCACAGGTGAGACTTTTACTGAGGTGGTCTATAATCTGAAGCCCACATTCTGGGTGTGACTGCCTCAGTAAAAGTCTCACCTACGAGGTTTTCAGCCCCCTGGATGGTCTTGAGCACATCCAACTCCAGCTTTTTGACCTTGTCAGTCATTTGCTGAAATTGGTTGCACATTCTGCTGCTGTAGTCATCAGGAAGTCTGTTAGGTACCCTGAGATCCCACACCTTACAGGAGGAGCATTCCACTTGCTGAACTTGTCAACACTGGGAAGGCAGTCCATCTAAGAGAGGGAAAACTCTGATTTCAAACCTCCGCTGCCTTGCGGCCATACCCACTCATGGGAAAGGCTGCGGGAGTAAACCCTGAGGACAAATCCGGAGCTGGAGTCTCTAAGGCAGTCCGACATTGCCTGCGACCACACTGCTGCCAAGTTGTATTGGCCCTTGCCCTTCCCTTGGACAACATTGGTGGCGTGGAGAGGAGAGACACGCTGCATGGGCAACTGCCGGTCTTCCAATCAACCTTTCCCAGGCCTGCGCTCTGGAGAGGGTGCAGATCCGTGGTCTCACAAGACTAACGGATGCCACACACAACACTTGTTATACCTCTGACTTCTCAAGGCAAAGTTCCAGCCTGCGCTTATTGAGGAAAAACCTGACTACTCTTAGCACTGACCCATTCACAAAATGGTCACTCCAATAATGGGTGCTCTGTTTGCACCCTGCTTCTTTACATTGGCCACTGCCAGGTGCCTAAGGGATCTTTATGACTGCAGCCTGCGGAAAAGTTCTGAAAGGTCCTGAGCTCTTTTAAACTTCGCACATCTTCACTAATGGAAGGTCTCTTGCGATAATCGTAGCCCGCCGAAAATTTCAACAGGAATACGTTACAACTGGCTCAAGTTCCTGGCCCTCACATCGTCTTTTACCAGCTACTGTTCACTGAAACTGGTTATGCAAGTAGAAAAGATGGTAAAGGCATCACACCAGAGGACATGCTTTTTAAAGTTAGAGAGGAGAGAATTTATTTCAAGTAATGAGGCTGTGTGGAATGGGTTCTTCATCTGTCCTGATGAAGGGTCTCATCCTGAAATGTCCACTGTTTATTCCTTTCCATACACGCCACCTGACCTGCCAACCTTCTCCAGCATTTTCTATATGTTGCTCTGGATTTCCATAATTTGCAGAATCCCTTCGTGTTTATGAATTGCTATCTCTATTAGTGTCACTTACAGAAATATGCCCAAACTTGGAGAAAAAAGGCCACAGCTAGCTAACCTCCTGAAAACAATTTGTAAAAAAGACCTATTATCAAGTAACTTAGGATTAAAGTTTAGACCAGGCAAAGCACTTGTGCTTGATCCATCATGCTACCCATCTCAATTTTTGACATCATTTTTCAGCAACACTTCAGTAAGAAAATCGCGAATGTCACTCAACCCTTTAAGGAGAGAGGGAGGCAAAAGACAGGAAATTATAGGACACTTAGTGGTTGGCAAGATGTTAGAGTCCATTATTTAGAATGAAGTTTCAGGGTACTTGGAGGCACATGATAAAGCAGGTCAAAGCCAACATGGCTTCCTACAGTGGAAATCTTGCTTGACAAATCTGTTGGAATTCTTTGTGGAAATAACAGGCAGGAGAGACAAAGGAGAGTCAGTAGATGCTGGGTAACACATTAAAAGTATGGCTGAAGCAGGATCAATGAAGGGGAATGAACAGTTGATATCCTGGGCCAAGACCCTTCACTAGAAAGGAAGGGGAAAGAAGTGGCAAATCGCATAACTAGGGCTATGGATAGGGCTTTAAACTAAGTAGCAGGGGGGTGGGTTCAACAGATTAGAGAAATATGGATAAAGTCGAAAAGTGTGGATAAAGATGAAGTAAAAGCAGAAGTTAAAAAAGAGAAAAGTAAGGGTGGAGTGAAGAAAAGTCAAGTGCAAAACAAACAAAGATTTCTAGATTTTAAAAGCACAATGAGTGTAAGGGCACTTTTTCTGAATGCCTGTAGTATTCGAAACAAGGTCAATGAACTTGTGGCACAAATCAGCGTAAAGGGGTATGATTTAGTGGCCATTACAGAAACGTGGTTGCAGGGTGGAGAGGACTGGGAATTAAATATCCAAGGATATTAGGTAATATGGAAGGATAGGCAGGAAAGTAAGGGAGGGGGGATAGCACACTTAATTAAGGTTGAGATCAGAGCAATAATGAGAAACGATATAAGATCTAACCTATAAGCAGCAGAATGTTGAATTTACCTGGGTGGAGATTAAGAATACTATGGGGAAATAGATCACTGGAGGGAGTATTCTATAGGTCATCAAATAATAACATTACAATGGCACAGGCAATAAACAGAGAAACATCTGAGGCATGTAAGAATGAAACAGCAGTTATCGTGGAGGGCTTTAACTTGCACATAGATTGGGTGAATCAAATTGGTTGAGGTAATGGGGAGATGGCAGTATAGATTCGGCAAAGGCAGATCCTGTTTGACAAACTTACCGAAGATCTTTGAGGATATAATAAGCTCAGTGGGTAGAGGGGAAGAGGTGGACATTATTTACTTGGATTCCCAGAAGGCATTTGATAAGGTGTCACATAAAAGACTTTTCCATAAGATAAAGATGCATGGAGTTGGGGGTGATGTATTAGCATGAATAGAGGGTTGTTTAACCGATAAAAAGCAGTTAGTTGGGATACATGGGTGTTTCTCTGGTTGGCAATCAGTGGTGAGCGGTGTGCCACAGGGGTTGGTGTTGGGCCCATAACTGTTCACGATATATATTAACGATCTGGAAGAGGGTACCGTGTATAGTGTATCTAAATTTATTGATGATATTAAATTATGTGGAAAAACAAATTGTGGAGAGGATATGGAGAGTCTGCAGAGAGATATGGATAGGTTAAGTGAGTGGGCAAGGGTCTGGCAGATGGAGTACAATGTTGGTAAATGCAAGGTCATCCACTTTGGAAGGAAAAATGGAATATCAGATTATTATCTAAATGTTAAAAGATTCCAGCATACTGCTGTGCAGAAGGGTTTGGGAGTGTTTGTGCATGAATCGCAAGAGGTTGGCTTGCAAGTATCATAGGCTATCAAGATGGCAAATGGAATGTTGGCCTTCATTGCTAGAGGGATTGAATTTAAGAGCTACAACTGTATAGGGTACTGGTGAGGTTGCATCTGGAGTATTGCGTGCAATTCTGGTCTCCTTACTTGAGGAAAGATCTACTGGATTTGGAGATGGTGCAGAGGAGAATCACCAGGTTGATTCCAGAGATGAGGTGGTTACACTATGAGGAGAGATTGAGTTGCCTGTACTCATGGGAATTCAGAAGAATGAGAGAAGATCTTATAGAAACATATAAAATTATGAAAGGGATAGATAAGATAGAGGCAGGAAAGTTATTTCCACTGGTAGGTGAGATTAGAATTTAGGGACATAACCTCAAGATTCAGGGAGTAAATTTAGGATGGAGATGAGGAAGAAATTCTTTTCCCAGACAGTGGTGAATCCGTGAAATTCTCTGCAAGGAAGCAGTGGAGGCTACTTCAGCAAATATATTTAACACAAGGTTAGATAGATTTTTGCATGGTAGGGGAATTAGGGTTATGAGGAAAAGGCAGGTAGGTGGAGATAAGTTCATGGTCAGACCAGCCATGATCTTATTGAATGGCGGAGCAGGCTCATTGGGCCAGATGGCCTACTCCTGCTCCTATTTCTTATGTTCTTATCTGTGTCTGCACTCCTTCCCTCCCTCCCCCATTCCAAATACAGCCTGACCATTGCTTTATAAAGCCTTAGCTTTGCATCCTTGCTTTTATAATCTATCCTCTCAAACTGAATGCTATCACTGTATTTTTCTTAATTACCACCAAATTAACCTGCAAGTTAACCTTTAGGACTCCCAAGTCCTTATACACCTCTGCTTTCTGAATTCCATCAACTACACTGCTCTGTCATCAATGTATTTTATTAGCTCTTTGAAAAATGTAATTAAAGCTGTATGGACTATCTTTTACTAATCCCTGCCTTTCCAAGTATAACATAATCCTGTTCCTCAGACCTTTATTTCCAATATTAACCCCACCACTGAAAAGCTAACCTCCTCAATGCGGGAGAAACCAGGCAGATGGCCTTGTGAAGCACCCACGTTCATTCTTCAGTGGTGACCCTGACGTTCCAGTTGCTTGTCACTTTAATTCACCAAGCCACTCCCACTCTGAGATTTTTGTCTATGGTCTCCTGTGGTATTTTAATGAGGTCCAATGCCAGTTTGAATTACAGCTACTGATGCACAGCATGTCCTTGCTCCTGAAAAACAGCAAGCTGCTAACAAGCTGTATCTCTCTGTCGGCTGAGAGCAACAATATAGTGTACTTGTGAATGGCATCTTGGTGTTCAATGAGAACATCAAAATGATCTCTGCTGGCTCACTGTTGTTCCTTTGGAGCTTTAAGCTACTGACCCATGGCAGAGAGCAGTCTTCCAGATGGTTCGTGGTGACACTGCTCACTCAGAGATGGTCGGTGTGGCATCAATCTCTGTCACAACAGCAGCTGCCATCAGAACACTAGCAGCTTACTACTGATCCTCTGAAAAGATGAAAAGATCTGAAAAGGCATGAATGTGTATCTAAGTTTCATTTTTACTTTAAGTGAGGCTTGTCCTTATAACCTGGTGGTGTAATGACATTTGGCATTCTCATACTTTTATGTATAACTTGTAATGAATTGTTTAAACAAAGAATGCTTAATCAAACAATATATTCACAATATAACAGATATTACCAAAATATTAAATAAACAACACAATGCTCCTCCCTGCTTAGCTATAAACTCCAACTCAATATAGAATGCTTTTCAACTGTATACTATATAAAACAATTTCAATAGAGACATCCACAGCATAGTAAATTTTAAATTGTCCCACTTAGGCCTGAAGATTTAATCACTGTGGAGGATTTCTTACTCTTGAGGGATAATGTCTTTTCTAAGGATGGGTCACTCAGCTTGGCAGGAGTGACTTGCGGCTGTGAAACAATCTCAGATTCTGGGGCTCCCTCTGTGGTGATTATAGGAGTCAATTCTGGGACTGCAGGAAGTAGTTCTGACAGCTCTGAACACCTTTCTTCTCCTTTATTCTTTCTTTTTCACGATCTCTTAGCATTTTCTGGACATGTTGGTATTTTGAAAAGTGTGTGACAAGCTGTTTGATCTGCTGATCTATCCCAGGCCACCAGTCAAAGCTTCAAGACAATGCTTTCAGTTTGACCATGGCTAGATGACCGACACGTAGCTCCTCCAACACTTTAGCTCTCATCTTGGATGGTGCAACAACTCTTAATTCCTATATAAAGCAACCTCCTTCAAGGGCAAGTTCATTTTGGCACTAGTAAAAATGTGGGAGCTGGAACTTCTGCTACAAATGTCAGCCATTTTAAGTGGCCATGTAGACATGAGACAGTGTGTGGTCTTTCCTGGTTTCTGTTTGAATCATCTCTGCCATAATAGGAAGGCTTTTGATTTGTATTAAGGAGAATATGTCCAGAGGAGAGTTCTCATTTGTAAATTTTTCAGTTATTTCCTTTTTCAAGGGTAAATGAGGCAATCCATCAGCACTTCTATGATTAGCTGTCCTCTTGAATTCAGTCTTGGAATTATGTCCTCCAAGAAACAGAGCCCATGTTTGCAATCATGCAGCTGCTGTTAGTGGAACCTCCTTCTGCGGATTGAAAATGGACACTAGTGGTTGATAGTAATGAGGGTAAACTCTCTCCCATACAAGTACTGGTTGAAATGTTTTACACCCCAAACCAGTCTCAAGGCCTCATTGTCAATCTGTTTGTAATTTTTCTCTGCAGCAGTAATGGAATGTGATGCAAAGGCTATGGGCCATTCACTCTCATTACTCATAACATGAGACATGACCGCACCTGTCCCATCAGGTGGGGTGTCACAGGCAAGATCATAGTGGTGCTAGCAGTGTCTGATGTCACCATTTCCTTTACCTTTTGGAAAGCTACTTCACATTGCTTTCTCCATTGTCACTTCTTCCCGATCTGTAGTAATGTGTTCGAAGGGTAGAGCACAGTAGCCAGGTTTGGCAGAAATCTGTTATAATAATTAAAAAGGTCCTAAAATGGACCACAATTGTGACATATCCCTTGACCTTGGGGCATTTCCCACTGCCTGAATTTTCTCAGCATGCTTGTGTAATTCTTGTGCGTCAATGGTGTGACCATAGTAAGTAATGGTTGGTTTAAAGAATTCACCCATCGCATCATGCTCTGAGCTCATAATCTTTCAATCTTTTTAACACTGTCTTGAGACTTTGGACTCCTGATGAAGGGTTTTGGCCCGAAACGTCGTCACTACCTCCTCCCATAGATGCTGTCTGGCCTGCTGAGTTCTGCCAGCATTTTGTGTTTTTATTACTTGAGACTTTGGAGATGTTTCTTGTCATCCAGGTAACACTGAGTGCATGGGCAAGCTTACAGCATCTGGTCCATAGCTATCTGCCAGGGTGCAAGTGCAGATTCTATTCCCAAAATAAGCCTATTATAATGATAAAGCTCTTTTGCAAGCCTTTATGGTGAGAAACACTTCAGACACTTCTCCCATCTCCATATGTAGGTACACTTCAACTTAGTCCACTTTGCTGAGGTGTTTCCTTCTAGAAAGGTATTCTCTATCCTGGGCAAAGGGTATTGATCTTCTTTCAGTTCTGGTTTGATGGTGACCTTAAAATCACCACACATCCTGATAGATCCATTCTTTTTGGTTACTGGATTGGGTGTTGCCCATGGGCTCCACTCAACCTTGGAAAGAAATTCTTCAGCCTTCATGCGATCTTGCTCACTGCCTACTTTATCATGGATGGTATCATGAACCAGGAAGGATTTGCAAAACCTGGGGGCAGTATTTTCATTTATCACTGTTTCGCTGTTGATATGTTTAAGTGTTCCAATGCCATCCTTGAACACTGCTGTGACATCATCCAGTATGTTTCCTGATTCACTTTTAGCCAACTCCATTGCAGGGGATGTGGCATGCAAATGGTGGATGTATTCCAACTTAATGTAGTCGTCTCCAGCACTCACATCCCCATAATGGTAGCACTTCTGTTTTTTACCACAGAGAACCCAATGTGACCAGTTGGTTGTTGTATTTCACTGTTACAAACGCCATTCCCACAGGAGTTATATTTTGTCCAGTTCTTTGTTGGCTATCTGCACATTCCAGTTTAGTATGTTTGAAATGCCATTCAAACTCAAATTGTGGAATGACTGAAACAGCTGTGCCAATGTTCAATTCCATTTTAATTAATTTGCCATTCACTTCTGGTGTAAGCCATATTGTTTGTCTCATGTTAGTTTTCACATTTTAAATCTAAAGGCTACTACATCTTGTGTCACGCTCATCACTATCAGGTTTTTCATCAACAGCTTGCAGATCGGTGCTCTTGTTGAAATTGCAACTTGACGTTTTATCTTTTTCTCTTCCTTGTGCAGTCCATTAATTTTTGTCTGCCCAGCATACTCTTTGTATGTGTCCAATTTTGTTGCATTTTCTGCAAGTTAAACCTGCATTGTTCTGGTGTATTTGAGCCCTGTAACAATAGAAACATAGAAACATAGAAAATAGGTGCAGGAGTAGGCCATTCGGCTCTTCGAGCTTGCACCACCATTCAGTATGATCATGGCTGATTATCCAACTCAGAACCCTATACCTGCTTTCTCTCCATACCCCCGATCCCTTTAGCCACAAGGGCCATATCTGTAACTTCCTCTTAAATATAGCCAATGAACCGGCCTCAACTGTTTCCTGTGGCAGAGAATTCCACAGATTCACCACACTCTGTGTGAAGAAGTTTTTCCTCATCTCGGTCCTAAAAGGCTTCCCCTTTATCCTTAAACTGTGACCCCTCGTTCCGGACTTCCCCCAACATTGGAAACAATCCCTGCATCTAGCTTGTCCAATTCCTTTAGAATTTTATACGTTTCAATAAGATCCCCCCTCAATCTTCTAAATTCCAATGAGTATAAGCCTAGTCGATCCAGTCTTTCTTCATATGAAAGTCCTGCCATCTCAGGAATCAATCTAGTGAACCTTCTTTGTACTCCCTCTATGGCAAGAATGTCTTTCCTCAGATTAGGGGACCAAAACTGCACACAATATTCTAGGTGCGGTCTCACCAAGGCCTTGTACAACTGCAGTAGAATCTCCCTGCTCCTGTACTCAAATCCTTTTGCTATGAATGCCAACATACCATTTGCCTTTTTCACCGCCTGCTGTACCTGCATGCCCACCTTCAATGACTGGTGTACAATGACACCCAGGTATCGTTGCATCTCCCCTTTTCCTAATCGGCCACCGTTCAGATAATCTGTTTTCCTGTTCTTGCAACCAGAGTGGATAACCTCACATTTATCCGCATTAAATTGCATCTGCCATGAATTTGCCCACTCACCTAACCTATCCAAGTCACCCTGCATCCTCTTAGCATCCTCCTCACAGCTAACACCGCCGCCCAGCTTCGTGTCATCCGCAAACTTGGAGATGCTGCATTTAATTCCCTCATCTAAATCATTAATATATATTGTAAACAATTGGGGTCCCAGCACTGAGCCTTGTGGTACCCCACTAGTCACTGCCTGCCATTCTGAAAAGGTCCCGTTTACTCCCACTCTTTGCTTCCTGTCTGCCAACCAATTCTCTATCCACATCAATACCATACCCCCAATACCGTGTACTTTAAATTTGCACACTAATCTTCTGTGTGGGACTTGTCAAAAGCCTTTTGAAAATCTAAATATACCACATCCACTGGCTCTCCTTTATCCACTCTACTAGTTACATCTTCAAAAAATTCTATAAGATTTGTCAGACATGATTTTCCTTTCACAAATCCGTGTTGACTTTGTCCGATGATTTCACCTCTTTCCAAATGTGCTGTTATCACATCTTTGATAACCGACTCTAGCATTTTCCCCACCACTGATGTCAGACTAACCAGTCTATAATTCCCCGGTTTCTCTCTCCATCCTTTTTTAAAAAGTGGGGTTACATTAGCCACCCTCTAATCCTCAGGAACTAATCCAGAATCTAAGAAGTTTTGAAAAATTATCACTAATGCATCCACTATTTCTTGGGCTACTACCTTAAGCACTCTGGGATGCAGACCATCTGGCCCTGGGGATTTTTCTGCCTTTAATCCCTTCAATTTACCTAACACCACTTCCCTACTAACATGTATTTCCCTCAATTCCTCCATCTCACTAGACCCTCGGTCCCCTACTATTTCCAGAAGATTAGTTATGTCCTCCTTAGTGAAGACAGAACCAAAGTAGTTATTCAATTGGTCTGCCATGTCTTTGTTCCCTATGATCAATTCACCTGTTTCTGACTGTAAGGGACCTACATTTGTCTTGACCAATCTTTTTCTTTTCACAGATCTATAAAAGATTTTACAGTCAGTTTTTATGTTCCCTGTCAGCTTTCTCTCATAATCTGTTTTCCCTTTCCTAATTAAGCCCTTTGTCCTCTTCTGCTGGACTCTGAATTTCTCCCAGTCCTCAGGTGTGCTGCTTTTTCTGGCTAATTTATATGTTTCTTCCTTGGACTTGATACTATCTCTAATTTCCCTTGTCAGCCATGGGTGCACTACCTTTCCTGGTTTATTCTTTTGCCAAACTGGGATGAACAATTGTTGTAGTTCATCCATGCGATCTTTAAATGCTTGCCATTGCATATCCACCGTCAACCCTTTAAGTATCATTTGTCAGTCTATCTTAGCTAATTCACGTCTCATACTTTCAAAGTTACCCTTCTTTAAGTTCAGAACCTTTGTTTCTGAATTAACTATGTCACTCTCCATCTTAATGAAGAATTCCACCATATTATGGTCATTCTTACCCAAGGGGCCTCGCACGACAAGATTGCTACCTAACCCTTCCTCATTGCTCAATACCCAATCTAGAATGGCCTGCTCTCTAGTTGGTTCCTCGACATGTTGGTTCAGAAAACCATTCCGCATACATTCCAAGAAATCCTCTTCCTCAGCACACTTACCAATTTGGTTCACCCAATCTATATGTAGATTGAAGTCACCCATTATAACTACTGTTCCTTGATTGCACGCATTTCTAATTTCCTGTTTAATGCCATCCCCAACCTCACTACTACTGTTAGGTGGGCTGTACACAACTCCCACCAGCGTTTTCTGCCCCTTAGTGTTATGCAGCTCTACCCAACCCGATTCCACATCCTCCAGGTTAATGTCCTTCCTTTCTATTGCGTTAATCTCCTCTCTAACCAGCAATGCTACCCCACCTCTTTTTCTTTCCTGTCTATCCTTCCTGAATATTGAATATCCCTGGATGTTGAGCTCCCATCCTTGGTCACCCTAGAGCCATGTCTCTGTGATCCCAACTGTATCATATTCATCAATAACTATCTGCACATTCAATTCATCCACCTTGTTATGAATGCTCCTTGCATTGACACACAAAGCCTCCAGGCTTGTTTTTACAACACTCTTAGCCCTTATACAATTATGTTGAAAAGTGGCCCTTTTTGCTTTTTGCTCTGGATTTGCCTGCCTGCCACTTTTACTTTTCACCTTACTACGTTTTGCTTCTACCCTCATTTTACACCCCTCTGTCTCTCTGCACTTGTTCCCATCCCCCTGCCACATTAGTTTAAAGCCTCCTGAACAGCAGTAGCAAACGCTCCCCCTAGAACATTGGTTCCAGTCCAGCCCAGTTGTTCAGCCAGACCAGTTTCTATTTCAATGTTGCAATTTTGTTCATGCTCACTTTCATTCCTAACTACAACTCACTTGCGTCTCTGACTGCTGTTTCCATTGATACAGTTATTTCAACAGCTCTAAGTATAAGTTGTGCTTCAGTTAGAAGCAGTTTTTGAATGTTTTCTTGTAAGATTCCACAAACTAAATGATCTCTCAGTGCAACATTAGACCATCCCTGAATTAACAATGCTCAGCTAACTTCTTCAATTCAGCCATGTATGCTGAAATTGACACCCCCTACTTTGATTCTGCTAAGGAAACCTAAATCATTTTGCAATCAACAATGGCTTTGGTTCAAAATTTCATGCATTACTTTCAGGATATCAGCAAAGCTCATTTTGGCTGGCTTGGTTGGAACAGCTAAACCTGTAAGCAAACTATAACACAATGCGCTCAGTAAAATTGGCACTCACTTTTCATTGGCTATTTATTTGCTTCAAATTACTGCTCAATTCACTCAGTATTCAGCTATCTTTTGTGTAATTAACCATATAACAATAACAGCACGGAAGCAGGCCATCTCAGCCTTTCTAGTCCATGCTGAATGCTTACTCTCACCTAGTTCCACCGACCTGCACTCAGTCCATAACCCTCCATTCCTTTCCTGTCCATATACCTATCCAATTTTACTTTAAATGACAATATTGAACCTGCCTCTACCACTTCTACCGGAAGCTCGTTCCACACAGCTACCACTCTCTAAGTAAAGAAGTTGCCCCTCATGTTACCCCTAAACTTCTGCCCCCTAACTCTCAACTCATATCCTACTGTTTGAATCTCCCCTACTCTCAATGGAAAAAGCCTATCCACATCAACTCTATCTATCCCCCTCATAATTTTAAATAGCTCTATAAAGTCCCCCCTCAACCTTCTATGCTCCAAAGAATAAAGACTTAACTTGTTCAACCTTTCTCTGTAACTTGAACACATCTATCTTTCTGATGTCACCAGCCATTTCTGCTTTTTCATTTTATTTATGATTATTGCCACTCAGTACTCACTGTTTATAAACCTGTGAATTTTAACTCAACCATGTCTCTTTTCCCCTACGAAGAGACATGTGCTGCGGTGCTTTTTACAAAAAACCTCAAATGTCTTGCTGTGCTTCAACAGGTAGTAAGTTGTCTCAATTTCATTTAAAACTTGCTCATCTCCAGTGTTATGTTTTGTAACTTTAAAACATAAAACCAATTAAAAAGAAACACGGAGCCGGGAATGCTTGTTTTAATTTTGTTTTTATTTTAGGCGAGGTTCACCCTTATGATGTAGTGGCGTGATAATGTATGCCATTCACGTACTTTTACATATAGCCTGTAATGAATTACTTAAAAGAACAAAAGATATTTAATTAAACAATATATTTACAATATAACTCAAACACTACTGAAAGATTAAATACACAACAGGAGGGTATCTGTCCCCTGTGTTGGTTACAAGTGTATTCCTTACTCCTTCCTTTTGCATTCAGTGAAGTAGTTCTAACAGTTTGCTAACCACATAGTTGTGAATCAGTATTGTTACAACATTTCCCTCATTGTCTTTTTTATAAATGCCTGGGGCAATGCAAATGCACAGCAACTCTTTGCCCATTGTCCCAGGATTTGCCTCACCCATGCACTCTGCTGCCCTTTTCGTGCTGCACTCCTGCCGCAAAACTGATCAGTACCCATTCCTGAAGTGATCCCATGGCAAGTTAGGTGCAATAATGCTCTGCATTCTTCTTTGTCATCATCTTCCTCTTCCTTGTCTTTCTCTAGCATCACATTTGCTCCTTGTGCTTCTGCTTATCGTTCTCCATTTCGGAGCAGGGCAAAATAGGTGGTAGTTCAATGTTTAGCAATTACAAAACAGAAGATAATTTATTTGCAAACTGTGGCAAAAAAGCCTTCTTTGATACAAACAGTACAGATATTAAGAGTGTTGGCCAGAAGAAACTTCAGTCTGATCAAGGACAGGGGAAGCAGATCAGCCAGTTGTCTTTGTTTCCCCCGTTTTCATGGACTCTGAACAGTTTCTTGCTCTTGGATAATCTAATCAGAGCAACTGAATGTGGGCACAGGAAGCTTCAGGTAATGATCTGCTAAACCTGAGACCATTCTCAAACAAGTAGCCATTTGTTATGTAAAGGGAATGGACTCTGAACTGATCCTTGCTCTGGGACAATCTAATCAGAGCAATAAACCTGAGACCATTCTCAGAGGAGTAGGTACTTGTTATGTAAAATGCCAGACCAGCAATCAGTAATCTTGTTAAGACTCTGCCTGGGTTGCCTCATTTAACTGGTTTGGACCAGTCAGAGTGTAAAGACACAAATACACAAGGCAGGGGTGGGCAGAGCCATGAAACAATGTTGGTTGTAGCCCTGCACAATGATAAGTAAGAAGGTGACCTTGAGCCATTGGGATGGAGATCTAGTGGTTCAATTTGTGAGGAACAGTGTAAGACTCAGGAGCTCCAAATAGGCAGGGGTGATAACTCTCCAGCAGTCAGAGGCCAACCATCACGGAGAAGGAGGACCCCATGGACACGTGGAGATCGAGGCCACGAGGAACACCTGGCCAACGCAGACTCCTTGCCGGGTATTATCCTTTTCTCTTCATTGATTGTTCATGGACTGTCAGGGAATTCTAGTAGGGTGCACACAGAGACAGTTTGTGAACCCACGTGCTTCTAGTTGAAACAATAAAAGTTACTTGTCGGTAACTACAGATTCTCTGTGCCTCACTGATCATTATCACAAGGGGTGATTCTTTTAACAAGAGGATGTCTACAGTCAATCAGTTCATAGTGGTGGAGTTTCTACAACGGAATTCCAAAAAAGAAACATTTCCCCTATCTACTTTAATAGTTACATCATCCAACAGATTAATCAAACATCTTCCCTTTAATAAATTAATGCTGACTCTGCACAGGCTTATTAGTCTTTTCAAAGTACTATTGCCTCTTTCATTATCTATTTCATCATTTTCCTTGCACAGCTGTCAGGTTAACAAGAAGTTTATCTCTCTTCATCCTTAATGGGGTATAATATCCACAGGAATATTTCTAGAAACTACAGATGACAATAGAGCATCTGCTACCTTTGAAATATTTTCCCCAGTCATCAGGTCTTTGAGTAGATTTCCAAGTGCTTCCAATGGATCTCTTAACATTTTGAGTAATAGTTCCTTCAGTTTGTCATTCTCGCTGGACACTTCAATCTCTGATATATTCATTGGGTTTCAAATGTTTCCTTCTTTGAAAACAGACACAAATGTTTAAATCCTTGCTATTTCCTGTAAAATTTACTCTCGCCCAACCTTTTCTTTCTAGTGCACTATAAAAGTTTTTACAGACTGTTTTATATTTCTCAGCAATCTACTCTCACATTCTACCTTGTCTTTCTTTATTAATATTTTAATCCTGCTTTGCTGAGTTACTAAATGCTCCCAGTTCTCAGGCCTACAGCTTTTTTAGACAACTTTACAAGCCTCTTCCTTTGATGTAATACTATCCTTCATTTTTCTTCTCAGACACAGATTTATTACTTTACCTTTTGGGTTTTGTGCCTTTCAAGAACAGACTTCTGAAACAAATGCTTTTTTTAAAAAAATGCTGCCAATTGCGTGATCACTGTTACACCTTTCAATATCTTCTCCTAATCAACAGCTAGCAAAGTTCAAAGTAAAGTTATTATCCAAGTACATACATGTCACTGTATACAATCCCAAGATTCATTTTCTTGTGGGCATACTCAAAAAATCCATAGTAGAATAATAACCATAATATAATCAATGAAAGGCTGCATCAACTTGGATTTTCAGAGTGCAAAAGACAACAATGTTCAAATACAAAAATAAAGAAATAATAATAATAATAATAATAATAATAATAATAATAATAATAATAATAATAATAATAATAATAATAATAATAATAATAATAATAATAATAATAATAATAAAATAAGCAATAAATATTGAAAACATGAGATGAAGATTCCTTGAAGGTGAGTCCATAGGTTGTGGGAACATATCAATGATGTGGCAAGTGAAGTTGAGTGAAATTATCCCCTTTGGTTCAACAGCATGGTGGTTGAGGGGTAATGACTGTTTCTGAACTTGGTGGTGTGAATCCTGAGGCTCCGGTACCTTCTTCCTGATAGCAGCAGTGAGAAGCGAATATGTCCTGATGATGGGTGCTGCTTTTCTGCGACAACACTTAGTGTAGATGTGCTCAGTGGTGGCCAGGGCCTTTATCCATGATGGACAGGGCTGTATTCAGTAGTCATAGGATTTTCCATCCGGGGGCATTGGTGTTTCCATGCCAGGCTCTGATACAGCTAATCAATATACTCTCCACTGCAGATCTAGAGAAGTTTGTCAAAGTTTTATATGTCATGCTGAACCTTTGGAAACTCTTTAGGAAGCAGTGTGTTGGGCCCAGGACAGATCCTCTGAAATAATAACACCAAGGAATTTAAAGTTGCTAACCCTCTCCACCTCTGATCCTCTGACGGGGACTGGCTCATGGACTTCAGGTTTCCTCTTTCTGAAGTCAACAATCAACTCCTTGATATTGCTGACTTTGAGTAAGATGTTGTTGTTAGGGCACCACTCAGCCAGATTTTAAATCTCCCTCTAATATGCTGATTCATTAACCCCATTGATTCTGCCTACGACAGTGGTGTTGTCAGCAAACTTGAAAATGGCATTGGAGCTGTGCTTAGCCTCACAGTCATAAATAAAAAAATGAGTAGGGCGGGGGCTGGGCACTTAGCCTTGAGCTGCACCTGTGCTAATGGAGATTGTGGAGGAGATGTTTCCAATCCAAACTGATGGGTCTTCAAGTGAGGAAATCAAGGATCCCATTGTACAAGGAGGTATTGAGGCAAAGATCATGGAGCTTATTGATTAGTTTTGAGGGAATAATGGAATTGAATACTGAGCTGTAGTCAATAAAGAGCATCCTGGTGTATGCGTCTTTGCTGTCCAGGTGTTCCGGGGTTGAGTGAAGAGCCAATGAGATGGTATCTGCTCTGGACCTGTTGCTCCAGTAGGCAAATTGGAGTGGATCTAAATTGCTTTTGAGGCAGGAGTTGATAGGTTTCATCAACAGCTTCATTCACTGCGGATGTAAGAGCTCCTGTCTTTGAGGCAGTTTACCACATTCCTCTTAGACCAGTAAAATTGAAGCCTGCTTGAAGCATATAGGTACCTCAGACTGCCAAAGCAAGAGCTTAAAGATTTCAGTGAACACTCCAGCCCGTTGATTAGCACAGATCTTTAGTACCTGGTCAGGTACACCATCTGGGCCAGATGCTTTGCATGAGTTCACCCTCCTGAAGACAGCTCGCACGTCAGCATCAGAGTCTGAAATGACAGTATCATCGAGAACTGTGGGAATTTCTGATGGCTCCTCCATGTTTTGTTGGTCAAAGTGAGCAGAGGAAGCATTAAGCTCATCTGGACGCGAAGCCCTGTTTTTGCCTATGTCACTTGATTTAACTTTTTAAGAGGTGATGTTATTCAAGCCATGCCACAACTGCCAAGCATCCTTTATTGATTCAAGTTCAGTCTGGAAAAGCCACATCACTCATGAGATGGCTTTCCGGAGATCACACCCGGACCTCCTGGAACGTTCTTAGGAATAAGCACTGTCGATGTTTCGGGCCGAGACCCTTCATCAGGACTAACTGAAAGGAGAGATACTAAGAGATTTGAAAGTAGTGGGGGGGAGGGGGAAATGCGAAATGATAGGAGAAGACCGGAGGGGGTGGGATGAAGCTAAGAGCTGGAAAGGTGATTGGCAAAAGTGATACAGAGCTGAAGAAGGGATAGGATCGTGGGACGGGAGACCTCGGGAGAAAGAAAGGGGGAGGGGGAGCACCAGAGGGAGATGAAGAGCAGGCAGAGTGATGAGCAGAGAGAAAAAAAAAACAACCAATTAAATATGTCAGGGATTGGGTAAGAAGGGGAGGAGGGGCATTAACGGAAGTTAGAGAAGCCAATGTTCATGCCATCAGGTTGGAGGCTACCCAGCTGGTATATAAGGTGTTGTTCCTCCAACCTGAGTGTGGCTTCATCTTGACAGTAGAGGAGGCCATGGATAGACATATCAGGATGGGAATGGGACGTGGAATTAAAATGTGTGGCCACTGGGAGATCCTGCTTTCTCTGGTGGACAGAGCGTAGGTGTTCAGCGAAACGGTCTCCCAGTCTGCGTCGGGTCTCACCAATATATAAAAGGCCACACCGGGAGCACCGGACGCAGTATACCACACCAGCTGACTCACAGGTGAAGTGTTGCCTCACCTGGAAGGACTGTCTGGGGCCCTGAACGGTAGTGAGGGAGGATGTGTAAGGGCAGGTGTAGCACTTGTTCTGCTTACAAGGATAAGTGCCAGGAGGGAGATCGGTGAGAAGGGATGGGGGGGGGGGGGGGGGAACGAGTGGACAAGGGAGTCGTGTAGTCGTGATCCCTGCAGAAAGCAGAAAGTGGGGGGGAGGGAAAGATGTGTTTGGTAGTGGGATTCCGTTGGAGGTGGTGGAAGTTACAGAGAATTATACGTTGGACCTGGAGGCAGGTGGGATGGTAGGTGAGGACAAGGGCAACCCTATCCCGAGTGGGGTGGCAGGCAGATGGGGTGAGGGCAGATGTGCGGGAAATGGGAGAGATGCGTTTGAGAGCAAATACTGCGTCCGGTGCTCCCGGTGTGGCCTTTTATATATTGGTGATTCCCGACGCAGACTGGGAGACCATTTCGCTGAACACCTATGATCAGTCCACCAGAGAAAGCAGGATCTCCCAGTGGCCACACATTTTAATTCCACGTTCCATTCCCATTCTGATATGTCTATCCATGGCCTCCTCTACTGTCAAGATGAATCCACACTCAGGTTGGAGGAACAACATCTTATATACCGGCTGGGTAGCCTCCAACCTGATCGCATGAACATTGACTTCTCTAACTTCCATTAATGCCCCTCCTCCCCTTCTTACCCCATCCCTGACATATTTAGTTGTTTGTTTTTTTCTCTCTCTCTGCCCATCACTCTGCCTGTTCTCCATCTCCCTGTGGTGCTCCCCCCTCCCCCTTTCTTTCTCCCGAGGCCTCCCGTCCCATGATCCTTCCCCTTCTCCAGCTCTGTATCACTTTCTCCAATCACCTTTCCAGCTCCTAGCTTCATCCCACCCCCTCCAGTCTTCTCCTATCATTTTGCATTTCCCCCTCCCCCCACTACTTTCAAATCTATTATTATCTCTCCTTTCAGTTAGTCCTGACGAAGGGTCTCAGCCCGAATAGTCGACAGCGCTTCTCCCTATAGATGCTGTGGTGAACTAGATATACCTGTCTGGACTGCTCCTGTGGTTCCTCCCACAGACCCCTGTATAAAGGCTACTGTGGCCTGTTGCCCTGCCTCATTCCCCAGGATGTAGTGTTGTTCATTCTTCCAGTCAATAAAAGCCGATACCTCGCTTCCTACGTCTCAGCGTGAGTTATTGATGGTGCATCAGATGCTGCCTGGCCTGCTGTGTTCCACCAGCATTTTCTGTGTGTTGTTTGAATTTCCAGCATTTGCAGATTTCCTCGTGATTGCTCTGTAACATTCTTAGTCACCGGATTTGAATGCCTCCTTTGGAAATTGCCAATCTTATGGTTCATCCAGGACTTCTGGATGGGGAAGACACTGAATGACCTTGTGGTCAGAGATTGCAGTGCCCTCACGTTTCCTATGTTTTGGTTTAAGACCCAGGTTTCACATTTAACCAGATAACTTTAAACTCAATTTATTATTTTATTATATTATCAGCACTCTTCCCCAATATCTAAATTTCTGCACTAATTTCAGTATGACAGTGCACACATTTAGAAAAAACTGTAAAATTTTGGCCCAGGATGGTAAAATAGTATCAAATCTATCAGCAGGCAGATTGAACATTTAACATGTATTGTTACAGTTTGTACCCAAGCACATGACATTGTGCATAAATGCTGTAAAATAAGCTGATTTAAACACATGATTTAAAGGAATATCATTACTTTAATTGCATACAGAATTCCAATACTATGGTTTATGGTTAACTATAGGGTCAGGGAAACATTGACGAAAATTATCCCATTAAAGAGAATGAACTTTGAATGAGCCATATCATCATGATCATCATATCAGGAATAATTTTAGCAAGAATATTTGCCATATTCCCCTGAAACGTTTGAAGAATGTCTGAATAGGAACCTCCTTATAAACATCATAAATCAATTCTATCTTAAAGCTTCAGACAATTCCAGACCATCTATAATTGGCTATTTCTATAAAATATCAATATTAGGTATTTCTATTGGCTAAAAAATAAAACTTTATCCTCATGGAGTCATTATGATAAGTAAAATACGTGCATTTAAGAGAAAATGAGGAGAAGGAAATAAGAAAAATCATTAACAGGGTGAGATTGAAGTAAAGTTCAAGAATGCACAAATGGAGATTTAGTTCTGTGTAGACAGATGGGGCTGAATGGTTTGTTTCTGTGCTTAAATATCTTACCATTTAAATTAATGACTTGAATTCACATAAAAATTTAGGTAGCTATTTCTTTGCTATTTCCTTCTTTCCATTTAAGAATCATCTAAAAAGCGAATCGTTCAGCTGAGATTTGTATGCACAACATTATTAATATATGCTCTCTTTCTACTGTTTCACTGTACATGTTTTAATTTGCTTCCATATTTCAATCACACATAATGTCCACCAACATTGTAAAAACAAATTTCAACACACCCTGCTGGATCATGCTGGTCTGATCCAGAACACAGAAATGTAATTTTGAAGATTAATGGACATAGAATCTCTGCTAAGTGAATATAATTTAGCCTGGGCATTTGAGGATTATAGATTTAGGTTGGGCTCATTTTTAAACCAAGTAGCTCATAACATGGTCCCCTGTATTTTGTATGCAAGTTGCTGTTCTGCACACTACACGGAGTTCGCTCAACAGGGAAAGCCAATTAGGGTTGCTTGTCTTGCTGACAGCTGCTCTCACTTTTGATTCCCTTGAGTGGTACGAGAGTGAGCTTTCGAAAGAGAACCAGTGAGGGCTATACAATTGAACATGACATTTAACATTCGACAGCACCATTGCTCCTCCCAGCCTGATGAGACTAAAACTTTTCTTTATAATGTTTGCCTTTTAGTTGTCTTTGCCTCATACAAAGGCAGCACATTTTGCAAAGGCGTTCTTGTGTAGATATTGGACCCCAATTTACTTGGTCAAATGGTCTCATAGCCATTTTGGGCATATATCCAAAAATGCTAAAAAAAATAAGTCCCAAGTATTTGTCAGTATTGTCTATGATTGGGCATACAGATTTTATTGTTGAAACTATGAGCTATATTCTGATAATGAGGATAATGTGTATGCTATTTTCTACTTTACCTCAAAAGAGCAAAAAATTTGATTCTGTGTTGTTCTGGTTTAATCTCTTCCGCTATGTTGCCTAATCTATCTGCATGGAAATCCCTTTTCTCAAGCAGAAGTTGAATCATTAATTTAAAACATGTTAAAATAATACACAAAAGGTGAATCATGAGGCTAGTGCCTTGCCAGAAAGAATTAAAAGCAGGCTCTACTGTAAACTGCAAACCTGGAACAATTGAAAGTGCATTAATTGATGGTTTCACATCTCTTTCCCCACCCCAAGATTAAAGCAACCTGCAACTGAGTAACTCTTGAGGAATAAGTTAGTGAATTATAAATAAATATTACTATGTCTTTTGGCATGGTCTTTGCACTCACTGCCGCTGTATCCGGCTCCCACCGATTCCCAGTTATGTAAACTATATTTGCAGGCCCTTCTGCTTGGAGGTAAAGATAATAGAACTAAATACATTTACAGTTGCATAAGTGGTCACTGCTTTTAGCGACTTCTGTCTCCAATCGCAATGAAAGGCTGAGAAAGCTCCAGGTCCAAAGATATATAGGATGCCAAAAAATTATTGTCCTTCAGAGATATGACGTTTTATTTAAAACATATGTTATTTATACCTTCCGTGTCTGAGAAAGTTAAGCATTATTTGGAGGAGTAGCTGCTTCTATAAAATATTGTGAAATTAATACTGGAAATTTCAACAGAAAGGGGAATCTAGGATATCACTAAAACACTGGGGAGTTTATTTACAAAAAATATCAGCAGAGTATATGGGCAAAAGTGTAATTGATCAATGTGTGTAAAACTCAGTTGAGACGAATTGTCTTTATAATTAATGGTTTTAATCGAAATTATGTGAGTTGATGTTCTGTGAAATATTCAGCACTTGAAATTTAAAGCACTCATTGAATACCTCATATCACCTCAATATTAAATCATTTTAGGGCCCTTTTAAGCAAATTCACTATGTTATAAAACAGCTTAAAATCTTATAAGTACTAAAATGCCAGAGTAAAATCATAAAATGTTACAATTCATGCAGCATACAACATTACAGTGGTGGAGGGAGGGGTGGGGAGAATAGTGGGAGTTGGGTTGAAGTTCCCTGCAAGATAACTTTCTTTGTGAAATATTTACTTCACAAGCATACTAGACTAATTCAGAAAATATGACTAAAATGTTATATAATGTAGTAATGAATCAGTTAAAAGAGTTCTCTTTTGGCATTCTAACAAAAGTGTTATCCCTTTCAAATGCATGAGTCAATACCCTTTTAAAAGGAATATCATAGAAACCTTTTCATCATTGCTATCATACTGGTTTAAGAATTGATATTCAAATGAAGCTAACGAGTTCCAATTTTATTTTAAAACCTCATTTTGATAACAAACTTTCCTTTGCTGTTTGTAATTCCATTTCCTCTGCGAGCATATTGTGTTTGTACTTCATTGTTTTTATTTGTGAAGCCTCAGATTTCATAATCGAAAATGGTCTTGGCTGCATACTCATCTTTGTTCACACCTTGTTGGAAAATGTGTTGCTAATAACGACATTGCTGCTGAAATACAACGTTTCATGTGAAACTCACGCAGGGCAACTCTACATTCCTGCTCATCCTTCATTTAGAATTCATCATATAAATAGACACCCTCTCCAGTGAGAAGGCACACATTGCTGATACCACACAATGTCAGACACAGGAAGTTATACCAAAAGCCACAAAGTTTTTGACTACTGTGAGGAGGAATGCCCAACTTGCCTATGGCAACCACGAATTTTCCACATTAATTTTGATACTCTTTATATTGCAAACAGTGAATTGATTGTGATCACTTAATATTCAACTATTGTATCACTACTTATTCCTTCAGATTATTCAGACATTTCCGGAGTCTGTTTAAAGCAATTTTAAATTTATAGATACATGAATAACAAGACCACCAAGTGTAGGTAATCCCTTGATCTTTGTTCTGATTTCATTGAAAAGAGGTAAGTTTCATAACCCTTCTGAGTGGAACTTTTAACAACCATTTTGGTGCAAAGCTGATCAACCTTTTGCCTAATGTGGTCAAAGCTTCCTTGAAGTACAACTCTTGGAAATCTCTGAACCACAATTCCCCAAGGTAAGGAGGAGCAGATGGAATAGTGATAAGAACTTTGAGGCCGTGCATCAAGAGGACACAGAAGTTAAGATACATAAATCATAGAAGGAGTGCATCATGTCCCAACCAGCCACCCTGTTATGGACGAGCCTCTATTTCCCCCACTGTCTTTATTAGCCATATCCAAACAAATCAGGGTGGAAATGAGTCATCCCTGATCACAAGGACTGCCTCAGAACAATGTGGTGGGCCATCTGTTGCTGCCTGTAAGGATTCAGACGCAAAATTGAAATTAGTGTGACTTTGACTGGTCACCCAGGGAGAACTTAGCTCTGAATCTTCCACAGTTTTCATGTTCCTATGCAATTTTTCAGGATTAAACTTCCTCTCCAGCAATGCAGAGTGGAAGATGTCATAAGAACATAAAACATAGGATCAGAATTAGGCCATTTGTTCCATCGAGTCTACTCTGCCATTCCATCATGGCTGATTTATTATCCCTTTCAACCCCATTCTCTTTCCTTCTCCCCATAACCTTTGACACCCTGATCAATCAAGAACCTATCAACCTTTGCCTTAAATATACCATGCCCTGCCCTGCACAGCTATCTGTAGCAATGAATTCCACAGACGTACCACCTTATGGCTAAAGAAATCTTACCTCATCCTTGTTCTAAATAGATGGGCCTCTTTTCTGAGGCTGTGTCCTTTTGTCCTAGACTCTCTCACTGTAGCAAACATCCTCTCCACATCCTCTCTGTCTACTCTTTCAACATTCGATAGGTTTCAATGAAATCCACCCCTTATTCTTCTATGCTCCAGCTAGTGCAGGCTCAGACCCATCAAAAGTTTGTTAACCCTGTCATTCCTGGGATCATTCTTGTGAACTTCTTCGTGAGACTCTCCAATGCCAGTACATCTTTCTTAGATAAGGTCCCAAAAATTGCTCACAATGCTCCAAGTATGGTCTGAACAATGCCTTGCAAAGCCTCAGCATTACACCCTTGCTTTTGTGTTCCAGTCCTCTCAAAATGAATGATAACATCGCATTTGCCTCCCTTACCACTGGTTTAACTTGCAAGTTAATCTTCAGGGAATTCTGCACAAGGACTCCCAACCCTTTTGCACCTCTGAATTTTTAATTTTTTTTTCACATTTAGAAAATAGTGCATGCCTTTGTTCTACCTGTGAAGTGCAGGACTATACATTTCCCTGCACTATATTCCATCTGTCACTTCTTTGCCCGTTCTCCCAATCTAAGTCCTTCTGCAGACACCCTGCTTCCTCAAAACTACCTGCCCCACCACCTATCTCTGTATCGTCTGCAAACCTGGCCACAAAGCCATCAATTCCTTCATCCAAATCACTGACAGCGTGAAATGAAGCTGTCCAAACACCAACCCCTGCAGCACACCACTGGTCACCAGCAGCCATTCAGAAAAGGCCTCCTTTATTCTCACTGCTTGCCTCCTTCCAGTCAGCCAGCCAGTCTTATGTTACAGCTATATGAAACCTTGGTCAGACCCCACTTAGAATACTGTGTTCAGTTCTGGTCGCCTCACTGCAGGAAGGATGTGGATGCTATAGAGAGAGTGCAGAGGAGATTTACAAGGATGTTGCCTGGATTGGAGGGCGTACCTTACGAGAATAGGTTGAGTGTACTTGGCCTTTTCTCCTTGGAGTGACGGAGGATGAGAGGTGACCTGATAGAGGTGTATAAGATGATGAGGGGCATTGATCGTGTGGATAGCCAGAGGCTTTTTCCCAGGGCTGAAATGGCTAACATGAGAGGGCATAGTTTTAAGGTGCTTGGAAATAGGTTTCAAGGGGATGTCAGGGGTAAATTTCTCACACAGAGAGTGGTGGGTGCATGGAATGCACTGCCAGTGATGGTAGAAACATAGAAAGCCTACAGCACAATATAGGCCCTTCGGCCCATAAAGTTGTGCCGAACATGTCCTTACCTTAGAAATAGATGGTGGTGGAGGCAGATACAATAGGGTATTTTAAGAGCCTCTTAGATAGGTATATGGAGCTTAGAGAAATAGACGGCTATGTGCTAGGGAAATTCTAGGCAGTTTCTAGAGTAGGTTACATGGTTCGCACAACTTTGTGAGCCGAAGAATTGGTAATGTGCTGTAAATTTCTATGTTCTATGTTCAATCCATGCTAGTATCTATCCTGTAATACCATAGGCTCTTATCTTGTTAAGCAGCTTCATGTGTGGCAACTTGTCAAAGGGCTTCTGAAAATCCAAATAAACAATATCCACTCACTCTCCTTTGTCTATCCTGCTTGGTATTTCCTGAAAGAATTCCAACAGATTTGTCAGGCAAGATTTCTTCTTAAGAAAACCATACCTATTGTATCACACATCTCCAAGTACCCCAAACCCACATCCTTAATAATAGACCCCAATATCTTTCAACCACTGAAATTCAGCTAACAGCCTGTAACTTCCTTTCTTCTGGCTCCCTTCCTTCTTGGAGTGGAGTGACATTTGCATTTTTCCAGTCCTCCAGAACCATTCCAGAATCTAGTAATTCTTGAGAGATCATTACTAATGCCTCCACAATCTCTTCAGCTACCTCCTTCAGATCCCTGGGCAGTAGTCAATGGACCTGGGGTTGAGAGGGTGAACAGGTTTAAGTTCCTGAGTATCTCACGTGGTCTGTACGTACCAGATGTGTGGTGATAAAGGCACAACAGTGCCACTTTCACCTAAGACAGTTGAAGAAGTTTGGTAAGGGCTCCAAATCCTAAGAGCTTTCTATAGGGGCACATTCCAGTGCATCCTGATTGGCTGCATCACTGCCTGGTATGAGAACTGTACTTCCATCAATTGCAGGTCTCTGCAGAGAGTGGTGAGGACAGCCCTGCGCATCTGCAGATGTGAACTTCCCGCTATTCAGGAAATTTACAAAGACGGGTGTGTAAAAGGGGCCTGAAGGATCATTGGGGAGCTGAGTCACCCCGACCACAAACTGGTCCAGCTGCTACCATCGGGGAAACAGTACCAAAGCATAAAAGCCAGGAGCAACAGGCTCTGGGACAGCTTCTTCCACCAGACCATCAAACTGCTTAACTCATGCTGACACAACTGTATTTCTATGTTATATTGACTAAACTGTTGTACATAATATTTATTATAAATTACTATAAATTGCACATTGAACATTTGGATGGAGACGTAACATAAAGACTTTTATTCCTCATGTATATGAAGGATGAAAGTAATAAAGGCAACTGAATTCAATTTAATTCAATGTAGTCTATCTTGTCGAGGTGACTTATCTACACTCAGACTTTTCATTTTCCAAAACACCTTCTGCTTAGTATTAGCAACAACACTCACTTCTGCTCCCAACACTCCCAAATATCTGGCTTATTCCTAGTGTTTTCCACAGTGAAAACTAATGAAAACTACTTATTAAATTAGTTCACCATTTCATTTTCCCCCATTACTATCTCTCCAGTGTTATTTTCCAGTGGTCTGATATCCACTCCCATCTCTCTTCTATTCTTTATATATCTGAAAAACTTTTTGCATCCACTTTTATATTATTGACTAGTTTGCCTTCATATTTCATCTTTTCTCTCTGGATGTCTCTTTAGTTGTCTTCTGTTAGTTTTTAAAAGCTTCACAGTCCTCTACCTTCCCAATCATTTCTGCGATATTATATGCCCTCACTTTTGCTTCTTTTCAGTCTTTGACTTCACTTGTCAGGCTTAGTTGCCTCCTTCTTCATCTTTGTATTTATCTTTCCTGTACCTTCCGAATTGCTCCAAGAAAATTAACCCATTGCTGCTCTGCTCTCATCCCGACTAGTGTCCCCTTCCAATCAACTTTGGCCAGCTCCTCTCTCATTCCTCTTTAATTTCTTTATTCCACTATAATAATGATAAATCCAAATTTAGATTCTCCTTCTCAAAATTCAGGGTGAATTCTATCATATTATGATCAATCCATCTTCCCATGCTCTTCCCATCTTTCCATCACCGTAATAGTAATAGAGTCCCTCTTGTCCTTGACTACCACCCCATCAGCCATCACATCCAACACATTATTCTCTGCAACTTCTGCCACCTCCAAAGGGATCCTAACAGTGAACATATCTTTACCTCCTCCCCTCTGCTTTCCACAGGGATTGCTCCCGTCATGATTCCCTCGTCCATTCATCCCTCCCCACTAATCTCCCTCCAGGCACTTATCCCTGCCAGTGGCCCAACTGCTACACCTGCCCATGCACCTCCTCCCTCACCTTCATTCAGGGCCCCAAACAGTCCTTCCAGGTGAGGCAACATTTCACCTGCAAATTGGCTGCAGCCTTCTCTATGAGATCCATCATAAATTGGGGGGCTGCTTCTTCGGGCATCTCTACACCATCTGCCACAAGCAGGACTTTCTGGTGGCCAGACATTTTAATTATGATTCCCATTCCTGTTCTGATGTGTTGATCCATGGGCTCCTCTTGTGCCAAGTTTATGCCATCCTCAGGGTGGTGGAGCAACATCCTCCTTTCCATCTGCATAACCCCCAAACAGATGGCATGAATATCGATTTCTACTTCTGCTGAACAAATTTCCCCTTCCTCTGTTCCCCACTCTGATCTTTCATTTCTTCTCACCTGCCTATTACTTCCCCCGGGTCCTTTCCTCCCTCCCTTTCTCCTGTTGTCCACTCTCCTTCCCTATCAGAATTTTTTTTCTCCAGCCCTTTTCCCACCACCTGGCTTCACCTATCACCTTCCAGCTAGCCACTATCCCATGCCCCACTTTTTTATTCAGGCATCTTCCTCTTCCTTCTCTGCTCTGAAGAAGGGTCTCAGCCCAAAATGTCAACTGGTTTGAACAGGCAGCTTGTCCATGGATGCCGCCTAACTTGCTGAATTCCTCCAGCATTTGGATTTCCAGGCATCTGCAGAATTTCCCATGGGTTCCTTTACCTTAAGCTCCTTGATCAAATCTGGGTCATTACATAATACCCGATCGAGAATTACCAATCCCTTCATGAGCTTAACCACAAGCTGTACTAAAAAGACATCTCATAGGCAGTCGTCAAGTTCCCTCTCTTGTGGTCCAGCACCAACATGATTTTCCCAATTTATCTTCATACTGAAATCCCCCATGACTATCACAATATTGCCCTTTTTAAATGCCTTTTCTATCTCCCATTGTAATTTGTAGTTCACATCCTGGCTACTGCTCAGAGGTCTTCATCAGGGTCTTTCTACCTTTAGTTCTTTAACTTTTCCCACAATAATTCTACATCTTCTGATGTAGATTCCTGTGGGTGAATTATTTTATTGTGTAGTGGCTGTTTACTACTGGCTACCATACAATCTGAATTCATCATAGAGGTTTCAGTTTGAATATTAAGTGCACCTGCTTATGAATTGGAGCTTTGTCAGAATTAGGACAGATACAGTTAGAAGAACCGACTATAAAATGCAAGCTAGATTCTGTATTTTTACAGGAGTACCTTTGAGTGTCCCGACCACCTGCATCACCATCTGGTATGTGAATTGCAAGGCAGCTGACTACAGGTCCCTAGAAAGGATTGTGAGGACTGCAGAGAGGATCGTCGGGGGCTCTCTTCCACCCATCAGAGACATTTAACAGGAGCACTGCAAAAGCAGGGCCCTTAGCATTGTCAGTGATCTCTCCCATCCATTCAACAATCTCTGACCCCCTACCATCAGGCAGGAGGTACTGTAGCATTAGGACAAGAACTTTTAAGATGAGAATCAGCTTCTTCCCCAAGGCGTAGGACCACTGAACTCCTTGCCATCACCCAGGTCTCATCATGGATAAAGTTAAAAACAAATGGTTCGATTTAATATCAGTATACAGCCTAAAATTCTTACTCTCCCCTTGGACATCCATGAAAGAAGAACCCCAAAGAATGATACTAGTAACATCAAAACCCCAAAGCCTCCCTCGCTCTCCCATGCACAAACAGCAGCATAAGCATTGACCCTCCCATCCCAAAGCTTCACCAGCAGAAGCAATAGTGAAAGTCCCCAAAAAGACCTAGATCTAGAGTCCATCGAGAACTACAGCCAATAAACCACCACTTCAGTATCTCAAACAGACTCACTCTCACTCGCTCCTGCAACAACGAGAGTGAAAGACCAGCAGCTCATTGTTCTGACATTACAAACTTCTGCATCACTTCTCAAAGCCCCAAACTCGGGGACGAGAGAGAGAGAGAGGGAGAGAGAGAGGGAGAGGGAGAGGGGAGAGAGGGAGAGAGAGAGAGAGAGAGAGAGAGAGAGAGAGAGAGAGAGAGAGAGAGAGAGAGAGAGAGAGAGAGAGAGAGAGAGAGAGAGAGAGAGAGAGAGAGAGAGAGAGAGAGAGAGAGAGAGAGAGTGAGAGAGAGAGATTGATTGATTGATTTACACAGCTGGTCCAAAAACCCACCACATGTGGAGAATAGTAATTTGAGCCGTAGCTGTAGATCACAGATGCCAATAGAGCCCCAGCTACCTTGTAAAGAGGATAAAGACATAGAAAAAGAAGAAGCAGCTGCTTTGTAGAGAAACTGGAAGAAGTCACCTGGGGTCTACAAAAATGTCTGGTGCCATCTTTCCAATAACGTTATACTGTTTACTTTTTAATTTGTGTCATAAATGCAACTTATTATTTGTGGTTATATTATTTTATGTGTTGTGTGTGTGTGTGTGAGAGTTATACGCACTGTGTTGTGCACGTTGGTCCAGAGGAACGTTGTTTCGTTTGGTGGTATACATGTGTACAGCTGAATGACAATAATCTGAATTTGAACTTGGACTTGAGGTTCTAATGCCTTGGTATGATTGCTTTCTTCCTTGCAACCAGTTTCTGGTTCAATTAATCTTACTGGGAGAAGGACCATTTGTTGTGTTTTGCAACAAAGATCAATAACAGACGTGAATGCTGACTATAGTAATGGTCCTACCTTCTGTTCTTTATGAAACTGATTCTGTGATTGGCAGGAGCTCATGAGTGAAGTGCAGAGGAGAAAAATACACACCTACATACTGACTGCTGTTGATATTGATTTCTGTAGCAAAGAGTAAACTTCCTAAGCAGGGGCCATTGCTTTCCCCCCGGAATGACTTTGTAGTTTATCCTAGGATGTAAAAATGTTAATTAAATGGGTGCAGCTTGATTGCTCAATCTCCAATAGTAGCCTCTGGTAAGAAAATCTCTAACACGATACTAACTGAAGTTTATCATTGATAGAAAGCTGTTTGAGACTCAAGAATTCTTCAAGATCCAAAGGTGCATTTCAATCTATTCACCAATGTTTGTAATTTTTTTGTTATGATTTATTGATGGAGTTAACTACCTCTCTTCTAAAAGGAATCAGCCTTCCTAATAATCTGCCCATGTCATAAAGCAACAGGGAGACGCTGTGTCAACATCTCATATCCAGGAAAAAATGGTATGTCAGGCCATTACTCATACAATATCAAAATGTGAATTTCACTCACAGTTCCCCATAAAATCAATGTGATGTCCAAATTGCTGGATTAACACAGCTGTATTTGAGATTGAAACTGAATGGCAGTGGTGACTTGTAAAGAGCAGGAAACATCCATCAGCAAATCAGTTATCAGTTTAACTTTGTGTTTAAAGTCAAATCATATATCCACCTAAGGATTTATGATTTATCAGTTAAAATTTAAGATTGATTTATATAGATGCAACTTCAATGGTTTTTCAAGAAATTTAAAGATGTCATTTATTTATGGTGAATAATGGTTAAGACTTTCTTGTTTCTCAGTGAGATTTGAAAATGTTGTTAACATAATGTGAAGGACTGTGAATGGACACTTATGACTGAAAATATTTTTGTTTCATTCAATGAACAAATGACACTTCAGTGTTGTGTATCCTACAGATACTAAAGGTGGATAAGAACTGACTATCCGCCGTAATACTTCTACTCATCCCAGGCAAGAGTTAAATTTATCACCCTTCTCAAACATCCACCGAACTTTCCAGAGGGCACTTTAAGAGTCAAATACTCTGTTGTTCGTCAGGGATCAGAGTTAAAGTAAGTGAATGATATAGATTTTCATTATACTGTAAGTCGTTCAATCACACAGAATTGACGCTGGCCCCTCTTCCCACGAGACAGTGCTAGTCATCTAGCACCCATTTACACTAATCGCAGTTACTCTCGCCAGATTCTCATCAAATGCCCCATGATTATCTGCACAAAAGTGGGGTGGGGGAAATAGGACAGTTTACTATGACTAATTAACCTAACAACCTTGTGTCTATGGAACATGAGAGGAAACTAGAGCACCTGTGGAAAACCCATGATATCGCAGGATGATGTGCAGACTCCACCCCGATGACTCTGGAGGCCAGGACTGAACCAAGGGTACTGAAGCCGTGAGGCAGCAGTCCTACCAGCTGTGCCACCACAGTGCAGTTTCTCAGTACCTGCTTTTTGTTTAATTCCAAATTTATTTAGTTATTTGAATGTAAATTCCCCAGCTGCTGTGCGTTGAATGTATGTCTTTGGATTTGTGTTCCGTACCTTTAGACACTAGACCAGTAACAACGGGGCTTCCGTTATCATTTTGATCATTAGTTAATGGTAATAAATTTACCTGGCAATGCAAATTTTCCATTGCAGGTTTAGCAAATTATCTTGGTATATTTTATAGTTAAATGCCAACAGCAGCCGTAGAGTTATTTCTGGGTTAAAAATCCTGTCTCTGCTGGAAACCAAATCAAAAAACAATCCTTTTAAAGAGTAAGCACGAGAAAGTCTGACATGCTGGAAATCCAGAGCAACACATACAAAATGCTGGGGGAGCTCAGCAGGTCTGGCAGCAACTAGGAAAATTAGCAAACAGTCAATATTTTGGGCGGAGACCCTCCTTCAGGGCTGAGAAGGAAGGTGGAAGATGCTTGACTAAAAAGGTAGGGGCAGGGGTAGGAGACGAGCTGGAAGGTGATAAGGAGGTGGGAAAGGTAAAGGGATGGATAAGAAGGAATCCAATAGGAAAGGCGAGTGGATCATCAGAGAAAGGGAAGGAGGAAGGGATCCGGGGTAAGAGATAGGCAGGTGAGAAGAGGTAGACGGTCAGAGTGGGGAAGAGAGGAAGAGGGGAGGGGAAGTTTTTTTGAAAGAGTTTTACCTGAGATGTTAATTGACCCCTTGTCTCTGCAGATGTGACTAATGAATTGCACAAGTTTTACCAGATATTTCCCACTTGTTACATTTAGTTACAAAGATCCACGTACATAGAAAAAGCTATTTTTGTTTGATTTTGATAAATCACCTTACATGAGCCACACACTGCAAAATTTATGTCAGCAGTCTGGAGACTAAAGCAAGGAGTTGTCTACATATCTTTCTCAGAAGTGTGGAAGAAATGACAGCAGATTAGCAGGATTATGTTAGGGTTGCAAAAGGAAAAAAAGAAGAATTAGCAGTGCAATATTCAAAAACAGTTCAAGAATGTTGGTTTGTTAAAGCCAAGTGCTAGCATAAGATTATTCTAATCTTTCATTTCCGATATAGGATTTACAGACTACATTTAACCTATTCATTCCCATGATTTTCCAATTCTATTTCTTCACTATTTTCTTTTCTTTATTTCATTCTACAACGTATTTATATCCCATTTAACCATGTGTTTGGTCAATGGTCAGTTGGCACAGCTTTCAATAATAGTACCAGTATAATCTGTGCTGTCAACTTACCTATTTTCCAAACTGTTCGTTATACTTGGCTATGGAGGAGTAAATCTTCAGGCGCTGATAACAATAAATCTTCAGATGATGGATAAGGAAATCCAGGACATGTTATGTGCATGAATTTTCAAAAAAGACTTTGACAAAACACCGTGCCAGAACTGTTGAGGCAATAGGAAATTTTATTGGAAGAATTAGTATTTTGTTGGGGTGTATTTGCATATCAGTTTATTTACACAGAGTAGATTATACTCATGAACATTTCTGGTGAAATTTGCTCAGGCAATGTCTAGTGCACACTATTCTGCCTGACATATAAGTAATGTCATCGTCATTCATTGTAACATCCATTCTTGGCTTCTTGACATAAATTGGAACTCTGAAGTGCTAACTGCTGTCATGGTGGAGCAATTTGAATTTAACTAATTACACTCTTTGCTGCTTTTGCCTATATTAAATTGACTCTTTACTGACAACAAGAAACCCAACTGGGCAGCACCATTACACACTGCAGATATCAATGTTCAGAATGCTTAAACAATGAGGAGTGTGTTCCACAGCATTTAGCTGCTGATGTACTTTTGTAACGGGTTCCTCATTTATCACTCATTGGAGGCAGTCAGTTACAGAAGGTGTTTGTCCATGTAAAGTAAGTCAAGAGTCTTGGGCAGGACCTCTCCATTAGTGGCGATCTGCTTCCTCAGAGTCTTCGTTGGCACCATATTCAACCTATATTTTCCTGAGGGGTGAAATTTTTCATAGGTTCATCATCACTGTGAAATATAAAATGCTATATCTGCGTTCTCCTTCCTGCACTGTTTCCCCTGAAGGTCAAGGTAACTTTGAATCTCAAGTTGCTTGTGCAGGATAATTCCAAGATCTCTGCAAAGACTTCCAATCTGCTACTCAAGGCAGGATCCGAGAAGTCATTCCGCTGATGTACTCATGTAGAATTCGAGTTCAGTGTAGATTAGGTGACACTGAAGCAGTTCAAAGTCAAAGGCAAAGTCGAATTTGTTGTCATATGAACCTGCACAGGTTCAATGGAAAGCTTACTTGCAGAAGCAACAGAGGCACACACATTCAGTGACACAGCATTCAAGAAGAAAACATAAATTAAACATAAATTATGCACAATTTTTAACAAGAAAAAACACTATTAGAACAAAAATTCAAAGTCTATTGTAGTGCTAAGTGGCCAACAGTGGTTTATTATGCTGAGACAGTGATTAGGGTTGTGTAGGTTGGTTTAAGAAACAAATAGTTGAAGGGAAGTAGCTATTTTTGAACCTGAAGGTGTGGGAATTCTGTCTACTGTACTTCCTGACATGAAAAGATGGTATGTCCCAGATGCTGGAATCTTTGATGATAGATGATGCCTTCTGTAAATACTTTTAATGATGGGAGGGATGTGCCAGTGACATATTGAACTGAGTGCATTACTTGCTCCAGGTTCTTACATTCCTTTGCATTCAGATTTATAATAAAATACACAAGAGTGTTTCACTATGATCAATTTCAACTAGAAATGCCTAGAAAATGCTAGGGTTGTTTGAGAGGGTTTACCTATTTTGGCAGGGAATGGGAACCAGAGTGATAGTGCTATGGACGAGGTAGTTGGTTTACCTCATGGCTTACTAAGGCAGTGTGTAGTGAGACTCCTAGCAAAGAGAGGCTGATGATAGGGCAAAATTGCAGTCAACAGGATAAGTTGCAATGCAAAAGGTGGACAAAATTGAAAAGGGTGAAGATAGATAGATAGATAGATAGATAGATAGATAGATAGATAGATAGATAGATAGATAGATAGATAGATAGATAGATAGATAGATACTTTATTCATCCCCATGGGGAAATTCAACATTTTTTCCAATGTCCCATACACTTATTGTAGCAAAACTAGTTACATACAATACTTAACTCAGTAAAAATATGATATGCATCTAAAATCACCCTCTCAAAAAGCATTAATAAATAGCTTTTAAAAAGTTCTTAAGTAGTTTACTTAAATACATTGAGTCCTAATCCCGGCACTTTAACATATCTTACTCCTGGCGGTTGAATTGTAAAGCCGAATGGCATTGGGGAGTATTGATCTCTTCATCCTGTCTGAGGAGCATTGCATCGATAGCAACCTGTCGCAGGACTGAAGGTATTATATTTGAATGCACGCAGCATGTGGATTAACATAGATGGACATAGCACAGTTACAGATTGGCGTGTATGATGTTGTGGGCATCACTGAATCGTGGCTGAAAGAAGATTATAACACGGAGCTTAACACCTTAGGAGGCACATTGTATCAAAAGGACAGGCAGGTTGGCAGAGGGAGTGGTGTGGCTTTGTTGGTAAAAAATGAAATCAAATCATTAAAAAGAGGTGACACAGGGTCAGAAGGTGTTGAATTGTTGTGTGTAGAGCTAAGGAACAGCAAGGGTAAACAGACCCTGATGCGAGTTATATATATGCCCCCAAAGAGTAATAAGGATGTGGTCTGCAGATTACAATGGGAGAGAGAAAGTTGAAAATTCTGAGGCACAATGGGACCTCGGAGTCCTTGTGCAGGATTCTTGGTGGTGAGGAAGGCAAATGCGATGTTAACATTCATTTCAAGAAGACTAGAATGTCAAAGCAAGGATATAATGTTGAGGCTTTATAAAGCACTGGTGAGGTCTCAATTGGACTATTATGAATGGTTTTGGATCCTTTATCTTAAGAAAGGATTTGCAGACCCTGGAGAGGGTTCAAAGGAGCTTCATAAAAATAATTCCATGATTGAACAGCTTGTCATATGGGCCTGTATTCACTAGAATTCAGAAGATTGAGGAGTGAACTCATTGAAACCTATCAATAATGCAAGGCTTTGATAGAATAGTTTTGTAGATAGATAGATAGATAGATAGATAGATACTTTATTCATCCCCATGGGGAAATTCAACTTTTTTTTCCAACTGATGTTTCTTTTGGTGGCTTAATTTAAGACCAAGGAACACAGCCTTGGAATAGAGGGGTGTCCTTTTAGAGTGGGGATGATGAGAAATTTCTTTAGCCAGAGGGTGGTGAATCTGTGGAATTCATTGTTTCAGGCTGCTGTGGAGGCCAAGTCATTGGATGTATTTAATGCAGAGTTTGATAGTTTTCTGATTAGTCAGGGTATGAAGAGATATGGGGAGAAGGCAGGAGACTGGGGCTGGGAGGGAAAATAGATCAGCCATGATGAAATGGCAGAGCAGACTCAATGGACATATTGGCCTAATTCTGCTCCTATATCTTATGGTCTGATGATCTAATTTAATGACTCCTTTCTGACAATAGTCAAGCCACATTCTCCAGTAAATTGTGAAACCCATTTTCAACTCTGTAAAAGTGCCTGCATTAGCTTGACTCTGAGTTCTTAAAAATCTTTTTATGTTTCCTCACCTTCAGCATTGCTTTGACAGGTTGCAAATGCATTTCCATCTCATTCTAGCCCAAGATAAATTTCTCCATTCTGCATAAATGCATATCTCATATCTTATGTTGGAGCTTCTCATTGTGTTCATGTTGCTGCCTCAATGTTGTTGGATTAAGGTGTAGAATTGTTATTTTACTCATTTCCTTGTAGTTTAACTTTTCTATATTTGCTTGTATTTTTCTATAATCACCTATATTCATGGAATTGTTCAGTGCCTTTTACAATTATTATCGTAATTGCTTGTGCACTTCTCTAGAAATGTCTTAGTTTCTCTGTCGCTGGTGTCAGACCACTTGAATTTAACTATTTCATAGGTTAATTATTATCACTGGAATTTTATCACTGGTCTGAGTATGAGATGATCATATTTTATCTTTCTTTGCCTTTTCTTTGTTCTCTCAGCTCCTCCTTTCTTTGTTTGTACTTCATTCTTGTAACACTTCGTAAGATGGCCATAAGCAACCCGGTTTTTGCTTCATTCTTGATTTCTGAAGAACCTTTGGATTGCAAAAACACTGGGATCCAACAGTGCTTCTACATTCAAAGGCTTGAACCAATCTGACCATTCTCCTCTGATCTTTCTCATTAATAAAGCATTTTTGCCCTCAGAATTGCGCTTACTGGAAGCTAATTTGTTTTTCACACCATCCTCTGTAAGCCCTGGAGCCAGTTCAGGTATTTGCTTCGAATACCATTTTTCAGGGAAGTACTCACAATGCATTCATTACTGAGAAGGTTACACATCCTTTAAGAAGTTGGGACCACCCAGAAGACAGATCATTAGGGACAAAAGAAACCCTCTGCTTCACTAGCTCTTACTACCAATTTATAGTCATATACCTCTACCAAGCTTTACAAAAAACAGATCCTTGCAAACATCAGAGTAATTTCTGAAAAAAGTACTTTGGTTTTCTAAAATGAGATTCAGTGTCTGTATCAATCCAGGGTATCCTGCAAACACACCAAATGGGCACAATGCCTCCAGGTTGAGGAGCAGAGAGCACCGATGTTAACAATTTGAAAGCAACTGCTGCCAGAGACTGAGCAGTCTGCGCACATGAGGCGCGGGGTGAAGAGCAGCAGGAGAAAGAGGAACAGGAGGAAAAGGGAGAGCACAGCAGCTGCCTCGCTTCCTGATGGAGCAAGGCAGGAGCCATTGACTACATGAGCTTCCTCGTAAGGAGAGAGATGCTCTTTATCAAGAGTCCCTAATGCATTTCTTATTGTCCCCTTCACATACAGTCCTGTACACTACAGGGTTTCCAATGAACAGATCCAGATGATGATGCAAAGTATCCCAAGCAGGTTTCTTTATGAAGCTGCCTGTACTGCCCATAGTGCGTCTATGAATGATTTCCTGAACTGGATTCCTACAGCACTTCCTGATGTGTCACAGCTTGCTAAAAGAACTCTGAACTCCAGTATAGAACAGAGTTATTTTTAAGTCTGCAGGTGTAAACATTGTTCAAAATCTTGAACAAAATAACTTCCTGAGGGCCTGCAAATCAATGTTCAGCAATGGAGCCCTGAACAGTTGTGAGTAATGAACAGCGTGATTGGCACATAGAAGATATGGGGATACTTTGAGGGGAAAATTTTTCAAACTGATGAAGACCACGGCCTTTCAGCACAAAAGAAATCCCATTAGACCATTGCACCGGCTGAATATTACAGCATTTGGACACAAAATGATGTAATATGTTCAAAAAGGGACCACTGCATTTTGCTCAAGCCAATAATCATACCTGCCATATTTTTCTGCTATATCCATGGTCAGAATGATATGTTACCTGTGGTATGTGTCTAATTATGTTGCACACATTTATTGGCACTAATGAGATTATCATTTTAATGAGGAATGCATTAGTGTCTGACAGCAATCCAGATTATGCTTGGATGCATGGACCAGCCATGAATGATGTTAGCAACTTGATACAAACTGGAAAATGCTGAATTTGCTCTGCAGGTCAAGCAGCAGGTGTGAAAAAATGTACAGCGTTAGCATTTCAAGTTGAAGACCCTTCATCAGAACTAGAGAAAGAAAGAAAATATGTTGGTTTTAAATTGCAGAGAGGTGGAGGTGGGGTGGATAGGTTAAAGTGAATATCTCCGATGGAGTGAGGCCAGTGATGCTCTGAGGGTAAGTTGGAGAGATTATCAAATTGATGGGTTAATGGGAGCGAGAGAGAGAGAGAGAGAGAGAGAACAAAAGCTATATAAAAAGATGACAATGTGGTAATTAAAGTGGAAATGTAGAACACACCAGGTTCAAGATGGAGTAAGTTGCTGTTGTTACAAAGGAATGAAAGCACACAGGCATGACATAAACTGTAGATGTGAAGAGCATGGTGCTTTAAGAAATACTGAACATTATGGATGTACTGGTGATTAAGTCAAGTCAAGTTGCTTTTTATTGTCATTTCGACCATAACTGCTGGTACAGTACACAGTAAAAATGGGACAATGTTTTTCAGGACCATGGTGCTACGTGAACAATACAAAAACTACACTGAACTACGTAAACCAACACAAAAGCTACACTAGACTACAGACCTACCCAGGACCGCATAAAATACACAGAACAGTGCAGGCATTACAATAAATAATAAACAAGACAATAGGCACAGCAGAGGTCAGTAGGTTGGTAGTCCGATGGCTTGGGGGAAAATCTGTTACATAAATAATCAGCTGAATGGCAGCACCCGGGATTCCGTCTGTTTCTGTACTCCCGCCGAGTATTTCATTGCCACAGATGTAGTCGAACATAATGTCCATTGGAAAGCAGAATGGATGGAAGAGCAGGCCAGCTAGGACTTGCTTTTATCCTGGCATGGAGTCCTGCCCGCTCACCTCGCTTCCGCTTCCTCACACACCGCTTATGCTGTCCCTTGGTAGATTGGAATTGTATTCATCCAAAGGATGGAATTTAAACCACTGTTTTCTCTATTCCCAAATTGTGATAGAGTATCTTCTGTCTGAAATATTAATTACATTCTCTTTCCATGGAACTGCTTGATCTGCCAGATGTTTTTGGCAAATTCTGTTCTTATCTCAGTTTTCCTGCACCTGTACCTTTTTATTTTTGCTCTACCAACCTTTCTAGCTGCAATATGGCAGAATCTAAAACAATATCAGCAGCTTTTTTTCCAGGTCTAGATGGCGCCAGCGAACAACGATTCCTCAGGCGACATCTTTCAGATAGTCCACAGAACTGCCTATTTCACATTTTGTCTAAGTCTTCTCCATCTTTTTCTTTATCTGAAGTGTGTTTCAGTAACTGTTGGAGCCCATGATTGACAGTTTGGAGATCGATTGATTAACTTTGCTCTCTGCTGTCTCTGTGAAAATTCCAGGAGGGGAATGTGAGCATGAGCTCCCTCAAGGAGAAGAAACTCAGAAACAGACGGTGGATCCATGATTGACTCCATTCTCCAGATTTTGTTTCTTTTTTGTGTGTGTGTGTGGGGGGGGGGGGGGTGTCTTTCTTTTGATTACTTCCATGGTTTTCTTTGTTTCGTGGCTATCTGGAGGAGATGAATCTCAGAGCTGTATACTGTATACATACTTTGATAATAGACAAACCTTTGAACCTTTTTCTGAATCTTTGGGCTACCACATTAGCATCATCTATATCAGCACAATGAAAGATGAAATTTGTCTTGAAGAAGATGCTTTGAATAATGCTAGTATCTTAGTGGCAAGACAACAATAATTACTCTAAGCCATGGCACTATTGTGTGTGGGTTCTAGCGTTCTAGTGCTATGTGGCAGTGCCCCTATGGCTTCTGAACAGCTGCCTCTGAATCTTCCTCTGATTCTGCGCAATTAACATTGATAACCTACGAGAACCTCTTGCCATACATGGGACAGCTGCAAGCTGTTGTCCTGCACCCACTGGATTGGTGATCTGGGTTGAGTGACTCTGGGTCAAAGGTGAGTATATTCTTTGAGAAACTGCAATAAGTGATTTCTTGGTGTCCCCATGGGGAGGGAGGAGGGTCATCAGTGTCCAAAACTTGCACATCAGGTGGCCACTTGACGGAGTATTGACCAGGTGACACTCAGCCATTCCATCATTATTTAAACCTCCCAGACCCACAGTTGAGTAAACTAATGGATAGTGAATCATAGAAGTTTGGTCGCTGTCACCTGTGCTCTCTTCCTCTGAAACAGCTTCATGTGTAGTCCTAGCAGAGTACTGCCATTATTGGCAGGACATGATTGGGATGGGATAAGGAGGAATGTAGCTGCTTCTGCAGAAAGGAGGCTGATTCCTAAATGCCATATCTTGTCAGAGGTAATCTTTGTCATGAAGCATCTTTTTCAGTGAAACAAAGCCAGCTATGAGAGGCTAGTATTTCTGTAGACCCAGAGAATCAGGAGATGCACGTGGGAGGCACACTTGTGTCCACTGATTGCAGCAGCCTGCTCATTACCCACATCGTCTGGCTCAGTGCAGATAGTAAAATGCTCATGAGCAGCATCTCTGCACAGCAAGGGTGTGAAGATGTTTTCGGCTGCATACCATTGTTCCAACTTCTGCTGAATGACAAATGCACACCAACAGCCAAACAGTGAGACTGTGTAGTTGCAGGAAGATGCCCCATGGTCTCTGTCTGAGCCTGTATGCCAGCTGTCACCTAGAAGTGCTGTCTGATTGGACTGTCCCCATGCCCAGGAAGGAGCATGAGTGACCTCCAGAGTGAGGATGTGGCTTGCTAAAGCCACACAACATCCCGCAACAGTCTGAAATTGACTCTTTCATGTTTCGTGTTACCTCGGGCATTCAGTGAGGCAGGAAAATGGTTGCCTCATAAACTCACTTCCCTGCACAGCCACTTGACTTCATTTAAGCTTGGTCTCACAGGAAACTGTGCATTTAAACTATCCTAACGTTATTTCAAATTTCCTTTTGTGCTATGTAACAAGTCATTCTTGAAAGGGTTTAGGAGTTATTTACAAAAAAAAAACTTAATGGTAAGTTTCAGCACACCAAAAAGTATCTTGGAAAGCAGTTGCTAGGCAAAGTGGAAAGTGGATAAGTGAAATATCAGGGCAGTTGAATGTAATCGGCAGAGTTCCTATGTTCTTTAACAGATCACCTTCTTTATACTAAATTACCTTGATATAAACCTAGAATAGAGATAATACTGACATAGAAGGGAATATATAACTCTGTGAATCAATAAAACATGAAAAATTGAAGCAAGACTTGGCTGAATGACTCCTCTAGCCTGCATTGCATTCAGTAAAATTATGACTGATCATCCAACTCCACTCCATTTTCTTGGCCTTCGTCCAGATCCATTTATAGCAAAATATCTGTCATGTACATACAATCAGCAGCTGACATCCACAGCCCAGAGGTGGAGGACATCTTTTATTATCTGAGTAAAGAGTGTAAGTTAAAATTACCAGAGAGACTTAGCAGTTCAGGCAGCATTCTGGAGAGAGAGAAAAAGAGTTAGCATTCTGGTCAATAGCCCTTTATCAAAATCCTTATCCTCCTTGATGAAATAATTTAGAATTATGTATTGGTGAGATGATGGAAGGTCTGTGATTGGAATTCAATATGAACAAGAAATAAGAGACATAAGACATATAGTACCTTGAGCCCACTTTATTATTCAATAAAATTAAACTGATCGGATCTTGGCCTGCAGACAGAAATGGGTCAAATGATTTCCTTCTGTAATGTAACTGGAACGGTTCACTGGTTCTACAATGCTCCTCTAAAAATATCATTTGAGTGTACACTCCTGTAGCTCTCTGGTTGTCATGCAGTCAATAGTGAAAAGGCTATCTGTGGTCCACGTGGAATTATCCATCTTGTCTGCTGTTTTATTAAAGATGGTTTTGAACACTGATTTGTGTCAGAATATAAACCTTGCTCTTCCCTAGATACCTAACATTAACAAGATGCATGTTCAGTTTGACATCACTTATTGTAATTGAGTAATACACTTTTCTGTTTATGTCTGGTACAATTTGATGTGATGTAGATCCAGATAGGCACATTTGCAATTGAGAGTGTGTTACACCCATGGGATATTGTTAATAGCAAAGAAGTTATACTGTCTGGATCTCTGCTCCTCTGTGTGCCTTTGTCATATCTTACACCTTGTCTTATTTCACCCCAGTACTTCATGCCAACTTGAAACAATGCTGAAGTGCCAGAATTCAAAAGAATGATGCTGTCAACAGCACTGAGAAAGATTTATGATAGGTTTCCCACTGACTCAGGGAATTAACCTAGACCAAAACAATGACCATTTTCTCCGGTAAGCCCAGTTAAAACATGCAGTGAATTACAGTTATTAACGGATAACTATTACTGGTATGTACATAAGCCTTTAGTTAAAGGATTTTATCCAGTCTGGCCATCAATACAACTCCTTTTTTTCTAAGCTTATGTGCTTAGTACAAAATGTGCTTTCTCTGTCCAAAAACTCGCAGTTCAACTCATGCAGTCCAGAAAATGTACTCATCCCCAATTCTCTACAAACTGCAGTGAAACTTTGCATCCACCTGTGACTGTTCAGAATTGGTGCTTTTTACAACGGACAATTTAATTAGGTGGCTTAAAAATCTCACCAAAATCTAAAACCATAAGCTAAAATAGCTTAATATAAACTGCATTAGACTGAACTTGGCCTGTTAACATTACAGGTTAAGGTTCACAATCATTATTCCAACCATGTCAATTTTCAATATTTTGCTAAATATTTGTCTTCCTCGTCCTCTGGGTTATTATTACATCATTACAAATTAAATACCAATTTGTTTCCTGAGAGCATTCTGAAAAATCTTTTGCAGTACTTCTCATATGACATTGAAGATGGGATGCAATGCTGGGTAATCAACTCTAAGTCCAAGTTAAATCACTGAATCATCAAACGTTGCTCAATAATTTGAATTTCTATGACCTTCCAAAAATAAAACTGCCAACAGAAATAAACATGTCACTATTTTCTCATTTAACAGCCCAATTGTTTTGTCATCCTTAGATGCAGTGACTATGCAAATGAATACCTTTCCACCTTTCTAACTTTTGACATCTTGAAATGGAGGAATGCAATGGCTGTGACTGATTCTTGGGTAGAATCTATTTCAAATTAGTGGACATCAAAAGGATTACAGAGTAGCTCAGAACCCCAGTCAAAGCAGTACGAATGGAAGATAGAATTTAAATTTAAATATAGTCTACTCAATACATGAATGCATTGAAATAGAAATTAGGAAACCTGGTAGCATTGTAACTTAGCCATTTTGGTATAAGAAAGGCAAGATTAAGTGGAGTTGATATTTTGTAAATATATTATTCCATTTAGTGCAGATGAGAAATAAAGCATTTTAATATATCATAGCTGACTATATCTGCTTCTGAAAACATTGAACAGACACTCATGAGAATTCATGAGAAAGAAGAAATTCCAGGCTAGGTCACACAGAATGTCCACCATTTCCATTCTAAGACGATGTACTGAATGCATAAATTCCTGAATCAAATTTTTTGAGAAACAACCTATTTCAGAAAATGTTTAAGGCTTAGCATTTTCCTTAGTAATCTGTGGGAGGATATTGAAAATGTAATATTTATCTAAATTTTAATGTGTTACTCAATAGCACACTGTAAACTGGGGATTTAACTGATGCAGTTTATTCCCAATGTTAAATATGTATCAAGAGGTGAAGCATTTTCCCTAGGGAAGAAAGCAAATTAAATGGCTGAAACAATTTTCTTGGTTATTTTGCTTGCAAGTTTGGTCAAATGTCAGTCTTCTCAACTAGAGAAAGGAATTAAAGAAAAATTGATAAATGAGGCAAGAAACAATAACTCAAAAGGGAAAATGCTAACATCTCTGATAAAGGATGTGATAGCAAGGCATTGAAAATAAATCAACAACAATCTCTAAGTAAAATTTATTATCAGAGTACATACATATCAACCACATATAACCCTGAGATTAATCTTATTATTGATGGTATTCTCATTAAATTCTTTACCTCACATTAAAGAAACATGATAAAATCAATAAAAGACTGCAATCATCAGGACAGACAAAAAACAATGTGCAAAAGACAACAAACTGTGCAAGTACAAAATAAATAATAATAATAAATAAATGAGCAACAAATATCAAGAACATGAGATGAAGAGTACTTAAATATGATCAATAGTTTGTGGGAACAGTTCAGTGATGGGGTAGTGAAGTTTTATGTTTATTTATTTTAGAGGCGCCATCAAGAAGGCAACTCGTACAAGCAGTTCTGATGGAAACCATCAAATATTCCCATTTCAGTCTGCTACAGCTGAGAACCACAACTGCATCTAAGATCAGTACAGGTAGTAGCATTCTTTTAAGGTTATTTAAAGTTGTGGAACTCGAATGGACTCTGGTTGGTGGTGTAGTTCCCCTTTAAGACAACGGATGAGAGGATGCTGTGCTGGTTTAAGGCTTTTGTTTACCAATACAGACCATATTGCTAGCAACCATACAGTCTCTGGTAAGTAAAATCAAAGATCTCGGAGCTAGATTGTGTCTCAGAGGAACATTAGAACCAGTTGCGTTTTTTGTTTCACAGAATCTTGGTTAACTCCTGCCGTTCCAGACGCAGAGATATGGTTTGGCAGTTTCACAATTCACCGCCAGGATAGTCTTTCAAAGGCACGGGAGATGGACAATGTTTAATGATCAGCTCCTTCTGGTGTACAAACGTGACGATTCTGTCCCAGTCATGTTCACCCAAACTGGAACATCTCACGATCAAGTGTTGACCATTTTATCTGCTGCAGGAGATTTCAGCGATCAGCTTGATAGCAGTGTATATCCCACCTCAGGTCAGCGTAAAATAGGCTCTAGATAAACTGAGCGACTTAATAAACAGGCATGAAAAAGCACATCCTGCTGCCTTCCTTGTCATTTTGGGGATTTTAATCAGACCAGCTTGAAAAAGTCTCTAAATAATTATTACCAACAAATTAGTTGTAGTACCAGAGGAACCAACGCACTAGACCACTGCAACACATACAAAATGCTGAGGAACTCAGCAGACAAGGCAGCATCTACGGAAAAGAATAAACAGTCACCCTTTTGGGCCGAGACCCTTCATTAGGACTTGAAAGAAAGTGGAGAAGTTAGGATAATGTGGGAAGAAGTATAGAGTGGTAGGTGATAGGTGAAACCGGTAGAGGGGGAGGATGTGCTCATTTTCAATATTTTTATTAATTCAAAGATGGTAGTTCGAGACCGGGAGGAGGGAGTGGGGAGGGGTGAAGTAAAGAGCTGGGAAGTTTGAGAAAACAATGTTCATGGCATTAGGTGAGAGGCTATGCAGATGGAATACACGGTTTTGTTCCTCCAACCTGAGTGTGCCCTCATGCAGCAGTACAGCAGATGCACCAGAGACACAGGAACTGAGAGAAGGGGATGCCATTTTTACAAGTGACAGGGTGGGAAGAGGTATAGTCCAAGTAGCTGTGGGAGTCAGTGGATTTATAAAAGATTGACTGTTTCCAGAGATGGAGATAAAAACATCAAGAAAGGGAGGGAGGTGTCAGAAATGGACCAAGTAAATTTGAGAGCAGGGTGGAAGTTGGAGACAAAGTTGATTAATTTGATGAGCTCAATGTGGGTGCAGAAAGCAGCTCCAATGCAGTCGTCGATATAGTGTAGGAAGAGATGCGGAGAGATACCAGTAGTGGGTTGGAACATGGACGGTTCCACATAGCTGACAGAAAGGTGGGCAGAGCTGGGACCATGGAACAAGTGCCCATGGCTACACCTTTGGTTTGAAGGAAGTGGGAAGAGCCGAAGGAGAAATTATTGAGGGTGAGAACCAGTTTCACCAGATGGAGGAGAATGGTGGTGGAGAGGAACTGGTGGGGTCTGATGTCCAGAAAGAAGTGGAGAGCTTTAAGGCCCTCCTGATGGGGGATGGAGTTGTATAGGGACTAGACATCCATAGTGAAGATGAGAGGATTGGGTCCAGGGAACTTAAAATAATTGAAAAGATCGAAAGAGTATAACACCGAAGAAATTACAGTTGCTGACTATTCCCACTTTGATACTGAAATGAGGACTGGCTCATGGACCTCTGGTTTCCTCCACCTGAGGTCAATAATCATCTCCTCAGCCTTGCTAACATTGAGTGAGAGGTTGTTACTGTGGAACCATCCACCAGATTTTCGATCTCCAACCTATATGTTTATTCAGAAAAAATACAGTGATGTTATCAGCAAACTGAAATTTGCATTGCAGCTGTGCTTATCCCCACAGTCATAAGTGCAAAGTGAGCAGAGAAGGGGGCTCAGTGCACAGCCTGGTGGAGCACCTGTTCCGATGCCGATTGTGGAGGAGAGGTTTTTGCCTATTCTAACTGACTGGCGTCTGGAGATGAGTTAATTGAGGATCCAGGGCTGAGTGAAGGGCCAATGAAATGGCATCTGCAGTGGGCTTGTTGTGGTGGTAGATATTGATAGTTTTCAGAATCAGAATCAGAATCACATCATTGGCATATGTCTTGAAATTTCTTATTTTGCAGCCGCAGTACATTGTAATACATAATAATAAAAACTCTAAATTGCAATAAGAAATCTATAAAAATGAAGATTAAATTAACTAAATAGTGCAAAAAGTGAGGAAAGATACTGAGGTAGTGTTCATGGGCTCATTGTCCATTCAGAAATCTGATGGTGGAGAGGAAGAAGCTGTTCTTGAAACAGTGAGTGTCTCCAGGTTCCGTTCCAGTAAGTCATCCTTGATAGTAGCAATGTCCTGGGTGATGGGGATCCTTAATGATGAATGCAACCTTTCTGAGGCATTGCATTTTAAAGGTGTCCCGAATGCTGGGGAGGCCAGTGCCCATGATGGAGCTGGCAGGGTTTACAACTTTCTGTTGCTTTTTCTGATCCTATACAGTGGCCCCTCCATATGCAATGTCACCAGTTAGAATGTTCTCCACAGTACATCTGTAGAAATTTGCAGGTGACTCTGGTGGCATACCAATTCTCTTCAAAGTCCTAATGAAATATAGCCACTCCCATGTTTTCTTTGTAATTGCATCACTATGTTGGGCTCAGGAAAGATCCTCAGAGATGTTGACACACGGGAACTTGAAACTGCTCACCCTTCCCACTTCTGATCCCTCAATAAGGACTGATGAGTGTTCCCTCGACTTCCTCTTCCTGAAGTCCACAATCAATTCTTTCACTTTTCTGATGCTCAGTGCAAGGACTTTGCTGTGATACCACTCAACCAGCTGATCTATCTTACTTCTAATGCCTCCTCATCACCATCTGAAATTCTGCCAACAATAGTAGTGTCATCAGCAAATTTATAGACAGCATTTGAGCTGTGCCTAGCCACATAATTGTGGGTCTAGAGAGAATAGAGAATTGGACTTAACATGCATCTATCAGAATCAGAATCAGGTTTATTATCGCCAGCATGTGACATGAAATTTGTTAACTTAGCAGCAGCAGTTCAATGTAATATATAATATAGAGAAAATTAAAATAAAATAATAATAATTAATAATAATACTAAATCAGTAGCTCTTATTCAGTATACTTTATAAAGTATACGTATATTGAATAGATTAAAAATCATGCAAAAACAGAAATACTATATATTAAAAAAAAGTAAGGTTGTGTCTAAAGTTCGATGTCCATTTAGGAATCGGCTGGCAGAGGGCAAGAATCTGTTCCTGAATCACTGTGTGTATGCTTTCGGGTTTCTGTACCTCCTACCTGATGGTAACAGTGAGAAAAGGGCATGCCCTGGGTGTTGGAGGTCTTTAATAGTGGATGCTGCCTTTCTGAAACACTGCTCCTTGAAGGTGTCCTGGGTACCTTGTAGGCTAGTGCCCAAGATGGAGCTGACTAAATTTACAATCCTCTGCGGCTTCTTTCGGTCCTGTGCACTAGCACCATTCCCCCCACCCCTCCCCCCCATACCAGTCAGTGATGCAGCCTGTCAGAATGCTCGCCACGGTACATCTATAGAAGTTTTTGAGTGTAGTTGTTGACATGACAAATCTCTTCAAACTCCTAATGAAGTATAGCTGCTGTCTTGCCTTCTTTATAACTGCATCAATATATTGGGACCAGTTTAGATCTTCAGAGATCTTGACACCCTGGAACTTGAAACTGCTCACCATCTCCACTTCTGATCCCTCGATGAGGATTGGTATGTGTTCCTTCATCTTACCCTTCCTGAAATCCACAACCAGCTCTTTCATCTTACTGATGTTGAGTGTCAGGTTGTTGCTGCGGCATCACTCCACTAGCTGGCATATCTCACTCCTGTAAGCCCTCTCGTCACCACCTGAGATTCTACCAACAATGGGTGTATTTTCAGCAAATTTATGGATGGTATTTGAGCTATGCCTAGCCACACAGTCATGGGTATATAGAGAGTAGAGCAGTGGGCTAAGCACACACTTCAGAGGTGTGCCAGTGTTGATCATTAGTGAGGAGGAGATGTTATCACCAATCCACACAGACTGTGGTCTTCTGGTTAGGAAGTCAAGGATCCAATTGCAGAGGAGGTACAGAGGCCCAGGTTCTGCAACTTCTCAATCAAGATTGTGGGAATGATGGTATTAAATGCTGAGCTATAGTCGATGAACAGCATCCTGATGTACGCATTTGTGTTGTGTAGCTGGTCGAAAGCCGTGTGAAGAGCCATTGAGATTGCGTCTGCCATTGACCTATTGTGGCGATAGGCAAATTGCAATGTGTCCAGGTCCTTGCTGAGGCAGGAGTTCAGTCTAGTCATGACCAACTTCTCAAAACATTTCATCACCGTCGATGTGAGTGCTACCAAGTAATAGTCATTAAGGCAGCCCACATTATTCTTCTTAGGCATTGGTATAATTGTTGCCTTTTTGAAGCAAGTGGGAACTTCCACCTGTAGCAGTGAGAGGTTGAAAATGACCTTGAATACTACTGCCAGTTGGTTGGCACAGGTTTTCAGAGCCTTACCAGGTACTCCATCGGGACCTTCTGCCTTGCTAGGGTTCACTCTCTTTAAAGACAGCCTAACATCAGCCTCTGAGACAGAGATCACAGGGTCATCAGGTGCAACAGGGATCTTCACAGCTGTAGCTATATTCTCCCTTTCAAAGCAGGCATAGAAGGCAGTGAGTTCATCTGGTAGTGGAGCATTCCTGCCATTCATGCTATTGGTTTTTACTTTGTAGGAAGTAATTGTAACCAAGGTTCATTAAACCCAAAGTTGTAATGTTAGAAAGTTCTACCTGTGGAGGGATGAAAATGAGGTTTACCAATTAAAAAAAGAGAATTTTAAAAAACGCTATGCGAGGGAGGGGCAGGCTGGACACAGGACAGAGAAGGAGAGAAACACAGCATTGATTAGAAGCTGATGACATGAACTTTTAAGAGTGGAATTAGTAGTGAGTATCTTTACCCTACTAACTTGAAACCCTCAGGGTGAAACCCCTGGAGGAGAGACAATAGCGATAAAAGATTTATTGAAGCTACAGCTATAACATGCATCAGCTTTAACGAGACAATATCAGCAGAGACCAGTGTCCAAAATCCCTACCGTGTAGTCGGGAATCAGTTCTACAAAATCATACCAAGGGATTTGGTCAAGTTTTTGTACAAGTTTGTGAATTGACTTTCTGTGGATGATGAACTATTTCATTCCAATGAACTTAGAAACAAGATGACGAGCCACCCAATACGAAGAACCGGCGTGGGAACGAAATGTGTAACAATGCAGAAGATTTAGTATGGTCGGATGTATAAGTTTATTTTCATTCGAAGAATCTGAATTTGATTTTCTGCAAGAACTGATTATTTTTGCACAGACTTTGATAAGTTGCTGAATGAGATTTACTTTGTTTAGGAGTTGAGATGTTGGAGAATTGTCGTGAAAGGAGTTGAAGTGTGTATATATAATTTTTGAATTTGAATTTAAGTTTGTAGATATACTGCCTGGAACTGAAACTGAAGTTAACTATAATACTTGAGAATAGTTGGTTTTCTAAATAAATAGTGATAAGTAAAAATGCAAGTTTAGTCTGTAAACTTTTAAATAGGGAATAACACTGGATCTAATTAGTTAGAGAAATTAGAGTATCAGAAGTTATTCTAATGAATATCACTGATCCTAACTAAACAGGAATTTGCTTTTGTTGATATTTGAGATTTGGAACCTAGACAGAATTTTGGAATTTTGAATTGTTCTTGCTCATGTAAACATTTTGTACGTATTGTTTTTTCCCTTATAAACAAAACCTTATTTCCAGAATTGTGTGGTTTCTATTCACTGCCTCCTTCCAATACCTGGATTCTTCTGATGGTCTATTAGCACCTAGCCTAATTTGATTTTCTCTAAAGGGTGCATCGACTAGTCACATACGATAAGACTGGTGCTACACAGGTGTTACATAATGTCTTGGAAGCCCTGCCAGAGTTGTCATGCATCCAATGTCACCTCCAACTTTGTTCAAAATTGTCTCTTCACCCTTGAAATAGCCCTCTGTAGATCATACCTGGATTTCTGGTACAGGCCTGGATCGCCAGACTTGAATGCCACAGATCTAGCCTTCAGCAGAGGATGTACCTTCTGGTTCATCCACAGCTTTTGATTTGGGAATGTACAGTAAGTCTTTGTGGGCACACACTCATCCACACAGGTTTTAATGAAGTTGGGAACAACTGCAGCATACTCATCCAGGTTTGAAGATGAATCTCTGAATACTGTCCAGCCCATCGATTCAAAGCAGTCTTGTTAGCACTCCTATTCCTCCCTCCGTGGTCCTCACTACTGGTGCTGCCGTCTTCAGTCTCTGCCTGTACTCAGGAGTTAGAAGTACAGCCAGGTGATCAGACTTCCCAAAGTGGAATGGTACGGTAGTCATTCTTGATGGTGGTTTAGCAATGGTCCAGTGTGTTGTTTCCTCTAGTATTGCAAGTGATCAATTGATGGTAATTGCTTAGTGATTTCTCCCAAAACAATGATGAAGGTGTTAGGATGCGCTATTTCGTGCATGTTGATCCCATTGCTCAGATCATCTAAAGCCTGATTGACATTGGACTGAGGTGGAATGTAAACTGCCACCAAAATGACTCCAGGGAACTCCCGTGGTAGGTAAAAGGACGGCACTTTACTACTAGATATTGCAGCTCTGGTGAGCAGAATTGGGACAGCACTGAGCACCAAGAAGAGTTGATCATGAGTCAGACTCCTCCGCCTCTGCTTTTGAGGGACTCTATACATTTATCTTGACAGTGTATAGTAAACCCGTCGATCTGGATGCTGCATCCGATATGGAGGGGGTTAACCAGGATTCCATGAAACAAAGGACACACGTGGTCCTAATGTCCCTCTGACTCAGCACCCTGGCTCTGAGATCAATGATCTTGTTCACCAGGGACTGCACATTCGCCAGCAAGATCGTCGGTATTGGGAGTTTAAAACCCTGTTTCCTTAAACGCACTTGTAACCCCGATCTACAGCAATGCTTCCTCCGAGGGCACTTCTGTCCACAGTCAGAGTTGTTTCCGTCAGTTTTAAGCAGTGAAAGTTTATTTAAAAAGATTAAGACATCTTTGTTGACTGTACTGACCTTGGAAGCAGTTGTGCTTTTTAGCTGTATCAGGCTGAAACGAGAATATTTAATCGTATCAATTGAGAGTACTGCTGCTACTCGAGTCGCCCTAGGCACCCCGGAAGTGATCTGTAAAGTGTTGATTGTCAGCAAGGAGGATACGTTATTTCTAATCTCCACAGATTGTGCTTTCCCAGTGAGGAAGTCAAGGATCTAATCACAAACAAGAGAAAATCTGCAGAGGTTGGAAATCCAAGCAACACACACAAAATGCTGGAGGAACTCAGCAGGCCAGGCAGCATCTATGGAAAAGAGCACAGTCGACATTTTGGGCCGAGACCCTTCAAGGATCTAGTTGCAGAGGGCACTACAGTGGCTCAGGTTTTGGAGCTTGTTGGTTAGAACTGAGGGTGTGATCATCACCAACTTTTCAAAGCATTTCATCACAGTGGATGTAAGTGTTACTGGACGATAATCATTGAGGAAAATTACCATGCTCTTCTTAGGCACCAGTATAATTGAAGCCTGCATGAAGCAAGTGGGCACCTCAGACTGCTGAAGCGAGAGGTGGAAGATAGCAGTGAGCACTTCAGCCAGTTGATCAGAACAGGTCTTCAGTACTCAGCTAGGTACCCCATCTAGGCTGGATGCTTTTTGTGGGTTCACCCTCCTGAAGGATGCTCTCACACTGGCCACAGAGACTGAAATCACAAGGTCTTCAGGGGCTGTGGGAGTTTGTGAAGGTTCCTCCATGTTTTGATGGTCAAGGTGATCTCAGAAGGCATTGAGCTCATCTGGAAGCAAAGCCCTGTTATTCACTATGTTGCTTGGTTTCTCTTGGTAGCAGGTGATAGCTGTCACAGTTGTCAAGCATCCTTCAGTGATTCTGTTTTGGTCCGGAATTGCCACTTTATCTAGATCGTACCTAGACCATATCTTACTTGGTTTCCAGATCAGAAAGCCGCTGATCCGGCCCTCAGTAGATTGTGGATCTCATGATTCATCTAGGAATCTGGTTGAGGAAGACTCTGAATGATTTTGTGGGGACACACTCTTTTTATAAGGTCCATGACAATTGTGGTGCATTAATTCAGATTCTCTGATGAATCCTTGTACATGGCCCAGTCTGCTGAATTAAAGCAATCCCAGAGCTGTTCCTCTGCCTCCCACAACCACCTCTTTGGTGTCCTTATCTCTGGAGTCTTGCTCTTTAGCTTCTGCCTATATGCAGGGAGGAGTTGGAAAGCCAAGTGATCAGATTTCCTGAAATGCAGTCTAGGGATGGAACAGTAGGCATTCCTAATATAGTGATCAAGTGTGCTGGGCCCTTGGTGCCACAGAATGTATGTTGATGATAATTGGGCAGAGATTTATTCATGAAAGTTTGACTGAGGTCCCATTTGATGTATTTGGATTTTGAAAAGGCCTTTGAGGAAGTCCTTTGTGAGAGGTTATTGTGCAGAACTAAAGCATGCAATATACTGGATGGAATGAAAATTGTCTGATTGATGTAAAATGGAAAGTAGGAATTAACTTTTTCTGGGTTGGCAGGAGGCAGGAGGTTACCCCATTGTCACTCTAAGTAAAGCCCCAAAGAACCAAACTGAAAAGCAGAGAATCAGCTTAGAGTACCCAGAGTTAGATGTTACTAACCTGCAGACCCTAAGGAAAGTGAAGAATCCACTATATTGGACTAAATTGAACTGTGATGTAAAGCCTGTGATTAAAGTCATTATTTTAAAATAAGGATTTGACTGCAGTTGTGAAAAGAAAGTATTTGCTCTGAAAGGACTTTTTCCTACCTTAACAAGTTTGTTAAATTCATCAGAATGATGTGATATTATAGTCATCTTGTATAGGCTAAACCATAGCCCTTCACTTTTTCAGGGTCCCCTCTCCCCATTGGCTTCTCAGGTGGGAGGTGGGAAGGGGACCACATTCCCACATTCCTCCTGCGAACAAACAGGACCAAGGTCTCCACTTCTCTGGATTATTTACTTCATCCTCCTTGTTAAAGGTGGTAACTTCATGATGTCCAACAACCTTCTTACTCCATTCCATCAAAGCAAGTGTGCAGCCAGCAAGATCAAAGGGCAGTTTTAAGTAAATGTAGGCTCATTGCAAACAGGTTCCAGCATCAGTTTATCCTGGTCCCTTACAGCCCAATGGTTAGTGTTATGCATGTGAAGTATATCCTACCCATGGTACAGTGATTTTCAGGTGCAATTCAATTTCTTTCTCTATTTTATGTATCTAGTTTAGATACATTTGGAAGGATAGAATAGGGAGGCTCAGTTTCCTAGTGGCTAGCACACACACCATTACCCTTCACATCTTTTCAAGGGAGTTGTGGGTAAATTATACTGCAAAATCTAACATGACATGGAAATAAACATCATCACCATTGGAGTTTATAAACTGAAAGTAGAATATTTTGTTTGGATAAATGGACTTTCTCTTATTTTTCTTAGAAAAATATTCTGTTACTTTCATCCTCCTTTTTCCTATCAAATCAGGAAGTTGGCAGGCACATTTAAGAAAACATTGGATAAGAGCTGCTTTGTGCAATTCCTGAAGGGTTCACCAGCTACACTGGTCTCCAAGTTACTGTAAGGAATGCCTGGATTTAGTCTCCAAGTCATAAATCAGCCTGGGAACTCAATGTAGATTCCCTGCATTCTTAAACCATAAAATGGTGATATCCTTTTCACTACTTTACCCAGGTTTTACTCATCAGAAGTTGCTTTACATGATGAAACATATAATGATTTATTTTCCAGTAATTATATTTTAGTTAAGAGTTTCTTTTTATGCCATAGTGAACATGTGGCCTGATGTTTATTTTTCCACTTGGGCTCATTTCGTTACAACATAGCCAGAATTTGATTCTGTTTTTCTTTCCCCTCCTTTCCTCTCCTCACTTTTAGAACTTTATGTTCCATTCTTCCATTCCTTCTTCAATTTTCATGCCTTTGCTTTATTTTTAGATACTTTAATCTTTACCTTTCATGTTTCCCCATGTCCTCTCCTGTCTCCCCTCTTAAATATAGCAATCTTTATGCTTCTTCCATCTTCCTCTTGATTCTTCTCAATAACTCTTTGTTCGTTCAATGGCTTCTTAATGCTCTGTTTAACATTGGCTTTATTGGTCTGGATGTGCAACTCCAGACTAGTATAAACTACTCAACCTGGAGTTGCACAACCAGACTTCAAAGATGTCTTGAATTCTGACAGTCACAGTTTGCAAATGGCTGTGTTGGGACAGACTTAGATTTCCCAGTGCTGTGATGGGATAGACACGAGAGCAAGTACCCCACTTGGACATCATGAATTGAAGATGGCCATTCGTAGTAAGGATTGTATCAGATGCATCAGACCTCCAACACTTCCACCACCCCTTCCTCAGCCCACAACAGAAAGGAAAGGCTTTGCTGATGAAACAGATTTGTAATTCAGTGAGTTTGTTTATTGGAGAAGAATGCATAATTGTTGTCCTAGGAAAATTCCACAACAACAATTGAGCTGAAGTTTACTTAAGCTAACTGCCATCTTTGCAATAGCACATAAGAAGTTGAAATAGAAGCAGGCTCTTTGCTCCCTTATGCCTTTTCTGGTATTCAGTAATGGAATGGCAGATTTTTTGTTAGTTCAGTGCCACATTCCGATACCAGCCCCATAACTCTTGATTTCCTTAATTTACAATATAAAAAATGACCAGTCTCTGTATTCACTTCTCAGCAGCTAAGCTCCTGCTACCAACTTTGGCAGAGAATTCCAAAGATTCTCTTCCGAAGCTGGTTGTCAGAGAGGCCAGAGAGTGGTAGAGAGAGAGAGAGAGAGAGAGAGATTCTGCAGATGCTGGAACACATGCAAAATGCTGGAGAAACTCAGCAGGTCAGGCAGCATTTATGTACCTGAACAGACAGTTGATGTTTCAAGCCAAGACCCTTCATTTGTACAGAAGTAGCAGTAGATGATTCCTTCTCAGATTGGCGGCCTATAGCTAGTGGTGTGCTATAGGGATTGGTGAAGTGTTCAGTTGTTGTTTGTCATCTATATCAGTGGTTTGAGTGATGATGTGACTGGATCAGCAAATTTGCGGATGACACCAGGATTAGGTGCATAGTGGACAGCGAGGGAGGCTATCAAAGGTTGCAGCAGGGTCTGGACCAGTAGAAAAAAATGAGACGAAAATGGCAGAAGGAATTTAATGCAGACAAGTGTGAGACATTGCACTTTAGGTGGACAAACCAGGATAGGTTCTTCTGAGTTCTGAAGATTACTGTCCCAGACTACTTAATATTTCCTGATGGGACAACCTCACCCTGGACCCAGTAATCAATTCGGCAAAACTTCATTTTAAACCCTTCGCCGTCAACCCCAACCTCATCACAAATATATCATTCTTTAGCCAGGAAGTCCAAACAGTGGATAATATTCCAGTTGTAGACTTACTTGGTCTCCTTTAACATTTAGAAATATTATTTTTATTCTCTCAGTCCAAATCTGCTGCAACAACGGCCAACATAAAAGGCAATTTGCCTTCTCAATATTTTGTGTGTCCATATGTTAACTTCTAATGATTTGTTTACAATAAAACTGAGTTACTTTGAATGTCATTTTTTATTTTTCACCATTTAAATGATACAGTACTGTACATTCTGAATTGCTTTTATCTAAATGAACTGCATCACATTTCCATTTTATATTCTCTCTGCCAGGTTCCAGCTCTTCTATTTAACCTAGCGATAGCCTTTTCAAGCCTCTACAAACTCCTCACTATTCCCTCTTCCACCCAAATCAATGTCATAGATTATGATTGGCTAGGTCCAACCATCAATCACTGTGGAACCCATTAGTTACATCTTTTAATCCAAAATAACCTTTTCATTCCTATTCCCTCTTCCTGCCTTTTAAACAATTGTGGTTCCATTCTAGTATATAATCCCCCTAAGTCCTTGTGAGAACAGAAAATCTCCAGGGTGGGTGGGATCTTTGATTCTGCAGGCTGCTTTACCGGGGCAGCAAGACATAGTCCATGGAGGGGAGGCTGGTTTTTGTGATGTGCTGAGCTGTGTTGACAACTCTCTGCTGTATTGCAGTCATGAGTAAAGCAGATGTCATACCAAGCTGTACTGAACCTGGAGAGAATTCATTCTGTGATTCATCAATTAAAGTTGGTAAAGGTCAAAGGGGACATGTCAGATTTATTTAGCCTCTTGAAGAAGAAGTGATACTGGTGAACCTTCTTGACCATGGCCTTGATGTGGTTGTACCAAGACAGGCTATTGGTGATGTTCACACCTTGGAAGTTGAAGATCTCTGCACCATTGATGTAGACAGAAGCATGTGCACTGCCTCACTTTCTGATTCAATGACCAGTTCTTTTGCTTTGCTGACATTGAGAAAAAGGATGCTGTCATGATATCATGTTACCAGGGCCTATTTTGGGAGTAAGCAAATTACAGAGGGTCTTGGTTGTCTGGGAGACTGTAGTTACTGTGTGGCATGACCAGAGTCTTGAAGAACTTCATGATGGTGGATGTCAGTGCTACCAGCCGGTAGTCATTAAGTCAATAGATTTTTTTCCACTTGCTTTAAGAAGACCACTGTCAGAGATGCCAGGATGATCATGTTCTTCTTAAAGCAGGTGGAAACCACAAAACGAAGCAGAGAGACTGCTGAAAACTGTTTTCAAATACCCCTGCCAGCTGATTCACAGAGGATCTAAGGACACAGTTAGGGACACCATCCAGGCTAGATGTCTTCTGCAGGTTTACACACTGGAAGACTGATCATGCGTCCTGATCAGTGACTGTGAGTTCAGGTGCAATGGAGGACGTTGGGATGGATGGTGACATTCCTAATTCTTTCTGTTCAAAACGTGCACAGAATACAGAATATTTGGAAGGGAAGCACTTTTGGTGGCGATGTTGCCTGACCTTGCCTGAAGCTGTTCTAGCATGTAAGCCCTAGCACAACTGATAGCTTGTCTGGAACTCTAGATTGGATTTGCAATATCTCTTGATATTGCTGATTCCTTTATGGGCGTCATATCTCAATTTCTTGTAAAGGTCAGGGTCACCTGATTTGAATGCTGCAGTGCTAGACTTCAGTAAGGGGTGGGTGTCCCAGTTCACTGATAGTTGCTGGTTTGGGAACATAGATATGACTTCTTTGGTACACAGTCTGCAAGACACTTGCTGAAGAAGCCCATGACAATGGTGACATGATCACCTAGGGTAAGTGCTGAGTTTTGAATATGAAACAGTCTATTGACTCAAAGCAGCCATGTGGAAGTTTATCTATTTCCTCAGACCAACACTCTACAACTTTAAGTACTGGATCTCCAAAATAGCACCTTTGTGTACAGCTCAAAAGAGAAGCATCAAATGTTTTTGTTTAGGACTACATCAGTTGAGAACAAACATCCCAGCCATGGCTTCTTCAGCAAGAAACATTGTTTTAAGACATTTTTAAAAAAGATCAATCCTCAAATTTGGCAGAATCCAGATTGCAGACTACCCAGGGAGCAAGTGCATTAAGAAAATGTGGCCAATGTACTTGGCTGGAGGTAAAAATGAAACCCAATACCCTGAGGCACCCACTCCCCACCATCCTGTTGGCCAACGTGCGGTCTCTAGAAGTTTATATAGAAGACCTCACAGCAGTACCAGAAGGACATGCTGTGTACTCTATATCACAGAGAACTGGCTCACCCCAGCACTCTGGACACAGTATTTCAGCCCAAGGGCTGCCCTATCACCACATGGACTAGACAACAGTGTCAGATAAAGCCAGAGGCAGTGGTATTTACTTTATAATGAACTCAATGTGGTGCATAGATGCGACAATTCTGTCTCCATCCTGATCTCCTGATCTGGAACAGCTGGTGGTCAAATGTCGGCCAATCTGTTTGTTGACAGAATTCTCCACTGTCATCCTGGTAGCAGTTCACATTCTATCCCTGGCCAAACTCATGCTGGCACTGAAGGAGCTGAACAGGGAGAAGGAGCACAGTCTGGTGGGTGGGGAATGGATCAATAGGCAACTTTTTAAATAAAATTGCCTCTTGTTCTTTTAAACTCCAATGAACAGACCCCCAGTCTGGTTCACCTTTTATCATATGATCATGCCCAGGATAACAACTTCTAATTAAATAATACTTTCAATCATCTCCAATTAAATATTTTCCTTAAACAGGGTAACCCTAATTATTCACAGTTCTCTGTAAGTACACTGCATTGCACACTTGTAAAAATTCTTCCCTGAATTTTATACTCCACCTCCCCTGAAATAAAGGCCAATACTCACTTAGCCTTCCCTATTACCCACTGCAGTTGTGAGCTAGTTTTCTGTGTTTCATGCAGAGAGACTATAAATGTTCATGAACATTATAAATCTAAAGTCACTTTAATGGTGTACTTTTTACGTTTCTCACTAGATTGCTCTTATATTCTTATTCCCCTTTCCTTATTGATGTCCTGGTTCTCTTTTACCGAACTCTGATTTTTTTTCTTACTCCTCGGTGTATTATTTTTTCTGGCAACATTATAAGCCAATTCCTTTGATCTAATATTATCTATCTCTTCTTGTTGACTGCTGTTAGACTCTTAGGTTTTTTTTCCCAGCCTAAAAAGGCTATATATTTGCTGCAGATCATGTAATATTTTTTCATATGTTGTCTGCTGCTTGATTACTGTCAGACCTCTGAATTCAGATTTGTCATCTACCATTGCTAACTCATACTTCATGCGCTTTGTAGTTTGCTTTGAATTCAACCTGAACCATATTTTTAGGTTGAATTAAATGACAGCTTAATATTAGATTATTTTATATGATGGTTTCTTTTCCCAAAGCACACTTAACTATAAGATCAAGAAGTAACACTTTCTCTTTGTCTAATGATCTGTTTTTAATAGTTATCTTATGGTCTTAATTTTGCATGTTAAGGTAGTAGAATGAAGTACTAAATCCATTTTCAAACTCCAAATTGCTACTTTTTAAAATTCTCCACTTGAATAGGAAAAGGGGAAGAAAAACAGATGTTGGACATCTTTAGGCTCCGCTCATTTCCAGTCTTGTCCATACCTGCTAAACGTTCCAGTGAATTGAAAATATTGGCATTGTCGTGGACTTTGATCTTAGAAGAAGTAAAAATTAAAAAACAAAAAAAAAGGGCAGAAAGCTCTGCTCTGTGTTTAGTTCCTCTCATCTCTTTATTTTCATGTGTGAAGCTGAGATTTATTTTGCTTCCTTTTAATATTCAGTTCTGGAATCTATCTTGGGATGTTGATGCTTCAGGCTTCAAGACAGGAGATCAGAAAGGCCCCTATACTGTGACAACTTCAGTGCCTTTGTTGATGAAACTAACCAGAATAGGATGTACAAGATCATTACAATACATCATATGGGTGTTCAAAAATTAAAGTATTTGGATGGTATTTCTGTCCTCCAGTTATTCAGTGGATGAGTGGTCTGTCTCATGTGTTTTTGGACATCTGAGGCTAGAGATCTACAACCTTTGATTCCTGTTCTGTGCTGAGTACATTGATCTAAACCAAGGCAGAACAGGCAGCTCTTTTCTCCAACTAGGACAAAGATCAGTTCCCAGACCTGATGTCTATCTTTCCCCAAGTTTTTATCTCGTTAGTAACTTTAACTAAATTCCACAGTTCCCACAGTAGGATTTGAATCTGAGTCATTGATTCATTGGTCCAGAATTCTGGTGTATTATCCAATAATACTAGCACTACACTAGTCCACCTTTCTAATCTTAATCGAGAAGTGTCAGGGCACCCTAACTGACCTCTGCATTCTGGAGTTGGCCTAGGGTACCATGATTTCTTACATTGATCTATCTACTCTGAAAAATATGCATGCAGTTGTAATAGAAATGCACAAGCAGTTACAACTGAATGGATATATTACATCTGCCATCCAAAATTGTCTAGAATTGAGACACCTGAGTCTTCTACCTGGACAATTTACTCCAAAACAAATGATGATGGAAGGAAATTGTTTTAATTAGAAGGGTTTGGTAAACCTGTTGAAAGTTAAGCATAAAATCCTCAAGGTGCCAAGAGTAGAAGCAAGATCTTAGGTTCAATGTGTGTAAACATAAATCTAAATTTTCACTTTGTGTTTGAAGATTTTGTTGAGCATGGTATTATTTGCAGGACTGAGTAAGAATGTAAATGTGGGTAAAATAAAGGAAACTCTATCATTTTTGTATGAATCACAGTGCTCCATGGATCATGTGTAAGGTCTTAAATCAATATTCATAGTTCAAAGTAAACTCATTATCCAAGTACATATATGTCAGCCCTGAGATTAATTTTCTTGCTGGCATACTCAATATGTCTAATAACCATAGAAGAATCAATGAAAGATGGCAACAAAAGGGTGCACAACCAATGTGCAAAAGTCAGCAAACAGTGCAAATACAAAAAAGAAAGGAAAAAAGAAATATAATAATAATAATAATAATAATAATAATAATAATAATAATAATAATAATAAATAAATAATTAAATAAATATCAAGAACATGAGATGAAGAGTCCTTGAAAGTGAATCCATAGGTTGTCGGAATAGTTCAGCGTCAGGCAAGTGAAGTTGAGTGAAATTATCTATTTTAGTTCAGGAGCCTGATGGCTGAGGGGTGATAATTGTTCCTGAAACTTCTGGTGTGAGTCCTGAGGTTCCTGTATCTTCTTCTAGATCCCAGCAGCAAGAAGAAAGCATGACCTCAGTGGTGACAGTCCCTGATGACTGCTTTGTGTAAATGCTAGGTGTAGATGTGTTCAATGGTACAGAGGGCTTTACTCAAGATGGGCTGCGCTGTACCCACATCTTTTAGTAGAATTTTTCATTCAAGGACATTGGTGTTTCCATACCAGGCTGTGATGCAACCAGTTAATACACTCTCCACCACATATCTAAAGAAGTTAGTCAGTGTTATAAATATCACGCTGAACCTTTACAAACTCTTAAGGAAGTAGAGGCGCCACCGTGCTTTCTTTGTAATTGCAATTACGTGATGGGCCCAGGACAGGTGCTCTGAAATGATAACATGAGGAATTTTAAGTTGCTGACCCTCTCTACCTTTGATCCCCCGAAGAGGACCTCCTCCTGACGTCAATAATCAGCTCCTTTGTTTTGCTGCTTTGAGTATGAGATTGTTGTTGTGGTACCACTCAGCTAAATTTTCAGTCTCTCTCCTATATGTTGATTTGTCACCATCTTTGATTTGGCCAATGACAGTGCTGTTGTCAGCAAACTTAAGTATGGCATTAGCCTCACAGTCATAGGTGTACAGTAGGTAGAGCAGGGGGCTAAGCACACAGCCCTGTGGTGCACCTTTGCTGAAGGAAATCATGAAAGAGTTCTTGTTGCCAATCCAAACTGACTGGGGACTGCAAGTGAGGAAATAGAGGATCCAATTGCACAAGGAGATATTGAGACCAAGGTCTTGATGCTTCTTGACTAGTTATGAGGGAATGATAGTATTGAATGCTGAGCTGTAGTTGATAAAGAGCATCCTGATGTATGCATCTTTGCTGTCGAGATGCTCCAGGGTTGAGAGAAAAGACAATGAGATGGAATCTGCTATGGACCTGTAGGCAAATTGGCGTGGATCCAAGATGCTTCACAGGCAACAGTTGATAGGTTTCATCAACGACCTCTCAAAACAGTTCATTACTGTAGATGTAACTGGTACTGGACAACTGGTCAATGAGACAGATTACCATGTCCTTCTTTGGCACCGGTATAACTGAAGCCTGATTAAAACAAGATATCTCAGACTGCCAAAGCGAAAGGTTAAAGATCTTAGTCAGCACTCCAGCAAACTGATCAGCACAGGTCTTTTGTACTCGGCCGCTTTCCTTGGGTTCATTCTCCTGAAGCCTGAAAGATGTCCTCATGTCAGACTCAGAGACTGAAATCATCTCATTATTGGGAGCTTTGGAAGCGTGCGATGATTCCTCCATGTTTTGTTGGTTAAAGCAGGCATAGAATTGAGCTCATCTGAAAGCAAAGCCCTGTTGTCACCTACCTTGTTTGATTTAACTTTATAAGAGATAATAGCATTCAAGCCCTGCCACAATCATCAAGTATTCTTCATTGGTTCAAGTTTAGTCTGGAGTTGCCTCTTTGCCTGTGAGATGGCTTTCCTGAGATCATATCTGGACCTCTGGATATCTTGGCCTCCAGACTTGAATACCTCTGACCTGGCCCTCAGCATATTGCAGATCCCATGGTTTGTCCAGGGACTTTTGGTTGGGGAAGATTCTGAGTCACCTTGTAGGGATGTACTTGTCTATGACTGTTTTATAAAGTCTGTCACAACCATGGTGTATTCCTTCAGATCCACAACAAGTCCTTGATCATGGCCCAGTCCACTGACCCATAGCAATCCCTTAGCTGCTCCTCTGCATCCCACGACAAACTCTTTGTGGTCCTGTTCTCTGGAGCTTTGCTCTTTAGCCTCTGCCTGTATGCAGGTAGGAGAAGGACAGCCAAGTGATCAGATTTCCTGAAGTGCATTCTAGGTATGGAATGTTGGCATTCCTTATCTTAATATAGCAGTGGCTAGTGTGTTGGGACCTCTGGTATTACAGATTATATGCTGATGATAATTGGGCACGGATTTCTTCAAACAAACCTGATTAAAATCCCAGACGATGGATATGAAAAGCATTGGGGTAGACTGTTTTTTGTCTGGTGAAGGTATCATGCAGTATCTCAAGTGCTTGATTACAGTTGGCCGATGGTGGTATGTTAACTGTCGTCACAGAGACTAACTCTCTGGGTAAATAAAACGGTCAGCATTTAATTGTTAAGTGTTCAAGGTCAGGGGTATGACAAAGCTACATTGGAGCACTACAAGGAGTTAATCAAGAGAAAGACAGCTCCACCTTTTGCCTTTTCTGAATCAACATTTCAGGCCATCCTGTAAATCAAGAAGTATTTGGATCTGATCACTTTATCTATCATACTCTGAGAGAACCATGTCTTGGTTAAGCAGAGAACAAAACAATGTGTCATTTCCCTTTGATACATCAGTCTTCTCCGCAGATCCTTAATTTTGTTCTCCAGAGAATGCACAGTTCCCAACCCCTTACCACTGAACCCCACCGCCTCTGCCCATGGCGATGAACCTTCGTCTGCTTAGATCTTAAGACGTAGGAGCAAAGTTAGGCCATCTGGCCCATCGAGTCTGCTCCACCATTCAATCATGGCTGATCCTTTTTTCTATCACCTCCTCAACACCACTTCCTGGCCTTCTCTCTGTAACCATTGATGCCATGACCAAATCAAGAACCTATCAATTTCTGCCTTAAATATACCCAATGACTTGGCCTCCACAGCTGCATGTGGCAACAAATTCCATAAATTCACCACCCTTTGGCTAAACAAATTTCTCTACATCTCTGTTTTGAAAGGGCGCCCCTCTATCCTGAGGCTGTGCCCTCTTGTCCTAGACTCTCCCACCATGGGAAACATCCTTTCCACATCTACTCTGTCTAGGCCTTTCAACATTCGAAAAGTTTCAATGAGATCCCCCCCTCCCCATCCTTCTGAATTCCAGGGAGTACAGACCCAGAGCCATCAAATGTTCCTCGTACGATAACCCTTTTATTCCTGGAATCATCCCTGTGAACCTCCTCTGGACCCTCTCCAATGCCAGCACATCGTTTCTAAGATGAGGGACCCGAAACTGTTCACAATACTCAAGGTGAAGCACCACCAGTGCCTTATAAAGCCTCAGCATCACATCCTTGCTTGCTTGAGGGTTAAGACTGAGTCCTTCAGAAGATCATAAAATTTGTAGTTCATTAAGTTGATTTAAAAGTATGTTGCTTAAAGGAAAATTAAATGCTGCAGTAAGGGTAATTCAAATGAGGTATATTCAGAAATATTGTACGTAGAATGTAGAACGCTGCTATGGTTCACCAGCACCATCCTGGTGATGTCCAGTCCCATAGACAATTACATGCTTTAAGCTGTTGCTCCACTTGTGCTGCGCATAAAAATATTCAATCTCTCCTTGCTACAATTGAAAACTGCCTTAATGACTATCATCCAGTGGCACTCACATCTACTGTGACGAAGTACGTGAGAGGTTGGTTATGGATCGAATCAACTTCTGCCTCAGCAAGGACCTGGAGCCACTGCAATTTGCCTTTTGCCACAGTAGGTCTACGGCGGATGTGATCTCTTTGGCTCTCCACATGGCCTTGGATTACCCGGATAATACAAATATTTATGTCAGAATGCTGTTTATTGACTACAGCTCCGCGCTTAACGTCATCATTCCCAAAGTTCTGATTGAGCAGCTCCAGAACCTGAGCTTCTGCAGCTCCCTCTGCAAATGGATCCTTGTCTTCCTAACCAGAAGCCAACAATCTGTGCAGATCAGAAATAACATCTCCACCTAACTGACAATCAACAATGGCGCACATCAGGGATGTGTGCTTAACTCACTGTCTACCCTCTCTACACCCATGACTGGGTGGCTAGGCTCAGCTTAAATACCATCTATAAATTTGCTGGCGATACAACCATTGTTGGCAGAATCTTAGATGGTGACGAGAGGGTGTACAGGAGCCAGATACACCTGCTAGTTGAGTGGTGTCGTAGTGGCAACTCAGCATTAGTAAGACAAAGAGCAGAAGGGGTAAGATAAGAGAACACACAGCAGACCTCACAGAGGGATCAGAAGTAGAAAGAGTGAGCCATTTCAAGTTCCTGAGAGTTAATATCTCTGAGGATCTAACCTGGACCCAGCATATCAATATAGGTATGAAGAAGGCACAACAGCAGCTATATTTCATTCAGAGTTTGAGGAGATTCATTATGTCACCTAAAACACTTGTAAACTTCCAAAGGTATACCGTGAAGAACACTCTACAGCTGGCTACTTCACTGTCTGGCATTGGGTGGGGGGTGGGGGGCGGATTGCTGCTTCACAGGATCGAAGTAAGCTGTAGCCTCTGTAGTATCCAGGACATCTTCAAGGAGTGGTGCCTCAGAAAAGTGGTGTCGGTCATAAAGGACCCCCACCATTCAGAACATGCCCTGTTCTCATTGCTGCCGTCAGGAACAAGGTACAGAAGCCTAAAGGCTCACATTCAATAACTTAGGAACAGCTTCTTCCCCTCTGCCATCCAATTTCTGAATGGACATTGAACCCATGAACACACTACCTCACCTCTTTTTTAATCTCTATTTTTGTACAACTTATTTAACTATTTTATTTTTTTATATATATATAAAAATATAAATACTGCATATGTCAGTGATATTTAACCTGACTCTGATTTTGATGTTTCTTCTACCATTGCCCCTTTCAAGCTTTTATTCATCAAAGTCCAAACAAGAAGAAAAATCAAAAGAATCAAAAATCGAAGGATAAAGTGAAACTGAATTTGTTGAGATTTTCAAGCTGATAGAGTATAAAGTTGCTTTATGGTTTAGATAACCCAACAAATTTCTTAAAAGAAATAAATAGATCAAATCCATAATAACTATAAAGGTCTTTAAATGATAACACTTGTATACACAAAACCTAGAATATGGTCCACTGAAGAGCCTACTTAATTCAGAGTATATTGCATAAGCAATCATTTCTGGTTGAAATCAAATACATTGTAAAACAGAAACAGGCACTTCTATACACTACTTTCATTGCCCAATATTTTTCCTGGCATCAGGTGCATACGTAATGATGATACTTTTCAGCCAATGGCATTTTTTTGCCTTGCAGAGGAAAACTGGAGATCAACTATCATCAAATATGCCTTAAGTACAACTAGGAATATGTTGTGCCTCTTCTTTGCTTTCCTTATCATTCGATGGAACACAGCTGATATTGCTGGATAAGACAAAAAGAAATGACTGAAGAAATACCAGAGTACACCAACGTAATTTATCTTTGCTCAATGAAAATGAGATTGGTCCTAAACAAGGGAAACATTTGAACTAGTACTAATGCATTCAAGAATTAAATAATGATTATGTGATCTCCTTAAGTTAGTCAGGTTCTATGCATTATCCAAGTACTTCAATAGGTTTCAAAGGTACATTTAATGTCAGAGAAATATATACAGTATACATCCTGAAATTCTTCTTCGCAAACATCCGTGAAAATGGAGGAGTGCCTCAAAGAATGAATGACAGTTAAAAGTTAGAACCCCAAAGCTCCCTCCTCCCACGCACAAGCAGCATTAAGGCAATGATCCCTTCCCCCCCCCCCCAGCAAAAAGAATCGGTGCCCTCCACCGAGCACTCAGGTGTGCAGCAAGCATCAATAAAGACACAGACTTGCAAAAACCCCAATGACCAGTCGTTCATCTAGTAATTCAACATTCCACAGGCTCTCTCTTTCCCTAGGAAGGGAAAAAGAGGCGTTCCTGTTTCACAGCGACATGGGAGACATAATAAATAACTCACTGAGTTACGATGTTAAAAGTCTGTTGTGTCGCTCTGCACCCAAAGAGTTGGCACTAGAAAGCTGCAGCTCTCTGGACACACAACTCCCGTCAGTTAACCCACTGCTCCCAATGTTCCGCGTTCTCCTGCAAATCTTCAGTCAGGGCATCAGCCTAGAATCAGCATGTCTCCAGAGCCACGAAAATCCAGAACCCTGAAGGCCGCATGTCTGGGATATCAAAAAGCAGCTGGTGGTGAGGCCCTGAAAGCGGGTCCCATTCCTGCAAAGAACTAAAGTCAGAGAGTAACTCCAGGCCAGCGTCTTCAAAAGAACCTTGAAAAGAGATATCAAAGATAGAAATAAAGCTGTTTCCCAAGATGCAAGCAAAGGAGTCGCCGTTTAGCACCATTTTAAGAGAAAATTAGAGAAGAGTGCAGGTTCAGGGATAGTGCAGAGAATATCAGGGGAAGCTTGCTGTGGAGATGCTTAAGAAGTTGAAGGGAAGTATTATAAGTGACAGAACTCCAACATTGCTTCTCTAGAGTCCTTCCTCTGGTAACTCCCGAGCCAGCAGCCCTACCATCAATGAAAATGGTCATTTAAACTCATCCTATCAATTTCCCAGAGCTAGTTGGAAGCCTTGGAGCTGTCCAGTTTCCCACTGCATTTCACGAATTTCCGCACCAGAGCATTCAACAGTTGTTAAATAAGCCCAGCTTTTAAAATTAACAAAACTATGTTTTGCTACAGGCCAATAGAAATTAAGTCAAAATAAGTGAAAATTGTTGAAAATGCACTTGCAATAAAATTCAGACAAAGAATTCTGAAAGCGAGGCAAGAAGGAAGAACACATTAAAATACTCCAAAAAGAAGAAGATAACAGATGGGGAAAGGTCATGTTATGAGTTAATAATGGGGTCAACTTTTGTTTGCAACGACTTGAGTTTCTGAATATATGTATATTCTAGCAGGAGACTTTAGTGAAGGAAAAGTGTGACAGCATTTAAGATTTGAGTTTCTATCACTGTTAATGTTTTCAGATAATCGTCCATAATAATATCATGGATAGAGTCCCTACTTGTACATAGTTCTTCCCTTTTGCTTGTTTTTTTCTTTCCACTCTTTTCTATAAGTGTATAACTCAGATAAATACTTTGTGGAGATTTGTGATATATCTGTACAATGTCTGAAATACATCTTATGGAAATGTTTGATGATGAATTTCAATAAAAAAATAAATTACAAAAATAAAGAAAGGGACCTTTCAGATCTCAATGGACATTAACTCGTGAAGGCAAAGGTCATTTATTGTCTAGAATGGTGCATTTTAGGTGAGATTGGATCAGAAAAGGTGATTAGACAAATAGTGCTCATTGATTAGGAAGAATGAGAGAGGAGCTGGGGCAGTTATGATTAACATTCGTGAAGAGTAAGTGAAAGATGTAGATTTATCCAAGACAGATTCAAGCCTTAGAGCAGGAAGACAGAGAATGCACTGAATTAGAGTTGGGTAAAAGGGAATAAAATACCTTAAGGTAAAAAGAAGCTGAGAGGAACATGAGCAGAAAAACAATTACTTTCTTGGAAACAGACTCTGATATAAATTATCAGTTAGTATGAAAATAAACACAAAGGAAATTAAGACTACATGGGCATTTCCAAGAGCACAGAAGATAAATTCTGGTCATAAACACAGGTTAGGAAAAATGGTGCATAAAAAATTAAGTAAATGGTGTGACCTTAGGATTAAACTCATGCGGGCAAATGGTATCTGCATGAAGCATAGATGGAAAAATATCCCAGAATGCAGAGATGGGATGAAAGTAGGAGTTGGAAATTTGCAGAGAATCATTTCCCAGTGAAAAGCAGAGGAATTAAAGCTTCACACTGAGCCAGCAGAAGCTGAATTGGAGACACAGTGAAGGGCATTATTCTTCACTATAAACTTGGTATGCTTGGACACTTTTGCAACAGCAGCAGCAAACTGCCAAATGAACTGTGTAATATTTCTTTTCCAGTACTTCTCCAGAACCAGCACAAATATTCACTCTTCTTATGCTTTGAACTGTGGATAATTTGTGTGTGTTCAATTTATCTGCAAAATGCCTAGTTTTTGGGCATTTTTCAGATAGAGATCTAGGTCTGTTTCTTTTATCATAGATTGCAACAAGCAATGCTTAGAGCTGGTCTTTAACTGTACTGCAGAAATTCTACTAAGTGTTCCTGTGTAAATAAGAAGTACAAAGTAAATCTTACAATTTTGAAAATGGTACCTTTTTTTTCATTCAGGGACCTTATTCATCTTTTGTTTTCAATTACAGACACCGTTCCCGTCTGCTTTCCTGTGTAGACTGCTTATTCTGACCCATTCATGCATTGCAACTCACTACATCATTTGGTTATGGCAAGCGCATTATTTACTCTGTATAAGAGATGTTTGGGATAAATTACATTTTCTTGTTCTGCAACTCTGTACTTCTCTAGCTGCAAAAACAGCCAGGAATAAGTAAAGATATATCCTATACTCTAGTTGTAGTAAAATTGCCAAGTTTTTAAGAAATAAAAACTAAAATGCTCTTATGAAACCCTCAATGCACTCATTAGGGGTTGCAAAAGACAACCACAATGAAAGCATACTCCTCTTCTTCGACATTTAGATTACCTGTTTGCATTTCCTTTCTGAGCTGGCTGAATTTGGGATGTCCTTCCTCAATACTTGATCCAAATAAAATGACAGGAGATTATTTGTGACTTCCTGAATACTTCTTCCTTGAAGTGATCTGCCACAGTTCACTATGAAAGCTGCATTTTCTCAATTAGACCTTGAGAACATCCTGGTATTGTTTCCTTTGACCTCCTTGAAACCAGCACCTGCTTTGGAAGTCTATTACCTGGCTGTGATTACTATGGCTGGTCAATCAAAGCACACTCTGCTGATTGACCAGACAAAAGCAGATAAAATAAAAATTCCAAAAAAGAGCCAAATTCAGACACCACTGAATAGCAAGATGAGGCTTCAGTTGCTTTCAGGCAGCATACAGTGGGCATTTAATGTCCCTTAAGGCTTCTCTCACCTTTGAAGTTGTACTGTATGTGTGTGGGGAAGGGAAGGGACGTAATACCTGAGGCAGGATTACGGCAAGCTGGAGTAAAGAGTTCAGCTTGAAGAAGGAAGGAGATGCAGTGAAGGTGCTAAATGAATGGGGTGAACAAGACAGAAAATGGTAGTAGGATTAAGAGGAGGGACTAATTTGAGATGGCATGATGAAGGGTGATAGGGCCCAAAGACTATCAGATTTAGTCTGTGTATCTGTCTCCATTTATCTCTTTCTCTACGTGCTTGTGTTTGTTTGCATATGTATGTGTGCTTGCATGTGTCTAAAAATGTGTGAACATGTGTTTGAGTGTGTGTGCGTGCATGTGTGTATGTGTGTGTGTGTGTATGTATGCGTGTGAGTACGTGAATGTGTGTGTGAGAGTGTGTGAGTGTATGTGTGTGTGTTCATGTGAGTGTGAGTGTGTGAGTGTGTGCGTGTGTGTGTGAGTGTGAGTGTGTGAGTGTGTGAGTATGAGTGTGTGTGTGTGTGAGTATGAGTGTGTGAGTGTGAGTGTGTATGTGTGTGAGAGTGTGTGCCTTTGTTAGTATTCATGCAACAGAGCCTGTGTTCCAATTCACTAAGACTCCCTTGTTGGTCAAGTCATTTTTCCCTGTCAAAACTATATTGTATGCAACAAGCTTGTCAAGTATTAAGAAATAATTTCATTCACTGGCATCTTCCACTCCTGCATATAAATTCACTGGCTGACTGAGACAATGTAGTGACTATTTCCAAAATGACAGATAGGGAAGGCTGGGTTGGGGTGGAAAGTGCCACGTTAGTTTTCACTCTTTGCAGGTGCTTATACATTTTTTGCAATTTTAATAACCCTAAAGGAAGCTCTCTAGAGTAGAGTGGCCAGTAGTAATAGCAATGATGTAGGCACAAAACAGTGGCACACCAATCTACAGCACCAGCAATCACTGATCAGGGCTCAATTCAGCAATCACTGATCTGGGTTCAATTTAACAATCATTGATCAGGGTTGAATTCAGCAATCACTGATCAGGGTTCAAGTCAGCAATCACTGATCAGGGTTCAATTCAGCAATCACTGATCTGGGTTCAAGTCAGCAATCACTGATCTGGGTTCAATTCAGCAATCACTGATGTGGGCTCATTTCAGCAATCACTGATCAGGATTCAATTCAGCAATCACTGATCTGGGTTCAATTCTCACTGCTGCCTGTAAGAATCTTATACATTCTCCCTGTGACTGCATGAGCTTCCTACGGGTCAACGTTTCCCTCTAAGCCATATATGTCAAACTCAAGGCCCGCGGGCCGCATTCAGCCCGCGGTGGAATTATCTTTGGCCCGCGAGATAATATCTAATTACTATTAAAGCTGGCCCCAGTAATCGAAGCGCCTATGGCGTATGATATGGCTAATGCTGAGTTTATTCAGGTACCAGGTTTTCAGTGTTTTTAGTGTTTATTCGGCACTCTTGCTCGGCAGTCGTCTTCATAAGAAACGGAATTTGTAAAGTGAAACACTTTGTAGTTATAGCAGAGGCTGAGACACATGAGAGCAGGCTGAAAAAACGGAGGCAACGAAAGCTGCGTTCGCACGCGTCCAACTGATCCGGCCCACATGAAGCTGCATTTTGCTCAATCCGGCCCGTGACCTAAAATGAGTTTGACACCCCTGCTCTAAGCTGTGTGAGTGTGTGTATGCATACATCTTTTGCTACCAGCTCACAAAGGAATTTAAACTGAACACAACAGGTTGTCACCCCCACCTTGTTGGCATATTAAGTATATTTCACAATCCGACACAATCACTTTTCCTTTTCCAGTTTCTGATGCGGACGGTATTGACAACGTGGAGTTTGTAATGATTTGTCTCAGATTTTAGAACTGGCTTATTTATACTGTTTTTAATGAAGAAATTACTGATTCACTATATCGAATTCCAAAGAAGCAAAAGGCATGAAGCACAAAAGAGATGCTTAATGGTTTGCTAGCTGTTAAGATGAATAGTTCTATATATAAAATTCAGTGTGCACATCTGTTTGTCACTGGGCAAAACAATTGCACAGCACAAGGTTTTTTGCACACACTGGTCATTACAAATTAGAGGGAACATTGCTCTGGGTGCTCCAGTTTCCTCCCGCAGACTAAAGACATACTGGATGGCAGGTTAATTGGTCACTGAAAATTGTCCTGTGACTAGGCTGGGTTTATGTTGGGGGTTGCTGGGTGACATGGCTCAAAGAGCCAGAAGGACCTATTTTGTGCTGTATCTCAATAAATAAAAATTTCATCTTTGGCTCTACAGAAACTCTCTCCCATCATTAAACCTGCCCAAGATCCTCTCCCTGGCTTCCTTGTGATGCTGACCTTTTTCCCACCTTTCTATTCCTGTTCAACTGCTCTTTCTTCATTCCTGCTAGAAAACATATGCAAGCAAAGCCCATGAGTCCAAAGAGCTTGGATCAAACACCAAGAGCTCCTCAAGGGTATCTCCACCTGCTCATAACTCTGCCATTTCCAAACTTTGCCAGGTTACTGATTTCCAAACTGGATGTCTGAGACCTGGGACGAAATCTGAGGAAACCAGTAACTCCTTCCGAGTGCTGCTTTGGGAACCAATCTCAGAATGCATCCAGAACACATAACCTAGGAGGGCAGGGGGAGTACTCTCTCCAGCAATGTATCCTTCAAGTGCAAAACAGAAAATATTTCTGTTTGCTGGTAATGCAATATTTCAAATAGTTTATCTTTAAATTGTTCAATAATGTGTACATTATGGGCTGATAAAAGTTTAAGCAGAGAAAATGACCAGTTGCTTTTTTTTACACTTATTTCAAAGCATGCTATCTTTTTTAAGAACTCTGATCAGTACTGCCTTCAGCTCCTTGGAATGTGAAAAATTGTGACTCATTCAGTATTTAAAAGCAACTGCATTAGAAAGTCTCTTGGGCAGTATGAACAGACCGGGATCTTAAAACAATATTATGGTCTAAGAAAAGATGAGAGCAAAATCTGAGAAGACTCCTGAGGATTCTGTGTCACAAGTGTTGACAGAGCAGTCAATTTATGCTGTTTTCTGAATTTAAGTACAGTAGTGTAACCCCTAACCCTTTCACTTATGCAACAATCATCATTCTCCGTTTTATTGTTTCTTTGACACACAGGCACTGTTTATTTGATGTGCAAGGTTGATGGAGAATGTCTCTGTGCAGCACAATGTATGCCAGGGAACTGTAATTCAAATTTGTCAATCATCAGCTTAAGATTGGTATCTGTAACAAAACACTCGGTTGGAGAACCTGCGATTGTGTCGATTAAGCCTTGCTCCAAGCTCATCAATAATAAGCCCTTGGATGCATGCAAAGAGGCTTCCTTTTCAAGCATCCCCTGTTTTAATATTACAGCCGCATGGGTGGGAATATCCAGTTTCCCTTAGTACTAAAGGCATTGAAAAATAGTCAATATCCACAACTATCATCCAGGATCTTTAAATTCTGACTTTGCGCTGATCTCAGTGCATAATATACACAATTAAAAAAAAGCCCTACTTGATTTTGACATAGGACATGCTGCATAGGCAAATCCTAGGGAAAGCAGGGAAGTAGTGGCAGCTCTCCCCAAGCCACTGCAAGAGGAGGTTCACACTGGGGAGCAGGGGAAAAGGACAATCAGTACACTGTTCACTGCAGTCCCTCCATTCACATCCTGCAATAATCGTCCAAACATGTAACATAAAATGATGAACATTTAAAAATAATTAGGTTACTTTGCTGCTCAAGGCTTACATTGTTTCAAACTAAAATCAGTACGATTCCACAGAGGGTTAAGTGTCTGTCTAAAGAAGGTTGGAAATTTTGCACTTCAGAAAAATGGCCTTTGCTCATTTGCCAGACAGTCATTTGTTAGCCTATTCAAAAAGTATTTGTTCCCAGACAATTGGAAACTGCTAGCAGTGCCCGCAGAATTCCATATTTGTAGATTTCCTAAGTTAGCACTCAATAACCAACAACATAAACCTCTACTTAATTTAGGAGTTAAGCACTGAATGTCAACTGTACACACACTAATAATTTACATGAAACCAGCGTCAAGTAATTGCTTCGAAGATTCCAGTCTTGACAACAGCAATAAACAGACTACATCAGCAAATATTCTGAGGCCAGGCTTAAAAGCCCATGCACTTTTTCACATTATTATAGACAACTTTGTAATAAACAGTATGGATGGAATGTTCTTGTATATGTAAACATCATTTTGAAAGATTAATCATATTGTTTTGTGTGGGACAGATTATTAAATTTTAAAAGACCACACTCGAAGTACACACTCATACTAATGTTACTACTGCAACGGCCAGTAGGGCAAAGCTAGTGTAAGTGTTTTGTAGCAGATTTCAAATATTCACTATTATTCATTAGTGACATGAGGTATTTCCTGAAGCAGACTCCCAGCCTCCTGAGGAAGATAAAGTTTATTCAAATGCAGTTGTATTATTGGCACCATTAAATATTAAGATCTGTAAATTATTTTATGCTGAAGATAGCCTTTGGAGTGATTAGGTAGGTGTGTGTGTGTGTGTGTGTGTGTGTGTGTGTGTGTGTGTGTGTGTGTGTGTGTGTGTGTGTGTGTGTGTGTGTGTGTGTGTGTGTGTGTGTGTGTGTGTGTGTGTGTGTGTGTGTGTGTGATAAAACTGCTAGTTTGGAATAATTTTGGTGCCAAAGAGTAAAACAAATTTATGACCTTTTGACCTCAGACTGCTCAATGAACCTCAGTTTAGTTTTTGTTAATGTCTTTGATTTTTAGTTTGATAATTATTTCAACCTTTTCATGCTTATTCTTTTCCTTCCATTCTATTTCACTTAGTTATACAAGGGTTTTAATTACTTGGCTTTAATCAATTAAAACTCCAATTGAAGCCCCGGAAGACTTATCTGGAAAGTTTTCTTTCAGTGATAAAACTGTGTTGTCAAGAAATGTCAGCTGTGCAAAATTTTTATTTTCTTTTAAGAATGACTTGCATGAGCTTCAAGATACATTAGCAAAGTACTGAACACAAGAGAGTCTGTCCGCAGATGCTGGAAATTCAGCGAAGCAAACACAAAATGCTGAAGGAGTTCAGCAGGATCATCATCTCTGGAAATGAATAAATAATCGATGTTTCAGGGCCAGACGCTTCTTCAAGACTGGAAAGGAAGCGGGAAGATGCTGGAATTAAAATTGTGGGGGGAGGGGAGGAGGACTAGCTAGAAGCTAAGGGGTGGGAAAGGTGAAGGGCTGCAGAATAAGGAATCTTATAGGAGAAGAGGGTGGGTCATGAGAGAAAGGGAAGAAGGAGGGGCACCGGGGGAGGTGATAGGCAGGCGAGAAGAAGAGATAAGAGTTCAGACAGGGGAATTGAAGAAAAGGGAAGAGGGAGCGAAAAAGATTACCAGAGGAGGAAATCAATGTTCACGCCATCAGGTTGGAGGCTACCAAGATGGACTAAGAGGTGCTGAATAATGATTCCTGATCAATCACATTTGTTGGTGGGGTATGTGTGTGAGTGGTGTGATGGTGATGAAAAAAACTGGAAGAGTAAAAACAGAGATAAATAGAACAAAAGGCAAAATATGCTTACATGAAATAAATTGAAGTATGTTGAAAAATTTAAGGTAAAGCCTACAATAGTGATTTTATTACAACTTTTGTTTCAGCTGTCCTTTATGGATACTGAAATTTATAGAGTCATAGAGCATTTAACAGATCCTCTAGCCCAATTGGTTCAGGCTGACTAAAATTTCCTTCTAAGCTAGTCTAATTTGCTCATATTTGGCCCATGTGCCATAAACCGGGGGTTCCCTGCCTGGGATCCATGGACTCCTTGCTTAATAGTAGGTGTCCATAGAATAAAAAAGTTGGGAAACCTTACTCTAAATCTTTTCTATCCATGGACTTATCCAAGTGCCTTTTAAATGCTACTAATATATCTGCCTCAACCACTTCCTCTGTCAGCTCAGTCCATTCTGACCATCCTCTGGGTTAAAAAGTTTACCTTTGAATTCCTCTTAAATCTCTTCCATCTCACCCTAACTCTATGTTCTCTATTTTTGATTCACCAACCATGGGTAACAAAAAAAGCTGTACATATTCACCCTGTCTATGCACCTCTTGATTTTATACATGTTTACAAGATTGCCACTTATTCTGCTTTGCTGCAACCTGCTCAATCTGTATCCATGACTCAATTCTTCAAATCCTGACAACATCCTCGTAAATCTCCTCTGCCTGTGACCATATAAATGGCATCTTTCATATAACTGGGTGACCAAAGCTGAACACAATATTTCAAATGATGCCTCACCAACATCTTGTGTAATGACACCACAACATCCAAGCTTCAATACTCAATGTCCTGATTGATCAAGGCCAGGTGGCAAAAGGTTTCTGAATCACTCTGCCTTCCTGCAATGCCACTTTCAGGAAACTACTTTTGTGTATTTTGAGGGACCTCTGCTCTAGAACCCTCCACAGTGCCCTATCACTCACTGTGAAAGTTCTACCCTGATCTGTCATCACAAAATTCAACACCCTTCATTTACCCAAATTAATTCCATTTCCTATTTGTCAGATCACTTCCTCAGATGATCAAAATCAAGTCAAGTCAAGTAAAGTCAACTTTTATTGTCATTTCGACCATAACTGCTGGTACAGTGAATAGTAAAAATGAGACAACGTTTTTCAGGACCATGGTGTTACATGGCACAGTACAAAAAAACTAGACTGAACTACAAAATAAAAAAAAACAGAGAAAGCTACACTAGACTACAGACCTACACTGGACTGCATAAAGTGCACAAAAACAGTACAGGCATTACAATAAATAATAAACAGGACAGTAGGGCAAGGTGTCAGTCCAGGCTTTGGGTATTGAGGAGTCTGATAGCTTGGGGGAAGAAACTGTTACATAGTCTAGTCGTGAGAGCCCGAATGCTTTGGAGCCTTTTCCCAGACAGCAGGAGGGAGAAGAGATTGTATGAGGGGTGCACAGGGTCCTTCATAATGCTGTTTCCTTTGCTCTCTCTGTAGTTCCTGATAACCACCTTCACTCAATGTTGATGTAACTGAAATTTTCTTAAGAACACTGAAAAGATACCTTTGCAAAAGATCAATTAAAATTAAAACAAAACAGATCTCTGAAATTACCCCAAAACTCAGAAAATGACTAAATTATCAAATAAACCTTTTTCTGGATTGTTCTGATTGTTTTGTATCCTTTTTCCATTTCTTGTATCCTCTGATTTACACTTTTCTTAACTTTACCCGTTAATGTTTATGTTCTTCCTTTTCTTTTGTAATGGTTTTCTTCTTGATTTTCATTCATTCTTTCTTAACGGACAGCTTATCTAGAACAGGATTTCCCCTTATTTTCCCATGACAGAATAACCCTGGGTAGAAATTTGATACATTCCAATATGTTAACATAGAAACATAGAATATAGGTGCAGGAGTAGGTCATTCGGCCCTTCGAGCCTGCACCGCCATTCAGTATGATCATCCAACTCAGAACCCTGTACCTGCTTTTTCTCCATACCCCCTGATCCCTTTAGCCACAAGGGCCATATCTAACTTCCTCTTAAATATAACCAATGAACCAGCCTCAACTGTTTCCTGTGGCAGAGAATTCCGCAGATTCACCACTCTCTGTGTGAAGAAGTTTTTCCTCATCTCTGTCCTAAAATGCTTCCCCTTTATCCTTAAATTGTGACCCCTCGTTCTGGACTTCCCCAACATCAGAAACAATCTTCCTGCATCTAGCCTGTCCAATCCCTTTAGAATTTTATACATTTCAATAAGATCCCCCCTCAATCTTCTAAATTCCAGTGAGTATAAGCCTAGTCGATCCAGTCTTTCTTCATATGAAAGTCCTGCCATCCCAGGAATCAATCTGGTGAACCTTCTCTGTACTCGCTCTATGGCAAGAATGTCTTTCCTCAGATTAGGGGACCAAAACTGCACACAGTATTCTAGGTGTGGTCTCACCAAAGCCTTGTACAACTACAGTAGAACCTCCCTGCTCCTGTACTCAAATCCTTTTGCTATGAATGCCAACATACCATTTGCCTTTTTCACCGCCTGCTGTACCTGCATGCCCACCTTCAATGACTGGTGTACAATGACACCCAGGTCTCGTTGTATCTCCCCTTTTGCTAATTGGCCACCCTTCAGATAATAATGTTTTCCTGTTCTTGCAACCAGAGTGGATAACCTCACATTTATCCGCATTAAATTGCATCTGCCATGAATTTGCCCACTCACCTAACCTATCCAAGTCACCCTGCATCCTCTTAGCATCCTCCTCACAGCTAACACTGCCGCCCAGCTTCGTATCATCCGCAAACTTGGAGATGCTGCATTTAGTTCCCTCGTCTAAATCATCATTAATATATATTGTAAACAACTGGGGTCCCAGCACTGAGCCTTGCGGTACCTCACTAGTCACTGCCTGCCATTCTGAAAAGGTCCCGTTTACTCCCACTCTTTGCTTCCTGTCTGCCAACCAATTCTCTATCCACATCAATACCATACCCCCAATACCGTGTGCTTTAAGTTTGCACACTAATCTCCTGTGTGGGACCTTGTCAAAAGCCTTTTGAAAATCTAAATATACCACATCCACTGGCTCTCCCCTATCCACTCTACTGGTTACATCTTCAAAAAATTCTATAAGGTTCGTCAGACATGATTTTCCTTTCACAAATCCATGCTGACTTTGTCTGATGATTTCACCTCTTTCCAACTGTGCTGTTATTACATCTTTGATAACCGACTCTAGCATTTTTCCCACCACCGATGTCAGACTAACCAGTCTATAATTCCCTGGTTTCTCTCTCCCTCCTTTTTTAAAAAGTGGGGTTACATTAGCCACCCTCCAATCCTCAGGAACTAATCCAGAATCTAAGGAGTTTTGAAAATTATCACTAATGCATCCATTATTTCTTGGGCTACTTCTTAAGCACTCTGGGATGCAGACCATCTGGCCCTGGGGATTTATCTGCCTTTAATCCCTTCAATTTACCTAACACCACTTCCCTACTAACATGTATTTCCATCAGTTCCTCTATCTCACTAGACCCTCGGTCCCTTACTATTTCCGGAAGATTATTTATGTCCTCCTTAGTGAAGACAGAACCAAAGTAGTTATTCAATTGGTCTGCCATGTCTTTGTTCCCTATGATCAATTTACCTGTTTCTGACTGTCAAGGACCTACATTTGTCTTGACCAATCTTTTTCTTTTCACGTATCTATAAAAGCTTTTCAGTCAGTTTTTATGTTCCCTGCCAGCTTCCTCTCATAATCTTTTTTCCCGTTCCTAATTAAGCCCTTTGTCCTCCTCTGCTGGTCTCTGAATTTCTCCCAGTCCTCAGGTATGCCGCTATTTTTTGCTAATTTATATGTTTCTTCTTTGGACTTGATACTATCCCTAATTTCCCTCGTCAGCCACGGGTGCACTACCTTCCCTGGTTTATTCTTTTGCCAAACTGGGATGAACAATTGTTGTAGTTCATCCATGCGATCTTTAAATGCTTGCCATTGCGTATCCACCGTCAACCCTTTAAGTATCATTTGCCAGTCTATCTTAGCTAATTCACGTCTCATACCTTCAAAGTTACCCTTCTTTAAGTTCAGAACCTTTGTTTCTGAATTAACTATGTCACGCTCCATCTTAATGAAGAATTCCACCATATTATGGTCACTCTTACCCAAGGGGCCTCGCACGACAAGATTGCTAACTAACCCTTCCTCATTGCTCAATACCCAATCTAGAATGGCCTGCTCTCTAGTTGGTTCCTCGACATGTTGGTTCAGAAAACCATCCCACATCCATTCCAAGAAATCCTCTTCCTCAGCACCCTTACCAATTTGGTTCACCCAATCTATATGTAGATTGAAGTCACCCATTATAACTACTGTTCCTTGATTGCACGCATTTCTAATTTCCTGTTTAATGCCATCCCCAACCTCACTACTACTGTTATGAGGCCTGTACACAACTCCCACCAGCGTTTTCTGCCCCTTAGTGTTATGTAGCTCTACCCAAATCGATTCCACATCCTCCAGGCTAATGTCCTTCCTTTCTATTGTGTTAATCTCCTCTCTAACCAGCAATGCTACCCCACCTCCTTTTCTTTCCTGTCTATCCCTCCTGAATATTGAATATCCCTGGATGTTGAGCTCCCATCCTTGGTCACTCTGGAGCCATGTCTCTGTGATCCCAACTATATCATATTCATTAATAACTATCTGCACATTCAATTCATCCACCTTGTTACGAATGCTCCTCGCATTGACACACAAAGCCTTCAGGCTTGTTTTTACAACACTCTTAGCCCTTATACAATTATGTTGAAAAGTGGCCCTTTTTGCTTTTTGCTCTGGATTTGCCTGCCTGCCACTTTTACTTTTCATCTTACTGCTTTTTGTTTCTACCCTCATTTTACACCCCTCTGTCTCTCTGCACTTGTTCCCACCCCCCTGCCACATTAGTTTAAAGCCTCCTGAACAGCAGTAACAAACGCTCCCCCTAGGACATTGGTTCCAGTCCAGCCCAGGTGCAGACCGTCCTGTTTATACCAGTCCCACCTCCCCCAGAACTGGTTCCAATGCCCCAGAAATTTGAATCCCTCCCCCTTGCACCATTTTTCAAACCACGTATTCATCTGAAATATCCCCCTATTTCTACTCTGACTAGCATGTGGCACTGGTAGTAATCCAGAGATTATTACCTTTGTGGTCCTACTTTTTAGTCTATCTCCTAACTCCCTAAATTCACCTTGTAGGACCTCATGCCATTTTTAAGCTATATCGTTGGTACCCATGTGCACCACGACTACTGGCTGTTCACCCTCCCATTCCAGAATGTCCTGCAGCCACTCAGAGACATCCTTGACCCTTGCACCAGGGAGGCAACATACCATCCTGGAGTCTCGTTTGCGGCCGCAGAAACGCCTATCTATTCCCCTTACAATCGAATCCCCTATCACTATAGCTCTCCCACTCCTTTTCCTTCCCTCCTGTGCCGCAGAGCCACCCATGATGCAATGCACTCAGCTGCTGCTGCCTTCCCCTGATGAGACATCTCCCCCAACAGTATCCAAAATATTATATCTGTTTAGGAGGGAGATGACCTCAGGGGACTCCTGCACTACCTGCCTACTGCTACGCTGTCTAGTGGTCACCCCTTCCCTTTCTGCCTGTGTAGCCTTTACCTGCGGTGTGGCCAACTCACTGAACGTGCTATTCACGACTTTGTCAGCATCGCGGATGCTCCAGTATGAATCCAATCGCAGCTCCAGATGCTCAATGTGGTCTGCCAGAAGCTGCAGTTGGACACACTTCCTACACACATAGTCATCAGGGACACTGGAAGTATCCCTGATTTCCCACATGCTGCAGGATGAACAAACCACGGGGCCGATCTCAGCTGCCAAGACCTACCCAATACTTGCCTCAACTTTTGAAACTTTCTCCTTTGAAAGGAACTTACCCGGCCTTACCTCACTTGGAGTGAAGCTCGTCCTCAGCCTCTTCTCGTCGAAGCCTCTCGAGTCAAAGCCTCAAATCTCCACTCCTTCACTGGCCCACTCACTCAATGGCCACTTTCTCATTCTTGAGTGGAAACTTAACTGTGAACTTAATAAAAATCCTGCGACAGTGTAGCTGAAGTTCTACAAATACAGGAAAAAAATGATTTAAATATGATCATAGTGAAAATGCTTTTGGTAAAAATATTACAATTCAGTAAATGACATGAATTTTAAGCTAATATGTAGTCTTACAGTTTAGTAATATAATTCTGAAATGAGAAAATGTAAATTGAACAAACATCAGTTAGAACCAAAGCTCACTTAGAGAATTAGGCTCTGAAACCACATCAGGAGATATATGTCATTGTATTCAATGCAGTTAAAACTTGTATTGCCTTTAAATAATTATCATATATTATAGTGTTTAATATAGCCATTCCCAGTTGGCACTGTCCAAATTACATAAGGGAAAAGACCAGCTGTTCTATAGTAGTCCATCATGGAAAGCTATTCTTATCATTGGATACAGCAATGACCTAGAATTTTGAATACTATGATTTTTTTTATATAGCTGGACATAAAACCGAAGATATCTCCCAAGTGGCAGCAAGTAATGGCAGTCTGTTGAAGGGCTGCAGTTGTGAGAAATTACCTTCCACATGAAATAGGTTGGTTTTACTCATGGGATATTCTCTTTACTTCATAGGTACAAGGTACTCAATGGAATTACAGTGCTGATTTCTGGTTCTGTACAAACAAGATACCAGAAGAAGCAATTCAAAAGTCTACTTGATAATGAAGTGAAATCCAGATAATACATGGAGAATGAAAGTAACTGTGGCCCCGAGAAGTCATACTTGTGAGATGATTAAGTATGACATGATCTATACACCACACAGCCAACATACAATTTTACGTCTTTAACTGATGTACTATTGAGAATTCAGTGTAAGTGCTCACAAAGACAGACCAAATGTGACCCTAATGGATTGTTAAAAAAGAGTTAGTAAAAAAAGAGAATTAAATTCCATCCAACCTGAGGGAGAGGGGCCAATGAAATTCTGGAAGGAAATAGGACTGTTGGAAAAGGTTAAAGAAAGGCCATTGGAGATGCAAAAAAAGAATGAAGTGAGAATGAGTAAATCTGTGGATGTTAAATGCAGCAACAAATCATTTATTGAACTTCAAGTGTTTCATATTGGAAATGGCAAATGTATTTCAGACTGCTTTTTGTGCCCATCTGTGTATGATTTCACCCCAATATTTTTAGAGCTGATGTTTCACAAACCTACTAAGTCATGCGCTGTTCCTGTCTGCCCAGATGAACCAAGATTTTCTGTTTTCATTTCCTGCAGATATTCAGCGGAGATGAATGTCTCTCATTACTTGAGATTATAAATATTCTTTTGCTCATATGATGAATAAGCACCAAAGAGCATCAGTTAGACTGGCTAATCACTTTATTTTATTTATTCATTTAGAGATACAGCATGGCAACACACCCTTCCAGCCCGACATGCCTGTGACACCCAATTACACTCCTGTGATCAATTTACTACTAATCCGTTAAGTCCTTGGAATGGGGGTGGAAACAGTAGAACCCAGTAGAAACCTATGCATTCATGAGGAGGACGTACAAACTCCTTACAGACAGAGGCAGAAATGAACGCGGGATGCTGGCACTGTTACAGTGTTGCACTAACCACTATGCTACTATGCTGCTCTTCCTTTGCTATAATAATGCTGGCTTTTGTGTGCGTAACTTTATGATACAAGAGAAAGCTGTGCAGTGAGTGAAAAAAATGAAATGGCAGAAAATGAAATATGCAACATTAACTTATGTGTGAACATGTCCATACATGGCCTCCATACTACAAGCTCAGGTTAGTGGAGCAACATGCTCATATTCCGTCTGGGTAGCCGCCAACCTGATGCACGGACATCAATTGCCCTAACTTCTGGTAATCACTCCTTTCTGTTCCACCCCTCCCCCTTCTCTCGATTTCTCCATTCTCCATTCTGCCTTCTGCTACCCTCTCACCCCTCACCCCTTCCAGCCCATCATCTCCCTCCAGTTCCCCAACCCCTTCCTTTCCAGTCTTGGAGAAGGGTCTCTCCCCAAAACATCAACTGTTTATTTCCCTTCATACAGGTTGCCTGACCTGCTGAGTTCCTCCAGCATTTTCTGTGTGTTGCTCAAGGTTTCCAGCACCTGCAGAGTCTCTTGGGTCATTAATTTGTTTACAGTTGGCAGTCCAGCTCAGAACTTGGGCCACAGAATGTTCACTGCTGGGTAGAGGAGAGGCTTTATGATAAATCTACTCCACTCATGGGATGTGGGTGTTGTCTATCATAGATCTCTGGGCCACTCTGGAGGGCAGTAGAGAGTCAACCATGTTGCTGTGTCTGCAGCCGGTTATGCTCAAGTGAGATAAGGACAGTAGACAGAAGATTCCCTTCCCCAGATGGTGTAAATCAACCAGATGTGCTCTTATGGAAATTTCTTAGTTTTATGGTTCCAAATGAAATTACAAATCTATTTCTTTAAGTAAACAAATTCTTGCTCTTGCTGTAAGATTCATCTGTTGTCTCCTGATCAACAGAGTCATGGAGTTATAGAGAAGTGCAGCACAGAAACAGGCCTTCTGGTCATCTAGTCCATGTTGAAACCATTTAGACTGCCAAATCCTGTTGCCCTGCACCAAGAGCATAACCCTTGTTACCCCTACTATCCATGTGCATATCCAAAATTCTCTTAAACATTGAAATCAAGCTCACATGCACCACTTTACTGGCAGGTCATTCCAAACTCTCATGACCCTCTGACTGAAGACATTTCCCCTCATGTTCTGCTTATCACCTTTCACTCTAAAACCATGTCCTCTGGTTGTAGTCCCACCCTACCTCAGTGGAAAAAGCCTGCTAGCATTTACCCTATTTCTATCCCTCATAATTTTGTATACCTATATCAAATCTCCTCTCAATCTTCTATGTTCTAAAGAATACAGTCCTCACCTATTCAATCTTTCCTTATAGCTCAAATCATCCAGACCAGGCAACATCCTTGTAAATTTTCTCTGTTCTCCTTCAACCTTGTTTACCTATCTTTCCTGTAGATAGGTGACCAAAACTGTACACAATCTTCAAAATTAGACCTCCAACATCTTATACAACTTCAACATCCCATCTCCTGTACTCAATACATTGACTTATGAAGGCCAAAGTACCAAGAGTTTTCTTTATGACCCTGTCTACCTGGGACACCACTTTTAACAAAATATGGACCTGCATTCCCAGATCTCTTTGTTCTACCACACTCCTCAGTGCCCTACCACTCACGATGTAAGACCTAGCCAGGTTGGTCCTACTGAAGTGCAAAACCTCGCACTTGTCTGCATTAAATTCCATCTGACATTTCTCAGCCCATTTTTCCAGTTTGTCCAGATCCTGCTACATTCTGCTAGTCCTTTTCACTGCCCACTTCACCCCCAATCTTGGTGTCAGCTGCAAATCTGCTGATCCAGTTAACCACATTATCATCGAGATCATTGATATAGATGTCAAACAACAAAGGACCCAGCACCGATCCCAATGGCACACCACTAGTCACAGGCCTCCACTCAGAGTGGCAACAATCTACTACCACTCTCTGGCTTCTCCCACAAATCCAATGTCTATTCCAATTTACTTCTTCATTCTGAATGCTGAGTGACAGAACTTTCTTGACCAGCCTGTCATGTGGGACCTTTTCAAATGCCTTTAATAAAGTCCATGTAGATAATATCTACTATCTTGGATTCATTCAATTTCCTGATAACTTCCTCAAAAAAACTCTATAAGATTGGTTAGACATGATCTATCACGCATGAAACCACGCTGACTACCTTTAATCAGTCCGCATCTATCCAAATACTTATATATCTCGTCCCTGAGAATTCCTTCCAATAACTTTCCCACAACTAATATCAGACTCAATGGCCTATAATTTCAGGTTTCTGTTTAGAGCCCTTTTAAACAATAGAAAAACACTGGCTGCCCTCTAATCCTCTGGTACCTTCCACTGTTAAATATCTCTGCTTGGGACTCAGCAATTTCTGCATTTATCTCCCGTAGGATCTGAGGGATCACCTTGTCAGGCTCTGGGGATTTGTCCACCCTGATTTGCCTCAGGGTAGCAAACATCTCTTCCTCTGTAATCTGTACAGGAGCCGCGAAGTTGAAGCTGCTTTGCCTCACTTCTATAGAGTGGTGTCTATTTCGTGAGTGAATACAGATGCAAAGAATTCATTTAAGATCTTCCCCATCTGTTCAGGTTCCACACGTAGATTACCATTCCAGAGGACTAGTTTAGTCCATTGCAGTCCTTTTGCTCTGGTAGACTCAAAATGGTCTACCATTTTGGATCCTAATTCAAAAACTTACCAAGATTCAAGTCATTATTATTGTATTCATCTCAGTTTAAAACAAGTTTCAGACCCAAGTTTCTCATCATCTAAGTGAACTTAAAATTCTGTCATGCTATGATTATTCCTCCCTAAGGATTCTACACTACTGTATCATTAATTAGTCCTTTGTACTTATATATGACCAGATGTAAAATCACATGTTCCGTCGTGGTTTAAATGTATTGTTCAAAGAGGTGGTACCCAAGTAACTCATTTTCATGGTAACCTTTGCTGGTTGCATAGACTAACCTTTATGAAGTATGAAGACTTTCAGGATTATTACAGGACTGTTCTTGCAAGTCCCATGATTCCTACTCTTTATAAAGTATTGTTGTAGTGAGGGATTTATTACATTGTTACTTATTTTCTCCACTCAGATTGATTCCACAATCTACTTTCAGAAGGAATATCATTTCTTGCTGCTAAACTGATCTCCACCAACACCGCCCCCCCCCCCCCCCGCCAACTCCATTAGTAGAGCTAGCACACTTTCTTTTCATCTTTGCATCTCCATTGGGGACGTAAATATCACAGAAGTTTTAATTCCCAGCACAGTTCGCATTGCAACAATATCACTGATCTCAGATTATTTCCAATTGTACCTAGTTCATTCATCTAATTATGTGTGCTCTTAGAGAAATGATCCTTTATTTTATTGTTTTCCCTACTTTGACTCAAGTTGCAAGAACACTCTGATGTGTGTATGCTTTGTCATTTCCTATTAGATTTTGATTACCTTTCACCACTCTACTCCATTGCCAGAATATAATAGAAAATGTTCTCTATTTGCTGCATAAAAAACCATGCAAACCCATCTCCTTCCTCGTTATAATAAGTCCTGAGTATAACAAAACTTAAGGAAGTAAAGAAATTTTTTCAAGAACTACTCCATCTGTTCTCTTTCTGCCACCAGCAATTGTAGACAATTGTGTGGTAATTCCTTTCGGGCAGATGATACATCTGCCCAAATATAAATGGATGTTATGAATTAGGTATAAACAGAAATTCTTTGTTTCTGGATTTCAGAGTTATCTCTTCAAGGGAAAGCCATAATATTTTAAAGAATAAGAGGAAAAACTATACAAAGCCACTCTCCATTTCAGCAACACATATGGTGGGAGGAATAATTAATATTTCAGATCAAGAGCTGGACAAAATTCAAAGTTCAAAGTGAAATTTATTATCAGAGTACATACATGTCACCACATACAACCCTTAGATTCTTCTTTTCTGGACATACTCAGCAAACCTACAGAATGGTAACTGTAAACAGGATCAATGAAAGAGCAAATACATAGAAGACAACAAACTGTGCAAAAGCAAATATAAATAAATAGCAATAAATAATAAAAGCATGAAATAACAAGGTAAAGAGTCCTTAAAGTGAGATAATTGATTGTAGGAATATCTCAATTGATGAGTGTATTTCTCCTCTTTTGTTCAAGGGCCTGATGGTGGAGGGTTAGTAACTGTTCTTGAAAACTGGCAGTGCAAGGCCTGAGGCACCTGTACCTTCTACCTGATGCAGCATCAAGAGAAGTGCATTTCCTGGGTGGTGAGGATCTTTGATGATGGATGCTGCTTTCCTAGGGCAATGTTTCATGTAGATATGCATTCGGGGGGGGGGGGGGCTTTAACCATGATGGACAGGGCCGAATCCACTACCTTTGTAGGACTTTCTGCTCAAAGGCATTGGTGTTCCCATACAGGCTGTAATGCAGCCTGTCAATACACTTTCCACTACACATCACGGCATCCCAGGACGAGTACTCAGGATGTGCGCAGCACAACCGGCAGGTGTGTTTACAGACATTTTTAATCTTTCCCTCTCCCAGTGTAGAGTGCCCTCCTGCTTCAGAGCATCCACCATTGTCACTGTACAAAAAAGACCAAGGTAACATGCCTGAACGACTGGCGTCATGTCACACTCACCTCAACAATAAGCAAATGCTTTGAGAGGCTGGTCAAGCATTATATCTGCAGCCTGTTACCACCCAAACTGGATCCCCTACAATTCACCTACCAACACAACCGATTGACAGATGACGCATTAGCCACTGCTCTACATACTGTCCTTACACATCTGGAGAAGAAGGATGCTTATGTGAGAATGCTGTTCTCAGACTACAGTTCAGCATTCAACACCATAGTTCCATCCAGGCTCGACAAGAAGCTCAGAGACCTGGGCCTTGATCCTGCCTTCTGCAGCTGGATCCTGGACTTCCTGTCAGACCACCAGCAGATTGTAAGAGTGGGCTCCCTCATCTCCAACCCTCTGACTCTCAATACAGGAGCCCCTCAGGGCTGCATATGAGACCCCTAATTTACTCCCTGTATGCCCATGACTGTATCGCCACTCACAGCTCCAATCTGCTAATTAAATTTGCCGACAACACTACATTGATTGGCCTTATCTCAAACAGTAATGAGGTGGCCTACAGGGAAGAAGTCATCTCTCTGACACAATGGTGTCAAGAAAACAACTTCTCCCTCAACGTCACAAAAACAAAGGAGCTGATTGTGGATTACAGGAGGAATGGAGACGGGCTAACCCCTATTGACATCAATGGAGCTGGGGTTGAGAGGGTAAACAACTTTACGTTCCTTGGCATCCACATCACCGTGGGCTGTACACACCAGCCATGTGGTGAAAAAGGCACAACAGTGCCTCTTTCACTACAGACGCTTGAGGAAGTTTGGTATGAGCCCCGAAATCCTAAAAAGTTTCTACAGGGGCACAATTGAGAGCATCCTGACTGGCTGCATCACTGCCTGGTATGGGAACTGTACCTCTTTTAATCACAGGACTCTTCAGAGAGTGGTGCGGACAGCCCAGCGCATCTGTAGTTGTGAACTTCCCATGATTCAGGACAGGTGTGAAGAAAGGATCACTGGGGACCCAAGCCATCCCAACCACAATCTACGTCTGCTGCCATCTGGGAAGCAGTACCGAAGCATAAAAGCCAGGACCAACAGGCTCCGGAACAGCTTCTTGCACCAGGCCATCAGACTGATAAACTCACGCTGATTTGAGTGTACCTTATATTACATTGACTGTTCTATTTATTATAAATTGCTATGATTGCACATTGCACCTTTAGATGGAGACGTAACATAGAGATTTTTACTCATGTATGTGAAGGATGTAAGAAATAAAGTCAATTCAAGTTCTCTAGAAGTTGGTCAAAGTTTTGATGACATGTCAAATCTCCACAGACTCCTAAGGAAGTAGAGGCACTGTCATGCTTTCTTCACAAGTACATTGATATGATGGGACCAGATGTGAATAAGGTAGGGATGGCTTGGATAGGTGCCAGGATATAGTGAAGTAAATATAGGAAGGGGTCTGTGAAGGCAAGAGTGGTATATATATTAAAAAAAGGATAATTATGGACAGACAGTAGGTCCAGACAAGTTTGCAAATATTCACCATTTGGGGACCTATAGACTACTCCCAGCACAGTGTTTGATCCCTTCCTATTTCTGACTCCCACCCAGACTGACTCTGTGGACACTCCTTCTGCAGTGTCCTCCCTTTCTATAGCCATGATACTATCCCTGACCAGCAATGCCACTCCCCCCCTTTTCTACCTCCCATCCTATTCCTTTTAAAACATCTGAACCCCAGGACCTGCATCATCCATTCCTGACCCTTCCTCCAACAAAGTTTCAGTAACGGCCACAACATCGCAGTTCCACGTACTAATCCATGCTCTAAGTTCATCCTTCTTGTTCCTAATACTCCTAGCATTGAAATAGACACATTTCAACCACTTTAACTGGCTACAATTATGTTCAGTCCCCTGACTGTCCTTCCTCATCAACTCAGAACACATAGCATCATGCCCTTGTCCTTCTACCTTAATCCCTGCACTCACATTCTGATTCCCACCCCCTGCCAAACTAGTTTAAACCCTCCCCAACAGCTCTATCAAACCTGCCCGCCAGGATATTGGTCCCCCGGGATTCAAGTGCAACCCATCCTTTTTGTACAGGTCACACCCACCCCAAAAGAGGTCCCAATGATCCAGAAATCTGAATCCCTGCCCCCGTTCCAATCCCTCAGCCACGCATTTATCTTCCACCTCATTCTATTCCTATTCTCACTGTTACGTGGCACAGGCAGCAATCCTGAGATTACTACCTTTGAGGTCCTGCTTTTAAACTTCCTTCCTAACTCCCTGTAGTCTTCTTTCAGGACCTCTTCCCTTTTCTTACCTATGTCATTGGTACCAATATGTACCACGACCTCTGTCTGTTCTCCCTCCCACCGCAGGATATCTTGGATGCGATCAGAAACATCCTGGACCCTGGCACCTGGGAGGCAAACTACCATCCGAGTTTCTTTCCTGCGTCCACAGAATCGCCTGTCTGACCCCCTGACTATAGAGTCCCCTATCACTGCTGCCATCCTCTTCCTTTCCCTACCCTTCTGAGCCACAGGGCCAGACTCTGTGCCAGAGGCACGGCCACTGTCGTTTCCCCCAGATAGGCTGTCCCCCCCCAACAGTACTCAAACAGGAGTACTTATTGTCAAAGGGTACAGCCACAGGGGTACTCTCTAGTACCTGACTCTTCCCCTTCCCTCTCCTGACTGTGACCCATTTCTCTGTCCCCCGTGGCCCTGGAGTGACCACCTGTCTGTAACTCCTCTCTATCACCTCCTCACTCTCCCTGACCAGACGAAGGTCATTGAGCTGCAGCTCCAGTTCCCTAGGAGTTGCATCTCGATGCACCGGGTGCAGATGTGGCCATCCAGGACGCCAGGAGACTCCAGGAGCTCCGACCACAGAAAACTGGCCTCACACACATACTACCTCCTTTTGCAATCAACAACTGCCTCACCTCATCCCGTTACCGCCGAAGCCCATGGACCCAAAGCCCTTTCACTCTGCTGCTTCTCACTCCGCTGCCCGCTGGATATGGCTGCCTTCTTTTTAAACTGTTCGCGCTCAACTGGCTGACGTTACGCACCTGCGCAGTCTGGCCTCTCTCTTCCCCCGAGAACTCAAAATGTCTTCCCGCTGAAAATCGTTAGGTGCTTAGTGTTACAGAAAATCATAATGTGTACCATTTTACAGGAACTCGATCCTCCTTCCTCCCATATAATGCAGGGGTCACGTATACAGAAAAAGATCTATCAATCTAAAGTCATTAAACATAACGTTAAGAGTGGAGTGACAGCTGGGTGAGTAACCTTCAAGAGACAAGTAGACATACAGCAAAAAACATGCCCTTCATGTCACCTAGTCTACACCAACCACCATGCACCCATCACCAACAATCCAACACCAATTCAATTTTTATTCCCCTCACATCCCCACCACTTTACCCCAGGTTCTATTACTCAGCTAAACTCTAGGCCCATTTTACAGTGGTCTATTAATCCGCCAACCTGCAAGGCTTTACTTGTGGAAGGAAGCCAGGGTGCACTAAGGAAACACCCATGATCAAAAGGAGAACTTGCTAACTCCACAGTGCTTCATTGGACCATTGAGGCAACAGCTCCACTTGCTGCACAACTGTTCTGCCCTTTCCAAACTTCCTGTATATTACAGTATCCCAACCGTGCTACCATTCTGATCCTTCATTTCCTCAAGTCTAAAGTAGAGTCAAAGCATATGTCACGCTAACTTAGAGAGTTTTGGCAGATGATGAAGAGATGGCGGTGAAGAACAATACTTGGCTGTTTTACAAAACCATAAAACAGAACAGGATTTAACAGCTTTGGAATAATGACTTAGCTGTCATTGGAAACATCATCACATGGTTTCAATTCAAGTATTAAATGCCATGAAAGCAATAATGTTAAAGTTAATTAAAAGCGATTCTAATTCATTTTGTTCAGACCGATACAGATGGATTTTTTTAAACTTAATTCATCCATAGATTTCTGATTATAGATTTACAAGATGTTCCTGGCCTATCCTATTAACTTAAAAATTCCAATAGGCATATTCAGTGACAAAAGGACATCTAATAATCACCTAACAGCCCCACACCCAGTTGCTAGTCAATATTTCACAGTGGAACAGAGCTCATAGAGATGCTGAGTGTGAACAACTTCAGGCTTTGATGTTCTAATACCAAATATCTCACTTTTGTTGAATAGATACTTGTATAAATTCATATATCCAGCAGTGAAAATTGCCCTCCAGTTATCCTTAGAATCAGAATCAGATTTAATATCATAAGCATATTTTGTGAAATTTGTTGACTTTGCAGCAGCAGTGCTATGCAATGCATAATAATAGAGGAAAAAACTGAATTCCAGTAAGTGTGTAAATAAAATAGTTACATAAGTAGTGAAAAACAGAAATGAAAAAGTAGTGAGGTAGTTTTCATGGGTTCAATGTCCATTCATAAGTCGAATGGTAGAGGGGAAGAACTGTTCAGGCTTCTACACCTCCTTCAAGAGGGTAGCAATAAGAACAAGGCATGACCTGGATGATGGGAGTCCTTAATGATGGAAGCTGTCTTTTTGAGGCATCACTCTTGAAGATGGACTGGACACAACAGAGGCTAGTACTCATGATGAAACTAAGTTTACTGCTCTCTGCAGCATCTTTCAATCCTGTGCAGTAGCACCGCCCCCCACCCATAACCAGACAGCGATGCAACCAGTTATAATGCTCTCCATAGTACATTAGTAGAAATTCTAGAGTGTTTTTGGTGACATACCAAATCTCTTCAAACTCCTCATGAAATATAGCTGCTGTCATATCTTCTTTGTAGCTGCATTGATATGTTAGTCCAGGTTAGATCCTCAGAGATACTGATACCCAGGAACTTGAAATTGCTCACTCTTTCCACTTCTGATCCCTCTTTGAGGACGGGTTTGTGTTTCCTCATCTTACCCTTTTAGAAGTCCTTGGTCTTAACTGAAGTTGAGTACAAGGTTGTTGCTGTGACACCATTTAACTATTTGATCTATCTTGCCCCTGTATGCCATCTTGTCACCATCTGAAATTCTGCAAACAATGGCAGTGTCATCAGCAAATTTATAGATGGCATTTGAGCTGTGCCTAGCCACACAGTCATGGGTATAGAGAGAGTAGAACAGCAGGCTAAGCTCACATCCCTAAGGTGTAGCAGTGTTTATTGTCATCAAGGTGGAGGTGTTGTTTCTGTTTCGCACAGACAGCGGTCTACAGGTTAGGAAGTCAAGGATCCAATTGTAGAAGGAGGTACAAAGGTGCAGGTTCTGGAGCTTTTCAATCAGAACTGTAGGAATGATCGTGTTAAATGCTGAGCTGTAGTCAATAAACAGTATCTTGACATAGGTATTTGTATTGTCCAGGTGATCCAAGGGCATGTGGAGAGCCAATAAGATTACGTCTGCTGTAGACCTATTGTGGCAATTGGAAAATTGCAGTGGATCCAGATCCTTGTTGAGACAGGGGTTAATTCTAGCCGTAACCAACCTCTCAAAGCACTTTATCATCATAGATGTAAGTGCAACGGGACAATAGTCATTAAGGTAGCTCACCCTGCTCTTCTTTGATATTGCTATAATTTACAAATGTAGCAATGAGGGATTGCAAATGTCTTTGAAAACCCCCGCAAGCTGGTTGGCACAGGTTTTCAAAACCCTACCAGGTATTCCATCAGGGCCTGTCACCTTGTGAGGATTCACCCTCTTGAAAGACAGCCTGATATTGGCCTCTGAGACAGAGATGACAGGGTCACCAAATGCTGCAGGGAGTTGCATAGTTGTGGTTTTACTCTCCCTTTTAAAGCAAGCATAAAAGGCACTGATCTCCTCTGGGAGTGAAGCATCACTGTCATTCATAATGTTAAGTTTCACTTTGTAGTAAGTAATGGTCTGCAAACCCTGTCAGAGTTGACGTGCATGTGACTTCAACTCCAACCTTATTTGGAATTGTTGATTAGCTCTTGAAATAGTCCTGCACAAGTTGTACCTGGTTTTCTTGTTGCCAGAGTTGAATACCACAGATCAAGCCCTCAGCAGACCATAAACCACCTGGTTCATCCATGGCTTTTGACTGGGTATGTTCAGTAAGTTCTCATAGGCGCACGGATTTTAATGAAGTCAGTGACAGCTGTGGCATGTTGTTTCAGACTCGAAGATGAATCCCTGAATATAGTCTAGTCCACTGATTCAAAGCAGTCCTGTAAGCACTCCTGCACCTCCCTTGTCCATACTTTCTTGGTCCTCACTACTGGTGCTGCAGTCTTCAGTCTCTGTCTAAATTCAGGAAGTAGCAGTTGTGGTGAACTACATATACCTGTCTGGACTGCTCCTGTGGCTCCTCCCACAGACCCCTGCTGGCTGCTCCTGTGGCTCCTCCCACAGACCCCTGTATAAAGGCGATTGGAGGCACTGCTCCCCCCTCAGTCTCCAGGATGTAGTGTTGTCCATTCTTCCATTCAATAAAAGCCGATATCTCGTTTCTTACGTCTCAGAGTGAGTTATTGATGGTGCATCAGCAGTGCAGTCAGATGATCAGACTTTCTAAAGTGTGGGCATGGGACAGCATGGTAATCGTTCTTGATGGTGGTGTAACAATGGTCTAGTGTGTTAGTTCCTCTGGTACTTCAAGTGATTTGTTGATAATAATTATTTAGAGACTTTTTCAAGCTGGCCTGCTTCTCCATAATGATGAGGAAGGCATTGGGATGTGCTGTTTCATGCCTGTTGATTACATCGCTCAGTTCGTCTAGAGCCTGTTTGACATTGGCCTGAGGCAAGATCTACACCATTACCAGGATGATGGCTAAAATCATCTTCTTGGTAAATCAATGTCCTACACTGAAAATTGTCATCCATCAAGTTTAATACATAAAGAAAAAAGCAGGGGCAGTGAGTGAGCAGCTTCCTGGTATTTGACTGCTGGGATTGATTCTGTTGGGGTAACTGGCAATGGTGAATCAATCCTCAGTTGCACAAATTTATGCTTTTTAACCTATGAAAAGTATTGAGATTGTATCCCCAGGAAAGCAATGGGAAGGGAAAATGGTTGGGGGAAGCAGAAATATTGTGGAATTACACAAGTTCTCTCCAACTGGCACAACTCCACCCAGCAGATACTCCCACTCTATCGTGCATATTTCTGGAAATTACAATGGCCATAAATGTTTTTTGACATCTGTTTTCACTGTTGATTTTGTTGTACAAATTTATTTTGGTGAATCTAAGGAGATTAGTGACTTTGTTTCTAATCATTTTGTATTTAGTATGGACTGAAATATTGTTTGTTTTCTTTTGCTTTCTGTAAGGGGAATTTTTCAGCTTAATAAGATACAGCAGTTCAATTGTAATCCAGAATTTATGTTTAGAGCCACATCTAAATGTCTGAGGTTAAATAAAATACTTTAATTGCTGGGGTAAAATAGCTCAGAGTTGACAACACACAGTATCAGTGGAAACAGTGCGCAGTGTATTGATGAGACTGTAAGGTAGGATTACACACTTCCTACCCAATTGCCTGACTTGACAGGATGAGAATAGGACAGAAGGATTGACATCAAGAAAAATTGTAAAACCATCTCCTCTTGAAAGACTAGAATCATAGAAAATTTATAACACAGAAGGAAACAATATAGCCCAAGATATCTGTGCTGGTCAAAAGGAGCAACCAGCACTAAGTCCACTAACCTGTAGGTCAAGGCTCTTCATATCCAGGTAACTTTTAAATGTGGTAAGGGTTTCTGTCAGTAATATCCTTTAAAGAAGGGAGCTCCAGGCTCTTTTTCTATTTTGATTGAAAAATGGTTCTTATTTTGCCTCCAAACTGATCTAAACTAATTTATTTAAATCTCTGTACTTTGTTAGTGCCAAAGGAACTGTCCTTCTTCTACCGACCGCAAGTTCCTCATGATTCTATATGTTTCAGCCATTTCCCCTCATCCTCCTTTATTCTGAAGACATATAGGTTAGTCGGTTAATTGTTCACATGGGTGAAATTCACAGTGCAAACTGTTAGGCCAGAAGGCCTTATTGTCATGCTGTATCTCTAATTAAATAAATATTATTTTTAAAAAACCTAAGACAACTTTGGCTTGTAACAGAATTTTCCACAAAGCTACAAATTTTAATCTGTAAACATCCTTGTAACTTTTCACATCTTTCTTTAATGTGGTAACTAGGACAGTATGTTGTACACAAACTATGTCAAAACTCGTGTTGCATCTGCTTTCTAGCTTCATGTTCTATGCCCCAGCTAATAAAAGACAGCATCCTTTATACTCTCTCGACAACCTTATCCCGCTGTTTTAAAGTACACTCAAAAATTCCTCTCTTTGTCTTCACCTTTCAAAATCTTACCAGTCAAAATACATTGTGTTGCCTTGTTGTACCATACCAAATGCAGATTTCATAGGATTATATTCAATTTGACACTTTTTTTTCTGCCCAGCTGATCAAACTTCTTGTAATTCACATTTCTTCTCAGCATCGTCAAACACATGGCAAATTATTATATCAAATACAAACTTCTTTTTTCATTTAGGTTGAATAATTTTGAAGAAAATTCAACCAGTGAAGAAAAATGGCAACAAAAGTCCTGACAACGAGATGAAGTTAGAAGCCCCTAAAGAGCAAAACTGCTTGTTATCCAGCATAGTTCATCAATAAGAGACATAATGCAAACAAATAAATATCTAACATTGGTATTTTAAAAGTCAGTTTTCCCCCCAAAATATTTATTTATTTATTTGGAGATGAGGCTCAAAACAGGCCCTTCTGACCAAACAAGCGACAACGCCCAGCAAACCACCTACTTAACCATAATTTAATTGCAGGACAATTTACTATAACCAACTAACCTAGTAACCGGTACATCTTTAGAATGTGGGAGGACACCGGAGCAACTGGACGAAACCCATGCACTCAGGGGAAGGAGTTACAAACTTTTTGCAGATGCCGTCAGAATTAAACTCTGAACACTGACACCTCGAGCTAACCACTTTGTTGTTTAGACAGTGTTATACATGGGTCACTGAGACAGACACAAGTGGAACTGATTCATTATTGATCTGTAAAGCCTCTTTGGTGTTATAATGTTGGTTTCCTGCTATTCATTGACTACAGCTCAGTATTCATCTCTATCATCCCCTAAAATTCATCACTAAACTCTAGTCTTGGCACCTTCTCATACATCTGGATCCTGGATTTCTTCATTGGCAGACCGCAGCCACTGCAGATTGGCCACTTCTCCCCTCACACTCACCAACAGCACAGGTGCCCCGCTGGGCTGTCTGCTCAGCCTCCTGCTCTAACCACTTTATACATACGATTGTGTGTGACAAGTTCTGCTCCAATGCTGAATTTAATGCTATCTGTCAACACCACCGTTGTTAGATTCAAAGACAAATCAGAATATAGAAGGTTGATTGGAAATCTGGTTTAATGATACCACAATAGCAACCTCCCCTACAGTGTCAGTAAAACCAAAGAGTTGATTATTGACTAGAGGAGGAAGAAGCAGAGATCCATGAACCAGTCCTCAGGGGAATGGAGGTGGAGAGGATCAATACCTTTAAATTCTATGGTTTTGATATATCAGAGGATCTGTTCTGGGACCTGCAATGAAGTGTCATCACAAAGGAGACATGGCATCCCCTTTACTTTCTAAGAGATTTATGTAGATTGTCTCCAAAAGCTTTGACCAACTTCTATAGATGAAGAGTGGAGAATATCCTAAATGGTTATGTCACAGCCTGGTATGAAATCACCAATCCCAGGAATGGAGAATGCTACAGGAAGTGATAAATACAGACCAGTCCATCACAGGCAAAACCCTTCCCACCATTGACTATATTTACACGGAACGCTGCCACAAGAAAGCAACATCCATCACCAAAGACTCCCACCAGCTAGGCCGTGCTCTCTTCTCACTGCTACCAACAAGCAGGTGGTTTGGAAGCCTTTGGTCCCAGACAATCAGGTTCAGGAATAGTTATTAACCTACAACCATCCATCCATCCTGATCCATCATGGATAATTTCATTCATCATCGCTACAGTGAATTGATTTTCCCTCTCACTGCTGTCAATGAATGTCAGTTTCTATATTCAATAACCTGCTATTTCAGCAAGGACAATTTAGCATAAGCATCCAAAAACTAATTACTAATCCAAGGTCTGTGCATCTGAACTAAATATTGTTCCACTGTAATTTTTTAAAATAATGAAATCTCTTAGTGCCAGCTTCTTCTGCTAATGTGTATGTTGCTCAAATAAAATGTTTACAAGGAATGGTTCCTTAATGGCAAGGCAGTATCTTCAGAGGTTTTTTACTCTTAATAGAACTTTGTTTTGCCTATAATAACTTTTCTGACTTGCAATCATTGCCAAATTTCTCTTATGAATTTTATTTTCTATTGCTAATTCACTTAACAACATCAAAATGGTCATTCTGACACGTTTTAAAAGATTTAATATGTTGAACATACTTTAGATTTAGAGAAGAAAATGTCGTAATTTTGGAAGCCACAGAGCACGTTTCTATTTATTTTTAAAACTTTAATTACAGAGAGATTCACAGATTCATGTTAATACAATTGTATGAATTACAAGGAACAAAGAACATAGAACATAGGGCTTTTGGCTCACAACATTCTCCTGACATTTTAACCTCCAATCAATCCTACACTTCCCTCCCACATCACCCTCCATTTTTCTTTCATCCATGTGCCTATTTAAGCCTCTCCTGGAAGTCTCTAATGTATCTACATCTACCACCACCCCTGGCAGTGCATTCCATGCACCCACCATTCCCTACCTCTGACATCGCCCTATACTTTCCTCCAATCACCTTAAAGTTAAGCCCCTTCTATTACCCATTTCTGCCCTGGGGAGAAGTCTCTGACTATATATCTGATAAATGCCTCTTGTCATTGTATACAGCTCTATCAAGTTCACCTCTCATTCTCCTTCTCTTCAAAGAGAAAAGCCCTAGCTTGATTAAGACATGCTTTCTAATCTAGGAAGTATTCTGGTAAACCCCTTCTGCACCAACTCTAAAGCTTCCACATCCTTCCTATAATGAGGTGACCAGAACTGAACAGAATACTCCAAGTATGGTCTAATCAGTTTTATAGAGTTCCAACATTACCTCACATCTCTGGAACTCAATCCACATGAAGACCAAAACACCAGATACCCTCTTCACCACTCTACCAATGTGGTGAACTACATATACCTGTCTAGACACGCGCCCCCCCCCCCCCCCGCTGACTGCTCCTGTGGCTCCTCCCACAGGCCCCTGTATAAAGGCGATTGGAGCCTGGGCCCTGCCCTCAGTCTCCAGGATGTAGTATGGTGGTCTATTGCTGCTTGTTCTTTCTTCCAGCCAATAAAAGCCAATATCTCGCCTCACGTCTCGGAGAGTTATTGATGGTGCATCAACCAACTTGCAACTTTGAGGGATCTTTGAATATTAACCCCAAAATCCCTCTGTTCCTTCACACTGTTAAAAATCCAATCATTAATCTTGTTTTCTGCCTTTAAGTTTGACCTTCCAAAATGAATCAGTTCACAGTTTTCCAGATTGAATTCCATCTGTCAGTTGTTTATATTTGCAAGTTGTTAGCCTGGGATGGTGCAGATTGGTGATAATATCCCCTTCTCGCTGACTATCAACATTGGCACACCTCAGGGGTGTGTGCTTAGCCCACTGCTCTACTCTGTATATACCTACGACTGTGTGGCTAGGTATAGCTCAAATACCATCTAGGAATTTGCTGATGACACAACTACTGTTGGTAGAATCTCAGATGGAGATAAAAGGGTGTACAGGAGGAAAATATATCAGCTGGTTGAGTCGTGTCACCCCAACAACCTTGCACTCAACGTCAGTAAGTTGAAAGAGCTGATTGTGGACTTCAGGAAGGGTAAGATGGGGGAACACAAACCAGTTCTCATAGAGGGATCAGAGAGAGTGAGCAATGTCAATTTCCTGGGTTTCAAGATCTCTGAGGATCTAACCTGCTTCCAACATATCGATGCAGCTATAAAGAAGGCAAAGCAGTGGCTATATTTTATTAGGAATTTGAGGAGATTGGTTTGTTTACTATAACAGTTGAAAACTTCCATAGAAGTAATATGGAGAGCATTCTGATAGGCTGCATCACTGTATAGTATGGGGAGAGCTACTGCGTAGGATCAAAAGAAGCTACAGAAAGTTGTAAAATTAGTCAACTCTACCTTGGGTACTGGCCTCATAGTATCCAAGACATCTTCAAGGAGCATTGCCCCAGAAAGGCAGTGTTGATTATTAAGGGCCCCCATTATCCAGAACATGCCCTCTTCTCATTGATAACAACAGGTAGGAGGTACAGAAGCCTGAAGGCACACACTCAGTGATTCAGGAACAGCATCTTCCCCTCTGCCATCCAATTCCTAAATGGACATTGAACCCTTGAACACTACCTTGTTATTTTATATTATTTCTGTTTTTGCACTATTATATATATTGATTTACTTTTCCACTTTTTTCTTCTATATCATGTACTGCATGGAACTGCTGCTGATAAGTTAACAAATTTTATGACAGATGCCGGTGATAATAAACCTAATTCTGATTCTGAAGCCTTCGCTTAAAAGTAAAGACATACGCCTTCATAATTGTGTGTAAATTAAAGGGTATTTATACAGTGATGGAAATATAGGCAAATGAAAGCTTTAACACTCTTCCTGAGCAAATTTAGGATTTAATTGATTGGTTTAAGTTGTATCCAGTCGTTCTGGCCTCTAGAGGCACAACTCATTTGGTATGAACGTCACTTCTTATACACAAGGTGTTTTTTATATAATTTCCTGGGTGGGGCAGTGTTTTAGTAGAAAATACTACGCTTAAGTTTTTCTTTGTGCTGCAAGTTACTCTTGTTTACACTGCATATTTACAGAGTGTTGCATTTGTGTAGTACCTTGCTTAATACCGGTTGTGAGAATAATCAATAGTGTTAGTATATTCAGATGCATGATAATTCTGTATCAAATTTAATAAGTATTTTACTTCACTCTTAGTAGTTTCACAGCAAAGAATTCTCATTAAATACCCTGAAAAGAGCTTCCATCTTGAGTAATTCTGAAAGGCTGTTTAGCTCACTGCGCTGCTGTGTACATACACACACAACGAGGGCAGTAGACTAATAGTGATTGGATTTCATATGTATTATTGATGAATTCTGTAGTTTGCTTCTCTACATCCATACCAAGCAAGGACTTAGTAATTTATTAGACCCCATTGAATTAATCAAATCAGTAATAAAGGTTGCACAGGCTTTATCACACATATCCCTTTTCTTCATTATATTTCAGAGAATGAAATCATTCTTATTAAATCAAAGTAGTGTAAGTCTAACAATTTTCTGGAGTTTGAATTTGCTGTCTTGGAAAATCCCTTAAATCTTACTAAATGGCCTAAAAAGAAGGATCTTACAATAATGGTTTCCGAATATCAATACTTTTTAACACCCTCCATTTTTGGGGTTAAGATGGTTTGATCGCTTTTAATAAGTCAGCGGTATTTTTAAATTTTTATCCTTTGGATCACAAGTCGGCTTGATTGTAAGAATGTCATCCCTTTAATGTTTTCTATTACATCACTACTAGGACCTGGAACCATATCTTCAAGAGTTTTAAGAGCATCCCACTTCCAATTTACATCAATGAGACAGATTTCACGACACATGCCGCTGATAATGAACCTGATTGTGATTGTGATTCTGAATAAACCTTTGTTATTTGCTGGTTTGATGCATGAGCTAAATATCAGCCTTATTATTACATTTGTAATGTAGCCCCAGAACAGAAATATGCAGATCTGTAGGGGATATTTCAAATCTGCAGTGCCCTTATATCGTGACTAGCCAACTTTTTCTTGTTATTGAGTAATGGACCAGTGTCTCCTTGAAAATAACCTTCTCCAAAATATACTCATAACATCCTTTGAAGTTGCTATTTATCATCGTAACCCTTTTTTAAAATCGATTGATTTTGCTTACTTGTTCTTATTTCTTTTACCACTCTTGCTAATAATTAATTTCCCAATAATAGAGATAGTTTTCTTTTGTAATTTCATTGACACAAGAGATTCTGCAGATGCTGGAAATTCAGAGCAGCACATACAAAATGCTGGAGGATTTCTCAGCAGGCCAGGCAGCGTCAATGGAGAGGAATAAACAGTTGATGTTTTGGGCTGAAATCCTTCATCAGGACTGGAAAGGAAGGGGGAAGAAGCCAGAATAAGAAAGTGCAGGATGGGGTGGAGGGGAAGGAGTACAAGCTGGTAACTGATAGGTGAAACCAAATGAGGGGGAAAGTAGGTAGGTAGGAGAGGGAAAACAAAGTGAGAACAAGATGGCAGCAGAGACAAGTTCTTAGGAAGGACATTTGGCTCTCATAGTGAATCTAGGTAACTTTGGTAACTTACGTAAAACTTACTTGTTAGTAATTAATGCTATCCCTAATTTGGGTGGTGGGTGGAGATACGTCCCTACCAAAGGAGGTGTAAGATGCTTCTTCCCTCCACTAGCCTGCAGGTCCCCCTTGGGCAAGGTCTAGCACCAGCTTAACCCTGATCACAGATTTGTGATGCCATGGGTGCAGGTGGTGGATGGTCGTATGAGGAATCGGTGCATATCACAAGTTCTGATTATGCGACCATTGACGCCAGGCAGACAATCTCTGAAGAGTGTTGATAACGTCTGGGGTCATCCAATGTGTAAAGACACTGCCCAGAAGAAGGCAATGGTGAACGAATTCTATAAAAAAATTTGCCAAGAGCAATCATGGTCATGGGACCATTATCACCTATATCATACGGCACAGTACATAGTGATGATGATAATGATGATGATGATGATGATGATATCCATAATAGCTGTATAAAAGTCTTGACAATTTATCCAAAGTTAATGGATTTACACTAACATTGTTGTCATTGCTCAGACTTCTTTGCAAAACAAGAGCTCTTGAGTTCTTATTTATTTCTTTCAGTTGTTATTTTAAATGGACAGATAGTTCTTCAACAGAGTTGGTACCCCTGTTTTCAGGAACATTCACTAATGCTAATGCTAGGAGGTTTACTGAGAGCTAAACCAAGAGAGAGCACCAAAAAGGTCTAAGATAGTCTTAAGGTGCAAGGAAAATAAAGTGAGCTTCAGGCATAATGAACCACATGGGATAATAATGTCATTGTAATAACAGAAAACTGGCTATAAGGAGGAAAGTTTCTAAAAATAACTTTAAAAATTCTTTGCAACACACACACAAAATGCTGGACAAATTCAGCAGGCCATGCAGGATCTATGGAAAAGAGTAAACAGTCGACGTTTTGGGCCTAGGCTCTTCATCAGAGCTGATTCTCCCACACCAGGTCGTCAAGAAAGTTACTGAAGTGAAGAAAGGAGAAGAAGTGTGATGGAGGGTATTTTAATGCTGTAAAAAGATGATCTAGCTTGTTTTGTAAAAACTTTAAACTTATCAAAACCTATGTATCTTATGCCAAATGTTCAAAATAACATTGGATACTGACTGTTAATATCTTTGATTCCTTCAGAGGTTGGTAAGTAGAATTTTGACATTGTAGGAGTGTTCATCAGCTTTATTGATAACATTACTGGAACTAAAATAAATTATGTTATTAAACCTTAGAATTATTATAAGTGACAAATTTAATAAAATTTGTATAGTCTGTAATTCGACTAGTCATTTCAGTGTTAAAAGTATGAATGTTAATTTTGTCCCTTCTATTAGCTCCCACTTCATTATGTAGACTGATTCCAGCTTCACCACAGGGGATCTCACTCTTCCTCTAATTATAAAATCATTTTGTTAGTTTGATTCATTAAGGAAACTATAACCACCATATTTATAAGCCTCTTCACAGTTGATGTAGTTAACACCAATGAAGCATTGAAGTTACACTTCATATATGTCATGAGGACCTCTTAAAATGCTTTCTCTGCCTCAAAGTGCATACCAATATTAAGCTCGAAGTAAAGGCTTGCTTCAGAAGTCTTGAGTCTGACAACCACATGACGTGGACAGATAAGAATTTGTTGCCAGATGAACATTGCTTTAGGTTTGTTTATTTAGCTCAATACCTTTTAAATTGGACATCTTCCATAGATAGCTGTTTGTCCGGTGCCTAGAGGTGTTTTCTATGTGTGATCAACAACTTAGCTTCATTCCAGAGAGAGAAAGGATAATTGCTGCCTGATAAATCATGAACTCCATTTCTAATCCAAAGATGTATTGTTGTCAAAACCTGCTTTCCAAGTAATCAACAATTTGGTGAGGATGGCAGTGCAAGGGCTAGAGAAAATATAATTGCTTAAGAATCAGTTTAAAACCTCATCTCAAGAACCTTGAAATGTGCACCACTCACCTTGTTTAGAAAATGTAGTAAAGTTTTAGAGTAGAGCTTAAATCCACAATTTTTTAAAGACTTTTCATGCTAATCTTGGCACAACCAACAACAGACAATCCAATACTGGAGCAGCAACAGAAATCCACAGCTGATTTTTGCAATGCGTGAAACTTACATAAACTTCCTGAGATCATCACTGTTGAACATCATTTGCAAAATAATGGAAACATAATCAGGCTTTGGGTTAACAGCTTTTGTCAATAAAGGATGGATAATTTCTCCAAATGAGCATCTCCTAGTAGCAACAGATCACCAAAGTGTCGAACAGCAAAATCACCAGAGGTAATGCAATTTGTGAGAATCTTGACAAGAGTGTAGGGTAAAATCATTGGGAGAAATGTACATAATCAACAACCACCAGCATTGAATTGGGGTTTTGCTCTAAAAGGCTGGTCTAACAGGATGACATGGTTATGTAATAATTTTTAGCGCATTTTGTCTGTAGGTTTTGGCATTCAATAAAATGTGTTATGGGTTTCATTAAACATAAAATGGCTCACTTCGTTTTATTTTCAAAGACCTACAAAAGTAAGAGATACACAATGCAATGAATAATCTGCTGGAGAAATTCAGCAGGTTGAGGAGCATCGGTGGGAAAAAAAGGAGTTGTGGACTTTTCTTGGTGCAAGACTTTAACCTGAAATATTGCCATTTCCTTTTCCCCCACACGTGTTTGATTCAATGAGTTCCTCCAGATTCAAGTATCTGCAGTCTGTTGTGTTTCCAAGACATATGCCATGAATGGTTTGGCCCAAGGAAGTATTATAAAGCAAATGAACCTTATTGTAGAAGTCCAAAGATCCCCGAGGGCAGAGCACAGGTAACTGAGGAGATGAAGTCATATGGGTTATTGTCCCATTAACAAGGGTTTAGGATAAAAGAGAAGGAAGGTCATGGTACAACTTTGAAAAACCACAGCTGGAGTATTGAGTGCAGTGACCATAGAACATTAACATTAACATTACAGCACAGAAACAGGCCTTATGGCCCTTCTTGGCTGTGCTGAACCATTTTTCTGCCCAGTTCCACTGATCTGCACCTGGCCCATATCCCTCCATACACCTCTCATATATGTACCTGTCCAAGTTTTTCTTAAATGTTAAAAGTGAGCCTGCATTTACCACTTCATCTGGCAGCTCATTCCACACTCCTACCACTCTCTGTGTGAAGAAGTACCCCCCCCCCCCCAATGTTCCTTTTAAATTTTCCCCCTTCACCCTTAACCCATGTCCTCTGGGTTTTTTCTCCCCTGGCCTCAGTGGAAAAAGCCTACTTGCATTCACTCTATCTATACTCATCATTTTATATACCTCTATCAAATCTCCCCTCATTCTTCTACGCTCCAGGGAATAAAGTCCTAACCTATTCAACCTTTCTCTGTAACTCAGTTTCTCAAGTCCTGGCAACATCCTTGTAAATCTTCTTTGCACTCTTTCAATCTTATTAATATCTTTCCTGTAATTTGGCGACCAAAACTGCACACAATACTCCAAATTCGGCGTCACCAATGCCTTATACAACCTCACCATAACATTCCAACTTTTATACTCAATACTTTGATTTATAAAGGCCAATATACCAAAAGTTCTCTTTACTACCCTATCTACCTGTGATGCCACTTTTAGGGAATTTTGTATCTGTATTCCTAGTTCCCTCTGTTCTACTGCACTCCTCAGTGCCCTACCATTTACCTTGTATCTTCTACATTGGCTTTTCCTTCCAAAGTGCAATACCTGACACTTGTCTGTATTAAATTCCATCTGCCATTTTTCAGCCCATTTCTCCAGCTGGTCCAGATCCCTCTGCAAGCTTTGAAAACCTTCCTCACTGTCCACTACACCTCCAATCTTTGTATCATCAGCAAATTTATATGAATCCAAGATGGCAGCATGACGCAGCTTGCAGCGGCCACTCCAGAGCTGACTATCTGTCATTTGTGAAGCGGGGTTCAGTGCACAATCATAATCGGTTGAAAACGGACGTGGGAGCACGGAGGAACATCTGGAAATCTCCAGGAAGACCTTCTTCGTTGCTGCTGCTGCTTTGAGGTCCGGGTCTCTGTGGGGAAGAACAGGCCCCCAGTCCTCCGGGTCGCATTGCTGATGGCCATTGGTGGGGGCGTCTTAATACGTTCGGCAGAGGATGGTGCTCAGAGAAGCTGTGCCAGAGGGGATGGTCGGAGGCTCAGAGGTTCGACGGACTCGGAGTCCACTGCGGTCAGGTCGCTCTCGGTGTGTGCTGCATCTGCGAGGCTGAGTCTGGCGGTGCCGTGGAAGTCCATAGCTGGGGCATTCCCTTCTGCTGCCGGCGTGGGATGACGAGTCAAATCGTGACCCTGAGGACTTGTGGAAACTGTGTGGTGGTTTCTTTCGAACTTATAGTATTTTAACATCTTTGGACTATTTTTACTGTGCCCATGGTCTGTTTTTTATCAATTATGCTATTGTTTGCACTGTTGTAACTATATGGTTTTGTGCAGGTCTTAGTTTTTGGTCTTGTTTTGTCTGGTGGTTTTGGAGTTCCTTTCCGGGGAACACGCTAAGATGGTAGCGCGATATTAATACACAGCAGCCTCTCCGGACTCTGGATTGGGAATTGCCAAACATTATGTGGATTTTCTGGGGTAGTCTGTTTTGTCATATGCCTTTGTGATATCATTCTGGAGGAACGTTGTCTCATTTTTTTAACTGCATTGCATTTATGGTTTCTAAATGACAATAAACTGAATCTGAATCTGAATCTGAAATTTGCTGATCCAATTTACCACATTATCATCCAGATCATTGATATAGATGACAAATAACAATGGGCCCAGCACTGATCCCTGTGGCACACCACTAGTCACAGGCCTCCACTCAAAGAAGCAATCCTTCACTACTACTCTCTGACTTCTCCCATTGAGCCAATATCTATATACTATGTACTATCATACTATAGAGATAATATGATTATATTGCAGAATGTGCAGCTGAGATCCATCAGGACATTGTCTGGGATAGAATTTTTCAGTTATGAGGAGAAACCGGGTAGACTGAAGTTTTTTTTTGAGCAGAGGACGCCAAGGACAGATCTGCTAGAGTTATAGAACATTATAAGAGGCAGAGATTGGATAGATAATAAGAATTCTTCTTCTGGTGAGAAGTAAAGGGTTAGAGGAGATATGAAGAAGAATCTTGTCAACTAGAGGGTGGCTGAAGTCTAGAAAGCATCACCTGAGGAAATGGTGGAAGTAGGCGCCTGCTCAACTCCCAACACTTGGGAAATATCTGGATGAGAACCTGAATCTCCAAAGCATAGAATGCTATAGAACCAGTGAGTAAATGGGGTCAAAACAAATAGGTACTCGATAGTTGGTATAAAATATGCAAAAAAAGCCCTGTTTCTATGTCGTATAACTCTAACAATGACTCTCTGTAGATCTGCAAAATGAACAATGCTGACACCAGATGCTGAAAGATAGAGCAACAGTTTGCTGGAGGAACTCAAAGGGTCAAGCAGTATTTGTGGAAGGAAAGGAGTTTTTGACTTTTCTGGTCAAACCCTTCATCAGGGCCCGAACCATGAACAATTCTTTTCCTCCCTCAGGTACTGTTCAATCCATTGAGTCAAACTCAAGTTTATGGTCATATGCACAAGTACATACAAGCATAGTTGCAACGAAAACCTTACTTGCAACAGCATCACAGGCACACTGCATCATACAAACAACAGTCACAAGAAAAAACATGAACTAAAGATAAATCACACACAATTTTTACAAGTAAGAATACGATTAGAACAAAAACAATGTCTATTTTAGTGCCTCTGACAGATTGTTTGTTGCTCTACAAATCCATGCACAATTATATCTTTTGGTCCTTCTACATTAATTATCCTAGACTCTGAAATTGACAATGAAATTGAAATTGACAACACAAACAGCCTTTACTTCTTTGCTTCTCGCCAACTGGAGAGTGAAGTGGTTAAGGGTCGAAACACTCTATGAAGGTCGGGCACTACCTGACAACATCTGCTCCTGGCCAAAGGCTACGGTTACCTCATAAGGTAACTGAAGAGAGTACCCTGGTGTGTGATGCAAGTGTAACAGAACCAGAGGCTCATGCATCAGATTCCACTATGGAGATTCAGTCATTAGATGTCGAACATTCATTGCTTTCTTAAGTGGCTTAGTGTTTTTCGATCTTGATCGTTGGCCTTTCAAACTGGCAAAGCCACTTCCTTGTAGGTGAGAACCAGCAATTGCTTGAAGTGCATGTTGGATGGTATAAGGCTATTCAAATACGTAGCAAAGGGCACTCTGACAGAGTGAAGAACAGTATAAGTGCAGTTATAGTACTAAATGTTATTGTTTATTTATATATATATAGTCACGTGGCTTGCAAAGATTTAGTTTAGCTGGATTCGTTGAGAAGATTTGATTCTCATACAGTATCTAACTAAGTTTTGTAACATGAAAGCTGTAAAGAACCCACATACTCATTATGACTTTATCATTTACCAGCACTGCACATTTTTGCTAGTTTTTACACTTTATTCTGCATTGTTATTAATTTACTTTATTCTAGCTCAATGCACTGTGTAATTCAATCAGTATAAACAATATGCTTCTCACTGCATCTTGGTATATATGACAATAATAATCCAATCCCAATATCGATCAAAAGATAATAAACACCAATTTTTTTTTGGGTTGGTAGTCACACACATAAAGTGGCCAGTCTAACAGCAGCCTCTTTCCAGTTATTTTCTCTTCAGCCACAGGGCAAACTTTAACTATTTTAGCCCTTCTTTGTGACTAGTTTTACAGATGCTCTGTTATGCACAATGTAAAACTGGGTGCTTTCTCCTTATGCCACGCAGAAGAACCTCAACCACAAAAGACTCTTTATACTAACCCAAAGAGGAGATGTGTAGTGTTCTTAAATTGTCAATGGAGTTATGTAGAATAGTAGCAATGTAACAGCATGACACCACATTAGATTAGAAACCAAGCTCACAGTTTATGAGGCAGTCATAATAGTCTCTCTATTTAATGCAGCTGAAACATGAACAATGTACAGGAAACACCTCTAGGCAATAGAGAAATATTGTCAATTTTGCAAGTGAATGATAATACATATGCTCATGAACTAATGGCTGCATCTTTTCCTAACAAATATAACAAGCACCAAAGTTTGATTTCTTTGGTTGGCCATATCGTGGGAATAGCAGGCTCCAAAATCTGAAGCCAGCCTTTTTCTCCAGAACCTCAAAACAAAAGTGCAGCCATCTCCACCGCATATAATCACATCACTGCATGCCTTGTTTGTACTGCTGACTGAAGAGATAGCAAATTCAACCTCGGCATCGGAAAGAAAGTTGCCAGTTCTTAGGGCAGCAGCATGCAGCAAGATGAGAAAAGCAAGTGAATATTGGAGAACTGGGTACCTGACATTTTTGCTTAATAAATGGCTGGCCTGCTGGAAAGGATGGTCCATACAGGTCTGGCTATCGTATGAGGATCCCATGTACATGTTGCATCTCCATGCAATTAGGATCATTGGATTGCATTTTGTTGCAAGCTGTCAATCGACTCTCAGTTTCTGTGCAATTGATGTGTTCCAAGGTAACAGTTTTACAAACGGTCAGGAAAATATACACACATTATCATATTGCTGGAAAGAATATTATTCTCAGGAAAAGTCATTCCAACAAAGGTCATTACAATAAAAGCCAAATTAATGCTTTCTGAAAATACAATGAAAATGGCACATACGAAGTCTATTACAAGCTGTTGGCTTAAATCTTGTTAGGTTTTCTAAATAATTTCTTACATTAAAAAAACATTGGAAACTAATTGTAAATGGTGGCTCCTATATCAGAATCAGAATCAGGTTTATTATCACAGACAGACCCGCATGTCATGAAATTTGTTCTTTGGAACCAGCAATACAGAGTAATATGTAAAAAAATACTGTGGTGTAAAAAGAAATAAATAAGTATACTGCAAAAAGAGAGCCAAATAGTAAGGTAGTGTTCATAGGTTCATGGACCATTCAGAAACCTGAATGAGTGTGGGTCTTCAAGCTACTGATGGCAGTATTGAGAAGAGGGCATGTACTGGATGGTGAAGTTTCTTAATGATGGATGTTGCCCTCTTGATGCACTGCCTTTTGAAGATATATTCCATGGTGGGGAGGTTAGTGTCCATGTTGGAGCTGACTGAGTTTACAAACCTTTGGAGCTGTTTGCCAGCTAGTGCATTGGAGCCTCCGTAACAGCCAACAATACAACCAGTCAAAATGCTCTCCATGGTACATCCGCAGAAATCTGCTAGAGCCTTTGGTGACGTACTAAAAGAGGTTGCTCCTGAATGCCAGTCTACACATTGTGTCATACACAGGGAAATGCCAGCTGAAAAATCTCACCTGATCTTAACAGCGTATTGAGTGACGTTGTTGAAGTTATCAATCACATCAAAGCAAAAGCCCTTAACTCACGTCTGTTTGAGCAGCTTTGCGAGGAAATGGATGCAGAGCACAAACGCCTTCTCTTACACACTGAAATCAGGTGGCTATCAAGGGGGAGAGCCCCGGCAAGGGTTTTTGAGTTAAGAGAGCTGCTACAGAAATATCTTTCAGGAAAAAAGTCACCACTGGCAGCACACTTCAGTGACGAGGAGTGGATAGCAAAACTCGCTTATCTGTGTGACATCTTCAACCTGCTCAATGAACTCAATTTGTCACTTCAGGGGTGAATGACAACTGTCTTCAAGTTGGCAGATAAAGTGTCTGCTTTCAAATCCAAACTGGAACTGTGGGGACGACGAGTGGACAGGGGCATATTTGACATGCTCCCAACATTAGCAGGGATTTTGGGCGAGACTGAGACTGCACTGTCCTTCTCACAGCTGGTGCACGGTCACCTATCTTTGCTGTCAATGAATCTGAGCGTTACTTCCCAACCGCAAATGACCTAAGACATGCAGAGGAATGGGTCTGTGTGAATGTCCCCAGTGAATCATCCATGCCAGCGTGGGGAAGAAGGTCAACTCCTCGAGCTTGCAGATGACGGTGGGCTGAAAAGTATGTTTGACATAACATCTCTGCTGGCATTCTGGATCAAAGTCAAGGCTGAATATCCTGAGACAGCCATGAAAGCACTGAAAACGTTGCTTCCATTTCCAAAATCATATCTCTGCGAAGCAGGGTTTTCTGCAATGAATGCAACGAACACTAAATTGTGGAATAGACTGGTCATAATGAACCCCCTTCGAGTAGCGCTGTCTCCCATCACCCCTCGATGGGACCATCTTGTTGCAGGGAAACAAGCCCTGGGCTCCCACTGATTCAGCGATGTTGGTGTGTTGCAATGATTTTATATGTTCATACGAGAAAAATATGTGCTGTGTGTTTAATATCCAAACGTTACTTAAAATGTTATGATGTTATTGACTTATAAGTGACTTATCACTATATTCATGCGAGGAAAATATGCGTTGTGTGTTTAATATTAAATTCGTTAGATAAACCCTTTTAGAAACGAAATTGAGTGTATTAGCCACTTATAAGTGCCTTTGTAGTTGACTTACCACCTATATTCCGGTCGTGATTAACACCACCCCTCCCCCCGTCGGCCAGTCCGCAAGAATATTGTCAATATTAAACCGGTCTGCGGTGCAAAAAAGGGTTGGTGACCCCTGTTCTAAGAGACTGGATATATCAGTATTTGGATAGGTAGAGATTGATTAGGGATAGTCGGCATGGTGTTGTGTGTGGTAGGTCATGTCTGGCCAATATTATAGAATTTTGTGAGGATGTTACCAGGAAAGTGGATGAAGGCAAGGCAGTGGATGCTGTCTACATAGACAAGGCATTTGACAAGGTTCCACATAGGAGGTTGGTCAAGAAGGTTGAAACACTTGGCATTCAAGATAAGGTAGTAAATTGGAGGGCTTATGAGGGATATAGATAGGGGTAAATGCAAGAAGGCTTTTTCCTCTAAGGTTGGTGAGACTACAACTAGAGGTCATGGGTTAAGGGTGAAAAGTGAAATATTTAAGGGGAACATGAGGGGAAACTTCTTCACTTCAAGGGTGGTGAGAGAGTGGAATGAGTTGCCAGTGCAAGTGATGGATGCAATTTCAACTTCAACGTTTAAGAGAAGTTTGGATGGGAGAGATATGGAGAGCAATGGTCCGGGTGCAGGTTGATAGGACTAAACAGTTTAAATGTATCATTGCAGACTGGATGGGCATTAGGGCCTGTATCTGTGCTGTAGTTTTCTATGACTCTATGAGTCTAAATGCACTCTTAATATTGTGTTCTCACTTGCATTATATAAACAACTACTTGTAAGTCAAAATGTGGTTGGATTTTATAAACTGCTTCTTCCATATAGTGGTATTCCATAAGATACTTAAATAATATTTAAAAACTTCTGAGAATTATTCATCTTCATAAAAACACAACACTGCTAAAGTGCACTCATTCCCCCATGCAACTGCACCATGCAACCCACACATTCCTTCTGCATGTCCCTAATTCTGAAAAGAGATTCAGTGTCTTTATAATGTGGTACCAGTACACTTAAGTTGAAAAAAGACAAAACATTTTTCACTAATTTATTAAAGATGAACCAACTGTGTTTATAGTATCAAATAATATCGTTAATGTGGGAAGTGGGAGGGGGTAAGTATAAAGAATAAATTTGCTCATGTACAAGTTCTTCTCTTTTCTTAACGCAAGCAAAGGCACTATATATATCAGCAATTTTTAATTACCACTGCACTACCCTACATCTTTAAGAAATCCTGCATTTCAATATTGTCATGGCATGAAACTATGTTCCAGAGAAACAGAGAAATAAATGCATGAAAATATTGTTAGTCCTCAAATGCATGTATTTCTCAAGTACAATTTATTTTCTATATTTTCCAATGAAGTGATTAAGAATTATCCAGAACATTCATTCATAATAAATAGTAGATTAGATCCTGTTGTTTCAGATAGAACTGACACCATTTGAGGTCATATCCAGAGTCTACATGGAGGCCAACAAAACTTACTTCAAGCTGAAAAATCACTTTCTATAAAAAGATGTCAGTTGTTTAGTGATAGGTTTCACATTCCACGAGAGACTGTGTAAGGAGTTCGCCAACTTGTTTGATTTGCTAAAAAGAAATACACAAATGATGTAAATTGTTTTAAAATCTATAAATAAGGGTTGTACCAAAACAGAGATCTTAATCCTACAAAGAGTTCATGGGACTCTCCTTTCATTTAGCAAAGAATAAAGGGCCAAAGGCCCGAGCCAAGAAACCATAGCATTTCTATGGTTTGATTTATATTAGAGTAGGTTGCACTGGCTCTCATTTCTATGTGAAATCACTCCAGTTACAAAATCAGAAAGGCACTTCTTGCTGCTTGCGTGCTTAAACTTCTCCTGATGTCAGGAGCCAAGAGCCTGCCTAAAGCATCTTTTTTCATCCATGCCAACATAAATTGCAGGCTCAAAGCTTTAGGTTTCAAATGTCCTGAACAGTCACACTCAAATGAGGAGCCTGCAGCATTCCTGTTTCCTTTGTCATTTAAAGGGGCATCCAGCAGACATTGGAAGTCCCTACTGGGCATCTTCACTCTAACTGCGGACTATTTTGGTCCCTGACTGGATGGATGTTTCCTGGGGAGACAAGAGTTCCTCCCTAAGGTGAGACCATGATAATAATGACAGCAACAGAGAAGAATGTGGTCCCATTCAATCACAGCCAGAATAAGATATCATCCGCATGTGAAGGCGATAAAATTTTAAACACCAACTAATGTCATTCTACCAAGCATGAGCAACCTCTTATAGTGAGACAAGGCAGAGTTTGCAGCAATGTCAGCAGCTGTTTCCTCAGCAGAGTCTATTAGCTTGGGATCTGGAGGATGTACCTGCAACGGAGCAGTCTGAGCTCCATCTAATTGACCATTGTTTCAGGTATATGGCTTCAGGACATCATTCTCCTCTTTCATGAAAGCACCAAGTCAGCTCCACCATGGCTTCATAGTCATCCTGATCAATCATGCTCCTTGGCCAGCCATTGTAAGTTCCTCTTCCAACATATCCAGGGCAACAGTCTAAAACAGTCCATCTAGGGCAAGAGCTTCTGTTGACCCAGTAGAAAGACTGTAGCCACAGATGGAGCCTGCAACATGATACCAGGACAACTAGTGCTGACATATATGGTTGAGAAACAGAAAAGACATCACAGTTTGTAACTTTACACAAAATGTTCTGATTTTCCATTAATGTATCATTTGTTCTAACTTTGCCATTATATAATATTCCTAATGCAGTCTCGCCTGGGTTCTATATAATTTTTGTCTGATGTCTTTACAAAGCCAAGATACCATTTGCCACCATAGTTGCTTACTGTACAGGTGTGGGAGCATTCAGTTATTTGCATACAAGGATAAACAAATCTCTGAAGATGAATGCATTTAAATCTTAAACCATATCTTAAGTTTCTTTTTTTCTTAAAGAGGGTGAAGCCCACACTGTACTCCGACTGTCATGTCCTTAGCCAGTCAGTTAATTTGTATGTATTAATAAAGTTTCTCACAACCAATGCTGCCACACAGCAGAGGATCACTTAGAGTGGAATGTGAGGCCTGTCCCTATCCTGCCGAATGGGGACCAGTGCCCTGTATGCTATGTCCCTTCTGTGATGGTATTTGTTTGGCCATCCAGAGTATACCACGGATAAAGCCTCCCAACCACTGAGCACATTTACATGAAATGTTGCCATAGAAATGCAGCATCCATTATCAATGATCCTTACCATTTAGTCCATGGTCTTTTCCTGCTGCTACCATCAGGTAGAAGGTAAAAGTGCTTCAGGACTCACACCACCAGGTTGAAGAACAATTACTACCCCTCAACCATCAGGCTCTTATCCAAAAGACGATGACTACGCTCAATCTATTTCTGGTGTTGCCACAACCAATGATCTCACTTTAAGGACTTTTTATCATTTTATTGCATGCTCTCGCTATTTATTTATACTTGCTTTTGCAGTTTGTTGTTCATTGATCCTGTTTATATTTACTGTTCTATAGATCAGCTGAGTATGTCCGCAGGAAAAAAATCCCAGGGTTTTATGTGGTGACATGTATATACTCTGATAATAAATTTTAATTTGAACTTTTAAACTTTTGAATTTTGAAAGCCCTAAGCTGAATAGGAAATGTTTAAGTCTTATCCAATATAGGTATCTATGGATACCCTCACTATAAGGAGGACATAATTTATTAATCTACTCTTCAAAGATTAGCTTACTTCCACGTCAAGTCTCTGTACTGAGGTCTAGCTGCCATTACCCAATATTTGAGTGGTTGGTTCTCTCTCCCGACCGAGGAGCAGATATTTCCAGCTAGCAAAGTAGTTTAATCACATTTCATTTTATTTTTAATGATTTTCTTTCTTTCTTTTTGTATTTGCACAGTTTGTTGTCTTTTGCACACTGGTTGAATGCTCAAGTCGGTGTGGTCTTTCTGTTATGGTTGCTATTGTATGGATTTACTGAGTAGACCTGGAAGACAATGAATCTCAGGGTCATCTATGGTTACGTATATGTACTTTCATAATAAATTTACTTTGAACTTTGAACACATTTAAATTTAGACTAATCATTCTAAGCATGAAGCATTCAAAATTCTAAACATCTATAAACTAGAAAGGATTTCAAACACAGACAGAAGTAGTTGTGATGTTTTTTTCAGATACCTTTTCTGTGATAAAGCAATTCACATAGATAGTCTAAAAGTCTCTGGGGACGGAGATCCCTAGCACCCAAAATTAATATTGTGAGGGCTGACTCTCTGTTACACAAATATTCCTATAATTGAATGATCGACTATACCTGTGACTGTGTTAGATGTGCTAAGATGGTGGTCGCCAACCTTTTTAAGCCCAAGATCCCCTACCTCGGCCTTGGTGAAAGGCAAGATCGACTTACTAAATCGTTTAGACACACGCATGCGCACCGGGCAGAAGGGACCGGAAGTGGAGCCCCGCAGCCCCGGAAGCAGTCTCTCTTCGCAGGCGGCTTTCTGTAGTGGGAGTGTTGTTATGTTTGATGTCAAGAAAATAGAGAGAGTACAGACAAGATTTACTAGAATATTACCTGGGTTTCAGCACCTAAGTTACAGGGAAAGATTGAACAAGTTAGGTCTTTATTCTTTGGAGCGTAGAAGGTTGAGGGGGGACTTGACAGAGGTATTTAAAATTATGAGGAGGATAGATAGAGTTGACATGGATAGGCTGTTTCCATTGAGAGTAGGGGAGATTCAAACAACAGGACATGAGTTGAGAGTTAGGGGGCAAAAGTTTAAGAGTAACATGAGAGGGAATTTCTTTACTCAGAGTGGTAGCTGTGTGGAATGAGCTTCCAGTAGAAGTGGTAGAGGCAGGTTCATTATTGTCATTTAAAGTAAAATTGGATAGGTATATGGACAGGAAAGGAATGGAGGGTTATGGGATGAGTGCGGGTCAGTGGGACTAGGTGAGAGTAAGCATTCGGCACGGACTAGAAGGGCCGAGATGGCCTGTTTCCATGCTGTAATTGTTTTATGGTTATATGGTTATGGTATGTTAGCATTATCTTAATTGGTATTACTTATTTTTATAATGCACACATTACAACACCTTTAATTCTACGTTTCATTATTTAATTTTATTTCAACATGAAAAATAAATGAATAAAAATTGACTATTCCTCTCAGTGTGATGACTGGGGCTGAATACTTTCTGCTAATTCCCTGAAATTTGGCTCATAACTACAGAGAGCCAGTCTGAGACAGTCTGTGAGGTGTCTGTCAGTAAGACAGCTCCTATACTTAGATTTAATAATTTTCATCTGTTGCAGCACAGCACAGTCGGAAACCTCATGACAGTATGAGTATTTGAATGGACAGTTTCCTTTGTTAGACTGAATGTTGAATCTGCCGCGTTTTTCAGGTGTTTTGTATTGGTAAACTGTTGCTGAGACACTAGTATAAGTTTCAGAGGTACGCAAGCTAATGACATCACTGTTTTTTGTTTCCCAGTCCTTTTACATTTGGGTAATGTTGGAATTTAAAGGGGGAGAAGTGTTGTAATGTGAGCATTATAAAGATAGGTTAATGCCAATGAGGATAATGGTGATGTAGCAGTGCTCCCGCCGCGGACAGCTCTTTGTAGGGAGAGGTTGTTTCTGGGTTCCGGGGTTTTGCTTCCGGTCTTTTCTGCCCAGTGCGCATTTTTCTTTTTTTTTCGGGATCTACTGAGAAAGTCTCAAAGATCGACCAGTCGATCATGATCAACTGGTTGGCGACCACTATGCTAAGAGATAAAATCAGACTGGTTTGTAAGCTTCTTTGAATTCAGTCACAATGGACCAAATAACTTATCCAGTATTGTCTGGTTTGATGCAGGCTAATTAACATAACCCCATTGTCTTACGTTGATTAGATATGGGCCTACAAGACATCAATGTTATAACTGGATATGTGTAATCAATTGTTTTAAACAAGGTGCAAAAATTCTGTAACTCACTGTGTTATTATTAATTTCCATAGGAATCGGTATGGTCATGATACCTCATGATATTGAAATTTAACTGCATACTATTTCAATACATTTTGAAAAAAATTAAGCAGATAATGTCATCTGTAAAAATAAAAAATATTTGTCAAATGCACATTTTTGAAATTATTACATTATTGTTAAATAGCAATTCTTATTAAAACTTAAAATGAGGAATTTCAGAAGTCCCAGATTATTTCAAATTTTGAAAGGAAGTTCCTCTACTCAAAGCAACTATATTCAGACTTTAATATTACCTTAAGATGTTGCAGGAATCACAAGGATTTGTGAATGTTGTGGCATTATTACATCATGATACGCCTCTCTTTCTCCAATCCAGACATTACTTTTAACTACCTATCCCTGCACTTGGGAATTCCTTCCCCGAATCTCCTTTCCTTCTTTCCTTAAAGTCTTTCCTTTGACCAACAGTTTGGGATCATGTCTAATGTATTTTTTTTAAAATTTCTGGCTCAGTGTTTAGATTCAGGCAGAGAATGGAGTAGCATTACTTTATAAAGGGCAGTCATCATTTGGACTTATTAGCTCATAGACAGCAGAAATATATGGGTTACATCTCACCAAAGTCTCAGACAAATATCTTGAAGAAAAACACCTGTCTAGTTAAAACAACATATTGTAATTGGATGAACTTAGGGACACTGAACTTCCTTGTTAAATTTATGTCTGGCAATACTTGGACAAACTATATGACCTGCTCTGACCCTGACCCTGCTGTATTTGTAGGTTCACTTATTTCCTAAGGTCTAAGTTGCTTTGTGACATTTAGTCAGAAGGCCAACTGCTGCTGTTGCTCACTTCTCAGCTTTGTAGGATGGTTAGTGCTGGGAGTTTACAGTGCACACAATAACTGCTGTCTAAGGATACTGTCAGCCATTCAGTTGTGCCTTTCATGCTCTCCCTTGTGTAGATATAAGCACTGCCTCTAGAAACTTGTGTATGCTTGAACATAGCGCCAGAAACTGGGTTTCTCAATTCTGGAATACTGAAGTATCATTGTACTTAGAACTTCTACTGAGTCAGATCTCTTGCAGAAGTAAACAAAATTGCAATGTAAGTCAGAATGAAGTTGGAAATGGGGTTAATGTGGTTTAAATGCTGAAGTAAAAGCTAACATGGGACCACTGTGGTGCTCGATGGGAGCAGGCTCGGTTAGGTGTAGCTGTCAACTCTTCACCTTTCAGGAATCACAGAGGAGTGGCAACCCTTAAACACACACTCACCTTTAGTGATTAACATTAACAATATTTATGGAAGCCTTCGAGGGAGGAGACCTGAGGAAAAAGGACCCTGATTTCTGGAAAAGAGCTATGAATTCCTGATTCATAAAATTCCTTCTTGACAGAAGGAACTGTATGGTGTGAGTGGGTGAAATATACCTGCCAGTGCCATGATTAGAAGAGCATAGCCGACGTGGTCGGTGTTGTCTTCTTCAGAACTTGAGAACCCAGAGGTAAGAAGCAATAATGAAGGAAATCTCAAGGTCTCTCAATATGTACTCTTTCCACACCTTTCACATATCCCATCTTCCACTTCACTGTCATGTGATCACTGACATTTTACCATCTCTACTCTACAGAGACATAAAGACTTCATAACATAGAATAATGAAAAAATTACATGTCATTTATTCAGAGTAAACTGCAAGAAGTTAGATCAGGCCACCCACACAAAAGGGACCTATGATGCACTAAAACTAATGTTTATATTATTTAACAAAAAAAATCTTCTGAGCAATACATTGCCATTAATACCAAAAATGTCCATATTATTTCCAATGTACTTTAATTTGGCAGCAGACTCATAAATAACTGTGAGAAGATAATAAAAGTGCAGTTTCATTGCCCAAAATTTATAGGGCAATAAAAGCAGAAATATAATTAAAAATGATTAAAAGGGTCAATGCTAGACCTACGTTGTAGAGCCAGAGATAACCACTGCTGTGTCACAACCACCTTGGAACCAGTAACACTTAGATTTATACAGTCCAGAAGGGTGCAACTGATCCCTATCAAACATGCACTTTACTCTGCAGTGGGGTAGATAATGACCAGCAGCATTGACTAAGACAATACCCATCCAGGAATACAATCACGCTGCATCCATTTTATGGATACTAATTGGACACCCAGTATTCCAATGTGACAGTCTGGAATCTATCCCTCATTATGAACAGGAAGTGCCCGACTGTCAAATGGTCCACACTAATGCATTTTCATGGAAATAGGCTTTAGGCCTTTTCCCCAGAAACTTAGGAAGGCCTCCGTGTATGACTGAACTGCGTGAATAGTACTGGGGCTGGGCTACTCACATTCATGATAAATGATATTCATGCTGCCAATATACAGTCCTTAAAGTCCTTGTGGTGAAACATCACCAACATGGAAAGTTTCCCAGACCTACATGTGCAGAAGTATTTCTCTCACCTCCAAAAGTAAATTGGGCCAAATGTTCAACTACCTTTTGTTACATCCTTCCTCCATTTCCAACCTTCACTGGTCAACCATAATCATTTATTGATTAGATCAAAATTCAAAGCACACACAGTAAGTCAATTATTGGTGTTAGAGGAAATTTCACAGAAGAATTATGCCCTGCTCATCATGACTTCATCTAAACATGACACTCACACTTTATGAGGAATGATTGATAAGCTCGTGGCCTAAGAGAAGGAGTCAATTTTAGAAAACCTAGCATATTTATTTTTCAACAAAGTCCCCTCCTACATTTACACACTTAGTCCAGCGGTCATGGAGCATACGGATCTTGGACCTCCAGAAAGTGTCCACAGCAGGGGTGATTGATAAGATTGTGGCCTAACGTAGAAGGAGATGAGTTATTAACTTCAAACTTTCTGCATAATCACTCAAAGAGTTGACCTGCATATGCATGTAAAAAGAGCTGTATAACTCATCTCCTTCTACGTTAGGCCACAATCTTATCAATCACCCCTGCTGTGGACACTTTCTGGAGGTCCAAGATCTGTATGCTCCACGACCATTGGACTAAGTGTGTAAATGTAGGAGGGGACTTTGTTGAAAAATAAATATGCTAGGTTTTCTAAAATTGACTCTTCTACCGTAGGACAAGAAAATATCAATCACCCCTTGTACTCACTTTCTGCCCTTACAGACTAAAGGTAAAGCTTGGCCATGAGAAATGGAACTAAAGAAGAAGGTGGGAACATTGAAGATAAGGCATTAGTTTGACACTTAAAAAAATAGAACAGAGTTTTAGTCTCAACTTCATGTCCTTTCTCAAAGTATTGCAATGCATTTGTGTTGAGCAAACATTTCTGGAAAGTTTAATGTCCTTACAGGCTTCACATAAGCCTCCTTCCTACAAAGGCACCAGTTTCTTAAAAGATTTAGCTGGTGAGTTCAAAAGCCTGCCACTTAGCATAGCAGAAAGCAAAGTTGAGAATAACAATCTGAGGTGGCTGAAAGAAATCGTGCATCTTGGCAACATATGTCTGGGAATAAAGAAAGCTTTTTGGGAAGCCTGTGTTACTGACTTGAGAAAAGAAGTATCTAAGCTTTAGAACAAACAATGTGCTGGAAGACTTCAGCAGGTGAAGAAACATCTGTCAGAGGAAAGGTATTGTCAATGCTTTGGGTCAAATGCATGGCTTCCACCTGAAATACAGACCATTTCCATTCCCTCCATTAGATGCTGAATGTCTCCTGTAGTTTGCTTGTTCTTCATGATTCCAGCAACTCCAGTCCCTTGTGTTTTAGAGGTTTTCAAGCCACCTATTCTGCTGGAGTAGAAATTTGATTAACAATAAAGCACCAATCAGGATTTAAATAGAAGCTTTGAAGAAGCAAAGCACATTTACATTTTTCATTTAAAAATGGTGAATGGGTAGTGACCTAGTAAACATCTGTTATAGTGAGTAATTAAACCTGGATCTTAGAGTTTGCTGAAGAGAGAGATGGAAAGACAAAAGAGTTCAACAAGAGGAGAACCTACCTATATCAGAGACAATGAAGGTCATGCATAGATGTAGGGTGGAGGCCAGGGTAACAAAAATGTAACAGCTTCATGTGTTCTGGCAAATGGAGTTCTGCATCTAGCCAGATTGTGACAAGATGACCTGCTGAGCTTCCCCAACATTTTGTATGTGTTGCTGCTTTGAATTTCCAGCATCTGCAGAACCTCTTGTGACAAGGAATATGATGCTTTCTGGTACCTTACAGGATTATTACTTGACTGCTGCTTAACTGCTGTCAGGAAATACTCATTTATTTCTCCATTGTACATTAAGATGACATTTTCTTCATATGACAACAGAGTCCTGACGAAGGGTCTCGGCCCGAAACGTCGACAGCTCTTCTCCCTATAGATGCTGCCTGGCCTGCTGTGTTCCACCAGCATTTTGTGTGTGTTGTTTGAATTTCCAGCATCTGCAGATTTCCTCAGGTGAGATGTGCCTAAGTTTGTTATATTGTTTCTGATGCAGGAACAAGATCTGTTGTGATATATCAATCTCACACACAATTGGAGTCCCGTTCTTTTACAATGATATTCTTTGCGTGGAACTCTGCCCCAATAACCGTCCTTATCTGGATTAGACATGTGGTACTACAGCCCTAAACTTAAGGCTCACTGCCTGCTATCCTGTGAACATTTGTTTCCATTTTCTAGGAACCTGTTCATTCCGTTCACTGTATGCACCTTATTAAGTGAAGATAATAATCCCTGCTCTAAATGTTTTTAACAATTCAGCCCTAGTGGAATGACTGCTGGTGGGTTTTATCTCTTTTTTCCATGAATGTTGTAGAAGTTAGTTGATAATCAGATTCTTGAGAGAGGCTGCCATTTTGGATTTAGCAGACGTACATTCCACTTCACCCCCACCAAATCTTCAGGAATTCTGGGGCTCCAAATGTTTGTGGGTTAATTTGTAAAATGTGCCGCATTTGTTTGTTTGTTTGTTTGAACTAGTATTAAATACAACTCTTCAAAGAAGCAGAGGGTAGTATCTCAATAGGAAACGCGGTTTAAGCCAGTGGTTACAAGAAAGCCCCACAGATACAGAGACCAACAAGCTGAGCTTCAATAGCACATCATAATTAAATTCTAAAAAAATGTCAGTTAGCACTGGAGGCAAAAATAAGATTTGGACTTCTGTGTGCACACAAAGCAGTTACAAGGCATTTGTACTAGAGGCTGCTCTAATGTTAATTAGACAAGGAAATGTAAGTAGAATCTGATTGTATCAACCAAAAAGACATCTGTTTTATTTTGAACGCAAATGCCAAAGATCAATAAATAACTGACTGAAGCATGTGGTTACAGACACCACTTCCAGACAAAGAATAAAGCAAACAGATTTTTACAGAAAATGACTGCATATAGAGGCATTGTCATTCAACATCAGTATCACTGTGTATCATGAGCAATTTTAATTAAATGCATACTGTTTTGACAATAATTCACCGTGGATTCTGTATATCTCTTTCCAGCTACATGAATTCAAGCACATCATTTGTGAATAGTAGGACTTACATTGAGGGAGGATGGCAGCACTGTCTCCACTTCCAGAAAAGAGAATTGAATATTACAGACAGCATATTTTATCTTGTTTCCAAAATGGTGAAGTAATGTTACATGATTGTCTTGTATTTTACTATTCAACTGTGACTTAACATCTTACTTTAATGATAAAGCTCTAACCCCAATTTCTTGGTATGAAACCTGCAGCTAAATGCAGTCAAAACAAAAACAGAACTAATATTTACAATATTATGGCAGCTGTTTGTTCAGCTGCAATGCATATAGAAAATGAATGGGGCAGCAGTGTTTTATTTCATAGTAGCTTCCAAAATAACAATGCATGATCACACTCTGTAAACAAAGAATGAAATTTACCTGCTAGATTGTAATTGTACTACAAAATAATGCACATTTTGTTCTTAATCACAGTAGTTTTTTTTCTTAAGAAATGTCCGGTTACCTTCAGAAGTGCTCCATAGCACACGTTTTAGAAACTCGAATAATTCTCTAGCTTTGTGGAAACAAGGTTTAATTGATAGCTTTTTAAAATATGGGTTAGACAAACCTTCAAAAAATTTGTTTGGCAAGGTAAATAATTAGAGGTGTTTCATCAGGTGCTTGGTCTGACATTGTTTAGGCAAGTGAAAACGTTTACTTGATTCAAGGATTATGGTGAATAATGATTGGTTACTTCAGTGTTTGAAATCTAAGCCAATCAAAAGCACTTAAATACGCACACACAACTTTTCCCTAAGCTGGGGAAATCAGACTGATTAGCTCCCATTTTCATGTGCGAATCATGCAAAATTTGATGTAGCTTGCACTAGTAAACATTTACTTGTGAAATCATACCCATCATAAAATTGGACCAGACATTTCCAACACAAATCTCATGGTGTGCCTTTGCACTGGCATCACAAGAACACTTAATGATAATGCTCTTTCTGCAATTCCCATTCCTGTACTTACTGATATAAACTGGAACTCTAAAGTGTGATCTACAACTATTGTGGACAGTCTCTGTGCAATTGTGAGCTCATTGTTCCAGGGATGCCCCAGTAGTGATAAACAGCATCTTGCAGCCCTCCAGTCGCAACATTTCTTTGCTGAGTATCCACACGATGCCAGCAGCTGCCACAAGAGTTTTGCTTATCTCAGCACAAAGAGAAGATTGGCATAAATGAAGGTGCGTTTGTACAGTGTTAGTGTGTTTTAACCTGTTTCAAGAACAATGAAAAAATTAAATTCAAAAATTAATAATTGGATCTGAATATTATATGTAAAACTTCAGCCATTTTTGTATTATTTTTAGTGCACCAACACAACATCATAGTGTTGCCAACCTGGCTGCAGATAGAAGGCTGCTCCCTTTATCTTTTCATTGGCACAGGTGACCATGATGAACCATGAATCTCCTGCCTGTGCAGTCTGCCTCTTGGCTCCCCCCCATAGTAAACTGAAGGACCAGTGTACAATGGCCACTATGTAGTATTATGAACATGCTGCCTGAGAAGCCATGGTGGCGTGGGATGGTGACTTGGTTCCCCAAAGAGGACGGTCCTTAACTTCCTGAGCCTGAACGCTTGGTGATCTGTCAGGCGAATGTGCAGACACGCATGCATTGATTGGATAGTGTTTACTCAGTGATGTTTCAATCTCCTGACCTGGAGGTGAGCTGACTGACAGACCGACCACTGCTCCCTGCTGCTTACAGACTCCTTGGCTCAGCTGTATATGCTGCCTGAACAAAGTTCTGTTCATGATGAAGAAGTGAATGTGATGAAAGGTAGATAGGGGGGTGACATATCTCTACTCCTGCATATAGTGATCTACTATTTTATGCCACTTCTCTGTTCAGGCTGGAGAAACATTCCCTTAGAGCTTCAACATGCTTTCAGGTGACAGAAAACAGAAATAAGAAATAAATCTCCATGCAATTGAGTGGTTTGGACTGGCAAACCACTATGCACCTCCCTATGCACCTGCATCAAACCTGCAGTGAGTGCTTTTCAAATGCTGTCCTCATCTGTTCATTGTCCCAACCACAATTCAGCTGAACACAATGCAGTCCACCTGTGTATCTCCATGTTACTCATGAGCCTCCAGTCTAATCCGAATTTCAGTCCTGGTCCCAATCATGCTGCCGTGTGAGGTCAGGAACAATGATGCATTGTGGTCAACCACATCATCCGCAGCCTCTTCCTCTTTAATTTTCTCCCGTGTCCTGATTGTAGAAGAACCAGGAGATTTGTATTCTGCTGAGGACAAGATCTGTGGCATTCAAGACCAGTGATCCAGAAGTATATAATAATCCCAGGTATGGCCTACAAAAGCAATTTTAAGAGCACAAAAACAATTCTGATTGCAGTTAGAGACAGAATTAGATGCACGCCAGCTCTGGCAAGGTTTACAGGCCATTACTTCCTACAAGGCGAAACCTAACATTATGAATTGCCTTGATTATTCAGTCCCAGATGAGCTCAATGCCTTTTACACATGCTCTGAAAGACAGAACAAAACTACACCTGTCTGAATCCCTGCAGCATCTAGCGACCATTTTGGAAGCCAACGTCAGAACATCTTTCATGAGGGTGAACCTTTGCAAGGCCCTGATGGTGTACCTGGTAGGATGTTGAAAACCTACGCCAACCAAATGGCAGGACTGTAGAAAGACATCTTCAATCTCTCACTGTGACAGTCAGAGGATCTTACCCGCTTTAAAAGGGCGACAATCATACCAGTGCCCATCGAGGAGAAGAGTGACCTGCCTCAATGACTAACACCCAATTGCACTCACATCTACAATGAAGAAGTGCTTTGAAAGGTTGGTCTTGGCCAGAATCAATTCCTGGCTTAGCAAGGACCTGGACCCTCTGCAATTTGCCTATTAGCACAATAGGTCTACAGCAGATGCAATCTCAGTAGCTCCCCAGTCAGCCTTGGATCACCTGAAGAACAACAATACCTATGTCAAGCTGCTGTTTATTGATGTTAGGTCAGATTGAACACCATTATATCCTCAGTTTGAATCAACAAGCTCCAAAACCTGGGCCCCTATACCTCCTTCTTCTGCAACTGGATTCTTGACTTCCTCACTGGAAGACCACAGTCAGTACGGATCAAAAATGACATCTCCTCCTCATTGACAATCAACACAGGTGCACCTCAAGGAAGTGTGATTAGCCCACTTCTCCTTCTACACCCATGACTCCTTGGCCAGGCACAGCTAAAAATGCCATTTATAAATTTGCTGATGTCACAACTATTGTTGGAAGAATTTCAGATGGTGATGAGGTATACAGGAACAAGGTAGATCAGCTGGTTAAGTGATGTTGCAACAAAAACTTTGCACTCAGCATTAATAAGACCACGGAATTGATTGTGGACTTCAGGAAGTAGAAGTTGAGGGAACATACAACGGCCCTCATTGAGTGATCAGCATTGGAAAGAGTGAGTAGTTTCAAGTTCCTGAGTATCAACATCTCTGAAGCTCTATCGTGGGACCAACATATTGATACAATTACAAAGAAGGCATGACAGCAGCAATATTTCATCAGGATTGTGAGGAGACTTGGTATGTCACCAGATTCTTGGCAATTTCTACAGGTGTACAGTGGAGAGCACTCTAAATGATTGTATCACCATCTAGTCTATAGGGGCCACTGCACAGACCAGAAAAAGCTGCAGAATATTGTAAACTCAGCCAGCTCCATCATGGGCACTAACCTCCCAAGTATTGAGAACACTTCCAAAAACTGATGCCTCAAAAGAGCGGCATCCATCATTAAAGACCCCCATTACCCAGGACACGCCCTCTTCTCATCAAGGAGAAGGTACAGGAGTCTGAAGTCACACCTTCTCAAACTGGTGCACTTTAAAGTCTGTTCAATTATTGTGCTAAATTGAGTGTATTATTTTAGGTGCCACAGAGATACTATTGGCAAAAATTTCCAGGTTTAAACAGCTCTGCGATGCTTTAAATGTCTTTTTGATTAAATTCATTATTTTGTGAAGTTCTGGATTATAAATTTACATTAAGTTGCTCCTGCTTGAGCATTTCCAAACACTCCAATTTCTCAACTGTAATTTATTAGGTTTTAAAGAAGTTATATACACCAAAGTAAATGTGAGGACAACCAGTTTGCCATCAGTTTTATCATTTTCCTTCATAGTGTCATGTTAGAGATATAACAAGGGGGTGTTACTCCCTGATCAAATAACTCCTCTTGTTCAATGCTATCATATTTCTTGCAGAGTTCTCACTGGTTCTCACTTCCAAAAGCTTTCTCGGCCACAACAAACAATATTGTGTTCTAGTAATGATGAGATTTTGTTTCCATATTTAAATTACCAAATTGCCTAAAGCCCAGAAAATACTTGAGTTGTGCTAAGTCCTAGCAGTCTCATTAATATGTTGTTCAATGTTTATCTAACTGTGCTGGTGGCCGGCAACCATAAGAATACAAGGCATGGAGGGCAACATTGTCCACCACCACCACCTATTTTTCTCCTCCCATCCAACACTTCCTCACTTTTTCTTTTGATTCTCTCCAGATCAATCTATCGCAGTATTGAATGTATTCAGCAACATTATCACCCATCATCTTAAGGAGAAAAAAGATCTCTAAAAAAATTACAGCCCACTTACATTTCACATCCGTATGGACAAAATTTTATTCCCAGTAAATTACCACAAGTTTTAAAATCTGGCTAACAAGTTTCTCAATATCTACCAAATCAAGATTTTTGAAAATTTTATACATACCAATGCAATTGCATTTCATTCTTCCAAATTCTTACATACTTACTTCCACTCCAAATTCTTCTCTTTCCAAGATTCAGTCCTGTGTACCAACAGTGCCTATAAAAAGTATTCTTTCCACTTGGAAGTTTTCAAGTTTTATTATTTTACAACATTGAGTCACAGTGGATTTAATTTGGCTTTTTCTGACACTGATCAACAGAAAAAGACTCTTTCAAGTCAAAGTGAAAACAGATCTCTACAAAGTGATCTAAATTGATTATAAATATAAAACACAAAAGAATTGATTACATAAGCATTTACTCCCTTCATGTCAGTATTTAGTAGATGCACCTTTGGCAGCAATTAGAGCCTTGAGTCAGTGTGGGTAGGTCTCTAGCAGCTTTGCACATGTGGACACTGCAATTTTTCCCCATTCTTCGTTACAAAACTGCTCAAGCTCTGTCAGATTTTATGGGGATTGTAAGTGAACAGCTCTTTTGAAGTCCAACCACAAATTCTCAATTGGATTGAGGTCTGGACTCTGACTTGGCCACTCTGGGACATCAACTTTGTTGTTTTTAAGCCATTCCTGTCTAGCTTTGGCTTTCTGCTTGGGGTCATTATCTTGCTGGAAAACATATCTTCTCCTGAGTTACAGTTCTCATGCAGACTGCATTAGGTTTTCCTCCAGGATTTTCCGGTATTTTGCTGTATTCATTTTACCCTCTACCCTCACAGGCCTTCCATGGCCTGCTGCAGTGAAGCATCCCCACAGCATGAAGCAGCCACCATCATGCTTCACAGTAGGGATGGTGTATTTTTAATAAGGTGTGCTCATAGCATTTAGTCTAATGGCCAAAAAGCTCAATTTTGGTTTCATGAGGCTATTGAACATTCTTCCTGCCGGCTTCAGAGTCTCCCACATGCCACCTGGCAAACTCTAGCTGAGATTTCATATGAGATTTTTCAACAGAGCCTTTCTCTTTGCCGCTCTCCCATAAAGCTGTGACTGGTAAAGCACCCAGGCAGCAGTTGTTGCATGTGCAGTCTCTCTCGTCTCAGCCACTGAAGCTTGTAACTCCTCCAGAGTTGTCATAGGTCTCTTGGTGGCCTCCCCTCTAGTCCCCTTCTTGCACAGTCACTCAGTTTATGAGGATGGCCTGCACTGGGCAGATTTACAGCTGTGCCATATTCTCTCCATTTCTTGATGATTGACTTTAACTGTACTCCAAGGGATATTCAGTGACTTGGAAATTTTCTTGGATCCATCTCCTGACTTGTGCTTTTTAATAACCTTTTCATGGAGTTGCTTGGAGTGTACTTTTGTCTTCATGGTGTAGTTTTTGCCAGGATACTGACTCACCAGCAGTTGGACCTTCCAGATAGAGGTGTATTTTTACTACAATCAGTTAAAACACCTTGACTGCACATGGTGATCTCCATTTTATTAATTATGTCCCTTCTAAAACCAATTGGCTGCACCAGTGATGATTTGGTGTGTCATATTAAAAGGGGTGAATACTTATGCAATGAATTATTTAGTGTTTTATATTTGTAATTAATTTAAATCACTTTGTAGAGATCTTTTTTCACGTTGACATTTGACGCTTTTTCTGTTGATCAGTCTCAAAAAATGCCAAATCAAATCCATTGTGATTGAATGTTGTAAAACAATAAAACATGAGAATTTCCAAGGGGGGGGGGTGGGTACTTTTTATAGGCACTGTACTTTGAATTCTGTTGAAGAAAGTATGTGGTTGTTTAAATATAGAGACCAAATGGATGAAGTCCTACAAATATAGTCACAACAGAGCTCTGCATAATTGTGGCAAGGTTTCCTTACACTTAAAATGCAACTACAAAGGATAGGAGGACAATTACTACCTACCTTGCTGATTAGTTGCTGTACAACCATATTAGCTTCCTGTAATTCATGCAGAAGGACACTCATTTTCCTCTAAATTAAATACAATCTCCTCATCTGCTTATTAATCATGGAATGAGGGTTTTGTGGGCTTTGCAACTTCAGATGCTGGGAGTTCTCATCAATCACTTTTCCTCTTCTACACCAGCTAGTACTACACTGCAAGATCTCAAGTCTTCCTTTGATTTCTTCTGCAGAGCATGGGTTGAACCTAGCAAGACAGCAGTGATCAGTTACTCCATTTTTCCAGATGACTCCTATGAACTATTCAACACAATACAACAGCACATCACCTGTTCATATTTGTGAACTCTTGAGAAAGTTTTTTGGAATATTGAAGTGTTCTAATGTGCCTCAAAATTCCTCTTGAACACCATGCAGTCTATCATGTGCACAGTCATTTGGATAATAAAAAATAAGGCAATGCTCAAAATCCTCAACTGTGGCATGATCACTTCTGTTCAACCCCAGAATTAGAGCTATCGACCAAATATTGACATCAACTAACTCCTTAATGATGCTCTAATTGTTTGTTGCTGATGCACATTTTGAGTCGTTGACTGCAGAATTGTTGAGTACTGTACTAAACATGAACTGAACCGACATTGCAGGTGAAAGTGAAACTGGGAATGTTGGAAACACTCAGCAGGTCAGTCAGCATGGATGGAGAGAGAAACAGGTCATGATTCTGGCCAGTGAGCTTTCATCAGAACTAGTTCACTTGAGATATTTCAACCTTACTGTCTGTAACCTGCCCTGTAGAAATTGCCTGGTCTGCTGAATGTTTTTTATATTTTATGTTCAGATTTCAGATTTCCAGCATCCACACATTGTTGTTTACTGATTCCAGTTGAGCATCTTTTATTGGACTCTTCAGAAGTTCTTAAGCCATTAAATTACCCAAAAAAATATCACCATCCCCACCTCTTTGCTAGATATAAATCTAACTACTCGAACTTCTTTTCTGCGGGCTCTATATCAACTAATATTAATACTGGGCACATCTCTTAAAATGAAGCAATGCCCAAGTCTTACAGGAATGACATCCCGATTATATATTTGATCAGACCTATAAATTCTCTGTTTGCTTTTATTATAATCCCATAGCTCTATTTGAAACCCTCAGATATTTGTATGCTATGACAACCTGCACAGAAAGAGATCTTTCTCCTGTCAACACCCTTAAGTTTGTGTAGTGTATATTTCTATTTCAAATGTAAATATTATGCTCAGTACTGGCAATAGTGTGGAGGTTGTGCCCAAATTTATTCAAACAGCTTCCTGTTCTCTAAAGTAGTGTCAAAACAGTGACAGGATCATAACTGTAGTAGTGTGTTACAAGTCTTAATACTCAATAATAATAATCAGCCAAGCACAGAGAGAATCTGTATTTATTGACAAGTAATTTTAATGGTTCAGTTAGCAAATACATGAATTTACAAAACTAACATTCTGTGTGCACTTCCACAAGTTTCCATGACCCTCAATGGGCAGTCAAAGAAGAGAAAAGGTGATACCCAGGAAAAGGAGTCCATGCTGACAAGATGTTCTTCTTGATCCCAATATAGTCTCCATGTCTCTGACATGGGGTCAACTACTTCTGCAATGGTAAAAGTTATCAGTGTCTGTAGTCCGAAAATACTTCATTCTTACACTTTTGGCTATTGGATCAATCTGTTATCTTTCACTTCTGTTAGATCAAAATCAACTGACAGACCTGTGTCTGCTTCTAATTGGATCTGGCCCAAGGCTACAAGCAGTATTGCTTTACAACTCTTTCCCCACAGACCTGTGCCTTAGGTTATTCCTTTTGTTATTTCCAACTCAGACTGAATCAAACCATCTCAACCAGGTCAGCCAAATAGTGGGCTTGGATCACCAAATAACAGGATGTTCCTTCTGCAAACCTGCACTTAACATAAAAATGAGCTTCTTATCTGAAAATAGTCTCAACAGGAAACTCACTGTGTCCACATTGAGTCTTAAGGTACATGATCTGTGCTACAGTGGAGATGTTGCCTATGTCCATGACTTCTGCTCTCTCCAATAATCTCAGCCTTATCATACAGATCCAATCAAATTGACTGATTCTGTTATGATAAAGATCTCAGGAGGAAGCTGAGATGAGTCAACTGGTTCAGCACTTCTGCTCGAACGTGATTGTGAATGCCTCAGTCTTGATTCAACACTCAAGTGCTGGACTCCTATATCTTTGAGGATGGAGATGTTCTTAGAGTCTGCTCCTCCCATTAGCTGTTTATCTGTCCACTATTATTTGTGACTAGACATAGTAGGATTCCAGAACTCCAGTCTGATTATGATCTGGCAGCATGTGTTGACGGAGAATAGAATTAACATTTCAGGACCACAAACTTCCATGAGAGTTAACAAAGGGTCTTAAATTTGAAATAATAATTCACCTTTTGCTTCCACACATGCTGCCTCATTGCTGAACGTTGCTAGCGATATATTGCCTATAGTGCCTATAAAAGGTATTCACCGCACATCCCCCCCCCCCCCGGAAGTTTTTGTGTTTTACTGTTTTACAACATTGAATCACAATGGATTTTATTTGACTTTTTTTGCCACTGATCAACAGTAAAGACTCATTTGTGTCAAAGTGAAAACAAATCTCTCCAAAGTGATTTAAATTAATTACAAATATAAAACACAAAGTAACTGATTGCATAAATATTCACTCTCATTAATAAGACATGCTAAGTCATCACTGGTGCAGCCAATTGGCTTTAGAAGTCACATTCTTAATTGAATGGAGATCTGTGTTGCTCTCAAGGTGTTTCAATTAATTGTAGTAAAAATACACCTGAAGGTCCAACTGCTGGTGAGTCAGTATCCTGACAAAAACTACACCATGAAGACAAAAGAACACTCCAAACACCTCCATGAAAAGGTTATTGAAAAACTCAAGTCAGGAGATGGATACAAGAAAATTTCTAACTCAATGAATATCCCTTGGAATACAGTTAAGTCAATCACAAAGAAATGGAAGAATATGGCACAGCTGTAAATCTACTGTGATCATGCCAACCTCAGAATCTGAGTGACCGTGCAAAAAGGGGACTATTGAGGGCAGCCACCAAGAGATCTATGACAAGCAAGTGACAATCCTGCCGAAAGTCAGCTGTACTTTTTTCCCATAGATGCTTCCTGGCCTGCTGAGTTCCTCCAGCATTTTGTGTGTTGCTCGGATTTCCAGCATCAGCAGATTTTCTCTTGTTCAGTGGCTGAGATAGGAGAGACTGTACATACAACAACTATTACCCAGGTGAACACAAAGTGCACTGCAGATACTGTGGTCAAATCAAGATGTACAAAAAAGCTGCATGAATTCAGCAGGTCAGGCAGCATCCATTGAAAGAAGCAGTCAATGAAGGGTTTCGACCTGAAACGTTGACTGCTTCTTTCAACGGATGCTGCCTGACCTGCTGAGTTCATCCAGCTTTTTTGTACGTCTTGATTACCCAGGTGCTTCACCGGTCGCAACTTTATGGGAGAGTCGCAAAGAGAAAGCCACTGTTGAAAATACATGAAATCTCAGCTAGTGTTTGCCAGAAGGCATATGGGAGTCTCTGAAGTCAGTTGGAAGAAGGTTCTATGGTCTGATGAAGCCAGAATTGAGCTTTTTGGCCATCAGACTAAACGCTATGCCATCTCTATGATGAACTGTTGTAGTGGCTGCATCATGTTGTGGGGATGCTTCACTGCAACAAGACCTAGAAGGCCTGTGAAGGTAGAGGGGAAAATGAATGCAGCAAAATACAGGGAAATCCTGGAGGAAAACCTGACACAGTCTGCAAGAGAACTGTAACTTGGGAGAAGATCTGTTTTCCAGCAAGACAATAACCCCAAGCATAAAGCCAAAGCTACACAGGAATGAATTAAAAACAACAAAGTTGATGTTCTGGAGTGGCCAAGTCAGAGTTCAGACTTCAATCCAATCAAGAATTTTTGGCTGGACTTGAAAAGGGCTGTTCACTCACGATCACCATTCAATCTGACAGAGCTTGAGCAGTTTTGTAAAGAGGAATGAGGAAAAACTGCAGTGTCCAGATGTGCAAAGCTAATAGAGACCTATCCACACAGACTCAAGGCTGTAATTGCTGCCAAAGGTGCATTTTCTAAATACTGACATGAAGGGAGTGAGCAATTATTCAATCAATTATTTGGTGTTTAATAATCGTAATAAAGTTAGACCAATTTGTAGAAATTCATTTTCACTTCGACACAAAAGGTTCTTTTCTCTGGATCAGTGGAAAATGCTTTGTTGCTTCTGAACTTCCAAAAATGAAATTCCAATCAAAATACTGGCACACTCTGAGGATGAGCTTACTTTGAACCACATCAACTCTACTACTGTAACTCTGAGAGAAGATTCACTGAAGTCTGTTAATGGATCCAGAGAATTGGTGCTAAAGCTACAACAGTGGAGCAGGAAAAGCCCAAGGAAATACACTCTTCATCTTGATTTAATGTTCTGTCCTATTACACTTTAAAAGATACATTGACCCTGTTATTTTACTGTTTTTAATTGTGAAGTCTACTTGCATTGTTATATACACATAAATTCTATGCAAGGAAACATTTATTAGATTCTTGACCATAAATGTGTCCATTGTTAGATTGCACTTAAGTTGCTTGCGAGGTTGTTTATTCCTGATTTAAAATCCTTGCTAGGTAAAGTTACACAGAAAATAACAGAAACATAGAAGATAGGCCATTCAGCCCGCTAAACCTTTTCTGCCATTCAATACACTCATCACCATATTCCTCCTCTTCCACTCATTCCATTTGAAACTTATTATTTCATGAAATTTATCTATCTCCTTCTTCAATATATTATGCAAATTGGCCTCTGCAGATCTCTGTAACCATAAATTCCACGGTTTCACTTCCTTGTCATAGTCTTAAATGCCTTCAGAATCAGAATCAGGTTTAGCACTATGAACATATGTCGTGAAATCTGTTATTCTGTGGCAGCAGTACATTGCAAAGACATAAAAATTACTAAACATTAAATAAATAAATAATCCAAAAGAGGAATAGTGAGGGTATGTTTATGGAGAGGAGAGTACTAGTAAAATATTGAGTGTGGATCTTTCAGCACCTATGCCTCCTCCTTGATGGTAGCAATGAGAAGAGGACATGTCCTGGATGGTAATGACCCTTCATGATGGATGTTGTCCTTAGTGGTGGGGAGGATTGTGCCTGCAATATGGCTGGCTGAGTCTATAACCTCTGCATTCTCTCCTTATCCTGTACATGAGAGCTTCCATACCAGTCAGAATAATCTCCATTGTAGAAATTTGCTAGAGTCTTTGATCACTTACTACATCTCCCCAATCTCCTAATGAAATACAGCTGCCTTCATCGTGATCGTATCAATATGGTATCAATAGGACAGATCCTGTGAAATGTTGATGCCCAAGAACTTAAAGTTGCTCATCTGTTCAACCAGTGGGCCTTTCAATGACAACTGGTGTGTGTTCTCCTGACCTCCCTTCCTGAAGTCCACAATCAGTTCCTTGGTTTTACTGATGGTGAGTACAAGCTTGTTGTTGAAAAACCACTCAATTTGCCAATCTATCTCACTCCTGTATGACTTATCACTCCTTGTTGTCTTATCCTGTATTTTTATCCGGGAAAGCTTAATCTACTTCAGTCAGAGGAACTAGACTCCACAGACTATCAGAATTAATTATTTTATTTAGATAGATTTCTTTCTGGTAAAATATAATTTTATCATACAATGTCATGGTGCCATTTTTCAAGATTCAAGATTGCTTCATAGCATAATCTGTACACAGTGTAAGGAGAATGAACTAATTGTTACTGATGCAGCACAAAAACACAAAAGATATAAAACATAATAATAACAGTAATAAAGCACACAAGAAAATATAGATTTATATTTTTGGTGATCCTGGTATGGATGCTCTGTAGCCTCCTCACCGATGGCAGTGGGACAAACAGACCATAAGCAGGGTGAGTGAAATCCTTTATGATATTACTGATCTTTTTCCAACATCTTTCTACATATATGTCTTTGACGATGGGTAGGCTAGTCTCAGTGATGTGTTGGACAGTTTTAACCACCCGTTGTAGAGCCTTCCTGTCTATCACAGTGCAATTTACATATGTACCAAGCAGTGATACAGCTTGTTAAAATGCTCTCTATTGCGTATCTGTAGAATGACTGGAATATGGATGTGCAAATTCCAGCTCTCTTCAGTCTACTTGGAAAGTAGAGGTGTCGGTGAGCTTTCTTGACTGCGTATGATGCATTCTGGGACCACGAGATTTTGTGTCTGATGGAATCTGAAACTGCTTGCAGTTTTTACTGCTGTGTTGCTGACATAAACGAGGGTGTGAGTGGTGTAAGTTCTTTTGAAGACAAAGACCATCTCCTTTGTCTTGTTGCCATTGAGGAAGAGGCCGCGAGCTCTTCCACCTCCTCCCTGTAGACCATCTCATCATTGTCGGTGGAAGCCCCAACACTGTCGCGTCACTAGCAAACTAGACAATATGATTGCTCAGGTGTTGGGCCATGCAGTCCTGTGTGAACAGAGTGTACAGCAGTGAGCCTAGTACACAACACTGGGGGAGGGGGGGCACCTATGATAAGGAAAATGGGGAGGGAAGAGCGGTTGGGCATCCTGACTTTCTGAAGTCTGTTGGTTAGGAAGTCCAACACCTAATTGCATAGTGGTCTATTTAGACCAAGGAGTAGGAATTTGCTCACCAAGGTCTATGGGACAATAGTGTTGAATGCCAAACTGAAATGCAGAAACAGCATTCTGAAATAAGTGTCCTTGTTTCTTAGGTGCATCAGGGCCAGGTGTACGACAGATGTTATGGCATCTGTCGTAGAGCGGTTCTGTTGGTAGGCATATTGGTAAGCATCCAATGTGGAAGGAATGGAGTTTTTGATATGTACCATTATCAGCCGTTCAAAGCACTTCATAATGATCGACTTCAATGCCACTGGGTGAAAGTCATTTAGTTCTCAAGGTGTAGAGTTCATTGGTAGAGGGATGATAGTGTCTGCTTTGAAGCATGTGGGGACAGCAGCGTGAACATGTGACGTGCTGAAGATGTCTCTGAAGATGTCAATGAGCTGGTATGCACACTCACTAAGAACTCAACCTGGAATGTTGACTGTTCTGGCCGCCTTATGAGTGTTGACTCTCTGCAAAGTCTTTCTCACATCTGTTGGTGTTACAGACAGTGGTTGCTCACCTGGGAATGTGGTCGATTTTGTTGCATGCCTCAAAGTGTGCATAAAATTTTTTTAGAGCATCATGGGGAGAGACAGCACTGGTACAGTCAATGCTGTTTTTCCTTGCATCGTCAATTATGCCCTTGATACCCAGCCGCACACACCAGGAATCATTATCAGGCAGGTGTTTCTGAATTACTTCTGTGTGGGCGGTTTTTGCCCTCTTGGTTGCTAAGATGAGGCTTCTCTTGGCGGCTCTGAGAGTTATTCTATTGTTGGGCTTGGAAGCGGCATTCTAGGTTTTTAGTAAGGAGCACACATCTGCGTTTGGGCAGGGCTTCTGGTTGGACTGGGAGATGATCATTCTTGAAATACCAATGTTGCCTCCACACTTATTGATGTATTCGGTGACAGACAGATGAGGCATATTCCTCGAGGTCTGTGTCTACTCCATTTGTGGCAGTCTACTTGAACATCTGCCAGTTGGTTCATTAAAAACAGACCTGAAGCATAGACATTGCCTCATTAAATCAAACAGTGATGGTTCACTTGACTGACTTCTACATTTTCAGCAGTGCTCAGTACGCTGGGATTAATATTATGGAGATGTGGTTAGAGAGGCCAAGATGAGAGCATAGGATGGCGTTGTCAGTACTGAGACTGTTTGAATAAGCATTATCCTGTCTGTTGCCCTAGTGGCCATGGAATTTGGGTAAAATGTCCTGCAGGTTAAGATGAAAGAAGTCTCCTGCAATAATCAAGAGAGCATCCAGATGTTTGTTTTGTAGAGGGCTGATGATACTGTAAAGCTTTCCCCTTGCATCCTTGGCATTCGTGCTCTGCGGGTTGTAAACATCCATGATGAACACAACAGTAAACTTCCTGAGCAGGTAATGTGGCCGGCATTTAATTGTAAAATGTTCATTTGCCCCAGAACAGTGATTGCTAACTACAGACGAGTTTGTAAACCACTCTTTGTTAATGTGCACACTGATTCCACCTCCTTTAGAGTTCCTGTCTGTGTAGAGCAGGGTCATCCCATCGAGTTGAAAGGCTGAGTCTGGCAGAGTGTTGTTTAACCACATTTCGGTGAAAACCAGAATGAAGCCGTTTCTCATCTCTTTCTGTGCATTCATTCTCAGACTCAGTGAGCCCATTTTATTACCTAGCAAGCAGACATGGCCAAGAAAAGAGATGGTACCATCCATCTGGTCAGGTTATAGCTCTCAGCCTCACTAGCGCTCCAGCTCTCTTGCCACATTTCTGCTTCCTCTCACACTATCTGTGTCTACTCCTTCCTCAGCTAAGCTGCCTAGGCAGGTCGCTATCACCAGGTCCCTATTCCATTGAGCACCGCTATTAACTCTGCTGTAATTTTGTAAAATGTAATCTTGCTTAAAATTCAGTGGTGTTTTGGATGACTGAAATCCCTGACTAGAAAGTTTGAAGCACTATCTAAGAACTTAAAGATAGCACTATTATTGGGAGCTGGAGTAGCTGTTCATCTTTGAAGTGTTAATGAGGTCAGAATAGAAAGATAGGGAAGATAAATTTGTGGCTGAGGAACTGGTGCAGAGGGGTAGGAATTCATGTTCAGTTCAATTCAAGTCTAATTGTTATTCAAGCATACAGGAATACTCATGAATAGAGCGAAACAAAATGGTGTTACTCCAGGGTCAAGTGCAAAACATAGTACCAACGATCACACACAGCACAAAGCACACACAAGATAGTAAGCACAAATTGTATCACAATTAGGCAATAAGAGAAACCAAAACTTGCACCATCAGTCAACCACAATACAGCCTGTCCCCCACGAGTGAACACTGAGGGACAGCACCCACTCCAACCTGGATTCTGCACCATACCGCCCCCGGTGAAGCCTCGATACCCCCAACAAGCCCATATAGAATATCAGTAAAATACAACCACACAAATTTACATTTACATAGTCCAGAACCCCCATCCCCCCCAGTCCACCGAAATCATCAGTCTTCTGCCAAGCAGACACTTGAGGGGCAGCACCGACTCCAGCCTGGACACAGCGACACACCACCCCTAGTGGAGCGCAGACCCTCTACCCGCCCAGGCGACACCGTGGTTTGAGTCCCAGTTCTTGCATGTACAAGGTAACAAACACATATAGAATATCAGTAAAATACAGCTGTGCAAAATATATGTGTATGTAGTCTAGACCCTTTAGTCCATTCCATTAAAAACTCCAGTTGACCACAACAGAGCTTGTCTTCTGCCTGAATGCTGCACCACACTGTCCCATTGGAGCATGCTGTCTCCGACGCCTCTGCCCTGGTGGCTGTAGAACAGCCTGAGTCCCCGAGTCCACTGAGTGCTACCGAATTCTGCAGTGGACCACCACGGAGCTTGTCTTCTGCCGAGCGACATACTGGGAGGGCAGCACTGATCCCGTCCTGGATGCCACACACCACACTGCCCACCATTACCGCTCCCCTCCCCCCCACCCCCGGGAGGGCACCGGTTCCGACACCTCTCTCCTGGCGGCTGCAAACAGAAGACACCGTGGCCTGAGGTCCAGTCCTTGCTACGAACAAGGCCGCGCAGCCCCCCACCACTCGCCCCCTGCCATTAGCCAAGAAATCAGCAAATCAAACTCGCGGCATACCAGATCAATGATGTCCAAAGGGGTCTTCCAATCACAAGAAAAGGGACCATGGTGGCCACTCACTATTAAACTGTAAGCTTCCATCGACTCAGGCAGCGGCACATTGCACAGCTCTTCCATTTTCTACACCAGTGAGCAACTCGCTGATGGTGTAGACCAGCAGCACTTTAAATTCTAGGCCAACTGGAATCAATTCTGGGGCAGAGGCAACCTGTGCAAGAGGAATCGGTTGCACTTGAACCAGAGAGGAATCACTATCCCTGCAGGAAATTTGATAGTGCTATAGAGAAGGGTTTAAACTAGACTGGCAGGGAGGTGGGACTCTGAGCAGGAGCAAGTCATGAAATAAAGCAGAGCAGATTTAGTAATCAGGATTGCCAGGGACACAGAAATACCATGTAAAGGCAAGAGCAAGAATACTCAGTTAAACTGCATTTATTACTATGCAGTTTAACAGGAAAGACTGTTTGCCAGAAAGAATTACACCTGCAAATCAGTGAAGAGGAATGTGCCAAGAGCAGCAGAGGCAGACAAACCAAAGGTCTTTGTTCTTGCCATGCGGTCAAAGGAAGGGAGGCTACTATTTTGTGAGCAAACACGAGGAAATCTGCAGATGCTGGAAATTCAAACAACACACACAAAATGCTAGTGGAACACATCATTTCCTTATAGCATTCTCCTTATAGATACTGCCTGGCCTGCTGTGTTCCACCAGCATTTTGTGTCTGTTGTTACTATTTTGTGAGACTGTTTTTGCAGCCATCATTTTGTAAACTATTGTGTGAACTGGTTCTTGTTCAGGAATGTATTAATTAGAGCACCTGAAAGAGGGCACAATGAGGTTCCTGCAGATGATCTCAGCTTCAGACCGTTTCCAAATGGAAAGCTGTTAATTTATTTTTGTGGAATTGGTAGGTTTGTAGAAAGAATAGCCTTTGATCTGAATTACCTGAGTGCAGTGTTATGTGACCTGGCTAAATTGGCTGGAACTGGTCTGATTTGGAAAAAGAGTAAGTTACCTGGATAACAAGCCTGGGGAAAGAACCATGAAATAATTCTGTTTGTAGCCTTGGGCCAGATCCAGTGAGAAGCTAACTGTCAGATGAGCTTGAGCCAACAAAATCAAAACAAAATACAGGCAGTGACAGCTCTGGAGACCAATCATTACAGAAGTAGGTGACTGAGTGTTAGAAAGTGGAGATTATATTGGGATCAAGAGGAACACCTGGCCAGTGTAGATTCCTAATTCCAGTTACTATCTTTTCAATTCTTTGACTGTTCAGGGAGGATCATAGAAACCTAGTGGTGTGCAGATAGATAATTAATTTGTATGAGGTGCATGCTTGTTGTTGACTGAACCAATAAAGGTTTTTGTCAGTTAAAGATTCTCTATGTGCCTATCTGATCACTATTGTTGAGATAGATACCTGAAACAGGTGGATGAACACAGAGAATGGATTGGCTCCGAAGACTCTGATGTCATAGCCATAACAGAACCATGGGTAAGAGAAGGGCAAGACTTGCTACTCAATATTCCAGGATACCGATGCTACAACCATGATCAACGTACAGGTAAGTGAGGAGGGGATGTTACCTTTTTGATAAGTGAGGACACTACAGCAGTACTTAGAGAAGACCAGATGTAAATGCACAAGACTTGATCAGTAAGTTTGCAGATGACATGGAATTAGGTGTTGTTGATAGTGAAGAATGTTATTGATTATAAGGTGATCATTATTAGTTAGTGAAGTGAACTGAGTGGAAATGGAGTTGCACTTAGTGGGTTGAAGGCATGTTGTAATGCTCTGTGACTACATGTCTAACAAAATTCTGGTCACAATAAAATATTTATATTATGCATTACCACTTAAAGTTTAACAGTAATCAAGAGGAATACATCCAACAGTTCCTGCCTGCTAATAAAAGGATGGGACAATAGCTGGATAGAACCCATCTTCCATCAGCAGGTATCCAAACATCTTCTGCAAGTTTTTACTCCAAGGGCTTTGAAAAACCAACAGCTAAAGTAGAGTAAGAGCAGCTTGTAAATGAGGTTCCTCGCACCAGCCTCCCCGAACATACACAAAGACATCCTGTTAGTAAATGTCCATCTCTCCCAGTATCATTGTTTACCTTTTGAATTTGACACTTTCCTCACTGGAATTGGGGATTCCACACTCCTCTGCCAAGAAACTGGACATGTCCACAGGGTCAAAAACCACTGGGATCAAGTGATCAGATAATCATTTCTGCGACAAACCTGATACATTAATTGTTTCTCTTCCCACAGATGCAGCGTGACCAGTTGAATATTTACAGTATTTTCTTTTCTCATTTCTGATTTCCAGCATTCTGAATTTTTTTTTTTGGTTTCAAGCACCTCTGCAATTGGATGACATATCACTCCTGCAATGAAGACCCTTTCCTCTGCTTGGGGCAGGGACTGGATTTGTCACATCTGCTCCAGTATACCTCTGATTCAAAAGGCACAGCTTCCTTTTCAAGACTATTGAAACCAAGTCATTATAACCATTCCTCCTCTTTTTGTTTAGTTCCTTGTAGCTTGTAAATGCTATGCACCTTAGTCTTTTTATTTTAATGCTTAGAAAAAGTCACTTGTGCACCTTTATCATTTAATGTCATGGCAGCAGCTGTAGGACATGGCAAGGGACATCCAATGTGAAGCAAATGAGCACAACAATTGTCCAGAAGCAATCATCTGCAAGAGGCAACCTAACTCTTTCGCTGAAATAATTCAGAGCTATCCTGAACAAAGGGAGCTCATCTAGCATTCTCACCTACAGAGTACTGTAATGCCATTGGAGGGAAGTGATGCTCAACAATGGATGAATTTTTCACTTTGGAGAGTTTCTTTTGGATTTTTTTTTCCATTCTGATTTCATTTTGTGAAAGTCATAAGACCTTGTGTACTTCAATTTATTTCATCATAATGTTCAGCAAGAAAAAAGACTAGTTCAAATATAGTTCTAACTACTGTAAAAACATTAAATATAATACCTTAACAGTTCAAATCTCCAGGCAGAGATTAAATGAATTCACAAACTAATCAAATAAATGCATTTAATTTGATGTGAAATAATGTCACACCTTCCAGCATGTACATTTTCCCCCAACCATAATACCCAAAAGCATTAATAACATATTTTAAAGTCTCTTCACACTCTGTTAAATATTAGTTATGGTATTGGTGTGCCACTAAAAATCCGCAGGCCTAGAAATTATTGCCATTCCAGTGATTTTACAAGTATAATTTAGCTCCCACTTGCAGCACATCAGTAATAACCATACCAGATCCTGCTTCTGGATTGCACTACCTCCAGTCCACACATCATACCATCAGCACGCTCATGCAAAGATACAGTCAATTCACAAATAGTCCAGTGGCTGGCCAACAGTCTCCTCAGCTTGAAATCTTACTTTAAACATTTAGCCTGTAAGATAGTGCACTAAAGGTAACAGTACAGAAAAATTCTGTAACTTTTCAATGTGCTACACTCTTCTGTGTTCATACATAATTATGAGCATGCATATCATTCAAGCTAAGTCAGATGAAATAACTCCTGGCTAACATCTCTTTGACTTCAAGGACCAGCTGGCAAATGTAACATTCAGACTTAAAAAGGGGAAATTTTCCAGGGACTAGTATCCTGCCTTGATTGCATTTAACACAGGGCAAGGTTCTGAGTTGACCTCTGGTCTGCACCCAGCAGTGAGAATGCCTTGGATTCCTACTCCTAGGAAGAAAGGGACATATCCTGCTCTTCTTCACTATCCAGTGAACCCACTCTTCGCAGTTCGTTTGGCTGCACTGTGAAACTCCACAGACGCAGTCTCCCAGCCTCAAATGGCCAAAGCTCAGCCCACAGGCATGTGTAGCATGAGAGTTCTGACAATCCGATCTTCCTAGCCCAGCTATTCTGTTCCGTATTTGTTGATAACGTTTCCCAGCTGTCATGTTAAAATGAATGATCTTAATATCAGGAACACTGCACGTAAGGAATATTACTGACCTCCACCTGTCTCTCAGGCAGCGTTCCCATTGCAGACGTGCTGCACCAGACTGAGTTTCTGATAGATTACCCTTCGAATCTAGTCATGGCCTAAACAAAAACAGTAGCGGAGATGTTTGTTTCTCACAGCCAGTGGCCTTTGCTTCTGGGAAAAAAGCCAGAAACAACGTGTGCAGAAAAGTCCCCATGCTGCCAAAGGTGATGGCAGCAAGGCCTACACATTAATATGACATCGCCTTTTAGGGCTGTCAACAACCTTCATTGCTGGTACTCTGATGAATGACAGTTTAATTTGATACTAAAAATCCATATTTCAAGTAGGGATAGTGCAGCCACAGAACTAGATCTTTTGGCTTCAGATTTGTTCCCTTCATGCTAGAGCAATAGTTTAACAATAGAGTGCTGGACTTCTGTGGAGAAACTTGCAGCAAATCTTATTTTTGTGAAGTAAGAACAAAATTCTGGAAACACATCCAGATCAGGTAGCAACTGTATTTCCATATTTTGACCTTTCATCAGAAAAGGTCATTGACCTGAAACACGTGTAATTTCTCTCTCAACAGTTGATGCTGAAAATGTGAAGCATTTTCAGCTTTTATTTCAGATAGCCAGCATCCACATTTATTTTGCATCCCTGTATGAACATAGAGCATAGAACATTACAGCACAGTGTATGCCCTTTGGCCCATGATACTGTGCCAACCTTTTAACTTAACCTAAGATCAATCTAACCCTTTCCTCCTACATATTCCTCTAATTTTCTATCATCCAAGTGCCTATCTAAAAGTTTTTTTAAAAAATATCCCTAATGTATCTGTCTCTACCACCATTCCTGGCAGGACGTTCTGCACACCCACCACTCTCTGACACCCCCTTATACTTTCCTCTAATCGCCTTAAAATTATGCCCTCTTGTATTAGCCATTTACATCCTCTGGCACTCCACTTGATCTATGCCTCTTATCAACTTATACACCTCTGTCAAGTCACCTCTCATCCTCCTTCACTACAAGTGAAAAAGCCCTAGCTCACTCACCCTATCCTCATATGACGTGCTCTAATCCAGGCAGCATACTGATAAATCTCCTCTGCACTCTGTCTAAAGCAGCTGTTCCCAACCTCTTTTTATGCCATAGACTAATACCATTAAGCAAGGGGTCTGTAGGCCCCAGTTTGGGAACCCATGCTCTCAAGCTTTCATATCCTTCCTATAATGAGGCAACCAGAATGGAACACAATATTCCAACTGTGGTTTGTCCAGGGTTTTATAGAGCTGCAACATTACCTGCATTCTGTTGCTGAAATGCTGAAGTACAGGGGACCTTGGTTCTGGAAAGCCACTGCACAGGGTCAAACAGTTTCCCATTAGTTCTGAAGATTAGCTCCACTACCAGAGGAAGCTTATTGGATGTGTGAGAAACATTGCAAGAAAGATTGAGAACTGTAATGGGTTTGTTTGACCCCAATCTCCAATGAAGATAGTTGTATTGTCAGATAAATGTATACAATTTACATCCAAATATTATTTTTCTTCACAAACATCCACAAAAACAGAGGAGTGCCCCAAAGAATGAATAACAGTTAAATGCTAGAACCCCAAAGCTTGCCCCTCAGCTCTCCCCAAGAGCTGGGATATGGCCCTTTGTCTTCTTGTAGATAAGGAGAGACATGAATAGGTTGCTGTGGGATGGACTTCATGGTGTTCCTTTCAATGACAGAATTATGACTGAAGTGTTCTTCAAAGTATTCCTGTTGATATCTGTACTGTCTGCAGCAGGCATGTCAATGCCCTGGGTCAATAATGCCAATGTTGTCTCTGCAAAATTCTTCATTTCCATAAGCAGCATAAGCAAACTAATGTCAACATCCTCCTCCAAACTAATATCGTCAGCATTGATGTGCCAGCCACTCTCTCTCAGCTACAGTGAACAGGATGCATCGCATGCATGCCAAACACCAGCATTCTGAATCAAGCATTCTGTTCTAAGATGGATAGAGTAAAAGATTGAAGATGTGCTCAACATAGTCTTGATGAAGTGGAACATCCCCATAGACTCCTGGGAAACTATGGCCCATGACTGGTCAAAGTGGGAAGGAGCATTTTAGATGTTACTGAGAACCTCAAATGCATGAATATTACAAAGCAAGCATCATCAGGAGCGAACCCTCTCACAAACTCACCCACCCTTCCTATTACTTGCTTCCCCATTTGTGAAAGAGCCTACAGTTCCTGTACAGGTTATATTTGTCACCTCAGGTCCAATGAAACTGAAGTCATTTTTGCTCCCCACAGGCAGCCTAAAAAGATAAAGAACATCCCCAAATAATGCAATTCTATAGGCTAAGTGCAACATAAGAGCTGTATTAAAAGATCCTTTTATCTTGAAGGATTTTTTTAAGAGCAGATAAATGATATTCACTATTCACCCCAAAGATTTGTTCCACCAAAAGCTCGGATTTTATGAGCACTATGGAAGTAACTTCCTGACCATTTCCAATAAAATTCACAGAACCTGATTTTCTGTCTTGTAATAAAGGAAATCATATATCTTTCATATACAATATACTTTGACTGGAGCAGTGACAGGAAATGGAACAACACATGAAGATTGTACTGAGTGGAATCTCTCATGAGATCACCTATGACAATGAAGAAAGTACCAAAGGGCTATTCAGCTGCTGCATAAACTGCACTGCAATATAAACAAGCCAGTTGTTTGAACAGCTGTGGTCTGCAAAGCCATTATTCAAGAACTACTTCCCCCAGCAATTCCCCAATAAGGCAGGTCTTGGGAAAATAAAAACTAACTCTTTCCAGATCCTCTTCTTTTGCCCATTAACACCTTATACTGCACCCTCCCCCATCTCCTGTCGGAGAAAAGGATCTTTTGTTCCCAATTACTGCTATTAATTTCTAATTGTCTCAGGATTGCCAGGGGTCTGACTACTTGGAACAATGACATATTACAAATCCACTTGAATGAATACAACTGGAGTCATTTGTCTTTCTTTATGGGAAAATTCACAAAACTAAGTTACATGTTGTACAAATTTAAGCAACTATCACTGGAAATACATCAGACGTGACAAATCGTTATCTAGAAGTTATGAAGATTTGTAGTTTCTCTACATTGACATAACTATGGCACATTATGCAAAGGTTAAATATGAAAAATATCAATTCCTTCACAATGTCACAATAGAATCCTTGCCAGCACCAAAGAGTTTCTGTGTGATGCATTCTCTGAAAAATCTGGTACTTTTCCAAGAATCTGTTTGAAGATCTTGCAAGAGGTAATGGCGATAATACTTTAAAAGAAGATTCAACACAAAGAAATTTTATCTTTTTAATTCAGCATAGAACCAACACCATTTTAGATTTATAAAACAAAATCGAATAGAGAATGCAAGGTGAAAGCCAAGGAGAGATGGGTGGCAGAGTTCTGGTCTCACAGCACACAGATCCCAGGTTCAGCCCTGCGCTCTGGTGCTGTTGCTATGAAGTGTACCCATTCTCTCTGTCACCCATCGATTTGTACCAGTCATCCAGTTTCCTCCCAAAGACGTGCAGGCTGGTAACTTCGAAGTTGTCCCAAGTATGTAAATGAGTGCTAGAATTAGGGAATGGAGTGCAGTGTGAGAACTAATGGGAATGTGAAGGAGAATAGTTGGACAGAAAATTAATGGGTGAAGGGGATTGCTCTATAAATTGGCATAGACTGCATTACCAAAACTGTTTTCCTAGTATGCTGTAAGGTAATATGAAATGATCAGTATCTGAACTTCCCTGAATATGATATCCATTTCTGATCAGAGTAACCTTATCATATATAAGTTTCACAGTGCTTAGAAATAGTATCACTTTATAAATTTTTCCTCCACCCAGGCAGATATTTTGCTTCAATTTCTTGGCTGTACAGGCAATAGCTGTAAAAATAACAATGTACACATCCAACATGGTCTTATTATATACACAAACTTCTTAGAGTGTGACTTGGAAAGGCAGAAAAGGAAACAACATAGAGGAAAAGAGAGACTTGAAGGCATCAGACGAGGAAAGTTGTTCTTTAATACCAAGTGATATGTAGGAGGACAGAAGGAAAGAGTTATAGACAGTTGTAAAACAACTTTGAGCAGCTATGATTGGATCCTAGTGTAGAGAGAGAAAATGAGATACATTTTCGAGTATATTCTAGACTTAGTGTGTATGGCAAAATATTAGCTTCAGCAACTAACTTCAGTCACCAATCTTTAGACCTGAACATGGTAGATTAAATTTAAAAATGCATCTCTAAGGGGTTAATATTGGGGTTAATATTGAATATCATTAATCTACTCTTAAAAAAATCCTTCAAGGTAAAAAGGATCTTTTAATACAGCTTTTATGTTGCACTAAGCCTATAGGTTCCTAGAGTTCTTCATTGAAAAATAGACAATGTAAATTAACATTCATTTTGGTTGTATGTATTGTGGGTGCAAAGAAGGAGGTGTGAAAGTTATATGTAATTCAAAGGAAACATTGTAGATATATTGTAAATACAGAATTGTCCTTTGATCTTTAGCATATAAAATGTCACGTAATGCTGGGTTGAGCAGGCCTCTTCCTCTGAAACCATATCGATATGATGCCTGCTGCGTTTCATTTTGCCGAATTAAAGACTACTTCATATCTATCAGCTGTGTCTGTCCAGTGACCTTGTTCACATTACAACATTTGGGGGGTTTGTCCAGGATTCCTTGGCAACCCATTGTGTGGCCAGTGATCTCAGCAGTCTAAGTGGGTGAATGTTTTCAAAATTAGCACTCACACTTGGAACTTTTCAGGTCAGTAGCTGCGGGATTGTGAGGTATCACAAGCACAACAGAGAGCAGAGCTGGTAGATATAACACAGTTAGAGGCAAAGGAATACAACAGGTGTTATGTGTTCTGATGCACCTAAGAGGCAGATTGCAGAGTACAAACTTTAGTTTTAAGTGGGTACTGTTTAATTTTATCCATAATTAATATTTTGTGCAGTGTGGGAATTAGTGTGGAGATATTTGAGGGAGAGGTTATCCCCAGATATATCTGTCAGGATGGCACTGATTGAGGTCAAGCAATGTCTGGTTGAAAACCCTGACAACCCGAGTGAGCCCTTGACTTTGATTACAAACATCAAAAGCCCCAGGGAGAAGCAGAGCATTTTATCAGAATTTCCCTTATTTGTGGGAGTTCAGAATTCTGGCGCAGAAATTCACCAGATGCAGCCTGACGATAGGTGCCGGTAAAAGTGAAGTGCCTGAGGAATATGTGAGACAGTATGGCCCAGGGGTACAGGATGGTACATGCCATCAACAGGGACCATCAGCAATGATGAGAGACAACACTTCTTTAAGCAGGAAGGGAGGAGGTGAGAATAACTGGGGAAATGATAATGACAGCGATTCAGAGAGCTGATGAACCAGCCATGGATTATGCAGAAATGTACATCTCGAGCACATGAGCAGAATTCAGGGATGGATAATCCAGGGAGGGATAACCCAATCTTCCTGAAAATGCAGAAGAAAGGCCTCTCAGCCCACCAGGAAGCTTTAGGTTTAATAGCGATGGGATCGACAGATGCGTCAGTTTCATGGGCCAGGGAGATAGACCAGAGGAGGAGGAAGGCAAGTCATTAAGTGGCTGTGGTGAATATAGCTGCCATGACATCACTTTGTGTGCTGGCAGCTGGGGCATAACTGCTAGAACAGACGTGGGAGGGTAAAGGAGAGGATTTGTTACAGCTGTGGCTTCTCAGGCCATGCTTGGAGGTAGTGCCCTAAAAACAGAGGAAAACGGAGAAAATCACTCACCAAAGCAAGCAGAATCCACAGCAACACCCTTCCTTTCTGATATGGCTGCTGACCAGATTATTGAGCTGGTGAAGCCAGAGAAATGGCTGGTGGCCACCTATTTTGCCAGTGGTGGGCATCCATGGATGTACTCAAGAGCTTTATTAGGGGACCAGCAAGGTGAAATCTCCCCGATGATTTTGTTCACATTACAACATTATCAATGGGCCATTAAGTTAATAAATAGGTAAAGCTGGAAGGCTTTGTAAATAGGATAGGTCAAAGAACCAAAGGGATGTGATGTCAATGAATAAACCTTGGGCATCAACAAGAACATAGGAAAAAGAAAACTGATTCAGCCTTGGTACAATTCAAACATGAAAACGAGAATTATAGTGAAAGTTTAGGCAGACAGTAAGTGAAAGATAATCAGAAGTGATACAGTGAATAAAATCAAGATGAATAAGAAGCAGGAATTTGATGAAAGCTTGCACATTGCATGTGCAAAATGGTGCTAGTTTGGATGTAGGCAGCTGTTTTAAATGATTGTATATTTATCAAGGACAAAAGATAAGGAATATTCAGGTCTGACAGTATGTGTTATGGCCTCAGCAGCTGAACAATTGAAATAGAATAGTGTTTGGATAATGCTTAATTCTACACAATTAATATTTGTGTCACAAGAGTAGAATGTAGTGATTCAACAAGCAAGACCCCAAACACCTACTCTTAACATTCAATGGCATTAACATCCCTGGATCTCCCACATCTGAATCCCAAGGACCATCACTGACCTGAAACTTGGCTGGACCAGCAACATAAATGCCATGGATACAAGAGCAATAATAGGCTGGATATGCAATGACACGTAACTCATCACTCAAAATCTCAAAGCCCTTCACCATCAACAAGACAGAGGTTAAGAGTGCAGTGGAATACTTCCCATTTGCCTAAATAAGTACATCACCAACAACTCTTAGAAAAAGCTGAACACAATCAGTCACTAATCTGGTAGAGGAAACAGCCATTCATTCTATCAGCAGCTCACAGTGACTGCAGTGTGCAGTATCTATGACATATGCTCCATTTACATCCTAGGCTGTTCTGTCAGCACCTCCAATCCCATCACCTGGAGACACGTGGACCACACCATCCCCTGTAAGTTCCTCGCCAAGTCAAACACACTGTTGATTTGAAGAGGGACCTGCCGTCATGACCCCACCCAACAGAACTGCGGAAACATCTTTGCCAGAGGGGCTGCATTGTTTCAACAAAGTGGCTCACCAGTACCTTTTCAGGGCAATTAAAGTTAAACAGTAGAGTTGGTCTTCCCGCCAGCATCAGACCCTTCCATCCGAACAAAACAAATGAAAATACAAGCACAAAGCCTGTGTTTTGTGGTGTTGGACACACAATCCTGATTGCTATCACAGCTTAAAACTATAATAAAATCATAATTGTAAACCTCCATCCTGTCTGTCAGCTAGTACGTCATTAAGTAGTTTACCGGTAAGTTAAATTAATATTGAGAAATCTGGCAAACTATCAGTAAGGTCTTCCTTTGTCATTGATCTTCTGTGATCACTGGTGATGTTACATAAAAGTATAGGACTTCATTAACATTCAGGTACATGACTATAAGACTTCATGGAAATCAATAATGTCAAAAAACTGTGAATTACTGCTACAATCCCTTTAGTTTCAAATGACTGCAAAAGGTAGCGCATCACAATCCTGTACAAGTTACATTTTTGAGGTAAGAAATTTGCACAATATAACCAGCAGGTATTCCATTCTAATTGGAAGTTAATTTCTTTATCTAATCTCTGGGAGAAAGTCCTTGTGTTTGTCTTCTCAGTCAGAGTTTTATCCACAAGCATCAGATAACAGAAATACAGATAAGGTGCTGCTCACATTTTTCACTCTGTGCTATTGAGAAACGTTCCAGCCTTTAGCATGAATTCAGATAATAAATCGAATAACTCCTGTCTTGTGAAGCACGTTGAACTTGAAAGCGAGTTTTGGCAGTGTGGGCTGCCTCTGACAATGACTGTCAGCCAAGTTTTCCTTGACCCCAGGAGGAGCCCTCAAAACCAACGTCCTGCAAAGAAACCAGCAAGATCAGTGTTTCATTAGCACAGTGAATAATGTGAGGCAGTGAATTTCCATTTATCATCACTTATTAATCTCATAAACATTTTTTAATGTTACTTTCAAAAGCAAATGTTTAGCAAACTGCCAGTGACATTTAGGTCAATTCCTGGAACTCTTGTCAAATTAATGTGTGATGTATTTATGTTTTCTAAAACAGATGTTGTCCCCAATTTTTGTTATACACTCAATTTATTATCAGAGCATATGATAGGGTTCAAGGGTGAAAGATAGTGCACAATGTAATACTACAGACTGGAACTTCCCTAGTTCTATATTTACTTGGAATTGTGTTAGTTGATCTCCACCTAGCTGTACTGTGTGATCTATTTGGGCTAAGTAAACCAGAGCTAAAGAGCAGTATTATCAGCAACTGCCATTGTACCTGTTAATTGTACAACAACCCTTGTTGAAAATGCTATGTTGTGCACTGCCAAAGACCAGCAGTAGCATTGCTTATGGTGTCCTCAAGCATTCAGTCACCAGCTGGCACGGAGTGTCAAAGTTAACACATGAGGAAATATCCCTGGCATGTGATACCAGAAGCTGCTGACATTTTTTAAAATTGTGCCCTTCCAAATCTCAGTTGTGGTAAAATTGGTTAAATAGTGAATTGACAGCCTGTTCAACAGCATAATTGATGCTTTTGTTCCACGGGCTGTAATGGAAATAAAGGTAAATTGATAAGTAGTAAACCTGACTAAAAATTGACTCAATGAATGTGATTGAACTAACAGCTAAGGATTACAACCATCTTAGCTTCATTACCACCAAAATGTCAGGCTTTATATTATAATAATGCAATTATTCTTCTGTAAGTGTTAAACAAATATAAATCTTCACATATTCCTAATACTATGATCAGCTATTCTATTGGTCTCTCTGAGAGCAATTAACCAATTAAAGTTAATTTCCACTGAATTATTGCCACTTTTCACAGTTGAACTATGTTGTAGATTCTTTAAATGCACTTCACTTACAGTGGAAGCATTAATAACCACAAATGACAGAAACATTCATCTTATCAGGACACAGTAGGTTTGCACACAAAGTCTGAGGCAAAGGTCATCTAGTTCTACTGTTTAATCCAATTAAAATATCTTCTATTAATTGCTCATGTACATTTTATTGCCTGCAGTGTTTCAGTAACACAATAAACCACAGCTTATGAAAAAGCTTTGCAAATGTATATGAAGCACATCGTTTTGTGAAGTACAGCAGGTAGAGTTATTTCTGCAGGACCCTCTGTGGGCATCAGTATACACGCCAGTTTAAAGTGAATGAGAGAAAACGTCTTACATGAGCAACTATTTCTGTGGTCTGTACTTTCCAGCTCAAAGCTGGCAGCCCGCCATAGTCTCAAGTCCCCTCATTAGAGAAGCAATTGTAAGTCATCAAGAAGCCTAGGACAGCTGACTAAAGATTAGTAATTTAATGGAAAAAAAATCCTGCCATAACAAAGATTTCAAATAAAGAAAAATTAACAACAAACTATTCAGAATTAAGCAATGTTTAGTAAAACAGTTTAACATAAAATTTAAGTAGTTGGCTATATGGTGGAATTCTATTACAGAAGTGGTGTATAAGAATGAGTTTTACGTGAGTAACTTAATTACGAAGTATTAAAGATTTATTATGGATCTATATAAATAGGGTATGGATCAAGCAAGTTCTGATAATAGATTCACACATACTCTGCAACCATTAAAAAAATTATGTAAACTCTGCCCAAGATGGTGATGGGGTGATACCTGGTAGCATTTTATATAATTGCTTCACTCAAAATCATTTTCAAATATGTTTAAATTTGAAGATATGAAGATTTTCTCTCTTAAAATGATGGAATATTATTAATGCAAATATATGAAAGTGTTCACTTAAATGAACAGGTTAAAAAGGAATACTACTAAAACACTTTTGAAAGCATTTGTCTAAATGTAACAGGAGCTGTCAACTCTGAATATTTTAAAGGATTTTTATATACTTCCAACATCTCATCCAAGTCATAACATAGATACTTTCAGAGAAGTTGTATTGATGAACCTTTGTATTTTTAAAAATCTAGCTGTAAATCATAAATATTACCATTGATGGACAATTTTGATGGAAGATACTGAAATAATTCAGAGCTAAGTTCCAAAACTGAGGTCTGAAAGAAACTCCCTTCAGGTCAAACTCCAATGTCAACTATCTTTGTTTCTTCTCTTCTTGCTAACTGGGTTAATTTGAAAAAATGACTTCGCAATATTCCAAGTCAAAATCAAAAACTGACCAAATTTTTGATTAATTAGCAGTTGTGAGAGTTTAGGCAACAGCAAATGATCTATCTACCAATCTGAAAAACAAAAGGCTATTGTAATCCATTAGAAGGCATCCAGTAATGACAACAAAATGACATCATTTGTACTTTGCCCTTAAAGCAATTATTTCTTAACAATTTAGAATAAATATTTATAATTTACAAGTCAAATGATAAGTTGTTATTATCTCTTTCACTGCAATTAAACTGTTTTTAAATCGTGTAAAAACAGATTATAGTTTAACAATTTTGTGTATTTGTGCTGGGCATTTAAAAGAAATTAATACAGTACAAATGCCCAATCTCCCTATTATCATTCAATTTATAAATAGTGTTTATTTAAGGATTTCTCAAAGTAAATACTAAAAGTTGCAATAATTCATACAATAATGAAAATAACAAGCTGGGTATCTGTGAATCTTCAAACAAGTACATTTCCAATCACAGCTGATAAGCAGCAGGATACAACTGTGAATAATCTCTTCTTTAAACATATCTGGATTTCTGTCAGTTCCAATGATTTCATGTGTAGAATTACTGACAAATTACTCCGTTGAACTGAAGTTCATTTAATGCAACTTTTAATGACTTCAAGTTAAGATGTACGGAGATTGTTGTTTAATATTTTGCTGTGTGATATTAGACCACCTTTTAATTTAGTCCCATCTCATCCACAAAATACTTATATTTAGATGTTCATCCTTTAGCGTGTTATTGGTACTATCAATAAAGAGTGTATTGAAAACATTAACTCAAGCATTCAGCTGGCACACATTGTTAATTGAAAGAAAAATCCTGATGCAACATAACTGGTTACTTTTGCTCTTTGTCATACTTTAAACCAACATTTGTCTAATTATCGGGAGCATTTGGTTCTAGGACTTTAGGCAGAGAAAATTCCTCATCTGGCTTCATAACACCAGATCTTTGTCCCCTTTGCACTCATTACCTGGGGCATCTTTAATCATGGATTAGTAGCTCTCAAGTGAAACAGATGGAGCTTTTATTTTATGTAATTGGCACAGGAATGGCTTCCTCCTGCTTCTGTCAGTTTTTGGCATCCTGCATTGTGTTCACCTGACCTGTTGATAGTCCACATAAAGTAAAAAATATAGAAAAGACCAGAATGCTTCTCATCAGAAATCTATTCCATTATTTTATATGCCAACAAGGAGTATTTTCTCATTGATCAGATCATCCACAATTTAGATGGCTAAAATGTTTTAACTGCTGAGAAGCAGTACACTACTTAACTTCCCTAAATGGCTGGACTTGCTCAGTTATTGGCCAAAGCAGGGTTAGAAGGAACCATGGAACCACAAACTAATACAACAGCAATCACTAAACTATATAGTTATTCCAACTTCCCAATAAGTTTTACAAAAAGATTATCTGGGAAACATCAAGTCAGATCACTAGGTGCATACTTGAAAAGGTAGGCTTTAAGAAATAGGTTAAAGGAGGAAAGAAGGAGTGGATTCAGAAAGAATTTCTTCTCTTCTAGTGATTTGTTACATAAGTCGGCTATGTTTTGACTTAATGGTTTTTGGAATTTAAAAATCAACATGTTTCAGTATTGGTTTCCAAATTCAGATTTGCTAAGATGTTCATTGGTGAGAGGGAGTGAAAATATGTAACAAATAGAAAAGTTTATGTTAGAACACCAATTAGTGGTAAATATGCAGAAAAAAGCAGGGTTTTTTTTTCCAGGAGTTGAGGACATATGAAAGAGGATATTGCAATAAAGCTAAGCTAATTTAAAATGTAAAGACATTTCTCCACAAATAGAGTTGAGGTTGTGGAATTGACAACTGAAATGCAGAGTATAACATTATTCAAAATTAAAATAGATCTGTGGATAAACAGAACAGGAAGGATATGCGGCTCTAGAGAAGAGGGAATTCAGATTAGGGAAAGCAAAGTCATAGAGATTAATTAATTCAATGGGGTTAACACTATTTTCTCATGAGGGAGATGTAAGTGGTAGGGAGCAACTGGACCAAATGTTCTGATCCATGTTGTAATATCTTTGAAAGAATGTGGTATCAGTTATTGGTTGCAATAATAAGTTTACAAATTATATAAAATCCCTATCTAATTTAACAGCTGTTATTTTAAGTAGCGCCAAAATAATGGATGTGTGCACAAGAGTGACATCATCTGAAGAACAATGAGAAAAGAATTGTTCAGTGAAAGGTTTAAAGAAGCAAGACTCCTCTGTATTGCTCAGAAAATACCTTCAGATAGATTATTGTCTTCTGACTCTGGTGGAGCTGATCATCATAGATTTCCATCCCATGAGCTGGTTATCAGAAGGAATCATGCACAATTCAGGTAAGCTGAAGTTAATTTAGTTTTACAGCAGTTATAAAGCTTAATTTAAAAGGAAGAATTTAAAATCTGAGTTTTGTAAGAAGCCCTGATATAACAGCCATGTCAGTTTCAACAACAAGCAGTTTCAAAAATGATTGGTAAAGATGTCACAATTTATTATAATAATGCAAAATGTAGAAAATCATATAAATCTGTATGCGGTTTCTTTTTCCGTAATTCATCTGAGTCCTATGCTTTTAAAAACTCTAAAGAGCACAGCAAGCACTAAAGTGACTCTGTAATATGAGTAGTCTGGCAGATCAATGTGCATGCAATACTAATTACCAATATATGCAATGCAGCAGTATGAACTACTTGGAACAGAGCCCATATCTTGGCAGAGGGTCTCAATAGCTGCAGGTCACAGTCAGACTGCTTGTCTACCAACATTAATTAGAGTGATTTGTGAAGATATAAGTCAGCTTTATCAAAAGGCTTTTGGGTAAAGCTTCCGGGAAACCTCAGACAAGGGTTGTTTTTTATGTTTTATGTCTTACAGATCATGTTCTGGCCACCACAAAGAACTCAGGATAGATCACAATGGAAATTTCAACTGGTATTGGATTTTCTAATATCATTTTCTGAGTTTACACATGTGCAACTCATAATATTTCAAACAATTCTGGTTCCTTTTATTGACATATCTACTTACATATTTCTTATGTCTTTGAGGATTTTAGTATCGTCTTTGGCTCCTCTTCAGCAAGGATTAGGATTAAAAAGGAAACCATCGTTTTGAGAATACTTCTACAGGAGACCAAATTCTATAATGTTCTGTATTTTTTCCTGCTTGCTATATACCATGAATTTCACTTAAAACCATCGTATGTTGGAAAATATGTTGCCACAAATCCAAAGGGGAAAAAAACACATTTATAAATCAGCCACAATTTAGTTCTAAAGACTGCAAGGCCATCATTTGTCATTTTTGGAGTGAATATGTAAAATGTATGATCAAACAGTAACTAAATCATAGAAAATAATTGCTTCTATTACTGAGATTAAAAGCAAAGAAATACATTCATACTGCAATAGTTGCCAAAGAGCACATAGTCATAACCAAAGGCAAATTTTCTCCATGAGTTTTCATTTATATTTTCTCTTCCAGCTATTTTGAGGCACTTTTGACTCCTTCTCCATTCATTTCTGACTCTTTTCCTTTGTCATATTTCTTTTCTGCTAATTTGAAAGCAGTTATTTTAATAACGTTCCTCTTTTCTACACTTGCTAGCTTTACTTTATTATTTTGCTTTCTTTTTGTATCGTCACTATTACACCAACCTTTGCCTTAATAAGCACAGCACGGAGGATTTTTATTGAGGAAAGTTAATAACCACTGAGAACCACCTACAGCTTTTGTAAATACAGTAAAATAGTTTGGCTGAATTAGAGGAGATGAGTTGGAACTAACAGTCATAAGGTGAACACCCAATGCTGCTTAACTCCACAATGTTTCTCATCAGAGTAAATTTGTCAGTTTTTAATAAACAAACTATCACGGCACCATGGTAGTGTCGCAGTAAGCACAACGCTATTACAGCTTGGGGCATTCCAGGGTTCGGAGTTCAATTCCAGTGTTGTCTGTAAGGAATCTCTGGAAGTCCTCCCTGTGAAAGCTTTGGGTTTTCCCTGGGTGCTCTGCGTTCCTTCCACAGTCCAAAGATGTACCAGGTAGATTAATTGATTGCTGTAAATTGGCCTATGGTTCGGTTAGGGTAAAATTGGGGCTGTAGGGTTGTTGGAGCAGTAAGGCTCGATCCTGTGCTGTATCACTAAATAAATAAATAAATGTTGTGCAATGGTGAAGTGTTTCATTTCAGTGGAATGAATTGGAAAATCAAAGAATATAGAGAATATTTCACTCTCAAATTATTGTGTTTTTAATAAGTCATACCGGCAAAGAGCATTACCAGGGTAAATGCAAGATAACTCAATAATTTGACCAGAATTTTCCCCAAATTTTATCATATCACATTGACTTTACATATTGATCATAATTTAAGTGATGGAAACAGTCACCATGTCAAGCAACAACTGCGAAAAGGGATAAAGAGATAATGAGTCCACCTTCTATCATTTCACAGAGTTGTCTCTCATAACATGATTGTACTGTCCTTGCTCATTTGTATTAAGTAACCATCACCATTATCAGCTTAGCTGCATAGCAAAATACATATTGGTTTGTCTATGTGACAGTAGAACCTTATCACTGAAAATACATTTTTACAACTATTAGTGCATACCTGATAACTGTAATGGTTACTTTAAGCATGGTTTGGGCACTATCACCAAAAGGATGGTTATTTCTCATAATATTATTGTAACATTCTTGCTGTTTTAGTTTAACTTTAAGTGGAAAATTGAGTCAAGGCGCTACATAGCTCTAGACCAGTTCAAAAGGTAAGAGATTTGGAAGTCCCACACCGTTTATGAATTTGTCAATTAGCTAAAATAAGTCAACTAGAGGCATTCATTAAAATTAAAATCAGATCAGCACACATACTGTACAAGGACCCCCAATTCGGAATGGCAGAAGTAGCCAAAATGGAACATATTTAAAGATTACAGAAATACATTAAAATATTAGGGTTACACAGGGGTCACAGGAGATTACAGATACTGCAAACTGAAGCAACGCGTTATCTGCTGGAGGAACTCGGCAGACCAGATAGCAATGGTGGAAGGAAAGAAATTGGCAATGTCTCAATTTAAAACTCTGCACTGGGGCTAAGAGCAGAGCGGTGAGATAGCCAGCAGAGACAGGAGAAGGGGAGTGGCAAGAAAGGATTATGACACAATTGGTGGACTGAGGAGGGGTGTAGGATGATAGGTAGTGCCAGGTAGGGTAGAGTTAGGAGACTGTGGTAGGTGAGTGATAGATAGAGGCAGATAGAGCATGGAAAAGACAAAACAACAGATGGAGGAAGGTGGGGATAGAGGAGTGTGAAGATGGGAGACGGCTGTAGGAAGGAGATAGCAACTACACAAAGAACTACCAGAGCTGGATTTGGTTAAGTAAAGGAGGTACGAATGGGAATCATTAGAGGAGAAGGGAGAACTGAATGACAGTTGAAGGCAAAAGGAGGATGAGGTGGGAGAGGGAGGGAAAGCCTGTCTATGAAATGGATGGATGAAGACAGGACGGGGGAGGAGAAATGGATGGGTGGAAGAATGGGCTGGGGACAATAGGAAAGGGCACAAAGCTGGGAGGACTGAAAAATCAGAAGGACAAGGGGGAAAGGGAAAGGGGAGAAGAAAGGAGTAAAGAGGAATGGAGATTTAACTAACATCGGAAGACTCAATATTCAAGACTTTGGGTTGTGAACTACACAAACAAACATAGGTTTGTTTGGTATTTACTTGGAATGTTTGGACATGTACCTTCCAAGCTTACAACAATTTTGGGCAATACTGTTGCAGAATAAGATGTGATAACCACAAGAGAAAGAGAAACACATTATATTTAGAGGTGGGCTCATTCAATTTTGCAACATTCACAAGTTTTCCAGCACCACACAGTGTAGTGGATCTTTCATTTGAAGTTGCTGAGAGTGTAAATTTAGACTGCAACCCACCATTATCTGAAATGTTTCAGAGATAAAGTTTTGTAATTGTAACCAGATGGCAGAGAGTGAGAATTGAGGATTACATTGTCAGTCTGAGAGATTTACCAAGACAATGTAATTTCGTAATGTTCACAGGGAGAGTGTTGAGAGACAGATTAGTGTGTGGGCTCAGTAATAAGTTAAAACAGACAAAATTTTCTTACAACTTTGAGAAATAGATGAAAGTTGGACCTCTAATGAAAATGGTACTGGAAAACATAAAAGTTATTGGTTGGCTTAAAGTGCAAATATGTGTTTATTAGTCAAATGGTATTAATACTGGAGTCCGTTGTGCCTTTTCTATCAAGATTGTGGTATTAAGGGCAATTTCAGTCGCATGTGGAATTAAGAAATTTTCAGTGTGAACTGCCTTACCACAAGAACCCAAGAGGACGGAGATCCATGGCTCATGACCTCAAAGAGCAAAGGGCCCTGATAAGGTAGAGAAGGAAATCATGCAATTTCTGACTATCCTATTAAAGCAGTCTATTGTTATGATGGTAATAATACTTAAAATTCAGCAAGAAGTAACCTGAACTTAGTTGATATTAAATATTGTAGATTATGGCTTAATGTACATGGATAGGAAAGGTTTCGAAGGATGTGGGCCAAATGCCAGCAAATGGGCAAGCTCAGGTAGGCAACCAGGCCAGCAAGGTTGAGTTTAGCAAAAGAGCCTGTTTCCATGCTGTGTAAGTCTACAATGTGGAAGTACATTCATAACATAATGTACACATAAAGAGGTTCTTTGAATACCTCTGACATTAATAGCGTCATAAAGGAGTGCCAGACAATAGTACATTCATAACTATCATTCAAATCTATGGTAAAGATAATGTAATGGTTGTGGATAATGCAGCAAATTACTCAGTAACAGGACATGGTACTAACAGGCACAACTTTAGAAAAGTCAAAGTTCAGAGAAGGGAAGTGTTTCATCATGGCCCGAGGTAAAATGGAAGGTGAGATTGAAACCACACTCAGACAATTATAGTGTTGGGCAGGACAGATCTTGGGACTAACAAGTCTGTTAAAACTCCACATTCCATGGAATGAAATCAAATGAAAAGAAACAGGCGGATCTTTTCCTTCGGAATTATTCACTTTGCTTTTAGCACAAGCAATGAAAAGGTGTACAGGTTGGTGACAAAGGCTTTTAACATACGGGCCCTTATCAATCAGGAAAGTGAGTAAAGAGCTTGGGATGTTATGTTGCAGTTGCACAAGAAGTAGGTGAGGCTGCAGGTGGGATATCAGGTTCAGTTTTTTCATCCTGCTATAAGAAAGATATTGTTAAGCTAGAAAGAGTGCAGAAATGGTTTACAAGGATGTACCTCCAGAATTTCATATGTATTGATCTGGATTTCCAGCATCTGCAGAATCTCTTGTGTTTAAGCTCTACTGCTCCATTGCAAAGTCTCTTTGAAGTATACCTACCCTGAAGAAGTTTAAATCTTCTCTCCGACAGGAATTCTGTGACGACCTTCTCTCACTGCCCCTCCTCTATGAAATCTGCTTCCCTCCAACTCTTTAGCTATGTGCTCATCCAGACTCATCACTTGCCATGTAACCTTCCTGGGAACTTGCTTTCACCACCATCTTGTTTCATATGGCTTCCAACTTTGTATCCAGGCTTCCCAATTTAGACCCATCAAGGACCCCAGGTATGTGCATTTGATAGACTGCTTCTATCATCACTTCTCCCTCTGAATTCCATGCTATGTGGAAATGTCTTAGTCCCTGCTAAAGTTCTTGGTCTCTCTGTCCTCCACCTGCCATGGACCTCTCTAATATTTCATCCTCCGCTGGATCCATGCCTTCAACCACCAGTTCTTTGCCTTCCTCATGCCCAGGAAGGATTGAAACATCACCCGTCTCCAGACCACAGATCTTGTCATCTCCAACTCTGGCTCCAATTGCCTTGGGCATTTTGAGACCACAGATCCCACTATTACCAACTCCAGTTCCAATTACCCCATATGCCGCCTGACTGCAAATTACGCAGCCATTTGCTCAGGGTTCAGCCTGGACCTTGGCCACCTTCATCTCCAGGCAGACACCTTCGTCACTGCTGCAGGGTCCCCAAGCTCCCTTCCCTTACCACCATTCTCTAAACACAGGTCTCATGGGCTCACCTGTCCCCTCATGGGTCTTCAGAGCCCCCATCTTCCTCCCACCCTACCTTCCCTGAACACCCCAATGCTACCCCCTCCTCTGACACCACCAACATTCTGCCCTCCATCCCCCTCTGATCCAAGCCCTGTCTTCTCCATTCCCTCTGAGACTTCCTCTCTGAAGCAGAACGTTCTGCCCTCAGCAAGGACCTTACCTTTGTGCCCTTTCACCTGTACATCAGTGAGTCCTGCACCCACCACGATACTGAGCTCTTCTTCCATTACCTCCGCTTCCGAGCCCACTTCTTTGCCAAGAATTCCCCATTCCGAACTGATGCTACATTCTCCCATCTCTATTCCTCCTCCTCTTCTTGGACACCCCATTCTAGTTTTCTGCCTGCTCTGAATCTTTTCTTTGCTAACTGCTGATGAGATATCATCCACCTCGAATTCAGCAGTATTCTCTGCTTCTCTAAACTTATCCCCTCTGCATGCACTGTCTTCAGTGGGTGCTGTTGTGATCTCTACCTTCCTGAGGCCAGGCTGCAACTCTTAGACACCTCCTCTTACTTACCCCTTGAGAAGGACCCCACTCTGGATCATCACACCACTGTCTCCTACTCCATCACTGACCTCATCATCTCTGGAGATCTCCCATCCACTGCCACCAACCCTCACAGTTTACCCCGCACGGCTCATTCCTACTGCCTACCCAAGATCCACAAACCTCACTCTCCAGGTAAGGTCATGTCACTGCCTGCTCCTGCCCCACTAAACATGTGTCTACAGGTCTCGATTCCATTCTATCCCCCTTGTTTCTGTCCCTTCCCACCTAAATCCACAACACTTCTCATGCTCTCCATCTCCTAAAACCTTCCAATTTCCTGTCCCTGATCACCTCTATTTCACCATGGATGTCCAGCCCCTATACATGTCTCTCTCCCATCTAGAAGGTCTTAAAGCTCTCCATTTCTTTGACTAGACCAGTTCCCTTCCACCACAACCATCCCCCGGTTTGGTTTTCACACTCAACAATTTCTCCGACTCCTCCCACTTTCTCCAAGCTCAATGGGTAGCTGTGGGCACCCACATGAGCCCTAGCTATACCTGCCTTTTCCTTAGCTACATGGAACAGTCCATGCTCCAAGCCTTCACTGGTAATGCTCCCCAAATCTTTCTGTGCTAAATTGATGACTGTTTTGGTACTGCTTCATGCAGCCATGATGAGCTTATCAATCACATCAACCTTGCCTCCAACTTTCACCCTGACCTTAAATTCACTTGGTCCATTTCTGACACCGTTCTCCCCATTCTTAAACTCTTTGCCTTCATCTTTGGAGGCAAACTGTCTACCAACATCTTTTATAAACCTACCAATTCCCAAGGCTATCTTGACTATATCCCTTCCCACCCTGTGCCCAGTAACAATACTATTCCTTTCCTTATTCCGTTCATCTCCACCACATCTGTTTCCAGGATAATGGCTTTCCTTTCCAAGACATCAGAGATATCCTCCTTAAAGAATGAGGTTTCTCCTCCTCCTATTGATACTGCCCTCACACATGTATCCTCCATTTCCTGGACAATTACACTCACACCATTCTCCTGCTGCCCCAACACATCCTACTACCAAACACATCTTTACCTCTCCCCACACTCCACTTTCCACAGGGATCACTCTCTCCATGATTCCCTTGTCCATCTGTCCCCCCCTTACTAATCTTCCTCCTGGCACATATCCCTGCAAGTGACAGAAATGCTACATCTGCCTATTTACCTCCTCCCTTACCTCCACTTAGGGCCCTAACCAGTCCTTCCAAGTAGGCAACACTTCACCTACAAATCTGTTGGGGCCATCTACTATACTCGGTGCTCCTCTACATTGCTGAGACCTGACATAAATAGGGGATCATTTGTAGAGCACCTCCGCTCCAACCGCGAAATACAAAATTATCCAGTGACCAACTATTTTAATTACTATCCTACTCCAACACATCAGTCCATGGTCTCCTCTTCTGCCACAATGAAGCCACACTCAGGGTAGGGGACCAACACCTCATATTCTGCCTAGGCAGTCTCTAACTTGATGGCATGAACATTGATTTCTCCATCTTGTTTTTTTTTCCCTCCCCCTTCTATATTCTTCTATTCCTTGCTCTGGCCTCTTTCCTCTTCTCCTCACCTACCTGTCATGCCCCTTTGTCCTTCCCTCTTCCCTTTCTCCCATGGTCCACTCTCCTCTCTTATGAAATTCCTTGAGCCCTTTACCTTCCCCACCCACCGGACTCACCGATCACGTTCTAGCTTGTCCTCCTACCTGTCTCCCCACGTTTTTGTTTCCAGTTCTGATGAAGAACTTCAGCCCGAAATGTCGACTGTTTGTTTGTTTCCATAGATGCTGTCTAAGCTGCTGAATCCTCCCAGCATTTTCTGTGTATTGCTCTGGATTTCCAGCATCTGCCGAAACTCTTGTGTTTACAAGGATGTTGCCAGGACTCAAAGGATTAAGTTGTAGTGAGAGGTTGAATCAGAATTAGATTACTGCATATGTCATGAAATATTTTGTTTTGCAGCAGCAGTACATTACTATACATAATAAAGAAACAGTGAATTACAATAAGAAATAAGCATATTGCATGTAAAAAAATTAAATTAATAAATAGTATAATAAAAGAAAAAGTGAGGTAGTGTACGTGGGTTCATTGTCCATTCAGAAATCTAACGGCGGTGGGGAAGAAGCTATTCCTGAAACATTCAGAGTTTGGCTTTAGGCTCTTCTGCCTCCTCCGTTTGAGGCATCACGTTTTGAAGATGTCCTCGTCGCTGGGGAGGCTAATGTCCTTGAAGCAGCTGACTGAGTTTGCAACTTCCAGCAGCTTTTCCCAATCTAGTGCAATTACCCCCTCCACACCAGAGGGTGTTGTAACCAGTAAGAATGCTCTCCATAGTACATCTGTAGAAATTTGTGAGAGTCTTTGGTGATATATCAAATCTCCTCAAATTCCTTATGAAATGTAGCCACTGTTACGCCTTCTTTGTAATTGCATCAATATGTTGGTTCCAAGACAGAGCATCTGAGATGTTGACACCCAGGAGCTTGAAACTGCTCACCCTTTCCACTGCTGAAAGCTCGATGAGGACTGGTGTGTGTTCTCCCGACTTAACATTCCTGAAGTTCACAATCAAGTCTTCGGTCTTACTGACAAGATTGTAGTTGTGACACCACTCAACCTCTATCTTTCTCACTCCTGTATGCCTCTCCATCAGCAACTGAAATTACGCCAGCAATAGTTCTGTTATCGGCAAGTTTATAGATGCTGCTTAAGCTGTGCATAGCCACAAAGTCATGGGTGTAAAGGGAGTAGAACAGAGAGCTAAGCACACATCCTTGAGGTGCGCCAGTGTTGATCAGCAGCAAAGAGAAGATGCTACTTTCAATGGTGATTAGTGCTGAGGGTATGATGGTGTTGAATGCTGAGCTTAAGCAGCAAACAGCAGCCATTGTCCAAGTGATCCAAGGCCGAGTGAAGAGCCAGTAAGATCGCATCCACTGTAGACCTATTGTGGCGAAAGGCAAATTGCAGCAAGTCCACATCCTAGCTCAGGCAGTAGTTGTTTCTGGCCATGACCAACCTCTCAAATCATTTCATCAGAATAGATGTGAGTGTAACTGGGCAGTAGACACTGAGGCAGCTCAACATGCCCTTCTTGGGCACTGGAATGATTGTTACCTTTTTGAAGCAGGTAGGATCCTCCAACTGCAGCAGTGAGAGACTGAAGATGCTCTTGAGCACTCCCACCAGTTGATTGGCACATGTTTTCAGTACCTTACCAGATACTCCATCAGGGCCTGATGCCTTGTGAGGATTCACCCTCTCGAAAGATATTCTGACATCAGCTTCTGAGACAGAGAACACAGGGTCACTAGATGCTGCAGGGATTTAAAAGGCACTTGATAGATTCATGTGTTGGGAAGTTTGAGAGGGATATAAGCCAAATCCAGGTATACAGAACAAGCTCAGATTGGTATCTTGGTCAGCATTGACCATATGGAGGCTGATGGCCTATTTCCGTGTACTGTGACTCCACGAGGGAGAAGATGCCCAAATGAGTCAATGTTGTGAATCACACTAGGGGGCAATTGGATGGATCAGAAATAAAATCATATGTCAGCACTGTACAGATACTATGAAGAGCATCACAGAGAGAGGGCAAGGCAGGATAAACCATTATAAAACTAGAAAGAGAAGTGTCTCGGTAGTTAAGAATAGCCAACATACACACTATGAAGAGTTGGTTGAGAGAAATATGCTTGTCTAAGCCATAAAATGCCAAAGAGAATTGGAAGCCTTTCAATATCCATGAAGGATCTGGACCATGAGTCTGAGGGGAAGAATAGGTGTACTTCCTTCCTGGTTGTGGATTCAGGTTGAAAGAAATACCCTCATCAGCAGAAACTCAGCAGAGGGAACACTCCAGTCAGTTTGAAGCAATAGAAAAATGCGGGGTATCCGCCTGGAACTCTGATTTTGCAATATCAAACAGTTTGAGCGTACAAAGAAGATGTGCGAATGTTACTCCTTGGAACTTTCATCCTGGGATGCCTCAAGTTTAGAGAGACAGAGAGGGCAACCTGCATGTGGCATGCCTCTGAAGCATGTTAGAACAAATGTCTCCAACTCCTAGGGGCTATGAAGAAGGATGGGAGGGGGTCTGAAATTCAGGAGTGAAGCAACAGAAAGACCAATATAAGAATATGGGAGCCACATTTGTATGAAGCTCATGAGGCAGGTAGATTTTGATGAATGCCCTGGGTGTGCAAAGTTCTCTGCAGTGGTCCAGAGGAACAAAAGTGTCTTTGAAGGTGTCAATGAATAAGTAACTGATGCATATCAGGGTCACAATGTGCTGAAAACTTCCGAATAAGTTGGAGATTCAGGGCAATAAGATGCCCCAGGAAAATCCTAGGAAAAGAAGAAACCTGATTGTGCCTATTCTCATTTTACTTACAACCTTTGAGTCTGGACCAAAACACAATGTGATCCCTCTCACCCACTCATTTTTCCTCAACCTATTTTCTCTACAGTCCCATCACCTCACTTCAGATCTTGCCACTTACCTGTACATAGGGGGTAATTTAGAATGGCCATTTAACCTTCTAACCTGCCTGTTTTTGGAAAAGTGGGAGGATAATATAATAGAAACCTCTACTCTGTTTATACAGCATTGTTTAGATCTGTCTTTTTAAAGGAGAAATGACTATGGCCAATGTCCAATAGCTGTGAGCACAATGGCTGTTTGAGGGATGGTGGGCAGTTATCATTAAACGGAATCTGTACTGCGGTTAGTCTTCAAAAATTTTTTGCTCATGCCTGCAGCTTCATTTTTTTCAATGAACAGTTTTTTTTAACTTGTTTTCCATATCTGAATTAAGGAGTGAATGAGTGAAACTAATACTTAGCTCTAGAGCAAATCAGAAGCGCATAATAAACCAAATCTATATAAGAAAGACTAATTTTACAAAATGAAGACTTGTAGTTTTATTTCATGAAATTATTTAGTTAACAATTTTAGCATGAAAGACAAAAAATCTTTGTTATGATTTTGCAAGCAATAGCAGTTTGTTTTTCTCCGGAATGTTAATTCTCTGTAGATCTTTCTCCTAGGAGTTACTTTTTAAGAGCTGGCTGATCTGCATCTATTAAATGCTTTATTAATCAAATAATATACCCCCAATGAGTTTCCTAACTCAGAGGTTTGAAGCCTTTGGCTTGGACCAGCAGTGCAGTTACATCAGTTTGTTGAATGAAATAGTTTCTAAATTTGCAACCATTTTCCCATTTTAAATTTTAATGCAGAGGCAATGTTTTCTTCTACATTTGTCCAAGAGATTATTTTTTTAATTATTTTGATTCGATTTGGTGTTAATTTCTGTTTTGAATCATTAACTGCCAATCAAATAATCACCAGGCTCTAATGGTTGAAATGCTGATCAAGACTAACAGATTTTTAAATGTTTTGTTAAACAGGTTAATGAAAAGATATTTTCTTGGAACAAAATATGTAATCATGTAAATTGATGAAGCAGTCATGGGTTTATCTCTTGTCACCAAAATAGGAGCATACATTTCCTGCTAATTTCAATTTTTTAACCATTTATTGATAGGCTATGAAAAATTCAATCAAATCCAAACAATGATATAATTTTTACTGTATACTTACTGCCCATTCAATTTGTCTATACAGTGCATGATATATTCAGTAGATATTATTACTTTTCATTATTTCTTTCAGAAAATTTATTGAAACAAAGGAAGATATAAAATGTCGTTCCTGTTCTTCAGCAGAAACAAAATGACTGGAGGATGGAAGGAAATACACTTGATCCTTAAATTATTCAAGGATATGATTATTCAGTAGGAAATGTTATGGATCAGTGCATGTACTTCCAGTCCAAAGAAAATTGTGATCTTTGAAAAACTAAGTACAGTATTCCAATAATTAGATGTTTCATTTATTTCCTGCCACATTTAATTACTTTGCTAATTATCCTTCACCATAAAACAAGCCGCTCTATTCATCTTTATGAAAAAGATAAAAGATAATGATTAGCTTTATTTGTCACATGTATATCAAAACATTGAACATACAGTGAAATTCTTCATTTTGCATCAGCAACCAACACAGCCTGCAAGTGTCACCATGTTCCCAGTGTCTACATAGCATGCCCCCAGCTTTTGCCTTTGGAATGTGGGAGGAAAGCAGAGTAGCTGGAGGGAACCCACATGTTCACGGGGAGAATGTACAAACTTCTAACTGACAGCAGCAGGAATTGAACCCTGATTGCTCATTGCTGGGGCTGTAAAGCATTATGCTAACTGTGCAAGCTGTGCAGGTGTTATAACAGTTGATCCAGTTGATTGAAGGACTGCGCAGAAGCATTCCTGTGTAGGTCCAGTGAAGATCTTTAACAACCCAGTCTCTATAAAAGGGGGTAGCACCTAGCAGAGTGCTCATCGTGGGAGCGGTCATCGCTGCAATAGTCTGAGGCAGAGTAGTAAGGCTTTGGTTCAACAGAGCTTCAGTGAGAACAGGCGGAGGCAAGGTAAGTAGGTGAGTTCATTCCTTATTTCTTTTTTGACTCTAGAGAAAATAGGGGGTATGCCTATCAAGCCAGTGTTCTGCTCTGGGTGTCAGATGTGGGATTTCCAGGAGACTTCCAGCCTCCGCGATGGCATATCTGCACTCAGTGCATCGAGATGTAGCTCCTTCGAAACCGTGTTAGGGAACTACAGCTGCAGCTCGATGACCTTCGGCTTGTTCAGGAAAGTGAAGGAGAGATAGACAGGAGCTACAGGGAGTGTAGTCACCCCATGGCTATGGGAGACTGATAAATGGGTGACTGTCAGGAGAGGGAAGGGAGAAAGTCAGGTAGTGGAGAGCACCCCTGTTGCCATCCCCTCAGCAATAAGTACCCCAGTTTAAGTACAGCTGGTGGGTACAACCTACTGTGGGAAGCAACAGCAGCCATGCCTCTGGCACTGAGTCTAGCCCTGTGACACAGAAGGGTAGAGAACTGAAGAGGATAGTAGCAGTAATAGGGGACTCTATAGTCAGGGGGAACAGATAGGCAATTCTGTGGTAATTTCCCACCCAGGTGCCAGGGGTCTGCGATGTTTCTGGACATGTCCACAATATCCTGAAAAGGGAGGGTGAGCAGCCAGAAGTCTGGTACATATTGGTGCCAAAAACATAGGTAGAAAAAGGGAGGAGGTGCTAAAAAAGAATACAGGGAGTTAGGAAGGAAGCTGAGAAACAGGACCTCAAAGGTAGTAATCTCAGGATTGCTGCCTGTGCCACATGACAGTGAGAATAGGAATAGAATGAAGTGGCAGATAAATGCGTGGCTGAAGAATTGGAGCAGGGGCAGGGATTCGGATTTCTGGAAAATGGGACTACTTCTGGGGCAGGTGGAACCTGTTCCAAAGGGATGGGTTGCACTTGAATTCGAGGGGGTCCAGTATTCTTGCAGGCAGGTTTACTAGAGCTGTTCAGAGTGGTTTAAACTAATATGTCAGGGCAATGGGAACCAGTATGATAGAGCTGAGGATGAACCAGCAGGATTACAAGTAGATGATGGATGCAATATGAATGTAAAGAAGAACAAGCCAGTGATTGGGTATAAATGCAGATGGTGCAAAGAGTTAAATTGTACCACAGAGGTAAAATTCAAAAGGGTGAAGAATGCAGGACTGAAGGTGCTGTATTTAAATGTGTGTGGCATTTGGGATAAGGTGGACAAACTCGTGGTGCAATTAGAGATTGGTCGGTATGACACTGAGGGCATCACTGAATCGTGGCTGAAAGAAGGCCATAGTTGGGAGCCTAACATCAAAGGATACACTTTGTATCAAAAGGACAGACAGTGAGGCATCGACGGTGAAGTAGCTTTGTTGGTAAGAGATGGAATTACATCTTTAGAAAGAGGTGACAAAGGGTCAGAGAATGTTGAATTTTCAGGGTGGAGTTAAGGAATTCCAAGGGTAGAAAAACCATTATGGGAATCATATATAGGCCTCCAAATAGTAGCGGAGATGTGGGTTTCAGATTGCAACGGGAACTGGAAAAGGCATGTAACAAAGGTAATGACGCAATTGTAATGGAGGACTTCAGTATGAACGGGGATTGGGAAAATCAGGTTGGTGTTGGATCGCAAGAGAGGGAATTGTTAAATGCTTATGAGATGGCTTTTTAGAGCAGCTTACACTTGAGCCTACACAGGGAAAGACTATCTTAAATTGGGTGTTGTGTAATAACCCAGATCTTATTAGGGAGCTTAATGTAAAGGAACCCTCAGGAGAGAGTGATCATAATATGATTGAATTCATACTGCAATTGGAGAAGGAGGAGCATATATCATTTGTATCAGTATTGCAATGGAATAAAGAGAATTACAGAAGCATGAGAGAGGAGATTGCTCAGGTGGATTGGAGGAGGATACTGGCTGAGATGACTGCACAGCAGAGATGGCTGAAATTTCTCAGAATAGTTCACAAGGTGCGGAATAGATATGTCCCACAGAGGAAAAAGTTCTCAAATGGTAAGGATAGGCAACCATGGCTGACAAGGGAGATTAAGGACTGCAGAAAAGCCAAGGAAAGGGCATATAAGGTAGCAAAAGTGAGTGGGAAATTGGATGATTGGGAAACTTTTAAAATCCAGCCAATGGAAACTAAAAAGCTATAAGAAGGGAAAATATGCAATATAAAGGCACACTAGCCAATAATATAAAGCAGGATATCAAAATGTTTAATCAGTTATATAAAGAGTAAAAGGGAAGTGAGAGTTGATATTGAATCATTGGAAAATGATGCTGGTGAGGTAGTAATGGGGGACAAAGAAATGGCAGATGAACTTAATGGGTACTTTGCATCTGTCTTCATTGTGGACAATACTAGCAGTGTGCTATGGGTCTGTGAGTGTCAGGGAGCAGGAGTGAGTGTCATTGCTATTAAAAGGAAAACATGCTAGGTAAACTCAAAGGTCTTAAGACAGATAAGTCACTGGACCAGATGGACTATATCCTAGAGTACTGAGAGAGGTTGCTGAAGAGATGGCAGATGCATTGGTTATGACTTTTCAAGAATCACTTGATTCTGGCATGGTCCCAGAGGACTGGAAGATTGCAAATGTCACTCGACTCTTTAGGAAGGGAGGAAGGCAAAAGAAAGGAAATTATAGGCCAGTTAGCCTAACCTTGGCGGTTGGGAAAGTGTTGAGGATTATTAAGGATGAGGTTTCAAGGCACTTGGAGACTATTGATAAAATAAGTCAAAGTCAGCATGGTTTCTGTAAAAGGAAATCTTGCCTTTCAGATCTGTTAGAGTTCTTCAAAGAAGTAACAACCAAGGTGGGCAAAGGAGAGGTAGTGGATGTCATTGACTTGGATTTTCAGAAGACATTTGATAAGGTGCCACACATAAGGCTGCCTAACAAAGTAAACTCCTATGCTGTTACAAGAATGATACTGGCATGGATAGAGGAACTGCTGACAGGCAGGAGGCAGTGACTGGGAATAAAAGGGTCCTTTTCTAGTTGGTTGCCAGTGACCAGTGGTGTTCCTCAGGGGCCACTACTTTTCACATTGTCTGTCAATGATTTGGATAATGTAATTGATGGCTTTCTAGCAAAGTTTGCAGATGATACAAAGATAGGTGGAGGTGGAGGTAATACTGAGGGAGCAATGCAATTTCAGCAGGACTTAGACAAATTGGAATAATTTGGCATAAAAGTGGCAGATGGAATACAGTGTTGAGAAATGTACAATAATGCATTTTGGTAAAAGGAACAATAGTGTGAACTATAATCTAAATGGGGAGAAGGTTTGAACACCAGAGGTATAGAGGGACTTTGGAGTTCTCATGCAAGACTCCCAGAAGGTTTATTTACAGGTTGAGTCTGTGGTAAGGAAGGGAAATGGAATGTTTGCATTTATTTCAAGGGGAGTAGAATCTAAAAGCAAGGAGATAATGCTGAGCCTTTATTAGACATTAGTCAGGCCGCACTTGAAGTATTGTCAACAGTTTTAGGCTCCATATCTCAGAAAAGACATGTTGTCATTGGAAAGAATCCAAAGGAGGTTCACGAGGATGATTCTGGGAATGAAGGAATTAACTTATGAGAAGCATTTGGCAGCTTTGTACCTGTGCTCCTAGAGTTTAGAACAATGCGGGGATATCTCATTGAAACCTCCTGAATGTTGAAAGGACTAGATAGGATGGATGTGAAGAGGATGTTTCCTATGGTGGTAGGTAGCCATAACTAGAGGGCACAGCTTCAAAACGGAGGGGTGACCTTTTAGAACAGAGGTAAGGAGGATTTTTTTTTAGACAGAGAGTAGTGAATCTGTGGAATGCTCTGCCACAGACTGCAGTGGAGGCCAAATCCGTGGGTATATTTAAGGTGGAAGTTGATCGTTTCTTGATCAGTCAGGGCAACAAAGGAGATGGCGTGAAAGCAGGTGTATGGGAGTGGGATGTGGGATCAGCCATGATTGATTAGTGGAGCTGACTCATTCTGCTCCTGTGTCTATGTCTTCTGGTCTTATACTCTCCTTCAATACCCAATGGAGAGTTAACTATCTCAATCAAAAAAGACAAATCCCTTAGATTAGACTAAGCATAGACTGTTTAAAAGCCGCCTCCTTTGTGGCAACCTAGAGCATATACTGTGTTTTACTTCAATGAGCATCTTATTATAGTTTTTCCTGTACATATGTATTTAATTGTTACCTATTATTTGTTTGAGAAAGTTGTTTAGTGCAATAGAACATAGAACAGTACACCACATATGGGCCCGTTGACCCACAATATTGTGCTAACCTACCTAAACATACTCCACAATCAATCTAACTCTTCTCTCCTACACACCCGATAAACCTCCATTTTTCTTACACCCAAGTGTCTATCTAAAAATCTTTTAGATATTCCTTTATAAGCCTCTACTAGCACTGCCAGCAGAGCCTTCCAGATACCTGCCATTTTCCATCCAAGAAGACAACCTTTGGTTTCCCCTATAAACATCCCTCCACTCACCTTAAATTAATTTCTCTGCCCTTAACGATTGCCGGTCTGGGGAAAAAGCAAAACGTTCACGTCTAAAACAACAGAACCCAGAACACTGAGCTGCTAGCCCTGCCCCTCCTGCAACCAAGGCTTATGCGCCTCTACAACAACACTCCTCGCATACAGTATACACTCATAATGACAAGAATAAAATCAGTTATGATATTTCCACAAAATAATTGCTGGTGCCCATTTATGAACAAATGGCCTCTTTTCTGTGACAGAAATGCAATAGGAAAGTAATAGAAATGCAATAGAAAGTAGATTAGAACCCCAAGTGTTCCTAGTTTACATAATCTGGGACCAATATTTGAATTATGAGTGATAAGTTCATACAGAATTAACTTCCACTTTGCAAATACCTAGAAGATATTTATTACTTGGATGACTCCACCCCAGAAAGGAGTCAGATCCTTTAGAAAGCTGGATAGAAAATGATCTTATACCACTAGCCCCACCCCTACCATTGCTTTATCATTTCCTGTCAGTTATCTTATGTACAGATACTCCTTTGCATTGCATCACTTTAGAGGCATACAATCAATCTATGTAAGATATCAAATGATTATGGGATATTAAGATATGGTTGGGAATATCAAATTCAACAAAGCTATGGGATCAGACATCATTCCAGATATACTGATGACCTATGCTCCAGAATTGGCTTTGCCACTGACCAAGATGATCTATTACAGTTACAACTTACGGCATCAAAAATTGTACAGGAATGTCCTGGTCCACAAAAAGCAGGAGAAATCAGATGTACTACCCTGGACTTCATCTTGTATGCCATCACCAGCATACAGTAGCTGTAACATATGCTTTAACTAAAGGTATAACTATTCCTTTCATAGCTTATGCCAAAAAATCTTCTGAAACTCATACAATTTACCACCAAGAACATATTAACAATGTTCCCCACTGTAGGCTCATCCAGAAAATCAAGAGGCACGGAATCCATGGAAACTTGGGTGCATGGATTTGGAATTGGCTTGTCCACAGAAGGCAGAAGGTGGTAGTCGATGGAATGCATTTTGCTTGGAGGTCAGGGCCTAGTGGTATTCCACAGGGATCTGTTCTGGGACCCCTGCTTTTTGTGATTTTTATGAAAGACTTTAATGAAGAAGTGGACGGAGTGTTTGTTCTCAAGTTTGCAGATAGCATGAAGGTTGGTGGTGTTGTAAATAATGCAGAAGGTTGTTGTAGGTTACAATGGGATATAGATAGGATACAGAATTGAGCAGGGAATTGTGAAGTGATACACCTTGAAGGATGAAGCTTGAAGGCAAAGTACAAGGCTAATGGCAGGACTCCTGGCAATGTGGAGGAACAGAAAGAACTTGGGGTCCATGTCCATAGATCCCTCAAAATTGCTGCATGAGTTAATGGGGTGGTAACGAAGGCATACGGTGTGTTTGCCTTCATTAGTTGGGAAATTGTGTTCAAGAGCTGCGAGGTGATGTAGCTCTATAGAACTCTAGTTTGAATACACTTGGAATACTGTGTTACATTTGCATCGCCTCATTATAAGAAAATGTGGAAACTTTAGAGAGGGTGCGGATTCTGTCTCCAACCTCCAAACAAAGTTGGAGGCAGAAATGGATACATGTCAACTTTGGCAGGGTTTGCGGGCCATTACTTCCTACAAAGCAAAACCTAATATCATGAATGGCAGTGATGATCCACCCACAGATGAGTTCAACATCTTTTATGCTCACTTTGAAAGACAGAATAAAATTACAGCTATGAGGATCCCTGCAGCACCTGGTAACCCTGTGATCTCTGTCTCAGAGGCCAATGTCAGACTGTCTTTCAAGAGAGTGAAACCTCACAAGGCGACAGGCCCTGATGGAGTATCTGGTAGGGCTCTGACCAACCAACTGGTGGGAGTGCTCAAAGACATTTTCAATTAGTCATTGCTACAGTTGGAAGTTCCCATCTGCTTCAAAAGGGCAATACAATTTAACACCATCATCGCATCACTAACATCGCATCAAAAGATGCGATCTCATCGGCTCTTCACGAGGCCTTGGATCACCTGGACAATACAAATACCTATGTCAGGCTGCTGTTTATTGACCACAGTTCAGCAATGAACCCAATCATTCCTTCAGCTCTGATTGAAAAGCTCCAGAACGTAGGCCTCGGTATCTCCCTCTGCAAATGGATCCTCGACTTCCAAATCAGAAGATCACAGTCTATGCTGATCGGAAATAACATCTCCACCTCACTGACAATCAACACTGGCACACCTCCGGAAAGTGTACTCTACTCTTTCTACACCCACGATTGTGTGGCTAGGCAGAGCTCAAATGCCATCTAAAAGTTTACTGATGACACAACTATAGTCGGCAGAATTTCAGATGGTGACAAGAGCGAAGTATATCGACTGGCGAATGGTGTCACAATAACAGCCTTACACCCAAAGTCAGAAATTCCAAAGAACTGACTGTGAACTTCATAAAGGGCAAGATGAGGGAACTAGTCCTCATAAAGGGCTCAGAAGTGGAAAGAGCGAGCAATTTCAAGTTCTTGGGTGTAAACATCTCTGGGCCCAACGCATCGACAAAGCTACAAAGAAGTCACAAGAGCGGCCATATTTCATGAGGGGTTTCGGGTGATTTGGTATGTCACTGATAACACCTGCAAATTTCTACAGGTGTACCATGGATGGCGTTCCAAATGGTTACATCACTGTCTGGTATGGGGGGTGGGGTGGGATGTGGAGGGGCTACTGCACAGGATTGAAATAATCTGTAGAGCATTGTAAACTTAGTCAGCTCCATCATGGACACTAGTCTCCACAGAATCCAGGACATCTTCAAGGAGTGATGCCTCAAAAAGGTGGCATCTATTATTAAGAACACCCAACACCCTGGACATTTCCTGTTCTCATTGTTACCATCAGGAAGGAGGTAAATGAGCCTGAAGGCACACACTCAACAATTCAGGAATAGCTTCTTCCCCTCTGCCATCTGATTTCTGAATGGGCATTGAACCCACGAACACACCACCTCACTCGTTTTTTAAATTTTTATTTTTGCACTACTTATTTAATTTAACTATTTTATACATACTTACTGTAATTCACAGTGTTTTTCTCTATAATTTTGTACAGCTACCACAACGACAACAAATGTCATGCCGTATACCAGTGATTTAAAATCTGATTCTGATTTTGAAGACATTTACAATGATGCTGCCCGTATTAGAGAATGTGTCTTATGAGGAAAGGTTGTGTGAGCTAGGTGTTTTCTCTTTGGATCAAAGCAGGTTGAGAGGCAACTTGATAGATGTGCATAGGAAGATTATGAGAGCATAGGAAGAGTTGACAGCCAGCCCTTTTTTCAGAATCAGAATCAGAATCTGATGTTTATTGTGGAATTTGTTTTTATTTTGTGGCAGTAGTACAATGTAGGCAAAACAAAGTATTACAAAGTTACAATAAAAAAGTAAAAATGTAGTACACAAGAGTAATAGAGAGGAAGTATTCATGGGGTCATGCACCATTCAGAAATCTGATGATAGAGGGGAAGAATCTGTTCCTGGAACATTGCTTTTGCATCTTCAGGCTCCTGTCATTCCCCAATGGCAGTAGTAATGAGGAAAAGGCATGTCCCAGATGCTGAGGGTTCCAGGGGATAAGGCCCAATGCCAGAGGGTATCCATTTAAGCTGAGAGGAAGAAAGTTTAGGGGAAATCTCAGAGGAAGTCTTTTTAAAGGACCGGGTGCCGGGAATGCATTGCCAGGGGTGGTAGTAGAAGCTGGTACAATAGGAACTCTTGGATAGGCAAATGGATGTAAGAGACATGGAGATTTATTGGTAGTATTGGGATGGAATGTTTAGAATGATGGTGGAATAGGGTTATATTGGCTGGCATAATATCGTTAACCAAAGGGCCCATATTGTGCTGAACTGCTCTATGTTCTATGTTCTTAAGAATTAAAACTTCGAGAGGCATATTGAGAACACAACCACCTGCAGGTCCCCCTCTGAGATTCTCCTCCAGTCTGACTTAGAAGGGCATCAGTAAAGAGCATATCATTTCCCAATGGACAAATTTAGTCCAATGCTACCTTGATGTGGAGGGCCATTACTCTCACCTCACATCTAGTATTCTCAGCTCTTTGGCCCATTTTGGGCCAATGCTTTGGTGGGTTCTGGAGCTGCATAGTTCTGGCAAAGCCTAGACATAGGCACTGGTGAACATGTTATTTATAAATTAGTATAACTTGATTGATTATTAATAACACTTATCAATAATCCGCAACAAAAAGTCAGAGACAATTATCAGGTGCATTGGGGATATTTATCAGGAGCATCAAGGAGATTAATCAGGAGGATGATACACTGGGCCCTGAGTATTATCAAGACCCCCACCCACCCATCCAGCAACCTCTTTGACTTCCTACCATCAGGCAAGAGACTCTGATGCATAAAAACAAGAACAGTTAGGATGGAAACGGTTTCTTCCCTCTGGCCATTATTCATCTGAACTCCCTGCTGCATCACATTCGAAGTATCACTGGTTAAACTGTTCTGTACTTTACAATATTTAATTTATGCACTTTAGTTTGTTTATGTATGTGTAAACCTTCTGTAGATTTCATCCTTACTTTCTTAAGTTATTATGTGCTTTGTGTGTTGTGTATACTGCAGTGCTTTACACTCTGGTTCAGAGAAGCATCGTCTAATTTGATGGTCTACATGTATATAATTAAATGACAATAAACTTGACTTGACTTGACTTGACTGCTGACAGCCGAAAGACTGACTGGGTGACATTTAGTTGGATTGGAATGTCCTGTTTTTTTTAAAACAGATCCTGGCTGGACAAGTTTCCATAGTGCTGGATAGACAAATGTAGTCGAACAGCCTGACTGATAGCACTACTAGCTCTGGAGTGACTAGCTCTGTAATGGATAAGCTTTCTCAAGCAAATGTTAGTTACACTTACTTTGTATATAAACACAGGCATGCCCGCAGATCAACTTATGCACACTCTATTGTACAATATTATTTGTATCAGGTAACTGGTTTAAATCACAATATCCTTAGGGTTACTTTTTAACTTAATGAATGTTATGGCTCATAAATAATGCACCTTCAGCAGGAAAACTTGTGGTAGTAATTATAACAAAAAGCAATGATAAGTTTGAAGACAACAGCTGGCTATCTGGGTCTCATTTGCGAGCACCGCAGGGTAGCTAATAGTAATCTGTCAATTCTCCAAAGAAATAATCAAGAAAAAAATGCAAAATTAAATGAAAAGCAGTAAAATGAAATTTTAAAGATCTTTAGGTTTTTGTTTACAAGATAGCTTTTTTAATTTATTTGCCCCCTTTCATTTGTATATCAGCAACCTAAATGAAACGGCTTGAACAAATTCCATTGCCATTTAAGTGGTTAAAATGTACTTAATTTCATTACAGGAAAAAAATGTAATGCTTGAACTAATTTCCTTATTTTCACATGTTGCATCGTGTTTAAAAATAATCTTGGGGCCTTGGATGGGTACAGAGAAGGCTTGCCAGAATCATACTAAAGCTAATGTCAACTGATCAGAGAAGTTTTTTTTTCCCTGTGGAGCAGAGAAAGCTAAGGGAAAGTTAGCTGGAAATAATTTATTATTGTCACTTGTACCAAGGTACAGTGCAAAGCTTGTCTAGTACACTGTTCAGACAGATCAATTCATTACTCAGTGCATAGAGGTAAAACAATAATAGAATGCAGAATAAAGCACAGCAGCTGCCGAGAAAGCACTGTGTATATAGACAACAAGGTGCAAGGTCATAGCAAAGTGGATTGAGGTCAAGAATCCATCTTATTGTACTCAGGAATGATTTAATACTTTTATAGCAATGTCCTTGAACCTGATGAAATGTGCTTTCAAGCTTTTGAATCTCTGCCTGATGGAACAGAAGAAAAGACAGAATGTCCAGGACAGTGTCATCTTTGATTATGCAGCTGCTTTAATCAGACAGCAGGAGATATAGAGATGAGGAGAAGAGGCTCGGTTCCATGCTATTCCGACTCGCTACAGTTTTTTTTCAATCATGGCAGAGGATTTGCTATACCAAGTATTCAAATATGGAGCATCAATAAAAATTGGCAAGTGATGACCCTGTATACTGTGTATACCATGTGCTGTTCTGGTCACCACATTAGAGGAAGGAGGTGTTTTCTCTTTGGAAGTGATCACCCTCATGTTGACTGGATTAGAGAGCATTAGCCATCAGGACAAGTTGGACATTGTTTCCTTCGGGGTGTCAGAGACTGAGCTGCACACAGAGAGAAGGACATAAAATTATGAGAGATATAGATAAGGTCGCAGTCTTCATGAATCAGAATCAGTTTTATTATCACCAGCATATGTGGTGAAATTTGTCAACTTAGTGGCCACAGTGCAATGCTGTAGTGTAGATGATAATACAGAAAAAAATAATTCAATCAATTACAGTAAGTATATTTATGTATATTAAACAGTTAAACATAGCGTAAAACATAAATAATAAGTGAGGTAGTGTTCATGGGTTCAATGTCCATTTAGGAATCGGATGGCAGAGGGGAAGAAGCAATTCCTGAATCACTGAGTGTGTGCCTTCAGGCTTTTGTTACCTTCTACCTGATGGTAACAGTGAGAAGAGGGCATGGCTTGGGTGATGGGAGTCCTTAATGATGAGCACCACCTTTCTGAGGCACTGCTCCTTGCAGATGTCTTGGATACTAAGGAGGTTCATACCCAAATTGGAGCTGACTAATTTTACAACTTTCTGTAGCTTTTTTCAGTCCTGTGCAGCAGCTGCACCCCATCCCACCCCCCAATACCAGACAGTGATGTAGCCTGTCAAAATGCTCTCCATGGTACATCTGTTGAAGCTTTTGAGCATTTTAGGTGACAACTCAAAACTCCTCAAACTCCTAATGAAATATAGTCTCTGTCTTGCTTTCTTTATAGCTGCATCAATATGTTGGAACCAGATTAGATCCTCTGAGATCTTGACACCCAGGAAATTGAAACTGCTCACTCACTCCACTTCTAATCCCTCTATAAGGATTGGTTCCTGTTCTCTCTTCCTATTCTTTCTGAAGTCCACAATCAGCTCTTTGGTGTAACTGACACTGACTGAAAGGTTGTTAATGTGACACCACTCAACTAGCTGTTACACCTCACACCTGTACACCTTCTCATCTCCATCTGAGACTCTGCCAACAATAGTTGTATCATCAGCAAATTTATAAATGGCATTTGAGCTATGCCTAGCCACACAATCATAGGTATAGAAGAGTAGAGCTGTGGGCTAAGCACACATCCCTGAGGTGTTGCACTGTTGATTGTCAGCGAGGAGGAGGTATTAATACCAATCTGCACAGATAATGGTCTTGGCCCAAAATGTCAACTGTTTATTCCTTTCCATAGATGCTGCCTGATCTGCTAAGTTCCTTGAGCATTTTTTATATTACAATGAGGCCACCCTCAGTTTGGAGGAGCAACACCTTATATTTCATCTGGGTAGTCTCCAACCTGATGGCATGAAGACACAATGATAAGTGAGGAGAAGCTTATTTATTCTGTGAGTTGTTATGATCTGGAATGGTTACCAGATATAGTGGTAACTTACAATGAGAGATTGAACATGTCCTTGAAAATTAAAAGGTTGTAGGGCTATGGGAAAAATCGGAAAGAGGATTAATCGAAATTTGAAAAGTTGGCATGCGTGGAAGTTGGGTCACATAGTCCATTTCTATATTATAAGATCCAAGTACACTACAAATGAAAAAAAATGCCTTCACTTTGGCAAAAGCTGCAAAGAATGTGTGAGAATTAAACTAGACTGAATAGATAATCACTGTTGTTTATGTTAACACGATGTATTTTTGGAACAGCTTGCAATGATTTTGTCCATCCAAAGGAGCAACTGTTAACTCAGAGATGAGTTCCACAGCATATTATGTCAGCAAGAATTAATTTATATCCAAGATCCTTCCAGAAGCTACAATAAAAAACTGTTCTTGATAGCTGAAGTATTTCCCATGAATCTGTTTAGATAACTTCCCCTATTTTAATATAATTGATTCTAATTTCTATGAACTGTATAAAATTGTAAGTACTTAAGGTGGTAAATACATACTGCATTTCCAAATATGTCTTACCACTGACTATTAAACCACATATATGACATGGCTGTCCTTAATGACAGATTTCCAAACAATTATATTGCATATATATTTTTAGTTTATGTTCACTCACTGTAAATTTGAGACGAACGATTTGTGAATTTCTTTTGTTGCAGTCTGCCATGGGTTTTTGCCTGTCCTGATGCTCTTTCACAACACTTTCTCAGTGATATCATCACTGTAGTAAATGTAGTTATTAGTTGTGACCAATATTTGTAACTATAAGACTGTTATCTTCTAAACTTTATGCCATGTGATGTTCTGTGGGCTGCCACATTATTTATAGAAAGCTCCAGAGACAGTCTAAGAAAAAATGCGTCCATTATTTAGGCACGTTAGTTCGAGCCTCTTGAGTCTCAGTCACCATGAAGACATTTGCTGCGGGTCTAATGAGCTATTGAGAAAGATCAGAGCTAGAGAGCAGCTCCTTCAAGCCTATCTGTGGATACAGCTTAATTCCTACCTGTAATGTCTCTCTTTTTACCTTTTCAAAAGTTGGATGGGATTCTGTCAGCGCCCTTGACGTGCAGCTGCACTCAAACTATGGTTCTTTATAGTGATGGGTCCTGCTCTGTTTCTCATGAACCCATGAAGACTATCTCACTTTTTTCAAATATATATTATTACTGTTTTCCACTATTTGTAATCTATTATATATATATATATATATATATATTTACTGTAATTGATTGATTGATTTCCATATCCTCACAACACTTGCCAGTGATAATGAACCTGATTCTGGTTCTGCTATCCCAAGGGTACGGCCTAGATATCAGCATACCTTCACCATTCTGAGGCTCTGCAGCTCTGTGGATGAGTCGCTTCCTGACCTGTATCGCTGATTGAATGTCACGGGAGAAATCGGAGTATCAGGAACAACAGATCTCAGTTTGCTTTTTTCTCTTTCTCTCTCCCTCTCCCTCTCTCCCCATCCCCCCCCCCAAATTCTCGAGCCAGAGAACTTGAAAAAAGTGACACAGCAGACTTTAATCCCATAATTAGCAAGTCATTTTGTTTTTGCTGAGTGACATCTCTCTGTCTCTTCATTAGGGAGAGGAAGAGAGCCTGTTGCATGTTGAATTTTTGGGTGAAAAGTTAGTTTTTGTTGTACTGCAGATTATGGTCTCTCTCGGGGGGTCTTTACTATTGCTTGCTTGGAGCGTGGTGGGTGCTGATGCTTTTGGTTAAAATAAGTGGGCAGGGGGAGGGGAAGGTTGATTCTTGTGTGGGGGCAGGGATGAGAGGGGGTTCGGTGTTCTAGGATTTCTACTGTCACTCATTCATTGTGATGAACCACTTCAGTTTTGTGACAATTTGATTTGAAGAATGTCAAGAACAATCAGAAAAAATCAAATGACGAACAATACAAAATGGCAGACCAATCCCAAATGGTGTTGTTGGGATGTTTAGAACAAGGTGAGAACAACTATTGATACATTAAAAAGCATCCAATCTACACCAATCACACGTCACATCAAATCCACTCAGCCCCATCTCCTGCCACCCACCTACACTGCAGTCACTATTAATCCCGATATCAGTACATCTTTGGAAGCAAACCAGAGAGGATTTGCAGAAAAATATTTACACATAATGAGAAAGTGCAGCTCTACACAGACAACAACTGAGGTCACAAATGAACTTTGGTCTCTGGGACTATGAAGCAGTAGAGCTAATTGCTACATCACTGCAGTGCAGTACCCACATGTTTATCCTCTAGTTCACACACAGTACTGACATGGTTAGTTTATTACCATTGATTCCAAATACTGCAGTTCCCCACCAGAAGCACTTCAGTACAAAAGACTACAGCTATTCAAAATAGTGTTCAAGATAAGACAAAGAGCTGACTGAGGATGTCAGGAAGGGTAAAATAAAGGAACACATACCAATCCTCATAGAGGGATCAGAAGTGGAGAGAGTGAGCAGTTTCAAGTTCCCGGATGTCAAGATCTCCGAGGATCTAACCTGGTACTAACATATTGATGCAGCTATAAAGAAGGCAAGACAGCAGCTTGGAGTTTGAAGAGATTTGGTATGTCAACAAAAACACTGAAACATTTCTATAGAAGTACAGTGGAGAGGCTGTATTACTGTCTAGTATAGAGGGGGCGTGGGGGGTTGTTACTGCACGGGGCTGAAAGAAGCTGCACAGGGTCATAAATTTAGACGGCTCCAGCTTGGGTACTAGCCTACAAAGTACCCAGGACATCTTCAAGGAGCAGTGTCTCAGAAAGACAGCGTCCATTATTAAGGACCCCCAACACCCAGGGCATGCCCTTTTCTCACTGTTACCATCAGGTAGGAGGTACAGAAGCCTGAAGGCACACACTCAGCGATTCAGGAACAGCTTTTTCCCCTCTGCCATCTGATTCCTAAATGGACATTGAACCCATGAACACTACCTCACTTTTTAATATATATTATTTTTGTATTTGCGCAATTTTCAATCTATTCAAAGTGCATATACTGTAATTGATGAACTTAGTTATTTATTTTTACTTTTTTCCTTATATATTATGTATTGTATTTTACTGCTGCTGCTAAGTTAACAAATTTCATGACACATGCCGGTGATAATAAACCTGATTCTGATTCACCTTCACCCTCTCAGGAACAAGTTAAGATCTTATTAGATGGTATATCTAGAGTTGCCAGCACTATCTATATCCCCTAAATGAATAAGAACAGTTTGTTTTCCTAGATTGAGACTTGAAATTTGGGGACCACGAAATGGAAATTGAGACATTGGTCTAAAGGTTAACTTTATTTGTCACGTTTACAACAAAGCATACAGTGCAATGCGTTGTTTGTGTCAAAGACTATCACAGTCTGAAGATGTGCCGGGGACAGGCCACAAATATCACCATGCTTTCAGAACTTACATAGCATGCTCACAACTTACCAACTCTAACCTGTGCATTTTTTGGAACGTGGGAGGAAACTGGATCATCTGGAGGAAATCTACACAGTGACAGGGAGAACATCCAAACTCCTCACAGTCAGAGGCAGTAACTGAACCCCCATCTTCTAATCGCTGGCACTGTAAAGTGTTACACTAACGGCTACACCATCATACACCCTCAGTACTGTATCTTGGGACAGTAAAAGGACTTACAAGAGAATATTACATGTTGTACAGTCACAAACAATAACATGGGTAGATATCTATTAACTGCATCCAGAGCTGGACGAATAAAGTAGACATTGTGAATGCCGCACAGCTTTGTAAGTATGCTACAGTGTGAGTGTCAGCAGTGCTGAGTAGTTTGAAGTTACGTACCGTCTGATAGATATTGAGATCAGTGAATGAAGGACCAACATTGCTTAGATTTGTAATCAATATTACAACCTATGACCTTGGCCATTGCAATCACATAATTGAACATCTAGTAGCATAATTTGACTTAAACAAAAATCTAGTAGAAGACAGCTCCAATGCTCTGATAGGGACATTTATTTGTTTTCCCTGCAGGTAAAGAATATTATCTTGAGTTATTGAATGAATTTTTTCTGTAGAGACTGTATTCCACTTCCCCATTGTCAAATTATTGATTTATATGTCAGTATTGAGCCTTCAATTAATAAGCTTTGCCTCATCTCATGGGCATGTCACTACATTAAAGATGTCCTTCATCTTAAAGATGACTCAAGACATTTCAATCATTCAGGATCATATCTGAGTTCAATAGTTTAAATAGCCATCATTTTACAGAGCATGCATTTTCATTTCAGTTTTCAAGCAAGTATTTAGTGTTTATTATTACAAATAGTTGTTTACTATTTCTCACACTTGATCACAGTTCTTCACTTATCACCCTCTTCTTTGTTCTATCCACTTAATGGCTGCTGGTTTAATTCTTAATGCATATCTTTCATTTTGTTCCTTTCATCTTTTTGCTTCTAAAACCTGTTATACTCTATCTTTCCCAATTTTGATGAAAGGTCATAGACCTGTATTGTTAATCCAGATTCTTCCTCTGCGGATATCACCTGACATGTTGAATAGTTTCAATAATATTTGTTTCTGGTTTCCAGTTGCTATTTTTTTCATCATTGACATTTTTCTGTTCTTGAGAAGAACAAATGATTTCCAATTATTTATTTAAGGAAGAACTTCACTGTGCACAATAAAAACTGTTCCTCTGAGATTCACAGCTCTCATCAGAGATTCTAATGAGGAAGAGGTGGGAGGCCAGCCCGAAAGGCTGTCTTTGGATGGTGCATTGCATCTTGTAGTAATGAAGAACTGGAAGTGAAGCATAGTTTCATCCCAACCCAGGAGGCCTAGGAATCACATACACTCAAAAAATGTGCATCATAAATCTACAATTCTTCCATAAGGTACCCATAGAATCTGTGTTTGCTGCCAGTTTCTTTAATTAGAAATAGCTAATAGCTACTGAGTTGATTCTTCCTCAAACACCATCTGTTTCTGCTTAGCTCCATCCTCCTGGAATTCTAGGTGTGTCTTACCTATTCTAACCTATTTCCAAGAAGCACTCTGGGCTGATTGCAGGTGTGCTTTGGGATGAGAAATAACAAATTCTCCAAAAGATGCAAATTTTCCATGCTGAAGCAAATCAAAGAAAGTCCTTGGTCATGGAATTCTTTTATTTGCAATAAATCTTTCTTCAACTTGCCGTACTATTTTTGAATTAGAAACTTCCCATTTTCATGTGTTTTATTTGACCCTGGTATTTTCTTCATCCTACATGTCTCATTCAATTTAACTCTAATGAATTGCATGCATGAAACAGGGAAAACTTGGTAAATAATGTTGTGCTGCTATCATGCAGTCACAGGAAGGGTATGACACAAAAGAGAATTGTGCATCTGCCATGTTCATAGTGACCGAAATGGAGTTATGGAGACTGATCCCACTTTCCAGCACTTGGTCCATAGCCCTGAAGGCTTCAGCTCATCATATACCCTTCCAGAAGCTGTTTGAATTCTACAAGATTATCCATTTCAACTTCATTTAAGAACAGAGTTCTAGATCCTTATTATTTAAATGTTAAAATAAGATGTCTGGAGACTACAAGGAAGATAAATTACATTTATATTGACTTTGGGTAACCCTACTGAAAATGGCACCGATCTTCTTTCCTAAATTCTCCCCCACCCATTAGGCCCTATTCTCTCCTTAAATATACATAGAGCAAAAAGAAGGACCTTGTGCTTTCCCAGTATATATGATGAATAAACTCTTCTCGGGCTTCTAGCCGGGTTAAGATATTGATTACAACCAACATTTTGATGACAAACTCTGCCATCTTCATCAGGGATGATGCCTGGGCATGTCTAGTCCGGGGGTATTTATACCATTGTAGTCCACCTCTCCTGATATGATGAGGACTAACCAATCAGGTTTCTACTCACCCACTTTACTTACAATCAAATTCCAGTTCTTACTTAGAGTGAGACCTTCAGCTTTGTTAAAATTCTTTTCCTCTAGTTTTATTTCAATGGCTTTCTTTATCAGGCTGTCCCAAAAGCCTCTGGCGTGGCACAATAGTTTTGTGCTGTCAAAGTTAATCCTATGGCCATTGCGAATGCAGTGTCCTGATACCACCAATTTCTCAAGTCACGCATTGTGTGGGTCAAAGATGATCTGGGACTTGGGTCAGCTGGCGTTGCAGGATTCTCTACAAATGCAGAGCAGTGTATATTGGCCAGATGGGACGCACGGTAGACACCCACATCAAGGAGCACAGGAGGTGTTTCTGTTTGGGTTACCCGGAGAAATCGGCGGTAGCAGAACACTGCATTCTCAACGGCCATAGGATTGACTTCGAACTCGATTTTAAACAAGGTGAGAGAGTGGAAACATTGATTGGATGAGGACTAACCAATCAGGAGGGACTGACTGCCACTGGACTAGACAAACCCAGGCATCATCCCTGAAGAAGATGGTAGAGTTTGTCATTGAAACATCAGTTATAATCGATACCTTTACCCGGCTAGAAGCCAGAGAAGAGTTTATTCATCAAACATAGAGGAATACTAAAGATAATATGTTAGGCCATTATACACAGATAGATGAGAAATGTAACTTTTCATCTTCAGCCAGACTTAATGTGGTTAGATCAAATACAACAATAATAATTTTATATAAATATAATCAATGTTCTGTTAGCAACCTCAAGATCACAGTGAGATAGTTTCAACTCCCACACTGCAGGTCCAAATGTTCTTACCAAAATGGGTGTCAAGAATTAGTAATGTTGTATAAAATTCTGTTTTCTGGAAAGTGGTGTGCGACTGTGACACTTAGGATTACAATCAGCTGTCAGAGAGGAGAAACATATGTTCTATTTTTCCAGGCTGTGATCTGGTACACACCTACAGGATTGCAAGTATGTGTGCATATTTATACATATTATTAATTAACAACTTTAATTGACCAATAAAAATATCCCCAGATATATCTGCCAAATAGGTACACAAAGGATAATTTAACAGCGAGGTTATTTAGCGTTTATTCATATGCTGATATAATTTTACAATACGACACACTTCTGCAGTAAATGCAGAGGACAATCACTTTAAATCACAGATGAATAGAGAACCCACTGCATTTAAGCAAGTGAGCCTTGAATTCATTTACCAGAAAAGTTGAGAGTTCACTAATGGAGACAGAATGGCTGCTTGATTTGGAATACAGCATTGTTGCAACAGCCATTTGGAGCAGTTACTTTATGTCATTCTGGTTCTGGAAGTCTTTTAAACAGCATACTTTTAGTATGTGCTCTGGGTTTTGTCAGCTTCACGCACATCAAACAGCAAAACACTTAAGAGTATCTCAATTCATAGACATGCTCAACTTCTCTTTATCAGTGTTTGTGCCTTCTTTTCACTTCAGACTCGACAAATAGGCTTCTATTCATTTCAAGAAAATGCAGTGTGTTCAGGAATTGCACTTCCAAGCCAGGATATTTTCAACATTGACATATTGGGCTTGTAGCATTCATAGTAACCCAGAGTCCATAATCTATTGTACAAAAACAGAAGACAGCTTTGATACCTATGCTCAGCTTCTCTGATGGATAACCAGGGCATCCAGGTCATATCTTCAGGATTTGTTCAGCCTGTGGGTGGCTCTTTGTAAACTGATAAGTAAATGAACTCTTCACCCACTAAGGAGAAAAAGAAATTATTCTTGCCATTCTGTTTGCTGCTGGAAAAATCAGTACTGAGAGTTAACATCGTTAATACCGTATTTCCCAACTATGCCTCCTTCCTAAGTGATACATTTTATCAAAAGGGTATCAGGTTAGAATGAATAAATGAAAATAAATAAATCACTGAAATGTAAAGTTATTTCAGGGCTTAACAACGCTGATGCAAGGGTAAAGGTTCTTCTTGCTGGGACGTCAAAACCAGAAGCACAATCTCAAAATAAGAAGGCAATCATTCAGAACTGAGACAAAATAGCTCCTAACCAGAAGGAAGTGAATCGCCCACGAGTCTCCACATATTCCTGCGTCAATATAGCATGTCCACAATGTTGAGCAGAACAATGTGCATCAGCATACAACAAGGAATAACAGCAAATAAACTGCTTCCACACCCATCCCCACCACATGTGCACAAACACTCTCTCTTTCTCTCTTACACACACACACACACACATTCACTCACACAACGTTGTCTCTCTGGCACACACACTTCCTCTCTCTCACACACATAACACCCATTCTCTCACATATACACATTCTCTCCCATACACACATACTTACACACTCAAGCACCCTTTCTCTCTCTCTCTCTCTCACACACACACACACACACACACACACACACACACACACACACACACACACACACACACACACACACACACACACACACACACACACACACACACACACACACACCTTTCACTCATCCCCTGTATTTCTCTTTATTTTATTTTCTGTTTTCTTTTCCTGGAACATTACACTGTCAAGGAAAGTTCTGAAAGATAGCTGCACAATGTCTGGCTGGAACACACTCAATGAATCAGATTGTATGCCCATAGCTAGAATTAAACCTAACCTGTCTTTAGTATAATAGCTTTCCTTTAAAGGAAATGTTCTTCTTACTTCAAAGCAGTGTGCACCGACATCAGATCTATATTTTTGAAATAGTTAGATAATTTTAAAAAATTCTTCTTATTAACAGTTCACTCTAACATTTCTTTAACAATGATCCTGAAAATTAAAATACAATGAATTCCAGCTAATTGGGACACTTTGGGGCAGGACATCTTGGCCCAATTAAATGATTCTCCCAATTAGCCGAAGTTTCATGGAAATAATTAAAAAGCTATATAAAAGACAAACTGAGTAACAAATTATGCATTTAAATGAAATTCAGAACAAATTAGAACACTACCAATAATACTACAAAATTGTGTATTAGTTCCTAACAGTTAACAACAGAGGAATTTATCCAGTGTATGCAATGAACAAAATCACTGCAGCCACTGGGTGCAGAAAATGGACTGCCATTACTCAATGCTATTGATGATTGCATCCTCCAGATCATCATTTTCATTGTAACATTCAAGATGATTGTCAATAACTTCAAATTCTTCATAGCTCCTAACTTCATGAAGTAGTGAAATTGTTTCATTTTTATTCATGGCCGTTTCTGGCATCGCCAAGCCTGAATGCTTGAAACTGCAGTGAGCAAACAGCTCTGAATTGTCTTTGCTTATTTCACGCTAACGCTCAGTGACAAAAATCACTGGTTTATGAACACAAACACACGCAACTGATGCTATTTAAAAACTGTTTGCACTGAGCGGAGTGTAGTGTCTAACAATCACACAAGTGCTAGTCAGAACCTTTTTAGCAACAAATTAAGTAGCATAGTCTCCCAAATAAACAAAGATAATCTCAGAAATTTTCTCAATTAGTTTTTGTTCTTTGAGAGTTATCCCAAATAAGCAGCAGCCCCAGTTAACCAGTGGCCCAATTAACTGGAATCGTCTGCAATGTTTTCTGGAGAAGTGAAAGGAATACTTCCAGATAAGCACCTGCAGCATTATAATGGTAATTCTGTTTGATCTATGATGGCAGGTTACTATATGGCTGACCATAAACAAAGCGACCATCAATCCAAAATGAAAAAAATAATTTAAAAATCATAAAAGGTACTAGATAACAAAACATTGTTTATAATCTGACAACAGAAGTTGAGTAAGTAAACGATGAGAAATCTTTATTTTCTAAACAAATTTGACAGGCCAGAAAAAAGAGCAAGCTAGTTAGAACCCAGGCTATGCCAGGAATGCACTCAGTGGCTATTTTATTTAGTACACCTGCGCAGCTGCTCGTTAATGCAAATATCTAATCAGCCAATCATGTGGCAGCAACTCAATGTATAAAAGCATGCAGGCATGGCAAGAGATTCTGTGGTTGTTCAGAATGAGGAAGACATGTGATCTAAGTGACTTTGACTGCAGAATGATAGTTGGCGCCTGACAGGGTGGTTTGAGTATCTCAGAAACTGCTGATCTCCTGGGATTTTCATGCACAACTGGCTTTAGGGTTTACAGAGAATTATGCAAGAAGCAAAAAACATCTAGGGAGCAGCAATTCTGTGAGCAAAAATGAGAGAGGTCAGAGGAGAATGGCCAGTCTGGTTCAAGCTGACAGGAAGGCAACAGTAACTGACATATCCAGGCGTTACAACAGTGAAGAGCATCTCTGAGTGCAGAGCATATTGAAACTTATAGCGGTTGGGTCACAGCGGCAGACTACCATGAACATACACTCAGCAGCCCTTTTCTTGGGCATAGGAGGTAGATAATAAAGTGGCTGGCAAGTGTGCAATGGGTTTCAACTCCTGGACGCAGAGGCTGGTGGGGTGGTAGATGAGGATAAATGGAATCCTATCCCTGGTGGGAGGAGGGGTAAGAGCAGACTTGCGTGAAATGGAAGAGATGTGGTTGAGGGCAGCATCAGTCACTTTATTTGCTGGGTGAGACATAAATGATAATGAGAGGGCAAGTGGACAGGCTGATTTCCCTCCATCTTGCACTGCAAGTTCGTGTTTATTGTCATCTGACGACATATATACTGTATGCATCTAAATGAAACAACATTTCTCTGGACCATGATACAACCACAAAACATATATCATACCAGCACATAAAACTAACTATTGCCACAAATAAGTCAATAAAATATAAAATGTAATTCGAAGTGCATGTATTATGGTGCACAGGTAAACAGTAAACAGTACAATGAACAGTAAACACCGCGCTGTTCTGGAGGCGAGACCTTGGTAGTGACAGGGTATCATTACTCGCACAGCCCGAGGGAAGAAGCTGTTACCCGGTATGGCAGTCCTAGTTCCGATGTTTCAAATCGTGCATAGGAGGCATTCAGCCTATCAGGAAGGGAGGGGTAGATATCATCGACACACAGGGTGGACTTGTAATCTGTTCTGGTCTGTGTACCTTGCCGCATGCTCTGCTTGTCCCTGGTATCACAAAGGCATCTGTGAATTTTCTGTGGGTACTCTCGCTTTGCCTTCCTGATGGCAGGTAAGAGTGCAGCTCTTGCGGACCGTAGAGTCATCCTATCCCCTGATCTGAAGGCGGGGTCTCGACCCCTGGGCAGTGAGTGGACCTGTGTAGTCAGCTATAGTTTTTGGTTTGCCCTGGCAGTGTAGTGTTGAATGACAGTAACGTCCTCAATGCTTTTTCCTATGTGGTCACTCACCAATTCCGTCTGTCTGTCTGTCTAGGTACCATATCCGATGCGAACATTGGTGACCATGGTTTTCCAGACAGATCTCTCCCTGTTCTTTGGATGACTTCCATCTCCTTGATGTGTAGCCACCCGGCTAGGCTTTTGATGTACATAAGCCGAGGTCTTCCTCTCGGTTTGCTCCCCTCGATCCTTCCAGAGAGTATGAGTTTTTCTAGTTCATCTTTCTGAGTTGTCTTTCTCTTATTGTTGGTATGAGTGATCTAACTGCTTGGGCTCTTCTGAGAACTTCTTCATTTGATGTGTGTGTAGTCCATGATATTTTTAACATTCTCCTGTAGAACCATAATTCAGCTGCTTCAAGTCTCTTTTCCATTGCTGGGGAAATGATTCAGCGTTCACTTCCATAGGTCAGGATAGAATAAATGTAGCACTGCAGTATTCTGTTTTTAGTGTAGATGCTCATCTTTCTGTCTGTTAATATGGTCTTCATTTTCTGGAAAGCTTCTTTCGCCATTGCTGTTCTGTATTTGATATCTGTGTTGCACCTGCCATTATTTGTTATTTGGCTGCCAAAATATCTGAATTTGTTGACTTGTTTGATGCTTGTATTTCCGATCTTGATCACACATTGTGGGATGTTTGTTTTTCTGGAGATGACCATGCTTTCTGTTTTCTTGCTATTGATTGAAAGGCCTCTGCGATTACTTTCTGCTGTAGTTCTTGAAGTTTTCTTTCTGAGTCAGCTATTAATAAGATGTCATCAGCATATCTGATGTTATTTATATTGTTACTGATTCCGTAGGTTCATTAATATTGACGTGATGATCATAGGGAGCCACCCCCCCCCCCCCCGAATATGATCCAGTCCATGCTTTCAAGACAGTCCTGTATCACTGATGTGGCACCTTCTGGCCAGGTCCTGATCTCCTGGTAAACTGGTTTAACTTGTTTAACTAGTGGTCTGTATGCAGGGATTAGCAAAATAGATATGTGATCTAAGTACCTGAGGTGAGGGTGGAGGTGGGCGCAGCCTTTAAGGTCCACAAATGTTGGTATAGGGGCCCCATGTGCAACCTAGGCACCAAGGGTTCAGATGACGACGACAAATGTTGGTATAACCCTAATATAAGTCTAATATATTCTCTCCTCTGGTTGCAAAGTTGACAAGCTGGTAGAACTTTGTCAGAATGTTTTCAAGTTGGAATGATTGAAGTCAGTGAAGAAACCATCAGGGAGAGGGGCTTTGAGGTTGCGGGTGGTGCCACAGGGCTACTACAGCACTACCACAGAGGCATGTAAAGAGCAGCAATCACAATGGCAGTGAGATCCCTTGGCAAGCAGAACAGCCTGCACCTTACCATTGAAAACTTTAACCGTGGTGAGTAGTGGGACATTAGTACCGAAGCATTCATACGCCAGCTCTTACTGACGTAGGCACACAGATCTCCTCCGTAGGTCTTACTGGGTAACTCAGCATTTCTGCCCACCCACATGAGATTGGTCTTTCTAGCTGGATGGCTGTGTCTTGAATAGTGTCCTGGAGCCACGTTTCTGTCAGGATGAGTGTACAGCAATCCCTCATCTCTCAACGGTTCAGACGCAGACACAAGCAATCCATTTGATTTGAGAGTGATTGAACATTAGTGAGTAGAAGCGTCTGGAATGCAGACCTGTAGGGATCTGATTTCTGTCTCGCTTGAGTACCAGCCCACTTCTGTTTCCTCACACACCACTTACAATGTCCGATGTCCACTTCCACGAGTAACTGTTGGAGTGCGGTGCGGAGTGAGGGCCCCATTCCACATGTAAGGCCGTAATTGTACTATGCTTCATTATCCTACATGCTAGTGAGTTAGACATGCAGATTTTAGTGTTCTTTATGATCAGCAGCGTTTTTCATCATAGAAAAGATGAACAGGACAAGAAATTTCACTGTTGATTGTAGCTGGAGAGGCCACTGCAACCACGTTCACTGCCATTTTGTGAGATCTTAATACCAAAGAATAATAATACCAAATACTTAAATCATAACACCAAATATTTAATACCACCAAAACACTCAACAGCCTTCATCCTATTATTGGCAAATCATTTCCCTGAGCTTTGCACCACTTCACCTCCCCTCCATCTGAATTTTCATTCACATCTCCAAACATACCCTCCCGAGTTTGCTATTCATTCCCATATTTTTCTCACCCTTGTATAATGTGGCAAGGGACTTGTTCTGCATTAATGGTTCCCCCATTACTTACAGCTGTACTTGATAGAACACATTTCTACAGTGACTTTGCATTCTTAGTGAGTGCTTAGGCCCTCATCCAAACATGTCTTCAAATCATTTTAGCCACTGAAAGCTTTTAGTTCACCATCTGTAATACTGTTAACTTTCTCTATTTCCTCCACTAAGAATGGATGAAAGATAATACTCTACTACCCCAAGAATGAAAATTACCTTCTCTACATCTGTACCATTGTCATTGTGGAGCAATCATGACAGCATATGTCCTGAGGCATTCTGTTTGGATGCTCAATATTCATGTTTATAATTGGATCTGTCAGTTGACATACACAATGATATGTAACTTTATGTATCATTGCGTATGTCAAATAACATAGGTGGTGCAGTCGCAGTTGAATCGGCACAAGAGGTCTCACGCATTAGCAAAGACAAATCGAAATACGGCAGATACAAGTGGAGTAGCTATTGTTGGAGTGAATCCGTGTTGGAGTGGGTAGGCTTTGGCTCTTTAGGTTTGGGCAAGGTAAGTATCTGGTAAGTTCCTTCTTCGCTCTTCCTTCTTCCTCTGTTAGTACATAGTTAGAGCAGCAAGAATGGTTCCAGGGGCCATGTTTTGTTCTTTGTGTGCATTGTGGGAATTCTGGAAGACCTCCAGACTCCCAGATAACCACATCTGCTCCAAGCTGCAGCTCCTCAGAGAACAAGCTAAGGAACTGGAGCTGCAGCTCGATAACCTTCTGCTCACAGGAGAAATTGAGGAGATGAAAGATAGGACCTCTAAGAGGCTAGTCAACCCCAAGATGCAGGAGGGGTAATGAAAATAGGTGACTGTTAGGAGAGGAAAGTGAGGTGGGCAGCCAGTGCAGAATACAACTGTGGCTATTACCCTCAATAATAAGTGTGCCATTTTGGATGCTGGTGAGGGGTCAGCCTACCACGGGGAGGAAACACCAACTGAGTCTCTGGTACTGAGGTTCAGAAGAGAAGTGAGAAGAAGAGGACTGCAGTAGTAATAGGGGATTCCATAATTAGAGGAGTAGACACAAGATTCTATGGACAGAATAGAGACACGCTAGGGTCAAGGATGTCTTAGATCAGGTCTACTGCATTCTAAAGGGGAGGATGAGCAGCTAGGAGTCTTTGTACACATTGGCACCAATGACATAGGAAGTAAAAGCAAGGAGGTCCTGAAAGAGAAACCAAGGAGCTACCTAGAAAGCTGAAAAGCCGGACCTCCAGGGTAGCAATCCCTAAATTGCCGTCTGTACCATGGGCCAGTGAGGGTAGGAATAGGATGATTTGGCAGATGATTTTGCAGGGTTGAGAAACTGGTGCAGCGGATAGGGATTCAGGTTTCTCAATCATTGAGATCGCTTCTGGCGAAGGAATGACCTATACAAAAGAGACCAATAACTTTGCAAGCAGGTTTGTTAGAGCTGTTGGGGAGAGTTTTGACTGGGGCATGGGTACTGGAGTGATAGAGCTGAAGGTAGAGCTGTTGATTTACAAGCAGAGTCAATGTGTAGTGAGACTGCTAGGAAGGACAGGCAAGACAATTGCAGTCATTGGGACAAATTGCAATGTAAAATGGGGATAAAATTGAAAAGGGTGTTGGATACACTATTGAAGGTTCTATACTTGAATGCACACAGTATACGGGATGAAGTGGATGATCTTTTTATGCAGTTAGAGATTGGCAGGTATGACATTGTGGGCATCACTGAGTCGAGGCTGCCAAAAGATTAACATCCAAAGGTATACATTTTATCAAAAGGACAGGTGGGTAGGCAGAGGTGGTGGCATGGCTCAGTTGCTAAATTATGAAATGAAATCCCTAAAGAAAGAAGTGATCGGAAGATGTAGATTATTTGTGGGTAGAGTTAAGAAACTGTAAGTGTAAAAAGGCCTTGGTGGGAGTTATATACAGGCCTCCAAAAAGTAACCAGGCTGTGGGCTAAGATATTTCGAGGGGAGATAGAAAAGGCTTCTCAAAAGGACAATATTATGATAGTCATAGGGAATCTCAATGTGTAGACAGATTAGGAAAATCAGATTGGTGTTAATTTTGAATTCAGGGGATCAGCTATTCTAGATTGGGTCTTGTGTAATGAACCAGATTTTATTTGGGTTCTTAGCATAAAGGAACCCTTAGGAGGCAGTAATCACAATATGAGAGAATACATCCTGCAAATTAAGAGAGAAAAGCTAAAGTCATATGCATCAGTATTACAGTGGAGTAAAAGCATGAGAGAGGAGCTGGGAAAAGTTGACCGGAAGGGGCACTAGCAGGTGTGACAGCAGGGCAGCATCAGCTGGAGGGTTTCCGAAGCAATTTGGAAGGTGCAGGATAGATACATCACAAAGGAGAAGTGTTCTAAAGGCAGGAGGACACAACCATAGCTGATAAGGGAATCACAGCCAACATAAAAGCAAAAGAGAGGACATATAATAGAGCAGAGATCAGTGGGAAGATAGAGGATTGGAAATTTTTTAAGAACCAACAGAAGGCAAATTAAAAAAAAACACAAGGGTGGAAAAGATGGAATATGATGTCAAACTAGCCAATAATATCAAAATAATGTCAAAAGATTTCTAAGATATATAAAGAGTAAAAGAGAAGTGAGAGTAGATATTAGACCACTGGAAAATGATGTTGGAGAGATAGTAATAGGGGACACAGACATGGTAAATAAACTGAATAAATACTTTACATCAATCTTCACTGTGGAAGACAGCAGCAGTACATCAGAAGTTCAAGAGTGTCAGGGGGCAGAAGTAAGTGCTTTTGGTATTACTAGGGAGAAAGTGTTTGGGAGACTGAAAGGTCTGAAGATAGATAGATCTTCTGGTCTAGATGGACTACACCCTAGCATTCTGAAAGAGGTAAATGAAGAGGTTGTGGAGACATTACTAAAGATCTTTGAAGAATCATTAGATTCTGGAATAGTTCTGGAGCTTTGGAAAATTGAAAATGTCACTCCACTCCAAGAAAGGAAAGAGGTGGAAGAAAGGAAATCATGGGCCATTTAGCTTGACCTCAGTGATTGGGAAGATGCTGGTGTCAATTGTTAAGGATGTGGTTTTGGAGTACTTGGAGGCACATGACCAAATAGGCCAAGTCAGCATGGTTTCCTTAAAGGAAAATCTTACCTGACAAATCTGTTAGAATTATTTGAAGAAATAACAAGCAGGATAGTCAAAGGAGAGTTGGTTGATGTGTACTTGGATTTTCAGAAGGCCTTTGACAAGATTCCGCACATGAGGCTACCTAACAAGCTGAGAGCCTGTGGTATTAGAGGAAAGATTCTAACATGAATAGAGCATTGGCTGATTGGCAGGAGACAAAAAGTGGGAATAAAGGGAGCCTTTTCTGGTTGGCTGCCAGTGTCTAGTCGCGTTCCAGAGGGGTCGGTGATGGGTCCGATTCTTTTTACGTTGTATGTCAATGATTTGGATGACGGAATTGATGGCTTAGTGGCCAGGTTTGTGGATAATCTGAAGATAGTGGAGGGGCAGATAATGTTGAGGAAGCAGGGAGGCTTCAGAAGGGCTTGAACAGATTAGAAGAACGAGCAATTAAGAAGCAGATGGAATATAGTGTCAGCTATGGTCATGCACTTTGGTAGAAGGAAGAAAAGCGTAGATTACTTTCTAAATGAGAAGAAAATTCAAAAATCTGGGTGAAAAAGGACTTAGGAGTCCTCGTGCAGGATTCCCTAAAGGTTAATTTGCAGGGTGAGTCAGTGGTGAGGAAGACAAATGCAACGTTAGCATTCATCTTGAGAGACTAGAATATAAAAGCATACATTTAACGCTGAGGCTTTGTAAGATGCTGGTTAGGCCTCATTTGGAGTATTGTGAGCAGTTTTAGGCCCTTTATTTAAGAAAAGATGTGCTGACATTGGAGATGGTTCAGAGGAAATTCATGATAATGATTACAGGAATGAAAGGCTGAAGTTTGATGGCTCTGGGCCTTTATTTGCTGGAATTTCAAAGAATATGGGGGCATCTCATTGAAACCTATAAAATGTTGGAAACCTAGATAGAATGGATATGGAGAGGATTTTTCCTAAGTGGGGGAGTCTTGGACCAGAGGGCACAGCCTCAGAATAGAGGGGCATCCATTTAGAAATGAGATGAGGAGGAATGTTATTAGCCAGATGGTGGTGAATCTGTGGAATTTGTTGCCACAAGCAACTATGGAGGCCAAGTCATTGGGTGTATTTAAGGCAGAAGTCCATAGGTTCTTGATTAGTCAGGGGCTGAAACATTATGGGAAAAAGGCAGGAGAATGGGTTCGAGTGGGAATTGAACCAGCCATGATGAAATTTGGAGCTGACTCAATGGGCCAAATGGCCTAATTCCGCTCTGATGTCTTATGGTCTTATAACTTTACATTCTTACGAAGTTGAGAAGGTTCAGCTATCTCTGAATACTCTGACAAATTTCTGTTGGTGTAATGCTGGAAGTATCCTGTGGTTACACCATGGGCCGCTATGGCAATTTCAATATGGAGGGGTGTAAGAAGCTACAGAGAATAGAGGACTCTGCCCAATACATCAGTGGTACATTCCTCCCCACTGTTGGTATTATCTGCAGGTGGTACTGCCTCAAGAGGACAACATCTATCATCAAGGATCCACACCATCTGTGCCATGCCATCTTCTCACAGCTACCATTGAGCAGGAGGTGTTGACACCTGAATTCACACATCACCAGCTTCAAGAATAGCTGCTTCCCTTCAACCATTCACCTTGTGAACCAACAAGCACAATTCTAATCACTAGTTTTAGCAAGACTGTGAACACTTCGATCAGTTTGCACTAAAACGGACCCTGCTTTATTTTTGCTCTAATTGTGTTCCTTCTTGTAAAATATTGTACTTAATTTATGTATTATATCCTTTTACACCAAAAAAAAGAGAAAGCATAAACATCACAATCTGATGTTCTTAATTGCTCATGAGTTATGAATGCCTGAAGGATTTAAATCCACAGTTACAGAAATTTTATTTTATTTCAAGAAATCTGTGCATAGTTAAACCAAGTACAACTAATTCATTGTAAAATCAGAGAAACACTGCCTGTGGTAATGAAGTTTTGGTAACCTTATGCTACTTGAGTCTATGTTTCCTCTATGGTACTGTGCTGTTTTGTAGCATTCCTCCAATCTGCAGTGGGAAATTCCATTTGTCAACTAGCTGAGGGAAGAAAGGAAGTAACGTTAATATACTTATCCCAGCATCTCCATTCCTTTAGGATTTCCTCCTATTTTCTTATTGCTTCTGATCCTTCACAGCTTATTATAGCTCTTCCTTTTCCAACTAACTAACCTACTAGTTAGTTCCAAAGGGTTTCCTCTTGATAAAATTCAAATAACTGTTTCTGTCAAGAGAAAAGAAAATTAATTCAAGAGCGTTTTTTTTCAGTGAGCCAGCTTTTAAAAAACATTTATCCACCTCTGACTTAGACATATAGTTTACTTTATGCAAATCCTCTGAGAACAACCTGATAAAGCCCAAGCTAACATTCAAACTAATCTGCAGGTAATTTGACTTTGATTCTTTCAACATGGGAAAAATTAATAAGGAATTATGAAAATGAGAATGAGTTTGTCCGTAGGAATGCCTTTCTGGCAAACATTTCAGAGAAACACCTCACAAATATTTTTCAAGGATAATAAAACAAGGAATTACAACAGTTTAACTCCTTAATTATTTATTTTATGTTTGTTACGTTTTTACCAAGAGAATCTCAACTCAAAGTTTTGAACAAACTCTACTGAGGTAACGGGAGTTCTTTCTGCCAGATTCCCTTTTCTCTTCTATAATTAGTAGTGTCTTTTGCTGTGTATAAACAAATACAGTTCACTAATATAACCTAAATAAATCACATTTGCAGTTTTATGGGTTGGTATACTCCATAATCCAGAAATGATGATCATGATGTTACCCCATAAAAACAGTCATGTGGAGCAACACTTCAGATGCTCATATTTTTGCTGTTCTTCCAAACTTTTATTACTTGATTGTGGTCACTATTCACTTTCACTGTGAAAAATAGTCATCAATCACCAAAATTCTTTCCCAGACCAACTTCAGTCTTTAATAGTAGCTAAATAAAATCTTCAATAAATATCTATTTAAAAAGTTAATAGTGATTTTCATGATGAATACATCACTGTGGTAAAACTACAATGGATTTTCAATAGGATGATTTTTTAATACAGTAGACACACTGATTAGAGAGGTACTTGTCTGCATGGGTATTTACAGGCCAAATGGCCTGATTCTGTGTTGTTTGACTCCAACTCTATCACTGGCACCAGATCCATAACTTCTGAAGGATGATTTGTAAAGAAAACTAATTTGATCTTTATTTTATCGGCTTTTAAAATAAAACAACAAAACCAGAGGAGAAAATCACTTGACATTTGAGGGAAGAATAAAAATCACGGATTTCAAAGCTTTAGCTATTTAAAATTGCACGTTACCACCTGTGAGGAAAGGACTATTGCCTGCAAAGGTACTCGCTGTCAATGTTAAATCTATGCAAATATCCAACAGTAGTAAGGTATTTTCTTTTTTAAAAAAAATCAGTATGAGGTATTTCCTTTTTGTTGGGCAAAATGAAGTTCCTCAGCAGACAGTGGAGCCTTATCAATTTCCACTTAATGCACGGTACTGTTATGTTTTGCAACTCTGAAACATAAAGATAATAGAAAGGAAAAAGGAGAATGCATCTTAGATTCATTTTTACTTTAAGTGAGGCACTCTTATCACGTGATGGAGTGATAATGTATGCCATTTGCACACTTTTACATAGAAGGCATAATAAATTATTTAAACAAAGAAGAATGCTTATTCAAACAATATATTTACAATATTACTCAAATATTAATATAATATTAAATACACAACAGTCCCCCCTGCTTAGCTATAAACTCCAAATTAATATGGAATGCATCTCAACTTACATACATATGATATATATGTTATCAAATAATACAGCTTTATACAACTATAATATAGATATCCACAGCAAGTGAGACTTGTGACTGTGGAACAGTCTCAGGCTCTAAAGCCTTCTTCTTGGTGGTAGGGGTTGGAGTTGCCCCTGGGACTGTAAGAATTGGTTCTGACAGATCTGGGCATCTTCTCCTTTTCTCAGTTTTTCTCTTTGGATCTACTTTGACCTTTGCTTCTCACCTTGTCCCAGTTTCTTTCTCTTTATCTTGCTCTGTTTCTTTCTGTCTGCCTTTCTCTTTAACGTCTTTCTCATTCTTATCACATTTTCTTTCTTTCTTCTAGATTCTTGTATCTCTGACTTTAGGTTTTCATTTATCCTCTTCCATCTCCTCTTTCTTTTCCTTTTTCTTCTTTCTAGGATGTGCATCTTGATCTTGGGAAGGTGCATTTAGGTCAATGAAGTATTCTATTATTAATCCTTCTATTGCTTCCTTTACAATCTATTCTCTCCTCTTGGTTTCCTCATCTGCAATGTTATCTAACAAATCTTCAGTTTATGTATCTCCATTGACTCCTTTCTTTTTGGCCTTCTATTCATCCAGCTGGGCTTTGGTCTTTGCATCTACTTTTACAAGTGGCTTTTTGTCTCCCACTTGAAGTTCATGCAATAACCTTGATGCACACAGAGTAGTTTCTGTTTCTTTATACTCACAAAAGCCAAATGCTTGCAACTTCCCTGAAGCTCCTTGAACGCTCTTCCAACTTAAGTAACAGCCTGATTAATTTTTCAGAATCTTTCTCAGATACTTTGCCTACAAAAACTGTTGTTGTTGGACCTCTGCTTTTGTCAGCTATTTTTATACAGAAATGTCCTGTTATGGATATTGACCATTTAGTAAATTATATTGTTTGAATTCCTTACTTGCAGGATTAATCACCCTTCACCAGAGAGATTGTTGGATCTCTGTTATTTTTCTGATCCTTAGGGTTCCTCCAGGGGTCAAGAATGACAAGGAGTTTTAATTCTCAATAATCATTTATTTCAAAGTTTAAACAAACATACAAATACCAAGCAAACTAAGTGAAGAGCTGAGAAGCAAAGGAATGAAAACCAAAGAAGGCAAATATAAAAAAGATGGCACTCAGAATCAGGTTTATTATCACCAGCATGTGACGTGAAATTTGTTAACTTAGCATCAGCAGTTCAATGCAATACATAATCTAGCAGAGAGAGAAAAATAATAATAATAAATAAAATTTTAAAAATGGTAATAAATAAACAAGTAAATCAATTACATATATTGAACAGATTTTTTAAAAAAGTTCAAAGATATACAGAGATACTGTATATTTAAATAAAAAGTGAGGTTGTGTCAAAAGATTCAATGTCCATTCAGGAATTGGATGGTAGAGGGGAAGAAGCTGTTCCTGAATTGCTGAGTGTGTGCCTTCAGGCTTCTATACCTCCTACCTGATGGTCAACCGTGAGAAAAGGGCATGCCCTGGGTGTTGGAGGTCCTTAATAATGGACGCTACCTTTCTGAGACACTGCTCCTGAAAGATGTCCTGGGTACTTTGTAGGCTAGATTCCAAGATGGAGCTAACTAGATTTACAATCTTCTGCAACTTCTTTCGGTCCTGTGCACCCCCCCCCCCCCCCATACCAGACAGTGATGCAGCCTGTCAGAATGCTCTCCATGGTACAACTATAGAAGTTTTTGGGTGCATTTGTTGACATACCAAATCTTTTCAAACTCCTAATAAAGTATAGCCACTGTGTTGCCTTCTTTATAATTATATTGATATGTTGGGTCCAGGTTAGATCCTCAGAGATCATGACACCCAGGAACTTGAAACTGCTCATTCTCCCCACTTCTGATCCCTCGATGAGGATTGGTATGTGCTCCTTCATCTTACCCTTCCTGAAGTCTACAATCAGTTCTTTCATCTTACTGATGTTGAGTGCCAGGTTGTTGCTGCGACACCACTCCACTATTTGGCACATCTCAATCCTGTACACCCCTCCCGTCACCACCTGAGATTTTATCAACAATGGTTGTATCGTCAGCAAATTTATAGATGGTATTTGAGCTATGCCTAGCCAGACAGTCATGTGTATATAGAGAGTAGAGCAATGGGCTAAGCACACACCCCTGAGGTGTGCCAGTGTTGATCGTCAGTGAGAAAGATATGTTATCACCAACCCGCAGAGACTGTGGTCTTCCGGTTAGAAGGTCGAGGATCCATTTGCAGAAGGAAGTACAGAGGCCCAGGTTTTGAAACTTCTCAATCAAGATTGTGGGAATAATGGTATTAAGTGCTGAACTATAGTCAGTGAGCACCTTGGAAAAATCCTTCACCTTTTATAATCCAGATAACAGATAAACTACAAATGATTAAACTCGCAAACATGAGGAAATCTGCAGATGCTGGAAATTCAAGCAACACACGCAACATGCTGGTGGAACGCAGCAGGCCAGGCAGCATCTATAGGAAGAAGTACAGTCGACATTTTGGGCCAAGACCCTTCATCAGGACGGTCTCAGCCCGAAATGTTGACTGTACTTTTTCCTATAGATGCTGCCTGGCCTGCTGCATTCCACCAACATTTTGTGTGCGTTAAGTGATTAAACTACAACTTTAGTCATATATTAATTCATCTAATATCTTATAAAAAGTATTTAAAGAGAGTGGTTTCGAACAAGATGTTAAAAGTGAATAGTAACTTCAAGCTGATACTTTGCAGTTAGTAAAGCAATTGTCCCTTAGTTATTGGGTGTATTTCACATCCTTCCATTAATCCTATCTCATCTCTCTCTGGCATCCTCTATTGTGTAAGGGGATGCTACATTTAAAAACATTTTCTTTCTAAAAAAAAATCTCACTAGAGACCTCACTCTACTGGCATTAGTACTTACTGCTGCAGTCATCCCAGCCTATCTCATCTGTAGTAAACAAGGGTATCTCCAGGAATCTCACTTCAAAGGTCTCACTTGACTACATGTGCCCCAGGCTATGTTTGCCTGGATATCATCTTTGACCCTTTCCTTAACGCAGCATCTACAAAGGAGAGTAATTAGCTATATTTGGACAAGTATCCCTGTACAGATGGACAATGGGAAAAAAAATATGTGGCAAACATGCCAAAGGCTGTGGACCAGTAAAAGGCAGGGAACCAGCAAATGTTAGGTGTACTTGTCACAGTCAGAAGATACAATTCAATGTCTTTGCCAGGATTACGATTAGCCTTTTTTTTAGGGAAGAAAAATAATGTCTGATAGGCCAGTTTCAATGTAAAAATTCAAAAGAAATGGACATTAAACTGAGAGAAAATGATTCATCTGTAAATCGTACTGTGTGGTCTGAAATAGCTAACTAGAGTGGACAGGTAAAAGGTGGCTCTTTGATGGGTTCATGGAAATAGTATTCAAAGGTAAGTTTGGTGAGGAGTGAGTGCTGTTGATACAGTCAACAATTATAAGATTTGAGTACAGTGAATGAAAAGAGTCAAGAAATGAAGAAGAATTCAGGAATCATTCTTGGTTTCCATATTGATTCTAATCTATTCGACAATTCTTCATCTCACGTTCTCAATAATTATTGTTTATTTATTTATTATTATTTGAGGAAATGAATCCCAAAAGCAAATCCCAGTATACAAGTCTAAAGATGAACAAAACAATTGTTACTCTAGATCTGATGCAGCAGAAAAACACAATAAGATAAAGAACACAACAATTTAAAAAATATATAAATACATAAGATAGCTTATGTAGGTAGATTGATTGTATGTCCATAAAGAGATGCTAGGCACAAGAGTATCTGTACATAAGGTATCTTTGATAGGAAATGATAATGTAGTGGTAATTGGGGGTGTGGATAGGTGTGTTAATGGGTGGAGGTGTTGATCATCTTCCCTGCTTGGGGAAAGTAACTGATTTAGAGTCTGGTGGTCCTGGCATGGATGCTACGTAGTGTCTTCCTTCAGTTGAACAAGCATCGAAAATGGATGGTGCAGGGAGATTGAAATGGGGTTGGAAGGTTAGTAATTGATGTACCCTGTTGAAAGGTATGGGCAGCAGTGCAGAAATTCAAAGAAATTCAAGCTGTCATTATACTGGAAAGCATTTTTATTTCTATCAATTTATTTGCTTTTTGCTCCCATCTGAAATACGATGATTTGGTCATTCTAATTAAGCACAAGCTTAAAATGATCCTACACCAATTCCCAATATCAGTTTTTACTGTCCCTTCAGTAAGATTTTCATCAGCTCTTGGAAACCCAGCACAATGGTTTATTACAAAATACTTGCCTGGCCAACAGCCATAGGGTTGGCAAAGATTCCATGAATTGAAAAAAATCTACCAAATTAGATCTGCCAGTCATATTCAGTCCTAATTTGCTGTTGCAGAGATAAAGATATATGAAACAGAAAAAAGAGCATCCACTTAAGTGCTGCAATTAATAATGGTCTTCTTTTTACCTCATTGTTACTTTTCCTTGAATCCCGATATTTCCAAAACTGAGTTCATCTTTATCTTGAACATACTATGCAACCAAGCCTCCAGTGTCCTTGTGGGGAGAGAATTCCAAAGCTTCTCCACTCTCTGGGTGAAGAAACTTTTTCTTATCTCAGTCCCAAAAGGCTAACCGCTTGCTCTGAAGGTGCTTCTAATTGCTAGCTGCATTTAAATATTAAAATTATATCTCATCATTTGCAACCTACACTGTTTTTTGACTTCTCTGTCAAAATAGATCATCACAGTTTTTCCAAATTAGTGTCATCCGCCATGCTGTCACTCATTCCCTTATCTTGTCTCTCTCCCCTCAAATTTCTCTGCAATCTCTTTACTCCTCACTCTGCTCCTAAGCTTTGTATTATTGACAAAACTTTTTGTTTAGCTCTGTTATTCTTCCCACAAAAGTAGTCTGACCTGATTTGCATATATTATCGTGTATCCAAGTGACTTGGATATACTACATCCCATCAATAAATCATTGATAATGATTTATGAACCTTAAAGTCCCAAAATCAATCCTTGCATTACCCCATTGGTCACAGCCTACCAGTCCAAAACTGACCCATTTATTCTTATTTACTCTTCACTCTCTATTAGCAAAGCCTCAGTCCACACCAACATATTACCTCCAATCACGTGTGCTCAAATTTTGATGGAAAACTTCTTGTGTCTTAGCTGATTAAAGGCGTTGAATCTATTAGTCAGAACTCAACTTTCTGGATTAAGATTTCAATGTGATGACATTGAAATTTGCTGTAAATATGCATATATCATGCTTTAGTGAGAGACAGAGAGTTCCTGAATCTTCATTGAGCAGAGCAATCGAATTGTACATCTCCAAATCCAATCAAACTGAAATAATTGAGCAAGAATTGTGAGCAAACAGTAGAATTGTGTGGAAAAACATGTGTGTCAGACAATTCCATGATTATCACTTGATTAGAACACATCTGACTGCCTATGCAAGCTTTCAGGTAGCTGGGAAAAGTTGACTTCAAATATAGGGAGCATTCTCATTTGACCTCCACAGTTAAAACAACTTTATTGCTATCTTATTTGAAATTACTTTAATAGACTATATCTGTTGTTCATAATGATTACGTGTGTCTAACTGAAGAAGTAAGAACTCCAGCTACTGAAAAATATCTATTCACCAGACGAGTAAATCACAGCCAATTTGAACAAGAAGTTTAATCCTCGTCGATGTTCCTGCCTCTGTTGGACAAATTGATACCATCATCCTGAATGCAATTGATTAAATTAACACAAATTAAGTTTCAAACAGGATTTTTCTGGTCCCAACAAGCTAAACTAACATAGCATCTAAATAGCTTTTCTTTGGAAAGTCTCAATCTATTACATAGCACAACAAAAATTTCCCAGATTAACTCTGTGCATATAACTTCCATACACAAAATAGTCATAAAATGCCAAAGAATAAAAGATAATTCTCTTACACTGGGGAAAAGGAATATAGTAAAACTGGTCTGTATTTAGAGTTCCAGGAAATTACACCTGTTGATCTTGAGGAAGGTCTTCCCACAAAGTTCCAATGATATCTGTGCCAAGAACGCTCCCTTTCTCAATGTCTACTGTTTAGGGAATCCGGGTAGCATACTCTGTAATTTTCTCATATTCCCTAAAAACAGAAAAGCAGGCGATTTGGCCCCTCAACTCTGTGTCGAATATCTAAGTCATCCCATTGATCCTATTCCCCAACTTAATTCCCTAGAAAGTATTCTCTCACACATCCAAACCAAATTCCCACTCACCTGCCTCCAGGTCAATATATAAAATACGAACTGCTACAGGACCTTAACAGATCGAGCAGGTCTATGGAGGGAAATGGACAGTTGACATTTTGGGTAGAAGCTCTTCAGCTGGGTTGGTCCATTGTTGATTGTTTTATTTCCCTCATCAGATGCTGCTTGATCTGCTGAGTTTCTCCAGCAGTTCGATTTTTGCTCAGATTCTAGAAACTGCAGTCTCTTCTGTCTCTGTAATTTACAATGACTAACTAATCTACTAACCGGCACACCCCTGGGATAAGTGAGGAAACTGGATCACACTCACAAGGTTACAGAGCAAATGTGTAAACTCAATGCAGACAGCTGGAGCTGTGAGACTGCACCACTACACCACTGATGTTATTGAGTTTGCTAATCAGCCAGTAAGGGATCACACAGAATGCATAGCAGGAAGGAAAAGGCACTGGTTTTAATATTTAACACTGTCAATTCTAATTGAAGATTCTAGCATGCACAATGATCAAACGGATCTGAAATGCCACTTTTATACTTTCACATTCAATATGGAGGAATTACAATATACTTTGTACATAAAATTATGTTTCGTGCCACATACTTTGCATAAGGGTTATTATGACTTAATAGACATATGTAAACTATCTTAGATTCTATTGCAGAAGGCATAATTTTCAGAATATAGAGCAAGACTGGGTCAAATTGAGCTTAAGTTCGCATCACATCTAGAAACTACAAGCACAACACAAGAGGAGAACCTAATCATTGCCAGCAAATTCAAGGTTTTCACATTAAGTTATGCAGCAACAGGAATACCACAGTTGCTATCCAGCTCAGTGTAATGATGGCAAGTGTTGCTGGCTTCATCATCATTGCCATATCAAAATCTGGACCATAGGTTCTGCATTTTGCTTTGAAGAAAGCTGACTCAGCCTCTTACTAAATATAGCTATTAGAGACTGATTATGACTTTAATAACTCTGATTAACTGCCATTACTTCATTAAAATAAAACACATTTAATCTCACAAATAATTAACTTCACTTAAAAATAGGCCACTTGATACAGTTAATGCACTTGTCCCACTCTCATCAGGGAAGAGACCATGTAGTATCCACATTAGTATCTCCAGACTCGTAAAGAGCTCCTTTCCCCAAGCAGTGAGACTGATCAGCACCTCCACCTACTAACCCACCACCACTACTTTGTCATTTCCTGTCTGTCACCATAGGTGAAGACACTCCTGTACCCAGCATCACTTTATGGACATACAATCAATGTACTGTATGTTATCTAATGTTTTTATATTTATTGTGTTTTTTTATTATTATGTTCTTTACCTTATTGTGTTTTTTTGTGCAGAATCGGATCCAGAGTACCAATTATTTCATTCTCCTTTACACTTGTGTACTGGAAATGACATTAAATAATCTTAAGTTTTGAATGTTTTTCTCAATTCAACATAAAATACTGAAACTTTGCCAATAGTTGAACTGATGTTACTGTCATCTGAAACAAACAACTTTGAAATGTTTTGCTTCTGAAAAAAATATACTTTTATTGTGCTTAACTGAAGTTTGACATCCATTTTAATAAATGGGATATGTTTTTCTATTTTTATGTTAGGGAAAAATATGCATCTCATAACATCTTCCCTATCATTTTTCCCTTTATCCTAAAATATGTACACAAATAGAAGGTGTTCCTGGTTTTATTTTGGAATAAATCTACTAAAGTTAGGAAAGAACACTGGGCACTTATTCCTTGAGTTTAGAAGAATGAGAAAGTATCCCATTGAAACATGCAAAATTCTTACAGACTTAGAAAAAGTAGATGTAGGAATGATACTCTTATAAATGAGATGTGTAGAACAAGAGGTCTGAGTTTCAAATTAACAAGGTATGTATTCAGAAATAAAAGATATTTCTTCACCAGAAAGTCTTGAGACTCTAGGAAACCCTACCAAAGAGGCTCCATCACTGACAGATTTTTGGATATTAAGAAAATCATTGGAAAGGAAGTGCCACTGAGATAAAAGATTACCCACTATCCTATTGAGTGAAGAGACACAATTGGCTAAATAGCTTACAGCTGACTCTTTTTCTTATGAGTCATGCATCAAACACAAACATACAGCAAATGGCAGAATAAGATCTGTTACTACAACTTAGCATTGGACAATGTGTTCAATTTGCAAATCAGGTCATAATGAATGTAAATCATATGGCTCAAATTTACTTCCAATTTTACTATTTTATTAGTGAACAGCAAAACCAGTGGGAGGTGAAATGTGAACTAAACAACTGACAGCTGATGCACTTCGAAAGGATGATTTCATTCCTGAATTTTCAGTCCTTGAATTAACAAAAAAAGGAGGAAGTCTGTTTTACCCCAAAGAACACCCAAAAAAAATCTGACTTGAAATTTCCTTCTTTGCAGAAAAGGAGGGTAATAAAATTCAGGGACACATCTGTGTTCTAATGCTTTCTATTATACTGCTGATTTAAGGCAGTATGAGGTCCACCTGCTACCATTTAATACTTTGGTTCCTGAAAATATGAACACCAACTGCTCCATCTAACCTATCATCCCACTGCCAAACTAGTTTAAGCCCTAAGCAACACACAAAAAGCTGGAGGAACTCAGGAGGTCAGGCAGCATCTATGGAAGAGAGTAAACAGTCAACATTTTGGGGCCAAGACCTTTCTTCAGGACTGAGAAGGAAGGAGGAAGGAGGAAGATTTCAGAATAAAAAAGTGGAGGTGGGGCATGGGGGGGGGGGTGAAGAGGCATACTGGAAGATGATAGGTGAAGCCACGTGGGTGGGAAAGGTCAAGGGCTGGAAAAGAATGAATTAGATAGGAGAGGAGAGTGGACAATAGGAGAATGGGAAGGAGGAGAGGACAGAAGGGGAAGAAGTGAAAGGTCAGTGTGGTGAGCAAAGGAAGGTGGGGGAAGGGGTGGAATTTGTCTGCCGAGAAGGGGTTGGAGGGTACCTAGATGGAATATAAGGTGTTGCTCCTGCACCCTGAGGGTGGCCTCACCTTGGTACAAGTGCTCAACAAAGCAGTCCCCAATTTACAATAGGTCTCACCAGTGCAGAGGAGGCCGCAGGGTGGATCGCTTCGTCGAGCACCTCTGCACCATCCGCCATATGTGTGACTTTCCGGTGGCCAAAAATTTTAATACCCATTCCCATTCCTATATGTGGCATCCTCTTGTGCCATCTCTTGCAATCCTTTCAAGGGGAGAGTAGTAAAGAAATAGAGTCATAGACTCGCAGAACACTACAGCACAGTAACAGGCCCTGCAGCCCATCTAGTCTGTGCCCATCCATAATTCTGTCTATTCCCATCGACCTGCTCCTAGACCTCGGCCCTCCATACCCCTCCCATCCATATGTCTATTGAAATTTCTCTTAAATGTTGAAATAAAACCCACATCCACCACTTCTACACTCTCACCGTCCTCTGAGTGTAGAAGCTCCCCCTCATGTTCCCCTTAAACATTTCAGCTTTCACCTTTAACCCAGACCTCCGGTTCTAGTCTCACCAAATCCCAGAGGAAAAAGCCTGTTTGTATTTATCTGTACCCCTCATAATTATGTACACTTCTATTAAATCTCCTCTCGCTCTTCTAGGTTCTAGGGAATAAAGTCTCCTAATCTATTCAACCTTTCCTTATAACTCAGGTCCTCTAACCCTGGCAACATTCTTGTAAAGTTTCTTTGCACTCTTTTAGTCTTATTGACATCTTTCTTGTCGGCAGCTGAGCAAAACTGCACACAGTACTCCAAATTAGGCCTCACCAACATCTTATACAACTTCAACATAACATCCCAACTCCTGGATTCAACATTTGGATTTATGAAGGCCAATGTGCAAAACTTTTTTCTAAAACAACCTTACCTAACTATGATGCCACTTTCAAGGAATTATAGATCTGTATTCTCAGATACCCCTATTTTACCACACTCCTTACTGTCCTAAGGATCAACAATTCTTATCCAGGATTGCCCTCCCAAAGTGCAACACCACACACTTGTCTGCCATTCTTCAAGCTGCTCCAGATCTCACTCCCAGCTTTGAAGGTCTTCTCCACTGTCTACTACTCCTCCAATCTTGGTGTCATTTGCAAATTTGCTGATTCAGTTTACCACATTATCATCCAGATTGTTGAAATAGATGACAAACAACAATGGAACCTGCACCGATCTCTGTGCCACACCACTAGTCACAGGTCTCCAGTCTGAGAGGCAACCATCTACTACCATTCTCTGACTTCTTTCCCAAAGCCAATGACTCATCCAACTTACTACCTCATCTTAAATGCTAAGTGACTGAGCCTTCTTGGCCATCTCCCATGTAGACATTGTCAAAGGCCTTTCCAAAGTCCATTAGATGATATCCACTGCCTTCATCAACTTCCCTGGTAATTTCCTCAAAAAACAATATAAGATTGGTTAGACACACCTACCACTATCCAGGCCATATGCCTATCCCTAATCAGTCCCTGTCTATCCAAATACTTACATATCCAGTGTCCCTTAGAATAACTTACCCACTAGTGATATCAGGTTCAATAACCTATAATTTCTTGTCTTATTCTTAGAGCATTCTTAAACCATAGGACCATATGATGTAGGCACTGAATTAAGACATCTGGCTTGTCAAGTCTGCTCTGCCGTTCAGTCATTGTTGATCCTTCTTTCCCCTCCTCAGACATACGCCCCGGCCTTCTCCCCAGAACCTTTATGCTGTGTCCAATCAAGAACCTGTCAATCTCTGACTTAAATACACCAAATGAACTGGCCTCTACAGCTGTCTGTGGTAACAAATTCCACAAAGTCATTCCCCTCTGGCTAAGGAAATTTCTCTGCATCTCTGTTTTAAATGTATGCCTGTCTATCCTGAGGCTGTGCCCTCTTGTCCTAAATTCTCCCACCATGGGAAACATCCTTTCCACATCTACTCTGTCCAGGCCTTTCAACATTTGAAAGGGTTCAATAAGAGCCCCCCTTCATCCTTCTAAATTCCAGTGACTACAGGACCAGAACCATAAAATGTTCCTCGTATGATAACCCTTTCATTCCTGGAATCATCCTTGTGAACCTGCGCTGAACACTCTCCAAGACCAGCACATCTTTTCTTAGATGAGGAGCCCAAAACTGTTCTCAAGGTGAGGCCTCACCTGTGCCTTATAAAGCCTCAGCATCACATCTCTGCTCTTGTATTCTAGACCACTTGAAATGAAAGCTAACATTGTATCTGCCTTCCTCACCACCAACTCAACCTGCAAGTTCAGGGTGCTCTGCACAAGGACTTCTAAGTCCCTTTGCATCTCAGATTTTTGGATTTTCTCCCCGTTTAGAAAATAGTCTGCACATTTATTTCTACTAGGAAAGTACATGATCATGCATTTTCCAACATTATATTTCATTTGCCACTTTCTCCTAATCTGTCTAAATCCTTATGCAGCCTACCTGTTTCCTCAGCACTCCCTGCCCCTCCACCAATCTTTGTATAATCTGCAAACTTGGCAACAAAGCCATCTATTACATCATCTAAATCATTTATATACAACATAAAAAGAGGTCCCAACACTAACCCCTGCAGAACACCACTAATCTCTGACAGCTAACCAGAAAAAGATCCTTTTATTCCCACTCGCTGCCTCCTACCAATCAGCCAATGCTCTAACCATGCCAGTAACTTTCCTGTAATACCATGGGCTCTTAACTTGGTAAGCAGCCTCATGTGTGACACTTTGTCAAAGGCCTTCTGAAAATCCAAATATACAACATCAACTGCATCCACTTTATCTTATAATTTCCTCAGAGAATTCAAACGGGTTCATCAGGCAAGGTTTTCCCTTTAGGAAACCAAGCAAACTTTGACCTATCTTGTCCTGTGAAACCAAGTACTGCATAACCTCATCCTTAACCGTTGACTCCAACATCTTCCCAATCACTGAGATCAGGCTAACTGGTCTATAAATTATTTCCTGTTGCCTCCCTCCTTTCTTAAAGAGTGAAGTGGCATTTGCAATTTTCCAGTCCTCTGCCACCATGCTAAGGTCCAAAGATTTTTGAAAGAACATTACTAATGCCTCCACAATTTCTCTGCTACATCTTTCAGAACCCTCAGATGCAGTTCATCGGGTTTGGGTGACTTAAGTACTTTTAGGACTTACAGCTTTTTGAACACCATCTTTGTAATAGTAACTGCATTCACTTCTCTTCCCTCACACTCTTCACGATCTGGCACACTGTTAATATCTTCCACAGTGAAGACTGATGCAAAAGACTCATTTATTCCATATGCCATCTTCTTGTCCCTTGTTATTATTTCTCCTGCTTCATTTTCTAGCATTCCTATATCCACTCTTATTTCTCTTTTATTTTTTAAATACTAGAAAAAGCCTTTACTATCCACTTTGATATTGTTTGCTAGCTTGCTTTCATATTTCATCTTTTCCCTCTTAATGACTCTTTTAGTTGCTCTCTGTAGGTATTTAAAAGCTTCCCAATCTTCTAGCTTCCCATCATTTTTTTGCTTTGTTGTATGCCCTCTCTTATGCTTTTACTTCCCTTGTCAGCCATGGCATGGTTGTACTATTTGGCCATTTGAGTATTTCTTCATTTTTGGAATACATCTATCCTGTACTAAATCCTCAGTTTTCCCAGAAACTCAAGCCATTACTGCTGTGCTGATATCCCTGACAGCATTTTCTTTTACTTTACTTTGGCTAACTCCTCTCTCATACCACTGTAATTTCCTTTACTCCACTGAAATACTGTTATGTCAGACTTTACTTTCTTCCTATCAAATTTCAAGTTGAACCCAGTCATATTGTGATCACTGCCTCCAAAGAGTTCTTTTACCTTAAGCTTCCTAATCACTTCCGATTCTTTACATAACACCCAATCCAGTATAGCTGATCCCCTAATAGGCTCAAAGACAAACTGCTCTAAAGAAGCTGTCAACAAATATACTCTCTTGAGATCCATTACCAACCTTATTTTCCCCATCAACCTGCATGTTGAAATCTCTCATGACATTGTCCTTTTGACATGCCTTTTCTATTTCCTGTAATCTGTGAGAGGCCTGTGTATAATTTCCAACAGGATCCTTTTACCCTTGCAGTTTCTTAACTCAACCCACAAGGATTCAACATGTTCCAATCCTATGATACATCTTTCTACTGATTTGACGCCATTCTTTACCAGCAGAGCCACACCACCCCCTCTGGCTACTTTCCTATCCCTCTGATACAACGTGTAACCTTGGACATTCAGCTCCCAACCATCCTTCAGCCATGATTCAGTGATGGCCACAACATCATACTTGACAATCTGTATTAGTGCAACAAGATCATCCACCTCACTCCTTATATTCCGTGCACTGAGATGTATCACTTTGAGTACTGTATTTACCACCCGTTTTGATTCTGCATCCCTAATGCACTGATACTTATCCTGCTGGCCGCAATTTTGTCCTAGCATCTGCCTAAACAACGGAACAACATTAGCTATCCTCCATTCATCTGGCACCTCACCTGTGGCAAAGGACATTTTAAGTATCGCTGCTAGGGCCCCTGTAATTTTTGTATTAGCCTCCCACAGGTTCCAAGGGAACACCTTGTCAAGCTTTGTGGATTTAACCATCCAAGACATCAAACACTTCCTCCTCTGAGTTTGTAGTCCCTGACCTCACTGCTACTTTGCCTCAATTCAGTAGACTCTGTGCCATGCATAGATGACCACTCTGATCTTTCACAGGAACAATTTTGTCCTATGCTATCCCTTTGCTCTTAATATATCTGTAGAAGCCCTTGGGATTCTCCTTCACTTTGTCTACTAGAGAAACTTGTGCTTTCTTTTAGCCCACTTGATTTCCTTCTAACCTGTTCTCTTGCACTTCTTATACCCCTCAAGTACCTCATTTGCTCCTATCTGCCTATACCTGCTGTGCACCTCCTTTTTCTTAACAAGGAACTCAATATCTCTCGAAAACCATTGTTCCCTAAACCTGTTATCTTTGTCTTTTATTCTGACAGGAACTTACAAACTCCACACTCTCAAAATTTCACAAACTCCCACTTACTAAGTAAACCTGTGCCAGAAAACAACCTGGCCTAATCCACAGTTGACAGGTCCTTTCTGATACCATCAGAATAGGCCTTTCTTCAATTTAGAACCTCAACCCAAGGAACAGATTTATACTTTTCTATAATTATCTTGAAACTAATGGCATTATGATCACTAGATGCAAAGTGTTCCCCTACACAAACTTCAGTCACCTGCCCTGTCTCTTTCCCAAATAGGAGATCCAGTATGGCACTCTCTCTACTTGGAACCTCTATATACTGATGAAGGAATGTTTCCTGAACACATTTGACAAATTCTATCCCATCCAGCACTTTTACAGAACTGGAGCCCTGTCAACATGTGGAAAGTTAAAATCACATACTATCACAACCTTATGTTTCTTGCAACAGTCTGCGATCTCTCTACAAAATTACTCCTCTAAATCCTATGGGCTGGTGGATAGTCTGTAATGTAATCCCATTTGTTACGAACCCCGTAACTGGGTGTCTTACCAGCAAAAATAAGAGTAGCCGTTGAAGTCTGATGATACTATTTTTAACAGTATTTATTAGTAAAAGTACACAAAAATAATATCAATGCAAATATACAGATAATATACATCATCAATACTAAACCTAAAAGTGTGGGTATAATAATAATCAATAAGAAATAAGCTCTATCGTTGTCTAGGGGATAATGAATTGTCCGATGGAAATATAAAGTTCAGTTCAGTTCATACAGGCTGCAGTCGTTGTTGATCACTGTGTTGCAATTGTTGGAGAGAGAGAGTGAGAGAGAGAGAGAGAGAGAGAGAGAGAGAGAGAGAGAGAGAGAGAGAGAGAGAGAGAGAGAGAGAGAGAGAGAGAGAGAGAGAGAGAGAGAGAGAGAGAGAGAGAAACTTGCCGACTTTCCTTGTATGATCTTGATCCGTCTCCGTCCTTTAGCTAGACCGTTCCGTGGAGGACTCATCACCCAGGCAAGGGTGGACACACACACAAGCCCCCACCATTCTCATAGCGTCTCTCCTGGTGCGTCTGAGGGGTGTTCCCCAGACCCTACTTTTATCCTCACTCACGGGGTCTCAGGTGTCAATCAGGTTGGGATGATGCAATCCCTCAACCAGACCACTCTGGCTGCCCCCTGAGGGGTTTCAATGAATAGTACAATACTCAATACACAATTCCTCCTTCAAGAGACAATAGCAGTAATCTCTCTCTTTGTCAATAGGAGACATTCCACCTTGTGTATTCTGGCATTGTCTCTCTCTCATTTCCTGGGTATCAGACCTGAAATAATAGTGATCTTGCGATTCTCAAAAAGGGGGGGGGGGGCAGGCATTGGCGATTCTGTACCCTTCTGCCCATCAGAGTTGCTCCTCATTCGTAACACATTAATGTGGTGAACCCTTTCTTATTCCTCAGTTCCATCCATGTAGCCTCAATAGAGGACCTCTCCTGTCTGACCTGTCTGAGTACTGCTGTGACATTTTCCTTGACTAGCAATGCCACTTCTCCCACTTTAATCTCTCCCGCTCGATCAGGTCTAAAGTAATGAACCCCTAGAACACTGAGCTGCTGGTCCTGCCCTTCCTTGCAATCAAGTCTCATCAATGGCCACAATGTCATAATTTCATGTGCTTGTCTTGCCCTAAGCTTATCCACCTTTCTTACAAAACTCCTTGCATTGAAATATACACAACGCAAAACATTGGTCCCACCATGCTCAGTCTTTGGATTCCTGACTTCATATGTATGCTCAACAGTATCTTTCCCCACTCCACTCTCTGGTCTGGCACTCTGATTCCCATTCCCCTGGAACTCTAGTTTAACACTCTCCCTCCCCCATGCTGCACTAACAGAACTTGCCACAAGGATATTAGTCCCCCTTCAGTTCAGGTACAAACCATCCCTTCTGTACATATCCCAATTTCCCTGGAAGATTGTGCTGCACAAAACAAAAAAAGATAGTAGTTATTATATTTCAGGGCATGGGGAAAAGTTCAGTGATATGTAGTGAATACATGATATAACATACACAACTTTTGTCTCCTTGTTCTGAAATTTGGTCTCTGATTCAACAGAGCTGAAATTTGGAAGTGGAGTTCAATGTGCATATACTGTTAATATTGTGCATTTAGAGTCTATGACCAAGGATGGTTTTCTAATTTTCTGAAAATTCTAAAGCTTTATAAAGAAGTCAGCTTTGACAAAATGAATTACCTGCTGAATGCGTTTTGAAATGTAAACTGCATTTGCATTCGAAACCTTTCAAATCCAGAAACAACCAATGGATCTTTAAATGTCAAGTATTCAACTGACGGATTAGACTGCAGGACAATAGTGAGGCAAATCTAGGTTTACATTGACTAAAATTTTCTATTAACCAGACATGAATCTTTGGCGTTTTGAATACTCCAAGACAATTTAAGTCAAAGTCAAACATCGAAAAAATGTAAAACTTTTCCTGACAATAAAAAATAGTACAAAAGCTTCTAGAATCTGAAGGTTAACAATTGTTTTGCGTATAGGCACTCAAGCCTATTAAGTGTTCTTCTTTCTTCAGTTGGCTCAGTAACAATTGTACTGAAATGTGCACATTGACCTTAGCTGGCCTTTAACAGAGTTTTTTGTTTTACACCCACTTAACTGTTTCTTCATTATCATCTAACCATGTTGGTTGTGAAAATGAAAGTGAGTCCCCTCCCTGGGGTGAGCTGTATATGATAAATTCTAAAACTCAGCACAGTAGCAACTGTCTGTCTGAATGGGCAGGAAGGTCATTGGAAACGTCCACCTTCGCCAGTAAAGGCAAGGTTTATCTTCATTATGCCCTGCAGTGCCAGGGGACTTAATGGGCTGGGCTCCTATCAGGAAACCCATAGGTTGAGATCCTGGAAAAGAAAGTGCCTTCCGTTGGGGAACTGAAGCTGAACTCAGAGGAAGTGCAGTAAGATACTGCATCCTCTACTAAAACATTCAAATTTCATTCTACACAGTGAAGTCATTTCTTTAAAAAGGAATAAAGGGCACGCGAGTGCTTAATTATTTAATGCTTCACAGTGTGTACTCATCACCTTCTGAAACCTCAAATAAATTAGCAGCACAGTTAAATCTTATAAAATTATGGGCAAAATGAGCTGGTAATATCAGAATTGCATGAATTCTGTGCATTATTAACTTGAAGCTGACAATACATTACATAAAGCCGTTCTATGTGGTAAATCAAACGTTTGAATCTGTTAAGTCTGCAATGTATCTTTTGGAGCTGAAATGCACACAGAAACCCTAACTTAGCATGTTTTGTGAAGATTTTGTCTAATTAATGCAGTTTTGAAATTTAACCTGTATAGTTATAGATAATATTCAGAAGTTATAAAGACGTTTTCAAAAAGAGGGAAAATCTCATTTCATCTGTGTTCCATTGAAAATACTGATGATCTTTTACTGAATTCCCAAGTCACTTAAATATGCAATGGCACTATAAATGTCATTGATATATATGTGTGTTTACACAAGTTACAATTTACTCAAAAGTCTATCAGTATAGATATGCAGAGCTGTCGTCTTCTTACACTATTAGTAGTTATTCTTAAATGTCAAGATAAATAACATTGAAAATGTTGACTTTAGGAATAGCTGTACCATTATGTACTCTGATCCTTTAAAATAATATCAGAACACACATAACCCACACTGGTGGTGATTAAGACATGAACATTGCAAAAACTATTAAGCATTGTCAATGGCAAAGTGCAAGCACTTGCCATTAATCCATTGTTTTCTGTTGCCTGTCTCTTCATTAGCTAATTTTCCTCTAAGTGTTTTTTATCATTTATTTTCTCTGATGCCATTCATTCTTGTTCTGTCTGGTCCATTTTCATCTTCCTGGTGTGAACACCGAGATATATAGCTGTGAAATGGCCCTTCAAGTCATTAACAATTCCACCTCTTCACAACATAAATATTAATAATGTATTTGATGGGTTTGCAGAAAGTAAAATCAGCTCAGAAGTGTTCTATAAAAATCACTCCTACAGACCCACAAGGATTTTGTGTTGAGAATTTTTGTGCCATTAATGGCATGAACAAATCAAGAACAATAAACTTGTGCATGTAGTGTAGTTTATTGTAGATGCACTGTTGCTAACAGGATTTGTTCATTATCCTTGATGCACAATGATGTTAAGAATTGGGACGATATCAGCCTTCTCCTAGTACTAGGCCCAAAACTCAATCATGGCAACATCCATTTACCATCAAACTCCTACAGAAATTGGGGAGAATAAAATTAAAACCCATATGCTCAAGTGCTATTTTAACATGACTTTGAGATATACGCAGAGTCTCTCTGATTATGTTGCACTGTAACAGGTTAACATGTAAAAATCAGAGCCACAAGTATATAGACAAGATAACCAACCATTCCCCCTCACCCCCACCTCACAGAGATGGTATTGCAAGAAAAACACCAAGTTCATTGTCTGCATCAACCATGCATACAACCGGTGTTGAGGTGGTTCCAAATATCCAGCTCCAATATTGTAATTCACTAGTGGCAAGGAGTACAGTTTGACTGCAATGGGTCATATAGAAGACAAATTTAGCTTGGGAAATTAAGATGGTATAGACTGGGCTCCAAAGTTTTCAAGGCAAAATCTGTAAAACAAATACTTAATTTGTCTTTGTCTTCACAGGAAACCTTTGGTAAATTGTGGAGAACCACAGGTCCAGAGTGAAGATGGTGTTGTGGCCCCACTCAGCCAGATTTTCAGTCTCCCTCCTATATGCTGATTTGTCACCACCTTTGATTTGGCAAATCATAGTGGTGTCAACAGCAAACTTAAATATGGCATTGGAGCTGTGCATAGCCTCACAAACACAAGTATAAAGCAAGTACAACAGGCACACAGCCTTGTGGTGCATCTGTGTTAATGGAGATTAGAGTCATACAGACATAGAGCAAAGAAATAGGCCAGTCAGCCATCTAGTCCTTCCTGAAACCATTTAAGCTGCTTACTCCCATTGACCTGCATGAGGACCATAGTCCTCCATATCCCTACTATCCATGTTACTTATCAAAACTTCTCTTAAATAATGAAATTGAGCTTGCATGTACCACTCGTACTTCAAGCTCATTCCACACTCTTATGACCTTTTGACTGAAGAAGTTCTCCCCTCATGTTCCCCTTAAATTTCTCACCTTTTACCCTTAACCCAAGACCCCTGGTTGTAGTTCCACACAACCTCAGTGGAAAAAGTCTGCTTGCATAAACCCTATCTATACCCCTCATAATTTTGTATAATTCTATCAAATCTCCTCTCAATCTTATACATACAGTCCTAACCTATTCAAGCTTTCCTTATAACTCAAGCTGTCCAGACCGGCAAAATCTTTGTAAATTTTCTCTGCACTTTTTCAACCTAGTTTACATCTTTCCTGTAAATAGGTGACCAAAACTGCACACAATGCTCCAAAATTGTGGAGGAGATGTTGTTGCCAATCCTAACTGATAAGAGTTCGCAGATGAGGAAATCAAAGATCCAATTTCACAAGAAGATATTGAAGTCAAGTTCTTGAAGCTTATCAATTAGTTTTGAAGGGATGTTAGTATTGAATGCCAAGCTGTGGTTGATAAAGAGCATACTGATGTATGGACCTTTGCTGTCCAGACTTTCCAGAGCTGAGTGAGGAGCCAATGAAATGGCATCTGCTGTTGATCTGTTGAGTCAGGATGTGAACTGGAGAAGATGCAAGTCATTTCTCAAGCAGGAGTTGATGTGCTTCATCACCAATCTCTCAAAGCAGATCATTACAGTGGATGAAAATGTTACTGGATGATAGTCATTAAGACAGGTTACCATGCTTTTCTTGGGCACTGGTATAATTGATGCCTGCTTGAAGCAGGTGGGTAGCTCAGACTAACAAAACAAGAGGTTAAAGATATCAGTGAACATTTCAGCCAGTTGATAAACAGATCTTCAGTACCCAGCCAGGTACCCCATCTGGGCTGAATGATTAGGGGACTAGAGATTGGTTTGTCAGGTACTTCAGTCGAATGACTTGTTCACAGACAACATGGCTAAAAACCATGCCTCTCCTCTTTCTCTCACATCTCTTGCTGATCTTTTATTTCCTCCTACTGAACCTCTGGAAACTGGCCACATTAGGACTGTGAATTTGTGCAGCACGCTGTTGCAAGGGAGTGACTGGGGACTAACCCAAGTGCAGGACATAGACATGGAGACAGGGCCGAGAGGCGCTAGCACAGTCGCAAGCGTGGAACAGATAACGAAGGGAGTCTTGACTTGGAGACAAGGTTTACGTAGAATATCCAGGGAATGGAGCGGAGCTTAGAACTAACAGTCCTAAGGGATCAGGAAACGTGGTTTATGCATACTAGAATCGACCAATGAACTGGTGACCCATGACTGTGCCGCCAGAGTTCTTATCCTATATTCTCTAATGGGAGAACCAGGTGTGTTGTAATTAATTAAACTAGCAGCAAATGGGGATCAGGTGACGGGAATTAAGGCACCATCGAGGAGGTAGGAGAGAGATGGGGGATAGCCAGATGGGACAATGACACATGCAATCGAACCACACTGAAATCCCCATAAAACGTTCTTGGATTCATCACAGCATCACCATAAATCTTGCACCATTTTTTAATTGTTTCAGCACGTCTTCTTCAGAGAAGCAATAATACTGTCATGGTTATTCACATCCTAGGCCTCTTCCTCAAATTTTGCAAAGTTCACTTTCTAAACACAGCAGCAGCCATGCATAAAAGCAAAGAGACATGCATAAACTTCCAACTAGTATTGATTGGTTTAGCTTTTGGTCATAAATGGGAGTCGGTTTTCACGTCTTAAAATGTAAAAGAAAAGCAGTAATCAGCTTGAAGTTAGAAACAGAGCTTTGCATACAAGTTCTGTATATACAATAGCAGAAGTTCTGGTAGTGAGAAGTAGGCTGTAACTCACTGCACCTGGTTTATTGCTTCTCAAGAGCGCAATGTAAGACAATGGGTTATTTAATTTGGCTTGTTTCAAAAGAGAACAGCTGACTAAGTTGCTTAGTTCAAGGAAGCTTACAGACTGGATGGATAAAATCAAAAAACTGATCTATTAATGTTTGAAGGCTTATGTATTCAAGGAATTAATTTCACAGCATTAAGTGTAAATAGCTGAAATCTATGTCTCCAAAAAGCTTCTGGACCTTCTGTGTAAACGTCATATATGTTTGAAGTCACCCAAATGGAAGAATAAGGGTATAAATGTAAAGAGCAGTTCAGGCTTATCAAGAAAAGGTAAGGAACAACAAAAAACCTGAAAGAAATACGGGGTGAACTAGAGTCCATTCATTTAGCTTCTGTGTTTGTCTGGATCATTGGTTTGTCTTTTGTAGTTCATAGGAATTATGTTTTAGAAATCTTTCATATTTTAGGAATGTTTTTGCGTTTTGTTTTAGAAATGGTTTGTAATTTGGAAATGTTTAAGATAAAAATGTTCTGTGAGTATTAAATGTGTTTTAAGAATGTTGTTTGGATTTAAATGTGCACCACTGAAAATAAATAGACTGCATTTTAATCTAGTTTGTTAGCTGGAAGTATCTTCTCCTTCATAGGGACAGGGGACCCACCACTCGAACAGTGAGTATTGGCAGCTAAATGCGCCATGTTAAATAAACAGGGAAGTAAACTGGTCTTTGAAGATTGAGTAGTTACAATATGATCTGCCTTTAGTGAGAGTACTCACGGCTATTCATATCTGATTGGGTTTAAGGTCTTCATGTGAGTTTAGAACTTCACGATCAGCAAACCCAATACCATCACAATGCAACAGTTGCTTTAGCACTTCAGAAAAATATCATGGAATCTTCCCATCAAGAGAGCAACAAATGCAACTGCATAGTAGAGTATTAGAATGTATAAAATATGTTAAATGAATTAACTTACAGAAACTCTTAAAACTTTTTGATTGAATAATATTCAATGCATACAGTACGTATTTTGTCATGTCAGATTCAGTTACTGTTAGCACTAGATGGATTATTTTTACTGATTTAAGGTCAACATTGGTTAGTCTTTCTGATGTTGAATGTTAAATTTAAAAGTAACTATTAAACCATCAAAAATAACAGGCAGTATAAATATATCAATATTAGAAGGAAAGAGTTCAGTTTTAACAAGTGTTAAAATATCTGTTCAATTCCATGTTATAAAATTAATTTATTGGAATTTCACTTATATCACAGCAGAAGAAAAAATTGTAAGTTTAATGTGGGCTTATAATAGCTGAGGTACTTGTCAACTGTATTTAGCTTAAGTGCTCCAACAAAAGTATGCCAGACTGGATTTCCACTACATATATCAGAGGCTTATAACACATGGAAAAGGAACTAAGGTTTTTTTTCACTGGATATAGATGAAAAATCAAACAGTAAATCTTTAAACTATACTTATATATTAAAGCATTACTTCTTTTTATTTCATCCATAAAAAGTTGATAGTTTCTTGGACATTGTTCCAAAAGTGCCTCCCACCATTTGCTACATCTCGTATTTATTGATAATTCTTCACATGTTCAGCTGAGCAATATTCTTCATAACAAATGCCATTTCAATTCTTCTTATTTTTCTTTTAACACTTTGATGGTCATACTGTATTTTCCAGCATGTGTGATTCAAATTGAAGAGGAACAAGAATCTCTGAGCACCTAAGATAGGGCAACAAAACTAACTCCAGCACTCCAAATGAGTACTGAGACCCACTGAGCAGAGGGTGAATCTGTGACTTGCTGATTATTATAAATTCCCGTTGTTCATTTGTTGGGGCATCAGGAACTTCGTTTGCAGAATTTTTAATAATATTGTATGAACTAGGTTGAATAAACTCCAGATAGAACTGATCAATCTACAAACTGCACAGATTAAAACAAAATACGCATGATCTTTTAAATGCGAAATGATGTTGGGATTTCACTTTTATCATTATATCGTCTCTTAAAGGTTAATGTACACATTGGGAATAAACACCAGAAAATCTTAAAATAATTCAAATAAGAATGGTTAATAGGTACCAGAAATTTATATTAAACCACATTGATATTTTTCTGTTAAGTGTTTTGCTTAAGTGAATTGTAACTTATAAACCCTTTAACATTATAATACTCAAAGTGTGGAATTGTGTTATATTTGAAGTGTTAAAAACTGTTTAATGTCATAATACTCAGTGCATAGTTATATTATGTTTGAAGTGTTTCCATCCCGATACTGTTCACTGTTGGCACTGATTCTGTCACTAATGAACCATAAATACCTGGTGCAATGAGAGAAAATTGCATTTAATGGTATTAATAAATGGCCACTGAACTTCAATTGGGCTATTATTGAATTGCTTCTCCTACAGCTCTGCAGGCTAAGAAAGCAAAGCTCCAATATTTGTTTACCCCTTTATTTCCCTGGTCTCTCAGAATCCCTGCCCTTTGGTAGCACAAAATTTCTGTCAGTGACCCACGTACAGTATATCCTGGGAACTGACTACATATTAAAGGTGGCCACTTTTTTCAAACAGGCAGATGTTAAAGCTGTTCGTCTTGACCCAGATGTCAATGTCAGAAGAAAAAGGATATTAAGCAATCCAATGCTATTTTCAGATGTACTTCATAAAATTAGTTCCCTTCAAATTAAAATATATAATTTTTGAATCAGTTAACATGAGGGCTCTTTTCTTTATACAACATTCCTCCCACTTTGCTGTGGCTCTGATGTAAATGTTTATGCTTTCTCACTTTCTTGTCAGTGATCAAACAATCTCATAAATGGCTGATATTAACATTTTTTCCTAAATAGGCAAATCAAGCTGCAAAGATATCATCAAACCTTTAGCGAAATTTCATTTAATGTCTGAATTGAAAGTCTCCCTGGTTTCTCAACCTACCTATCATGGTGGAAGGAAGAACTGGGCCTGAAAAGTTGAGTTAATCTATGTCACTGTTGTCTTCTTATTGGACAAGAAGAGCAACATAGTCTTTGAATCCCCTAGTCGAAACAGTAGACTCATGTCCTCCAGGCACCCAAGTACTCTCCACTCACAGAGACTTATTGATGCTCCACAGTTATTCACCTACTTGGGTAAAAGAAATCTTTCTTTAGAGTCCTGCCACAGAAATTGCCATTCTTGCTAGTTAGTGCTCTCCTGAGTTTGAGGCTGACTTTAGGAATTAAACCTCCCAGGCCTCATCCTACAAAGGGTCTGAGGGTTCACTCTCCATTGCAGACTCCTGCATAAAGATCAGGTATAGTACTCTCCTCAGCCAGACAGTTCCCCAAACCACGGGCTATATTTTAGAAGCAAACAAATTGTCCCTTCACATACAGTGGATAAGGAGTAAAACTCAAGCCAGTGGTTTGAATACAAGGAATGAGTTATGGCATGATCAATCACACTAATGTAAAGGCTGCACTGCAGACTGGCACAGGACCAGCTCATTACATATGGTAATTACAGAAATTATACTTTCAGTACCCAGCTCTTTCAGAATAAAATAAGTATGCTGGAGGACTTCTTTTTTTTCCAATCAGTAAATGTTTGAAAAATGGCCTGCAGCAACCTAGTGTGGGCGAAAAATGTTGCTGTCCTTTTATAACTACGTTCCTAATTTACATTTCTAACAAAATATAGTAGGTTCAGAGAGTGAGAGGAACATGTAATTCATTTCATAAGGGATCATGAGCTCTGAAGACTGAGCAAATGAAAGTATTGTTGTCAAGGTATTGCTCTGCTGTTCCTCTACTGTAATGCATTCATATAGCAATCAGTTGGTGTTACATCTGCATACCTACAAAGAACTAATAATGCCACATTTCAATAAGGTAAATGGTTACTGTGGTTGACATCTCCACTAGTGTTCTAACAGATAGATTTAAGTAACTGCGCGCAAAGAAATAAGCTCCGCTATACAAGTACTTGACACAGCAAATTCATCTGGGCATTTTTCTTGTGGAACCTTCAATACTTGAAGGACTATATGTTCATTGCACCGTGTTTTCCTGTGAGGTATAGTGGATTGTAAATACACAGAAATAAATATGTGTGAAAACTAACGTACGCTCATTTCTAGCATGCTGTCCTGCACTGCTGAGGAGTCATTTTTGTTTAGAATAATATAGAGAAGATATTAAATTTCCCTGAAATCTAGTAGCTTCTGAGGTTATTATTATCACAGCAGAAAGAAGATAATAATTGAACTTTAATTTCGGTCAGCAAATTTTCCATGGAATTAAGGTGATGAACAAAGCATTACAACTTTGTTCTTGTAGATTGTAATGTCCTTTCAATCTTTAGTCCCTCTTCAGCAATATCCTCCATGTATTAGCAATAATGATGAATATTTACATAATTTAAAAAATCTGTAAAGCAGATTATTAAGCACTTGTAATGTATTCACATCATTCTTTAAGGTGAATATATACTAAGCGAGATATTTTGATTAAAGATGATTAAATTCTTTTTTTAAATCTTGTAATTGGATTCATAGTTCAGTTCTTATGCTTGATTCTTTGATCTTTTACACTGGAAGTAGTTAGTGATCATGGGTGGGAAGTGTGTTGGAAGAGGTAGAGAAGGTAGGGACTGATTTAAGGTTAGGAAATCTAGACAACCGATCTAAAGAATTTAACTATACAACTCCTTTTGAGAAAGGTACCTGATTGATGGTCAGGAAGCCACTTGGGGTGAGAAGACTGGAGTTTAGTCTGAACCAGGTAGGGAGGAGTAAAAGAGTTAGTGGGGTGAAAAGATCTTGAACTCTGAAGAGCAGGTGATGCTAAAGGCTCTAATTCATGAGGATGCTGTCCAGATAGCATATTGAGATAATGGCAGAGGTACCTGGTAAGATTAGAGATCCCAGCTCTTGTAAGGAAGGGTTCCAACTGTGGTGGGAGAGTGATGAAGAGCAGTCATGAGTAAAATCCAAACAAGGTATCAACATACCTCAGAAAACTAAATATCTTGTTACTATGGTTTCCATGATCACAGGATATGTTTATAACATATCTTTTATTAATAACCTTCTCAGACCTACTGCCTGCTAGTGTTATTCTTAATCCTTTTCCTTGTGTTTCTCTTTATAATTTTCATTCAGCATCCTCCTTAAGAAGGGCCTCAGTCCAGCAGCCTTGGAGTGTGGGGTTAACATTCACAAAGTCTTTGCTTCCGACTGTGATATTTCACTTTCACCTCCTCCTCCACCCTCGGATCATCTGCCTTGCTCAAGACAAGTGATGTGACGTAATGGAGAGTGACAGAGAAAAACAGAATGATGGGATGTGTGAGGATGCAGCTGGTAATACAGAGGCGGAAAATTACTCACCACTTTTTGTCAGCTTCCTGGCTTACCTTCCTAGTTCTTACATAGAGAACAATTAAATAAGGAAAGGTTATAACAGACTTTCAACACCTACCACATATTTTGGCACTGCGATCTTGCCTTCAAACAATCACTCGGCAAGTTGTAGATGATGACAATACACTTACAGCTACAATGGATTTTCTACATTTCCTTATACAACAGATTCCACTACCACCTCTAAGCTTCCTTTTTATCTGAGATTAAGGGTGCATTGCAATGGACAACCAGCCATGAACTGAGATATGCATCAGTTTGGAGCCAATTATCCTCAGTAGTATTATTATAAAGGTTTGTGATAACAACTCAATTACATTTATTTATTGAGATACAGCCCTTCGAGCTATGCCACCCAGCGATCCCTCCATTTAATCCTAGCCGAATCACAGGAAACTTTACAATGACCAATTAAGCTACCAACCCATCTTTGGAGTGTGGGAGAAAACCAGAGTACACAAAGGAAACCCACGTGGTCACGGAGAAAACATACAAACTCCTTACAGACAGTGGAGGGAATTGAATGCGATTCGCCTGTACTGTAAAACATTGTACTAACCACTACACAACCTTTAAAAGTCAAAGAATGTTAGGCTTAATACATTAAGAAGATGTAGTTCTACATAATCCAATTATGAAGGAAGGTATCTTTAACTGTAATGGTCAACGTTGTAGGAGATGAGATCAGCACAACAGAGTGCAAAGAGAACATAATAAGAGTGACACTCGGATCATAACAGTGCAAGACAGGTTCTGATGGATGAACTTGACATACCTTAGTCTGTCAGGAAAATCTTCTTTAATCTAACACAGTAAAACATTTTTATATCATTGATGAACAAAGATGGGATTCACTGTTGCAAAACATCCAAGCATGAGGCCTGGATGGGCTTAGTTGGACCCTGATCCCTATCCCTTGGAATTTGTCCTGTTCTCATGGTCCTTGAAGTCGTGTTCTTTTAAACACGATGCCGACTCCTTTCTTTTAAACAGTGGCATGTTTTCAACCCAGACATCTGCCCTTTCACCTCATCCCTTCTAAAGCCTATGGTAAGAACTTTTAGAGTCCCACTCAATACTAAATGCAATTTGTTACACTTTCAACTCTTTCTTCATTAGTACACCCAACGTATTATGGTTAGGATATAAATTATCAACCTCCACATGAGTTTTGTAAAGTTCTTTTAGATTTTCAGAAACAATGTTGAATGACTTTGGAAAACAATAAACACTTTCATTACGTTATAAAATGTACATTTATTTAATAGTTATCTCAATCACTTTTAAATTGGCAATACAAGGATCAATAGCATTAGTGCAACATTCATACCTTAAAATCTTGCAATTAACAAAAATGTTATTTTACATTTAAAATAAATATACACAGAATTACCAAATAAGTTCACAGCAGGTTAAATGCATCAGCGATTAGGAAATTACTTACTTAACTACTGAATGATCAGTATAAATATTTTATAAATAATAACAGAAAATTGTACGCTACTAGGATTAGAAATACCCTATCAGTAACTTTTAAGAACTGACAAAATAAACGAAACAGTAATGCACATATGATAAATTGCTAATCTAATATCTAGTTATCTAAGCAATCAAAGAAAGAAATTACACAGATAGCCTTTATACAATTAATTTAGGGTGAAGTGAACAATATGTAATTTTCTGATTAAAATTCATTTAGCTAAATGGACTCTTTCCAGTAAAAAAGTTACTGGATTAGTTAAACTAAATATATATGGAACATCTAAAATTAGATGGCAGACTTATATAAAAAAAAATAGCCTTCTCAGTTTACCTTCTGCAGATCACAGAGTCTAATTATCCTGGTCCAATTAGTTTTGGAGGCAAGCAGCAAGGCCTTAACCAAGACCAAAGCCTTAAGCAAAGTGAACGGGTGATGTCCGCAGCTCACAGTAACACCTGTCCATGAAGTCCCTCCGGAGATTTCTGACAAATGACAAAGACCAACTCTCAGCACTACTGACTGTCAAAGTTATCACAGTTTCTCGTTGCTCCTGGTATCTCTGGCATTTCAGAAAGTGAAGATATATAATTAATTAAAATGTAAATAAATAACTCAAAACTAAACCATGCTCTTATATTAAAAAAATCTAATTAATCTCAACTTTTCCTTTCTTCCATGAAAATGAACAATACCCTTTTAAACAAATGTGTGGCATGACAGCAGATCCCCCAGTTAAAGTGCTAAGGAATCTCAGTAAACCCCTGCTCCACCAAGTCATCTGTGATAAGGAAATTGCTGAACTGGCCAATAATTCTGGGCTATCAGCAATCATTTAGCAGTTCCAATCTTACCAACAGCTGTGCTGAGAAAGATCAGCAGTTCCATACAGAATCCCAGCTAAAGCCAGTTCAAAAAGCATGGCTCTTATTTGAAAGTCTAGACATTTCCTTGTAGATTGTATAAACATCTTTATTTTTAAACCACGAGTTACAGTATAATAGAAAGATTCAGGATAGAAACAGGCCTTTTTGTCCACCAAGTCCATAACAATGATCTACCACCCAGGTACACTAATTCCAGTTTTTATTTTCTCCACATTCTTATCAACTGCCTCCATCTCACCACCCGACCCCAGATTGTACCACTCACCTACGCATTTGGGGCAATTCACAACAGTCAATCAACCTACCAGACCCCACAGCTTTGGGATGTGGTAGAAAATTGAAACCCTTGCTATGGCAGAGAGGAAGTGCACTTCCACAAAGACAGCACGAGGGGGCAGGATTGACCCCAGATCTCTCATACTGCAAGACAGCGGATTTACCAGCTGTGCCATTGCACTGTCCAAAGTGATATACCAAATATCAAGAACTACTTTGCCTAGAATTTTCTATGGCAGCCAGAAAGGTCACAGTAATCACTGAGCTACAGACAATTTATTCTAGAAGATGGAACATAGAAATGTGCAGCACAGTACAAGCCCTTCGGCCCATCATGTGCCATTCTAGATTTTATTTATTTTTATTTTGAAACATAGCATCACAACTGGCCCTTCCAAGCCAGCACTGCCCAAACGCATCCATGTAATCAATAACCCATACACTTTGGGAATGTGGGATGAAACCAGAGCACCCAGAGGAAACCCGGACTGTCACGGAGAAAGCACTAGAAACATTTCACAGATCAGGAGGCCCCTATAGAAAGGGATGTCGCAGGTACAAGGTTTTGACACTTTTTCTGTCTGTAGGTGTTGACTGACTTTCCATAGAGTTCTTCCCTGCTCTTATTGCTTCACAAATGATTCCACATCATGTACATTCAGCTTGGAAAATGGTATCTCTACGCAAGCAGAATTCGCGATAAGTGACGTGAAATTTTTGGAACATAGAACATGAACTAGTACAGCACAGGAATAGGCCCTTCAGCCCACAATACTGTGCAGGACCAACAAAATTAGTTATTAAATGTCCAATTAAACAAAGTACTCCTGTGTACACAATATCCGCATCCTTTGTTTCATGCGTATTCCCGTGCCTACCTTGAATGCCAAACATCACCCCAGTCAGTACATTCCAGACATCCATTACACTCCGTGTAAAAAAATTGCCCCACACATCACCATTGAGCTTGCCCCTCTCCTTTTAGATGCATGCTGCTGGTATTAGATATATCAATTCTGAGGGAAGGATACTGACTGCCTGCTCTATCTTTGCCTCTCATAATCTTATAAGCCTCTATCAGGTCTCTCCTCAGACTCCACCACTCCAGAGAAAACAACCCAAGTCTGCCTAACTTCTTCCCAGAGTACATGCCCTCTAATCTAGGCTGCATCCCGGTAAACCACTTCTGCACCCTCTCCAAAGCCTTGACATCTTCCCTATAATGGGGCAACCAGAGTTGTATGTGATAGTCCAGATTTCACCTAACTAGAGTTTTGAAATCCACAACATAACTTCCCAACTCTTGAACTCATTTCCTTGACTAATAAAGGTATGTTAAAAGCCCTGAGCAGATTAGACTGAATGTTAAAAGGCCTGAACAGATTAGATATGGCAAAGTTATTTCCCATGGCAGGGGAGTCTAGGACAAGAGGGCACAACTTCAGGATTGAAGGATGTCCATTTAAAACAGAGATGTGGAGAAATTACTTTAGTCAGAGAGCGATAAATCTGTGGAATTTTTTGCCATGAGAAGCTGTGGAGGCCAAATCATTGGGTGCATTTAAGACAGAAATAGACAGGTTCTTGATTAGCCAGGGCATCAAAGGGTATGGGGAGAAGGCAGGGGAGTAGGGATGATTGGAAGAATTGGATCAGTCCATGATTGAATGGTGGAGCAGAGTCGATGGGCTGAATGGCCTGCTTCTGCTTCTGTATCTTATGGTCTTACAGTATGCTGTATGTCTCCTTTTCCACTGTGTAACCACTTTCAGGAAGCTATGGACTTGGACTGCAAGAGCCCTCTGCACATCAACACTGGTAAAGATCCTGCCATTAATTGTGTACTGTCCAAGTTAACCTCCATCTGTCATTTCTCCGCTCACATCTGCAACTGATCTATATTCCACTGTATTTGGCAGTCTTCTACACTATCCACAATACCACCAATCTTCCCATCATCCCCAAGCTTACTAACCCATCTGACCTCTAGCCAGAATGATGTACACTGTACGTAGAATGCTTTGGGATTCATCTTAATCTTTCGGCCCAAGGGCTTTTCATGCTCCTACCTGGTTTTCCTAATTCTCTATCGAGTTCTTTTCTGACTTCTCTATAATCTTCAAGTGCTCTGTTTTACCTGTCCTTCAAGACACTTGGACCGGAACTATTTATCTAAACATTTCTCAATAAATTTGCCTCACATGCTTCCTCAAAGCTGAAAATATATTGATAAAATACATCACTAAAATATATTGATAATTATTGACTTTGTATTAATATCCTATAATTCTGAATGTAGAGGAAATTGTTTATATGAATGTCTTCCAGTAATCTAAATAACAACTATAAAGCAAACAGATCTGTTGCTAATGGTGAACTGGAAATTACCGGAAAAATGTGTCCATGAACACTGAAAGAATGCATAAATAATCTTCTGAAACTCACTCAGAAACAGTTCTTTTTTTAAAAAAAAGTGGATATGCAGGCTATGCTCCACCTGAAATAATGTGAACAAACATCTTGCTAACATTGTCCCATTCTCCACCAGCCTATCCATCAGCAGCAGCCTATGCCCAGGGGGTGGGGGCGGGAGTGCAGAATGAGATATTTGGAACAACAGCAATGTTAACATTTGCAAGGTCAACAGACAACAATGACAATGTTACAGACTGTAATACTCTATAAAACCTAATTTCTGTATGGAACTCCTGGCTTGCATCACAGCTCCCTCTTCTCCTCCAAATGGATGCTAGGTTTTAGACTTTTCTTTCAGGTTTCCCTTTAAATAAACACCATCTGTTGATTACTGTGGGGGGGGGGGGGGGGGAGAGAAAACAGAAATGTAACCATTCTTCCCAATTAAAAGAACCACTTTACTTTCTCTTTTTTTTAAAAAAAAAGTTTGGAAATTTTCTTTGGAGAGTTCTATTTTGCCCCAGGTCTCTGAAGATTCTGTTTACAGAATTGCTGAGGAATTTTTACACATTGACTGGTATTTTTCAAGCTGTTATGTTCAAATGTATCCAATCAAGCAAAAAGCTGTACATGTATAGTCAACATATACATTCCAATGTCAACTTGTGGAGGCTTCAATATTAAGTAATCTTTTCATTGATGTAGCCAACTGCAGGACTCAATACATTTGGCACAAAATATAAAACTGCAGCTGGGGTGAGGAGGTAAGATTAGTTGTGCTGGGAGACCAGTATCCAAAGGCACATGTGAAAGGAAACCCCAGAAATATAAACTAATGTCACCATCCATACGAGCCACTGTATCCATTTCTCTTTTAATAGAAACGAAAACACAACTAATACAGGGAACAGTACTTAACTGTTTCTTTGATGCCGTCTTTATTGAACTAAGTTTGACATTCAACAACTGTCTTCTAAAAATATATATTCCAGATTTTAGCTCAGGGAAGGAATTGGGCAGACAGAAGCAAAGGTCAGGAAACTCTCGACGGGCTTTATCTGCGTGAAGTAAACAGAAGGTCGTGATTTTGAGCTGCACAAAATTTCTATGACACTTGAGTGAAGCGAAAACCGGAATAGAAGAAGTCCAAATATTCCCAGTTAAACCTTTCTCCTCCTCACCCTGACTATTCTAAAGAGAAAATCAGGTTTATCACAGATATACATCATGATTTTTGCTTTTGTTTTCAGTGGCAGTACACTGCAATACACAGAAACGTTACCATAAGCTGCAATTTAAAATTATATTTAAAAAATAATCAGTACAGAAGAGGCTAAAATAAGGAGGTAGTATTCATGGGCTTTCAGAAATCTGATGGTGGGCAGGAAGACACTGTTCCTAAAATATTGAGTGTGTATTTGCAGGCTCCTTGATGGTAGTAATGAAAACAGCGCAAGTCCTGGATGTTGAGGGTCCTTAATGATGTCCAATGAACCTACATATTCAGAGGCAAGCCCCATGGGCTTCAGTCTGGGACATTAGCGAGCAAGTCTCATCAATGAATTTAATCATTCACATGGCAAGCAAGTTTGGTAGAGCAGCATGATGCTTGAATAATGCCATGGATATTTTTAAGAAAATACGTTTTTGTCCAAAGCATATACTTCTTTGTGGAACCACTTTGTCTGGTCCAACATGACCGTGCTATGTGCATCCACTATGTATTTCTGTTATTTTTAATTTCAGCTTTTCCTTTTTCCTTTTATTATTTCCATGGCCATAAGTCTGGGCTTCTTTCCATCGATAGGGCAGACTTTTATTATCAGTCAGTCGTCAGCCAAGCTATTATTAATACTTCTCATTTCCTCCCTGGGTTAATTTAACGTGAAGTAATAATGTTTTCCATCCCTAATCACTGGAGGAATAAAAATGATGTACTGACCTAAAACCTACTTCATTCTATCACATCGGCAAGAATATTCATTCTTTTTCTGCACGCAGCATTGCCAACAGAATGTTACTGTACATGCTAGCTGTATTCGGGATTATGAATAGTTCCTGAGAGAGTGCCTCTGTTATAAGGGCAAACCTGTCACAAAAATATTGGTGTGTTAATCTAAAGGGGTGGGATTTCAACTGCTGAATTTTCAGTGAACTCTTGTGATAGACAAGTGGAGACTGGTTGGCCCATGTCTTATTGAAAGTCAGTTTCCTGCATCAAAACACGCTTCCCAGTGTTCAAGAGGTCAAACTGCAGAACAGGGGGATTGGGATGGATTATTGATCTACGGAAGCTGTCACAATATTTTCTCTTCAATGAACTCTCAGCAGATGAGACAGATATTTATCCTCCATTAATCCCCACAGAATACTTCAACACAGTAATAGCTCTTAACAATGTGGAAATTCAGTATCTTGATGCACTTTCTACTTCAGCACGAAGTAAGGCAGTAAAATGGTTTTGTAAAAGCACTGTAATATTTTACGTAATCTGCTGGTGCTCTTTGCTTTCTGCCAAAACCCGTTATCAGCGTGTTGACATGCTGCCCTCTTGTGGCTGTGACTTCCTCAGGCTAACAGGACTGCAACAATTAAAAATCTCTCTTCTTTCTTAGAGGCTACACCTTCAAAAACATATCTTTTTTTAAAATCCTAATCGCATGAATAGTGGGAGAAAAGGAAAATATTTTAGGGGTAGATACCTGACATCATGTATTCATTTATTTAATCTGCAGCAATAAGATGCTGTTGTCAAATTTTATTTTATCTCATCCAGGTTCTATGTGGCATATAAACTAATTATTGAAGCAACCTTACAAATTTGAAAAAGGTGAAAGAAAAATAATTTCCAGTTCCTGCTCAGGAATTAACTTTAACTAATGTTGAATTATCTTTGACCAGGGCCTTCATGACAAAAGCCTATCACAGCTCTAGGACATAGTTGGCTCAGACATTATCGCTAGCTTCTAATTTAATCTAATCTAATTTAGATTTTATCAGAGATCTAGATGAGCTAATGATATCCATGGTATTGAGGGAATTTTGTGATCCTTCCAATTTGGAACAGCCCATGAGCATGCCAACCAGCACAGAATCTTCCAAAAATATCATTGCTGAATCCTTCAGCATCAGCATCCTTAGTGTTGTGAATAGATGGTGGCCATCATCATAAAGAAGTTTAACTCAACCAGCTGTTTTAACTCTTCAGCTTTTGTATCTAGAATAACTGATGCATATTCACAAATGACTTGCCAGTGACATCATAATGCCTCTCTACTTCTTAAATCAGGACTTTGATGAAGTAATCACCATTTCCCAGCAGTCACAACAAATATCAAGCAAAGCTCCACACAATCCATTTTATTAAAGTTAAACTCAACAACCTTCAGCTCTACCTGTGGTTCTCTGCAGCAACCACACACAGTTTACACCACACCGGTCCTGAAGACGGGTCTCGGCCCAAAACATCGACTGTTTATTCATTTCCATAGATGCTACCTGACCTGCTGAGTCCCTCCAGCATTTTGTGTGTTTTGCTTTGGACTTACAGCATCTGCAGACTTTCCTGTGTTTAGATTATTTCAATAACGGCTCCACTGACTCTCCCTCAATCCCTCTCGCCTATCACAGGCTGTGTCACTGTCTGTGATGATATAATTAAAATACCATCATAGTCAGTGTCCTCCCATGTCATAAATCATATCAAGGTGGAAATATAATTTTGCTCCTTCTCTGTCAGCTGATCAAAATTCTCCATCTTCCTACATAATCACATTGTGAAACTGAATTCGGTACAGAGTGCAAAGATGAAACTTACCATCACCTATCAGAATAATTAGAGATGGGAAGAAAGTGTGACATTGGCACTCATTTTTCCACTAGAAAGATCAGTGAAGCATTGTGTATCTAACCTGAAGATGGACTTTAAAAAATAGAACTAACCAGGAGGAAGATGACTCAGTAATAAATAGGTTTTGTCCTCATCTAACTCTATCAATGGCGTCCATATTCTTGTTAGCTATACCATAAAATATGCCTATGGAAATCATTTTAATCTATGATGAAGTGGTTGGATATCTGGTTCAAATACACACCTCCATTTTGTATTAGCTGGTGTTTCTTTAATGTTTCTGTGCACCAGTCCAGGAAAAGGTGACAATTCCACCACAGACTGTTAGTAACTGGTCCTTTTACTGCTTACTCTATGTTGTGGGTGGCAGCACCAAACAATTCTGGTCCTGTTACAATGTTCTAAGATGCAGAAAAGGGCTGGAAGTAAGATATACCAAAGTGCCTTAAACTGATGCATGCTCTGTGCATAGAAGAGATGATATTTTGTATATTCTCTGAGTGGTTTCATTCACTAACTAATAACATATGTCAACAATTATGAAACAAAACAAACCAATTAAGTCATTTTGCATGTGGGGAGATCTGCATTTCTTTACTGAGAATAGATGTATGATAATTGAAAGTTTCACTGAAACATCAGCATTTAGTAGCTACAGCAGATGCTCTATCTGTGAAAGCACAAATGACAAAATCATTCATGTTATACTTTAAGAGCAATTTATTAAAAAAATCTACCAATAGAGCATATGTGACTGTTTTATAATCTCATCAGCTTTACTTCAGTAAAATCGTCCTGACCAAGGTTGTAAACAGCTCCTTAATTTAAATTGATTTCCATTTAAGTGTTCTAAAATTCTTATAGCCATTCAGATTTGACATTAAAGGAATTAATACAACTGAAGTCTAAACTTTTCTCTTGAAATAGGACAGATCAAACCATTTAGCAATTCTGTCTTCTGCCAGCATAAGGCACATAGAGGCATTGCAAAGACATTTGCCTCTGTTTCCTTTATTTTTAGTTCGTTCCATGTATTTGCATTGAAGTACCGTAGATTCCGGATTTTAAGCCGCTACTTTTTTCCCACATTTTGAACAGCTTTGAACTTTGCGGCCTTTAAAACGGAGCGGCTAATACATGATTTTTTTCATGCCGCCTCGTAAACATTTTGCCTCATAACAGTAGACCAATAAAATTGATGAGTAGTTCACAGAGGTCCAATGAAATTGTACGATAAATCAAGCGCACTTTCACAATTAAATTATTGTAAATCAGTCATTTGTACTCACCCTCATCAACATGGAAAACACTCGAAGAAAAGCATTGTGCTGCCTTTATGGCAGTTATTTAGTTTATAATATTTTCGCTTAGTAATTCATTTGTTAGTATGTTTTCTGTACTACAGCCCGGAATGCTAGACGTCACATCCGGTTTCGCCGCGTCTTGTGGGAAATGTTTGCGATAAACGCGAAAGTGGGGGGCATTACGCGAGCACATCAGCCGAGCTCATCAGACCCGATTAGACCCGATCGCATCAGCCGAGCTCATCAGACCCGATTAGACCCGATCGCGTTACGCGAGCTGATTAGACCCGATCGAAAACGCTGCTTTTAAGTTAAAGGCGATCAATAACTTTTCCTGGTAGGCTGCAGTATATATATTTTTTACCAGTCGTTAGGAGATATTGGAATGTTGTTCAGTAAAGAAGTATACGCAAGGTATATTTAAAAGTAGCCGCGTTACGGGCACGGTTCGAAAAAAAGCATTTGCAATATGTATTTGTTTTTGTTACCATATGGATTTAATTAAAAGTTAAAAAATCCTCACGTGTAATATCTTTCTGTGTAAATATCTCATATTACAACGTGGGACACCTGCGGCCGAAAATCCGGTTCGGCCTAAAATCCGGTGCGACCTGTACAATTAAAAAATTGATTTTATTTCTAAAATTAGAGCCAGCGGCTTTTAATCAGGTGCGCTCTGTAGTCCGGAATCTACGGTAGTTTCATTTCCAATCTCAGCATGTTTCATTCAGGCCTGCTGAAAGAGCACACGTGGCTGTAACTGATTTGTGATTATGAAGGATCCCAAAAAATCCTGTAATCGAACAGTGAGAGAAGATGAATTTTAAAGGTTGGCATTGGTATTGTGTCTTTTATGGTCTCAGGGACAGAGCAGATCAGAGAACGCAGTACTCTATCATCTGATCTCTATCACTGTCCCACTGTCCATGCTTCATGTGACCTCAGCCCATCTTGGGTAGTGGAGTCCTGATACAGGGTTTCAGCTTGAAACATTGACAATTCCTTTCCTCTCACAGATGCCGCTCAACCCACTGAGTTCCTCCTGCAGACCGTTGTGGCAGAGCTCCTCATGGTAACACAGGGAACAGGCTCTCGGCCTACAGACAGATTGAACTTAGAAAGGCTGCCCTGCTCCTAGTGCTCACTGGAACTACCTGCTACCTCCCTTGATCCTCAAACAGTTCCCCCCAACTAAAGCAAAAATATTAATTTTGAGGAGCAGCAGGAATTTAGTTAGGGTAGAAAAAATGAAGACAGTCAGAGCAAACCAGTGCCTGAGATTGTGGCAAATTTGAAAATCCATTAACAACAACAATCAGGATGGAAGAAAGTATGGATCCTCCGAATACAGCTCACAGTCACGGTTAGTCTCTGGGAAATTGAACACAAAAGATTTTTATGTGAAGGAAATCAACCATAAGATGCAAAAGTACTTTTGGATAAAGAAATGAAGAACCTTCTAGACATTACTGCCTGCGTGGGAGACATTCAAACATGGACAGATAACAGCAAGTAACATTTGGGCCACATAAGTTCCATCTGGTGACCAGCTCTGACAAGAGAGTCCAACCAAGTCATCTTTAAGATACAATGACATTACCAAATACTCCCCGTCAACATTTCAGGAGTCACTAATGATTAGAATCTTTACAGGAGCTTCTATGGGGTATTGTAATATACAAGAATATGTCAGTGGTCGAGTATCCTATTGTACATGGTTCACCTTACAACTCCCCATGGCCTTTCTACTCTGCACAAGTCACAAATCAGAAGTACAATGGAATACTCTCCGATTGTCTGGTTGAGTGTAGTACCAAAAGCACTGAAGAAGCTCCGCACCATTCAGGACAAAGCAGCTTGTTAAGACTGGTACCAAAACAATCATTCCCTCCATCACGCCAGTACTCCGGTAGCAGTGCGTGACATTTGCAAAACTCACTTGGCAATAATCTCCTCAAGCCTGAAACATCAACAACAGGAAACACCACCAGCTGCAGGTTCCCTAGCATCGTAGCAATCCAAAGCTAACAATAGGTCCCCAGACTTACATTGATGCCAGGTCTAAATTCTGAAATCTGCTGCACAATGACATTGTGGGAGAAACTTCTGCAGAAGCCCTGCAGCAGATCGAAAAAGTATCTCTCTACTAGCCTTTCAAGCCAGTTAGGGAGAAAGACGGCATGGTGGTGAAATATTATTACAGTGCCAGCAACCTGGTTCAATCCACTGTTGTCTGCAAGGATTTTGTACATTCTCCCCGTGACCACGTGGGTTTCCTCCTGGTGCTGTGGTTTCCTCCCACAGTGTAAAACATACCGTTTAGCAAGTTAATTCAGCACAGAGGGCTCAGTGGGCCAGAAAGGCCTGTTACCGTGCAGTATCTGGGTTTCGACATGACAGTAATGGCGATGTCTCACAAATAAAGAAAAGTAAATGAATAAGAAGGTGACCAATATAGGAAACGAGTGCTTTATCAAATTGTTTTAAAGAAAGCACATAGGGTAAAGTTGACCACAGTTTACAGCAAAATTTGACTGTACTTATGAATTTATTGACAATTATTTACTACATTTTCCCAGACTTCCATGTCTCTGTACAACATCTCAGCTGCTAGGTTCTATTTAATCCATATGTTATATTCCATAAGTGTCCTGGATTGTGGATTTATATATACACTATATATATACACTATAAACTATCACCTGAAGTGAAATAGCAACATTCCTTAATTTTTGTAACATGGCAACATCATATTCTCTTATCACAAGCTCAAAAGCAATTTTTATAACCAATTCTAATAAATTCCATTCAAGATGTTACAGTTGATCACACCCTATGCTAAAAAATAATGTATCAGGTAATCTGACAGAACAGTCCATCTCACTCATTTAAAGCTTTTGATTTTAACCCTAGAGTGAGCCCGGTTCTTGCTGGCAGCAATCAATACATATTTCTGTTTTTCTTTTTAAATGCTTTCCCACAATAAAAAATAACACTCACTTTCCCAGAACTACTGTTATTTGATTTTACCATTGAAGTATATAAACCCCAGTTCATGCTTTAGTGGTCTCAAACAGACTCCTTCAATATATCCAATAAAATTAGCAGTCATTTATATTTTAAAATGCCCTGTTGAAATAGCTTGCTACTAGCAGTAAACAATAGTGTTAACAAATGCAGCTGTTTTATAGTGACATTAACTTAAATACTTAAATTTATCACGATTGGTCTTCAGGAATTTCAACACTCAATAAAGAATAATACAATAAAAAAATACTGCTGATAGAAAAGTAACTGAGAGATATCAAGTCAGGCCACAAATTGTAGGCTGTTACTGAAATTCTGACATTGGACTGACAGGATCTCAGAGCTGCTGAAAAGCTAGATGAAAATCTTTAGAGTGGCTAATGACCATGAGTGACACGAGTCATGATATAGTAGATTCTTCTCTTCGCAGCCTGGGCGTAATCAGGCTGAGCGGTATGTAGACCCATCACAGAGTTTGTTACATTGAATTCAAGCAGGGTTTACAACAGGTGGCAATCTCCCCTGTCAGATTATGACCCTGACTATCCTGAAGATGAAAATTGAAAGGCTCATCCCCTTGTGTCCCTTGCATTGATGAACAAAGACTGAAGCACAGTTGCAAGCACATTCCCCACACCCTCATATGCAGGCACAGACACACCCTCACATTCACCCATGCACACCATTCACACTAAGTCAAATTTCTGCAGTAGTTTTCCACAGACCTTGCAGAAATTTGCAATGCTGTTTATTTAAGACCAATATGATTTGTAATATTCAGGCTCATAAAATCAAAAAAATAATCCATGGTCCATTTTCTATTAGAAAATCTCAGGCAAGGTTGATGTAGTGCAATTGCCCCAGTTTTTGTAGACGTGGAACAGGAAATAAATCAGCCAGTCTTTCTACTTGAGACTAGAGGATTGACTGGAGTGGTATGCTCCTTGCTTAAGATGTGGGAGAAAGTCAAATGTCCCTTATGACCAGGTCTGCAGGAAATGTGCCCAGCTGCCACTCCTACCAGACCACATGGATCAGTTCGAGCAGCAGCTGAATTCACTGAGGAGCACACAGGAGGCAGAAAGTGTTGAAGATGGGAGCTTTGGAGAGGAGCTTGTACCAAGTGTTCAGCCAGATAGATGGGTGACCTCAGGAGGGTATAGCAGGTAGTGGAATGCCCTGAAGGCACATACTCATCAATTCAGAAACAGTTTCTTCCCCTCTGCCATCTGACTTCTAAGTTAGTACAGGGAACTACGATGTTGTAGCAATTACCTAAACAGGATTAAGAGAAGGGGAGAACTGGCAGCTCAGTATTCCAGCAAATCGATGCTTCAGACTCAGTAGAGGGGGTGCAAAAGAAGTGGGAGAGTTTCACCAATAATGAGGGAGAATATCACATCTGCACTTGGGGAGGACATCTTGGAAGGCTCACCCTGAAAAGCCAGATAAGTAATGTTCAGGAATAAGAAAATGCAATGGGTTAATAGATTATACTGTCGGTCTCCCAATAGCCAATGGCAGATAGTCACATGGGCAGGTTGTGGAAAGGCACAAAATGATTGGATATTGTGCTGGTGATTGGCCGGGACTCCCTTAGTACCAGGAGCTCAGAAGGGTCAAAATTTATAAGGGGCCTCCAGCAGGATTGCTTGAAGCTACACGTAGAGTCCATTTAGGAAAGAGACTATACCAGATCTTGTACAGAGGAATAGGAACAACCAGGTGATTGAAGTTACAGTGGGAGAGCATTTTGGAAGCAATGATCATAATTCTGAAAGGTATAAAATAGTCATGGACAAGGATGAGACAGTTTCTTGAGAGAAAGTGCTAAATTGCAGAAAGACTGTAAGACATTGGAGCAGAATGAGGCCATTCAGCCCACTGAACCTGCTCTGCCATTTCATCATGACTGATCCATTTCCCTCTTTACCCCATTCTCCTGCTTCTCCCCTTAACCACTGAAGCCCTGACTAATCAAGAACCTGTCAGCCTCCATCTTAAATGCACCCAGTGACGTGGCCTCCACAGGCACCTGTGGCAATGAATTCCACAGACTTATCACTCACTGGCTGAAGAAATTAGTCCTCATTTTTGTTCTAAATGGACATCACTCTATTTTGAGGCTGTGCCCTCTGGTCCTAGACTTCCCCACCAAAGGAAACATTTGCTTCAAATCACTCTATCTAGGCCTTTCAACATTTGATAGCTCCCCCTCATTCTTCTAAATACCAGCAAATACTGGCCTGGAGCCTTCAATTGCTATTCATATGATAGCTCTTTCTTTCCCGGAATCATTCCCATAACTTCCCCTGAATGCTTTCCAATTTGAGTCATACTTTCTTACATATTCATAGTACTCCAAGTGAGGCCTCAGCATAGCCTTTTACAGCCTCAGTGTTACATCCTTGCTATTATATTCTAGTCCTCTTGAAATGAATGCTAACATTTTCATTCACCTTCCTTGCTGGTGATTCAACCTGCAAATTAACCTTTAGGGAATCCTGCACAAGAACTTCCAAATCTCTTCGCACCTCAGATTTTTGAATTTTCTCCTCGTTTCGAAAATAGTTTATGCTTTTATTCCTTCTATCAAAATGCATGACCTTACACTTCTCAACATTGTATTCCATCTGCCACCTTTTTGCCCATTCTACTAGTCTGTTTAAGTCCTTCTGCAACTTCTCTGCTTCTTCAAAACTACCTATCCCTTCACCTATGTTCCACAAACCTGACCACTAAGCCACCAATTTCATCATCCAAATCATTGACATACAACGTAAAAACAATCAGTCCCAACACCAACCCCTGCAGAACACTACCAGTCATTGGCAGACTTCTGAAAAGGATCCATTAAGTCCCACTCTTTGCTTCCTGCCAATCATTCAATGCTCTATCCATGCTAGTATATTTCCTGTAATACCGAGCTCTTATCTTGTTTAACAGCCTCATGAGTGGCACCTTGACAAAAGCCTTCTGAAAGTCCAAGTACATGACATCCACCGATTTTCCTTGGTCAATCCTACTTGTTATTTCCTCAACAGGTTTTTCGGACAAGATTTTCCCTTCAGGAAACCATACTGACTTTGGCCTATTTTATCGTGTCCCTCCAAGTACCCTAAGACTTCACCTAAACAATCCGCTCCAAGTCTTCCCAGCCACTCAAGTAAGCTAACTGGCCTATAATTTCCTTCCTTCTGCCTCCCTCCCTTCTTGAAGAGTGGAGTGACATTTGCAATTTTCCAGTCCTCTGGAACCATGCCGGACTCCATTGATTATTGAAAGATCATTACTAATGCCTCCACAATCTCTTCATTTTAGAACCCTGAGGTCCAGAAGACTTATCTACCGTTTGTACCTGCGGACCTTTCAGTTTCCCAAGAACCATCTATCTAGTAACAGTAACTGCACTCACTTCTGCCACTTGACACTCATGAACTTCTGGCATACTACTAGTATGTTTACAATGAAGACTGATGCAAAATACATATTCAGTTCATTTGCCATTTCTTTATCCCTCATTACTATATCTCCAGAGTCATTTTCCAGTGGTCCACTATCTACTCTCACCTCTCTTTTATTCTTTATATATCTGAAAAAAATCGGTATAAATTTTGATACTATTGCCTAGCTTATCTTCATATTTTATCTTTTCCACCCTTATGGTTTTTTTAAAACTTAACTTCTGTTGGTTCATAAAAATTTCCCAATCCTCTATCTTCCCGCTAATTTTTGCTCTATTGTATGCCCTCTCTTTTGGCTTTGACTTCCCTTGTCAGCCACGATTGTATCATCCTGCCTTCAGAATACTTCCTCTTCTTTGGGATGTACAATTATTTATCCTGGTCCTTCTGAAATGCTCCCAGAAATTCCAGCCATTGCTGCTCTGCCATCATCCCCGTTAGTGTCCCCTTCTGATCAATATTGGCCAGCTCTTCTCTCATGCCTCTGTAATTCCCTTTACTCCACTGTAACACTGACACATCCGACTTTATATTCTCTGTCTCGATTTGCAGGGTGAATTCTATCATATGATGATCACTGTTACTTAAGGGTTCCATTCCCTGATCATGTCTGGTTTATTCCACAACACACTATCCAGAATTGTTGATTCCTTAGTCGTCTCAACCACAAACTGGTGCTAAGAGCCATCTCGGAGGCATTCCACAAACTCTCTCTCTTAGGACCCAGCATTAGCTTGATTTTCCCAATCTGTCTGCATATTGAAAACACCATGCCTTTTTGACATGCTTTTTCTTATTTCCTGCTGTAATTTGTAGACTATATCCTGGCCACATCTTGGAGGCCTGTATATAACTCCCCTCAGGGTCTTTTCACCCTTGCAGTTTCTGAACTCTACCCATAAGGATTCTACTTCGGATCATATTGCACCTCTTTCTAAAGATTTGATTTTTATTTTTTACCAGCAGAGGCATTCTCCTCCTCTGCCTGCCTGCCCTTTCAGTAAATTGTGTATTCTTGGATATTAAGCTCCCAACTACAAATGTCTTTCAGCCATGACTCCGTGATATCAGCAACGTCATACCTGCCGATCTCGAACTGCACTACAAGATCATCTGCCTTATTTCGTATACTGCATGCATTCAAAAATTAACACCTTCAGTCCTGTATTTGTCACCTTTTTCAACTCTGTCCCCCCTCCCCCCTTTACACTGCAATCCATCCAACTGACTGCAACTTCGTCCTATCATCTACCTGTCCTTTCTGGCAGTCTCAGTATACACTACATCTGCTCATAAATCAACATCTCTATCCTCAACCTTATCACTCCAGTTCCCATCCCCCTGTGAAATAAATGTTAACCTTTTCCAGCAGCTCGAGCAAACCTGCCCACAAGGATTTTGGTCCCCTCAGATTCACTTGTAGCCTCTCCCTTGAGTACAGGTCATACATTCCCCAGAAGAGATCCCAACGATCCACAAATCTCAAACCCTGCCCCCCTGCATCAGTTCCTCAGACACATATTCATCTGCCAAATCATTCTATTCTTGCCCTCACTGGCATCTGGCACAGGCAGCAATCCTTGTTACCCTGAAGGTCCTGCTTTTTAACTTACTACCTAGTTCTCTAAATTCTCTCTTTAGGACCTCCTCTCTTTTCCTGTCTATGTCATTGGTACTAATATGTACCAAGACATCTGACTGCTCATCCTCACCCTTTAGAGTGTCATGGACGTGATCTGAGAAGTCCCTAACCCTGGCACCTGGGAGGCAATTACCATCTGGGTCTCGCTATCTCATCTACAAACTCTCCTATCTACTCATCCAGCTATGGAATCTCCTGACACCACTGCATTCCTTGTTTGTCCCCTTCCCTTCTGAGCCACAGCACCAGATTAACTGCCAGAGACCCAGTTGATGTGGATCTTCCCTGGTAGATCTTCAATGTATTTGTTATTGAGGGGAAGAACCACAGGGGACTCTATACTGGTTGCCTACTTCCCTTTCCTCTCCTGACAATCACCCATTCACCTGCCTCCTGTAACCTGAGAGTGACTACCTAGCTCTCATCTATCCTATCATCTTCTCAGTTTCCCTTATGAGCCGAAGGTCATCATGTTGCAGCTGCAGGTCTTTAACACATATCTGAGGATCTGTAGCTCAATGTACCTGGTACAGATGTGGTTATCCACGAGGTTGGTGGTCTCCCAGAACTCCCACATCTCACACAAAGAACAAAACACATCCCCAAGAGCCAGTCTGACTGCCCAAACTATGCACTTACAGATGAAGAATGAGCAAGAAAATGCTTACCAGATACTTACATCTCCCATGCCTGTTATCAGCTAAGCTTGTTGAGCCAAAGCCAAAAGTATCCTCGCTCTAACACTGGTCCACTCACACAATGGCCACTCTGCTTGCCCTGCATTATTTTTATTTGACCTTGCTAATAAATCCGGAACTCTGATTGGCCACTGCTCGAGCTCCACCAAAATGCCTACGGAGCGCTAACTACAACATTAGGCATGAACTGAGAAAAGTTGATCAGGAACAGTTGTTTGGGAATAAATCCACATTTGACATATGGGAGTTTTTGAAAGACCAGCTGGTTAGAGTTAAGGACCAGCATGTTACTGTGAGGAAAGAATGATAAAAGATGACAATGTTTGGAAACAATGGATGCCAAGAGATATTGTAAATTTTGTCAAAAAGGAAAAAGGAAGTATATGTAAAATGTAGGATGCTGAAATTAGACAAAGCATTTACAGAATATAAAAGAATCATAAAAGAATTTAAACAAGCAACTAGGATGGCTAAAAGGAATCATGACATGCCCTTGGCTTGTAGGATTAAGGAAAAACTACTTAATTCTACAAATTGTTTTTATCCATGGGAGCAGGAGGCTAGTTGGAGAAAGTGCAGGTCTACTCAAAAACAAAGGAACAAACTTATGCTTGGAGCCAGGGAAAGTGGGGAAGTCCTAAATGAACACATAGAATTGGTATTCATATGGAAGAGGACATGGGTGATGCTGAGATCAGTATGTTGGTATTTCAGGGGTAGCAAACCTTTTTGAGAGTGTGCCCAAACTGGCAATTTCTAAAATTTTCTCTCGCATGCAATAGTCATTTTGAGCTGAGATTATCATTGATTAATGATTTAGTAAAAATAATTATGGATTATTTTAAGAAAAAAAGGATGTTACTTGTTGCTTATTTAAGTGTATTCATTCTAGCCATGAAACTTTAACATATTCTCCATCACTGAGTGGTTTTCCATGTTTAGCGATGATCTTTGAAACCTCAATACTAGCAGCAACTAAGTTGGACTACTGCAATAAATGTCATCAAAATATTTGACTGCATTTTTTATGTTCCAATTTCTTGAGAAATATGTCCTTTTTTAGTTCTTGCTCACTTTTATCGCAAGGCATTTATGAACTGTTTCATAATGCTGCTTTATGGAGGAAGTCATGCACACCACTCTTTCGGAACATAAGATGCATAATGCATTATCAAGCTTTTTAATCATGCCAAATCTTTCACTCTGCCACTCCTTGAAATCTCTGCTGCTTCTCCCATCATTTTAACATTCTTGCTTATTTGCTGGTGTATCTGAACAAGCTGAAAAGGGTAAACAAAATTTTAAAACATCTCACCGATATACTTAAGTATCATAATCTTACTAATATAAATAAAATGTTTATTGAAATTAAATTCATGGAGCTGCTCAACTGCATACAGTATTTCCGATTGTTATCACTGAATATCAATTGTTCACTCACAGATGACAGAAAAAAGAAATACAGTAAGCAGAGCGAAGCCAAACCCAACTGGTCCAATTATTTACTATCCAAATATCAATGTGTACACCAAGTTTGCGAGGATTCAAAATATATCATATAGCGTTATGTGTTCTCATAACTGTCTAGTTGGCTCCAAGCCGACATGAGACGTTTGCTGTAAAAACAACTAGTGGTCTGTTTTGCTGCATCATTTGGCAGTGGAAATCATTTTAGCCTGGGTGGGGTTTAAAGAGTTGAGGGACAACACTGTATGCCATGTGCCAACAAAATGTTTGCCAACAAAAGACCAGCTGGTTAGAGTTAAGGACCAGCATGTTACTGTGAGGAAAAATGATAAAAGATGGCAAGGTTTGGAACCATGCCCTAAGTTCACCACCCCTGAAGGTCAAGTCAACGGATTCAAAGAATTCAAAGGATTCAAGGGTTCAAAGTAAATTTATTATCCAGGTATGGAGGGAGTATACAACCCTGCGATTCATCTTCTTCGCAGACAGCTATGAAACACAGAGAACCGTTCAAAGGAAAACATACCCCAACCATACCGTGCAAAAAAATAAATCACACAAACTACAACAAGAAAGAAAGAAAGAGCGAAAACACAGAAAAGAAAACAGAATCAAAGGAGTCCATATTCAGCTCAGCTTGGTGCTCATTAGTCCAATCTACAATCCACAGACCTAGAACTTCAGCACCATCCACTGACAGCATCGAGGAAGGGAGAGATCAAACACAGGGGTTCCCTAGGGAGCAGTGAGCGAGAAGGAGGGAACACCATCACAACCAGACACCTTCCCTCAGCAGCAGCGAGTGGGATGCAAGTACCTTCTGCTCTCACCTCACCATCTCAATCTTCCTCGATGATTTAATTGGCAAAATCGGCAAGAAATGGAGTCAATCATAGTCTTCAAGCTTCTTGGCCTCAAGGTCACTCACCTTCCAGAACCTTCTTGGAGACAACAAAGGGCCAGGTCACTCAATCGGCCTGAAAGCACACCATTAAACTGTAGATCATAGGCTCCAACAGTACCAGAGCCACATTTAAAAGAAAAAGACAAAAAGAAACAGTTATCTGGTGAATGTCACCCATTGTAGTAATGTTCCCTGGCAACATCTTCTTCCAAATCAGTATTAAGAAAGGGGAGACATTGGGTATCTTGAAAAGCATTAAGGTAAATAAGTCCTGGGGCCTGATAGAATCTATCCCAAAATATTGTGGGAAATAAAAGGTTGCTGGGCTTTAACAGAGATCTTCATGTCCTTTTTAGACACAGGGAAGGTGCCAGAGAAATGGAGAATAGGAAATGTTCTATCTTTGTTCAAGAATATCAACAGAGACAATTCAAGAAATTACAGGCTAATGGGCCTTAATAGCAGAAAAAAATTATGGGGAAAATTCTTAGGAAGAGAATAGTTTTTGGAATATTGGGGATTATCTGCATAGTTTTTATACGGGAGAGTTCCTACTTCACATAATTGATTGAATTTTTTGAGACATTATGATGAAGATTGATGAATGTAAGCCTGTGGATGTTAAACATATGGACTTTAACAAAACATTTAACAAGGTCCCTCATGGTAGTCTGGTCTAGAAGATTATGTTACATAGGATATATATTGAGTGGGTAAGTTGGTTAAAAAATTGGCTTGCTCATTGAAGACAGTGAATAGTGGTGACAGTTGTCTTTCTGAATGGACCAGTGGTGTTACAAAAAAGAGTACTGGGACTTCACTAGTTTGTGATATATATACATACACATATATGTATATTGATGTTCTGAATGAAATTGTAATTGGTCTGAAAAATAAGGTTGTAAAAGAGCTGAAAATTGTTGGAGTTGTGGATCATGTGGAAGGCTGTCAAAGGAGAATATTGATCAGTTGCAAATGTGGGCAGAAAAGCAGAAGATGCAGTTTAACGGTGATGCATTTTACAAGAGAAAATTCACATTAAATAGCAGGATACATAATTGGACAAATATCTTGGAAAACAAGAACATAGGTCTCTGAAAGTAGGGCACAAGTAGGGCAGTAAAGAAGGTATCAGGCGAGTAGGAAATTCATGTTGCAGTTGTGAAGCTAGGCCACATTCGGAGGTCTGGTCACCGCTGTCACTATGTTAGGATATGGCCTAATTATAGAGAGAGGAACACTGAAGCGAGTCAACAGATCACTGACTTTAGTGAGAACTGTTGCAGAATTTAAAGGAAAAGCAAAGCAATAAACATTAGGCCAACAGGGCCATCAATTAAAATTCTCAAACTGCAAGTTAAATGCCAACACTGCGGATAAAAGCAATAACTAAATACTAAACGAATTCTGCTCCTTTACTGCATCAGTCGAAACCTGATAAGAGGTAAGCAGGAAGTGTAAATGTTTCTGTGCTTTCTGTCAAGTCTCAACAAGACTACAACAAAAAAGGTTGTTATTTATATATCTGTGCATTTGTACTGCTACTGTGACACTGTGAATTCCAATGAGATCAATACAGTATCTACCTATATACCACCATAATGAAACAGTAATTAGCTGGAAGGTGCATATTCAGTTGTTGAACTTGTTGTGCACCCTGCCTCTAGGGGCATGTAGACTCTGTGTTTGTGGCAACCACACTATAGGAAGGATGTAAAGACTTGAGAGGTGGTGCAAAAAGAGGTTCACTGGGATGTTGACTGGAATGAAGTGTATTAGCAAATAAGAGAGGTTAGACAAACTAGTCGTCGTCCCTGGAGTGTCGGAGCTGAGAGGCAACCTGACAGAAGTATACAAAATTATGAGAGGCTTAGAGACTTTTCCCAAGACGGAAAGGAGGAGAAGTTTAAAGTTCATGGAAAACACTGTTGATAGGGTTGGTAGAAGGAGTTACGATGGGCATGTTTAAAATGTATTTATACAAACCCATGAACAGATAGATCATAGAGGGATATGGATCATGTGCAGGCATGTAAGATTAGTTAGGTTAGCATTATCAGACCATAGGACACCAGAGCAGAATTAGGCCATTTGTCCCATCGAGTCTGCTCTGCCATTCAATCATGCCTGATTCTTTCCTCCCCTCCTCAGCACCACAGCCCAACCTTCTCCCCATAACCTTGGATGCCATGGCCCGTCACGAACCTATCAATCTCCATCTTAAATACATCCAATGACCTGGCCTCCACAGCTTCTTGTGGTTACAAATTCCTCAAATTCAGCACCCCGCTGGCTAAAGAAATTTATCTGCATCTCTGTTTTAAATGGGCGCCCCTCAATCCTGAGGCTGTGCCCTCTTGTCCTAGACTCTCTGACCATGAGAAACATCCTTTCCACATCTACTCTGTCTAAGCCTTCCAACATTTGAAAGGTTTCAATGAGATCTCCCCTCATCCTTCTGAATCCCAGCGAATACAAACCCAGAGCCTCCCCCCACCAGCAGAAAAAGCTCGGCACCGGCACCGAGCACTCAAGCGTTAGCAAAGCAATAGCAAAGACACAGACTTACAGTTACCCCAATGACTTCACGTTTCACCCCGTATTCGACATACTGCAGGTTCTCTCTCTCTCCCTAATAAGGGAGAAAGAAGTGTCTCCATTTTCCAGCATACTTTTCTTAGATAGGGAGCCCAAAACTGTTCACAGTACCCAAGGCGAGACCAGACCGTAGCCTTATAAAGCCTCAGCATCATATCACTGCTCTTATATTTTAACCCTCTTGAAATGAATGCTAACATTGCATTTGCCTTTCTTACCACCAACACAACCTGCTGGTTAACCTTTAAGCTGTTCTACACAAGGACTCCCAAGTCCCTCTGCATCTCAGATTTTTAGATTTTCTTCCCGTTTAGAAAATAGTTTGCACATTTATTTTTTCTACCAAAGTACATGACCGTGCATTTTCCAACATTGTGTTTCATTTGCCAGTCTGACTGTAGGCTATCCTTGCTTTTCTACTATCTAGCCTATCTTGAGTCCCTTCACTCTGATTCCCATCCCCTGCCAAATTAGAATTTGTTAGTTAAGTGGTAGTTCGTCTTTTTTATACCTTTTAACAATTCCTATGAACCTTCTGTCAATTGGAGCCGCCGCTTAACTGGGACAAAATGTACTGGTCTCGATATGTCCTAATTAACCAGAATCCATTGTATACGTGTTTTTTGTGTAATATGATTAACCCAAAGCTAGACTTTCAAATTGGCCTGTTTCTGTTTGTTGTAAGTACATCTATAAGTTCCTATGAGAAATAAAGATAGTGGAGGGAGGACTATATAAGGCAGTAATGTTCTGGCAACGTTAGCTAGGTAACACTATGGCAAAGCAGTGTAAGCACCACTCAGGACATTTATGCCTTTAATATGCTTGTTTCATAACTTTTAGAATCATCAGGCATAGGGCTGTCTCATTGCTGTAGAGGAGGGACGACAGTCTTCACATTAGCCAGGTTAAGGTCCAGCTTGACAGAAAGTGTTTTGACATCTTGGTCCTTCCGAGTCTCTACAAAGAGAACAACATACCTAAGGTGTCTGGAATCATTAGCAACCACAAAATTCATCAAAAAAGTAAGTTGGTATATTATAGTCCCATGTGCTGACATGCAGTGAAAAACTTCTTTTTACATGCCTTCCATACAGATTATTTAATTACAACAATGTATTGAGGTAGTAAAAGGGAAAACAATAACAGAATGCAGAACTAAATGTTACAGGCAGACAAATAGGTGCAAGGCCATAGACAGGCAGATTGTGAGGTCAAGAATGCAATGATCAACAGCTGAAATTTATAATCTCTCGTCATAAGCAATGGTAACAAGCACTAGAATTAATAACCAATTCACCTTTATGATACAACAATCAGATTGTACAAGCTGCTACAGTATTTAATAAAACTCAGTTTATGACAGTGGTTATTCCTAAGGTACAGTTCAAATAGAATTGCCTTATTCCATGAATACATTAATTCCAGAAAATAAATCACTCTTCCTCACTTTGCATTTGAATGAAGTCATCCCTGCACTTTAAAGATTATTAATTATTGTAATGTTGAATCAGCTTTGTGGGTCAGTAAGTGAGATAGAAGGCACTGACTTTGTATATTAATCAGTTATTTACAAATAGTAAAAATTTGACCAAACATTGATGCTCCCCCAGTTACGGACACTACAAAGCTAAATATTCAACAAACATACATACTTAGTTAAGTATGTGGAGCATGCCTTCCCAATGGTTATGTGCACTGCTTGCCTTCAGCAAAGGGAGAGAGACACGTGCTCTCTATATACCCAGGATATTTGGAACTGGGCACCAGGCAGTTAACTAATGGGAAAGGCAGCTGCAGTTTCTAAACCAACCAATCACGACAAAGCAACTTGCACCAATCAGAATAAGCCATGCCCGAGGACCATACCACCAGGTGGCCAGGGCTTGTCCCTCTAGCAAAGACAGTGACTGCAGACATGACTTGCGCATTCATCAGCACCTGGGTTGCTCGGTTTGGCAGTCCCAACTGACCAATTCATATTCCTCAATTCGTATCAGACCTACTTTTGGCAGATAGACTTAAACCAAGATTTGGAGGATTCCACTACCAGGCCCATACCATCACAACATGACCATGAGTGTATCAACACAACTTTGGACGAACCAGAGGCACCTGCTGTACCTCCACCCGTGGAATATTGGACCCAAGCTGGGCGGATCATCAGAGTTCTGCACAGGCTCACAACGCTGGTTTTAGTGAATTCCGGGGGCCCGTATAGGGTAATGTAATTGGTGTATATGTGCATTATTCACAACCATTGACAATGAGCTGGGGTTTACTTTAAGAGGTGGGTCTGACGTGATGAGGTAATTAAGTAAAGGGTTTTTAGCATACTTTATGTTCACGTTTTAGAGTTCAGTAAAATGTGTTCCAGTTATTTTTCTTAAACATAGAACACCTCGCTTCATTTTATTTGCGAAGACCTTTCAGATCTAATTTCTCACATAAATCATAGAACAGTTTTATTCCTCAAATCATTACCTTAGTGTGAAGATTAAAAAGAATCAAAGCTCTATTAGATTACTTTATAGTTTCTTGAAATACCAAACCTGATGGCTACAAGGATCATACATTAAATTAACTTGGACAGTCTCACACCTGTTCCCAGTGAACAAACTTCTGCAGATGAAAATTGACTATAAGGTAATACTGGTGACCAGTAATTGACAGTGACATTCTGAGAATCAGCAGGAATGATTGATGTGAGAATTAGACATGTGGAACTGGCATTAGAAAGCATTACAATTACATTTTTGGAAATTACTGGATAGTTTGCCTTTCTGCATTACGTGCAGTATCTGACCAGAGATTTTTATTGCTGTTTTGTTCATTGAAGTTTTTATTTAATAAAATAAAAATTAAACAGATGACATGCCAGAGTGGCTGGAATCCAACAATCTTTTGATTTGTCTTTTCTTTTAACGTACTCACCTTTCTGAATTTAGACACATGCCCCTAACTGAGAAGATGGTTGGAAGCCATGTTTTTGAACCAACTTTGCTGGTCAACATCGTTGGACCTTTTGCAACAATCTACCGGCACTGGACTGATTGATATAGAATTCCAAGATGTAACAATGTTGAAGAAGGAATGGCGATAAATTGGTAAGTCGGCTGTGCAGCCTTTGGGTGGTAGTCTTCCCATGAGCCTTCTGGCACCGCCTGTACAATGAAAAGTGCAGGCTAATGAAAGAAAATGTCCCAATACCTGTGTGTGAGTGATTTACAAAAATGAATACCAAGGTGACTTCCGAAGATCCTAAGAAGAATGCTGACAACACTTTATGGCTGCATTTTCCATCTGGTTTCTCTCAAACATCCATTATACCTTTGTTTTAAAATCATTAGGATCCCAAAATAATTTAGATTTTTAAATTCTGGAATATTTTATAGCTGTAGTCCTCCCATCTTAGAGCACAAACTGGAAAATAAGGCAACAACCGCCACCCATCGTTTTCATTCTCAGACAACTTGCTAGTGCAAATTATCAATCTGAATTCCAAGAGAGTGAAGCCACAATGCAAAAGCAGAGAAACAAAACTGTTTCAGTCAGAATCCAATGAAAATATAGGGAAGGTGTAGGTGGATACAAAAGACAGCTGGTTAGCCATCAACAGGGGAATAATTAGATCTATGAATGGCCGTTGGCTACCCTCTAAGTTTGTAATCATTATGATGAGTGTTTCTGTCTGTAGATTCCTATGTGAATAGAAAACTATTCATAAAATGGAAAAGTGGAGCCCTGAATCTGAACTTTGGCTTCTCTTCAATTCGTAAGACTAAACATATATTTTTAGTTATGCATTAGTGACAGAAACTAGAAGCCTGTTGTACAGCAAATTAGTATCTGTTGTCCTTCAAGGAGATGTCTGCTTTAATGCTCTAAAATTCTTAGGGTTTAAAAGTTGTCATATAAGACAGTTTTTAGTTAGGTCATGAAATGCCACAATATACTATTGTGTTATGCTACAGAAAATTGGATTTATTTATGTGCATTTAGAGAACACAACTTAATGATGATGATATTTGTATCATTTCAAGTTAGATACCAACAGTTAGAAATGGTGACAATTTTATAGCCAGCCAGACTGGAGGTGTGTGCAGAATCCCCCCCCAGTCAATGAATCTAGGTGATCACAGTGCTGTAAGTGATTGAGACTAATTGTATATACAGTACCATACTTCCATGTATTTTTCCAGGGGAATTTTGTGGGTTTCTACTTCCTTCTCTCTTTGGATTTTATTTTTATTTTAAGTTGCCAATGTTTTCTGTTTCATAGGAAATAGTACAATGTAAAAAGTAGATTCCACCCAATCTATTAAGGTCTTCGTTTTTCTACAAGTTGGTGGAATGGATTCTGATCCTTGACTCTTAGGGTGGCATGGTAGCATAGTTGTTAGTACATTACCTTACAGCGCCAGCGAACAGGGTTCAATTCCCACCACTGTCTGTAAGGAATTGTACGTTCAACCCCTGACTGCATGGGTTTCCTCCGGGTGCTCCAGCTTTCTCCCACATTCCAAAGCTGTACAGGTTACTAGATAAATTGGTCACATGGTTGTAATCGGGTGTCATGGGCTTCTTGGGCTGGAAGGGCCTGTTACTGTGCTGTATCTCTAAAAATTAAATATTTAGGATTTGGCCAGTTATTGGTGATCAAACCTGCCCATGCACCACTTCATAATTTAAACCAACTTCATAAAGAATTCAAACACCAGTCCAGCCTCCTATCATGTAAAGTTTTGTTGTGCACAACTGGGATAATTATCTTGGATGACTGCATTAATTTTTTACTCTCCAAGTAAGCTAAAGACAAAAGTAATGCTCTCCACAATATGCAGATTTACATTTTGCAACTGCACAATTGCACTTTGTCTTAAAATCAACTATTACCAAATCAGTAAAAATGGTCTACAGCAGAGAGGTATGGTGAGCCATGTCAATTATTATCAAGTTTCACTATCCTCAGCACATATCAGGAATCATTTCCAAGAACAAGCCAAACCTAACCTTTGTGTTATCACAAACAAGAGAAAATCTGCAGATGCTGGAAATCTAAGCAATACTCACAAAATGCTGGAGGAACTCAGCAGGACAGATTGATGCTGCGTGGCCTGCTGAGTTCCTCCAGCATTTTGTGTGTGTTGCTTTGTTTTATCTTTCTTTTTCCTTAAATCCTGCAACATTTCAAATGTCATGTGCAAAGAATCACAGATCTCTATTTGTCCCCAAGCATAGAATTTCCATGTCAACTTTCTTTTTATCTATCCAATTTTTGAAATATGGGCATCAGGGGCCAGGTTTATAGCCATCACCAAATGCCTTTGATCTTGGAGGCTTGCAAAGACATTTCAAAGCTAGTCTTCTCAGTGGGTCTGAAGTCGCAGATAAAGGATATCAGTCTTCCTCTCAAGAGATGGGCTTTTAGAAAAATCAAGTAATTTTGCATCCTTATTACTAAAGATGATGTGTGTGTGTGTGTGTGTGTGTGTGTGTGTGTGTGTGTGTGTGTGTGTGTGTGTGTGTGTGTGTGTGTGTGTGTGTGTGTGTGTGTGTGTGTGTGTGTGTGTGTGTGTGTGTGTTTTATATTTAATTCCAGATTATTAAAACTGAATTTAAATTCCAAAGATGCTATACTGGGAATTAAATTCAGATCTTCTGACTGGTAACTTAAGCACAGCCAAACCCAAAAGTGAAACCTCATCTGGTCCTTCTCACAAGCAAACCTTGATCTTTCACTTCTCAGCCAGTCTGACTATGAGCCATGTGATTTTCTCCCTAGCCTCTCCAAATTCATCTCTTCTGTAGGATCTGAAACCAATGCAGGGACTAAATGCTCATTTATGCAGCTTTATTCATTACAATGCCACAAAGTTTCCAACTCCCTTCAATTGCAATAACTATAGCACACCATTAGTTATACAGTGTTACAGCACAGCATTGATTTCACATATCAGGGGCAATCCAATCTGTTGTAAATGTATCGGGCTACTCAAAAGTTAGCTTATTCAACAAAAAGATTGGCCTAGATCTTTTAAAGAAGAGGTGTGTTGTTTCTGCAGATATTACTGGGATCGTTCAGATATTATAGACAGCCAGTGGTGTAGTGACATTGCACCATACTTCAAGGTGAGTGGTCCTGGGTATGAATCCAGCCAGTTCCTTGGACGCTTTCCATCCGTGCTGGGTTGAGTGTTGAGTTAGCAACTCAGCCTCATAACAACAGACAAAATGCTGAAGATACAGCAAGGCTGCCACCCAATGCAGCACAAGGAGCAGAGAGGAGCAACATTCACTTATTATGGCATGTAAGACAGAGTTAACAGAGGCTACACAGACCACTTACAGACAATGTGAAATAAAATAAGCTGTCCCTGTCCTTCCATGGAGTTTCCCCTGACATTGACTGAGAATTAATGGAAGAAGTGAAAGTGAAGGTCAGTGTCTATCCCTTTAATGTTATCTCCAGCCTGCACACTCAGAGTTTGCAACTACACAATTGCACTTTGTCTCAAAACCAACTCTTACCAAATTGGCATTACTTCCTTGACCCATTGTAGATAGTCTTTAATAATTTCTCTCAAGTAGAGGGATTCATTAAATCTCCTTGAAATGTTCTTTTAATTGCACTATTAGTGCTCAGTTAACCATATCCATAGTTAACACAGGGCTCATGCCTAAATTCATAGTTTTCGCTTTGCCCCCCCATATACATACCACTGCTACAAGCCTCACACCCACATCTCACAGCTGCCACTCTTCAAAAGCTATTCTACAATGACATCCACATTGCCCAAATTAACTGCACAACACACCAAAACATGCTTCCCGCTTTCTTCCTAGGAAACGTCGTTCAGAACCTAGGGAAGAAGGAATTAGGTGGAAAAGCAGACCAATGTGAATTAACCCTATGGGTGGGATAGTAGTGGGCATCATGGTAGAAACCAGCACTGATGCCTGTGTCTATCAAAACACCAGCACCAAATAATACCGTGATTAACTGCATACAGCATCTCGATTATTTGTCCCACGTCTCCCTCATCCCTCAATCTATTTTTGATCTTCAAGTTGCAGATAATATCAGCACTCATCTCTTACTTTCTCCTCTGCCCACACCTCTAGTCATCCTACATCACTATTTAATTTCTGATACTAAATAACTGGAATCAGCCCAATCATTGGAAAAACAAAGAGTGTGAATGTTATCACCAGCTTATATTACTGACACTATATAATTTAAATGAATCCTTGAGGCATAATTTAGGCATGTACACTACAGCCAGGCCTGAGTAAAGTACAACAGACATAAAAGCTCACCTTAACCATGATTACAAAAGATAATGTTTCTGGATTCTAACTGTGCTGTGAAAATTTGAAATGCTTATTAAAATTTGAGTGTCATTGAAATGTCAGACCTGAACAAACATCCTAAAGCATTACACTGAAAAATGTCCTTGGGCTAAGGCACACTGATTTACAAAGCCTTTTGTGAGAAAACTATTGACTTTGTCATCTGCTTCTAGCTTTTAAGACTTTGCATGCTTGCCACTGGGATGCATCAGGCTGAATTGTTTATGACCGAACCCTTTCCTCCACTTCTTCCGCTGCTACCCCCAGCAAAGACAGAGCCATTCATCACAACTAGCTAAAGATTAGCAGACACTCTTCCCTCAGCAAAAATACTAATCTCGTTCAATACTTAAGTGGATGAATGAATAGCTAAGCTATGATTGGACCCTCCAACTTAGGGAAAAAGTATTTCAAGAAAGTTAAACCTCTTGAATAGTGTTTGAAAAGAAAGAGAATTGATTTTTAGAGCACTCATTGTGTACTTAACAGGAAATGAACTTTACTCAGTATAATATTATTTCCATCCATATAAGAATCTAAAGCATTCTATAATTTTCTTTGCAATTCTTTCCATACTATTGTAATAAGGTTCCACAGAAATCAAAGGTCCTACAGTTTGGTTTTAACAATGGCTTTACAATTCTGCTTGTAATTTAAGAGCTACTCAACAGAAGTCAGCAAATCTGAGCTGGGACTGGAAAATGACTTTTAGATGACTGAAAATATGACTTCAGTGGGAAGACTAATATTTATAATCCACCGCTGATTATCCATAGAAAGGTAAAGCTTCATCTGCTGTTTGTATGGTCATGGTACACTCAGTGGCCAATTTATTAGGTACCCCCTGTTTGCGGTCTTCTGCGGCTGCAGTACATCCACATCAAGGTTTGGGGTGTTGAGCAGAGATGCTCTTTGGCACACCTCTGTTATAACACATGGTTACTTAAGTAATGATCACCCTCCTGTCAGCTTAAGCCAGTCAGGCCATTCTCCTCTGATCTCTTTCATTAACAAGGCATTTCTGTCCATAGAACTGCTGCTCACTGGATCCTTTTTCTTGTTGCTCGCACCGTTCTCTGTAAGATCTAGAGACTGTTGGGTGTGAAAATCCCAGGAGATTATCAGTTTATGATCTACTCAAACCACCCCATCTGGCACCAATAATCATCGTTACAGCATATTCTGGAGTTACAGTATTTAGCAAATGCTAATTTTAACAGCAGCTAGTGTTCACACCTGAACACAGATTGTAGATTGAATTTCAAATGCAGATCTGTACAATGGTCTTCCATCTGACCGCAGAAGCCTGCATATGCATGAATGTGGCACAGAGTCAGCAAGGGCTAACATTCAGTTTGGGTATCTGGAATTTGGGGGAGAAAGGAAGAGGTGTTTAAAACCTATATGTAATTCAAAGGAAGCATTGCAAATCAAAGATACATTGTAACAATAGAATTGTCCTGCTGTTACCTTTAATATTTAACATCTAAACATGTCAAAGGCATCTTCTTCCAAGAGTGTCTCAATGTGATGCTTGTTTCTCGTTTTTGCTGAATAAACCACTTCCATAGCCACTAGCTTCATTTCTCTCCGGCCATTTTGTTCATGCAATAACATTTAGGGGCTTGTCCGGGATGCGTTGGTAACCCACCAAATGGCCAGTGATTTCAACAGTCTAAGTGGGTGAGTGCTTGTAAAATTAACACGCACATTTGGATCTGTTCGGGTCAGTCACCATGGGATCAGGAAGTATTACAAACATGGCAGAGAGCTGAACTGGTGGATGTAGGAGTAGTGTGGTGTGTGTGCGTGCATGTGTGATTATGTATGAGACTGGACATTTTTGTGTTAATTTGCTGAGACAGGGCCACCAGTTGTGAAGGGTGGTTACTGGCCATTCAGGACACCAGTGGAGTGCGTGTATACTCATTCGGGAACTCTATAGTAGCGGGTGCATTTGCGAGTGTGTGTGTTTTAGTAGTAAGTCTGCAACCTTTGTGTAACAGTTTAAAATGCCAAGGAATACAACAGTCATCATGAGTTCAGACGCACATAAGTGGCAGATTGCAGAGTACATACTCTGCACTTCAAGTATGTGCTGTTTAACTGGTACCTGTCATTTCGGTTTTGCGTGGTGTGGGAGTCGGTGAGGAGATATTTGAGGGAGAGGTTATACCCAGATATATCTGTCAGGATGGCACCAACTGAGGTCAGGTAATGTCAGATAGAGAGCACTGACGACCTGAGCCAGCCCTTGACCTCAGTTACAACCATCCATAACCCCTTCACTCCCGGGGAGAAGCAAAGCATATTGTCAGAGTTACCCTCACTTAAGGTCACCTGCAAGAAAACAGATACCTGGCACAAGCTCGAGGAAGTGATTGAAATTCACCAGAGGCACGCCATAGATGTACAAGCACTTGGCAAAAGCAAAGTGCCCAGGGAATATATGGGGCAGTGTGGCCTGGGGGGTGCAGGGTGGTACATGGAAACTACCCGGAATGCCAGCAATGAAGACAGATATCACTCCGTTAAAGGAGAAGTGAGGCAGTGACTGGGAGGAGGTGAGAGTAACTGGGGAATGATAATGTCAGCGATTCAGAGAGCTGATGAGACAGCCATAGATTATGCAGAAATGTACATATTGAGCTTATGAGGAGTATTCAGGGTTGGATAATCCAGGGAGAGATGATCCATTCTTCCTGAAAATGCTGAAGAAAGGCTTCCCAGCCCACCAGGAAGCTTTAGGTTTGGGGATAGTGGTGGGATCAACCTACTTCGCTCTAGTATCCTGGGCCAGTGAGATAGACCACGGAAGAGGGAAGAGGAATCATAACGCAGCTGTAATGAACGTAGCTGCTGTGACACCACAGAGAACTTGCTTTGTGTGCCAGCAACTGAAGCATGCAACAAGGCACCGCTGGAACAGACATGGGAGGGTAAAGGAGATGATTTATTACAGCTGCAGCTTCTTGGGCCATGGTTGGAGGCACTGTCCCAAAAACAGAGGAAAGTGTGAGAATCACTCACCAAAGCAGACAGAATCCACAGCAGTGCCCTTTCTTTCGGATTTGACTCCAGATTATAGAGCTGGTGAGGTCAGACAAACAGCTCTTTTGCCAGTGGTGGGTATCCACAGATGTACACAAAAGATTTATTAGGGGATCAGCAATGTGAAATGTTAGAGGACACAGGGTCATCAGTATCGATACCTATGCCCATGATTGGAGAGGTGATTTATATTACCAATAAGGGCAGAAGGAAGTCAATCCCTGGTACTTGAGATTGAGGGAATGGAGCTTCTTGTAGATTTCTGGGTGTGCCCAAACAATGAAGGTGTAAGTGTAGGCCTCTGTTAGTCTCGATAGACCATGGATTTGTGCCTTGGAAAGTTTCCAGGGTGCAAGGTTTTTTTTATGGAAGACCGGCATTTGCCCAAGCTGCAGGTCTTGCCTCTTCACACCACCAATGTTGTCCAAGGGAAGGGCATTAGGACCCATACAGCTTGGCACCAGTGTCATCGCAGAGCAGTGTGTGGTTAAGTGCCTTGCCCAAGGACACACATGCAGCCTCAGCCAAGGCTCGAACTAGCAACCTTCAGATCACGAGACGAACACCTTAACCACTTGGCCACGCGCCAACACAAACAATGAAGGTACTATCCTGGGGATAGACACACTGAGTAAGGCAGTTGCTATCATAGACTCAGGGAAAGAAGAAAAAACATGGACAAGACAGGAACAGCAAACATGTGTGACCCACAGAACAGCTGACATGGCCCACAGAGAGATAACAGCCTCTCCTGGGAGGGGAGACAGGGCAATGTGTGAGAATTATGTTAGGAGGTCAAAGGGTCAGGGCCAAGCTCAGTCAGGAGCTGTTAGAAACAGTGCAGCCGCCTGAGGAGGCAGCAGTGATTACAGTAAAGGCTCACCCGAAAGGGGATTGTAAGGAGCAGAAGGGGAACGAGTGGGCAGACATCAGTGCGAGGAGGGCAGTGGAAGAACAAGCAGCAACAGAAATTACAAGGGGGCAGGAAGAAACTACAACTGCCAGTTTAGTATGATTACATGGAGATGCGAAGGACCACTGGAACCAGGGTAACACACTGAGGGATTGAGCAAAGCAGCAGCAACATATTGTGGATTGAGAGAGCCAGAGGGAAAGAAGATAGTCCTCCCAGAGACAGGTGACCAAGTCATGGTAAGGGAGCTGGTTGAAAAGACAAGTTTCACTCCCAGGTGGATAGAACCACAGGTGGTGCTCCAGGTAAATTGCGCCTGCGTTGGTGAATGGGCCCGGTCAGGCTGCCAGTGGAAACACTGGACTCAGGGTAAACTATATGACTCACCTTGTTTCCCTCACAGACAGAGCAGCAGATCAAGTGCATCCCATAACAGTGCCATTGTAGAGAACCCAAGTGATGAACACCAGCTGGTTGTATCAGTTCTGACCGCACCTGATGGAAGCAGACCCACAGCAAAATCAAAGACAGAGGACACTGAGAGAGCGTGACTGCAAGCTGGGAATAGCATGTTAAAGTATAAGGGTAAAAAAAGCTGGTTGTTGAAGGTATATGATTAATTCTATATGTAACCCTCAAGTTTGACCAGCAAGCATTTGTCTAGGGGAAGACAGCCTCTAATCCAGCCAAACTAAGAAATCTCATTTGCGTGGATGCTGCTTGATGTGTTGCCCGGTTCCATTCATTCCCTATTGACTTCCACCTAGCATCGCTGACTGTCGGACCCTTGCTCCATGTCCACTCTGCCCTGTGGTCTACCAGCTCTCTCCACTCGCATCTTCTCTCTCCATCTCTCACCAACAAAAAAATCACAAATACCTTCTCTCAGACACACAAGAAGAAACAACCTGCCTCTCATTGAATGGGGCACATTCCAAAGCCCCTGTTATCTCTAGTCATTACCCAAACACTGCTGCTACAGAGAAGCCATTACAGTAGCAGTGAAACATTACAGAGCGTTACATAAAGCACAAAATAGAAAATTTATTGGGGAAAGTAGATGGGAAGAGTTCAGAGTTACAGCAGAGATACCCGGCTCCAAAACCTCAATGGCCTGCCAGATCGAGAAAGGAAACAAATTACACACAGTATCTGCAGGCAGTCACCCCAGCCTGAATGGGGAGAGAATACAAATGAGATGGGCCCTTTCAGTGGTTGGACCAGCAATCAAATGTACAGTCCAGAAGGGGGTGCCACTGGGGTGAGGTCCTTGCAGTGATTCAAATAGAGACCACCCCAAACCCTCCTGTTCATTTGAGAGGGTTTGAGAGACTAATCGTCAAGATTCAGACAATCCTTTGTCATGGCATGGAGTGTGAACTGTTGCCTTGGAGCCTGATACATTTACCTTGCTGGTGCCTCTACCCAAAGTGTAACAGTGACAGCCACGGCTGAGTTTTAACTATCAGACCATAAAGGGGTGAAGATAAAAAATGTGATTAAACTACAATTGGCCTGCTGGAAAGGAGGCAACAGATAATAGAACTGACAAAGCTGCATTGTAAAGACTGTCAAATTTCTCGAACAATCTCTGCTTAGAGTCATGTAGGTAGCCATGTGGGATAATGGCGTGCAGTAGATGTAGATGCACATAGGGATATGACAGGTAATTGGGGAAGGGCTCCCAAGTACAGAGCATTTTTGCTGCCCTATTTGATTAAATCCTTCTTCAAGTTTGGTCTTTCCTGGAACAAATTTATTTTTGTTCAGGAGGGCCAAAAGGGCATATTCTGAAGTTATGGTATATAGCGAATACTAATTTTAACATTAGCCAGTCTTCAGACCCGAACATGGATTGTAGATTGAATTTAAAATGCAGCACTGATCCTCCATTTGACCACAGGGGCCTGCATATGCATAAATACAGCCTGGAGTCATAGGGAATTAATGTTTATGTTGAGTGCCTGGAGTGTGGTGTGAAGGAAGCTTTGTAGATAGATTGTAACTGCTGAATTATCCTGCTGTTACCTTTGACTTCTAGCATATAAAAATGTCATGGCATATTGGGTCGAACAGGTCTCTTCTTCCAAGAGTGTCTCAGTATGATGCCTGTTGTTTGTTTTTGATGAATAAAACACTTCTATATCCACTAGCTTCAGTGTTTCTCTGGTGACTTTGGTCACGTCACTTTCACTTAGATCACATTTCTTCCCCATTTTGATGCTTGTTCTGAACTTCATGTCTGCATACGTTTATGCATTGAGTTGCTGCCACATGATTGGCTGATGATATTTGCATTAGCGAGCAGGTGCACCCAATAAAATGATTACTGAATGTATATCCACAATGCTGTTTAATGGGGGCATTCAGGATTTTGACCCAGCAAAATGAACAGTGATATATTGCTATGAGTGCTGTGTCAACTGGATGTAAATTTGGAAGTGATGGCATTCCCATGTGTCTGCTACACGTACTCTACTAGGTGTTAGATGGCAATGGTTTAACTATTGTTGATGAAGCCTTGGTAAGTTGGTAAAATAGAATTCTAATACCATTAGGATGTGTTCAGAAAACATGATGGATCAGCTACAAATCAGCCTATTTTAATTGGTGTTTTTGAGTTCCTGAAGTCTTTAGACATAGCAATCATCAAAGCAAGGGGAAACATTTCATCACATTCCTTAGAGAAAACCTCAGCAATTAAGTCCATTTATTAATCCATTTTTAAACACATTGGAAGAACTCAGCCAGTCAGGCAGCATTTATGAAGGGGCTACAAGACCCTTCATCAGGGGCTCATTCAGCCAGATCACCACCAATACGCCACACTTCAGGTTTTCAAGGAAGAGAATGAACCATATCGGATCAACTGCAAGAAGATGACAAGTGTACATGCGACCAATCGAACACATAGTGAATCGATCGGGCCTCCTACACATAGAGGGCTCTCTCTTTTTGCATGGACTTTCAAGTGTGAATATTTTTCTGTCCTGGTAGGTCCAGTTTGTAGCTCCCATACTGTAAGTTTCCTAATATGAATAGTGGCTAACATGACTCAATACAAACATTTAATCCTATGGTTCTATTGATCTTCTTGCTCTGCACAAATATAACAGTTGGCGATGAGGATCAGTACAAGAATGGCCACTCTACTCCAAGCACCAAATCTATTTTGGGCTGTAGCCATGGCAAAATCAACCTCTGGAACCTGGCTGCAATGGATGTAAACCTTCCTTGACCAGTTTACCACCAGCAGCAAAGCCGGAGAAAGCAGTGAAGCTCAAACTGCTCCACCTTGGGAAAACTTGGGCAGAAGTAATTCAATGCTCTGCATCTACAGAATGAACCTGAACTGACAGAAATGTTTGAGGCTTTGGGCAAGGCTTGGGGGACACAGGACAATGTCTTTATGGCATGATTCAGGCTCTCACAGCCGCAGCAGACCTCCCAGGTGAGAATGTAGATGACTTCATCACAAGATTGACCCTAGCGGTGCTGGAATGCTAGTACAAAGATTCCTAACATTCAAGTCAAATGTCTCGAAGATTGGTTACATGATTTTAATAATGGCTTTGTAATTCTGCTTGTAACTCAGCAGCTGAAAGCAAATCTGAGCTGGGACTGGACAAAGTATTTTTAACTCATTCCTGAGATATGGCTTCAATGGGAATGCCAGTATACATATCCATCAATGTTTGTCCATGGAAAGGTAGACCTTGAAATCCTGTTGTCTGTATGTTGGAGGTATATCCATAACGTAATGATGGGGACTTGCAGGATTTATTGCTAAGGGTAGTGTGTTATCTGGATGGCAAGTTGGAAGTGATGGTATTACCATGTGTCTTTTCAACTGTTTCTAAATGATAACGAGACTTATAAAAACAGTTGCAACAAATTTAAATAGTTAACTATTGTTTTTAAAAAATAACACATTTAACTGATGCAAATTAATTGTCCAAAGGTGGAGCAGAAGATGTGGACATTGTAGTGTCTGTACAACCACCTATCAATTAAATAAAAACATGCACGCAGGAGATGGCTTTAACTGGTGTATTCACATGACCGAGACAGCGACAGAGACAGAACAGATCAATGCGCAGAAGTAAGTCATCAGTCCATACATAGTGCTAAGGGATATCATTGCTCTAAAAGAAATAGTGTAGATCTATACATTACACTTTCTCCCCCTTTAGATTAATTTAACACAAAATTGCATTTGTAACAAAACATTCAATTTCCCTTTCACAAACCATATTCAAAAAAATAAACATGCTTTCACAATAGCAGTCCGTAACTAACTTTCACTATACAATCTTTTGAGCCTCCTACACAGTCTTTTGGGTGGTGCTCTGTTTCTTTCAGGATAATGCCTTTAGACCTGTGAATTCCAACCTAACTCCTTGCGAACACTCTGCTCTCCGGGGGAGCTGTTGTTGTCTGGCGTACTGACCTCTACCTGGCCGAGGCACAGCGACAACTCTCTGATACCTCCTCTTATTTACCCCTTGATCATGACCCCACTAAGGAGCACCAGGCCAATGCCTCCTATATCATCACCAACCTTATCAGCTCTGGGGATCTCCCATCCACTGCCACCAACCTCATAGTTCCCACACCCCACACTTCCCATTTCTACCTCCTACCCAAGATCCACAAACCTGCCTGCCCAGGTAGACCTATTGTCTCAGCTTGCTCCTGCCCCACCGAACTCATTTCTGCATACCTTGACACTGTCTTATCCCCTCTTGTTCAATCTCTTCCCACCTATGTTCGTGACACTTCTCACGCTTTGAATTTTTTCAATGATTTTAAGTTCCACCGTCTTATTTTCACCATGGACGTCCAGTCCCTATATACCTCCATCCCCCACCAGGAAGGTCTCAAAGCTCTCCGCTTCTTTTTGGATTCCAGACCTAACCAATCCCCCTCTACCACCACTCTCCTCCATCTAGCGGAATTAGTTCTTACTCTCAATAATTTCTCCTTTGGCTCCTCCCACTTCCTCCAAACCAAGGGTGTAGCCATGGGCACCTGCATGGGTCCCAGTTATGCCTGCCTTTTTGTTGGCTTTGTGGAACAGTCCATGTCCTAAGTCTATATGGGTATCCGTCCCCCTCTTTTCCTTCGCTACATCGACGACTGCATTGGTGCTGCCTCCTGCACGCATGCTGAGCTCGTTGACTTCATTAACTTTGCCTCCAACTTTCACCCTGCCCTCAAATTTACCTGGTCCATTTCCAACACCTACCTTCCCTTTCTTGATCTTTCTGTCTCCATCTCTGGAGACGGCCTATCTACTGATATCTACTATAAGCCTACAGACTCTCACAGCTACCTGGACTATTCTTCTTCCCACCCAGTCTCTTGCAAAAATGCTATCCCCTTCTCACAATTCCTCCGTCTCCACCGCATCTGTTCTCAGGATAAGGCTTTTCATTCCAGGACGAAGGAGATGTCTTCCTTTTTTAAACAAAGGAGCTTCCCTTCTTCCACCATCAACTCTGCTCTCAAATGCATCTCTCCCATTTTCCACACATCTGCCCTCACCCCATCCGCCCGCCACCCCACTCGGGATAGGATTCCCCTTGTCCTCACCTACCACCCCACCAGCCTCCAGGTCCAATGTATAATTCTCCATAACTTCCGCCATCTCCAACGGGATCCCACTACCAAGCACATCTTTCCCTCCCCCGCTTTCTGCTTTCCACAGGGCTCGCTCCCTACGCAACTCCCTTGTCCACTCGTCCCCCCCATCCCTTCCCACCGATCTCCCTCCTGGCACTTATCCTTGTAAACGGAACAAGTGCTACACCTGCCCTTACACTTCCTCCCTCACTGTCATTCAGGGCCCCAGACAGTCCTTCCAGATGAGGCGACACTTCACCTGTGAGTCGGCCGGTGCTCCCGGTGCGGCCTTTAATATATTGGTGAGACCCGACGCAGACTGGGAGACTGTTTTGCTGAACACCTATACTCGGTCCGCCAGAGAAAGCAGGATCTCCCAGTGGCCACACATTTTAATTCCACGTCCTGTGCCCATTCTGATATGTCTATCCATGGCCTCCTCTACTGTCAAGATGAAGCCACACTCAGGTTGGAGGAACAACACCTTATATACTGGCTGGGTAGCCTCCAACCTGAAGGCATGAATATCGACTTCTCTAACTTCCATTAATGCCCCTCCTCCCCTTCTTACCCCATCCCTGACATGTTTAGTTGTTTGCCTGTTCTCCATCTCCTTCTGGTGCTTCCCCCCCACCTCCCCCTTTCTTTCTCCCGAGGCCTCCCGTCCCATGATCCTTTCCCTTCTCCAGCTCTGTATCACTTCCGCCAATTATCTTTCCAGCTCTTAGCTTCATCCCACCCCCTCCGGTCTTCTCCTATCATTTTGCGTTTTCCCCTCCCCCCACTACTTTCAAATCTCTTACTGTCTTTCCTTTCAGTTAGTCCTGACGAAGGGTCTCGGCTCGAAACGTCGACTGTGCTTCTCCTTATAGATGCTGCCCAGCCTGCTGTGTTCCACCAGCATTTTGTGTGTGTTGTTTGAATTTCCAGCACCTGCAGATTTCCTCGTGTTTGACCTGTGAAGTGGCATCTGTTTAGGTAGGTGTCTTGTCAAAGACAACTTTCTCTGTTGCAGGTGTTACGTTACTGTTAGTGGCATGATCATCACTGAGAGGTAAGTCCAGTGACTGTAATATGTCTATCTTGTTGGACTCAGGTGTGTTCTTTGGTCGAGCGTCCAGTATCTGGTCCACATGATGTCTCTATGCACGATTTCCAACATCAACTGTGTACATCAGTGGTCCAGTTCTTGTAGCTATCCTACGGGGTGTCCACTTGTCTTCTTGGTAATCAAATGCTAGGACTTCCTGTCCAACTTCAAAGCTCCTTGCTGATTTGCTTGACAACTGACTGAACTGTTAATTTTGCACTTCCCTCTGTAGATCTGGTTTCAGGAGATCTGACATTCCTGCTCATGGACAACATCGTAAGTGTTTGATTTGTCCTTGCATGAACAGAGTTCCAATACGCAAAAAGGCAGTTCTCCACCTTATGCTGTAAAGAAATGTCCTCCTGGTCCATCATTTTAATGGACTTCTTAAAGGTTTGGATAAACCTTTCAGCTAACCTATTCATCGTTGGGTGGTGAGGAGCTGACTTGAAACTTCTGATGCCATTTTTCATCATGAATAGCCTGAACTCTTCTGATGTGTATTGTGGTCTGTTGTCATTCACAATTTATTCAGGTAAGCAATTTCTAGAGAAGATAGTCAGAGTAGAAACAGTTTTTTCTAATGTGGTTGACTTCATTGGGATAGCCTCCAGCCACTTTGAATGAGCATCCACAGCAATCAGAGCATGGAGTCTATGAATGGCCCAGCAAAGTCAATATGCCATTGCCATGGTGAAAACAGCCACTTCTTTGGGTGTAACGGTGAATTTTGTGGCTTCCAGAACAGCTTTTGGTCAAGTCTTTTATCTGTCTATCTATTCCCGGCCACCATACATAGATCCGGGTGAGACGTTTCATCTTGATTGTACCCAATCATGCAGATTCTCTAACACTCTGGTGCACAGTTTAGAGGGAAACTCAACACGAGGTCCACACATCAGCATTCTATGACATACAGACAGTTGGTTTCGTCTCACTGAGAACTCTGGAAACATAGGGTTACCATGAGCTGGCCATCCTTGCATGGTGATGTCAAAGACTTTTGACAATGTCAGGTCATTCCTTGTTTCCCTTTGTATTTCAGAATTTGCTACCAGCAACTGGTCCACCAATGCTGCATGAAACGCTTTTGCTGGTTCACAGTACGAAGACTTTTCTTCTTCAGTTGCCAATAGTAGAAGACATGACAAGCCATTACCGTTGCTGTGTGGGTTGGTACCCTTGAAATCTATGTCATAAGAGTGGGCTGCTGCGAAAAGTGTGCAACTTGAAACCAGGTAGCAGTCATCACCGGGATTTCCTTCCTGGAATTGGAAATGGACACAATAGGGTAAGTGGTCTGTCACTAGAGTAACTTCTGTCCATAGAGCTAGTGGTGGGCTTCTGTATTCCCCATACTAGACTGAGGGCCTCTGGATCGTTGAGTGTGTAGTTACATTCTGCACTCGTCAGTGATCTTGAAGCAAATACAATCAGATGTTCAGATCCATTTTTCATAGCATGTAACAAAACAGCTCCAATGCCATAAGAGTTTGATTGGCAGAGATGGATCATAATGGGTGAGCAGTTCATCCAATGTTATTAGTCTTTTTGTTTCCTTAAATGCTCTCTCACGTCTTCCTGACTATTCCCACTTTGCTCCTGTATGCAACAGTGTGTTCACTGTAGCAATGCTTGGAGAATCCGGTGGTAGTAGTTTACAAAGGCCCAAGTATGACCTGAGTTGTGACACATTTCCTGGTTTGGGTGTCTGCTTCAATCTTCTCTTGTGACTTATGTAGGCCATGCTTGCCAATGACATATCCACAATATGAGGTTTCATTCTTGAAAAACTCACATTTCCCTCTCTTTATGCACAGCCCATACTCACTCAACTTGGTAAGTACTTTACCAAGGTTCTGGAGGCGCTCTTCATCACTTTTGCTTGTCACAGTGATGTCTTCAAGGTAACACTGTGTTCCTGGGATAGATAGATAGATAGATAGATAGATAGACAGATAGATAGATACTTTATTCATCCCCATGGGGAAATTCAACTTTTTTCCAATGTCCCATACACTTGTTGTAGCAAAACTAATTACATACAATACTTAACTCAGTAAAAAAAATATGATATGCATCTAAATCACTATCTCAAAAAGCATTAATAATAGCTTTTAAAAAGTTCTTAAGTCCTGGCGGTAGAATTGTAAAGCCTAATGGCATTGGGGAGTATTGACCTCTTCATCCTGTCTGAGGAGCATTGCATCGATAGTAACCTGTCGCTGAAACTGCTTCTCTGTCTCTGGATGGTGCTATGTAGAGGATGTTCAGAGTTTTCCATAATTGACCGTAGCCTACTCAGCACCCTTCGCTCAGCTACCGATGTTAAACTCTCCAGTACTTTGCCCACGACAGAGCCCACCTTCCTTACCAGCTTATTAAGACGTGAGGCGTCCTTCTTCTTAATGCTTCCTCCCCAACACGCCACCACAAAGAAGAGGGCGCTCTCCACAACTGACCTATAGAACATCTTCAGCATCTCACTACAGACATTGAATGACGCCAACCTTCTAAGGAAGTACAGTCGACTCTGTGCCTTCCTGCACAAGGCATCTGTGTTGGCAGTCCAGTCTAGCTTCTCGTCTAACTGTACTCCCAGATACTTGTAGGTCTTAACCTGCTCCACACATTCTCCATTAATGATCACTGGCTCCATATGAGGCCTAGATCTCCTAAAGTCCACCACCATCTCCTTGGTCTTGGTGATATTGAGACGCAGGTAGTTTGAGTTGCACCATATCACAAAGTCCTGTATCAGTTTCCTATACTCCTCCTCCTGTCCATTCCTGACACACCCCACTATGGCCGTGTCATCAGCGAACTTCTGCACATGGCAGGACTCCGAGTTATATTGGAAGTCTGATGTGTACAGGGTGAACAGGACCGGAGAGAGTACGGTTCCCTGCGGCGCTCCTGTGCTGCTGACCACCGTGTCAGACCTACAGTCTCCCAACCGCACATACTGAGGTCTATCTGTCAAGTAGTCCACTATCCAATCCACCATGTGAGAGTCTACTCCCATCTCCGTTAGTTTGTGCCTTAAGATCTTGGATATCTTGGAGCACTTGGGCCATTGCTCTTTGCCAAATTACTGGAGCTGATGCGATGTCAAAGATGAAACAATTATACTGCAACAGTGCTTTGTTGAGTGTCAAATGTGAAGAACTTCCTGCTTAACTCCTCAATCTCCATTTGAAGATAGGCTTCTGACAAGTTAATCTTTGAAAACCTCTCCTGACCTGGCAAAGATGCAAAAATGTCTTCTCTTCATGGCAGTGGATACTGTAAAGTATGCAGCACTGGGTTGATGCTCACTTTGAAGTCCTGGTGTCTGCAAACAGCTCTTGGCCTTCGCTTTCTTGATCACTGGGACAATGGCATAGCCCGATCGCTCCACTCAACCTTGAAGAGAGTCCGAGATGTCTCCAGGCTATGCAGTTCAGCATCCATGTTAGGATGTAATGTACAAGGCACTGGACGGGCTTTATGGAATCCTGGTGTTGCTGCTTCATCCAGTTCATTTTATTGGAGTATAAAAGTATAAATTTACCAAAACTATGAAGTCAGTTTTGAAACTTGCTATTTGCTATGCATGTATCTTAAGAATGTAAAAGACAATGGTGTGTTAATGAGAGGTAGCTAAAGAGATGTAGATTAGAACATTGGTCAGTTCTGAGTTTGCTATTTGCTATGCATGTACCCAATTTAGTAGGAGACTGAAATCCTAAAAATGTAGAAGACAATGGTATGTTAATGAGAGGCAGCTAAAGAGATGTAGATTAGAACATGATTAAGTCAATGGGTAGAAACAATAGGGACAAGATGTACGTGTGATACGCAACTATAGCAACTGGACCAGGAGATTGCTATAAAAAAATGCTGTGTCCAAAGGATCGGTGGGCAATCAGCGACTAGCTCAATGACTGTCTCAGCTTTGATTTGCAAAATAAAGTTTAACCCTTCTTGAAGAATCTTCTGCGTCTCTTGGTCATTTGTGAGGCACGAAAAACCACGACAAAATTGGCGACCGTGACAGGACCGGAAAGAGACTCACGGAAAGGAGACGGCAGATTGGGGACGCTTCCCGGTCCTCTAGGGACTCCCACAAGGCTAACAGAATTAAGGGTGCACCCAAACAAAAGGTAAGCGCTTTTTGCGACAATTTGGACTAAGAATTCTGTTGGCTTTGGGGAGGTCTTGGAGTCTCAGAAGTGTGGAACCACTGCCGAAGGGTCTCTCCGGTCCAAAGAATCTGGCAGAATTGGGGGTTAACAGGAGGCTCAGAGGATTGATCAAGAACACTGCAGTGAGGGTGTACAAATAAGTTAACAAGAAGTTAAGTTAAGAAAAATTCCACGTGGTGTTGGTAAATCCCTGTGGGTACCGCTTCGTGTGAAATGAAGGGCTGAACGGGCAGGGAAAGGAAAATAGACTAGGCGTAGAATTAGAGTAAGTTTAGTTAAGAAAAAGTCCACGTGGTGTTAGACTAGGACTAGGTGTAGAATTAGAGTAAATAATATTATCCAGTAAACAAACTGTGAATCTCTGAAATACCTTAAAAAGAGAGAATAACATGACAGGTAAAGGAACAGCAGTAGAGATTCTGAGCAAAAAATTCCCGTTAATTAAAAATGAGATCACAAAAACTTCAGAAAAATGGGAAAAAAGAACCAAAAACCTGGTCACAAAGTGGCCAAGAGAAGGAACGTTTGATGTAAGTTTGTACGAAGAAATGGAGGGACTAATTAAAAATTACAAACCAAAAGATAAATCTAAGAAAAGAGGGCAAAAAAGAGAACGAGAAATGGAAGTGCTAAAACTCTTCAGAACGGAGGGGGAAAGACTGAGGAGGACAGGTAGAATATTGATTACAAGCGAGGAAAACACTAAGGTGCTGGAGAAACAGCCTGTTAGAGAGAGAGAAGGGTACGGTGAGAAGCTGGTTTCGGCTCCGTTCCCGGATGCGAAAGAAACAGAAAAACCCCCTCCCTATAATGAGGAAGGAACCCCTAAGCAGTGCCCCCTGCTGACGGGAACAGTAAACATGCAGGGAGAAGTACAGGTTTGGGATAATGAGGAGGGAAAAAAACAATATGAGAAGGAAAAAGTGGTGATATGGAAGGAGATACAGGCAGAAAGGATAAAGATAGAACAGGTACAGAGAGAAATGAGAGAAGAGATTGAACGGATGAAATACTTGAGAGAGGTAAAGGAGTATGAGGAGTATCGGTTATACTATAGAAATAAACAGACTAGAAAAGAAAGTGGCTCATCAGGACAGGAAGAAAGGGAAGGTGGCTCATTGGAGGAGCAAGAGTTAAGTGGAAAGAGAGAGGATACGAGGATTTGTGGGGAAGAGGTAGGAGGCAGAAACCTAGAAGAGGAGAAGGAGGCAATAGGGGAGTGACTTGCGGAAGTAGAGAGAGAGCTAGATAAGTTACTGAGAGGGGATTGCCAGGAGAGATGCAAAAAATACTCTAGGGGCCAACCAAGTATTGAATCAAGACAGAAAGGAAGGACTCCACAGGGAGACCGAGGGAAGAGCAGGACCCCGGAGACAATTGTGTGGGAGGCAGTAAAGACATATCCTGAGACAGATGGGGAGTCAGGTGAGGAGAAGAGCCAGGGCAGGTGGGAAGAAGGAGGAAGAATGATGCCGTTGTTAGTTAAAGGATCAGGACAAGTGCAGTATATCCCTTGGGGATCCCAGGACCTAGAAGAGCTGAAAAACACTCTGCCCAATTTACATGAAGGAGCAGGGAAATGGATTAGAGCCTTTGACGAAGAAACAGCAGGGCGATTATTGGCTATGGGAGATTTGAAGGCACTGTTGATAAGGTTGATGGGAACCTCCAAATTTAACAAACTAATGGAAATGGCTGGCATAGTAAACTCGAACGACCCAAGAACTGATGGAGATTGGTTTGACAGAGTGAGGCAGAGGGTATGGCAGGCCCTCAGAAAGCTTTATCCACCCAAAGTGGACCCCAAAGCCTTAAAAGGGGATCCACTGGGAGACACTGAAAACCCAGCAGCCTACGTAGAAAACCAGTTGAAAAGGTGGAGACTGGAGACTGAGCAAGAGGTGGAGAATAGCTTATTTATGACCTCACTGTTCCGACATAGCATTTTGGATGCAATGCCTCCACAAGTAAAATCCAAACTGGAGGAAGTGGTTGGGCTGATGTCAATGACCCCACAAGAATTTAGAGACCACATAGTCCATGCGGTTGAGAAATACCGGAAAGACAAACGAAGGTTGGCTGAGCAGCAGGAAGAGGTGCAAAGAAAGTTAATACAAATGCAGCTCGAAGAACTCAAAAAGAAGGAAAAAGAGAAAAACAAAAAGATGCTGCCAGCAACCACCGGTTTGAGTACAGCCATCGAACTGGACAAAGGACTGCTATATGGAGGGACCGATCATACTGTAAGACAAGGGCTGGAAAACCCCATGCAAATAATTGTCTTTGGGGGAGCATTCCCACAAATGCCCTATCAGGAACAGACTAAATTTAAACAGCCCAGACAGGACTGGAAGTCCCAAGGAGGGGGACAGAGGAGCTATGGGCAGAGGGGACCAGTGAGGAAACAGGGGGAAAGAGAGGTAGAGAGATTGTGCTGGGAGTGTAATCAGCCAGGTCACATGAAAAGAGATTGTCCGTTTGTACTATGGCCTGTCACACACCAGCAGGAACCGATAAGAAGGGAACTAAAGTTTAGCCAAGGACCAGCCCCCACAGGCCCAAGCGGACCTGTGAACCCCTTTGCGAGGTATTAGGGGTGCCCCGAGAACTCGAGTGGGAAGGGACATTACCCAATGATAACAAGGGAGGCAGATGAGGAACCCATTGTTCAGGTTATGTTAGAAGGGCAACTGACACCAATTATGATAGATACTGGAGCCACGTACACTTGTGTACAGCCACAGTATGCCCTTCACCTTCCCATGTCAGGAAAGTTTATTAAGACGGTAGGGTTCTCGGGGAAAACACAGTTGACACAGTGCACGGCTCCAGTGCGGTTGAGAATGGGAAATAAAGAAATTGTTTTGCCGGTGCTAGTATTTAAAGGAACTCCGATTAATTTGTTAGGCAGAGATGCCTTATTGAAACTGGAATTAAAATTAGAATGCACCAGAAATGGGCTGAGTGTGAAAAGAGCAGGGGCTCAATTGATAGTGTGAGAAGACAAGAAGGCTAATGTCTTTTGGATAGGAGACATCGCAGATCAGATTCAGGAAACCTGGGAAAAATGGAAAAAGGGCGTGCAGGCTATATTACCCAGGGCTGTAATGCCCAAATCTGAGCTACATTGTACAGTGATTTTTGACGAGACTCAGAACAGGGAGTTAGAGGAGAAATGGCACCTGGAGGTATGTACCCAACAGCACCTGGAAGGGGAGGCTGTGATAATTGGAAAGCAAGGGGCAGCTTTACAAGTGGAACACCTTTTTAGAAAAACGGTACAGGATACCGGAGGCTGCGCCCCACGTAACGTTGTTGGTAAATAAGGGATATCAGTCTAAAGACTTAGGACCTTTAGTTAAGAGTGCTGAAACCGTAACAGTGTGGAGGAAAATCACGCCAGAGGTGTGGATATCAGAAGACAACAATTGCATTAAAATAATGGTAAGTGTAGATATGGTAGGGACAGTGAGTGAGGTCGAAATAACTCCCCAACCACACATGCCCTTGCTGGGAAAGGAAAGAGGCCAGCAGAAAGATAAAAGGTTAGATGAGTTGCCGTCTATTCTGTGGTCACAGCATGACACAGACGTAGGGAAAATAAAAACAGCTAGTCCGGTGGAAATAAGGCTGAAAAAAGGAGCAATTCCACCCAGGAGACCACAATACCCACTAAGACCAGAAGCAGAAGAGGGAATAGCGTCGACAGTGCAGGGGTTGCTTGAAATAGGAGTGCTTGAAAGAACAAACAGTCCACGCAATACCCCGTTGCTGCCGGTCTTAAAAGCAGATAAATCTAAGTGGAGATTGGTGCATGATTTGCGAGCGGTAAACGATGTGGTAGAGGACTGGCCAGCGGTAGTCCCCAACCCACACACGCTTTTGACTAATGTTCCACCAGAGAGCAAGTTACTTTTCAATGATTGATTTGTGTTCGGTTTTCTTCAGCATTCCTCTAGCCGATCAGTGTCAGTATTTGTTTGCATTTACTTACAGAGGTGCTCAGTATACCTATACCAGAATGCCGCAAGGATTTAAACATTCACCACACATTTTTAATCAGGTATTGAAGGCAGACCTAGAGGGCATGCCATTGGAAAGTACATTGTTACAGTATGTGGATGACCTGTTGATTTGCTCCCACAGTAAGGAACAGTGTGAGCAGGACACTATAACTCTGTTAGAGAAACTAGTACGCGGAGGACATAAAGTATCCAAAAAGAAACTGCAATTTTGCACGCAGCACGTGGAATACTTAGGCAGGGTAATATCCAAGGGAGTGAAGGCGATAGCACCAGATCAGATTGAGGCAATAACTAAGGCCCCCAAACCCCAGACTGTAGGGCAGATGACGACGTTTTTGAGAATGGCAGGGTACAGCTCAGATTGGATAGGAGAATATGTTGAGATTGTGGCACCTTTGAGAAAGATAATGAAAGAAGCAGGACATACAAATTTGAAGAACGGCTTACAGTGGAATGGAGAGGCGGAGATAGCTTTCAATACTATTAAGCAGGAATAGCAGTCAGCACCAGCATTAGCTTTGCCTGACTATGAGAAGGTTTTTCATTTGTATGTATCCAACCGACAGGAGGGTTATGTCACAGTGGTTCTAACACAAGAGACAGGCACAGGAAAAGCAAAGCAGCCGATAGCATACTACAGTACGAGACTAGATGAGGTGGCTCAGGGGTACCCACCCTGTTATCAGGGATTGGCGGCGCTGTACTATGCATATGAAAAGGCATCATCGGTAACCCTGGGTTATCCTGTGACTCTGTACACACACCACAAAGTAGCAGAATTGCTAGAAAGGGGAAAATTTGTGCTGATGCCAGCCAGGATAGCAGCGTATCAGATGCTATTGATATTTCCTGACATAACTATACAGAGATGTACTACCAGTAATATAGCCGATTTTGTCCCTTTAGACTATGAAGGAGAACCCCATGATTGTGTAGGGAAGACAATGGCGTTTGCCAAATTGAGAGCAGATTTACGGTCAGAACCACTAGAGGATATAGATAAAAAAGTTCTGTTCGTAGATGGCTCTTGTTATAGGGATTATGATGGAAATCATGCAGGATTCTCAGTGGTGCAGCAGGATCAGTCGAGCTATAAGATTATTAGGATGGAGTCCTGTCCCCAACCGTGTTCCGCCCAACTAGCAGAAATCAAAGCCCTGACAGCTGCGTGTGAAATGATGGAAGGTGAGAAAGTAGACATCTATACTGATTTGGCATATGCTCATGGAGTATGCCATTTGTTCGGGGCAGTGTGGAAGCAGAGAGGTTTTAAAAAAGGTAATGAAGATCCCATACAACATTGTCAGCAAATTCTAGACTTAATAAAAGCCATAATGAAACCTAAAGCATTGGCTATAGTAAAATGCCAGGCACACAAAAAGGGAAATGATGTAATAACAAAGGGAAATCAAGCTGCGGACAAGGCAGCCAGAAAAGCGTCTGGATGTACATCAGCTGTCATTGCCCCCCAGGTAAGCCTAACTCCAGAACCTGTAGTAGAGGACCTAATTGAAATACAAGGTAAGGCAACTTTGGCAGAACAGACAATGTGGAGAAAAAGGGGGGCCAAGCAGAACCCGGAAGGCTTGTGGAGCACGGAAGACGGTTTGTTGGTAGCACCCACCCCTCTACTGACGATTCTGATTTCAGAAGCGCATGGGATGGACCATTGTGCAAGGGGGGAAGTGATAAAGAAAATAAAGAAGGATGGTTTTTGGTCACTTTATAGGCTTCAGTGGACTTTGTCTTGTCACAGTGCGAGGTATGCGCACAAAATAATGTTCGGAAGGGAATTACAACCCCAATAGGTCACATTCCTGTTCCTGAAGGACCATTTAAACATCTAGTGATCGATTACGTAGACATGATAAAGACAGTGAGAGGGAAAAGATACATGCTGGTAGTAATTGATCGATTTAGCAGATGGGTGGAGGCGGTACCTTCAAGAGATCAAGGGGCAAAGACAGTGGTAAAATTCCTGACAAACGAAGTGATCCCAAGGTTTGGAATACCTACAGTAGTTAGCTCAGACAATGGTTCAGCTTTTATCCAGAAAGTGGTCAAACTGGTACTACAGGCGCTGAGGATAAAGCAAAGATTTGGATGTGTATACCACCCTCAGTCGCAGGGCATGGTAGAGAGAATTAATGGAACCCTGAAAGCCAAACTAAACAAAATTTGTGCAGACACTAAACTTAATTGGGTCGATGCTTTACCGTTAGCGTTGATGAGTTACCGCATGCAAACTAATCGAATGACATGCCTGACACCGCATGAGATTGCTGCAGGCTGGGAAGCTATCATACCTGTGATAGAGGTAAGCAAAAATGTTGAATGGATAAACTATATATACTACAATCAACAGAGGTTCATCAACTACACCGATGATGCACTGGAGGCCTTAGGGCAACAGCTAGATGCAACTAGCAGGATGGCGTGGCAAAACAGACAGGTACTGGATTGGCTTTTGGCAGAAAAAGGGTGTGTGTAATGTTTGGAGAACAATGCTGCACTTTCATACTGAACAATATTAGCCCAGAAGGGTCTTTCACCAGAGCAATGAATAAGTTAAAGAATCTGCGGACGGAGGTCAAACAGAATGCAGGGTTCGGACATCAGTTCTTTGATTGGTTAGAAAGTAGACTCGGAGGATGGGGAGCATGGCTGACTAAAATAGCAATAACTGTCAGTATTATATTGTTGAGCTGTGCATTTGTGTTGTGCTGTTTTCTTCCTTGTCTCAAATCTCTTGTAGTGTGTGCTGCAACGAAACAATTTCCAATGCTCGTGGCAATTACTGAAGCTAGCGTAGTGGAGAAAGAAACACCGAACATGTATCGTTACAGCCTACAACACCTGCAGGATGAACAGGAGCAAAACGACAGTGTGGGAGTAGATTGTTAGGGCTGCTGAGTCTCTTTCCCTGTCTCAGATACAGAGGGACAGGTTTTTGGCTCAGCAGCCCAGGGTAACAGGGAGAGAATACTTTGAGGTCTTGGCGCAGAAAATTTTAGTTTAACCCGAGATTTGGGAATAAGTGCTTGTGTTTATTGGGGCTTTTGTGCGCGGACTCTTGGTCTTCTTTCTCTGTGTGAGACCCTCTGGGTCTCAAAGGGGGGATATATTGGAGTATAAAAGTATAAATTTACCAAAACTATGAAGTCAGTTTTGAAACTTGCTATTTGCTATGCATGTATCTTAAGAATGTAGAAGACAATGGTGTGTTAATGAGAGGTAGCTAAAGAGATGTAGATTAGAACATGATTAAGTCAATGGGTAGAAACAATAGGGACAAGATGTACGTGTGATACGCAACTATAGCAACTGGACCAGGAGATTGCTATAAAAAATGCTGTGTCCAAAGGATCGGTGGGCAATCAGCGACTAGCTCAATGACTGTCTCAGCTTTGATTTGCAAAATAAAGTTTAACCCTTCTTGAAGAATCTTCTGCGTCTCTTGGTCATTTGTGAGGCACGAAAAACCACGACAATTTCTGGCCTTCATGCCTGAGTTTACCAATCCGCTTCTCAAATACTTTCTCATTAGCATTAAGCAGCTATGATGCTTAGTGCTATCTCTTGGCTGCAGTTTCCTCTGATGTCACACTGAGAACTTTGATTGTGTGGCAGTCTAGTTGGATTTTTCTCAACCATTCATGTTCAAAAAGTTCTGGCCCTCCACCTTTCAATATATAAAGCTCTTACTGCTTATCTTGACCTCCATAGGTCACAGTCACTTTCAGTTTACCAGTTTACTTTTTCACCTGTATAGGTCTTTAGCATCACTGAGGTCTTTTCTAATGGTAGCTTAGAAAGCAGTCTTGTAGACAACCTCTGAAATTATAGACAAAGCTGACCCTGTATCCAGCTCCATTTTCAGTTCTACACCAGACACATCTATTGTGATCCATCTGGTTTTGAGATCTGATTCAGCAACATTGAAGCCCAGGTGCGAATGGGTAACTATGATGTTGTTGGGATAACGGAGACATGGCTGCAGGGAGATCAGACCTGGGAAATGAATGTACAAGGGTATACGTGCTATCGTAGGGACAGAAATGTGGGCAGAAGGGGTGGGGTGGCCCTGTTGGTGAGCAATGAGACTCAGTCCTTTGCAAGGGGGGACATAGGGTCAGGAGAAGTAGAGTCTGTGTGGATAGAACTGAGGAACAGTAAGGGCAAAAAGACCCTAATGGGTGTTGTCTACAGGCCCCCAAACAGTAGCATGGATATTGGGTGCAAGTTGAATAGGGAGTTAACATTGGCATGTGGCAAAGGTAATGTCGCAGTAGTATTGGGGGATTTCAACATGCAGGTGAACTGGGAGAAACAGGTTGGTGCTGGACCCCAGGATAGGGAGTTTGTAGAGTGCCTACGGGATGCATTCTTGGAACAGCTTGTACGAGAGCCGACCAGGGACAAGGCTATTCTGGATTTAGTGTTGTGTAATGAACAGGATTTGATAAGCGATCTTGAAGTAAAGGAGCCATTAGGAGGTAGTGACCATAATATGATAAGTTTTTATCTGCAATTTGAGAAGGATAAGGGCAGATCGGAGGTGTCAGTGTTGCAGTTGAATGAAGGAGACTATGGAGCCATGAGGGAGGAGCTGGCCAAAGTTAAATGGATGGATATCCTAGCAGAAAAGACAGTGGAACAGCAATGGCAGGTATTCTTGGGAATAATGCACAAGGTGTAAAATCAGTTCATCCCCCAGAGAAGGAAGGATTCAAAGGGGGGAAAGGGGCCACAGTGGTTGACAAAGGAAGTCAGAGATTGCATAGCATTTAAAAAAAAGGAAATATGACAGAGCTAAGGTGAGTGGGAGGACAGATGATTGGGAAGTGTTTAAGGAACAACAGAACTTAACTAAAAAGACAATACAGGGAGAAAAAATGAGGTACGAACGCAAGCTAGCCAGGAATATAAAGGAAGATAGCAAAAGCTTTTTTAGGTATGTGAAGAGAAAGAAGATAGTTAAGAACAACGTTGGGCCCTTGAAGAATGAATTGGGTGAAATTGTTATGGGAAACAGAGAAATGGCAGAAGAATTTAATGAGTACTTTAGATCTGTTTTCACTAAGGAAGACACAAGCAATCTCCCAGATGTATGGATGGGCTAAGGACATAGGGTAACAGAGGAAATGAAACAGATTGACATTCGGAAGGAAACGGTGATGAGAAGACTGATGGGACTGAAGGCTGACAAATCCCCAGGTCCAGATGGTCTGCACCCTAGGGTACTAAAGGAGGTGGCCCTGGAAATTGCGGATGCATTGGTAATCATTTTCCAATGTTCCTTAGATTCAGGATCAGTCCCTGAGGATTGGAGAATGGCTAATGTTATCCCACTTTTTAAGAAAGGAGGGAGGGAGAAAACAGAGAACTATCGACCTGTCAGCCTGACATCGGTGGTGGGGAAGATGCTAGAGTCCATTATTAAGGATGAAATAGTGGCATATCTAGATAGCAGTGATAGGATTGGGCTGAGCCAGCATGGATTTACCAAGGGTAAATCATGCTTGACTAATCTGTTGGAGTTTTTCGAGGATGTAACCAGGAAGTTAGACGGGGGAGATCCAGTGGATGTAGTGTACCTCGATTTTCAGAAGGCATTTGATAAGGTCCCACATAGAAGATTGGTGGGTAAAATCAAAGCTCAGGGCATCGGGGGGAAGGCATTGACATGGATAGAAAACTGGTTGGCAGATAGAAAGCAAAGGGTAGCGGTGAATGGGTGTTTCTCGGAATGGCAGGTGGTGACTAGTGGGGTGCCACAGGGCTCGGTATTGGGACCACAGCTGTTTACCATTTACGTTAACGATTTGGATGAAGGCATAGAAAATAACATCAGCAAATTTGCTGATGATATTAAGCTGGGTGGCAGTGTGACATGTGATGAGGATGTTAGGAGAATTCAGGGTGAATTGGATAGGCTGGGTGAGTGGGCAGATACTTGGCAGATGGCGTTTAATGTGAATAAGTGTGAGGTTATCCACTTTGGGAGTAAGAACAGGAAGGCAGATTATTACCTGAACGGTATAGAGTTGGGTAAGGGAGTAATACAAAGAGATCTCGGAGTCCTTGTTCATTAGTCACTGAAGGTGAATGAGCAAGTGCAGCAGGCAGTGAAGAAGGCTAATGGAATGTTGGCCTTTATTACGAAGGGAATTGAGTATAAGAGCAAGGAAATCCTCTTGCATTTGTACAGAGCCCTGGTGAGACCACACCTGGAGTATTGTGTACAGTTTTGGTCTCCAGGGTTAAGGAAGGACATCCTGGCTGTAGAGGAAGTGCAGCGTAGATTCACGAGGTTAATTCCTGGGATGTCTGGACTGTCTTACGCAGAGAGGTTAGAGAGACTGGGCTTGTACACGCTGGAATTAAGGAGATTGAGAGGGGATCTGATTGCAACATATAAGATTATTAAGGGATTGGACAAGATAGAGGCAGGAAATATGTTCCAGATGCTGGGAGAGTCCAGTACCAGAGGGCATGGTTTGAGAATAAGGGGTAGGTCATTTAGGACAGAGTTAAGGAAAAACTTCTTCTCCCAGAGAGTTGTGGGGGTCTGGAATGCACTGCCTCGGAAGGTAGTGGAGGCCAATTCTCTGGATGCTTTCAAGAAGGAGCTAGATAGGTATCTTATGGATAGGGGAATCAAGGGATATGGGGACAAGGCAGGAACTGGGTATTGATAGGAATTGATCAGCCATGATCTCAAAATGGCGGTGCAGGCTCGAAGGGCCGAATGGTCTACTTCTGCACCTATTGTCTATTGTCTATTATGCAGTCCTAGGCATGACAGCACACTTTATCAGGATCTGTGTTGTCTGATTCAGTTGCACATTTAGTCACTTTATGCTTTTTTTTGTTTTGTATTTGAAAACTTTCACTTTTTTTCTCTTTGATTTGCTTTTTGTCTGACTTGCACACTCTGTCTATGTGACCTTGTCTATGACACTTTCTGCAAACTTTTTCTATGAACCAACAGTCATTTGCATCATAGGAGAATTTGTCACATCAGTAACATTTTTTGCCTTTTTGCACCATTCAGGGACATTTTGTGCATTTCACATTTTGAACTCCTTTTCTGTAGTTCTGCCGTATCCTTTTCTGAAGTCATTAATAATATTGTGATGGTCAATGGCCGTTCTAAGTTTAGGTCTCTTTCTGAAAGTAACCCCTTTAGAGTGCTTTGACAATGCATGTCACTTTCAAGCCTTAATGCATCAGAAAGTCCAGCTCTGAAATCACAGTATTGGTAAACTTATGCAGTTCTGCAATATATTCAGAAACACTTTCATCCATTGACTGGTTCCTTTTGTTAAACCTAAATCTCTCAGCTATTACCAGCAGTTTAGGGCTCATGCGATTTTGTAAATTGGTAACGATTTTGTCAAATGTCTTACTCGCTGGCTTTACAGGAGTTGCTAAGTTGTGTTAAAGCTTATATGCTTTAACACCCATTAAGCTAAGAAGCATGGATACTTTCTTTTCCTCATCCACATCGTTCACGTTACAAAACGGTTCAATCTCTTGATATGTGATTCCCAGTCATCATTAGCGCTATCAAATTTGTCAACTTTTCCGACCAAGACCATTGTCACATTATTTTTACTTTAACTTTGCTTGTTGTGCATTGCTCATTGTGTACTATGCAGTTACACATGCACCATTTATTAGTGTCTGTGACGGCCTTCTCCATTCTGATAAACTCTTTCCTCTCACTGCCTCTCCCTGAAGCCTGTCTTTCTGTAACTGTCTGTGCAGTTGGTGATATTCATTGACATTCAGCTTCATACTCATTGCCAATTTGTTGTGTCTGTGCAACTACATCTCAATTAAATAAAAGCACGCACACGGGAGATGGCTTTAACTCGTGCATTCACTTCGGCCTGAAAGAGAGAGCACAGATCAATGCGCAGAGGTAAGTTATCAGTCGATACAAAGTGCTAAGGGAAGTCATTGCTCTAAAAGAAATAGATCTATACATTACAGAAGTCAAAAATGTACTGACCTGCATTAAGGATCTCACCATTAGTTCGGGTTATGGTGATAATTAGCTTACTATTCCTGCTAAAAACTGCATAAAGCAACCAGCAATGAAGGGTGATCATAACTTGACTTGCCAGGCTACCCATGACCAGTATGAATTTGTTTGGAGTTGACCTGCTTCTACATTAACCTGTTCTGCTCAGCTGTATCCACTCATAAACCCAGCATGGCTGAAGAGTCACTGAGGTTCCTGCCCAGCCATGACAAAAGAGAAACTGATCAGGAGTAGTAGATATCATTTATATACCAGAAGGAGCTGGACACGAGGAAGCACAAGTAGTTTTGATTAAAGATGAGAAAAGGGCCACTAAGTGTCATCCCTGTGCTTGCAACCCTCACCCTAAGGCAACAATCTTTATGTAGACATCGTCCACTACCTAAAATAAGGACCTGAAGAAGGAGAAAGTAGAAGATAGACTTTCAGGAGAAGTAAGAGGAACTGAAATAGGAGAAGGATATAAAAGATAGTAGCATAGTGAGACTAAGGCCACTAGAAATTTAATAGTAATATAAAATCAAAGAACTGCATCAAAATAAGGCAAAATGTTGTTTGGCATAAATAGGGAAATGAACACAAGTGAAAGGAAAAACCTTGTCACCCAGTGAGTTGGTTTCCCTGCCTGAAAGGAGAGTGGAAGCAGGCTCAATTGTACCTTTTATAAACAGAAATTTAAAAATATCTAGTTATTTCAGTTTTTTAGAGATACAGCATGGTACAGGCCCTTTTGGCCTTTCGAGACTCACGACCCAGCAATCCAATTATTTAAGCCTAGCCTAATCCCAGGACAATTTACAATGACCAACTAACCGGTGCAGTGGGAGGAAACCCGCGTTTTACATGTGGGAAGAAACGTACAAACTTGGTTACAGAGGACGCTGGAATTGAACTCCGAACTCTGACACTGCGAGCTGTAATAGCATCGAGCTAACTGCCATTCTACTGTGGCACTCCTTTTATAGGGTTAATGGGAAAGAGCTGGACAAACACAGGCCCCTTGGGCTAACCAGCCTCCTCATCCTGCTACAACAATCCCACAATTCCATGAAGAGAGATAATGACCATTGAAATGTACCTGAACACTTTGTACAGTTATAGTTTTGTTACAAATCCTAATTCACATAAAGATTGCCTTTTATTTTTTTAATTTTATTATAGTAATTTATTGAGAGTTTATTGAACTTTTGTTGAACTTCTGTTTTCCAATGTTATTACTCTAAATGTGGACTCAGTTTTCTTCTCGAGCAAAGTAAGTGACAGACTGAACACTGTATTGCACAGCAATATCATATACACCAGAGATTCTGCAGAAGCATTTTGTATGTATTGCATGGCAATAGTTAAAGTATTCTGCAGACACCAGGTGGCGATGTAATCCTGCATTTTGTTGCAAGCTAATTTCAGAAAGAATATCAAAGACAATATTATACAGATCATATAGTTAGAGATCATTGTAACAGGAATTTACTGTTCTTTGTAAACCCCAATTTCATTATATTTTACCATGTTTACAGTAGCTTTTTATAGAAGTTTCTCTGGAAATAGGCTGGGCAATCTGATGGGCCATTGCTAGCTCTTTATAAAACCAATCTGTTTAATCCTGTAACCCATTTTCCAATTATTTTCCCAATTAGCCCTAAAATTGCTTACGTAATTCACTTTTGAAAGTGACAATAGAACCTGCAAGCGATAATCAGGTTCTTGTCTCAAAATAAATGCCTGAAGTTCAAAGTAAATTTATCATCAAATATGTCACCATATACAACCCTGAGATTCATTTCCTTATGGGCATGCTCAGTAAATCTATAGAATAATAACCATAAGAGAATCAATGATAGAGCACCCAACTGGGATGTTCAATCAGTGTGCAGAAGACAACAAACTGCAAAAGCAAAAAGAAGGAAATATAGTAATAAATAGCTAAGCAATAAATATCAAGAACATGAGATGTAGTCCTTGAAATTGAGTCCATTGGTTGCAGGAACTTTTCAATGATGGGGCAAGTGAAGTTGAGTGAAGTTATCCCCTTTGGTTCAAGAGCCTGATGGTTGAGCGTTGAATCTGTTGCTGAACTTGACGGTATGGGTCCTGAGGCTCCTGACCTTCTTCCTAATGGCAGCAGTGAGTAACGAAAATGTCCTGGGTGGTGGGGGCCCCTGATGACGCTGCTTTCATATGACAGAATTTGATGTAGATGTACTCTGTGGTGGGGAGCACACTGATGGAGATCACGGAGGAGATGTTGTTGCCAATCCAAATTGACTTGGCTCTGTCTGCAAGTGAGAAAATTGAGGTAAAGGTTATCCTGATGTATGCATTTTTGCTGTCCAGATGTTTCAGGGTTGAGTGAAAAGCCAATGAGGTAGCACCTGATGTGGACCTGTTGCTCTGGTAGGCAAATTGGAGTGCACCCAATTTGCTTCTCAAGCAGCAATTGACATGTTTCATTACCTACTTCTCAAAACACTTTATCAGTGTGAATGTAAGTGCTACTGGACAATAGACGTTAAGGCAGGTCACCACATTATTCTTAGGTACTGGTATAGTTGAAGTCTACTTGAAGCAGGTGGGTACATCAAACCACCAAAGTAAAAGATTAAAGACTTCAGTGAACACTCCAGCCTGTCTGGGCCGGATGCTTTTAGTGGGTTCACCATCCTGAATGCTAGTTGCATGTCAGCCTCAGAGACCGAAATCATATGATTATTGGTGGATGTGGGAGTTTGTGATGATTCCTCCAAGTTTTAACGGTCAAAGTGAGCATAAAAGGCATTGAGCTCAACTGGAATTGAAGCTCTGCTGTTACCTATGTTGTTTGATTTAATTTTGTAAAAGCTGAGAGTATTCAAGCCTTGCCACAACCATTGAATATCCTTCACTGATTCAAGTTTAGTCTAGAATTGCCACTTTGCCAGGACTATTTCAGGTTTCTTTCTTTCATGACCTTCTCACCTGGTCCCTCAACACCAGCTCCATAGCAAAGAAAGCCCAGCAGCATCTCTACTTCCTGCGAAGGCTGAGGAAAGTCCATCTCCCACCCCCCATCCTCATCACATTCTACAGGGGTTGTATTGAGAGCATCCTGAGCAGCTGCATCACTGCCTGATTCGGAAATTGCACCATCTTGGATCGCAAGACCCTGCAGTGGATAGTGAGGTTAGCTGAGAAGATCATCGGGGTCTCTCTTCCCACCAGTCACGGACATTTACACTAGACGTTGCATCCGCAAAGGAAACAACATTATGAAGGACCCCATGTAGCCCTCATACAAACTCTTCTCCCTCCTGCCGTCTGGGAAAAGGCGCTGAAGCATTTGGGCTCTCACAATCAGACTATGTAAAAGTTTCTTCCCCCAAGCTATCAGACTCCTCAATACCCGAAGCCTGGACTGACACCTTGCCCTACTGTCCTGTTTATTATTTATTGTAATGCCTGCACTGTTTTTGTGCACTTTATGCAGTCCAGTGTAGGTCTGTAGTCTAGTGTAGTTTTCTTTGTGTTTTTTTTTATTACGTAGTTCAGTCTAGTTTTTTTTGTACTGTGTCATGTAACACCATGGTCCTGAAAAACGTTGTCTCATTTTTACTATGCACTGTACCAGCAGTTATGGTCAAAATGACAATAAAAGTGACGACTTGACTTGAATGGTAAAGTGACATCCATCTACCTTTTTGGTTATTTTCTCAATCACATTATCCACATCTCACGATAGTAGTATTTGTTTGTACATTTTAAAATATTCCTACCTTTACATTTCTGAATTTGCTATCATATTAGGTGACTGGAAAACCAAGACTAAGATGATAGTTAGAAATTGCTACAGAAGTAATGGCTTGACTACTCATCATTGTTGAACTATAAACAGGAAGGCTCTTTCAAAATTGTGGATAAGAGTAGAAATCCAGAAAATATGATCAAGTTCACTCTTCTCCACGAACTTTGTTATAAATGGTATCTGTTTAAAAGACTCAGCACTGAAATGTTTAGATGGAGAGACATCACTCTATATCTAATAGATCTCCATCAAACTCACCTGAAAATTTAAGCTTATCCATTCATGGAATTGTTTTACAGGCATGTTCAATTGAAATACTACCTATCAGTACTCAGGAGCTGACTAATAACATCTATGATCCTATTTCTGATAATGAGCGTTTTTTAAATAGCATCATTTTTTACTTCTTTCTATTTTATCTCTTCCTCTTCGAGTGTGGCAGATGTTTGACTGCCTAATTACAAAGGCCCATTACCAAATGTCTTACGAAATATCTGTTAAGTGAGCAAAGAACACGGAACAGCTAGTCGGATTGATTCACTGTGAGGGCAAAAACTAGTCCATCAGTCAGAAGCGAAATAAAATTTGAGAGTGACCATGCAGGTGGTTTGAAACAATTCTCACCTTCATGTTAGACTTGGCCAATCAAGCAAATAATAATGCACTATCTCAGGCACAACGTAAAATAACATGAAGAGTTGTCATTTACAACCCATTTACCAGGCATATTGAATACTCTTTCCTTATACGGTATTATTAAAGTATACAATTACTAGCAAGACCCTTAAAAATATTGATGTATAAAGGATCTGGAGATCCAAGCTCTTGTCTCTCTGAATGCAGCAACACAAGTAAATGGAGTGGTAAAGAAGGGTGTATGTCATTGTTAAGAGTATAGGACAGTAGAGCAAGGAAGTCATGATGCTGTTGTATGAAACTTTGTTGAGGTCATACTTGCTCTATCATGTGCATCTGTTCAGGAATCTGTTCTGGGAGCCCTTCTCTTTGTGTGATGAGGAAGTGGAGGATAGGTTAGTAAATTTGCTGATGACAGAAATGTTGAGGGTGTTGTGGATTGTGTGGAGGGCTGTCAGAGGTTACAGCGGGTCATCGATAGGATGCAAAACTGGGTGGAGAAGTGGCAGATGGAGTTCAACCCAGGTAAGTGTGAAGTGGTTCATTTTGGTAGGTCAAATATGATGGCAGAATATAGTATTAATGGTAAGACTCGGCAGTGTGGAGGATCAATGGGATTTTGGGGTCTGAGACCATAGGACACTCAAAGCTGCTACACAGGTTGACTCTGTGGTTAAGAAGGCATACGGTGCATTGACCTTCATCAACTGTGGGACTGAGTTCAAGAGCCGAGAGGTAATGTTACAGCTATATAGGACCCTGGTCAGACCCCACTTGGAGTACTGTGCTCAGTTCTGGTCGCCTCACTACAGGAAGGACGTGGAAACTATAGAAAGGTTGCAGAGGAGATTTACAAGGATGTTGGGTTGGGGAGCATGGCTTATGAGAATATCTTGAGTGAACTTTGCCTTTTCTCCTTGGAGCGGCGGAGGATGAGACGTAACCTGATAGAGGTGTATAAGATGATGAAAGGCATTGATCATGCAGATAGTCAGAGGCTTTTTCCCAAAGCTGAAATGCCTAACACCAGAGGGCACAGTTTTAAGGTGCTTGGAAGTAGGTACAGTGAAGATGTCGGGGTAAGTTTTTTTACGGACAGAATGGTGAACATGTGGAATGGACCACCAGTTTCGGTGGTGGAGGCAGATACGATAGGGTCTTTTAAGAGGCTCCCATATAGGTACATGGAGTTTAGAAAAATAGACTATGGGTAACCCAAGGTAATTTCTAAAGTAATTACAAGCTCAGCATAGCATTGTGGGCTGAAGGGCCTGTATTGTATTGTAGGTTTTCTATGTTTCTATATGTAGTTCTGGTCATCCCATTACAGAAGGGTGGGGAGACTTTGGAAATGGTGCAGAAGGGGTTTACAAAGATGCTGCCTGGATTAGAGGGCATTAGCACCAAACATGGATCATTTCCTCTGGAGTTTCTGAGGCTGAGGGTCACCTACCTAATAGAAGTATATAAAATTGTAAGAGGCATAAACTGTCAAGAGTCTTTTAACTTAACCTAGGGTTGAAATGTCAAATACCACAGGGAACAGCTTTAAATTTAAGATGAGAGGGGCTAAGTTTAAAAGGGGTGTGCAGGGCATGTTTTTTTGACACAGAAAGTAGTGGGTGCCAGGGGTGATAGTGAAAGTAGATACAATAGAGACATTCAAGATGATTTTAGTGGAGAAGGAGCATTAATGGTGGCATTGAGAAACCAGTGTCCATACACTGACAGCACACAGAAGTCTCAGCCTACAGCTCCGTCAGCCATCCCCACCTCATCTGAGGAAGCATCTACAGCTGCTAACTTGGCCTCATCAGCTAGCTCAGAACCTTCAAAACCAGACAGGAGGCATGTTATCCCCAATCCAAGGTACTGCCTAAGAAGAGGAAGGAAGTGGATTAGCTACCTATTATTCACCTTGCTTTATTTTCCTTAATGTCGTTGGCTGTTCCATCAATGCCCCTTTGGATTTTCCACAATCCAGATGCCAATTGCCTGCATAATAGTGATGCTGCCAGGAAAAATCATTAATAAATCCCAGGTCCTAGGAAAATTGTCGAGAATAATATGTGGATGGAAATCCTATCATGGCTAGATTTAGTATGGCACTATTGCCTAGAAGTGCACACGCACACATATACACATTACAGTTCCAGAGGCAGCTTATTGGTCCAGGTAATAAAAATATAGGAATAAATGGGCCCCTTCTCCACTTGGTCTCCAGTGTGATTATACACAATTTAAAAGTGGTTTCAAACTAAAGTTGTTAGTATCACGAGTGGTATGAAGATACATTAAAGTACTTGAGTACTTCTCATTCCGCTATGCGAGAAAAAGGCTTGGAGGATAAACAGACAGTGAGGACAGAAAACATGAGAGTTCATTATGACATCAGACCTCAAGGTGTTCAATGTGTACAATTATCATATTACAATGTGTAAATGTGGTATATTTGTTAAGTCTTCCAGTGTTCTATCCAATATATATCCTTCATCCAATATCCAAACGAATGGCAATAGAAATTTTGTCCAAATTGTTTGTTGTTATTTCGACGAGCATACAAAAACACGGGCAGTAGGTCCATTAGGAACCACAGATATACTGAGAACTATAATTCACAAGTTTCTCTCCAAGTCACACACTAACCTATTTAGAAATACATCATTGGTCATCTATTATTGCTGGGTCTAGATCACAGAACTCTATGATAGAAGGGCAGGATAGGAACAGATTCAGCACGCGGACTGCAGTAGCTTAAGAAATGTGGCCCTTCACTGTCTTAGCAAGGATATTCAGAGATAGCTAACAATTCCATACCAATTATCTGAGTACACAGGCTAAAAGGGTGCTTCTCAAAACACCAGTACAGTTCCTTGCTGGGTCACAGGGCAGCGTTTTACACTATATATGTAATCAAAGAGTTTTGAGTGGAGATATGGCACAGATCTTAAATTTGCAGCCCAGGTAAGCGTAATTTCAGGAGTTATATAGGAACCGCCAATCCATGCAGGTGACCCCACACTAGAGCTGGAATTCATAAAGGAACCATTCTCAATGGAAAAATTTGGCAATAATATAGCTGACCTCTCACCTGTAATGGCAAAATAAATTTGATTTCAAATAAAAACCCTGCTAGCAGTGTGTCAGCTGGAGCAAGGATCAGGGTGATTGGTCCTGCCCCTTCAATTAACACAAAGGAAGGAGAAGCTTCATCTGCAACCTTTGTCCCATTCGTTGTCTTCATCATTCACTTCCCAAAAGCTGCCTAAATAGGTAGGATACACCTTACCTATCACCTGCCAACATGCACTCCTTCCCCTCCCCCCCCATTTACTTATTCTGCCTTCTGCCCCATTCCTTTCCAGTCCTGATGAAGGGGATCAGCCTGAAACATCAACTGTTTATTCCCTCCATAGATATAGTCTAATTTGCTGGGTTCCTCCGGCATTTTGTGTGTGATATTCATTGACTACAAAATACTCAGAGCAATACAGAAGGCAAGTCATTTTCTTTTCTACTCATGATAGAACAATTATTTTCAGCACAATTTTTATATCAAAGTGAAAAATAAGAGAAATATGTTGTGTACCAGCAGATGTTTCCATGGGATCTCTAGAAAATGTTTAAAAATTTACCTTACTTCTCAGTATGAGGAGAATTCCTTCCAAAATGAGTTGTTCGATGTTGATTTGCTTCTTTGATTGTTTCACATTCTCTTTTGTTCCTCACTGTATTCTCCACTTAAAACTTTTATGTACCAGCCATGAGCAATGCTAATTGTGTAACACTGTTCAAGAAAAACTCAAGTTGTGATAATATTAAGCAATGTTCAGTTTACTTTGTTACGTATCCCGTAACTGGATCACTTACCAGCAAAGATAGAGAGGTCCGCTGAAGTCTGATGGTACCATTTTTAAACGTTTTATTTTATAAAGGGGCACAAAAGTAAGGTTAATACGAACATTCAGATAACATACGTCGTCAATACTCAATCTAAAGCGCAGGTATAGTAATAATCAATAAGAAATAGGCTCTATCGTTGTCTAGGGGTAATGTATATATTGTCCGCTGTATATCTAAAAGTCTCTTGCGGTCACTGCAGTTCCACCAGCTGCCGTCTTTTGTGGTGTCGCAGTGGTGCACTTTTGTTAGAGAGAGAGAGATAGAGATTGAATGGAAAAGTTACCCAGCGGGTTTTTCCAACCTTTATGAGTTCGATCCGTCAGAGTCTCGTTGGGGAATGGACGCTCACTTGTGGCCTCTCCTGTAGCTAAGCTGTTCTTCCGTGGTGAGGTCGCCGATCCCAGGCAAGGAAAAGACGCACACGAACCCCACCACCGGCTGTCGCTATTAAACGCTGTCACAGGATTTCTAGCATGTCTTCTGGTGCGTCTGGGGGGCCGTCTTTACAACCCCTCTTTTATCTGAACTCACGGGGTCTCAGATGTCAATCAGGTTGGGATGATGCAATCTCTCTCCGTCTCTCCATCCACGTTGCCCTGAGGGTATACACGTAGTACAGTTCCCAATTCACAAAGGTGTCTCCACGAGACAATGACCACAGTCGCCAGCTTTTGCCTCGCCGTGAAACGAGGGACACCGCACGTATCTCTCTCTTCTCTTGGGTCATTGACCGCCCCTTCACTAGGGCTCTTGCGATTCTCACAAAGGAGGGGGCTGGGGTCATAACAACTTAAAGTTACCAAAATATTAGGGACAATTTATTTTGGTAATGTTGAAAATGGATTTTCAGAATGGTCTCATAAACCATATTAAGCAAGTCAATTTTTTTGCCTGTGTAATCAGCCTGCTTATAACTAAAGGTAAACAAAATGTACAAAAGTCAGCACTAACAAATTAAGCAATTTTTAGTAGGTTCAATCACAACATCAATAATCAATTAAATCATCTTAGATAAGTCCAATCATACAAATGTAACTAAAGTAAATACAGACACAAATCATCATTTGTTATACAGAAGTTCTGGGGGTAAGCGAAAACTTTACTGTTGCAGGCAGATTTGAACATAATTTTACTGAAAACTACCGAATCAGTAAACTTTTGCAATTACTACAATATCTGATAAATGAACCATGCATTGAAGAGTAAGCAGATTTTTATGTTAAAATCAGTGTGAAACATAAAGGTGCTGGCTGATCTCAGCTACAGAGAAACTAACCACATGTCAGCACTAGCACCATTTTCACATGAACACTCTTAAGTAAAATGAGACAGTGCAAAATCAAATTTAATAGATTTTTCAATTTTATTTCTGTTGAAGTCAATGCACTATTGTCCATCACTATACACAATCACAAATCAATATTTTCAAGTTTAGTTTACTTTTGTTTTTAATCCTCTCATCATTCTTCCTTGTTTTTGTTTTATCACCTTTCTTAATATAATTACAACAATTATAATTATAATAAAAAACTGGTTTTTATTACAGCTGAGATTTATTACTTCACATTCTCAGTCTTAAGGGAACATTTCTGTTGTGACTCTCATTCTCGGTAAATTGCCCAGGTCCTATTGTTGGAGTCAGGAGTTCTAAATGACATCTTTGTTAATATATAACTTCAGATCAGTCTGTGTGATCACTGAAATAGCATTTCAGTAGAGCAGGCACTAGAATGCCTCGAAAATGAATTGCAGTTTAGCAATATGTTTCACTCTTCCTCTCTTTAGAGGAAAAGCCTTCAAATCAATTGTTTTGTTGTGGGTGTCTTCGCTCCCTACATCTACAATACAGCAGGTCAGTACAAGTGCTTCAGTTAAGTAATTTCCTATCCCAAAGCATTCAGAAAGTGTATAGCTCAAGCTATTAGATCTAAGACACCTTCAGTTCAGCTTGTGTAGGATATCTTATTAGCACTGTAGACACAAGGGTGCCTCTGAAATGAGTTCTCTCTCATGAAATTGATTAGTTTTGTAATTGAAACAGACATCTCACCAGTAATTTCTCAACAGCATTTAGGGGTAACTAACCTTGGCAGCGATGTTCAGGTCCGGTAAATGTACAATAAATTCTTTTAGACTCTTATGCTATTCAATGAGGAAATTTGAAAATAATGTGCAGTGCTACTGGGTAGTATTGATGAAATGCTCTTTGAAGTTCTCATTTATTGGACCAAGTACCCCAGAATCTATTTAAATTTCACCCCTTTGAACTTGTCATACCTTGGGCATTTCTGCTTCATGCCTCCAAGAAAGTTTATTGTAATCAAAATGAGAGCAATTCTATTACTCATGGGCAGAAGAATAATTTATTTTATTATTATTTTTATTCATTTAAAGATTCAGCATGGATTACCCCTTTTCAGCCCTTCAAGCAACCCATGATTTAACAGTAGCCTAATCATGGGACAAGTCAGCTGGAGGTGCAGTGGCATTCACACCAGACTTTGAGGCGAATGGTCCTGGGTTTGATTCTGGTGAGCTCTTTGCACTTTTTCAATCCGTGCTGGGTTGAGCATCGAGCTAGCAACTTGGCCTCATTAAAAAAAACAGACAGAAATGTTAAAGAGATGGCAGGTTGCCACCCGATGTGTCACAAGGAATGGAAAGGAACAACAACAACAATCACGGGACAATTTACAATGATCAATTAACCTACTAACTGGTACGTCTTTGAACTATGGGAGGAAACCGGAGCAGCTGGAGGAAACCCACGCATTTCACTGGAATTACGTACAAACTCTGTGCAGAGGATGCCAGAAATGAACTCTGAACTTCGACACCTCAAGCTGCAATAGCGTCACGATTCGCTAGAAAAGCAATAGCAGCAATAATCTGGAATATTCAAGGCTCTACAACACTGAGGAAATGACAAGGCAACAAGACTAAATTCAGGCATCCTTATCCTGTCTGTAATGTTCTTGGTCCCAAAATTACCAGTCCTAAGGAACAGTGAGCCAGGAAGTTGCCAAAGACTTGAACAACATCTTACCACAAGATCTGCAGATTTGAATAAAAGCTAAATATACATTTAAATTCTTTCCAGTTAAAGAGAGAAGACCATTTGGTAGAAGAGAGGTCTAAGGAGAGAAAACTTAGAAATACAAATTAACGGCAAATATGACATTATCACTGTACACTATGCAAATTAATTTTATTCCCACACAACATACAAGAACATCTTTGAGAAGCTACAAATGGAAATACTGAAGTTTAACCTTTATCTGCAGTTCTGCATTCATTAGATGACTCAGTTTTCAATTTCAGACAATGGGATTCCATTGCAGGAACTGGACTCCAATACTGTGCTATGGGATGTCATCCTGGTCACACTTGTTGAATACTGTGTGGGTTTGTAACTTTGGGATTTCCGCTTGCATATCACTTCTTTAAACATCTCTCTGAATCTGGTAGACATGAGGTTGTAGAGGATTGGATTGACAGCAGAGCTAAAATAGAAAAACACTCCAGAGATAATGTGTACAATCTGATACAATATGAGCATTTGTCCATTCTTGTACGCAATCTGAATCCACATTAATCGATCTGTGTGAAACAGCGCCCAGCAGATTCCAAACACAATTACCAGAACAACTGCAAAGAACAAAATATAATCAGTAGTATAAAAAATTACATATGTAAAAGACCTATTTTTAAATGAAAAGTTTATATATAAAAAGACTATAAACCACAAGGAAAGTTCAACAAAACTTATTAGGTTATGCAACCCTATCAGTAATGGACACATTCATGGAACTGAAAGCTCAAGACTACCAGGAATGGCAGAATTACACCTGATAATTGTTCCTAGCCACTTCAACATCAAAGTTTATCATGGGGATTGATCTTTTTCTCAACATCTTTCTGCCTGAACCAACAATCACAGGATTAAAATCTCCCTTTGGTGAATGTTGTCAATTCAAGAGCAAGTGGAGCAGGAAAATTTAATCATAGATATAATGGAAGGACTGGTAGTCAACATTGAGCAAAAACGTTGAGCAAATTTCACATCAGTGAGTACTGCCATTACTTCTGACTTAATCAGCTGACACAGAACGAATCACAGACTGGAGAATTGAACCTCATTCAGCATGATTTAAAGGGATACCCTCTAGATTCCATTTAAATGCCAGAAAAAAAACCTTTAGGAGACAATTCCATGAATCAGTTATAGTGATTATTAGCTAGTCAGATGGCTTAAATGTTTACCATCTCATGAATCAATTTTTTTCCCTTTCCCATTGGAACTGATGTAGCAAATTCACTCTTCCTTCAGGCAGAGAGGAAAGAAAATTTCTGGTAGCAGGAACAAACAGAGTTGTCACTGTAAGAAGCTTAGAGAGAAGAATATAAAAATAAAAGTGATCAGTTTTCTAGTTCTGCAGTCCCTTTTCAGCAACAGTATTAAAGTATTGATGACTGCCACCATGACAATAATAACAGGAGAGCCCATTGAAAAGCATTAAATATTCTATATACAGTCTAATTTCCAAATAGCTGCAAATTGTACTTTATTTGTCATTTAAATTTTGTATGTAGACAATGGTTTGAATGTACCTAAAATGCTGAGCTGCTCATCTCCTTTCTTGCCACGTGCTTGTTTGGCACAATGTATAACACGGTGGCATCTGGTTAATTGTGACACACTGAGATCAGAACATTTTGGCCCAATTAAGCAGCTGCCTAATAGCTGAAAATTCATAGTTATAGTTAAAAGATATAAAAGGACAAACTGGTTAAGGTTGTCATAGCCGGGCAGGTGGGTATGAGGGGGAGGGAGTGGTGATAAGCTCCCACTTCCTAGTAAATGCCTCAAATGGCGTGCATCTCAAATAGCCTCTGACAACCAAGTCCTGCTCCTGTCATTCAGCAGAAAATAAAGAGGTGAGGTTATGCTACAGCTTTCCAGAGCTCTAGTTATACGCAGTCGTGAACATAAGTAATTACTACACGGCATCCTTCCCCTTCAACAGATAGCCAGCTCATTGCCAGGCATGTTACTGGAATTGAAAGAGTTAATTTATGGACCTTTACACAGATTGGCCATTGTCTCAAGCAAAGAAAGTCACTGAAGATCATTAAATGATTGGATAAGTAGTTGGGAATAAATTATTACCTCTAGTAGCCAAACCTAGAACAGACAAGCATAACCATAAAAATGAAATTCAGTCGTTCAGAGGCAAGCTGGAAAGTTAATCTCCAGGGGTGGCAAAGTCTCAAACTCTCACCTCATAAAAGCCATTGAGACCAGTGAGTTGATGGGAAATTTTAAACTGAGACAGAGGATTTTGGATAAGCAGGGAAATTACGGCGGGAGCTGGCAACAAGAAACAAACCATCCATAATCTTATTGATAAGACTGGAGGGGGCAGGGTAGATGCTGAAGGGTTCAGCTCCATGTTCCAGCAAAAGTGCATAGGCCAGAGGATTGCTGAGGAGTTACACACAGCAAGACAGTTGCTTTTTTTAGCAAACACTTCAGAGGATTGTGCTGTCTCCTGTAACTATCCTCTGGTACAGCACAGCGTGATACATTAGACATCACTGCATCTCCATACACTTTGGCCTTTGGTTCCATGGTAGCTGCAGCAGGATGTAACAATAAAATCAGTGGCTATACACAACTGCATTAAGCAGGTGTTGATACCATACACCGTAGAGCAAACACTTTCATTAGATTTCCCATGAAGTCTGGGGTCACAACAAAGATCACAATTGTGGGGTTCAATAAAAGCCCTGGAGTTAAAGAAATGATTTCTAGGAATAAAAATATATGAAATCGTGATCAGTTTTCTAGTTCTGCAATCACTTTTCAGTATCAGTATTAAAGTATTGATGATTGCTACTATTACAATTGAAAACAGAAGAACCTATTGAAATGCATCAAATATTTTATACAGAGCCTAATTTCAAAATAGCTGCAAATTGTACTTCATTTGTCATTTAAATTTTGTATGTAGACAATGGTTTGAATGTACCTAAAATGCTGAGCTGCTCATCTCCTTTCTTGCCACGTGCTTGTTTGGCACAATATATAACACGGTGGCATCTGGTTAATTGCGACACACTGGGATCAGAACATTTTGGCCCAATTAAACAGCTGCCCCAATAGCTGAAACTTCATTGTTATAGTTAAAAGATATAAAAAAGACAAACTGGTTCTTTAAGGTTATCATAGCCAGTGGGGAGGGGGGTGGTAGTGACCATAAGCTCCCACTTAAATGCTCCCAATGGCGTGCATCTCAAATAGCCTCTGACAACCAAGTCCAGCTCCTGGCCTTCACATGCGGCTTAGCTACTAAGCCCAGCAGAACCAATGCTACTGACAGGAGAAGGGGCAAAGACAGGCACTGGCACCTTAAAACTAGTTGTTTCAGGTAGACAGGGATCATCAGCCATGGCTAGTGGCTCAGCTAGGTTAGAGAAAACCCTGATCTCAAACCTCCGCTGCCTTGCAGTTATACCCACCCATCGGGAAGGATTCAGGAGTAAGCTCTGAGGAGAAATCCACAGCTGGAGTCCCTAAGGCAGTCCTAGGGTGTGTTCAACGCTGACTGGCAACTCTGCGATGCCACTGCTGCCAAACTGTATCAGTATCCGCCATTCCTTTGGATTCATCAGCTGCATGGAGAGGGGAAACCTGCTGCACAGGAATAGATTGTTCTCCACATCGTACTGCCCTGGCTTACATATCACGTAGACAGCTATCCATGGTCGACCTGACATATGGATGGCCTCTGAGTAACAAACTATGTATTTAAATGAAATACATAACAAATTAGAATATTATCAATACCTCTACAGCACTATAAAACTCTGTATTAATTCTCAATAGTTATTGATGGAGGAATTAAACTGTGTATTTTTTGATTGACTTAAATGAACAAAATCAGCACACATAATGGACTGTCTTCATACAATGCTTTAGATGATTGTATCCCTCAAACGTTCATTTTCATTGCAACATTCAAAATGATTGTTGATACCTTCAAATTCTTTATAGTTCTTAATTTAGTGAAATTGTTTTGGTTTCACTCCCGGCTGTTTCTGACATCACCAAACCTATATATTGGAATCTGCGGTGAGCAAAACAGTTCTGAATTGTATTACTGCTTATTTCTCGCCAACTATCAGTAACAAAAATCACTGCTTTTTGAACACAAACACACACAACTGATGTTATTTAAAAAATAATCTCTCTAAGCATGGTTTAGTAACTGACACTAGTGAGAAACAGTTCAGCAAGTGTCCAGCCTCAATTAAGTGGCATATTGTCCCAAATATGTAAAGGGAACCCCAGCTATTTTCCCAATTTAGGTTTTGTTCTTTAAGAGTTGTCCCAAATAAAAAGGTGCCCAGTTAATTAATGGCCCTGTTAACAGGAAACCACTGTATTTAGAAACAACAGATCTGATTTAATGAAACATGAAATATGAAAGCTAGATGGATCACGATGATAACTACGTAAGTTGCCCCATTTGCAAAGATACTGCCACAGAAAATGTGCCCACAGCACACTGGCCAGATAAATGTAGTATCAATCAAGTTAAGAAACTGTGGTAGTCAGAGGATAAAAACAACAATCACAGAATAGAAGAATGGACAGCCTTAATAGACACTTGGAGGAAGCCATCAAAGAATGGTTAATGGTCTGTGAAGTTCTCAAAGATCTTTAAGAGAGAATAAGCGAGCAGATTAGTAATGACTTAATCAAGGAGTGAATCTTCAAGACTGATTGATCACAAGATTCTAAAGCAGGAATTGTTCTGAAAAGATGTCAGCAACAAATAAGATTCTAAAATAAACACAGCCACAGGGAGGAACCAAACTATCTTGCAATAAGTTATATTAGCCTACTGTAACATTAGCAAGCAGGCACCAGAAATTGGAACATTAACTTGCTTTACTAAGATCCAAATGGAAGCAATACCCTGGGCTATCTGGTTATTGTGAGCTAAGAAACAATGGGTTCACCCAATGCACCTCCAGTAGCATCCAGGGCTTCAAATGCAAGAAGGAGAGCTGACTGCAATGATAATTAGAGATAACTAGTAATCTGGATTAAAACATTCAACAAATGTAAATGGTGAAACTTGGCAATGAGACACAAGTGGAGTGATGGCCTTGTATAAACTATCAGAAGCAATCAATTCCATTAATTTGTACCTACTTGATTCAGTACCAATAACTGCACTACTACACAAATGAAATGGAAAAAGGTGAGATTGTGGAACCCAACTACAACAGAACTAAACAGATGAAGTAGATTAGATATTGTCTCACTAACATCAGAGAACATTATTGCAATTAAAGACTGATTAAAGCTAATACATTTCACCAGCTGTCAATAATAAATCTCCAACCAAGTTCAAATTTAGCACAGCTCAACACCAAAGGCTCACATCAAAAGCACATGCATGATAAACCAATTTGATCTATTAAGCACGCTACCAGTCAAATAAATTTACCAAACTGTTTCTGCATCTTCTGCCTCAGTGGAGATAACAGATCCCATGTCACAATACTGAAAGGGAACAGGGAATTATCCCTGCCATCCTGGCCAGTATTTATCCGTTGTTAAACAATACAAGAGTGGATCATCTAATCATTGTTGCATTATTATTTGTTAGAACTTACACATCTACAAGCTAGCTTCTGTGTTTCCTTCTTTACAATACAGATGACACCCCAAGATCAACGTATCAGCTGTAAAACTCTTTAAGATGTCTTGAAAGGGAAATACTCAATTGCAGTTCCACATTTAATGTAGCAATCAGCCACTAGTATGGTTTGTAAGGACCTATTGCCAAGAAATTTCATGATGGAGTAAGTACCTTCTGCAGCAGAAGCAGGCCTGTATCAGGTGTTATATAGACTATATCAAGGTGTTATATAGTCTGTAATGTATTCTACTCACAACATAGGATGCAAATAAGACCATAAGACATAGGAGCAAAATTAAGCCATTCAGCCGATCGAGTCTGCTGCACTATTACATCATGGCTGATCCTGGATCCCACTCAACCCCATACACCTGCCTTCTTGCCATATCCTTTGATGCCCTGACCAATCAGGAAAAAATCAACTTCTCCCTTAAATATACGCATGGACTTGGCCTCCACCGCAGTCTGTGGCAGAGCATTCCACAGATTTAGTATTCTCTGACCAAAAAAAATCCTCCTCACCTCTGTTCAATTATGAGGCTGTACCCTCTAGTTCTGGATACCACCCCCCCCCCCCACCTTAAGAAACATCCTCTTCACATCCACCCTATCTAGTTCTTTCAACATTCTGCACATTCTTCTAAATTGCAGTGAGTAAAGGCCCAAAGCTGCCAAACACTCCTATATTAACCCCTTCATTCCCGGAATCATCCTCGTGAACCTCCCCTGGACTCTCTTTAATGATAACACATTCTTGCTGAGAGATGGGGCCCAAAGCTGATGACATTACTCCAAGTGTGGCCTAACTAGTGTCTTATCTCCTCAGCATTACCTCCTTGTTTTTATATTCTCTTCCCCTTGAAATAAATGCCAACATTGCATTGGCCCTCTTTACCACAGACTCAACCTGTAAATTAATCTTCGGCAGTCTTGCACGAGGACTCCTAAGTCCCTCTGCACTTTTGATGTTTGAACCTTCTTCCCATTTTGATGATAATCCACACTATTGTTCCTTTTACCAAAATGCATTATCATATATTCCCCTATACTGTATTCCATCTGCAAATAAGCTTGATTAACCTATCCACTCATTCTTAAGTGGGTAATAACCCAAATCCATTTGATATTGTGTGTATGGTGGGCACAGCATTGCCCAAAGTATAAGGTTATATCCAAAACTTGTTTTTTAAAATTATTTATTTATTGAGATACTGTGCAAAAAAGACCCTCCCAGCCCCTCGAGCTGTGCCACCCAGCAATCCCCCAACAGGTTCCCAGCATAATCACGGCAAAATGTACAACGGACAATTAACCTACCAACCTGCATGTCTTTGGAATGTGGGAGGAAACCAGAACATCTGGAGAAAATTTAGCTACCAAGCACAGAAACAAGCTATTCAACCCAATCACAGGAAGGTGCTATCTATTTTCCTCTGGAGCAAATGGTCCCTTCTCTTCTTCATAAAACAGAAGCAGTTACTTCCATTCCAGTTCTGTCGGACCTGATGAAGAGCTCTGTGGAGGTCTACAGACTATGTAACTGATTGGTGGGTACTTTAAGGACCTCATGGGCAAATTGCTTGGGTGGTGTGAGCTGTTTCCTTTCTATGCACTCTGGCTCTACACATTCCAATTGTGGAGCCTTATGATTCTCAGTGGCTTCCCACGTAATGAATGTCTCTGGTACAGGAAGACATACTTGCTCAAATGGCTTTTAAAAGCTGTTATTGTATCTGCAACATCATAATTGCATCTGCAAGTATGTCATCAAGTATTTGATACAAAACTTCCCTCTGACATACTTTGAACTCCTACAGATGTTCTGCCACTGAATTGCCATAATTTTGAGGGATTTACTTGATTAAGTGAGGTTTCTTGTCCACTTATAGTTGCACAACAGCAACAGTAAAACAAAATCCACAAATTGGAGTTGCCCTGCAGCCTGCAATTTGAAGATAATCAACTGACCTTCTAAAGTGTACAATTTCCATGGCGCTCCCCCTCAGCTTTCCAAGCATTAAAAAATGCAATCCAGTCTATACCTCAAAATACATATCTGCAAAAAACTGTGATGCTAAAAAAACTCACACATCAACATGGAATTTTCAACTGAGCATCAAGCTACACAAATGCTGTTGACATATTATCTTAACTATAACCTTTGCTAAAAATTTACAGCTGAACGTTACAGTTTAAGTGAACCAACAATTTAATTTCCTCTTTATATCCTCACTTTATAAAGTTTTTTCAATGTTATAATTGCACTTGATTTAAATAACCTCATAATGTAACTATTGCGCATTAATCTTACACCAGTCCTCTTTACCACAAAGTACATTTACTTCCTTATTTTCATTGGGATTAAAACGAAATTGCTAAAGACAGGAATAACTTTGGGAATCTCGTTTCCATTGAATTAGCATCGCAGAGCCCATCACAATCTTGTTCTTTTGAATCGTTCTATTAAGTCATTAAGATGAGAACATGATCATCTATTTATCATCACAATTCACCTTTAAAACTGAAATGTCAGTTCAAAGAAATGAACTGTGTTCTTCAAAGTGCCTTTTATGAATAGAGGACTGGGATTTGACTAAGCGAGTCATTCATCGAACGATGCGCCAAGATTTTGAACTTACACAGCATTTTGGTAATTTGACGGTTCTTCGCCTTCTCCTGTCGGTTCCGACCGGTCTGGTTATTGCCATTTGTTGAGTAGGGCTTGACCCCGGAGAATGCTCTCTCTCGTTTTAGCTGCAGACCGATTAGCAAGTACAGTACACTCAGGGTGATCATCGGGATGAAGTAAAAGAGCACGGTGGTGATCTGAATGATGACATTATACACCCAAATGGGCTTTAGCAGCATGCACAGAGCGGATTCCTCAATGAGTTCGCCAGACGGTGTCTTCAGATACTGAATGCCGTGCAAGCTAGTGTTGGGAACGGCCAAACAAACCGAGAGTACCCAAAGCGCTATAATAACTCGTTTCACATGAGTTCTGGTAACAATGGATTTCGCTTTAAAGGGATGAACCACCGCAATATACCTCTCGGCACTGAGGGCTGTGACGTTAAGTACAGAGGCAAAGCAAACAGTCTCGAAAAGGAACGTTTTAAAGTAGCATCCCACCTGACCGAAGAGGAACGGGTAGTTCCTCCACATTTCATAAACCTCCAAAGGCATGCCCACGATTAGGACCAGCAGATCCGAAATCGCCAAACTGAATAAATAATAATTGGTCGGTGTTCGCATAATCTTGTGCTTGGCGATAACGAAGCACGTTAACGCATTTCCAACGGAACCCACCAGAAAGATGCAGAGGTAGGTAACACAAGCCGGTATGAAGAAGTTCCACCTCCTGGGACCCAAACTCTGCAGCAGGAACTCTCCTCTCGTCATAACACGGTTCAGTTCGTTAGTGGAGGTCCGGGAGAAGTTGTGCTTTTGTAAGGTTGAGTTGCAGTGGAAGACGGTCTGAAGAAAATGCATTTGATTGTCCGGGAAATACAGCTCAGTGCAGTTTGGGATGAATTCTTCCCTTGGCGGTAGTTGCATGTCTTTAAAAGATAATGGGAATGGGCACGTAAAGAGGATGAAAACAAAATTTACCCAATTTCAAACTGCTAGGTTTGTCATTTTTCGTACTTTGCAACATTCCACGGTAATTTAGAAATCTTTTACAACTTTCTTAAAAATTTCCGGCAGAAAATACGATTTGTTCAAGAAGAAAGGACACTGTAAAAGTTGGCTCTTAAAAAGAACTAAAGAATTACGCAGGTTGAATATTTCGGAGTTTGAATGTGTAAATTTACAAATGTGGCTGAGCAGATGGGAATATTATGCTACATTTCCCCCTGGATATAAAGGGTATCTACTTACCGCACTGGACTGAGCCGAAGCGGCGTTTCTCCTCTGGAAGCTCGATCGTGATCAGCGTTTATGTGACTGACGCCACGAGGAGCTGATGTGCAGTTTGACAGCTCGATGTGGGTTTACGCAATCGACCATTGCTTATACTGAACAACTGTCCGCACTCCCTCCCACTGCAAGGCGTCGAGAGTGATCGCTGCTGCGGCAGGTTTACAGTTCGAAGAGATTGAGAGACGCTTACGCCGTTATAATGACCTTGTACTTTGCCGCGATCCCGATGCGTGGTAGAAATAATCGAGTACTTCCAATTCTTGTCTTGATGTGCGCAGTTTTAAAGTGAATACAGTAGTTTTATTCTGTAAGATCAAACCCCGTGAAGAGAAACGGACTTTCATCCTAACAAAATGGCTTTTTAAACTATTTGAGTTCCTAAAGAAATTAAAAGCAAAACGCTGCACGAGTTGTTGAAATCCCGTGATAATTATGCTTTAATTGTACTCGTATTTAATACTCCCGTAAAATAGACTGGAAGTGTATCGTTCGTCCTATATCTAGGGCTGTAGGCACGTGATTTTAATGGTCTCGAAATATAACTGGGTGTTGGACTTCCTACCAACAGACTTCAGATAGTCAGGATACACAAATGCTCCTCACCCCAGGCCGTGTGCCGAACCCATTGTTGTACACTCCGCTCACAAGTGACAGCACAGCTAGACACCCGCGTGATCCCATTGTCAACTTCGCCGATGACATGACAGGGGCTCATCACCAACAACAGCCTACAGAGAGGACGTGGAAGAGCACAAGGCCCGGTGCCAGGCAAATTACCATTTCCTCAGTGTCAAAAGACAAAGATGGTTATGGACTTCAGGAGACCTGCCACTACTCACCATGGAGACTGCCAGCAGTTTCAAAACCCCAGGAGTGTGCACCACACACAACCTCTAGTGGTCCCAGAACACATCCTACACAGTCAAAAAAAAATCATCAACGCCTTTACTTTGTGAGGAGGCTGAAGAGAGCTGGACTTTGCACTTCTATGTTCATGTCAATCTACAGCTACACAGTAGAGAGCATCTGCACTAGCTGCAGAGTGGCTTGGTACAGAAACTGCACTGCAGTGGACAGGACAGCTACATGATGGAGAGTCAAAACTGCCCAATACATCACTGGCACCACTCTACCTGCCAATAAAGACACACACATATATATATATATATAGAAAAGGGCCAGTACCATCATGAAGCATAACACCCACTTTCCTCATGGACTGATGTCCCACTCCCATGAGTGAGGAGCTTATGTAGCATACTGTATATGCCAAGATCACCAGACTCAAAAACAGCTACTTTCCCTAGGAGTAAGACTGATCAACACCTCCACGAACTAACTCCACCACTACTTTATTATTTTCCATCAGCCATCTTTTGTACAGCCTAGCGTAACTTTATAGAGAAGTAGGCCATCCGGCCCATTGAGTCTGCACCACCATTCAGTAATGGGCTGATCCAATTCTTCCGGTCAACCCCACTCCCCTGCCTTCACCCCATATTCTTTGATGCCCTGGTTAATCAAGAACTTACCTATCTCTGCCTTAAATACACCCAATGACTTGGTCTCCACAGTTGCTCGAGGCAACAAATTCCACAGATTTACCACTTTCTGACTAAAGTAATTTGTCCACATCTCTGTTCTAAATGGACGTCCTTCAATCCTGAAGTCATGTCCTCTTGTCCTGGAATCCTCTCCCATGGGAAAGAACTTTGCCATATCTAATCTGTTCAGGCCTTTTAACATTCGGAATGAATCTATGAGATCCCCCCTCATTCTCCTGAACTCCAGGGAACATAGCTCAAGAGCTGCCAGACATTCCTCATACGGTAGCCTTTCATTCCTGGAATCATTATTGTGAATCTTCTCTGAACCCTCTCCAATGTCAGTATATCCTTTCTAAAATAATGAGCCCAAAACTGCACACAATACTCCAAGTGTAGTCTCATGAGTGCCTTATAGAGCCTCAAAATCACATTCCTGCTCTTATATGCTATACCTCTAGAAATGAATGCCAACATTGCATTCGCCTTCTTCACCACCGACTCAACCTGGAGGTTAACCTTTAGGGTATCTTGCACAAGGACTCCCAAGTCCCTTTGCAACTCTGCATTTTGAATTCTCTCCCCATCTAAATAATAGACTGCCCATTTATTTCTTCCACCAAAAGGCATGACCATACACTTTCCAACATTGTATTTCATTTGCCACTTATTTGCCCATTCCCGTAAACTATCTAAGTCTCTCTGCAGGATCCCTGTTTCCTCAACACTACCCGCTCCTCCACCTATCTTTGTATCATCAGCAAATTTAGCTGCAAATCCATTAATACCATTGTCCAAATCATTGATATACATGTAAAAAGCAGCGGTCCCAACACGGACCCCTGTGGAATACCACTGGTAACCGGCAGCCAGCCAGAATAGGATCCCTTTATTCCCACTCTCTGTTTTCTGCTGACCAGCCAATGCTCCATCCATGCTAGTAACTTCCATGGGCTCTTATCTTACTATGCAGCCTTATGTGCGGCACCTTGTCAAAGGCCTTCTGAAAATCCAACTACACCATGTCTACTGCATCTCCTTTGTCTACCCCGCTTGTAATTTCCTCAAAGAATTTCAGTAGGTTTTACAGGCAGGATTTTCCTTTCAGGAAACCATGCTGGCTTTGGCCTATCTTGTCATGCGCCTCCAGGTACTCTGTAATCTCATCCCTAACAATCAATTCCTACAACTTCCCAACCACTGATGTCAGGCTAACAGGTCTATAGTTTCCTTTCTGCTGCCTCCCACCCTTGTTAATAGCAGATTAACATTTGCAATTTTCCAGTCATCCAGGACAATGCCAGAATCTATTGATTCTAGAAAGGTCATCATTAATGCCTCTGCAATCTCTCCAGCTACTTCCTTCGGAACCTGAGGGTGCATTCCATCAGGTCCAGGAGATTTTTCCATCCTCAGACCATTAAGCTTCCTGAGCACTTCTCAGTTGTAATTTTCACTGCACACACTTCACTTCCCTGATACTTGAATGTCCGGTATACTGCAGCTGACTTCCACTGTGAAGACTGATGCAAAATACGCATTCAGTTCCTCTGCCAGCTCTGCATTTCTCATTACAATATCTCCAGTCTCATTTTGTATTGGTCCTATATCTACCCTCAATTCTCTTTTACCCATTATATACTTAAACATAGAAACATAGAAAATAGGTGCAGGAGTAGGCCATTTGGCCCTTTGAGCCTGCACCGCCATTCAGTATGATCATGGCTGATCATCCAACTCAGAACCCTGTACTTGCTTTCTCTCCATACCCCCTGATCCCTTTAGCCACAAGGGCCATATCTAACTTCCTCTTAAATATAGCCAATGAACCGGCCTCAACTGTTTCCTGTGGCAGAGAATTCCACAGATTCACCACTCTCTGTGTGAAGAAGTTTCTCCTCATCTCGGTCCTAAAAGGCTTCCCCTTTATCCTTAAACTGTGATCCCTTGTTCCGGACTTCCCCAACATCGGAAACAATCTTCCTACATCTAGCCTGTCCAATCCCTTTAGAATTTTATACGTTTCAATAAGATCCCCCCTCAATCTTCTAAATTCCAGTGAGTATAAGCCTAGTCGATCCACTCTTTCTTCATATGAAAGTCCTGCCATCCCAAGAATCAATCTGGTGAACCTTCTCTGTACTCCATCTTTCCCTCTTGTACTCCCTCTTACTAAAAAAGCTTTTAGTATCTTCTTTGATATTAGTTACCAGCTTCCTTTCATAATTCAACTTTTCCTTCCTAATGACCTTCTTAGTTTCCTTCTGCAAGTTTTTAAAAGCTTCTCAATCCTCTATCTTCCCACTAACTCTGACTTCCTTGTATGCCCTCTCTTTTGCTTTTACTTTGGCTCTGACTTCATTTGTCAGCCACGGTAGTCTCCTTCTTCCCTTTGAAAATTTCTTCTTATTTGGAAAATATCTGTCTTGCACTTCCCTCATTTTTTGCAGAAACTCCAGCCATTGCTGCTCTGCTATCCTTCCTGCAAATGTCCCTTTCCAGTCAACTTTGGCCAGTTCCCCTCTCATGCCATTGTAATTACCTTTATTCCACTGAAATATCGATACATTGGATTTTACTTATTCCCTCTCAAATTTCAAAGTGAGCTCAATCATATTGTGATCACTGTTCCCTAAGGGTTCCTTAACCTTAAGCTCTCTTATCATCTCCGGATCATTGTACAACACCCAATCCAGCATAGCCAAACCCTAGTGGGCTCAACAACAAGCTGTTCAAAAAAGCCATCCCTTAGACACTCTACAAATTCTCTCTCTCGAGGTCCAGTACTGGCCTGGTTTTCCCAATCCACTTTCATGTTAAAATCCCCAACGATTATCATTTCATTGCCTTTCTGACATGCCTTTTCTATCTCCTGCAGTAATTTGTAATCCATAAAGGATAAGAACAAATGTAAAAAATCATTGTATTTCAGTCAGAGGGGTGAATCCATGGAACAGTTGCAATAAGAATTTAAAAACATGCACAACACTTAACAAATTTAAAAAAATATTTAAAAATTATTTAATGAACAAGTATAAAATACATGATTTTAAATGAATGGGAGTAATGTAAATACCGGTAAATGAAATTTGGAATTGGATTTTGTGTTAAAAGATTGTGATTTTTTTTGTTTTTGATGTGATGATTGATGCCAAATATGTTGTTGTACAAGTAAGAGGGGTAGGTGTAATAAGCTGTAGCTTCAGCCTACACCCTTTCAGTCTGTTTTAAAGAATATCTATGTTTTTTGTTGTAATTTTGTCCTATGAAATCATCATTGTAAATTATGCTTTTTGTTATGTTTGTACTGACCAAAATAAATTAATTTCTTTCTTTCATTCATTTATTCATACATACATCCCGGCTGCTGTTTGGAGGCCAGTAGGAACAACTCCAGTTCCAGTTTGGAACAACTGCCATTTGGGTCCTTTCACACTTACCATTTCTTAACTCAACCCACAGAGACTCTACACCTTCCAATCCTATGTCATCTCTTTCCAATGATTTAATATTATTTCTTATACACAGGGCCACACCACCCCCTCTGCCTACTAACCTATCTTTCTGATACACTGTATATCCTTGGACGTTCAGCTCCCAATGACAGCCATCCTTTAGCCAAATTTCAGAGATGGCCACAACATCATATTTGCCTATCTGTAGCTGAATTTCAAGATCCTCCATTTTATTCCTCATGCTGTGTACATTCAAATATTACACTTATAGTCCAGTATTTGTTGCTGTCTGTTTTAACTGCATCGTGCCTCTATCTATCTGGCTGTGATTAAGCCTCATCTCCTGCCTGTTCTTTCTATAATCTCTGTTGCATGCTTTGATTCATTTCTGTTTTCCCCTTCCTGAACCCTATCACTCCAGTTCCCATTCCCCTGCCAAATTAGTTTAAACCCTCCCTAACAGCTCTATTAACTGTGCTGCTAGAATATTGGACCCCTTTGGGTTCAGGTGTAACCCATCCTTTTTGTACAGGTCACATGAGGAGGTGTTTGAGAGTTGCTGCCTGGCCTCAGCAGGGCAGAGATCAGTCTGTCATTCTTCAGCAGCACATCCCCTTTGTCAGCATGTTTGACGGTAATGTTGGGGTAGTGCAGAGAGAGTAGGGGGAAGTGTGTTCCGAGGGGGTTAAGGTTCAAGGAGGAGAGAGAAGTGCTGAAGTTGAGCCGATTGATGTCTCGTTGGCTCCAATGATCCAGGAATCTGAAGCCCAGCTCCCTACACCAGTCTCTCAGCCACACATTAATACACCTGATCATGCTATTCTTGCACTCACTAGCACGTGGCACAGGCAGCAATCCTGAGATTACTACCCTAGAAATCCTACTTTTCAGCTTCCTACCTAACTCCCTGAATTCTCTCTTCACGACCTCCTCCCTTTTTCTATCTATCTTATTTGTACCAATGTGTACCAAGACTTCTGGCTGTTCACCCTCCACTTCAGAATACTCTGCACGCGATTGAGACATCCCATACCCTGGCACCTGGGAGACAACACACCATGCAGATATCTCTATCAGGCTGACTGAATCTCCTGTCTGTTCCCCTCACTATGGAATCCCCTATGTCTACCGCATTTCTCATCTTCTTCTCTCCCTTCTGCACCATGGAACCAGGCTCAGTGCCAGAGACCCAATCGCCCTGGTTGTCCTCCGTCAGGTCATCCCCCTCAACAGCATCCAAAACGAGGTAACGATTACTGAGGGGATGGCCACAGGGGTGCTCTCTACTTTCTGAGCTCTTCCCTTCCCTGACAGTCACCCACTTATCTAACTCCCGCAGCCTCAGGGTGACTAATTCCCTGTAGCTCCTCTCTATCTCCTGTTCATCCTCTCTAATAAACTGTAGGTCATCAAGCCACAGCTCCAGATCCCAAACACAGTCTCTCAGGAGCTGCATCTTGGTGAACCTGGTGCAGATGTGGCCATCTGGGAGACTGGAAGAATTCCCACAACTAACACCCAGAGCAAAATACTAACCCTACCAACATGCTTTCTATTCCTCAAAAAAATGCAAAGATAAAGCCAAAACGAAGTCCACCTACACACTTATCTCGCCGAAGCCCGCTGTCACTGAAGCCGAAATGAGCCAAAGCCTGTCGCTTCTATTCTCGCCACTGGCCTACTCTCAACAATGGCCGTTCCACTTATCCTTTCTGTACTTTTATTTAGTTCATCAAGCTTATTGATGTTTGTAAACGTTCAACACATAAAACACTGGAGGAACTCTGTACGAGGGGGTGATTGATAAGTTTGTGGCCTAAGGTAGAAGGAGTCAATTTTATAAAACCTAGCACATTTATTTTTCAACATAGTCCCCTCCTACATTTACACACTTAGTCTAGTGGTCATGGAGCATACGGATCTTGGACCGTAGTTAGTGGCCTAAGGTAGAAGGAGATGAGTTATTAACTTAAAACTTTCTGCATAATCACTCAAAGAGTTGACCTGCATGTGCATGTAACGAGAGCTGTATAACTCATCTCCTCCTACCTTAGGCCACAAACTTATCAATTACCCATGTTGTGGACACTTTCTGGAGTTCCGAGTTCTGTATACTCCATGACCACTGGACTAAGTGTGTAAATGTAGGAGGGGACTATGTTAAAAAAAATGTGCTAGGTTTCCTAAAATTGACTCCTTCTACCTTAGGCCATGAGTTTATCAATCACCCCTCGTAAAATAGATATTTGGTTTCAGACATCTCATCTGGAGTCCTGACCAAATACACTCAGTGCCACTTTATTAGATACCGCCCGTACCTAATAAATGGCCACTACATGTATGTTCGTGGTCTTCTGCTACTGTGGCCCATGTACTTCAAGGTTTGTCATGTCCATTCAGTGATGCTCTTCTGCATAGAACTGCAGTAACAAGTGGTTATTTGAGTTAATGTCGCCTGGAACAAGTCTGGCCATTCTCTCCTGACACCTCATATTTTTGCCCATGGAACTGCCACTCACTTGATGTTTTTTGTTCATCACACCATTCTCTGTAAACTCTGGAGTGCATGAAAATCCCAGGAGATCAGCAGGTTCTGAGATACTCAAACTACCCCATCTGGCACCAACAATCATTCCACAGCCACTTAGATCACATTTCTTCCCCTTTCCAATGTTTGTTCTGAATAACAACTGAATCTCTGGACCATGTCTGCATGTGTTTATGCATTGAGTTGCTTCCATATGATTGGCTGTTTAGATATTTGCATTAATAAGCAGGCGTACAGGTGTACCTAATAAACTGGCCATTGAGTATAATTTTCCGCAATGTTTTGTGTTCTGCTCCAGATTTCAGAAACTGCTGTTTTTTATGTCACTAGTCTGTAAATGATGGCTTTACTTTGTTACACACAAGCCCAATATTCACAGAGTGGCAGTTTCTTATGCAATTTTTTTGCCTGTAGTTACAGTTTATTTGCTTGAAAATGTAATAGATGATATAGATTTTAAATACCATTTCTCCCACAAAATAACTGCCATTAAAAAAGGAAGAAAACCTATGTGGAGCTGGTTTCTGATAAATCACAGCCAGGTCCTTTGGTCATTCATCTCAGTAATGATATTTGAGTTAAATGTGTTATTCTACAATTCTGGCATTAGCCTGACTCACTCCTGTTAGACTGTTTGTGGTAATTTATTTTGTATTCTTTCTTCTTCTCTTCTAATATTTATACCTGTGCACTTGCAATGATACTGTGACACTGTAATTTCCTTTGCAATCAATAAACTATCTATCTATCTGTAGATATAGTGCTATTGCAGGGAAGCTGCAAGAGATCAGACCTGTCTGCGACTGATATCCACGGGTTCCTTACTTCCACACTCCAGAGCACAGGGACAGGAATGGGCAACTGTGTCACACACGGTAGAGGGAAACTGCACTTCTAGGAAATTGACTGACAGCCACCAATGTGTTCTAGCCCCATGACTGATGAAGGATGGATCTGCAGCGTGCTTGATACATTTCAATTTCTCAATTCTTCCATTGACCTGAAATCTTAACTGGGTGTCCTTCTCTGCAAATGCTACTTGCCATGTTGAGTATTTTCTGCATTTGCTGTTTTATTTCAGATTTCCAACATCTGCAGTATTTCACTTTATTCTCCAGTCTCATTGTTTGGTTTTACAAAAATCTGGCCGATCTAGTCAATGCGAAATTATTAATCTGCCTAGACCCATTAACCGGAACCTGGACTACAACTCTCCATGCTCCTCCCATCCGTGTACCTATCCAAATTTCTCTTGAATGTTGTAATTGAACCTTCATCCACCACTACCACCAGCAGTTTGATCCACACTCTCACCACCCTCTAGTGAAGAATTCCCCTTCATGCTCCCTTTAAACGTTTAACCTTTCACCCTGAACCCATAGCTTCTAGTTTAAGTCTCAGCCAACCTCAGTTTGGAAATAACACCCCTACTAGTTCTTTATCAAATGAAAACTAAATTACCCCAAAAAGCCCTATAGATTTTAAATAATGAAAGACAATATTGTGACTTAAAGTCAATTCCATAACTTAAAAGTTTTTAAATGAAAACTGTCAACCCCAAAGCTAGTATCAGCCTGCATTTGCTTTCTTTCAACTTTGTATGCTTCATATTGTAAAAATGTGTTCAACTGTTTCATAATGATGACAAAACCTGCACGCCTAAGAGTAGTTTTCCAACAAGATACAAGGAATAATTAAGCATAGTATGCCCAATTCTAAGTCAAGTCATTACAATTCCTTCCCTTCTTGTCTTATCCCCTTCTCCCATCAATCCATCAGTTTTATGTACTCTGTAAAGGAGTCTCTCCTTATGCCCATTATCCCACAAGTCTTGCCATAATCCCCTAACTCATAGCCCCACCAAGCCCTTAGCTTCTGATTTGCTAAGTGGAAGGTTTATATCACAGATGAACTTTTAACAGCTTTTTTGGCCAAACAATCAACTTGCTCAGTCCCCTCAACACCTCTATGTGTAGGGACCCATAAAAAGAAGACATGTAGACCAATACTTTGAAGAGCTTTCAGCAATGAATCAGACCTACTGCTAGAATGAACTGTTTTAGTCAAAACCAAAAAAGAATTTGAACAAATTATAACTTTGGAAGGACAGATTTCCTTCACCCACTGCAAACCCAAAATGACAGCAACCAGTTCTGCAGTATACATTGATAAATAGTTAGCAAAACATTTCTTTATTGTCACCTGTAATTCAGGTACAAAACAGCCACACCAACATTTCCTGTTAAATTATTGTTTGATCCATCAGTAAAAATGGTTAACATATCAGAATAATTTTCCTTAACATACTGATGAACCAACAGACTCTCAGGCATCAGGATCCTTGGATTTCATTAAATCATGCAACCTAAAATCAACTAGAGCCAATAGAGAAAACCATGGTGGGGTTACTGAAAAAGCTACAATGGGACAAATTACATAATCCAACAAACCTATATTCCTAGTGTGATGAGAATCGAGCCACCCAAAACTAACACTCTTACTGTGATGTTCCCAACAGTCTTCTAACACATTTTTAACAGTGTGATCATTCCTCTGGCCCCTCAAGTTAACCCAGCATGTTAAAAACAACTTCAACCTCCACATCTGTAAGGATAATTGTCCCATTTCAACCAGTAAAACTGAAACAGGAGATGACCATACTGCACCACAGTCTTGAAGCCTGTGCTTGAATCACATCCTCAAGCCACTCAGCCATATCAAGTACCAATCTAATTAAATATATACTGCCAACTGCAATTTTCATGCAGCACCCCAAGAATACCCACATACACACCCAAGGATATTTAATGCCCCTTTACATTTGTCAATTATATTACTGATATGGTGCTTCCATGTCAGCTTATTATCCAGCCACATGCCAAGAAATTTTACCACTGGGACTTTAATAGTTTGGCTATATGCTTTCAAATTAAGTGGATGTCTATTGATCCTCTTTGTAAAACATAACTGTGTTTAGCTACTGAAAGCTTAAAACACCATTATTCACCCACTATTCAACATTAATTGGTAATTACATCCTATCTATATTTAAATTGAATGTTTTTCCTCTGATCCATAAAGCTCCATCTGCAAAAAGTGATTTACCCTTCCCAGTACTTATCTTGGAGAAAATATTATTAAGCATAATATTAAACAATAAAGGGCCACAAATGCTGCCTTCTGGAGTCCTATTTTCTTTCTCACAGAAGCCCGAATATATCTTTCCTACCCTTACGTTCATAGACCGTCCAAATAAACTCAGAAAAAAGTTATATAGCCTTCTTCTCACCCCTAATTTCCATAATTTAATCAAAAGACCCTCCCTCCATAACATATCATATGCTTTTTCTATATCAAAGAATACTGCTACTAAACTCATGTACTTACCTGTGCTTTCCTAATATCATCTTCCAAACATAAAACAGAATCCAATGTCATTCTACCCTTAAGAAATCCATTCTGATAAAATGCTATATCACTTCTTTTTTCCTAAATTTAATTCAACCACTCTATGACTGTACGTTCCACAAGTTTACACAAATGGGACGTTAATAATATTGGTCTATAACTTGAAGGATCTGACAGGGGTTTTCCAGGTTTTAGAATAGGCACTACTACTGCCATTTTCCATGAGGAGGGAAAATGGCCTAAATTCCAAATACAATTCAAAAATATTATAATCCTGAGTGTTGTTGGCCATATGTTTAAGCATACAATAACTTACATCATCCTTACCTGGAGCTGTCTGAGCTGTAATATTAATAGCTTTCTAAATTCACAAAGAAAACTCTGCATCACTAATATCATTGCTACAGCAGGCTTCCAATATCAGGGTATTCACTTAGAGCTTTATCCCTACATTGTTTAGCCTCTTCACTTAAATTATCTTGATTATGAATTCCAGCAAACGACCGAGCCAGTAACTCAACCGTCTCTATTTTAGTGACAATCATATGCCCTTCTTTAATCAATACTGGAATGTTATTAGCCCTATTAATTCTCCCCATTTTTTCAATCATTGCTCAAACATCTCCAAGTTTAATATACCTTCCAATACCAGCACAATATGACCTCCAGTAAACCTGTTTCAGAAGCTTCACTACTTTCCTCACCACAGCTTGTGCCCTTTTATAACTTTCCTAAACTCCTTATTTCTCTCCCTCATTGCCTCTGCACACTCCTCAGTCAACTATGCTACAGCCTTCCTCCTACTAATGCCCATTTTAAATAGGAATCACTTCCACTGCAGTTTGATGAAGTGACACAACCTTTCATTGCAGAAATCCATATCATCCTCAACATTCCGCCCTGATTGAAGTTCATCACATAAAACCTAACGCCTCTCCCAATTTGCTTTACCAAAATTCCATCTCCTAAGTCTAACCTTCTGCCCCCAGTACAAATCCACACCCATGCTTACACGTATAGGAAAATAATCACTTCCCAATGTTTCATCGCCCATTACATCCCACTCACTCCAGTCAGAATGTTCGAAGCTAAAGTTAAATGTATAGCAGTTTCAGAACTGCTTTGAAAATTAAATCTCATGCACCTCCCATCATTAGGACACACAAGATGTGAAATATCTAAAAAAGTTCTTCTACAATCAAGCCATTACCATCGTCGTACGACACCATACGATCCTTAGTGAGCTAGAGCTACATATGCTTTACAATAAGTTAATCAAGAGCTTTCCACAAGTGTTCTAAAATTTACCACTTTAATGCCCTACCTGTTGATACAAATACTTCTACCACAAGTGCCACATATACCTCATCTACATCCACAACTCTATGTCCTCTAGGTGTATAAGATGATGAGAGGCATTGATTGTGTGGATCGTCAGAGGCTTTTTCCCAGGGCTGAAATGGCTGCCACAAGAGGACACAGGTTTAAGGTGCTTGGGAGTAGGTACAGAGGAGATGTCAGGGGTACGTTTTTTCACGCAGAGAGTGGTGAGTGCGTGGAATGGGCTGCTGGCAACGGTGGTGGAGGTGGATACGATAAGGTCTTTTAAGAGACTTTTGGATAGGTACATGGAGCTTAGAAAAATAGAGGACTATGGGTAAACCTAGTAATTTCTAAGGTAGGGACATGTTTGGCACAACTTTGTGGGCCAAAGGGCCTGTATTGTGCTGTAGGTTTTCTATGTCTCTACGTTTCTAAAGTTTTCTATGACCTATCACTTTCCTTATAAAAATTGTAACACCACCCCCTCTACCAACCAACTAATCACACCTAATTACAAAAAAATCCTATGAGGAAAAATTTTGGGTTTGATCAAGGCACAACTACACAAGCACATGGACGTCAGCAAGTTAGACTGACAGAAAGGATTTAAAAGGAGAAGAGTCTTTTCCTCAGCAGTTTGATCGAGGCACGACTGCGCAAGCACGTGGACCTCAGCGAGTTAGACTGGTGGAAAGGGTTTAAAAAGAAGACAGCTTTATAGAGCAAGCATCGGAGGAGCAGGCATTGGAGTAGAGGGATTTAGAGTAGGAGGGCTTTGGCTCAACAGGGCTTCGGCGATAACGGTTTGGGCTGAGGTAAGTTACTTGTGTAGAATAGAAACAGGAAGTCTGTCTGTGAGGCCGGTGTTCTGTACTGGGTATCAGATGTCGGATGTCCGGGAGACTCCCAGCCTCCTGGACAGCCACATCTGTGCCAGGTGCATCAAGCTGCAGCTCCTGAGGGACCACGTTAGGGAACTGGAAATGCAGCTCAACGACCTTCATCTGATGAGGGTAAGTGAGGAGGTGATAGAGAGGAGCTACAGGCAAGTTGTCACACCGGGGCCTCGGAAGACAGATAAATGGAGAGGGAAAAATAAAGTATCTTTAAAGTTATTGAAGTATCATTTGTAAGAGAAGTATGATGGTGACATATAGCCTCTGACTTCACATTCTGTCCTCTGATAGGTAGTACCTTATCAATGTTTGGTTTAATCTTTTGCACAGCCTCTGCATAAGACACACCTAACTGTACTTTTGAACTTCAGATGCCTCCTTAAGCACTTCACATCTATGAACTACATTATGTTCTCCTCCACAATTACAACAATTAAACTTTATGCCTTCACAATCTTCATATTTATGTTCCCAAACACACTTACTATATCTTAGTGTCCCATGACATACTGCCACTACAGGCCCAAACCTCTGACGTTTGTAACATTTAAGCTGGGTGGAATAGAAGCTCAAACATTATAACTGACATACCCCAAACTAACTTTATCAGGGAGCTTCACCATCAAATTATATCAATATGGATAAATTATCTATCCTTTCCCCTTTTCTGACTACTTGCAATCTCATTACCTCCTTAACCTTGCCTCACAATAAATGAGATTTAACCTCTTCTATCAAAATCTTCACCAGAACACTTGTCATAACACCCTTAACACTTTTACTTTCATAGGCAAAATATGTGTTATCTTTTTGCCAAGTGAAGTCTTCAATCATAAGCCTTCTCAAATTGCTTCTTTTTTCCCCCTTACAAACAATTAACACCTTCCTTCCTCTTAAAGTACAAGCACAATTTATATTCACTACAGCAACTTTTAGCTCTGCAGTTAATTTAATGGGATTGATGGAGGGTCAAATTTAAACAATACCTTAAAGTCTTCTTTTCTTTTTTTTTCAAATTATCCATTTCTTCTTCTCCACCACTTGAAGTCATTCCAATATTATGATTCTTTTTCCATTTTCCAGATCTGGATTCAATTTCATTCCAACTTCCTCCCACCAACCTACCCTCACCTGAATCCACCATTTGCAGAACCTCTTCCAGATCCTTCCCTCTACCTGAACCTACACTATTCTTCACAGCCACAGCCAGCACCCCACGAAGTCACTGAATGGGAGACCTCTTTAAATAATCATAGCATGCAGGAAACCTGTGCCAGCTACAATTGACTTGACAAGATTACACAGAAAACACAAGGGCTTAGCAACTCTAGTTAAGATAGCAAATGCAGATGCTCAACGCTCTATGGCAAGTCACAGGGTTCGTGACAGGTTAGACGTGACCTACAATACACAAAGCCATGTTAACTATCTCTAATCAGTGGTTTTCCATCCAAGTGCTTAAATATCCAGTCCCTTAGATTACCTTCCAATACCATACCCACTACTGACATCAGGCTCATTGACCCATCATTTCCTGCCTTATTCTTAGAGCCTTTCTTAAATAATGGAACATCAGCAGCTATCCTCCTATCCTCCAGCACCTCATACACGGCTAAGGTCATTTTAAGTATTCTGCTAGGGTCCCTGCATTTTTAGCACTAGCTTCCCATGGAGTCTGAAGGAACGTCTTCTCAAGCCCTGTGGATTTATCCATCCCAATTTACCTCAAAACAGCAAATAGCTCCTGCTCTGTAATCTGTATTTGGTCCATAACTTCACTGCTGCTTCGCCTCACTTCTATAGACTCTGTGGCTGTATCCCAAGTAAATACAGGTGCAAAAAAAAGTCCATTTAAGATCTCCCCCAGCTCATTCAGCTCCATGAATAGATGACCAATCTGATCTTCCAGACTATTTTGCCCCTTACTATTCTTTCGTTCTTGATTAATCTGTAGAAGCTCTTGGGGTTCTACCTCACCTTGTCTGCTAGAGCAACATCATGCCTTCTTTTAGCCTTCTCGATTTCCTTCTTAAGTGTTTGTTTGCATTTCTGATGCTCTTCAAGTACCTCATTTGCTCCTACCTACCTATATCTGCTACACACCTCCTTCTTTTTCCTTAACCTGGGCCTAAATATTTTATTTTATTTAGTGATACAGTTCAGAGTGGTACTTCCAGCCTTTTGAGCCACCCCCCCCCCCCCCAGCAACTCCTGACAAACCCGATTAACCCTAACCTAATCACAGGACAATTTGCAATGACCATTTAACTAACCCAACACTTCTTTGGATTATCGGAGGAAAGCAAGGAACCAGGAGAAAACCCATGCATTCTACGTGGAGGATGTACAAAGACCCCATACATATCAGCAGCGCAGTTGAACTCCAAACCCCAGAACGCCCCAAGTTGTAATAGTGTTGTGCTAACTGCTACCATGGTGACCAATATCTCTCTAATCCAAGGTCCCTCAACTTGTCATCCTTGCCTTTTACTCTGACAGGAACATACAAATCTAGGCTCTCAAAATTTCACTTTTGAAGGCTTCCTACTTACCAAGTACATCGGAAAACAACTTGCCCCAATGTACACATGCTAGATCCTTTCTGATACCAACAAACCGAGCATTTGTCTGATTTAGAATTTCAGCCTGAGGACCAGACCTAACCTTCTTCATAATTATTTTGAAGCTACTGGTACTCTGTTCACTAGAAACAAAGTGTTCACTTACACAAACTTTTGTCACCTGTCCTGTCTCATTCTTTAATTCGAAATGTAGTTTTGCACTTTCTCTATTTGGGACCTCTATGCATTGATTAAGGAAATTTTCTGAATCAGAATCAGGTTTAATATCACTGGCATATGTCATGGAATTTGTTGTTTTGCAGCAGCAGTACAGTGCAATGCATAATAATAAAAAACTACATTACAATAAGAAATATAATTACATTCAATGAGTAATGCAAACACCCAAGCAATCACATCATCCAGTTCAGTGACGACATGACAGTGTTGGTTCACCACCAACAATGACAATGGGACCTAGAGAGAGGAGGTGGAAGAGCTCGAGGCCCAGTGCAAGGCCTTTTCCCTAATGTTAACAAGACAAAGGAGATGGTTATTGACCACAGAAGCACTTCCTTTACATCGGTGGCACAGTAGTGGAAACTGCAAGCAGTTTCAAATTCCTCTGAGTGCACATCACACACAAACTCTTATGGTCCCAGAACACTATCGAGAAAGCTCACCAGCACCTCTACTTTTTGAGGAGGCTGAAGAGAGCTGGACTTTGCACATCAGTGTCCACGTCATTCTACAGATGCACAGTAGAGAGCATCCTGACAAGCTGCATCACTGTTTGGTGCAGATCCTGCACTCCGGCAGAAAGAAAGGCTCTACAATGGGTCGCCAAAACTGCCCAACACATCACAGGCACCTGCCTACCCGGCATCAAGGACATGTATAAAAAATAGTGCTGGTGCTTGACTCTTAAATCTTTTTTATGTTAACTGCTTCCCTGGTGCACAAGGAAGTGTAAGCAGAGTCAACAGAGAGGCAGCTGGTTTGCACAAAGGACTAGACTGCATTGACAGCTCTGCAATTTCTTGCAGTATTGGGCAAAACCATTGCCACACCGTGCTGTGATGCATCCAGACAGGTATTGTAAGTGTCATCGGGTATCTGCTGAATTTTCTAATGAATTGAAGATACACTGGATTCCAGTTAATCAGGATGCATCAGGACAGCACATTTTGGACCAATTAAGCGCTGCCCCAATTAGCTGAAGTTTTATGAAAATAGCTAAAAACATATTAAAAAAAGATAAAGTGAGTAACAAATTATGTATTTAATGAAATTCAGAACAAATTAGAACACTACCAATACCAGTACCAAAACCAGTATGTTAACTCCTAATACTTATAAATTTAGGAATTCATCCACATCACGTTTTTTTGACTGTAAGTAACAAAGTCAACGCAGACATCTACAGCAGATAATGGACTGTCTCCATACAGTGCTGTTGGCAGCTGCATCCGCCAAATCTTCATTTTAATTGTAACATTCAAAATGATTGTTGATACCTTCAAATTCTTTGTAGTTTCTAACTTGGTGAAGTTGTGAAATTCTTTCACTTTCACTCTTGGCTGTTTTTGGCATCACCAACCCTGAATGCTTGTGAGCAAAACAGTAATGAATTGTCTTACTGATTATTTTTCAGAAACTATCAGTGACAAACATTGCTGCTTTTTGAACACAGACACACAAAACTGATGCTATTTAAAAACTGTTCGTTCAAAGCACGTGTTGTGTCTAATGGTTACACTAGTGCACACAGTGTACACAGATGCCTTGTGCAGGAAGGCACAGAGTCGACTGTACTTCCTTAGAAGGTTGGCGTCATTCAATGTCTGCAGTGAGATGCTGATGATGTTCTATAGGTCAGTTGTTGAGAGCGCCCTCTTCTTTGTGGTGGCGTGTTGGGGAGGAAGCATTAAGAAGAAGGACGCCTCACGTCTTAATAAGCTGATAAGGAAGGCGGGCTCTGTCGTGGGCAAAGTACTGGAGAGTTTATCATCGGTAGCTGAGCGAAGGGCGCTGAGTAGGCTACGGTCAATTATGGAAAACCCTGAACATCCTCTACATAGCACCATCCAGAGACAGAGAAGCAGTTTCAGCGACAGGTTACTGTCGATGCAATGCTCCTCAGACAGGATGAAGAGGTCAATACTCCCCAATGCCATTAGGCTTTACAATTCAACTGCCAGGACTTAAGAACTTTTTTTAAAGCTATTATTAATGCTTTTTGAGTTAGTGATTTAGATGCATATCATATTATTACTGAGTTAAGTATTGTATGTAATGAGTTTTTGCTACAACAAGTGTATGGGACATTGGAAAAAATGTTGAATTTCCCCATGGGGATGAATAAAGTATCTATCTATCTATCTATCTATCTATCTATCTATCTATCTAATACTAATTAGAAATTGTTCAGCAACAGTCTCTTGCCCCAGCTAAGCGGCATATTGTCCCAAAGAAGGATTGCCTGCTGCAACATATTATCCCAAATGAACGCTTTTCTTCTTTAAAAGTTGTCCCAAATAAGCAGCTGCCTTGATTAAACCAATGGCCCAATTAACCAGAATCCACTGTATTACTGTATGATGAAAATACACCACAAATTTCACAATTAGAAGTTTTTCTATGTTTAGTAACAGCTGGAAACTGGAGAAATCAAAAATTCCTTATTCAGAGGAAGATGTATTTAATGTGAGAGATCATTCCTACCTTTAATGCTTGCAATGGTTAAACACGAACTCAGGTTAAAAAATGAAACACGAGTGAATCTGCAGATGCTGGTAATAAATAAAAGCACAAAATGCTGGCAGAACTTAGCAGGCCAGGCAGCATCTATGGGAGGAGGTAGTGACGACGTTTCGGGCCAAATCCCTTCATCAGGTCCATAGTTAAAATAGACCGGGCCAGCAGTCTAGGGCACAAATGCAGTGGTAGCTGGCAGGGGCCCAAGTATGGGTCTACTGCCCCACTTGGAAGAAAGGACTATCCCCCCCAGGCTTTGACGCCATTGGAAGGTCAGGAGGGGTGCTCGACCACATCCCCCACGTGGTATACCGGGTGCCTGAGTGGCACCGAGACCAGCTGCCACCGTATCGGCCCTCGACCACCACCAACCCAGCGGGGCTGAAGGAAAGAAGTGACACTCTGGATGCCTTGCCTCTCACCATGCTAAATAGCGCCCCCTATGGGGGAGCTTCAGACAACTCACAGTGCCCCGGGTGGTGGCATCAGCCCCCATCGGATCCTCTTCTGGACGTTGTTGTGGGCTCTGGGGTTGCTGGGGGTGGCTGACCCCTCTGATGGGGGCAGTGTAGTGTTCTGGGGGGGGGTGGGGGGAGGGCGTGGTTGACTGCCCACCAGCACTGTTTAACGTTCTTGTTTTAAAATGGGATTATGGTGGGATGTTCAAGTTCATTTATTGTTACATTTTAGCTTGGGTCACCCTGACTGTACCTGAAGTGTGTAATGACCCTCTCCCCTGTCTGTGTGTGACTGAGTGGGTTCCCTCCCCAGGTCATTGAACCCAATCTGCTCTTGTGCTTGTTACAATTGTTACGTACCCATGACACGTGACAGTGGTACCCTTGTCACGTGACTGGGGTTGAAGTTATACTGGACTTGAGGTAATGGTCTTGTGATGGTGGAGTGATGTCATTTTCCCGCCAGTAGAGGTCATGTGACAGGTTTTTTTTACAGGGTATAAAAGGAAGACCCACCCTGTCGGGTGGGGCAGTTCGTGGCGGGATTTGCCAAGCTGACTTCATGTCCCTGCGTGATTTAATGTGATGACGCAGTTTAGTTGAAAAATGAAGTTTTATATAATGGCTAAAGTTTAAAAGGTCATTGCCAATGGTTTCTTTGCTGTGGAGAGTGAAGATAAAAGTTTGGAAGATAAAAATCGAGGAGAATCGATTTTCGACGGTGGAAAGTTCGACCTTATTTAATCCTCATTCGGAAGGATTTCGCTGACTGTTCTCGTGTTAATCTCCGCTGGGATAGCGGGAGATTGAGGGCAGAGTGTGGAAGAAAGGTCAGTGTTTTTTTAAGCCGTTATATTTAATAAAATTCGACGTGGGAAAGTTCGACGCCGGGGAATCGAAGGACATCGACGTGGAAGAGAATTTAAATCGCTTTAAAAAGTCTCTCCTTTTAAAAGGACTGTGAGCTTTTGAACTTTCGGCATACCGCTTTAAAGAACTGTTTACTTTCGGCATACCGCTTTAAAGAACTGTTTTTTTTCAATACCGCTTTAAGAACTGTTTGAATTGCAGCGCTATTAAGAACTGTTTAAACAGCCGCACAGCTGCTGTTTTTCGGTGACGTTTGAGTTTGTTTACTTTTGAGGGGGTTTGTTTTCCGTGTTTAATAAAAGTGTTATTTGTTATGAAAACCCTTGCCTAACTCATATATATTTATTGTTGCCTGAATACATAACACAATAAAAACAGCTGTTGAGTTAAATGAGCTTTCCTTGTCTGTCACCCTGGATCATATGCTCGCCGTAATATTGAACGTAGATACCTAATGGATTTCAAACATCCTGTTGACACAAGTCAGTTCCACTTTGCTAAGACCATGTGATATAGGTGCAGCTGGTCCATTGTGTCTGCTCCACCATTTCACCCTGGCTGATCCATTTTCCTCTCAGCCCCAATCTCCTGCCTTCTCCCCCAACCACCTCCCCCCACGCCGTATCTCTTTATGCCCTGACCAATCAAGAATCTGTCAACCTCTGCCTAAAATATTCATAAAGACTTGGCTTCCACAGCTGCCTGTGTTGACGAATTCCACAGATTCACCACTCTCTGGCTAAAGAAATTCTTCCTCATCTCCGTTCTAAAAAGACGCCCCTCTGTTCTAAGGCTATGTCATCTGGTCTTAGACTCTCCCACCATGGAAATATCCTCTCCACATCCACTCTATCAAGGCCTTTCACCATTCAATAGGTTTCAATGAAGTTATCCCTCATTCTTCTGAATTCAAGTGAATACAGGTCCAGAGCCATTAAAAGCTCTTCATATGACAAGTCATTTAAACCTAAAATCATTTTCATGAAACTCTTTTGAACCCTCTCCAGTTTCAGCACATCCTTTCTTAGATAAGCGGTCCAAAACTGCTCACAATACTCCAAATGAGGCCTCACTTGTGCTTTATATCTTTGCTTTTATATTCTAGTTCTCTTGAAATGAATGCTAACATCACATTTTCCTTCCTCACTACAGACTGCAGGTTAACCTTTAGGAAATCCTGCACAAGGACTCCCAAGTCCCTTTGTACCTCAGTTTTTTGTATTCCCTCTCCATTTAGAAAATTGTGAACTCTTTCATTTATTTCACCAAAGTGCATGACCATACACTTCCCAACACTTTATTCCATCTACCACTTTTTTGTCCATTAGAAACATAGAAACAGAAAACCAACAGCACAATACAGGCCTTTCTACCCACAAAGCTGTGCTGAACATGCCCTTACCCTTGAACTACCTAGGCTTACCCATAGCCCTCTATTTTTCTAAGCTCCATGTACCTATCCAGGAGTCTCTTAAAAGACCCTATTGTTTCCACCACTGGCAGCCCATTCCAAGCACTCACCATTCTCTGCATAAAAAATTTACCCCTGACATCTCCTCTGTACCTACTTCCAAGCACCTTAAAGCTATGCCCTCGCGTGCTAGCCATTTCAGCCCTGGGGAAAAGCCTCTGACTATCCACATGATCAATGTCTCTCATTATCTTGTACACCTCTATCAGGTTACCTCTCATCCTCCGTCGCTCCGAGGAGAAAAGGCTGAGTTGATTCAACCTATTCTCATAAGGCACACTCCCCAATCCAGGCAACATCTTTGTAAATCTCCTCTGGACCCTTCCTATGGTTACCACATCCTTCCTGTAGTGAGGTGACCAGAATTGAGCACAGTACTCCAAGTGGGGATTGACCAGGGTCCTACATAGAAACATAGAAAACCTACAACATGATACAGGCCCTTTGGCCCACAAAGCTGTGCTGAATATGTCCCTACCTTAGAACTACCTAGGCTTTACCCACAGCCCTCTATTTTCTTAAGCTCCATGTAGCCATCCAGGAGTCTCTTAAAAGACCCTATCTTTTCTGCCTCCACCACCTCCGCTGGCAGCCCATTCAACATACTCACCATTCTCTGTGTAAAAAAACTTAACCCTGACACCTACTTCCAAGCACCTTAAAACTATGCCCTCTCATGCTAGCCATTTCAGCCCTGGGGAAAAGCCTCTGACTATCCACGCAATCAATGCCTCTCCCTATCTTGTACACCTCTATCAGGTCACATCTCATCCTCCATCACTCCAAGGAGAAAAGGATCCTTTTCTTAATCAACTTCAAAAAAAATTAGCTTCTCCACAATTGAGCATTTTACCTTCAATATGTTCTGGTCTTTACTTTCCTTAAGTATTTCAAACTGGTTTATGTTATGGCCAATGTTAGGTAAGTGACCTCCTCCAATAACCTCTAGCTTCTGTTTGCTTCACAGAAGCAGATACAATACTTCTCTTGCTGCTGAAATATTTATCCTATATAATCTGTTAATGACAAAGATGTTTATACAGTGGATGACAGAAGCTTAAAGGTCACATAAGGGAACATATATAGCTGCAATATTACCTCTCGGTTCTTAAACTCAATCCCACGGTTAATGAAGACCAATGCACCGTATGCCTTCTTAACCACAGAGTCAACCTGCAAAGCAGCTTTGAGTGTCCTCTGGACTCAGACCCCAAGATCCCTCTGATCCTCCACACTGCCAAGTGTCTTACCATTAATGTTATATTTTGTCATCATATTTGACCTACCACTCTCCTAATCTGTCTAAGTCCTTCTGCAGCCTCTCTACTTCCTCAAAACTACCTGCCTCTCCACTTATCTTCATATCATCCATAAACTTTGCAATGCAGCCATCAATTCCATCATCCAAGTATTTGTCATATAACGTAAGAAGAATTGGTCCCAACACAGACCCCTGTGGAACACCACTCATCACCAGAAAAGGCTCCCTTTGTTCCCACTGTTTGCCTCCTGCCAATTAGCCACTGCTTTATCTATACTAGAATATTTCCTGTAATACCATGGGCTCGTAGCTTGTTAAGCAGCCTCAAGTGCAGCACACCTTGGCAAAGGTCTTCTGAAAATCCAAGTACACAATATCAACCAATTCTCCTTTGTCTATCCCGATTGTTATTGTCTCATATAATTCCAACAGATTTGCCAGGCAAGATTTTCCTGGAAGAAACCATGCTGAGTTCAGCTTACTTTATCACGTGGCTCGAATCACCCTGAGACCTCATCCTTAATAATCGACTCCAACATCTTCCCAGCCATTAAGGTCAGACTAACTGGCTTATCATTTCCTTTCTTCTGCCTCCCTTCCCTCTTGAAGGGTGGTGTGACATATTTATATCAGTTCTCACTTTTTATATGTTAAGTTGGTCAGTGAATATTTTCAGTAGGCGGTTGTTGCTTCAGGTACAATAATTCAGAATTATTTTGGTTCTTGCCGATACACTGTCCCTTAAATGATATATTCTCCTAAGGTTCTATCAAAATAGGCTCGATTAGCTGACATCTCTAATCTTCCAGAAAAATAATGCTTTGATTGTTCAGAGTTCAAAGTAAATTTATTATTAATGTGCATCCATATCACTATACACAACCCTAAGATTCATTTCCTTGTAGATTGTAGATTTTGAAAATGGCACAAATATAGTAGGATTCATGCTTAAATAATGTAAGAATGTTTGTGCAGAGTGAAGTAGGAGGAATCAAGTGGCATTTGATTATTTTAGGTTAAATTATTGGTAAAGTACAGAAAAGCTGAAGCTCTACAGAGGAATAGTGGCAGGAGACTGTAGCAAAGGTCAACAACTCTAAATTCATTAAAGTGAACAAAGTCAAGCAGCACAGCATTAATTTAAAATAAAACCACAAAGCATTACGAAGAAGAAAACGTTGCTAGCAACAAAAACAAAGAGAAAAATGCATATGAGAACACCATTAGTTGACTTGGAATTATATCACTAGTCCTTCATTGTTACTGGGTCCAAAAGCTGGAAATTCACTCACAAATACTGCAGAAATTCAAGATGGCAGTCAGCAGGCAATTTCAAAGACAGACAAATATTGGTTGTGCCAGTTACACCCATCATGAAAATTGAAAATAACTGTATATTTAAAATGCAGAAAGCCACACCCCTGCCAGATGGTGGATCTGAAACAACCCCTCCATATCTGTGGAATCTGCTAAAATTCAACCCAACATTCTGGTGACTCTCATTCATATAACTGGTGATTTAGGGAATTCATTGTCACTCTCCTGGGCTTCTTTCCTTGAGTTCCTGAGAACTGGGCACCGCTTGTCTGTGAGTGGTCTGTTAACTCACCTGGCAAAGCTGAGGATGCTGGGCAGGGTTAATATACCAGAGCAGGCACGTACTTAGATGAAGTATGTTTTTGCAGTTACTTGTTATCCGGATGTTAAAGTGTTCAGATGCCCCACTATTCCTGGGTAGTCCAAATCCAACTGGGTGCAGTCAATGACTCTTTGCTGATTAAATCGTAACATTATTCCCTTGTTCTCATCACAGTCACAGGAAAACTTGATACAGGATGCAAGACTTTACTTCACTTCCTTATGATAATTGACAGATGTCTGGTAGTGCTCCAAAAGAGAAGTGAAGATTGATAACATTAACATCCAGTGATAACTCAGAACCAGACAGCCAATCTGGCAACAGGTCTACTTCCAACAGGCTGGAGATGTCTGTTAGCGCCAGACATAACATTATCCCTTGATAGGTGTTATCCTAAGGTGTTCATGAAGCAGGTCCATAGCATGTAGACTCGATAAGGCCCTCCTTTCAGCTTGTTCCCCACTATACCCTCTGCTTCAGACCCTGATACATTTTCTGACCTTCCTACTCCACCCTCCCTGCTTAACTCTCCCTTGCATCTCTTCCTATCGCTCTGCTCCTTTTATCCCCCTTACTCTCCTCAAAATCTCCTCCTCTGCTCCTGCCTACCCACTGTGCTTCCTAGCTCTTTTCCTCGCCATTCCATTTCTTGTTCCCACTCCCTACGCTCCTCTACTGCTCCCTTACCCACAGCCCCTCACGACTGCTCACCTTCCTGCTGCTGCTTTCTCTCCTGGTCGTGATCCACCCGCTCTCGCTGCTTCTGGGTATCTTGATCCACTCTGCAGCAATCACTGATTTGATAAATCAAACCTCAGGTGACTTCCGAAGATCAAGAAGTGAGAGCTCAGCAGGAGTACTGGGGCCCCATTTCCCAGTGGTAGGTAATGGAGCAAGAGAGTCCATTGAATATCCACTGCCATACTCCCGTACTATGATGGAGCCTCTCAGTTTCAAATTTTAGTAAGTTTTACAATTAAGCAACGTGTGACCTAAAAAACAATCTATGTCAATTGGCTTCCAAATGAGTAGCTTGTCTGCTCCGAGTATTTTGTGTGCAATGTGATTCAAGTTCCAGTTCAAGTTTAATTGTCATGCAACCATTCATGAATAACCACAAATACAGCCAAATGAAACAATTGTACTCTGGAAATGAGGTAAAAAATACAGTACCAAAATAAGGCACATATGATGCCTATAAGATAATAAGCACATACAAGGTAGCAGTAAAATACAGTCACACAAAAAATATAATCCAAGTCCCTGAGTCCACGAATGTTGCAGCAGTCCGCAGTCAAACACAATAAAGTTTGTCTTCTGCTGAGCAAACACTGGAGGGGAGCACCAACTCCAGCTCGCAAACTGTGCCACATTGCCTTCAGCATTCCAGTGGAGTGCACCAACTTCAACACCTCTCCCCTTGGTGACAGTAAACTGGTGACACTGCGGCTTCAGGCCAAATCCTCGCTGTGACCAAGGCCATACAGTCCCCTCCCCCTCCCCCCTCCCCACCATCCACCAATAAACCAGTGTATTAGAGTTGCAGCATTCCTCATTAACGATGTCCAACAGGGCCTTGCAACCACAAGAAAAGCGACTAAGATGATCACTGACCGTTAAGCTGCACACCACCTTTGCACACCGACTCCTCCAATGCCTCTCTGGCACAGACAGCAGTGCAGTTCGCACGGTCCAGCTTCTTCATTTTCTCTGCCAGCCAGTGACTCATTGATGGGGCAGACCTATAATACTTTAAATATACACTTCCTGCATTTTCATACTCTGTACTATATATTTACAAGTAGTGGCTTACAGAGCAAGGAAGTTATCAGTTGAGCTGATTGAGCCACAAAAGATACATTTATCCAGGAATAAGCAGTGGGGTGTGAAGGTATTTGATTAGTTAAGTTTTTGAGGCACTGAAATTGCCTGAGAATTAAAGGCAGCAGAGTGATAAAACAGATCACAGGCTTGCAAATTTCTACCAGTTACCTCTATTGCTGTGCCTGAAGGAACTGATTGTATTAACCTTTAGCTAAGCACCAAGTCCAGGTACAGCATTAGTTCTCAGATTAAAATAGAAACAAAAATGCAAGGGTTACAAAAGCAGACGTGCCTATAGAAACAATTATAAAACTGAATTTATGTACAGCTGAGCTCTGCTGGCTAGAACAGAAACAGAAAATGTTGGAGATACTCAGATACTCAGCGGTAGCTGTGGGTAAAGAAACAAAGTGAATGTTACAGCTGTGGTGTATTTAACATTTCAGCAATATTTGAATAATATAGTAAATATATTGTATGACTAAGCATTCCTTGTTTGTTTGCATAATTCATTATGGATTATATGTAAGAAGTACATGAATGGCATTTGACGTTATACCACTACGTCAGATGTGAGCGCCTCACTAAAAGAAAAGAGAAAAACTAAATGCACAAATATCATGGCTCCTGTTTTCTTTTGATTAGTTTCTAGAGTTACAAAGCATAACAGTGGTGACAAGGACATTTTAAAATGAACCTAAGATGACTACCTACCTGTTGGAATGCAGCATGTTTTTCTTCAGAAGGGGAGAGGGAAAAAGTAAGAAAACAGACAAAATTAACAAGCAACAAGTACAGCCACAGCTTCAGAAACAGTGAGTACCAGATGATAATAATAATAAAAATAGCAGAAATGAATGGCTACATCAGAAAGTTAGATTTGTTTGATTGCACAACAGATAACTGGGTGATGTATACTGAATGAATTGAACAAATAAAATAGTTGATGAAAAACTAGTGCCAAGTGTTGTTGAGTACAATGGTGAAAAAGCATACAGTTTGTTTAGAAGTCTAACTGCTCCAACCAAGCCAGCCTTCTTACATAGCAAGCATACGTAAGTTGAGTTCGAGAGATGGAACACATTAGCCAGGTTTGGCAGGAACCTATTATAATAATTGACAAATCCTAAAACGGATCACAACTGTGTTGTCTTTTGGCCTTCGAGTATCCACCACTCTTTGAATTTTCTCAGCACACTTGTGTAAATCTTGTCATCAATGGTGTGACCACAGTAAGTGATGCTTGATTTAAAGAATTCACACGTTACATCCTGCTCTGAGCCTATAACCTTCCAATCTTTTTAATACTGTCTTGAGATTTTGGAGACATTCCTTGGCATCTTCACTGGTGTCAGGGCATATTCTGGTGTTAAGACAAAGAGCGAACATTGACTTCACCAACCAAACTTCAGATCTGAATGTGGATTGTAGATTAAATTTAAAATGCAGGTCGGTACCAGGAAACAGGAACTTATCTGATATTGTCCACATATACATGAATGCAATTGACACCCCAATGCAGGAATACCACAGTAATTAACACTTAATTTGGGTATGTTCATAGGAAGATCCAAGCATTTGAAAACTGCATGTAACTCAAAAGAAGTATTATGAATTGTAACTACTGTATAGAAATGGTCCTGTTACCTTTGTTCTCTAACATATAAAAATGTGCTGTAATGTTGGATTGAGGAACCGCTCCCTCTCTCTCTCTCTTTTGAGTGACTCTCCAAATGTGTGTGTGTGTGTGTGTGTGTGTGTGTGTGTGTGTGTGTGTGTGTGTGTGTGTGTGTGTGTGAGTGTGTGTGTGTGTGTGTGTGTGTGTGTGTGTGTTTTGAATAAAAAGAACATATTTATATCTACCAGCTGTGTCTCTCCAGTGGTTTTGTTCACATTACAACACCAGTAACAATGTTGTCATCCAGGTAACACTGCTTACTCAGGCAGCCTTGCAGCACCTGATCCACAGCTTTCTGCCAAAGTGCATGTGGAGATGCTACTCGAAAAATAACCCTAGAATGGTGATAAGGCCCTTTATGAGCGTTTATGGTGAGAAGTCTTCTTCCATCTCCATCTGTAGGTTGGCCTCAGCTAAGTCCACTTGTTGAAGTGTTTCCCTCTAGAAAGATTTGTGAAGATATCCTCTATTATGGGCAGAGGGTACTGATCTATTTTCAGTGCTATTTGATGATGACCTTAAAATCACTACAGATCCTGATAGACCCATTCTTCATTGCTACTGGGTTGATTGGTGTTTCCCAAGGACTCCACTCAACCTTGGAAAGAATTCCTTCAGCCTCCATGCAATCTAGCTCACTGACTACTTTTTCATGGATGGTATAAGGTTCTGGACAGGCTTGGTAAAATTTGGGCATGGTATTTTTATTTAACACTATTTTATCCTCGGTATGCTTGAGTTTTCCAATGCCATCCTTGAACACTGCTGTGGCATCATCTGATGCCTTTTTTAATTTGCTTTCAGTTGACTCTATTTCAGGGGATGTGGTGTAAAAAATAGTGGATAGATCTATAATCAAGTTGTAGTTGCCTCAGCCAATCATGGTCCCATAATGCTGGTCCTCCTGTTTTTAACCACGTGTAAACCCAATGTGTCTTGTTGGTTGTTGTACTTCACTTTAAGAATGTCATTCCCTCAGAAGTTATCTTTTCTCCAGTATAGATTCTTATTTGGATATCTGCAGGCTTCATTACAGTATCTTTGAAAAGTTATTCAAACTCATTATGTGGAATGATTGAAATAACTAGCCAGTACTTAATTAACTTTTAATTAAATTGCTATTTACTTCTGTTGTAAGCTACTTGCTTGCTTCTTGTTGGTTTTCACATTGTAAATCTTAAGGCTACACAGTCCGATGTCACTCTCATCATTCTCAAATTTTTCATCAGAGGATTTGCCTGGTGGCCACTGATAGACAATAGACAATAGACAATAGACAGTAGGTGCAGGAGTAGGCCATTTGGCCCTTCTAGCCAGCACCACCATTCACTGCGATCATGGCTGATCATACACAATCAGTACCCCATTCCTGCCCTCTCCCCATATTCCTTGACCCCGCTATCTATAAGAGCTCTATCTAACTCTCTCTTGAATGCATCCAGAGACTTGGCCTCCACTGCCTTCTGGGGCAGAGCATTCCACATATCCACCACTCTCTGGGTGAAAAAGTTTTTCCGCATCTCTGTTCTAAATGGCCTACCCATTATTCTTAAACTTTGGCCTCTAGTTCTGGACTCACCCATCAGCAGGAACATGCTTCCTGCCTCCAGCATGTCCAATCCCTTAATAATCTTATATGTTTCAATCAGATCCCCTCTCATCCTTCTAAATTCCAGTGTATACAAGCCCAGTCGCTCCAATCTTTCAACATATGACAGTCCTGCCATTCTGGGAATTAACCTTGTGAACCTACGCTGCAGTCCCTCAATAGCAAGAATATCCTTCCTCAAATTTGGAGACCAAAACTGCACACAATACTCCAGGTGGGGTCTCACCAGGGCCCTGTACAGCTGCAGAAGGACCTCTTTACTCCCATACTCAATTCCTCTTGTTATAAAAGCCAGCATGCCATTAGCTTTCTTCACTGCCTGCTGTACCTGCATGCTTGCTTTCATTGACTGATGTACAAGAACACCTAGATCTCGTTGTACTTCCTGTTTTCCTAACTTGACTCCATTTAGATAGTAATCTGCCTTCCTGTTCTTGCCACCAAAGTGGATAACCTCACATTTATCCACATTAAACTGCATCTGCCATATATTTTCCCACTTATCCAACCTGTCCAAGTCATCCTGCATTCTCATAAAATCCTCCTGACATTTCACACTGCCACCCAGCTTTGTGTCATCAGCAAATTTGCTAATGTTACTTTTAATCCCTTCATCTAAATCATTAATGTATATTGTAAACAGCTGCGGTCCCAGCACCGAACTTTGCGGTACCCCACTGGTCACAGCTTGCCATTCCGAAAGGGACCTGTTAATCACTACTCTTTGTTTCCTGTCAGCCAGCCAATTTTCAATCCATGTCAGTACTCTGCCCCCAATACCATCTGCCCTAATTTTGCCCACTAATCTCCTATGTGGGACTTTATCAAAAGCTTTCTGGAAGTCCAGGTACACTACATCCACTGGCTCTCCCTTGTCCATTTTCATAGTTACATCCTCAAAAAACTCCAGAAGATTAGTCAAGCATGATTTTCCCTTCATAAATCCATGCTGACTCGGACTGAACCTTCTACTGCTATCCAAATGTGTTGTAATTTCCTCTTTTATACTTGACTCCAGCATATTTCCCAACACTGACATCAGGCTAACCGGTCTATAATTCCCTGTTTTCTCTCTCCCTCCTTTCTTGAAAAGTGGGACAACATTAGCCACCCTCCAATCAGCAGGAACTGTTCCTGAATCTATAGAACATTGGAAAATGATTACCAATGGTTCCATGATTTCTAGAGCCACCTCTTTAAGTACCCTGGGATGCAGACCATCAGGTCCCGGGGACTTATCAGCCTTCAGACTCAACAGTCTATCCAACACCGTTTCTTACCTAATATAAATTTCCTTCAGTTCATCCTTTACCCTAGTTTCTTTGGCCACTATTACATCTGGGAGATTGTTTGTGTCTTCCCTAGTGAAGACAGATCCAAAGTACCTGTTCAACTCATCTGCCATTACCTTGTTCCCCATAATAAATTCACCCGTTTCTGTCTTCAATGGCCCAATTTTGGTCTTAACTATTTTTTTGCTATTCACATACCTAAAGAAGCTTTTACTATCCTCCTTTATATTCTTGGCTAGTTTACCTTCGTACCTCATTTTTTCTTGGCGTATTGCCTTTTTTGTTATCTTCTGTTGCTCTTTAAAAGCTTCCCAGTCCTCCGGTTTCCCGCTCATCTTTGCTATGTTATACTTCTTCTCTTTTATTTTTATACTGCCCTTTACTTCCCTCATCAGCCACGGCCGCCCCTTACTCCCCTTAGGATCTTTCTTCCTCTTTGGAATGAACCGATCCTGCACCTTCTGCATTATTCCCAGAAATACCTGCCATTTTTGTTCCACTGTCTTCCCTGCTAGGGTATTGTTCCATTGAACTTTGGCCAGCTCCTCCCTCATAGCTCCATAGTTCCCTTTGTTCAACTGTAATACTGACACATTCGATTTCCCCTTCTCCTTCTCAAATTGTAGGTTAAAACATATCATATTATGGTCACTACCTCCTAATGGTTCCTTTACCTCGAGGTCCCTGATCAAATCTGGTTCATTGCACAATACTAAATCTAGAATTGCCTTCTCCCTGGTAGGCTCCAGTACAAGCTGTTCTAAGAATCCATCTTGGAGGCACTCCACAAACTCCCTTTCTTGGGGTCCAGTACCATTCTGATTCTCCCAGTCTACCTGCATGTTGAAATCCCCCATGACAACTGTGTCATTACGTTTGCGACATGCCAATTTTAACTTTTCATTCAACTTACACCCTACATCCAGACTGCTGTTTGGGGGCCTGTAGATAACTTCCATTAGGGTCTTTCTACCCTTAGAATTTCTCAGTTCTATCCATACTGACTCTACATCCCCAGATTCTATGTCTCCACTTGCAAGGGACTGAATATCATTCCTCATCAACAGAGCCACCCCACCCCCTCTGCCAGTCAGTCTGTCCTTTCAATAAGATGTATATCCTTGAATATTCATTTCCCAGGCCCTGTCCGCTTGAAGCTATGTCTCAGTTATTCCCACAACATCGTACTTGCCAATTTCCAACTGAGCCTCAAGCTCATCTACTTTATTCCTTATACTTCGTGCATTCATATATACCGTAGATTCCGGATTTTAAGCCGCTACTTTTTTCCCACATTTTGAACAGCTTTGAACTTTGCGGCCTTTAATACGAAGCGGCTAATGCATTACTTTTTTCATGCCGCCAAAAACATTTTGCCTCGTAACAGTAGACCAATAAAATTGATGAGTAGTTCACAGAGGTCCAATGAAATTGTACGATAAATCAAGCGCACTTTCACAATTAAATTATTGTAAATCAGTCATTTGTACTCACCCTCATCAACATGGAAAACACTCCAAGAAAAGCATTGTGCTGCCTTTATGGCAGTTATTTAGTTTATAATATTTTCGCTTAGTAATTCATTTGTTAGTTAAAGTTAGAAGTGTTTTAACTATATTTGTTTTCTGTACTACATCGCGGGATGCTATGACGTCACACCTGGTTTCGCCGCGTCTTGTGGGATACCAGTTTGCGATAAACGGGAAGGAGGGGGGCGAGCGGCGGAGCAAAAACGCTGCTTTTAAGTTAAAGGCGATCAATAACTTTTCCTGGTAGGCTGCAGTATATATATTTTTTACCAGTCGTTAGGAGATATTGGAATGTTGTTCAGTAAAGAAGTATACGCAACGTATATTTAAAAGTAGCCGCATTACAGGCACGGTTCGAAAAAAAGCATTTGCAATATGTATTTGTTTATGTTACCATATGGATTTAATTAAAAGTTAAAAAATCCTCACGTGTAATATCTTTCTGTGTAAATATCTCATATTACAACGTGGGACACCTGCGGCCGAAAATCCGGTGCGGCCTAAAATCCGGTGCGGCCTGTACAAGTAAAAAATTGATTTTATTTCTAAAATTAGAGCCAGCGGCTTTTAATCAGGTGCGCTCTGTAGTCCGGAATCTACGGTAATACTCTTAATTTGGTACTCCCCTCTCCTTTCATATCAATTCCTATTTCACTTGGCCATACTGTATGATCTCTTCTTGAGCTTTCTACTCCATTGATTCTGTTGTCCTTTATAACTTTTCTTATTTTCACTTTCCCTTTAACTCCATCCTTATATTTCCAGTTCATCCCCTCCCCCCCCCCACTACTTAGTTTAAACACATCCGTGTTGCAGTGGCAAACCTGTCTGCCAGAATGCTGGTCCCCCGCCTATTAAGGTGCAACCCGTCCCTTTTGTACAATTCATCCCCACCCCAAAACAGATCCCAGTGGTCCAAGAATGTAAATCCTTGCTTCCTGCACCAGTTCCTCAGTCACACATTCAGATCCATTATCTCCCTGTTCCTGCCCTCTCCAACATGAGGAACTGGAAGCAAACCAGAGATAACCACCCTGGAAGTCCTGCTTTTCAGCTTCTTCTGAGTTCTCTGAAGTCCCGCTGCAGAATGTCCTTCCTCTTCTTCCCGATGTCATTTGTGCCGACATGCACTACCACTTCCGGCTGCTCCCCTTCACCCTTGAGGATTCCCTGTAATTGGTCTGTGGTGTCCTGGATCCTAGCACCAGGGAGGCAACACACCATCCTTAAATCTCGCCTGTTGCCACGGAAACCCCTTTCCGTACCTCTTACTATGGAGTCCCCTACTACCACGGCTCTTCCTGATGTCTGACTCCTCGGCTCTGCTTCTGCACTAATTTTTGGCTCACAGACCTGTCCGCCTCTCAGACTGGCAGTATCTTCTGTCCTGACAGCTTCCAAGAAGGTGAACCTGTTTATGAGAGGTACATCCCCTGGGGGCTCCTGTACTTCAAGCATCCTTTCCTTCCTCATCATCACCCCCTTTCTCTCTTCCGGTGTCCTCAGTGCAACGACCTCACTGTAGGTCCTGTCCAGAAAACCCTCGTTTTCACAGATAAACCTGAGGTCATCCAGTTCTTTCTTCAGTGCTGCAACATGCTCCTTCAGAAGCTGAATCTGGACACACTTTCCACAGCTGTAGCAGCCAGGGGCACCATCAGTGTCCCTGACCTCCCACATCATGCACTAGCACATTGAAAATCAGCTTAGCAGTCATGTCTTCACCCTCTGCAATTGTGCCTGGCGTAGTCTCCTTGCCAAAGACTCTCGAGCCAAAGACTAGCACTTTTCACACCAGGCACTTCCCTCGACCAGGCCGCTTCCCGATGGAGTAACAGCTCTCTGCTGGTAGTCCTAACTTACTTACTATTGTCTCCAACCTTTTGAAATACTACTGTTAGACGGGTTATTATATTACTATGACTACCAAAGCAGCTTTGGAAGCTAATACGGGCTCAATTAAAAAGCTTACTGAGGAGTTTCAACAGTTCAGAAAAGAAATGTTGGCTGATTCGCAACAAATCAGTGCTGAAATTAAACAAATAGGTATGAAATTAGAAGATATTCAAGCAATTCTAACCGAGCATGATAAGAAGATAAAGGAACATGAAAAGGTTATTACTATACTAGATGAGAGAATAGATGATTTGCAAAAGCTGTATGAAAATCAATCCAAGTCCAACAAAATACTGAGACAGAAGGTTATTGATTTGGAAAACAGAAGTAGGAGAAACAACATTTGAATCTTGGGACTTAAGGAGCAAACGGAAGGAAATAATCCTAAAGAATTCTTTGCAAACCTTTTGATGGAATTATTCCCTGATATTATGACGTCTCTGCCTTTGACTGATCGTGCTCACAGATCGCCTATCTACGGACCGACTTCAAAATCAAAGCCAAGATCAGTCATTATATGTTTCCATGAATTTCAAATAAAGGATCGTCTGATTCGTGTTGCCTGTGGAAAAGGTATGATTGACTACCAAGATCAGAAGATTCATATTGTTAAAGATTTTTCATCAGAAGTTATGGCAGAACGTGTTAAGTTTAAAAAAGTTATGGCGGAGCTATACAGCCAAAATGTTAAGCCTTTTCTTCGTTCTCCGGCTCAACTGAGAATCACAATGGAAGATGGATCATTTAAATGGTTTTATACGAAGGAGCAGGTGCAAGAATTTTTAGACTCAAAAAATGACTGTATACATATATTGAATAGATTAAAAATCTTGCCAAAACAAATGACTGTTTAATATTTTTCAGTATGAATAATTGCACTTTCTGTTAGATAAACCTGTATAAGCTTGTTTTTCATTGTATATTATTCAGTCTTGGTTGGAACAGTAAATAACCTTGAATTCTTTGTAACGGTTCCAACAGGCTTTCTAAGGGGATGTTTTCAGTTTGGGTAGATAGCGGTTGTACTTTGTCCGATTTTCTCTTTTTGGGAGGAGGGAGGGGGATGGGGAGTTCCTTTTTCTTGAAGCTGATTTGGGAATCTAGTCAATTCTGTTGCTTAGCTAATATAACTCAAGGTTTATTATTTGGGTTTAATATACATTTCTTGATTGCTACTTTAACCTTTCTTATAAATAGTTTTAAAATGGATCGAAGTATTAATTTACTTAGTTTTAACATGAAAGGACTAAATCACCCCATGAACAGAAATAAGATTTTTGCCTATATTAAAAAACTTAAGGTACCAATTGTTTTTCTTTAAGAAACCCATGTACATAAGTGTGACAATTCATGCCTTTTTAATTGATGGAGTGGGTCTCTTTTCCATTCCTCATTTCAGGCCAAAGCCAGAGGGGTTTTGATCCTTATAGATAATAAAGTTCCCTTTGTTCAACATAAAGTAATTTCTGATACTAATGGGTGTTTTATTATAGTATCAGGGAAACTAAATAACAAACTAGTGGTATTAGCCAATGTTTGTGCTCTGAATATAGATGACCCAGGTTTCTTTAAGTGTTTTGTTTTATTTTTGCCAGATCCAGGTCTGTACTCATTGGTGATGGGTGGAGACTTTAATTGTTGCTTAGATGCAGTTTTAGATCGTTCGTCTTCTAAACCAATGATACCAAATAAATCAGCTGTGTTTATTAATTCTTTTTTAATGAAATGTGGTATCGTTTTTTTTCATCCAGTAGACAAGGAATATTAATTTTTCTCTCATGTCCATCATACATATTCCAGGATTGATTACCTTTTTATTGATAGCCAAATGATTCCATCATTTTGATCGTGTGAATATAAAGAGATTGTTATCTCAGATCACGCTCCTGTGCTCCTATCTTTAAATCTCCCTGGTTTTCTTCAAATAAATAGGTTTTGGCATTTTAATCTAACTTTGTTATCGGACAAAGATTTTAAAAAATTTATGAAGAGACGCATTACTATTTTTTGAAGAGAATACATTAGAGGAGACTTCTAGTCTTATCAGATGGGATGCCTTTAAGGCATATATTAGAGGACAAATTATTTCTTATACTGCAAGTACCAAGAAAACAGCTAATAAAGAGAGAAGTTATTTAGCTAATCAGCTGAAACAACTAGACCAAGAGTATGCCTTGGCTCCAAAACCAGCCGTATATAAAAGACATGTTGAAACTAAAACTAAATATAATCTCCTTTTAACTTATCCAATTGAAACCCAACTCCTAAAAGATAAAAGTCAATTTTATATTCATGGAGATAAAACAGGTAAATTATTGGCTGATCAAATTAAAACCTTTATATCTAAGCAGCAGATTAAAGAAATATGCAAAGCTAATGGTGATAGGACAACTGATTATTTAGAAATAAATACTTTTAGAGAATTTTATTCTAAACTCTATAGTTCTGAATCTTCTAAGGATAACACTGTAATGAACAATTTTTTAGACCAACTAAACACTCCTAAAATTTCTGCCGACAACAGAAAGTTGTTGGAACAAACAACCTATTTCTTTTGGGAAATTGTTGAGACTGTGCACTCATTAAATTTGGGGAAAGCTCCGGGTCCAGATGGATTTTCTGAACTGTTTTACAAGATCTTTTCCTCACTGCTTATACCTCATTTATGTTCAGTTTTTTCAATTTCATTCAAGTTGGGCAGACTCCCTCAGTCTTTTTATGCGGCTTCCATTTCACTTATTCTTAAAAAGAATAAGGATCCAACTGTATGCTCTTCTTATAGACCAATTTCTTTACTTAATATTGATATTAAGATCTTATCTAAAGTTTTAGCCCATAGGATTGAAACTATTTTACCATCTATCATTTCCGATAACCAAACTGGATTTATCAAAAATTGATATTCTCACTTTAATATTTGTCAATTATTAAATATTATTTATTCTCCTTCTAACATGATATTGGAATGTGTGGTATCCCTAGATGCTGAGAAAGCTTTCAACAGAGTTGAATGGAATTATTTATTTAAAACTTTAGAAAAATCTTATTTTGGACCCGTTTTCATTCAATGGGTTATATTACTTTATTTATCTCCCTCGGCTCAGGTTCTTACTAATTTTTAGAATTCCAAACCATTTAAACTTCAGCATGGAACCAGACAAAACTGTCCTTTGAGCCCTTTGCTCTTTGATCTGGCCTTAGAACCCTTAGCCATTGCTTTTCGAGAATCTAATGATATCACTGGTATTTTAAGGAGAGACACTATTCGCAAAGTCTCACTGTACGCTGATGATCTGCTATTTATTTCTAATGTTGAGACATTGTTACCATATGCATTTTCTTTACTCTCCTGTTATAGCCAGTTCTCAGGTTATAAATTAAACCTACATAAAAGTAAACTTTTCCCTTTGAATAATTTGATACCAACAAATTCTAAACTTCCTTTTAAAATTTTAAGAAACCAATTTACCTACTTATGTGTAACAATCACTAAAAACTATGTACCTGTTTAAAGAAAATTTTATTACCCTATTGAATCACATAAAAAGAATACTATCAAATTGGTCGCCTCTTTCGTTATCGCTGATTGGCTGAATTAACTCTATAAAAATAAATATATTACCTAAATTTATATATCTTTTTCAGGCATTGCCTGTTTTTATTCCTAAATCATTTTTTGATTCTCTTGACTCTATTATATCTTTTTATATATGGAAGATTAAGTGTTCTAGATTAAATAAAATTCATCTTCAGAAAGATAAAAAGAATGGAGGATTAGCCTTACCAAACTTTAGATTTTATCATTGGGCAGTTAATATAAGAATCTTATATTTTGGTTATATTACATTAATCGTGAGGATTGCCGGATGTGGGTTCATTTTAGAAGCTTTCTCTGTTAATAAATTTTCTATTATTTCTCTTCTTGGATCCTCACTTCCTTTGTCTCTGGGTAAGTTAACTGATAATCTGGTAGTTAAACACTATGAGAATTTGAATACAATTCCGAAAATACTTCGGCTTATTGAGATTTTCTCTTTCGAGTCGCATTTTTTCTATTTTTTTTTACACCTTCTATGATTGATGTGGCTTTTAAAGAATGGGATAGATTAGGTATTAAATGCTTTCAGGACTTGTTTGTAGATGGAAGTCTCTTTTTGTTTGAACAGCTATCAACTGAATATAGTTTATCCAAAACTCATTTTTTTCGATACCTACAAATAAGAGATCCTTTACAGTCTCAAATAAGTACACTTCTTAAAAGTCCTGATAAGAATCTATTGGATGTAATTTTTAATTTGAAACCTTTTTATAATGGATCTATATCTAATATTTATAATACCGTAGATGTTGGATTATAAGCTGCTACTTTTTTTCCCACGCTTTGAACAGCTTTGAACACTGCAGCCTTTACTACGGTGCGGCTAATGCATGGTTTTTTTTCATGCCGCCAAAAACATTTTGCCTCGTAACAGTAGACCAATAAAATTGATGAGTAGTTCACAGAGGTCCAATGAAATTGTACGATAAATCAAGCGCACTTTCACAATTAAATTATTGTAAATCAGTCATTTGTACTCACCCTCATCAACATGGAAAACACTCGAAGAAAAGCATTGTGCTGCCTTTATGGCAGTTATTTAGTTTATAATATTTTCACTTAGTAATTCATTTGTTAGTATTTTCTAGTTAAAGTTAGAAGTGTTTTAAGTATATTTGTTTTCTGTACTACATCCCGGGATACTATGACGTCACATCCGGTTTCGCCGCGTCTTGTGGGAAATACCGGTTTGCGATAAACGGGAAGGTGGGGGGGAGTGCATTAGACCCGAGCGAAAACGCTGTTTTTAAGTTAAAGGCGATCAATAACTTTTCCTGGTAGGCTGCAGTATATATTTTTTTACCAGTCGTTAGGAGATATTGGAATGTTGTTCGTGCACTGTTCAGTAAAAAAGTATACGCAATGTAATTTGTGTGTTACCGATACATATGTATATTTAAAAGTAGCCGTGTTACAGGCACGGTTCGAAAAAAAGCATTTGCAATATGTATTTGTTTATGTTACCATATGGATTTAATTAAAAGTTAAAAAATCCTCACGTGTAATATCTTTCTGTGTAAATATCTCATATTACAACGTGGGACACCTGCGGCCTAAAATCTGGTGTGGCTTGTACAAGTACAAAATTGATTTTCTTTCTAAAATTAGAGCCTGCGGCTTTTAATCAGGTGCGCTCTGTAGTGCGAAATCTACGGTATGCTGTTGTAAATGATAAGTGTTCCTTTAGATAAAATTAAAAATCTTTGGGAACAAGATTTACAGACTGCAATTTCTGAGGAAACTTGGAATCAAATTTTTTAATTGGTTAACACTTCACCGTTATGTGCCCGCCACTCTCTCCTACAATTTAAAGTAGTCCTTAGGGCCCATATGACCAAGGATAAGTTTCTCATTTTTATTTAGATATATCTCCATATTGTGATAAATATAATAATGGAGAAGCTTCACTCATTCATATGTTTTGGACATGTCCGAGTCTTGGGAAAATATTGGAAAGAAGTATTTCAAATTTTCTGGATACTTTTCAAAGTAGACTTTAAGCTTAATACTTTGACTGCTTTATTTGGTATTGTTGAAGGAAAGGATATTATTTTGGAGTCATCTGACTTGCACATTTTGGCTTTTATTTCTCTTATGGCCAGAAGGACGCTCTTGCATAAATGGAACGATGCGGCCCCCCCCCCCCCACTCACGCCCAATGGTTATATGATGTGATGTCATGTTTAAATTTAGAGAAGATTCGATGTTCAATCTCTGAATCTGGACAAGACTTTCAAACATTGTAGGGACCTTTTCTGAATTATTTTCAAAACCTTTGATTTGCTTTTAAAACACAGATAATAACTAATATTTTTTTTTCCTTTTTTCTTTACTAATCAGCTTCGGTCTTAGTAGTGGGTTAGATTTTTTTATATAATAAAATTATTATATTTCAATGTTACGAATTAATCTGTATGAATATAGGGTAAGGAGTCTTTATATGTGATTTAGTATAATGTATTGATAAATATTTTTCTTGTACTCTGTATTCTTATATGTAAGTTAATAAAAATATTGGAAAAGGAAGAAATTTTTCATCAACAGCATGTGTATTAGTGCTCTTTTAGGGATATGGGAGGAAGGCAGGAAATTGAAGCTGAGAGGAAAAATGGATCAGCCATAATTAAATGGTGGAGCAGACTCGATGGACTATATGGCCTAATTCTGTAATTCTGCTCCTATATCTATGGTCTTATGGTCTAAAATGAGCTTTGCTGATATCGTGAACATAATGCACAAACATTTAGAACCAAAACCATTGTTGATTGTAGGATGTTTTAGGTTTCATAAGTGGAATGAAAAGGAAAGAGTTCATTTCAGCTTATGTGGCCAAATTGAAGAAATTGTCCAAGCATTGTCAGTTCAGTGATGGGTTTAATGTTGCACTGAGAACTTATTTAGTTTGTGGAATCTTACAAGATAGTATTCAAAAACAGCTCCTAACTCAAGCACAAATCACATTTAACAGCAGTTGAAAACACTATCAATGAAAACAGCAGCCAGAGATGCAACTGAGCTGCAGTCAGTAATTCATACTCAGATCAATCAAGAATCAATCAATCTTCTTTAAACAAGCATCACTTACTGTGGTCACACCATTGATGCATAAGATTTACACAAGTGTGCTGAGAAAAGTCAAACAGTGGTGGATGCTCCAAGGCCAAAGAACTTGTCACAGTTCTGGTCCTTTTTAGGATTTGGCAATTACAATAACAGGTTCCTGCCAAACCTGGTTACTGTGCTCTACTCCTTGATCACTTTACTACAGATCAGGAAGAAATGGCAATGGACAAAGCAATGTGAGGTAGCTTTCCAAAAGATAAAGGAAATGGTGACATCAGACACTGTACTCACAATGTTGATCGACATCATCCAGTGAAGCTTACCCATGATGCCTCGCCTTATGGTATAGGTGCAGTCATGTCACAAGTTATGAGTGGTGGAAATGAATGCCCCATAGCATTTGCATCACGTTCCCTTACTGCTCCAAAGAAAAAATATGCACAGATTGACAGAGAGGCCTTGTGTCTGTTTTGGGGTGTAAAGCATTTCAACCAGTACTTGTATGGAGAGAGATTATCCTCATTACCGATCATCAAGCACTGGCGTCTATTTTCAATCCACAGAAGGGTATTCCACTAACAGCAGCAGCAGGAAATGCAGAGACAGGCTCTGTTTCAAGTCTGAATTCAAGAGGGCAACTAATCATGGAAATGCTAATGGATTGTCCCATGTGCTTTTCGAAAAGAAAATACCTGAGAATTTACTAAGCAGGACATTCTCCCTTATGTAAATCTGAAGTTTCCTATTATATTAGAGATAAACCAAAGAGAAACCAGAAAAGACCCTTATTGTCTCAGGTCTACATGGCAACCAAAAATGGCTGAAATGTGCAGCAGTAATTCCAGTTCTCTCATTTTTACCAGTGCCAGGATGAACTTGTCCTTGACAGAGGTTGCCTTATGTGAGGATTGAGAGATGTTGTACAGTCCAAGCTGAGAGCTAAAGTGTTAGAGGATCTATATGCTGGTCATCTAGGCATGTTCAAAATGAAACCATTGGCTTGAATCTTCGTCTGGTGGCTTGGGATAGATCAGTGGATCGAGCAGCTTGCCATGCACTGTTCACGGTGCCAACATGTCCAGAAGATGCCAAGAGAAGTGCCCCTCCATCCCTGGGAATGGCCTGCATTGCCCTGGCAGAGGATTCATATGGATTTTACTGAACCACTCATGGTGTAAATCTCTTGGTAGCAGTGGATGCAGCTACAAAGTGACTGAAAGTGTTCCTAAAAGCCTCCACTACAGCCTCCCACACTGGTGATGTGCTGAGAAGCCTCTTCTCAAGGACTGGTGTTCCACAACACTTATCAGTGACAATTGACCACAGTTTGTTGTGAATCATTTTCAGCCATCCCTGAAAATAAATGGAGTAAGACATATTTTATCTGCTTTGCACTACCCAGTTACAAATGAAAATGACTTGGCAGAAAGTTTCGTCCAGAGTCTAAAGAATTCACTGCAAGCAATGCCAGCAGAACACACTACACTAACACTGAATCGGAAACTCACCAATTTCCTCCTTGCATATCACAATGCAGCAGACTCCACAACCAGCAGCTCACCAGCTATGCTGTCCTTGCATCGACTCTTGAGCTCCTGCTTGGATCTCCTCAAACCCAATCTCTGAAGGAGTATGCAGGACAAACAGCTGAGGCAAATTGAGGGCTCCTCAAACATTGTGGTTCAGTCTTTCACTCCTGGACAAGCAGTCCTAGTGAGGGACTACAGAGATCATTAAAAGTGAATACTTGGAAAGATTAAGGACACAATGTGGACCACTCTCCTACACAGTAGAGATTACATCTGGTGTCATCTGGAGATGGCACATCGATCAGTTGAGGAGAATAGAGTTGATTGTTGGAGAAGAAAGCTGTACAAAGCTATCAAAACTACTTTCTGCAGTCCAGGAGTCAACTTTTACAATCAGGAGGGGATCCCCAGAACTTGAGATTGTTTCACAGCCACAAGTCTCACCTGCAAAGCCAAGTGACCCTTGTTGTCAGGAAACCTTTATCCCACGAGAGTAATAAATTCTCCACAGTGACTAAATATTTATGCCGGAATGGGACAACTTAAAGTTTACTAAAATTTAATATGCTACATATGTGAGTTGAGATGCATTCTATATTGAGTTGGAGTTTATAGCTAAGCAGGGAGGTGTGTAATGTGTTTACTATTTCAGTAATATTTGAGTAATATTGTAAATAAAAAAACACAAAATGCTGGCAGAACTCAGCAAGCCAGACAGCATCTATGGGAGGAGGTAATAACGACGTTTCAGGCCGAAACCCTTCATCAGGAGTGAAGTAACATGGGATGGTCGAGGGGGGATAAGAGGTGGGGGGAGGGAGAAAGTAGAGAGCTGGGAAGTGATAGGCTGGAGGGAAATGGGCTGGGGGGAAGGTGGAGAATTATGGGAAATAAAAGAGAAAGAAAGGTAGGGCTGGGGGGAGAGATTACAGTGAGGGGGGAAAAAGAGAGAGAAAGAGAACCAGACTAAAATAATTGATAGGGATGGGGGTAAGGGGGTAAGGGGGTATCAACAGAGGTCAGTGAGTTGGATGTTCATGCCGGCAGGAAGGAGGCTGCCTAGGCGGGAGATAAGGTATTGCTCCATCGACCTGCGTGTGGCCTCATCTTGACGGTGACCTCTCTCTTTTTCCCCCCTCACTATAATCTCTCCCCTCAGCCCTACTTTTCTTTCTCTTTTATTTCCCATAATTCTCCACCTTCCCCCTAGCCCATTTCCCTTCAGCCTATCACTTCCCAGCTCTCTACTTCATCCCTCCCCCCACTTCTTATCCCCCCTCCACCATCCCATGTTACTTCACTCCTGATGAAGGGTTTCGGCCTGAAACGTCGTCACTACCTCCTCCCATAGATGCTGTCTGGCCTGCTGAGTTCTGCCAGCATTTTGTGTTTTTTATTTATTTCCAGCATCTGCAGATTCACTCGTGTTGCCGTTAATATCGTAAATATATTGTTTGATTAAGCATTCTTTGTTTACATAATTCTTTATAGGTTATATGTAAGTAGTATTTGAATGCCATATGCCATTATATCACCATGTCATATGTGAACGCCTCACTAAAAAATAGAAAAGGAAACTAAGTACACAAATATCCCGGCTTTCCTGATTTTCTTTTGATTAGTTTCTGGAGTTATAAAACGTAACATCAGGTAGGAAACCCTTCATCAGAACAGTGAAGGAGAACACAGTTTCTTCTTACGTTGCAGGGAGAGTGATTGACGGGCAACTCCCTGATACGGTAATATCAGGGTGACCATAGAAATGGTCAATGAATAAGAGGGAGCAGTTAGAGCACACCAACGTGGGGAAAGGAATGTAGAAGGAGTAGGAGGACAAGCCCAGCAGATCAACATCCAGCTTCTGCAGCTTTTTGATTCCAGTTTCTGTTGCGAAGAAATTGATTTTCTTCCATCTTCAATATGCTAGCCATGTGTGGCCTGCAGTAGAAACACTCACCTGGATACCACTACAAGAATGTTATATAATTGGCCAAATATACATTTAAACCAATGTCATCGAGCTTTACACCACTATGTGTTGCATTGCGGCTGTGCAGTTCTCGACAGGACCTTGACTCCTCACCTGAAATTCCAGCTGGAAACTGATCTAGGAAGGGTGTCAGTTCATATGTCGCACAGCAGCCAGATAGTAACCTCAGCAACAGAGATTGCCAGAGGGAAGGGGAAGGCTGCGAAAGAGAGACAGACGGACAAACAGAAATCGTGTCATTCTTCAATGAAAGGAAATTTAATGAGATGGAGGTCTGGAAAGAGCATTGGGGTTTGTGGGGATTGTTGATGGTGTCACAATTAGTGTGACTAACAGACTGTGTATGAGTTTGTGTGAGAGAGAATTGAAGTTGGAATTAGTTTATTATTGTCACGTGTACCGAGATGCAGTGAAAAGTCTGTCTTGCATAATGTTCCTGCAGATCAAATCATTACACAGTGCATTAAGGTAGAAAAATGTTAAATAATAACAATATCAACTACAGAGAGAAAGTGTCAGTGTGAAAGAACTCTGCTGTTGATCAAGAGCATATTCACATGCCATCATTCATTCTAAATTATTGCTCCATGCAATGGGAACTTTCATTTTTTGAGGAGACTAATGTTGGTACTAGTTTTTGCTAAGCTTTCTGAAGACTTGCACTACTTGGTATCCTGACTCTATCTACTTCTACAGAATTCCCTGTGTTTTCTACAGTCAACAGATTTTGTCCCTCCGAAGAAACCACAATGAATATGTTACCGAATGCCTTCCATCTCCTCTGTTTTGACAAAAGTCCACAAAGAATAATAGGAGGCCACTTGCATGGAATGGTGGTCCTTACTAGTGTAGCCCTGACCCACATTGAGAAAACCATCCCCCACCTTATAGGCAGAGAGACAATGCAGGTCCCTAGTCACCTCAGGATCAAATGTGCTGCAATGGGTCTTCACTCATTGTTGACGTTTCATGGAGATCACCAAATCCACTATGATTCGCGCATCAAAAGATATCTTTATCATCGTCTGTGTTGCAGCATCACCATAAAGGGTAACAAGAAAACTTAACTTCCATCTTGTCTTTTCAGGGATAGGCTGCTTCTTTCCGTCTTTATGAAAGCGGGAGAGGGAGAGCAGGAGGAAGGGAAGCTGCAGAATTCATAGAATTCTAATGAAGGTTACCTGACAGCCCACCAACATAGGGATGAGGAGTTGAGAAATCTCACAAGGAGATGTACTGGGCACTTGTGGGCTTGAGCCTGTGTCACAGAGAACTTGGTATGGATATTACGCAGAGGGAAGGTCTGTGGATCTGCAGATCCCCAAATGACTCAAATGAAGAACAGTTGGGATACTTTGCATGACAAGATTGGTGCAGGTGGTTAAGCTGACTAAATGCCAAGAAGCAGGAAGGAACCAATCACCAAACTTGTACATAAGATCCTGCAGAGCCATGCATCCATGGCCTATGCTATGGAGGAGGGAGGGTCATTCACACTCCTTTGCTCAGGAATCCCAATAGTCCCATCACACAGTGCCTGCTTGTTTGGACGTGCTGTGGTGGCCTAGATAGAGGCCACACAGTCCTGGTGCTTCTATATAACTCAGGCTCATCAAAATCTTTGCTCTTTTCCTAACATCTTAAAGATCTGATCTACCACTCAGGAGCAGTCCATGTAGTCCTTAGGCAGAGCAAAGCCACTTGTAAACAGATCACTGTCCCCAATGAGTAGTGAGATGCTATTCATGAGCAGACTGCTGTTAACAAAAGGGCTCGGGTTTCCTCCCATTCAGCAACTCAAAGTCTCCAGGAGCAAAGGACTGTTGCACGTGAACTACCGTCTGTTCGTCACAATCAGAGAGAATCAGCAGGTAAACAAATTACGGTCCTGCAGGTGCAGTTACCAGGTTCAGATGTGGCCTAAGTGTGGAGTGAGAGATACTGAAGCAGGGTGATAGTTCACAAACTTTAATGTAAACAGTGTTAAGCAATAAACGCTAGGCCAAATAGGGCCATTAATGGGAGACAAAGCCTACACTGCAGCTGAAAAGAAAATCTAAACATTAAACAAATACTGCTAGTCTTCAGAATCAGGTGAATCGAAAGTCCAGTTTCTCAGGGAAGGCCGAAAGCAAACAGGCAGCGAAGCATTGCTGTGCTCTGTCCAAGTCTCGACAAGCACTACGACGACAAGTATGGAGTTAAATACTATCAGGATTAAGTAATAATTAGCTGACACATGCAGATTCACAAGCGCAATTGCCGTATCAACTGCGCAGCCGAATCCGTGGCTGTGACAGGTGCAAAGAGGTGACATTCAGGAACTTGTCTCTCTCCTGCAGAATCAGTGATATGCTGCTTCCCCACCCACATACCCCTCTTCCCCCACCACACACAGCCACTCACATACATCTTCACTGTAAGCAGATGTACACTCCCCAACACTCACATAATTCATCATTGCCTGCTCTCCAGACATTAATTAGCTCGCAATAAACCATCTGCTGGAGGAAGTCAGCAGGACAAGCAATATCATTGGGTGGGGGATTTGGGTGAGTTGAAACGCTGCATTAGGTTCTGAGCCAAGACATGAGCAACTCATTCCCCCCCACTGAAGCTGTTCGAACCACTGAATTCCTCCAGCAGATTGTTTGTTGCTCTGGATTCCAGGATTTGCTTACTCTTATGCATTTATTAATAAGCTTGCATCACCTTGAAGCTACTAGGAAGTTCATCCAGTTGGCTCAAACTGCATAGAGGACTGACTCCGACTCCTGTGAATCAGTCTGCTCTGATTGCATCATTGTCTACACAACCTCCTGTGGAGGATCAGCATATTAATGTCTCACCTCTTGGGCAATATGCACACGTGTCCTATGGACAGCCATCTCAGACTGCCCCTTCATTTGGACATGGGCAGGAATCTGAAGACATCCCCTCTTAGGCAAGAAATTCTCATGGATTATTAAGTACATGTACATGGAAAAGAGCCCAGTCAGGCTGCAGCCACAAAGGATACATAATGATGCCAGTTGTCAATGAAATGACAAAGATCTAGGACATGTAATTGAATTGAAAAATGGCATGATTTTCAACCTTTAAATTAATATTTTCTTTTTGCAACAAAACGGCATTCTTGAAATGTGGCAAATTGCATTACAAAGATGACTGACATCAGGGTTAGTGTGAGCTAAGGGTTCATACAGTGGTCACTGCAAGGGATGCCGGACAAGGCTAACTCCATGCAGATTTTCTTCAAGTTCAAGTTCAGTCCAAGTGTAATTGTCATTCAATCATACACAAATGCCCATGAACACTGCCAAGCGAAACAGTATTACTCTAGCGCCAAGGTGCAAAACACAGTACCAACAGTCATACTTAGAACCAGGCACATATAACACGTATAAAATATCCGTAAAATACAGTCACACGTAAAAATATTGTCCAAGATCCTCAGTCCTTGAATCTTACAGCAGCATGCTGTTGAACATTATGCCACTTGTCTTCTGCTGAATGAACACTAGGGGGCAGCATTGATTCCAGCTTGGATGCCATGCTACACTGCCCTTGGCTCTGGTGGAGCGCACCAACTCCAACAGCCTTCTCTGGTGGCTATAAACAGGCAACACCATAGCTACAACCAAGGCCACACAGTTCCCCCACCATCTGCCCCTGCCGTCCACCAATAATTCACTGAATTTGACTTGCAGCCTTCCACATTAACAATGTCCAACAATGTCTTGAGATCCCAAGAAAAGCGACTAAGATCCCAATCACTCATTGTTAGACTGCGCACCACCTCGGCGCAGCGACTCCTCCGATGCTCTCTGACGCAGACAGCAGCACAGTCCACACCAAGTCCAGCTCCTTCAGTTTCTCTGCCAGCAAGCATCTTACTGACGGGGTAGACCTACAGTACTTCAACTTCTTAGTGTCCAGCAGGGTCTTGCGATCATAAAAATATATATTTAAACAAAGGAAGTAATGACACTTCACCTTGGTTTGTCTATCCAAAAGAAGATGTATCTATTATCTTTTGTTTTGGATGATCACTCTAGTTTGTCATTATGGTGATTTAAATGCTGATGGAGAATTTGCAGGAGGCTCAGCAGCTCACTAACTGGCCTGATTTATCCGTTCTCCCAACACTCAACCCCTATACTAACCAAAGCCAATATCGGGGGCAAGCTTATTAAGGACAGAGAGGCACGCACTCACTGCCTCTGGAAGGGACATAATACCTTCTCAACTGTGTCTCTTTCCTGATGTGGCACTTTCAATCAACTCCCGATGCAGACTGCTTGTTCCACCCTCAGTGCTGTTCCTGAACAATGGAACATTGGAAAGATGAAATGCTGACTAAAATCTAATATTTTTTTGGGAACAGTCTGTATCCCTGCTGAAATTCTAAAGCTTAAGAGTTTTCAGCAAATCCGCAATCTTACTGGCCACATCCGGCAAGAAGAAATACCAGGAAACCTTATCGAGCCATTACCTTGACTATTTTCAAAGAAGATGACAGTTTTGAAGGTGGTAAGAATAGAATCATCTCTCTACACATTTCCCATCCCCTTTTCCCTTTTTCATGTTATCTCCTTGCCCACCCTTCGCCTCCCTCTTCTTCCCCCCCTTTTTCTTTCTTCCATGGCCTTGTATCTCTTTCACCAATCAACTTCCTAGCTCTTTACTTTATCCCTCCCCCTCCAAGTTTTACCTATCGCCTGGTGTTTCTCCCTCTCTCTCTCTCTCTCCCCCCTCCACCTATCAAATCTACTCCTCAGCTTTTTTTCTCCAGTCCTGCTGAAGGGTTTCAGCCTGAAGCATTGACTGTGTTTTTCTTCCATAGATGCTGCCTGGCCTGCTGAGTTCCTCCAGCATTTTGTGTGCGTTGCTTGGATTTCCAGCATCTGCAGATTTTCTCTTGTCTGTGATCATCTCTCTACTGTTTGCCAGAGGGAAAGTCATCTCCAACACCTTACTCAGCTGTCTAAGAGCTACTTTCTGATGTCTAGAGCCACAATGGATTGGAGGGAGGGACTTTGAAGCACATACAGTGTGTCAAACTCAGATGACTGCTGTATTTTGTTTCCATTTTAGGTTTACTTCACGATGACCCAAACCAACAGATGTAGCAGAGCCATTCTCCATTCTCAGTGAAGATCAACATCAAAATAAAAGCTGAGAAATTATCCTCTTTTCATTCTTTGTTATCAAAAAGCTGGACATTATCTCTAATAAACTTCCTGCAGACTAAACTTCAGACCTCACAGAAAGTTATTCATCCATGGCAGTGACGCTCCCAATCCAAGATCATTTGACTTCGTCTTTGAACTCCAGTATGCAGATGGCAAATGTACTGTAACACTCTAAGGTTTCACTGCTACTGTAATGGTTTCTCTCTAGCAGCAGTGTTTGGGTAATGACTAGAGATAACAGGGGCTTTGGAATGTATACCATCCAATGAGAGGCATGTTGTTTCTTCTTGTGTGTCTAAGAGAAGGGTTTTGGGGTCTTTTGTCAGCAAGGGATGAAGAGGGAAGACATTCGTGGAGAGAGTTGGTAGACTGGAGGATGGAGTGGACTTGGAGTGAGGGTCCGGTGGTCGAGGACGCTCGGAAGAGGTCAACGGGGAACGAATGGACGGACAACCATGAGCTCTGACATGCACATTAGGCTGTTTCCTCAAAGTAGGCCCTTTTTCCTTTTGTTTACTTTACTAACTCTATAGTCAGATTAAGAATTAAAAATCTAAATCAATTAATTGCATATGGTGTACTGTCTGATATTTTGGAGTACGGATTTCTAACCGAGCAACGCATCACACATCATCCACAGAAATGAGATCTCTCAAGTTTGCCTGGGCTGGAGGCTGTCTTCCCCTAGACAAATGCATGTGGGCCGAACCTGAGGGTTAAAGTACGTATGTATGATTAGAGACTCCAACGTCCTGTCAATTCATTCACGGAAGTCTACAAAAGGTGGGCCTTAAATTCAACATCAAGATCTTATATCAACCTATTTCTGCTCTACAGCCCTTCCTTCTACAAAAGAAATTCTTGGTAAAACCTTGGAAAATATTGACCACTTTCTACGTTTGTATATCTTGGGACTCTGCTGTCCGTGAAGGTAGACTTCAAAGATGCAGTTCTTTGTCAATTTCAATGCACCACATTAACTTTTGGTGTATTAAGGAAAAGGGTACTTGAAGATCTCAAACTCATGACCTGCATGCCAATGGTAATACTTGTCCTTCTATAAACTGCTGTGATATGGTGTACCTGGAGCAAGAATCTGGTAAGATACCACCAAACTCACTGGAAGGATTAGTGAACTAGTGACTATGTTGTCTCTCAGGACAATAACCCAGCTAGTTCCATTGATCAAGCTGCAAAACAACAAATTTCATGACATATGTCAGTGATAATAAACCTGAATCTGATTCTGATCCCTGGCTCAGGAACACTTAGAGTGGAGAAGGAACATTCAAAACAGGACTGAGATACTCAATCCATGCACTGGGATCACTCAGAGCCTCTGTGAAATCTGGCAATGGAACACAACTTCTCACAAATTCCCTTTTAGGCATCTCCTGCCCCATCCATAACTCCTGCATCAGTAATCTCAAAACCCACAGAGCCAATTGTACTCAATCCTGAGATGTGCCTCTGTACCAATCCAAATGTTCCCCACAGTACATTTGTAGAAACTGGCCAGTCTTTGGTGATAGACTAAATCTCCGTGAACTCCTGATGAAGTACAGGCACTGGTGTGCCTTCAGCATGATTGCATCAATATAGTGGACCCAGGATAGATCCTCTGAGATGCTGACCCCCCGCCCCCCCCCCCACCAGAAACCTGAAACTGTTCACCTTTCCACTGCTAACCCCTTGATAAGTATTGGTGGGTGTTCTCCCAACTCCCCTTCTTGACATCCACAATGAAGTAAGCCTCTGCTGTACATAGGTTGAATTTCCCCTTTGATATTCAATTCCATTCACTTCAGTGGAGTTTGATACACATTTGGTAAGTATCTAGTTTGTTCAGAGTTATACAACAGTGGACAAGTTTGTCTTTGCTGTATCTTTCACTGTCTTTCCATTGAGATCATGATCCTGTTTCTTATACTTCCCCTCCAATATTTAATACTTTTGTGTTCTACAGAGCATTATTGCTTGCTCAATCTGCTCCACTCACTAAGGATTACCTAAATATTTGTACTAATTTCAGTCCTTAAATTATTTTACTCTATTCCATTCCTTTATAATTTAATTTTAGTATTCAATTTTGCATTTTAATTGCTTTTGCCTGACTTCCTATCTAAACCCTTTTTAGTGTTTCTTATTTTGCATCCTTCACATGTCAATTTATTTCATGTATGGATCTTGTTTTATCTTCAGTTATTCCCCTCTGCATTGATTCATCCATGAAGTAATTAACAAGCTGTTCAGTTTTGTCAGTTACCAGGAGAGTGATGGATTTGGTTACCGGAAAATAGGATTGCTTTGTCCTTTTTGTTGAAAGTAAACATTATTTCTTTTTAACCATATAAAAACTGCCACAGATTTATTAAAACTACAACAAAATAATGGTGTATGCTGTATTGTTGGTTTTCAGATTTACACATAACTCCTAAATAAATCTGCATCACAATATTGACCAATGCACTATAATATAAAATACACGAGAAGCAGTAGAGATTGGAATTTGGAACAATAAACAAACTACTTGCGGAGCTCAGCAGAACAGACAACTTCAAAGTTGAAGATGAAATTGAGTTTATTATCATCTGTGAATACAAAGTTTGCAATAAAAAGTTTGTTTGCAGCAGCATCGTATAATCAGTATTTACAAGAAAACCATAAATTTTATGTATTTTTTGAACACAATTAGAACAATTGTAGTGCAAAGTGATCCAACTGGTCATAGCTTTGCTATACTGAGGTAGCGATGAGATTTGCGCAGGTTGATTCAAAAGCAAATGAAAAGGGGAGGTAGCTGCTCTCGAACCTGCTGGTGTCAGACTAAATGCTTGTGTACCTCCTGCCTGACAGTATCTAAAGAAGATGGCTGGGGCCAGATTGCGAGACTCTTTGATGATAGATGTTGCCTTTCTGAGACAGTACCTCATGTAGATGCCTCTGATAGTGAGCAGGGATGTATTGGACTAAGTCCAACTATCTCTGCAGCTTCTTATGTTTTTACACATTCGAATTAGCATATAGTGTCTCCAATGACTATCAATTTGCCTCCACTGATGTTGCCTGGTTCCTCTAGTACTTTGCCTCCCAGTGCTGAATTATTAGAAGTTAGTTCTTCCACTATAAACATGCTACAAGAATAGCTTTGTGTTGAATGATTAATGCTTGCATTTACTATAAATATAAGAGATAATTGAAGAGGTTTCTTTTCTACCTGAATTACATCCAGTTCTCAATTGTTTTCATTTGATTGTTTTTTTTTATTCCTCTGATGGAAAGACCACACTACAGACATAAAATCCTGAAGGAACTCAGCAGGTCAGACAGCATCTATGGAAAAAAGTAAACAGTCAATGTTTTTGGTCAAAAGGAAGGGAGAATGAGTCAGACAAAGAAGGTGGGAGGAGTAGAGGAAGAAGTTCAAGGTGGCAGGTAGTAGTAGGAGAAACCAAGAGCATGAGAGGGTGAAGTAAAGAGCTGGGAAGTTGACTGGTGAAAGAGATAAAGAGCTGGAGAAGGAGGAATCTGATAGGAGAGAATAGAAGACCACGGAAGAAAGGAAAGGGTGAGGTATGCCAAAGGGAGGTGATGGGGAGGCAAGGACATAAGGTGAGAGAGGCAAAAGGGGATGGTGACTGTAGTGTTCTCGTGCAGGTATGAAAACTCTGAACTAAACACCAAGGTAAACCGTAGTCAATGAGGCAGGATCCCAGCAAGATTAACCGTTTACTGTTCACTCTTCCACATTAACGTATGGTGAAAACTGTTGATAAAACAATACAAAATATATACAGTATTTGTTTCCTTCTTGGCATCACATTTACATCATAAATACTTGTAAAAGTAAAACTACAACAAACTATATTACATTAAAGTACAACATACAGTCAGAATCTACCTATGCCATCAACTGGCTTTAAATACACTTCAACACAAACTATCCAGCAGCGCTTTCAATAACAAAGAAAATAAACTTTATCAGCCGTCATTATTTTTAATAGAATCAGCGTTAACATTTTTACTTCAACATATCGATTATCTTATAAACTTACGGCGTTGCTTCGATGATGTTTCTTAGTGCGTAGAGTGAAAACTTTTCTCACGCTGATCCTGCACACACAAGCCCCTGCCTTCCCATTTCTCCAAACCGTTATTTTCCCACAAGACGCGACGAAACCGGGTGTGACGTCATCGCATGCCGCGATATATCACAGACAATGAATTTACTTTCAACAACCTTAACTTTAACTAGAAAATAATTATAAGTGAATTACTAAAACGAAAACGTAATAAAGCGAAAAAAATGCCCTTAGGGCAACACACTCCCTGCCTGACCTTTGTAAGGTCACTATGAACATAATACAAAACTTCAGTCTCTAAATCAGTCTTTAGATAGAAGTAGAATGACTTCTGTGACTGGCGTTTGGTAAGTTTTCACATCACCTTGGTCAGAAGTTTTCAACTCAACCTTCCTGACATGGCCATCCCTACCAGGGAATGTGGCAGTGATTCTGGCTATTGGCCAGCAGTTGCGGGCGATTTGCTTGTCCCTGAGCAGGACTAAATCTCCAACTTGAAGATTCCTGAGAGGTTTTGTCCACTTTTGTCTAAGTTTGCAACAAAGGTAGATATTCATGTCTCCAACGGGACCAGAACTGATTTGCGAGAGCCTGAACCTGTCTCCATTGCTTTGTGTACAAGTCCTTATCTGAAAAGTCCCCAGGTGGAGGGGGAACTCCTGCCTTCTGCGTAAGGAGCATTGATGGCGAGAGTATGAAGGGGCTTTCCAGGTCAGAAGACACAGGTAGGAGTGGTCGTGCATTTATAATAGCTGTGACCTCTGCCATTAGTGTACACAGTACTTCGTGGGTCAGTCGGGTGTGTTTCTGCAAAAACATTGAATTCAGGATCCTTCTGGTGATACCAATCATCCGCTCCCATGAGCCTCCCATGTGAGAGGTGTTACGAACCCCGTAACTGGGTCACTTACCAGCAAAGATGGAGAGGTCCGTTGAAGTCTAATACTAATTTTAACAGTATTTATTAGTAAAAAGACACAAAAATAATATCAATGCAAACATACAGATAATATACGTCGTCAATACTAAATCTGAAAGTACGGATATAATAATAATCAATGAGAAATAAGCTCTGTCGTTGTCTAGGGGATAATGTATTGTCCGATGGAAATATAAAAGTCACTCAGTTCATGCAGGCTTCAGCCTTTGGTTTGCTGGCTTCAGCTGGGTTTGCAATTGTTGGAGAGAGAGAGATTTTGAGGAAAGAAACTTGCCGGCTTTCCTTGATCTGATCTTGATCCGTATTCGTCCTTTAGCGATGCCGTTCCGTGGAGGACTTGTCATCCAGGCAAGGATGGACACACACACACACAAGTCCCCACCGGTCTCATATGTTTCTCCTGGTGTGTCTGAAGGGGTTGTTCCCCAGACCCTCTTTTATCCTTACTCACGAGGTCTCAGATGTCAATCAGGTTGGGATGATGCAATCCCTCAACCAGCCCACTCTGGTCATCCCCTGAGGGCTTCAATGAATAGTACAGTACTCAATACACAATTCCGTCTCCAAGAGACAATGGCCGTTATCCGTGGCTTTGTCTTGCTGAGGGGCCAGGACACATTCCAAAACCTTGAGGATTCTCTCTCATTTCCTGGGTCCAAGACCCGAATTAATAGCGATCTTGCGATTCTCAAGAAGGAGGGGGTGACTTTGTACCCTTCGGCCCCTCAGAGTTGTGGCACATTCGTAACAGAGGCGTGTGGTGTGTTGAATTCCCAGTTGCATCCCTGCTGACTGGGGTACCTTTGCACCGTCTTGTCCATCCCGAGCTCCTTGGATGCTCCAACAAAGTTCGTGCCGCAATCAGACCTTAACTGTTTTGCAGGGCCTCTTAGTGCAAAGAAGCGCCTGGGAGCGTTAATGCAGCTGGATGTATCCAAAGATTCGATTACCTCAATGTGCACCGTTCTTGAACTCATGCAGCTGAACATGATGGCCCACTGTTTGCTCTCTGCTTGTCCTCCTCTGGTGCATCTAGTGATGATAGTCCAGGGACCAAATACATCGAGCCCCACATATGTAAAAGGAGGGCAGGCATTGAGGCGTTCCGGTGGGAGGTCCGCCATACATTGAGCTTCCAGCTTCCCTCGCAGTTTCCTGCAGGTTACACATTTGTGGAGTACTGAGTTGATCAGTGTTTTGCCTCCCAAGATCCACAGTCCCACTGCCCTGATTGCTCCCTCTGTCAGGTGTCGGCCCTGATGCCTTACCTGTTCATGGTGATGGCGTGTGAGCAGTAAGGACACTTGGCTGTCTTTGGGCAGGATTACTGGGCTCGTTTCCGCAGCTGAAAGGTGAGAGTGTATTAACCGGCCTCCATTGCAAATGAGATCACTCTTCAGGATCGGGTTGAGGTTCCTCAAAGGGCTGTCCTTTAGTATTGGTTTATTAGCTTGGAGGGCCGAAAACTCCCTTGCAAAGGCTGCTCTTTGAGTTGCTTTAAGGATGACGTCCTTTGCCTGGGCCAATTCGTCCACAGTGCGAGGTAAGTTACATTTGTGCCATCACTTGCATTTACAGTTTTGGGTTGAGTGTTTGTGTGATCTGGCCATGTGAATGAGGAACGCAAGTCCTCTCACTAAGGAATTCAAAGTGGAGAACCGCTGAAAGCGTTCGGTGGTACGTACTGATTCTTTCAGGTGGGTGACTCCTGTTTGTATTTGCGGATGAATTTCTGAGTCTCTTTCAGGTTCAATCAGCTCAAATGTCTCACTCGTTTGAGTTTTTTCCGTTGGTGGCTGATACAGAAAGGGGGGTCCGGTGAACCAGGATGTCTGCGCCAGACGGGATGCAGGTAAGGATTTCGATGCATGGTCTGCAGGGTTATCCTCTGTACGTACATAATGCCATTGTTCAGGCTTTGATGACAGGCGGATACGTTCAACTCTATTACGAACGTACACGTAGAAGCGTTTTGATTCGTTATAAATATAACCAAGCACTACTTTGCTATCCGTGTAGAACCTGGTGTCATCCAGCTCTAGGTCTAGCTCATCCTGGATAAGATCCACCATTTCCACGGCCAGGACAGCTGCGCACAGTTCAAGCCTTGGAATTGTCGGCTCAGACTGAGGAGTGAGCTTCGCCTTACCAGTTACAAATCCTACTTCAACTTGACCATCCTTCCCGACTACTTTCAAGTAAGCCACAGCACCGATGGCCTTGGTTGACGTATCCGAAAACACGCACAATTCTCTGTGCGCTGCCTCAGTGAGTGAGGTCGCAGTGTACCTACATGGGATATGAAGCTGTTTTAGATCTTGAAGTGAATCTCTCCAAGCCTCCCATCTGTTTAGCTTGTCTTCTGGTAGGGGAGTATCCCAGTCAGAGAGCTCAGAGGCAAGTTCTCTAAGAAGGGCTCTTCCCTGGATCGTAACTGGTGCCAGTAGACCCAAGGGATCGAAAACACTGTTGACAGTGGAGAGAACTCCACGGCAGGTGAATGGCTTGACCACAGTCGGCACGGAGAATGTGAATGTGTCAGTCGTAATCTCCCAGAGGAGACCCAAGCTCCTTTGTGTGGGTATGGTTTCTCCATCTAAATCTAGGTCTTTGATTGCCGGAGCACAGTCGTCATGTGGAAAGGCCTCCATTACTGCCTGACAATTTGATGCGAACTTGTGCAAGCAGAGGTTTGACTCAGCGAGTGAGGCTTGTGTTCTTCGGAGCAGGTCGATTGCTTCGTCTTCTTTCTGTAGCGATATCAAGCCGTCGTCGACATAGAAGTGCCTTTCTACAAACTTAACGGTGTCATTGCCATGCTCCTGTGCGCCCTCTCTGATGGCTCTTCTCAGCCCATAGATGGCCACGGCAGGTGATGGACTATTGCCGAGAACATGGACTTTCATCCGTTTCTCAATGACTTCCTTGTTGATGTCATTGTCCTTGTGCCATAAGAAACGGAGGAAGTTGCGATGGTCTTCCTGTACTAAGAAGCAATGGAAGATCTGCTGGATGTCCACTAAGATTGTGACCTTCTCTTTCCGGAAGCGCAGCAGGACCCCGAGGGGGGTATTGTTAAGAATGGGGCCTATGAGGAGCACGTCATTAAGGGAGATACCAGCGCACTGAGCACTGGAGTCAAAGACCACCCTGATCTGATTAGGCTTTTGTGGGTGGTAAACCCCAAACATTGTGAGGTACCAGCACTCCTCACCTTCTCTTATTGGCAGTGCTACTTCAACATGTCCATTAGCGAAGATCTTCTCCATGAATGCTACGTATTGTTGCTGCATCTCAGATTTCCTTTTCAGGGTTCGTTGCAAAGACATGAAACACTTGACTGCCTGCTCTTTGTTGTTTGGCAAGCGCTGGCATGGTTCCCTGAAAGGTAGTGGGCGACCCAGTTGTTTGCTTCGTCTTTGAAGACATTGGTGTCCATTATTTTTAAGAAGATGGCGTCTTGTGCTGATGGAGCAAGTTTATTATCATGCTCAGTTTGAGCGAAGACTGACTGTCCCAGTGTCTTGTCGGTTACTTTACTACACTTGTTTAAAGCCTTGTTGTGCTTCCTTGATACACATGAAGATTGTGCAGGGTTGAAAAATTGAATAGCGGCCACCCTCTAGCACATTGGTCTTTAGAGTGTTAACTGTCGGTTTGTGTACATTGCCAAGGCACACCTCTCCTATCACCACCCAGCCCAGATCCAGGCGTTGCGCAAAGGGGGCGTCGTGTGGTCCATTGACCTGCTGCCTAACCTTGTGCACCTGGAGAACGTCTCTTCCTAATTGCAGGAGTATTTCTGCTTTTGGATCCAGTTCTGGGATGTGCTTGGCAATGTGGTGGAGATGTGGTTGGTGTAGCACTGCACTTGGTGTCGGGATCTCAGTGCGGTTATTCAAAATTTCATTGCACTGTAAGAGCGGAGGGAGACAGATGACAACTTTACCATCCAGCGACTCGAGCTGGAAGCCTTCTGCCTTCCTGCCATATGTTTCTACACTGCCAGAGCAAGTTCTAAGGTAGTATGGGAACTGATTACTCTCTACGTTGAACAAGTCAAAGAACTCTGGACTGACTAGTGAGTAATTGCTCTGGTCGTCCAGAATTACATAGGCTTTGATGGCCTTGTCTTTGGCTCCCTTAGGGTACACCTTAGTGAGGCAGATCCTTGAACAAGAACGGCTTGACTGACCTTGACCGCAAACTTCTGTGCAGCTTGAGCTGACACCAGTTGTCTTAGAGTGATCTTCTCCCTCCCCATCATCCTCTTGTGAGGGTGAAGGAGCTTTGTCGGTTTGCAGTAACGGGCCGGGATGCATGGCCCCGTCGTGATTAGTGCTGTTACATTCCGGGCACTTCACAGGGATCGTATACTCTCTAGTGAGGTGAGAGGTAAAGGAACAGCATTTAAAATATATTTTTTTCTCCTTGAGAAGGGCCATTCTCTAGTCAAAGGGTTTTTTTCTAAATGTTCTACATTTTTGAGGGGGTGGGGTTTGTTATGCAATGGACAATTCTTGCTAGGGTCATTGTTAGTTCTGGAGACTTCAGTTTTATGCACCGAGACAGGTTTATTGATGTTAAAATTATTCAAAGTGGATTTGACTGGCTTCGTGTGAATTGTACTGCTACCTTGACTCATGAAGCTAATGTCATTTTGCTTCTTAGCCTCCCTGCACACAAATCTAGTGAAATACTTAAAGGGAGGAAATCGACCATCGTTCTCTTCCTTGTACTCTGAGCCAACAGACACCCACATCTCCTGCAGCCCAAATGGAAGTTTGTCCATGATTGGTCTAATTCCATATTAAGTATCTAGATATGACAGGCCAGTTAAATAGCCATCTTCTTTAGCACCTTTGATCTCCTTGAGTAAATCTCCGAGTTCTCTTAATTTAGTGTGGTCGTTGGCTGACACCCTAGGAAAATTTTCCAGCCATCGAAATAGTGCCATTTCAATAATTTCAGGGGCCACATAGCACACCCGAAGCCTTTCCCATGCTTTGCGTAAGGCTAGCTTGGATTTGTTGATGTACACTGAACGTATGTGTCTCACCTGTTTGCATGATTCTTTTCCCAGCCATTTTGTCATAAGATCCAACTCTTGGGTTGCTTCGAGCTGGACTCCGCCGGTAGCATTGGCGAATGAGGAGTACCATGCACGGTAATTTTCAGGCTTATTGTCAAACTGGTATAGTCCTGAAGTGATGAGATCTCGTCGTGCTAAATACTGTGCCATGGGTTCAACTGCAAGTGGCACACTGGCTGGGGGAATATGTCGGCGGGTATATGACTGAGGGTGTACATTCATTATGGGATTTGCTGTTCTGACTTCAGCCTTAGCCTCTTCTCTCACCAGATCTGGTAAGTTTGGCATCGAGAAGTATTTGTCGTCAGCCCTTTCATTCTTGATTTCATCGCAAAGTTACAAGGGTAAATTATCTTCCTCAGATGGATGCAATGCAATTGGGCCTCTCCGTGACTCCTCATGAATGGGCAGATAAGTATGGAGAGGAAGAACGAATCTCCAGGTCCATTTGAGATCGGACGTAGTGTCATGACCTCAGCCCCCTCCTTTGTGAGAATCGCAAGAGAGAGAGAGAGAGCCTTACGGTTTGGAATGTGGGCTGGTCGCCCAACAAGACAAAAGCCTTGGACATAGCCATTGTCTTGGGAGACACCTTTGTGGAATAAGGAACTGGCCTACGTGCAAACCCTCAGGGCAATGTGAGATGGGTGATGGGGGAAAGATTGCCTCGCCCCCACCCTGATGGACATCTACAACCCTGCCAGTCCAGATAAAAGGTGGGCTGCCGAGGCGGGGCCTCAGACGCACCAAGGAGACACACGAAGAAGACACGATAGTGCTTCCCGTCAGAGCGGGAAGCCATTCTGAAGGAAGCCACGTACGTTAGATTCCGGATCGGGAGTCTGTGGCTGGACCCAAAAGGAAAAACCGCTTTAACTAACAGCAGGGATTTGCCTCGCGAGGATGACGGGCAAGTGTTCCGTCTCTCTCTCTCCAACACGTGAACTGTCAGCGGTTCCCGAAACGGGGAAGCCTGCAGACTTTGAGTGACTCTTATATTCAATTGGACTCAGTATCCCCTAGACAACGATAGAGCTCATTTTTGATTGAGTATTACTACACCTGTGCTTTAGATTGAGTTGTGACGACGTATATGATCTGAATGTTTTGTATTAACCATACGTTTGTGCCCCTTTATAAATAAAACGTTTGAAAATAGTAGCATCAGGCTTCAGCGGACCTATCTATCTTTGCTGGTAAGTCACCTGGTTACTGGGGAACGTAACAGTAGTCACTAGTACATTCCAATCTGGTCTTTTCTGAAGTAGATTTTACTTCATCTAGAACGTGCATTTCTTCAGCGCTTTCTATTATCTCTGCTTCCACCCTGGCAGCTTCGGCTTCTCGGTGTAGCGTCAGCACTTCTAACTCTGACTCTATCCTTACCTTTGCCAACTGGTTTTCGGCTTCTCTGGCAGCCACTTCCTTTTGGTTTTTGGCTTCTCTGGCAGCTTTTTCCATTTTCAGTTTTGCTTCCTGTTCAGTGTATGACGCTCGCACCTTGGCGGTTTCTGCTTTAGCTCTTGCGTGGGCAGCCTTATTTGTTGATGCCCTACTGCTCCTGGTGCTGGATGTCAACGACCTGACACTGGATCGCGTGGCCATCGTACCACTTGTCGAAACACCTGGTAATGCGGCCTTTTCACTGTAGTGTTCTCATGCAGGTGTAAAAACTCTGAACTAAACACCTAGGTAAAGCGGAGTCAATGAGGCAGGATCCCAGCAAGATTAACCGTTTACTGTTCACTCTTCCACATTAACGTATGGTGAAAACTGTTGATAAAACAATACAAAATATATACAGTATTTGTTTCCTTCTTGGCATCGCAGTTGCATCATAAATACTTGTAAAAGTAAAACTACAACAAACTATATTACATTAAAGTACAACATACAGTCAGAATCTACCTACACCATCAACTGGCTTTGCTTCTTAACCTTGCTTCGTAAGTTCTTAAACTTACGGCGTTGCTTCTATGATGTTTCTGAGTGCGTAGAATGAAACTTTTCTCGTGCTCATCCTGCACACACAAACCCCTGCCTTCCCGTTTCTCCAAACCGGTATTTTCCCACAAGACGCGACGAAACCGGGTGTGACGTCATCACATGCCGCGATACATCACAGACAAAGAATTTACTTTCAACAACCTTAACTTTATTAGAAAATAATTACAAACGAATTACTAAAGCGAAAATGTAATAAAGCTAAACAAATGCCTTAAGGGCAACACAGGGATTGGTGAAGGAAAGGGTGGGGGCCATTATTGGAAGTTCAAGAAATCAAAGTTCATGTCACCAGGCTGCAGGCTACCAAGACAGAATATAAGGCGCTGTTCCTCCAAACTAAGTGTGGTCTCATTGTGACGATCATGGAAGGATGTATTGGAATAGGAATGGGAAGTGGAATTAAAATGGGTGGCCACTGGGAGATCTCGCTTTTTGTGGCAGACAGAGAGTAGGTGCTTGGCGAAGTGGTTTCCCAGTCTACGTCAGGTCTCACTGATGTAGAGGAGACCACACCAGGGACACCGGTTCGAGGAAATGACCCCAAAAGATTCACAGGTGAAGTGTCACCTCACCTGAAAGGATTGTGTTGGGGCCCTGAATGGTAGTGAGGGAGGAGGTGTAAGGGCAGATGTGGCACTTGTTCCATTTGCAAGGATAAGTACCAAGAGGGGGATCAGTGGGGAGGGACAAATGGTCAAGGGAGTCACACAGTGAGTGATCCTTATGGAAAACAGAAAGTGAGGGAGGAGAGACAGATGTACTTGGAGGTGGAATCCCATTGGAGATGGTGGAAGCTGCAGAGAATTAAGTGTTGGTTGCAGAGGCTTGTGGGGAGGTAGGTGAGGATGAGGAACCCTATACTTAGTGTGGCAGTGGGAGGATGGGGTGAGGGCAGAAATCTGTTTATTGGAAGAGATATGGCTGAACACAGCATTGATGGTGGAGGAAGAAAAGCCCCTTTTTTGAAGAAGGAGGACATCACAGTAGCTCTGGAATGAAAATCCTTATCTTGAGAAGAGATGCAGTGGAGACCGAGGAACTGAGGGAAAGGGGTGGGATTTTTACAAATGACGGGATGGGAAGAGGTATAGTCCAGGAAGCTGTGAGAATCAGTGGGCTTATAAAAGATATCAGTAGGTAGAATGTCTCCAGAGATGGAGATTAGAGGGATCAAGAACGGGGAGATAGGTGTCAGAAATAGACCAAGTAAATTTGAGGGCAGAAACATAGACTAGATACAGCACAATACAGACCCTTTGGCCCACGATGCTGTGCCAAACATGTACTTTCTTTAGAAATTACCTATGGGTTACCCATAGCCCTTTATTTTTCTAAGCTCTATGTACGTATCCAAGAGTCTCTTAAAAGACCCAATTGTATCCGCCTCCACCACTGTCACCGGGAGCCCATTCCATGCACTCACCACTCTCTGTGTAAAACACTTACTCCAGACATCACCTTAAAACTGTGCCCTCTTTCAGCCCTGGGAAAACGCCTCTGACTATCTACACACGATCAATGCCTCTCATCATCTTATACATCTCTATCAGGTCACCTCTCATCCTCTTATCGCTGCAAGGAGAAAAGGACAAGTTTATTCAACCTATTCTTGTAAGGCATGCTTGCCATTCCAGGCAACATCCTTGTAAATCTCGTCTGCACCCTTTCTATAGTTTCTACATTCACCCTGCAGTGAGGTAACCAGAACTGAGCACAGTACTCCAAGTGGGATCTAACCATTCTCCAAGACAGCTGTATCATTACCTCTCAGCTCTTGAACTCAATCCCACGGTTAATGAAGGCCAATGCACCATATGCTTTCTTAACTACACAGTCAACCTGCATAGCAGCTTTGGGAGTGTCCTATGGATTCAGACCCCAAGATCCCTCTGATCCTCCACACTGCCAAGAGTTTTACCACTAATTCTATATTCTGCCATCATACTTGACCTACCAAAATAAACCACCTCAGACTTATCTGAGTTGAACTCCATCTGCCACTTCTCAGCCCAGTTTTGCATCCTATCGATGTCCCGCTGTAACCTCTGACAGCCCTCCACACTATCCACAACACCCCCAACCTTTGTGTCATCAGCAAATTTACTAACCCATCCCTCCACTTCCTCATCCAGGTCATTTATAAAAATCACAAACAGAAGAGTTCCCAGAACAGATCCCTGAGGCACACCACTGGTCACCAACCTCCATGCAGAATATGACCTGTCTACAACCACTCTTTGCCTCAATTCTGGATCCAGAAAGCAAGGTCCCCTTGGATCCCATGCCTCCTTACTTTCTCAATAAGCCTTGTATGAGGTACCTTATCAAATGAATTGCTGAAATCCATATACACTACATCTACTGCTCTACCTTCATCAATGTATTTAGTCACAACCTCAAAAAATTCAATCAGGCTCCTAAAGCACGACCTGCCCTTGACAAAGCCATGCTGACTAATCCTAATCATATTATGCCTCTCCAATTATTTATAAATCTTCTTTTGCCTCCCTCCCTGTCCTTTCTGAAATATCTAAAGCCTGGCACTCTAATTAGCCATTCCTGCTGGAGCCATCCAAGTCTCTGCAATGGCCACAGCTTCATAGCTCCGAGTATTGATCCACGCTCCAAGCTCATCCGCTTTGTTCAACAGATCTCAAACCATCAGTCTGAGCTCATCCTTTCTTTATCACTTGTCTGTCCTCCCTCTCAAATACCTACAAGATGTTTAAGATGGAAGTTAGAGGCAAAGTTGATGAAATTGATGAGCTCAGCAAGGGTGCAGGAAGCAGCACCAATGCAGTCATTGAGGTAACATAGGAAGAGTTGGGGATCAATGCCAGTATAGGCTTGGAACATGGAATGTTCTATGCAGCTGACGAAAAGGCAGGCATAGCTGGGACCCATGCGAGCGCCCATGGCTACACTTTCGGTGGGAGGTGCTGATGGAGAAACTGTTGACGGTGAGGACCAGTTCCAATGGATAGAGGAGAGTGTTGATGGAGGGGAACTGGTTAAGTATGTTGTCCAGAAAGAAGTGGAAAACTTTAAGGCCCTCCAAATAGGATGGAAGTGTATAGGGACTGGACATCCATAGTGAAAATTAAAACATGTGATGAGTCACAGATGTAGGTAGGAAGGGACTGAACCAGTATTAATAACTCCATTGCTTCTTTGGTGAGTTGAAACAGGCAGTTTGCAAATTTTCTTTGAGGGGGTCACCTGAATGAGGATAAGTTTCCAGCCAGGGTTCATTGAATGTTCCTTTCTCCCCCGTACGCTTCTGCAAACTTTATATCAGCATTATACAGGTAGTTTCCACATTATAGGGGTGGGACTTGCATTCCTAGGAAACAGTCCATATCGTGTTCTGAGGTAATACAAAGCCATCTGAGCATAAGGCAAGCAATGCAAGTTGAAAACAAAATTTCTGTTTTTAGAACATAAAATGCTACAGCACAGTACAGACCCTTCGGCTCACAATGTTGTGCTGACAAACTAAGTGTACTCCACAATCATTCTAACACTTCCCTTCAGAGAGGCATGAGGAACATCACTGGCTTCAATCAGCCAAGCTGTAGAGCCTTGGAATGCAGCCATGAATGGGCTATTGAGTTAATCCAATTCTTCAATAGGTTTGGCAATTGCCCTTCTGTTCGCACCCCCGTCAGCACACCAGTCCTGATGCCAAGGCACCCAGTGCTCCCTCAGCACCAACACACCCCCCCGTCCTCCCTCCCCACTCCAGTTCAACGCGTGGATGAATAACACAGGCTACCACTGTCCACATCCCCTCCTTGCCCTGCACCTACTATCCACACCTCCACATACCATCTGCAACTGTCCCAATCTTAACCTCCCCGAGTCCTCACCTTCCACCAACTACCCAGTCATCATGGACTCGCATTCACTACTGAGCAGGTGAGAAGGGCTCTGGGGAAACTCAGACATGGCAAAGCATTGGGATCGGATGGTCTGAACCCCGAGGTCCTGAAGGAGTGTACTGAGCAGCTGTGTGGAGTCTCCAAAGCACTTTCATTCTGAGTCTCAGCCTGGAAAGGGTCCGAACAGTGTGGAAACATCATGTGTGGTCCCAGTACCCAAGAAGGCCTGACCGAACGTCTTGAATGACTACCTCCAGTGGCCCTGACCTCACACATCATGAAGACCTAGAGAGGCTGGTTGGTCTTGGCTCACCTCCAACCCCTGGTCAGATCAGCCCTCAATGCCCTGCAGTTTGCCTACCAGGAGCTCCATTCAATGCAGGTTAGCACTTTCATTGTGTCCTGGATAATTGACTACCTGACTGGCAGATCACAGTTTGTGCAGCTTCAGAGCTGTGTGTCAGACATGGTTATAAGCAGCACTGGGGTTTCACAGGGAACTGTATTGGCTCCCTTCCTGTTTACAGTGTATATCTCAGACTTTAGGTAAAACACCAAGTCATGTCATCTGCAGAAATTCGCTGATGACTCAGTAATAGTTGGGTGTATAAAGGGAGGACAGGAGGATGAATACAGGGCCTTGGTGGAGGACTTTGTCAAATTGTGCAAGCTGAATCATCTGCAGCTCAACCTCAGTCAGACAAAGGAGATGGTGATCCACTTTAGGAAGACTAAGCCTGCACTGCTCCCTGTTACCACTGATGGTGAGGACGTGGATGTGTTGAAGATCTGGGGTTGCACCTGGACAACGGACTTGAGTGGGGCACCAACACAGAGGCTGTGTACAAGAAGGGCCAGAGCCACCTCTACTAGAGGAGTATGCAGTCCTCTCCTCACATGTTCCACCAGCCTGTTGACACCAGTACAATTTTCTATGCAGTGGTGTGCTGAGACAGGCTTTCACACAGCTGACGCCAGCAGGCTCAATAAACTGATTAGAAAGGCTGGCTCTGCTATAGGAGTCAAAGTGGGCACGCTGGAGACTGCGGTAGAACAAGGGATCCTACAGAAAATCCTGGCAATTCGGGACAATCTTTCTCACCCTCTGAATGCCACCTTGGCTGAACAGCGGAACACTTTTAGTAATAGACTAAGACAACTACTCTGCTCCAGAGAAGTCATTCTTACCCTCGGCCATTTTACTCCATAATGAGTCAACCGACAGCCAGGGAAGTGATATCCCCCTCCTGTTAGACTGTCTTATTCTTTCTTACTTCTCTTCTAATATTTGTATCTGTGCACGTGTAAAGCTATTGTGACACTAATTTCCTTTGGGATCAACAAAGTACCCATCTATCTCTATCTCTCTTCACAGTCCTTAACTCTCCAGCTTCTTTAACTTATATGCCTATTTAAGAGCCTTTTAAATGTCCCTGCTATATAAGCCTCTGCCAGCATCTCCAGCAGCGTGCTCCAGGCACTCACCACTCTCTGTACAAAGAAAACCTTCCTCTAACACTTCCCCTAAACTTTCCTTCACTCACATTTCCAAGATGGTGGCGCGACGCAGCTTGCAGCGGCCACTCCGGAGCTGATTATCTGTTATTTGTGAAGTGGGGTGCCGTGCGCAATCATAATCGATTGAAAATGGACATGGGAGCATGGAGGAACATCGGGAAATCTCCAGGAAGACCTTCTTCGTTGCTGCTGCTGCTGTGAGGTCCGGGACTCTGCTGGGAAGAACAGGCCCCCAGTCCTCGGGGTTGCGTTGCCGATGGCTGTTGGCGGGGCCATCTTAATACGGTTGGCAGAGGATGGTGCTCGGAGAAGCTGTGCCGGAGGGGATGGTCGTCGGCTCGGAGGTTCGACGGACTCGGAGTCCGGTGCGGTCAGGTCACTTTCGATGTGTGCTGCATCTGCGAGGCTGAGTCGGGCAGCGCCGTGGAAGTCCATAGCGGGGGTATTCCCTTCTGCCGCCGGCGTGGGATGGCGAGTCTGTCAGGACCCTGGGGACTTGTAGAAACTATGTGGTGATTTCTTTTGAACTTATAGACCTTTAACATCTTTGGCCTATTTTTACTGTGCCCATAGTCTGTTTTTTTTAATCAATTATGCTATTGTTTGCACTGTTGTAACTATGTGGTTTTGTGCAGGTCTTGTAGCTTTAGTTTTTGGTCTTGTTTTGTCTGGTGGATTTGGAGCTCCTTTCCAGGGAACGCACTAAGACGGTAGCACGATATTAATACGCAGCAGCCTCTCCGGATTCTGGATTGGGGATTGCCAAACGATATTTGGATTTTCTAGTGTAGTCTGTTTTGTCATATGCTTTTGTGATATCATTCTGGAGGAACGTTGTCTCATTTTTTAAACTGCATTGCATTTGTGGTTTCTAAATGACAATAACCTGAATCTGAATCTGAATTAAATGGATGTCCTCTGGTATTGGCAATTGATGCCCAGGATAAGGTGCTGGCTATTCATGCTTTCTGCGCATTTCATAATCTTAAAGTCATCTCTCATCCTCTGTTGATCTAAAAAGAAAAAGCCATAACTCACTCAACCTTTCCTTCTTTCTAGTTATATACTTTTGTCCCCCACATAAGTTTGATGAGTGTTCTATAAAGGCAAATTTAGTGCAATTCTGTATTTAGTGCAATAATCAAGCCATATCTTGAGTACAACTGTTACTTTTGATAAACAAGACCCAAAAGATTTTGCTAAGCACTGCAGACTATTCTCAGAGGTGTCACAAGAGTAACTGAATAAAAGAACAGCACAGACATTTGGGCTATCATCCTCAAAAGAATCTGCAGGTGAAAAGTTTCACAATAAAAAAAAATCCAAGTGGAAAAAGTAAAACTGCTTCAAACAGAATTGTGCAATTAATCATAAGGAACGTAGATTCAAACTAAACAGAACTAACTAATCACAAAAAAGAGAAAATCTGCAGGATGCTGGACATTCAAGCATCACATACAAAATGCTGGAGGAACTCAACAGGCCAGGCAGCATCTATGGAAAGAGTACAGTCAACGTTTCAGGCTGAAATCCTGCGGCAGGACTGGAGATAAACCAATCCCCCCACTTTCTGCTTTCCACAGGGATCACTCTCCACACAACTCCCTTGTCCATTTCTCACTCCCCATTGATCTCCCTCCTGACATTTATCCTTACAAGCAGAACAAGTGCTACACCTCGTCCCTCACCACCATTCAGGGCTCTAAACAGTCCTTCCAGGTGAGGTGACACTTCACCTTTGAGTCATATACTGTATCTGGCGCTCCCAGTGTGGCCTCCTGTATATCAATGAGATCCAACGTAGATTGGGAGACCGCTTCGCCGAGTACCTGCGTTCTGTCTGCCAGAAAAAGTCGGATCTCCTAGTGAACACCCATTTTAATTCCACTTCCCATTCTCATTCAAATATGTCCACCGATGGCCTCCTCCACTGTCAGGACAAGGCCACACTTAGGTTGGAGGAACAGCACCTTGTATTCCGTTTGGGCAGCCTCCAACCTGATGGCAAGAACATTGATTTCTCAAATTTCTAGTAATGCCCCTGAACCCTCCTCCTTTACAATTTCCCATCCCCTTTCTCCTCTCTCACCTTATCTCCTTGCCTGCTCATCACCTCTCTCTGGTGTTCTTCTCAATTTTTCTTCCAAGGCCTTCTGTCTCTTTCACCAATCAACTTCCCAGCTCTGTACTTCATCCCTCCCCCTCCAGATTTCACCTATCACCTTATGTTTCTCTCCCCTCCCACTTTTAAATCTACTCCACAGCAATTTTTCTCCAATCCTGCTGAAGGGTTTTAGCCTGCAACTTCTACTGTACTCTTTTCCTAGATGCTGCCTGGCATGTTGAGTTCCTCCAACATTTTGTGTGTTGCTTGAAATAACTAATGGCTGATGTCAAAAAAAGATTTTCAAAACATGAATAAATAACACATGGAAATTACTTCTATGCAGGCCAAATTGATTTCAACATCCAAATTTTGCATAGTGATTTGTGACACGTTTGTCAAATTCTTTCAGCAGAAGTATAAACTAACTGTAAATTGTTTGTGTGTTAAAGGCTTAATTGATAATTTTGAGACTAATTTCCTGCAGAGCTTTGCAATTCTTGTGATAATCATTTTTTAATGTAATACCTTATGTTTTCAGTTTTAATATGCTGATTAAATATGGTATGACTGAAGAGCATATTTTATTTTAAAGGTTAAAAGGAAGGCCATATGGTTTTATTAAATGAGAACATAATTATGATTTCTAAATTCCATCCCATTAGTGTATATTTGATAACTTGATAAGTAAATTTCAAAGATGATTACAACTAGATGTATTCAATAAAACCATGAAATTAGCATTGAATCAACAGTAATTGAAAGCATATTTACATAAAAACAGATAATAGATGCTAAGTTTGTATACAGATTAGAGAGTGAAAGGTAACATCATTAAAATTAATGTACACTTGCTGACAGCACCTAAATACAAGGCTGCAATTATTCTTCAAATAAATTAAAGCAGAATAATTCAAATGAACTTTAATGCCAAATGCTAAAATAATTTATTTTTAGCAAGGATAAACAGAGAACCCTATTTCACAAGGGACTTATTCAAAAGAAATAAGATCAAAAGCTGGACCTTTAATTCACCATTGCTTTCCCAGTCATTTCTAATCTACACTCTAAGCCACCATGGTTTTCCCAAGGGGAGTTCTTGCCTGACAAATCTGTTGGAATTATTTAAAGAGAACCAAGCAGGATAGACAAAGGAGAAGCAGTGGATGGTGTTGATTTGTATTTTTAAAAGATATTTGACAAGGTGCTATTTATGAACATAAGCAAGATAGCAGACCATGTTATTACAGGAAAGATACTAAAACAGATCTGGGTGACTGGCAGAAGGAGAAGAGTAGGAATAAAGGGGGTGGTTATAGTTGACTGTCAACAACCAGTAGTATTCCATAGGGGTCAGTATTGGGTCTGCTGCTTTTCACACTCTATGTTAGTGATCTGGATAACAGAATTGATAGCTTTGTGGCCAAGTTTACATTTGATACAAAAACAGAGGAGGGGCAGGTAGCATTGAGGAAGAAGGGAGTCTGGAAGAGAATTTGGACAAGTTGGGAGAAAGATTGGGAATGAGCCTGGCAAAGAGGTAGCAGATGGAATACAGCATAGGGAATTATATGGCCATGCAGTCTGGTAGATGGAATAAAGGCTTAGACTGCTTTCTAAATGCAGGGAGATTTCAGAAACCAGAGGTCCAAATAGACTTGCAGGTAGAGTTGATGGCCATGTAATGTTAGCATTCATTTCAAGAGGACTGAAATATCAGAATCAGATTTAATATCACTGGCATATGTCATGAATTTTTTGTTTTGCAACAGCAGTACATTGCAATACATAACAATAAAAAGCTATAAATTACAATAAGAAATATTTTAAAAATTAAATTAAATAAGTAGTACAGAAAGAGAGCAAAAAAGAAGAAAAAAATAGTGAGTTAGTGTACATGGGTTCATTGTCAATTCAGAAAGCTGATGGCAGTGGATTTGAAGCTGTTCCTGAAACATCAAGAGTGTCCTCAAGCTCCTGTAGTAATAAGAGAACGTGTCCTGGGTATTGGGGTCCCTAATGATGCCTTTCTGAGGCATCGCCTTTTGAAGGCATCCTCATTGTTGTGGAGGCTAGTGTCCTTGATGGAGCAGACTGAGTTTAATTTTCTGCATCTTTTTGCAATCCTGTGCAGCTTCCCCTCCATATCAGACAGTGCTGTTATCGGTTAGAATGCTCTCGACAGTATATCTGTAGAAATTTGCAAGTGTCTTTGGTGATATACCAAGTCTCCACAAACTCCGCTGCTGTCATGCCTTGCTTGTAATTGAATCAATATGTTGGGCCCAGGAGAGATCTTCAGAGAAGTTAATACCAAGAATTTGAAACTGCTCACCATTTCCACTGCTGATCCCTTAACAAGGACTGGTGTATATTCCCTAAACTTCCCCTTCCTGAAGTCCATAAACGGTTTCTTGGTCTTAATAACATTGATTACAAGGTTGTTGCTGCTATGTTACTTAATCAGCTGATCTACCTCGCTTCTGTATGCCTCCACGTCACCATCTGAAATTCTACCAGCAGTAGTTATATCATCAGCAAATTTATAGATAGTGTCTGAGCTGTGCCTAGACAAGCAGTCATGAGTGTTCAGAGGGGAGAGCAGTGGGCTGAGTACGCATCCTTGCGGTGCACCAGTGTTGACTGTCAGCGAGGAAGAGATGTTGTTTCTGATCTGCATTGACTGTGGTCTCCTGATGAAGAAGTCAAGGATCCAGTACAGAGGAGATACAAAGGCCCATGTTTTGGAGCTTGTTAATTAGTACGGAGGGCATGATTGTGTTGAACGTTGAGCTGTAATCAATAAACAGCAGCCTAACGTAGATTTTTCTGTTGTCCAGGTGATCCAAGGCCGAGAGGAGAGCCAATAAAAATTGCATCCATTGTAGACCTATTGTGGTGTTAGGCAAATAGCAGCGGGTCCAGGTCCTTGCTTCGGCAGAAGTTGATTCTAGCCATGACCAACCTCTCAAAGCACTTCATCACAGCAGATGGGAGTGCAACTGGGTGATAGTTGTTGAGGCAGCTCACCCTGCTCTTCTTGGGCACTGGAATGACTTTCACCTCTTTGAAGCATGAGGGAATGTCCAAAGGCAGCACTGAGAGATTGGACATCTCCAGATGGTTGGCACAGCTTCCCTAGTCACCATCAGGGCCTGACACTTTGAGAGGGTTCACCCTCTTGAAAGAGGTTCTGACATTGACCTCTGAGAAAGAGATCACAGGGTCTCCAGATGCTGCAAGGATTTGCATAGGTGTACAGTAGTTTTATTCCCCCCTTTCAAAGCATGCATAAAAGGTGTTGAGCTCATCTGGGAATGCAGCATCGCAGCCATTCACAATGATGGGTTTTGCCTTTTTGGATGTAATAGCCTGAAAACCCTGCCAGAGCAGACGTGCATCCAATTCCATCCCTGAACTCAATCAGAATTGCTTTTCCACTCTGAAGTTCTCTCTCCACAGGTCATACCTGGACTTGTGTACTGGATCTCTGATCTTGAACGCCACAGATCTAGCCGTCAGCAGACTACGAATCTCCTGGTTCATCACTGCTTTTGGTTTGGGTTTTTCCGGTATGTTCTCAAAGGCACACACTCATTCACACAGATATTGATGAAATTGGCAATAATTGTGGAGTATTCATTCAGATTTGAAGATGGATCCCTGAATGTTGTCCAGTCTACTGACTTAAAGCAGTCTTGTAGGAGCTCCTTTGCCTCCATTCACCATACTTTCTTGGTCCCCGTCACTGATGCTGTGATCTTTAACCTCTGCCTAAACACTGGGAGTAGAATTACAGCCAGGTGATTGGAATGTGAAGCGAGGATGTAGTGTTGAGGTTTTCTAAGGAATTGGTCAGACCACCTTTGGAGTACTGTGAGCTATTTTGAATTGAATTGAATTGAATTGAATTGAATTTTAATTGACTTTATTACTTACATCCTTCACATACTTGAGGAGTAAACATTATGTCCTGTCTAAATGAGCAATGTGCAATTTATAGTCATTTGTAATAAATTGTATGTACAACAGGACAGTCAGTATAGCACTGAAGTACAATTGTATCAACATGAATTAATCAGTCTGATGGCCTGGTGGAAGAAGCTGACCTGGAGCCTGCTGGTTCTGGCTCTTATGCTGTGGTACCATTTCCCAGATGGTAGCAGCTGGAGCACTTTGTGGTTGGGATGACTCGGGTCCCCAGTTACCCTTTTTACACACCAGTTTGGGCCCCATTTCTAAGAAAGAATGTGCTGGGGTGGCAGAAAGTCCAGAGGAGCTTCATAAGAATAATCCCAGGAATGAAGGGGTTAATGTATGCGTGGCGTTTGATGGCTCTGGGCCTGTCCCCACTGAAACTATAAGGGGGCTCACATTGAAACCTACAGAACATTGAAAAAACTGAAGAGAGTGAATGTAGAGTATTTTTTCAGTAATGGGAGAGTCTAGAACCAGCGGGCATAGCCTCAGAATGAAAGGGCATCCCTGCAGAACAGAGAAGAAAAGGAATTTCTTTAGCCAAAGGGTGGTGATCAGTGGAATTCAATGCAACAGATAGGTGAGGAGGACGAGTCATTGGGTATATTTAAAATGGAGATTGACAGGTAATTGATTAGTTAGTGTGTCAAAAGTTACAAGGAAAAGGAAAGGAATGGGGTTAATAGGAAAAATAAATCAGCCTTGATCAAATGTTCAAGCAGATTTGATGAGCCAAATGGCCTAATTCTGTTCTTATGTCTTAATGTCACTTAAATTCCCTATTGCTTACTCAATATACAGCACAAATCACTGCAGCATCTGGACAGCATATGAATTTAAATACTGTCTACCCAGTTAGGATGTTAATCATTTGCAAATGCATCATTAAATTCATTATATGATTGAAGTTTCTTAATAATATGAATGCATAGTTTTCTTTTTTTGTCTCTGCTCTTATATCAAATCCAAGTTGAAAATTTATAATAAACCTACAACCCTAGTTGAAGCTTAACTTAAATTAATAAAGTACAGTGGGTGGCAGCAAACGGACAATCCATTTAACATCCCTCCTGCATTTTAATTCCAAGCTTCAAAAAAAATTAATCCCTGCCTTCCAACTGTCCATTCTCAAGCTCCATTGAAAGATCATTTCTATTTCCACAGTAGACTTGTTTTCTACAAAGAGAGAGAGCTACTCAAACAGTAACCATGGTTACATTAGTCAAGGTTAAAAATGAATTCTGTTTCCTAGTTTAAAAAAAGACTTTTAAACTGCCCAAGTCATGGGAACGCAATGAGGATTCTGTCAATTGACCAGCAAATCTTCAGGGGATGCTTGGCAAATACATTGTATTCTACATAATGAAGTTTCCATCAAACCTCTCCCAAAATTACAGTTACCCTTCAGAAAGGGCAATGTGAAAACTGACAGTAGTTGCCATTATATTACTCAGTAATTTCTAACACAATCTGAATACTTATTTTAATTTTGTCCAACATATTATATTGTATTTCAACTAATATTTTCCTCAATTGTAATTTTATTGCCTGGTGTGAGATGAAGGTTCCTCATGCTTAAGGCATGTTTTATTTGATTATTTGTTTCACTTATTGCTGCTTAAGAACATTGACTAAATATGATGTGAAGCTAGTGCACAGCCATTTTCACAATTGCTTCAAAATGTGTTTTAGTATGTTTTCACTTAAAAATGGAAACTCCAATACCTGAATTATTTCTTTTGATTAATATTTCCTCCTGTTTCTCATTTATTCCAGGAAAAATTCTAGAATATCCATGGGCACATCCTTCCCTGCCATTGGCCATATCTAAAGGAAGCACAGCCTCACGAAGGCAAAGGCTATCACCAAAAATATCCAGGCCAAGCAATTGTTTTGCAGCTACCATCATGTAGGAGGTACACCCAAAGTCCCACACCACCAAGTTCAAGAACAGCTACTTAACTTCAACCATTCAATTCTTGATCCTACCTGTACAACTTTAATCATTATCTCAGTATCACAAAACTATGGCCACCTCACACTCTAATGGACATTTGTTTTTGTTTTAATTGTCTTCTTTCTTGTGTAATTTATATTTCATTCATATTTTTCTTGTGAATGTTGTGTATCTAAAGCCAAGTGCTGTGCTGCTACTGCCAGTAATTTTTTCATTGTACCTGTGCGTGTATGAACTTGTGCGTTTGACAATAAATTCAACTTTGACTCTGGATCCATCAGGAAATCTAGAGACCTGGAATAAAGGGATTTTGCTAACATGTACAGTCCAGCACTGAAAAGTGTTCTTCCTTCTTAATAGGACTGATTTAATTTTTAAGTTGCAGAATTTTGGCCTGACGGCAGTGAAAGATTGTTATTTTCTGTATGTCCAAGATGAAATGACATGCAGTTGTTGGAAGTGCTCAAAGTGATGGTGTTTCCATGCACCGACTGCTAACATCCTTCTTGATGGTGAATTCTAAAAGAAAACTCAGTCGGGTGCACTGCAAATCATAAGTTTGAGCTGTTTGATGTGGTGATGCTTGCATGTACTGATCAGACCTGAGTATTGCCAAGTTGTCCGTTCTACCATCTGGACTCCTAAATTTTGCCTTAGATGCCACGGAGAGGCAATACCAAGTAAGGATATGATTCACTTGGCCCAAAATACTGAATGGCATTTAGGGACTAATTTTGTGAATGGTTTTGCTGACTATTGGTGACCCCCCCACAATATAATGTGATATATAGTTAAACTTCCAACTGTTGGCGTACATCATCGCCATTAATCATCCACAAGCCAGAATTTTCCTAAAACTTTGTTTATTAATGGAATGGACTGTTTCTTTGTCAATGTCACTGTGAATTGTGGGTAATAATCAGTGACCATCAGGCTCTTGAATAAAAGGGGATTACTACATTCACTTGCCCCATCATTGAAATCTTTGTACAACCAATGATCTCACTTTAAGTACTACTTCTCATTATCTCATATTCTCATTAATTATGACTGTTTATTTATATTTACATTTGCTCAGTTTATCTTCTGCACTCTGGATTCAAGGTTCAAGATTCAAATACAGTTAATATCAAAGAATGTATAAATTATACAATCTTGCGGTTTGCTTGCTCATGGGTAGCCACAAAGCAAGAAACCCGAAAACAAACCAATTTAAAGAAAGAAACTGACACTCAATGCATAAGAGAAAGAAAAAAGTCATGCAAACAATTGAAGTGAACGAAGCATTCCACACCAAAAATTGATCATGTTGTAATTATTATTCTATAGGTTTTCTGAGTATGCCCACAAGAAAATAAATCCCAGGGTTGTATATGGTGGTATATATGTACTTTGATAATAAAATTCACTTTGATTTTTATTTGGAATTTTGAATAGTCTCAATTCAGATCTCATGCTGGAGTTATGTTCATTGACAGAGTAGCTGAAGATTACTGGTCTGGGAGAAGGCTGGTCTGGAAACTCTGTAGGTCTGTAAGGGTGCTGAGATGAACCTTATTCAACAACTACAACCACAACCACCATCTAGCTGCTTGAACCCTCAGCCCCTGATCCCAGCTGAACCAGTTTTACCACGGCTCCTCGTGATTAGAACTGGTCAAATGCAGCCTTGCTATCAAGATCAGCAACTCCCCTCGTAACTACTTATTCATGTTTGTGTAAAAAGCTAAACTCATGATCCTTGCTTGATCCTTACACACCTACTCATCTGACACAACATCCCATCAATTCTTGACAATTGCCTCCATTACCCAGCAGCTAATTGTCAATCCTTGAGTTCATCTTTTGTAAGTGATGCTATTCAACATTTTTGATAACATCTTCCTTAAGTCTCCTAATGATTAGATATGAATGCAAGCTCTAATTTTACAGAATGAATTTCTAACTGCTTTTTCCTCAATAGTGGAACATTTCTTGACACTCAGAATAGTACTTAAATGATGAATTTACGTTAATTTACCAGAATCTCGATCAATTACAGTAGAGAGCCAGAAAAACATCAAAGTAAATTCCATCTTTAGAAACTATTCTGCAGATCCTAGGCATCAGTCATCATCATCATGGGGAAAATGTGATTTTAGATTAGCAAAATTTAAATAATATTTATTTTGCAGCTTTAAACATGTACAGAAGAACAATGAATATGAAACAGAATTCTCTTATAATGTGCCAGCATGAAATTCCACTAAAACCCAAAGCCTCGGTCCTGCCTATCTCCCAGACAACCCAACCCCATCCTATCAATAAAAATATTATACCAAGAATCTGCAGTTACCTTAATGCTAACAAAGGAGAATATTGCAAACTCCACTCATAGTGACACTATCATTTAGATCCATATTACCAGAAACTCTTATTGGTCTGGTATTAGTTCTCATCAATTTCAGAACACTACAGGATATATATTATTTTCTGGTAACAGCATAGTTTTTGATCATTAAGTAATATAGAACTGATTTTGTCCTTACTTTTCCAATATAGATACTAATATATTTACTTAAAATTATACTTTCAAGATCTGTGCTATTGTGAGATGTTCAAGTAAAATTGCATTTCTCTGGAGATAAACAAAAATTCATAATAATTTGAAATACAGGGAGCTTTATAGAAAAGTAATGAAAACAGACTGACATAGAAAAACAGCATTATAAACTCAAACATGCTTTTCACCCCTGTGGTAAATTCAGTTGGAATTTTGAGTATACTTTCAAGACAATGTTGTGATCAACATATAATAGACATAATAAAAACATACAAAACACAAGAAAAACTAATAACTCTTTTGCAATTCATGTATCACTATTTGAAAAACCACACATTACACAAACTATCATATATCAGAAAGAAGTATAAAATGGATACCCAGAGGCTGAAGAGATGGAATGATATATACTATAGTGATTGGTGTACAATGAGAAAAACAAGGAAGGGAAAGGTAACTCAGTGTTACTGCATGTGGCACAGGTGAAGGGTGAAAAATTAATTGGGAAGTTTCTTCTCTTACCTTGATCTTCGTGTGGTTACTGCATCTCTCTATGACTTGTAAAAAAGGAATGAGAAAGGTCCAGAGGCCCAGCTATCTTTCAGTAGCATCAGTGACATTTGGCTTATTGAAATAAACCATCTCTTGCCACCCTTTTTTCATGTGTGAATGACTCAAGCGGTGAAAGTTTACTAGGTAACGAGGACTTTGCACAATTTCCAACAGTCCCTACATTCACAGGCCTGATGCACAATAAAAAAGTTAAAATTTTAACAATACGATGTGCTAAAAGGAAGATTTGTAGTGATGATTTTGTATGCAGATATCATAAGCACAACAATAAGATTTGATATAATTCTCATTCCAAGGGAAAATCATAATGGCCCAGCATTTGATCGTTGCCCTTAATAATTTGCCTTTACATCCAGCTGGAATAGGCAAGAGAAGTCAGTTAGATCTGAGTGCTCATGGGGGAGTGAGTGAAGTATCAGGAATCAGGCCAGCAAGGAGTGGGAATAGGATATGAGATAGGGTAAGGATCCATTGCTGAGAATTAATAGAGTAAGGAAGCAGCATTTGTAAGTGGGACTGGTAATCGAGTGTTGGTTATGGTTGGCAGCCAGTAATCAAGGATTGACAATTAGCTGCTGGGTAATGGAGGCAGTTGTCAAGAATTGATGGGATGTTGTGTCAGATGAGTAGGTGTGTAAGGATCAAGCAAGGATCATGAGTTGGCAGTACAGTGGGGTAAAACCAGATATGTGAATTCCTTAGAGGCTACATACATGAGTCTAATTCTGAGCACTGGTCTGGGTTCTGCTCGTGGACTTACTGTGAAACAGGTTTCACAGGCACAGTGAATGATCCAGCTGAATAACTGAATATCCAGCTGCACACAAGCTTGAAAAGGGTGGCTTTAGAAACAATAGTGCTCTGGTTAAAATCCAACAGAGACTTACATAGATTTTGAATTGTTCTGGTGGATTGGATGGCAACAAATGTGACTCCACTCTTTAAGAAAGGAGGGGGAGAGAAAACGGGGAACTACTGACCTCTTAACATCAGTAGTAAGAAAATGCTAGAATCAAGTACAAAGGATGTAATAACATCTTAAAGGAATAATAGAACTGAACAGAGCCAGCCTGATGTAGGTCCCAATAAAGGAACTCAGCCCAAAACTTTGACTGTTTAGTCTCCTCCATAGATATTGCCAGACTTGCTAAGTTCCTCCAGAGCCAAATATATTTATAAATGGAAAATTATGTTTGACAAATCTGCTAAGTTTTCTGTAGGAGGATGTGATGAAATATTCTTCACTAGTTTGGATGACCACTGCATCAAAAGCCTTAGGAATTCAAAACCATACCAAGTAAAGTAACAGGCTAGTTGGTAGCCAATCCATCACATTTTATGTACTCACCCTCTGTCATTAGCATTTCATGTGGTATTATGTATTGTCCATTACATAGACTAACTCACCAAGGCTTCATCATCCATAGCTAAACCATCTACCACCTAGTGGATTGTGTAGCAGACACATGGGAACACCAGCACTTCCAAGTTTCCATCCAATTAATACCTGACCCTTAGCAATACATCATTTATTTTGCTGTGTCAAAATCCCGAGATTCCCCATCAACAGCAAAATGGATATGCCTTCATTATACTGACAGAAGTTCAAGTTCTATCTTTCTTTGGATAAACAGTAATGGACAATAAATATTAGCCTTCCCACTGAAACCATATTTCAGTAATAAGTTAAAAGTCACTTTCCAGTCTCAGCTCAGATTTGTTTTTAGCTGCTGACCAGCTTCTAAATTACAAGCAGAATTTCAATATCTTTGTTCATAACTAAATTATGTAGGCAAATGCCAAAACATTTGATGCTTCTGGAACCTCATTACAATAGTGTTAAATGAATCACAGAGAAATTACAGATTTTTTCTGATTTATTTATTTATATATTTAGTGATCCAGTGAGGGGAAGGCCCTTCTGGCCATTCGAGGCACACTGCCCCAGTAACCCCCAATAATCCTGATTTAAGCCTAACCTGATACAATGACTAATTAATTTACCCAGTACATCTTTGGAATGTGGGAGGAAACCGACACTCCCGGGGAAAACCTACACATTCCACGGAGAGGACATACAGAGACTACTACAGACAGCTCCGGAATTGAACTTCAAACTCCAATGCCCCGAGCTGTAAGAGCATCTTCTAACCACTACACTACCGTGGCACCCTCATATTTATAGAATGCTCATATGTATAGAATACTTTTGTACTTAATGAATTTTTTTTTCTGAAATATATAATGAGTTCTGTAAAAATCAATTCTTTTTCTTTTCAAAGAATGGCTAAATTCATCTTCACTGAAATACATTTTCTGAATTAGAATATCCAATCAGTTTAGCTATTCATTCGTTTATCTACAAATTGAATGAGCAGATTAAACACCTTTACTGAAGAAGGATGTCTGCTAATCTTCAGTTAGTCGTGATGAATAGCTCTGCCTCTGCAGTTATTAACTGGGCACCACTTGACTGATGTCAGCTTTCCCAGTCCCTCATTGTGTGAGTCAAACAGGCTGAGAAAGAACTGTCAAAAGGACCATTCAGATGGTGAGCATCAAACGTTTCAGGTTTTCTGACTGAGAAAGATGGGGTCTTTATTTTGGCTTCAGCTGACCTTTTCTGCTGTGAAAGGTTAAGGTTTTGAGGAACTGCTTGATCTTCGGATATGAAATTGAAAAAGAGTACTGAGATGCGGTTTCTTTCTAGAATGTTTGAAGTAGCGTGCTACTTCTTTGGAAGAGACATTTCATCAATAATGCAAATGCAACCCCTACTGTGACTCGAATTTTAACGTAAAATTTGCAAATTCTTTGATGCTGCGATGATAACCTGCTAATTTAAGTGTGGCAAGAGGCTCAGAAATGCTGAGTACTCTGTCACTGCCACATTGGACAGCTGGCTAAAAGTGAAAATCAATACCCATTGCATTTTTGTCTGTAATACTAGCCAATCTCTCAATTGTTGGTTGTGTCTCGTGGTTTGAGGTAATTTGTACTTTAATCACATGGTTTCTGCCCTATTTTCAGACTCCCAAAACTGAAGGGAGGCTGCGTTCAGAGAAATTGAATTTTTGCTGGGACAAAAACAGGGGGAAGCAAGGCACTACCTTTTATATGATTATAATTTGCCACTGGAAATGAGGAGTCTGCAGACTCCTGCAAATTTTTCCTTTACAACGCAACCATGTGTGTGCTGTGAGAAAAAAAACATAACCTCACTTGAACTTTTACCATGAGACACAAATTATTTTCTGGATACTTAAGCTGCTGGGGTACATTCTGAGACAATTATTTGAAAATACTCGTAGAAAACCATCTGCCCTCGTGTACAGTTTGTGTCCCTTTCTCTTCCACTCTCCCCAACACTGCTGAGAACTTTGCTTCTCCATCACCATCTCATAGAAACATAGAGTCATTCAACACAGAAGCAGGCCCTCTGGCCCACCACTTCCATGTCACCCATTGTACCAAACTATTCCCGTTTACCCCTATTTTTCCATAGCCCACTGTGACTAGCACTTCGTAATAGTCTAAATGCTTCTTAAATGGGATGTGAGAATACTTGCCTTTACTGCTTCTTCAGGTAGTACATTCTAGACTCAACCATTTGCTGTGTGAAAAAATAATCCCCCTCAGATCTCCTCTAAACTCCTATTGCTCACCTAAAACTTATACTCTTGTTTTAGATCTCATCTTATCCCTTTTCTACTTTAACAGATTAGTCTTCCCCAAGTAGCTTCTCCCACAGATTAGTTCCCGGAGGAAGGCTTGCAAGGTCATTTGTGTATTCAACAAGATTCATGCAAAAACAAAAGCAATTTGCCAACTGCCCGAACATTCCTGGCAGCCTCTTAAGGCAAAGGTAGAAAAAGTCAAAAGAGTGTGTGTATGTCAGCTGTTGAAGGAAATAATCCAGCAGCCAAGGTGCAAACAGGATGTGGGCAGGTGGAAGACATACAGTCAATTAATATCACATTCAGCTATGCAAATTAAGATGGGTAGGCAATTAAATGTTGCAGTACTGGCATTGAAGCAACATTGATAACTGCTTGACATCATAATCTATTGGTAGTCACTAGATGTCTCCAATAACGGGGAGCAACTGATGGCTCTGGGCCTTTACTGGATGGAATTTAGAAGACTGGTGGAGGGGGGATCTCATTGAAATGTATGGAATGTTGAAAGGCTTAGAAAGTGAATGGGGAGGTATATTTCCTATGGTGAGGGAGTCTCTAAACAGGGAGCATGGCCTCAGAATACTAGGTCATCCCGTTGGAACATAGATAAGGAGGAATTTCTTCAGCCGGAGAGTGGTGAATGTGTGGAATTCATTCCCACTGATGGCTGTGGAGGCCATGTTACTGGGTATATTTAAAGCAGAGGTTGATAGGTTCTTAAGGGCATCAAAGGTAACAGGGTGAAGGCAGGAGAATGAGGTTGAGAGGGACAATAAATAGGCTATGATCAAATAGGTTAGATGGCCTAATTGTGCTGCTGTATCATATGATCTTATGAACACATAAAAACTTTTAACTTTTGGACAACAGTGTTAATATCTTAGCAATAGACACTGTCTAGTCCAATTCTTCCCCTGAGGTATGTATGTCTCATTAAAGGGCTCTGGAATAGTTCATCATTGCTTGTTTCTTATTACCAGCAAATATTTTGGTTTTTAAATTTTGGACATACAGGACATACCAAAACCAAAAGGTGTGGATGAACCAGAAGATTTGCAGTCTGCTGAGGGCTGAGGGCTAGATCTGTGTCATTCAAGACCAGTGATCCAGAACTATACAGCAAGTCCAGCTACAACCTACAGAAGTTATTTTAAAAGCGAGAAAACAATTCCAATTGAAGTCAGAGATAGAATTGGACGCACATCAGCTTTGGCATGGTTTGTAGGCCATTACTTCCTACAAGGCGAAACCTATCATCACAAATGACTGTGATGCTTCGCTCTCAGGTGACCTCAATACCTTTAATGCATACTTATAAAGGGAGAATAAAACTGCACCTGTTTGAATCCCTGCAGTATCTGGTGACCTGTAACTCTATATCGGAGGACGACGTCAGATCGTCTTTCAAGAGGGTGAACTCCTCCGCAAGGCACAGGCCCTGATGGTGTACCTGACTGGGTACTGAAAACCTGTGCCTACCAACTAACGGGAGTGTTCAAGGACATCTTCAATCTCTCACTGCCGCAGCCAGAGGCTCCTACCTGCATCAAAAGAGCAACAATTATACCAGTGGCCAAGAAGAGCAGGGTGATTATTGCCCAGTAGTAGTCACATCTACTGTGAAGTGCCTTGAGAGGCTGGTCATGGACAGAATCAACTCCTGCCTAAGCAAGGACCTGGACCCACTGCAATTTGCCTATCGCCACAATAGGTCTACAGCAGCTGTATTCTCAATGGCTCTCCACTTAGCCTTGGATCACCCCGACAATAGTCAGGCTGTTTGTTATTGATACAGCTCAGTGTTAAACACCACCATACCCTCAATACTAATCAACAAGCTCCAAAGCCTAGACTTCTGGCTCTCCCTCTGCAACTGGATCATTGACTTCCTCACTGGAAGACCACAGTCAGTGCAAGTCAGAAATGATATTGCTGAAAATCAACACTGGCACATGTCAGGGATGTGTGCTTAGCCCATGGCTCTACTCTCTCTACATCCACAACTATGTGGCTGAGCACAGCTCAAGCACCGTCTATAAACTTGTCAATGACACAACTTGTTATGTATTCATGTACATCTTGAACCTTACGGATGCTGTCAGAGTTCCCTGTGTGTTACTACTGAGTATCACGTGAGAGGGCATTCTGGGTAGATGACTTACAAGCAAAATAAACAGCTGCATGTTTGTTCCTCGCCTCTCCGAGTCTCCGTGAGCGTTCTTCACGGCCATCTGGCTTCACTGTCCCACAACTGCCGATGAGGCAACAAGTCCTCATGTGATATTTATTGTTTTGATCCCTTCATTGGAAAAGACTGTGTGCACCGCTGGCAGTCTATCACTGTGTAATGTGGGTGAGCCAGCTGCAGGAAGCATGGTAAGTGAAGAATCTGAGGGGAGCGAACGAGATCGGGACTGTTAACTAAAACAAATAAGAGTGGGAGACAGACAACTAAGACTAGTTAACCCTTTTGAAACATGGTTATGCTTGGAAATGGCGGCAATGTTTGGAAATATGGGGCCGTTCGACAAAATGACAGAGCAATAGAGTTCATATACTGAAGTATATGAATATTTTGCACTAGCAAATAAAATTTCAGATGATATTCATGCTCCATCTTTTCTGACAGTGATGGATGCAAAAACATTTCATTTATTATGCAGTCTGGTGCAAACCTGGAGATAAGCCTTATGAGAACATAGTTGAAGATTTGAAGGACCACTGTTCACCTAAACATTTGATTAATGCTGAGGCATTTAGATTTCATAAAAGGAATCCAGAGGAAGGTAATTCTAATTCACAGTTTGTGGCACTGCTGAAGCAATTGTCTGAACACTGATTTTGGTCAGCCGCTGAATGACACGTTACATGACAGACTCATAAAACTACACCTGTACAAATCCCCACAGCATCTGGTGACCTGTAACTCTATATCGGAGGACGACGTCAGAACGTCTTTCAAGAGGGTGAACTCCTCCGCAAGGCACAGGCCCTGATGGTGTACCCGACTGGGTACTGAAAACCTGTGCCTACCAACTAACGGGAGTGTTCAAGGACATCTTCAGTCTCTCACTGTTACAGCCAGAGGCTCCTACCTGCTTCAAAAGAGCAACAACTTATGGTCTGTGCAGTGAGGCAATTCAGAAAGGTTGGCTTACAGAAGACAGGCCAACATTACAGGAGGCAATTGAGATTAGTACCTCAATGGAGATGGCAGCTAAAGAAGCACAGCTATTAAATGCATCTTCCCAAGTATATACATTTTCTACTGACTTTAAGATTAAGACACAAATTAGTAATCAGTGTTACCATTGTGGCAAAATGATGCATTCAGCAAAAGAACACTGGTTTAAGGATAAAGATATGGCAAAACTTGCCAGTAAAATTAAAACAAAACTGGTGACCAAAGGTATTGTAATGAAGAAAAACAACTTTTGGAAAAAAACTAAACAAAATGCAGCATACTGAGGATGGTCTGAGTGACTCTCATTCTGTGATTGAAGGAGATTTCCATGTTTTATCTGTTTCTGGACACAAAGACATCTATTGGCAGACTCGGCAGATGAACGGGGCAACAGTGAGGATGCAGGTGGACACAGCTGCTGCAGTACTGATGGTGTCAGAAATAGTTTACAAGGGGAAATTGCAGCATAGAAAGGGTAAGGTTGACTTTAAAGACTAAATAGTCGATTGACTATCTAGGCCATGAGATCAATAACTCAGAGCTTTACAAGGCCGCATTAAAGGTGAAGGCAATCGTGGAGGCTCCATAACCACAGAATGTAAGTCAATTAAGACCTTTCTTAGGATTACTAACAAACCACGCAAAGTTTGTTCCTAACCTAGCTAGCATGCTGAAGCCACTTCATGAGCTTATAAATAAATCAAAACAATGGCAGTCAACAGCTCACTGTGAAGAAGGTTTTAAAAAAGCAAAAACATACTTGCCACTCACATACCTCAACCCGTCACTGCCTATACAGGTGGCCTGCAAGGAATCACTGTACAGAGTGGGGGTAGTTATCTCACACAGCATGCCATTGGGTGAAGAGCATCCACTATTGCATTAAGGACATTCACCAAGGCAGAAGACTACTAAACTCAGATTGAGTGGGAAACAATCACAATTGCCTTTGAAGTTAAGAAATTCCATCAGTTCCTCCAGTTCCTCCTTGGTTGACAATTTACTCTATCAGATCATCACCCCGATGTAAATTTTTAGAAACATAGCAAACCTACAGCACAATACAGGCCCTATGGCCCACAATGCTGTGCCAAACATATACTTACTTTAGAACTTACTCAGGGTTACCCATAGCCTGCTATTTTACTTTTTTTGTAATTTATTTTTTTATTGAAGTTCATCAAACAAACATTTCCATAAGATGTATTTCAGACATTGTACATATATATCATATAATCATATATATCACAAATCTCCACAAAGTATTTATCTGGGGTATACACTTATAGAAAAGAGTGGAAAGAAAAAAACAAGCAAAAAGAAAGAACTATGTACAAGTAGGGAGTGATTTTTTTTTAACAGCAGATTCATTGATTTGTGAGAATAAAATCAGGCCTATGAGGCATTATGTAGTTAAACCATTTTTCCCAGTATGAATCAAATTGTTCCAGCTTATGATTAACAGATGCTGTTATCTTCTCCATTTTGTAAATGTCCATTGTAATTTCCATCCATGTATTTAAAGTTGGGCTCTCCTGTGATAACCATTTCCTAGTAAGAGTCTTTTTACCAGCCACCAACAGAATATTCATTAAATATTTATCTCTTTTCAACCATTCTTGAGGTATATATCCAAAATATATGGTCTTACTCGCCAAGGGTATTTCACATTTAAAGATGTCTTGTAGGGCATTGTGAATCCCCCTCCAATACTTTTTGATCACAGGGCAGTCCCAAAAAAATGATAATGATTTGCATAAAAAACACAAAATGCTGGCAGAACTCAGCAGGCATCTATGGGAGGAGGCAGTGACGACGTTTCGGGCCAAATCCCTTCATCAGGAGTGAAGTAACATGGGATGGTCGAGGGGGGATAAGAAGTAGGGGGAGGGATGAAGTAGAGAGCTGGGAAGTGATAGGCTGAAGGGAAATGGGCTAGGGGAAAGGTGGAGAATTATGGGAAATAAAAGAGAAAGAAAGGTAGGGCTGGGGGGAGATTATAGTGAGGGGGGGAAAGAGAGAGAAAGAGAACCAGACTAAAATTATAGATAGGGATGGGGTTGGGGGGAGGGCAGGGGTATCAACGGAGGTCTGTGAGTTGAATTTTGATTTCCACAATTTCTCCAGCATACAGGGAGGTTATTATCATAATGGGATTTCTGAGAGGGTGTAACAAAATATCTTATCAAGTTTTTCCATCCAAACTCCCCCCATTTCTGTGAACTGGTACACTTCCATTGATATCTTGATATTGTTGTCCATTCTTCATTCCTTCTCCCATTTTGTTTTAATATATGAGGTCGAATGTGTTTTAAGATTTGACAACCCCTTATACACGCTTGAAATGATTCTACTACCATTATCTGAATTATATGCTTTTCTAAAGAGCTCTATCGAGCATGTATTTGCCTTAGTTACATTTTTAAGTGTCTTATTAACATATTGTTGCATCTGTAAATACCGATAAGAATCTTGATTTTCTAATAAGTGTTTCTCTTTAAGCATTTCAAAACTGACCAGTGTTCCTTCTTTCATTATGTTGCAAAGAACTATTATTCCTTTAGTTGTCCAGTCCTTAAATCTAGCATCCAATTTATTTGGTGTAAAATTCGAGTCATATGCACACCATTTAAGAATTGCAAAATCTCCCTCTAGATTATATTCTTTTATAGTAGTTTTACATATTTTAAGAGTCAATTTCACCCATGGGTTATCAATAGTATTTATATACCTTTGCTGTTTGTTATCAGCCAAATTTGCCTATATGGGGATGGGAAGTACCCACTCCTCAATGTTTTTCCATTGAGCATCATATGATGGGTTGCACCAACATATCACAGCTCTCAACTGTGCTGCAAAATAATAATCTCTAAGAGAAGTTAAGCCCCATCCCCTCTTTTCCTTTGCTAATTGCAAAGTTTTGAGACGAACTCTAGGCCTTTTACCCTGCCAAATATATCCTGATAGCATCTTGTTCCATTCATTGAATTGATTTTGATTAATCTCTATTGGTAGGGTCTGAAAGAGATATAACAGTCTGGGCAGTATATTCATTTTAATAGACTCAATCCTTGAACTGAGACTGAAAAAAGGAATCAGGTTCCATCTTGCCATATCTTCCTTAATTTTTTTATATAAAGGCTGATAATTACATTCTGATAATTTTGCCAAATCTTTTGGCATAATGATGCCCAAATATTTGAAAGACTCTGTGTGCCATGCCCAGGGATATCTACTTTCAATTTCTCTTGGTGGGCTATAGTAATATGAAAGAAATTCGGTTTTATCTATGTTGATCTTGTATCCTGATAATTGACCATATTGTTCAAAGGATTGCATCAATTTAGGCAAAGAGTATGTTGGTTGCCCTAGACAGATCAAAATGTCATCCGTATAACAAGCCAATTTATGCTCTGTTCCTTTCATAGTAATTCCCCTGATATCTTCATTTTGTCTGATGTATTGAGCTAATGGTTCCCGATATAACACGAAGAGTAGTGGTGACCATGCACAACGCTGTCTCGTGCCCCTTTCTAGGGTAAGACTATTTGATAAATATCCATTGATTTTCATCCTAGCAGTAGGATTGTCATATAGTGACTGTACAGTTTTAATCTTGGAAACCAAATCTATGTAAAACTGTAAAGAAAATTCCAATTAACCGAATCAAATGCTTTTTCAGCGTCCACGCTTATCACTATTGCTTCAATTTTATTTTTTTGTATATGATCTATAATATGAAGTGTCCTTCGTATATTGTCTTGTGTCTTGTGTTGTCATATAAAACCTGTCTGATCGTTATGTATCAGTATGGGTAGAAACTCCTCTAATTGTTTTGCCATGATGGAGGTAAATAACCTATAATCTACATTAAGAACGGATATTGGTCTAAATGACCCGCATTCCATTTTATCCTTGTCTTCTTTCAGTATAGCTGAGATTATCGCTTCCTTCCAACTGGGTGGCATTTGTGCCTGTTTTAGAGCCCAGTTCAGTGTTTTTTAGAGCCCAGTTCAGTGTGGGGAGTAAAACAGGAATCAACTCATTTTTAAATTCTTTGTACCACTCTGCCATATACCCATCTAATCCCAGTGACTTGCTTAATTTAGGCCTACTAATTGCAGCTTTTAATTCAACTTCAGTTATGTCAGCAGTCATCATTCTATTTTGTTCTTCACTTAAAGTGGGTAACTCTAGAGAATTCAAGAAGGTTTCAATTTGGGTTATGCCTCCCCCTGGAACTTTGGAATATAGAGCTTTGTAAAACACTTCAAAAGCTTCTTGAATTTCACTTAGCTTATTTTTTAGCATTTTCGTTCTTGGGTCCCTAATTCTATGAATTGTATTTTCTGCTATTTTGTTTTCAGTTTCCACACCAGTATTTCATAGATTTGATCCACTTTCATAATGTCTCTGTTTAAGAAATGTTAAGTTTTTCTTGATTTCTTGCGTAGCCAAATTATTTATTTCATTCCTAATTCTTTTAATTTCCCCTAATGTATCCTGTGCCAAATTCAATTTGTGTTTTTTCTCTAGTTCCTTCAGCCTATTTTGTAATTCCTCATTTTTTTCTTATATGATGATATCACTATAATTTTCCCTCTTAAGACCGCCTTCAGAGTATCCCATAAAATGGGAGGTGAAACCTCTCCATTATCATTAAATTCTAAATAGAGAACAATTTCTTTTTTAATTTGTTCCTTAAAGTACGGATCATTGAGTAGACTTGAATTTAGTTCCCAAATAGTATTCTTTGGTTGTAGGTCAAAATCAACAGATAAATATAAAGGTGCATGGTGAAATGTCCCAATTCCACAGGTGTTTATTTTGTCTTTGTCTTTTCCAAATGTTATGAAATAATCTATTCTTGTATATACAGAATGTGGTGCAGAATAATGAGTGTAATCCCTTCTTTCAGGGAGAAGGTCCCTCCATATATCAATTAAACCAACATCCTCAAAAAGTGTATTAACTTTCTTATGTGAAGATTTTGTTTCATAGGTTTTTCTATTGGTAGAGTCTAAGTTTGGTTGTAATTATAAATTTAAGTCTCCTCCACATATCAGGAGACCTTTTGTTTCCGTTACCATAATATGAGTAATTTTCTGAAAAAAACCAATATCACTTCCTGGGGGTACGTATATATTCAATAGAGTAACTGAATTGCCGTCTATATTCCCCCTTACCAGAATATATCCGCCCTCTTTATCTCCCATTTCGAATACTTTTTCAAAATTTAGCTTACTTGAGATAAGAATAGCAACTCCTCTCCTATGTCCTGATTTATATGAGGAGAAAAACAGATTAGTGAAGCCCATTCTCTTTAGTTTTTTTATACTCATTATCACTTAAATGAGTTTCCTGTAAATATACTACGTGGGATTGTTCTTTTTTCATTTTGGATAAAATTCTCTTACATTTGATTGGATTTAATAGCCTATTGATATTAAAAGAAATGAATTTTACCTTGTCCTTAGCCATCTGTATTTATCTGTCAATGTATCATTGAAATTGGAATAAAACTTAATCGATATACTCCATGAACAAATAAGAACCAAGAAATGCAAATAATAACAAAAATGGCAACGAACGTGCGATTCCAAGGCTGAGGTCTGTAGTAGATAATCCTGCGTTGAGCTAGAGGAAATGTCTAGCTGTGGGGGATAACCTCTCCTACTTGTGAGTTGAGGGCCCCCATTGCAGTATTCATAAATCTCAGTGAACAAATCCATTACACAGAAAAGATTTCCCTGTGTACTGCTCCTATATATACCGTAGATTTCGCACTACAGAGCGCACCTGATTAAAAGCCGCTGGCTCTAATTTTAGAAAGAAAATCAATTTTGTACTTGTACAGGCCGCACTGGATTTTAGGCCGCACCGGATTTTAGGCCGCAGGTGTCCCACGTTGTAATATGAGATATTTACACAGAAAGATATTACACGTGAGGATTTTTTAACTTTTAATTAAATCCATATGGTAACAAACAAATACATATTGCAAATGCTTTTTTTCGAACCGTGCCTGTAATACGGCTACTTTTAAATATACATACGTATCGGTAACACACAAATTACGTTGCATATACATTCCAATATCTCCTAGCGACTGGTAAAAATATATATACTGCAGCCTACCAGGAAAAGTTATTGATCACCTTTAACTTAAAAGCAGCGTTTTGGCTCCGCCGCTCCCCCCCACCTTCCCGTTTATCACAAACCGGTATTTCCCACAAGACGCGGCGAAACCGGATGTGACGTCTAGCATTCCGGGCTGTAGTACAGAAAACATACTAACAAATGAATTACTAAGCGAAAATATTATAAACTAAATAACTGCCATAAAGGCAGCACAATGCTTTTCTTCGAGTGTTTTCCATGTTGATGAGGGTGAGTACAAATGACTGATTTACAATAATTTAATTGTGAAAGTGCGCTTGATTTATCGTACAATTTCATTGGACCTCTGTGAACTACTCATCAATTTTATTGGTCTACTGTTACGAGGCAAAATGTTTTTGGCGGCATGAAAAAAAATCATGCATTAGCCGCACCGTAGTAAAGGCCGCAGTGTTCAAAGCTGATCAAAATGTGGGAAAAAAGTAGCGGCTTAAAATCCAGGAATCTACGGTACATATATATATATACACACACACACAGATATATATACACACATACACATGCACACACACACACACACATACATACACACTATATACACACACACACACACACACACACATTACATACATACACATATATATATTCTCATTTTGGTGGGGAAAAAGGAGTAAGTGAGCGAATAAAGAATAGCAACTAAGTAATATAAAATCCACATTATAATAAATATTTCTCGAGGTAGGCATATCACTGTGTACTTTTGCTTCTGTTTAGCTTCTCAACATTTTTAAAGTTAGCCAAACCTTATGGCTCTTCTGAAGGGGGTGAGGACTGTCTTTGGGAAACTCCCGATCTCTTCCTGATATATTTCTCTCGGCCTCCTCCCGTCTCCTGCCTTCTTGTTTCTCTCACTATTTCCCAAGCAGAGCAGGATAATTCCTCAGCCAGGCTTTCCTTCGTTTTGGTCATGCGGACGGGCAACTCTCTGGCCTTCATGTCTGTAGTCGCCTCTTCCACTGTCTGGTACAACCGCGTCCCGTTGTCATAAAACACTCGAAGTTTAGCAGGGTAATAGGGCTTAATACGTGTTTTTCCAGAGGAGATAGTGACTTAAGCTGCCATTCTCGACGATGACGTCACCGGAACCCAGCCCGCTATTTTTCTAAGCTCCATATACCTATTCAGGAGTCTCGTAAAAGAGCCTATTGTATCCACTGTCACTGGCAGCACATTCCGTGCACTCACTTCTCTGCATAAAAAACTTACCCCTGACATCTCCCCTATACCTGCTTCCAAACACCTTAAAACTATGCCGTCTCGTGTTAGTCATTTCAGCCCTGAGTAAAAGCCTCTGACTATCCACAGGATCAATGCCTCTCATCATCTTATACACCTCTATCAGATCATCTCTCATCCTCCATCAATCCAAGGAGAAAAGGCCAAGTTCACTCAACCTATTCTCATAAGGCATGCTCCCCAATCCAGGCAACATCCTTGTAAATCTCCTCTGCACCCTTTCAATGGCTTCCACATCCTTCCTGTAGTGAGGTGACCAGAACTGAGCACAGTACTCCAAGTGGGGTCTGATCACAGTCTTATATAGCTGCAACATTACCTCTCGGCTCTTGATCTCAATCCCAGGATTGATGAAGGGCAATGCACCATATGCCTTCTTAACCACAGAGTCAACCTGCACAGCTGCTTTGAGTGTCCTATAGACTCGGCCCCAAGATCCCCCTGATCCTCCACACTGCCAAAAGTCTGACCATTAATACTATATTCTGCCATAATATTTGACCTACCAAAATGAACCACCTCACACTTATCTGGGTTGAACTCCATCTGCCACTTCTCAGCCCAGTTTTGCATCCTACCAATGTCCCGCTGTAACCTTTGACAGCTCTCCACACTATCCACAACACCCCCAACCTTTGTGTCATCAGCAAATTTACTAACCCATCCCTCCACTTCCTCATCCGGGTCATTTATAAAAATCATGGAGAAGGGGTCCCAAAACAGATCCCTGAGGCACACCACTGGTGACCGACCTCCATGTAGAATATGACCCGACTACAACCACTCTGACTTCTGTGGGCAGCCAATTCTGGATCCACAAAGCAAGGTCCCCTTGGATCCCATGCCTCCTTACTTTCTCAATAAGTCTTGCATGGGGTACCTTATCAAATGCCTTGCTGAAATCCATATACACTACATCTACCACTCTACCTTCAATGTGTTTAGTCACATCCTCAAACAATTCAATCAGGCTCGTAAGGGCACGACCTGCCTTTGACAAAGCCATGCTGACTATTCCTAATCATATTATGCCACTCCAAATGTTCATAAATCCTGCCTCTCAGGATCTTCTCCATCAACTTACTAACCATTGAAGAAAGACTCACTGGTCTGCAATTTCCTGAGCTAACTCTACTCCCTTTCTTGAATAATGAAACAACATCTGCAATCCTCCAATGCTCTGGAACCTCTCCCATCCCCATTGATGATGCCAAGATCATCGCCAGAGGATCAGCAATCTCCTCCCTTGCCTCCCACAGTAGCCTGCGGTACATATCGTTTGGTCCTGGTGACTAATCCAACTTGATGCTTTCCAAAAGCTCCAGCACATCATCTTTCTTGAAGTCTATATGCTCAAGCTTTTCAGTCCGCTATAAGTTATCCCTACAATCACCAAGGTCCTTTACCATAGTGAATACTGAAGAAAAGTATTCATTATGTATCTTCCTCTGGTTCCATACACACTTTTCCAATGTCATACTTGATTGGTCCTATTCTCTCACGTCTTAACTTCTTGCTCTTCATTTTTGTAGAATGCCTTGGGGTTTTCCTTAATCCTGCTCACCAAGGCTTTCTCATGGCCCTTTCTGGCTCTCCTAATTTCATTCTTAAGCTCCTTCCTGCTAGCCTTATAATTTTCTAGATCTCTATCATTACCTAGTGTTTTGAACCTTTCATAAGCTTTTCTTTTCTTCTTAACTAGGTTTTCACAGCCTTTGTACACCATGGTTCCTGTACTGTACTATCTCATTGGAACGTACCTACGCAGAACCCCATGCAAATATCCCCTGAACCTTTGCCACATTTCTGATGTAAATATCCCTGAGAACATTTGCTCCTAATTTATGCTTCCATGTTCCTGCCTGATAGCTTCATATTTCCCCTTACTCCAATTAAATGCTTTGCTAACTTGTCTGTTCCTATCCCTCTCCAATGCTATGGTAAAGGAGATAGTCTATCTCCAAAATGCTCTCCCACTGAGAGACCAGACACCTGACCAGGTTAATTTCCCAATACAAGATCAAGTATAGCCTCTCTTCTTGTAGGCTTATCTACATATTGACCATAAGACCATAAGGTATGGAAGCAGAAGTAGGCCATTCAGCCCAATGAGTCTACTTCACTATTCAATCATGGGCTGATCTAATTCTTCCAGTCATCACCACTCCCCTGCCTTCACCCCATACCCTTTGATGCCCTAGCTAATCAAGAACCTGTCTATCTCTGCCTTAAATACACCCAATGACTTGGCCTCCACAGCCACTCATGGCAACAAATTCCACAAATTTACCTCCTTCTGACTAATGTAATTTCTCCACATTTCAGTTCTAAATGGACGTCCTTCAATCCTGAAGTCATGCTCTCATGTCCTAGAATCCCCTATCATGGGAAATAATATTGGGATATCTAATCTGTTCAGGCCTTTTAACATTCGGAATGTTTCTACCAAATCCCCCCTTATTCTTCTGAACTCCAGGGAATACAGCCCAAGAGCTGCCAGACGTTCCTCATACAGTAACCCTTTCATTCCTGGAATCATTCTTGTGAATCTTCTCTGAACTCTCTCCAATGTCAGTATATCCTTGCTAAAATAAGGAGGCCAAAACTGCACACACCTTCCTGAACACACCTAACAAACCCCACCCCATCTAAACCCTTTGCTCTCAGGAGATGCAAATCAATATTGGAAAAATTAAAATCGCCCATCATGACAACCCTGTTGTTATTGAACCGTTCCAGAATCTGTCTCCCTATCTGCTCCTCGATGTCCCTGTTACCTTTGGGTGGTCTATTAAAAACACCCAGTAGAGTTATTGACCCCTTCCTGCTTCTAATTTCCAGCTACAGAAACTCAGCAGACAATCCCTCCATGACTTCTTCTTTTTCTGCAGCCGTGACACTGATCAGCAGTGCCACCCCACCCCCCCCCCCACCTCTTCTGCCTCCCTCGCTGTCCTTTCTGAAACAGCTAACGCCTGGCATTCTAAGCAACCATTCCTGTCCCTGAGCTATCCAAGTCTCTGTAATGGCCACCACATCATAGTTCCAAGTACTGATCCACACTCTAAGCTCATCCATTTTGTTCATGATGCTCCTTGTATTAAAATAGACACATCTCAAACCATCAGACCAAGCATATCCCTTGTCTATCACCTGCCTATGCTCCCTCTCACACTGTCTACAAGCTTACTCTATTTGTGAGCCAACCGCCCCTTCCTCTATCTCTTCGGTTCGGTTCCCACCCCCCAGCAATTCTAGTTTAAGTTCTCCCCACTAGGCTTGGCAAACCTCCCTGCCAGGATATTGGTCCTCCTTGGATTCAAGTGCAACCCATCCTTATTGTACTGGTCACGCCTGCCCCGAAAGATGTCCCAGTGATCAAAAAATCTGAATCCCTGCCCTCTGCTCCAATTTGTCAGCCATGCATTTATCCTCCACCTCATTCTATTCCTATACTCACTGTTACATGGCTCAGGCAGTAATCCTGTGATTACTACCTTTGAGGTCCTGCTTCTCAGCTTCTTTCCTAACTTCCTGTAGTCTGTTTTCAGGACCTCCTCCCTTTTCCTACCTATGTCATTGGTACCAATATGTACCATGATCTCTGGCTGTTCTCCTTCCCACTTCAGGATATCATGGACATGATCAGAAACATCCCAGACCCTAGTACCTGGGTGGCAAACTACCATTTGTGTTTCTTTCCTACATCCACAGAATCACCCATTTAACCCCCTAACTGTAGAGTCCCCTATCACTGCTGCCATCCTCTTCCTTTCCCTACCCTTCTGAGCCACAGGGTAAGACTCTGTGCCAGAGGCATGGCCACTCTTTCTTCCCCCAGGTGGGTCGTTACCCCACGCCCAACAGTACTCAAACAGGAGTACTTATTGTTAACGGGGACAGCCACAGGGGTACTCTCTAGAATCTGACTCTTGCCCTTCCCTCTCCTGACTGCTACCCACTTATCTGTCTCCTGATGCCCCAGTGTGACTACTGACCTATAGTTCCTACCGATCACCTCCTCACTTTCCCTGACCAGACGAAGGTCATTGTGCTGCATCTCCAGTTCCTAACGTAGTCCCTAAGGAGCTGCAGCTCAACGCACCTGGTGCAGGTGCAGATGCAGTCGGCTGGGAGGCTGGGAGTCTCCAGTACAGAACACCGGCCTTGCAGGCATACTTCCTATTCTTCACAAGTAACTTACCTCGCCTTGACCCATTATCGCCAAAGCCCCGTTGAGCCAAAACTCTCCAACTTCAATGCCCCCTCTATAAAGCTGTCTCCATTTTAAATTCTCCCCACCAGTCTAATTCACAGACGTCCACGTGCCTGCACAGTCGTGCCTCGATCCACATTTTGGTCCCCTTGTGGGCATTCTTTCTCTGGCTGCTAGTCGAATGTAATATTGGACTCTGTTACTCTCTGCACATCATAAAGTACAAGTCATCCGAGCACCATTCGAATGCAGATGGACTATCCAGACTTTTCTTATTTTTTACGGCTCCAGAGTCACACCTGAAAGAGATATTTTATTTCAAGGAAATGTCTACAGGTGTAATATCTGGGACCTAAGTTCAGAAGCACACACGTACTGTCCATGTTCTTTCTAAAGTGGTTAACATAGTAACTCAAGTGGAAAGGGGATCCAACGTAGAATTGAAACCTTACCTGGCTCGATGGAAGGAGCTCACCATCCAATCAGGATGTTTACTGTGGAGCTTACATGTTGTCATTCCTCCATCATTAATAAAGCAAGTGCTTGATGAACTACTTGCAGGACACTGTAGCATAGTGAGCATGAAAGTAATCACATGTAGCTACTTCTGGTGGCCAGGACTGGAAGTAACCATTGAAGAGAAGGCCAACGCATTCCCACATTGTTACCAAGTGAGTAATATTCCTCAGCTTGCTCCTTTGCATTCATAGGAATGGCCTGGAAAACCACGGCAAAGGATGCACATAGATTTTGCAGGACCTGTGGGAGATGACATGTACTTGGTCATAGTGGACACATGCAGCAAATGTTCCAAGGTTGTCATCATTAAGAGCACTACATCTGGAAAATGCATTGAGGAGTTACATTCCATCTTTAGATGTTCTGGGCACCCTCAACATCTTGTAAGTGAGAATGGCCCACAACTCCTGTCTGAAGAGTTTAAGGTATTTATGGAAGTAAACTGTATTCAGCACATCAAGTCAGCACCAGATCATCCAAGCACAAACAGCATTGTTGAAGGATTCATACAAATAATGAAACAAGACCTCATAACATCAGTGGGAAGTGGATCCCTCAACCAGCATCTTAGCACTTTCTTGCTGACATACTGCACAACACCTCATGCCACCACCAAATTGGCTCCAGCCACTGTTCTGATGAAAAGACAGCTTTACACCCAGCTTGGCTGCTTAGGTTCTCCAAACACAAAGCAGATTGTGCCAAATGGACAGAAAATCCAAGCAGAGAGATGCGCCAAAGCACAGCACAGAAGTTTCAAGCAGGAGAGAGAGTATTTGTCTAGAACTACATCTCTGGAACAAAGTGGATACCTGTGATGGTGGTGCCACAAATGTGTTGTACACCGTGGAAACTAGTAACCACAACATCTGGAGAATTCATGTCGATCAGCTGTTGCTCGCTTCTGAGGCTAATGAAAACCAACAAAACTGACTAATCCAGATCCAGCTGTTGAACTAGAAGAGGATTCTGTAACAATGACTGCAGAACCTCCTTTAAGATCAATAGACAATAGGTGCAGGAGTAGGCCATTCTGCCCTTTGAGCCAGCACCTCCATTCACTGTGATCATGGTTGATCATCCACAATCAGTACCCCATTCCTGCCTTCTCCCCATATCCCTTGACTCTGCTCTCTTTAAGAGGTCTATCTAGCTCTTTCTTGAAAGCATCCAGAGAATTGGCCTCTACTGCCTTCTGAGGCAGAGCTTTCCATAGATCCATAACTCTCTGGGTGAAAAAGTTTTTCCTCAACTCCATTCTAAATGGCCTACCCCTTATCCTTAAACTGTGGCCTCTGGTTCTGGGCTCCCCCAACATCGGGAACATTTCCTGCCTCTAGCATGTCCAATCCCTTAATAATCTTATATGTTTCAATCAGATCCCCCTCTCATCCTTTTAAATTCCAGTGTATACAAGCCCAGTCACTCCAATCTTTCAACAAATGACAGTCCTGCCATCCCGGGAATTAACCTCGTGAACCTACGCTGCACTCCCTCAATAGCAAGAATATCCTTCCTCAAATTTGGAGACCAAAACTGCACACAATACTCCAGGTGGGGTCTCACCAGGGCCCTGCACAACTGCAGAAGGACCTTTTTGCTCCTACACTCAACTCCCCTTGTTATGAAGGTCAACATCCCATTGGCTTTCTTCACTGCCTGCTGTACCTACATGCTTACTTTCCGTAACTGATGAACAAGGACACCTAGATCTCGTTGTACTTCGCTTTTCCTAACTTGACAACATTCAGATAGTAATCTGCCTTCCTGTTCTTGTCACCAAAGTGGATAACCTCACATTTATCCACATTAAACTGCATCTGCCATACATCTGCACACTCACCCAACCTGTTCAAGTCACCCTGCATTCTCATAACATCCTCCTGACATTTCACACTGCCACCCAGCTTTGTGTCATCTGCAAATTTGCTAATGTTACTTTTAATCCCTTCATCTAAATCATTAATGTATATTGTAAATTGTTGCAGTCCCAGCACCAAGCCTTGTGGTACCAACCTAGTCACTGCCTGCCATTCTGAAAGTGACCCGTTAATCCCTACTCTTTGTTTCCTGTCTGCCATCCAGTTTTCTATCCATGTCAGTACCCTACTCCCAATACTATGTGCTCTAATTTTGCCCACTAATTTCCTATGTGGGACCTTATCAAAGGCTTTATGAAAGTCCAGGTACACCATATCCACTGGCTCTCCCTTGTCCATTTTCATGGTTACATCCTCAAAAAATTGTAGATTAAAACTTAACATATTATGGTCACTACATCCTAATGGCTCCTTTACCTCGAGTTTGCTCATCAAATCCGGTTCATTACGCAACACTAAATCCAGAATTGCCTTCTCCTTGGTAGGCTCCAGTAAAAGCTGCTCTAAGAATCCATCTCGGAGGCACTCCACAAACTCCCTTTCTTGGGGTCCAGTACCAACCTGATTTTCCCAGTCTATCTGCATGTTGAAATCCCCCATAAGAACCATAGCATTACCTTTGTGACATGCCAATATTAACTCTTGTTTCAACTTGCACCCTATATCCTGGCCAAGTTTGTCATAGTTTTAGATGTCATGCCAAATTTTCGCAATCTCCTAAAGAGGTAGAGGCACTGCCGTGCTCTCGTTGTAATTGCACTTACGGGCTGGGCCCAGGACAGGTCCTCCAAAATAGTAACAGCTAAGAATTTAAAGTTGTTAACTCTCTCCATCTCTGATCCTCCAATGAGGAATGACTCATGGACCTCTGGTTTCCTTCTTCAGAAGCCTACAATCAGTTCCTTGGAGCACACACAAAATGCTGGAGGAACTCAGCAGCCAGGCAGCCTCTATGGAAAAAAGGACAGTCGACATTTCAGGCCAAGACCCTTCAGCAGAACGGATCGGCCCAAAACACCAAATGTACTTTTTCCCCATAGATACTACCTGGCCTGTTGAGTTCCTCCAGCATTTTGTGTGTTGCTTGAATTTCCAGCCTCTGCAGATTTTCTCGTTTGTGAATCTGTTCCTTGGTCTTGCTGACATTGACTGAGAGGTTGTTGTTGCACCACTTAGCCAGATTTTCAATCTCCTTCCTTATATGCTGATTCACCACCACCTTTGATTCAGTCCATGACAGTGGCGTCATCAGTAAACTTGAATATGGCATTGGAGTTGTGCTTAGCCATGCAGTCATAAGCATAAAGCGAGTTGAGCAGGAGACTAAACATATAGCCTTGTGGTGCACTTGTGTTGATGAGACCATGGAGGAGGTATGGCTGCCAATCCAAACTGGCTAGGGTCTGCAAGTGAGGAAATCCAGGATTCAGTTGCACAAGGAGGTATTGAGGCCAGGATCTTTGAGCTTATTAATTAATTTTCAGGGAATGATGGTATTGAATTCTGATGGTATTAATAGGGCAACAGAAAGGAAATCATAGTTGCTATAGAGCATCCTGATCTAGGATTCTTTCCTATCCAGATGTTCCAGGATTGAGTAAAGAGCCAATGAGATGGTATCTGTTGTGGATCTGTTGCTCCAGTAGGCAAATTGGAGTGGATCTAAGTGAATTCTCAGGCAGGAGTTGTTATGTTTAATCACTAACCTGTGTTACGTATCCCGTAACTGGATCACTTACCAGCAAAGATAGAGAGGTCCGTTGAAGTCTGATGGCACTATTTTTTAGAAGTTTTTATTTATAAAGGGGCACAAAAATAAGGTTAATACAAACATTCAGATAACATACGTCATCAATACTCAATCTAAAGCGCAGGTATAGTAATAATCAATAAGAAATAAGCTCTATCGTTGTCTAGGGGTAATATGTATTGTCCAATGTAAAAAGTCTCTCGAGGTCACTGCAGTTCCACCAGCTGTGGTCTTTTGGGTGTCGCGGTGGTGCACTTTGTTGGAGAGAGAGAGAGAGATAGGTATAAAAGGGAACAGTTACCCGGTGGGTTTTTCCAACCTTTATGAGTTCGATCCATCGGAGTCTCGTTGGGGAATGGCTGCTCACTTGTGGCCTCTCCTGTAGCTAAAGCCGTTCTTCTGTGGTGAGGTCGCCAATCCCAGGCAAGGAAAAGACGCACACGAACCCCCCCACCGGCTGTCGCTATTAAACGCTGTCACAGGATTTCTAGCGTGTCTTCTGGTGCGTCTGGGGGGGCCGTCTTTACAACCCCTCTTTTATCTGAACTCACGGGGTCTCAGATGTCAATCAGGTTGGGATGATGCAATCTCTCTCCGTCTCTCCACCCACGTTGCCCTGAGGGTATACACGTAGTACAGTTCCCAATTCACAAAGGTGTCTCCACGAGACAATGACCACAGTCGCCAGCTTTTGCCTCGCCGTGAAACGAGGGACACCGCACGTATCTTTCTCTTCTCTTGGGTCATTGACCCCCCCTTCACTAGGGCTCTTGCGATTCTCACAAAGGAGGGGGCTGGGATCATAACACCTGTTATGTATTCATGTATATTTTGACCCTTACATGGTTACTGTCAAGCTTCCCTATATGTTACGTACTGAACATACTATGAGGGGGTATTTTGGGCAATTGACTTACAAGGAAAGTAAACTGAGTTTGTTCCTCACCTCTCCGTATCTCATGTAGTTATTTACGGTCACCCAACTTCTCAGTACCAAGAAGATCACACAACTATTGTTGGCAGAATTTCAGGTGGAGACGAGGAGTTGTACAGAACCATGAGAGATTAGCTGATTGGAACAACAACCTCACACTCAATGTCAGTAAGACCAAGGAATTGTTTGTGGACTTCAGGAAGGGGAAGTCAAGGAGACATACACCAGTCCTCATCAAGGGATCAGCAGTGATCAGTTTCAAGTCCTGGATTTCAACACCTTTAAAGATCTATTATGGGCTCAATCTATTGATACAATTACGATGAAAGCACGACAGTGTCTATATTTCATTAGTAATTTGAGGAGACTTGGTATGATGTCAAAGGCTCAAGTTTCTGCAACCGCACTGTGGAGAGTATTTGAACTGGTTGCACCACCATCTGGTATGGAGGAGCGACTGCACAGGATCAGAAAAAGTTGCAGAAAGTTACAAACTCAACCACCTCCATCTTGGGCAATAGCCTCCCCAGCAACAAGGACTTCTTCAGAAGGTGATGCCTCACAAAGTGCATCTGTCATTAAGAACCCTCATCACCCAGTGCATGATCCCTTTACATTGCTCCCATCAAGGAAGTGGTACAGGAGTCTGAAGACACACACTCAATTTTTAAAGGAACAGCTTCTTCCCCACTGCCGATTTTTGAATGGACATTGAACTCATGTATACTACAACACTGTTTTGTCTTTGCTCTCTTTTTGCACTAATTGATTAAATTATAATATATTTCTTATTATAATATATTATACTGCTGCCACAAAGCAACATATTTCACGGCATATGCCAGTGATATTAAACCTGACTCTGATTCTGAAACAGCGTTGATTTCAAAACTATCCCAGAACACATACCGTAAGCACTTGTGCTCATCTTTAAACCAAAATGGTCATCCAACATGCCTAATTATGGGATTTTTGAACCAATTTTGTTCTTATTCCAACAACATTTCAGCCAATGTTTTCTTAGAATCACATCTCTCCCAGAAATCACCCATTCCATCAAGAGACGTTCTACTGAGCTAAACATTTGGTGCCAATCAAATTTATTATCACACTTACCATAATTCAGTCAGTCACCGTTCTGGAAAAGGTTCAATAATTATCTGCTCATAATTTTGCCTAATCTATTTAATGTTCTGATAATTATGTCTTGAAGTCCAGTTTTCCTTTGTTGATTAAACTTCAAGATAAACTGAGAACAAATTGACACAACAAATTGCATTGACTGATATCTTTTGATTGCCTGGTTCAATCAATTAATAATGAGAATTACTTCTGACATTTATATAAATTGACTGTGATTAGCACCATTGATTTTTCTAGCCTGAAATAAAAATCAGCCTGATTACTCAAATGAGAGCATTACACTTTTCCTTGATGCTTGTGTAATCATGCAAACGTGCATGATAGAGGGGAACAAGTCCAAGAAAAAGCCAAGAGAAATCTATTGATAAGAGAAAGGAAAAGGCCATTGTGTCCAAACATAAAGTATGTTACCAGAACAATCTCTTACTCAATGTCTGCAGGACCAAGGAGCTGGTTATTGACTTCAGGAGAAGGAAACCAGAGGTCCATGAGGCAGGTCTCATTGGAGGATCAGAGGTGGAAAGGGTCATCAATTCCTTGGTGTTATCATTTCGCACAACCTGTCCTGGACCCAGTACTTTAGTGAAATTACGAAAAGAGCTCGGCAGCACTTCCTAAGGAGATTGCAAAGATTCAGGATGTCACCTAAAACTTTGACAAACTTCTTTACATGTGTAGTGGGGAGTATATCACAGGCTTGAATGGAAAAAGAAAATCCTACAAGTAGTGATCACGACTCAGTCTATCACAGGTAAAGCCCAGCCCCCAACATTGAGCACATCTACATGAAATGTTGTTGCAGGAAAGCAGCATCTATCAGCAGGGACCCCCACCAGCCAGGACTTTCTGTTTTCTTGCTGCTGCCATCAGGAAGAAGGGACAGCAGCCTCAGCACTCACACCACCAGGTTCAGGAACAGATATTACCCCTCAAACCTCAGGGCCTTGAACCAAAGGGATAATTTCACTTGACCAATCATTGAAATATTTCACAACCTATGGACTCACTTTTAAGGACACTTCATCTCATGCTATCAATATTTATTGCTTATTATTACTTCTTTCTTTTGTATTTGCAGCTTGTCATCTTCTGCACACTAGTTGAACACGCAAGTTGGTGCAATTTTTCATTAATTCTGTTATGGTTATTATTCTATTATGGATTTATTGAGTATGCCCCCAAGAAAATGAATCTCAGGGTTGTATATGATGTCATACAGTATATGTACTTTGAATAAGTTATAGATGCTGATCTCCTTTCAGTGTTCTAATATCTTTCAATCTCCATCTTGGATCTATTTAACCGCTGAATATGCACAGATGATTGAGCTGCAGAATTGCAAAGATTTACAACTGATGACATAGGAAAAATGTTCATTTTAGTCTTAAGTGGTCGATCCCTTAGAATGAAAGGATGCACCTTGATTATGGAGACTTGCACTTCAGAACCAGTCTCTAGGTATTTGCTTTACAATGTCTCTCAGTCTTTTCTGTTATGTCCCATTGCCTACCCTGCATAACTCTGTATCTGATTTGCACATAATCAGATAATTCAGTTTGGCAAGTGGGTCCTGTTAAAGAGTTCAGATTAAAATTTATGATAACATTCCGCACAAACCAAGATCAATAGTAATTAAATTGTCCAGTTACTGGGGCTACCCTTCCTTCCCTTCTCTATCTCTACCTCTACTTCTTCTCACATTGCACTCAATAAAACAAACACATTTGGTAACATGACAATTTTAATATTGTTGTAAGTAGATGATAGCCTGGAAAAGTATTTCTATTTCTGCTTCCTTAAATTTTTTAGGATGATCAAAATTTTTACTTATTTTCAAGGAGAACTATTATTAGATGGGTATTAACCAGTTAACAACAGTACATTTTGCACCTTTACCAAGTAAAAGGCAAATGACTACATATCACTAGCCTCAGAGATGGGAGTGACCTCTGGAATGCATCTGGGTGAATGAGAGTGATGACAGCAGTCACCACAAATGTACAAACAATCCTCTGCAGGAACATCAGAGAAGCACAGGAATCATATTTGATGAGATCACTTAGGTAATCCTTTATAATTGAGGTGTGCCATTGCCCAAAATGCTTGCAAACAACAAGCTGCTGTTTTAGAGATCCAAGTATAAATGTGATTTGTTTGCACTGGGATATATCTAAAAGGAGAAAGTCAAATATTTCTTTTTTTCCACCACTCCATGTATACTGAAAAATATGTGCACTATTGATTTCTGTATTTGAAGAGGATCTGGTGATCAGCATCCACTTGAGCTGTCTGAATCAAATTTTAGGAAAACATTGAAAACTCTTTTACAACCACAGCCTGTTAAGATTATCCTTGGGGAATGAGTTGTATTGTCTTTGCACAATGGAAAGCAATTTAACCTTTATGGAACTGCTCTACTTAAAAATGTAAAACTGATTTCCATACGTAGGGGTTTTGAGTGGGAGGGGACGTCATCTGAACTCAACCCATCTTCAACCACCACACCGATGTCAGGATGCTGTTTTTTGACTATAGCCCAGTGTTTAACACCATCATTCCCACAGTCCTGAACGATAAGCTATGGAACCTGGGCCTCTATACCTTCCTCTGCAATTGGACCTCGACTTCCTAACCAGAAGACCACAATCTGTGTGGATTGCTGATAATATCTCCTCCTCACTGACAATCAACATTGGCACACCTCAGGGGTGTGCGCTTTGCCCACTGCTCTACTCTCTCTGTACCCATGACTGTGTGGATAGATATAGTTCAAATACCATCCACAAATGTGCTGATGACAGCCATTCCTAGCAGAATCTCAAATGGCGATGACAGGGTGTACAGGAATGAGATAAACCGTCTAGTTGATGAGTGTCGCAGCAACAACCTTACTCTCAATGCCAGTAAGATGAAAGAGCTGATTGTAGACCTCAGAAAGAGAAGGACAAGGGAACATGAACCAGTCCTTGTAAAGGATCAGAAGTGGATACAGTAAGCAATATCAAGTCCCTGGGTGTCAAGATCCCCAACATATCAATGAAGCTATAATTAGGAGATTTAGTTTGTCACCCAAATCACTCAAACATGTATAGATGACTCATAGAGAGGATTCTGACAGGCTGCATCACTGTCTGCTTTGTAGATGGGGGTGAGGGGAGGCTACTGTACAGGACCAAAGAAAGCTACGGAAAGTTGTAAAATTATCTGCTCCATCTTGGGTACTAGCCTCCGTAGTATCCAAGACATCTTCAAGGAGCAGTGCCTCAGGAAGGAGACACCCATTAAGGACCCCCATCACCCAGGGCATGCCCTCTTCTCATTGTTACCATCAGGAAGGAGATACAGAAGCCTGAAGCCACATACTCAACTATTCAGGATCAGCTTCTTCCCATCTGTCATTCAATTCCTAAATGGACATTGAACCCATAAGTGTTACCTCACCTTTTTTCTAATACATGTTATTTCTGTTTTTGCACTTTTTTTAAAATCATGCCAGTGATAATAAACCTGATTCTGATTTACTGTACTATAGAATATAAGGACACTAAATCGAAGCATTTCTTTGTAAAATTTAATCTTCTAATTGGTTGTTGAATTTTTCTTCTTTTAAATCAGAGATAATTTAAAACAGAAGGCCAAGCTCCGCATTGGTCACACCTTTTATGAATTCCAGACATTCCAAAGTATTTTCTTATTTTCCATCATCACTACTATAATGTAAAAGCAATGCTGTTTGTTTCAAGTAGCAGCATAATAAAAATCAACACAAAGACGACATTTATGTTAATCTAAAAATGTTAACAAATCAAAAATCCATATATTACCCTTCATGAATTGTATATTTCCTTGACTCCAAGGATCATCACCTTGTCATGGTGGAGAAACTTGAGAGTTCCTGAGATCCCAAGAGCGAAGGCATCTGGAGTTTAGTCATTTGGTGCTTAGCTCCTGGTAGGGTCACCCGTGGTGATAGGGGCAAGGGGAAGGTTCCAACTAAAGGGCAATCCAAACAAGACCTCAATGGTGGAGTTAGCAGATGATGGCACATTACAATGGCAGTGAAGGTGGAGGAAGTCTTTGATAGTGAATGATCCCCAATCGTCTTGGATTCATACCACTGAATCCTGACCCCAATCTGTGCATGACTTTGTTTAACATGGGGATGGCTGCTTGTGCATCAGCCTCCCCTAAATAAACAAATTCCCACACAGGTGTTCTCCAGTGTTAGGAATATGTCCTCACATCCTGGATATGGGGATTGGCCTCTACAGCCACCTGAAGACCCACCAATAGACAACCTCTTAGGAGATCATATGCAACTCAAGTGATCGCACAAAAAAAATCATTGGAAGTGAGCAGTACAATCATAAATTCTGAGAATTGGTTTTATTTCTTTTGATCAATGACATGCTATCAGCAGACTAACAGAATGGGAAGATCTGCTCGTGTACTTAGCACATTATTACATACCACATCTGCCACCTCCTTATCTGCTCCACTAGTATCAATCACACTACCTCTAGCAAATAGTCAGATTGTGTACCACAAGAACAAAATCTGCAAATGCTGGAAATCCATGCGTCGGACACAAAATGCTGGACAGGTAGCATCTATGGAAAAAGCAAACCAAAGGGTTTTGGGCTGAGACACTTCATCAGGATTTACTGGATGATGTAATTTGATTCCAGTCTGTTCTCCAGAAAGACACTTCCAGTTCTTCCCCCCTCCCCCAAAAGTGTACTCTGTCTTTGCCATATCCCAGTCTGAAATCTCTTCCCCCCCACCGCACACTACAATTTCCACAATGTTCCCATTATCCTTTTGGTGTTCTTTCTTAGCAATATGAAGTTAACTATCTTTGACTTACCTCCCGTTCATCAGCTTTGAATCACTCACTTGCCTCAGCAATAATAGAGTTCACCTTGTTCTCATCTTCCAATGCACCAGATTCAGTGACACAGAGGGTGGCAGGAACTAAAAAGCCAGGAAGTAAGTCATTCCTGTGCAATAGCCAGCCTGTGGCTTTCTCTTGTCATCACCATTTTTTGGCTCACCAATTGTTATTGCTGTTTATCAGTTTGTGCTTGATTGTTGCCTGTGTCTTGGGGCATGGGACATTATCCAAGGAACTGTGTGGGACAGAGCAGTTATTACACAACAACCCCTCACCTCTCCTGGGAGGAAAAGTCACTGACTAAACAGCTGAAGATGGACTGACACATGTCCAAAAGAAGTTTTGAGTTTCAGTCTATCTCTACTTCATATCCTTTCATAACAGTTAGTTTCATTGAAACCAAAATTATTGCTAGATTTGAAAACAATGTATAATAGATATGCATTTATCTCAGTTAAATGGGGGAAGGGGGCAGGGGCATTGGATTGCAAATGATTGCACCATTTCCTCAGTTGGGTCTGACCCTTTAACTTCCCACTGTGTCTTGTGTATTATACTCTATTGATAGAACCACAAAACACTAAAACACAGAAAACAGGCCATTCGGCCCTTCTAGTCTGTGCCAACACTTATTCCACTAGTCCCATTGACCTGCACCCAGTCCATAACCCTCCAGACCTCTCCCATCCACATATCTATCCAATTTATTCTTAAAACTTGAGTAAGCCCGCATTTACCATGTCAGATGGCAGCTCGTTCCACACTCCCACCACTCTGAGTGAAGTTCCCCCCAATGTTCCCCCTAAACTTTCCCCTTTCACCCTAAAGCCATGTTCTCTCGTATTTATCTCTCCTAATCTAAGCAGAAATAGCCTACTTGCATTTACTCTGTCTATACCCCTCAGTTTTGTAAACCTCTATCAAATCCCCCCTCATTCTTCTATGCTCCAAGGAATAAAGTCCTAACTGTTCAATCTTTCCCTGTAACTCAACTGAAGACTCAGCAACATCCTAGTAAATCTTCTCTGCACTCTTTCAATCTTACTGATATCCTTCCTATAGTTAGGTGACCAGAACTGTGCACAATACTCCAAATTTGGCCTCAATATCTTATACAACCTCACCATAACATCCCAACTCCTATACTCAATACTTTGATTTATGAATGCCAGGATGCCAAAAACCTTCTTTACAACCCTGTCTACCTGTGACGCCACTTTCAGGGAATTATGTATCTGAACTCCCAGATCCCTTTACTCCTCTGCACTCCTCAGTGCCCTTTGTCCTTCCAAAATGCAGCACCTCACTTGTCTGCATTAAATTCCATCTGCCATTTTCTGGCCCATTTTTCCAGTTGGTCCAGATCCCTCTGCAAGCTTTGAAACCTTCCTCGCTGTCCAGAACACCTCCAATCTTTCTATCAGCAAACTTGCTGATCCAATTTACCATATCATCTAGATCATTGATATAGACAAACAGTTGTCCCAGCACAGATCCGAGGCACACCACTAGTCACAGGCCTCCCGTTTGAGAAGCAATCATCCACTACCACTGTCTTCTCCCACACAGAGAATTTCAAATCCAGTTTACAACCTCTCCATGGATACCTAGCGTCTGAAACTTCTGAACTAACCTCCCATGTGGGACCTTGTCAAATGCCTTACTAAAGACAATGTATACAACATCCACAGTCTTTCCTTCATCTACTTTCTTGGTAACCTCCTTGAAAAACTCTACAAGATTTGTTAAATACAATCTACCACACACAATGCCATGCTGACTATCCTTAATCAGCCCTTGGCTGTCCAAGTACTTGTATATCCGATCTTTCAGAACACCTTCCAATAGTTTACCTATTACTGATGTCAGGCTCACCAGCCTGCAATTACCTGGTTTACGTTTGGAGCCTTTATTTAAAAAATGGAACCTGAGCTACCTTCCAATCCTCTGGCACTGCACCCATGACTAAGGACATTTTAAATATTTCTGCCAGGGCCCCTGCAATTTCTACACTATTCTTTCAAGGTCTGAGGAAATATCATGTCAGGCCCAGGGGATTTATCTACCTTTAGTCACTGTAAGGTAGCAAGCACCTTCTCCTCTTTAATCTCTATATGTTCCATGACACTACTGCTTGTTTCCCTTCCTTCCATATACACTATGCCAGTTTCTTGAGTAAATACTGATGCATAAAAAACTGTTTAAGATCTTCCCCATCTCGTGAGGCTCCACACATTGACAACCACTCTGATCTTCTAGGGGACCAATTCTGTCCCTTACTATCCTTTTACTCTTAATATACTTGTAGAAACCCTTTGGGTTCACCTTCACATTATCTGCCAAAGCAACCTCATTGTCTTCTTTTTCCCTTCCTGATTTCCTTCTTTAGTATTTACTTACATTTTCTATACTCTTCAAGTACCTCATTTGTTCCTTGTTGCCTATACCTGCTATAAACCTCTCTCGTTTCTTAACGAGATCACCGATATCCCTTGAAAACCAAGGTTCACTATGCCTGTTAACTTTGCCTTTAATCTTGGCAGGAACATGCAAACTCTGCACTCTCAAAATTTCACCTTTGAAGGCCTTCCACTTACTGAACACATCCTTGCCAGAAAACAACTTATCCCAATCCACTCTTCCTAGATCCTTTCTCATTTCCACAAAATTGGCCCTTTTCTAATTTAGAACCTCAACACAAGGACCAGACCTAACCTTATCCAAAATTAACTTGAAACTAATGACATTATGGTCACTGGACGCAAAATGTTCGCCTACACACACTTCTGACACCTGACCTGTCTGGTTCCCTAATAGGAGATCAAGTGTTGCATCCTCTCTCATAGGTACCTCTATGTATTGATTTAGAAAACTTTCCTGAACACATTTGACAAACTCCAAGCCATCTAGCCCTTTCACAGGGTGGGAGTCCTAGTCAATATATGGAAGGTTAAAAATTCCCCTACTATTACAACTTTGTTTCTTACATCGGTCTGCTATCTCTCTACAGATTTTCTCCTCCAATTCTCTGACTATTGGGCAATTTATAATACACCCCTATTAGTGTGGTCACACCTTTCCCGTTCCTCAGCTCCACCCATATGGAGTCTGTAGACAAGCCCTCTGAGCTGTCCTGTCTACACACAGATGTGATATTTTCCCTGACTAGTAATGCCACTCCTCTCCCTTTCATCCCTCCCCCTCTATCACATTTGAAGCAGAACCCCAGAACATTAAGCTACCAGTCCTGCCCTTCCTGCAACCAAGTCTCACTAATAGCAATAATGTCATAATCCCAATCCATGCCCTAAACTCTTTTGCCTTAACTACAATACTCCTTGCATTGAAATAGATGCACCTAAGATTTCTATCACAAACAAACCTCTGATCTTTCTATACTTGCAGTTGTCACATGACCTTTATCCTCCTCCACCTCACTATCTGCTCTAACACTCCAGTTCCCCTCCCCCTGAAAATCTAGTTTAAACCCCCCAGAGCAGCACTAGCTAACCTACCCACAAGGATGTTAGTCCCCCTCCAGTTCAGGTGCAAACCATCCCATCAGAACAGGTCCCACCTTCCCTGGAAGGAAGCCCAGTTGTCCAGAAACATGAAGCCCTCCCTCCTGCACCATCTCCTCAGCCACATATTTAGCTGCATTATCTTCCTATTTCTATTTCTTCCATTATCTATTTCACTAGCATATAGCACAGGTAGCAATCCTGAGATTGCAACCCTGGAGGTCCTGTCCTTCAACTTTGCATCTAACTCCCTAAGTTCTTTGCAGGACCTCCTTCTCCTTCCTATCCACATCATTAGTCCCTACATGGACCATGACATCTGGCTGCTCACCCTCCCTCCTGAGAATACCAAGAACTCAATCCAAGATATCAAAGACCCTGGCACTAGGGAGGCAACAGCCCATGTGGGATTCTCAATCTCTCCCACAGAACCTCTTCTATGTCCCCCTAACTATCAAATCCCCTATCACTACTGCTCTCCTCTTTTCCCTCCGTCCTTTGAGCTGAGGGTCCTGTCTCAGTGCCAGAGACACAACCACTACAACTTGTCCCTGGTAGATCATCCCCACCAACAGTATCCAAAACAGTATACTTATTGTTGATAGGAACAGCCACAGGGGTGCTCTGCTCTTCCTGTCTATTCCCCTTCCTTCTCCTGACAGTCACCCAGCAACCTGTCTCCTGACTTTTATGGGTGACTATCTCCCTGTAACTCCTGTCTATTTCTACCTCTGCCTCACAAATGATCCGAAGTTCATCCTGCTCCAGTTCTCTAACTCAGTTTGTCAGGAGCTGCAGCTGGATGCTCCTTTTACAGGTGTAGTCATCAGGGACAATTGTGCTGTCCCTGACTTCCCACATACTGCATACAGAGCACTCAACTGCCCTAACTGCTGCCTTCATTACCTACTCCTGAGTTAATTAAATTAATTAAAGGCCCCAGCCCCTCCCTCTCTCTCTCTCGTTTTGCGGCGGTTGGCACCCAGCTTAATGCTGCATTACCGCCACCTTCTGCTCCGGAGTATGCGATAGACTCACATTCTAAATCCCTTCACCCAATCGCACACACGCACACGTACCCTAACCTACACTTTATCCTCCCATCTTTGGCCATCCTAGTACCCTATTCCTGTTTATCCATCATATCCTTTAAAAAACCCCTATACTCCTTAAGAAAGCTAAAAATACCCTAACCTGTGCCCTCTCACCCATGCCCAGCAACCCTTTTAATGTGAATTCCTGCACCCCCAATTCCCTTAGATTAATTCTCATCATCTCTCTCTGTATCCCATACTTCCTGCAACTCAGAACTACTATTAATCACTCCTGCAATAAATGTTACTAGAGCTTTTTTCCTACATAAATCCTGTCATTTGTTCTTTGCTGCATCTCTCGCATCCCTATTGCTCCCTGTTCATTAGGAGCATTATTCTGTTCTCTTGACATTCTTACAGCTTTTGCATAAGTGATCTTTCTTTTCACTCTTATTTCTTGAATTTTGTTCTCCCGTTTCATAACCTCACACCCACTATACACCACATTATGAGCTCCTCCACAATTACAGCATTTTGGTTGCACTCTTGTTCCACACTTTCCATACTCATGATCACCCCCACATCTAGCACATCTCCTCTGCCTTTTACAGTTTTTAACTATGTGTCCAAACCTTTGACAATTATAGCACCTCAATGGCTTTGGCACATACACTCTTACTGGGTAACTCATGAAACCCAGGAACACCTTCCTTGGCACTCTTTCTTCTTCAAATTCAATCAATACTGTTTCACTTTCCTTTTTCATTCCCTCCTTTGTTGTTTTCAATCTTAGAACATTAATTACTTTTCCCCCTTTGATATTCCTCTTTAACTCCTCCATGTTTATACTTATTGGTACACCCGTGATCACTCCTTTACAACCACCATTCCGAGCTTCCACCCTCCCTGTATATTCCACCTTGCATTTTCCTATCTCTTTTAGCTTAAGTGCTTTCTCAAGTTGTTCCTCATTCACACATCTTACCAATAGATTGCCATCATTAAGGACTTTTGCAAATACTATTTCCCCTATCTTATTTGCCAGAGTTGTTGTTAGCACAAACGGGTTAATTTTCTTCATGTGTCCTTGCGCCTTCTCATTAAACCTAATTATGACAACACCTCCTCTCTGAACTTGTTCATCTTCCTCACTTTCAGAACTCTCTCCACTGTCATTTCTTATTCTTTTATTCCCTGTCTCAGTTTTCATTCATCCATCCCCTCACTATCTCCTTATTCCCTTTATTTCTCCCTTCACAATAATCCATTTCTCCCCAGCTTCATCTTCCTCTATGGATGGTGCATACCTTGTGGGGTGACATGGTAGTGTACTAGTTAGTGTAATGCTATTACAGCATCAGCAACCCAGGTTCGATTCCCACCACTGTCTGTAAGCAGCTTGGATGTTTTCCCTGTGACCGTCTGGGTTTCCTCTGTGTGCTCAGGTTTCCTCCCACAGTCCAAACATGTAAGGGTTAATAGCTTTATTGGACTCATAAGTTTAATCAAGCAGTGCAGGCTCATCGGGCCAGAAGAATCTGTTACCACGCTGCGTATCTAATTAAAATAGAATAGAAAAGAAACTAATCTCATAGTTTTTGCTAGTCATTTAAAATAAAATAGGAAAGAAATTAATCCAATAGAGTTTCTGCTAGTGATCAGTAAATTTATCTGACAAGAGAAGGGAAATCATTAATGGACTGGATGTATCCCAACATTCTATCTGTCTACAAAAGATAGGAAAGTAAAGTAGACACTAGAAATGACAGGTCCATTCATCACACCTTGTTTATACACAATGAAGCCTTGAGAAGGAGTATGGTCTTGATATAGCAGCAAAACCCTGCTGGAGCTGCTTAAAAACACAGTGCAGCATGAGAGATTTATTTTGATCAAGGAGTGAAAGCAGGTAAGAGAGATACGAGTTTCGTTCACTGCACTGAAGTTATGAGTATCTGCTACTGTTTGTGGTCATGGTGAATATTTAAATCTCTTAGACCATAAGATCATAAGACCATAAAACTTAGGAGCAGAATTAGGCCATTCGGCCCATCAGGTCTGCTCCACCATTTCATCATGGCTGAATCCTATTCTCCTGCCTTCTCCCTGTAACCTTTCATGCCCTGACTAATCAACCTCTCCCTTAAAACATCTGGCATCCACTGCCGCCTGAGGCAACAAATTCCACAGATTTGCTGCCCTCCGGCTAAAGAAATTCCTCATCATCCCCATTCTAAATGGATGTCTATCTATTTGTAGGCTATGCCCTCTGATCCTAGACTCTTCCATCATTGGAAAGATCTCTCTACAACCCTTCTATCTAAGCCTTTCAATATTCAATAGGTTTTAATGAGATCCCCCATTCTTCAATTCCGGCAAGTAAAGGCCCAGAGCTATCAATCACTCCTCAAAGATAAGCTTTTCATTCTTGAAATCATTCTTGTAAACCTCCTCTGAAACTTCTCCAATGTCAGCACTTACTTTCTTAAATAAGGAGCCCAAAGCTGCTCACAATACTCCAAGTGAGACTTCACCAGTGCCTTACAAAGCCTGAGCAACACATCTTTGCTTTTATATTCTCAAAATGAATGCTAACATTGCATTTGTCTTCCTCACCAATGATTGAACCTGCATATTAACCTTTAGGGAATCCTGCATGAGGAATCCCAAACCCTCAAGCATTAACGCCCATTGTTTTCTCTTCTCAATCTCAGATTTTACCTTTGCCGTGTTTCATTAAGCTATCAATTATCTATTCCCTTTCTACCCTGTCTATTAAAATATTAAAGTATTTCATTATTAACATTTGCCTGATAGCAAAATTTGTAGATAGATACCTGGAACAAAAGTTATAGAATCCCTTAAAACAACACCAAAGATTTTTCTTATTATATCAGTGAAATTAAAATTTGAATTTCTTCTAATGAGATTTACAGGAAGATCACAAACAAAAGAAAATCTGCAGATGCTGGAAATCCAAGCAGCACACACAAAATGCTGGAGGAACTCAGCAGGCCAGGCAGCATCTATTGAAAAGAGTACAGTTGATGTTTCAGGCTGAGACCCTTCATCAGGACTGGAATGTCGACTGTGGTCTTTTCCAAAGATGCTGCCTGGCCTGCTGAGTTCCTCCAGGATTTTGTGTGTGTTGTTTACAGGAAGATATTTCCTACTCGGCATTGGTGCCTGCCACACCTCCAACACTGCCATTAGGTCAGCTGCAGGGTCATCAGCCAGGGACCATCACTCATTGATGTTTCACTCCATAGGCCTGGTACATCTCCTGGTGACGGAGCAGTCGCAGGGTCATCTCCCTGCAGCTTCCAATAGGGTTAGTCGGTTCCCCATTTTCTGACTTCCTTCCTCAGCCCTTTCCTGGTGGCCCTCCTGAGCCTCGGTCCAGTCACCGCCATATCACGGAGTACCCTTGGCGTCGATGCACTGACGAAGCCGTGGCATCCGACCTCCACAAGGCAGATGATGGTCCTCCAGCAAGCTTCCTTACGCTCAGCTGCCAGGTCCCTTCCATTCGTGGGCAGCCTCCACTCCTTTCTTCTATGGGATGGTTAACTTAATGAGGAGGACTGACTTGGCAGCCATGGACTACAGTACTACGTCTGAGCAGAGAGATGTGGTGGTAATTTCCATGCGGAAATGTAGCTGTCTTCCGAGGTCTATCCTCATTTTCCACTCCTTGCCTAGAGGAGCTCTTACTAGCCTTCACAAATGGGATGAGTTGTCATCCATAGAACATAGAACATATACATACAGCACATTACAGGCCCTTCGGTCCACAATGTTGTGCCAACCATGTTGCCTACTCTAGAAGCTGCCTACTGGCTGTTGATGAGGGAATTTTCCATGTTTTCAGGGGGCACATCACCTTTGGTACCGTGTGAACTAGTAGCACAAACTTTACAGTTTCTAGGTAGGTGGCTCTGATCGCTTCTGGCCAGGCCCTCTGCGAGCTGTTTTTGTGCTACTTTTCCCGTCTGCCTGTCAAAGAGCTCGTAGTGTACTGCCTCCCAAGACTTTGGATGGGCTACCTGGCCAACAAAGGGATTTCCTCGCCCCTTACAACAAAGGTGCTGTTGTCACTTCTGATCCCTTTATGGAGGGATAAGCTGGCAACATGGCGCGCTTGATCTTCATCCTTGCTCAGGTCACTAGCTCGTCCAGCCTCTTCAGCATCCTTCTTATTCATGCAACATCTGCAGGATGCTTGTAACATCATCCATGTAGCTTCTCAGTGGAGGAAGCCTCTGTCCTGACTGTAGCTTTACCCCTCCAACCGCCTGCCTTGTTCCAATAAGGATGACTTCAAATCTCACACTATTCTTCTTGGACACTGGAATAATTGTTGACTTCAAAGGCTGCCACAAACAGTCAAGTCAAGTTAAGTTTATTGTCATTTTGACCATAAACTGCTGGTACAGTACATAGTAAAAACAAAACAATGTTCTCTACTGCGCCTATTGTCTTGTTTATTTATTATTGTACTGCCCTGCACTGTTTTCTGCACTTTATGTAGTCCTGTGCAGGATGGGGGAAATGGAACACCACATTGCATTGCCTGCTTTGAGCTGTTGCCAGCCATTGCAAAGTCTCATAAAGAGAAGCCCGTTGGGAGGTCACTGAAGTAATCAAAAACCAGGCCTCTGATGCAATCAGGAACGTAAAAGAACTTGAAGTTGATGAGCTAGTGAGGCACAGGACCACAGGCATTTGCAAGATCCAGCCACACATCGTGTAGGTCACCTTTCTCACACTTGGCTCATTTGATCTGGTCCCATGTCAATGATACATGCTCTACACATCCCAGGAAGCCTGAAACTCTTGCCTTCTGGCAGCTGGTGTCAATGTATCCTTTGCCCATGAGGTAGCCGGTCATCCCTTCAGCTACAGCCACAGCAAGGAAGAAGATATTCCCCTCGATGTTCAGCAACTGAACTAGTTGATGGAACGGAGTTCTGCTCTTTGGGGTTGAACACCACCCCAGTTCTAGTAATTTGTTTATATCATATCCCTTTTTACTGTATGGTTAAGGAAGACAGATGAAAAAAAATTGATAATCAAATAAAAAAGCACTTACAAGATGTCAGCACTGGAAGAAAGGTCAACACTTACTTCCCATCTCTAACTAGCCTACAGAAAGTAAAGTGTAGGGAGGTACAACTTTTGCTCTAGGATCTGTATAATTCTGGTGTGTCTAACATGCTTTTTGTATTAAAAGTTGTTTGAATTTTGAGCTTCTTAGCACCATGTAGCTTGGAATTATGACTCTGCAGTGAAATATTTCAGGGCCATACTTAATTCCACAATTATACAACGTTGATAAGTCTCCAAGAGAAATCTGGGCTACTTTGACATAAACAATAGTCACTCTTTTTAGAAATGGAAGAGGAGTTCAAAACTATCTTCATATGGAAATAAATTATATGGTTAGCTATAATCGACTTAGAGGGAGATAGTTAACAGCAATTGAAATCAGAACTACATCATGTGACAAATCACCTGGAGTACTGAGCAGAGTGTTATTTATCCTGGTTTATCACTAAGATGGAAAGAGTGCAAAGAAGATTTTTGAGGATGCTGCCGATGATCAAGATGGTGAGTTGAAGGACAGGCTAGGACTTGATAGGAATAATGCCATCAGAACATAAGACACAGCAACAGAATTAAGCCATTCAGCCCATCAAGTCTGCTCTGCTATTCCATCATGGCTGATCCCGGATCCCACTTAACCCCATACACCTACCTTCTCGCCCTGACTGATCAGGAAGCTATCAACTTCTGCCTTGAAAATACCACAGACTTGGCCTCCACCACAGTCTGTGGCTGAGTATTCCACAGATTCACTACTCTCTGGCTAAAAAAATCCTCCTCTGTTTGAAAAGGTCGGCCCTCAATTTTGAGGCTATGCCCTCTAGTTCTGGAAACCCCCACCAGAGGAAATATCCTCTCCACATCCACCCTATCTAGCCCTTTCAACATTCAGTAGGTTTTAAAGAGATCCCCCACATTCTTCTAAATTCTAGTGAGTACAGGCCCAAAGCTGCCAAATGCATGTCATATGTTAACCCCTTCAATCCTGGAATCAACCTTGTGAACCTCCTCTGGACTCTCTCCAATGAGAACACATCCTTTTCTGAGATATGGGTCCCAAACCTGTTGATAATACTCCAAGGGTGGCCCGACTAGTGTCTTATAAAGGCTCAGCATTATCTCCTTGCTTTTATATTCTATTCCCCTTGAAATAAATGCCAACATTGCATTTGCCTTCTTTACCACAGACTCAACCTATGAACTAACCTTCTGGGAGTCTTGCATGAGGACTACTAAGCCTCTCTGCACCTCTGATGTTTGCACCTTCTCCTCATTTAAATAATAGATAATACTGACCCCCGAGGAACACCACTAGTCACCCTTTCTTTAGCCTTCCTCCCTTCTGAAGGAGTGGAGTGGCATTTACAATCTTCCTGTCCTCTGGGACCATGCCAGAATCAAGTGATTCTTGAAGGATCATGGTCAATGTATCCATTACTTCTTCAGCAACCTCTCTCAGGACTCTATGATGTAGTCCACATAGCCCAGGTGACTTATCCACCTTAAGATCTTTGAGTTTACCTAACACTTTTTCCTTTGTAATAGCAATGGCACTCATTCCTGCTTCCTGATGCTCATGGACCTCTAGCATACTGCTGGTGTCTTTCACAGTGAAGAAAGATGCAAAGTACCCATTAAGGCCATTTCTTTGTCCCCCATTACTACCTCAACAGCATCATTTTCCAGTGGTCCAATATCAACTCTCAATTCCCGTTTACTCTTCATATAACTGAAAAAACTTCTGGTATCTTACTTTATATTATTGGCTAGTCTGGCCTCATATTTCATCTTTTCCCTTCTTATAGCTTTTTCAGTTGCTTTTTTTTGGATTTTAAAAGTTTCCCAATCATCCAACTTCCCACTCACTTTTGCTACCTTATGTGCCCTTTTCTTGCCTTTTATGCAGTCCTTAACTTCCTTTGCCAGCCACGGTTGCTAAATCCTGCCATTTGAGAACTTCTTCCTCTGAGGGACATATCTATCCTGTGCCTTGTGAATTATTCCCAGAAAGTTTAGCCATCTCTGCTCTACCATAACCCCTGCCAGTATCCTCTTTCAACCCACCTGGGGAAGTTCCTCTCTCAAGCCTCTGAAATTCCCCTTATTCCATTGCGATATTGATACATGTAAGCTGGCAAAGGAACTGGTGAAGCAAGTAGAATAACAACATCTGGACACGTACATGGATAGGAAAGGATACTGACCAAATATCAGCAAATGGGACTAACTTCAAGGAGCCTCTTGGTTGACGTGGTCTGTTTCAGTGCGATGTTGCTTTTGACTCTATGACTCTGATAATTCAGAATCTCATTATTTTTTGATAATGACTAGTCATTCAGTGTGTACAGATTGGATTTGTGGTACTTGATAAAAGAAAATTCTATGGCACTGGCCTACAAGGTCTTTTAAAAATAGCAAGCATTCAAGGTAACACTTATTAAGTACTGTGAATTAATTTGCTTCTTTTGAGATTGGTTACAAAAGCTAATTTTAAGGCCCTAATTTTAAAACATATAAATCTGAAATCTTCAAAAATAATATATTTACTGCTCTGAGTTGACATATAGATTTATTGATTCATAACAGTTCTCATCTTTCACCATAAACACATTTTCTTTGGAACAAAATAAACTATTTCCTCTGGTCTAACTTTCAAAATATAATTTAATGCATGCAGTCATTCAGATATGAGAACATTTTATCTTTGTTAAATGTTCCTGCGATTTAGAAGGTATTTTAAGTATATGAAAATAATTGCTTCCTCTTCAAAAAGTCTTCCTGTGGATAATCATTTTTGAAACTACTTACAAATCATTCATTTATATTCCACAGACCACTGACAAGAAACAGCAATCAATGGTTGCTTAAAATGTTACATCCTTGTGCCTTCAAAGAAACAAGCTTATTAGACCATACTTTTTCTTTTGTCTTAATGAAACATGAACACAAAATTTTATATATATAGTAATTAAAAATTTTATTTGATGAAACCAAATATCACTAGCACTTTAGGGTTTATTTTAGTTTGTTTGTGTCATTTATACTGGTAAAGTAAGGACCAAAAATTGTTAAATTACCTGATTTTATGGTATTTCAAGCTGAATAAGATTAGGTATTGTCCAGGATTCAATAAGTAAGCACAAGGATTTTGAAAGAGAGCTGGATCAACAGTTTAATGAAATGGAAGTTATCTCAATATGTGAATTGTTACACTGATTATTTGCGGTTTGTTTTAAAACAGGGTAGTGCAATTGTTAGAAATTGTAAATTATCAGTCATTTATTTGTAATGTAAGTTGGTGCCATACAACGCAAATACAAGAATATAAGTGCTGCAATAAAATGCAATTTATCTAAAAGAATATCCCAAAAGATCAGTTGTTAAGTTGGCCTGACATAATACCTAAAGCTACAGCAGCAATCAATTGCTACAGGTATTTTTATTAAGTAGGAAATTACAGCAAATAATTTCCTCCATTTCCAACCATGGCAAAGACAGAGAAGTAACTAGAAATGATATTTTAAACAACTCCTCTACTATCAAGATGAAGCCACACTCAGTTTGGAGGAATAACACCTTATGTACCGGCTGAGTAGCCTCCAACCTGATGGCATGAACATTGACTTCTCTAACTTCCATTAATGACCCTCCTCCCCTTCTTACCCCATCCCTGACATATTTAATTGTTTGTTTTTTTTCTCTCTCTCTGCCTGTTCTCCATCTCCCTCTGGTGCTCTCCTCCCCCTTTCTTTCTCCTGAGGCCTCCCGTCCCATGATCCTTTCCCTTCTCCAGCTCTGTATCACGTTCGCCAATCACCTTTCCAGCTCTTAGCTTCATCCCACCCCCTCCAGTCTTCTCCTATCATTTCGCATTTCCCCCTCCCCCCTCCTACTTTCAAATCTCTTACTATCTTTCCCTTCAGTTAGTCCTGACGAAGGGTCTCGGCCTGAAACGTCAACTGTGCTTCTCCCTATAGATGCTGCCTGGCCTGCTGCGTTCCACCAGCATTTTGTGTGTGTTGTTTGAATTTCCAGCATCTGCAAGTTTCCTCGTGTTTGCTTTTTAAACAATTTCAGCTGGTTTTGATTAAAAGATAAAGTTCATTGAAATATAAAACTGCAGATGCTGAAAATCTGAAATGAAAGCAATTTAAAAAATGCTGGTAAGAAAAACAGTTAATACTTCCAGCCAGAAGCACTTTGATAGACGCTTCCATTTCTGCTGAATGTGCCCATCATTTTTCTTTTTTATTGTGTATCAGAAATAATATTTGTTCAGACAACCAGGACATCTCCCCTTCCTTCCCTCTGGGAAATGGAGAGGAACCAATATCCTTGCCGGGGGATTTGCTGGTGCTTCTCAGAAAAGTTTAACCTTGTGAAGCAGGGGCTGTTATCCAGATTGACAGTGTAGTGGGGTGATTCGTATGTAGAAAATAATACAGATAAATCCAGATCTCTGTCTTCCTTTTTCCTCTTAAAGCAAAGTCCTAGACATTTCTCCAGTGTGGTGTCCGAAGATCTTTTAGTGTCGCTGATTGTGAGGGCAAATAAAGGTAGAGCTATCAACAAAACATCATTTATAGAACGCAATAAACCCTTAAATAAACAGCAGTGGCTATTTCAACAATGTATCAGAATCATACATGAATACTTAAAGACACCCTTCCACCAAAAGTGGGCCAACAACTCAGCTAAAGACCAGGCAGTGAGCTCCCTGCAGCTGAGAGACATCATCGGCAACCTATGCCTTGGACGGCAAGGCCTCGGTTCTGCACACTTCCATTGATGGAGGAGTGCAAGTGTGTGGGATAGTTGTGACGTGGTCCAGGCAGTTGTACAGAACCATGAGGACTAAAGGTGGTTATCAAAGGCAGTGGAGTTGGGATCACAGGGTGCCTGGACAAAGTGGGATCTTCCCAAGCACAAGATCACTTGAGCAAAGCTTTGGAAACTTGAGCCCTTATGCATTTCTTTCCTTTTGCAGTCCATGTATGACACTCTCCCTGCACTATCACAGCTGCACAATGGAGGCTGAGAGAGGACCCTAACTGCAAGCTTTGTGGTCAGTGGGGTCCACTGGCATGCATACGCTCAGGATGTAAAACAGCGTTAATACAAAGACAGTATAGGTGGTGCCATGACAAGGCCCTGCTGTCCCTTGCTGATACACTGGAGTGGAAGAGGTGTAAAAAGAGACCAGCTGACAGAGAGGCAAACAGGGCAGTTACTTCCATCAAGGAGAGGGCCACGCCAGTCATAACAAAGAGGCCAAAATCCAATCTGCTGCAAACTGCCAATTCATGGGAGATGAGGGTCAATGTGGGGAGGAAGCTGCAGTTCCCAGAGGTGGTGAGAAACACACTTCAACCAGACATTGTACTGTGGTACACCAAAGACAAGAAAACCATCCTGGTGGAGCTCACAGTACCATGGGAGGAAGGATGCAAGGAGGCTCACGAGAGGAAGGCCCTGAAGTACCAGTCCTTAGTTCAGGACTTGCAGGGACAAAGGATGGCAGACATGGCTATTCCCCATGGAGATCAACTGCAGAGGATTCCTGGCATGGTCGGCATGGAGACTGCTGACTGCACTGGGCCTTGATGAAAAGAGCAAGAACCAAGCAGCTCGCAGGATGGGGGAGGAAGCAGAAAGAGCCTCTTGCTGGATGTGTAGCAGGCGAGAGGAGCTGAGCTGCAAGTTAGGAGCAGATGGGCAATGACTTGACCACCTCAGCTGACCCACCAGATCAAGAGTGTAGTGGTTAAGGGTTGAAACACTCTACGAAGATTGGGCAGCACCTAACCACATCTGCCCCTGGCCAAGGCTATGATAAACTCATCAGGGAACTGAAGAGAGCACACTGGTGCATGGTGCAAGCAAAATCACCGAATTCCTTAACAATCCTATTAATTTGAATCTGAGAGGATTTGACCTCTGAACTGAAAGAATGACCTTTGATCAGCACTGAACTGATGCAGACTGAGTTTATGTTGCTTAGTTCTCACTATTCTGATTAGAGCTCACACCCAACTTCTGGGAGGTGAGATTTCTACCACAAAACGAAGGCTGATATTAGCAGTGCTACACAAGGCTTGCAATGAGCTCTCTGGGCTGGTGTGGGAGGAGAGACCATTGTCTCTAAGGTTTTTAAAGCACCTGAATTAATTTAATTGTGGTTTAACAGAAGTCATTTATTGTTCAGAGTTCCTTGTGTTTTTTCTCAATGGACTCACATTTTGTAATGTGGTCTCCTGGTGCCTATTTTGAAAAGCTTGGGTGTTCCATGTTAGTGGTATTATTTAAGTGAATGTCCGATTACTGCTAATCATGGGGTCCTAGTTTTGAGAAAGTAATGTCTCACAGTGTGCTTGGCCAAACCACCAATATTCTGTTGGAATCTGATGAATAAACTTTGGTCGCTATCTCTACATCAGAGACGGCCTTTCCTATGCATTTGATTTCCAACATTGCCAGCGCACATCATGACAGTGCTGACAAGCTGATGCACATCTTGAGATAAGATATTGAGCCTGGAAGGAAATAAATTAGGAAGTCACAGGGAAGCAATTTATGAAGGCTTTCACAAAGGGAGAACAGTACATTAAGGAATGAATACTCAATCAATGTGAAAAACTCAGTTAAGGCACTCTCATCACTGGTATTGCTGGGGGCTGCAAGCTGCACAGATTATTGGGGTCAAAGAAACAAAGTATTCATGAGAGGATATCTGAATCACTCTTCTTCTTGCCAGAGCCAGGATGAGTTCATTTGTCTCACCTTCCATCCTACAGCCTCATATGCAACAAATTCTCTGTCACTTCCAATATCTTAAATGGGGTGCAACTAATAAAAATATTTTCCCCACCCCTTTACTTCCCAGATTTTAGAGGAGACTGTCCCTTCAGTTCATTCTGGTTCATTCCACCAATATCCACTCCTCTACCCTAAGCATGTCCTCTTGCAACCACAGAAGAAGCAACACATATCCATTTCATGTCATCCCTTCCTGCTATCCAGAGCTCCTAAAACCTTTCCAGTTAAAGCAGTGATATATTAGTACTTCTTTCAATTCTGAGAACTGTATCCTCTGCTGAACACCGAGAAGACCAGGCAAGGCTTGTTTGACAGCTTTGCTAAACAGCTCCATTCAGTTGTCAGGCTTGACCTAAAGCTTACAGTTACCCATCACTTTAATTCTCCATTTCTCTTCAATTATGACCTTTCTATTGTCCTTCTTCACTACTCTAATGAAGTTTATTGTAAGGTTGAGGAACCAGCACCTCAAGCTCAAAATTAAAAAGCACCAGTTTAGCTTGAGAACCTCCTGCAGAAAAAGTAAGTTACAAGTGAGGACCAAGGCATCAGGGACCACTGAACAAACTTTACAATCTCTAAAACCTTTCCTTCTCACTGTTGGAATTTAATGAGCGGACACTAATAGTGAAGTGGTTGTAACGTGACATATGCTGGAATATAAATATTCTGTGATACTTAACCTTCAGAAGAAGACAGAATATAAGGTGAGGATGGGTAGCCCTTAAAACAAAGGATATACCAAAAGTATCAAATTGAAATGGTCCAAGATCAGAGAGTCAAATTGCAGAGTTTGTTTGGATAAAGCACAGAAGCAGAAAGTGGCATCGAGCATTGACAGGAGTTATTGCTGTATTTCCTCTGAACAGTATCGGTAAAGTCAAATCTAAACTAGAGAGAAATCATGGGCTGTCTTCGTGTGTATTAAACAGGGAAAGCCAAATTAGAAATTATAGTATGAAAGGTGAATTACAGATGTTACAGGTCTTATTTTGATCTGTATTTTGTGGAGCCAACAGGAAAACAGGTTATTTTAGATCTTGTATTTTGCAATGACATTATGTAAAATTATCTTCCAAGGCTACATAAATTCTAGAATGATTCCCAAAGGCTTGAAGGTAGCAAATATGACCCCACGATAGTAAAGAAGAAAAAGAAAAAAATGCAAACATCGGTCAGCTAGCCTCAAATCAATACATTGGAAAATGGAATCTGTTTAAAAAAAAAGGTAACATTAAAAATCTACTGGAGATTTCTGAGGCAGTAACTGGCAGAATAGCTAAGGGCAAAACAGTGGATGTGGTGTAGCTGGGCTTCCAAAAGACCTCCAAAGACAAGTAATCACCAAGGACAGTACCACAGGTAGATAAAGTGGTTAAGAAGTCATACAGGATATTGGAACAGTCAGATTCTGGTACTATATGAATCCTAAGTTAGGCCATTTCTTAAGTATTGTGCTCAGTTCTAGTTGCCAGATTTTGGGAAATATCTAATTGGAGTGGAGTTGATGCAGAGGAGATTCATCAGAATGTGGCGTGGATGAGATTATGAGGGACAGGTGTAGAGTAGACAATGAGAGACTTTCCGTTGGTGTCTATGACCAGGGTGTACAAGTTTAAGCTGAGGAATTGGAGATTTAGAGGGGATTTGAGGAAATTTTTTTTTCCACTCAGAGTTTGGCTGAAATCTGCAACTCATTGCCTGAGGGATGATGGAGGCAGGTGCGTTCATAACACTGAGAAAATATTTAATAGTGCACTTGAGGTATCATGACTTTGAAGGCTTTGGGTTAAGTGCTGGAAATCAGGATCAGATTAGACAGGTACCTAAAGGCTCACGTGGACATGGTCGGCCAAAATACCTGTTTCTATGTAGTATAACACCTTGACTCTTTGGGAGAGGTTGTAAAAGGGAAAATACTGAAATCTATCAAAGAAAGGCATCATGACAAAGATATTGGAGATTTTTGAGGTTGTGGCTAGTAGAAGAGATAAAGGCAAATTAGTGGATGTGCTATATTTGGGAAATGATAGCCCAAGGTCAAAGAGACTGACAAATGGACAATCAGTCAGTCCAGGGAGACAAGAAGAATCATTATATGAAATATAAAGAAATTACCATTGATGCTAGAATTGTGAAATTAAAAGAAGAATGAGTGCTTTTAGCGTCCATTATCTGGAATGATTAAACTTAATATTAAGTTCAATTCACAAGTTAAAAGGCAACAGTACTTTACAAAAAATGATAAAAGATAAGCTTCAAGGGTACTCAGATTAGTTCTTGCCAAATACTCCAAGGTGCAATAAAATTCCTAGCTTTTGTGAAGCTCACAGAGAAAGCAGTATACATTTAGTCTAACAATCAATATGGAAATGTGTGCAAAACAATAGGATTGTGCAAAGGTTGTAGTGCAATCTGAAGTACTACGAAAAGAAGTGCTGACGTGACAATAACAGAATAACCAAGAGATACAGAGTTAAGAGTCCAAGAACTAAGCTTCTCCTTTAGGAAGTGGACATAGTTTTTATCACATGGAAAATTGAGGTTTGTGGGAAATAAAATCAGAAGATATAGGAACAGAATTAGGCCATTCAGCCCATCAAGTCTACTCCACCATTCCATAGTCCTAGACTCCCCCACTATGAGAAACATCTTCTCCACTTTCACTCTGTCTAGGCCTTTCAATATTCAACAGGTTTCACTGAGATCCCACCTCATTCTTCTAAACTCCAGCAAGCATAGGTCCAGAGCCATCAAACGCTCTCATTCTGGGATCATTCTCCTGACCCTCCTCTGGACCCTCTTCAAAGCCAGCACATTTTCTCTTCAATGAGAGGCCCAAAACTGCTCACAATACTCCAAGTGCGGTTGGACCAATGCCTTATAATGCCTCAGCTTTATATCCTTGCTTTCGCATTCTAGTCAGAATCAGGTTTATTATCACTGGCATGTGTCACGAAATTTGTTAACTTAGCAGCAGCAGTTCAATGCAATACATGATATAGAAGAAAAAACATAATAAAATAATAATAATAATAAATAAGTAGATCAATTACAGTATATGTATATCGAATAGATTAAAGATTGTGCAAAAACAGAAATAATATATATTTAAAAAGTGAGGTTGTGTTCATGCCTTCAATGTCCATTTAGGAATTGAATGGCAGAGGGGAAGAAGCTGTTCCTAAATCACTGAGTGTGTGCCTTCAGGCTTCTGTACCTCCTACCTGATGGTAACAGTGAGAAAAGGGCATGCCCTGGGTGCTGGAGGTCCTTAATGATGAACACCATCTTTCTGAGGCACCGCTCCTTGCAGAAGTCCTGGGTACTTTGTAGGCTAGTACCCAAGATGGAGTTGACTAAAATTACAATTGGCGATAGGCAAATTGCAATGGGTCCAGGTCCTTGCTGAGGCAGGAGTTCAGTCATGACCAATCTCTCAAAGCATTTCATCACTGTAGCTGTGAGTACTACCGGGAGATAGTCACTAAGGTAACTCTCATTATTCCTCTTAGGTACTGGTATAACTGTTGCCTTTTCGAAGCAAGTGGGAACTTCCACCCATGGCAGTGAGAGTTTGAAAATGTCCTTGATTACTCCCGCCAGTTAGTTGGCACAGGTTTTCAGAGCCTTATCAGGTACTCCATCAGGAACTTCCAGCTTGCGAGGGTTCACTCTCTTTAAAGACAGTCTAACATCGGCCTCTGAGACAGAGATCACAGGGCCATCAGGTGCAGCAGGGATCCTCACAGCTGTAATTATATTCTCCCTTTCAAAGCGGGCATAGAAGACGTTGAGTGCATCTGGTAGTGAAGCATCGCTGCCATTCATACTATTGGGTTTCACTTTGTAGGAAGTAACGTCTTGCAAACCATGCCGGAGTTGTAGTACATCCGATGTCGCCTCCAATCTTGTTCGAAATTGTCTCTTCGCCCTTGAAGCAGCCCTCCACAAATCATACCTGGTTTTTTGGCACAGGCCTGGGTCACCAGACTTGAACTGAATTGAACTGACTTTATTTCTTACATCCTTCACATACATGAGGGGTAAAAATCTTTACATTACGTCTCCATCTAAATGTGCAATGTGCAATCATAGTAATTAACAATAATTTATAACAAATAGAACAATCAATGTAATATAGAGTACACTCAAATCAGTGTGAGTTCATCCATCTGATGGCCTGGTGGAAGAAGCTGTCCCGGAGACTGTTGGTCCTGGCCTTCATGCTGCAGTACCGCTTCCCAGATGGTAGCAGCTGGAATAGATTGTGGTTGGAATAGCTTGGGTCCCCGGTGATCCTACGGGCCCTTTTTACACACCTGTCCTTGTAAATGTCCTGAATCATGGGAAGTTTACAACTACAGACGCACTGGGCTGTCCCCACCACTCTCTGCAGAGTCCTGCGATTAAGGGAGGTACATTTCCCATACCAGGCTGTGATGCAGCCAGTCAGGATGTTCTCAATTGTGCCCCTGTAGAAAGTTCTTGGGATTTGAGGGCCCATGCCAAACTTCCTCAACCGTCCGAGGTGAAAGAGGCGCTTTGTGTCTTTTTCACACACAGCTGGTGTGTACAGACCACATGATGTCCTCAGTGATGTGGATGCCGAGGAACTTGAAGCTGTTTACCCTCTAAACCCCAAATCCATTGATGTCAATAGGGGTTAGCCTGTCTCCATTCCTCCTGTAGTTCACAACCAGCTCCTTTGTTTTTGCAACATTGAGGTAGAGGTTGTTTTCTTGACACAAATCCAGCCTTCAGCAGACAATGTACCTCCTGGTTCATCCACGGCTTTTGGCTTGGGAATGCACAGTAAGTCTTTGTAGGCACACACTCATCCACACAGGTTTTAATGAAGTCGGGAACAACTGCAGCATTCTCATCCCGGTTCGAAGATGAATCCCTGAATACAGTCCAGTCCACCAATTCAAAGCAGTCCTGTAGGTGCTCCTGTGCTTCCCTTGTCCAAATCTTCTTGGTCCTCACTGCTGGTGCTGCAGTCTTCAGTCTCTGCCTATACTCAGAGAGTAGAAGTACAGCCAGGTGATCAGACTTACTGAAGTGAGGGTGTGGAACAGCACGGTAGGCTGTCAAAATGAATGTTAACATTGCATTTGCCTTCCTTACGATCAACTCAACAAGCAACTTAACTTTAGAGAATCCTACATGAAGACTCACAAGTCCATTTGCAACTCTGATTTTTGAATTTTCTTCCCATTTAGAAAATAGTCCACACTTTTATTCCTTGTGTTAAAATGCACTTTGCTACAATATATTCCATCTGCCACTTTTTTACCCATTCCCCTTTCTGCCTAAGTCCCTCTGCAGACAACCTGCTTTCTCAACACTACTTACCCCTCCACCTATCTTCATAGCATTTGAAAATTTGACCACAAAGCTATCAATTCCTTTAGCCAAATCATTGACATATAATGTGAAAAGAAGCGGCCCAACACCAACCCCTGTGGCTCAATACTAGTTACCAGCAGCTAACCAGAAAAGACCCCTTTTATTCCCACTCTTTGCCTCCTGCCAGTCAGCCAGTCTTCTATTCATGTTAGTACCTCTCCTGTAATGCCGTGGTCTCTTATCTTGTTAAGCAGCCTCAGGTGCGACTCCTTGTCAAAAGCCTTCTGAAAATCCAAATCAACAACATCCACTGACTCTCCTTTGTCTATTCTGACTATTATTTCCTCAAAGAATTCCAACAGATTTGTCAGGCAAGATTTCCCGTTTAGAAAACTGTGCTGACTATGGCCTATTTTACCGAGTGCCTCCAAGTTCTCTGAAACCTCATCCTTAATAATAAGCTCCAACATTTTCCCAACCACTGAAGTTGGACTAACTGGCCTATAATTTCCTTTCTACTACCTCTCTCCCTTCTTAAATAGTGGAATGGTATTTGCAATTTTCCATGCCAGTCTCTATTGATTATTGAAAGATCCTTACTAATGCCTACTAATAATCTCTTCAGCTACCTCTTTCAGAAACCTTGGATGTAGTGACTTTCTGTATCTACCTTCAAACTTTTCAGCTTCCCATGCACCTTCCCCTTAGTAATGGTGGCACTCACTTCTGCATTTCTAGTACTCTGCGAGAGTCTTCCACAGTGAAGACTCATTAAATTTATCTGCCATTTCTTTGTCCTTCATTACTACCTCTCCAGTGACATTTCCCAGTTGTTCAATATCAACTCTCGTCTCTCTTTTACTCTTTATATCTCTGAGAAAAGGCTTCTGGTATCCTCTGTTATGTCAAGTTTACTTTGTATTTATAGCTTTTTTTGTTGCCTTCTGTTGGTTTTTAGAAGCTTCCCAGTCTTCTACCTTCTCACTAAGTTTTGCTATATTATATACCTTCTCTTTAGCTATTATGTTGTCTTCAACTTCCCCAGTGAACCACAGTTGCCTCATTCTCCCTGTAGAATACTTCTTCATCTGTGGGATGTATCTTTCCTACACCTTCCAAATTTCCCCACTAGAAACAGCAGCCATTTTTGTTCCGCCATCATTCCTGCTAGTGTCCCCTTCCAATCAACTTCTGCCAGCTCCTTTTTCATTCCTCTGTCATTCGCTTTACTCCACTATAACACTGTTATGTCCAATTTTAGCAATGTGGTAAACTATGTATACCTGTCTGGACACGCCCCTCTGCTGACTGCTCCTGTGTCTCCTTCCACAGACCACTGTATAAAGGCGATTGGGGCACTGCTCCTCCCTCAGTCTCCGAGATGTCGTGCTCCCTTTTTGCTGCTAATAAAAGCGTTTCGTTCACTTCCATTCTCTGAGAGTTATTGATGGTGCATCAATTTTATTAGCAGCAATTTTAAAACATGGAGAGCATTTTACAACCTGACAGATTGGATCTGGACCCTCAATCCCAGGAAGCCGGCGACACTTTTGAACTCTGGCTAGCATGCTTCGAATTGTACCTGGAGGAGATTCATGTGACAGATCATGCCACGATGCGCAGGGTTCTCCTCTTCAGGGTCAGTCCGAGGGTCTACTCCATGATCAGAGACCAAACGGACTACCGGGGTGCGATGGATGACCTCAAAAGGCAATACCGGCGGCCGGTGAACACTGTCTATGCAAGACATCACTTAGTGACACAGCGGCAGCGGGCCGGAGAGTCGAGCGCTGAGTTTGTCCGGGCCCTACAGACACTCGTGCGGGCCTGCGACTGCAGGGGACTGACGGTGGAACAGCATGCGGAGCTCCTGGTACAAGACGCCTTCGTTACGGGGATCAGGTCAGTGTACGTGCGCCAGCAGCTGCTGGAAAAAGTTGATCTTACCTTACATTCGGCCATCGAGCTGGCCGACACGCTGGAGGCCGCTCTGCACAACACTGACGCTGTCCAGCCACGCAATCTCCCGCCGGCTTCATGGATGCTACAGACCCCGCAACCCACTGGCGAATCGACCTCGGCTGCTGCCAGTCGCGAGTCTGTGAAGACCCCGCAACCCGCCGGCAAGTCGACCATGGCTGCTGCCAGTTGCAAGTCTGCACAGTGTTACTTCTGCGGACTCGAAAAGCACCCCCGAAAACACTGTCCAGCCTGAGAAGCTACCTGCTCCAGCTGTGGCAAGAAGGGCCACTTCGCCAAGGCCTGTCAGTCCAAACCACGAGCGGGGTCCAGCAGCATGGGGCATGGGGTTCACCATCTTGGTTGCTGCCACCTTGCCTGCCTGCTGCATGCGAGGCATGGGGTTGGCCATCTTGGTCACCGCCACCTTGCCTTCCCGCCGCGTGCGAGGCATGGGGGCAGCCATCTTTGTCAGCGCCACCTCGCCCCACCTCCGACCCATGGGTGCTTACCGGGCACCAAGACGGCGATGCAACTCGGGCCTCTGTGATCCTCGACCAAAGCGCTCCACACCAGCTCGCAAGGTCAATGATGGACATCCTGGTGGAGGGGCACAGGACTAGCTGCCTGTTTGACATGGGCAGCACTGAGAGTTTTATTAACCTGGACACGGTGCAATGCTGTGGACTCGTGACATGGCCGGTAAGACAATAGACAATAGACAGTAGGTGCAGGAGTAGGCCATTCGGCCCTTCTAGCCAGCACCGCCATTCACTGTGATCATGGCTGATCATACGCAATCAGTACCCCGTTCCTGCCCTCTCCCCATATCCCTTGACCCCGCTATCTATAAGAGCTCTATCTAACTCTCTCTTGAATGCATCCAGAGACTTGGCCTCCACTGCCTTCTGGGGCAGAGCATTCCACATATCCACCACTCTCTGGGTGAAAAAGTTTTTCCACATCTTTGTTCTAAATGGCCTACCCCTTATTCTTAAACTTAAGCCAGAGGGTCACCATAACTTCTGGATCGCATTGTGTAGCGACACTGGTGGTGCAGGGCACAGAATATCGGGACTTTGCATTACTGGTCATGCTCAACTGTGTGCCCCTGTGCTATTGGGGCTGGACTTCCAGAGCCACCTGAAAAGTGTGACAATGGAGTATGACGGGCCCCTCCCACCAATCACTGTCAGAAATCCTCAGTTCTGTGGGACTTCATCATATACCCCGCTATAGACCACACACACACACACCGACCCGCACATCCCACCCAACACCATGCCAACGGCCGCGCTACTGACACCACTTGCAGCCTCTCCACCCTCAAGATCCCTCCCCCACCGCTGTTCACCAACCTGACCCCCAACTGTAAACCTGTGGCAACTAAAAGCAGGAGGTACAGCGCGGGGGACAAGGCTTTCATTCAGTCGGAGGTGCAGCGGCTGCTCAGGGAGGGGATCATTGAGCCAAGCACAAGTCCTTGGAGAGCCCAGGTGGTCATTGTTCGGACCGGGCAGAAAAATAGGATGGTCGTGGACTGTAGCCAGACCATCAATAGGTTCACGCAGCTTGACGCGTACCCCCTACCCCGCATCACGGATATGGTCAATCAGATAGCTCAGTACAAGGTGTACTCGACCATAGATCTAAAATCCGCTTACCATCAGCTCCCCATCCGCCCGGAGGACCGCCCCTACACCGCCTTCGAGGCAGGCGACAGGCTCTATCACTTCCTGCACGTCCTCTTCGGTGTCACAAATGGTGTCTCTGTCTTCCAGAGGGAAATGGACCAGATGGTGGACCAGTGCCAACTGAAGGCCACGTTCCCATATCTGGATAACACCACCATCTGCGGTCACGACTGGCAGGATCACGACACCAACCTCCAACGATTTTTCCAAGCAGCCAAAGCTCTTAACCTCATCTATAACAGGGACAAGTGTGTGTTCGGAACCACCCGACTTGCTATCCTTGGGTATGTCGTGGAGAACGGGGTCATTGGCCCTGACCCCGACCGTATGCGCCCCCTGTTGGAACTCCCTCTTCCCACCACCCTCAGAGCCCTCAAACGGTGCCTGGGCTTCTTTTCCTATTACGCCCAATGGGTCCCTCACTATGCAGACAATGCCCACCCCCGGTCAAATCCACCACATTTCCCCTCTCAGCCGAGGCCCGTGCGGCCTTCAACCACATTAAAGAGGACATTGCCAAAGCAACGATGCATGCGGTGGATGAGACCATTCCCTTCCAAGTAGAGAGTGACGCCTCCGACTTCGCGCTGGCTGCTACCCTCAATCAGGAAGGCAGGCCAGTAGCATTCTTTTCTTGTACCCTTCAAGGCCCTGAAATTCAGCACTCCGCGGTGGAGAAAGAAGCCCAGACCATAGTGGAAGCTATTAGGCACTGGAGGCACTATCTCACCGGCAAAAGGTTCACCTTGCTGACCGACCAGCGCTCAGTTGCATTCATGTTTAGCAACCAACAGCGGGGCAAAATCAAAAATGATAAAATTTTGAGGTGGAGAATAGAACTCTCCACCTACAACTATGACATCCTGTACCGGCCTGGAAGGCTCAATGAGCCCCCTGATGCCCTATCCCGGGGAACATGTGCCAGCGCGCAGCTCGACCAGCTATACGCCCTCCATGCAGATCTTTGCCACCCGGGGGTCACCCGATTTTACCATTTTGTTAATGCCCGGAACCTGCCGTACTCCCTTGAGGACATCAGGACGATGACCAGGGACTGCCAAGTCTGCGCTGAGTGCAAACTGCACTTCTACCGTCCTGAAAAGGCGCAACTTATCAAGGCCACCTGCCCCTTTGAGCGACTGAGTGTCGACTTTAAGGGCCCCCTTCCCTCCACCAACCACAATGTGTACTTTCTTAACATAATCGACGAGTACTCGCAGTTCCCCTTTGCCATCCCCTGCCCCGATATCACTGCCATGTCCGTCATAAAAGCCCTGCACCGGCTCTTCACTCTGTTCGGATATCCCTGCTATATCCACAGTGATAGAGGGTCCTCCTTTATGAGTGACGAGCTGCGCCGGTACCTGCTAGCTAGGGGCATTGCTACTAGTAGGACCACGAGCTATAATCCCTGGGGGAATGGACAGGTGGAGAGGGAGAATGCCACAGTGTGGAAGGCCACACTCTTAGCCCTTAAGTCAAAGGAATTGCCGGTCTCTCAATGGCAGGAGGTCCTCCCCGAGGCACTCCACTCCATCCGCTCCCTGTTATGTACGTCCACCAATGCCACCCCTCATGAGCGACTCTTTTCTTTTCCCAGGAAGTCTGCCACTGGGACCACCCTACCGGCTTGGCTGACGTCCCCAGGGCCAGTGCTGCTCCGGAAACATACGAGGAGCAATAAATACTCCCCGGTGGTCAAGAGGGTTCACCTACTTCATGTGAACCCCAGTATGCCTACGTGGTCTTACCTGATGGGCGGGAGGACACGGTCTCCATCCGCAACCTGGCGCCCGCAGGAGCACCAGACCCCTACCCCGAACACTCCACAGTGACTATGAACTCCGTACCCACCGATGTATATACCCCCCAGACACCGTGCACACCAAGCCCTACACAGACTCCTCACGACACTCCCATACCGGGCGCCACGCACACGCATGATGGATTACTGACGCCTAATGGCCTGGCACCCCAAGTCAGGCCGGAACCAGCACAACCACCGTCACCGGTGCAATCACCACTGGCACTTGTGCAATCACCACCGGTGCTACGTAGATCACAACGACAGATTCGACCACCTGATAGACTTAACCTGTAAATATACTTGTAAGAAACTTCGCCCTGTGAGAACTCGCTTTTAAAACAAAGGGGGGGGGGTGGTGAATGTGGTGAACTACATATACCTGTCTGGACACGCCCCCCTGCTGACTGCTCCTGTGGCTCCTCCCACAGACCCCTGTATAAAGGCAATTGGGGCACTGCTCCTCCCTCAGTCTCCCAGATGTCGTGCTCCCTTTTTGCTGCTAATACAAACCTATCGTTCACTTCCAGTCTCTGAGAGTTATTGATGGTGCATCAAGCTTCTCCCTCTCAAACTGCTGGGTGAATTGTATCATATTATGATCATTGTTTCCTAAGGGTTCTTTTATCTAATGTTCCCTAATCCAATCTATGTCATTACATTATGCCCAATCCAGAACTGTCCTTCCCCTATTAAGCTCAACCACAAGTTGCTCTAAAAAGCCATCTTGTAGGCACTCTACAAATTTCCTCTATTGCGATCCACCACCAACCTGATTTTTCCAATCTACCTGCATATTGAAATCCACTGTGAATATCACATAATGCCCTTTTTACATGCCTTTTCTGTCTTCTGTTGTTATTTGTAACTGACATCCTGGCTGCTGTTTGAAGGCCTGTACACAATTCCCATCAGGGGATTTTTATTCTTGCAGCTTCTTTACTCTGCCCACAAGGATTCTACATCTTCTGATCCCATATCACCTCTTTCTTTGGATTTGTTGCTCTAGTCTGACACACCTCTCCTCTTTCTCTGCAGACAAACTATTGACCAACATCTTTTATAAACCCACTGATTCTCATTGTTATTTTGACTATACCGCTCCCCATCCTGTCTTCTGTAAAAATGCATTTCCCTTTCCTCAGTTCCTTCTTCTCCACCGTATCTGTTCTCAGGATGCGACTCTCCTTTCCAGGATATCAAAGATGTCTCCCGATATCCGGTGACGTCATCGTCGAGAATGGCAGCTTAAGTCACTAGCTCCTCTGGAAAAACGCGTATTAAGCCCAAATTAACCCGTCAAATATAATATTTTTTGAAAAATATTTGAACTGAAGAGGGGCAAGAATGGGGAGAAGAAATGAAAATAAAAAAAGCGACACTGCGGAGCCTGCGTCCGAGAGGAGTGCAGCGAGCGGCTCTCCGACCCAACCGCGTGCTAGTGAGGCAGCTGCTGGGCCTCGTTCAGGCGAAGCCACGAATATCTTCGAAATCCTGAAAGAGATAAGGGAGTTCCGGAAAGAAGTAGAGCAGCAGCTCTGTGATATTAAGGCAGAGCTCGCCAGCGTTAATCAAAAAATAGCGGTGACAGAGGCTCACATTGAGAAGGTGGAAGATCGCGTTCAAAACGTGGAACGGATACTGAGCAAGACAATAAAAATAATACATCACCAAGAAGGTAAACTGCTTGACCTGGGGGGAAGATCACGGCGGAAAAATATCAGAATCTACAACGTTCCCAAAGGAGCGGAGGGCTCGTCTATTACAGAGTTTGTCGGAAAGTTACTGCGGGACGCATTGGATCTTCCCCCGGCTATGAAGCTGGAAGTCGAAAGAGCCCACCGCGCGCTCGTCCCAAAACCTACCCAGGATAGAAAGACACGCGCAATAATAATTAAATTCCTTTGGTACAGCACCAAGGCGGAGACTCTACGAAGAGGCTGGGGTAAGAAGAGAGTGTTTTAGAGGATAAATTAATATACTTCGACCAAGATTACCCCCCCCTCGCGGTCCTCCAGAAATGCAAAGAATACTCCGAAGTAAAGCGAGTATTAAAGCAAAATAAGATTAGATTTCAAACTCCGTACCCTGCTAAACTTCGAGTGTTTTATGACAACGGGACGTGGTTGTACCAGACAGTGGAAGAGGCAACTACAGACGTGAAGGCCTGAGGATTGCCGGTCAACATGACCAAAATGACGGACAGCCTGGCTCAGGAATTGTCCCGCTTGGCTTGGGAAATAGTGCGAGAAACAAGAAGGCAGGAGATGGGAGGAGGCCGAGAGAAACATATCAGGAAGAGACCGGGAGTTTCCCAAAGACAGTCCTCACCCCCTTCAGAAGAGCCATAAGGTTTGGCTAACTTTAAAAATGTTGAGAAGCTAAACAGAAGCAAAAGTACACAGTGATATACCTATCTCAAGAAATACTTATTATAATGTGGATTTTATATTACTTGGTTGTTATTCTTTATTCGCTCACTTACTCCTTTTTCCCCACCAAAATGAAAATGTATATATATATGTGTGTGTGTGCATATATGTGTATGTGTTTAATGTGTGTGTATGTATGTATATATATATATGTATGCATATATATATATCTATATATATATATTTGTGTGTGTATATATATATATATAGGAGGAGTACACAGGAAAATCTTTTCTGTGTAATGGATTTGTTCACTGACCTTTATGAATACTGCAATGGGCGCCCTCAACTCAGAAGTAGGAGAGGTTATCCCCCACAGCTAGACATTTCCTCTAGCTCAACGCAGGGTCATCTACTAGAGACCTCAGCCTTGGAATCACACGTTCGTTGCCATTTTTGTTATTATTTGAGTTTCTTGGTTTTTATTTGTTCAGGGAGTAGATCGATTAAGTTTTATTCTAATTTCAATGATACATTGACAGATAAATACAGATGGCTAAGGACAAGGTAAACTTCATTTCTTTTAATGTAAATGGGCTATTAAATCCAATCAAGCGTAAGAGAATTTTATCCAAAATGAAAAAAGAACAAGCCCATGTAGTATATTTACAGGAAACTCATTTAAGTGATAATGAGCATAAAAAACTAAAGAGAATGGGCTTCACTAATCTGTTTTTCTCTTCATATAAATCAGGACATAGGAGAGGAGTTGCTATTCTTATCTCAAGTAAGCTAAATTTTGAAAAAATATTTGAAATGGGAGATAAAGAAGGCAGATATATTCTAGTAAGGGGGAATATAGACGACAATTCAGTTACTCTATTGAATATATACGCACCCCCGGGAAGTGATATTGGTTTCTTTCAGAAAATTACTGATATTATGGTAACGGAAACAGAAGGTCTCCTGATATGTAGGAGAGACTTAAATTTACAATTACAACCAAACTTAGACTCTTCCAATAGAAAAACCTTTGAAACAAAATCTTTACATAAGAAAGTTAATACACTTTTTGAGGATGTTGGTTTAATTGATTTATTAGTAATTAGTAGGCTTAAATTAAGCAAGTTACCAGGATCAGATGGGTATACGGCATAGTGGTACAAAGAATTTAAAAATGAGTTAATTCCTGTTTTACTCCCCACAATGAACTGGGCTCTAAAAAAGGCACAAATGCCACCCAGTTGGAAGGAAGCGATAATCCCAGCTTTACCGAAAGAAGACAAGGATAAAATGGAATGCGGGTCATTTAGACCAATATCCATTCTTAATGCAGATTATAGGTTATTTACCTCCATCATGGCCAAATGATTAGAAGAGTTTCTACCCATACTGATACATAATGATCAGACAGGTTTTATATGACAACGCCAGACTCAAGACAATATACGAAGGACACTTCACATTATGGATCATGCACAAAAAAATAAAATCGAAGCAATAATGATAAGCATGGACAATGAAGAAGCATTTGATTTGGTTAATTGGAATTTTCTTTACAGAGTTTTACATAGATTTGGTTTCCAAGACACAATTATTAAAACTATACAGACACCATATGACAATCCTACTGCTAGAATTAAAATCAATGGATATTTATCAAATAGTCTTACCCTAGAAAGGGGCATGAGACGTGGTTGTACATGGTCACCACTCCTCTTCGCATTATATCTGGAACCATTAGCTCAATACATCAGACAAAATGAAGATATCAGGGGAATTACTATTAAAGGGACAGAGCATAAATTGGCTTGTTACGAGGATGACATTTTGATCTATCTAAGGCGACCAACATACTCTTTACCTAAATTAGTGCAATCCTTTGTACAATATGGTCAATTATCAGGATACAAGATCAACATAGATAAAACCCAATTACTTTCATATTACTATAGCCCACCAAGAGAAATTGAAAGTAGATACCCCTGGGCATGGCACACAGAGTCTTTCAAATATTTGGGCATCATTATGCCAAAAGATTTGGCAAAATTATCAGAATGTAATTATCAGCATTTATATAAAATTTGAGGAAGATGTGGCAAGATGGAGCCTGATTCCTTTTTTCAGTCTCAGTTCAAGGATTGAGTCTATTAAAATGAATATACTGCCCAGACTGTTATATCTCTTTCAGACCCTACCAATAGAGATTAATCAAAATCAATTCAATGAATGGAACAAGATGCTCTCAAGGTATATTTGGCAGGGTAAAAGGCCTAGGGTTCATTTCAAAACTTTGCAATTAGCAAAGGAAAAGGGGGGGATGGGGCTTGCCGTCTCTTAGAGATTATTATTTTGCAGCACAGTTGAGAGCTGTGATATGTTGGTGCAACCCATCATATGACACTCAATGGAAAAACATTGAGGAGTGGGTACTTCCCATCCCCATGCAAGCAATTTTGGCTGATAACAACCTGCAAAGGTACATAAATACTATTGATAACCCATGGGTGAAATTGACTTTTAAAATATGGAAAACTACTATAAAAGAAAATAATCTAGAGGGAGATTTTGCAATTCTTAAATGGTGTGCATATGACTCGGATTTTACACCAAATAAATTGGATACTAGATTTAAGGTCTGGACAACTAAAGGAATAATAGTTCTTTGCAACATAATGAAAGAAGGAACACTGTTCAGTTTTGAAATGCTTAAAGAGAAACACTTACTAGAAAAACACGATTTTTATCGGTATTTACAGATGCGACAATATGTTAATAAGACGCTTAAAAATGTAACCAAGGCAAATACATGCTTGATAGAGATATTTAGAAAAGCATATAATTCAGATAATGGTAGTAGAATCATTTCAAGCTTGTATAAGGGGTTGTCAAATCTTAAAACACATTCGACTTCATACATTAAAACAAAATGGGAGAAGGAAGGAGGGATAATTATATCTGAGGAAGAATGGACAACAATATGGAGATATCAATGGAAGTGTACCAGTTCACAGAAATGGAGGGAGTTTGGATGGAAAAACTTGATAAGATATTTTATTACACCCTCTCAGAAATCCCATTATGATGGTAACCTCCCTGTTTACTGGAGAAATTGTGGAAATCAAAATGCAAATCATTATCATAATTTTTGGGACTGCCCTGTTATCAAAAACTATTGGAGGGGGATACACAATGCCCTACAAGACATTTTTAAATGTGAAATACCCTTGGAGAGTAAGACCATATATTTTGGATATATACCTCAAGAATGGTTGAAAAGAGATAAATATTTAATGAATATACTGTTGGTGGCTGGTAAAAAGACTCTTACTAGGAAATGGTTATCACAGGAGAGCCCAACTTTAAATACATGGATGGAAATTACAATGGACATTTACAAAATGGAGAAGATAACAGCATCTGTTCATTTCTTTCCACTCTTTTCTATAAGTGTATACCCCAGATAAATACTTTGTGGAGATTTTGTGATATATATGATTATATGATATATATGTACAATGTCTGAAATACATCTTATGGAAAAGTTTGTTTGATGAACTTCAATAAAAAAATAAATTACAAAGATGTCCCCCTTCTTCAAAGAATGAGGTTTTCCTTCCTCCGCTATTGGTGCTGTCCTCACATGCATCTCCTCCATTTCCAGCCATCCGCAATCTCCCCATCTACTGGCCACCTTAACAGTGATAGAGTTCCTCTTGTCCTTACCTATCACCCCATGAGCCTCTGCATCCAAAACATCAGCCTCCACAGCTTCCACCGTCTACAAAGGGCTTCTACTACCAAACATGTCTTTACCTCCCCCAGCCCCTCTGCTTCCTGCAGGATTCGCTCCTTCCATGATTCCCTTGTCCATTCATCTCTCCCCACTAATCACCCTCCTGGCACTTAACCCTGCAAGCAGCCAAAGTACTACACCTGCCCTCACCTCCATTCAGGGCCCTAAACATTCCTTCCAAGGGAGGCAACGCTTCACCTGCAGATCTGCTGGGGTCGTCTATTGTATTCATTGCTCCTGATGTGGCCCTCTTTGCATTGGTGAGGCCTGTCATAAATTGAGAGATCGCTTCTTTGAGCACCTCCGCTCCATTCACCGAAAGCGGGACTTTCTGGTGGCCCAACATTTTAATTCTTATTCCCATTCTCATTCTGACATGTTGGACTATTACCTCCTCTTGTGCCAAGATGAGCCCACCCTCAAGGTGGAGGAGTGAAACCATATATTCCGTCTGGGTAGCATCTAACCTGATGGCATAAGTATCAATTTCTCCATCTGAAAAAAATATTTTCCCTTCCCTTCCCTCTTCTTCTATTTCTCACCCTGGCCTCCTACCTCTTCTCACCTGCCTATCACTTCTCCCGGTGCCCCTCCTTCCCTTTCTCCTATGGACCACTCTCCTCTCCTATCAGATTCTTTCCTTTCAGCCTTTTATCTTTCCCACCACCTGGCTTCACCTACTTCCCTTCCCCCACCCTTTTATTCTGGCATCTTTCCCCTGCCTTTTCAGTACTGAAGAAGAGACTCAGCTTGAAATGTCGACTCTTGATTCATTCCCATAGACGCTGCCTGACTTGCTCCAGCATTTTCTGTGTGTTGCTTTGGATTTCCAGCATCGAGAATCATTCTCAGGTTTATCCATTATCAGTGACTCCATCAGCCAGGACATACTCTCTTCTTAATGTTGCCAACAGGAAGAAGGTACAAGAGTCTCAGGACTCACATCACCAGGTTCAGGAACAATTATTACCCCTCAACCATCATGCTCTTGAACCAAAAGGGATAATTTTACTCAACTTCAAATGCCCCATCATTGAAAGGTTCCCACAACATATGAACTCACTTTTGAAGATGCTTCAGCTCATGTTCTCATTATTTATTCCTTATTAGTATTTATTCCTTTATTCCTTATCGTGGACGCATTGGTAATCATTTTCCAATGTTCTATAGATTCAGGAACAGTTCCTGCGGATTGGAGGGTGGCTAATGTTGTCCCATTTTTCAAGAAAGGAGGGAGAGAGAAAACAGGGAATTATAGACTGATTAGCCTGACGTTGGTGGTGGGAAAGATGCTGGAGTCAATTATAAAAGAGGAAATTACGACACATTTGGATAGCAGTAGAAGGATCAGTCTGAGTCAGCATGGATTTATGAAGGGGAAGTCATGCTTGACTAATCTTCTGGAATTTTTTGAGAATGTAACTATGAAAATGGACAAGGGAGAGCCAGTGGATGTAGTGTACCTGAACTTTCAGAAAGCCTTTGATAAAGTCCCACATAGGAGATTAGTGGGCAAAATTAGGGCACATGGTATTGGGGGCAGAGTACTGACATGGGTTGAAAATTGGCTGGCTGACAGGAAACAAAGAGTAGTGATTAACGGGTCCCTTTCGGAATGGCAGGCTGTGATCAGTGGGGTACCACAAGGTTCAGTGCTGGGACCGCAGCTGTTTACAATATACATTAATGATTTAGGTGAAGGGATTAAAAGTAACATTAGCAAATTTGCCGATGACACAAAGCTGGGTGGCAGTGTGAAATGTCAGGAGGATGTTATGAGAATGCAGGGTGACTTGGACAGGTTGGGTGAGTGGGCGAATGTATGGCAGATGCAGTTTAATGTGGATAAATGTGAGGTTATCCACTTTGGTGGCAAGAACAGGAAGGCAGATTACTATCTAAATGGAGTCAAGTTAGGAAAAGGGGAAGCACAACGAGATCTAGGTGTTCTTGTACATCAGTCAATGAAAGCAAGCATGCAAGTACAGCAGGCAGTGAAGAAAGCTAATGGCATGCTGGCCTTTATAACAAGGGGAGTTGAGTATAGGAGCAAAGAGGTCCTTCTGCAACTGTACAGGGCCCTGGTGAGACCCCACCTGGAGTATTGTGTGCAGTTTTGGTCTCCAAATTTGAGGAAGGACATTCTTGCTATTGAGGGACTGCAGCGTAGGTTCACAAGGTTAATTCCCAGAATGGCAGGACTGTCATATGTTGAAAGTTTGGAGCGACTGGGCTTGTATACACTGGAATTTAGAAGGATGAGAGGGGATCTGCTTGAAACATATAAGATTATTAAGGGATTGGACACACTGGAGGCAGGAAGCATGTTCCCGCTGATGGATGAGTCCAGAACTAGAGGCCACAGTTTAAGAATAAGGGGTAGGCCATTTAGAACAGAGATGCGGAAAAACTTTTTCACCCAGAGAGTGGTGGATATGTGGAATGCTCTGCCCCAGAAGGCAGTGGAGGCCAAGTCTCTGGATGCTTTCAAGAGAGAGTTAGATAGAGCTCTTATAGATAGTGGAGTCAAGGGATATGGGGAGAGGGCAGGAACGGATTACTGATTGTGTATGATCAGCCATGATCACAATGAGTGGCGGTGCTGGCTAGAAGGGCCAAATGGCCTTCTCCTGCACCTACTGTCTATTGTCTATTTATTATTATTATTATTATTTCTTTTGGTATTTGCCCAGTTTGTTGTCTTTTGCACAGATGTTAAATGCCCAAGTTGGTGCTGTCTTTCAATTAAGGTTATTACTCTATTATGGATTTATTGAGTATGCTTCCAAGAAAATAAATCTCAGGTTTGTGTATGGTGACACAGTATATGTACTTTGATAATAATTTTACTGTAAACTTTGAAACCATAAATCACATTCTCAAGATAAGGGTTACCCCTTTCAGGATAGAGATTTAAAGAAAGTTCTTCACTTGAAGTTTAGTATATGTTTGCAGTTTTCTCTCCAAAGGGCTGTAGAGGCTCAGCTATAGAGCAAACTGATGATAGAGATCAATAGACTATTAGATGTTAAAAACAGGGGGACAGAGCAGAGTTCAGGGAAATGGCACTGAGCTAAAGCATCGGTCATGATCTCATTAGGTGATAGGCATAGGCATGCGGGTTGCTCCTTCATCTACTTCTCATTCTCTTATAAACAGAGCATCGGGAAACAGAGATAATCCTGTCAATGCAAACTCAGTGGCCATTTTATTAGGTACATCTGTACACCTGCTTATCGATGCAAATACCTAATTGGCCAATCACGTGGCAACAACTCAATGCATAAAAGCAAGCAGACATGGTCAAGAGGCTCAGTTCTTGTTCAGATCAAACATCAGAATGGAGAAAAATATGACCTAAGTGACTTTGACGTGGAATGATTGTTGATGCCAAATGGGTGGCTTGAGTATCTCAGAAATTGCTGAGCTCCTGGGATTTTCATGCACAACAGCCTCTTGAGTTTACAAAGAATGGTAATAAATAAATAAGTAAACAAACAAATAAATAAATAAATAACATCCAATGAACAGACGTTCTGTGGGTGAAAACACTGTGTTAATGAGACACATCAGAGAAGAATAGTCAGACTAGTTCAAGCTGGCAGGAAGGAGATGATATCTTAAATAACCACACATTACAACAGTGATGTGCAGAAGGACATAACATGTTGATTCTTGAAGTGGATGGTCTCCCACAGCAGCAGATCACATCAGGCTTCACTCCAGTGCCTAATGAAGTGGCCATAGAGAGTATAATACTGTGATACAGCATTGGTAAGTGCATGTCCCTTGCTACAACTTCAGAGCTCTGAAAGAGCTGTTACAGACATGATGTGTATAAAGAATTCCTGGTTAAAACAGTGATGCCAAGTACAGCAGATGTGAGTGCAGAGGAAATGTATCCAGTTTTCCATGCCATAGAATGAAATATTTATGCCCTTTGAAAGGAAAATGTGTGGAACTACCTTTTTTACGAAACAAAATATTCAGCTATATTTACCTTCTTTGAATGTCCTGGAGTGTAGCCTCAGAGTTGTCAATACATTGATCAACCAATGCAGACTAGTAAGAGATAAACATCATGGAAATTGGGTCCTCAGCTCACCAAGCCAATTCTGAGCATCATGCCTGCTCTAGCCCATTTTTTCCTCCCTACATTCTGATCAACCTGTTCCAGACACTCCCATTCACCGACAATGATGCTTAGTCTTCCTGCTTGTGTATTTTCTGGAGCAGAGCAGTCAGACGACAACCAGTCAGTCACAGGGAAAACATGCAAACTCTACACAGAGAGCACAAGAGGTCAGGATTGGACCCATGGTCACCAGAGCTGTGAGCCAGCACCTCGGACAGCTGTGCCACCTTGCTGACCCAATGTAATGTCCATCCAATGTCAGTTGGGAACACAACTGGAGGTTCAGGAGAAAACTGGACCGGTCTGGGCCTGGATCAATGTACTCAACTGGTAAAGGGATGACAGACCAAGACCAGTGACCAAGGACTCAGTAACCTGATACTCAGTGTCTGAGATGAATCTGTTGCTGCATTGAATTAGTACAGGTGTTTTGCAGTTCCAAACATCAACTGCAAACAGGTCCTTTAAAGAGCTTCCATGGGCACATTTGGTCACAACATTCTTTGATTTACCCTGGTCCCCTTCCTTATTTTACTTTTTGTTAGATTCAGGCATATGTTTGTGGATTTATGGAATCCTCAGGTGAAGACAATGGTGCAAAGGACTTTTCATTATGAATAACAAAAAGGTCAGAGTATGCTCAGCTTCCTGGCATAATGGAGTGGCAACGACTTCTCCTCTGAGTGAAAGGTATGACAGATAATAAGTTTTATGACTTTTTGCTGAATAATCTGTTTGCCTCGAGAGCAGGAGTTCCCAGCCATTAACTAGGGGTCCATAGGAACCTCTGCTTTAGAGTTTTCCACTGAACATAACAGTGTACTCAATAGAAACTACAGTATTCTCCATCTTGGGCAGGTTTCAGGAATGGGTTATTGGCAGATCCTGTATTATTTTTTCACTTCAATTATTAACTATCATTTCTGACAATGGATATGGTTTTAGAAGACAGCTTGCTCCATTGCACCTATGCCACTCACAGAATACGTTATTATACAGTGGAACTTGCTGTAGTCCTTGTTGGGGTTATTCAGAAATTACAAAATTATGTATAGCAGGCATTAATTGATTTGAGAGCCAGTCTTCAAAATTATAAGAAACTGTTATGGTTTAGTTGCCTCCAGTAGTTTAAGGCTATTGATATCTGGTGTGGAACACTGATTCCACGCCATCGTAACTGCACAAAGGAAGGAAGACACATACACTTTCTAGTTCCAACTGATCTTTAGACGGCAGTGTGTGCAGTTTGATGACCCCAATATATACAATATCTCTGTAATGTGCTGGAGTGACAACTGCCATGACATCTTCTAGAAACCTAACAGCCCAGGTATGTCGTAGAAACCAGTGATTTAGCACATAGTTTTTCTCAAAAATTATGGATCAAACATTGAAGAAGACTAAATGTAGAAAGCTTTGAATTCATGTGTTATAATATTCCATACTGGACAACTACATGTGGTTTCTTTATGAATTCTTTAAGCACTGAGCAATAACATTTTCCTTCTTAAATATGAATGTGTTTTCTTTGCTAATGAATATTTTAATATACATTTTATTGATGTACAGTCTTTACCCATCTGTCATCGCCTTACCAGTGCTGTCATGGCTACATAAATATTGTTTAACACAGCAGACTGACAGAGACTGGGGTCATTACTGGTATTAGGAAAATGCCAGAAGCAGAAAAACCTATTATAAGAGGAACTTTCACTGTTAGGAAATGAGATGAGTCCCAGCCATACTTATATTAATGACAGTCAGTATGCTGGGGTGATTCCAATGAGTACCTGCTATTCTGCTTAATGCTAAAAGGCACCTTGCTGGCACAAACAATGAACTGGAAGAATTAAAGTTCAGTTCTCTCTGCCACGTTTCTGTTCTCAACAGGATGCACCAGGAAAATAAGATATCTCATTTGGAGACACAAATACTTTCTTTTAACATTAAATCAAAACACAGTGCACTGGAATAAACTTAATTGAGAAATGTTTGACTAAGTCATAGTATCACTGAACAATGGTTTAATGCCCGTTGAAGAGCAATTGGAATCATTGTAGGTATCCACAATCTCTAACAGGGAAACAATTAGGCATCGAGCATTATTCTTAAATACATGAAATTCTGCAGATGCTGGAAATCCGAAGCAACACACATAAAATGCTGGAGGAACTCAGCGGGAAAGGTCCAGCCCTGAAGAAGGATCTTGGCCCGAAACGTTGACTGTTTATTCATTTATACAGATGCTGCCTGACCTGCTGTAAGTTAATGAGTATTATTCTTGTCAGCCAGATGGAAGCAGAGTTTCATACTTAATTACTTCGTATTCCACTTATGCTATAAATGTGCAAAGACTTAAGGTGTCACACCATCCTTCCGGTTGCTCTTTGGTTGAAAATTTTTGTCAGGCTGTAGGCAGGACTTTAAATATGACCACTTTAGGAGAATACATTAAATAAATGAACATTAAGCAGATTAAGAAATATGCATACAGTATATGCATTTGTATATTGATTGATGAGGGGAGTTGTGTTCCTCTCATCCATACCTTGTGATGTCTTTATTTCACCCATAGGTTTCTGATACAATTTATGACCTGTTTCAACAATCTGACCACTACACTCATTAATAAGCATAAAGATATGGCCCAATAATGCTGCTGGGTCACTTTCCTAGAGCGCTGGAGACGAGATCATAAGGTATAGCAATGACTATGGATGGCATTTTTGAAACGGTAGAGAATGGAGAGTTTTATTAGTGACTGCAGAGATATTTTTGCATTTCTCTCTGGGTATATGCTTGACGTGCTTCTGAACTTCCCATCACAGTCAGTGAGAATCCAGCTAAACTTACCTACCTGCCCTATTCTGCAGGTTAAATACTTAACCTTAATTGTTCTTGCAGAGAAGTATCACAATGATCTCTGCTAAGCTGGATCTGTTTCCGACAAAGTTGAATCTCCCCAGAACTTTTTTTCTGTGCCATTTAAATTTTGCAGGTGGGGAGAAGGGAGGGCAGATGGGAAGAATGTATGTTGAATCTAACATAGTAGAACATTTGAAGGCAGTAGTCTTTTAACCTTCCCGTGCCTAAAAAAATAGGCAACCGATGTGAAGTCTGTTCCTCAAATAATCAGCATACATCCTGTGTGTGGACATGTCACCCTGCTCTAGTCCCTTCTCTTGCAGTCCATTCAGATTGTAAATGGGTAGATTTCTCAATATATTATCTGTTGGCTTCTTTCATCAGTATGTCTTATTGTAAGTTTTGATTAAGTCAGCTATTATGATTTTTCATGAATAATAACAAGAAAGTTAAAAAATGGAAGGGTAAAATGTAATTCTAAATGGCAAGGGCAGTGACATCCCATGAATGTGAAACTCTTTGAATTATAATTTACAATCCAGACTAAATGGGCTTCTATTTCCATTTTGGCATGTACATAATTTTATACAAAATGGAAGTGATTCTAGTATCAAAAATTGGCAAATTTGACATCAACTCTTAGCATATCAAATTCCAAGTTAAAATAAAAAATGTTGTCACTTTTTCAGTAACTCTAACTTCCCTCTGGTGTTTAATAAGTTTACATTTGCTTTGTCAACAATTTTCTTCAAGTAGTTTATAAATTCATTAGTGATTGCTCTGAAAGAGCACAAGTTTAGATAAATGATCAAACAATGGTTATCTGCAAAAATTAAATCACTTTGGATAATGGCTTCTCATTTCATAGCCCTTAGGGCTTGTGGAAACTCTTCAGCAAATGTATAGCATACGCGACAAAGTTGCATCACAATTCTTCCAGAGCTTTGGAACTTAATTCAACACAAAACTCATTGACAATATTTTTGCAAAGTTGTTGACTTTGTGCAGTCTTTCCTGAATCCTTTTCTGACTGTCAGCAGCAGGAAGTAGGAAAAGCGAAGGCCTCGTTACTACAAGGAGCTTCATTCAAGGTTAGACACACATGACATTTTTTCACACTAAACTTAAGTTCCAGAACATAGATATTAAACTTATTTTAGTGAATCCATCATGAAACATCAAAACATTAAATTTCACTTCACAAATATAATTTAGTTCATTAAAATTTTAATCAGTGGTCTGAACAAAATAAATGGGTTCATTTAAACAATTTCTCACAATGTACAATTTAATCACATTTTATGATTCACATATTTTGATATTTGCAGACTTCATTAAATTAAGATCAATTAAATTTAGAATGCTATTAGTAAATTTAGTTTTTAGTTTAATCCTTTAAAAGTTCTGCTCGTAGTATGTTCAGTATATAGATAGGTACCATGCTATTAACAGAAAATGCAAGCCTTTTCAGAAACTAATCATCATGGAAAGAAGTTTGCTGAATCCATGGAACCAGTCCGATGAAGTTCAAACACTGAAGGGTGACATACTGCAGTTTGTATATGTAAGTATACAAATACATATAAGATTGACTGGATTTGTGCAGAAAGCTTATTATTTTTGTATGTTTGATTATGCTTTTCCTTAATTCAATGTTGCAATGTACACTTTACATACAGAATATTGCTTAATCTAAGAACAGACTAAAATAATCAATGATGGCATTGGTATAAAATTAAGCAAACTGCAGACTATTTATTGTAAATTTTCATTAATTCATGAAGTATTTATTGTGTAATATTTCTAAATATCCTAAATATGCATCAGAAGGTTTGTAACTAGAGGTTTTTCCGGTGATGTCATCATCGAGAATGGCAGCTTAAGTCACTAGCTCTTCCGGAAAAACACATATTAAGCCCCGTTAACCCATCAAATATAATATTTTTTGAAAAATATTTGAACTGAAAAGAGGGGCAAGAATGGGGAAAAGGAATGGAAATTTAAAAAAGCGACACTGCGGAGCCTGCGTCCGAAAGGAGTGCAGCAAGCGGCTCTCCGACCCAACCATGTGCGAGCGAGGTGGACGCTGAGCCTCGTTCAGGCGAAGCAGCGAATACCTTCAAAATCCTGAAAGAAATAATGGAGGTCCAGAATGATATAAAGCAGCAGCTCCATGATATTAAGTCAGAGCCTGCCGGCGTCAACCAAAAAATAGCGGTGGCAGAGACTCGAATTGAGAAGGTGGAAGATCGCGTTCAAAATGTGGGATGGATACTGAGCAAGACAATAAAAATATTACATCACCAAGAAGGTAAACTGCTTGACCTGGAGGGAAGATCACTGCAGAAAAATATCAGAATCTACAACATTCCCAAAGGAGCAAAGGACTCGTCTATGACGGAGTTTCTCGGAAAGTTACTGCTGGACACGTTGGATCTTCCCCCAGCTATGGAGCTGGAAGTCGAAAGAGCCCACCGCGCGTTAGTCCCAAAACCTACCCAGGATAGAAAGCCACGCTCAATAATAATTAAATTCCTTCGGTACAGCACCAAGGCAGAGATTCTACGAAGAGCCTGGGATAAGAAGAGAGTGTTTTTAGAGGATAAATTAATATATTTTGACCAAGATTACCCCCCCCCCCCCCCCGCGGTCCTCCAGAAACGCAAAGAATACTCCGAAGTAAAGCAAGTATTAAAGCAAAATAAGATTAGGTTTCAAACTCCATACCCTGCTAAACTTCAAGTGTTTTATGACAACGGGACGCGGTTGTACCAGACAGTGGAAGAGGTGACTACAAACATGAAGGCCAGAGGGTTGCCCGTCAGCAACACCAAAACGAAGGAAAGCCTGGCTGAGGAATTATCCCGCTCCGCTTGGGAAATAGTGAGAGAAACAAGAAGGCAGGAGACGGGAGGAGGCCGAGAGAAATATATCAGAAAGAGACCGGGAGTTTTCCAAAGACAGTCCTCAACCCCTTCAGAAGAGCTATAAGGTTTGGCTAACTTTAAAAATGTTGAGAAGCTAAACTGAAGCAAAAGTACACGGTGATATACCTATCTCGAGAAATACTTATTACAATGTGGATTTTATATTACTTAGTTGTTATTCTTTATTCACTCACTTACTCCTTTTCCCCACCAAAATGAGAATATATATATGTGTGTGCATATATGTGTATGTATGTAATGTGTGTGTATGTATATATATGTGTATGTGTGTGTGTGTGTGTGTGTGTGTGTGTGTGTGTGTGTGACTCTCTGCGTGTGCATACGTATGTGTGTATATATATATATTTGTGTGTGTGTATGTGTATATATATATATATATATATATATAGGAGTACACAGGGAAATCTTTTCTGTGTAATGGATTTGTTCACTGACTTTTATGAATACTGCAATTTGGGCCCTCAACTCACAAGTAGGAGAGGTTATTCCCCACAGCTAGACATTTTCTCTAGCTCAACGCAGGGTCATCTACTAGAGACCTCAGCCTTGGAATCACACGTTCGTTGCCATTTTTGTTATTATTTGCGTTTCTTGGTTTTTATTTGTTCAGGGAGTAGATCGATTAAGTTTTATTCCAATTTCAATGATACATTGACAGATAAATACAGATGGCTAAGGACAAGATAAAATTCATTTCTTTTAATGTCAATGGGCTATTAAATCCAATCAAGCGTAAGAGAATTTTATCCAAAATGAAAAAAGAAGCCCATGTAGTATATTTACAGGAAACACATTTAAGTGATAATGAGCATAAAAAAACTAAAGAGAGTGGGCTTCACTAATCTGTTTTTCTCTTCATATAAATCAGGACATAGGAGAGGAGTTGCTATTCTTATCTCAAGTAAGCTAAATTTTGAAAAAGTATTCGAAATGGGAGATAAAGAAGGCAGGTATATTCTGGTAAGGGGGAATATAGACGGCAATTCAGTTACTCTATTGAATATATATGCACCCCCGGGAAGTGATATTGGTTTCTTTCAGAAAATTACTGATATTATGGGAACGGAAACAAAAGGTCTCCTGATATGTGGGGGAGACTTAAATTTACAATTACAACCAAACTTAGACTCTTCCAATAGAAAAACCTATGAAACAAAATCTTTACATAAGAAAGTTAATACACTTTTTGAGGATGTTGGTTTAATTGATATATGGAGGGACCTTTTCCCTGACAGAAGGGATTACACTCATTATTCTGCTCCACTTTCTGTATATACAAGAATAGACTATTTCATAACATTTGGAAAAGACAAAGACAAAATAAACACCTGTGGAATTGGGACAATAGATGTAAGTGACCATGCACCTATCTGTTGATTTTGACCTACAACCAAAGAATACTATTTGGAAACTAAATTCAAGTCTACTCAATGATCCATACTTTAAGGAATAAATTTTAAAAGAAATTGGTCTCTACTTAGAATCTAATGATAATGGAGAGGTTTCACCTCCCATTTTATGGGATACTCTGAAGGCGGTCTTAAGAGGGAAAATTATAGTAATATCTTCATAGAAGAAAAAAGATAAGGAATAAAACATTAGAGGAATTACAAAATAGGCTGAAGGAACTAGAGAAAAAACACAAATTGAATTTGGCACAGGATACATTAGGGGAAATTAAAAGAATTAGGAATGAAATAAATAATTTGGCTACACAAGAAATCAAGAAAAACTTAATGTTTCTGAAACAGAGACATTATGAAAGTGGATCAAAATCTATGAAGATACTGGCGTGGAAACTGAAAAAAAAGATAGCAGAAAATACAATTCATAGAATTAGGGACCCAAGAACGAAAATGCTAAAAAATAAGCTAAGTGAAATTCAAGAAGCTTTTGAAGTGTTTTACAAAACTCTATATTCCAAAGTTCCAGGGGGAAGCATAACCCAAATTGACACCTTCTTGAATTCTCTAGAGTTACCCACTTTAAGCGAAGACCAAAATAGAATGATGACTGCTGACATGACTGAAGTTGAATTAAAAGCTGCAATTAGTAGGCCTAAATTAAGCAAGTCACCAGGATCAGATGGGTATATGACAGAGTGGTACAAAGAATTTAAAAATGAGTTAATTCCTGTTTTACTCCCCACACTGAACTGGGCTCTAAAAAAGGCACAAATGCCACCCAGTTGGAAGGAAGCGATAATCTCAGCTATACTGAAAGAAGGCAAGGATAAAATGGAATGCAGGTCATTTAGACAAATATCCGTTCTTAATGTAGATGATAGATTACTACCTCCATCATGGCCAAATGATTAGAGGAGATTCTACCCATACTGATACGTAACGATCAGACAGGTTTTATACGACAACGCCAGACACAAGGCAATATATGAAGGATACTTCACATTATGGATCATATACAAAAAAATAAAATGGAAGCAATAGTGATAAGCGTGGACGCTGAAAAAGCATTTAATTTGGTTAATTGGAATTTTCTTTACAGAGTTTTACATAGATCTGGTTTCCAAGAAACAATTATTAAAACCATACAGACACTATATAGCAATCCTACTGCTAGGATTAAAATCAACGGATATTTATCAAATAGTCTTACCCTAGAAAGGGGCACAAGACAGGGTTGTGCATGGTCACCGCTACTCTTCGCATTATATCGGGAACCATTAGCTCAATACATCAGACAAAATGAAGATATCAGGGGAATTACTATTAAAGGGACAGAGCATAAATTGGCTTGTTATGCGGATGACATTTTGATCTATCTAGCGCAACCAACATACTCTTTACCTAAATTGATGCAATCTTTTGAACAATATCATCAATTATCAAGATACAAGATCAACATAGATAAAACCCAATTACTTTCATATTACTATAGCCCACCAAGAGAAATTGAAAGTAGATACCCCTGGGCATGGCACACAGAGTCTTTCAAATACTTGGGCATCATTATACCAAAAGATTTGGCAAAATTATCAGAATGTAATTATCAGCCTTTATATAAAAAAATTAAGGAAGATGTGGCAAGATGGAGCCTGATTCCTTTTATCAGTCTCAGTTCAAGGATTTAGTCTATTAAAATGAATATACTGCCCAGACTGCTATATCTCTTTCAGACCCTGCCAATAGAGATTAATCAAAATTAATTCAATGAATGGAACAAGATGCTCTCAAGGTATATTTGGCAGGGTAAAAGGCCTAGAGTTTGTTTAAAAACTTTGCAATTAGCAAAGGAAAAGGGGGGATGGGGCTTGCCGTCTCTTAGAGATTATTATTTTGCAGCACAGTTGAGAGCTGTGATATGTTGGTGCAACCCATCATATGACACTCAGTGGAAAAACATTGAGGAGCGGGTACTTCCCATCCCCATACAAGCAATTTTGGCTGATAACAACCTGCAAAGGTACATAAATACTATTGATAATCCATGGGTGAAATTGACTCTTAAAATATGGAAAACTACTATAAAAGAATATAATCTAGAGGGAGATTTGCAATTTTTAAAACTTTTTTTATTGAATTTTCAAATAGATTACAGAAAGAAAAAAAATTGTCAACCCTTCCCCCCTCCCCCTAAACATATCCCTATAGAGAAATGAAAGAAAGAAAGAAAGAAAGAAAGAAAGAAAGCCTGGATATCGGAAGATCCCCACATGCTTCATGGAGTTCATAATAGCTTTAATATGTATATTTAATTCTTTCCCCAGATAACCAATAAATTTATCTTGGGAGCACCTATATATTTAATCCTATCTTTTGTAAACAAGAGCGCCAAATTTTCAGAAATATTTCGTATTTATCTCTTAAATTCTCAAGGGGGAATGATCTGACAATATTCTTGCTTTATATTCCATATTTTTCACTCTGTCTTGAATATTCGCTGATAGTAGGAAAAAATCTATCCTTGAATAAGTTTTATGTCTATTTGAATAAAATGAATAATCCCTTTCTCTTGGGTTAATTCTTCTCCATATATCAATCAAATTTAAATCTTTCATCAATGATAAAGTTAATTTTGCTACTTTTGGTTTTGTAACAACCTTTGTTGACCTATCTAAAACTGGATCTAGACAAAAGTTAAAGTCTTCAACTATTAATATTTTATTGTGTGCGTCAGCCAAATTCAAAAAAGCCTCTTGTATAAATTTTATATCGTTTTCATTTGATGCATAAATATTCATAAGAGTCCATAGTTCTGAAAAGATTTGACAATGTATAATTACATATCTTCCCGCAGAATCAATTAATACATTTTGTATTTTAATTGGTAAAGTTGTGTTGACCAAAATTGCAACTCCCCTTGCTTTTGAATTAAATGAAGCTGCTATAACATTTCCCACCCAGTCTCTCTTTAATTTCTGATGTTTTATCTCTGTTAAATGTGTTTCTTGTATAAAAGCTATATCTATTTTCATTTTCTTAATGTATGTTAAAATTCTTTTTCTTTTCACCGGTCCATTAAGCCCATTAACATTAAAACTTTAAAAATTCAGTAAATTAGTCATTATTTTTAACGGGGTTACTCCAGTCTATAATAATACATAATATTTCAACTCTCATAGTACCTTGGGGAATTATTTTTAAATTCTTCATGTTGCTATGTGTCTCCCCTCTGATCATCTAGGCAAAGAAAGAAAGATATAAGAAAAATAGATTATAAAGAAAAAAAACAAACCCCCCCTCCTGCTAATGTTGTGAATGAAAAAAAACACAACATTACCCCCCTCCATTGTGCGGGTCATCGCAAACGCCATGATTACACGCGTGAATCCCGTAGTGATCGATCCAAAGCTCCCCCAGCTCCTCCGTAACATGAAAAAAGTATATATAAGAGAAGAAAAAATAATATCACTACTCTCGATTAATATTTCTCAAATTTTTACCTTTCTCCCCCTGTATCATATAATTAAAAGTATATTTAAATATTCTTCTGTCCTTAATGTCCATCAATTCACTTCACTGTCCCCGTCTTCATCTTTAAACTGTTCCACTTTTAAATCTTTACTGTGACTAGTGAATATTTGGGAGTTCTTGTGCAAACTCCTCTGCATCCCGGTGATCAGTAAAAAATCTTCTTTTTCCATCATCCAAAAAAATTATCAGTGTTGCCGGGTGGCGCAATATAAATTTATAACCCTTTTCCCATAAAACTTTTTTTGCTGGATTAAATTCCTTTTTTTCTCTTCAAAAGGTCATAACTTATATCAGGATAGAAAAGAACTGCTTTCCTTTCTATCATCAATGGCTCATTTCTCTTTCTGGCACATTGGGCAGCCGCCTTCAGGATCTTTTCTTTATCTTGATATCTTAAGCATTTTATCAAGATTGGTCGTGGGCTTTGATCAGGTTGAGGTTTTGGTCTTAAGGCTCCATGGACCCTTTCGATTTCAATCAACTGGGTTCCCTCTTCCATTTCCAAATTTTCCGGGATCCATTTTTGAAAATTTTTTATTGGATCCTCTCCCTCTATCCCTTCTTTAAGACCAACAATTTTAATATTATTTTGTCTGCTAAAGTTTTCAAGCACATCAATTTTCTCTAACAGTCGTTTTCTTTCTGATGTCCAGGCAATATTATCTTCCATTTTATTCACTCTATCAATAGTGTCTCCCGTTATTTCTTCCAGCTTTTTAACTTTCTTGTCCATTTTCTCCTGTTTTTTCACCATTTTATCAAACATAGTCTTCATATTTTTAATATCTTCTTTTATTATTTTTAATGTTTTTATTTCTTTTAATTCATGCATTATTTGCACCAAAGCTTCTCTTATGTCTCCAGAATATCTTCCACCTCCAACCTCTTCCTGTTGTTCTTCTTTTACCTCCTCATCTTCATCTGTATGTTCCAGAGAATCCGAATCCACCTCGGGTTCATTTCCACTTCCACTTCCAATCGTAGCTGGGATTTGTAGTTCAAATTGCTTGTGTTTGCGCATGCCCCTTCCTGCGCGCACGCACAGTTCCTGTTGTTCCTTCTTGGAGACTGTTGATGTTGCCGCCGATTCCTGTTCTGTATCGCCGGAGGTAAGATGCGCTTGAGTCCGAGGCTTCTTCATGGTGTCCGGCCCAGCTTGTACTGTCTTCAAAGTAGTAGTTTTCTTCTTTGTCTGTTTAGGAGGCACATCTAAGGAAAATCCTGAGTAGTTCAGACATAGTTTTTAGAAAATATTTACTAACTTTTCTTCACTTAAACATTAATTTATTAGTTTTTTTACAGGAGAGCTGGATTTCCACGTCTCGATCCTACGTCATCAAGTGACGTCACCCCGATATTGCAATTCTTAAATGGTGTGCATATGACTCTGATTTTACACCAAATAAATTGGATGCTAGATTTAAGGACTGGACAGCTAAAGGAATAATAGTTCTTTGCAACATAATGAAAGAAGGAACACTGTTCAGTTTTGAAATGCTTGAAGAGAAACACTTATTAGAAAAACAAGATTTTTAACCGGTATTTACAGATGCGACAATATGTTAATAAGATGCTTAAAAATGTAACCAAGGCAAATACATGCTTGATAGAGCTCTTTAGAAAAGCATATAATTCAGATAACGGTAGTAGAATCATTTCAAGCATGTATAAGGAGTTGTCAAATCTTAAAACACATTCGACTTCATACATTAAAGCAAAATGGGAGAAGGAAGGAGGGATAATTATATCTGAGGAAGAATGGACAACAATATGGAGATATCAATGGAAGTGTACCAATTCACAGAAATGGAGGGAGTTTGGATGGAAAAACTTGATAAAATATTTTATTACACCCTCTCAGAAATCCCATTATGATAGTAACCTCCCTGTTTGCTAGAGAAATTGTGGAAATCAAAATGCAAATCATTATCATATTTTTTGGGACTGCCCTGTTATCAAAAACTATTGGAGGGGGATACACAATGCCCTACAAGACATCTTTAAATGTGAAATACCCTTGGAGAGTAAGACCATATATTTTGGATATATACCTCAAGAATGGTTGAAAAGAGATAAATATTTAATGAATATACTGTTGGTGGCTGGTAAAAAGACTCTTACTAGGAAATGGTTATCACAGGAGAGCCCAACTTTAAATAAATGGATGGAAATTACAATGGACATTTACAAAATGGAGAAGATAACAGCATCTGTTAATTATAAGCTGGAACAATTTGATTCATACTGGGAAAAATGGTTTAACTACATAATGCCTCATAGGCCTGATTTTATTCTCACAAATCAATGAATCTGTTGTAAAAAAAAAGATCACTCCCTACTTGTACATAGTTCTTTCCTTTTGCTTGTTTTCTCTTTCCACTCTTTTCTATAAGTGTATACCTCAGATAAATACTTTGTGGAGATTTTGTGATATAAATGATTATATGATATATATGTACAATGTCTGAAGTACATCTTATGGAAATGTTTGTTTGATGAACTTCAATAAAAAAATTACAAAAAAAAAGGTTTGTAACTACATTTGTATCCTCTGTTCAGGATTGCATTTATTTATGTTTTATTCCTCCATTATGTGAGGAATGTTTCTTCTGGTACGTATACAGGCAGCAGCCAACCAAAGGCGCTTTTATTTTTGTTAAGTGTGTTTTTATACATAATAAGACTACTCTTGACTCCAATAACTACGTGTACAGCAGGTCTACCACATGCGAGCTTTCACTGTTCAGAGTAGCAAGCCGGTGTGTCATAAGACCCGGCCGTCAGTTCAAAGAAGGTGAGTTGGGCTGACGGGGCAAGGGATTTGAAACCACAGTTGGGCCACAGGGGGTGCCAGATTGGGTTCAGAAGAGCTGACCTGGGTGCAGACTAGGCTGCTGCCTGCTACTTGGAGTCATCGGAGTTGGTGCCTTCGAATTGGCACGATGGCAGTGTGTAATGTAACTATGAGAGACTCTCTTGGATGTTTCTTTTGCGATCACGAGACCCTGTTGGACATTGAGTGCCACAAGTCTGCTTTCCTTGTTTGTTGGTAGGGCATGCTGTCAGGCAGCAGTGTTGCCTCGGTTGTAGCAAGGTCCAGGCTTCAAGCCGTCGGCTGGCACCCGGGCTCGGTTAGGGGTGGTCTCTCCCATTTGGTGCTGCCCTCCAGTGTTGGATCAGTGGAATTAGCTGGACTGCCAGGATTAAATTTGATTTGATTTGATTTGTTAAGTATTGAAATTGCTTAATTAATAAAGGCAATAGCAATCTTAAATTGGAATGATTTATGACCAAGTCTATGTCTATGTGGATAACTTTTTCAGAACCTGCATAGGGTTTTGATATTTTACCTAAGTGCCATGGATGCTAATGGCAGCAATGACTTTATGGAAGTTGCAAGTGATAACTACTCGGGTTCAAAGTGGATATGCAGAAACATTCATCCAAAAGTGCCAACGTTCCCTCTTTTCTATTTTACAACTGCAAGGACCAACCATTGCTGTGGGCAGGAAATTTTTACACAGCCAAAACCTGTGCAGCATGTTAAATTTATTTTTTGTAATATGCATACTATGAACGTTTAGAATGAAAATTGAAAAATCATGTACTTTTGATTTTATTTGTTCATTGAAAGCTATAATGAAATACAATGCAACAAAGAAATCTTTCACACTTAATAAACTTTTAAGCTCAGGCAGCATTGGCTTCAGCATTCCACAGGCCAGCAGTTTATTGACAATGAGCTACCAATTTCCATTCTGTATTTATTTTTACAATTTGTAAAAGTGTAGTAACTTCAGGCACTGACGATGTACTGTAAATATGCTGAAGCTCTAAAATCTTTCAAAGTAAAGGTTGTGGTACATTTATTATCTAGAAAATTTATGGATTATATCCATTAACACACATTTAATTGCAGGATATTGCATAATTATATTAACATAGATATCAAAATTATATTAACACTTTGTAGAAAAATTCCAGCAGCACAGCAACAAAGGTTATGTGCGTGGGAGCATTTCTGATACAGCATGACCATGTACCCATGAGCATAGTGGGAACAATCTATAGTGCTTTTCAAATCACATCCTATATTTCAAGGCAAACATCTGCCACATTGTTTTTTTAAAAATTTGTTTTATATTGAATTTTCAAATAGGTTACAGAAAGAAAAATAATTGTGAACCCTTCCCCCCACATTGTTATGTTTAATGTGAAGTGGGGCTGAGGAAACTCTTCTGAGAGATTTTTCAGTTTTGATTCCCAGTATTACGTTGATATCATCTTCTACCTGTTGCAGAATAAAGCCAAGCAAAGTGAATCTTCCTTTTAGATAACTTTGGAATGGTATCGACGTCTCTACTAGTGTGCCTCATTTTCCTACTATTTTAGCTACTTTTATTTAGATTTTCAGAAAATTGTTAGATTATTTGGGCTTGAGATCTAAGCAATTATAACATCTCAAAGACTGGGTGATAACTGACAAGGAACATTTCCTAACGGCATCCATATATTTGTAATTCCACCCTGTCCTTCGATGCTGCCAGGTGCCTACGTTCCTTGAATTTAGCCACTTGATCACTTCCAAGCTTTATTCTTTCAGTACTGCATTGAACCTTTAGCCTGCAAAGTATTCTCTGGAATTGATTTCTCAAAGGTCTCGTGCTCTCTTTCCTCTTTAAAGTGTTCCTTTAAACCTTTTACTCACCAAATTTTGATCATTTTCCCTGTGTGGCTAGGCACCGACTGGTAACTACATTCTTTGAAGAGAAGCTTATTGTTAGTCTGCTGTGCAGCTCAGGCAAAGATGGACAACACGTGAACAACAAAAACCGTACTGACAAACAAAATACGATCGAGTGCGAAACAATGTCTGCTGCCTGTATCTCATGAGGAATCCTACAGCATTTGACAAAGATGCTTCAAGATTAATGGTGGAGCAAAATATGTTCAGCTATCCTGGCATCATGAAAGCCCAATCCTTTTCAGCAACCAGCTGCAGAACAGGAGGAAGAGCAGGAGAAGGAACAGGGAAATGAAAGGAGGCAATTATCCATTATACATTTTTTCTCAATTTTCAACATTTAAATGTCTAATCAATGATCAAAATTAACTTCATATGATGTTTCTTTCATCAAGTTTGGCAAGACCCAAAAGATTGTTTTTATATTCATTTTCAGGATCTGGTTATCACTGACTAGGCCAGCAATAATGGCTCTTCCCTAATTGCCCTTAAGAAGCTGGCAGTGAGCTGCCTCCTTAAACCATTGCTTTGTTTAATGTTAAGGTGCCCCATAGTGGAGTTCCAGCATTTAGAATTGGCAATGATAAAGAACCAGTAATACACAGTATTTCCACAATGCACCATGTGGAAGGATCCCACTGCCCTTGACCTACTTGGTGGAATAAGTTTGAAGGTTCGGGAGATTCTGTTGTAATAGCCTAGGCAAGTCAATTAATGTTTAGGATGATTGATAGGCTACTTAGGTATTGATAGTTTTGTGCTTCCTGTGAGTTTGGTGCTGCACTCAACCAAGAAAATATTAATTAGAAGCGAAAGAGTACAGATGCTGGAAATGTGAAGTGCATTATAAGAGTACTTTCAGCACAATAGCATAAAAATTAGACAGAGTCATAAACCGAACAAATAGAATTCTGAAGAAATTGCTTTAAAGCACAGTCAATGAAAGCAGACTTTAATGATATAAATCTACAATACTGTAAATAAGTGAAACTTCTGACTTCATTAAAATCATAGCTAATATGAAGACCAGAGGTTAATATTAAATGGGGAGGTGCATCATGTGATATTAGCAGAATTAATTGCAGGTTATGTTCATTTAAAAACCTACTTTGCATGACAATTAGGCACCCAAACTGGTGAGAAGTTGAAATGGGTTGCGAAGTAGAGTGTGGATTACTGGATGACTGGAGCTATTAATACTTCTCCTGATCTCAAAATCAATGTCTATTGCTTCAATGGTTCAACAATTATAAACATTACAAGTATTTCTCATCACTCGTTAATCCAATGACTAACACAGGATGCTGTCTAAGACTTCTTACACCTGACCACCCATTGCTTTGATTTTGTACAATGTGAATAGAAATGAACTCTGCAAAACATCACCATATTTCCCACCATGGCACACCAACTGTGACCAAACACTAATTATATAGACTAAACAGATCTTAATCCTCTTACTCAAATAGAAAACCCCACAGAAAGTACAGGATGTGGAACTGTGGACAAGGCTGCCTCAGTTAGTCTAACAGTACATAACATTCTAATTAATTAGATATTTATAAAATGTTATGTCTTAACCATAAAGCACCTATAACACGATTCAGTCTGCATTTATAACACATGGAGCAGTGCAGGGATGCTGCTATTATTGCTGCTTCACACATCCATTGACCACAATTCATTCCTTACTCCAGCGATGACCGGATCAGGTTTTCTCCTAAATCCCAATGGGAGGTAAGTTGGCCACTTTAAGTTATAGCTGGGCAGCAAGAGAATGGAGTGTGGCTTGTGGAAGGGAGTTGATGGCTTTGTGAAAGAAATTAGGGAAGTATGTAGGAATGATGGAATGGTTTTAAAGCTAGCATTAACTCAATGGGCCAAGTGGCCTCCATCAAGAAAATAATGAAAATATACCAAAAATACCAGTGCAAAGGAGAGCATGCCTTATGAGAATAGGTTGAGTGAACTTGGTCTTTTCTCCTTGGAGCAATGGAGGATGAGAGGTGACCTGATAGAGTTGTATAAAACGATGAGAGGCATTGATCATGTCGATAGCCAGAGGCTCTTTCCCAGGACTGATGTGGCTAACATGACGGGGCATAATTTTAAGATACTTGGAAGTAGGTACAAGAAGGGTGTCAGAGGTAAGTGTTTCACACAGAGCGTGGTGGGTGCGTGGAATGCACTGCCGGTGACAGTGGTGGAAGTGGATACAATAGGGTCTTTTAAGAGACTTAGGCATGTGGAGCTCAGTAAAATAGAGGGATATGTGGTAGGGAAATTCTAGGCAGTTTCTAGAGCAGGTCATTTGGTCCGCACAACTTTGTGGGATGAAGGGCCCTGCAGATTTCTATGTTTTTATGTAAACACCAAAATGCCTAACACAAAGAGGTTAAGAAATGGATGGGAGGCAGAGAAGGGTCAAACATCCTTGTCCACATCATTGACATCAGTGGATGCAATAATAACATTGACAGAAAATCATTTCTTTCACAAGGATTATCTGAATACTGGATTAATATCAAAGCTGACAGAATTAATATTACTGTAGCCTTAGTGGCATCTGGTAGTGATTCATACTCAAGTACCACAAATTTTTTTTCAAGAATAGCTATCTAGGCAGTGAATACAACTCGAAAGTAAAGGCAGAGACCACTCATCTCTTTTGTTGCTGAAAGAAATGTACATATACTCCTATTTCTCCACCTTCCACAATAACATAATTATTGCATTGTTATAAAATCTTTGACAAATATTTATTGGCTTCTATTTTAAAACAATAGTATACCACACTTCTTCCCTCACCACCATCCCAGGCCCCAGACAGTCCTTTCAGGTGAGGCACCACTTCACCTGCGAGTCAACTGGGGTGATATACTGTATCGGTGCTCCCGATGTGGCCAGTTATACATTGGGGAGACCCGCCGCAGACTGGGAGACCGTTTCGCCAAACACCAGCGCTCAGTCCTCCAGCAGTGGCGGGATCTCCCTGTGGCCACACACTTCAATTCCACAGACCACTCCCACTCCAACATGTCTGTCCATGGCCTCCTCTACTGTCAAGATGAGGCCACACACATGTCGATGGAGCAAAACCTTATCTCCCGCCTAGGTAGCCTCCTTCCTGCTGGCCTGAACATCCAACTCACTGACCTCCGTTGATACCCCTGCCCCCCATCCCTATCTATTATTTTAGTCTGGTTCTCTTTCTCTCTCTTTTTCCCCCCTCACTATAATCTCTCCCCCCAGCCCTACCTTTCTTTCTCTTTTATTTCCCATAATTCTCCACCTTCCCCCAGCCCATTTCCCTCCAGCCTATCACTTGCCAGCTCTCTACTTTATCTCTCCCCCCACTTCTTATCCCCCCTCGACCAGCCCATGTTACTTCACTCCTGATGAAGGGTTTTGGCCCAAAACATCGTTATTACCTCCTCCCATAGATGCTGTCTGGCCTGCTGAGTTCTGCCAGCATTTTGTGTTTTTAATTTTTTTTGTACATTTTATTTATCTCACTTTCTCTTAAATAACTGAATATTGTCATAATCCTTTGCATAAAAATACTTTTAAGCAGTTCTTTCTTTTGAGCTTACCATTAAATAATGCCTTTTCTAATGAGCAGGGGAAATAGCTTTACTTCTTCATCACTGAATTTGCAAACAACTTGACCGAACTAATCATCGAGCTTTGTGAGCAGTGACTGTGAATCTTTGCAAACAAATATGGCAAAACAGCCAAGACAAATTTACTATTCATTTCCTAACTACTTAAATTTTCAAAGTCTAAGATAACAAAACAGTGAAAACCACAATCTGTTCTGGATCGTATTTGCTAATCGGGCAATTCTTTAGAATAACTGCTGCTGTAAGGAAAACATAAATATGGAAGTGTGAATGAAGCCTGTGTTGTATAGCATTGACTGGTCTGAGGGCAGCTAAGGGAAAAGAAACCTTACTCACATTCCAGGTAACTTTACATTAATGCTGCAAATTTTACTTGGCCAAAAGCCAGTTCTTGGACCATAAGAGATAGGAGCAGAATTAGGCCATTTGGCACATCAAATCTGATGGACTATTATCCATGGATGTCTCTCATTGTATCTCAGCCAGCAGGAATCAGAAGCCAAGCAGTTTGGGCACCCATTGTAGAGGGTTATGGCCTACAATTCATGATTAACCACCCTAATGCCTACCATTTGTGCACAGGTCCTCCCTGGTTTACTTAGATTATTTGGATAAGGATAATTTGTTCTAATTCTTAAGAACGCTTTGTAGCCAGAACTGTTCGGAGGTTGGAAATGAACAAAGGCAGTGCATGGGAGAAGACCACAGCTGTGACAGTAGAATAGGCAGCCATGAGAAAGGCAGCCACCAGCCAGCCTCACTGACTCAGTGAGTGAGCAAGTGAGCCCATTTTGTGCTTCCAGCTCTGTTCTAACCAGGGGGTGGGGGAGGGGGGGGGGAGAGAGAAGGCATACACAATCTGCAGATGTTGGAAATCCAAAGTAACACGTACAAAATGCTGGAGGAACTCAGCTGGGCAGGCAGCATCCATGGAAAAGAGTGAGAGAGAAGGCATGAAAAAATGCCTCATTCCCACTTGGCAGAAGATGCCTGAAGCCCCACAGCAGCTGGAAAACCATTTCTATCCACCCCTCCAGTCTCCCGAATGCTTGTTGATATGTGGTGTCTGTAAATCAGACGTTGCTGACACGGAGAGGACCCGTATATAACATAATGCTCGTGTACCATGAATTGCAATTGGGAATTATAGCAGAACTGTGTAAAAGCTTTCGATGACAATCATAATAAAACCCTGCTAAAGTTCACAGTATTTCCAGCCTGATTTATTCCTTCCACCCACAGGGTAATTTCACTGTCAGACACTCTTAAATGTTTTACTGCCCACCTCAGCACCACTCCAGCACACAATCATTGTATCAGTCCTGAGTGATATCACTTCCACCCCATCTGTCCTGAAATATAATAACCTCAATGAAAGGGCAACATACACATGACATGCAATACTGCAAGGTCAACAGCTGATGTGGATGCTACTATGCAGACAAATTGATCATGGATTCCAGTAACGACATAATATTGATATTCTCATTCTGATGTGAGCCCAAAGTGACTTTCTCAAATGATTTGTACGCTCCACCACGCCCACGTAATGTCTCTCCAGCATCTGTCATGTGGAGGTAAAAAGCTGTTATTGAAACTTAAATTGCTGGAACACTCGTGGCGGATGACTTTTCAATAAAGTTTTTATGTGGATGAGATGCAGAAACGTCGTTGTACAATTGATGCTGCTTTCTCTGTCCAACATAATTCAGTGCATAAAAGGGAGAAGGAACGTATAGCTTATACAGTTGCTTTCAGGCTCTCAGTTATCTTGACGACCTTTTAGAGAGACAGAATGTTAAGAAATACAGCAAAAAATGCATGAGAAATTGGATAGCTGATAAAATAATGCATCTTGAAAGGCTAAATGTTGATCTGGACAACTGGAAAATTTCCCAGCATGTTCAAGTTTATTGTCTATCAGTTATATACATGTATACCACCAAACAAAACTACATTCCTCCAGACCAAGGTGCACAACACAGTACATATACAGTAACTCACACACAACAAATAATGTAATTTTTCTACAAATAAAATAACAAATAATAAAATACCCCCCCCCCCAGCAGATTGACATTTTTCATAATTTTTCCAGGTACTGCGTGAAATCTTTCATATCTCTCAGAGAAGCCAGGGCCATTGCACAGAATGCAGTTTGCAGCGGCCTCTCCGGAGTTGATATCCGTTATTTGTCAAGTGGGGTGCCATGCACAATCCTCAGCTGATGAAAAACGGACGTGGGAGCACGGAGGAACATCTGGAAATCTCCAGGAAGGCCTTCTTCGTTGCTGCTGCTGTTGTGAGGTCCGGGTCTCTGCTGGGAAGAACAGGTCCCCAGTCCTCGTGGTCACGTTGCTGGTGGCCGGTGGCGGGGACATCATAGTGCGCTCGGCAGAGGATGGTGCTCAGAGAGGCTATGCCAGAGGGGATGGTCGGAGGCTCGGAGGTTCAGCAGACTCGGAGTCTGCTGCGGTCGGGGTGCTTTCATTGTGTGCTGCGTCTGCGAGGCTGAGTCGGGCGGTGCCATGAAAGTCCATAGCAGGGGTATTCCCTTCTGTTGCCTGTGTGGGATGACGAGTCTATCGGGACCCTGAGGACTTGTGGAAACTGTGTGGTGGTTTCTTTCGAACTTATAGTCTTTTAACATCTTTGGACTATTTTTACTGTGCCCATGGTCTGTTTTTTTTTAAATCAATTATGGTATTGTTTGCACTGTTGTAACTATATGGTTTTGTGCAGGTCTTGTAGCTTTAGTTTTTGGTTTGTTGGGTGGTAGAGTTGGTCTCCTGACTTGGTGTGTCTGGGTAGTCTTGTTTTGTCAGGTGGGATTGGAGCTCCTTTCCAGGGATAGTAGCATGATATTAATACGGACTCTGGATTTGGGGATTGCCAAACATTATGTGGATTTTCTGGTGTAGTCTGTTTTGTCGTGTGCTTTTGTGATATCATTCTGGAGGAACGTTGTTTCATTTTTGAACTGTATTGCATTTGTGGTTTCTAAATGACAATAAACTGAAAATCAATTCAATTCAATTCATTGGCTGTTTAATAAATCTGGAAAACAGCAACTCCAGAAGTATCAACCTAAATTATACACTTAGCTTTCAGAAATGGGACTAAAATCATGATCTTCAGGTTTAAAGTAATGGAGGGCAACACTAACATTATGTTCACAGGAAATTTTGCAGATGCTGGAAATCCAAAGCAAAACACACAAGATGCTGGAGGAACTCAGCACATCAGGCAGCATCCACAGAAATGAATAAACAGTCAGGCTGAGACCCTTCTTCAGAACTGGAAAGGAATGGGGAAGATGCCAGAATAAAAAGGTGGGAGGAATGCAAGGAGGATAGCTTGACGGTGATAGGTGAAGCCAGGGTGTTGGGAAAGGTAAAGGGCTAGAGAGGAAGGAATCTGAGAGGAGAGGAAAATGGACTATAGGAGAAAGAGGAGGAGGGGCACAAGAGGGAGGTGATGGGCAGGAGAGAGGAGGTAGGAGGACAGAGTGGGGAATAGAATAAGAGGGGAAGGGGAGGGAAAGGAATTTTCTACCGGAAGGAGAAATCAATATTCATGCCATCAGGTTAGAGGCTACCCTGAGAGAATATAAGGTGTTGCTCCTTATCCTGGCACAGGAGGAGCCCATGGGCTGACATGCTGGAATGAGAATAGGAACCAGAAGGAGTTCTGCTTTTGACAAATGGAGAAGACATGCTCAGTGAAGCTGTCCCCCAGTTTATGATGGGTCTCATCAATGCAGCGGGAGCATTGGATACAATAGGTGACTCCAGCAGATTCACAGGTGAAGTGCTGCCTCACCTGAAGGGACTGTTTGGGGCACTGAATGGAGGTGAAGGAGGAGGTGACTGGACAGGTGTAGCACTTTGGCCGCTTCTAGGGATAACTGCTGTGAGGAATATTAGTGGGTAGGGATGAATGGACAGGGGAGTAATCCCTGGGGAAAGTGGAGAGTGGAGGGGGGCGCGAAGTAAAGATGTCTTCAGTGGTAGGATCCCTTTGGAGATGGAGGAAGTTGCAGAGAATGATATATTGGATGCAGAGGCTCATGGAGTTGTAGGTAAGGACAAGAGGAACTCTGCTGCACTTAAGGTGGCGGGAAGACAGAGTGAGCACAGATATCCAGGAAATGGAGGAGATGTGGGTGAGGGCAGCATCAATGGTGGTAAAAAAAAATCTAATATTATGTCCTTCACAGTTCCTGTATATTTGATTCTATAAAGGTCACAGTAGTTTATCTTTCTTCATGTGTCATTAGTTTTTGGTTCTGGATCACCCACAAATGACATCTTAGTAAACCATCTAACAACAATGGCCCCACTGGAGAACATTCCAGCATCCTGGTGGTATGCAGTTGCCACAGAGCCATCCAAACAACATCAAATGTTGACAGTGACATAAGATGCTTGTACCTACAGCAAAAAAAAAAACGCTAAAGGAACTCAATAGGTTCAATGGAGTGTGGGAGGGAGTTATAGTTAATGCTTTGGAGTCAAAGCCCTTCATCAGGACTGAGAATGTAAAAAGGAGCCAATCAATGAAGCAAGGTGGAGGGGTGGTGTGAGGCAAGTTGTGGATCTGGGCGAGGAGTGGTTGATGGGGAGGTAGAGCCAAGTGGGCAAAAAAAGAGTGGAGACAACAAAAGGGGTGCAGAATATGGAATCTGATAAGAAACAGGTGATGAGAGGAACCAGATAAAGTAGGGAATCTGGGCAGATAGGAATGGAATGGGTGAACCCATGTGTTGCATGTGTGGTTGATAGGCAGATAGAATCAGGGAAAGAGGAGAAATAGGCTGGGAAATTGGAGGCTTGGTTTGTGGAAGGGGGGTAGGGGCTCTGGTGGAGTTGAAAAGAAAGGGTTGTATGAGAGTCCCTGAATGAATCTGAAGGAAACAGAAGGAGACAGAGGAGATGCAGGTGACCTGATATTTGTCAATTCAATATTCATGTCATTAGACCTTGCCGATGATGGAAATCCTTGATTTCCTTATTTGCAGACCGTTGTCCGTTTGGATTGACAACAACATCTCCATCAGCGCAGGTGCACTGCACGGTTGTATGCTTAGCCCTCTGCTCTACTTGTTTCACATTTATAGTGACTGTGTGGCTAAGCACAGCTCCAATGCCATATTCAAGCTGCTGACGGCATGTCTGGTGTGGGCTGACTCAAACATAGTGATGAATCAACATATAGAAGGGAGATTGAAAATCTGGCTGAGTGGTGCCACAACAACAAACTCTTATTCCATGTCAGCAAGACCAAGGAGCTGATTATTGACTTCAGAAGGAGGAAACCAAAAGTCCATAAGCCAGTCCTCATCGGAAGATCAGAGGTGGAGAGGGTAAGTAAATTTAAATTCCTCGGTATTATTATTTTGGAGGACCTTCCCTGGGCCCAGCATGCAAGTGCAATTATGAAGAAAGCACAGCAGCACATCAACTTCCTTAGAAGTTTGCAAAGATTCTGCAAGACATCTACAACTTTGACTAACTTCTATAGATGTGTGGAGGATAGTATGTTGACTGGCTGCATCACAGCCTGCTATGAAAACACCAATGACGTTGAATGAAAATCCTACAATAAGTAGTGGATAGGGCCCTGTCCATCACACATTAAGCCCTCCCCACCATTGAGCACATCTACATGGAGCATTGTCACAGCACTCCCACAACCCAGGTCATGCACCCTTCTCACTGCTGCCATCAGGAAGAAGGTACAGGACCTTAGAACTCACACCACTAGGATCAGGAATAGTAATCTCCCCTCAACCATTAGGCCCTTGAACCAAAGGGAATAACTTCACTCAAATTCACTTGCCCCATCACTGAACTACAACCTATGGACTTTCTTTCAAAGTCTCTTCATCTCATGTTCTCAATATTTATTGCTTATTTATTTATTTATTTATTTATTTATTTATTATCATCTTTTATTATTATTATCATTATTTCTTTTTGTATTTGCTAAGTTTGTTGTTTGTCCTGTTGATGAGATCTTTCATTAATTCTATCATGGTTATTTGATATATTGAGTATGCCTTGCAAGAAAATGATCTCAGGGTTGTACATGGTGACATATATGTACTTTGCTGATAAATTTACTTTGAATTTTGAACTTTACACTTCTCTTCCCATTTTGGGGGTCACAGTTAGTGTTTTTGATTCTTCAATAATCCCCAAAATGAAATACATTTTTTGTAATTTTTATTATATTAATGTGCATTCATGGAGAATAAAATAAAACTCTGTAACTCACAAGTTCTCTTCAGATTAAATTTTACAAATATAACTATTGACTATATGCACCAAAACACAATTATGCATTCTGATTTGCTTCATGCTTGAAAAGCTAGATAAACAAGCAAATGCTAAAATGTTTTTTTTATCATAGAACTACTCAAGTTCAAGCAACTTTGTGTTAATAACTCACCACAAGCTTGTAAGACAAATCAACCATTCAGTAAAATACCTAAAGCCAATTATTATGCATATTTCTTTCCTCCCATTAATTAAGATTGTTGTTACTACGATGTTTTGCTTTACAGATAATCCAGAGAGCTACAATTTATACTGTAAATAAAAAGATAAAACTGCAGCTAGATTAAAGGTACCTCGGAGAACATTTTGATTATTTGTCTGAAGGCAATGAGCACCAGGAATTACCATGTTAAATCCCAGGTAATTTAGGCACCCTGTGTAAATGAGGTTTCTAGTAGCACAAGAGAAAAGAGTAAATGGCAGAAAGGATGACCATTTTATGGGACACTGGCATCGGTCCTGGGGAAAAGCTTGAAAATATTAATTATGACTTCATAAGAAATGGGAAATTGACAAAACATGGAATTAAATATCTGTATTATACTTATATTCTTCTATTGGGATTGGCTTCACTTGAGTCTAGCTTGACTAAAGGATTATGGGTAGAGTTTTGAACTGGAGGAAACAGTTACAGTAAATCCAGTAATTCAAAGAAAGTGAAATGTTGGCCCTTGTGATGAAGAAACAAGAGTATAGTGCTTTAGTATACACCATTGATAAACATATATAAGGAAAGATAATTGTCTTGGAGGTAGTGCAGTAAAAGTTCACTCGAGTAATTGTTGCAATAAATATGCTACCTTAGGAGGAAAGATTGAGATGACTGGCATAGCCTCTAAAGAGCTTAGAAGAATAAGTAGTGACTTCTTTAGACATATAAATTTTTTAAGACAAGGTAGATGCCACAAGGGTATTTCCATTAATGAGGGAAACAAGAAGTACAGTATTTAGTGTCCAGATAATAGTTAGTCATCTGATATATGGAGAGTTGTGAGTATTTGGAATTCTCTAACCCAGAAATGTTAATCATTAAATGTACTTAAGACTGACATGGATAGATTTTGTAATTTGTGTAAAAGAACCTACACAGGCACAGACTATTTTAGATTTGGCCATGTGTATTGGGGAAGGATTATTACAAGAGTTTGTGGTTAAAGATACCCTGGGAGGTAGTGACCACAAATTAATAGAACTCCAGTGTTTGTTTAAGGGTGAACAAAACAGGACCAAGACCACCATCGTCAACTTAAATAAGGATAACAATCATGATGTGAAGGTGGAGTTAGAACATAGAATTAAAAAAAAGTACAACATAGTAAAGGCCCTTTGGCTTATAATGTTGTACTGACTTTTTAACCTACAGTAAGATCAATCTAACACGTCTCTCTCACATAGCTCTCCATTTTTTTTCATCCATGTGCCTACCTTAGAGCCTCTTAAATGTTCCTAATGTATCTGCCTCTATCATGGCCCCCACTCACCAGCAAGGTCTAACATGTACCCACAACTCAGTTTAAAAAGACTGCTTCTGACATCCCCACCGTACTTTCCTCCGATCACCTTAGAATTATAACCACTTATATTAGCCATTTCTGCCTTGCGAAAAAGTCTCTGGCTGTCCACTCTATCTATGCCTATCTATCATCTTGTATACCCACAATCAAGAAATCTCTCATCCTTCTTCTGTCCAAAGAGAAAAGCCCTATTTCCCTCAACCTATCCTGTTAAGGCATGCTCTAACATCCAGGCAGCATCCTGGTAAAACTCCTCTGCACCCTCTCTAAAGCTCTCTAAACCTCAATTGAACTGACTTTGACCTATTTTATCATGTGCCTTCAAATAACCCAAAACCTCATCCTTAATAATAGACTCTAACACCTCACCAACCACTGAAGTCTAGGCTAAATGGCCTATAATTTCCTGTCTTTTGCGTTGTTTCCTTCCTAAAGTGTGGAGTGACATTTGCAATTTTCCCATCCTCTGGAGCCATTCCAGAATCTAGTTATTCTTGATATATCACTACTAATGTCTCCAGAATCACTTTAGCTACCTCTTTCAGAAACCTGAGGTGTAAGCAATCTCGTCAAAGTGGCTTAACTTCAGACCTTTCAGTTTCCCAAGCACCTTCTCCTTAATAACAGCAACTACACTCACTTCTGCCCCTGACACTCTCAAATTTCTGACATCCTGCTGATAACTTCCACCATGAAGACTGACACAAAATATCTATTTAGTTAGTCTGCCATTTCTTTGCTCCCCATTACTACCGGTACCTCTCTGGTGTCATTTTCCAGTGGCTTGATGTTTCACTTTTACTCTATATATATCTGAGAAAACTTTTGATATCCTCTTTTATATTATTGGCTAGCTTACCTTCATATTTCATCTTTTCCCCACTTCTGATTTTTAATTGTTTACTGCTGATTTTCAAAAGCTTCCCAATCCTCTAGCTTCCCACTAAATTTTACAATACTGTATGCCCTCTCTTTTTTATGCTATTTTGATTTCCCTTGTCAGCCACAGTTATCCTGCCTTCAGAGTAACTCTTCTTTGGGATGAATCAATCCTGCATCTTCCAAATAGCTCTACCATCATCCCCTTTGGTGTTCCCTGCCAATCAACTTAGACCAAGTCCCTTCTCACTCCTTTGTAGTTACTTTACTACACTGTGATACAGATACATCCAATTTTAGCTTCTCCTTCTCAAACTGTAGGGTGAATTACATCACATCATGATCACTGTCACCTAAGGGTTCATTTGGTTTAAGCTCCCTACTCAGATTTGGTGATTACATCACACCCATTCAAGAGATGCCTTTTCCCTTGTGGACTTGGCCACAAGCTGTTCCAAAGACCCATCTTGCAGGTATTCTAGAAATTCCTTATCTTGGGCTCCTGCACCAACCTGATTTTCCCAACCTACCTGTATATTGAAATCCCCAATGACTATTGACACATTGCCCTTTTTAACATGCCTTTTCTATCTCCCAATTTAATTTGTACTCCACATCCTGGCTACCGTTCGGAGGCCTGTATATAATGTATATAATCAGGATCTTCTTACCCTTACAGATTCTGAACGCTACCCACAAGGATTCTTAGATCTTCTGATCCTATGTCTCTTCTTTCTAAAGATTTGATTTCATATTTTACCAACAGAGTTATCCCAACCCTCTGCCCACCTGGGTGCATAGATTTTTTCCCTCTCAGAGGATAGTGAATCTCTGGAATTCTTTGCCCCAGAAGATGGTGGAGGCCAGATTATTAGATATATTTAAACATTTGAAAAATCAAGGAATTGAGGGAAATGGGGTATTGGCACAGGAGATGAGTTGAGGGCAACATAGATCAGGCATGATCATGTGGAATAACAGGGCAGGCTTCAAGGGCCTGATGTGTTACTCCTGTTCCTATTTTCTTGTGTGCATATCCTCAGGGAGCGAAGATATGGAATTCAAGTAACAAGATGTTGAGGCCATAGCTCAACAGCCATGATTTTGTTGAATAACAGCAGAAGCTCCAGAGGATGTACAAACATTCCCTGTTCCTATTTCTTACATCTCTGTGTTTTTTTTTGTTCTAAAATTATCCAGCCATCATTTAACTGCAAGAGAAAAGCAGATGCTGGAAATCCAAGCAACACACACAAAATGCTGGGGGGAGGACAGTAGGCCAGGCAGCATCTTTGGAAAAAAGTGCAGTTGACATTTTGGGCCAAGACCCTTTGGTCCTGCCAAAGGGTCTTGGCCCAAAACATCAATTTTAACTGCAAGTATGACTTAGGTTTGTGAAAGAAAATAAGAACACAATAAATTTCATAATTAAAATCTATCTAATAGAGCAATCATTTTGGTCCTCCTTGAAAAGCTCTCGAAAGGATGTTTATTTTGATACTGATCATATTGCTTAATCCTGTTAAATGCATCATTTTTAATCATACAATGAAGTATGTGGAATTTTTGTAATCAATTCATACAGTTTTCTTAAGAAAAGGTATTTGTATTTATAAAATACTGGTGAAGTCATTACACTAATTATTAAGTTTGAGGAAAATTTTATGAACAGTAACATCCAAGAATCTAATCAATTTCAAAGAAAATGTCACAAATTGATATCCATATGCTCCAGCTCCCTTATCCCTCTCATCAATACTCCCAACATACTTACCAGTTGAAGATAAACTCAGTTTTATATCTTGCTCAATAGCTATCTTTTAACCTAAATTAATAAAATGGATTATATGGTCTTTAACATTTTGCTTTTTATAGGTTTCTTGTGTTCAGCACCTTTCTGGCAACATTTTATTAGCAGTAAGTAATTTGTCGGTGTTTTAAAGCTGTGAAAAATGTTATGTCATGCTAGCTTCTTTTTTTTCTGTATCCAATTAATGAGGAGCATCCACATCAAAGAGTGAACACTACAGTTTCCTTCCCTGCTGAGCATTTTGTCTCCATCTACTGGCTTAACAGACACTTACAGACAAAGAGCAGAGAGAACAACACAAGGAAACAGTTCTCACAGTTTTCGTAGATTGTGGGTCAGTTCACATCTAGTACCAGAAGGGTTTCGCTCTAAAAATAAGCAATGCTTAATAATCAACAACTATGTTGGGTGATGAAGTAATGACTCTCTTGTAAAGATATTTTATGTCCACTCTTGGTACAGGGCACTAGCGTTTACTTATGAATTGGCTCATTACAATTATGGCCGGTGTACCTTTACAATGAACATTAATCACATCTCCATTCCCACATTTCCTTTCCAGCTGTTAAATATTTAGACCCTTTTAAACATCGTTACCATCTTTAGGTCGAGGTAATAAAAAATACCAGACAGCAGTGTTAAATACCCAGACAAAATATAAGATTTTGCTCCTCTAACCTGAGGGTGATCTCATTGCAGCTAGAGGAGGCCATGGGAATGAGAAGTAGAATTAAAATGATGGCCACTGGGAGATCTCACTTCTTCTGGCAGACAGAGCACGAGTGCTCATCGAAGCGGTCTCTCAATCTACAACGGATCTCACCAATATACAGGAGGCCACACTGGGAGTACCAGACACTGTATATGGCCCCAACAGACACACAGGTGAAGTGTCGCCTCACCTGGAAGGACTGTTTGGGGCCCTGAATGGTAGTGAGGAAGGAGGTGTAGGGGCAGGTGTAGCACTTGTTCCACTTACAAGGGTAAGTGCCAGGAGGGAGATCAGTGGGGAGGGATGAATGGACAAGGGGGTCACGTAAAGAGCGATCCCTGCACAAAGCAGAAAGTGGGGGGAAGGAAAGATGAGCTTGGTGCTGAGATCCCATTGCAGATGGTTACGGAGAATTGTGTGCTGGATGCAAATGTTGGTGGAGTGGTAGGTGAGAACAAGAGGAACCTTATCCCTGGTGAGGTGGCGGGAGGATAGGGTGAGGGCAGGGATGTGCAAAATGGAGGAGATGCAGCTGAGGGCAGCATCGATGGTGGAGGCAGCAAAGCCCCTTTCTTTGAAGAAGGAGGCCAGCTGCTTAGTCTGTTGGAAGTCATCTACTGTATCTGGTGCTGCCAGTGAGACCCGACGTAGATTGGGAGACCTCTTCGCCGAGCACCTACACTCCATCTCCCAGAAAAAGCAGGATCTCCCAATGGCCACCCAGCTTAATTCTACTTCCTATTCCCATTCCAACATGTCAGTCCATGGCCTGCCCTACTTCCAAGATGAGGCCACACTCAGGTTGAAGGCTTATATTCCATCTGAGATATCCAATGTGATGACATGAACATCAATTTCTCAAACTTCTGGTAACTGCCCTCCCCCTCCTTCACCATTCCCGGTTCCCATTTCCCTCTCTCACCTTATCTCCTTACCTGCTCATCACCTCCCTCTGGTGCTCCTCTCCCTTTCCTTTCTTCCATAGCCTTCTGTCCCCTCTTATCAGCTTGCCCCTTCTCCAGACCTTTGTCTCTTTCATCAATCAATGTCCCTGCTCATTACTTCTCCCCTCTTCATCTCCCAGTTTCACCTATCGCCTACTACCTTCCATTTCTTCCTCCCCTCCCCACCTTCTTACACTGACTGCTCATTTTTCATTTTACAGTCTAGGCCTGAAGCGTCGACCATTTACTCTTTTCCATCAATGTTGCCTGGCCTGTTGAGTTCTTTCAGCATTTGTGTGTTTTGCTTGGACTTGTGCAGATTTGCTCTTGCTTCTACTTAGTGATATAATTGCATCAGGAGATCATAAAAATTATCTAACTAACTGACCACGCCAAGGAATTACTATATAAAACAAAATGTCAAATTTTCTTTTTATCATTAATGTCAGTGGGTCAAACAAATGAATACTATGAAGTACAATGGAAACAGACTGTAAATATTTTAAAGCTGTGGCTGCTCGTCATCACATGACAGAGTGATTGAAAGGAACACTGCTGATAACTTGTAATTTATCTCAATTAATTCAAGATTCTGCATGTAAAAGCAGCATCCACACATAATCTTATGCTTGATCTGGTATTTAGTAGCAAGCTTTCACAGAGTGCAATACCTACACGATACTGGACACAACATATGGGTTTGACTACTGCCAGAAGCAAATTCACAAAGTACTTAATGTTCATACCAGATTTCAGCAGTTAAAATGCCCTGACTTGGAATAGATCCGTTGATCATTGCAACCAGATGGTAATCATGTTGATGCAAAATACAAATGGATTTTTAAAAAAAAATTAAAAGCAAGCAGTGGTATGAAAATCCAGAGTTTATGTACTAGAATGGATCAAAATTCTCTCTCAAATTAAGAGCATGAGTAGACTGAAAAGATGTGCTAAATAAAAGAAAGGCTACCATAGGAACAATTAATAGAATCATAGAAAAGAAAACTGGATAAGGGCAGATAATTTTCCAAGACCTGACCAAGTGCCTCTCAGGACATTGTGATAAGGTAGCAATGAACTTGCTCCAGCGCTGGCAGGGTTGCTTGTACCGTTCTGGTCTTGGGTGAGGTATTAGAAGACCAGAGAGTGGCTAGTGCTGTGCCTTTATTTAAGCAAGGTTGCAAGGACAAGTCCAAATCAGAGTAAGAATCAGGTTTATTCTCACTGATATATGTTGTAAAATTCATTGGTTTGCACCAGCACTACAGTGTAATACATACAAAAATTACTATAAGTTACAAGAAGAAATATAAAAATAGCTGAAATTAAAGACAGAAAAATAGTGAGTGTTCATGGACTGTTCAAAAATTTTATTAGAGGCAAGGAAACTGTTCCTGAGGCATAGAAACATAGAAAACCTACAGCACAATACAGGCCCTTCGGCCTATAATGCTATGCAAACATGTACTTAATTTAGAAATTACCTAGGGTTAATCATTGCCTCTGTTTTTCTAACTTCCATGTATCTATCCAAGAGTCTCTTAAAAGACCCTATCATATCTGCCTCCACCATCGCTGCCAGCAGCCCATTCCACGCACTCACCACTCTCTGCGTAAAAATCTTAACAATAACATCTCCTCTGTGCCTTCTCATGTTAGCCATTTCAGCCCTGGGAAAAAGCCTCTGACTATCCACACGATCAATGCCTTTCATCATCTTATACATTTCTATCAGGTCACCTCTCATCCTCCTTCGCTCCAAGGAGAAAAGGCTGAGTTCACTCAACCTATTCTTATAAGGTATGCTCCCCAATCCAGGCAATATCCTTGTAAATCTCCTCTGCACCCTTTCTATAGCTTCCACATCCTTCCTGTAGTGAGGTGACCAGAACTGAGCACAGTACTCCAAGTGGGGTCTTACCAGGGTCCTATATAGCTGCAACATTACCTCTCAACTCCTAAACTCAATCCCACACTTGATGAAGAACAGTGTACCATCTGCCTTCTTAACCACAGGGTCAACCTGTGCAGCAGCTTTGAGTGTTCTATGGACTCAGACCCCAAAATCCCTCCGATCCTCCATACTGCCAAGAGTCTTACCACTAATGCCATATTGTGCCATCATATTTCACCTACCAAAGTGAACCACCTCACACTTATCTGGGTTAAACTTCATCTGCCACTTCTCAGCCCAGTTTTGCATCCTATCGATGTCCTGCTGTAACCTCTGACAATCCTCCACACTATCCACAACACCCCCAAGCTTTGTGTCATCAGCATATTTACTAACCCATCCCTCCACTTCCTTTATAAAAATCACAAAGAGTAGGGATCCCAGAACAGATCTTTGAGGCACACCGCTGGTCACTGACCTCCATGCAGAATATGATCCATTTACAACCTCTCTGCCTTCCATGGGCAAGCCAATTCTGGATCCAAAAGGCAATGTCCCCTTGGATCCCATGCCTCCTTACTTTCTCAATAAGCCTTGCATGGGGTACCTTATCAAATGTTTTGCTGAAATCCATATATTCTACATCTACTGCTCTACCTTCAATGTGTTTAGACACATTCTCAGAAAATTCAATCAGGCTCGTAAAGCATGACCTGCCTTCGACAAAGCCATGCTGACTATTCCTAATCATATTATGCCCCTCCAAATGCACATAAATCCTGTCTCTCAGGATCTTCTCCATCAACTTACCAACCACTGAAGTAAGGCTCATTGATCTATAATTTCCTGGGCTATCTCTACTCCCTTTGTTGATTAAGGGAACAACATCTGCAATCCTCCAATCCTCTGGAACCTCTCCCATCCTCATTAATGATGCAAAGATCATTGCCAGAGGCTCAGTACTCTCCTCCCTTGCTTCCCACAGTAGCCTGGGGTACATCTCGTCTGGTCCTGGTGACATATCCAACTTGATTGATGCTTTCCAAAAGCTCCAGCACTTCCTCTTTCTTAATATCTACATGCTCAAGCTTTTCAGTCCACTGTAAGTCATCCCTACAATCGCCAAGATTCTTTTCTGTAAAAAATACTGAAGCAAAGTATTCATTAAGTACCTAGAACATAGAAAACATACAGCCCAATAGAGGCCCCTCGGTCCACAAGGCTGTGCCAAACAGGTCCCTACCTTTGAACTACCTAGACTTTACCCATTGTCCTCTATTTTTCTAAGCGCCATGTAGCCATCCAGGAGTCTCTTAAAAGATCCTATCATTTCCGCCTCCACCACCACCGGCAGCCCATTCCACGCACTCACCACTCTCTGCATAAAAAATGTACCCCTGACATCTCCTCTATACCTACTTCCAAACAACTATAAACTATTCCCTCTCATGTTAGCCATTTCAGCCCTGGGGAAAAGCCTCTGACTATCCACACGATCATTACCTCTCATTATCTTGTACATCTCTATCAAGTCACCTCTCAATCTCTGTTGATCCAAGGAGAAAGGGCCGAGTTCACAACCTATTCTCATAAGGCATGCTCCCCAATCCAGGCAGCGTCCTTGTAAGTCTCCTCTGCACCCTTTCTATGGTTTCCATGTCCTTCCTATAGTGAGGCGACCAGAACTGAGCACAGTACTCCAGGTGGGTCTGACCAGGGTCCTATATACTGTAGCTGCAACATTACCTCTCGGCTCTTAAACTCAATCCCATGATTGATGAAGGCACTGTCAAAGCTCAGCACATTCTCTTCCTTAATATCTACATGCTCAAGCTTTTCAGTCCACTGTAAATCATCCCGACAATCGCCAAGATCCTTTTCCGTAGTGAATACTGAAGCAAAGTATTCATTAAGTACCTCCGTTATTTCCTCCAGTTCCATACACACTTTTCGACTGTCACACTTGACTGGTCCTATTTTCTCACATCTTATCCTCTTGCTCTTCACATACTTGTAGAATGCCTTGGGGCTTTCCTTAATCCTGTCCGCCAAGGCCTTCTCATGGCCCCTTCTGGCTCTCCTAATTTCATTCTTAAGCTTTTTCCTGTTAACCTTATAATCTTCTAGATTCATATCATTACCTACTTTTTTGAAGCTTTCGTAAGCTCTTCTTTTCTTCTTCACTAGATTTACAACAGCCTTTGTGCATCACGGTTCCTGTACCCTACCATCCTTTCCCTGCCTCATTGGAACATACCTACTCAGAACCCTACGCAAATATCCCCTGAACATTTGCCACATTTCTGTACACATCTGTTTCCAATTTATGCTTCCACGTTCCTGCCCAATAGCCCCATAGTTCCCCATACTCCAATTAAACGTTTCCCTAACTTGTCTGTTCCAATCCCTCTACAGTGCTATGGTAAAGGAGATAGAATTGTAATCACAATCTCCAAAATGCTCTCCCACTGAGAGATCTGACACCTGACAAGGTTCATTTTCCAATACATGATCAAGAAACCTTCCTGAACAAACTCCACCCCATCTAAACCCCTCACTCTAGGGAGTTGCCAATCAATATCTGGGAAATTAAAATCTCCCATCATGAGAACTCTGTTATTATTACACCTTTCCAGAATCTGTCTCCCTGTCTACTCCTCGATTTCCCTGTTACTATTGGGTGGTCTATAAAAAACACCCAGTAGAGTTACTGACCCCTTCTTATTCCTAACTTCCACCCACCGAAACTCCGTTGACAACCCCTCCATGACTTCCTCCTTTTCTGCAGCCATGACACTGTCTCTGATCAACAGTGCCACGCCCCCACCTCTTATGCCTCCCTCCCTATCCTTTCTGAAACATCTAAAGCCTGGCACTTGAAGTAACCATTCCTGCCCCTGCACCATCCAAGCCTCTGTAATGGCCACAACATCATTGCTCCAAGTTATGATCCATGCTCTAAGCTCATCCACTTTATTCATGATACTCCTCGCATTAAAATAGACACATCTCAACCCATCGGACTGAGCGCATTCCTTCTCTATCACCTGCCTATCCTCCCTTTCGTACTGTCTCCAAACTTTTTCTATTGTGAGCCAACCTCCCTTTCCTCTGTCACTTCAGTTCAGTTCCCCTCCCCCCCCCCCCCCCCCCCAGCAATTCTGGTTTAAACTCTCCCCAATAGCCTTAGCAAACCTCCCCGCCAGGATATTGGTCCCCCTCGGATTCAGGTGCAACTCATCCTTTATGTACAGGTCACACCCACCCCAGAAGAGATCCCAGTGATCGAGAAATCTTAAATCCCTGTCTCCTGCTCCAATCCCTCAGCCACACACTTATCCTCCACCTCACTCTATTCCTATACTCACTGTCGCGTGGCACAGGCAGTAATCCTGAGATTACTACCTTTGAGGTCTGGCTTCACAACTTCCTTCCTAACTCCCTGTAGTCTTTTTTCAGGACCTCCTCACTTTTCCTACCAATGTCATTGGTACCAATATGTACTACAACCTCTGACTGCTCTCCTTCCCATTTCAGGGTATGTGGATGTAATCAGAAACATCCCAGACCCTGGCACCTGAGAGGCAAACTACCATTTGTGTTTCTTTCCTGCATCCACAGAATCGCCTGTTTGACCCCCTAACCATAGAGTCGCCTATCACTGTTGCCATCCTCTTCCTTTCCCTACCCTTCTGAGCCACAGGGTCAGACTCTGTGCCAGAGGTGCAGCCACTGTTGCTTCCCCCAGGTAGGCTGTCTCCCCCCAACAGTACTCAAACAGGAGTACTTATTGTTAAGGGGAACAGCCACAGGGGTACTCTCTAGTATCTGACTCTTGTCCTTCCCTCTCCTGACTGTTACCTGCTTATCTGTCTCCCAAGCCCCCGGTGTGATTACTTGCCTATAGCTCCTATTTATCACCTACTCACTCTCCCTGACCAGACGAACGTCATTGTGCTGTATCTCCAGTTCCCTAACGCAGTCCCTAAGGATCTGCAGCTCGACGCACCTGGTGCAGATGGGGCCTTCTTGGAGGCTGGGAGTCTTCCGGACTTCCCACACCGGACACCCAGTACAGAACACTGGCCTCACAGACATGCTTGCTGGTTCTATTCTTCACAAGTAACTGACCTCACCTCGACCCGTTATTGCCAAAGCCCCATTAAGCCAAAGCTCTCCTACTCTGTCTCCCTCTACTCTGATGCCTGCTCTATAAAGCTGTCTTCTCTTTAAACTCTTCTCGCTGTTCTAACTCGCTGACATCCATGCACTTGAGCAGTCATGCCTCGATCAAACCACTGAAGAAAAAACTGTCTGCTTTTAAACTCTTCTCACTGTTCTAACTTGCTGACGTCCAAGCAACTGTGCAGTCGTGCCTCGATCAAAAACATTGAGTAGGTTTCCTCAGGTTCCTGTATCCCCTCCCTAGTGATAGTAACAAGAAGAGGGCATGTCCTAGATGGTGAAAGTCTTTAATGATAGATGCCACTTTCTTGATGCATCACCATTTGAAGATGTCCTAGAGCCCATAATAGAACTGGTTGAGTTTACAACCCTCTGGAACTTGTTCCAATATGTGCTTTGGTGCCGACATACCAGATGGTGATGCAACCACTTAGACTGCTCTCTGCCCTGTATGTGTAGATTGTTGTGATGTCATGTGTAGACTTTGGTGACATACCTAATCTTGAACTCCAAGTAGGAAACGACAGGTCAGTGATTCTAACATCAGCGGCAGGAAACGTACTGGAGGGGATTCTGAGAGGCAGGATCTACCAGCATGTGGAGCAGCAAGGACTAATTAAGGATAATCAACAACCCTTGGGAATTTGTGCCTCACAAATTTAACTGAGTTTTTTGAAGTGGTGACCAAGAGGACTGATGAGGTCCAAGTGGTAGCTATTGTCTATTTAAACTGTAGCCTTTGTCAGGGTCCCACGTGGTCAGCTGGTCCAGAAGGTTAGATATTTGGGTGATTTTGCCATTTGGATGCAATGTTTGCCTGACGGGAAGCCTACAGAGCACCCAGGACATCTTCAGGGAGCAGTGTCTCAGAAAGGCAGTGTCCATTATTAAGGACCCCCAGCACCCAGGGCATGCCCTTTTCTCAATGTTACCATCAGGTAGGAGGTACAGAAGCCTGAAGGCACACACTCAGCAATTCAGGAACAGCTTCTTCCCCTCTGCCATCCAATTCCTGAATGAACTTTGAAGCTCTGGACACTACCTCACTTTTTAAAAAATATACAGTATTTCTGTTTCTGCACACTTTTTAATAATCTATTCAATATACATGATTGATTTACATGTTTATTTATTATTATGTTTTATTTTATTTATTATTTTTTCTCTCTCTCTCTCTGCTAGATTATATATTGCATTGAACTGCTGCTGCTAAGTTAACAAATTTCACGTCACATGCCAGTGATAATAAACCTGATTCTGATTCTGAGACTAGTACTGGAAGTTTGCTTTTCAGCCGTAGGCTTGTGAACAGTTCTGTGCAGCAGGAGTCGGTAGCAGGTCCAATGTTGTTCTTCTTGTTCATCACCATTATTAACAATTTGGCATGGTTTATGGATGACACCAACATTGGTGATGTAGTAGACAATGAGGAAAGTTATCTAAGGTAAGAATAGGATCTAAGTCAACTGGGAAAGAGGCCAAAGAATGACTGGTGAAATGCAGCATAGACAATTGTGAAGTGATACATTTTGGTATGTCACAACAGGGCAGGACTTACACAGCAATAATCACAGCCCATGAGAGTGCTGAGGAACAGAGGGACCTAGGGGTGCAAGTACATTATTTCCTGACTGTGGTGACATGATTAGACAAGAGACACAAGAAAGGCCGCAGATGCTGGAATGAGCAACACATACGAAATGTTGGAAGAACTCAGCAGGTCAGGCAAAATCTATGGAAAATTAACAGCCCCTCTAAAAGGATAAGGTCAAGGAATTTGAAAGTTACTGATGTTTTGGGCTGAAAATTTTCATCAGGACTAGAAAGAAAGAGGGAAGAGGCTAGAAGGACCACAAGCTGGTGGGTGGTAGGAGGACGCAGGTGAGGGGGGAAGATAGTAGGTTGGGGGAATGATGTGAGAAGCTGGGAGGTGATAGGAGGTGGAAGAGGTAAAATGCTGAAAAAAAGATGAAATTTGATGGAAGGGGACAATGGACTATGGAATTATGGAAAATTATTGGTAAACCAGAGGGAGAAAGGTGTAGCCACCACAGGTAGACAGGGAGGAGAAGTCAGGGCACTGAGTTGGGAAGTCATGTTACAGCTGCACAAGATGTTGGTAAAACCACACGTGGTGTATGTGTGCATACAATAGGAACCATGTCATTAAGCTAGAAAGGATACAAACACAGTTTCAAAGGATATTACTGGAACTTGAATGTTTTGGTTAAAAGGAGAAAATGGTTAGGCTGGAATGAAGGGGGCAGAGGGGTGTCATTACATAAACTCATGAGGATCATAGGTAAGGTACATGGTAGGTAAGAGTTAGAGGAATATGGGGTCAATGCTAGAAGATGGGACTGTCTCAGGTACGCAGCTTGGTTAACACAAATGTCCTGTTTCCATGCTGTATAACAATATGAGTATAAATCATAGATAATTCTGGATGTAATAGAAAAGATTTCCTTTTCCATTCTGCTCACACTCTGTTAATGGAATGTATTTACTTATAACAAGGAGACTGCCATGATGGAAGATTCCCCCAAAGGTCACCACTCAGAAGGCAAGTTTGTATTTTCTTAACTGCCAGCATGCCACTATTCCCAAAATCCAGTCAAACATTGCAATATATTACAATATAGACTGTGTTCACAAATTGCAATTTTATGATAATCAGATGCAAAATATAATTTAAAAACTTCTGATCGACATGAAGTATTGCACTGTCATTATGCAAAGCAGTGAGACACCAATGATAATGATGTACCTACACATTAGTTTGAGGTTTCCTGGCAATTACATTACATTCTCAAGGAAGCCAGCTCCAAACATTTTGGAAGGTCCTTGTGTCACACAGGACTTTCTACTTAAACATCCTACAGAAACGGTTCTACAGCCTGCTAAGCTACAGGTCGGAGCTGAACTATCTCTCAAAGCTGTCAAACCCTTGAATGTTTGGGAAAGTCCCTAATATTCTCAGATGCTCATTAACAATTAAACAACTACTATTAAAACTCAAATAGCATTATCAAGACAGTTAAAGAAAACAAACAATTTAATAATTATGGAAAGATAGAAACAATTAAACTCTTAATAAAATCATAAAATGTAAATAACCAAAAGGTGACCTCTCCCTTTTCCAGCTGTTCCTCTCCTTTGAAATTAATGGAGTTAAGGACATTCCTAGATCTACACAGATTAACCAGACAACATGCATATTTCCTGCCAGAATTGCTTTGGAATCTGAAGGAGGTTTACAATCCACTGCTGGACTCTATGAGGATTCTAAAGTCAGAATGCAATCAGAGTAACCTTGTCAAACTATAGAAAGATGTACAGGAGTTTGAGATTCAAAGTTCAAAATTCAAAGTAAATTTATTATCAAAGTACATATATATCACTAAATACTACCCTGAGATTCATTTCCTTGCAGGCATTCACAGTAGAACAAAGAAATACAGTAGAATCAATGAAAAAACTGCACAAGAAAAGACTAACAAGCAACCAATGTGCAAAAGGAAAACAAACGGTGCAAGTATTAAAAAATAATAGATAGATAGATAGATAGATAGATAAATGAATGGTACTGTGAACCTGAGTTGTAGACTCCTTGAAAGTGAGTTCACAGGTTGTGTTTAGTAATCAATTCAGTGTTATGTGAGTGAAGTTGTCCACTCTGGTTTAGGAGCTTGATAGTTGACGGGTAATAAGTTCCTGAACCTGCTGGTGTGGGACCTAAGACTCCTTCACCTCCTTTCTGATGAGAGCAACCAGAAGAAAGCACGACCTGGCTAGTGGGGGTCCTCAATGATGGATGCTGCTTTCTTGCGGCAGTGCTCTTTGTATGAAGTGCTCAGTGGTGGGGAGGGCTTTTCCAGTGATGAACTGGGCTGTATCCACCACTCTTTCTAGGCTTTTCCGTTGTTTGTCAAAGTTTTAGATGACATGCCGAATCTGTGCAAATTTCTATGAAAGTAGAAGTGCTGCCATGCTTTCTTTGAAATGAACTTAAGCGCTGAACCCCGAAGAGCTCCTCTAAAAGGATAACGTCGAGGAATTTAAAAGTTACTGACCCTCTCCACCTCAGATCCCCTAATGAGGACTGGCTCACGGATCCCCAATTTCTTCCTTCGGTAATCAATAGTCATCACTTTGGTTATGAAGGTGTTGAGTGAGAGGTTGTTGTGGCTCTAGTCAACCAAAATTTCAATCTCCATCCTATATGCCAATTTGTCACCACCTTTGATTCAGCCAACAGTGGACCCTTATATGGAATTCTTAATTTTCCTGACAATTTCAGAGGTAATTGTGAGCAGTTCTGTGGAGAATGTTTGACACATTGATCCATCTATATTTTGTACACTTACTTGATCCATCTGAGCTATGTTATCTTCTCTTTCGTTAATCCACTTTGCCTCGCACCCTATTATAGATCTGTTCTTTCTTCATCTATCCCGTCTCTCCATAATTATAACCTTATTTATCTCTAATTTTCCCCAGTTCTGATAAAAGATCATTGTCAAGAAGCATTAACTTTATTTTTCTTTTCACAGATGCTGCCTGCCTACTGAGTCTTTCCAGCACTTTCAGTTTTATTGCAGAAAGAAATGTTTATAACTGGAGTGTTCTTTGCTTGGGTCATGATTAGTCCTCTGGCGTATTAATGAAACCCTTCATTATCCAGTCCACCACATGTTACAAATTTAACCCTTCACCTCAATTCAACTAGGTAAATGTATACAAATGTTTTTAACAGTGAAAATTCAGAAAACAAAATTGAAGCTTTAATAAACGTAAAGGATTTATGAATGGAAAGTTTCTTTTTATGCATTCTAAAACTTCATTCCATAGAAAGATGGATCAAATAATTGTGACAATTAAGTTATCTCAATAAATGATCAATTTATGTCTAAAGCAGTGCCTATCTTGAGCTTTGCAAAATGTATGTTTCTTCGGTCACCACTAAATTTTCCCCAAGAACTCCACAGCAAATTCACCTCACCCAGCTCTCAAGTTTATGTTGGCAAAGCACACTGATGAAAGCCAATGAATTAGAGTGCAGTATTGCTGTATGAAGATATTTCTACTTTCAATAGTTCTTTCAGATTCAGAATGTTTTTGAGCCAAAAGCAATAAACCTTTCAGCATTCAAAAAAATTAAATGAAAATATAGCAAATTTGAATGCACTTCCATGGAGAGAAATAAATAGAAAGGCAGTGATTGTCTGCTGTTCCTTCACAGGAAGTATGAAAATACAGTAATCAATATAGTCTTTTTTTTTAAAAAAACGTTACTGATGTGATATGATTGTGCTGGAACTGACCTCAGGCAGAATGGTAGTAAACTGCAAAATGTAAAACCATGTATTGGGGCTAATGTGTTTCACATTTTACACTCACTGACACAAAAGACACAGGCAGAATTGCAAAGTTATCCAAATAGGCTTATAAATAATGATAAACACAAGAGATTCTGCAGATGCTGAAAATCCAGAGTAACTCACAAAAAATTCTGGAGCAACTCAGCAGGTCAGGCAGCATCTATGGAGGGAAATAAAAAGTTGACATTTCAAGTCAAGACCAATTCATCAGACTTGGACTGATCAGTTCAGGAGTGCTGAAGGGTCTCGACCCAAAATGTCGACTCTTTATACTTTTCTATAGATACTGCCTGACATGCTGAGTTCCTCCAAACCTCTGTGTGTGATTCTCAGAATTAATTACATAAAAATTGGGATAAGATCATTAAAATATCTTTTACACTTTGCTCTCAGTAATTGAATATTGGTTTTAGCAGATTGCTTAATTTACTAAATAAATACTTATATCGAAGATAATTCTTTTGTTTTAACATTTAGTAAATTCACCCTTAATGTTAATCATTCAGAATATTTAAATATATTTTTGCTTTCCATTCTTCTGAGGAAGTATGATATCACATTTCAATTAAAACCTCATCACAGATTCAGGGGTTCCCAACCTGGGGTCCCGGACCCCTCAGTTAATGTAAAGGGTCCATGGCATAAAAAAGATTGGGAACCCTTGTCATAGGTTTGATTATCCTTAGCTCCTCACTGGATTAAAAGTTCATCTCCAAAATCCATTCAACACCTTTCACCTACATTTATCTTTATCAAAAATAATATTTGCTAAATGTTGATTAAAATGCATTCAAGAAAATTCCTCTCAGGATTGAACTAATTTCATTAATTAATCTTTTGATGAAATGTAAAGGTAATTGTGATTCAAATTTGTTCAAGGTTATTGCAGCTGTTTAGAAGAGTAAGTATACTACTCACTTGCTTGGCTCACTAATGATGGCATTTTGGCTTAAGGTTAAAATGAGACGATTAGAGCCCACCTAACAGTTACAATTGAAGCCCTGAACTCAAGAATAAAGCAGAAGTAGGCAGATTGTGCCTACTCCCGCATTCAGCCACACCACCTACGAACCCCCGATTTAACCATAACCTAATCATGGGACAATTTACAATGAATGATTAACCTACCCAGTTTGTCTTTGGACTATGAGCGGAAATAGGAGGACCCGGAGAAATCCCATGCATTCCACAGGCAGGACATACAAATACTCCTTGCAGGCGACAGCACTGGTGAACTTTGAACTCCAGCACCCCAAACTGTAATAGCGTCACGCTAACTGCAACGCTACCATGGCGTCCATTACTTTGAGAATCCACCCTCTCACAATCTGTAAGATTTTGTACATTCCAGTGAGATTACCACTCATTCTTCTTGTCTCAAAAAAGCAGAGGCTTTAAGTGCTTTGTCGATGGTTCAGGCCGAAACTCTTCAGCAGGACTGGAGAAAAAAAGCTGAGGAGTAATTTAAAAGGTGGGGGGAGGGGAGAGAGAAACACCAGGTGAGAGGTGAAACGTGAAGGGGGAGGGATGAAGTAAAGAGCTGGGAAAGGTGAAAGAGACAGAAGGCCATGGAAGAAAGGGGGGAGGAGTGCCAGAGGAGTCGATGGGCAGGCAAGGAGATAAGGTGAGAGAGGGAAGAGGGGATGGGGAATGGTGAAGGAGGGGGGCAGTGGGGGGGCATTACCCCAAGTTCGAGAAATCGATGTTCACGACAGTGGAGGAGGCCATGGATAGACGTATCAGAATGGGAACAGGAAGTGGAATTAAAATGGGTGGCCACTGGGAGATCCCGCTTCTTCTGGCAGATGGACCGTAGGTGCTCGTAGAAGCTGTCTCCCAAACTACACCGGGTCTCACTGATATACAGGAGGCCACACAGGGAGCACCAGACACTGTGTATGACCTCAACAGACTCACAAGTGAAGTGTTGCCTCACCTGTGTAGGGCCCTGAATGGTAATGAGGGAAGAGGTGCAGGGGCAGGTGTAGCACTTGTTCCGCTTGTAAGGAAAAATGCCAGGAGCAAAATCAGTGGGGAGGGACGAACAGACAAGGGAGTTGCATAAGGAGTGGGGGAGAGAAAGATGTGCTTGGTGGTGGGATCCCATCGGAGATGGCTTGGATTGTGGAGTTAGTTGTGCATTGCTTGGATTTCCAGCATCAGCAGATTTTCTCTTGTTTGTTTTTAAGTGCTTAACCTCTTCTCAGAGAAGAAAACTACCATGAAAGTAATCAGGCTGCTGAACCTTTGATGTGCTCCTTGTACCACCAGACAGGGAGATCAGACTTTGGGACACTATTCTAGATGCAGTTTGATCAGACACTCACGTTTTAGAGCAAGATTTCTCAATACATAGGCAATACAGTAAAAGGGCAGGCATACCTGAGGCCCAAGCAGAGAATCATGAGAGGATTCAGATGGTGTAGAATCCATCCTGGGCACAAGCCTCCCCAGCATTCAGGACATTTTAAACAGGTGCTGCCACAGGAAGGTGACATCCATCATTAGGGACTCTCATCATGTAGGACATGCCTGCTTGTCATTATACCATCATGGAAGAGGCACAGCAGCCTGAAGACACAAACTCACAATGCTTTAGGAACAGTTTCTTCCCTTCCACCATCAGATTTCTGTACGGCACACAAACACTACTCACTATTCTTCTTTTGCACTATTTATTGGAAATTATAGTCATTGGTTATGCCTGCACCGTACCACTGCCACAAAACAACAAATTTCTCAATTTATGTCAATAACAATAAACCTGATACTGATTCAGATTCTGGAATACCCTCTATCAACAGCATCCTCCACCTGACAGAACTCGTGCTTACCCTCAGCAACTTCTCTTTTGACTCCTCCCACTTTGTTCAAATCAAAGGAGTAGCCATGGCCATTCTTGGTCTGATAGAAATTCATTAACTTTAATTTAACTCTGTTTCTCTCTGCAATTACTGCATGAGCTGCTGGGCAACTTCAGTTTTTGTTTTTACTTCACAGCTAGAAATACTTCACTCATTGTTCTTCAAAAAAATTGGAAATGAGTACATTTACATACATTGAAAAATCAAAACAGCCCCTCAGTTTCAGGTTCCATACATAGACTGGCACACTTTCGAAGCAACACTATCTCTGTGGTACCCTAGAATGTGCATCATGTCTTTAATGTACAAACTGCCACAGAGGCAGGTGTGTTAGCACCTGCAAAAGATGGAATGCCAGTGAAGGAATGTATTATCTCACGCATGACATTTCCAGAACTCGATCATTAAAAAAATGAAAGAAACACTTAAAAAAACACACACAAAAATGCTGGAGGAATTCAGCAGGTCAGGTAGCTTCTAGGGAGAGGAATAAACAGTCAGTGTTTTGAGTCAAGCCTGACCAGCTGAGTTCCAGCATTTTGTGGGTGTTGCTCTGGATTTCTGGCATCTGAAGAATATCTTGTACTTATTAAACGGCTTTTGCTGGATGCATGATTTTGACTTTGAGCTGATGTAACCCTTACCGCATAGTAAAAGAGGTTTTTCAAAGCTTGCTTTGTACCATGACATAATCAGCTGACAGAAATGGGCTGTCTGGAGCAGTAAACTATGTGAACATTCCAAATGGTTTCAGCCTGTATTGTAGCAACTAATGTGTGTATATATATGTACTCCAGATGTCAGAAAATATGTTTGCTCATCAACCAAATATACTAGTATCCAAATGGGAAAATTGAATGCCGAGTACCTATGTGTAAAAAGTGGATTTAAAAATGTGCCTGTGCTTTGTAATCAAAATATTCAAAAAATATTTCACACCAACTTCCTTCAAACTAGCAGAAAAGCAAATGAGCGATGCCCAGAGGCATCTGTGTGGTGGGAATATTTGAATATGAAAACTTCTCTTCAGGGAAACTTGGATCATTCTCCTAGCAACCAGTCACACACTACCTGAATAGCAGTCTGGATTAAGTTTGAAAATACACAACAGGTTTATATAACTAGAATTTCCACCATCTACCATATTAATTTAATGTTTAAAATTGTAATGAGTAGCAAAAGCAATGAAATATTTACAATTACATCTTTTCCAATATAGTCAGCTCTCCTGTGCTCTTGATTATTGTGAGTCAGTGGGGAACTATGAGGAAAAGACCTAGAACAGGTCAGTTGGAATGTATGTATATTGTGTTAACATATATTTGTAAGTGTGATGTTCAAAGCCCATACAGTAGACATTTGTAAAAGAAAATCCACAAAATAAATCAATAGCTTTTTTGTTACTTTAACAATTAAATTTATATGCATTTGTTACTATGATTGGGCAAGCAAATAGATTTGTGCACGCTCTATGATAGATTATACTATTCGAGGAAGGAAAGAAGAACTGCCCCGAATCATAAGGTATTGGATTACTTTTGCCTAGTGTGGTGGTGTTTCTGATAGAATCAGAAAGGAAGGCTGTTCAGTTGGTGCACAGCTTTAATAAGTATGCAGGGCTGAGGTACAGGAAAACGGAATATTTTAACACCACTAATTAAAAACCAGAATGGGGGAGTACATTGAGAATATGGCAGTCACTAGACCATATAATGATATAAGTATATCATATGTACACTATATTTTTTCTACAATTCTTCCTGCCAAAGTTTATTTCAATAAAAATCAAAACTGTTACTCCCAATGGTTTCCTTTAGAAGATGTAGAGGACAAATGGATTTAAAGGGAGAAAATCCTGGCATACTTTCCAAGTGTCAGTTTTACTGTTAATTTTGTTACTGGAAGGCACAGTAGTGCAGGTGTCTCACAGTGCCAGAACCCTGGTTTGATCCTGACTTGACCCTGTCTGTGTGGAGTTTATACATTCGCCTCATGACTGTGTGGGTTTCCTCTGGGCGCTCTGCTTTCTTCTGACAGTCCAAAGTCAGGAGGTTAATTACCCGTAGAGCAAGTGTGATGTAGAATCCAAAAGAATGCAGGGAGAGTAAAATGGGGGGAGTGTAAGATTAGTGATGGTCAGTGCACACAAGATGGCCTAGAGGACCTACTTCCATGATGCTGCTCTCTTTAATGCTCATCATTGTAAAATCATGTAACCTATAGCTGTAGCAGCACTTCAAGAGCCATGATCTGCTGCTTTCTGCAGGCTATTAGAAAGCTGACAGTAATAACTCTGAGAACACAAACCATGGAGGACTCGGGCAGCCACAGGATTACTTGTTTCATTTAATCTTACTTAGTGCTGATTAACACTCAGTTTAAATAGTTGACAATGAAAGTATGATGTACACTCAGTGGCCGTAGTACTCGGTATCTCCTGTACCTAAAAATGTGTCCACTGAGTGTATGTTTCTGGTCTTCTGCTGCAGTGGCCCACCCACTTCATGGTTTGATGTGTTGTGCATTCAGAGATGCTCTTCTGTTGTAACACGTAGTTATCTGAGTTACTGTTGCCTACCTGTCAGCTTGAACCACTCTAGTCATTCTTCTCTAACCTCTCTCATTAACAAGGCATTTTCATCCACAGAACTTCTGCTCACTGGATTTCTTTTTTGGCACCATTCTCTGTAAACTCTAGAGAGTGTTGTGCATGAAAATTCAGATCAGCAGCTTCTAAGATACTCAAGCTACCCCATCTGGCACCAGTAATCATTCCATGGTCACATTTCTTCCCATTCTGATGTTTTGCTTGAACAACAACTGAACATCTGAACCATGTCTGCACACTTTTATGGACTGAGTTGCTGCCGAATGATTGGCTTATAAGATATTTGCATTAACAAACAAGATAAAGTGGCCACTGAATGTATTTTTTCAGCTGTGGTACTTTTCCAGAGTACACTAGAATGAGTTGACTAATAGTCTGTTAGCCTGACACCAGGCGAAAGCTAATTATACATATTAAGTTAAGAAATATTTACATAGCATAAAATTTGCACAGAATTTGTACTTTAAGTCATTGTACTTGTTTTATTCTATACTGTTAAATATTTATCAGGCAATTGTGGTAATCTCTGACAATAGGTATGATTGTAACAGGAATGTAATATAAGAAGAGGCTAGGGAAACAATCCAAACTTGAGGCCCTCTGCTGGTTGAGCCACCATGGATGTTGTGGCCTAACCGTCTATGTATACACAAGCCAAGGTAACACGACATGAAGAGCAAGCTGTTGCCCATGTAGCAGGCTCTCTCTCTCCGTGCTGCTGATAAATCCAAAGGAACAGCACAGACCGATACAGTTTGGTACCAACAGCATCACAGGAGCTGCCAGTCAATGCTGAACTCAACCTCGGACCGCCTTTGGGACTCCAGCTCCGCATTTTTTCTTGATGTTTACTCCGAAGCCTCCGAGTAGCTTTAGCTGCAGAGTTTTCCTTCTCCTACTTGAGCTGCCAGCCCCATCCACCCCAAAGAGACGGGCTTTAAAGTGTCAGAAACATGCCTTTGTCCCTTCTCCTCTTCAGTAGGTAGAGGGAGCTTATCCCCACCACCTCCCCTAGCTATGACAACCTTAAGGAAATTACTAAAATTAGTAAAATTAATAAACATCTGGTATCCAACTGCTGAAGATAACAAGTAATCAGAGCACCTTGAAATCGCAGAGTCTGTCATAGGGTTTGATCCAGTCAGACAGGTGCACAATAAAATACATCAAAATACATGAAGTCCACCATGGGACTTGAACAAATAGAAATGTGGAGGCAACAGTTCAAAAAAAGAGTATCTAGCCACACAGGCAGACAAAGGCATTTTGGTCAGGTACATTTTTCTCATCAACCTTCTTGTTTGAAGAAATAAGATATTAAAAAAATCGGCATCAGGCTAATTTCATTATCATAATAAATTCAAATGAAATCTCATGTAGTTTTCTATCCACTTAAAATGGGATTGCCAAAGAAGCAAAGCAGCAGCTCCAGAGCTCTGATTCAGTGTTATTCTGATCAATAGTAGCAAAGCATCTGTTCGTTAGTAATTTTGGTTCCATTTTTAACATAATTTTTTCTAATGTTTGTGAAATCTGATGTAGTCAAAATTGATCGCAGTATTGAGTATTGAAAGGCATAGCTAGAATGGATCAGGAGGGGATGTTTCCTACAGTAAGAAGGCACAGCATCAGAATAGGAGGACTTCCCTTTAGAAAAGAAATGAGGAAGAATTTGTTTAGCTAGAGGGTGATGAATCTGTGGAACTCATGACCAATATTTAAAGCGGAAGTTGATAGGTTGTTAATATGAAGGGCATCAAAAGTTATGGGGAGAAGTTATAGATTGAGAGGGATAATAAATCAGCCATGGTGGAATGGTAGAGCAAACTCAGTGGGCTGAATGGCCTAATTAGTGTCATAGAGTCATAGAAAACTACACACAAAAACCAGTCTTGTAGCGAATCTAGACTATGCTGCACCATTTAAGTTGCCTGGTCTCATCAACCTGCACCTGGGCCTTAGCCCTCCCATCCATGTACCCATCTAAACTTTTCTTAAACATTGAAATAGAAATTACATCCATCACTTGCACTGGAAACTCATTCCACACTCTCACCACTCGCTGAGTGAAGAAGTTACTGCTCATGTTCCCCTTAAACATTTAACCTTTCACCCTTAACCCATGACCTCTAGTTCTAGTCTCACCCAACCTCAGTGGAAAAACCCTGCTTGCATTTACCTTATCTATATCCCTCATAATTTGGTACACCTCTATCAAATCTCCTCTTAATCTTCTACGTTGTAAGGCCCAACCTATTGAACTATCCCCTACATGTCCTCAAGTTCTGGCAACATCCTTATAAATTTTGTCTGCACTCTTTCAATCTTATTGACATCTTTCCTGTGGATAGGTGACCAAAACTGTACACAATAATCCAAATTAGGCCTCATCAACATCTAATACAACTTCAACATAACATCCCAACAGAACTTTGATCTATGAAGGCCAGTGTGCCAAAAGCTTTCTTTACAACTCTACCTACCTGTGACACCACTTTCAATGAATCATGGACCTGTATTCCCAAATCCCTTTGTTACACTACACTCCTCAGTGCCCTACTGCTCACTGTGTAAGACCTACCCTGACTGGTCCTCCCAAAGTTTTACACCTCACACTTGTCTACATTAAATTCCATCTGCCATTTTTCAGCACATTTTTCCAGCTGGTCCAGACACTGCTGCAAGCTCTGATAGACTTCCTACGTCCCCTAATTTTGGAGTCATCTGCAAATTTGCTGATCCAGTCACCCACATTATCATCCAGATTGTTGATACAGATGACAAGCAACCATGGACCCAGCACCAATCCATGCAGCACTAGTCACAGGCCTTCATTTGGAGAGGCAACTATCTACTACCACTCTCTGGCTTCTCTCACAAAGCTAACGTGTTGTAAAATCTACTACCTCATCTTGAATGCCGAGCAATGAACCTCCTTAATCAACCTCCTATGCAGGACCTTGTCAAATGCCTTGGTAAGGTCCATGTAGTCAACATCTACTGCCTTGCCTTCATCCACTTTCCTCGTGACAACCTCAAAATACTCTATAAGATTGGTAAGGCATGATCTACCACACACAAAATCATGCTGACAATCCCTAATCAATCCCCATCTATCCAAATACTTATATATGTGGTCTTTCAGAATACCTTCCAATAACTTTCCCACTACTGGGCTCAGCAGCCCATCATTTCCTGGTTTATGTTTAGAGCCTTTCTTAAACAATGGAACAACATGAGCTATCCTCCGGTGCCTCTCCTGTAACAAAGGATGATATAAATATCTCTATTAGGGCCCTGCAATTTCTGCACTTGCCTCCCGTAGGGTCTGAGGGAACACATTATCAGGCCCTAGGGATTTCTCCACTTTGATTTGCCTCAAACATCTCCTCCTCTGTAATCTGTATAGAGTGGGTCAATGTGCTTGCTGCTACTTTGCCTCACTTGTACAGATTGTGTCCATCTCCTGAATAAATATATATGCAAAAAAAACATATAAAATCCTCCCCCATCTTTTTCAGTTGCACGCATAGACTACAATTCTGATCTTCCAGTGAACCAATTTTGTCCTTTGCAAGCCTTTTGCTCTTAGTATATCTATAGAAGCCCTTAGGATTTTCCTTCACCTTGTCTGCTAGGGCAACCTCATACCTTCTTTTACTTCTCCCAATTTCTTTCTTAAATGTTCTTTTGCATTTCTTATACTCCTCAAGTGTTCCTACCTGCCCATACCTGCGGTGCACATCCTTCTTTTTCTTAACCAGGCCCTCAGTATCAATTTAAAAAATAAGATTCCTTTCACTTGTTATCTTTACCTTTCATTCTGACAGGCATATACAATCTTTGTACTCTCAAAACTTCACTTCTGAAGGCCTCCCACTTAGCAAGTCCACCTTTGCAAGAAAACAGCCTGTCCCAGTCCACACTTGCCAGATCCTTTCGGATTCCTTCAAAACTGGCCTTTCTCCAATTTAAAATATCCAACCTACCCTCTTCCATAATTTTCTTGAAACTAATGGCATCATCAATCACTGGATGCAAAGTGTTATGCTACACAAACTTATGTCATCTGCCCACCTCATTCCCGATAGGAGATCGCACTCTCTCATTGAGACTTCTATGGACTGATTAAGGAAACTTTCCGGAACACATTTGATAAACTCTATCCCATCCAGACCTTTACAGCATGGGATTCCCAATGAATATGTGGAAATTTAAAATCAACTACTAAAATAACCTTATGTTTCTTGCTACAGTCTACCGTCTCTCTACAAATTGTTCCTCTAAATCCCTCTGACCAGTGGGTGATCTATAATACAGCCCCATTAATGTGGCCATTCCTTTCTTATTCCTCAGTTCCACCCATAAAGCCTCACTAGACGAGTTCACGAGTCTGTCCTGACTGAACACTGCCATGTAATTTTCCCTGACTAGTAACGCTACCCCTCCACTTTTAATCCTTCCCGCTCTATCGCATCTAAAACAATGGAACCCCAGAATACTGAGCTGCCAGTCCTGCCCCTCCTGCAATCAAGTCTCACTTATGGCTACAATATCATAATTCCAGGCATTGATCCATGCCCCGAGCTCATCTGCCTTTCCTACAATTCCTTCTTGCATTGAAATATATGGAACTCAAAACATTAGTCCTACCACGGTCAACCCTCTGCTTCCTGACTTTCTCTGAGGACTTAACAACATCTGCCTCCACAACTTCTCAACTAACTGTCCTGGCACTCTGGCTCCCATCCCCCTGCAACTCTCGTTTAAACTCCCCTGTGCAGTATTCTGCTCCTTTGTCTGATGTTTTTACGATCATTTGAACAACTGAATGTAACTTAAGAACATCTGAGATTGCAAAACAACAGAAGGAACTGAGTACTGTAGCTATCATGTGAAAAAGGAACATTTTGAAAACGAAGTTTTATGGGAGCTCCAACATCAAAGTTTGCAACTGTTGTCAGGTCACAGTTGATGCTGACAAGTTTGCAATGAAAACTGACCCACAGCGGTCCCTGTGAACATGGTGCTTAACCATCTTCACCCTTTGCTGAGGTGCTTCTGCCACCAGGATTTTCAGTGAGGAATTCCACAATGCGAATCCACTGAAGATGAGCTGTGCGATATGTACAAGCTAACAAAATGAATTGGAGATAAAGCTGTCAAATTATACAGCCAACATTAATAACTGGAGCTGATTTTAAACAACTGTTAAGTGATACAGTACAAAAAAAAGAACATCAAGGAGATTAGTTGGAGCTGCAGTCAGTCCACACCGCCCACTATTAGGCTCTATAATTATGTAGGTAGCAGGAGCACCTTCCTAGCAATTACAATGAAGGGTTCAGGCCAAGAAGCATACCAATGCTTTCCTGACATTATTTCTCTCAACTGGGTATCTCTAATTTCCTATATTTCTGATTACACCCTATCCTCATATTATGCGGGGGATACGATCCTCGCAGTTGATGCATAGTATGGAAACGCATAATGTGAATAATTATTTAAATAGAGAAAATAAGGATGCGTTCTGGAGGACTTCCTAAATATGTTTTATCTGTAATTTATTCACACTACTACATTGTGCAGTGTTGATTTTCAAACGGATCCAGGTGTGCTGGAAACAAGAAGCACTGTCTTATGGAGGTGCTTCTTGAAAGCAGGCCCTTCAACCCATCAAGTTCACCCTGACCCTCAACCACCTATTCTCACTAACGCTACTTTTATTCTCCCCTCATCCTCCTGCTTCCAGACGCCCCCAAATGCTTCTCAGCTCCCTCCTCCACTGCGCTCCCCCCCCCCCCCCATTTCCACCACTCACCTGCAGAATAAGGGTGGTTTGCAACAGGACATTAACCTACCAATCTGCTGATATTTGGGATGTGGGAAGAATCCAGAACACCTGAAGGAACCCAGGGAATTGCAGGGAGAATGTACAAACTCTATACAGACTGCACCCGAGTTGAAGATCAAACCTGGGACCGTGAGCAAGTGACACTGTGAGGCCAAAGTTGCGCACACACACACACACACTCACATATACAAATACACACTCTCAAATACACACACACACACTCACATATACAAACACACACACTCAAATACACACACACACACTTACATATACAAACATACACTCTCAAATACACACACACACACTCTCAAATACACACACACACACTCACATATACAAACACACACACACACACACACACACACACACACACACACACACACACACACACACACACACACACACACACACACACACACACACACTCATACACACATATACAAACACACACTTGTTATTGCAAACAGATCCGCTAATCCTGTAGTCAGCAGGATTTGAACCTCCAGGACACATTGCAAGTCCATCAGCTTAAGCACGTGTTTTTAAAATTCTTTCAGATTCGGGGATGTGGATTATATTCACAGGACAAGCACTGACTGTCCACCTTCACTTACCATGATGAAGCTGTTGCTCTGAACCACTGCATCCTCATCGTCACAGAACTCCCATGCAGCGGGTACTACTGGGGTTTAAACCCAGCAGTCATTAAAAAAAAAGCTTTGGTTGATCTCCATATCTGGATTATTTTGTTATTTGGGAAGAGAACCTATAACAGTATTTTTATGCCCGAAGACCTTATCTTTGTTGACACTTGCTGCCAGAAGTTGGGAAGTACTGTCTGAGTAACTGAAGGGGCTAATGTTTGTACATTTAGTGAAAGACACACACAGCAGACATGGTGCAGCAATACTAGAAGCAGTGATTGATTCAGGTGCTGAGTCTGGTGCCAGTAAAATATTTTGCTTTCTCCCCATGGTGTAAGTTCTCGAGTGTTTTTGGAGCTTCACTTCTCCAGGCAAGTGAGGTTCAGTTAATATTGATAAATGCCTGAGTGGGTAAGAACATGGCAGACGGACATAATGCAGATAAACAGAATCATTCACAAAGGTATACATCATAGTAAAATAAAGTTCTTGTTAAATGATAAGAGATTGTGTAATGTTGACTTTCAAACGGATCCAGGTGTGCTTGTGTACACGCTGATATGCAGGTGAAGGAAGTCATTAGGATGGTAAATGGTACATTAACCTTCATTACAAAGGGTTAGAATACAGGCATAAGAACGTCTTATTGTGATAGTGTCAGACCTTAGTGAGACCACATCTGGAGCACTATGCCCAGTTTGAGTCTCCTTTACTAAACAGTGATATACTTGCCATAACAAAGATTCATTCGACTGTTTCTAGGAGTGGCAGTTTTGCTGTATGAGAAGAGATTGAGCAGACTGGGACTGTGCCCTTAAAAGTTTAAAAGGATGAGAGGAGACCTTATCAAAACTGGCAAAATTGTTAAAGCCCTTGACAGAGTAGATGCAGGAAAAACATTTCCCCTGACTAACACGTCTAGGACTGGGGACATGGTTTGAGAATAAAGGGTAGACCATTTTGGGACTCAGATGCTGAGAAGACCTCTTGGAAGCTGGTGAACCTGTGGAATTCTCTAGTCCATTGGACTGAAAAAGCTCAATTATTTTGTTCATTCAAAGCAGCATTTTCCAGAATATCTTCTTATCCCTGGACAATAAGGAAATCAAGGGGTAAGAAGATATTCTGGAAAATGCCACTATAAGGTCAGCCATGATCTTGGAGAATAGTGAAGCAAGTTCAATATATTCCCACTTCCGCTTCTCACATTCATATGTTATGACCAATCTCATCTTAACATCACTTGCCTGTACCCCACAATTATTTTCTCACAGATGGTCCAAATATTATATTTTGGCTTTATATCTCTGGAGCAGAGAATTTCAAAGATTCAAGACCCTCCAAAATAATTTTGTCTTCTTTGCTATCTTGAATACATCATTCCTTCCCTGAACATTGCCCCTCAGTGAACCCCTTCAGAATCTTACATATAAGATCATCTCTGATTCTACTTAATTCAAAATCGAGATCCATTTTCATGAATCACCCTCAACGGGCACCAAGCTAGTTAAGGTTCTCTGAACTGCCAACAGTACAGATATATCCATTTTTAAACAAGGAGATCTAAACTGTACTTACTATTCAGGGTCTGGTTTTGTGGATGCCCTATACTGTTTTTGAAAGACCTTTTCAGTAAAGCTCTTTTATACAGTATATTTTATGGTATATTATTAACTGACTTTAACTTTTGGTGAAAAAAACATTAACAAGGTTTTGTTTCAGCTTACCCTTCAGGGAAAAAAGATACACTTAAGCCAATTTCAAATTATTTTCATTCTATACTTTTCTAGTTGATTGTATTGTAAATTCAGTGCATTTCCGGGAAGTAGTTACTGTTTTGTTTGGATGAGCTATGGTATGATGTAACTATTTTTGGGCACATCCTTTTATTTACTTTATGTTCAGGCTTATCCCCTCTAACCATAACTTGTGTATCTGTTGTACTCGATTAATCAAAGAACGTATTCTGTTCATCTGGTTTTGGGAGCAAGATACTATTTACTTAACCTGTTTTATCATTGTTATACTTCTCTTGATAAGAAGTTCTTAATAAGTAACAATTTATAACAACTAATGCATTACTGCATTATTCCTAACAAGTTCCTCATTTAGTATTAACTATTTAATTTCCAGATTCATTTGATTATTTGAATCATGAGTAGGAAAAGGCTCCTTATGTCTTCAAGCTACTCTGCCACTTAATAAGATCATGACTAATCCTGAACTCTACATTCCTAGTTACTCATAGTACACAAACACAAGAAAATGTGCTGATGCTAGGAATCTAAAGCAACACACACAAAATGCTGGAGGAACTCAGCAGGCCAGGCAGCATCTATGGGAAAAAGTAAACAGTCGACCTTTTGGGCCGAGACCCTTCATCAGGACTGGAAAGGAAGAGGAGAAGTCAGAGTAAGATGGTGGGGGGAGTGGAGGAAGAAGTACAAGGTGGGAGGTGATAGGTGAAACCGGGAGAGGGGGAGGGGGTGAAGTAAAGAGCTGGGAAGTTGATTGGTGAAAGAGAAAGTTCTGGAGAAGGGGGAATCTGATTAAAGAACAGACAGCCATAGAAGAAAAGGAAGGGGGAGGAGCACCAGAGGGAGGTGATGGGCAGGTAAGGAGATAAGGTGAGAAAGGGAAACAGGAATGGAGAATGGTGAAGGAGGGGAGGGGGACAATTACCAGAAGCTTGAGAAGTCAATGTTCATGCCATCAGGTTGGAGGCTACCCTGACGGAATATAAGGTGCTCTTCCAACCATAGAGCATAGTACATTTACTTTTCCTTCCTTTTCATGTATCTGACAATGTATATCTGACTTTAAAATATACAAAATCTGTTTCCTCTGCCCTTTAATGAAGAAATTTCAGAAACTCATGTTTCTCCAAGAGAAAATAATCATTTGCCTCAAATTCTGTCTTTAGTAGGCATTCCTTTATTCTTAAAAGCATGATTCTGTTGTTCTAAATTTTCACACAAGAGACAACGTCAATTCCACATCCGCTCTGCCAAGGCCTGCTGGGACCTTATTGTTTCAAGTCACCTCTCAATGTTCAACAAGATCCACTAACTGGATACAAGCCTAGCATGTTCAACCTTACAGCATAATGCATACATTTCATGTTGCTCTGATACAGTGTTTATGACAACAAGCCCAAGGAACGTTTCCATATCTAAGCTCGAGTCATAGTCAGGAACCTGCTTGAACAAATCTTATTGTTTGCTCCACTTTCTACACCCTTGAGCTCCATTGCATAACCTGCTGGAAGGATAGACAATAGACAATAGGTGCAGAAGTAGACCATTCAGCCCTTCGAGCCTGCACAACCAATCTGAGATCACGGCTGATCATCTACTATCAATACCCGGTTCCTGCCTTGTCCCCATATCCCTTGATTCCCCTATCCATAAGATACCTATCTAGCTCCTTCTTGAAAGCATCCAGAGAATTGGCCTCCACTGCCTTCTGAGGCAGTGCATTCCACACCCCCACAACTCTCTGAGAGAAGAAGTTTTTCCTTAACTCTGTCCTAAATGACCTACCCCTTATTCTTAAACCATGCCCTCTGGTACTGGATTTTCCCAGAATCTGGAACATATTTCCTGCCTCTATCTTGTCCAATCCCTTAATAATCTTATATGTTGCAATCAGATCCCCTCTCAATCTCCTTAATTCCAGCGTGTTCAAGCCCAGTCTCTCTAACCTCTCTGCGTAAGACAGTCCGGACATCCCAGGAATTAACCTCGTGAATCTACGCTGCACTTCCTCTACAGCCAGGATGTCCTTCCTTAACCCTGGAGACCAAAACTGTACACAATACTCCAGGTGTGGTCTCACCAGGGCCCTGTACAAATACAAAAGGATTTCCTTGCTCTTGTACTCAATTCCCTTTGTAATAAAGGCCAACATTCCATTAGCCTTCTTCACTGCCTGCTGCACTTGCTCATTCACCTTCAGTGACTGATGAACAAGGACTCCTAGATCTCTTTGTATTTCTCCCTTACCTAACTCTACACCGTTCAGATAATAATCTGCCTTCCTGTTCTTACTCCCAAAGTGGATAACCTCACACTTATTCACATTAAATGTCATCTGCCAAGTATCTGCCCACTCACCCAGCCTATCCAAGTCACCCTGAATTCTCCTAACATCATCATCACATGTCACACTGCCTCAGCTTAGTATCATCAGCAAACTTGCTGATGTTATTCTCAAGCCTTCATCTAAATCGTTAATATAAATCGTAAACAGCTGTGGTCCCAATACCGAGCCCTGTGGCACCCCACTAGTCACCACCTGCCATTCCGAGAAACACCCATTCACCGCTACCCTTTGCTTTCTATCTGCCAACCAGTTTTCTATCCATGCCAATATCTTCCTCCCAATGCCATGAGCTCTGATTTTACCCACCAATCTCCTATGTGGGACCTTATCAAATGCCTTCTGAAAATCAAGGTACACTACATCCATTGGATCTCCCTTGTCTAACTTCCTGGTTACATCCTCGAAAAACACCAATAGATTAGTCAAGCATGATTTGCCCTTGGTAAATCCATGCTGGCTGGGCCCAATCCTATCACTGCTATCTCGATATGCCACTATTTCATCTTTAATAATGGACTCTAGCATCTTCCCCTTTACTGATGTTAGGCTGACAGGATGATAGTTCTCTGTTTTCTCCCTCCCTCCTTTCTTAAAAAGTGGGATAACATTAGCCATTCTCCAATCCTCAGGAACTGATTCTGAATCTAAGAAACATTGGAAAATGATTACCAATGCATCCGCAATTTCCAGGGCCACCTCCTTTAATACCCTAGGATGCAGACCATCTGGATCTGGGGATTTGTCAGCCATCAGTCCCATCAGTCTACTCATCACCGTTTCCTTCCTAATGTCAATCTGTTTCATTTCCTCTGTTACCCTATGTCCTTGGCCCATCCATACATCTGGGAGATTGCTTGTGTCTTCCCTAGTGAAGACAGATCTAAAGTACTTATTAAATTCTTCTGCCATTTCTCTGTTTCCCATAACAATTTCACCCAATTCGTTCTTCAAGGGCCCAACATTGTTCTTAACTATCTTCTTTCTCTTCACATACCTAAAAAAGCTTTTGCTATCCTCCTTTATATTCCTGGCTAGCCTGTGTTCGTACCTCATTTTTTTCTCCCTGTATTGCCTTTTTAGTTAAGTTCTGTTGTTCCTTAAAAATTTCCCAATCATCTGTCCTCCCACTCACCTTAGCTCTGTCATACTTCCTTTTTTTTTAAATGCTATGCAATCTCTGACTTCCTTTGTCAACCACTGTGGCCCCTTTCCCCCCTTTGAATCCTTCCTTCTCCGGGGGATGAATTGATTTTGCACCTTGTGCATTATTCCCAAGAATACCTGCCATTGCTGTTCCACTGTCTTTTCTGCTAGGCTATCCTTCCAGTCAACTTTGGCCAGCTCCTCCCTCATTGCTCCATAGTTTCCTTTGTTCAACTGCAAAGCTGACACCTCCGATCTGCCCTTATCCTTCTCAAATTGCAGATAAAAACTTATCATATTATGGTCACTACCTCCTAATGTCTCCTTTACTTTAAGATCGCTTATCAAATCCTGTTCATTACACAACACTAAATCCAGAATAGCCTTGTCCCTGGTCGACTCTCGTACAAGCTGTTCCAAGAATGCATCCCGTAGGCACTCTACAAACTCCCTATCCTGTGGTCCAGCACCAACCTGATTCTCCCAGTTCACCTGCATGTTGAAATCCCCCATAACTACTGCGACATTACCTTTGCCACATGCCAATGTTAACTCCCTATTCAACTTGCACCCAATATCCATGCTACTGTTTGGTGGCCTGTAGACAACACCCATTAGGGTCTTTTTGCCCTTACTGTTCCTCAGTTCTATCCACACAGACTCTACTTCTCCTGATCTTATGTCCCCCCTTGCAAAGACCTGAATCTCATTCCTCACCAACAGGGCCACCCCACCCCCTCTGCCCACATTTCTATCCCTATGATAGCACGTATACCCTTGTACATTCATTTCCCAGGTCTGATCTCCCTGCAGCCATGTCTCCGCTATCCCAACAACATCATAGTTACCTATTCGCACCTGAGCTTCAAGCTCATTCGCCTTATTTCTGACACTTTGTGCATTCAGATATAGAATTTTTAGCCCATTTCTCCTCTCTCTGTTTAAATCGCTGCCTATTGTGCTTAACCCAGCTCCCCAAACTCCCATCGGGCTATACGCCCCCTGAATTTTGTTGTCCTTCCTAAATTTACTTATTCTTTCTACACATGATGAAGACCATGGAGCGGCTGATAATACAGAATCTGAGGCCACAAACCAGGCACGCCCGGGATCCTCTTCAGTTTGCGTATAAGGAGAAGGTGGGAGTTGGGAGTGGAGGATGCTATCACGTATTTGCTGCACAAATCCCTCTCTCACCTAGATGGGGTCAGTGGTGCTGTGAGGATTACATTCCTGGACTTCTCTAGTGCCTTTAACACCATCCAGCCCAAGATCTTAAGGCACAAACTAACGGAGATGGGAGTAGACTCTCACATGGTGGATTGGATAGTGGACTACTTGACAGATAGACCTCAGTATGTGCGGTTGGGAGACTGTAGGTCTGACACGGTGGTCAGCAGCACAGGAGCGCCGCAGGGAACCATACTCTCTCCGGTCCTGTTCACCCTGTACACATCAGACTTCCAATATAACTCGGAGTCCTGCCATGTGCAGAAGTTCGCTGATGACACGGCCATAGTGGGGTGTGTCAGGAATGGACAGGAGGAGGAGTATAGGAACCTGATACAGGACTTTGTGATATGGTGCAACTCAAACTACCTGCGTCTCAATATCACCAAGACCAAGGAGATGGTGGTGGACTTTAGGAGATCTAGGCCTCATATGGAGCCAGTGATCATTAATGGAGAATGTGTGGAGCAGGTTAAGACCTACAAGTATCTGGGAGTACAGTTAGATGAGAAGCTAGACTGGACTGCCAACACAGATGCCTTGTGCAGGAAGGCACAGAGTCGACTGTACTTCCTAAGAAGGTTGGCGTCATTCAATGTCTGTAGTGAGATGCTGAAGATGTTCTATAGGTCAGTTGTGGAGAGCGCCCTCTTCTTTGTGGTGGCGTGTTGGGGAGGAAGCATTAAGAAGAGGGACGCCTCACGTCTTAATAAGCTGGTAAGGAAGGTGGGCTCTGTCGTGGGCAAAGTACTGGAGAGTTTAACATCGGTAGCAGAGCGAAGGGCGCTGAGTAGGCTACGGTCAATTATGGAAAACTCTGAACATCCTCTACATAGCACCATCCAGAGACAGAGAAGCAGTTTCAGCGACAGGTTACTATCGATGCAATGCTCCTCAGACAGGATGAAGAGGTCAATACTCCCCAATGTCATTAGGCTTTACAATTCAACCGCCAGGACTTAAGAACTTTTTAAAAGCTATTATTAATGCTTTTTGAGATAGTGATTTAGATGCATATCATATTTTTTACTGAGTTAAGTATTGTATGTAATTAGTTTTGCTACAACAAGTGTATGGGACATTGGAAAAAAAGTTGAATTTCCCCATGGGGATGAATAAAGTATCTATCTATGTTCCATCAGACTATCCCTCTGTACATGTGTCCTCCTTATCACTTGTTCCGCCTCTCCTTTCTCTACTACACACTTAATATTCTGGAACCATGTGGTCCCCACCTGTCCTTTATTCTTCATCTCGCTATTTTCTCTCACATTCTGGATCCCTGCCCCCTGCAAATTTAGTTTAAACACCCCCCCCCCCCCACCCCGAGCAGCACTAGCAAATTTTCCTGCAAGAATGTTAGTACCACTCCAGTTCAGGTGTAAACCGTCCCGTCAGAACAGATCCCGCCTTCCCTGGAACAAAGCCCAATTATCTAAAAACCTGAAGCCCTCCCTCCTGCACCATCCTCTCAGCCACGTATTAATCTGTATAATCCTTCTGTTCCTTGCCTCACTCGCACGTGGCACAGGTAGCAATCCTGAGATTGTTACCCTGGAGGTCCTGCCCTTCAGCTTCGCACCTAACTCCCTGAACTCACTACGCAGGACCCCCTCACTCATCCTTCCCACGTCGGATGTCTGATAACAGCCTGAAAAGTGGGATTGACATGATATCACTTAACCAATGACATTTAGGAATTGAAAAAGAGAAAAGGGGGATAGCTGAATGGGAGGATGGAGCAGATACAGAAGGTAAAGGGGAAAGAGAAAAGGCCTAAGATGAAAGAGGGAGAAGTAAGAAATGGGGCTTAAAAAGTTAAATTTAACATTGTTTAAACAATTTAGTAACTGAAGGAATGAAAGTTTTAATTATTCAAGTTCTGGATCAGGTTGGTTAATATCATATTAGAATGCCACTGAATAAAGGATCTAACTTTCTGACTTAAAGAGTAAAATAGAGTAAAATGCTACTGTAACTCACAGGGTTAATATACAAAACAAATAAGATCTTAAAAATAACAGAAGATTTATTGCTTGAGTAGAGCAAATTATAAAGGTATGTTGAGTGAATGGAAAGTTCCAGATATTCACAATTCACTATGCATCTTTGAATCCACTGGGTTTTTTGGTCAATATACACATTAATAACAGTGTGCACTGTTAGTATGTTGTTACCTTCCCAGCAAGGCCCAACCCACTATTTGGTAACCTATTTATATGCTGAGAATCTATTGACCTTGTGCTTATGGTTTGGCTGTTCTGCCTGTTCTAAAAATAAAGAGGAAACATTTTACATTGGATTTCAGAGTTAGATATTTAATTTACAAAGGTAAGTTTTTAATGTCTAGAATTATGAGAACTGAGGTGGATTTTAAAACATTCCTGGCAAACCAGCTCACACATTATGTCTTCCTCTCTGTTTTTTTTAAAAATATTTTCCTTCATTTTTGACTGAATCTTAACGACCTTACTCAGCCAAACACAGCAGAGTCTGTAAAATTTCCCACAAGTGTTGCCAGTGTGTTGTGCTGTGCTCAACAGGTACAGTTACTACATGCAATTGTTTGCAACGTTTCCTGAAGTGCTACAAACGAAGCACAACACCGTGGTGGACAGGCACAGTCACGTGGCAGCCACACAGAGTAGAAACTCTGGCACACAAATGACGAACAAAGAACTCTTGGAATTCTTTGAACATACTTCTCCTGTTGAAGTTGAAGTTTTATTTAACACTTCCAAATGATTCACAACTACCTTGATTCTAAATGTGTTCAATCAGAAAATATCCAAAGCCTTTATAATGCTGGCAAAGAATTCAGAGATTTGTATTGTGCTAGATGGGTATTGCAGTAAATTTTAGAGAAGATTATTATATTTTCTTTGGGTCTGATCATGCAAATAAATGTCAATTTGATGAATCTTTAATAAAGCGAAGAATGCACAAAGAAATTGCAGATTAATTCCACTAGATGGCAGACAAGGCTCATAGAAATATTAAAGGCTGCCTCTCTGACACAAGGAAGATTTTGCTACAACTGATTTTAAGTAATTTACTGACTTTGGTAAATTCTGCACAATTGCTTTGAAAATTTCCAAAGTTCCACTGCATTATCCTATTGGAACACCTCGGGCAGCATTTAGAAAATAATATTGTGCTTTAGATGTTTGGACAAAATGCTCCACCAGGTGGCGGTGTCAAGTTACAAGTTGATATTGCTTATCAGAACAATGAGAGCTCTTATTGTTTGTGTAAGATCTGGGGTTATGTTCACACTCTACCAATTTGCAAGCTTTTTCATCCAGTTTCATGTCAGAAGTGTAACCTGTGGATGTTGCTTTCGTTACGACTGAAGCTTGCAGATACTAACACACAAATCAGGATTAGACCACCTGGCCCCATGCTCCTGTTCTGCCATTCAGTAAGTTTGTGGCTGAGCTGGCTTTAACCGCGGCAAGCTTTTCATTCCTTCCTTATTAAAAATATAGAGGGTTATGGAATGACAAAGAGATGCTGTATACTATGCCATAAAAACTTTGGGAATTTTTTAGAGTTTGTAAAATTCCACGATCATATTTCATTGTGAAGATACATTTCAAATATTCATATCAACACTTGTCTAACCAGTCATGTTCATAACTGTAAACTATAATGAGCCAAAGGGTGGGTATTCATGGCTGCTTATTGTATGAAAAAGTGAGCTGGATCACCAACCTAACACCAGCAGATAGCGCAGACCAACAACTGTGACCGCGGTAAAAGTCATTTCCTTTGATCTCTCTCATGCTCTGGGTTTTTGGCCTTTTCCTGTGTTGTAGTGCTCTGTAGCTATGACTCAGTGATGTAAGAACCTGCCAAGGTCTCGGGAACTCTGCCTGGAATGGTGTTGAAGGAAGAAGCCTGTACCAAATGGTCAAGTTGCATCCTTCTGCACATTTCGTGTTAATTTTGAATTTCTGGCATCACAGAACAGAAATTGTAGTTTTGTTTATAAGCTGTCACGATGTGTGCTGGCAATGTTGCAGCCCAAGTGCAGAGGAAAGACAGATTGATGGAGATTTCATAAGAATTCCAACAGAACATCAGGGCCTCCGGCAAACCACACCATGAAGCATAACATTCTCAAGTGAGGACCTCGCGCTTAGTGCTAACTGGGCACCCACTACAATAAGAAAAGTAACACAGAGTCCCCAAACCTATCAAAATAAACTTAACAAGTTTAAACAGGAAGCACCAGGAGACTACATTACAAAGTATTTTGCTTTATGCCTTCAAAATATCAAATTAATTCAAAGAAAGACATGCGAGTCCAGGAATAGGGGTCTAACTTTGAGTTCACTTTTAGCGAGGCATGTACCTATCATGTGGTAGCGTGATGATGTATGTAATTCACGTATTTATACATATAACCCGTAATGAACTATTTAAACAAAAAAGAATGCTTAATCAACCAATATATATATTTACAGGATTCTTCAAATATTATTTAAAAATTAAATACACAACAGTCCTCCCTGCCTAGCTATAAACTCCAACTCAATAAAGAACGCATCTCAACTATACACACCCGTATATTATATAACTACTATACGGACATCCGCAGCATAGTAAATTTTAAGTTGGCCCATTCAGACCTAAAGATTTATTCGCTGTGGAGGAGTTCTTACTATTGTGGGATAACGTCTTTCCTGACAAGGGGGTCACTCTGCTTGGCAGGTGAGACTTGCGGCTGTGAATCAATCTCAGGTTCTGGGGCCTCCTCCGTGGTGGTTGTAGGAGTTGACTCTGAGACTGCAGGAAGTGACTCTGACAGCGGTAGCTACCTTCATTCTTCTAGTTTGTGCACCTTGATCATGGGAAGATGAACTTAGTTCATTGGAGTATTCACTAATCCTGCTATTGCTCCCTTTACAATCAAATCTCTCCTCTGGGTTTCCGTATCCACAACATCGTCTAATGAACTCTCTGTTTTCATATTTCCATTCACACCTTTCTTTTTGCCCTTCCATTCATCCAGCTGGGCTTTGGCCTTTGCATCCACTTTCACAAGCAGCTTTTTGTCTCCCACTCGAAGTTCATGCAATGACCCCGATACACACAGAGTAGATTCTAGTTCTGTATCAAAGCCGAATGCTTGCAACTTTCCTGAAGCTCCTGGAATTCTCTTTCAGCTTAAAACCAAGACACATTTCACAAGTAATTGCCTGATTAACATATCAGAATCTTTCTCAGATATGTTGCCTGCAAAAATTGTTGTAGTCGGACCACTGCTTTTGTCATGGCCATGCTTCCTCTGAGCAGCATGGTCCTTCCTTGGTCTGACATGCTTTCCAATCAGAGACACAGAGGTTGGCACCGACACCCCCTTGTCCTTTGTTTGACAACAGCTCATGGGGTACAACCTGGAGAACATTGTGGCATCATCCAATACCTTTCTTAATTCACTTTCAGTTGGTTTAATTGCAGAGGATGTGGCATGCAAATGGAGGATGGATCTCCAATCAAGTTGTAGTTGTTTCAGCCAATCATGCCCCCACAGTGCTGGTCCTCTTATTTTTACCACATATCATCTCAGTTTAGTTTGTTGGTCGTTGTATTTCACTCTCACAAATGCAGTTTTCTGCAGTAGAAGTTCTTAGGTGGATATCTGCAGGCTTCAATTTAGTGTCTTTGAAATTCTTCTCAAACTCATTTTGTGGAACGACTGGGCCAGTGACTAATTCAATTTTAATTAACTTGCTGTTCACTTCAGCTGTAAGCCATATTGGTTAGTTTTCGCATAGTAAAGCTCAAGATTACACAGTCCCTTGTCACTCTCATCATTATCAGATTTTTCATCAACAGCCTGCAGATTAGTGCTCTCTTTGAAACTTAACTTTTTATCTTTTTCTCTTGTCTGTGCAAACCATTTATTTTTGCCTCCCCAACATGCTCTTTGTATGTGTCCTACTTTGTTGCATTTTCTGCAAGTTTCACCTTTAAATCTACATTGGTCTGGAGTTTGTGAGCCCGAGCCACAAGGGAAACACTATTTGCTCAGCCAGGCCAGTTCCCGTTCAGACCTTATCACTTTGTTCATGCTCAGATTCTTTCCTGACTGCAACTCAATTGCACCTCTGTCTGTTGTTTCCATTGAAACGGCAACATCAACTGCTCTTTTAAAGATAAATTGTGCTTCAGTTAGGAGCCAATTGTGAATGCTATTCTGTAAGATTTCACAAACTAAACGATCTCTCAGTGTGTCATTAAGGTCATTGTTGAACTGGCAATGCTGAGACGATCTCTTCAATTCAGCCGTGTACACTGAAATGGACTGCCCTTTTTTGATTCTCCTTAGGTAGCCTAAAGCAGTCTGCAATCAATAATGACCTTGATTCTAAAAGTTTCTGCATTACTTTTACAATATCAGCAAAGCTCATTTTGGATGGTTTGGTTGGAGCAATCAGATTTCGAAGCAAACTGTATGCCTTTAAACCCAATGCACTCAGCAAAATTGGTTCCTGTTTCTCAATTGCCATTTCATTCATAATTTGCTGAATTAACTCGTTATATATATTTTGTGTAAGCAAATGTGTTCGTTTTTCTAACATAACTCGCCATTTATGTTTTTTATGATTATTATCACCTGGTACTCATTCTTTATGAACCCATGAATTCTTCCATTTTGACTGTTTCTTTTTAAGCTCGATTGCATCTTCCCTTCCGAAGAACATGCGCAGTGCTACTTTTCACTCAACCATTCCCCACTGCACAGTTCTTTTAACTTGAAAGTCTCACTGCAATTGACGAGTCAGCAGCCGCCTTGGGTTCGTTTTAAAAACACCTCATCCCCTATGTGCCTTCAAAACATTAAACTATTTGAAAGGAAGACACAGGCATCCAGGAATGCTGGTCTAACTTCGAATTTACTTTTATTGAGGCATGCACGTATCACGTGGTAGCATGATGACTTATGTAACTCCAATGTTTATATCTATAACCTGTAATCAATTAGTTAAATGAGCAAAACTGCTTAATCAACCAATATATACATTCAGGATTACTAAAATATTAAATACACAACACAAAGAGTGAGTCACTCGAGAAAAAGCATAAGGAACTCTATATGATTAACGACTCTCGTAAAACAATAATTAACCCATTTCAGGTGATCAAAAATCCTCAGAGCCCAGTGGTCTCCAACTCCCTGCACAAGCCCAAAGTGCTCAATAAATAAACACAGAAGGAAAATTTGTGAACATATGATACTCCAAGAAAAGACGAGTGAATGGTTAACCAGGGTGCTAGTTATCTGCTGGATTCTGGATCCAGGAGATGAACGGTTAACAGAACCTTACATTTCTAACCCATCAGCATAGAGCAGGCTGGATAATGCAGAAGAATCCTTTAGTAGTCCCATTGCAAGAGATAAAGGCCTTCTTTCTAAGGAATTCTGGTAATTCATTTTGATCATGGATAATGTGAGTCCATTAGAACTTAAGCAAGGGTTGCTAATGAGAATCAAAGAAAATGTTTACTGAGAACAAATCCTGTAGTTCCAACTGATAAGGGAGAATGCAGCATTTCATTACATCTCTGCTAACTAAGAAGCCTGAGATCTCTACAAATTTATTAAAAATGCCTGAGCAGATCTTTTTAAACAGTAAATCAAAAGGTCAATTACTAGTTTGCAAAACTTAATGAAGAACCTTCACTGATGACATTTGAACAGCAGAGTTCCAATTCTACGAAATGGCCTTAGGAAAAGCCAGGGTGTGTTTCAGCAGAAGCAAACGAGTCTTGGAGAGAATGCAACGGAGCAGTTGCCACAGTAGTTGACGGTGGCCGAGAGGAGCAACAGAAAGCTGTAGGCCTGGGATCAAGAAGAAAGAGTGAACAGTGTTGGCAAGAAAACAGAGCTGAGCCATGCCCTGAAAACGTTAACAGCGATTGCACAACTGAGAGCTTCAAAGGACAAGAAACAAATGAGAAGCTTTCTCAGACTAGCCCAGTCCACGACTGATTTGATTACTGACATCTCGAAGCACTCAACAAATATGAACAAGCCAATGAAAAACGTCACTGAATATCAGTGTTTTCAGTCCCAAGAAAAGCTGTCTGTTAAGGATATCCAGTATGGGTCCTGGAAGATCAAGACCCCAAATCTGACACAAAATTCATGATCTACAGAGCAGCAGTGATACTGGTTCTCTGTCCTCTGTTAACTACACAAGCATCTCAAAGACCTGGGGAAAGATCCCACCAATACAGTCTCACAACATCTCCCAAATCCATCAATTAGCCTCTGTCAGGCCAACATTCCCCCTATTAAGACACAAATTACTCTGTAAATTTTAAAGATTTTTAAAGATTAGCTTTATTTGTGAAATGTACATCGGAACATCAAAAACCTACAGTGAAATATGGCCAGCACAGTCTGAGGATGTGCTGGGGGCAGCCCACAAGTGTCGCCATGGTTCCAGGGCGAAGAAAGCACTTCCACATCCTACTAAACCATACATCTTTGGAATGTGGGAGGAAACCAGAGTACTCGGAGGAAACCCACGTGTTCATGGGGAAATGTTTACAATTGAACCCCAATTGCTGGCACTGTAAAGTGTTACTCTAGCTGCTATACATTCATACTGCCTGTTCTGATGGACAGTAGCATCATTCCAATGCCCAACACTAGACTGCAGAAACGGATGCATCACTTGAACTCCATCATAGCTAGGGAGAATTAGGAAGGCACATAATCTTCTCAAGGTCTGCCTGATAAAAGATCTCATTCCCGCCAACTCATTAGCGTCCTCAGTACACACCTGCTCAAAATGGAGAATTGGAGATAGTAGCAAGAATCTCGAGTCTATTCACCAGGAGAACAGGAAAACAATGGAAAGATGCGCCATTTCCAAAACTCACCAGCAGCTCACCCCTTTGACCATCTCCTGCCCCAGCTGTGGCAAATTCTGCAGATCCCACACTAATTTCATTAACCACCTCAGAACCCAAAGAACTCGAATAGAAGGAAAGCATCCTCAAACCCTTGGGACTGCCTAAAAAGGATACGCCTCCTCTAAAGACTTGAGAACAGCCCGGCTTCATCTCAATGACAATTCCAGTTAACACATTAACATCAACAGAAAGAAGATACACGATTTTGAAAGTCAAGTGTGATGTACCACGGTTCTCTCCACTGAAATCACAGTAGAAGGTAGTCAGCAACTTTATGCACAAATGTACATAAAGAACATATGTACAACAGCTTCAAAGGTTGTTCTTGAGATTTGAGTTGTGATTTTATTCTGAAATACAAATAGCATCAAGGCATATTTACAGAATCAGACTAAGAAGATCAAAGGGCAATAAACAGGGGAGGTTACAGATACTTTATCAGCAAGTAGTTTAGAGATAGCTTGAAAAATATAACAAGGCAGAAGCTGTCCTTGAGCCTGATGGCATAGCAGCTGAAAGCACATACCCCCCACGGCTCAAAGGCAGTTTCTATCCCACTGTTTCCAGACTACTGAATGGTTCCCTAGTATGATCAGATGGACTCTTGACTAACAATGAATCTCATTATGATCTTACACCTTATTGTCTACGTGTGCTGCACTTTCTCTGTTGCTATTACACATTATTCTGCATTTTGTTATCGCTTTATTTAGTACTACCTCAATGCATTATATTGATTTGTATGATTTGTATGCAAGACTCCATTTTTTGTTGTACCTTGGTACATGAGACAGTAATTAACCAATTCCAGCGAGATATTTGTAATCTATCTTCAACCGTGGACCATGCTGTTCCCTCTACATTTGCAAGTGGGTGGCACAGTAGTGCAGCAGTTAGCATAACACTATAACAGCAACAGCAAACTGAGTTCGATTTCTGCCACTGTCCGTAAGGAATTACTACATTCTCGCTATGACCACATGGGTCTCCTTCGGGTACTCCAGTTTCCTCCAAAGAGGTCGGGGTCAATAGGTTAGTTGGTCACATGGGTGTAATAGGCTTGTGGGCAGAAGGGCCTGCTGTTGTGCTGCATCCCTAAATAAAACAAATTAATAAATAAGTAAACACGAGGAAATCTGCAGATGCTGGAAATTCAAGCAACACACACAAAATGCTGGTGGAACGCAGCAGGCCAGGCAGCATCTATAGGGAGAAGCGCTGTCGACATTTTGGGCCGAAACCCTCCATCAGAACTAACTGAAAGGAAAGATAGTAAGAGATTTGAAAGTAGAAGGGGGGAGGGGTAAATGCGAAATGATAGGAGAAGACCGGATGGGGCGGGGTGAAGCTGAGAGCCAGACAGGTGATTGGCAAAAGGGATACAGAGCTGGAGAAGGGAAAGGATCATGGGACGGGAGGCCTAGGGAGAAAGAAAGGGGGAGAGGAGCACCAGTAATATGTGTTTATATAACGATAGTATTGGACACCAGAATCATGTGGAGTGTCCATTTCTCAAACAACGTAAGAGTTCTGCAGTCTTGAACATTCCTTTTGCAGCTACAACTTTTCACTCAGTGACCACTTTATTATGTTCACCTATATCAGCCAACATGTCCAACCAAGTAAGTAATCAACCAATCATGAGTCCGCAACTGAATTCATAAAAGCATGCAGACATGGTCATAAGGTTCAGTTGTTGTTGAGACCAGACATCAGAATGCAGAAGAAATGTGATCTAAGTGACTTTGACTGTGGAATGATTGTTGGTGCCAGACGGGATGGTTTGACTATCTCAGAAACTGCTGATCTCTGGGGACTTTCACACACAACAGTCTCTAGAGTTTATAGAGAATGGTGCGAAAAAGCAAAAAACTCCAGTGAGCGGCAGCTTCATGGCAAAAATGAGAGGCCAGAGGAGAATGATCAGACTAGTTCAACCTGACAGGAAGGCGACAATAACTCAAATCACCACGTTCTACAACAGTGATGTGCAGAAGAGCACCTCTGAATGCTCAACACGTCAAACCTTTAAGTGGATGGGCTACAGCAGCAGAAGACCACGGACATACACTAGTGGCTACTTTATTAGATACAGGAGGTACCTAATAAAGTGTCCACTGAGTGTCAATGTGCTGCCTTGTATATACCAGCTTGGGGGGTAAACATCCACCGCGTCTCCCTGGATTGATCAATCAGAGATGACTTCTCACTGGAAAAAGATGGGCCTCGAGCTGAATCCAGAAACAACAATACCCAAAAAGGTGCAAGAGGAATTACTCCAGAACATAGACGTGGATCACTTGGATAAAATGGCAGCCTCTCATCCACAAAGATATGGAGAGAATGGTGTCAACATAGTGTCAATAAGAAGGGATGACAGTGACATTCCACTTGAACAATGGCACATGGTGTTCACACACAATCTCAAGATTGCTATCTTAAGAGATGTACACCATTACTTCAACCTTTTAAGGATGAAAGACTTGAGCATAGCACCAAATGCCATTAAAGTTCAAATTTGATTTGTTGAACAAGAGATTTCTGAGAAAACTAGAGCCATCTGAAACCAGTTCACCTCAAGAGAAAATTAGAGTTTTCAGAATGACACTGTTCGCCATTGTGAACTCTACCCCACACCATAAAGAGAATGCAGTATCTTGGAGAAACATGTGCAAATACTCAGGAGTACCCTTATTAGTGAGTGACAGTGCAATGAGGGACAGAAGACCCACTGGCCTCCCTTTGTATGACTGACATGAAATTGTCCACTGAGCTACTACATGTCAGAAGCCAAGCAATAGACTGCATATCCTCCATAAACCAGGATAAAGTTAACTACCAGCTAAAAACAGCCAAAGTGAACAGTAAATACTGTTTGCTCTAAACTGGTAGTTCAGTTTTCCCACAGTTTCTTTCAAAAACATAATCTATCCTTTATTGCATCTATTAGAAAGAACAGAAAATTGTGCACAAAATACCTGATAATATTTATTTCATGAAACCTGAAGATTTGGTGGAAGATTATTGAAAATCTTGGCAAAATGGTAAAAACATCTAATTTTACATAATCATAATTATGAGTTAATTATAACTCAGACTCCTCAATACCCGAAGCCTGGACTGACACCTTGCCCTATTGTCCTGTTTATTACTTATTGTAATGCCTGCACTGTTTTTGTGCACTTTATGTAGTCCTGTGTAGGTCTGCAGTCTAGTGTAGCTTCCTCTGTGTTGTGTTTTTTTTTTACATAGTTCAATCTAGTTTTTGTACTGTGTCATGTAACACCATGGTCCTGAAAAATGTTGTCTCATTTTTGCTATGTACTGTACCAGCAGTTGTGGTCGAAATGACAATAAAAGTGACTTGACTTGACTTATACCACATCTATAGATATTCTAATGATTTTCCACTCACATGACAGAAATTGGGAGAAACCCTTTTGAATTCCACATGAAGGCCTTAAGAAAGTAATAATGAAAAAGTTCTTGTAGAATGTCTTGACAAAAGTAAATTTTATTTTGTATAATAACAAGCCAAGGCTTATTTAAAATATACACTAAAAATTTTGTTTAATATTTGAAAATATAAAAGATTCCCCTACAATATAGTTTACCTCTATGCAATCACTCCATTTAGGGATAAGGGCATCTCATTTGTTAATCTGATTTATTAAGTCAACTACACAACTAGTGATTTACAATATTTGGGTACATTGATTAAAATCATTTGTAACTATCATTACAATGTTCCAGAAATGTATGGAAAGTTACAGCATAAAGAAACAACACGTTATGCCTACATCAGGTGGTGAGGAAGGTCATTACGGTTAGTATTCATTTCGAGAGGACTAAAATATAAAAGCAAGGTTGTAATGTTAAGGCTTTATAAGGCACTGATGAGGCCTCATTTGGAGTATTGTGAGCAGGTGTGGCCCCTTATCTAAGAAAGGATGTGCTGATATTGGAGGGGTTTCAAGGGAGATTCACAGAATGATTCTGGGATTGAAAGGCTTATCATATGAGGAGTGCTTGATTTCTCTGGGCCTTTACACACTGGAATTCGGATGAATGGGGGGGGACCTCATTGAAACCTATCAAATGTTGAAAAGCCTCAATAGAGTGGATATGGTGATGATGCATCTTGTGGAGGAGAAGTCTAAGACCAGAGGACACATCCTCAGAATAGAGGGGCAATCATTTAGAACAGAAATGAGGAGGAATTTCTTTAACTAAAGAGTGGTGAACCTGTGGAATTTGTTGCCACATGTGGCTGGGAAGGCAAGTGGTTAGGTTTATCTAAGATGGAAGTCGATAGGTTCTGGATTAGTCAGGGCATGAAGGGATATGGGGAGAAGGCAGGAGATTGGGCTGAGAGGGAGATGGATCAGGTATGATGAAATGGCAGAGCAGACTCGATGGGCTAAATGGCCTAATTTTTCTCCTATACCATTTCCTTGGGAAGCTACCCAATCAGTTTCACTCATTTACTGTTTCCCCAAATCCTGGCTCCAAATCGCCATTAAATATCATGAATGAAACATTTCCAACAGACTTTCATGAATAACATTTTGGATTACAATCAATCCAAAATGATCCAAAATATGTTTCCCAGGCACACAATTTCTTTTGCCAATTACCTTCCAAAGAAAACAAAGCTTCACTTTGATTGCTCAAGCATAGTTCAAACACTCCGTATTTCCTCAAGTAATTATTCTTTAAACTGCATTCCTATGTTAGATACTGACAATCCTTATTTTGAAATCTTCATCTGCATAATACCTTTGACTGGTTGAATTCCCATGGACTCTGTCTTTCATTTGGCATGGTTGCCAAGGCCAGGCTACTGCATAACAGGCCCCAGAATCATCAAGAGCCAAGGGCCTTCTAGCACCACCACTCACCGACACGTTAGGAATAATTTACAGTTGATTTAAGGTGTCTGCAAGCTGCATTCAGCTGGTCAAGTTCATGGATTTCCTGGACATGCACATAAATAGTGAATTGGGGACTTACCGATAGTTCTGGTTGCTGATTCTGCCATTACATTTTGTCCATGGAGTCCAATGGCAGGGCCCAATTTTGATTGAATTAACTGGGAACCGTCTCTTGGATCTTATGGCCAGCTGGACTAGAAAGAGAAATCTAAAATTCCATTGATGTGAATGGAAATTCAAGGTCTGCAGATTAGGATCCAAAGAGGAAGAGATATTGAAGCAGAAACTGTTCGAATTACTCAGCAGAGCAGATAATATCTATAAAGGGTGATGGCTACCATCATAGCCAACAGAACTGAAGAAAGATCATCAGCCTGAAATGCTAATTGCTTCTTTCTCCTCTGCTTGACGTGCTAAGTGTATCCAACATTTTCTGATTGATATCAGATTTCCAACATCTGCGTTCACTTTACTTTGCAAAAAGGGAAAGTAAGCATTTTTTAATTTTAATTTTTGTTTCTTGTTTTTAATTATTTCTCAATGTTTTAATTAACCTTACTTTTCATTCTTATTTTTTTATTCAATTTTTATTTCAATTGTTGAAGTTCTTAAATGTATTTGCACTTCATTGTCCACAGTTCCATTATCTTTCACATCTCAATGTCCGGATTATGGGTATGGAGCAGGTTTTGTCCTCAGCATCCAGTTTGGATAAACCAGTGAGTCGGATAAGCTCAGATCATGAGCTACGGGATCTGCAGCTGAGCGACAGGTTTCAGTTAAAAGCCTTTGACATTCTGGCAACCAGAGGGGTGCTTCCGGTTACACTGCCCGAGGTCTCCTCAGTTCAGAGGCAGTTCGATGTTGGTTGGTGCCCACAAAGTCCTGGGAGAAGGTGTTGGGGGAGAAGGGTGGTGTGGAGGCAGGATTGGTTGGTAAAGTAGGGTCAGCTCACCCAGTCCTCTACAGTTAGAAAAAAATTACAGATCGTTGGAGACAATGAGCAAAGAGTCCATGCAACACAAGAACGTAAGAACATAGGAGAAAGATTAGGACACAAACCCTAGAGCTGGCAGCAGCATTCAAAATTACCCTGGCTGATCTACCCCAGGCATCAACTTCCTGTGCCATTTTCCCATAGTCATGAATACCGATCTTTCAAAGTGTACCTACTTCCTCCATTAATACCGTCGGTGTCCTTGTCTCCACTTTCTGAGAGAAGACACTCAAAGTCAATTCCATGAAAGATACAGAAAATTCACTTCTTCAAAATTAACAAAGCTAATAATTGTTGCGAATCAATTAGCAACAAAGTAGCTCATAACTACAAACATTTATGTTGCCTATTCTCATAATCTACAAATGACAACTTTGAATATGCAACTTGCATTTGTAATTTCGTTTTTTTAATTTGCCATACTTAGCTTAAGTACTAGGAGTTTAACTACTTCCGTTTTTTGTTACAATGCATCTCAACACAGGAATATACCAATTTCCTCAACTGTTGTGGTAAGGAATCGCAACTCAAAAAGTGCATGATCCCCTGCAAATGGAGAACTCACTTGTAATAATTTTATTGTGAGAAAACACTGAGTAATCGTTTCTATACTTCACAATAAGTTACTTGGAAAATGAGAAAATCTTTGATAAAACAGTCTAAATATCTGGAAGAAGCACATCAGAAAGAGAATAAAATAACTCACAAACTAACAATAACTCATAATTCATGCAAGTTTCGAACTTGCAAAACCAAATTATGAGGGGCTGATACAAACTATACCCAAACACAATTTTAATATTTCTATCTGTAGGATCAATTTTAAAAATTAAAAATGTTGGTTATTTAAATCAAAAATGCAATTGCAGGTTCCAAACCTGCAACAGGAAGAATCTCCAGAGAATTCAGCCTGCAATCAGCAGAGAATCAGCTCCCTCCACCTGACACAGATCCATGAGCAAACCAACATATTAAGTAGAGACCAATATTACCAAGTGTCTCTAAGTCACGAAGTTGATGGTTTCCACTCTGGTCTATGGCCTTTAAGGAAAAATATTGTCCATAATTTCATCAAGGAACTGTTTATTGAGTTTGATCTATATGTGCCTCCCAACCAAAGACAATTGATACAACTGACTCTTGATATCTTCTGAATTGGACTGTTACATCACTCAGCTGTACTAGAACATGAAAGCAAAAGACAAGAACAAAATCTGACAGGCCAGTAGATATCAAGCAAGGTACCACCTCCAAAACAGAAACTCAGGTGACCACAAACTCCTTCTGATGACATAATTGAGCTACCATTCAATTAATGAAGCAACATCCTGCCATGGACTTTGAACAGATGCAATCCTTCCAGGAAATGCTCTGTTTCCTAAAGGACGATAGTGAGTTTGCAGCATTCTATAGATGTGGATGTACATAGTATACCGGAATACATGCTTGCAAAGCAAGGACTTGGAAGTCCCTAATACACCGCAAGTTAAACAAGGGTAAGCAAAGCCTGGGTTGATTGCTATTCCTCGTGGTCTGTCATCTGATGAAAAATGCTCCTTACAAAATCACTAATTGGTGTGGGTATTGAGTATTTTCCAGATGAAGACTGTGACTGAGGCTGTTGAGACTTGAGAGTCACTACAATCAGATTGGACCTGCAGTAAATGGCGTGAGTACTAACAAGAGGGGGAAAGGTGCTGGTAAGATGGCACCTGTGACCAGTGGCAACATTTTACAAAACCTGTAATTTCCCTTTTATGAACATATTTTTAGGCGCTTCTGCGATCTCCTGGGCGACTTGGTGTGGAGTGCGGTATTGGCCGTCCTAATGGCGGAACGTGAACCCGTGATCAGTTCCATTACTCCATGCTGATTAAAGCACTGAGGAAGATTAAAATTGACAAGGGCAGAAGTGTTAAATGAATGGGAGTTCAGTGCCATTTGCATGCGCTTGTCTGGTCTCCCTTCTGTTGCTGCCAGCAGAACATGTAGGAGACTTGGTTCCACACTGCAAGGTTCAATTTCCTCAGTGACTTGTGACTGTGGGCTCACTTTAGACTGAGGTTTGATGTGTAATGTCCTCCGCACTGAAGACGCTTTACTATTTGCGCGATTTGATCGGGGCACTTCGGCACAGATCTGGATCTGCAGCTGTGACCCGCAGCCATCGGCACCTCGCCGAACTGACTGACTCGGTGGCTGTGTCCACAACCATCGGCTCCGGGATTGGCTTTACTCTCCTTGGCGGCTTGTGGTTGGGGATTCTGCGGTCTGATGTTTAATCTTCTGTGTGTTACTTGTTCCCTTTTTGTTGTTTGCATGATTTGTTGGTTTCTTTTGCACATTTGATGGTCCTGTTGTGTGGGCTTTTTAAAAAATGCGTTCTATGATTTTCCTCGTTTTGTGCTACCTACAAGAAAATGGATCTCAAGGTTCTATACTGTATAAATACTTTGGTAATAAATGTATTTTGAACTTTAAAAATATATTCAAGCTCAGTCTTGTTAATCTACTATTGCAATTGCATCTGGAGAAGGTAATACTGGTGGGAAGAATTGTATATTGTGGAGACTTTTCTGTGCAAAAGAAGGGGGCTGCACAGTCAAACTGTTCATAGAACCACTACCTCATGGTTTCAGTGAGCGAGCTTCAACCCTGACTTTAGTGTGATACTTTCATTTTCTCCCAGTGGTTCCATGGTTTTTCTCTGGGTGCTCCAGTTTCCAGCAATATCCAAAATATGTGCCAAACTGGTAAGTTAATTGGCCACTGTAAATCACTCCCAGTGAGAGGTTACACGGTAGAGTCTTACAGATGCTGATGGGAACGTGGGGAGAATAAAATGGGATTAGTGGAAGTGATTAGGTTGATGACTTGATGGCCTGAATGGCCTGTTTTTGTGCTGCATGATTCCTTGATCCTACAACCGATTCAGCTCCTAACCACATTAAAGTTTTTGTCCAGGTATGAACAAATGAGCTGAATTCCAGACTTGAGGTGAGGGAAACTGCTGTTAAATTAATGCACCATTCAGAAGCAAGTAGCATTGAAGTCAATGGAAATCCAGGAGAAATGTTTCCAGCAGCTGGAGCCAAGTCTAGCACAAAGGAAGATGTTTGTTTATTGGAAGGCAATAATTTTAGTTCTGAAATACAGAAATCCTGCATGTTCCTTAGAGCAGTGAACCTTGCGTTCCCTCATTAATGACCGTCTCCATAGAGAAGTAATTATATTTGCTGATGAAGGTAAATTATTCATTTGCAACTCCACAAAATAAAGAAAAAGCCCATGCTTTGGACATTACTGACAAGCAAATCAGACGATGAAATTCAGTTGTAAGTGAATGGATGCTTTCAAAGCCTTTCCACCATCTACAAGGAATACCAGTAAAGTGGTGAAATACTCCACACTTGTCCAAATAAATTTAGTTCCATCAGCAATCAAGTAACTTGATACTGAGGGAAAGACTTCACCACAATAATATCAACAGTTCAAAGAAGCAACTCTCAGTTATCCTCTCAGTGAAAGCTACAGAGAAGTGATAAAACAGGAACCTGAATCGTTACCAGTACTGGAATCTTATGTAAAGGAGCTGATCACAGAAATCATTAGGTGAGAGGTGAATGTGGATGAAGATGAGTGATGAGATGCTGGCTGAGTTGGAAAAGGGGACAAAAATGAAAGGACCAGAGGAGGATATTAGTGGGAAGAGCATAGGGAAACAAAAACCACCAGAGGGAAAGCTTGCTTAAAATTGGAAAATTTAGTATTTGTGGCATTGAGTTGTATACTACCCATACACTTGGATAATTTAATTATCAATGAACATAACTTTAACATAACAGGAAACTAGAGCATCTAGAAGAAACCCACACACTCATAGAAAGAATGCACAGACACAACATATACATGGCTAGAGATTAGGATTGAATCAGCTCTATGGGAGTACCACTGCCAACTCTGATACTGTGCTACCTCATTGGAAAAAAAAAATCTCACTGGAAAATTGAGCAAATCAAGCAAAAAACAAAAATCTCATCTAATTAACTAATCAATTGATCTAATATTAAATCTGAATGTTACAACTGATAATTGTAAAAATCTGACACTAATTCAATAATAATCCTTATAAGAGCCATTTCTAAATGTTTCTACAAGAATGAGGAAATTGTCCTATTTTATCATTCTGGAGAACACATGTAATCCAAGTGTGAGGCTCTAAGAGAAATTAAATTTTGTCACTCCAATTTTTGTAAAATTCAATTACGATCCAGTTTAGCTTAAACAGGAATTGCAAAAGATTATGAAAAATGAGATCAAATGTTAACAAATAATCCTTATTTTAATGCTCACATGTTAAATTTTTTGATGTATTTTCTTTTGATGTGATTACAAATTAAATGCACAGTGAAAGTAATATTTTCCTTCCAGTTCAAATTTCTTGAAGCATGTCCAGCCTTATTCAAAGTAAATTTATTAGCTAAATACATATATGTCACCATATACAATCCTGAGTTTCATTTTCTTGTGGGCATTCACAGTAAACACAAGAAACATAATAGAGTCAATGAAAGACCTTACCCAACAGGACGTCCAAACAACCAATGTGCAAAGGACAACAGACTATATAAACTATATAGAGAAAAGTAAATAAACAGACAAGCAAATAAATAATAAATAGGCAATACGTATCGAGAACATGAGATGAAGAGTCATTGAAAGTAAGTCCACCAGGTTGTGGGAACAACTCAGTGTGGGGCAAGTGAGGTTGAGTGAAGTTATTCCCTTTGGTTTAATATCCTGATGGCTGCGGAGTAATAACTGTTCCTGAACCTGCTGGTGTGGGTCCTGAGGCTCCTGTACCTTCTTCCTGATGGCAACAGCAAGAAGACAGCCACCCACCAGTGGTGGGGATCCTTGATGACAGGTGCTGCTTCCCTGTGACAGTGCTCCGTGTAGATGTGCTCAGTGGTGGGGAGGGCTTTACTCTTCGTGGTCTTGGCCATGTCCTCTTCTTTTTATAGGCTTTTCCTTTCCGGATTATTGGTGTTTCCATTCCAGGCTGTGATGCAGCTAGTCAATATACTCTCCGCCATACATCGATAGAAGTCTGTCAAAGTTTTAGATGACATGCCAAATCTTTGCAAACTTCGAAGGAGGAGGAGGCACTGCTCTGCTTTTTTTTGTAACAACACTTATGTGCTGGACCCGGGGCAGATCTCTGAAGTGGTAACACTAAGGAATTCAAACACCCTCCACACTCAAATCTTTCTTTTTGATACTATTAATCCATATGGTTGCTTGTAAAATTATATATGCAATATTTTCTTTAAGATCATACCCTCCATGGAATCTGTCTACACATCTCACTGCCTCAATAGAGCATCCTATATAGAGCCCAGCCATCTCGGATAGTTACTCCTCCTCCCTTCCAGAAGATACAAATGCCTGAAAACACATACCCTCCGACTCCAGAACAGCTTTTATCCTGCTGCTTATAAGACTATTGACCGGTCCCCTCACATTCATGTCTTTTGCAGCTTATTGTCTGCCTGCACTATATTTTCTTTATGAGTGTAACACTTAATCCACCATTATACTGTTGCTTTGCCATTACATGGCAACTATACACTGATGTGATGAAATGATCTGTATAGATGGCATGCAAAACTAACTTTTTCACTGTACCTTAATTCATGTGACAATGATAAAATAATTAACTGATTAATCAAATTAGCAATGTATTCCTGAGGGTACTATTGTTGTTAATATTAATTACTTACATGTTTTTTTTAAATATACCACATGCACCTCCTAAAACCCTCAAGACTTGCTGTAATACTCTGAAACGGGTCATTTTGTAAATAAAAGGCTGTTTCCAATATATACTTGTGTGGTATTGCTTCCACTCTCTTTTTTTGCCATTCAGCAATGTGGCTAGTGACACAGGGGAAGGTAAACAACACAACCACGAACAAGTAGGTGACTTGTTCAGAAAGGGGAACGCATCCAGTACCTTAATGCCAGTATTAATTCTCTGAGCAATGCTCAGGACAATTGTGTGCATTCTGACGACTAGAATTTCTTGGATACTGGAGGCAAACAAAATTGACTGTAGAGTAATGATCTGAATAATGGAAACCTGCCTATGAAATCAGATCAGACAGATAGGGTGATGTACTCACAAATTCAGAGGGTTAAGTGCCATAATGGATGAGTTGAAAATACTGCAGGGACATGTGACATCAATTATTCAAACTGAAATAACATGTGCGTCATGCACCAGGCTTAGGATTTCTTTAGCATCATCTCAGAATCTGGGCCCACATGCAGTGGATTAGCTGGGATAAATGAATATAAGACCAGAAGACACTGCAGCACAATTAGGCCATTCAGTCCACTGAGTCTGTGTTTGATTTATGGCTGATTTATTTTCTCTCTCAATTCTATTCTCTTGCCTCCTCCTAGTAAACTTTGATATCCTTACTAACTTGGAACCTATCAATTGCTTTATATATACCCAATGACTTGGCCTCCACAGCTGTCTTTGGCAATGAATTCCACAGATTCTCCACCCTTTGGCTAAAGAAATTTCTCCTTACCTCTACTCCAAGGGAATATTCCTCTATTCTGATGCTGATCCCTCTGGTCTAGATGCTAACACTATTGGAAGAGTCCTCTTTCTATTGGATTCCCTTTCCCTGGGAAAACTACTGTGACCAGAGTCAGAATCCGAATCAGATTCAACATCACTAGCATATGTCATGAAATCCATTTGTTATGTGGCAGCAGTACATTGCAATACATAATAATAAAAAACTATAAATTACAATAAGAAATATATATATATATATATAAATTAAATTAACTAAGTAGTACAAAACGAGAACACACACAAAAAAAAGATAGTGAGGTAGAGTACATGGGTTCATTGTCAATTCAGAAATCTGGTGGCGGGTGGGGGGGGCGGGAAGAACCTGTTCCTGAAACGTTGAGTGTGTATCTTCAGGTTCCTGTACCTCCTTCTTGGTGGTAGCAATAATATTAGAGCATGTCCTGGGTGATGGAAGTCCTTAATGGTTGATGCTGCCTTTTTGAGCATCACCTTTTGAAGGTGTCTTCAACACTGAGGAGGCTAGTGCCCATTGGAGCTGGCTGAGTTTACAACTTTCTTCAACTTTTTCCAATCCTGTGCAGTGGCCCCTCCATGTCAGACGGCGATGCAACCAGTTAGACTGCTCTCCACAGTACATCTCTAGAAATTTGGTGACATACCAAATCTCCACAAACTCTTAATGAAATACAGCCACTGCAGCATCTTCTTTGTAATTGCATCAATGTTGAGCCCAAGACAGATCTTCAGAGATGTTACACCCACTTTATGTGTGCTCTTTATGATTTTATCAACCTCTAGGGGCCACCACCTCCTTCACTCCCTCTGGCCTCTCCTTATAACTCAAACCTTCTTGTCATGGTAACATGCTAGTATCCTTTCCAATGTAATGAAAAAACTATAAATGATACTCCAGATGTGGCCTTACCAATATCTTGCACCACTATGACATGACATCCCAACTCCAATACCGTGTCCTATGAAGGCAAGCATGGGAAATATTTTCTTCACCACCCTATCCACCTATCAAAAGGCTATGTACCTGCATTGATCCCCACCCCTTCCCACCCAAGATCCCCTGTACTGCCTAAATTCCTAACCTTGCCATATTCATCTTACATTCCTCAGGCCACTGGTCCAATTCATCTCAATGTCATCTGAGATAACCTTCATCACTCTCCACCATACTACCAATCTTAGTGTCATTGTCAAACTTACTTACCCTCCTACCACGTACTCATCCAAATTGTTTATGTAGGACTGGATCCTGCACTGTTCTCTGTGACACACCAGTGGTCTTTGGCCTCCAGCTGGAGAAACAACCCTCCACTTCCACACTGTGTTTCCTGTCATCAAATCAATTTTTATCCAATTAGCAAGCTTGCCCTAAACCCCATGTGATCTAATCTTATTTTTGAACAAGACCCCAATGTTTATCGATGGACCGTAGGGATCATCCAATCCAGATGCAACGTGGCGTGGTATAGGAACTGTTCTGCCCGTGACTGCAGAGCTTTGGGAATAAATCTCAGCACATCATGGAAACCAGCCACCCCATCCACAGACTCTGTCTTCACTTCTTGCTGCCTCTGTAAAGCAGACAGCATTTTCAAAAATCCAACCCAGACATCCTCTCTTCTTCTCCTTTCCCCAAGGCAAAAGATAAAAATACCTGAAAGCACATACCACCAGGCTCAAAGACAGCTTCCATCCTGCCACTATAAGACTGTTGAATGGTCCCCTAGTACGATAAGATGGAAGCTTGACCTCACAATCTACTGTACCTCATTATGACTGTGTTCTTTATTGTCCTCGTGCACTGCACTTTTTCTGTAACGGTAACACTTTATTCTGCATTCTGTTACTATTTTCCCTTGTCAGGACCTCTCAGGATCTTTTTATCACCCTTTCTCAATCTTCTAATCTCCAGAGAATACAAGCCTAGCCCAGTCAAGTCTTTCTTTATAACATAGCCCAGTGCTCCATGTTTTTTTCTCACTAATATGTCTAATTCACTGCCTAATGACCTCACACTCCTGGGGCCAGAACACGGATTGGCCTGTTTGCCTGATGACAGGCCACAGAAATACCAAGATTCAAGCAGGCCTTGTACAGGCCCTCCAAAGCTGTCCTTGATCTGTGTTGGTCAGGAAAGAACCAGTTTGTTCTGGAACACTTCCAGGGAAAGAGAAAAAAGAACCTATAATATATAATTAGAACCACATTCAGAATTAAAATATATAATAGAATACCACTAGGTGCACAAAAGACAGCAGACACTGGAGATCAGGAACAACACACAAAGATGCTGGTGGAAATCAGTGAGTTGGGCAGCATCAATGGAGGGAAATGGTTAGTCGATGTTTTAGGTCAGTACTTGCTAGCAAGTTAGAACAAGTGAGGAACCTACAAACTTTTACAGACTGGAAATGATTCACAATGCATTAGACACACAATGCATTAGGTGATGGAAACAGAATCTGAAACCCTGATGCACCAAGTCAAATCAAAATCAAGATAACTGAAGGTGTTGGAAATCTGAAATAAAAATCAGAAAATACTGAAAGTACTTTAAAGAATGCTGGATCATAATATGAGAACAGGGTTATAAAGAGAGCTTTGGGCACATTAACTTTCATAAGGCAGGGCACTAAGTACAGGAATTGGGATGTTAATTCGAAGTTGTATAAGACACGTGTCTCCAAATACCCCAAACTCATCCTTAATAATGGACTCTAATAGATTACCAGCCAGTGAAGTCAGGCCACGTGGCTTATAATTTCCTGTCTTTTGCCTCCCTCTTTTCTTAAAGAGTGGAGATATATTTGCAATTTTCAAGTCTTCCGAAATCATTCAAAAAATGAGTCACTCTTGAAAGGTCACCACTAGTGCCTCCACAATCTCTTCAGCTGCCTCTTTCAGAACCCTGGAGTGTTATGTATCTGGTCCAGGTAACTTATCCACCTTCAGACTTTTCAGCTTCCAAAGCATCTTCTCCATGACAACAGTGACTACATTCACTTTTGCCCCCTGATAATCTCAAATTTCTGGCATACTGCTGGCGTCCTCCACAGTGAAGTGCGACACAAAATACTCATTCAGTTCATCTGCCATTTCTTTGTTCCCCAATACTACCTTTCCAGTGTAATTTTCTAGCAGTTCCAATATCCACTCTTTATATACCTAAAAAAAAACTTTTGGTAGTCTCTTTCATATTATTGGTTAGTTTATCATCTTTTCTCTCCATATTACTTTCTTATAGGTCTTCTGTTGACATTAAAAAGTTTCCCTATTTTCTAGTGGTTCCAGTAATTTTTGCTGTATTTTATGCTTTCTCTTTGGCTTTTATGCACTCCTTGACTTCTCTTGTTAGCCATGACTGCCTCATCTTCCCTTTAGAATGCATTTTCTTTTTAGGGATGAACCAATCCTGCATCTTCCGAATTACTCCCAGAAATACTAACAATTGCTGCTCTACTTTCATCCCTGTTAGTGTCCCCTTCCAATCAAAGTTGACTAATAAGGTCAAAGGGCAGATCTGTAAAGGAAGCGGTCTGATTTTCTTGGCATTCATTTAAGAGGGCAATAAATTGGGCAGGTTCCATTACAAGATTCAAACAAGAGAAAATCTGCAGATGCTGGAAACCCGGGGAACACCCACAAAATGCTGGAGGAACTCAGCAGGCCAGGCAGCATCTATGGTTTAAAAAAAAGTAATCATCATGGCTACCCCTTTTGGATAAGCTGTCTCCGGAGAGAGAGGCAGTGAGATCGAAAAAAGGGAAGGATGGTGTCGGAAGTGGACCAGGTGAATTTGAGGGCAGGATGGAAGTTGGAGGCAAAGTTCAGCATGGGTGCAGGAAGCAGCACCAATGCAGTCATCAATGTAGTGTAGGAAAAGTGCAGGACGATCACTAGTGTAGGCTTGGACTGTTCCACGTAGCTGAAAAACAGGCAGGCATAGCTGGGACCCAGACAAATGCCCCTGTTTACCCCTTTTGCCCTTACCTCCCACCCCACAAGCCTCTGCGTCCAACACATAATTCTCCAAAACTTCTGTCACCTCCAAAGGAATTCCACCACCAAGCACACCCTTACCCCCTCCCCTCCCACACCTCCTTCTTTCCACAGGGATTGCTCCCTAGGTGACTCCTTGTCCATTTGTCCCTCCCCAATAATCTCCCTCCTGGCACTTATCCTTGCAAGTGGAACAAGTGCTACATCTGCCCTACACCTCCTCCCTCACTACCATTCAGGGCCCTAAACAGTTCTTCCAAGTGAGGTGACACATCACCTGTGAGTTTGTTGGGGTCATCTACCGTGTTTGGTGCTCCTGGTGTGGCCCCCTGTACATCGGCGAGACCTGATGTAGATTGGGAGACTGCTTCTCTGAACACCTACACTCCATCCAACAGAAGAATTGGGATTGCCCGGAGGCCACCCATTTTAATTCCATTTCCCATTCTCATTCCGATATGTCCATCCACGATCTCCTCCACTGCCATGATGAGACCACACTTAGGCTGAAGGAACAACACCTTAAATTCTATTTGGGTAGCCTCCAACCTGATGGCATGAGTGTCGATTTCTCAAACTTCTGGTAATGCCCCCCAACCCCACCCCCACCTTCTCCATTTCCCATCCCCCTTTTCCCTCACTCACTTTATCTCCTTGCCAGCCCATCACCTCCCTCTGATGTTCCTCCCCCATTTTCTTTCTTCCATGGCCTTCTGTCTCTTTCACCAATCTACTCCCCAGCTCTTTACTTCATCCCTCCCCCTCCAGGTTTCACCTATCACCTGGTGTTTCTCTCACTCTCCCCCCACCTTTCAAATCTGCTCCTCAGCCTTGTTTCTCCAGTCCTGTCAAAGGGTCTCAGCCCAATGTCAACTGTGCTTTTTTCCATGGATGCTGCCTGGCCTGCTGACCTCCTCCGGCATTTTGTGTGCGTTGCTCCATTACAAGTTTGTTTCTGGATATGCTCAATGTTTCAACATTTGCGATTTGACCTGTTGTGGCTGACCAATGGCTCAAGTATAACCTTATGGAGCAACAATAAGATGATTTAGTTACTTCCCATCAAATAGTTTTTAAAACGAAGGAACATCTTAATAGCAGTTCTCATGCACCACACTATCCCACTAAATCATTAAATTGTAGTACCAATATATGAGAAAATTACAGCATTGAGAAAACTGGACCATCTATATCTAATCTCTCATCATTATACAAGTGTGCAGTGGAGATTGTCCTAATATGCTGCATCACTGCATGGCACAGGAGCTGCACTGCGATGAACTGGAAGACTCTACAATGAGCAGTGAAAGCTGCCCAATGCATCAGCAGCACCAGCCTTCCAGCCATTAATATATACAGGAAGGTGCCAAGAAACAGCCAGTAATAATCATGAAGGATACCAACCACTCAGCTCATAGACTGCTTGTCCCACTCCCATCTGGGAGGAGACTATGTAGCGTCTACACCAGGACTACCAGACTCGAAAACAACTAATTTCCCAAAGCAGTAAAGTTGAACAAAACTTTCATCCCCTAACCAACGCCCACCAGCACTTTATCATTTCCTGTCATCACCTTAGTACAGACACTCCTGTGCTAGCATCACTTTATGGACATAGAATCAATCTATGTATATAAGGTATCTTACATATATATATTTGTTGTGTTTTTTATTATTCTTTATTCTATTGTGTTTTATTTTGTGCTGGTTCAGATCTGACATAACAATTATTTCATTCTCCTGTACACTTGTGTACGGGAAATGACACTAAACAATCTTGAATCTTGAAAAACTACCTTGTTGGCAACAATTCACGTGACGTTTTGATCCATAAAATCCATGGAATAATCAGAAAAGCAGCAATTAAGATCCAAATAATATTCCACTTAAATATTATGTTCCTCAGGGCCAAAACTATGTTCTGATCCAATGTTCTATTAATGTTATTCCCTACAACATTTAATCTCGATATCTTCACATGAGAAGTCAATACTAAACATCTGGGAAAAGGTTCCGAAGCATTCAGGCTCTCACGACCAGACTATATAACAGTTTCTTCTCCCAAGCTATCAGACTCCTCAATACCTGAAGCCTGGACTGACACCTTGCCCTATTGTCCTGTTTATTATTTATTGTAATGCCTGCACTGTTTTTGTGCACTTTATGCAGTCCAGTGTAGGTCTGTAGTCTAATATAGTTTTCTCTGTTTTTTTTAAAATTACGTAGTTCAGTCTAGTTTTTTTGTACTGTGTCATGTAAACCATGGTCCTGAAAAACGTTGTCTCATTTTTACTATGCACTGTACCAGCAGTTATGGTTGAAATGACAACAAAAGTTAACTTGACTTGACTTGGCAATGTTCCATTTTTAGTTGCACTAGCTGTTGCATGTTCCAAGCTAATAGACGGTTGAAGATAAATCTAAGATCGCAGTTTTTGACAATCTGCAAGCATTCTTCCTTCCTTCAACTTTTGGTGTGGGCAGATTAGTCAATTCAATCTGCACTGAAATTCACTATTGATTCTTTTTTTTGTGAGTAATAATAAGAATGGAATCACAGGTCACTTCACTTGTTTTTCTGGTCAAACAACAATTTTACTCTTGCCACTAAGATTATTCAAACTTATCCCCTTGAAGCAATGGGCAGGGTTGTAACATTAAAATAATATAATTGTCAACAGAAAGGTATGACACAAAACATTATTGTGTAATTTTAACATTCTTCTCTCAAGGTGGTGCTTGTTATAATGTCCTCCTCCAAAGCCAGTAGACTCCCATGTCTGGCCAGGTCTAAATGAGAAATGTCTCATATAAGAGAAATCAGTGACCAAGATTCAGGAAAACTACAGTTGCTTCAGGGCAGCCTACATTTAGGTTAGTTAATCTGTTATTATGCTGCTCAATTTAACAATGAGTGTATTAGTTACTTAAATTCAAATACAAACTTCAGAAATGTCTCAGAAATAGCCATACAGATATCCATTTGACCAAGTGAAATGTGAAAAAAAACCTGAAATGTTCGATATAAATCCAACATAGCCTACATCATAACCCACCTCAAAAACCGCTGAGGAAAGCTGAAGTTCTATCACAATAAGAGCTAAGGTCCTTCCCACACTGCTCATTCTAGAGGTCAAATCAAAAGACTGATGAAGTTACCTTACAAAGCCACAGGAGCCAAAAAATACAGTATACTGAAGCTTCCATCCAACAGGTAGAACTGTAGACCTGTGGTTAGCCAACACTAGTTGACTTACGGATTTCTTGTGTCTCCTTTCTGTCAAGATGTTAGGCCAACCTTTGATATTTTGAAACTATTTCTTGTGAAACTCTGAGGACCATTATGAATTTGGCTCTTGTTGTACAATCTTACCAGTGCCCAAGAAGAGATGGGTGAGCTGCCTCAACAACTATCATCCAGTGACACTCCCATTTGCAGTGATGAAGTGCTCGGAGAGGTTGGTCATGGTAGAATCAACTCTTACCCAAGCAAGAACTTGGACCCACTGCAGTTTGCCTATTACCACAATAGGTCTACAGCGGATGCAACCTCACTGGCACTCCACTCGGCCTTGGATCACTTGGACAATAGTAATACCTATGTCAGGATGCTGTTTGTTGATTACAGCTCAAAGTTTAACACAATCATACACTCAGTTCTAATCAACAAGCTGTAAAACCTGGGCCTCTGTATCTCCCTCTGCAAATGAATGCTTGACTTCCTCAGCGGGACACCGCAATCTATGTGGATTAGAAGTAACATCTCCTTCTCGCTGGCAATTAACACTGGTGCACCTCAAGGATGTGTACTTAGCCCACTGCTCTACCCTCTCTACACCCACAACTGTGAGGCTAGGCACAGCTCAAATGCCATCTATACATTTGCCAATGACACAACTATTGTTGGCAGAATTTCAGATGGTGACGAGGAGGCGTTCAGGAGCAAGATAGATCAGCTGGTTAAGTGGTGTCTCAACAACCACCTTGCACTCAATATCAGTAAAACAAAGGAATTGCTTGTGGACTTCATGAATGAGAAGTTGAGGGAAAACCAACCAGTCCTCGTTGAGGGATCCGCAGTGGAAAGGGTGAGCAATTTCAAGTTCCTAGGTGTCAACATTTGTTGGGCCCAACAGATTGATGCAATTACAAAGAAGATGTGAGAGAGGTTATATTTCATTAGTTTGAGAAGACTTGGTATGTTCCAAAGAAACTCAAAAATTTCTTTAGATGTACCATGGAGAACATCCTACCTGATCACATCACCATCTGGTATGGAGGGCCCAATTCACAGGACTGGAAAAAAAACTGCAGAAAGTTGCAAAATCAGCCAGCTCCATCATAGGTGCTTGCCTACGCAGCATTGAGGACACCTTCAAAAGGTGATGCCTCAAGAAGACAGCATCCATCATTAAGGATACACATCACCCAGGACATGCTGTCCTATCATTGCTATTAACAAGAAGGAGGTATAGGAGCCTGAAAACACAGATTCAACATTTCAGGAACAGCTCCTTCCCCTCCACCATCAGATTTCTGAATGGACAATGAATCCATAAACACTACCCCACTATTTTTTCCTGTCTTTTTGCACTACTGATATTTTTATATATATGGTTACTTACTGTAATTTATAATTTTGTTTTATTATTATGTATTGCAATGCCATGCTGCCATAAAACAACAAATTTCACAACAGAGGCCAGTGATATTAAACCTGATTCCAATTCTATCTGCCAGAAAACCTCAGGGATTTTCAGAAATCCATTTACTGTATATCAGATGGATTAGATAACAAAAGCTCATTCACCATAATTGTTCTTATGGTAACGTGCAAATATTCAATTCAGTAAGCTGATGGACCTTTTTGAAATAGTTAGCAGGTACATAATCCTAGTAAATTATTGAGGGGTCTGATTTCACTGAAAAAATGGAAGCAAGCAAAACAAAATAGAAATGTCTACAAGTTCTGATATTCTCACTGAAATTCCCAGAGATTAAACAATATCCCAATAAGCCTTCAGATTCCCTTAAGTTCAAAGAAAAACCTTAGTTTTTATAGCGATATAATGGGTGTTTATGAAATTTTCTTATTAACCTCAAGAAATTAATCCAGCAAGCTTCACTCCTATCTGGGTTGACAAGAATTTATTAACAATATATAATTTTCTCCCTTTTAGAAGTTTAGAAAATAGCTCTCATTTTCCAAATGATCTTAGCAGATATAATAAAAAGTTAACTGAGGAAATGCAGAAAATATATTGAAGTAACTTGCTGAGTTCCTTCAGCATTTTGTTTGTGTTGCTCGGATTTTCAGCGTCTGCAGATTTTCTTTTGTTTGTAATTATATTAAAGTAATAGCCAATAGCCTTACTGAGTCATAGTCAGAGAGAGCACAGAAATGGGGTCCTTGGTCCACCACTTCAATATTAATATATTTGCCCACATCAATTTGTAACTTTCTATTTGAAAAGCCTAGCTCAATTACTCTTAAATGTTATGATTGTATCTGATCCACACCTCCTCTGGTAGTAAGTTCCAGAGATCAATTACTTTTGTAAAATCTTTCCCCTTAAATCTCCTTTAAAATTCCTTCTGTCACCTTAAAACAATGTCTTCTTGTTTTGCCACCTCTGTAATGGGGAAAAGGTTTTGGTTTCCTACCTATCTATGCCTTTTATAATTTTGGATACTTCCATCAGGCAATTGGGACCATGTCAAATACCTTACTAGAATTTTGTTGTCATTGTGGCTATCCCTCGAGGTCGAGGACGATGGTCTTCATTCCGTTTCCACAGAGCGAAGACGCCTGTGCGTGTATTTGTTTAACGTGTATTTGATGTTGCACTCCAAGAAGGACACGATACTTCACAAATCAACCAACTGATTCCAATGGCATGGAAACCACGACGACTGGAGCTGATGGATTTGTTGCAGGCTTCATCCCCCTTCACAGCCGTTGAGTTTGAAGAAACTTACTAGAATTTATAGACAATATCTACGACCCTGTCTACATCAATCTTCTTGATATCTCTTCAAAAAATTCAAACTAGTGAAACAAGATTTCTCCTGCCAAAGTTATGGTGATTATCCCAAATGCACATAAATCCTATCCCTTAGAATTTCCTCCGATAATTTCCCTACCTCTGATGTAAGGCTCACTGGCCTGTGGTTGTCTGGTTTATCCCAGCTGTCCTTCTTAAATAAGCAACATTAGCTAACTTCCAATATTCTAAAGTCTCAGTTGTGGCAATTGAGAACAAAAGTCACTGTCAGATCCCAAGCTACTTCCTCCCTTGCTTCCAATGGCTTCCTGAGATAGATGTCATCTGATCCTGGGGAGTTATCAACCCTTAAGCACCTCCTCTTTCTTAAAATTGACATGCTTCACTCTATCAATGTATTTTTCCATGAATGCAATATCTCCCATGTCCTTAAGCACTACTTTTCTTTTTAGAGTTGTTGGATCTGTGGCATGGAGCTGGATTAAGCACCTGGTAGACGTCTCCATTCCAAGTACCATTTGAGAGCTAATGTAGGCGTGAGTCTGTTTTCCATTATCTGCTTTCTCTGTATCAGTCATTTCTTAAAGCACCGAATTGTTTTTGGTACATTCACAAGAAAGCCATCAAATCCATGTGCTTTGAATATTTTATCAAACATTAAGAAGTTATTATCCTTCTGTTTCCTCTGGTTAAAGTTAAAACAGTAGCTTTGAGCTCAGTTGTTCATTGGCATTCCCTCCAAGTAAAAATTGCTTTATATTAACTAACAATAAGAACAAAGCCTTCCCCACCGTTGCACACATTTACACGGAAAACTGCTATAAGAAAACAGCATCCATCACCAAGGATTCCCAGCATCCAGGCCATGCTCTATTCTCACAACCGTCATCGGGCAGGAGGTACAGGAGCCTTAGGTCTCACAGCATCAGGCTCAGGAACAATTATCCTACAGCCATCAGGCTCCTGAGCCACCCTGACACACCACATCTCTGAAATGATTCCGCAACCTACAGAACTGACTTTCAAGAATTCTGCAACTCATGTTCTCAGTATGTTATTTTTTATTTGCATAATTTGTCCTCTTTTGCACATTGTTTGTCAGTACTTGTTTATGTATAGTTTTTCCATAAATTCTATTGTATTTCATTATTTTCCTGTAAATACCTGCAAGAAAATAAATCTCAATGCGATACATGGTAACATATATGCACTTTGATAGTAAGTCTTATAAGCATGTAAGAGGTGTTTATATTTTAAAAAGTCAGGAATGCCAATTCTGGTTTAACATACAACTGAAGATTTGCTCAGATTACAACTCCTCATTTGCACAATTTATTTTATTCATATTTCCCACTACTACTAATACTTATCCTCACCCCACATGATATTTGCAAATTAAAGAATATAATTGAAATGATTTTAAGTGGAATAGCATTTAAGTCATCCTGTTATTTTTCTACAATTTCAGGTCTAAAAAAAATAAAATGCTTGAGTATAATATTTCAATAAAATTCACGGGAGTATTTTTAATGAACATTTTTGTTAAATTGTGTTACTTAGCTCAAAATACAACTTACTAAAACAAACTCAAGACAAGTTCAATTCCCTGACACCCCACATTACCACGAAACCCAGCTGCAGAAAGGGGAGGCTCAATCCTCAGACAAGCTACATTAAAGCAACCACATACCTATAAAATACCTAATGCAATTATACATCATAGAACAACACGAATTCTCCCTCCCTCCCCAGTTGTTTAGTACATATCTTCCACAGAATGCTCAAAAGTACCCTCAAGCTCATCATCTCCACATCGAGCATCACTTCAACAGTAATCCTAGTGCGCTTCTCACATCCCAAACAATACAACTCTCTGCTTCCCCCATCCACCCTCCCAATTCTTCGGTCTCCCACCTACATTCTGAGGCAATCTAGTGCAGTCAATTGGCACTTACCAACATACCAACTGGCACTTGTTTTTAGCATGTGGAAGAAAACCAGAATAGTTAGAGCAAAGGTCAATCGAGAGCATGGGGCAGGGAGGAGGGGAGTCAATGGGTCATAGGTTCAAGATAATTGAGTTACTGGTACTTAAATGGGCACTAAAGTTTTTTTCCCAATCACACACTGTAATCTAGAGTCAAAGATCAAGGAAGTTGATGTTTTCCTGTAGCAGAAAACCAGGTATGATTTACGGAGGGCCATTTCAAGGGCGAAAGGAAAATTTCGAACGAGGTTGGGAGGCGACATTGGATGCATGGCAACTCTGGCAGGCCCTGCAAGACATTACTTCGTTCAAAGCGAAACACAATGGTATGAATGGCAGCGATGCTTCACTGCCAGATGAACTCAATGCCTTCTATGCCCACTTTGAAAGAGAGAACACAATTACAGCTGTGAAGATCCCTGCTGATGACCCTGTGCTCTCTGTCTCAGAGGCCAATGTTAGACTGTCTTTAAAGAGAATGAACCCTCGCAAGGTGGAAGGTCCTGATGGAGTACCCGGTAAGGCTCTGAAAACCTGTGTCAACCAACTGGCAGGAGTATTCAAAGACATTTTCAACCTCTTACTCCCTACTTGCTTCAAAAAGGCAACAATTATACCAGTGCCTAAAAAGAATAATGTGAGCTGTCTTAATGATTATTGCCTGGCAGCACTACAGTGATGAAATGCTTTGAGAGGTTGGTCATGACTAGACTCAACTCCTGCCTCAGCAAGGACCTGGACCCATTGCCATTTGCCTATTGCCAAAATAGGTCAACAGCAGACACAATCTCAATGGCTCTCCACACGGCTTTAGACCACCTGGACAACATAAACACCTATGTCAGGATGCTGTTCATCGACTATAGCTCAGCATTTAATGCCATTTCCTCCTCGCTGACGATCAACACTGGCGCACCTCAGGGGTGTGTGCTTAGCCCACTGCTCTACTCTCTATATACATGACTGTGTTGCTAGGCATAGTTCAAATACCATCCATAAATTTGCTGACGATACAACTATTGTTGGTAGAATCTCAGGTGGTGACGAGAGGGCATACAGGAGTGAGATATGCCAACTAGTGGAGTGGTGCCGCAGCAACAACTTGGCACTCAACATCAGTAAGACGAAAGAGCTGATTGTGGACTTCAGGAAGGATAAAACGAAGGAACACATATCAATCCTAATAGCGGGATCAGAAGTGGAAAGAGTGAGCAATTTCAAGTTCCTGGGTGTCAAGATCTCTGAGGATCTAACCTGGTCCCAATATATCACTGTAGTCACAAAGAAGGAAATACAATAGCTAAACTTCATTAGGAGTTTAAAGAGATTTGGTATGTCAACAAGGACACTCAAAAACTTTAAGAGATGTACTGGGGAGAGCATTCTGACAGGCTGCATCACTGTCTGATATGGGGGTGGGGGGTACTGTACAGGGCCGAAAGAAGCTTTTTGTAATTCTAGTGAGCTCCATCTTGGGTACTAGCCTACAAAGTACCCGGGACATCTTCAAGGAGCAGTGTCTCAGAAAGGCAGCGTCCATTATTAAGGACCTCCAGCACCCAGGGCATGCCCTTTTCTCATTGTTACCATCAGGTAGGAGGTACAGAAGCCTAAAGGCACACACTCAGCAATTCAGGACCAGCTTTTTCCCTTCTGCCATCCAATTCTAAGTGGACATTGAACCTTTGGACACTACCTCACTTCTTTTTAAATATACAGTATTTCTGTTTCTTGCATGTTTTTTTAAAATCTATTCAATATACGTATACTATAATTGATTTACTTATTTATAATTATTTTTCTCTCTTCTAGATTATGTATTGCATTGAACTGCTGCTGCTAAGTTAACAAATTTTGCATCATATGCCAGCGATAATAAACCTGATTCTGACTGAGCAACATTGTCAACCAAATGTGCTCATTCGATGTCATTAGTTTCTATAATTCTAAGTTGGGTTTTCCTCCCTCCATCCCCATAGACAATACTGTTCAGCTCTCAGCTGCTATAATCCCTTTACCCCTTCTCATTTTTTGCTTTCTCCCAAGTTTATTGACTCTCCCTTCCTCTTTCTCAAGTGCTCCATATCCTCTTCCCAATTTATCTGCTCCTCCAAATTAATTATTCTATCCTTACTCCCATTTTCGGGTTGACTTGCCATTTGTGTTTTCTCCGTGCCCTCGCTCAGGTTATCTTCCTCTACAACAGGCGTGTTTTGTTTTGCTCTCCTTTCCTCCCTCCCCAGGGTGTTCAGTCCTCTCAGAATTTTTGTTGTTTGCTTTCCTCTCCTCTCCTGTTTCTTCCTCCCTAGCTGCTTAGACAGATCAGATGATTTTCAGCATTTCCCCTGCTATTATTCTCACCATCAGCAACGAATGCTTGTGAACCGCAGAGCAACAGTGGGGCTCCAAGCAAGCCTTGACAGCTGCAGCACAGCAGAGTACGTACACCAACTACAGGCATGTGTGCTGCAGCAGAGACCCCTGACCTTAAAGGTTAGGGAATCTCACTAAGCTTCCCAGAGCAGTACAGCAATCCCGAACGTGGTGCCAGCTCATATAAACCAACCTCATGATCAACCTAACTTCTCCCTCTCACACAGCCGTAACCCTCCATTTTTCTTTCATCAATGTGCCTATCTAAACGTGTCAGCCACGACCACCACACCTGGCAGTGCATTCCAGCCACGCCACTCTCTGCGTGAAAATCGGACCTCTAACATCTCCCGTAAACTTCCTCCACTAACCTTAAAACGATGCCCTCTGGGATTGGCTACTGCCGTCTTGGGAAAAAGGCACTGACTGTCCTTGCAAGAATGCTGCTGACTGGCACATTCCAGGCTGCCAGAGAACCTGCGGAAGAATGCACTGAAGCCTGCTGCACCACTCTAAGGGCTCAGTGGGGAAATACCACAGAATAGGGTTCTTCTCCTACTGGAGAGGGAGGGGGAAGAAGCCCCTCGATTATTCTAGTCATTAGTATTCCATCCCTGAGTGCCACGAGCGGCAACAATGCTATTAATGTGTATGAATGTACAAGATCTGTGGGGAGATGTTTGACCACGTATGTAAAAGGCATTGAACAGTTTATAATTCTTTTATTATGACTGGTATGTTTTGTTAAAAAAAAACAAGCGTATTGAAACTTGTTAGTTTATCAGCACATCAAGGTAGCTGTGGAAGAATACTGCTGGCTGGCTCATTCCAGGCTGCAGGAGTATATGCTGAGGGATTTACTGAAGCTTCGCATAGCCACTGTAAGAGCTCAGTTGGGGGAGGACCACGATATGGGGGTCTTCTCCTACTGGACAGTGAGGGACCATGTGGTTGGGGGGGGAGGGGAGCCCCTCAGTTATTGTAGTCGTTACGATACCATCCCAGAGCACCACGAGTGTCAGGAGTGTTATCAATGTGTATGAATGTAATAGAACAGTAGGGAAATCATTCACCACACATATAAAGAATGAAAAGGCATTGAATGGCTTATTATTGTAAATATTTTTATGAATATTTATTTTGTTTAATTAGAAAAATACACCTCTATCAAGTCACTTCTCACCTTCTGTCATAATACTTTGTGTACTCTAACTACTTTTGTGGAGCTGCAACATTACATCATGACTGTTGAACTCAATCCCCTAATGAAGGCCTAAATATATCTTCTTAATGACCTTATCAACTTGCGCTGTAACTTTGAGAGGTCTATGAACTTAAACCCAAGATCCCTCTGTCACTCCACGCTGCTAAGAATCCTACTCTTAACCATGTAGGCTGCCTTCAAGTTTGAGCTTCCAAAGTATATCACTTCAAACTTTTCTGGATTGAATTCTATCCGCCGCTTCTCCACCCAAATCTGCACCCTATGTTCCACAACAACCTTCTACACTATCTACACCACCACCAGCCTTTGTGTCATCTGCATACCTATTAACCAACCCTTCTACTTCTTCAAATTGTTCATAAAATTCACAAAGAGCAGGGTCCGAGTACAGAACACCACAGGTAACTAGCCAAAGGCAGAATATGCTCATCTACTATCACCCGATGCCTTGCATGGGTAAACCAATACCAAATCCACAGTCAAGTTTCCATGACCCTATGCCTCATGACTTCCTGGATGAATCTGTAAACTGCTAGCTACATACTTTCAGAGTGCATTTTGAAATTGTTGAAAATTTTATAGAGCATTTGTGAAAATGACCTGGGGAATCTCTAAATAACTTAATAAGCTCATTACTTTCGTCAAGATATGCTAATGCTATGTTAAATGTTGAGGTGTTTTCTCTGCAAGTCGTAACTTCAGAATAAGGAGTCAAAGTTAATTTGGAAAAACTTCTCCTCCAAATGTCTAGAGTTTGTGAAATTCTGCACCCCAGAGAAGATGGATTCACTAAAGATATTCATACTTTGGTAATCTTGGAATCAAAGGTATGGTAACTGGCAAAAAGCATCAAGAGTAAAATCAGATCAAGGCTGATTAAAATTGATAATGGAGCTGGACTGAACAGCCATATGACCACCCCTGCCTCTATTTCTTATGCTTTAATATGATATTCTTAGGTAGTTACTCTTCCCTAACTATTCTGCAGGGCATGGTTGTTTTTGTAATGATAAAATCTTTAATTAGGCCTGGAATTGTTCCCTTTAAAGTTACAAATATGTGGCATCACCAACTGCACTTGTTTTTCTCCGAGTAATAGTTTTATGGGGAAAGTAAAGTGATTTATTCCCATTTCAAAGAAATAATGTCAAATAAGAAAAAAAAAATCCCAAGCTAAACAACTACCCGAGTGATTTCTTATGAATATTGATATTTTGATCAAAAATACATTGCACAATTACTCGGACCTGACAGATCAAAAACTTGCTGTAGGATGATTAGGAATCTGAGAGTTTTGGCCCTCTCATTCAAAATAACAAAAGCAATTACTACTCATTGCTCTGGAAATCTTACAGCCCTATACACTTATATGGCGATGTAGACTGAAATTAGGAAGGAAGTAAACCAGACTTAATCATGAGAATTATAGATAAAATCTCACTGACTACAAGAACAAGGATCACATTCTTATTTTATCACCACGTGTAGGAATAAGAGCAGTAAGGGCTAGATGGTAATTAGTTTTGATCTGTCCAAAATATTATTCAGTATAACACTATATTTAATGCTCTTAGATAGTTTCTCTTAATTAATTATTCTATGGAGTTTTTTTCCCCCCCGATACAATCTTTGATGGGCCTGGAATCGCTCCATTAAAGCTACAAATATGTGGCATCATCAACTGCACTTGTTGCTAAGACAAAACTTTAAATGCAACATCTACAATTCTATCAGTATTAATTTACAAAACTTACAAAATAGGTAGTTATATGTAAAGTGCAATTGAAGATTTTTTTTACTTGAGGGAATAGCTGTCAAATTCAAAATAGCTCATGTATTAAATTTCTTATTGTGACTATATAAAACTATGACTGCAAATAGTATTAACTTCTTACAATCAATCCAGGAATGATTAGATGGATTAGTTGGCACTTGCTATGAGGCTGGATAAATTATGGATGGCTTCTCTGAAGTGGCAGAGGCTGAGGGAAGACCTGACTGAAGGTGACAGTTGATATCTTTGCCCCAGCATTAAAATGTCTTATACTGGAGGGCATGCATTTGAGTGGGGCAAGTTCACAGATGATGTGTGAGGCGTAAATTTTTTGTTTTGTTTTACACAGAGCAACAGTGGATGCCTGGAATGTGTTACCACATGGTGGTAGTGAAGGTGAACATGATGGGAGACATGGAAGAGGCTCTTAGAGATGCACATTAATGTGCAGAGAGTGGAGTGATTGTGTACAGAGAGTGTTCATTCCCTCCACTGTCTAGGCAGCAGTGATCAGTTTAGTTAGGCATTTAATTACTAGTTTAATTGGTTCAGCATATTGTGGGCATAAGGGTCTGATTTATGTTCTAAATCCTTGAATTTGGGGGGCGGGGGGGGAATATTAAACCAACAATTCAGATAAATTTGCTCTTGCTGGTGACAAGTCATGAATATTAAAAATGTTTTGACCATTTAAGTAAGTTTGAAACTAATTTTATTATATTCATTGTCTCAATTGAAAACTCTGCATTTGAGCCTAATCATCTGACGAGTACAGAATTACTTAATTGATCAAAGTTGCATTTTTGTCATCTGCACCAAATACAGATATGCACAGGCACAATGAAAATCTTAAGTGCAGCAATACCTAGTTTCCATTTTTAAAAATTTACACGTTTGCTAGTATATTACCAGCTAAAATTAAAATTAAATGCTGTTTTCTGATGCAGATACTGTACATTGCAAGTAAAAGACCAATACCAATAGGTTTTCCATCAATGCACTTCTGTTCATATTTAATTCCCAGGGTTGGTCAGTGGCTGTTTTATACATCAGGACTCTAGTATCAAAACTAGAAGCAATATAGCTAACCCTATAGAGCCGAGTGCTTTTAGGGACCTAGTACTGGGCATACTGAACCCCTGAGGATACTGACATTATTTCTTATCCTTCCATTGAATTTTGATGTTTTGCAATCTTGGTGGAATCTCTCCAGTTCACCAATGTATCTGCTGCAAGCAACCCAAAATTCAAACATCTTTATCAGAAAGGGATCACTAGTGTCCAGTGGGGCATGTGTTGTTACCTAATGGGTTTGAGATTTTGATCTTCACAGTTTTCCTCACTCAGCCCAAGACTGTGCCGAGTTGTTAAAATTCAAAGAAAATTTATCATCAAAGGACATATATGATCACCATATACTACTTTAAGGCTCACTTTTGCAGGCACTTACAGGAAAATAAAAATGATTAAAATAGAATTTATGTAAAACTATGCTTAACGAAGACTGACAGACATCCAATGTGTAAAAGGAAAATCTTGCAAATAATAAATAAATAAAAACAAGTGGTACTAAAATGTATTATTCTCAAAAGTGAGTCTACGTTGTGGAGTCAACTCAGCATTGAGGTGAGTGAAGTTATCCACACTGTTTCAGGGGCCTGAGGGTCATAGGGCATCCCAAACCTGGTGGTGTGGTACCCAAGCACCTGATTGGAAAGCTGAGCCTACTGGGCCTGAACACCTCCCTCTGCAACTGGATCCTAGACTTCCTGACAAGGAGACCTCAGTCAGTCCGGATCGGGAGCAGCACCATCACACTGAGCACGGGCCCCCCCCAGGGCTGTGTGCTCAGTCCACTGCTGTTCACTCTGCTGACCCACAACTGTGCTGCAACACGCAGCTCGAACCACATCATCAAGCTCACCAATGACATGACTGTGGTGGGTCTCATCAGCAGGAACGACGAGTCAACATACAGAGAGGAGATGCAGCGGCTAACAGACTGGTGCAGAGCCAACAACCTGTCTCTGAATACGAGCAAAACAAAAGAGATGGTTGTTGACTTCAGGAGAGCCCGGAGCGACCACTCCCTGCTGAACATTGATGGCTCATCCGTTGAGATTGTTAAGAGCACCAAATTTCTTGCTGTTCACCTGGCGGAGAATCTCACCTGGTCCCTCAACACCAGCTTCATAGCCAAGAAAGCCCAGCAGCGTCTCTACTTTCTGCGAAGGCTGAGAAAACTCCATCTCCCAGTCCCCATCCTCATCACATTCTACAGAGGATATACCGAGAGCATCCTGAGCAGCTGCATCACTCCCTGGTTTGGGAATTGCACCATCACAGATCGCAAGACCCTGCAGCGGATAGTGAGGTCAGCTGAGATCATCGGGGTCTCGCTTCCTGCTATTACAGACATTTACACCACACGCTGCACCTGCAAAGCAAACAGTATTGTGAAGGACCCCACACACCCCTCACACAAACTCTTCTCCCTCCTTGTGTCTGGGAAAAGGTACCGAAGCATTCAGGCTTTCATGACCAGACTCTGCAAGTTTCTTCCCCCAAGCCATCAGACTTTTCAATACTCAGAGTCTAGACTGACATCTTCATCATTCATTATTATATTGCAATTTATCCTCTACTGTGCCTATTGTTTATTAATTATTGTACTGCCCTGCACTGTTTTGTGCACTTTATGTAGTCCTGTGCAGGTCTGTAGTCTAGTGCAGTTTGTATGTTGTTTTACATAGTCTAGTGTAGCCTTGTGGTCTCACATAGTCTAGTGTAGTTTTGTGTTGTTTCATGTAGCACCATGGTCCTGGAGGAACGTTGTTTCGTTTTTACTGTGTACTGTACCAGCAGTTTATGGTCGAAATGACAATAAGCTGTACCTCCTGGCCCTGATGTAGGTAGCGAGAAGAAAGCATGGCCTGGATGATGGCGATCCTCAATGATAAATGCTGTTTTCGTGCGACAGCACTCCTTGCAAAAGTGCTCAACAATAGGGAGTGCTTTGACCGTGATGGACTGAGCTGGATCCACTTTTCTTGTAGATTTTTCTGTTCCTGGGTATTGGGGTTTCCATACCAAGCTGTGATGAGGGTGCTCTTCACCTTGCATCTATAAAAATCTGTCAGAGCTTTAGAAGACATGCCAAATTTCCAACTTCAAAGAAAGTAGAGGCGCTTTCATGCCTTCTTAATGATGGCACTTACAATATCCTTGATGAAACTGATTGACATTGTCTGCCATTTGCTGAGACACAGCTAGAAATAAGAAAATTATACCCCAGACATATTTGGTACTCTGTCACAGGAAGAGATTCGAGTTACTGAAGGAAACAAAGAAATTAAGGATGTTCTCAAATCCTGCTTGCTTAAAATTCTACCTTTCCAGATTCAAAGAATCCAGGCCATTACCAAACCCTCCACTGAAAACTCCATAGAAGGCACAGAGCAGGAGATGCAACCTTCACAAACCACCCAACTACCTGCCACAGCAACCAACATCACCACAACCCCAACCCGCAGCACCTGAACAACTCACATAATGATCAACTAACCTACTAACCAATAGGTCTTCAGACTGTGAGAAGAAACCAGAGCACCCAGAGGAAACTCACGAGCAATCAGGAAGAACGTACACATGCCAGAATTGAACTCCAACGCCCCGAGCTGTAATAGCATTGCACTAACCACTACCCAACTGTGACACCTTTCCAGTTAGTACAAGCTAATGTTGCACTTTGATTTGATGATTAAGACTTCAATAGATACAGCTGGATTTAACATGCTGAATGTTTTTGAGGTTTGAACAACTTCAAATGGCATCACTAGGTTAGCATTTGGACCCCAGAATAAACATTTAGGTGTTTGACAAGATGGTAGGATAAGAAAGAGAACAGCGAAACAAATAGACCATGGCTACTTCCCGTAACGTTCCAGTGATTGCTTCACTGAACACCACGTTCAAACATCTGCATTATTAAGCAGTAAGGTTAAAAATGTATGTTTATGCATTTCTGACACAAGGAGCCACATTCATTTCTGTGGAATGAAATTTTTCAAGCTAGGTAGCTCTGATTTGTAAATAATATATAATGTTGCCAGAAGAAAGGTATACCAACTAGCTACTCAAGCCATTCAGGAAAAATATTTCTGCATTTGCCTTCCTTGGCTAGAAAATAAAGATTTGAAAGGTTCTAAAATAACTCTTAGATTTGTGTATAGTACTTGGTCATTCATTTCCATTTTTGCTATCAGTGAATACACTTGCTTATTTATATATAGCATGGACAAAATACAAAATGCATGTAACAAAGTCAAACTAGGAGCAGTTGTGACAATGAAACTCGAAATATTACTTCTGCTTATCTGAATACAGTAAAGTACTTCAAGAACATACCATGGAAGGTTTTACATCATTAGGAGAAAGAGAAGCTTGGAATTAATCTCTCATCCAAAGAATACCACACCTGGAGCAAAAACCAAGCTTTCATCAATGGAGTGACTTGAACCCATGACTCAGAGGTGACAATGTCATATGGAATACAGGTGAAAATGAACTATTGATCCGTTTTTGATTTTTAAAATTGCCCTACAGAAAGTGAAATAATTGATCTGAAAACTACATACAACCCTGAACAATTACACTATATTCCAAACCATATTTCTATTGTAAACCACATGCAATATGAAATATTCCTGTAAAACATTAATAAATGCAATTTCTCTCTGCACCACACACAAAATGCTGAGGAACTCAGCAGGCCAGGCAGCATCTATGGAAGCAGAAACTGTCGACGTTTTGGGCCAAGACCCTTCCATCAGGACTGGAAGAAAAAGATGAGAAGTTAGAGCAACAGGTAGGGGGAGAGGAAGGAAGAAGTACAAGATGGTAGGTGATAGGTGAAACCAGGAGAGGGGAGGGATGAGTTAATGAGCTGGGAAGTTGATTGATTTAAGAGATAAAGGGCTGAAAAAGTGGGAATCGGATAGGTGGGTTGAAGACCATGAAAGAAAGGGAAGGGCTATCCAGACAGAATACAAAGTATTGCTCCTCCAACTCAAGTGTGGCTTCATCATGGCAGTAGAAGAGGCCATGGACTGACAGGAATTAGAATTGAAATGACTGGCAACCAGATCCCGTTTTTTCTGGCTGACAGAGCATTGGTGCTCAGCAAAGCAGCTCCCAATCTACGTAGGGTCTCTCCGATGTACAGGGGGCCACACCGGGAGCACTGGATACAGCAGATAACCCCAACACACACAGCTGGAAGGACTGTTCGCAGCCCTGAATGTTAGTGAGGGAGAAGGTGTAGGGCCGAGTGTGGCATTTGTTCCACTTGCAAGGGGGAAGAACATTGCGGAGGAATGAGTGAACAAGGGTGCAAATCCCTGCGAGAAGCGGAAATTAGGGATGGGGGGAACTTGGTGGTGGGATCCTGTTGGAGTTAGAGAATTATGTGGTAGACATGGAGGGAGAGTGGGAGCTAGTGGGGTGGGGGAGAATGGGGTGAAGGCCCATTGAAATGAGAGAGTTGTGGGCGAGGGCAGCATTGATGGTGGAGGTAGGAAAGCTCCTTTCATTAAAGGAGGACAATTCATTCACTGTGGCGTAAAAAGCCTCAACCTGAGAGCAGATACAGCAGAGATGGGGAACTGAGGGAAGGGGATGACATTTTTTACAAGTGACATGGTGGGAAGAGATATAGTCCAGGTAGCTGTGAGAATCGGTGGGTTTATAAAAGATAGCAGTAGCTAAACTGTCTCCAGAGACAGAGAGAGATTGAGAAAGGCAGAGAGGTGTCAAAAAAACCACCCTTTCGCACTCTCTATGCACCATGTCTCTCAATAGAGATGTACAAACTATACTCTAATGTGGTTACCAACAAACTGGAACTTGGAAGTACCAGATATCAAGTCACTTTAAAAATGAAAATTTGGTAATCAAATGCATTCAAAAAACTGCTCATTCAAAAATATTAATACTAACCTCCCACAGAAAGTTATTTTATAACAAAGTGACCAGCTAGAAATTACAAATGAATTAATTTATCCAGAAAATATGACATCCAACCAACAAGCAAGAAAACAGAGTATTGATTAAATTTGTGATATTGTTAATATGTTTGAATGAGAATTTAAGGTGATGTACTTTTGCTGAATTTGTAAGTACATCTTAAACAAATTCCTCAAATACATTAACTTCAACACTACAGGTCCCAATTTATATACTTCAAGAACTAGTTACAGTACAAAATCTCCAGCTTGTTACAGATCTCCTACATTGCAAACTAATAGAATAAATCTTGCATTCATATAGCATACTCCATTATCACATTTTGTCATTAAGTTTGCCAATCAAAATTCACTTGGAATTTACAAGTGCTAAAAAAAAAGTGACTGTATAAGCTATCCTGTGAATTTCAGAGGTAGTTATTGGCCAATGTACAGAAGGAACAAAGGCAATTTGCAATCTTGTGCTACATTGAACTCTCCGAAGTCTCTGGAGTGAGTGCGAACATTATTCTACACAAGAGCAAGTATTTTGCTAAATTAAAAGGTAGACATTCATTGAAAATTGTTATGTAGATCAATGTGTGAGAATGTCTATTCATAAACACTTCAGAGTTGTTTACAAATTTAACACAGAACAAATTAGTAACTTCTCTTTTAGAATGAAGACTGGTTTAAATTTAAAAAATCTTAACACAAAAATACTTCACATTTACCATATTCTTTAACATTGTGAATTTAAACAGAATAATCCTTTCCAAGTGTAAGGTAAACATTTGAAAATGCATCGAATTTACAGATAAAAATGGACTTCACAACTGATTTTCCTTTCTTTTATGTTGCAGGCCAGGGGAGCATAATGATTTAGCAATTAGTACCTCACCTCTCAATGCTCCCAAGTTCAATCCCAACCTCAGGTGCTAAATTTGCAGGTTGTTCCCATGGCCAAGTAACTTTTCTCCAGATGCTCCAGCATTTCCCCTACATCCCAAATATATGTAGATTGGGTTATTACTTAGTGGCCAATTAACCCAAGTGTAAGCAGGTGGCAGGAAAAGCAAGACTAGTTTAGAGGTAATTTAAGAGAATATAATACAGGGCAGTGGGGGAATAAGACCGAGAGAACAAAGATGCAAGCATTGACACAATGCACTGAATGCTTCTGCATGTCCTAAGAAAAAGAAAAACGAATATTTAAAACACCAATGAAATCACATTCATAGGCTTGGATTTTATTTTAAAAGAGGGAGAGAAAAACCCAAGTACCACTCTGCAAAGGGACACTACAGACTGGCATATGTTCACAGTTCTCAGTAACTTTTAAACTGAATATTATTTATGCTCAAATTAGCTGAAAATTGAGAAACAGAAATGTTGATAAATGTAGTAAAGGTTTAAGAGAAAACGTCAGTGCTAGCACCAAATTAAAATATATAGCAAGATGGCCAAAAATTGTAGCCTAAAACTAGCAGCTTTCAAGCTGGTTATGTCATCAAAGAATATTTTTCAACTAGGAATTATATAAGCATAACTGGGAATATTTGTTTGTTCGTTAACAGAATTAAAAAGGATTATGTCATTTCATTCTATTACTTAAATTTTTCATCTCACTGTTGCAAGACAATACACTGAAATTAAACATCTCTAAAGCCAATTACAAGTACTGTAATAAATATCGACAGTCTACATATTTCTAAACTAACATTGCATTCTAAAAAGAACACAACTTGGATTCTTCTGCTTTCCATAACACGGAATAAAGACATTACTTACCTCTTTAATAAACTTGATAAATGCAGACAACTTATCAAATTATGTTATGTATATATGAATTTATTCTTTTTTAGGAATCACTGACTTCGCTGATTCTACCAAGGCATCCTTTAGATAGCAATCATGTAGAAATTAAGTTTAACTATCATCTTCAACAGATTCTATTTCTGGACTTCGAAATCTATTCCTTACTTTAATTGTAAATTTTTGTCTTAAGTTTTCTTCTTTAATTAATTGCGAGTAGTCAAGGGATTGTTCAGGTTTTTGCTTCCTTAGTTTTTTAAGTTTTACTTTTACATGACATGTAACTGGGTTCTGGTCACTACTACAGTCTGCATCTGGATATGCTTTGCATTGAGTCACTGAGTTTCTAAATCTTTGGTTTATAGTAATAAAGTCAATTGGATCTCTGGTGTTATCACTTGGACTTTTCCAGGTCCACAAGCGTCTTGGATGGTTTTTAAAGTAGGTATTCATAATGACCTGATTATTCATCTTGCACCATTCTACCCATTTCTCACCTCTTTCATTTCTTTCCCCAGTCCAAATTTTCCTATGGTATTTCCATCAGCACCTTGTTCTACTTTAGCATTTAGATCTCCCATGATAATAACAATATCTTGAGATTTGCATCCATTCTTTCCTTGTTCATGCTTTTCATAGAATTTATCTATATCCTCATTTGTTCCATCTGTTGTTGGTGCATATACCTGTATAATTGCTAAATCAAACGGTTGCCCTCTGAATCTAACAAGGAGCACTCTCTCTGAGATCGCCCAATGTCCTAAAACACTTCTTGCCATGTTTTCATCCTTAAGAATTCCTACTCCATTAGTATGGGATGTTCCACAAGAATAGTGTTTGATTTCTGTTCTGAAATGTTCCAGCACCTGTCCAACGAACTTCACTAATTCCCATGATGTTAATCTTCAGTCTTTCCATTTCATTTATTATATGATTCAATCTTCCTGCTTGATATAGGGTTCTAACATTCCAAGTGGCAATAATTTTCTTTTGTGTTACTTGAATTTTATGAGCAGTAGCTTGTTGACGGTCGGGGATCCCCTGCTGCCCAGAATCAACCCTACCGAGCGAAGCATCTTCAGAATTGTTTTGAAGATCCTCTTGATGCTGTTGTTGACAGATGGAATCAAAAATCTAATGGAAGAAAGGAGATGGAAGAAAGCAAATCCTACAGAATATAAGTCCTTAGATAAAAACGTTAAAAGCGTATGTCAAAAAGCCAAAGAAGAATGGTTGAACCAGGAATGTGAGCAACTAGAAAGAATCCCTATTACTGATCCAAAAAGGTTACATCAACAAATCAAGAATATCACTGGTAAAAAGCTCCTCTGTTCTTCAGGTGGATGTTTGAAAGCAAAGGACGGTACCATTATCATGGAAAAAGTTGAGATTATGAACAGATGGACTGAGTATATTCAGGAATTGTTTGAAAACGATTTGCAATGCAATAAATAAGATGAAGAAAGGAAAGGCAGCAGGTCCTGGTGAATTAGTAATAGAACAAATTATCACCCTTGGAAGATTATGGAATTGAAAAACTTACTGATTTAATCAATGACATTTATGAGACTGGAATAATACCAGAAGAGATGGGAAGAAAAGTATTTATCACTCTTCCTAAGAAACCTGCAGCAATAGAATGTGAATTACATAGAACCGTAAGTCTAACTAGTCACATCACCAAGATACTTCTAAGAATTTTGATGACGAGAGCTAAAAGTAAGATATAAGCTGAAATAGGAAAAGAACAATGTGGTTTTGTGAAAGACAAAAGTACAAGAAACACGATATTGATGTTAAGGATACTATCAGCTATTCCAAGTGCAGAAAGATTTGTTTGTTTTATCCACCAACCAAAAGCATTTGATAAAGTGAAGCACAGTAAGTTATTTGACATATTACAGAAAACTTCAGATCTAGATTCAAAAGCTGTCTGCCTAATCAGAAATCTGTACTGGGAACAAACTGCCACTGTAAGAATAGATGGAGAAGGGAGTCAGTTTATGAAAATCAAGAGAGGCGTTACACAAGGGTGTGTTTTCTCCCGATTTGGTCAATGTGTACAGTGAAACATATTTCAAAAAAATAAGAGACACCTTGGGAATCAAAGTTGGCTGTGAAAACATCCATAATTTCAGATATGCGGATGACACTGTGTTAATTGCAAGTAAGGAGTAAGAACTACAAAACTTAATTGATACAGTTGTTGAAGAAAGTGCAAAAATGGGTCTATCAATTGCAAAAAGACAGAATGGATGGCGATATCCAAAAAGGAGGAGAATCCTATCTGCAGGCTGAGAATAAACGGGGAAGACATAAAACAAGTACAGAATTTTTGCTACTTAGGAAGCTAGTTGGCATCAGATGGCAAGTGTGACATGGACATCAAAAGAAGAATAGGGATGGCAGAAGACACCTTTACGAGAATGAAGAGTATACTGACCCACACTAACCTAGGCATCACAACCCACCTCATGAGTACTGAAATGTTACGTTTATCCTGTTATGTTATATGGTTCAGAATGTTGGACAATATCTAGTAACATGAGGAAACGAATTGAAGCAGCAGAGATGTGGTTTTTGAGGATGCAAAGAATATCATGGACGAAACGACTATCTAACAAGGATGTCATGAACAGAGCAAGCACAAAAAGAGAAATAATGTATGAGATCATGAAAAGGCAACGTAACTTCATTGGACATGTGATAAGGAAAGAGGAGTTAGAATGCATGGTAATTATGGGAAAGATTGAAGGGAAGAAAGCAAGAGGAAGGCAGAGACAAATGATGATGGAGACAGCAGCCAGAGAACTGGAAATGAATACCAATAAATTGATCCACTTGACCCGAAACAGGAGCTTGTGGGCCATGGGAGTCAAAGCTCAAACTGGGCATGGCATCTGATGATGATATTATATGAATTTAACTACTTGAAAATAGTCAAACATCTGTTTTCAATTTATGTCCACTATCACTTTATTTGAGCATTAATAGCTTATTTACTTAACATTTCAACTCAGAATAATTGACTTCAGTGATGAAGATGACTGCCACTGAATGCGAGTTCATTGGCTTTCAGTTTCATTAGTGCGAGAGGAGCATTTTATTTTAAGGTGTCATAGAAGATAAAAAATCTCAAGGAGGCAATTCATCAGAAAAACTCAGCAAAATAAAATTCCGGTTTATTGGACAACAAACTGTTTCACACATACAACAGGCCACAATGGACAGTATTTCAGACAAAAAAACCTTGATCTTTGGCCTTTCCACCTCATACAAACCAACTACTTATCGTACAGCTAAAGTACATACACAGTTATTGGAATGATCAAATTAATTTTGTGTTTTTATTTATTTTTACAGGTTACCTTTATGATAATGTGGCCAAGACATGGTCAAACCACCAGTAAAGTCTGTTTTACAGAAGAACTTCAAAGCCCTGTTTGGTCACCAGAGATCAATGTTTAAATTGGCTGACCTCTAACCATATGTACAAAAATATAAAATGTAAATAAAAATACAAACAAATTCTCCTTTAGGATTTTAAGAAAGAAGTAGGGCAATGAAGTCTTAGTAATTTTATTTTAAAAATTCTGCTGTTGACTTGCACTGGTGTACACTCTACTTAGTGATGATGACCAAGTTTTTCCAACAGAAAAAAGGGAAACGCGGAAGAAAGTAGTTTTATTCATCATCTGTTTTCTGCTTCTTCTTTGCAACATCATCCTATGGGGAGTTGAAAAACATTAAATAATAATTGTTGCCTTGATTGACATCATTACAACTTAATTACAAAAGTGATTTTTTTTTAACCATTACTGATACATAGTAAGTAATAACAAAATTTTATAATTTTGTCATTAGTTCCAGAACTTCTGAATAGAAAAGTCTATTTAAAATTTTAACTTAGTACATACCCAAGTCAGTATCACAGTTCTGGGTTCTTTTACAGATATCCAAAGCAGTAAAATTATTTACTACTTTGGTCTCTGTAGGAACACAACTGAAAAGGTAGACAATAAACGAAACCACGAATTTCAACTGCATATCCTGCTCAATAAAACAAGCAGGCATATCATAGCTACCTACCTCTTCATCTTCAGCCACTCGCTTCTCTGCAGCACCCTCACATTCATCTTCATCACCCTCTTCGTCTAGGAGAAAAATAATCCATGATTTCAATAATACAGATGCAAAGAAGTTTCACATCCCCCCCCCCCCCATGATCACAACAGCAGACTTGATCAGGTGAGACAACTGCATGACAAACTCTCATTAGGTCACCAAAACAGATCCAACACATAGTTGTATGTCATGTTGATAATATTTCTAACTTCAGAGAAACTAAAACAAGTCAATAAACATAAAGTTGCCTAATGCAAGACCACAGGCCATTCAAGGTACTACACCGTGGAGAATTTAGAAACATCTGTGTCATTCCCCGGATGGCCAGGAGTGTCACTGTAAAAGTAACATGGAAACAAAGACTGAGCATGTGCACATCAGTGGATACAAAGGACTCAAATGCTACAGTTATATTTCCTATTATATAATCAGTTCATAAAATGTGCGAACTAAACTGGAAATATGCTTTAAAGAAAGCAGTCTTAACAGAAAGGAAGAACAAGGACAACTGAAAACACTCCTGGCACCTCAAACTAAATTAACACAAGACAGTCAACTAGTTGTTTTATTTTACCCATATGGTTTGAAGATTGCATATGATAGCTCTCTACATCCGGAAACGTTTAGTCTGTAAGTTACCTTCTTCATCCTCTTCCTCTTCATCATCTTCCCCAACATCTTCACTTTCTTCATCTTCTACCTCATCTGCATTCTCTTCAATCTCTTGTTCTCCATTTTCTTCATTCTCCTAAAAAAAAACCGACACTGAAAAAAGTTCACCACGATTGACTACGGCAGAAAACTCGACAGCAAACTAGTTCAGCAACTTACGGCATTTCCGTTAGCTGGTGCGTCACCTTTGCCATTCTCAGGCTCCACTTCTTGAGTTTTCTTCAGATCCTTTAAAAGAAAAAGGTAACATTCAACAATGTGCAACTGCGTAGCTAACAAAAGAAAACACTTTCCTAACTTCTATGTTCATCACTTTTCGCCTTTCACTTTGATGCTTGCGGGAAAAAAAAATCAGCAAATTGGGAATTTCTGGGGGAAAAAAATCGCCCACCTATGTGCCCAAGTAAATGGACGTCAAATTGCACCTTCCCCGCCCGCCTGCGTGCATTGGCTGCTTTGGCAGCCGGCGCCGCCCAGCACACTGGTATCGCGATCTGTCTCCGCCCGTCCCGTTTCTATCTAGATGATTGGAAACCACGGGGCACATTGGGTATGGTAGTTCTCTGCGTGGCGCTGCCTTAATGTTTTAATTCCCCACTGGGGCAACCGGACTACAAACTCGCAGCGTGCTCAGCACGCACCACCTACACGCGCAAATCGCCAAAAATAGCACACACATCCACCTTTCTCTCAACGCTTCTTCTCCGCCATCACAAACAGCCTCTCCTCGAGTGTCTAAATCGCAACTCGCTCAAGCGCAACAGATCTACAAATCAGTCTTCCATGCATGCGGAGTTACATTGTGGACCGACGGTTTGCAATACGTTGTTTGTACATTAGACATGAAAGCATTATAAAGTAAATCGCAATAATCCGCTAGAACAAAGAGATTACCCCATGCAATAAAAATAGGAATTCGAAAATAAATTTCATATAGAATTTTAACTCCACCAAGGCAACTTCTAAAATCAATCTCTCCTCCAATACATCGTACTGCTACTTGTAAATATGTCATCACCCTACACTGCATCTCGATCTGATCGATCCTCGTCCAATTTATTAAATTGTTTCCTAATCTTTATCTCCTAATCCGTTTATAGCTGTCATTATCCCCAAGGCCACCTTTTTCACGATCCGACATTCTCTCGCCCTTTTCCTTTCTCCCGGAAAGATAGATCGTAGGATCAAAGTCAATCGTCCTCCATTTAAGAAACTGGTATACAATCTGCTCAATAGCACAATTATACAGGATCCAAATATAGGGACAGCTAAAACCAGTCACCTTTTAAACTGGTCGATCTTTTACAGATCACAGAAAGCGCGATGTAACCGGTTTCAGAGGCGGAAGTAAAGCCCCGGCTACCACACTTCAAACCGACTATTTTCATCACACAAATGTCATGCAGAAAGAATGCAAACCCCCCAAAAAATACTTCGAATCACTAAACTCGTTACGAATTGCGCGACTAAATCCTGCCCACAAACCCAGTTCAGCAGAATAAACCTGCGGGGAGGTGGGATATATTTTCAATTATCAATTTATAAAATATCAAGGCTCAAGAAACTCCTGAACCAAGCCGTTTTCATCAATCACCTTTCAAAAATGGATATTTGATCGACATTTGAGGAAAAGCGGGAGGGACCTGGACGCGATCGATGTATTTGCTCAGCATATCGCAAAAACTACGAGAAACGTTAAAAAGTCAACAATTCTCATCTGATCTTACGTAAACGTTATCTGAAGTCACTATTGAGGCAAATCAGATAACGAGGGTAATTTTCAACCAACCTTACCCCCAATCACTCCACCCCTCCTCCCCCGTGTTTTGCTGCCGTACATTAATGCTGATCTAACCCCTAATGAAGTCGGGAGAAGCGATGCCGAAACCGGGCGGTGCGCTCTCTACCCACCTCCAAACACAACAATGCACAACTTCAACGGTGGTGCCAGCACCTGCACTTCTTCAAACGTGGGGAGTACTGCCAATGGCGGGAAATAAGGTCATTTAACAGAAATATATTCACAAACATGGTAACCCGCATGTGAAATACGCGCTCCGCGCCTAGCCGCAGACTCTCGAACTGCGTGACCCTTTGATGTTGCTACAATTCAACTGTATCCGAATAGATACAGCCAGACACACGCAGTAACTATCGGTCCGAAGAAAATCCTCTTCTGCTTAAAAAAAGGCGCGATCGCCTTTTGTAGTATGATTTATTACCAAATTCACATAGCGACAGGGAACGAGGGTCGACCCTCGCAACGCAACTCGATTAAAGGAACAATAAAGATCGGCATCCAAATCAAAGTGAACCGATGTCCGTCAACAGCAGCTCGGGAAACTTGACTTTCACGATTTAACATCCACACTGAACCTCCAGCTGCTTTTCCATTCCGAGAGAAATGCAGAACTTTCTGTACAACACCATTCCGCCCTTCAAAACGGAAAGCGGAGCTTTAATGGGTTTCTCATTGAAACAGGGTTCAGTTAACTAAACGCCAACTTTCGCAAGTATCTGACACTTTGCAACTCAACCTTTTTTTTTAAATAAAGAAGTCTTCCATTTAGATTTTTGTTTGAAGTGGATCTCGGATTCTCAAGCCTGCCGTCTTTATCACAAAGAACCCGTGCTTATTCCTTTCAAAATGTAACAAGCCGTTTGTTGTATTTTGCTGCTTTTTAAGATCATTCCACCGAACTGAATGGATTTTTGTTGAAACAAAACACGAGCACACTGTTACCTTCGGGGATCGTTCGACACTCTTTTCTACTGTGCTTTCTGACATGATGCCGGTGGCGAAGACGCGTTTAAAAGTGGGGGGGAAAGAGAGAGAAGAGTTTAAAAGCGGAGACTGTAGTAATTGCACGAACTGAGCGACTGCAAGCCGCTGCTGCTGTTACCGCCGCCGCTGGAACTCGCAAACAATGCAAATATGGCTCACACACAGAATGAGGGGCTCGCTGCCGCGACTCGCGCATTTACACAGCCATCGCGTCACGGCTCCCGGTTTAAAGTCACGTGGCTCACACTCCGCCCCGCCATTGGGCGAGCGCCCAGAGGCCGGACTCTTGATTGGTCAATTATATGGTCGCAGACAATTCCGATTGTAAAGCTACATTTCCATTGTTCATTAAGGAAATGACTCAGTATGCAAAATCTAAGAGCAAATAGAACTACAGAATCAATTTCAACGCTTCTTTGTTTGGATTCGCAAGGATGGTATTGTTCCTATACGCCTCCATATGGGTGTCGGCACGTTGTGATTGGTGGATTAGCCGGAGTAGGCGCGGTTTATTGTAATTCCGCCTTCTTCGCGGTCATTGGTGGAATTATGTTATTACTTATTAACAGAAACGCCTATTTGACGTCAGCGCTTTATGATTGGTGAGGGTTATTGCCCATCAGTGTGAGTTATGAGCTCTGGCAGGCTGGTGGTGGTGATTCGCAACATACGGACGGTGTTGTAGTTCTTCAAGGGATTGCTGCCCTGCTTTTACCTTTGGCGCTCGTAGGTTGGCCACAAGGGTCACATGAAAACACGCTGCTGAAAGTAATATTGTTATCCACTAGTGTCCGCCGTAGCGAGGTTTTATCGTTATGGAGCATGAATATTGATCCTAGAAATACATGGGTAATCCAAAGAGCGCGATCCTGATTGTCCCCATAATTCCAAGTAGGAAAGGCAGATCACAATTGTGCTTGTTCTACTGATGCTTGCTAATGTGTGTCCCTAACGATGCAAGCATTTATTGTCTTGTCCTCAATGGCCCTTGAAGGGCTGTCGATGAGCCACTAAATTGACTCCAGTGCAAATGTACCTGAAATATTGCTAGGAAGGAAATTTCAGAATTTTGACCAGGTGATATTAAGGGGACAGTATTATATTTCCATGTTGACATGTTTATGACTTGGAGGGCCCACTTGTAGATATTGCTCCAGTACACTTTGTCATTTTAAAATTATGAATATGAAGGCAGTGATAAAATGGAATACTTTGACCAGGCTAGTGACAGACAGACAGACAGACAGACTTTATTGATCCCGAGGGAAATTGGGTTTCGTTACAGCCGCACCAACCAAGAATAGTGAAGAAATATAGCAATATAAAACCATAAATAATTAAATATTAATAAGTTAATCATGCCAAGTGGAAATAAGTCCAGGACCAGCCTATTGGCTCAGGGTGTCTGACACTCCGAGGGAGGAGTTGTAAAGTTTGATGGCCACAGGCAGGAATGACCTCCTATGACACTCAGTGTTACATCTCAGTGGAATGAGTCTCTGGCTGAATGACACACAAAATGCTGGAGGAACTCAGCAGGTCAGGCAGCATCTACGGGAGTGAAGAAACAGTCAACATTTCTGGCTGAGACCCTTCACGAGGACTGGGATGCATGTAACCAGGAAGGTGAATGGTATTTTGTAATGCTTCTGATGGGTGTTTTGAATTGTAAAATTGCTTAGTGGAGTCAGGTTAGTGTTTTGCCGCAAAATATCAAAAGACTTTGACTTGTGAAGTCACAAGATGCAGTATTTTGACCTAAGACATTGAGAATTCCTTCGCTTCCACAGATGTTCTCAACCTACTGAGTTCCTCCAGCATATTGTTTGTTATATTTGTGGGAAGTTCACTAGAACTTCCATTAGGCCCCTGGCAGAAATTTACGGGGAGAAAATTAGATTCATGTTACAACAACAATAATCTTCCTTTTTGTACCCATTTGGAGCCATTTTTCATGTCCAAAAGTGTTATTTTTACATCACCTTTTGGTGTGAAAGAAAATTAGAAATGCAATAATCTTTGCCTTTGCTCTGTGTGGGAGTTAAATCTCTGAGAATGTTCATAGTGATCCATCCTCCCATTAATTTTTCAACTGTCCAAGGCCATTTATTGACTAGATGTGGCAGATGTTCGGTGCTTCAGTTTTAATCTTTGGGAAGAGATAGCTTAGATCTTTCTTTCTAGAGCATGCTGTGCTTGCAAACATCTGGTCTTGTTGCTTTATCTAGTTTTGGATGTATTTTAATGCGTATTTCTTGGCGTGATCTTAATGAGGGCATGTTTTTCCTTTGACTTGATTGATGGTGATAGTAACGGCCAAGATGTTGAAAATATTCTTCAAATTCGTTGTTGCTTCTGGTGGACAACAGACATCAGATGCCTTGTTATAAGTTGCAAGCTGTTCTGCCTCTACTACATTCAGTGGGAAATGACGGAGTTTCCCCATTATGACTGCCTTGAACTGGATCCATCATGCCAAATACATCTACAGTGAGGAATGCTGCAGATCCAATATTGCAGCTGATCCTTTGGTACCTGTCCGTCATTGATCCATATATGGACAAAAGAAATAAATTCCAAAGGTGCACTGAGTCTCTGCCCCTCAAGGCAGGATTTGACAAGTATAATGTCAAGGAGCTTACTGACTCGAGGGAAAATTTCCTCACTAGTTTGAATCACATTTGACACTTAACAAAACTGGTCATTACAACTGTATTGTTTAACTAAAACTTCAGCAGTTTTACTGATGACTTTCCAGAAAAGTTAGCTTAGAATTTATCATCTTAAATTCCATTCACAATTTTTCAAAAGTGTATGTGACCAGGCAACAGCTGATGTACAGTATATTGTGTCTTATTGTATCTCACTTAAGTTCGAGGCAAAGACCACATGTTACATGGGAGCCCCTGATTTGTGGCAGTATTACCATAAATGGGGACCTCGGTATTTTAGTCAGTGATAGTGTGATCTCTGCAACAATTATTGAATTGATTCATCTGGTTTTATTATCATATGTTTAGTGCCTCCAAGTGCCATTTCAGAAAGTAGTTAATAGTCGATCAGGATGTTGGAAATTACAGTACCTAAAATGAATCTAACAATTTTGGAGTACCATATTTGACTCCAGCTCTTATTTAATTAACAAAATTCAAATTCCCCAGTCCAGCAAGTTGAACTCGTGTCTTCAAATCATTAGTTCAAGCATCTTGATTATTTGGGCAATACACAAACCAAATACCATCATACAGTTTCACTTTTGATTCAAAGTGCATGTAATTGAATTTCTTACAACTTCCCTTCTAAAAATCTGTCTTTATATTCATTGCAGTGACATTGCATAAGCCCACTTCTATTACAATTTGCCTGATGCTGAAAGCCCTCATCCAAGTCTTTGGCAACTTGTCTTTGCTATTTCAACCAATCCTTGGCTGCATTCTGTTTTTTTATCTTTCCTAAACTTCAGATTATTCAAAGCTCTCCTGTCCATTTTCTGACACTAAATCCTGATAGTTGCTAGCTGCAGTGCTCATTAACCTTCAGTTATGGTTTTCTTGAAGTACATAGTCATGATTTCAAATCCATTTTTACCTTGCCCTATTTTATCTCTGTAATCTCTTCTCGTTTTCCCAAATATATGGCATCTTCCTGTTATTGCCTTTTGAGCCTCCTCAATTTTATTGTTCCATCAAAGATGACCAGTCTTTTAAATACCACAGCTCCAAACTTAGAAATCTCCTCCCTAGGTAACTTTAGATTGTGACATCAATTTCCTCCTTTTAGGAAAAACCCATCTTTCTTAATGTGGATTTCTGTAAGATTTTATTTTAAAACACTCAATGCACCTTGGGCTCTTTAGTAAATTTAAAGGTGGTATGTAAATACAAATTCTTCTGAGACTGATATTCGCTCTTAATCTTATTCCCACAAACTTGTTGGATCTGTACTTTCTCATCGTGGCCTCCACACCACTTGATTTTTGTAAACAGGCCCTCGTGGCCATCATTTCAAAACCATTATAATCATCCCTCCAAGTGTTCACTCTTTACCCAATCGACCAAGAAACAATTAGCCAAACTCCCAGACATTTTCCATTCTTAATCCCTTGAAAGTATTGCAGCCTTCCAGGTCTTTGAATACTTTTACATAGTCCCATATCCAAGTATTTCAGTCAGGGTTTCATTCCTGTTAGAGCAGTGATTGAGGCCCAATCAAAGACCCATAGCAAATTCTGCAAGGCACTTATCATTCCTTGTCTTTCTGCAGATTTTGACATCATTAAGCAGATTCTGCATCTCTGTTAGTTCATTATCCTGCTCTTTGGGGCTACCCATATCTCATACAGTCAAATAGGACAGAAATAGACCCTCTGGTCCACTTGGTCTGTGTCAAGCAAAACATTCCCTTCTCATTTTAGATCATCTGCAATGGCTTCCCAATACACTACTCGTCAGATAACTCTTAGGACCTCTGAGGATCCACTATTAGCGCCTCTTAATTCTCACTCCAAATACACATTCATGTGCAACCATATCAGATCCCACAGACTAGCAGCATACACCTTTTACCTCATTCTGTTGCTACCTTTCATATTTGTCACACTGGTTCCCTGACATTCTGTATTCAATAAGAGAAATTTACAATTAAGTGTTAAGGAAGACCAAGGCCAGTATCTTAAGCTCCTAGAAATGTAAATTCATTTGAAACTCTGATGCTCATATTTTTACTGTGCACCATCTCTTGCTTTCCTTTTTAGTCATATGATCACTGATCCACATTGAAACCAAGACTAGTAAATCATAAGCAAATTAAGAATCTTGATGAAGGGACTCAATCTGAAACTTTGTCTGTCTATAATTTTCCATGGATGCTGCCTGACCTACTACGTTCCTCTAGCATGCTGTGTGTGTCACCCAAGACAAGCAATACTTCTTCAGTCTCTCCTTTCCCTAATTCTGCTATATCCAACTCTTTTACCCTACAATCATCTAAGGACTCTGAGGATTTTACCATCTGCATTTAAAAATTGACACCATCATTGTTGATCTTGTTTCCAGCTGTTTAGGCTTTAAGTTTGGTAGATCCCTCCAAAAGCCTCACAGTCTTGTTATCAGATTCTACTAGCAAATTTCCTGTGAAATTCCTTTTACTGTATATACACAGGTTAATCAGCTGTTTTGGTGAATATTTGTTACCTGGATTGATCCTTGAATTAAAAATCACTGAGAAGTAGACACTGTTCAAACATTTCCTTCAATTCAATTGATTGTGCTAATTGTGCTCAATATTACTTACCTAGCTCTGCTCCACTCTCCTGATAACCTTACCAAATAAAAATCTATCTGTCTTGGTCTTGAAATTTTGGTTGTTTGAGAATTCACTGTCATTTCAAGGATGTAATTCCACATTTTCTTTGCCCTCACTGTGAATATATGCTTCCTCATTCGCTTCTGAATAGGTTTGTTCTAATTTTAATATTGTACCCTTCTGTTTTGGAATTTCCCATCAGAGGAAATAGCTTCTCTGTGTCAACTGTAATAAATTTGTGGCACTTTTTAAACACCTCAATCACAACATCCTTTAATCTTCTACTCTAATGATCACACCCCAGAGAGCATAACATGTCTTCATAATTCTACCCTTGGAGGCCTGGTCCCTTTCAAGTATTCCTTCCATTTACCCAGCTCAACACTAACCTCTTTTTTCTGAAACTTAGTATACAGACTGAACACAATATTCTACATAAGATGTTTTGAAACTCTGTATAATTTGCTCTCCATTTTATGCAAAGGTTCTTAAACTAATTCAATGCTTTTGTTGCATTCTTGCCGTCATTCAGTGATGGTAGAATATGTGACCAAAATTTTTGTTCTTTCAATTTCTAGTTTCTCATTAAAAATTCTGCGATGATAAACTGTGCAAAGACTGTTGTTCTGACATAAGATTTATCAACCAAACATCCATTAATGTGCTTAACATTTATTACTGCCCTGTGTCCCCAGGTATCAAAGTATGAAACATTGCAAAAATCTTTTGGGAAATCTTTTGGACATTGGCGGTACCTATTTGAAGATTCAAAGCACATTTATTATCAAAGAACGTATAAATTATACACCTTGAAATTTGTCTGCTGATAGGCAGCCACAAAGCAAGAAACTCAAATAACCCAATTTAAAAAAGACCAAAATCCACTGTGCAGAGAAAGACAGAGAGAAAAAAAAACACATCATGCAACCAATAGAAGCAAGCCAACAGTATTCTGAACCAGACTGAGTCCCAGATGTGATCCTGGAGCAGCTGGAGTAGGCCCAAGCCTCGATCCCCAGTTCATCCCACCAGCAAAGCAGAAACACACGGCAACCAGATCAGATCACAGCCTCAACGCTGCAGAGAAAGGGATAAACATTCACAGGAAAACGAGCTAAATCAGCCCGACCCTCACCTCTGTACCAGACACTGGGTTTTCCAGTCTATTTGGGCCAACATTTAAATTGTCCAAGCTCCGTAGTGCCATGCGCCAGGACTGAAAGCACTGGTATTACAATCCGCCACAGTTCTCAAGAGTGGATTTAGTGGATGATGATGGAAAGATGAAGACTGGAGTTTCAGATTTCAGCAGAAGGTTTTGCATTAGAGCTCATTAGAATTGAATGGGAGCAAGGGCAATCAGACTTGTATGGTGGAATACTGTTTAAAGTTTGGACCAAAAGTTCATAAGTTGGAAATGCAGACACCAACTGAGTTTTTGTACAGCAGAAGATGTCTGCAGCCTTGCTATGATCAGCATCTCCATACTGACAGCCTCCTAGACCAACATAAGTTGGGCACTCACAAACTTGGAAGGATCTCGGACCTCTATTCCTCGGATCCCCTCCAATCTAAAGCACATCTTTACTGCACCCATTTCTGGTTAAGTAAGATGATAATGTGGGAATTTTAAAGGAAGACCTATTAATATGTATATTGGACATTAATCCTGCGTGTGTCAACCAAGCTATGCTTATTTCAGAAGGCATATAGAAAAAGCAGTAAAGTAATATTTCAAAAGTTTGTATTTTATGAGTGTGTAAATTAACATAGTCTTTGCATAAATTAGATTAATCTGAGTACTTTTACTAATGGTAAAATAATAACATCCCCTGTATGATTCTAGTCAGAAAATTTCATTCAAGTTAGAATGGCATAATGTATAAAGCAAATTCGTTGATTAGAGCAGCAACACACACAGAATGCTGGTGGAACACAGCAGGCCAGGCAGCATCTATAGGGAGAAGCGCTGTCGACGTTTCAGGCCGAGACCCATGCTGCCTGGCCTGCTGTGTTCCACCAGCATTTTGTGTGTGTTGTTGTTTGAATTCCCAGCATCTGCAGATTTCCTCATGTTTGCTCGTTGATTAGAGACTCAGTTAACTTATTTTTCCTGAGGGGAGAGAGAGAGAAGCAAACACAGAAAAGGAAGTCTGACCACTTGCTCATCACCAAGCCAATTGTGTTGAAGACTGATTGGTAAGCTGCCAGTAGGAATTAAAATGAACCCCCCCCCCCCCCATTCTGTAGTGTGTGAACTGTATCAGGTACATAGTTTGGCTAATTTATGGTTTTGAATAAACACCATTCTAGTATTAAACATTCGTTAATATCTTCAACCTTTTCCAATGTTTCAAAACTGAAGTAATCTGGGTAGAAATAAGGTCTTTTGATGGCTCATTCAACTGTCATAAAACTTGTGTACTGGTGAAACCTGCTCTTGTTGTATCACTTTCATCATACAAATTAAGCCAAGTTTTCTTTCAGTGCAGAGGTAAACCTTTCAGAATGTTGCAGCCTCCTCACTCAAACCACCTGATCCCTTTCTGCATCCTTAGATAATTTCCACTGCATACCCTGTCTGCATAATTCCAGTTTGAGGGATTTAAAATGAAAGTTTTGCTGTTTTTTTCTTTATATATATTGAAATATCAAATATGTATTCATCTCCATCCAGTAATCTAAAACTGGAAAAAAATGGGCAAGGGATGGTCCTAGTAAAAGTCTACTATCACCTTAGTGATACTTTAATACTAATTTTGGGAATGGTGCATATTCCAAGTCTTGCACTTATAACCCTTTCACATTTACAAGAGGCGTTATAACTTCTTGAACCACTGCAATCCATGTGCTAAGACTGTTCCCACTGTTTTTTTAAATGTAGGGACTTCAAGGATTTGAAAAATGGTGCAGCAGCTGCTGTTGCCGGCTTACAGCCGCAACAGTCTGAGACTGCCACTGACCTCGGGTGCTGTTTGTGTGCCTGTTCTCTCTGTGAGCTTGTGAGTTTCCACCTGGTACCTTTGATTCTGCCCACATCCTATAGCTGTTCCAGTGGATTAATTGGCTACTATAAATTACACCTTAGTAAAGGAAATAGAATGTGGGCCTATGAGAGAATAAGCTGCAGAGGAACAAGGGTAATAGGACAGTTAGGATTGTTCTGCTGGGAGAGAACTTTCGAGGAAGTGGAGACTGAGCATTGCTGCAAAAGAAGAATGATTAGGACTCTGCAGCCGAGTGTAGTGTTCAGGCTAGGAAATAAATGGCAGCTCAAATCAACATACTCGATGTTAATGTTGCTGATCTTCTCAAGAGCATTTACAGCTGCCTTCATCCAGGTAAATGGGGAACATTCTATCACATTCATGGCATCTAGCTTGTTCGCAGAGACACTTGAGAAGGAGAAAGAGCAATTCCCGATTAGCTAAAAATTCAGTGCAATGACTTTAGAGATCCTTTGGCCACAGCTCACAAGATTCTGAAACAGAGCTGGACAAGTCAGAGGAGATGTGGTTCCAGAGTAAAGACTGGCTGACTAAAATTTGTGTAAAGATGGAACAAGTGATAGCAGCCATTGGTTATGCAACAATTGAGCTAGTGTGTCTACTGTATTATGGAAAAGGCTGATGTTGCCTCTCTCCTGTTCTCCTGTAAATCTTTCACATATATTCCCACGTTATTCTCACGTACAGATGTGAGACATGGGCATTCACCAAGACCATGCGAAAGTCACTAGATAGTTGCTATACACGAATGCTCCGGATGGCTCTTGATGTGAGTTGGTAACAGCACATGATGAACGTCGAGCTCTAAGACGACCTACCAATGCTCAGTACTAAAATCGAGGTGAGAAGACTACAACTAGCAGGGCACTGTCTATGCCACCCTGAGCTACCTGCCAGCCTAGTCATCACATGGGAGCCCAAGCATGGGAGGATGAACCCTGGGCGCCCTCACAAGACTATGGTCAACACACTCCTAGAAGACAGCGGTGCGGCTAATGTAGATGAACTGAACACACTGATGAGGGAGGAGTGGAGAGTCTGTTATTGTGCCCGACGCCAGCCCGCTAGGCCTGAGTCGACGTAGTAGTAGTATTCCACAGAGTAAGAAGATCCATGTTGTCCCAATCAAGAATAAAACTCAGTAGTTTGCACCTGCATCTACTTGAGGCTGACTGGTGAGTATTCATTATTTATCAGTAATTCCCTGTAAGACCATCAGATATAAGAGCGGAATTAGGTCATTCAGCCCAACAAGTTTTATCTGATATTTGATCATGTCTGATTTATTTTCCTTCTCAATTCCATTTTCTTGCCTTTAATCCATAACCTTTGACTTCCTCACTAATCAAGAAAGTACCAATCTCCACTTAAAATATACCCAGTGACTTGTCCTGTATACCCATATATGTCAATGTATTCTACAGATTCACCACCCTCTCGCTGAAGAGATTCCTCCCTATCTCTGTTCTAAAGGTATGTTCTTCTATTCTGAGGCTCTACCCTCTAATCCTAGACTCTCCCGCTTTTGGAAACATCCTCTTCACGTCCACTGTATCTAGGTTTCAATGAGATCTCCCCTCATTGTTCTAAATTCCAGATAGTGTGAGCCCAGTGCCATCAAACACCCGTCATATGTTAACCCTTTCATTCCCAGGATAATTTTTGTAAAACTCCTCTGAACCCTGCCCAATGACCACACATCCTTGTTTACATACAGGTCCCAAATCTACTCACAATACTCCAAATACGGACTGAACAATGCCTTCTAAGCCTTGGCATCACACCCATGTTTTTTATGTTCTAGTGAATACTCTCAAAGTGATTGTTAAAATTGCATTTGCTTTCCTTACTACTGACTAAACCTGCAAGCTGGCCTTTAGAGAATCCTGCAATAGGACTCCCAAGTCCCTTTTGCACCTCTGATTTCTGAATTCACTCCTCATTTAGAAAATACTCCACACCTTTATTCCTTCTACCAAAGCATCTAACAATATACTTCCCTAGATTGTATTCCATTTGCCACTTCTTTTCTCATTCTCCCTATCTGTACAGGACCACTTGAAATCTCCCTGCTTCCTCAACACTGCTTTCCCCACCACCTATTTCTGTATCATCCCTAAACTTGGCCACAAAACCATCAACTCTGTAATCTAGGTCATTAATATACAACATGAAAAGCTGCAGACCCAACATCCTATGGAACACCACTGGCTGCCAATCAGAAAAGGCACCTTTTATTCCCACTCTTTGCCTCCTGCCTATCCATCAATCTACCATCCAAGCTAGTATCTTTCCTGGTGAACAATGGGCTCTTATCATATTCGGCATCCTCAAGTTTGGCACTTTGTCAAAGGACTTCTGAAAATCCAAGTAAACAACATAGATTGGTTCTCCTTTGTCTATCCTGGCTGTTAATTTCTCAAAGGATTCCAACAAATTTATCAGGCAAGGTTTTCCCTTAATGCTGATTTTGGCCTCTTTTATCATTTATACCCCAAATACCCCAAAACTTCATCCTTAATAATGGACTTTAATATCTTGCCAACCAATGAAGTCAGGCTAACTGGCCTATGATTTCCTTTCTTCTGCCACTCTCCCTTCTTAAAGAGTGGAGTGACATTTGCAATTTTCCAGTCCTTAGCAACCATTCCAGAATCTAGTTATTCTTGAAAGATCTCAATTAATGCCTCCATGAACTCTTCAGCTACTTAGTTCCGAATCCTGGTGAATACTCCATCTGTCTCAGTTTATTTGTCTACCTTCAGACCTTTCAGAATCTACTTAGTAATAGTAGTACACTCACTTCTGCCCAAGGCTCGCGAATTTCTGGCATACTGCTGATGTTTTCCACTGTAAAGACTGATGCAAAATATTTACTCAGTTCATTCGACATTTCTTTGTCCTTCATTACCATCCCTCCAGTGTCATTTTCCAGTGGTTTGATGACTAGTCTTGCCTCTCTTTTGCTCTTTAAATATCTGAAAAAAACTTTTGGTACCTTCTTTTATATTATATCTTTTATCTCATTATTGCTTTTCTCTTAGTTTCTTTCAGTTGTTTTTTGAAAGCTTCCCAATCCTCCACCTTTGCACTAATTTTTGCTATATTGTGCATCCTCTCTTTTGTTTTCTATGCCGTCTTTGACTTCCCTTGTAACTCACAGTTGCCTCATCCTCCCTTCAGAGTGCATCTTCGTCTCTGTGTTGAACTGATCCTTTTAAATCTACTCCTCAGATGTTTTTCTCCAGTCCTGCTGAAGCGTTTTGGCCCCGAACATCGACTGTACTTTTTTCCATAGATGTCGCCTGGCCTGCTGAATTCCTCCAGCATTTTGTGTGTGTTGCTTCTGTAAGTTATTCCTTGAAACACCAGCCATTGCTGCTCTACAGTCATCCCCGATGACATTATCTTCCAATCAACTTTGGGAGATCCTCTCTCACACTTCTGTAGTTCCCTTTACTCCACTGTAAGACTGATGCATCAGATTTTAGCTTCTCTGTCTCAAACTGCAGAACGAATTCTGTCATATTATGATCACTGTTTCTTAGGGGTTCTTTACCTCAAGCTCACTAATTAATTCTGGTTCATTACTCAGACCCAATCTGGAATTGCCTTTTCCCTAGTGGGCTTGACCACAAGTTGCTCTAAAAAGCCATCTCTTAGGCATCCTACAAAGTCCTTCTCTTGGATCCAGCATCAAACTGAATTTCCCAATCTACCTGCGTATTTCTGTAATCCAGTTTATCTCGTGCCCCACATCCTGATTACTACTCCAATTTGGGTAATTATGCCTTTCTTAATTCCACCCAGAAGAATTCTCCTTCTTCTAATCCTATGTCACTTCTAAGGATTTACTTTTTTTTTACCAGCAGAACCAATCCACCCATCTGCCTGTTCTTTTGATATGTGTTTCCTTGGATGTTACATTCCCAGCTATGATCTTCTTTCAGCTATAACTCAGGGATGCCCTTAACATCATACCTGCCAATTTCTAACTGCTCTACAAGATCATCTACTTTATTGCATATACTGCCTGTATTCAAATATGACACCTTCTGTCCTGTATTCACCACCTTCGTCAATTTTGTCTCCTGAGTACCTGAAGTTAAAGTCTTATCCCTTTCTAATTGTGTTGTCTTATTTTTTGTTCTGGGGGCTTCTGTAAACTCTGTTGCATTTCCCTTCCTTTTCACTCTTTCCATGCTCTTCCAAGTTGTTGAACCCGCCCCCTACTATTTATGTTAAACACATATCCACAGTGCTAGTTTTGCAATTCGTCAGGACCCTGGTCTCTGCATGCTTCAAATGGAAAAAAGGTTCAAAGGTTCATTTATTATCAAAGTATGTATGCTACATACAATGCTGATATTCTTGTCTCTCGATAGCTACAAAGCAAAGAATCTTGTCCCATCAGGACAGCTCCTGCATTTTTTCAATACTGATGTCAGTGGCCCACAAATTCGAACCCACTTCTCCCACTGCAGTCTTTGGGCCACACATTTAGCTCTCTGATCTCATTAACCTTGTGCCAATTTGCACACGGCTTGAGTAACAATCCAGAGATTATTGCCTTTTTGATCCCACATCTTAATTTATCTCCCGACTGCGCAAATTCCCTCAGCAGAAACTTTTTTCTAGTTCTTTCTACAACATCGATGCCCAGATGGTTAAGACAGCGATATCTATCCCCTCCCCCCACCCCACTCCAGATTTATCTGTAGATCAGATTGAATGACCCAAGCCCAGACACCAGACAGACTACACAGTCCTTGAGACTGTCAATCCTTATGACAGGGAATTGTGTCTATACCCCCGACTATACTATCCCCAATTACAACTACATCTCTCTTCTCTCTCCCCAGCCCCTGAATGGCTCCCTGAACCACAGTGCCCCGGTTCAGTTGCTCATCCCTCCTGCAGATCACACTTGCATCTTAACAGGGAGCAACAATCTCAGACCTGCTGAGCAAGCTCAAGGGCTGAGGTTCCTCCAACACTACCTCTTGGATCCCCCTACCTCCCTCACTTGCAGTCACACCCTCTTGTTCCTGGCCAGAGATCAAATCTGAGGTAATTAATCTAATAGTTGTGATTGCCTTCTGAAGCACAATGTTCAGGTAACTCTCCCCCTCCCTGATGCATCACGATGTTTGAAGCTGAGTATCTGGGTCATCAGCTTTGAGCCTAAGTATGTAGGTCATCCTCGAGTAACCAACACTCACTACAGAAGTGGTTACCAGGAACTGCAGAGGGATCTACCAGTTCCCATATCATTCTACTACAACACATCACCTGATTCTGCATCCCTATTTTAATTAATTTGTTGTATAAAATTTTGTATTTTATTCAGTTAACTACTACATAAAAACAAAACCCTTATGTGTTCTTTCCTGCTGCTCACATGTACCTCCTTACAAAAGCCCCTTGAGCCAAAGTCTCAGATCTTAAACTCCACCCAGGTTTCCCTAATACTCTTGAGAGAGCCCTGAAATAAATGAAGGAACACAGGATCCGGGTGTGAAAGGAATGCACATGGGTCATTTCACTTTCCATATTAGTAAAGATAAACAACAAAACACTGGAGGAACTCCAGCATCTGTGGAGGTTCAGGCAGTATCTGTGGAGAGAAATAAACAGTCAATGCTCCGGTTTGAGATCTATGTAAAGACATTTTGTCCAGAAGGTACAGGAGGTTGTATTTATCTTACATTGATAGAACTTTACATGTTTGAAGTAGTATAAGAACAAGACCAAAGAGATGGCAGTGCAGGTCCCATTTTGAGGTTGGGCAGAAAGAATTGTTTAAATATTGGCACAATTACTTGGGAAAATAGATCTTTCAATCATTTGTTTCCTTGTGGATTTATTTTTCAGCTTTTCTTTTTCAGTCATTCTTTCTAACATTCTTTTCATTAACATTTTCAGTCACTATTTTCCCTGTCATAGATCTCTATGTGGATTAGTTGCACACTAAGCAGCAAGTTTCTACAAATCAGGTGACTCACTCAGGAATATGTTGGCTCAGGTACTTTTGCATTTGGATACTAAAGCTTTTTTAAATGAGCATTTGGGTATCTAGGTTTATGCTTGGACTCGGGAGCTAGATGTACACTACATCTTCAAGCAAAACTCCTGCTGGAGGTTCTGGATTGAAAACCGGCGGTTTGGAGACTAGTCCAATATGAAAGCATAATTACAGCTTGAAAGTGGATATAGACATGAGCAATAATGAGAAAACAAGAAAGCCAATAGTTGGTGAAAATTAAAAATACCGCAAATGTTGGAACTCTGAAACGAATTCAGAAAATGCCTGAAACTCTTAGTAATCGAGGCAGCATCCTTGCAAAGAGAAACAGAGTCAATATTTCAGATCATTTCTTCATTTGTTTTTCAACAAATAGCATTGTCCACAATGTTAGAACCTGAAATCATTTTGCAGCAGATGAAGTATTTTTGAAGTATGTAGTTGTAATTTGTCCATGCAATTAGTGATGTTCCACAAACTGTGTTATGCTAATGACTAAACATTTTATTTGATACTGTAGAAGATTAAATATTGACTGGAACACTGGTAATATATTTTCCCTGTTGTTTCTTCAACATTCACCAAAGAGAGTACACCGGGCCCTGGTTAAAGCTTTGCTGAAAAATGGCTCCTCTTCTGGTTCACCACCAACTAGAATATCAGCTGAGATTTTTGTTCTCAAGTGAGACTTGAATGCATACCATGTCTAAAATCAAGAATTCAGCCAGTTAAGCGACAGGGTAGCGTGTAAGCAAGTTCAGGGAGCTCATCTAAAAGATAGTCAAAGTTTGGGAGCTTTGTGAAATATTTTCTGAACATCACAAGACTATCTTCTGCCCCTGATGACTTTAGTGTGCTGGAACCTTGGCTGCTTGTATTGTAGATGGCTCTTACAATGCTGAAGAATCAAAACATTTCAAATTGTTACATCTGCTCCATCCACTATCTGTTCTTTACTTTCTAGATTTTCTGCTAGATATCTGCCTTGTGGTTCCTATAGAACTTTATTCACCTTTGAGTAAATGTAGAAATTCCAGTTCAAAAATGCCCTATGTTTATATTTGATTGGTCCTCAATCTCTTTGTCACTCTCATCAAATCAGTCCTGATTCTTTTTGGTAGAGAAGACAAGATATTCTTCATAAATACCTATTATGGTGACATTATGCAAATGACCCTTTGTGTTTTCACATGCCCAAAGGCTGAGCTCCAAGACATAGTTGACTTGTTTACAGATGTATACAAGAAGACAGGGGTGTTTGCAGTCAATATCGGCAAGACCAAGATTCTCCACTAACCTGCTTCCACAGTATCAAGCTATATTCCAACAATATAGGTATATGAGTAGGCCCTGGAATATGTGGGCCAATTTTCATACCTCAGGAGGAACCTCTTAGCAAATGCAGATGTTGGTGATTAAATCTTTTGTTTGATTGAGGAAAGGGAAAGGATATGGAAGATCAAGACACCAGATCAGGCACACGACTCAAGGTCATTGAGCAGTAATGATGCCTGTATATGTCTGGGGCCTGAACAACCTACAGCAGGCATCTCAAGCCACTGAAAAATTATCTACAACATTACATCTGCAAAATCCTCAAACTTACTTGAAAGCATATGCTTGTTCTCCCAAACCAACATACCCAGCATTGAGATCCTAGTTACTCTCAATCAGCTATATAGAGCCAGCCATAACATTCACATGCCTCACATCAGACCTTCAAACCAGAAACCCTGTTCCAGGCAAATGTAGAGAAAGATTCAAAAAGTGCACAAAGCTCCCATGAAGTAAGCCAACATCCAGGCTGGCTCCTGGAACCTCTCGCCCATGATAGGTGCAGGAGCATTCAGACAGTTTTTGTTAACAAAATTCTCCACTGCTGTCAATGGACCTTCACAGCTTTTGGTTGATTATGGGAGTAGATGAATGCAGAAAGATGCACATGACAGGAAGAGTGCACCATCCTCAAACTATCTGGCTCCTCTGGCCAAGACGCCTCCTTCCCCATTTGTGGAAAGATCTGCATTTTCCACATTGGGCATATTAGTCACCTGGGAACATGCAAAACTAGAACAGAAAGCAAAGTGTTCCTCACAACTGATGAGCTGGCTGTGAAAAAGGTCACAGCAGTCTCCATGAAAATGCACCGAACTCTGGTTTAATGACCAGGTGGACAGTAAACTTACTGCTGTACCATCTTGTGTCCTTTGTGTTGGACTCCACATCACACACTGCTGTGCCATCACAGAACGGCCCTGATGAAATACCCACAATTCTCCCATCATCTCACCACTTTTGGTACTCATCATCCAGTGAAGTGGTGCAGCATGCTTTCACAAAACCCAGTTGCATTATAAACTGCTCAGCTAATACAGGCAGAAAATGGCTCCAAAAATTCCCAAATCAACAAAAAATACCATCCTGACTTGCACCAACATTGGTGGGAGCTCTCTAAATTTTACTACTTCCCCCAATTGATGATTATTCATGTTGTGCTTCTCCAAGTGAGCACAGGAACAAGTGAATCAAAGTACTCATGCATCGTGTTCTCAAAGGAGCACCAATTCAGCTGCAGAAGCCATTTGATATTTACTCACTGTTCACTATTTCCCAGGACTGTGTTCATGTCAGGAATCTGCCAAGGACTGCTGAAAGTCTCTGAACCGATGTAATGGGAACTGTTTCATCTACTTGCTTCTGGGACAGGATATCCCATCTCAGAAATGAATTTCTATGCCATGAACAGTTCCTTATTCAACTTTCCAGAAAGCCTCATGGAATAAAAACAAACATCTGTGGCTGCAAAGCCATGCATGAAAATTCCTCCCAACAACAGGGGAGTGGCTCAGGAACTGTTTACTGCTTTGATGCAATTTCACCTTGCAGAATGACCTGCTGTACTACTCACTAAACTAACAGTAAGTTAAATATGACTCCTAAGTGACATTCAGTCATTTACTCAAGTCACAGAGGAGATTTTGATCTTGTTGCCTGACTTCCAAGACTGTCAAGGAATTTCCTAGAGTGAAGGTTTCAGCTCTGAAAATACCAGAAAAAATTTAGTGGGGGGATAACCGTAGGTTCATTGAAAGTATGCTTTTTTGAACACTTTTAAAATTTGTTTTAAATCTTGGTGGAGAAAAGATCCTAAGTCATTTTTGGACCCATCATTTTTGGATAATAAAGAAGCTCTTTATGTTCAGTTTGCTTGGGAAAGCTATGTTTGGTAACCAAACAGAAAGTAGATGAATAGGGTGGTTGAAGGAGAGTGTTGGTACCTCCAGAAATCTGTACAAATCGAGTTGGTAATGTTAGGTTCCTTGCTCAATACATGGAGCCTGCTAGTTCCAAGGTGTGACAAATAGGCATCAGGCCACTGGACTCAACCTGACCGTTGCTGGATTGACCCAGCTGCCACAAAGTACATCTGGGGAGGTAGATTTTTCATTCATTTTTCAGGATCAAAGAATCACTGGAAGGCCTGCATATATCGTTCAAGTCTCTTTGTTCTCAAAGCTGGGGGTGAGCTGCCTTTTTCAACCACTTCACTTCCTCTAGTCAATGTCCACAGTGTTGTTGAAGAAGGAGTTCCAGAAATTAGACCTAGCCATGATGAAGAAACAGTAATATGCTACCAAGTCTGTATAATGTTCGATGCCGCAGAAGAGAACCTGTGGGTGGCACTTCCATTTCCCTGAAGCCTTTTTCCTTCCTTGTTGTAATAGTTGTTGTTTGTTATTGAAAGTTCCTCTGTGATTACCTGCGGACCATGTCAACTATCATTGTCAGCTGTGCTACTGGGAAATTCAGCCTCTTGGAGAAGGAAGCCAGAAAAGCCCATTACACGATAAACCGTAGGGTGGCCAAAATATACCAGCTCTAATCCCTGGCTGAACAGTACAGGAGGTGGTGAGCAAGTGAAGAAGAGAAACCACCACTTGCGAGCTCGGTAACTTCTTCAGAAGTAAAACCAAGTACCAGGAGCTGGCAGAGCAGTGCCAGAGACAGGGATGGAGGGCATGATGTGAGCTCAGAGAGGTGGGGTGGAGGTTTCAATCGCTTCTCACTTTGCAAAACCTACTCTCTCTTTGGCATTACAAGGGCTGCAAAGAAGAGTCATCAGGACCAAGACAGAAGCTGCTGAGCAAGCCTCCAGGTGGCTATGGATCAAGAGGTGTTACCAGTGGACCGATTTAGCTGGGACACAAGCTCGTGTTTGATCAACCCTGGCTGGGTCGTCTGGGCAAGGGTGTCTGATGTTGGAAGTCCTGAAGCACTCGATGACCCCAGGTTACTCGATTGATGAAGTGTCCCAGCACGTCCCGGGATGTATCTCAGCACCAGTGCATTTTGTAAATGGAGAAATGCAGGGGGAGAAAGGGGAAGAATGTTCAGGGTGGTAGGTGAGGTGTCAATTAAGCAGGGTCCTTTCTCCTAGGTAGTCCCAAGTTTCACAAGTGTTATGGGAGCGGTATTACATGATTTGTTGATCATGGAAAGACTTTGGGATATCAGGAAGTGAGTCACTTGTCACAGGAGACCGACCCTCTGAAGTGTTTACTTGAGTACCCACTGATTATCCCCTATATGTTCATATTGAAGGAATTGACAATGGTAATTCTATTGAATATAACAAGAGTAGGCATACACACTTACTTGTTGGAGATGGACATCGTCAGATATTTTTTATGTCATAAACATTACTTGTCACATAACTGCCTATGCCTGAATGTTGTCAAGGTTTTACTGTATGCAGGCATAGACTGCTTCACTCCATCTGGAGTTCCAAACTGAATTCAACATTGTACTAACATCTCCACTTATAATGTTACTTTGGAATGTTTCTTGCCCATTGGCCTCAGTTTTGCCAAGGCAGGTGCTCGCTCAACTGTGAGGCAGTCACTCTAACCTTCCCTCTGGAATTTAACTTTTGCCCATGTTTGAACCAATGCTACGATGCAATGTTCTGGCAAACTCAAACTGGGCATCGATGAAAAGATTAACCATTTCATGTCTCTGTCAAACCAGACTTTGTCTGACTTGCTAATGATTGAGAGTACACTGATCAGGTAGTAATTAGCTGGGTTGGATTTGTTCTCACCTTTGTGAAGTCATACCTGGGCAATTTTCTACATTGATGCTAACATTGTAGCTATACCAGTACAGACTGGCTGCAAGTGCAGCTAGTTCTGTTACACAATCACACACTAATTCTGGTTAACACGAGGAAACCTGCAGATGCTGGAAATTCAAACAACAACACACACAAAATGCTGGTGGAACACAGCAGGCCGGGCAGCATCTATAGGGAGAAGCGCTGTCGACATTTCGGGCCGAGACCCTTCGTCAGGACTAACCGAAAGGAAAGATAGTAAGAGATTTGAAAGTAGTGGGGGGAGGGGGAAATGCGAAATGATAGGAGAAGACCGGAGGGGGTGGGATGAAGCTAAGAGCTGGAAAGGTGATTGGCGAAAGTGATACAGAGCTGGAGAAGGGAAAGGATCATGGGACGGGAGGCCTCAGGAGAAAGAAAGGGGGGGCACCAGAGGGAGATGGAGAACAGGCAAACAACTAAATCTGTCAGGGATAGGGTAAGAAGGGGAGGAGGGGCATTAACGGAAGTTAGAGAAGTCAATGTTCATGCCATCAGGTTGGAGGCTACCCAGCCGATATATAAGGTGTTGTTCCTCCAACCTGAGTTTGGATTCATTTTGACAATAAAGGAGGCCATGGATAGACATATCAGAATGGGAATGGGATGTGGAATTAAAATGTGTGGCCACTGGGAGATCCTGCTTTCTCTGGCGGACCGACCGTTCAGCGAAACGGTCTCCCAGTCTGTGTCGGGTCTCACCAATATATAAAAGGCCACACCGGGAGCACCGGACGCAGTATACCACACCAGCTGACTCACAGGTGAAGTGTCGACTCACCTGGAAGGACTGTCTGGGGCCCTGAATGGTGGTGAGGGAGGAAGTGTAAGGGCAGGTGTAGCACTTGTTCCGTTTACAAGGATAAGTGCCAGGAGGGAGATCGGTAGGAAGGGATGGGGGGGGGGGGAGGGGAACGAGTGGACAAGGGAGTCGCCTAGGGAGCGATCCCTGCGAAAAGCAGAAAGGGGGGGAGGGAAAAATGTATTTGGTAGTGGGATCCCGTTGGAGGTGGCGGAAGTTACGGAGAATTATACGTTGGACCTGGAGGATGGTGGGGTGGTAGGTAAGGACAAGGGGAACTCTATCACGAGTGGGGTAGCGGGCGGGTGGGGTGAGGGCAGATGTGCGGGAAATGGGAGAGATGCGTTTGAAAGCAGAGTTGATGGTGGACAAAGGGAAGCCCCTTTGTTTAAAAAAGGAAGACATCTCCTTCAGCATGGAATGAAAAACCTCATCCTGAGATCAGATGCAGCGGAGACGGAGGAATTGTGAGAGGGGGATAGCATTTTTGCAAGAGACAGGATGGGAAGAGGAATAGTCCAGGTAGCTGTGAGAGTCTGTAGGCTTATAGTAGATATCAGTAGATAGGCCGTCTCCAGAGATAGAGACAGAAAGATCAAGAAAGGGGAGGGAGGTGTCGGAAATGGACCAGGTAAATTTGAGGGCAGGGTGAAAGTTAATGAAGTCGACAAGCTCAGCATGCGTGCAAGAGGCAGCGCCAATGCAGTCATTGATGTAGCGAAGTAAAAGAGGGGGATGGATACTGGTATAGCCTTGGAACATGGACTGTTCCACAAAGCCAACAAAAAGGCAGGCATAACTGGGACCCATGCGGGTGCCCATGGCTACACCCTTGGTTTGGAGGAAGTGGGAGGAGCCAAAGGAGAAATTATTGAGAGTAAGAACTAATTCCGCTAGACGGAGGAGAGTGGTGGTAGAGGGGGATTGGTTAGGTCTGGAATCCAAAAAGAAGCGAAGAGCTTCGAGACTGTCCGGGTGGGGGATGGAGGTATATAGGGACTGGACGTCCATGGTGAAAATAAGGCAGTGGGGGCCAGGGAACTTAAATCATTGAAAAAATTCAAAGCGTGAGAAGTGTCATGAACATAGGTGGGAAGGGATTGAACAAGGGGGGATAAAACTGTGTCAAGGTATGCAGAAATGAGTTTGGTGGGGCAGGAGCAAGCTGAGACAATGGGTCTACCTGGACAGGCAGGTTTGTGGATCTTGGGTAGGAGGTAGAAATGGGAAGTACGAGGTGTGGGAACTATGAGATTGGTGGCAGTGGATGAGAGATCCCCAGAGCTGATAAGATTGGTGATGGTATAGGAGACAATGGCCTGGTGCTCCTTAGTGGGGTCATGATCAAGGGGCAAATAAGAGGAGGTATCAGAGAGTTGTCGCTGTGCCTCGGCCAGGTATAGGTCAGTACGCCAGACAACAACAGCTCCCCCCTTATCAGAAGGTTTTATAGTGAGGTTGGGATTGGTGCGGAGGGAGCGGAGAGCAGAGCATTCGGAAGGAGTAAGGTTGGAATTGGAACAGGGTGTAGTGAAGTCAAGACGGTTGATGTCCCGTCGGCAATTAGCAATAAAGAGATCCAAAGCAGGCAGAAGACCAGAGCGGGGTGTCCATGAAGAGGAGGGTTGAAGACGGGAGAAGGGGTCATCGGTGGGGGTAGGAGAGTCCTTGTCAAAGAAGTAAGCTCTGTTGGAGGAACAACACCTTATATACCGGCTGGGTAGCCTCCAACCTGATGGCATGAACATTGACTTCTCTAACTTCCATTAATGCCCCTCCTCCCCTTCCTCCCCCATCCCTGACAGATTTAGTTGTTTGCCTGTTCTCCATCTCCCTGTGGTGCTCCCTTCCCCCCTCCTTTCTTTCTCCTGAGGCCTCCCGTCCCATGATCCTTTCCCTTCTCCAGCTCTGTATCACTTTCGCCAATCACCTTTCCAGCTCTTAGCTTCATCCCACCCCCTCCAGTCTTCTCCTATCATTTCGCATTTCCGCCTCCCCCCACTACTTTCAAATCTCTTACTACCTTTCCTTTCGGTTAGTCCTAACGAAGGGTCTCGGCCCGAAACATCGACAGCGCTTCTCCCTATAGATGCTGCCCGGCCTGCTGTGTTCCACCAGCATTTTGTGTGTCTAATTCTGGCTGCTGTCTTTCTGGGAGAGTGGAACCTGGGGTAATCCAGATTATTTTTGTTTGCTTTGAAAAGCATTAGTGCACCTCCAAACTCATCTTTAAACCCAACATATTTTATGCCATGGACCCCTGCCATTAACCACAGGGTCTGTGGACCCCAGGTGGGGAACCCCTGATTTAGACCAATACCATTGGAACTGCCTGTAGCTTGCAGGCTCCTGCAATGAAGTTTCTGTTTAAATTAATGTGAAAATTACTGCACTTCAGAAGGATCTTTTTACATGAAACGGGCATTTGCTTTGGTCACCATGATGGAAGGCCCCTTTCAATATTGGGTTTGTTGCACTAGATTAACAGGAAGGCATTGCACCAGATCTCAACTTCACACACAAAATCCTGGCAATGCTGGAAATCTTGAGCAAAGCACACAAAATGCAGGAGGAACTCAGCATCATTTTGCCCAAAACTTCGACTGCTTACTTCCCTCGATGGATGTTGCTTGACTTTACTGAGTTGCTCCAATGTTTAGTGCATGTGGCTCAATATCATGCCTTTCTGTTTCATTGATATTGGACGAACTAAGCAGAAGTCACTCCCAGTGCGTGCAAGGTGGAAATTGTTTTGCTTAATTCCTGAAATTGATTCTCAGAGAATGCAAGAATTAACTTCTTACATTTCTACTGTCATTACTGCTGCTTAACCATAATGAATTAGGCTTGTTTTCAGTTCAAATGGTAAAGTCTTGCCATAAATCATTTGAACACACACCAGTCTCACCAGTCATTCGGCACCCCTTCAAATAATCACCAATCACACCCCAAGCCACTGGGCATCTGATTGAATAATCTTCCCCGAACAGCAATCACAAGCCAACCCACTAGCTCACTACCACATTACAGATGGCCAAATCACAACCCAATCCGCTTTCTGATCCTTTGACTTCATCCCCTCTAACAAGCTTCCGTACCCCACTCTCCACCCCCTTTATAATCCCAGACCTGACCAAGGCACAGACTTTTCATTTTGCACTTTGCGCCTTGTGAAAGAAAGCCCTTAATTCATATGTCACCAATTCAGTGGCTTCTTGGACTTTGAGAACTGTAGAATTTCCAAGGAATGGGCCTAAAACTATAATGATCATTAGTGCATCATGCATCAAATGTTTAATATATGCCTGCAAGCATGAAAAAAATTCTAGACCCTTGGTTTTACAATGCAACAAAACAATGGAGTAACTTAACCATATTAAAAAAACATTCATGAAGACAGATTAAAGGCAATTAAGATTTGCTTTGTTTACTGGCATATGAAAAAACTAAGAAAACTATGGTCAGAGGTGAAAAAGCACATACAAACGGCCAATTGCTCAGCTAAGTATGGCAGAAAAACATTCTGATTGTAGGCAAAAGGAGACCGAGGTAGAGGTTAAGCTCTGTGCGAGACCAGAAGAGAGGATAGTCTCCTTGGACTTTCCTGAAATCAATGTCAGATTAAGAGCCAGCTGTTTACAGTGAGTAAATTCAGGAGCTGTTTGATGAGCACCAGTAGGCACATTGCCCAAAATAGTAATATACCTTGATCGGTTAGACATGATCAAGGTAATATGCATACCAGGTAGAATGTTATACATGTCCTTGTTGAACAATGTTATTTTAATCACACAAAATAGGACTTGGAACATTTATAGCAACAATTGAGATTGAATCACCGATGCTTTGGGAAGAACTTTATTTACATTAAGCTAAATCACTGGATTACATACTATCTGCTTAATGGCAGATTGTTGCAACATAAGGTGCAAAACATGGAATATATAATTAATGCAGCCTTCTGATATATCAAGCCCAATGTATCAGAAAGCCTCAATTCCTGTTAATTGTATAGTTCTCATTTACCATGAAGTTAATAGTTCCCCAAGGACTTTCACCACCTGTCCCCTCCTGCTTTTCTATTATAAGTGACTTGTGCATTTAAACTTAAAGCTTTGTGGATTATGGCATTAATTCACTACAGGGAAATCTATTCTCTGCTCAGTTTGACTATAGTATTTCTGAAAGAGTCCTTAATCCAAATATAGTCTAAATAATCTCAATTTTATGTCCTTAATGTATATATTAAGTTAAAATTTGAGACGGAGGATTTAATAATTTTTCAAGGACAACTTTTAACTTCCCAAACAGAATATAATTTACAATAATTCCCCAGCATGTTGAAATGGTACATTCCGATTCCCCTTGCCCTCATGACCCCACCAGTCCAATAGGGAGAGGGAAACGAAGATAGTGATGAGACAGGAACTAGTCAATCACTATTTGGACTGACTTTATTATAAATGGCTTTTTCTCTGGTTCTTAAATTATTTGCATTTCTCATATTATTTATCGTTCTGTTCAGAAAATCATGACAGTGGGTGAAGCTTTGGGAAGATCACAGGAGTGAGTGGGATTTGGGGAATGGTATATCCTGATAGAAGAAGATTGTATCACCTGTGTTAGCATGCATTTCATTTTCTACCAGTCTGCTGGGCCACTGGTAGCAACATTAACATGTTTCATTATCCTACCTTTTCAACCTCTCTGTTAATCAGCATTTCTTTTTCTATTCTTTCTGTTCTCTCAATGTTGCTCAATTGTCTCCTTTTTCACCGATGTCAATTCAAGGTCAGTCTACTTGCATGTTTTGTATTTTCCATGTTCATTCACACTTCATGTGTTCAGTGCCATTTTAAATGTCATTCAGTGGTGATATCTTGTTGCTTTGATTTTGTGTTGTTAATTCTTGTCACAACTGTTGCCTGACATGCTGGGCATTTGCACTACCTCCTGTTTCTGTTGGGAGAAATTTAACTTGGGCCTGGCACTATGGCACCATATCCCAGAAGCAGACTGAAGGGCTGGGATAAGGGAATGAAATGCATTAGCTCATTGTTTTGGTTCTCGAAGTACAGCACAATGTAAGTGCCATTAATGAGATGAAACCAGGTTGTAGTAAGTCAAATGCAGAAGCACTAATGGAAAAGAATAATATTTCTTTGTTTTTTGGCAAAATACTGGTTTATTTTCTTGATGCATTTTCATGTTCGTATGTACAGATCGAAGATCCAGATCACCATAAGAGAAGAAAGTGCATAGATGACAATAAATAATTCATTGTGCCTTCTCCTAAAAAACCTGCTGGCAAAGAAATGGCGTTGGTAATAATTAGCTAAATTGTTCAAGCAGTGCATTTGGTAGAAATGTGAATGAACTGCTGGTAGCCATTTTGTATTTCATCAAATCAACATATCAATGTCACCTCAGATCCTGGAATTTTCACTCTTTGCCCTTTTCTCTCTATAGATTGGGTTGGAATATCTTTTTATCTCACCTTATAAGCCCACCTTCAATATCAGGCCATTTGGTCATTCATTCAAATATCAGCTTCTTTGATTCAGCACCTATCTTATTGTGATTTCATTTCAAACCTCCACTTGAACATCAAAGATGCAATATAAATGCGAGCTATTGTGCCTAATGTAGTTTGATAATTTCAAAGTTTTCACATTGATCGTTAACCAGTACTTTCCTAATCTATCACCATAACCAATCCCAAGAGTTTTAAAATATTAAAAATACCCACCCCATAAATCTGTGAATTAGTGAAGACTAAAATGCCATTGCCCTTCAGAGGTTTAGAGATTTATCAGGTATTTAATAATTAATTCAGATATGCTCTTTTAATGATCATCATTGAGTTTATCTGATTGTGAAAATGAGTTTGAAGAAAGAGTTCTGAGCTTTTGCACAATATATTAGGATCAATTGCATGGTGAAATGAACACAGTCCTCACTCATTGTTACAATCATTTGGAGGTAAGAATGACCAAAAGAGGGCACTCTCAACAACAGAACTATGTACTAAATCAATTTCTTAAATGATGTGTTACCTACAGTATATGTTAACAAATGTATGTGAAATCCTTTCAGAACTAGCCAGTTACTCATCCATTATGATGTTTACTCCAAAGATTATTCATATCCAAGTGGCTTTAGGGAAATTAGAGAAAACAACGTGATTTGCTGAGATCTTATTCAAGAGCAGTTACCATCCAGTAGAAATGTCCAAAGGAAGAGGGGTCATTAAAGGATATTAAGATTTGAAATTATCGGCACAACTTCCACGTTAGAATGTAATAAAATTCATGGTTACCTGTAAAAAAAAATGTTCCCTTTCCCACCCTCCCAATTATTTTCTGGTTGTGGACTATTAAAAAAAGTGCAATAAATTTCTTTCATATGACCTCACTAGAAAATAGCAATTTCTGAGTTCTCCTATAACTGGTCAGTTATATTCTCAAGATGATTTCTAGTTATTATGAGCATTAACTAGCATAGTGTAGCTGACTCAAAACTGCAGGGACTTCTTTTTAATCCTGACACGAGTTACCACACGTGTTTCTGCCAGGTGCTAAAGTTTCTTTCCTCATCCCAAAGATGTGAATTACCCCTTAGTGCAAGTAAACAGCAAAATAAATCCCAGAAGGAATGGGGTTGGTTGATTTGTGAGAAGGAAGTCGTTGTGGTGCTGGCTGCAGGGGGAAATGGAAGGTGAATGGGACTGATGGGATTCCTCTGCTATGAGCCAACGTGACACCATTGAGCTGAATGGCCTCCCTTTCTGGGTACTAAGTAGGATTCTCGCATTTAATGTTGTGATTTTTCTTAAATTTTATTAGTTTCCCTTAATCAGGTTGGTATCCAATTTGCATTATACTGGTGGATAATTTGGTGAAACCCCTTCCTCTAGTTATCAAGCAAGGTAAGCTCTTCCTTTCTGATTTTTATTCAATTTGCTTTAAAATGGGTACTGTGATCTGAACATGCAAAACCTTCAGAGAAAATATCTTTGCAAAATATCCCTGGTTTATCCACAAACATGGCCTATGATTCATCACCTTGATTTTTTTTTCTACTTTTTTAGGGAAGTATAAGTATAGTCCCTTCTATTCTTTGATGCAGACCTTTTCAGTTCATTTTCCACTCTGTTGCCAAAAGTTTTGGAGAAAAAGTAGAAAAAATATGTAAAAATGATTGGAAGAGATTTAAAAATAAGCAGTACAGGAAATTGAAAGTGTTTCAATAGTTTGTGCATAAGAGTTTTAGAGGTGGATTTCTGTGTTTTAACAAGTTTCAAGAATATCAATGTAAATATAGCTAAAAAGTAGTTGGCTGAAAAAGTGACAGAAATGGATTCCAAACATTCATGGATACAAGGTGTTAAGGAAAGAATGGGTCAATAAGGGGTGGTTGAAAAATATTTCAACCCTGGAGTAATACGACTTCCTCAAGTAAATTATAGAATCTGCCTGCTTAGAGTTAAGAAATACTACAATTGTGGTTCCAGTACTACTTGGGGCTCCTCTATAAACTTTTAACTAGTAACAATATTTTCCTGAAGTATTTTAGGATAAATTTCTTAATCAGTATGTTTCTGGTCTAATGATCATAGTAGCATTCCTTGAGTTAATTCTGGCTATGTGGAGAATATTCATGAGGGACCATCCAGGAGACGGTGACTGGAAAATCATCAGCTTTGGAATAGCCACGCAAAATGATAGAGACTACTTCAAAAAATAAACAGTTTCAATGAGATGAAAAGAAATTTGGTTCAGTTAAATTGGAATGGAAGCCCAGCAAGAAAAACTGTATTTGAACATTGGATAAGTTTTATGGAAATAAATTAAAGCCAGAGTTTCGGTAATGACCAAAAAGATGAACAGAAAAGAAAAAAATATGACAGATGCCAAGTTGGTATGCAAGTGAGAATCAGACTGATTGTAGACAGATCAGAGTCAGAGTGAAGTACAGGATAGAAACAGGCCCTTCAGCCCTTCTAGGTAATGCTGAAACCACTTAAACAGCCTACTGTGGATGTTTAAAAAGAGAGGAGAGAGAGAAGACTGGCAAACATAAAAATATTCCATACTCATGAGAAGTGAAAAAAGGTTGAAGAGAAGAGCTGTCACTGCTCAGGGAGGTAGAGGGCATGTTTAGTTACTGATTGAATTAGTTAATGAAGGAAGAAGACGTTCCTACACTCTTAGCAAAGAGTGCCTCACTTACTTCAGAATGTTTATGATGGCAATGCAAATAGATTACATTCAAGGACTGTTGTGACCATGCCATGTGTTTGATAACATGAATCATCATAATAAAACTGGAAACAAATTCGTTTCTGTCTGTAATATAAAATCTCAATCGATAATCATAAACAAAAGCCAACGTTTTGAAGGTGAACTAATTAAAACAGGAATGAGGATTTTCAGCCCCATGAATGTAGAAACTGGATTTCACAAACTTTTGTTGGATTAAATAGGCACTGCATTTTACCTAGCTCTAGGTGAGATGTTAACAAAATAATTGCAGAAATCAGATATCTTGTATGGTGGATGGAAAACAGGGAAGGATAAGGAAAGGAATTGTGACAGAGGCATCAGCACCAGTATATGTACCCAGATAAATATCCCCTCCAATACATGGGAAGATGTATCATGTCTGATACCACAGTTATCACCAGCTCACAGATGGAAGCATCTCGAAGATATCAATGTGCAGATTCAATATCAAATGCATGGGGCAGTGACAATGAGATTTTAGCACATTAAAATTACTGGAGCAGATTTATGAAATACAAAACAGGGTCTAAAGGATAGACTTGAAAACACAGAGCGACCACTACATGCATGATGACTGTAGAGCAAACACTACCAACACATTGCTGCTGCTGGCAACCCCCACGGATTGTTATCCTTGTTTGATGTGCCCGCTAATCAATCCAATAATAATATTCCACCAAGTTGAAGAAATGTATTCGACCCTTTATTAGCAACTAGCAAAACATTCAACCTTGAAGCAATGCAATTTCTGAAACTAAAATTAGCTATATTAAATGTACATACTTATGCAGACTTAATCAAAATTAAGTAGAGTTAAGCAAATTTCAAATATAATTAAACAAAGTTAAGCATAATTAAGTGTAAGTTAAGCAGTCAACAGAAGATATGACATTGGTTGGGCTCCTGTAGTAAACTAAACTTCTGAAAACAAAGCACAAGTACGTAACTAAACCATACGCCTTTGCCACGCTCCCATCCATGTAACTAACTACCATAATAAACGTGCAACATAGAATATAACGCAGATCGAAAACAGATACATGGTTCCTCCAGTGGAAACAGATACATGGCTCCTTGGTTTAAGAAGGGAGGTTTAAACGGTTGTTAGCATGAACTTTTTAACCAATTCCCATTGATACAATAGGAAAATGGTGCCTCACGTCTTAATAAGCTGGTAAGGAAGGCGGGCTCTGTCGTGGGCAAAGTACTGGAGAGTATAACATCAGTAGCAGAGCGAAGGGCGCTGAGTAGGCCACGGTCAATTATGGAAAACCCTGAACATCCTCTACATAGCACCATCCAGAGACAGAGAAGCAGCTACAGCGACAGGTTGCTATCGATGCAATGCTCCTCAGACAGGATGAAGAGATCAATACTCCCCAATGCCATTCGGCTTTACAATTCAACCGCCAGGAGTAAGATATGTTAAAGTGCCGGGGTTAGGACTCAATGTATTTAAGTAAACTACTTAAGAACTTTTTAAAAGCTATTATTAATGCTTTTTGAGAGGGTGATTTTAGATGCATATCATATTTTTACTGAGTTAAGTATTGTATGTAATTAGTTTTGCTACAATAAGTGTATGGGACATTGGAAAAAATGTTGAATTTCCCCATGGGGATGAATAAAGTATCTATCTATCTATCTATCTAAAAGTAAAGTTGTAAAATATTGTGTGTGCGTGAAAAGCCAACATAAGAGGGCTGAGTTTCTAAACGTTTCTACGTGTTAATCAATCAATGTTAATCAATTAGTGTTGGTCAAACTGAGGCTATTTCTCAGATGATGAACTTCGTTCAGTTCGTTAGGATTGGACTTTATTTTTTTTATTCTGAGACAGCGTATTGAACCAACTTGTTGAAAGGTGGCCTTTGTCATCAATTTATTAGAACTTCAGAAATAGGCCAACAATTGTAATTGTACATTCCCACAGCACTTACTTTCTATCCAGCAGTGACTTTCCTATAATAGTTTCACAGATTGTTGGAGAACATAGGGAATTTCCTGTAATTGGCAAGAGTTTCTGTGAGCCTATTATCTAGAAATGCAATACAAGAGGCTGTAGCAAGAACATTTATGTACTCTCATTAACAATTCCCAATAAATATCACCTACCCAGTCTTCCATAAGGATGACTTTTACTGCTGCTCTAAGTTACAAACAATTGATTTTTTTTCCCCTCTTGGAACTAAATATATTCTTTTCCCCTGCTTTCCTACCAATTAAAATTGACACAGTCTTGAATTTGCAGTTACAGAAGTCAATAAACAAATTAGGCGGTATCAACCACTGAAAGCCCTTTCATCAATTTTCACACAATGAATACTGGTGTGCCAGTATAAATGGTGAAAACCCCAGGAAAAGTTTGATGCACAATTGTATAAATTAGTGTTCAACAAATATTAAAGGGAGGAGTTATCATTTAAACATATAACAAATCTGGACATACAGTTTTAAATTAACAAAGGTGTGGAAATTTAAAAAAATTATAAAGGTTGGTACATTGTTAGTAGCTGCCTTTACGCAGAATTTAAAATTTATACAGTGCTGCAGGACAACATTACATTTTTTCTATCTTTAGAATCACAGTACTTACTATAATACAAGCTGCAATCATATTGTGCATTTAACACAACAACATTGTCTATAGAGTCAGAATCAGCTTAATTATCAATAATGTCATGAAATTTATTGTTTTATGGCAGCAGTACAATGCAAGACAAAAATTACTATCTGTTAAATCCAAAGATAAAATAAATAGTGCATAAGAGGGATAGTGAACTTGTGTTCATGAGTTCATGGATCATTCAGAAATATGTTGGCAGAGGGGAAGAAGCTGTTCTTGAAACGTTGAGTGTGAGGCTTGAGGCTCCTGTACCTCCTCCTTGATGGCAGTAATGAGAAAAGGGCACGTCCCAAATGGTGAGGGTCCATAATGAAGAATGACGCCTTTTTGAGGCACCTACTTTGAAGCTCCGGGTGCTTCATAGAATTCCAAAGTTCAAGATTCAAAGTGAATTTCATTTCAGAGTACATAGATGTTACGATATACGATCCTGAGATTCATTTTCTTGTGGGCATACTCAATAAATCCATAACATAATAATAGAATCAATGGAAGACCATTTGTCTTTTGTTCAAACAGTGTGCAAAAGACAACAAACTACAAAAATAAAGAAATAATAATAATAAATAAATAAACAATAAATATCAAGAACATGAGATGAAGAGTCTTTCAAAGGTTGTGGAAACATTTCAATGACAGGGCAAGTGAATTTGAGTGAAGCTATCCCCTTTGGTTTAAAAGCCTGATGGTTGAGGAGTAATTGCTATCTCCTGTCCTGCTGGTGTGGGTCATGAGGCTGCTGGACCTTCTTCCTCATGGCAGCAATGAGAAGAGAGCATGTCCTGGGTGGTGGGGGTCCCTTTGATGGATGCTGGTTTCCTGCAACAACACTTGGTGTTGATGTGCTTAATGGTGGGGAGAGCTTTACCCATGATGGACCATTACTTTTTGTAGTAGTTTCTATACAAGGGCATTGGAGTTTTCATACAGTAGTGATGCAACCAGTCATTATGCTCTCCACTGCACATCTATAGAAGTTTGTCAAGGTTTTAGATTTCATGCCAAATCTTTGCAAGCTCCTAAGGAAGTAGAGGTATTGCCATGCTTTCTTCATAATCCCACTTACATGCTGGGCCAGGAACAGATCCTTCAAATAAAAACACTGAGGACTTTAAGTTTGCTGTCCGTCTCCACCTATGATTCTCCGATGAGGAGGGGCTCCTGGAAATCTGGTTTCCTCCTCTTGCAGTGAGAAATCAGCTCCTTGGTCTTGCTAACATTGAATAAGAGTTGTGGTTGTGGCACCACAGCCAGATTTTCAATCACCCTCCTATTTGTTGGCTGCATCACCATTGTATGGAAACTCCAGTGCCCTTGTATGGAAACTACTACTACTTTGATTAGGCCTGTATCAGTGATGTCAGCAGCAAACTTGAATATGCGTTGGAGCTGCGCTTAGCCACACAGTCATGAGTGTAAAGTGAGCAGAGCAGGGGACCAAGCCTTGAGGTGCTGATGGAGAGCATGGAGGAGATGTTGTTGCAAATCCAAACTGACTGGGGTCTGCAACTGAGGAAATCGAGGATTTCACTGTACAAAGAGGTATTGAGGCCAACGTCTTGAAGCTTATTGACTAATTTTGAGGGGAACGATGGTATTGAATGTTGAGCTGTAGTTGATAAATTTGCTGATTTACCTTTGCGGTCTACAAGCTCCAAGGTTGAGTGAAGAGCCAATAAGATAACATCTGCTGCTGACCTATTAGTTCCAGTAGGCAAATTGGTGCAGATCCAAGTCATTTCTCAGGTAGGAGTTGATATGTTCCATCACCAACCTCTCAAAACAGTTCATCACTGTGGATGTAAGTGCTACTGAATGATAGGCACTGAGGCAGGTTAACATGTCCTTCTTAGACGCTGGTATAATTGAAGCCTGCCTGAAGCAGGTGGGTACCTCAGACTGCCAAAGCAAGAAGTTAAAGATCTGAGTGAAAAATCTCGCCAGTTGATCAGCACAGGTCTTTAGTACTTGCCCTATTGCTTGGCCAGCACCTGGGCTGGATGATTTTCATGGGTTCACACTCCTGAAGGCTACTCACACGTCACCCTGATGGCGTGAACATCAATTCCTCACCCCCTTCACCATTTCCCATCCCCTTCTCCCCCTCTCACTGATCTCCTTGCCTGCCCATCACCTCCCTCTGGTGTTCCTCTGCCCCCCTTTTCTTTCTTCCACGGCCTTCTGTCCTTTCCTATCAGACTCCCCCTTCTCCAACCCTGTATCTTTCTCACCAATCAACTTCCCAGCTCCTTACTTCACCCCTCCCCATCCCGGTTTCACCTATTTCTCTCTCCTCTCGCCCCACCTTTTAAAATCTACCCCTCATCTTTTTTCTCCAGTCCTGCTGAAGGATCTCGGCCCGAAACATCGACTGTACTTATTTCCATAGATGCTGCCTGGCCTGCTGAGTTCCTCCAGCATTTTGTGTGTGTTGGTTGAAGTCCCCGTGTATGATTTGAAATGTATCAGGATGGATTATTTCTTGTTTGGAGACAGCATCATGCAGTATCTCAAGATCTTGACTATAGTTGACCACTGGTGGCATGTATACTCTGGGCAAGGTTATGGAGGAAAACTCCCTAGGCAAATAGAACAGATGGTATTTGACTGTTAGGTGTTCAAGGTAAGTAACACGCTTTTGACAAATCCTCTACATCAGAGCACCACCATCATGAAACACATTCCTCCACCTTTTCCCTTTTCCCTTGGTCCCTTCTATACATCGAGAAGCCTTCAGGTCTAAAAACTGTATCTGGCGTGATCGCTGAATTTTGCATTTATTGTAGTTGATTTTTTTTTGTCTTGCACTGTAGTGCTGCCACAGGACAACAAAATTCGTGACATGTGTCTGTGATAATAAACCTGAATCTGATTCTTATAAATAAGCAAAAATTTAATGCCAGGTTATATTATAGGTTGTTGATTTTAAGGAATAAGTTCAAATTTCAAAGTAAATTTATTATCAAAGTAAGTACATGTCATATATATTACCCCAATATTCACTTACTTGCAGTCTTTCAACGTAGAGCAAAAAAGTACACAATAGAATCAGTAAAAGAAACCACACACAAAGCTTGACAAGAACCCAACGTGCAAAAGAAGACTAACTATGCAAATACATAAAGAAACAAATAATAAATAGATAGGAAGATAAATTAAAAAATACTGAGAACATGAGTTGTAGAGTCCATGAAAGCGCATCCGTTGGTTGTGCTCAGTGGATCAGCTCAGTGTTGTGGTGAGTGAAGTTATCCACACTGGTTCAGGAGCCTCATGGTTGAAGGGTAATAACTGTTCCTGAACCTGGTGATGTGGTAGCTAAGGCCCCTGTACCTCCTTCCTGATGGTAGTGCCAAGAAGAGTGCACAGCCAGGATGGTGGGGTTCCTAGATGATGAAAGCTGCTTTCTGGTGGCAGCGCTCCTTGTAGACAGGCTCAGTGGAGGGGAGGACTTTTACTATGATGGACTGTACTTTTCCATTCTTTGGCACTGGCATTTCCATATCAGACCAGCCAGGACACTCACCAATCTGCATCTACAGAAGTTCCTCAAATTTTTAGATGACATGTTGAATGTACACAAGCCTCTAAGAAAGTAGAGACACTGCCTTGCCTTCTTTCAAATGGTCCTTATGTACTACTCCCAGGACAGATCCCCTGATATGATAATTTCAAGTAAATTAAATTGGTAAAGGAAATATAAAATTTTAGAGCTAAACAACAAAATGCACAACTTCAATTGTGGAGCAGTGAAAATCAGGGATTCTCAAGAAGTTGGAATCGGATGAACACTAAAAAGTTAAGAGTATTGTTGGATCTGATGACGTTAAACAGATAGGGACACAATGCAATTAAGAAATATTAACTCATCAAGTGAGGATTTTAAAATCGAGTGTTCAAAATACATTGGAAAAGTTATTTCAGTAGTTTTTGTTTTAGATACCATAGATACCAAAGTAGTCCCAATGTAGCAGCCAATACGTATGCACATTTACAGTGTGAGCTTCAGTGGCTATCACATTGGCAAGCTCATCACCAACAGATGAATGAAGAGTCGGCAGATAATGATTGAAGTGAATGTGTATTTCTGACACATTTTAAAGCTTCCAAACTGGAACGCTATGCTGCTCCTAACACCTTTGCTGAACTTGTCGTAGATGAATATTCATGCAGCAGAAACAACAATCATTCCCACGAGCACTATTGAAAGAGATTATCAACTACTTGTAGGTTGGTGGCTGGATGATATCTACTGGTGGTTGCTACATTTTACAAAGTATCACATTTTCATGAGTTAATTAACGTTTATAAATTGTACAGGCCTGAAGGCAAGAAATGAAAGATTGCCCTAATTTCAAGACTACTACACAATTTAGATGCTCTAGGTAATAGGCACATAATTACAACACGAAAAGGGAAATAAGCATGAACATGTGAAGAGACCCATAGTGCCGGCATAGCGAGTGACACAACTATCCACTGATCAAGCGATGGAATATTTCATTGCTCAACAACTTGCGCATTTTGGCACTTGTGTCCATTATACTTTGAGTGCAATTTGCTGTGGAATCATTGACCCCCTTTTACTATTTCAAGCAGGAGAAAATCTGCAGATGCTGAAACTGATTTATTTTCCTTCTCAATGCCATTCTCTCTTGTCTTCTCCCCATAACCTTTGATGCCTTACTAAATCAAGAACCTATCAAACTCCGCTTTAAATACACCCAATGACTTGGCCTCCACTGTCACCTGTGGCAACTAATTCCACTGATTCACCACCCTCTGGTTAACGAATTTCGTCCTCATCTCTGCTCTAAGGAAACAGAGTATTCTTGTATTCTGAGGTTGTGCCCTCTGGTCCTAGATTCTCCACATGCTCCCTATCTAGGCCTTTCAATATTCGGTCAGTTTCAATTAACCCTTTCGCTCCCAGAATCATTCTTGTGAACCTCCTCTGGAACCGCTCCAAGGCCAGCGCATTTTTCCTTAGATAAGAGGCCCAAAACTGCTCACAATACGCCAAATGTGGTCTGATCAATGCCATATAATGTCTCAGCATTACATCCTTGCTTTTATATCCTAGTCCTCTTGAAACAAATGCTAACATTTCATTTGCCTTTTATACCGACTCAACCTCAAAGTTAGCCTTGAGGGAATCTTGCACTCAGACTCCCAAGTCCCTTTGTACCTCTGATTTTTGAATTTTCTCCCTGTTTAGAAAATAGTCTACAGCTTTATTCCTCTACCAAAGTGTATGTCCATACATTTCCCTACATTTTTAATAATAGATTCATTATTAAGAATACGGTATTAGGTACTTGTAGCCATATGATAAAATAGGCCAAAGTCAGCATGGTTTCATTGAGGTGAAATCTTGCCAGACAAGTCTGTTGGAATTTGAGGATGTAGCAGGCAGGGGAGATCAAGGAGAGTCAGTGGATTATGTTTGCTAGGATTTTCAGAAGGCTTTAGACAAGGTGCTGCACATGACACAAAATACTTATGAAGTTCCTCTACCATTTCTTTGTTCCTCCATTACCACATCTCCAGCATTATTTCCCAGTGATCTGATGTCCATTATTGCCTCTTTTGCTCTGCAGAGCAGATAGAATCTAACCAAAAGTCATAGTATAGCCAAATCTGTAGGCTTGCATCACTGCCCAGAAAAATTATATATTTCTAATATGATTTGAAAATATTTCACTTTGGACACATTGCATGACTTAAGACTTCTCTATTCTGTAAGGCAGCACTTCCATGTAATTTTACTAATCATCTACAGCATGCAGAGTTTATCCCACATGGTGACCTAATAGGTTTTTTTTAAGTTCTCCATTATATGAAAATAGAGAAAAATAGAGGGCTATAGGTAACCCTAGGTAATTTCTAAAGTAAGTATATGTTCGGCATTGTGGGCTGAAGGGCCTGTATTGTGCTGTAGGTTTTCTATGTATCTATGTTTCTATGTATATATCTGAAAACTTTAAGCATCCTCTTTTATATTATTTGCTAGCTTACCTTCATATTTCAACATTTCTCTCATTGCTGCTTTAGTTGCCTTCTGTTAGTTTTTAAAAGCTTCCCAATGCTCTTGCTATCCAATAATGTTTGTGATATTGTATGCACTCTCTTTTGCATTTATGTTGTTTCTGATTTCTCTTGTTAGCCACGGTTCCCTCATCCTCCCTTTAGAAAACTTCATAATCTTTGGTACGAACTGATCCTGTGTCTTGCAAATTACTCCGAGAAACTCCAGCCATTACTGCTATCCTGTCTTTCCTAATCAACCTTGGTCAGCTCCTCTCTCATGTCTCTGTAGTTCCTTTACTTCATTGTACTACTGATACATCCAGGTTTAGCTTCTCCCTCTCAAACTGTAAGGTGAATTCTATCATATGATTTTATTTATTGATTGATGAATATACAGTGAAGAATAGACTCTTCTGGCCCTTCAAGCCATGCCGCATGCAACCCCTGATTTAATCCTAGCCTAATCATGGGACAATTTACAATGACCAATTAACCTACCTGTTTACAATGACAATTTGCAATGACCTGTATGTCTTTGTACTATGGGAGGAAACAATGATAACTACTTTCGAAGGGCTTCTTCACCTTCAGCTTTTTAATCAAGTCTGGTTCATTACTCAACACCCAATCCAGAATTGCCTTTAAAACCACTAGCTGCTCTTAAAAGCTTTTTCGTAGACATTTTGCAAATTCCTTTTCTTGGAACCCGATTTTCTCAATCTACCTGCATTTTGAATTCCCTCATGCCCATCCTAACATTACCGTTTTTTTTATCCCCCATTTTAATTTGTACCCCACATCCTAGCTACTGTTCAGAAGCTTGTGTATAATTTCCATCAGTGTCTTTTTATACCTGCAGTTTCTCAAACCTACCCTCAAGGATTCTAGATCTTCCGATCCTATTTCCCTACTTTCTGTAAAAGAGCAGATAAAATTTAATCTGGACAAGTGTGAGGAGTTGCAATTTGGAATGTCCAATATAAGAGGAACGTATTGGAAATGAAATTGGTTTATCATTGTCAAATGCACCGAGATACTGTGAAACACTTGTTTTATGTACTGCTCATACAGATCAGATCATTACACAGTGCAGTGAGGTAGAAAAAGTAAAAAAAAACAAAATCCAGAATAAATGGTAACAGCTACAGAGAAAGCACAGCATAAGGTAGACAATGCAGTTCAAGTTCATAACCAGGTATGCAGTAAATGGTATGACTGTTCAGAGGGATTTTGGAGTGCAAGACCAGAGATGGGCTTAACTTTAATAGACATCCTTGTTGGCACAGATCTTATGCGCCAAAGGGCCTGTACCTGTGCTGTACCATTCCCAGTTCCTGATGTAAGCCCCTTTGTATGCAAACACAGACTGACCGCAAATCAATCAAAATGCATCTGCTTGAGAACGACAGAGTGACAGAAAATTATCTCCCAAATGTTCCCTCTAGGTAATGGAAAAAAATAGAATTTTGGCATAGGTGCCTAGAGAATGGTACACAAATCTACTCTTCTGCCAACTTTTAACATCAAGCTTTAAAATGTAAACCACATGAAAATGTACAGCAAGCCAGTGCCTTTGTATTCAAAATTTGAGATACAGTGGATTCCATTTAATTGGGCCACCAGTTAATCGGGGCAGCCAATTATTTGGAACAACTCTTCAAGAACAAAGACTACCTGACAAAATTGCCGGGATTTCCTTCATTTATCTGGGACAATAGGCTGCTTAATTGGGGCAGGGGAATGTTGCTGAACAGACTCTAACTAGTGTTCACTTGTGTGGCTCTCAGATGTTACACCATGCTTAGAGTGAACAGCATCAGTTGCACGTGTTTGTGTTCTGTATTTCATTTAAGTAGATAATTTGTTACCAAGGTTGTATTTTTATACCTTTTATAACTATGTCCATGAAACTTTGGCTAATTGGGGCAGCCACTTAAATGGACCCAGTTTGTCCCAGTTAACTGGAATCCACTATATATGGTTGATATAATATGATACACCATTCCTTAAGTTTGTAAAAAGCAGAATAACATGAACTTACAATAAAACAAGAGCGGGTTAAAAATATCCTGTTTTAAATTGTTGAGTGAACTATATCAACTACTAACAGGATTAGAGTCAGTTTCTTTCTAATAGAATTTACTTGAAAAACGCACTTGACATGTTTTTACATTGTAAAGTAACAATGTCCAACATAACAGGAAGAGAAAAGAAACATGATTTTGTTTATCAAGATTGATTAAGATGATTGAATCATACAGCATAAAAGAAATAGACAGTCCATTGTGCTTAGTGATAATGTCAGGCCTGCATGTCAGAATCAGAATCAGGTTTATTATCACCAGCATGTGACGTGAAATTTGTTAACTTAGCAGCAGCAGTTCAATGCAATACATAATATAGAAGAAAAAAACAAATAAAGTAATAATAATATTAAATAAATAAGTTAACCTTATTCAGTGTACTTTACACAGTATGCATGTATTGAATAGACTAAAATCAAGCAAAAAACAGAAATACTATATATTTTAAAAACGTGAGGCAGTGTCCAAGGGTTCAATGTCCATTTAGGAATTGGATGGCAGAGGGGAAGAAGCTGTTCCTGAATCGCTGAGTGTGTGCCTTCAGGCTTCTGTATCTTCTACCTGATGGTAACAGTGAGAAAAGGGCATGCCCTGGGTGTTGGGGGTCCTTAATAATGGACGCTGTCTTTCTGAGACACTGCTCCTTGAAGATGTCCTGGGTACTTTGTAGGCTAGTACCCAAGATGGAGCTGACTAAATTTGCAACCTTCAGCAGCTTCTTTCGGTCCTGTGCAGTAGCCCCTCCATACCAGACAGTGATGCAGCCTGTCAGAATGCTCTCCACGGTACAACTATAGAAGTTTTTGAGTATATTTGCTGACATACCAAATCTCTTCAGACTCCTAAAAAAGCATAGCCAGCGTCTTGCCTTCTTTATAACTGCATCGATATGTTGGGACCAGGTTAGATCCTCAGAGATCTTGACACCCAGGAACTTGAAACTGTCTCCACCCAGCTAACATGAGTCACCTGCCACCCATTCCCAACTCATCACCAGAGTCTATTTAAACCCAGCTCTTATCAATCATCAAACTAGCAAGCCTCAACCAGTTGCTCCTTATCTTGTTGCATTAAATATCTGTTCTCTCTTGCTTTGTGTCCTCTCGTGGCTTCTTATTTTACAATTTAATATTAAAGTTATCGCTCACCACTAAATCAACTCCACTGCTCTGGGTTTGGGATGAGCATCCCGAACCAACGAATGACCCAGTAAAATGTGCTCGTCCAAGGGTAATCATCTGTCGACATCAGCATATGACCTAGAAACTGCAGGAATCCATTGACCATCTGCTCACCACTCTCTTTAAATTCTGTGTCTTGATGCGAAACCCCACACCAGACAACTTCCTCCCTTTGAGCCCTGGATTTCGGTGCCCAAACACTTCGACGGATGTCAACTTGACTGCCGCAACTCCTTGTCCCAGTGCACCTTACATTTCGAGCTCCAGCTGTCTCTGTATTCAACAGCCCAAGCCAAGATCACCTCCCTCTTTTCTCTTTTGACTGGGCAAGCGCTGACTTGGGTTGCCACTAACTGGGACAATAAAACCACCGTTTAGAATAAATATGAGGATTTCAACCATCCAGGAAGTGGAAGGGAGGCAGCGAGTCAGGTAGTTCACCTACATCAAGGCTCATGCTTGATGCTGGATGACAATGTGGAATTCAACACCCTTCCGGTGGAGTGTGGTTGGAATGTGGAGGCACTACTGGCCCATTATCATCATGGCCTCTCGGGGTGCTTGAAAAACAAACTATCTAACATGGGAGATGCCCATTGAAAGCCTCCTCACTTTTGCTGTCCAGATTGACCAGCATCTTATGGAACAGCTCTCCAGATCATCAATCAGAATCCCAGTTCCATTCCCAGAACCCGTTCAGGCTGCAGGATTCTCATCAGCAATGCCTCCGGAACCCTTGCAGTTGAGGAAGATCTCCTTTTACCCAGCAAGAGTATAAGCATCAGTGGAGGAACAGCTTGTGTGTTTACTGTAGAGTAACTGTTCACCCACGCATCAAATGTCCTCTGCGTCTGGGGAAAAGGCACCACCAGGCAGTGATGAGGGGCATCTTTCTGGAAAGCTATTCCCACCACTCATTCCAGCTCAATAGCCCAACTCACTCTCTCTGTTCTCCTCCACACCTCGATGTCTATATGCCCACAGGAGACTCTGGTGGACACTAGTGTAGCAGGCTTCTTCTTGGACCGGACTCTATGTGTGCAGCTTGAACTCCCTACCACAGAGCATACCTCGTACACCTTCTGCATCATGGTCATTGACGGATGTCTCTGGAGGTTTGGGATGGTTCAGAGCATATACACAACCTGTGCGTATGAGTCTCAGAGAGCACCACCATGAGTCCAGTTCCCTCTGATCGATCCACCCAACACTCCTGTCACCTTGGATAACCCTTAATTCTCCACTCATGAGCCTCTCATAGCCTGGCCATCCAGTTATTCAATGGCCTGCCAGACCACCTGCCAGCAACTTCAGTTGAATTCATCCGTAAATCTATGGAGACAGAGGAAGGCCAAGCTCCCAAAGGGATACAATAACTTTATCCGTTGCCTTCAGTCCCAGCGAATCCAGCACCCTGTTGCCCCAAAGACTGCATGACTGTGCGATCAAACTCTTCCTGGGCACCACCTCTCTCCAAGGTTGTCTGTTCTCCCTCTCCCCTCCTGAGACCCGAGCCATGAACGACTACATCACCAAAACGCTACAGCAAGGCTTTCATTCAACCATCCTGGTCCCCAGCTTTTATTCTTCTTTGTCAAAAAGAAAGTTGGGGTCTTTGTCCCTGCATCAACTACCATGGACTCAGCAAAATCTCATTAAGAACCGTTACCCTCTCTCCTTGATGGATAGTGTATTCAAAACACTCCACAGAACCCAGATCTTCACCAAACTGGATCTGTGGAGCACATACAACCTGCTCCACATCTGCCAGGCATGGCAGGGAGATGAGTGGAAGTCAGTGTTCATAGCCCCCTCTGGCCACTACAAATACTTGGTGATGCCTTTTGGCTTTCTAACAGTCCATCTGTTTTCCAAGCCTTCATCAACGAGATCCTCTGAGACATTCTACACAGGTATGTGTTTGTCTACCTCAATAACATCCTTATCTTTACCAAGGACTCTCCCCCCGCCCCCCCCCCCCCCAAGATCATGTCTGCCATGTCCTTTCAGTCCTTCACCATCTCTCAAAAACCGACTGTGAAGAGGAGAACATGTCAGTTTACCTCAGAGATGGTGTAAGAAGATAGCTTGGAAGGTTCTCCCTGCTGTCTTTCACAGGCTCTTCCTTAACTATCACCTCCCAGAGACTAGAAAGTGATCCCCGAGTAGCAGTATGAACTTCACTGATCTACTGGAACAGTGGGCGCAATCTATCTATCTATCTCTACTGCTTGACAATTGCAAAAAAAAATACAGGGAACAGTGCCAGCCAAGCATAGCCTTTCTTGACCTCATAAAGCCTTTAATTCCAATTGTGAGGAACTAAGAGACTGTTTCTGTGCTGCGTGCATCTCAGATTTAACCTTCCTCAAATTTAGTTGCCAACTAACATTTATACAAATTATAAATGTTAGTTGGCAACTAAATTTGAGGAAGGTTACCTATTTTTTACTTCATCATAGGTAAGCCACAATTATAACTAATGGGTCTGCAACAGAATTAATTTCATTTAGAATCAGTCTGAACATAGTATTGCCCCAACTTATTTCTCGTATTTTTGCATTGGAATATTGCACCTCACCTCCAACAAATTTGCCCTTGGAGTGAAACTGATGGGAAAGTGTTAATGGGTTACACCATTGCTGGTGGACAGATCTCTGCTCCTCCCACATTCGTCAGTGTTCCAACTGCAGTAGCTCAACTTTTTCAACACAACAGTACACACTTCAAATCTGGAGAGTGTAAGCACTTAGACATCACCAAGCACAGGACTGTAAAGGTCCATTGATTTGTCACTTGCTGTTTTTACATTACTGCATGTTATTGAACACTATTAATGGATTCTGATTTCACAGGCTGAGTAGGTAACGCAAAGTAGAGATGATTGTCGTTAAACAGATGCCTGAATAAGTGGTCTGCTTGAAGTACTAATGTTTATTATAGACAAAATAGTATGGAAAGCTGTTATTTGCTATAACCTGAATGTTGTTTACTACTACTTACTACTGTGAGACTTGTAGGCACTGCCAATGAAAAATATACAACTTCTGATAAATCTACTAAAAGATCTGATTACAAAAATCTTACACTTAAAATCTATTGCCGAAAAATGTGCTTTGTCATGAAAAAGTAACTTGAGTTGCAGGGTTCAGAGTAGACATTTAATACCCCTTCCTGTACTGTATGTGTTGCTACACAAACTTCTGTGAAAGTAAATTGGTTAATAAATTCAAGAAATGATGTTCGGGTTTAACCAGTAAATTGGATAAGCAGAAGGACAACATTGAATCTGAGTCAATGAATCACTTCTGTAGGTCAGTTATAAAGAGGATTGTCTTTTTAAATAATTAATAATTACCTGAAATTAATAGTTTTGAATATATGTATCATTTGTTCCAGAAGTTTTCCATGCAATTTTCAAAGAATGCACTTTTTGAAGGGAAATGAACAATAATTTATCACATCAAGGGTAAATTAAGTAGTTGATATGATGTCAAAATACTTAAGACATGCTAGTCAGAACCTAACTTTGAGTATAAAAGATATGTAGGGAATCCCGTGTACCTCAGATTGTATCTTGAAAATGACTAGTGGATGTTTAATTAAATTCCTATAATTTCTGAGCTAACTTTGATCTTCAAGGACAAAGGAAGCTAAAAGTCACAAAGCCAAGAATGCACAATCGGAATTGATGTTTAGTCAGTCAACAAGCTTTTCCATTGATTTAAAAACAAATAGCACAGGTATTTAGTTCACATCATGCACCAGGGCTGCTGTGTCCACCAAATTATAAAAGCAAAGGATTAGAAATTCAAACACAAGGAAATCTGCAGATGCTGGAAATTCAAACAACACACACAAAATGCTGGTGGAACACAGCAGGCCACTGTCGACACTTCAGGCCGAGACCCTTCATCAGGACTTTTTAGAAAAAGATCCAGAGCAGGCAGAAGACCAGAGCTGAGTGTCCATGAAGAGGAGGAGGGTTGAAGATGGGAGAAAAGGTCATCGGTGGGGGTAGGAGAGTCCTTGTCAAAGAAGTAAGCTCGGAGATGGAGCTTGTTGAGGTGTGGGCGAAGGGAGACAAATGTGAGGCCCTTACTGAGGACAGAGCGCTCTGCCTCAGAGAGTTGAAGGTCAGAGGGAATTGTAAAGACCCAGCACGGATGAGAGATGGGATCAGAGGGGGGAGGGAGGCTGGTAGTGTCAGTGGAGAGGGAAGGGTTGGGGTGAGAGGAAGATGGAGCCTCTGAGGGCCCAGGAGCTGACGATGGGATCTGAGGGAGAGGGGATTACAGAGTGCTGGTGGGGGAAGGGGAGACGGGAGACACAATCGCAGCATATGAAGACCCGGCCTGGAGTTGCAGTCGGTGGTTGTGCAATCGCTTTGAAGCTGTCCATGGCCGTTGGAAACCACGTTGATGGTGCTGGAATCCGGGTTTTCAATATGCCCAGGTTTGCTGGGGCAGCTGAGATCGACGGCCGAGCCCGGGGACGCGATACGAAGACCAGGCTCCGGGGTCTGCAGATGGAAGATCTTGCAATCCTTGCAGGACGTGATAAAGTCAAAGAAAGGGCGATTGCACGCATGGATCCGACGGAGGATGAAATAATGGACAGGTCTATTGCAAACGGAGAAAAAGGTGTCCCGGAGGCGTGGAAGGGATTGTGATAGGGACGCCAGGTACCTTCTCATGGCGGAGAGTGTCGCCCTCAGAGCTCGACGGGAGAAACAACGGGAGGCAGAGTCAATTAAATGTGAGTACCTGGGATTCTCAGAAGGTCCAAATTGAGAAGCTCGAAAACGGATCCTAAAGCCAACTGGAGTCAGTTGGTGGCGGAGACACGTTCCAAGGAAGGATATATGGCTGTAATAGCGGGTCTGGGTCAAAATATGATCGAAAAGTTGAAGGGCCGAAGGAATTATAGATGGGGAGCAGCGAGAGAGGGTTTCACTGAACTCCCGTCGAAGAGAAGATTTAAACTTCTTCAGTGTAGGCATCACTGGCAGAGGCTTCGCAGTAGTGAATTTAAAGAGCAAACATGAGGAAATCTGCCGATGGTGGAAATTCAAACAACACACACAAAATGCTGGTGAAACACAGCAGGCCAGGCAGCATCTATAAGGAGAGGCACTGTCGATGTTTCAGGCCGAGACCCTTCGTCAGGACTTTTTTTTTAGAAAAAGATCCAGAGCAGGCAGAAGACATTCAATTTGATTGTAAGTGGTGACCTAAACCAGAGATAATTGGGAAATTCCACTTTTGTTCTAGTTACACTTGCCTCTGAAATTTGTGCTCACTTGTCATGCTACATTTGAATGTTTCAGCAGCATCAATTGTACCATATCCTATATTAGAGTTCAATGATAGAGAGTCACGTTCAGGACTTCTGCATACTGATTACGAGGAGCCTGTGCCTTGTTGTCTAGGACCATTGCTAGATGTTATTAAAGAGTTCTGGGGGAGCACTGTACTGTTACATTCAGCCAAGCACAGGGGCATGTCCCCCACTTTTCGAAGACAGCCCTGGAAATTCTTGTAAAGCTCAACTCCAGGAATGAGTTCATTCACATTTTGGGGAGATGCTCAACCTTCCAGGAAGCATTGATGTGAGGAGGTAACTAGCTTCATGGATCTGATTGGAGTACCAAGAGAAGCAAAACAACCAACAAATGTCATCAAAGCCAATAGAAACAGCAATAATAACCATCTGCTAAATATTCTTGCTCACTGGTCATTGAATTATACCTCCAACACTTGCTTAATAAGGGTCTCTATCAAGCAGCCTGCTGTCTGTTCTTATGCCACTAAACACCAGCATGCAAACACATTCAGACATGTACCACAGATGCACTTCAGCCCATGACACTGTCTGTTAGGAGATGGTGGCAATACACTGCTGATGTCAGCAGCAGTCTGGTGAGATCAACAGCAAGGGAAGTGGATGGATGCGAGAGAGCTCTCTAACAACAGGTTCAATCATCATCAGCAGAGAATACCGCAGATGATGATGGAACTGGCTAATTTGGAGTCCTAGTCTCATGGCAGATCAGCAAACGTGGAAGCTAATGGTATAAGACTATAAGACCATAGACCATAAGACATGGGAACAGAACTAGGCCATTCAGCCCATCAAGTTCTCTCCAACATTCCATCATGGCTGATTTATTACCCAGCTCAATTTCATTCTCCAGCCTCCTCTCCATAATCCTTGACACCCTGACTATTTAAGAGCCTATCAACTCCACTTTAAATATACTGAATGACTAGGCCCCCACGGCCGTCTGTGACAATGAATTCCACAGATTCACTACACTTTGACTGAAGAAATTCTCTGCTCTAGGTGGACGTCCCTCTAGCCCCTCCATTCTTACGCCACCCCTCCCATCATCATACACTGTTATTGTGCTCTTCTTCTCCACCCGCGTCTGGTGGCTGAGCCACCAAAAATAAAGGGAGACACCCTTTCACTCAAACTATTACAGCCAAGCTACTGGAACTCTGCAGATTATAGAGGGTATCTCTGAGATGAGTCCTACATGTGGTAAATCACTAGGCCTCCCATGAGCTGCAGTTAGGTCAGAGGGAATAGAGAGGTCATGTGACAGACCTCTTGAAGATGTGGACCTGCAACAGTTCTGCTCTCAACAGCTTTCTTCAGTGATGGAGAAGTCTTTAAGAAATGGCTGACTGCAAACACATCAGGATATGTTGATGGTCATTACTAAATCTGCATTAAAGACATGTCCAGGCGCATTGCAAGTGTTCCTCCCAGTGCAGATTTGAAATTTGCGGAACACTTTGCACAAAGCATGAATCTCCATTGCTCTAGACTCCAGTGGGTTCTCCTGCAGAAGCCTGTGAACGGTGAATCTCCTGCCTTCAAATGCAATATGCCCCTCCTCTAGCAGCTAAGACTGGTAAGCAAATATTTTTATTTCTTTAGAGATACAGCATGTTACCAGGCCCTTCAGCCCAATTAATCCGGGCCAACCAATATGACAAACAGAATTTGTTCACCTTATAAAAAAGAAAGCTCTGGAAATTCTCAGCAGCTTAAGCAGCATTTGTGGAAAGAAAAAATGTCAATGTTTCAGGTCAAAGACCCTTTGTCAGCCAAAATGCTCTCAAGCTGAAACATAAACTTTGGTTTTCTTCCCACTCTGTGGCCTGACCAGCTGAGTATTTCCAGTTTTTCCTAGTAATGTTTTAGATTTCCAACATGTACAGGTCTGCCTTTCACTTTCACTAACAGAAATGGAATATTGGTAATGAAATACAAGCTTATAGTCAGAATTAGCATTTAGTATGCGTTGGAGAGAATAAAATAATCGTTAGCAAGTGATTTCCCTAAGGAACACTAAAACACTTTGGAGGAATAGGTGAACAGGACTTTGTTCCAGTAGTGGATATGGAATCAGAATCAGAATTAGGTTTATTATCACTGTCACAACCACTTGAAATGGAGACAGAAGTCATCAGGGAGTTAAGGAGCTACATTTTTGTCAAATCAGGTGATGGCTACAGTAACAGAGTTCTAATACCATTAAGAAGGTCTAAGCATATGGAAAGGTCAACTAGCAGACTGAAAGAGTAATTCCAATCCATAAGTTAAGTACTTTTCCATGGAGGGAGAGTAGTGGTATATTGTTATGTTAGAGATATTGCTGTGGATCTTTAGCTGTTCTGCTTGTCGCTGTAGGATTTTGTTCTCCAAATCTGGAGAGGAATTTCAATACTTGCACAGGGCTCATCACCGGTCCCATTTCTTCCCCCACACCCATCAACCCTTCCCCCAATCTGCCCACTCCCCCCAGATGAACTCCTCATTAAACCCTCAGGAGGAATGCAAGTATCTCCAGATTTCCCACTAGTAATGCTAACCGCCCACTGAATCTGCAGCTTCCCCTGGCAAAGGTCTGCAAGTCCATTGACTTAAGTGGCAAGAAACAGCTGCAGACAGATGGTTAAGTACAAAATTATTTCCTTTAATTAAACTGATTCAATTATGTTCTGATTGTGTTTGCTGTTTTAAATATTCTGAGCATTTTGCAATTTTTAAATATTTTGATAGACTTTGAATGCTTACATAGTCAGAGACATTTACAAACATTTAATCTCAACAATTCAGTAAACAAAGACTATTAGTTACACCCAGTAAGGCCCTGCAGAGCACTGAGCCTCATGAATCAGGCTAACACAGCACTTAGGGATGTACTCCAAGTAAGAGCGGACTTCAAGGGCATGTCCTCAGTAAGCCTGGACTGCTTCCTGGTCACTGGAAAATATAAGCACAACAGACATTTCTCAGGCTAGTGTCCTGGGCCCAATCATCTTCAGCAATAATACTCCTTGAACTGTAAGGTCAGAAAAAGGGATGTTCACTAATGATTAAACACTATTCAGCACCTTTCACATCTCGTCAATTAAGACATGGTCCAAATCCCAGAGCAGCAAGACCCGGACGATATCCAAACCTGGGCTGGCAGGTGGCAAGTAACATTCTCATCCTCCGCCAGTGCCTCACAATAAAAGATACCCAACAATCAGCCATCTCCTCCGGATGCTTAATGCATGACCATCCCCCACGCCACCCCATTGGTCAGGTGTTGCCATTGTCCAGAACTTGAGCTGGCATAGCCAGAGGTATAATGTGGCTACAAAAGCAGGTCAAAGGCTAGAGATCCTGCCATGAGTAACATTCTGCCGAAGTCTGTCCATCATTTACAAGGCTGAAGTCAGGTATGTGATGGAATACTGTCTACTTGCCTGGACGAGGGCAGATTCAACAACACTCAAGAAATTTGACACCCTGGAGGGTGGAACAGCTCGCTTGATAAGCATCCTATCCACAATGTCATTATCTAGTTTTATTTTTAGCTATCAATCAAATACAAAACAATTCAGCTCATCTAAGGCCCAGCAATCTCTGAATATATTATTACATAAAACACAAAACACAAGGATTAGATATTTACTTCATCAAGCCCATTCAGATATAAGATTTGCAAAGAAACCAGTCCAGTAAAAGGAAGTATAAGTGATACAGTGCAAAGTTTCATTAAATATTTTTCCACAACCAAAAGAAATTCAAGTAAGTTTATTTCTGTTTGAAGTCCACAAGTGACTCATTGACAATTCCAGCAATGCACAATGAGTTCCAATATGAGGTCTTGCTTCTCGATGCTATGATGTCAATGATTATTCTTGGAAAGAATTCCTTGTGGAACCCCAGCAAGGGCAGATGCCAAGTAATTTCCACAAGTTTAAAATAGATTTGGGAAGTTCTATAAAAAAAAGTTCTCAATGACAAGCAAGAACATTTAGAAACATTATAAACATGGAGCTTTTTTAAAATATAGAACAGATGGTAAATCACACAATTTACAAAATTATAACCTTTTCCTCTTTCTTATAACTTTCTGCTCTAACTTGTCGATAATCTTTCTCAGCCAGTATCTGAACAAGCAGTTGAATTCTTCAGCACTGTCTGTAAACTCCCTCTGATGGATGAATATGCAATTGCACATAGGAATCAACTTTCATTTTGATATCTAAGTTTGAACTATCTCATTGATTAGACATATAGAGGGAAACTAAAAAAAAATCATGTGCCTGTGACATAACCCACAAATTTACATCCATACAATAAACAGTAGAGCAGTAAATAATTCCAGTCACATGCATGTACTTCTCCACCATCACTGCATTCAGTGACTTCACTTAGTGAAATACGTTGATCAGTTGCTCCTCCCCCATGAAACAAGTGGAGGATTGAAAATGTGATTCTTGGGATTGTTTTGAATGCTGGCATTGATTAGATGAGCTAACTAGCCTCCTGCTAATTCATAAGGAAAAATACCTTTTTAAAATATCCTAATTCAAAAGGACACTGTACACTTTCTGCTGACTCCTTCTCTTTCCCCATTCCATGCCACTAACCAAGTAAAGTTTATATGAGCAAGAGAAAATCTGCAGATGCTGGAAAGCCAAGCAACACACACAGAATGCTGGAGAAACTCATAAGGCCAGGCAATATCTATAGAAAAAATTGAGTACAGTCGATGTTTCGGGCCTTCCAGGTTTCAGACTGAAACGTCGACTGTATTTATTTCCATTGATGCTGCCTGGCCTGCTGAGTTACTCCAGCATACTGTGTGTGTTGCACAGTTTGTATGAACTTACACTGTTCCTAATAGTTCTTAACTACAGCCTTTCACAGTTAATTAATTCTGGGGAAAAGTTCTCTACTGTATTTCACTTGCAGTCCAAAACAGAGCAGCAACATCCGATACAGAGTAGAAATGGGTCGAATATAAAAGCACCACTAGATCCTCTGGCATCACCAGGAATAGCACCTTCTTCTTACACCTATTAGTTTAGAATATCCTTCCATTTTCGGTCAAAATTAGATTTTGTTTTTTAATTATTGAGTTGACCTTGTGTCAGGTGACTCCAGCAAATCTGTGGCACAAACCTCACTATTAGAAATCAGATGAACTGGTGAATATGAAATGACACTGCAGTTTTTGAAGTTCATGTCATTTTTAACTAGGTGTTAGAGTAGGTGACCCTAACTAATAATCACAGTAAACAGGCTTGTTCTTATATGAACTATGTCATTGCAGTAAATTAGGCTGAAATATAATTTTAAAAATTATTCTTGAAAGAGTACGAAATCATAATTAAAATCATTAATAAGGTCTCATGATGTCACTTTGGATTCTTGGGAATCCTGTCTGCAAAATGGAGTGCAGCAGAAGTCACTAATGATGCTTAAGGCATTGGATTAGAGAATCAAGTTCTACAGTGTGGACAGAATGGAGTCAGGGATTGGGGACCCCTTGAGTATTTTGCTAAAGGCGATTGAGAGATAGCAAGATGTTGGTCACACTGTATAAATGGCAGGAGGCCTGTAGTACTAGCAGGTAAGTATTCAAAGCAAGTTCTGAAGTTGGTTTTCTGCACCAGCCTAGGACTTCCTCAGGAAGTTCTCCTGTAGGGAGTAACAATGACATTCAAAACATGTTCTCAGAGTGCCTAACAACAAGCTCACATCAGAACCGTGTGGTCTAATTTCTATAGAAAAGCTCTATTGTAGCTGAAATGATTATTATCAGATTTTGCTTCAGAAGAAAAACATCAACTGCTGCACTGGAAGAACAGTGCCACGTCTGAATTTCTAGATCATTGCCCCTTAGCCTGTTAACTGAATACATACAAAAGCTTATTTTCCCTCTTTCCACACACTGCCGGTTAAGTGAGATCTGACAGCCAATAAAATATCAATATTACCTACAATTATTTAAAAAGTAACAAGTATAAATTATTGGTCAAAAGAGATTATTCAGCTTTATACTCAAACTCAATTACCGCTGAACTCACTGCCAATTATTCACCTTTGCCGAATGTTGTTTTTAACCATTAAATCTGATGTCACCACTGCATATCGGTATTCATTTATCATTCACTTCATTATAGTAGATATGTCGTCAATTTTAGTATTCACTGAGTAAAGTTGTGAATGCAACTATTACTGTCAATTCATTACCAGATTGTATTGCTGGTGGGTTGCTTCCTAACTAGAGAAAAGTCATGTCTATCTAAAGCTGCAAACTGCTGGATACTGGCACAAGCCTCGAAGGTGACAAACTTCAGGCCAAGATTAATCTTCTCAAAACAGTAAGAAATTAGGTTTATATTTTGGAAAAGGACCTGAATAAGTGGGATTACCTGAGAAAAATGTCAATGCTAAAATTTAAAAAAATTAAGGCACTTAGCATGTCCACTTGGAGCATAGGATTTTATTTTCCCATTTACGAAGTTTAAAAAGTTTCACTCCCTACTTGTACATAGTTTTCTCCTTTCGCTTGTTCTTTCTTTCCTCTCTTTTCTATAAGTGTATACCTCAGATAAATATTATGTGGACATTTGTGGCATATATGACTATATGATAGATACCGGTATGTACGATATCTGAAATACATCTTATGGAAATGTTTGATGATGAACTTCAATAAAAAACAAATTACAAAAAGAAGTTCAAAGTTTAAAATAAATTTATAATCTAAGTGCATATCTGTCACCATATACAGCCCTAGATCCACTTTCTTGCAGCCATACTTAATAAATCCAATAACCATAATAGAATCAATGAAAGACCGCAGCAACAGAAGTGTGCAAAAAATTACAAACAGAGCAAATACAAAAAGAATAATAAATAAATAAATATCCATTATATTTCTATCTATTGAGAACGTGAGATGAAGAATCATTGAAAGTGAGCCCATAGGTTGTGAAGGACAGTAAGTCCTATGACCGAATAGAGTTATAAAATTAATTTTTGAATGCAATCAAGATTTGAAAGTCTGCACAGCACCTAACATGACTTTGGATTATATGTGTCTGTCTGAAACACATATCTGGGCACAAAAGACACTGAAAGCACATTTGCGATGTCAACTTTTTGCAACATACATGAACGCCACTTCTGCAATATCGAACAAAGGCTGTGAAGCACCAAGAACAGATCGATGTTCCTGAATCCATGGAAACAGAATTGCACAGGTGCTTCAGAAAGGAATGCATGCATTTCCTGCTTCATGGTGGGTGTGTCCACAATCGTAGATATTGATTGTATCACTGGGGCAACAGTGATCAGAATCTGATTTATTATTATTTACAGACTGTATAATGGGAAATGTGTTATCTTGCAGCAGCAAAGACAAAAACCCTATAAATTACAAAATTAAATAAGTAATACAAAAAAAGGCAATATCCAGTACTGTTCATGGATTCATGGACTGTTCAGAAATCTAATGGTGGAGGAGGAGAAGATGTACATAAATTATTGAGTGTGTGTCTTCACGCTCCTGTGCCTCCTCTCTTTTGGCAGCAACAAGAGAACATGTCCTGGAAGGTGAATGTCATTAATGATGGATGCCACCTTCTTGATGCACCATCTCTTAAACATGTCCTCAGTCGTGGAGAGGACTGTGTCCATGATGGAGCTGGCTGAGTTTATAAAGATTTCAGCCTCTTGCCATCCTGAATATTGTACCAGGATGTGATACAACTATTCAGAATGCTCTCCACCACACATCTATAGAAATTTGTAAGAGTCTTTGGTAATATAGCAAATCCCCTAATGAAGTAGAGCCATTGGCATCACTTCTTCATGATTGCATCAATGTGTTAGGTTCAAGGATAGATCCTCTGATCCTCTGAGATGCTGATGCCCAGGAAGTGGAAGCCCCTCACCCTTTCCTCCATTGACCCCTCTTCCAACTTCCCCACCCTGAAATCAAAGTTAGTTCCTTGGTCTCGCTGACGCTGAGCATGATTGTTGTTGCAACATCAATCGATCAGTCAATCTACCTCACTCCTACTTCCTTGTCACCATCTGAGATTTCACCAACAGCACTTACGTCGTCAGCTATAGACCTGTGTGGGTGGTATGTGAATCGCAGTGGGTCCAGCTCCCGGTTCAGGCTGATGTTAATTCTAGTCATAACCAGCTTCTCAAAGCACTTCATTATAGTAGAAATGAATGCCATTAGGCGATAGTCGTCGAGGCTGCTCACCCTGCTCTTCTTGCTGCCCTTTTAAAGCTTGCTGCTAACCTCAGACATGATCAGTGAGAGGCTAAGTATGTTCTGATTAAACCAGACAGTTAGTTGGTACAGACTTTCAGTACTCAGCCAGGTATAGCATCGTTTCTGTTCATTACTCTTGAAGCTTTCTGCATTATTTTGGAGAAGGGAACAACTCCATCCTCTTCCTGCACTCATGTCCGCTCTGCCACCGTGTGCATGACTGATCACACGGACAGCAGACCTCCAGATGAGATCTGCCACTTTCAGACTTCAGCTATAAAGGCAAATAATGGAGGCCAGTTCATAGTTCAAGAGTGACTCTCAACATTACATGCAATTAATTTGCAGAACTGGACAAAAAACCCACTTACTGTACATGCACAATTCCTTAAAAGGCAAACACACAGATAAATCACTCCCCACCAGTCAAAGGTCACCATACAAAGCCATCTTATATGAGGATGAATTTCAAGAATACTATTCCCAGCATAAATTGTTTCCAGAGTTTAGGTTTCTACATGTTATTCCAGAAGATTAAAAGTATCTTTTAAAAAATAATTTCAATTTATATCAGACCTTTAATGTACTAATACATCCCACATCACTTCAGAAGACTGTCATCAAACAAACACAAAGGCAACTGTAAGCCAAGCATAAACCTCCAATGATTGTGGTTATTAATTTTTCATGCTTCATACATTCTAATTCAAATAATTCTAGCTTGACATTATAGTTCAAAATACTAACAAGGAAAACATTAAGGAAGTGCTTTAGGGTAGTTTTGCTGTCCTATTATTTTTCTTCCCAAGGGTACATTCAGAAGCCAAGTTTAATAATACTTCTGGCAACATCAGTTTCTCAGATGAGGAAGGCTTCCATGAAATATAAGCTCCCATTTGTTCACAACAGATGTTTGGGATTTTAAATATGTTTAGGTAATAATTGAGGTGAGGATTGGCAGGGGACACAGAAAATCCAATATGACTATTGTTAACATTAAAATACGCAATATTTTTCACAAATTAAGCCTGAATAATAGCTATAAGAGCAAATGAAAAATATATGAATATTACAGCACCAGCCAATTTATAATGAATCAAGGCAGATGAAGCCTCACAACTATTAACAATATTAAATTACTGTTTCCATATTGTCATTATTTAAAGTAAGCAAAGAGAACACAGTCACACCAGAAAACAAAAATTAGTGGAAGGTGTGGCGCTGCTGACAGTCATTGACATAACACTAATATGTGCCTTTATAGTCGTAGTAGGGCAGTTTGCTGGTGTCTGTGACACTCTCAAATTCCCTGTGAACACTGGAATCCAGAGCTATGATGTCAGCAAGCTGACCTTGGATGTCAGAGGTTACCTTAGCATGCTTAGACGGGATGGCTGCTAGCTATATGACAATGCAAGCTGAACGCTCACTTATCAGAATCTGCTCCAAATTCTGTGTGCGCAAGAGTCAACATTGAACTGTCTGCCTCTTCATTGCTACAAAGGTGGGTGTCAAACTCACCTGCACCCACCTCCAGCAAATACCCAAATATCTTAGCAGGATTGCACCTGGATTCTAGACATGTGGATTGAAGAACTGGTATAGAGGACAGGGGTTCAGATTTGTGGATCTTTTGGATCTCTTCTGGGGAAGATACTGACCTATATAAACAGGGCTGGTTGCACAGCATCTGGAGAGGGGCCAATATCCTTGCAGGAAGATTTGCTAAGACTGTCGAAGAGGGTGTTAATTTGGCAGAGATTGGGAGCTGGAGGGATAGGTCAGAGGAGGAAGCAAATGGTGTACAGGTTGGTGCAACATGTAGACGGACCTTTGAGCAGAAATACAGTTAATTGGATTAGTTGAAATGCATCTATTTTAATGCTAGAACTATCAGTAACACTAGCGAGGAACTTAGAATATGGATCAGTACATAGAAATAAGACTTTGTGACCATTACAGAGACTTGGTTGTTAACAAGATAGGAATGGCTGCTGGATGTTCTGGGGTTTAGATGTTTCGACAGGTACAAAGAGGGAGGCAGCATTGCTAATCAGTTGCAGAAAGGGAGGACATTATAGAGGGATCATCTACAGAGTCAATGTGGGAGGAAGTCAGAAACAGAAAGGTACTCACTCTCTTGTGACTATTCTGTAAACACGCTCCCATCCCCAATTGCACAGAGACACTGAGCAGTAGATGGAGGCAGATTGTCACCTCCTTAGTGCAAAAGGGCAGAATTTGTTAGTTATTACCAGGAAGGACAGCTGGCTGTCTGATTAGTGGATAAGCCATACTGGATCTGGTACTAGGCAATAAACCTGCATAGGTGATAGATCTCTTGGTGGGTGAGCACTTCCCATGTAGTGACCACAACTTCCTGACAGGGATTGGATAACTTTGGACAGGGATAGGAGCAGATGGCATAGGGAAGTATTTAATTGAGGGAGGGCGAATTAGGATGCTACTAGGCAGGAACTTTGGAGCATAAATGAGGAATAGATGTTCTTAGGGACAACCACTTGCATGGATTTCTGAATAGGCTTGACCAATTGATGCAGGGAAAGAATGGTAAGATGAAGAAACCATGGTTGACAAGAGATGTGCAAAATCTAGTCAAGAGGAAGAGGGAAGCTTGCTTCAGGTTAGGATGCAAGGATCAGATAGGGTTCAAGATTTATAAGGTAGTCAGGAAGCTTAAGAAGGGATTTAGGAGTGTTAGAAGGAGTCAAGAAAAGAAATGGCAAGAAAGATGAAGGTAAACCGCAAGGCATTCTACACATGCAGTATATGCCAAACTGAAGAATGATTAGAGTGAGTATAGGACATGTCAGGGGTAAATAAAGAAACTTACTCCTGGAGTCAGAGGAGATAAGGGAGATCTTTAATGAATATTTTGCTTCAGTATTCACCAGTGAGAGGGGCCTTGACAAATGTAAGGACAGCATAAAACTGGCTACTATGCTGGAACATGTTGACATTAAGAAAGATAATATGCTGGAACTTTTGAAAAACATTAAAATAGATAAGTCCCTGGGGCCATATAGGATATACCCTAGGCTATTATTACCCTGGCCACAGGAGTTGGAGGATGGCAAACTATATTCCTTTGTTCAAGAAAGCATTTAGGGATAATCTTGGGAAATATAGACTAATGATTCTTATTCTTAGAGATAGGGCTTATGAGCATTTGGAGAAGCATAGTCTGATCAGGGATGGCAGAGATGGCTTTATGAGGAGTAGGCTGTGCCCCTTGAGCCTGATTGAATTCTTCGAGGAAGTGACAAAACATATTGTTGATGGTAATGCAGGGGATGTGGTGTATAAGTGGCATTGATAGAGTGGACAGCCTGAGTGCCTTGTTCCCAGGGCAAAAATGGCTATTACAAGAGAGCCTAATTTTAAAGCAATTGGAGGAAGATATAGGGGAATGTCAGAAGCAGGTTATCTTCACAGAGAGTGGTGGGTGTGTGGAACACACTGCCAGAGGTGACGGTAGAGGCAGATATATTCGGGACATTTAAGATAACAACATGGAGGTCCATACAAAATGGAGGTCTATGTGGGAAGAAAGGGTTACATTGATTTCAGAGTAGGTTAAGTGTTTGGCACGACATTGTGAGTTGGAGTGTCTGAACTGTGTTGTGCTGTTCCGTTTTCTATCTCACACAGGCCAGATAATGCCTCAGGTATATTGATGACATGCTTATTAAGCACATCTATAGGCCGCCCTTTGCATCATCTTCTGAGACCCCTGGAGCAGAGCCGGTGTGCAATCTTACCCACAGATAAATGGGCAAATGAACTATCCTTCCCCCGGTCTGGCTTCTGTCTGGTAACGTATCATAGGTTAATCCCATCTGTAAATCACATGAAGTGCAGAATTGGAATTGGTGACTGTCACTGTCAGATTTTATCCACATGAGTATAAAGTTTCACCTGCAGCTTTTCTAAGTGGCGTTGCTCCAGTCTCTGAAATGGAAAAGTGATAAGGGTGTGGGAAGGGTGGTGGATGTGTCTAGCCAGAAGAGCACACATAAGCTTTTCAAGGCAACAACAGATACTGGGATGAGAAGTGGAATATGAGAAGTTTTTTCTTACTCTTCATGTAATTATAAAACATATTTGAACTTTATTTGATATTCCATGGTAGAGCCTTTTCATGCCTGCAATTTGCTTTTCTAATTGCTTTTATAATGACATGCCTACTTTGCCTATACTCTTCTAGACTTTCTGCAACACTATACTCCTTGTGTCTAACAATAGTTTCGCTTTTATTTTGCTCTCTACACACCTTGTCATCTGTGGGATTGGTGGGGTGAGTAGGTGTGGGAGAGCAATGATGGGTAAGGATTGAGCAATTCCACATTTTTTTCTTTCAGGATATAAGTCATTCCTCAGGCCAATAAAATTTCCCTTCCACTAATTAGAAATCTTTACTCCTATTTGTCTTAATCCAAAAACAATACTAAATCTAACACGAAGGTGATTCATAAAGTCATTTCTCATTCATTCTTATTCCACCTTCATTTTCTAAAATAAATTCCAGAAATACCCTCACATTTTTCAGACTTTGGGTATGTGTTTGCCCATATGTGTATATGTATGTGGTCACTGGGATGCAGTTCACCTTCATGTATCTAATAAGATCACGAGATTTCATCTGACATTGTTCCTTAAGAAGGGATTCTCAATTCGGAGGGGATAATTCTCATCACCTGCCGGTCTGTTGGTCCAGACATTCAGTATGTTCTGGCCCCTAGCACACAAGACCAACATCCCGGTACATATACCATACACCAGGCCTTATTGCTTTCTTTCAGTGAATCACAGAGTTATCTTTTCCTCCCCGGCAAACTCTTTCTCCTTCATGAAGTTGGAGTAGATCTTGTTGTAGTCTGGCCATTGCAATATTATGTTTTTAGACCAAATGCCCTTCTTTGACTGCTGTTGTCAACTCTGTTTAGTTGAACCTGATCCTATTGGAAATCCTCCTAGCTCTTCCAAATGTCTTATAAACCAACGTCTCCATTTTTTGATGAGAACCTAATATTGGTACTTAAATAAATGTAGGAATATTTTAGTGCAACAAAAATAAATGGAATATAATTTCTAGATATCGGAGTTCTAACATGTGTCATGATCATTAGCTTGCCCAGTCCAGTCTTGTACAACACAATCCTCTTTGGGTAGAATGGAAATTATTCCATATAATGCCAATGAAACAGGTCTACACAATCCAGTTTCCACCTATTAGTGTTTTATTACATCTGAGCATTTTTATTACACATTTTAATTTGTATTAGACAATTCTGCTCCAGAGATTCTGAACTATCTGCCTTCTTCCTGGAACATAGCCTCCCCTCTGCCACAGTTGATGGAGCCATCACTCACTTCCTTCCATTTGCTGCACATTTGCTCTCATACCACAGATAGAACAACAATGGAGTTCCCTAGGACCACTTGGGTCTATTCTCCCTTTGGTCAGTTTTCTCAACCCTCTCCTCCCCCTCATCTGGATCCAGTACCACCAACCAGCCTCTTGTCCTATCCATAGAAGGGTCTCGGCCCGAAACGTCGACAGCGCTTCTCCCTATAGATGCTGCCTGAGCTGCTGTGTTCCACCAGCATTTTGTGTGTATTGCTTGAATTTCCAGCATCTGCAGATTTCCTCATGTTTGCATTGTTTAACAGGTTGCACCTGCCTGTTATCCCCCTCCCCATCTGGATCCACCTATCACCTACCAGCCTCTATCCCACCCCTCCCATGTACTGCCACATAAACAAAAACCTAAGAACTAGGAGCAGGAGTAGGCCATCTGGCCCATCGAGCCTGCTCCACCATTCAATAAGATCATGGCTGATCTCCACCTACCTGCCTTTCCCCATTATCATTAATTCCCCTACTATGCAAAAATCTATCCAACATCGTCTTAAATATATTTACTGAGATAGTCTCCACTGCTTCATTGGACAGAGAATTCCACAGATTTACTACTCTCTGGCAAAAGCAGTTCCTCCTCATCTCCATCCTAAATCTACTCCTCCCCCCCCAAATTCTGAGGCTATGTCTCTAGTTCCAGTTTCACCTACCAGTGGAAACAACTTTCCTACCTCTGTTTTATCTATCCCTTTCATAATTTTATATGTACTGGCAATCTGTCCTATTCACTGTCAGTTCTACTGCTTGGTCTCGCCCCGGAATATTCACATACACTTTTTACCTCCACAGATGTGGTTTAACCTGCTGAATTATTCCAAAATCCAGTTTATTTTTTTCTACATGATGTAGATGAGGGTGATGTCTGTCACACTGTCTGAAAATCTACAGCATAACCACAGTGGCTAACAGTGTGAGGACTGAGAAGCAGAGGCTGAGGGGATTTGTAACAGAGCAAATATTTCCTCTCAAAGCCCATCAACTCTCTTTTGATTCTTTACATTTAACAACATAAAGGGGTAATGTATAGTAATATGAAGAGGTGTACCACATATACTATGGATGGTTAAATGACTATAAGTTGCTAACTACAGTTTTGAAGCAATGATGGCCCAGATTGCTGATCAGTATTGTAGGAGCTTGCTATGCTATTGGACTACATTAGATACAGGCAATGTGTTGCAAGGTTTTCTGGAGGGTAAACACTGCCTCCAGGGAACAATTGAGGTGCTTTCACAACCACAGCTTATCAGGCTTGCCTGGCAGAATGCCAGAGATGACAAGGATCATAGGTGAGCCCAGCCACATGCTCCTGAAAAGGCAATCATCTCAGGATTTCTAAGTTTCCAAATGCTTATCTGCCTTCCCACCTTCCTTACCTAAATCTAGAAATCCTGCCTCATTGCACTATTGACTATTGCATATACTCAGAGTTTTTGACAATTTAATTTTGCATGCAACGGTGATCCAAGTGCATAATCCAAACCTAAGTATCTTCAGATCTTAAAACATTTTGAAAAGATAATGTAACTTCTTGTATCTCTTGTTTGTTGTGCAATAAAGTATCTACCTTTGCATCTCCATGATGAATACTTTGCTTCATTATCATCCATTGAGATTAAAAGCAAGCTAAAATAATAATGGCACTTTTCTATTTCTTTTTGCTTTCTTAATCCAATCTTCCTTTGGCTCTCCTATTTTTTTTCTTCTTCTTTACCTGGCTTTCATTGAATTTACACATTCCAGTTCTCCCTCCATTCTATTTTATTTCTTGTTTATTCTCAGTGCTGTCTATGAACAGAGGGAAGCAAGGAAAGTTCTACTATCATTATGCATTGTGTGATGCCCTGCAATAGTACATTTAAAACTTAATTGCATCAAATCCATTATATCATGACATTAATTTTACTAAAATTCAAAGATGTCTATTAAAGTTCTGGATGTAAGGACTTTGTTCATGAGTGAATGAGCATTCAGGAAAGAGAATTGAGGAATCTGGTAATCACATAATGGATGGAGTATGCAGTATGGGAAGGGATTGTTGAAATTTCTGCCATAGGTAATTTGATGGAAAGAGATAGCCAGCTGAGCTCATTCCTCATAATATTAAGGTCCTTATTATTTGATAGAAAGCAGTAGACATACTAATTTGTTACCTTCGTTAGTCTGACAAAGATATTTAATTGTTTTGCATCATTCAGAAAAAGAAAAGTTATTTGCATTTTTCTGTAATGAACAATTCAGGCATAACTGAAGTAGAACATACAACTCTGTCCAGTGATTAGCACAAAGTTTATGGAGCTTGGAAGTATATAGCACCCGCAATGTGCTGTATAAGAACAGGCTGAAATGCTCTTGGTTCAAACTTTTGCTTACATCGCTGGTTTTGTTTTAATAATTAACAAATAAGCAAGTCACCTTTGAAAATTAATTTCTATTTATTATTACTTTTCTTATGAGTAGGGGAGCTGATGAAAGCCTAAAAGTAGAAATTTTCAATTTAAAAGAAAATAATCGGAATCTTTGGTTTATTGTAACTGTCTCAAATGAAGTGAACTTTGTTGTTCTGCAGCAATAGCACAGTGCAAAATCTGCAGTGAAAAGGTTGAGCAGTCAAGTCACAACAGAGGCTCACCAATAACTTCACTCGATTAGGAGTTTGAGGAGATTTGGTATTTTACCAAAGACTCATAAATTTGTATAGATGTATGGTGGAGATCATTCTGACTGGTTGCATTACAGCCTAGCGTGGCATCTCCAATGCACAGGCTCGCAAGAGGCAAGATCACCCAACTCCATCATGGGCACAAACCCTCCCACCTCCATCATTAAGGACCCTCACTATTGAAGGCATGCCCTCTCCTCATTATCATAATCAGGAAGGATGTACGGGAACCTGAAAAACCCACTCGAAATGATTGAGTCAGCTTCTTCCCCTCTGACATCAGATTTCTGAACTCTCCACAAACCCATGAAAGCCAGCTTCTTGTTCTTTTCTACACTATTTATTTATTTTGCAATTTATAATAATTATATGTGTTGATTGTCAGGGTGATGTGATTAGAAAACTATACTGATTGTGTACATCAGTCTTAAAAATGGAAGAAAAAACATTTGCAGCTAGTAGTACAATAATATCTGAAGGATGAAATTCAAATGTAGTCCTTCTGTTGTATGGAAGATTTTAAATACATTTGTATTTGGGTTAAAGAATGAAGGTCAGATTGCTGCTTAATATTGAAAGTTACAGGAAAACCTGAATAGAACGCAGAAGATAAGATCAAATCACAGAGACCAACAGTGCATAACATGTAGGGCTCCAGCTACAGAAAAGAACATACAGTGGAGCATTATATGCTAGAGATCAAACAGAAGATTAAATATCACTTAACTTCAAACGAGACTAGCTATGAAAGCTTGTCAAAGCAAGCTGTGACTTCAAATAAGATTTTAGCAATTTTCAGAGTTTGACCAAATCAGTCAATATGTGGTTACATTTTAGATTTAAAGATTGGAGCATGAAGTAATTTAGAGCAATGGAATTTATAGAGTGGATATTATGTATTCATTAATAAACCCAATGTTGTTTGCTTCCAGTTGTTCCAGAAATGAAGAAAAATAACAGGACAGTGAAAATATTAGAACATACCATTTATAATTATGGCATTTTTCCCTCATCCAGTGGATTCCAGTCAACTGGGCCATCGGTTAATCGGGGCAGCAGTCTATTTGGAACAACTCTTAAAGAACAAAAACTCAGTGAGAAAATTACCAGTATTCCATTTGGGACACTGTGCTGCTTAATTAGGGCGGGAGACTATTCCCGAACAGGTTCTAAGTAATATCACTCATGCGCACTTGGGCGGCTGTTAGACGCTACAACATGCTTAGAGCAAACAATTTTTAATTAGGGTCAATTGCATGTGTTTGTGTACAAAAAAAGTAGGGATTTCTGTCACTGATGGTGAGAAATAAATAGTACGATAATTCAGAACTACCTTGCTCACTGCAGTCTTGGCGATGCCAGAAACGGCCAGGTATGAAAATGATATGATCTCACTGCTTCAACAAATTAAAAACTATGAAGAATTTGAAGGTATTTACAAATATTTTGAATGTCACAATGAAAATGAAGATTTTGAGGAAGCAATCACTGATAGCACTATACAAAGGCTGTCCATTATTGGCACATGGTATCTGCACTGATTTTGTTCTTTGCATACACTGGATGAACTACTCCATCAATAACTATTCGGAACTAATAGAGTTTTATAGTACCACAGTACTATTGCTAGAGTTCTAAGTTGTTCTGTATTTCATTTAAATGCATAATTTGTTTCTCATTCGGACTTTTTTGGCCTTTATAATTATTACCATGAAACTTTAGCTAATTGGGGCAGCCACTTAATTGGGCCAAAAAGTACTGGTCCCAACGTGTTCCAATTAACTGGAATTCACTGTATCTGGAAATTTTTAAATATTACATTCACAGTGCTTCCTTTGAGGCAAAACTTGATTGAAGTCCAAGCATATTTTCTCAATTAGCCATGTCCACAGATGTCTGGCATACATTTGTTAATTTCTATGTGAGTATATTAAGTAGAATGTGTATGCATGGTTCCAGGAATTTTTTTTTAAAATATGCAGATGGTCTCAAGAGCCAATCATATTCAACATCAACATGAAATTAATTTTAAATCATATGCTATTATGAATTATGTATTTTCATATTATTTATTCACTAATAAGAACACAGTTTCCTGACTAAGGGCCAAAGTGATCCTTGTCAGAAACTGGATACTTCATCCAGTGTCAACAGGAGACCTAAAGAAATGCATATATGCATAGAATGTACTATATATTCATCATTCCACATGCAAGCCCTTACATTGTAAAGCTAATTAGGAACTCCATATATGTCAGATTCCTCCTTAAACATAAAGCTGATTCAAAGTAGTTGGTCTCACATCGGGTGAATGTAAAAAGTTAAGGCACATGTCATCCTACTATCTCCTGATAACAAATACTCCAGTAAAGCATTACAGTATATTCACATTTGGGGGGAGCTTTAGACCATGGATTTACTTTCTTCATAAATCGGTTTTCATCAAAACATCCACTACCCACTCTACGCATTAGCACCACCAAATCAGTTCTTGAGTTATAGGGGTTAAATCTTTCCTAGAAGTAGATTACCTGCCCGTCAGGTTTTCCTTATTTCATTACAAAGCACAGAATTACAAAACTTCAAGAGTAATTTTAACCTATCTACACTCAATGGCCACTCTATTCGGTACACCTGTACACTGTTCGTTAGTGCAAATATTCATGGCATGTGTGATTAAAAGGCAGTAGCCTTGCTCAACAAGGATAACATATGTTCAGTAGCCACTTTATGAGGTACACCTGCTCATTAATGTAAATATCTAATCAGCCATATATGTGTCAGCAACTCAATGCATAACAGCACTCAGCTATGGTCAAGTTGTTCAATTATTGTTCAGGCCAAACATCGGATTAGGGAAGAAATGAGATCTAAGTGACCTTGACTATGGAATTAATGTTGGTGTCAGATGGGGTGGTTTGAGTATCTCAGAAACTGCTTATTGCCTGAGATTTCCATGCACAAAATCTCTCGAGTTTACAGGGAATGGTGTGAAAACCCATAAAACATTCATCCTGCAGCAGTTCTGTAGGCAAACAGAGTTTGTTAATGAGAGAGGTTAGAGGAGAATGATCAGACTGGTTCAAATTGAAAGGAAGGTGACAGTAACAGATAACCACACATTCCAACAGCAGTGTGCAAAAGAGCATTTCTGAAAGCATGAGCGACACACACAAAATGCTGGAGGAATTCAGCAGGCCAGGCAGCATCTATGGGAAAAAAAGTACAGTCGATGTTTCGGGCCAAAACCCTTCAGCAGGACTGGAGAAACAAAGCTGAAGAGTAAATTTGAAAGGTGGGGGAGGGTATGGATGGAAATCTGGGAATGGGAAGTGAAACTAAAATGGGTGGCTACTGGGAGATCCCACTTTTTCTGGTGGAAGGAGCATAGACGTTCGGTGAAGTGGTCTCCCAATCTACGTCGGGTCTCACCGACATACAGGAGGCCACAGAACTGCATTCTCATTATGATATGTCCATCCATGGCCTCCTCCACTGTTGTGATGAGGCCACACTTAGGCTGGAGGAACCTCCAACCTGATGGTATTAACATCAATTTCTCTAACTTCCGGTAATGCCTCCCACCCTCATCCCCTCCTTCACCATTTCCCATCCCTTTTTCCCCTCCCTCACCTTATCTCCTTAGCCATCCATTGCCTCCCTCTGATGCTCCTCCCCCACCCCTTTTATCTTTCTTCCATGGCCTTCTGTCTCCTTCACCAATTGACTTCCCAGCTCTTTACTTCACTCCCTTCCGCCTCCAAGTTTTACCTCTCACCTGGTGTTTCTCTCTCTCTCCTCCCCCCACCTTTTAGATCTACTCCTTGGCTTTTTTTCTCCAGTACTGCCAAAGGGTTTTGGCCTGAAACGTCGACTGTACTTTTTTCCATAGATGCTGCCTGGCCTGCTGAGTTCCTCCAGTATTGTGTGTGTGTGGTTTGGATTTGCAGCATCTGCAGATTTTCTCTTGCTTGTGATTTCTGAAAGCACACCATGTCAAACCTTGAAGAGGACAGGCTACAGCAGCAGAAGACTACAGACATACACACAGTGGTTACTTCATTACATACAGGAGGTACCAAATAAAGAGGCCACTGAGTGTAGAATGACCTGCTGCATGTTGCATACTTCTTTCACAATAACAGAAGGGATGTCAACCTACATAATGCACAATCACCTAGAAATTATGCAGCGGTAAGTCCCACAGTAGATTCATGAGCCACTTAGTCACACCATAACAGTTTTCCAGGCCCTCCTCATGACTTTTTCCTCTTTCCTTTCCAAGGCAGATTTCAACCAAGGCTTGAGAGTTCTGCTTATCCATTTGATGCACATGTGCTTTATTCTGCTCTCTTTCTAGGGCTGTTTGGAAGAGGATTGAACTCTGCGGTGAATATTATCACTGACAGGGTGCACGCCATCTTGGTTGAGAGTATTCTGCCGGATGTGGACAGGAAGTACCTGCAGACCAAACTCCAATCTCCGACTACCAGGTGCCTGCAGTGAAGCTTGATTTTCGATGTCTGACTCAATGCTGAGAAACTACGCCAAAGCTCATTCCATTCAAACTGGAAATGATCCTGTTAAAGAGGATTTTTTTTGCTATCAAGATCCATGTGAAAAAATTAGTTATTTATTCTTCTTTAATCAAGCTTACTGGCAACACAGGGAATGCAAGTTTAGAGAAAAAGTGAGGATGAGTGTGTACCAGCTGAGCAAACACAATGGCAACATATTACTTCTGTTCATTTCTGTGACTTATTACCAAATATATTTAAGATATACTCCCATTTGCTACTTTGCTGGGATCATGAGGCCTTGAAGGAAATTGCTAAAATGAAACAATTAAAGGAAACAATTAATAATTCACTCTTATTATATAATTACTTGTTTTGTGGATGTTTTTATTTCATATGAAACCTTGACTTGTATTGTATCTGTCAGCAGGAAGGAACACCAGGAAATGAATTTTGCTCTAAACCTTGCTGCTTGACCTACATTTTAAAAGAGAGAAGTAAACGTTAGAAAATCCTGCAGCCTGGAGGCCTTCAGGATCCAGTTCTACTTCAGAGGGAGGCGAAGAGTGTGGACGGTGATGAGAAGGCTACCTGCCTAGAGGAAACATCGCTTCCTTGTGAAGCACAGAGGAATACAACAACTTCCCTGCTTTCGTAAAGAGGAATAGCTTTCTCCTCTGCATTAAGAAAGGGCTCCTGTTTGCAGATTTATGTTAGTCAGGTCACAACCCCGCCTAGACCAGGGATAAAAATGCAACACATGTAAAGGTGGGTAAGTGCAGTCTGATTGTATCAGGCATGATTTCACTGAATGGCCTCAGGGGCTCAATGTCCCATGTTCCCATGCAGTGGATTCCAATAGGTTACGATGAGCCACTGGGGATTTGTAAAGGAAAAGGATCCAACAGGATTTAGAAGGCATCATCAAATCTTGCTCTGTGAAGCACCTTAAAAATTGGGAAATTTTGGTACCTGGGAAACTTCAGTAATTTTAATTGCTTAGTTTCCATTAAACGCTCCTTTAATAGAATTCTTGCTTTTAAGTAACCATTTTAAACTGTTTTGGGGAAACTTTCAATAACATTTATACCTAAGTATTCTGCAGAATTTTCTAAATAGTGATCTGTGGATCAACTGAAATAGAAGAAAAACAGACCAAAAAATTTGCTTAACAAATGTTTCCTTAAAAAAAGTGTACAAGATGTTTGACAGTTATGATTACAGATAATTTAAAACTTAAATGTTAATGTTAATCACAAAATATTGATGTGGGGATATAAAAGACCGCAGATGCTGAAACCTGGAGCAACACACAAAGATACTGGAGGAATTCAGCTGGTCAGGCAGCATCTATGCAGGCAAATGGATTGTCAATGTTTAGGGTCAAGACCCTTCACCTGGACTGAAAGGAGGAAGGGAAATAGCCAGAATAAAATGGTGAAGGGAAGGATGGAGCAAGGGCTGTAGGTAGCAGGTGGGTCAGCTGGAGCTGATGAAAAATGAGGCAGAGTGGAAATGATGTCAGAAACTGGGAAGCAATAGGTGGAAATAAGAAAAAGATGAAGCTAGTAGAATCTTATAGGAGAGAAAGAGGGAGCATGGAATAACGTGAAGGAGGTGACAAGGGGAACCAGTGTGACAAATGGTTGTGTGATGGGGAGATGGAGATATAGTTGGAGAATCATAAAGCACAGAAGCAGGCTCTTCTGTCCAACTTCTCTAGGCCCACTAAGATGCCCCATCCAAGCTAGAGCCATCTTCCAACATTTAGCCCATAACCTTCTAACCTTTCCAATCCACATAGCTGTCCAACTAAATTTCCTCTGCAAATTCATTCCACATAGGTACCACCCCTTGTGTAAAAAAAGCTGACCCTCAAGTTCTTCTCAAATTTTTCTCCTCTCACCTTGAACCTGTGCGCTCAAGTTCCTGATTCCCCAATTCTGGGAAAAAGACAAAGTCTATCTACATCTCCATAAGATCACCCATCAGTCTCCTACACTCTAAGGAATAAATGTCCCAGCCATTCAGCCTTTTCCTATAATACAGTCCCATGAGCCCTGACAGCATCCCTGTGAATCTTTTCTGCCATATTCCCAGTTTTATATCATCTTTCCTGTAGCAGAGTGACCAAAATTGAATAGAATACTCCAAATGTGGCTTCAGCATTCAGTACAACTGTATCATGATCTCCCAGATTTTATACTAACTTGTGAAGGCCAGCATTCTTCACCACCCTGTCTACCTGCAACTATACTTTCAGTGAACCATGTACTTGTACCCCAGGCCCCTCTGTACTCCAACACTCTCCAAGGTCCTACCATTCACTGTAAAAGTTCTGGCTGGATTTGATTTTCCAAAACACAACATCTTGCCCATATCCAATTGCCATTCCTCAGCCAAGATACTCAGGTGATAAAGATCCCCCCCCCCCCCCATAATTTTTAATAACCTTCTTCATTGTCCACTATAACTACTATCTGCAAACTTACTTACCATGCACTGTACATTCCTATCCAAGCTGTTGATATAGATGACAAACAACAATGGGTTTAGCACCAACTGCTGAAAGGCACATGTTTGCTGTTGTTACTTCTCACTGTTGTTGCTGTTGCTGCTTGTTGTATGTTGAATGCTTATTCCACCGCTCGTCATGGGCTTCCAGTGAGAGAAACAACCTTCTACCATCTCCCTTTTTTTTTTACAATCAAACCAATTATGTATCCAATCAGTCTGCTCACAATGGATTCCATATGATGTAATTTTACAGAGAAGCTATTACACAAGCATGGCAGTGGACACACCCAAGTGCAGAACACAGACACAGAGGCAGTGTCAGGAGGCATTATTGACATAGCAAGCGTGGAATCAGTATCCAGAGGCAATGCTAGACTTAGAACTGGCAGTCCTAATAACCATGAAACAGGGTTACTCACACCAGAGTCAACCAATGAACTGGCAGCTCCTTGTTGTGATCACAGGGTCTTTATCCTGCATTTTCTGATGGAAAGCAGGTGTGAGTAGTTAGTGGAACCTGGGAATGATTGGAAACTAAACGAGGGGATTGAGGCCCAATTCCTGAGGTAAATAGCAAGGTGGGGGATTGCCAACAAGGACCATTTTCAGAAGCCTATCATGTTGAACATTATTAAAGACTTTACTGAAGTCCATGTAACCATATACAGTGTACTGCCCAGACCACATTAACATCTTTGGTCATATCATCAAAAAACTCTATCAAGTTTATAAGCCGTGATCTCCCATGCACAGAGCTATGTTTTTTCCTACCCCTAATCAATCCATCTTTCCAGATGTACATTTATCTTACTGCTCAGAACTCTCTCCAGCAAACAACCTACCACTGGTGCTAGATTTACTGGTCTATAGTTCCCAGATTTCTCCTACCACCCCCTCCCATGGCTAATGATGATGCAACTACTTCAGCCAGGACTCCGGAGTTTCTTCTCAAGCCACCCACGGTGTTTTTGGATATGCCTGGTCAGGCTCTGGAAATCTATTTATGTTCATGCCTTTTAAGACACAAAAATCCTCCTCTACTGTAATGCAGACTATCCTCTAGACCTCCCTATTTAATTCTTCTTGTTTTGAAGTCTTCATATTGTTTTCAATGTCTTTGAGAGGCCCCATTCTCTCACTAGTTACTTATTTTCCATTCATAGATAGATAGATAGATAGATAGATAGATAGATAGATAGATAGATAGATAGATAGATAGATACTTTATTCATCCCCATGGGGAAATTCAACTTTTTTTCCAATGTCCCATACACTTGTTGTAGCAAAACTAATTACATACAATACTTAACTCAGTAAAAAAAATATGATATGCATCTAAATCACCGTCTCAAAAAGCATTAATAATAGCTTTTAAAAAGTTCTTAAGTCCTGGCGGTAGAATTGTAAAGCCTAATGGCATTGGGGAGTATTGACCTCTTCATCCTGTCTGAGGAGCATTGCATCGATAGTAACCTGTCACTGAAACTGCTTCTCTGTCTCTGGATGGTGCTATGTAGAGGATGTTCAGAGTTATCCATAATTGACCGTAGCCTACTCAGCGCCCTCTTGATACTTGATACTTGATACATGAAACCTCTTGATACTTCCCTTAACTTTCTCAGTCAAAATTATTTCATGCCTCCTTTTTGCACTCTCGATTTCCTACTTGAGTACACTTCTGCATCCTTTACTCTCCTCCAGAGTTTTGTTTGATTCCATCTGCCTGTACCTGACCCATGCTTCCTCCTTTTTCCTAGCCAGGGTCACAATATCTGTCATCAAACAGGGTTCCCCAGTTGATACTAGACTTGACCTGCACTCTAACAGACCATGAGCTCTCAGTATCTCACTTTTAAAAGCCACCCACTTTGTGGTCTGTTTACCCTAACCCTAACCTAGCTCTAGCCCAAACACAAACAATCTACTGCAATCAACTTTTGCAAAGTCTCATACCATCACAATTTGCATTGCCCCTATTCAGAACTTGAAAATGTGGACCGGTTTTGTCCCTTTCCATAGCCAATTTAAAACTAATAGAACTAAGGGCACTGGTCCCAAAGATTGCCTCAGTCATTTGCCCCACCCTATTATGACAGAGTGTCCAGCTTTGCTAACTTTGTGCTTTGCCACAAAAGGCCCTCTATATGTTGCCCAGAAGAACGTCACTGAATGCAGTTGACAAATTCCACCCCATCTAAGCTCTTAATTGTATGGCAGTCCCAATGTATGCACAAAAATTTAAAATCCCTGACTATGACAACCCTATTATTCTTTCAACTCCACACCATTTCCCTTCGGCTTGTTCCTGTTAGGAGGCCTAAAGAGTAATCCCAAAATTATAATCATTCCCCACCCCTCCCCCTTTCTTTAGGCGCATGGTAGCATAGCGGTTAGCGCGATGCTATTACAGCTCGGGGCACTGGAGTTCAGAGTTCAATCCAGCACCGTCTGTAAGGAGTTTGAATCTTCTCCCCATAACCGCATTAGTTAACTGCAGGGACTCAGGTGTCTCTCACAGTCCAAGTATGTACCAGCCAATAGGTTAATTGGTCATTGTCTTGTGATTAGACAAGGGTTAAAGAGGTGGGTTGCTGGGCAGCACGGCTCGTAGGGATGGAAGGGCTTGCTATACAGTGTATCTCTAAGTAAAATAAATTGTATTAACTACCTGGTTAGCACAATGATATTGCAGTCCAGGGAGTTCTGGAGTTCGGAGTTCAATCCCAGCGTCCTCAGTAAGGAGTCTCTGTACGTCCTCCCCATGGAATGTATAGGTTTTCTCCCAGTGATCTGGTTTCCGCCCACAATCCAAAGACATAGCAGCTAGGTTAATTGGCCATTGTAAATTGTCCCGTGATTAGATTAGGGTTAAGTGGGTTTGTCAGGGGCTGCTGGGGCAGCGTGACTCGAAGACCCAGAAGGACTCACTCCATGCTCTATCTCTAAATAAATGAATACATTTCTGAGCATGCCCCTAAAACCTTACAGAATTATCCTTCAGTGATTTCATCTCTGACTGCTGCTGTGTCATTCCCCTTAATCAAAAATCTTTCCTCTGCCTTTGTCTTCCTTTAAGCTCCTGTATCTCGAACATTTGAGGATATTGATAGGCCCTTGCTTGGTAAGGGGGTTAAGAGTTATGGGGAGAAGGTAAAGGAATGGGGTTGAAAAATTATTAGCCACAATTGAATGGCAGAGAGGACTCAGTAGGCCAAATGGCTTAATTCTGCTCCTCTACATTATGGTATTGTTGAGGAGTCTGCAGTGGTGTAGTAGTTAGCGTATCATTATTCCAGCGCCATCAACCTGGATTCAATTCCACCACTGTCTGCAAAGGATTTGTACGTTCTCCTCGGGACCATGTGGATTTCCACCGGGTGCTCCAGTTTCCTCTCAAATTTCAAAGACATACAGATTTGTAGGTCTCATGAGTGTAATTGGGTGACACAGTCTTACTGTGAAGGAAGGGCCTGTGACCGTTCTGTATCTATAATAAATAAATTTAAGTACTGTGTTGTGTTTTTCATTCGCAATGTGTATTTTGACCCTAAGCAAAAGACAAGTCTAAAATGAACAACAACACCCAAGCCCCCAATGCAATGGGTGGGCCATGTTGACTTTTGAGATGCTTCATCTGCTCCACAGTCAGATTGCATGGAAACCCTTTGGTACATATACAGTTTGAAATCCAGTAAGGGAGAAACTCTTCAATGATCTCCTTTAGAAGTCTTGGTGGTGACTAAGCGTGGACTGAGAAAACATTGTTCTCTATGGTGTTGTAACAGATAAAGTTTCCTACGAATCAGCTGCATGTAATATGATAACTGATCAGGTCAATGCAATCATTCATTACCTTGAAAAAGAAAATGAAGAGGAAATGCAATTTGTTTAGTTTTATTTATTAAGAGATACAACACGGTTACAAATCCTTCCGGCCCAATGAGTCTGTGCCACCCATGTATACCCACATGACCAACTAAACTACTAACCCGCATATCTTTGGAATTTGGGAGAAAACTGGAGAACTGAGTGGAAATCCATGCAGTCACAGGGAGAATGTGACAGCAGCATAATTCAACTCGGGTCGCTGGTCACTGTAATAGCATTAGGTGAACTTCTACACTACTGCTACGCCCTTAACAATACCATAAGACCATGAAGTATAGGAGTAGAATTCAGCCATTGGGAAAAAGATGAGAAGAGCACATTGTTCACCTTGAATCATATTTTTTACGGGGACTATCAAGCATAAAGAATGCTGGGATACTTATGGATGATTATCAAGAAGCTACTTTAAACAATGATCACAATCTTCTATTTTATACAGGTGTGTCTGAATATCATGGCATACCATTGTTGAAGGTTGAGTGGCTGTAAACATTCAATAAAGTGTTCAAGACAATGTTTTTCTTTGTTGCGCGGAATGCCTCAGAAAGCTCACATGGGCCCAAGGATTAACCATTGAGTCTGGAAAGACCAGCCAATGTTTCCTCCCCATCAATTGGTATGTGAAACATGGAACACACTGCAATAGAAGTACGGTGACTACTTTATTGAAAACAGATATTGAAATTGTCTTGATGCAGGGTCTTGAACTGAAGCATTGACCATTCCCTTGCTTCCACGCCAAGCAGCATCTATGGAAGAGAGTAAACAGTCAGCGTTTCTGGCCTGATGAAGGGTCTCGGCCAAAAACGCTGAATGTTTTTTTTCATTTCCATAGATGCTACCTGGTCTGCTGAGTTTCTCCAGCATTTTCTGTGTGTTGCCAAGGAGTTGAATTATCCAGTCAGGCAACTACTTCAAGCTGAGCAGCAGAAACATATTCAATCAGAATTATTTGATTAATAAACCAATGGGGCAGAAATGTGGTAAAAAATATCAAAATATATGCTGATACAGGCAATCTAAAATAAAGACTGAAAATACTTCATTTAGTTGTTCAGGCAGATCTGTGGAGAGAGAAACAGAATGAATGTCTCGGGCTGGTGAATTCTCTTTGGAACAATAAATCTCAGTGTCTGAGTTATCTGCAGTTCCTTTGTCACAACAAATACTTTAATTGCAGCAATGCAAGGTTTAGAGAGGGAAGTTTCATGATCAACCATCTCAGAATTTAAAAAATAGCAGTTTCCGGCCATAATATTATTAAAATATTTGGTCCTAGTGTAAAAGATACATATTTTCCTAAATATACTTATGCAATAAAAGTCCACCCATAATAGACTGGGCACAATTTATTTCGATGGAGTTAGACTCTGAAAGAAGGAAAGAGAGAATCTACTGTGGAAGACACCATCTGGACAAACATCTTTAATTCTGCATGCCAAACGTTCTGAAGAGATTTACTAGTATTGAAGTAAAGACCTCAGATTTATTGGAATCATACAAGGGTTTAAAGGGATTATATTACCAGTGCAGTTTACGTAATCTTTGCCATACTCTCCCTTGTGTTTAGAAGGTTAAGAGGTAAACTAATTGTTTAAAATGATAAATGGATTTGACAACAAAAATAAACTGCTGGAGAAACTCGACTAAGTTAAGCATCAATACGAGAAAGTCTGCAGATGCTGGAAATCCAAAGCAACACACACAAAATGCTGGAGGAACTCAGCGGGCCAGGCAGCATCTATGGAAAAGAGTGAACAGTCGACATTCAAGTCCTTGCTAGGTTACGAATGACTGTTTCAGGGACGCCCTGTACGTAACACACAAACCAGCATTTGTGGCAGATAGGGATGGATTTGCTGACCGCTGCAGAACTGTAAGAGTCTTCTTCCCTGCCCCTCCTCCATCTGGTTCCCTCTCTGCCGCTGAGCCACCAAAGCTGGGCACACTGAGCTGGTAGCTGTTCTACCCCGCCTGCTCATTCTGCTCTGGTCCCCTCCCATCATTTCCAACATGCAGACAGTTCGGATTATGAACAGTTCTCAGGAACCCTATCAAAACCTGGGCATGCCTGTGTTATAACTATCAATAGAAAAACAGATATTGATGTAACATATTTTAGAATTGCCTGATATTTTTCTTATCAGATGAATTTACACTTTCCAGCCTACAAAATATCTGATTGGCCAACAAGAGTGGAGGCAGGCGCTGATTGGAGGACATCCATCTGAGCAAAATAAGAACAGAGTCAGTCACAAATGCCCATTGCTTTTGTTTCTACCTGTGCCTATCAATCTTTAATTCCAGGAGATTCCATCAGGATTATCTGGGATAGATGGTGACCAATATCATAAGAACTTCTTATACCTGCCCTCAGCATCCATTGGGAAATCAAATATCTCATAAACCAGGCATGCTGAGTATTCTATTTAAGTGTGGAGCTTCATATAATTTCAACTATATTATCAGAGCTTTAGAGAACATGATTTATATAACATTTAACAATGTTCTGAGTCTAAGATGTACTTATTTATTTAAGTGCAATTGACTGAGTTAGTTCCTGACCTTCACATGCATTGACACTATATTAAGATGCATCTAGAATGAATTGTTTCATATCGACCAACAATAGGTAAGAATTCACAGAAAGACTAGCAAACTAAAACACACAGGCAGATGTAACAGAAGTCCTTGTAATTCATTTAATGAATGATTGGAATGATAACAAGGCGGCATTATAATCAGGATATTGAAAAGATAACATAAAATCAAGATTAGATCATAATCAACACACAATGTCATACATAGATCAACAGATATTAGAAATTAATGTGCGAGCATGAAATCTTGGCAACCCTTTGTAGTCAGTCAGATCACCACCAGTGAAGAGTATTTCAGACTTGTTCTGCCTATTAATAACATGAGGATTTGCTCAGCCTGACAGTGATGGGGGCAACTTAGAACTTGGAGACACTTTAAAAATAGAGATTTGCACATTTCAAACAAGGGCAAAAGAAATCTATCAACATGGCTTCTCAAAGATGATGGAGGCTTGAGTATTTTTAAGGCAGAGGCTTGAGGAACTGCAACCTCAGAATCAGAATCAGGTTTATTATGGCCCATATGTGTCATGAAATTTATTGTTGTGAGGCTGCAAGATTAAATAATTACAAATAGATAGATGGATAGTGTGAAAGAGACCTAATCCTGCTCTTAATTTGTATATTCACATGATAGTTTGCAAGGCCATGATTCTGAACAGGGTTCATTGTTCATTGTGGGATTGACTTTCCTACTCTTACAAGGTCTAAGCAATACTGATGGTGGACGTTCTAATGGGAGGAGTCTTGAGATGCGCAAGGCTGTTGATACTTGGGTAACCGAGCTTGTGAATTCCTTTCAGTTCCTGCACCTTGGGTTCAGTAAGAACAAAGTAAGTTAGCCAGTTTCCTGCCTCCACAGCAGTCAAGGATTTGGCAAAGGAACAGATATGTTGCCATCTCGAAGAGACGCACATATTAATGCTCCTCCCATGGCATTTCCACCACATGTCTGGGTCTCTCATGTTCATTAATCAAACTGAAGTGACTCATTGAAAACCTGATTATCTGGTCCACCTATACCTACTATCATCTTCAACATGAAGCTCTATCAGCTTCAGCCAAAATCTGTTCTGCATTAGCAGATGCAAGTTCTTTCCCTGCTGTGCATTCAGTTGCAAAGCTCTGCAAGTGGCCAAGTTGCCAGATGTTGATATTCAATTAAACGTATGGCGTAGATGACAGACATCCTTAGCTTACAGCCAATGCACATGTGCGGACCATCCAGTTCAGCAGCCAGCCATGTGTGTCATCGTGCAAATTTTCCTTTTATATCTGGAGTGTCATGTCCACAACCCAATCCTGCTCAGCAGACCCTGGAGAGGACTGTGCTATTTGGTGCTCCCTGTAATGTGCTGACCAGAAGCGGACTCTAATGGCCATACCTTTTTGTGCATAGTTTTAGCATGAACTCTCTTGCTCTAAGTTACTACACCACATCATTTTTAATGTACTTAATACATTCATTCATGGAATGGGACTGCCGCTGGAAATAAATTGCATTGCGTTCACAATTCCAACTGCCCCTTAATTTGAGGGTTTGGTTAAGTTTTAACTACATTTGTGGGCCTGAAGCCACTTGTAGGCTACAATGGCACATATCCTTCTTTCAAGAGTGCAGACCCAGAAGAGTTTTTGCCACAATCCAGTTGTTTTGTGATTACCATTTCTGATTCATGCATTTATTTCATGTTTACATCATTGTTAGAGTTTAAATTCTTCAGCTGTCATACTAAGGTTCTATGTCTGGATCAATAGCTCAGCCTTCTGGTCATTACGGTTAAATAACTACACACACTAAGTAATGCACTTAATTAATCCATCACTTGCGCTATCTTCAAAGATCTGTTGAAGTGCACAACAAAATCCCCCCCCCCACCCACACACAGTATTGACCATCTATTATTTATCTCTTGTTTTGATTGTCCTCCCTGAATGTATTAAAGTCTTCGAGGCCCTTGAACCCTCTGCCTCTGCACCCAGCATCACTGTATTCCTGAATTAATCACTTTCTTTTATTATCTCACATTGTCATCAACTCCTTCCAGATTCTACAGTTCACCTACATACTCAGGGCAATTAGTCGCGGTCAGCTAACATGCCAAGCTACTTACTTACCTTTTGAGGTGCGGGAGGAAATCACAGCAGTGGAGCGTGAAGTAAAATTTGCAGACTCCAGGTCAACAGCAGCTGGGATCAGTGCTGAACATGGGACCCTGAGGCTGTGAGGCAGCAGTTCTACTAATTGTGCCAATATGCCTCCTACTTCTCAGGACTGAATTCTCTTTGCCACTTTTACGCTCACCTAACCAGACTATTGATATTTTTCTGCAGTTTGCAACATTCCTTTTCACCATCAACACAACCACAAAGACAAGCAACATGTAGACTGTTGTGCATTTGCCACAGTGGATTCCTAAACTTAGGTGTACCTGGAAATAGTTCAGAAGTAATTAGGTGCAGCTACATGCAAACATGGGGAACTGTAAGCTGTTTATTCACGGCCCTTCTCAGAAAGTGCATATGTGCACAATAATGCACCCATGATCTCATACACTATACAGTAAAGCCACACTAATTTATGTGCATTACACAGCCATCCTGCTAAGGTAAACACTGGCTATTACTTTGGGCAAGCGGTCCCAAATCTTTCTCGAGTCCTGAGTGAAGGAGGTAGAGTGCACAGCTTCTCCTAGGTCTTAATTCCATCATTTTGTGCTCTGGCTTCTCCTGCAGAGAAAAAAATAAGAGTTAATGACCATAAATACAAGAGATTCTTCAGATGCTGGAAATCCAGAGCAATACACACAAAATGCTGGAAGAACTCAGCAAGTCCAGCAGCATCAATAGACAGGAAAAACAACTGATGTTTCAGGCTAAGATCCTTCATCAAGACTCAATTACTTTCAAGCAATTGAATGCAAATGTATCAGACTTGTGTATGTAGCATGTGTGACGTGAGGTGAAGAAAAAGTAAAATAAAATAAGGAAGGAGAGGCCAGCTTATGGTAAAGTATGAGTAATCATAGAATCTTAATGTACTGCAAAGTAAAAGGCCCTTTGGCCCATCACATCCATGCTAACCTTTTCGTCCATCTACACTAATTCCCTTTGCCTACATTAGTATTTAATCCATCAGGCAAGAGGTGCAGGAACCCAAATACCCACAGCACAAGGTTCAACAACAGCTTCTTCCTCACTGCAATCAGGTTATTGAACCAGCCTTGAAAACCCAAACACTACCTCAGACTAAATTTCTTTCACTTTCTCTCAATTTGTGCTGATGTTGTTGTTATGTGCATTTTGTTGTTTACTTTCATGCATGTGTAAGTATAATTTATGTTAATGTAGGTTTGTTATGTATTTCACTGCCACCACAAAGATACTTTTCCATAGTACTTATATCTTGTGCTTGCATGCCAATAACAATAGACTTGACCTTCTTTGTCCTGTCTGCTTAAGCTTCTGTCTAAATGTCTTGTTAATGTATTTGACTAATTGCACAACTTCTCTGATGGTGCCGGTGAACTACAGCGACATTCTGCAGGCTACGTGCAGTACTTCTACATACACCTCATTTGAATTACTCTCGCTACAATCTGCAGCATGTAATTTCCCATTAAAACTGTTCTTTTAAACTGACTTAATGAACTACAGATTTCATGATCTTCTGAAGGACTTGGCGGACTGAACTTTCAAGAAAGCAAGTACGGAACCTTTAAGCAGGCAAAGGTACATCACCGTGCCCGAAAGTGGGGCAGGAATGGGGGAGGGGACTCCAAGCTAGGCTGAAACACTAAAGAATAAAACCCCTTCTACCCAGCATCTTGTTAACAAATGTGCAGTCACTGGAGAACAAAACTGAGGACCTGACGGCAGGATTGCTGTACTGAAGAGAAATATGAAGTTGCTGTTTTCTGTATATTAACAAGTCATGGGTTACTCCCACCATGTCAGACAAAGTGATCAGACCCGAAGGCTTCTCAACACACAGGATGGAGCAAACTGCTGATTCAGAAAAGGAAAAAAGGTAGAGGTGTATATTTCATGAGAAACTCTGTGATGCTTCTATCTGGCAGCTTTGTCAAACTGATGTTCTGCCGATCTCGAACACCTAACAGTTAAATGCCACCCATTCTACTTACTAAGGAAGTTCTCCTCCATACTCCATTACTATCAGCGTATAACCTGCAGCACCAGAGGTCCCAACACACTAGACCACTGTTATATTAAGATAAGGAATGCCTACCATTCCATGCCCAAACCGCATCTGAGGAAAGCTCCTGACTGCATACAGGCAGAGGCTAAAGAGAAAAGCTCCAGAGAGAAGGACAACAAGAGGTGGTTGCAGGAGGCAGGGGAGCGGTTATGGGATTGCTTTGAGTCGGTGGACTGAGCTGTATTCAAGCACTCATCTGTGGATCTGGATGAAAACACTATGATTGTCGCGGACTTCATAAAAACAGTTGTGGATGAGTGTGTCCCCACAAAATCATTCAGAGTCTTCCCCAGTCAGAAGCCCTGAACAAACCATGAGATCCGCAGTCTGCTGAGGGGCAGATCTGAGGCACTCAAGTCTGGCGACCAAGAAAGTTACAAGAGGTCCAGGTACGATCTCCAGAAAGCCAACTTATGGATGAAACAGCAATTCCGGACTAAACTTGAATGCTCGACAGTTGTGTTAAGTACTTGAATGCAATCACCTCTTATAAAATTAAATCAAGTGACATGGGCGACAACAAGGCTTCACCTTCAGATGAGCTCAATACCTTCTGTGATCACTTTGACCATCAAAACATGGAGGAACCATCAGGACCTTCCACAGCCCTCTATGATCCTGTGTATCAGAGATTAGAAAGTTTCTATCGATGGAGTGACTGGTTACATCACTGCATGGCACGGAGGCTCCAATGAAGCTGCAGAGGGTTGGAGACTCAGCCAGTTCCATTATGGGCACGAGCAGCCCTACCATTAAGGAAGACTTCAAAAGGCGGTGCCTCAAGAAGGCAGCATTCATCACTAAAAACCTTGGCCACCCAGGACATGCGCTCTTCTCATTACTACCATCAGAGAGGAGGTACAGGAGCCCGAGGACACACAGTCGGTGTTTTAGGAACAGTGTCTTTCCCTCCGCCATGGATTTCTGAACTGTCCATGAACCCATGGGCACTTGGGTTCTTTCCTCTTTCTTGCATTGCTTAATTATTTGTATATATTTTATTGCTATTTATAGTAATTTTATGTATTGTACTATATTGCTGCTCCAAAACAACAAATCTCACTTCATAGTAAATAAATTTCACTTCATAGATAATAAATTGGATTCTGCTTCTGATTTCATGATCAGGATTCTTGGAATCAGGATCCTGCAAACTCATGGTAACAGCCAATTTGCTGTTGTTAAGATAACCGGGCCTCTATGAATTGATATTTTGATTCGCTGTTTCAAACATTATCGATATGACTTTAAAGAGCTATTTGTCACTTTAAATCATCAATAACGTTTTCTCCTTCTGTTCCAAAGATGGTGGTCTTTACTCAAACTTGGTAGCATTCCATATAGGGGTGCCACGGTAGCACAGCAGTTAGCATACACAACTACAGTGCCAATGACCGGGATTCAATTCCACTCAACCTGTAAGGAGTTTTTAAGTTCTCCCCATGACTGCATCAGTTTCCTCTGGGTGCTCTGGTTTCTTTTCACAGTCCAAAGATGTATGGGCTAGTGGGTTAATTGGCCACATGGATGTAATTGGGTAGTGTAAGATTGTTAAGTAGGAAGGACTTGTTACCATGCTCGATATCTAAATGTAAACAAGTAGACAACAATGATTTGAATAGTTTGAAGGGCTTAATAGTGCTTCTCTTTTCCTAGATAGGTATATATCTTGATAGATAGATAGATAGATAAATGAATGTGTTCTAAGTTCTGTTTAATGTTATGTGTTCATATGTATAATTACTGATGATTCATACAGCAGTAATATATGGAGCCATCCACAGAAAAATTTCTGCCGGAGTGCAGAACAGTGAAAAACGAATGTGCTGCTCCACAGAAAGGCTGTACAAGTTTAACATTCAGAGCCAAAATCAAGCTTGAAGCTTGCCAAAGATCTGGTAGTACAGGAGGGCAAGTCAACTCATAGAAGATTTAATAGTGTGCAGCTTAAACTCCCTTCATTTTCCAGTCACTGTTACAGAATATATTACCTTATGCAGTAATTACCTGAGCTTTCTGGACTACGCATATTCCAGGTTCAATTCCCAGTCTCAGCAAAATTAGCTAATCTCATTTTAATATTCTAACACATAAAGAGCTCTTCAATTAGCTTGGTGCAAATTACCAAATATTTTGTGCCTTATCAAAAAATAATATCCTCACTGAAGATGCCTTTCTATGGCCACTGACAGAGTAAGCAATCAGTTCTGTTATCATGTGCAGTCAGAAATAAAGTGAATTAAGATGACTATGATACAAACCAAGGGTCCTCTTCCAATTTAAAGGTAGGTGGCCCTCACCTCCTCTCTGATATGTAATTCTTTATTTCATTTTGAATCTCAAAGTTACAAAGTAATACATTCAGATTCTTAATGGTTTATTGTACCTACAAATACTATACACAAGAGATTCCTCAGATGCTGGAAATCTCGTGCAAAACACACAAAACGGTGGAGGAAATTCGCAAGTCAGGGTCTCAAACCGAAACATACCAATGAAGGGTCTCAGCCCAAAATGTTGACCATTTATTCCCCTCCACAGGTCTTAGATGACTTGCTGAGTTCCTCCACCATACACATACTAATCTGATATTTCTTTTAACATTCTGTTCCCTTTCACCTTTAAATATAACTCACATAAAGCGGTCTCTTTAATTCTCTGCAATATTTTACAGAAGCCACTCTGATAATCATCGGGAGTCTTCACTTCCTTGGGATATTGTAAAGTTAATTCAACTTGTGATTCCATCTGAATAATTCCTTCTGCATTTCTTACGTCTACTCTGTCTATACTCTCCATGGCATTAAATATCAGATCAACACTTTTTCAAAAAGTCTAATTTCATAACTCTCATCCCTGCAACCACTTTGGTAAAACTTTTCTGCGTCCTCACTGAAGTCTTCACATCACTCTTAAAATGTGCTGGCCAAAATTGAATACGATTCGCCAGGAGTGGCTTCATAAAAGTTTTGCATGGCTTCCTTTCTCTTGTATTCTGTGCCTCTGTTTATGAAACTCAGGACCCTGTATGCTCTCTTTTAACCATATAGTCAATCTCAGCATACTCAGTCTGCTCTGTCACATTTAATGACCAATTCACATTTATCCTTAATTTCTCTGCTGGTGTGCTTTCTTCAGAAGTATATCCTTAAGCTTATATACCTTTCTCTTATATTTCCCAGCATGTAAAACTTTCCATTTATATTTCTTTTGTCACTTACCTAACTATTCCACCATCCTGTCCTTGCACTTTTAGGTTTGATGTCATTGGCAAATTTAGAAATTGTATCATGTACTCTACAGTCTATTCTTACTTAAGTAAAATTTAGAAAATCAGTGGCTCATAGGGTTAACCTGAAAGATAGAGGTACTAGGGAAGATCTGAGGGCTATTGTTCTGTGCAGAGGTTGATTGGAGTCTGCAATGCACTTGCTGAGGAGGAGGTGGAGCTAGATACTCTAGTAACATTTAAGATGCACCTGGACAAGTACCTGAATTGCTGAGACACAAAAGACTTTGGACCAAATGAGAATAGATGGGATTAGTGTAGTTAAGTACAATGGGCAACATCTTGGGCCGAAGGCTATGTTTCTGTGTTCTATGATTCTATGACTCTTGGGCCATTGCCTGAGATACCTCCCTCCAGTCTGAAAAACCACCCTTCACTACTTCTCCCCATTTTTCATTGCTTGATCAATGTCTATCCATATTGCTATGACCCTATTTATACTATGGGCTTCATTATAGATGAAAAGACAATTATTCTGTATCTTACCAAATGCCCATTGGTGGACCATAGATACAACATCAACCACCTTTCCCATATCAAAACATACTGATCTTCTCCCACACATACCAGAAAATCTTCTCTCTCTTTTCCCTTATTTTACCGCTACCCCAATGTACATTTGCTTATTAAAGTCTCTCATTATTACTCCCCTATGTTTTCTTTCCTTATTTCCTTGCAATTTGGCAAATTTATTTATTAATGTCACATGTACCGAAGTACAGTAAAAAACTTGTCTTGCATACTGTTCATACAGATCAATCATTACAACAGCACATTGAGTCTATACAGGGTAAAATAATAACAGACTGCAGAATAAATTGGCAGTAGTTGGCAGCCTGTTGAATAATCCCAGTACTGTATAACACCTTTATTACTTCTTAATATGAAACAGATGGATTCTGTCCTTGATAATTCCAGGACATCCTCTCTCTCTAACACAGCAATCAAAATTGTTTCCCCCTTCCAGCTTTCCTTTCCTTTTCTTTCCTGTACAACTTTTCCAGGACCACTGAGAATCTATTATTTCCTTTTCTATGGCCAAGCTGAAGTGTTGTAGTCCTTTTATTGTACCAGCAGCTCACCAACCCTGTTCAGTGTGTGTTGTGTATTTACATAAACTTATCTTAGATATTCTGATGTCTGTTTAAAACAATTCTACTTTTTGTTATAGGGGCACAGAATCATACAGCAAGGAAACAGACTACTGTTACTATTTTCCTGTTCCCAAGCCATGCTGCAAACTTGAATAAATATTTAAATTCATACTCCTTGAGGTCCCCAGTACTGCTTTTGAATTATGTTGTCATAGAAACTCCGAGCACAGAAGCAGGCCCTTCAGACCATCACATCCCTTCCAATCTTTTTGTCAAGCTACACTAACCCCAACTGTCCACATCAGGTCCAATCCTCCAATCCCTTTCCTATTTAAGTGTCTATCTAAATGTCTCATAAACATAGTAAATACACCTCCTTTGGCAGCATATCAACCATTCTTTGTATAAAATAACAACTCTCTGATCTCTAGAAACTCTTTCCTCTTACTTTAACTCTATGCCTTCTTGTTTTTGACTTATAGTTAAGGTAAGATTCGATTTTAAATGCTTAAATACAGAAAACTATTTTTAGACCATAAGATGTGGAGCAGAATTAGGCCATTCAGCCCATGAAGTCTGTTCCTCCATTCCAATATGGCTGATTTATTATCCCTCTCAACCCCAGTCTCCTGCCTTCTTCCTGTAACTTTATGTTTCTGAACAGTCATATAAAATTCTACTGCCCACCATTTGAAAGAGGAAATGAACCTGTTCATTTAAAATGAGGTGAAAATCTGTTAAAATAATATAAACCAAGCAACTTAATCATTTATAGGGAATTAAATATTAGCAATAATAATTTCTAACAGAAACATAGAAAACCTACAGCACAATACAGGCCCTTTGGCCCACAATGCTGTGTCGAACATGTACTTACTTTAGAAATTACCTCGGGTTACCTATAACCTCTATTGTAATTTCTGTATTGTAACTGTTAATATTTTGAACAGTATGGATGTCAGTACAGTAAGATATTGCTTAGCAGAATGCACTAAAATGCTTTGAATGATATGTAATAATTTTGGAGGTGTACGTTCAAACAAGGAGAATGAGAAACTAAACAAGTAGAGGAGAACAGCATTAGAGGTGGACATAAAGGGTTACATAAATACTATTGAAGCCACTGTTTATTGTTGGGAGGAGTCCTACATTAACTGGTCTGGTTCACAAATGGAGGATTTGGAAATGTCATTTGACTAACTGTATGCTTTGGCAGCTACTTTAACTTTTGGTGCAGTTCTGACATAAGGACCAAAATACTGCAATATCCACTGTTGATTCTTGATTAGACCACAAATTTAATAATAATCTGTTTGTACTTGACTTCTGCAAGAGCAACTTCAATAGAAAATCTAATTAATTTTATCACATCGCTTGCCACTTAAATCCAAAACTGCTCCAGTCTGCCAAGGAACAAAATCTGGCTGAATTTAGCAGTACCAGGTTCCAGCACTGGTTCATCACTGTAATTCTGCTGAGTTAATAAACAACAGATAAATCCACTGGACTTTTAGACATTGAAGTATTAGTGTTCAAGGAGAGCTGTAAGAACAGATAAGGCAATTGTCCAGATTAATTTCAATACTCAAATTAGCTTCTGATTCTGCACAATTATGTGGATTTTGAGTTTATAGTGCAGACTCCAAGAATGACTTCTCCAACCAATAAAAACTTAGCCATATTGCATGCATCTTCAGCTCACTCTTCATATTTTTATTTTTATATCTTATCATCATTTTACTTATTTGCTTTTGATGGCTAATAATTAAACTGGACCAAGCTTCTGAAAATTCCTTCTGAATGGGTATGGTTTTAAACAATCCAAGCTGCTGTAGAAAATCTGACAGATGTCTCAAATTTCCAGCGGGTGTGAAAAGATGGATTGAACTGCGTAAAGAGTAAAAGCAAACATTATTTGTGACAAGTAGCACTTAGTGTGGCTTAAACATTTTTTGTGACAATCTTATTTATTTTATCTATGTTAATGCTTTTCTTTTGGTGGTAAGTTGAGAAGTTTAATCACTGTTTAATAGTATGTATATGACTGCCGGCTCCAGACTGGTTAAGCCTGGGGGAAGAAGAGGAGTTGGAATCCCTCTTGTGGTGAAAGAATGCGATAACGAGCAATTTCCTTCCTAAAATAACAGCCGAAGATGCAAAATCAGGGCCAAATGGCTTTGCCTAAAAGTAAAGGTTTGAAATATAAAATGATAAAAGGTATTCATTTGTCTACATTACAATGATTTAGTAATGCTGCTGGTCATTTATTCTTGCAACCAAATAGAATCAGATTGGGAGAAAACTTCCTGCTAAAGTTTGCTCTTTTTTCTTTGGCAATCCCCTGGGGTCAATGAAGACGTATTTTACTACCAGGTTGTGAGGTGTTTAATGAGTCCGATGTGGGAACCGCGGTCTCTTGGACAAATGGGGCAGCTGGGTGGTTGGATTATACACTGGGCCTCTCTAATTACGCAGAACCTATGTGTGATCCCGATGTATGTTCTCAATACGATCCAGAGTATTTTTCCTTGAACTGGTCACAGGTCAGAATGTGCCAGGAGTCAGTGGGGAATGTTTCACTTCTACAAGGAGGCAATGAGCACATCCTTGAATCTTTTCCTGCGTCTAAGTGGTAATCCCTTCCCATGACACAGGACGGAATCGCCTGTTTCGGGGATCTGTGTCAGCTGTCTGAGAAATACAGCTGTCAGAGTGGAACTACCACACTAATATAATGCTGGCCTGGGAGAGAACACTGTGTTGATTGACGTGTCCTTCCACTGGCTGTGGAAGATGGTACTTCAGAATAAATGAGAAGCTATTCTACTCATTAACGGGGAGGAGCCAGTCTTCCCCCCCCCCCCCCACCCCAACTCCGTTCTAACCAATTTTTACAGCAGCACTATTGACTAGCTGCATCATCATCTGGTATGGGAATTGAAAAGGATCTGACCTACGAAGGATTGTGAGGACAGCTGAGAATATCATCGGGGTATCTGTTCCACCTATCTGAGATGTGTATCAGAAGAGCTGCATGCGCAGGGCCCTTAGCGTTGTCAAGGACCCCTCCCATCCATCCAACAACTTTGTGTGTCCTCCTACCAGCATAGAATTAGGACAAGGCTGTTAGAATGAGAAACAACTTCTTCCCTCCACCCTCCCTCCCCCTCCAAGCTGTGAGGGTACCGAACTCCTTGCCACTACCCAGCTCTCATCATATATGAAACATCAGTAGCATTATGCTGTTTACTTTTTAACTTTGTGTTGTGAGTGCATCTTAGGCTAAATGTCAATCTTCTGAAATGTACTTTATTTGTTAATTTATTTGTTGTAATATTACTTTGTGCATTGTGTGTGAGCTAAGTGTACTGTGAAATGCACCTTGGCTTGGCGGTATGCATGCGTACAGTTGAGTGATGGTAAACTTGAACTTGAACTAGAACTATTCAACCTACTTCGAGAGCTAAGGTTGTCTCGTCCATAGTGATCAAACTCCATTATGCAGACAGTGTTTGCTTTAGTACACTATCAAAGGCTGACCTCCGAGCCATCATCGACACTTTCACTGACACACTGTAGATGCTAGATCTTACACCTAACATCTGCAGGACAGTGACCTTCCACCGTTCTGCCCAACCGCACTACACTGCCCTTCAACAAGATCCACAACACTTCAAAGTGTAGACCACTTTCCAGCTGCTGTACCTCTCAACAAAGCCAGACTGATAGTGAAGCTCACTAACACTGTCAATACATAAGCAAAGCACCTACTCAATCATTTGAAGATAAAGACCTCACACGAACACTGGCAGACAGCAGGCATCTCAGGGCACAGGGCAGATACCACTTTCACCTTCTCCACAAAATCCTCCAGAGTCACTGGAAGGATAAACAAACCAACGTCCATTTCTCCTTTGATTCATGCAAGAACACAAAGCTTCCTACACTTGTTGTTGCACTGTCACTCATATCAGCAGGAGACTGCTGTTGAAATCATTGTCCATTAGGCACAATTTAAGCTATCAAAATGCACTAATGGAATTTCAGAACTGTAAGGATCGATAGCCATATTTTCACAACCTGCTATTCTTAATGTAGCATATTTTGAGCTCACTTCTGGAATTTTACACTTTGGTATATACAGGCAGGGACAAATTTCCAGTACTCCAGCCCTAGAGGAAGAATGGTGAGCAATACAGCCTGTGCTATATTATCCAATGGTACCCTGGAAATACAAAGCAGTGAGTGGTGCTTCAGTGATGTTGAATGAAGTCCTTGAATCAAGGCTTTCTTTCACACCTTCCCCATGGGGGTTGAATGGGCAGAGGGGGGGATGTAATTGGATCCTATCTGGAATCAATAATCTTCTACTAATGCAGCACCAGAGCTGTTACTAGGGCTTCAGCAAATTACCTACTAGCTTTAAGCTGCTGTAATGACTCCTTTGGGCCATAAAAGAACATGATCAGTGAGAAACTGGGCTGGTAGTGCCTGATAATATGAATGCATTTACATTTGTGAAGTGCCATCTGCAGCGTACTCACGAGACGTCAGTGAGGTCATTTCTGTGATTGCAATGAGTGTCCTCTGGGTGGAAGTTGAGCAGTCAGAGCATAACATCAACTGGTATCGCCTCTCTGAGGGTCAAGGCTGCAGTGAACACCCTCTCTCTAGCATGCATGGCTGCATATCCAATCAAAAGATATTGCAGCAGTACAATTTAAAAGGAATTATAAATGCAAGTAAGTGCAATGTCACAGCATGACATAGGCAGCGTTTGTGCATTGTTGCACACTCACCAGTTATGAAGACCCTCAAATTAATCAGACACACCATCAGGAGCCCATTGTGTTTCTTGTGTCATTACAAGTCATTACTCTGTATGTTACTCTGTGTGCTATCCAGTAAAGGCCAGGAACCAACTAAGGTGCATACAGAATACATTGTCGCACCGCCAAAGAGGATGAGAGAGAAGAGAGCTATAACTGTTAGAATTAATAAAGTGGTCAAATGCATCATGAGATAGTTGTGTTTTTAATATTTCAGTCATCTTGTAAGTATATTGTTTGATTAAGCATTTATATAATCCTGTATGGTTATGTGTAAGAATACATGAATTGCATCCATCAGGATACTAGCACGTGATAAGCGTGTACCTTGCTTAAAGTAATGCCAAGTTAGACACACTTTTCACATTCCCGTCTTTTCCTTTGAATTAGTTTAATGCCTTGAAGTTACAAAATAAATCAGACACCACATATTTATGAGGTTCCGTAAGTCTGAAAACTCATGCTTAATCACATTAACTTGAAGGAATAGATCTTGAGTTAAGACAAGCAGAGCAGACCTAAACGCAGCACGTGCAGATCACCGAGTGTCAAGCTGGGGATGGGTAAAGTGCAAATGGTGGAAGATGGCAGCTCAGATACAATCCAGCTATGTCCTGAATGTTGGCTTTTGTGCTCACATAGGTGAGAGTGTTTCTCACACACTCTGCCCTTTACTCCACACGTGATCAGGAATCATCACTAGAAAGAGGATCATCTAGGGATGATAGGATTAGCAGCAGTTATTGCAGAGGGAGAGGAAGCATTTCATGTTAACTCTGTCTCTTTTCCCACTGATGCTACCTGACCAGATGAGTTCTCCAGCATGTTTTGTTTTATTGTTGAAATTGAATATGAAGGTGAAAGTGTGTCTGCCTGATTGAAAGCCACAAGAGTGTAAAAGAGCAATCTCACTAGTAGAGACAGGACCCCATCCTAAACAAAAGACATTTCATCTGTTGTGATAACAGATAGATTGCAGAACCAGCACCTTCGGGCATTATCAGAAGCTGCAGATCACCACAAACAACATCAGTACAATTACTAACACCAAATGAATTCAAAACACAAAAACTGGTTAAACATAAATGTATAAATATTCTTAAACGTGTCTCACCCTTTTGTTTCTTAAGTGCTGTAAGTGGGATACCAGCACATGATACATTTCAGCATGTGTGTCTCATTTTACAGGTGTCCACACTCTGAGACAGACCTCAAAAATGCAGAAACATCAGCTTTGTAGAGCACTGTGCCTCTGTGCAATATTCCATTAGAGATGAGGAAACAACAAGGGATTGTATACATTATAAAGTATGTGGTATTGACAGTAACAGTTCGAAAGAGAAAGGAAGATGTTGAGACGCTCATGACTAATTATCAGTTGCTGCCATTCTATCTGAAGAATTCTTCATGAACAGCTCGATCAAAGATACATGGCTTGTTTCTTCTCTTTGTCTTCTCTGTCTTTTATTTTCTACTCAATAATTTTCTGTTTATTTCAAAACTATCCTTTCATAATGGTTGCGTAGCATGTAAAAAAGTTGATCCTTATCCATTGACTTTTCATTTCTGCTTCTTGGTAGCATGGGGAGTGGGAGTATTGTTTCAGCACCGAGTAATCTGCTTTCTCAAATTTTTGTCATCACATGTCTTTCTTCATTGTTCAGATGGGAGACATGAGACAGTGTGTAGTTCTTATCCAGCAATCATTATTGATTCTGGGAGGCAGAGGCAGCTTGTGCAGACTTCATGGCGAGAAGACTGCGGGACAGGGTTTGAGCCAATGTTCAACTCAGTTTCGCCAATTAAAGCTTCCACTGTTCATAGATTAAAGCGATGAGGGTGTTTGAAACATAGAGGCAAATGCAGAAGGTGAGCGCACGCTACCTGTATTTTGATCGCTGGTGGGATCACTCAGCTGCCGAGAGAGGAGACTGCCTTTTGATCACTGGTGGGATCACTCTGCTGCCGAGAGAGGAGACTGCCTTTTGATCACTGGTGGGATCATTCTGCTGCCGAGAGAGGAGACTGCCTTTTGATCACTGGGGGAATCGCTCTTCAGCCAGAGAAGGAAAGGCCTGCCGCTGTGCCTGGAGAATGTTAGCCAGGGTTTCTGCGTTTTGGATATGGACTTGGACTACAGACTTTTTGCAGTCTTATTTTTTTAATATTCTATTTTTTTCACCTGATCTTTCTTGGTTTTTTGCCTGCAGGGGAGGGGGTAATTGGGAGTTGGTGTGCCTGTTCTGTTTTTGTTCATTTTTTTGTGCTGCTGTTCTTTCCTTTCTTGGTTTGGTGGTTACCTGGGGAAGAAGCATTTCAGAGTTGTGTGCTTTGATAACCAGTGAACCTATGAACACAACAGGCTGTGACAGGATGGAGCAATCAGATATTGCACATCAGCTGAACATGAAGAGTTTGGATTTAATTGACTTTTGATAGAAAGTAGAGATTACTTGCAGCACATTGGAAGAAAGGAATGTGTGGTTATTAGCTCCTACACCACGATTCCTAGGAAAACCCTGTGCTCTCTCTACCTGTTGGTCTTTGACAAGAGATAATGAAGATTGACTAGCTCTCATTGGACAGAGAGCTTTGGTGACAGTCTTTGCATATGAAAGGCAAGCAAACTGAGATATTGAAAGTATCTAACTCTAGTGTTGAAGGAGCCCAAAGCATATGTTTCTTCACCACAGTCAACTAGAGCCACTGGAAATGTAGTCCTTGCTCTGCCCTCAGGTTGAAGTTGTGGCTGGAAAAGCGGCAGGTTTCAGTCCAGAGATGTTTATTGATGCACAGTCCAGTCATTTTATGCGTCTTTCAGATAGGTTTAGGTAGGAGAATAGCTTTCTAAGGACCCTATACAGGAACAACTGATTTGTATAGCCTGACTGTCTCTACATGCCCTTGGCTTACAAATGACTGAGAACAACTGACTTGTGTAGAGGTGCTGAAATCAGGAAAATGTTCTTCAGTACTCCAGACTATCCCTGGAGATTACTGCAACCTGTAATATCCATAAAAGTCATCACTTGTAATGCCATCTGACTAAAGAAATCATCCGGCCCGGTTAATGAATGATCTGCTGTGTCTGATTTCAGTGTAAAATCAAATGCTTCCCCAGTGCTGGTAGTATAGGTGGTGGAAGGCCGCTGAGTTTCACAGGAAATAATGCAGATCACGTTGGATGGTAACCTCCAGCCTCTCTGGAGCCAGAATACTTGCAGTCATAGCCATATAGCACTGAAACAGGACCTTCAGCCCATTGAGTCTATACTGACCACCATCACCCATTTACACTAACCCTACACTATTTCCTTTACTTTGATTTGCATCAACTTCCCTCATAGTTTACCTTTCACCTACACACGAGGGGTAAGTAATCTAACAAGCAGCACATCTTTGGAATGCAGAAGGAAATAAGAGCACCGAAAGGAAATGCCTGCTTTCCATCTGCAGCCATTGACCCCGACAATTCAATTATCATGTGACGTGCCAGGCTTGTCAGTGATAAATGTCTGTTTGACCAAGATTCTGTTCAGTGTGTGATGTGGTCAAGCAGACAGTTATCACTGATAATTGTATTGTCGGGGTCAATGGCTGCAGGTTGAAATGATGCCGATGAAAGGCAGGCATCTCCTTCAGGTGCTCTGATCATCAGTGACAACTGTCTGCTTGTCCAGCGTTCAGTTCAATGTGTGAGGTGGTCAAGCAGACAGCTATCACTGATAATGCTGGCAGTACAACAGCTCCTTCTACTCTGGTGTCAGCCAAAGGAGAAGATGACGGTGAGTTGCCAGGATTATCATAATACCTGTCTGCTTGACCACATCACACACTGAACAGAACAAGGCACAAGCCTTATAAATTTTGATACGAGGAATTATAGGAATGCCACGTGAAATTAATGAGAGTACAGATATATATCGATGATGGATTGATTGACTCCTCAGTAATAAGTCAGAGCACATAGAGGGTCATTACAGAATGTGCAAAAAGCAGGGATTAAAGATACTCAGAACCTTGAAAATTGGACATGCTAGTCAGCAACAACCTGTTTGGGCAATCTTAACACCATTTGCCATAGATACCACCTGATCTTTTGTGTGTGTATTGTCCATAGTCCTGGCCTGAAACCTTGACTGTCCATTCCCCTCCACATGACCCACTGGGTTCCTCGGGCGTAAAGAGGCTGACCAGTTTGATTGCTAAAATAGAGCATGAGCAACTGTCTCGCAAACTGAATCAACTTGAAGTCTTTCCTCTCGTAAATCCCAGGCTGAGCAGTGACCTAATAGAGGTTTCAAATTTATGAACTATTCAATAAATCAGACATACAGAAAACGTAGGGCAGCACACAAAATGCTGGATGAACTCAGCCGGTCAGGCAGCATCTATGAAAGGGAATAAATAGTCAGCGGTTCGGGCTAAAATCTTTCACCAAAACTGAAACATCGACTGTTTATTCCCCACCACTGATGCTACCTGATCTACTGAGCTCTTCCAGCATTATGTGAGTTGCTGTGGATTTCCAGCGTCTGCAGAATCTCTTGTGCTTATAGAGTAGATGTTAACACCTACGGGAAATCTAAAACGAGGGACTTAAACCAGGAATAGTAAAAGATGAACCTAGTAAAGAAACGGAGAAGCTGCACTCAGCAAGGTAAGGTGGACATGCTTGATTATGATGAGATGTATTCATGTGAAAAAATGTGGAAAATGTAATGGAGAAAGAAAAAACATTGTTAATAGAGGTAGACATTCTGAAAAGTATGGGAGGTGGCTCATCCTGATGACACATCCTGATGAAAAGTCTCGGCCTGACATGTAAGCAATTCATTCCTCTCCATGGATGCTGCCTGTCCTACTAACAGCATTTTGTGTTTGTTCCACAGGACAGTGTGTTTCTGTGCAATTCCTGACAAAAAGTGTTTATATGTGATATTGACTTTTGATCTAAACTCTTCAATTTTAACTTCAACAATTGATCACAGTCGATTGCCCAAGTATAGCATTAAGCCAGTCTTTGACCCTACACAAGATTCTTTAGTTTGAAAACGAGATGCCTTTTTCTCAGTTTACTGCCTCCCCCCCCCCCCAACATGGCTGTTATTCGGGGTGGGTAGTAACAGATTTTACCAAATAGAGGATTTGCCTGAGGCTATCGGCCTGATGTGTAAGACGATAGAAGTTACATCCACCACACACATCTGCCTTTTAGGCTTGTGACGCAGGTCTCAAACACATTCCATAACAGTACAGAGCAGGTTGTTGTGCTACATAAGTACATCTGGAATAACAAGGGGCAAATAAAATGTACACATACTATATTTTTGAAGTTGGGGATTTATTGCATTTTAATTCCTTTTTTTCATTTTCTTTTTCCTTTTTTTTACATTTGGTGATTCTTTATAATACACACAATTCTTGCATTTAGAGCAACTGATTTGATTAAGTCAGAGCAACATTTACCCTACTAAACAACTTCCCTGAGGTTAATGAATTCATAATAAAATATCAATGCACAAGATATACATAGAAGAACCATTTGTTTATATGCAGATCAATGTATTAACCAGTGAAGCTGTTGCTCATACTTAAATAATTAGTTATTCACTACATCGATTTGATGCAGAATTGTTCAAACAATATCAGGTGGAACATAAAACTCTTGCCTTTTCTATTTTATTGTCCTAATTTTATGAAGTGTTAGTTTCATATAATTGCTCAGTTTTGCAGATTAGAACAATACAGTACAGAACTTTATATTCCAATCTATTGATATTTCTATGTAATAATTTGAAATGAACAACTGACAGGTCAGCAGATGGTGCCAGATATCTCATACTGTTTTACAAACTGAAAAAAAAGGTAATTGACTGGGAGGATAACATTTATTATTCTCAGATTAATTTTAGATGGATACACATATATTAATTTAATAATTGAATAATAATAATTTTCTTTCTGTACTTACCATTGAGTCAGATGTTACCACTTTAACAAAAGTATGCATTCCAATGGATACCAGTAAGTCCTAGTTCAATATTTTCAAAATAGCTTTCTTGTTGTATGAGTTTAGTCCTTCTGTATTGTGAACTCAGAATTTTCCCATCAGTTTAATTTTTGTACTGTTGACTGTCGCCTCTCTGTCTCAATGTTCTGAAAATTTGCCAAAAAGCTTTCAAGATTATAACTTTGTTCAAGGACACTACCAAAAGCCAGAGTACACTCACAATAGATATAACTTGCTGTTGAATCAAACCATGTTTTTATTATAAAATAGTATGGAAAGAAAGAACAACAAACGTGAATTTTGAACTGTTGTACATTCTGTGTTTTATCACAATTTAGCTATAAACCAGGGCATTTCTGTTTTCCATCCTCTCTAACATTACAGTATCACTGGATTACAGTGAGAAGCTCACATCTTCCACCCCAGTTAGATTTTCTCATGGTACATTCCATGAGCATTACTCAGGAACAGTGCCTAACTGAGTCCAAGGGAGTAACAAGTTTTCTTATTTTAAAGTGGATTGGTTATGTTTTGAAAACTGGATGAAATAATACAGGAATTAATTAGAAAATTTGAGAAGTGGAATGACATGAGGCTTGTTCGTCAGGCTGAAACATCTAATAGAGTGTTGCATATAGACAACTTGTATGTGCAAGTGTATTCCTGTGTACTTGTGAGCAGGGTTATGTATACCATAAATCAATGGCTGTGCATTTGTAGGATTCTTGCTATCAGAATCAGGGTATCTCACAGTTCAATGTAGGGTGGAAGAAGGCATATTTCCACAGTTTAGTCAGGATGGTAGACTACCTCAAAACTGCAAAAGAAATTTCATCTCATAAACCTGATTCTGTTTCCAAGAAGTTCATGCTGCATTTCTTCAGCAGTTCATGCTCTTTTATGACACTACACCAGTGAACATGAGGAGTTTCCTAAATAAAAATACAGATGATGAAAATCTGAAATAAAAACCAAAAAAAAATGGACACACAAAATGCTGGTGGAACACAGCAGGCCAGGCAGCATCTATAAGGAGAAGCACTGTCGACGTTTCGGGCCGAGACCCTTTGTCAGGAAGTTAGGCCTGACGAAGGGTCTCGGCCTGAAATGTAGACAGTGCTTCTCCTTATAGATGCTGCCTGGCCTGCTGTGTTCCACCAGCATTTTATGTGTGTTGTTTGAATTTCCAGCATCTGCAGATTTCCTCGTGTTTGCTCTAAAAAAAATGGAACTACTCAACAGGTCTGGCAGATACCGTGGGGAGAAAAAAAGAGTTCAAGATGAGGAACTTTCATTCCTCCAATCAACTGTCATGCAACTGAAATATTTACTCTAATTCTCTATCCATACAAGCTGCTTGACCTGCTGAGAAGTTCCCCTATTTTCTGCTTTAGAACATAGAACATAGAAATCTACACCACATTACAGGCCCTTTGGCCAGACTTGCCATGTTTTAATTGAGTTAAATGTTTGGTGATTCGTAATCCAGATATTTTTGACACTTAAATTCAAATGTATAAGACTTAGACAGAAAAGTGTTAGTGATCAATTTCCATAGAGGTCTTCCTCAATTGTCCTGTCGGCAAAGGGCCATTGAGAAAAACTGCGATACAACAGCAAAAGCCAGACTGACTGAGGAGTACCCTTACAATTGCTTTTTTTTGTACTTCACCAAAAGATAACACTTGAATAGATCATAATGGTTCCTGTCAGCCAGGAAAGATTACAAGACTATTTAATTAAAATTAAAGGAAAATCAAACTAGGCATTGTATGTCATCCTTCAGGTCCATCTTTCTTTGTTCTGCACTTGGTTGAAATTTTTGTACAATTGATTCTTGCCCCATTTGCACAGTTTGGGTTAAAAATCATTGATGACATCTTTTAGGCTGAGAAAAGTTTATAGCAAAGGGCATCTAGGTTGAAATATAATATTATGAAAACTGAAAACATATACTGGGGAATGACTCATTTGGGAGGGATTTTACAAAGCCGGTTATAATCCTGAAGTGGGGGCAAAAGGCAATAAGTTTAAGAATCATTGGAGTGGCCTATCCCAGTGCAAGTGCTGAGGTACTGTACATCCACCTGGAGGCTGCATAACACACATACACTTTGCAGCTTGTACTCTACCGTTGTAATTTATGGATAAGTTGCCAGTTCCAGTAGCACAGCAGGGACTACCACCCACCCCGCCAATCCATCCCACAATATGAAGCCAGGGGAGAAATTTGATATGGTCACAGTAGCTGTGATTGTATGGACTCACGGGGAGGGTAGGTGAATGGGGAAGGGGTGTCTGCAATTTGACTAATAAGTAAATCAAAACAAAAGAATTTAAATTGTCTGCGCATTGGGCACCAAATGGTCTAAACTACATTGTTGGCCAGATGAAACTACAGTCTACAATTAGTGGATTTGATGAATGAAGGACAGGGGAAGCAGACAAACCAATTGTCTTTGTTTCTCTTCGCTTTGTGGACTCGGAACTGATTCTTGCTCTGGGATAATCTAATCAGAGCAACTGAATGTGGACACAAGAACCTTCAGGTAATGGCCCGTAAAACCTGAGACCATTCTCAGATGAGTAGCTATTTATGATGTAAAACGCCAGACCTACCAACGAAGCAATCTGTAATCTCGTTAGACTATGTTTTGGTCACCTCATTTAACTGGTTTGGACCAGTCAGAGTTGAAAGGCACAAATACACAAGGCTGGGATGGGTAGAGCCATGAAACAATGTTGGTTGTAGCCCTGTACAATGACCAGTATGAAGGTGACCTTGAGTCAATGGGATGGAGATCCACCAGCTGAACTAATAAGAAACACTATGAGTCAGGAGCTAGAAATACATAGGGGCGATAACTTTCCAGCAACCAGAGACTAACCATCGTGGATAAGGAGGACCCCATGGATAAATGAAGATTGGAACCATAGGGAACACCTGGCCAGTGTTGACTCCATTTCCAGGTAATACCTTTTCTCTTCATTGACTGTTCATGGAGTGTCAGGGATTCTAGATCCCCGAAGGATTCTAGTTTGTGAACCTATGTGCGTTTGTAGCTGAGACAATAAAAGTTACTTGCCGGTAACTACAGACTCTCTGTGCCTCACTGATCATTATCACAAGGGCTGGTTCTTGTAATACAGCAGCCACCTGCACCTGCGTTGGTAGATACTGACTGCTTCTGAGAGGCAGAAGTTTGGAGAATCCTCACACTGGTGTGGGGAAAGAGGAACTTTTTGCACCAGTTGTGAAGTATTTCTGCCCATCTCCTCTGGAAGACCAGCCAATCTGGAAACTGGACCAGGCACTTGCTGTTGTAGTTCACACTGGGATGGAAATGTGCAGAGAGGAGAATGAGAAAAAAAAGTACTGTGTATAAGGTCAGCAGGTGGTGGTCATAAGGACCTTTTTCTATGCTGTATGTCTCCATGTCCGTCCTAACACAGATTTCATGCTCCAGTCATCTCCTGTGCACATGATGATGGCGTTTGACATCAGCAGCTAGCCTGGTTTGTTTTAATTATATACTGTCAGAAATTGCCTCAACGGTTACAACTTACATCTTCTGTAAATAACTCAAAATTCTGCATGGATTGAAGTGAGCTCTGCACCTGCCTAGGACATTGCCTTTATGAATGCAAAATCATCCCCTATTTGTCTTTAAAACGTCAGTGCTGGTAACTCTTCATAAAGATCAAGGAGTCTGTGAACTAAGAATAGGCTGTTATTTGTGCCCCTCTGCTGTTATGACTGTTGAGCAACAGAAAGGATGAATAACTTCTGCCTCTGGATGTTACAAAGATAAACCTAAAACTGATACGACACACAGAAAAGATCATTTAGATCATGTAGGTTTATGAGAAGGAATGTGACTGTATGAACTGAAATGGCAAGGGAGGCAGTGAGCTGGTAAATATTTGACAAACTCAAGAGAGAATTGATGAGTGCTTGAAGAAAAAAATGGTAAAATGATATAACTAATATCAAAGGAAATGATATTTCCTGAACTCTGAGGCAGTCTATATCTTCACTGGTTCAAAAGCAACTGTCATTGGCAATCGCAGGAATACTCAGGTCCTGATAGCACCTATATTCAATCATTGTGCACTTAGAAACCACACAGTTAATCCCACCTGCAGCCTATAGCTGGTCAAAGAGAGGCAGGTAAATACCTGCTTAACACTTGCAATTGCAGTCCTTTCGTGCTACTCTAAATTAGCCCAGTGCTTTGGTTCAGGACAGCCACGTGATTTCTGGCCCAATTATTTTCACTGCCTGCTGGTGTGTGTGGACAACTAATGATTTCCCATGCCCGCAGCTGGAAGAGACGTAGTATTCAGCACAGGACTTAGCTTCTGCAGCCTATTCCACCAGTAAATCAACCCATTAAGCAAGATAGCAAAAGAAGCATTATTTACCACCCTCTGTAAACAGAAAACGGCACAAGAAATATAAATGAAAGAAGCTTTGATTTCTCTGCTGCTTGGATTTTTAGCTCATCAGCTTTTTGAGTTCATCAACTACGATCAGCGTCAATGCATTAAAGAGTGGATCAGTGGATTCAATTTTAAAACGATAATTCTGTCCTCAACAATTCTTCCTAATATCTCCTTATGCATTGATGAATATCTGTGCTTATCTGAAACTCCCACCAGTAACTTGTAAAAAAATATATATTTACTACAGTACAAACAGTTTATTTTTTAACTCATGGCTAGTTTGACCATGCAATACAGATACATCTTATTTGCATCTGCAGCTTAATCTTTCTCAACTGGCACATCTGTTAATCCAATTGGTACGGTGTATTTGGAAGCCATCAGCATGGCATGTTATCGACCGCATTATTTTGTCAAATAAGAATTTCCTCCTTGAGGCTATAAGGAGGAATTGCAAAGAAAAAAAGAAAGTAATTTTAATGGATCACTTCAATCAACCAATCATAAACTGGGAACATCAAGACTGCTTAGAGTCCAAGCTGGCAGATATCAGGGAATAAATTAGCGAACTCCTCAAACAGTGTGTGGTGAACATAAGTAACTTGCACCCTCTCATGACACTGCATGTTGGAGGTTAAATGACATGTGACCAGCACGATTCATTGTCTGCCTGCATCAGCAGGGGTTCTGGATGGTGAGTGGCCAGTACGCCTCGCAGTGCATCTTCTTTTAAAGGGCAAGTGCACAGCAGCTGCATGAAGTTGGAAGGAGAGTGAATCAAATCTGTGATACTTTAAATGTTGGCTGAATGACTAAGAGGGCTTGCTCCATGGTTTTTTAATGTGTACCGAAAGACTTAGATGTGCAGAGATGTGGGCACCAGTAGCTTGCTAACAGATACAAGATTAGAAGCCGGTGGGAAGAGATAGCAGTGTAAACAAATTTTAGGATTACAGATTAAAGGACATGACTGCAATGCAATAAGATCTTTAGCAATCTGAATTGCATGATCAGCATGAGTGAGTTCATTTTTGGTTTAAAAATTGTCAAAGAAATATGTTCTATGGAGCATCGTATTAAGATAATAGGATTCAGAGTAGAAAACCGCTTTGTCATTCAACAGGCCTTAGCTAATCTTCCATCCCCCATCCAAGTCCTATATCCCTTGATTTTTACCAGATTCCATACATTTATTAAACTGAGCATCAGAAACTCTCAGGTAGAAGAAAGAAACAAGAAGAGAGATGAAAATGTTCTTAGAAGAGATTTTACAGCTTCACTGTTGCAAATTCTTGAGTGAAGAATTTCAGTGGTATACAAGAGATCAGCACTGGAAGAATTGAGGTTGTAATCTAAAGATTACAGAGATTAAGGATTAAATTCAAGTAGATTTATTATCAAAGTACATATACATCACCATATAAAGCCCCAAGATTCACTTTCTTGCAGACATACTCAATAAATCCATAATAGAATAATTACTCACCAGTGGTTCTCCTGGACAAAAGCAATGCCTACATCAGGCTCCGCTCTCTGCTCTCTGTTCCCTCCGCACCAATCCCAACCTCACTATAAAACCCGCTGATAGGGGGGAGCTGTTGTTGTCTGGCGTACTGACCTCTACCTGGCCAAGGCACAACGACAACTCTCTGAATCCTCCTCTTATTTACCCCTTGATCATGACCCCACCAAGGAGCACCAGGCCACTGTCTCCTATACCATCACCAACCTTATCAGCTCTGGGGATCTCCCATCCACTGCCACCAACCTCATAGTTCCCACACCCCACACTTCCCATTTCTACCTCCTACCCAAGATCCACAAACCTGCCTGTCCAGGTAGACCCATTGTCTCAGCTTGCTCCTGCCCCACTGAACTCATTTCTGCATTCCTTGACACTGTTTTATCCCCCCTTGTTCAATCTCTTCCCACCTATGTTCGTGACACTTCTCACGCTTTGAATTTTTTCAATGATTTAAGTTCCCTGGCCCCCACCGCCTTATTTTCACCATGGACGTCCAGTCCCTATATACCTCCATCCCCCACCCGGACAGTCTCGAAGCTCTTCGCTTCTTTTTGGATTCCAGACCTAACCAATTCCCCTCTACCACCACTCTCCTCCGTCTAGCGGAATTAGTTCTTACTCTCAATAATTTCTCCTTTGGCTCCTCCCACTTCCACCAAACCAAGGGTGTAGCCATGGGCACCCGCATGGGTCCCAGTTATGCCTGCCTTTTTGTTGGCTTTGTGGAACAGTCCATGTTCCAAGTCTATACGGGTATCCGTCCCCCTCTTTTCCTTCGCTACATCGACGACTGCATTGGCGCTGCCTCCTGCACGCATGCTGAGCTTGTTGACTTCATTAACTTTCACCCTGCCCTCAAATTTACCTGGTCCATTTCTGACACTTCCCTCCCCTTTCTTGATCTTTCTGTCTCCATCTCTGGAGACGGCTTATCTACTGATATCTACTATAAGCCTACAGACTCTCACAGCTACCTGGACTATTCCTCTTCCCATCCTGTCTCTTGCAAAAATGCCATCCCCTTCTCACAATTCCTCCATCTCCGCCGCATCTGCTCTCAGGATGAGGTTTTTCATTCCAGGACGAAGGAGGTGTCTTCCTTTTTTAAACAAAGGGGCTTCCCTTCTTCCACCATCAACTCTGCTCTCAAACGCATCTCTCCCATTTCCCGCACATCTGCCCTCACCCCATCTGCCCACCACCCCACTCAGGATAGAGTTCCCCTTGTCCTCACCTACCACCCCACCAGCCTCCAGGTCCAACAGATAATTCTCCGTAACTTCCGCCACCTCCAACGGGATCCCACTACCAAGCACAGCTTTCCCTCCCCCCACCTCTGCTTTCCACAGGGATCGCTCCCTACGCGACTCCCATGTCCACTCTTCCCCCCCATCCCTTCCCACCAATCTCCCTCCTGGCACTTATCCTTGTAAGCGGAACAAGTACTACACCTGCCCTTACACCTCCTCCCTCACCACCATTCAGGGCCCCAGACAGTCCTTCCAGTTGAGGCGACACTTCACCTGTCAGTCAGCTGGTGTGGTATACTGCGTCCGGTGCTCCCGGTGTGGCCTTTTATATATTGGTGAGACCCAACGCAGACTGGGAGACCGTTTCGCTGAACACCTATGCTCTGTCCGCCAGAGAAAGCAGGATCTCCCAGTGGCCACACATTTTAATTCCACGTCCCATTCCCATTCTGATATGTCTATCCATGGCCTCCTCTACTGTCAAGATGAAGCCACACTCAGGTTGGAGGAACAACACCTTATATACCGGCTGGGCAGCCTCCAACCTGATAGCATAAACATTCACTTCTCTAACTTCCGTTAATGCCCCTCCTCCCCTTCTTACCCCATCCCTGACAATATTTAGTTGTTTGTTTTTTTTCTCTCTCTCTGCCCATCACTCTGCATGTTCTCCATCTCCCTCTGGTGCTCCCCCCTCCCCCTTTCTTTCTCCCGAGGCCTCCCGTCCCATGATCCTTTCCCTTCTCCAGCTCTGTATCACTTTCGCCAATCACCTTTCCAGCTCTTAGCTTCATCCCACCCCCTCCAGTCTTCTTCTATCATTTCGCATTTCCCTCTCCCCCCACTACTTTCAAATCTCTTAGTACCTCTCCTTTCAGTTAGTCCTGACAAAGGGTCTCGGCCCAAAACGTTGACAGCGCTTCTCCCTGTAGATGCTGCCTGGCCTGCTGTGTTCCACCAGCACTTTGTGTGTGTTGCGTACATCAGGCTGATGTTTATTGATTACAGCTCAGCATTCAACACAATCACACCCTCATTTCTAACCAATAAGCTCCAAAACCTTTGCCTCTGGGCGGCATCCATCATTAAGGTCCCCCATCACCTAGGAAATGTCCTCTTCTCATTACCACCATCATGGGAGAGGTACAGGAGCCTAAAGACACATTTCAGGAACAGACTTCTGAATGGACAATGAATCCATGAACACTATTGTTGTGTATTTGCAACCTATCTTAATACTTAATTAGATAGTGCATTTATCATGACTCGGTACTTCATGCTCTGTCTTTATTTCGCATTCTCATTTCCATGCTCCCTCACATGTGTTGTTCTGTCCCAGACTGATGACATCCTCACTGCACTTGATAAGAGTCAAACTACATGAACTGACCTTACCATTTCAATACATGACATCCCTCCTTTCCTGAAAAATGAACTTCAATGTTTAAGAGCACATTTAACTCACCAATTTAACCATTTCAATTCAACACATCTTCTCTAATATGCATGACTATAACCAACACATTTTCTGTTTCAACTTCATGATAACTCTGGAACTGAAAGCGTTATTTTCAACCTACAACAGTTTTCATTGTTTCAAAACCCACAACTTAAAGCTTACTTCAATACAAAATTGTTAAACCAGAGGTTGTTTACTAACCTGTTGAGGTCTCTCTACCAGTTTCTCTTTGCTTTCAATGTCTGGTAATGGCTTTTGCTCACTGTGAACCTGAGTTTGTTTATAACTGTCCATCATATTGTCCTGTCCTGGTACCTCATTGTCAAATCCTTGAATTTCCTTCTCTTTGTCAAAAGTCTCTCTTGTGTTGAACTACTTTACGGGTGGTAATCCTTGCATACTTCACTTCCTTAGGTTGGAGGTACAACTATCACTTGATTTCCTGTTTTCCTCACCACCCTGTGTGGTGTTGTGCTGAAAGGTGTGGTGGATTTGTCCACTTTTCCTTGTTGGATAAGCACAGTGTCCCCAAATTTTACTCTTGTGCTCCTATGTGAACATCTGCATGCAGCATGTACTTTCCTTTTTGTTCTGCATCCCAATCTCGTACTTCCAGTTCTGCTGCTGTAGCCAACAAAACCTAGGAAACTCCTCTCTTCTGTAGTATTTTCTGGTTCACAAGCCTCCATTACTGCTTGCACTCTCTCCTCCATTGGTCTGATGCATTTCTGTGACAAAAGAATTCCCATGAAAACTAGTCTGTCCATGTTGAACTGACTTCTCCGGGGTCAGTGTCAGTCCACACTCTGCAACTCTCTTTAAGACAGCATGCAGTCTCTCATCATGCAGTTTTTGATTAGGTGCCTGTACAATAACATCATCTGTGATGTCCTCAATTCCTTTAATTCCAGCTAAAGCTTTTGCTATGTCATGCTGGTACTGCTCGCTAGCTGATGACACATCAAATATCAGTGTCTTGTACCTATACACTCCTTTGTGCACAACAAATGTGGTTCTCACTTTAGATTCTGGAGTTAATTCTAGCTGGTGATAGCCCCATTTCAAGTCTAGTTTCCTAAACACTGCAGCTCCATTCATACCCTATAGTATCTCATCTACAGTTGGAATGGGACGTCTCTCCCTCACAATTGTTTCATTTGTCCTCATGTCTAGGCACATTCTGATGTCCTTGTCGGGTTTTGGTAAAATTACTATCAGGTTAACCCAAGGAATTGGGCTATCAACTTTCTCAATAATGTCCATTTTCATTCACTGTTCAATTTTTTTTCTCAACAGCCTCCCTTAAGTTGTAAGGTATGCGTCTGAGTGGCTGGGCCACAGGCTTTGCCTTTGGATCAGTGTGCAGACTGATCTGCTTAGTGTTCAGCTTTCCTTCCCCTTCAAACACTCTTAGGTACTGCAGTCTGTCACTACTGACGCACTTTCTCCACACCCAGTGCTGTAGCTGTTTCTCTCCCTAGGAATGGTTCACCATTGCCTTTTATCATGATGAACTCTGCCTAGTCTGTTCTGTGTCCAACATTTCTTTCACATTCAAACACCCCCTCAACCTCCCGTAATGTGCAGGGTGAATATGGGTACAGCTTTCTCTTCTGTGTATGGGAATGGCACTTCATCTTCTCTGACTTGAGTTTCCCCCCACATTTTCACCCAGTACATTAATCCTGGCTCCTGAATCTACTAACATGCACAGATTTACACCCCCTACACAAAAAGTCATTTTTTTAGATGACTAATTAAAAACAAATACAAATTTCTTCTGTTCATCTTCGACATTGTTCACTTTTTGAGTCTTTAATCCTTTTTGCCCAGAATTTTTGCAAAGTGGTCCTTTATAGTGCATCTTCTGTAAGTCTGTCCAAGAGTTGGGCACTTTGGGTCTCTACCCAGGTGATATGCGTTTCCTCATCTATAGCATTTCCTTTCATTTGTATTTGTAGACATTTTTTCCCCTCTGTCTTTTCGCCTTGTGTTGTGTCCTCACAGTGTGAAACATGGCGCACAGTCTCTGTCTGGCTCCCTTGGAGTGACATGGCTGACAACTGCTCCTCTACTTGATCACATTGTGCTATTTCCAGTGTGCAGGCAAATGTTAGACACCGCATATTCTCCAGAGGTTTTCTCCGCGCATAGTCTGAGTTACATTCTCCCACTATGGCATCCCTGATTTGGTTGTCTCTGTCCATTCGAAGGCAAGTAGAGAACTGTTGAACTGTCTCACCTTGTTTTTGGGCAAGCTGATGAAAATGCTGCCGGGTAAACAGAGTGTTGGCCTGGGGAACGAAGTAAGCATTCAGGGCATCCACCACTGCCACGCAGTTTGTGACTTGACCTGTGTGTGGTAGTGTTGAGAATATATCCTGCACATCTGGTCCTGCAAGGTGCAAGCGTAGTGCTCTCCTTTGTTTTGAATTATCTGTTAAGTTATCGCCCACTATCAGTCTTTTACTGTCGCATAAAGTTCAAATGATTTGAGCCACTGGTCCATCTCTGACCAGCCTAGCTGGCTCCATAAAACTTTGGAAAAATTGTATCCTGGATTTCTCCATTCTCATCAATTAATAGAAACTTACTTTCAAAGTCTGTATCCTCGTCGCCCATGTGTATTTGCAACCCACCTTAGTACATAATTAGAGCATATATCATGACTCGACGCTTCATGCTCTGAACGTGCCTTTATTTCTCATTCTCACTTCCGTGCTCCCTCACATCACGTGTTGTTCTGTCCCAGACTGATGGCATCATCACCGTACTTGACAAATGTCAATCTGACCTTACAATTTCAATACATGACAACTGCCTCACTATTTTTTCTGCTCTTTTTGCACAACTTATTTAAGTTAATTTTTTATATATACTGCTTATTGTAATTTATATTTTTATTATTATTTATTGCAATCTACTGCTGCCACAAAACAATAAATTTCACAATGCATGTCAGTGATATTAAACTCGATTCTGATTGAGAGTCGTCAGGCTGTGAAGGGATTTGAACACATGAATAGCGTTTAAAAATTGAAGTATTATTATTATCTGTGTCTCAATGTAGGCCAGTAACCAAAGCAAGCTGGAGATTTGGTGAAAAAAGATGAGAATACAGACAGCAGAAAGAATTTTGAATGAGTGTTGAGAAGAATGATCAACCAGATTATAGGAAGTGTGTCAGAAGATACATTTGAACTTGTAGCACAATTGCAGATGTCACGGTTACTTGAAATGACCAGGAGACGCAGACAATTCCTCGAGAAATTTAAACCTTTATTTGCAAACAAAGGCTGAGGCAATCAATGAACTTGTCACCGAAAGCCCACCGAGCTCTGGTGTACAGCATTCTTTATAGTAATTTCTTATCTCAGTTACATTTCGGTTTTATTAGCATACCCAATCAATTTTTAGTTGCATATCATCTATACATTAACTAAGCAATCGCTCTTGCCTAGCTCTCGGTGCGCCACCAGTATTTCTTTCCAGTTCACATCTTGGGCCTCATTCCTGGCCAAGGTTGTTTCTCAGTCAGCCTCCCTTAACCTCCCTCACATTACAGTTCCTGTTCATACCATCCCGTCTGCCACCATTATCTCTTCGTAAGCCATGCTGTTGTATAATATATGGAGTACATTTCAGCTCATTAGTGCTGCTAGCTAAACAGGTGTTCTTTAACTGCCATGTTATGTAGCTAAGAGAATACAAGGTATCTAGTAAAACAATACATAGCAAAATGTCTCTAGTAAAATAATACATAGTAATATTCAGTACATAGGAGTGATTACATAGTGTAGTAAATAGCTAGTACATAGTGATTATATTTCAGGTATATATAGTGATTATGTCAGGTATATTTCTCAATACAGTTTGACATTCAATGATGTAGGCATCATTGAATCACGGCTGAAAGAAGATTACAGCAGGGAGCTTAGTGTCTAAGGGTACACATAGTATCAAAAGGACAGGCAGGAAGGCAGAGGGGGCAGCGTTGCTTTGTTGGTAAAAAAAATGAAATCAAGTCATTAGAAAGATTTGACACAGGGTAAGAAGGTGTTGAATCATTGTGGATAGAGCTAAGGATCTGCAAGGTTAAAAAGATCTTGATGGGAGTGGTATACAGACCCCCAAACAGCAGTAAGGATGTGGCCTACAAATTGCAACGGGAGGTAGAAAATGCATGCCAATAGGCTGATGTTACAATAGTCACGGGGGGGGGGGGGGGCTTCAATATGCAGGTAAATTGGGAAAATCTGGTTGGTGCTGAATTCCAGGAGGGGGGATTTTCCAGAGTGCCTACTGGATGGCTTTTTAGAGCAGCTCATGGTTGAGCCCACTAGAGGGTCAATTATTCTGGATTGGGTGTTGTGCAATGAACCAGAATTGATGAGAACTTAAGGTAAAAGAACACTTTGGGGCAAGTGATCATAATATGATTGAATTCACCCTGAAATTTCAGAAGGAGAAGCTAACATCAGATGTATTGGAATAAAGGGAATTGTAGAGGCATGAGAGAGGAGTTGGCCAAAATTGATTGGAAAAGAACACTGGCAGGGATGTCGGCAGAGCAGCAACGGATTTGGTATTTCTGGAAGCAATTCGGAAGGCACAGAATATATACATCCCAAATAGGAAGAAGTATTCTAAAGGCAAGATGGCAGAACGTGGCTAACAAGAGAAGTCAAAGCCAAAAGTCAATGAGAGGACATACAATAGAGCAAAAATTAGTGGGAAGTTAGAGGATTAGGAAGCTTCTAAAAACCAACAGAAGGCAACTAAAAAAGTCACGAAGAAGGTAAAGATGGAATATGAAAGTAAGCTAGCGAATAATATTAAAGAGTGTACCAAAAGTTTCTTTCAATACATGAAGTATAGAGGAGAGGCAAGAGTGGATATCAGACCACTGGGAAATGAAGCTGGAGAGGTAGTAATGGTGGACAACAAAATGGCAGTGAACTGATTAAGTATTTTGCACCATTCTTCAAGGTGGAAGAGACTACCAGCAGGATGGAAATTCCACGTGTCAAAAGTCATGAAGCGTGTGAAGTTACCATAAATAGAGAGAAGGTCTTTGGGAAACTGAATGGTCCAAAGGTAGGTAAGTCATCTGGACCAGAGTTCTGAAAGAGGTAGCTGAAGAAATTGTGGAGGCGTAACTAATGATCTTTCAACATCATTCTGGAAAGGTTCCAGAAGACTGGAAAATTGCAAATGTCATTCCACTCTTCAAGAAGAGAGAGAGGAAGAAGAAAGGAAACTATAGCCCAGTTAGTCTGACCCAAGTGGTTGGGAAGATGGTGGAGTCAATTGTTAAGGATGTCGCTTTGGGGTTCTTGGAGGCCCGTGATAAAATAGGCCATAGTCAGCATTGTTTCCTCAAGGGATAATCTTGCCTGATAAATCTGTTGTAATTCTTTGAAGAAATAGCAAGAAGAATAGACAATGGAGAATCAGTTGATGTTGTGTTCTTGGATTTTCAGAAGGCCTCTGACAAGTTGCCACACGTGAGGCTGCTTAACAAGCAAGCTACAAGCCCATGGTACTACAGCAAAAATTCTAGCATGGATAAAGCAGTAGCTGATACGCAGGAGGCAAAGAGTGGGAATAAAGGGAGCCTTTTCTGGCTGGCTGCCAGTGGTATGCGGTCAGTGTTGGGACTGCTTCTTTTTATGTTATATGTCAATGATTTGGGTGATGGAATTGTTGGCTTTGTTGCAAAGTTTGCAGATGATATGAAGTTAGGGGGAGAGGCTGCAGAAGGACTTAGACAGATTAGGAGACTGGGCAAAGAAATGGCAGATGGAATATTATGTCGGGAAGTAGATAGTCATGTAATTTGGTAGAAGAAATGAAAGGATTGACTATTTTCTAAATGGATTGACTATTTTCTAAACAGTACAGCAGAAGAACAGGCCCTTTAGCCTGCAATGTTGGCACCAAACACAATGCCAAATTAAACTAAATCTCTTCTACCAGCACATGTTCCATATCCCTGCATTCCCTGTATACTTATGTGTGTATTCAAAAACCTCTTAAATATGATTATTGTATCTGATTCCTGCTAGCAGTCTATTCCAGCCACCTGCCATTCTCTATGTAAAATACCTGCCTCTCATATCTCCTGTAAACTTTCTTTTCTCAATATTGATCTATGTTTTCTAGGGGAAAAATTATTTGAACAGGGTTAATGTGAAGGCCATTCTCCAAAATGATATCAAAAAAACACAAGTCATTCTTCCATGAAGAGTAATGATATCAGTTATAAATTTTACATTTAAAGATTGTCTGTTGAATAATAATCAAATGAACAGCTATCAATAATAATTAAGAAGAGATCTGGAAGTTAAAGAGAATGAATGGAGTAGAATATTTTCCAAATTTGTGTCTTGATGTGCAGGATACTCCACATACTATCACATGCAATCTGTGCACACCAGGGATTAGAAGAACTTCCTGCTACAATTACTGAGAGCTTTATGTGGGAGCCGGCAAAGCCTTGTACCCCTGATTGGTTATATACTTGGACAAGTGTTCATGCTGCCAATAAAATATCCACAGATAGTGATAAAGACAAGGGATAGCTTAAAACTAAGAAAGAGAACTAAAATACGTTCAAAAACTAAACAGATTGCTGATTCCAGTAGTTAAGAGAAGCACAAAAATAAAAGAAAATGTGAAAGGTAGCAAAAGGGGATATTAGTAAAAATTTCAAGATGAATCAAAGTCAACATAGAAAGAACTAAACTACATTAGGAAAAAACACCATGGGGCCCTTTAAAATGGACAACAGTGATATAACAGCGTTCTGACAAAATTAGTATTGTGCCCGATAGCCTCGACCCAGCCACCTGCTAAACCTGCTGCCCATAACTCTCACCTCAGCTGACATACATTTTCAACATGCAGATGGCCAAGTGAGAAGATCATTCAGATCCAGTGGGGATATGACCGAGTTCAGATTAACAGCTCAGTGGCTATCAAGGCCTTTTTAACTGTTTTAATTTTACTTAACTTAAAAATGTTAAAATAAATTGAAACAAAGTAAGTCAAGTGCTTATCTTTCTCAATAGGGTTGGTAACCTGGTACAAATGAATCAAATCACAAACAAGAGAAAATCTGCAGAAGCTGGAAATCTGAGGAAAACACACAAAATGCTGGAGGGTTTCAGCCCAAAACGTTGACTGGACTTTTTTCCGTAGATGTTGCCTGGCCTGCTGATACACCATCAATAACTCACTCTGAGACGTAAGAAGCGAGATATCGGCTTTTATTGACTGGAAGAATGAACAACACTACATCCTGGAGAATGAGGCCGGGCTCAGGCCTCAATCGCCTTTATACAGGGGTCTGTGGGAGGAGCCACAGGAGCAGTCCAGACAGGTATATGTAGTTCACCACACCTGCTGAGTTAGAACATAGAACATAGAATAGTACAGCACATTACAGGCCCTTCGGCCCACAATGTTGTGCCGACCCTCAAACTCTGCCTCCCATATAACCCCCCACCTTAAATTCCTCCATATACTTGTCTAGTAGTCTCTTAAACTTCACTAGTGTGTCTGCCTCCACCACTGACTCAGGCAGTGCATTCCACGCACCAACCACTCTCTGAGTGAAAAACCTTCCTCTAATATCCCCCTTGAACTTCCCTCCCCTTACCTTAAAGTTATGTCCTCTTGTACTGAGCAGTGGTGCCCTGGGGAAGAGGCGCTGGCTGTCCACTCTGACTATTCCTCTTAATATCTTGTACACCTCTATCATGTCTCCTCTCATCCTCCTTCTCTCCAAAGAGTAAAGCCCTAGCTCCTTTAATCTCTGATCATAATCCATACCCTCTAAACCAGGCAGCATCCTGGTAAATCTCCTCTGTACCCTTTCCAATGCTTCCACATCCTTCCTATAGTGAGGCGACCAGAACTGGACACAGTACTCCAAGTGTGGCCTAACTAGAGTTTTATAGAGCTGCATCATTACATCGCGTCTCTTAAACTCTATCCCTCGACTTATGAAAGCTAACACCCCATAAGCTTTCTTAACTACCCTATCTACCTGTGAGGCAACTTTCAGGGATCCATGGACATATACCCCCAGATCCCTCTGCTCCTCCACACTACCAAGTATCCTGCCATTTACTTTGTACTCTGCCTTGGAGTTCGTCCTTCCAAAGTGTACCACCTCGCACTTCTCCGGGTTGAACTCCATCTGCCACTGCTCAGCCCACTTCTGCATCCTATCAATGTCTCTCTGCAATCTTTGACAATCCTCTACACTATCTACAACACCACCAATCTTTGTGTCATCTGCAAACTTGCCAACCCACCTTCTACCCCCACATCCAGGTTGTTAATAAAAATCATGAAAAGTAGAGCTCCCAGAACAGATCCTTGTGGGACACCACTAGTCACAACCCTCCAATCTGAATGTACTCCCTCCACCACAACCCTCTGCCTTCTGCAGGCAAGCCAATTCTGAATCCACCTGGCCAAACTTCCCTGGATCCCTTGCCTTCTGACTTTCTGAATAAGCCTACCGTGTGGAACCTCGTCAAATGCCTTACTAAAATCCATGTAGATCACATCCACTGCACTACCCTCATCTATATGCCTGGTCACCTCCTCAAAGAACTCTATCAGGCTTGTTAGGCACGATCTGCCCTTCACAAAGCCATGCTGACTGTCCCTGATCAGACCATGATTCTCTAAATGCCCATAGATCCTATCTCTAAGAATCTTTTCCAACAGCTTTCCCAGCACAGACGTAAAGCTCACTGGTCTATAATTACCAGTTCCTCCAGCATTTTGTGTGTGTTGCTCAAATGAAACAAGTTGCCGATGGTGCATTAGCCCTCCCTGAGATAAAGCTGAGGGCTGGATATAAAGTGCAACCAAACCCTTTCTGCTGCATGCCTCTGGTCTCCTGAACCTGAGGACACTTCAGTGCTGGATCAGAAGATCAGATGCACCAGCACCTGACGTCTAATCAATGCTTTGCTTCCACCTTTGTCCACATAAGCACACAAAGTCTGAGGCAATGTTGAGCCACAAACTGCTGATTGCTGGTGGTCCCCCTCGGAGCCTCCAGCTCTGAGCCAGTGTGATTTAGTACACTTATTCTTGGTGAGGCAGCTGCCAAAATTTACATTACAAAATAAAGTGGCGAAGAAGAAAACTTTGACACTATAATGTAACAAATCCTCAGCACTTGAGGATTTCCACTCAAGGCTTTTCCACAAGCACATCACAACCAAATATAGTTTCCTTGATAAGATAACGATTCCTCCAGATTGAAAATTTGCATAATTCACTCGACTAGTTAATAAAGAAAAAAGGAAGTGAAAGCAAGAGAGAAAGCACACCCGGTTTGCCTAACATCTACTTTCAGGAATTGGTGAGTCTATAATTTAGAGTAGAGTAAAATACACATAGAACGGAACAGCATAAGAACAGCCCAATCCAAACTAATCCCATCTACCTGCACATTGTCTTTATCCCAGGGTAGAAATATCAAACACTACAGGGTACCCGTCTCCTCTTCTATCAGATGCCATCTTCTTCAGCCCTTTACCTTTTCCAAATACAGTCCTGTTGAAGGGTCTCAGCAGGAAACGTCGACTGTTTACTCTTGTCCATAGATGCTGCCTGGCCTGCTGAGTTCCTCCAGCATTTTGTGTGTGTTGTTTGGATTTTCAGCATCTGCAGATTTTCTTGTGTTTGTCACTGTCTTTATCTTTCCATTTCCACCCGGTTCATATGCTTTTAAGACTTTACTGTTGTATTTACAAGCAAAGTATTCCAGACACCCACCATTCTCTATGTAAAATATGCCTCATTCATCTCCTTTAAACTTTCCCCCTCAAAACTTAAAAAATATACCCTCCAGTATTTCACATAAAATGCTTGCTGAACTCAGCCGGCCAGGCAGTATCTATGGAAAGGAATAAAGAGTCAATATTATGGGCAGGGACCCTTCATCAGAACTGGAAAGAAAGGGAAAGAAGTCAGAATAAGAAAGTGGGGAGGGGAAGGAGTACAAGCTAGGTGATAGATGAAGCCAGGTAAGGGGAAAGGTAGGTGGTGGAAATGAAGTGAAAAGCTGGGAGGTATTAGGTGGGAAAGGTAAAGGGCTAACGAAGAAGGAATCTGATAGGAAAGGAGAAAGGTACACTCTACAATTTTACGTTTCCATCTTGGGAAAAGGAATCTATCAATCATGTCAATTACTCTCGTATTTTATACTCTTCTAATAAGTCGACACTCATCTTCCAAAGTACCGGAGAAAAGGATCGAAGTCTGTCCAAGCTCTCCCTGGTAGCTCATAGTTTGTAATCCAGGCAATACCTTGATGAAACTTTTCTTTATTCTCTCCAATGCCTTCACATAAGACCATAAGACATAGGGGCAGAATTAGGCCATCTGGCCCATCGAGTCTGGTCCGCCATTCAATCATGGCTGATCTTTTTTTTCTCTCCTCCTCAACCCCAGTTTCCGGCCTTCTCCCTGTAACTTTTGATGCCATGTCCAATCAAGAACCTATCACTCTCTGTTTTAAGTACACCCAACAATCTGGCCTCCACAGCTGCATGTGGCAACAAATTCCAGAAATTCACCACCCTTTGGCTAAAGAAATTTCTCCACATCTCTGTTTTGAAAGGGCACCCCTCTATCCTGAGGCTGTGCGCTCTTGTCCTAGACCCCACCATGGGAAACATCCTTTCCACATCTACTCTGTCTAGGCCTTTCAACATTAGAAAGGTTTCAATGAGATCCCCCCTCATCCTTCTGAATTCCAGTGAGTACAGACCCAAACATTACTCATATGATAACCCTTTCCTTCCTGGAACCATCCTCGTGAACCTCCTCTGGACCCTCTCCAATGCCAGGATATCTTTTCTAAGATGGGAGGCCCAAAACTGTTCACAATAAAGGTGAGGCCTCACCAGTGCCTTATAAAGCCTCAGCATCACATCCTAACTCTTGTATTCTAGAGCTCTTGAAATGAATGGAAACATGGCATTTGCCTTCCTCACCACCAACTCAACCTGCAAGTTAACCTTCAGGGTATTCTGCACAAGGACTCCCAAGTTCCTTTGCATCACAGATATTTGGTTTTTCTCTCAGTTTAGAAAATAGTCTGTACATTTATTTCTGCTACCAAAGTGCATGACCCTGCATTTTCCAACATTGTATTTCATTTTATTTCTTGCCCATTCTCCTAATCTGTCTAAGTCCTTCTGCATCCTACCTGTTTCCTCAACACTACCTGCCCCTCCATCAATCTTCATATCATTTGCAAACTTGGCAACAAAGCCCTCTATTCCATCACCTAAATCATTTATATACAGCATAAAAAGAAGTGGTCCCAACACCAACCCCTGCAGAACACCACTAATCACTGGCAGCCAACCAGAAAAGGATCCCTTTATTCCCATTTGCTGCCTCCTACCAAACAGCCAATGCTCTAACCATCTTAGTAACTTTCTTGTAATACCATGGGCTCTTAACTTGGTAAGCAGCCTTATGTGTGGCACCTTGTCAAAGGCCTTCTGAAAGTCCAATATACAACATCCACTACATCCCCTTTCTCTTTCCTACTTGTAATCTCCTCAAAGAATTCCCACAGGTTCGTCAGGCAGGATTTTCCCTGAAGGAAACCATGCTGACTTTGTACTATTTTGTCCTGTGTCACCAAGTACTCCATCACCTCAGCTTAACAATTGACTCTAACATCTTCCCAACCACTAAGGTCAGGCTAACTGGATTATAATTTCCTTTCTGCTGCCTTCCCCATTTCTTAAGGAGTGGAGTGACATTTGCAATTTTCCAGTCCTCTGGCACTATGCCAGAGTCCAATGATTTTTGAAAGATCATTTCTAATGCTACCTCTTTCAGAACACTACGGTGCAGTTCATCTGGTCATGGTGACTTATGTATCTTTAGGTCTTTCAGCTTTTTAAGCACCTTCTCTCTTGAAGTAGTAACTGCACCTATTTCTCTTCCTTCACACACTACAACATCAGGCACACTGCTAGTGTCTTCCATAGTGAAGACTGATGCAAAATACTCATTTAGTTCATTAGCCATCTCCTTGTCCACTGTTAATATTTCTCCTGCCTCCTTTTCTAGTGGTCCTATATCCACTCTCATTTCTCTTGTATTTTTAACATACTTGAAAAAACTTTTACTATCCACTTTGATATTATTTGCTATCTTGCTTTCCTATTTCATCTTTTCCCTTCTAATGATTTTTTTTGTTGCTTTCCGTAGGTTTGTAAAAACTTCCCAATACTCGATCTTCCCACTAATTTTTGCTTCATTTTTGGAATACATATGTCCAGCACCTTCCTCATTTTTTTCCCCAAAAATGCACGCCAGCTGCTCCTTTCAATTTATTTCCGCCAACTTCTCTCTCATACCACTGCAATTTCCCTTACTCCACTGAAATACTGCTACGTCAGACTTTACTTCCTCCCTATCAAATTTTAAGTTGAACTCAATCATATTGCAATCACTGGTTCCTAAGGGGTTTTTTGTTTCCTGTAATGTGGTATCCAGAACTCCAAACAATATCCCTCCCCAAGATTCCTCTGTACATCAATACACCTAAGGATTCTGCTATTTACTGTATATGTTCCTTTTGTACTTCATCTCCTAAAGTCCAGTATTTTACATGACTGGATTAAACCCTATCTGCCATTTCTCTGCTTACATTTCTAACTGGTCTATATCATGCTGAATCCTTTGACAACCTTCCTCAGCGTCCACAACTCCACCAGTTTTTGTGTGATCTTCAAACTTGCTCATTGGCCCAACTGGATTTTCATCCAGAGATCCCAAAACCGATCCTGTGGAACACCACTGGTTACAGACCTCCATTTGGAATAACACCATCTCCATCTCTACCCTCAGTGTTCTATGCCCAAGCCAATTTTTAATCCAAGCTGCCATGGATCTCACGAGCCTTGATCTTCTGTGTTAACCTACAGGGACCATAAAGTCCATGTATACTAAATCCACTGCATGGCTCTCATCAGTCAGTTTTGTCATCTTCTCTAAAAAATTTCAATCAAATTTGTAAGAGATTAGCTCCCCTGGATAAAGCCACGTTGACTAATCCTTATAAGTCTATATTTTTTGAGATGTGAGGAGGTCCTATCCATAAGAATCTTCTCCAATAATTTCCCTACCATGGATTATAAAGCTCACTGGCTTATAATTTCTTGGTTGTCTCTTTTGCAGATCAGTGTGCTAACTAATGGCATATGGAATATACTTCATCATGCAATCATGAGCCTTCAAATGAGTTTTTGATGGTGAATGAGATGGACTTCTATATTTTAAAATCAGATGACTGCCTAATTTTATTTGTCGGTGCAGCGGTGGTGTAACTGCATCCTAAGCTCTCCTGGCTGCTTGTCTCCAGCACATTCATTTCTAAATTCTCATCCTCAGTCGCAACTTCAGCTCACCTTAACACTACCACCTGCTGCAAACCTACATCTTTATTTCTTTTGGATCTCCCTTAAGTCCTCTGCACTTCCAATTCCATTGCCAATATTAGAGCACTCCCTTCACTCTGGAATGCAGACCATCGTGTAAGAGAGGAATCTATTTGTGATTGTGTGTGAATGTTTAGGTGAGGTTTATTATTGTGAAGCTTGTTATCTGAGTCTTTGCTAGTTATTGCTGTTATGCTGGTAGTTATGACTGAATTTGATGTATTATAAGGAAGCTGAAATAGATAGATAGATACTTTATTGATCCCAAAGAAAATTAGTGTCACAGTAGCATTACACATACATAGACATACAAATATTAGAAGAGAAGTAAGAAAGAATAAAAAATAAGTTACCTCAAACAGGAGGGGTTTTCACTTCCCCGGCCACAGGCTGAGTCATTATAGAGTTTATTGGTCGAGGATAAGAATGACCTCATTTAGCACTCTTTGAAGCAGTGCAGTTGCCTTAGTCTATTACTAAAAGTGCTCCTCTGTTCAGCCAAGGTGGCATGCAGAGGGTGAGAAACATTGTCCCAAATTGCCAGAATTTTCTACCACTTTGTTCTACCGCAGCCTTTGGTGTGTCCAATTTGACCGATAACAGAGCAGCCTTTCTAATCAGTTATTGAGCCTGTTGGTGTCAACTGTGTTGATGCCACTGCCCCAGCACACCACTGCATAGAAGATTGTACTGGTGACAAGAGATTGGTAGAACATGTCTGCAGACTTCAAAGGACCTCAGTCTCCTCAGGAAGTAGAAGTGACTCTGGCCCTTCTTGTACACAGCCTCTGTGTTGATGCTCCACTTAGATCTGTCATTCAGGTACACCCCCAGGTACTTGTAGATCTTCACCACATCCATGTCTTCACCATCAATAGTAACTGAGAGGATTGCAGGCTTAGTCTTCCTAAAGTCCATCACCATCTCCTTTGTCTTACTGATGTTGAGCTGAAGATGATATAACTTGCACCATTTGACAAGGTCCTCCAGCCTGACCCTGTATTCATCCTCCCGACCTCCCTCAATACACCCAACTATTGCTGAGTCGTCAGAGTATTTCTGCAGATGACGTGACTAAGTATTGTATCTAAAGTCTGAGGTATACAGAGTAAACAGGAAGGAAGCCAATACATTTCCCTGTGAGGCCCCAGTGCTGTTTATAACCATGTCTGACACACAGCTCTGAAGCTGCACGAACTGTGGTCTGCCAGTCATGTAGTCCATTATCTGGGACTCGCCCCCTCCTTTACTCCCTGATGCACCATCAATAACTCTCGGAGACGTGAGTCGAGATAGGCTTTTATTAGCTGGAAGAAAGCACCGTCAGCAGCAAGAGCCCACCACACAACATCCTGGAGACTGAGGGAGGAGCAGTGCCTCCAATCGCATTTATACAGGGGTCTGTGGGAGGAGCCACAGGAGCAGTCAGCGGGGGGGGCGTGTCCAGACAGGTATAAGTAGTTCACCACACTCTCTGTATATCCATGACTGTGTCGCCACCCACAGCTCCAATCTGCTAATTAAATTTGCTGACAATACTACATTGATTGGTCTAATATCAAATAATAATGAGGCAGCCTACAGAGAAGAAGTCATCACCCTGACACAGAGGTGTCAAGAAAACAACCTCTCCCTCAATGTTGCAAAAACAAAGGAGCTGGTTATGGATTACAGGAGGAATGGAGACGGGCTAGTCCCTATAGACTTCAATGGATCTGGGGTTGAGGGAGTAAACAGCTTTAAGTTCCTCAGCACGTATATCACCAAGGCTCTCACATGGTCTGTACACACCAGCTGTGTGGTGAAAAAAGCACAACAGCGCCTCTTTCACCTCAGACAGTTGAAGAAGTTTGGCATGAGTTCCTAAATCCTAAGAACTTTCTACAGGGGCACAGTTGCAAACATCCTGACTGGCTGCATCACTACCTGGTATGGGAACTGTACTTCCCTCAATCGCAGGACTCTGCAGAGAGTGGTGCGGACAGCCAAGAGCATCTATAGATGTGAACTTCCCATGATTCAGGACATTTACAGAGACAGCTGTGTAAAAAGGGCCCGAAGGATCATTGGGGACCTGAGTCACCCCAACCACAAATCTGTTCCAGATGCTACCATCCGGGAAACGGTACCACAGCATTAAAGCCAGGACCAACAGGCTCTGGGACAGCTTCTTCCACCAGGCCACCAGACTGATTAATTCACGCTGATGCCATTGTATTTCTATGCTATATTGACTGTTCTGTTGTACGTACTATTTATTACAAACTATTATAAATTGCACATTGCACATTTAGATGGAGACGTAACATAAAGATTTTTACTCCTCATGAACGTGAAGGTTGTAAGAAATAAAGTCAATTCAATACAATGGACATGTCAACCTGCATTGAACACAGCTTTTTCCCCAGCAATGAGGGCTGTATGGTATTGAAGACAGTTGAGAAATCAAAAAACATGATCTTCACAGTGCTGCCCCGCTTATCCAAGTGCGAGTAGGCTCTGTTTGGCAGGTAGATGACAGCATCGTCAACTCCAATGTGGTCCTAGTAGACAAACTGCAGGGGACTGAGGGCTGATCTGACCAAGGATCGAAGGTGAACCAGCACCAGCCTCTCTAGGGTCTTCAAGATGTGTGAGGTCAGCGCCACTGTGGTCATTCAAGACCATTCTGGGTACTGGGACCACAGTCGGGACCCTTTCCAGGCTGAGACTCAGAATGAAAGTGCTTTGGAGACTCCACACAGCTGCTCAGCACACTCCTTCAGGACCTTGGGGTTCACACCATCCGATCCCAATGCTTTGCCGTGTCTGAGTTTCCCCAGAGCCCTTCTCACCTGCTCAGTAGTGAAGGTGGGTCAATGATGACGCAGGAGTTGGTGGAAGGTGAGAGCTGGGGGAAGTGAAGATCGGGCAATAGTAGCTAGTATGTGAAGAGTGGATGGTGGGTGCAAGGCAAGGAGGGGATGTAGACAGTGGTAGCCTGTGTTGTTCATCCATGTGTTGAACTGGAGGAGGGAAGGGAGGCATTGGTGCTGAGGGAGCATTGGGTGCCTCAGCACATGAGCTGGTGTGCGGAGGTGGGTGTGAACAGGAGGGCAATTGTCAAACAATTGAAGAACTTATTTAACTCATTAGCCTATTCCCGGCTGCATTCCAAGGCCCTACAGCTCGGCTGATTGAAGATTAGTGGAATATCAAGTATGATCTAAAATCAATTTGTACTCTACTTATATTCTATACATTGATTTGGAGAATAAATTTCTGCTATGACTAATCAGTCAGTCACATTTACTTATACAACTGGTAAAATAATTCACAATGCTGTGAGGGTCTGTGAAGGATCTAAGAGCATTCCCGCCCCATTGTACAATAATTAGCATAGATTATGTACGTGATAACAAGCATGTTTATCTCTGGGAAGTAGATAGCAAAAGTCGTTTGTTTCTCAATTGAACGTGGAATAAAAATGTTAAAAATCAATTTTACAATCAATATTTAGAAGGCCATATGCCATATATTCAGTTCGAAGCAGCAGTTGTGAAAGTGCTGTGTTACAGAATGTGGTTTAAGGTTAGTGGCTTGGAGGCTTTCACTTGTTCTGTTAATGGAATCCCTCTGCTGGCAATTTCTGCTCAGTGGTCCATTAAGGATGAATGTAAATATAATAATTGTACAATACTTTAGGCAAAGAGATCTGAACTGAAGCCAGTTCAGTATAAATATACTGTAGTTAGGAAAGGCATACTTGCCTTTGATTTACACACAGTATCTCTTCCTGTATAATAGAGGGTAGCTAAAGAGAATTTTCTGTATTATCAATCAATTATTATTGGTCAGTTTTCTTTGCAAATTTACAGTGGTTCTGAGAAACTCACTTTATTGATTAATATTGGAAAGACTAGCTCTGACTTCATTGGTCGGGGTGTAGAATTTAAAAGTCAAAAAATTATGTTGCAGCTGAATACGCCTTTGGCTAGGCCACATTTAAATTATTAAGTGCATTTCTAGCTGCGGCATTGCAGGAAGGGTGTGAAGTTTTTAGAGAGGGTGAAAGAGAGTCTCATCAGGGTGTTGTCTATATTAGTGAGTATTAGCTAAAAGGACTGTGCGACTAGGTGAGAGTAAGCGTTCAGCACGGACTAGAAGGGCCGAGATGGCTTGTTTCCATGCTGTAATTGTTATATGGTTATATTATATGGAAAGGTTGCATAAACCTGAAAGGCTTTCTGTGGATTGTCGAAGGCTGGGGGTTAAGTAATAGATGGAAACATAGAAAATCTACAGCACAATACAATCCCTTCGGCCCACAAAGCTGTGCCAAACATGTCTTTACATTAGAAATTACCTAGGGTAACCCATAGCCCTCTATTTTTCTAAGCTCCATGTACCTATCCAGGAGTCTCTTAAAAGACCCTATCATATCCGCCTCCACCACCGTCACCAGCAGCCCATTCCACACACTCACCACTCTCTGTGTAAAAAAACATACCCTGACATCTTCTCTGTACCTGCTTCCAAGCACCTTAAAACTGTGCCCTCATGTGCTAGGCGTTTCAGCCCTGGGAAAAAGCCTCTGACTATCCACACAATCAATGCTTCTCATCATCTTATACATCTCTATCAGGTCACCTCTCATCCTTTGTTGCTCCAAGGAGAAAAAGCCGAGTTCACTCAACCCGTCCTCATAAGGCATGCTCCCCAATCCAGGCAACATCCTTGTAAATTTCCTCTGCACCCTTTCTATGGTTTCCATATCCTTCCTGTAGTGAGGTGACCAGAACTGAGCACTGTAGTCCATGTGGGGTCTGACCAGGGTCTATCGAGCTGCAACATTGCCTCTCGGCTCTTAAACTCAAATCCCACAATTCATGAAGGCCAATGCACTGTATGCCTTCTTAACCACAGAGTCAACCTACACAGCAGCTTTGAGTGTCCTGTGGAATTGGACCCCAAGATCCCTCTGATCCTCCACACTGCCAAGAGTCTTACCATTAATGCTATATTCTGCCATCATATTTGACCTACCAAAATGAACCACTTCACACTTATCTGGGTTGAACTCCATCTGCCACTTCACAGCCCAGTTTTGCATCCTATCAATGTCCTCTGATAGCCCTCGACACAATCCACAACACCCCCAACCTTTGTGTCATTAGCAAATTTACTAACCCATCCCTTCACTTCCTCATCCAGGTCACTTATAAAAATCATGAAGAGTAGGGATCCCAGAACAGATCCCTGAGGCACACCACTGGTGACCAACCTCCATGCAGAATATGATCCGTCTACAATCACTCTTTGCCTTCTGTGGGCAAGCCAGTTCTGGATCCACAAAGCAATATCCCCATGTATCCCACTTTGTCAATAAGCCTTGCATGGGGTACCTTATCAAATGCCTTGCTGATGTGCTGTGTATAAAATTATAAGATCAGGTAGACAGCCAGTCTTTTCCCCAGGGTGGAAACATCAAATATAAGAGAGCATTGTTTGAAGATGAGAGGGGGAAAAAGAGGCAAGTGTTTTACAAAGTGGTAGGTTTCTGGAACACCCTACTCCAGGAAAAGTGCTGGAAGCTGGTTCAGCAGCAATGTTTAAGAGCATTTAAACAGACATATGAGTGAGCCGAGAATAGAATGATACAGACCGTGCGAAGGCAAATGGAATTAGTTTAAATCGGCTTCATGGTCACACATGGTGAACACAGGACACATCTGTTCTACATATATATACTGAGCCGTACTTTGCAAGTTTCCACATAAAAAGCTTCAGCCTAGGTATTTTCACAACAAGAGGTTCAATGGACTTGTAATAGTAAACTGATGCACATTTTATGTATCAGATGAACCTCTGCTTTAACTCAACTTTCATTTCATGTCAAACTTTAAGAAATAGAGAATCTTCTACAATATATGGAATAATTTTTGTTGCAGAGGTGACATAAGTTATTAAGTCAAAATGCATTACATGATAACCTGAGTGACTTAATTGTCATATGGATTATTCTTAACAGATTCACTAAGTTATTATTAGGGGGAGAGAGCCTGTGGTATGTTGAACACCGGGTGAACGAGCAGTCTTTGGAGCACTCAAGTCTATGTCTTTGCTGTTGCCTTGCTTTGCTTGGTAGCAGTGCCAATGTTTTTTTATGCCAGTGGGGGAGAGGGGTTCATTGCTTGCTGCCACTTACATGCGGGAGGGAGGGGAGCTGGGGGGTGAATTTGGGGTTCTAACATTTAACTGTCATTCATTCCTTGGGGGGCATTCCTCTGTTTTCGTGGATGGTTGTGAAGAAAAAGAATTTCAGGATGTATATTGTATACATTTCTCTGACATTAAATGTGCCTTTGAAACCTTTGAAGTGGGTCTCTGACTCTGGATTCTGCAGAAAGCAACTAGAATGTTCAGCTTGGGAAAAAGCAGCAACCAGTGCAAAATCAAGGATATTTACAAGCTACCAGTTTAACGTAATATTGCATATAACTGTGAAGATCGCACTTTATGGTGATGCCAAGGCCTTGGAGCAAGTAAAAAGGAAGGTTAGTAAGTTTATATCAGGGATGAATGAGTTTGGTTATGGATAGATTGATGAAACTGGTCATTTTCTCCTTTGAGTCGAACAAGTAAAAGCAAGACATAATAAAGGCCTTCAGATTGATCATGGGAATTCATAGAGGAAATCATAGAATGTTTCCTCTAGCAAATTGATCAGTAGCAAATAATCAGAGCTACAGAAGAAGATACAGGCATTGGAAATGAGATGCTATCGCAATATCTTGGGCATCTCATACTTGGACCCCATCACAAACGAGCAGGTCCGCAAGACCATCCGGCACCACACTGGTCCTCATGAAGACCTTCTCACAACGGTGAAGAAAAGGAAGCTGAGATGGTACGGCCATGTGACAAGATCCAGTGGCCTTGCAAAGACTGTTCTATAAGGAACTGTGGAGGGGAAAAGAAGGAGAGGCAGACAGAGGAAAAGATGGACGGACAACATTAAGGAATGGACAGGGAAAACATCTGCGGTGACCCAGGCCCTGGCACACAACCATGACAGATGGAACAGACTGGTGCAAAGCTTGGCATGACGGCGCCTCGACAACTCCGCCAGGAAATTAGGAGAAATAATGTCACATAAGGGGTTATTAATCACTGGAACATATCCTAAAATAATTAGTTTCCACGTGATTCCATACATTGTTTCAGCAGCAAGAGAAGCTGAGAGGAGGAGACGGCAGCTTTGAAAAAGTTGTTTCTGATTGGCTGAATGGCCTCACACTTTACCAATTAAATGAAGAGAGAGCAGAGAGGCCTTTTTTGATCAGCATTAGTGGGAGTGGGTCAATGGAGAAGTGGTTGGTTGAGGCTTTGATGATGAAGCACAGGAAGGTAGCAGGCAAGAGCCAGGTATTGCTTTTGTATTTTCCTGTTAACTTGTGACTTTTGACAGTGTAGCCAAAATGGTAGCTAAGGCAATGATATGTTCTTCCTGTATGATATGAGAAGTCAGGGGACCCAGTGGTCTCCCTAAAGACCACATTTGTGGAAAGTGCACCCAGTTGCAACTCTTGATTGAATGATTGAATAGCAGAGCAAACTTGACAGGCAGAATGGTCTAATTCTGCTCCTGTGTCTTATGGTCTTATAAAGAGAAGGCGGATATTTAATATAAATTAACATCAAGATTGGCTCGTTGGTGTGGGTTGAATGGCCTACCCGGTGCTGTACTTTTCTATGATTTTTTTCAAAAGGCAATTGGACCTATTCGAAAACAGCTCATTTTCAGGGTTATGGGGACAAAGATGAAGCAAGGAAATAAATTGGATAGTTCTGGCCAAATAGTTTAAGATAGAGCTGGCACAGGTATGATGAAACAAACTTTCTAGTGAAATAAAAACACCTCATCTCCACTCCATCCAGTTCCATATTGAAAGGAAGAGATGCAAGAGACAGGCATCACTTTCTCAGTACTTGCTTTTCAGGTTAATGAAGCAGGAAGCCTTTGCTTGAACTTGCAGTGTGGTTAACCCTGGACAGATGGTCTTCCGGCCTTTGGGGAAAATGGAAGCTGAAAGACAAGGGCAGCTATCACAGAAGGCTACTGCTTCTCCCAGTGCATGAGCTCTCCCTTGTAATCACCCAAACCCTTCCCCATTGCTGACAGGGATTGAACACTTCCCATGGGTTGGTGACTGGAACCTCCTTCCCCACCACCCCTCCCCAACCCAGATCCTGACTCGTAGCTGCAGCAAATGTACCAAAGGTGTCAGACTGCTCCGGAAACCACCACCTCCCACCAGTCTGGAAGCCATGTTTTCCAAAAGAACTACCTTCTGTAGATGATCAAAACAGAACTCCACAATGACCAAGGGCACCCAAATTTCTGAAATGGCACTGATCTAAAACATTAACTGATTCTCTCTTCATAGATGCACTCTGACCTTCTACTTCCAGGGCCCATAGTCACTGTGGTGGACAAAGAGTGAACCTGCGAAAAGCACCTGGCCCATATGGTGTCCCTAGCTGCATCTTTATGTCCTGTGCACATCAGCTGGTGGGAGTATTTGCAAATGTTTTTAACTTCTCCTTGCCTCAATATATGGTTCCCATCAGCTTTAAGAAGAACCTAAGAAAAACAAGATAACATGCTTTAATGACTAATGGCAAGAGGCTTGAAATCCATCATCATGAAGTGCTTTGAGAGGTTGGTCATGGAATGCATCTACTTCAGTGTCCTAGACAACCTTGGCCCACTGCAATTCACCTACACTGAAACAAGACTTTGGTGATTGCCATCTTCCTGGCCCTACACCCATCTCTAGAGCACCTGGACAGTAAAAACACTATTGTATATTGACTAGAGCTCCACCTTCAACTCTATAATTCCAAGCAAACACATCACCAGACTCTGGACACTAGGAGTCAACACTTCCCTCTGCACATTGACCAACAGATCTCAATCTGTAAGGATAGACAGCAATACCTTCCCTATGATTGCTCTGAACACTGGTGCTCCACAAAGGTTGGTGCTCAGCTTGCTAGTCTACTCGTGACTGTGTGGCCAGATTCTGGTCTGACTTAAGCCACACATTTGAAGGTGATACCACCATAGTGGGCCATATCTCAAACAGTGATGGGTACAGGAAGGAGATAGAGAGCTTAGTTACATGGTATCATGATGACAACCTTTCCCCCAATGCTGGAGCAAAACACAAGAGCTGGTCATTGACTTCAGGAAGAGGAGCAGTGTACATGCTCTACACCAAAAGTATTGAGGTTGAAAGCTTCAAGTTCCTAGAACATCACCAATAATCCATCCTGGTCCAACCATGCAGACACCATCGCTGAGAACGTTTACCAATGCCTCTACTTCCTCAGAAGGCTAGAGAAATTTGGCAAGTCCCTATCAGTCCTTAATAATTGATATTGATGCACTATAGAAAGTTCCCTAACTGGAAGCATCATGGCTTAGTATAACAGCTACTCTGCCTGTGATTGCAAGAAATTGCGGAGAATTGTGGACACAGTACAGCACCTCACAAAAACCAAGCTCTCATTTACTGATTTTGATTATGCTGGCTGCATCACTGAGGCAACAAGAAGTATAGATCAAGTTCCCATCCAGCCCTGACATTCTCTCCTTACCCCTCTTCCATGGGCAGAAGATACAGAGACCGAAAACACATACCACCAGGCTCAAGGCCAGCTTCTACACACTACTATAAGACTATTAAGTGATTCCCTAGTAGAATAAAATGGACTCTCCTCCTCACAAAATACCTATTTTATCATCTTGTGCTTTATTGTTTACCTGCTCTGCACTTTTTCTGCGCTGTTGCAGTTTATTCTGCAATGTTATTGTTTTACCTTGCTCTGCATTAATACATTGTGATTTGATCTGTGTGAACAGTATGCGAGACAAGCTTTTCACTGTTTCTCAGCACACGTGACAATAAAAAAAAACAATTCCAGTTTCTGTGCCCCTTAAAGGGATGATGTTTCGACAGCATTTCACAACATCCAGTGCTTCTCTATGCAATGTGCTTCTGCATAGATGCAGGGGATGACAAAAGAATGGGGGTGCAATTGCCGTCATCGGTTGAGAAAGAAATTAGGCTAGGACTTCAAATAATGTAACTTAATCTTTAACACACATTTAAGACATTAAAGGTGGGATGTAAGTAGACCTCTAAACAATGCACCATTTCTTAGTGCTTCACCAGACTATGAGCTCAAACCCTGAATGATAAATTAGCAAAAAGAAAACACTTTCATACAATAACAGTGAATGGTTGGCACAAGTTCCAGAGTCCGTGGGACCTCACAATTTCATACAGTGAATGGTAATGAAAAGGCCTTTTGTCAACTGTGCAAACAGGGTCCTAGCACTGAAACATCTGTAGCAGGAGTCAGTATTATCCATCCCATACTGTGTTCCTCTCACTGAGAAGTAGAACAAGGCAGACGAATTAGGTAATCTGAGGTGAGATGACGGGACGTGTCATTTTAATGTAATGTTGAGTCATGGAATGTAATGAAACCACATTTTAAGGTAGAAGAAGCAAATCTCAAATATGAACATGTGTAATGTGAGCTTAAGTAATTATTTTTGTATAAATGGTAAATGCCACAGGGTAATAAGAAGTATAATCCAGATTGTTGTAGAAATCTGTGAGTGTACACTGAGCGTCAATGGACAGCCCATCCCCGGGGCAGAAAGGGAGGTATTCAGGATGAAAACACCAAATGCTATTTTTCTTACATTGGCTCCTCACACATTGCTTCCTGAAAGCACTCAACTCCCTATACCTAATTTTGCCATCTCCAGCCATCCTTGTACTAGAAATTGCTTTCTCTGTCCTCAGCTGTGGAATCATCTTCACCCTGGACAGATTCCTTTGCATTTCCTATGTGTCTGCCTTTCCCTTCACCTTCCTTTTGGCTAACTCATTCCCCTCATCCTGTCCTTTCACCTCGCCACCTTTTATGTTCAACAAATCATCTGTCATTACTTCCATCATTTCCAAGATAAACACTAGTTCCAAGCCTGATCAAGCCTGGAGACAGATACAGTTCAGTTCTGGCGCCAGTTAAAGGTGTGGCTTCAAGGAAAAGTGCATTTTTAACAGTATTATTCTAAACTCCATTTAGAACAGAGGTGATGAGGAATTGCTATAGCCAGAGTGTGGTGAATTCATTGCCACAGACAGCTGTGGAGGTCAAGTCATTAGATATATTTAAAACGGAGGTTGCTAGGTTCTTCTTTAGTAATAGCTTAGGAATTACAGGGAGAAGGCAGGATAATGAGTTGAGAAGGATAATAAATCAGCCATGGTTGTATAGCGGAGCAGACTTAATAGGCCAAATGGCCTAATTCTGCTCCTAAACTTTATGGTCTTATGGTCTAAAGGTACCACTGAAGACTGAGAGGAAAAAACATAAGGAAACATATGGAATCTACAACATCGCCTCTCTGAATAGTCCATGTAGTAGGGTTATGCCCTGAATATCCTTGTGAGCATCGTTATCTTTCCTCTTCCTCCCCTTTGTCACTTCTGTTGTCTGCTGTCTTCCTCCTCACCTCCTATCAATGTCCAACCCCAGAAACCGCCCTTGCAGAACTACTGCCACCAGCAGCGTCTTTCTTTGTTATTCCTTCATGAAGCAAGGCACTTCTGTGCAAAGTAGGATGGCCATGCAAAACAAAACCTCGAGTTAATTAGTAGCCTGAAATGAAAACAACTGCAGCTAGCGGATATTCTCTTTAAACGGCACAGCCTAGGGCTTCCTTCATAAATACACAAACTACTGGAGGATCTCAGCAGGTCAGTCAGCATCTATGGAGAGGATAAAGAGTCAATGTTTCAGGTTAAGATCCAAAACCAGGGATCTCTTCCTGCGGTTAGTACAGCAGCTTGTCGGACAAGTTAGATTAGTGGGGTAAGTAGGTGAAGTGGTCAGACAGGGTTCCACAGCAAACACTAGAGGATCACTTATGCAAGTTGGTTTATATGATGAGAACAAGCTGTCAACATCTGTAAAGAAATCCAATCCAACAATGCAGGCAGCATCTTCTGGCTTAGAATGAGCATCTCTTCCCATTTGCTATTTCAGTTTATTTTACACTTGTTAATACATTTGCCTTGTAACCAGATTTCTTGGCATTATCTCTGTTCTCCCTGTTAGCCCCCTCTGCTCATTTGCTCCATCCAACCTCTCTCATTGCCAGTACCACTAAACCATCCGTGGCCTATGCAAATACAGGTAACAGCTGTTTGGGCACTGAAAATAAAGCCCTGCAGATACTGAAAACCTGAAATAATTGATAACCTATTGGTGAAATGGACTCTTAAATTATGGGAAACTATCATAAAGGAATATAAACTAGAGGGAGATATTGCTATTCTTAAATGGTGTGCATATGACTCAGATTTTATGCCGAATAAACTGGATGCTAGATTTAAGGTCCGGACAGCTAAAGGAATAACAGTTCTTTGCAATATAATGAAAGAAGAAACACTGTTCAGTTTTGAAATGCTTAAAAAGAAACACTTATTAGAAAAACAAGACTTTTATCGGTATTTACAGATGCAACAATATGTTACTAGCACGGTTAAAAATGTAACCGAGGCAAGAACATGTTTGATAGAGCTATTTAGAAAAGCATATAATTCAGATAACGGTAGTAGAATCATTTCAAGCGTGTATAAGGGTTTGTCAAATCTTAAAACACATTCGACTTCATACATTAAAGCAAAATGGGAGAAGGAAGGAGGGATAATTAAATCTGAGGAAGAATGGACAACAATATGGAGATATCAATGGATGTGTACCAGTCACAGAAATGGAGGGAGTTCAGATGGAAAAACTTGATAAGATATTTTATTATACCCTCTCAGAAATCCCATTATGATAGTAACCTCCCTGTTTGCTGGCGAAATTGTGGAAATCAAAATGCAAACTGTTATCATATTTTCTGGGAATGCCCCAGTATCAAAGACTTTTGGAGTGGGATACACAATGCCCTACAAGACATCTTTAAATGTGAAATACCCTTAGAAAGTAAAACCATATATTTTGGATATATACCTCAAGAATGGTTGAAAAGAGATAACTATTTAATGAATATACTGCTGGTGGCTGGTAAAAAGACTCTTACTAGGAAATGGTTATCACAGGAGAGCCCAACCTTAAATACATGGATGGAAATTACAATGGACATTTACAAAATGAAGAAGATAACAGCATCTGTTAATCATAAGTTGGAACAATTTGATTCATACTGGGAAAAATGGTTTAACTACATAATGCCTCATAGGTCTGATTTTATTCTCACAAGTCAATGGATATGTTGTAAAAAAAACGATCACTCCCTACTTGTACATAGTTTTCTCCTTTTGCTTATTCTTTCTTTCCTCTCTTTTCTATAAGTGTGTACCTCAGATAAATATTACTTGGAGATTTGTGGCATATATGTCTATATGATATATATGTACAATGTCTGAAATACATCTTATGGAAATGTTTGTTTGATGATGAACTTCAATAAAAAATAAATTACAAAAAAAAAGAAAACCTGAAATAAAAACTGTTTCTCTTATAAATGCAGAACTGATAAGGCAACATCTGTGGAGGGAGGTTAAAAAAAAACATTCTCTAACTAGGGATCTATGGTTTTTTAGAGGGAGAAATAAGTATTTCAAAGAGCATTCTAATTTGAGTTCCCATGATGTTTGAAAATACCATTCCTTTAGCTTGTAAGTAATTACTATTTCTCTAAATATGCTTATTGTCAAAAGGGAACTTAATTGTACACACTGATTGCACACATTGATCCATCTTCTGTTCATCACATGAGATCAAGCATTCAATTTTAAATAAGCAAGCACCAGATCTCTTAACAACATAAGGTCAGATATTTATAGACACATCTGTTGAAAGGTCTTCAAACCGAAACATTACTTCTGTTTCTTTCCACAGATGTGGCCTGACTTACTGAGTGTGTTCTGCCTTCTCAATTTTTGTTTCCATTTATTGAACTTCTATAACGTGACAAAACTTCCCAAAGGACATCACAAAGTTCACCAGGTAAAGATATGTGGTGAGTCAAAGGAGCTGATACAAAAAGGGGTGAGAAAAGCTTGCTTGATGCACTTGGATTTAAATGGTTCTAAAGGTGCATAGAAAGATGAGGAAGTAGAGGAACTGAGAAAGGAAGGTTGTAGAGAGTGGGCCTAAAGGCTATGCACAAACAGTCATAGGTGAAATAAGAAGGGTGAGTATTGATTTAAATCTATTTCTCCACACTTTCTTCAAATGGAACTACATGTACCTCAGCAGAAAATCGTAAAAATCAGAAATAAATATGGATAATTATAGTAAAAAAGTTAAATCAAATGTATAATAAATAACAAAATTCTCATGTCTCCTGGTTTGAGAATGGATGAGTTCACTCTCACAATGGACAGTTCATTAAAAATAAAGGGGAAGCTTGAAAATCCAAATGTGAGTATAAATAACACTGAATAAAATATATTAATAATTCATAAAACAAATAAGTTCAGGTTAGGAAAGTATTTCATTATTTCTGGAATTGCTTTAAAGTTCCACAAACACTGTTGCCGTGTTAGGTTACATTTAAGTACAGCGCATCTTTAAACTGTCAATCATCAATGATTTCTGGGCTGCTTTATGTTGCTTCCGACTAAAGAAAAGGTGGATTAAAGAGAAAGCATAATGTAGCTGCTCTCCTGTTATTTATTTTGCCACATATGGTAATCATAATTGAGAAAATTTGAGGAGCGCACTGGCAGTGGCATGTTAAGTTCGGTGTGCTGTTCTCACTCAGCTTCTGACTTAATAACAGTACTCTTCATTTCAATACACAACTTACACTAAGGTTCTTTGATTAACCAAATTTCCTTCCCTGCCCCTTCCCCCTCTTCAGCAGTGTGCAACAGGCACAATGACACAAATTAATTTAGCTTTAAAATAAACTGCTGGTTGTCTACTTTCAACAAAAGATTAATCACTTCAATTAATGATAATATTAGAAAAATTGCATCACAGCTTTTAAACACTCATTGTGAACTGACTAAAATGGGTAGAAGAGAATGAACTACATATACCATAAGCTTCCTGAGGGGTTGAGTAAGGCCATTAGAAATATATGTGTTGGATTTGAGAGTTTTATGGATATTACCTAGATCCAGAGATAACACTGCTGTCATGAAACTCACTCTCACTCAGTAGCTGGTTATTTCTGTAAAATATGCTAGGTGATATTTTATTAATAAGGTTGCCTTGGGCTGACATACCACTTTTAACTCTGTGCTGGATTTGAGAGATGATTTGACAGCCTAAAGCAGTTCAGGGAAAACCAGCATATATATTTGGAACATCATTACTGGAGGCTTATACAGAAATAATTCAGCAGAATAATGGACAGAGTGAAACCCAAGGAAAGAACAAAGTTGAAATTGGACTGTGCAATATTGGTTTCTCAGCATTTTCTTCCAATTTTCTACATGAAATGTGTGTGTACAATTTTATTGTGGCTTACACATCACACAACTTTGATTGTATCATTGGAACAAGTCCAATGCAATGTCGACAGTTGTTGTTCTCGAGCTTTGTGTAATACTGATTTAACACCAGTCATGCTAGACAGGGCTGTGACAATCTAACTGATGCACTTTGTTAACAACATACCGGAAACTGATGCACAGGTTTACTCATAACTTGCAGTATTTGAAACAGCCCTCATGATCTGCAGATTCTGTGAGGATTGAGCAGGAGGTTACTAGGTTCAGAAGCAATGTGCAGTCAAGTGTTGTACAATAGATAAGAGATTTGTACCTGATTTTAGACCATCCTTCATAAAGAAAGAATGAGACTTTAGTATTTGTAGGTAGAAGAGAAGGAAAAGGGAGGAGAGAAGTGAGTAGACAGCAAGGAGGTAATATTTTTGGGTGTTCTGTAAGATACTGAATAACAACTCCACCACCCCAGGTCCAAAACTTCCAGTAAGTAGTCTGAGCACCATTAACAACATGCAGAAAAAGATGGAGTTAGGGCCATAGTACCAGCATGTATTGAGGATGGACAACAAGTGCAGATATAGGACAACTAACAATAGTGCAATCAAGTGTCAGCAACAAGAAGTAACTTAGCTTCTGTCTGCCATTCACCTGTATTACTTTCAACAAATCCTACATTCTAGATACCATTATTGAATAAAAATCTCAATATTGGTTTGATACATTATTAATTTAATTGAATGAGCAAGCTAGAGTCTGGGTTGTCTATGAACCACGACACATGACACCACTGCTGTTGGTAGAATCTTGGATGGAGATGAGGAGGCATGCAGGAGTGAGATAGATGTGCTGGTTGAGTAGTACTTCACAGTCAACATCATCATATTCAAGGAACTGATTGTGGACTTCAGGAAGGAGAAGTCGGAAGAACACACACCAGTCCTTATTGAGGGGTTTGCGGTACAGAGGGTGAGTGGTTTCAAGTTCCTGAGTGTCAACATCTGAGAGAATTTATCCTGGGCCCTAAAAATTGATACGATTACAAAGGCAAACCAACAGTTCTACTTCATCAAGAGTTTCAGAAGCTTCAGAATGTCACCAAAGACGCTCGTAAATTTCTATAGATGTATGGTGGAGAACATTCTGACTGGTTGTACCACAACCAGACTCAGCCAGCTCCATCACAAGCACACCCTCTCCGCAATCAAGGACATCTTCAAGAGGCAATGCCTCAAGAAGTCAGCATCCTTCACTAAAGACCCTCACCATTTCATGCATTACCTTGTCTCAGTACAACCACTGGGGAGGAGATACAGGAGCATGAAGACCCACATTCAAAGATTCAGAAACAGCTTCTTCTCCTCCTCCATCAGATTTTCTGGATGATCCACAAACACATGGGCACTATTATTCCTTTTGTTTTTGCATTATTTATTTAGTTTTTAAATTTATAGTAATTTCATGTCTTTGCACTACCACAAAGCAAAAAATTTACAGTATATGATGTGAAACAGCAAATATCTCATCATATAAACCAGATATAATAATTCTAATTCTGACCATCTATCACCCGCAAGCCGTTTTGCCATATACAAGGTATTTCAGTGGTGCACAGAATGCTCTACTTGTAAGTGCACTTATTGCTGTTCACACGACAAATTAATTGGGACAGTTTCATCATCTGGGAAATGTTGATCTCACCTTCTTAGCAGCCATCTCCAGATGCCACCCTGTACATTCGCTCCTTCCGTGCATTTTTGCAACCCACCAAGGCTTCTTTGACAACATCTAGAAAATAAGTCACAATCAACACTGTCTCCTCAGGGTGAATGGCACAGTGGCATTGTAGAACCTGCTGCAGTCTCCCAACTCCAGGGGCCCAGGTTGGATGCTGACTTCTGGTGTGGTCTGCATGGAATTTGCATACTCTCCTGACAAACACTTCTGCACATTGCACCTAAAGTGGGCGGATGTTAGGAGAATCAGGGAAGTTTTAATGGGCAAATGAGGGAGAATACACTGCAGAGTAAAGGTTGGGGGGATTGGGAATGATGGGAATCTTTGGACAGCTGTCATAATTCAAGGAGCTGAATGGCCTCCTTTTATGAAGATAATGAAGAAAAGTTATGCATCATCCTCCCTTGGACATATTTCTGCATGTCTTCATTTCTGTGGATCGAAATTTTGCAACTACCTTCGAACAGTTCCTTCAGCACATACTCCACTGTGTGCCAGGAAGGCGGCTTCTCAGCACCTTCCCGACTGAGGGACATCAATCACTATGTTAAAAGAATCTGTGGGACATGCTTATTTTTGTTCAGATCTCAGATAAGGAAGGCAAACAATGTCCTTGGCATTAAAAGCCATGCTGTGAACAGGAGCTCATGCGTTCAATGTTCGGGTATTTTATTGACCATCACTGAAACTGTTGAGAGGAAAAGGGAAAGCAAGGGAGAGGAAGAACTTGACCCATCGGCCTTTGGGTGAGGAACTAGAAACTGCATCTCCAGGAATCTGCGACAACAGACAATCTACTGGAAGAAATCAGCAGGTCGAGCCACATCTGTTGGGCTGGGTGGGGAGGAACTGTTGATGCTTTTAGATTTTGCAATTGGATCATCGAACTTCCTAACCAGAAGACCACAATCTGTGCAGATTGGTGAGAACATCTTCTCCTCGCTGATGATCAACACTGGTGCACCTCAGGGGTGTGTGCTTAGCCCAATGCTCTACTCTCTATATATCCATGACTATGTGGCTAAGCATAGCTCAAATAGCATCTATAAATTTGCTGCTGATACAACTATTGCTGGTAGAATCTCAGATGGAGACGAGCGGGCATATAGGATTGAGGTATGCCAAATAGTGGAGTGGTGTCGCAGCAACAACCTTGTACTTAACGTTGCTAAGACGAAAGAGATGATTGACGACTTCAGGGAGGGTAAGACGAAGGAACACATACCAATCCTCATAGAGGGATCAGAAGTGGAGAGAGTGAGCAGTTTCAAGTTCCTGGGTGTCAAGATCTCTGAGGACCTAACCTGGTCTCAACAAACTGATGCAGTTATCAAGAAGGCAAGACAGCGACTATACTTCATTAAGACTTTGAAGAGATTTGGTTTGTCAACAAATACACTAAAAAACTTCTATAGATGTACCGTGGAGAGGATTCTGACAGGCTGCATCACTGTCTAGTATGGGGGTGGGGGGGGGGGGGGGCGCGATACTGCACAGGACCGCAAGAAGCTGCAGAGGGTTGTAAATTCAGTCGACTCCATCTTGGGAACTAGCCTACAAAGTATCCAGGATATCTTCAAGGACTGGTGTCTCAGAAAGGTAGTATCCATTATTAAGGACCCCCAGCAACCAGGGCATGCCCTTTTCTCACTGTTACCATCAGTTAGGAGGTACAGAAGCCTGAAAGCACACACTCAGCGATTCAGGAACAGCTTCTTCCCCTCTGCCATACGATTCCTAAATGGACATTGAAACCATGAACACTACCTCACTTTTTCAATATATATTATTTCTGTTTTCTGTACAATTTTTAATCTATTCAATATACATATACTGTAATTGATTTGCTTATTCATTTATTATTATTTTTCTCTCTCTCTGCTAGATTATGTATTGCATTGAACTGCTGCTGCTAAGTTAACAAATTTCACGTCACATGCCGGTGATAATAAACCTGATTCTGATTCTGATGATTGCTCATGGCTGATCTGTCCAGGCCTCTTCTGTGCCGGTTCCCCTTGGCTCTCAATTTCACTATTTCAACAATCTACCTATTTTCTCTTTAAATATCTTCAGTGTTTTACCCCTCACAACCCTTCAGTGTGGAGAATTCCAGAAGTCTCCCCCTTCAAAGGATGCAAGGTCCTAGCTGCATTTTTAACAGATGCAAAATCTATTATATCCTGATCAGCTATTCCCTGAATTATCGCTTAAGCAATTTCCCAGTGCCTGCCCTAACAACCTATTAAAATGTTCACAACTTGACTATAACATAACTGAGTCTGAACTATTCATCTTCCTTCTTTATCTTCAAACCCATATCCCACGCTGTGAGACTTTTGCAAAAACTAGACAGATCGCAAGGTCCCAATTTACTTCAACACTTACTGTGATAAAAATGCAGAATCGCAGGCTCTACACTTTCCCTTTGTTCTGACATCTTATTAATTTGGTTTCTATTTTTGTTCATCCTCCAGTATTTAGATGTAATGTCATAGACCATCCGTTCCTCGACAAAATTATTCTCTGTTTAAGGATTGTTTCGTGTGACTAATGGCTGGTTACTATTGCAACAAGATTTGGTGGTGAAACTCTCAGATGGCAAAAGCAACACGAAGTCACAAGAGACTACATACCGATGCTGGAATATGGAGCAACGGAGAAAACAGTAGAGGAACTTGGCATCCATGGAGGAAAATGGACAGTTGACATTTCAGGTCGAGACCTCTCACCTGGACTACCCATCTATTAGAATGATGCCTACTTCTCAAAATTGCTTCTTGCCTCAAGACTCTTTGTCTATAGTTTAACCTAATCTGCATTCCAGTGGAGTATGAATAAGGGAGATACTGGGACACAGATGATTCCTTCAGCCTATCTGAATCCTTTTGTATTAAGTATGTATCTTGAAATCCCTCCTGATTTCATGTTATCTTCAGATTTTAAAGCTGCTGGAGTTTATATTCACAATTTTTGGGTTTTTTTGGAGGGTTTTCTGAGTGCCTTTGTTTTTTAATGTATTTATTGCTGATTTATTTGTTGGCCTTAGTGGCCTTTCATAGCTATTTCAGCCATTTTAGAGTATCTTTGAGTTAACCACTTTGATGTGGATCTCGATTCAATACAGGTCAGAGCAAATAAGGATAACAAGTTCAGGAAAGGAAGTATCAAGAAGAATATCAAGCAAGGCAACTGGACTTGTTCTGTTGTCTAGAAGACTTTTTGCCATTCATCTGAGAGCTTTCTTCAGTTTTAATCCATGGTGGGTAGTTTTCCAGTTTATAAGCTCTGTGAGTTGTTTAAAGGTATAGCAATAACATGAAGATTGTTAAGAGTAGAGGTAATGAGAGGGCATTAGTCTTGTCTTTGCAAGAATGGAGGTGTGAGATGTTAGGACTGCATTGTAAATAGCTGATAGATGGTGCCATGCCCCACCTCCTTTGTTCAGGGATGGGTTTTCCAGTTTGACAAAGATGGTTTATTTAACCCCTCTTTCAAATCACCTGTCCTTCCTGACCAAAATGTGCATATTGTTATCGTCAAAGGAGTGCAAAGTTTATAAGCTGGAAAACTACCCGCCAAGGATCAGAACTGAAGAAGCCTCTCAGATGAGGGGTGAAAAGTCTTCTAGACAACAGAGCAGGTCCAGTTGTCTTGATTTACTACTGCTTGATATACAATGACTTACATGACTGAGAACCTTCATAGAGATGTCAAGAGGAGTGTATGGAACAGACTGATTGAGTTAGAGAAAGTGATGATTAATGTTCATAATGCAAGGAAGACTGACCATCTCTCTCTCTCTCTCTCTCTCTCTCTCTCTCTCTCTCTCTCTCTCTCTCTCTCTCTCTCTCTCTCTCTCTCTCTCTCTCTCTCTCTCTCTCTCTCTCTCTCCTCTACCTCTCACACCCTCACATCCTCACTCCCTCACACTCTCACTCTCTCACTCTCTCTCAGTTGTGGACTTATACTATAGACCAAAGTCAATTTAAGGACATCTGTGGAAACAGAAATCTGTTCTTTACCTGGAGGTGACCTGAGCTAGCTTCTTTTGTTCCAGATTATGTAATTAATTGATTATGAATAAACAGCTGCAAAAGTGGGATCTGAATGGTTCCACATTATTAGTCCTGGCCTCTGCACTCAAGAACAGCACTTTACCCATTACATTACTGCATCCAGTAACCTATAACACTTAAAATCTAATAATGTATCTCTATCTATTTATATTTTTTTCCTTTTGGTGTCTGCTTCTGATTATCCATCTTGATCCCTTTGTGTCTTTTATGCCTCCTTTTACTTAATACCTAAATTTTCTCTACTCAATCCACTGATCAGTTTGAGTATAAATTTAATCCAACCATCTGTTAATATATTTCCACTGTTTTATACTTTGTTTGATTTTTACTTTCCATTGAAGTCAATGGAGATGAAATTTGTACGCCATGAATTACAGGCAGCCTGTATGTCTTCAATGAAATTCAATTTTATTTCCTTGATCAGAATGGAGTCATTTGATTCATTTGTTGGTGTTTCATTCTTATGTTAAGTTTTGTACCTCCAAAACACAAAATTGATTGAAAGGAAACCAAAGAAGACGACTGATGCAAGCCTTAGTTCACTTTTTACTTTAAGTGAAGCACGCATGTATCATGCGTTGGCATCATGATGTTTGCAATTCACTTATTTTTACATATACCCATAATGAATTATTTAAACAGGCAAAAATGCTTAATCAAACAATATGTTTGCAATAGTCCTCAAATATTACTGAAATATTAAATACACTACACTCCTCCCTGCTTAGCTATAAACTCCAACTCAATATAGAATTTAGCTCAACTATATACAGAGTATACTACATACAGTAATACAACTACTATACAGACATCCACAGCATAGTAAATTTTAAATTGTCCCATTCAGGCCTAAAGATTTAATCACTGTGGTGGATTTCAAACTTCCTGAAAAGGGAGGTCACTACTTGGCAGGTGAGACATATGGGTGTGAAAACAATCTATGGTTCTGGGCCCTCCTCTGTGGCGGTTGTAAGATGTGACTCTGGGATAACAGAAGGTGGTTCTGACAGCTCTGGACAGCTTTCTTATCCTTCCTTTTTCTTCTTCTAGTTTGTGCTCTTAATCTGGGGAAGGTGCATTTAGTTTACTGGAGTACTCTGTTATTAATCCTTCTATTGCTCCCTTTACGATGGGATCTCTTCTCCCGGTTGTCTCATGCAAATCATCATTTGACAAATCCTCTGTTTTTGTGTCTCCATTTGACTCCTTTCTTTCTGGCCTTTTATTCATCTAGCTGGACTTTGGTCTTTGCATCTACTTTCACAAGCAGCTTTTTGTCTCCCACTTAAGTTCATGCAATAACCTTTATGCACGCAGAGTAGATTCTGGTTCTTCATACTCACAAAAGCCAGATGCCTGTGACTTTCCAGAAGCTGCTTGAACGCTTTTCCACTGGACATTTTTTTATCTTTTTCTCTTCCCTGAGCGGTCCATTTACTTTTGTCTTACCAACATGCTTCTTGTACCTGTCCTACTTTGTTGCATGTTCTGCAAGTTTCACCTTTAAATCTGCATTGGTGTGGTATATGTGAGCCCCTGCCATAATGGTAACACTATTTTTCAGCCAGGCATGTTACTGTTTATTCATTGTAATCTTGTTCACGGTCACTTTCATTAATGACTGCAACTCAATTGCGTCCCTGTCTGCCATGTCCATTGAGACAGCTACAGTTGGACCTCCTTATCCGCGAATTCAACCAATCGAGAAATCCCGTAAGTGCTCTTCCAGCACTCGTTGCTCGAGCATTGTTCACTTCGCATCTCGTTCATTCACTACTTTGTTCCTGTGAAAAAATGGCTCCTAAAAAGCAATTACACGGTCAAAGCAATTCCTCGAAGGCTAAGAGGCAGTGTAAAGTAAAAAAGCTCTTAGTCTCTATGAGCACTACTGAGACAGGGTTGACGAGAGTGAGAGAAAAGGGTTTAAGGCTAGTAAGGGATGGCTGACTGGCTATGTAGAGCGCTACAGCCTCAAGAACATAAAGATCACGGGAGAATCGGTGTCTCGTTCGTTCGCTGCTTGTGTTGTGAGTGAGAGGAACATGTACAGTTTTTTTCTTGTCAATATTCCCTAAACAATACAGTATAACAACTATTTACTTAGCATTTACATTATATTAGGTATTATAAGTAATTTAGAGATGATTTAAAGTATACGGGAGGATGTGTCTTGGTTATATGCAAATACTATGCCATTTTATAGAAGAGTCTTGAGCATCCGTGGTTTTTGGTATCCGCGGCAGGTCCCGGAACCAATCCCTCGCGGATAAGGAGGGCCGACTGTATTGCAATTCCTCTTTTAAATGTAAATTGTGCTTCAGTTAGGAGCCGGACTTGATGCTTTCTTGGGAGATTCCACAAACTGAACAATCTCTCAGTGCATCATTAAACCCATTATTGAACTGTCAATGCACAGACAACCTTTTCAGTTCAGCCATGTAAGCTGAAAAGGACCCCCCTTCCTTTGATTCCACTTACGAAACTTAAAGTGTTCTGCAATCAACAATGGTTTCCGTTCTAAGTTCCTGCATTACTTTCATGATATCAGCAAAGCTGATTTTAACTAGCTTCGTTGGAGCAGTCAAACTCTTAAGGAAACTGTATGCATTTAAAGCGAATGCATTGAGCAAAACTGGTACTTGTTTCTCATTGGCTATTTCATTTGCTTTGAAATACTGCTCAATTTGTTCTTTATTCAGCAGCCAGTTATGTTCTGTGTAATCAATCGCATCAATCCTTCCACTGTAGCTAGATATTTCTACTTTATTTATTTATATATTATTATTATCCCCAGTGTACATTGTTTATGAAGCCGTGAATATGTCTTTTTCTGCCTTTTAAAAAATTCAACCATCTTTCCTTTTGTGAAGAAAATACACCACTCCAAAGAAAAGAAGCATGCACTGTTTTTTTAAACTCAAGCATCTCATTGCACTTCAGCAGATTGGTTGTCTTTACGAGTTCATTTTTAAAATACCTTGTTGCCACTGTTATGTTTTGTAACTCCAAAACATAAAATTAATTGAAAGGAAAACAAGGGAGCCAAGAGACACAAGTTTTAGTTTTTTTTACTTTAAGCAAGGTGTCCACATATCACCTGATAACGTCATGACATAGGCAATTCATTTATTTTTACATGTAGTCAGTAATGAATTATTTAAACAAACAAGGTTTAATCAAAATTATATTTATGATCTTACTCAAATATTACTAAAATATTAAATACACATCACTTAAGTTCTTTGTTTTCATTTCCATGTTTTATCCTTACATGTACTTTCTCTAAATCCCTTCCCAGTGGTTTCTGGACTTGTACCTGAGGTTGCTTTTGCAGCTATCGAGGATGGTGGATTTAACCAGACCCCAGGGTTTGTCGATATCTTCTGCATATTCCCTTTACAGCTTCCCCCGACGAGTCCTGAAGGTGCATTTGGATGGTAGAATCAAGCAGGCTCTCAGAATTTAGTCTTGGGCTGATCTGCTGCTTATGAACCCTGCTCTTTTTCAAGAGTCTGATGGACAGGATGGAACAGATCAGGTGATATTCACATCACAAAGGTCCCTAGCTTGGACAGTGACATATTCAATGAGATGCCACTGTTTAAATCAGTGGTGCTGTCAAGATGCCTTGAATGGATTTTTCTGGTGAAAGAGAGTGTTCATGATGATAAGATTGTGCTTAATACATGTGGTGAGAAGTAGTATTCCATTGAGTTGATGTTGCCAATGCCTTCCTTTTGTGTGGTAACCTTCCAAAGGATGAAGTTCCAACCAGCCTTTGCATTGAAGTCCCCAAGAGAATTATCATGTGTTCCTTGGGGATGCTCGACAGTGTTGTGTCTAGGCAAGCTTAAAAAGCCTCTGTTTTATACTTATGTGAGTCCAGAGTTGGTGCAAAAGCACTTACAAAGGTTGCCATCCGGTTGTAGGCAAGCACATTCACAGATCCCCATGAGAAGTCCAAAAAGTTGGCTGATAAGCTTTATTGCAAACCAAAATCATGGATCCTGGGCTCATCAGCTTCCTTCCCTTTCCAGAGGAAAGTATAACCACCATTGTCTTCCTTCAGTCGCCCTTCGTCTGCCAGATAGGTTTCAGGACGAGCAGCTAAGTCAATCTGGCATCTCCTCAGTGATGACAGTTTTCCTTGCAGGTCATTCACTGCTTACATTATCCATCTGAGTGTGCACATTCCAGGCTCCGAAGGTCCTGCTTCTTTGTTCTGACCACAGATGGTGATCCTTGTGCACAGGGTAAACCAGGTAAGGAGGTTTCAAGGTAAGTTTTGGTTGGATCACCCTTTGTCTGAAACCTGCCCCTTGACCTTACTACCATGGATGACCCTACCAGGAGTTAAACTCCAGATGCATCACCATTCGGATCTCAAAAACTCACAATCCTCTCCACCGTGATAAGGTAACAATCCTCAGAGAAGATGGGGGTAGAACAACTTATCTCCAAGAAAAGGAAAGCCTTTTGTGCCTGACAGGAAGGCCAAAAGAGAAGTTTACTCCAAAACCAAGGTAAATGTCCAACACAGGATGAGGGAGCTAAAGAATTCTTGGTGGACTAAGAAAGCCCTGAAAACCCAGACACTGATAGACTCAGATGACACAAGAGGCTTCTTCAGAACCACCAAAGCAGCCTATGTTCCAAGTTACTGAGGATTAAATCCTTTGCACTCAAAGGATGGGGAGAACTTGCTAAAGGATTGGAAGTATACCAACACTTGATGAAGAGAGCACTTTCAAGAACTTTTTAACTGCGACAGCACTACTGAACCAGAGGTTGCTAACCAAATCCTCCATGGACCTGTGAGAGAACACGTGGGGGAACCTCCCAGTATGAAGGAGCCTAAAAAGCAACAAAGCCATTGGTCCTGATGGGATCCCAGCAGAGATCCTCAAGGAACCAGAACTCCTACACCACATACACACCCTGCTTCTGAAGGCCTGAAAAAAGGACAACAGCCCTCAGAGCTCAGAGATGCTCTAATAGTGATCATATTCAAGAATGGAGACAAGGCAGATTCTGGCAATTACTGTCCTTCCTGTCAACAACAAGCAAAGTACTTGTACATATCCTTGAAGAAGTACTTCTTGAATCTTCCCATCTAGAAGTACCACAGACATGATCTTATAGGCATCCGTTAGTCTCGAGAGACTATGGATTTGCGCCTTGGAAAGTTTCCAGGACGCAGGCCTGGGCAGGGTTGTATGGGAGACCGGCAGTTGCCCATGCTGCAAGTCTCCCCTCTCCATGCCACCGATATTGTCCAAGGGAAGGGCAAGAGCCGATACAGCTTGGCACCGGTGTCGTCGCAGAGCAATGTGTGGTTAAGTGCCTTACTCAAGGACACAACACACTGCCTTAGCTGAGGCTCCAACTAGCGACCTTCAGACCACTAGACCAATACCTAAACCACTTGCCCACAGCTAGTTAGACATGATCTTCACAGCACACCAATTACAGGAAAATGCTATGAACAAAGGCAACCTTTCTACATGGCTTTCATAGATTTGACAAAGTCATTTGATACAGTAGACTGACAAGCGCTCTGAGAGACATGGCAGCCCTGACAAGTACTTATGAATACTGAGCTACTGTCTGATGGCTTGTCACTACAGTACTCAGCAATTGTGGCACTGAATCAGAACCCTTCAATGTCAATACAGGAGTCAAACTGGGCCATATCATTGTGCCCACTCTATCTGTCATCTTTATTTTTGCCATCCTTCACCCCATTGGCCATAACCTGCCACAGGGAATTCCAATTGTATACAGAATGGACAATAGGCTTTTCATCCACAACTGGTTCAAGGCCAAGATCACCACTGTCATGGAGCTGGCAATGCCATTGCAGCTCACTCTGAAGAAGGCTTCCAATGTATCCTTTATGCCTTTGTGAAGGCATATTGGGCCTTGGTCTTGTTATAAATATAAAAAAAACAGAGGTCCTATATCACCTACCTCCCAACCTACCATTTATCCAGCCCTCCATTAAAGTTGACAATATCGCCCTTTCCCTACTTTGGCAACATTCTACCCTCAAAAGTAGACACCGAGTCAGAGAGAAACCATCACCTAAGTAGTGCTAGTGGACCCTATGCAAGATTAAGGAAAAGAATCTTTGAAAAGTGTAACCTGCAGGTCCAAACAAAACTTTAGATCTATAGAGCAGTCCTCCTTCCGACATTAGTATCTGGATCTGTATCATGGATCGCCCAGAGCAGACGTCTGACAGCCCTGGAACGACACCACCAAAGAGCTTTACGAAAGATTTTGAGGATCAGCTGGAAGGACAGACGCATTAACACCAGTGTACAGGACGAGGCCAACATGAACAACATCTCCACCACAATAAAGCAACACCAACTCTGATGGATAGGTCACACATGTAGATGCTTATCTCACATCTCCCCAAACAGACCCTGTACTCCCAGTAGAAGGAAGGTTAGCGAGCCTCTGGTGGGCAAAGGAAGTGCTTCAAAGATAACACCAAAATTAGCCTGAAGAAATTCAACATTGCATCTAAAATCTATGAAGGTATTGCACTTAATAGATACACTTGGAGGAAATCTGTTCAAGAGAGAGCTGCGCTACATGAGAGAGATCTCTACTGTGCCACAGCAAACAGGCAACAGCTGCAGAGACTAAACAACCAAAAAAAACCCAAACACTAACCACAGCCACCGCTTACTCTTGCACACACTGTAGCAGAATATGTGGATCCTGGATCGGTCTCTACAGCCATCCGAGGAAGTACCAATAGACAACCTCTTTGGAGAACATCTTACTTGATTTGATGTTCTGAATGCTTTTCTGAAGTATGATCCAAGTGTTTCTGCCAAAATACTGTATTTAAAATTCTAAAATTCCGAAATGTAAGAAAAAGTGCTGTTTTCATTCTCTTTGTTCCTGTGTTTGGATAGTAAACCTGGGGAAAATACTACAAAGAGCATTTCAAGCAGGCAAGAGGGAGAAGCTGCAAGGAGATTCATTCCTATGGCTTGTCCACATCAAGTACTTCAATGAAAATAAATTGCCTTACAATGTCACAAAAAAATCTAACGTGTGAAATATTCACTTGTATCGCAAATCACAAAGAACTACTGGATCATTCACCCAACACCTAAATGAATCCACAACAGAATAAGGCAAAATTAAGTTTTATGTACCAATAAAGTACTTTAATATCTCAGCACCCCATAAATTGGCTGTTCTTGTTAGGTGTAGAAAATTTCTTGTGCTATGTTGCATTTTGGCTCAGAGCCCATTAATCATTATTAAAAAAACATCATGGAAATTATTATGATTATAAGGGAATATTGGCTCATTTTAGAGTTGTGACCCAGATTCAACATTGTTTTACATTATGATATTTGCATTGATTTTGCAAACCAAAAACAATTAACCTTTATTGCTATTATAATAGAGGATTATTATATGTTACATTAGAGTGGCTAACCCCACTTCAAAAAGTGTAAGTAACTTCACTCTCCACTTTATAAGATTTGACCTCATTTCACATTCAGACATTATCACTTTATTCACAAAATTAATTGTTTTCTGCTGAAAGCCATATTAAGCGAAATATTATTTTACAATATTGTTGGCAGCACTATGGTGACATCTTATTTCTCAACCTACAAAGAGGAATTTCTGCCACTGGATTAAGTGTGCTTCTGATGCATGTCACAACATTGCCAATGGATTCATTACTCATGAGATATCAGAGTTGTTAAATGTTTTAAACCTCCTATTATGTTCCAATAATGTATTGAAGCAGTCTTCCACCATGATTGAAAGTAACTTCTCCCTGCTGGAACTTTGAGTTGCAACTTACTTCACCTCAGCACAATACTTCTGTCTATACCTATTAATAACATGTGAAATAAGTAGGGATAAAGGGAACCAGCAACAGTTCTCTTTTTCCGTTTCTCAGGAGCATGTAGAAGCCACAAATGCTCTGAGAAATCAGGATAGAACTTTGCATCCCTTTGGAATGCAAGAAACAAACTTGAGGAAGTAGAAAGAAGGAACATTACCATTAGGGCAAGAGATGTGGAGGAAACATAGAAACAAAGGTGGGCTATTTTGCTTCTTGATCTTATTTTGCTGTTTAATAATCGTGATCAAACTTCATATGCTAACCAATTCCTCATTTTCTCTAGTTACCTTTGCTTAACAAGGATCGGTCAATTTCTAAGTTGAGTTAACTATCAACTAGAATTTATGGAAGAATGACCCAAACTCTACATGTTTTTTTAAACTTATATTCTTACCTTCATTGCTAGAAGTCCTAGCTCTAATTTATAGATCATCACCTATTTACAGCGGGACATTGATAGGATGCAAAACTGGTCTGAGAAGTGGCAGATAGAGTTCAACCCAAATAAGTGTGAGGTGGTTCCTTTTGGTAGGACAAGTATGATGGCAGAATATAGTATTAATGGGAAGACACTTGGCAGTGTGGAGGATCAGAGGGATCTTGGGGTCGGAGTCCATAGGACACTCATGGCTGCTGCGCAGGTTGACTTTGTGGTTGAGAGGGCATATGGTGCATTGGCCTTCATCAATCATGGGATTGAGTTTAAGAGCCAAGAGGTAATGTTGCAGCTATATAGGACCCTGGTCAGACCCCACATGGACTACTGTGCTCAGTTCTGGTTGCCTCACTACAGGAAGGATGTGGAAACCATAGAAAGGGTGCAGAGGAGATTTACAAGGATGTTGCCTGGATTGTGGAGCATGCCTTATGAGAATAGGTTGAGTGAACCCGGCGTTTTCTCCTTGGAGCAGTGGAGGATGAGAGGTGACCTGATAGAGGTGTACAAGATGATGAGAGGCATTGATTGTGCAGATAGTCAGAGGCTTTTTCCTGAGGCTGAAATGGCTAATGAGAGGGCACAGGTTTAAGGCACTTGGAAGTAGGTACAGAGGAGATGACAGAGGTAAGTTTTTTACACAGAGAGTGGTGAGTGCGTGGAATGGGCTACTAGCAGCGGTGGTGGATGCAGATACAAAAGGATCTTTTAAGAGACTTCTGGATAGGTACATGGAGCTTAGAAAAATAGAGGGCAATGGGTAACCCTAGGTAATTTCTAAGGTAAGGACATGTTTGGCACAGTTTTGTGGGCTGAAGGGCCTGTATTGTGCTGTAAATTTTCTAAGTTTCTCTATTTTTCTATCATTCTCTGAACCCTCTGCAAAGCCAAAACATCCTTTTTGATTGTGAAGTGTGAGCACGAGATTTAAAAAATGAGCAGGGCCTGTTGGAGCTTTCTGAGCTTGAGATGTCACGGTTTATTGGATGGAGTGGCCATTATGTGAGCGCACAGAATTAGATGGGAGAGCTAGAAGCTTTGAGGAAGGAGGCTAAGCTCAGTTTCTCGATGTCTCTTTCTTTCTTTGTCTATTAGTGTCTAACTGGAGTGGTGAGAATAGATCCAAAATCAGTGTTGTGTTTGTCATGTCAGATGTGGGAGATCTGGAAGATCTCCAGTCACCCTGATAGCTACATATATCTGACAACATCTAGCGGCAGCTCTTTACTGACCACGTCAGAGAATTAGAGCTGCAGCTGGATGGCCTACCGCTCACTTAGAAGGTGAAAGGTGAACAAAATCAAAAGGGATGAATACAGGACTGAATGTGCGCTGAAGAGAAAATGATTTTAGAGACCAGACGATGCGATGTTACCTTTATTCAACATGTTATCATGGAGAGCTTGCAGCAGAGTGCTTTCATTAAGTTGCAGACCAATTTCAGCATATATTTATAATTCTAAACAGGTGAATATACACGATGACTGGCATGCAAGTTATTCTATTACACAAGAAGTTTACATAACCAGGAACAAATAGGTACATCCGTAGCACAAGGTATTTTTAATCATAGAACAGACAGTAACCAAGTCATTTGAGTGTGTGTTCCTCTTTTCTGCACCCAGTGCTGCACTCTCATTATGAAAGGCTGTCTGCTGTAGGTCTAAGCTTAGGACTTTGGGTTCCAAATGTTCATTAGGTCACAAAGTTCAAATAGAAAAATGCAAGTCAGCTACTTAGTTCATTAACCTTTTGTTGACCCTCCTTCCACAAGGTGCCGTGTTTGAATGCATGCAGCATATGGAATAAGGTGGATGAACTTGTAGCACAGCTACGGGTTGGCTTGTAATGTTGTGGGCATCAGCCAATCATGGCTGAAAGAACATTCTAGCTGGGTGCTCAATACCCAAGGATACACATTCTACCAAAAGTACAGGCAGATGAGCAGAGGGGGTGGTGTGGCTGTGTTGGTAAAAAATTAAATCAAATCATTAGAAAGAGGTAACATAGGGTCAGAAGATGTTAAATCATTGTGAGTAGAGCTAAGGAACTGCAAGGATAAAAAAGACCCTGATGGAAGTTATATACAGACCCCCAAACAGTAGTAAGGATGTGGTCTACAAATTACCAAGAGAGATAGAAGAAGTTTGACAAAAGGACAATATTACAATCGTCATTGAGATTGCAATTTGCAGGTAAATTGGGAAAATCAGGCTGGTACTAGATTCCAGAAGGGGAAATTTCTAGAATGTCTCCAAAAATGGCTTTTTAGAGCAGCTCATGGTTGCGCCCACAGAAGGACCAGCTATTTTGCATTGGGTGTTGATTAGAGAGGAATTGATTAGAGAGGGGCAGGTGAACATAACATGATAGAATTCACCCTGAAATTTGAGGAAGAGAAGCTAAAGTCAGGCATATTAGTACTACAATGGAGTAATGGGAACGACAGAGGCATGAGAGAGGAGTTGACCAAAATTGATTGGAAAAGAACACTGGCAGGGATGTCAGCAGAGCAGCAATGGCTTTGGAATTTCTGGAAGCAATTCAGAAGGCACAGGATATATACATCCCAAAGAGGAAGAAGTATTCTAAAGGCAAGATAACACAACTCCTCTCTTGGAGGATGAGGAGGGGCAATTGATATTGGGTAATGAGGAAATGGCAGAAGCTTTGAATGACTACTTCGTGTCAGTCTTCACAGTGGAGAACACATCTAACATGCCAAAGAGAGATATTATGAATGTGAGGGGAGGTGAGGACCTTGATACAATAGCTATCACTAAAGGGGTAGTGCTGAGCAAACCTGTGGGCCTGAAGATAGTTAAGTTCCCTGGTCCTGATGGAATGCATCCCAGGGTACTGAAAGAAATAGCAGAAGTTATAGTAGAGGCTTTGGTGATAATATACTAAAATTGTCTGGACTCTGGGCAGGTCCCAGTGGATTGGAAGACGGCAAAGGTCATGCCACTGTTCAAAAGAGGATGTAGACAAAGGCAAGTAACTACAGGCCAGTTAGTTTAACATCTGGAGTTGGGAAAATGTTTGAAGCTGTCATTCAAGGTATCTGGACAGAAATGCATCCATCAGGCTGACGCAGCATGAATTTAGCAAAGCCAGGTCCTGTTTGACAAACTTACTGGAGTTCTTTGAGGATATAATGAGTGCAGTGGGTAGAATGGAAAACACAGACGTTATTTACTTGGACTTCCAGAAGGCATTCGATAAGATGCTGCATAAAAGACTTATCCACAAGATAAGGATTCATAGAGTTGGGGGTGACGTATTAGCATGGATAGAGGATCAGTTAACTGATAGAAAGCAGAGAGTTGGGATACATGGGTGTTTCTCTGGTTGGCAATCAGTGGTGAGTGGTGTGCTGCAGGGGTCAGTGCTGGGCCCACAATTGTTCACAATATACATTAACGTTCTGGAAGAGGGGACCAAGGGTAGTGTATCTAAGTTTGCTGATGATGCTAAATTGAGTCGAAAAGCAAATTGTGCAGAAAATAAGGAGAGTCTGCAGAGAGACATAGATAGGTTAAGTGAGTGGGCAAGGGTCATGCTGATGGAATACAATGTTGGTAAATGCAAGGTATTCGACTTTAGAGGAAAAATGGGAGAGCAGATTATTATTTACATGGTGAAAATTTGCAGCATGCTGCTGTGCAGAGGGACTTGGGAGTGCTTGTGCGTGATGCACGAGGTTGGTTTGCAGGTGCAGCAGGCTATCAAGAAGGCAAATGGGATGTTGGCCTTCATTGCTAGAGGGATTGAATTTAAGAGCAGGGAGGTTCTGCTGCAACTGCACAGGGTACTGATGAGGGCACACCTGGAGTACTGCATGCTGTTCTGGTCTCCATACTTGAGGAAAGATATACTGGCTTTGGAGACAGTGCAGAGGAGGTTCACAAGGTTGATTCCAGAGATGAGGGGGTTAGCTATGAGAAGAGATTAAGTACTTGCTGGAATTCAGAAGAATGAGAGGAGATCCTATAGCAACCTATAAAATTATGAAAGGTTCAAAGGTCCAATTTAATGTCAGAGAAATGTATACAATATACATCCTGAAATGTTTTTTCTTCACAAACATCCACAATAACAGAGAAGAGCCTCAAAGAATGAACGACAGATGAACATAAGAACCCCAAAGTCCTCCCCAGCTCCCCTCCCTCCCATGCGTAGGCGGCAGCTAGCAACAACCCCCCCCCCCCCCACCTTCACCGGCAAAACAAAAGCAAGCATCGGTACCACCACTGAGCAATCAGCGTGAACAAAGCAATAGCAAAGACACGGACTTGCAGTTACCCCAAAGACTTTGCGTTTTATCCGGCATATGACATACCGCAGATTCTCTCTCTCCCTAATAAGAGAGAAAAAGGTGTCTCCGTTCTTCACCAGCAAGCGGGGAGACATAACAAACAACTCGCTAGTTTACAATGTTAACAGTCCATTACATTGCTTTTTCAGAGTTCTGTGCCCAAAAATCACAAAGATCTCGTGTCTTTGGGCCCACAGCAGATATCCTGACTCACCCAATATCACAGGGATTTCCTACCATGACACCAACTCTCGATCTACCCGTCTCCAGAGCCCTGAGATCTTAGGCTTCTGGATTCGAGCTGGACTCTCAGGCCAAACCCTTGGCGTGCCAAACAACGGCCAGTTATGGAACCCTGAGAGCGGGTCCCATTCCCGCAAAAAACCGAAGTCAGTGTGTAATTCCTGTTCAGGGTCTTCAAAAGAACCCTGAAACGGAAAAATAAAGATACTAAAAATGGAAATAGAGCTGTTTTTGAAGATGCAAGCGAAGGAGTCGCAGTTCAGCACCATATTAATTTCGCCCCCAAAGAGATAGATATGATAGAGGCAGGAAACTTGTTTCCACTGATAGATGAGACTAGAACTAGGAAACATAGCCTCAAGATTCAGGGGAGTAGATTTAGGATAGAGATGAGGAAGAACTGCTTTTCCCAGAGGGTTTGCTCAATGAAGCAGTGGAGGCTCCCTCAGTAAATATATTTAAGACAAGGTTAGAGAGATTTTTGCATAATAGGGAAATTAAAGGTTATGGGGAAAAAGCAGGTAGGTGGTGATGAGTCCATGGCCAGGTGAGCCATGATCTTATTGAATGGCAGAGCAGGCTCGACAGGCCAAATGGCCTACTCCTTCTTCTATGTCTTATGTTCTTATGTTCTAACAAGAGAAGTCAAAGCCAACATATGAGCCAAAAAGAGGGCCTATAATAGAGCAAAAATTAGTGGGAAGTTAGAGGATTGGGAAGCTTTTGAAAACCAACAGAAGGCAACTAAAAGAGTCATTAAGAAGGAAAAGATGGAATGCAAATGTAAGCTAGCCAATAATATTCAAGAGGATACCAAAAGTTTCATCATATGCATCAAGTGTAAAAGAAAGGCAACAGTGGATATCGGACCACTGGAAAATGATGTTGGAGAGGTAGTAATGGGGGACAAGGAAAGGGCGGGTGAACTGAATAAGTATTTTGCATCTTCACTGTGGAAGACACTAGCAGTATGGTGGAAGTTCCAGGTGTCATGGGTCATGAAGTGTGTGAAGTTACCATTACTAGAGAGAAGGTTCTTGGGCAACTGGAAGATCTGAAGGTAGGTAAGTCACCTGGACCAGATGACATACACCCCAGGGTTCTTAAAGTGGTGGTTTAAGATATTTTGGAGGCATTAATAATGATCTTTCAAGAATCACTGGATTCTGGTATGGTTTCAGAAGACTGAAAAATTGCAAATGTTACTCCATTCTTCAAAAAGGGAGAGAGGCAGAAGAAAGGAAATTATATGTCAGTTAGTCTGACCTCAGTAGTTGGGAAGATGCTGGAGTTGATTCTTAAGGGTGTGGTTTTGGGGTACCTGGAGGCACGTTATAAAATAGGTTGTCATCAGCATGGTTTCCTCAAGAGAAAACCTTGCCTGACAGATCTATTGGAATTCTTTGAAGAAATAACAAGCAGGATTGACAAAGGAGAATCGATGGATGTTGTGTACTTGGATTTTCAGAAGGCCTTTGACAGGGTGCCACACGTGAAGCTGCTTATCAACTTAAGAGCCCATGCAATTACAGGAAAGATAATAGCATGGATAAAGCAGTGACTGATTGACAGGAGGCAAAGAGTGAGAATAAAGGGAGCCTTTTCTTGTTGGCTGCCGGCAACTAATGGTGTTCCACAGGGGTCTGTGTTAGGACCAGACCTAGACTCCTGTGGAACACAGATCCACAAAGTTTTCACCTTATTTCTCTGGTGGAACAGGATGATGGTGATGTTCAGGACATGTTCAGCACACTTGGAGAGTAAGATTACTCCATTAGAGTTGATGTTGCCAACACCTTCCTTCCCAATTGTGCCTTTCCAAGAGTCACTGTCCCTGCCAACTCGAGCATTGAAATCTCCAAGAAGAATTATCTTATCTTCCTTGGGAATATCTGATAGTATGCGGTCTAGATCAGCATAGAAAGTCTCCTTAACGTGATCTGGTGAGTCTAGGGTTGGAGCATCGGCACTCACTGATGTAGCCATTTGGTTGTTAGTGAACTTAAGGTGCATGGTCATGAGGAGCTCATTGATCCCAGCTGGCAATTCAGAGAGGTGACCGATGATGCTAGTCTTTATGGTGAATCCAGCTCCGTGGATTCTGGGTTCACCAGCTGATTTCCACTTCCAGGAAAGGTGTATCCACCCTTCTCCTCCTTCAATTGTCCTTCTTTGGCCAATCGCATTTCAGAAAGGGCAGCAAGGTCAATTTGGAATCTTCTCAGCTCTCTTGAGATGATGGCAGGACACCTTTCAGGATGATCGCTGGTTTCGTTATCCATAAGAGTCCGCATATTCCAGGCTCCAAAATTCATATGCTTTTGTTTCAGACTGCAGTTTGGTGATCCCACTGGATGCGATAATCCAGTCAGGAGTGAGGAGGCAGGCTCTTTTTAAAGCGCCTTTTCTAGCCCTTTCTTCATGTGGGTTGAGCAGAGCGGGTCCTGAATAGGGCTCCTCAGGCATGGGTGCAGCTGCCAAAAAGCTCTACCTGCCTCAGTCCAAGAGCAAGATGATGGTATCTAATACCCACAGCCTGTGTGCCAGGTCATGGCTGGGAGCTCCCAGAGTTCACTATCCTGCTCCTGTCACCACATCCGGATTGCCACAGGGCTTCGTCCAAGTTGGTTGATTGAATTACCAGAACCAGGAGAAATGCCTGTGCGTGAGGTCTTTTAACGTGGGGGGACTGGTGCGTGAGCAGCCACCACATAGCCCTTGAGAGAGAAAGGGCCAGAATCCAATGGGATGGAGATCAAGATGATTGGGGCCCTCTTCTGCTGCAGCCTTCCCCTGCCTTCGCAGCCATTGTGGGGGTCCTCATTCTTCCAAGATTCCAGAGACTCTAATCTACCACCATCTTCCCCCTACTCTGCTGTTAAGGTCTTGTTTGGACTATGCTTCGTCTGGATCTCCCCATTGACTTTACTGCTATTGGTGACTCTACCAGGAGCTTAGCTCTCAGGTTCTCAGGGTCACACAAGCCTCTCCACCTCGACAAGTTGGCGGTACCCCAGAGAGATCCAAACACAGACCCCAAGGCAGTGTTTGGCCCAAACCATCATGGCCTAAACCCCCTTTGCTCCAAGCATGGACAAAAGCTACTAAAAGACAATGATGTCATCAATTCAATTCTCAATGAAATCAACACTTACAGAAGCTACTTAATCATAACACCACTGTTGAGATTGAAGTCATCAACCAGCTCCCATAATGACCTATGAAGGAGTACATGAGTAAGCCTCCTAGTATTGAAGAGGTGCAGACGGCTTGCAAGAAATTAAGGAACAACAAGATCACTGGGCCAGATAGAATTCCAACAGAAATCTTCAAAGAAAGTGGCTCAAAACTTTAATATCATATTCATTATCAAGATCTAGGAGCAGAAGAAGATTCCAGCTGAACTCAGGAACGCCTGTGTTGTCACACTCTTCAAAAAGAGTGACAAAGCTAACTATGGAAACTATAGAGGCATCTCCTCCTCTCTACAACAGGAAAGGCACTCACCCGAATTTTGTGTGACCGGCTTTCACTTCTGGCAGAAGATTTTCTGCCTGAGTCACAGTGTTGCTTCCATCGAGCCAGAGGAACATCTAGCATGAATTTTACAGCATGTCAATTGCCAGAGAAAGCCCGGGAAGAAAATCTCCCACTTTATATGGTCTTCATAGACCTTACAAAAGCATTTGACTCTATAAATCGTCCTGCCCTTTGGCAGATATTGTCCAAAATCGGATGCCCGGCAAAATACTTCAAGATCCTGAAGTCCTTACACAATGATATGAGTGCAAGAGTCATCAGCCACAGCAGCTCTGAAACAACACCTTTTAAGGTTGAGACTGGAGTCAAGAAGAAGTGCATCATGCCCCAACTCTTTTTGCCATTTTCATTGCAACCATTCTTCACCTCACAGGCCAAGACCTCCCACAAGGAGTCTTGATTCTCTATAGGACAGATGGGGGGCTCTTTAACCTTAACAGGTCCAAGGCAAAGAGCAAGGTATCAACTACTTCCATCATGGAGCTCCAATATGCAGATGACAATGCCATTGTAGCTCACTATGAGGAGGATCTACAATGCATAATGGATCCTTTTGCCAGAGCATACAAGCTCCTGGGACTTGATCTAAACATCAAGAAAGCCCACGTCCTGCACCAATCTGCTCCAAATCAAGCTCGTAAACCTCCAACCAACCAAGCCGACAACATCCCACTGGAGAACACTGATTATTTCCCATGTCTTGGCAGCCTTCTTTCTTCAAGAGCCAACATTGACCTTGAAATAAATTGCAGAATAGACTGTGTGAGTGGAGCTTCTGCCAGGCTGCGAAAGAGGGGTTTTGAAGATCGGGATATCAAGACCAACAATAAGCTTCTGCTCTATAAAACTATAGTCCTCCCTTCCTTGCTATATGGAGTGGAGTCAGGCACATAAAATCCCTAGAAGCTTACCTAGAATCTCTAGAAACGCAAACAGCAGGCACATAGAATCCCTAGAAACTTACCATCAAAGATGCCTCCGAAAGATTCTGAGAGTTAGCTGAAAGAAACTCCAGCACCCTGGAGGAAGCTAACATTAGCTCCATAGCCACAGTCATGATTCATCACCAATTGCAATGGGTCAGACACATCATATGTATGCCTGACCCACTCCTCCCTAAACAACTCCTGTTCAGTCAATTCAAGGATGCAAAGTGCATTCCTGGGGGGTAGAAAAAGTGATTCATGGACAATATCAAGACCCACCTGAAGAAGTGTCACATTAACTTGAATGGATGGGAAAATTTAGCACAGGATATAGGAAAGCTGGAGAAGAACTGTCTATGAGGCGACCGCACAGCTTGAAGAACACCTTCACCATGCCACTGAGACTAAGAAGCTTCAACGGAAGGAGAGACTGTGAAAGACAAACCAGCTGCATCCACCACCACTTCAATGACCTACACCTGCCAACGTTGCAATAGGAATTGTGGATCGTGGATCGGCCTCTTCAGTCATCTCAAGATCTACAAATGACCAGATCAACCACCAGGAGAATAATCATACTCGATTACAAGTGATCGCTGATGATCATGATGGTGTTGTGACATGCGTTACATGTCAATGACTAGGATGATGGAATTGATGGCTTTGTTGCAAAGTTTGCAGACGATACAAAGGAAGGGCAGGTAGTTTTGAGGAAGTAGAGAGGCTACAGAGGGACTTAGATTAGGAGAATGGGCAAAGTAGTGGCAGATGGAATACAGTGTCAGAAAGTGTATGATCATGCACTTTGGTAGAAGAAATAAAAGGGTAGATTATTTTATAAATGGAAAGAAAATTCAAAAATCTTTGGAACAAACAGACTTGGGAGACCTTGTGCAGGTTTCCCTAAAGTTTAATTTGCAGGTTGTGCTGGTGGTGGGGAAGGCAAATGCAACGTTCGCATCCATTTCAAGACGTCTGGAATACAAAAGCAAGGATGTAACGCTGAGGCTTTATAAAGCACTGTTGAGGCCTCACTTGGAGTATTGTGTGCAGTTTTGGGCCCCTTATCTTAGAAACAATGTATTGGCACTGGAGAGGGTTCAAATGAGGCTAAGGAAATGATTCCAGGATTGATCGGCTTGTCATATGAGGAGTGTTTGATGACTCTGGGCCGCTACCCACTGGAATTCAGAAGAATGAGGGGTAACCTAGTTGAAACCTATCAAATGTTGAAAGGCCTCGATAGAGTGGATGTGGAGAAGGTATTTCCAATGGTATGAGAGTCTAGAACCAGAAGACAGAGCCTCGTATTAGAGGGGTGTCCTTTTAGAATGGAGATGAGGAGGAATTTCTTTAGTCAGAAAGCAGTGAATCTGTAGAATTCATTGCCACAGGCAGCTGTGGAAACTAAGTCTTTATGTGCATTTAAGAGGTTCATAGATTCTTGATTGGTCAGGGCATCAGAGGATACAGAGAGGAGGCAAGAGGTTTGGGCTAAGAGGGAATATTGATTAGCCATGATGAAAATGGCAGAGCAGACTCGATGGGCTGAATGGCCTAACTCTGTTCCTGTACATTATGGTATTATGGCTCATTTGGGAGAATGAGTAGGTGATAGGTAAGAGCTACAGGGAAATGTTCCCCCTTAAGTTGTCAGAGGCAGGTAGCTGAATGACTTTAGACAAGGGAAAGGGAATAGGCAGATAATGCCAATGTGACCATTCCCCTCCAATAACACATATGTCTTATGTTTCTATAGTCTTATATCACTTTGGGTACTGTTGGGGGGGTTGGGGGGAGTGACCTACCAGTGGAAAGTCGCAGGACTCTGGCACTGAGCCTGCTCTGTGGCTTATAAGGGAACAGCGGACAAGAAGACAGCAGTGGTGATAGGGCATTCAATAGTTAGAAGAACAGACAAGAAAATTGTGGATCATTGGGATGTCTTCTAGGGAAGGTATGACCTGAACAAAAAGGGCAAGTTACACCAGAGCTTGAGGGGGACCAACATCCTTGTGGGCAGTTTGGGAGGAGTATCAGAATGAATGCTGGATGTTCTGGGGTTTATGTTTCAAGAAGGACAGGGAGGGAGGTAAAAGAGGTTGGTTGTGGCGTTACTAATCTGGGATAGTGTCACAGCTGAAGAAAGGGAGGATGTAGTGGAGAGATTGCATACTGAGTCTGCGTGGGTGGGAGTCAGAAACAAAGGGAACAATCGCTCTGTTTTTTTTATTATTACAAAATCCTTTATTACAAATATCGGTGCTATAAAATATATTCAAAACAGTGGCAAACACAATTACTTCACTACAAATAGACAATAGACGTTACACCAAAATGTTGCCATCTTTATCCACGATTGGGGTTATGTGAGAAGGCAGCAGAATGGGGTTGAGAAGGATAAGAAATTGCCATGATTGAGTGGTGGAGCAGACTCAATGTGCTGTATGGCCTAATTCTGCTCCAATATCTACTGGTTTTATGGTTTTAATATAATAGTAACTTGGCAGATATGATAAAGGATACCAGACTTGAGACATTAGCTGTTTTTTTTCCCCACAGATGCGATCTGACTTAAGGACCTTTTCCAGAATTTTCTGTTCTTACCTCAGCCAAAGTGGGACAACTTTTTGAAGGCTAAAATATTTAGTTTGCTGATATTATTTCATCCTTTTCTGTTGATTATCTATGATCCCGAAAATATTTGGGTTATTTGAATAGTTCCTTTCTCCTTTCTTTTTTTTGTGTACTTTCCCTAATGCGTTATTAATTCATGGCTCAGTATGAGATCTCTAGGTTTTGAGTTCAATGAGACTTGAAACTTTGAAATATGATTAGATTGTGAATTCAGTAAGGTACACATTAATTTACACAAATATGATTTGTTAAAATTGCTATAACCCATCTGCTGACTTCATTTATTTAGTTTAATTAAAGGGTCTTATTAATTCATCTCAGATGGATGCTCCTATTAATTCGGTAACTTTGAAATAATTTAAGAGGATGTTTACACTTTCTTTAAACCTTGTCAGTTTATTTGTTCAGTTCCTATTTCATTCGTTCATTTGCTCCTCTCAGTTTCATTCTTATATTTTCATTCACTTTTTTGTCTCCTAATTGACGTTCTTCGATTCTGTCGTAAGTATTTCTTTTTACAATACACCAAGATCACATTTACTTTTCTGACTGTGAAGTGCTTTGAGATATCTTGAAGTAATGAAGAACTTCATCTGAGTTTTTCTTTATTTACATCCCCTTCCTCATGTTGAGCTGCACAGATGCTGTCTAACTTTTCCCTATGCTAAGACCCCCACCTAGAGGCCTAGTTCTGTGACAGACTGCATCTACAAGTACTAAGTGAGGCATATTTTATGTTTAGTGGCTGCCTTGAATTTAGGTTTATTTCTAGGATTAAAAATGTGTAAATAGCTGAATGTATAGATTTAACTCTGTGTGAATCTCAAGCATTTTATTTTCTTGTCAAACATCAGTATATTTCAGAATCAGAGTAAGAATCACTTTATTGCCATTGTGTGTGAAGCATACCAGAATTGATTGTGGTTCGGAGCCAAGCATAAAACACAAGACAATATCATAACATTCAACACAATAGCAATCAACGATTTACAGGACAATAGTGCAAACAACTATGATCAATCAATAATTAACAGAACAGTCACATTCAAAAATGTCAATAACCAAACTTAAATAAATGTGAACATAACAAATGAACGGACTCAATATTTATTAACAGAACAAGGGGAGCAGGAAAGACCATTTAAGGGATATTGCACAGGGACAGTTAAGGTATTACACCCAAGTGAGCTTTGTTGAGAAGCTAGATAGCTACAGGAAAGAAGCTTCAAAGATTGCATGTAGTCCTGGTGGTGTAATGTCTCCCTGTTGGCAATTTGGTGAATAACTAGAGTGGGTGGAGTCAGCAATAATTTTTTCAGCTCTGATTGCACATATGCAATTAATTTGTAACATATTTTGCCTGATACAAATTTTTATATGTGAACTTCTTTGCAAGTTGACATTTGATGAACTGAAAAGCATTTCAATTCTATTATAACATACGAGTAGCTAGGTTCATGTCAACAAGAAAATGTTCATATATGGATACTGCTTGTGTCATATGAAATGTTCAAATCTATTTTTTGTTGCCTACCAACCCCAGCCTCAACCTTGCATGCTAAAAATGATTTTCAGTTATCAATTTGGATCTCAGTAACCAGATGGACTTCGTTATCTAATTTATGTTTCACAAAGATTTGCAAGTTATAACAAACATTTTTACTTATTACCCAATCCTCTAAAGTATATCCATCCACAGAGTGGCAAAGCTGTTAACTTTAATTTCTGCATTTGAATGTACGTCATGCTTTTAGGAGTTGATTTCTGCGAACAAGCCAAATTGGGCAATAACTATTTTTCAGACACAATAGTTACAAACATTTGTCATAAGACCTTTAATAAAAATGAATGTTTGGAAATTCGGGAAAAACTGGTTATAATTAATGTTTAAAAAGATCAAGCTGTTAAGCACGCAAGATGAAAATTCATCGGTGACATCCTAATAAAGGATTGTCTACAAAGGCAGATGATCAAAATGCCCAGATTGGTATATTAGCTTTCTGGTTTGCTCTGTATACATAACAATTGTTAACTGAGAAAATACCTTGGTTTTACGTTGTGTTTCCTACACTTTGTCATCCTCTAGTGGTGAAACATGTATGCTTGAAAAATTGAGAAAAGTTTAATATCCACAAATTACAATCGTGTTGTATCAAAATTGCCATTCAGCATTATTAGTAACAGCTTATTTTTCATCTGTGCTACAAATAAATTATTCTGCTTCATACGTCCATGTTGAGTTCATGAATTCATCAGCTTTGCCCAAATTTTCACTATGCCCTCAGATTTACTTAGTCCATTTCTGACACTTCCCTCCCCTTTCTCCATCTTTGGAGACACACTGTCCATTAACATCTTTTATAAACTTATTGACTCTCACAGCTATTTTGACTAAACCTCTTCCCACCCCGTCATTTACAGAAACACTATTCCCTTTTCTCAGTTCCTCCAGCTCCACCACATCTGTTCCCAGGATGAGCCTTTCCTTTCTAGAACATCAGAGATGTCCTCCTTCTTCAAAGAACAGGGTTTCCCTTCCTCCACCGCTGATGCTGCACTCACCCACTTTTGCCAGACATCCACCCTCACCCCATCTTCTTGTCACCTTGGAGTATAGTCCCTCTTGTCCTTATCTATCACCCCATGAGCCTCCGATCCAGCATATCATTCTCCAACTTCTTCCATCTTCAACAGGATCCTACCACCAAACATATCTTTACCTCCTCTCCCCACTCTCCACTTCCACAGAGATCACTCCCCCCCCCCCAATCCACTTGTCCATTTGTCCCTCCACACTAATCTCCTCCCCGGCACTTATCCCTGCAAGGGGAAGAAGTGCTACGTTTGTCCATTCACCTCCTCTCTTTCACTAACATTCAGGGCACCAAACTTCTTTCCACGTGAAGCAAAACTACACATGTGAGTCTGTTGACATCATCTACCATATCCAGTGAGACCTGATGTAGATTGGGGTCTGCTTTGTCGGGCATCTTTGCTCTGTCCACCACAAGCAGAGTCTCCTGATGGCCAGCTATTTTAAGTCCAATCCCCATTCCTATCCTGACATGTTTGTCTATGGCCACCTCTACTGCTAAGATGAAGCCACTCTCAGGATGGAGGAGCAATACCTCATGTTCCATCTGGGTAGTATCTAAACTGATGACAGGAACTTCGATTTCTCTATCTTCCTGTAATTTCTAACCCCTCCCACATCTCTCTGCTTCCATTCGCCTTTCTGGTTCCCCTCTCATCTCTTCCCTTCTCCTTAATTGCATATTACCTCCTTCTGGTGTCCATCATCCTTCCCTTTCTCCCATGATCCACTCTCCTCTCCTATCAGAGACTTTCTTCTTCAGCCCTTTGCCTTTGCCACCTATCACCACCCAGGTTCACACTTCACCTCCTCCTCATCCACTTACCTTCCCCCTCACATGGCTTCCCCTATCGCCTCTAGCTTTTACTTTTTCATCCCCCCCCCCCCCACCTTCTTACTCTGGTTTATTCCTCCTTTCATTTCCAGTCCTCGTGAAGGGTCTCTGCCCAAAACATTGACTGTTTATTCCTTACTGCAGATATTGCCTGACCTGCTGAGTTCCTCCAGCATTTTGTGTACACTGTTTTTGTGTCAGTAATTCTTGTTTTCATTTTCTCTTTCCCATCCTCTCCTTACATTGGAGTGTGTTTCATTAGTGATGTGGTCGTCTATTGTCTCGCATAATTTGCTATTATTCCTTTGTGGCACAACATGAATGCCAGTGGAGTATATGTCACCACAGCCAGGCCAGTTCTGCTTGCATCTCCTCTTAGTGCACTGGATAATGATATGGGATAGAATTAAGAGGCATTTTACCTCATTGTCAAGCATGGTATTCTATTTTAATGTTGACCTTTACCATTCCAGCTATCCACCTGGGCAACAACCTGGGTCTTTTCTGTTATACTTGGTTCAACATTTGTTGCCTTTAGTTGAAGCTGGGGATAATTAGATTTCCAGTAGTGTATTCAGTGAAGGAGAGTACTGTATGTGCCAGCCTTGAAATGTCAAATCTAATTAGGTCATTTCAAGCCCCTATCTTAATCCCCACTCAAGTTAGAAAGAAATGATTTCAATTAAGTTTTTGATTGCAAACTATAAAAAGGAGCATTCTTTTTTGCAGCACCTTTACCTGTGTGTTGGTAAATGTGTTTGTCAATGTTTTTCATCCAAATAAAAAAAGATAAAAGTAACACAATTTTGCAACTTTTAAAAAAATACAATTATTTGAATTTATGCTGCCACAAAGGGATTATCATTTTCCTTTGTTTACCATCTACGCTGGCCAATATTAGACATTTTTATACTACTTTTTATTTTCCTCTAATTTTCTGTTGCCATATGTCACTATTTTGCATGTTGCTTGATTCAAAATTTGGCTTAGGACAATGAAATATTGCAGATGGACCTCAGCTGCAAGCATACACACAAACATATAAACCTGAAGCAAGAGTAGGTCGCTTGGACTTTGAGCTTACTTACCATTCCATAGATCATGGCTGATCTTCCATTTCATCGACCTATCCCAACTCTACAATCTTGCCTTCCCAGGACCCTGTCACATCCTTGAATCAAACATGAAATGGAATAACGGAGATTTTCTACAACGGACAAATTTAAACGAGACTGTCAATGTACATGCACCCATTCAATGCACAATTGGAAAGCAGCTCTTGAATTACTCCTAATTTAGGGCAATTTTCTTATTAAGAGATACAACACAGTACAGGCCCTTCTGGCCCAATGAGCCCACGCCATATGATCGATGAACCTACTAACCCATACATCTTTGGGAAGTGGGAGGAAACCAGACAAACATACACAAGAGGAACTCAGCAGGTCAGACAGCATCTGTGGAAAGGAATAACTCCAACTTGATGTCATGATCATCAATTTCTCCAACTTCGGGTAATTTCTCCCCCTCCCCGTGATAGAGTTCCTCTTGTAGTTACGTATCACCCCATGAGCCTCTGCATCCAACGCATCATTCTCTGCAACTTCCACCACCACCAAACACATCTTTACCTCCCACCCCCCACTCTGCTTTCTGCAGGGATCGCTCGCCCTGTGATTCCCTTGTCCATTTGCCCCTCCCAGCACTTAACCCTGCAAGCACCCAAAGTGCTACACCTACCCATTCTCCTCCTCCCTCACCTCCATTCAGGGGCCTCAAACAGTCCTTCCAGGTGAGGAAACACTTCACCTGCAATTCTGCTGGGGTTGGCTACTGTAGCCGGTGCTTCTGGTATGGCCTCCTCGACACTGGTGAGACCCGTCATAAACTGGGGAACTGCTTCCTCGAGCTCTTTGGCTCCATCCACCAGAAGCAGAATTTCCCAGTGGCCCAATATTTCAATTCTGATTCCCATTCCCTTTCTAACATGTCAGTCTATGGCCCCTTCTTGTGCCACGATGAGGCCGCCGTCAGGCTGGAGGGACAACACCTTGTGTTCTGCCTGGGTAGCTTCCAACCTGATGACGCAAATATCACTTTCTCTTTCCAGTTTTAAAAAAAAATCCTTTTCCACTTTGGAAGCTGATGGGATGGGGGACAATCTGCCAGGGGAAAGCCACGGTGACCAGGTCTCTGGCACTGAGTCGGGCTCTGTGGCTCAGAAGGGAAGTGGGGAGAAGAGGAGTTCAGTAGTGACAAGGAATTCCATGACTAGCAGAGCAGAAAGCAGATCCTGTGGACAAGGAAGAGATAACCGGATGGTATGTTGTCTCTCAGATGCCAGGGTCAGGGATGTCTCGGATTGGGTCCACGGCTTTCTAAAGGGGAAGGGTGAATAGCCAGAAGTCATGACACATATTAGTATTAACATAGATAGGAAAAGGGAGGAGGTCTTGAAGAGAGAACATAGGGAGTTAGGTAGAAAGCTGAAACGCAGGTCCTCAGAGTAATCTCTGGACTGTTGTCTGTGCCACATGCCAATGAGGGTAAGAATAGGATGATTTGCCAGATGAATGCGTGACTGAAGAATTGGTACAAGGAGTTGGGTTTCAGATTACTGGATAATTGCAATTTCTTCTGCGGAATGTATGACGTGTACAAAAAGAACAGGTTATACCTGAACCAGAAAAGGGACCAATAGACTTGTGAGCGGCTTTGCTAGAGCTGTTGGGAAGGTTTAAAACTCATTTGGCAGGGGGATGGGAACTGGAAAGACAGAGCTGAGCTGGGGCAGCTGGTATACAGCCAGATCCACCGTAGTGAGAATGAGAGGAAGGGCAGGCAGATGGTAGGGCAAAATTGCAATCAGTGGGATGAATTAAAGTGTAACAGCGGGACAAAATAAAAAAGGATGATGTATACAAGACTGAAGGTGTTATACTTGAATGCACGCAGTATACAGAATAAGGTACATAATTTTGTAGTGTTGTTAGAGATTGGAAAGTATGACGGAGTGGGCATCTCTGAGTCATGGCGAAAAGAAGATCATAGTTGGGAGCTTAACATCCAAGGACATGCATTGTATCGAAAGGTCAGGCAGGTAGGCAGAGGAAATGGGGTGGCTCTGTTTGTAAGAAATGAAATCAAATCATTAGAAAGAGGTGATATATGATCGGAAGATGTAGAATCATTGTGAGTAGAGTTAAGAAACTGCAAGGGTAAAAAAGCCCTAATGGAAGTTATATATAGGCCTCTGAACAGTAGCCAGGATGCGGGCTACAAGCCACAACGGGAGGTAGAAAAGGCATGTAAAAAGGGCAATATTGCTATAATCATGGGGGATTTCAATGTGCAAGTAAGTTGATAAAATCAGGTTGGTCCCAGATCCCAAGAAAGGGAATTTGTAGAATGTTTATGAGGTGACTTTTTAGAGCAACTTGTGGCTGAGTCCATTAGTGTAACAGCTATTCTGAATTGGGTGTTATGTAATGGACCAGATTTGATTAGAGAGATGAAAGTAAAGGGATGCTTAGGAGGCGATGAGTACAATACGATAAAAATCACCCCGCAGTTTGAGAAGAGAAGCTAAAATCAGATGTATCTGTTACAAAGGAGTAAAGGCAATGAGAGAGGAGCTGGCCAAGGTTAATTAGAGGTGGACACTAGCAGGGATGATGGCACAGCAGCAATGGCTGGTGTTTCTGGGGGAAATTTGGAAGGTGCAGGAAAGAAACATCCTAAAGATGAAGAAGAATTCTAAAGGGAGGATGAGGCAACTGTGACTGACAAGGGAAGTCAAAGACAGCATAAAAACAAAAGAGGACATATAATATAGTAAAAAAAAATAGCAGGAAGCTTTTAAAATCCAACCAAAAGCAACTTGAAAAAACATAAGGGGGAGGGGAGATAAAATATGAAGGTAAGCTAGCCAATAGTATAAAAGAGGATACAAGAAGTTTTTTCAGATATTATAAAGAGTAAAAGAGAGACAAGAGTGGATATCAGACCCTTGCAAAATGATGCTGGATAGGTAGTAATGAAAGAATTAGAAATGGCGCACAAACTGAATAAGTATTTTGTATCAGTCTTCACTGCGGAAGACACTAGCATAATGCCAGAAATGCGAGAGTGTCAGGGGGTAGAAGTGAGTGTCATTGCTCCTACTAAGGAGAAGGTGCTTGGGATGCTGAAAAATCTGAAGCTGGATAAGTCATCCGGACAAGAAGGACAGGACTACACTCCAGGGTTCAGAAGGCGGTACCTGAAGAGATTGTGGAGGCATCAGTAAAGATATTTCAAGAATCACTAGATTCTGGAATGGTTCTTGAGGAATGAAAAATTGCAAATTCACTCCTCTCTTTAAGAAGGAAGGAGGGAGAAGAAACGAAAGTATGGGCCAGTGGGCCTGAGTTCAGTGGTTGGAAAGATGTTGGAATTTATTATTAAGGATATTTGGAGGCACATGATAAAATAGATCAAAGTCAGCATTGTTTTCTAAAGGGGATATCATGCCTGACAAATCTGTCTGATTTATTTGAGGAAGTGACAGGCTGGATAGACAAAGGAGAGTCTGTGGATGATGTATATTTGGATTTTCAGAAGGCCTTCAACAAGGTGTCGCACATGAGGTTGCTAAAAAAGATAAGCGACCACGGTATTACAGGAAAGCCTGTTAGTGGTGTGATTCAGGGGTCGGTGTTGAACCACTTCTTTTCACGTTATATGTCAATGATTTGGATGATGGAATTTATGGCTTTGTGGACAAGTTTTTGGACAAGAGGTAGATAGATGAAGGGGCAGGTAGCCTTGAGGAAGCAGGTTGTCCGTAGAAGGTATTAGATAGATTAGGGGAATGAGCAAAGAAGTTTCAGATCAAATACAGTGCAGGGAAGTGTATGGTCATGCACTTTGGCAGAAGGAATAAAGGTGTGGGTTATTTTGCAAATGGGAAGAAAATTCAAAACTCAGAGGTGCAAAGGGACTTGGAAGTGCTCCTACAGGATTCGCTGAAGGAAAGCAAATGCAATGTTTGCATTCATTTTGAGAGGACTAGAATACTAAAGCAAGGATGTAATGCTGAGGCGTAATAGTATAGGGCATTGGTGAGAGACCAGGGGAGGTTCATGAGAATGATCCCAGGAATGAAAGGGTTAACATGTGAGCAGCATTTGATGTCTCTGGGCCTTTGCCTCTGGTATTTGCCAGAGTTCAGAAGAAAAAGGGGGAAACTCATTGAAACACTTCAGATACTGAAAGGCCTAGATGGAGTAGATGTAGAGAGAATGCTTCCTATTGTGGGGAATTCTAGGACCAAAGGGAGCCTCAGAATAGAGGGACGTCCATTTAGAACAGAGATGAGGAAAAATTTCTTTAGCCAGAGGGTTGTGAATCTGTTGCCACAGGTAGCTGTGCAATCCAAGTCATTGGGTATATTTAAGGCAGAGGTTGATAGGTTCTTGATTAATCACGGTGTCAAATGTTGCAGGTAGAAGACAGGAGAATGGGGTTGAGGGGAATAATAAATCAGCCATGATGGAATGGCAGAGCAGACTATGAGCCAAATGGCCTAATTCTGCTTCTTAAAATGATGATCTCTTATGGAAATTGAATAAATAATTTGTGTCTATCATCACTGAAGAAAACACAGAAAACATTACAGAAACGCTGGAGAAAAATTGTCCAGAAGGAATAAGAATTCAAAGAAATAAGCATTATTAAAAGCAAGAATTAGGGTAAATTGATGGGACTTGTACAGAATTTTTTTCCCAGGGCCGGAGGAGCTGCCTCTTGGGATTTTGAAGGAGCTGCTTTTGAGGCAGCAGTTGCACCATCTCACAAAGTTCTAAAGATTTTAGAATAATTTCCAAGATTGCACAGAGGCAATTATATGTAAAAGATATTATTAGACAAATTTAGAGTACTCAGTTTTGTAAGTAATCTAGTGGTGAGGATTGAGCATTGATTAACAGACTCAAAAGAAAGCTGAGCAAACTGATTCAAGGATCATTGCCGATAACCTAGTTCTTCAAAATGATTTAATTAAGTGGATCCGGTGTGATAAAATCAAGTTTACTAATAATGGAAAAGTGAATGGCAGTCACTGGGTATATTCAAGGCAGATGTAATTGATCTTTAGGTATTGGCGGGGTGAGGTGAGCCGGATGAGCCCACTGAATACAAGGTTAAAGCAGGAAAATAAGTCATGGGCCATGATCTTACTGAACTGCAAGTGTGCACGTTGAGAGCTCTACTCCTGCTTTTAAATTTAATGCACTTTTGACATCTTCTTGACTCCTGATTGAAGAATACTATTGTTGACATTAACACCACAGTCAATCAAGTCAATCAAGCCCTCACAGACTTTAATTGCCCCTGATAAGCAGTTTCTACAAAGTGCCTTTCATATAGTTGTAATGCCCTGGTTCATGTTTTTCACTGTTAGGCTGTTCTGTATTTCATTTCCTGCTGCTCTGTGCGAGCTACTTGTTTTCAGCTTATCTTTGGGTTAGTGTTGAAGGTGAGAGAGAGGAGAAATGTGTGCCATCCAATTCGGATGGTCGGATTAAGGAGAGGTTTATCTGGTGAGGGCCACTAACGTTGTGCACGGGGCTTTTGCTCGAGAGTAGATGGAGAGAGAAGACGCTGGGGAGAACCGGTCGTAGCGTACGATCTGGTGGGAGAGACATTTTTTGAGGTGGATTGCAAGCGATGTTTGACAGGTGGTGTGCGCTTTAATGGTGACTAAAGGGCCTGCACGTGATTGACAGAAATGTTCAAGATGAGCTTCAACTTGTGCACATTTGACTGTTTAATTAGAATGTGCCCTTTTTCTTTTTAGAAACATAGAAAACCTACAGCACAATACAGGTCCTTCAGCCCACAAATTTGTGTCAAACATGTCCCTACCTTAGAAATTACTAGGCTTACCTATAGCCCTCTATTTTTCTAAGCTCCATGTACCTACCCAAAAGTCTCTTAAAAGACCCTATCTTATCTGCCTCCACCACCATTGCTAGCAGCCCATTCCAGGCACTCACCACACACTCACCACCCCTAACATCTCCTCTGTATCTACACCCCAGCACCTTAAACCTGTGTCCTCTTGTGGCAACCATTCCAGCCCTGGGAAAAAGCCCCTGACTATCCACACGATCAATGCCTCTCATCATCTTGTACACCTCTGTCTGGTCACCTCTCATCCGCTGTCACTTCAAGGAGAAAAGGCAGAGTTCATTCAACCTGTTTTCATAAGGCATGCTCCACAATCCAGGCAACATCCTTGTAAATCTCCTCTGCACCCTTTCTATGGTTTCCACACCCTTCCTGTAGTGAGATGACCAGAACTGAGCACAGTACTCCAAGTGGGGCCTGACCAGGGTCCTGTACAGATGCAACATTACCTCTCAGCTCTTAAACTCAATCCCACGATTGATGAAGGCCAATGCACCATATGCCTTCTTAACCACAGAGTCAACCTGCACAGCAGCTTTGAGTGTCCTATGGACTCTGTCCCCAGGATCTTTCTGACCCTTCACACTGCCAAGAGTCTTACCATTAATACTATATTCTGTCATCATATTTGACCCACCAAAATGAACCACCTCACACTTATCTGGGTTGAACTCCATCTGCCACTTCCCAGCCCAGTTTTGCATCCTATCAACCTCCCACTGTAACCTCTGACAGCCCTCCACATTATCGTCGACACGCCCAACCTTTGTGTCATCAGCAAATTTACTAACCCATCCCTCCACTTCCTCATTCAGGTCATTTATAAAAATAACAGAGTAAGGGTCCCAGGACAGATCCCTGAGGCATGCAACTGCTGACCGACCTCCATGCAGAATATGACTCGTCTGCAACCACTCTTCGCCTTCTGTGGGAAAGCCAGTTCTGGATCCACAAAGCAATGTCCCCTTGGATCCCATGCCTCCTTACTTTCTCAATAAGCCTTGCATAGGGTACCTTATCAAATGCCTTGCTGAAATCCATATACACTACATCTGCTGCTCTTCCTTCATCAATATGTTTAGTCACATCCTCAAAAAATTTGATCAGGCTCATAAGGCACGACCTGCCTTTGACAAAGCCATGCTGACTATTCCTAATTATATTATGCCACTCCAAATGTTCATAAATCCTGCCTCTCAGGATCTTCTCCATCAACTTACCAACCACTGAAGTAAGACTCACTGGTCTATAATTTCCTGGGCTATCTCTACTCCCTTTCTTGAATAAGGGAACAGCATCCACAACCCTCCATTCCTCCGGAACCTCTCCTGTCCCCATTGATGATGCAAAGATCATCACCAGAGGCTCAGCAATCTCCTCCCTCACCTCCCACAGTAGCCTGGGGTACATCTCGTCTGGTCCTGGTGACTTATCCAACTTGATGCTTTCCAAAAGCTCCAGCACATCCTTTTCCTTAATATCTACGTACTCAAGCTTTTCATTCCACTGTAAGTCATCCTTACAATCACCAAGATCCTTTTCCGTAGTGAATACTAAAGCAAAGTATTCATTAAGTACCTCCGCTATTTCCTCCGGTTCCATACACACTTTTCCACTGTCACACTTGATTGATCCTATTCTCTCACATCTTATCCTCTTGCTCTTCACATATTTGTAGAATGCCTTGGGATTTTCCTTAATTCTGTCCACCAAGGCCTTCTCATAGCGGCTAGTGGCTCTCTTAATTTCTTTCTTAAACTCCTTCCTGTTAACCTTGTAATCTTCTAGACCTCTATCATTACCTAGTTTTTTGAACCTTACAAAAGCTCTTCTTTTCTTCTTAACTAGATTCACAACAGTCTTTGTACACCATGGTTCCTGTACCCTACCATCCTTTCCCTGTCTCATTGGAACGTACCTATGCAGAGTTCCACGCAAATATCTCAACATTTGCTACATTTCTTCTGTACGTTTCCATGAGAACATCCGTTTTATGCTTCCAAGTCCCTGCTTGATAGTCTCATATTTCCCCTTACTCCAATTAAATGCTTTCCTAACTTGCCTTTTCCTATCCCTCTCCAATGTTATGGTAAAGGAGATAGAATTGTGATCACTATCTCCAAAATGCTCTCCCACTGAGAGATCTGACACCTGACCAGGTTCATTTCCCAATATCAGATCAAGTACAACCTCGCCTCTGGAGGCTTATCTACATATTGTGTCAAGAAACCTTCCTGAACACACCTAACAAACTCCATCCCATCTAAACCCCTTGCTCTAGGGAGATGCCAATTGATACTTGGGAAATTAAAATCTCCCACCATGACAACCCTGTTTTTATTACACCTTTCCAGAATCTGTCTCCCTATCTGCTCCTCAATGTCCCTGTTACTATTGGGTGGTCTACAAAAAACACCCAGTAAAGTTAGTGACCCCTTCCTGTTCCTAACTTCCACCCTCAGAAACTCCATAAACAATCCCTCCATAACTTCCTCCTTTTCTGCAGACGTGACACTAGCTCTGATCAACAGTGCCATGCCCCCACCTCTTTTGCCTCCCTCCCTATCCTTTCTGAAACATCTAAAGCCTGACACTCTAAGTAACCATTCCTGTCCCTGAGCCATCCAAGTCTCTGTAATGGCCACAACATCATAGCTCCAAATACTGATCCATGCTCTAAGCTCATCCGCTTCGTTCATAATACTCTTTGCATTAAAATAGACACATCTCAAACCATCGGTCTGAGTGCGTCCTTTTTCTATCATCTGCCTATCCTCCCTCTCGCACTGTCTCCAAGCTTTCACTATTTGTGAGCCGACCGCCGCTTCCTCCATCTCTTCAGTTTGGTTCCCACCGCCCCAGCAGTTCTAGTTTAAACTCTCCCTAATAGCCTTTGCAAACCTCCCCGCCAGGATATTGGTCCCCCTCAGATTCAAGTGCAAACCGTCCTTTTTGTACAGGTCCCTTCTGCCCCAAAAGTAGTTCCAACGATCCAGAAATCTGAATCCCTGCCTTCTGCTCCAATCCCTCAGCCATGCATTTATCCTCCATCTCATTCTATTCCTATATTCACTGTCTCATGGCACAGGCAGTAATGCTGAGATTGCTACCTTTGTAGTCCTGCTTCTCAACTTCCTTCCTAACTCCCTGTGGTCTGTTTTCCGAAACACCTCCCTTTTCCTACCTATGTCATTGATACCAATATGTACCAGGACTTCAGGCTGTCATCCTTCCCACTTCAGGATATCGTGGCCACAATCAGAAACATCCCAGACCCTGGCACCTGGGAGGCAAACTACCATCTGTGTTTCTTTCCTGCATCCACAGAATCACCTGTCTGACTCCCTAACTGTAGAGTCCCCTATCACTGCTGCCATGTTCTTCCTTTCCCTACCCTTCTGAGCCACAGGGCCGGACTCTGTGCCAGAGGCGCAACTACTGTTGCTTCCCCCAGGTAAGCCGTCCCCCCCAACCGTACTCAAACAGGAGTACTTATTGTTAAGGGGGACAGCCACTGGGGAACTCTCTAGTATCTGCCTCTTGCCCTTCCCTCTCCTGACTGTTAGCCACTTATCTAAATATAATTCCTCTAATCGTACGCAGTGTACTGTCTGTTACTTTGTGGCACTAATTTGTAACAGGGTCGCAAATTACACAGCATCCACACAAACTGGGGTTTGGAATGGAATTGCACCTCAATCTCACAAGTTTGGCGAGGCCGGAGATTGTTTTCCCTGGACTTACACAGCTGAGGAAGCCAGGGTGTTTCCAGCCATAAAGTACCAGGCATTCTTGAAATAAAGGAGCACACAAAGATGGCAAAACAAGCTCAGAATGTGATTACATTCAACTACTGACGTGCATTGTTTGATTACAATAATCTAGTTCATATTACAAGTTATAATATGAGAATGTAATGAATGTATATTGCAATGTATAAATAACTTTATTCAAGTATCTATTTTTGCCATTCCTCAACCCAAAAATATTTTTTTTCACTTATTACTCTTTCAAAATTATATGGCTCAAAATAGCTTCATATTTGACTTTGACTAAGTAAGCTGGATTCAGAACATTTTAAATATTGAACAGTGAAGTAGAATTTTTTTTAAGTCATGAGCTAATTCCATGGGATATCATGCAATGATTCAAAGGTCATGTTATTATATTAGGGAAAGTGCTTGAATGGAAAAATGTAGAACCGAGAGTTATACATCTCCATCAAAAGGGGTCAGAAGGAAATTTTAAAACATTTCTCCAGAGATGGTAAACTAAGTGTTTTTTTTTATTGTTGTTTACCAGTTTGTGTGTTGACTCATAAATGAAGCTGTTTTTACAGCATACAAGTCTGCTAAAAGATCTTATACCGCTCTCATCCCATGAAGTAAACACATTTACTTTAGACTGGCTTCAACTGTGCTAAAGGTGATGATGATTTTTATCAGTTATGTCAGTATTGTTAGACAAAAAACAGCACCTAAATTATTGCACCCTCCCTCTTTTTTTTCCTGCTCAGCACCCTCCTAGAAAATAATGATTCATGCTAAGAGTTGGTTACAAGTCAGGGGGAGGTAGTTATAACCACAATCAATTCTTGCTTCATTAGCACACGCAAAGACGCAGGGTAGATTAGGGATCTTGGAAAATGCTAACCCAAGATCACTGATCTGTCTTGTCACTTGCTAACAAAAATGAAAGTCAACCTAGTGCTGAACAGCAGTTCGATCATCCTGATGATTTCTTTCCCGCATGTGCAGTCTTGCGGAAAAAGGGTCATTTTATTTTCTAAGTCATATGACTTGAACACACTTCCTCTTAATCCTCACTGTTGACATTTGGTTTTGAGTCCCCTCACTTTCACTTTAGATACAAACAAATACAGAAATCAGAAACGGGGTAGCCACTCAGCCAGCTCTGCCATTAATAAAACCATGTCTGATGTGATTGTGACCCCTGCCCACCAGAACTTCTCACCCTTCTTTATCAAGAATCTATCTATCTCTGTCTTAGAATTACACAAAACTCAGCTTACACTGCTCTTTGAAAAAGCGAGTTCCAAAGTTTTGCAAATCTCTGAGAGAAAATTTGCCTTATTTCCGTCTTTAAATACATGGTTGGCCCCTTATTTATGATTGTATCCCCACTATTCCTTGATGATTGTATGAACAGATGAATTATTTTAAGAAATTCACCTAGTCAGCCCCCACCCGATAAAAGAAAAAATCTCTCCAACTTCTACTATCTCCAGATTACTCCAAATCTTTTGATTCATTTATGTTTCTCTCATTCTTCTAAGTACCACTGATCTTTGCTCAAAAAGGTAATCTAAATATTCCAAATATTAGTTTAATAAATACTTCTCTCAACCACTACTAATACATTAATATTCTTACTTACAGAAAGATACATGTACTCTACATCGCATTCCACATATAATATCATACTGTTAGGGAGTATTCTGGAATTATGTGAATATAGCAGATATTAATTCAAACAAGAACCAGGCATTAGTCCTTATTGTAAATGTGAACACGTTCAGGAAGTTTGTACTTAGCCTTCAGTTTTTTTTGTAAATTGCAAGCATTATACTACATTTGCAAATCTTTTCACCGCTACTTAACTATATATATCTTGTTACAGCTTCCTTATGTCCTCTTGACAAGTTACTTTCCTACTGCTCGTTGTGTCAGCAAGTTTAGCAACCACATTTTTGGTGCCGTCATCATTTACACAGATTGTTAGATGTTGAGGAACAGCGCCAGTCCCTGGGCCACAGCACTCATCACATCGAAACAGAAAACTGTTTCCTGTAAGCCAGCCAGTCGTCTACCTGCACAAGTAGGAGCAGTCTGCTATGAAAACAGGTGAAAGCTATGTTCTGACCAACGTAACGCTAACGGCGTTGTGCCTAGAAACAGGGTTTACTGCCTATCATCTTATATTTTTTGTGCAGTTTGCCACAAAATCTGTTTTATGCAGATTAGATCATGCTTACATTCTTATAGTAATGATTTCATGACAGAATCAGAATCAGAATCAATTTAATATCACCAGCATATGTTGTGAAATTTGGTGTCTTTCAACAGCAGTACATTCAAATACATTGTAATAGAAAACTATAAGTTACAATAAGAAGTATATACTAAAAAATAAATTAAATAAGTAATGGAAAAAGAGAATGGGAATAAAATACTGAGGAAGTGTTCATGGTTTCATTGTCCATTCAGGAATCTGATGGCAGAGGAAAGAAGCTGATCCTAAAACAATGAGTGCGTGTCTTCATGCTCCTGCATCTTCTCCTTGATGGCAACAATGAGAAGAGGGGCTGTCCGGGGTGATGGTGGTCCTTAATGATGGATCCTGGGGAGTCTAGTGCACATGATGGAGCTGGCTAAATTCACAGCATTCAGCAGTTTTGTTCTGACCCTATGCATTGGGCCCTCCATAACAGCCGGTGATTCAACCAGTTTGAATGCTGTCCGTGGTACACCTGTAGAATTTTGCAAGTGTTTTTGGTGACGCACCAATTCTCCTCAAACTCCTAATGAAATATAAACGTACTTTCTATGTTATTGTATCAATATGTTGGGCCTAGGATGAATCCTCAGATATGTTGACACTATGGAATTTGAAACTGCTCACCCTTTGTGCATCAATCCCTTGAGGATTGATGTGTGTTCCCCTGAATTACCCTTCCTGAGGTCCACAATCAATACCTTGGTCTTACTGATGTTGAGGGCAAGATTGTTCCTGTGATGCCACTCAACCAGATGATCTATCTTGCTCCTGTATGCCTCCTCATCACCAGCTGAAATTCTGCCAACAGTACTGTTATAGATGCTGATGGAGCTGTGCCTAGCCACACAGTTGTGGGTGCAGAAAGACTAGAGCAGTGAGCTAAACATACACCCTTGAGGTGCACCGGTGTTGATTGTCAGCGATGGGGAGATGTTATTTCCGATCCACACAGACTGTGTTCTAGCAGTCAAGCATCCAGTTGCAGAGGGAGGTTCAGACGCCCAGACTTTAGAGCTTTTTGATTAGAACTGAGGGAATGATTGTGTTGGAACACTGAGCTGTAATCAGCAAACAGCAGCCTGACGTGTATTACTATTGCCCATGTGATCTAAGGCTGAGCAGGAAGCCAGTGAGATCGCATCCGCTGTGCACCTATTGTGATGATAGGCAAATTATAGCAGGTCCAGGCCCCTTGCTTAGGCAAGAGGTTCTAGCCATGAGCAACCTCTCAAAGCACTTCTTCAGAGAAGATGTGATTGCCATTGGCTGATCGTTGTTAAGCCAGCTCACCGTGCTTTTCTTGGGCACTGGTATTATTGTCACCTTTTTGAAATAGGTGGGAACCTTCGACTGCTGCAAATGCCTTTGAAGAATCCTATCAGTTGGTTGGTGTTGTGTATTTAATATTTCAGTTTTATTTGGTAATATTGTAAATATATTGTTCAATTAAACATTATTTGCTATTTACATAATACTTTTGTGGGTTATATGTAAAAGTTCGTGAATGGCATTCATCATCACACCACTGCATCATATGCACACACCTCAAATGAAACCAAGTCATATTTTACTGGGCTCCCTTTTTTTTCTTGCAATTAGTTTTATGTTTTGGAGTTACCAAACACAACAGAGGTGATGAGAAAATGCTAAACAAACCTGAGATGACTACCTACCTGTTGAGGCACAGCAAGATGAGTGATTTTTTAAAATGCACAGCAAGACATTTGAGTTTTTAAAAATCGCAGTACTTTTTCTTTCTTCACAAGAGTAGAACTTTGTTTGAGTTTTTTAAAAAGGACAGAAAATGGACAAATTCAGGGGTTTATAAACATATCAACCCTAACCCTAACCCTAGTGCATGAGTACTGGCTTATAATAATCATAAATAAATAGAAAGAGCTGAAATGGCTGGCATTTGATTGCACAAAAGATAACTCGATATTGGGGAGTGACCAAATTGAGCAGTATTTTGAAGCAAAAGAAATGGCCAATGAAAAGTAAGTGCCAATTTTGCTGAGTGCATTGGGTTCAAAGGCATACAGTCTGCATGGATGTTTCAATCGTCCAACCAAATCAGTCAAATTAAGCTTTGCTAATATTGTGAAAATAATGCAGGACTGTTCTGAACCAATCCATTGCTGATTGCACAAACTTTAAGTTTCATAAGCGGAATAAAAAGGAAGGGGAGCTCATTTCAGTGTATATGGCCGAATTGAAGAGATTCTCTGATCATTGTCAGTTCAGTGACGGGCTTAATGATGTACTAAAAAATAATTTAGTTTGTGGAATCTTCCCAGAATGCTTGCAGAAATGGCTCCTAACTGAAACACAACTTACAACAATTTTAATTGCTCTTTTAAATGTATCAATGGAAACAACAAAGAGAGACACAAATGACTTACATATTGAAAGACAATACTTACAGAAAATGCAATGAAGTAGGGTGCCTAGAAAGAGCATTCAGACAGACAAAGTAAATGGACTACACAGGGAAGAGAAAAAGATAAAAAGTGAAGTCGCAGCTTCAAAAGACCATTAATCTGCATAATATTGATGAGAAAAATCTGATAATGATGCGAGTAACACAGAACCGGGCAGCCTTGAGATTTGCAATTGTGAAAACTAACAAGCAATCTGGTTTACATCGGAAGTGACGGAAAATTAATTAAAATGGAATTGGACACTGGGTTGGACATCTCAGTCATTTCACAAAATGACATTTCAAAGATAGTGAACTGAGCCTGCAGGCATCCAACTAAGAACTTATACTGGAGAAAAGATAACTTATGTCGGAAAACATTTGTAAGAGTGAGATTCAATAACCAACAAGTCACATTGGCCTTGAATGTGGATAAAAACAGGAGGGCCATCATTATGGGGACGTGAATGGTGAGACAACTACAACTTTTATTCGAAATCCATCCACTATTTGCATACCACATCCTTGGTAATAAAATCAACTAAAAGTAAATTAAGAAAGGTACTGGATGATGCCACTGCAGTGTTTAAGGACAACATTGGAAAACTCATTGGAAAACTCCAACATAGCAATGATAAAATAATGTTAACTAAAAATGCTTCACCCAAGTTTTACAAAGCCCATCCGGTTCCTTATACTGTTCCTGATAAGGTAGCCAGTGAGTTAGATTGCATGAAGGCTGAAGGAATTCTTTCCAAGTTTGAGTGGAGCCCATGGGCAATGCCAGTGGTCCCAGCAGCCAAGAAGAATGGGTCTGTTGGGATCTACGGTGATTTTAAGGTTACCATGAACCCAATAGTGAAAGCAGAGCAAGATAGTAAACCAGGATAGTAAATTTCTTCACAATCTTTTTGGGAGGGGAACCCTTCAACAAAGTGCACCTAGTTGAGGCCTACCTGCAGATAGAGTTGGAAGAAGAGTCCAAAGTGTTTCTCATCAAGAAACACTCACAAAGGGCTTTATTGCTGTAATAGAATTATTTCTGCAGTCAACTTCTACAGCCTGAGAACCTGAGGTTGCTTCATAGCCACAAGTCTCATCTGCCAAGCAGAGTGAGCCCCCTTGTCAGGAAGGACATTATCATTATCCCAGAGTAAGAAATCCTCCACATCAATTAAATCTTTAGGCCTGAATTAAAATCCACTATGCTGTGAATATCTATATGGTAGTTATATAGCATACAGCAAATATGTGTGTATGTATTTATATAAAAGTATGTATATATGCAAAAGTATGTGAATAGCATATGTCATCACACCACTACATCATACATGCGCCTCGCTTATAGTAAAAATTAAACTAAGACCTGTTCTCCTCGGCTCCCATCTTTTTCTTGCAATTAGCTTTATGTTTTGTAGTTACCTATCATAAGAGTTGGCACAGGTTTTCAGAGCCCTACCAGATATATATGATCAGGACCTGACATCTTGCAAGGGTTCATCCTTTTGAAAGATGTTCTGACATTGGCCTCTGAGACAAAGATCACAGGGTCATTGGATACTGCAGGGATTCACATAGATGTAGTTTTATTCTCCTTTTCAAAGTATGTATAAAAAGCATTGAACTCAGCAGACTACGAATCTCCTGGTTCGCCCATGGCTTTTGATTTGGGTATGTTCAGTAGGTTCTCATCCTCACAGGTATTAATGGAGTCGGTGACAACTGTGGCATACTCATTCAGACTCTAATATGAATTCCTGAACATTGTCCAGTTCAGTGACTCAAAGCAGTTCCATAGGTGCTCCTTCTCCTCCCTTGAACTTCGGTTAAGGTGGCATTACCGAACATGTGCAACAGCTTCTGGTAGTCTAAGGAATCGGACTCAAAACGTCAATAAAAATACCTTTACTGAGGTAAATTAGAAACATCAAGATCCTGTCCCGAGCCTTTGTGGCTCATCAGGCCAGTGCTTCTGCCGGTTTCTGTGGCGTGAAGCGACTGAAAGTACGAGACTACCCCCCACCCCGGATAGGATGCCAGTCTATCGCAAGATTGACCCCCAGCATTTTTTTTGCTGGTACCCATTTTTCAGCTGGGTAGACTGGAGCATTGTGTGGTTAAGTGCTTGCTCAAGGACACACACACTGCCTTGGCTGGGCTCGAACTCATGACTTTCAGGTCGCTAGTCGAACTTGGCCATGTGCCACACAATATTAGAAACATAGAAAACCAACAGCACAATACAGGCCCTTCAGCCCACAAAGCTGTGCTGAACATGTCCTTACCTTAAAAATTACCTAGGGTTACTCATAACCCTCTATTTTTCTAAGTTCCACGTACCCATCCAGGAGTCTCCTAAAAGACCCTATTGTATCCGCTTCCACCGCCGCCACTGGCAGTCCATTCCACACACTCACCACTCTCTGCGTAAAAATACTTACCCCTGACATCTCCTCTGTACCTACTTCCAAGCACCTTAAAACTGTGCCCTCTTGTGCTAGCCATTTCAGCCCCGGGAAAAGCCTCAACTGGCCCTTGGTTGGGTGCTTGGTTGGATTGCTCTGGGTGTGGGCTGGGTGGTGACATCTGGGCCCAAAGCAAGTCGCTGGGTAGCGTGATCTATGCCCCGAGTCCTTTGCAGTAGCCAGGTCCGAGTGCAAGGTGTTTAGACAATTTAAATGCCACCCCAGATCGGAAGCGAGATTTGATTTCACGCACTCTCTGTGATCTTCACTCCTCTTTTCGGGGCATGGAGCCTTTTGCTGTTCTGTTGTTAGATGAAGTTACACGCCGGCCCTGATAAACTGAAAAGACAGTGTGTTGGTCAGGCGAGAGCTGATTTCACTCATTCACCACGATGGTCATCTCCACGGCGCTGACGCCATGAAGATTGCACCGGCTGCTGTGCTCCATGCCACCTAATATGATGAACTGAGAAGTGAGGCTTTGGGCCTCCTCCGGCTGTTCCGGGGTTCAGATCTGGGGACTCAATGTTGGCTCAGAATGCTGTTGTTGTTCACTTAAAATTGAAAAAGAATGATATTCAGTTTTTTTCTTTCTCTTGCACATTGGGTGTTGGTCTTTGATTTTTATTTTTATTCTTTTTTTATTTGGGATCTTTTGGGTTTCTTGTTCTGTGGCTATCTGTGAGCAAGCAAATCTCAAGGTTGTATAATTTATACATTCTTTGATAATAAACGTACTTGGATCTTAAGTACCTTCTTGGTCTTCACCACTGGTACTGTGATCTTGAGTCTTTGCCTATAGTAGAAGTATAGCTTGGTGATTGGACTTTACAAATTGTGCACAATTAAGCATTCTTGTTGATAGTGTAACAGTGGTCAAGAGTGTTGGCTCCTCTGGTTCCACAGGTGATATGTTGGTGTTAGTTATTCAGAGACTTCTTCAAGCTGGCCTGGTTGAATATGGAAAATATCAGGGTGCTCAGCTTCATGTCTGCCTGTTAGGTTACTCAGCTCCTCTCATGTTGTCCTGTATTTGCAGTGAATGATGAAGCCATCGAGCTACAGTACTGCATCTGAAATGGCAGGTGTCAGCCATGTTTTTGTGAGACAAAGTACACAATAGTGCCTGATGTGTCAATCTTGCTCTGAGGTCTTCAGTTGTATTTTCCAGAAACTGTAGTATAGCAGGATAGTCGGGAATAGACGTCTAAAGCCTCCAGATTTCAATTGAGCTTGTCGTCTGGGATGGTGTCCCCACTTCCACTTTCTTAAAGGGGATATGCACTTGTGACTCAAGCCTGTCATCCGAGGTTCATCAGTTTCTCTGGTCATTGACCCAGGGAGGCGCCTAAGCATAACCAAGGATGATTGACCCAAACACGTCAGATATTTTCCCAGAATCATTAAAGAAACAAATTAGTAACTGTGCTGATGCAAAGAAAATTAGTAGAATCATAGGTATCAAAGAACTTTGCTGAAGATGCATAGGGGTGTAGATCAGATGGAAAGATAGGTAGAGCAATGATAGTTGGAACTTAATCCAGTCAAGAGTGAGGTGTGAGGCATTTGGCAGGACATATACTATAAATGGCAGGGACCTTTGAAGTACTGATCTGCAGAGACATCTTGGGTGCATATTCAAAGTTCCCTGAAAATGGCAACACTGTTGGATGGTATAGTGGAAAAAGGATCTGACATGCTCGATTTGATAAGTTAAAATGGGATACAATAAGAATTGAGGCATCATGTTGCAATTGTACAAAATATTTGCAAGGCTGCACTTGCAGTACTGGGCATGGCTCCGGTTGCCACATTCCAGGAAGGATGTGGTAGCAATAAGAAGAGTGCTGACAAGTTTCACCAGGATGTTTGACTGGAATGGAGGGCATTAGTTACAAGGAGAATTTGAATAAGCCTGATTTGTTCTCATGGGAGTCAGGGAGGCTGAGCAGTGGAATTATTGAGGTTTATAAGATTAGGAGTGGCACAGATAGGTTAGATATTCAGAACATTTTTTTCCCTACAGTAGAAGATTCTAAATCTAGAGATCATTTCTTTATAGTGCGAGGGGAAAATCTTGAAGAAAAATCAGAGGGGCAGGTTTCTCAGAAAGCAAGTGGGTGGCTATCTAGAATGAGCTGCCAAAGGGGTGGTAGCAGCAGATAGAATTACAACATTTCAGAGGCATTTCAACAGACAGTTGGTTGGAAAAGGAGAGATACTATATGGGCCTAATGCATGCAGATAGGATTGGCATAGATTGGTATCATCGCCAGCAGGAAGGAGTTGGACTGAAGGGCACATATCTGGACTGAACAGCTCCATGACTCCATAAACCTAAATGGTCTGTGCAGGCCACAAGCCGTGTGCCTCATGGGCATCACAGACAATGATCTCAGCATCTCCACATTCTACTTTCAAGAAAAAAAATGAAACTTGCAGCATGATAGCAAGTGGAATTTAACAAGTGTGAGATGTTGCACTTTGGAAGGTTTAACCAAGACTTACACAGTGAATGGATAGGGTACTGAGCTGCACAGAAGAACAACAGGATGTGGGAATACAGATCCAAAATTCTTAGAAGCTGGTGTCACAGGTAGATAGGGTCATAAAAAGCTTTATAGCAAATTGCCTATTGAGTACAGAGTTGGGATGTTATGTTGAAGTTAGTTAAGCTATTGGTGAGGCCAAATTTGAAATACTGTGTGCAGTTCTGGTCACCTACCAACAGGAAAGATATCAATAAGCTTGAAAGAGTGCAGAAAAAAAAAATCGAAGATATTACTGGGACTTGAGGACCTGAGGCACAGGGAAAGGTTGAATAGGTTTGGACTTTATTCCTCAGAGTGCTGTAGAATGAAGGATAATCTTATAGGGGTGTACAGAATTATGAGGGTGCCTGATAGTTATTTTTTCAAATTTTTTTATTGATTTAAAAGAATAAGAATAAATACAAATCAGAGGAGAGGTTATCTCAAATACGCATTTCAATAATAGTGCAAACAAAGAAAGGAATATACACTGTCAAAATCATATATAGTATTAAGCTAATAAAAAAGAGAAAAAAAGAACCACATCTCCTCTTAATTAATTCATTCATTTAAAAAAAGACTCAAAATTTCTGTTATTGAGAGAAAAAAACCCACTAAACTAACCTAAACACGAAAAAAGGGCAGTGGACTGGGCAGTCCATTTTGAGGATACAGTTAATAAAAAAGGAAAAATCCTTCTGGTCGAACCTAAAACTTCACGGAGAAGAAAAAAAATTAACTGAAAAACTAAAAAGAATTAGATCATATGAAAATATTGAATAAAAGGTCGCCAAGTTTGCTCAAGTTTAAAAGATGTATCAAACGTCGGACTAATTTTCTCCAAAGTTAAACACGACATAATGGGGGAGAGCCAGAAAAAAAGGACTGATAGGTTCAATACACATAGGCTTTTCCCCTAAAATTGGATGAGAGGAGAACTAGAGGACATAGGTTTAGGGTGAAAGGTGAAGTATTTAAGAGAAGCCTGAGGGAAAACTTCTTCACTCAGAGGATGGTGTGAGTGCAGAATGAGCTGCCAGCAGGAATGGTAAGTCCTTAGGATAGAATTCACTCTGCAGTTTGAGAGGGAGGAGGTAAAGTCAGATATTACAGTGCAATAAAGGGAATTACAGAAGCACAAGAGAGATGCGGGCCAAAAATGATTGGAATGGGACACTAGCAGGGATGACGACAGTAAAGTAATGGCTGGAGTTTGTGGAAGTAATTCGGAAGGCACAAGATAGTTGTATACCAAAGATGACGTATTCTAAAGGGAGGATTACACAACCATGACTGAGGCAACATATAATCAAAAAAAAAAATTAGTGGGAATCTGTAGGATTGGGAAGCTTTTCAAAGTCAACAGAGGACAACTAAACAAGCTATAAGGAGAAAAAAAAGATGAAATATGTAGGTAAGCTAGCCAATAATATAAAAGGAGGATGCCAGATGTTTTTTTCCAGATACATAAAGAATAAAGGAGAGACAAGAGGACAAGAGTGGATATCAGACTGCTGGAAGATGGTGCTGGACAGGTAGTAATGGGACAGGGAAATGGTGGATGAACAGAATAAGCATTTTGGATCAGACTTCACTGTCAAAAACACTAGCAGAATGCCGGAAATCGAGAGTGTTAGGGGCAGAAGTGAGTGTCATTGCTATTACTAAGGAGAAATACTACAAATCCTGAGATTCATTTTCGTTTGGACGATCACAATAAATACAAAAAAAAACAAAACAGAAACATTGAAAGACCACACCAAACAGGGCAGACAACAACAAATATGCAAAAAAAACAACAAACTGTACAAATATAACAAGAAAGAGGAAAAGAAGGAATAATGACAGTAATAAATAATAAGCAATTAATATCAAGAACACAAAGTGAAGAGTCCAGTTCAGTGATAGTAATCCCCTGTGGTGCGGGCCCTAAGTCTCCTGAACCTTCTTCCTGATGGCAGCAGTGAAAAAAGACCATGGCCCGGTTGGTGGGGGTCCTTGATGATGGATGCTGCTTCCCTGCAGCAACGCTCCATACAAGTGTGCTCATTGGTGGGGAGAGCTTCATTCATAATGGACTGGGTCATTTCAACTACTTTTTGGAGGTTTTTCCATACAAGCATTGGTGTTTCCAACCAGGCCATGATGCAACCTGAAATGAGTCTGTAAGTCACAGAATTAGTTCAAAGTAATGGTAACTATAGCTATGACTGCTGGTTCAGGGTGATATCTGTTCCCGAACCTGGTGATGTGGGTCCAAAGGCTTCTGTACCTTTGATTCTTTGCACCTTTGGAGAGAGTAACAGAATTAGCATTTCGGGTCAATGAACTGTCAACAGAAGATAATATTTAAATCAACTGAAAAGAGGCTTTTCTTTAGGAAGTACACCAGATGTTACCTGAGGTAGTAATTTACTAAAGCTATTGACATCAGAAAACACTTCTTTCAACTTTATTTAAATAGGATTCTAAATTCAAGCAAACTTTGTCAGTGTTGCATTCTGCAAGCTTGTTAATGCTCTAACCTTGTTCTCAATAGACAATAGACAATAGGTGCAGAAGTAGACCATTCAGCCCTTCGAGCCTGCACCGCCATTTTGAGATCATGGCTGATCAATTACTATCAATACCCGGTTCCTGCCTTGTCCCCATATCCCTTGATTCCCCTATCCATAAGATACCTATCTAGCTCCTTCTTTAAAGCATCCAGAGAATTGGCCTCCACTACCTTCCGAGGCAGTGCATTCCAGACCCCCACAACTCTCTGGGAGAAGAAGTTTCTCCTTAACTCTGTCCTAAATTACCTACCCCTTATTCTCAAACCATGCCCTCTGGTACTGGACTCTCCCAGCATCTGGAACATATTTCCTGCCTCTATCTTGTCCAATCCCTTAATAATCTTATATGTTTCAATCAGATCCCCTCTCAATTTCCTTAATTCTAGCGTGTACAAGCCCAGTCTCTCTAACCTCTCTGCGTAAGACAGTCCAGACATCCCAGGAATTAACTTTGTGAATCTACGCTGCACTTCCTCTACAGCCAAGATGTCCTTCCTTAACCCTGGAGACCAAAACTGTACACAATACTCCAGGTGTGGTCTCACCAGGGCTCTGTACAAATGCAAGAGGATTTCCTTGCTCTTGTACTCAATTCCCTTTGTAATAAAGGCCAACATTCCATTAACCTTCTTCACTGCCTGCTGCACTTGCTCATTCACCTTCAGTGACTGATGAACAAGGACTCTGAGATCTCTTTGTATTTCTCCCTTACCCAACTCTACACCGTTCAGATAATAATCTGTCTTCCTGTTCTTACTCCCAAAGTGGATAACCTCACACTTATTCACATTAAACGCCATCTGCCAAGTATCTGCCCACTCACCCAGCCTATCCAAGTCACCCTGAATTCTCCTAACATCCTCATCACATGTCACACTGCCACCCAGCTTAGTATCATCAGCAAATTTGCTGATGTTACTTTCTATGCCTTCATCCAAATTGTTAACATAAATGGTAAACAGCTGTGGTCCCAATACTGAGCCCTGTGGCACCCCACTAGTCACCACCTGCCATTCCGAGAAACACCCATTCACCGCTACCCTTTGCTTTCTATCTGCCAACCAGTTTTCTATCCATGTCAATGCCTTCCCCCCGATGCCCTGAGCTTTGATTTTACCCACCAATCTTCTATGTGGGACCTTATCAAATGCCTTCTGAAAATCGAGGTACACTACATCCACTGGATCTCCCCCGTCTAACTTCCTGGTTACATCCTCGAAAAGCTCCAACAGATTAGTCAAGCAATCTGTTCTCGGAGTCTCATTTGTGATCAAGTTTGGTGCTTAGTTCCTAAGTTTCAGTTCTTGCCTGGACACAACACAACACCATGTGTACCTTACTATGGCTACAGCTGACACTCAGTTTTCCAAGTGGAAGAGACTGCCAGGACCTCAATATATTGTCTGTGGAACAAGGGAGAAGGTAAGCTACTTTTTAAAAAGAATTAATTTGCTACAATTTACAAATTTGTATTATTTTGAAGTGGATTTATTTTTAATTGACTTTTTTTGGCCCTTTCAGGAAATTGATTACATGGCCCTTTTTTGGCATTGTAATGTCCTGTTAAGCAGGAAGGGTAGTGACACTAATGGAAGAGAGGTGGCTGGGTTTTATTTCTGGACCTTATATGTTTAGTAGGACCCATACAATTGCTGCCACTCGTTTCTCAAACAGACAGATAGGAAACAATCAGGGTTAAATAGAGGCAAGGAAATATCAGAAGACTGGGATGGTCAGTTGGAAAATTGATAATCAAAGGATGGAGGTAGTAGGAAGTTTCCTGGAACTGAGGAGAAAGATTTGAAGCAAGGGAGAGAGAAAAGCAACAGGGTGAAGGCCAGAAAGACCGGTGTCTGAGGTGCTGTAGGGGAATGCTGATGTTGCTTGGTAATGTTGGAGAAAAAAATTAGGAAGATCAGAGGATATCGACAGAGACATCAAAGGATACTGGAGTCTTGATAGGAGCGTATAAAGGAGCGAAGAGAAGTTTGGAAAGATAGGATTTGTGGACCATGGCCTGGGGAGTAGAATGTGGAGGAGGGATCCAAATTTTTGGCAGCTGCAGTAAATGAAATACCAGTAGGTAGGGTGATGAAAGGAGTAGCCTAAAGGTAAGATGATGAAACAATCGAAGTATGGAGGTACTTCATGTCCGGCTCAACGTGATGTTCTGAGAAGATCTTTACCAGCTGAATTCAGCTGTCCTCAAGCCCTGTCACTATTGAGAACATAAACAGTTAAGTCATGTAGCCTCATTAAAAGTTTTAAATGAGCGGCTAACTCCTGGGACCCTGCAACACCGATTTAAATTGGAGGTGAGCAGAATTGAGGCAAAATAGATTTGTGTTTGAAATAGTTAATCTGATAACTTCCAAACCAAACAAATCCAGCCGGTAAGTTTCCACCAATTCAGAAAGATGACAAATATTTCAGCCGCAAGCAGTGCTAAAAATAACCAAAGAATAAAGGGTTTTTAATGTTTTCAAGCAGCTATATGTAAACCCAAACAAAAGAAAATCATACCAGACAGTGATGCTGGAAATTGAAGTAATACACACAAAATGCTGGAGGAACTCAGCAGGCCGGGCAGCATCTATGAAAAAGAGTAAACAATCAACATTTTAGGACAAGACCCTTCATCAGGATGAAAAAACAGAGATTAGAAGTCAGAGTATGTCTACCGTTTACTCTTTTCCATAGATGTTGTTTGGCCAGCTGAGTTCCTCCAGCATTTTGTGTGTATTACCTAGCCATATGTAAAGACCTTTGCAGAGCATTCAGAGAATGAGAAGCCAAAAGTACGTTGCAGCTACATTCACGCTGGGAATGCACAAGGAACTCAGGGTAAATCAATTAGAGCATATCTAATACCTCCCTGTGAAACAATTAGTCTTCCTTGCTGAGTTGGGTCTGTTTGAATCAACCAATGTCATGTCTGTATAATACTATATAAGGAATAATTTTAAATATAAAGAACAATAATTAGAAATAAATATTGTCATATATTCATTTTTTGGTCCATAAGCCAGTAAAATACCTATATTTTCAGTTTCTGTAATTTCAGAATCAGAATTAGAATCAGGTTTAATTTTAATCAGGTGAAATTTGTTAGCAGCAGCAGTACAATGCACTAAGTGATAAATACAGGAAAATAAATAAACAAATTACAGAAAGTATATATGTGTATATTAAATGATTATATTGAAGATAGTAGTGCAAAAACAGAAATAAAGAAAAAGTGAGGTCGTGTTCATGAGTTCATGTCCATTATGAATCGTGGCAGATGGGAAGAAGCTGTTCTTGAATCGCTGAGTGTGTGCCTTCAGGCTTCTGTACCTCCTACCTGACGGTAACAATGAGACGAGGGCATGTTCTGGGTGAGGGGAGTCCTTAATAATGGACGCTGCCTTCCTGAGGCACTGCTCCTTGAAGATGACTAATTTTACAACTTTCTGTAGCTTCTTTCGATCATGTGCAGTAGCCCACCTGCAAACAACCCCCCCCCCCCCCCCCCCACCACCACCACCATACCAGGAGGTGATGCAGCCTGTCAGAACGCTCTCCACAGGTCACCTGTAGGAGTTTTTGAGTGTTTTAGGTGACAGACCAAATCTCCTCAAACCCCTAATGAAATATAGCCGCTGTCTTGCCTCCTTTATAGGTGCATTGATATGTTGGGACCAGGTTGGATCCACAGAGATCTCGACACCCAGGAACATGAAACTGCTCACTCTCTCCACTTCTGATCCCTCTATGAGGATTGGTTTGTGTTCCCTTGTCCTACCCTTTCTGAAGTCCACAATCAGCTCTTCGGTCTTACTGACGTTGAGTGCCAGGTTGTTGCTGCAACACCACTCCACTAGCTGGTATATCTCGCTCCTGTACGCTTCATTTCCAACTGAGATTTTGCCAACAATGGTGGTATCGTCAGCAAGTTTATAGATGGCATTTGAGCGAAGCCTAGCCACACGATCTTTAGATTAAATTCAGAGTAAGCCCCCTGAAATAAAAAAAATGACATTCTGTCATTAAATAATTTTCTTTGTCTTTGTATTTGTCTTAGTTATTACCACACTTTGTCTCTTCTAGCTGTCTGTCAACTTGGTAACAAATCCTGTTCCATTATGCAGGCCAACAGCACCCTCTATATTCACCAGCTTGAATTTCTTGAACAGATGTAGCCTTTTCATTATTTATCAATGTTGGCACTGTTTTGTGAATTCCCAGCACTCACATTTGCCTCATAAGACTCCACCAAAAGAGCACAAATAAACTAGGCTACAGCACTAGTGTGATGCAGAGCTGGCTCCATCAAAAATGGCAATGATTTCAAAGTTGCAGAGTAGAAAAATAGACAAAAAAGCCTCACACACATAAGGCCTTTGTATCTGTGAAAAATAGAAGAATTATTTATATATGTTTAGCTTTATTTAGACAATATCAATTTAGTAGAAAAACTAAATACAACCCTGAATTAATATTCGGATAGAAGAGGCTTTGTTTAATTGGCTTCAAAGTACAAAGCATCATTTTGTATGTTAAAACAGGTTTAAAGCACATCTGTTTTTCCCAGAAAAAGAGATGAAGTGCAGCAAATGTGATAATTTAGAAAGCTCTAAACTAATCATTAACATCGTTTGCAAGAGGAAAAAGATGATTTAATATCAGTCCATTGCCATTCAGAAATGCATTTGTTTATTATAAACAATGATGCATTTGGAACAATGTCATACAGTATGTCGATAAACAAATCATTAAATACTCCTATGTGTAAAGGTTAAAAAGAGAGGTTCTATATGTTTACTGATTATCAGATCTATAATTAAAGGCAATAAAGATTACTTGGATTTGAAATGGATATTGTCCTTACAGCATACAATAAGTAGTTACAGGAATCACCCTTGGTATTAGTCTCAGATAGCCATGGATTTTCATGTATTCTTGATTCAATTGGAATTTGATATCATTCATCATGGCAAGTACTAATTAACTAGCTGTTGAAATGGAATAGTTCTTACATACAGTTTATACAGTTTAACTATTTCAACCTTGGTCCATTTTCAAAGGAGGCATATCAAACTAATAATAATGAGCTAATATGTAAATTTATGGCTAATACGTGTAATTTACAACAAGGCAAAATCACAGGCCCAGATTTTGCTTACATGTGCCCACAACTGATGACCATTCCTGACACAATTTACCTGATCGTGATACAGAGGTCTGCTTAAAGTGCCCTAGAGTCCCAAAACCAGATCCTGAGCACTGGGAAAGTAGGACAGACTCCTGTAGGAGTGCAATGCTGGGCCAGACACAGTGGAAAATCCCGAACCCTGAAAATGTATTGACAACAGGAAAAAAGATTCAGAAGTCTCAAATGTTCATTTATTATCGAAGTATGTATCCATATACAACTTTGAGACTCACCTTCTCCAGATAACCACAAAAAAAAGAAAGAACACGAAAGTCATTCAGAGAAAAACATCAAACTCCTGAACCAACACAAAAAAAGAATGGTTTCCTGATCATCAACCCCAAAAAGGAGTTAGGGGTTAAACATTTCTCAAAGGCTCTAAAGAATGTATTTGAGGTGAACTACATATACCTGTCTGGACACGCCCCCCCGCTGACCGCTCCTGTGGCTCCTCCCACAGACCCCTGTATAAAGGCACTGCTCCTCCCTCAGTCTCCAGGATGTTGTGTGATGGTCTCTTGCTGCTGACGGTGCTTTCTTCCAGCTAATAAAAGCCTATCTCGACTCACGTCTCCGAGAGTTATTGATGGTGCATCAGTATTAAAAATAAAAGTTATTTTAAGAGTTATATAAAATGTAAAGCAAAGTAGATTTAAGTACAAATAATGTTAAACATTGAACAAAACAAATAATTAAAACGAAAGAGCTGATCTTCTTCTTTGCAGCCCTATAATCCACACTGAAACCAATGGGATCAAGGATCCTTTGCCTGGGCCATCCTATCAGAACATCTAAGAGACAATGCCACTGTGTAAATTTTGGAGAGTATCAGTAAGAACTCCACCATTGGTGGTGAGGGTGTGGGGAATCTCAACAACAGAACAGATCTCCCCACCTCAACAACACAAACAAAATGTTAGAGGAACTCCGCGGGCCAGGCAGCATCTGTGGAAAGGAGTAAACAGTTGACATTTTGAGCCAAGACCCTGAGTCCTGCTGTACGGTCTTGGCCCAAAACATCAACTATTTACTCTTTTCCATCAATGCTGCCTGGACTGCTGCGTTCCTGCAGCATTTTGTGTGTGCTGCTTGGATTTCCAGCTTCTGCGAATTTTCTCATGTTTGTGATACCTCCCATCTCATGGCTTAAATTTACAACTTCCACTAACTCCAAAAATGGGCAACACTCTTTCAGTCAAGACTGAATCATTTTAGCCCTGATGTTGGCACTGATAAGCCTGTGACCTCAAACAGCCATTGGAGGACAGATGTTCAAACTAGCCATTTGGATGCATTGTTCATGTGACATTACTGACATTCTACAAGGGGATTCAGCTCACTGAAGTTAAGCCTTCTCCATTTAATATTTTAAGACAATATTGAGTCTTGTTTTTTTCCCTACTTTGAATTTCATGCTAGCTTTCTTCCAAATGCCTCCCGCTGTGAATATTGGAATTTCTTTCCCTAGAGCAACCTACAGCATTGCTTCCTGGTTTCTTGGGTTGGAATTGCAGGTTCTGTGGTGTACTTTACAGAAATTCATTCACATTTTTCCAACACCAGTCTGAAATCCCCATTACCACTATACTGTAGTTCTTGTAATTTTCTCAGATTTGCAAACTTATTCCAAGATTTAACCATTTCATTATGTTCTTTTGCAATGATTAATGTTACTGTCTGAACCATATTTTCCTTTCCATACTTTTATAGAATTATTGAATAACCGTAGCCAGGAGAGGTGCCCTATCCTCACTTTCTTTCAGCTCAAACATTATTACTGCCCATCCCATCTGCAATTTGGGCAGCTCACCCATCTTACTTACCCTCTTATGATATGCATTTCAAAACTACTGTACCTTAGAAGGCCTTACATCTGTCTTGTCAGATCCTGAGTGTTTAAGAACCTATCTTTACTTTAAGGCTTTTGGTTTCTTCTAGTCTTTGATGTAGCCTCTTACCAGTTTTACCATTTTCACTCTAGCACCTATCTGCCTGCCAAATGAATTCAAATAATTTTCTACAACAAGTTCACTTTCCTGAAAGGATAAAATATAGATGAGCACATTATTTCCAATGGAATGAATATAATCTATTTCACCAAAGGACGAAGTTGTGCTGAATGTAATGGGTAAATGTGAATAACAACAGGGCATAAACTGGAAACTTAAAGTCCCACACCACCAGGTACACCAACAACTACTTTCCTACAACCATTAGGTTCTTGAACTTACCTGCATTACTCAAACCGTACCTTCACAAAAAAACACTACAAACACCTTGTCTTAGATTGTATCTTTCTTGTTTTTTGCACAAAGGTTTTGTATTTGAACAGTCATTCTTTTTTTTCCTCTCTTTTCACTGTGTAGTATAAGTTCAAGTATCATCTATAGTCCCTGTGTTATCTGTACCTACATGTCTGAGGTGCTGCTGCAAGCAAGCTTTCATTGTACTGTGGTCCCTCACTGTGCTTGTGCACATGCAAATAAACTCGACTTGACGTGACTTGAGAATTAGGAATTTTTTAAGGCAGATGGAAAATAAAATGTAAAAAAGTTCAGTGTAACTCAGTTTACCTCACATTAGTTTTTTTTTGTCTCCACCAACCTGCTCCAGGGAAGCAATTTGTACATTTAAATACTTTAATGAAACAATAGCCTATAATTTTATTTATGTTTCAGACAACATTGAGTGGCAAGGGCAGGAGTATTGTAAGTGCTTCTCTTCAGTTAAACAAACGAACCTGTACACGGGAGATTCTGCAGATGCTGGAAATCCAGAGCAACACACACAAAACGCAGGAGGAACTCAGCATATCAGGCAAGGGTTTCCAGTCTGGGGTCCACAGAGCCCTTGGTTAATGGTAGGGGTCCATGGCATTAAAACTTTTGAGAACCTCTGTTCTATGAAGACAAATAAACAGTTGAAGATCTCACCTGAGACCCTTATCAGCAACCTTTCTAATATAGCAACCTTTCTAATATCTGAGCACGCCGTACATCCACCCAGGCCACCACTTCTCTGTGGCCTGCCTGTTCACTAACCAAACTTCTTCAGTCTCTGCAAGACCTTGTCTCATCTCCATTCCCTCTGCAGCCTTGTCATCTCTGTCATCAACTTATCTCTAACCTCCTGCGATACTCTTCCGTTTCCCCGACCAACCCACAGTATATGTAACTATCCGTTCTGTCCAGATGCATCCCAGCTTTGTGTGGAAACTGCTCTACCCAGGTTGTGAACACAGCCCAATCTACAATGAAAACCAGGCTCTTCTCCATTAGCTCTCACTACAATTCTTGCCACTTTAGGAAAGCCCCACCCAGCCGTTGTCTCTTCTGCCTTTCAACAAGCGAGAGATACAAAACATGTACCACTGGTTTCAACACCAGTTACTATCCTGTTTTTATAAGACTCATGAACAGAACACTTGATGAACTTTGGATCTCACGGTCTACTTCATTATGACTCTTACACCTGATCTATCCACCAGCACCGAACTTTCGCTGCGTCTGTAACACCATATTCTGCACTCTGTTATTGCCTTTCCTTTAGTGCTCGTGTTTGGAACAACCTGTCTGAATAGTGTGCAATTTTCACCGTACATGTGACATTCATCACTAATGACCAATTATCTAGTTATGTTTGTCTTGATACTTCTAGGCCATATATGTCAAACTCAAGGCCCGCGGGCCAAATCCGGCCCGCGGTGGAATTATCTTTGGCCCGCGAGATAATATCTAATTACTATTAAAGCTGGCCCCAGTAATCAAAGTGCCTATGGCGTATGATATGGCTAATGCTGAGTTTATTCAGGTACCAGGTTTTCAGGGTTTTTTAGTGTTTATTCGGTAGTCTTGCTCGGCAGTCTTCTTCATAAGAAACGGAATTTGTAAAGTGAAACACTTTGTAGTTATAGCAGAGACTGAGACACATGAGAGCAGGCTGAAAAAACGGAGGCAACGAAAGCTGCGTTCGCACGCGTCCGACTGATCCGGCCCGCATGAAGCTGCATTTTGCTCAATCCGGCCCGTGACCTAAAATGAGTTTGACACCCCTGCTCTAGGCCAAATAGTACAAACATACCTTTTCATGGCCAGCAACCACTTTGGTACTATGACTCACCAGGGAGTCAGCCTGAAAAACAGGCTATCTTCTTGGAAGGAGATAGAGTCCTGCTTACAAACAGCAAGGCCACGGTATTCTATGGCAAAAAGATGCTGGTTTGGCTCATAGTGCCTGCTCCACTTCTTTGAAAGAAAAGTCCCCCAACCATTCTGATACATCCTGAAGAACACTTCAGGATCTGAATTAATATTGTACATTGCCTCACCACCTTTATGGACAATATATTCCAGGGCGTAACTCACAGCATGAAAAAAAATCCTTCTTATCTCTGGCTCCTCTATCAGATGGAAATTTTTTCTTTATTTATTTTCCCAAGATTACTAATACCTCTACTAAAGTTCCCTGCAACCTCAAAGCTCCGAGGAGAAAAAGTGCAAATTTCTCTACTCTTTCCACAGTACGCGGGGCACCGATCCCAGGTATCATTGATAGTGAATCTCTTCTGTGTTTTCCCCAAGCTCCTGACATTCTTCCTAAATTCATAATTGTGGTGAACTACATATACCTGTCTGGACTGCTCCTGTGGCTCCTCCCACAGACCCCTGTATAAAGGCGATTGAGGCCTGATGCCCGGCCTCATTCTCCAGGATGTAGTGTTGTTCATTCTTCCAGTCAATAAAAGCCGATACCTCGCTTCTTACGTCTCAGAGTGAGTTATTGATGGTGCATCAATAATACTCCACGCTGAGTTCAACCATTGATGTAGAAAGATCTTGCAATGTTTATTTGCTTCTGTACTCACTGCTTCCATTCGTAAAATCAAGGATCACACGTGTTTTAAATTAAACAGCATTATCAACTTGACTAGCCACATATAAAATATGCAGATGTGAACCACACATCTTTGCTCATCCAATGCGACTAAATTCTGAAAAAAGGGCTTCAACCTGAAACATCGACTGTTTATTTCCCTCTCTAGATGCTATCTGACCTGCTAAGTTCCTCCAGCATTTTGTGTTCGTTGCAAAGAGATGTTTATGATGAGCACCTGTTGACTTGAATCTGAAGGGAAGTGGAAGCAGTTTGTATCAGTCCTGAAGAGGGGCCTCGGCCCGAAATGTTGACTGTTTACTGTTTGCCATAGAAACTGCCTGATCTGCTGAGTTCCTCCAGCATTTCGTGTGTGTTGCTTTAGATTTCCAGCATCTGCAGGCTTTCTTATGTATATATATTTAACAAGCCTGGTCAAATAGAAATCCAATTAAGTGCCAGTTATAAACCAAGTGGTCTGAAAGGAAAAACTGTAAAAAGACAGAGTCATGAATGCAACACAGTACCTATACAATCTAAGGTGGGAACAGTGAATTAGGAGAATGAGTGCTGAGGTAACATTTGCACAATTAGCGGGTTGGCTAAGTATAGTTGGTTAAGTATAATTAATGTTAGAATTGACCATAATGCACCATTGATAATATTAAAAAATACAAATCTTTCTGCATGCCTTTCTCACCTACCCTACACAGCCTCTCCACACAGTAACATACAACATTGTCAATCATTAATTTTTTTTAAATTTTTGATTTCTTTTAACATTTTTATTTACTGTAAAACAGTTGCAAGGAACATTTTGGATTTGCCAGCTGTGCAAGGTATTTGTTTTTGATGTTTGTTCAGTTTATATTTATTTTACGCTTCTTTGGGTGATCACACTTTTGTGCCCATGTTAGAATCTCTTTGATATGGTTGGCTAACTCGTTCCAGGGTTCTAGATAAGTACATAAGACACACAGTCAGACAATCCCAATTTAGCAACAGCTGGGGTGCAAAGCTGTTGCTACAAAAGAGAAATAGCTCAAGTATGTTGTTATTGAATGATCTCTTCCAGAATGAGCACATATGTACCTTGGACGAAGACAAAATTCAACACTGCACAATAGTTACAACTTATTGCCTTGAAAAGATTCAGATGTGAGGAACGTCCTCTGGTGTACTAAAAGCTACTACACAAATGTAAGCTAGCAAAAGTCAGTCCCTAAGGGAAAAGTTTGGTTATTTAGATAGATAGATAGATAGATAGATAGATAGATAGATAGATAGATAGATAGATAGATAGATAGATACCTTATTCATCCCCATGGGGAAATTCAACTTTTTTCCAATGTCCCATACACTTGTTGTAGCAAAACTAATTACATACAATACTTAACTCAGTAAAAAAATATGATATGCATCTAAATCACCATCTCAAAAAGCATTAATAATAGCTTTAAAAAGTTCTTAAGTCCTGGTGGTAGAATTGTAAAGCCTAATGGCATTGGGGAGTATTGACCTCTTCATCCTGTCTGAGGAGCATTGCATCGATAGTAACCTGTCGCTGAAACTGCTTCTCTGTCTCTGGATGGTGCTATGTAGAGGATGTTCAGAGTTATCCATAATTGACCGTAGCCTACTCAGCGCCCTTCGCTCAGCTACCGATGTTAAACTCTCCAGTACTTTGCCCACGACAGAGCCCGCCTTCCTTACCAGCTTATTAAGACGTGAGGCGTCCCTCTTCTTAATGCTTCCTCCCCAACATGCCACCACAAAGAAGAGGGCGCTCTCCACAACTGACCTATAGAACATCTTCAGCATCTCACTACAGACATTGAATGACGCCAACCTGATTTATACACATCAGCTGAACTTATATGCTCTACTAATTTTGTGACTCATTCATCAGTTTAAAATCATAATTCTAAATGCAACACTAATTTGCATTCTTCTGTCCAATTTAGCAGGATCGTTACTGATGCACCATCAATAACTCACGCTGAGACTTAGGAAACGAGATATCGGCTTTTATTGACTGGAAGAATAAACAGCACTACATCCTGGGGAAAATGAGGGAGAGCAGCAGCCCACAGTCGCCTTTATACAGGGGTCTGTGGGAGGAGCCACAGGAGCAGTCAGCAGGGTCTGTGGGAGGAGCCACAGGAGCAGTCAGACAGGTATATCTAGTTCACCACAGTTACCGAACAATTCAATGTGCTAATTGAAATATTGTATCACGAATCTTTGGTTCTGTGGTGAACTACATATACCTGTCTGGACACGCCCCTCTGCTGACTGCTCCTGTGGCTCCTCCCACAGACCCCCGTATAAAGGTAATTGAGGTCTGAGCCCAGCCTCTCTGTCTCCAGGAGGTAGTATGGTGGTCAATCACTGCTTCTTCCTTCTTCCAGTCAATAAAAGCCAATATCTCGCCTTTACGTCTCAGAGAGAGTTATTGATGGTGCATCAGGTTCAATCATTAATGGCTGGCTTGTGCCTGGAAACTCAGCATTAGACATTCAAACCATTGTTTGGGGAGGATCCCAGCCTTTATTTGCCTTGAACAATGAAGGACATGTCTCATATTCACACAACTACAGTGGAAGGCATTTGCTCATTTTTAAAGCTGGGTGAGCAACACACGTGCAAAGGTGGGCCTAAGTCCTCCTGGTCCTCTAACAGCCTTTGATTAAAGTTTTCAAACCCTGCTTCAATGAGCGACAAACTGAGACTGATACTTCTCAAAATAGCACAAAGAAAATTCTGTGCTTAAAAGTTTAATCCATTTTTATTTTTCTCCCTGACTGCTGCTTAACAGTGTCAGACTTCCACATAACAAAAGCTAGACTAGGAGAGAACAGCATAATTTTCCAATCTTTCTTTAAAAATTTACTGACGGAAATGCCTAAAAAAACATCATTAATGTAGGTACGCAAAGTTCCAGTGTCACAATTACAAGGATGCAACAGCCTTTTAAATTATGATAGAAACACTGACATTGTGGAAAAGCTAATAAAGAGGTAAAAAAATGCAAAAGAAAAAATAAGAAAGAGTCTGTTTTTCATAATACTAATTTCAGAAAATGTAATAAGCACCAAATGCTTTTGGTCACTTGTTAATATTTAGTAGTGCATCGTCATTATATGCACAACAGTTCCCCGGGGATGTTTCAAGTTCAGCATGTGAAAATTAGTGTTTAATAGTGATACCAAGTAAACACCCGAATTTATCAAACTGTTCTCATTATTAAGCATCACACACATCTTTAAGAAAGTATTTCTTTCAACAGTATTTCCGTTGCATATACTAAGTTCAATATATGCCATTTTGGAGACTGATTACTTCTTCTCCTTTTTATGGCTTCCATGATACGCTGCAGTTAAAGCTCTCAAAATGCTATGAAATGGCGGATTGTGCTGAAAGCCAGGAAATGAAACCCGAGCCAGTGCAGTTGAAAGGTTAGACCCAAAACACGGATTTTAGAGAAGTGTGCCGGAATTCAACTTCTTTGGAATGGAGTTACATTGTTTTATCTGTTACTCTACTATTATAGTATAGTTTCATGTTATATTAGCTGTCAACTTATTGATTAAAAAATAATTCAGTTTGTTTACTGCATAAAAGCTGGGAAAATTAAAATAAATCAGCAAGATGTAATTTGCAGAGTTGATTCAAACAACAAAATAGAATTATAATTTAACCAGGATAAAAAAAATTTTTAAAAATGAGGTTTGACTATTTAAATACATTATTAATATTAATTGAAATATAGAATCCTACACTAGATTAAATTTTATTATGAATTCTTTATTTAATTTGGAACAAATCTGCAACATTGTCCTGTACAGAAGTACCCCACTTAGAGCTGATTCTCAACAGCGCTCTTGGTTCTAAGTCAAAGCACACACAGGTAAAAAGCCAACCTGAAGCTTCCATGCCAATGAGGAGCAGAGGAGGGGGAGGAAAAGTGCCCATTACAGGTTCCGAGTACAGCAGCTATGTCAGTAATAACAGGAGCACTTGGTCGTCATGTGGAGGGAGAACATCACATCCTAAACTACCTATCCAGCTGGTCAAGTACTACTTACTCTACGTCTGGCAGTTTTGATAATTGCAGCTAACACAAGATCTGGAATGGAATGTCGTCATCCATGACCACGAGGGACTGCCTAAAATGAATGCTCTTTTCTATTTCCTCTGTTTACACATACTCCCACTTACTGCCTGCTACTCTGCTGGTATTTGGGGCAATAATGAAGGTCCTCCCTTTGTGGTGGTGTTCAGGGCTTCTGCCATCGTGTCAGCAGCTTCTTCTCGGTTTTCACTACTGCCAGTTGCTGCCACGTGATTGATATTTGCATTAACGATATACATGCATTAACAAGCAAGTGTACAGGTGTATCTAATAAAGTGGCCAGTCTTAGATTAATCTTTTGAATATTACACTGCTTACATATCATGTCACTTACACTCAGTGGCCGCTAACTGAGTTTGACCGTACAATGATTGTTGGTGCCAGATAGGGTGGTTTGAGTATCTCAGAAACTACAGATCTCCTGGGATTTTCACACAGGACAATATCTAGAGTTTACAGAGATTGGTGCAAAAAACAAAAACAAAATCCAGTTAGTGGCAGATAAAAGCCAAATGAAATGCAGTTAGCATCGAAATAGAAATGCAAAGAATGGTGTTATTTACAAAATAACTACAAATAAAAAGTAAGTGCTACAGCACACAAATATAAAAGTACTGAGACAGTACAATATGGGTGCAATACTGCTTAGCGCTGTGATGTGAGGTTCAGCAGTGTCACAGCCTTGGAAGAAGTCCTTCCTGTGCCTGCTGGTACGGGAGTGGAGGCTCCTGTAGCGCCTACTGGATGGGAGGAGAGTCAAAAGTCCATGGTTAGGGTGAGATGCATCCTTGATAATATTTTTCGTCCTGCCCAGGCAGCGTTTATGGCAGATGTTCTCAATGGTGGGCAATTGAATGCCAATAATCCACTGGGCAGTTTTCACCACACACTGGAGTGCTTTGCGGTCCGACACAGGGCAATTGCCATACCACACTGAGATGCAGTTGGTGAGTATGCTCTCAGTGGTACAGCGGTAAAAGTCCATCAGTATTCTGGGACAGAGGTGAGCTTTCTTGATGCTCTGCAGGAAATAAAGGCGCAGTTGTGCCTTTTTGATCAGGATGGAGGAGTTCAGGGACCAGGTGAGATCTCGGAAATGTGGACACCAAGGAATTTGAAGCTTGATACACACTCCACTACAGCTCCGTTGATGTAGATGGGGACGAGATTGTGGCTCCTAGCATGCCTGAAGTCCACAATGATCTCCTTGGTCTTCTGGGTGTTAAGGGCCTGGTTCTTGTCGGCACCCCGTGCGGCCAGCTATATATACAGCTGTGGTAACTAACCTTGTCTCCCTTCAAAAACAAATGTTTTTGTACATAATAGTGCAGAGCTACAAATAAAGCTTCAAAATTTTCTCATATGAGTCAAAAGGCATTTAACACTTGCAGAATTTCCTAATTATTTAAGCATTTAGTGTTCTTGCAAACATTTGTAACCCTCCCTTCTTAAATCTAAATTTTCCACTTGCTTTAAGAAGACTACTATCAGCCCAGAACCAAAAACAAAACGAGGTGCCATGCCTTAATGTCTACCACCCAGTGGCTCTGACATTCACCATCATGAAGGTTTTTAAGAGGTGGAGACTGGTCACTGCATGCATTACCTCCAGCTTCCCAAACAACCTTGACCCACTGCAATTCACTTACCACTGAAATAAGTCTACAGTGGATGTCTTCTCCCTGGCCCTACACTCATCTCTGAACCTCTGGATAGTAAAGACACCTACATTAGACTATTGATAATTGCCTGTACAATTCCACTTTCAATACTACAATTCCAAGGAAATTTACCACCAAACTCCAAGACCTGGGAGTAAACACATCCCTCTGCAACTGAATCCTCATCTTCCTGACCAAAACATTATAATCAGTAGGGATTGGCAACAACACCTCCACTATTATTCTAATTAGTCATGAAAGCAACCTCAATGTCAGTAAAACAAAGGAAGTGGTCATTGACTTCAGGAAGGGAGGTGGTGCACAAGCTCTGGTCAATATCAACGGTGTTAAGCTTGACACCTTCAGTTTCTATGATTGAACATCATGAATAGCCTGCCCTGGTCCAACCACATAGACATCACAAATATGAAGGCTCACCAATGCCTCAAAGAAATTTGGTATGTCTCCAGTGACCTTAACCCAGTGTGATTGATGCACCATAGAATGCATCCTATTTGGATGCATCACAGCCAAGTATAGCAACTGCTCTGTCTCCGACCACAAGGAACTACTTACAGATGTGGACACAGTTCAGTGCCTCATGGAAACTATCCTTCCTTCCATAGACTCTGCCTAAACTTCTCACCGCTTCAGTAAAGCAGCCAGCATTATCAAAGACCCCACCCACCACAGAGATTCTCTCTTCTCCCCTCTCCCACTAGGCAGAAGATACAAAAGCCTGAAAGCATGTACCACAAGGCTCAAGGACAGCTTCCACACTGCTGGTATAAGACTATTCAATCGTTTCCAATACAGTAATATAGACCTCACATCTACTTCGATGGGATCTTGTGCCTTTTTGTCTACCTGCAATGCTCTTCCTTTGCAGCTGTAGCACTCTATTCTGGATTCTGGTTTTTTTTTTTTAACTTGTGCTACCCAATAGACAGTGTGCAAGACTGTAGACCTTGTCAGTGAAGTATACAAGAGGATGAATCATGCACTCAATATTGACAAGATACAGGACATCTACCAAACTTCCCATGCTGCACCACACTGCCCTCAGCCAACAAGCCTCATTTGCCGTACATCGAGAGCTATCTCACAATGAAGATAGACATTGATGGAGAAATTCATCATGATCTTCAACCTGCCACATAGAGCTTTTGATTGATAGAGGAAAGGAGTATAAAAATCAAGGCCGCAGACCAGGTACAAAGCTCATGGTTTACCAGCAGCAATGATCCCTACCCTCATATATGGAGACATGGACTACCTACATCACTGGAAAAATACCCAATGCCACTCCACAAAATCCCCCAAATCCTTTGCAAGGAGATGTGAATCTCAGTATTACCCCCTCTCCCCAACAAACCAGCCCACACAGCACCCCAATGCCAACATTCCAATATGAAGGTCCAACATACACTCATTCAATTATGTTGGGCAGGAGATTTTTACATGCAAATCTGACAAAATATTCCCAAAGTCCTGATGAAAGGCCTTAGCCCAAAACATTGACCGTTTATTCTCCTTCATGGACGCTGCATGATTTGCTGAGTTCCTTCAGCATTTTGTGTGTGTTGCTCAAGATTTTCAGCAGAATCTCTTTTGTGTATTCCCAAATTAAATTCTCTCTATCATAAGAAAAGATTATCAGGCAGAACGGGATGCTTACTCAAGGAATGCAATATCCCATTGAAGGGAATTTCTGGCCAATGACAACTTAAGGTGGGAAAGGAGTATTTGGGATTGTATTGAGAGTCACAAGGCATTGCACTGGATGCACACAGGGCTGTGCCTTCAATCTCAGCCCGATGTACAGGATAATTGGAGGGGCTAAATTGTTACCCATCCACTAATAGGGCCATAAATAGTCATATCATCATCTAATGAACTATCAATCATTGTTTTTGTTTTAATCTAGGTAATATACAACATATCTAAAGACTAGAGAGATTCTCATTAGAACCCACTAGGCCAGTTTTGATTGAGTAAAGGAACATTACATCTACGGATTTGGGCTCAGTACAGCATTTTAATCCACAACAGTTAGAAATAACTAGTAGACATGGAAACATCTATGGCCAAAGTCAATTCAAAGTGAAGAAGGAACAGAATTATTGTTTCAGGTAAGTAACCCCACATCAAAATTGTAGTCAGTCTATGCAGGCAATGTCGCAAAACTTGTTATAAGGTGAATAATTTTACTGGGATCGGTTAGGAGAGAATGTTGTGCTACAGGTTCCCTGCCTAACGTTTATTACTGCTACAGCAACATTAACATCTGCCTGAATCTGACTTCAGTTTAAATTTCGTAATTGAACTAATGAGTGTACTTCTGGCAGTGTATGGCACACTCAACAGCACATTGGAGTCAACTTGAAACAGAATTTGAACATAAAACTTTCCGTCAATCAAAAGAATCTAAGAACATGGTGAAGTTACATTTCCTAGTATATCATACAAAGAAAGGTTCATTGGGTGATAGCCCTATCAAGCAACATAACATTCAGATCAATTGCACACAAAATAACTTGATAACCAATTGCTATAAGTAGACAATTCTAAAATGTCATCATTCTTTCATCTCTACCTTAAAATGAAAAAAATATTTTGAAACTGTGTCTGATAATTCTAGATATGTTCATCAGGGGAAACATCTTCTCAGCATCCACCATGTCAATCCCCTCAGATTATTATCACTTTTAATAAAATGACTCTTCATCATTTATGCTCCACTGAATATTAGCCCAACCTGACACCCCTTCTTCATATGTCAAGCCCTTCATTCCAAGAATCTGAATTGCCTCCAAAATAACAACATCCTTCCTTAAATATGAAGACCAAAACTGTATACAGAACAGACATCATGGTCTATCTAGTGCCCTATAGATGACATTAAACTTTTTCTATGATTATCTTCCTCACTCTCCCAATAACTGCCAATGTTCTATTTGCCTGTTCTGTGTTATTTTTATGTTTTACGTACTAGAACCTCAGATCACTTTGTACCACAAAATGTAATAGACTGACTTCATCAAACTAATACTTTGCTTTCTCATTCTTGTTTCCAAAGTGGATAACCTCGTATCCTCTTGCATAATAATCCAGTTGTTAACTCCTTTACTACTCACTTAATTTATGTGCTTACAGTATACCCCTTTGCAGTCTCTTTGAGTCCAGCCCAAAACTTTCTAACCTACCTTTCAATAACCCATCAATCATAAAATTGGCTTGGTATCTCCACAAGTCATCAATATAGACAATAAATATTTGAGACCATTTGGCCCTCAAATGATTATTGATAATCAATCCAAAAATGTGATTTAACCATTTTCCTATCCAAGCCAAAAGATTTATATCCTGAACAATGTAACACCATTCTCCATCTCCATCATCCAATTGCCATTTAATGCAAAACTTGATCCAAAACAACCTTGCAACTTGAAGCAGCTTTAAGACTGCAAACTATGTAGTCCAAAGATTAACCTTAGAAGTCTCAGAATTTATAATTCTAATGTGTGCAATGAGTTGTACTTTGTATGTGTTGGAATAATTTTCTTTCTTGTCCTCATATGAATCTAGTGTAGTTCTCTCAGACAGCATTGTTTTAACAAGTGTCTTGTTATAAGCAATATTGAGGCCATTATGAGTTTTTTTTTATGAAATTCACAGAAAATGGGCAACAGATTCAGCTGCCTCACACTTGTCAGTGACACAAAGACCAAAGTTTTAAGTTTTTCTATTTTCGGTTAAGTTTCCTTTCAGACTTTTACCATTTCACACATATTCTCCAGACAAAGGAATAATCAGGAGTTACTGAATATTTAGAGTCTCATTGGTTGATCACTAACTCCAGGAAAAACTGTGCTAGGTGGATTGAGAAAAGAGGAAGTTATGTTCTGCCAACTGCTAAAATAGTATTTTTTCTGGCAATTATTATTTTTAAAGTAACCATAATTTGATCAATTACCTTCCTAATGGTCTCCTCTTGGTGATCATAAAACCAAGGAGTCATCAGTATGCACGGCGAAACAACATAGAGATAAATTATTTGCTGAGGATTAGTTTATGTGCCACCAAAAAATTGTCCAAAGCACCATCACAGCTTTGATTGGAGCATAAATGGAAAACTAGGTTGCTGGAGAAGAAGGAACAATAAGCCCGAGAAAAGGATTTGATCAAAATTGGAACAAAGGAACCCTAGAAAATATGAGACCAATGAGAATTAGAGGGGGCTACTGAATGGCTGTCGTCACATTTGATGTCGAGGACTGTGGTTGTCGGAACCCAATTAGTACATGGTCAGGATAACACCACTGTGGTCATTTGTTAAAGCATCCCTTCAATGAATATTCCTAGACTTCAGAGATATGCTTTGATTGGGTTAGTCTGGAGTAGGGCTGTATGTTAGCAATTCAACAGTGCTCAGTTCCATTCACAGCTCCTCTAATAGTGGAGGTTTTGTGCTGGTCTAGCACATTGGTACAGTGGTGTAACAATTAGTATCGCTGCTTCACAACTCTAGGGATCTGGGTTGATCCAGAACTCATGTGCTGCCCATATGTGAAGTTTGCATGTTCTCCCTGTGACCATCTGAGTGTTTCAATTTCTGCACATAACCCAAAGGTGTTTCAATAAATAAATTGCATATTGTAAATCAACTCTTAATGAAAGTGATTGCCAGTTTAAAAAAAAGAAAAGGAGTGTTGATGGGTATGTGAGAGAGTAAGTTGCAGAGTTTCAGGGAACAGAAGAGTGGGAATGACAGTTATAGGATAACTGTTGGAAGCTGGCATGAACCCAATGGCCTGAAATGTTTCCTTCAGTGTACTAACAAGTAACTGATAAGATCCAAATTCGGCTGACAACAGAAACACCACAAAATAGCAATATTCAACAATAAATTGCCAACACTATTACCAGGCTTTCCTGTTGAAGGAGACACCATTCAATAGAAGCCGAACTGAACTAGCCTTTGCTAGGTAAGATAGAAAATGCCGGAGATACACAACCAGAGAGGGAAACAAAATTAATTTCTCAGATTAATGAACATCAGAACCCGGAAAAGTTAGAAATCAAACATGCTTCAATTTAAAGAGAAGAAGGGGGGGTGAAGAGAAAAAAAGGAATGTCTACTGTAGGGCGGAAACCAACGTAGTGGTGATGCCAGTTAAGAAAGGGAGGTGAATGCATGTTAACCACAGTTGAGCTGTTAAGACAAGATGTGAGTCGGAGATGACTGATAAAACAAGAGACGGAACAACATTTTAAGATATAAAGTACTGTGGGTGCTGGGAATCTGAAATAAAAAAAGAATGTTGACAATATTCAATGGATCAAGCACAATCCCTGCTGAGATGAAAACAGACTTCTCATTACAGGGACAGGCCTGTTTTGATATAAACTGGTTAGCTGAATTCAAAGTCAGTACATTTCCAAGACCTGTAATATATCGAGTTAGAAGATAAGATGCTGTTTCTCAAGTATACATTGGGCTTCATTGGAACTGCTTAAGAGCAATAGCTGAGTGACCTGTCATAGATAGCTCCCTTTCATCCCCTCACATCTAGCCAGCTACACATACCACCCCTGCCCCCACCTATCTATATGATTAACATCACATGGAAACTGGCTGAATGGTTTTCCTAAGTGTCCTAATAAGTAAATGATAAGATCCAAGTCTGGATGGGTCAATGCAGACTCAACAAAAAAAATTCAACATCATCCAGGACAGAGGACAAATATGGGAGTCTGGAACCAAAAAGAAGAATGCTGGAAGAACCTGGCAGCTCAAGAGGAACCTGTGAAGACCAAAGACACTTTAGGGTGAGATTCTACATCAGGGCCAAGAGGGAAGAGGCAGGATCATCAATATTTAGCAATATGGGCGGGTGGAAAAGAGGCTGGTGGCAATAGGTGGAACCAGATCGTGTGGTGATGATGGGCAGATGAAATTGGGAAGGGGGGGTGGTGATGGAGGAGGTAAAAGCTAGTTGGATAGTTGAGTTTGTATGGGAGGAGGGTTAGCTGAAAATGGAAGAAAATCCCTGGTGAGGTGAGGTGGTGAAGGGATGGGCGTTAGTTCTGCTAAGATTGAAGTGGAAACTGCCAAGTATTGGGACAGAAGAGGAAACTACAGTGTTTTTATTCACTTCTTCCATTTCTACCCACTCAACAAGCCCATCTCAACCTCCCTCCCACTTGATTGGCTGAAATCTGGAACACTCTGTCATCTGCTATGAGCAAGGAAGCCAGGCCAACTTTCCTATCAGGCTGAAATAGGTCAGTAACAGTTCAGGCCAAGAAAGACCTGAGTTAAACATTGACTCTGTACTTGAATTTACTTGATTATGAAATGCAATTGTTTAAATCTGCTTTATAAGTATTTTAACAGTGATATATTTCTGGAACTGTAGTTATGCTGGTACAACACAGATTGCAGAATTCCACATGCAAATATAAGCAAAGAGCTTTCCTTTTCTGACCATAGTTACCCCAGATTTTGAGTTGATGCAAAGTCAATGAACTCTTTTCTGCAGGAAAAAGACAAAGTTCAAGAGCAGGAGTCTGATTTTAAACATAACTGAAAGTTTATTTATATTGTTTTTTTTAAGTTACTTTGCCCTGAAAGTTGTTTCATTTTAACTGATAACAACTTACATTTTAGGTTTGTGATCTTGTCAAGAAAATATGGAAAATCTTGCAGCAGAGCAAAAAATTGTGTAAGAAGCATATTATTCATACATGATTTTGTGTACAGCTTACCCATCAGGGAAACAGAACACAAGCCTCCTCTAACCCTATTTTCAGTGTCTTAGTTGGTTTCTGCTGACAAGATTAGACTATTCAGTCATTCTAACCAGATATGCATATATTTTATCATCGCATGCTATAGTTTTTTCCTAACTTTCAATTCCCCATTTCCACAACAAATTCTTCCCATTTGCTCACTTTAAATACATATATGGCTTTGTTCCTTGATTTAAAGTGCTCAGTTTAATGTAAATTACATCAATATATCCATCATTGTATCAATTAATTTCTTATAAATAAGGTGCTAAGTATCGGTAAATCTAACTACGGTAGCTTTGTCAATTATTTATCTGATTGATTTTGTCCACAGAACTTATACGTGGAAACAAAATTCAAAGTCCAGTTTCTCATAATATCATGGGCTTTAGCAGTTATGAGTGAAATCTGTTTCAAAGAATCCTGCTTCCAAACTTCTCAATATTTTGTGATTGACATGTCTGTAATGCTTCATGAAACATATCACTCTTCCTTTAACAGTAATCATCCCCCTCCCCATCCTGTTTGATGCATTTTTATATTTTCAGAACAATAATATCAGTAGCATATACTCCTGTGCCTCAGGGCTGCAATTCAAAAATCAAAACAGCTGTTTGCAGAAAGGAATTCTACACAATCACAAATTCTTAATAAGGTCACCCCTAAAGAGTCTCCAAAGTTGTTTCAGTAGAAGGGATGTGCCTAGAAATACAAGAACATGTTTTGTAGTATGCTGCCTTATCATGCTGAGTGACAAGAACATTATAATTGCAAATGTTATCAATAAAGTGCGTTTTGGGGAAATGTGATTAGCGCATTACTATTGGATAAATAAGTTCTTTGTTGATAATTACCACCACTAATTTATCTATACAACTATCCACAGATTTTGGAGGGCCCAGCCTTTCTTGAGAACTGTCTTACAGTAACAAGTTGGATAAACACATTTCTGGGCAGTGAACCATCTGAGTAGGCTGTGGTGGAATTTGTGTGGTTAGTAAAAGTACACATGTCCTTACATGTACTGTCTGCTCAGTGAAAAATGAAAGCAACTATTTTTTTTAATTGTCAAACTGCAAATAATACATAGCTTCATAGAGTCTGACATCGATCGTTATGGTTTATTCATGTAAGCCACATTTTTGACGAAGAGGGCACATATTTTGAAACAGAATATAGTACTGTACTTATAATACAATTACCATTCATATACAACATACTTAGCTTCAGTGTCAATCTGATTTTGTAACCATATTTTTAAAGTCACACCCCTTGCTGTGTTCAGCTCAATTGACCTTTCTGGTTAAATTCACAAGAAGGAAGTGTTTCACTTAAACAGTTTTATAACAAATACCTACTGATCCAGAGTATTAACTACTGGTCTAGAGTATGAACTTTATATGTATGCATTTATTAATAGTCCATCTGAGCAGTACAAATCTTCCCAGTTTAAAATCATGGTGTATATGAGAATGCTCTCGGCACTCTCCAAATCCAAACATTCAAATCTTTAGGCCTTCTTTGAAGAAATGGAAGGGTGTGATGCTGATTTTAACACCTTGTCTAAGCTTATCCTCTGCGTAGCTCTGTTGCTCACCCAGCTCTGCAGGGTTATTACCTAATGTGTTTGAATAAAATTACCCCACTCAATATCTGTTTTGTAACTCCTTGAAATATATAGTTAAGCAAAACTTCTGATCACCATGAGGGTCAGTGAGAAAGTACAATTAGGAATAGGAGATTTAACGGTATAGCACAGATATATCAACGTGTTTGTCACCAGTTCATACATCCCTTTCATCCCTTTCATCCCAAGCGCGTATAAAATGAATTAGAAAGATCTACTAAGCTTAAACTAATTATGTTGGTTATGCAATGGAAAATAGCTAATGTTAGATACCTGGTAATGTTAAAAAATGAAAATTTGGGAATGACTTTGTATTTGAAGATTTAGTAGTCAGACTACAGAAGCTGGTGGACAGTGATTACAGCTGTCAATATGATTTTGATTCACTTGAATATGTGTCAAAGTGCAGGGAGATTATGCTAGAACTGCATGCAACACCAATAAGAGCACAGCATGAATACAGTGCACTGCAATTCAGGAAAGATATGATTGTGCTGGAGAGACTCCCAAAGACATTTTGAAGGATGTAGCCAGGATTGGGAAATTCTAGCTACGGGAAAAACTTAGATTATATGAGTGGTGTTTTTATTCGGAACAGGGGAAGTGAGGGAATTGATGTGTTTATACTTATGATGTGGTTCCTTAAGGTTGTTATAGGCAGGGGTGGTAATGGGGACAAGCTCCCACTACCTATTAAATACTCCTAATGGCATGTGCCTCAAATAGCCTCTGACAACCAAGTCCAGCTCCTGGCCTTCACATGAGGCTTAGTGACTAAACCCACTGAACTGTTTCTGCTGACAGGAGAAGGGGGCAAAGGCAGGTTACTGTTGCCTTAAGACCAGTTGCTTCGGTCAGATGGTGCTCATCAGCCACGGTTGGCAGCTCTTCTAAGAGAAGGAAAACTCTGATCTCAAACCTCCACTGCCTTGCGGCTATACCTACTCATGGGAGTAAACACCGAGGGAAAAATCCGGAGCTGGAGTCCCTAGGGTAGTCCTGTGTTGAGTTCCACGCTGACAAACAACTCAGCAACATTGCTGGTACCAGACTGTAGCAGTCTCTGCCATTCATTTGGGTTCATCAGAAGAGCAGGTGCTTGTTACATGGGCAACAGCCTGCTCTTCATATTGTACTGCCCAGGCTTGCATACCTAGACAGATAGGATGCGACATCCACAGTCGACCCTGACCAATGGAGGCCTCACTCACTCTCAGTTATGAGGCATATAGGCACAGGAAACAAGAGCAATCAATTTTTCCTAGCAGAGGGGTCAGAAAGTAAAGGGTGTACATTTAAAGTAATTGGCAGAAGAAATAAGGAACAGTGAGCAGGAACATTTTATTTCATTTTTAATTAGTCAATACAGCACAGAATAGGCCCTTCCTGCCCTTCAACCCCTGACAAACCTAATTCCAATCACGGAACAATTTACAATGACCAAATAACCTAGCCGGAACTCTTTAGACTCTGGGAGGAAACTGGAGTGCCCTCAGAAAACCCCTTGCATTCCACGGGAAGGCCGTATGTACAGAACGGTGCTGAAATTGAACTCTGAACTCTGGAACGCCTTGAGCTGTAATAGTGTCGCGCTAACCACTACGGTACGGTGGCACCCTCTCTTTTTCACTGAGAGAAGTCTATTTTATAAGACCATAAGATATAGAAGTAGAATTAGGCCATTCGGCCCGTCGAGTCTGTTCCACCATTTCATCATAGCTGATCCATTTTCCCTCTCAGCCCCATTCTCATGCCTTTTCCCCATATCCCTTCATGCCCCGACCAATCAAGAACCTATCTGCCTTAAATATACCTAATGACTTGGCCTCCACAGGCACCCGTCACAACAAGTTCCACAGATTCACCACTCTCTGGCTAAAGAAGTTCCTCCTCATCTCCTTTCTAAAAGGATGGCCCTCTATTCTGAGGCTGTGTCCTCCAGTCTTAAACTCCTCCACTAAAAGAAACATCCTCTCCGCATCCACTCAATCGAAGCCTTTCAACATTCGATAGATTTCAATGAAGTTACCCCTTCTTCTGAATTCCAGTGAGTAGTGGCCCAGAGGCATCAAACACTCCTCATATGACAAGCCTTTCAATCCAGGAATCATTTTTGTGAACCTTCTTTGAACCCTCTCCAATGTCAGCACATACTTTCTATGATAAAGGGCCCTAACCTGCTCACAATACTCCCAGTGAGGCCTCACCAGTGCTTTACAAAGCCTCGACATTACATCCTTGCTTTTATATTCTAGTCTTCTCAAAATGAATGCTAATATTGTATTTGCCTTCTTCACCACAGACCTGCAAATTAACCTTCAGGAAATCCTGCACGAAGACTCCCAAGACCCTTTGCACATCAGATTTTTGAATTTTCACCCCATTTAGAAAATTGTCTGCATTTCTATTTCTCTACCAAAGTGCATGACCATACACTTTCTAACACGGTCTAAGTCGTTCTCTTGCTTCTCAACTTCCTCAAAACTACCTGCCCTTCCACCTATCTTCATGTAGTCACAAACTTTGCCACAAAGTCATCAATTCCATCATCCAAATCATTGACACAAAACGTAAAAAGAAGTGGTCCCTACACAGACCTCTGTGGAACACCACTAGTCACCAGCAGCCACCAGAAAAGGCTCCCTTTATTCCCACTCTTTCCCTCCTGCCAATCAGCCAATGCTCTATCCGTGTCAGTATCTTTCCTGTAATACCATGGGCTCTTAACTTGTTAAGCAGCCTTGGTGTAGCACCTTGTCAAAGGCTTTCTGAAAATCCAAGTACACATCATCCATCAATTCTCCTTTGTCTATCCTACTTGTTACTTCTTCAAAGGATTCCAATAGATTTGTCAGGCAAGATTTTCCCTTGAGGAAACCATGCTGACTATGACCTATTTTATCATGTGCCTCCAGGTACCCCAAAACCACATGCTTAATAGTCCACTCCAACATCTTCCCAATCACTGAGGTCAGACTAACTGTCCAATAATTTCCTTTCTTCTTCCTCTCCCTTCTTGAAGAGTGCAGTGACATTTGCAACTGTCTATTCTTCCAGACCCATTCCAGAATCTAGTAATTCTTGAAAAATCATTACTAATGCCTCCACAATCTCTTCAGCCACCTTTTTCAGAACCCTGGGGTGTACACCATCTGGTCCAGGTGACTTATCTACCTTCAGACCTTTCAGCTTCCCAAGAATTTTCTTCCTAGTAATGGCAACCTCACACACTTCTGCCCTGATACTCTCGAACTTTTGGCATACTGCCAGTGTCCTCCACAGTGACGACTGTTTGCAAAATGCTTATTCAGTTCATTTGCCATTTCCTGGACTCCATTACTACCTCACCAGCATCATTTTCCAGTGGCCCATATCTACTCTAACTTCTCTTTATATTTTATATTCAAGACAGTCTTTTTGAAATACTGTAGTTGAAAGAACGTTGATTATCACAACTGTATTATGGATAAAAATACATTTCCTTAACTTTTTTTTGAGGTACCATAACTGAAAACATAAATGAATGACTAACTTATTTGTTAACTAATATTTCAATAAGTATGTTTTAATAAGTAATAAGTAAATGGGCTATCTTTCCCCACAAAATAGACACCTCAATTGAAATTATGAATTTGTTGACTAGTGACACAGTTGGGCATCAGGTAGTGCTGCTGCCTCATAGCTTCAATGCAAACTTCCAGTGCTGCTAGCGTACTGTTGGCACCTGTGAGAGCTTCGCTTGGTTGCACTGGTTTTCTCACACCTGCTAAAGATGTGTGAGTTGTTAGATTTATTGGCTACTATGAAATGTATCCTAATGTAGGTAGGTGTTAGGTGGATCAGAGAAAATGATTAACATTAGGATTACTTACAGGGAAATGAGTGGGGAATGGTACCACAGTAAAGAGAATGCTCTAAGAGCCAGTATAGACTCAAAGGGCCAAATAGCCCCTTAGAAAAATCAGGAAATGCTAAATGTAAGGGCTGAAATTTTCTAAAAAAATTTGGAATCAAATTAAAAGAAAAAGGAAAACATCTGAAAGTCCACAAGGGGCTAACACCAATGTTTAAATACACTATTAAGGGTGGTACAGAATTATAATCCAGTGACCAGGAAGTTCATTGCGTCAATCTTTCTTCTGAGTTGTTTGAAGATTTCAGGTTAGCAATGGCATAAGTTTTGTGATCTCATGGATGAGGAGGATGATGTGTGAGTACAAAAAAAATTACTGAAAATATATAACATGCAAAATTATAATCCCATGTCAGGCTGCATATTCACCTCAATTATTCACAAAGTATAATTTACTGCTTTTAGTAGCAGTCTTTGTCCTAAAATGACAACACCCTTGAATGTTTATGTCATCAGCTCCTTTCCAGGCAGCCTAAACTGATTCCAGCCATACAAATCAACATACAGTAAATAAGAAGAGAATGTTTTCTGTCTTCAGCTTAGCTTCCAACACCTATGGCATCTGCTGAGTAATATGAACATGTAGTGGGCTTTCACAAAATTTCCCTAGGAACAAGGTGCTTTTAATGGAGCTTGGGATGCATTGACAAACCTGAATAAAAACTTCCTCAGTTTGATCAACAGACTCCATTAATGTTTAACCTGTAAGTGGTGCCAGCTGAGAACATTCCTTTCTCTTCAACTGCATGAGAATTCATCTCAGCTAGAAAACTGGCACAGCCCTTTTGAATTCTGACAATCACATAAATCATTGTTGATCTTCAATATTGTGTGATACAAATTGATTAGGGGTTCTAGAAATGTCCTCTGAAGCAAAGGAGGAAATTGTTAGAAATATTCATGGGCTCGACACATTATATGTGGAGACAGAAAGAGAGTTAACATTTCAGATTAATGTTTCATCAGAATACCATTTTGAAGCTCTGGTTGATGTGTCCTCAATGACAGCCAAGGACCTGTCTTTTCACTTTATTGGTTACTGAGAGATGAAAGGCTCCAGCAAACTGGTACTGGCTGGCAAAGAAAGTAAGAACTTTTCCATATTTTACTGTGTCCTCTAGGAACATTGACTCTATGAGCCATAACCTATAATATTTGTCTAAAAAACATCTGCAAGTATTTTACATTTGCATTCACATTTATCTACTAAAGCTTCCCAAGTGGACTTCTTGGCTTGATAGAAGATTCATTCTTTTATGACAGGTATTCATGATATCAACCATCAATATTGTTATATTGACAAAGATTATGACAAGTTCACTTAATAGCCGCTTATCTTAAGTTAATGATTTCAAGTCCTCGAGAGATGGAGAGATGAAGATAACAAGAGAGAATTGTCAGAAATCAGGAGGCAGTACTTGAGAAAAGTGGTGGGAGTGGATAATAACAATGTATCTACAGATACAATTCAGGCAATAAAGAAAGAAATACTGGAAATTTAAAATATATGACTGGAATAGCTACTTAACGCTGGAGTCTGGAAGGCTATAGCATGCCAAGTAAAAAGATGATGTGTTGTCCCTAAATGTTTATGTTTAGCTTTCCTTGGACAGTGTACAGGCCCAGAGTTAGAGTGGAAAGGAGAATTGAAGTAGTAAGCAAACAAGATCACCTTTGCATTGAACAATTGCTCTGCAAAGTGTCCATTGATCTTCCTTGGTTTCCCCAGTACACAGACTACATTGTGAGCATCAAGTACAAATTAATTGCCACTTTACCCAGAGGGGAAGTGGTAAAAGGATGGATATTGTACCTCCTACTTTTGTATCATAAGATACCCAGAGAAACCAGATGGAAAAATGAACCAGATGCTCACAGCCTCTGCAGGACGGTGAAATGGGAGCTAAGAGAAAGCAAGTACACCGTTAGACCTAAAATGGTCAACTATAACTTTAAAAGCACTGTAGGTGTTGGAAATCTGAAACAAAATAGAAAATTCTATAAATGCTCCGCAAAATAGACAGCATCTGTGGAAAAACAAAATTAATACTTTAGGTTCAAGGCCCTTTGTCAGAACTGGCCATTAAATTACAGCTGTTCATGTGAGGCTCAAAAGTACAGAAAGACATGGAACGGTGTTAATAAGGAATTGGCAGGTAGAGTAACAACATTCAAAAGACACTGGCAGACGAGATGCCTGTAAAAGAAAGGATTAGAAGGACTTGAGACAAATGCAAACAAATTGTACCAGCTTATATAGGCATCACAGCTTATATGAATGAGTTGGGCTAAAGGGCCAGATTCCATGCTATATTACTTCATAAATTTTTATTTAGAGTTGTATTTCCAACATTTGGATGAGAATGTAATTGGCAAAGTTAGTAAATTTACAGAGTGCACCAAATTGGACATATATTGGACAGTGAAGAAGGTTATCTAGGATTACAACAGGATCTACATCAAGTAGGAAAGAGTGCCAAGGAATGGCATTTTGAATTTAACTCAGACAAGTGCAAAGTATTTCATTTTGGGAAGTTAAACCAGGGCAGGACTGAAATGGAAGGACCTGGAGACTTGTAGAACAGAGACGCCTAAGAGTACAAGTACATAATTCCCTGAAAGTGGAAACACAGGTAAAAAGAGGGCAAAGAAGATGCTTGACACGGTTGCCTTTGTCAGTCAGTGCAATTGAGTACAATAGCTGAGACATCCTGTTACAGATGTATAAGATGCTGGTAAGACTGCATTGAGAAAATTGTGTGCTAAAGGAAAGATGTCATTAAACAAGAAAGCGTGCAGCAAAGATTCAAGTGGATGTTGCCAGAATTGGACAACTTGAATTATAAGACTGAGTCTATTTCCCTCTGAGTGAAGGAGGCTACGAGGTAACTTTATAAAGGTATATAAAATCATGAGAGGCTTAGATAAATGAATGGTCACTGTCTTTTTTCTCAGTCAAGAGGAGGTTAAAACTAGACAGCACAGGTTTAAGGTAACTTAGGGAAGATACAAAAGAAATATAAGGGGCATATTTTTCACACAGAGGCTGGTGGGTATATGGAATAAGCTGTCAGAGGAAATGGTAAAGGTGGGACAAATACAACATCTGAAGGCCATTTTGGACAGACACATGGTGAGGAATGGCCAAATGTGGGCAAATGGATTTAGCTCAGATAGGCACCGTGGTCAGCATGGACAATATGGGAGGAGGAAACACCTGTTTCCATGCTGTAAAACTCGCTGACTCTAGGTACCTATAGGGTTACTTTAAAAAACAGAGGATAATGCTATATTAATGGGGTCAGAAGATGGGGTGGTTTAAGCAATGTTCTGTACAAATAATAAATCCCGGCCCCAAATCAATAGGCTTGTTTCCATGCAGTACATTCTGTGTAATGATGAGGTCTCCTTAAGAAGACTCTACTAACTCCCCTTCTTACCCCACAGTTGTGGACATCTTTGTGAAGCTAACTGGATATAATTAGTACCAATTCTGTTTTCTGGGAAATCAGACAATTAAAATTATCTTTACGATTTAATAGTACAAGTTGAAATGTTTCTGGTTTTATTTTGATTTAAAGAGCTTGAAATCAGAACAGTGATAAACAGTAATATGAGACAACAACTTATTTTAAAACAGCACAACTAAAAAAAATTACATTTATATGCCAATATAGCAAAGGCTGATAGCAACCCAAAACAAATAAACCCTTTGTGTTAGAATGGTTAATTATAATTAAACAAAACTGTAAACTCTGGAAATATGAAACAGAAAATGCTGTAAATGCTCTGCAGATCAAGTAGCATTTATGAAAAAGAAAAATAGAATTATGATAAACACCAGAAAGTCTGCAGATGCTGCAGATGCAAACACACACAAAATGCTGGAGGAACTCAGCGTTTGTGGAAATTAATACATAATCGATGTTTCAGGCTGAGACCCTTCTTCAGGACTGAGAAGGAAGGGGGAAGATGCCAAAATAAAAAAAGCTGGGGAAGGGGAAGGAGGGTGGCAGGAAGGTGATAAGTGAAGCCAGGTTGGTGGGAAAGGTGAAGGGCAGGGGAAGAAGGAATCTGATAGGAGAGGAAAGTAGGCCATAGGAGAAAGGGAAGGAGGAGGGGACCCAGGGAAGAATTAATATTTCAGGTGGAAGTGCCTTGGTCAGAACTGGTCATTAACACTCTGGTATTCATGTGAGCATCAGCTGCACAAGACTTGGAATTGAGAGAAAAAACAAACTCAGTGAGTCAGGCAACATCCTGATGGAGGATCTCAATCTAAAATGTCGACTGTCCTTTTCCATCTACAAATACTGTCTGACCTACTTAGTTCCTTCAGCAGTTAGTACTTTGCTTCAGATTTACGCATCTGCAGTCCCTTGTGAGTGTCCAAGTTTTAAGAAGGGATTCTGATTTAGAGTTGCACTTACAATGAAGCTCAGTGTAAGCTTGAGGAATAACACCTTAACCTAATTGATGGCCATCAATTGTAACATTAATTCAGTCTTTCCTCCTAACCAGCATTCTCCTTTATTCTGGATTTCAACTTTTCTGTGCTCCGTATCTCACAGTTCGGACGATTTACCCTCTATTAGAGGCGGAGCATTTTTGCTTCAAGATCCTTTCAGTCTCCGCCCCAATAGACACTCCGTGTTCATGCTACACCTCTCCCCCCCCCCCCCCCCCTTAACTGGTTTACTCATTCTACCAGTTCTTATTTAATCTCATCAATCTAAACAATTAGTGATGTTTCTCTCTCCACATATGCTATCTAACCTACAGATAATTCCAGTCAGCGTTTTATGTGGCGCTTTTTTTTTGCATTTTAAATCCTCTTTCATTATTTGGAGAGCAATATTTAGCCCTTGCGAACACTAAGGAAGCTACTTGCGGTTAAGAACCACGTTCACCTCAGTAACTGTTGATAATAAAATCAAATACGCTTAAGTTTCACTGGGGAAAATGTTTTTTTCCATGCTTCCAGTACAAGGAAGCGAATTCCAAATGTTCCTGATAGATGAAATATAAACACCAATCTTCGTTCAACTGGCAGGGATGGCTGAAATATCAATCCTTGCATTTCGATTACAAGTTCCATTTTATAGCAAATCCGGTGTCATCTGCCACAATTGATTTTGGTGATGCAAACTCTAAAGATGGGAGGGGATAGAAGTGTTTTCACTGACTTTCTTACAACGCGCAACCGAGAACAGCACAATGTGACACCGGTTTAAAAAATACTGTACCGTTGTAGGTCTTGCTGCTTGTACATTCGACCATTAAAAAATCAGCAGTGGGAGTTGTTACATTTGTAGGATTTTAAGGAGAGCAAGGGGATTCGGTAATGGATATGCTATATTCAGTGTTAATACTTGATTGATATTGTGAATTCAAGTGATCGCCTTCATCTCTTACTGCATTGGTTAATGTCTTCCTTTACTTGATTAAATTACCTCAGTGTGCCTTTAATGGTGTTGGCTGCCTGGATGCATTATATATTGATACCCAAGAGACAAAGATGCAATAACCGGAAGGTTTTACATTATTGATCGTAAGTAAGTGTGTTTTGCAGGAGAAACCGTGAGTGGTTTCCGCCGCTGCATTCAAATTATAACTTTATAGTTGTTAAAATTATTGCGAGGTTATATAGTTTTAATAGGTTACTATAATTAATTTTATCAATTACCAAGTACGCCAAAACATATGTATCATTTTAACCTTTTGCTTGACTATATCAGATTGCATTGGAAGTACAGAATTGTCGAGAAGCATCTGTAAATGTTTATAACACGTTGCTTTGCAATTTATTCAATTCTGTTTCAAAGTCGGTCAGGGAAGCTGAAAAAAAGCTGTTTCCCCCTACAATTTTGTTTTTAAATCGCCTTTCAGCCTCTTACACTTAGGACTTTGGATTCTAAAAAAACAACAAATGTGATCACATGCTTAAACCTTCTAGAAGGTTCTCTGAAACCGCCAGCTCACCCAGGCAGGAAACGCAGAGCTTCCCTCTGCCTGCTGTTTACGCAGAAACCTTCCAACAGTAACACTAGCGGCAGCGGCGCGGAGTCGGACCGGACCGGACCATTGCAAAGGGACGCTGCAGGCAGAGCCGCACATCAATACTTTAATAAACTGCAGCCGCCTCATAAAGAACAAAAACACTGAGATTTGCACTCGTATTTCTTTATGGCCAATAAACGCAAGGAAATGGTGATAGGGTGAAAACAAGCTTTAACTTGCGAAGAAACAGCGCTTTGTTCTGGCTGCTAATTTCCACCATTATTTATTGATGAGGACAACAATCTCCACATCTGCAGCTGGGGACATTGTTCTTGTTTCAAACACGGACAAAAAGCTCCCCCCCCCCACCCCCACCCCCACCCCCACCCCCACGTACACCCGCCTGCGGCGCAAAAAAAACACCACCCATGGAGAAAAGCCGCATTATCCCAAACATCAGCAGAAGCCATTTTGCAGGCTGTCTGTCTGCTGGGGGAGGATAAAGTGAAATTCGAGACCCCTGCAAGCACTCAGCACTGCGGGCTGCCGAGCACCTCCAGTGCCTGAAGTCAGATCATTTCAAAATATGGATCTGCAATCATGAGAATTAGTTTAACAAAGGTCAGATTGAAGTGCTTGTACTCAAAAGTTTTTTAAAAAAAAAACTGATGGTTAGAAATACATTTAATTGAAAATGTTTAAACCCTGGCGGTCAATTCCGCCACTGCAACTTCCCCACCCGGCTTCATGCAAAAAAACAAAGCATTTTACTATCCACTATCGCGACAAACCACACATTATTATGTCTCTTATGTAAGTCCGCAACACTTGAGTTTACGCCGAAATTACATCATAGTACCTAACCAAAATAAATTAATATATTAAATAGAAAAAAAAATATATAGGCTTTTCTTTCGAGCTTCGCCTGTTTGGGCGTGCGGGGACCAGCTACAGACACTGCAACCATTATCCAATACAGACACGAGGGCGGGACCTTGGTGATTCACTGCTATCGCCAGCACATTTATCTCCTCTGAACATCTTGCTGCAACAATAGCAGTTTTACACAGCGAAGACTGGATGGTAACCACGCACTCCCCAGGGACGAGTTCTGCTTCCCCTCACCCACGAAGGGCAGCCGTTTAGTCAAAAAAAAACTGCATGTAAAATCACGCAGTTACCTTGATTGTGCAAATAATTCACCAGCCCATGAAGACGGTAACATAAGCATCACCGCCCTCGTTACTCGTTTTGTGCAAAGTGCCAAGTGTAGTCGGTTAACGCCCTGCTTTGTTTGAATACTGTTCTTGTGTCTCCTTTGTACGGACATAAATTTGTCTCGGCTGAACACAAACAGGTCATTGTGTTGGAGCCTTTACGGAGCAAATGATGGGGCTTTTTCGTGCCCAATATATTCAGCAGATTCTAGTTTAATTATTCAGCAAATGGCAACTTTTGCACACAGCAACAGAAACATCTCGAGTGCGGCGTGTTGGCACGGAGACATAAATAGCTGCTAAATCAGTAGGGTGGACTGTCATGGTAACGGATTTCGGGCTTGATGTCACGGATAGTTTCCATAGCAATGAGCCTGGATTTCATGTCGCAGCATGAGGTCAATGTTTCCATGGAGATGGGTTGGGTGTGTGCTGGTCCGACCCTTTAATGATGGTCTGCATTCTGTAAAGGGGAGGAGGGAGAAGGGTGCATGAATTGATGTTTATTTCGTAAATCCAGATGCCGACTGCTTTGTGTTAAATTAGCTTTTTGTGGGGGAGGCAGTACTGGTTAGGATTTTGACATGAGCAACATATTAGTGAAGATTCAACAGCTGCACTTAATTCTTTTTCCTCTAGTCAAGCCGCGAAGTGATTTTTTTCAAAAGCTAATGATCAGACCCGCAAACGAGAATGCAAGATGGGAACAGGCTGACTATTTCATAGGATATTCTGACGTTAGGCGCAGTAATAATTTGGGAGCTTAGTATATATATATTCAAATGATATTCAAAAGCTCTTAACAGCTTTGAACAAATATTCGGTAGTTTCCGATTGTATTAGGTCTATATTTTCGACTGTAAACAATACCGGGAAAAAGCAAAGATGGTTGGTTCTTTGTTGTGCTGATCGGAGCGCCGAGTATGTTGAAAACTGCCTGCATCTGCTGCCACCTGGTGCTTCAGACACCCACATACATCACAGGCGGCGACTGACTTCATTAAAATTGTACTAATTGCAATTTTAACTGCAGAAAAAAAATCTGCCTTTGTAATATTCACACGACGAATGATCAGATACATAGGGTCATCGCAGAAAGGTCATTATTTTTAAAGTGTTTCAAAACGCAGAAATTTGAACCTAGCAATAAGATAAACAGAATCATACAATGATTTTTTAATCAAACAAATAATGCAAAAAGATATGCAGAAAGAATAATAGTTACTGACTCTCCGAAATAGCTCCGGACAAGGTGGCTGTAAATGCTGCATTCTTTAATTAATGGGGCGAGGCTGGAAATTCCAGACCCAGCACTGAGGAAGGAACAGTAATGTATTCTGAGACAGATGGTTGACGACTTGCTGGGGAATTTGTAATTGTTGGTGTTTCCTGCTCCTACTGCCCCTGTGATATTGGTAGGTAGTCAAGATCATGGATTTGGGAAATAGTATTATAGAAGTCTCAGCGAGTCTGTTATGCACCTTCTAAATTTACATGAAAGTAAACAAACATATTCAGATGCTGAAAATGTAAAGCAAAAAGAAAAATAATAGATCAAGACTCGTTTTGAAGAGAGAAACAAAGTTAAATTTCAGGTTGGAGAAACCAAATTCTGATGAATAATAACTGACCTGATACCCTGACTCTGTTTCTCCTCCCACAAATGCAGTCTGACCTGATGAGCATTTCCACTGTTTTCTGTGTTTGTTCTAAATTTACACATTGCTTCAGCAATGGGATGCAATGGAGGAAGTAATGGTCGAACCGGTAAATAGGGTCAATGTCAGCAAGACCAAGGAGCTGATTATGGACTTCGGGAGAAGGAAACCAGAGGTCCATGAGCTGAGTCCTCATTGGAGGATCAGAGGTGGAGAGGGTCAGCAACTTTAAATTCCTCTGTTGTTATTCCAGAGGACCTGTTCTGGGCCCAGTGTGTAAGTGCAATTACGAAGAAAGCACAGTAGGGCCTCCACTTCCTTAGGAGCTTGCAAAGTTTCAGCATGACATCTGGGACTGTAACAGACTTCTATAGATGTGTAGTGAAGTGTATATTTACTGGCTGCATCACAGCCTGGCATGGAAACAGCAATGCCCCTGAATGGAAAATCCTTCAAAAAGTAGTGGATAAGGGTCAGTCCATCACAGTTAAAGCTCTCTCCACCACTGAGCACATCTACATGAAACACTGTTGTAGAAAAGCAACATCCATCATCAGGGACCCCATCACCTAGGACCTGCTCTCTTCTTGCTGCTGCCATCAGGAATTAGGTACAGAAGCCTCAGAACTCACTTCACCAGGTTCAGGAACAGTTACTACCCCTCAACCATCAGGCTGTTGAATCAAAATAAATAACTTCACTTGCCCCATCATTGTCCCTGAATCTATGGATTCACTTTCAAGGATTCTGAATATCACGTTCTCAATATCTATTGCTTATTTATTGATTGAACACTCAGGTTGGTGTGATCTTTCATTAATTCTGTATGGTTATTATTCTATGGATTTATTGAGTATGCCCACAATACAATGAATCCCAGGGTTGTATATGGTGACATATATGTACTTTGATTTTATGGACATTAATAAAATTTACTTTGATTTTGAAAATAGCAGACACTAACCAGTTGATGTGCTGCAGGGTTCAAGAAGTAACTCACATGTTGTCAAGTACTCAGCTTCTAGTCTGCTCTGATAGACACAACTTACCTGTAGCTGGCCTAGTTAAGTCTTTTAGCCATTGTTTCCTCATGATCTGTCACAATTCTGCCTTAAGTTAGTTGTTTCTATTGCACCTTTTTCAACTCTTATCAGATTGCTAGTAAATGAAAGTGAAACAAACAGCAGATGTTGGAAATCTTTTTAAAAAAACTGAAAATTCTACAAACATTCAGTAGATCACACAGCATCCGTGGAAAAGTAAACGGTTAAATGTTTTTAATCTGGTACCTTTTGTTAGAACTGATGACACTGATGAAGTGTCTGAACCTGAAACATTAACCATCTCTTTGTCCATAGACACTCTGCTTGACCTGCTGAGTGTTTCCAGCATTTTCTATTTTTGTTTCTGATTAAATTGGTCTTGCCACAAATTAAAATTTTTACATTTAATCTCATTTGGCCTCTTTCCCTGGATAAATCTAATTGAATTAATATTACTGCCCTCACAATGGTAACCCACTGCCCCTTTCCACCTGCACAGGTCCAGTTCCTAAAAGAGTCCAATACTACTTGACTTTTTTCGGGCTGATACGAAACTGATCACATGATGCATCTTGAGAATTCAGCTACGTCAGTGTCCTTTATTTTAACTGCGTTACAAATTTTGTGAAGGTAATTGAATCTTCAGTTTCATTTTCCTTGCTGGATCAAATCTTTCTCCCTGTCCATTTGCTCAGAATTGTTATACACAGTACTACCCCCAACACACTTGTCTGTATTTGCTTCGTTCAATTTCTCCTTTCTCCATCATGTGATGGATAGAGATATAATAATCTAGGCCTCTTTTCTCTAGACTTTACCAACATGAAAGGTGACCTAATTGAACAGTACACAACTCTTTGGGAACTCATCGGGGGAGATGAGGGAAGATGTTTCCTTTAACTAAGGAATCTAGATCAAGGACTTGCAGTATCAAAATAATGGCTATATTATTGAGAACTGAGATGAATTTTTTTTCACTCAGAGAGGGCAAGTCTTAACAATTCTCACACATGGTAGGCTGTCACACACAGGATATGTGTGGAAACAACGGCTTTGAGGATTGGGCAGGAAAATATTGTTGAGGTAGAAGAAAAGTCATGAATTTGAGAAATAGAAAAGCTGGCTCATAGAGCCGAATGCCATGTTGCTACTCCCACTTACATTGGTATTCCTGAGATCAGTGATAAGTCTGAGGCACAACAGAGATTTTGACAATGCATTGAAGAGGTCTGTTCCAGAAATGTCCTGCAAGCCAGAAAGTCTTTGCTGTTTGTTAAGGTTGTGGATGAGTTTATCATTACTAAAAACACATCCTTGGCAATTAAAAACTTAAAAAATATCAGTTAAGAATTAAAATTGAAGTAAGTAATTATGTAGCTATTTTAAAAATGAAAATAAGGATAAATGGCATAAAAACTAAAGAACGAGACAAAATTGCATTGATAACCCTATTCAGTCAAGCTTTGTGTCCATTCTGCTTTCTCTGTTGGAAATAGATTCCAAAGAGGTGGTTGTGAAAATAAGCCAAAGTCATGTTCTTGCAGGTCCTTGCTCAGCTCTCTAGATTACGTCCATAGGAAATGTAAGGAAAGTGGCAGATTCTCTTTCCAATAGATTCAAAGAAGTTTCAGAGAGAAGTGCCAGACCTCAAAGTTGAATGGTCATAATCAGGATCTGAACATATAGCAAAATAAAGTTAAATAACTTGACCAGAGTACCAAGTCAGATAGGCTGCACCTCATCAGGGAAAGGACCAATACAGTATCATTATGAGGAACATTTGCTGATACTATCAAATATAAATTAGGCAATGGTGCAAGGCAATGATAAAGATAATTGTAACCAAAGTATATGAGGAAGGGATAAAGCATGCAAGCACACAAGTGTTCCAGCAAATAGAGGTAGGGTAAGGAAGATTGAGGCAAAGGATAATGGTCCATAATTGCTGTTATGATCAGAATGCATTTACTACAAATACTGGAGCTGGGATGCGTAACATACCAATTCCCATGGTTATTTTGACTATACCTCTTCCAACTTGTATCCTGTAAAATGCTATTCCCTTTTCTCAGTTCCTTTGACTCTGCCACATCCGTCTCCAGAACGTGGCTTTCCTTTCCAGCACATCAGAGATGTCCTCCTTCTTTGAAGAATGGAGTTCCCCTTCCTCCACCATTGATGCTGCCCTCACCTGCATCTCCTCCATTTCACAAATATCCACACTAACCCCATCTTCCCACTACCTTAACAGTGATAGTTCCTCTTGTCCTTACCTCCCACCCCATGAGCCTTTGAAGCCAACACATTATTCTCCGCAACTTCCACCATCTCCAAAGGCGTCTGACCACCAAACATTGCTTTACCTCCTACCCCCTGCCCCCACTTCCTGGAGGGATCGCTCCCTCCATGATTCCCTTGTCCATTCATCCCTCCCTGCTAATCCCCCACCTGGCATTTATCTCTGCAAGCAGCCAAAGTGTGACACCTGCTTTAGATGATCTGAGCAATGGGATCGACATGCACGAAACTGCGCACCCTGATGCCTTCACCATTGTTTTGGGAGGTTTTAGCAAGACCAGTCTGAAAAAAAATCACTAAGCAACTACCATCAACAGATCATTTGCAATACCAGAGGAAACACCACACTGGACCATTGTTTCTCCACCATCAAGTCTGATCACCTGGCTGTACTTCTACTCTGAATATAGGCAGAGACTGAATACTGCAGCACCGGTAGTGAGGACCAAGAAGGTATGGACAGGGGAAGCACAGGAGCACCTACAGGACTGCTTTGAATCGGTATGTATTCAGGGATTCATCTTTGAATCTGGGTGAGTATGCTGCAGTTGTTACCGACTTCATTAAAACCTGTGTGGATGAGTGTGTGCCTACAAAGACTTACTGTACATTCCCAAACCAAAAGCTGTGGATGAACCAGGAGGTACACTATCTGCTGAAGGATAGATCTGTGGCATTCAAATCTGGCAACCCGGGCCTGTACCAGAAAACCAGGTATGGTTTGTAGAGGGCTATTTCAAGGGCGAAGAGACAATTTTGAACAATATCAGATGCATGGCAACTCTGGCAAGGTCTGCAAGACATTACTTCCTACAAAGCGAAACTCAGTAGCATGAATGGTAGTGATGCTTCGCTACCAGATGAACTCAATGCCTTCGATGCACGCTTTGAAAGGGAGAACTCATCTACAGTGTGAAGATCCCTTCTGTACCTGATGACCTTGTGACCTCTGTCTCAGAGGCCGATGTTAGACTGTCTTTAAAGAGAGTGAATCCTCGCAAGGCAGAAGGTCCTGATGGAGTACCTGGTAAGGCTCTGAAAACCAGTGCCAACCAACTAGTGGGAGTATTCAAGGACATCTTCAACCTCTCACTGCTACGGGCAGAAGTTCCCACTTGCTTTAAAAAAGTAACAATTACACCAAAGTCAAAGAAGAATAATGTGGGCTGCCTAAGCGACTATTGCCCGGTAGCAATCACATCGACAGTGATGAGATGCGTTGAGAGGTTGGTTATGACTAGACTGAACTCCTGCCTCAGCAAGTACCCATTGCAATTTGCCTATCGTCACAATAGGTCAATGGCAGATGTAATCTCAATGGCTCTCCACATGGCTTTAGACCACCTGGACAACACAAACACCTACATCAGGATGCTGTTCATTGACTATAGCTCAGCATTTAATACCATCGTTCCCAGAATCCTAATTGAGAAGTTGCAGAACCTGGGCCTCTGTACCTTCCTCTGTAACTGGATCCTCAGCTTCCTAACTGGAAGACCACAGTGTGTGCGGATTGGTGATAACATATCCTCTTCGCTAACAATCAACACTGGCGCACCTCAGGAGTGTGTGCTTAGCCCACCGCTCTACTCTCTCTATACACACGACTGTGTGGCTAGGCATAGCTCAAATACCATCTATAAAATTGCTAACGATACAATCACTGTTGGTTGAATCTCAGGTGGTGATGAAAGGGCGTACAGGAGTGAGATATGCCAACTAGTGGAATGGTGCCGCAGCAACAACCTGGCACCCAACATCAGTAAGACGAAAGAGCTGATTGTGGACTTCAGGAAGGGTAAGACGAAGGAACACATACCAATTCTCATAGACGGATCAGAAGTGGAGAGAGTGAGCAGCTTCAAGTTCCTGGGTGTCAAGATCTCTGAGGATCTAACCTGGTCTCCACATATTGATATCGTCATAAAGAAGGCAAGACAGCGGCTATACTTTATTAGGATTTTGAAGCGATTTGGCATGTCAACAAATACGCTCAAAAACTTCTATAGTTGTACCTTGGAGAGCATTCTGACAGGCTGCATCACTGTCTGGTATGGAAGGGCTACTGCACAGGACCAAAAGAAGCTGCAGAAGGTTGTAAATCTAGTCAGCTCCATCTTGGGTACTAGCCTACAAAGTACCCAGGACATCTTTAGGGAGCAGTGTCTCAGAAAGGCAGCGTCCATTATTAAAGACCTCCATCACCCAGGGCATGCCCTTTTCTCATTGTTACCATCAGATAGGAGATACAGAAGTCTGAAAGCACACAGTCAGTGATTTAGGAACAGCTTCTTCCCCTCTGTCATCCAATTCCTTAATGGACTTTGAAGCTTTGGACACTACCTCACTTTTTTAATATACAGTATTTCTGTTTTTGCACATTTTTTAATAATCTATTCAATATACGTAATTGATTTATTTGTTTATTATGTTTTATTTATTATTTTTTTCTCTCTCTGCTAGACTAGGTATTGTATTAGTCTGCTGTTGCTAAGTTAACAGATCTCCCGTCATATGCAGGTGATAATAAACCTGATTCAGATTCAGATTCATCTCTTTCCTCACCTCCATTCAGGGCCCAAACACTCCGCCCAGCTGAGACAAGACTTCACCTGTGAATCTGCTCTAGTCATCTATTGTGTCTGGTGCTCCTGATGCGGACTCCTCTACATTGGTGAGACCTGTCATTAGTCGGGGACAGCTTCGTCAAGCAGCTCCGCTCCATCTGTGAAAAGCACAACTTCCCGGTGGCCAAACATTAATTCCCATTCCCACATGTCTGTTCACTGCGTCCACTTGTGCCACGATGAGGCCGTCCTCGAGGTTCAAAAGTTCATTTATTATCAAAGTACACAATTCTGAGCTGCTTCTTCTCTGGATAGCCATGAAACCAAGAAAGAGAAGAACGGCAACATGATAATCCACCCCCAAATCCCTCCTCACCGCACAAAAAAACAAACAAAAATGGAAGAGGCACATTGACCCCCCCCCCCAAAATCCCCTTCCCCGCACACAAAAAAGAGAAAGATTGGGTGAAGAACACAGAATAGAAAAAAACCTTAAGACTGAAACAAAGTCAACAGTCCAAGTCCACATCCAAAACTCTGAAAACTTGGGCAACGTTCTCCCTCTCAGTAGCAGAGCGATCTCACCCGTGATAAAAAGGCAGTCTTCTCTCTCGGCAGCAGGGCGATCTCACCTGTGATAAAAAGGCTGTCTTCCCTCTCTGTAGCAGAGCGATCTCACCTGTGATAAAAAGGCAGTCTTCTCTCTCGGTAGCAGGGCGATCTCACCTGTGATAAAAAGGCTGTCTTCCCTCTCCGTAGCAGAGCGATCTCACCTGTGATAAAAAGGCAGTTTCCCCTCTCCGGCAGCAGAGTGATCTCACCTGTGATAAAAAGGCAGTCTTCTCTCTCGGTAGCAGAGCGATCTCACCTGTGATAAAAAGGCAGTCTTCTCTCTCAGTAGCAGAGCGATCTCACCTGTGATAAAAAGGCTGTCTTCTCTCTCAGTAGCAGAGCGATCTCACCTGTGATAAAAAGGCTGTCTTCTCTCTCAGTAGCAGAGCGATCTCACCTGTGATAAAAAGGCAGTCTTCTCTCTCGGTAGCAGAGCGATCTCACCTGTGATAAAAAGGCAGTCTTCTCTCTCAGTAGCAGAGCGATCTCACCTGTGATAAAAAGGCTGTCTTCTCTCTCAGTAGCAGAGCGATCTCACCTGTGATAAAAAGGCAGTCTTCTCTCTCGGTAGCAGAGCGATCTCACCTGTGATAAAAAAGCAGTCTTCTCTCTCGGTAGCAGGGCGATCTCACCTGTGATAAAAAGGCAGTCTTCTCTCTCTGTAGCAGAGCGATCTCACCTGTGATAAAAAGGCAGTCTTTTCTCTCGGTAGCAGAGCGATCTCACCTGTGATAAAAAGGCAGTCTTCTCTCTCGGTAGCAGGGCGATCCCCCAACGATAAAAAGATGGAGGAACAACACTTCATATTCCGTCTGGGTACCTTACAACCTGATGGCATGAATATCAATTTCTCCATCCAGTAATAAAATATTTATTTTCTCCTTCCCTCCTCTTCTATTCCCCATATTGGCCTCTTACCTCTTCTCATCTGCCTATCACGTCTCCAGTCCTTTACCTTTCCTACCCAGCTGGCTTCACCTTTTACCTTCGAGCTGTCTTCCTTCCCCTCCCCCCACCTTTTTGTTCAGGTGTCTTCCCCCTTCCTTTCTTTTTTTTTGTAATTTTTTTTTAATTGAAGTTCATCATCAAACAAACATTTCCATAAGATGTATTTCGGACATTGTACATATATGTCACAAATCTGCACATAGTATTTATCTGAGGTATACACTTATAGAAAAGAGTGGAGAGAAGAAACAAGCAAAAGGAAAAATCTATGTACAAGTAGGGAGTGATCGTTTTTTACAACATATTCATTGATTTGTGAGAATAAAATCAGGCCTATGAGGCATTATGTAGTTAAACCATTTTTCCCAGTATGAGTCAAATTGTTCCAGCTTATGATTAACAGATGCTGTTATCAACTCCATTTTGTAAATATCCATTGTAATTTCCGTCCATGCATCTAAAGTTGGGCTCTCATGTGATAACCATTTCCTAGTAAGAGTCTTTTTTACCAGCCACCAGCAGTATATTCATTAAACATTTATCTCTTTTCAACCATTCTTGAGGTATACACCCAAAATATATGGTCTTACTCTCTAAGGGTATTTCACATTTAAAGATATCTTGTAGGGCATTGTGTATCCCACTCCAATAGTCTTTAATAACAGGGTAGTCCCAAAAAAATATAATAATGATTTGCATTTTGATTTCCACAATTTCTCCAGTAAACAGGGAGGTTACTATCATAATGGGATTTCTGAGAGGGTGTAATAAAATATCTTATCAAGTTTTTCCATCCAAACTCCCTCCATTTCTGTGAACTGGTACACTTCCATTGATACCTCCATATTATTGTCCATTCTTCCTCAGATATAATTATCCCTCCTTCCTTCTCCCATTTTGCTTTAATGTATGAGGTCGAATGTGTTTTAAGATTTGACAACTCCTTATACATGCTTGAAATAATTCTACTACCATTATCTGAATTACATGCTTTTCTAAATAGCTCTATCAAGCATGTACTTGCCTTGGTTACATTTTTAAGCGTCTTATTAACATATTGTTGCATCTGTAAATACCAATAAAAATCTTGTTTTTCTAATAAGTGTTTCTCTTTAAGCATTTCAAAACTGAACAGTGTTTCTTCTTTCATCATGTTGCAAAGAACTGTTATTCCTTTAGCTGTCCAGTCCTTAAATCTAGCATCCAGTTTATTTGGTGTAAAATCCGAGTCATATGCACACCATTTAAGAATTGCAATATCTTCCTCTAGATTATATTCTTTTATAGTAGTTTTCCATATTTTAAGAGTCAATTTCACCCATGAGTTATCAATAGTATTTATGTACCTTTGCAGGTTGTTATCAGCCAAAATTGCGTGTATGGGGATGGGAAGTACCCACTCAATGTTTTTTACATTGAGCGTCATATGATGGGTTGAACCAACATATCACAGCTCTCAACTGTGCTGCAAAATAATAATCTCTAAGAGAAGGTAGGCCCCATCCCCCCTTTTCCTTTGCTAATTGCGAAGTTTTGAGATGAACTCTAGGCCTTTTACCCTGCCAAATATACCTTGATAACATCTTGTTCCATTCATTGAATTGATTTTGATTAATCTCTATTGGTAGGGTCTGAAAGAGATATAGCAGTCTGGGCAGTATATTCATTCTCATAGACTCAATCCTTGAACTGTGACTGAAAAAAGGAATCAGATTCCATCTTGCCATATCTTCCTTAATTTTTTATATAAAGGCTGATAATTACATTCTGATAATTTTGCCAAATCTTTTAGCATAATGATGCCCAAATATTTGAAAGACTCTGTTTGCCATGCCCAGGGATATCTACTTTCAATTTCTCTGGGTGGGCTATAGTTATATGAAAGTAATTGGGTTTTATCTATGTTGATCTTGTATCCTGATAATTGACCATATTGTTCAAAGGATTGCATCAATTTAGGTAAGGAGTATGTTGGTTGCTCCAGATAGATCAAAATGTCATCCGCATAACAAGCCAATTTATGCTCTGTCCCTTTAATAGTAATTCCCCTGATATCTTCATTTTGTCTGATGTATTGAGCTAATGGTTCCAGATATAATGTGAAGAGTAGCGATGACCATGCAGAACCCTGTCTCGTGCCCCTTTCTAGGGTAAGACTATTTGATAAATATCCATTGATTTTAATCCTAGCAGTAGGGTTATCATATAGTGTCTATATAGTTTTAATAATTGTCTTGGAAACCAAATCTATGTAAAACTCTGTAAAGAAAATTCCAATTAACCGAATCAAATGCCTTTACAGCGTCCACACTTAACACTATTGCTTCGATTTTATTTTTTTGTATATGATCCATAATGTGAAGTGTCCTTCGTATATTGTCTTGTGTTTGGCGTCGTCGTATAAAACCTGTCTGATCGTTATGTATCAGTATGGGTAGAAACTCCTCTAATCGTTTGGCCATGATGGAGGTAAATAATCTATAATCTACATTGAGAACGGATATTGGTCTAAATGACCCGCATTCCATTTTATCCTTGCCTTCTTTCGGTATAGCTGAGATTAACGCTTCCTTCCAACTGGGTGGCATTTGTGCCTTTTTTAGAGCCCAGTTCAGTGTGGGGAGTAAAACAGGAATCAACTCATTTTTAAATTCTTTGTACCACTCTGCCGTATACCCATCTAATCCCAGTGACTTGCTTAATTTAGGCCTACTAATTGCAGCTTTTAATTCAACTTCAGTTATGTCAGCAGTCATCGTTCTATTTTGTTCTTAGCTTAAAGTGGGTAACTCTAGAGAATTCAAGAAGGTGTCAATTTGGGTTATGCTTCCCCCTGGAACTTTGGAATATAGAGTTTTGTAAAACACTTCAAAAGCTTCTTGAATTTCACTTAGCTTATTTTTTTTATCATTTTCATTCTTGGGTCCCTAATTCTATGAATTGTATTTTCTGCTATCTTTTTTCAGTTTCCACACCAGTATTTTCATAGATTTTGATCCACTTTCATAATGTCTCTGATCCAGAAACATTAAATTTTCCCTGATTTCTTACATAGCCAAACTATTAATTTCATTCCTTATTTTTTAAATTTCCCCTAATATATCCTGTGCCAAATTCGATTTGTGTTTTTTTCTCTAGTTCCTTCAGCCTATTTTGTAATTCCTCTAATGTTTTATTCCTTATTTTTTTCTTATATGAAAATATCGCTATAATTTTCCCTCTTAAGACAGCCTCCAGAGTATCCCATAAAATGGAAGGTGAAAACTCTCCATTATCATTAAATTCTAAGTAGAGACCAATTTCTTTTTTAATTTGTTCCTTAAAGTATGGAACATTGAGTAGACTTGAATTTAGTTTCCAAATAGTATTCTTTGGTTGTAGGTCAAAATCAACAGATAAATATATAGGGGCATGGTCACTTACATCTATTGTCCCAATTCCACAGGTGTTTATTTTGTCTTTGTCTTTTCCAAATGTTATGAAATAGTCTATTCTTGTATATACAGAATGGGGAGCAGAATAATGAGTGTAATCCCTTCTGTTGGGGATCCCGCTTCCTTTCCAATTCAGAAGAAGGGTCTTGGCGTGAAATGTCAATTATTTATTCATTTCCACAGACACTGCCTGACTTGCTGAGTTCCTCCAGCATTTTGTGTGTGCTGCTTGGGACCCTTACTGTTTGCTAGATATGTTGGAGCAATTTGGGTGTCAATGAAGGAGGTACAGTTAGTAAGTTTGCAGATGGTACAAAGTTGGTGATAGTGTTGATAGCAGGTTAGCCCTTGGCTAGAGAATGATAATGCTGAGTTTGTAAGATGAGCAGAGCAATGGTAAATGACATTTAATCCTGAAAAACTGTGAGCTGAAACAATTTGGAAGGACCGGTTGGTTAGGATATACTGTACATACAATGAAGGGTGTACTCTGGGACGTTCTGAAGAACGGAAGCACCTTGATGTACATGTTCAAAAATCCCCAAAGGCAACAACACAGCAAGTTAAGAAGTCATATGGGATTTTTTTTGTCATCAACTGGGGGAAATAATGTAATAGCAACAAAATTAAGTTAGAGCGATATAAAACATAAGTTAGACAACTTCTGGAGTTCTGTATACCACTGTGGTTGCCAACTTTCAGGAGGGTGTGACTGCACTGGAGGGTGTAGAATAGATTTACCAAGATGTTATATGGTATAGAGTATTTCAACAATGAGGAGAGACTGGGTAAGCTAGCTTTGTTTTCCCTAAAGGCTGAAAGACTGAATAAGGATCTGATTGAGATAAAGGAAATAGCTAAAGCAAAGAACATATTAGAACATAGAACAGTACAGCACAGGAACTAGCCCTTCAGCCCACAATTAAATTAGTAATCAAATGGTCAACTAAACTAATCCCTTCTGCCTACAGAATGTCCATATCCTTCCCTTTTCTTAACATTCATGTGCCTATTTAAACATCTCTTAAAACTCGCTGATGTATCTCCCTGTAACACCACCCCAGGAACTGCACTCCAGGCATTCACCAATCTTTGTGGAAAAGACTTGCCACTCACATCTTCTTTGAAGTTCCCCTCCCCCCCATACCTTAAATGCATTCCCACTAGTATTAGACATTTCAACCCTGGTAAAATGATACGATCTGTCTGCTCGATTTATGCCTCTCATAATCTTATAGACCTGTATCAGATCTGCCCTCAGCCTTTGCCACTCCAGGGAGAACAACCCAAGCTTGTCCAACCTCTCATTATGGCACATGTCCTCTAATCCAGTCAACATCCCAGTAAACCTCTTCTGTGCCATCTCCCAAGCATCAACATCCTTCCTATAATGGGGCAACCAGAACTCTATGCAATGCCCCAGATGCTGCCTAACTAGAGTTTTATAAAGCTGCAACACAACTTCCTGATCTTTGAACTCAATGCCTCAACTAATAAAGGCAAGAATGCCATATGCCTTCTTAACCACCCTATCAACCTGTGTAGATACTTTCAAGGAACTTGGACCCTAAGATCCCTCTGTTCATCAACTCTGTTAAGGGCCTTGTGTACAATTGTGACATTTGACCTACCAAGGTGTAATACTTCACATTTGTCTGGGTAAGCATCTGGCCCAGACAGGGAACCTGTGCTAATCAACCAGCTGGAGTATTCACTGATACCTGTAGCCTCTCACTTCAGCAGTGTGACGTACCCACCTGCTCCAAGCAGGTTTTAACTATACTGGTGGCCAAAACGTGTAGCAACTTGCCTCAATGATTATTGTCCAGAAACACTTACACTCATTGTGAAGAAGTATTTTGAGAGGTTGGTAATGAAACATCAACTCCTGAGTGACTACCATCACAACAGGTCCGCAGCAAATGCCATTACATTGGCTCTTCACTCAACCCTGAAACATCTGGGCAATGAAGGTGCATACATCAGGATGCTCTTCATTAGCTACAGCTCAGCATTCAATACTATCACCCTCTCGAAACTAATCAATAAGCTTCAAGACCTAGGCCTCAGTACCTCCTTGTGCAACTGGATCCTCAATTTCCTCACTTGCAAACCCCGGTCAGTTTGGATTGGCAACAACACCTCATCCAAAGTCATCATCAGCACAGGTGCACCACAAGGCCGTCTGCTGAGCCACCTGCTAAACTCGCTTTATAGTTATGACTGTGAAGCTAAGCACAGCTCCAATGCCATATTTAATTCTGCTGAACTGAAAATCTGGCTGAGTGGTGCCATAACAGCAACATCTCACTCAATGTCAGCAAGACCAAGGAGCTGATTATTGACTTTCAGGAGGAGGAAACCAGAGGTCCATGAGCCAGTCCTCATTGGAGAATCAAAGGTGGAGAGGGTCAGCAACTTTAAATTCCTAAATGTTATAATTTCAGAAGATCTATCCTGGCTCAAGCACAGAAGTGCCATTACAAAGAAAGCATGGCAGCTCTAGTTTATTAGAAGTTTGTGAAGATTCTGTATGTCATCTAAAACGTTGACAAACTTCTATATTTGTATAGTGGAGAGTATATTGACTGCATCATAGCCTGGTATGGAAACACCAATATCCTTGAACACAAAAGCTTACAAAGAGTAGTGGATACTGTCCAGTCCATCATGGACAAAGCTATCCCCACCATTGAGTACATCTACAAGGAGCACTATCACAGGAAAACAACATCCATCATCAAGGACCTCCACCATCCTGGCGATGCTTTCTTCTCACAGTTGCAATCAGGAAGGAGGTATGGGAGCAGCCAGATCTAGACCATCAGGTCCAGGAACAGTTATTATTGCTCAACCATCAGGCTCTTGAACCAGAGGGGATAACTTCACTCACCCAACACTGAACTCTTCCCATGGACTCACTTTAAAGGACTTTTCATCTCATGCTCTTGATAGTTGTTGCTTATTTGTTGTTATTATTATCATTTTGTTTGTTTTTCTTTCTTTTCATATTTGCACAGTTTGTTGGCTTTAGCACATTGGTTGTTTGCCCATCTCGTGTGCGTTTTACATTGATTCTATTGTGTTGGTATTTACTGTGAATGCCCGCAAAAATGAATCTCAGGGTTGTATATGGTTACATGTATGTATTGTGGTAATACATTTACTTTGACCTTTGAAGCTCCATCTGTCATTTCTCCACCCTTATCTGCAACTGTTATATATCCTGCAATATTCTTTGCCAATCTTAAACACTATCCAAAACACCACCAATATTTGTATATTCTGCTGACTTACTACCCCACCCATCTACATTTTCATCCAGGTCATTTATATACATCACAAACAGCAGAGGTCCCATTACTGATCCCTGTGGATGAGCATCAAGCACAGACCTTTAGGTAGAATGAGTTCCTTCAACCACTACCCTCTGCCTTCTACGGTCAAGCCAGTTTTGAATCCAAATGGCCAATTCACCATGAATCCCATGCATCTTAATCATCTGGATGAGCCTCCCATGAGTTACCTTGTCAAATACCTCATGAAAATCCAGATAGATAAACATCAACAGCTCTACCTTCTAATCACCCTCATCAACTCATCAAAAAACGCATCCAAATTAGTAAGACACGACTTGCCCACACAAAGCCAAGCTGGCGCTGTCTAATCAGGCCATGGTTTTCCAAATCCTATCTCTAACAATTCTCTCCAAAAACTTCCCTTCCACTGATATCCGACTCATCAGTCTATTGATTCCAGGATTATTCCTGGTTTCCTTCTTGAAAAATGGAACATTAGCTACTCACCAGTGCTCTAGGACCTCACCTGTGGCTAGAGAGGACAAAAAGATATTGGTCAAGGCCCCAGCAATTTCTTCCTTTGCCTCTCTCAGTAACCTGAGATAGTCCCATCAGGCACTGGGAACTGGGCTCTTTACCTCAAAATGGCATCAATATGCTCAGCACTGATCCCACTATCCTCCAATCCTTCTCCTTGGTAAATACAGATATAAAGTACTGTTCTGTTTAAGGTCCTCACCCACATCCTCCACATCTAAACAAATGCTCCCCCTGTATCCCTGAGTGGTTGTACCTTCTCCATAGATATCCTTTTGCTCTTGATCTTGATATAAGTATAGAATGCTTTGGAATTCTCTTTAATCCTACTACCAAGGACTTTTCATGGCTCCTCCTGATTAACCTAATTCCCTTCTTGAGTTCTTTTCTGGCTTCTTTATAATCCTCAAATGCTCTGATTGATTATAGTTTCCTTAGCTTTACATACTTTTTTCTTCTTGACTAAATTTATCACCTCTCTTGACATATTTTTACATTGCCATCTTTGTCCTTCCTTCTGATATTTTTCCTGTACTCTGTGCATTTGGTCTTTAAAGCACCATCCACGTGCTGGATGTGGACTTGCCCAAAAACAGCTGTTCCCAATTAACTCTCCCTAGTTCCTATGTAATGTTTTCGAAATTTGCCCAGCTCCAATTTAATACTCTCCCACAAGGTCCATACTTATCCTTATCAGTAGCTTTCTTAAAACTTAAGGAGTTGTGGTCACTGCTCTCACACTGAAATGTTGGTCACCAGGCCAGGCTCATTACCCAACAGCAAGTTCAAGACAATCCCTCCTCTTATTGGACTATCCACATAAATCCTCCTGGATGCACCTAACAAAGTCTGCCCCATCTAAATGACTTGCACTAAAAAGATCTGTTTATTTCAGGGAAGCTGAAGTCTCCCTTGATAACAACTCAATTGCTTCTACACCTTTCCTTAATCTGCCTACATATCTGTTCCTCAATATCCTGGTGGCTATTGCAGAGTCTGTAGTACAATCCCATCCGAGTGATTTCACCCTTCCTATTTTTGAGACATATCTATATAGATTCCGTGGATAAGCCCTCCATTATGCCCGAGTGCAGCTGTGATTAGTAGAGCAAGTCCGCCCCCCTCACCTTTCTACTTCCCTCTCTATATCTTTTCTAATGCATCAAAATCCTGGGACAATAAGCATCTACTCCTATTCCTCTCTCAACCAAGCCTCTGCAATGGCCACAACATTATAGTTCCATGTACTGAGTCATGCTCTAAATTAATTACATTTATCCATAATACCCCTAGCATTAAAACATACACAGTTAAAACTATTTATCTCATTATCTATATTATTTTGCTCCTGCCTGTTTTACTGGCCTTGGAATTTACTTCCTCTTCATCCCTCCACTTTCTGAGGGGGTGCTCTGGTTCCCAACCCCTGCCAAACTAGTTTAATCCCTTCCGGTTCCGTTCCAGTTTAGGTGCAACTCATCCCTCTTGTACAGGTCACCCTTGCTGCAGAAGAAGTTTTAATAGTCCAAGAGCCTGAAACTTGGCCCCATGCACCAGTTCCCCAGCCATTTATTTATCTGCACAATCATCCTAATCCTGCCCTGACCAACATGTGGCTCTGGGAGTAATCCAGGGATTATAACCTTGGAGGTCCACCTTCAGCCACTTTCCTAATTTTCTGCTGAGGACCTCTTCTCCCTTTCTACCCATTTCGCTGGTGCCAATGTGCACCATGACCTCTGGTTGCTTACCCTCCCCTTTGTGAATATTCTGCAGCCACTTGAGACACCCTAGCACCTGGGAGACAGCACACCATCCTGGCTTCTCTTTTATAGTCACAGAATTTCCTGCCATCCTCCTAGCTATTGAATCTTCTATCACTATCACTCTGCCTGATTTTACGTTTCTCTGCTGAGCCTCAATGTTGGCCATAGTGCCACTGGCCTAGTTGTTGTTGCTGTGCCCCAATAGGTCATTCTCCTCTAGCAGTAACTGATGAAGGTGGGTGTGGTGTATATGGATTTTAGTAAGGCATTTGATGTTTCCCATGGAAGGCTCATTCAGAAAGCCAGGAGGGATGGGATCCAGGAGAACTTGGCCACATTGATTCAGAATTGGCTTCCTCATAGAAGGCATAGGCTGTTAGTAGGTGAGTGCATTCTGCATTGAGATCCACAACTAGGAGTGTTCTGCAGGATCTTTCCTGGGACCCCTGCTGTTTCTGATTTCTTTTGTAAGTGACTTGAATGTGAAAGTGGAAGGGTTGGTTAGTAAATTTACATATGACATGAAAGTTGGTGGATTGTGGATAGTGTGGAAAGTTGTCATTGGTTACATTGGGATATTGAGAAGATGCTGAGCTGAGTGAAGAGTCAGCAGATGGAGTTCAACCTGGAAAGGTGTGAAATGATACACTTTGGAAGGTGGAACTTAATGGCAGAGTACAAAGTTAATGGCAGAATTCTTAGCAGTGTGAGGGAACAGAGGGATCTTGGGCTCCACATTCATAGATTCCTCAAAGTTGCCACCCAAGATCATAGGGTAGTTAAGAAGGCAGAAGATGGGTTGGCCTTTGTTAGTTGGAGGATTGAGTTCAAGAGCCACAAGGTAATTTTTGCAGTTTAATAAAACTCTGGTTTGACAATACTTGGAGGATTTTGTTCATTTCTTGTGGCTCATTATAGGAAGGATGTGGAAGCTTTGGGGAGAACACAGAGCACACTTGCCAGGATGTTACCTGGATTAGAGAATACATCTTACGTGGAAAGGCTGAGTAAGCTAGGGCTTTTCTCTTTGGAACGAAGGAGAATGAGAAGATACTTAATAGAAATGTATAAGCTGATACAGGGCATAGATTGAGTGGACAGCCAGTGTCTTTTTGCCAGGGTGAGAGGATATTATTTTAACATGATTGAAGGAAAGTATAGGAAGGTGTCAGAGATAACCTTTTTACAGAGCAGTATGTGCCTGGGGTGCTGGTAGAGGCAGATATTTTAGAGTTTAAGAGATCCTTAGATACAGTAAGCATGTGGATGAAAGAAAAATACAGGGCTATATGGGAGAGGTTAGATTGATCTTGGGAGTAATTTAAAAGGAACACAGTAGGCTAAAGGGCCTGTACTATTTTGTTTTGTTCTTTATTCTAAAAGTGAATAACTATCAGAAGTATCTAAAACAAAAAAAAGTATAGTAGCAGGACACCAAGAGAGGAGGCATTCATTTTTTTTTAACCAAGAGTGTGGCTAGAATAAGATGGAGGCAGGTATTTTCACAACATTTAGATGAGCACTTGGACCACCTTAGCATGGAAGATTGTGAGTACAGTACTGGAAAAAGGGATTAGTATAGAAGGGTACATGATGGTAGGCATGGACAAGTTTTTTTTCTCTCTTGTATGCCTCCGACTTTGTGTTTAGTTGTTGTCTGGATGCACACAGCTTTTGTAATAAGATAGATAAGCTGACAGCACAAGTAGAAGTAAATGGATATGACTAATGGCCACTACTGAGACTTAGTTGCAAGGTGACCAAGGCTGGAAAATGATTACTCAGGATGTATGGCACTCAGGAGTATTGGCAGAAAGAAAAAAGCACTGGGGTAGGTCTGTTAATAAAGGAAAATAAGTTCATGCAGTGAACACAGGATAGTTTATTAGAGAAATAAATTGAAAAGCCAGAGTACAGGCTATTTTTGATCTGGCATTGTGTTGTGAGACAATTAATGATTTCATTGCACAGTCTCCTCCTGGAAAACATGATTACAACATTGTTATAAAAAGTAGCCAAAGTAAACATTAGTGCTTAGGAGAATGAGACTGGGGAATTAATAATGGAAAATAGACAGAAAATAACGGCAATCCTAAGTAATTATTTTGGATAGGCTTTCATCGTAGCAAACACTGAAAACTTCCCAATATTAAGAGATGTTTAAGTACTGTAGAGAAGAAGGAACTTAAAACAATCTCTACGACTAGAGCAAAACTAATTGGCAGACAACTGGGGTTAAAAGCCAACAAGTCACCTGGACCTGATGGCCAGCATCCTCAGGTTTGAAGGAAGTGGCTATAGTGAAAGAGGATGTATTGATTGTGATCTACCAGAATTTGGTGGATTCTGGAGAAGACTTGGAAGAAAGCAGGAAACAATCAGCTGATTAGCCTAACACCTGTCAATGAGAAAATGCTAGAATCCATTTTTAGCAACATATTTAGAAAATCATAAGACACTCAAGTAGAGTCTTTAATAGTTTATTAAATCTTTCAGGATAGTTCTATCCTTTGATTTTCAGTAATGTCAGGAACCTATTATAAATGGATTTTAAGTCCTGGAATTCCCACCCAATAACACCATGCAGGTCCTTTCACTGAAAGGACTGTAGTGCTTCAAAAGTTTGGAACAGGTAATAATTACACCTTGTCAGTAATGTTAATAGTGACAAATGAATTAAAGAACGAAGGAACTGTGCTGATATTGCTCTGGAAAAGCACAGGGAGCAATAATTACAACATGAAAATCTGCAAAAGATTGTTTTACCTTTGGGATACCTAGATATTTCACACAGATACTAGCAACTATTTGTTTTTTGTAATAAGCAAAATATATGTAACAACAGGTAATTAACATACGAAATCAATAAATATGATTCAATGATAACAAGTGCACATTTTTAAGGAAATATCTCAGTATTTTAATAATTCATCATTCTGTTTTTTGGCTAAAATCAATGATTTTGGTGATAAATTAACATTTTACATCTTGGTAAACTAAGATTTCTGCAACACATTTGTAGTTGAATCCTAAAGCCCCATGGTGACAATGAGAGGTTCCTTGAAAATATAATTAAGTGCCTCTGGAATATGTCATAGCTCTTCCACCAACAAAAGTAAACATTCATAATAGATCAATTCCAATTCCATGATTCCTTTGTTTATATTTTGTTTTTATGTTTTCTTGAAAAGCTGGAGACCATTTCATTTGGCCCATTGAGTGTCTGCTGGTTTTCAGAGCATTCCATCATTTTCATTTCCCATTATTTTACTGTAATTTCTGCTAGACAGTCATCAATTCCCCTCATTTGTTCCTGCCCCTACCTACACAGAAGATCATTTACTGTAACCAATTAACCTACCAACCAATGCAGCTTAAGTACGTATATGACAATCACAGGAAGAACGTGTGGATTTCATTCAGACAACACTCTAGGTTAGGATCAAACCCTTTTGCAGAAGCTGTGAGGCAGCAGCACTAACTACTGTGCCACACTCCAAAGTAATGTAGTTTCTGTACAACTATATTTCTGATATTCTGTAACCAAACAAATGAAGAGTCAGCAGATGGAGTTCAACCTGGAAAGGTGTGAAATGATACACTTTGGAAGGTGGAACTTAATGGCAGAGTACAAAGTTAATGGCAGAATTCTTAGCAGTGTGAGGGAACAGAGGGATCTTGGGCTCCACATTCATAGATATAAGCAGAAAATTACCTTGTGGCTCTTGAACTCAATCCTCCAACTAACAAAGGCCAACCCATCTTCTGCCTTCTTAACTACCCTATGATCTTGGGTGGCAACTTTGAGGAATTTTGTCACTAAGTTGAAAAGTTGCAACAAGAATCCACAAACATTATTTATAGATCTTAAAAAATCTCAAGAAAAAAATAAAATCCCCTGAAGAATTCTCTTTATTCTAAGATATTTTTGACATCTTTCAATGATGGATCAACATTAGAATTATCAAAACATCAAAGTTCAGTAAGAACATAAAAAGGATAAATCTTTTTTCAAGTCTGAAGATTAGAATGCCCTAAATATATCTTTTCGCCTTCTTCACTGAAAAAGTAACTTGAAACTTGCATACTAGTCAAATTATCTTCAGGATCAAAAAGTTATGTTAAACTAGATACTATGGGGAGGCCCACAATAATCTCAAGGCAACAATGCTCTGAGGCAACCAAAGCTGAAGGAGACTTGTGTGATTGAATATGTGATTAACATATTCGTTGCATAAGGTGGGTTTGAGACAGATGGAGGGAAAAGGGCATTGAACTCAAGGTTGGAGAGAGAAGGAGATTCAAGGACATTAAAGGAAAGACAACAGTAAGGGGAAAAAGCATTGAGAGAAGAGACATTTGGATCAATGTATTAATGAAACAGAGATTAAGGTTGAGGACTACGTCCTCATCAGCTGATTCTTCTCCTTCCATATATCCAGGAAGGATCAGAAGATCGCCTGTCTCAAGACCACGACCCCTGCTGCCTCCCGCTCAGAGATCAACTTAATCAGGTGACTCCAGATGGCAGATTCCACCATCTCCAACTCTGACTCTGCAGCTTTGGACGCCTTCAGACCACAGCCCCACTGCTTCCTGCTTGGACCTTGATTTGATCAGACGGCCCCAGACCATGGACCCTCTTTCTCCAACTCCGGTTCTGATAGCCATGGACATTTCTAGACTGTGGATGGCACATCACCAACTTCAACTCCAATGACCTTGGATGCCTTCAAACTGTGAATTATGGTGCCTCTAGTTTCAACTCGACGTAGATTGGGGGATCGCTTTGTCGAGCACTTCAGCTGCATCTGTAAAAAGCAGAAGTTTCCAGCGGCCAGCCATTCCAATTCGTATCCTTTCCCATTCCAACATGTCGGTAAATGCCCTCGACTTCTGCCATGATGAAGAGCAATACCTCATACTCCATCTAAGTAGCTTCCAACCTGATGGCATGAACATTGATTTCTCCTTCCGATAATTTTTTCCTGTTACGTTTTGTAACTTCAAAACATTAAATTAATGCAAAGGAATATACAGGGTCCCCCCTCCTTTCCCTCTTCTTATATTTCCCCACTATAGCTTCTTACCTCTTCTACTCACTTGCATATCACTTCTCCTTGGTGTCCCTCCTCTTTCCCTTTCTCCCATGGTCCACTCTCATCTCCTATCAGATTCCTTCTTTTCTAGACCCTTGCCTTTTCCACTTATCAACTTTCAGCTTCTTACTTCATTCCTCCTGTTCCCCACCCACCTGAATTCACCTATCCCCTTCTAGTTTGTCTTTCTTCCTCTCCCCCTACCTTCTTATTCTGGCATCTTCCCCTTTCCTTTTGTGTCCTGAAGAAGGGTCTCAGCCCAAAACATTGACTATTTATTCCTTTTCTCTAGCATTTTGTTTGTGTTGGTAAGATAGAGGACATCAAGGTTCAAACAAGTCATCAGGTTGTGAGAGAACAGATGAGTCATCATAGGTCTGAATGACATTGACAGCACGAACTGGCTTGAAGTGAACAATAGTGAAAAAGAATCTATCTACCCAAGGACTGATGCCTTGAACTCCCCTAGTAATTGAGCAGATAATACTTGTCTCCTGATTCTCCTTTTAATAAAGCAGAGGTCAGACTCAGCTCTATGGTTAAGGCTTTTTTTTCTTAATCCATGGTTCATCTAAATGATGTTTATGCAGGGTACATCAAAATGACATCTCTGGTGACTTTTAAAAGTATGTGTTTGGTGAACAAGAAATAAATCTCTGTAAGTGTATGACCCATGTTCAAAGAACATGGGAATATGTCATAGCTCTTCCACCAACAAAAGTAAACATTCATAATAGATCAATTCCAATTCCATGATTCCTTTGTTTATATTTTGTTTTTATGTTTTCTTGAAAAGCTGGAGACCATTTCATTTGGCCCATTGAGTGTCTGCTGGTTTTCAGAGCATTCCATCATTTTCATTTCCCATTATTTTACTGTAATTTCTGCTAGACAGTCATCAATTCCCCTCATTTGTTCCTGCCCCTACCTACACAGAAGATCATTTACTGTAACCAATTAACCTACCAACCAATGCAGCTTAAGTACGTATATGACAATCACAGGAAGAACGTGTGGATTTCATTCAGACAACACTCTAGGTTAGGATCAAACCCTTTTGCAGAAGCTGTGAGGCAGCAGCACTAACTACTGTGCCACACTCCAAAGTAATGTAGTTTCTGTACAACTATATTTCTGATATTCTGTAACCAAACAAATTAAATTGCCAAGAACCTTAACACTCTTACCATCATGTGCAGATGTCAGACAGATGTATTGTCTGTGATGTTGTTCTCAAAATATGGGAAATTGAAACTCAATAATAATGGACGCAAAAATCAAAATAACAGAGTTAAATAAAATGTTGCAAAATATAATATTCAGGAACTCCAATGAGTGTTTGTAAAGGCAGAGTCTATAGTTTGCTCTTATTGGGAAAGAATAACATGTACAGATTTAAAAATACATCACAAACAAGAGAAACCCATTTGTGTGGCTTTCAGCATATTTTACAAATCCTCAAAACTACATCCCTGTGCAACTCATGGAGAATCTGGAAACTATAACATTTATCTGGGGATGTCTAGTACAGTTTCATTAACTGTAAGGAGGAGTGAGTTCTTATACCAGTGCAGAATATGCTTCTTTGATACTGTAATAGGGAGGTTCCTAGCAATGGGACACAGAAGTTTCATGATCTGCCCTTGGACTTGAAGGCAGGTAAAGTTATGTCTGCAGGAAGAGTCTAACACTCCTGCAATGGATAACAGTTTGATACCAGTGGACTGGGACTTTGCTTCCATGCATGCTCAGAAATCTTTATTCGCCACTATTTCCATATTTTTCCCCATCTCTGATTCCTTCTTGACTTTCACAAGATGTTGCTGTTGCAGACAGTTTCAGTGCTGTTGACACTTTTCCTGTGTTTGCCCATTATACTCAGCATAAAGAATCCAGTGGCAAAGGTATGGACCAGGTAAAATATGGCAGCAAATTAATGTAGTGAAGGTACAACCATTCATTGTGGGTTGGAAACCTCTACACAGACTCAAGCATCTGCAAGATTGGAAATACAGTATAGGAATGATGCAGTGAAGTGGAACATTGGGCAGCATCAAGACACCAATCAGGCTCATTTTTAAAATAATAGTGACCTCTTGTGGTACTTCAGCTTATCCACAACTGAGCAAGCAGAATAAAACATAATCACAGGTACAAGATATTCCTGGGCTTCATCTGACCAGTTAACTCCACAGCTAAAGTCCCAAAGTGTGAACCAGGAAACTGTCCTTGTATCACTTAGGCGATGATTCTAAAAAAAATTCTTTCTTTTCAATTAGACTTTACAGCAGTCCATTGTGTAACTGCATCATGAAGGGATATTGTTTTTACCAGGAACCTATTTTCAAATGGCCAGAATTTCCTGCAAATAACAACTTGCATTTTTAAACTTGTAGTTGTAACTTAAGATTTTAGACAGATAATAAAATGTTTGCATTGCCTGATAAAACCATGGAAGAGAGTTGAGTGTGTGATTGTGTTTTAATTTACAGCATTTAAAAAATACAACTGTGTTGGGAAAAATGGGTCAGAATAATCAACTCTCTCAACATTTCATGTGTTGTGTATTTATTTAATATATTTATTGCTAAACTGTGCATGTGAATCTAGTCTTGAGCATTTCAGAAAGCTATTTACTAAATATACCTTGTTGCCCACCCTGCCTGTTGCAGTAAGAGTCTTTCACAGTATTTGTGATGGTATACATCGCCTAACTTAACTTCTGTAAACTTTTATAATTCTACATCAAAACATATTTTAAAAAAATACAAGCCATGGATTCAAATTCTTGAGATCAAAACCCTTTTGATGTTTTCAAGGTATTGTGCTAAATAAAAAAACATTAACATTTTCATTGCTTATTGACAGTATTGTGGTAAGAAACAACTTAATCTGAGATTTTCAAAACAACTTGGGTGGTTCTTCAGTCACAACATTACTTTTGGTACAGAAATGCCTGACACATTTCCATAATGCCCGTTTGTTATATTGAAAGATTAAGGAGCTACATCTCATTGAAAATCTTATTGGGATGCTTTCTGGGCCATTTTATTCACTGCACGGAAATAACACCTTAGTTCCCTGCACAGAAAGAATCCCCAGAAATAACCCTGTATTCCATAGCACATCACAGAACTCAGGATTTCTGTAAAGGTCAAAGACTACAAGATAAATTTGTATATTTAGAAACGTGGAATATTCAGAAGTATGTGGAACACAGATCAGCTGACAATGTTGCTTTCATTCTCAGAGTTGATCTACAGATATCAGGTTTTTGAGCTTCAGGTCCATGTGCAGTATCTCTGCTTGTCTGTTTGTTCACTGGTACCATGGGACAGAATATTTGAACAGCTAGTCAGAGCAGATATGATGTTATTCTGAGAAAGGCAGTATGTGTATCCTGTTGGACCACTGCCCTTCCATTAGACTGTAGATCATTGTTCTCATGTAGATGCATAAAAACAAAACACAGCAACTCGTGATTTTTTTTCCATGTGGATCTCCAGCATTCACAAGGCACAGGCACCATAATTACACCATTTTGACTACCAGTGGATGTCCTACAAATCGATGAGACAGACTACTGATGTGAACCTCTGATTGTATATCCACAGTTAACCCCATGCTCCATGATACACCAGAGTTCTTCCTCAGCACCATAAGGTTAGAATACATGGGATCTGGGTCGAAATAGCAAATAAGATACGAAGTTGGCTTGGTGGTAGAAGGCGGTAATTTAGGGTTGCTTTTCAGATCGGAGACACAGAGATTGCTGCCAGGATGGTTCATCATATATTAATTATTTGGATGAGAATATTTGTAGATATCACCCCAAAATTAGTGGTATAGTGAACAACCAGGAAGATTGCCTAAGGTTTCAACAGGATTTTGATCAACTGAAAAAGTTTTCAAATGAATGGCTGAAGGAATTTACCTTGGACAAGTTCAGTCCTGAAGAAGAGTCTCAGCCAGAAATGTCAACTGTTTATTCTTTCCTATAGCTGCTGCCTGACCTGCTGAGCTTCCCCAGCATTTGGTGTGTATTACAAATTGATGTTATTTGTAAAAGTAAACTAAGTTAGGACACAACTGCCATTCACTATGTATGTTTTTGAACAAGTACATAGTTCCATGTAAATGGGAACACAGTGGACAGAGTGATTTAAAAAAAAAAGGCATCTCGCATGCTCGGCTTCATCAGCCAAGGTATTGAGACCTCATGTTACAGTTGTACAGTTTGCTTAGCTAGCTCCATCAATGGATATTAATCTTCCTGCTATCGAGGACATCTTCAAAGAAGGATGCCTCAAGGTGGTATCCATCATAAAGGACCTTCACCATCCAGGACTTCTCATTAGTACCATCATGGAGGAGGTACAGGTACATCTTAGGAACAGCTTCTTCCTCTCCAACATCAGATTTCAAATGGTCCATGGACCCATGAACACTAGCTATTTTGCTCTTTTTGCACTATTTTATATTATTGTAACATAGTAATTATTTTTCATGTTGCACTGTACTGCTGCCACAAAGCAACTAATTTAACAACATGTCAGTGATAATAAACCTGATTCTGATCATGGGTTAGGCTATACTTGGGAGTGCTGTGTTCAGTTCTGGTCACTGTACTATAAGAAGAATGTGACTATGCTAGTGAAGGTGCAGAAAAGAACCACAGGAGTATTGCCTAGAGTGAAGACCAAGAGGTACCTTATATAGTTTTATCAAATTATGAGGTGTAGATGGTCATATTTGTTTTAGAGGGTAGAGGAGTCCAAAACTGGAGAGCATAGTTTCCAGATTTAAAGGGGACTGAGGGGGTACATTTTCTACAAACGGTGGTGAATACATAGAAAAAAGTGACCAGAGGAGGAAGGCAGAAACAAGTACAATCACAACATTTAAAAAATATTTGGACAGGTGATAGATAAGAAATAATTAAAGCAGAGGTTCCAAAAGGTTCGGAATCCCTGGATTATAGGGACATGGAGCAACTATAATAGGCATCATGGTTCTTGTGGATAAGGTGAGTGGAAGGGCCTTGGATCTGCTGTACAGTTCTATGACTCCATAAGTCAAGGGTCTGCAAAGCTCACAACCTCTGGGCTCCACTTTTGCCTACAAGCACTAATGACAAGGATCTCAGCACCTCTACATTCTGCACCTGTTAAAGGTCCCAAGCCCATAGCTTGCAGAGGCTTAGGATCACTTGTGAGATTAGGTGATAGAGACAACTCAACAGGCCAGACCATCCTGCAGGCTTACAGCAATGTCTGTACGTGATTGGCATAGTCAAGTGGGGCCAAAGAGCCCAATTCCATATAATTCTGTCCTCTACCATTCAAATTAGAAGGTGGCCAACCTAGAATGCAACAGTGTCTAACATTTCACATGCAGACAGCACATTTCTGTAAAAGAATGAAGCCATTGATGGCTGACTTTTAATTAAGAGTCAAGCTCATCCTCCAGAAATACCCTGAGTTATCCCTTTATATGTAAAGCATTCTTTCACCATGTGCTATATTCAATTCAATATTTGCATTTGGTTATATGGAGTGTCTTTGCACACTTCCGAGTTTGTCGTATAAAAAGCCCTAGAGGACATAGGTTTAAGGTGAGGGGGGAAGATTTAACAGAAATTTGAGTGGCAATTTATTTTACTTTTTCTAGACAGGGGGTGGTGTCTCTATGGAATGAGCTGCCAAAGGCAGTAATTGAGATGGGTACAATGACAACTTAAAGAAAATACACAGGTACATAGATTGGATATACAGTATTTAGAAGGTTATGAGAGTTTTCATTTGGGCAGACTAAATAACTTGTAAAAGGGAGGAGGATAGACTGAGCATGTGCTGGTAAAGGTGAGCAACAGCAGATGAATTACAACACTGCAAATTATTAGTTTGTTGAGCCTATGTGAGAGCCAGCTAGGCATATGAGCTAGAACAAAGCACATAACTGGCATAATGTTAACCAGAATAGATTAATCACTGGTGATGTTAATTCATTAAGTGCTGGATGTTCAGATATGCAAGATGGAAAAATGGAAGGTGGGAGAATGCAGGTTTGGAAAGGCAGTAGGAAAGGATAGGGAGCATTGGACTCAACAAATCACTGCGAAAGATGGAATGAAGAAACAAAAACAGTAAATCATTCAGCTCCTCAAGCCTCTTCTATTGTGAAATTCAATTATTGCAGACCTATTTTATATGCTTAAGTTGACAGATTTTGATAAATACATTCTTCCAAAATTGTAAGAACTTCTGGTACCTCTAACCCATATACATTTCACATACTTCCTTGTTGGATATTTTATTCCCTTTCTTCTATCTGCCAGATATTAATCTCAGATCACAGCCAAAATATCAAGTTTTATTCACACTTAAATTGCCCTTTCTAGAGTGGTTGTTTAGATATCTCAGTAATCACTGAAGTTTAAACAGAATTATTGCAATAGGATATTCAAACTTATGATTTAAATCAGTGACACTCCAGAATGATAATTGGACAAAATTCCCCACTCTTCAGTCATCTATTCCACCAATGCTTCACATCTTCTTTCAACAGCAACATTTCTTCTTTGTAGCCAATTTGACATACTGCTTGTGATTTCTTTCTCTCTTGCATCTCAGACCGTGTGCACTCATCTTCGACACAGGTAAATTAAAACCTCCAGAATAACTGGGAACTCTTCAGCCTGGTATGCAAGAGAGAGAGCATTTTCCATTCACCAGTTTCATATCTTTCTGTATCTGTGGATAATTATCTAATGTTACTGCTACATTTCCCTCTTCCCTTGACAGCTGTGAGGCCGGAAATCAAGTAATGCCAATAGAAACTCTTCTTGCCCTGGATTTATGGTTTCCAGATCCTCTCACATTATGTACATTCCACAAAGTGCTGGTTTCCATTATCTTGATATATCAAGTTGATTCAGAAATTAAGAGCTGAATGTCATTCACATGCCAGCTAAAATCATTGTTGCTCTTGTGTCATCTCACATCAACAGTTTCAAACATGCAATTTCTGCTTAAATCATTCAAAACATATACAGTATGCTGTAAATTCAAATAGGAAAATAGTTTCAAAGCAAAGTCACAGCCAGCCATCAATAACTCACATTTAATCTATAAATATCATTCAAACCATTAAAATGGATAGTTACAAATAAACCTGTACCCTGAGAGACAGCTCTTTATAAGACAAGCTGGGTGCACAACACATTCCCCTCCAGCAAACAAAAAGGTCCTAGTCAGAGATCTCCAGTGTACGATAATAATAAACATTTAATTCCAACTGATTATCTTCTCTTTTTTGTTCCTGCTGCTCAAGAAGCAAACAAGAAATCAAATGAAGTGTGGATTCATTGACTCAACAATGAATTTGTTGTTGGAGTGGAAAACAGTTTCTCTGTCTAGATAGTTGTCCTAGGCAGAGTCAGCATGCTGAAAGGAACTTCTGCCCACTGCTCATGGACAGCAATCCATCCCAAATTTGTCTAAATATATCTTAATGTTAAACATACAACACCCAAGTTCTATTAAGAGTACAAAACCATAACATGCAGGAGGAAATTGCAATAAGAGCATGTTCAATAAAATAGTTTATACATGTTCCTCTGAAAGCTTGTAATTAGTAAGTATCTTAAATGTTATTTGTCCAAATTAGGTGCAGACACTGTATAGTCATCACCAATGCGTGGCCTTCATTTTGGATGATGAAGGGCAAGTTGAGGAAATTTTGTTAGAGACCTAAAATAATAAATGCATCAAATTAAATTTTACAATTTCTATTCCACTGCAATTTGACAACTGATTTGGTGAGGAATTACAAAGGAAAAATTCTCAAACAGGAAATCACAGCTGGTCAGACTATTGAAAAAAGAGAGGATACAAGAGGAACAAAAGCTTGTTTACATATTGAATTACAGTACAGTAGATGATTTTCTGATGAGATTAGCATTCCTGGAAAAAATATTTAATGCTTTGTTAATTTTGGTCTTCAAGATGAAATTGCAGGGAAGAGTAACAATTAGATTACTAACAAAATGCATTGGTTCACAGCAGTTAACTTTCTGTTGGATGAGTGATCAATCCTACCTCCCAGTGACATAATATACATAACTTTATATTGTATCTCTAACAGTACAGCAACATTATCCCAAGAAAATCCTTAGATTAAAAAAAAGATTTACTTAAAATCATTATTTAAAGCTAACTTGTTTAATATTGTAACTTAGCAAACAAATTATAAACTGAAAACATGTTATAAAATATTACTGCACCAATATATACAGTACAAACTACATTTGACTGTAAAATACAGAAGCAACAGCCTTTATTTCATTCAGACTGAAATGTTGCTCAGACCTCTCATTATAACTCTATATAACATACAAGGAGTATTTTACACTTTGTTACAATGATATATCACAATTGTCAATGAAAGAAACTAATTAACATGGACTAACTGCTAAATAAACTTGAAGTGCAACTACATATAATACAAATATGGAAGCAAAGCAGTGTATACAGATTCAAAGCAAGTAGCAATTAAAATAATGTACAACATTGGTCTCAAGAAAATACAGTACTGTCACTGCTCATTCTTCTTTTACAAGAGTCTTTTTTTTTTTGCTCTGAGTCTTGCTCACTTCAATCTTCTAAATCATTTCTGAGGAACCTAATTTGCCAGTTGCCATCCAGATTCAGCTGATCCATTGGTCACGAGGCTGAAAAGTGTCTCATCCATCTGCCATCAGCAAGACATTTCATACTAAACTGCAGACAATTCACTTCAAACATAGAAAAGTCTGACTTTGGAAGTACTTACAAGGAGGTCATCATCATAGAATTTGGTTTCTATGACTACATTACCACTGCAGGTAAAAGAAAGGGAAAGTAATAAGCTTCAACAAATCACATGGAATAACATGATTATTAATACCTAGTAATTCTCACAACACCTGTGGAGAAGGAAACAGTTCATGTTCTAGTAAATAACCTTGTATTGATCCTGATAACAGAGATAAACAGATTTTAAAAGCAGATAGAGTGAGAAAAGGAGGGATCAAAAGGGAAAGTCTGAAAGGATGGAAATTCAGACAACTTAAATGATATAACAGATAATAGGTGCTGTTAACACAGAATAATGATCCAAAATTATAAAATGAATGTTGAGGGAGTATTTGAAATTTTTGGATTTAAATGTGGAATCTGGAAAACCACATTTAATTTGTTGAAGGATGAGTAACTTCCATGAGCAAGTTAGAAAAGATTAGGACTATTAGACTGAGTGATCAGAATGGGAGGGGTCCAGTGGATTAAATAACATAAGTAGTCACCTAATATAAAATTTCTTCTTTCCAAAAGGTAGAAAGAGCAGTGATATAAAATTAAAAAGGACAAGTATATTGCCACATTGTGTAGGGAAATGTGTTTGAGCTCTGGTTTGTAGGTAGGGCAGGTACTGGATTTCCAATCATCGCACTGGAAAGCATCAAAAGAAGGGGTCTGGGTATTGGTAGTATGGGAATGCAAGTGGAAAGAATGGTCACTTCAAAACTGTGAAAGGAGAGAAGAAAAAATGTATCCAGCAGTGATATCACATTGGGAGTATTTCAAATTACAAAAGGCAATTTCATTAAATTGAATTTAATTTGAATTTAATTGGTGGGATGGAGAGCAAGAACAAGGCTATATCTTATCCTGGTCCAAGAGGTGGGAAGAAGGGCAGGAAATGGAAAAGACATGTTTAAAGTTTCTGTCAATTACGATTGGGAAGAATCAATAGTTGAACAAAAATGACAGCATATTATAAGTACTGGTATGGAAGGGAGATAGTTATAACAGATGAAGGAACTAGAAGAATAGAATAGAGTCCTTTCTGTAAGCACAGCAGGAACTTAAGTCAGAATTTTGGAGTCAGTAGTTACTATCTTATTTCTAAAATGCAGATAGATTTAGAAATTACTCATGAAGAAGAGAAAAGGATGGAAAAGATTCAGAGACAGCAGAAGATGAACTGACATGGTGATCACTGGACTGGAGAAAGGAGATCATGGGAACCTCAGAAGGAACAAAGAAAAACTTTCCAAATAAACCATGGATCTACCACAAAAATCCTTTGAAAGGAGGCAAAAGTGGATTGGTATAGTCATGGGATAATGACATTGGAGTCTTTGGAGTTATGACCACTAAAAGCAATAAATTCAATGACTGGCTTGAAATAATGACATCATGTTGACAAAGCAGCAATCGTGGTGCCCTTGTCCACAGCATCAATGACAGATTTAGGATTGCTATTTACAAGTTACAACTATTAGTAATGACATAAATAAATGTGAAAGCATATGGTATCATGTGAGGGTTGAAGCCCAGTATTTTTAAGACAATGAATTGGACAACATTCTTTAGAATCCATTGTTTCTCATGAAACTGAGAAAGTGAATTAGAAAACTAACCAGTTTTTTTCCCAGTGGAATTTGAACCAGGTGCTCACTGACAGAATTGACCCTAACGTTGGTGTCATGTCCCTATCATATTTCATGAGAACAAAGACATCAACATGTACATAGGATCGTAAAGTTATAACCCATGTTATCCAGTTAAGCAAGCAGCAAATCACACAGCAGCTCAGACATTTTATACAATTTAAAGGATCCTTGCTGGGCCATTGTTTTACTTGCACTTGCAAATTTTATGAAACACAATTTAGCATTAGAGTGAAACATCATCCTTTTAGTCAACAAATTTCATGCTTTAGATTCCATATACTGTTGAGTGCCAAACACTTTATTATCCCAATAGCTTGAATATTTTATCTAGAATTTCAGCACCAATGGACATTAGAAAATGCTAATTTAAACTCATTTTTAACACAAAGTTGAAAATGTACATGATTAATTATCCACTGTAATTGGTATTTAATCTTGAGTTGTGGCAAGTACTAAAAAGAACACATTTAATTAAAATAATAAACAAGTACACTAACTGATCAGCAAATTGTTAAAGAGTACAAGAATTTTTCTTGACTGGACTGCAGGAGTGTGTAATCTTCAACAGCACTACCATAAAACCAAAAGAAAGTGAGCGAGTGAGTGAGAAACCAAAATGACAAGCTCTACTGGAGCTATATCTAAATAACTGTTTGAAAATGGTTCTAAACAATTCCAATTTGTTTCACAGGTATCAGTAACTGAAGATTTATGCTGGCCTTCAAATTTTGCCATCGATTGGTGTCAGAATTCAAGGTGTTCCTGATCTAAAAGAATCAGAGAGAATGCAATTTTCTGATACCACCTTGGAAAAGACATTGCTGCTATGAAAGGGAAGAATTTCGTAAGGTGATACAATTGTTGAATCTTCCTAATAGAAACCTTTATCATCAATATCATTGTTATTCAAAACAAGAACTTGAGGGCAATTTTTGCTAGATGAGTAAACAATATGCTCAATTCATGTGCAAAATAACCAAAGAAAATAGTTTAAAAACAGAACCTCAGTGTTCCATAAATTCTAGGTACAGCTGGTGGAATACCCAACTCAATGCAGAACAAACCTACAATGAACTGCGTCAGATATAATAAACCTATTTTCAATAACCACTTCACCTTGCATTACAGAATTTATGTTTTTGCTTTGATAACTTGATCTGCACTAGAATCCTTCCATCTTTCACATGCTCTGTCAACTATCATTGGACAAGATTTGATTGATTCAATATGCTGCAATTCTGCCAAATCAATTTTTACATTTAAGCTCTCCAACAGCAGCTTACATTTGATTCCATTCCATCAAAAAAATCAGATTTCATAACTCAAAAACTTAAAAAGAGTTCTATAGGGATAACATCACCCTACAATAGGGGGAAATACTTGCAAAGGGCCAACATCCTGTAATTTGCACCTTTAACTATGAGTGTACTATTTGGTCTCTGGAAGTCTATACATCTCAAATAATGTCGAAATTCATTTATCGATGTATTTGCACCTACTCAAGAGTTTGGTTAACCCATCCCATCAGAGAGGCCCAGATAATCATACCCTAACATTACTGCTCCTTAAAATATAAAATGTGCAAGCTTCCACTACACATCTTCAGTTATTCTACTCGGAAAGTTGTTACACCTGACACAAAACCTGATCTTATTTTTAGCTAAACTTGATCTATTGAAGGAGTGGGTAAGCTATGAAAACCTGTGACCCTCACAACAGGAAAGTAATCATCTTTGTCAGAATCTCAGCACATCTCAGCTCCAGCACGTGATTAGGAAAGCTAAAAGGGCCAATGAAATATCCTTTGCTAGTAAGATCAAGGCCAATCCCAAGGCATTTTATACTTGCCTTTAAGAGAAAAAAAATGAAAGCTTGCAACATGATAGCAGGTGGAATTTAATGCAGGCAAGTGTAAGACATTGCACTTTGGAAGGTTAAACGAAGGTAGGACTTAGACAGTGAATTGTTAGGGCACTGAGCTGCACAGAAGAATAAAAGGATATAAGAATACAGATCGATAATTCCTAGAAAGCTGTGTAAGAGGTAGATAGGGTCATAAAGAGCTTTTTTGCAAATTGGCCTATTGAATACAGGAGTTGGGATGTTATGTTGAAGTTGAAAGATGCTGGCGAAGTCAAATTTGGAATACTGTGTGCAGTTCTGGTTAACTACCTACAAGAAAGATATCAATACGCTTGAAAGAGAGCAGAGAAGATTTACAAGGATATTGCTGTGACTGGAGGACCTGAGGTATAGGGAAAGGTTAGGACTTTATTCCCTGGAATGTAGTAGAATGAGGGGAGATCTTATAGAGGTGTACAAAATTATGAGGAGAACTGATAAGCTAAATACATGCAGGGGTTGGGCGAGACAAGAACTAGAGACCATAGGTTTAGGGTGAAAGGTAAAATATTTAAGAGGAACCCAAGGGGAAACTTCTTCACTCAGAGGGTGGAATAGGCTGCCAGCAGGAATGGCAAGTTCTTAAGAGGCAGAAACCATAATATGATAGAATTCATCCTGCAGTTTGAGAGGGAAAAGATAAAGTCAAATGTATCAGTATTACAGAAGAGTAAAAGGAATTACAGAGGCATGAGAGAGGAGCTGGCCAAAGTTGACTGGAAGAGGACATTAGCAGGGATGACGGCAGAAAAGCAATGGCAGGAGTTTCTGGAAGCAATTGGGAAGGTACAGGTTAGATACATCTCAAAATGAAGAAATATTCTAAAGTGAGGACGACGTACCCAGGGCTTGACGAGGGAAATTAAAGACAGCATAGAAGCAAAAGAGAAGGCATATAATAATTAGTGGGAAGGTAAGACGATCAGGAAGTTTTCAAAACCAACAGAAGGCAAATAAAAAAGCCACAAGGAGAGAAAAGACAAAATATGAAGGGTAAGCTAACCAAAGCAGATACCAATTTTTTTCCCCCAGATACATAAAAAAAGTAAAAGAGGTGAGAGTGGATATCAGAGTGCTGGAAAGTGACAATGGAGAGTTAGTAATGGAGGACAAAGAAATGGCGGACAAACTGATTAAGTATTTTGCGTTAGTCTTCACTGTGGAAGACACCAGCAGACACTATACCCCACAGTTCTGAAAGAGGTGGCTAAAGAGTTTGAGAAAGCATTTGTAATCTTTCAAGAATCACTAGACTCTAGTATGGTTCCGAAGGACTGAGAAATTGCAAATGTCACTCTGATCTTTCAGGGAGGAAAACAGAAGAAAGGAAATTATAGGCAAACAGCCTGACTTCAGTGGTTGGGAAAATGTTAGAATAAAGGATAAGGTTTCAGGGTACTTCGAGGCATGATAAAATAGGCAAAAGTCAGCATAGTTTCCTTAAGGGGAAATCTTGTCTGACAAGATAGAGTGGATGCGGAGAGTGTTTCCTATGGTGGTAGAATCCAAGACCAGAGGATATAGCCTGAGAATAGAGGAGTGTCCCTTTCGATGAGTAATTTCTTTAGCCAGAGCGTGGGGAATCTGTGGAATTCTTTGCCAAGTCTTCATGTATATTCAAGGTAGTGGCTGATAGATTCTTGATTGGTCAGGGCATGAAGCGATACAGGGAAAAGGCAGGAGATTGGGGCTGAGAGGAAAATTGGATCAACCATGGTGAAATGGCAGAGCAGACTTGATGGGCCAAATGACCCAATTCTGCTCCCATATCTTCTGATCCTAGACTCTCCCACCACAGGAAATATACACTCCACATCCAATCTATCAAGGCCCTTCACCATTCGATAGGTTTCAATCAGGTCACTCCTCATTCTTCTGAATTCTAGTGTTCACAGGCCCAGAACCATCAAACACTCTTCATATGACAAGCTATTCAATCCTGGAAGCATTTTCGTGAATATCCTTTGAACCCTCTCTTATGTCAGCACATCTTTTCTTAGATAAAGGGCCCAAAGCTGCTACAATACTCCAAGTGAATCCTCACCAGTGCTTTATAAAGCCTCAAAGCTACATCCTGGCTTTTATATTTTAGTCCTCTTGAAATGAATGTGAACATCACATTTGCCTTCCTCACCACAGGATCAAACTGCAAATTAACCTTTAAGGAATCCTACACAAGGACTCCCAAGTTTTGAATTTTCTCCATTTAGAGAAATATCAACCCTTGTATTTCTCCTACCAAAGTGCATTACGAACACTTCCTGACACTGTATTCCATCTGACACTTCTTTGCCCAGTCTCCTAGTCTTTGATTCCTTCTGTAGCCTCTCTATGTCCTCAACTTCCCCTCCACCTATCTTCGTTATCATCCACAGACTTTGCAACAAAGCCATCTATTCCATCATTGACATACAAGGTAAAAAGCTGTCCGAACACAGACCTCTGTGGAATACCAGTAGCCACCGGCAACCAACCAGAAAAGACTCCCTTTATTCCCACTCTTTGCTTCTTGCTAATCAGCCAATGCTCTATCCACGCAATACCACAGGCTCTTAACTTATTAAATAGCCTCATGTGTGGCACCTTGTCAAAGGCATTCTGAAAATCTAACTATACATCAACCAATTCTCCTTTGTCTATCCTGCTTTTTATTTTTTCCAAAGTATTCTAACAGATTGTCAGGCAATATTTTCCCTTGAGGAAACCATACTGACCACAACCTATTTTATCATGTGCCTCCAAGTAGCCTGAAAATGCATCCTTCACAATCAACTCCAACAATCTTCCCAATTACTGAGGTCAGACCAACTAGCCTATAGTCTCCGTTCTTCTGTCTCTCGCCCTTCTTAAAGAGTGGAGTGACATCTAAAGTTTTCCCCATCTTCCAGAACCATTTCATAATTCTTGAAAGATCATCATTAAAGCCTCCACAATATCTTCAGACACCTCTTTCAGAATCCTGGGGTGTACACTATCTGATCCAGGTAACATCAGACTTTTCAGTTTCCCAAGAACCTTCACCCAATTTCACACACTTGTAACCCCTGACACTTTGGAACTTCCAGCATTTAGTTAATGTCTTGCACAGTGAAGACTGATGTAAAATACTTTTCAGTTTGTCCACCATTTCCTTGTCCCCGATTACTATCTCTCTAGCATCGTTTTCGATAGCCACCTTATGTATCTGATGAAACTTTTGGCATTGTGTTAAAAATTACTGGCTAGCGTACTTCTGTATTCCATCTTCACCTTCTTAATGACTTTTTAGTTGCCCTCTGTTGGTTTTTAAAAGCCTCCCAATTCTGTAACTCCCCACTAATTTTTGCTCTATTATATAACCCTGTCTTTGTCTCATATGTTGGCTTTGTCTTCTCTTGTTCGCCCTAGCTGTGTCATCTTTCTTTTAAAATACTTCTTCCTCATTGGGATGTACATAGCTTGTGCCTTCCGAACTGCTTCCAGAAAATTCAGCCATTGCTGCTCTCCTGTCATCCCTGCTGGTGTTCTTGTCTAATCAATTTAGGTCAACTCATCTTCATGCATCTGTAATTCTATTTACTGTACTATAATACTGATACATCTGACTTTAGATTCTCCTCAAATTTAAGGACGAATTTGATCATATTATAATCACTTGGTTCCCCCCCCCCCCCCCCAAGAGTTCATTTACCTTAAGCTCTCTAATTAATTCCAGTTCTTTGCACAATGCCCAATCCAGAATAGCTGATCCCCTACTGGGCTCAACTATGAGCTGCTCTAAAAATAATCTTTAAAAAATCAGCCATAATGGAATGACAGAGCAGACTCAATGGGCTGAATGGTATAAATTCTGCTCCTATTTTTTATGGTCAAGGGGGTAGTTGGGTTCCATTACAACACTTAAGACTCAATGGAAGTTTGGATAGGTACATGGGTAGGAGTGTATGGAGGGCTATCGTACAGGTGCGGGTCAATATAACTAGGTAGATAAACTGTTTGGCATGAACCAGATTGGACAAAAGGCCTGTTGCCGTGCTGTAATACTCTATGACTCGATAAAAAGCCATAACCTTGGATAGTAGTACAAGTCCATTCAAGGATAAAGAAGAGAATTTGTGCTTAGAGTAAATGTCAGAGGTACTAAATGAGTACTGTGTCAATATTTACCAAGGAGAAGGAATTAGAGGATAGTGCAAGTAGTGAGGTATGCTAATATGCTGGGCTATTTTGAAATGAAGGAAGATGAGATTAAGGAAAAGCTCAAAGTAGATAAGTCCCCAGGGCTTGATGACATACATCCCAGAATATTGAAAGAAGTGAGGAGATTGCTAGGGCTTTGACAAGGATCTTTGTGTTTTCGCCAGTAAAAAGGCAAGGTCCTAGTCTCCTGAGAAAAGCAAATTTGTACTTTTGCTCAAGGAGAGAAATAACATAGAATATAGAAATCTACAGCACGTTACAGGCTCTTCAGCCCACAAGGTTGCGCCAACCTTGTAACCTACTCTAGAAATTGCCTAGAATTTCCCTAGTGCATAGCCTTCTATTTCTCTAAACTCCATGTACCTATCTAAGAGTCTCTGAAAAGACCCTATTGAATCTGCCTCTACCACCTTCGTTGGAAGTGCATTCCACACATCCACCACTCTGTGTGATAAACTTACCTCTGACATCCCCTCAGTACCTATTTCCAAGCACCTTAAAACTATGCCCTTCACAATCTGGAATATGAAATAGGCATATTCCAGGTAATTATAGGCCAGTGATAGCAAAGCTATCAGAGTATACATGGAATGGGATGTATGCACATTTGGAAAGATATAGCCTGCTCAGGGACAGTCAGCATGTCTTTGTGCAGAGAAATTCATACCTTACAAATTGGATTGATTTTTTTGACTTAACAAAGGAGCTTGCTGAGAGTGAGGCAGAAGGCATTAGCAAGGCAGTTGATAAGGTTGATATAGAGGAAAAGATGCATGGGATCCAGAGTAAATAGCAAGTTTAGAAATGATTCAGAAATGACTTAGAACAGAGTAGGGGTGGTAGTCTGTTATTCTGGCTGGAGGTCTGTGACCAATCGTGTTGCACAAAGAATAGTGTTGTATTGTAGATGGGTGAATTAGCAAGTTTGTGATGACACCAAGATGGGGAAATTGTGGGCAGTGTAAAGTACTATCTAGGAATATAATGGGATATAGATCAATTACAGATATAGGCAAAGAAGTGGCAGATGGAATTCAATCTGGGCAAGTATGAAGTGCTGCACTTTGAGACGTCTAAGGAAATGATAGGCCTCTGAAGTAGCATTGAAGTAGAGAGGGACACTGGGTTCCAGGCCCATAGTTCACTACAACAGCTACACAAGTGGATAAGGCATGCCTGCCTTCAATTGGCAGTGGTGTTGAATGCAAGAATAAGGAGGTTATGCTGTAGCTACATAGAAATTTAGTCAAACCACACTTGGAGTATTGTGTGCACATCTGGTTGCTGCATTGTAGGAAGGATGTGTAGACTGTGGAGAGGGTATGAGCTATGTATATGGAACAAATTTACCATGATATTGCCAGGATTAGAGGGCATGAGCTATAAGGTTGGACAAATAGGAGTTGTTTTCCCTAAAGCTGAGGAGAGATTTGATATCAGTCTTTTAAATTATGAGAAGCATATAGGGTAGACTGTAGGAATCTTTTCCTCAGGGTAGAATTGTCAATCATCAGAAGATATACTTTTAAAATTAAAGGGGGGGGGGTGGAGTTTAAGATGTCATGAAAGGCAAGATTTTTTTTCAGATGCATTTTTTGCTAGGTGCATGGAATAGGCTTCTAGGCATAGTAGTGAAAGCAGGCAGTTTAGTGAAGTTCAAAAGGCTTTAGGGAGAGACATGAATATGAAGAGAATGGAGCATTTATGGATGATACACAGGAGGAAGATATTTGATATATTTGGCATTGATCAACTCACATTGTGGGCTGAATGGCCTTTCCAGTGCTGTACTACTATATGGATACGTACTGATGGCACTTTGACATTTTGTTGGACCTTTTTTAGAATGGCTTCAAAGAACTGACTTAGAAGAACCAAAGTAAGAATACCTATAACTAATGGATATTAGTATATTATTAGATTTAATTCTAGAGAAAAATTAAATTTGATACATTAATGGGTTATATACAGAACCAGTTCACTGGAACTGTGGGATAGCGGCTCCAAGAGCTGCATGACTGGGCTGTCCCCAGTTGCACAATTATGCTACCTAGGTCTTTGGGCTGGAGAAGCCATGTCATTGGCCCCTGGCTGCTCTCTTATATGCACTGGGATTGAGTACATGTGAAAGTATTTGTTGGTACAACTTCCATCCAAAGTGTCTATAACCAGAGGACATAGATTAAACTATAGGAGAGTTAGAGGGGATTAAAGAATGAAAGGGTTAATGTATGAGGAACATTTGATGGCTCTGGGCCTATACTTATTAGAGTTTAGAAGTAGGAGTGGATCTCACTGAAACCTATTGAATATTGAAAGGGCTAGATAGAGTCAACATGCTTCCTATAATGGGGGAGTCTTCAACTTGAGGAAACAGCCTCTGAATACGAGGGCATCCCTTTAAAACAGAGGAGAGAAGCAGGAATTTCTTTAGCCCGGGGCGGGGGTGTGGAATGAATCTGTGGAATTCATTGCCAGGTCAAGGACTATATTTAATGTGAAGGTTGGTAGGTTCTTGACTAGTAAGAGCAAAGTGTATGGAGAGAATGCAGAAGAATGGGACTGAAAGGGATAATAAATCAGCCATGATTAATGGCAGAGCAGACAATGGGTCGAATGGCCTAATTCTACTCCTACGCTTTGTACTTACAGTATGTGTGTGTGTCAGAATAATATTTTCCTCAGTTTTAAAACTTGAGGTCACAATTCAACCCTCCCTTTTTAAGAGCAGAATGTTGTACACCCTTGCCTGACAGATCACAATCTCACATTTCTGCTATTAGCCTTAGAAATCTTTACAGTGAACTCCATATGCTTCCACATTCTTTTAAAAATAAGAAAGCTTTAATCATATAACATTGAGTCATTGAGTACAGAAACAGGCCCTTCAGACAGACAGACATACTTTATTGATCCCGAGGGAAACTGGGTTTCGTTACAGTCGCACCAACCAAGTATAGTGTAGACAATATAGCCCACCATCTACACAGTGCTCAATCACCCATCTACATTAATCTTACACCAATTCCATTGTTTTTCTCACATCTCCGTCAACTTCCTTCTGAATCTTAAGCCATTAAACTTCCTGCCACCCATTAGAGACAATTTACAGTAGCCAATTAACCTATCAACCAGTATGTCTTTGGTTTTGTGAGGAAACCAGTGTATTTAGAGTTAACCCATGCAGTCACAAAGAAAACATACAAAGTGTGCACAGCAGCAGTACCAATCACGCTCTGTGCCACAATTCAAGTACTCCAACCAAGATTCAAGACAGCAAAGTTTACTTTCGATCCTAACCTTGTGCTTTATTATCGTATCATTAATCTCAGTAGCAATGCTGGGAGGAAAAGATACAGAACTCCAAACAAAAAATAACTGTTATACATTTCCTGGTGAGGTATTAAATGCATTGTCTTATGAATAGATCACTTATCTAGTTCGATGATGAAAGGAAAGCAGGATTAAAAGTGATACTTATCCTAAAGAAAGAACAAACACAGACTCAAGGTTAAAGACTCAGGAAACTTTGGAAAGACACAATTATAAAGTGTAATCTCAAGAAACTGTTCCTGTAAATAGCATTTTAAAGCTTTGCAACAACACTAATGACAGAAACAGAAACTCCTTAATAATTGCCAATTGGAGCGGTTGAGTTATGTATTTAAAAAGAAAATGTTATCTGATTTGGTTGTTCAGATACAATCTTACATTTCATGAGTGATAAGTTCTTACATCTTTGGTTTTATTTTCTTATTTAGATAATCCAGTTATTGCAGACTTAAATTTAAGAGGTGACAGAAGACAAAAAGACACCTTCTTAAAGCATTGTGCTTCTCTAACCAATCCTGTCTTTCCAAACAAGACAAATGACAATTTCTTATACCAAATACACTACCTATTTAAAGCATTCACCCTCCAACCCCCCCCCCCCCGGAAGTTTTCATGTTTTATTGTTTTACAATATTGAATTACAATGGATTGAATTTGGCTTCTTTGAGACTGATCAACAGAAAAAGATTCTTTCATGTCAAAGTGAAAACAACTTCTACAAATTGGTTTAAATTTATTACAATCATTAAACACAAAATAATTGATTGCTTAAGTATTCACCCCTTTCAAGTCAATATTTAGTAGATGCACCTTTGGCAGCAATTACAGTCTTGAGTCTGTGTGGATAGGTCTCTGTAAGATTTGCATATTTGGACACTGCAATTTTTACCCATTCTTCTTTACAAAACTGCTCAAGCTCTGTCAGATTGAATGGTAGTCATGAGTGAACAGCCCTTTTCAAGTCCAGCTACAAATTCTCAATTGGATTGAGGTCTGGACTCTGACTTGTCCACTGCAGGACATTAACTTTGTTGTTTTTAAGCCATTCCTGTGTAGCTTAGACCTTTGCTTGGGGTCATTGTCTTGCTGGTAAACAAATCTTCTCCCAAGTCGCAGTTCTCTTGCAGACTATCAGGTTTTCCTCCAGAATTTCCCTGGAATTTGCTGCATTCATTTTACCCTCTACCTACACAAGCCTTCCAGGGCCTGCTGCAGTGAAGCATCTCCCCTCAGCATATTGCAGCCACCCCCATGCTTCACAGTAGGGATGGTGTGTTTTTGATTATGTGTGGTGTTTGGCCTATGCCAAATGTAGTATGCATTTAGTCTGATTACCAAAAAGCTCAATTTTGGTTTCATTGGACCATAGAACCTCCTTCTAGCTGACTTCAGAGTTTCCCCACATGCCTTCTGGCAAACTCTAGCCAAGATTTTATGTGAGTTTTACCCCCAACAATAACCACCTCTTTGCCACTCTCCCACAAAGTTGCAACTGGTGAAGCACCCGGGCAACAATTGTTGTATGCGCAGTCTCTCCCATCTCAGCCACTAAAGTTTGTAAGTCTTCTAGAGTTGTCATGGGTCTCTTGGTGGCCGCCCTTCTTAGATAGATAGAGATAGATAGATAGATAGATACTTTATTCATCCCCATGGGGAAATTCAACTTTTTTCCAATGTCCCATACACTTGTTGTAGCAAAACTAATTACATACAATACTTAACTCAGTAAAGAATATGATATGCATCTAAATCACTATCTCAAAAAGCATTAATAATAGCTTTTAAAAAATTCTTAAGTCCTGGCGGTAGAATTGTAAAGCCTAATGGCATTGGGGAGTATTGACCTCTTCATCCTGTCTGAGGAGCATTGCATCGATAGTAACCTGTCGCTGAAACTGCTTCTCTGTCTCTGGATGGTGCTATGTAGAGGATGTTCAGAGTTATCCATAATTGACCGTAGCCTACTCAGCGCCCTTCGCTCAGCTACCGATGTTAAACTCTCCAGTACTTTGCCCATGACAGAGCCCGCCTTCCTTACCAGCTTATTAAGACGTGAGGCGTCCCTCTTCTTAATGCTTCCTCCCCAACACGCCACCACAAAGAAGAGGGCGCTCTCCACAACTGACCTATAGAACATCTTCAGCATCTCACTACAGACATTGAATGACGCCAACCTTCTTAGGAAGTACAGTCGACTCTGTGCCTTCCTGCACAAGGCATCTGTGTTGGCAGTCCAGTCTAGCTTCTCGTCTAACTGTCCTCCCAGATACTTGTAGGTCTTAACCTGCTCCACACATTCTCCATTAATAATCACTGGCTCCATATGAGGCCTAGATCTCCTAAAGTCCACCACCATCTCCTTGGTCTTGGTGATATTGAGACGCAGGTAGTTTGAGTTGCACCATATCACAAAGTCCTGTATCAGTTTCCTATACTCCTCCTCCTGTCCATTCCTGACACACCCCACTATGGCCGTGTCATCAGCGAACTTCTGCACATGGCAGGACTCCGAGTTATATTGGAAGTCAATTCTTGCACAGTCAATTAGCTTTTGAGCATGGCATTCTCTATACAGATTTACAGAGGTGCTATATTCTTTTCATTTCTTGATGATTAACTGCACTCCAAAGGATATTCAGCGACTTGGATGTATTTTTTCCCCAGAGTTGCTTGGAATGTACTTTTGTCTTCATGGTGTAGTTTTTGCCAGGATACTGACTCACCAGCAGATGGACCTTCCAGATACAGGTGTTTTTTTTAAAAACTACAATCAATTGAAACAGCTTGACTGCACACAGATGATCTCCATTTATCTAATTATGTGACTTCTAAAACCAATTGGGTGCACCAGTGATTTGTTGTGTCATATTAAAGGAGGTGAATAGTTATGCAATCACTTATTTTTTGAATTACATTTGTAATTTAGATCACTTTAGAGATCCCAACATATCGATGTAGTTATAAAGAAGACAAGACAGCAGCTACATTTATTAGGAGTTTGAAGAGACTTGGCACGTCAACGAATACACTCAAAATCATCTATAGTTGTACTGTAGAGAGCATTTTGACAGGCTGCATCCCTGTCTGATATGGAGGGGCTACTGCACAGGACCGAAAGAAGCTGTAGAAGGTTGCAAATCTAGTCAGCTCCATCTTGGGTACTAGCCTACAAAGTACCCAGGACATCTTTAGGAAGCTGTGTCTCAGAAAGGCAATGTCCATTATTAAGGACCCCCAGCACCCAGGGCATGCCCTTTTCTCACTGTTACCATCAGGTAGGAGGTGTGGAGGCCTGAGGGCACACACTCAGCAATTCAGGAACAGCTTCTTCCCCTCTGCTATCCGATTCTTAAATGGACATTGAATCTTTGGACACTATCTCACCTTTTAAAAAAAATGCAGTACCTGTTTTGCAACTTTTTTTAAATCTATTCCAAATGCGTAATTGATTTACTTGTTTATTTTTTTCCTCTGCTAGATTATGTATTGCATTGAACTGCTGCTGCTAAGTTAACAAATTTGACAAAAAACCTGATTCTGATTTCATTTACACAAAAGAGTCACTTTCTGTTGATCAGTGTCAAAAAAGCCTAATTAAATCCACTGTGTTTCAATGTTGTAAAATAATAAAACATGAAAACTTCTGAGGGGGGGGGAAGGGTGAATACTTTTCTAGGGTCTATATATACTTTCCTTTGAGAACAAAAGCTCATGTGATTCAAATACAAATCTAACAGAATGGAATAAGGATAATTTCAAGTTTGTCACTGACACTGGGAACAATATGAAACTGCAATTACTACAATAGTTCAGTGCAGATTTAGCAGAGGAATTAAATGTGAAATTACCCATAAGCTGAAAAGAACCTATCCCAAATGAAATGAAATTTCAAAAGAAATCTTGGAGAATAGGTGTACAGTAGGAATAATGAGATAGATCCCTCAATGAAAACAAAAATTGGAAACTTTCAATAGGTCAAACACCATTGACAGAGAAAGTATGTGTTAGTCAGTACTGACAAGAGGGCGATGACCTAAAATACAAGCTGTTTTTGTCTCCACAGATTCCTCATGACTACTTAATATTGCTAGTGTTAAGAGTCATAAAAAAGTTATAGAACAATACAGCACAGAAACAGGCCTTTTGGTTAATCTAGCCCATGTCAAAATATTATTCTGCCCAATCCAAAATTTCTTTTAAATGTTAAAATCAAACTCACATCCACTACTTCCACTAGCAGCTTGCTCCACACCCTCACCAGTCTCAAGGGTGAAGTTTCCCTTCATGTTCCCCTTAAACATGTCATTTTTCAAAGGGTTCTAAGGTTCATTTATTATCAAAGCACGTATCCATATACAACTCTGAAATTCGTCGTCTCCAGATAGCCACAAAACAAAGAAAACATTAAAGTCGTTCAGAGAGAAACATCAAAACCACCCCCTGCAAAAAAAACAGCAACAGGATCATCAACCCCCAAAACCCCTCCCTTCACACAAGAAACACTGACCCCCCCAAAAAAAACAATCCCTCTCCCACTCAAAAAAGGCTAACAGAACACAACATCAACCCCTCGCACAACAGAAAAGGAACAGATGATTAAAAAAAATATAAAAAAAATCATGAGACTGAAAAAGACCAGTCCATAAATGCAATAGTCCTATCCATAAATGCAGAACCACAATACCATCTTCCGATATCACTGACATTTACCAAAAGAGGGGCATCACATGAGGCAGAGAGGCATACCCACCTGGCACGAGCCACACAGTGTTAGGCCAACCACAGATTCCTTCTCCAGCAGCAATCAAAAGGAAGACAGTCGGTACTTGCCTTCTGCATTCGTCACATCTTCCTCAACGCTTTAATCAGCAAAATGGAGTCGAACAGCCCAAAACGTCGACTGTTTACTGTTTTCTGTAATAGCTGCCTGGCCTGCTGAGTATTTTGTGTGTGTTGCTCGATCATACTCAATCCATTACCTCTAGTTACAGTCTCACCCAAACTCAGTGGAAAAAGCCTGCTTGCATTTACTCTATCTGTATTCCTCAATTTTGTATACAAAATTCTCTCTTTTCAGATTTTCAATATTTAAATAATTCACAGTTGGCATGGTTGTGAAGGATCTCTTTCTGTGCTACATCTTCCTAAGATTTTATGAAAAGTGGATTAAAACTCTAGAAAACTGACGTAAGTTTACTATTGTGAGCACAAATCATAAAATAGATGCAGGTGAACATGAAGGGTAATTAATGAATATTTATTTGTTAATTTTGTATTTACTTATCTGTAGCAAAGAGCTATCAAGAATTTGAAAAAGGAAATTTGAAATTTGAAATATTGGAGCCCAACAACAAAAATGAGAGGAATCAAGTCCAACAGTAGATAATCCAATTTTTAGTTCTATGACAATAACAAAATAAACACAGCAAGACATAATACAGGCTACTTACGTTAAAACATTAGCTGGCATCATTTGAGATTCTGGTGCTGCTTCTATTAATGATTGCCAAGTGTTCGTTGAATTAGGAATGACAAAACCAAATTCGAAAAACCATTCTAGTTTGAAAAAACAATTTCAAACAAGTTACCTACAACAAATATTATTTTCATTATAATATTTAAATAAATTTTACAAGATAACTTCTGGCATTTCATATGGTCAGAGTATATTAAGTATGATTCAGTCCCTGATGTTATATGTGAACTAACAATAAAATCCCATCTTATTGCTTGCAGAATAAGGCATTCCGTCAATAATCTTCCAACCAACACAACTGAAAAAAAGTTAACTAGCACCATAACATAAAAGCCAGGACCTACAGGCTCCGGGACAGCTTCTTCCACCAAGCCATCAGACTGATTAATTCATGCTGATACAACTATATTTCTATGTTATATTGACTGTCCTGTTGTACATACCATTATAAATTTCTATATATATTGTACATTGCACACTTGGAGATGTAAAGCAAGGATTTTTACTCATGTATACAAAGGATGTAAATAATAAAGTAAATTCAATTCAGTTCAAATCAAGGAGTACTGTCATAGGAAAGCAGCAACCATTATCAAGGACGCCCACTATCCAGGTTCAGGAACAGTTATTTACCCCTCAACCATCAGCCTCTTGAACCAGAGGGGACAACTTCAGTCACCCCAACACCGAACTGTTCCCACAACCTATGGATTCACTTTAAAGAACTCTTCAACTCTTGTTTGTGATATTTATTGCTTTTTTCCCCCCTTTTTGTATTTGAGCAGTTTGTTGTCTTTTGGGTATATCTTATGTTGGGTTTTTCATTGATTCTACTGTGTTTCTTTGTATTCAAAATGAAATGTCTTCAAGAAAAAGAATCTCAGAGTAGCATATGGTGACATATATGCTTTGATTATAAATCTACGTACTTTGAAGTGTGTGAAAGAAAAGGCATTAACTCCAGGAAATTTTTTAAAAAACCTCTTTCCCACAAAGATTTAAGCTCAATGGAAGGTATCTCAGCTTGAACCTTTGTGACGACAATGATTGCCAGTTTTATTTATGAAAACTAGAAGACAAAGAACCCACAAAGTTATCCAGTACAGAACTGGGCCCTTTGGCTCACCACATTCATGACAACTTTTTTGCCCATATACACTAATCCTATTTGCCTGCATTAGGGCTGTATCCTCCTGTGCCTTACGTTGATTTCCCCTGACAAAGCCATGCTGACTATCCCCGATCATCCCCAACTTTTCAAATGTACAACTAGTTCTTGTCCTTGGGATTTTCATACAAACGAAACAGCAATCCATTACTGTTCCAATCCACAGGCAGTTTTATGACAAAAGTCCAACTGAAGAAAGCACATAGGATACCTTAAACTCCAGGATATTTTTGCTATGGAAGGTGACTAGTATTTGAAGCTGTTATTGCACTTTCGTGCACAATTGAGAAGGTGGAGCGAAGTTAAGATGGCTCTATTTCCATCTTTAATATCTTTATGTTTCCCTTTCAGGGTTCTTTTGAAGACCCTGACCTGGAGTTACATGCTGACTTTGGTTCTTTGCGGGAATGGGACCCGTTCTTGGGGTTTCAGGACTGGCCGTTGTTCAGTACACTAAGGATTCGGCCTGAGAGTCTGGTTTGGATTTGGAAGCCCAAGATCTCAAGGCTCTGGAGACGGGTGGATCGAGGGTTGGTGTCACAGCAAGAGACCTAAGTGTCATTGGCGGAGTCAGAAAATCTACTGCTGTGTGTTCAAAGACCCGCGATCTTTGAGATTTTTGGGAACAGAGCTTGGAAAAAGCGAAGTAATGGACTTTTAACATTGTAAACCAGCTAGTTGTTTGTTAGGTCTCCCCGCTCACTGGGAAAAACGGAGACAACTCCTTCTTCCTTAATAGGGAGAGAGAGCACCTAGGGTATGTCGAATGCCATGTGAAACCTGAAGTCTTTGGGGTAACTGCAAGTCTGTCTTTTCTACTGCTTTGCTCACGCTTGAGTGCTTGGCGGTGGGTGCTGATGCTATCTTTTTTGCTGGTGGGGGGAGGACAGATCGTTGCTCGCTGCCGCTTAAGTATGGGAGGGAGGGGAGAGGGGGGACATTGGGTTCTTACATTAACTGTTCTTCATCCTTTGGGGGCACTCCTGTTTTTCATAGATGTTTGCAAAAAAAAAAGCATTTCACGATGTATATTGTATACATTTCTCCGACATTAAATTGGACCTTTGAAACTTTGAATTGTTGAGATTTCCTTCCCTCAGAAGGATTGTTGAAACCACGATGGTTTAATTCTTCCACTCAACACTCTTGCCATGAAAAGCAAACTCTAGAGGTTTTGACAAATATTTCTTGTACTGGGAAAGTTAAAGTCAAGAGCAGACACAATAAACCACTGGATCTAAATGCACCATCTAAGGTTTAAAGATTTCGAGCATTGTAATATAGCTATTTTTTTGAATTTTAGCTCTATGATATTGTAATGTGAATGGCCATAGCCAAGAAGTGCAAAGTGAAGCAGAACCACACGTGAAATATCAGCTCAGCAGACTAAAAATAAATAGCAAAAGGCATCAAGTCAAGCCCTTCTTCCACAGCAGCACACTACTAAAAGTGAATATGTTGCATACTGAGAGAACATTATTCTCACTGTGCAAGTGCAAGACAAAAGTAGAATGTATAACATCAAGCTTAACAAATTGTTGAAAATTTGTACACCAAATCTGATTTTCTAAACAAGGTGAAGCCACCTCTAGGAAAATAAATGGATGAGTAAAGAATCATTATTCAAGTATATTTATATTCTTTATCATTGACATACAAGATTTTCAGTTCCAGAGGAAAGTTCCAATTGAATTTTCTAAATTTGCGAAGTACCATCTTTTGTTTGCTGTTAGTCTAAAAATTATACCCAAATCTTATTATTTTTCTCTCTGTTCCCACTTAGTTCTGACACAAAATGTTATCTTACATATATTGCCTCCATAGATGCTGCTTCACTTGCTGATTTGCTCCAGTCTAGTTTTTACTTCTTATATTTATTACATGAATTGAGTATTTGCATATTTATTAGTGCAGAGCATTATTAACATATTACAGTGAAATTATAAATGAGAAATTCACCTTCTAAGCACTGTCCTTTGAAGAAAACTTTTTGTTCTAGCCTGAATTTTTCCATCTGTTCAGATGAAGAAAAATTTAATTCTCTGGAAACAGCTTTACACTTAAGGATTTTTTTCGGAACCCGAGCTGCATAGAAATCAAAACAAAAGACTTTAGTTCATAATCATATAAATTTCCAATTCAGAATTACTTACTAGCTGTATAAACAATGAGTTGACACATAGTGGGTGATTAAAGGAGGCAAACATAAATCAAATTACATGTAAAATGTGTAATTAAGATACATGTTTAAATTTAAAAGGAGAAAAGAATGCAAAATTTCCTCCAGTAACTTGAATTTCTAATGACTTCATATTTTTTAACAAGTAAGGACAATCCAAATGTTTTTGATCAAAATCAACCATTTGTTTTTATGTTTCATAAGGAATAAAAGGACCAGGTTTGCTCTCAAAAGGGAAAAGTTCAACAATATTGTGCATAGAGTTTTAATGTATTCTAGTTTACTCTCATTTTATTTTTATATAATTTAAAATAAGCAGAAAGACTTAACTATTCAAAACATGCTGTCTTTCGTGGACAAAATCTTTAAAACACAACTCTACATAACGTTTTTGAAATGCAAGGGGTTCAAGGAATATAGATTTTATTTTTAAAAATCAGTAAAGCGGGCAGTTAAATAAACCACAAAAAACTGTTAAGGGATTGAATTAATCACTAAATGAAAAGAACTGAAAAATGTTATCCTAGTGTAGTTGTTCCTTTCCATGTCTTGTGACACAATGGGCAGCAACCTTGCTGTTTCTTTAGCATTTGTTTGTTTTTTTCAAAAACGAGGCCAAGTTGCTAGCCTGACACTCAACCCAGCATGGCTAGAATGCCTTTCAAGGAGCTGGCCGGATTCAAACCTGGGACCACTTGCCTCAAAGTTCAGTGTTGATGCCACTACACTGCCAGCCAGCATCCTAGTGTATAAAACCTGGAAAAGGCTAGTTAGAAAATACTGCACAATTCAATTCTTTCTATTATACAAAATATATAGAAGCTCTAGAAAAGGTACATTTTTTCTTATAAAATTTATATCAGAACTGAGAAGCCATAACAATCAGGAAAATCTGAACAAGCTGATGTTCTTTTCACCTCAAGGCAGATTACTGAAGTGTAATCATTTAGAGACAGAGTTTTAAGATGATGGATGAAGAAGGATAGTTGAAATCATATCTGGTGTCATTAACACACGGCAGTCACTTTTAAAGTCTATAAAGAATTTAGGATTAACTGATCTTTTCACAGCATGGAGGTAAATGTCCAAACTCCTGTGCAAACATGCTGGGCTGAATGGTAAACTGGTGTTCCCAGTTTGAAACTGATAAACCTGTAACTCACTGCAAGTAACCATAAACTGCAAATTGTTTCATGTGATATTTCTTGCATCTATAATATCTATTATAACTCCACTCCACCGATAGTCTGTAGGAGAGTCCATATCAGAGTTAATCAATCTTTGTTTGAATAAATTTCCAGCCATGTTTTCATAAATCCACAACCTTCTTTCTCAGTTTTCACAGTTTAAATATTATACTTTTTAGTAATATTCAATATTTCTGCCAACTTTTTAAGTGGAAGCTTAAATATCGAGTCATTTTTACAAGTCAATATTCTTGACATTAGAACAGCACATAGTGCATTAAAGTGTGACTCAATCATGACTTTTCAACAACTTATTCTATTCTTTGTTACTGTTTAGAATTCAATTAATTTTGTTGATTTTTATTGTGCATGAGTTGGACATTTAAATAAGGCTACCAATATTACCATTTCCCTCAATATTTTCAAACTATTTCAACATAGAATAGAGATAGATAGACAAGGACTGCAAGGGCACTGGATTTGAATTTGTTTTCATTTGTATTAAATTGCTCTTCACAATACAGCAGTGAGGAAAGTACAACGGTCAGATACGAGTACGGAAAGAGACAGTAAAAGTATTTGAGCCTAGAGAAGAGTGGACAGTAGACGTGAAAAAACTGAGCAGCAACTGCTGAAGCTCTCCTTTGAAGAATAATATCCAAATTAACCAAATGAAAATAATCCAAATTATTTCAACTGGATAAAATTCATTCAATACTAAAACAGTAATTATGCTCTGGGGAAAAAAAATCAGAAATGATAATGAAGAATTTGTTTGGGTATTTGGGTGGGAGGCAGTGTTCGTGGGGTAGTAACAGACAAAATAAAAATGCTATTAAACAAAAATTGACTGCTTTCTTAAATTTCAACCTTCCTCAAGAGCAGGGCTTACCAAACTGGGGTACACAGACCCCTCAGTTAATTGTAGGGGTCATTGGCATAAAAAAGGGTGGGAACCCCTGCTCTAGATACGACTGGTTAGCAGCCACATGTCTATCTCTAAGAAAAATCCAATTCACCCATTTCTGCATTTGATTCCGATTTTAACATTAAATCCACTCACTTTTAGGACTAAAATTGCCCAGGTTGCTCACTCAAGATTGATTCAATCAATATTAGTAATCAATAAGAGAAAGCTAATGCTAGAAAAATAACTATATATAGCATCAACTAATTGTTTTATAGTTTTCTAGAGTATATGGAAGACAATAGACAGAAAACTTCTAAAGAAATGTTAAATTAAACCTAGGAAAAACTGTTTTTACCACAAATGGACTTCAAAATTGAACTTGGGAAAGGTTAACTTGATGGTGTTGTTGAATCATTGTTTACCACGATTAAGAATGAGTAACAAATCTTGCTCTGGGTCTTCTGCGAGATCTAAATTTCAATCCAAAAAAATGTTTTTATCTATATCTTTACCTATATATTCTAACACATTACTGAGGATAACTCATTGCAACTTTATAGAATCGAATAAAATACCTTCATGTTCCACTCCTGGTAATGAGAGATCTTCTGTGCCTTGCCACAAAACTTTTCCTGTCTCGGCATCACGGAGGTTCATCCAATTACTGAAGAATGAGTTTGTTAAGTAAATACAAGCCGGGCACATCAAGAATTTAATACTTCTTGAACATCATAACCAGTTAATGCTAGACTGCTTATGATACAATATAATATTCCCATACTTCCAAATTAGCTTTACTACTATACAAAAACTAACCTCGAATTGCAGAAAACCACATGAAAATGTCAAGTCATACATCTTTGTATTTGTGTTAACAGCTTGACATTTTAGCACACCTCAGACAGAATATAGCCCATGTCCCCACAGAAATGAAATAATTTCACTTCAGAATGTAAATGGTTCAAATGAAAATAATCAGAACCTGCATTTTATCTGCAATGAATTGCGACTACAAGGAAACAATGGTAAACATTAGATATTCTGTTTGCCATGATACTTGTTTTGGAAAATCTTGCCATATTCTCACATTTTGGGAAACAAAAAGACTAATAATTTTTTTTAAATTACTTCCAGATCGAGGTTATCTATTGCTTATCAATTGTAATATTTGCATTGAAAAGTATTCTTTTAATGATGGCTCAGTAACATTAAAAATAGATACTTAAAAATAAGCAGCAAGTCTTAAAACCCACTCACTAAGTAACAATTATGTGGCTTTAGAAGGGGGAAATTGGGAAGACAATATTCCTGCCATGACATCACTGTCAAAGCCGACTGCAAGTTAAAGATTTATTTTAATTAAAATGATGAAAACATTTGCTAAATGGGTACTATATTATTCAGAAAAATCTGTTTGGAAGCCGAGATTGAGCCTTTTCATTTTTCAGGATATTGATGTCACTGGCAAGGCCGGAGTTTAATGCCCAGCTCTAAATGCTCTCAAGAAAATGGTACTGTGCCATCTTAAACTTCTGCGCCCTAGCTACAATGGGTAGAGCATTTCAGGATTTAGACATTACAACAAAGAAGGAACAATGATAGATGTCCAAGTCGGGATGGTACGCAACACAAGATGGAGGTCTTCCTTTCCACTTGCTAACCATGGCCATAAGGGGGGTTTGCAATAATTTTGAGTTTGATCATTCTCACTATTTAAACAGGCAAGTGATGAAGCATACAAGTACAAGTTACAGGGACAGAGTTCATTTCCACCTTTAACATATAAATAAAAATACTGGCTTCTTTCTAGGGACCAATGCTGGTTCTTCCTTCACAACTTTCCATAATTAGTCTTGTAAATACTTTACAGCTAGCTGGCCCAGACTGCTGAAACCCATGCTGAGCTGGTCCAACTTCAGTGGAGTCATCATGAACCACAGTCTAAAAATGCCAATGCTGTAAGCACAAATAAGGCAAGCCTCTAGTAGGATGCCCACAATTACAGTGGTAAATAGTTCAGTATTTCTCAGTTCTGTAATGTCTCAATTGTCTGCATAGTGGAGTGGGGGAATTCATAGCCTTTCCTTAAAGATTATGGTCTTGTTGTAGAAAAGCTGAAAGAATTACTTGCAAATAATGATGAATCCTCAATCATAAGTGGTCAAACTCATGGCAGCAACATTACAGAATTTGATGTTGCTGAATTTCTTTTCAAAGGTTTCTATCAATTTGACAAGAGTAATCTTCCCAAGTAGGATTAGGCTATCTGAACATTTGCTTAATGATCACAATCGAACTTGCTTTTCAGATGACTGAGGGACTTTCTGGCTTGAAACTACCGCTAACATTTCTCTGGGAAGTTAGGTACCAGAGGATGTTTCTTTTCACCCATCAACATTCATGGCTTTAGAGCTCAAAGTGCAAGGGAATAATGACAATTTAATCTGCTTCCTAAACAAAAGACATTTGTTTGGGTGACGTGCTGGTGAAACACAGAGCTTCATACAAAGGAAAAGTGATTCATGGCAAAGGCACTGATTGTCTGGTTAATGATCTTTAAGAATGGTTCTGGGGAGAAAAAAATTATGTTTGATTTGAATGGAACAGTGGAGACCAAAAATAGAAATCAAAGTGGGAATGACATGGAGAATTAAATTGAAAGGCAACATAAAACTTAGTCACACTCACAAACTAATCAAAAGTGGCAACTTAATATGAATCTGGTCTCTCCAATGTAGAGACCGTACTGTGCGTTGTATACAACATTGGAAGATATGCAGGTGGATCACTGTCTCACCTGAAAGTGATTAGGCTCCTGAATGCTGGAAAGGAAAGTAGTTAAAGGCTAGATGTTGCACCTGCTATGTTTTTTTTTATGGGAAAAGACATGAGAATGCAAGTCCCAGAGGTAGCACTTCCTCAGCTTTCAATTCTAAAGAGAAGGGGAAGGGAAGACACTCCATCTTGGAGAAGGTAGAAATAATAACAGAATAATTCATTGAATATGGAGGCCAAGCACCCGGGCAGCAGAAGTTGAAACATAGCTAAAACGATATGCTGACCTAATGATACTGCTACATACTGCAAAAGATGCAGTGAATTCATTGAATTATAGACTGGTATGGTATGGAAACAGACGCTTCAGTCCACCATTAACCACAAAGCCTTCATCTATTCAAACCCCATTTTTCCTTCCACATTGGTCACATAGGTATAGTTGGGTGGCAAAGGCTCATTGCTGTATCTCTAAACAATTTTTTTTAAAATCCCCACCAACTTACTTCCAATGTTCCTGCAATTCACTTATTATAGCAGTCGACTAACATACAAGCATGAGGGAGGAAATTGGATCATCCAGTGAAAAGCCATTCAGCCATAAAGAGAACATACAAACTCCACACATTCAAAACCCAAAGTCAGGATTAAAATTGGGTGACTGGAGCTGTGGAAAAGTAGTGGATATTCATTTTACATTTATTCCATATTTAGTACAAATTCCCACTATTTACTGCACTAAAAATGAGAGAAATCCAACCACAGGTATACAGTGTAATTTTAAGATCCCATCTTGAGTAATTCCGATACTATTTAGCTCCTGAAGTACTTGAGGGAAAGAGTTCTACCCTCCTGTGTCTCCTCTGGTAAGAACATGAGCTGGAGACAGGGGAAAAAAATCTTTTTGATTGAAATGTACTTAAGCGTCTTTGGATTTCTTTTACCTTGCTTAGCAGATAGTTTCTATTTATAGGCAAACTATATCTGTTCAGCCCTGCTCAGGATTCTGGTAGAAGATAATAAGGAAATTGAACAGAAGACTTAAAAACAGGATTTACCCAAAATAGACAACTGAAACTTTAATTTATAGGAACAAAAACTAAATGGCAATTCACAAACATGGAAAACAAAAGTTTTCCACAATCATATTTTGAATGCAACACAAAAGCTGAAAACGTTAAAAATGACAAAGAAAATCCTGAAAATGTGCAGCACATCACCCACCCTATAAAGTGAACTGTGCATTGCGTCTGGTATATGTATATGTTTTTCATCAGAAATGGAAAAACCACTAAGCATCTTTCAACCTTTAGTAATATTGAATGGTGTACATTCAAGATTGCATAACCTCCCGTCTCCTCTCCATTCTGGTCTGACTAACACATAATCCTATTTCACCTTAAGATTTCAGTCTGTAAGTCTGTATTTCTGACATGCAAAGGAGATTGAGAAGCCGTTTTAACTTGCATTATAAAAATACTTCAATGGCAATCGTAAGATGAACAACAGTGATTAGAAAGTAGATAAAGGACTGCATAAAGAGAAGTTGAAATTTAAAATCCTCACGATGTGTTCTATTTTATAAACCAATGCAAAATTAATACCCTTGAAAATACTAAATACCTAGAGCAGTTATTATTATCAAAATTATTCTGGAATATAAGACAACCTACCAGGAGACTTTAGATTTAAACTGAAACTGTACAGAAAATGTAGCACAAGTACTGCTTTGATTTCACAAACATTAGTTTCTGACATTTTCTGGTACTCACTGTCTCCAGCAGCTGCTGGCGGTTCAGTGGTCATCTGGACAGATCCTGTAAAAAAGTTCACAATATTACATCAACTCAATGGAAAATCACTGACTATATCTCTTCCATAAATTTATAACTTGATTAAACGTAAAAACAGACTTTTAACCATTTCTCACCATTTTAAGATTTACTGATTTTGATCAGGCAAGATTAACTGAACATGACGATGAATATTTCCTTGCAATTATGTTAAAATATTATAATGCACAAGTAAGAAAGCATATAAATTTCAGGAAGTTTGGATTCCATTTCCATTCTAGGGACAAGAGTACTGAACACAAGATTCCTTTGATATCCTGGAGAAATATTTCTGTTTCAATAAAAGCCAGAGAACAGATCCCATCATAGAAGCATAGAACACTACAGCAAAGAAACAGCCCCTTTGGCCCATCCATTCCAACCACCACCACCTCTGCTAGCAGCTCGTTCTACACTAACACCACACTGCATGAAGAAGGTCACCCTAGAAACATAGAAAACCTACAGCACAATACAGGCCCTTCAGCCCACAAAGCTGTGCCGACATGTCCCTATCTTAGAAATTACAAGGGTTACTCAGAGCCCTCTATTTTTCTAAGCTCCGTGTACCTATCCAAAAGTCTCTTAAAAGACAGTACTGTATCCACCTCTACCATTGTTGCCGGCAGCCCATTCCACGCACTCACTCTCTGCATAAAAAACTTACCCCTGACATCTCCTCTGTACCTACTCCCAAGCACCTTAAACCTGTGCCCTCTTGTGGCAGCCACTTCAACCCTGGGAAAAAGCCTCTGACTATCCACACAATCAATGCCTCTCATCATCTTATACACCTCTATCAGCCTCCATCACTCCAAAGAGAAAAGGCCGAGTTCACTCAACCTGTTTTCATTAGGCATGCTCCCCAATCCAGGCAACATCCTTGTAAATCTCCACGGCACCCTTTCTATGGTTTCCACATCCTTCCTGCAGTGAGGCGGCCAGAACTGAGCACAGTACTCCAAGTGGGGCCTGACCAGGGTCCTATACAGCTGCAACATTGCCTCTCGGCTCCTAAATTCAATTCCACAATTGATGAAGGCCAATATACAGTATGCCTTCTTAACCACAGAGTCAACTTGCATAGCTGCTTTGAGCACCCTATGGCTCGGACCACAAGATCCCTCTGATCCTCCGCACTTACCATTAATACTATATTCTGCCATCATAGTTGACCTATGAAAATGAACCACTTCACACTTATCTGGGTTGACTTCCATCCGCCATTTTTCAGCCCAGTTTTGCATCCTATCAATGTCCCACTGTAACCTCTGACAGCCCTTCACACTATCCACAACACCCCCAACCTTTGTGTCATCAGCAAACTTACTACCCATCCCTCCACTTCCTCATTCAGGTCAGTTATAAAAATCACAAAGAGTAAGGGTCCCAGGACAGATCCCTGAGGCACACCACTGGTCACTGACCTCCATGTAGAATATGACCTGTCTACAACCACTCTTTGCCTTCTGTGGGCAAGCCAATTCTGAATCCACAAAGCAATGTCCCCTTGGATCCCAAGCCTCCTTACTTTCTCAATAAGCCTTGCATGGGGTACCTTATCAAATGCCTTATTGAAATCCATATACACTACAGCTCTACCTTCATCAATGTCATTTCCTCAAAAAATTCAATCAGGCTTGTAAAGCACTACTTGCCCTTGACAAAGCCATGCTGACGATTCCTAATCATATTATACCTCTCCAAATGTTCATAAATCCTGCCTGTCAGGATCTTCTCCATCAACTTACCAACCACTGAAGTAAGACTCACACCGGTCTATAATTTCCTGGGCTATCTCTACTCTCTTTCTTGAATACGAGAACATCCGCAACCCTCCAATCCTCCAGAACCTCTTCCGTCCCCATTGATGAAGCAAAGAGGCTCAGCAATCTCCTCCCTCGCCTCCCACAGTAGCCTGGGGTACATCTCATCCGGTTTCAGAGACTTATCCAACTTGATGCTTTCCAAAAGCTCCAGCACATCCTCTTTCTTAATATTTACATACTCAAGCTTTTCAGTCCGCTGCAAGTCACCACTACAATCACCAAGATCCTTTTCCATAGTGAATACTGAAGTATTCATTAAGTACCTCCGCTATTTCCTCCGGTTCCATACACACTTTCCCCACTGTCACACTTGATAGGTCCTATCCTTTCACGACTTATCCTCTTGCTCTTCACATACTTGTAGAATGCCTTGGGTTTTTCCTTAATCCTGCCCGCCAAGGCCTTCTCATGGCCCCTTCTGGCTCTCCTAATTTCCTTCTTAAGCGCCTACCTGTTAGCCTTATAATCTTCTAGATATCTAACATTACCTAGCTCTCTGAATCTTTCATAAGCATTTCACCTTTTACTCTCATCAGCCATTACCTTTAGTTCTAATCTTACCCAACCCTCAGTGCATTTATTCTATCTATACCCCTCATGATTTTGTATACCACCATCAAATCTCCCCTCGTTCTCCTGTGCCCCAGGGAATAAAGCCCTAACCTAATCAACAATTCCAATTAACTCAGGTTATCAAGTCCCACCAATATGCTTGTAAATTTTCTCATTACTCTTTCAATTTTATTGATTTTTTTTGTAGGTAGGTAATTTGGTCTCACTAACATCTTATACAACTGCAACATAACATCCCAACTCCTATACTCAACACACTGATTTATTAAGGTCAATGTGCCAAAAGTTCTCTTTATGACCCTATCTACCTGTGACACTATTTCAAAGAATAATGGATCTGTAATTCCCAAATACGTCTGGTTCTTCCGCACTCCTCAATCCCCTACTCTGGTTCATCTTCCAAAAGTGCACCACCTTACATTTGACTGCATTAAATTCCATCTGCCATTTTATCAGTTCATATTTCCAGCTGTCCGGATCTCACTGCAAGCTTTGATAGCCTTCCTCATTGTCCACTATGCTCCTAATCTTGGTGTCAGCTACAAATTTGCTGATCCAGTTTACCACATTATCAGTAATCTGGCTATAAGACATAGGTCTTGGGAGCCATTCAGCCCATCAAGTCTACTCCATCATGGCTGATCCTAGATTCCACTCAATCCCATACACGTGCCTTCTTGCCATATCCTTTGATGCCCTGATCGTTCAGGAAATGATCACCTTCCACCTCGAATATACTCACAGACTTGGCCTCCACCGCAGTCTGTGGCACAGAATTCCAGATTCACTACTCTGGCTAAATAAATCCCTCCTTACCTCTGTTCTAAAAGGTCATCCCTCAATTTTGAGGCTGTGCCCTCTAGTTCTGGATGCCCCCAGCACAGGAAACATCCTCTCCACATCCATCCCATCTAGTCCTTTCAACATTCAATAGGTTTCAATGAGACCCCCATGCGTTCTTCTAAATTCCAGTGAGTACAGGCCCAAAGCTGCCAAACACACCTCATCCCTGGAATCATTCTCATGAACCTCCTCTGGATTCTCTCCAATGACAACAAATCCTTTCTGAGAAATGGGACCCAAAACCATTGACAATACTCCCAGTGCAGCCTGAATAGTGTCTTATAAAGGCTCAGCATTATCTCCTCGCTTTTATCTTCTATTCCTCTTGAAATAAATGCCAACATTGCATTTGCCTTCTTTACCACAGACTCAACCTGTAAATTAACCTTCTAGGGGTCTTGCACAATGACTCCCAAGCCCCTCTGCACCTCTGATGTTTTAATTTTCTCCCCATTTAGATAATAGTCCACACTATTGTTCCTTTTTACAAAAATGCAGTATCATTCATTTCTCAACACTATATTCCATCTGCCACTGTTTTGTCCATTCTTCCAATTTGTCCAAGGCCTGCCACAAACACATTGCTTCCTCAGCACTACCTACCCCTCCACCTATCTTCGTATCATCTGCAAACTTTGCCACAAAGCTATCAATTCCATTATCCAAATAATTGACCAAGAATGTGAAAAGTAGTGGTCCCAATACTGACCCCTGAGGAACATCACTAGTCACCAGCAGCCAACCAGAAAAGGCCACTTTTATTCCCAGAAGCTGCCTCCTACCTGTCAGCCATTCCTCTATCCATGTCTACATCTTTCCTGAAATGCCTTAGAATTTTATCTTGTTAAGCAGCCTCATGTATGGCACCTAATGAAATGCCTTCTGAAAATCCAAGTAAATGAAATCCACTCCCTCTCTTTTGTCCACCCAGCTTGTTACTTCCTTAAAGAACTAACAGATTTGTCAGGCAAGATTTTCCCTTGCAGAAACGATACTGACTTTGACTTATTTCACCGCTAGTCTCCAAGTACCCCGAACCTCATCCTTAATAATAGACTCCCAACACTTTCCCAACCACTGAGGTTAGGCTAACTGGCCTACAATTTCCTTTCTTTTACCTTCCTCCATTCTTTAAGAATGGAGCAACATTTGCAATCTCCAGTCCTCCCAGACCATGCCAGAATCGTGTGATTCTTGAAAGATCATGACCAATGCATCAGTCATCTCTTCAGCAACCTCTCTCAGGGCTCTGGGAAGTCGTCCATCTGGTCCAGGTGACTTATCCACCTTAAGACCTTAGAGTTTGCCTAGTTTTTTTTTCCTTTGTAATAGCAATGGCACTCACTCCTGCTTCCTAACACTCACAGATCTCTGGCACACTGCTGGTGTCTTCCACTGTGAAGACAGATGAAAAGTACCCATCAAGTTCATCTACCATTTCTTTGTCCCCCATTACTACCTCACCAGCATCATTTTCCTGTGATCCAATATCAACTTCACCTCCCTTTTACTTTTTATATAACTGAAAAAACTTTTGGTATCTTGCTTTATATTATTGGCTAGTCTGCCCTCATATTTCATCTTTTACCTTCTAATAGCTTTTTTTAAATTGCCTGAAACATCATAAATTAATCTGATAAGGAATGAGTGAGGGATTTTGGAACACAGGCAGCTTCAGTGATCAAGAATGGTTGATATGGAAGACCCCACTTTGGTCATGTGGAGATCACATCAGGACCCACGCGGAATGCCTGGCTAACGTGAATTCTTTTTCCCAGGTATTACCTTTTCCCTTCTTTAGCTGTTGAGTTACACTAGTGGAGTTACATATTCAGTTGTGTAATGCACGTGCTTGTGAACTGAGCCAATAAATGTACCTGCCAGTAAATAGAGCCTTTCTGCACCTAACTGATCATTATTGTTGACAGTAATCCTTGTAACAAGGCCTTCAAAAGCAAAATGCTGGGAGTACAGAATTTGTATGTTCTTGGCAAAGTAAAATGCAGGAATAACAGTTTTAGAGATCCTTCATTTTGAGAGATATTGAGGCCCTGGTTAAGAAGGTGGCAACGATGCAAAGCAGGTTGGGGCAGATAAGGTACTTGAGGACTACAAGACTTCCAACAGAACACTCAAGGAGGAAATCATGAGGGCTAAAAAGCATGAGGTTGCTCTAGCAACAAGGTGAAGGAAAATCCTTGGGCCTTCTACAGATATTTAAGTGCAAAAGGATAGGGAGACAACTGATCCTCTGGAAGATCAAAGCAGTAATTAGTGGAGCCAAAAGACATAGCAGAGATTTTAAATTGGTTTTTTGCATCTGTATTTACTCAGGAGTTAAACACAGAGTCTATATAATTGAGGCAAAACAGCAGTAACGTTATGGTCTCTATACAGATGACAGAGAAGAGAGGATTTGCTGTCCTGTGAAAAATTAGGGTGGATAAATCCCTGGGCTTGATAAGATGTTCCCTGTGGGAGGCTAGTGCAGAATTTGCAGGGGTCCTCACAAAGATAAACAAAACACCCTTATACACTTGTGATGCGTTGGAGGATTGAAGGATTGCTAATGTTGTTCTATTGTTTTAAAAATGTTCTAAGAGTAAGCCAGGAAATTATTGACTAATGAGCCCAACATCAGTAGAGGGAAAGATGTTGCAAGATATTCTAAGGGACCATAAAAATAAGTATTTGGTTTGACATGGACTGATTAGGGATAATCAACAAAGCTTTGTGCATGGCAGGTCATGTCTAACCAATCTTACAAGTTTGAGAGAGTTACCAGGAAAGTTCAAGCCAAGGCTTGATGTTATCTTTGTGGACATTAGAAGGCCTTAGACAAGGTCCCACATGGAAAGTTGGTCAAGAAGGTTTAGTTGCTTGGCATTCAGGATGACATACAAATTGGATTAACACTGGAGTCCTATCCGCCAATTGGTCCGTCATGTGAAATCACGATGTCATGGGCTTTCGGATCACATACACTCAGCATGATGCTGGCATTTTTTTTCAAGTTGAAACATTCAATGTAAATATTTCAGGACTACTGTGAATCACAGTATTGCTCAGCTTTTCCAATTATTCTCATTGTTCCAATGCGAGTATGTATTCTAAAAGAGTTAGTGTCACAGATTTAATCTTTGTCCAGTGCAGCCAAATAGGTCTATTTGACTTGTAGTCACCCAGAAACAATGAATAAGTTCACATGCACAGAATTTGTAGGCCAAACATTAAGTGATAGATGGACAAGCCTGCAAAAATCGAACAATCCTGATATCGACAAACAAGGGACCCAGCACTGATCCCCACAGCACACCACTAATTACAGGCCTCCAATCAGAGAGATAACCATCTACTACCATTATCTGGCTTCACCTGCTAAGCCAATGTAGAGTCCAATTTACTACCTCATCTTGAATGCCAAGTGACTGAACGTTCCTAGTGCCAGCCTCCTATGTGGGACTTTGACTACATGGACCTTAGCAAAGCCTTTGACAACATCCAATTCATCAAGTTTCCTGATAACCTTTAAGAAAAATCTATAAGATTGGTTAGACATAACCTAAGTAAAAAGCCATGGTGACCATCCTTAATTAGGTGCTGTCTATCAAAATACTTGTATATCCTATCCCTTAAAATACCTTCCAATAATTTGCACATTACTGACGTCAGGCTTACTGGTCTACAATATCAAGTTTACGCTTAGAGTCTTTCCTGAACAGAATAACATTAGCTATCCTCCAATCCACCAGCACCTCACCCATTGCTAAGGATGTTTTAAATAACTCTGCCAAGGCCCCTCTAATTTCTACACTAACCTCCCACAAAGTCTGAGCGGACACCTTGTTAGGCCCTGGGAACTTACCCACTCATTGGTCTCTAGACAGCAAGCACCTCCTCTTCTGTAATCCGATGTGATCCATGACCTCACTATTTTTTTTGCCTCAGATCTATAAATTGTATCTGTTTCCCAAAGGCTAGAGATGCAAAAAAAATCTTTGTGCTCTAAGCACAGATGACCATGATGGTCTTCAAGTAGAATTTTGTCCTTTGCTATCCTTTTGCTCTTTTTATATCTGTAGAAGGCCTTGGAATTCTCCTTCACCTTGTCTGTCAGAGCAACCTCATTGCTTCTTTTAACCCTCCAGATTTTCCTCTTAAGTCACTAATCTTTCAATTTCATTAGCTGTTTGGGAAATCAATTTGTACACAAAGAATGGCTATGGTACTTGTCTGCAACAATGATTGCATTCCAATATCAATAATTGATTAACAAGCTTTTTGTGATTCCCTGAGGACATAAAAGCAATATTAAATTACTACAGAGGAGACACAAGAAACTGCAGATGCTGGAATCTGCAAAAATCAGCAATCTACTGGAGCAGTATTTGTGTGGGGAAAGGAATCGTCTAATCAGTCCTCAATTCTATACCCATCATTTCCCTCAATCTATTCTGTACATTCATATAATATCATTCTTGGTTCAAAGCTACTTTGAACTTTATATTCATATAATATCAATTTTAGAATTGTGCCCTATAGGTAACTTAGGCTCTTCTCATTCTTCCCAACAAACTATAATTCACATTTCACAGTACTGAATTTCAGCTGTCCCTTGCCCTCCCATTCCATCTGCCCATTTTGAAATCTATTAGTAATGTCAAAAATAAACAATGCCTCCAGGCTTTGTCATCTGCAAATTTCACAACCGTGCCTACACAGAGCCCAAATCACTAAAAGCCAACATAAAGCACAGCAGTTCTAATGCCAACTCAAGGAGAATGTAACACACAATTCTCTCAAGTCTCAAAAATAACCTCTCTCTGCTTCTTGTTTCATAGGCATTTTTCCATCCATGATGCCAGAGTCCTTTACATTCAATGGCCTTCATTCTTCATGACAAGCCTATTATTTCTAAGTTAGTTAGGCATGATTTGCCTTTTTACAAATCCATTCTGGCTTTCTCCAATTAATTCACATTTGTCCAAATGACAGTTAATTCTGTCATTATTGCTTCTAGAACTGTCACCAACAGAGGTTAAATCGACTCATCAGTAATCATTTTAAAGTTCAAAGTAGATTTTTTAATCAAAGTACAAATATCACCATAAACAATGCTGAGATTCATTTTGTTGTGGCAAATAAACAGTTCAATTCCCTCTAAATCCACATGTGTTTGGAAAAATCATAGCCTGATACAACTTAGAGGCTATACAACACAGCCTCTACAAACTTCCTCCCTAACGGTCTTCAGTTTAAGTGTAGGTAACCTCTCTAGTACCTTCTCTGGGTACAGAATATTACTGGCATCTTCCTTTTTTTGAGACTTGGTCAGCATCTCATCACTCTTCACCCAGGAAGAACAGTACTCATTTGTACTTCAGCTACCCTCTCTGCCTCCTTAAGAAAATTACTGATTTAGTTTCTCGTCTTCTAACATCCTTTTCCCAATTGGATTCCCTTTTATGCTTACTGTTCTCTTACTTCCTGTACATCAACCAGTGGGATATTCCAGAGTGGGGGTCTAAGGCTTCTGCATTTCAATTGAACCTGCAGGGCGGCCCACTTTCCATACTTCTGATTTTTTTTTAGAAAAAAGGGGAACTACATTCACAACCCGAGTCTGTGGACCAGACTGTCGATTTTGAGGATTATGAGATTTTTCCAACCATCTTAAAACTACGTTGCTCACTGCAGTACCCATGGCTGTGACTGGATTTCAGCTGAAGTAGTCCTAAGCAGGAATACGGTGGATACCAGTTAATTGGACCATTAGTTAATTGGGACAACTCTTACAGAACAAATATTAATCAAGAAAATAACCGGGACTCCTTTTATTTAGGACACCGTGCCACTTAATTAGGACAAGAGGATTTTGCCAAACAGTTTCTAGCTAACCATCAGTCACGTACACGTAAAAACAAGCTGGAGGAACTCAGCAGATTAGGCAGCATCCGTGGAAACAAGCAGTCAACGTTTCAGGCCAAGACCCTTCGTCAGGACTTCGTTGAGTCCTGACGAAGGGTCTCGGCCTGAAACGCTGACTGCTCATCTCCACGGATGCTGCCTGACCTGCTGAGTTCCTCCAGTTTGTTTGTACGTGTTGCTTTGACCACAACATCTGCAGTGTACTTTGAGTTATTAGTCACGTACATTTGTATGGAAATTGGACACTACATAGTACATAGAGCAAACAGTTTTTAAATAGCATTAGTTGTAAGTCCATAGCGGGGGTATTCTCTTCTGCCACCTGCGTGGGATGACGAGTCTATCGGGACCCTGAGGACTTGTGGAAACTGTGTGGTGGTTCCTTTCAAACTTATAGTCTTTTAAGATCTTTGGACTATTTTTACTGTGCCCATGGTCTGTTTTTTTAAAAATCAATTATGGTGTTGTATGCACTGTTGTAACTATATGTTAACTATAACTATATTTAACTATGTGATTTTGTGTAGGTCTTGGAACTTTAGTTTTTGGTTTGTTGGGTGGTAGAGTTGGTCTCCTGACTTGGTGTGTCTGGGTAGTCTTGTTTTGTCTGGTGGGTTTGGAGCTCCTTTCCGAAAAACGCGCTAAGATGGTAGCACAATATTAATACGCAGCAGCCTCTCTGGACTCTGGATTTGGGGGATTACCAAACGTTATGTGGATTTTCTGGTGTAGTCTGTTTTGTCATGTGCTTTTGTGATATCATTCTGAGGAACGTTGTCTCATTTCTTTTTAAACTGCATTGCATTTGTGGTTTCTAAATAACAATAAACTGAAACTGAACTGAAGTGCTTTCAAGAAGCATGATTTTTGACACTGATAATTGATGAGAAATAAGCAGCAAGTCAATTCCAAACTTTTCTACTCACTAATAATTTCAAACATTCAGGCTTCAAGATGCCAGGAACGGCTAGGAGTGAAAATGAAACTGTTTAATGACTTCAAGTTAGGAACTATGAATAATTTGAAGGTATCAACAATAATCTTGAATGTTACAATGAAAATAAATATTTGGAGGATGCAATCGTCAAAAGCATTATATGAAGGCAGTTCATTACCTGCACTTGGTACAGTACAGAAGTGCTGATTATGTTCATTTACAGTCAACCAAAGGATATGGCAGCATACACAGAATGAATTCCTCCATCAATAACTATTAGGAACTAATACAGTTTTTAGTACTGTAATAGTATTAGTTGTGTTCTAATTTGATCTGTATTTTACTTAAATACATAATTTGTCACAGTTAAATGGTAATTTGTCATTTTTATACCCTTTTAACTATTTCCATCAAACTTTGACTAATTGGGGCAGCAACTTAATCAGGCCAAAATGTATTGGCTCCAATATGCCCCAATTAACCAGAATCCACTGTATTTTATGATTCCCAAAGCATTGCCACTTATCAGCGCCATCTTACTAGGTGATTTTTTGCATTACTTAATTTTTTAAATATATATTTCTTATTACAATTCAAATACTTAAATTATGTATTGCAATGTACTGCCACTGCAAAACAATAAATTTCACAACCTATGCCAGTGATAATAAACTGGATTCTGATTCCACTTTCTATTTTTGCTACCACTCTGAACTAGTTGTCATCACAACCTTCTACCTTCCGTTAGATTTCTGCAAAATATATATGACTTCAGTTCTTATCTACACAATCTAAATACCGTGCAGTATGTGCACACATTTCAGACTTAAGACTTTTAATTCAACTACTTAATTATGAATAATCCAATTTAAATTGGTCAAAACTCTTGATTAAAAAAAAAGCTACATGCAGATCTGAAAATTAAACACTGGTGAGGGATTGAAATTAGCTGCTGAATCACTTCTTTGCTGCACGTTTTTCTGCATCTCCAGCAAAAATTTTAAGTTGATCTATATGATAGCCAGAGAGGTACAGATCTTACATTGTAGTACAGATAAGAAAGATCATTTTCATTTAAAAAGCAGAGCACATAACTTGCAGCAGGAAACAGAGACAGGAACTTTGGTATATATTCCAAATGCTTAGATGAAAGAAATCTCAATTGATTGTTTGCCTGCTGTGTGCATACATCTACTGATGCTTCTGGACACATCATCAGTTATGTTCCTGGAATCATCGGGTGTTTCGGGTCTTTCAACATCATACACCCTTCTCCAGGTGACCCAGCCCCCAGCTTGTGTCCAGATGGCTAGCTACACATGACTCCATGACCCCCTCTCTTGAGCCACAGCCACCTTGAGGCCCTCTCTGCCGCATCGGTGGTACTGCGGATGGCTCTCCTCTTCCTCTCTCCCTCGATGCCCAAACTGCTGTAGGCTCTGGCTAAGGAACAGGCTGTGAATCCCCTACAACCAACTTCCACTGGGAGACACCTCGCTCTCCATCCAGCCTGCTAGTCACTGACCAGTTCTGCATACTTAGATAGCTTCCTTTCAAAGGCCTCTTCCAAGTGATCTTCCCATGGGACTGTCAGCTCCAGCATCACCACCTGCTTTGTAGACTCAGACACAAGGACAATGTCTGGTCGCAGGGTGGTGGCTGCGATATGGTCGGGGAACCTCAGCTGCCTTTCGAGGTCCACCAACAGTTGCCAGTCTCTTGCAGAGGTCAGGATACCTGCTGATGTTCCTGATATTTGATGCACAATGTGCCAAATTGCAGAGGAACAAGATCTGATTATTACTTTATGCATCCCAATTAGATCCCCCAAAAAATGTTTAAACTATATATTTAGCAAAACAATTTAAGTCATTGTTACTTGGACAAAGGAGCAGAAACTGAGGTAAAATCTGGTGGGGTAGAAGGGAGTGCAAAGCTTTTTTTTGGGGGGGGGAGAATTTAGAGCATATAAAAGGCTAGACATGGGATTTTGAAAGTAAGACTGTATAGGCAACATTTATCCTCAAAAGAAATTTCAGGAGAGGGATGTTGCTTCTCAGGAGAAATGTGAAGAACAGTGATCATAGACGAGACTTATGAGTCAAGTGGGTTCCCACTTTCACTGTCAGAGAAAGTAGGTGCAGGCAACAGTAAAGTTATATACTAGAGCAAGTAATTTCAACAGCTAATCAGTGCACACATTTGGTAAGCAACAGGCTGTCTATAACTGAAGCAGGAGAGTAGGAAAGTAGGAAACTAGAGGAATTCTGCACAATTCGGTTAGGTATTTTGGGATAGTAAGGGTGAGCAGATCTATGGGAAGGTGAGAAATAAAAGGGAGGAAATGTCTTTAGTAAAGAAAAACAGATAAACCACTTCAGGGAAATCTAAAATACTATCAGCAAGTAATGTGTAGTTACCAAGACTGGGAACAGAATAACCTCAACAGTATAATTTAAAGAAATATTTATATTCTTGCCAGTCTCAGTTTTGGCTACATCCACATGAAAGCTAAAATTCTCCGTTTAGTTTTGACTTAGTAGAACTAAATGGAACATCTCAGTTATTGTAGCTTTAGTTTAGACTCAACACACACTATCCTGCCATAAACCACAATGAATCATCATGCACACTTTTATAGCTATAAGAGAGGAATATCCTGCTCCAGGAAACCAAATAACCCAACTCCGCGCCCATTTCCCTTCAGCCACCCAAATTCCGTTGTTTAACTTGGTTTAGAGAGGAGCAGTAGGAAAGACTATTATCTTAGTACAAGAAAATACGCAATGCAAATTTTAAAGAGTTGGTGCAGGTTACTCAATTGAAATCTAGAAGTTTGAGAACATGCAGACCACAGACACGTCAAAAGCAGAGGTGCAGTCCCTCCCCCATTACCACCGATGTAATATTAGCAAAAGTTTAATCATTTTTAAAATCTCAAAGGACATCTGAGTAAACAATTCTAAACTCTGCACATGTGTTTCACAAGGTACTGTGAATTCCATTATCAAAAAAAAAGCTAAATTTACAAAAACAGAAGGCCTGCTATCAGATTGCTTAGTTTACTTTCAGTAGAATAACTAAATTCTCACTTACACACTAGTCTCTGATAGAAGATGCTGAATTTTTCAGATAACGAGATAACAAAATGACAGTGCACTGGAAGTCCAAACTTTTGATTTCATAAGTTCCAAGAATGTGCAAACTGGATAGAGTTATCCAGGTTTAAAAGGCTCAAATGCCAGAGCTCATAGGCTAAAAGTACAAGTAAGCCAATCCAGCTGCATGATAGGATCCATCTTTGCTTCATTGATCAACTTAGCCTGAACTGTCACCTCAGGCTCAGTTACTATACATGCTTACAATTAAGTCCTGTCAAAGATTCAGTTACCATATATTACCTATTACGGCATTGCTATCAAAGTTGTTGTCTTTGTGATGAGATACTCCCAATTCAGCTAATATATTACAGCATTTTTTCAACCTCAGAATTCAAAACTTAATCTATTAGGAATTAAATGCAAATTTTATCTACCTCACAATTGCTATAGGTTAATTCATTAGCCACAAAGTGTTTTAAAGCATCTTGTGGATGTGAGTGCTTACATAAATGCACCTTTGTTCCTTCTCTTATGATACAAATCAAAGTGAGTTCTGCCCAGACGTTACTTTCAAATTAGATTTGCTGCAGTTTAATCAATAGAAATATGGAAGTTCAAAAACATGCAGACAACACACATAAAAATCAGAGATGCAGCCTCACCTCAAATCAGTACAGATCCTCTACTGATGCACTATTTAGTAGAAGTTTAATCTTTTAAAAAAAAATCAAAGAGAGCATCAAAACAATTATAAATTCTGCATTCACTAAGTAGAATAAATTCTGTTCATTGGGTGAGTAGCAAAGAAAACTATGGTTACAGAAACAGGAAGCCTTCCCTCAGATTATATATCATACTTGAAGTAGAATAATTAAATTCTCACTTCTGCACAAGACTTTGATGGTAGAACTCAAAAGTGTTTTCATATGGATAAATATTATGATGTTTCAAAGCAAATGATAGTCAAAGAAATATTTTGAAGTGTAGGGACCATTTAAATGGACAGCATATGGCAGTCAAAGTTCACAGCAAGCTGCTTTAAAAACATAACCTGTAGCAGCTGCAGCAAAGGTCAAACAGCCCTACAAGCCAATTCAACTATTCAATAAGAACATAGTTGATTCAATTATTGACCTCAATTCCATTTTCCTGCAAATCATTAAAGCCCTTGAATCTCTTGCAGTTCTAAAATGTACCTCAAACATGAACATACTTAATGACTCAGCATTTTCAACTCTCAAGCGTTGTTCTGAGAAAGAATTGTCTTCATTTCATCTTAAGCAATATTCTGAGATAATACCCATGAATTTAAGGGGAAGCATCTTCTCACCACGCAATACAAAGAGATGAGTGATCCCACAGCTAAAGGATCTGTTGAAACCTCTATAGCCCAGACATATTTATCACAAACGGTGAACAATTAAACAATTATCCAGAGAAAGAACATTCCCAAAACACCAGTGCACAGCATGAGTGTTACAGACAACAATAAGACATTCATATGATGTTCAGCTAAAGTGCAAATCATCACTGCTTCCTCCCAAGATCCAAGGCTGAGTGTCCTTTAGACCAATTTATTTGTTTTTCACTTATCTGGGATGTCCCCATGACCAGGACAGGAACAAATTGATTGTAAACAGTCAACCAAAATTAGACTAAGTCCACTTTTGTTCTGCAAAAATGGGTAGTACCTACCCTGCTAAGAGCAAAGAACTGAAAGTGAACTTATCAAGAAAGAGGCAGTCGGTTCCTGGTGGAGGGGGCATACCAAAAAACTCAAAGACTCTGTACTTATAATCACACTCAACTCTACTGAGTATTGGGTCCACCTTGTTACTATGCCTGATCATTAAGAGGGCAAATGAAAAAGCTACAAGGTTTTAAGGATAGGTGGTATTACTACTAATATTTAAAAACTTAAAAGAAACTTTAGGCACAAACGTATATCCTCATCTTCCATACCTAGGGACATCCAGGATGTGTTAGGCAGCCTCAGATCTGCTGTCATTGTGATTATCTTCAAGAAAGAACCAATTCTATTGCGAAAACCAGAGTCGTGTCCTTGGAAAAATTCCCACCTCTGGGAAAAACCACCTCAAGGGTTCTTTTTCACTGCTTCTTCCCTGTTTCAGTATGGATTCTGTCACTACAGATATAAGAAGTCCCCTGGACCAGATAGACTACACCCAAAGGTTCTAAACAAGATAACTGAAGATTGTGGAAGCATTAGCAATGATCTTTCAAGAATCACTAGATCCTAGAATGGTTCTGGAGGATAGGAAAATTGCATATGTCAACCCACTCTAAGAAGGGAGGATGGCAGAAGAAAGGAAATTATAGGCCAGTTAGTTGGACTTCAACAATTGGGAAGATGTTAGAGTTCATTATTAAGGATGAGGTTTCGGTGTACTTGGAGGCACATGATAAAATAGGCTGTTAGCATAGTTTCCTTAAGGGCAAACCTTGCCTGATAAATCTGTTGGAATTCTTTGAGGATACACAAAGAAGAGTCAGTGGATATTGTTTGTTTGGATTTTCAGAAGGCTTTTGACAAAATGCCGTACATGAGGCTGCTAAACAAGATAAGAGCCCATGGTATTATAGGAAAGATACTAGCATGGATAGAAAATTGGCTGACTGGCAAGAGGCAAAGAGTAGGAACAAAGGGGGCCTTTTCTGGGTGACTCACAGTGATTAATGATGATCCGCAGGGGTCAGTGTTGGGACCACTTCTTTTCATGTTATATGTCAATGATTTAGATGAACAACACAAAAATAGGTGGCGGGGCAGTGAGCGTTGAGGAAGTAGGGAGTCTGCAGAAAGACTCAGATTAGGAAAATGGACAAAGAAGTGGTAGATGGAATACAATCTAGGAAAGAGTATAGTCATGCTCTTTGGTAGAAAGAATAAAGGCATGGACTATATTCTAAACAGAGAAAAAAAAATCAAATATCAGAGTTGCAAAGTGACTTGGGAGTCCTTTTGCAGGATTCGCTAAAGATCAGCTTACAGTCATAAGGAAGGCAAATGAAACAATAGCTTTCAATACAAGAGGACTAGGATATATGAGCAAGGATGTAATATTGAGGCTCTATAAGGCTTTGGTCAAACTGCACTTGGGAGTATTGTGAGCAGTTTTTGGTCCAAGAGATGGGCTGACATTGGAGAAGGTCTAGAGGAAGTTCATGAGAATGCTTACAGGAATGAAAGGGTTAACTTATAAGGAGCATTTGATGGCTTTGGGCCTGTACTCACTGCCATTTAGAAGAATATGGGGGGGGGGGGGGGGAAGAAATCTCATTGAAACTTATCAAATACTGAAAAGCCTAGATATGTGGAGAGGATATTTCCTACAGTGGGTGATTCAAGGACCAGAGGACACAACCTCAGAATAGAGGGACATCAATTCAGATCAGAGATGAGGAGGAATTTCTTTCACCAGAGGGTAGTGAATCTGTGGAATTCATTGCCACAGACAGCTGTGAAGATCAAATTATCGGGTATATTTAAAGCAGAGGATAAAAAGTTCTTTATTAGTCAGGGCAGCAATGGTTACGGGAGAAGGCAGGAGAATGGGGTTGACACAGTTGATGAATCAGCCATTATGAAATGGCAGAGCAAACTGGATGAACCAAATAGTCTAATTCTGCTCCTATATCTTATGATTAAATCTTTACAGCCCTGAGAATGTTCACCAGGCATAGACAACAGATTGGCGATTATAGGGATCAATCCAAAAAAATAGCCCTCAATCGTCAGTTCCACAAGAAATGCTGGGAGAAAAATCAACCACCATTTATGCCCCTTTTATAAGCTCACAAAAGCCTTCGACTCTATTAAGTGAGATGAATACTAAGCACCCTCCTCAAATTTGATTACACACAGAAATTCATCTCCATTTTTTAAAAAACTTTTTTTATTGTTTTCAAGTAATTACAGAATAAAAGTGTATGAAAAAGAAAATGTATATTACCCATCCCCCCTCCCCCCTAACATCCCTATAGAAAAAAAAAAGAAAGAAAAAAAAAAGAAAGAAAGAATGCCTGGATATTGGAAGATCCCCACATGCTCCATGGAGTTCGTAATAACTTTAGTATATATATTTATTTCTTTCCCCAAGTAACCAATTATTTCATCTTTGGAGCACCTATATATTTAATCCTATCTTTTGTAAATAAGGGCGCCAAATTTTCAAAAATGTTTCATATTTATCTCTTAAATTATAAGTAATTTTTTCAAATGGAATACAGCCATAAATTTCTTTCTTCCAACGATCTATACTTAAATATGTATCCGATTTCCAAGTAACTGCAATAGCCTTTTTGGCTACTGCCAATGCAATTTTTATAAATTCTTAAGCCTGGTACATAATGGCTTGCAAGCCACGATCTTAATGAACAGGTCTACAAAAGAGCTAATCTCACTGCAAGACTGATGTCAACCAAAGATTAACAGGCAGCAGCAAGGTAAACATAGGACACATTTCATGAAAAAGGAGAACTGTCCGACTGTCTTGACAGAATCCCGGGTATACGATTCACTCGAAATGGATAAAGAGGATAGGGGATAACATCAGAAACCCAGAGTCCATTTACTAAAAGCACACAAATGCAATGCAAGGGATAGAACTAGTACATTACTCACCCAATCTATCAAGCACTTACTGCTTCACATGTGACATAATTTGCCGGTTCCACAATGACCTCATCAACCACCCTGGAACCCACATACTGGAATGGAAGTTATAACCAATCCTGCCAAAAGAGGCTGCCAAAGGTAAACTAACATAAATATTTGGATAACTTCCAAAAGTGTGAGTGTTCTGATCTCCCCACCATAAAAGGGTGCCATGGAAGAGTTGCAAAGGAGAGGACCTGGCTTAAAAAAAACATATCCTTCCCCATAAAAACTTTGTAAAGCATCACTTAGAAGATGCTGTAAAGATGCGGAAGAAAGTCTTGTGGTCAGATGAGACTAAAGTGGAACTTTTTTGGCCCCAACACTAAGCAGTACCTGTGGCATAAATCTAATACTACATAGCAGCCAGGTAACACCATCCCTACAGTAAAGTATGGTGGAGGTAGCATCGTGTTATGGGGATGCTACAGCAGCAGGGCCTAGAAATCTGGTCAGGATTGATGGAAATATGAACACTACTATACAAACGAGAGATCCCTGGATAAAAACCTGCTAGCCTCTGTCAGAAAGCTTAATCTGGGGAGGAAGTTCATCTTTCAGTCGGAAAACAACCCAAAGCACATGGCCAGAGCAACTACGGAGGCCTTCAAATGAAGAAAATTGACATCCTTGAGTGTCCAGTCAAGAGTCCTGAACTTAACCCAATAGAACATCTATGACAAGACCTCAAGATTGCTGTCCACTGCCACTCCCCAACTAACCTGGCACAACTTGAGCAATTCTGCAAGGAGGATTGGGTAAATCTTGCTTCATCACATTGTGAAAAGCTAATACTTATCCAAAAATACTACTGGCTGTAATGGCTACGAGAAGTCATTCAACTAAGTACTGAGCAAAGGGGGATGAATACTTTTGAACTACTGACATTTCAGTTTTTGAATTTTTAGTTTTACATGCTTTCTACTTTTTCCTGTTTTTGGGCTCTACTGTGAAGTTAGGAGTATGTGATTCATAAATAAAATTTTCAGTTAAATAATAAAACTCTCTGGTTGTAAAACTCATTTATGTAAACAGAGGGTTGAGGGCTGAATACTTCTTCAAGGCACTGGACATCAATTGTACTACAGCAAATGGAAAGTGATACATCCAATTGCAGATCCTTGGAAGAATAATTATTGTGAAAGCTTCAAACATACCCTTTGAGGGACAATTTATATTCATTGAATTCTGAGCAAAATCTCAGTGATCATCAGTATTAACAGGTAAACCACACATCTTTTGAAATAAATGCAAATATCAGGAAGCTGTTATACAAGAAGGCATTCGTCTCGAGAAATATCGACAAATATTGACAAATATTTCACTCAGAATTCACATTACAGAAAGGTTCTAGTGTAAAAAGGTCATTTTGAATCCAAACTAGCTCAGTTGTCGAAGTATAACACAGTGATGCAGGGATCAGCTTATAAACACTATATAAACATTATGAAGTTTATATATGAGTTCCACAACCTTGCCCTCTCCCCACAAGTCTGCAAATTCTTTCCTTTCAGATACCTATATAAGCTTCCTTCTGAATGCTACATACGAATTTACCTCCATTGCTAGCCAGTGGTATATTCCAGATCTAACTACTTGCTGTGTAAAACAAGTTTTTAAATCATGTCATTTCTGCATCATTAGCCAAAAAGTCTCATCCTATGTCCCCTAGTTTTTGACTTCTTATCAAAGGGACAGTTTCTCTCTATATAATGGATAAAAGGAGATTCCAGTTAATTGGGCCATTAGTTAATCGGGGCAACCACTTATCTGGGATAAAACTTGAACAAAAAATAAATTGAAAATGTAGACAGGATTCACTTTGTTTGAGACACTCTGCTGCTTAATTGGGGCAGGAGACTGTTGCTGATTAGTTTCTGACTAGCGTCAGATGTATGCACATATGTGGCTATTGGACACTAATTAGTGCAAATAGTTTTTAAAACAGCATCAGTTATTTTTGTTACTGAAATATAGCAAGAAATATGCAGCAAGACAATTAAGAATTATTTTGCTTACTGTGGTTTCAAGCATTGAGGCTTGGAGATGCCAGAAATGTCCGGGAGTGAAAACGAAATGACTTCACCACATCAGGAATGAAAGCCTGGGATAGGGACATATCTGAATTGGGACAAGACTTAGACTGGGATGTGATTTAGGATAATGCTGCCGGTGCTTTGAAAAACCCAAATCATCAGTACGTACACTTGAAATTTTGTCAGAGCATTTCTAACACCAAGAATTAGACATCAAATGGGACTAGTTCCTGACCCATATTGCTCATTTTGCCCCCACGGAACCGTTGGCTCTTTTATACATGTTGTATGGGAACGCCCAGGGTTTTTGGTTTGTGCAGGAAGGTTATCAGTACTCTTACAGAACTAACAGGGGTACAATTACCAATGGACCCCGCTGTACATCTTCCAAATGATGATTCCCACCTTTCCCTTACGGAAAAAACACGCAAAATCTGGCTGGCAGGCCTGACTGCAGCTAAGAAGGTTGTAGTCCAGCGTTGGAAACCTCCCCATGATATTTCAAGTACTAAATGGCTTCGGAGCTTTTTGGACATTTCTTACTTGGAATTATCAGCAAGAGTAAATGATGCACGACCAAACACAATCTTAATGTGGACAAATTTGATACCCAACTTAAAAGATCTTCTCTTAAAATAAGAATGCTCTGAGTGTGTATGCACTACTATTCAGTTGGTTGGTGGAGGGGAGGGGGAGAGGGGGGTGGGGATGAGGGTTGTGGGGGTGGCTGGGTTAAACAGTCAAAATGTAATTGGCAACTGGCTGTATTGAATGTAAGTTGTTGGTGTTGCAATAAAAATTGATGATAAAAAATGAAATGACTTCACCACTTTTACAAGTTAGGAACTATGAAGAACTTAAAGCTATAATCATCCTGAATGTTACGATGACAATTGAAGATTTGAAGTATGCCATCGTCAATAGTATTGTATGAAAGCAGTCTATTATCTGCATTAGTTGTCTGTGCAGATATTGTTCATTTAGAGTCAAAGGAATGTGACAGATGAACTCCATCAATAACTATTAGGAATTAACACAGTTTTATAGTACAGTAGTAGTATTGAGTTTTCTAATTTGTTCCATATTGCATTTCAATACACAATTTGTTAGTCAGTTAAATGGTATTTTTTTCTTTTTTTAAAAAATGTTTTTAATTACTTCCATGAAACTTTGGCTAATTGTGGCAGCCACTTAACTGAGCCAAACTGTACTGGTTCTCAATGTGTCCCTATTAACTACAATCAACTGTATATCCTTCATCATTTTATGTAATGAAACTAGATCTCCTCACAACCTTTTCTGTCCTAGGGCACCAAACCGGACCTTTCCCACTCTTTCCAGTTACTTCCCTCATCACGGGAATGACTGGTAAATCATATCTGCACTTTAAACGTCTTTCCTAATGTATGACATTCAGGACTGCTAGTTGTTAACCTACTTTATCATGATTCTCCTGCATATATATTCTTTCCCTCGTTAAAAAAATCAGAATTTTGCATAAATTGTTATCCACTTTATCAACCTGTTACACACTTTCAGCAAACTATGTACACATTCTCTCAAATCCATCAATATGCATACCATACCATAATTGTGCCCTTTGGTTCACATGGCATCTTAACATTCTCTCCTACTAAAATGTAACATTTCCGGACTTCTCTGCATCAAATTTAATATGCCATGATCTTCACTTTCAATCTATCTGTCTACCCATATCTCATTGAACCTCATCATAATTTACCATGCTTACATTTTTGCATCACTTGAAAGTTTAAAAATTATGCCCTAAAACCCTTACAAATTACTAATAATCATTAAGAAAAGCGATTCCGGTACCATCTCCCAGTGAAATCTACTTCACACACCTTCCGATCTGAAAAACCAACTTAGCCCACTTTCTATCCTACTACAGCCCCTTTCATTGCACAGCCTTCAATATTAAAGCTTATTATTAGGAATCTTATTGAATCCCTTTGGGAAATCCATATATACTGCCTATAAAAAGCATTCACCTCCCTCGGTAATTTTCATGTAATATTGTTTTAAAACATTGAATCACAGTGGACTTAATTTGGCATTTTTTACACTGAACAATAGAAAAACACTTTCATGTCAAAGTGAAAACACATCTCTACAAAGTGATCTAAATTAATTACAAATATAAAAAACGATTGATTGCAGAAGTATTCACCCCCTACAAGTCAGTATTTAGCAGATGCACCTTTGGCAGCAATTACAGCCTTGAGTCTGTGTGGATAGGTCTCTATCAGATTTGCACATCAGGACACTGCAATTTTTACCCATTCTTTACAAAACTGCCCAAGCTCCGTCAGATTGCATGGGGATCGTGAGTGAACAGCCCTTTTCAAGTCCAGCCACAAATTTTCAATTGGATTGAGGTCTGAACTTTGACTTGGCCACTCCAGTACATTAACTTTGTTGTTTTCAAGTCATTCCTGTGGAGCTTTGGCTTTATGCTTGGGGTCATTGTCTTGCTGGAAAACAAATCCTCTCCCAAATTGCAGTTCTCTTGCAGACTGCATCAGGTTTTCTTCCAGGATTTCCCTGTATTTTGCTGCATTCATTTTGCCCTCTACCTTTACAAGCCTTCCAGTAGGGATGGTGTGTTTTTTGGTGATGTGCAGTGTTTAGTCCGAGGGCCAAAAAGCTCATTATACCACAGTCTCCCACATGCCTCTGGCAAACTCTAGCCAAGATTTCATTTCAGTTTTTCTCCCCCCCCAACTGTGGCTTTCACTTTGCCAGCCTCCCATAAAGTTCCAATGGGTGAAACACCCAGGCAACTGTAGTTGTTTGCACTTTCTCCCATCCCAGCCACTGAAGTTTGTAACTCTTCTAGAGCTGTCATCGGTCTTTTGGTGACCTTCCTCACTCATCCCTTTCTTGCACAGTCACTCAGTTTTTGAGAATGGCCTGCTCTAGGCAGATTCACAGCTGTGCCATATTTTGTGCTTTTCAATAACCTTTTCACAGATTGCTTGGAATGTTCTTGTCTTCATGGTGTAGTTTTTGCCAGGATACTGACGAACCAGCAGATGGGCCTTCCAGATACAGGTGTATTTTTACTATAATCAATTGAAACACCTTGAATGCACACAGGTCTCCAAAAACAGATCTCCATTTAACTAATTACGTGACTTCTAAAATTAATTGGCTGCACCAGTGATGATTTGGTGTATCATATTAAAAAAAGGGGGGGGGGGTGAATACTTATGCAATCAATTGTTTTTGTTTTATATTTGTAACTTAGATCACTTTGTAGAGATCTGTTTTCACTTTGACACAAAAGTCATTATCTGTTGATTAGTGTCAAAAAAGCCAAATTAAATCCACTGTGATTCAATGATGTAAAACAACAAAACATGAAACTTCCAAGGTCTTAAATACTTTTTATAGGCACTGTATAACTGCGTGAGTTTAAGTCAGAAAATCATTGACTTTCAAAAATTTTTTTGGCACTAATCAATCTACCAATCCTGTTCCTGATTATTTTTTTCTAGAACATCCACCTTCATAATGATTAAACCAAATGATTTGTTCTTTCTAGAATAATTTCCAAACCCTTTTGTAAAGAGGAGTTTAAGATGTGCAATTTTCTAGCGCTCTGGCACCAATACTGAACATTTGTATAATAATGGTTAAGACCCCTGCAGATTCCTGCTGTGTTTTCTTCAACAACCAAAGAAGTATCCCATCGGGACCAAAAGAAGAAACTAAATGCAAGCAACAATCTTAAGAGGCAGTGATCATAATCTCATAGAACTCACCCTACAGTTTGAGAGAAGCTAAAATCAGATGTTTCAGTAATAGAGGAGTAAAAGAAATTGCAGAGGCATGAGAGAGTAGCTGGCACAAGTTGATTGGAAGGGAATACTAGCATAAATGATAGCGAATATCAATGGCTGGAGTTTCACGGTGCAATTCAGAAGAGATATATCCCTAAAAAAGGATTCTAAAGTGAGGATGAGACAACTGTGACTGACTAGAGAAGTTACAGCAAGCCTAAAAGCAAAAGAGAGAGGATATAATATAGCAAAAATCAGCATAAAGTCAGAGAACTGGGAAGCTTTTAAAAACCAGAGACAAAAGCAGTAAAAAAAGTAGAGATGAAATATGAAGGTAAGCTAGCCAATAATATAAAAGATAACAGAAGTTTTTTCAGCTATACAAAAAGAGTGGTGATAGTCAATATTACATTGCTGGAAAATGACACTGGAGAGGTTGTTATGGGGGACAAAGAACTGGTACATGAATTAAATAAATATTTTGCATCAGTCTTCGCTATGGAAGACACCAGCAGTATGCAGAAGTTCGCAAGTATCGGGGGCAGGAGTGAGTGTAGTTGCTATTACTAAAAAAGTGCTGGGGAAGTTGAAAGGTCTGAAGGTATGCAAGTCACCCAAACTGGATGGACTACACTCCAGCATTTTGAACGAGGTAGCCAAGAGATTGTTAATGCATTAGTGGTGATCTTTCAAGAATCACTGGATTCTGGAATGATTCCGGAGAACTGGATAATTGCAAATGTCATTACACACTTTACGAAGGGAGGAGAGCAAAAGAAAGGAAATGATAGGCTAGTTAGCCTCTCTTCAGTACTTGGTAAGATGTTGGAATCCAATATTAAGGATGAGGTTTCTGGGTACTTGGAAGTGCATAATAGGCCAAAGTCAGCATGGTTTCCTTCAAGGGAAATCCATCAGAATTCTTTGAAGAAATAACAAGCAGCATAGACAAAGGAGCTATGTGAATGTTGTTGAGTTGGATTTTCAGAAAGCCTTTGACAAAGTGCCACACTAGGCTGTCAAACAAGATAAGAGCCAAAGATATTACAGGAAAGACACCAGTGTGGATAACAGTCTGGCTGACTGGCAGGAGGTAAAGAGTGGGAACAAAATGGGACTTCCCTGGTTGGCTGCTGGTGACTAGTGAAGATACAATTTATGGCTCTATGACCAAGTTTCAGACAATACAAAGATAGGTGGAGGGGCAGGCAGTGTTGAGGGTGCAGTCTGTAGTAGGACTATGACAGATTAGGAGAATGGGCAAAGTAGTAGATGAAATATAGAGTAGTGAAGGGTATTGTCATGTTCTTTGGTAGAATGAATAAAAATGTAGACTATTTTCTAGACTGACAGCAAATATAATAATCAGAGGTGCAAAAGAACGTGGGAGTCCTGGTGCAGGATTTCCTAATGATTGACTGACAGGTTGAATCAGTTGTAAAGGAGGCAAATGTAATGTTAGCATCCATTTCGAGAGGATTAGAATATAAAAACAAGGATGTAATGCTGAGGCTTTTTAAGGCACCTGTCAGTCCGTACTTGGAGAATTGTGACCAGTTTTGTATCTATTATCCAAGAAAAGATGTGATGCATTAGAGAAGGTCCAGAGGAGGTTCACAAGAATGAAAATGTTATTTATGAGGAGCATGTGATGACTCTGGGCCTGTACTCGCTGGATTTTGAAAGAATGAGGGGAGATCTTATGGAAACTTTTCAAATATTGAAAGGCCTAGATAGAGTGGCCGTGAAGAGGATGTTTCTATAGTGGGGGTGTCTTCGATCAGAGGGCACAGTTTCAGAATAGAGGGACACCCCTTAAAAATAGAGATGTGGTGGAATTTCCTTAGCTGGAGGGTGGTGAATCTGTGGAATTCACTGACACAGACAGCTGTGGAGGCCAATTCATTGTGGAGGTAGCCAGATTCCTGATTAGTAAGTACATCAAAGGTTACAGGGAGAAGGCAGCAGAATGGGGGTTAAGAGGGTTAATATGATGGAATGCCAGAGCAGACTTGACGGGCCTAATTCTGCTCCTATGCCTTATGGTTTAAGACTTAATCATTCAAAATGCATTTAGCCTTTCTAGTACTTTCTCTTAACCAATTCTTAGCCCACAGAATTTCAATTGCATCTGTAGCTAAGCCTCCAGCAATATCTTCTTTCTTGGTTAAGTATACAGTATATTTATTTAGTAATTCAACCATAGCCTCTATTCTGTGAGAAATTTCCTTTTGCTGTCTGACCAGCTGCCCTTCTCCTCTTACTTTAGTTTTTCTGGTCTCAAGCACCTACAAACTGATTCGTTGTCTTTTATTTTAGAGGGATATGAGCCAAACACAGGCAAATAGAATTAGCTCAGGATGGCAAGACAGTTGGGCCAAAGGACCTGTTTCCACAATGCATGACTGTATATACCTTTATATTAGCCTTCTCTTGCAGTCTCTTTGCACTTCATATTTTCTTTGTTACTCTCCTTAATATTCCATAATTGATTTTGTATCTTTGAGAAACTATATGGATGAGAAGGAAATTGCAGTAGCTGTGTAGAAGATAGTCAATAAACTAGCAAGGGAAAAAAATTACAAATTCTCACATATTTATACTATCAGGGTGCTGGCACAGTAGTCAGAAGAAACACACACTCAATGATTTAGAAACAGCTTCCTCCTCTCTACCATCAGCTTTCTGAATTGTCCATGAATGCTACCTTATTATTTTCTTTTTGCGCTACTATTTTCGTAGTTTTATGACATTGCTTTGTACTGCTCCCACAAAAATCACATATATAAATCAATGATAATAAATCTGATTCTGAAGTACGGTAGGTATTTTTTAAAAAATGTGATTTCTGTACCTTATTTTGGTTTGAATTACTTATTCTAACAATTTGATTACAGAAACATAATAACGGAACTCACATGAGAACAAGATAAATTGAAGTGGGATGGCCATTCATTACGTAATGGCTGATCTTTTCCACCAGCAACGGCTTTCCACTCTTGCCCCATTCCTTCATTATCTACAAAATTGCATCAATCCTCTCACTTGTAAGTACTCAGTCATGAGTAGATAAATCCAAACATTGTATAAAGAAATTTGTTGTAAACCCTGTTCTGAAAGCGACCTCTCCCTAATTATTCTGAGCTATGAACCCTGATTTCAGACACTCCTACAAGGGGCAATATCAGCTCCATATTTATCTTGTCAAGTCCTGCAAGAATTTTGCCCAATTCAGTCTTCCAAACTGAAAGGATGAGTCAATCTATTCAATATCTTTTCACATGACAGATCCACTACCCTAAAAGTCAGTATAGCGACCTACGCTGCACTGCTTCTATCACAAGAATATCCTTCCTTAGAGATACCAGCCCCATATACAATATTCCAAACGTAGTCATATCATGGTACTATATAAATGAAATAAAACATCTCCATTTGTGTGCTCAGGACCTCTTGCAAAGAAAGCCAACATACAGTTTGCCTTCCTGGTTTTTTGCTAAACCTGAAACTTTTTGATTGTGTACATGGACACCCAGGTCCCTGTGAATGCAACACCTTTCCATCTTTTACTACTTAAACATTTCTCTGCATCAGAAAGTTTTCTTACTAGTTTTACTTCACTTTTTTTTCTAAATAATTCTCTAAACTTGTCCAATCAACTAACCTGTCTACATTCCCGAAGCTGCTCTGCCATCCAGCTTTGTATCATCAGCAAACTTCAATATATTACACAAGGCCATTTCATTTGAATCATTGGTACAGATTGTGAACAGTACCTATTCCTGAAGCACCTCACTAGTCAAAACTTATTCAAACCAATTTCCTTCTGCCAGCCTTTAATCCACACCAGTACACTGTTGACAAAAATTTTGAACTCTGGTTTAATAAGCTCTGAGCACATTGTGAAATGCCTTCTGAAAATCCAAATATATATCAACAGCAACACACACAAAATGCTGGAGGAACTCAGCAAGCCAGGTAGCACTATTGAAAAGAGTGCAGTCAACGTTTTGGGCCGACTGTGATCATCAGTACTGTGATCAACTCGTTTCTTGATAACCCACCACTCTCTTAGACTTTGCTCAAAGCACGTTATAATTGTTGAAAAGGAATGCGACGTTTCTGTATTTGGCATATCATGAGAAATCTGGACTGAAGAAATTGTGTTTTTTCTGGCCAGATCTATGTATTATTACTGTTCACTAATGTAGGAGTACTCTATTAGCTGGTGTTATTCCCATACTCTAATCACACCATGACACAGTTCATGTGAATTAAGGTATGGCATTCAATCAGGTGAAGTTCCGAATCTGCTCTTTCGAATGGCCTTGACCACATTTTTCTAGACTGCAGCCCAACTGAGATATTGCTGCCCCACTTTATGTACCTGCAGACAGAGTCAGGTTTTGCCTGAGCTATAGTGACATCATACTTTTCCCTTTACTGAATGCAGTGCATGAGGTTGGACTTAAACAATAGGCAATTAACCGTGGTCATTAATCCATAATGAAAATGGCAGAAACAGACTAAATGAAAAAGTAGTGTAGGTAGTATAGTGTGGAGTATCTGAAAAATGGATTTATACCAGTACCAAGCAAGCAACAGCAGCCAATGTGGCTGTTGTGTGAAAAAGTTTTTCAGATGAAGCAATGAAACTGTCCAGGCTCCTGGCACATTTGAAGAGAATAGAGCAAATAAGAACTTGGCTTATTTTCAGTCATTTCATGAAAACTTTCAGAAAAGTAAAACACTTCAAAACAATAGCACAGCACATCACAACAAAATAATTAAGGTTTGCATGCTTCATCCAACCTTTCATTGCTAAATCTGGAAAGCCCCATACAATTGGAGAACTGATTCTGCCAACAGTAAGAAAGATTCTGAGTACTACTTTGAAGAAGCCACCAGATTCAAGGAAGAGCAAGGGAAGAAAAATCAAGTTGTAATTGGAGATAGTATAGTCAACGGAGTAAACACAAGGACTGACACTCCTGAAGGCTTCATGCCTGCCAGTTGCCCAGGTTCACAACATCTCATCAGAGCAAAAAGGGGAATTTTGATTGAGAGGGGAAAGATCCAATTATCATGGTCCATATGGGTACCAACAATGTAGGTGGAACAAGGAAAGAGGTTCTGCTGAGAAAAGATAACTAGATAAGGATTAAATTAAAGCTGAAACAAAAAGGCAATCATCTCTGGGTTGCTACCCGAGCAGTGTACAAATTAACATAGGGTCGGTAAGGTGAGAAGGTTAAATGTGAGGGTTAAAGGTTGGCATGGGAGAAGTGGATTTGAATTTGTGGGGCATTGGCACAAGTATTGGGGAAGGTGGGAGCTGTCCTGATGAAATGGACTCCACCTAAGGCACGATGGGACCGGATCCTGGTGGTTCACATAACAAGGACTAAGGACTGGGCATTAAATTAAACAGTGGGGAGGTGGGGGGAGGGGTTCAACAAATTGGAAAAGTTAAGGGAAGCAGTGTACAGGAGAGGTTACTAAGGTCTCCAGAATTAAAAATAAGACAAAGTCTGGAAGGGAATACAAATTTAACTTCAGGCAACAAGGGGACAATTTGAGAATACAGGACTGAAGATGTCATACTTGAATGCAAGCAATACATAAAACAAGGTAGGTGAGCGAACAGTGCAATTATAAGTTGGCAGGTATGACATTGTGGGCCTCAAGAGTCCTGGCTGAAAAGAAAATCAGCTGTGAAAGATAAACATCCAAGGATACACATCCTATCAAAAGACAAGAACATGGGCAGAGGGGTGTGGTGCTGGCTCTATTGGTAAAAAGTGCAATCAACTCCTTAACAAGAAGTGACATCGGATCCAAGATGCAAAATTGTTGTAGGTAGAGTTAAGAAAATGTAGGGGTAAGAAGATCCTGATGGGAGTTAAACGTAGTCCAATTAGTAGCCAGATTATGGGGAACAAATTACAACAGGATACAGGAAAGTTATGCAAGGAAGGAATTGTTAAAGTGGTCATGAGGGACTTCAATACACAGGTAGAATGGGAAAATAAGGTTGGGACAGGATCCCAGGAGAAAATATTTGTAGAATGCCCAAGAAATAACTTTTTAAAGCAGCTTATGGATGAGCCCACTAGGGAAAATGCAATTGTGGATCTGGTGTTGTGCAGTGAACCAGATTTGATTAGGAGAACTTAAGGTAAGACAACACCTAGGAAGCAGTGATAGAATTCACCCTGCTGTTTGAAAAGGAGAAACTAAAATAAAATGTATAGGTATTACTGTTGAGTAAAGCAGCTACAGAGTCCCCACAGGGGAGCTGGCCAAAGATGACTGGAAAGCAGACATCCCACCTCTCCTGGAAGTCTCACACATATTGATAGGGGCTCCCTGACACCCGCAAATGATATACAACATCCCGGAAATCAATTCTTGGGAGGGGGAGGGGGAACATCCTGATTGGTCTCTCTTTGTGCTAAGTAGACCTATCAGTTCTCTGTGGGCGGGCTTTAGTCAACCTCTCTCTCTCTTTCATTGTCCATCAGTTCAGTTTAGTGTCCTGCTGCGCCATGGCAAAGTGTTCCAAAAAAAGAAAATATAAAACGTACTTCACCCCAGACTACACTAAAGTGTACCCCTGCCTAATAGGGGTCAAAAATACTGACAGTGTTGCTCGCTGCACTGTTTGCAACAGTGACTTTTCTATTGCCCATGGTGGGTTAAATGACTGTAAAAGATATGTTGAGGTGAGTTTAACAGGTGTCATTCAATCATTAGCATAGCTAACGTTATTTAAACTAGCTGGCTAGCTGCTAAGGAGCTACACTATTGATGTCCTACGTGATGAGGCCAAACTCCCTGTAGACTTGCTTAAAGTTGTAATAGAATAAAAAAAACGACTCCATGATAATATAATGCAAGTACATATTTTAATGTCACATTTTCTGCATATACCCAACTTGGTTTACAGATTAGACAAAATCACTAAACAAAGTATTACATACACCCTTGGAGGCCAACTGGCGGGGGGCGCGGTATATGGGGTTGCGGGGAGCGGGGGTGCTACCTCCCTGAAACGAGTTTTTGCAGGGTGGGATGTCTGGGAAAGGGACCCTATCAGGATCACTGTAGAACAGAAATGGCGGAAGATGCAGGATCATTTCTTTCCAAAGCAATGACATTCTAAATGGAGGACGAGGCAAGTGTGGAAGACAATGGAAGTCAAAGACAACATAAAACCAAAAAAAGTATACAAAAATTAACAAATCATATTGCAGTCTAAAAGGGCAACTTTTTAAAAAAGTAACAACAACTACATTCTAAAAATAGGAGTTTCTCAGCATGCTGTATCTGTGACATTTCACACCTTCAGAGTACTTTACTGAGATTTCCAATCCCAGTTTCATACTGAATTACAATCACCTTCAGTTTTCATATTGAATTCTATTATCATGATCATTGCTCCTTAAAGACTCTAACTACCAGGTTATCAACTATTTTATACAATAGTAGCTTCTTCCCATACAGGCTCCACAACATACTGAATGAGAAAACTATTTAAATACAGCACAAATTTATTGTCCACACTATTACTACTTATTTGGTGTATCTAGTCTATGCAGATTGATAATAGACAATAGACAGTAGGTGCAGGAGTAGGCCATTCAGCCCTTCTAGCCAGCACCACCATTCACTGTGATCATGACTGATCATACACAATCAGTACCCCGTTCCTGCCCTCTCCCTATATCACTTGACCCCACTATCTATAAGAGCTCTATCTAACTCTGTCTTGAATGTATCCAGAGACTTGGCCTCCACTGCCTTCTGGTGCAGAGCATTCCACATATCCACCACTCTCTGGGTGAAAAAGTTTTTCCGCATCTCTGTTCTAAATGGCCTACCCCTTATTCTTAAACTGTGGCCTCTAGTTCTGGACTCACCCATCAGCGGGAACATGCTTCCTGCCTCCAGTGTGTCCAATCCCTTAATAATCTTATGTTTCAATCAGATCCCCTCTCATCCTTCTAAATTCCAGTGTATACAAGCCCAGTCGCTCCAATCTTTCAACATATGACAGTCCCGCCATTCCGGGAATTAACCTTGTGAACCTACGCTGCACTCCCTCAATAGCAAGAATGTCCTTCCTCAAGTTTGGAGACCAAAACTGCACACAATACTCCAGGTGGGGTCTCACCAGGGCCCTGTACAGCTGCAGAAGGACCTCTTTACTCCTATACTCAATTCCTTTTGTTATAAAGGCCAGCATGCCATTAGCTTTCTTCACTGCCTGCTGTACCTTACGCACCTGATTTATACTACATCCTGCATTACCATATATAAATACCTTGTCTCATTTCTTAGATCCAGCTACCCACCTCTTAATTATCTAATTTAAGTATCTTCCTTTCTAACCACAGCCTTTATCCCATCCTGTAATATCAGAGCAACTCAGCCTCATCCGCCGTTCTCCATCATGTCTGAAACCTACACATTTTGGAGTAATTAATTCCCAAAGCTGATCACTTTGCAACCACATCTCCCTAATGGCTATCAGATCATGTCCCTTAATATCTAGTGTGCTATTAATGAACCTGTCCTGTCACGAATGCTACATACAGTCAATGAAACAACTCTCAACTTTGTCTTATTACCATTTTTCTCAACTCTGATTCCAACTGGTTATACTGTACTTACACATTTATGTGCCCTGTTTTTCCATCAGACTCTGGCGATCATTACCCACTTTCTATACTGCACCAACATCTATTATTTTTCAGCTTACTAAATTTCCCCTCACTGGAAGCCCCCTGCCTCCAAACACAGTATTAAGGAAATCCACCATCTCATTACTTCAAATTTGCACTATTTACTCTGTAATTTATAGTAATGTTATGCTTTTATATTGTACTGCTGCCGCAGAATGACAAATTTCATATAAGACAATGATAATAAATCTGATTATCAAAAGCATTATCTACAGAACTGGCCAGTCAATATACTGCAAAATTGGTACCAACCCAATTCAAATGAAGCACATCCCTATGTAAGAGCTCCCACCTTCCCACACTGGCATTAGTGTCCCACTGATTGAAATGTTATCCCCACACTAATCTTTTGAGTCACAGGTTGAGTTCTCTGGTCTTATTTATCCTATAACAGTTTGGACAAGGTTCAAGCAGTAATCCAGAGATTACCACTTTTGTCCTTTCCTTCCAGTTTATAATTTGCTTCATATCTTCTGCTTAATTTAGTAAAAATGTCATTAGAACTTACAAACTAATCATGCTAGTATCTTGTCCCTTGATTTAAAATTGTAAATTTAACATAGTGAAATATTAATTTTAGGTTTAAAAGTACGGGTACCCTTTGACTGAACGTAGTTAATTTACAATCTAATCACACATGTCATACCTAACCTAAAACTGACAGAAGTTTCACGTCATAAAAATTGTTGCTAATAATTTGATTCTGATGGTTCTGAAATGGCAATTGAAGCAATGTAAAACGACCTAAATTAAGCTTTTCAAATCAGTGTGAAAAATACTTTGTATTATTCTTTGCAGCCCTGCCATTAAAACAATTTTTTTTTACAAATTTAGCTATATTGAGACTTCAGCTAAACCTTCAGCATTTTTTAATTCCAAAGGAGAATCGTCCAAATTTAACACAACTATCCCGTCGGCTTCCTCTGCTGTCGCTGTCATTGCCCTAAATCCCTCTCCTTGAAGCAGGGAGGAGATTTAGGCACAGCCTTCTCATCTCTACTCTGCGGATAGAGTCACTTTCAGCTCATTACCCACAATAGCAGTCGGACGGTTGAATCACACCTTCAGCAGGCCCGGGCCTGAATCCATGGCCTCACTTACCAGGGGAACCGCCACTTCATGGACTGAAATATTCACACAGTAAAGGATACAGCTTAAAGCCCTTCAGGATCTCTTTGGCCCTGTCTTCCTTTGAAGACATTGCAGATCTTCTGATAGTCTTCTGATAAATCAGAACAAAAGAGATTAAACGGTACAAAAGTGTAATGTCAATGTTTCTTAAAAAAAACGAACAACAAGCCGATTATCGCCACAGCAACGTTCCGCTCACTGAGATCAACCCAAACTCATCCAATGGGTAGGGGTAACGCTGGCCGCACCAACATTGACAGGCATATTAACCAATAAAACCCGCGACGCTGCTTTGCGGTAGCCCAATGATGCCGCATATTCGCATTTGTAGGCGGGATTTGGAGTGGTTAAATGCGGCTATATCTGATAGCCTCGCCACAACAGAGTTGATTGGATAATTTATCTGTCAATCATCCCTGCAACTCGGAGTTGATGGAGGTGGATTGGGCACCTATTCATGAAGGAGAGGATCGTGGACATTGGTGGGGGGTTAAATTTTCTATTGCAAAGACTCAAAATTATTTGTTTTTTCTGAAAGGAACATTGCACCCACAATTGATCTCAGTATGGCAAATCTCTTAAACAAGAGTCCGTGGTAAAGTTTCCAGGTATGTGAACGGACATAAGGCTAGCATGGAAGGTGCACGTGAATAAAATTCAAGAGAAGTGTGTAAAAAAACACTTGATGTGCTCAGGTGCTTAGCTGGGTGTGAGTAGGAGGTCACAACTTATACAGATATTGTTTAAATCAAACCTGTCTTTGTTGTGGTGCTATTAAATCATACCCAATTTTGGCATTACTGGTGGAAATAACTTTATCTACATAGATTGCAGTTGGCATTGGTTTATTGGGTTAATGTAAGAGGACATAAAATTGGCCATCCATCACTGGCAACATTATCAAAGTGTTGGGCGCACTGTGTTTGTAAGATGTTCAGTTTTAAGTGGATGGGATGTAAATGAGCACAAAGTCTTGGGTTGCTTAATATGGATTATGGTCCCAGTATACCTCTCTCTGTTAGTCCTTCATGGTTTTTCCCTTTGCCTGTGGTTGATGGGGCTTTCAGGAAAAGATGAGTAATTGTTTATCAATTGTACAAGAAGTTCAACAATATATACAAGGCAGATATTATGGATTCTTACATATCTACACAGATGGTTCAAAAGATCCAGTGACATGTTGTACAGATGTTTCTGTTCCAAAGTTTCAGGTGACTATTAGGAAAAGATTATCAGACAAAGCATCACTATTTATGTCTGAGATGGTTGCTATCATCTTAGCCTTGGAATGGTTGGAAGAAGTACACCATGATTATGTGCTTCAGTGCTCAGATTAGACATCTATGAAAATAGGTACTTCAATTTGTAGGCCAGACATTCTTCTTGAGATTGGCCAACATCTGTTGAGACTACAGGGTCTAAGCCTGTGTATACATTTCATATGTGTTCCTCCACATGTTGGAATTGAAATAAATGAGGTGACAGCCATTCTTGTCAAGCAATCGCTTAAAATTAAGGATATAAAAGTAGTGGTATTTTTGCATGAGGGGGAGATTAGAGCCATAATTAAAAAGTCTATTCAATCACTGTGGCAACAAATTTGGGATAAGGAAAAGAAAGGATGGCATTTATATAAAACTCAGACGATGGTGGGAACTCAACGTAGATGGGTATAACAGGAGAAAAGTTTATCTATTGAACATACTAGGTTGAATAATTCCCTGTTCAGAATTAATATAGATGATTTTGGCATCACTAGGGAGTGTACTTGTCAAAAAACAGTGCAGCACCTATTGTTTGATCTAGAGGTGGTTCTCTTTGAGTCACAAGGTTTTTCTTTTGAAATCTTTCAAAGTGACATGAGAGAACCAGATTTTAATAATTCGATCTGTTGCTGCAGATTCTCTTTTAAGTAGGCTTATTTAAATATGTGCTGCCATTGGTTATGTGTTGACCATAGTATACTTTGTTGAAAACCTAAGACCACTTCTAACCTGGCTGATACAGTGCAACTCAATAGCTGGCATAATGGTGTCAATAATTTCTAGTTCGTCTTGGCTGCATCAGCTGTTTGGAATTGTCGTCACCAGGCTCACAGCCAGCGGTCAGTGGCTAATACTATGAGCAAAGCTGAAGAAAAAATATTCTCAGTACAATGGGTTAGTGACCAAATGAGATTAAAAGACAGATCCAAAGAGGGCATCTTATGAATTGTGACTCTGAGAGCAAAAGCCAAACAAGTTGAAATTTAATACTTAAGGGCAAACTTACATTACTGTGAAAGTGGTACAGAGATCTCATTTTGTAATAACACAAGAATTGGAGTACAGATATAACTTAAATCTGTAAGAGAGAATATTGTCTAATTTGGCTTATGAATCATATTGGCCCTAACTATGGGCAGACAGTAGGTGAAAATCAGTTTTTGACTTGGCTGTATGGTGGTATGGTCTCAGAATCAAGAACGGGCAATTAAGGCCAATCCTTTGTGCAGCATTAAAGAAATAAGCAGAAGTTTGTTATTTCAGCTGAGACATTTAACTGAGCTGTTTACAAGTTGAAGGAAGGTTGTGTGGTATCAAAGTATGTGAAGAATGAGAAGGGATAGATAAAGGGAATGTGTGTTGTATTTCAGATGAACCTGAGACAATATTAGTTGTGCTTGTAAATTCTAGTCACTAGGGTATCTATAGATCAGAAGCTTTAAATTGTGCAGTTTGTTCATGTCTAACAGCAGAGCACACCAACACATGACACTTGTGCCACATATACCAAATATCATGCCATTGCGTATTGTACCCAAATAGCTTATTCACATAATATAAAAACGCCATAAGGCTTTGGAAAAATAGTTTCAATGTCCCTGTTTGAAATATACAGAGCCACTACAGATTCAGTCTTTTAACTAGCTTCCTTAATTTGTTCAATCATCTCAGGACAAATCTATTTCTGATGCTGAACTTGTTTTTGGAACTAAAGAGCTGCCACTCCCTTGATTTTACTGCCTTTCAGTAACTTCAATGGTAATTAATTCTGTATCGACTTCATGAATAGACTTATCATTTCACATCACTTCAGTTCCTTCAGGTAAATCACTTACTGTGAGCATCTGATCAATAAGTACAGTTCTGATCTTATTTCTAATGTGTACCTGATGTGTTTTCATAATACTTCATTAAGTCCTTTTGCTGAGTATCATTCTTGCTCACTGATTTGGTGACTTTATTCATAATTGCTTTGCCTTCAGTCACTGCCTTTTGCTTCACTTGCCTAATACCTACTCTTGCCCTCCATTCTAAGTGGCACCAAGCTCAATCACATGCAAAGACAATAATACATTAGCAGCTTTGCTCTTTTGGAGCAAAGTTAAATGGAGTAATCAATGGATGTTTGATAATGTTTCGATAATTGAGCAATAACACATCCATGTCTCGTAAAGACCCACATCTTAAAGAGTATGCTCTTTACAAGTAAATAAATGTCTCACATTGATCCAAGGTTTGCATCAATAAGAATAAGAAAACTTTCTTCCTTTTCTAACAAATGTTGAAGTGGACCAGTTATTGGAATGGCCGAGTCAGTTATGGGAATGTCTTGTGTGGTACTGCTGTGCATTGCTGGCTAACTTCACACATTGAAACTATTTCTGGCAATGCCTTATTAAATTTTGATCACTACTCAGAGCTCAAGGTAATGGATTTCACGTTGTCAGTAACTCCGAGACTTCATTTCCTGAGAACATTTAAGTTATTTACTCAATGTCCCTGTCTCAAACAACTTTGGTCAGTTGATAGTTCATGCTTTCTATTGTCGAATGATTGTAGATCTTTATTTTGATATGCTCTCAGAATATGTTCAAGGATACACTTTAGGAGTTCGTGTTCAACCAGAGAATTCACACCATCTATTTGCAGCATGAAAACCTTGTGTTCATAAGCCTGATCGGTGAGTTCATTCAATAATCCTGATAGAGTACAATTAAATTTTGATTTATTGAATAATATATAATTTTATGAACAAAAAAATGACAGCAAACATGTTCCATTTTGCATGCATTTTTGGAATCCTGCCTTAGGATCACCAATGACAGTTTGCAATCTCTAATAAGAACAAAGGATTTTCCCAGTAGGAGCAGATAGAATTTCTAAACACTGAAGATAATTGCTAGCACATTCCCTTCAATTTACATGTAATTACAATTGCTTTTGTTAAGAATGAAGCAAATGGAGTTTCCAGTGTCTGCCCACTATCAGTAACTTGGCTACAGCATCTTAATTTGTAACTTGAGGTGTTGCATGCAACGTTTGGAATTCTTATTAAATGTCAACCAGCAGAGAATCACTGCTCAATTACCGTTAACGTGTATAGTAGTTTCTGATGCATATCAGTTCACTTCCAACTCACATTTGCTGAAAGTGTTAGTGTAATGGTATCATGGCCATCACAAGATCAGGTAAGAATTAACCTGCAGTAATGGAAACTGGAAGATGGTCACCATTGTGGTATAACCTGTCAATCACCAAACCACCAATCAGTGAATTAAATTCCTCATTGATTTGCGGCCTCACTGCAGCGAGATCAATCTCTTGGCTTGTGCGTTAACAGGCTGATTCCCATAATGACGCAGGTACTGCGGAGGGGCTCATGACAAATCTAGACTGCTGAGTGGAAGACTTTGACTGAGTGAGAAGGAGCAATGTTTTGGCTCAGTCTCTGAGTTCGGGAGGCTGGAAAGAGGATATTTAGAGATGGATCCTTTGATGTAGGAAGGATGGAATTCAGTTGCAGCAGGGTGGAACCTGAGGTCTGGAAAAAGAATGCAGTACTGATCTTTGGTCTCACAGTCAGAAAGGGTGAGGAACGCTGATTCATTCTAAAACAGTTTGTCAGTTTTTAAAAAATATGTTCTTGTCTCCAAATTTCTCAGCCCTGTCCTTATTTGAAGTTGGATTGAGTACATTTCCATGCCTCATCCTGTAAAAAGGCACAGCTGAGAAGCTGAAATACCTCCAAGGACTTCCCTGTCAATCACCTAATAGAACTAAGTGTTTCAAGTGGTTTGACATCTGACTTACCCATGTCCACGCAATCACCAAGCACAGAGTTTACCAGAGATCCATTGTGCCAAACTGGATCCAGTGTTCCAGTGCTCGGGGAATCAGAGTTCTTTAGGCACAATCTATCAGTGAGCTGGGTAAATTTGATGAACCAACCCATTGAAGCATTCTCTATTAACCCAAATGCACTGCCTCTAGCTGTATGAAAACTCAGTTATATTGTTGCAGTTCTTCCAATATAACATATCCTCCATACTACCCATGGAAATAAGATAATTTGACAAATTAGGTTTTTTCTTTGTGGATTGAACTACATCCAGGATGACAAATTGAGGAAGCCAATTTTTTTTTACCAGGTATTCTTTGTGCTTTTATCTATATCCATTGGGGCTAGAAATCTTGGGAACTTCAACTACCCTTGCAAATTATTCACCTCTTACACAGAGAGAGTGGAATTATTATCATTGACTAATATTACTTTCGAAGTTGGAGTTCAGCACAGAAAACAGCTTCATCCCTGAACTTGGAGGCAGTCTGCCTAGAGTATGCAAATAACTGAATTTCCTCTGTCTGTTCTAGTTTCTGCACTTCCCAAAGAGATACAATATAGTAAGTTAATTGGCCACTATAAATTGTCATTAGTATACCATTGCCCTTGAACAGAAAATACTATAACAAGCAGTGAATATGGCAAATTACAGGTAAAGCCCTCCCCACCATTGAGCACATCTACATGGAGTGTTGTCTCAGAGAAGCAGCATCCATCATCAGGGACCCCCACCACCCAGGTCATGCTCTCTGTTCAAACAGGAGAACATCTGCAGCTGCCAGAAGTCCAAGCAACAAACACTAAATGCTGGAGGAACTCAGCAGGCCAGACAACATCTATGGAAAAAAGTAATCAGTCAACGTTTTGGGCCCAAAACGTTGACTGTTTACTCTTTTCTATAGATGCTAGCTGGCCTGCTGAGTTTCTCCATCATTTTATGTGTTCCATGCTGTTTTCTCGCTGCTGCCATCAGGAAGGAGGTACAAGAGCCTCAAGACTCCCATTACCAAGAAAATGAATCTTAGGGTTGTATATGGTAACATATATATACCTTGATAATAATTTATTTTGAACTTCGGGAAGTTGATGGGGAACAATTATTACCCTTCAACCATTAGGCTGTTGACCAAAGAGGATAACTTCACTTGCCCCATCACTGAAATATTTTCATAACCTATGGATTCACTTTGAAGGACTCTTCATCTCATGTTCTTGATATTTATTGTTTATTTATTTATCATTATTGTTTATTTTTTCTCAGCTCAAGTTGATAAAACCTGAAGTATGGGCATAGCCAAGCATGCTCATTTGTCAATTGCTAGGAATTTTCAGACTATTCGAGTGGTGTTTAGTATTGTGACTTTCTGAAGACTTACATACAAACCCCATTTCTAGAAAAGTTGGGATATTTTCCAAAATGCAATAAAAACAAAAATCTGTGATATGTTAATTCATGTGAACCTTTATTTAACTGACAAAAGTACAAAGAAAAGATTTTCAATAGTTTTACTGACCAACTTAATTGTATTTTGTAAATATACACAAATTTAGAATTTGCTGGCTGCAACACACTCAACAAAAGTTGGGACAGAGTTAAAATAAGATTGAAAAGTGCACAGAATATTCAAGTAACACCGGTTTGGAAGACTCCACATTAAGCAGGCTAATTGGTAGCAGGTGAGGCATCATGACTGGGTATAAAAGTAACGTCCATCAAAGGCTCAGTCTTTGCAAGCAAGGATGGGTCGTGGAAAATAAATAGATTAAATTCAAATCTATCTGATCAATGTTTTCGATGTAATCAAGAAATTGGTACTTTTTTACATTCTACTTTGTCTTGTTTTAAAATTCAAGCATTTTGGATAAATCTAAGACTTTTATTGGAACAAATTACTGGAGTACAACTCCCACATATTTTTGAAAATTTGGCACCCATATCTACAAAAGATAGGATTAAATATACAGGTCCTTTGAAGATAAAATTACAAAGTAATGGGGAAAATAAAAATAAAAATTAAAATTATTTTGAACTCCATGGAGCATGTGGGGATCATCCGATATTCAGGCAATTTTTCTTCCTTTCTTTCCTTTTTTTTCTTTTTTTAGATAGGGGTTGAGGGGGAGGGACAATATTAATTTTTTTTACTATTCTAATATTCCATTCATTCCATGTAATTCTCTTAAAAATGTAATAAATAAATAAATTATTTTTTAAAGAAAAGGATGGGTCCTGGCTCACCCCTTTGTGCCAACATTCACAAGAGAATTGTTAGTTCAAAAGGAACATTTCCCAACGCAAGATTGCAGAGAATTTAGGTCTTTCAACATCTACAGTACATAATATTGTGAAAAGATTCAGAGAATTCAGAGACATCTCAGTGCGTAAAGGGCAAGGTCGGAAACCACTGTTGAATGCACGTGATATTCGAGCCCTCAGGCAGCACTGCCTAAGAAACCGTCATGCTACTGTGACAATTATAGCCACCTGGGCTCGGGAGTACTTCAGAAAACCATTGTCACTTAATACAGTCCGTCGCTGCATCCAGAAATGCAACTTGAAACTGTATTACGCAAGGAGGAAGCCATACATCAACTCTATGCAGAAACGCCGGTGAGTTCTCTGGGCCCGAGCTCATCTCAGATGGACCAAAAGACTGTGGAACCGTGTGCCGTGGTCAAATGAGTCCACATTTCAGCTAGTTTTCGAAAAAAACGGGCGTTGAGTTCTCCAAGCCAAAGATGAAAATGACCATCCTGATTGTTATCAGCGAAAGGTGCAAAAGCCAGCATCTGTGATGGTATGGGGGTGCATCAGTGCCCACAGCATAGGTGAGTTGCATGTATGTGAAGGTACCATTGACTCTGAGGTGTATATTAGGATTTTAGAGAGACACATGTTGCCATCAAGGCGACGTCTCTTCCTGGGATGTCCATGCTTATTTCAGCAGGACAATGCCAGACCACATTCTGCACGGGCTACGACAGTGTGGCTTTGTAGACACAGAGTGCGTGTGCTTGACTGGCCTGCTGCCAGTCCAGATCTATCTCCTATTGAAAATGTATGGCGCATCATGAAGAGGAGAATCAGACAACGGAGACCACGGACTGCTGAACAGCTGAAGTCTTATATCAAGCAAGAGTGGACAAAATTTCCAATTGCAAATCTACTACAATTAGTATCCTCAGTTCCAAACGATTAAAAAGTGTTATTAAAAGGAAAGGTGATGTAACACAATGGTAAACATGCCTCTGTCCCAACTTTTGTTGAGTGTGTTGCAGCCATCAAATTCTAAATTTGTGTATATTTACAAAATACAATTAAGTTGGTCAGTAAAACTATTGAAAATTTTTTCTTTGTACTTTTGTCAGTTAAATAAAGGTTCACGTGAATTAACATATCACAGATTTTTGTTTTTATTGCATTTTGGAAAATATCCCAACTTTTCTGGAAATGGGGTTTGTAGATATAAGTGTGAAGTGGTTCATTTTGGTAGGTCAAATGTGATGGCAGAATGTAGTATTAATGGTAAGACTCTTGGCAGTGTGGAGGATCAGAGGGATCTTGGGGTCTGAATCCATAGGACACTCAAAGCAGCTGCGCAGGTTGACTGTGTGGTTAAGAAGGCATACGGTGTATTGGCCTTCATCAATCGCGGAATTGAATTTAGGAGCCAAGAGGTAATGTTGCAGCTATATAGGACCCTGGTCAGACCCCACTTGGAATACTCTCCTCAATTTTGGTCGCCTCACTGCAGGAAGGATGTGGAAGCCATAGAAAGGGTGTAGAGGAGATTTACAAGGATGTTGCCTGGATTGGGGAGCATGCCCTATGAGATTAGGTTGAATGAACTTGGCCTTTTCTCCTTGAAGCGAGGGAAGATGAGAGGTGACCTGATAGAGGTATACAAGATGATGAGAGGCATTGATCATATGGATAGTCAGAGGCTTTTTTCCCAGGGCTGAAATAGTTGCTACAAGAGGATACATTTTTAAGATGCTGGGGAGGAGGTACAGAGGAGATGTCAGGGGTAAGTTTTTTACTCAAAGGGTGGTGAGTGCAAGGAATGGGCTGCCGGCAACGGTGGTGGAGATGGATATGATATGGTCTTTTAAGAGACTTTTGAATAGGTACATGGAGCTCAAAAAAATAGAGAGCTATGGGTAAGCCTAGTAATTTCTGAGGTAGGGACATGTTCGGCACAACTTTGTGAACCAAAGGGTCTATATTGTGCTGTAGGTTTTCTATGTTTCTATATTTCTATTACTGTGTAGCCCTAATTGTCTAATGCTGTTGTGTAGTGCCTTTGGGATGATACCAGTTGTAGATATTACTTTCGGGACAAGGTATACCCTGTTCATGTTCCAAAATTTTTCAATTTCCTCTTTTAATTCAGCATATTTCTGGTGTTTTTCACTTATTTTTTGTAAGTTATGTGTGCTTGGAATGGCTATATCTATTAAATAAGTTGTTCTTGCTTGTTTATCCTGTAATATTATATCCAGTCGGTTATTATGTATTGTCCTATCTGCAATCATGGATCGGTCATAATATAATTTGTGGTATTATTATTATTTCTTCTTTCTTTTGGTACTTGCACTGTTTGTTGATTCTATTATGGTTACAGTATTGGATCTATTGAGTCTGCTCAAGAAAATGAATCATAGGGTTCTATAGGTAACATTTCACATATATATAGTGTGTGTGTGTCTGTGTGACCTGCCAGTATCCCTGCACAGTTGGCAGCTCCAGCACTTGGTTGTGGTTCCCCTGGCTCTATCTCACCATCAGGGTTTTCTTAGATTTGCACAATGAGCATTGCTTGGGATGAACATCACTGCTTTTCCTCTCAACAACATTTCTGCTGATCTATATTAGCACTAAAGATGATCCTTGGCACCAATTATAATGAATTTTGGTTTGGATTTGGACTATGCTGAGATTGTGGATTACATGATAACCACAATAATGTCTAGAGGATGCTAGGAGATTCACAACAAGGGTGTGTACTTTATTAAGAACTAACAGCAGAGCTTAGGTCATGCACATGATGATAGCATTACGTTATGTACCCAAATGGCATATTATGCTTAACTACAATACTTAATGCCTTTGGCATAATCATAAGATGTCATTAATCTAGATAATAGTCACTTCATTGCTGTGGTAGGGTGTCACTGCAAGCTAACTGCAAAATTTAATGTCTCATTAGCACCCCTCTTCCCCAGCTGAATCTCTTACTTGGAGATATTTGAGTAAAGGGTTTAATAAAAAATGGACAATATAATTATAGAGATTGCAGTTTGGGAGACGGCAACTGGAAAGTGAGGTTGGGTGGTTATCAGCTTTGGCAGAATACGGTTGAGGGAGCAGAAGGTGGATCTAATGGCATGATATGCTCAGTGGGGATGTGACAAACGACAGGAGAAAAACTAGAATGTAGGTGTGCTGATTGGTAAGTCTGCATATGACATAAAAATCGGCAGTATTGTGCATAGTTAGTAAGGTTGTCAAAGGATTCAGCAGAATACAGACCAATAGACAACATAAATAGAAAAATGGCAATTTAATCCAGATAAGCCTGAGGTGTTGCACTTTGAGAGTCAAAAGAGGAACGTATACAATAAGTGGCAAGATCTTCAGGAGCATTGTTTTACAAAGGGATCTTGGGGTTCAGATCCATATCTCATTGAAAGCAGCAACACAAGTAGATCGGGTGCCTGAAGAAAGGGATAGGGCATACTTGCCTCCATTGATTGGAGAATTGAGTATGAAAGTTGGAAAGATGTTGCAGCTGTATATGTAGTGCTTTATGTGTAGTTCTGGTCACCACATTACAGGAAGGAATGTGGGGGTTTTGGACAGGGTGCAGAAGTGGTCTACCAGGACATTTCCAGGTTTAGAAACTATAAGGAGATTTTGCATTATTTTCCCTGGAATGGTATAGGCCTGGGGGGAGAAGTGCGACCTGATAGAAATACATAAAATTATGAGAGACATAGATAGGAATAGTCAAAGCCTTTTTTTTAAATCAAGGTCAAATGTCTAATATTAGAAGGCATAGCTTTAAGATGAAATAGGAAAAGTTTAAAGGAGTTTTATGAGGTAAGATCTTATACTGGAAGACAGCTGGAATGTTTTATCAGGGGAAGTGGAGGAAGCAATTACAACAGCAAAACTGAATAGGCATTTAGAACGAGAACAAACACGTTTGTGGGATATACCCCCTGTGCGTCACAGGCCAAAGGGCCTGTTGCTCCAGAACGCAAGTCGTAAATTTGAGATCAATGTTAGGGAAATCTTTGAATTTTAATCTATTGATATAATGATTGGGTAAGAAGTGGCATGGCAGGTAATTGGAAAACTCAGTTTGTAAAACATGTTTTTCAGGCTTGCAGTTGGATAGAGCATCCTGAGTGTGGTCCAACCAGATCTGGCTCAAAGAATGCAGTAAAAACGTTTTCAGTCAGACCTCTTTATTGGAGATTTTAATGGTAAATTTTAAATAAAAGGTAAAGTACCAGAATAGGATGAGGCATTCAAGGGAAAGGAAATGCCAGAAATGTGGTGGGGGTGGAGTGAAAGAGAGGCTGAGGGATGAGCTTTTGTTTATTTATAAAAAGAAACGTGTTACAAATATTTAAACCAAAGCAATTGCTATTCCACAGGTAGCCATACAATCTCTGGTCCATCACATTTGGCACTGATTGAAAAATAAGTATGTGAAATCTTGGAGAACTCTGATGTTGCAAGATGGCTTTTAGAACAAGAGGAGTTGAGTACAAGAATAGAGGCATCTTGCTAAAATTATATAGGTCCCAGGTGAGACAACATTGAGAATAGTCTTGTCTCTTTACTAAAGGAAAAATATACTTGCAATTAAATAATTGCCCTGGTTTCCTTGGCTGCGTAAGTCTGGGGAAGACACTCCCAAGTTCCATCAAACTCATGAGATTGAGACGGCTCGATCCCACCCTAAACCCTGGTTTGTGTGGATGCTATGTAATTTGCTACCCTGTTACAAATTAGTGCCACGACATAACAGACAGTACATTGCATACGATTAAAGGAATTATTTATATTTATATATAGAATAGTACAGCACATTACAGGCCCTTCGGCCCACAATGTTGTGGTGACCCTCAAACTCAGCCTCACATATAACCCCCCACCTTAAATTCCTCCATATACTTGTTTAGTAGTCTCTTAAAATTCACTAGTGTATCTGTCTCCACCACTGACTCAGGCAGTGCATTCCACGCACCAACCACTCTCTGAGTGAAAAACCTTCCTCTGATATCCCCCTTGAACTTCCCTCCCCTTACCTTAAAGCCACGTCCTCTTGTACTGAGCAGTGGTGCCCTGGGGAAGAGGCGCTGGCTGTCCACTCCATCTATTCCTCTTAATATCTTGTACACCTCTATCATGTCTCCTCTCATCCTCCTTCTCTCCAAAGAGTAAAGCCCTAGCTCCCTTAATCTCTGATCATAATCCATACTCTCTAAACCAGGCAGCATCCTGGTAAATCTCCTCTGTACCCTTTCCAATGCTTCCACATCTTTCCTATAGTGAGGCGACCAGAACTGGACACAGTACTCCAAGTGTGGCCTAACTAGAGTTTTATAGAGCTGCATCATTACATCGCGTCTGTTAAACTCTATCCCTCGACTTATGAAAGCTAACACCCCATAAGCTTTCTTATCTACCCTATCTACCTGTGAGGCAACTTTCAGGGATCCGTGGACATGTACCCCCAGATCCCTCTCCTCCTCCACACTACCAAGTATCCTGCCATTTACTTTGTACTCTGCCTTGGAGTTTGTCCTTCCAAAGTGTACCACCTCACACTTCTCCGGGTTGAACTCCATCTGCCGCTGCTTAGCCCACTTCTGCATCCTATTAATGTCTCTCTGCAATCTTCGACAATCCTCTACACTATCTACAACACCACCAACCTTTGTGTCGTCTGCAAACTTGCCAACCCACCCTTCTACCCCCACATCCAGGTCATTAATAAAAATCACGAAAAGTAGAGGTCCCAGAACAGATGCTTGTGGGACACCACTAGTCACAACCCTCCAATCTGAATGTACTCCCTCCACCACAACCCTCTGCCTTCTGCAGGCAAGCCAATTCTGAATCCATCTGGCCAAACTTCCCTGGATCCCATGCCTTCTGACTTTCTGAATAAGCCTACCGTGTGGAACCTTGTCAAATGCCTTACTAAAATCCATGTAGATCACATCCACTGCACTACCCTCATCTATATGCCTGGTCACCTCCTCAAAGAACTCTATCAGGCTTGTTAGGCACGATCTGCCCTTCACAAAGCCATGCTGACTGTCCCTGATCAGACCATGATTCTCTAAATGCCCATAGATCCTATCTCTAAGAATCTTTTCCAACAGCTTTCCCACCACAGTTGTAAGGCTCACTGGTCTATAATTATCCGGACTATCCCTACTACCTTTATTGAACAAGGGGAAAACATTCGCCTCCCTCCAATCATCCGGTACCATTCCTGTGGACAACGAGGACATAAAGATCCTAGCCAGAGGCTCAGCAATCTCTTCCTTCACCTCGTGGAGCAGCCTGCAGAATATTCCATCAGGCCCCGGAGACTTATCCATCCTAATGTATTTTAACAACTCCAACACCTCCTCTCCCTTAATATCAACATGCTCCAGAACATCAACCTCACTCATATTATCCTCACCATCATCAAGTCCCCTCTCATTGGTGAATACTAAAGAGAAGTATTCATTGAGGACCTTGCTCACTTCCACAGCCTCCAGGCACATCTTCCCACTTTTATCTCTAATCGGTCCTACCTTCACTCCTGTCATCCTTTTGTTCTTCACATAATTGAAGAATGCCTTGGGGTTTTCCTTTACCCTACTCGCCAAGGCCTTCTCATGACCCCTTCTTGCTCATCTCAGCCCCTTCTTAAGCTCCTTTCTTGCTACCCTATATTCCTCAATAGACCCATCTGATCCTTGCTTCCTAAACCTCATGTATACTGCCTTCTTCCACCTGACTAGATTTTCCATTTCACTTGTCACCCATGGTTCCTTCACCCTACTATGCTTTATCTTCCTCACCGGGACAAATTTATCCCTAACATCCTGCAAGATATCCCTAAACATCGACCTCATGTCCATAGTACATTTCCCTGCAAAAACATCATCCCAATTCACACCCGCAAGTTCTAGCCTTATAGCCTCATAATTTGCCCTTCCCCAATTAAAAATTTTCCTGTCCTCTCTGATTCTATCCTTTTCCATGATAATGCTAAAGGTCAGGGAGCGGTGATCACGGTCCCCCAGATGCTCACTCGCTGACAGATCTGTGACCTGACCCGGTTCATTACCTAATACTAGATCTAGTATGGCATTCCCTCTAGTCGGCCTGTCAACATACTGTGACAGGAATCCATCCTGGACACACTTAACAAATTCTGCCCCATCTAAACCCTTGGAACTAATCAAGTGCCAATCAATATTAGGGAAGTTAATGTCACCCATGATAACAACCCTGTTATTTTTGCACCTTTCCAAAATCTGCCTCCCAATCTGCTCCTTGGTATCTCTGCTGCTTCCAGGGGGCCTATAGAATACCCCCAGTAGAGTAACTGCTCCCTTCCTGTTCCTGACTTCCCCCCATACTGACTCAAAAGAGGATCCTGCTACATTACCCACCCTTTCTGGAACTGTAATAGTATCCCTGACCAGTAATGCCACCCCTCCTGCCCTTTTCCCCCCTCTCTATCCCTTTTAAAGCACTGAAATCCAGGAATATTGAGAATCCATTCCTGCCCTGGTGCCAGCCAAGTCTCTGTAATGGCCACTACATCATAATTCTATGTATGTATCCAAGCTCTCAGTTCATAACCTTTGTTCCTGATGCTTCTTTCATTGAAGTACACACACTTTAGCCCTTCGACCTTACTACCTTTATTCTGCTGCTCTTTCCTCAAAGCCTCTCTATATGTTAGATCTGGATTTACTCCATGCACTTCTTTCACTGCTCTATCGCTCCGGGTCCCATCCCCCTTGCAAATTATTTTAAACCCTCCCAAACCATGCTAGCAAACCTACCAGCAAGGATATTGCTCCCCCTCGAGTTCAGGTGCAACCCGTCCAATCTGTACAGGTCCCACCTTCCCCAGAAGAGATCCCAATGGTCCAAAAATCTAAAACCCTGCTCCCTGCACCAACTCCTCAACCACGCATTCAACTGCCATCTCCTCCAGTTCTTACCATCACTATCACATAGCACTGGCAGCAATCCTGAGAACGCCACCCTTGAGGTCCTGTTCTTCAGCCTTCTGCCTAGTTCCCGAAACTCACACTTCAGGACCTCATCCCTCTTCCTGCCTATGTCGTTGGTCCCAACATGTATCACGACTTCTGGTTGCTTTCCCTCTTGTACCAGGATGTCGTGCATCTGGTCAGAGACATCCCGGACCCTTGCACCCAGGAGGCAACAAATCATGCGGGTGTCCTTCTCACGTCCACAAAATCTCCTGTCTGCTCCCCTGACTATAGAGTCTCCAATGACGACAGCTCTCCTCTTCTCCGTCCCATCCTTCTGCACCACAGGGTCAGACTCAGTGCCAGAGGCCCTACCACCGTGGCTCACACCTGGTCGGTCGTCCTCACCAACAGTACCCAGGACGGTAAACTTATTATTCAGGGGAATGGCTACAGGGGTGCTCTGCACTACCTGTCCACTCTCCTTTGCTTTCCCCCTTTATGAATCTTAACTAAAGGGTTAGTAAAGAATAACAAAAAGGGCATATTCTAATTAAACAGTCAAATGTGCACAAGTTGGAGCTCAACGTGAACTTCTCTGTCACTCGCGCGCTGGGTCGTCGGTCACCACCTTCCAAACGTCACTCGCAATCCATGTCGAACAAGCGGCTCTTCCACCGCATCGTACGCTATGACCGGTTCTCCCCAGTGTCTTCTCTAGTCATCTCCTGCCAAATAAAAGCCCCAATCCCAACCTTATTGTCCCTCACCAAGAAAACCTCCGGCTAATTGGATGGCACACATTCCACATCATCCCTTATCTTCTACGATAACCCAAAGAAGCTGAAAATAGAGCAAGATGAAAACAAGCAGCTCTTACAGAACTTTTAAAATGAAATACATACAGCATAACAGTGAAAATATGAACTAGGCCACTACATAAACAAAGTTCACTAGATCGTAAGTTCACTGGATTGATTCAGAATCAGGCTTAATATTGCAAAGAGAGGTGAAAAATACTAAGGTAGCATTCTTGGGTTCATTATCCATTCAGAAATCTGATGGCAGAGGGGAAGAAGCTGTTCCTGAAATGCTGAGTGTGTGCCTTCAGTCTCCTATACCTCCTCCTGATGATAACAATGAGATGAGGGAATGTCCTAGTGATGTGGGTCGTTAATGATGGATGCCACCTTTTTCAGCCATCACCTTTTGAAAGTGTCCTGGATGCTGGGAAGGCTATTGCCCATGATAGAGCTGGCAGAGTTTATAATTTTCTGCAGCTTTTTCTGGTCCTGTGCAGTGGCCTCTCCATACCAAATGCAACCAGTCAGAATGGCACATCTGTAGTAACTTGCATGTGATTTTGGTGGTATGCCAAATCTTCTCAAAGTCCTAATGAAATATAGCTGTTGTCGTGCCTTCTTTGTAATTGCATCAATATGTTGGGCCCAGGATAAATCCTCAGAGATATTGACACCCAGGAACTTGAAGCTGGCCACCCTTTCCACTTCAGATCTCTCAGTGAGGACTTGTGGTGGGTTCCTTCAACTTCCCCTTCCTGAACTCCACAATCACTTCCTTGGTCTTACGGATGTTGAGTACACAGTTGTTGCTGCAACACCACTCAACCAGCTGATCCGTTTCACTCCTGTATGCCTCCACATCACCATCTGAAAGTCTGCCAACAGTGGTTGTATTGTCAGCAAATTTATAGATGGCATTTGAGCTGTGCCTGGCCACAGAATCATGGGTGTAGAGAGGGTAGAGCAGTGGGTAAAGGTGCACCAGTGTTGATTGGCAGTGAAGAGGAGATGTCATTTCCGATCTGTACAGACTGTGGTCTCCTGGTGAGGAAAGCAAGGATCCAGTTATAGAGGCCTAGGTTTGGTGCTTGTTGATTAGAACTGAGAGTATGATTGCACTGAGCAGTGATCAATAAGCGGCAGACTGATGTAGTGTAAATATTACTATTGTCCAGGTGACATAGGTCCTGTAGACCTATTGCAGCGGTAGGCAAATTGCAGTAGGTCCAGGTCCTTGCTCAGGCAAGAGTTGATTCTAGCCATGACCAATCTCTCAAAGCACTTCATCACAGTAAATGTAAGTGGCACTGGGTAATAGTTGTTGAGGCAGCTCCCACTATTCTTCTTGGGCCCTGGTATGATTGTCACCCTTTTGAAGCAGGTGGGAACCTCCGACTGCAGCGGTGAGAGATTGAAGATGTCCTTGAACACTCGCACCATTTGGTTGGCGCAGGTTTTCTGAGCCCTACCAGGTGTCCCATTATGGTCTGATACCTTGCGAAGGTTCATCCTCTTGAAAGATGTTCTGACGTCAGCCTCCGAGACAGAGATCAGAGGGTCACCAGATGCTGCAAGGATTCGCACAGGTGTAGCTTTATTCTTCCTCTCAAAGCGTGTACAAAAGGCATGGAGCTCATCTGGAAGTGAAGCATCACAGCCATTCATCACTTTCACTCCGTTGGAAGTGATGGCCTGCATACTCTGGCAGAGCTGACTTGCATTTGATTCTGTCTCTAACCTCAATCAAAATTATTATTTTTTGCCCTTAAAATAGCCATCTGTATGTCATACCTGGACTTTTGTTTAGTTCTGGATCATCGGTGTTAAATGCCACAGACCTAGGCCCTAGCAGATTACAAGTCTCCTGGTTTGTCCGTTGCTTTTGTTTTGTAAATATATGATATATTGTCAAAGGCACACACTCATCCATACAAGTCTGAAAAATGTGGCATAATCATTTAGAGTCAAAGATGAAACCCTGAATATTGTCTTGTCTACTGACTCAAAGCAGTCCTGTTAGCACTCCACTGCCTCCCTTGACCAGGCCTGTTTGAAGAAAACCCTGCCAATTATCACCAGCACATAGCCTGTTGCACCAGAGGACCCAACACACTAGACCAGGGCCACACTATGATAAGCAATGCCGTTCGTCTCTTCCCAAGACCACATATTGGCAGGATGGATCATTTGGCTGTACACCCACTACCTGCATACGGACGGAGCCTAAAAAGCAAGGCTCCCAAAATCAAGACTTCTAAGAGGTAGTCGCAAGAGGCAGAGGGACGGTTATAGGATTGGCTTGAGTCAGTGGACTGGGCTGTGTTCAAGCACTCATCTGACACCCTGAATGTCTACTCCAGAGTCATTTCTGACTTTATTCAAACAGCTGTGGATGAGTGTGCCCCCAAAAAATCATTCAGGGTGTTTCCCAGTCAGAAGCCCTGGATGAACAATGAAATCCGGAACCTGCTGAAAGCTAGATCAGAGGCATTCAAGTCCGGAGATCAAGAATGCTACAAGAGGTGCAGGTGTGATCTCTGGAAAGCCATCTCTCGGGTGAAGTGGAGTTTCTGGACTAAGCTGGAATCAACGAGGGATGCGCAACAGCTGTGGCGGGGTTTGAATGCCATAACCTCCTACAAAGTTATATCTTGTGACATAGGGGACAGCAGAGCTTCACTTCCAGATGAGCTCAATACCTTCTATGCTCACTTTGATCACCAGAACAGGGAGGAACTATTGCACACCCCCATGTCTCCTGATGTTCCTTTGGTCTCAGTTTCTGAAGATGAGTGAATCCAAGGAAAGCATCCCATCCGGACAGAGTACCTAGCCAAGTAATGAAGACCTGACTGGTGTATTTACAGATAGCTTCAACCTCTTTCTCAGCTGTGTGTGGTACCCACCTGTTTCAAGCAGGTTTCGATTCTACTGGTGCCTCAGAAGAGCAGGGTAACCTGTCTGAATGACTATCGCCCAGTGGCACATACATCCACATGATGAAGTGTTTTGAGAGGCTGGTGTTGAAGCATATTAGCTCCTGTCTGAGTGGTGACTTGGATCCTCTCCAATTCGCCAACCAAAGCAACAGGTCTAAAGCAGATGCTATCTTGTCGGCTCTTCACAGAGCCCTGGAACATCTGGACACCAAAGATGCAGAAATCAGGATGCTCTTTATCAATTACAGCTCAGCATTTAATACTATCATCCCCTCAAAACTAATCAGTAAACTCCAAGACCAGGCCTCAATGCTCCCTTGTGCAAATGGAACCTGGATTTTCTCACTTGTAGACCCCAGTCTGTCCAGATTGGCAAAACCATCAACACAATCTCCATCAGCACAGGAGCACCACAAGGATGTGTACTTAGCCTCCTGCTGTATTCGCTTTACACCTATGACTGTGTGACTAAGTACAGCTCCAACACCAAATTACAGATTTGCTGAGAACACCATTGTTGTGGGCAGTATCAAAGGTGGTGAGGAACCAACATACAGGAGGGAGATTGAAAATTGGATGAGTGGTGTCAGAACAACAACCTCTCGATGTCAATAAGACCAAGGAACTGATTATAGACTTCAGGAGAGGGAAACCAGAGGTCCATGAGCCAGTATTCATTGGAGGATCAGAGGTAGAGAGGGTTGGTAACTTTAAATTCCTGAGTGTCCACCATCTCAGAGGACCTGTCCTGGACCCATCATAGAAATATAATTGCTGAGAAAGCACAATAGCACCTTTACTTCCTCAGGAGTCTGCGGAGATTCGGCACATCTTTGAAAACCTTGGCAAACTTCTATAACTATGTGGTGGAAAGTGTGCTGACTGGCTGCATTACGGCCTGGTACGGGAACACCAATGCCTTTGAGCAGAAAATCCTACAAAAGGTAATACCTTCGGCTTTAACCTTTATGGGTAAAATCCTCCCAACCATTAAGCACATCTACATAAAATATTGCCATAATAAAACAACATACATCATCAAAGATCCTCACCACCCAGGCCATGCTCTTTACTCTCTGCTGCCATCGTGTAGAAGATACAAAAGCATCAGGACCTGCACCACCAGGTTCAAGAACCAGGTTGACCTTTATTACAAAGGGAATTGAGTACAAGAGCAAGGAAATCCTTTTGCATTTGTACAGGGCCCTGGTGAGACCACACCTGGAGTATTGTGTACAGTTTTGGTCTCCAGGGTTAAGGAAGGACATCCTGGCTGTAGAGCAAGTGCAGCGTAGATTCACAAGGTTAATTCCTGGGATGTCCGGACTGTCTTACGCAGAGAGGTTAGAGAGACTGGGCTTGTACACGCTGGAATTAAGGAGATTGAGAGGGGATCTGATTGCAACTTATAAGATTATTAAGGGATTGGACAAGATAGAGGCAGGAAATATGTTCCAGATGCTGGGAGAGTCCAGTACCAGAGGGCATGGTTTGAGAATAAGGGGTAGGTCATTTAGGACAGAGTTAAGGAAAAACTTCTTCTCCCAGAGAGTTGTGGGGGTCTGGAATGCACTGCCTTGGAAGGCAGTGGAGGCCAATTCTCTGGATGCTTTCAAGAAGGAGCTAGGTAGGTATCTTATGGATAGGGGAATCAAGGGATATGGGGACCAGGCAGGAACCGGGTATTGATAGTAAATGATCAGCCATGATCTCAGAATGGCGGTGCAGGCTCAAAGGGCCGAATGGTCTACTTCTGCACCTATTGTCTATAACAGTTACTAGCCTCTTGAACAAAAGGAGATACTGTAACTGCACTCATTTAAGGACTCTTGTATCTTGTTATTTCATTCTCATTATTTATGGCTATTTATTTATATCTGCATTTGCACAGTTTGATGTCCATTGATCCTGTTTACAGTTACTGCTCTAAAGATTTGCTAAGTATGCCCACAGAACAGGAATTTCAGGGTTGTATGTGGTGACATGTACGTACTCTGATAATTAATTTTACTTTGACTTTTGACCTCCTTGGTCCTCACCACTGGCACTGGGGTTGTTAGTCTTTGTCTATACGTTGGGAGTAGAAGTACAGCCAGGAGATCAGACTTTACCAAATTTAGACGTGGGATGGCATGGTAAATATTTTTGATTTTGTTATAAGAGTGGTCAAGTGTGTTGGCTCCCCTGGTTCCACAGATGAAATGTTGGAGAGACTTGTTCAAGATGGTCTGGTTGAAATCTATCAGGGTGCGCTGTTTTGTGCCACTGATTATGTTGCTCAGTTCCTCCAGAACCTGCCTGACATTGGCCTGAGGTGGAATGTATGCCATTGCCAGAATGAAGGCAGAAAACTCCCTTGGCAGATAAAATGGGCGACCTTTCACTGTTAAGTGTTCCAGCTCAATTGGACAGGACTGAGACAGAACTGTCATGTTGGTACATCACAATAAGTTACACATAAACATATTCCACTTCTTCTGCCTTTTAAAAGACTGAGCTGTCCTTTCTTTGCTGAGAATGGTGAAGCCATTGCGCTGCAGCTCTGTGTCCAAAATGGCAGGGGATAGCCATGTTTCAATGAAGCAACATACATAGCAGCCCCTGATGTCCGTCTAGTATGGCAATCATGCTCTGAGGTCTTCAGTGTTATTTTCCAGGGATTGTACATTCACCAGCAAGGTAGTTAAGAGTGAAAGTCTAAGGCCACTGCAGACCAGCCTGATTTCCACGCTTCCATTTTCTTAAAGGGGAACTGTAGTTGCTGAGTCAGCTGTCCAAGGTTCGTCGATTTTGAGTATCAATAGATTTTTAATGTCTTAAAAAGATGCTTCTCACTGAAGCACCCATGGCTGTGACTATGGATTTCAGCCATAGCAGTTCTAAATGAAACTATTTGATCGGAGCTGCTCGCAAACAGTTACAATTCAATTCAATCCAGAATACATTTACTACCTAAGTATGTATGCAGTATTCGCTCCAAACAGTCACAAAACAAAGAACCATGGAACAAACCCATTCAAAGAAAAACATCAAACTTCAAAATCCCCCTCCCCACACACAAAAAAATTACACAAACAGCATTAAAGAAAATGAGCAAAAACAAAGATTATAAAACACAGCATCTAAAGACATATTTCAGTACAGTTCAACTCAGTGCTCATTATCTGCAGGCCACCCTAATTCAATAATCGCCCAAAAGTATTAACAAATAAGTGCATCCAGAATTAGAACTAGAAACTAGAGTACATTATAACACTGAATTAGAGTCCAAATCCACAATCCACGCTGATTAAACCTTGCTCTTGCACCATCCACTGACGGCATCGAGAGAGAGAGAGAGAGACATCATTCAAACTCAAGGGCCTTCCCTCGGGAGCAGCAAGCGAGACCACCAGCTGCAGACACCTTCTCCGGCAGCAGCAGTGGAGAGGCTGGTGGATGGCACAGAACACTCGCTCACCCTCTGCCTGGCCCAAAATGTCGACTGTACTTTTTTTCCGTAGATGCTGCCTGGCCCATAGAGTCCCTCTAGCATTTTCTGTGTTGCTTGGATTTCCAGTATCTGCATATTTTCTCTTGTTTGTGAATAGGTTCTAACAATTCTGAACCTTATCTGACATTTTTTTAAAAAAGATATAAAAGAAGTGAAAGGAGTAGCTTGAAGATATCACCTTTGGTGGTGCTGGCCATCTTTCACTAATGGCGCTATCTTACTGGAAGTAAGGGGTTTGTTGCATGTGGAGAGGTTATACTCTCTTGTGTTAATCACAGGCGACCTGATTGAGCAGAACACAATTTTTACAACATCCGGTGGTGTACATGCTGGTATAATGAGGGGTAAGGTTCTCTCTCACCTCCCTCAGGTGCCCCTCCTCCTTCCCCTTCTCCTATGGTCCACTCTCCTCTCCTATCAGATTCCTTCTTTCTCAGCCCTTTGCCCTTTCCACCTATCACCTCCCAGCTTCTCACCATGCCCCTCCCCTACTCACTCACCTTTCCCCTCACTAGGCTTCACCTTTCACATGCCAACTTCTACTTCCCCCCTTCCCCCACCTTCTTATTTTGGCTTCTTCCCCATTCTTTTCCAATCATGTTGAAGGTAATCGGCTTGAAATGCCGACTGTTTATTCCTGTCCACAGATGCTGCCTGACGTGCTGAGTTCCTTCAGCAATTTGAGCACGTTACTCAGGATTTTCAGCATCTGCAGAATCTCTTGTGTTTGTGTCTTAAACGTAGTAATTCTATCTAATTCCTCTATCTTCTCTTGCAGCAAGTTCCAGATAATAACCACTTACTTTGGGTGTGAGGCGAGGCGCAGTGTTTAGTGAGTGGAATTACCTCCAAAACCTTTACATCTCCTACCTGTCACACTCTGACTATGCCCTCTTGATGCACACCCTCAGTGCACTCTAATCAATGTTTTGTAGAGTTTCAGCAGCTGAAGCCTATGCAGGTAAGCATTCACCTTCTGTTTGGTCTAACAACCTGCATTGTCACTTTCAGGATCCAATGAAAATACAATGTATTTTAGTAAATGTATTTTTTACCTTTAGTGCAGCAACACTTGGCAGCTCCAGTGACTGGTGTTCAATTCCTGTTGCTCTGTAAGCAGTTTGCACATTCTTCCTATGACCATGTTGGTTTCCTCTGGGTGCTCTGGTTTCCTTCCCCTTTCCAAAGGCATGCAGCTTAGGAAGGGCTACTGGGTTGTGGCCATGCTGTGTTGGTGCCAGAAGCACTTGCAGTCTGCCCCAGCACATATTCGGACTGTGTTTGGTCATTGACACGAACAATGCATTCAACTGTATGTTTCAATATTTTGATGTACATGTGATAAATAAAATGAATATTTCTTGATTTGTCTTATCAAAATGCATCACCTTACATTGTTAGGATTAAATATCATCTGCTAAATTCTGCTCAACTCTCCAACTGATTACTATCCTGTTGTAGTCTTAGACAACCTTCCTTGCTGTTCACAGCACCAACAATTTTCATGTGATTCACAAACTGATTAGCCACTCCTCTATGTCATTAATATATACCACAAGCAACAAAAGTCCTAATTCTGATCAGAAAACCATTCTACCACAACTCCCTTTTGTTTTCTATCACCAAGTCAATTTTGGATCGAATTAGTAGCTCACCTTTGATCCCAAGTGCATTAATCTTTTCAACCTACCACATAGGGACTTGTCAAATGCCTTTCTGAAGTCCATACAGACAACATCAACCACACTGTCTTCATCAGTTTCCTTGTTTCCTTCTTCAGCTCAGTCAAACTACCGAGAACAATTTCCTCTTCATTAAACCATACTGACTCCCCCTAATCGATCCATGTATTTTCAAATGATTGTAAACCTGGTCCCTTCAAACCTTCTCCACCACTTCCCCTATGACTGATTATAAGGCTCATCAGTCTGCATTTACCTGGCTTGTGGCCCTGCTTAAATGAAGGAATATTAGCTATCTTCGCTTGTGGTGAACAAATAAGCAGAAACCAGGGCCCCAGCAAACTCATTTCTTGCTTCCCACAGGATTTTTCTGCATTGTTGCTTCACTTGCTCTGTTGTTTCCTGCTTTCTACCCCTTCATCCCTAAGAATGATCCTTTGCTGCACTGAATTCTATGAGCCACTACTCATCTGTTCCTTCTTTACTCTGCAGTTGCTTCACCTTCACTGATACTGTAATTTTTTACTGTCACCTGTGTAACGTTCTGTAACTCTGAAACATTACACTATTTGAAAGAGCCCAGGAGAATGTGTACATTCAGTTTTTAAAAAAATTTTGTGAGACATGCACATGTGACATAGTGGCATAACGATTCACATACTTTTACATGTAACCCATAGTGAATTATATAACAAAGAATGCTTAATCAAACAATACACTTACAATATTACTCAAATATGACAGAAATATTAAATACACAATGCTCCTATAAGCACACAATATGTTGTATAATACAACTCCAAGAGACACATCCACAGCATAGTAAATTCAAAATTTTCCCGTTCAGGCCTGAAGTTTTAATCACTGTGGAGGATCTCTTACTCTTGTGGGATAACATCCTTCTTGACAGGGAGTTGGGAAGGGGATCGCTCTGCTTAGTAGGTGAGACCCTTGGCTGTGAAACAATCTCCTTCACCAGGAATGAAACATCGAACCTCTTTGTTTGTTGAGCTCTCAATTTGTCTCAGCTGTTTGTCCTCTTGAATTCGATCTTGTAATTGTGTCCTCCAAGAAACAGAGCCCAACTCTGCATTCATTTTGCTGCTGTTAGTAGAACACCCTTCTGTGGGTTGAAAATGGACACTAGTGGTTGACGATCAGTAATGAGAGTAAACTCTCTCCCATACAGGTATTAGTTGCAATATTTTACACCCCAAACCAGACTCAAGACCTCTGTCAATCTGTGTGTAATTTTTCTCTGCATGATAAGGGAACGTGATGCAAAGGCTATAGGCTGTTCCCTTCCATCACACATAACATGTGACATGACTGTACCTATCAAATACATAAAGCGAGGCATCACAGGCAAGCTTTACTGGACAATATGGATCATAATGTGTGAGTACAGTGACTGCCATCACCATTTCCTTTTGTCTTTTGGAAATCCACCTCACACTGTTTTGTCCACTGCCATTTCTTCCTGATCTATAGTGATGAGTTCTGGGTGTGGAGCACAGTAGCCAGGGACCTGATATAGTAACAAATATTGTCAAGTTCTTAAAAAGGGCTGCAATTTCAATGCGTCAATTGGGGCATCCACCACTGCTTGAATTTTCTCTGCACATTTGTGTGTCGATGATGTGACCACAGTAAGTGATGCTTGGAATAAAGAACTCATACTTGTTACATTGTGCTCTGACCCCATAATCTTCTAATCTTTTAAGTACCGTCCTGAGATTTGGGAGATGTTCCTTGTCATCCTTACCAGTAACAATGATGTCCATCGAGGTAACACTGAGTGCCTGGGCAGCCTTTCAGCACCTGGTCCACAGCTTTCTGCCAGAGTGCAGGTGCAGATGCTACTCCAAATATAAGCCTATTATAGCAAGAAAGCCGGTTGTGAGAAACATTTTGGACTCTTCTTCTATCTCCATCTGTAGGTAGGCCTCAGCTAAGTCCACTTCACTGACATGTTTCCCTCCAGAAGTATTTGCAAAGGTATTTGATCTACTTTCAGTACTGGGTTGGTGGTGACCTTAAAGTCACCACAGATCCAGACAGACCCTTTCTTTTTGGCTACTGGGACCATTAGCATTGCCATGGGCTCCACTCAACCTTGGAAAGAATGCTCCCCTTTCTTGATCTCTCTGTCTCCATCTCTGGCGACAGACTATCTACTGATATCTTTTATAAACCCACTAACTCTCTTAGCTATCTTTACTATTTCTCTTCCCACCCTGTCACTTGTAAATATGCCATTCCCTTTTCTCCATTCCTCCATCTCTGCCTCATCTATTTTCAGGATAAGACTTCTCATTCCAGAACAACTAGGATGTCCTCCTTCTTTAAAGAAAGGGGCGTCCCTTCCTCCACCATCAACACGGCCCTCACCCACATGTCTTCCATTTCATGCACATCTGCCCTCACCCCATTCTCCCTCACCCACACCAAGGATAGGGTTCCTCATCCTCACCTAGACCCCACCAGCCTCCATATCCAGGGGACTTTTCTCCGTAACTTCTGCCATCTCCAACTGGATCCCACCATCAAGCACATTAACTGTTTATTCCCATCCATAGATGCTGCCTGACTGGCTGAGCACGTCCAGCTCATTGTGTCTAATACAGCCTACATGCAACCTACTCGCTGGCTACTTTATCACAGATCTTATTAAGGAACTGGACAGGCTTCGTAGAACTTGGGTGTGGCATTTTCATTTAACACTATGTTTGCGTTTTCCAAAGCCATCCTTGAACACTTCTGTGGCATCATCCAATACCTTAATTCACTTTCAGTTGACTCTATTGCTGGGGATGTGGCATGCAAATGGTGGATGGATCTCCAATCAAGTTGTAGTTGTCTCAGCCAATCACGGCCCCACAATACTGGCCTTCCTGTTTTTACCACATACAAGACCAATGTGGCCTGTTGGTTATTGTATTTCTCTGTGATGAATGACATTCCGAAAGGAGTTACCTTTTCGCCAGTATAAGTTCTTAGTTGGATGTCCACTGGTTTCAGTTCAGTATCTTTGAAATGCCATTCAAACTCCTTTTGATGAATAGCTGAAACAGTCAAGCCACTGTCCAATTCCCCTTTAATTAATTTCCTGTTCACTTCTGGTGTAAGTCATATTGCTTGCCTGTGGTTAGTTTTCACATTTGTAAATCTCACGGCTACCAGTCCTGTGATATTCTTAACATTATCAGTATTTTCACCAACAGCATGCATATTAGTGCTCTTTTTGAAACTGCAACTTGACTTTTTGTCTTTTTCTCTTCCCCGTGCAGTCCATTTATTTTTGTCTGCCAAACATACTATTAGTGTCCTACTATGTTGCAATAATTGCAAGTTCCGCATTTAAGCCTGCATTGGTGTGGTGTCACTGTCATAATGGTAATGCAATTTGTTCAGCCAGGCAGGTTCTGTTCAGATGTTGTCATTTTGTTCAAGCTCACTTTCATTCCTGATTCCTGAGTTGTGTCTCTGTCTGCTATTTCAATTGATAAAGCAATTTCTACTGCTCTTTTAAATGTGAGTGGTGCTCCATTTAGGAGCTATTTTTGATTGTTTTTTTTGTAAGATTCCACAAATTAAACAACCTCTCTGTGCATCGTTAAGCCCATCACTGAACTGGCAACGTTCAGACAATTTCTTCAATTCAGCCACTTAATGAAACCTAAAGCGTTCTGCAATCAACAGTGTTCTTAGTTCTCAATGTTCCTGCATTACTTCCACAACATCAGCAAAAGTCATTTTGGCTGGTTTGGTTGGAAGAGTCAAACATCCAGACAAGCTATATGCTCTTCCACTTCTTGCACTCAGTTGCACTGGCACTCGCTTTTCATTGGCTATTTAATTTGCTTCAAAATACTGCTCAATTCGCTCTGTATACATAATCCAGTTATCTGCTGTGCAGTCAAATGTGTCTATCTTTCCCACGTAGCCAGCAATTTCGGTGCTTTTATTTATTTATTATTATTCTCTCCCGGTGCTCATAGTTTAGAAACCCATGAATTTCATCTGTTTTCTGCCTTTATTTTTAACTCGCCTGTTTTTCTGTCCCCCTTCTGAAGAAAAACTGTGCTGTGCTTTTTTTTAAAACTCAAACGTCTCACTGCTCTTCAATGGGAAGGTAGTCATCTTGGGTTTGTTTAAAACCCCCTCAACACCACTTATGTTTTGTCACTCCAAAATATAAAACGAATCAGAAGAAAAACCCAGGAGCCTGGGACAATATGTACACTCAGTTTTTCACTTTAGTGAGGCGTTCACATATGATGTTGTGGCATAATAACATATACCATTTATCGACCTTACATATAGCCTGTGATGAATTATGTAACAAACAAAGAACACTTAATCAAACAATATCTTTACAATATTACTCAAATTTTACTGAAATATTCAATTAACAATAATGTGGCTCCTTGAGATTCATTAGAGTTGGTCTTTGGGCATTGCTTCTTTTACATCTTGTTTCAGGAACAGCATGATAGATTCTCTGGTGTGCATTCCTAACACTGAAGCGACTGCTGACCTCTGCTGGTTTATAATTAATTTTCCACTTCTTGGTTTTCTTGCAGATTCAGATTTGAGACAGTGAGTGAACACCCACTGATACTAAGTCTTTTGGGTAGCTCATGGCTTACTATGCACAACAAACCCGGATGTTGCCATGTATCCATGAGGTTGTTTCATCCCAGATTTCTACAGAGCCTCTCCCACTACACTTTCTTTTCATCTGTTTACAATGTCCCCATAAGCTTCATATGAACTAGTTTGTATGCTTCCCACATTCTCATTGTCTCCCTTTAGGCCCTCTTACTTACCTCCGCTAGGGGCAATTAATCCACCTACCCTCGTGTATTTGGGAGAAAATAGGAGCATTTAGAGGATGCTCGCATATTCACGGGGAGAACATGCAAACTCTACACAGACAGAACCTAAGACTAAGACTGAATCTGGGTGTCTGGCAATCTGAGGCAGTACCTCTGTACCACCATTCTTTTTGTATTAACTTGCATGTTTGGACTGTTGTTCCCAGGATGATCCTGTTACCTTTTCATCATTCTCTACTTTCTTCGCTTGACCTCTTCTGAACTCCTTATTCTATAACCCAATTACACTGTGTTTAATTTTTCCTCACTCTAGTACTTTGACCCCTCCGTTTTCTACACGTATCACAATACGGGATGTTACTATTGGAATACAATACAACAAAAGTTACAGCACGCCTTCTTGAGGAGTTGCTTTTTGAAGATGTCTTTGATGGTGGGAGGACCAGTGCCTATGATGGAGCTGGCTGAGTTAACAACCCTCTGTAGCTTTTTCTGATCCTTTTCAGTGGCACCTCCAGTGATGTAACCACTCAGAATCCTCTCCATTGTACGACTGTAGAAATTTGCTAGTCATTGGTGTTGTACCAAATCTCCTCGAATGAAATCCAGCCGCAGGTGGGCCTTCTTCATAATTGCATTAATATGCTGGGCTAAGATGGACCTTAAGAGATATCAACACCCAGCAACTTGAAGCTGCTCAGCCCTTCCACTGCTGACCTCTGGGTGAGGACTGGTGTTTGTTCTCTTGACTTCCCCTTTCTGAAGTCCACAGTCAATTTCTTGATCTTACTGACATTGAGTGCAAGGTTGGTGTTGCGACACCACAATAAGTCCAGAAAGAGCTCTGCTCCATTCAGTTCCTAGTAGGCTGCAGAGCGCAGTTTGTGTTCTGCTTGTGGAGGTATCAGTTAGTCCATTGCCTTCTCTCACATGGCATTCTACACGTCCCCTATTCTCTACTGATAACTGCAAGGAAGAGAGCTCCAAGGTGTTAGTGCAAATATGATATGTGTTCTTTCCAGTCACATTTACCAATAAATGCACATCCTGGATGATCATGTGCAAAACCTCACAAAGACCTGAAATACTTTTTTTTTGAGAGCTGATATCCTTGAATCACGAATCAGATTAAGAAACTGATTTGATACTACTTTCATATGTCACGGAATTTGTTGTTTTGCAGCAGCCGTATATATACAGTGATTCCACTTAATTGGGACACATCAAGGTTGGAAGAATCAGAATCAGGTTTATTATCACCGGCATGTGATGTGAAATTTGTTAACTTAGCAGCAGCAGTTCAATGCAATATATAATCTAGCAGAGAAAAATAATAATAAATAAAATAAAAATAATAATAAATAAGTAAATCAATTATGTATATTGAATAGATTAAAAAATGTGCAAAAACAGAAATACTGTGTATTTTTTTTAAAAAGTGAGGTTGTGTTCAAAGATTCAATGTCCATTTAGGAATCGGGTGGCCGAGGGGAAGAAGCTGTTCCTGAATCACTGAGTGTGTGCCTTCAGGCTTCTGTACCTCCTACCTGATGGCAACAGTGAGAAAAGGGTATGCCCTGGGTGCTGGAGGTCCTTACGAATGGATGCTGCCTTTCTGAGACACTGCTCCCTAAAGATATCTTGGGTACTTTGTAGGCTATTACCCAAGATGGAGCTGACTAGATTTACAACCTTCTACAGCTCCTTTTGGTCCTGTGCAGTAGGCCCCCATACCAGACAGTGATGCAGCCTGTCAGAATACGCTCCACAATGCAACTATAGAAGTTTTTGAGTGTATTTGTTGACATGCCAAATCTCGTCAGACTCCTAATAAAGTATAGCCTCTGTCTTGTCTTCTTTATAACTACATCAATATGTTGGGACCAGTTTAGATCCTCAGATATCTTGACACCCAGGAACTTGAAGCTACTCACTCTCTTCACTTCTGATCCTTCTGTGAGGATTGGGATGTGTGCCAGTACATTTTGGCCCAATTAAGTGGCTGCGCCAATGAGCCAAAGTTTCACAGAAATAGTTAAAAAGAACAAATTATAATACTAACAACTTCACTTGAGTGCTATAAAACTGTGAATTAGTTTATAAAATTTATTGATAGAGGAATTCAAAATCAGAATCAGTTGTAATATTACCAGCATGTATATGTTAAACTTAAGGCAGCATTACAATGAAATACATGATAATATAATTAAGTTTTTTTCCCTGTATTTATTTAAGTATACATATGTCTATTAAATATTTAAGTTAAGTTAAGCAGTGCAAAATAACAGAAATAAAAGTAGTGAGGTAGTGTTCTTGGGTTCAATGTCCATTTAGGAATCAGGTGACAGAGGGAAAGATGCCATTCCTGAATGATTGAGCATGTGCCTTCGGGCTTCTGTACTTCCGTCCTAATGGTAACAGTGTGAAGAGGGCATGTCCTGGGTGGTGGGGATCCTTAATGATTGTCACAGACTTCCTACGACACCACTCCTTGAAGATGCCCCGGATGCTACAGAGGCTACTACCCATGATAGAGCTGACTAATTTTACAAGTTTCTACAACTTACTTTTACCTTGTGCAGTAGCTCCAACACCATACCAGACGGTGATACAGCCAGTCAGAATGCTCTCCACGATAAATTTGTAGAAGCTTTCGAGTGTTTTTTGTTGATAAACCAAATCTCCTCAAACTCCTAATGAAATATTGCCACTGTCTTGCCTTCTTTATTGCTGCATTCATATGCTGCATCCAAAATTTGATGTTTTGCGACAGCAGTACATTGCAACATATAATAAAAACTATAAATTACAGTTAAAAATATACAGTGAATTTGGGTTAATTGAAACACATTGTGAGCAGTACATTTTGACCCCAATTATGCAGCTGTCCAGTTAGCCAAAATTTCATGGAAATAGTTAAAAATAAAAAAGACTAACTATTGTGTAACAAATTATGTATTTAAACAAATTACAGAACTATTTAGAAAACCACTGTTACTACTACAGTACTATAAAACTGTGTATTGGTTCTAACAGTTCGCAACAGAGGAATTCATCCAGTGCATGCTGCCATGTTCTTTTGATTGTAAGTGAATAAAATCAGTGCAGATACCTAGTACAGATAATGGACTGCCTTCCTATAATGCATTCAATGATTGCATCTTCCAAATCTTAATATTCATTATAACATTCAAGATGATTGTTTATACCTTCAAGTTCTTCTTAGTTCCTAACATGTTGAAGTAGTGAAGTCATTTCATTTTCACTCACAGCCATTTCTGGCAGCTCCAAGCCTGAATGCTTCAGATCACAGTTAGCAAGACAGTTCTGAATAGTCTTACTGTTTATTTCTCGCCAACTATCAGTGACAAAAATCACTGCTTTTTGAATACAAACATACACAACTGATGCTATTTAAAAACTATTCACTCTAAGCACGGTGTAATGTCAATGGCCACACAAGTGCACATGACTAACGCGAGGTAGAAACTGTACAGCAATAGTCTACAGTCCCAAAAAAAAACTGCAAATAAATGTAGGGATCCCAGCTATTTTCTTGATTAGCATTTGTTCTTTAAGATTTGTTCAAAATAACTGGCTGTCCCGATTAACCAATGGCTCAATTTACAGGAACGACTGTATATAAACAAAAGAAAATTGAATTAAATAAGTAGTGCAAAAAGAGAGGAAAAATACTGAGGTAGTGTTCATGGGTTCATTGTCCATTCAGAAATCTGATGGTGAAGGGAAGAAGCTGTTCCTGAAATGTTGAGTGTGTGGGTTCAGGTTCCTGTATCTCCTCCTTGATGGTAGCAATGAGAAGAGGGCACGTCCTGGGTGATGTGGGTCCCTAATGAAGAATGCCACCTTCTTGAGATTGCCTTTTGAGGGTGCCCTGGGTGCTGGGGAGATTAGTGCCCATAATGGAGCTGGCAGAGTTTACAACTTTCTGCAGTTTTTTTTCCAATCCCGCGCAGTAACCCTTCCATACCAGATGGTGATGCAACCCTGTAGAACACTGTCCACAGTACTTCTGTAGAAATATACCAGTGTCTTTGGTGACATACCAAATCTCCTCAAACTCCTAATGAAGTATAGCCACTGTTGTGCCTTCTTTATTGCATAATTATGCTGAGCCCTGAATCGATCATCAGAGATGTTGACTGGAACTTGAATCTGCTCACCCTTTCCACTTCTGATCCCTCAATGAGGACTGTTGTGTGTTCACTCGACTTCCCCTTCCTGAAGTGTGCAATCAATTCCTTAGTCTTACAGGTGTTGAGTGCAAGGTTATTGCAGCATCACCGCTCAACTAGGTGATCTATCTTGCTCCTGTCATCATCTGAAATTCTGCTGACCATAGTTGTATCATCGGTAGATTTGTAGATGGCGTTGGAGCTGTGCCTTTCCAAAGAATCGTGGGTATGGAGAGAGTAGAGCAGTGGGCTAAGTACACATCCTTGAAGTGTATTATTGTTGATTATCAGTGAGGAGGAGATGTTACTTCAGGTCTGCACAGACTGTGGTCTTCTGGTGAGGAAGTCAAGGATACATTTGCAGAGGGAGGTACAGAAGCCTAAATTTTGGAGACTGTTGATTCATCCAATGGACGCTGCCATGTTCTTTTGATTGAATGTAAATGAACAAAATCAATGCAGACTCCTCGTGCAGGTAATGGACTGCATTCATACAATACTTTTGACAGTTGCATCGTCCAAATCTTCGTTTTTATTGATAATCAATACCTTGAAATTCTTCGTAGTTCCTAACTTGTTGAAGTAGTGAAACAGTTTCATTTTCACTCCTATCTGTTTTTGGCATCCCCAAGCCTGAATGCTTGAAACCACAGTGAGCAAAATAGTTCTGAATTGTCTGACTGCTTATTTCTTGCCAATTTTCTGTGACAAAATTCACTCCATTTTGAGCACAAACACATGCACCTGATGCTGTTTAAAGACAGCTTGCTCTAAGCATGGTGTAGTGTCTGGTCCACACAAGCGGGTGTGAGTGATGCTAGTTAGAAACTGTTCAACAACACTCTACCGTCCTAATCAAGCAGCATAATATCCCACATAACCAAAAGGAATCCCGGCTATTTTCTTGATTTAGTTTTTGTTCCTGAAAAGCTATCGCAAATAAGCAGCTGCCCAATTAATCTTTGGCCCAATTAACCGGAGTCCACTGTATTATTTATATACAAATAAGTAATGCGAAAAAGAGAGCAAATGTAGTGAGTTAGTATTCATGGATGGGGTAAATGTCATTTCAGAAATCTGATGGAGGGGAAGAACTTGTTTCTAAAGTGTTGAGTGTGTGTTTTCAAGTTCCCTTACTTCCTCTCTGATGGTAGCAATGACAAGGGCATGTCTTGGGTGATGTGAGTCCTTAATCATGGATGCTGACTTTTTGAGGCATTTTAAAAAATGTGGAATTCTCCATTGAAGTAGTTTCCATCGGCAAGGGGAAGCTGGTAGACCAACGCTTCTACATGGGTGATGAGACGATTCTAACAGTCTCAAGAAGCCTGTGAAGAGCCTAGGTCGGTGGTGTAACACATCCCTCAAAGACACAGAGCAGGTAGATCAGATCAGGAAGGATGCTGTCAGTGGCCTCAAGAGCATCGACAGAACCACACTCCCTGGCCAGTTGAAGCTCTGGTGTATGCAATCTGGGCTCCTTCCACACCTCATGTGGCCACATGAAGTTAAAATCTTGAAGGTGGAAAAGCTGAAGAGACTGCTCATACATAAAGAAGTGGCTTGGTCTTCCCAGGTGCCTCAGCGGCATCGGGCTCTATGGCAAAGAGTCCTGGAGCTACCCATTTCCAGTCTTTCAGAGGAGTACCAGTGCGCCAAAGTAAGACTGGAGATGATGTTAACAGAGACGAGTGATCCATTTGTAGCACAAGCTGCCCTCATCCTGGATACTGGGAGGAAATGGACTCCATCAGAAGCAACCGAGAAAGCAAAGGTGGCAGGCACTCAAGCAGAGGGACGTTGTGGGCCGAGGGCAGCAAGGGAGGAGCGGTCTGGGCCTTGGGGACAGTACACCGGCCTGGAACAAGGCTGCTCCGTCTCAGAGACGCAGGAGATACGTCGGCTGGAGGAGGCTCAAAGGCAAGGTGCTCAAAGGCCTTTGCTCAGGCAGGGCAAGGGCAATGGGTGAGATGGGAGAAGTGGAGAAAAGAAAGATCTCCTGGAGAGAGCTGTGGGAGATGGAGACATTCAGAGCGAGCTTTACCATCAGGGCTGCCTACCATGTCTTACCGTCTCCCATGAATCTCAGTCAGTGCTATGGAGAGGACCCCACGTGCTCCCTCTTCCCGACTTCAGCAACACTAAAACACATTCTGGTGGGCTGCAAGACCAGCCTCACTCAAGGCCGATACATCTGGCGGCACAACCAGGTGCTACAGTGTCTTGCAGCAGTGCTGGAAAGTCGGCAGACGTGCGAAAATGCTCTCTCTCCCTCTTCATCCCGCTGGCTGCTTACAGCATTAGTCCAGAAGGTGAGGGACAAGCCAGACTCGCCACATCAAGACCAGACACCGGGCGGCTAGGCAGGGCACCTGATTGGAAGATGGTGGCAGACTTAGGCCAGAGGCTCTGCTTCCCAACTGAAATCACGGAAACCAACCTCAGACCAGACATTGTGCTATGGTCGGCCTCACTCCATCTCGTTTACATCATCGAGCTTACAGTGCCCTGGGAGGATGCCGTGGAGGAGGCCTACGAGCTGAGGTATACTGACCTTGCAGCCGACGTGCAGCAACATGGCTGGAAAGCAAGGATCCGACCGGTCGGAGTAGGCTGCAGAGGATTTGTAGCCACATCGACATCGGCTGCTCGGGGAGCTGGGAGTGCGAGGGAGGGAAGAAACACCGACAAGCAGTCAAAGACCTCTCCAGAGCTGCTGAAAAGGGTAGTCAGTGGCTCTGGATGAAGAGAAAGGATTCCATCTGGGCCCCCAAGTGAGTGAATGGCATCTAGGGGGTGAGAGCGGGATGCTGGGATACACTGCTGAGCCCTCTGGAGGTGTCGTGGGCCTATCAGTGAAACACCGAGGAAAGAGGGCGCCCACTTGATAATCCAGAAGATGCCACCACTGACTTGGCTACCTCACAGAGTCTAGGCAGCATGTATCAGGAGGGCAAATAAGGGATTTTAACATCTAGTCCTACATAACATACCATATGGAACCCAGAAATCAAATGGGCAAATGTTTTTGAACCATATAGGATTCTGAGAGAGCTTCACAACGTAGATGCTGTGTATTTTTTCTCCTGTAGGAATGAGGCAAGGACAAGGAATCACAGTTTCCAAATAATCAGATGACTGTTAAGGCAGGTAAGGAAGAAGTTCTCTCGTTGTGAATCTTTTGTAATTTCTCCTGAGAGGTCTGTGGATACTGAGTCAAGGCTGAGATAGATATTTGGATGACAACTGAAACTAGAATCCCTTGCTTAATTATTTCTACCCTCCATGGACTCTGTCTGTATTTCTCTGTGCCCTGGTAAAGCAACCACTATAAGTGAAGACCCCACTCTCCCCATACATTCTCTCTTCCCCCCCCCCATCCCATTGGACAGAAGAAACAAAAGATTGAAAGCACATACTACTGGGTTCAAGGATAAGCTCATCCTACCATTACCTCATTGTGACCTGCCACTTTCCTGTCCACCTGCAGTGCATTTTCTCCGTACTGTAATACTTTATTGAGCTCTCTGTTATTGTTTCACCTTCTGCTACCTCAGTGCACCATTGTAATGAGTTGATCTCCATGGATGGTATGCAAGACAACTTTTTCACTGTTCCTCAGTACACGTAACAAAAGTAAGCCAATTTATCATTAGTCACAGATAGAGCAGCCTGTTGTCAAGCTGCAGAAAAATGGGACAGATCAGTAGTGGTAACATTCATATCACACAAGTGCCTTGTACAGACGATCCTGAACAAGGAAATCTAAGCTATCTCCCCTGAGTTTTAGCTCAAATGCCCCTGATCTGGTCATCGTAACTACATTACAATGTTACAAGTCCATTTCCACCACCACTGTATAAAGGCTGCAGCAATTCAAACAGAGAGTCCACCTCCACTACACCAGCAGTTAATGTAGTCGCACTTCCATTACCAATATTAAGAGAATAAGTTTAAAGCAAGTCTGTGATGTACTTACCGGTAATAAAATTCTGAGGAAGTTTGCTTTAGAACAATTAAGGATTGTTGCAATCTATGATAACTGATGAAAGCAACGATTGAAAGAAAACTCTGTATGGAGGAGCATTTAATACACAATAGATAACTTTCTTAGTCTCAAGAAGGTTCCTCAAGAAACCAACATCCATCACCACCTGCCACGTGCTCTCCTCTCATTACTGCCATCAGGGAAGACGTGCAGAAACCTGAAGACCCCACTCAACATTCTAAGAACAGCTTCTTCCCCTCTACTATCAAGATTTCTGAATGGTCCATGAACATTATTTCATTGTTCTTTTTTTGCACTTTTTCATCTTAACTTATAAGTCTGTGAGATATAGAAGCTGAATTAGGCCATTTGGCCCATGGAGACTACTCCACCTTTTCATCATGATCCAATTTCCTCTCAGCCCCAGTCTCCTGCCTTCTCCCCATATCCATTCATGCCCTGACCAATCAAGAATCTATCAACCTCTGTCTTAAATATACATAAAGACTTGACCTCCACAGCTGCCTGTGACAGAATTCCACAGATTCACCACGCTCTGATTAAAGAAATTCCTCCTCATCTCCGTTCTAAAAAGACGCCCCTCTATTCTGAGGCTGTTTCTTCTGGCCTTAGGCTCTCCCACCGGTAGGTTCAATAGGTACATTTAATGTCAGAGAAGTGTTCATAATAAACATCCTTTCACTTCCACTCTATCAAGGCCTAACATTTTTCAATGAAGTCACCCCTCATTCTGCTGAGTTCTAGAGAATACAGGCCCAGTTTTCACATGATAAACCATTCAATCCTGGAATTATTTTCGTGAACCACCTCTGAACCCACTCCAGTTTCAGCACATCCTTTCGAAGAAAAGGGGCCCAAGCCTGCTCATAATACTCCAAGTGAGGTCTCACCAGTGCTTCATAAAGTCTCAACGTTATATCCATGCTTTTATAATTCTTGAAATGTATGTTAACCTTCCTTACCACAGACTCAAACTGAAAATTAACCTTTAGGGAATCCTGCACAAGGACTCTCAAGTCCCTTTGCACCTTAGTTTTTGTACTTTTTCTCCATTTAGAACATGGTCAACTCTTTCATTTCTTCTACCAAAGTGCATGACCATACACTTCCCCACACTATATTCCATTTGCCATTTCTTTGCGCATTCTCCTAGTCTGTTTATGTCCTTCTGTAGCTTCTCTACTTCTTCAAAACTACTGCCTCCTCCACCTATCTTCATATCGTCTGCAAACTTTGCAACAAAGCTTCCATCATTCAAATCATTGACATGTAACATGAAAAAAATTGGTCCTAATACAGACCGCTGTGGAAAACAACTAGTCACCGGCAGCCAGTGAGAAAAGGCTCCCTTTATTCCCACCATTTGCCTCCTGCCAATCAGCTACTGCTTTATCCATGCCAGAATCTTTCCTGTAATACCATGGGCGCATAGCTTGTTCAACAGCCTTATGTGTGGCACCCTGTCAAAGTCCTTCTGAAAAATCAGAGTACACAATGTCAATCGATTCTCCTTTGTCCATCCTGCTTGTTATTTCTACAAAGAATTCCAGCAGATTTGTCAGGCAAGATTTTACCTTGAGGAAACCATGCTGACTATGGCTTATTTTATCATGTGCCTCCAAGAACCCTGAGACCTCATCCTTAATCATCAACTCCAACATCTTCCCTACCACTGATGTCAGAATAACTGCCTCTCTCCCGTCTTGAAGAGTGAAGTGATTCCTGAAACATCATTACTAATGCCTCCACAATCTCTTCAGCCACCTCTTTCAGAACCCTGGTCCAAGTGAATTATCTACCTTCAGACCTTTCAGTTTCCTAAGAACCTTCTCTCTAGTTATGGTAGCTTCACACACTGCATGACTCCTGACACTTGGAACATCCACCATACAACTAGTGTCTTCCACCATGAAGAATGACACAAACACTTAATCATTTGGCTGCCATTTTGTTGTCCCCCATTACTACCCTCTTCAGCTGTCTGATATCCACTCTCACCTCTCTTTTACACCTTATGTATTTGAAAAAATGCTTGGTATCCTTTTTAATATTATTAGCAAGGCTTACTTTTGTATCCCATCTTTACCTTCTTAATGACTTTTTAGTTGCCTTCTGTTGGTTTTTAAAAGCTTCCCAATCCCCTAACTTCCCATTAGTTTTTGCTCTATTACCCTCTCTTTTGATTTTATGTTGACTTTGGCTTCTCTTGTTAGCCATGGTTGTGCCATCTGTCCTTTAGAATACTCTTTCTCTTTAGGATGTATATACTTCCTGAGCCTTCTGAATTGCTTCAGAAATTCCAGCCATTGCTGCTCTGCCAGTTTTCTTTTCCAATCATTTCTGGCCAACTCCTCTCTCATGCCTCTGTAATTACCTTTACTCCACCGTAATTCTGATACATCTGACTTTAGCTGCTTCCTCTCAAATTTCAGGGTGAATCCGATCATGTTATGATCACTTTCCCCTCAGGGTTCTTTTCCCTTAAGCTCTCTAATCAAGTCTGTTTTATTGCACAACACCCAATCCAGAATAGCTGATCCTCACCCATGAGCTGCTCTAAAAAGCCATCTCATATGCACTGCAGAAATTCCCCCTCCTGGAATCCAGCACCAACCTGAATTTCCCCAATTTACCTGCATATTGAAATCCCCCATGACTATTTTAACATTTCCCTTTTGGCATGTGTTTTCTGTCTCCCATTGTGATTTATAGATCACATCCTTACTACTGTTTAGGGGTCTGTATATCACTCCCATCAGGATCTTTTTACCCTTGCAGTTCCTTCGCTCCATCCACAATGACTTAATACCTTCTGACCCTCAGTCACCTCTTTCTAATGATGTGATTTCACCTTCCTGCCCATCCTTTCGATATACTGCGAATCCTTGGACATTAATCTCCCAGTTATGATCTTCTTTCAGCCATGATACAGTGTTGCCTACGACATCATACCTGCCAATCTGCAACTTTGGTGCAAGCTCATCGACCTTATTCCGTATACTGCATGCATTCAAATACAACACCTTCAGTCCTGTATTATCCCTTTTCAATTTTGTTTGCCTTTTACATTGCAGCTCATCCTGTTGACTGCAATTTTGCCCTATCGACAGCCTTTCCTCAGTACACATTGCCTCTGTTTGTAAACCAGCTACCTCATCTTCAGCACTAGTATCCACCTTTCCTACGGGGTAGGAATATATGCATTGAAATATATGCAGCTCAGGACACTAGTCGCACCATGCTCAACCTTTTGATTCCTGATTCTGTCTGAAGTCTTACCAACAGTTGTCTCCACAACCTTTGCATGAACTGTTCTGGCACGCTGGTTCCCATCCCCCTGCAACTCTTGTTTAAACTCCACCATGCAGCATTAACAAACCTTCCTGCCAGAATATTAGTCTCCCTTCAGTTCAGGTGCAAACTGCCTCTTCTGTACAGGTCTCACCTTCCCTGGTAGAGAGCTCAATGATCCAAAAATCTTATACCCTCCCTCCTACACCACCTTCTTAGCCATGTATTAAACTGTATAACCACCTACTTCTGGCCTCAATAGTACATGGCACAGGTAGCAATCCTGAGATCACAACCCTGGAAGTCCTGCCCTTTAACTTAGCACCTAACTCCCTGAAACCTCCTATGCAGAACCTCATCACTCATCCTGCCCATATCATTGGTACCCGCATGGACCATGACTTCTGGCTGTTTACCATCCCACTTAAGAATTCTGAGGATCCGAGATCTCCCCAACGCTGGCACCCAGGAGACAACATAGCATCTGGGAATCTTGTTCTCACCTACAGAACCTCCTGTCCGTTCCCCTAACTAACGAATCCCCTATCACCAAAACGTACCTCTTCCCTCCCCCTACCCCCTTCCCTTCTGAGGCACAGAGGCAGACCCGACCACAGTGACTTTCCTCTGTTAGGTCATTCTCTGACAGGAAATTAGTGAAGCAAGTAGGCAGAACAAAGTTGTTGTAGTAAGTTTTATTTTATACCTCTGTACTGCTGTTGCAAAACAACAAATTTTACGATATATGTCAGTGGTAATGATCCTAATCCTGTTTCTGATTCTTTGCTTTCAAATTCAATATCAGATTCAAGAAGATTTTCTGAAACAAAGTCCACTAGGTGGTGCCAGACTGAAATAGTTTAGAAAAGCTGGTGTTTTACATCATGGACTGAGTGGGAATGTCAGTGAATGCTAAATCTGCCCCCGTGGATGACAGTCCTGACAGCATGACAACTTTGTTCTGCCTACTTGCTTCGCTAATTTCCTTCTGGCTGACAATCAACAAAGATGCCCTTCAAGAATACGTGCCTAGCCCTCTGCTCTGCTACCTCCGTGTTCATGACTGTGTGGCTAAACACCATTTGAAATTTGCAGATGACATGTCAGATGGCATTGAGCAGGCATACAAGAGTGAGCTGGTTGAGTGATGTTGAAACAGCAACCTCGAACTCTACATCGGCAAAACCAAAGAATTGATAATGATCTTCAGGAAAACCCACACAAGTCCTCACTGAGAGGTCAGCATGGAAAGGGTGAGCAGCTTTAATATCCTGAGTGTCAACATTTCTAAGGAGCTGTCCTTGGTCCAATACATGATTGCAATCACAATAAAAGCATGCCTTTCTGCCTGTTCTTCATTTGGAACTTGAAGACATTTGACATGTCAACAAAGACTCATAGAGTTTTGCAAATTTCTATAGATTACAGTGGAAAGCATTCTGACATATTACAGCCTCCTCTAATGCACAGGATCACAAGAGGCTCCAGTGGGTTGTAGACTCAGCCTCCTCCCCACAATTGAGGACATTTTCAAGTGACAGTGCCTCAAGAAGGTGTCATTCATCATTAAAGACCCTCACTATCCAGGGCATACCCTCTTCTGCACTTTATTCTGCATTCTGTTATTGCTTTACCTTGTACTATCTCAATGCACTATTATAATGAATTGATCTTTATGGGTGGCATGCAAGACAAGAATTTCACTTTACCACAGTACATGTGACAATAATAAACCAATTTCTCATTTCTATCCCCAGGAAGGATGTACAGGAACTTGAGGATTCACACTCAAATAATTCATGAACAGCTTTTTCCTCCGCTGCTATCAGATTATGTAACAGTCAATGAACACAACATCATTATAACTTTTTTTGCTGTATTTGTTTATTTTTTATTTTATAATTTGTAGAAATTTTATGGCTTTCTATTGTACTGCTGCTGCAGTTTTGCAAAATCAGTTTTGACAGATTTTGATTCTGAATATTTGTAACTGTTACGCTAACTGTGACTACATGCATCGGGGAGCGGAGGAGGCAGGAGCTGTGGGGTAGTGGTGGAGTCAGGTGAAGCTATAGGGGACATGAATACAAAACTGCATTACTTAAAGCTAGTCAGCAATAAGGAGGAGGTACTGATGATTGTGCAAGAACAGTGTAGTTATCTGGGAAAATGAAGAATGGCGTATCTTGTAATTACCTGATGGAGATGGTAGAGATATGGAAAGTTGGTGTGCTGTATGTCACAAAAGGGAATGAAACCTGAAAGATTTGCAATAGCAATGAAGAAGGATGTTGACCACTGCAAGGTGAAAGAAGCATGTGAACAGGGAAAGGATTCCATGAGTAGTGGGGCTGATGAGAGACTACAAGGCAAATTCACTGGTGGTAATACAAATGCTGAGATGGTCATCATTGAAACGTTCCCACAACCAATGGACTCACTTTCAAGACTCTTCAACTTATATTCTTAATATTTATTGCTTCTTTATTTATATTATTGTTTGCAACACACAAAAGGCAGAATCCATGGAAATCAATGGATAGTTGGAGTTTCGAACTGAGGCCCTTCTTCAGGACTGAGAAGGAAAGGGGCAGATGACAGAATTGTGTGTTGGTTTGGTTTTACAGCATCTGCAGAATCTCTTGTGTATAATATTGTTTCTTCTTTCTGCACAGTTTATTGTTCTCTGCACTCTGGTTGAATGTCCGAGTTGGTTGTTTTTTCATTGATTCTGTCAAAGTTACTATTACATAGATTTATTATGCCAACAAGAAAACAAATCTCAAGGTTGTATATGGTGACGTATATGGACTTGATAATAAAATTTACTTTCTACTTTAATCAATGATTATTTTATGTACTCTTTATAAGACCATAAGGCATAGGAGCAGAATTAGGTCATTCAACCCATTGAGTCTGCTCTGGCATTTGACCTCGATTTATTATTCTTCTCAACCTCATTTTCCTGCCATCTTCCCATAACTTCTGATGCCCTGACTAATCAAGAACCTATCAACCTCTGCTTTAAATATAACCAAAGACTTGGCCTCTACGGTTGTCTTTAGCAATGAATTCCACACATTCACTATCTTCTGGCTAAATAAATTACTTCTTTTCTCTGTTCTAAATGGACCACTCTATTCTGAGGCTGTGCCCTCCTGTCCTAGACTCCCCCACTATAGGAACATACTTTCCACATCCACTTAATCTAGTTCTTTCAAATTCTGATAGGTTTCAAACAACCCCCCCCCCCCCATTCTTCTAAACTCCAGTGAGTACAGGTCCAGAGCCATCAAATGCTCCTTGTATGTTAATCTTTTCATTCTCATGAACCCCCTCTGGATCCTCTCCAATGCCAGCACATCTTTTCTTAGTTAAGGGGCCCAGAACTGCTCACAATATTCCAAGTGTGATCTGACCAATGCTTTATAAAGCCTCAGCATTACATCATTTCTTTTATATTCTAATCCTCGCGAAATGAATGTTAACATTACATTTGCATTCCTTACCACTGACTCAACCTGCAAATTAACTTTTAGGGAATCCTGCACAAAGACTCACAATTTTGAATTTTCTCCCTGTTTAGAAAATAGTCTATGCCTTTATTCTTTCTGCCGAAGTACATGACCATACACTGTATTCCATCTGCCACTTCTTTGCCCATTCTCCCAACCTGTCTATATCCCTCTGCAAACTCTCTGCTTTCTCAACACTGCCTGCTCCTCCACCTATCTTTGTATCATCCACAAACATGGTCACAAAGCCATCTATTCTGTCATCCAAATCATTGACATATAATGTGAAAAGTCTTGGTCCCAACAACGACTGCTGTGGAACACTACTAGTCACTGGCAGCCAATCAGAAAAACCTTGTTATTCCTACTCTTTACCTCCTGTAGTCTGCCAATCTTCTCTCCATGCTAGTATTTTTCCTGTAATACCATGGGGTCTTATCTGGCTTGCAGCCTCTGTTATGTTTGTTCTTAATAAAGACAGACTTGTGTGGGTAAAAAACTAACATATTGTTTATTTACAGACTGGCTTCAGCTCGTTCACATTTTACTCAGGACACCCCAGTCAGCCAACAGTGTGTGTGAAGCTCAGCTAAGTATTGGTCAAAGCAAGCAGGAAAATAATTTATATCTTTCAAGTGTGATGTTTTTACCTGGGACAAAATACTCTCACAGTTTGTTATCAGAGTGTCCAATGCCAAGACCTTATCAATTTGAAAGTTGTAGGCCTCATGTAGGCATCTTGTCAAAGGCCTTCTGAAAATCCAAATGAACAACATCCACTGATTCTCCTTTGTCTATTTATTTATTTATATTGAGATACAGAATGGAATTGGCCCTTCAAGCTGTGCCACCCAGCAATCCCCTGATTTAATCCTAGCCTAATCACAGGACAATTTTACAGTGACCAATTAACCTACCAATTGGTACATCTTTGGACTGTGGGAGGAAACTGGAGCACCCAGAGGAAACCCACGCAGTCATGGGGACAACGTACAAGTTCCTTACAGGCAACAGCAGGAATTGAACCTGGATCGGTGGTACTGGAAAGCATTGTGCTAACCACTCTGTTACCATGCGCTATCCTACTTGTTATTTCCTCAAAAGAATTTCTGCATATTGGTCAGGCAAGATTTCCCCTTAAGGAAACCATGCTGACTTTGGTCTATTTTAACATGTGCCTTCAAGTACACCAAAACCTCACCCTTAATAAGGAACTCCGACATCTTCCCAACCACTGAAGTCAGGCTAATTGGCCTATAGTTTCCTTTCTTCTGCCTCCCTCCCTTCTTAGAGTGGAGTGACATTTGTAATTTTCCAATCTTCCAGAATGTTTTCCAGAAGCATTCCAGTCTTGTATTCATCACCCTTTATGATTTTGCCCCCACATTACACTTCAACTCCTTCCACTGACTGCAATTTTGCCTTATCATCTGCTTGTCCTTCCTCACAGTCTCATTACACAATGCATCCACAGCATTATCAAAGAAGTTTCTGCTGTTCTCAACATAGAATGATACAACTGAGGTCCCGGATGGGATTAAAATATTCTTTCATTAGGTCTGAGCAGGATACACCTTAGGTTGCTAAAGGAAGCAAGAAAGGTGAACCATCAATGGATTCAGGAGAAATTTAGTTTTAACTAACTTTTTCAAATGAAAATTTTAAAAAATGTAGATGCTAGAAAGCGGAATGAAAAAAAATGGAAAATACTGAAAATACTCTGCAGATCAGGCAGTATCTGAGGAAAGAGAAACAGTTAACATTTCAGGTCGTTATAAGTGGGAAAGTAAGAATATGTCAAAGAGACATTCCACTGTTGCCAAGGTGATCCCATTGTATGAAACTCTCTGACTGCACAGTGAGAAGTGCTGAGCTTAATATAACAGTGAATGAATGGATGATCTCACAGCAGAACTACTCTCGGTCCATACAATCATCAATCTGTGAGTACACAACTCACTCTGATTTTGTGCACTTCGTCCTTATTTATGAAATCTAAAATTCGGTTTATTATTTTATTAAAATAATCTTTTAAAAGTCTCCTCCCACTGTTCAAGATTTTTTATACCTAAACACAGTTCTCGCAGTCTCCTTTAAATTCCTGCCTTTGTGGTGGTGAACACTTGGTTAATCAGATTTTGTACAAGAACGCTGAGCTGAATGTTTTGCTGAAGTAATAGTTTTGAGATGTTTTAAAGAAGTTAAATTGCTCATAGAATACATTAACTTAGTTGCTTGAAAGTGGAAAGCAGTATGTGTTGAATAATATTTCTGTATGGAGGCCTTTAGGGACCTAGATATTCCACTTAGAATGCTTAGGAACTAAATTAATGGCTTCTTATTTTCCACTGGGCAGTATTTTAATTTAAATGTCAATATAGAATATTGTGATTTATTTTTCTCCAAAAGTAGCTGTGCTCAGTAATATTCAATGAACACCATTACAACTAACTGTGATTTGGACACATTCATTTACATTATGCCAGATTTTTGACATTTAATGGTTGACTTACCATTCTCAATCAGTAAACCTGAAACACTGCAAGGGGCGCTTTTACACTTCAAAGTTTTCACGTGGTCACATTTTCAAACAGAAATTGCCCCCTTCCTCCTCCCTAAGCACCTGGCTCTCATTATTCCTCCATGGTTCCTCCATATCACTTCCAAATCTTCATTACCCTTGAAACATGGTGGTATGGAAACTCCAATGCCCTTGAACAGAAAATCCTACATTGTTGCAGGAAAGCAGCAGCCATCACCAGGGACTCCCACCGCCCTGGTCATGCTGCAGCCATCAGGAAGAAGGTACAGGAGCCTCAGGACTCACTCAGTTACTACCCTTCAACCATCAGGCTCGTCCCATCACTGTTCTCACAACCTATGGACTCACTTTCAAGAACTTTTCATCTCATGTTCTTGATATATATCTCTATTTATTTATTTATTTATTAATTATTTTTCTTTTGTATTTGCACAGTTTGTTCTTTTTTGCATACTGGTTTTCCGCCATGTTGGGTACAGTCTTTAATTGACTCTGTTATGGTAATTGGATTTATTGAGTATGCCAGCAAGAAAGCAACTCTCAGGGTTGTATGTGGTATCATATATGTACTTTGATAATAAATTTATTTTGAACTTAGAACATACAGTAGGCTCACCACTGCTGTGGCGTACATGTTTGTGTGTGCCTAAGGAATGAAGATGTCGTATGGAATTAAAAAGTGTTGTACCAAAAACTGCTTCCAGTTGCAAGTTCAATAACGTAAGTTCTTTTGATAGCTCTTCATTTGTTCTTTGCCTTTAGGATCTGATATAGGAAGATCAAGGTGAGCCACACCACTGTGAAAGATGTTCTAAGCCTAGGACTGATAAAATACTATATTTATGAATAACCAGAGTCAAAACCATCATTTTGACTTTGCCTCAGCCTTATTAAAATCGTAGAACTACTCACAAACTTCAATAGCATTTGCCAGGTCTTCTACCTGTTTGAGAGAACCAGATCACAGATGTTTCAGGGTGGTAGCTTAGTCATAAAGAGTCCACGAGCAAGAAGCAAATAATACTAGGTCCTGTGTCAAGGTGTTATCAACTGAGTTTGGTACAGTTGGAACTAAAATAGATCTCTACAATTTACCCCAAACTGCTTACACCTCGGTTATATTGCCGCTCATCCTCCAGAGAAAACGATGTTAGCTTATCCAGTCGTATCTCGGGAGATTGCTCATCTGCAGAAGAGGAGAAAAATGTCAAGGTCAGCTTGCAAAAGAAAAGAATTTTCTCTACGTCTTCAATTGACAAGAGACAATGGGAGACCATTTCAAAGCTGCCACACAGAGTGTGAGTGTCCACTAGTCATTTCCAGTTTCTGTGAGGTTCTGTCATGAGTCTACTATTGATCATAAAATACACAGTACACTATTCACACTATACAACCAGGTTTTAGAGCTTTGATCAAACTTCATTTTCATGCCACTCAAGCTTTTGACTGTACTATCTTCTGAAGGAGTTGGAAGTACTACTTTTATTTAAAACACATTAGACGTATTGTAGACAACAACACACACAAAATGCTAGTGGAATGCAGCAGGTCAGGCAGCATCTATAGGGAGAAGCACTGTCGACGTTTCGGGCCGAGACACTTCGTCAGGACTAACCGAAAGGAAAGAACGTATTGTAGAATTGACTTTCTTGCAAATCAGCAATTGTGATAACCCAATACGATTGATGCTGGTGCAATAACATGATGTTATAATTCCTCCTTTAAGCAGTTACAACACTGTTCAATATGTCCCTTTCCCAGTGGTCAAACAGTTAAGATAGCCCTGCAAATTGTTTCTAATGCTTAAACAGTGGTCACATATTAAGCTACGCCATTCAGCTTATTACAACAAATTAAAAATCTGAAAATATATTTAGTTAAAAACATGATTGAAATATCTATTTACTTAGAATTATCACATTAATGGACAAATTGATCAAACTATACTTTTTTCAATAATGTCAGTTCAAGACATTCACCCTTAAGTAAGTGTTACAAAAACAGCTTATTATGAATTTCTTCAGTACAATATAATGGTGTTAAAACAGCATTGTTCGTCACCTTGACACTTACCAAAATTTGTGAATTTCAATGCTCACAGAATGAGTCTGTGAAACGCCTCCCTTTTAAGTTTCAGCTTGTGATTTCTCTTGATTTATTGCAAATTCTCATAGCTGCCGGCAGTTAACTTTGCACTGTGAACTCCAAAGCCAGTTCTTAACTATATTACCACATTGCAAGCATCTGCATCACATCCGGTGTGGAGGGGCCACTGCACGGGCTCAGATAAAGCTGCAGAGAGTAACAAACTCAGCCGGCTTCGTCATGGGCACTGGCCTCCCAAGCATCAAAGACATTTTCAAAAGGCGCTGCCTTAAAAAGGCATCACCTTTCATTAAGGGCTCCCATCACCCAGAATATGCCCTCTTCTCATTGCTACCATCAAGCAGAAGGGTACAGGAGCCCGGAGACACACAGTCAACATTTCAGGAACTACTTCTTCCCCTCCATCTTCAGATTTCTGAACGGACAGTGAACACTACCTCAATAATTTTTTCTTTCTTTTGCTTTATTTTTGCACTACTTAATTAATTTAATTTTTAAAATATATTTATTGTAATTTATAGTTTTTAGATATTATGTATTTCAATGTGCTGCAGCTGCAAAACAACAAATTTCACAACATTTGCTAGTGACCTGATTCTGATTTTGATTCTCTCCAAGCTAGAGAGATAATTGAGAAGGGATCTAGTGCTTATCAAGTGATCTAGAGAGATATTGTTGCTGATACATGTGATGCACCATCAGTAACTCACTCTGAGACGTAAGAAGCGAGGTATTGGCTTTTATTGACTGGAAGAATGAACAACACTACATCCTGGGGAATGAGGCTGGGCAACAGGCCTCAGTCGCCTTTATACAGGGGTCTGTGGGAGGAGCCACAGGAGCAGTCAGCAGGGGTCTGTGGGAGGAGCCACAGGAGCAGTCCAGACAGGTATATGTAGTTCACCACAACATGTATGCTGACTATGGTGGGCAAGGTTTGAGAGAATGCTCCTGAATGCCAGGATAACTTAAACGGACAGATAGTATTCAGAGGAGACACTCTCCTTGTTTAAGGTTTGGGTGCTGAGTGAAGGAGCTAGCGTACTAAAGACATAAACGGCAGCTAGGTGACCCAGCAGTGTTATAAAGGCTTTTCTAAAGAGTAATGCAATATGAATAGATCCCTGGGAAACCTTTAATGCAGGCAAATGCCAATCTCTGCTGTGTACATAAGATTTTTGCTTCTTCAGTATGGAGTTCAGATGATTTTTCTCATGCAGCAGTTAACATTCAAGATACATAACAGAGTTCAATCAAAGCAGCCTGGAATAACTCGGGCATTAACAAGTTGATACTGACTGTGTTCTTGACCTCCTTTGCCAAAGCTGTCACAGTACTGTAGGTTGTACTTGGGAGTTGCAAGAAGTCACAGATTTCGCTTGGGATCTCAAATATAGTTTAATTTTGTCCCATTAAATAAACTGTTTCTTTGGAACGCAGTTGCTGAAAGCTGGTTGCTCTGTAAATGAATAAGAAGTCATTTTCCAAATCACTGAGGCTAAAAATCATGCTGGAGATAAATATGAGTTTTGTATTACTGTTGATGTCATTAGTTGGAATTTTATATTGCCAGAAATAAAGGGACAATGGCAAACTAAAGTCATGCTTAAAAGGTCAGATGTTGAATCCTGAGACTTCAAAGATGGACACTAAAGTATTCTTAGCCTGGATCAAACTGATTTTCAACTGCATAGCCTTTTGTTTTGCTTGGAGTTATATAAAAAAAACAATTTCTAGTCCTATCGTACTTGGAATAATTTTTTTTTCAAACTGTATCTCATGTTTAAGTAGCAAGTGATATGTGCGCCTGATGCTGCTTTTCCAATTGTCTTCAATGATTCATTGTCATGCATTGAAAATAATAATGGGTTACATATTGATCAAAGTTGATAGCATTGTTCTTGGGACTCCCTAAAGGAAACTGTTAGTTTGTGTTTCTGCTAATGGTACCCAGACCAAAATATCAGTTCCTTTGTCTGAAGGAGAAAATTGATTTCTGTCGAGATTCTTTTCCTTGGTCTCCACAAGCCATTCGATAAATTGCCCTTTTCTCATCCATATTTTTGAGTATATTAACATAAACATTAATACATGCTTAAAGCCTATTTCTTATACAGGTCAAATCTGATTGTACAAATTACAGTTTTATTATTTGTATTTATTGCATTATTTATTTATGGAATGTAGCTGTTAAGACAGTATAAATGAATGATTTGTTCATTTCTTTGTTATGTATCTGTTTTTGAAAGATTCAGTAAAAAGATTGAAAAAGAAAGATTTGTTAATTTCTACTAATGGATAGAGGCCAGGACATAGGCCTTCAAGCAATGTATTCTATTCGTGGCTCTGTATGCAAACTAGTTAAGTTAACTTTGTTTTAACCTACCTATTGTAAATATTGCCGAAGAAAGTGAATGAATGATTAACATTTTTAAAGCAATTGTTCTCACCCCACATTGGTATGCTTGTATAGGTCCTCCCCAGGTTACAACAGGGAGTTTGCAAGTTGGTAATGCAGCTGCCCAGCAATATACTCAAATAAAAACATAGGCCAACCAAGGGCAATCTGTAGTTTAACCAGGGCAATTAACCCAACCAATAAGACTTATCTGCACTATGCAGCTAAGCTGTCACACAGCAGAGTAAACATGCAACACTGCAGAAACCAGTAAATTCACCCCACTGTTCTCCCAAACAAACAACGTTCATATGTATGGGCTGTCTCTAAATTGGGAAGACCTGTATCATTTCCTTTTTTTTCGCAATATAAATTAATCAATGGTAAAAAAAATGCAACAAATATATGTATTTTCTACAGTTAAACTAATGAGTTTTTAATTGTTTTTTCTCTTGTAGCAGGTCTATTTTATGCAAAATAGGCTAGATCTTGTTGGCATAGGCTCATTCCATGTATGTACGTAATAGCTTCCCTCAGTGATCTAGCCTTGCCTGGTCTGAATGTGGAAGCCTCTCTGGTTGACCTGAAACATTGTACCAAAGGGTAAACAGGGCAGTCGCAATGTTTCAAATGGAGCACTCTAGAAGATAATAAAAACTGGAATTCTGCATTCAGCCAGCAAGTGTAACTATTAAAAAAAAAGAAATAGAGTTAAAGCTTTAAAAATTAGGCAAAATCAGCTAAAATCGCAAAAGAATTGTAAAAATAAACTGATCATTAAACAATACAAAAAATGAAGACAAGTTGACCTTTATCATCCTACTCCCATGTTTTTAGAATTCCCATAAAATCGATGGGGTTGTCTAACAGGATTCTCGGCAGAGTGCATTGAAGAATGTGACACCAGCAATCGCAGAGTGAGTTGGGACCTCTGCTTTTGACTGTGCACGTGCCAAAGTCCTGAACCTGCTACATTTTAAAAGGGTTCCATTCCAATTTAACAAAAACATGCAAAACAAAATTGCAGAAGCATTTTTCACTTAAGGAATATTGCACGAAATGTATTATCCTTCAATATTCTTAGTTTATGCTGAACCAAGTTAACCCAATTAACTCAGCCCTACACTTAGCAAGGGGATTGACATCAAGTATTTCATCATAATGAACTAATTTGCTTTTATTGGGTTCAGTGATTTAAAGCTACAGATGAAATAAAACATCTGTTTCTTTGTGACATTGTACATAAGGCAAATCAAACAGATAATTGTGTAACTCAATTTCCATCTTTTAGTTCATCATTTTTTTTTGGATTGGTAAGAGAGGAACTCTTTGTCTATATACAGATAACCAGGTTGAGTAATTTAACCACCATCTCTTTTTATACCAAGGAAATGAAAAGATGCAAGTTTTTTTTAAATTTTAAACCCAGACAGAGTTGTTTATAGGAGGGCTAGTCACTGGGTATATTTAAAACAGAGGTTGATAAGTTCTCGATTAGTAAGGATGTCAAAGGTTATGGGAAAGGCAGGAGAATAGGGAGGGGTAATAAATCAGCCATGATGGATTGCTGGAGCAGATACAATGGACTGAGTGGTCTAATTTGCTCCTGTGTCTTATGGTCTTGTGTTTATGGTCTCTTCCAGCAATTTATGGTTATGAATAACTGTTTACCTGAAAGAACTTGTCTTAATATTCTATTTAGTTCTCTCATAACTGGATAAAAATCTTCATTCGCTGGCTATCTAGAGTGTAGCTAAACTCATCACTGTACATAATGCCCCAACAAAATTGTTGGAAACATTCACTTGAGTACATTTCCTCCTTGCCTTCGCTCTTGCCACTTACTCTCCTTTTCCTCATTCAAATAACTTCAAAGATACCGTCAGCAACAGTCAGTGGCAAATGATTTCAAATGGGTATTGGGGTGCTGCTGGAACTAAAATGAAGTGTGCCAATGAAGCTCTCCAGAGCTAGAACCATACTGATTTAGATTCTGACTTGTAAGGTTGAATTTGTGGATTACTTAACATCTATTTTTATCATTTTCAATGTATTGTTGTAATTGTGACTTTGGATAATATTGGTAAAAAGAGTGATAATAGATTTCAAATTCAGGATTTTCCCCAGTATGATTAATAGCATATTGATAGGTCATCCTCAAGTATTAGTCTACTTTGCTTTCGAGAAATTTCAGTTTTTATTTCAGATATCTACCAGGTGTAGTAAATTACTTATAAACTATTGGTCACCTGAGAATGAAATATAATCATCAGTGAGTGTTCTTGTTGCACTTAATTTAAAACATACTATTGTGTAATACATTATCAATACTTGTTTTGAAAATACAAACAAATATTACAAAATATTGTTGATGTGCCTTCATCTTCAGAGGTAAGTTACAGGATTACCATGATGCTGAACAAGCTTCCTACAGAAATCATTTATTACAAAATGTGTCTGACTCTGAATTACCTAATATAGCTGATGCAAGCTGGACCTAAATACAGAAAGAATCTTTAGAGGATGATTGTGATCAAACAGATGAGGTTTAATCATTAATCTTTATAAAGTAAGAGGGATCAGCACATACTGCTTATGCTATAAAAAGATCTCCAGCATAATATAAAAATTTGCAACTACTTGCAGGTTTTTGTATTTTCTATTATATTGTAATAGATTTACAGTGTGATAAAATATTTTAAGTAGTATCATGTCCCATTTTGCAACAAAAGGAATTTTAAACAAAATCGCAGAATGCGTGATCTGAAGGATGGTGATCTGTGGGCCGTGGGCTTGGCTACCATGGAGTTGGTAGTCAGGGTAGAAATGCAAATCATTTAGAAAAATATCTTCTTTCCTCTCACTTCCTTTGAAATAGCATACCGTGCTCATTTTGTACATCTAAGACATGCTACCTTGTCAGATCCCAACAATAGATCTAATAGGCAATAACACAGCAAACACCAATCTAGGTTCTGGTATTTTGCAAACTGTAATGGCTGGTTTAAAGGTTCAACCCAGGAAATAGGTTACTCCTTACAACAAAAGGCATTCACTGTCCTTTGAAAGCATGCACCTATCTTGAGAGCTGTGGCACAAGTGTGCATGTGAACAATTGTAACATCATAGTCATAGTTGTACAGCACAGAAACAGGTCCATATGCCCATCTAGAACTTGCCAAACTATTATTCTGTTATATCCTAACAACCTGCACCTGGATCATAGCCCTCCCATCGATGCACTTATTCAACCTTCTTCAAGTGTTGAGATCAAACCCACATCCACTTCTTCCACTGGCAGCTTGCTCCACACTGTCACCACTCTCTGAAGCTCCCCTTCATGTTCCCTTTAAACATTTCACCTTTCACCCTTAACCCATGACCTCTAATTGTAGTCTTACCCAACCTCAGTGGAAAAAGCCTGCTTGCATTTATCTTATCAATACCTCTATCAAACCAAAAGGTGGAGAAAACTAGAGGTCCTTGAGCCAGTCCCCATTAGGGAGAGTCAGTAAATTTAAATTCCTTGGCATTATTATTTCAGAGGATCTGTCCTGTGTCCAGCACACAAGTGTCATTATGAAGAAGGCACGGCAGCATCTCCACTTCCTTAGAATTTCATACAGATTCAGCATGCCATCAAAAGTGCCTATAAAAAGTATTCACCACCCCTCCCCCCTGGAAATTTTCATGCTTTATTGGTTTACAACATTGAATCACAGTAGATTTAATTTGGCTTTTTTTGACACTGATCAACAGAAAAGAGACTCGTGTCAAAATGAAAACAAATCTCTAGAAAGTAATCTAAATTGATTACAAGCATACAGCACAAAATAATTGATTGCATAAGTATTCACCCCCTTCAAGTCAGTATTTAGTAGATGCACCTTCAGTTGCAATTACAGCCTTGAGTCTGTTTGGATAGTCTCTATAAGATTTGCACATTTGGGCACTGCAATCTTTCCCCATCCCTCTTTACAAAACTGCTCAAGCTCTGTCAGATTGCACAGGGATTGTGAGTGAGCAGCCCATTTCAAGTCCAGCCACAAATTCTCTATTAGATTGAGGTCTGGACTCTGACTTGTCCACTCTAGGACATTAACTTTTTTGTTTTTAAGTCATTCCTCTGAAGCTATGGCTTTATGCTTGGGGTCATTGTCTTGCTGGAAAACAAATTTTCTCCAAAGTTGCAGTTCTCTTGCAGGCTGCATCAGCCTTTCCTCCAGGATTTCCCTGTATTTTGCTGCATTCATTTTACCCTCTACCTTCACAAGCTTTACATAGCCTGCTGCAGTGAAGCATCCCCACAGCATGATGCAGCCACCACCATGCTTCACAATAGGGATAATGTGTTTTTGATGATGTGTGGTGTTTGGTTTATGCCAAACATAGCATTTAGTCTGATGGCCAAAATGCTCAATTTTTCTTTCATCTGACCATAGAACCTTCTTCTAGTTGATGTCAGAATCTCCCACTTGCCTTCATGCTGGGATTTCATGCGAGTTTATTTCAGTCTGTTCCATATTTTTTTCTAATTCCTGATGATTGACTTAACTGTACTCCAAGGGCTATTCAGTGACTTGGAAATTTTCTTATACCCATCTCCTGAGTTATGCTTTTCAATAAACTTTTCAGAGTTGCTTGGAGTGTTCTTTTGTTTTCAGGGTCAAGTTTTTGCAAGGATACTGACTCACCAGCAGTTGGATCTTCCAGATACAGGTGTATTTTAACTACAATCAATTGAAACATCATGACTGCACACAGTTCTCCAAAAACAGATCTCCATTTAACTAATTATTTGACTTCTAAAAGCAATTGGCTGCACCAGTGGTGATTTGGTGTGTCATATTAAAGGGGGTGAATACTTACGCAATCAATTGTTTTTATATTTGTAATTAATTTAAATAGTTTTGTACTAATCTGTTTTCACTTTGACATGAAAGAGTTTTTTTTCTGTTGATCAGTATCAAAAAAAGTCAAATTAATTCCATTGTGATTCAATGTTGTAAAACAATAAAACATAAAACTTCCAAGGGGGGTTATGAATACTTTTTATAGGCACTGTGAAACTTCAACAAATGTCTCTAGATGCACTGTGGAGAGTATCCTGACTATTACGCCCAGGTATGGAAATACCAATGCCCGGGTATGGAAAAAAAGTATTGGTTACAATCCAGTTCATCACAGGAAAAGCCTTCCCCATCACTGAGCACATCAACAAGGAATGCTATCACAAGAACATGGCATTCATCACAATGACTTCCACCACCCAGACCGTGCTCTCTTCTCGCTGTTGCCAGAGGAAGGAGCTACAGGAGCCTTAGGTCCCACACCACCAGGATCCGGAACAGTTTTTACCCTTCAACCATCAGACTCCTGAACCAGCATGGATAACTTCACTCACCACAACACTGAACACAACCTATGGACTCACCTTCAAGGACTGTACAACTCATGTTCTCAATATTATTTATTTACTTTTTTGTATTTGCAGAATTTGTCTTCTTTTGCACATAGGCAGTTTGTCAGTCTTTCTGTACAGTTTTACAATGATTCTATTGTATTTCTTTGTTCTACAGTTAATGCCTGCTAGAAAATCAATCTTCGTAGTATAAGGTGACATATACACACTTTGGTAATAAACTTACTTTGAACTTTCAATCTCTCCTCATTCTCCTATGCTGCAGGAAATAAAGTCCACACTTATTCACAAACAAGAGAAAATCTCTGCAGATGCTGGAAATCTGAGCAACACACACACAATGCTGGTAGGAACAGCAGTCTTGCCGAAGAGTTTCGGCCCAAAATGCCGACTGTACACTTTTCCATAGATACTACCTGGCCTGCTGAGTTCCTCCAACATTTTGTGTGTGTTGCTGCAAACCTATTCAACCTTCCCCTATAACTCAGGTCTTGTTTTATATTTTGTTGGATCTTGCATACGGCCAGCTCTCTGATGTCACACACCATTTCTTCTTTGAAAGACGTAGATAATGGCTATATTCAAGCAGCCTGGAGAAGGACATTAATGAGCAGATATCAAAATGTGTAGGGCACAGTCCTATCTGAACGTCTACTGGGGAAGTACAAGAACAAAGGAAGTTTGACTTTAGGTTTACTTAAGCTTTCCAGCATGGAATTGATCGCTAGTTCCATGTTAACATGCATGAACCCAATCAAAATAAAAACACCTGAAGTTAAATTTTGACATTATGATTCCAGATTCACTATTGAATTAGGTTTTGAAGTCCTCCAGAATATTGTTAGGCTCTGTGATCCATATCCAGGTAATCAATAAGGGCATAAGAAATGCATGCTGGAGTAGAATCTTATGACCTCCTGTACCTGATCTGCTAATCAGTAAGATTATTGGCCAAGATAGAATGGAATTGCAAAGGATGTTTCCTATAGTGGGGAGTCTAGGAACACAGCCTCAGAATAGAGGGATATCCATTTAGAGATGAAGAGGAATTTCTTTAGCCAGGGGTGGTGAATCTGTGGAATTCATTGCCACAGATGGCTGTAGAGGCCATGGCATTGGGTATATTTGAAGTAGAAGTTGATAGGTTCTTGATTTGTCAGGGTGACAGAGGTTATGTGGATAAGGCAGGAGAATGTGATGAGTGGGATAATAAATCAACATGATAGAGTGGCAGAACAAAGTAGATGGGCCGAATGGCCTATTTCTGCTCTGATGTCTTATTATGGTTGCTCTGAATTTCAGCTCCACCCTCTTGCCTGAATACCATTTCAGCCCAGAAACCTCTTCAGCTTTGGGTTGAATGTGTTGCGATTCATTATCCCTGACGTTGTGAATTTGGTTCTAGATTCAGAATCCAGCATATCAACCTATGCCTCTATAAGATGGCCTCTCATCCTTCTAAATTCCATGTCTGTTATATTTTTTGCTCAGTCACAACTTTTCCATATGTCCTTGCAGGTTCTTGATAATGTTTCGCAATAAATTGTTGTTGTCTTTCTATCATCAGCAAACTAGATGCAATAAATTGAGTCTAATAGAATTAGCAAATTGTCTAATTCAAAGTTCAAAGAAAAATTTATTATCAGAGTATATACATGTCACCACATACAACCCTGAGATTCTTTATTCTGTGGGCATAATTAGCAAATCTATAGAACAGTAACTGTAAACAGGATTAAAGGACAACAAACTGCAAATGCAAATATAAATAAATAGCAATAAATAATAAGAGCACAAAATGACAAGATAAAGGGTCCCTAAATTGAGACTGTCAGTTGTGAGAACACTGGAAATAGATTGAGTATAGTTATCCTCTTGTTATGTACTGTAAGCAGCTGATGCACCATACTGATTCCTGATGCACCCCACTATCTGCAGCTTGCCAATCCAACTCTATTTTCTCTCAGTTAACATTTATGATAAAGCTATTACATCAGCTCAGTACAGGAGATCCTGTGTTGCACAATAACCCATGTGGTACCAGACTAACTGAGAGAAAAGCTGCGTCCTGAGGAAATTGCTGCAGCTTCCTGAAACGTGGATCGACTGTTCTCTGTCTGGGTAACAGCATTGGGCCCCCAGCACTGCCACTCTGAATGTGCCCAGTAGCCAGCTGTCTGCAATCAATTTGCGGCATCTTGCCCATTTTTGCTGCAGACTTGTCTCCTATAAGCTCAGCTAAAAACTGACTGTCCTTTAATTAATATAGGATTTGTGTAAGCAGGTGGTTGAAGGTTACACAGAACTAGTGAGCCAAGGTGCATGGCCTACACTTGGTATTCTGTTGTGATTCGTGTGTGTACCCACACTGTGTGTTAATTACCAATACGACAATCACTTTCATAGAGCAGGCATTAGTTGTGCTTTGCATGACTATTGCTGTCAGCCCTGTGTGCTTCATGTAGTAGATGAAACGTTGCTTTATGTGTAATGAGTACAATGGCATACTAATTCCACTTCATGATTGATTTTGTGTCAGGATTCCATCCTGCAATACGCAAACAAAAAGTTTACATCCTTTACATTTAATCTAACAGCTGGAAAAGTATAGCTCCATCCTTGAAATTTGTTTTGGACTTGGAGAAGTTCTCACAGAAGTATCAAACATTTCTAGATTACCAAGGAAATGATAATCTAGAAACATTTCCCGAGAATATTATAGCCTTCACTTTATTTCATTACTGTTACAGTAAGCTTCTCAACTTAGCTGCTCATCGAAACCCACTCCCCCAGGAGAGCTGGGGATTGCCCATGTAAGGAACACTGTGGCCCCTCCAACTAGCTGCTGTTTAGCTGATGATGTCACGGCACCAGTAGAGTGTAAATCTAGCAGATGGTAACCATGTGGTCTCTTTCCTTCTCAGGTTATCATGGCCCAGGCAGACAGTGGGGGTGTGCTGCAGTGCAGAGGGCCTGGGTGCACACTTCAGACAAGATACTGTAATCGAGCTTAGGGCTTGAAGAATTTACTCAATGTTTAGTGTCGCTTGTCTTGTAAATAAGTAGCTAACCAACTTACTGTTTTTGTGTATCTTCTGTCCCCACTAGCTGAACCCACAAACCTGATTTCCCACAGCAATGGGCACTGTAAGCAGGGTTCAGTGTTTTAAACAGAAGGTGAGTATCTTTAGAAAATAAGAGAAGGAACCCTCTGCAAGAGGGGTGCCCAGTCCTGGGGTGGACCAACAGCAGTGCTGGATTTGGAAGCCTTGCCTCCTTCTGGCGGGTTACGGGACGCCTGTAGACTGCTCAGACAAGTTGGACTCCCACGGAGTGAAATATCAGACACCACATCGTGCCTGTACTTAATAAGGTAGGGTTCCCCAAGATGAAGGGGAGTAGGAAGGGTGTTTTCTGGCCGTTGGCAGCCTCAGTAAGACAGCAGCATGAGATAATCTCACAAAAGAGGAAAGAGGTGGATAGTTTGAGGGATGAAATCGAATCAGTAAACCGATGATGTGTTACCATGGGAGAGGTTCCCCAGGCAACACAGATCCAGGCCAGAGATTTACAGCATAAGGGCACAGAGATGGCCAGTGGGCTAGTGAAGGCGCAACAGTTAGAGGCTACCCGCTGGGCTGATTGACAACCGGACCCCATAAAGATGTGAGCCTTGATGTTACAGGGAGGTGACCCCAACAGGTGGATGTGGGATGAAGACATTTGGTTAGATAGTGAGGATGGGGAAGAAAGACTGGATCAGAGCCTCGGTGTTACCTCTCTACATAAGCACCCTTTCCCCTCCGCAGCCATACAGTACAGGCCAGGCCAGTAGCTACCTGGTCCCAGACCCAGTAAGGGAGCAACAGGCCCATAGCCCCTCTAGCCTCCCTGGAATGTGAGGAAGAACAGCAAGCTGGGGTGAGAGGGACCTGGGGATGGTAGCACAGTAGACCTCACTGAGATGACCACCTTCAAGGGTGTTCTCCACTAAGGAGCTGAGAGACAGGTATAGGCAGAAGCCAGGGACATTGACAGCTTGTGGTTGCTGAAGATCTGGAACGCAGGAGTGAGTCTATCTAACTGGAAGGTGGGTGTTCTAGGGGCCTGTCATCACACAATGCAAACAACAGCACCCTGAAAGTGCCACCGCTTCCCACGGGGCTGAGGAATTGCTATGGGGCAGAGTGGTGGCACTAGTGAAAGTCAGGCATCCCTCACTCTTTGAGTAGGGCATGTAGCCCAGGGAAGAGTGGAGCACAGTGGAGGAAGGGACCAGAGCTTTGGTCACAGTGATCTGTCACGACTGTGACAACCTGTCAGAGGGTCATAGGAGAACCTCCACCGTGGTGGATGAAAACAGTGGCTCACGATCTAAAGGGAGTGGTGCTGCCCTTATTGGGATCAGCGATAGGGAGGCTGAGTATTGTACATGCCACAATCAAATTATTGAAGGGATTAGAATACACGGGGAAAGGTTCCCTTAGTTGGATGTGCAAATTAGAGAACTGGCCTGGAGGTGGAGCACCCCACGTGACCCATAAGGAGATGTTTTTGGCATTGCTCAGAGCCAGGGCCCCAAACGAGCAGGTAAATGGGGTCCCACTCCCACCCTCTGTGCCACATGGAGGAAACACTGCAGAGGAAGAGAGGTCAGAAGGCCATTATGGGTGAAAGGTCATTCTTCAAGCTCTCCCACGTTGAGGACTCCTTTTGTCCTCCATAGGCTTCCTCACATTCCACTTGAGGTTCTCCATATCCCTCACTGGAGGCTCTGCAAAAGGCACTGACAGACCTTCAGCAGACGTCAGGCAGTGGGTGGTCCCACATAAGGAGGGGATCATTTGCCCTGCGCCCCCTCACCATAATGAAGTGTGAATGGGTTGAGTTTGAAAAATGTTGCGAGAGGTGTGGCCACGCCTGAGTTCACTTGAGTGTGAGTGTGAGTACAGATTCCGTCACGTGTTGGCTAAATCTGTATCGGAAAGGTCTTTGAATTAATCCTATGCTTCAGCGGAAAAGGTGACCGATTGAAATATTCCACTACTCATTGAAACAAATTTGCAGGAGCTCTTCTCATTTAAGAGAGCTGTGCCTTTAAGTGGCTGTATAAATGTGTTAATGTGTCAGGGACCTCACCCAGTCATCTTTACTTTCCCTTTGAATATTGGAAAATGTGCTAAAGTTTTCCTCTGTGGAAAAACTGCCTCAGTCCTGCCGAAGGGTCTTGGCCCAACTGTACTTTTCTTCCATAGATGCTGCCTGGTGTGCTGAGTTCCTCCAGCATTTTGTGTGTGTTGCTTGGATTTCCAGATTCTGCATTCTTCTCTTGTTTGCCTCTGTGGAAATTGTTTGTTCTGCTATTTGCAGTTACTTGCGGAAGCTCTGAAGGAAGAGAAGTACAGGCGTGGATCAGATGAGTTTTTGGAGGGAGATGAGCCTGGCCCACTGTGGGAGCTCCACATCCCATAAGATACAGGAGCAGAATTAGGCCGTTTGGACGATTGAGTCTGCTCTGCCATTTCGTCCTAGCTGATCTAATTTTCCTCACAGCCCCGATGTCCTGCCTTCACCCCATATCCCTGCATGCCCTGGCCAGTCAAGAATCTATCAACCTCTGCCTTAAATATATATAAACACTTGGCCTCTACAGCTGCCCATGGCAAAGAATTCCACAGCTTCATCACTCCCTGGCTCTCAGGAAGGATGCCCTTCTATTCTGAAACTCTGTCCTCTGGTTTAGACTCTCCCACTATAAAAAACATCCTCTCCACATCCACTCCATCAGGCCTTTCACCGTTCGATAGGTTTCAATCAGGTCACTCCTCATTCTTCTGAATTCTGGCAAATACAAGGCCAGAGCCATCAAACTCTCTTCGTGTGGCAAGCCGTTTAATTCTGGAATCATTTTCATGAACTTCCTTTGAACCCTCTCCAGTTTCAGCACATCCTTTCTAAGATAAGGGACCCAAAACTGCTCACAATACTCCAAGTGAGAATCACCAGTGCTTTATAAAGTCTTAACGTTTCATCCTTGCTTTTATGTTCTGGTCATCTTGAAATGAATGTGAACATTCCTCACCGCAGATTCAACCCGAAAATTAGCCTTCTGGGAATCCTGCACCAGGACTCCCAAGCCTCTTCCCACCTCTTTTTCTTTGTATTTTTTCTCCATTTAGAAAATAGTCATCCCTTTCATTTCTTCTTCCAAAGTGCAAGACCGTACACTTCCCAAAACTGTGTTCTATCTGCTATTTCTTTGCCTATTCTCCTAATCTGGGTAAGTTTCCTGCTACCCACAGGTGACAGGACTGATCAAGTGCATGAACAGGCTTTTGAAACAGCAGATTAAACGCACCTTTCAAGTGGCCGACTGTGCTGCTGCTGGCAGTGGACAACCTGAGCTCCAAGCCAGCGGACCCAGGACGGTCTCCGATGTACAGTACTGTCACTTGTCCGATCCTCCCAAGGTGGGGAAGGTGGAGTTGGAGGAAGAATCAGGAAATGTTTGGGTGCAGCACCCACAGGGGCCACCAGAGGGAGAAAGTGGCACAGACTGGGGAATATGTGATGGGTGGCATTAGCTGGGGAACTATCAAAATACCCCGTGACTAACCAGGAGGGAAGAAGTTTGTGTCTCCCTACATTACAGAGTGGCAAAGTGGAGGATGCCAATGGCAGTGGTGATGACAGTGGTCAGTGTGAGATTCCGACGGACGGTGTACGAGAATTTGGACTGCTGGGTCTGCATGAGGGTGCCAGGACACGCTGCAGGAGGGGTGTCGATGATAGCAATCCCCTTTAGAGATGAAAAACAGGACTGTTGGAGGAACTTGTCCATCTTCTTGGGCTTTGGCATTCTGTTTAGGGGAAAGCTGGGTGGGAGTAGGCCATCCCAGCCAATCTCACCCCATAGTATGGGAATGGACTTAAGGAACTTGAGTCTCAGTAGCCGCCAGGGAAGGGGAAGGAGCGTAGGTGCAGGCGGTACATTAAGCACAGCGATTGCGAGTGTCAGCAGTGTCCTGGGACAACTGTGTCGACACTGAATGGAGCTGTGGGGGTGGACACTCCCTGGACAGTAAATGATACGTACTGGATAAGTGGCTCCTGGGCCTACCCGTGGCTTCCTGCGGGGTGGTAGGGCAGCTGCTACCCGGGGTACGTGGTATGGTATGTACACTGTCTCAGTAGCCTGAATGAGGGTCAGCGCGGTGAGAAGCAGAAAGGTTTTGGACGAATGCCTTTCCCCTGTGTGGTACAGCCAGACTGTCTGTGGAGCTGATACACAGGATGGAAGCGCCGGCCAGTGAGACAGCCACAGGGCTGAGGCATGGCGAGGATGCACTGACCAGCGTGTCAGCTGAGACGACGGATGTTCAGATGGTGCCCTTGCAAAATCGGATTGTCTTGGACTGTCCACTCGCGGAGAAAGGTAGCACCTGTGCCGTGATTGGTCAGGAGTGCTGCACCTTCATCCTCTGAGTCTTGGAACGTTACTCACCTGGCTCATCACATCCAGCGGTCAGCACATAAGATCAGTAAAGTAGGGGCCAGCTCCGTAACTACTACATCCCAGGGGGGAAATTGGTGGGCTTTTGGGGCATTGGGAGGCCAGTGGTCTGCTGTAATATACAGCGTAGTAACTGATAGACTAATAATTCTGTCACAAACAAGAGAAAATCTGCAGATGCTGGAAATGGTGTTACGCTTTGTGTAGTTTAGTCAGTGATCCACAGGGTTATGCAAGCCTGCAGACTGAGTGTCACGGTGTTGTGACTTTTGAGGAGTGGAATGGTACAGTAGGTCCTCTGAGAAACTTGTATAGATGTGTAGTGGAGAGTGTATTGGCTGGCTGCTTCATGACCTGGTAAGGAAACAGCAATGCCTTTGAAGGGTAGTGAAGTCGGCACAGTATATCATGGGTAAAGCTCTTCCATTGAGCACATCTACATGAAATGCTGTCATAGGAAAACAGCATCCATCATCAGAGATCCCCATCACCCAGGCCATGATCTTCTCTTGCTGCTGCCATCAGGTAGAAGGTTCAAGAGCTTCAGGACTCACACCACCAGGTTCAAGAACAGTTTCTACCCCTCAGCCATCCGGCTCTTGAACAAAGGAGATCACTACACTCATTTGCCCCATCATTGAAACCTTTCCCACAACCAATGATCTCACTTTAATGACTCCTTATCTTTATCTCATTCTCATTATTTACTACTATTTGTTTACATTTGCATTTGCACAGTTTGTTGTCTTCTGCACTCTAGTTGATCTTTTTATAGTTACTATTCTATAGATTTGTTGCGTATGCCCACAGAAAAATGAACCTCGGGGTTGTATATGGTGACGTATACGTGCTATGATAATAAATCTTACTTTGAACTTTGAAGGACGTTAAACGTAGGTGAAATAGGTGTGAACATTGAGAATTGTGGATAGAGCTGCCATTTGGTGGTGGGGATGGTCTTGTGCAATGTTGGACCTGGATGACATACAGAGGATGTCATAAACACAAAAGATTCTGTAAGCGCTGAAAATCCTGAGCAACACACACAAAATGCTGGAGGAACTCAGCAGGTCAGGCAAGCATCAATGGAAATAAATTCAACATTTCAGGCCGAGTCCCTTCATCGGGGTTGGAAATGAAGAAGGAAGAAGCCAGAGTAAGAAAGTTGGGGAGGGAAAGGAGTACAAACTTGAAGGTGATTGGTGAAGCCATGTGAGTGGGGGAGTGGGGATGAAGTAAGACACTGGGAGGTGATAGGGTGAAAAGGTAAAGGGCAGGAGAAGAAGGAATCTGATAAGAGAGGAAAGTGGAGCATGAGAGATAGAGAAGGAGGAGGAGCACTGGGAGAGGCAATAGGCAAGTGAGGAGAAGAGTTAAGTGGAGAGTTAGTGGGAATTGAAGAGGGAAAGGAGAAGGGAAAAATTACCTGAAGTTGGAGAAATCAATGTTCATGTCATTGGGTTGGAGGCTACCCAGAGAGAATATGAAGTATTGCTTCTCCGACCTGAGTGTGGCCTCATCCTGGCAGTAGAGGAGGCCATAGACTGACATGTCTGATTGGGAAGTGGAATTAAAATGGCTGGCTACCAGGAGATCCTGCTTTTTACAGATGGAGCAACATCTGCTTGCAGTGCAACATTTGCTGCAGTGTTCAACAAAGCAGTCTCCCAATCTATGTCAGGTCCTAACAATGTAGAGGAGGCCAAGTAGAGAACACAGATAGAGTAGACATGTTGCCTCACCTGTAAGGACAGTATAGGTCCCTGAATGGAGCTGAGAGAGGAGGTGAATGGGCAGGTCTAGCACTTCTTCCACTTGAAGTGGGTGGAGCATTGGCTGGTCGGCAGAAAACAGAGTGGAAATAAAGGGATCCCATTCTGGCTGGCTGCTGGTTACCAGTGGATTTCCACAGGGGTCGGTGTTGGGACCGCTGCTTTTTACAATATATGACAATGATTTGGACTATGGGATTAATGGATTTGTGGCTAAATTTGCTGATGATACGAAGAAAGGTGGAGGAGTGGGTAGTGCTGAGGAAACAGAACCTGTAGAGAGACTTAAAAAGTTTAGGGGAATGGGCAAAGAAGTGGCAAATGAATTACAATGTTAGAAAGTGTATGGTCATGCACGTTGGTAGAAGAAATAAACGGGCAGACTATTATTTAGATAGGGAGAGAATTCAAAATGCAGACATGCAAAGGGACTTGGGAGTCCTTGTGCAAGATACCCTAAAGTTTAACCTCCAGGCTGAGTCGGTTGTGAAGAAGACAAATGCAATGTTGGCATTCACTTCTAGAGGTCTAGAATATAAGAGCAGGGATGTGATGTTGAGGCTCTATAAGGCACTTGTGAGTCCACACTTGGAGTATTATGTGCAGTTTTGGGCTCCTTATTTTAGAAAGGATATAATGACAATGGAGAGGGTTCAGACAAGATTCACAAGAATGATTCCAGGAATGAAAGGGTTACCATATGAGGAATGTCTGGCAGCTCTTGGACTGCATTCACTGGAGTTCAGGAGAATGAGGAGGAATCTCATAGAAACATTCTGAATGTTAAAAGGCCTGAACAGATTAGATATGGCAAAGTTATTTCCCATGGTAGGGGATTCTAGGACAAGATTTCAGGATTGAAGGATGTCCATTTAGAATTGAGGTGCGAAGAAATTACTTCAGTCAGCGGGTGGTAAATCTGTGGAATTTATAGCCACGAGCAGCTGTGGAGGCCAAGTCATTGGGGGTATTTAAGGCAGAGATAGATAGGTTCTTGATTGGCCAGGGCATCAAAGGGTATGGGGTGAAGGCAGGGGAGTGGGGATGACTGGAAGAATTGGATCAGCCCATGATTGAATGGCAGAGCAGACTTGATGGGCCAAATGGCCTACTTCTGCTACTATATCTTATTATCTTATGGTCTTATGAAGCAATAATGAGTTAGTGGGGAGGGATAAATGGACAAGGGAATTAGGGAAGGTGGGGGAGGTAAAGATATCTGTGGTGGTACGGTCCTGTTGAAGATGGCTGAAATTGCGGAGAATAATATGTTTAATGCAGAGGTTCATGGGATGGTAGCCAGGAGCAAGAGGAACTCCATCGCTGTTAAGACAGCGGGAAGATGGGGTGAGGGCGGATATCCGGGAAATGGAAGAGATGTAGGTTGGGGCAGCATCAACGGTGAAGGTGGATATCTCTGTTGTCCTGGAAAGGAATGCCTCATCCTAGGAAGAGATGCTGCGGGGACAAAGGAACCGAGAAACCGGAATGGCGTTTTTACATGAGACAGGGTAGGAAGAAGTATAGTCAAGATGGCTGTGTGTGTCAGTAGGTTTATAAAAGGTGTCAGTAGAAAGAGGAAGCAGAAGAGGACTTCAAAGTTTAGATGTTCTTTGAGACAGTAATGATGGTGGAGTAGTGTTGCCTGGTTAACATAATATCCTGACAACTTGGAGGCACATGATAAAATAGACCAAATTCACCATGGTTTCCTTAAGATCAAATTTTGCTTGAAAAATATATTGAAATTCTTTGAGGAAATAACAGACAAGATTGACAAAGGAAAGTCAGTGGACGTTGTTTACATAGATTTTCTAAAGACCTTTGACAAGATGCTGCACGTGAGACTGCTAAACAAGGTAAGAGCCCAGAGTATTCCAGGAAAGATACTAGCATGGACAAATGATTGGCTGACTGGCAGGATGCAAAGAGTGAGAATAAAGGGTGCCTTTTCTGGTTGGCTGTTGATGAAGAGTGGTGTTATGCAGGGGTCAATGTTGAGATTGCTTCTTTTTCCATAATGCCAATGATTTGGATAATGGAATTGATAGTTTTATGACCAAGTTTGTGGATGATACAAAGATATACAGTGGGGTAGGGCACGTAGTGTTGAAGAAGCAGGGAGTTTACCAAACGACGTAGACTCCCTAAAGGTCAACTTGTTGGTGGAGTCGGTGGTAGGAAAGCAAATGCATTAATTAAGGGAGATCTGGAATATAAGAGTAAGGATGTAATGTAGAGTCTTTATAAGGCATTGGTCAGGCCTCACTTGGAGTTTTGTGAGCAGCTTGGGGCCTTTATCTAAGAAAATAGGTGCTAACATTGGGGAAGGTTGAAGGGAGATTCACAAAAGGGTCAATGTATGGGGAGAATTTGATGCGTCTGACCCTGTACTCACTGGAGTTTAGAAGAATAAGGGGGATTTCATCGACACCTATCAAATGTTGAAAGGCATAGATGGAGTGGATGTGGAGAAGATTTTTTTTATAGTGGGGATGACTAGAACCGGCATCTGAACAGAAGGGCATCACTTTAGAACAGAGATGAACAGGAATTTTAGCCCGAGGTTGGTGAATCTGTGAAATTCATTGCCACAGATGACTGAGGCAGCTAATTCATTGGGTATATTTAAAGTGGAGTTTGATAGGTTCTTGGTTGGTACGGGAGAAAGCAGGACAATGGGGCTGAAAGGGATAATAAATCAGTTATGATGGAATGGCAGAGCAAACTCAGCGGGCTGAACTGCCTTTAAACAGTGTATTCTGTTTGTGGCTATGTACGCAATCCAGTTAGTTTGCAATTCCCAATCATTTACTGGGAAGGATAAGGTACCAAGTTTGATTCTTCCCTTTAAGTATATTGATATTAATTAAAGTAATCTATATCAGTTCAATGTTTGCAATAAATAGGTGTTTAATATTTACCTATTTTTTAAATTGGTTAAATCGATTTTAACCTTTTGTCTCTGAAGAAACAGTTGAAAAGGCTATTGACATTGCAAGCTGTCAGACGCCATTTGAGTGAATCAGAGGGTGGAGCCCTAGGAGCCTCCGCCAGAGACCTTGTCATCACTTGCTTTGGAGGTCAACCATGAACGAGATGCCTCCGCTTCAATTGGCTATGTGCATCCATGAAGGGGTTTTGCTGCCACCGTGATGGCGCTGGGTGTGCAAGTGGCTCATACATACTGCAGTACAGCATAGCTAGCAGACCCACTGCCTATATACCGGAGAGCCAGGTTCAAGCCTAACCTTGAGTGGCGTCTATATAGAGTATGCACGTTCTCCCTGTAATTCAGTGATTTTAATCCAGGTACCTCTGTTTCTCCCACAACCTGTGGTATGTTAATTGGCCACTCAATGTAGGTGATAGCGCAGTTTGTGAGAAGTTGATGAGAATGTGAAGAACACAACAATGAGAGTAACGTAGAAGTAGCATAACTGGGAATGGATGGCTAGTGTGGGCCAAAGAGTCTGCTTCCAGACTGTATATTTAACCAAACACAGGGAGCAATCACAAGCTGCTTTGCTCTCCCCCCACACCCCCATTTCTGTATCATGTTTTAAAAAGTGTTCACATGGAATTCAGACTTAGGAACATTCAAACAAAGGTATTCTTTCAAGCTTTGTTTTAATTCTTGTTTAATATACAACAAAAATCAAAACATTGCAGATGCTAGAAATCTTGAATGAACACAGAGAATGCTGAGAATACTCACGAAGTCAGACAGCATCCGTGCAGAGAAAATACAAAAAAACCTTCAGGATGTACTGAGTGCATTTCCAGGATTTCTAATTTTTGTTTAACCTACAAATGTGGTATTTTAAATACGTTAATATAAATGTTGATTCCAACAGTGGAATAATGGTTTGGTAAATTTTAATTTTGCCCATTTAACTATGGACATGAAATATTTTTAGGGATATTAGATTTTGAGTTTTTTCTTACAGTAGCTAATTTTAAAGTAAAACTTTCCAAGGCTCATTAATATATACAAGTTAGAACTTTTCCATTATTCCAAAGATTCTTTATAAAAGATTAAATATTAAATCAAATGTAATAATTCTAACAATTATAAATCTATGATAACATATATAGCATCTGAATTACATCATTATACAATAAAACATTTTTATGCAACAGATTTGTTCTGTTTCAAATGATAAAATATGGATAAAACTTCTGATCATCGAATTCACATTTAAATATTCATTCTGCGTTACTGTTCCAGCTTCTTGGACTTGCATTAAATCAATGGAAGTACATGTACAGAAGAGATTTCCTATCAGTTGCATTGATATACCACTAAAATAAAATCAATTTAACCTGAGATGTACTGGGGTTTTAGTTCATATTTTGGTAGGGAGGGTGGTAGGGAGAGAATTTAAAGTGGATAATTGCATACCCAAATGCTTTGACTTTCATTTGATCACTCTTGGGGCAAAGGGAGATGAGTTCTCAACTCATTTAATCTGTAAACCTTAAGTGGCACTTGAATTTTAATAGTTCAAGCATGAGTGGAAAGACTGAAAGGCAGTTCGTGAAGTTTGTTAAATAAGGACGTTATAACTGAGGTCAGTTTAATTGTTTTCAGTTGTGTTTCTCATTATGGTGCTTAGTCTCCCTGTAATCACAAATGTTTCCTCTGGATTCTCTGGTTTCCTCACACATCCCAAAAACATGCAAATGGTAGATCAATTGGCCATAGTAGAATTGTCACCAATGTGTTGGTCAGCAGTAGAACTGGGATGAGTTGAGGAAAATGTGGGGAACAATCAATGAAATTAAAGAAAAAGGATCTTTGATAGTGCAGATGCAATGGGCTCAGATGCCTGTTGCTGTGATGTTTGACTCTGTGAACTCAATAAAGGGTAGTTGCAAAACAGACAAAGGGCACCTATATCACGTTGGACTGATGACACCCAATGAAGTCTAAGAGTAGATAAATCAAAGCCATAACAACCAGCTATGTCATAGGACTAAAAGCTAGAACGTTCCAAAGGTGGTACTGGTGCCAGAACAGATTTGAGGTTTTCATTGGTTCTTGCCAATTGGAGTGTCCAAGTAATTATGGTGTGTTGTATCCTCAGCATCATTGTCCAGTAACAAGGACTGAGAGTGTAAGAGGAACAAATCAATTAGCTTCTATCAGCAATAGATCAATCCAACAAAGTGGGAAAAAAGAGGTGCAGGATGAGAAAGAGAGAACCCCAAATGCAGTGTCAACCATTTATATAATCCTTAGAAAGCCATGGATTCCCAAGGCAGATTAAATTATCAGCAATGGATTGATGAAGTAATCAAATGCAATAACTGCCAGGCCACTCATTTGCACAACTCCTATTCTACCAATACAACACAGGTTTTGCACCAAACACTCCTTTGTCCCTGCCCATTTAGCATGAATGAGTAAAATGATAGGTTAGCAGCTTGCATCCAAGACACTACAACAAAAGTAAGAGATAAAATTACAACCCTTATGTAATTCTACCAGAAGAGGATGCAACATTAACAAACATGGGTACACTGGCCAATGTGTGTTAAGTAAGCACTATCTGCATGGAGAACAGCAACAGATGATGCAGGGAGTATGTTGAATGGTGCTGCTTCGCCAGCCCTTTTCAATAAGATTGGTTTCATGGTCATCTGCTGTATACTCCTTTCACTGCTGAAGAGTAGATGGATGCAGATTAATGTGTTAAAAAGTTAAGGTGCAGAGTCTGCTGTCCTACTAATGGGGCAACATGTCAATCAGCATTCCATAGTCAAGTTCGAAGCTTGCATAGGTCGATTTGATTCCTGCAATTGTAGATGTGTTGCCCACTTCATCCGCAGAAGTCCACTTCCATTCATAATTGAGTTGGTCAACCCAATTTACTCTTCAGTTATGGGAAATATGTGTGGCAGAGTTTCTAATCGTTGATGGTCCAACATAAAGCTTTGATATCTAGCTAAGCTTGGAATTAGGTTCAATCCTGCTATGCAAATATAGATAACTTGCTGTCAGTGTTTGCTCTTGTTTCCTTGTGAGCTGTGATTTACTGAGTAAATATTCAGTATGATATACTGAGTGTCTACATGGTAATTCTCAGTTCACTGGACACACAGAAGTGAAAGTACTTGTGTTGATGTATCCTACAACAGAATCTGTTCTATTGAGGAGTTGATGGCTGAGAGGTCCAAAACTACACGTAAGCATCTTGATGGAGAGAAAATGTAATAATTTTTACCTCAAACAAAGGAATGTTGCTGCATAACATTAGAAAGTTGATTAAATTTCACTTGCAGCGTTTCATGTGGAACACTGAAATAACAAATCAAAATTATAGATCAAAAGCCAAAATCCATTTGATGGTGTCAAGTGTTCCAGCATAGAAGTCAGTAACATCACCCAAAAGATGGTTGAAGTACACATTGGTCAATTGATTCAACTGAACATCCACAATGGCTCTTGGGATTGTCCTTAATCATCTATGTGTGTAGCAGGTAATCCGGTTTCATTTAGATTGTCCAAACCTTACTCTGGGACGTCCTTCCGTTGGATCATTGAGACGGTTTGTATTGCAGAGGAGGTAGGAGGATGCTGTGAGTCCTTCCAGCAAGTTATAAAGGACTGATTATGTAACATGAAGGTTCCTGCAGTGGTCCTGTGAGATTTTAGGCTGGATAGCAGGAAGATTCTGCAAGAATTAAGGTCACAAGATTACCTATCAATGGGTTATAACTTACTCCTCAAAACAGGTGGCAGATCAATGTGTGCAAAGATTAAGAGATATTCAAGCTCATTTGATTTTAATGTTTCAGTCACCACACACACTGTTTGCCTTAAATGTAAACATATAAAATCCTTTGGTAATCCAATTACAAGCAAGAAAAAATCTGCAGATGCTGGAAATCCAAGCAACACACACAAAATGGTGGAGGAACTCAGCAGGTCATCCTTTGGTGTCTATTTTCCCAAACAGATTAGCACTATGCAGTTCTTAAATTTACTATTAAGTGTATAGTGGTTCACAGAATGGTTAATATTACATACAATCTACAAAGTTCAAAGTAAGTTTATTATCAAAGTACATATTTGTCACCATACACAACCCTGAGATAATTTTTTGGAGGCATTCACAGCAAATACAGGAAACACAGTAGAATCAATGAAAACTGCACCCAACAAGATGGATAAACAACCCACGTGCAAAAGACAACAAACTGAACAAATACAAAAAGAACAATAATAATAAATAAGCAATAAATATTGAGAACATGAGATGAAGAGCCCTTAAAAGTGAGTCCCTAGTTTGTCGGAACAGTTCAGTGATGGGGTGAGTGAAGTTAAACCCTCTGTTTCAAAAGTATGATGTTTAATGGATAATAACTGCTTCTGATCCTGGTGGTGTGAGTTCTGAGACTCCTGTACCTTCCTCCTGATGGCAGCAACAAGAAGAGAGCATGGCCGGGATGATGGGGATCCTTGGTGATGGATGCTGCTTTCCTACATCCATCCTCTTGAAGAAAAAGATTACTTCTATCCTGTCAAGAACCATTTTTTCTGACTATTCATTTCCACAGCTCTACATCAAGTAAGATGTGTAAGCAAAACTTCCAGTGAGCCAAGAAAACTTCCGTAGTTCCTTCAAAACTGTTCAACTTCTCAATTTCCTCTTTGGACGGGCAACTTAAATACTTCAGTAATGAATGCATCATCTGAGGCTATGGCCATACATTGATACCACACCCAAAGAGGATTTTTTTAAAAACTATTAGGTGGCAGCATTAAAATTTCATTGGCTGATACTGACAGTTTTTACCGGTATCAGAACCATGTACAACTTCACAACTTCACAGCTTCATAATCTAAGAAGCCAGCACATTCAGATATGGCCCAAGTGCAGAGAGAGAGAGAGAGACACTGAAGCAGGTCAATAGCTCACAGACTTTAATGCAAACAGGATTTTAAGGGGGAAAAACAATAAATGCTAGGCCAAACAGGGCCATTAACTGGAAAACTAGATGCCCCACTGCAGATGAAAGGAATATCTAAATAGAAGATGAATACCACTAGTCTTCAGCGTCAGTCGACTCGACAGTCCACTTTCTCAGACAAGGCCGAATGCAAGCAGGCAGCATAATGTTGCTGTGCTTTGCTTTGCTCAAGTCTTGACAAGCACTACAACAAAAAGGTGGGTTAAGTACTGCCATAATTAAATGATAATTAACTGACATGTGCACAACTGCTGAGTTTACTGCGCAGCCGAGTCCATGGTTGTGACAGGGTCCCCCTCCCTCAGCACAGCTCCTGAGGCGCCACAGACCTGCACCAACTGGTAGTCCCGGATGAGTGACTTGTCCAAGATGTCCTTCGCCGGGATTCATGATGCTGTTTCTAGGTGCGCAGCAGAGAAGCCCTGGTTCATTTATAGTGTTGGATCAGCTGTTCAGTAGCAGAAACTCCTACATCAATATCCTGATCAGGGAAGAGCGGTGGCTGGAATCCTTTCTGGCATTCAAAGGGGGACATACCCATGGAGGATGACTGGAAGCTATTGTGGGCGATCTCTGCCAAAACCAATTGGGAACTCCAGGCTGTGGGGTTGGAAGAGGCAAGTTAGCACATGGTTGTCTCCAACTCCTGATTCACTCTCTCAGTCTGGCCATTGGATTGAGGGTGAAATCCAGACGAGAGGCTGTTTGCGGCTCCTACAAGAGAGCAGAAAGCCTTCCAAAAGCAGGAAGTGAACTATGGTCCATGATCAGCCACTACGTCTTGAGGGAAGCCGTGGAGTGTGAACGCGTTGAATCATGAGTGTGGCAGTCTCACAAGCCAATGGGAGCTTGGCGAGGGCAATGAAGTGGGCAGCTTTGGAAAATTGATTAACAATGACCAAAATGGTGGTGTTTCCATTAGATAGGGGGCAGTCCAGTGATGAAATCCACCGAAAAGTGGGACCACAGATGGTGGGGCACAGGCAGCGGACATAACAGACCCACAGGGTGCTGGCTTTATGTCTTGTCCCAAGCATAGGTGGGACAGGCGGATACAAAGTCGTGGACATCCTGGGACATAGATGGCTATCAAAATTGTCTCTTAATAATCTCCTGGGTCTGTTGAATTCCCAGATGGCCAGCCAGCTGGGAGGAGTGATCCCATTCCAACACTTCAGAAGGCAGGGACAAACAGCCGGTTGGGAGGTCCTCCACTTGGGTTCGGGTTCTGACTGTTGGTCGGCCCTCACTTCTGCCTCTATTCCCCAGATCACCAGAGAAGCAATGCACAAGCAAGGAAGAATGTGCTCGGGATAGGCAATGTCCTTAGATCTGTCGAACTGCCAGGAGAGAGCAGCAGCCTGGGTATTCTTGCTGCCGGGAAGATAGGTGAGGATGAAATTTAAATGGGTGAAGAGGAGAGCCCACTGGGCCTGACGGGAGTCGAGTCTCTCAGCATCCTGAATGTAGGAGAGGTTCTTGTGATCTGTCCAGACCAAGAAAGGATGCTCTGCCCCCTCCAGCCAGTGTCGCCATTCCTCCAGGGCCTCTTTGACAGCCAGAAGTTCCCATTCCCAACATCATAATTACTCCTGGCCGGAGTCAAGCGACGGGAAAGAAAGACACAAGGGTGCAGCCAGCTATCCGTAGAAGAGCACTGAGAGAGGACAGCTCCAATGCCGACATCGGATTCATCCACCTTGACAATGAACGGCTGTGATGTGTCTGGGTGTTGCAGCAGTGGTGAAGCATCGCTTTAACTCTGAAAATGCTGGGTCAGCGCTGTCAGTCCACTGGAATCCTGCAGAAGTGAGTGTCTTTATGGGAGCCGCCATAGAGTCAAAATTCCAGATGCAGCTCCGATAAAGGTTTGCAAGCTCCATGGAGTGCTGTACCTGTTTGACTGTACCTGTTTGACTGTACCTGTTTGACTGTACCTGTTTGACAGTACCTGTTTGACTGTAGCTGGTTTGACTGTAGCTGGCCTCTCTGTAAATGCCTGAACTTTAATGGGATCCATTTAAACACTGGACAGGATGAGTAAATAGCCCAAAAATGACATCTGGTCTTTATGGAGCTCACATTTCTTGGGCTTGGCGTACAGGTTATTATTGAGGAGCCATCTGAGAGCCTCTGGACATGCTGGACGTGTTCCTGATGGGAGCGGGAATAGATAGGATGTTGTCTAAATACACAAAAACAAACTGGATAAACATGTCCCTGAGCACATCGGTAACTAAGGCCTGGAAAGCCTTTGGCCAGACCAAAGGGCATCTCAAGGTACCGGTTTTAGAGGTGTTGAAAGATTTCTCCCACTCATCCCTTTCTCTCATACGAACCAGATTGTGAGCATTGTGCAGATCAATTTTGGAAGACATGTTTGCTCCCTGGAGATGTTAGAATGCCAGCAGGGGAAGAGGGTAGCGGTTCTTCACAATGCTGTTGTTCAGGGGCCGATAACCAATGCAGGGACTGAGCTTGCCATCTTTCTTGCTCACAAAAAAAGAAGCCTGTTCCTGCCAGTGAGGTTGTTGGACAGATAAACCCCATTCCAGTGTCTCTTTGATGTATTCCTCCATGGCCACTGTTTCAGGACGAGAGAGGGAAAAGAGCCGGCCCCGGGGAGGACTAGTGCCAGGCAGGAGGTCTATGGCACCGTTGTGTGGCTGGTGTGGGGGCAGGGAGATAGCCTTCCTTTTACTGAAAACCTGAAGAAAATCTGCATATTCAGTTAGAATCCCAGACAGGTCCATATCCTTCGCTGCCACAGGAGGAGATTCATGGAATGGAGCTTGACTGGACCCAGACACGTAGGCAGCACTCTTGGAGGGCTTTAAGAGACCAGTTGATTCGTGGGTTATGTTGGAATAACTAGGAGAGACCAAGCACCAGTGGTGAATCAACCAGATAGGAGAGTTCTTCACTATTGTTGCCTTCAAGCACAAGTTGGAGGGGTTTGATGAAAAGGTGCATTTGGCCAGTTCCCAGAGGTCATCCATCCAGGGCCTTGACATTGATCTTCTTTCTCAATTCCTGAGTTGGAAATCAACATCTTTGAGCTAAAGAGATGTCCATGAGATTCTTGGCTGCACGGGAATTGATAAACACCCTAAGTTCATGGGTCTGAGACCCCCACGACAAGGAAGCTGAGAGCATTACACAATTAGGGGAAGCTGACTAAAGAGAGATCTGACCCTTCAGGATTCTCCTCCCTGCTGACAAGTATCCTCTTTTACTGAATGTTTGTGATATGCCGCCCAGAATTGTCCTGGATCACCACAATAGAGGCAGGAACCTGTTCTCATTCCTTTTGAGACAGGCGCATGCGCCCAACTTGCATAGGCTCCTCTGTGGGCTGGGTACTGGGTGGTGAGGGAGGGGGAGAGGGTGAGGATGACGGTGATCAGGCGGCATGTAGAAACCTTGAAACATTCTTTCCCTGTGCCGGTTGTCAACTCGAATAGCCAGATTAATCAGGACCCAGACAGCGACTTCATGCCAGACCCTTGTGTTCAGTCCTTGCTGGAAGGCAGTAATGAGGAATCTCTCATTCCATCCTGTCTCTACTACAAGCATGTGGAACTTGACTGCATAGGCCCTTACTGTCCCTTTGCCTTGGTGCCGGTTCAGGAGTCGGTGGGCAGCCTTCAACCCATACTGGAAGGTCAAAAGCCCTCCTTAACTCTGCAACAAAATGTTGGAATGACTGGGAAGTGGGGTATCCTTGCTCCCGTAAAGTGTTGAACAGGCTGAGTGGAGGTCCATCTAGGAGATTGACCACGTACACCAATTTTCGTGCATCATTACCAAAGTGACCAGGCTGGGCGCGGAATGTCAGCTCACAATGGGTAATAAAATTTCTGCAGCCATCGGGATCACCAGAGTATCTGCCTGGTGGTGGAATACTCGGATCTTATACAGATGCAGGAGTCTGTGGTGGTGCAAAAGCAGGAGTCAATTCTGGACCTGGCACGGGAGTGGAGGATTAGTGGCAGAAGCTGTCAGGGCAGCAGAAAAGGAGGACCTGAAAGATGCTGGGAGTGGGACTGACACAGCCAGAATCTGCTGACTTGCATCGGCAAGAATGCTAATGGTTGTCCACTGACGCTGGCTGTCCGCAGTGAGTTTGTGGATGGCAGTCGTGAAAGCAGAAATCGCTGACGCTTGTCTCTGCTTGTCCACGGTGAATTGCTGAACAATTGCTGTGAGGAATGACATCTGTTCTTCCAGATAAGACTTGGCTTGTCTGCATGAGATTACCCGTCTCATTGCTTCAGTAACTTCACCCAGAATAGATTCAATTGCCTGTAGCTTGTCCCATACCTGACCAATGACTCTCAGGGTCAGGTGCTCTCTCTCTGCTGGGTCCATCTTAGTGTGGTCAAGACTTGCTGTCAGTACATTTGGATATGGCCCAAGTTCGGAGAAAGAGACACTGAAGCAGGTCAATAGTTCACAGACGTTAATGCCAACAGGGTTTTAAGAGAAAAGAAAACAATAAATGCTAGGCCAAACGGTATTTAACTAAAACTCTCAAATGGAAAACTAGATGCCAGCTCTCTGGCTGAAAGGAATATCGAAACATTAAAATGAATACCGCTAGTCTTCAGCATCACTCGACTCGACAATCCACTTTCTCAGGCAGCATAACTTTGCTGTGCTTCGCTCAAGTCTCGCCAAACACTACAACAAAAAGAAGAGACTATATCAAGGTTTGTTGATAATCCTCCACTGGGAGCCAATGTGTGTTGTGAAGTGGATGCAGAAAGTTTTTGTTTATGCTAATATTCTTCACAGTGTGCTTGAAACACGTTTCCAGATCCCAATGGCCATAATTAAATAACAATTAGCTGACACATGCATATTCATGAGTGCAATTGCTGAATTTACTGTGCAGCTGAGTCTGCGGTTGTGACACAAGAAGCCCAAATTTTCTTCATTTCTGGGAAAGACATATTAATACATTCCCTGTAGTGAGGGCTGAAGAACAGAGCTAGCACACTGAGTGTCTTTCTAGTCACTCCACCATTGTGAATGAGCAGAGGAAAAGAAGTTGATCACTTTTTTCATTCACAGAGGTATTATGGTGAGTGGGGTAGGGTAGAATATTGAAGTATAATTCAGAGGTGAGATTGATACGTTGAGAAGCAAATTAAGGCATCAGAAATAGTCTGATGATCTGCAAAATGATAGTCAATGGTCACAATCAAATTGGGGCATTGGGTCAGTGTTGCAATTGGGCGAAGAAGTAGAAGGGTAGGGGTATGTGGGGAATGGGCTTGGAGGAGAGTCACAGACTGGGGTGAGGTTTAACTAAAGACATTAATCTGTCTTAAACATCAGATCCTCTTACCTGCTCCTTGGTGCTTTAAGCCTTGCTGAAGTGGACTTAATAATTCTTTCTCCTCTTTTTGTTTAGATCTGTAGGAAGAAGGTATTATGGACAACCAGGAGGGAATCTCCCTGAAATTTGGCCTGATTTGTAAGCTGAGAGGTGGAACACTGTGGGAGAGTCTCAGCATTTCAGTGGGGCCTGGAAGATCTTCCACTTTTATCTGTGAATCTGCAAAAAAATTATTACATAGGAATGATTACAAATCAATAGAAGTAAGAACTTTGAATTAAAAGAAAATGAAGCCATATCTCTGAATTTTCCTGATATTCTCATGACTACTGCTGGTTACTTTTGCCAGCAGGCAGAAATTCTGATGTTGTTAATGTTTATGCCACTATTCTTCACAGAGTGCTTGAAGCAAGTTTCCAGATCCCAATGGCAACCACACAGTGCCCACATTCTAGGGAATTAGATTTCAAATTCTGTGGATGAGAGTCATAAGCAGAACTGAAGTTCACTTTTTTAATTGCAGCTAAAATATTGTCTTTTATTTAATGGAGATCCATATGCACTGATGAATTAGTGAAGCTATCTCAGTTTTCTGAATGGTTTTATTTAGAGTGAATGTTTTTGGGTGTAATAAACTGAAGCAGTTTGAGAATTGATGGATAACACAGCAAATATTAAGTGGAATGACTGCTGTTTCACAACTGTCCAAATGAGGAAACTGGTACTGTAATATTTCAAGATAATATGCTGGGAGCCAATGTGTGTTGTGAAGAGGATGCAGAGAGGTTATAAGGGGATATAGACAGATAAATAAATGGGAAAAGAATTACCGATAAAAAATGTCGAAGAGATGTTATTTTTAAATGGTGAGAAATAAATAAAGCTTGCCTATATCCCCTTGCAGTGTCAAACGCGTCAGTGTGCAATTTTAACTGTGTGTCCTTTTAAATGAATCAGTCAAAATACAGGTTTAGCAAGACATTAGAAGCAAATAGTACATTCACTTTAATTGCAAAATGATTTCAATATAATAGATTTGCTCCAATATTGAATCCTAATGAGACTCTGATAGAAAGAGTTCAGCCAAGGTTCACCAAATTGACTTTTAGGAGAGAGGCATTGTTGTATGATAAAAAATTAAGCAGACCAGACATGCCCTTTCTTGTGTTTAGAAGAATGAGAGGAGAACTCATTGAAGTGTTCAAAATTCTTATGAGTCTTGACAAAGTATATAAAGGGCTTGTTTCCCCTGGCTGAAATGTCTAGAATCACTTTCAAATTAAATTGCACATAAATATTCTGTTGAAGAATAGACAATTTATTTCCGTATAACGTTTTAATACTGCAGAAGAGATTCACTTTAAACATTACAGTGATATCAGAAATTTTCATGTAGCAGTACTGCGGCAGGCAGGAGGGTAGTGAAAACTGCTCAACCAGCACCAGCACCAGGCTATCCACCATCAAGGACTTCAATACAGAAAGGTGCCGGAAAAAAGCCGATAATATCATGAAGGATCCCACCCACGCTACTGATGGACTGTTTGTCCCACTCCCAAGAGGGAAGAAGCTATACTACGCAACACCCATGCCAGAACCACTAGACTCAAAGGCAGTTACTTCCCCCAATTCATCAGGCTGATCAATACCATCACCATTGCATAAACATCACGCAGCATCACTTCATGAACATAAAGTCTATATATACCGCAGTTACTTGTATATCAAGTATTATAGGATTGCTTTTATATTTATCGCGTTTTTATTGTGTTCCTTATGCTTATTGTGGGGTTTTTTGTGCTGCATCAGAGCTGAAGTAACACTCATTTCATTCTCTTTTTCTACAAAGTGTACTAAAGAACGACAATAAACAATCTTGAATCTCAGGTCTTCTCTGTTATAAAACCCTTCCGTTTAAGGAAAAGTAGGATATGTTCTCAGTGAAATGTTTCTCAACTCTTTCACCAAATCCATAACTGGCACATAAAAGCCTATTAGCAGATAATTCTGCATAATAATCTGTTCATTATTACAAAATAATAAATCACAAAAAATCTCAAATGAATGTATATATTATTCATTCAACTTGCATCACAGTGGAGTATTCTAATGATAGCCAGTTTCTCAAATTGCTTCAAATAATTAAAATGTGATGTATAGCCACAATTTCCTCCCAAGGTAGCTATGTAAATTAATTCACACCGAAAGAATTGGCCAAGTAACTGCTCCCCATCCTGGATGAATTCTGTTTAAGGGCCAAATGCCTGCAGTCACTTAAGGAGTCTCCTTGATTTTCCCTTCCTAACATAGCCATGACAAAAATATTTTCACACATTGATAATTAAGCTGGGATCTATAATTACACAACACATGTATCAGTTCTTTTAGGCATAAACTATATATTTTTTGCAATCAATTCTTTTTATCCACTGAATTTTAAAATAGAAAGCCCAGAACAGTACAACAAAGGAATAAGCCCAACGGCTCATGATGTCTGATGTCAAACTAAACTAATGCCATCTAAACATGTCTAATTATATTTCCGTTTCTATCAATTCAGGCCCCATATTTTGCTCATTTTCAATTAAATGTTATTTTCTTTCTGATTTTAGTAATTTTTAATGTAATGTTGTGTAATATTGTCAATAGTAATGTTAAATCCAGTTTTGTCAAAGATTTTAATGTTAAATTTATCCAACTCTGCCACAATATACACACATTGGTTCTTTAGCATGGTAATCAGCAATACAGAACCCAAAGCAGAATTTTTATAATGTTATCTTTCCAACTTAGAAAAATCACAAGGCATTTTAAACAGCTTTTGGTCCTCAAAATAATCATTAGAAGGGTGATTAAGAGTCTCCTGTACAAATCATTGCCAAAACCATCAAAGAATACAATCAATTGGTTCACAGTGGTAAGACCTCATAAAACCATTAATATAACTTGTTATGTTCATTTTATAAACGGCTGCCTGACTTCAAGAGTTTGATTATAACTTTGAGGTGGTTTGAAGCTGGGGGCAAGGTGATGGATTGGGTACAATACCCAAAGAAATTTCAACATGTCTATTTCTGATATTTTAACAAAATTACTTCATTGCAATGGCGCTTCTGAGGATATTACAAGGCTTGCTGCATTTCAGAGTAGGGCAAACTGTATGCTGCAGACCAGCATATCACAAACACAGCCAAGCTATTTAAATAGGTAACCAAATTGCTAATTGAAAGAGTCATGAGTTTTACAAATAAATTGAGTGCTCCTGTGAATTCAGGATACTTAAGATCTTTGTTTCAACCTCCAGTGCGTCGGATGATTGCATTTCTTACATTAATGGCTAAAAGGTCTATTTTGCCGAATTGGAAACAGATTAATCCTCCCACCACATTTCACTGGTTCTCTCAAACTATGCTATGTTTAAACTTAGAAAAAAATCAGAAGTGTTATATATGATCCATCTATTAAATTTGAAAAGACTTGGAGGCCTTTTATGTAACACTTTCATATGATGTGATTTGACCTTTTTCCAAACCTATTCTCTTGTTTTAATATATGCAGAGAGGTTCGGAGTTAATGACACTAATGGTTTTTTCTTTTTTGATGTTACAAACAGCCCATGTTCTTTTCTTTTGTTTAGCTTTTGGTTAGTATTGTTTAGATTAGTTTTTTTGGGGGGGGTATTTTTTTTTCTTTTTCCTTTTTTTTCCTTTCTGGATATGTTAATCCTTTTTTATGAACATTATATTTGTATTTGAACAATTCTGGGAGGTTTATTACCATTTTATTAACTAATTATATATTTATATATGTAACCAGTAACAATGTAATCCCAATAATTGTGTAGCAATACTATGTTATATTTACTATTTTGATATTAATAAAAAGATTGGAAAAGAAAGAAAGATCTTTGTTTCAATGTGTTGCTTACTATCCTACTGGGTGCAGTGAGTGTAGGAGAGATTTTAGCTCATAAAAATGTCAGTCTAACCCTTCTTAATTTGTGAATATCCAAACAGCAATCATGACGTTAATTTTCTGAACTACATTCAAGATTCAAGGTTGTTTATTGTTGTTCTTCAGCACACGAGTGTTGGAGAACAAAATGATTGTTACACCAGATCCAATGCAGTATATAAAATACAATAAGCATAAAGAACACAATAAAAAAGCCACAATAAATAAATAAAGGCAATCCTATAAAGCACAATGTAGAAATGACTATTTGAGTTTGGCAGTACTGTATATACATAAGATTAGCTTATGTGCATAGACTTATTGTACAGTATGTGCAGTACATAGAATGACACTAGTTAGGTCTACTTAGCAACAGAACTTATTAAAACACAATAGGACAGTGACTGTGTCAGTGTAAGTGTGAGATGTGTGTAAGTATAAAGTGGAAATGCATAGGGGGTTGAAAGGTGTTGAGAGGCTGTGGAGCGGAATGACTGATTTGTATGTAGTGGTGGTGCTGGGTGCTGGGGTGGGTTAATGGGTGGAGGTGTTGATCAGCTTATAACTATGTTACAGAGGATTAACAAAAAAACTTAGAAGTTTTATTAATGATGAATGTTTGCTATAACTTTGGAAAAATATTTGCACTTTGATAAATTAATGTCCTATTTAAACATTAGCATTCTGTTTTCATTGCACAAAAGAAAAAAATTCTGTGGTTTATTTTCAAATGTGAAATTAGTGAATGGTTAAATTAACTCATAATTTGGACCTAGTAGTCAAAGAATGAACCCACAACAATCAAAATGAATCAAACATATAAAGAAATATGTATTATCTTTATGAAGAAGGTCTATTATAAGAATGCTTAGGGGAAGACAATTATATTATGCTAACATGACATGTTTACAGTCAATGTCAATGTCTTGTGTTAATATTTTGTAAATGTGACTCTAAAATACAACAAATTAACATCTACAATAAGTGATAGTTATAGATGCTGTGATAGGTCTGTCAGGTGAAATGAAGGCATAATTAGTAAGCTTAAAACAAAACAGTTGCATGTCTACTAGTCTCTTTCTTTCAAACACTTTACATGAATTTCCATCATATATAGGTAAAATGATCAAATATATGTTTTTTTTGACTAACCATTTCTGTTCTTCTCGAAGAGTCTTTGAAATATATCTTGATAAGTATGATCATCTCTCTCCTTAAAGTAGATTGTAGGGTAGCTGCTCTTTATCTACTCAGCAATCTATTTTCTCAGAAGATTTTAGTCAATTATAATAACTACTTTGTGATTGCTCTTATTTAAAGTTAGTACACTACTTCAGACCCAAGTTTTTAAACGTCAAGCTGAATATGAAATTCTGCAGTGTTACTTTTTAGCATTAGTAGATCACTCCAGTATCTCTACATGTTACCAGATTTAAAAGAACTTACTCTAAAAAGCTTTCCTCAGTGCATTTACAAACTGGTCCTCAAAGATACCTTTGCCAGCTTGATTTGCCAAATTTGCAAGAAGCTGAAATGATCCATAATTCTTTTTACAAGCTTCCTTTATTTCTTGATTTGTCCTTTGTCCTACACTATACCCTCAATTAGGGGACCTGTAGGCTATTACCTTTTGCAATTTCTATCTTGTAGGAGGGAAGGTTTAGATTGATCTTTGTGTAGGTTAAAAGGTCGGCACAACATTGTGGGCCGAAGAGCCTGTACTGTGCAGTACTGTTCTATGTATATTCTGCTGTCCTGAGCCAAGGATATCTCTCACTACATACAGTACTAATCTCATACTTTCTTACTTGACCAATTGCATCTAAGTTCTTTCTATTTCCCCTTGTCACACTGCAACCACATTTCAGTTAGGGCCATCAGATCCCACCCATTCATTTCCACTGTGCCATCATTTTATGTAATTTGCTGAGGGTACTGTGGAGGAGGAACAAATAAGTTACCTGTGTAGTAATCTAAAGAGCTGAGTTTAAATACTAGCAGCACACTTACAGAATTTAAAATTCAATCAATAATCAGGATTTGGAAAAAACACCACCTAGTCTTAATAACAATGACTACAAAATTGGCTAGGTTTTCTTAAAAATCTACATATTTCACTAATGTCTTGAGGGAAGGAAATATATCATCTACAGTATATCTGAACAGGCCTACTACATACAGTTAACCCTAAACCACTTGGATGTAGGCAGTTCACCAGTGCTTCTCAACAGCAATTGCGGGTTGACAGTAAATGTCATCCTTGCCAACGACAGTGTGATCCTGAGGAATCAATAAAATAGCAAGAATGGGATATGCATTTGGATAAGAAGCTTTTATGTTTGTCCTGCTACCATCTTTGGTGCTCTGAATTTACATACATTCTGTTCCTTCTGTATCTCTCCGGCAATCATTCTCAATTCACTTGACTTTTCTCTTTAAGTTTCTAAATGCTACCACATTTGAGCTTAAAGCCAGCAGAAACAAGAGAAAATCGGCAGATGCTGGAAATCAAAGCAACACACACAAAATGCTGGAGGAACTCAGCAGGCTAGGCAGCATCTATGGAAAAGTGTACAGTCGATGTTTCAGGCCGAGACCCTTCGTCAGGACAGAAATGTTGACTGTATACTCTTTTCTATAGATGCTGCCTGAACTGCTGAGTTCCTCCAGCATTTTGTGTGCGTTGCTTGGATTCCCAGCATCTGCAGATTTTCTCTTGTTTGTGTCTCAGCATTATATCTTTGCTTTAGTATTTTAATCCTCTCAAAATAAATGCTAACATTGCATTTGTCTTCCTTACCACCAACACAATCTGCAAGTTAACCTTTAGTGAACCCTGCATGAGAACTCCCAAGTCTCATTTTTGAATTTTCTCCCCATTTAGAAAATAGTCCATATCTTTATTCCTACTGCCAAAGTGCATGACCATACACTTCCCTACACTATATTCCATCTGCCACTTCTCTACCCATTCTCCCTTCTGTCTAAGCCCTTCTGCAGACACCCTACTTCCTCAATTCTTATTTGCCCCTCCACCTATCTTCGTATCATCTGCAAATGTGGTCACAAAGCCACCAATTCCTTCATCCAAATCATTGACATACAACATGAAAAGAATTGATCCCCGATACTGACCCCGTGGCACACCACTAGTCATTCCAGCCAACCAGAAAAGGCCCCATTTATTCCCACTCTTTGCCTCCTATCAGTCAGCCAATCTTCTATCCATGCTGTTATCTTGGGCTCCTGTAATACCATGGGCTCTTATTTTGTTAAGCAGCCTCATGTGTGGCATCTTGTCAAATACCTAATGAAAATCCAAATAAACAACATTCACTGACTCTCCTTTGTCTACCCTGCCTGTTATTTCCTCGAAGAATTTCAACTGATTAGTCAAGCTATCCCTTTAGAAAACCCATGCTGACCTTGCCCTATTTTATTATGCGTCTCCAAGTACCCTGCAACCTCATCCTTAACAATGGACTTTAACGCCTTCCCAACCACTGAAATTAGGCTATCTGGCCTATAATTTCCTTTCTTCTGCCTCCCTCACTTCTTAGAGAAAAGTGACATTTGCAATTTTCCAGTCCTGAAGAACCATTCCAGAATCTAGTGACTCTTGAAAGATCATTGCTAATCATTTCCCAACCTACCCGCATTTTGAAACCCCCCATGATTATCACAACATTGCCCTTTTTACACATGTTTTCTATCTCCCGTTGTGATTTGTAGCCCACATCTTGACTCCTGTTCAGAAGCCTGTATTTAACTTCCATCAGGGCCTTTTTACCCTTGCAGCTTCCTAACTTTACCCACAAGGATTCTACATCTACCAATCCTATGTCACCTTTTCGAGGAGTGATTTAATTTTTTAACCAACAAAGCCAACCCCCCGCCTGCCTGCCTGTTCTTTTGCTATACTGTACATCCTTGGATGGTAAGCTCCTAACTATGATCTTCTTTCAGCCATGACTTAGAGATGCCCACAGCATCATATCTGTCAATCTCAAACTGCGCTACTGTCACAGTATGTACTGACAGATGACTGAATCCAGGTGTGGAGGAACGACAGACTCTGTGTTGAGACAGAAGCAAGAGTTTATTCATAAGCATTCCAAGAAAGCCTCAGTGGCTTGACCTAACGACACTGAAAGACGGATCCTTCTCGAAGCACACGAGGACCCTGTGATCTGAACTAATAGGAGTCCACTTTAAATAAGTGCGGTATGCTGAAAGCCCATGCCAGTTAAAGTAAGCTTGACAAGATTAAACAGAAAGCACAAGGGCTCAGTGACTCCAGATAAGACAACAATTAACAATACAGATGCACAGCCCTACAGGCACATGATCATCTATCTTTATTCTGTATATCTGCATTCAAATACAATACCTTCAGTCCTGTGTTCATCAGCTTTTGAGATTTTGGCCCCCAGTAAAACTTTAACTCATCCCTATCTGAATGCAACTCATCCCTAATCATCTCGCAGACTCACTACACACAGCGTCTAGTTATATACATGAGGAAAATGGGAAATGTGCGGGGGGGGGGGGGAGGACATGCAGAGAGGAGGAAATGTATAGAAAGGAGAAACGTGTGGAGAAGAGAAAACATGCAGTGAGTGGGAAACATTTGGAGAGGGCAGATCTGCATAGAGGGGAGCCGGACATGCACAAAGAACATGGAAAAGGGGGAATCGTGCTGAGTAAGGGAGAAATCTGCAGTGGTAGCAGAAGACAAGAATCTGAGCTAGAATCAACTTTTCCCTCCTTTTATTTGCATTACAAATTACAGCAATTTAAATGAAACACATATATATTGTGGGGCACATCATAATAGAAAAGAGAGAAATAGGTAGTGCAATATAGATGAGAAATTTACACTTTTAGCAGCACTAGATAACAGGTTGCCAGCAAATCCAGGGCAAGCCACATAGTATGACTTGTATGGCGGACGATGCTGAGGATGTTCTACGAGTCTGTGGTGGCCAGTGCTGTCATGTTTGCTGTTGTGTGCTGGGGCAGCAGGCTGAGGGTAGCAGACACCAACAGAATCAACAAACTCATTCATAAGGCCAGTGATGTTGTGGGGGTGGAACTGGACTCTCTGACGCTGGTGTCTGAAAAGACGATGCTGTCCAAGTTGCATGCCATCTTGGACAATGACTCCCATCCACTCCATAATGTACTGGTTAGGCACAGGAGTCCATTCAGCCAGAGACTCATTCCACTGAGATGTAACACTGAGCGTCATAGGAGGTCATCAAACTTTACAACTCCTCCCTCGGAGTGTCAGACACCCTGAGCCAATAGGCTGAACCTGGACTTATTTCCACTTGGAATAATTTACTTATTATCATTTAATTATTTCTGGTTTTATTTTGCTATATTTCTACTCTATTCTTGGTTGGTGCAACTGTAACGAAATCCAATTTCCCTCGGGATCAATAAAGTATGTCTGTCTGTCTGGTAGTGGGAAGAGGTACAAATACAGCAAAAGAAATGGTTGATCGGTGATTCATTGGTGAAAGGATTCATTCATGTTTACATTTCATCCTTGACTCTGGAAAGTTTCATATTTAAATTCTTGTCTCAAAACTCAGACTAGTTGTGTTGAAATTAACCAAAATTAATGCAGCACTTGCTGAAAACATTTGATTTGGACAGATTCATCAGTGGACGAGTGCAGATTTCATCCTGTACAATCTGTAACCCTTCTCCCCTCAGCCTTTTGGAGTTGATTTTTCTTTCCCAGCCTTAGAGAATGACTTCCCTTGACATCACCTTCAGTGGTCAAAGTCTGCCTTGAAGTCAAGAACGGTCACTCTCAACTCACTGCTAAATGCTGACCCTTGGCTAAGTAATCTGAAGCTACAGTGTTAGTTTCCTAATGTATGCTGGAACCTCTACTTTATCATTTACCCCTCTTGATTCTGTTCACTGATTGTAAATTGTCAAACTCTTGTCCAATATGTAGCATTATATGAGAAGAGATTACTTCCAACTGAATATGATTCTACAATTACGCAAAAGCAGCAGATTTCCTTTTCTAAGGGTCCAGATGAGATTTATATAGATCTGGCAGTTTCATTTCTTGATTTATTTCATTAACTGTATGGAAATTTTCTGTCTTCAGTGCAATTTGAACGTTCTCATCTTATTATTCCAGACCTCTAGATAACTACGGCAAACACTGTCCTGATGAAGGGTCTCGGCCCGAAACGTCGACATCGCTTCTCCCTACAGATGCTGCTTGAAATGTTGCGTTCCACCAGCATTTTGTGTGTGTTGCTCTAGATAACTAGTTCAATAACGTGACTACTTCACCACCATGCCCTCGTGTGCAGGCTTCAATCTTTCAGAAAATGTATTCATTATACTTTTAATTGATGGGCTAGGTATGAGTCATTAAGCTACTTCATTCTACAACAAATGAGCACATGAATTAACGTGCTATCAGTTCTCACATTAGTCCATCCAAATATAGAACTCTCCTCAAGAACAGGAAAATTTATTGAAAAAAGGCACATCATTTTTATTAACAAAGTCACTTATACTTTAAAATTCCTTGGATCAGTCTTACTAAATTCTTTCTCCTCCAGCTTCCTTACCTTCTTAATTCTTTTTGCTAATTAGGTATATAGTGTAGTGTTTAGAGCAACCTGTTGCAATGTGCTCTTTGATAATGTTTCTTTAAAATTGTTGAAGATGCTGCATAAATATAAGGTGATTGGCCTTTTAATGCTGACTGGCTGTGGGTTTAAGGCGAGCAAAAGTTCTTCCAAATTCTGATTTCTTCTCCAGTGGGTTGACGAGCTATTTGTCCTGCACTTTATGTATTCCTAAATCTTGGATGCTCAGTCTTTCTGACAGTTTCAGACGATATAGGCATGAGATAGAATGAATTGCATTCATTGTTAGCTTGGGAGTAGATAATCAGCAACAACATTACATAATCTAGTGAGAAAGCTTCAATGATAAAGATTAAATCGCACAGTGTTGAACAATGTGCAGGAAGGTGGGACAGGTATACGCATGCATAAATCCTTGAGAGTGACAGGGCATAGTGAGAACGTGGTTAGTAAAGTATGTGGGCCCTGGGAGTCATAAATCGAGGCACAGAGTATAGAAGCTGGGAAATAAAATTAAGTCTGTACAAAGCACTGATGAGTGTAGTGTTGTGAACAATTGTACAGAGACGATGTCGAAGAGGTTTGTAGAACTTTGTTCCAGACCCTTCAACTCCAAAGTTTTACTGGAGATCACACAGTTGTTCTCTTTTCAAAGAAGATTGAAAAGAAACTTGATAAAGGTGTGTGAGATTTCAAATGATTTAGATCACTCAGATCGAGGGAAACTATACATATAAACAGATGGCACTGATATTAAAATCTGGGATAGAAGGTGCCCAGGGAAATGAGTAACATCTTCAGCCAGAGAAGGTGCAGAAGAATGATCCAAGGAATGAATGAGGAATGTTTGATGGCTCTGGGTCAGTACGTGCTGGAGTTTGGAAGATGAAGATGGATCTTATCAAATACTGAAAGGCCTAGATCAGGGGCTCCCAACCATTTTTCTGCCATGGGCCCCTACCATTAACTGAGGAGTCTGTGGACCCCAGATTGGGAACCATTGGCCTAGATAGAATGAACGTGAGGGGATATTTCCCATAGTGGGAGAGTCTAGGTCCAGAGGGCACAGCCTCAGAATATAGGGATGTCCTTTCAGAAAGAGGTGAGGAGGAATTTCTTCTGCCAAAGTGTAGCAATTCTGTGAAACAACAGTAGTTGTTAGGTTCTTGATTAGTAAGGGTGTCAAAGATTACAGGGAGAAGGCAGGAGAACAGGGTCGCGAGGGATAATAAGTCAGCCATGATGGATTGGCAGAGCAGACTGAAGGGGCTGAATGGCCTAATTCTGCTCCTATGGTCTTAAGATCTTTTGAACTTGTTCTTAGGGTCATAGAGTCAGAAAAGTACAGCACAGAAACAGGCCATTTGGCCCATATAGTCTGTGCCAAGCCATTTAAACTGTCTACTCCCATCAATCTGTACCAGGAGCATAGCCTTCCATACCCATACCATTGATGTACCTATTCACAATTCTCTTAAACGTTGAAATCGATGTTGCATACACCACTTGTGCTGGCAGCTCGTTCCACACAATCACAACCCTCTGTTCCCCTTAGCTTTTCACCTTTCATCCTTACCCCATTACTTCTGTTATAGTCCTACCCAACCTCAGTGGAAAAGAGCCTGCTTACATTTACCCTATCTATGCCCCTTATAATTTTATATATCTCTATGGAATCTTCTCTCAATCTTTTATGCTCCAAGGAATAAATTCCAATCTAGTCAACCTTTCCTTATTACTCAAGTCCTCCAGACCTGACAAAATCCTTGAAAAGTTTCTCTGTTCTTTTTGAACCTTATTTACATCTTTCCTGTAGGCAGGTGACCAGAACTGCTCACAATGCTCTAAATTAGGCCTCACCAAAGTCCTATACAAATTCAACATAACAGCACATCTCCTGTACTCAATGCTTTGAATTATGAAGGCCAATGTGCCAAAGGCCTTCTTTACAATCCTATCCACCTGTGACACCACCTTCAATGAATAATGGACCTGTATACCCAGGTCTCTTTGTTCTACTGCATTTTTCAGTGCCCTACCATTCACTGTGTAAGACTTACCCTGGTTGGTCCTACCAAAGTGCAATGCCGCACAATTGTCTGCATTAAATTGCATCTGCCATTTACTAGCCCATATTTCCAGCTGGTGCAGCTCCCACTGCAAGTCAACATAATCTTCCTTGCAGTCCACTACACCCCCAGTCTGCAAATTTGCTGATCCAGTTTACCACATTGTCATCCAGCCTTGTTTTTGTTAAATGAAATGTGTCTCACTAAACCAGTGTTGCAGTTAAGGTAAATAAAATATATTATGTTTGCAAATTCTGATTTAGAGTTAAAGCTAAGACTCCCAGCTCAGTTTGGAATTGTCTGTTCAAGCAGTCACCTTCCTTTTTATAGAGGCACGGAAGTCAACTCAGACTTTAGATTGGTGTGCAGCTGTTGCCTGGTCACAATAATGCTGATTCTTGCTACCTGACTGCTGATTCAAAACAAAACATTGCTTATGTTGGCAAAACAAGAAATGTATATAAGCTGGAAATAGTTAGCAAATCAGGCAGACTTTATAGAAAGAAATATTGAGTCAGCACCTCTCTTTCTGACGTCTGGTCATTGAATTAAAATATTTAACTCTACCTCTCTCTGTACAGTCAATGTATGAATCACTAAATGGATTTTATATTATATCAAGCAACTGTTAGTTAATTGAGAGAAGATTGACTGGAGGGGCTAAATGTAGCTAGATTAGAATTATTACCTTCCTCATAAATTGATGGACCCCATTGTCATATATAGACTGGGACATTATGCTTTAATGGATTGTTTTCCGCACTTTACTTTGGATATGTTTTGTATGTGCTAGAAGAACTATTGCAACATTGCTAAGTCATGATCTCTGGTCCATATTTGTGTGCTCTCCTTGGAAATGCAGGATTGGAGTCTCTATATTTTAACATTTCTGTTCGGCAAACCTGCCAATGCATCAGACATTCCATATTGCTTGGCCAACAGCCTTGTTCTGCTGCCTGCCACATCAAAGACCTTATCTAAGTCCACTGGAGCAGAAGTTGTGTGTAATCCCACGCTCTAGGAAACTGGCAGCCTTAGCTACTCTTTCCTCAAGTCATTCTCTTCACAAAATGTCAGCTGGTGGGTGTAAGTCAACTAGAGTAATAGAGTGCCTTCTTCTTTGCTTTCTTGCTGACCTCCCCCTTTGACCCTGTGTACAAGAACTTGTACTACCTGAAAGAAGATGGGTACACGGGTGGGGTTCTGATCAAGAAATGATAAGAAACACATGTTTAAACCATCTGCAGTAAGTAAATCAGAAGAAATTGTGGGTTGAGCGGGAACTAGGATGCTCATGGGGATGAATAAATCAGACCCTATGCATTGGCCATGTATCTTTCCACCTTGCCAATGACTGTTGAGTTGGAAATCAGGCTTGTATCTCTTCTGTGCTTTCAAGCAGTCTCTAAAGCCCTGTAGGTTGACATCTGGCACTGCATGAAGTCTTAATGCACCTCCAATTTAAGGGACTAAAGCATGGCTTTAACGTACCAGATAGCTGCAAATGGTTTGCGATCTTGATTATGGGTTAAACTTAGCAAAAAACCTTCAGGTCCAAATCAAAAACAGGAAATGGTAGAAGCACTCAGCAGGTCACTGATGTTGTTTATCTGCTGAGTGCTTCCAGCATTTTCTAAATTTGTAACAATACGATTGCCATTGAGATCATGTTAATGAGGTCACAGCAAGAAATTTGTATGTCCTCACCAAGTCGTACAGGCATTCCATGCATATCGATCTCTAACATCTTCTAGCTATGGTGAAAGATTATTAACCTAATATCTTAATTGTGATTTCTCTCTGAAAATGTTGCCTGCCCTGCAGAATATTTCTAGGTTTTTTCTTTTTATTTCAGGTTTTCAGTGAAAGCTTTTTGCTGTTTTCACATATCTGAGTGGGAATTCCTGATTTTTAGTAAAAATGATTCCTAAAATAACAAGGAAAGTAAAGTCGGCCCTTCTTTTGACATGGTATTTAGTGATATTCAAGGGAATTTAAGACTGCATTACAAAACATAGTATATTGGTTTGATTTCTTCTGGACCAATAAAAGCTTTAAACTTGCAATAACATTCTTTGCAATGGTTACTCTGATTAGCTAATTGTGTTTGGCATTCGATTGAACAGTATTCCCAGAAAATTGACATAGTTTTTCAAACTCCATTAATATAATTGAGATTACAGTAATTTTAAAGTTTATCATTTACACGCATTACTTCATCTTAGTCGCTCTGCACCTTGGGATATTAACACTTAGATCAATGAAAATAGGGCATTATCTCTGATTCCTATAAAAAAACTGATTTTAGTTGACTGTTCGGTGTGTCATGGTTCCTTCTGGCACCTGGCTGTCTTACTCAGGAATTGGGCCTTTAATACCTTATTAGTTCTCAATCTATTCCCAGGTTCCAATAATTACGAACACCTGCATTCCATCAAACAGAAGTATAAGAGTCCTGTGACCACCTACTAGAAGATGCCAGTTTGTTGGTTGACTTGTGTATGAGTAACCTCACTCCATGGTGTTTAAGACTATCAGTTCTAAGTCAAGCCTTGTTCCTGAATTATCTACCAAGACTCTGGGTAAAACCCCCCTTGGAACCCTTCCCATTCTCGCTATGACAGCAGCGTCTCCCTCCTTGGCCTCTGTGCCTGTGTTCAGCACTTGGATTTGTTCCACTGCCACATCCTTGCAACAGGGTGAGACTCTTTATGTGATGGATGAGACTCTTTATGTGATGGATGAGACTCTTTATGTGATAGGTTGAGCTGAGTTTAGTTATTTTACAGTGTTTCATGTCAAAAAGAAAGAATCTATTGATTCAGAGTAAAGCCTAGTATCATTTGGAAATAACATATAAATGATTGTAGCATCTGACTTCTAGAAAACTTCCAGAAAGGCTACAGTTTCTGCGATAAATACCTTGAGTTTGCTACATTATGAAGCAAGATAGCTGCAGAAACTAACATGTCTACCTTTGTACTTAAACTCCCATATAATGTTAGCAAATAACAAGCAGCACTGACCTGGTTAAAAGAGACTCAAATCACAAATAAGGCTGCTACTTTTAAGTGTGCTCTTCCAAGCTTCTGAACTCGGTATCATTTAAGGTTCAAAATGATGCCTTCAGAAATGAGCAGCACAACATCTGTTTACAACTTTCCAGAAAGAATTTCCTACATCAGCATCTTCTTGCCTAATATGATCACCCTATTGTTCCTTGGCACTGAGAATTTCTTCTCGGGCTATTGCTGCTCTCCTGTGACTGCTCAATTTTTTTATCACCAAATTAGTATGCTGTGCAAAATTACAGTTGTTGCATGGGTTTCCTCACATGATTTGATGTTCATGATCTGTTTTACCAAAGGAGCAGATTCCATTGTTTTCATTTTAAGGAACAGATTCTACAAATGGCTTGCTAGGCTTTAAGGAATTGGGAAATACAATAACATTGTCTTTGTTATCCTGCTATTGTAGTTCTGTAGTAACTCAGTAGGTCAGAGTCTCAGCTTGAAACATTGGCTGTCTATTCATTTCTATAGATGCTGCCTGACCTGTTGTGTTCCTCCAACACTTTTATGTGTATTGCGCTGGATTTCCAGCTTTGGCAGAATCTCTTGTGTTTATAATGTAGCTCGACATCTAATTATCAATATACTGTGTTGGTCCAAAAGGCATGGGCTTGATTTGAAATTGATTTTCAAAATAAGTTTTATCAATTGCTTTGGTTCCTCACATTACCTATTTTGGACAAGTTATTAATCTGCTTATTGCATAGAATTTAACAATAACCTTTGCTGAAATAGCAATGGAAACCAATGAAATATGTTGACATGCTTATTACTAACAACACACAGCACAAATTTATATCCCTTAGAAACTTGGGAGATCTAATCATCAGAGTGAAGAACATAAATTATAAATGGAAGTTAAATGAGCTGATTCCTGCAACCTGAAAGAGAATCAGAAAAAACATGTAGATCATCTCACCAAATTACATTTTGTGATCTAACATCGACTCTGATGTGCCTGAAAAAGTGTGTTTTATAACACATTTGAGCAGGTAATCTGGATTTTTTTTTGCGAAATAGCTTTGAAAATTTTACAGCTGTCTGAATATATTCTTCAATAACCCAGTGATTTGTAGTGACACATTAGAGGAAAAGGTGAAACTCATTAAAAAGGCACTTCTTGAGGGAGTAAATAATCTCTGTAACAACAGGCAACACCATTGTCACCAACTTTTTATAAGTTGATCTCTTTATTTTAAAAAAAATCCGCTTCCAAGGTGTTTGAGATGACATCACATTCTCAGGATTGCTCATGTATTCTCCTTTGTTGCACGTCGTTGAAAAGCAATTCTATGATAAGTCCTTCAATGGCATTTGCTAACTTAGAAGATCCAACACTTAACCCCTGTAACTGCCTTCCTGCTGGTCTACAAGCTGTCAGAAAGAACCGGGACAATTTAAAACCTCAACCCAAAATGCCCATCATGCTGCTGCCTCTTCACAATATTAACTGCGGGGAACCAAAAGTTGCCAACAAACACTACTTTTGTTAGTTTTGTTTTAAATGGTGCTGCTGACTGAGAATTAAAAGCCATCTGTTACATTATGCATGGCATTAATGCTTATAACATTTTTCTGGAGACTAGCAATTTGCCAATATACCACCACCTGTCAACTTTTACCATGCAATGTGAATTTTGTTGCTGTCAGTCACATTTTCAGAATGATCTCATTATTTTCCTGCTCACCTTCCAAAAGTAATTGACTTCAGTTGTACAAGTGCCAGGCATCCATAGCATCTGCCAGGGAGATGTCGTTATTTATGTGTAAGCCCATTAATGAGTGCTAACGGGATATTTAAGCCCATATTGGCTTTGATGGGGCGCCACGATGGCGTAGCGGTTCAGGGCGTCAGAGTTGTAAATTTCAAACCCAGCATCCTCCACAAGGAGTCTCTGGATGTCCTCGCCATGGAAAGTGTGGGTTTTCTCCGGGTGCTCCAGTTTCCTTCCATGTTTCACAGGGTAGTGGCGCATGGCCAAGTGGTTAAGGCATTGGACTAGCAATCTGGAGGTCGTGAGTTTGAGCCCTAGCTGAGGCAGCATGTTGTGTCCTTGAGCAAGGCACTGAACCACATTGCTCCAGTCCACCCAGCTGAAAATGGGTACCGGCAAAATGCTGGGGGTTAACCTCGCGATAGACTGGCGTACTATCCGGGGGGGGGGGGGGAGAATGTCTCATACACTCAGTCACTTCACACCATGGAAACAGGCATGATGAGCCTATAAGGCTCGGGACAGACTTTAACTTTTTCCACAGGGTAGGTTAATCGGTCATTGTCAATTTTCCCGTCATTAGGTTAGGGTTAAGTCAGAGTTGTACACTGCTTGGCAGTGTAGCTCAGAGGGCCAGAAGGGCTTATTCTGCACTGTATCTCTAAATAAATAAACAAATAAAATATTTGTATCAAAACAAAGTTTGATATTATCTACTGATTAAAATTATATATTGTATATTAGCACACTTCCAGTACCAACAGCAATCAAAAGCAGTCTACTAGCTGAGTTCTCCCAATTTAAACATTTGTGCAATTTCTACTGACAAGCTAGTGGGGGTAAACTCAGTAACTACAGATGAAGGATTGAATGGAGAGCCTTTCTGGGTGGGGTTGCCAAGTAGATAGCATTACTGATCACACAGTTCTTTCCTTATATTTATGTGTTACAATTACAGTACATGCAACAGAGGTCTGTCAAAAATATGACCCACCCTGTCTTTTTGGGATCCTTACCATGAGTTCATCATTCTGGTCAGATATTCACTCAATTGATCCCAAATGATAGATGTCGGCAACAATTGATCAAGAAATGTACAAAAGGTAAATGAGTTGGTCTCTACTGAAATTGTATGGCCACAAGAACAAACTGCACGTTTGGAAGGGCCAACTATGTGCCCCACATATCTTGGGTTAATTATACACTTTACACATGAAGATGAGAAAATGGCAGCAAAAGTAGGCCACAGGTCTCTCAAGACTGCCCAGCCATTCCATATCATCATGGCTGATCCATACTGGCCTTAACTCATGCACAAGTTCCACTCAATTCCTTAATTTTTCAAGTATTATCTTCCTCCTCAAATATATGTAATGATCTGGCCACTAACCTCCAGAGCAAAGAGTTCCCAATACTTACTACCCTCTGAGCAATGAGAAGTTTTAAGTGACCAACTCTTTACTTTGTAGCCACGCCCCCTTGTGAATTGCATAATGTCAACACTTCCGCTATTAAGCTCCATTTACCAAGTTCTAAACCAACCACTAACTATTTATGCACTTGCAAAAGCATAATGTCCTCATCACAACAAGCTTTCCACCTATTTTGTCTCATCAGCAAACTTGAGACTTTACATACATAGATAGATAGATAGATAGATAGATACTTTATTCATCCCCATGGGGAAATTCAACTTTTTTTCCAATGTCCCATACACTTGTTGTAGCAAAACTAATTACATACAATACTTAACTCAGTAAAAAATATGATATGCATCTAAATCACTATCTCAAAAAGCATTAATAATAGCTTTTTAAAAGTTCTTAAGTCCTGGCGGTAGAATTGTAAAGCCTAATGGCATTGGGGAGTATTGACCTCTTCATCCTGTCTGAGGAGCATTGTATCGATAGTAACCTGTCGCTGAAACTGCTTCTCTGTCTCTGGATGGTGCTATGTAGAGGATGTTCAGAGTTATCCATAATTGACCGTAGCCTACTCAGCGCCCTTCGCTCAGCTACCAATGTTACCCCACTTCTCTATTCCCCTTCCCTTTTCCCTCTCTCACCTTATCTCCTTGCCTTCCCATCACTCTCCTCTGCTGCTCCTCCCCCTTTTTCTTTCTTCCATAGCATTCTGTCCTCCCCTATTAGATTCTCCGGTCTCCAGCCCTGTATCTCTTTCACCAATCAACTTCCCCACTCTTTCCTTCACCCCTCCCTCCCTCCTCCCGGTTTCACCTATCACCTTGTGTTTCTCTCTGCCCTCCCCCATCCTCTAACTCTGACTCCTCATCTTTTCTTCTCCAGTCCTACTGAAGGGCCTCACAAACAAGAGAAAATCTGCAGATGCTAGAAATCCAAGCGAAACACAAAATGGCGGAGGAACTCAGCAGGACAGGCAGTATCTATGGAAAAGAGTACAGTCGACATTTTGGGCTGAGACCCTTCGGCAGGACACGACTGTACTCTTTTTTTGCAGATCTTCTCTTGTTTATACATTGAATACGTACCCTCCTCTAGGTCACTAATGTAAACAGCAAACAACTAAAACAGGCCGAGAAACAATTGGAAGGAACAGTCAATATTTTGGGCCAAGACCCTTCACCAGGACCTGTCAGAGTTTATTCCTTTCCATAGATTCTACCAGACCTGCTGAGTTCCTCCAACACTTCATATGTGTTACTCATGCTTCAAATGCTGTCACCCAATTCCACCTTTCTCCATCCCCAGGATTGCTTCCACCATTCAACAAGTTTTCATTTTCACCACTGCTCTGTTGTATATACACTGCTCTGTCTCCCTGAGTTTCCATTCCTTATGACATAGCAGGCCATTTGGCATATGATGTCTGTTCTGGCTCTGCTTTCTTATTGTCATGCTTGTTTTCCTGTAGAGTGCTTTCTCACACATGCCTGTTAACTACAATTCATGGATCAAGGCAGGAAGAGGCAGCTGGTGCAACAGAAGTGATTCTTCCACTGACCAGCAACACTGTAGAGCAGCCAATCGTTCCTCTGCTCAGAAAGACTTCTGAATGCAGAAGAAAACTGGAGCATGCGGGGAAACCTTCATGGTCACAGGGTCAACATTAGAGATCCGCACAGTCATCACCGGAGGCTTGAGAAAGCTGGGCAACCGACCGCACTATTGCACAGTCTTTTATGATGCCTCTGGTAAAATAGAAACTCAGTTGGTTTTTGGTGTTCCGTCCCATCCTGCCCTTCCCACCCAACCAGTAGCTAGCTCCATGGTGCTTTGAAGCTCTTTAGAGAGACCTGACTCATTTTGGCCTGGACCCCAAATGATGTAGCAAGACTGTCTCTGCCTCACTCTTGCCTACTTGAGCAATGCTCTATTCCACATGAAATTCTCTCATCATCCCCCACTTCGATTTTTTTTTCCCGTGAGTCCCTTTGCCATATAACAAAACTGAGAAGTGTTTAATTATGCATCCTGTAACACTCATCCCTTGACCTTTTGAAATCTGCATCACTTTTCCCACCACCTCCTCATTATTTCATCCCTTGTAGCCACTGTCCTTCAACTACACTTCTCCTTTTGTGCCCCATTCAATTGTCTAAGAACCTCTAATTTTTCTGTTCTTTCCCCTAAAATCCCTCCAGTCTCTATTATTCACCCATCTGTTTTCACCTTCTATTTCCTTATCTCATCGACCCCACCCTGTATTCCTGCAATTGGTCCTCTTCCTTCTGTCATCTTGCTTGACCTGAAACCTACATTTTACCTCAGCTCCACTTCAGCAGAACTGAAGGAGATCATCTCAGAAGCAAACAACAGGGTAAATATTGAGGTGCAGAACAGAAACTGAAAAAAGAAAATGTTGCTAATTGTTGATATCCCCAGTATCAGAGAGAATCAGAAGTTATTCTATCAAGTAATCTTGGGTGTAATGCTGAGCTTTCATTAATTCCTCCATCAATCCATTATGGGAATTGATATGCTGGTTTCTCTAAGATGCACATTGTCAAATAGTTATGCATTTGATTAATTACACTGCTGCATTTAATGTAACTCTGATGCCCATTGTGCATCTTTAACTTTTCAAGCTTTTGTTGTGATAACCTTTTCAATAAATTATGTCAGTTTAATTAAATAAATGATCCTTTTCAGCTGTGTAATGTACTTCTTGTTTTAAAATGCCTTCATTGATAAACTAGAGAGAATGAATTAAATAGATTTTTGGAGTTGATTTGTGATGTTTCCAAATGATTTGGATCATAATTGATGAGGTACGGCTGGTTTCATTATGATTAATGGTTGCAAAGGGACCAAAGTAAAATGAGGTTAAAAACACAGTTTCAATCTAGTTTGTAGTCCGGTATAACCAAACTACCTGTAATTCAGGTTAAGCAGCTCCAAATGAGCAGTTTTAATGTTTTTATTCCTTGTTAATTCTAGAAGAAGAATGATGCAAAATGAGAGTGTTCTGGTTTTTTTTTGGAGCATTTATTTCTATGACTCTGAATTGAAATTTAACCTGCAAATATTGGATGCCGCAATAGGTACTAAAATAAACAGTTTCTGTCTTCCCTAGGTCTGATTTAGAGTCTCTGACCTGAACCAATAACTTTCTCTTTGCAAATATGCCTCCTAACTTGCTGCCTGCTTTCAGCAGTTTTTAATCTAAAATTAATCGTCTTCATTCCTGAGGGATTGATATTTTTCACTGAAGCAGGTACATTTTTAAATGAAACCTTCAAGCCTTTATACAATTTGCCTTTCCTGATTTCTTTAAAATTAACTTGAAAGCAATTTCATGGTTCATTATTAAATTAAATCTATTTTGTATATACATCATGAGTGTAAAGCACTTCTGATTAACCTGATGTAAACCTGCATCCGCAGAATTGTTCGGATTATTTACATGGTGTGCGCACGTGAACTACAAGTTCCACATAACAATACTACAGATACAAATTTGACTGAGTTTTTTGAACAGACAACAAAGGCAATTAATGAGATCAGCATGGTAGAGTTAGTGTACATGAACTTTAGCAAGGCCTTTGCCAATGTCTGGCATGGTAGGCTGGCTGGAAGGTTAGATCACATGAGATCCAGGGTGTATGAGCCAACTGGATGCAACATTGGCATGATGGAGGGAGACAGAAAGTGGTAGTGAAGGGTTGTTAATCAGATTGCTGGCCCATGACTAGTTATGTGCAACATGGATGGCTGCAGGATTCATTGTTGTTCATCTACATTAATGACTTGGATGACAATGTTACTGTATGGTTAGTAAGCTGGGGGATGACACCAAAATCAGTGGCATTGTAGACAGTAAAGGTTATCTAAGAGTACAAGAGGATCTAAATGAACTGCTGAAATGGGCCAAGCAATAGCAGATGGAAATTAACTCATAAGTGTAAGGTAAATGAGAGCAGAGCAGGATTTGCACTGTGAGTGGCTAGGTTCCTGAAGAGAGTTGTAAAACAGGGACCAATGGGTACATAGTTCCCTGAAAGTAGTCAGGTTGGTGAAGAAAGCGTTTGCTATGCTTGCCTTCATTAGTCAGGGCAGTGAGTGCAGAAGATAGGATGGCATGTTGAAGCTGTACGTGTAGTTCATGTGGCCTAAAGGGCCACGTTTTCAGCCATAGGCTGGTCGATGTGTGGAACAAATTGCCAGGAAAAGTTGTGGAGGCAGGCACAATTGCAGTGTTTAAAAGACATTTGGATAGAAGAGTTTTAGAGGATATAGCCGAAAGACAGGCAAATGGAACTAGCTCAGATAGACAATATGTTGGGCACGGAGGTGTCGGGCTGAAGGGGCTGTTTCTATGCTGCAAAACAACATGACACCATCCCATCTTGTATATCCATAAAATGATAAGCAAAATCATTCTGCATTCTGTAGAGTACCCTGGCTATTATACTTAAAGTGGATGTTATCTTGTCCCCATTTTAGAAGTAGATAAACATGGGAACGATACCAGGTCAATATTCTCCAAACCTTGTATTGACTGAACTCTTTAAAAAGTAGCATCACATAAAAAGTGGAAATAAAATCCATATCAAGCACTGGCATAAATCTATGAACTTCATAATCTTCTTTGCAAATTCACAAAATTTAAACCTCTTCTATAAAATACAATATAATCTCTTCAACACATTTCAGTATTACAGCACATTTATTCTCTAATCTCTTGGGCAAATTACTTTTATGAAATATTCATGGAAGTCCATTTGAGTCCATAAGAAAATGAATCAGAAACAGGTTTATTATCACTGGCATATGTTGTGAAACTTGTTAACTTAGCGGCAGCAGTACAATGCAATACATGATAGTACAGACAAAATAAATAAGTAAATCAATTACAGCAAGTATGTATATATGCGTGTGTATAAACAGAAATAATATAAATAAAAGTGAGTGTGAGAGTGTTCATGAGTTAATGTCCACTTAGAAATCGGGTGGCAGAGAGGAAGAAGCTGTTCCTGAATCACTGAGTGTGCCTTCAGGCTTCTGTACCTCCTCTCCTTTTGGTGGGGATCCTTAACGACGGACGCTGTCTTCCTAAGACACCGCTCCTTGAAGATGTCTTGGATACTACAGAGTTAGGCACCCAAGATGGAGCTGATTAATTTTACAACTTCCTGTAGCTTCTTTCAATCCTGTGCAGTAGCTTACTCCACACGCCCCCCCCCCACCCCACCCCCACCAGACAGTGATGCAGCCTGTCAGAATGCTCTCCCTGGTACATCTATAGAAGCTTTCTGGTGTTTTAAGTGGCAAACCAAATCTCCTCAAACTCCTAATGAAGTATATTCGCTGTCTTGCCTTCTTTATAACTGCATTGGTGTGTTGGGACCAGGTTAGATCCTCAGATCTTGACACCCTTGGAACTTGTAATTGCTGACTCTCTCTCCACTTCTGATCCCTCTACATGGATTAGTTTGTGTTCCCTTGTCTTACCCTTTCTGAAGCCAACAATCAGCTCTTTTGACTTGATGTTGAGTGCAAGCTTGTTGCTGCGATACCACACAACTAGCTGGTATATCTCACACCTGTATGCCCTCTTAGGTGGTTGTCTCATCAGCAAATGTATAGATGACATTTAAGCTATACCTAGCCACACAGTCATGGATATAGAGAGAGTAGAGCAGTGGACATCCCTGAAGTGCACCAGTGTTGATTGTTAGCAAGGAGGAGGTTTTATTAACAATCTACACCGATTGAGGTCTTCCGGTTAGGAAGTCGAGGATCCAATTGCAGAGGGAGGTAGAGAGGCCCAGGTTCTGTAGCTTATTGATCAGGACTGTGGGAATGATGATGTTAAACATTGAGCTATCATCAATGAACAGCATCCTGACATAGGTGTCTGTATTGTCCAGGTGAGCTAGGGCCGTGTGAAGAGCCATTGAGATTGTGTCTGCCATAGATCGTAGACTGCCGAAGGCAATAGGCAAATAGCGGTGGGTCCAGGTCCTTGCTGAGGCAGGAGTTGATTCTAGCCATGACCAATCTCTGAATGCATTTCATCACCATAGATGTGAGTGCTACTGGGTGATAGTCATTAAGGCAGCACATACTGCTCTTAGGCACCGGCATAATTGTTGCCCTTCTGAAGTAGGTGAGAACTTCCGACCATAGCAGTGAGAGGTTGAAAATGTCCCTGAAAGACAGTTGTTTGGTATAGGTTAGGTATGAGCAGGTTAGAATTAAAGGACATGGTGCCAGAAGTGTCATTCAGCTCATTAGAACAAAACCTTTGAGGGACTTGCTGAAGTTCATTTTAGACATCACTCAAATAATAAAGAACCTATAGCATTGTAAATGATTGTCATTTATTAAACCCTTAACTTACAGTATTTCACATAATAGAAACTAAAGAAAATATGTTGATGCGCAAAAGAGGTTTGGGAATAATGACTTCTCAGAGTCTGAGATTTTGAAGAGCCATGGAGAGATGAAGCAGTAGAGTAATCCCTTCAATCCAATTTCCATGCTATAACTTGTACTCGGGTATATGCTCATTACCACAACCTGATTCTCCACCAGCCACCTACAAGGGGTCATTTCCCTGTCCAATTAATCTACCAACCAGCAAGTCTTTGGGATGAGAGAGGAAAATGGAACAGCAAAGTATAAGCCGTATTGTCACAAGTAAAACGTGTAAATACTATGCATGCAGTTCCAGAGATCAGGGCAGAGCCTGAGCTGTAGGACAACTCCATTACCTGCAGTTCTATGTTAAATGCTTAATGCAGAACATTTCTTTCATTCTTCAGCAGGATTTTGCCTGAATTAATGGATTAATCATTAATATCAAATGCTATTGAGTGCACTGCTTGGATTAAGAGTTCATGATTTGGCTAAGGTCAGTGTATTGCAAAGAATTTTATAAATGCCTTGCTGTGCACAGCTGCCATCAAGATAATCTGGTCCATTTGTTAAATTGGTTCCATATTGCACAATCATCCTGGACAGGTACTATACAAGGACTCCTATTACATGAACGTGTTTTCTTGCTGCTGGCTAGGTTCCATTGAAAGTAGGCTGTAGAAAATGCATGAATGAGACATTGAATACTTCACCTGTTCAGTCCTCCAATTTTGTCCAAGGAGAACCTATTTCACCAGAGCGTCCTATTGTAAAAGTGGACTGCAGCATCCCTAGAGGTTGCCGGAATCAGAATAGATCCTCTCTGTCTTGCTCAGGGGAGCTTGGAGACGAACTTGCCCTCCAACAAACTGTGCCTCAGACTGCCCCTGCCGTCAGCACCTTCTGTCAGTGCAGGCTGGGTGTTTCATCATGTGCCAATCATTTTGGCTCACCAACACAGATGAAATGCCAATATTTGAGAGATGGTTTAGAAGGTGAGGTGAAACCCTCAGCATGATTGTTTCCAAGTTCCAATTTCATTATTTTGCTAAGCTCTTATCAATTTTGTGTAAAGTCTGATGTTAGATCCTTTTGAGAAGTTATTTGGCAGCATCTTATTTCTGTGAACACTGGACCATTCATTAGCTATTATTTCTATTGAGTTGTTGTTAATGTAATAGCACTATCAGATGAGACTGTCAAACACACATAGAGTTTTGGTTTAATTTCATAGATTTGTACTCTTTTTATAAATGATAATGAAATTACTTTAAGAGCTTGTTATTATATTTCCATGTATAAAGATATAAGTATTAGACAAGCAGACTACTAGATTTTCTTAAACTATTCCTATGACTATCCTTTCTAAAACAGTGTCACAACTCATTGTGCCATAGTATATTGGACTTAAAAGAGATATTTTTCATTGGAATAGGAAGCTTCCAATTTATTTTTTTATATATTTTTTAATAAATTTTTTTTATTGAGTTTTCAAATAGGTTACAGAAAGAAAAAAAAATTATCAACCTTTCCCCCCTCCCCTTAACCCTTACCCCCTAACGTATCCCCATAGAAAAAAAGAGAAGAAAAAAGAAAGAAAGAAAGAAAAAGAAAGAAGGAATGCCTGGATATCGGAAGATCCCCACATGCTCCATGGAGTTCATAATAGCTTTAATATGTATATTTATTTATTTCCCCAGATAAACAATAATTTTATCTTTGGAGCACCTATATATTTAATACTATCTTTTGTAAATAAGGGCACCAATTTTTCAGAAATATTTCATATTTATCTCTTAAATTATAAGTAATTTTTTCAAGTGGAATGCAGCTAAAAATTTCATTCTTCCAACGATCTATAGTTAAGTATGAATCCGATTTCCAAGTAACTGCAATAGCCTTTTTGGCTACTGCCAATGCAATTTTTATGATTTCTTTCTGATATTTATTCAATTTGGATTTCGATTTTATCCCTTCAATATCGCCTAGTAAAAATAATGTTGGATTATGTGGAAGTTGTATTCCAATAATTTGTTCCAGTAAAACTCTTAAATTTGTCCAAAAAGGTTGAATTTTAAAACAAGACCAAGTAGAGTGTAAAAAAGTACCAATTTCTTGATTACATCAAAAACATTGATCAGATAAATTTGAGTTTAATCTATTTATTTTTGTGGTGAAGTATATAATTGATGTAAAAAGTTATATTGTACTAATCTTAGTCGAACATTTATTGTATTTGTCATACTGTCAAGACATAATCTTGACCAACTTGTTTCATCAATTTTAATATTCAAATCAGTTTCCCATTTTTTGTCTTGACTTATGAATTCCTTGTTTAATTGCCTGTTTTTGAATCAAATTATACATACCAGAAATAAATTTTTAATTTTTCCTTTATGAATTAAAGTTTCTATTTCATTAGGTTTTGGCAATAACATTGTCTGACCCAGTTTATCTCTTAAATAAGCCCTTAATTGGAAATAACAGAGAAGAGTGTTATTTGATATTTTGTGTTTATTCTTTAATTGGTCAAATGACATTAATATACCTCCTTCAAAACAGTCTCCTATATATCTAATCCCTTTGTGAAACCAGTTATATAAAAGTTGATTATCCATTGTAAAAGGAATGTTTATTTTGAATTAAAGGTCTCTTTGCTAATAAAGATTTCTTTATCTCATCATCAACATTTATCTTATTCTATAAATCAATCAAATATTTTAGTATAGGAGATTCTTTCTTTTCCCGTATCCATTTAGATTCCCATTTATATATAAAATCTTCTGGTATATTTTCTCCTATTTTATCTAATTCTATTCTAATCCATGCCAGTTTATCTTCATCAAAAAAAGATGCAATAAATCTAAGTTGATTTGCTTTGTAATAATTCTTAAAGTTTGGAAGTTGTAACCCTTCTAGGTCAAATTTCCATGTCAATTTTTCCAATGATATTCTTGACATCTTACCTTTCCAAAGGAACTTCCTCACACATTTATTTAACTCTTGAAAAAACTTCTGCGGTAATCGTATTGGTAGTGTTTGGAATAAATATTGTAATCTAGGGAATATATTCATTTTTACAGCATTTACTCTACCTACTAATGTTATTGGTAACATCATCCATTTGTCAAGATCCTCTTGAATTTTTTTCAATAATGGCAAATAATTTAGTTTATATAAATTCTTTATATCATTATCAACTCTTATACCTAAATACTTTATACCATTTATCGGCCATCTAAATTGAGTTATTAATCAACATTGACTATAATCTCCTTTAGTAAGGGGTAGAATTTCACTTTTATCCCAATTTATTTTGTAGCCTGATATTTTCCCATATTCTTCCAATCTAGAAGATAATTTACGCAACAAATGCAATGGGTTAGTTAGATAAATCAGAACATCATCAGCAAATAAGTTAATCTTGTATTCCTCCTGATTAACTCTGAAACCCATAATATCTGAGTCAGTTCTAATTAATTCAACTAATGGTTCTATCACCAACACAAATAAAGCAGGTGATAATGGACAACCTTGTCTAGTTGACCTTGTTAACTGAAATGATGTTGAAATTTGGCCATTTGTCACCACTTTAGCTTTGGGGTTAGTATTTAAGGTTTTAATCCATTTTATAAAAGATACTCCTGATCCATATTTTTCCAATACCTTAAGTAAAAAATCCCATTCCAATCTATCGAATGCTTTTTCTGCATCCAAAGCAACTGCCACACTCATTTCCTCCCTCTTTTGTGCCAAATGAATTATGCTAAGTAACCAAGTTACATTATCTGCCGATTGTCTATTTTTAATAAATCCTGTTTGGTCCATGTGTATTAATTTTGGTAAGTATTTAGATAATCTATTAGATAAAATCTTTGCTATTATTTTATAGTCTGTGGTCAACAAAGAAATAGGTCTATATGATGTTGGCTTTAAAAGATCTCTATCTTTTTTTGGCAATACTATTAAAATAGCCGTTGTAAAAGATTCTGGAAGTTTATGCGTTCTTTCTGCTTGGTGTATTAGCTCCATAAAAGGAGGAATTAATAAACCTTTAAACTTTTTGTAAAATTCAGGTGGAAAACCAATCTCCTGGAGATTTATTATTCTGAAGTGATCCTAGAGCTTCTTCGATCTCTTTTAATGTAAAAGGTACATCTAATCCCTTCTGTTCTTCCGAATTCAATTTTGGGAGAGTTATTTGTGATAAAAACCTTTCTATCTCAACAATATCATTTTGTGATTCTGATTGATACAGTTCAGAATTAAAAAAATTTAAAGTTTCATTGATTTCTAAAGGTTTATAAGTAATTTTATTTACACTTGTTCTAATTGCATTTATCGTTTTGGAAGCCTGTTCTGTTTTTAACTGCCAAGCAAGAATCTTGTGTGATCTTTCACCTAGTTCATAATATCTCTGTTTAGTTCTCATAATTGCTTTTTCTGTTCGGTATGTCTGAAGTGTATTATATTGTAGCTTCTTATTAACAAGTTGTCTTTGTTTTTCTTCTGTCATATATCTTTGAGATTCTTTTTCTAATTTTATAATCTCTTTTTCCAATTAATCTATTTCTACCATATATTCCTTCTTAATTTTAGAAGTATAACTTATTATCTGGCCTCTCAAATATGCCTTCATCGCTTCCCATAATATAAATTTATTATCAACTGAATGTGAGTTTGTATCTAAAAAAATTGAATCTGTTTTTTCATAAAATCACAAAAATCTTGACGTTTTAATAATATTGAATTAAATCTCCATCTGTAAATCGATTCCTCCTTATCCATCATTATCATTGTCATTGTCAAGGTGGAATGATCTGACAATATTCTTGCTTTATATTCCATATTTTTCACTCTGTCTTGAATATTCGCTGATAGTAGGAAAAAATCTATCCTTGAATAAGTTTTATGTCTATTTGAATAAAATGAATAATCTCTTTCTCTTGGGTTAATTCTTCTCCATATATCAATCAAATTTAAATCTTTCATCAATGATAAAGTTAATTTTGCTACTTTTGGTTTTGTAACAACCTTTGTTGACCTATCTAAAACTGGGTCTAGACAAAAGTTAAAGTCTCCACCTATTAATATTTTATCGTGTGCGTCAGCCAAATTCAAAAGAGCCTCTTGTATAAATTTTACATCGTTTTCATTTGGTGCATAAATATTCATAAGAGTCCATAGTTCTGAAAAGATTTGACAATGTATAATTACATATCTTCCCGCAGAATCAATTAATACATTTTGTATTTTAATTGGTAAAGTTTTGTTAACCAAAATTGCAACTCCCCTCGCTTTTGAATTAAATGAAGCTGCAATAACATTTCCGATCCAATCTCTCTTTAATTTCTGATGTTCTATCTCTGTTAAATGTGTTTCTTGTATAAAAGCTATATCTATTTTCATTTTTCTTAATGTATCTTAAAATTCTTCTTCTTTTCACTGGTCCATTAAGCCCATTAACATTAAAACTTTAAAAATTCATTAAATTAGTCATTATTTTTAACGGAGTTACTCCAATCTATAATAATACATAATATTTCAACTCTTGTAGTACCTTGGGGAATTATTTTAAAATTCTCTATGTTGCTATGTGTCTCCCCTCCGATCATCCAGACAAAGAAAGAAAGATAAAAGAAAAATAGATTATAAAGAAAAAAAACAACAAAAAATCCCCCTGATGCACCATCAATAACTCACTCTGAGACGTAAGAAGTGAGATATTGGCTTTTATTGACTGGAAGAATGAACAACACAACATCCTGGAGAATGAGGGCCGGCCTCAGGCCTCAATCGCCTTTATACAGGGGTTTGTGGGAGGAGCCACAGGAGCAGTCAGCAGGGGTCTGTTGGGAGCAAACCACTCTGGTATATGTAGTTCACCACACCCCCCCTGCTAATGTTGTGAATGGAAAAAAAACACAACATTACCCCCCTCCATTGTGTGGGTCATGGCAAACGCCTTGATTACACACATGAATCCCGTAGCGATCGATCCGAAGTTCCCCCAGCTCCCCGGTAGCATGAAAAAAGTATATGTAAGAGATGAAAAAATAATATCACAACTCTCAATTAATATTTCTCAAATTTTTACCTTTCTCCCCCTGTATCATATAATTAAAAGTATATTTAAATATTCTTCTGTCCTTAATGTCCATCAACTCACTTCACTGTCCCCGTCTTCATCTTTAATCTGTTTCACTTTTAAATCTTTACTGTGTCTAGCGAATATTTGGGAGTTCTTGTGCAAACTCCTCTGCATCCCGATGATCAGTAAAAAATCTTCTTTTTTCATCATCCAAAAAAATTATCAGTGTTGCCAGATGGCGCAATATAAATTTATAACCCTTTTCGCATAAAACTTTTTTCGCTGGATTAAATTCCTTCTTTCTCTTCAAAAGGTCATAACTTATACCAGGATAGAAAAGAACTACTTTTCTCTTCTATCATCAATGGCTCATTTCTCTTTCTGGCACATTGGGCAGCTGCCTTCAGGATCTTTTCTTTATCTTGATATCTTAAGCATTTTATCAAGATTGGTCGTGGGTTTTGATCAGGTTGAGGTTTTGGTCTTAAGGCTCTGTGGGCCCTTTCGATTTCAATCAACTGGGTTCCCTCTTCCATTTCCAAATTTTCCGGGATCCATTTTTGAAATATTTTATTGGATCCTCTCCCTCTATCCCTTCTTTAAGACCAACAATTTTAATATTATTTCGTCTACTAAAATTTTCAAGCACATCTATTTTTTCCAACAGTTGTTTTCTTTCTGATGTCCAGGCAAGAATATTATCTTCCATTTTATTCACTCTATCAATAGTGTCTCCCATTATTTCTTCCAACTTTTTAACTTTCTTGTCCATTTTCTCCTGTTTTTTCACCATTTTATCAAACATACTCTTCATATTTTTAATATCTTCTTTTATTATTTTTAATGTTTTTAATTCATGTATTATTTGCACCAAAACTTTTCTTATGTCTCCAGAAGATCTTCCACCTCCAACCTCTTCCTGTTGTTCTTCTTTTGCCTCCTCATCTTCATCTGTATGTTCCAGAGAATCCGAATCCACCTCAGATTCATTTTCACTTCCACTTCCAATCGTAGCTGGGATTTGTAGTTCAAATTGCTTGTGTTTGCGCATGCCCTTTCCTTCGCACACACGCAGTTCCTGTTGTTCCTTCTTGGAGACTGTTGATGTTGCCGCCAATTCCTGTGCTGTATCGCCGGAGGTAAGATGCACTTGAGTCCGAGGCTTCTTCATGGTGGCCGGCCCAGCTTGTACTGTCTTCAAAGTAGTAGTTTTCTTCTTTGTCTGTTTAGGAGGCACATCTAAGGAAAATCCTGAGTAGTTTAGACGTAGTTTTTAGAAAATATTTACTAACTTTTCTTCACTTAAACATTAATTTATTAGTTTTTTACGGGAGAGCTGCATTTCCACGTCTCGATCCTACGTCATCACGCGATGTCCCCTGCTTCCAATTTATTGAAGGCAGAACAGTGAGCGTCCAGTTCAACAAATTCCAAAGGGAAACTTAGAGGATATGCTTACAATGTGCACTTGGAATATCTTGAACAGAAAAAGAATTCAATGGAAAAGACTGGGTAACAATGAAAAAAAAATGAAGAAAAATATCAAGAAGAAAATGAGAGCAAATTAAAAAAAGGAAATATAATATTTTTTGTTGATTTATAAAGTGTCTCCTCCTGTCAGTTCATTTTGCATTTAATAAGATTTGTTGAGTCTTTTGTACAAATACACCAGGCCAATGCAGCTTTAAATGCAAAACTTGCAGAAAATGCAATAAATGAGAACACAAACAAAGAGCATGTCAAGCAGTCAAAAATAAATGGACTACATAGGGAAGAGTAAAAGATAAAAAGTTAAGTTGCAGTTTCAAACAGAGCAAAAATCTACGTGCTATTGATGAAAAATCTGATAATGATGAAGGTGAGACAGGACCATGTAGCCTTGAGATTTACAAAGTGTAAACATCTACAGACAAGCAATATGACTTACGCCAGAAGTGAAGGGCAAATTAATTAAAATGGATTTGGACACTGGCTAGACTGTTTCAGTCATTCCACAAAATGAGTTTGAATGGCATTTCAAAGATACTGAACAGAAGCCTGCAGATATCCAGAGAAAAGATAACTTCTGTGGGAATGACATTTGTAACAGTGAAATACAACAACCAACAAGCTACATTGGGCTTAGATGTGATAAAAACAGGAGGGCCAGCACTGTGGCAACCTCTTTGACTGAAACAACTACAACTTGATTAGCGATCCATCCACAATTTGCATGCCACATCCACTGCAATACAGTACAAAGTGAACTAAGAGAGGTACTGAATGATGCCACAGCAGTGTTTGAGGATGACCTTGGAAAACTCAAACATATCAAGGGTAAAATTGTGTTAAATGAAAGTGCCACACCCAAGTTTTACAAAGCCCATCCAGTTCCTTATACCATCCATGATAAAGTAGCCAGTGAGTTTGATGGCATGGAGACTGAAGGAATTCTTTCCAAACACCAGTGGTCCCAGTAGCCAAGAAGAATAGGTCTGTCAGGATCTACGATGATTTTAAGGTCATTATTAATCCAGTACTGAAAGTAGATCAATACAATCTTCCCAGGACAGAGGATATTTTTTGCAAACCTTTCTAGAGGGAAACACTTAAGCAACACGGACTTAGCTGAGCCAACCTACATATGGAGATGGAAGAAGATTCCAAAGTGTTTTTCCCTATAAACATTCACAAAGGGCTTTATTGCTATAATAGTCTTATTTTTAGAGTAACATCTACACCCACACTCTGGCAAAAAGCTATGGAATAGGTGTTTTAAGGCTGCCCAGACATAGTGTCACCTGGATGATATCATTGTTACCAGTAAGAATGACAAGGATATTGCAGGAATCACCCCTTGTAATAATGATCAGGGAAACACAAAGAGAATCTATAATTACCAATAAGTACCTTTATTGTCTCAACATAAGAACACGTGAACTTACACAACTAAATACCTGTGTGCACCCCTACTAAGTTTCCCTGACCTTCCATGAACAGTCAAAGAACAGAAAATATAATAACAGTTAAAAAGGAGTTTCTGCTGCTGGCCATGTGCTCCTTGTAGTCCCATTTCAAATCCCCTCGTATTCTTGGGGCACCTCACATCCATGATAATTGGTCTCCTACAGAGTTACCACTGCTAGCACACTTGAAGTATCTGCATTTATATCCATTTCTTACCAATTCAAGTATTGCATTCCAGTGTCATCAGCTGTATGTCATGTGCCTGACCTTTAACACCTTTTTATTGGCTCTACTCCAGGTTAGTGCCCATTAATGCCCTCTTCCCAGCATATGACAATTGGTAATTTATGACCCTTTGTTCTTAATCAGCAACCAGCTTGAATCACACAGACACCAACATTCACAAATATGCAAGTTATGTCCAACAAATAACTTCTTATTTGGCAATGATCTCCAGTTTAGCAGATTACCTGAGGCATCCTTGTGTCTACTTTAAAACACTGATCAAGCCAAACAACTTTAGCTCACAAAATGGAGTCTCTTCATAAATGGTAGCCCCATCTCCTCCCTCACAGCAAGAACAAAGGCAATGGGTCTGTCTGCTTTCACTCTCTTTGATTCATTCAAATTCATTGATATGTGGACTGTAGTTCTTTCTGGCCAACAAGGAACATCTCCAAAGCTTCAGGACAGTGTTATAAAGATTAGAGGATTATGTGCTCAGAGCATGATGCAACAAGTGTGAATTTTTTAAACCAAGCATCACTTACTGTGGTTACACCATTGATGCAAAGGGTTACAGAGGTGTGCTGAGAAAACTCCAGCAGTGGTAGATGAACCAAGGCCAAAGGATGTGTTACATTTGCGGTGGTTTTTTTTAGGATTTTTCAATTACTATAACAGATTCCTGCCGAACCTGGCACTATCTCTTGAACTCATTAATACAGATCAGGAAGAACAACGTGAGACCAAGGAAATGGTGATGTCAGGCACTGTAATCACGCATTATGATCCACATCGTCCAGTGATGCTTATCCATGATGCCTTGCCTTATGGTGTAGGTGCAGTCGGCATATGTTATGAATGGTGGAAATGAACGCCCCTAGTCTTTACATCATGTTCCTTTACCACTGCAGAGAAAAATTATGCACAGATTGACAGAGGGGTCTTGAGTCTGATTTGGGGTGTAAAGCATTTCCACCATTACCTGTATGGGAGAGAGTTTACCCTCATTACTGATCATCAACCACTGGTATCCACTTTCAATCCACACGAGGGTTTTCCACTAACAGCAGCAGCACAAATACAGAGATACACTCTTTTTCTTGAAGATTCAATTACAAGATCAAATTCAAGAGGACAACTAATCACGGAAATGCTAATGGATTGTCCTGTTTACCCTTGGAAAAGGAAACAGCTGAATAATTTACAAAAAAGGACGCTCCTCTCAACATATTCTCTTTAATACAAATCAGAAGTCTCTCTAAAATGATCAAAAAGGAAACCAGAAAAGACCTCACACTCTCTCAGGTCTACATGGCAACTCAAAATGGCTTGAATTTGAGACAGAAATGCCCTTTTCCCCATTTTTACCAGCACCATGATGAACTTTCTCTTGACAGAGGATGCCTTATGTGGAGATTGAGAGTTGTTGTACCATCCAAGTTGGTACAAAGTGGTGGAGGAGCAACAGTACATGTCAGTCATTTAGACATGTTCAAAATGAAAGCGTTGGCTTGAAGCCTTGTCTGGTGGCCTGGTATAGACCAATAGCACAAGCAACTTGCCATGCACTGTTCAGGATGCTAAAACATCCAGAAAAAAAGATGTTCAGAGCTGTCAGAACCACTTCCTGCAGTCCAAGGGTCAACCACCAGAGAACAGGCCCCAAAACCTGGGATTGTTTCATAGCCACAAGTCTCACATGCCAAGTAGACCTGACCACTCTGGTTAGGAAATATGTTATCCCACAAGAGTAGGAAATCCTCCAAGTGATTTATTCTTTAGGCCTGGATGGGACGCTACATATTTGAGTTAAGATGCATTGTATATTAAGTTGGAGTTTATAGCTAAGCAGGAAGAAGTGTTGTGTATTTAATATTTCAGTAATATTTGAGTAATGTTGTAAATATGTTGTTTGATAAGCATTCTTTGTTATTTACAAAATTTATTACAGGTTATATATAAAAGTATGTGATTGGCATAGGGTATGTCATTTCCCCACCACGTCATAAGTGTGTGCCTCACTAAAGTAAAAACTATAATGCACACGGGGTAACCCTGGCTCCGTGCTTTTCTTTCAATGTGTTTTATGTTTTGGACTTACAAAACATAATGCATACCATCATATTGTGGCATTAGCAGAAAGTACAGATTTAACCCTCTATGAATCGTAAACCTACCTGGATTCATTATGGAATTTTTTGTATTACATGCTCTTGGTGGGTTTTTTTATCTTTAAATATAAAATAAAATTTTATGTAAAGTTGGGTTTCATGAATTCATACTCCTATAAAGGAGCTTCTGCCAGATGACTGATGCTTCAGTCTTCTACAGAATGATTAAGCCATAAATTTTGATTTATGGCTTGTGCCGTCTGGTTTTCAAGCAACAACAAAGAAAGCTTAAGTAAACAATATATTTACAATATTCCTCAAATATTACATAAATATTAAATACACAACAGTTACAGCTACTATTTTTGATGTACGATGAGATTCTTCTATTTTGCCGTTTTAAACATCGCCAGTCATATTATTTGTTAATGGCTTTGTTGATCTTTGCTTCGCAGTGCATCCCTTTTCAATGAAGAGAAGCCATTTGCTATTAGGATTTTAAAGCTCACTGACTTCATGGTGGAATTCATGTTAAAATATTCCATTTTGCTAAGATCTCAGTGTAGTTTGAAGCTGCTTTTATTCTGTATTTTAATAGAGCAACATTGTCAACTACAATAAGCTGTGATTATACATATATCAATAAGTAACCCACTAAAGGTTACTTTTTACACTTTTGTTGAAAATTAATGTCACAAAAAGATAGATTAAATTATAATTGTTTTTATTGGAAACTATGATACTGTCAAATATTATTAATGTTTATTAACAATTACACAATTGAGTACTTAAAGTCACAGGGTTGGGTAAAATTAACAAGCAATAAAGAAACAATTATAAATATAATTAAAACATTATGACATCATTGATATCAAATAAATTAACATAAAATTTGTCAAATATTCAAAAGATTTTGAATTACTCAATGCTAGTGGCCAGACATGGAGTAAATCAGCATTCCCTTTCAGGTTCAATCTGTTTTCTTCATTTATTTTCTATTCTTCACAAAACTTAGTTGGAAAGACCTTGTTGCCGAAACCTATGCTCCTTTTTCTAGAGGCTATGAGCACAAAGAAAGTTAATACATGCAATTCTGGTTTATTTGTCACACTAAGTATTTTTGTGTACACAGGAAGTACTGGCCATTCATAGTGCTGCTTCTCATTCAACCTTATGCCCATTGCATCTGATACCAACTACAAATCCAGTGAACTTCAGACCAGCATGCATATAGTAAAATCAATGACACACTGTACGCTGCTAAATTCACACTTGCAGCAATTCTAAGCCCTTGCTCCGGTAAAACAGCTCCATCTTTATATTGTAATGGATCATTAATAAAAATTCCAATAACTTGGTTGCAAAACCATAATTCTACAGCAAAGATAAGGATGACTGCAATTACAAAAATATGTAGAAAATATGTTTTCTTTAGATGTGATAAAATGTGAAAAAGGATGTCTGCAAAACATTTTTATTGCTACCAATTTGCATTTTAATATTTCATTTAATTAAGTAATTTCTCACAAAGTACAGTCTGTCCTTGTGTTTGTTGATCTGTTTCTTTGAATCTATGTAGAGGCTATCAGTAAGTTTTATGTTATTGTAATTGTTTTTAGGTGACAGAGATATCAACTAAGTACTCAGAGTGCAAGGTAATTTCCTCAGGTATTGAAAATGCTGCATGACTTGCAATCTTATTGTACAAAATGTACTGCATGAACACAAGTCAATTTTCAGCAATCCAAGATGGAATGTTGGAGGTCTGAAGTACATAGTGAAAGGTTGCCTACGTACTGGCTCGTGTTAATAGCTAGAAGCTCATTGGTATTACTGTTCACTGGTATTGGTAAGTACTGTTCATGTAATTTCCGTATCTACAATTATGTCCTCTTTTTGGCAGGACATTATATTCAGCACATTTAGAAGATACCTAAAAGGCTTAGTGGTCTATCATTCTCCTGAAAACCTGCCACCTTTGCAACGATACCATCCTCAAAATAGCATCAGTTTTCTAATATTCAGCCAAGAAAAGGGTTATGATACATAGTTATTACCCTACCATGATGGCATTGAGTCATTTCATTCATGGTGGTACTTCCAGGCACAATTAATGCAGACAAGAGAGTACTGTACTTCTAAATAAACAATCCGTATTCTTGTCAAGGGGACAATATGGATCGTGCAGGATTGCCAGAACAAAAGCCTTCTCCAAATGAGAACTGCAGAAACCATTTGCTTTAGGTTAGCACCTCTTCCCCTTAAGAAAGGAAAAGATATAAAACGGTCAGAAAGGGGAAGAAAATTGCTCATTACAAACTTCACAACTACTGCACTTGGACAGTTATGGTTAAAATTAACCCCCAAGTTTAAAGTTAATTAAAATGATAATATGGTGTGACATGCCAAACAATTATCCAAAAATAAATGTCGATCAAGAGTGAAATTTTAGAAACCAAAAATCTTCTTGGACTAGATGTTCTCTGCTGTGCACACACACAGTTGTATAAACTGTGCCAAATGCCATAGTGGTGAGGGTATTAGCTCATATGCAACCTTGTCTCCAGACAAACCCCGCCTCTAAATTACAGTGTCTGCATTTTAGCTGGCAGCTATGTGTGTTACATTGAGCAACTGTTTCTCTTTATTTTTGAACTTTTTCTGATTTTTCTACCAGAACATAACCAGGATAGAATTCTTGTCTATCTGAAAGGAGAAAACCTGACTGTCAGATTCAGAATCAGGTTTTATTATCACTGACATATATCATTAAATATGTTGCTCTGTGGCCACAATTCAGCGTAAAACAAAAAACGTAAGTTATAATAAGAAATATAGAAAGAAAAAAATAAATAAATAGTGGAAAAAGAGAGGGACATAGTAAGGTAATGTTCATGGCTTCATGGACCATTCAGAAATCTGATATTATCTGATATCTGATATCAGAAATCTAAACATCAAGATGGCGGCGCGACGACGCAGGGCGCAGCGGCCACTCCAGTAAGGAATATCCGTTATCTGTAAGTAGGGGCCGTGCACAATCCTGATTTGATTGAGACGGATGTGTGAAGCACGGAGGAACATCTGGCGAAACTTCTGACATGCCTGTGCTGCTGACGCTGCTACTGAGCGATCGGAGAGATCTCCAGAGAGGAAGGCCCCGAATCCTCGGCTTTGCCTGTTGCTTGGTGGCCGGAGCCGGGGTTGAAGCACTCGGCAGAGATGGTGCTCGGTGCTCGGTGTCGGAGGGCTGGTCGGAGGCACGAAGTTGTCGGAAGTTTTCGGACGGACTCACAGTTGGCTGTGCTCGGGTGCTTCCAGAGGCTGCATCGGGAAGTTTTGCCACGTTGGAGGTTTCTTCCTTCTGCCATCTGCGTGAGATGATGGGCTATCTGGGACTTTGAGACTTTTTTTTACCGTGCCCATGATCTGCTCTTATCAAATTATGGTATTGCTTTGCACTGTTGTAACTGTATGTTATAATTATGTGGTTTTTTTGGTCAGTTAGTCTTGGTCTGTCTTGTGTTTATGTGATATCATACTGGAGGAACATTGAATTTCCCCTTGGGGATGAATAAAGTATCTATCTATCTATCTATCTATCTGATACTGGAGTGGAAGATCCTGTTCCGAAATTGCTGAGTGTTCATCCTTAGACTCTGATCAACTTTGATCTATTTTCAAGCTTCTTGATAACATACGGTATGATCAACTCCACGTGTATTGCTTTGTGGACAGCTTATGCCAACTTTGTCCCCACTATCTACATTTGAACAATTGCCCCTCCTCTGTTGAAGGCACGCCCAATGCAGTTTGCAACCAGTTCACAAGTACAAGAATTCTCTGAAAGGCACACTCCAGAGGCTGCACCACAACGGTTTTATTGATCTACCGTTAAGCAGGCTGCCAAAGATGAGTACCTAGATTCACCAATCCCCAGACAAAGATGAACTTCTCACAAAGGAGCTTCAAGCCGAGATTACAGCCTCGAGTTCTATCACTATCTGTGCTCCATCAATTTTCTGCTCGTTTTATCCCTGGTGTTTGACACTCTCCAAATTACACTGTGGCTGGCAATTCTATAGAAGATGACCCACGGGCTGAAAATGGACCTCCTCAGAACATTTGGCATGATACCACCCTCCTAACATCTTGTTTAATTGCTTGTGTGAGACAACAATTCTTCTACACCTTGTTGGGGCTTTTCACTGACCCAGACAGGGGCTTAGGAGAGGACAAAGCACATTATCTTTCTCCTGGTGAGGGAGAGGACAAGCAACATTTAACCTCTCCCACTGAGGAGAGATGAAGTACAGTCTCTGCTTGTTGCATAAATGCTGAGATTCAGAAGCATCAAGGTATTACCAGAATGGGCAGGTGACAAGAATCTGGAATATAAAGTGAAGAAGGTATCATGAAAGTTGTTGATGATTGGCAATGTTGAAACTACCGTACAAGAGAAAGGAATGCTACTGCTGGGAGTTGTGAAAGGAACAGGAGAGAAATGAGGGAGTAATCAGAATGAGAAATAGTACAGTTTGTTCTTTTGCTTGGAATTGATTCAATGGTCTTAGAGGAAAAGAACAATCAGACACTGACATTACTTTCCACGTGCTTATCAAAAGCATCTGACAACAGTACAGTCCACGTTGTAGCATTCCAAACAATTACCTATTCTTCATCATATTCTTCGACCCCAGTTGTAACTTCTTCCTCTAAAACACCAACAGTAGAATTGGTCAGAAGTGACTCGCAATTTGAAGAAACCTCTGTTCCCATGGGAGTCAGCAGATTTCATTTTGTGTCAATGAACCAGATATGACTCCTCCAGTGAAATATAAATGATAACCAGAAATTCAAATATGCTAGGTCTCAAATTTTTTACAGCAGATAATTTCACACTTACCTGGGATCAAAATAATGATGATAGATACATGTTCTTCTCAGTGTTAGAATGCTAACAGTTTTTTTTTGTTGTTCGGGAAACTTGTGGTGTTTGGGAAGCCTGTGCCAGTGTGGATTGAGGTTCAGCGAGCCATATTCCAATTCAAACATGCAATGAGTCCTGTGTTTTAAACTCATGAGCTTCAGACCCTATGTACTGAACCAGCAGAAAAGCCAGTCATACCAGAAGCAAGGACTTGCACCCACAATCTCCTGTTATGGCAGAAACTTTTAAAACACCAGGGATCATGGGTCAAAAAGATTTAACCTTGAGAAAGGGTAGCCTTTTAATTATCTAGACTAGATGAATGAAGTGTTGGAGTAATGGACAAAGATTGTTCTTTATTTGAAGACCTACACTATACATAGAGTCGCGGATTCATACAAAAGTACAGCTCATAAACAGGGCCTTCAGCCCATCTAGTCTGTGCTGAACCTTTTAAACTGCCTATTCCTATCCACTTGCACCAGGACCATAGTCCTCCATACTCCTGCCATCCGTGCACCTATTCAAACCTCTCTTAAACTTTGAAATTGAGCTTGCATGCACCATATGTGCTGGCAGCTTATTAAACCCTCCCATGACCCTCTGAGTGAAGAAGTTTCCCCTCATGTTCCCCTTAAACTTTTCACCTTTCACCCTTAACTCATGACCTCTAGTTGTAGTCCCACCCAATCTCAGTGGAGAAAAGCCTGTATTTGTAAACCGTGTATTCATCATGTGAAATTCAAATGTTCCCAGACAAAATCCTTTACACTGTTATGACACCCATTAAAGCTCAACTTTAAAGATATCATATGCATACTGAACACATGTTATGTGTGCACAATGTGAAAGCATGGGCATATGACTGAATTTTAAATAAAATATTATCATTAATGCGTAATACATTGCACCATGCTGCATAATAAATTGTACATTCCAATAGAGTTTGTAAGCCATTATCTTCCTCTGTAGTTGAACTAGTTCCAAGCAAATAAAACAATCATATTGCAGCTGGGCATGGGGATCCTCCATGGTAATTCTGGAAGTGAAACACAAAGAACCAGCTTTTGCCTCAGAAATAACTATGAAGCGATAAGGGCTCATTGCTTTAATGAAGCAGACTGGCACATACACAATTAAATGTGGAATCTATCCAAATTACCGAATTTCACTGGCATCCACAAACTTCTCCACACTGATCCCCCACTAAGGATTAGGGAATGAAATTTTATGATATTTGAGCAACTTTGTGTGGCTCTGTGTGATGTTTTTTTCAGAAAAAGGAGCAAAGCGGCGTATTTTCTGTGTTCGTGATCACAATTTGAAGGAGAGGATTTAGATTATTCAGGAGGCAATATTAACAATAAAGGTGAGATAGGCAGGAAGAACAGTTCATCAACAGGGAGTTGTTAACACTTTTATACCAATTAAAATAGTTCCCTAAATTCTTGAGAACTTTAATATATGGATATCACTGTGCTTTGAAATGGTTTTGAAGAGCATAAACAATGTCTTTGTTTGTCTTTTGGGAGAATGATTAGACTACCCAGGAGCTCAGGCAGAATCTGTGGAGAGAGAAAAAGTTATAGTTTTGTTTAAGTTGATCTGGATTTCTCACATCTGTCTTCCGCGTACACTCTGGAGATGTAATTATAAGGAGACATAACCTGCCATCGTGCATGAAAATTAAACTTCTGTCTTTGTTTCTGGCCAAAGGCTTCACACCAGTCAGGGAAATAGAAAGTAAACAACAGTTCTAGGCTGAATCCGTTAACTGCTATCAATTACATATCTCATTATTATTTTCTTCACTTAACTTGCAAGAATGTCAAATCAGGGTGACCTAATATACAGTGATAAATAAGGGACAGAGAGGTTGTTAAATAGATGCCCCAATCAAAAATGTTTTCCTTCCATTTGCACTTTGAAAGTCATAAATGCAGGAATCCAGGCAAGATGAAAACAGTTAGGATTTAATTGCTGGGATTTGCAGCGTCTGCATTTTTTCTCTTGTTTAGGATTTAATTAACTCCTCTCAGGCTGCCCTCAGACACTCTATCGCTACAGGGTTTCTGTGCTCCAGAGCTGAACAACTATGGTATGCAATGATACCATCTCCATCTAAGTTCACCCATCGAGTGGACATTAGACTTCTCCATGCTCTCTGATTTTATTCAAAGGATTCTTTGCAGGCATGCAGTCTATTGCACCAATAGTCTCCTCAAACTCAATATTAAGTCTTCTCTTCTAGGCTGGGAACTAGTCCCCATTTAACAAATTGATTAACTTCTTCTACAGGAAGATGGCTTTTGGGCTATTTGATCCCTTGTCCTTTCGTAGTTGTGCTAGCTGAATCATCAGATCCAGATCCCTCTATGCTAAATAGTGCATGTGTTTCTTAACTAATATATAGTTTATGTGTGTAAAACTCTTTAATACTCAAGGTGGTACTCCTCTCCTTATCATTATATGGTCCAAGATCTTCTACTGAACACAGGAAATATGAGCAAGAGCAGATCATATCGCCCTCTCAAGCTCACTTCACCATTCAATAAGTTTATGGCTGATCTGATATAATCTTCTGTTTCTATCTCCTGCTGTACCCCACTATCCTTGTCTTCCCTATAGACCAAAAATGTCTATATCAGCCTTGAATATAGTCAATGATTCATCCTCCACAGCTCTCTGGAGTGGAAAATTCCAAAGAATCACTGCCATTTAGGAGAAAAAAAGTATTCTTTTCCTCTTTGTATTAAATTGGCAACCATGTATTCTGAAAATCTGCCCTAGAATTATGGATACCAACAAGAAGGAAAGATTCCCTCAATCTCCAGCAAACCTTGCATCTTTAATAAGATAATTTTTTACAATTCTAAATATCACTTATTATAGTCCAGCCTCCTCAATCTCTTGTTTCAGGCAGCATCTATAGGGAGAAGCATTGTCGTCGAAGGGTCTCGGCCCGTAACGTCGACAGCGCTTCTCCCTATAGATGCTGCCTGGCCTGCTGTGTTCCACCAGCATTTTGTGAGTGTTGTTTGAATTTCCAGCATCTGCAGATTTCCTCGTGCAATCCCTTCAGTTTTTTGGACGTGAACATTGCTGACAAGTCCAGGAATGCCCAGATCCATATTTGCCTATGAGAAGGTAATGGTGAGTGGGCTTCTTGAAACTTGCAGCACTGCTGGCGAAGATACTCCCACTGTGATTTAGTTCCAGCAACTATGAAGGAATGGGGATGCATCTCCAAATCAGGATGATAGCTATTTGAAAGGGAGACAGTTAATGGGGGGGGGGGGGGTTCCCATGCAGTTACTACTCTTGTCCTTTTTAGTGGTAGCCATTATGCATTTGCTGTCAGAGTAGCCTTGGCGAGTAGTTGCAGTGCATTAAGTAGATGGTGCACACCCTACAGCCACTGAGCACCCACAGTAGAGAAACAAGTGTTTAGGATAAATTGATATGGTACTCTACATATCATGTAGGTGCTTCGTTCCAGGTGAGTTAAGCTCCAACATTTCCTGAAAATTGTTGAAGCTTTACTTATCCATCAAGTGGAGTGTATTCCATCCTGCCTGTATCTGTAGATGGCAGAATTACTCTGGAATGTTAGAAGATGAGCCAATAGCTTCAGAACAGCCAGCCTTTGAACTGTTCTTGTATCCACAGTGCTTTCATTCTAGTCCAGCTGCATTTCTGGTCAATGGTAACTTCCATCCCCCACCCCAGGCTGTTGATGGTGGGGTCTCAGCAAAAGTCATAGCATTGTAAGTTTAGAGTAAGTCTCGCTCCAGTTGAAGATTGTCATTATCTGGTATTTATGTGATATGAATGTTATCTACCGCTTATCAGTCCATGCTGCAATGTTGTCCTGGTCTTGCTCCACTCAGGAATGGACTGTTTAATTTACTAAGGAGCCGCAACTGAAGATACTTGGGCCCCAGACAATGCACCTAACAATATCCACGGCAGCATCCTGTTACTGAGAAAGCTTGGCAGTGATGTTCTGACACTGGGATGATTGACCTCTGACAACTGCACCAATACCTATGAATCCTCTTGACTTGTTTTATCAAGGCTCCATGATGCCACACAATCATATCAAAGGCAGATACTTGCACATCTCAATAGGTTTGGAGGAAGGTGGTCCTGGTGAAGCCTAAAATGGACAACATTGGTCCGTGCCATTGAACACAATGTTAAAAATACAAGTCCCATGACTGCTGATGTTTGAGACTAAATAGGTTGATGTCTTCTTTTTCTTAATAGCTAGGCAACTATAGGTATTGTTGGCTAGATGCCAGTGTTATATCTGTACTGGAACAGCCTGGCTGGAAGCACAGTTAGTTATGGAACAGAGGCTGGAAAATGGGTTCTGTGGTGATGAGATAACTGCTGGAAGCCAAGATGAATCATAGCTTATATGATGGCTTCTTCTGCTGTTCAGGATAGGCTTGTCCTTGGAGTCTCCTCCTGGTAGCTGTTTATTGTACACCCCCGTTCCCAATGAAATGAATTACAGTGTTTTGATCTTTAAGTTGTGAAGTATTTGCCTATTGTTTTTGTTACTTTGCCCTAATGTAATTTTGACTGGGACCTAGTTTTTTTTACTTTTTTCTTGATTGCTGCTCATTAGCAGTGATGGTATAGTAAGGGATACAATAAGCAGGAGGTTACACATTGTGCTGGTGTTGAGTTTTGCTCTGATGGTCCAAAGCACTTCATAAATGCTTAGTTTTGAACTGCCAGATCTGTCCTGAGTTTATCCCACTTAGTACAACAGTAGTGCCATGCAACATGATTCAGTCTTCATTTTCTTTTGTCTCTGCAAGGCCAGTACAGTGGTTACTCTGCCAATAATGTCAGGAACAGACTGGTGGGGATGAGGTCAAGTAGGATGATGTGTACCAAAGGAAAGACACATTGGTGCACCCACCATCTGTCATTCCTTTAGGGTAATTCTCTGAGAATGACAATGTTATGCTGTCGCTTGACTAGTCCATGGGACAGCTTTCCTAATTTAAGTGCCAATCCCCAAATGCTTGTGGGGAGGACTCTGCAAGGTCAGCTGAGTTGAGATTAATTTTGTCATGTCCAGTCAGTGCCAAGGTCAAAGTTTCATTTATGCTTTCTCTGTTTTACTGTTGCAGATATGCTCTATCTGTTGGGTTGGTGGGCTTTGGGCCGTCAATCACATTGGTGGGTCTGAAGTCAAATATAAGCCACGTCAAGTCAGGATGAATAAGGATGGCAGACTTCCTAAAAGATATTAGTGAACTACATGTGTTTTCACAACTATCTTGAAATTTTCTGGTCATCATTATTAATGTCTAGTTTCATTTTACAGTATTTAAATTTCACAGTTATTTTGGTGGAAATTGAACAAAGATCTACAAATCATTAGTCCAGGTCTCATTTGAAGACTTAAATATTATCATACCTAGAAGATGATCCTTTCAGTCTTGGAGTCAACCTGTTAAGCTTCCCTAGTTAACCTGCAAAACAAACATATCTTGCTTTAAATAAGGAGACCAATATTAAACAACAAAACCTTGTGCAATTTGTGCAAGGTCATCCTATCTTTATACACCATCCCCTTGGCAATAAAGGTCAATGTTCCTTTGACCTTCCTAAATGCACTAGCATAGTAACAATCTCTATTCAATGTACAAGGACATGCAGATGTACATGCAGAGCAGAATCCATTATTAAAGGAAGAAGAGTGAAATGGTTAGAAGATAAAGGCAAAACAAGGCAGAGGCATCAGTGCAACAAATCAAGACATCACTTTATCATGGAGGTCTGGGTTGATGTATTGCAGAGAACATCCTCTAGTCTTCCTAACTTGCTCCATCCTCATAATCCATATGACTGCTTCATGTTTCTCCTGCATCTCTCAGCTTCTCCAACAAGAATAAAGTCAATGTACTATTGGGTAGATTGGTGAAATGTTGTAAAGCCTCAGACTTCATTAGAAGCACAGTGGAGTTCCAAGTAACTTTATTATCAGAGTATATATATGTCACCATGTACAACCTTGAGGTTCTTTTTCTTGTAAATACAATCACGGTAAATACAATGAGCACAATACAAACAATGAAAGACCATACCCAATAGAGTGGACAACAAAAAATGTGCAAAAAAAAAAGCCACTGTGCAAATGCAAAAAGATAGAGAAAAAATGATCATAATGATAGCTGATTGCATCATGGTATCATGGTCGGTATGGAAGTGCCAATGCCCAGGAATGGTGGATATACCCAGGACCATTGCAGGCAAAATCCTCCCCATCAATGAACCCATCTACAAAGAGTGCTGCCGCCAGAAAGCAGCTTTCATTATTGAGGACCCTACCATCCAGGCCATGACCTCTTCTTGCTACTACCACTGGGTATGAAGCACAGAAGCCTTAGGTCCCACACCATCGAGTTCAACAACTGTTATTACTTACAGCCATCAGGCTTGTGAACCAATACAGATAATTTCATTCATATTACTCTGAACTGAGTTGACGACCTACAGACTTGCTTTCAAGAACTCCGTACAACTCATGTTCTCGGCATTATTTTTATTTACCCGTTTTGTTTTCTTTTGCACATTGGTGTTTGTCAGTCTTTTTTAGATAGATAGATAGATAGATAGATACTTTATTCATCCCCATGGGGAAATTCAACATTTTTTCCAATGTCCCATACACTTGTTGTAGCAAAAACTCATAACATACAATACTTAACTCAGTAATAATATGATATGCATCTAAATCACTAACTCAAAAAGCATTAATAATAGCTTTAAAAAAAGTTCTTAAGTCCTGGCAGTTGAATTGTAAAGCCTAATGGCATTGGGGAGTATTGACCTCTTCATCCTGTCTGAGGAGCATTGCATCGACAGTAACCTGTCGCTGAAACTGCTTCTCTGTCTCTGGATGGTGCTATGTAGAGGATGTTCAGGGTTTTCCATAATTGACCGTAGCCTACTCAGCGCCCTTCGCTCAGCTACCGATGTTAAACTCTCCAGTACTTTGCCCACGACAGAGCCCGCCTTCCTTATCAGCTTATTAAGACGTGAGGCGTCCTTCTTCTTAATGCTTCCTCCCCGACACGCCACCACAAAGAAGAGGGCGCTCTCAACAACTGACCTATAGAACATCTTCAGCATCTCACTGCAGACATTGAATGACGCCAACCTTCTAAGGAAGTACAGTCGACTCTGTGCCTTCCTGCACAAGGCATCTGTGTTGGCAGTTATGCACAGTTTTGAGTAAAATTACGTTGTGTTTCTTCTTTTTCTGTAAATGCTTGCTACCAAATGAATCTCAGGGTAGTATCTGGTAACAGTTGGATAATAATTTTAAACTTTGGGGGGGGGGGGCTGCTGGAATAAGTGTGAAAGGAGCAGCAGAAGCCAGTTCAGTTTAATGTGCTGTCGTGTTGAAGAGAGTAATGGAAAGTGATAGAAAGGTTTGTGAAAACCTTGGCTGTAGATCACTTTATCAGTGCAACGGATTTCTAATGAAAATCCCTCTGCTGTTCAAAATAAAGTAAAAGCTGCAATATCAGCTGGCATGGAGACATAAATGGAGTTGGAAGACATAAAATACAACCATTATAAAAACCTGAAACACTGTCATTGTCTGCTTCTGCTTCTAGTCATTGCATCCCACCTGGTTGTCATGGCTGAGGAAAAGAGTGACAGATGATGACATGTGGGGTAAAATACAGTAAAACTAGCTCACATTCCTCTCTCTCTGACAATTAGACTATATGTTTTAGATCCTGATGTCAGCTGAAGTGAATATGCCAATTTGCCATTTTGATGAAATTTTGAGTAAAAAGGGAAGGGCACCAGAGAGCCCAACATACTGAAGCAAATACGAAGAAGGGATGCAGTGGCTATATTTCACTGGGAGTCTGAGGAGATTTGGTACATTACCAAATTCTCTAGCAAATTTCTACAGATGTGCCTTGGGGAATATTCTGACTGACTGCATCACCATCTGGTACGGAGGGGCCACTGCGTAAGATTGGAAAAAGTTGCGGAGTGTTGTAAACTCAGCCAGCTGCTTCATGGCACTAACCTCCCCACCATCGAGCACCACACAACTAGGAGAACACAAGCAGGGCTCTGCAGCCTACAAGAAACTGAACTGAGCAGATCTCGTTGTGGATTCATTGTGGTGCCTCAGCAACAACCTTGTACTTACTGTCAGTAAGATCAGCGAATTGATTGTGGACTTCCAGAATGGGACATTGAGGGAACACACACCAGGTCCTCATCGAGGCATCAACAGTGGAAAGGGTGAGCAGCTTCAAGTACCCGTGTGTCAACATCTCTGAAGATCAATCCTGGCCCAATATATTAATGCAATTATGAAGAAGGCACCTAGGCAGCTATATTTCATTAGGAATTTGAGGAGACTTGGAACGTCACCAAACAGTCAAGCAAATTTCTACAGACGTACCGAGAAGAGCATTCTGACTGGTTTCATCTCTGAAGGTGCCAATGCAAAGGATTAGAAAAAGCTGCAGAGGGTTCATCATGGGCACTGGCCTCCCCAGCTGCAAAAGAGGGTTCCTCGGGAAACTGGTATCCATCATTGAGGACCCTCACCATCCAAGACATGCCCTGTTCTCATTACTACCGTCAAGGAGGAGGTACTGGAGCCTGAATACCCACACTTACTGTTTTAGAAACAGCTTCCCCTCCACCATCTGATTTCTGAACAGTCCATAAACCCAGGAACAATAAATACCTTTTTTGCACTACTTATTTATTTTTTTATATTTCTTATTGTAACTTGTATATTTTTATTATTATGCATTACACTGCACTGCTGCAGCTGCTAAACAACACATTGTATGGCATCTACCAGTGATAATAAACGCAAATTCTGAGAGGGTCGGGAATACAGAGCACAAAGAAGGTGAACTCTGGGCACATGAGGCGGGGCATTTGAATGAGGGTGAATAATGTGAGAAGGGTGGACAGTCTGGGGAAGAGTTCAGGGTGTACAAGACGGATGGGCGGGAAGGTGCCGACGCACGCACGCTCACTGACCGGGGCAGGTGAGGAGGGGCCGATGTAGCCGCTGGTAGACGGGGTTGCGGACACTGCGAGATGGGCGGGGGAGCCGGACTCACAGGGAGGCGGTTTCAGCAACAGCGCCAGCAGCAGGTTCAGCGCCGTCACTCTTCAAGTCACCTCCGAACAGAGAGCCGGTGGAAAGCCCGAAGAAGCACCTCAGCTCAGCCCGAGAGTTGCTCGCAGACGGCAGGAAGCGCCGCGCTCCTGCAGCAAGGAGCCGGCCAAAATGTATCAGGGCCACTTGCAGGTCAGTCTTTCTGTAATTCGATAAAAAACAAATTAGAGGTAACCTCAGCATGAACGTTAGTCTTACATGGTTAAAATGCATTCAGAGTGAAACGAGTCAATGGCATGCAAAATGAAAAGGAAATAAGTGGCAAGGTTATGAGATGATCGGGCTTTTGTCTGCGATAGTTACAGAATTGTATCTAAATAAGACTGAAGTTTTCGGTTGTGTTTTCAGGGTAGAAGCAGTCTCATTATTGGGATTTAAATTGATGAGGCGTGCATTCATCAAAGGCGATGGCTTATCTTCAGAAATATATGGAATTCCTATCTCACTTATGAAGGAGGTTAATAGGAATTGGAGTGTAGTTTTACATTGACTGTACGTTTTAATACGTTTAAGTATTTTACAGAAATCTGATGCCTAACACGCGTCGATTCAAGGGCAAGGATGATAGATTGGAACCAGGAAGAATCCTGCCGCTGATTGCATATATTTAGTGCAACGCTTAGTTTGCTGAAGAAAGCACAAAATTTACGTTATGGGTAGCGTCTTGCAATTGCAGTAATTTATCGCCACGTGAATAACATTGAAGTATCGCATTATCTGAAACAATAAATAACTATTGCAGGCGCCACATATTAAAGATGCATGAGCGCTGAGAGGGCATTGTGTGCAAACAACCGAAGTAATCAATTCGAAGCCTTTTAGTCTTTCATTTTTAGAGGTGTGCGTTTGCCGAAAACCAGTTTTCTTTCTTTCCGTACACACATGCTGAGCCTAATTAGTTTGTAACCTTGAAATACACCCCGCTTACACTTGGGAATGATTTTGCGTGAATATTACAATGCTAGGTAATCGTTTATTCGTGCGCTTCATAGTGCTTCTTACTGCATGCATTGATCTTACAATTCGGTGATAAATTGTGCCCATGTTCCGCTCCGGTGGTTACAGGAGAATCCGTAGGTAGGACCCGATTCGCATAACGTCACGCAGCACAATACATCGCGCCACAGTGAAGGCAACTGCCTCGCATACTTCCGTACCTTACAGTGATTAATTCTCAGTAAACCCTCTTTAATGGCATAGTTTGACAACATGAAGAATGGTGTCATTCGTGAGCTGTTATTTATGTTGTGGAAGATAGGTAAATTGATTCTTTTAAATTGCTGATCACTTTCTAATTGAATCGGACGACTTCTGAACAGTGTGTACGATAAGACATGCCATTCAAATAGGCAATACTACAGTCAACTTTTCCATTTCTTTTCAACCGGCATTACATAAATTCTCACGGTTGCATTTTGTTCACGTATTTGCATCTACAAAGTTGGGCAAACGTTTCCAACGGTAGATCTTCAACGATGACCAGAACAGCGACCATTTCTAGCAGACACGGGTCAGGAGCTATTCAGAAAGCCCTAAGATTAATATCTGACGACTTAGGCCAATCTCATTTTCTAAGTCATTTATTTATTTCTATTATAATGCTTTATTTCTTTTTTAATGCTTTATTTCTATTCTAAGTACCTTGTAAAACTGAAACATTTTGATAAACATATACAACAGGAACAGTACAGTTCCCTTAATTCTTTCTCAAACATTTCTACATGTGCTTAAAAAGATGACAATTTAATTGCAAATTTCTGTTAAACAAAAGGCAGTTTGAGAATTGTACAACATTTTAATTTGGTTATTTTTCCACCAATTTTAACCAGTTAGCTTAAAAAGCAGGTAGAGTACGGACTTGTGTATAAAATGGGCAATACTGGTGAGCTACACACTGTACATTTCTAATGTTAATTTTGAAAAGCAAAAAAATTGTATAATGCATATCCAATTAAAGATAACCTGTTTATTTTGTCAAGGCAGACAAAAGTAATGCTCCAAAAATATTGATTTCTTTTCCCATTGTCTGCCATTCAGCTTTCACTAAATACAATAAACGCTTGTGTATCTCCAGTATTTTTGATTTATTTCAAATTTGTGACCTCTGCAGTTTGTGTGTCATTCATAGAATTTTAATAGATTTCAAACTACTTATGTGGGTACTGAATAGAAAAAAAATAACAGCATGTAAGCTTCCACTTTAAAGAACCTATTTTGTCTTTTGTGTGCAATTTTCACACAGACAGACCTAGAGGTTGCAAGCACAATATAAAAATTAATCTTGTATTCTATGAGCTACTTGAGCAACTTTAAATCAGACATTTTTATGTTTAAAGTGTTTTAGGTTTTATCATTTATTCTAATATTTTAAAAAAAACTACTGAGTGTCTGATCTTAGGGACAGCAGTTGTATGTGAAGAACCAGGATAATAGAGGAAAAAGTGATATAAAAATGTAAGCTGTTTCTCCTCATCTCCATATTATGTAAAGGCAACGACAGATAATTGATGTTAAAGTAAGCAGAGTAAATTGGAAACTCTATTGAACAATAAGAAAGGAACTAATCTTAAAAGCATTGTTTCTTCCATATTCTATCAACATTCCTCTAATTTATTTTTACAGCTTTGTGGACCAACAGCAGGAAATTTTTACAAGGTCTGAAAACTGTGCAGTACATTAACAAAACAACAATACATAAAAGAAAACTTCTAGCTGTGCTACGACAAAAGTCTATGTGCACGGGAGCACTTTTGTTACCGTGCAGCCACACAACGGCGCTGCTGAGAGGGAACGGTGTTAGACGTGTATACTATGTGCTATGAGAGGGCCTCTGGTCCATCCAGTATCCCTACTGTATTTTGAATAACCTGAGGGCATTATGAAATTAGAATCATTAGCATATGAAGTAGGAGAAGGCAGATGGATCATACTGCCTTCCAGGTATCTTTTCTCTGGTTACTTTCTGGGTGCATAATGTATGTGTGTATGTATGGCATCCGTTAGTCTCGCAAGACCATGGACCTGTGCCTGTAAAGTCTTCTCCAGAGCGCAGGCCTGGGCAAGGTTGTATGGAAGACCGGCTGTTGCCCATGCAGCAAGTCTCCCCTTTCCACGCCACTGATGTTGGGCAAGGGCCGATACAGCTTTGGCACCAGTGTCGTCGCAGGAGTTGTCAGAACGAGGTTGAAGCCAACGTCGGACTGCCTTAGGGACTCCAGCTCCGGATTTGTCCTCAGGGTTTACTCCCGAAGCCTTTCCCTTGAGTGGGTATGGCCCCAAGGCAGCAGAGGTTTGAAATCAGAGTTTTCCCTCTCTTAGATGGACTGCCTTCCCAGGCGGACGAGCTCCATCTACCTGAAATAATGTATGTAGATGTGCTGAAATTTAACCTCAGCGAGAGGTTAAGTTTAAAAACAGCTTAGGGTTTAAAGCATGCCAGAATTCTAGCTGTAATTTAATGACTTTCTGGACTTGGTTTACTGAATAAAGCTGCAGTTGAAATTCCACAACTACCTCCTGCAAAGGGAAGGTTTGCAGTTTAAATAGTTATTTGTTCATTTAGGTCTGGTATTGACTTTGTAGAGGTTTTCTGGAACTCACCGGTCCCAAGTACTCAACTAGTGTAAGAGCACGGAGGCAGTAGATGGAGACAGAGCAATTGCTGGGCTAATCAGACAATAAGTATGTCAGCCTCTTGGCCTCAAGGGTGAAGAAAGAGCCTGTGCAAGATAAAATACAGAAATTTGAATTGTGAATGTAAGAATAATTACATTCCTGCAAAATAATTTCTGTTGCTACTGTCAAGTTCATCTGAGTGAGGTTTTTTTAGTGTAATGAGAGAAGTAGCAATCTATCTTCCTTCCCTCTTGCCCAAGCACATGATCATATCAATCATATCGATGTCAGCTGTCTTTCACCATGCAACTTAATTGGCTGATCCCCTGGTTCTCACACGTTTCATAGTGATCGGTATTTTCTCTGCAGTAATGGGATTAAAGGGATGCACAAGTGAAATCTGTAGTGTGTATTGCAAGTATGGATCCACTTTGTCAGTTAGCTTGGTTGAGTAGCCACATTCAGGTTATGCTACATGGCAGTTTGTGAAGTATACGTAGATTGAAATTGAAACATCAATCACATCATAACACACAATGAAAATCAAAATTTCAGATGCTGGAAATGCAAAATAAAACAGAAAACACTGGAAGCACTCAGCTGGTCAGGCAGCATCTATGGGAAGATAAAGAAGGTTACTATTTTGGGTTGAAATCTTTTGTCAGAACCGTTCTGTTGAAAGATCAATGATTTGATGTTTTTGTACTTCCACAGATACTGCCTGACTTAGTGTTACAGCATTTTCTGCTTCTGTAAAACACTCAGGCTAATTTTGTACTATAACTCAGAAATAATAATGAATAAAGGTGAACTGAAACCATGGTTCAGTAGGAGATATACTTCTGAAGTCTTTGCAATGCAAAGTACAAGAAGATACACACAACTACCAGTAATACTGGGTGAAGAATGGGATTTTGTCTCTGACTTTTGGGCTATAACCAATTATAGAATTTTTGCTTTTTTTCCATTGTAATTTATTCTAATCCAAATTCACTAGGCGTATTTCATTAAATTATTTGAACTGAAAGTTGGAGAGAATTGGACAGGTTTTATAATAATTAATTTGCTTGAAATGCATTGAGTTTCATTTGCTGATACGAAGTTATTTATCTTGAGTATGAAAAAGCAGCAGAAAATGCTTTTGTAAGGGTATAAGGGAGAAGGTTGTTTTGCCCAATTATCAAAATAATCAAGTGGAAGCCAGTAGTACATTTGTTTGTTGGACATGAATACCAATAGGTGATGTGAGTACTCATTTCAATTTCCAAGAATGAAATCTAGAATTAGTAAAGTAAAATGGTTTCCAAGCCAACAAATATCAAAATATTAGATATAAATTGATAGAAACAAGCTTTGCGAGCATCAGCCATTAGGATGAAATTTTAATATTTATTGCTGATGTTAATTTCAAAATGCAGACTATTTCTTGAACTACAAGCAGTAGAAAATAATATTTAACATCTTAGATTCAGGAAAAATTATCTGAAGAAAAAGAAATATTTTGTTCTGAACCACTAAAACCTAGAAATACAAGAGAAGAAATTTGAGGTACAGTCCATCTGAATGACAAATCATTGTTATTTATGCAGTTTATTAGATTATTTTCACGGAGCATTTTTCAACACTAAGTTAATTATTAGATTTCTTAATGTTTTGGCGATAGTGGCTCTAGTTATTTGGCAGCCGAAGAAGAAAAATTTCAAAATTATACAGAGGGGAACTCATGCCATTTTGCTTTAAGTACAATGCTTCTTGTAGAACCTGGGGTTTGCTTTGTTTTGTAACTGTGTCTTCGTGGATCTATTAGTAACACAGACTGCTGCCTTCTTTTGCTGAAAATTGGTCCCAGAAGTATACATACACTGTATCTGTGGAGTCAGCTTAACACACCACTAACGCAGTAAGCAGACCAAGACCATGAGGGCTACATTTCCATTATCAGTGAACCAGACTTTCATTTTTTAAAATGAAGTGTCCTTAAATCTATAAGGATTATAGATTATAGATAAGGAACACAGCTTTTACTAACTCAGAATATTCTATCACTGAAAATCAGTGAGAACAGTTTTTTATGAAGTTTACTTGCAGCCTTAAAGAAAGCACAGAAAAGTATGTCCTCTATGGTGTAATGTTGAATGAGTATCATTTTCATACTTTATGTTAACAGTTGATATTTATAGTCCACTGTAATAGCTTCTACAACACAACGATTATGCACAGTAGATTGAAGTTCCTCAGCAAGACAGGTATGCACATTCACTGTCCACCCTTCATTAGGCAGTTTAAAATGTTTTGATAAACTGAGTTATTGCACGCACCATGTGCAAACCTGTGTAGCTGAAATGAAATTTCCTTTGGAACCACTGCACTATAATTTGCTCTGTGACACATCAAGGAACAATGCTGACAGAATATATCCATAATCTTCTCCGTGCAGGGTTCTGTAAAGTCATTTGTTTCAGTCGGAAGTACCTAAATTTGTTTTGTGTATGTTCTATTCTGTTTGGGTGGAGAGCTCCAAGGCTTAGACACAGTGATGGTAAAGCACAGAAATAGGCCCTTCAGTCATGATTGGTTGTCCATCATATCTGACACTGACAGGAAACAAGTGGATAACCATGACATCTGTGCCCTTCGCTCTCCACAGAGGGTTGCAGAAATTCCTTCCTAGCTGTTGGATCTCACTGTAGATCTCATCCGCCCGGTCCGCCAGAGCTAATTTTGCACGCCAGGACAGGCATATCCCTATCTCACTGGTGTATGAGGCCGCTAGCTACCCTCACCTGGTTTAGCCCGCCTGTCGAAGTGCTGTACCAGGCTGTGGCCACTGTCGCATCCAAACAGCTACTTGGAGCCACAGGTGAGGGTTGGGTGTCTGGTGAGGACCAAAGGTGAGCTGCCCCAGAATGGACATGACAAGCCCCTTCACCACTGGCGCTACCCTTCCCTGGATACCGCATTCATGCCAATACAGCATGGAAATCGGCTCTGTGACTCAATTGGCTCATGCCAACCAAGATTGCCATGGGAGCTGGTCCCAATTCCCCACATATGGTCCATGTGTCTCTAAACCTTTCATATCCAGCCTTTGTCCAAATAACTACCATAATTTACCTGCCTCAACCACTTCCTCTGGTAGCCCGTCCCATACAGTCCTTTAGTTGGTAAAAAAGATATAACTTGGGTTCCTGTTAAATCTCTTCCTTCTCACCTTTAACCTATGTCTTCTAATTATTGATTCATCAAACCCCGAGGAAAAGACTCTGTGTTCACTCCATTTATACCCATCATGATTTTATACAGCTCTAAAAGATCAGCCCTCATTCTCCTACATTTTAGTAAAGAAAAATCCCAATCTGCTCAAACTTGCTCCATGATGCAGTCAGTCCCAGCAAATCCCCTCGGCAAGCTTTCAAATTATTGACCTCTTCCCTGAAGCAGGGTGACCAAAGCTGAACACGGTATTCCAAATGCAGCCTCACCAATGTCGTGTACAGCCCATCTCTCACTGACGAAGGCTGACGTTTCCTCATTTTGTCTACCAGTGTTTCCACTTACAGGGAACTGTATGTTCTCGTCTTTCTAGGTCTGTCTGTTCTACGACGCTCTCCAAGGCCTTACTGTTCACTGTGAAAGTTCTACCCTCATTTGTCTTTCCAAACTGCAACACCCTCACATTTACCTGAGTTAAGCCCTATTTACTATTCCCCAGCTGACCAAGATACCACTGTAATCCCTGTTAACCACGTTCACTGTCTAGTGATTTCAGTGTAATCTGCACTCTTACCAACAATGTTTTGTACATTCCCATCCAAATCATTGATGTCATGACACAAAATCAATGGTCTGTGGAACTAAGTCTATCTGCCTTACTCGTAACACTCCTTGCATTGAAATAAGCCTGACCCTGCTTGTTCGACAAAGATGCGCACAAGTACACGTGCAATGAAAAAGTCACTTGTAGCAATACCATAGGAACATAGTAGCACAAAAACACACAAATTAAACATGAATTATACACTTTGTGCAAGAAAGAACACCATCAGATTTTTTTTTAAAAAGCTCCATTCCAGTGCAAAGTGAGTGTTGCCAAGCCACAGTATACACAGTATGTCAGGCATGATATAGCAGTGATGGACAGAATGAGCGTATTGTTCGGTGCATAGGATACACCAAGTGTTTGAGCTGCCCGAGTACCCCACTGTTTATAGCCCAGTCAGATTGAATCTCTGCTCACTGGTGTCTCTTGGGATGTTGATGTTGGAGAGGCTTGGTAAATGTAGTGTGGGTCATAGATACATGTTGGACTTGCTGTCTTGTTGGAGATGTTAATTGTGCAAAATGTCCGATGCCATTCATCAGGCCATGGCTGATTGCTGTCTGGGCCTTGCTGTAAATTAGTGTGGAGTGCTTGTTAATGAAAGTTAACATTGTGCAATCATCAGCAAATATCCTGACTTCTGACCCTATTATAGATGGAAAATCATTACTGAATGCTTGAGCTGCAGTAATCACCCAGTGGCTGGCATGATTGACTTCCAACAACTATAGCCATCTTCATGAACATGAGGAATAACTCCAACTGTTCGTCTGTTATCTGTTGTTTTATCTAGGCTCCTTGATGCTACACTTGGTCAAATGTTGCCCTGATGTCAAGGGCAATCATCTCACCCCACCGTGTTTGGACTGTAAAGGCAAATAATCGTCATAAATCCAAACACAGCCTTAGTGAGCTAATTATTGATAAATGTGTGCTGGCTGGTTGCATTATTAATAACTCCTTCCAGCTCCCTGCTGTGTGCTGATCAGGCGGGAATTTGTTGGAATTGGTTTGCCCTGCTTTTTGTAAACAAACACATCAGGATTATTAATTATATTGTCCGGTAGATATCAATGTTGTAACTTCACTGGAACAACGGTAACCAGTATGCAGAGGTAGTGGATAGGATAAACACCTCTGATATTGGATAAAGCCTGATGGGCAACAGGTGGAACCAGATTTGGGGAGTGATGAACAGTGGTAAAAGAAAACCACGGTAGCACAGCAGCCGGCACAATTCTGTTAAAGCTTGGGGCATTCCGGAGCTCCGAGTTCACTTTCAGTGCCGTTCTATAAGGAGTCTCTGTATGACCTTCCCGTGGAATGTGTGGGTTTTCTCTGAGTGCTCTGGTTTTCTCCCACTGTCCAAAGATGTACCGGGTAGGTTAATTGGTCATTATAAATTGTCCTGCGATTAGGTTAGGTTTAATCAGGTTTGTCGGGGGGGGTTCCTGGGACGGCCTGGCTGGAAGGGCCTACACCACACTGTAAATAAATAAAACTGTGTGGGTGTGTGATTCTGTGTTGGAGAGAACTGGAAAATTCTAGTGAATGAAATAGAACATAAAATATTTTTCGCGTCTGCCTTTAGCTTCTCTATAGCAATGGGTAGAGAAAGGGTGAAAGGGTCAGCATGGGAGTGGGAAGGAGTGTGAAATTGCCACGCCACAGGTGCTTCACAAAACGTGGCCCAATCTACACTTTGTCTCACAAGGAAGTATTTAAAAGGATGTAAACATGCAACCGTGGGGAAAGTTTGAATAAGCTGAAATTGTCACCTTTGGAGCAAAGGACATCTCATTACAATACCTAAGGCTACTAAAACTAAAAATAAAGTAACTAGAATGAACCGATGTCCCTTATCTCAAGGGGTTAAAAAAGTCACAGGACATATTTTTAAAATAATTGATGGAAGGATTAAAGAGGAAATGAGAGAAATAAAATATAGTGTTAGGGGTCTGGAACTTGATACCAGAAAAGGTGGAGGTGAGAAATTTTATCGCATCTGTGCTGCTCTTGTATGTGTGCATAAAGAGCTATATTAAATATTAGAAGGTGGAATTGGAATGGAGAGCTCTTTTCATTTTTCAATTGGCTTTGTGTCATAAATTTTGATAACATATGCATAATTTATGAGAATAGTTTGGAGAGGTGGAATAAACAAGATGTATATGTTTGTGCAGTTTTCCATATCTCTTACTATTAAAATAAGGACCTATACATACAGTCATCGTTAAACACTCACCTACATGATGACTAATTATGCATCACCTCCATTGCACCCATGTGAAGCTGAAGCACAATGACATTAATGCTACCAAACAAAAGAAAAGCCAGTTAAGTAATTTCACAAAACTATCAGATCAAACTTCTGGGCTGTTAGCTACAGATAGTTGTGAATGATGCTGGACAATGTCGAGCTAATAAAAAGAGAGGGCTTCAAGAATATCACTACCTTCATTGATTATAGGTCTGTAGCCTGTTGAGTTCACTGTATGGGGTATGAAGTAATGGATGAGAGTGCTGGATTAAGCAGAGGCGTGGGACCAGACAATATCAGCTGTCACACTGAAGACTTGTGCTCCAGAACAAGTTATATCTCCAGGCAGGCAGGTTACAATAGGACCCTTGCCATCAGGCATATCTTCATTAAAGCAGGATAAATCCAATATGGTTGATTGTCTAATCAGTTGACTATCAATCATCATCAGAGCTTTCTAGTGGCATTTATTTACCATAACCAACCTATTGATACCTCCCCTTCTCATTTTACCAAGGACCACACAATGTACCCTTGGACCAAAACAAAACGAAAAACATTTATGTTCTCAGAATGGCAGGCGGTGACTAGTGGGGTACAGCAAGGCTTGGTGCTGGGTCTGCAGCTATTTACAATATACATTAATGATTTAGTTGAAGGGATTAGAAGTAACATTAGCAAATTTGCAGATGACTCAAAGCTGGGTGGCACTGTGAAATGTGAGGAGGATGTTATGAGAATGCAGGGTGACTTGGACAGGTTGGGTGAGTGGGCAGATGCAGTTTAATGTGGATAAATGTGTGGATATCCACTTTGGTGGCAAGAACAGGAAGGCAGATTACTATCTGAATGGAGTCAAGTTAGGAAAAAGGGAAGTACAATGAGATATAGGTGTCCTTGTTCATCAGTCACTGAAAGTAAGCATGCAGGTACAGCAGGCAGTGAAGAAAGCTAATGGCATGTTGGCCTTCATAACAAGGGGAGTTGAGTATAGGAGTAAAGAGGTCCTTCTGCAGCTGTACAGGGCCCTGGTAAGACCCCACCTGGAGTATTGTGTTCAGTCTTGGTCTCCAAATTTGAGGAAGGACATTCTTGCTATTGAGGGAGTGCAGCGTAGGTTCACAAGGTTAATTCCCAGAATGGCGGGTCTGTCATATGTTGAAAGATTGGAGCGACTGGGCTTGTATACAGTGGAATTTAGAAGGATGAGAGGAGATCTGATTGAAACATATAAGATTATTAAGGGATTTGACACACTAGAGGCAGGAAACATGTTCCCAATGTTGGGGGAGTCCAGAACGAGAGGCCACAGTTTAAGGATAAGGGGTAGGCCATTTAGATCGGAGTTGAGGAAAAACTTTTTCACCCAGAGAGTTGTGGATCTGTGGAATGCTCTGCCCCAGAAGGCAGTGGAGGCCAATTCTCTGGATGCTGTCAAGAAAGAGTTAGATAGAGCTTTTAAAGATAGCGGAGTCAAGGGATATGGGGACAAGGCAGGAATGGGGTACTGATTGTGGATGATCAGCCATGATCACAGTGAATGGCGGTGCTGGCTTGAAGGGCTGAATGGCCTACTCCTGCACCTATTGTCTGTTTATTTGTTCTGGTACCTCTGATAGCAGCCCCCAAACCTGTTGCCACTACCATCAATTAGCACATGGGAACTACATCAGCTGAAGTCTCCCTTTCAAGTTGCCTATAATCCAGATTTGGAAATATCATCATTCCTTTCTCATTGCTGGATCTAAATTCTGAAACTCCCTATCCGATTGTACTGTGGGTGTAGTTTTACCAGAAGGAAAACTGGGTTCAGGAAGGCAGTTCACTATACCTAGTGATGGGTAGTAAACCTGGTCTTGTCAGCGATGCCAGGTCTGAAAGAAATTAATAGATTAAAACAAAATAAATAAAGTTCTACTCAGGTTGAAAGTGACTTAGTGAGCATTTGCAGATTTAACTTATTTGCATTGATTGTATTAACTACTTCCCTACAGGTACATTTATTCAGCCCAATCAACTTGCTTACACTCCTGGTTACTCTAATACAGCCAAAATAATGCATGCTTCATGCAGATGCTTTTGCTAATCTTCAAATCTCATGAAATTTGAATGGTGATGTGATTCTACTGCTAAGCTGTGTGCGATTGGGACCTGTGGTTTACATTTTGATGGTGTGTTTTTGGGTGGATTGAGTGATCTGGTGCTTTGCTGTCTCTGAGGAAGTTCAGTGAGGTTGGGAGGAGAGTGTGCAGCCTTGTCCTGGACCTGACCAACTCCATTGCTTCTCCCTGAGGTGCTGAACAAGGCTGAAGTCAAAGAAGATGAGAGTGGAGTGCGGGCTGGTGTTTGGTGCCGTCTGCCTGCATTTGACAGGCCTTCCTCTCCTTGCTAGCTGCCGTCAGAGTAAAGCGCAGGAGTTTTGTGTTGTACGTTGCAAGGATTGAACGACAAGGCTAGTGGCTGTGGACTCATTGTGGGGGACTTCATGTTTCAAGTATTTCTGGATTCTGGTTACTTTTTTTGCTGTTTTTTTAGTGGTTTCATCTGGGTGGTCGGTGAGGACTAGGGCACCTTGGTGAAGACTGGCTCTGAATTGATCTAACTGAATTATGTCCAGCACATAATTCTCTGAAACTTCCACCATCTCCAACAGGATCCCACACCAGGCACATCTTTCCCAGCCTCCACACTTCATCCCTCCGCCTTCAGGTTTCACCCATCACCTTGCGTTTCTGTCTCCCTTCTCCCTACCTTTTAAACTACTCTTCAGATGTTTTCTCTTCAGTCCTGCTGATGGGTTTTGGCCCAAAGCGTCAACAATATTTTTTTTCATAGATGCTGCCTGACCTGTTGAGTTGCTCCAGCATTTTGTGTGTGTTGCTTGGATTTCCAGCATCTGCAGATTTTCTCTTGTGTGTTAACTAAATACTCCTGGGTTGATCTTCTGCGCTGTTCACTGACTATTTGCTGTTTGTGCAATTTGTTTATTCTTTGCACATTAGGTGTTCAGTATTTTCTTTGAATGAGTTCCATGGTGTTTCCTTGTTTCTTGACTGCCTACAGGAGGACAGATCTCAGAGTTGTATTCTGTATACATACTTTGATAATAAATGTACTTTGAATCTTTGAAATTTCCCTTCTAAGATTAGCAATGTCTCTGTGGTCCATGCCTTCAATTGTAGTGTTACAGCAAACATCCATTTCCCTCTGGGAGAGTCAAATTCTCGAATCTCTGTCATCAAAGTCCAGAGCTTCACTAATTGCATTGGCGTCACACTGTGACGTGTGAATTCTCAAATGATTTCATTAATGGATTCACGAGAAAGTTTGTCTTAAGTGTTTGTCAGCTTCCTACCTGAGACCAACAGCTGGAGTGAATGCCACTCACTCAGCCGTCAGTAGTACTGCCAAACTCTGGACAGATTTCGATATTCTGCTCTCTGGTCTCATTAGCATGCAGGGCTGGTCATATGACCTCCCCTCTGTGAATGCAGATGCTATTTTGACAGGCCTACACGGCAAAGCTCACTTTTCAACTGCTTCATAGGCAATGCCTGACACCTGTAACCTGACAGGCTGCTCTGTACAGAGAAGGGAAATGCAAAGGAGAGTGAAGTATCTTGAATCAAGCACGATGAACAGTGGCTGACATTTGTGGAAACTAGCTCAGCATAAATTACCAGCCTTCACTCGCTGGCAAACAGGACAAAAAGCACAAGTCAAGGAAGGTGTTAAAAGGAAAATCATTTCCAATCCTTCCTTTTAATTTCAAAGTCAAGAACCAGTTGTAGTGGTAAACAATGTCAGATTATTACTTGCAATATATGCATTAACCTCTCAAAAGTAAAAGATAAAAGACATTTTATTTCTAATGAATACAGCGTTATGCAATGTAGAACCAGGCTCTTTGACCCACCACATTCGAGTCCACAATCGAGTAACATCTCTGGTATATTTATCAACTCCTGTCCCGTGGGTTTTGCCCACTCATCTACAAATAAATTTTTTTTGCTGTGGCCAATTAACTTGCCAGTTAATTGGCACATGAGAGGAAAACGGGATGTCATGTCACAGGAAGAAAGTGCAAACTCTGCATTGGGCATCTGGAGTTGTGAGACAGCACATTAACCATGGGTCCATTGTGCCACCCTTCTACAGGAAACCCTTTAGAGTTGCATTAAAGAACATAAACTGCAACACTCCCCCCCCCCCCCCCCAACCTTTTCAGGTGAGATTATGAGTGCCTATCTTGATGTGCTGTCTTATCTATCCATATGTGATTGCCCCAATGTCAGTCCTGAGAGAAATGAGAGCATGCTGCAGTCCCTTCAGAGATTAATAAGTTGCTTAGACTTTGCATTGTTGAAGTTTAGATTTGAGCAGATCTACACTATCCGCAGCTTGCAAATATTCGGCATCTGCCAAAAAAAAATTAGCCCAGCTGGCTTTTTGACTCCAGCAAGCATATTAGTTCATCCAACTGTAAGGGGAGAAATGGTTGTCATCGTGGGGGATTGCATTGGAAATGGAGCATGATGCACAGCTGCCCCTGTTATTAGGATGTGCCTCAGTGCAGTGATGTATATCTGGAAGAGTGGATTTTGGGAAACTGGTGAAATCCTCGTTTTTCTTTTCAATCTTTCCGAGGAAGAATAAACAGTTAAACCAAGAGCTTGCTTGCTTTTGGTATGAAGGTTTAAGAAACGAATTAATAGTGGAATGCATTTCTGAAAAGGATCTTTATTGCCTCATTTACTATCGAACATGGGTTCTCTACAAAGTGACAACATTCATCAGGACCCATTATAAGTTGATACAGGTTAAGCACTCTTTATCCAAAATTTCAAAATGCAAAAGCATCTGAAATTTTTTTTGGGTGCTGATACACCACTACAAATAAGAAAATTCCACAAGATCCTGGGAAGGTTCCTTGGCAATGTGCAGGTTTCTGTGCACCACACATAGTTCTAATAAGTCACCTCACATATGTAAAGATCATAAGTTTTTTTTTTAAAAAGGAAAACACTGCATAAAGTGAAAAATGAAGATCCTGATTGTGTATTGAAAGAGTGGATTCGTCAGAGTAAACATATGCCGTTTAACAGTATGCTGATCATGAAACATGCAAAGATTTATCGTGACGAATTGAAGGTAATTGTGAATATTCACCAGGTTAGTTGCAGAAATATAAGAAAATTAAATGCACAGCATTAAATTTTCAAAGATTTGTGGTGATAAAATGTCTACTGATCACAAAGCAGCAGAGAAATTCATTGAGTTTGCCAAGAATGTTGCTGATGAAAATCTAGCACACTGAATGGCTGCTTTAGTACAAATGTGTCTTAAGCAAGTGTAAGATATACATTCAAAGTACTGGTGATGCCAATCAACCATTGACTGTCCACTTGAGTGGCCGAGGTAGTGATGGATTACATTTCTGATGGTTCAATGTTTCATGCACAAAATTATTAAAAATATTATATAAAACTACCTTCAGTGTATATGTACGAGCTGCCTGTGTATAATGTAAGTGGAGTTTCTCTTTAGACTCTGGTCCCATCCCCAAGGTATCTCGTACAGATGCAAATATTAGAAAATCCGAAATACCAAATTCTTCCAGCCCCAAGCATTTTGGAAAAGGGGAGCTCAACCTGTAGTGGATTTGATCAGACTACCAGGTAATTCTCTGGCAGATAATCCAGTGCATTTGCTGGCAGATCATGTTATTGTAGATAGTGTTTGCATCTGTATTCTCTTCAGCTAAATTAGACGGAAACTGACACTGTAGCCAGCCTTCCCCTTGTATTTCCTTACTGCCTTTGCTTGTTTCTGCTCACATAATCTGATACAGCATCTATAAATAAAATGGTGCAAGTGCCAGAGCTGTGTAGTTCCTTTGCCAATCTGCACATTTCCAGTGATGAAGAGAGGCTCAAGTAATGGTGCTTGCATCAAATGATGCACCGGTAACCACCGGGATGGATAGGGAGTCCTGCACAGGCTTGAAGCTTGATGATGCTTTCCTCTTACTCTTGCAGGTGTTCCTCTTTCGTCCCTTTGGTTCCTGATGCCATTCATTTGCAGAGAGCGACTGCTGGTTTGCAGCATCTTTCTAGCTAAAATTTCAATTTCAGAAGTTTTTCTTGTTCAAAGTCGGTAGACAATTTTAAATTTTATTTAATAAGATTTTGGGTATGATCTCCTTGGTAGGAAAACTTAAATGTTTTAGATAGCTAAAGAAAATCGGTAATAATAATAATACCAGTCCGTGATCTGATTTCCAACCCAACAAACTGCTCTCTACCTGAGTAATTGTCCTTGCAGCCACAGGAAGTGGATCACCTGCCCTTTTAGCACACACCTTTCCACCAGCTATCCATGGACCCAAAAATCCTTCCAAGTGAAGCAGTGAGCCATTTGCATTTCCAACGTGGTGAACTGCATTCAGTGTTTACTAATGTGGTCTCCTCCACACTGGAGTATCCAAATGATGTTTGGGTAACCATTTTGCAGAATACGGTACCAGTGTTCGGCCTGCATGGTTAAGCCCAAGCTTCCTGTTACCTGCAACTTTAATTCTCCATTACACTCTCACTCTGTCCTGTCTGTGGCCACCTTTGCTACAGTGAGATCTAAGGCAACCTTGAGGAATAGCAGTTTGTCTTCCATCTGAGCATCTTTTTTTGCACTCTATATATCAAATTATAATATTGAGAAATTCAATTTATCTGTATTGAAATTGGCAATTTGCACTGCTAGTCATGCACCTGTGACATTAGATCAGTTTTTCACTTCCCTTTAGCACAGCCTAGCCTATATTTCATAGGATTTTGCACTCTTTGTATGTTTTATTATTCTATAACTGCTGCCATTAACTATTTAATCACTATTCCCACTGCGACCCATAGCTCAATCCATCACTGATGTTTCTCTGCCTTCTCCACAATTTACTTATTTTCTCTCCGTTCTGAAAAACTGTCTTCAACCTAAAATGTCAGTTCTGCTTCCCCAAACACTGCCTTGCTGAGTGTTTACAGTATTATATATATATATACATATATAGTGCCTCTAAAAGGTATTTGCCTCTTCTGGAAGTTTTCATGTTTTATTGTTTTATCAACATTGAACACAGTGGATTTAATTTGGCTTTTTTTGACATGACTCTTTCATGTCAAATTAAAAAACAGATCTCTACAAAGTGATCTAAATTGATAACAAAATTAAAACACAAAATAATTGATATACATAGACTGAAGGCAAAATCTGATAGAAATTTCTATTTGATTACATCGTGAGTGAAGGGTAAGATTTCAAAGGCTAACGTCATCAGATGAGGCAAATTTTGATTCTGACAGTGTGGATGCCATCATGGACAAGTGTTCCTCGATGCAGGAGCTTGAGCATAGGCAGCTGGGGAATACGTAGGTCCGAGAATTATTCTTCTCACTGCACAATCTGACTGCCTCAATACCATCATCCTCAAAACAAGCTTTAAGTTATTTGTGCTACTACCAATTTTTGTGCACCATGAAGCAAAGTGCTTGATTGTTCCCGCTTAATGTCCAACAACAAACATCCAACACTGGGATGAAATGAGATCGTTTCGGCAGGTGTTACGAATGATTAATTTGAGATTAAAATAACTTATTTAGATTGCAGGAAACAAGAGAGTCAAAATGCAATCACTGTTCATTCATTACTATAAGCAAAATAAGAACAAATGCCCTTTCATTCTTGAAAGTAATTACTACAGAGTGGATTCAAATGTTAAACCAGGTGATAACCATTCAGCTTACTTTACTCATTATTATACTTGTGACTGGCTACAATACGTTGGTCAGAGATGAACAACCTCTTAAAATTTTATACCAAATGTCCTGATATTTTGTATTTTTCCCTTGTTGATATTTTAATCCAAGCCATTTTTATTATATCCCATTTATTTTAAAGTTGTTATTTTAATTAAGGCAGGGAATTTAATTTTAACCTAAATTCTGTGTATATACGGTACTTCAGCCATTAAATAATTTGTGCCTAATATGTTGCAGAAAACCTCAAGTGGACATAAGTTACAACATCACTTAAAGTAATGTAAAACTTTAAATAAATATTGGGTAAAGAAAAAATGGAAGATATTTTAGATATTCTGAATTCCTGGAAATTATTTTTAGGCAAGGAAATAGATGCAATTTTGTAAATGCGTAATAATATGCATTTACCAGCAACTTGGGTTCAGTTCTACACCATCTCTGTTTAATTAGCAGCAAATGACTGCTAAGGTTTTCTCTCAGTGCTTCAATTTCTTCCTACATCCCAAAGACGTACAGATTGGCAGATTAAGGGTGTGTGGGTGAGTGTCACTGAGTCATAGCTATATCATATGGAGATAGGCCATTTGGCCCGACTCGTCCATGCTGACCAAGCTAGTTCCATTTGTCAGTGTTTGGCCCCTAACATACTAAACCTTTCTAATCCATGCATCTATCCAAGTGTCATCTACAAGTTGCACCTGCCTCATCCACTTCATCTGGCAGCTCATTTCACATTGACGTCACTCTGTGCTTTTTAAAAATAAAACATGCCCCTCCAGTCCATTTCCTCTTAAATCTTTCCCCTCTCACCCTCTTGTTCTTGATTCCTCAACTCCTGGGGTGGGAGGGGAGATTTGAATGTATTTCCTCCATCATGATTTTATACTCCCCTAGAAGATCACCTGTCAATCTCCTATGCTTTAAGGAATAACTTTATTTATTTAGAGATGCAGGCCCATCCAGCCCAATGAGCCTGTTACACCCAATTACACTCGTGACCAGTTAATCTACTAACCTGTACATCTTAAAGAACTCGCACGTCCCCTGTGGCTCCACACAAAGGTGTCCCCATTGGTCTTTGACCCTTAATATATTTATAAAATCTCTTTGGATTTTCCTTGATCCTCTGCCAAAGTTGTCTCATGACCACTTTTGAATTCCCAGTTCCCTTCTTGAGTACATTACTGCATCCCTGTACTCTTGAAGTTTGCTTGAACCCAGCTGCCTGTACCTGACCCATACAGTCTCCTTTCTCGTGGCCAGTGCCTCAATATCCCTCGGTCATCCTAGGGTCCCTATTCACTAGCACGGCCATTAACTTCTGCATTGCTTTCCAGCCTCTCATTTACCACACCAATGCCTGTCACCTGCTCCTGCCAGCACCACCAATCTGGTTTAAATCCACCCTAGTAGTTGCAATAAATCTGTCTGCCAAGGTATTGATATCCCTACAGTTCAGATGTAACCCATCACAGTTGTGCAGGTCACCTGTACCCCAGAAGAGATCCTAATGGTCCAAAAACCTGACTCCCTTCTCCCACAATAATTTTGCAGCCAGACTGCCATTTGCATGGCCTCCTGTTCTTGCTCTCTCTAGCATGTGACACTAGAGATGATCCTGTAACTAACCCTTATAATTTTGTTTGTGACTATATTATTTATCAGAGTAAATTTACATTATTTCCTTTAAATAATATGTAAAGATTGCATCTGCAAATTTTTTTCCTAAACTTGTCTGTTTCTGGTAATAGCTGGCAACTTCTGGGAATGAGTGGATAACATGGAGCAGCGTGAGAATATGCATAATTCAACAATGTAATAGCTTGCAGTGGATTCCAGTTCAGTGAGTCTTTCTTCGCTGCCTACAGTAAATGCAGTTGATATTCATCAAAACCTCAAATGTTTAAAGTTCTGTCCTGATACTTCAAATACACTTGCTTTTCAGTAGGTGACCCATTTAGTTTTAGAGCAGGTGTTCCCAACCATTTGGTCCACGGACCCCTCGCTTAGTGGTAAAGCTCCACGGCATAGGAAAGGTTGGGAACCCCTGTTTCAGACCAAACGAGCTTTCCATGACATTAAATCAATGATACTGCATTATCTTATAATTGGTTGAAGGAAAAATGGAGCAAAGCTGGGGCCTCTGATTCATGACGTGGTACTTCTCTGTGGGATCCTGAAGTCTGAATCTGGATTTACCACTTCTGAAGAAGCATACTTATTCCTTATGGAGTATAGTGGTACAGAATTCCCATGGACACTCTCAAAGGAATGTTTTAGAAGCTGACCTGAATTGGCCACCCTTAACAGACTTTGGGAAAGCTACAATCACTTCCTCACTTAGGCAACTGGTTAAAAATCATCGCATTGTCTGAGAAGAATAGCTGTGGTTTATGTTGAGAATCCTTTTCAGCTGTTTGTTAAATTGAAGGTAACAAGTTGAGAGTAGGAATCTGGGGAGTTTAATTACGTATCTATCACATTGTTGCAAGAGTTACAATTGTTACTCAGCATAATAAATGGTGAGAGAGACTTTCCTCTTCATCTTGCTAGGCAGTCCCTCAGGAAAGAGGATACATTTAATCTGGACTTCTCGATTCTGAGGTGACTGGTAAAGCTAATATCAGGTCTTTCACTGTGAAGCAGGAAGTACCTTTCAGGGAAAGTGGGTATTTTCTGAGGTAATGCGTTCCTTCCACAATTTATACTTTGTTTCTGATTCACAGACTTGATTCTCAAATGGCATTTCTCCACCTTGAGCGTTGTGTAAAGAATTCACAAGTCAGTATGGACATTGCAAGTTTTCAAGGATGATCTGATTACATCCTTGAATTTCCTCAGAATTCCTGTGATGAGTCTGTTTCAGGTTCTGCTGGAATGTGACCTGAACCTCTTTGTTGTGGAAGAAGAAACTGGCATTGATCTGATTACCTATCCAGTAAAATTGGATGATTTTGACAGTGATGATATTCTTGAGGTGTCTTGTTGTGCTTGTGGTAGGCAGTCCAAATCTAGGAGGCAGATGGGGGGGGGGGGGGGGAAATTTCTGTTATTTGGTAAGCCACAGGCTTTGAGGTTTGATGCTCAAATATCCTTTTCCACAGTCACAAAGGTTGTGCTGGCTAATTGAAGCCAATGAAGATTGATGTAATATTGATCAACTCTATATTTCAAGAATTTTATCTTCTCTATCACATCTAACAAAATCTGAATGTATCAAGCAAGAGGATAGTAGAGAATATGTGTTGCTATCAGCAGGTTTGGTACTACACAGAGCCTCTATCTGCTTGCTGAAGGGATATAGGAGAAAATTTGCAACCAGCACTGAAAAGGGATGAAGAGTAAGTAGGGTGTTTCCTACAATGCCTTATTTTGAAGTTTATTACTTGGTTCCATTGGGGGTGGGGATAGCAAGCTATCCGTGTTACTTATTCTAGTACAGGACCTCTCCAGGTTATGAATGCTCAACTTGCGTTCAGCTCGTGCATATAATTGAGTGCTTGAGTTCACTCCCTCATGATTTTCTTCTGCTCTGTAAGATCACTTGTCAATCTCCTATACGCTAAAGGATAAATAATTTATTTTGAGAATAAATAAAATCTGGTGGGATGTATTTTACAGCTGCTGTGGATCTGCAGGCATCTTCTGCTGTGTGAGAACTCATTTGCATCTTGTAGAGAGAACTGGTTGAATTAAACAATCTGCTTTAATTACATGTTGCCTTTGGTGTACCTGTTTTAAAATTTAAATATATTGCTAGGCAGCCCCATATCCAACTTGTTCAGGTTGTGAATCGTTCTTGAGAATGAAACCCTGTCCGAACCTGAGGAAGGCCTGTAAATGTAAACATCAGCATGAAGGAGGGAAATCTAGGTGGTCTCCTATCTCTTAAAGGAGAGAAGCATTGTCAAGTTTAACCCCTGCAGAGGTTCAAAACTCTTATCAGTTTTAAATTTAACATGACAGTAATTCACCTAGTTGTATTAGAAATCTAAATATTTCAAGTTTTTTGTGATTTATTTCTAGACTTCAGTTCATCTTTCTTTGCCTTTGTTCTTATTGTCAGTGTGGATATGAAGCATCAAAGATCTCTGAAGGACCTTGTTCCTATTTTATTTTCTGCTTCTCTCCCTATTGATTTAACACTCTGGGGGTCCTCTGCCCTTCTGTTACAACCTTTCTCTCACTCAAGTCATCCCAGTAAGACTGTGGACCTTGAAGTGAACTTGTCAACACATTTGTCACGCTGATTTTTCATTGAAAAGTTTGATAAACAAGATGGGAGCCCATTTTTTCCCAAAGATTATAAAACAAGTAAGGTTACTTATAACTGCTTATTTTTTTAAATTCCAGCATTCATTATGAATAAAGGTATTCATTATGAACAGAAGTGTTTGAAATGGATTTGTGCCAATGCGTGAGTAAATTAATAATACATTATAATTACTCTGTTAGTTATTAATGAACAGAGTACATTTATTGAGAAGTAAGTAGGACTGAAATTTAATATCTGTTGTTGTTCTTGGTATAAATTACTGGCCAATTGCCTCATCTTATCCACCTATCCATTCTGTAGATCAAAATATTAACCAAAGTGTAAACTTATTGTTAAGTTAATTTCCCGTGAAGTACTGCAGTCTTTTTTTTTAATTTCAAGAAGCTTAAATAGGAAGTAAGATTAGACATGGTGCCACATGATTAAATTTCCTAGCTTTCTTTTTCTTTTCAAGCATACTTAGGAAGAGTTCACAGTGCAGGCACACTTTAAAAACTTGCAATACAATATGTAGGCTCCAAACTGCTTACATTAATGAGCATATTGCCAGTAAAAATATATACATATTTCTAAAATATACACTTTTCCATGAAAAAGTCTACATCTGGAAGAAACATAGTAAATCAGTTATCCAACAAGTTGATGTAGTCTATTGAATTGTTAAATTTTTACAGTGATCCATCAGCCATTCTGTTTCTCCGACTGAAGGAATATCTAATTATGTAAGCTTTATAAATGCTGACATCGTATCTTGCCCAGTACTATCGAGGCAAAAACCTAAATGTGCTGACAGTAAGAAGGGTTTTGCTTTGGGCTCAGCTTCCTTATTAAATGCATTCTGAAAACAGGTATATGCCTCAGTTTCTTTCCACACAGTCTCAGCTGCTGCAATTAAACATGCGATACCTGCAGGGATTCAGAATTTCCATTGGGATTAACAGCTTCATCTGTGCTGTAGCATAAGCCTTTGTTGATTAATTTAATGTCATTTTATTCGGGATAGCCAAAGATAAATATACTTTTATAATGTGCATCTGCTATTTGAAAATGTCATTTATTTTAATTCCTTGAATGCCCAGCTATTTTGTACATTTTTAATTTTTCATTTTGATGTACAATGCAAACTAATCTGTTTCAAGACAAATGAAATCAAACCCTGAGAAAGAGGTGACACAACATCTGAAGATGTAGGATCCTTGTGGGGAGAGTTAAGGAAATGCAAGGGTATAAGGAGTTCCCTGATGGGAGTTTATATGCAGGCCTCCAAATAGTAGTAGCCAGAATGTAGGCTACAAATTGCAATAGGAGATAGAAAAGGCATGTAAAAAGGACAATATTGTGATATATTGTGATATATTGTGATAGTCATGGGCATTTCAATATGCAGATAAATGAGCAAAATCAGGTTGGTTTAGGATCCCCAGAGAGGGAATTTGTAGAATGGCTATGAGATTGCTCTTTAGAGCAGCTTGTTGTTAAGCCCAATAGATGAACAACAGTTTTGGATTGGGTATTGTGTAATGACCCAGACTTGATTAGAGAGCTTAAGGTAAAGGAACCCTTGGGAGCAGTTTGAGAAGGAGAAGCTAAATTCGATTGTATCAGTATTACAGTGGAGTAAAGGCATGAGAGAGGAGCTGGCCAAAGTACAACAGCAGGGATAATGGCAGAACAGCAGTGGCTGGTGCTTTTGGGAGAAATTTGGAAGGTGCAGGAAAGATTCTTCCCAAAGAATGCAGTATTCCAAATGGAGGATGAGGTAACTGTGGTTGACAAGGGAGGTCAAAGACAGCATAAAAGCAAAATATAGGGTATATATTATAAGCAAAACTAATTGGGAAGGTGGAGGATTAGGAAGCTTTTAAAAACCAACAAAAGTAACTTTAAAAAAAAAACATCAAGAGAGAAGAGATGAAATATGAAGGTAATAATATGAGGTTACAAAATGTTTTTGTCGGAAATATAAATAGTAAAAGAGACAAGAGTGAATATTGAGAGCTGGGAAATGAGGCTGGACTGGTAGTAAAGGGGGACAAAGAAATAACATCATCTTCACTGTGGAAGGCACTACCAGAATGCCATAAATATGAGATCATCAGAGGGCAGAATGAGTGTCATTGCTATTATTAAGGAGAAGGCGCTTAGAAAGCTGAAAGGTTTGAAGGTAGAGAAGTCACATGGACCAAGTGGACTCACCCCAGGTTCCTGAAAGTGGTAGTTGATGAGCTTGTGGAGGCATCAGTAATGATCTTTAAAAAAAACACTAGGTTTTGGAATGGTTCCTGAGGACTGGAAAATTGAAAATGTTAGTCCACTTTTTAAGAAGGGATGGAGGAAATGAGGGGAAACCATCAGCCAGTTAGCCTGACTTCAGTGGTTGGGAAGATGTGGAGTCCATTATTGAGGATGAGGTTTCAGGGTACTTAGAGACACATATTAAAATAAAAGTCAGCATGGTTTTCTAAAGAGGAAATCTTGTCTGACGAATCTGTTGGAATTCTTTGAGGAAATAATGGGCATGATTAACAAAGGAGAGTCTAGATCATGTTCATTTGGATTTTCAAAAGGCCTTTGACAAGGTGCTGCACATGAGGCTGCTTAATAAGAGCCCATGATATTACAGGAAAGACACTGGCATGGATAGAAGATTGGCTAACTAGCAAGAGGCAAAGAGTGGGAATAAAGGGGGCCTTTTCTGGTTGGATGCCAGTACTAGCGGTGTTCTGTGCGGTTAGGTGTTGGAACTTCTTTTTACATTAAATGTCAATAATTTGGATAAAGGAATTGATGGCTTTGTGGCCAACTTTGTGGATGATATGAAGAGGGGTAGAGGGGAAGGTAGTGTTGAGGAAGCAGGGTATCTGCAGAAGGGCCTAGACAGATTGGGGGAAAAGGCAAAGAAGTGGCAGATGGAATATAGTACGTATAGGGAAGTGCATGGTCATGGACTTTGGCAGAAGGAATAAAGGCATTTTCTAAATGAGGAAAGAATTAATAAATCAAAGGTGCAAATGGACCTGGGAATCCTGGTGCAGGATTCCCTGAAGGTTATCTTATGGGTTGAGTAAGTGATAGGAAGGCAACTACAATGTTAGCATTCATTTTGAGAGGACTAGAATAAAAATGTAACATTGTAATGCTAAGGCTTTATAAGATTTTCTTCAAGCTGCACTTGGAATATTGTGAGCAGTGCTGGGCCCCTTATCGAAGAAAAGATGTTGCTGGACTTGGAGAAGTCCAGAGGAGGTTCATGCGAATGATCCCAGGAATGAATGGGTTAACTATGAGCAGAGCTTGGCTCTGGGCCTGTACTCATTAGAATTTAGAAGAATGAGATGGGATCTAGTTGAAATCAATCTAATGTTGAAAGGCCTAGATAGAGTGGATATAGAGAGGATGTTTCCTATGTTAAGTCTAGGATTAGAATTCAGAATCATTATCACTGGCATGTGTCATGAAATCCATTAACTTAGCAGCAGTTCAATGCATACATGATATAGAAGAAGGAAAATGATAGTAAATCAATTACAGTACACGTACAATAGATTAAAAATTGTGCAAAAAAACAAATAATATATATTAAAAAAAGTGAGGTAGTATTCATGGTTTCAATGTCCATTTAGGAATTGGATGGCAGAGGGGAAGAAGCTGTTCTTGAATCGCTGAGTGTGTGCCTTCAGGCTTCTGTACCTCCTACCTGATGGTAACAGTGAGAAAAGGGCATGCCCTGGGTGCTGGAAGTCCTTAATAATGGACACTGTCTTTCTGAGACACTGCTCCATGAAGATGTCCTGGGTACTTTGTAGGCTAGTAAACAAGATGGACCCAACTTAAATTTACAACCTTCTGCAGCTGCTTTCGGTCCTGTGCAGTTCCCCCCCCCCCCCCCCATACCAGACAGTGATGCAGCCTGTCAGAATGCTCTCCATGGTACATCTATAGAAGTTTTTGAGTGCTTTTGTTGACATACCAAATCTGACATGACAAAGCTTTAGAGTTGAGTTATGTCCCTTTAAAACAGAGATGAGGAGGAATTTCTGTAACCAAAGGGTGATGAATCTGTGGAATTCATTACCACATATAACTGTGCAGGCCAAGACATTGGGTATATTTAAGGCAGTAGGTTGATAGTTTCTTTATTAATTAGGAGATCAAAGGTTAGGCAGGCATAAGGAAGGCAGGAGAATGGGGTTGAGTTGGATAATCAATGATGGAATGGCAGAGTAGACTCTGGGCTGAATTACCTAATTCTGCTCCTATGTCTTATGGTCTAATGATATATATGCTGCTAACATTAAATCCACTCTCCAAGGAAATACTTCCTGCAAGATAATGCATTGCAGAACAGCAACGCAAAATCAGGGAAGACTATTATTAATGTTATCAATTTATGTACTACCTCATGCAAAGCATATTCTTGTTTTTCTTTCCAACTCACATAACACTTATTTAATCTGCTTCACAGTACATAGTTGTAATGATCATATCTGAAGGCTTCCTGCACCTAACCCACGAAAGATTTCTACAAGACAATGGATGGATATCACTCCTATGAACCAGGTGGAGCAGAATTACATAAACACACAGGAAAAATCAGCTTTCATTTTATGAAAGCCAAGCTAATGGTTCAAAACTATTTGCCATCTAATGCAGTTGAGAGTCTTGACGTTATTCAGTCACGTTGCAAATCATTTAAGTTAAAAGTGATTCAAATCGGTGAAGGATATTAGTACTATCGAATGTAGATGCAGATGAAATTATCCGTTAATAGCTCTGCATCTTGCAGCAAGTGTTGTGAATTGTTGTGCTGAAGCAGCTGGAATATGAAACAACTTCCAAAGTGTGTGCAAGCTTTGTTTCCCAGTTTTCTGTCCCTCGTTCAAAGGTAGTGGCCTACACCATAGCCGTAATTCCCAGATGCCAGCTCTCATCCACTATCACCCCTAAGGTATTGTTTTTCATGATGTCTTTACAGGTTTCAAGTACTCATATTTTCATTCAAAACATCAAGCTAATCCTATCTTGTCCCGATAAACATACAATTTCCAGTAGGACTTGGAGATTGCAAATTTATTTTCCCTCCTGAACCGTGGGGTAACGTGGCTAAACATCGTGGTATGTAACAGTGTAGTGATTAGGTTTCTGAACAAGTATTTAGAGATCTGGTCAAAATGTAATTCTAGTGCCACCACAACATATTTGATATTTATCTGCCCTCATGAAGTGATACAGAGAGGAGCTCATGGCCAGAAATTGCCTACCAGCATACACAGCTATAAATATGGAAAAAGTATGCAAGAAGATTAACTAATATTTTGATCTTAATTAACCACCTATTACTGAACCACAAGATCATTTTAGTCAAAGTACTGACCAAGATAGATAAGTAATTTTGAGCAAATAAATCTGTATACAATCAAAGCTGTGCTACAGATGAATTTTGAATCTTCTCATAATGAAGTGATATTAACCACAGTTTTAGTGTTTGCGGTAACCATCCCAAAAGCCTATCCCTCTGATTTTCCTGCTCAGCAGTGAAAGAACTCCACTGTAAGTCCAGATAATTTAACTGCAAATTTGCAGAAGTTTCATAGTTTCCCAACAGTGCATTCTCTTAGCAGTCAGCAACTGAGCCTCTGTGCTAATCGCTCTTTATTTTTAATGATTTTCATGTCTAAATACTTAAAAATCCACTTTACAGCACCATGTGAATCTCCACATCTGCACTATATTGTAATACTTGCCTGGAATAGGAGAGTTCAGAATATTTTAAAGTTACAGCATTAAAAGCTCAGAAGATGCTTCTGGTGCAAGCAGAAAATCTGAAAATTACTATCTGAATTGTCCTTCTCTCACAAACTGAATCAATTTGATGCCTCAGTAACAAATTGACATTACAAATTTAAGAGGTGCGTGGTTGTGATGTTTCTTACTCATCACTAGTTAAAGGAGAGATGCATATGAATTCATAACAGTATTACTGTAATTTCTACTAAACAATTCGTTTTGCCCTGAGAACTCAGTTAAACTTTGCAATTATTTTGTATCATGTTTGTCCTTTTTTCACAGCCCTTGCTCTCACGCTCTCTCTTTCTATATGTGTACAATACAGTGGATTCCCAGTTAACTGGGACACATTGGGATTCGTACATTTTGGCCCAATTAATTGGCTGTCCCAATTAGCCGAAGTTTCATAGAAATAGTTAAAAAGGTATTTTAAAGAAAACAAATTACAGTTTAATTGAATAACAAGATATGCATTTAATTAAAATACAGAACAAATTAGAACACAACCAGTGCCTCTGCTGTACTATAAAACTATGTATTAGTTCCTAATAGATATCGACAGAGGATTTCATCTGCCATATTCTTTTGATTGACTTAATTCACAAAATTAGCACAGACACCTAGCAGGTAATGGATTGCCTATAATGCTATCGATGATTGTGTCCTCCAAATCTTCATTTTCATTGTAACATTCAAGATTATTGTAGATACCACCAAATTTCATTGTAATTCCTAACTTGTTGAAGTAGTGAAATTGTTTTATTTTCACTCCCAGCCATTTCTGGCATTTCCAAGCGTGAAAGCTTAAAAATGCAGTGATCAAAACAGTTTCAAATTATCTTACTGATTTTTGTCTCACCAAATATCAGTGACAAAAATTACAATTTTCTTTTTTGAACTCAAGCACACACAACTGACACTATTTAAAAACCGATCACTCCAAGCATGGTGTAGTTTCTAACAGTCATGCAAGTGCACACAACTGACCACACCAACAGGGTGGACAACCAGTGTGCCAAAGAGAACAAGTTGTGTAGGCACAAAAAGAGAGAAAAAAATAATAATAAATAAGCAATAATTATCAAGAACTTGAGATGAAGAGTCCTTGAAAATGAATCCATATCTTGTGGGAACAGTTCAGTGATGGATAAGTGAAGTTGAGGGAAGTTATCCCCTCTGGTTCAAGAGCCCGATAGTTGAGGGGTAATAAACTTTGCTAAACCTGATGGTGTGAGGGCTGAGGCATCAGCGAGAAGTGAGAATGACCTGGGTGTTGTGGGGGCTTCTCTTGATGATGGATGCTGCTTTCCTGCGACTATGCTTCATGTAGATGTGCTCAGTGGTGGACCCAATATGGGAAGGGCTGTATCCACTACTTGTTGTAGAATTTTCTGTTCCAGGACATTGGTCTTTCTATACCAGGCAGTGATACAGTCAGTCAATATATTCTCCACCACATATTTATGGAACCCCCAAGGAAATTAAAGTTACTGACCCTCCCCATCTCTGATCCTTTGAAGACTGGCTCATGGACCTCTGTTTTTTTCCCCCTGAGATCAACAATCAGCTCCTTGGTCTTGCTGGCATTGAGTACGAGGTGGTTGTGGCACCACTCAGCCATATTTCCATTCTCTCTCCTATATGCTGATTCTCCAGACTCGTAGAGTTTTAACTTCCATCCTTGTTTTGTAACCTGCTCAGAACTTGGGTTTGGATCTTAATCAGGTAGAGAACGTTGCAGAATTTCCACTGGGATTGACGACCTCAACTGTGCTGCAATATAAGCTCTTGCTGATTAATTTGATGCCATTTTATTGAGGATGGCCAAACAAATCAGTAGTTTACTAATATGCTCCAGTATCTGAAAATGCAGAGAGCATTAGCAGGGCTCCTAAATGTAACTTCAAGGTGCAAGGATGATCTGTCTAAACATTTTATAGTAAAATAGAACACTGTATCTGTGAGAGTACTGCATTCAGGCTAAAAACAGGCTATTGATATAAGGGGAAATTAATTGCTGCAGTTGTGTGTAGATGGGGGTTAGCACCTTTAATGGCATTGGCAGAGGTGTGAGAAAATGGAATTCAGTTTTTAAAATTACAAGGAAACAGTAACAATTCCAAAATATATCAGCAAAACAAAAGGTTTAGGTTAATTGCACTGTGGGAAGGAATGCAAGAGAAATGAATAAGATAATCATCAGATAAACAAAAATTCAAAAGTAAGAAAGTTCATATGAACAATTAATAGTTCAAACAATTCTTCATAAAGAATAATAATCTTGGATCTTGACAGTTGGACTGCATCATCAGAGATGTCTCCTTTCTTCAAGGAATGGGGTTTCCCTTCCTCCACCATTGATGCTGCCCTCACTTGTGTCTCCTCCATTTCCCAGACATCCGTGCTCACCCCATCTTCCTGCCCCCTTGAGTTTACAGTTCCACTTTTCCTCATCTACTACCCCATCGACCACTTCATCCAAAACATCATTCTCCACAACTTCCTCCATCTTCAACAGGATCCTACCAGCAAACAGATTCTTACCTTCCCTGCCTCGCTCAGCTTTTTGCAGAGATCGCTCCCTCTATGATTCACTTGTCCATTTGTCCCTCACCACTAAGCTCCCTCCTGTCACATACCCCTGCAAGTGACAGAGATGCTACGTCTGACCATTTACCTCCTCCATTCAGGGGCCCCAAACAGTCCTTCCAGGTGAGGCAACACTTCACCTGTGAATTGGTTGGGGTCGTCTTCTCCATCCATACATTGGTGAGACCCGACATAAACTGTGGGACCACTTTGTCAAGTACCACTGTTCCATCTGCGATGATCGGAATTTCCTGGAGGCCAACCATTTAAATTCCTATCCCCATTCCCATCTGACATGTCGGTCCATGGCGTCCTCTTTTGCCACAATGAAGCCACTCTCAGTGTGAAGGAGCAATACCTCATTCTGTCTGGGTAGCTTCTGATTTGATGGCATAGATACTGATTTCACCTTCCAGTAAAATTTTCTCTCCTTTTCCCTCTTCTATTTCCCACACTGTCCTCTTACCTCCTCTCTTCACCTGTCTATCACCTCCCACTGATGACCTTCCCTTCCTTTCTCCCATGGTCCACTCTCCTATCCTGTCAAATTCCTTCTTCTCCAGCCCTTTACCTTTCCCACCCACTTGGCTTCACCTATCACCTTTAGTTCTCCTTCCCCACACCCCACCTTTTTATTCAGGCATCTTTCCCCTTCCTTCCCTGTCCTGAAGTGAGATCTAGTCCTGGAACATTTACTGTTTTTTCATTTCCATAGATGCCTCTTCACCTGCTGAGTTTGTGTTGCGATGGGAATAGTAACTGTTCACTGCACAAAATAAACTTGTTGGGATGAACAGAATTTTTTCAATTCTTATGAGTATTCACTGTAGTAATATTCTTCAATCATTCTGAGAAGTGAGAAAACATTTGTTACTTTAGCCAGAGAACACTGTATAGACTGTACAGCACAGGTACAATGTTCATATGAAGGAAATCAAGTATATGGTCTATACCGAGACTAGCTCAAATAGACAAATTGCTTAGCATGGATGATTTGGGTTGCTTCCATGCTGTGTAATTCTACATTAAAACAACTTTGGAATATTTATCTGTTCAAATTAGTTAAGGCAAATGTAATTTAACTTCATTAATCTATGAACAGTGTTATCAGAATTCATGTAATTTAACTGGAATTTCCTTACTATAACCTCTGACTGTAATTAACAGGATAATCAATATTTTGTTTAAATGCAGCGCTAAATAATATTTGGACATGACTAATATTGATTCTTTGTTTCTGACTATCACACATTTTTCTGGCTATCGTTAGTAATATTTTTTCATTCTTTATTATTTTTACTAATATATACTGTATATATGCCATTTCATTTTAAACAGTTCTTAATTCTGTGCTGCAGTAGCGTAGAGGTTGGTGTAATGCTTTACAGCAGCTTGCTGTAAGATCAGGGTTTGATTTCCCATGCTCGTGTGTAAGGTGTATGTACCACGTGGGTTTCCTCCAGGTGCTCTGGTTTCCTCCCACATTCCAAAGATGTACAGGTTAGGGTTAGTGAGTTGTGGGCATGCTGTGTTGGTACCTTAAGTGTGGCAACACACTTCACTGATTTGATTTGACACAAAGTGACAGTTCACTGTATATTTTGATGTACAAGATAGTCTCTCTTTAAAATTGTTTACCTTTATAGCCCTATAGTTTTTAGTGTTAATTTACTTAATTTATCCAGTTTTTGCCATTTGACCCTAATTTGTTTATTTTCTGATTTATTCTCCTGATCTAATTTCTGTTTTCTTTGGATATGGCCTAAAACATCCATTTGTTTGCTACGGTATCCTCCATTTTTTTTTCTTGTCACAGGTCACACTTTTATTTCATTCTTGAGCATTTTAAAACTAAATGTGGGAAGTGGTGTCCCAGTTTACCCCTAATACAACTGTAGTTCTCTGTATGTGAAAATTTAAATGGGAAACTCAAAATATTAATTCAGTTGTCACAATCTGTCAGTCATGGTGCAACCATTTGGCTAATAATTGACACATATTTTTCATTACATAAAAGTTTTAAATGCTCAACTGGATTAAATTGTATCAGTATTTTAATCTAGATATATTATGTCTTGGGTAAATGCAAACTTACTTTTATCAAACTCGCCCTCACAGACTCATCCTCTGTGGTCAATTTAATTGCCTTATAATGATATCTTAGCATCTCATCCAAATTTATCTTTTGTGGTGCTGTTCCTATATTGAAATCTCATTATCTCTTCATTGTCCAAGCTCTGTTTGGTCCACAATTAATGATACAGCAATCCTAATATCCCATTTAGCTTTGTCACATCACCCTGAAAATTGCTTCATTGCTTCCTCCCCGTTACCAGTGCGACTTTGACTTGACACACGTCCATTCTGAAATCCTGTGGCAGTTTTCAGTTATGCCAGAAGATGTTGGATGGACTGTGCTTGACTTTTTTTTCCCATTATTCTCATCGAGTGGCGACAAGAAAAAAAATGAATGAGATGCTGAACGCTCGGAACACATGCATTCCTGGAAACTTCTAGAACCTTGGTTGTAGCAGATTTATCATCGAGTTGTACATTATGCACCAGGAATTTGCAATTTCTCACAGTTACAATTAATCTGGAAGTTACTATCGCTCTGAAAGTTTCTATTCATTTACTGATTACTAACTGCTCAAAGTTATGGCAGCAAATCACTTTTATCTACTTAGAATCTACTTGATTTTTCACTGAATTGGGTATGATCACTCCCAAGACCATCTGTAGGTCAACACTGAACACTGTACCAGGTGCTTTCGTGTGCCATTTGCATTTATGTCCCTGATATTAGACATGCATCTCATAACATCACCATTGGTATAACACCCATTTCATCTATGCCAGCACAAAATGGAGTCTTGGTTACAAAACATTCTCCTAACATCGGTTTCACTATAAACAGAAGTATCTCAAGGCTACCATCAGAAATCTGGACTGGGCAGTTTCAGATTGGACTACAGCATCTTCCAAAGGCCACAGTTTATCTTATAGCAGCAAGTGCTTTTGGCAGTAGTAAACCAAAAAAGAACTCCTTCAGTGACTGCTGGGCAATGACATCACTGGTACTCAGTCTGTTACTGAATGGCTTCACAGTGTGGCTCAGACTCCTTGAAGTACAATGCAAGGAGATACCCATCTGCAAAGAGTCCAATTTGTAGAGCCTTCAGAGACGCTATATCCTACCTGGACTTCTGATGAAAAATGCATTTTCAGGCTCAGATTTTCCAAGACGGCCACCATGTATATTTAAGAAATGCTTCAGGAAGACCAAACAGCAGACATGTTCTATGTCCAGCCTTGTCTGGTGAGGATGGATCCTTGTGGACAAGGGCCACCTTGCACTTCTCTGGCTACTCACATCAGTGAGTTCTCCAATTACAGCTGCTGTATGAGGACCATATCATCAAGGTAGAGGGCTCCTTAAAATGGTTGCATTAGTCCAGGGGCATCCTGAAGCATGTGCCAATCAGAATGCAGTGATGCAAAACATAATAAAAGATAGCAGCTGGTGCTGTAGGAAGACCAGCTTGGTTTCAGAGGGATATGAGGCACAGACAACAAGGTAAGCAACAGGGAAACACCAAAACAACAACATGTCCCAGAAGAATGAAGATGGGAGGCATAACTACAGAGGCAATAAAGGACTCCCTCGAAGAGAAGCTTGCTAAATTGTAAACTCTTTCATATTCCTTTACACCACACGTTTCACCAATAGTTAGCCAAGGGAGAACAACTGATGAATGATTCCTCTCTTCTTTCCCTGCATAGCTCTACCAGCAGTGATGTAATTTGTGAGTGTACCTGATCCAATTACAAATGATCCGTAGCAGATGCCTTTAGTGGCGTGAGCTCACCTGAATGGTTCTCATGCAGAGGTGAAATTTCTTTCTGCCTTGCTTGAATGTGCAGGGGGCTTTTCACACCTGGAGATGATAGGTGGAGCCACTTTATTGCCCGCCTGTTCCTGTGCTGTGCCTAGTTGGTTTTCCCATCCCCTCAATACACAGGCCCTCCCTTCTGGTGTGCATCTATGTCACTGACTGAACTTGTGTACCTCTCACTGAATTTGTGGACAGCCACCATTGCTCATGACTGGCAGTCACTGGTGGTGCACCAGAAAGGGCTGCTGCTCTCCTCAGCTCCGCTCAGATAACTTACCGTGCATTATATTTAATTTCGCCAAGTTCTTTCAGAAATTGCATGTGTCTGGATGCATGCTATTCTGACACTTTTTTTGGCTAACTTCATGATTTTGTAGTGGATCTGATTGAGGATTAGTGCTTCAAGAAGGCCTGAAATTCACTTCCTGGGCAAACTGATTTCTTTTAACATGGGTGGCATGTCATAGGAAGAAACCTTCCAAATTTTAGTCACCAGATTAAATCTTATCAAATGCAGTACAAGACTTTTTAAATGCATTGGTCCAATTTCACTAGTAAATCTGACTGTCAATCTTTTAAAACCTTCCCTGTCCCAGTAAACTCCTTGCTTTACTGAAAGCGGGTCAGATTTAAAATACTCTTGTTGCTGTAGCATTGGACAGATAACCTTACGAGCAATTTATGTTCAATATTCATCTGTTACCCAAACCATGCTGGTTTAGCTGGGGAGAATTGAGCTTGCAGTTACTGAATAATCCACACAGATTTACATCTTTGAACATTTTGGACATAATTTCAACTTTAGTTTGCAATATCATATTTTTGTTTAATGAGTTTCAGTTTGGCTTTATTCAGTTTTTTTTTTAAACCAAGAGATTGGTTGAGCCTGTGGTGGCTCAGAATTTTAGTAATTATTCAATCTTGGTATGACTTGCATAGACTGAAACACCAAAGGCCACTACCAGTGCGGAGCTTGTTGGTAGTTGAACTTTATATTGTACTCTGATGGAAAGATACCTCAGCCCAACCCCTGCCTTAGATTGAAACAGCCACAAGATGGAAACATACCAGATATAAAACATTAAACGATCAATACCAAGAAGTGAAGGCATTAAATGTCATTTATACAGTCTAATTAGAATATGTCTGCCTAGAAATTAATTATAATGAGTATACCACAAACTGCATCAGTATGTTGCATTCCACTCCGTAATTCAATGAATTCCATATAAGGAACTTCATTTAACATTGTCTAATAACATCCCAAGCAAAATGGATATACGGTGCCTTGAGAAAGTATTCAGTCCCACAACTATTCCCTCATTTTACTCTAATTTTCTAAATTTAAAATATATTGAAGCATGAATATTTAATTAATCTGCATATATCATGTCAAATCAAAAGAGATATTCCAAAACCTGTCAACAATTTACTAAAAATTAAAAACCAAATTTGTGAGACTGAAAAAATATTCATCCCCTTTGTAACTAATATGCTAACTTTCCTCTGGTTCAATACTGCATATAACTTCAGCCACTCGCCCAATTTGTTTATGAAGAAAATGTTTTGATTGTCTGAATAAATACCCCTTCTGTCTGTAGGATCCAACAGTAGAGTAGATTTTCAACAGACCAAACCAAAATGAAGACAAAAGAGCATTCAATGTATGTCAGGGAAATGATAATAAAGAACTGCAAATCTGGGGAAGGGTATAAAACCATCTCAAAGGCACTGAACATACCTCGTAGCTGAGTGCAGTCCACCGAGAAAAAGTGGAAAACACTTGAAACCACAGCCACACTGCCTAGGTCAAGCTGCCCTTCTAAACATACTTGCTGGAGAAGAATAGCCCTTGTCAGAGAGACGATAGTGACGCCAATGGTTACTGATTGAGCTGCAGAAGTTAGTGGCTGCAACTGGAGATGAAGTTCATGGCTTTACAATCTGTAAGACCTTGCACAAAAAGAATGGCAAGAACGAAGCACCGACTTAAAAATAAAGCATATCCTTGCCCTCAGAGACTACAAAGCATTACTTAAAAGATGCTGTAAAGATATGTAAAAAAAAAAAGTCTTGTGCTTGGATGAGACTGAAGTGAAATGGAACTTTTGGCCTCAACGCTAAGTGGCATAAATCTCATTACTGCACATCAACCAGGTAACACCATCCCTACTGTGAAGTATGGTGGAGGTAGCATCATGCAATGGGAATGCTTTTCAGCAGCCGGGACTGGAAATCTGGTCAGGGTTAATGGGAAGATAAACACTACTAAATACAGAGAGATCCTGGACTAAAAACCTGCTAACCTCTGCCAGAAAGCTTAAAATGAAGTTCTTTCAGCTGGGCAACACCCCAAAGCAACAGTGAAGTGGTTTCAAATGAAGAAAATTTATGTCTTGAGTGGCCCCGTCAGCCTTGACCTTAACCCAATTGAATGTCTCTGGCAAGACTTCAAAGCAAAGCTAATAGATACTTATCCAGAGAGATGACTAACTGTAATAGCTGAGAGGGGTGGTTCAACTTAGTACTGAACAAAGGGAGTTGCATACTTTTGAACTGCTGATATTTCAGTCTTTTGAATGCTTAGCTTATCATGCTTTACAATTTTCCCTGTTTTTTTGTGGGGGCTCTACTGTGAATAAAAGGAGTGTATGATTCACAAATAAAAATTCTCAGTTAAGTTGATCAAAATCCCTGGTTATAGTACTAATTCCTGTTTGTATTACTCATTAATGTCAATAAAGGGTTGGGGGGGTTGAATACTTTTACAAGACATTGTAGTGCTCAGATTTTAAATCGTTCTTGTTGTCCTGATTACATTGGAGAACTTTAGGAGTTTTATTTAGTTTTAAGCTAAAAATGAATGGACAGAAAATTTTGGTAGTGGCCCATTCCCCGTCTAAATGTGTTGGTTGCTGAATTGAAGGCGAGCCAAGTGTGCAAGGTGCATTTCTGAAACTACCATTGGGAAATGTAGCTAGGTAACTCTAAATTCTAAAGCTTTTGCAAGATCCCGATCAAAATTTGTCCAATCATAGAGTTAAGTGGATGCTACGCAAGCTTCTCCTTTCTGTTAGAAGGACCATTGGGAATTGGTGTATTATTGTCACATGTACTGCGATAGAAATATTGTTTTGCCTGTCATCTACACAGATCATTTTGAAACCTTCATCGAGGCAGAGTCCAAAGGGAAAAGCAGTAACAATGCAGAGAGTAAATGCAGTGGAGGTATACCTAAGGTGCAAGGGCTACGGCAAGGTAGACTGTGGTGTCAAGAGTTACATCTTTATTGTACAATGAACTGGTTGGTAGGAGAACACTGAATATTGTATGTGTTAAATGTAAAAAAACAGTAATGGTCAGGGACATATCCAAATTTTTGTTTTGGGGAGTGTCTTTGAATACATACTGTTTCCTTTTGGTAGATTGCATGCTTGCATTTAGATTTATTAGAGCTCCATGAATGGATGAAGGATTGAAGTTAATTTGGAATACTTAGGTCAGAATTTCTTCTACTCCAATGAATCATTTGCTGACTTTCATGACGTATGCTGGTGATATTAAACCTGATTTCTGATTCTGGATATGTATGTCCTGATCATCCTTGGTATTAGCTGGATCTCGGTGGTCTGCCTTTCCGAATTTCTCTCTGAGGTCACATTACGACAGAGTTGTAGAGCATGCAGCCAACAATGTAAGCAGTTTGTCGGGGAGCTATTTTGCAGCATACCTGCAGATCTATTCTTCAAAATGTTGATGTTTTATTATGGCTTATGCCTACAATTACAGTTGTTTATAATTCTAACCATTGCCCAGAGCCCTATCTTCCCACTTGACTTCGCTCATGATTAGAAATGGAAGTCATTGGCTTTGGCCTATCCAACGACATGTGAAAGCTGACCTTCACACCCAAGTGACTAACGTTGCCATTCTCTTAAGCAATTTGAAGTTCATCTTTAAAGGGCCAACATTTTACTTTTCCACCTTGATTTGATGAACTTTTGAACAATGTGAAAACACATTGGTATCTTCCAGTAGAAGGATTTAAGTGTAGACGCATATACTCAGTAGACTAATTGTCATATTGCTCTAGATTCAGAGTGTGAATTTGTTGTGTTGGAGACAAATGCAGAGCTGTTACATCTATTGGTTTTTCCCAGCCCTGCAACACTCATTTGCCAGTGCAATCCCTCTGCGACCAAGCCTGCTGAAAAAGTAATGGGATGAAATTTCATGAGATTACTGTACTCTTAACTCTTGAGACCTCCTGCTAAAACTCAGGTGTCCGGAAAAACCCATGGAGAATTTCAGGGCTTTTTAAATTTACGGTAATTTTGGAGGTCTGTAGGAGGAAGTTAATTTTCTAAATTAAATGCATAGAATACAAAGTTTTCCCATCTTTATTCCAAGTTTTGAATCAACATTGTTGTTATTCTATTCTAAAAATACCCTGCCCTTCAGTGCATTGGATGAAAATAATTGAATGCTATTGGATGCTGGTTGTATGAGGTTATAAACCTTTGACAATACTCTGCAGACAAACTAGTCCAAAAATAGATCATTAATGATGCTGTGGTAAGCACCCCGTAGTTGGTGATGTTACACTTTTTCCTAAGGTGTTTTGACATTCTGTGCCTCCTATCTCCCTTGTTATCTAATTACTCTAGGATTTATTAATGTTTGGAGCCACACAGGTGTGTCATATAGGACAACCATACAAACCATGCTATACCAACATATTAATAATCATGGGATTATAGTTAAGACTGTAGTATTTGATTTATCCAGAGAGTCATTTTGCAGTAATTTAACTCTATATCTAAATCCACAAATTGTATATATTTGAAAATCAGCAGAGATTGCAGAAACGCTTCTAGGCAATGGGAATGCTGAATGTGCTCTATGGGAGCAATTGCATTTTCTACTTTGTTTCTAAAATTTTGTTCCGTTCTCCTGAGTAGAATCCGTTTCAGAAGAAAAGCAGAATGCTCACCTGCTGTCCCATTACATGTCCAGTACAAACGGCTGCTGTTGAATTTTTCAGCAAATTAATTTCCTCAGAAATGTTAGCATTGGATGGCTGGCAAGTTGCACAACACTTGCAGAAAAGTGCATCAGGGAAGTTCATAGATTAATATAGCATGGAAACAAGCCATTCAGCCCTAATCGTACAGTGGGCATGCCTCTGTATTAACCCCATTGCTCAAGTCGTAAACTATTCAAGAGTTCATCATCTCAAATGCTATCATTTATATATAAGTGAATAGGAATTGTTCCTATTCACGAGTTCTCTTTCATTTCTGTCAGTCTCCCAGGCGGTGTGTGCTACTCTGAGTGAAGAAGGACCGCTTCATTTTCCCTCTGAATCTCTTCCTCATTGCCATAAAGCTACGTCCTTTACTTTTACCCACCTCTCACATAGGGCAAAGCTTTTCTGCAGTCTACCTTGTGTATGCGTCCCCAGAATTTTATGCACCTCGATCATGTCCGTTCTTTAACCTGTGCTTCAGGGAGATGAGACCCAGTTGTGAGTGCTTGGAAGAATATCTGAGAAAAAAGTAAAGCCTTGTCAGAGAAGAAAGGTATTAAAAGCTTTTAGAAAAGTATTAGGATTATAATACCTGTATTAGAATGTAAATGAGTGTACCTGTTTAGGAGCCTGTATCTGTTGTATTTAACTAATCAACTTGGCATCATTCTTAGCAGTCTACCTGAGTGAGAAAGTTGAGCACATAATCTGAGGTGACCCTTTGTAGGAGATAGTTGATGTTATATTTATCTTTTTGTGCAGATGTCAAACTGAAGACTGTCTATGTATCCCCATTGGTTGATACTACTTCAATAATATACTAAAAACAGTTTCATTAGTTGTCCATGCCCCTGTCACGTGTGGGACTTCTCTGCGTGGGAGACGGGCATTAATTTCACAGACCTATTATTTATGATTGCTCTTCAGTACAGTGAGTTGTATGTGAAATTACTTGTGCCTACTATTGCTGGATGCTGCATTACTTTAACACTAGTAACAGGTTCTGATCCACTGGCTCTCTTTCGTTTCAGTCCTGCTCACATGTATTATGTGGAATTTCTCATGACATATCTATGGGAGTCCTGAATGGAGTTTACTTTGAAATGCGTAAGTGAAGCAATATGCTAGAGTAACAAAATAGCAATTTTCAATAAAACATTTTCAACTTGAAATTGCTAACTCCGTGCTGTCTCTACAGATGCGGTGTATATGTGTATATCTCCAGAGTACATCCAGCTTGTTTTGTTTTTGATGATCATTGTATTACGTACCCAGAGAACAATTGATTCTGTCTGTTAGCAGATGCATCTATTTCACACAGTTGTTTAAAAGGACCCGTGTGTGAAGCGATGACAAGATGTATTATCATAAAGAACACAGAAGTGATCACCACTATTTGGTTCCTATCTCTTCTATGTGGAATTTGTGGCCGTATAGCACCGACTCTATCTCATCAATCATCTGCTTCACTGTGGTTTAGTAATTAATTGTTTGTTGGGATGATGCCTGTGCTTGTCAGAACACTCAGACAATTCCCTAACATCTCCGTCACCTCCTTTTCCATGCCCTTTCATTTTAAAGCAGCTGACAGTGCTTTTCAAACAGAGCCCTGAAGTTCTGTGAGCAAACTATTTACTGCTTCCCCACTGTAATTTTGTCCAACGATGCTCAGGATATGAACGAAAGTAGCACAAAGCACAAACGCCATCATGGATTGCAAGCTCTCTGTCTGAAGATGTTTGTGATGAACAGCCACTTTAAGTTCATGCACTTTCCAGACAGACATTAGCAGGTGCTTCCCTTACCGATGTGCATCTGATGCCAGTACACTGCTTTCCCTCACGTGCTGTTGCACAGGACAAGCTTGAAAGCAAATTCACGCAGATTACGCCTTGGGTTCAACTTGGTTGACCTCTGCCTTGTAAATGTTTCATCAGTCCTCTCGCACAGGCTAGCTTCCCTGGCTTAAATGACTAGTTGCCCTTAGTTCCACTGATTTGCAGGAATCTCTAACCAAAGTTCAAGATGGAGAAGGGACATTTGGGGCTGTAGGAAGGAGTAAGAGGAACAATATTGCACCTCTTATTTTAAGACTTTGAAGGAGTCATTATAAAATGGGAAAGACTTGAACAAATCTCATTGCATATATTTCAATATAATTATGTTCTTCACTTAAATGTTAGTAGAAAAGTAATAAACTCCATCTGATGATCCCTTATATGTTTTGCTGCCTCATTCAATCTTGCACATCACAACAAAACAAAATGCAGAGGGGAGTTGTAATGCCCAGGGGCTGCCACACAACGTCTGGAGAGAGTGACCTTGCTCCTGCTAATGGTTGCCAAATTTACCATGCAGGCTGAATTTGGGTCTGACTTTTTCAAATTGTATATTAGTGGTCCTGGAGAGGACAGGGAGCAATTCTTTCATGGAGCGGGAAAAGAAAATCTAATCTGTATTGACCACATGAAGATAATGAGCCACTTAGCCTTTGAGCAAAATCCTTTGTATCAGTTTACCTCCACTTGCTCATCCCATTGGGGAAAAAATGGCAGGTTATACAAAACCACCTGTTGAGCATTCATAAACAAATGTTAATTTCTACTCTTGGGCATTCAATTCTAATCTCCAGCAATGTGTTAATTAGTACTGTTGGTCTCAAATTTGGCATCTTACTAGATGTCAACAAAGAGTTGATGCCTGGTGAAGACTCCTGTGAAAATGCAGTGCTGTTGCATGTTTCAGTCATTACACAGTAAGTTACAATTTCATGACTGAGAATTCAAGTTAATATGTTATAATATAATACAACAGAACAGCTGTCGGGATGTACAAGTGTTTAAATCCAAATACTTAACTAGCTTCCTGAAGCACTCAATAAATTATTGAAATAGTCTGTCTAGAATTTAGGATTAAATATCATTATGCCTGAGCTGTTCTCACAGTGTTTACTGGCTCATTTCACAAGAAAGCAACACTCATCCAACATCGATGGTCCTGTATCCATTTCTTCTGCTTCACGCAAATTATTGACGTTAACTTCTAGATTTTGGAATAAATGCCACTATCTAGTTCTTTGCTTAAGAAGAAACAGAATTGGTAGCGAACTGTGAATAGGCCAACACCAAGCTCCTAGTTGGAATGGCAAAGATAGATAGATAGATACTTTATTCATCCCCATGGGGAAATTCAACTTTTTTCCAATGTCCCATACACTTGTTGTAGCAAAACTAATTACATACAATACTTAACTCAGTAAAAAATATGATATACATCTAAATCACTATCTCAAAAAGCATTAATAATAGCTTTTAAAAAGTTCTTAAGTTCTTAAGTTGTGCTCATTTAGTTTTGGTGCCATTTGTGTGCAAGTTTGTAAGCTCTTACTGTAACTACCCGATTTCCCTCTGGCACTCCGGTTTACCCACACAATCCAAAGACCTGCTGGGCAGCAGGCTCATTGATTGTTGTAGATTACTCCAGAAGCAGCTGGGGTGGAGTTGATGGATGTACGAGAGAGAACAGGTTGCAGGAAAGTAGATGGGGAAATGGAACTGAGGGGATGCTCTGAGAGCCGGCTTTGATTTAATGAGCTACATTTGTACATGAACTCCTTCTACATCAGTAGAACGAGACCTTACTGGATGTCTCAGACTGAAGAAATTGTGCCTAAACTTGAGCAATCAAGGATATGACACCTTTTAAAATGGATTATAAGTAATGCAGTTGTACTTCAGTTAATTGATTTGAAGTTGATTCACTGTCATCTTGAACAAATAGGCATGGATCTCTCCTGCCAGAATTCATAAATCATATTTAAAGCAAGTTTGATATTATCAAATTTACATTGTAAATGATTGATTTTACATCCTTCAGCAAGATCATTTTAATTTATGACATACTTCAAAGATGCATATTTACATTTGCATTCTTTAGCTGTGACTTCCTGTTACTTCTGGAACCTTTTAAAGAGCTGGTTTAAGTATCTACATACAATAAATAAAAATTAAGGTACTGGGTGTCCTGGAGCCCTAAAGTTAGTTTGTGTTGGTTGTAGTTCTTCATGTCCAACTGAAGAATAATGACATAGCAAGTCAGTGACTACATTGATACATGAATTGATCATAAACTCACGAAAGTCTGCAGATGCTGGAAATCCACTCAAAATGCTGGAGGAACTCAGCAGGGTGAGGCAGCATCTATAGAAATGAACATATAGATACTTTATTGGTCCCAAAGGAAATTACAGGGTCACAATAGCATTACAAGTGCACAGATGGACAAATATTAGAAGAAAAGTAAGAAAGAATAAAAAAAAATAAGTTGCCTCAAACAGTCTACCAGGAGGTGGTCGTCACTTCTCTGGTTATATGTTATAGAGCCCGATGGCCAAGGGTAAGAATGATTCTCATGTAGCGCTCTTTTAAACAGAGCGGTTGTCTTAGTGTATTACTAAAAGTGCTCCTCTGTTCAGCCAAGGTGGCATGCAGAGGGTGAGAAACATTGTCCAGAATTACCAGGATTTTTCTACCACAGGTTCCAGTGTGTCCAGTTTGACTCCTATAACAGAGCCAGCCTTTATTGAGTCTGTTTCAGAGGAGGTAGTCGACATTTCGGGCTGAGACCCTCCTCCAGGACTCAAGTTGTTATTACAAATATATGCCTGTAATTAAACCAATTTCACATGTTTTCTTAGCCATGGCAGATGGAGTATGTTTCAAACATAGTTAATAAATGTGTTTTGTTAAGTGTTTAATTATTTAATGAAAAAATAATTTAAAATATAATCCTATTTTGTGCTTGAGTATCTGGAGGAAATGAAGATGGGAGTCGATGTTAAGGTTGGTTTGTGTGATGGACAGGACTGAGTTCAGTCTCTGTAATTTCGAGCAGTCTTGAGCAGAACAGCTATCATACAGTGCTGTGCATCTGGAAAAGACACTTTCTATGGTATATCTTTAAAAATTGGTGAAGATCATTGGAGACCATGCCAAGTTTCCTCTTACTTTTGAGATCTGGCCCACTAGGGTGGTGTCGCCCACAGAGCGGTAAATGCTGTTTGGGTGTAATTTGACACACAGTCGTGACTGCATAGCAGGGATTCCTGACCTTGTTTATGCCGTGGACCACTACCATTAAGCAAGGTGTCTGTGACCCTTAGTGTGTAGGGATTGTAGTAATGGGCAAGAGGCACAAAATGCTGGAGGAACTTACCAGGTTAGGCAGCATCTATAGACATGACTAAACAGCTGGCCAAGACCCTTCTTCTGGACAGGACGGGAAAGGGAAGATGCCAGAATATAAAAGCTGGGGGAGGAGAAGGAGAATAGCTAGACAGTGATGGGTGAAGCCAGGTGGGTAGAAGAGGTAAAGGGCTGGAGAGAAAGGAATTGGATAGGAGAGGAGAGTGGACCATAGGAGATGAGGAAGGAGGAGCAGTCGCAGGAGGAGGTAAGGGGCCAGAGTGGGGAATAAAAGAAGAGGGGAGGGAAAATTATTTTTTTACTGGAAGGAGAAGACATGTCATCCAGTTGGACGTGTTACTCCTACCCAGGTGTTGCCCCTCCACCCTGAGGGTAGCTTCGTTGTGGCACGAGGAGGCAATGGGCCAACAAGTCCGAATGGGAATTGAAATTAAAATATTTGGCCACTGGAATATTCCGCTTTTGGCGGATGGAGCAGAGGTGCTGGACGAGCGGTCTGCCAATTTATGACAGGTTTCACCAGTGCAGAGGCCGCATCAGCGTTGGACACGATAGCCAACCTCAGCAGATTTGCAGGTGAAGTGTTGCCTCATCTAGAAGGACTTTTTGAGGCCCTGAATGGAGGTGTATGGGTAGGTGTAGGTGTGTTGGTGCGTGGCCAAGTGGTTAAGGCTTTGGACCAGTGATCTGAAGGTCACTAGTTCGAGCCTCAGCCGAGGCAGCGTGTATGTCCTTGAGCAAGGCACTTAACCACACTGCTCTGCATGTTTATAACCCAGCGGTGGTTGGTGCAGTATGGACAAGAGAAAACAAGACTTCAGCTGCTTACAAGGTTAAGTGCCGGGAGGGAAGACTGGATAAGGGAATCACAGAGGGAGTGATCCCTGTGGGAAGTGGGCCGAGGGGGGGTTGTGGAGGTGAACATGTGTTTAGTGGTAGGATCCCTTTGGAGATGGTGGAAGTTGTGGAGAATGTTGTATTGAATGCGGTGGCAGAAAAGAACAAGAGGAACTATATCACGGTTAAGGTGCAGGGAAGATGGGGTGAGTGCAGATGTTCGGAGAAATGGAGGAGATGCACGTGAGGGCAGCAATAATGATGTCCTAATGTCCTGGAAAGGAGAGCTTCATCACATGTTCCTGTGGCAGAGCCGAAACAACTGAGAAAATGGAATAGTATTTGGGAAGAGGTCTACTCAAAATAACCATGGGAATTCAAGTCAAGTCACTTTTTATTGTCATTTTGACCATAACTGCTGGCACAGTACACAGTAAAAACGAGACAATGTTTTTCAGGACCATGGTGCTACATGAAACAGTACAAAAACTAAACTGGACTACGTAAAAACAACACAGGAAAAAGAACTACACTGGACTACAGACCTACCCAGGACTGCATAAAGTGCACAGAACAGTGCAGGCATTACAATAAATAATAAACAAGACAATAGGCACAGTAGAGGGCAGTAAGTTGGTGTCAGTCCAGGCTCTGGGTATTAAGGAGTCTGATGGCTTGGGGGAAGAAACTGTTACATAGTCTGGTCGTGAGAGCCCAAATGCTTCCGTGCCTTTTCCCCGATGGCAGGAGGGAAAAGAGTTTTATGAGGGGTATGTGGGGTCTTTTATAATGCTGTTTGCTTTGTGGATGCAGTGTGTAGTGTAAATGTCTGTAATGGTGGGAAGAGAGACCCTGATGATCTTCTCAGCTGACCTCACTATCTGCTGCAGGGTCTTGCGATCTGAGATGGTGCAATTTCCGAACCAGGTAGTGATGCAGCTGCTCAGGATGCTCTAAATACAACCTCTGTAGGACGTGATGAGGATGGGGGGAGTGGGAGATGGACTTTCCTCAGCCTTCGCAGAAAGTAGAGACGCTGCTGGGCTTTCTTTGCTATGGAGCTGGTGTTGAGGGACCAGTTGAGATTCTCCGCCAGGTGAACATCAAGAAATTTGGTGCTCTTAACGATCTCTGCCAAGGAGCCGTTGATGTTCAGCGGAGAGTGGTTGCTCTGTGCCCTCCTGAAGTCAACAACCATCTCTTTTGTTCACATTCAGAGAGAGGTTGTTGGCTCTGCACCAGTCCATTAGCTGCTGCACCTCCTCTCTGTACGCTGACTCGTCGTTCTTGCTGATGGTAAGTGTATAGAAGTTGTTAGTTGACATTTTGTCTCCAGAGGTGGGGACAAGGAGATTGAGAAAAGGAAGGGTGGTGTCAAAAATGGATCAAGGGAACTTAAGGGCAGGGTGGAAGTTGGAGGCAAAGGTGATGAAATTGACGAGCTCAGCATGGGTGCAGGAAGCAGCACTAATGAAGCCCCCAATGTAGAGGAGGAAAAGTTGGAACATAGGCAGTTTTGCAGAGCCAACGAAAAGGCAGGCATAGCTGGGGCCCATGCAGGTGCCCATGGCTACCCCTCAAGTCTGGAGAAAGTCGGAGAAGCCAAAAGAAATTTTGTTGAGGGAGAGGACCAGTTTTGCCAGATGGAGGGTGTTGGTGGAGGAGAATGGTCTAATGTAGGTGGCTTTGTTGTCCATCTGTTCCAGAGATGAGTTTTGGGCCAGGGAGATGGAACCTATCATGGGCCTGTTTCTGCAGTAGGGGAACTGCAGTGAGTCAGAGCTGCCCTGACCAACCTGTCAAAGCACTTCATCATGGTGGATGTCAGAACCACTGGGTGATCATCACTGAGGCACGTTATGTTATTTTTTCCCCACCGGGATGATAGTGGTCTTAAAATAGAAAATAACCTCAAAATGGAGTAGCAAGAGGTTAAATATATCAAAGAATATTCCTGTCAGCTGGTCTTTACAGGATCTGAGGACTTCAACAGGGCCAGTCCCTTCACACAGACTTACCCTTTGGAAGGGCCACCATCAACGATTATAAGACAGTCATGGGTACAGGTGCATCAACGTTTGTCAGGGCAATTGGCATCACTCCATTTACCTTCTGTTCAAGCATTAGGATGCATTGTTCTCATCAGGGAGGGATGCTGTCTGACTCCACTTTGTAGCCTGTTATAGCATGCAAGACTTGCCACAGATGGTGGCTGGCCTAGGACTCCAGCTTGGACTGCTGTTGTCTCTTGGCATTCCTGATGGTTCTGCGAAGGTCATACTTAGATTTCCTGTACACGTTAGGGTCGCCTGACTTGAACACCTCAGACTTCAGTAAGGACTGGATCTTTCAGTTCGTCCGTGGTTTCTAGTTGGAAACACGCAAATTGAATTCCATGGCATGTAGTCCTCTAAACACCTACTGATGAAGCTGTGACAGCACTGGCATATTCATTTAGGTAGACGGCTGAGTCTGCACATCAATTGCAGTCTTTCCAAGTCATTACCACTGAAGTTCATCGACGTTGTCTTGGTACTCCAAGTTGGCCTGGTCTAACTTTCTTCAGTTTCCCATTGCACAGGCAACAAGATCACAGAATGACACAGAAATAGTTGTGGGCAGGAGGAGCCTGGTCAAATTTTCCAAGTGATGCAAAATGACCTTGAAGTGATTATTATGATGTTCAGAAAAAAATATCCAGCAAAATAATTTTTCAACTGCATAACGCTAGAAAAAAATACCGCACTTGGACTTGCAGGCAAAATTCATCAAACCTAAACAGTAGGCATTCATCTTTGCTGCAAAAGCGCAGGGCGGTCATGCTGGAACTATACAGGGTACTGGTGAGGCCGCTCCTGGAGTACTGTGTGCAGTTCCGGTCTCCATACTTGAGGAAGGATATACTGGCTTTGGAGGCAGTGCAGAGGAGGTTCACCAGGTTGATTCCAGGGATGGGTTAACCTATGAGGAGAGATTGAGTCGCCTGGGACTATACTCTCTGGAGTTCAGAAGAATGAGAGGGGATCTTATAGAAACATACAAAATTTTGAAAGGGTTAGATATGATAAAAGTAGGAAAGTTGTTTCCATTGGTAGGTGAGACTAGAACTAGGGGACATTGCCTCAAGATTCAGGGGAGAAGATTTAGGACGGAGATGAGGAGAAACTGTTTTTCCCAGAGAGTGGTGAATCTGTGGAAATCTCTGCCCAGGGAAACAGTTGAGGCTTCTTCGCTAAATATATTTAAGATACAGTTCGATAGATTTTTACATAGTAGGGGAATTAAGGGTTATGGGGAAAAGACCAGTAGATGGAGCTGAGTTTACGGACAGATCAGTCATGATCTTATTGAATGGCAGGGCAGGCTCGATGGGCTGGATGGCCTACTCCTGCTCCTGCTCCTATTTCTTATGTTCTCATGTAAAATTAGAATTTTTACGCTATTCCATAGCTGAATAATTTGTCTGATCCATTGGTTTTATCTAAAATAGTTCATCCATTGTACTGAGGATTATGTTATATAACTAAGACATTTGCAAGTCCCAATATTCTTTTACTTTAAACAATGTATATAATATTCAAAAATATAAAGATGTATTATAAACTACAACACTTTCAAAATTCAGTGATATTAAATGATTTTTACATTCAAGAATGAGGAAATTACTTGATCTACAGAAATAATTTAACACATAATGCTTAGTATGACTTGGCCAGACTCTCAAAATCCTTAAGTTAGTTCAGTGATTCTTTTGGTTATTTTGCTCTTCTGGTGTCTTCAATTATTCAATTAAAAAATTGAAACATTGCATTATGTTGAAATGAAGGTTTGTGCAATTTTGTCACATTGTATTTATTTGTTTTAATAAGGATATGATACTTGCTAAAATTCCAAGTATATGTTCACAAGATTTTGTTTTTCCAGTGGATGAGATAAATTGAAAATTGTGTATACCAGATCTTTAACTGAGTCAATCATGGTATATAATCAAATTCTTGTGTGCCCTTAGCAAGATGGATAATGAAAATCTGAGGTAGAATTTGATTTGCATCTGTATCTGATTGATGTGATTTTTAAAAAGTAATTTCATTTCAAGTAGGTAAAATCTAGAGAATAAAATATCTAATCATCAGATTTGATATATTCCATAATATTTCTTTGCAGTTTGTGTGCCATGAAGTTCCACCCACTGTACAATGCTTTTTTTTTTCTGGCCTCAGGCCAAAATGGATGCTCTTTGTCTCTTGATCATCTTTGGCGAACAGTTATATGGTTAATATTAGTGGTGTGGAAACAAAATTTTGTATGTTTCCGTTGTTCACTTCATGCTTTGGTTACAAAAAGTGCTGCTTTTACAAATTTTTTTCAGATCTAAGATTGTTATAAAGATGATAGTGTGACAAAAATGTTGAAAAGAAAATTATAAATTTAACAGTAAAACCTTAAAGTCTCCTGACACAAGTCATTGTTGATTTCACTGTTGTAGGGGAAAGGCGCTAGGGCTGCAGATAAGGGTGTTACCATGGTGATGAAGGAGATACCGAGGGAGGAGTCTGGAGAAGGAAAACCCCTCCTTACTGTGACATCACAGGTGGGAAGCATCATGCCAACATCAAGTTGGCATGTGGTCATTCAGTCACGAGCTGAATGTATGAGAGAAAAAATTACAATAAAACAGTAAGATTAAAAACCTGTCCTTAAAAATGATTAATTGGGTAAATACTGATGTGATGTCCAACTAATGTTTGCCTAACTCTGCCATTATTAACATCCATCCCCATCCTCTGTTACTTGCTTTCAAATCATGTTACCAGTGGCAGCCATTCTTTGGAATGTTTGAGGGATATGGCTGTCCATAACCTTCTCAAATGTTCTGCTTGGTTTTGCAAAGATATTGAGAGAAATATCCTGGATTAAAGTGATGCTAGTTGTGATGCTGAAATTTTAATTTCAGAGATGTTACTTGAAGTTGAACTTCAATACAATAACATCAATTTAACCCTTAATAGTACATAATTGGGTTTATTAAAAAGGAACTCTACAAAATGTAATCTGATTTAAAGCACAAAAAGCAATTCATTTTACCCAGCAACATCAAAATTTTTAATTTTAATTTCCGGATTTTAAATGTTTTGTTTTCATTCACATTCGTGATGGCTCATTTTAGCAATACTTTTTGATATTTATATGCAGTGTGGTCTTTATTTTACATATTACTGACATTGTTTTATCTGGCACAAAATAAATGTACTTTTTTAATGTACCAAAATTCTTGTTGTACATCTATATATCCCTACATGTATCTGAAGAGGCGTAAAATACAAACTGATCTCTGTGTTAAATGCCTGTTTCGTTTTTTAAGCTTTCCAATTAATTTCATTTGAGAAGAATGCAACTAATTACTTGGCTGTTTCTTACATAACAAGAGTGGTTATAACAGCAAGAAGATTGCTGCTGACAGTCTGTCTAATTGCAGTGAACACTGCAATATCTTCATCAGGAATCAGACATGACAGAGTTAAAGCTACTGCCACATGCTGTTTGTTTCCAGCATGGCTTGAGCTATAGTGTCCGTGCCCCCTACAGGGTCACCAGTCTAAGTAGTGTCTGTAAGTCAGCAATTACTCCGCAGCTGCAGGTCATTCTGGATCCAGACTGGTTTCCATACGGTGCTAACCATGAGAGGCTCGACTGAGGGCTTAGGCTAAGATTAAGTCTTGAATCTTTCAAGTCAAGTGAGGCTGTCATTTTTGCTGTTATGGCATGTGACACAAGGATTATTTTGAGGATCCAAGAGCTCTGCATTCCTCATTGATTGTCCCTCCCTCACATTTGTCTTGGAAATCAAATAAATAAAACTGCCTAAAACAAAACCAAGCTATTGAGTGCTACCATTCCTATTTAAAGCCATATTGACACGATTGAATTGATTAAAAACTATGCTGAAATGTATTAGGACTCCACTCAAACTTTATGCATTAAGCAGGATTACTTTTTTAAACAAAACTTTAGGCCAAAAAAAGATGTTTGTGAATTAACAACTAACCCAGAATCTTAGATGCACCTTCTGTTCTCAGCATGTCCTTTCAAAAATCAAGAAGATAATGAAGTAGAAACTGGACCCCACTGAATCTTGTTTTGCGCAGATTGGAGGCAAAAAAGAGCCTCCAATGTCTCTCTACCCCAAAGACACCTGAAAGATTTGATTATCTAAAGCAGCTGTTTGTTACCAATTGATCTAATGTGTATCCCAAGACCTCTTTCCAAAACTTATTAGAAGAGAATAGAGCACCATATCTTTCTGACTTGATTTATTAGTTTCTACTACAGTTTAACTAATGGTCAGTTAGTAGGGTTAACAGGCCCATCACAAAGTTGCTTAGACATTTTTCCAGACATGCCATGACACTCGAGGTCCAATTCTAGTTGCAATCCGACCCATTTTCTGACCCATTTAAGCTAACTTCTCAGCCAATAACGTTTATAACACAAAAGGGGATCAATTTTGCAAGGGCTGTTTATGTTTCTGCCCATAAGACAGGAGCAGAATTAGGCCGTACATCCTATCCTGCTCCAGCATTCTATCATGGCAGATTCATTGTCTCTCTCAGCCCCATTCTCCCCAAAACCTTTGATGCTCTTACCCAATATACCCAATGACTTGGCCTCCACAGGCAAATGTGGCAATGAGTTCCACAGAATCACCACCCTCTGGCTAAAAATTCTTCCACATCTCTGTTCTAAAGGGACATCATAGGAACATAAGAAATAGGAGCAGGAGTAGGCCATCTGGCCCATCAAGCCTGCCTCACCATTCAGTAAGATCTGGCCATCCTTTTACTCTGAGGCTATGCCCTCTGATCCTAGACTCCCTCACATACACTTATCTGGGCCTTTCAAAATTCAGTAGGTTTCATTCTTCTAAACTTGAGCATGCTGGCCCAGGGCTATCAAATGCTACTCATACATTAACCCTTTCATTCCTGAGATTATTCCTGTAAACCTTCTCTGGACCCTCTCCGATGCCAGTACAACCTTCCTTGGATATGGAGTCCCAGCCCGCTCTCAGTACCCCAAATATATTCTGATCAATACCTTGTAAAGTCTCACCATTACATCCTTGCTTTAAAATTCTAATCCTCTCGAAAGGAATGCTAACATTGCATTTGCCTTTCTTGCCACTAACTCAACATGCAAATTAACTTTTGGGGAATACTGCAAGTTCCTCTGAATTCGCTCCCCATTTATAAAATAGTCTTTGTCTTTATTCCTTCTATCAAAGTACATGACCATACACTTCTCTATACATCTGCCACTTTTTTAACCTATCCAAATCCTTCTGCAAATTCCCTGCTTCCTCAATACCACCAGCCCCTCCACTTATCCGTATATATGTATTAAATTTTATTTGCAAAATGTGTTAAAATGTTATTCATTCTCTGATATTCTTTATGTAAACTTTTATTAATTTAAAATGTTTGACTCTCATATATACTTGGGAACTAGGTAGTGTAATGTGTTCATCATTCTTTCTCTCAGCGTTCAGAAGTAACTCAGACAAAACAGTTGTAAATACCATAAATTAACCAAATTGTGGTAGTTTCATTGCTTTTCAGAGTGAATTTGAGTCTAAAGTACATCTTGTCACGAATTTGATTAAGCTCATTTGGCAGTCTTGCTAACTGAGGTAACAAATGATTGCTATGAAGTGATTAAAATCATGTTGGAGTAGTCTGGAGCTAAATCATGTGGTTACACAAAAGGGTATGAGGACATGAAATATTTTAAAATTCTGAAACCAGGTGACGATTGTTCCGATGGAGTTTTTTTTTAATCCATGATGGAAAAATCGTTTCTCATTCTCCGTAATTTCAAAAGATGCTAATGAGATCTCAGCAAAGATTGATATTTTGCTGGGAAATTATGAATAAAGTTAATTGCCATGAAAATAGTGGAATTATTCAAGTTATAAGCAAATTTTACAGGTGTTTTCCCTATATTTGCAAAACATATCTCTGCTGTGCTCTAACAGTAGTTTAAGATTAAACAACTCCACTTGCATCTTAACTAAATTCTGTAGCTTGTGATGGTTTTGATTTTGCTGTCTATAAAGTTCTGAACTCAAATTAAGATCTTAAGACCTATCTGATGTAGATAGCTATGGGTGCCCTCACTAAAGAGAGGTTATCCTGTAGCCACCTACACTTCAAAGGCTAGATCACTTCCCTCTTTATCCTCCATGGCAAGTTTAGCTGCCAACACCTGTTATTTGAGCATTGGGTCCTCCCTCCCTACCTAGAAGGAGACACTTCCAGCTAGCAAAGTAGTTTAGACACAGTTCATTTATTTTTAGTGATATGTTTAAATTTAGGTAAAATTCTTAAAACACATTTAAAACTCGGAGGATATCTATCTTAAAAGATTTTCAAATTACAAACTATTTTGAAAACAAAGGACTTCCAAAACACACATACAATTCGTGTAGGCTAAAAAGACATACCCACTGGCTGCAGCCGAACGGGTCATCTGTCACAGAAATTGAAGGCAGAGGAATGGATTCTAGTCATCTAGCTGTTGTCATGATTCTTGTTGTTTCTTGACCATTTCTAACAAGCCTGACTGCTCACTAATTTTTATACTGTTTTTTTATATGCTGGGTGACTTCACACAGATGTTTAAAAGCTTCTGGGACAGAGATCCCAGGCACCCAAAATTAATGCTGTGAGGGCTGACTCTCCGAACACACTAATATCCCAACTACTGATAGATCAGCTATTTCATGTGCTAAGTGATGTTATCAATCTGGTCTGCTACCTTCCTTGAACTAAATAACTTAGCCAGTGTTGTCTAGTTTGATGCAATTAACATAACTCCATTGTTTTACACTGCAGTCAGCCCTGTGCCGTGTGCTTGTTGCCTGTGCTGGATGCACAGAGCTGTTTGCTTTCAAAGCTCTTCTTTTTACTTCAGACTGAATATTGCTTGCAATTTACATTGAGAACCGAAGACTGGTTCTTGTTTATGACAAGAAGCTGAACAATGAATATTGATTGGAAGCTTAACTTACTCAGAAACAACTTTGATCCCTGGAAGTGTCAGCTGATGTGTTTAAAAAGCTGAGCTTGGCAAAAAGAGTCCCCCCCCCCCCCCCCCCCAACCACCTTCCCGGGGCTATGGATATCCATCACAAGTCCTACCCAATTAAAAACAAATGTGAAGCTAATGAAATCATCATGTATTAATCTCTGTATTAAATTTCATTTTAACATTTGGAGTCCTGTGGTCTGATGTCACTGCTGAGTGAGATTCTGAGGTTTGGCAGTTCTGAATGTAGGAAGTGTGGTTAGGTTTACTGGTTAGCCATTGTTAAGAAGGGGATTGGCAGTGCTTATTTCAAAGTGTGTGTGTGTCTGTGTTTGTGCTTGTCTGTCTGTTATTTTGTTTCTCTCTCATATTTTCTAAATGCCAGTAAGATTAAGGTGACGGTAATCAAAGCCATTGAGTTTGCCTTAAAAAATGGTTTCAAGAGCCATTAATTTCATTCCTTTCATCTTTAGAAGTAAAATCAATTTAAGCTTGGGTGAGGAAAGACACTTAATTTTTTGCAAAATATAAATGACAAGCTTAATGATTGTACTTGGGCACTCTCAACATTTTTCTCAATTAATGTTTACAATTAATAAATTTAAATAATGATGATTAAATGTATATCATTAATGCCTTCTGTTATGTTTGAAATTGATTTGTACAATGTACAGATATACAGTTATTTTTTTATCTTTATCAAGTCAAAATAACCAAAGAATAGTGAAGTCTGAAGTATTTAAAGTGAGTGGATGAGAGTGATGCCCTGGAAATGCTGTGCATTGCACAAGCCCAGACTACACCTTCTGAGTTCACCCCCACCCCACCCCCTGGCATTCGCTCCACATTTGTTCCTGCCCCATTTCAGCATTCTAAAAACACTTTTTAAAAAAACTTGGATATTACTGTTCTGCTGAGTATGATTGTTCTTTAGTTTTCAATGTTACAAGTAGAAGCTAAGATTATTTTTTTATTTTCTAACAGTTCCAGAGACTGAAGTGACTAGTTACCATCATAACATCCATGTGATGCTTGAAGGACATTTGACTGATTATCTGCCTCATCATTAAGTTAGCTGCAGCCTGAAGTGTAGATACAATTTCCCTTTCTTTTAGCTCATCATTGTTCATTTACCTTTATGTGCTAATGAATTAATGTGCATTTTGAGCATTTTGAAACAGTTTTCTAAATTGTTAGTATCCCTGTTAGGGTTTCTCTTTGTTAACTTGTGAGTTTTATTAATGCACCTTCAATTGATGAGAGCAAATAATTCTTTTTACAAGTTCATTCAAAGCTTTAATAACACACACAAGTAAGTTGTGCGCAAATTTAGAACGGCTAGATGAGGAAACCATATAGTTCCTGACCTCTGCTTTCATGGATCAAATTTCAAACTTGTTTTACTGAAACGTGCACTTGTATTCTTTACCTGCTGTTTTAATTTAAAAACTCTGTATATAATAGGTCCAGCTTAACATAACCATGTTCCATTTATATTTAAATTTTACCTAATATAATTATAAAATTCACAAATAATAGAAAATTTAATACTTTCCCTGACTTTGTATTTCAAAAAAGCTTGCCTTCCCTTTACTCGGATTACTTGTTTTCCTTTCTGTAAATAGTCGTCTATTTTTAATTAAGCAATTTTATTTTGCTTCATTGATACACCTAAACAACAATGTACAAGTGTTATTTCAGATGTTTCTTTCTTTTTCCAGAGAATTGGTTCATATACTAGAATGAAAATATTTAAGCCTGCAGCTATGGACCAGATTACTTGTGTTACACAGGGACAGTGTTGATTCTGTTACTGAGTAAAATGAACAAATCGGATTATTCACCTATATATACATTACTTTAGAGAATTGGAAATAATGTAAAATGTGCAGTTGATCTAATTTCCTTTCCAGGTTATCTAAAATCAAAATTATCCCTGTGGTATGCTGGTTAGTATTCTGGTTGTTAATCCTTTCTCAGTTATACTCACTTTATCCTTTCAAGAACTTTTTTGCAGAAATGTTGAAGTACTCTTTATATTTGATATGGTCCAGGTAAACTTGTGATTGAGAATGCAGTGAAATATCCCAAGAAATACAAATATGAATTAAGACTTAAGACAAGTTTAACATCAGAGTTAAAGAAATTACATTTAATAAGTTGATACCATTGTATATAGTCGAATTACTTGGGTAATTGTGTTTGATTGAAACTACAAAAAGCGTAACCTAAAATTGGTTAGGGCCTAGGTTTTAAAAATGGGGTTAAACAGGTTGATCCAGGAAAGAGCGAATTAAAATTAAAGTTCTGTAGCCTAGGAAATATGGCAGTTTGAAAATTATATTAAACAGTGCATGCTGGTTTTTTGAGGGCCAGACAATGCATGATCTATAATGCATAAGGCCATGATGTTGTATGCAACAGAGTGGGCCTTCAACACCTGAAGGTGTTTGGGAAAGTAAATGCAAAAATGGAATGTCAGGGAGAAAGCTTTCAATTGGAGACCTGTTGTGTATTTAATATTTCAGTAATATTGTAAAAATATTGCTTGATTAAGCATTTTTTGCTTACATGCATTGCGTATTAAATGTAAAAGTACATAAAATACATTATTAAGCTGCTGCGTCATACGTACACACCTCGTTTAAAGCAAATACAAAGTTATACTCGCAATCCCAGCTCCATTGTTTTCCTTTCAATTAGTTTTTATGTTGGAAACATAACAATGAGGAAGTTTTAAACGAACCCGAGACGACTACCGACCTGTTGAAACACAGCGAAAAACAGTTTAAAAAAAAAAGAGCAGCATGTTTTTTTTCCCTTCGGATCAGCATGTTTCCTTTGCAAAAAGAAAGGTAATCGAGTTAAGGGCAGAAAATCGAAGAATTTACGGGTTGATATACAGTAAGTACTAGGTAATAATAATCACAAATAAAATAAAAAGCAGAAATGGCAGGCTATATCAGAAAGATAAATTTGTTCATTTGCACAAAAGGCAACTACCTGCTGAATGTGAAACAAATTGGACAGTATTTTAATCCAAAAGGACTAGCTGCTGAGAAGCGGGTGCCCATTTTGCATTGGGTTTACAGGCATACAGTTTGTTTAGGAGATTGACAGCTCCAACCAAACCAGCCAAAATGAGATTTGCAGTATCATGAAAGTAATGCAGGAATACTTAAAAGTGAAGCTATTTTTGATTGCAGAAAGCTTTAGATTTCATAAGCAGAATCAAAAGGAAGGGAAATCAATTTCAATGTATGTGGTTAAATTGAAGAGATTGTCTGAGCGTTAACAGTTTGGTAATGACCTTAATGATGAACTGAGATTTTTTTTTTAACAAGAAAGCATTCCTAAACAGCTCCTATCGGAAGCACAAGTTACATTTAAAAGAGCATTTGAAGTAACAATCAATGGAAACAGCAGACAGAGGTGCGATTGAGTTGCAGTCAGGAATGAAACTGAGTGTGAACAAAATTGCAGTTGTCTCACCAGAAACCGACCTGGTGGAACAGATTGTTTTACCATTGTGGCAGAGGTTCACGTGCACCAAACCAATGCAGGTTTAAAAGCAAACTTGCAGAATGTGCAACAAAGTAGGACACAAACAAAGAACATGTTGGGCAGACAAAAATAAGTGGTCTGCATAGAGAAGAGAAAAAGATGAATTAAAAAGTCAAGTTACATTTTCAAAAAGAGCACTAATCTACGTGCTGTTGTTGAAAAATCTGATAATGAGAGTGACACGGGATTGGACACTGGCTGGGCTGTTTCAGTCATTCCACAGCATGACTTTGAATGGCATTTCAAAGATACTGAACTTAAGCCTCCATATATTCAACAAAAAAAATACTGGAGAAAAGCTCATACCTGTGGGAATGACATTTGTAACAGTGAAATACAGCAACCAGCAAGCCTGACTGGACTTGTCTGTGGTAAAACAGGAGGGCCAGCATTGTGGGTTCATCAGTGGCTGAGACAACTCCAACTTGGTTAGAAATCCACCCACATTTGCATGCCCCATACTCTGCAACAGAATCAACTGAAATAAACTTAAGAAAAGTACTGGATGATGCCACATCCAGGATAGCAGTGGAAAACACAAATAGTGTTAAATAAAAATGCCATACCCAAGTTTTACAAAGCCTGTCTTGTTCCTTATACCTGTCCTGATAAAGTAGCCAGTGAGCTAAATTGCATGGAGGCTGAAGGAATTCTTTCCAAGGTTGAGTGGAGCCCATGGGCAACACCATTGGTACCGGTAGACAAGAAGAGCGGGTTTGTCAGAATCTGGTGATTTTTAAGGTCACCATCAACCCCGGTCCAGGATAGAGGACATTTTTGCAAACCATTCTGGAGGGAAACACTTAAGCAAAATGGACTTGGCTGAAGCCTACTACAGATGAAGATGGAAGAAGAGTCCAAAGTGTTACTCACCGTAAAGTCTCAGAAGTGGCTTTATTGCTATAGTAGGCTTTTTTTTTGGATTAGCATCTGCACCTGCATTCTGGCAGAAAGCTATGGACCACAGTTTGTTGCGGGACAGTTTCAGTCATTCCTGAAAATGAATGGAATGACACATATTACTTCTGCACTGTACCACCCAGCTACAAATGGCTTGGCGGAAAGGTTTGTCTAGAGTCTGAAGAATGTACTGTGGGCAATGACATCAAAACGCACTACACTGACACTGAATCAGAAGCCTGTCAATTTCCTCCTTGCATATCGCAGTGCAGGACACTCCACAACCAACAACTCATCAGCTGTGTGGTTCCTGGGTTGTCCCTTGTACTCCTGCTTGGATCTCCTCAAACCCAATCTCAGTAGGAGGATGCAGGACAAACAGCTGAGACAAATAGAAGGTTCCTCAAACAAGGAGTCCTGGACATGCACTTTCAAAAAGAGCACTACAGAGGTAATCAAAAGTGTGTTACTCAGATCAAGAATAGAAATGGACCACTCTCCTACACAGTGGAGATTGCGTCTGATATCATCTGGAGACGACACTCTGACTCATTAATCAGTTGAGGAGAGCAGAGTCAATTGTTAGGGAAGAATTGTAGCCCAAGGCTGTCGAAACAACTTCCTGCAGTCTCAGAGCCAACTCCTACAACCACCCAGAGAGGGCCTCAGAATCTGAGATTGATTCACAGCCACAAGTCTCACCTGCCAAGCAGAGTGATCCCCCTTGTTAGCAAAGATGTTATCCAACAAGAGTAAGAAATCCTCCACAATGATTAAATCTTTAGGCCTGAATGGGACAACTTACAGTTTACTATGCTGTGGATATTTATGTAGTAGTTGCTATCTGAGTGATTCCAATGACAGGCATTAGCCATGGCTGTATGGACATAAACCTTGGAAGTAGCAAACAGATGTGTGTTGGACACTAGTGTGTCTAATCAAGTTTCTACATATGTACTTTAACACAAGTCCTTGCAGCTGTCCTGTTGTTAAAATTGTTTCATACTCTTCAAGGTTAAAGTACAATGTAGTACATATTTTAGGCCTATCTTATGTTGATTTGATGCTATTAATATGTTCAAAGTAGTTAACTCCAGAGTCAAATTAACATTGGGAAAGGATGAGCTTAGAAACTAATAGTATACCAATTATCACATACCATTCTTGGAAAAAGTGTCCACTTTGCCCAATTTAATACATTGAAGGATACATTGAAAAATTTAACTATCAATATCGATCAATTATTAGATTGATCGTTCATTACACATACCATCCTTTATTCCATTCCACTGAAGCCTCAAGTAAATTTGTTGCAACTAGAGTTAATTGGATTGTAATGGTTTCAACATATAGTTGGTGGCTTTAGATCCCATAAAACCCAAAATAAAATGAGTGCCATTGTAAAAGGAGGCCTTCACTGAGTACATCAGTTTCTGAGAGGCAGGAAGCATATTTTAATATTCAAATTGAGGCCCAAGGAATGTTTGTTTATGGGTCCAATATTAACCTTAGTGCTAGAAGTTAGGATTAACACGGATTGTGCCCTGTAGTCAGTGTTGATGTGGTCTGTTTCCCTGCTGTGTGATGTCCATGACTTCCATGATATCACTCAAATAATCATTGCCTCCTGTGTACCTTGTCCACAATCTTTCTACATTTAACACTGTCTGCTGGGTTGTTCACTTTGATTTCACGTTTAATTTTTGCTTTATAAAGTTGTTGGCAAAACTGCCCTTTTTTGGTCCATCACTCATCAGCGTGGAGACATTATAATTGGACTTTCTGCCTGAATTGCTCCAGTCTTGTGAATGAGCTCTCACAATCTTCACAGATAAAGGATTCCGGAAGGTGCGAGAAACTGCAGATGCTGCATTCTGGAGCAACAAACGATCTGCTGGAGGTTGAGCAGCTTCGGTAGGATGAAACCCTGCATTGGGACTGAGTGCAGAGCTGAGATATTAAACCTTGATGAAATGTTCTACCTCCTCTATTCTCCTCAATGTCCTGGCCACTTTTCTTTCCACTCTCTGTCCTGATGAATGGTTTCAACTTGAAACGTTGACAAAGAATTCCAAAAGCTTCACCCAGTACCTGTGAAGGAATGGTAATGTATTTCTCATGAAGCTATGTTATCTGACCTGTAAAGGAAGTTAAAGGTCCTGTTATTTCCATCCTTCTTTCCCTTATTTTTCCGGGTTTTGGAGGTGCAGCAGCCTGCTTTCCTTTATAACTTCTGTATATTCTGTAGATAGTCACTGGACTTCAAAAGAACAAAAATGGATAAAAGATCACACTTGAGGTTGTACAACCACTCTTCTGAAAGATAGTAGTACAAAATGAAAATACTCCGGGAAGGAAGTGAGCAAAGGTTTAACCCAGTGGACTGGGTGCTGATTAGTGGACAGTCTATTCTGAAGTTGATTCTGCATCTGTCCAGGCAAGAATCTGGTGCCTTTCAGGGTTCATGAAGTAAGTGCCTCTTGCTGTAGAGTATCAAGCCTCTAACTTTGATATTGTTGGCTGATAGTATTATTCAGTTGATCAGTACTGACCACAAGGATTTTAACATTTGGCAATTTGACAACAGCATTGCCATTGAATTTTGAGGGGTCCCTCTTGTTGGAGATGGCTTTGTCTGATATGTATGCCTACCATTAATTATGTCTGACCTACTTGCCCACCCTGAGGTGTTGACTGACTTATTGCTTGCGGGCATGATCGACAGAATTATAAATGAAGTTGAATATTGTGCAGTTATCAGCAAACAACTCCACTTTTGATTTTCTGCTGTTGAAATGGCTACAATCCTTGGATTGCCCCGACAGGCTGCTTCACTCGTGATACAAGTTGGGATGACGTGCCTTCCATAATGACAGCCATTTTTTCCCTTCCTCTTGAAGAAGGGCCTCAGCCTGAAACGTCGACTGTTTTATTTCATTTCCGTGGATGCTGCCTGACCTGCTGAATCGCTTTGGATTTCCAGCAGCTGCAGAATTTCTTGTGTTAACCTTTTTCTGTAATGTCATGGAAACACAGGTAGTAATTGACCCCTATTATCCAATGTCTTGTTGATATCAAGGATGGTGTCTTGCATTACTGCTGGAACATGGCTTTGTCGTTATGTTGGGTTGGGTTTGTAATGAGTATTGGAGGCAAGTGCTCCTCCTGCCAGAGCTCAAATTATTTTACTGAGGGGACGTGAATAAGTGACACCAGGTGGCACTATTGATTCCATCAATTGCTTTGCTGATTAATAAAAGATTGAAACATTAATTATTTGGGTTGGCTTTGCCCTGTTCTTTAAACTGTGGAGAAGTTCCGTTTTCCATTTTGGCAGGAAGATGCTGTTAAGTGTTGCAGAACCGCTTTTTTAGAGGTGTGGCGTATTCAAAGTCAGATCTTCAGCACAGACAGCTGGCATTTACAAAGGGTCCCTAGCCTTTTGCTGTGTCCAGTATTATTTATCACATAGAGCAAATCAGACTGACTTAAGACAAGTGTATACGATTGTGGAGACCTCAGGAGAAGATTATCCACTTGTTAAGATGATTGCAGATACTCTGCCATTGATGAAGTCAGATTTTTCACTGCCTTTTACTGTTTAGTGGCGTAATGTTACTCATGACCATGTGCAACAGATGTCTCTTAAAGTGGTACGATCTGAATGGCATGCTGTTTGCTCAGTTTAACACCTAATGTTTGAAGCTATTGATTATGTTGCAATGACTTCTGGGCTCCTTGCATATTGCAGACCTAATTCAATCAAAACAAGGCTGAAAATTAACAGTCCCCTTTTTACTCTGAGTGAAGGTGGCTGGTTGGATGCCTATAAGCCAAAACCTCTCCAGCTCATGGCCAGCTGTATTTATAAGACATGGTAACCTGCCTCAATGACTATAGTCCAGTAGCACTTGTGTCCGCTGTGAAGTACTTTGAGAGGTTGGTGAAGAAACTCCCGCATGGATCTACTCCAATTTGCCTACCATTACAATAGGGCAACAGCATATGCCATTTCATTGGCTCTTTGCTCAACCATGGAACGTCTGGAATGCAAAGATGCATACATCGGGATGCTCTTTATTGACGACAGCTTGGTATTCAAGATAATCATCTCCTCAAAACTAATCAATAACCTTCAATACCTTGGCATTAATGCCTCCTTAGGCAACGGGATCCTCGATATTTTTCCCCTCTCTCTCTCATTTGTCAGTTTGGATTGGCAGCAACTTCTCCACAATCTCCATCAGCAGAGTTGTTCCACAGGCTGTGCTTAGCCCCTGCTCTACTCTCTTTATATTTATGACTGTGAAGCTAAGCTCGGCTCCAATATATAAGTTTGCTGATGACACTGCTGACAAGGGCCAAATCAAAGGTGGTGACGAATCAGCATGTAGGGGGGAGATGAAAATCTGGCTGCGTGATGCCACAACCTTCTGTTGTCCTGTTGTGATGATACGCAAATGGAAGCGAATCCAAGTCACTTCTCAGGCAGGAGTTGATATGTCTCCAAATGGCCTTTTGCATTCGACAGTGGACACTCGTTCACTGCTTCGAGAGGAGGATAGCTGGCAGCCTCGTACCCCAGTGAGATGGGGACATGCCTGTCCTAGCATGAGAAGTCAGCTCCTGCAGACTAGGTGGATGAGATCTACAGTGAGATCCAACAGCCTGGAAGGCAGTACTGCAACACTTTGTGGAGAGTGAAAGGTGTGACACACCACAGAAGACATCATGGCCATCTACTGTAGCCAAAGAAGAGCACAATTTCTGATGCTTGTTTGTACCATTGCACCCGGATTTCTAAGGTCTAGACAGTGGAGTTACAGTCCAATTGCTTTTTCACTTTTTTAAAATTCGCCCAGACAGATTTCTTGATGTCATTGTACACAATGGACAACCATCAGTGACCTCTTTCTTACTCAATGTCATCAAGACCAAGGAGCTGATTATTGATCTCAGGAGGAAACTGGAGGTCCATGAGCCAGTCATCATTGGGGGGGGGGGGGGAATCAGAGGTAGAGAGGGTCAGAAACTTTAAATTCCTTGGTGTTATCAATTCAGAGGACCTGTCCTGGCCCAGCTTGCAAGGGCAATTATGAAGGAAGCACACCAGTGCCTCCTCCTTAGGAGTTTGCACACTTCATTGTCTGCAAGAAAATGAATCTCAGGGTTATACAGGATGACATTTTTGTACTTTGATAAATTTTACATTGAACTTTAATTAAAACTACATTTTATGCCACAGATACTGTGCCAACCCTGTGGCTGCAGTGGTATAAGTTCAAAGTTCAGAGTAAATTTATTACCAAAGTATTAGGCTTTGAAGAGTCACAAACGGTTAAAAGAAATTCTGTCTTGTTCTGCTGCTAAATGGCCAGTTTGTAACTTGCAATGAGTCACATGGAGAATGGATCTTATCAACCTCAAGGGATGGAATCTCTTTAAATTCAATGTTCTTTGAGTTTTTAATACTCTAAATACAAAGATAATAGCAGGTGATCCAATACAATTTCAATAGTTATAGCTACCAGGTTTACTTCAATATTTTGGATGTAGACAAATTCTTTTGAATTACCTAACTACAATTGAACACATTTTAATTGGCAAGACAAACTCTGAATATTCAAGCATCTTTTTTGCAAGAAAGAAGTCCATTGGAATGGTCTAAAAGCTTTCAAGTATAGAACCCCAGATTTCCTCCTCACGTCAATATTGAGAGGGCTGGCTCTCTGCGTATTGATTGAGAAATATAACCACACTCGTATGTTAAGTGGCAAAAGTGCCAGTCTGGAACCTTGATCTCTGTCACAATGCTGCAAATATCTCAACTCAAGACATCTGGTTTGATGTAGTGCAATTAACATTGCTCTGTTGTCTTTACCTTTGGACAGTGTATATGGGAATACCTTGTGATTATGTCAGTTTCCAAAACAATCTCTAAGTAGCCTCTTGCTGTGAGCCAGTAACCTGATGTCTTCACACATTCTGCTGTTTGTTTATGCAACTGTGCATGCAAATTCCAAACCAATTACTATTGGTAGTTTAAATTTGAAAACTGTTAGAAAGCTGGTTGGATTAATAACTACTACACTGTAGTCTCTGATGATAGATGCTTCTTCCTATCAACCTTTTCCAGGATATGCACACTAGTAGCAACCACTCCAGCTAGGGTCAAGACAGTGTATTTCAGTGAGGTATTCTCTTATTAATTATGTAAATAACATGAATCTCTCCAGAGATTCAAAGACCATGCTTACAGTTTCCCCATGCCAGGAATTAATGTTGGGAGTTTTTTCTGGTTCCCATTTCGAAGCATATCCTTGGAGACTAAATTTCCAGAGTTTTTCAAATGCGATCCAGTCAAGGCCCTGGAGAGTTGTTGCAAATCTTAATTTCTTTTGCCATAAACACAGATGTACAATTTGCATTCCAACTTATTCCCTCTATCAACACGTTGGCTGCATTTTCTGAAACGGCATTTAAATCACTTTGAATACCAACAATGACCATCAAAAATAATTGTCTAAAAATTCAGTTGTACAGTACAACTTTTCAATTATCAGCAGCTTTTATTTCTCCCAGACACAAGCATGATACTGAGGTTATTTTGTGTCATTCTGGAGATTGGTGGGTCTGTTACCACCGCCAATCAGTCTTGCATCTTGATGTGACCTCTGTGCCAGAGGCATAAAGGATGATGTCATTTCCTGTGGAGCATTAGAGGTGAACTTCAACCAGAGTCCTGAAAATCTGATGTCTCTGTGGGCTTTTCACCTGGATCACCATCTTTAGTACCATAATCTGTAAACTTTTTTTAGTTTAGATTAGATTCAACTTTATTGTCATTGTGCCGAGTACAGATACAAAGCCAATGAAATGCAATTAGCATCTAACCAGAAGTGCAAAAGAATAGTGTTATTTACAAAATAACTGCAAATAAAAAGTAACTGCTACAGCACACAAATATAAAAGTACTAACACAGTACTACATGGGTGCAATACCGTTTAGTGCTGTGATGTGAGGTTCAGCAGGGTCACAGCCTCAGGGAAGAAGCTCTTCCTGAGCCTGCTGATGCGGGAGCAGAGGTTCCTGTAGCTCCTACCGGACGGGAGGAGAGTAAAATATTAAATTGAATGCACTGCAAGTAGTGCTTTCCCCCAATTATGAGTTTATCATATTCATAACAGGAATTAAAATTGGTGAGTTGGGTTCTAGAAATACAAGTGCAATCTTGGCTTGTTTTCTGCTTTTCAGTAGACAATAATGAAAGGAAAAAGATCCAAGCCAGCTCTATAAATTCTAACAAAATTTCTTAACTGTCAGCTTAATTATATTCTAAAAATTTAGACATCAGCTAATTTGAGCTGTGAATATTAACCATCTGTTTTTGCCCGTTATCACCATTTTTAGAATTGGCATTATTTCCCTTCAGAGTATGCATTCAGCAATGTTTAGCAACCAAAAAGGTCCCATGATATATACGTATACTTAACTGTTTGCATCAAGCTGGCGTTGAGCCAGTGAGCTATCATCATATCAACAAGGAATTAGTTCATTATTGAGCCATACTGGTGGGTGAATCATGTCACTAAAAGTCACTCCAGTCTGTTTGCTGAAGTGAGAATTGATCTTGGCATAACCAACAGTTCATGTAAAATTAGAATCTATTTGAGTTGAGCTAAGAAATAGCAAGGGCAGAAAATATTAGGGGGACTTATTTGCAGGGCACTAAATAGTAGTTGTAAAATTGGCCATAACACAAGTCAGAAAGTTGAAGTACGTGCAGCAGGAATAATGCAGAATGGAAGACTTTAACCTACACAGAGATGGATGAAGCAACATTGCTGTAATAAGGAGGAAGGTAAATCCAGGGAATGTGTATGAGATGTGCTCCTAGATCAATGTGTTGAGAAGCCATCTCATGAAGAGGCTGTCGTAGATTTTATGTAATGAGTTGATTAATATTGTAATCATACTGCTTTGGGGTAAGAGTGATCATAATATGTTAGAATTTACATTGAGCTTGCAAATGTTGTGGTTCAAATCATATCTGGTGTGTTTTTTTTAAAAGAAAAGGAAACTAAGAATTGACTAAGGATGATTTGCTGAAAACACTGTAAGGTATGTTAATATGCAAGCAATTGTTTAAAGAAGAAACAGCATGACTTGCAAAAAAAAAGTATTCCTTGAAGGTACAAGAACCTAAAGAAAGGTGTCCTATCCGTGGCTGTCAGGATAGTAACCGATACCATCACCATTTATCGATAGTATTAAAGGAAGATGCTTGATAAAGTTGTAAGATAGAACAGCTTGAGGATCAGAGCATTTCAAGGAGGATGAAGAAATTGATGAACAAAGACAAATATCAGAACGCACTGGTGAGAAGTATAAAACTGGGGTGTAAGAAATGTTACAGATTTGTAGGTTTTCGCAAGTAAAGCGAGGTGAGGCATTTAATGCTTAATGAAATTTGTAACCCATTTTACTGAACTCCCAGAACCTACACACAAAAGCACACTAAAAATCTTGACGTAATAACATCATCATATCAGGCAAGCCCCTCAAAGTGAACCCCCAACCCAATGTCGCCGGTTGTAAATTATGTGCATTTCTCCAATTTGCATTGCCCTACAGGTTCATAAGAAGGAAAGCTGGTGAGGGTAAATTTGGGTTTATTGGAGATTAACAGATCAATTTATAATGAGAAATAAGCAAATAGAAAAGGAATTAAACAAGCACATTGCACCATCTTCACAGAAGCAGATGTGCAAACTCTGCTGGATATATTAGGGACTTGGGGGTTCTGGTCAGAATGGGGAAACTAGCTATTAATCAAAATATAGTACAGGCTGAGAACCCCTTATCAGAAATGCTGGGGGCAAAAGTGTTTGGGATTTTGGAATATATAATGAGATAACTTGGGATTGTTATCGAATTTATGTGCTACCAATAAGTCTTTGTCTTGCACTTGTTCACCACACATATGTACTTACAGTTGAAAATTATGACATAGCATTAAAATGACAATATAATGTGTGCAGGCCAACAAAAGCAGCACAGTAGCAACTGGAGAATATCTGACTCAGCTGTTGAAAACAATAAACAACGACAGGCTTTTGGTCTCCACCAACGATCCCGTGTTTTGATTAAAAGGTTATAGTACAGTGTATTTGTATTTTATTTTTAGGTCTTATGTAAGGTATAAAAACAATCAGTATTGGTGCCACATTTTTGTGGTCAGCAGATGCTTTAAAATGTTGTGCCTTTTCTTAAGTTTCTGCAACCAGCCTGCTGAATATTCACAATTACCTTCAATTTTCAGTTCTTCGGTGATAGATCTTTGCTTGTTTCATGATCAGCATACCATTAAGTGGCATTTGTTCACTCCACCGACAATACATGATCGAGATCTTAGTTTTTCACTTCTCAGAACTGTCTGGAGTGCAGAGAGCGGCACATCACCTGGGAACCTTCTCAGCGTCTTGTGGAATTTTCTATCTCCACAATGCCTGGGAACCTTCCCTGTGCCTTGTGGAATTTTCCATTTGTAATGGCACATTAGCGCTTAAAAATAAAAACGGATTTCAGTGATTTTCAGGTTTTGGAATTTCAGATAAGAGGTAGTCAACGTGCTAGAAAACTTGGTGAGATTGAAAACTGATGACCACAAGAGTCTTGAAGGAGATCTTGGAGAAAATAGATGCTGTGGTTGTTATCTACTAGGGCTCTATTGATTCTCTGGATTGGAGGCAACAAATGTACCCCTGCATTTTGAGAAAAAAGGGAGAGAGAAAATGGGGTCTAACATCAGTGCAGGAAAGTGTTTGATTCTATCTTGACAGATCTAATAACAATGCCTTGGACAGAATAATAACATAGTCAACATGGATTTATGAAAGCAATGATTTTCTCATTATGTTCATGAGGATGTGACTAATAGAATAGGTAAAAGTAAACTAGTGCATGTTTACAGTAAGACTTCATTAATTTGTGTGCTTGGCCCACCTCTCTACTGTCTCTACATCCATGATTGTGTGATGAGGCACAGCTCAAGCACTATCTATAAATTTGCCAATGACACAACTGTTGGCAAAATTTCAGGTGGTGAGGATGGTGAGATCGATCCGATGGTTGAATGGTGTTGCAGCAACAACTTTGCACTCACCGTCCATAAGACCAAAGAATCGATTGTGGACTTCAGGATGGAGAAGTTAAGGGAACACACATCAGTCCTCATGGAGGGGTCAGCTGTGGAAAGGGTGAGCAGTTTCAAGTTCCTGGGTGTCAACTTCTCTAAAGATTTATCCTGGGCCCAACACCATGGTGCAGTTGCAAAGAAAGCACAACAGCGACTATATTTCAATGAGTTTGAGGAGACTTAGTATGACACCAAAGACGGTTACAAATTTTAACAGATGTAGTGTGGAGAGCATTCTGACTGGTTGCTTCATTGTCTGGTATGGAGGAGGTCACTGCACAGGACTGGAAAAAGCTGTGAAAGTTGTAAACTCATCCAGCTCCATGATGGACACTAGCCTCCCCATCACTGAGGATATCTTCAAAAGACAATGCCTCAAAAAGGCAGCATCCATCATTAAGGACCCCCATCACCCAGTGCATTCCCACTTCTCATTTCTACCATCAAGGAGGAGGTATGGGAGCCTGAAAACACAATGTTTTAGGAACAACTTCTTCCCCACTGGCAACAGATTTCTGAATGGATATTGAACCTCACTTATGTATGCCCTCTTTTTGCACTGCTTATTTAATTTATTTTTAAAAAATATTTCTTATTGTTTATTATTATGTATCACAAGGACAATGTGATACATTGGCAACGTACTCAGGACTTTGGCAGATTTTCTGAACTGTTGGATGTTTTTCAACTAAAACTCCAATGTAGTTTAACTTTATTTGAACATCTTGCCCAAAAACAGTAAATATTGAGGTGAACCCAGTAAGTTTAAAGTGAGTGTGAGCAATGGCCCTCGTGAATTTAAAGAGAGCATGGGAAATAAGTCCAGTGAGTTTCTGGGTGACACTACAATTATTTACTTAGTGAACAGTAAAGAATGCTATTTAAGATCATATTTGGATCTGTGAGCAACTGAGCCAGCAGACCAAGAAATAGTAGATGGAAGTTAACTTGGACAGATTTTGGTAAGAACAACCACAAGGACTTGCACAGTAGTTGATGGGACCCAAGATGTGTTGCAGAACAGAGAGACTGAGGGTTCCTTGAAATTGGGACACAGACAAAGGGTGGTGAAAAAGGCATTTGATATGCCCGCCTCATCAGTCAGAATATTGAGTACAGGAGTTGGGTTGTCGTGTTACTGGTGTGCAAGACATTGCTAAGGCCACAGTTGCAATACTGCATGAGGTCTGGCTACTTCACTGTAGGAAAGATGTCATTAAACTGGAGAGGGTACAAAAAAAAAGATTGCAAGGACGTTACCAGGATTGGAAAGTGTTGATTGTATAGGGAGGCTGGTTAGGCTTGCTTTTTTTCTTAAGTGTAAGCATAGAACACAGAAAACATAGAAATCTACAGCACATTACAGGCCCTTCGGCCCACAATGTTGTGCTGAACATGTAACCTTCACTAGAGGCTGCTTAGAATTTCCCTCTGCATAACTCTTTATTTTTCTAGGCTCCATGTACCTATCTAAGAGTCTCTTAAAAGACCCTGTTGTATCCGCCTCCACCACCTTCGCTGGCAGTGCATTCCATGCACCCACCACTCTCTGAGTAAAGAACTTGCCTTTGACATTCCCCTTGTAGCTACCTCCAAGCACCTTAAAATTATGCCCCCTCATGTTAGCCATTTGGGCCCTGGGTAAAAGCCTCTGGCTATCCACACGATCAATGCCTCTCATCATTTTATACACCTCTATCAGGTCACCTCTCATCCTCCATCACTCCGAGGAGAAAAGGCCAAGTTCACTCAAACTATTCTCACCAGGCATGTTGCATTTTGCTAAGACAAACCACAAAATGACTTGCACAGTGATATTACAGAGGTTCATAGAATCATGTTTGGCGTAGATATAGCCATATTCTTTCCATGGTAGAGGAGTCCAAAACAAGAGGGCTTAGCTTTAAAGTAAAAGGGGAAAAGTTTAAAAGGGAATTGAGGTGCACATTTTATTTCAAATAGAGTGGTGAGTAAATGGAATGAGTTGCAGAGGCCAGTTACATGGATAAGAAAGTTCCAGAGGAATATGGGCTAAACAAAGAGAAATGGGACTAGCTCAGATAGGCAACTTGGTTAGCATGGAAGAGTTGGGCCAAAGAGCCTATTTCCAGGCTGCATAGCTCTGTGACTGTATGATGCATCAGTGTTGCGATTTTAAAAGAAACACATTCTGAAACTGTAGTTGTATTAGGTCACACAGTCGATCTGGTAGAAGATTCTTCCCAAAACAAAAAAAAATGCATTGATCTTCTAATTTGTTGTGTAAGATCAGTCATGATTCTGATGAATGACAGAGCATGCTCAAAGGAGACGGCTTTTTCCTGTTCGCAATTCTTATATTCTTATTGCCTCTTTTTTTTGTAGAAATGGGGCATTTTCCCCCAAAACTTGGCTATTACATAGAGTATTTCTCATAAATTCCATGGGTTCTTGCTTTCTATAGGTCTAGCATAACTCATGGCTTTTAATTAAATTACAAGATCTTATAAATCTATAGATAGCATGAAGTGGAATTAATATGATACACTGCTATCAGGTAGCTCCAGGCATCATCAGAATAACTTATTCTGAGCGTGTAACTGTGCCATGGAATAGTCTATTATGTGCCTGGTTGCTTTTGGGTTTGCAATTTTAGCTTTATTTCTGGAAGAAAGTTCAGGCCTTGTCCAGATATAATCCAAATGAAAAATAATTCAAATTTTATATCCAGGTCTCTTTCATACAAGACAAGCAACTCCTGGCCTAACAAAGAATACTCCACAGTGTAACTCTCACTAGAATTAATTCATCTTGACATTTCTTTTCCCGTTTCAGTATTAAAATCAATAGATTTGTGACAGGGAAGATGGAATAATTGGAGAAGAAAATAGCAGAATTTCAAACAAAAGCAAAAAATGTGAACTGCCCTAAATGTAAAGGAAATAACTCCCTTTATTATATTAAATTATTTTCATTCTGTGTAGACTGAAAAACGTTCACTAAATACATTAATATTGTAATAAAATCCAGTTGTGTTCTAAAACAGAACATTATCTTTCTCACAGACATTGCATAACATTTATTTAAAAAATATGCATTTTTTAATAATTGACTGGATTTTAAAGTACTATTGTAACTAAACAAATTCTGTTACTTCAGCAAGCAAGACATTTTTCTCTGGCTTCAAGCTGGGTACAGATATCAATTATAACTAACGTTTCAATGACAAACTCTGCCATCTTCAGCGATGATGCATGAGCAAGTCTAGTCCAGTGGTATTTATACTCCTGTAGACCGTCCCTCCTGATTGGTTAGTCCTCATCCAATCAGGCTTCCGCTTTCCCACTTTGATTACAATCGAATTCCAGTTCTTATTTGGAGCAGGACCTTCATCTTTATTAAAATTCTTTCCCTCTAGTTTTACTTCAATGGTTTCCTTTACCAGGCGGTTCCAAAAGCCATAGGTGCAGCAGCACAGTAGTTTTGCGCTGTCAAGGTCGAACCTGTGGCCATTGCCAATGCAGTGTTCTGCTACCACTGATTACTCAAGTCACAGCTTGTGTGGGTCAAAGATGACCTGGGACTTGTGTCGGCTGGCGTTTACAAGATTCCCTGTGAATGCAGAGCAGCATGTTTCGATCAGACAGGACTCACAGTGGAAACCCGTATCAAGGAGCACAGGAGGTGTATCTGTTTGGGTTACTCGGAGAAATTGGCGGTAGCAGAACATGTTGCTACTGCATTGTCAAGCAGTAGATATTTTTGAATAATAGCCAGTTCATGAATTGTAAAGACCTTGTAAGCATTGTCAATGCTTTAATTTTGATTTATTAACAGAATTTTTTTTAACATTAATCCCCAAGAGAATTTTGACACCAATAGTTTACAATAATGAAGCAAAGAATATGTATTCATGAATTTAAAACTTTAGCACTGAAGTTCATTTGTAATGAACTTAGTTAATAACTATCATGTAGACTTTACTTCAACTTTGTTCTTTTTTGTTTAGTCTTGTAGGACTATAGCAGGGGCTCCCAACCTGGGGTCAATGGACTCCTGGGCAATGGTACGGCTCATTGGCATAAAGGTTGGGAACCCCTGGACTATAGGATCAGGAATAGGCCATTCAGCCCTTCAGACTTGCTTCAGATTCTGGTTGATTTGTATGCTACTACTGAACTTTGATTTGCATCCCTTTGCACCCTTGCTATTTATAGCACTAGAATGGAGTTATGTCATGGAATCTATTTGGCAGAAATTAAAGAGCTAATATTACTCTATTGCTTATAGTGCAAGATCATGAGAAGGGTAGAAAAGAATAGATTTTTGTGACAGATTTGCAGTTAAATACAGGATTAGTGGTAATGAGGAACCTATTATGCTAATGATTGGCATATTATAATTGAAAATTGTAAAGTGATGTAAAATATCCAGATTTCATCAATGTCTATAAAGCACAAAGGTCAGGGTTTTGTCTGCTGAGAATGAAATAATACAATTGGAGCAGGTTCCGTAGGAGTGAATTTAAGAATCAATATTCATAATAACATGTTTAAAATAACTGGAAAAAGATGAGAAACAATCCATCCGTAACAGACAAAATTTAACAGTGAATTCTGTATATAATAAAGTAAATAAACTGGGAAAAGGGTTAATATGATTGAATCTAAAGGGAATGTGGCGGAGGTTGAATGAAAGTGGATGTTGATCGAGAAAACAAACTGAATGGGAAGCCTTTCACTATTCCCTTAAGGGGGAAGGAAAGGAGTTTAAAGTGAAATTCTTAGGATAAGAATTGATTTAAGGTAAAATTGGAGAGAAATTGGAAGCTTATAACAGGTGAAAAGTTTTAAAGACTGTTTAAAAATAAGAGAAGGAGAATGCAACCTGGCCCCTCTATCATAAGAACATTATTAAATTTTAATGTCTGTTCTAATTTCATTGTTGACAACCCCATAAACTGTGACTCGGTGACTAAAAATATTTCTGTCTCGAGTCTAAATGTATGCTTATCAAAGCACCCGTCAAGCTTGAAATTTACTGTCATAGGCATATAAATGCCATGAAAGCTATCTTCCTGCAGCAGTAGCACAGTTGGGTCTCAGCCCGAAACATTGACTGTTTATTCCCTCTATAGCTGCTGTCTGACTTGTTAGGTTTCTCCAACATTTTGTGTGTAGTTACAAACACCCTTGGCTGTCTGGAATAAATAATTTTAAAGATTCATAGTGGTTTGAGTGAATAAATGTATATACATCTCATTAATAAATTCTGATACTTTATCCTTCTAATCTCTCCAGCTGGTGGAAAAACAAATGCACTATTAACACACTTAATTCAGTAAGTCTTTCATTCCCAGAATTATTCTTGTGCACCTCCTCTGAACCCTCTCCAATGTCAGCACATACTTTCTTAAATGAGGGGCTCAAAACTGCTCTGAATACTCCAAGTGAGTGCCTTATAAAGCCTCCTTGCTTGTTAATTCTAGTCCTCTCAAAATGAATACTAACTTTGCATTTGCCTTCCTCACCACTGACTCAATCTGCAAATTAACTTTTAGGGAATCCTGCATGAGAACTTCGAAGTTCCTTTGCACATTGGATTTTTGAATTTTCTCCCCATTTAGAAAATAGTGTATGCTTTTATTTATTCTACCAAAGTGCATGACCATCCCCTTCCTTACACCATTTTTCACTTGCCACTTGTTGCCCCTTCTCCTAATCTGTTCAAATGCTCTACAACCTCTCTTGCTTACTCAAATCAACCTGTCCCTCCACCTATCTTCATAACATTCACAAACTTGGTCACAAAGCCATCAATTCTGTCACCCAAGTCATTGATATACAACATAAAAATAAGTGGTCCCAACACAGATGCCTCTGGAACACCACTAGTCACCAGCAGCCAATCAGAAAAGGCTCCCTTTATTCCCACTCTTTGCCTCCTGCCAATTAGCCAATGTTCTATCCTTGCTAGTAATTTTCCAGCAATACCATGTGTTATTAACTTGTTAGGCAGCCTCATGTGTGGCATCACGTCTAAGGCCTTCTGAAAATCCAAGTACACAACATCTACCTATTCTCCTCTATTTATCCTACTTGTTATTTCTTCAAAGAATTCTGACAGATTTGTCAGGCAACAAATTCCAGCAGATTTGTCTTCCCTTAAGGAAACCATGCTGACTTTGGTCTACTTTATCATTTGCCTGAAACCACATCCTTGACAATTGACTCCAATATCTTCCTGGCTACTGAGGTCAGGCTAATTGGCATGTACTTTCCTTTCTTCTGAACCCAACCCTTCTTGAAGAGTGGAGTGACATTTGCAATTTTCCAGTCCTCCAGAATCAATTGAAAGTCCAGTGATTCTTGAAAGATCATTACTAATAACTCCACAATTTCTTCAGATACCTCTTTCAGAATACTGGGGTGTACATCATCTGGTCCAGGTGACTTGTCTACCCAAACACCACCTCCCTTGTAATAGCAACTGCACTCCTTTCTGCCCTTGGACACTCTCGAACTTCCAGCATACTGCAGTGTCTTCCACAGTGAAGCTTGATGCAAAATTCTTGTTCATTTCATCCACCATTTTCTTGTCTCCCATTGCTACCTCTCCAGCATCATTTTCCAGCAGTCCAATTTCTACTCTTGCCTCTATTTTACTCTTTATATATCTGATAAAACTTTAGTTCTCCTCTTTGATATTGTTGGCCAGTTTACCTTATAATTTCATCTTCCCCCTCCCCCTGCCTTTTTAGTTGCCTTTTATTGCTTTTTAATTTTCCCAATCCTCTAACTTCCCACTAATTCCTGCTCTATTATACACCCTCTCCTTTGCTTTTATGTTGGCTTTGTCAACTATGTTTGCATATTACTGCCTTTAGAATACTTCTACTTTGGGATGTAGCTATCCTGCACCTTCCAAATTGCTATCAGAAACTCCAGGCGTTGCAGTTCTACCATCATCCCTGCTAGTGTTCCCTTCCAATCAACTTTGGCCAACTCTTCTCATGCCTCTGTAATTCCCTGTACACCACTGTAATACTGATACATCAGATTTTAGCTTCTCCCTCTGAAAATGCAGGTTAATTTGTATCATATTATGATCACTGCTTCCTTGGGGTTCCTTTACCTTAAATTCCCTAATCAAATTCAGTTTGTTACATAATACTCAATCCAGAATTGCCATTTTCCTGGTGGGTTCAACCACAAGGTCTTTAAAGAACCATTTTGTAAGCATTCTACAAATTCCCTCTCTTAGGATCCAGCACTGTCCTGATTTTCCCAATCTACCTGCATATTGAAGTTCTCCATGACTATCCTAACATTGTCCTTTTGACATGCCTTTTCTTTCTATCTCTCATTGTAATTTGTAGCTCACACCCTGGCTACTATTTGGAGGCCTGTACGTAACTTCCATCTGGGCTCTGTGCAGGGCTTTCCCTGTGCAGTGGTTGATGGAGACCACCCTCTGCTTCTCGTACTTCTTCTTTCATAGATTCTTTATTGATCGCAGAGGAAATTAGTGTCACAGTAGCATTACCAATAACCATACAGTAGCAAGAGGACATGAGTTGAGAGTTAGGAGGCAAAAGTTTAAGGGTTACATGAGGGAGAATTTCTTTACTCAGAGAGTGGTAGCTGTGTGGAACGAGCTTCCAGTAGAAGTGGTAGAGGCAGGTTCGGTATTGTCATTTAAAGTAAAATTGGATAGGTATATGGACAGGAAAGGAATGGAGGGCTATGGGCTGAGTGTGGGTCAGTGGGACTAGGTAAGAGTAAGCGTTCGGCACGGACTAGAAGGGCGGAAATGGTTATATGATTATGTGGTTATTCCAGCACATTGATATAAAAATATTAGAAGAGAAGTGGAAAGAATAATAAAAAATAAGTTACCTCAAACAGTCTAACAGGAAGGGGTCATCACTTCCCTGGCTAAAGATTGGCTCATTATAGAGCCTAATGGCCAAGGACAAGAATGACCTCAAATAGCGCTCTTTGGATCAGCGCAGTTGTCTTTAACCATTACTGAAAGTGCTCCTCTGTTCAAGGTGGCATGCAGAGGGTGAGAAAAATTTTCCAGAATTGCCAGGATTTTCCATAGAGTCCTTTGTTCTACCACAGGCTCCAGTGTATCCAGTTTGACTCCTATTCCAGAGCCAGCCTTTCTTAATCAGTTTATTGAGCCTGTTGGCATCACTCGTGTTGATGCCTTTGCCTCTGCACACCAAAGCAGCATAGAGATTGTACTGGTGACAATAGACTGGTACAACGTGTGAAAGAGAGGCCTGCGTACTCCAAAGAACCTCAGACTCCCCAGGAAGTAGAGGCAACTCTGCCCCTTCTTGTACACAGCCTCTGTGTTGGTGCCCCACTCAAGTCTGTTGTCCAGATGCAACCCCAGGTCCTCACCACATCGACGTCCTCACCATCAGTGGTAACAGGGAGCAGTGCAGGCTTAATCTTCCTAAATCCATCACCATCTCCTTTGTCTGACTGAGGTTGAGCTGAAGATGATTCAGCTTGTACAATTTGACAAAGTCTCCACCAGGACTTCATCCTCCATCCTCTCTTTATACACCCAACTGTTGCTGGGTCATCAGCGAATTTCTGCAGATGACATGACTCAGTGTTTTCTCTAAAGGCTGAGGTTTGCAGTGTAAACAGGACGGGAGCCAATACAGTTCCCTGTGGGGCCCCAGTGCTGCTTATAGCCATGTCTGACACACAGCTCTGTGGTCTGCCAGTCAGGTAGTCAGTTGCCCAGGATACAATGGAAGTGCCAACCTGCATTGAACGGAGCCCCAGGAATGAGGTCTGCATGATATGGAAGGCATCTGAGAAATCAAAAATACATGATCCTCATGGTGTTGCCCTGCTTATCCAATTGGGAGTAGGCTCTGTTCAGCAGAAAGATGACAGCATCATCGACTCTATAGGCACACCACAGGTGTTCGAGAGCTGATCTGATCAGGGCTTGAAGCTGAGCACACCAGGACCACACTCTCTAGGGCCTTCATGATGTGTGAAGTCAGGGTCACTGGACTGTACTCATTAAAGTCTTTTGATTGGCCCTTTGTGGGTACTGGGACCACACATGATGTTTTCCACACACTCGGGACCCTTTCCAGGCTGAGAATCTGATTGAGAATATGCTGGAGAACTCGACACAGACACTCAGGACCTCGGGGTTCACATCATCTGGTCCCAATGTTTTGCTGTGTCTGAGTTTCCCCACATCCCTTCTCACCTGCTCAGTAGTGAGGGTGATGACTGGGGAGTTGGTGGAAGGTGGAGGCTGAGGGAGGTGAAGATCAGGACGATGGCAGTTGGTATGTGGAGGTGTGGATGGTAGGTGTAGGGTAAGGAGGGGATGTAGACAGGGGTAGCCTGTGTTGTTTATCCCCGTGTTTAACCGGAGGAGCAGGGGAGGCGTTGGTGTTGAGGGAGAATTGATGCTTCAGCACCTGGACTAGTGTGCTGAGGGGGTGTGAACGGGAGGGCAGTTGTCAAACCTATTCTTCAATTGGTTTAACTCATTTACCCATTCACAGCTGCATTTCAAGGCTCTGCAGCTAGACTGATTGAAGCCAGTGATGTTCTTCATGCCTCTCCACACTCTGCCCAAGCCAGTTCTCCAGCTGTCTCCTATATTCCTCTTCAGCCCCCTTGATCTTCTCCTTTAGTTCCCTCTGCACGTTTCAATTCCTCCCTGTCTCCCCATCTAAAGGCTCTGTTTTTGTGATTGAGAAGAGCCTTTAGGTCACTGGTGACCCATGGTTTGTTGTTAAGGAAACTTCAAAGACTCCTGGATGGTATTACAGTGTCCGCATAGCGGTTGATGTAGCCAGTGATGCAGTCAGTAAGTCTGTTGATGTCCTCCCCGTCTGGCTTACAAAGCACATTCCAGTCAATAATCTCAAGGCCTTGATGGCCTCGAGAGACCATTTCTTTACTATCTTGGTGGTAGCCAGTTGTTGCAGTACTTTGGGCTTGTAGAAGGGCATGAGGTGAACCGGGTTATGATCTGATCTTCCAAGCTGGGGGGAGAGCTGTGGAGCTGTATGCATCTTTAATATTTGCATACAATAGATCCAGTGTTTTATTTTCTCTGGTATGACACTTGGGTAGGGTGGTTGAGAGAGAAATCTGTTAAAGATGGAACAGAGAGAGTTTCCCACATCCACAAATGCTACTTTTAACCATTTCAACCAGCTACAACAAGATACCACTACTAGCCACGTCCTCTTCCCACCCCTCCCCTTCTGCAGGGACCACTCCTGGTCTTCTCATCTTACCCCATCTATCCCTTTTTCTTCTGGTCCCATATATAAAACTGATAACCCTGGCATTTCGTCATGCCCTTGCACGGGGTGTAACACTTCTTACACTGTCCTAGGACCAAAACAGCCTTCAGGTGAAGCAAAATTTCACCTCCTCTGAATCTGTCTACTGCATTTGGTCTCCTCTCCATGAGCAAGATCCAGTGCAGACTGGACTACAATTTCACAGAGAACTTGGGCTCAGTCCTGAGCTCCCATCGAATGCCATTTCAATTCCCCTTCCCATTCCTATACCGACCTGTCAACCCTTCGCTTTCTCCACTGCCAGGATGAGGCCCACCTCATCACACCACGTATTCCACCTGAGTAGTCCAGAATCTAAGGGCATGAATTTTGAGCTCTCCAGTTTTAGGTAAAGTCGTCCTCCCACCCCACCCACTCCATCTGTCATTCCTCTTCCCACTCCTAGTTCCATTCACCCACTACACACAGAGTTCACCCCACCCACTCCATCTGTCATTCCTCTTCCCACTCCTAGTTCCATTCACCCACTACACACAGAGTTCACCCCACCCACTCCATCTGTCATTCCTCTTCCCACTCCTAGTTCCATTCACCCACTACACACAGAGTTCACCCCACCCACTCCATCTGTCATTCCTCTTCCCACTCCTAGTTCCATTCACCCACTACACACAGAGTTCACCCCACCCACCCTCCCTCCCCTGTCTGGTTCTAGTGCCAGATGCCATTAACCTCTTCCCTTTTTCACCTCCTTTACTCGTCAGAATACGGCATTTGTGTTCCTTCTTATTGCCTTCCTGCAGTTGTCACACCGCCCAAGGGCAGCATAGTGTAGTGGTTAGTGTAGTGTAGTGGCTAGCACAGTGCTTTACAGGCAACTTGAGTTCAATTCCTGCCCGGCCCGTAAGGAGGTTCTCCCTATGACTGCGTAGGTTTCCTCTGGGTGATCTGGTTTCCTCTCACAGTCCAAAGATGTACTGGTTGGTTGGTTAAAGATCGTTGTAAATTGTCCTGTGATTAGGCTCAATTTAAATTGGGGCGGTGTGGCTTGACGGGCCAGAAAGACCTATTCCACACGGTATCTCAATCAATTGATATTCCTCCCCCTATCTCTTTATTTGTCTCATTTATCTTTCACTTGCTGCCACATCCCAACTCTAGCTTTACTCCCCTACCTCGCACCACCTATCTGTTGTCTTAAAACTCCCCTCAGTTCACCAATCACCTCAGACTTGTTTCTCACCACTTCTCTTTTCTTTATACCAGCCATCTCAGCTCTCCACCCTGATTCGTGCTGCATGGTTTCAAGCTGAAATGTTGACAATTCCTCTCCTCCCGCGGATGCTGCTGAACCCGCCAAGTGTCTCCAGCAGATCATTTGCTCTGAATTCCAGCATCTGCAGTCACTTATGTGTCTCTTCTCTGGAGTGATGATGTGTTTAAAATTGCAGCTCTATTCATTTTGTTAAAAGCAAATTTAATCTTAATCGCTGAAAGGGTTCAGTTCATGTCACAAAGTCACCACAGCAGGAATCCATTGACTTTCCCAAAAAGGATCCGGGAATTTTTTTTTTTTTTTTGCCTTGTATTTCTATCATTTCTTTGTGGTTCCAATGACTTATTGAAATTAGCCTAGCTTCATTTTAACTCGGGCACATTACACCTGTTATAATTGATGTCTGATTGATCCACTCTTAGCAAACAAGTCCTGTCAGTAAACATCATGATACATTTCTATCAATGCTGGAACTTGTAGAGTCTTGGAGTAATCTGGCATTGCAGCAAAGATTAATTTCAGCAGCAGTGAGGCAGCCAATAAGACATGCAGCAATTTTATTGATGCGTCTAGAAGTTGTGCTTTGCTAAACACAATGAGAAAACGCTGAACTTGTCACTTTGAAATTACTAACTGTCAGGATCTGTGTAGATTCAATTAATTCCAGAAGCAAGGTCCGAAACTTGTTTAAGGACTGATCTTCCCTTTTGAAATTGCAATTTGCCTACTTGCCAGCACAGATGTATTGTGCTTTAATACAGACAAGGGAGATGAAAGCACATCTTGTGCTAAGCTAGGCTGCTTGTAAAGGTGATTTGTCAATCAAGTAGCAGGTGCGAGGACAAGAGCTTCACCTTTCACAACTCTTACTGGTGTTTGATTTCTTGGCCATTCTGTTGGAGCTGTCACATCTTTGAAAGTGAAGCAGTGACTCGCAGGCAAGATTTCTACTTGTTCCAGTGATAAGTGGCTCTGCCAGTGGGAGGAGTTGTCATGACTTGGATTTTCCTGCCACCACTGGTCCTTTTACACGGTCCCTCAGGAACGAGAACAATATCCTTCCACTCCAAGGAACCTGGGCAAAGATTCTTTTAACGTGCATAACAGCTTCAAGGTGGCACTGATGCAGCAGTTGGTTTGATCCAGATCTTGGGTGCTGTCATTGTGGAGTCTGCATGTCATCAGCATGCCTGCACGGGTATCTGCTGGGTGCTTCATCTTCCTATCTCATCGCAAAGGTGTGCTTATTGGTTGTTGTAAATCAATGTTAGTAAGTGACACAAAAACCTAAGATGAGTGTATGGACATTCGAGTCCAGTACTACAGGAGGTAAAAGGAATGACACTAATGGGATGCATTTGTCGGGATCTGGCCATAATAAGCAGCAAGTCACACAGTCTTGATACCGAGGTCCTGGTCAGGTGGCAAGGAAGTCGAAGATGACTGAAGTTTGGGCTCCGCTGCAAAGGTTTAACACCAAGCTACGTGGACACACAGACACAACACTTTTCAAACAAACAGAGAGATCAGTGAAGATTGGTCAAACACAGTTGACTGGAGGGGAGTAAAGGGAAATTAAAATGGGGAGGGGGGAAGAAAAAGAAGATGCTGCAGATGTCGGAAGTAACATGAGGAGTTTGCTCATTCTCTCCATGACCATGTGTTTCCCCTGAATTCTCTTTATTACCACATCCTAAACGCTGCTAGTTGATTAACTGGTGACTGTAAATTATTCTTCTGTGTAGATTGTTTGCAAAAAGAAAGGGGAGTTGATTGGCATGTGAATGAGAGTTCCAGGGGTACAGAGAACTAAAGAAAGGAGGATGAAACAATTCGAACTGGTTGCCTGGGAACTCGATGGGCAGGGCTTCCTTTTGCTTCATTACAAACATGAGGTCAGACGGCAGTTGTGGAGAAGAACTGAGTTAATGTTATGGGTTGAACTGGCCAAAATCTGACACAAACTGGAAAGGCTGGTGATCGCAAATTATTAAATTAAGTGGTGATTTCGGAGGATTGTAACGCAGCTAGATGGAAGATGAGATGCTGTCCTTTAGCTATGTTAAACTTTATTGGAGCAGTGTAAGTTGGTAAAGACGGATGTTAAAATGGAAATAGAATGGAGAGTTAAAATGACAAGAAATTGAAAGCTCAGGATCACCCATGTGAACAAAACAGAGGCATCGAGTAAAGCAATATGTGCTTCGTTTCTCCAACATAGCAGAACACTTAATGGAGGATGTTTAATTACAAGTAGAGATTTCATAACAAAGAAATGCAGGGGTCCGAGGGAGTTGGGAGGGGAAAAGGTACAAGTGCAACATCTTCAGTGGCTATATGGGACGGCTGTGAGAACGGTACAGAAGGAATAGTGAACAATGACCACAGAGAGCATTAGTTCCTTTGAAAGGGGACTTTCAAAGACATTGTGACCACCAGAACTAGAATCAAGTTTTATCCCATTGGGCTGCCTTCAGAATTGGATCCATTGCCCCACACTGCATTGTTGCCTTGTAACTTCCACCCAAGTGTCAGCAGGCAGCCTCCTTTTCATTGTGGGTGAAGGAAATGTCCTTGCTGGTCCAGGAGTACTTGCCCTGGAAGCACTGGCTTTTACTTGTGAATTCCACCAGGGTTTGAATTTCTTCATCTCCCTCAAACCTTTCATCAAAGTAAATGTATTATCAAAGTACATATTTATCAACATATACTTCCATTTCCTTGTGGACATTCACAGTAAATACAAAAAAAAACACAATGGAATCATTGAAAACTGTACACAACAAAGATGGATGAAGAACCGATGTGCAGAAGACAAACTGCAAATATAAAACAAGAAAAAAATTAATAAATGAGCAATAAATACTGTGATCATGAGTTGGAGTCCTTGAAAGCAAGGCCATAGGATGTGGAATCAGTTCAGTTTTGGGTGAGGGAAGTTATCCCCTATGGTTCAAGAGGCTGATGGTTGAGGGGAAATAATTGTTCCTGAATCTGCTGGTGTGGGACCTAAGGCTCTTGTACTTCCTCCCTGATGGCAGCAATGAAAAGAGAGCATAGCCTGTTTGGTGGGGGGGGGGGGGGTGGGGTGAGATTCAGGTTTCCTGATGATGGATGCTCCTTTCCTGCAACAGCACTCCTTGAAGATCTGCTCAACGATGGGAAGGGTTTTACCCCTGATGGACCGGGCAGTATACACTACTTTTGGTAGGCTTTCCTGTTCAAAGGCATTAGTGCTTTCATACCAGGCCGTGATGCAACAAGTCAGCATACTCAGTACCGCGCATCTATAGAAGTTTGTCAAAGCTTTAGATGTCTTGCCAAATCTTTGCAAACTTTTAACAAAGTAGAGGTGCTGCCAAGCCTTCCTTGTAATGGCACTTGTGTGCTGAGCCCAGGATAGATTCTCTGAAATGGTAACGGCAGGGAATTTAAAGTTACTGAACCTCTCCACCTCTGATCCCCAGATGAGGACTGGCTTATAAACCTCAGTTTAGATAGATAGATAGATAGATACTTTATTCATCCCCATGGGGAAATTCAACATTTTTTCCAATGTCCCATACACTTGTTGTAGCAAAAACTCATTACATACAATACTTAACTCAGTAATAATATGATATGCATCTAAATCACTAACTCAAAAAGCATTAATAATAGCTTTAAAAAAAAAGTTCTTAAGTCCTGGCAGTTGAATTGTAAAGCCTAATGGCATTGGGGAGTATTGACCTCTTCATCCTGTCTGAGGAGCATTGCATCGACAGTAACCTGTCGCTGAAACTGCTTCTCTGTCTCTGGATGGTGCTATGTAGAGGATGTTCAGGGTTTTCCATAATTGACCGTAGCCTACTCAGCGCCCTTCGCTCAGCTACCGATGTTAAACTCTCCAGTACTTTGCCCACGACAGAGCCCGCCTTCCTTATCAGCTTATTAAGACGTGAGGCGTCCTTCTTCTTAATGCTTCCTCCCCAACACGCCACCACAAAGAAGAGGGCGCTCTCAACAACTGACCTATAGAACATCTTCAGCATCTCACTGCAGACATTGAATGACGCCAACCTTCTAAGGAAGTACAGTCGACTCTGTGCCTTCCTGCACAAGGCATCTGTGTTGGCAGTCCAGTCTAGCTTCTCGTCCAACTGTACTCCCAGATACTTGTAGGTCTTAACCTGCTCCACACATTCTCCATTAATGATCACTGGCTCCATATGAGGCCTAGATCTCCTAAAGTCCACCACCATCTCCTTGGTCTTGGTGACATTGAGACGCTGGTAGTTTGAGTTGCACCATATCACAAAGTCCTGTATCAGTTTCCTATACTCCTCCTCCTGTCCATTCCTGACACACCCCACTATGGCCGTGTCATCAGCGAACTTCTGCACATGGCAGGACTCCGAGTTATATTGGAAGTCAGATGTGTACAGGGTGAACAGGACCGGAGAGAGTACGGTTCCCTGTGGCGCTCCTGTGCTGCTGACCACTGTGTCAGACCTACAGTCTCCCAACCGCACATACTGAGGTCTATCTGTCAAGTAGTCCACTATCCAATCCACCATGTGAGAGTCTACTCCCATCTCCGTTAGTTTGTGCTTTAAGATCTTGGGCTGGATGGTATTAAAGGCACTAGAGAAGTCAAGGAATGTAATCCTCACAGCACAACTGACCCCATCTAGGTGAGAGAGTGATTTGTGCAGCAAATACGTGATAGCATCCTCCACTCCCACCTTCTCCTTATACGCAAACTGAAGCGGATCCCGGGCGTGCCTGGTTTGTGGCCTCAGATTCTGTATTATCAGCCGCTCCATGGTCTTCATCACGTGCGACGTCAAGGCAACAGGTCTGAAGTCATTCAACTCCTTTGGTTGTGGTTTCTTCGGTACCGGGACAATACAAGATGTTTTCCACTGTCTGGGTACTCTTCTCTGATCTAGACTCATGTTGAAGATGCGCTGTAGTGGTTCTCCCAGTTCAGTCGCACAGGCCCTCAGTAATCGTGGGGAAACTCCATCCGGTCCAGCCGCCTTGCTGGTACAGATCTTCCTCAGTTGACCTTCCACCTGTGCAGCCGTAAACCTGGGTGTGGGCCAGGTCTCCTGTGAGTGGATATTTTCCTGTGAGGGAAGTAAGCCTGGTGTGGAGTTCTGCAGTGAGGGTGAGATTGTGCTGTCGAACCTGTTGAAGAAGTTGTTCAGCTGGTTCGCTTTCTCCACATCTCCACTTATGTTTGCCCCCCGCTTTGCACCACATCCGGTGATGATCTTCATCCCATCCCACACCTCCTTCATGCTTTTTTCCTGCAGCTTTTGTTCTAACTTTCTCCTATACTGCTCCTTTGCCCCCCTTATCTGTACTCTGAGTTCCTTCTGAACTCTTTTAAGCTCCAACCGATCACCATCTTTAAAGGCCCTCTTCTTCTGGTTTAGGAGGCCTTTGATGTGACTAGTGATCCAGGGCTTATTATTGGGATAGCAGCGAACAGTTCTAACAGGGACAACGGCATCCACACAAAAGTTAATATAGTCCGTTGTGCATTCAGTGACCTCCTCAACGCCCCCCCCCCCCCTTGCAGTACATCCCAGTTAGTAGTACCGAAGCAGTCTCTCAGGGCCTGTTCAGCTTCAGGAGTCCACTTCCTGAAAGAGCGTGTGGTAGTGGGATGCCTCATCACAATTGATTTATATCTTGACTGTAACAAAACCAGGTTGTGATCAGCTTTCCCCAGTGCAGGCAGCGGGGATGCACTATATGCATCCTGTATGTTTGCATACAGCAGGTCAATAGTCCTGTTACCCCTGGTGTAACAATCCACGTACTGGGAGAAAGCAGGTAGTGTCTTGTCCAAAGTCACATGGTTGAAGTTTTGCTGACACTGAGTGAGAGGTTGTTGTAACACCACTCAGCCAGATTTTCAATCTCCCTCCTATGTGCTGATTCATCACCTTCTTTGATTCGGCCAACAACAGTGGTGTCATCAGCAAACTTAAATAAGGCAGAGGAACCATATTCTATTCTATTTTTCTAACCATTCTATTTTTGATATTTCTACCAAAGGAAATTGGTTTCTCTTACAATTTTTAAGCACTTTCAGGTACATTTTCTCTCATTTGTTTCAAAGAAAACAACAGTAGCTTATTTTTGTTTAGAGATACTGTAAGGTAACAGCCTAACAAGCCATGCTGCCCAATTGCAAATAATGTGACCACTGAACTATAATTCTCCAGATACACAAACGTCCACATAAAATTATCTGCACTTTGTCCTGTGCAGTTATTTATTTACCAGAACTATTCTCAGTATTTAAGCTGCGGCCTGATGCTGTGTTCACATACCCTCCCTTCTCTTATATCTGTGGTTTAATTTTTAAGAAAAATCCTGAATATCTTTTCAACCACCTTCTCAGGTAGTTATTTTGCTGCCTATTGTACGTTCCCTTGCTTTGTTATGCCTGACGGTTCTGTGGATTAAATTTAATTTGGTGGATTTTCTGCCCAACTGACTAGGTGATCTTAATCTCCACTTTTCACTGTCTTGTGTGTCAAACCCAGGCTTCCTTGTTAGTCTCTGCATTCATTAATTTGTATATAATTTCCTACTCAGGTGAGTTTTACTTTTTTGGTCTCGGCTGCTTTCTGGGATAGTTGACTGGAATGTAGACAAGAGCATTGCCTCAGCCAATGTGGAGAGGAAATCTTGGCACCATGAAGATAAACATCGTATTTGATTATTCCTTTGATATTAAAATACTTTTCTCAATGTCCGAAATATAGAAAAGAGCACGAATGATTTCTCAGTGAATCAGGCAGGGTAATGAAACAGATAGACTAGTTTGGTCACCAGTCTCACTATGGATCTCTAACCAAGAATTCTGAGCTATTACAGCCTTTTAAAATTTATTTATTTCTGGGTTCTTCACGTGGGGGAAAATTCCAAATATCAACTGCCTGCTCCTTATAATAGAGGGTTTATTGTGAGATCTCATCTCAGTGTTCTAACACTTTCTTTACTACCAGGAATTAATACTAGAATTTCAGAGAGACTATTTAACAATAACACATTTCCGGTTTATGGCAGATGATGCCAAAAAACATTTTGTTGGTCTTTTATTCATAAATTCAGCTGATAAAACCAAATTAAAGCCTTTGTGGAGCTGATATGATGATTTCCTTGATATATGCATAATTTATGTGACTTGTATTTGAATGAATCATTGATTCATTTGGAATTAAATTATTCTTCTTAACTTTACTATAAGTATGCATAAATTGGAATAGCTTTACAAAGGTTAATTGAAGCTGAGCTCATAAGTGAATACAGTGGATTCCAGTTAGTAGGTCTGTCATTTAATCAGGGAGGCTGCTTATTTGAGACAACTCTTAAGAACAAAAAGCTAATTGAGAAAATTGCTGGGATTCCTTTTGTTTATTTGGGACACTACTCTGTTTAATTGGGACAGGAGATTGCTGCCGAACAGATTCTAGCTTGCATCAGTCTCGTGAACGTGCTTGGCCATTCAACACCACACTGTGCTTAGAGCAAACACTTTTTAAATGGTGTCAGTTGCAGTGTGTGTTCAAAAAGCAATGATATTTGTCACTGATAGTTGGTGAGAAATAAGCAGTAAGACAATTCCAAACTCTTTCACTCACTGCAATTTCAAGCACTCATGCTTGGAGATGCCAGAAACTGCCAGGGCTGAAGATGAAATGATTTCACTACTTCAGGTTAGGAACTCTGAAAGATTTTAAGGTATTGAAAATCATCTTGAATGTTGCAGTGAAATGAAGATTTGGAGAATGAAATTGTTGAAAGCATTGCGTGAAAGCAGTCCCTTATCTGACTAGGTGTCCGCGCAGATTATGTTCAATGTGAAACCTCTGAGGAAGTTTTAAAAGTAGGAACTTAGTTGCAATGGGACAGTTACATTCTGTCGACCTCAAGTCCGGGTCCAGTGGTATGAAGAGTTGTCACAAACTGGGGTCTTCCTTGGTTGCATTAGGTAACCATGACTACTTTGTGTCTTATCATGCCCTTAGCCCTCCACAAAGCATTGCAGAACTGCCTTCTTGGCTGCTGGATCTCACTGATCTCATCCTCCCAGTCCGATGGAGATGACTTCACATGCTTGGACGGGTATGTTCTTATTTCACCAGATGTGAGGCCTGCCGGCTCTCCTCGCCTGCTTTAACCTGCCTGTTGTAGCTGCGATCACGTGCAAACAGCCACTTGGAACCGCGGGTGAGAGCTGAGTGTCTTGCGGAGACCAAAGTTGAATGAGCTGCCACAGAATGTACATGGTAAGCCCCTTCACCAGAGGTGTTGCCCCTCCCTGGACACCCCATACACAGCAGCATACATTAGATGAATTCTTCCGTCAATAACTACTAGGAACTAATACAGTTTTATTGTAGATGTGTTGATAGTGCACTAATTTGTTCTGTATTTAATTTAAATACATAAATTATTTCTCAGTTAAATGGTAGTTTGTGTTTTTTATACCTTTTTAACTATTTCCATGAATTTTTTATTAATTGGGCCAGCCACTTAATTGGGCCAAAATGTACTCACTCTGATGTGCCCCAGTTATTTGTGTGACTGTATGATTTAGCCAAAATCACCTCAGAAAAGCCATTCCACTAAACAATGACCAAAATAAATGTTTTTTTGGTTTCAACAGTTTTAAAACAAAATTATCAGTGCCTCAAATTTAATTGCCTTCACTTCTATTATAGATGGATCTGTGGGCAAATCTGTTACTGATTTTTAATGGAAAAGACTGAAGTGCTTGGGAAAATCATTGTTGTCAAGGAAAAGTGCATTAAATAATTGAGAACAATTGTCTCTTTTTGAATAAAACTCATTGACTTAAAAATGGGTGCATGCATTGCAACCAAGAAAATGCTTGGTAAGGTGAATAATGTGAGTGGGCACAGCATAAATGTGCTGAATGGATCTAATTGAGCATTTGAACTAGAGAAAATTATGAAAGCTAATTCGGCACAGATGAACCAGAATTTTGTTGAACAGCACACCAAATTATATTAAAAATATGTATCTATCTGGGATTGAGGAGAATGCAGACCAGGTCCTGTTGTAAACAATGAAAGCAGGATAATTGGCCTGACCGCAGGAAACATTTAGGAATAAAGCGGACCAGCAATTTGTCTTCATTTGCTGGTGCCATATTCACAGCACGTGTATGTTTGCCAGTGATACTCTCCTCTCAAAATTAGGTTTCCTAATAAGCTTCAAGGGAACTGAATCGGATTACAGCAAGCAAGTGCTAATATATTGTATTTTTAGCAAATGTAACTGAAGTTAAATTACCTCTACAGGTCTCATGATAGTTCAGAACAAATTTAGGAGTTTAACAATTGTCTAACTGGCACAAAAACAGATATCTGTCGTTCTGAAACAAGTTTCTCATAAAGCTGATTGTCAGCACTGCAGCTGTAGTGTGAAAACTTTACAAATGAAAAGTTTGAGAAAGCGAACAGTTTTCTAGTAGTGCAGTGTAGATTTATTAATATGATACTTCATGCAAATTTTTAATGTTTTCATTATATTGCACTTTATAAAGTAAATTCATCAATGTGAAATGCTTTGGTCACAAGGGATTTGACTGAATGATATATAAATGAAAATTCCTTATCTTTTTGGATGGTACATTGGTTCCACTACCTCATCTCATTTTCTCATTGTCTAAATTACATCATGTTTAAAAGCTTCTACCACATCTTACACACTGTGTCTAGAGAGAGGCATTTTGTAGTAATTTTATGCATCAAAATATAGTCTGGTATGAAATATTCTTCTATTTCAAATAATGAGCTTCACGTATCTGGTCAATACCAATGTCCTTTGTAGTAATCTACCAAGTGCATCGTAGCCAAAGCATTTTTTTTGTTATTACAGTGATAATATACATTAATACAGTGCTATAATTCAGAATTGTTCCTTGGCCAAAAAGCAGAGAATGGCTTGAAAGGACTTTATTTTGAATCCTGTAGGTTTTGTATAATGAGGGGCTACAAAATGCTTTGTATATTCTGCAGTCCAAGAAAAGGAAATGGACTTTCCACATACAGTGGATTCCAGTTAGCTGGGAAACAGGAGGATCAGAAAACTTTGGCTCAACTACCAGCTGCCCCGGTTAGCTGAAATTTCATGGAAATAGTTAAAAATGTATAAAAAAGGCAAACTACTATTTAATTGATTAGCAAATTATGAATTTAAATGAAATACAGAACAATTTAAGGACACTAGCAATACTGTGGTGCTATAAAACTGTATCAGTTATTGATGGAAGAATTCAGCATGTACTGCTGTATCTTTTTGATTAACTGTAACAGTGCAAAATCAGCACAGACACCTAGTGCAGATAATGGACGGCCTTCACACAATGTTATCAACAATTGCATCCTCCAAATCTTCATTCTCATTGCAACATTCAAGATGACTGTCGATACCTTCAAATACTTCATAGTTGAACTTGTTGATGTGGTGAAATTGTTTCATTGTCACTCCCAGCTGTTTCTTGCATCTCCAAGCCTGAATATTTGAAACCTCAGTGAGCAAAACAGCTTTTAATTGTCTTACTGCTTATTTCTCGTCAACTATCAGAGAGTAAAATCACTGCTTTTTGAACTCAAGCACACGCAACTGATGCTATTTATAAACTACTCGAAGCACAATGTGGTGCAGCAACCACTCAAGTGAATGCGTCTGACGCTGGTTAGAAACTATTTAGCAACATTCTTCTGCCCCAATTAAGCGGCATAGTGTCCCAAAAAAAAGAAGGGAATCCCAGCTATTTTCTTGATTAGTTTTTATTCTTTAAGGGTTGGCCCAAATAAACGGCTGCCCCAATTAACAATGGGCAAATTAACCGGAATCCACTGTACTTCCCACTTGAAATATGAGCAGAATAAGATAAACTAGTGGTTAAGATAATGCAATTTTAATGATGAATTGCATCTATATCAACTTACTTCATCAATATCTGCAACTTGAGTCTCATTACAGAGGAAACTTCCTGAAATGAGAAATTCTCAAATTCCTTTCATCCATCCTGTAAATTCCCAGGGTTTTTCTTTAACAAATATGTATACTCTGGTGTTGAGGACATCAAAGGAAAATGACAGGACTCTAACAGAATATCTTCATGCTTCATAGACAATAATATTTATTTGGCCTGGTATAATCAAGTATGTTATTACAGCACTGAACAACATAGTTTTCTCATTTGTTAGCCGTTTTCTGTCTTTGGAGCATGATTTGTTTATGAAATCTTATATTCCCTTCATATTAGCCTGGACAATCATTTTGTTTATTTATTATTATTACAAAAACGTATTTTCTCAGCTCAAGCTGGTAAAACCCGAGGTACGGGCATAGAGAAGCACGCTCATTTCTCAATTGCTAGGAACTGTCAGACTCGGTGTTCAGTATTGTGACTTTCTGAAGATTTACATAGAAACTGCTGTGTAACCCTAATTGTTTAATACTATTATGTAGTGCCTTTGGGATGATACCAGTTGTAGATATTACCAATGGGACAATGTATACCCTGTTCATGTTCCATAGTCTTTCACTTTCCTCTTTTAATTCAGCATACAGTATATCTGGTGTTTATTACTGAATTCTGTAAGTTATTTGTACCTGGAATGACTGTATCTATTAAGTAAGTTGTTGTTGTTTGTTTATCCTCTATTATTGTATCCGAAGGGTTATTATGGAGATCCTATCTGTAATAATGGATCGGTCATAATATAATTCGTGGGATTTCTGACTCTGAAACTGGATGAGGCTTGTATTTATAGTAGGGTGTGAGTTTGCATTTTTAAAGCAAAGTTTTGGTGAGAGATAGTTGCCATTTGATCGTGTCTGTGTGAGTTATCAGCTTGAGTTAAACTATTGCAGGACCTAAGCTGTTAGATTGCTTCTGGTTTTTCTTGGCATTTTCTACATTTACCATTGTGAATTTGTTGGTCTTTTGTTATTTATTTTGATTATTATTACTACTACTACTATTAACCCCATATTTTTACTTTCTTATCCAAAATTTTGTTCTATCTTTAAATACCAACATTTTTCTCGCATTGAATTTAGGACTGCAGGTGCATTTTGAATACTTTAAGTTTTTGCATAATAGATCAAAAGATTTACTGAATAAAATTAAAAATAAAATATATTTACAGGTGTTTTTTGATGAATTTCACTGAATCATAGAAATTGCATAATACGGAAGACTGTTCAGACCATTGTACCCATTGCAGTTGAAAAGCCTCTGCTTGTGTCATTTTGCAGCACATGCTCCATGCCTCTTGGATATACTTCAGATAGTTTTAAATACGATGAGGTTTTCTATTTCTCCCAGCATTTCAGGTGGCGATTTCCAGATCTTTGCCACAGTCTGGTTTTTTAAAAAACTGTTTCTGTTGCCGTTCTTTTCACCAGTTGAAACATATCAACTCCTGCCTGAGAGGTGACTTGGATCCATTCCAATTTGCCTACTGGAGCAACAGATCTGCAGCTGATGCCATCTCATTGGCTCTTCACTCAACCCTGGAACACCTAGACAGCAAAGAAGCATGCACCAGGGAGATGCATGAGCAAAGAGCTCCCTTTATCAACTAAAGCTCAGCATTCAATATCATCATACCCTCAAAACTAATCAATAGTCTTCAAATCCTGGGCCTCAATATCTCCTTTTGCAATTGGATCCTCGATTTCCCACTTGCAGACCCAGTCAGTTTGGGGTTTGGGTTGGCAACAGCATCTCCTCCACGATCTCCATCAGCATAGGTGCACCACAGGGCTGTGTGCTTTGTCCACTGCTGTACTTGATTTACACATGACTGTGTAGCTAAGCACAATTCCAATGCCACTTTCAAGTTTGCTGACAACACCACTGTCGTAGGCAGAATCAAAAAGTGTTGACAATTCAGCATATAGGAGAGGGATAGATAATCTGTCTGAGTGGTGGCATATCAATGACCTCTTACTCAAAGTCAATAAGACCAAGGAGCTGATTATTGACTTCAGAAGGAGGAATCCAGAGGTCCATGAGCCAGTCCTCATTGGGGGATCAGTGGTAGAGAGGGTCGGCAACTTTAAATTCCTCAGTGTTATTATTTCAGAGGACCTAGTGGAAAGTATATTGACTGACTGCATCACAGCCTGATAGAAACTCTAATGCCCTTGAATGGAAGATCCTACAGAAAGTAGTGGGCATGAAGAAATCTGCAGATGCTGGAAATTCAAGCAACACATGCTGTACAAGCTTGTACACACTGGAATTAAGGAGATTGAGAGGGGATCTGATTGCAACATATAAGATTATTAAGGGATTGGACAAGATAGAGGCAGGAGATATGTTTCAGATGCTGGGAGAGTCCAGTACCAGAGGGCATGGTTTAAGAATAAGGGGTAGGTCATTTAGGACAGAGTTAAGGAAAAACTTCTCCCAGAGAGTTGTGAGGGTGTGGAATGCACTGCCTCAGAAGGCAATGGAGGCCAATTCTCTGGATGCTTTCAAGAAGGAGCTAGATAGGTATCTTATGGATAGGGGAGTCACGGGGTATGGGGACAAGGCAGGAACCGGGTATTGATAGTAGATGATCAGCCATGATCTCAGAATGGCAGTGCAGGCTCGAAGGGCTGAATGGTCTACTTCTGCACCTATTGTCTATTGTGTAAAATGCTGGTGGAACGCAGCAGGCCAGGCAGCATCTACAGGAAGAAGCAATGTCGACGTTTCGGCCGAGACCCTTCATGAGAACTAACTGAAAAAAAAAGATAGTAAGAGATTTGAAAGTAAGAGGGGGAGGGGGAAATCCAAAATGATAGGAGAAGACCAGATGGGGTGGGATGAAGAAAGTAGTGGATCCGGCCCAGTCCACCATGGTAAAGTCCTACCCACATGAAATGTTGTCTCAGAAAAACAGCATTCATCATCAGGGACTCCCACTGCCCAGGATATGCTCTCTTCTTGCCGCTGCTAGAAGGTACAGAAACTTTATGACTCACACCACCGGGTTCAGACTCTTGGACCAAAGGGGATCTCTTCACTCAACATGACTTGCCCCAGCATTCAAATGTTCCCATAACCTATGGACTCACTTTCAAGGACTGTTCATCTCATATTCTCCATATATTGTTTGTTTATTATTATTTTTCTTTGTCAATTTGCAGTTGTCTTTTGTTCACTGGATGAACACCCAAGTTCACGTGGTCTATCGATGATTCTATTATGGTTATTATTCTATTATGGATTTATTGAGAATGCCTGCAAGAAAGTGAGTATCAGGGTTGTATCTGGTGACATACAGTATACTGTATGTACTTTGATAATAAATTTACTTTGAATAGGTTTCATCTTGATGTACATAGTTTAAGACACATCCCAATCATACCAAAGGAAATAGGTCCTTTCTGTTTATTGTCCATGTCTCTCACAGTTTTACACATTTCATTTGCGTCTCCATTTGATCTCCTTTATTACAAAGTAAAATCAACCTCATTCTATGCTGTTTTCTTCATAACTAAAAATTGCCAGTCCTGTCAACATCCTAGTAAAAGCTCCCCATACAAAGGTGCCTTTGTAATCTCAACTTTCGCAGTGTGTTGACTAGAACTGTACGTAATGATCAAACTGTGGCCTGCATTGTGTCAACAGTTATTGCAAAGCCTCTATGCTCTGTTAGTAAAATAAAGGATGCTTATTCCATTTTAACTATCTTATGGACTGTCCTTGCTACTTTTTAGCGATTGGTGGACTTGCATTCCAAGGTCTTTGGTTAGCTGCATTTATTGTGTATTGCTTAGCGTTGGTACACCTCTGCAAGTGTATTGCCTCACACTTCTCTGATATGAATTGCAATAACTATCTTTCTGTCCAAATAACAAGAGCATCAATATCCTCTTGCAGCCTGAAACATTCCTCCTCACATGGCCCTTGTTTGCATTTATCGTCTTGTCTTCATTGATGTCTAAATCATAAATATTTATTACTGCATCATTTTCATTGGCTTTGTTGTCTGCTCAAAGTTCAATTTGTAGTGTCAAAAGACTTCTCCTTAACAGATACTTCCTAGCTGCCAGTGATTACCATGCATTTCTTTCTAAATGAAGGGTTTACATTTGTCCCTTAGAATTGATACCACTTAAAGCTGACTGATAAATAGTCAGTTTATCCCTTCCTGCCTTATTAAACAGCAATGCAATGTCAGTGGCCCTCCAGCCCTTGTGTAGTGGAGGAGTGAATATTGAAAGCCCTAGGTCCTGGCAGCCTAGGATATATTTACTCCAGGCATACTGACATATCCAGCTTCAAGGCTCAACCAATTAGCCTACTCTCTCTCACTATGTTTAACCTAAACAATATTTCACACTCATTATCTTCCACTACATTTTGCAAAGCAGAAGATGGTAATGCAAGTATTCTTTATGAATCATAATTGGATCCTCCATCTCAACATGTATGACCATTTTGATCTCTATTAGACTCTGCTTTTTCATTAATTATGCTTTTTATATAAAAAGGTTTTTGGTTTTCATTCTGTTTTACTTGCAAATATACTTAGATGTTCTCTTTTTGATTTGATGATCTTTTGAACCCATCAATCCTCACAGCTGTAATTCTTTCTGTGAATTAGTATTGGTGACTCTCCTTCCCTCGCCTACTCCCTTGCATCTGAAAATCAAATAACCAGGAATATTAAGCTGATGTTCTTTAAACAATACTTCAATAATAGTTTCAATATAATACAAATATGAGAAAATGTGCAGATGCTGGAAATCCAAAGCGACGGATACAAAATGCTGGAGGAGCTCAGCACTGATGAAGGGCCTCGGCCTGTTGACTGTTCACTCTTTTCCATAGATGCCTCCTGGCCTGCTGAGTGCCTCCCAAGATATTACACACATGTCTAAGGAGAGATGTGTTGGCCTTGGAGAGGGTCCAGAGAATGATCCTGAGATTGAAAGGTTTAAAGTGTGAAAAGCATTTGATGGCTCTGGGCCCATACTTGATGGAGTTTAGAAGGACGAGGGAGGAACTAATTGAAAGCTACGTAATAGTGAATGGGTAAAATAGAGTGGATGTATAGAGGACGCTTCCACTAGTAGCAGACCTCGGATCTGGGGGCACAGTTTCAAAATAAAGTGATATCCCTTTAGAACTGAGGTAAGAAGAAACTTCTTCAACCAGAGGAGGGTGTTGAATCTGGAGAATTTGTTGCCACATATTGCCCTGGACGACAGTTCATATGGTGTATTTAAGACGTAAGTTGATAGTTTATTGATTGGTAAGGGGATAAGGGTTACGGGGGAAAGCAGAAGAATGGGGTTGAGAAAAGAGGGGAAAAATAATCAGTCGTGATTGAATGGCAGGGCATATGCAATGGATGAAATGGCCTAAGTCTGCTCCCGTACCTTAAGGTCTTATGATTTATTTATGCCTTCAGCTCAACTGTGCTTTATAATTGAAGATAATAAAAGAGAATTGTAATGTTGCAGCTACTCCCTACCCAGCTCAAAGCCCGCTAGCTATTATTAAAGTTGTTTTCCTTCCCGAGTCCAAACCCGTTTCCTTCAGATATTAATTTGCCCTCAGTTCAATCGACTAGAAATTCAGTTTTGCAATGCTGCTTTTTCAGCATTATGCAACTGAAAATTGATTTTTTTTTCCAACCAAGAGTGATACACGATGACAATTATTTCCAGGTCATTTAATGTCGCTCCAGGAACATGACTAGTCACTTCCTGGCGGTAGTCACCCATATGCCTTGGCACACGTTGTTTGGAACTCACCGGAAAACATGGCCTTACTTACACAGTGTCAGATTGGGACATCTCCAGGTGAGTCCGTTTATAAATCTCTATCCTGGGTGGGGGAGATGGCAGTGCTCATTATGCCTACCCTCTCCAGTGCTGAACACCCCAATCTCTAATCATTCTCCACAACCCTGCAATATGCTCAAATTGTTGCCTGACCTAACTTAATCCATCCCCTGCACCCCACAACCTCTGACGGATTATGCTTCCTGGCTCCCCTTCATCTGATGTGCTTCCATTTTCCAGTTCCCTTTGCACTAAGTGCCAGTCGCCTCCCCTACCACTGGCAACAGCTCCTTCTCAACTCCGAGCAGCACCTTCCCAAATACTGAGCTGTGAGGTCTCTGACTTTTCGAACTGGCTTTGAAAGAGCAAAATGCCCTTGGAATGCACTATGGCATGCTTCTAACACGCTCGTCATGATGCACTCGAATTTCTAGTTAACTGCCCCTCAATCATCTTTGGTATACTCTGGTTCAAACTTCAACACCAATTTCTTTCCCCTTTGTTAAAATGGTATCCATTAAAGTTACTTAGTTAAATTAGAGAATTAAATAACAGAGGTTTGCTTATAATTTTTGCTTGTAGTTATTGAGTGATTCAAGCAGAAAGCATAAAATTCGCCTTAATACTTTGCTTAAAATATTAAGTGCAAAGATCAGTTTGGTTTTGCAAATAGCAATGTTTTGAAGCAACAAAAGAAGTCACAAGAGACTAATAAATATATTCAAAGTTATTTTTATATTACAAGTTAACAGAATAAAGATGATAATTTAAAAATAACGAAAGGAAGTGCAAACAAACTACAAATAAATTAGGTGTTAACTTGTTAAGTGATTAATAATATGTTTGTTTAATTCACTTCAGTTATGTTTCGTTTTGTGAAATGCTGCAGATGGCAAATTAGTTTGCTGAAAACAAAATTAGTGTTGTTCTTAGATTTCTATTTTTAAACTGTATGATGCATTAGACAACACCTCTCTAATGTACTGTTTGAGTTTGTGTCTTTCAATTGTGTCAGGTAATATAATGAATTACTCAGTGAAATTTTCATTGACTTTAAACCTGGAAAGCTTTCAGACAGACTCCAGACCGCCAAGAAGTGTATCTGCAGTAAGCAGACCTTTCTCTCCTTTGTTTCGGTCATTTGTACTGGCTGATTGTTCATCATGTGCTGCTTCTGCTACAGCTGCATATTTTATTTATCCATTTTCAGGATGTGGGTGTTGCTCATAAGACCAGCTTATTGCCCTTGAGAAAGGGGGTGATGGGTTGCTGCCTTGAATTGCTGCAGTATTTCTGGGTTAGATGGGGGTTTCAGAGGATTTACAACCAATGACCATTAAGAAATAGTGAAGGATGGTCCATCCATAATTAACTATGAAGCTTAAGTCTGGTATTAAATTGAAAGAAAAGGGATACACTGCTAAGAAGATTAGTTATAGGCCAGAAGATTTGAAAAACTATTGAAAGTAGCAAAAATGTCCAGAAAGAGATGAGAATCATCTGAGAAGAAGTGCAAAAACAAATAAAGATTGTGGGCACAGTAATGCTGAATAATAGTTCCTTGGAGGATATTGGCAAAATTTTTGTGACTATTTTCGGGGTAGATCCTGAAACCATTTCAGTAAGAATAGCAAATCCAGGTTAAAAGCCACATGAAATAATCACTGTTAAAAGAAAGATGCACAGCAAACTAATTAAATTAAAGGCTTACAGAACAACTCTCCTAGACCTGATGGTTGCAATATACTGTGCTAAAAGAAATGATTGCAGGGACAATAGAAACATTGGCCAGATCTTTTCTCACTGCTGCCATCAGAAAGATGGTACAGGAGGCTTAGGGGCCACACCACCAGGTTCAGGAACAGTTATTACAACTCAAACCATCAGGCTCTTGAACCAGAGAGGGTAATTTAACCTCACTTGCCACATCACTGAACTGTTTCCACAACCTATGGACTCACTTTCAAGGAATCTGCATCTCACGTTCTTGATATTTATTTATTGATTATTCTTCTTATTATTTTTATTTATTCTTTTGTATTTGCACAGTTTGTCTTTTGCATGCTAATTGCCCGCCCTGTTGGTGCAGTATTTCAATGATTCTATTATAGTTATTGGATTTATTGAGTATGCCCACAAGAAAATGAATTTCAGGGTTGATAATGGTAACATATATGTTCTTTGATTATAAATTTACTTTGAACTTTGATCTTGCTTCTCTGCTTTCTGGAATGGTCTCAGAAGACCAAAAAAGACATATCTTCTCAATTTAAGAAAAGAATTAGAGAGAATGAAGGGAGCTTGATTAAGTGTCATTGAGAAATGCTGGGATCCATTACCAAGAAAAAAAAGAGGATATTTAGAAAATCATAAAAAAATCAAGTAGAATTAAGATGGTTTCTTTGAAAGGAAGATCGGGTTTGACAAATTGATTGAGTATGTAATAAGGGGTATGATTAATGGAAAACATGTAAACATAGAGATTTAGATTTATAAAAGACATTCAGTAAGTTATCGCATAAAATTTTACTGCGTTGGGCAAATGCTAATGGTATTAAAGAGAAAAATAACAGGACTGAAGTATCATCTTGCAGTCGAGATAAAAATGCTTTTTCTCAGATTGGCACACTGACTATTCGGTTGCTGTATCAGTACTGAAATCTCAAACAGCTACCATCTATTTCAGTAATACGGTCGTGTATTCAAATTTGATAATATAAACATCTGTGGAAATTGAGTTAATCAAAATAAATACATCATCAAAATACATATATGCCACTTGAAATTAATTTTCCTGTAGACATCTATCAGAAAATGAAGAAATAGAGTAGAATTTATGAGAAACTATACATAAAGACTGAAAATCAATGTGCAAAAGAAGACAAATTTGGGAAAAATATATGAAATAAAATCTGTGTGTATGTATATTTATATGTGTGTGTGTATATATATATATATATATACACACAAACGTGTGTGTGTATGTATATGTGTATGTGTGTGTGTGTATATATATGTGTGTGTATATATATATATATATATATATATGTGTGTGTGTGTGTGTGTGTGTGTGTGTGTGTGTGTGTGTGTGTGTGTGTGTGTGTGTGTGTGTGTGTGTGTGTGTGTGTGTGTGTGTGTATATATATATATATATATATACATATGTATCTATATATTTTTCACCAAATTTGCCTTTTGCATATAGAGACTTAGGCTCCTGTACCTCCTATTTGATGGTGGTAGCAGGAAGAGAGCATGGCTTGGATGATGGGTGTCATGGTTGATGCTTTCTTGTGACAGTGCTCCTTATAACTGTGCTCACTGGTGAGGATGGCTTTGCCTATAATGGACTTGGCTGTATCCACCACTCTCTGTGGTTCTTTATGTTCCAGGCACGGTAACTAGTTAGGATACTCTCCACTATCCATTGAAAGATGTTTCTCAAAGTTTTAGGTGACATACTGAATCTACATGAAGTTCTAAGAAAGTAGAGGTGCTGTCATGCTTTCTTGGTGATGGACAGATGCTTTGACCCCAAGGAATTTGAAGCTGCTGATACTCCACCACCAATCCCCAATGAGAACTGGCTCTTGGACCTATATAACCATATAACAATCACAGCACGGAAACAGGCCATTCTGGCCCTCCTAGTCCGTGCCGAACTCTTAATCTCACCTAGTCCCACCTACCCGCACTCAGCCCATAACCCTCCACTCCTTTCCTGTCCATATACCTATCCAATTTTACCTTAAATGACACGACTGAACTGGCCTCTACTACTTCTACAGGAAGCTCATTCCACACAGCTATCACTCTCTGAGTAAAGAAATACCCCCTCGTGTTTCCCTTAAACTTTTGCCCCCTAACTCTCAAATCATGTCCTCTCGTTTGAATCTCCCCTACTCTCAATGGAAACAGCCTATTCACGTCAACTCTATCTATCCCTCTCAAAATTTTAAATACCTCGATCAAATCCCCCCTCAACCTTCTACGCTCCAATGAATAGAGACCTAACTTGTTCAACCTTTCTCTGTAACTTAAGTGCTGAAACCCAGGTAACATCCTAGTAAATCGTCTCTGCACTCTCTCTAATTTATTGATATCTTTCCTATAATTCGGTGACCAGAACTGTACACCATATTCCAAATTTGGCCTTACCAATGCCTTGTACAATTTTAACATTACATCCCAACTTCTGTACTCAATGCTCTGATTTATAAAGGCCAGTGTTCCAAAAGCCTTCTTCACCACCCTATCTACATGAGACTCCACCTTCAGGGAACTATGCACTGTTATTCCTAGATCTCTCTGTTCCACTGCATTCCTCAATGCCCTACCATTTACCCTGTATGTTCTATTTGGATTATTCCTGCCAAAATGTAGAACCTCACACTTCTCAGCATTAAACTCCAACTGCCAACGTTCAGCCCATTCTTCTAACCGGCATAAATCTCCCTGCAAGCTTTGAAAACCCACCTCATTATCCACAACACCTCCTACCTTAGTATCATCGGCATACTTACTAATCCAATTTACCACCCCATCATCCAGATCATTTATGTATATTACAAACAACATTGAGCCCAAAACAGATCCCTGAGGCACCCCGCTAGTCACCGGCCTCCATCCCGATAAACAATTATCCACCACTACTCTCTGGCATCTCCCATCTAGCCACTGTTGAATCCATTTTATTACTCCAGCATTAATACCTAACAACTGAACCTTCTTAACTAACCTTCCATGTGGAACTTTGTCAAAGGCCTTGCTGAAGTCCATATAGACTACATCCACTGCCTTACCCTCGTCAACATTCTTTGTAACTACTTCAAAAAATTCAATAAGGTTTGTCAAACATGACCTTCCACGCACAAATCCATGCTGGCTACTCCTAATCAGATCCTGTCTATCCAGATAATTATAAATACTATCTCTAAGAATACTTTCCATTAATTTACCCACCACTGATGTCAAACTGACAGGTCTATAATTGCCTGGAATTATATATCAGTTGACAGATGTATGTGTTGGGGAGCACTTCGGGTCCAGTGATCACAATAGCATTAGCTTCAATATAATTATGGAGAAGGACAGGACTGGACCTAGAGTTGAGATTTTTGATTGGAGAAAGGCTAACTTTGAGGAGATGTGCAGGGATTTAGAGAGAGTGGATTGGGTCAAGTTGTTTTATGGGAAGGATGTAATAGAGAAATGGAGGTCATTTAAGGGTGAAATTATGAGGGTACAGAATCTTTATGTTCCTGTTAGGTTGAAAGTAAAGGTTAAAGGTTTGAAAGCGCCATGGTTTTCAAGGGATATTAGAAACTTGGTTTGAAAAAAGAGGGATGTCTACAATAGATATAGGCAGCATGGAGTAAAGGAATTGCTCGAGGAATATAAAGAATGTAAAAGGAATCTTAAGAAAGAGATTAGAAAAGCTAAAAGAGGTTACGAGTTTGGTTTGGCAAATAAGGTGGAAGTAAATCCGAAAGGCTTCTACAGTTATATTAAAAGCAAGAGGATAGTGAGGGATAAAATCGGTCCCTTAGAGAATCAGGGTGGTCAGCTGTGTGTGGAGCCGAGGGAGATGGGAGAGATTTTGAACGATTTCTTCTCTTCGGTATTCACTAAGGAGAAGGATATTGAATGGTGTAAGGTGTGGGAAACAAGTAAGGAAGTTATGGAACCTATGACAATTAAAGAGGTGGAAGTACTGGCGCTTTTAAGAAATTTTAAAGTGGATAAATCTCCGGGTCCTGACAGGATATTCCCCAGGACCTTGAGGGAAGTTTGTGTAGAGATAACAGGAGCTCTGACGGAGATCTTTCAGATGTCATTAGAAACGGGGATTGTGCCGGAGGATTGGTGTACTGCTCATGTGGTTCCATTGTTTAAAAAGGGTTCTAGAAGTAAGCTCTTTTGGAGCTGGAACTGGAAACCTCCAGTTTCTTCTTGCTGCATTCAATAATCAGCTCTTTGTTTTTGCTGGCGTTGAGTGAGAGGTTGTTTTTGTGGCACCACTCAGCCAGATTTTCAGTGTTCTCCTTGTATGCCAAACTTTGATTCGGCCAACAACTATGGTATTGCCAGCAGACGTAAACACAGCATTGGAGCTGTATCCACACAATCTTGGGTGTAAAGCAAGTAGAGCATGGGGCTAAGCACACAGCAACGTGGTGCATCTGTGCTGATGGTGATTGTGGAGGAGATGTTGTTGCCAAACCATACTGACTGGGGTCTGCAGATGAGGAAATGAAGGATTCAGTTACACAGGGAGATATCGAAGCCCAGTCTTAAGACTATAAGACTAATAGACTACATTATTCCAAAGAAAAGTTGCATAGCTTCTACCCTGATGTTTCACCAGTTTGTAATAGATGTAAATCTGAGAACAGTAACTTGTCACATTCATTCTGGTCATGTTGTAAGCTTTATGCATACTGGAAAAGTATTTTTCACTGTTTCTCTGAGGCTTATGGGAAGCGGTGGGAACCAGACCCACTCATAGCCACCGTTGGAGCAACAAGCTCCCTATCTTCAGCCAATAAGTATGAAAAAATGGTTATTGTTTGGAATGGTAATTGCTAAGAAGTTAATCCTGCAAATGTGGATAATGGACTCTGTGCCTCTGTATGATCTGTGGCTGAGAGAACTGGCAAATACTTTACATTTGGAGAGACAGAGACTATGTAATAAGGACAGAGGGGACATCTTTGAAAAGATATGGGGCCCTGTATTGGACTTTCCTACGGGGTGAGGACTGAGGTTTTTTGGTGCGGTGCACCTCTGCTGTGTATGTTTACTTCTGCCTTTATATTTTTCTCCCTTTTGCTGCTCAATATTTAATCTGATTTTCTTAAGGTCGTGGTTTTTGTGGATGTGCTGTATTTTTTTTGTTTGTAATAAGAATAAAAAATATATTTAAAAAAAGACTATAAGACACGGGAGCGGAATTAGGCAATTCAGCCCATCCAGTCTACTCCGCCATTCCATCGTGGCTGATCTCTGTTCCAGTTCAATCCCATACACCTACCTTCTTGCCATAACCTTTGATGCCTTGACCAATCAGGAAATGATCAATTTTTGCTTTAAGTATTCCCATGGTCTAGGCATCCACGGCTGTCTGTGGCAGAACATTCCACTAATTCACCACTCTCTGGCTAAAAAACAGTTCCTCCTTACCTCTATCCTCAAGGCTCACCCCTCAATTTTGAGGCTGTGCCCTCTAGTTCCTCTCCACATCCACCTTATCTAATCCTTTCAACATTCAGTAGGTTTCAGTGAGATTTCTCCCTGCCCCCACCATCCTTCTAAATTCAGTAAGCACAGGCCCAAAGCTGCCAGCCACTCCTCATAAGTTAACTCCTTCATTCCCAGAATCATCCCCGTGAACCTCCTCTGGACTCTTTCCAATGATAGCATATCCTTTCTGAGATACGGGGCCCAAAACTCCAAGTGTGACCTGACTAGTATCTTATAAAGCTTCATCATTATCTACTTGTTTTTATATTCCACGCTAAGTCTTGGAGCTTAGTGATGTGTTTCAAAGGGGTGATAGTGTTGAATGCCGAGCTGATTTCTTTAAAGAGCATCCAGATCTCTGCATCTTTGTCCAGGTGTTCCAGAGCTGATTGAAGTTATGAGAAGGATGCCAAAGATTATACAGTAGACACAGATGGTTTAAGTAGGTGGCCAAAATATAATGCAGGGGATATAGTTACAATGGAGGGACAGAATTATGCTGCTGAGCAGGCAGGTCCCCATTGTACATGGGCACATTTCACGTGTAGTTGAATATTGGCCTTCTTCGTAAAGGGGGTGGGAGTGAAAAGTAGGAAAGTACTACCCCCTAATCTGCTGCCTGGACACTCATAACTGCATGGCCAATGCCTACAAGTTTCAGATGATTCTACTGATGTGGACTGTGTCTCCAGTAACTGTGAGTTGGAGTACAGGAAGGAGATAGAGTGCAGTGACGTGGAGTCATGACAACAACATTTCCCTCAATATCAGCAAAACAAAAAGCTGTTTATTAACTTCAGGAAGAGGGGCAGTGTACATGTTCTTGTCTACATCAACAATGCTCAGGTGATGAGGGTTGAGAGCTCCAAGTTCCTCAGAGTGAACAACACATGTCCTGTTCCAACCACATTGATACCACAGCAAAGAAAACTCATCAGCACCTCTGCAAAAGGAACGTGGCATTTTTCCTTTGACCCTCACCAATTTTTATTGACGCATCATAAAAAAATCATCCTATCTAGATGCGTCATGGCCCATGACGGCGATAAGCTGCAGAGTTGTGGATACTGTTCAGCACATCGTGGAAACTAGCCACCCCTCCAGGGACTCTATCAACACTTCTCGCTACCTTCGTAAAGTAGCCAGTATAATCAAAGATCCCACCCACTGCAGGCATTCTCTCTTCTCTGTGCAGAAGATACAAAAGCCTGAAAGCACATACCATCAGGCTCGAGGACAACTTCTGTCACACTGGTATGAGATTATAGAATGTACCTTAATACAATAAGATGGATGTGACCTTCCGATATACCTTGTTCTGAACTTGCACCTTTTTGTCTACCTGTACTGCACCTCCTCTAAACTCTTAACACTTTATTCTGCACTCTTGTTTTACTTTGTGTGCTACCTCAGTGCTGTATTGAATGTGAGTATGGATGGTATGCAAGACAAGTCTTCATTGTGCCTTAGTATATGTGACAATAACAAACCAATTTACATACAGCTTTGTATTGGTGAAAGCCCATTCAAAATCACCACATATAATTTTGTTTCCCTTATTTGAAGAAAAGTACAATTGGATTGAAAGAGTTCAGAGAATGTCACTACATGAAGGGGTTTAGAATGAGGAAAGTTTAAGCAAGCAGGCACTGTAACCATTGAAGTTTAGAAGAATTAAAGTGATCCTGAATTCTCGGGGAATTGACAAGGTAGGTGCTGAGGTTGTTTCCCTTTTGGGGGCATCTAGAACTGGGGGCATATTTTAAGAATAAGGGATCATCTATTTAGAAAGGAGTTGAGGACATTTTTATTTGATTGTTCTTATTCTCTGGAATTCTCTACCCAGCTCAGGATGAATCTTTGGATATATTAATAGCTGAACTCGATGTATTTTGGGTTGCTAGGTGAGTAGAGAGTTGTAAATGAGCAGGAAAATGGAGTTAAGGAGAAGGTCAGATTAACCATGATCTGTTTAATAGAGAAGCAGGCTTGAGGGCAACACTACCCTTTCCTGATTTTGCTTCTTTCACTGCTGTGAATGTAAGAATATTTGGTATTGCTTATAGTCTTTTAAATCACATTGATTAACTCTATGAAACAAAAACCTGGCCTGCTTATGTCGAAAGATTTCAAGAGCGTGTGCAAATAGCAGCCCAATTTGAAATGTTTAAATATTGATAAAGCAGTTCCACTGTAATCTAATTGTATAATTCCATCCTCCTTGCATCTTCCTTCATCTGACTGCTGCTTTTATTTCTATCCTTAGCTGGTGAATGAACAGCAGGAGAGTCGACCCCTCCTGAGCCCATCAATTGATGATTTTCTACTTGAAGCAAAAGCTGACAGAGTTTCTCGCACGACGACTTCAAATACAGCAGGTGACCATTAGCATAAGTATTACAAGACTAAAGGATATCCCTAATAATAATTAAAATTATATTTTCCCGGTGACAATCCAGTATATTGCTTTACTTGAGATCAATATGCTACAAACAACATAATTAGCCTCTGTTTATGGAAATTAGAGATAAATCATATGATTAGTGTGTAATTAGTAGATAATAACCTTATTTATTGATGTCATTAATACTCAATTATTGAAATTTTGTGTATAGAATGCAATCTGACCCTGGAAAATATGTCTTGTGTAGGCATTATAAATAGAAGCAAGCCATCCAGTCTTAACTAATCAGTGTGGCTTTCATCCTCCACGTGAAAGGAACATAATCTTTCATGAGCCCACACTATCTTCGTATCTTCAGCTACAGATCTGGCCTGTCTTAACTGCCAGCCGGGTATCTGCTTCAGTCACTAAATTTCATATTACTCTGTTTATGAAAGGTGCCAGGAAATTGCTTCTTTCTGAGGAATTTATGGCATTAAAATATCGGTGTGGGTCACCCTAATGGTGATTGTAGAACTTGTATTAAAAGCGAGAGCTGCACATTAAGAGATTTACAGAACAGTGTTGCTGGGTTTCACTTTGCCAAAGTGAATCTGATATTTGAAGTTTCAGCTCTGCGTTCTTGATTGGTGTGTTGCAAGTTCCTGTAGCCTTAGTGGAACTTTTTGATGGGTATTAAGAGGCCCAAAAATGTGCAAAATTGCTTTAATTCAGATTAACCCCATCTTGCACAGTAGTCTTTTGCTGAACAGTTCCTTGGCCGAATGCTTTCCCCATAACACCTCCGTTTATCTTCAATCATTGAAGACTGTCAGAGGAGGTCAATTGAGTGGGATCTCAGGGGTCCAGAGTAGGCAGCAGTCAATCAATTACTCATTGCAGACTCCATTTGTTCATGTCCATCAGTTCTGAAAGAATCACTAGAAGTTGCCTGGGATGGAGCATTTTCAGATATGAGAGGAGCTGGAGGCCTGGGTTTGTTTTCCTAGATGTAGAAATGGCTTGGATTTGGAAGGCCTTATTATGATGGGGATGGTGGTGTTAGATCACAAGAAACTTTTCCCCCAGAGTAAAGAGTCTAAAATCAGAGGGTGTACATTTAAGTGAGTATTAGGAAGTGTAGAGGGGATTTGAGGATATTTTTCTATTTAAGGATGGTTGGAATACTGTCTCTGAGGGTACATTTAAATATCTGCAAAAGCTCTTGAACTACCAAAGCATAGAAGGCTATGGGTTAAGCACTGGAAACTGTGGTTAATATATTTGGGTATTTGACAGTCGGCATGGAAATGAGCCTGAAATATATTTTTGTGCATTTCATAACCGTATAGTTAGAACATATAAAGATAGAATTGAAATGCTTCCTTTTATGCAATTAATGCAACAGGTGAAATTTGTAGAGATTTCTTTATTTTTTTAAGTTGTTGCAAATTAATGTAGCTGAAAGGGGTTTGTCATTTTTTTTTACAAGGGACACAAGACACCTCATTTAAAATGAGCATCGACGTTTAGTTTCACTAGAGATTGCAGATGTTGGAACCTAGAGCAACACAATCTGCCGGAAGAACTCCACCACCCACCACCACACTCCATTCCCCCAGGCCCTCTTCATCCATCTTTGGCCACTTCCTTCTCTTCCATCCACCAGCTTCACACACAGGTCCGCTCCACCCCAAATCCTACCTTGCATCTGGCTCCAACCTTTGTTCATATCTCCCTTCTTGAACAGTTCCCATTTTCACCTTCTTTACTGATCAGAGTCCAGCAGTGGATTAGCTTCTTATCTCCCTCCACTTCACACTCGCCTCCTCCCACCTTGCTCCATCTCGAAACACACACACAATGCTGGAGGAACTCAGCAGGTCAGGTACCATCCAAGGAGAAGAATAAATAGTCGACATTTTGGGCTCATGATGAAGGGTCTCGACCCAAAACATCAACTGTTTATTCCCCATAGATGCTGCCTTACCTGCTGAATTCATCCAGCATTTTGTGTAGGTTCCTCAACATTTCCAGCATCTGTAGATTCTCTTGTGTTTATGATTTTCTTAGCTGTTTATCTTTTTGATCTTTTTCCACTCTCTCTTTGTCTCCATCTGTCATTTACCAATCTTTCACACCACCCCTACCTACACTCGTCCTCAGTTCACTGATGCCTCAGAGTGCACTCTTGTCACTCTCCTCCTCTCGATGCTGGCCAACCTGCCTTTCCACTCTCAGTCCTAATGCAGGGTTTTGACCCAAAGCGTCAATAATTTCTTTCTTCCTATAAATACTGCTTGACCCATTGAGTTCTTCCAGCAGATGGTGTGTGGCTGAACATTTGGTTTGTTATGTGAATAAATGACACTTTATCTTCTTGCAGTTTTTCCAGTTTGGTTTGTTGCTCACTTTTTTGTTAATGTTCATGTAGAAACAGGAATGAGATGTCCCTTGTACCTGCACCTCCATTCAATGAATGTGTGACAACTCTTTTACCTCAGACATCTTGATTCCCTTAATACCCAATCTCAGCCACTGAACCTCTTGGTAGAATTCTATAGCCCTGCAGGTGGAGAATTACCATCCTACTTTAAGGAAAATTATGCTTTAAAAAAAACTAAATTAACCTCTGTTGTTTACTTAATCCATTGGGAAAAGTAAACAGTTCTTGAATTTAATAATTTTCAGGTGAAGTTTAACTTCGAATTCAAATACACCTATTGTTTGCTGCAATGCAGCCAGATTCTAAAATGCACTAAAAAAATCAATACCTTCCACTTTAGTGTATTTACGTTATGACATCGATTTTTTAAGTTTGTCATTAACAGGAAATTAACAATCAAATGAGAATTGCTTCAGTGTGTTAACACTAGTCAACATTTATATGGGAGTTCTTAGTAACTGTAACCTTAGGTACTAAGATGGATGTATAAATGTTTACACACAGGTTTATATGATTACATATAAATAGGGTGGCATAGAGATTAAGTTTTTTGGACTAGTATACAGAGGTATGGTCTATTGCTCCAGAGACAGAAATTGACAGACCTTGTTGGGAAATTACTTAAGCAAGTCTGAATTTAAACTGTATGTTCAATGTAAAAACATACAGTATTTGCTTACTGATATTATTCAAGAAAATTAATCGAAACATCCTTAATCTCATCAACCAAGATGCTCAAACAGGGTTGACTCTCAATTGCCAAGTAAAATGGCCTAGCAAGTTATTTGGTTCAAGTGCCATTCAGAGATGTAGTTCAATTACCTTGCCAATGACCAAATTTAACATAATGCCTTTTAGAAAACATTCAGGGTTCAGGCATGGGCTCATACCAGACAAATAACATTTGTGAAACAAGTGCTCGGGCAATGGTCACTGAGAGTGTGACTGGCTGTCTTTGATATTCAGTGACATTATCCTCACTGAATCCTCCACTACCAACATCACTACCGACACCACTGACAGAAACTCAAATGGAGCAAGTCAGCTGTTGTGAATGATTCTTCTGACAACCTCAACCGTTACCACAAGACACAAATCATAAGCTGGAAAGCTGGATCAATTGCCTCCCTGAGCCATTCCAAAATAACTCAAAAAAAAGTTCAGCATGGTACAAGACTGTGGTGAACTACATATACTTGTCTGGACACGCCCCCCCGCTGACTGCTCCTGTGGCTCCTCCCACTGACCGTGGCTCCTCCTACGGACCCCGGTATAAAGGTGATTGGAGACACAGCCCCGGTCTCAGTCTCCAGGATGTAGTGTGGTGGTCAATTGCTGCTTGTTCTTTCTTCCAGCCAATAAAAGCCTATATCTCGCCTCACGTCTCCAAGAGTTATTGATGGTGCATCAAAGACAAAGCAACTTGATTGGGACACCGTCCACCATGCTGAACAGTCAGTCCCTCCAGCCAAGTGGACGCGGTGTATACCATGCACTAAATATCACATGGTTACTCACTTCTGCTAGTCCAACAACACCTCCCAGATACACAACCTGTAACTCCAAGGACAGGGTCTTCAGGCACAATCATCTGCACATCCCCCTGCCAAGCACACCCACTTCTGATTTGGAAGTGATAATTTGTGTATTATCGCTTGATCTGAATCCTGGAACTCTCTGCCAAACAGCACGGTGGGGGCACTATCATCAGAAAGATAGTGAGGACCATTGTGGCTGGACAGTAAACACTAGCATTGCCATGATGTACAGATACAGAAAAAAATTCATTGAAAGAATTAAGTATGAGCTGAAATCATTCAGCTCATGGCAACTCTGTGTAAGATGATTCAGTTCCCATGCTCTGTCTCTTTATTGTTTTTCCCTGAGGTATTTGTCCACATTTCCAGCACTCTTTCAAGAATTGCATTCTAGATAATTAATTGCTGCATGTAAACACTTGTCCTTATGTTTTCTAAGTTTAGTTGATCACTTTAATATATTGCTGTCCAGTGTTTGACCTTTTTGACAGTGGGTAAATTATTTGCTATTTAGGCAATGATTTTGAATATATCAATCAAATTTCCTCTCAACCTTATCTGCACTAAATACTGCTGAGTCATCTTCACCAGTCTGCTTGTGTTACACAGAGTCCCACAACTCTGGAACTATTTGAGTGAACCTTTTCTGAACCTTACTCAAGGTCTTAACATCCATCCTATTGTGTCCAAAATTTGCACACAAGATGGTCAAGGTGGTGTTTTTCAGAACACTCATATAGTAGCAAGCAGCAAGCAACAATCCTATTGCTAGGAAGCAAAGAACAATCATGATAATGACCTCCCCAGGCAAGACGGTTAAGACGTGTGAGGTTGCATTAACGATCAGACTAGTGGCAAATGTTCTGGTGATTTGTAGTGTCTGATCTTGCTTGTACCCTTGGGCAGATAAGGTCTCGGGTGACCTTGTGTTTCCTATAGCTACCTGTGATGTTTCTGATGCCTGCCGCTCAGCAAGTGAAGTATTAGGTGTGGTCAGTTTGAAGTGCAGAAAAGTAGGTGAACGTACAGGAAGGCTCACTATTAAACATGAGCAGTGTGCAGAGGAGGCAATGCTTTTGGAACTGTCTATCGAAGGATGCAGGTCAGGTGTTAAGCCTTTAACTGGAACACTCAGGCAAGATGGGCGGAATAAAATGAAAAAGCATTCATTTCGAGAGGACTAGAATATAAAAGCAAAGAAGTAATGCTGGGCCTTTATGAGGATTTGGTCAGACCACACTTGGAGTATTATGAGCAATTTTGGGTCCTTCATCTAAGACAGGTTGTGCTGGCATTGGAGAGAATAAAGGGGATGTTCAAGAGAACAATCCTGGAAATGAAAGGGTTAATTTGATGGCTTTAAATCTGTACTCATTGGAGTTTGAAAGAATGGGGGGGGGGGGGGGGATCTCATTGAAACCTAACGAATATTGAAAGGCCTTGATAGAGTGGATGTGTTTCTGTGAGTACAACTTCACACACGTGTCTTTATTGCTTTGCCAGTGGAGATTAGGGATGAGGCTACTCTTGTTCTTCAGCTTTGAGATCACTCCAGGCTACTGATCGCTGTCACACATTGATACCTGCTGCTGCCTTGGGGGGGGGGGGGGGGGGGTTCACTCAAATGTTGTACTTGGAGAGAGGACAATATCTGCTTTTCCTTCAGGCCACTAGAGCAGTAGAGCCAATTGCAGGCACAGAGAACATGCCAATGTCCTTGCATCGCTACTAACAACACCTGGAGGGTCTTGCTGGTTCTCCAATACAAAGAACATGGCAGATCCAATGTCACCAGGCTGTTTGTGGTCTGCCTACCTCTGGCTCTTTCCTTTGCCCTCCCAGCTCTGCAATGTCCTCTCATTCATGGTATCCTCCCTGAAGTTTGGAAGAATGTTGCTTGTATGGAACTAAGTGAATTTAAAAGCTGGTTGCAGACATAATAACAACAGCAGAAACGTGCAGTGCTTCAATGGAGAATGGCTCACTTAAACCGACAAAGGCAGTTTCAGTGTAAAAGCCTGATAGTGTTCTTCTGGGAAGCTAGCATTTAAAGTTCTTGCTCAATACAGATCTTATAAATGGTTCAGATTACCTGTGATAGTGGCTTTAAAAAACGTGTGGGTTAATTTCTGGGTCCAGATTGATCTAACATTTATCAACATAAGACCCCCCCCCCCCCCCACCCCTGACTGATATGCATAATTTAAAGGATTTGGGTATCTTTTTACTGTTTCCAATCCTCTTGGCAGTTTGAGATATGTATGAGGAGCAGTGACATAGGGGGAAGTTTTGTCACTGAGCAAAACCTAATGTTCAGAAAAATGAATATTTAGATTTTCATCCTTTTGCAGGCTGCTTTTGAGTGCACGTCTGAATTCAAAATAATTTTATTTTCAAAGTACATATATGTCAACATATATACTACCATTTTCTTGCAGGCATTCACAGTGGAACAGAGAAGTGTAATAGAATCAATGAAAAACTACACACAAAAACTGACAAACAGCCAATGTGCAAAAAAAAACTACACATGTAAAAAAAAGTTAATAAGTATATAATACTGAGAACATGATTTGTAGAGTCCTTGAAAGAGAGTCCATAGTTTGTGGAATCAATTCAGATTTGAGGTGAGCGAGGTTATCCACACTGGTTCAGGAGCCTGAAGGTTGAAGGGGTAATAACTGTTCAGAACTGGTACATTCACTCCCTGCAAGTGCTTCTTGTGTGTGATCTTGCCTAACACAAGGTGACAAGGATGTGGTGTCTAGGAACCAGACGTGACACGTTCATTATGTTGTGCTGTATATATCTGAACCACCAGACTAAACCACAGCTGCTGGGAGATTCAAACTTCCTTAGATGATCTGACTCTCTTTGCACCACCAAAACGTGACTTTGAAAATTGTGCTGCAACTCATTTGAAACAACACTTTCACTACCTGTGATGATACAGAGGAACCATGCAATGTATCGTAACACGTGGCTCCAAATTCATGATGGTCTGCATTTATGGAAGCTTGTCCCTTGCCAGAAATAATAGTCATAGAGACAGCCAGCATAGAAGCAGACCCTTTCACACAAACCCTGCAGGCCAACCAAGATTTCCACTCAAGACAGTCCCCTTCGTCTGTATTTCAAAGCTCAAAGTACGCTTAATATCAAAGTACATAAATATCACCATATAGAATGTATATAGTATGTATATAGAATCAATGAAAAACTACACACAGACTTAAAAACAACCAGTATGCAAAAGAAGACAAATGTGCAAAATTTTAAAAAGTAAATTGTGAATTGTGGAGTCCTTGAAAGTGAGACCATAGGTTGTGGAATCGTTTCAGAGTTGAGACGGTTGAAGAAATCCATGTTGGTACAGGAGCCCGATAGTTGAAGGATGACAACTGTTCTTGAACCTGGTGGTATGGGATCTAAGGTTCCCATACCTCTTTCCTGATAGTAGCAGCAAGAAGAGAGCAGAGCCTGGATGGTGAGGGCCTTCATGATGGACGCTGCTTTCTTGTGGCAGTGCTTCTTGTAGATGTGCTCAATGACAGGGAGGGTTTTACCTCTGATGTACTGGGCTTCATCCACCACACCTTGTAGGCTTTTCCGTTCTTGGGCATTGACGTTTCCATACCATGCTGTGATGCAACTTGTCAGGATACTCTCCTCTTGCACTTATAGAAGTTTGTCAAAGTTTTAGATGACATGCTGAATGTGCACAAACTTCTAAGAAACTAGAGGTGCTGCCGTGCCTTCTTAGTAATGGCAAGGAATACATTTGGCCCATATCTCTCTAAACTGTTTCCATCCATGTACCTGTACAAATGTCTTTCAAACATTGTAATTGTACCTACTTCTACCACTTCCTCTGACAGCTTGCTCCATGTATCACCACTCTCCATGTTGTTCTGAAGGTTCTCTTTAAACCCTCCCCCTCTAATTTTAAATCTATGCCCTCTATCTCAGGAAAAGGACAGTGACTCTTCATCTTATCTACTATCCTCATGATTTTATATACCATCTAAAAGGTCACTCTCAACCTCCTGTGCTCCAGGTAAAATCGTCCTAGCTCATCCAGCTTGTCCTTGTTACCCAAACCTCTCAGTCCCAGTAACATCCTTGTGTTTTCTGCACCCTTTCCAGCTCATGAAAGAGTGTGGAAAAGAAGAATGGGGAAGAAAGAGTGTGTTACAATGCAAAAGAATCACTCCTGCTACGCAGGCATATAGAGAATTGTGCTATTTTCTGCCACTGGGAGAGAAAGGTCCATTTATCATGAGGATATAGTCCTTTTTCTCTCTCCACTTGCACAAATCATGGCATTTTAATACCCATAACAGCACAAAGTAGATTGGGTATTGCATCTTTACCATGCAACTGCCACTGGTTAACCAACCCAAGATTAGAAAACATACAATCAGTGATCTTTGGCTCAGGTCTGATATGCTCAATGCTTATTTTAAATACAATAGATTCTGCAGATGCTGGAAGCCTCAGCAACACACATCAAAATGCTGGAGGAACTCAGTAAGTCAGACCTGGTCCTAATGAAGGGTTTTGTCCGGAAACGCTGACTGTTTATTCCTCTCCATGCTGCCAGGCCTGCTGGGTTCCTCCAGCACTTTTTGTGTGTTGCTGTATGCTCATTTAAGGTCTTGGTAGTCATGGTGATGAGACCAGAAGCAAGCCTATCATTGCCAATTAGCACAGTTCTCCTGAGGCCTTTGGCATTTATCTGGTGCATTGTTAATTAACTATCCACTGAGGTCCGTTGACTTGCAACTGAACTTCAGCTCAAGGCCCTATCTTTTCTCTAACACCTTAAAGCAAAATGCTGATGTCTGAAATTAAAGCTTCAAATTTCAGTGTGTAGTTCAAGAAATCAACTGAGCAAAAGGCACCTACTCATGCAACTTAAACATAAGTCCATTTGATGGATTTGGAACTCAAATGTTTTATTCACAATAAACAACACTGCCTTTGACTGAGGTCTAATGGTCTCATCCCTAAAATTGTCCTTTGTTCAATTAAGGCCTCAGTTACCATGGTTGTGAGACCAAGAGCAGCTCATCATTTCCTCTAGCCACATTACTTCAGAAGCTTTCTGTGCCCCTTATCTCACACTCGGTTAATTAACTATCCCCTTGGCCTGCATGTAAAACAACAGATTTACGTCATTGCCAGCTTGCTATTATATGCTTTGTGAACATCTGCATTGTCATCAGGGAGACAGCCTCGGGGGAGGGAGGGTACTCTAGAGTTATCCCCTGCTGTCATGGTGACCATCCTGGAGCTAACTTCATTGTCTCTAAATATACTAACACAAGTCCTTCTATGCACTTGTAGCTTCCTGTGATGATGGAATTAATCCTAAATAGATGTTCTGGTGACCCATTTGTTTCTTATCCTGGTATTACTGAGTGGAAACTAGATCAAACCACTTTGACAGGGCAGAAATACGCTTCTATCTTGCAATATTCTTGCTGTTATGCAAGTTAATGCTGCAAGCTGTTTCCTCATGTGTGTCATACACATGGAGAGTTTCTTTCTGGCTTTCCTCTGTTGCTGATCATGAACCACTTGCAAATGCTAAGCTAATGTCAGGTCAGCAACCTGACCTCTGTACTGATGAAAAACGAAAAGCATCCACCATTTTCATCCCCTGCCTTTTGTGTGACTTTACCTGCTCTAATACACCCGCAGAGGCTGCAGCATGGCATGGAAAGCCTCTTTCTTTCAGCAGGTCTTCTCCTGGAAGATTGCCATGAGCTGGGCTGAATGACCTGGTTTCTCAACTGGGGCACCTCACTGTTATTTCCTGGCTGGCAGAATGACAGCAACAAGAAGGTCGGCGGATTCGAGGTGGTAAGATACAAATGCCGTGATCCTGAGAGTTAGCAGCAGACTCGTGCGCGGAGGAGTTGCTGCCTTATGCCCAGCAATCCCTTAAATTGGAGAATAGTTGTGCTGGCACCCTCAAACTCAGTTCTGAAGACTTGCACCTGGCTGAGCTTCTATTGCAAAGCCCAGATTTTGGATGGATTCAGCTTTGGCTGCAGTGTGATATCTGAAGAATTAGTCGGTGAGCATTGTGTGACGTTTGATTTAAAATACGCTGGCCATCACTGCTACGCTGGAAAAGATGAGCTATAGATTTTGCACAAAGCTTTGCCCCAGGTTGTTGATGGATTTCTTTATATTCTATTACAACATTCATTGGTTTTAATCATTTTCATGTCTCCATTCGCATTTGATTCCTCATGTGAGTCTGCTTAACTTGTGTGTAGCTGCTAACTGCTACCATCTGGTCTGCTCTTTCACTTTGCCCAGGCTATAAACTCTCATACCTGGTGACTCCTAGCATGTAGTTCTCACCAAGACATTAACCTCTGTGTGAACAACATGGCTTTCTACACTGGTGTCTGTAAATGAACAAAAGACTACAATAGGATCATTTATGGAAGGGATGTGGAAGAAATTATAGGCATCTGAGCTTGACTTCAGTAGCGGGAAAGTTATTGGAAGGTTTTCGAAGGATATATAAGTATATGCATAGACAGAGGCTGATTAGGAATAGTCAACATGGCTTTAAGAGTGGTAAGTTGTCTCTAGCCAATCATATAGAGTTTTTTTTCAAGGAAGTTACAAGGAAAGGTGATGAAGGCAAGACAGTGAAACTCGGATTGGACATTGGCTTCCCAGAAGAAGCCAGAGAGTGGTTATAGATGGTTGCTTCTCCGATTGGAGGCCTGTGACTAGTGCTGGGTCTGTTCTTTGCCATCCCTATGAATAATCTGTGGATGGTAAAGTGGTAAATTGGATCAGCAAATTTGTAGATGACACCAAGATGTGGGGTATAGTGGACAGCGAGGAAGACTATCCAAAGTTGCAGCATGATCAGGACCAGATGGTGAAATGTGCTGAAAAATGGCAGATGGAATTTAATGGAGAGAAATGAGAGGTGTTGTTCTTTAGGAGGATCGACCAGGGTAGGTCTTACACAGTGGGAAGTAGGGCATTGAGGAATGCGGTTGAACAGAGGAAACTGGTAATACAGATCCATACTTTCCTTGAAACTGTTGTCATGGGTAGACAGGGTCATAAATAAATCTTTTGACAAATAGGCCTTCATAAAGCAATGTGTTGAGTACAGGAGTTAGGATATTATGTTGAGATTGCATAAGATGTTGTTGAGGCCTAATTTGGAGTATTGTGGCCAGTTTTGGTCACCTACCTACTGGCAAAATGGCAATAAGAATGAAAGAATGCAGAGGAAAATTTACAAGGATATTGCTGGATCTTGAGGACTTGAGTTATAGGGAAAAATTGAATAGGATAGGACTTTATTTCCTAAAACATAGAAGATTGAGGGGAAATTTGATAGAGGTATACAAAATTATTTGGGGCATAGATAGGGTAAAGACAAGCAGGTTTTTTTGTCCGCTGAGGTTGGGTGAGACTAGATCTAGAGGTCATGGGTTAAAGGTGAAATGTTTAAGGGAGAATTCCTTCACTAAGCGGGTGGTGAGAGTGTGGAACAAGCTGCCAGCACAAGTGGTAGATGCAGTTTAAGAGAAATTTAGATAGGTACTTGGATGGGAAGGGCTGTTGTCCAGGTGCAGGTTGATGGGACTAGACAGATTAATGGTTTGGCATAGACTAGATGGACCGAAGGGCCTGTTTCTGTGCTGTAGTGTTCTATGACTGTTTTAAATCCTGAACAGTTGAAGCAAAATATCCCTTCTTTATACTTCCTTCCTCTTATAATAAAGCCAAAGTTCTAATGTGTTTTGTAATTACTATCTAAATACAGACAATACTTTTTTGTCTTCGGGGTGCCCTTTTGATGTGATGTATATTCCAGCAACAATATAGTCTGTAATTCACATCCAGGTGTGAAATAAGGCATCCATAGCTTTTATCTAAAAATGTGTGTTGTTCAGTATTGCCAGTGTTCTGCTTTGTCTGCCAGTAAGCTAAGAAGAATGATTTCTGCTCCTCTTCAAGCTGCGTCTCACCTTCAAATTTGGCTTTGATTAGGAGAGTTTTGATTGAATCTGTTGATACAAAAGAGATCCCATGGTGAAGTTCTGTGGCAACCAACAGTTTAGTAAGTGCTAGTAAAATGAGAAAGAAAATGGAATAACTAGAGGGGTTCCTCAAGGAGAGATTCTCACTGAAACTTTGGTAGAAGATGCAGGAGGGAAAAATTTGAATCTTTGGATACTCTGAGGTAAAGCAAACTGCTTGTAATTTATGAAGCCATAGCATTTAGGTTAGTGAGGGTATCTTAATCTATCAAAGTCTACATTCATATTAAGAGAGTGCAAGCACCTAATTAAAAACCAATTGTTAAAAGCCTTGCAATTAATTTTTACCCCACAATCTCTTAGACTTATTAATGGGTAAACAATAAATAATTCTGTTCATTTAGCATTAAATTATTTAATTCCTCAGGGTAATTTGATAAATAGATGTGAAACTCTGTAGTTGGGCAAGTGAACAGCAAGTAGCAAAAAGATGTATTTAAGTATGCTTTATCTGGTATATATTAAATGGGTTTTATCTGAAGCTATGTGGAGAACAATAATTGCATATTTTTAAAATATTGATGTTACTGTAACTATACTGACAGTATAGTCATAAACAGAAGAGATTATGCAGATTCCGGAAATCCAGAGTTAACGCACAAAATGTTGGAGGGACTCAGGAGGTGCTGCCTGACTCAAGTTACTCCAGCACTTTGTCCATTGTCAGCGCTTTACCCATGTTTCTTTAGTTTTTGTATGATGAAATTGAGATGTGATAAGTGTTCACGCTGTTGTCACCAAAACCAAAATTTTTCTCGCCCTTTCACCATGTCAAACGTTATCAGGCAAGATTTGTCCTTGAGATAATGAAGTTCTTAAACAATTAATAAATTTTCAGTTAATCCACTTAATAAGCAAGTGAAACTTCTTTGAGATGTTTTTAGTGGTAACTAACCGCCATTCATAAAATCAGGTCTGCTTTAGAATACAAAATGCTGGCAGAACCCAGCAGGCCAGACAGCATCTATGGGAGGAGGTAGTGACGACGTTTCGGGCCGAAACCCTTCATCAGGAGTGAAGTAACATGGGATGGTCGAGGGGGGATAAGAAGTGGGGGGGGAGGGATGAAGTAGAGAGCTGGGAAGTGATAGGCTGGAGGGAAATGGGCTAGGGGGAAGGTGGAGAATTATGGGAAATAAAAGAGAAAGAAAGGTGGGGCTGGGGGGAGATTATAGTGAGGGGGGAAAAAAGAGAGAGAAAGAGAACCAGACTGAAATAATAGATAGGGATAGAGGTAGGCAGGGGTATCAACGGAGGTCTGTGAGTTGAATGTTCATGCTGGCAGGAAGGAGGCTACCTAGGCGGGAGATAAGGTATTGCTCCATCGACCTGCGTGTGGCCTCATCTTGACAGTAGAGGAGGCCATGGACAGACATGTCGGAGTGGGAGTGCTCTGTGGAATTGAAGTGTGTGGCCACAGGGGGATCCCGCCACTGCTGGAGGACTGAGCGCCGGTGTTCGGCGAAACGGTCTCCCAGTCTGCGGCGGGTCTCCCCAATGTATAAATGGCCACATCGGGAGCACCAGATACAGTATATCACCCCAGTTGACTCGCAGGTGAAGTGGTGCCTCACCTGAAAGGACTGTCTGGGACCTGGGATGGTGGTGAGGGAAGAAGTGTGGGGGCAGGTGTAGCACTTCTTCCGTTTGCAGGGATGAGTGCCCGGAGGGATGGGGGGGGATGAATGGACAAGGGAGTCGCATAGGGAGCGATCCCTGTGGAAAGCCGAGACTGCTTTAGAACCTTGTGTTGAATGTAGCTGTGAATTAGTTTGTGGGTCCAAAGGTAACTTATTAAACAATGTAATTGACAAGTGCATTAAGAGGGTAATTTTAGCCTTCCATATGTTTGATTTTACTTCAATAGAATATTAAATCAGACAGCTGTAAAACACTGGTCAGTTCAATTCTGCAGCTTTTCAATAGGCAGATTAGTTTAAAATTACCCATGTTTAAATGTATTAACCAATCAAATGACAACATTTTGCTCACCTGACGTAAATATTTTGCCTTACAACAGCTGACAATACTGAAGGACATAACAATGAATGAAGAAATAATTCATGACTGGAATTATATATCTGTTTCTCAAAGAGCACGTAGAGCAATTGCAGATGTGAAAACAGTATCTTTGTAGCAAAGACAACTATATATGATACAAATAGTAAACATGATGTATTTTGCTGGTGCACTCCAGCAACAAATCAGCTGAACAATTACACCTATAAACTTATTTTACCAATGTCTTTGGTTTTCCTAAGAGGAGCAGTTCTTTCATCAGAAAGCCTACAGTTGCAGGAAACAGGCTGACAAATTAAGGCGGCAGTGTTGATGGCTGTTCTCTACCCATTAACTTGTCTGAGCATGACCTCCCCACTGGGAGAATGGTGTAAAAGTTTCATTGTGTGTTGTTGAATCTACTTGTAAAATGATTAGATACAGACTTTTATAAAGTCTGTAATATATATCCTAATTATATAACAATATAATTTGTATTATCCTGTTTAATAGTGTTGGATTGGAGTCTCGTCTATTTCATTTCAGAAGCCTGATTCAAATGCATGTAATATTCCAGCCATTTAAAAAAATGGACGTAAACCTGTGTGGAATATGTTCCTGAAATTACAACATATCTGACGAGCAGAGTCAGAAATTACTCATGAGAAGTAATTTTAAAGATAAAAAGGCTGAAATGCCATTATCAAAATATTTCCACATGAAAACTAATGTAAATCTATTTTACTAGTTGGGCTACTGTTCATTCACTTTTAATAATACCATTTAATATTGCAGTTCTGTCACCAGCTTTGGATCTCCTGGACCTTATGGAGCCAGCTATGACAAGCAGTAATAAGACAAAGAAATCTGATGTTGCCTCAAGAAGTGAAGCAGCTAAAACTGCCTCCTTTAGAAAAGAGCCAGATGACACCGATCTAATCAAAGTAGAAATTGAGCAAAGTACTCAGAGTGTCAAATCCCCACATAGACCATCCCTGGATGCTGGTATGGACCAAATCAATCCTGAATTATTTCATTATATTCTGTCGACATTAACATTATTTTAAGCTTCCCTGCCATGCTGCTTGATCATTTAAATTTTAGGTGACCTACATACAGTTTGCATAAACTGAGCAACCATTCAAGAAAACAAAACTCAGGGTTGTATATGGTGACATATATGTACTTTGATTAAAAATTTACTTTGAACCTAAATCTATGAAAGCTCTAAAATTTAATTCTTAAAAAGGGTCCATAAATTGTTTGTACTCTTGATAGATACTGACTGAAGTTATCAGACATTTTCTGATTAATATTTGGAATTTTCTGAACATGACAATTTTTAATTTTGTATCGATCATTTTCACTTTTGTAATAAGATTGTTGAACTACTTGGTAAATAAAATGAGTAAGTTTTCTTGCAAAAAATTTACATGTATACATTTTCTGCTTTCATTTTATTAATATCCTTTCCTATGTCATAGGTCATACATTGGGCACTTTATAGTAGAAATATGTATATTTGTATATTTCTTGGGCAGTATTGGAGCTTAAAATTGTAAGTCTTTTTTGTTACTAAACAAACAAAGTTAGTTTTACTAGACAGAGAAAATGCTGGAATAAGTAACTGAACATAAAGTACAACTAAAGGAAATTACTGCAGATACTTGAAATCAGAATCGGATACCAAGAAATTGTTCACCCTCTTTAGCATAATAAATATGTACTCTGTGTAGTGCCAAGATTTACTCCCATATTGTGAGGGGTTTCAGAATTGGTCAAAGATGTATGAAAATTTCATGCTATAGTCAGGACCTTGAAGTAGAACTTGGAACTGCCACATCATTAATGTGTTAACTGCAGTTAATTTATCATGCTTAAAGAACTCTTACAGCCACAGTATAACACCAGAAAATCATTACAGCATCCATCATTAGGGACTCCCACCACCTAGGACATACCCTTTTCTCATTACTACCATCAGATGGTATAGGAGCCTGAAGACACATGCATATACTCTTTCTCTCTCTCGCTCTCCCTCACTCTCTGTCTCCCTGGCGCGCTCTCCCTCTCCCACGCTCTCTCATCCCCCTCTCTCTCCCTCCCCACGTGTGCGTGTGTATTCTTTGTTATAATTTATAGTATATTGTATGTATTGCATTTTATTGCTCCCGCGAAACAACAAATTTCATGGTATATGATTCTGATTCCAAAAAGGCGTGGAGGAGGGACTAATTTGGGGAGGTGAGGTACTCTGCAATCTGTATGCACCCGCTGAGGTGAACTGACTGTTTTGATTTTGAAATTGCAGCAGGCTGTGTGCTGATGATCTGTCCAGTGATCACTATGTGCTTGTCATATATGATTACTTTAAAAGCAGGGAGCTTCATTGAAGTATTAAATATCTTGCAATCAGTGAACAGCAAAGCGTGTGGGACATTAATGTGATGATATGGCCCCTCAACTTCATCTCAGTTCCTAATTCTGCCAGGCGGGACAAAGGTTTTTAAGTTCCCTCCCCTCCCCCAACCCAAAGTGCTGCAGTGTCAGTAATTGCATGACTGGCATCAGGCAGATAGTGGCCATGCTTGGATGGGATGTGCCAAGGTAGTTCTCCCAGCAGCTGTTAGTCAACCTGAAAGTTATCATCAGAGAGGTCCAGCATGTTTTCCATTGAAATATGTGCAAGAGTGACCCAATTTCTAGGCTAGAAAATCCAGGACTAACTCAGCACTGATTGAAATTAGCATTTTGGATTAACATTTATCTGAAGCACCAGACCTGATGGAAACAGGCCTGAAATGTTAAATTCACTAATTTAGCATTGTAAGTATTATACAGCACAGAAACAAGTCCTTTGGCCTATCACATCAATGCCGATCTTTTTGTCCATCTGCACTAATCCCAATTGCCTGCATTCGGTTTGTACCCTTCTATGGCTTGTCTATTTAAGTGTTTGTCTGAATGCCTCTTAAATGTAGTAACTGTATCTGATTCAACCATCTCTTCTGGCTCTGTGTTCTACATATCTACCTCCTTTTGTGCGCTGTGAAAAAATCCCCTCAATTTCCTTCCTTGCACCTTAAATCTACGCCCTCGTGTTTTGATAGCCCTGCCATAGGAAAATTATTTTGACTATCTGCCTGATCTTGTGGCCCTCTACTGACCATGGATGATGTATCCTGGCTGTCTATATGATACGCAAGCCTGGGTAGCACGATACGGAGAGCGAGCTGTGGCCCACGTAACAGGCTGTCCTTTTCCATGCAGTTGATGCATCCAAAGGAACAGCGGAGGCCAATACAGTTTGTTACCAGCAACGTGTAGGACTGCCTTAGGGACTCCAACTCCAGATTTTTCCTCAGGGCTTACTCCCAAAGCCTTCCCTGTGAGTGGGTATAGCCACAAGGCAGTGGAGGTTTGAGGTGAGAGTTTTCCTTCTCGATAAGCTGCCAACCCACCTGACAAAGCCTATCTGCCCAAAGCAAGTCGTTTTAAGGTGCCAGTAAGCTGCCTCCTTCACTTTAGGGAAAATAGCAATCTTTGTGCTGCATTAGTCCATCCACTTCAAGGTTTGACGTATTGTGCATTCAGAGATGCTTTTTGGCAAACCACTGTTGTAATTTGTGGTTAATTGAGTTACTGTCACCTTCCTGTCAGCTTGAACCAGTCTGACCATTCTCCTCTGACCTCTCTCATTACCAAGGCTTCTTCACCCACAGCAACTAACGGGCGCCTGTGAACTCACTTTTGTGAACTTCACTTCTGAATGCTATTTGCTTCCTTTTATTGTTTGTACAACTCATTTTTTTCTCTGTCTGCACATGTGGTGTTTGATGGTCTTCTTATGTTTTAATACGTTCTTTTTTTTTGTTTTGTGGTTGCCTGTAAGGGGACAAACCTCAAGGTTGTATAAAGTTTACATACTTTATATTTACATACTTTGATAATAAATGTTCTTTGAACTTTGAGAACTGCCACTCATTGGATGTGTTTAGTTTCGGTACCGTTCCCTGTAAACTCTCGAGATTATTGTGTGTGGAATAACCCAGGAGATGAGCAGATTCTGAAATGCTCAAACCACCCCATCTGACACCAACAATCACACCATGTTTAAAGTCACTTCATTACATTTCTTCCCCATTCTAATATTTGGTCTGAACAACAACTGAACCTCTTGACCATGTCTGCATGCTTTTATTTATTGAGTTGCTGCCACATAATTGGGTGTTACATATTTGCATTAATGAGCAGATGTACCTAACAAAGTGGCCACAGTGTGTAAGTCCATCCTATCCAATCTCTCCAGTACATTGACATCTTCCCTTGGCCTGATGACCCGAGCTGCCCTCTGTGCTTCAGGTGCAGTCTAACCAGTGCTTTGTAAAGTTGCAACACGATGTTCCAACACTTGCATTCCATGCCCTGACCAATGGAGACAAACATGCTGTAGGTCTCTTCACCACCTTGTCGACCCACTTCACTTTCAGGGGAATTGTGGAGTTGGAGTCCAAGTAAGTCTCTGTTCATCAACATTCCTCAGTATTATACTATCCATGTCCCAGTTCCCCAGATACTTCAAACCTGACATAACTTGTCAGAATTAAATTCCATTTGCTAATATTCCACCCAACTTTCCACTCCATCTATACCCTCATTCATCATTTTTGTGTCGGTACTAAATAAAGGTCATATTGTATATCTGAAATGCAAGCTCTGATAATAGAACATAGAAAATCTACAGCACAACGTTGTGCTGATCATGTAACCTGCTCTAGAAACTGCCTAGAATTTCCCTACCACTTAGCCCTCTATTTTTCTAAGCTCCATGTACCAAAGAATCTCTTAAAAGTCCCTTTTGTATCCTTTGGCAGCAGTGCATTCCACGCACCCACCACTCTCTGTGTGGAAAAACTTACCCCTGACATCCCCCTTGTACCTACTTGCAAGCACCTTAAAACTATGCTCCTTCGTGTTAGCCATTCAGCCCTGGGGAAAAGCCTCTGGCTCGCCACACGATCGATGCCTCTCATCATCTTATACACTTCTATCATGTCACCTCTCATCCTCCGTTCACTCAACCTATTTTTGTAAGGCATGCTCTCCAATCCAAGCAACATCCTTGTAAATACCTTCTGCACTCTTTCTATAGCATCCACATCCTTCCTGTAATGAGATGACCAGAATGAGCATTTCTAACATTTGTTTTATTGTTGAGAATAGATTAACTGATTAAATAATGCCATGAGCAAAAAAAAATGGTGCTAAAATCCCCAGAGCCTATCCATAGGCTTTAGGTCTACCATGTCTGTACTGATGATCTATTTAATCCCATTTACCTGCATGGAATCCATATCCTTCATTCCCTACCTGTTCATGTGTCTGTCTAAACATTCGTTAAACATCGCTCTCTCCTCTTAGTGTTCCAGGCACCTACCATTCTCTGAGTAAATCTCCTCTAAACCTTCACCCTCTTGCTTAAGCCTGTGCTTGTTGATATTTGACATTTCCACCAACTTGCGCCAAACTTTTCACTTCCTTTCTAATTAGAAAGTAAAAGATCTTAATTGAACACAAATAAAGATTTAACTATTGCATAATAAAAAGTTAAAAATAGTCCAGATGCAGGGTCTCAACTCAAAACATCGACCACGCTTTTGCCTTCACGGATACACTTCGAGCCTCTGAATTTTCTTCCTGTAGTTTGGTTTTGCTTCAGTTGACAGAATCTACAGTTGCTTGTTTCTATTATTTTTAATGATTTTTGTTGAAAATAGCTTACTCCGCTTACATGTTGAAGATTTATACTTTGTCAACCAAGAAAGGAATTTTTTTTAATTCCCTTGTCTGGCAATAACAATGTTTTTTTTCAACTTTGTTTAGTTAGTATCCCACCACGTATAGAGAAGTGGGAAGAAGTGAATTTGCAGAGTGCAAAGACTCCTGAGGAACAATGGGTAACGGAAAGGAGATGTTCCAACAGGATTGCTTCACAGGAGTTCCTCTGGTAAATGTTCTTCTTATTAGTCTCTCATTGCTGCAACCTAATCCTGTGACTGGAAGGTACCACGTGCCTCTGAGATAAATAATCTGAGCTTTTCACTTGTTCTTGGCTCCATGAGAAAGCTCAGGTTCCCTAATCAGACGGAATCCATTCTGATATGAAACCTGCAATATTATTATTTGCCACTTGCATAATAGAGAACTTAAAGTTCAGTAATTTTTAATTCAAACAGCACCGGGTCTGAATGCATATCACATTCACCAGCACATTCAGAGGGGAAAATGATGTTACAAAATGTCTTTGCGGGTGAAATCTTTTACACAAGTAGAACATCTGAACAAGATCTTTAAACAAATACTTTAACCAAACTTGCATAGTATATGTGAATAATTTAAGTTTGCGGCAAACCTGAGATTTTGTTTCTCGCTGTTATCTTCAGTAATTTTATTCTCCATCAACTGCATGTTAATCTCAAAAGAAATCACTCCTCTTTCATCAAAATAGAGTATCACTCTAAAATGATTGCCCTTGGCAACATGAGGCATGAACATCTCAACTCAATGTTGCACACTCCTTCCCATAGTTTTGACAGCAGTTGAACCACATTTGTGATTAAGTGGAATCAATATGTGAAATAGCTTTGCTCTTGTCTGTTGCAAAAAGGAGGATCTCCGGGTAGCTATCCATTTTGTTTGATTTCCTATTACTATTCTGACGTGTCCTTCACTGCCATGCTGAGACAAACTCAGGTTGGAGGAGCAACACCTCATATTCCATCTGGGTAGCTTCCAACCTGATGGCAACAACATTGATTTCTCCAACTTGCAGTAATTTCTCCCTCCTTCTCTCTTTTTCCATTCCCTACTCTGGTTCCCCTCCTCCTTCCCTTTCTTCCATGGTCTACTATGCTCTCTTATCAGATTCCTTCTACTTCATCTCTTTACCTGTTCCACCTGACCCCTCCCAGCTTCTTCATCCCTCTCCCCTGCCCACCCACCTTCCCCCACACTTGGTTTCACCTAGCACATGCCGGTTTGTCCTCCTATTCCTCGTACCACCTTCTGAACTGGCTTCTGCGCCCTTCCTTTCTGGTCCTTATGAAGCGTCTCAGTCTGAATCGTCGACTGTTTATCCCTCTCCATAGATACTGTCTAACTTGCTGAGTTCTTGCTGCCTTCGGTGTGCACTGCTCAAGGTTTCCAGTATTTTCAGAATCTCTTATGTTTATGAAATAGTCCTTATCCTGTGATTGGTTTAACTTCGTACCAAAACCCAGCTGTATACAAGACAAGACAGAGAAAATTAAGATTCTGTTCACTGTTTTATCAGATGAATAATGTCCATGACCTCCTCTGTACCTTTATTCGGCATCGTTTGATCAGTTTACCCACAAAAATCCATTAATAATGGTCTTAAAATCTAGTTGATCATGCAGCCACATCCTTATTAAACAAAAGTTCCAGATTTTATTGGAACTTATTTTCTAACTGGGCCAGCATTAATCTTAAGATTTTATTAATTTGATTTGAACTTCACAATAAGCTTTCTAATTGTCACACATTCCATGGCAAAAGTCCACTGACTCCTGTTGACTAAACCAGCTGGATTCTGGTTTAAAACTGGGCCACATACTAGTAGAAAGATACTAACTAATATTGGAGTTATCTCAGTACACCTAATATTGTCTGTTCCCTTGTTGATTCTCAAACACTTTGGATACATATTGGTCCTCAATTTTATATGCTAAAAATATAGTTTACTGTTGTATGTTTTACTGTATTCTGAAATTTCTGAAGCAGATACTCTCAGTCTGTCCCTGTCCTGCACCTAACTACATCACATATTCAGTCCATATGATGGGTGAATTTCTTCCTCTTGTTTAAAAAAAAGGAAACTATTTGCATATACAATGGGTTCCAGTTAATTAGGCCCTCTGTTAATCTGGGGAGTCACTTAATTTGGGACAACTCTTAAAGAACAAAAATGAATTGAGAACATTGCTTTTATTCCCTTTGTTTATTTGGGACACTATGTTGCTTAACTGGAGCAGGATTGTGAGTTGCTGAACAAGTTTCTTTTCTTTTTACAATATTTTTATTCAGAAAAAAAAGATTACAGAGTGCAACACATAGATACATCTCAACATAACTTGTGTACATTCATATATTGTAATAAAATTGATCAAAATGTTATAGCATAACACATAAAGGTATACCACTCTGTAATCAAAAATTTAAAGATAGGTCATACATTATAAAAGAAATTTTTTATATACATAAAAAAAAGTCAACCCCCTACCAACTACCAAAGAAAAAAGCTGATGGATGACAATGGATAATTAGAAAAAAAAAACATATTCACTTAAGAAGAGAAGATAAAAATATACATAAAAGTCTGTGCACTGTTAAACTTTATAAATTGGAAAAGTAATTTAGGAAAGGTCCCCAAATATCATAAAAAGATTGTTTTGAATTTAAGACTGAGCAGCGGATCTTTTCTAAATTTAAATACGACATAATATCACGTAGCCATTGAAGATGTGTAGGAGGGGTAAACTCCTTCCATTTAAGCAAGATTGCTCTTCTTGCTAAAAGAGAGGTAAAAACTAAAACCTGTAGGTTAGGAGTATTTAAAGTTATATCTTCATTTGCAATAATACCAAACAAGGCAGTAAGGGGATTTGGATCAAATTGGACCCTAAAAAGTTGAGAGAAGGTATGAAATACTTCCCGCCAAAACTTTTCAATTGTAGGGCAAAACCAAAACATATAAATTAAAGAGGCATCAGCAGAGTTGCATTTATTACAAAGTGGAGAAACATTCGGGTAAAAACTGGAGAGCTTCTGTTTAGAAATGTAAGCTCTATGAACCACTTTAAATTGTAGAAGAGAATGACGAGCACAGAAAGATGATTTATTAACCCGTTTAAGAATTTTATTCCATCTATCATCAGAAATCTGACAATTTAGGTCATCCTCCCAAGCTTTTTTTATTTTATCTAAAAAGTCTTGTCTAGAATCAATCAACAAGTTATAGATACCGGTAATAGAACCATTGACAAAAGGTTTTAAATTTAAAAGATCATCCAGTAAATTTTTGTCAGGACCTATAGGAAAAGTAGCTAATTGGAAACGTAGAAAATCTCTAATTTGAAGGTATCTGTAAAAATGTGATTTTGGGAGTACTAATTTATTTGACAATTGGTCAAATGAAGCAAGAGATCCTGAGATAAACAGGTCCCAAAAACACTTAATACCTAATTCATCCCAATCTTTAAAGACTTTATCAGTCATGGAAGGGATAAAAAAAAAATAATTAAGGAGAATGGGAGATGATAATGAAAAATTCACTAAACCAAAAAATTTTCTAAATTGAGACCAGATCCTTAAAGTTTGCTTAACAATTATGTTATCTGTTGTTTTATTTGCTGAAAAAGAAGAGTATGATCCAAGAAGAGAGACAATAGAGGAATTTTTTACAGAATTAACTTCTAAGGAGACCCATGACCCATAATCTTTACGATAAATATAATAGGACCAGAAAGTAATATTCCTTATATTGACAGCCCAATAGTAAAACCTAAAATTGGGTAGGGCTAGTCCACCCATCTCTTTATTTCTTTGTAAGTAAACTTTACTTAAATGAGCTTGTTTATTATTCCAAATATAAGGGGTTAAAATTGAATCTAAAGAATCAAAGTACGTCTTAGGAATAAAAATAGGTAAGGCCTGAAAAAGATATAAAAATTTAGGAAGAATCTTCATTTTAATCAAATTAATTCGGCCAATTAGGGATAAAGAAAGAGGGGACCATTTAGAAAGCATCTTTTTCACATAATTCAATAAGGGGTTCAAGTTTTCTTTAAATAAATTCTTGAAGTTTTTAGTAATTGTTACACCTAGATATATAAATTGACTTGTAACAACTTTGAACGGAAATTTGGCATTTGATGACATTAGGTAATTTAAAGGAAATAGCTCACTTTTATGTAGGTTCAGCTTATATCCTGAAAAAGAACTAAACTGGGAGATTAAAGAAAGAACCAAAGGTAAAGAAGTTTCAGTGTTAGAGATAAAAAGTAAAATATCATCAGCGTATAATGAAATTTTATGAGACATACCTTCCCTTAGTATACCAGAAATGTCCTTAGATTCTCGAAGTGCTATTGCTAAGGGTTCTATAGCTAAAGCAAAAAGTAAAGGACTAAGAGGACATCCTTGTCTAGTTCCCCGCTGTAAATTAAAGGGCTTAGAAATTTGGGAGTTAGTAATAACCTGAGTGGTAGGAGACAAGTAGATTAATTTAACCCAACGAATAAAATTAGGCCCAAAATTAAACTTTTCTAAGGTCTTAAAAAGATAATTCCACTCAATCCTATCAAAGGCTTTTTCTGCATCTAAGGATAATATACACTCTGATATTTTTTGGATGGTGAATATATCACATTCAATAACCGACGTATATTAAAATGTGAGTAACGATTTTTAATAAATCCTGTCTGGTCATGTGATATAATAGATGGTAGAATATTTTCAAGTCTTCGAGCTAAGATTTTGGCTAAAATTTTTGCATCAACATTTAATAAAAAAATCGGTCTGTATGAAGAACATTCAGCTAGATTTTTATTTTTTTTTAAGAATAAGAGAAATAAAAGCTTCATAAAAAGATTGAGGGAGTTTACCTGATTTAAAGGACTCTGATAAAACAGAGGATAAATAAGGTGTAAGTAACATAGTGAAAGTTTTATAAAACTCCCCAGGAAAGCCATCAGGTCCTGGGGTCTTACCAGAATGTAGAGCACGTATAGCCTCAGCCACTTCTTCATTGGAAATAGGCTGATCTAACTGTGTTAGACTATCAGCAGACAATGTAGGAATGTTGATATTACTGAAAAAAGCATTCATATAGGTATCATGTGAAGAAGAGTCAGACTGATACAACTTAAGGTAAAAGTCTTTAAATACATTGTTAATTTCAGAATGGTTGGATGTCTTAGTTCCATTACCTTTAAAAATTTCTGTGATTTGACGATTAACTGTAAAAGATTTTAAGCGATTGGCTAATAAACTACCAGTTCTATCCCCGTGAATGTAAAATTGAGTTTTATCTCTCAACAGCTGTCGTTCAATTGGGTAAGTCAGCAGAAGATTATACTTGGATTGGATTTCAATACGCTTATTATATATACTTGGATCTGGAGATAGGGCATACTTTCAATCAAGATCTTTTAATATCGCTGCTAGGTCAGACCTTTCTTTGTCAGTTGCTGATTGTGAGTTGCTGAACAGGTTTACAACTAGTATCAGTTGCATGCACTTGCGTAGCCATTAGATGTTACACTGTGTTTAGAACGAATAGTTGTTAAATAGCATCAGCCGTGTGTGTTTGTGTTCAAACAGCAGTGACTTTTGTCTCTGATAACTGGTGAGAAATAAGCAGTAAGTCTGTTCAGAATTATTCTGCTCACCTCGGTTTCAAGTGTTCACACTTGGAAATGCCAGAAATGGCTGGGAGTGAAAATGAAATTATTTCACTGCTTCAACAAGTTAGAAGAATCTGAAGGTATCAACGATATCTTGACTGTTACAATGAGAATGAAGATTTGGAGGGTGCAATCATTGATAGCATTGTGTGAAGGCCGTCCTTTAACTCCACTTGCTGTTCGTGCTTGTTGTTCACTTACAGTGAATCTAAAATAAGTGGCAACATACACTAGATGAATTTCTCCATTGACTATTAGCAACAAATACAGTTTTTATAATGCAGTAGTACTATTGGTTCAGATGGTTCCATTTACTATCAGAGAATGTATACAGTATACAACCTGAAAGACTTGTCTTTGCACTCACGAGAAACAGAACCTCAAAAGAATGAACGAAAGGAAAATGTTAGAACCCCAAAGCCCCCTCTCCCCCACCCAAGCAGCAGCAAGCATCAACCTTCCCCCACCCCCACCCATTTCAGCAAAAAGCATTAGGACCCACCACCCACCAAGCAACAGCAAAGTTCCCAAAGAGAGACCATGATCTGCAGTCAACAGAAACTACTGTTTACCTGACAGTTTGACATTCCACAGTGTCTCTCTCTCTCCCCTCTCCCCCCTCTCCCTCCCCCACATAGAGAGGTATCACCCATTTCTACAGTGAAATGGGAGACTGACTATCTGCCGCGTCACTTTTCCATACATCCGCCACAGCAAAATGCTGATGTTCCGTTTCCCGCAACGCCTCAATTCGCAACACCGGCCTGGAATCAGTCATCCACAGGGCTGGATAGTGTTCTAATTTGTTCTGTATTTTATTTAGATAAATAATTTGTTACTCTGTTTGCCTTTTTTAAAAATATCTTTTTAGCTATTTCCATGAAATTTCAGCTCCTTGGGGCAGTTCTGTTATTATGTCAAAGATGTACTGGTCCCAGTGTGTCCCAGTTGACAGTAAGACCATAATATATGGAAGCAGAAGTAGGCCATTCAGCCCATCGAGTCTGCCTCACCATTCAATCACGGGCTGATCCAATTCTTCCAGTCATCCCCTCTCCCCTGCCTTCACCCCATACCCTTTGATGCCCTAGCTAATCAAGAACCTGTCTATCTCTGCCTAAAATACACCCAATGACTTCGCCTCCACAGCTGCTTGAGGCAACAAATCCCACAGATTTACCACCCTCTGACTAAAGCAATTTCTCCACATCTCAGTTCTAAATGGACGTCCTTCAATCCTGAAGTTGTGCCTTCGTGACGTAGAATCTCCTACCATGGGAAATAACTTTGCCATATCTAATCTGTTTATGCCTTTTAACATTCGGAATGTTTCTATGAAAATCTCCGTTCTCCTGAACTCCAGGGAATACAGCCCAAGAGCTGCCAGACGTTCCACATACGATAACCCTTTCATTCCTGGAATCCTTCTTGTGAATCTTCTCTGAACCCTCTCCAATGTCAGTATATCCTTTCTAAAATAAGGAGTCCAAAACTGCACACAATACTCCGTGTGGTCTCACGAGTGCCTTATAGAGCCTTGACATCACATCCGTGCTCTTATATTCTGTATCTCTAGAAATGAATGCCAACATTGCATTCGCCTTCTTCATAACTGACTCAACCTGGAGGTTAACCTTTAGGGTATCTTGCACAAGGACTCCCAAGTCCTTTTGCATCTCAGCATTTTGAATTCTCTCTCCATCTAAATAATAGTCTACCTGTTTATTTCTTCCACCAAAGTGCATGACCATACACTTTCCAACATTGTATTTCATTTGCCACTTCTTTGCCCATTCCCCTGAACTATCTAAGTCTCATTGTAGGCTCTCTGTTTCCTCAACACTACCTACTCCAACACCTATCATTGGCAAACTTAACCACAAATCCATTAATACTGTAGCCCAAATCATTGCCATACATCGTAAAAAGCAGCAGTCCCAAAACCGACCCCTGTGGAACTCCACTGGTAACCGGCAGCCAGCCAGAATAGGGTCCCTTTATTCCCACTCCCTTGTTTTCTGCCGACCAGCCAGTGCTCCACCAACACTGGTAACTTCCCTGTAATTTTATGGGCTCTTATCTTGTTAAGTAGCCTCATGTGCAGTACCTTGTCAAAGGCCTTCTGAAAATCCAAGTACAACACGTCTATTGCATCTCCTTTGTCTACCCTGTTTGTAATTTCCTCAAAGAATTGCAGTAGATTTGTTGGGCAGGATTTTCCTTTCAGGAAACCATGCTGGCTTTGGCCTATCTTGTCATGTGCTCATTCCTAACAATCGATTCCAACAACTTTCCAACCACTGATGTCAGGCTAACAGGTCTATAGTTTCCTTTCTGCTGCCTCCCACTCTTCTTAAATAGCGAAGTAACGAGCAATTTTCCAGTCATCCGGTACAATGCTAGAATCTATTGATACTTGAAAGATCATTGTTAATGCCTCCACAATCTCTCCAGCTACTTCCTTCAGAACCCAAGGGTGCATTCCATCAAGTCCAGGAGATTTATTCACCCTCAGACCATTAAGCTTCCTGAGGACCTTCTCAGTCGCAATTTTCACTCCATCTACTTCACTTCCTTGACAATTTTGAATATTCAGTGTACTGCAGATGTCTTCCACTGTGAAGACTGACGCAAAATACGCATTCAGTTCCTCTGCCATCTCTGTGTCTCTCATTATAATATCTCCAGCGTCATTTTGTATTGGTCCTATATCTACCCTCAATTCTCTTTTACCTGTTATATACTTAAAAAAAGCTTTTAATATCTTCTTTGATATTAGTCATCAGCTTCCTTTCATAATTCATCTTTTCCTTCCTAATGACCTTCTTGGTTTCCTTCTGCAAGTTTTTAAAAGCTTCCCAATCCTCTATCTTCCCACTATCTCTGGCTTCCTTGATTGCCCTCTCTTTTGCTTTTACTTTGGCTCTGACTTCACTTGTCAGTCCTTCTTCCATTCTAAAATTTTTTCTTATTTGGAATATATCTGTCTAGCACTACCCTCACTTTTCACAGAAACCCCAGCCATTGCTGCTCTGCTGTCCTTCCTGCAAATGTCCCTTTCCAGTCAACTTCGGCCAGTTCCCCTCTCATGCCATTGTAATTACCTTTATTCCACTGAAATACTGGCGTACTGGATTTTACTTTTTCCCTCTCAAATTTCAATGTGAACTAGATCCTATTGTGATCACTGTTCCCTAAGTGTTCCTTAACCTTAAGCTCTCTTATCACCTCTGGATCATTGCACAACACCCAATCCCCAAGTGGGCTAAACAACAAGCTGTTCTAAAAAGCCATCCCTTAGACATTGTATAAGTTCTCTCTCTTGAGGTCCAGTACCGGCCTGGTTTTCCCAATCCACTTTCATGTTAAAATCCCCAGCAGTTATCATGACATTGCCTTTCTGACACGCCGTTTCTATCTCCCGCTGTAATTTGTAATCCACTCCCGGCTGCTGTTTGGAGGCCTGTATACAACTGCCATTGGCAATGTACCCTTACCATTTCTTAACTCAACCCATAGAGAATTGACTGGAATCCACTGTATTGTGGAAATGTTTCCTTTTTCTACTTCTCCCTCAATATGTGAACATTAAAATTCTCTCATTATAACTCTATTTCTTACATGTACTTCCTTGCTCATTGACTACACTTACAGATTTCCTAAATAAGACCCATTAAAGTTGTGGGGTCTATAAATTCTTCAGTGACAGGAAGGCCCACCAAAAACAGTGTTTGGACCTCCCACATCTATTTTGTGCAATGGCCCCTGCTGCACCTTAAAGGGCCAACGCAGAGTTTGGGGTTGGGGGTGTGGTGTGGTTTGCAGTGAGGGGAGACCATTGCAGGCGGGGAATGATCAGGACCATGAAAGTTGGGTCAGGATATTGGAGGAAGTGGGTGTACTGGGCTACACGAGTCATAATGAACCACTGGGGTGGGCAGTTGGTCGTCAGAATCATGCTCATGTGGGGATCATGGCAGAGATTAAAGAGAGTCATCTTGGAGAGCACTTCACTGCAAAAATATACCAGCAGTGTCTTCAATACCTGCCAAGCCCTGGTTTCCTCCCACGGTCCAAAGTCACACCAGTTAGTAGGTTAATTGGTCATTGTAAATTGCCCCGTGATTAGTGTTAAATCAAGGGTTGTCGGGGGTTGTTGGGAGGTACGGCTCGAAGGGCTGGAAAGGCCGGTTCCACACTGTATCTCTAAATAAAAAAGAAGTACAACAGGCCCCCAAGTGTAAAGTTAAGGTAAAATACAATGTATAATGTTTATTAAGAGGTTCAGTAAAGTTCATATTAAATTCAAATTTTGTTACTAATGTGTAAAAACATTAATTCAATGCATGTTAAAAGCATTTTACAGCATAACTATTATGCAGATGCAAAATAAATGAAATAAATGAAATGTGAAAGAAGTTCAGTATCCAGGAAGCACATTTTAGAACCATGATGTTGCAAAATTTCCAATGTTAACTCTGTCAGTATTGGAAGGAAAGTGAGGTGACAAAATATATTTTCAATAATATTTTAAAATATTTCTGGAAAAACTAAAGTTGCACATAAAGATTGTGTTAAAGTCTTGGCTTGAGGGATATTAGAAGATGTAATGATGGACAACTATTACAAAAGACTACAGATGCTGGAATCCGGAGTGAAAATAACCAAATTGCTGGAGGAACAGAGCAGGTCAAGCAACATCTGTAGAGGCAAAAGAAGGGAGTTCTGATGCAGGGTCGTGTCCCAAAACTTTGACCTAGCCTTTGCCTCATAGGTGCTGCTTGACCCACTAAGTTCCTCCAGCAGCTTGTTAGTTGCCATTTTAACGCTGGATAATGTTCACTCTAAGAGTGCTAACTGATCTGCATTGTACTTTCAACATGTAATGTATTTGTTTCTTTAATGAAATTAATTCATTATCAAGTAAGGGGGTGAGGGCAGCAACTTTATTTATTTTATTGATATTTCAAGATTGTTTAATTTCCTTTCCTGTACGCAAGTGTAAACGAGAATGAAATAATTGTTACTTCAGATCTGATGCAGCACACAAGAAACACAATAAGATAAAGAACACAAAAATTGGGGAGAGTTTAAACTAGAATTGCTGGCGGGTTGGGAACCGAACTGAAGTGACGGAGGAAAGGGAGGTTGGCTCAGAAATGGAGAAAGCTTGGAGACAGTGTGAAAGGGAGGATAGACAGGTGATAGAGAAGGGACGCGCTCAGACTGATGGTTTGAGATGTGTCTATTTTAATGCGAGGAGTATTATGAATAAAATGGATGAGCTTAGAGCATGAATCGTACTTGGAACTATGATGTTGTGGCCATTACTGAGACTTGGATGGTGCAGGGGCAGGAATGGCTACTTGAAGTGCCAGGCTTTAGATGTTTCAGAAAGGATAGGGAGGAGGGCAAAAGAGGTGGAGGCGTGGCACTGTTGATTAGTGATAGTGTCACGGATGCAGAAAAGGAGGAAGTCATGGAGGGGTTGTCAACGGAGTCTCTGTGGGTGGAAGTTAGGAATAGGAAGGGGTCATTAACTCTACTAGGTGTTTTTTATAGACCACCCAATAGTAACAGGGACTTTGAGGAGCAGATAGGGAGACAGATTCTGGAAAGGAGTAATAATAACAGGGTTGTTGTAGTGGGAGATTTTAATTCCCCAAATATTGATTGGCATCTCCCTAGAGTGAGGGGTTTAGATGGGGTAGAGTTTGTTAGGTGTGTTCAGGAAGGTTTCTTGACACAATATGTAGATAAGCCTACAAGAGGAGAGGCTGTACTTGATCTTGTATTGGGAAATGAACCTGGTCAGGTGACAGATCACTCAGTGGGAGAGCATTTTGGAGATAGTGATCACAATTCTATCTCCTTTACCATAGCATTGGAGAGGGATAGGAACAGACAAGTTAGGGAAATGTTTAATTGGAGTAAGGGGAAATATGAGACTATCAGGTAGGAACTTGGAAGCATAAATTGAAAATGATGTTCTCAGGGAAATGTATGGAAGAAATGTGGCAAATGTTAAGGAGATATTTGCGTGGGGTTCTGAGTAGGTACAATACGTTCCAATGAGACATGGAAAGGATGGTAGGATACAAGATCCATGGTGTACAAAGGCTCTTGTAAATCTATTCAAGAAGAAAAGAAGAGCTTACTAAAGGTTCAAATAACTAGATAATGATAGGAATTTAGTAGATTATAAGGCTAGCAGGAAGGAGCTTAAGAATGAAATTAGGAGAGCCAGACGGGGCCATGAGAAGGCCTTGGCAGACAGGATTAAGGAAAACCCCAAGGCATTCTACAAGTATGTGAAGAGCAAGAGGGTAAGAGTGAGAGAATAGGACCAATCAAGTGTGACAGTGGAAAAGTGTGTATGGAACTGGAGGAAATAGCAGAGGTAGTTAATGAATACTTTGCTTCAGTATTCACTACGGAAATGTATCTTGGCGATTGTAGGGATGACGTGCAGTGGACTGAAAAGCTTGAGCATGTAGATATTGAGGAAGAGGATGTGATGGAGCTTTTGGAAAGCATCAAGTTGTATAAGTCACTGGGACCGGATGGGATGTACCCCAGGCTACTGTGGGAAGTGAGGGAGGGGATTGCTGAGCCTCTGGCAAAGATCTTTGCATCATCAATGAGGACGGGAGAGGTTCCGGAGGATTGGAGGGTTGCGGATGTTGTTCCCTTATTCAAGAAAGGAAGTAGAGATAGCCCAGGAAGTTATAGGCCAGTGAGTCTTACTTCAGTGGTTGGTAAGTTGATGGAGAAGATCCTGAGAGGCAAAATTTATAAACATTTGGAGAGGCATAGTATGAGTAGGAATAGTCAGCATGGCTTTGTCAAAGGCAGGTCGTGCCTTACAAGCCTGATTGAATTTTTTGAGGATGTGACTAAACATATTGATGATGGAAGAGCAGTAGATGTAGTGTATATGGATTTCAGCAAGGCATTTGATAAGTACCCTATGCAGGCTTATTGAGAAAGTAAGGAGGCATGGGATCCAAGGGGACATTGCTTTGTGGATCCAGAACTGGCTTGCCCACAGAAGGCAAAGAGTGGTTGCAGATGGGTCATATTCTGCATGGAAGCCAGTGACCAGTGGTGTGCCTCAGGGATCTGTTCTGGGACCTCTACTCTTAGTGACTTTTATAAATAACCTGGATGACGACGTGGAGGGATGGGTTAGTAAATTTGCTGATGACACAAAAGTTGAGGGTGTTGTGGATAGTGTGGAGGGCTGTCAGAGGTTACAACGGGACATTGGTAGGATGCAAAACTGGGCTAAGAAGTGGCAAATGGAGTTCAGCCCATATAAGTGTGGAGTGGTTCATTTTGGTAGGTCAAATATGATAGCAGAGTATAGCATTAATGGTAGGACTGTTGGCAGTGTGGAGGATCAGAGGGATCTTGGGGTCCAAGTCCATAAGACACTCAAAGCTGCTACGCAGGTTGACTCTGTGGTTAAGAAGGCCTATGGTGCATTGGCCTTCATCAATCATGGGACTGAGTTTAGGAGCGGAGAGGTAATGTTGCAGCTATATAGGACCCTGGTCAGGCCCTACTTAGAGTACTGTGCTCAGTTCTGTTCACCTCACTACAGGAAGGACGTATAACCCATAGAAAGAGTGCAGAGGAGATTTACAAGGATGTTGCCTGGATTGGGGAGCATGCCCTATGAGAACAGGTTGAATGAACTTGGCCTTTTCTCCTTGGAGTGACGGAGGATGACAGGCGACCTGATAGAGGTGTACAAGATAATGAGAGGCATTGATTGTGTGTATAGTCAGAGGCTTTTCCCCAGGGCTGAAATGGCTGGCAGGAGAGGTGCTTGGAAGCAGGTACAGAGGAGATGTCAGGGTTAAGTTTTTTTACGCAGAGAGTGGTGAGTGTGTGGAATGGACTGCCAGTGGCGGTGGTGGAGGCGGATACAATAGGGTCTTTTAAGAGACTCCTGGATGGCTACGTGGAGCTTAGAAAAATGGAGGGCTATGGGTAAAGCCTAGGTAGTTTAAGGTCGGGACATGTTCGGTACAGCTTTGTGGGCCAAAGGGCCTGTATTGTGTTGTGGGTTTTCTATGTTTCCAAACAAAAACACTATAAATATAAAGACATAAGACCTTTGTCCAAGTTAAATGGCAAAAGAAAGACTTGATATTTGTCATTGCCAGCATTAAATTTATTTGAGCTGTAATTACAATACCAAAGTCATTTCTTAAATGGTTATTTACCTCATCATGAGAAATCTACATGAACATATGGGTTCTGGATCACACCAGATTCCAACTGGAACCATTGCACTATTCCATTTAAGGAACAGTAGCTCTGCACTTTTATAGTAAGTTGTCTCATCTGAAATTTGTACCCTATAACCAATTTAGAGAGTAGAACCTATCAGTTTATTTTCCCACTCTCCTATTCTGGCTAAAATTTCTCATTGTCAGCACTGGAGGTCAAGGACACCACACCATATTAGATCTGGCACGGGTTTCGAGACCTCTTTATTATCAGCTCTGAACTGTCAGACTAAAAATGAGAAAGTAAAGATTAAAGATTATATCGCCTTAGCTTAATGTTTTAAAATATTTGTGTATTTTAGTTAACATTTATTAAAAGCTTTAACAATGTGTTAATTTATTTCAATTGTGTACTTCAATTTTGGTGTTGTGGACTGATTCCTCCAGCAGGGAATTGCTGCCCACGGTCCCTCATCATCATACTTAACATTGCCTGGAGGATTTAGCTAACTGGCACTGTGCATACCAGAGTAGGGAAGTACTCTTTTAGAAGTAACAAGGCTTCAGGCAGTACTGTGAGATAGTCATTTTTAAATCCTCCTTAACAGATGACAAAGTTGAGGATGGGCTTTGCTGGCTATAACTGATTTTTAACAGGTTCTAATCTTTGACCTGGGAACTATTAGCTAAACTTAACTAAAACTATTAAAAATAGGTAACTAATTAAAGCAGTATTATTTTGAAGATATATTCTGAAGATAATATATGAAGATAATTTATTTTATGTAAAGTACTCATTAATATTTCTGCCATACACAGCAGGTCCCAAATAAATTTTCACTGGCTATCCTGCAATATGTCAAGAACTGAGGCAATTCACTCAATCTTCATGACTGAAAAAATACTCCATTACTTTGAAAATTGTTTACAGCCTTCTTTTGATGATTCTTATAGTATCTGATGAAAATCTTAGCCAGCGTCTGGCTAAAGATAACTGGTAACCTTGTTATTTCATTGGAAAGTACATATTGTTACCTGCCTCAAATATTTAAGTATGGAAACCATAAAAATATTTATGATACCTTACAGGTCTACAGAAAATAAGGTCCAATCTGAGGCTGTAACAGGTAAAAATGCAACAGAATTACATTCATCATCAACAGAACTGGAACAGATACCAACAACACAGGTAACATAAATTTATATTGTATATCAAGAACAGATTTCAATAAAATGTGTAACAAACATTGTGCGGTATTTTGTGTTTAAAAATATACAATGACATTCTCAGGGCATGTGGCCAAAACTAGATGATGGTTTTGACATCTGTCTGTCAATTTTAACTCTGCAGTGGCTTTGGAGTGGGATGGCTAATAACCCTCTGAAGTTTCAGATCTGGGAATTTTAACAACAGGCCTCATTTGCACTTGGCCTCCTTGGTGAACTCGGGGAAAAACGAACTAGCTGCTTGCAAACAGAAGTGTATTTGGGCAGGAGATCTAATTTCAAACGGCCTGGTGCGAATGAGCTGCGTTTTTTTTACAATAATCTGCTGGTTTCATAGTCTTTTTCTACTTCTTTAGCTAATTAAATATTCTAATTAGAAAATCAGAATACTTGTAATTTAGTTTTACTTAACAGTCACTAACAGCCATGCAACTTTTAAGTACTACATTCACTCAAAAATAGGTTGCCTCCCAAACTTTTTTAATGTGGTTAAATACATAAAGTGATAAGGAAGTTGTACCGCATATTTGCCTTTATAGGTCGGGGCACTGAGTATAGAAATTGGAAGTCATGTTGCAGCTGTAAAAAAAACTTTGGTTAGGTCACACTTAGAGTATTGTCTGCAATGTGGTGCGGTTCTGATTGTCACATTACGGGAAGGATGTATAATCTTTGGAGAGGGTGCAAAGGACGTTCACCAAGATGTTACCTGGATTAGAGATCATTAGCTATCGGCAGAGCTTGGACAAATTTGGATTGTTTTCTCTGGAACATCAAAGGCTGAGAGGTGACCTGACTGAGAAGCATGGGTAAAGGGTGGAAATGTCAAATACTAGAGGGCATAGACTTGGAAGTTCAAAGTGAAATTTATTATCAGAGTACATACATGTAACCACATACAACCCCAAGCTTCTTTTTCTGCGCACATACTTGGCAAATCTATAGAACAGTTAACTGTAACCAGTAAACATCAGTAACTGTTAACTGCAAACAAACTGTGCAAATGCAGATACAAATAAATAGCAATAGATAATGAACATTAAATAACAATATAACAGAGTCCTTAAATGAGTGTAGCTGTCCCCTTTTGTTCAAGAGCCTGATCGTTGAGGGGTAGCAACTGTTCTTGAACCTGATGGTGCGAGTCCTGAGGCTCCTATACCTTCTACCTGATGGCAGCAGCAAGAAAAAAGAATGGCCTGGGTGCTGGGGTGCTTTGATGATGGATGCTGCTTTTCTATGGCAACGTTTTATGTAGATGTGCTCATTGGTTGGGTGGGTTTTACCCATGATGTACCAGGCCAGATCTACTACCTCTTGTAGGATGTTCCGCTGCAAGGTGTTGGTGTTCCCTTACCAGGCTGTGATGTAGCCAGTCAGCACACTTTCCACCACACATCTGTAGAAATTTCCCAAGGTTTTCGATGACATGCTGAATCTCTGCAGACTCCTGAGGAAGTGGAGTTGCTGTTGTGCATTCTTCACAGTTATATGATGGATCCAGGAGGGTCCTCTGAGATAGTGACACCCAGGAATTTAAAGTTACTGACCCTCTCCACCTCTGATCCTTTGAGTGCTGGCTCACGGAACATTGGTTTTCCTCTTCTGAAGTCAACAATCAGTTCCTTGGTTGTATTGACATTGCGGTGAAAGGGGCAAAGTTTAAAGGGGATTTGAATGCATTTCTTTCACACAGTGTGGAAGGTGCCTAGGATATGTTGCTGGGCAGGTGATGGAAGCAGATGTTATAGTGGCATTTAAAAGGCATTTAGAAAGACAAGGGACGGAGTGATATAAACATGCAAGTAAATAGGATTAGATTAAGTTGACACCACTGTCAGCACAGACATTGTGTGTTGAAGGATCTCTTGTACTGTACACTTCTGAAGATGTCCTTTAACTTAGAATTTAGTTTCTACTGTGCTTCCCTAAGTTAATAATTACATTGCTTATGACAGTCAATTTAAATATTATGTAAATCTTTAAAAAGTGCATGTTTTTAAAATAGTTTTTTTTATTTACAGCATATATGTAAGTTCTAATTTTGTGTCCCTGTAACACACTAGAATCGGATGACCAAGGAGCAACGTTGGGGAAGTGCACTACTAACTCGAAACCAGTCAACAGAGGAAGAGTTTGAAAGAGCAAAGGCAGCAGTTGAGGTTTCTGAATTTCTCCATTCTGTTTTTTCTGACATTAGAATATAGAAATTAACAGTAGGATTCTTCACAGCTTAGAAATATAAGAAGTACATTCGCCCGTAACTTAGGTTACAATGTGGCACTGCTTTTGGTGCTGGGCAATCCATTCGTAGTTTATTTTCCCAAATGAGTTGGAAGGTGGAGGCTTTCATCCTGGTTCAGCTGTATTTGCAATTTGGGTTCTGGTTCCTCTTTAACACCTAACACACACAGAACTCCAGGTGTTATTCCAATGGCAAACAATATGTAATGTCTGCATAAACAGGCAATCTCATCTGCCTCTGTGAAATTTAAAGGTGGATGGTCAACTGGACTCTTGACGTCACAACCTGCCTTGTTATGGCCTAGCACCTTGTTACCTGCCTGCACTGCACTTCTGCAACTGTAACACTTTATTCTGCTGTAATTGCTTTCCCTTGCACTACCTCAATGCAATGTTGTAATGAAGTGGTCTGTACAGATGGCATGCAAAGTAAATATCTGCACTGCACATCAGTACATGTGATGATACTGGGTCCTAAACCGGCATCAGAAACTGACTTGGACTAGGTCCCTGTTAATTCGTTGAATTATTTATTCCTCGGGCTTGCAATCCCAACCACTGGCACTCCTCCTTCACACCTACCCGTGTCCTACATGCATTGAAAACAATCCTTAATCTATATTGCATTTGTTACACTGCCTTGTATGTCATGCACTTTGTTGATTTGTGGCAGCAGTACAGCACACCCAGTTACCCTACGTAAGACTCTACTATGACCACTTCATGTACCCGTGCATGAAGCTCCAGGTCGTTTCAGTTGGCTTCTTCAGAAACTTGCAAATTACACATCCATTCAGCATGCAGGAGTCTTTTGGTTAATGTCCTTCTCGTTCTTTCTAAACAGTAATAATGCCACCTGTCTGTTTTCCGTCTTCCTGGATCATGTTTCATTTGGTCTTCTGCACTTACTCAGTCAGCAGTAGTATGTCATACGTTTCCAGAATCACAGAATTGCAGATGCTGTTGTTGCTCGTGTTCCCTTTTACTTTATCTATTGCAACTTTGATGTTTTACAGTGGCCTTATGAATACAATGTGAAACTATATCACATTTGATTTATTTAGTCCTCTTTAATTTTGTAATGTTGATGCTAACTAGCAACTCAACCAGCCTTCAGCTTTCTTTCTCTATAATATTCTGATGATCAGACTTTAAACAGGCAGCACTCTTTCTTTTAATCTGTAAATGGTATTGAACGAATGAGGTTCTTAAGCAGCATTGTTGGAGCAGATGAGGATGTTTTGTGATGTGTCCATTAATACATAAAATTTGAGCTTCCATCTCATTGTGCAGAACTAATTTAATCCTCTGTTGGCTTATTCATATTAATGAGCCCTAATATTGTGTGGCTTGTACCAACGAAGGCTTGCTGGAGCTGATAGAAGCTATCACTGGGCCATTTGAGGAGAAATGTTCATTGCCCAGAACTGGCAACTGGTCCCCAGATTTGAAATGCTTGACATGATAGATGACTGCAATGAAATGAGGGCTCACACAAATGGTATTACCAGAGGCGTGATCCACATGTATATTCATGAGCTCAAGGTCAGCATACAACCATTAAATCCCATCTCCCAACAGTGGAATCACTAGCCTCACAGACTACTATAAGTTGTCTCACTCCCATAATGAAAACTTATTTCTATCTAGACTTGCACTGTAACATTCATAAGATCTACCACATTCTTACAGTCCTACCGTTGAGGCCCTTGGTTAACCATGGATGTTTTGCCCTTTCTCAATGTGCAGGCCAGGGCAGCACAACATGGTGAACAAGCTGTTGCCCATGTAGGAGTCTCCCTCACCTCTCCACACAGCTGATGAATCGAAAGGGACGGCAGAGACCGATACGGTTTGGCACTAGCTGCATTGCGGGAGTTTACAGTCAGCATTGAACTCAACATCGGACTCCATCTCCAGAACTTTCCTCGTGGTTTATTCCCAAAGCTTTCCCCATGAATGGGTGTAGCCACAAAGCAGTGGAGGTTTGAGATCAAGAGTTTTACTTCTCCTAGTTAAGCTTCCAACCATGGCTAATGAAGTCCATCTGCCCAAAGCGACTGGTTTTAAGGCACACATAAGCTGCCTTTTTCCTGTCAGTGGAAATGGTTCTACCAGATTAGCAGCAAGCCACACGTGAAGGCCAAGAGCTGGATTTGGTTGTCAGAGGCTGTTTGAGAAAATTTAATAGATAGTGAGAGCTTATCGCTACTAACAACCCATTCCTCAGCTATAACAACCTTAAGAAAACAGTCCTACCATGACTGAAAGATTTAAACCCAGATTTGATAGCTTCCACATACTACCAAACATACAATTTGCTCACGGACAGTTTCCTTGTCTTTCTTGGGAGAAGGTAACACATAACTAGTGCCAGCGACAACAGACTGGAGGAGCAAATGTGTGCTGGGAGTTATTGTTGTGAATGGCTCATGACGGGTGGCATGCTGTCTTCTTGTTACTACCATCAGGGAGGAGGTAGAGGAGCCTGAAGACTCCCAGTCAATGATTCAGAAACCGCTTCTGCCCCTAAACCATCAGAATGCTGAATGGGGCATGAAGGCTACCATGTTATTCCTTTCATTTTTGCACGACTTAACTTACTTTGTAATTTATAATAAAGGAAAACATTTTTTTTGCGTGACTCGTGTTTTACTGCTATCTTACATGTACTTCATGCAGTGTATGAGTGTTGATAGTGTTCCTCCAGGGCCAAGGTGCAAATCACATTGTTTCTTTTGCCTGTATTCATGTATGGCTGAATGACAATTAAACTTGATAAGCTCAGTGGCTTCTTCCCCCTTCATTTTTAGTGCTGCTGAATGGTCCCAGTCCAGAGTCGACTGTTTCTTCCCCTCTGTAGATGTTGCCTGACCTACTGAGTTCCTCCAGCATTTTGCGTGTGCTATATGCAAATAGTGGCTTGCAACCAGAGCTGTAGGAAAGGCCAGGCAAAGTGCCAGGAAAGCAAGGTCGCACACAAGCCCTGTTCCAAATGACTCTGAGAAGAAAAATAGACCAGCCTGAGAGAAAGACCAATAGGCTACATGACTAATTTTTGGTAATTGAGTGCTAACAGTTGTCCTGTCATTTTAACAGGTAATTCCAAGACATAATTCCTGCACTGATCAGAAACTAATAGCCTGGCATCCCAGTATATAAAACCATGGGAAAAAATCTGCAATCTAATACACTAATAGCTATCAATGCTCATGATTGAAATTATTTTCCCAAATACTTAATCAGTTCCTGTATATCTATAATGCTGCTTAGAGTTGTAGAAAAAGAGATTGTTAGGGCGTATTCTGGAGTTAGAGTATGTAGCAAATATTAATTTCACCAGCAACCAATATTCAGACGTGAATGTGGATTGTAGATTGAATTTAAAATGCAGTCCTGAACAGTAGTTTTCCTGATGTTAATTGTAAACCAGACAATGCTGATTAACATTCATTTGGGGTGTCTGGGGTGTGGGTGCGTAAAAGGAAGTGTGTGAGAGTTATATGTAATTCAAAGTAAGCTTTGTGGATACATCGTAATGGTAGAATTGTCCTACTGTTACCTTTGACCTTTAGCATATGAAAATGTCATGTAATATTGGGTCAAGAGGCCTCTTCTTACAAGAGCGTCTCAATATGATGCCTGCGGCTCTATTTCTGACTTCAGTGTCTGCCCGGTGACTTTGTTCACATTACAACAGAGACTTCTGTCCTTCACCTTTGCTGGATAGAGGTGAAGTATTCAATTCTTTTTGCGCTATAATACATTTTCCACTGAAGCTGCTGGTGTCCTTCAGGCTCCACAGTTACTCAAAGAAAATCTTTTTGAAGCCAATCCTGGAATGATGCTGTTGTTTTATGTAAGCAACAGAAGGTGGATGTTTTCCATTCCCTTTTTTATTAGCATTCACAATCCATTTCAGTTTTAGCTGGCAAGTACTTCAGTGTACAGTGACACACCAGCTTAATTAAACATCTGATGTTTATGAATTGTTGTCAAGAGTTCTCAGGTGTTTTTCAATCTTAGTTTTCCTTTATCTCTCCTGCCCCCCCCCCCTCCCCCAGTCTGACACAGAATTCTGGGATAAAATGCAGGATGAATGGGAAGAAATGGCACGGAGAAACTGGATTGCAGGAAGTGAGCAGCCACCAACAAATACAACTGTCTCCCCACATGAGAAGGTAATTTTCTGCTGAATAATCAAACGATAGCAAGTAAGTGAGCAGTTAAAGCAGCAAATGAATAAGAAATGGGGGTGGAAGGAGTTCAACAGATATTAATTGAGTGGAGTTGAGTTTAGTCATTCATAATTGAATTGTTGCAATCTGGTAACAAATACTGAGTTAATATTGGATGAATTTACACTATTAAGATGTGTATCAAGTAGCTAACTAATTGAATTGACTTTATTTCTTACATCCATTGTGTACATGAGTAAAAATCTTTATGTTACGTCTCCATCTAGATGTGCAATTTGTAGTAAATAGTATGTACAACAGGGCAGTCAATATAGCATAGAAATTGGTAGAAGGGTTTAGTTCTAAACAGCTGGCTATTAACAATACTTAACATTTTTAATAATACTAACTTTTTGCTGCAGGGCTATTATTTTCACACTGACAATCCCTATAAAGACTGGCCCAATGCATTTGAGGAAGCATTGAAGAAACAGAAGGAGGGAGATCTGCCCAATGCTGTCTTACTGTTAGAATCAGCTGTTTTGCAGGACCCCTACGATGCAGAGGTAGGCTGACAATGTGTACTATTTACATGTTTCAAAAGGTAAAGTTCACTCAACCCAGTGTGGCTGTCTGCTGCTGTAGCCCATTCATTCACTTGGTTCAACGCATTGTGCATTCAGAGATGCTCTTCTGCACACCGCTGTTGTAATGTGTGGTTATTTAACTTACTGTCACTTTCCTGTGACCATTTTCCTTTGACCTCTCTCGTTATCGTCCATAGAGCTGCTGTTTGATGGATACTTGTATTTTGCACCATTCTCTGTAAACTCTAGAGACTGTGGTGCATGAAAGTCCCAGGAAGTCAGCAGTTTCTGAAATACTCCAACCAACCATTCTGGCACAATGAGATCAATGAATGAAACAATCATTTCATAATCAAAAAAAGGAGAAAATCTGCAGGTGCTAGAAATCCAAGCAACACACACAAAATGCTGGAGGAACTCAGCAGCCCAGGCAGCATCTATGGAAAAGAATAAACAGTCGATTTTTCAGGCCGAGACCCTTCATCGAGATTAATGAAGGATCTTTGCCTGAGATGTTGGCTGTTTACTCTTTTCCATAGATGTGGCCTGGCCTGCTGGGTTCCTCCAGCATTTTGTGTGTATACCATGATCAAAATCACTTAGATCAGATTTTCCCCCATTCTGATGTTTGGTCTGAACAACTGAACCTCTTGACCATGTCTGCATGCTTTTATGCATTGAGTTGCTGCCACGTAATTGGGTGTTAGACATTTGCATTAATGAGCAGGTGTACCTAATAGAGTGACTACTGAGTGTAGACCAATGATCATTTGAGTTGAAATAAAATATAACTGTGTGATACTGATGTTTCACAAGCACGAGTTTGTTTCAATAACCAGTCAGCTTCAACAATACTGTCCATGGCCTGAAGCTCATTCTGTGTGTGACTAGGACCAATTCAGGCTGATTTTTAAGGTTTAGCACTGTACACAACAAATGTTTAATTACTATACAGTTGATCATTCTGGATAATCACACTCTCTACCACCAGCTCAGTATGGCTGCAATATATAATGCTAGATTTTGCCAAGAGTTTTTCAGCAGCACACCCTGAACTCATCATCTCTACCAGCTGAGGGCCAGGGCAGCAGGTGCTTGAGAGGGAAACCACGTGAATAATTCATTTTCAAGTTACAAACTTCCCTGTCACTGTTCCTTTGTTCAAGTTTTTCAGAATCCTGGACTAACTTGCATATCAGCACTCCGGGACAAATTAATTCAAGGAAACTCCATCAGGTCTGCCTTTTGCAACCTTTTCCTCGTGACTGACAAACCTGGGCTGGCTGGCAAGCACAGAGTAACAAAACCACAAGTGGTGTAGGAACACAAATGATGGAGCCAATACCAGAGTCATGATCCAGAGCATCAGTCACCCTAGCACTCTGTTGGGGAACAGATTTTTTGGCATATCTATTCAAGTAGAAGTGCTTGGAGCCATGATGGCTCCAGTCACATCCTGCACTGCAGCAGCTGAGCATTGCGTGTCCACTGCCTGTAATATAGTGAGGCAATACCTACAAAAGAAATGGATTTAGTTTTTTTTTTCATCCCAGTTCTCAGTCCATAACCATGTAGGTTACAACTCATTGAACAATCATCCAGGCACGACATAGTTCTTGCTCCCGCATTACCCTTTTGCCATTGTGTTCAGACTCTCTGTCTTGTTATATCGTATCACTTGGATAAATTAAGGGTTTTGAGGATTGATTATTCAAGAAGTCACTTTTCACTGAGCTGGTGCACCATCGGCGTGCTAATTTTAATCAGCTTGCCGTGTGAATGATTGTACCGTTTGTACTTTTAGAGGGCAAAGAATGTCAAATAGAGGGCAAACAGCAGAATGTTAGTGCACCATTCAGCCCATAAATTCCATGTCAATTCAGAGCCACCAGTGCTGTTTCCCCCTCTCTCACCCATAACCCTGTAATTTATTCTCTGTCATGTCCATCATCTCCCTTCTTAGTCTTTTTGTGATGTTAACTAGGGGGTAATTTACCGTAGCCAATTGGGATGTGGGAGGTAACCAGCGTGCCTGGTGTCTTGCAGAGAAAGTGCAAATTCCACCCAAAGAATAGCATCAAAACCAGGACCTCAAGACTCGTGAGGCAGCAGCTCTCTGCTTGCCTGTGCTGGTCTGCACGTGGAAGCTGTTCTAGCCTTGAATATACGGCCATAACATGATGCAGCACAGCGAGATGTCCTATCAGCCACATCTCTCTCTTTACCTCTTTCTCTTTCTACCTTTTCCAGCTACGGTAATTCATTTGGAGGTCAGTCCAAATAAAAACATCTTCCTTTTTTTTTGCACCTATGTTATAGTAAAATTGTTCTGCAGTGCTCAGATTTCCTTGAACAGACAAAATTTGTGACTTGAACTACCTGGGGGCTTTTAGAACAGATAGCATGAATTGATTTTAAAAATAAGGTCAATTTTCAGGTTTGTCATAGAAGGAGAAGGAAGAAAAAGTTGGGAAGTTCCAGGAGAATTCTGAGCAATTTAACACTGGGGATGTACTGGAGAACAGAACAGCAGGAACAGAGAATTCCTGGAACATGTTTGTTAGAACTGTTAACTCTTTATGTTCTTTCTAGCTTCTGCACCTTTAATTTTTCTAGCTGCTTATACCATATACTTCATCGAAAAGTTCATCTCTATGAAAATGGACATTTACTCAACTAATCTGAAGGCAGATGTAGCTTTTTAAAAGTTTATCTATTAATTTGCATATCCTAGGAGGATATTATTTCTGTACAACAAGGAATGTATGCTGGACATCTTCTGTTGCAAATAAACCTACTTGTAAAATTCCTTATAGATCTAGCTCTGTGCACAATGTCTCAAATACAGAGCAGCAAGATGGTTAAAATGTAAAATGTTATACTCCACTGGCATTTTGTTTTGTATTTTAACTACCTTCTATTTATATTTCCTGTAATTATTTGCTGTTTTAGCCTGAAATATCTGATCTGTTAATAAAGGATTATACAGGAGGTATTTGTCATTACTTTTGATGTATAGAAAAAGGGAATGGTTATCCAATATGTACAAAATGCTTACTTTCACTTCACGGCAGATGAAATTACCCCAGGAGCTTGAAAATCAAGCAACTATAGTTTTTAGAAATCCGGAATAAAAGCAGAAAATAATGCAAGTACTTGGGTAAGGGTTACTTGAGGAGAGAGAAACACAGGAGTTAATATTTCAGGTCAGCACTCCTTTCACCAGTAATAGGAAAAATTAGAAATCAAACCTGTTTTAAGTTGCAGGACATATGTAAATCATTTGAACTGTGAATCAAGATCAACCTTCTATCAGCAAAACTTGTAGGAGATTTTTTTTCTATTTTTAGTACATGATTATAAAGATTTATTTTATTGTGGATGCGTTAAAATTATTGTTTCTATTCACACAGGCCTGGCAGTACTTGGGCACCACCCAAGCAGATAATGAAAATGAACAAGCTGCAATTGTTGCTCTCCAGAGGTAAATCCTAACAAACCATTCAAACTTCTTTTAATATTGTGTATGTGGCTTACGAATCAAAGTAATTTGTATTCAGTTAATAAAAATTCATTTAATAGCGGGAAAACACGGCTATAGGTTTGTAGAAGTATAGAAATATATAACATTTTCCTCAAGAACTGGGAAAAATAACATGCCTATCATTAAATTACTGCAATTATACATGCTTTGATTATCTACTTTATAAGGGATGTACTCTTTAAAAAAAGTCTGCAAGAATGATGATATTTCTAAATCTACAGTGAAATAAACTAAATTGAAAATGAATCAGAATCTGGATTTATTATCACTGACATACTTATTGTTTTATGACAGCAGTACATTAAAAACTTGCTGTAACTTAAAAAAAGAGAAGTAACTAAATAAGCAATGCAAAAAGAGAGCAAAGCATGAGGCAGTTTTCATGTATTCATGGTCTATTCAGAAATTTGATGTCCGAGGGGAGGAATCTATTCCTAAAACATTGAGTGTGTTTCTTCCGGCTCATGTACCTCCTTCTTAATGGTAGCAAAGAAAAGAGGATATATCCTGGATGGCGAGGGTCCTTAATGATGTTTGTTGCCTTCTTGAGGCATCGCCCTTTGAAGATGTCCTTGATTGTGAAGAGACTAGTGGTCATGATAGAGCTGTGTTTCCAGTCCTGTCCATTGGAGCCTCCTTACCAGGTGGTGATGTAGACAATCAGAATGCTCCCAATGGTATATCTATAGAAATGTGTTAGTCTTTGGTGACATACCAAATCTCTTCAAACTCCTAATGAGGTATACCCAGTATACCAAAGTAGAATATCGCAAAATATGCAAGAATGTTAAAGCAGATGACCATGTTTCCAAGTGTCAGTGGCACAGCTGGTAGAATTCCTGCCTCAGCAGTAGCACTAGGGGTTCCATCTTGACCTCTGGTGCTGTCTTATGAGGATTTTCTACTTTCTTCCTTTGACCATGTGGATTTCTTGGGTGCTGTAGCTTCTTCTCAAAGATGTGCAGGGTTAGGATAATTGTCTGCTTTAGATTGTTCCTGGATAGAACCGTCAGAGGACTGATGGGAATGTGGGGAGAGTCGTTTACATCAATAATTAGCGCAGGAATATGATTTCTCTGGGAGCAGACATAGACTTGTTGGGCCAACTAATGTTGTACCAAGATGAGTGGAAATTGGGAAGATTGCTTATTTGTTGATTCCACTTTGCCATCTCCAGGGACCATAATGGGCAAGATAGTGATAGTTCCCACAAGTTGTTAGAGTAGAACCAAAGTCTTCTAATAGAGACCGAATCATTCAAATGGCCTCTTCCATCATCTCTGCCTCCAACCTGACTCTAACAGCATGCCTATATGAAGAAGACACAGGAGCAGCAATAGGTGCATCCCATTACCTTAGAAGTAAAATCCTGTCTAACCTTCAATACCTGCTGTACTTTCCTTTCCGATCCTGTATCTCTTTTGTTCCTTAGCATTACAAATCAGTTGGTCTTGGATGTATAAAAAAGTCTGACTAAGAGAATTCCAAAGATTCATAGTCCTTTGAGTAGAAAGCTCCATATCACTTCAGTCCAAACCCTTTCCCTGAGGTTATGACACACTCCAATTTTACATTCTGAAATTAGGGACACAGCACCAACACTCTGAGGCCTTCAAATATTAAATAAGATCAGTTTTCATTCATCTAATCTGAGAATATAGATTCAGATTTATTTTTGACATGTCCATCAAGGTTTGCACAAAGGAGGTGCTGGGGGCAGATCGCAAGTGTGACCACACATTCCAGCACTAACATAGTATGCCACCATGTTCAGCAGAACCACATCAGCAATAGTAATACCAACATCAAAACAAAACAACAACAGAATAAAACATGACCACAACCAGTCCTTTCCTAAACCTCCCACCCACCCACACAGGCAGACTTCCAATCCCAGGACAGCCCCCCCCCCCCCCCCTCTGGGCCACTAGCCCTTCACCCTGGACTTTCAGACTCACAGACATTGTGCCTCCAACTCCAGTCCCTGGCCTGACCTCGAAAACGTGACCTTTGGGCCTCTCCTCCAGACTCACTGATTTTGGCCTTTGGCCTTTGACCTCTCAGGCTTTCTACTCACTGTTTTACTTAATCACTCAATCAGTAAATATTGAGAGACTGAAGTGATAATGGGGTTAATGTAAGAAAGTGCAAAGAATATAATTAAGAAAAATATTAAGGACCTCTAATGTTACTATTGCTGTTTTCTATAGTTTAGCTAATCTGGTATTGTCTGATATATTTAACAGTACTAATTCTGACTAATCTGGAATGCTGATTTGAATAAATATATTTTTGAATATTACATAAAAAATGAGTAATGCCTACCATTGTTGGCAATGTGAACTACAAACTCTTATTTGCTGTAAGTATGCATTTTCATCTTAGTACAATTATTGATACTGAAGGTAGTGAAAGATTTAGTCATTATGCACATTTCCTTGAATACACTAAACAACTACTTCCTGTTATTATCTATACCTAATGCTAAATAAACTTCATTTGATACTAATAAATTGTACCTTGTTGAAGTACTATAAAATCTCCACCAAGCTATGTCTTTCTTTCTGTAATAGCTGTCCTCAGTCTCCTGATGTACACGGCTATTTCTGAGCATTCAGTTTGATGTAGAATTGAAACTGTAGGGCCACAACAGTCTTTGAAAGAACTGTGTTTTCATTTTGTTTTTCTAGATGTCTAGAGCTGCAGTCTTGTAACCTGGATGCCCTTATGGCATTAGCAGTAAGTCTCACCAACATTGGTCTGCAACAAGAAGCCAGTGATGCCCTAAAAAATTGGATTAGACACAACCCCAAGTACAAGTACCTCGTAAGGGGGAAAACTGGCTCTCCAGCTCCTGGAAGAGGGGAATCCAAAGAAACAGGAGAAAGGTAAATCCAAATCAATATTTTTGGAAACTGGTGAAGTATTTGTTTTGAAAAACTTAATTACTGCAAAGTCACAAAATGTACTGTTATACATAATTTACATCTGACTGCAGCTGTGAATGAATCATGTATAAATGGAAAAACATTCTCATTTAATTGATACTCAATAACTTTAAATCTTTTTAGTTTGTTCCTTGCAGAAGTAAAAGACCTGTTTTTGAAAGCAGCTCATCAGAATTCAGATGGAATAGATCCAGACCTGCAGACTGGACTAGGTGTGCTTTTCAATCTCAGTGGAGAATATGACAAAGCTGTTGAAGCATTCAATGCTGCCCTCACAATTAGACCACAGGTAAAATCTTACTGTTTTAAGTAATTGGACGCTAACATTACTTCAACCCATTCCAGCATGATTTCAGTTTTAGATAAGGATTGTTCATTTTTCATTATATTTTAGAAGCTAATTCAGAAATGAACTCTAATAAAGTAAAATGCCTGAATTTAGTATCTAAAATGGTTCAATATTCATTCTTTCTGTCATTTTGCCACATGGTCCAACATAACTAGGTAGATAAATTGTCCATAGAATAAAACAAATTTATTGTGCAGATATTTTTGAAAAGTTACAGAGGACACAATTTACTATTCAACATTAATATTTCACTCAGCTTCAGTGAGAGCTGAGGGCAACCGTAGAGGACAAGGTCATTCAGACCTGCTGCACGATTCCTCATTCTCTTCCCTCCAGTTCCTTGTTCCCACCTTCTCTCTATTTCTATTTAATCCCCTGATATCAAGAAATATATCTACCTCTTTGAATATATTTAAAGACTTGGTCTCTACTGCCTCTTATAGAGAATTTCACAAGTTAGCCATTCTCCTGGTGAGAAAGTTTCTTCAGATCTTGGTTCTAAATCACGTTTTTTGTATCCAGTAATCCCTAGTTCTGAACCCTCTTGCCAGCGGGAATGTCCTCCTTGCAGTTTGTCCGGCACTGTTGGAATTTCATAGGTTGCTGGGAGATCCTTCTCATTCTTCAGAATGTAGGCCTAACCTACCCAATCTTTCCTTGTCCATCAGTCCGGCCATCACGGGAATCAAGTCTGCTGAACCTTTGTATATACACTCCATAGTAAAGAACACATGAAACTCCAAATAGGTCCTATCGAAGGCCTTGCTGCTCCAGCAAGAAATCCTTGCTCCTATAGTCAAATCCTCATGTCACATTGCATACTAAAGTCCTGCTCTTTCCTGTTCAGTGTTGCCTTGCTTAATCCTTTGTTGCAAAAGGCACAGGATAGGGAAAGTTTGTTGCCACTTTACAGGACACTGGTGAGACCACATGTGGAGTGATGCGTACTGTTCTTGTCTTCATTTTTAAGGAAGGATATGCTTACATTGGAGGTACTGCGGGGGGGGGTGTATTAGGTTGCTTTTTAGATCAAGGGGCTGATGAATGAAGAAAGACTGAGGAGGTTGGGCCTATATTTTTATTGTTCAGAAGATGTGAGGTGATCTGATTCAAACAATGCATATTCTGAGTGGATGCTTCCTTCAGTGGGGTATGCAGGTCTATGCTTGCAGAATAAAGGGTCAGCTCCCTTAAGACAGGTAAGAAGGATTTTTCTCTCTCTCTCAGAAGATTGTGTATCTTCAGGTTTCTATGACTTAGAGCTGCACAGCAGTCATGTCACTGCATTCAAAGTAGAGACTGACAAACAGTTACAAGGGAGATTACTGTCTTGTTTTTATCTACCGCTTTGTTTGATTGCCTGAGAGGAAGCCAAACAGAGTATCATCGTACCTATGTATAATGACAATAAAGATCATTCAATTCAATTCAGACAGAGAGAGTAGGGCAAAGGAATGGTGTTGCAGTCAGGATCGGATGAGCTGTCATATTGAATGGTGCAGGGGCTGATTGGCCAACTCCTTCCCCTCTTTCTTAAGTTAGTGAGTAATGTGGCGTCCTGACTAGGGTATGTCAGTTTAAGTAATTGATTCAGTATATGAGAAAGGAAAATAAGATTAGACTAAGAGATAGACAAAAAATATAGTAGAAGAATGTTATGTGTGAATACTCGAGCAACAGTTACAAATCAGCAGAAATGATACTGCACATCTCAATCCAGGACATAAATAAGACTTGTTACGGAGTTTAAAAAGAATCATGAGCTAATAATAGATTTGACCTAACCGTTCTGGCGTGATTAATTCCTGTGTATTCAGCATGAAGTATCTGCACACTGTTCTGGGTTATTTCATTACAAGTTCCTTAGTAAGAAACACTATTTTTATGGAATTTTGGGGAGAGTAAAATGTGACAGCAACTTCTCAATTTCTGTGCATAACTGTAATTGTATAGTTAGTGAAAGTTGGTGGTACAATTTTCATAGAATTAAGTATTCTAGTCTCATTAAGGCTAAATCTCATACGTACAATGCAAACTTTTTCCAGCAATAATGGAAGTTTTCACCCAAATGTTCTTTCTGTACTCACAGTATCTTGAAAAAGGACATTCACATCTTCTACAGTGGTATACTCCTAGCCCATTTTCTTCTCCTATCCTTGCACTGATACTTTAAATTAAAATATATCAATGTCATTTTGAAGGTGCCATGAAATAACAGTCACTTAAAAGTGAAAATTTACCTCCAATCACAATTACTGCGTGGCAATCTTGGTAATAGACAATAGACAGTAGGTGCAGGAGTAGGCCATTCGGCCCTTCTAGCCAGCACCACCATTCACTGTGATTATGGCTGATCATACACAATCAGTACCCCGTTCCTGCCCTCTCCCCATATCCCTTGACCCCGCTATCTATAAGAACTCTATCTAACTCTCTTGAATGCATCCAGAGACTTAGCCTCCACTGCCTTCTGGGGCAGAGCATTCCACATATTCACCACTCTCTGGGTGAAAAAGTTTTTCTGCATCTCTATTCTAAATGGCCTACCCCTTATTCTTAAACTGTGGCCTCTAGTTCTAGACTCACCCATCAGCGGGAACATGCTTCCTGCCTCCAGTGTGTCCAATCCCTTAATAATCTTATATGTTTCAATCAGATCCCCTCTCATCCTTCTAAATTCCAGTGTATTTACAAGCCCAGTCGCTCCAATCTTTCAACATATGACAGTCCCGCCATTCCGGGAATTAACCTTGTGAACCTACGCTGCACTCCCTCAATAGCAAGAATGTCCTTCCTCAAATTTGGAGACCAAAACTGCACACAGTACTCCAGGTGGGGTCTCACCAGGGCCCTGTACAGCTGCAGAAGGACCTCTTTACTCCTATACTCAATTCCTCTTTTATAAAAGCCAGCATGCCATTAGCTTTCTTCACTGCCTGCTATACCTGCATGCTTGCTTTCATTGACTGATGTACAAGAACACCTAGATCTCGTTGTACTTCCCCTTTTCCTAACTTGACTCCATTTAGATAGTAATCTGCCTTCCTGTTCTTGCCACCAAAGTGGATAACCTCACATTTATCCACATTAAACTGCATCTGCCATACATTTGCCCACTCACCCAACCTGTCCAAGTCACCCTGCATTCTCATAACATCCTCCTGACATTTCACACTGCCACCCAGCTTTGTGTCATCAGCAAATTTGCTAATGTTACTTTTAATCCCTTCATCTAAATCATTAATGTATATTGTAAACAGCTGCGGTCCCAGCACCGAACCTTGCTGCGGTACCCCACTGGTCACAGCCTGCCATTCCGAAAGGGACCCGTTAATCACTACTCTTTGTTTCCTGTCAGCCAGCCAATTTTCAATCCATGTCAGTACTCTGCCCCCAATACCATCTGCCCTAATTTTGCCCACTAATCTCCTATGTGGGACTTTATCAAAAGCTTTCTGGAAGTCCAGGTACACTACATCCGCTGGCTCTCCCTTGTCCATTTTCATAGTTACATCCTCAAAAAACTCCAGAAGATTAGTCAAGCATGATTTTCCCTTCATAAATCCATGTTGACTCAGACTGATCCTTCTACTGCTATCCAAATGTGTCGTAATTTCCTCTTTTATAATTGACTCCAGCATCTTTCCCACCACTGATGTCAGGCTAACCGGTCTATAATTCCCTGTTTTCTCTCTCCCTCCTTTCTTGAAATGTGGGACAACATTAGCCACCCTCCAATCAGCAGGAACTGTTCCTGAATCTATAGAAAATTGGAAAATGATTACCAATGCATCCACGATTTCTAGAGCCACCTCTTTAAGTACCCTGGGATGCAGACCATCAGGTCCCGGGGACTTATAAGCCTTCAGACTCAACAGTCTATCCAACACCGTTTCTTGCCTAATATAAATTTCCTTCAGTTCATCCTTTACCCTAGTTCCTTTGGCCACTATTACATCCGGGAGATTGTTTGTGTCTTCCCTAGTGAAGACAGATCCAAAGTACCTGTTCAACTCATCTGCCATTTCCTTGTTCCCCATAATAAATTCATCCGTTTCTGTCTTCAATGGCCCAATTTTGGTCTTAACTATTTTTTTGCTATTCACATACCTAACGAAGCTTTTACTATCCTCCTTTATATTCTTGGCTAGTTTACCTTAGTACCTCATTTTTTCTTGGAGTATTACCTTTTTTGTTATCTTCTGTTGCTCTTTAAAAGCTTCCCAGTCCTCCGGTTTCCCGCTCATCTTTGCAATGTTATACTTCTTCTCTTTTATTTTTATACTGCCCTTTACTTCCCTCGTCAGCCACGGCCGCCCCTTACTTCCCTTAGGATCTTTCTTCCTCTTTGGAATGAACCGATCCTGCACCTTCTGCAGTATTCCCAGAAGTACTTGCCATTTTTGTTCCACTGTCTTCCCTGCTAGGGTATTGTTCCATTGAACTTTGGCCAGCTCCTCCCTCATAGCTCCATAGTTCCCTTTGTGCAACTGTAGTACTGACATATCCGATTTTCCCTTCTCCTTCTCAAATTGTAAGTGCTCAAATTGTTCATTCATTTAGCTACCGAAGAAATTGCTCTGAAAATTGATTTTATTGATAGTGCAGTCAGCACTGCTGAGCAGAATCTGCTGCTCAGTGAGATTATGGGTGACTTGTGGCCTAATTCCATACACTTGATGCCTATTATTCTCAATTATCTACCAAATTTTTAAAACAGTAATTAATTTAGCATTAATTGAAATTTGTGGAAGACTGCCAAATGACTCTGCTCATAAGCACTTTGACTGTAATTTTTGCACAGTACTTGTACACAGTAATTGATAACTACCCAAGCTGCAAGGTTAAATCTCTTAAGTGTTGCTGGAATATTTAAAAACAAGTGGAATTAAATTTAATAAATAATTTCAAAGTCACTATCTTGGAAGTACTATTCTTATGCAAAATTTTCTGCATTAAATGTTAGCTATTATGTTGTTATTTATTCTAATTAAATATAGATAAAATAAAAGGGATGCAGTGAGAAGGTACTCTGCATTCCCTTTTATGTGAACGTTCCCAGTTGGATTTTTTTTGGCTTAAAATGAAATACAAACAGGTTGTAACATAGGATGAAGATGACTTTTTAAGATTTTTAAAAAATATTTCCAAGGATTATTTATTGTGGAATCGCCTGGGAGCCACTTTAGCAAATGGAGATCGGAGTGAAGAGGCTGTTGAGGCCTACCAAAGGGCTTTGGAAATTCAACCTGGCTTCATCCGGTCAAGGTACAATCTGGGAATCAGTTGCATAAACCTGGGAGCTTACAAGTAAGGACAACATTGTTTTTCAATAATTTTGTTAACTGGAAAAGGGATTTCGGTATTTTTTTTAATTTTTGCAACCAAGGGAAAGCATTTCTACAATTTATTCTTTTCTTTTACAAAATTGCCAAGTAACTGAGGCATAGTTTATGATTGTTACTCATAATGAGACTGCCAGCTTGTTAGAAAATTTGTACAATTTCTAAAATATGTTCCCACCATGGTTACAATATTACTATTAGCAAGATAGCAGCAGGGAAATTTGAATATATTCTTACAGTACTATGAAGAAAAATTTGTAACCTTGGTTGGAAGTAAGAGTTATTTTGCTGCAAATGCTGTTGAGGTGTATTTATACACATATTCATGAGAAACCATCAAATAAAATTGCATTTTTACAGTGCTTTTGACAACCTTAGGAAGTTCCAATGAAATGGAGTCACTGTTGTAGAACCATAGAACATTACAGCACAGAAACAGGCCTTTTGGCCCTTCTTGGCTGAGCCGAACCATTTTTCTGCCTAGTCCCACTGACCTGCACCCTGGACCATATCCTTCCATACCCCTCTCATTCATCTACCAGTCCAAGTCTTTCTTAAATGTTAAAAGTGAGCCTGCATTCACCACTTCAACTGGCAGCTCATTCCACATTCCCACTACTCTCTGTGAAGAAGCTCCCCCTAATGTTCCCTCTAAACTTTTCCCCCTTCACCCTTAACCCTGTGTCCTCTGGTTTTTTCCTCCCCTAGCCTCAGTGGAAAAAGCCTGCTTGAATTCACTTTGTCTATACCCATCATAATTTTATACACCTCTATCAAATCACCCTTCATTATTCTACGCTCCAGGGAATAAAGTCCTAACCTATTCAACCTTTCTCTGTAACTCAGTTTCTCAAGTCCCGGCAACATCCTTGTAAACCTTCTCTGCACTCTTTTAGCCTTATTAATATCCTTACTGTAATTAGGTGACCAACTGCACACAATACTCCAAATTCAGTCTCACCAATGTCTTATACAACCTCACCATTACATTCCAACTCTTATACTCAGTACTTTGATTTATAAAGGCCAATGTGCTAAAAGCTCTCTTTACAACCCTCTCTACTTGTGATGCCACTTCTAGGGAATTATGTATCTGTATTCCCAGATCCCTCTGTTCTACTGCACTCCTCAGTGTCCTACCATTTACCTTGTATGTTCTACCTTGGTTTATCCTTCCAAAATGCAATACCTCACACTTGTCTGCATTAAACTCCATCTGCCATTTGTCAGCCCATTTTTCCAGCTGGTCCAAATCTCTCTGCAAGCTTTGAATACCTTCCTCACTGTCCACTACATCTCCAATTTTTGTATCGTCGCAAATTTGCTGATCCAATTTACCACATTATCATCCAGATCATTGATATAGATGACAGATAACAATGGACCCAGCACTGATTCCTGTGGCACACCACTAGTCACAGGCCTACACTCAGAGAAGCAATCCTCCACTACCACTCTCTGGCTTCTCCCATTGAACCAATGTCTAATCCAATTTACTACCTCACCATGTACACCTAGTGACTGAATCTTCCTAATTAACCTCCCATGTGGGACCTTGTCAAAGGACTTACTGAAGTCCATGTAGACAACATCCACTGCCTTCCCTTCATCCACTTTCCTGGTAACCTCCTTGAAAAACTCTAATAGATTGGTTTAACATGACCTACCACACACAAAGCCATGTTGACTCTCCCTAATAAGTCCCTGTCTATCCAAATACTTGTAGATTCTATCTCTTAGTACTCCTTCCAATAATTTACCTACTATTAACGTCAAACTTATCGGCCTATAGTTTCCCAGATTACTTTTAGAGTCTTTTTTAAACAACAGAACAACATGAGCTATCCTCCAATCCTCTGGCACCTCACCGACATTTTAAATATATCTGCCAGGAGCCCTGCAATTTCAACACTAGTCTCCTTCAAGGTCCGAGGGAATACCCCGTCAGGTCTTGGGGATTTATCTACTCTGATTTGCCTCAAGACAGCAAGCACCTCCTCCTCTTCAATCTGTATAGGTTCCATGACCTCACTACCTGTTTGCTTCATTTCCACAGACTTCTTGCCAGTTCCCTTAGTAAATGCAGATGCAAAAAAAAATTTAAGATTTCCCCCATTTCTTTTGGTTCCATACATAGCTGACCATTCTGATCTTCTAATCCAATGTAATCCTAGATTTTATTGTTACAGTACACCGTATCATATTAAGGTTCTGAAAAACTGGGGTGAAAAAAGCTAATGACCAGAAAACATTGGGGACAGTAGTTTAAGAATAAATATCAGTCAGGAAACCAGGGAGACCTTTGTAAAGATCACCTGAGAGGAGCCTTAGGGCTTTGGTTTCATGTATGAAAGTAGCATTGTGGACAGAGTAGTGTTCCCTCTCCTCTCCTTCAAGATCCAGGTCTGGTTCATGTGCTGAAATCCCTTGAGACAGGTTTGAGCTCCAAAACCTCACCGTGGGGAAAGGGAGCTGAATGTGAACCACACATTAACCTTGATTCTGATCAATTTAAATGACTAAAACTGCAAACAGTATCTATGATCAACAGTAAGACTAGACATGTACCTTAACCACGTAAAATACAAAATAACATTTTGGAACAAAAATGCCTTTAGAACATCTGAGGAAATTTTTTTCAGTTTATGGTAGACAAGCAACTCTGGCCTGAATATTTAGTTTAGGTATTGATTTGTTTTGCCTGCCGTAAGAAAGATTGTAGGTCACAACAAGCTGCCAGCAGCCATGATCTTATTGAATGGTGGAGCGGGCTCACCGGGCCAGATGGCCGACTCCTGTTCCTGTTTCTTATGTTCTTACGTATTCACCAGACTCAATCTTGATTGATGTGATGGCAAACTCAGTGTGAACTTGTGACTGAAGCTTCCTCGTCAGAAGTAGGGAAACCTTGCACAACTTAATGCGTGTCACAAAATTAAGCCAAGTCAAACACTTCCTATGAAATGGAAAAATACTGCCAGAGGCATACCACATCCTTGGGCAGCAACAGGCTTCTAAATAGCCAAGTATTTTCAGAGTACCTCGATTCAGAAACATATGAAATTATTTTTAAAAAAGAAAATCGTGATTAGGAATTTAAGAAATCAAACTGAATACTTGTTCTTGATTTTTTTTTAAAAAGTGTATTTAAATTCAACTCAGGAAACTGTAAGCAGTACCTTTTTACTTCATAGAAATAAATAGACTTACTGATTCCCCAACAGGATTAATCTGCTGCAAGTTTGCACTTTGACATTGGAATCCAATGTCAGATGCTAATAGGCAAAAACTCACTCACAATTTCCCAGCAACTTGCAGCCAACTAATTCAGCCTTTTTACACAAAGCCTTATTATTTTGCCTGAAATATCTGAAGAAGTCTCACTAGAAGCCTCAAATAAGGGCAAAGAAATATTAGAAATCCTCAGTAGGTCAGACAGCATCTGTGGAAAGAGCAAAAGAGTAAACATTTTAGGTAAGTATTCTAAAGGATATTAATCAGCCTTCCCATTAAATACAGTGGCATGCAAAAGTTTGGGCACCCCTGATCAAAATTTCTGTTACAGTGAATAGTTAAGTGAGTAGAAGATGAACTGATCTCCAGAAGTCATGAAGTTAAAGATGAAACATTCTTTTCAACATTTTAAGCAAGAATAGTGTATTATGTTTGTTTTGTACAATTTTAGAGTGGGGAAAAAAGGAAAGGAGCACCATGCAAAGGTTTGGGCACCCCAAGAGATTTGAGCTCTCAGATAACTTTTACCAAGGTCTCAGACCTTAATTAGCTTGTTAGAGCAATGGCTTGTTCACAGTCATCATTAGGAAAGGCTAGGTAATGCAAATTTCAAAGCTTTATAAATACCCTGACTCCTCAAACCTTGTTCCAACAAACAGCAGCCGTGGGCTCCTCTAAGCAGCTGCCTAGCACTCTGAAAATTAAAATAAATGATGCCCACAAAGCAGGAGAAGGCTATAAGAAGATAGCAAAGCGTTTTCAGGTAGCTGTTTCCTCAGTTCGTAATGTAATTAAGAAATGGCAGTTAACAGGAACAGTGGAGGTCAAGTTGAGGTCTGAAAGACCAAGAAAACTTTCTGAGAGAACTGCTTGTAGGATTGCTAGAAAGGCAAATCAAAACCCCTGTTTGACTGCAAAAGACCTTCAGGAAGATTTAGCAGACTCTGGGGTGGTGGTGCACTGTTCTACTGTGCAGCGACACCTGCACAAATATGACCTTCATGGAAGAGTCATTAGAAGAAAACCTTCCCTGCATCCTCACCGCAAAATTCAGCATCAGAAGTTTACAAAGGAACTTCTAACCAAGTCTGATGCATTTTGGAAACAAGTCCTGTGGACTGATGAAGTTAAAACAGAACTTTTTGGCTGCAATGAGCAAAGGTATGTTTGGAGAAAAAAGGGTGCAGAATTTCATGAAAAGAACACCCTTCCAACTGTTAAGCACGGATGGATCATTCATGCTTTGGGCTTGTGTTGCAGCCAGTGGCACGGGGAACATTTCACTGGTAGAGGGAAGAATGAATTCAATTAAATACCAGCTAATTCTGGAAGCAAACATCACACCATCTGTAAAAAAGCTGAAGATGAAAAGAGGATAGCTTCTACAACAGGATAATGATCCTAAACACACCTCCTAATCCACAATGGACTACCTCAAGAGGCGCAAGCTGAAGGTTTTGTCATGGCCCTCACAGTCCCCTGACTTAAACATCATCGAAAGTCTGTGGATAGACCTCAAAAGAGCAGTGCATGCAAGCCGGCCCAAGAATCTCACAGAACTAGAAGCCTTTTGCAAGGAAGAATGGGTGAAATCCCCCAAACAAGAATTGAAAGACTCTTAGCTGGCTACAGAAAGCGCTTACAAGCTGTGATACTTGCCAAAGGGGGTGTTACTAAGTACTGACCATGCAGGGTGCCCAAACTTTTGCTTCTTTTCCTTTTTTGATATTTTGAAACTGTAAAAGATGGAGATGAAAAAGTAATCTTGCTTATAATATTAAAGAAATTTGTCATCGTTAACTTTATGCCTTTTGGAAATCAGGTCATCTTTTACTCACTTAGCTATTCACAGTAACAGAAATTTTGACCGGGGTGCCCAAACATTTGCATGCTTGTATCTTGTACATTGGGCTAAATCTTGATGGTATATGTTAACAGTCCATGACAAATGGGTCATATTTAGCTGTGCAGTTGCTGGCAAATTCCATCTGGTGAATCTGGCTGTATACTCCTCTGCTAAAATACACAGAATCCGCTCACAGTTCTTGTGCAAAGTTTGATCCAACACAGGATCTACAACCCTATCCCATGACAAAGAAGATCTCAGCTGTGAGGGAGAAAACTATTTAAAACAAAGATCAAACACGAGGAAATCTGCAGATGCTGGAAATTCAAACAACACACACAAAATGCTGGTGGGACACAGCAGGCCAGCCAGCATCTATAAGAAGAAGCAATGTGGACGTATTGGGCCGAGACCCTTCGTCAGGACAGATGGCCAAAAAAACAAAGATGGCAATTTGCTTATTATGTATTCACAATGTTCTAGGGTGATTTTATTTTTGCAAGTGGTTTATACAGTTTAAATGCTTCTCAATATCAGGGACATTTAAATTTTTAGCAAAAAAGATGAATATCTGAAATGTAATTGAACATTATTACCTACCTATGACTCAGTCTGGGGGATAAAAATAAACAAATATTCTCCAGTTAAGCATAGAGATGTTAAACAGCAGAGATTCTGTTGAATTGCTAAGCCAACAGGAATGAAGTATAAAGAGTTACCATGATAAAACATTGTAAATATTGCATCTCATTCTTAATATTTGTATTTTGAGCCTAGTTTCAAATAACTTAGCAGTAATTATTTTGATATATTTACCCTCATTAAGATAACTCATCCATTGGGAAATGCATAATGTTGTTGAGCCAAAGACAGTGTTACCATATATTTAGGAGAATTACATGCCTAACAATTCCAAATTAAAAACAGCATGTAAATAAATATACAAATTTATTGTAGTAATTAGCTTCTGGAATAACAGTTTATTTAAAACTTTGTATTTCAAACAGAGAAGCTGTCAGCAATTTCCTTACAGCTTTGAACTTGCAGAGGAAGAGTCGAAGCACACAATTCTGCCACCAGTTTATTTCAGGCAGCATCTGGACAGCTGTCAGGATAGCACTGTCCCTGATGGACCAGCCAGAGCTCTTTCATGCAGCCCACGTGGGAGACCTTGACACCTTATTGAAAGCCTTTAACTTGGACTGATCTGCATCCTGTCATAGATTAATGATCATACCAGATACATGAAGCATTCTTTGCATTTACCTGAAAATCTCAAGCATATTGTCAAGATTTTTACTGTTAATCAACAATGGGATTTTTCATGGTGAATAACCCATTTCCTAAACACTATCCAGTGGTTTTGCCATGATTTTGGAACAAGAGTCTAAATTTGGATTTAAAAAATTTCAACCTAATGTTATTCAGTCCATCATTTTAACATACGGTAGTCTTCTGGGTGATGGTATAAAATTAATTTTGTGATAACATGATATATGCTACATTCTCATTTAGAATATTCAATATATGTTAAATTCTTCATGGACTTCACTAACAATTTATTGTCCAGCCCTAATTGACTGAACTAGGGAGACAGTTCAAAGATGCATTTGGATTTGCACACAGATACCTTTCCTTCAGTTAAGGATGTAAGTGAACCAGATTTTTTTTATATAACTAATAAATTAGTTATTTAAAATCTGGTTTTAAACTCCCCCAGTTGCCATGGGAGATTTTAACTCGGGTCAGGATTACTTGTCTCTTGTTAAGATCCAGTAAATTAGCCTCCAAGGTACAGTAGAAGTTTTACATTTTCCCACTGGGAACTTGTGTACTTTAGCAACAAATTGAATAATATTGGAAAGCTGTCTCAATAATAAAAGGCAAAGGTTAGAGAAAAACGTGCAGTAAGTGTCAGAGAAAATATTTGAAGCAAGTACAATAGAAATGTGTAAAAGAGAAATACAGCCTAGAGGTGTACAAGCCAAATGGGATTAGTTTAGTTTGGCAGCTTACTGACAAGATGGGCCAAAGGACCTGCTTCTATGCTGTATAACTCTTGATTCCAAACCACTTGCTGGAAAGTAGTCTTGTGCATCTTACTCTTCTATCTATCCACCCAATGAGTAGCTACCAAGTATTGCTACTTTAATGGATGAAATAGAATCATAATGTTCAGTGGCCCAAAAATTAAATTTGGTTCTCTTTCAGGATAGATGTAGGAAAGGTAAACTAACTGAAGTCAAAAATCAATAAATTTTTAGGTGTTAATGAACAAGGACATGAGGGATTCTTGTCCTTGCGTTCTTTATTACTATCGTTTTTTTTAAACACTGTTTTTCTCTCCCGTCAAGTATGCTGACAGATGTGATGAGATTAATCCCCAGCTAAATCCTGTAATTTTGAAATGCTGAGACATGATTCCTATGGTCGTAAGAAATAAAAATGTTAAAACATATAAAAATAATTACAGTCTATTCCTGAACAATATTATTCAAATAGGATACCCTTTCTATTAACAATTATCTAGATCCTTCCCTCAATGAGGAATATGGCACATATTTCTGTCCAAAAATTAATAATTGGTATTAATTCATAGATGATATTTATTTTACCATTTCCTTTAACTATCGAAGAGATCCCGTATGTTAAATTTACTTATTAGTGTAAAATGTGTTCTTATACATCTAACTTAGAATTGTCCATTTTTTTGAAATGAGAATATTTTATCAGCCTACATTTATAAAATAGCACATTGTTTCTTTTTTGATTTTTGTGGTACTTTAAATAAACCCACTGCTGGTTTTATTTACAGTTTTGTAACAGAACTATAATAGCCCAGTATCTAAAGTCAATGAGAACTAAAATCGCCAGAGCACACGAAATACAAAACTGCTTACCATAACCAGATAAAAATCTAGAATTTTTAAATGGAATATGTAAAGATTTGGAATTTATTTTAAAACAAGCATGCAAAAAAGCATACTAATTTAGTACTGGCATTTATAAAGCATGATGCATTCTGTTAAAAAATACTTTTCTGATGAGTAAGAATTTCCTTTGGAATACTGTGTTCTGATAGCTTAAAAATGCTTCATTGTACTGAATGATTTGGGCCATTAGAAATAAGTGTATATGCCTCATCATTCAGAAAATACCTTTTATATAAATACAGGGAGAGAAAAATATTGCTGTGGTTTCAGATAGCTTGGCACCGTTTTCTCTGACATATTCAGTCCAAGTTACAGTCACAACACAAAACAAAATCACATTGCATGACTCTGAAACCCAAATGCCTGTCATTCTGCATCCACTTTAAAATAGTTCCCTTTCTCCTTTAATATGTTATCTAGTTATGGTATTTTTACAATGTATTCTGTCACTTCATTGGGTAAAGTGGGGAGGGTGTAAGCATCAAACCTGTATCTAGACAACATAAAAGCAAGTTCCAACAACTATTTGGGCAATCATTTGGTATCAGGAATCAGCGATTAATTGCTTTCATTTCAATTTTATGGATTCCAAGGATATCAATGTGGAAACAGCAGACACTTCCATAAATGGAACCGGAGGTACGTGCTCCAAGGCTTGGAGTCTCAATAGCATCTTCAGTACCCTTACCTTCATTAACAAGTCATGGGCCTGAGTTTCCCAGGCATCAGTGAGGATGTTGCATTTCTTCACTTTGAGCACAAACTCCAATCTTCTGTCCACCTGAAATTCTTCCCATGACAGCGCAAAATAAAACACATTTTGAGAGTCTAGTGTAGGCTTGGGGATAAATGCATTTTTTGGCACATGGTATTTTAAAACAATTGTTCAATGATATTAGCACAGATATTTTAATGTTACAAAAGTTGTCAAGTATGAATTTTAGCACTGCTTACTGAAACATTATCACAGCTTATAAAAAGAGTTCCAGATGGATGATATACTGTCACATTCCTCACATGCTTTTAACAAAACTGCCCCTCTGCGTATTTGTAACTCGGGGATGTGAATGGTAAAAGAAAATGGAACACACTTGAAATATGTATACCTATACTTGAGGCAATTTCAGTAACTGCACAGTACAATCACAGATAGAATATGATGCTAATGATAACACATGGTTCTTGATGGTGCTGTCATGAAATAACATGGGCGAAGAGCCTGCCCTTGACAGACTTTAAGTGAAGTAAAGCTGGGGCATCATTCTGTCTTCTTTGAAAGCTGCCATGGACTTTCAGATTTTAAGTTTGCCGGATGCTCAGAGGTATTTACAAAAATTGTCATTGAAATGTCAAGTTGAAGTGATTTTTAAAAAAATACTTACCTAGTGACAGCATTGAGAGTCTCGGGTACTAATTTGGCTCAGACTTGGTGTAGGATCTGTGTGGTGACTGTCCGATAATAATGCTGGACAATACCACCAAGGCTGGGCCTGGTTATTCAACTTCAGATAGATATAAGCAGAGCGGTGATAGATGTGGCATCTTTGGAACCACATCATCACAGCTAACGTGATTTGGCCCAACAATAATGCACTATGCCATAGGGTACAAGTGCTGTGGTTATGGCTTTTACTTGGCATAAAAAATCTACTTTATCAAAAATAGACTTCTGATACTTTGAGAGATCCAGCATGCTTAGGTCAAATAATACTTCAAAGCCTTTTCCATTTTCCCCAAACATAAAACATGAAATACAGATGATTATTGACTTCTACCAATGGCTCAGATTACATATTTCCATGAGCATATCAAAAGCATCAAAATTTTCCATAAATGTATTAACTATAAAGAGAAGTGCCCATAGTAAAGTGTAAATACATACAGGGCAAATATTTCTGGACGATTGTGGCTAAAGGATGAATCTGTCTTAATTAAAACATTTCTGATTTTATCACACCAAGCAACAAGTTTTATGTGCATTCTTTATTAAACGCAAATCCTGGTTAATAATCAACACATGATTATTATGTGCAAAAATATATTCGGATACCAGACAACCACAGTGTATTTTTCTCAGTGCTGGGATATTGTTTAACATGAATTTAGAAGCATGACTGTGCTACCAGCAAATGGTAATTTTTATTTTCCTTAAAACTTTGTTTCCATTTGGGAACTATATATGTAAGAAATGAACTGTCTAGTTCTGAGGGACTTTGATCCTATTGTACATTGAGTGATGAAATCACCGGCCTTTGAAACAATTTGCAGGTAATTCAAAATACAATTACTTTGATGCTTCAAACTGGTTTTTGCACTAAATGAGGACTGCCAGTGTAGCATGTGAGGAATTCTGATGAGTACAGAACATGATAGGTTATTTGAATAAAGTTAAATATGCATAGGTTATTTGCTGTACTGATTCTCTCTAATAAAATTCACTTTGATTTCTAATACACAAATCAACAGACTTGTTCAAGTAATTCATTCTTCCTAACACCTCCTGAGAAATTTAAATACCAGTTGTCTAGAAGGCTGTAGCAAATTTAAGACTGCAAGCATCAGTTTAGCCTCGATTTCGGGTAGTAGGAGCTTTTCAGTTATATCAAGATTCTAATCGTTAACTTTCACAGTTCGGTTAGGATCCATTTTAATAAAGCAGGCAGCTTTGCTTTGTCTGGAGAATGGGAAGGTGTGAAGAATACAGTGCACAGCACTTCTAGTTCACTTAATCCTGGATCTCGCTGCTTTAACTGGCATGGGATTAGTTGGGTGGAAGGGGGTAGGGAGCTAACTGTTCTCTCCCATGCACAGCTTTATATCAAGTATGTTTTTCTTCCCTTGTAATTAAACCAAATAGAGAGGTGAAAAATAGTATGAATACACCAAGTCAGGAAGGACAGGCAGGTGATGGGGCAAAGTTGCATTGAGTGGGATGAGTTGCAGTGTAGCATGAGGAGTGTAGCCAAATCAAAAAGGGTGATCAATGCAGGACTGAAGGTCTTGAATGCATGTATATATGCGATAAGGTAAATGATGGTGTAGCTCAGTTAGAGATGGGTAAGTATAGCACTGTGGGCATCACTAAGTCATGGCTGAAAAAAAATATAATTGGGAGCTGAACATCCAAGGATACACATTGTATCAAAAGGACAGGTTGGTAAGCAGAGGGGATGGCACAGTGTGGCTCTGTTGTTAAAAAATGAAATCAAATCCTTAGAAAGAGGTAACGTAGTTGGAGAATCCTTGTGGGTCGACTTAAGAAACTGCAAGGGTAAAAAGACCCTGATGGATGGTATATACAGGCCTCTGAACAGTAGACAGCATGTGTGCTACAAATTACAACAGGACATAGAAAAGGCCTGTCAAAAAGGCAACGTTACGATGATCGGTGGGGGGGGGGGGGGCGGGGGGTGGATTTCAATATACAGGTGGATAAGGAAGATCAAATTGGTGTTGGATCCCTAGAGAGAAAATCTGTAGAGTGACTAGAGGGATGGCATTTTAGAGCAGCTTGCGGTTGAGCCCACAAGGGGAAAGGCTATTCTGGACTGGGCGTTGTGTAATGAACCAGAATTGATCAGGGAGCTTAAAGGAACATTTAGGAGGCACTGATCATAATTGGACTGGATTCACCCAGCAATTTGAGAGAGAGTAGCTACAGTCAGATATTTCATTTTTATAGTGGAGTAAAGGAAATTATAGAAGTAAAAAGGACTAGCCAAAATTGATAATGGCAGAACAGCAATGGCTGGAGTTTCTGGGAGCAACTTGGAAGTTGCAGGGTATTTACATCCCCAAGAAGAAATAGTATTTGAAAGGCAGAATTATGCAACCAGGGCTGTCATGGTAAGTCAAAGACAACATAAAAACAAAAGAGAGGTAGCTGAAAAGGTTGTGGAGGTATTAGTAATGATCTTTCCAGGATCACTAGATTCTGGCATGATTTAGGAAAACTGGAAAATTGCAAATGTCACTGCAGTCATTTAAAAAACAATGGAGGGAAGCAGAAGAAAGAAAATTATAGGCCAGTTAGCCTGAGCTCAGTGGTTGGGAAGATGTTGGAGTTGATTGTTAAAGATGAGGTCTCAGGGTTTTTTGGTATTTTACTTGATAAAACAGGTCAAAGTCAGCATGGTTTCCTTAAGGGGAAATCTTGCCTGACAAATGTGTTGGGATCTTTAGGGAAATTGCAAGCAGGATAAACAAATGGAGAATTGGGTCAATGTTCTGCACTTGGATTTTCAATTTGCACATGTGGCTGCTTAACAAGATCATAATAACCATGGTATAACAGGAGAAATATGAGCAGAGATGGAGGATTGGCAGGAAGTAAAAAGGGGGGCTTTTCTGTTTGGCTGCTGGTGACTAGTGGTGTTCCACAGGGTTGAGTGTTGGGACCGCTTCTTTTTAGGTTATGTGTCAATGATTTGGATGATGGAATTGATGGCTTGTTGGAGGGGCAGGTAGTGTTGAGGAAGCAGGAAGATACAAAGGTCTTGGATTAGGAGAATGAGCAAAAAGAGGTAGATGGAATACAGTATCTGGAAATGTATGGTAGAAGGAAAAAAAGCTTAGACTATTTTCTAAATGAGAAAATTAAAATCTGAGGTTCAAAGAGACTTGGGAGTCCTCATGCAGGATTCACTAATGGTTAAATTGTAGGTTGAGTCAATGGTGAGGAAGGCAAAGACAATGTTAGCATTCACTTCAAGGACTAGAATATAAAAACAGGGATGTAATGCTGAGGCTGTATAACATACTGACGTGGCCTCATTTGGAGTATTTAAGTGGTTGTTGGCCCCTTATCTAAGAAAAGATGTGCTGACATTGGAGAGGATTCAGAGGAGGTTCACAAGAATGATTCTGGGAATGAAAGGGTTATCATATGAGGAGCGTTTGATAGCTCTGGACCTGTACTCGCTGGAATTTAGAAAACTGAGGGGGACTCTCATTGAAACCTATCTAATGTTGAAAGCCTAGATAGAGAGGATGTGGAGAGAAGGTTTTTTATAGTGGGGGAAATTGAGGAGAAAGGAATTTCTTTAGCCAGTGAGTGGTGGGTCTATAGAATTCGTTGCCACAGGTGGCTGTGGAGGCCAGGTTATATTGTGTATTGAAGTCAGAGTTTGATAGGTTTTTGATTAGGTTGTGAAAGGTCATGGGGAGAAGGCACAAGAATGGGATTGAGAGGGAAAATGGATCAGCCATGATGAAATGGCAGAGCAGACTTGATGTGCTGAATGGCCCCATTCTGCTTCTCTGTCTTATGGTCCAAGTCAATTCATTCCAATTCCAATATGATTTTCCCTGATGTCACACTCATTTACAACTTGTAAAGAAAAATAGATGCTTTATCGTCTGAAACAATTAGAGATCCTGGAGAGTTTAATCCCATATTTAAGTATTAATCTTTTCTTTAGGATAAGAGCAAGGTTAGGTAGGAAGTCACATGGTAAGTGACTAAGTCACTCAAGGATCTGGAGGATACATAAAACGGCCAACTCAGCTAGCATGGATACAGGAATGAATGTGACACTGCGGGCAACCAGTAGAAGAAATGTACGCCAATGTAATCTGTAACATCATAGCCTGCCACATCCTTCACTGTACCATTAACATTCAAGCCAGGTTTCAGTGAGGCTTCCACAGGCCATGTAGGAAACTGCATAGGCAAATCTGTAAAGGATGGCACCAGTACAGTGAACCAGCAACTTCAGACAACATGAGTGATAAAGAATGAAAACAGCGTGCAAAAGATAAAGCTAAGCAACCTCTCAGCCAATGGATCCATTTTGAATCTAATCATGAAAGGAGGTGGGGTTGGGGGGTGCAGCTGAGACTCCAGGAGCATACCCATCCTCAGTGATGGTGGGACAAGCATATTAGTGCTAAAATAAAAGGCTAAAGTTCAATCCGAGGATTCAAGCAGATAATCCAACTCAACTTCCTCCTGAGATCCCCAGTAGGAGCCAATCTCCAAACAATTTCATTCACCCAGATAAATATGAAGAAACAACGGACAACACTAGATACAAGATGGACTTGTGGATCAAGCAACATCAAATCTGTAGTTCTGAAGACCTGCTCGACAGAATTAGCTGCCAGGCTGTGACAGAACAGCTGCAGTAATTACATTTACTTGATTATATGAAACCTTAATTCAGGGAAATGCTGTTCACAAAGAAAGCAACAAATCTAATACAGCAGAACTAGGTAAAGTGATTAAAGTTGAAAATAATCATGCTATCAAGAGGCACCCACCAATAACTTGATTACCAAAACCATTCTGTATCAGTCCTCATCACAGCCTGGACCAACCCTGAAACCAAAGAACTGAATTCAAAAGGTGAAAGGACAGTATCTGCATTGACATCAAGGAAACATTCACCAAGAGCAATAGGAAGAACCTCTGTTAAAACTGTCATTGATAGACACCAAAGTGAAAACAATCTAACAGTTTTAGTTATATGTTGTACATTCCAGCCACAGGACATCCCCCAGGGCTTTGTCCTGGTTCCAATCATCTGCATCAGTTCCATCCTTGATAAGAACTGAGAATGTTTGCTGATGGTTGTACAATAGTCATTTGAAGTTTCTCAATAAATAATACAGCTCATAACTAAATGCAGCAAGACCTAGATAATATTTAGGCATGGGCTGATGTGGCAAATGAGCAACTGCAGGTTCCTCCTCAAGTCACTGAACGCAACTGGCAATGGCCGCACATGTGCCAAGAAATAACATAATCAAGAAATAAAAGTAACTACATACCTTTGACCTTCTGGCATAATCCTGCCATCGACATCACAGAGGTCACCATTAGCCAAGAACTGGACCAACTTCATGGCTATCAGAACGTATCTGGGGCTGGGTATTCTTCAAAACTGACTGGGTACCCAGAAGCCTTTCCACCATCTGCAGGGCATACTGTGATGATGATCAAATATTATCCATTTTCCTGGACGAGAAGCACTAGCATTTCTCAAGTTCGATACCAACCAGGACAAAGTAGCCTGCTTGATTGGTAGGCATAAACCTCCATCCATCACTGGAACACTGCAGCTGTGTTATGCACCACCAACGGCAGGTTACTTGCTGAAGAACATAGAACAATACAGTACCGGCTCTTTGGGCTACAATGTTGTCTTGATTCTTTAATCTACTCTAATCAACATAACCCCTGTCCCACATAACCCTCGATCTCTCTTTCATCTATGTGCCTATCTAAGAGTCTCTTAAACGTCCCTAATTTATTTGCCTCTACCGCCAACCCCTGCCAGCGCATTCCATGCACTTACCACTCGGATGTGAAAAACCTACCTCTGGCATTCCCCCGATACTTTACTCCAAACGCCTTAAAGTTATGCCCCTTTGTAATAGCCATTTCTGTCCTGGAGAACATCTCAGGCTGTCCACTCTAATTAAGCCTCTTATCATCTTCTGCACCTTTTATCAAGTCACTTCTCAGCCACCTCCTCTCCAAACAGAAAATCCTTAGCTCACTCAATCGATCATCATCAGCTGTGCTCTCTAATCCAGGCAGCAGCATGGTAAACCTCTGAACCCCAACAGAAATAAATACTCCAAGTGGGATCTAACCAGAGTTTCATGACTTTGCAGCTCCTTAACTCAACCCTCCAACCAATGAAGGTCAACATACCTAACACCTTCTTAACAAATTGATCAACTTTCACTGCAGCTTTGAGGGATCTATGGACTGGTCACTGACCTCCAGGTAGAATATGCCCCAACCACTACCACCCTCTGCCTTCCATGGGCAAGTTAATTCTAAATCCATCCACCCAAATTTCCCTGGATCCCAAAAGCCTACCATGAGGAACATAGTCAAATTCTTTACATCACATCCACTACTCTGCATTCATCAAAATGATCTATCACTCAAAGAATTCAATCAGGTTTGTGAGGCACAACTTGCTCTTCACAAAGCCTAATTTGACTATGCTTCTTCAAATGCTAATACCATCTCTAAGAATCCTCTTCAATAGTTTTCCCACCACCAACACATGATTCACTGATCTATAATTAGAGAAAGTTGTTCTAATGAAGGATTTCAGCCTGAAACATTGATTCTTGATTCCTTTCCATATATGCTGCCTAACTGGCTGAGTTCCTCCAACATTTTGTGTGTGTTACTCTAGATTTCCAGCATCTGCAGAGTTTCATGTTTCATGGTCTATAATTCCCGCAGTTCTCCTTGAGGAAAGGATTAACATCTACCACCCTACAATCCTTTGGCACTACTCCTGTGATATTATTGCCAAAGGCACAGCAATCTCTTCCTTCACTTCCTGTAGTAACCTGGGGATATCCCATCCGGACCCGGGGACTTACTTAGCCTTAAGTATTTTTTCCTAAAGTTCCTACACATCTTCCTTCAGCACAATTGCCTGTTCTATGCTAACTTCACATTTTTCAAGGTCTCTCTTACTAATGTATTCATTAGGGTCCTTCCCTACCTCCTCCAATTCCAAACACATGTTCCTCCTTTTATCCGTGATTGGTACTACCCTCATTTCAGTCATCCTCCTCTTCTTCATGTACATGTAGAATACCTTGGAGAGGGGATTCCTTAATCCTACTCACCAAGACCTTTTCATGTCCCCTTCTATCTCGCCTAAGTCTATACTTAAGCTCCTTACTGACTACTTTGTACTCTCTAGAGCCATTGTCTGAACCTTGCTTCCTAAAACTGAATTATGCTTCTTTCTTCCTCTTTACCAGATGTTCCATATCTCTTGTCAACTATGGTTCCTTCATCCTACCATCCTTTCCCTGCCTTAATGGAACAAACCTTTCTAGAACCCTATACAAGTGCTCCCTAAACAACCTCAACCTTTCAATCTTGCGTTGTCCTGAGTAGACCCATTCCCAATTTACGCTCTCAAGTTCCTGCCTAATATGACAATAACTGACAATCCCTCATATAGCTGCTTCCATCCGTGCCCAAGGCAATGGTAAAAGGTCAAGGAGTTGTGGTCATTGTCTCTGAAATGTTCATTCATCGAGACATCTGTCAGCTGACCAGGTTCATTGCCCAGTACCAATTCCAGTATGGCCTCTCCTCTAGCCAGTCCGTCAAGAATCCTTCCTGACACACCTAACAAATTTCACCTCATCTAAGCCTTTTGCACTGAGGACACACCAATCAATATCATGGAAGATGAAGTCACATTACAACCACCCTGTTAATTTTGCAAGTTTCCAGATTCTGCATTCTGATCTGCACCTAGTTGTCTCTGTTGTTTATTGATTAATCCCTGTTTCTTATTTCCACCGACACTTACTCAGTAGATTATCCCTCCTTTTGCTGCAGCTGTGATACTCTCCCTGATCAGCAATGCCAACCCACCTTTTTAGCTCCCATTCTGTCCCTTTTTAAACATCTAAACCCCACAACGTCCAATAGCCGTTCCTATCCTTGTGATATCCAGGTCTCTGCAATGTCGTAGTTCCATGTATTGACCAATGCTCCAAGTTCATCACCCTTGTTCCTGATAATTTTTTGCAGTAAAATAGACACATTTCAAACCATCAAACTAACTGCATTTATGCCCTTTCCACTGCCTACCCTTCCCCACAATCTCTCTACACACTGCATCTGTCATTATGGCCCATACTGCCTCATACTCTCACTGTGGTTCCCATCCCCCTGCTAAACGAGTTTAAACCCTCCCTAAAAGCTCTAGCGAACCTGCCCACAAGGATATTGTTTCCCAAAGTTCAAAGTAAGCTGATTATCAAAGTACATATATGTCAGCATGTAAAACCCTGAGATTCATTTTCTTGAAGGCATCACAATAGATACAGGAAACATATTTGGATAAATGAAAGACCACTCCTAACAGGATGGACAAACAACCAATGTGCAAAAGCAACAGCACAATTACAAAAAGACAGAGGAAAAAAATAATTATTATAAATAACTAAGCAATAAATATCAAGAATATGAGGTGAAGAGTCCGTGAATGTGAGTCTGTAGATTGTGGGAACAGTTCAGTGATGGGTCAAGTGAAGTTGAATGAAGTTACCCCATTGGCTCAAGAGCCCAATGGCTGAGGGGTAATGACTGGAACTCAAGGGGTGTGAGGATTGATCCAGAATGGCCCCACACTCCCCACCATTCTCTCCTCCCACACAGGGGTGCGCCCAGGGTCCCTGAGCAATCAGAATGATTAAGACTCTCCATCCGGGAACCAGAGCTCTTACTTTGCCATTACTTTGTGGAGTGGAGGTGGGAACAAACAAAAGGTTAATGCTTTGTTGGACACGGGTCCGAACATTCAGTTAAAGTGGAAGCCTCTGGTGCGACTAGAGGAATTAGGGGAAATATATAACAGCACGGGTAACAATGGCCCGATTGGCATTTAGGGAGGGATTGCCGCTGGAAGCCGGCGTTACCTAAATATATAATCGGAATCAGAATCAGAGTCGGGTTTATTATCACCGGCATACATCGTGAAATTTGTTGCTTTGTGGCAGCAGTACATAATAATAGACTACAAATTATAACAAGTATATATAAAATTAAATAAGCAGTGCACAAAGAGAGGGAAATATCGAGGTAATGTTCATTGTCCATTCAGAAATCTGACAGTGGAAGGATAGAAGTTGTTCCTGAAACAGGGACAGACAGTGTACACTAAATTGGGGGGAATTTCACTTATGGCATTTCAACAGCAACTGTTTTAGTGGGACTAACGAAGTGGGAGCCTTCGAATGCCGTGGATTGTGTGAAACAGTATTGGAGATCCCTGCTGCACCTGATGACTCTGTGATCTCTTTCTCGGAGGTCGATGTTAGGCTGTCTTTCAAGAGAGTGAACCCTCGCAAGGCAGAAGGTCCCAATCGAGTACCCGGTAAGGCTCTCAAAACCTGTGCCAACCAACTGGCAGTAGTATTCAAGGACATTTTCAACCTCTCTCTGTTATGGACAAAAGTTTCCACTTGCTTCAAAAAGGCAACAGTTATACCAGTGCCTAAGAAGAATAACGTGAGTAGCCTTCATGATTATCGTCCGGTAGCACTCACATCTACAGTGATGAAATGCTTTGACAGGTTGGTCATAATTTGATTCAGCTCCTGCCTCATCAAGGATCCGGACCCATTGTAATTTGCCTGTTGCCACAATAGTGGCAGATGTAATCTCAACGTCTCTTCACATGGCTTTAGACCACCTGGACAACACAACCACCTACATCAGGATGCTGTTCATCGACTATAGCTCAGCATTTGATACCATCATTCCTACAATCCTGATTGAGAAGTTGCAGAACCTGGGCCTCTGTACCTCCCTCTGCAATTGAACCCTCGACTTCCTAACTGGAAGACCACAATCTGTGTTATAACCATATAACAATTACAGCACCGAAACAGGCCATCTTGGCCCTTCTAGTCCGTGCCGAACGCTTACTCTCACCTAGTCCCACTGACCCGCACTCAGCCCATAAACCTCCATTCCTTTCCTGTCCATATACCTATCCAATTTTACTTTAAATGACAATACCGAAACCTACCACTTCTACTGGAAGCTCGTTCCACACAGCTACCACTCTGAGTAAAGAAATTCCCCCTCGTGTTACCCCTAAACTTCTGCCCCCTAACTCTCAACTCATGTCCTCTTGTTTGAAGCTCCCCTACTCTCAATGGAAAAAGCCTATCCACGTCAACTCTATCTATCCCCCTCATAATTTTAAATACCTCTATCAAGTCCCCCCTCAACCTTCTACGCTCCAAAGAATAAAGACCTAACTTGTTCAATCTTTCCCTGTAACTTAGGTGCTGAAACCCAGGTAACATTCTAGTAAATCTCCTCTGCACTCTCTCTATTTTGCTGACATCTTTCCTATAATTCAGTAACCAGAACTGTACACAGTACTCCAAATTCGGCCTTACCAATGCCTTGTACAATTTTAACATTACATCCCAACTCCTATACTCAATGCTCTGATTTATAAAGGCCAACATACCAAAAACTTTTTTCACCACCTTATCCACATGAGATTCCACCTTCAGGGAACTATGCACCATTATTCCTAGCTCACTCTGTTCTACTGCATTCTTCAATGCCCTACCATTTACCATGTATGTCCTATTGGGATTATTCCTACCAAAATGTAGCACCTCACACTTATTAGCATTAAACTCCATCTACCATCTTTCAGCCCACTCTTCTAACTGGCCTAAATCTCTCTGCAAGCTTTGAAAACCTACTTCATTATCCACAACACCACCTACCTGTTGATTGGTGATAACATCTCCTCGATGACAATCAACACTGGTGCACCTCAGGGTTGTGTGTTTAGCCTACTGCTCTACTTTCTATATATATTGCACGGAGCGACCGAGGAGAACCCAAGTGCAGGACACGGGCACGGAGACTGAGTTGGGAATGCTGGTGCAGCCGTGAACGTTGAACAACAGGAGGAATCTTGACACAGAGCTCTGGTATGGAGTCTTGACATGGAGACGGGGTTTTCATGGAATATCTTGAAACTGGAGCTGAACTTAGATCTAACGGTTCTAAGCGGTCGGGAAATTAAGTTACCACACGGGTATAGACCAACGAACTGGCGACTAGTGGTTGTGACATAGAGGTTCTTATACTGAAACTTTGGTGGAAATCAGGTGTGTCATCATTAAAGCGAACTGGAAGCAATTAGAAAAATTAACAATTGGGACCATGGCATAATCAAAGTAAATTAGGAGCAAGATAGGGAATTAACAATCTGGACCATGATAGTACCCCCCCCCCACCCCCAATGGGAGCCTCCAGGCGACTCACCAGGCTTGTCCGGGTGGTCCCGATGGAAATCCCGGATGAGCTAAGGGTCCAGATGAAGGAGCAGGGAATTCAAGATCGTTCCTCCGGGCCGTATCCCTCCCAATCAACTAGGTACTGGAGGCCCCTGCCTCAGCAGCGCACATCCAGTAATCGCTGGACGGGGTACGCTGGGTGGTCATCAGTGATCTGGATGGGTGGAGTGAGTTCAGCAGGAGGGCACCAAGGATTGATAGATACCGGCTTCAACTGGGAAAATGGAATGTAGGATGGATGTGCATGGATTCGGGTAGTTTGCGTCAGACTGCCGAGGGGTTGATAATACTCTCAATCTTGAATGGTCCCAGGAAATGGGGAACGAGTTTCCTGGGCTCGTTCTTGAGGGTGATGTCTTTAGAAGAGAGCCAAACCTTCTGCCCAAGCCAATAATCAGGTGCAGGAACTCGATGGCAATCGCCAATCCTCCAGTTGCGGTCAGCTGAATGGAGCAGGACCGCGCGTGTCTTTCCAGATCTTGCGGCAGCGGCGGCGATGGGCCCGAACAGAAGGCAGAGCAAAATCATCTTCATGAGCGGAGAACAGAGGGAGCATTCAAAAGGAGACATTACGGTGCCGGTGCTACCCGGGAGTTGTGGGCATACTCTACCCAAGCGAGACGGGTGCTCCAGGCAGACGGGTTGTTGGCGGTTACGCAGCACAGTGCCGTTTCCAAATCCTGGTTAGCTCACTCTGTCCGTTTGTCTGCGGATAAAAGCCGGTCGACAGACTTACTGAGGCTCCAAGGGCTTGACAAAAAGATCTCCAAACTTGAGAGATGAATTGGGGTTAGAAATGAGGTCAGAGGGAATCCCGTGAAGGCGGAAGACGTGATGGACGGGAAGGTCAGCTGTTTCACAAGCTGTAGGGAGTTTGGGAAGGGCTACGAAGTGCACAGCTTTGGAGAAGCGGTCCACCACGGTGAGTACGCCAGTGTTCCCATGTGAAGTGGGTAGTCCAGTAACGAAATCAAGTGCAATGTGAGACCGAGGGCGGCCAGGGACAGGTAGGGGACGAAACAACCCAGCAGGTGGTCAGTAGGAGGCTTTTCCGGGGGCACACACAGAACAGGCAGAGACAACGAAGCGAGTGTCAGCATCCATGGAGGGCCACAAGAAATGTGTCTTCAGGAGGGACAGAGTCCGATCGATCCCGGGATGGCAGGCGAAACGAGATGTGTGCCCCCACTGGAGAACCTTAGATCGAATGGAGTCAGGCACAAAGAGGCAATTGGAGGGTCACTTGCCTGGGTCTGGCTGAGTCCATTGGGCCTCTGACTATGGCCTCGATCTCCCAGGTGAGGGCAGCCACTACACAAGATGGTGGAAGGATGGTCTCGGGGTTGGGAAGGCCCACCTGGGAAATGTATTGACGGGAGAGGGCATCGGGCTTCCTGATCTTGGACCCCAGATGATATGTGAGTGTAAATCTGAACCGACCAAAAAACAATGCCCAACGGGCTTGGCGGGAATTCAGGTGTTTGGCAGTTTGGATATATGCAAGGTTCTTGTGATCGGTCCAGACGATAAACGGATGTTCTGCTCCCTCCAGCCAGTGCCTCCACTCCTCCAAAGCAAGTTTGACCGCCAGTAACTCCTGGTTCCCTACACTGTAATTTTGTTTGGCGTGGGACAGCCGGTGAGAAATGAAGGCACAGGGATGAAGTTTTTGGTCAGGGCCTGAACGTTGGTTCCCAGCCAAGAGTCGGAAGTGTTGATCTCCACAATGAATTAACAAGAGGGGTCTGGTTGAACCAGGATGGGAACGGAGGTGAGATGCCTCTTCAGCTCCGAGAAGGCAGCGTCCACTTTGGGGTCCCAGTGAAAAGGGGTTTTAGGAGAGGTGAGTCGAGTAAGAGGCACTGCCACCCGGCTGTAATCCCTGATGAAGCAATGATAAAAGTTTGCAAAACCCAGAGATCACTGGAGTTGCTTGAGTGTCGTGTGTATAGGCCACTCCGCCACCCTCCGGATCTTTTTGGAATCCACCCTCACTTGCCCGCTCTCAATGCTGTATCCTAAGAAACTGACTGAAGAAACTTGCAATTCGCATTTCTCGGCTTTTATGAATAATTTGTTCTCCAAAAGCCTCTGCAGGACCTGACGGACATGGTGGGTGTGTGTGTTCCTGAAGACTGCTGGAGAAAATTAAAATGTTATCCAAATAAATAAACATGAAGCGTTTAATGAAATCTCTAAGGACATTGTTTAGCAGGGTTTGGAAAATGTTGGGGGCATTGGTGAGGCCGAATGGCATGACCAGGTATTCTAAGTGACCAAGAGGAGTGTTGAACGCAGTCTTCCACTCATCTCCCTCCTTTATCCTTTCCAGATGATACCCACTTCGTATGCCCAACTTAGAGAAGATGGTGGCTCCGTGAAGTAGTTCAAAACCAGAGTTGAGAAGGGGCCGTGGATATTTGTTCTTTACAGTTATGCTATTTAGGCCTCAGTAATCAATGCAGGGGTGCAGTGAGCCGTCCTTCTTCCCCACAAAGAAGAAAGCTGCCCCAACAGCGGACGATAATTGCTGGATAATGCCCGCCACAAGAGGTTCATTTAATTACGCCTCCATTGCCTCCTTTTCTGGCTGGGTCGTTATACAGCCGACTGGTGGGTAAAGGGGCCCCGGCCGATTGCACAATTGTAAGAGTGGTGTGGCGGCAGGGAAAGGGCCCATTGTTTACTGAATGCTTCTCCCAGATCGTAGTACTCTGCTGGAACCTTGGTGAGGTCGGGGGTCTCAGCGGCAGACGAGGTCGTGGTGACTTTCACAGGGGAAAGGGCCGATTGAAGACGTGGAGTGACAGAACGGGCTCCAGATGACTATCTTCCCAGTGGACCAGTCGATGTGAGGATTATGGCAGACCAACCAGGGATACCCAAGAACTACAGGAGCTTGAAGGGAGGAAATTAAGTTAAATTGTACCTGCTCCTGATGGTTCCCGGAGAGAATTAGAGACAGGGGTGGTGAGCAGTGTGTGACCCCTGGGCCAGAAGTCTGCTGTCCAGTGCCCAGGCCTCCAGAGGGGCACTCAATGGCTCCCAAGGAATTCTGGCCCGGGAAGCTATGTCTTCATCCAGAAGATTGCCCTCAGCACCGGAGTCCACGAGAACAGACAGAGGCAGGGATTATTTGTTGCAACATAAAGTTGCCGGGATCTGCATCTGGGTTCTGGGAATGGAAGGGAATGTTGTCCAACTCTGAATCTCCGGAGTCGCACTGTGGGAGAAAGATGGTTCCATCCCAGCTGCATTGGTTCCTCTCCCGGGGTAGTGGAAACGGCTGGGCCGGGTGCTATTCTAGGAGCAGGAGGAGGAGAGAGGCTAGAGCTGGGAGAATATGGTAAAGCGTGCCGTGGGGTAACCAAAGGTGTAGGATGACCGGTCCTCTCCCTCTGACGTTCTTGGAGTCGGTTGTCTAGCCTGGTGGCTAGGGAGATCAATGAATCCAGGCTGTTAGTGTCATCCCCTGCCAACTCGTCCTTTACCATGTCACAGAGGCTTTGCCGAAATACCTCCTGGAGTGCCTCATCATTCCACCCAATTCAGCCGCTAACATCCGGAACCCCACAGAGTATTTGGCAACACTGCGTGAGCCCTGACGAAGGGTGAGTAGATGCTTGGCGGCATCTTTACCGCGGATGGGATGGTCAAAAATCTTCCTCATTTCTGAGATGAAGGTGGGGAATGAAGAGCAGGTCTGTGGCTGATTATCCCAAATTGCAGTGGCCCACGCTAAGGCACTTCCTCGCAACAACCCCATGATGTAAGCTATCTTTGATCTGTCCATGGCATATCTGGATGACTGCTGATCGAACACCAAGGAGCATTGCAGCAGAAAGGCCCGACACTTCCCCAGATATCCAGCGTAGGGTTCTGGTTCAGGTACGTGCGGCTCTTAGCGGACATGTTGGTGATGTATCGGGCGTTGCCACTACAGGCTGTCCGAGCTGGTCAGACAGAGTTCCCAGAGTGGACGGGGTAAGATGAATGGATACTTGGTCAACCTGTTCACTGACCTTTCTCACGTTCACTGATAGGGAACGGAGGTTCTCCATGATATCCTGAAGCAGCTGATCGTGCAGGCCCAGTAGGGAGCCCTGGCTGGCGAGGGCTTGTTGCAGGGGATTCGTGTCCACTGGGTTCATTATGGACAGTTTGTTCTGTTGCACGGAGTGACTGAGGAGAACCCAAGTGCAGGACACGGGCACGGAGACTGAGTTGGAGATGCTGGCGCAGCCATGAACGTTGAACAGCAAACAGGAGGAATCTTGACACAGAGCTCTGGTATGGAGTCTTGACATGGAGACGGGGTTTTCATGGAATATCTTGAAACTGGAGCTGAACTTAGAACTAACGGTTCTAATCGGTCAGGAAATTAAGTTATCTCACGGGAATACACCAACGAACTGGCGACTAGTGGTTGTGACGTAGAGGTTCTTATACTGAGTCTTTGATGGCAACCGGTGGTCATCATTAAAGAGAACTGGAAGCAATTAGGGAAATTAACGATCGGGACCATGACAGTATACTCATGACTGTGTGGATAGGCATAACTCAAATACCATCTATAATTTTGCTAATAATACAACCATTGTTGGTAGAATCTCAGATGGTGACGAGAGGGCGTACAGGAGTGAGATATGCCAACTAGTGAAGTGGTGTCGCAGCAACAACCTGGAACTCAAAGTCAGTAAGACGAAAGAGCTGATTGTGGACTTTGGGAAGGGTAAGACAAAGGAACACTTGTCAATCCTCACAGAGGGATCAGAAGTGGAGATGGTGAGCAGTCTCAAGTTCCTGGGTGTCAAGATCTCTGAGGATCTAACCTGGTCCCAACATATCGATGCAGTCATAAAGAAGGCAAGACAGCGGTTATACTTCATTAGGAGTTGAGGTGATTTGGCATGTCAACAAATACACTCAAAAACTTCTACAGATGTACCGTGGAGAGCATTATGACAGGCTGCATCACTGACTGGTATGGCGGGGGGGGCGGGGGGGCGGGTGGTCTACTGCACAGGACTGAAAGAAGCTGCAGAGGGTGGTAAATTTAGTCAGCTGTATCTTGGGTACTAGCCTACAAGGACATTTTCAAGGAGCGGTACCTCAGAAAGGCAGCGTCCATTATTAAAGACCTCCAGCACCCAGGGCATGCCCTTTTCTCACTGTTGCCATCAGGTAGGAGGTTAAAAAAAAGCTTGAAAACACACACTCAGCAATTCAGGAACAGCTTCTTCCCCTCTGCCATCCGATTCCTTAATGGACATTGAATCTTTGGACACTACCTCACTTTTTAAATATATATTTCTGTTTTTGCATGATTTTAATCTATTCAATATACGCATACTGTAATTGATTGATTGATTGATTATTTTATTTTTTTTCTTCTATATTAGGAATTGCATTGAACTGCTGCTGCTAAATTAACAAATTTCACGACACATGCTGGTGATAATAAACCTGATTCTGATACTGAGAGGACATTCGGAGGTCCCAGACACCGTAGCAAAGTTGTTCAAACAAGGTGTGATCAGGCATACATCCTTGGAGTATAGTAGTCCTGTCTGACCAGTGAAGAAATGTGATGACAGCTGGAGGATGACAGATGATTATCACCAGTTAAATAAGTTAATTGCTGCCATCACAGACATAGTGACCTTAGTGGAAAGAATGTCACAGGGAGACAAGAAATGGTACGCCGTAATAGATCTGGCCAACGTATTCTTTTCTATTTCCCTGTCACCAGAGTCACAGGATCAATCTATCTTTACAAAGGAAGGTAGACAGCACACTTTTACCAGATTTACTCAGGAGTATGTGCACAGCCCTACCGTGAGGCACGGACACAGCGCCTAACACGGGGCAGTTTTGATGAAGGATCTCGGCCCGAAACCAGCTGTTTCCATAGATGCTGCCTGGCCTGCTGAGTTGCTCCAGCATTTAAAATGTGCTGATAGCGCCTAACCTTGACGCGCGTACTCCACAGCCCACTATATCGATGACCATCGTGCAAGGAGCCAGTGTCTCCCTTTGTTTGCAAATGTACATGTGAATGCTCTGAGTTAAATAACGAAAAAAACACATAAGGAATATTAAAATAATTTTCCTCCAAACTGGTGTACACTGCCTCCTCATCTTCCTTTGAATCCTGAATTGCAAAAATATCAAATTATAAGTTGAGTTGGCCCTGCGATGCAAAAGCAATCGCATTGGAGAACCGATATTTAAATCATTAGCACATCTATCACACAGAAACAAAGACTATAATTTCTTTACTGAGAACATTACTGATAATTAATCATAATCTGCTGCCAGAATATCAGTAGCCACTTTATCAGGTACAACTGCTCATTAATGCAAATATCTAATCAATCATGAGGCCACAACTCAGTGCATAAAAGCATGCAGACATGGTCAAGAGGTCCAGATGTTCTTCAGACCAAATATCAGAATGGGGAAGAATGTAAGGGACTTTGACCATGGAATGATTGTTGGTGCCAGAAGGGGTGGTCTAAGTACCTCAGAAACTGCTGATCTCCTGGGATGTTCATGCATGACCGTCTCTAGAGCTTACAGAGAATGGTGCGAAAAACTAACAGGAAAACACTATCCAATGAGTGGCAGTTCTGTGCGGGAAAGTGCCTTGATAATGAGAGAGTCGGAGGAGAATAGCCAGATTGGTTCAATCTGACAGGAAGGTGACAGTAACTCAGATAAAACAACAGTGTGCAGAAGAGCATCTCTGAATGCACAGCACGTCAGACCTTGCAGTGGAAAGGCCACAACAGCAGTAGACTACACCAGGTTCCATTACTGTATCAAATAAAGATACAGTATGGAATTAGTTTTCTTTAATAAATTTAAGAATATCTACAGAAGAGAAAGAGAAAGGTTGCATGCTATAATATTTTCACTTTACATATCATGGAAGAGTTTTCACAGTGATAGCCTGTCAATTCTACAGTGGAGAAAGAGACTAAGAAAAATGGCTATTGAATATGTTTAAACAGGGCTGGATACTCAGCCAGATCCATCGTGGGTACCAGCCTCCCCAGCATCAAGAATGTCTTCAAAAGGTGATACCTCAAAGAGTTGACATCCACCATCCAAGACATGGCCTCTTCTCTTTACTGCCATCAGGGAGGAGGTACAGGAGCCTGAAGACACACACTCAACATTTTAGGAACAGTTTCTTCCCATCTGCCACTAGATTTCTGAATGGTCTATGAACCCATGAACACTACTACATTATTTTTGCACTATTTATTTTATATACATTTCTTATAGTAATGTATAGTATATTTATGTATCACACCGTACTGCTGCCAGAAAACAAATTTTATGATACATGCCAGTAATAATAAATCTGATTCTAATTATATTTACTCTGGATAGAAATATTATTTTAAATGAATCAGCAAATATAAAGTATCTTAATAATGGATACACTACATATTAAATATGAACTTTAGTAATAGTTTCTATTTGATCAATGGGATATTTGGGAATAATGTTGCTGAATGAATTTGTAAAACTATACAGTTGGTCTTACATTAAAATAATTAGGGAGTTGATGTACAATTTGCACACAATATTTAGAATCCATAAGTATTAATATATCCAATACTTCAAGGCAATACTCATGGCCTAAAATTTCTAAGTGAATTAATTCTTTTTCCACTTTTCATCTGATCCACTGCTGTCCACTTTTCATTACACAGCATTTAGTAATGACTTTATTTAATGTTCTTTCATGAACAAGATATGAACTTACATTAACTTATAACTTAAATAGACAATTACTAATTCAAATTGAAATGAAAACTCAAAAGCAAGTTTCAACAATATTTTATTACTTCAACGTTGTAATGGCAGCAATGAAGGTTTTTCCAAACATTTTCCAGTAACATTAATACTGATGATAGTTGTTTCTGCAAAAAAAAATTATTTGACTAGAAACAACCATACAAAGATTCTCTGCCTCACTCTGACAAATAAGTTACCTCTAAAAAACTCAATAGTGTTACAATCATACTCTAGTGTAAAACACCAGTATCGCATTAACATAAACTAGATTGATAGTTTACATTAACTGTAGAAGATCAATCTACAATCAGAGAAGATGGTTTCAGTAGCCACACCAAACTGCATAGTTCTGCACTTCTCAAAGTTGTAAAGTGACAGGCACAATCAATTAGAAAAAGGATTTAGCAAGTAAAAATGTACAGTCTTTGTACAGAAAAGTTACACGTAATTCAATTTGAAAGTTCAGAATTCCAAAGGGTAATATAAAAATTTTCACTTCCAGGCCATGACTATCCATATCAATGACTTGCAACCTAGAAGCAGTCTTTATGACAAATTGATGGAAGTTATGGGTTTCAGTGAATGGAAAAAACAAATGATAGTAATAAGGCAAGGCTAGAAGGAAAGTATACAGGAGATGAGAAGAAGAGGGAATGTGTAAATTGGGAAGACCAAGTGGAGTAAAGCAGGTGGAATGAATACTTCATAAAGATGATAAAATTTGATGTGTAAAATAGAAATCAGCTACATTTGTAAACTTTTGTGAAGTGGTAAAAAAGATTACAAGAACAGGAACTTACAAAATTTTCAAGGATACTTTCTTAGTACCTTAGTTGTGTTCTTTGTGCCATGCCGTCATTGGAATCCAGTGAAATATATGGCAAGCTAAAAGCTGTGGGTTGGTCTGGATTTAAGGATTTTCTGACCCATAGCTAGAAAAATATCACAACACATGTTATTTAAATTGCTGTCTTCTACTGCACAAGAAGCTAATGAAGATCAGTTTGGACTGGTATTGCTCAGGGTCATAAAACAAGAACAAATGTATTAAATTTGTTTAAATATCATTATTGTTGTCATAGAAGATACTCTTCATAAGGTTATATAATGCAATAGTCATGGATAGGAATAGTATTTTAAATGTTTCAGCAACCATGAAGTATCTTAATTATAAACACTACACAGTAAATAGGAATTACTTCAGTAATAGTTTCTTTCTGATCAATGGGATATTTGGAATCCTTATGGAATAATAAATGAATTTGTAAAAAAATATAAATAGATGTTCTGAAGTTCTGTGGACTATCAAACTTAAACAGATGAATTAATTTGTGTGTTGATGTATAAATTTAGAATAATATTTAGAATCTATGTGACATAGTACCAAACAGAGGTGATCACCAACTATTATATGAAACCAGTCAATGAACCACTGAAACAGCACTAAAACAATTTGCAAGACATTTTTACCAGATTAAAAGTTCATTAAACAATCAAGATTTAATGAATTTCATAGACCTAATTCCACTGATTAATTAAAGAAATAAAAACAGTGGTCCAAATGCCATTCCTGATTTCTCGTTTGGGCTTATTTTTAGTACATGCTTAAAAATAATGGTTTAAATGATGAAAAATATAAAATTTAAAAACTGGTTACTAGGAGATAGCCAACAGCTGAAGTGATATGTTTTACTGGACAACAATATTCCAGGGAAATAAATGGGCAATACACCAATGGAATTGTTCTGAATGCCAGAATATTATTGTGGGCTGAATAATGTACTCTACTGTAAAAGAAAATGTAAAAATAACTTTTTTTTTCTGTGAGAAGAATTGTTCTTCTCTCTAGGATTGTCAATTGGCAGTTTTAAAATTACTATTTCTTCACTCTAGATATTCTAACCACTTCTTGAATTTTAAGTTCATCATTTAGAGAATGTTAAAGAGATGCAAATATCATTAATCAAAGTAAATTTTAAATTATTATTCAAATTTTTAAAGTAATAATCAACAACACAATTTCAACTTGTAAGTTGCATTACTCATTCATTAGTATCCAAATTATTATTTTAATGAATGCCATTCATAATGCTGCCTGCTTTCTTGAAAACCTCTCACTGTCCTATCAACCACCAACAGCTTCTCCTTAAATAATGATAATAATTATATCATTGAATGAACTCTTAGAACTTCCTTCAGCATTGCAATTGGGAATTATTAACACCATTTGTTTTCTTCCATATACTGTATACTGTAATATGGCTTTAGTGATAATGTTTATGAGAAGTTGGTACAGACTTTGCTAATTAAAATAAACTTTAGATAAAACCAAACTGTGAAATCAACATGTAATTGTTGGCAAAGAAGCTGCCGGAGGAACTCAGTGGGTCAGGCGGCATCTGTGGAGTCAACATTTCAAGAGAGACAATGTTTCAAGTCAATATCTTGCTTAGGGTTCTTAACTCTCCCCTTCACCTGGCTAATATTACCCTGAACAACCTTTCTTTTGATTCCCTCATATCCAGTTGTCACCACAGATGAAAAGCAACTTCTTTATAAAGGAACGACCCCCAAAAAAAGAGAACCCAATATTTTGACTTTTTTGCATGTTACATTCCAGCTCTTGATGCTTCTTATGAAGATGGACAAACTAAAAGGAACATGTTCTCTAGAATCACTCATCCACAAAACACACACCCTTAGATAAATATTCGATCTTCCTTGTTAGCCTGCAAACTTCTGTTGTTACATGTTGACTGCTGTTTCACTTTTATGTGACTTGTTTCCATTTCCACCCAATACAAGGGTCTCATGTCTAATGAATGGACAAGTGATCATTAGCAAAAAAGTGTCCATTTAATACTACAGACCGAGACACATATTCTGCTGCAACTAAATTAAAATCAACAGCAGGATGATTTAACATTTAATCCATGAATATAATGTATTCATAGTATGAGCTTTTATGATCCATCAGTACCATATTTTATGAAGGCAGGTTGGAGTATTTCTGCAAAGATGAAAAATAACCAAAATACACAAAATACTGGAGGAACTTAGCAAATCAGGGAGCATCTATAGATAGGATTAACCAGAGGATATTTTGAGCTGAGACCCTTCATCAGGTCAAGAGAAATCAAAGCCAACATAAAAGCCAAAGAGAGGGCATATAATAGAGCAAAAATAGTGGGAAGTTAGAGGATTGGGAAGCTTTTATAAACCAACTAAAGACAACTAAAAAAAGTCATTTAAAAAAAGGGAAAGATGGAATACAAAAGCCAGGATACCAAAAAATTCTTCAGATACATAAAGGGTAAAAGAGAGATGAGAGTGGATATTAGACCACTGGAAAACGATGCTGGGGAGGTAGTAATGGGGGCAATGAAATAGCGGACAAACTAAGTAAGTATTTTATATCAGTCTTCACTATGGAAGACACTAGCAGGATGGTGGAAATTCCAGGTGTCAGAGGGCATGAAGTGTGTGAAGTTAACATAACTAGAGAGAAAGTACTTGTAAAACTGAAAAGTCTAAAGGTGGATAAGTCACCTGCACTAGATGGTGTACAACCCAGGGTTCTGAAAGAGGTGCTGAAGGCATTAGTAATGATCTTTCAAGAATCACGAGATTTTGGAATGGTTCCGGTAGACTGGAAAATTACAAATGGCCACTCCACTCTTCAAGAAGGGAGAGAGGAATAGGAAAGGAAACTATAGGCTAGCTAGTCTGATCTCAGTGGTTGGGAAGATGTTGGAGTCGATTATTAAGGATGAGGCCTCAGGTTACTTGGAGGCACATGATAAAATAGGGCGTAGTTAGCATGGTTTCCTCAAGGGAACATTTTGCTGACAAATCTGATGTAATTCTTTGAAGAAGTAACACGCAGGATAGACAAAGGAGAATTGGTTGATGTGTATTTGGATTTTCAGAAGTCTTATGACAAAGTGCCAAATATGAGGCTGCTCAAAAAGCTGTATTATAGGAAGATTCTAGCATGGATATAGCAATGGCTGATTGGCAGGAGGCAATGAGTGGGAAAAAAGGGAGCCTTTTCTGACTGGCTGCCCATGACTAGTGGTGTTCCACACGGATCTGCTTTGGGACCGATTTCTTTTACATTATATGTCAATGATGGAATTGATGGCTTTGTTCCAAAGCTTGCAGACAATTTGAAGATAGATGGAAGGCAGGTAGTTTTGAGAAGTAAAGAGGCTATAGGACTTAGATTAGGAGAATGGGGTAAACATGGAAAGTGGAATAGAGTGTCGGGAAGTGTGTGTTTTTGCACTTTGGTAGAAGAAGTGAAAGGGTTGACTATTTTCTAAATGGAGAGAAAATACAAAAAAAACTGAGATGCAAAGGGACTTGGGAGTCCTTGTGCAGGATTCATAAAGGTTAATTTGCAGGTTGAGTCTGTGGTGAGGAAGGCAAATGCAATGTTAGCATTTATTTCAAGGAGACTAGAATATAAAAGCAAGGATGTAATGCTGAGAATTTATAAAGCAATAATGAGGCCTCACTTGGAGTACTGAGAGCAGTTTTGGGCCCCTTATCTAAGAAAGGATGTGCTGACATTGGAGAGGATTCACGAAAATGATTCCAGGATTTAATGGTTTGTCATATAAAGAGCATTTGATGGCTTTGGACCTGGATTCACTAGAATTCAGAAGAATGAGGGTTGACCTCATTGAAACCTATAGAATGATGAAAGGCCTTGACAGAGTGGATGTGGAGAGGGTGTTTCCTATGGTTGGAGAGTATAAGACCAGAGGACATAGCCTCAGAACAGAGGGGTGTCCTTTTAGAACACAGATGAGGAGCCAGAGAGTGGAGAATCTGTGGAATTCTTTGCTACAGGCAGTTGTGGATGCCAAGTCCTTACATATATATAAGGAAGAGGTTGATAGACTCTTGATGGATCAGGGCATGAATGGATATGGTGAGAAGGCAGGAGATTGGGGCTGAGAGGAAAATTAGATCAGCCATGATAAAATGGCAGAGCAGACACAATGGGCCAGGTGGCTTAATTCTGCTCCTATATCTTATGGTCTTATGAAAATGCTGACTGTTTATTCCCCTCCATAGAACCCGCCTAACTTGCTGGGTTCCTCCAGAATTTTGTGCGTGTTGAGAAATAACCAGTATGTTTTTGAGTGACACAAATTTCAGAAGAAGTTAGTTGTCAGAAGTTGATTAGAATGGCTAAAAGTAGTTGGAATATGGCTGCTTACAAATCTTTGTTTCCTTTCCTTGATTTTCTGATACTTACACATTTCCAGCAATCACAACATCAGTTATTCTTGGGTGTGTTTTAGATCAGATTTGCCACATAGAGAAACCAAACAAAAAAAAATCTCAAAATTGGTAAAACAATCTATATTTTAAAAAAATGGGAGGAGTTTCATCTTGAACCGTACAGGTAAAATTTTGCAAATTTCCTCTTGACAGTTGTGTCCATATTACTGTCACATTAGCCACTAGGAAGCAAGTCAGATATTAAAGAACAACCTTTGTAAAGGTTTCCCATGGAGACAAAGGGAAACAGGGAAGAAAAGTGATGACATAGCTCTCCATTATATGTCTTACATGGAGTGCTGGCCTGGAGGACTCTCAAGATGCAGGAGACCCCAAGATATTGTACTGAGGGTTCTTCATTGGCCTGTCCAGAAGTGACCTTGAATAGAAGGCAGCTCTAATGTAACACTAGCCACTAATAAACGAGGCTGAGAGGTGCCGAGTGCAGAACGTTACAATGACCATGTAAACCCATTAACTGCTGTCTGCATCCTGATCTCGTGATATCATCAATAGGTGCACGACTACTGGCAAACGCCACTCACATGATGTGAGGTGACCTAAACTTCACCGGATGTGCCAGGGGTAATCTCCCAGTGGTCACAGATTAACTTGTTTCTCCAGCACACCTTTATGTGTAGATGGTGCATAAAAACAATGTGTACAATTTCTAACCACTTCTGTTTAATTTAAAGAACAGTCTGATTCTATTTGGGAGAAGCAATAAAAGTCTGGCAAGTTAATGGCAGAGTGGGAAGAAGAGAGTTAGTTTCTGGTTAGCCTTCTTACTTAGTTTGGCTGGGAATGCAATGCTAGAGATCTAAAATATCCTAACATGAAGTGTAACCAAGTGAGATAGTGTATGATTCTAGACTTGATGACCCTACCATGGGCACACGTTTGACTTCGGAGGAGTAAGCTTTAGTGTGAAGGCATGGGTTTATTCAAATTCATGAACTAAATCAGTAACTCAAAGGCACTTAAATATCCTGTTGGTGCCAAATACAATAACTCTTCCTTTATTAAATCCTATTTAGAAGGGAAGAGGGAAAACTTTAAAAAAACACGAGACTTTGTGGGGTGTTTTCATTCTGTGGTGAAATGCTCATTCAACAAAACTGAACAATAAGTCACACAAATAGACCACAATAAGGGCAATGAGAAAGAATGACGATGTCTCGATGAATTATAAATTTGATAAAGTCAGTTCAAAGTAAACTGATAGCACACACCTCTGATCAGCTTCCCCAGCTTTTCCAGATGCAATTCAAAACAAAAAGTGTCAATATATTAAACAATAAAAAAATTTTATATCAAACATATTGCATTTTAGTTTTCTATAAATAAGATATTTGCACAGTAATGACAGAATCCAGTTTCCCCTCAAACCTTTGACAGTTTGTAGATTTTATTTGCACTTTGGAAAGAAGATAGGTTATGGCTTTCATATAAAGCTCTCAAGCTTAATAGGCAATCCGTTGATAAAAGTAAATATATCCCAGATCTTTAGGAGGTTTCTCTGAAGTGTAGACTTTATGGTCATTGTAGATTACCCATCTGATCAGAAGAAATAAAGAAGCAATGAACCGGTGCAGAATTGCAAATACATGTGAGACACAAACCCTGTTTCAGTATGAAATACTCAATTATCTGTCAACATTTTATTTCAGCTTTCAGAAATTCTTTGTCTCAGAAGTTACTATTAAATATACTGTCTGACTAACTCAAGTACTCACAGTATCCTCAAAAACCCTTGAAAATCGCAGTACATGATGAAAAAAAACAAAAGCAAATAGGGTGTAAGGCTTAAATGGAGGCATGGAGCTTATAACATATTGGTTAGCTCTCAACCACATCCGGTTTCAGTTATTAAACATTTGGAAGGCTTATCTAGGTGCCTGAGGACATGGGATTTCAAGTGACGTGCTTAGACTGTAGAAGTTGAGCCAAAAGCAATTACTGAAGATGCAGAATCTCAAATCAAACCAGTAAATATTAAACATATCAAGTCAGACAGCTTCTACGGAGAGAAAGACAGAGTCGACTTTTCAGGATGACAAACATTAAATCTTCCAAAGTTCAATGTAAAGTACATACAGTATCTGTTGCCATATACAACTCTGAGATTCTCTGTAACAAGAGTTGACACTCAGAATGACAAACGTTAAATCTTTCAACACAGATGACTGACTTGCTGAGGACTTTCAGAATTTTCTGTTTTGTGGGGAGAATCTCTTGAGGCAAAGGAGATTTGAAGGAGTCAGGTGTACAAGATCATGACTAAGTGTGGGCAGGGTAAACAGAGAGAACCTTTTCCCTTTGGCAGATAATTCAAGGAAAACATAGGGGCAAGCAAGGTAGACAGGGGGAAAATAGGTTTGCTCTGAGAGTTGTATGGACTTAACAGGCCAACAGTTTTCTGTCTATGTCAAAGACAAAAACATCTGATATTTAAAGTGAAAGGAAAAGGCACAGGAAGCATTTGAGATAAATTTCATAAAAAAGACTCAAAAAGTGACTTATAAACTGAAACAACACACACAAAATGCTGGAGGAACTTAGCAAGCCAGACAGCATCTATGGAAATGAATCTCTTCTTTAGGATGAAGGGTCTCAGCCCGATATGTCGACTGTTCATTCATTTCCATAAATGCTACCTAACTTGCTGAGCTCCTCCAGCATTTTGTGTGTTGTCACTCTGGATTTCAAGCATCTGCAGACTTTCTCGTGTTTATAAACTGGAATACAGTTCCTGAAAAGTTTTCAAAATAAAGTCATTTAGGGATTTTGAAAAGGAATTAAACAGCGCTTGATTGCAGGGCCGCATGGGAAAAGAATAAGACTGGAATTGATAAGATAGCCTTACAATGAGCTGTAAGGACTTTGTGGGCCAACTTTGTTCTCCTGAGATTAAGTTGAATTTGCATAATTCTAGTGGAAAACAAAATAGGCCTGCTCGAAGGAACTGGTCAAAATTAAATTTGTGTTACTAACTGTAATCTTAACAACATCTTAAGTAAATTTTAAGAGATCCCTCCCAAACAAGTAAGTGCTTACCTTCCTTCCTTTTTGATATGGCAAACATAGTGACCAGACATTGTGGATTCTCCCATGTGGCTAATGAAAGCAAATAACTCATATCCTGCAGATTGAATCAAATCATTGATTACTAAATTCCAGTTTGTATCAAGCAGACAAAACTATACAAAACCCAGTTCCAGCTCCTGTTTGAGTTTAAAAGATTAACCAAATCTACAGAAATCTTAATGATAATCTAGAATAAAGCCAGCTTTTCAGAGAGGTCAAAAGTTCAAAGTAAAATTTATTATCAGTGTACATACACATCACCACGTACAACCCTGAGTTTCCTACAGGAATACGCAGCAAATCTACAGAACAGTAACTATAAACAGAATCAATGAAAGAACAAACAGAGCATAGAAGACAACAAGCTGTACAAATGCAAATATAAATGAAGAGCAGTAAATAACGAGAACATGAAATAACAAGATGCAAAGTCCTTAAACTGAGGGCATTTGTTGTGGAAACATCTCAACAGATGAGTATAGAATTTCTCTTTTGTTCAAGAGCATGATGGTTGTGGGGTGGTAACTGTTCTTGAACCTGGTGGAGCAAGTCCTGAGGCTCCAGTACCTTCTATCTAGTGACAGCAGCGAGAAGAGCGTGGCCTGGGTGACGAGGACCTGTGATGATTGATCTGCTTTCCTATGAAAGTATTTCATGTATACGTGCTCAGTGGTTGGGAGGGCTTTTCCCATGATGTACTGGGCTGAATCACGGGAAAATGACATACTCGGTGGAATGAGTCTCTGGCTAAATGTACTCTTGTGCCTAACCAGTACATTATGGTGTGGATGGGAGTCATTGTCCAAGATGGCATGCAACTTGGAAAGCATCCTCTTTTCAGACACCACCGTCAGAGAGTCCAGTTCCACCCCCACAACATCACTGGCCTTACGAATGAGTTTGTTGATTCTGTTTGTGTCTGCTACCCTCAGCCTACTGCCCCAGCACACAACAGCAAACATGATAGCACTGGCCACCACAGCCTCGTACAACATCCTCAGCATCGTCCGGCAGATGTTAAAGGACCTCAGTCTCCTCAGGAAATAGAGACGGCTCTGACCCTTCTTGTAGACAGCCTCAGTGTTCTTTGACGTTTGTCAAAGTTTTTGATGTCATGCCGAATTTCCACAGACTCCTAAGAAAGTTGAGGCGCTGTCGTGCTTTCTTTGTAATTACATTTATATGATAGATCCAGGACAGGCCCTCTGAGATAGCAACTCCCAGGAATTTAAAGTTCCTCACCCTCTCCACCACTGATCCTCCGATGAGGACTGGCTCATGGATCTCTGGTTTCCCTCTCCTGAAGTCTGCAATCAATTCCTTGGGCTTACTGACATTGAGTGAGAGGTTGTTGTTATGATGCCACTCACTCTCCTGTATAGTAATTGAAACAGATTACCACACTCTCCTTGGACACCGACCGGTATGACTGAAGCTGCTTGAAGCAGGTGGGTACCACACACTGTCGGAGCGAGAGATTGAAAATATCCGTAAACACACCGGCCAGCTAGTCAGCACGCCGTCCTGACTGGATGCTTTCCAGAGTGTACCATTGCAAAACCAGAAATCATGAACAGCTGAGTATTTCCAGTTTACCTAACTGAAGGGTGCACTGTCTGTTTTTATTGCAGTGCACATATTTAACAAACAGATCGGTGAAAATTGTAGTTTTCTCAGAGTTATTATGTGGATGGAAAAAAACTGGAGAATTTATTCGCTGGTGAAAAGCCTTACACAAATTTCCAGGATACCTAAGAGTGTGGAAATGTGATATTTGGTAACCTTAAATTAAAATCAAGTAAGAAAATTGCAAAACTGTAAACAGATCAATAAAATTTTCATCAAAAGGTAAATAATGTTGAGGTTAAACATTCTGATAGCATGGCAAAAACCAGGATTTATTAAGGAACATTTGTCTGCTGTAATGGGTTTGATTTAATCCTGATGGCATGGATTATCCTCTAAACAAATTCCACATTGAATTCAATGTGGTCCGTATCTTCCAGATGTTGCTCATTGTAACCCGAAGGATTTGCAGTAGAAATTCAAGAAATATTTTGATCCAGTTCAAGATGGCAATGCTGAAGCTGAGCAACAACTTACTGGCAGTTAACAATATTTACTTACTTTATTTTTAATACTTTTTCTGGTCAATAATCACTGCAAACAATGAAGTGGCGAGCAAAGGCTGAGTCGAGGGTCAAACCGTGTGAGGTGAGGTCGAGGCAAATTCAAGGCGAAGTCAGGGCAAGGTTGAGGCACATTTGAGACAAAATTGGGGCAAGCAGAATGGAGCGAAGTCGGAGTGGTGGAGAGGCAGATTCGAGGCCGGTCCACCTAAACTGAGAGCGAGGTCTGATTGATCTAAGTGCCGAGCTGAAGTCACGTATGGGCTGAAACCTGGTGGTGGGGTCCAGGCCCAGAGCATATTGATGTGTCAAGGCCGGGACCTAGAGTGAGGAACGACCCAAATTTTGGACGATTTAAATGCTGGGCCAGAGGGATTGAAAAGGCAGGTTGTCAGACCGGTTCCACGATGTTTACTCGGCTCTGCAATGAACCGAGGTAGAGGCTGTGGCCTGCTCCGGGCTTCGTTCTAAATGCTATTTACTTACTTTTCTGGTTTAATGGGTTGTTTTTTTTCCCTTCTCTGAACAGTGGGTGCTCGTTTTTTTTTTTAAATGAGTTCTTTTGCATTTCCTTGCTTTGTGGCTGCCTGTAAGCAGGTAAATCTCAAAGTTGCATAGTATATACATACTTTGAACTTCGATCCTCTTGGAAAAGTTGAACAACTCAGCTTTCCATTCAAGTGTTACATTTTAAAATTTCTGTACTGGGCATTATTAAGACCCATACCACAAATCACTGCAAAACAATAAAGTGGTGAGCAAAGGCTGAGTCGAGGGTCAAACCGTGCAGGTGCAAGGTGAGGTCGAGGCATATTCAAGGCGAAGTCAGGGTAAGGTTGAAGCATATTCTAGAAAACATCTTGGAAATCATCATCAGCAATAACTTCCCACTCATGAAGACGCGGCCATGATGTTCAAGATGTGGGATCTGTCCAATGAGGGGAACAAACATCCTTTCACAGAGCCTGCAGCAGGGATTCCCAGACAGCCTTCAATGGATTCTACATTGGCCACAGTGGTGACCACCTATCTACAAATGGAAAAGAATATTCGATGGTGGGTAGGGGTTTAGGGCAGGGTACACGATGGACACAGTTCATGTTTCCTACATCTGGACCGTTTTTCAATATTTTTGCTGAAGACTGAAGTGGTGTAGAATGCGCACTCTGACCGCTGCAGTCTCAGTTGAGCTTTGCCATAGATCAAAAATCAGTTGCATAATAAAGGGAGCTTAAATCTTAACAGGCAAGCGCTTTGGACATCCAGAAATAGGTGCCTTAGTTAGAACTGTCAAAATAACATGACAACAGACCCTGATCGAGGCTATTATTGTTTCTTTAGCACAAGATGAAGTCAGCGCAATCTAACTCAAATGGAAGGCTCCCTGCTGAGCAAAGTAGCAGTAAATTGCCTTTTTTTTATGAAATGCAAAGAAATAGCTAATGGCATGGGGAAAGTTGTTTATAACGTCAGAAACATAAACAAAAAACATTCAGTACGGAACAGGTCATGCAGCATGCGTATGAATTAACATTTCAGGTCAGCCCCTTGTTATCAGAATGATTATCCCCTATTTTCCGCCCTTTGTGCTTATCCTCTTTTAAAAATGTCTTTATTTTGCTGTTCTAACAAAGGTATTATGCCCTCAAAAGCTAATTTATAACCTCCAAAATATACTGTACCTATATATTGAGAGAAACAATATTGTCAGCAAGTGAATGCTCACAGTTCAGTGTGAAGGGGCATTCTGGGGGTCTCCAGACCTGGCAAAATCCTTGTGAATCTTTTTTGCGCCCTCTCTAGCTTAGTCACACTCTTCCTATGTCACCATATACAGTCATTTTCATATGGGCCTTCACGATAAATACAAGAAACACAACAGAATCATTAAAAGGCCACAACTGACAGGACGGACAAACGACCAATATGCAAAAAAATATAAACTGTGCAAATACAAACAGAAAGGAAAAAAATAAATATTATTATAAATAACCAAGCAATAAATATCACAAACAAGAGATGAAGAGTCCTTGAAAGTGAGTCCATAGATTGTGGGAACAACTCAGTGATGGAGCAAGTGAAGTTATCACCTCTGTTTCAAGAGCCCGATGGCTGAGGGGTAATAGCTGTTCCTGAGCCTGGTGGTAAAAGTCCTGAGACTCCCATGCCTTCTTCTTGATGGCAGCAGTGAGAAGAGAAACATCAGGTGGTCCTGATGAAGGGTCTTGGCCCAAAACGTTGATGATGTGTTCTTTTCCATAAATGCTGTCTGGCCTGCTGAGTTCCTTCAGCATTTTGTGATCATCTGCAGATTTTATCTTGTTTGAGAAGGGAACATAGCCTGGGAAGTGGAGATCCTTGATGATAGATGCTGCCTTCCTGTGACAGCGTTCTATGTAGATGTGCTTAAAGGTTACAGAGGCTACAAAGGTTACCCATGATGAACTGAGCACTACTCTTTGTTGGCTCTTCCATTCAAGGGCACTGGTGTTTCCATACCAAGCCGGGATGCAACCAGGCAACATACTCTCCACCAGACATCCATAAAAGTTTTTCAAAATTTTAGAGGTCATGTCAAATCTTTACAAACTTTTAAGAAAGAAGAGGCACTGCTGTGCCTTCTTAACAATGGCACTTACTTGCTGGATAAAAAGTGACTTGAGATCCTCTGAAATGATAACACCGAGGAAGTTAAAGTTGCTGACCCTCTCCACCTCTGATAAGGACTTCAGTTTCCTCCTCCTTGGTCTTACTGACATTGACTGAAAGGTTGTTGTTGTACCACCACTCTGCCGGATTTTTATCTCCCTCCTATATGCTGATTTATCACCACTTTTGTTTTGGCTAACGACAGTGGCGTCGTCGGCAAATTTAAATATGGCATTGCAGCTAACCCTCATAGTCATGAGTCTACAGTGAGTAGAGCAGAGGGCTAAGCACACAACCTTGTGGTGCACCTGTGCTAGTGGTGAATGTGGAGGAGATGTTGTCGTCAGGGTCTGCAACTGAGGACATCAAGGATCCAGTTGCACAAGGAGGTAGTGCGGCCTAAGTCTTGAAGCTTATTGATCAGCTTTGAGGGGATAATAGTATTAAACGCCAAACTGCTGTCAATGAAGAGCATCCAGATGTGTGCATCTTTACTGTCCAGATGTTCCAGAGTTGAGTGAAGAGTAAATGAGATGGCATCAACTGTGGACCTGTTGCTCCAGCAGGCAAAATGAAATGGATCCAACTTGCTTCTAAACAGGAATTGATATGTCTTATCACCAACAACTCAAAACACTTCATCACAGTGGATGCAGGTACTGCTGGACAATAGTCACTTAGGCAGATTACTAACAATATTTGGCAAAACATCAATGACCTGAAATGTTAACTCTTTGGTACCTCACTACAAATATTTCCTGACCAGTTGAACAGTTACATCATTTGTCAGGTTTCCATCATCCACAGTAAAATGCTGTTGTGTTGCGCTTTAGGTAGTACATGAGATTATAAGGACTAGGAGCAGGAGAAGCACTTACATTCTCTCAAGCCTTTTCTAACATTGGATACTGGGTAATGTCACCTCTGACCTCAAATCCATTTTCCTGCCCACTCTCCATCTCACTTGAAATTTCTAATGTCCGGAAATCTACCTCAGCCTTAAAGTTATGAACTCGGGACTGAAATCTCTGAGTCCCAAAGGTCCACAACTCCCAAAAGAAAATTTCCTTTTCTGTTCTAAGGCCTGAAGCAATGCCCTCCACATCCTCACAGCATCCACTTTGTCAACTTTCCCTTTAGAACAGGTGTCCCCAACCTTCTTTATGCTATGGAGCCTTACCGTTAATCGAGGGGCCCCTGAACCCCAGATTAGGAACTCCTGCTTTAGAATACTAAGTTTCAAAGAGATTACATTCTTCCAAATGCTGGGCAGAATAGACCTGATCTACACAAATCATTCCTCATTAGATAAGCTCAGGGACCAAACCGTTGTATCTTCAGTGCACAGCCTTTTAAGATAACCTACTTCCAGGTCCGTCCTTGATTCTGGGGCCGGCCGGCTCTGTTTCCGTATCGTTGTGTGATTGTGAGTCAACCTCCGACGTCGCCTCGCTTTCATCCTCGCTGTCTGCGTGTGTGAAGATCCAGTCCAATGCTCTCTCCAAGTTGTTATTCTACAAAAGGAGCAATATTGAGATTAAGCGCAAGTTTATAATTAAATCCGAGTCCCGCTAAAAATGATCTGCACCACATCTTCAGGTTGAAAAGTGAACAGAACATCACTAATGAAGACATCATACCCCCAACTTGCATTGTCCATAATTAAATGAGCAACTAACTATATTAAAGCTTTTGCATTAACTATCTCAATAGCTTAGAATTCTTAATTGCTTATAACGATATGGAAGGAGGCCATTCAGCCCATCAGGCCTATACTTGATCAGCAATTCCATGAATCCATTCCCCTCTCTTTCTCCTGTAGCCCTGCATCATTTTCTTCTCACATATCCATAAACTCTCACTTTGTTCTTTGGTCATTTATCTGCATTTGCACAATCTATAGGAGCTAATTAACCTACCAGCATGTCAGAGAACTGAAACACCCAGCAGAACACAGTCCCAGGGGCAAACATGCAAACTCTACACAGATAATAGGATTGAACCCGAGTCCCTGGAGCTGTGAGACATCAGTACCAACATGCCACCATACAATTAAAAAGAATGTGTCAAGCTATATGTAGGGCAGTTCAATACGTACCTGAAATGAATGCAGACAACTCTGTTATCATTAGCTGAATCTGAGTCTCATCACAGTTTCAATCACATACAAAAATAGAAAATGAAAGAAATATTTATTTTGGTCATTGGCCTGAAATATTGGCCCAGAATTTATGGTTGTAATGAGGACAAAATAGTTAGTGTTAACCTTCTTACTCTGTGAAGCTAACAGCAACTTCTGGCACGTGTAGGTTTGCGGTTAAACACTGAAGACCTGAAGGAGTTTCTATCCAGTGAATAAGGCAGCTAACTGAAGCCTTCAAGAAGAAACCAATGACCTCACCATTTTTATAGACTATTTTCACAACAAACACCACTGAAAACATTGCACCTTGTTGTGAACGAGCATTAGGGTGTCGCTGGGTCTGTAAATGCCATCGCCTTCATATGTTCCTGTTCCCTCAAGTCTCATGATCCCTTCAAAAATCACATGAGTTTTATAATAAGAATTAAACATTTCCTTCTTTGTAATGTAGCTTACGGTTCATGCTTCATCATTGTTGGCAATTCCATATAGACAGAGAGATTTAGCATAGAAACTCTCCTTTGTCCCACCAAGTTTAGAGCTACAGCTACCAGCCTCCCATTTACATGAAACCTACATTAATGTTGTTGAAGACTATGATATCTATAATATTTTCCTCCCCCCACAACTGAGTCCTCTGATTCTCTCACTCACCTATGCACAAAGGGCAATTTTACAGTGGCCATCCTACCTCCAAACTCCCACATCTTTAGTACGTGGGAAGTAACTGAAAGAAACCTATAGTCGCAGGAAGTACATGAAAACAGTCAGGAGCGGAAGGGGTGATCAGTTTCACATTCCTGGTGTCAACATCTCTGAGGATCTATCCTCAGCTCAACATTGATGCAATTACAAAGAAGGCTTGAGAGCAGCTATATTCCATTAGGAGTTTGAGGGAGTATTGATAACTCATGAAAGACTCTAGCAAGTTTCTACCGATGTACTGTGGAGAACTTTCTAACTGGTTGCAAAACCACCAGCTATGGAGGGGCCACTGCACAGGATCGAAGGACGCTGCAGCAGGTTGCAAACTCAGTCAGCTCCGTCAATGGGCACTAGCCTTTCCACCATCAAGAACATCTTCAAAAGGCGATGCCCAATAGAGGCGGCATTGCTCATTAAGGACCCCCATGGCCTAGGACATGCTTCCTTCTTGTTACTACCATCAGAGAGGAGGTACAAGAGCCTGAAAACACACACTCAACATTTTAGGGATAGTTTCTTTGGCTCTGACATCAGATTTCTGAACGGACAATGAACCGTTCAGATATATAGATAGATACAGATATTAATCATGATTGATTCAGTCTCCTCACAGACAGCACCTGAGGTCAGGATTAAACCTGAGTTTTTGGCACTGTGAGGTGCCAGTATTCCACAGAAAACCCTCCATCCTGCACTGTAACACCCTAGTCAGAGGATTGCTGGAGGCTTGATGCCTCCCATTCTGGTGCAGCTCACCCCTCAACGTTGTACCAGTTAAGGTAGTTCCATTCACTTGCTGTTCTTCATTAACAACCTATATTATCATTTCTTTTCCTTTTAAAAATATAACACATGCTCAGACTTACAGTTGCTTTCAATGCTTGGATGGCTTGGCTCCTGTGAAACCCCATTGATGTGATAATGGCAACAATCTCTTCTGGTGGCTGGTTCTTCGTTGAGGAGGCTCCTCCAGCGAGACCAACCTCATACTGACCCAACTCAGTAGTGCCAAGTTCATTACATCCTGATAGTGCCAGTGGCTCAGCAAAATCTAGTGGGAAGAGTAGGAAATTAAGACAAATTAACTTATTAATAAATTACCTCCAATTGTAATTGCTTTGGTTGTGGCAGTGTGGCTTTCAACAGTTAAAGCATTATGCTCTGGAGTTCCAAAAACTCCTTGCTCTTTTATGATACTTTTTAAAAACTATGGAGATATTTTTTTTTGTAAGTTTTAGATCACCTGCCCTATTATGTCTTGATGTGGCTAGTCAACAGTTTTTATTTGAGAACACTTCCCTTAAATGCCACCAACATTTCTGCAATGCTGAAGTGATATATAAATAGAAACTGCAAGATCTAAAATTTCAATTCTGGTCCGTGTGCCAAGCCGACGACAACATTGCAATAAGCGCAACCAACGTGCCTTCTTCTGTAATAGCACTGCCCTTGTGGATGGTTTTATGGCCCTCATCTTATTTTATAAACATATCCTCAGAAGTTATGCATTGCAATTTAACATATGAAGGCAAATCTGAAACACATACACTGCCAGAGTGGTAATCAATAACTACAGCATCAGATTTTCTCACAATACTTACTTAAAAGCTGCAGATCCTTAGATCAACATAGCACCTTCACATTTCTGAATAACTAGTTGTAGTTTTATTCTTGGTTTGTGCAAAGCCTGCCAGAATAAAGTCAGCCAACGATAACATGCATCCCATTGAAAATTATAAATGGAATTTAGGGACTGCATGCCTTGTCGGAAAACCCTGACGTTTACCTGTTGGCCATTAGGCCTTTTTCCTTACCAGGTTCTTCCATGTGTGCTATGATCCAGTTAAAGGCCAACTCAGCTCCCAAATTTCCAGTGTAGTAAACCGCTTTCCGACATGCCTCCAGGGGAAATCCCATCTCAGCCAGCTGCATTACTGCTGATTCATCTATTTCAGGAACTGCAGAAAAAGGGGCACACTTGGAAAAAAATCAGAAAATAAAAGACCGACCTTCTCAGAATACAACTGATATAAAATTATACCACACGTCAGGATTGTCAATGATCTGCACATTTTAAAAAATCTCTAGCACACTACATATTATTAGTGAAAATTGTTGCTCAGCAGAGCTGTATCAAGTATGAGAATGTGAGAAGAAGACAGGTATTGACTGGAATTACATTACCAGAAGAAATTAACAGTTTGGATCTGCTTTTAATATTATTGCAATGGGTATTAACTTAGCAAGTAGTTGGGGAGCTTTGTACAAGAAGATATAATTTTCAGATTTGAGACTGAAAGCATGCTTTTGGAAAAGCTCTTGTAGAAACAAACAATGAAAAGTTGGGATTAAAGTGAAGTACAGTCCATTAATGGATAAGGAAAAGTCATAAATATATTTGCTAAAGTAAAATTGAAAATAATACATACTCTCCATGAAATGATTCAGCAGATGACCTGAAAGATAAAACAACAACATTAGTTTTCATTTGCTACCCAGTAACAAACTTTTGCTTTCCAACGCTCCGAAAGATACTGACTGATCTCCAGAACTATAAGAAGTCGGCAATACCTCTACACAAGAGTAATTCAGTTGACACAAATACATCATAGTCCAATCTGATTTTGACACCCTCATTCATTCGCTATAGTTCATTCTATAACCTCAAGAGCAACAATCTCCAGCAAATTGCCCAAATTGGCTCTGACACCCACTGTTACCCAACAAGGATCAGGTAACTCAGCAAACTCACTGGATGCAATACCTCTCTGATTTCCACAAGTCAACACTACACCAACTGGAGATGAAAGAGAATGCAAATGCTGCAATCTGGAACAACACACAAAATGGTGAAGGAACTCAGCAGGTCAGGCAACATCTATAGAAGGAAGTGTACAGTCGACAAGACTATTCATCTAAACTGAAAGGTAGAGGAGAGTTACAGACCGAAAGATCCTCCACTCCATCTTTCAGTCCAGATAGTGTCTTGACCTGAAACAGCAACCAACCATTTCCCTTCATAGATGCTTCCTGACCTGCTAAGTTCCTCCAGCATTTTTGTGTATTATGACACTGACTAGACTGGTTAGTTAATCAACAAGACCTCTATTTGTTGAATCAAAAGAGATTTCGAAAACACACTTTATTCAGAAAGTATGTCTATGACAGCTAAAATACAGTCGGTGGCCACTTTATTCGGTACACCTGCTTGTTAATTCATATATTCAGCCAATCATGTGGCAGCAACTCAATGTTTAAAAGCATGAAGAAATAGTCAAGAGGTTCAGTTGTTGTTCAGACCAAATATCAGAACGGGGAAGAAATGTGATCTAAGTGACTTTGACAGTGGAATGATTGTTGGTGCCAGACGGGATGGTTTGAGTATCTCAGAAACTGCTGATCTCCTGGGATTTTCATGCACAACAGTCTCTGGAGTTTACAGAGCAAACATCCCAAAATGCTTCAGAAATTCTGATGTTTTTCGAATCACCAGCACAATTTTTACCCGCTCCCTTAAGGCTAATGTACAAACCCCATTTCCAGAAAAGTTGGGATATTTTCCAAAATGCAATAAAAACAAAAATCTGTGATATGTTAATTCACATGAACCTTTATTTAACTGACAAAAGTACAAAGAAAAGATTTTCAATAGTTTTACTGACCAACTTAATTGTATTTTGTAAATATACACAAATTTAGAATTTGATGGCTGCAACACACTCAACAAAAGTTGGGACAGAGGCATGTTTACCATTGTGTTACATCACCTTTCCTTTTAATAACACTTTTTAATCATTTGGAACTGAGGATACTAATTGTAGTAGATATGCAATTGGAAATTTTGTCCATTCTTGCTCGATATAAGACTTGAGCTGCTCAACAGTCCGTGGTCTCCGTTGTCTGATTCTCCTCTTCATGATGTGCCATACATTTTCAATAGGAGATAGATCTGGACTGGCAGCAGGCCAGTCAAGCACACGCACTCTACAAAGCCACGCTGTTGTAGCCCGTGCAGAATGTGGTCTGGCATTGTCCTGCTGAAATAAGCATGGACGTCCCGGGAAGAGACGTCGCCTTGATGGCAACATGTGTCTCTCTAAAATCCTAATATACGCCTCAGAGTCAATGGTACCTTCACATACATGCAACTCACCCATGCCGTGGGCACTGATGCACCCCCATACCATCACAGATGCTGGCTTTTGCACATTTCGCTGATAACAATCAGGATGGTCGTTTTCATCTTTGGCACGGAGAATTTGACGCCCGTTTTTTTCGAAAACTAGCTGAAATGTGGACTCATCTGACCACAGCACACGGTTCCACAGTCTTTCGGTCCATCTGAGATGAGCTCGGGCCCAGAGAACTCGCCGGCGTTTCTGCATAGAGTTGATGTATGGTTTCCTCCTTGCGTAATACAGTTTCAAGTTGCATTTCTGGATGCAGCGACAGACTGTATTAAGTGACAATGGTTTTCTGAAGTACTCCTGAGCCCAGGTGGCTATAATTGTCACAGTAGCATGACGGCTTCTTAGGCAATGCCGCCTGAGGGCTCAAAGATCACACGCATTCAACAGTGGTTTCCGACCCTGCCTTTTACGCACTGAGATGTCTCTGAATTCTCTGAATCTTTTCACAATATTATGTACTGTAGATGTTGAAAGACCTAAATTCTCTGCAATCTTGCGTTGGGAAATGTTCCTTTTGAACTGACTAACAATTCTCTCACAAATTTTGGCACAAAGGGGTGAGCCACGACCCATCCTTGCTTGCAAAGACTGAGCCTTTGATGGATGCTACTTTTATACCCAGTCATGATACCTCTCCTGCTACCAATTAGCCTGCTTAATGTGGAGTCTTCCAAACCGGTGTTACTTGAAGATTCTGTGCACTTTTCAATCTTAATTTAACTCTGTCCCAACTTTTGTTGAGTGTGTTGCAGCCATCAAATTCTAAATTTGTGTATATTTACAAAATACAATTAAGTTGGTCAGTAAAACTATTGAAAATCTTTTCTTTGTACTTTCGTCAGTTAAATAAGGGTTCACATGAATTAACATATCACAGATTTTTGTTTTTATTGTATTTTGGAAAATATCCCAGCTTTTCTGGAAATGGGGTTTGTATGTCTATCCTGGAGAAAGCATGTTGATTCAAATATATGTAATTTTAATCTCTCAATGAAAATGTGCAGCATTTGCACCAAATGGCTGATTCTTAATAGTTCAAAGATTTTATTTCAACTTTGACATAATTTCCTGTCAATTTTCTGATTTCTCTGTACCTCATAAACTATACAATGCCTTTGGATTTTGTTACTTGAGGGGAATCACGATGCTTTTTTTGTTTTCGTAGTACAATGTCGGTTCCGATCAGTACTTTGATAAACCTTCTCTGAACTGCTTCCAACACAACAGCATCTTTCCTCAAACATGAAGACCAATATAGTACATGGCATGGCATTCCATTAATGGCCTATATCAGTGAAGGATAACCTCCCGACTCTGTATTTAATCCTCCTGCAAATAAATGAGAACATTCTGTCACATTTCCTAATTCCATGCCCCAACTACATGTTCTTGTGACACATACAACAGGACACACAATTCTTTGTGCATCCCAAAGCTATGCAACCTCTTCCTATTTATCCTTCTTCTTATTTTGTTCCTGCCAAAATGGACAATCCTCATTCTTCTTTTGCCTGATCTTTGCACATTCTCTTACCTTTGTGGCCTCACATCCTCTTCATCATTTACTTTCAGGGAGTTTAGCAAACACACCTTTTGGTGTCTTTATCCCAGTAATTTATATCAATTAGAAAATTATCTCAAATGATCCAGCACTGATCCCTCTGGCCAATCAGAAAAAGAACCATTTACGCCAGCTTGGTTTCTTTTTAGCCAGCGAACCTTTCTCCTCACTGACACATTACCTCCTCCATCATGAGCTTTCATCTTCTGCAATGATCCTAGGTGCAACACCTTAGGAAATCCCTTCTGGAAATCCAAATATCATACATCCACCAGTTTCCTTTATCCGCAAAACAAGTTATTTTTTCAAAGAATAAAAATATCGACCAATTATGATCACCCTTTTAAACATGGTCAGCTTTGCCTGATTACCTTGAATTTTTCCAAGGGCTCTGTTATAATTCACTTAACTTTAACTTCTAATAATTTTGCCCTTTCAAAAGTTAAGCTCTCTAGCCTTTGGCTTCCTGTCGAATATCTCCTCTTCCTTTCTGAATAAAAATATTTCCTTTACTATTTTTTTATTTAATGAAACTTTGCCCAAATCCAGGGAATTTCTGAAAATCAAAAGTAACTCATCAGTTATTTCACAAACTACTTTTTTTTTAAGACCCTAGATGAAGTCAATCAGGATCCAAGGACTTTAGTCAGTAGCTCCAACAATGCTAGTGATTACAAATTTGCAGTTGTTCCTTAATTTCTTCATCTTTCCTTGTAACTATTTTTGGAACATTACTTGTGTCCTCTACAGTGAAGACTGGAACAAAATACCAATCTAATTTACCTGTGGCCTCCTTGTTTTCCATTACTAATTCTCCACACTCACTTTCTATTGGACCAATGCTCACCTTATTAACTAGTTTCCTTTTCAAAGTAAGGACAGAAACTCTTACTGCCTTCTTCATAGTTCTAGCTCACTTTATGTCATAGTTCAATATTTCCTTTATAGTTTTAGTGTGTTTACATATATCGTTCCAACTTCTGACCTGCCATCTATTTTTGTACAATAACTTGTTTTTTCTTTAAGCTTAATATGATCTTTAACTTGACGTGGATGTACCCACAAGTACCCAGGGGTGCACCTGGATGACAGGCTTGAGTGGAGCAGCAACACAGAGGCTGTGTACAGGAAGGGCCAGAGTTGCCTCTACTTTCTGAGGTCCTTTGGAGTATGAAGGCCTCTCCTTCACATGCTCTACAGTCTGTTGTTGGCAGTACAATCTTCTATGCAGTGGTGTGCTGGGGCAATGGCATCAACACGGGTAATGCCAAAAGGCTCAATAAACTGATTAGAAAGGCTGACTTTATTATAGGAGTCAAACTGGACACACTGGCGACTGTGGTAGAACAAAGGACCCTGTGGAAAATCCTGACAACTCTGGACAATGTTTCTCACCCTCTGAAGTCACCTGGGATGAACAGAGGAGCACTTTTAGTAATAGGTTAAGACAACTGCGCTGCTTGAAAGAGCTCTATGTGAGGTCATTCTTATCCTCTGACATTAGGCTCTATAATGAGTCAATTATGAGGTAACCTATTTTTTAATTCTTTCTTACTTCTCATCTATCATTTGTATATTTATACACTTGTCATGCCACTGTGACATTGCAATTTCATTTGGGATCAATAAACTATCTATCTAATTTCAACAGATAGATAGATAGATAGATACTTTATTCATCCCCATGGGGAAATTCAACTTTTTTCCAATGTCCCATACACTTGTTGTAGCAAAACTAATTACATACAATACTTAACTCAGTAAAAAAATATGATATGCATCTAAATCACTATCTCAAAAAGCATTAATAATAGCTTTTAAAAAGTTCTTGTCCTGGCGGTAGAATTGTAAAGCCTAATGGCATTGGGGAGTATTGACCTCTTCATCCTGTCTGAGGAGCATTGCATCGATAGTAACCTGTTGCTGAAACTGCTTCTCTGTCAGGTGGATCCTCCATTGAAATTTTACCTTCCCACCTTTAAGTCTAACAATGAAATCTATGGGAATTATCCCATGGTGCATGCAATTCCCAGCCATATCCTAATGCAATGTATATGCATTTTTGCTTCAAGGATACTAATAATTTGTATTCTAGAGCATTAAAAGAAGTGGCTGTGAGAACAGTGAATATTCCTAAAATAATTTGTTTTACAAAGCCCGAAGCCTCTAAAACCTAATGTTGGAATTAAGAGTTCATCACAGTTTTTAATGAGGTGAATTAAGTTCAAGGCCATCGTGTCTCCTCAAAAACAATTTGTAAATGTTAGTGCTGTGTTTCTCCAAAGATAAGCAAACAAACATAAAAAAAAAAGGACTAAGACAAGAAAATGTGCAGATGCTGGAAATTCAAGCAACACACACAAAATGTTGGAGGAACTCAGCAGGCCGGGCAGCATCTATGGAAAAGAGTAAACGGTCGATGTTTCAGGCTGGGACCCTGTTGATAGAAAATAGGACAGGAGAGGCCACTCAGCCCTCTGGATTTACTTCACCATTCAATACAATCAAGTTTTATTTACCTATCTCAATAACATATCTTCCCACTTATTCCTTGATGCTTTATGCCTGGAATTTTATCAATTTCCTTCTTAAGAATAACTCATGAATGAGATAATAAATTCCAGAGATTCATCACCCTATGAGGGAATATGTCTTTCCTCATGTCAGTCCTAAAGCTCTTATTCTGAGACTCCTCATTTGAAAATCCCACAGCCACATTCCCCCATTCTTATTTTTCACCCTCTAATCTGTGGAAATTATTCCCATTATCTATAGAGCTCTGGAAAATAACTCACGATTCACTGTTTTGACAGTTACCTCCTCTACAGCTCTAGATTGAAAATGCTTACACATTGCTTCAATGAGATGAACAGGTCACAGGGAGAATGGAGCAGTAAACTGTGATGTAAGAATGAGTTACCTTTACTTTGATCAGTGATGACAATGGGTGGAGAAATATCAGGCAGTTCTTCCTCTCCAGGTTGCAAACCTGTTGCTCTGAGGTGGGAGACATCTAGGAGATCTGGCATGTCTATCGAGACATCTGAAACACAGTGCAGAGAAAAACTATAGTCGTGCGATGTGCCTTACAACACATATGGACTTAAATAGCCAAACAACTTTTATGTTCAGGAAAAATGAGCAGCAGCAAGTAACAAAGCACATTTTTTTAAAAACTACAACTAAAATATTTCACACTTTACCCCTTAACTAAAATCTTCAAATTTCAAAGTAAATTTATCAAAATACATATACTACCCTGAGATTCATTATCTTGCAGGCATTCACAGCAAATACAAGAAACACAATAGAATCAAAGAACGACTGACCCCATCCAATGTGCAAAAGACAACAAACTGTGCAAACAGAAAGAGAAAGAAATAAAGAAATAATATAAATGATAATAAATAAGCAATAAATATCGAGAACGTGAGATTAAGAGTCTTGAAAGTAAGTTCATAGTTTGTGAGAACATTTCAGTGACGGGGTGAGTGAAGTTGAAGTTAACCCTTCTGGTTCTGGAGCCTGATAGCTGAGGGGTAATAACTGAACCTAGTGGTGTGGGTCCTGAGACTGCTGTACCTCCTTCCTGATAGCAGCAGCAAAAGGAATGGTGGCAGTCCTTGATGATGGATGCTACTTTCCTGTGACAGCGCTCCATGTAGATATGCTCAATGGTAGGGAGGGCTTTACCCGTGATAAACTGAGCTGGATCCACTACTTTTTGTAGGCTCTTCCATTCAAGGGCACTGGTGTTTCCATATCAGGCTGTGATGCAACCTGTCAATGTATATTACACTCCACCACACACCAATAGAAGTTTGTCAAAGTTTTAGATGACGTGCTGAATCTTGACGAATTTCTAAGCAAGCGGAGGAGTGTTGTGTTTTCTTCCTAAAATCAGTTATGTGATGCACCCAAGACAAATTCTCTGAAATGCTCACACTGGAACATTTGAAGTTTCTGAAACTCTCCATCCCTGACTTTCTGGTGAGGACTGGTTCACTGACCTCAGGCTTCCTGCTCCTGAAGTCAATAATAAACTCCTTAGTCTTGAGTGAGAGTTCATTGTTGTGGCACCACTCAGGCAGATTTTCAATCTCCCTCCAATATACAGATTTGGCACCACCTTTTATTCTGCCAACGACAGTGGTGCTGTCAGCAAACTTGAACATGGCATTGGAGCTGTGCTTAGCCTCACAGTCATAAGTGTAAAATGAGTAGATCAGGGGCTAAGCACGCAACCTTGTGGTGCACCTGGGCTGATGGAGATCACGGAGGAGATGTTGTTGCCAATCCAAACTGACTGGGGTCTGCAAGTGAGGAAATCGAGGATCCAATGGCACAAAGAGATATTGAGGCCTCGGTCTTGAAGCTAATGGATTAATTTTGAGGTGCTAACAGTGTTGAAAGCTGAGTAATCGATAAAGAGCATACTGATGTATGCACCTTTGCTGTCCAGATGTTCCAGGGTTAAGCAAAGAGCCAATGAGATCTACTGTGGACCTGTTGTACCTGTAGGCAAACTGGAGACAATCCAAGTTCCTTCTCAGGTAGGAGTTGATGTTTTATCAGGAACCCTTCAAAACACTTCATCTCTGTGGATGTGAGTGCTATGGGACGATAGTCACTGAGGCAGGTCACCACTTTCTTCTTAGGCACGGGTATAATTGAAGCCTGCTTGAAGCAGGTGGGTACAAGAGACAGCCGAAGTGAGAGGTTAAAGATCTCAGTGAACACTCCAGCCAATTGATCAGCACGACTTTTATAACGTGGCCACATCTGGGCCTGATGCTTTCCGAGGGTTCACCCTCCTGAAGGCTGCTCACATATCAGCCTCAGAGACTGAAACCACAGGGTCATTGGGGAGTGTGGAAGTTCGTGAAGGTTCCTCCATGTTTTGATGGTCTAAGTGAACATCAAAAGGCATTGATCTCATCTGGGAGCTTGGTTTCACTTTTTAGGAGGTGATAGCATTCAAGCTCTGCCACGCCTGTCGAGCATCCTTCAGTGATTCCAGTTGGGTCCAGAATTGCTACTTCACACGTGAGATAGCTTTCTGGAGATTATACCTGGACTAACTGTATTTTATTTGGCCACCAGATCTGATTACCTCTGATCTCATGGTTCATTCAGGGCTTCTGCTTGCAGAAGACTAAATGATTTTGTAGGACACACTCAATGCAACTGATTTTATAAAGTGTATGACAACTGTGGTATATTTGTTCAGATCCTCCGATGAGTCCTTGAATATAGTCTAGTCCACCGACTCAACGCAATTGAGTAGCCACTCTTCTGCCTCCTGCGTTAACATCTTTGTTGTCCTCATCTCTGGAGCCTTACTCTTCAGCCTCTGCCTGTATGCAGGAAGGAGAACAGCCAAGCGATGAGATTTCCCAAAATGCGGTCTAGGCATAGAACTGTAGGCATTCCTAATTGTGGTAAATATGTGGCTGAGTGTGTTGGGCCCCTGCTGCTGCAGGTGATATGTTTATGATAATTAGGCAGACGTTTCTTCAAACAAACCTGACTGAAGTCCCCAACAATGATTTGAAAGGCTGTTCTTTATTTGTTGATGCGACACCCAATACGTTTGAGAGCTTGCTTAACGTTGGCCTTTGGCAGGATGTAAACTGCGGCCAGGATCACGGAGGAGATCTCTCTTGGTAAGTGGAACAGTCGGCACTTAATCCAGGTTAGGGCAACAAGACTTTGACAAGTTCACTGTGTCCAAGCACCACAAAAAGTTAAAGAGTTTATCACAAAACATGGACCCCCACCTTTTGCTTTCTCCGAATCAGCAGTCCTGTCCATCTGGTGCATCGAGAAGTCCTCAGGTCTTACTGAAGTATCCAACGTGTCCAAAGTGAGCTTTGACTCTGGGAAACAAAAAAAAACACAGCAATTCCTCACTTCCCGCTGACTTAGCAATCTTGCGTGTAGGTCCTCAATCTTGTTCTTCAGTAGCTGTACATTTGCTAATAATAGGGAGATTCATTCTTCAGCATTTTAGTCTGGCTTGGAATCCGCCGCTCCTTCTTCACTTCCGCCCATGGCGACGTACCTTCATCTGCTTAAAGGTGCCGTACCCGCACGCTTGAGAGTTAAGTCTGCAAGCTCTTCAAAGGATCATGAAATCGCTTGTTCATTACAACAGTCTTCATTGTAACACAAGAGGCAGCACAGGTGCAAGTAGCTGACAGCTGCTTTACTAACCAAAATAAATATTAATAGACCGCCTCACTGAGTAGTCATTTAATTTAGTTCATGGCCTATTTATTGGTAGCAGAGTAGATACAGAACACTGATAGGAATGCCCAGTCAAAACAATAAAATATGAATTCAGTATTATTTATTGAATGTAGTTCAGAATACTAGATTCTGTATTTCTGAACGATGGAGTTAAAGATTTCAAATTCGTCGATTAGACTCCAGTTAAGCGAAGCAGCCAAACAATCCATCAACTGTGAAAGGTGTCCACTGATCTTAAAGCTATCAGAGGATAAGTTCCATGCACCAAGTTCCAAGAGAGGTATCATATAAGTATTTGACACCTTAGCCCAGGGGTCGGCAACCTTTTTGCCTCTGTGGGCCGGATCGCGTATTAATGAGCGGACGGTGGGCCAGATAAATGCCATAAAAAACTTGAAATATGGGAATTATCCATTTAAAAACATCTAGTTACGTTTTGCCTCAAATTAATGAATGACGCATGCCAAAAAACCCCGCAGGCCGTAGGTTGCCTACCCGTGCCTTAGCCAAAGAATAATGGGAGGGAAAAATAAAGAAAACTATAAATCCCACATCCAAATTCCGTGATTTCAAGTCCACATTTCTCATTGATCCCCACAGATTAACTACCGTTTGGAAGTGACAGAGAAGGCCACCAGATGTGATCTGTAATGGCCAGTAACTATTTTCTGCATATCTTTAATGTTACTGGAGAGATAGTCCAGATTTGTTGGGTAGATAGGAACCTCAGAGTAATTGTTTGTAGACATCCCCATAGAGCACAGGAGAAGGTGTAGAGGTTGGGTGGCTGTCGAGATTTGTGCAGAGAGTCAGAAGATTCTGAGCTCTTTGTGGAAGCAGAACAAAGTAGAAATGAGTTCCACCTAGATACCAGCAACTATATAACTAGGATCCCTCACTTCCAACCTAAGGCAGAATGGACGTTCCTGATATATGTTGATGTTCAAAAGTCACCTGGGAATAACCCAAGAGCATGATTAAAGGGAAGTAGACAATTCAAAAACATCTTGCTCTCCTGAAAGGAATTATTTTCTTCCATCATAGCTTAGAGACAGCATGGGCGTCATTTCCCCCATCATGATTGAAAACATCTAAAACGCCAATTGAGGGGCGGAGAGAAGAGTGGTTCCAGTGGCAGTATGATAGTTACTTACCAAATATTTTCAACAAAGCAATCCCTCTGTGTTTATTTATTGTGCATTATGAATACTTCCATTAAAAATATACCTAAAGAACCTGACCATTTTAAAAATGACTGATTTCCAAGAGCTTACCTAATTTTTTTGGTACCCAGTCTATACCAAAGGTAAATTTCTTTATCTGAATCACCAGATATTCAGGAAATGAAGCAAAGTGGATTGTCCTGTAAATAAAAAATATTCTACTTTAAAATCACAGAACCAGCTTCTATTCTTTAATCCATTCATTTATTTGGTATCAAATTATTTTTACCCAACACTTTGTACAGAAATTTGGTATCATATTGTCCATTTTGCATAATTTATAAGTTACTTAGAAAAATAATTAATGAGTGAAATAACGTAGAAGAATTGGACTAAATAGTCAATAACATATAATTTTGTTAACGGGACATGTCGATGGTAGTTTGTCAGAGACTTCTCAATCTGACCTCGATTGCAGAGTTTATTTATTATTAGCAACATATGGTAATTTTTATATCTTGCACTTTACTGCTGCTGCAAAACAATAGATTTCATGAAATAAGTCAGTAATAATAAAACTGATTCTAATTCTGACACAATTAAATCTTACACAGTTGATTCTATTTTCAAATAGTTAAGACTAATCAATCATGTAGCTCTTAATGCACAATTATTTAAAAAGTGATCACCTAAAATAGAATTCCTTATTACTCAGCATTGTCCTATAAAACATGCTTTTAAGTTTCCTCTTTATAAAGTTATTATAAAGCCAAGAAAGAAATCACTCAGGACACAAAAGAACTGAGAATGACAGGTATTTCAACCTTTTTTAAAGATGGAGAGATAAGTTTCAATTGACAGAGAAACACCAACATGGAAAATGCTGCTCTGGTTAACCACTTCCTGAATAATGAAAAGTAGCCTGACTGGCTCCAGTCTTCTTTTAGCTAAGAAATATTACCATTGCCAGTAATTTTTCCTCTATGTTTATAATTCTCACCTATATAGACAAAATTTATCAATCAAAGCAAAAAATGTGACAGAAAGTCACAAATACGAGAAAATCTGCGGATGCTGGAAATCCGATCAACACATGCAAGATGCTGGAGGAACTCAGCAACTATGGAAAAGAATATAGTTGACATTTCCAGTCAGTCCTGCTGAAACATCGACTGTACTCTTTTCCATAGATGCTGTCTGGCCCACTGAGTTCCTCCAACATTCTGTATGTGTTGCACGGAAAGTCGTACTTCAGGAATGAGGGAAGATAAATATGAATAGCCCCAAGATGCAATTTTGGCGCTAGCCTTCAAGTGCACGTATTAAAGAAAGAGCAGTAATTCATACTCTGTCGTCTATTTTATAGTAAAAGACTGCATGATTCGCTGTTAGACTTTCAACTGATCAAGAGATCTAATGAGGAATTAGCAAATTCATTGTTTAAACACTGCAAGAGCAGGAGAGAAAAACACAAATCAATATAAAAATTGCATATGATGGTGTGCAGCAGAAGAGATGAATAATAAATGTTGAATTGTCTTTTATGTATTTAAAATACACAATAAACGTTCAAATTACAGTAAAATTGTATGGCTTAATGTCCAGTCTGTAGCATACAGAGATTACCCAAATTGTCTTTTTGTTTTAGAATTTTATTAATTTAAAAAAAATGCATTTCAGTTATCGTTAGTGTATCTAGTCAAGAGAAAATAAAACAAACAATATCTACAATACTAGTGCCTATAAAAGTTTTATTAAGAAGGATTCTGCAAATACTAAGACTAATTTTTTAACACACAAATTTATGATTGGCATAAACTACGGTTGACATCCTTAATGTCCTTGCACATCTGTATCTGTTTGTGGAATCAAGAGATTGGCTGCACATAATTAAATATCAAAAAACAAAATAGCACGTATATTTACATAAATTGAAAAGTTTGCAGGGAAATATCCAATCTATTAATATATCAAATCAGACCACTATAAATGTTTACAATAATATCCATTAGTTTAGGAGGCCTGACATTACTGCGATTCAAGAAAATCATTCTAAACCCTTTCTTTTACTCAATGAAATGCCCAACTGTGAAGGTGAGAAATATCAATGTGTTTAGGTATTGAATATGCATGCTTACTTATTGCCTTTTACATCAGTCCAATAAGTGGCAGACTATGTCAGCTCAAATTAATCAATATCAAGTTTTTAGTAAGATAGGAAGGAAGGTCATTAAGGAGCATTATTAGGAACAATTTAATTCACTTTTGGAGACATCTTGTACTAATATGCATGTTTTAAAACATCGGTCAAACGAAAACATTATTCAGACAGAATCATGCACAGGTATGATTTACTCTAAATCATATTTGTGCATTACATGTTAGACTTTGTGCCTAAACACACGAACACCACACTCCAGCACCCAGAAAGTTTATGCTTCAACTGGTAGAGTGCTCAGTAGCGGTATGCAAACTCCTATGCAGTAGGGAGAGGAACTTAATAGAACTGCCACTCTTATTTTTAAACTGAGAACTCAGGGGGGCAGTGTCAAGGTTTGAGAAAGCAAATTAATTCCAGCAAATCAAAAAGTATTGATTAAGAATGACAGAGTTTGAAGGAAGGAACCAAAGGCTGAGTAATTTGCGAAACTCTGCAGTTTTACAGTTCTGGATGAGATTATCCAAGGAGTCTTCACCATATCACAAAGAGTATATATAGGGTTAGGGATATCAATAAATGAGTCAATTTCATTGAAGCTTCAACCAAGACAAGGGTATATAGGTTCATAATAAGCAAAAGGTTAAATAGTAGCTGTCGCTCAAAGGGAACAATCAGATCGGCCAAAATCTTATCAAATATCAGAGCAGGTTCAAGGAGCCAGGAAGTCTACACTCTTGCCCCTAACTCATATATGCTTCACAAACCAACATGAAAAAAGATCTAGCAACAGCCCACTTACTTTATTGCAGCTGATTTTGCCTGAAGTGCACTGCTCCAGAAGTCATTGACATTTTCTGGCTCTTGAAACGCTTGAAGACAAGCGCTGAATGGAATTTTGGCACGAACGACCTCCCTGAAAGGTCGCTTTGCTATCTCAGCTTCTCGTCTCCTTAGTTCATAAGTTAACAGTTCCTCTGTCAAATAACAAAAGGAGCTTTATTTAAAATTGTTTTCTTAAAAAATTAAAAATATTTACAAAGATAATGTTTATTATAGTCATTCCTCTTCATTTTCTGAATATCTCACGATCATACAAAGATGATTCAATTGTAAAGGTGCTATTTATTATATTTAGATGCACTAATTTCCATATGGAAAATGAGGAAATGCAGTAATTGTATGACTTCTCCATTTAAATTGTACTTCAATGTAGTGGTTTGGTTTTCTAATGATGAGGTATGAAAGTTCTTCCACATTGAAGTGCAGACGTCACCTGGGTCCTTCCTGAAAGAGCTCAGACTCCCCAAAGGGAAACAAAGGACCGATATATGTGAATTCATTTTGCATTTCTCTTGGGGGAAATTCATAAAGTAGAATTAGTTCAGGTTAGAATCAGATTACCACTGACTTATATTATGTGAAATTTGTTGTTTTGAAAAGCCATAAAAATTATAAATTCTAAAAACAGTGAAAAATGAATATTAAAAAGAACTATAAAAAGTTATAAATCAACTATAATTATTCATGTTCTAGTATCATTATACATGACAATGGTAGTAAACAGCAAATTCAGGCCAGGGCTCTGCGGTTTTCTTTTGTCTGAGCTACATTATTGAATATAAACTACGGAATTCTGTGTAATGGTTTGCCACAGGCATTGAACTGGGTTCATCTATTGCTAGCAATTCATACTCAGTGACCATTTTATTAGGTACACCTGTACGCCTGCTCGCAAAGGCAAATATCTAGTCAGCCAATCCTGTGGGATCAACTCCATGGATAAAAGCATGCAGACATGGTCAAAGAGGTTTAGTTGTTTTTCAGACCAAACAATAGAATGGAGAAGTTATTTGATCTAAGGGACTCTGACTATAGAATGATTGTTGTGCCTACCGGGGTGATTTGAATACCTCGGTAACTCCTGATCTCCTGGGACTTTCACGCACAACACTCTCTAGAGTTTACAGAGAATGAGTGACAGTTCTGTGGGTGAAAACTCCTTGTTAATGAGCAACCTAACCCTGTTCCTAATTTATATGTTTGTAGGTTAAAAATAACACCACAACCAAAATAACTTTTTTCTAGATCCACATAGGAAGAAAATTCAACAGTACCAAAGCAGCTTTGATACTATTCCAGTTGTAGTAAGTACAGGATCATTATGAATGTCCCAACACTTTTGCCTATGTATTCCTCCATGTCTAAAGCAAGCTCATGGTATCCACACCTTTGTTAACAGCAGCCTCCATCACAGCAGGAAGTTGCATGATGTAGTCAACTCTCTGTGTGTATTTGACTTTCCCGGACTGGCAGCACTGGACACGATCTTCTACCATAAAGCGAAAGACTTCACTGGGATCATCTGAACCATTATTGTTTCTCTAAAATGCAAAGTATAATAGTTCATAAAATAATTTTAAAAAACTGTTTTTATAAGTGTCAGCAGAGCTAAGCAATATAGTTCTTAAAATTTAGAATTATAGAATTTAGAATTATAGAATCATACAGCATAGAGAGCAGTTATTTGTGCTGACATTATGAAATAGTTGCCTAATTTAATCCTACTCCGCAGCTTTATTTAAAATTGCTCATGACTCCGCAAATGACTCTCTTCATACAAAATCTATTTTTATTGCCTTTTCAAGTAGTACATTTCCACTATAACAACCATTTGTGTGGGAGAAAAAGACTATCACCTTTTGATGCAAGAAGGGACCCCTTGAATGTTTATGATACTTCATTAACAGTCTATTATCTGCACGAATTAAAATCAAGTTAGCCATAGACAAATTACCTTTAACAATTTTGTGTGGCTGTTCTTTAATGACACATGCATTTCAAAGTAAAATAATTTAAAATTACTTCTTTGAGGGCTTTGTTTTGATTAGTACTTGAGTGCAACATTCTTATTCTTCCATCTGCTGAAAAAGGTGGATTTATAATAGCAGAAAATCAGCAATATTATGATATGAAGTTTTTCCCAGAAGACAGGTGAATTTATTATGACATCTTGTATCATACACAGGCATTAAAACAGTCAAGTGTTACAACTGAAATGCGATTTCCAGGTTTTAATAAATTTGTTTTTATTATATTTTGTTATGTCTTCCTTAAGACACTAGCAGGATCTTTTATCTTTATATTGAAGAAAACTATGCTTGGATAAAGAGGAGTGCCTAAAGGTTGATTTTAAAACAAAATATTTTTCTTACAGACACTTTACAATGAATGATTGCAGACGCGAGTGAACTTGTAGCCTGCCAAGAATCCAATGATCCCCGAATCCCACTTTCAGAAATTTAAATGCATAGAGATTCAAGATTGAATTGTTCTATATTGAAACCAAACTAAAAGAGGTAATATATCATGAGTCAATTTGGCAATACATTTTCCTAGTAACTAATCTGTTTTTTTAATGGACCTATCCATCAGTAAGAATTTTTGGAGAACATCTATTAAAACCAAAACTTGAAACTGAAGTAAAGACATTTGTTGCCATTTGGAGACTTACATCTACAAGGTTGATTAAATGCAGAAAGAATTCTAATGCATCCTGTTGTCGATTTGACGAAAATTCTGGATGTCCTTTTCCAACTAAGGCTTTAAACATTCTAGGCGCCATCCCTTGTTGCTGAGGCTGCAATTATTGAAACAGGGCATTAATCAGGTTATTGTGTTAATGTCAGCAGAATGAAGAAAGGAAAAATAAAATACCTACTACCAAAGTAAATGCTGGAATAGGCTCCAGTAACTTATTAGATTAATCCTGGTCTTCTCTAATATTAATCACAATAAATGGTGGCTCAACTTGCCGAGCTGTTGGTCAGCTCCAGACAACTGACATACAGGCATGAGGCCTAGAACCGAACATAGAACAATACAGCACTGGACGAGGCCCTTCACCCCCCCACCCCGTATCTGCACCAAACATGACGAAACTCTAGCTAACCACCTCTGCCTGCACCAAATCTGTATTCCTCTATTCCATGTATGTTTATGTGTCCGCCTAAATGTTCCCATCACCTCCCCTACCAGAGAGTTCCAGGCATCTATCATTCTGTGCCAGAAAAAAAACTTGCCTTGCAAATCACCTTTAGGTTTCCCATCTTTTCACGTTAAACCTATGCCTTCTCATATATAACATTTCCACTTGAAGAGAAACACACTGACTTTCTACTCTCTCACAGCCTTTCATAATTTCACAGATTTCCAATAGGTCACCCCTTAGATTGACACTAGAGAGAAAACAAAACAAGCTTGTCTAACCTCTCCTTGTGGCTAATACATTCCAATCCAGGCAGCATCCTGGTGAATCTAACCCACACACTCTCTAAAGTCTTCATTTTCTTCTTACAGTAGGTGGCCAGAACTGTACAACTGTGGCCTCATCAGAGTTTTAAACAGCTTTAACAGGGCTTGATAACTATCACACTAAACGCCGCAACTGATGAAGACAAGATTGCCATACACTTTCTTTAGTACTCTATCTACTTGTGTTGCCACTTTCCGGGAGCTCCGGACTTGCACCACATGACCCCTCTGTACATTAACGCCTCTAAAGGTCTTGCTATTTACTGCATATATTCCTCTTGAATTTGAGTTCCCAAAATGCACCACCTTACACTTGTCTGGATTAAATTCCATCTGCCATTTCGCTGCCCAACTTCCAACAACATTTATCTATTTTCAGCACCTGCAGAGTCTTGTGTCTGCATCGCACTGAATCCTTTGACAAAATCCCTCACTATCCACATGCCACCAATTTCTGTGCCTTTTGTACACTTACTATCTGCCCACTTACACTTTCATTTCGAGAGAGATCCCAACACTGCTGTACGTCTAGCTTTTGTGTTCTGCAAGGATCAAAGTAAAATCAACTTAATTCAAAAACCCAGGAAAAGCTGAACAGCTAGAGAAACTTAACAACAGAACTAGAGGAATTGCACTTGTGCAAAGAATCCAATTTCCAATCACAAAAAACTGAAGGACCATGGCTTCCCTACCAAATCAGCAGGCTGGATTGACAAGGGAACCACCCAGTCATTTCCACTTCATCATCTCAGTGTGTGGCATTAACATATAGGTAAAGCCAAAAAAAATTGCATTATTACCCACAATGGCAACAGCTCTACCTGTCAGACAGACAGCCAGCAGGCCTCTTGGATTCAGATTTAGAAAGAAGCCACAAGTTGTACAAACATTCTCTCCCAACTGACTTTCCTTCCCTGCAGTTCACACTTCTGCCTGACTGTATACTCAAGACTGGACTGAATGCTGTTACTGAAGTTGTATAATGGGGTAAAATGAAAAAGTGAGTAGGAGTTCATAACAAAGCACAACCTGAAGTTTAGGCCAGGTGGGGTCTTGGGCAGCTAACAAGTGGTGAAGTTACTTCTCAATTGTGCGTAAAAACAGAAAATGCTGCTATTATTCAGAATGCCAGGTAGCATTAGTGGACAGACCACAGTGTTAAAGTTTCTGAGTGATAACCTTTCATCTGTGTTTATTACAAATTTACAGCGACTTCAACTGTTTTACATTTCCAGCATAAATGGGTCATGGATGGAGAGTGCTGCTGGTTGAAACTTGGGGCTGATGAAGCCAATACTCCTGAGAAATATTGGGAGCTGTGAAACCTCACAGAACCACTCATGGCATCCACACGTCTCACGTTTTACAGCCGGCCATTCCCAAAGGCTACAGATTGTTCAAAGAAGGTTCAAATGTTGAACTATCCATGTACTATCCAACAGATATATCCTACACATTACACTTGTTTGTTGAGTAATGTGCTATGAATGGACCCCTAACAATTCGCTTTATTTAGCTGCCAAAGGGCTAGAAGAATGCATATTCTCCAGAATATTTCACCAAGTCATAGTTGAGCCCTCCATTAGTCAGGGTCGACCATGGATACTGCATCCTAGCTATCTACGTGATGCACAAGCCAGGGAAGTGCAATACGGTGAGCGAGCCTTCAGGCAGCCGATGAGCCAAAGGAACGGCAGAGACCAATATGGTTTGGTACCAGTGGCATACAGTCAGCATTGAAATAATTTCAGGACTGCCTTAGGGGCTCCAGCTCTGGAATTTTCCTCAGCAGTTACCTCCAAAGCCTTCTCCACGTGTGGGCTTTGCCGAAAAGCACTGGAGGTTTGAGATCAGAATTTTCCTTCTCCTAGAAGAGCTGCCAACCACAGATGAAGAGACCCATCTGTCGAAGTGACTGGTTTTAAGGCACCAGTAGCCCGCCTTTGCCCCTTCCCCGTCGGTAGAAACGGTTCCACCAGGCTTAGTAGCTAAGCTACACACGAAGACTGGGAGTTGGATTCGGCTGTTAGAGGATATTTGAGGTGTATGCAATTGAGAGCATTTGATAAGTACTGGGAGCTTGTCCCACTATCTCCCCCGGCTATGACAACCTTATGACTAAGTCATAAGGGCAACAATCATTGTATAGGAAAAAAGGCAAACTGCAGTTTATAAAATCTCAGATCAACCCAAGCAGCAAAAAACAACACCTTGATACTGGGAGAATCAGACTTAAGCTGGGATTTGATTTCTGACTAAAATGGCATGCAGGACTCAACAAGAATATTGGACTAATTTAAACCTCAGCATTGAATAAGAACCATAAACTTTAACTGGCTGACCAGAATTCTTATTTCAGGAATGATACTCAAACATGAGAGAAAATAGCCACAGACCAGTTCCCTGTACGTTCAGTTAAAATCCAGGTTTCATACTCCGAACAGAATACAGTTTACGTACAGTTCAGAAATACAAGTTAGACATCCACGGAATATTAAAAAGTGACTTTGTGTCTTACATGTGGCATGATTAAAATCTATGAATCATTTGCAAATGAAATTCACTCAGACTGCAACTAAATGACTTGACAGCTATTACCATTTGCATATTTTATACACCTCATTTCCATGAGTAATTTATAGAAGAACCATCTCAGCAATTTTTGTACTGCCCAACATAGCAAGAATCTAAACTGAATGAAGCTCTGAATGTCGAAATAATGAGCCATTACTGAGTTAATCAGAACTATTGTCCAACTCTTGTTTTACCAGGAAAACCTAAATAGGGATTAAAAGGTAACTCCAACCAGTTACAGAGGTGTAAACCTTATGTCTTATGAGTTACACACACAAAATGCTGGTGGAACACAGCAGGCCAGGCAGCATCTATAGGGAGAAGCGCTGTCGACGTTCCGGCCCTGCTGCGTTCCACCAGCATTTTGTGTGTGTTGCTTGAATTTCCAGCATCTGCAGATTTCCTCGTGTTTGTCTTATGAGTTAAATGGCTACTTAATGCTCTGCAGTTTACAAGTACTGAGAAGCAAAATTTGGGGCACAATCACATACTATAAATTTAGTACTGATTCACTTTGCTCCAGTGATGAATTTCGAATGCAAATCAGATTTCATGAACGAAATTAACGACAAAGTGGTGCAGAACGGGATCACCTTCTCCAGGTTGCAATACAAAACGATTAAAAACCACATTCCACTAGAGTATGGGAATAATCACCAACTTCGAGGGATATTTTTTTAAATGCAAACTTGTATAGAGCCAAATGTAATGCAGTGATTTTAAAGCAGTGCCTCAGAAAATATTTATGCATTGTGCATCTCCTAGGCTATTAGGATAATTACACCCACAACTCACCAAACATCACTGTATAGTTTTTCTTAATTCATTCTGCCTCATCATTATTCCTGGAACTGTGCAACTTCATTTTGACTAATTATTACTCACTGACTTTCAATATTTCTTGAGAACTATCTGACTAAAACTAGTCAGAACTAAACATGTGAATAGACAGAAAATGCAGGAATCACTCAGAGTCTCTAACCCAGTGTTAACTAGGTTTCTCTCTCTGACCCGAGTCCTTCCAACATGTTCTGCTTGCATTTCAGATTTCCACCATCAGTGTCCTTTCCGATTGGGAACCTGACACGTGTTCCCAGCTACTACACGTTTCCTAATCAAAGAATCTCTGCCAGTAACTCCTGTGGACGTGGGAATCAGGAGTAGCTTCCCCATTTTGTATTCTGACAGCAGATGCCTGCTTCTTCATTAGGGAGCATTCGGAGTACTTTTCTGGACTCAAAGCTTTAATAAAACTGAACTTTGGAGGGTGAACACAACACACAGCCACTTCAGTTTCTCATTTAGCACAAGCCCAGGATTAATTTCAACCCATAATAAAGGATGCAGGAAAGGAAAAAGGGAAAGGCCTGTGATGTGGTGGAAAATGGAGATCAAATACATTAACTCAGTCTGAGACCGACAAATTCCTAGCACTTCCTTCAGGATCCTCCTTCTGCAGAAAAATGGAATATGTAGCAGTGTTCTTCAAAATAAATTCCTCCAAATTTTAACAATTCTTGGCCATGCAATCTCAATTTTGCTTGAGGCATGCATGCAACATTTCTCATTTATTTAAAACATGCAACGACCACATAACAATGTGCCTTTGGGACTGCCACGGTACGCTACAGTGTAAAATAGGTCACTGTTCTTTGAACCTCCTCTGTGTCACACCTAGGTTTCAAGCCACACACAGGCAAACAGCTACCTTGTTTTCTTCCTTCATCACCTGTTCGATAACCTCAGACTTCACTGGAGGTCTGGAGTACTGGCCTGAGAGTAGTGCATGTCCCAGCTTGGCCCTTTAAAAAATATCACAGCTTTCAGCTCAATTACATATGAGAAGTACGTTCTGTACACAGATAGAATACAAGTTTATTATTAATGAGTCCCAAAGATTCACACCAATTCTGACAAAGTGGAAATAAGAGGTGAGAACAGATAAAAAGGCAGAATTAATTTTGTAATGTTATTTGTCAATTTCAGATTAATTTTGTAATGTTATTTGTCAGATTCAAGCCATTACAGCCTCAAAGAAAATAAGTGGGATAAGACATGGAACTAAAGGCAGAAGAGGGGCAGAAAATGTGCAGTAGGATGCACAAGATCAATTCTACACATCTGCTCCGCAGATGTGATCAAGTGGCTTGATTCATTTATATCTGCTCAGAGAGGTGCTCCACCCAGTGGTCACAATGTGAACTAACACATTTAAACAAAAGAAAATTTCAATCCTGAGTATGAGGGTCCAAAACCTCATCACTTTTCAGCACTACCAAGCTACATTTCTGACAACTTAGTAGAATTTATGGCTGTTTTTCTTTCTTTCGCCATAATGAAAATGGGCATTTAAAACAGCAGAAGGTTTAACAGCATTTTATGGCAAATGTCAATTGCTCACAGCTATGTAATCAGAGATTATCCTGATACATACTGTATTATATCTTGAGTAAGCTGGTGAAGACAAAATGATTACTTTCTCCCAATCAGTATCAAAAGAATTTGTACTATGCACAATGTGTTTAATTTATTTATTCAGCAATCATTATTCATTCAGCTTTCTCACATCTGAAATATATACTCAGTACATTTTGCACCTAATAAAATGGCCTTCTGAGTGTATACTTGTGGTCTTTTGCTGCTGGAGCCCATCCACTTCAAGGTTCAACATGTAGTGCATTCAGAGATGCTCTTCTGCACACTACTGTTGTAACGTGTGGTTATTTGAGTTACTGTCACCTTCCTGTCAGCTTGAACCAGTCTGGCCATTCTCCTCTGACCTCTCTCATTAAGAAGGCATTTTCTCCCAAAGAGCTGCCACTCACTGGGTGTTTTTGTTTTTTTGCACCATTCTCTGTAAACTCTAGAGACTGCTGTATGTCAAAATTCAAGGAGGTCAGCAAGTTTCTGAGATACTCAAACCTCCCAGTCTGGCACCAACAATCATTCCAGAGTAAAAAGTCACTTAGGTCATATTTCTTCCCCATTCTGATGTTTGCTCTCAACAATGCCCAAACATCTTAACCATGTCTGCATGCTTTTATGCATTGAGTTGCTGCCACATGATTGGCTGATTAGATATTTGCATTAACCAGCAGGTGTAGAGGTATACCTGATAAACAGTGTAACTCTTTATGATGATTCTCTTGCCTTTGTCTTTAAACACTGAAAAAGTTTCTTATTCATTGAAACTCGGTATCAAATAGCAAATAAATTGAACAACCTGACAAGTAAAAGCTAATTCCTCAAGTCAAAAGCTCATATTCTGTACAAAGAATGGCTTTTCAAATTCAACAAAGCTGAATAAATAAGTGATTGTCAAAGAGATTTCTGATCATATTTCTGCATGGACATACATTTTTTGATTAGGGAAAAAGTCATCATTTTGTCTTTACTGGCTAAGTCGTGCTACAGCATACATCGGGATAATCTTGCATTAGACAGCTGCGAGCAGTGGATATTTGCCATATATGCACTTTAAATTTGTTTTTGCTGTATTCTACACTTCTTACTCTTGCCTTCATAAAAATACCAGCAATAAATCCTAGCTGTTGGAAACATTAATGTGGTTCTGCTTAAAGTGGTTTGATTGTTGTTTTTAAAACTATCTTTTAATGAGATCTAAAGTTCTCCTTTCTTTTGTTCTGTATTTGCCATGGCCCACCCTGAGAGCTTCCTGCTTGCTCTTTAAGGCAGGTGACGAGAAGGGAGCAGAGGCAAAGTAACACCAATCTTCATCCCAAAGATTCCTGTCCTCTAGCTCAGCTCTCGATTTGTCAGTGAAAGCTGAATGTATCCAGTGAGATCAGATAGACCAGATTATGTAAAGGGCTTGAACCCCTGAATATGATTTATCTTGGTCTGCGACCTGATTGATCACACCCTGTCCCTCGGCAAGCTCACAATCAGTGTTCCCAGAGCAACAACTGTGTTCTCCTGAGTCCCGGCTCCATTTCACTGACCCTGGTAGTGGAAGATACAACCTCAATGTTACAGATTTCATCCTGCAAATTACAGCACTGTTATTTTGTTTCCCCTCTTCCATTCACTTGCCCATCAATTCTCATAGAGGGGCTTAACCCTCTTAATAGATCATCAGACTGATCTCCAGGCCATTCTGTTTTTCAACACAATATATTGCTTCTCTGCCTTAAGCACATTCAGTGTTATATAAATCATACAGAACCATCTGGTAACGCTTCCCACCAAAATCTGTACTTACATCTGTGTTTCAAAATCTTGTGTTGGATCCAGAGGAGAATAATCAAATATTCTTTGGAGGTTTCCTACGTACCTGTAAAACAAGCGTACTACACTGTGTATCGTACTTCACACAACCTCAGAATACACGGAAACAGAGTTGAGGAGGAATTACTTCAGCCACTGGGTGATTAGTCTGTGGAATTCATTGCCACAGATGGCTGTGGAGGTCAAGTAATAAGGTATATTTAAAGTGGAGCTTGATAGGTTCTTGACTGGTAAGTGTACCAAAGGTTACAGAGAGAAGGCATGAGAATGGTATTGACAGGGGTAACAAATCAGCCATGATTAAATGATGGAGCAGACTTGATGGGCTGAAAGGCCTAATTCACTCCTATGTATTATCGTCTTATGGTCAAACCTCCCAGCTTTGTGTGGATAATAACAAACCGAAAGTCACTCTTCACTGTGACCTGTAAGCACTAGTTCAAAGTAGAAATTCTGCAAGTTGCTGTTGGAGATACTGAATTTCTTATAACCCTTGTAGGTAAGCTTGCCAGTAAAAGACATGCAATGGCATGTTCATACGCTTCCTCCTCACTGGAACGAGTTAGGTCTGCTCTATTCAAGAATAATGAATTGGTAAATTACAACTACTGCTAAAGAATGTTAGAATCTCATTCCATCAGAATGATTTCAAAATTATTTAGTAATGCAGGTATTTAAAAAGCAGAATTAAACTTGTTTTTTTTTCATTCTTCCTAAGATTTGTCTTTTGCAAATTTTTATTTCACTTTTGTACATGATTTAAACCTCATTCACGTTTCCTCCCTATGGTTTAATGAATATGTTTGTTTATTCCATCTCATTCTTCAAGCACAGAAAGAGGCCATTTGGCCCACTGAGCTCCTGCCGTCTTGCCAAGGAACACCAACTATCCCCATATACTTGCCTACAACCACGTTTGTGAACATATAAATTCCATACAGAGGTTGGGTTAAAACACAAGTCATTGCATCTGAGAGTCAACAGAACTGCCTGCTGTGCCACTTGCAACTTGTGACTGGTTGAAGTACGCTTTCAGTGCTGATCACAGATATGCCCAAAGCTGAACAGCACAGACTGTACCGTACACAAGAGCACATTAGTGCAGGACTGAGGAACCAATAACGATAGCTGTCAGCATACTGAACAATGAGTATCATTTCCTTGGTGTTCACTATAAAATTCAGGTCAATATTTCCCTTTTGGACATCTTCAAATTCTTTTAAAATATTCTGTTTGGTTTATTTACAACCTTCAAGGTGAAGGCAATAAATGATTTTCTTCAGGCCAGAAATGGCAGCAAATGCTCTCAGAGCCAATCAAAGTACGTTTAGTGGTGATCAAGATCCGGTTAGCTTACAGGCCAAGATTCCCAGCAAGTCAGACCACAAGACATAGGGGTAGAATTAGACCATTTGGTTCCCAAGTTTGCTCTGCTATTCGATCATGGATGCTTTATTTTCTTTCTCAACCCCAGTCTCCTAGTGACCCACTGATGTACTGTTGAAAATGGGATTTTTAAGATAGGCTTGAATTGGAGGGGCACGGACATCCTTGAGAGTCGTAGGTCAGGAGAAAGTTACAGGAAAAGCAGGAGAGTAAAGCCATTCTGGGGTTTGACAACATGATTAGGAATTTCATAACTAGTCATATCAGGAAGCCAGGTCAGCAAACAAAAGGGGCAATGAGAAAAGGATAGTGAGAGATAGGATATTGGCAACAGTATCTAGGAAAAGGATTTTCGTAGAGGAACTGAGATTCAAAGGAGTCATTGTGACGTGACGGAGAGGGATTTGTGTTACATCTCGGACATATATTTGCACAATCACACTTGGTTTTCGTCATTCGGTCGCTAAGGAGAATGTGGAGTTACTGGCTTGGACATGGAGTTTGTGATGAGAGAAAAAGACACAGGTGCTGATAGATTACATGTGGACCCTGGCAAACAGTACGCAAAAAACAGAAGGCATCAGAACTTTAAGTTACAATGTCAGATCCTAGAGTCTGTACAAGCTGTGATGCAGCCACAGAAATAGAAGCCATTGCAAGTGGCGACAACTGTCTCACTAACAGGAGTCAATGAGTGTGCTTCCAACCTGCAAGAAGATGAAGGAAAGGCTTTGGAAGAGGAAAGTTTCTTAACATGCCAATGTTTTCCTCAGCTACGTCAAGGGGGACGAAGAGGGAAGCAGTCCTGATGTCAAGGTCACGTGGTGATGACGGCGGTGTTAGTATTGCTGCAGTAGCAGAAATCTGATAGAGGTGTTAGGACTGAAGGGCATGGATTTAGAAGTGAGTTCACTGCTGAGAAAAAGGAGCACAAAAATTGGGAGGCAGAAAGTATCTCACAGTATGTAACGGTAAATCGCAGAGCAGCATTGTCATACACTTAAAAACAAACTTCTTCTTGGCGCTCACCTTCTCTGAAAGTCAGGGATGCTAAAGATTATCTGCATGACGGAGCTGAGGTAGCAGCTGTTTCCTAGATTCTTGATGCCCGTGTACCCAGACCCATATATCGGCTTCAACTTCGTACCAGATTCCTGGACCACTTCCCACTCTCTGATTCGTGGCTTTATATCATTGACTGGATTACCATTTTCCGACTATTAGACAGATGCAAAAACACAATCAAATGTTATCCAATCCACTCACACTTTAATAACTAATGTTCTACATTTATTTTTACAATAAACAATTGATAATACCTCTTCTCTGTCAGACAGTTCCATTCAAATTTTTTTTTTCCAAAATTATCTGTAGTATTGATGAAATAACTATATTGTGAAACTAGCCAACCAACAAAGAAATATTGTCAGTGGCAAAGAACAAAAACAAATGCCACCATTCTTCATCCTAATATTGAATCTGAACTGTTTATTAAAGCTATTTATATTTCCATACTTATACATTTGTGATTGTACATGGTTTTTTCCTAAAACTCAAGGTCAAAGTGCAGAAAATATAGCCAGATATTCCCTTCTAAAAGCAGGTGTTAATGCAAATGGCTCACATTACCTGTAAGGAGATTGAAAGAAAAAGGATTACAGTTGGTTTGAAGACAATCAAGTTTTGTCGTATCATCTTTGACTTGAACTCCTTTGCAAAGTTGTGATAACATGCAATTGCTCCATTTCCTGATCTCCATTCATCAAAAAGGTACCTTTTACTTAGTGCAAATTTTCTCAGTTTCATTATGTCTGCTCTTAACAAATAAGGCTATGTCCACACTAGACCAGATAATTTTGAAAACGCTAGTTTTGTGTAAAAACGATAGGCGTCCACATGAAGCGTTTTTGAAAATAGCTCTGTCCACATTAAAATGGGCATTTGGGCGAACCTCCTCCTACTGGGCATGCGCATGACACATCTACAGAAAACAAGCGACATGTTTGGTGTCGAATCTTGCTGTGAAAGTGCGTGTTTGTGCAGTTACAGACTAGAAAAACTTAAAAGGAAATTGCCAAACGACGCAAGGCTGTTGGCTCTCGTGCAGGAGGACTTAAACTCAAAAAAACTAATACTGGAGTGTATGGAGGCAACCGACAGGGAGTTCACGGACAGTATGACCCGGCTGACAATGAACATTGAAAAACTGACTAACTCTGTTGCAGTATATATAAAGCACCTTGTTAACTGTATAAAACATATCTGCATCAGTGTTATCTTGTATTTCCATACAATGTTACAGTAGGCTGTTACACATCTATTGTCAGAGAAGTACTTGCATAAATAGGTAAACCACCTTCATTCAAGCAAGGACAGAAAACAGGGCAAAGTGAGTATACTTATTTATTCAGTAAGTTTTGGGTCAAAGTATTTGGTGAGTAATTTCTAACTCTTCTGGCTTTAGTCTCGTTGCCGTTTATTCTGAAATCGTTAGATTGTTCCGGCACGTCATGACAGTGTTTCTAGAACTCTTCGGTTACCCCATCCACACTACTCTGCCTAATCGTCATTTTCAAATTTACACACTCCGGAGGGCATTTTAGAAAAGCTCCATTTTCAGGGGAGGAAAATGCCGTTTCAGTGTGGACGGAGGGTCAAAACTAAGAGAAAAAGCTTCGGTTATGGATTTATCCAGTCCAGTGTAGACGTAGCCTAAGAAACAAACTATTCAATTCCATTCCCACCTTACTCACACATAAGTTTGTGCCTATTGACTGCCATATCAGCTACTGCATCCACAGTAAGAAACACTACATATTCTTCCTTATGAAGAGAAAACAGCAATGCTTTCCACGCACCTTTTGCATTGTTAGCATGTTGATACCAAAGTGCATCAAGTGCTCTGCAATATTTTCATCGAGTACTGCTTCCTCTTCATCAAATGAATATACATCTATATTGTAAACAAAATTACAACTATTAATCACAACCAAATTTTAACAAAGACATAATCCAGACAAGAATTAAAATGGACTATATATAATGATTATTTTCATCTGTCGTTAATCTGCCATCCACTTCTGCATTCATTCTGATGTATGGTTGATAGATTTACTACAACTGATAGATTGATAGGTTGATAGATTGAGCTTTGATATCACCCAAGATGGACACATCACATAGATTGAATCATGTTAGCTCAGGGGCTCCTATTGTGTATGTACCGTATATGGAGCTAGACGTTCACACACAGGCAAGTACAGCTGGAAAGAAGCAAGCCATTTCTTGTCCGCAGAGACAAATATACAAGTCTGGCAACATGAGAGTGTGAAAGGACTACTTATATTTGCTAAAGCAAAGAAGAACATTAGGCCAATTCACCCCTCAATAAAACCATGGCTGGCCCATAACTCATCTACATATAGAGTCACAGAGCATTACAATACACAGGCCCTTTTGCCCACCTAATCCATGCCATCCTGGTATTCTGTCTAGTCCTATCTACCAACACATGGACCATAGCTCTCCATACCTCTCTCATCCATGTACCCATCCAAACTTCTCTTAAATGTTAGAATTGAACTCGCATTTACCATTTCTGCAAGCAGCTCATTCCACACTTCAATTCAAGTTTAATTGCCATTCAACCATACTTGAATAATCATGAATACAGCCAAACGAGACATCATTGGTATGGGCTCAGTGTGTTAAGACACATTGCTAACAGTCTCACACAAGAATAAAAGTGTCCTGAACACCCCCGCCCCCACTTGAGACCCAGTCCTTGCCCATTCAGACACATATAGAATATTAGTAAAAGCACAACCAGACAAATAGATATGTATATAGTCCAGACCCTCAGTCCAATTGAAATCTTCAGTTGACCACAACTGCACTGCTTCCGGTACAGCGTGACTTCTTGGATGCCTCTCCCCCAGCAGTTGAAAAGCAAGTGACCCTGTGGCTTGTGGCCACCAAAAAAATCTGGAGTCAACCACAAAAGAACCCCATCACCACCATTCTGGATGCCGCACCACACCGCCCCCGGTGAAGCCCATCGGCTGCGTCTCCTCACTATGGCACACCATGGCTTCAGGGCAGGCCCTCACTATGACCGAGGCCAGGGAGCTCCCCCGCCATCTGCCCCTGCCCTCATCCAATAAATCAGTGAATTGAACTTGCAGCGTCTCCGATTTTTACAACATCCAACGGGGTCTTGTGATCATAAGAAAAGGGACCATGGTGGCCACTCGCTATTAGGCTGTAAACTTCCATCAACTCAGGCAGCAGCACAATCGCAGCTCCTTCATTTTCTACACCAGTGAATAACTCGCTGATGGTGTAGACCAGAGTACTTCCAGTTCTTAATGTATAGCAGGAGCTTGTGATCACTAAACGTAGATTTATGTAGAACTGTAGCACCATTTCTTGACCCTGTAGGAGCTGCTGCCATCAGTCACACTGCCAACTTGTCACTCTCTGAACCCCCTTAAATATTTCACTTTTCACATGAAATCTAATTCTAGTCTCACGCAACCTGAAGGGAAAAAGCCTGCACACATTCACCTTATCTGTAGCCTCATAATTTTGTAGGCCTCGATGAGCTCTCCCATCATGCTCCAGTGTTCCAGAAGATAAAGCACTAACCATTCTCTATATCTCAGGTCCTCAATATCCTTGATATTGGCAATGTCCCTGTAAACTTTCTCTGCATTTTTCAATCCTATTAATATTTTTCCTGGAGGTAGGTGTCCAGAACTGAATACAGTGCTTTAAATTCAGCCTTATCGACATCTTATCCAACTTCAACATAACATCCTATCTCCTGTACTCAGTGCTCTGATACACAGAGGCCAATGTGCCCAAAGGTTTCTGAATGACCTTATCTACCTGTGATGCCACTTTCAAGGAATTACGGATCTGTATTCCTTGGTCCTTTTGTTCTACCTCACTCCTCAGCACTTCACACCACAAACATCCCTCTTCACATCAGCAGAACATCAGTAGAAACTGAGAGCAGTTTCAGACTCCTGGGAGTGCACATCTTGTACAAACACTCGTGGCCTCAGAATACACCCTCCACCATCAAGAAAGCTCAGCAATGCCTCTACTTTCTGAAGAGGCTGAAGAGATCTAGATTATGAACATCAAGACCCACAGGCTTCTACAGATGCCCAGTTGAAAGCATCCTTATACGCTGCATCACTGTGTGGTATGGTAACTGCACTGCGGCAGACAGGAGAACGCTATAATGGGTAGTTAAAATTTCCCAACACGTTGCCAGCACCAACCGACCTGCATCAAGGACACGTATGCAGAAAGCTACCAGGAAAAGGTCAGCAATTTCATGAGAGCTCCCACCCACCCTGCTCATGGACTGTTGTCCCACTTCCATTAAGGAAGAGGTCACGCAGCAACCAGACCAGGAACAAGAAAAAGTGACATCACCCAAGTCGAGACAGAGCTTTAAAATCCACGCTTCGTAGCCATTTTGTCAGATTGAACAGGAGCCAATTGGAGTTTCAGAATTCATTGGCTAGGTCAAATAAAAATAAGCCAGGGTCAAGTGGAGCAGCCATTGTTGGGGTGGGTCAGTGTTGGAGTGGGAGACTTTTGGCTTTGTTTCAATCGGCTTGGTTGATGACAGGCATGGGTGACAGAAGGATTTGATAAGCTTTTTCTTGCTCATTCTTCATTTGTCTGTGTATAGTTAGGGCACTAAGAATAGCCCCAGGGGCCGTGTTTTGTTCTGTGTGTGGGATGTGAGAATCCACGTCTCCAGCCTCCCAGGTAACCACAACTGTACCAGGTGCACCAAATTGCAGCTCCTCAAAGAACATGTTAAAAGACTTGGAGCTGCAAACTGATGGCCTTCGGCTCTGAAGGGAACGTGAGGAGATGATAGATCGGAGCTACAGGGAGGTAGTCACCCTGAGGTTGCAGGAGGTAGGTGAATGGGTGACTGTCAGGAGAGGGAAGGGAAATAGGCAGTTGGTACAGTGTACCCCTGTGGACATTCCCCTCAATAACAAGTATACTGTTGGGGTGGATGACCTACTGGGGGAGTTAATCTGGTCCTGGGCTTACAAGAGAAGAGGGCAAACGAGGAATGCAATGTTTATAGGAGATTCCATAGCTTGAGGAGTAGATAGGAGAGTCTATGGATGCAACTGACAGACCCAGATGGTGTGTTGCCTCCCAGGTGCCAGGGTCAGGGATGTCTCGGATCACGTCCACGATATTCCGAAGGAGGAAGGTCAGCAGCCAGAAGTCTTGGTACATATTGGTACCAACAACATCTGAAGGAAAAGACAGGAGGTCCTAAAGAGAGAATTTAGACAGCTAGGTAGAAAGCTGAAAAGCAGGACTTCCAGGGTAACAATCTCTGGACTGTTGTCTGTGCCACGCGCCAGTGAGGGCAAGAACAAGATGATTAGGCAGATGAATGCATGGTTGAGGAATTGGTGCAGCAGGCAGGGTTTCAGATTTATGGATCATTGGGATCTCTTCTAGAGAAGCTACGACCTGTACAAAAGGGATGGGCTACTCCTGAACACGAGGGGGACCAATATCCTTGCGGGCAGGTTTGCTGGAGTTGTTGGAGAGGGTTTAAACTAATTTGGTAGTGGGACGGGAACTGGAGTGATAGGGCTGAGGACAGGGATGTTGGTTTACAAGCAGAGGTAGTGTATAGTGAGACAATTGTAGTTGGGAGCTTAATATCCAAGGAAACATAAACTATCAAAAGGACAGGCAGGTGGGCAGAGGAGGAGGAGGAAGAGTGTCTCTGCCAGTAAAAAATGAAATCAAATCTTTAGAAAGAGGAGACATAGGATTGGAAGATGTTGAATCCTTGTGGGTATAGTTAAGGAATTGCAAAGGTAAGAAGACCCTTATGGGAGTTATTTACAGGCCTCCGGACACTAGGCAGGATGTGGGCTACAAGTTTCAGTGGGAGATAGAAAAAGCTTGACATAAAGAGTTATGGTAGATTTCAATATTCAGGTAGATTGGAAAAAGCAAGTTGATGCTGGATCCCAAGAGAGAGAATTTGTAGAATGCCTCCAAGATGGCTTTTTGGAGCAGTTTGTAGCTCAGTCCACTAGGGGATCAGAAATTCTAGATTTGGTGTTGATATGTTTAGGGAGCTTAAGGTAAAAGAATCCTTATGAGACAGTGATCATAATATGATCGAATTCACCTTGCAATTTGGGAGGGAGAAACTAAAGTCAGATGTATTGGTACTACAGTGGAGTAAAGGGAATTACAGAAGCATGAGAGAGGAGCTGGCTAAAGTTGATTGGAAGGGGACACTAGCAGGGATGATGGTAGAGCAGCAATGCCTGGAGTTTCTGGAAGCAATTCAGACGGCGCAGGATGATTCAACCTTGGCTGACAAGGTAAATCAAAGCCAACATAAAAACAAAAGAGAGAGTATATAATATTGCAAAAAAATCAGTGGGAAGGTAGAGGATTGGAATTTTTTTAAAAACCAACAGAAGGCAAAAACCATAAAGGAAGGTGGGGAAAGATGAAATATGAAGCTAAGCTAGCCAATATTATCAAAAATGACACCAACATTTTTTTCAGATATATAGAGAGTAAAAGAGAGATGAGGGTAGATAATGGACTGATGGAAAATGATGCTGGAGAGATAGTAACATGGGTCAAGGAAGTGGTGGATGAACTGAATAAGTACTTTGCATCAGACTTCACTGTGGAAGACACCGGTAGTATGTCAGAAGTTCAAGAGTGTCAGGGATCAGAAGTAAATGTAGTTGCTATTACTAGGGAGATGGTTCTTGGGAAAAGGGAAGGTCTGAAGTTAGCTAAGTCACCTGGACCTGATGGACTAAACCCCAGGGTTCTAAAGGAGGTGGCAGAAGAGATTATAGAGACAATAGTAATGAACTTCGAAGAATCAATAGATTCTGGCATGGCTCCAGAGGTCTGGAAAGTTACAAATGTCACTCCACTCTTCAAGAAAGGGGAGAAGCAGAAGAAAGGAAATGATAGGCCAGTTAGCCTGACTTCAGTGGTTGGGAAGACATTGTTGATTATTAAGCATGTGGTTTCAGGGTACATGATAAAATTGTAGTCATCAACATGATGCCCTTAAGGAAATCTCGTCTGACAAATCTGTTGGAATGCTTCGAAGAAATGTCAAGCAGCATCATCAAAGGAGAACTGATGGATGTTCTGTACTTGGATTTTCAGAAGGCCTTTGACAAGGTGCCTCACATGAGGCTGCTAAATAAGAATCCACAGTATTACAGGAAAGATACTAGCAAGGACAGAGCATTGGCTGATTAGTAGGAGGCAAAGAGTGGGAATAAACTGATCCCGTTCAGAGTGGCTGCCTGTAACAACTGGTTTCCACAGGGGTCTGTGTTGGGACTGCTTCTTTTTACAATGCATGTCAGTGATTCGGATGATGAAATTGTTGGCTTCGTGGCCAAGTTTGTGGACAATACAAAGATAGGTGGAGGGGCAGGTAGTGTTATGGTAGCAGAGCGGCTGCAGAAGGACTTAGACAGATTAGGAGAAGGGGCAAACAGGTGTCAGATGGAATACAGTGTCCGGAAGTGTATGGTCATGCACTTTGGTAGAAGGAATAAAAGCATAGACTACTTTCTAAACGAGAAGGAAATTCAAAAATCCGAGGTTCAAAATCCAAGGTGCAAGATTCCTGAAAGGTTAATTTTCAGTTGAATCAGTGGTGAGGAAGACAAATACACAGCAGCCTCTCCGGACTCTGGATTGGGGATTGCCAAATGTTATCTGGATTTTCTGGTGTAGTCTGTTTTGTTACGTGCTTTGTTGATATCATTCTGGAGGAACGTTGTCTCATTTTTTAACTGCATTGCATTTGAGGTTTTTAAATGACAATAAACTGAATCTGAATCTGAAATGCGATGCTAGAATATAAATGAGGATGTGATGCTGAGGCTGTATAAGGCAGTGGTGTTGCCTCACTTATTGTCAGCCGTTCTGGGCCCCTTATTTAAAAAAGGATGTGTTAGAGGAGGTTCACAAAAATAATTCCAGGAATGAAAGGGTTACCATACGAGCAGCAATTGAAGGCTCTGGGCCTGTACTCACTGGAATTTACAAGATGGGTGGGGGGGGGGGGAAATCTCATTGAAACCTGCGAATGTTGAAAGGCCTAGAAAGAGTGGATATGAAGAGGATGTGTCCTTTGGGGAGGGGTTTGGAGAGTCTAGGACAAGAGAGCACAGCCTCAAAATAGAGGGACATCCATTTAGAATAGAGAGGAGAAGGAATTCCTTTTGCTAGAGGGTGGTGAGTCTCTGGAATTTGCTGCCACAGGTGGCTGTGGAGGCCAGGTCACTGGGTTAACTTAAGGCAGAGGTTGACAATCAGGGTGTGAAAGGTTATGGAATGTTGTGGTGAGGTTGTATGAGACATTGGTGAGGCCAGATTTGGAGTGTTGTGTACAGTTTTGGTCACCTAATTACAGGAAGGATATTAATAAGGTTGAAAGAGTGCAGAGAAGGTTTACAAGGATGTTGCCGGGACTTGAGAAACTGAGTTACAGAGAAAGGTTGAATAGGTTAGGACTTTATTCCCTGGAGCGTAGAAGAATGAGGGGAGATTTGATAGAGGTATATAAAATTATGATGGGTATAGATAGAGAGATCGCAAGCAGGCTTTTTCCACTGAGGCTGGGGGAGGAAAAAACCAGAGGACACGGGTTAAGGGTGAAGGGGGAAAAGTTTAAAGGGAACATTAGGGGGAGCTTCTTCACAGAGAGTAGTGGGAATGTGGAATGAGCTGCCAGTTGAAGTGGTGAATGCAGGCTCACTTTTAACATTTAAGAAAAACTTGGACAGGTGCATGGATGAGAGGGGTATGGAGGAATATGGTCCAGGTGCAGGTCGTTGAGACTAGGCAGAAAAATGGTTTGACACAGCCAAGAAGGGCCGAAGGGCCTGTTTCTGTGCTGTAATGTTCTATGGTTCTATGGTTATGGGGAGAAAGCAGGAGAATGGGGTTGAGAGGGAAATGACCAGCCACAATGAAATGGCGGAGCAGACACAAGGGGCCAAATGACCTAATTCTACTCTGATGTCTTACAGTCTAAGACACAGTTAGTCCTCCCAAGCCAGCGGGTTGATCAATATCTCCACCCATTTACACATCCCATCACCACCACCTCATACATATCAGCCACTCCTCTCCACAGCCCCTCAGCATCCTTCACCCCCCCTCACCACTTTATGCTTACACTCCACACCTCATTACTACACTGACAGTCACTGTCCTACTATGTCCTGCTGCTATCTAGAAGAGATCCTCTTGCCAAGAGTCTCTGTCATTTTCCTGTCAGCTACTTTACGTTCAGATACTCCTGCACCTCACATCCCTTTATGTAAATACAATCAGTCTATGGATATAGAATAAACTAATCTAATGTATACATGGCCACACTCAGTTACCTGCACATTATGCTGTATAAGATGGCTTTTATATTTTGTGTTTTTATAGTTTTTTTATTGTGTTCTTTATACTGAACTGTGAATCTGTGCTCCATCGTTCACTTTGCATATACCATTGTGTTGGCGCGTGGCCAAGTGGTTAAGGTGTTTGTCTAGTTATCTGAAGGTCGCTAGTCCGAGGCTTGCGTGTGTGTCCTTGGGCAAGGCACTTAACCACACACTGCTCTGCGACGACACCAGTGCCAAGCTGTATGGGTCCTATTGCCCTTCCCTTGGACAACATTGGTGGCGTGGAGGGGGGGGGGGGGGGGGGGGGAGACTTGCAGTTTGGGCAACTGCCAGTCTTCCATAAAAAAAAAACCTTGCCCAGGCTTGCGCCCTGGAAACTTTCCAAGGTGCAAATCCCTGGTTTATCGAGACTAACGAGACTAACACCATAAGAGGAGCAGAGTTAGGCCATTTTCCCCATTGAATCTGCCCCGGCATTTCATCATGACTGATCCATTTTTCCTCTCAGCTCCAATCTCCTGCCTTCCACCCCCTCCCCCGCATCCCTTCATGCCCTGACCTATCAATGATCTATCAAGCTCTGCATTAAATGTACATAAAAACTTGCCCATCCACAGCCTCCTGTGGCTACAAATTCCATAGATTCACCACTCTCTGGCTAAAGAAATTCCTCCCATCTCCATTATAAAAGGATGCTCCCCTACTCTGAGGCTCTGTCCTCTGGTCTTCAACTCTCCCATCATCCACTCTGTCAAGGCCTTTCGCCATTCAATAGGTTTCAATTAAGTCACCCCACATTCTTCTGAATTCTAATGAATTCAAGCCCAGAGCCATCAAACGTTCTTCATATGAAAAGCCATTCAATCCTGGAATCATTTCTGTGCACCGCTGCTGAACCTTCTCCAGTTTCAGAATGTCCTTTCTCAGACGAGGGGCTCAAAACTGTTCACAATATCCCAAATGAGGCCTCACTAGTGCTTTATAAATTCTCAGCATTATATTGTTGTTTTTATATTCTAGTCCTCTTGAAATTAATGCTAATATTGCATTTGCATTCCTCACCACAGACTCAAACTGCAAATCAACCTTTAGGGAATCTTACATAAGGACTCCCAAGTCCCTTTGTGCCTCAGTTTTTTTTTTTCTGTAGTCTCTTTCCACTTAGAAAATAGTCAACACTTTCATTTCTTCGACCAAAGTGCATGACCATACACTTCCTGACACTGTATTCCATCTGTCAAGTCTTTTCCCATTCTCCTAATCTGTTTAGGTCCTTCTGTAGCCCCTCTACTTCCTTAAAACTACCTGCCCCTCCACCTATCTTCATATTGTCCGTAAATTTTGCGACAAAGCCATCAATTCCATCATCCTAATCATTGACATATAACATATAAAAGAATCAATATCAACACAAACCATGTGGAACACCACTAGTCACTAGCAGCCAACCAGAAAAGGCTCCCTTTATTCCCTCTCTTTGGCTCCTGCTATTCAGCCACTGCTTTATTCTTGCTAGAATCTTCCCTGTAATACCCTGGGCTTGTAGCTTGTTAAGCAGCCTCGTGTGTGGCGCCTGTCGAAGGCCTTCTGAAAATCCAAGTACACAATATCAACCAATTCTACTTTGTCTATCCTGCTTGTTATTTCTTCAAAGAACTCCAACAGATTTGCCAGGCAAGATGTTCCCTTGAGGAATCAATGTTGACTACGGCCCATTTTATCACATATCTCCAAGAACCCTGAGACCTTATCTTTAATAATTGACTCCGACATCTTCCCAACCACTGAGATCAGAGTAACTGGCACCTTTAATATCCTTTCATCTGCCTCTCTTCCTTCTTGAAGAGTGGAGTTACATTTGCTATTTCCAGTCTTCTGGAACCATTCCAGAATCTAGTGATTCTTAAAGATCATTACTAATACCTCCACAATATCTTCAGCCACCTTTTTCAGAACCCTGGGGTGTACACCATCTGTTCTAGATGACATAACTCCCTTCAGATCTTTCAGTTTCCCAAGAGCCCTCTCTCTAGTAATGGTAAATTCACTCATTTCATGACTCCCAACACCTGGAACTTCCACCATACTGCTGGTGTCTTCCACTGTGAAGTCTGATGCAACATACTTATTCAGTTCATCCGCCATTTCCTTGTAATTCATTACTACCTCTCCAGCATCATTTTCCAGTGATCCAATATCCACTCTTGCCTTTTACACTTCATGCATATGATGAAGCTTTTAGTATCCTCTTTAATATTATTGGCTAGCTTACTTTTGCATTCCATCTTTACCTTCTTAATGACTTTTTTAGTTGCCTTTACTTGGTTTTTAAAAACGTCCCAATCTGCTAATTTCCCACTTTTTTTGCTCTATTATATGCCCTCTCTTTGGCTTTTATGTTGGCTTTGACTTCTTTTGTTAACCACGATTGTGTTATCTTGCCTTTAGAATACTTCTTCCTCTTTGGGATGTATATATCCTGTGCCTTCCAAATTGCATCCAGAAATTCCAGCCATTGCTACTCTGCCAACATCCCTGCCAGTGGATTCTGGTTAATTGGGACACAATGGAACCAGTACATCTTGGCCCAAATAAATGGCTGTGCCAAATGGACAAAGTTTCGTGGAAATAATTTTTAAAGTATTAAAAAAAAGACAAACTGAGTAACCAATTATGTATTCAAATGAAATACAGAACAAACTGGAAGGCTACCAATGGCACTCTAGTACAATAAAATTGTGTATTAGTTCATAATATTTATCAACAGAGGAATTCATCCAGTGTACACAATTAACAAAAGCAGATGATAAATTGCCTTCATGCAATGAAGATATAATAGAATCTTTCCTGTAATACCATGGGCTTGTAGAATCATTTTGATTCTACAGTTGATTTTTGATTCTATAGTTGATTTTGAGAATCATCCTCAAAATTTTCACTTTCATTGCAACATTCAATATGATTGTTGATACCTTCAAATTTTTTGTAGTTTCTAACTCATTGAAGTAGTGAAATCATTTTATTAGCACTTTTTCCCATTTCTGGAAATCTCCAAGCCCGTGTGTCTGAAACTGAGGTGAGCAAAACAATTCTGAGTTGTCTTTTTGCTTACTTCTTGCCATCAATCAATGACAAAAAAATCACTGCTTTCTTTGTCCAACAGTCTCACACTCACAACCTACCTTAACTCTGATTTAGACATTTTTATATTCCTTGAAGTACATGTCTTGTCTATTTAATGCCGCCTTGCAATGAAACTAAGAGCCCTGATAATATTCACCTGAATGTGCATTTTAACAGTTCAGTAAGCTAGTAAATGCCCACTTACTTGATCTGCTGTCTTTCTTTGTGTCTTCACATACCTGGGTAGTTTGTCACTGCTTTACCCAAGACATAAATGTGTATAGTGAATAGCTGAGGCCCTTCATATCCTAGTAGGATTCTAATATCAACTTTCCTCAAACCCATCACCTCCACTCTCTATCACCTGACCAATTCCCTAACCAGATCAATAATTTAATTTCAAGTACACAAGTTTCAATTTTAGCAACAAGCTCAAATTTTGCCTTAATGAATACATTTGGCAACTCCACACACCTACATCCATTGAGATTCCCTGTCCAGTTCTACAATTACTGTACTTACTCAAAAATAATCAATTAGTTGTATTAGACATGATCAGCTTTTCACAAATCGAAGTTGGGTCACACTAATCAGCTCATATATCTCCAATGCTCAATTTAACATTAATTGTAAATTTCAATGTCATCCAGAGCACAGACAATTTTAATTTACTTTATCCTTAAGCCAGTCATTTTAACAGCATTCGCAATGAGGAAAGTATGCAGTGTAGCATATTCCTATTACACATATCACAACATAAAGTAATGAATGTTTTCTCACACACAAACTACCTTTAAGCCTTGAATGCCACGCTTCCTTACTCTTCCTCCACTACATTGGTGTTGCTTCATGCACCCTTGCAGATTTTGTCAATTTCATCAACATTGCCTCCAACTTCCACCCTGCCCTTAAATTCACTTGGTCCAATTCTGACACCTACCTCCCTTTTTATCAATCTCTCTATCTCCATCTCTGGAAACAAACTGTCTACCAACATATTTTACAAACCTACCAATTCCCACAGCTAACTGACTATACCTGAAGAAGATTTAGAGTTTGTCACTGAAACTTAATCGATACCTGTACCCAGCTGGAAGCCTGAGAAAAGTTTATTTGTCATATACGCCAGGAAAGCACTAAATCCTTTTTTTTAAAGACTATCACACCTGCCTCCTATAAAAATTCAATTTCCTTTTCACAGTTCCTTCATCTCTACTACATCTGTTCTCAGGACAAGGCTGTCCTTTCCAGGACTTCAGAGATGTCCTCCTTCTTCAAAGAAGGGGTTTTCCCTTCCTCTACCATTGATACGGCCCTAATCATTTCCCAGGTATCTGCTCTCACCCCATCTTCCCACCTCCTTAACAGGGATACTGTTCCTCTCGTCCTCACCTACCATCCCATGAACCTCCGTATCCAACAGATCATTCTCTGCAACTTCCACTATCTTCAATAGGATCCTACCACCAAATACATCCTCATCTCCCCTCCCCCCCACTCTCTGCTTTCCACAGGGACTGCCCCCTCCATAATTCCCTTGTCCATCTATCACTCCCCCACTGATCTCCCCCTGGCACGTACCCCTGCATGTGTCAGAAATGTCCATTCACCTCCTCCCTCACCTCCATTCAGGGCCCCAAACAATCCTTCCAGGTGAAGCAGCACTTCACCTGTGAATCTTTTGGGGTCATCTATTGTATCCAATGCTCCCAATACACCCTCCTCTACATTGGTGAGACTCGTCGTATATTGAGAGGCCACATTGTCGAGCACCTCCGCTCCATCCACCAAAAGTGGGATTTCCCGGCGGCCAAACATTTTAATACCTATTCCCATTTCCGTTCCAACACGTTGGTCCACAGCCTCCTCTTCTGGCATGATGAGGCCACTCTCAGGGTGGAGAAGTACCATCTCATATACTGTCTAGGCAGACTCCAGACTGATGGCTTGAACGTCAGTTTCTGGTTCAATTAATTTTATCTCCCTCCCCCTTTCCTCTTCTTCTAGTCCCCACTCATCCTCTTACCTCTTCTCCTCACTTGGCTACCATCTCCCCCAGTGGCCCTCCCCCTTCCCTTTCTCCCATGGTCTACTCTCCTCTCCTCTCAGATTGCATCTTCTCCAGTCATTTACCTTTCCCACCCACCTGGCTTCACCTATCACTTTCAAGCTAGTCCTCCATCCCCTTCCCCCACCTTTTTATTTTGGTATCTGCCCCCTAAAGAAGGCAGATGCAATGTTGGCATTTATTTCAAGGGGAATAGAATATAAAAGCAAGGAGATAATGCTGAGGCTTTATTAGTCACTTGGAGTATTGTCAATAGTTTTGGGCCCTTTATCTCAGAAAGGATGTATTGTCATTGCAGAGAGTGCAGAGGAGGTCCACAAGGATGGTTCCAGGACTGAAGGGGTTAACATATGAGGAATGCTTGGCAGCTTTGGGTCTGTGTCCTCACTGAAATTTAGAAGAACGTGGAGAGATCTCATTGAAAACTACTGAATGTTGAACGGACTAGATAAGGTAGATGTGGAGAGGATGCTTCCTCTGGTGGGGGTATCCAGAACTAGAGGGCAAAGCCTCAAAATTGAGGGGTAACCTTTTAGAACAGAAAGTAAGGAGGAATTTTTTTTAACCCAAAAGTGGTGAATCTGTGGAATGCTGTGCCACAGATTGTGGTGGAGGCCAGGTCCGAGGGTATATTTAAAGTGGAGGTTGATAGATTCCTGATATTCGGGGCATCAAGGGATATGGTGAGGGAGCAGATGTACGGGATTGAATGGTATCCGAGATCAGCCATGACGAAATGGTGGAGTGGGCTCGATGGGCTGAATGGCCTAATCCTATTCCTATGTCTTATGGTCTTCCTTTCCAGTCCTGAAGAAGGATCTCGGCCTGAAATATTGACTGTTTATTCATTTTCATAGATGCTACCTGACCTGCTGAGTTACTCCAGTATTTTTGTGTGTTGCTCTGGATTTCCAGCATCTGCAACATCTCCTGTTCACAAAATAGCTATTTGGGGTTTTCATACAGTTCCCTGTAAAGAAAATTCTACTAAGGATTCCCCCGCTATCCAAAGGTAGAGCGTTCCTATGAAACGGTTCGTAAGCCGGAATGTCGTAAAGTGAAGAAGCAACTACCATTTATTTATTGGGAAAAATTCGTGAGCATTCCCAGACCCAAAATATAACCTGCAAAATCATGCCAAATAACACATAAAACCCAAAGTAACGTATCGTAAAAGCTGGAAAGATCTGATAAATACACAGCCTATATAAAGTAGAAACACTTTTCTGCAATCATCGCAGCACTGTCTAGCGTAGCGAAAATCTCGCTACGTAGCGGAAGCAGTCTCTCCAGTAACTTTTAAGCTATGAAGCTGCCAGATCATACCAAATAACACATAAAAATACACAGCCTATATAAAGTAGAAATAATGTATGTACAGTGTAGTTTCACTTACCGGAATCAGGAAGTCAGCGAGCACACTGATGATGGTGTGTTAGGCTGAGCCATCGGAGGTTGGGGTGCTTGGCAATTTTTTCCAATCAATTGCAGTTTCGTCACAGTTAAACACTTGCTTATATGAATAACCACCTTCTGTAATTATTTTCTTCAGTTCTGCTGAGAACTTTTTGGCAGATTCAGTATCAGCTGAAGCACTCTCTCTAGTAAACTTTAAGCTATGAAGCTGCCCTCGCCTTGAAACCGATCAAACCACCCATGACTGCCTTTAAATTCCACTTCCGCAACACTTTCATCACCGTCGTCCAGTGCTTTCTGTTTCAGCTTATTAAAAACTATCTGATTTCTCCTTAAGTATAAGATAACTTAATGGAACACCACACTTTGTACACCCATCAATCCACTCAAGCAACAGACTTTCCATTTTATCCGTTATTGGATGCTAACTAAGAGAGACCACTTTGCAATGAGCAGAACCAACAGTAACATCGACAGCTTTCAAGATTCTTTCTCTCTGCGTATAAATAGTGCGAATAGTTCAACGCACGGACAATTCCTTACTTTGTTCACCACGATCGAAACGCTTAATTATGTCTAGTTTTACGCTGTTTAACACCCTTACGAGCTCTTTTAGGCTTCTCCGATACCTTAGAACTCATCTTGCTAACGGATGCACAAAATAAATTGACATAAAACACAGATGCTCACAGGCACATGTTTAAGCAAGGCCAGCTAGAATGCAGTTCCGGGGGAGGAGCTTGGCTGCTTGGTGTGCGTTGCCTTTTTTTGTAACAATGAAAACACCTTCTGTTAGCGAAAACAGGTTAACTAATGTAGGTCTTTCGTAACAGCGAGGTGTCATAAAGCAAACGTTCAAAAAACTGGGGCCACCTGTATTTCGATACTCCACATTATTCTGCATTACCAGAGTAGCAGCTGGCACAGAGTGAATTTTACACTAATCATATGAAGAAAAACACGATTTCTAATTCAGAGAATGTAAAAGTCTCCACTTTCAAAACGGCATCAGCTGTGGATTTATCCAACTATGTCACCAAATTATATTTTACTATTCAAAAGAATGATCTGACCTGCACCATCTGGGGTAATAGTTCCTAATTTAACTGCCAAAGGGTATTTTGTCTTTCGGTAATGTTCCAGAGCATGTCCGTTTCCGCCACTGCCATCGAAGAACCATTTCCCACACAATATGGAACCATCTGTCAGGTTCAGCCAAAGATTCTCCCTCAGGTTACACCAGGCACATTTCCAGCCACTGTTAAAAATTGTGACAAAGCAGAAGATGAAATATAGTCTATAAGTAACATTCAGTCTTCTAGATTAGTAAAGTTTCCGAATGATGACAAAAACATAGAGGTGAAAAAGCTGTGCAACTTAAGAGTAACAAATCATTTTGGCACATTAGGTTCTAACATCATTCAATAAAAAACAATTTTCAAAATAAGAAATCAATGAATACCCTGAAGATGTCTAGTTTGAAGGAAATGACCCTCATGAGCAATAAAGTGGTAACTACTTGTACAATTCTATAAAATGGGAAAATCTCTACTTCAGTCATTATTCACCACTTATAGCAAAAAGCTGTTGTTTCAAGGAAGAAATCTAGAGGCTGGTAGTGCTGCTACCCTAAAGTCATATAAAGCAGTATACAGTCGGCCCTCCTTATCCGCGGATTCCATATACGCGGATTCAACCAACCGCGGATCGGGAAAACGCAAAAGTTCTCTCTCCAGCATTCGTTGCTTGAGCATATACAGAGTATTTTTTTCTTGTCATTATTCCCTAAACAATACAGTATAACAACTATTTACATAGCATTTATATTGTATTATAAGTAATCTAGAAATGACTTAAAAGTACAGGCAGTCCCCGGGTTATGAATGAGTTCCATTCCTGAGTCCGTCGTAAGTCGGATTTGAAGTCGGAACAGGTACATCCGGTATTATTTAGCGTCAGTTAGTCAAACATTTTTCTTAGTATATAGTACATATTTTACCTTTCTATGCATATAAAACACTTAAGGAACGTACATATTTCAATAATTTAATCAATGCATTGCTTAGTAATAATTGTAGCTTTCATCGGGGCAGGGTCTTTCACATTCTCCATTAAAATTGTTCCAATCGTTGACTGACTGTAGCCTAATGCTTTTCCAATGACTGATGGCGTTTCACCTCTTTCTGATCGCTTTATTACTTCCACCATATTTTCAATTGTGATTGTGGTTAGTTTCATGAAAATAAACACTGCGGATTCAGAGCTGCGCCGTGAGGTCCTAATGTCCACCACACGGAGACATGTTAAATAAAGTCCAGGGTTCCACTGGGTCCTAAAGATCACCGCACTGACACATGTTAAATAAGGGACTTGAGCAGCCGCGAATTTTGGTATCCGCGGGGGTTCCTGGAAACAATCCCCCGCAGATAAGGAGGGCCAACTGTACAGTCATCAGAAGAACATTAAGCTTCTGAGAGAGCAACTTAAAGTGTTCACACTGTCACTTTACTTCTTTCTCTCTATAAATGCTGCTCAATTTGCTGAGTATTTTTAGCACATTTTTGTACTTGTTTTGGATTTCCAAAAGTGTTTTGCTTTCTGTAAAAGTAACTGCATTTTTAGCTTCCTCTTTTTTAAATATACTGAATCCATTTTTTGTACTGATGATACTAAACTGCCTTTTGAGCCTTGGATTTAGAATTCCAGAGCATTAACTTTATTATATTTAGTTAATAAAGGAGTTGTAATATACCTTGTGGCTCTGAAGGCACTTCTGGAGAATTAAATAATAAAAGTAAACTCACATTAAAAAGCTGAAGAAAATGAAAACCTCATTAACCCATAATTTCATGAATATTATGTTTTACATCCAAATACTATTCAGATCAGGGGAGGAAGAACAAACTGCGTGAATCAAATCTTTGGTGCAGTGAAAAGTGTTGACCTGGGAGGGATTCGGACTCCATTATCCAGTTGTTGGAGAGTATGCTCGTGCTTTGAATGCTTAAGCTCTTCTTCCCATGATTCAGAATCTTGTTTACCATATGGAGATTTTGCTGTCAGCACTGCATCACATGCTATTGTCACCTGGATGGATAAGGTTAAACAAGAAGATCATACATTAAAATAGAATACAAAGTTAAAACAATCACTCATGAAAACTTCTCCAAGTTAAATCACCAGCCCTTCCTGAGAAACTACAGCAGTTATTAGGACACATACACCACAGATTTCTATCCATTTAGATAATATATCTAAATAAAAGGAAATTCCCTTTTCACAAAGCATCTCAATATAAAACCATACCTTTAACAATGCTAGCTTGTCACATATGCTAAGACATTCTACACTGCAGCCTTGAGACCATTTGATATTTAATCAGCTAATGTCTAAATATGACGGTTTACCCAGTTACCAAATTTAAAGAGAAACCACACTTACAAAATGGTCTCAGATCTGTGTGGTCAAACTACCTAGTTTCCCTTAGAGGAAAAGAAAAGAGCAGAAGTATTAGGAATTGGGTTTTCCTACATAACCCCAAAGGTCCAACTTTATTTAACAGGAGCCTTATTACTACTTGTGAACCTGTTGTATTTGAAATTAGTTGGTATTGGTTTGACTAAATGGTCCGTGCAATGAACTGTCTCTACCTTCGATCACTGTTCAGAAAAGATGTTCTTGGAGGAGCATGGAATGAACAGGATTGGGTTATCTTTAACATTCTCTTCCTAGAGTTATATGTGCTCAACGGTGATTTTAGGTAAAGTGATTTTAATGTCCCAGTACAAATCACAACCTTCAGCAAAAGCTGAGACAATCACTGAGCATTTCAGAATTATGGACATCATGTTAGCAATTCATGGAATCATTGAGTTACTTTGAAAAATCCCTGAGCATTTTGGTTTTTACCATCCCCAACACTGACTGTCTGGCTGCCCTGCCTTTAACACTACACCTTCCACATGGTGGGTGAAGTTGGTTAACCAAGGCCAGAGATGATCAGGTCAGGAATCTCCAATGGTTCCTAGCAGACTAAAGTAGACAACAGTGGTGTGCAGAACCTATCACTACAACCATTGTACCTTTTGTTGGCAATTACACAAAAAACAAGTCTGCTCTGGCATAACATGAAAAATCGGAGCCCAAACCAGCCACAGCCAATCTGAACCCATCCCAAAGTACATCCTTCTCTCTCGATTTCAGACTCAGCTGGGGATATTTATAGAAAAGTGGAAAACGACTCAGTACATTGCACACACATTGCTATGGATCAATGAAAGAAGCCACCTATGGTAATACCAAATAAAGATCTTGGTCAGGTCAGCTTGACCTGATCCCAAAACTCCTACAAGAATTTACACCAAAACGAACTCCATCTTAGAGACTGAGACCCGTCTAGGCTCAAGTCAGCATCCATATCATCTGCTCCACATCCAAATTATGGGAACGCTCTATAGTTGAAGGCCAGCAATCCTTGCTGATCAATGATGGATCAACAGGCACTGAGGATGAAGACCAACAATCCCTGTGGTCAATAACAGAGGTCAGTGGGTCCCTTTGACAAGGATTTAGGTATGAGGGCTGGTGAACCCCACGCCACCAGGTCAGCAAGTCCTAGGCCTAGAGATCAGCAAAGTTCAATGGCAGAAGCTGCAGGTTGAATTCCAGGCATTGGTAGTCGAGAGTTCAATAAAGGCAAGGTGGTTAAAATTTTGTCTACAAAATATTTGGTAAGATATTTGACAAAGTTCCACATAGGGTGGTCTAGGAGGTTAAGGCACATGGAATCTAAGCGATAAAAGGTGGTTTTTACCCACCTACATTACCTACCAATAACTTTTCGCAGTCTTGTTATATTCTCCAACTTAATTTTCCACCTATAGCAAATTATTCAACCAAGTTATTTATCTTTGTTAAATGATGCCCCAAGCCTTTTCACAACATCCTGTCCTACAGGCATCAGATTTGGTCAAATTTTATGTATCTTATTTTCAATGGTTGATCTTTTTTCTGCTTCACAAATTTCTGACTTAAAGTTTTGCTCTGAATTGGTTACATATTTCCTTCATCATATACGTCTCAAATTGCATTGCATTAATTTCAAACCTTTGAAACCATTTCAAAGTCTGAAATTCCACATATACTTGATTAATTCATATTCAAAACAAGCAGAAGCTTAGGCTACTTTGGGGTCTAAGGTCAGTGCTTTCTTTATGAAGCATTTTTCAACTCTCTCTGGTATAGTAATCACTCCACATGCCCAAATAAAAGCATATCAAAAGGTAAACACTATTGCAGCTCCTGACGACAATTACTGACCAGTGCTGGTAACTCTTCTATGTTTGGCAAAGGAATTTCAAAGTGGTCAGGAAATATAACAAGTTTAGCTTCATCTTCATATTCATAATCTTCATTGTTGAAGTCTTTGTTCTGCTCCAGGTCTGAGAGAGAATAAGTAGAAACAAAAATAAAAAACCAATGAACATCTTGCAATATCTGAATATACAGATATGTATATACCTCGATGAAACCAATATGAACAAACGGCATTATAGAAATTGCCATTAAAACAAAGTATTTGCATAAAATGTTACACTAACATAAATCACTTGAAATTTACAGCAAATTATATCAAATTTAATTATGAGTTGTTTACATTACAATTCACAATTTTAAGTTACTGCATTTGTAAAAATCACAGAATTGGAATATTACATTATCTATTCCACCAGATTTTATAATTCAAAATACTGTATACTAGCCCAGATTGTGTTGCTCTTGTCCTTTCATTCAGTATTCACTCATACCTGCCTTGTCCGAGCCAGGAGGCTCACCTCACTGGCCATCTGTACCCCAGAGTCCAACCGCCCACACTGGTTGGTGACTAAGCTTCATTTAGCTCTGAATTCCCCTTTGACCACTAGCAAACATGGCAGTGAAGATCTGCTGGCTTCTCAGTGGTTTTAACAATTTTTAAATATCTCAGTGACGATTAGAAACGGTAGAAATGGAAATAAACAGTTTCTTTTAAAATAAGTATAACAGTAAATCACACAATTTAAAATATGAAATAACGGATTTATTATCTCTTACATCAGTATCCTTTCATATTTGCTCACTTTGTTACCTCACTCGTCCGGACTATAATAATCTACAGCAGTGTGCTGACTACATTACCATTTGTTTCTGTCTGCACTAGCTTTAAAAAAATTAATAATCTGAATTTGTTGAGCTTTAACTAAATCTGATAGCTTAAGCAGAAAGCATGCCAATTTAATGCTGCCTAGACAAGGGCTCCAAAATGTAATTATTTTGGATATAATGAAAACTGACAAACCTTCTGTTTTTCTAGCATTAACAGAAACGTCATTTTCAAATTCGACCAAGGAATTATCAGGGAATGAATAGAGCATTGGCTTAGTAACTTTCAGCCTCAGCTGGGCGGGCTGGGCTGTAGTTGATGGTTCTGTTTCGATCCATTCAGTCTCAAGCAGCGAATTGCCAACAATAGCTTCTTTTCCAATGCCAGCTTTTCTTGCCTGATCAATACTTCCCCAAATCACTTTCCACCGAGTATTATGGTTCCCCCTTGCATCACAAATATGGTACACTTGCTGCTATAAATAACCCTTTAATGCAGGTTAGTAGTAAAAGATGGACACTTGAGTGAGAATAACTTCAATGGCTACAGGGAAATTAGTAGAGGCAGAATGGAAGCCTACATGGACTTGATGGACAAAATAACTTCCTTCTGTGTCTTAATAATTATGTATGATAAATTCCAAAGATTCACTACCTTTTGGATGAAGAAACTTCTTCTCATCACTGTCCTGAATGGATAACTTTGGCATGGTGAACCTTGATTCTAGACAACCCAACCAGAAGAAACATCAACTCTGCCACTGTCCTGTTAAACTCTGCAAGAATTTTAGACATTTCAATGAGATTCACCTCTTCATTCAAGACAGTATGGCAAAGTTATTTCTCATGGTAGGGGAGTATAGGACAAGAGGGCACGACTTAAGGATTGAAGGATGTTCATTTAGAACAGAGATGCAGAGAAATTACTTTAGTCAGAGAGTTGTAAATATGTGGAATTTGTTGCCATGAGCAGCTTTGGAGGCAAAGTCACTGGGTGCATTTAAGACAGAGATAGGTTCCTGATTAGCCAGGGCATCAAAGGGTATGGAGAAAAGGCAGGGGAGTGGAGATAACTAGGGGAATTGATCAGCCCATGATTGATTGGCAGAGCAGACTCAATGGGCCGAATGGTCTACCTCTGCTCCTATATCTTATGGTCTTACTGTCTTACGGAGTACAGAAATTCCTGAATGGTCCTGAGCACGGTCACAGGAAAGCAGTGGCCATTACCAATGATCTCCAACACCCAGGTTATGCTCTCTTCTCGCTCCTGCCATGAGGAAGAAAGTACAGGACACTAACAGCACCTAGTTCAGCAACAATTATTACCCCTCAACCGTCAGGTTCTTGATCCAGAGGGGATAACTTCACTTGCCCCATTACTGAACAGTTCCCACAACCTACTGACTCACATTCAGGACTCTTCATCTCATGTTCTCAGTATTTATTGCTTATTTACTTATATTCATTATTATTACTTTGTTGTGTATTTGCACAGTGTTGTCTTTTGCACAAAGGTTGCTCACCCCTTGGTGCAGTCTGTCATTGATTCTATAATGGCTATTGGATTTATGGAGTATGCCTACAAGAAACTGAATCTCAGGGTTGTATGTAGTGACATCTGTACTTCGATAACAAATTTATTTTGAATTTGAATTTTAACCTTCAAATGAAAACCTATGATTTAAAGATCTCACCTTTGCTTTCATATTACCTGTAGTCACTTGCAGTCTTGCAATCCTTCAACAGAGTTGCATTTCTGACTTGCTGCTCATCCCTTCAATTCTCAGGTACACTGTCAACTGTTATACTCCAAGCTCAGGAATTAGTGTCCTTACATCTCTATCTTTTTTCCCTTCACTATTTGTGCCTCTCCTTCAATCTTATTTCATTGACCAAGTTTTTGGTTATTGCATTGTCACCATTTCATGTAGCTTGATATCAGCACTCCTCTGAAATATACCAGAACATTCTAAAGCAGGCACTGTAACTGTTAAGAACAAGCAGTTCTTCACAATTGCTTCCTTGGCTTTGGATCAGTCAATGAGGCAGATTTGTTCTGAACAGCCTACAGTGGAAAACTATCCACGGTTCATTGGTGAATTTATGGGAAGTTGATGTGGTGTACAGAGTCCCACATCAACTACCGCCTGAACTGTTTTCATGATCGGCCCAATTCATGTGCCAGTGTTAAATACTCTCCATCAGGCATTTCATTCACATGCAGGGCATCCAAGGGGTTAGACACTGCTCAATCACAGCCTGTTATCCTGCATCTCCTCAATCGGGTGAAACGGGTAGCAACTGTGATTCACGGAAAACTATGTACTGAAGGAGCAGAGACATCTGAGTGAGAGGATCTGGGGCTGCAAATGAAAGTTGATGTCTGCCTCTGACTCCCTGCCATTGCGGATTAGCAACAATGGAACAAAATGGTAGAGCACGTCAATATATTGGTATTATTCTATACAGATGAGGTACAGGAACTTAGTTAAATTATTTCATCAGCAATGATGAGGGACAACTGTCGTTCTCATTTTTCTTACTCCATAGCCCCTGTAGGATGCTAATTTAGCAGACCCCCATTCCCATCATCTATATTTCCCCCTTCATTTAGTGTGCCACATCCAATCAGTGTGAGATACTTCAATGAGCACCTTCTGCCTGCTGTTACCACTGCTTCACCTTTGGCCACACTTGCTGCTGAAACCTCTCGTCATCTCAAAGATCTCCTGTTTCTCCAATTTCACGAGTTCCAACCATGCCAGAAAGCAGCTTGGAAATTGGTCCTAGGCCACCAACTATTCTGGTCGTAATTATTCCTGCAGTAAATTAGTAACAGATCTAAATTTATATTAGACGTGGCCCCTTTATTTGTGCCAGCATCAGATTTGTTTACAGCACAATGCTTATTCAACTAAACAGCTGCTGGTTTTTATCAGGACCAGATAACACGCTAATTTTGTCATGTGATGACGTACATACGTTTCAGCAGAAGGTCAACAAACTAAATTAGCCTCCTGACTGCATATGAGAAACATAAATTGTCCCTTCCTCATTTCAGAAGGAAGTCCTTTCCTTCCAGGTTCCTAAGTTTGAATGGCTGACAGTTACTAAGAGTTATGCCACCTTTATACAAAAGATATGTCCATAAAAGGAAACATTATGCAATCTGGTATTAATCAGGAATTAGTGGCTCAAGCGTGCGAAAACTCTGAGAGTATTGGATGACAATGGCCTGAGACAACATTTTTTAAAATATGTATTAAATAACATGACAAGAACTTATTTCTAAGAGAAAAATTCTCATAAATACATGTGCGATAGGAGTACCTATTCCGACCACCAAGCCTACTCCATTATCCACTCATCTGCGAGTTAACATTTGACTTGCACTGCCATTTGCAGAAGGCAATGTCAAATTTCTAACATCCGCCACATTGAAAAGTGCTTCCCTTAGGCCTCAAATCTATAATCAGCAGAAATCATTTTCCCTCTGTCCACTCAACAATTTTCCCTCAATATCTTGAAAGCTTTATATCAAATTATTTTCAACCTACTAGACTCCAAGGAGCAAATCTCTCCACAAAATCTAAACCATGGAAAACAGGTATTGTTCTGGCAATTCTACGGTAGGTAGAATCCTACTAAGGATCCTCTAGGGCTATGTATATAGATTATTAAAGTATTAATAATCTATTACAAGCACAAATTCTGTACTTGCCCATGACATTTTAATAATCTACATTCATGGACACCACCAGCTGCTCTTATTCCCCTCACCCCAAAAATGCCTTTGATTTCCACTGCTTTTAACATTTCACTATTTATATCTCTATCCTTTTAAGGTCAAAAGTGAATGAATTCACTTCCAAGTACACCACCTTCTTGTACTGTACTACTGCTACAAAACAACAATTTTGCCCATTTGTTCAACCTGTTAAAATCATTCGACTTCAGAATTTCTACTGAACATCTTACAAGAGCTGTCTCTGAGCCATAAACAAACTTTGATATGTTTGTCACCACAGACTCAGTCATACAGCACAGAAACAGAGTCTGCACCACTCATTAAACACCTGTTTATGCTAATCCTACATTAACCCCATTTTTTATTCTTCCCATTTTCTCATCAACTTACCCCAGATCCTACCAATCACCTACACATTCGGTGTCATTTACCAAACAACCAACACACCTTTGAGATGGGAATAAGCTGCAGTATCTGGAAAAAAGCCGAAGAAACACATGAAGAGCATGCAAATTCCACACAGACAAGGCCAGAGGTCAGTAATGAAGATGGAGTTCTGTTGTCATGAGGCAACAGCTCTGCTAATTTTGCTATGGCACCATCTGGTCTATCCCTCCCTTCACCTAAGTCAAACTAAAAAGCCAACACATGTCTTAGCATGACACCATTATGCACATTTGATTATCTATTTGTTATTGCTAACCACTGTCCCATAGCTCAACTATTTCTTCCAGGCAACACACACAAAATACTGGAGGAACTCAGCAGGCCAGGCAGCATCTAGGAAGAGTACATTTGACGTTTCAGGCTGAAACCCTTGGGCAGGACTGGAGAAAAAAAAAGCTGAGGAGATTTAAAAGGTGGGGGATGGAGAGAGAGAGAGAGAAACACCAGCCGATAGGTGAAACCTGAAAGGGGCAAGGATGAAATAAAAAGCTGAGAGGTAAATTGGTAAAAGAGACAGAAGGCCAGGGAAGGAAGAAAATAGGGGAGGAGCACCAGAGGGATACAATGGGTGGGCAAGGAGATATGGTGAGAGAGGGAACAGGGGATGGGAAACGATGAAGGGGGGGGGGTGGGGGCATTACTGGAAGTTCGAGAAATCAATGTTCATGCCATCAGGGTGGAAGCTACCCATACGGAATATAAGGTGTTGATGGCCAAGTGTGGCCTCATCACAACAGAGGAGGAGACTATGGATAGACATATTGGAATGGGAATAGGAAATTAAAACAGGTGGCCACTGGGAGATCTTGCTTTTTAAGTTGGACGAAGTGCAGGTGCTCAGTGAAGCAGTCTTCCAATCTATGTTGGGTCTCACTGATGAGGCCACACCAGGAGTACCAGACAGAGTATAAGACCCCAACAGACTCACAGGTGAAGGTCGCTTCACCTGGAAGGACTGACTAGGACCCTGAGTGGTAAGGTGTTGGAGGAACAACACCTTATATTCCGTTTGGGTAACCTCCAACCCGATAGCATGAACATTGATCTCTCAAACTTCCAGTAATGCCCACACCCTCTCTCTCCTTCACCATTTCCCAAGCCCTTTTCCCTCCCTCACCTTATCTCTTTGCCCACCCATCGCCTCGCACTGGTGTTCCTTCCCCCTTTTCTTTCTTCCATGGCCTTCTGTCTCTTTTGCCAACTTACTTCCCAGCTCTTTAATTTATTCTCTCCCCCTACAGGTTTCACCTATCCCCTTGTGTTTCTCTCTCCCCATCCCCCACCTTTTAAATCTACTCCTAGGCTTTTTCCCCTCTCGTCCTGCCAAAGGGTTTTGGCCCAAAATGCCGACCGTACTCTTTTCCTAGATGCTGCCCGGCCTGCTGAGTTCCTCCAGCATTCTGTGTGTGTTGCTCAGATTTCTGGCATCTGCAGATTTTCTCGTTTGTAATTTCTTCCAGGGTTAATTAGCTTCAAACCCATGAACTTCAATGAGCAGACTCAGACGATGAACCTTTCGGTTGGTCATTCCCACTTCAGTTGATGTCGTCACCTCCTTGAAATGTTAAATTAGGTTTTCCCAAGTATGTCCATCCCTTACAAACCCATGCCAGTTTTACCTTAACTGAAAATGAGGCATTCAGTCATAGTTTATTTACCTTAATGGCATAAACCCCATCAGCTCCTCACATACATTTTTGGAGATGATGGTTTGATGTTTAAGAGGAGAGGCTGTTCTTCCAGAAATATGGCTCCACGACAACATCCCATGCACCATCAATCTTCAGGCCATGCTACTCAGGGACTTGTGCTAATACTATTTTGTGGCTGTATGTGCTATCGTAACTTTGTGGTTGTGTGCGACCGTATGGACCATATTTTGCAACTTGGTCCTGGGAGAATGATGTTTCGTTTAGCTATATACATGCGTATGGCTGAATGACAATTAAACTTGAACTTGAGAAGCCAGGAATTGCAAGTTGAATTTGCAGACTACTGTATTTTATGACTAACATGCTCAAAGTGCACGCAATCATCTAAGTTTTCAGGTTTTCTATACAAGAGACAAAGATTTGTAGTAACATGCTTTGATTCATAACACAATTGCAAAAGTCTGGTTGGAACACTTCTTCCCCTTTTCTTCTAATAAAACCCAAATAACTCTTTGTTCCCATCCTGTGAGGTCTGTCTTGGAAGCTGGCATTAGAACATTTTTCAAGAGGGTGAACCCTCGCAAGGCATCGGGTGCTGAAGGTATGCCTGGCAGGGTACTGAAACCTGTGCTAGAGCATACGGGAACATCTTCAACCTCTCCCTGCTGCACTCAGGAGCCTGAAGAGCCATACCGTGCCCAACACATTGATGCAGTCATGAGCAGAGCACGCTAGTGGCCTTACTTCATCACGAGTTTGAGGAGATTTGATATGTCACTAAAACGCTCAGTAAATTTTAATAGATGAACCATAGAGAGCATTCTGACCAGTTCCATCACTGCCTGGCATGGAGGCTCCATAATACAGGATCAAAAGAGGCTAAAGACTCAGACAGCTCCATCTCAGGCACCATTAAAGAGGTGCCTTAAGAAGAGCATCCATCACCATTTGGGACATGTCCTCTTCTCGTTAGTACCACCAGGGAGCTGGCATTGGAACTTGAAAACCAACACTCGTTTTTTAGGAACAGCTTCTTCCCCTCCGTCATTTGATTTCTGAATGGTTCACGAACACTGCCTCGCTATTGTTCTTTTGCATGTTTATAACTCAGAACCGTTATTATACCTTGCATTGTACAGCTGTCGCAAAACAACAAACTTCACCACATGTGTCAGTGATACTAAACCTGATTCTAAGACCAAGTGACTTTTTTCTCCCCCAGAGTCACGCCCAACATTTGACTTCTTCTGCAAAAATGCTTGGCATTGAAAAGAATATTCAACTTGTTGACACTGTCCAGCAGGCTTGGGACTATGAATCTGCTAAATAAGAATCCAACACTTTCTGCAAGGATCAGGAACTGACAGGATGATTTGCTGATCACCCAAAATCTTCTAATGAACAGGTCGTGAATCAAAATAATGTGCATTTAGATCCAAGGATAGACTTGGAAATAATCTAAAAGATAGAAACTTGTACATAGATAAAATAATAATTCAAAATTAAAACACTGCAAAACCTGCTGCATTAAATTGCTCTAAAGAAATGTGCACCAATCACTGGAGTTAACATTTTCACCTTACCAAGAAAAATCCGAGATCTCTTTGGAAGCCCTCCACCAGAAGCTCCTGTCGCTTTCTGTAGTAATTCAAGAGAAAATCTAATTAGGTGCATGTCAACTTCACAATTACAATTTATTCTTCATCTTTATCAGTACTTAATAATTCAAAAGACTGACAATTAAAACTGAATGGTACGAGTATTAATAGTCAATAAAATTCTAATATACAGGTACTTTTCAGCATTTCGGCAACACAAAATTCCAAGGAATACTGTAGACAAATGTCTGACACAATTCTGGAGTTAATTGACAAGGCAGTAATCCCCTACAAGAATTCCTATCCAACTAAAATAGGAATCCGTTATTACTAAGGTCACCTAATTCGTTTCTGTAACACAGCCTGATTTATTGAACCCACGTTTCCCTACCCCACCCCTTTGTGCTTTCATTTTTTTCAAGATTTGACCCTCATCCTATTCTCAACAGTTTAGTCATCCTAAACTCTGTTGCAAACATCTTAAGCCAGACGGACCATTCACAAATATTCATACTCTCTCTGAAGCAGTTTTAAGGGGTTGAAACTGGCTGATGAAGATAATGTGGGAATTGCAGATTCTTCCACAGATAATTGTGAGGTGATAATTCTTACCACCCCTATATTTTCAGATCACTCTCACAAGCCTAGAGAGTGGCCTCATCCATCCCTATCACTGCATTCTCCTCCAACCTATAACATTCAGACATTATCAGATCTTACCTCTTTCCCATCCTCAAAATACAACTGTCCCACCACTGCTGGCTATGTCCTTAGCTGCTAAAACCATTGGCTATAGTATTCCATGCCCAAACCTCTTTGTAAGTTATTGCTCACCTTCTTCTTACCGATATTGTGCACAAGACCAGCAAAGCATCATCAGAACTCCAATCCAGCTAAAAAGTTCTACTCATTGTTTATGTACCTACTTTTAAACCCCAAGGTTTACTTTTTCTCTTTCAAACAGTTGGATCAACTTGCCAGCCATTTTAAAGATATTTCTGAACCCTAAACTTTACCTGAAATCTTTGAATTTTCTGCACTCCCTTTCATCTCTACTAAAATACATCTCCCACTCCTCCAGATTTATGCTTTATCTATCCAATCTATCAGTCTATCTTAAATAATCACATGCATGTCGAGCACCCATATAATTTGATCTATTCAACTACCTTCTGCTTTATTTTAGTCAGACCTTCTGTCAACTCTCTCCATTATAAATTTTCCAACTTGATAAGCCTTCCCAAAAATTTGCTTCAAAATGCTGTATCAATTAAGCCGGCCAGCTAACAAAACTGTCAATAATCTTTAACCATTTCTGTATATTTCTAATATTCAGAAACATTTGAAAATTATAAATTAAACCAGTACGATCTAAAAACTGAAACAACTTTCAAAAAATTCAGAAATATCAACACTGAATTAGTTTCTTGCAGCCATTTTCCCCAAATAGAGAAGTTATACCCCCACCAGGTCTGACTTGGCAGTGGTCATTCGAGCAGACTCCTCAATGCCTGCATTAAGGAAGGACAGTTTTATGGCCTCTCCTGAACTTCACAAGGAGTACAATCTTTGAGCATACTCAACAAAACTACTGTGAACAACTATCAGCAACTCCAGGACTTGTTCTTTCACATGGGACTCACAGAGGTACAGAACGTCATACAAAATATTTGAAGCGACCAGAAATCTGAGATGTCAATTCAGTTATTTTGTTGCAAATTGTGAGATGTTATCCTGCAAATTACCAGCCACTTCACCTGAGAATACCTTTGATATTAACATCCCATTCACGATAGCGTGACAGCTTGACTATTTTGGTCATTAAATGGAAGGTATAACCCACAAAATTGAGCTTCCTTTGCAAAGCCAAATCCCTTGCTGATGTCACACTGATGTTTCTAGCAGTACCTTTGTAGTCCAATTGATAATTCACATCCATAAATGATGAGTTACCAACTCAGTGATTCTTTAAACTGCACTCTCCAAAACTATAGCTGCAAACAGAATTGCACATTTTAACTCAGGGTACTGAATGTAATAACGATGCGAGAAAGAGAATCTTGCTTTTTGATCTGACAGAAATCCAAACAGAAAATATTGCCTCCTTCAGTTCTCCATATATGTGTATTTATTGTCATAACAGATCCTAATATGGGCTCTCTTCGTTTCTCAATTTACAAAGGGGTCATTTTCAATATCATCAGTTACTATTTCTTCCCTCATCAGAAATGTCCTGAACTAGATTATAGATGCCATTAGCATTACCTTCAGATCAGTGCCAAACAATCCTTACTCATAGCCTATGTACATAACATTACCATATCGCACGACAAGAGTACATTGAATGCTCTCTCTCTCAGTTAGAGCCCCAATACTTAAATAATTAACATAGAATTTAAGTTTCTCAAGAACAAGCTTCACTTCACATTGAACCAACCAGTAATTTGAAATAGTCCTGAAGATACCTTCATGTGACGACGTCTTGCCTTGGAAAGGAAGATTGATACTGGAACTAATGCTGGAACGTGTGGTCAGGGGGTATGTGGGCAAAAGAAGGATCAGTCTTAAATCAGTGATTCTGCTGCAAAATAACTACACTGACCTCTATCTGAATTCATCCTCGGGGTGGAAAAACTGAAGGTCAGCACAAACTCAGTGATATTACATATTGGGAAAGAGAAACAAGCTAACTGACCATTTATAATCACAAACAAGAGAAAATCTGCAGATGCTGGAAATACACACAAAATGCTGGAGGAACTCAGCAGGCCAGGCAGCATCTATGGAAAAGAGTGAACAGTCAGTGTTTCAAAACGTCCTGATGAAGGGTTTCAGCACAAAACATTGACTGGTCCATAGATGTTGCCTAGCCTGCTGAGTTCCTCCAGCATGTTGTGACCATTTATGATGGTCATTGAGAATACCGTGAAACCTTATAACGTCCTAAACAATTCACGCAACTTCCAAGAAGTCTGTATTGTAGAAATCTGTATTGTGCATAGCCAGAGGCTTTTTCCTAGGGCTGAAATGGCTAACACGAGGGGGAAAAGCTTTAAGGTGCTTGTAAGTGGGTACAAAGGGGATATCAGAGGTGAGTTTTTCCACACAGAGCGGTGGGTGCGTGGAATGTACTACCAGCAAAGGGGGAGGAGGCAGATACAAAAGGGTCTTTTAAGAGACTCTTAGATAGATACATGGAGTTTTGAAAAACAGAGGGCTAAACAGTAGGGAATTTCTAAGCAGCTTTTAGAGAAGGTTACATGGTCAGCACAACGTTTGTGGGCCGAAGGGCCTGTAAAGTGCTGTAGATTGTCTATGTTTCTATTCTAAAACCAACACTGATTCAGCTTTCAATTTTCCAAGGTGATGACTGGTGTCTTTTAACATTATAACAGATCAGCAGGACCAATGTGCTATTCAACAGAAACAATTTCCTTACACTAAACCTATAACATAGGAACAGACCATTCCTCCCAACTAGTCAGAGTTGCAATTTATACCGCACAGAAGTCATGGGAAAAGTTCTTCAGAAAGTCCCTCAGCTTCAAGGATAAATTAATTCCACTGCAGCTTTATGGGCTCTGAGTTGGCAAATAGGGACCGCATGGGAACTGAAAACTCTTCTGCAGACGGTCAGGAAGATTCCAAAGGTGTGGACAGGTGGATAGATCGTGAGGTATCATGCTGTTCATTCACGTGCCCAAGAGGTCCTCAGTAATTATCTCAAATACTCCTGTCTAAGCAGTTACGGGCTAGAAACAGGAGAATTGATTAATTTCTTCAAGGAGGCTTTGAGTATCTCCTTGAATATTTTCCTCTGCCCACTTAGTAATACCCTCCTGGAATAGAGTTTCTCAGGAACGTGGTGTTGAGCAGGCGAATCGATGGCCTGCCAATCACATCTAACTGAGTGAAACCAGGGCCTCAGTACTGGAATATTGATTTTGGAGAAGCCACTGACACTAGTTCACTCACCCGTCTAGTGAATCAGGATGATTTTTCAGAGACAGTACTGAGGGCATCATTTCATTGCCATGAGGTGCCTGCAGCGGCTATTCCTGCTCTAATGAACAATGTAGGGGAGAGTTAAGACCTCTGCTGCCTGGTAAACCATAAACTGTGTGTCAGACCTGAGCCCCTAATCTTCAACTACCTGTTTCCTCAATCGACCAAAGGCTATGCTGATACATTGAATTTGTTATTGATATCTGCTTTTCCAAGAAACATGTGAATTGCTCTCATCATAACACTGAATTCACAAAAGACAGCTTAGAGTATAAGGGGCCTCACCTCTGGCATTTCTATGCTTGGATGAATAACTATGAAAGATATATCCTCAGTCACTCAATTCAGTGAGTAAAAAATCTACTAAAACTCATAACTGCAAATTAAATATTAAACGTTCAAAGTAAATTTATTGTCAAAGTACCTATATGTCACCATATACAACCCTGAGGTTCATGTTTTTGTGGGCATACTCCATAAATCCAATAACCATAATAGAATCATGACCGGATCAACAGGACGGACAACCAGCGTGCAAAAGAAAACTGTGCAAATACATAAAAAAGAGGTAATAATAAATAAGCAATAAGTACCAAGAATACGAGATGAAGAGCTCTTGAAAGTGAGTCCATAGGTTGTGGGAACAGTTCAGTGATGAGGTAAGTGAAGTTATCACCTCTGGTTCAAGAGTCTGATGGCTGAGGGGGTAACAACTGTTCCTGCACCTGAGGTAGCAGTGGGAAGAGAGCATCACCAGGGTGGTAGGGATCCCTGAAGGTGGATGCCACTTTCCTGCGACAACACTCTGACTAGATGTACTCAATGGTGGGGAGACATGTTATAGACTGGGTCATATCCAGTACTTTTTGCAGAATTTTCCATTCAAGGGCATTGGCGTTTCAAACAGCACAGCCAAGATGGCAACAGTGAACCACGGCAACGCTCTGCGGGCTACGTACAATACTTGTAAATATTCAGATCCTGTGAGTGCCTGACACAAACACTTTGTGAAGATCATTAAGTTATATTTAAATAAAGCAGTGAGTCTGGTGTTAAAACATCGACAGGTGTCAACCATCAAGATTCATCAGTTTGTTGTCTGATGAAAACAAAAAAAAAATTTGAAATTTCCTCTCCTCGTCTGAAGCCGAGATGGTTCATTGCAAGAGAAAAAGACATGGAATACTGGAATTTGGGGTGGAAAGGGCTCAGGTTCGTGCTTGAACGTGAATGGAAGAGTTTGCAAAGTAATCGTCCATCTTCCCCTGCACAGAAAAGACGGTGGCTATCGGTGACCTTCAGAATCCTCAAAGTGAAGGGGGTGAGTAAGGAACACACCTAACAGTGGCATTAAGTTGTAATCATTTAGAAACGTACCGCAGGTCTGTTGAAAGTGGAGGCCAGTGGATGAGAGATGAGGAAAAAAAAGATGCACATGCTTAGTTTGAATAGGAGGAAACGCATTTGAGATCTCTGTCAACTGTAACAAAGGGGAAATCATGGAGGGATTATGGCAGGTTGCATTGTCACAACAGGTGCAACGGAGACAGAAGAATAGAATGGAAGAAATAGGGTGAGAAAATGCAGAGTACAGTATCTGTGGGAGACGGTGAGATGGTAATGCAAGCTGGTCAATCCTCCACACCCCGCCCCAGAGAGGGAACCCACATCATGTATGTGCACTGTGATTCCCATGTAGCAGTGTTTCAATATTTTCTTGGAGTTTAAAATGAAAGAAAAAGAAAGGTTTATGATATTTCTAATTTATTAAACAGCAGTCATGAATGTGTGTGAGCTTTAGAGTTTGTTTAGCATTCAATATACAATTATGGTAGCTTGGGTTATGGAAATTCACATTGACAGAACTAACAAATCACTACCAAAAATTTGAGACACAGTTAACATTATGAAATTCGTGTAAGGGAAAAGAAATAACCAAATAAGTACAAAATGTGAAGAAATGATAAACTGGCACTTTTTTCTCAAGGGGTTGGTTGTACTGTGGAAAATCATATCTTTTGTTTTTCTAGAAATGCTACACCTCCCTAATGCAGGGGTGTTATTATTTAACATGTTTATTAATGTGTGAGCACCTGTAAAAATTACAAAACATCAGGGGCCAGAAGCTGGTGCACTCTGATTTCCTGCTTTTGGAATGTCCTTTGGGTTGTCAATTGTGGGCATCTTGTAAATTATGTAGAACTTTCTAATAATTGATAATATTCTTTGTAAGTAATTGGACCTCCATGCAGTAGATCTGAGTGGTGAGTAAATCAGTGACAGAAACAGACAACCTGTGACCAAACTATTCATGATGTATTGATAAAATCATTACACTGCCTGTTTTTCAAAAATCTCTGTGTCTGGTTTTGATAGTGAAATGACAACACTGAATTAAGAATTAACTGTTGCTTCTTTGGTTGTTTTTCGTTCAAATACTGTGGATGTCGGAGATTTGAATTAAAAGCAAAAGATACTAGAAATGTTCAGCAGGTCAGGCAGAATCTGCCAACGATCTCTCATCAGAATTATGAAAAGTTAGAAATGACACTTGTTCAAGTTGCAGAGAAAGAGGGGAGGGGAGGGGTGGAGGGAACAAAAGGCAAGGTGTGTGATAGGCTGGAATGAAATAAAAGATGGTGAAATTGGCAGAAACAGCTTAATGAGATGGCAAAGCCTGCTTGTTTCATCGTTACTGTAGCAAAATTTGCACCATCATTTAAATTGTTCCTCTGATGAAAAGTTAAAGAAAAAATGGATATGAATTCATAAATTAAGGTGGTGTAGAAATTAAGGATAATAAAAACAACTAGAAATAACAGGTGCTTCAATCAAATAAGCCAATGGAACAACCAAATTATCTGAAAATGCTTATGTAGAAAATAAATTACTTAAATATTTGTGTTTGATTCAAAATTTTAATTTGATCAATGAAACAATTAGTGGTAACGCAGCAGTCACACCAACAACCCCCTCCATTCACCCACCTAACCCAACCAACACCATCGACTTCCCCATGGGGCAATTCTTAGGGAGATTTTCACGGTTAGTCTTACATTAACCACACAGAATGATATCTGCCACGAAAAGACCCACTTCCATCAGCATCCAGTACAAGCCCTCTTGTCATCACTACCTTCAGGGAGGTGGTACAGGAGCTCGAGGACACAATGTTTTAGGAACAGCTTCTTTGCCTCCACCAACAGATTTCTGAACAGTCCATTAACACTAACCAACTATTATGCTCTCTTTACGGGTTGTTTATTTTTATATACTTTATTATAATTTGCATTAATTTTATGCACTGCAGCCACAAAACAACAAACGTCACGATATATGTCAGTGATAATAATAAATCCGATTCTGATGAGTTCCTAAATTTATCTGTCCACGGTCACTTTACTTCAAAGTTCCAAACTTTCAAAGCTCAAGTGTCATTCACCATACACGTCTACAGCTGAACAAAACAGTATTCCTCCAGGGCCAGGTTGCAAAGCACATCACTAACAGTCACACACAGTACATATAGTCACGATTTAGTTCTGGTCAAGATGGCGCCAGTCAACAATGATTCCTCAGGCGACATCTTCCAGATGGTCAATCATTTCAGTTTTTCTATGTCTTCTACTTATGTTTAATTTTGTTTTTGAAACTGTTGGAGCCTAGGACTCTCAGTCTGCAGTCTGATGAAGTGAGTTTGTGCTCTAGTATCCCCGAGAAAACTCCAGATGAGAAATGTGAGCACGAGCTGCGACAAGGAGAAGCTCAGAGACAAGACAAAGGACCATGATTGACTTCATTTTTGGCCAATTAAATTGTCAAGGAAGATTGAAACGTTGAGGTAAATGCAGAGGGGTTGCTAGTTTGCGGCGCTCGGCGAGGGGCCGCTGGGACCCAGCGCTCTCCGAGTTTTTAATTGAAATTCTGAGAATCGTTGCTTGGACTGAAGTTCATATTAGTCTCTTCCAGTTCTATGTGCTTTCATGTTCTCGCCCATTCTTTCTTGTTGCCGGTTGGCATTCTGGACGGTTTGGGTGATCTGTTAGTCTTTGTGCAAGGGAGGAGTTGCTAGTTTTTGTTCCTTTTTCCTATCATGTGGGGGGGGGGGGATTAATGTCCCTCTTTCACCTACTTCTACGGTTTTCTACATTTTATGATAATCTGGAGAAGACGAATCTCAGAGTTGTATTCTGCATACATACTCTGATAACAAAATGAACCTTTGAACCTTTCGATTACTCATACAGTCACCAATGTTAGCACAAGTCCCTCAGTGGCATGTCCTGAAGATTGATAGTGCATGGGATGGTGTCCTGGAGTCATGTTTCTGCAGTTCCTCATCTCATGTCGGGTGAGCAACAAATGAAGACAATCCAGATCGTCTTCCAGGGAGCAAATACTGGAGAGCAGCACCAATGGGAGAGGCGGCTTTCAGGGGCTAGTGCCCAACCCAGCACCTGCCGTACCTCTCTCCTCTCCAACGCTGCCCAGAGTACCTCCCCTCCAGGGTGGCTGTAACTGGTGCCACGACAAAAGGGCCCAGTCCACACAACAACTGAGACCACGCAGATCCCTCGCCATCAGTCTCATCAAAGTTCAAAGTAAACCAGTGAAATGGATTTGCAGTATTTTGTATTACAGATGTCCAAGAAACTTGTCTACGGCACACTCTACATGCTGGATGCTGCGCCCCAGCACGCTGAAGAGGCCAGTAAGTATATTTTTGTGTGTTCGTGGTCTTCTGCTGCTGTAGCCCACCCACTTAAAGATTCGACATGTTGAGTGTTCAGAGATGCTCTTCTGCACAACACTGTTGTAACATGTGGTTATTTGAATTAGTGCCACCTTCCTGTGACCATTCTCCTCTGACCTCTGTCACTAACAGGGCATTTTCACCCACAGAACTGACACTCATTGGATGTTTTTTTTAATATTTTTGCACCATTCTCTGTAAACGCTAGAAACAGTTGTGTGTGAAAATCCCAGGAGATCAGCAGTTTCTGAGATATTCAAACCACACCCCACCCCACCTGGCATCAACAATGATTCCACGGTCAAAATCACTTAGATCACGTTTCTTCCCCATTCTGATGTTTGGTCTGAACAACAACTGAATCTCTTGACCATGTCTGCATGCTTTTATGCATTGAGTTGCTGCCACCTGATTGACTGATTGGCAGCTGCACAGATGTATTTAATAAAGTGGCCAATGAGTGTATATTCATGTCAGCTGGATATTGAACAGTTCCCTTGTTCTTTTCATGCTGCTCCATGGTGTCACCATCTATAAGAACACATTGCTACATCATTCCAACAGTGGCCATCCTCATCATACTCTAACCATGCTGAATTTAGCATTCAACATAACAAATCACCAAAGTCAATGTCCAACTAACGGTATTTTTCTTCATATTTATCAAAAGCTATTTTAAAATGAATGCACTGATGATCTGCAGGAGTTCCATCATCTACAAACATTGCAAATCCTTCAAAATAGTTCAAATCAACTTCTGACTAGAGCTTCCGCTCCCAAGCATCCAGCCAGTATTAACCACCCTCCTGTTTCCATTACACGGATTTAATTAGCAACTTTCAACTGGGTATCCACAGATACTGAAAACGTTTCCACTGAAGAGCAGCTATTCTGATTTTAAAAATATTATAATAAGCACTTTTAGAAAAAATGTGACTTTCTCACTAACTGAATCAAATTGTATTTAAAGGAAATTAAAATGATCTTTCTTCGAGACCAACTATTATTTGAAGAACAAATACCAGGATATTGTAATAAAACAATTTCCAAAGAAAAGTTAACAGCTTGCTGCAACTTGCTGCATTCTTCTAGTCTAGTTTAATAAAGTTTCACAAATTTCACTGACCATGGTAGTAATTTGCAAATATTAAATTCCTGTTTTTCTGTAATGTCAACTTCTCAGAAGTATTGCTTTTATACATGAATTATAGTTTTTTATAATATTATATATCTATAATTATCATAATATAATTTTGAAATACTATTACGAGTAATGGCTTTTAAACTTCTTATATCATAAGAACTGTCTGCTCTGGATCTTTTCATCTCAAATTGCCGACAAGACATCAATCACCTCGACTTCAACACTCCTCTCCCCTCCTCCAACCTGACCCCTTCCAAACGCACTGCCCTCCACTCTCTCTGCACTAATCCCAACCTCACCACCAAACCCGCAGACAAAGGGGGCGTTGTTGGAATGTGATGCACTGACCTCTACCTTGCCTGACGCCAGGCAACAACTCCTAGACACCTCCTCATATCTACCCCTCAAAGAGGTCCCCACTCCAGACCATCAGAAAACTGTTTCCGACACCATCACTGACCTTACCCACTCAGAGAACTCCCATCCACTGCCACCCAACTCATAGTTCCCTTACCGCCCACTTCTACCTCCTACCCAGGACCTACAAACCGGACTGTCCAGGTAGGCCTATTGCCTCTGCCAGCTCCTGCCCCATTGAACTCATATCTCAATATATTGATTCTATTCTATCTCTCTTGGTTCAGTCCTTTTCCACCTACATCTGTGACATTTTGTGCACTTTCAATGTCCTCAGTAACTTTCAGTTTCCTTACCCTGACCGCCTCATCTTTAATAGGTTCAATTGGTACATTTAATACCATGGAAATGTATACAATATACGTCCCGAAATTCACCATAGACGGTCTGTCCCTATACACTTCTATCCCCAATCAGGAAGGCTTTAAAGCTCTCTGCTTCTTTCTTGACAGAAGAACCAACCAATCCTCCTCCTCCTCCACCACCACCCTCCGCACGGCAGAATTGATCCTCACCCTGAACAATTTTTCCTTTGGCTCCTCCTACTTTCTTCAAACTCAAGGGGTAGCCATGGGCACTCCCAGCTATGCCTGCCTCTTCACTGGCTACGTACAGCAGTCTATATTCAAAGCCGTCCCTGATTATACTCTTCAGCTCTAACTCTGCTACACTGACGACTACATTGGCACTACTTCATGCACCCATGCTGAGCTATCAACTTTGCCTCTAACTTCCACCCAGCCCTTAAGTTCATTGGTCCATCTCTAACACCTCCCTCCCCTTTCTCAGTCCATTGGTCTCCACCTCTGGAGACGAACTGTCAACCGAGATCTTTCATAAACCTACTGATTCCTGTGGTCATCTTAACTATACTTCTTCCCACCCTACACCTGTAAAAAATGCTATTCTCTTTTCTCGATTTCTCTGCCACCACTGCATCTATTCCAGACTCGGCTTTCAGAGATGTCCTCCTTCTTCAAAGAACAGGGCACCTTCCTTCTACTACTGACGTTGCTCTCAAATGCATCTCCTCCATTTCCCATACATCCACACTCACCCCATCTTCCTGCTGCCTTAGCAATGATGGGATTCCTCTTGTCCTCACCTACTACGCCATCAGCCTCCACATCAAACACATTAACATCCACGACTTCCACCATCTCCAAAGAGATCCGACCACTAAACATATCTTTACTCCCCCCTTCCATTTTCTGCAGGGATCGCTCCCTCTGCGATTTCCTTGTCCATTTGTCCCTCCCAGCACTTAACCCTGCAGTGGCCTAAGTGCTACACTTGCCTATGCCTCCACCCTCACCTCTATTCAGCCCTCCATGGTGAGGTAACACTTCACCTGCAAATCTGCTTGGGTCATCTATTGGGTCTGCTGCTCCCAAAGCGGCCTCCTCTACATTGGTGAGACCAATCAGAAACCGGGGTTCTGCTTCATCGAGCACTCCACAGCATCCGCTACAAGCGGGACTTCCTGCTAGCCAAATATTTTAATTCTCATTCACATACTGACATGTTGGTCCATAGCCTCTTCTTGTCCCCAGATGAAGCCACCCTCGTGGTACAGGAACATCATCTCATTCTGTCTGAGTAACCTCCAACCTGATAGCACGAATATCGATTTCTCCTTCACCCCCCTCTATTCTTCACTCTGACCTTTTACTGCTTCTCACCTCCCTATTACTTCCCCCGGGTCCCCTCCTCCTTCCCGTTCTCCTATGGCTCACTCCCATCAGTTTCCTTCTTCTCTAGCCCTTGACTTTTCCTACCCACCTGGTTTCACCTATCAACGTCCAGCTAGTCTCTTTCCCCCACCTTTTTACTTTGGCATCTTTCCCTTTCCTTCACAGTCCTGAAGTAAGGTTGCAGCCCAAAACATCGATCATCTATTCATTTCCATAGATGCTGCCTAACCTGCTGAGTCCCTCCAGCATCTTGTGTGTGTTGCTTCTTACATCATTACTGGTACCATTCTTACCTCTTTTATGGTTCTCTTTAAATGCATGTAGACACATTGTCCTGTTTTGCGATAATGCCTTTCCACGTGTTCCCTTCCAAACCCAAGGAAAGTACTCATGCACACATAAAGGCCACCTTCAGATTCCTGTAATTTAAACAGAATAGAAACTTGGGGAAATACAGGAGACAGTTTATATTTGAAAAACAATTTCATATAATTGCAATATCGCATACAGTTTCTAACCTCAAATTGTAATTCAACCGTAAGTTAACATAATCATAAAAGACACAATAAATAGGTTTCCTCCTCTGATTAAAATCATATCATGAATCAAAATGCTGTAGATACTTGGAATCTGAAATAAAACTCAGACAAGTCAGGCGCAAGATTTGGAAGTAAGCTTCTACAGGTTGGTATGGCATGCCATTAAGAAAATGACAAATATTTCATACTATTTATAAAACAGTCAGTACAATTCAATATTAACAGAACTGAGATGTTATATCTTTGAGTTTTAACATTTTTTCTTTTCATCTCCTCTGCTTTCAATCACCGCTTTATTTAAATCTCTTCCAGACAAAAATGTCTGCATTAACAAGCCGCCTTCAACTTTTCTCAGCCAGCATCATAACAGATTCATAACATTATACAGCTTAGGAACAGGCCCTTCAACCAATTTGTCCATGCTAATCAAGATTCCTATCTAAGCTTAGCCAAATGCTTCCTATCAAAGTATGTGTCTGAATGTTTATTTAAAACCTTACATTTATACCCACCTCTATCATCTCCTCCAGCAGCTTGCTCCAATCACATTGTGGAAAATTATAATTTATAATAAATGAGGCAATATATCTGTAGACATTTAATTACCCTTCAGTCAAACATAAACCAATGCCTAACTTACAAATCCACCACAGACAAGTACATACCCTGGGATAGATAGATAGATATATATATACACACACACACATATACACACACACACCATTTAACATCAATTGCTTATTTTGGTTTGAATATGAAAGCTATTTTTCTTTTAAAAATCTATTCAGTGTGTTCTTTTTACACAGAGTTCACCTCAAACTCATTGTTACTAAAATAGTTTATTAACTATACTTAGTTGACTCCTGTGTTATATCTTACACAACAATATAATTAACTTTTCTAATTGTAAGTTACCATGTGCACTTTGACAAAATAGCGCGTTTACACAGCTTGCCGTAGAGGCTCCTTCTCGCCAATGATGGTACTGTGAAGCCATAGTTTATCTATTTCCAGGACCCCACTGTATACAGCAGGTTTATATCTTGCTTCTAACTTGCTCCATATCAGGTATTGCCTTAAGTTTTCCTATAGGCAGAGTATTAGATTACAAAGACAGAATGCAGAGTTTTAAAATAGAACCGAGCCAGACCTGTATGACTCAGTCAAAATAGCTCTTTTTCTCTAACCTGCAGAATGCAGTGTTTTTATCTCCCATGTTCAATGGAATGGTGGGTCAATTAACAGAAAGTAAAACCACAAAACAATTATAACAAATATGAAAATGTAAAATATTATGTTAGAAATTATCGAATCTGTACAAAGACATGATTTATATAAACTCAAGTAGCAATATAAAAATGCACAAAAGAGAAAAGAGTATACACACCCAACCACTAATCATCAGTTTTAAAACACAATTTCCATCACATTTGACATCTGAAAGGCAGCAATCCACTCAAGCATTACAAGATCATCTGACATATTACCTTGAGAAATATAAAATAAATTATAATACTTAGAAACTGAAAATTAATACACTATCCTTTTCAGCCAAATATGTTGATCAAAGATAGAAGAAGGAATCAGATTTGAGCCTGAATTTTTGTTTTACTAAATTTCTACTGGAATTTTGACCCAATATGCCAGTAATCTAAAAAAAACACAAAAGTCTGGAAATCTGAAATTTAAAAAGTGATATTAAAAGTATTTGGAAATATTGCTTAGCATGTTTAGAGTGCTTCACCATCAAGAGTACCTGTGAATGTCACTGGATATTACACCGTACAGCTAGATCACACTTGCCCATTTCAGTTATTCCAGAAGCAGCTGAAGATGCTGGGTTTAGAACACTGCCTGGAGGAATTCCTGCAATATCATCACCACAGTGCTGAGAAGGAGTTCCAACAATCACATCCATTTTCCTTAATGCTAGATATGTTTCCTGTCAGTGGTAAACATTGCCTCTTGATTCCCATTCCAGTCAAGTAGCCCTGGCAAAACCCAACTGGAACACCAGTAGCAGTTAACTAGTAACTGCCACTCAGTGGTATTGTCAATAATAGTTTTCATCAGTTTATCATTGCAATGGTGCACAGCTCCTCTTTGATCTTGGGTTTTGGTCTGCAAGTTCTGGCTTTAACATATGTCATTTTGCCCTGATGGTACTACCGCGTAACAGAATGGAGATTGTTCTGAATGGGATGACAGGGCTTTTATCTGCACATCAGCTATCAATTCTGTTGTAGACCAATAGACTTGCTAGAAGTGATATGTTTGTGTTAGCTCTCCTGCCAGCTGCTACTGACAATGCTTGATCCAACTTGGTCAGCAATGACACTTTGAAGTAACTCTTGGTGGTAGAAGTGATGGATATTGAAGTCCTCTGCAGAGTCCAATCCATGACCTGGTTTCTCCCAGTAATTATTCCAAGCAGAATGAGAATTAGGTTTATTATCACCGACATATGTCACGAAATTTGTTGTCTTACTAGTACAGTGCAAGACATAAAATTACTATAAAAGTTATCAAAGATTAAATAGTTCAAGAAAAAAATAACAGGGTAGTGTTCATGACTGTTTCAGAAATCTGATGACAGAGGGGAAAAAGTTGTTCCTAAAACATTGAGAATGGGTCTTTAGGCCTCTGTAGCTCCTCCCTGATGATAGTAATAAGGGGCATGTTCAGGATCCTTAATGAAGAATGTTGCCATTTTAAAGACGTCCTTGATGACGGGCAGGGCTGTGTCTGTGATACAGCTGGCCTAGTCTTCAACCTTCTGCAGCCACTTACGTACAATTCTGTACATTGAAGCCTCCAAACGAAGCAGTGATACAACCAGTCGGAATGCTCCTCACCGTACATCTGCAAAAATTTGCTAGTCTTTGGTGACATATTAAACCTCCTCAAACTTCTCATGAACGATAACTGCTGACATGCCTTCTTCACAATTGCAACAATATGTTGGGGCCAGGACAGCTCTTCAGAGATGTTAACACCCAGGAACCCCTCAACAAGGACTGATGTGTGTTCTCCTGAAGGCCACAATCAGTTCCTTAGTCTTGATGACATTGAGTGAGAAGTTATTGTTGCAACACCGCTCAACCAGCTGATCTAGAATCACTCCTCCAGGCCTCCTTGTTGCCATTTGAGATTCTGCCAACAACAGTAGTGTGGCAAATTTATATACGACATTTGAGCTGTGCCGAACCACACAGTCCTGAAGGGAGAGTGAGTAGAGTAGTGGGCTAAGAACAGGTCAGTGAGGTGCAGCTGTGTAGATTGTCAGTGATGGGGAGATGTTATTACTGATCCACACTCACTGTGGTCTCTTGACAAGGACACGGGGGGAATACAAAGTCCCAAGTTTTGATGTTTGCTGACTCTTACTGAGAAGGTGATGGTATTGGACATTGAACTGTAATTGATAACAGCCTGACATATGTTTTGCTGTTGTCTAGGCACTCTAAAATCAAAGTGGAGAGCCAATGAGATTGCATCCATTGTAGAGTCACAGTAAAGAGTACAAGGAATTATCATCTGGGGGCAGGGGAGGGAAGGAAGAGATAATGGAAGGAACAGAAGGTTTATGAACCCACTTGTCTAGATGTATTTAAGATGTCAAGGACTTGGATTGCCAAGATCAATGGGTCCCAATTGTATACGGTCATGTTATCTCTAAAAGATTTCTCCTGCTAAGGGACAGAAGATATCCAGCGACTGGTACAACTCTCCCAATTTAGGTAATTCACCGGGAGAATTTAGTCACCAATTGTTCCCAGTGTTAGCTAGTTCTTTATTTCAATGTCATACTCTCCACAAACGGAAATATTGTCTTCGTGAAAGCAAATAATGAAAAAAAATTATGTCGATTGAAAAACATATTTATTTTTCCTGTTGGAAATAATGAGGAAATTATTCAGTTAGTATTACAAGTCAAACGGTTCCGGATAGGATTTTACACAGGGATGCGAACCTTTCTTATACTTAATCGCCACTTGAGGGAGCACACACGTTCCAGTTCACTGTTAATATCGTGATCACATTACACCACAAATAAAATACGAGATAACAACTAAAAATACCGCATTCAATGTTACTAACACATTGAAGCAAGCAAGTAATTGATTAAATTAATTCATTTCGATGATCGTCCTAAACTGGCTGTTATGCTCAAATCTGTCCATGGCTAACGAAAAAAACGACACCCGAGCCTTAACTATCTGGATATAAATAACCTGTCCCGGCCACTGTTGATGAACGCCAAACAGCTGAGTCACTTTTGCCACATTTTAACATTTACATCCTACAAAAATTAATTTAAAAACTGACCGTTTCCATGCCTCCCTTTTGAAATTGTACGAGTTAAAAGCTCGATGCTGTTTTCTGCTACAACTTTTTTAAAGTAATCGTTTAAAGCTTTCGTTACCATCCATTTGCTTTTCCCTCTAATTTACTCCCCTTTGCTATCCAACACCCTCCTCATTCCTGTTTAAATCCTCGCCGCCCATTCACACCAAACAAACCCAAGTCCCTATGCATCATCACTCAGTAGTTCTGTGGCCCCACTCCGTTACCCGCTGCTGGCCCCGCCGCTCACTCACTAAACATTTCTTCTTCTCCCACGGTGGATTCGCCCAAAGGTGCAACAAGTTCGCCAACCCACGAACATCAGTAGGGGCTGCAATTCACGTGTCAATAAAGAACATTTCAGTTCCTCAGTCTAGGAAGCTGCCCGCTGAAGTCGTGCGGTGCTTACTTACTGGGGAGTCAAAGGAGAAGGCGCATTCGTTCTTGTAAACCCTGTCCCCTGATCGAGGGACTCTGATAGTTGGCATGTACGGGACCAGCAGTTCTCCGATGTCTGCAGCCATGTTGACATTCCTAACCCAGAATGCTGTTCAGGGCAGACATTGATTATGAAGAGAACTGGACGAGCAGAGACAGCAGGACGATAACTATTTTTAAACCAGTACCGCCCTCCCTCCTGCCATAGGAGCTCCTGACGTTCCTGCACTCGGAGGGGGGTGGAGTTGGGGACGGGGGCTTACTTCCAGTTAATAAACTGAGAGAACTTTAACGGAGGATTCTTACGGTAACGAAGCTGAAACGCTTACTCTTTTTCCTCTTTCTACAGATGCTGCCTGACTTGCTGAGTGTTTCCAGCACTTTGGTTTATTTTTATGATTTTGTACAGTGGCTAAACAGCACAAGTCCAAGTACCAAGTCTCTGACAAACTTTATACTAGAAAAACAATCGAGCTATGTACACGTTCATTACTGAAGACGGTAAAAGAGACTTCAACCTAAAATATTTACTCCTTACACTTTCCTCAGGTGCTGAATCATCTGCAGATTATTCCCAACATTGTGATTTTATCAGAATAGAGTTATTTATTAATCACATGTACATCAAAACATAGTGAAATGCATCCCTTGCATTAACATCTAACACAATGGGAGGACGTGCTGGGGGCAGCCCGCAAGTGTCTCCACACATTCCAGCACCAGCAGAGCATGCCCACAATGTTCAGCAGAACACACAACCAGCAGCAAGAGCAAAACAAACCCACCCAACACACAAAAGGGCCTCTGATCCTAGGACAGGCTACCTTCAAGATTCTGGGCTCAAGACCATGGCCCTGCGATTACAGGCATTGGATCGTAAAACTCTGCACTTGCTGACCCAGAGGCTTTAACGTGCAGAACCACCAGCAAGCCTGGGACTTGCTGATCACGGGCCTCCAGCCTCTAGGATCACCAGCCCTCGATTTCGGGACCTGCAGATGTTGGACCTTCAACCTACATCCTCACGGTTCACTGGCCTCTGACCTTAGAGCACTCCAACCTGAAATCTGCATTTACTGCCCCTGACTCTCACTCACCTCATCCCTTTCTTTACCCCCAACCTGACAAAAATCATACAGGAGGGAAAACGTGACTTCACGCAAAAGGCAACCAGAAATACTATTAAATAATATTATTGCATAATTCACAGAAGTAGTTGCTAACTACCCTGTACATGAAAATGAATTTAATTAAAATTAATAACGATTACTAAAAAGAGAGTGATCAAGGTCCACCAGCATCTGAAAAGATAGAATACAGTATTTGTCGTATTCTGCAGAGAAACATTTGAATTGAATACAAAAGGTAAGTAAATATTATTCAACTTGAAGTGAATGGAAATGCAAGTAAACATGAAATAGGTGTCAGCTGTTGGAATGAGTTGTTCACAGACCAAATCTAAAAAATTAATGTGGATGTTGAATCAGAATGGTAGGAAATAAATTATTTTCTATTCACATTGTACTTGGATAAGTTGGAAGTGAAAATAAAGATTAAAAATATTGTCAATGAGTTACAAACAATCTAAGATAGTTGACTAGGTGTGAAGGGTCCACAATAAATTGGGATATTGCATTTCCCATCCTGCAATGCACAGCATGCAATTAAAACTGTGATACAGTTGTTAGTTAAGTTCAGATACTATTTACTGATAATTCACAGTGTTTTGCTATGGAAACATATTCCATTATGTAACAAAAAGCTGGCTAATAACATGTTTTGGACATTAGGAAGGCAGGTTAGTCATTTAGCAAGCTGATCTTATTCTCAATGTTACTATAGGTATGTTTCATCCAATAATGACTCAGTAGGTCACTCAGCTCATTAGATTCCTATGACACCTCCTAAAGGAGCAATTCCACTCCTCTCATTACCCTTCACCTTATATTCCTGTATGCCTACAAATTATTCTCCCAAACAAGTGCCCATCCACTCTGATATTGTTTGACATAGCGGAGAATAAGAACCATCATCTGTCATTTCCAACACTGAACAGTAAATCATTAGAACTGTATCAGTTACAAAATCCCAGAACAATAGATGCATAAGCAAAATTAAAGATTGCAAAGTAGCAGTTCTGTTTACTTCATCTTGAACAGTACATAGGGAAGTCATTATCAGCTGTTATTTTTGTAAATCACTTGCTCTGAAAGGATTATTCTGCCTTGCAGCCTGGTCTGGTGTGACTCAACAGGCTCCAACACTGAGCAATCTGATATCAAGTTTTGCTAAAGAAAAATGATTTCATTATTGCTTCAGTCTAAGGTAAGGAGACCAAAATGGGGAATAAAAATGGTAACCCGATGACAATTGAATATTTTCTACAAAAAGAGTACACATTTTGAATAAATAAAACTGGCAAATTCTATTGGTGAGTTTGCAAACATATGAAGTCATATAATAGCTATAAAGAGTTTCCTCTTTAAATATCTGCAAATTAAGAATATTTAGATGAACAAAATTACCTCCAAGAACATATAATATTAAGTATCGACACTTTGACAATATTGTTCATCTGTACATAAATGCATTAACAGAATAATCCTAAAAACATCCTTACTTCTTGCAAACTAAAATGCAGAAAAAGATCTTCAAGACTAAGCATGAAATGGATAAGATCATTCCACTTTTAGGACAATCTAGAAGCATGGCTTGTTGGTTTGTGAATACATTTTTCATGGCTCAGTATTTAATGTCACAAGACATACTGAACAAACGCTGCATTTCCCTGCATAGAGGGAGGAATATCTAGACAGCATTAACTGGTGCAGTCCTTAGATGCTGGTTATTAAATTACACTGGCAATGTACAGGTCGCCAATGTACATTCACTTTTAAATGGCCAGGCAGCATCTGTGAAAAAGGAAATAGAGGTAGTATTCTGGGTAATGATTGCTCGCTTCATTAGGATCACCTTCAAACAATGTATTGGAATTCCCTGGCAGTGGGTATCTACTTGCCGACGTAACCCTTTTTCAAAGAAACCCTCCCGTTGATTTGTCGCAGCTCAACTTTGAGAAACTGCTGTGAAGCTCTCCATTTTAGATCTTGATTGCAGACCTGATTGGAAAGGTAGCTCAATTTACACACCAAATGCTGGAGGTTATGCTAAAGGGTCTCAGCCTGAAACGTCAACTGTACTCTTGTCCACAGATGCTGCCTAGCCTGCTGAGTTCCTCCAGCATTTTGTGGGCGTTGCTTGGATTTCCAGCATCTACAGATTTTCTCTCATTTGTGGTCCATTTACACATTCGCTCTTGTTGATTTGTCACAGCTCAACTCATTATCACAGACAAATATCATGAATTGTTTTCTTTTGCAGCAGCAGTACACACAGCCAGTATGTACAGATCACGTGAGATCCTCGGTGATGTGTATGCTGAGGAACTTAAAGCCGTTCACCCTCTTAACCCCAGATCCATTGATGTCAATAATGATTACCCTGTCTCCATTCCTCCTGTAGTCCACAATCAGCTCCTTTGTTTTTGGGATGTCTGCTTAATTGGACCAAAATTTATTAATCCCAATGTGTCCCAGTTAACCAGAATGTACTGTATTTTGTTTCTATTTCAGACTCCATATATTGGAGTATAAAAGTTGCATTGTTTGCTGTGTAACCAAAACTATTAGTCAGCTTTGAACTTACTATTTACTATGCATATATCCAATTGAATGCAGAAGACAATGGTGTGTTAATGAGAGGTGTCTGAGTTTGCTATTTGCTATGCATGTATCCAATTGAATGTACAAGACAATGGTGTGTTAATGAGGTAGCTATAGATTAGAACATGATTAAGTTAATGGGTAGAAACAATAGTGGCGGATGTACTTGTGATACGCAACTGTAGACCGATTGGATATGCTAATGCAACTAAACCAGGAGATTGCTATAAAAAATGCTATGTACAAGGATCGGTGGGCAATCAGCGACTAGCTCAATGACTCTCTCAGCTTTGATTTGCAAATTAAAGTTTAATACTTGAAGAATCTTCTGCGTCTCCTGGTCGTTTGTGGGGCACGAGAAACCAGGACACCTACACCTGCACTACTTAGTACCTGCAGACCTAGAGCAAATAGATCAGCTTTTAAAATAATAAAGATGTGAACTATTTCAGATCATTCCCTTGAAGATGGTTCCATGTTGATTTTTTTCTAATAGTATTCTATCCCTTTGACAAAGGCATCTGCTTATTAAAGTAACGGAGATTATTTAAACATAAAATTTGTTATTGTGTTTAAAAAATATTTTCCAATTCCAAGAATATTCAGATAATGATTAGTACGATCTGGGGCTCCATTATGACTTTTTAAATAACTGAGATGATTTAAACTTTATCTAGGTGTCAATCATGTCAAATCAAATGAAAAAATTCAGAATCCATCAACAATTTACTAAAAATTAAAAATCAAAACTGTGAGGCTGAAGAAGTATTCACCTTCTTTGTAATTAACTTTCCTCAGGTGCAATATTGCATATTACCTTACCAACTCACCCAATTTGTTGATGTAGATAACTAGAGGATACCTGAATAAACATCCCATCTCTCTGTAAGGTCCAACAGTATGATAGATTTTCAACAATCCAAACCAAAATGAAGACAAAAAAGCATTCAAAGCAAGTCATAAAAATGATAGAGAAGCGCAAATCTGGGGAAGGAGATATGACCCTCTCAAAGGTGCTGAGCATAACTCAGAGCTCATTATAAAAAAGTGGAAAAAATATGGATCCACAGCCAAGGTCAGGCCACTCCTCTAAACTTAGTTGCCAGAGAATGGCACCTGTAAGAGAGGCTAATATGATGCCAACTGTCACTCTGACTGAGCTGCTAAGCCCTTGCAAACAAAAAAGAACATTTATGGAAAAGTAGCAAGGAAGAAGCCCTGGCTGAAGAAAACATACCCTTGTCCGTATAAACATTGCAAAGTATCACTTAGAAGATGAAGACTTGGAAGAAGATCTTGTGGTCAGATGAGACTGCAGTGGAACATTTTGGCCTCAACACTAAGTGATACATGAGGTGTAAATCTGATACTGCATATAGCCAGGTAACACCATCGCTACTGTGAAGTATAGTGAAGGTAGCATCATGCTGTGGGGATACTTTTCAACAGCAGGGACAGGAAGTCTGGTCGGGATTAATAGGAAGATGAATACAGCAAAATACAGAGGGATCCTGGCTAAAACCTTGCAAGCCTCTGCCAGAAAGCTTAAATTGGGAAAGAAATCCATTTTTCAGCAGGACAATGACCCAAAGCACACTGCTAGAGCAACTATGGAGTGGCTACCAATGATGAAAATTGATGTCCTTGAGTGTTCCGGCCAAGAGTTCTGACCTTAGCCAGGCAAGACCTCAAGATTGCTGTTCACCCCCCTCAAATTTGTGCAGCTTCGGAGGTATGTGTCAGACATGGCTATAAGCAGCACTGGGAACTGTATTGGCTCCCTTCCTGTTTATCCTGTATACCTTGGACTTTAGATACAACACTGAGCCATGTCATCTGCAGAAATTCTCTGATGACTCAGCAATAGTTGGGTGTATAAAGGGAGAATGGGAGTATGAATACAGGGCCTTGGTGGAGGACTTTGTCAAATGGTGAAAGATGAATGATCTGCAACTCAACATCAGTAAGATAAAGGAGATGGTGATGGTCTTTAGGAAGACTAACCCTGCACTACTCCATGTTACTATTGATGGTGAGGATGTGGTGAGGACCTACAAGTTCTTGGGGGTGCACCTGGATGACAGACTTGAGTGGAGAATGGCCAGAGTTGCCTCTACTTCCTGACGAGACCGAGGTCCTTTGGAGTACGCAGGCCTCTCCTTCGCATGTTCTACCAGTCTGTTGTTGCCAGTACAATTTCTATGCGGTGTGCTGGGGCAAAAGCATCAACACGGCTCAATAACTGATCAGAAAGGCTGCTCTGTTATTGAAGTCAAACTGGAGGCTGTGGTAGAATAAATGACCCTACAGAAAATCCTGGCAATTCTGGACAATGTTTCCCACCCTCTGCACGTCACCTTAGCTGAACAGAGGAGCACTTTTAGTAATAAAACTAAGACAACTGTGCTGCTCCAAGAGCGTTCTATTAAGTCCTTCTTACCTCGGCCATTAGGCTCTATAATGAGTCAATCTATACCCGGGGAAGTGATGAGTCCCCTCCTGTTAAGACTGTTTGAGTGATGCACCATCAATAACTCTCGGAGACGGGAGGCGAATGATAGGCTTTTATTAGCAGCAAAACGGAGCACAGCATCTTGGAGACTCAGGGAGGAGCAGTGCCTCCAATCGCCTTTATACCGGGGTCTGTGGGAGGAGCCACAGGAGCAGTCAGCAGAGGGGCGTGTCCAGACAGGTATACATAGTTTACCACATTGAGGCAACTTATTTTTTATTCTTTCTTAACTTCTCTTCTAATATTTGTATATCTGTGCACTTGTAATGCTACTGTGACACTAATTTCCTTCGGGATCAATAAAGTATCTATCTCCCCAACTAACCTGGCACAGCTTGAGCAATTTTGCGAGGAGGAATGAACAATGCTTGCTGCATCACAATGTGTAAAGCTAATAGAGACTTACCCAAAAAGCCTACTGGCTCTGATAGCTGAGTATTGAGCAAAGGGGGATGAATACCACTGAACCGCTAATATTCCAGTTTTTAAATTTTTAGTTTTTCCATGCTTTACGATTTTCCCTGTTTTATAGCCTCTCCTGTGAAAAAAAAAGGAGCCTGTGATTCACAAATTTTAAAAATATCTTAGTTAAATTGATGAAAATCCCAGGTTGTAATACACATTTATGCGAACAAAGGGTTGGGGGCTGTTAGTTCTTTTATTCTACAAACGTTTGTAGAACGAATTACATGCTTGCATTCTGAAGTGAAACTTCTATTTTTTTCCCCAAAATAATACTGCTGTCATTAATCCATGACTTGAAATGGTGAAAGTGGGCACAAATGTTCTCATGGGTGGTGAATCAAAATTATTCTTGTTTGTATAGCCTTATGAAGTTGAACCAAACTAACAGAATAATTGAAGCTGAATCTCAAAAAATATACAAAAACAATAAACTTGTAGAACAGAAAACTGTATTTACATTACTTTTATTAATAGATAAAATTCCATCAGACCGACATTTATAAAGATTTTCAGATATTAGAAATATCATATTCTTTGACTGAGATTTTAGAAATTACCTACCATAAGATTGTTAAATAAAAGGGATTTTTTAATCATATATACCCAGAATTTTATATGATGCAGAGTTGAATGTAATGTACAATAACAAATACAAACTGTGTTCCAAACTGAGTTTAGAGAAATTAAGGGTGATCTTATTGAAATATACAAGATCCTAATGGGTCATGACAGGGTAGAGGTCAGGAGGTTTTCATCAGTGGGAGAGGCTCAAATGAGGGGATGTAATTTCAAGGTAAGGGCTAGTTATTTAAAACTAGGATACATTATTGTTATTTTAGACACAGCACAGAGCAGGTCTTTTTGCTCAACGAGCCACACTGCCTAGCAACTCATCTATTTTAACCCTAATCTAATCACAGGACAATTTACAATGATCTATTAATCAACTAACCAATACATCTTTGGAACATGGGAGGAAACAGAGCACCTAGAGGAAACCTACGTGTTTGCAGGGACAAATGGACCAACTCCTAAGAGACAAGATTGGAATTGAACTTTAACTTTGAATTTTAACGCCCCGAGATTTAATACTGTCTCACTAACCTCTACTTACTCTGGTGCCCATTCGTCTCATGAGGTAGTGCATCTCTGCAGTTCTTTCCCAAGGTGTTGCAGAGGATAACACATTAAAATCTAATTCTGAAAAATAGTCAAGTTAAATTCAAGTGTTGATCATTGTGATAATGAATGGAACATAATCCTCAAAATGGACTCAAAAACAATTATGTTCCAATTTCTGATACAAACTATTATGCTAAGTTCAGAAATGTAAAGTGAAGACACATGAACAGAACTGCAGTAAAATTTTGCACTTTCAAAACCCTCAGCATTAATGATCTGAAATTCAATTACAATACACTTGTGGTGTTTGAACTGTCAACATTAACTGTAAATGCATTTCAACCAAATTGACACAAAACTGGATCAGAAAATTGTATTCACATCAATGTTATTTATAGGTACAATCCAATTATATCTTTAACTCAATAACCTATAGATACATTGTTTTCACGTAAAAATAAAATTCTGTACTGTATATGTAATTGCAATGCAGTGCAAAGAATATTCCAGTAGAGGGCAGTAAAGTGCTAAAATTGTTTCAGTAGCAAATATTGTCATTTTTAATGCTTTGAAGTGAATATTAAACACAAACAAAATTAACTTTAATTTATTAGAAATCATTTTTCAGGTTTGCAATGAACTGACCAGTAATAAGTCATCGGCTGGTTGTATCCCCACCCATCATGTTCCTCATTTAATGACTATTTGATACAACTGAATGGCTTGCCGGATGCCAGTGAAGCACCATTCCCACATAGATGACAGGCATGTTTTCTTTCTTAATTGAAATATTGTTCTACTAATAATTTATTTCATTTTACATGCTTTACATTTCAGATACTTACATAAACCCACAGCCATTCATCATTGAAGCTCCACATCAGCACTTAGTCCAAAGAAAATTTTGCTTATCTAGCATTGAACTCATTCAATGCATTCTTCTCTGATTTTAATTCTTGCAGTTAAAAAGAATCAGGAGAATAGGTGTAGGCCTATTTAACTCGTAAAGCCCCTTGCTTTTCATTGTTATGTGACCCAACTTTTTATACCCATTTTTCACTCTGTCCTATCATCCCTTTGATTATACAGACATACTTTATTGATCCCGAGGGAAACTGGGTTTTGTTACAGCCGTGCCAACCAAGAATAGTGCAGAAATATAGCAATATAAACCATAAATAATTAAATAATAACAAGTTAATCGTTCCAAGTGGAAATAAGTCCAGGACCAGCCTGTTGGCTCAGGGTATCTGACACTCCGAGGGAGGAGTTGTAAAGTTTGATGGCCACGGGTAGGAATGACTTCCTATGATGCTCAGTGTTACATCTCGGTAGAATGAGTCTCTGGCTGAATGTACTCCTGTGCCTAACCAGTACATTATGGAGTGGATGGGAGTAATTGTCCAAGATGGCATGCAACTTGGACAGCATCCTCTTCTCAGACACCTCCAACAATCAATCCAAGATTTAAAATTAAAATGTCCTGACGAAGGATCTCGGCCCGAAACGTCAACAGTGCTTCTTCTTATAGATGCTGCCTGGCCTGCTGTGTTCCACCAGCATTTTGTGTGTGTTGTTTAAAATTAACCATTGGTACAGTATTAATTTTTATTTTTTGGAAGTGTCAAACTTTTACATTTTAATGCTTACGACTTTTACCCTCGGAAAAGCTGCCTATAGTTTTTGACTATACCTCTGGTCCCAAAGAAACCAAACAGCAAAAATAGCTTCTCTCCAGATTTTGCCCTCAAATAATTTTTTTTAATTAATCACCCTTTAAATCTTCCAAATTCACAGTAGTACACTGTGTTTAATCTCCTCCTTCATTTGAATCCTTGATATCTAGGTATCATTTGTCACAACCAGAGTTGTTTACAATGCTCCAAATGTAGTCCACCTGGGGGTTTGTACAAGACCCATCTTCTTTTAGAGAGTTTAAGACATAAAGGCCAACATTCCTTTTACTGCACCCAACATGTAAATAATTCATGCACATGACTTTAATGATCCAATTTTACAGGTGTTAGTATGCTTTCTAAGTGACCAGAAACTGTACAGTCCCTTAAATCCAAAAGTTTAAACCAACAATGAAACCCATTTCTATAAATTTGGGTATTCTTTCAATCTATAAATAGGAATTTGCAACTTAATACTTGCACATACATTGCGTACAATGCTGTCTTTCTTCAATAACTATCTTTCTATCCATCAACCTTGTTATTTACAAATACAAGCCTGTCATTGACAGAGACGAGGCATCGCTAGAAACATCCTTCAATACTTCCACATCCTTTTCAATAAAATGGATACCAGAACTGTTCACAATATTCCAATAGTCCAATGGTTCCAAAATATAAAAGGCAAGAAACTCTTAGGCTGACCATTAAGATATAGGCTAAATAAAAGGATATAGGTGATTTTTGGGGAGGTTTAATACACATCATAAACGAAGGAATATTCAGGAACAAGCCACCTTGGTGTACAAGTCCATGTCCTCTAGTTCCTCAAATGGGTGCAGGAAATTCACCTGGATGTTCCCTGGGATGAAAAGTTTCAGTTATGAGGAAAGAGTGGGCAGGCTGGGTTTGTTTTCCTTCCTGCAGAGGAGGCTTAGAAGGGATCTAATGGAGGTATACAAAATTATGAAAGGCATAAATAGGATGAATATTAGAGACATCTAAAAAGCAGATGGCATAGGTTTAAAGGTGTGGATAGGAGGGTTAAGCAATCTGTGAAAAAGAAATTTCACCCTGAGATGGTGGAGGCAGGTAAAAAGTATCCGGACAAGCACTCAAATTGCCATGGTATTGATGGCTACAGGTCAAGTGCTGGTAAATGGCAATAATATAAATGGGTACTTGATAGCATGGACACCCTGGGCAGAAGGGCCAGTTTCTGGGCTGTACGATTCCATAATTCTATATATGGAAGCAATTTATTTTTTCTCCCTTCACTAAATGCAAACAGTTTTGCATCCATAAGTATGTCACTTAAATGTCAAAAATCAGGAAAGAACAGTAAAAGTGAATGGTTAACACACAATTCAATGAAAAGAGCACATATATGGTTTAATTGGAATAAAAAAATTTATTTGTCAAGATAATAATGATGCAACCACATACATAACTTACTAAATAATGAGTTCCATATTGGTACTGGTAAATACTACCATTCAGCGATCTTAGTAATCAATTTAGTAATCTGGGCTCGACTTTGGAGAATTATCAATTAAATTTTTATCCAGCGTTTCATATTGATACCATGCGCCATCACCTCTTTCTCTCATCAGCCGGCGAACCTCAAGTTGTTTAAGCCTATAATCAAAGACAAACCAGCAATTTACTATAAATGCATTAAAGAGAGTTTCATACCACAACATTTTACACAAAGTTGCTTTTGTTCTGTCAACTATTTTTGATCCCTGGCTGCCAGAATCATGATTCAGCCAAGGAGTAATCAGCTTGTAGCTGTCCCAAAAAATCATTAAATCTTAAATCAACTGGTGCTAATATGCGAGAACAATTCTGCAGTAACACTTCACACTTCTGGATTGTGAACTGTCCTCTGTCTGGTAATACACTTATTTTTGAAATAGAAGTCCCATTCCCGAGACTGAAGTACAAAACTCTAAGCTAACACTAACACTTGAGAAGAGACAATAACTTGGAGGAGACAATAACTGAAGTCTCATCTACTGTTTTATGTGGGCATGGTTCTGCTTCAAAGAGGGGCGGGGAAGTATTCTGGGTATCCTTACTAATCTGTTAGACCAATAGCATAAAATAGTCATTACCTATCTATCATCACATTTCAAGAATTACTTCATTTACTGAAAAATATTCTGGAACATTCTTAGATTAACACACATTTCAACTCTTTTGATGTGCTTAATTACAGTTTAATTACATATTTTATTAACAGCTGCTTTGCATACAATTATTCCTCATAAGAATTAGAAAGGAATATCCAGTTTGAGAGGTAAAGTGCCACATTAAAAAATCAGCATTCACAAAAGTAGATTTAAATGAGGTATTTTGATCAGAAGGCATTTTGTGAATTGTAATTGGCTTTGGTTTATTATTGTCACATGTACCGAGGGACAACGAAAAGCTTATTTTCTTTAAAGTTACAGTATATTTAGTTATTTGAAGGTGGTTGCCTGGCAGGTTAATATTACCACTGCAAAGATTTGAATGCTAGTACACATTTTGAAATACATATAGCCTCAAAAATAAAAAGAAAAATGCTATTATAGATTTCCTCCAACTTGCCTCAGATCTGCTTTCTCTTCTTCAATTGCAATAAGAGCCATCATTTTCTCATAACTCTTCTCAGGTGGGTCATAAATATTTCTTGAAATCCACCTGGTTATGGGATGCTAAAATGAAAAAAAATCTGTGTGACTAGAAATGTATTATTAAGAAATAAAGTTATAAAGACTGAGAGTAAAGTTGTAATTCATTCTGCCATAGTGTTGATAGGGGATTGGTTCACTAGCAGGGAAATGTGCCCTTTTCTGATTGATGAAATGTAACAAGATGCGGGTCACTGGGATTAATCCTGTGTTCTCAACTTTTACAATTTATGTAAATATCTTGAAAGAAGGGCCCAAAGAGACGGCTCCAAAATTTGCTGAATAACATGGCTGATTTTTTTTTTAAGACCCTGCACCAGAAAGCTGGTGGTCTGGTGGCTGGTCTAGAGAGAAGATAATGAGGGGTGAAGGAGAAGTTGAGATGAAATTGTGGGAAACCAGGGTGGGGCTGAGATGGACAGATGGAGCCAGTATGGAAGGGGGAAGGATGAGGATGGTAGATTGAAATAGATGGGGAGAGAAAAAAAGAGCAGGCAGAGCCAGGGAGAGAGAGGGTGTAGGTCGAGAGACAACAGAGGCTGCAGATGATGGAATCTGTTCAGGAAGATGATAAGTGGTATCAGATAGGAGAGAGGTGAAGGGCCAGATGAGAGAGGAATAGGAGTTTCAAGTGTTATGCCTGCAGCCCCCTCCTTTGTGAGAATCGCAAGATCACTGTTGGGTTGGGTCAGGGGGCCCAGGAAATGAGAGAGGGACGTGCGGAATGTCTCGTTCCCCGGCGATGTAAAGCTACGGGACATGGCCATTGTCTCTTGGAGACAAATTTGTGGATTGAGATACTATGCTACGTGAACGCCCTCAGGCAAAGTGGGCTGGTTGAGGGAGAGATTGCATCACCCCAACCTGATTGACATCTACCACCCTGCGAGTCAGGATAAAAGAGGGTCTGTAGGAACAGCCCCTCAGACGCACCAGAAGAAACGCTAGCGATCCCGTAATAGCGGGAAGCCATTTGAAGGAGGCCACGTGCATTCAGTTCCTTTGCCTGGGACTGGTGGCTGGTACCACGGACAACGGCTTTTAGCTAACAACGGGGAAACCAACTCCCCCGACTCCAAAAGGATTGGTATCATAAAATACCTGGGCAAGTTTAAACCATCTCTCTTAAAACCCAAAACGCTGCAGCTTGAACGAACTAACAGTGACTATTATATTTCCATCGGACAATACATTATCCCCTAGACAACGATAGAGCTATTTCTTATTGATTATTATTATACCCGCGCTTTTAGATTTAGTATTGACGACGTATATTATCAGTATGTTTGCATTAATCTTATTTTTGTGCCCCTTTATCAATAAATACTTTTAAAAATAGTACCATCAGACTTCAACGGACCTCTCTATCTTTGCTGGTAAGTGACCCAGTTACGGGGTACGTAACACAAGTGTGCTCATCAACAATTGCAACATAATGCCTCTGCTCCTAAACTCTATACCCTTACCAAAGGCCAACATGCTAAATGTTTTCTTCACCAGCCTGTCTACTTGAGCGGTAGCTTTCACTACATTCTGCTAATGTATTCGGACCCCTCTGTTCCACAACACTCATCAGTACCCTGCCATTTACTATATAGCAACTACCCTGGTTTGAAAGCAAAAGTGATCACCTCACACTTATCTAAATTGAAATCCATTTACCATTCTTCAGCTTATCTCCCTAACTGATAAAGATCTCTTTATAATTCATTGTCACTTGCTTCACTGTCAACAAGATTCCCTCATTTAGTATCAGCAAACCTGCTAATTGTGCCATGCGCATTCACATCCAAATCATTTACTTAAATAATGAATAACACTGACCCCTGGAGCACCCCACTAGTCAGAGATCAGACCTTTAACCATCACCCTCTGCTTTCTGTCACTGAGCCAATCCAGTAGGTTAATTGTGTGCATATCAGGCTGATGTAACTAGATGGCAGAGGGGAACAAAACTGGGTAAACCCACTGTGTCTTGCATCGCTTACTAGGTACAGTCTCCCAGTTCCTTCTCTAACATTTCTTGAGCTCCTCAACTTGAAAAGAGAATTAAGACACTCTTACAATGTTCCTCACAGCAATTATCAAACTTGTCAATCTATCCGCAAACAAGTTTTGGATATGCCCATGTCCTATCGTAACAGTGGCATTCTCACATCCAGATTAGGATTCATTCCTCATCTCAGATAGTCAACCTGCAACAATCAACATTAAGCCCAGGAAACTGAGCTGAACCTCCCGTTCAGAAGGAGCCACCTTTAACACTAGAATGTCCAAGAAGGAGATCCATTCAAATCTATGACGAGGGTGAGTGCAGGGTAGTCGTGCAACATCAGTCAACCAACCTTTCCAAATTGCAGGCAGATCCTGTCTTCCAAAATTCCCGCCAGTAATTTTCCAACCACTTAATAAGTTTGATTAAAGAAGCCAAGAGTTTTTCAGACTTGGGGTCTATGACCATTGATGTGCCATGAGGATCATTACTGGATCACTGATCGCTCATCAGCTAATATTAACAATTTGGGTGTGATGCCAGGTTCACCAGCCTTCAGTTCCCTGGCTTCTCCTCGCAGCCTTTCTTAAATAAAGGCACAATATTAATCATCCTCCAGTGTTCTGGTACCTCACCTCTCACTGAGGAATTCTAGCCATAGCAACGCCATCCCTTGATTAGTGAATTAGTCACCTGTAAGGTTACTAATCATGCCATATACATTCTCTCCCAACCTCCTGTGACACACCTGGTCAGACCTCAGGGATTTATTCACCTTTGAGACTACAACCCCACTGTTCTCTTCCCTGAATACCCTAGCTTCCATGACTTCTCTATGGCAAATACTTGTGATAAGATTTCATTAAGATCTTGCTCATCTCCTGGTGGTTCCACACACCAATGACCACAACTGATCCTGAAGTACACCATACCTTGTAGTATTCCCAGTGCTCTGGAACATAATCTTCAGGAATCTCTGCAAGCTCAGCTTCACCTGAAATGCAGCATTCCGAATATATATTTTTAGAAAAAAATGCAATTTATGTTTTTCTTGAAACAAACAATGACTTTTCAGGTTCCACTATCATTGTGCTAAGCCACATATTTTAACTGATGGTAATTTCTGAAAAGAAGGACCTAAAGTGAAAACAAATCTATATTTTATACATCAGTTTTATTTGCTTAGTGTTACTTTAACATTTTTTGTACCATTTATGATTACCATTGTAATTCACTTACCAATAAAAATATTCACAAAAGTTATTAATGCAGCCACTGGTATTCCAGTTAATAAAATATAGAAACTCTGCAGGAAAAGAATTGATTGAAAGTAAGTGCAATTTTACTCAGAAGTTATAAAATTTTCAAACAATAATTTAGTATCTAAAGGGTAAAATAATTAATACTCGTATTGTTATTGATAAGCTGGCAAATATATATATTTTTTACACTGGAGTGCATATCCTAAAATTACCCAGGCAGCATAAATCTAGCAAGACCACCTTGTCCTTAACTGAAAACATTTAAATGCAACTTACCAATTTAAACAGTATTAAATAGTGTATTTATCAGTAAAGCTACCAAGGCTTCACTACACAAAACTAGGCATTAAGATATAAAGACATTATAAAACATTAATACAAGTTAAAATTAAGAAATTGAGGAACAGGTAAAGCCAGAACTGGGGGAACATAGAAGTCAAAGGGTTGCCCACCATATTTGTACAAGTTAGAAGGCTGACCAATAAAGCAAGACATACAGTACGAATGTATTTGTTATGCCGAGGAGCTGAGAGAAACTGAATGAATTTAATTAGTCAATCTGTACTCTGACGATGGAAATGTGGCCTTTTAAAGATGTTTCACAAGCTTTACAGCAGATACCAAAGCTACGGTAGAATAACGGTGAGCGTGATGCTATTGCAGCTCAGGGGCGTCGGAGTTCAATTGCAGGATCCTCTGTAAGAAACTCTGTACCTTCCTTCCTGTGTGCGTGTGGGCTTCCTCCCACAGTCCAAAAATGTACCAGTTTGTAGGTTAATTGGTCATTGTAAATTGTCCCGTGATTTGGTGAGTTATATCACTGGGCAGCACGGCTTAAAGAGCCAGAATGTATTTCTAAATAAATACTGTAAGTAAATAAATTATGTTCACTTTTTGGACATACATTTGTATAGACAAGTGACAATTTAAGACTTTCTTTACTAAGTGCCAGCTTGGTTGTCAACTCAAGAATATATACCCAAATTTATTTTTTTTCAATATCAGAAAGAATTTTCCAAAAATTATAGATTACTTAAATTAGAGCTATGACTTAATACATACCAGGAGGCGCAAAAAACGACGATCGTAATATTGACTGGACTTGATGACAAACATCTGTTTCCCATGACTACCATGGCGAACTACAACTGAAACCAACACAAGTAATTAAATCTCTAAAATACATCACAGAAACATAAATACAAGTTAAAATTAAGAAATTGAAGAACACGTAAAGCCAGAACTGCAGGAACATAGAAATCAAAGGGTTGCCCACCATACTTGTACAAGTTAGAAGGCTAACCAATAAAGCAAGATGTACAATACAAATTGTATAATATACCTTTTAACACTGTATACAGGGATGCTCAGCTGCTGAAACTATACAATAATAAACTGAGAGTTTTGGGTATTCAGGGAATCAAAGAACATGATGGTGAAGAGGAGAAGCAACTTTATTAGTCAGAATCTTATTGGCTGGTAAAAGAGGCCTACATGAAGTAATATGACCTGCTGTGAAAGAAACAACCCATAACAATGATCCAACACTGAAAGAATATTAGTTCAGAAGCAAACATTGATCCTCTCAGCTCTTTCAACAGATGCCAAGTCTTCCCAGCACCCCAGCAGACCTGGACAAGATTTGGAGATACATGAAAAATACAGACTGGAAATATAAAGAATAAAACACAAAACAAACATTGTGCCATTAATTTACACAAGTTTTGTGTGCACAATGCAAGTTACAGAAAAGATAACAGATAAATACAAACAACGAATCAGCACTAGCAGAACTATTTCAAAATAACTAACTTGTACATCAGTAGTCAGTAATAAAGATGTACTTGAATTCCTGTGGCTACTAGGCAGATTACAAGAGAACACAAGAGATTCTGCAGATGCTGGAATTCAAGTAAAACACACAAAAGAGACACTTCTTGGACTGAAACATGGACTGGTTACTCCCCTCCATGGATGTTACCTGACTTGCTGACTTACTCCAGCATTTTTTGTGTTAGGCAGTTTGAGAGCTTGACATGCAATCTGAAATAAAGATACAGGTGCCCAGAACTCAAATGATCAAGGGAGATGGCCACCTTTTTATGGTCTTAACAAAGGGTCATAAAGTTGGCTCCTGTAAAACTAAGTGATAAAGGAAGTAGCCAAAGATAAAAATTACAAGTGTTTTGCCAAAATTAAATGCTGCCTCAAGGTGTCTTCCTGTAAATATGGAATGTTTCAGAAAGTCAAGCTGTTGAATGTGATTTACTTGCTTTACACAGTATTATAGAATGTATTGAAAACATTCTACATATTGCAATTGGCCAAAAATATTCAAGATTACTGCAATCACTGGGCAACGCCAGCCGTGAACATTTTGTACATCTGCAAAATTTATCATTTCTACCTACCACCTACCAGACTGTTCTAACCCTTCCTCTCACAGCTTTATACCAGCTATCTTCCTTCTATCCTCTCAGTCCTAATAAAAGGTACATCAAATATCCTTTTGCCTCCATGAATGCTGCTTGATCCACTGAGTCCTTTCAGGAGTTTATTTTTGCTTTTAAACCTTCCTTACATTTTGTTTGGAGACTGTGGAGTAAAATTAATGTTTGATCATTCTGGTGATCAGTGCAGTTCACAGGCCACTACTTAAGGCTGTCTGTTAAAGATTTGTCACTGTTCAGCCTTGTCATTCACATTAAAAAGTTAAAAACAAGACAAAATATTTGGTAAAAAACTGAAGATGTAAGAAAAATAAGTCAATGAGATTTCATTTAATAATGAAAGGGCAATCTGTTAAGAACTTAGTACATTTTCAAGTTTCATTTAAGTGTAGATTTTTTCATAGATTTTGCTGTATTTCTTTGTTCTATTGTGAAAGTCTACAAAAAAAGAATCTTGGGGTAATATATGGTGACATACAGTATAAGTACTCTGAAAATAAATTTACTTTGAAATTTTAAATATTTAATCTTCCTATTTCTGGCCTCACTTGCACCTGTCACAGGTACCAATCCTGAGATCACAACCATGGAGGTCTTGCCCTTTAACTTTGCATCTAACTCCCTATGTAGAACCTTGTCACTTGTCCTACCCACGTCACTAGTACCTACATGCACCACAATCTCTGGTCGTTTACCCTCCCATTTAAGAATGCTGAGGACTCCAGCCTAGATGTCCTGGACCTTGACACTCAGAGGCAACATACCAATGGGGAAATCTCTTTATCTCCTGTCCATTTCCCCAACTAGCAAATCCCCTATCACCAAAGCTCGCCTCTTTTCCCCACTTCACTTCTGAGTCACAGAGGCAGACTCAGAATCAATGCCAGAGACCCAACCACTGTGACTCTGTTAGGTCACCCCACACCCCTCCCTTCCAACAGTATCCAAAGTAAAATACCTGTTGTTGAGGTGGATGGCCACAGGGGTACTCTGCACTAGGTCCTTAAACCTTTTCCTCTTCCTGTCACCCTAGTTTCCTGTGTCCTGCACCAAGGGCGTAACTACCTCTCTATATATCCTATCTATTACATCCCCAGCCTCCCAAATGATCCGGAGTTCATCCAGTTCCAGCTCCAACTCCTTAACGCGGATTGTTGGAAGCTGCAGCTGGATGCACATCTCACAGCTGTAGTCATCAGGGATACTGGAGGTCTCCTTGCCTTCGCATACCTGCAAGAGGAGCATTCAGCTATCCTGCTTGGCAGCTCTACTGTCCTAACTCGAGCTTTTCTTTGCTTTCTCTGACTGAAGCTTGAAGATCACCACTCTGACTCTGTCCACCCAGTCATACACAGGCACATGTTGTGAAATTTATATAAATAAAACAAGAAAATTAAGTAAGCAGTGTAAAAAGAGGGGAAAAAAGTAGTGATGTAGTGTTCATGGGTTCATTGTCCATTAAGAAATCTGATGGCAGAGGGGAAGCAGTCCTGAAATGACCCATGAAATGCAGTCCTGAAATGTTGAGTGTGTCTTCAAGCTCCTACACCTCCTCCTTAATAGTAGCAATGAGAAGAGGATATGTGCTGGGTGATGGGAATCCTTAGTAAGGCATCAACTTTTGAAGGTGCCCTGGATGTTAGTGCCTATGATGGAGCTGACAGAGTCTACAACTTCCTACATCTTTTTCTGATCCTGTGCTAGTTACATCATCTCCACATAGTTAAAATGCTCTCCATAGTATATCTGTCGAAATTTGCGAGTGTCTCTGCTGACATACCAATTCCCTTCAAACTTCTAATGAAATATAGCTTCTGTCAAGCCTCCTTTGTAATTGCATCACGTTGGGTGCAGGATTGATCCTCAAAAATGTTGACACGCAGGAACTTGAACCTGCTCACCCTTTTTCTTCTGATCCCTTGATGAGGACTGGTGTATGCTTCCTCAAATTCCCTTTCCTGAAGTCCACAATCAGTTCCTAGGTCTTACTGATGTTGAGTGCAATGTTGTTTTATGTGTCAGATAAAAGCTTACAAATTGACAGATTCAACTTATTTTGAATACAACTTCCAATTAAAATCCGTAAAGCTTATGCAGTAGTTTGGCTAAATCAATGCAAATTAAACTGATGAAAGTGTCAGAATATGAAAGTGAATTATTTATTACTGCTAACATTTCATGAAATGTGTTGTTTTGCACTGAAAGTACAATACAAGACATAAAAATTACTAATTAGTGTAAAAAAACAAATAACAAGGTACAGTTCGTGGACCTTTAGGAATCTGACGGCTGAGGGGAAGAAACTAATGTTAAGATACGAGTATGGATCTTCAGGCTCCTGTACCTCCTCCCCAGTGGAAATTATACGAGAAGGCATGACCTGATGGTAAGGGTGCCATCTTCTTGAAGCACTGTCTTCTGAAGATGTCGTCAATGGTGGAGAGAGCTGTCCCCATGATGGATCTGGCTGAGTCCATAACCCTCTGCAGTCTCTCGCAATCCTGTGCATTGGGTCTCCATACCTAACTGCGATGCAACCTGTCAGAATGCTTGCCACAACACATCTGTAGAAATCTGCAAGAATCTCTGCAGGCAGACCAAACCTCCTCAAACTCCAAATGAAGTAAAACCACTGACAAGCCTTCTTTATGAATGAATCAATGTACGGAGCCTAGGAAAAGATCTTTGAGATGTTGATGCCCAGAACTTGAAACTGCTCACTCTTTCCACTGCTGATCTTTCAACGTGGATTGGTGTGTGTTTCCTGACTTCTCCTTCCTGTAGTCAACAATCAGTTTTGGTCTTACTGATGATGACTGAAAGTTTGTTGTTGTGACACCACTCAACCAGCCGATCCATCTCATTCCTGTACACCTCCTCGTCACCACCTCAAAGTTTGCCATCAGCAAATTTATAGACACCAGTTAAGATGTGCCTAGCTATGCAGTTATGAGTGTAGAGACAGTAGGTTATACAGAAAAGCTTAAGTTGCACCTGCATTGATTTTCAGCAAAGAGGAGATGTATTTACCAATCCACACTGACTAGTCTCCCAATAAGGAAGTTACGGGATTCAATAGCAGAGAGAGGTACAGAAACCCAGGTTGAGTCACAAACTTCCCTTTGTATTTTATTTGTCATGTTTTCTTTTGTTTTAAATGCAATCCGAGCTTAATTGTCTTGCTATACGAATAGAGTAACAATTTAGAAATGCAACCTTTAATACAATTCTCATGCACCCTATATTTATGCCAATCATTTGAACCATATTAACATGGACAATGACATTAGGTAATGACAGGGTCATTATACATGCTAACAGTTTCTGTTTTCAAGGGACTTGTTGAGGCATGCTTATACAGTGGATTCCAGTTAAGTGGACCATCAGATAATTGGGGCAGCCACGTATTTGGAACAACTCTTAAAGAACAAAAACTAATCGAGAAAATTGTCAGGGTTCCCTTCATTTATTTGGGACAATATGCTCCTTAATTGGGGCAGCAAACTGTTGCCGAACAGGTTTATGTAGTGTCAGTCTTGCACACTAAATGGCTGTCATAGACATTAGACCATGCTTAATAAGAACAGTTTTTAAATAGCATCGGTTGTGTATGTTTGTGTTTGAAAAGTAGTGATTATTGTCAACGATAGTTGGTGAAAAACAGGCAGTAAGACAATGCTAAACTGCCTTGCTCACCGCAGTTTCAAGCATTCAAGCTTGGAGATGCCAGAAACAGTCAGGAGTGAAAATGAAACAATTTCACACTTCAACAAGTCAGGCACTACGAAGAATTTTAATGTATTTTGAATGTTATATTGAAAATGAAGATTTGGAGGATGCAATACGTACACTGGATGAATTTCTCTATTGATAACTATTTGGTTACTCAATTAAAGAGTAATTCGTCTTTTTCTACACTTTTTAAACCATTTCCATGAAACTAACTGGGGTGGTCGCTTAATTGGGCCAAAATGCCCTGGTCCTGATGTGTCCCAATTAACCAGAATCCACTATATATACACATCAGAATTGAAACAAAGTTAGTAGCATTTCCTGGTCCTTCAATATTTGTGTAGTCTAGGTCTTTAGCTCTCTTTTTGTTCTCACAAACCATCAGCTTTAAAACAGGTCTATGGAATAGCTTCTCATGACTACCACAACAAATTACTGTGTATACTCGAAATCCGAACAATGCATACACAATACTTCTAAATATACTCATTTTGAATTACTCTCACTGCAATCTGAACATGTAACTTCCCTTTAAGCCAGGGGTTTCCATCCTCAGTTTATGGTTGGCGTCCATAGCATTAAAAAAGTTGAGATGTACTTTTAAATCAATTTACGATCTACAGATTTCACGACCGTCTGAAGGTCGGCGAACTAAGCAGGTACAGCACCTTTAAGCAGATGAAAGTTCATTGCCATGGCTGGAAGTGACACGGAGGGGAGGGGGGAAAGAGAGAGAATCTCCAAGTCAGGCTGAAACACAGAAGCCCCCCCCCCCCCCCACCTCATCCAGCATCATTATCAAATATTCATCACTGGAGAACAAAATTAAGGACCTGAGGGCAAGACTGCTGTATTGGAGGGCAATGAGGGATTGTTGCTTTTTACGTCTGAGCGAGACACTGCTGTCTCCCAACAGTGATCAGACCAGAAGATGGTCAGTTTGCAGAATGGATCGAATTGCTGACTTGAAAAGGCAAAGGGTAGAGGTGTGTGTTTCATGATAAACTTTAAGTGCTCTGATGTGTCAGTTTTGTCGAACTCCTGTTCCTCCGACCTTGAACACCTAATGGTCAAATGCCGCCCATTCTACTTACCTAGGAAGTTCTCCTCTGTAATCCTGACCACAGTTTATGTAGAATTAGCGGCCGACTATAATCAAGCACTTGAGATACTTACTGCATGATGCCAGCTCCAAACATGAAGCAGCTCATCCTGATGCATTTCAAATCATAGTTGTGGACTTCAACCAGGCTAGTTTGAAGAAATCCCTGCCCAATTTCCATCAGCATATAACCTGTAGCACCAGAGGATCCAACATACTGGACCACTGTTATAAGTTAAGGAATGCCTACTGTTCCATGCCCAGACCACATTTTTGGAAATCTGATCACTTGGCTGTCCTTCTTCTACCTGTATACAGAACAAAGTTCCAGAGATTAAGACAACAAAGAGGCAGTTGTGGGAGGCTCAAGAACAGCTATGAGTCAGTGGACTGCGCTATGTTCAAGGACTCATCTGTGGACCTGAATGAAAACACCATGGCTGTCACAAACTTCATTAAAATAGTTGTAGACAAGTGTGTTCCCACAAAGTCAGAGTCTTCCCCAATATGAACCCCAGTCTTCCCCTGGATGAACCATGAGATCTGCCATCTGTTGAGGGCTAGATCAGAGGCATTCAAGTCTGGTGCGAAAGAAAGTTACACAAAGTCCAGGTACAACCCCCGGAAAGCCATCTCATAGGCAAAGTGGCATTCCCGGACTAAACTTCAGTCAATGAAGGACACTCGACAGTTGTGGCAGGGCTCATTTACTATCACCTCTTATAAAGTTAAATCAAAGAACATGGGCAACAACAGGGCTTTGCTTCCAGATGAACTCAATGCCCTCTATGCTTGTTTTGACCATCTAATTATGGAGGAACCACCACAAACTTCCCTTGATGATCCTAAGATTTCAATCTCGAGGCTGATGTCCGAGCAGCCTTCAGAAGGGTGGCCCAGTACTAAAAACCTGTACCAATCAAATGACTGGACTGTTCACTGTGATCTTTAACCTCTCACTTTAGCAGTCTGAGGTACCCACTGGCTTCGATTATACCAGTGCCTAAGATAAATGTGGTAACCTGCCTCAATGATGATCATCCAGTAGCACTTCCATCCACAGTGATGATGTGTTTTGAGAGGTTGGTGATGGACATATCAACCCCTGCCCGAGAAGCAACTTGGACCTGCTCCAATTTGCCCACTGGAGCAACAGGTCCACGGCAGATGCCACCTCTCTGACTCTTCACTCAACCCTGGAACATCTGGACAGCAAATATGCAGGATGCTCTTCATCAACTACAGGTCGGCATTCAATATCATCGGCCCCTCAAAACTAATCAATAACTTTCAAGACCTTGGCCTCATTACCTTCTTGTGCAGTTGGATCCTTGATCTCCTTACTTGCACACCCCAGACAGATTGGCTTGGCAACAACACCTCCTCCACAGTTTCCATCAACTTGGGTGCACCTTAAATGTGTGCTTAGCCCCCGCTCTACTTGCTTTACACTTATGACAGTGGGGCTAAGCACAGTTTCAATGCCATATTCAATTTTTCTGACATCATTGTCATAGTTTTAATCAAAGGTGGTAACACATATGCAAAAAGGAGAGAAATTGAAAATCTGTCTGAGTGTGCCATAACAACAACCTCTTAGACAATGTCAGCAAGACCAAAGTGATGATAATTGATTTCAGGAGGAGGAAACCAGAGGTGAACTAGTCCTCATTGGAGGATCAGAGGTGGAGAGGGTCAGCAGCTTTAAATTCCTCAGTGTTATTATTTTGGAAGACCTGTCCTGAGCCCAGCATGTAAGTGCACTTATGAAGAAGCATGGCAGTGTCTCTACTTCCTTAGGAGCTTGCAAAGATTTGGCAAGACATCTAAAAATTTGATCAACTTCTATAGATGTGTAGTGGAGAGTATATTGACTGGCTGTGTCACAGCCTGGTATGGAAACATCAATGCCCTTGAACGGAAAATCCTACAAAAAGTAGATGATACAGCCCAGTCCATCACAGGAAAAGCCCACCCCACCAACCACTGAGCACATCTCCATGGAGTGCTGTCACAGGAAAGCTGTATCCATCATCAAGGACAATCAGCACCCAGGCCATGTTTTTTTCTCACTGCTGCCATCAGGAAGGTGGTACAGGAGCTTTATCTCCCATACCACCAGGTTCAGGAATAGTTACTACCTCTCAAACATCAGGCTCTTGAACAGAGAGGATAACGCCACCTGTCCATCATTGAAATGTTCCTACAACCTACGGACTCCCTTTCAGGTACTCTTCATCTCTTGTTCTCAATATTTATTGCTTATTTATTTCTTCTTATTATTTCTTTATTTTAGTATTTGCACAACTTGTTCTTTTGCAGACTGGCTGAACTGGTCTTTCATGGTTATTATTCTACTATGGATTTGAGTATGCCTGCAAGGAAATGAATCGCAAGGTTGTATATAGAGACATAGATGCAGTTTGCTAATAAACTTACTTTGACCTTTTAACTTTAAATATGCTGGAAACAGCAGGTCAGGCAACAACGGTGAAGAAAGAAACAAGAACTCATGGTTAAACCGATGCATAACCTTTTATCTGTAGCTCTTTAAGAAAGGTCGCACATCTGAAACGCTGGCTCTCCACAGACTCCCTATAATTATTATTCTTGACACTACTTTTGCAGACACACAACCTACAGCAATTCAACATTGATGGTCAATGGTCGCTCTCCTTCGGGCCTCATTCGACCCGAACTGCACCATGCAAGGTCAACCACTTCCCCAGCAAAGACACCCACAATTAACTGATGAATAATAAATGTTAACCATACCGTCGGGCCTGGCTAAGGGCCGAAGCAGGGATTTCTCGGTCACATATTTCGGTTTAATGGGAATTCGTCGTGCCAAAAGAGCAGTCGCCGTCCGCAACACACTCAGCACGGCCATGTTTGTTATTCCCTACTGACGTTACCGGAAGTAAGAGTGAAGCTACCAATCGCCATCTTTAGTTAAGGGCATGGTGATGGAACAGCGCGCGACTTTCTGATGTCATTAACCGGGCAAGGTCAAATCTGGGCCGAGAACGGCAAGTTACTCCGTGCAAGATCCAACGCTGTGGTGGTTTCAGATGCTGTATTATATATATGTATAACGTATGTCAATGTGAGATCAGTTTGATACGTATCTGCATTTGCGATCCTCAACACAGACTGGGGTCAAGGTGAACCAATCAGCGGCTGGTTGCCCGGGTAGCGGCGTCGCGGTGCCTTGTGGGATGATGCGACATGGCGGCGCGTGTGGTGGACTGGTGTAACCGGGTGGTGGGGATGGTCAGGTCGAGCTTCGGTAATCGTACGGCGGTTGTCGCCCGCTCCACACCGTGAGTAGCTCGTCTTCCCCCCCGCCGCAGCAGGGATTGAGGTCAACACAAGTTCTGTTGTACAGGAACATCTCCCAAGTCCCATAGTGAGGTATCTGGAGAGGTGTAGGCTGGCCACACTCTACACAAACTTTTCACCAGTTGGCAGTGATGGCTATTTTAGTTCGGCTGAATGAAGCAACGATTGGACATCATTGTACTGAACGATATTTGCTTGCATAATGGACTGCAAAGAAGAGAATGGGAATAACATTGTTATATTTTGGCGGGGAGATTTGACCAGTGGGATGTTGCAGGGATTAGAGCTAGATTCCAGCCACTCCGTTGTGTGTGTGTGTGTGTGTGAGGGAGAGAGAGAGAAAGGGGAGTGTAGGGTATTGCTTTATTATTGTCATATAGAACAAGGTAAAACAGTAACAAGTCGTGTTAAGTGTAACAGCTACGAGAAAATGCAGTGCAAGTAAACAGTGAAGTGTAAGATCAAATAACGAGGTAGATTGTGGGGTCAAAAGTCCATCTTATGGTACAAGGGAACCATCCAACAGCAGAGTAGAAGCTGTTCTTGAGCCTGCTGATATTTGCATTCAGGGTTTTGTAAATTCTGTCTGATGGGAGAGAGGAGAATGGGAATGTTTTTGATTGTGCTGGGTGCTTTACTGAGGCAGTGTGAAGTATAGACAGAGACCATAAAGGGAAGACTGGCTGTCCTTAATGTGTTGCACTTTGTCCACAACTTTGCATTTTTCTGTGGTCACATGCAGAGCAGTTGCTGTTATATATCCAGATAGGATGCTTCCAAAGGTGATTTGATTAAAAGTTGGTAAGGGTCAATGGGGTAGACCAGACAGGTGATTTTAGAGGCTTCAGGGCATCTTGAGATTGCCTGGCATGTCTTGCAGGGTTTAAGTCAAAAGTGTGAGTTGTTAGCTCTGTTTCTGTTGGAGGGCACTGCCTGGCCTGCTGCTTTGTGCATTGTCTTTTTGCTTCAGATTTCCAACATCTGTAGTTTTTTTGCTTTTCAATCCCTGGCCAGATAAGATAGGTTAGGAGCCAGGGAAATTCTGAGGTTGGTTTATTGAAGGGGAATTGGTGACAAAATGTATTACAATTAGCAGCACAAGGTGTGTTGATGGAGAGGGAAAATATCACAAATCAATGAGCTGCAACACAAACAACAGACAAAACAAACTATTTGCCTCCAGGATAGGAATAAGATTAAAAGTTTAGAAAAGGATTAGAGTTTAACTTAAGGCAACATGGAGACAAATTGAAAAAGGCTAGTGAAGTGGTTATATTTGAATTTGTAGAGTATATGTGGTAAGGTGGATGATCTTGTAGTGCAATTAGATATTGTCAGGTTTGACGTTGTAGGCATTGCTGAGTTGAGAGAAGATCACAGCTGGGAGTTTAGATTCCAAGGATAAACATAGTATCAAAAGGACAGCCAGGTGGGCAGAGGGAGTGGAGTTGCTTTGGTAAAAAAAAATCAAATACTTAGAAAGAAGTGACATAGGATTAGCAGATGTAGATTTTTATGGGTAGAATTAAGAAAATGCAAGGGTAAATTGACTGATGAGTTATATACTGCCTCTGAACAGTAGCTAGGATGTGGGATACAAATTACAATGGGGGATAGAAAAGGCATGTAAAAAGGGTGATGGCCATGGGGGGTTTCAATATGCTGGTAGATTGGGAAAATCAGGTTGGTGCTGGATCCAAAGAGAAGGAATTTGCAGAATGCCTACGAGAATGCCTTATATAGCAGCTTGTGGTCAAGCCCACTCGGGAAAAGGCAATTCTGCATTCGTTGTTGTGAAATGAACCAGACTTGATTAGGGAACTTAAGCTAAAAGAACCCTTAGGCAGTGACCTATCATAATAAGATGTAGTTCAAGAATCATTGGACCAGATAGAAGACACTGGCTGAATGTCAGAAATGCAAGAGTGTGAGGGGGCAGAAGTGAGTGTTGTTGCTATTATTAAAGAGAAGGTGCTTGGGGAGCTAAAAAATCTGAAGGTAGATAAGTCACCTGGACCAGGTAAATTACACCCCAGGGTTCTGAAAGATGTAGCTGAAGAGATTGCGGAGGTATTTGTAATGATTTTTTAAGAAATAATACATCCTGAAATTGTTTGAGGACTGGAAAATTGCAAATATCACTCCACTCTTGAAGAAGTGAAGGAGGCCGAAGAAGGGAAATTATAGGCCAGTTAGCCTGACTTCAGTGGTTGGAAAGATGTTGGAGTCTATTATTAAGGGCAAGGTTTTGGAATGTTTGGAGGCACATGATAAAATAGGCCAAAGTCATCATGGTTTTCTAAACAGGATATCTTGCCTGACCAGTCTGTTAGAATTATTTAAGGAAGTAACAGGTAGGATAGACAAAAGAGAGTCAGTTTCTGTGGATTTTCAGAAAGCCTTTGACAAGATGTCACTTGTGAGGCTGCTAAACAAGATAAAAGCCCAAGGTATTGCAGTAAAGGTAACTGAAGTGAACAGAAGATCAGCAAAGGCAAAGATTGGGAACAAATAGGGCCTTTACTTTGCTTGTAGTGACTAGTGGTGTTCCCTGGGGTCAGTGTTGGATCTGCTGCTTTGGATGATGTGATTGATAACAAAGAACTAGCAGATAGAATACAGAGTAGGGAATTGTATGTTCAAACACTTTGATATTAGGAATAAAGATATAGACTATTTTCTAAACAGGGAACAGATTTGGGAGTCCCAGTGCAGGACTCCCTAAAGGTTAACTTGCAGGTTGAGTCAGCAGTAGGAAAAGCAATTGCAATGCTAGTATTCATTTGGAGAGGACTAGAGTATAAAAGCAAGGATGTAATGCTGATACTTTATAAGGAATTGGTCAGATCACATTTGGAGTATTGTGAGCAGCTGTAGACCCCTTATGTAAGAAAAGATATGCTGACATTGGAGAGGGTCAGAGATTTACAAGAATAATGAGTCCAGATAACTGCAGTGTGCTCAGACAGGATGAGATACTGTTCCTCAGAAGGCCATGCATTAACAGTCGAGAAAGCTACAAGTCAATGGGAACAGGAGAAGAATTAAGGTTCCACGGGCTAGTTCATTTGGTATGATGCTGAAAATACTGCAGAACATTATGTAATCATCACACAACTTCCACCCACACAACCTGCTGAGATCCTCCAGCATCTTGTTTGTGCTCTAGGTTCCAGCAAATGGAAACTTTTGTCTCTATTCTGATTTCTAATCTTATTGAAGGAAGGGCATTTAAGTAACTGAAAACAATTAGACTTGGGTCTTGTGAAATACTTGCAATCGTGTCTAGAGGCTGGGGTGATTGACTTCTAAATTGCTGCCTCTTGTATATATCAGTTTTATATATTTGACTTGTTTTGGCACAAACTGCACCCATTTTGAAGATTTTCCTTTTGCTACTAACTTCTCTAGTCTCCATGCAGCCCCAAAAGTTATACAATGAGTTCATCAAACACAAGCTATATTAAGCCAATACACCCATACAGCTTTTTCTATTGTATTTTTAATTATTTAAAAAATCTTCCTTTACAAATTTAAAAGTGGTGGAGTTTGATTGAAACAAAATACAGGGATTATTAGTCATGTTCAATCCACCACTATGTAACTAAGTAATTTTTCAAATTAATTTCAGTTAGGTACAACTATTTCCTCAGTTAATGAAAATACATTATGATTTTAAAATCTGTTGTGACCTTGTGTTCTGAAGAACTAATTTTTTTGTTAAAGCCTCTTAAAAACCTCAAGGTAAGTGTACATAGTGGAAACTTTCACTGGTAATAAAAGTCACTGAGTGTGTGGCCAGTTTTGCAAGATCATAAATATATCCAAGAAATTAGTACAGAATATGAGTTGTGCTGAACTCAATCTATACTTAAAATTCATTAGCACCAATTTCAGGAGAATAGTAGAGAAAAAAAGATTTATTGGTAATTATTTATCCAAATATTTAATTATGATATACAGTGGATTCTGGTTAATTGGATCTTCAGTTAATCGGGGCAGCCACTTATTTAGGACAACTCTTAAAAGAACAAAAACTAATTGAGAAAATAGCCAAAATTCTCTTCATTTATTTGGGACACTCTGCCGCTTAATTGCGACAGGAGTCTGTTGCTGAACAATTTCTAATTACTATCAGTCGCTTGCACTTGTGTGGCCATTAAACACTACACTGTGCTTAGAGTGAACTGTTTTTAAATAGCTTCAGTTGTGGGCGTTTGTGTTCATAAAGCAGTAGTGGTTTTTCTCACTGATCATTAGTGAAAAATCAGCAGTAAGACAATTCAGAACTGTTTTGCTCACTGCGATTTCAAACGTTCAGACTTGGAAATGCCAGAAACAGCTGGGAGTGAAAATGAAATGATTTCACTACTTCAATGACGAAGAATTTTAAGGTATCGTCATTCATCTTAATGTCATCTTTGTCCCCCACCGGATACTCAGCTCTCACCTGTGTTTTCAAATAGCTGTTTGCAAGTGACAGAAGCTACACCCAGGTACGCTGCTTCAAAAAGGCAGGCTAAACATGGTGAGGGTAGTCAGTGGATCTCAAACCCTGGCTGGCAAGAGAGGGGCATGCACGTTTTAGCATACGAAGTCAGCTCTTGTGGTATGGACAGATGAGACTTCCAACAGCTAGGAAGGTGGTTCTGCCAAGCTATGTGGAAAGCAAAGTAATGAGGCACCAAAGAAGTTATGGTCCTCTACTGCAACCAGGGCAGAAGACCCTAGATGTAATGTCTACTCATACCACTCGACCTGGACTTCCAAGATGAAGAGAGTGGACTTCTCCAGTGCAATGGCTTTTCCACTTTAAAAACTCCTGCACAGGTTTCCTGTCACCACTGGATATTACAGAAAGCCTCCAGTGGCATTGGTAGTGTTCTAATTTGTTCTGCATTTCATTTAAATGGTAGTTTGTCTTTTTTTTCATACCTTTAACTATTTCCATGAAACTTCAGTTAAATGGGCTGCCAAAATGCACTGGTTGTGATGTCTCAATTAAGCAGAATCCACTGTATTTAGGGAAACTTTTAATTTCTAACTGATTCTTAGTAATAATTAGCCAGTTCCTTATGGTTGGTGGATTAGCTTCATTCTATTCCAAATTGTAAGAAAATAAATTCCTTTTTGCTATAGTATATTAAGATCTTCATGCATGACATGATGTCACTGGCCTAACAGATGCCACTAGGACTACAGCTGTGATTACTAGGCAAGAGTGTTAGGAAAATTCAAATGTTCGCTTAAATGTTCTGCTGACTTGCAGAACAAAAGGGAAAATGAAGGTGTTATTTAAGGCATTGTTCAAATTAAAATAGTGGATTCCAGTTAATTGGGACATATCAAGTCTGGAGATTTTGGCCCAATTAGCCTAAGTTTCATGGAAATGGTTAATAAGGTATGGAAATAATTAAAACTATGAACAAAAGACAAACTACTGTTTAATTGAGTAATTTAAATTATGTGCTTAAATGAAACAGCAAATGAGCACACTAGCAATACTACTATAGTATTAAACATTTTTGCAAAATGTAAGTCATATTAACATATTTAAATGTTCTCTATTGCTAAAGGTCAAACTTACCAGAGCTTCAGAAATTTGGGCTGGGTTCAGAAAATCAGACTAGGTTGACTCAACAGAGCAGAGTTTTGCAAACTACTAATTCCTGTAAAGGACTAGAAGAATTCTTTGATGATCCACAAAACTGGGGAGAACCAACTGTAAAGTCCGGTGAGTGTCTTATAAAATACTAAAGTGATGTATTTCAACACACCCCTGCAGAGTGTAAGGACATTTAATTTGAGTGTGTAGTTTTCATGTATATTTTTACTTTGAAAATAACAGCACAGCACACTTCAGAATCAAGTTTATTATCACCAGCATGTGACATAAAATTTGTTTGAAAGAATGTACAGTTGTGTAGAAATTAGAACTCAACTTCTGCTCTTCTAAATGTGCTGTGTTTAGCACCAATGTCCACTGAGTTCTACTCAAAAATCTTGTGAAATTAGGCAAAAATATGCTCAAAGTACCACTATGCTGACAGAGCTCACAACTGCAATGTCTTTTCTATGCTGTTTGCTTGGAAATGAGTCACTGTTTAAAGATTGTTTCCACAGTAGCCACTGTACAGTAGTAGAAAAAGCACAGAGGTGAGGGATGCAGCGATTTCAATTTTGTTTCACCCACTCAATCCACGCTTTCTCCTTCTCACTCCTTTCATATACAAGGCTGAAACCACTTGTGCATTGTGTATAGACTGAAGAGGCTAGTGATCATAATGTAAAAGAAAATGCTGCAAGACATTGAGGATGCAGTGCAGTTTACCTTTTCCTAAAGAAGTGTAGTACTGTATGCTTGTTATTTATGATGATGGATAGTGGAAATTGTAGGTTTTCCTACAAGTGCTCCAATTTGTCAGGAGTGGAAAAACTGTAGTATACAGTCTGATTATATTTACTTAATTAATACGATCAAGCACAGGAGTTTCAAGGTGTACTGAAATGTTTATGGCCTACTTTTCCATTAGGCTGTAACTGAACACTAGTGTGTTCCAACAGTAAACTACCACCCCACCCAAAAATAGCCAGGATTTCAGGATAACAGTTTTCAGAACTAATATTTGAATGTTTTAAAATTACTTTTTAGGTGCACCCTGGACAGCAAAGCAGCTAAGACTAAAAAGCAACGAGGATTTACATAAGCTTTGGTACATTTTTTATGGTTATTTCTCTTTTTGAAAAATCTCATTCTGTAATTTTCATTATATTGTGCTGTGGTGAAATTTCAATTTCCTTGAATTTGAGCTTTCACTTTTTTGTAGGTCAGACTAACACTAATTATATTCTTGATACAGGTATGTCCTTCTCAAAGAAAAGAACATGCTTTTGACAATAGAACAAGAAGCAAAACGACAAAGATTACAAATGCCTAGTCCAGAGCGCTTAAAAAAAGTAAGGCAAGAATTCCAATTCTTGGTGTAATATTTTTCTTTAAAGATGTGATGGAATTTACTTTAGTTCTATTTTTTTATTTATCATGATTTCTCAAGATAAACTACTATTAATATTTTAACCATAGAGTTTGCATTGGAAGTATTTTCTGATTTCTATGCAATATCTTTTAATATTTTAGGTCGAAAGATCTATGACTAGAATTGACACCATTGTTCAAGAACGTGAAATGGCACTGAGGTTGTTGCAGACTGGGCAGCAGAAAAGCTATCCTGGTGCTTGGAGAAGAAACATCTTTGGACAAACCTATTGGTCAGATATGTTAACAATTCTGCATTATTTGGCCCCAATTTGAATTTCACATTTTGTTTCTATTGTATCAATAGTCTGTTATACAAGATTAATGAAATACTGCCACAACAGATAAATCATTAAAATGTTCAGTAAAAGCTAAAGTAATATTTATTTCTAAATGCTTTACACATAAAATCTATCAGATCCTGGTACAAGTGCATTAGTGTGCAAGTATAAAAAAAAATGGTATTGTAATGATTTTCCATTGCTGTAACTCTTTTCACTGATTTTATATTTTACTCTAGGTATAAATTTAAGGAATGGCCTATTCCTTGGTACCTAAACAAGACATATAGAAGGAAACGATTCTACACTCCAGCATATGTGGACATCTTTGTTAGGTAAATCAATTTGTCTACCATTAGCTTTTTGTTGTAAAAAGTTTTTGTATTTTCGATCATTATTTTCTGTTCAACTTTTTTAAGAGTGGCATGGATACTCTGCTTTCATGTTGTAAATTTAAGAATTCTGTACACTAAATGGATGCTAATGTGTGGAAACATGAGAGCAAATCTGGTTGTAGATTTTACTGCTACTGTAGTTAAATTGATTTTTTTCTAAATTTGGTTAGAAAACAATCCTCAGTAAAATGAGCAAAGCTCTCAAGTGTAAGTTTAACAAAATTCAAGTGAAAAGTTGAAGATAAAGTGTTAGTTTTCTGCAAGTAAAATTCTACTAGTCTTCGTTGAACTTGCCCTGGATTGGTAAAAATTCAAATCTTCAAAATCTTAAAATCCTCTCAACAGTAACTGATACTTGGTGCTATGATTAAAAGAACCCCCCCCCCCCCCCCCGAAACTACCAGGATATTTGCTTGTGTAGCATCTAGTGATATTGGCAGCAAATTGCTCGAAGTCAAGAGATGATGGCCCATGCTTAAGTAATTCACTAAAGTGTCTACATGGCCAGTAACTAGTACACCATACTCCAGCAAAAGAAAAACTGAGGAAAATCACAAACTAATCTTGTTTTATTTGTGCTAGGCGTCAGATTGAGAAGTACCTACGGAAAAAGAACCGTGCAAAGAAGAAACAACCAGTACTACAAGAGAAAATCTCTCAAGCTTCTGCAAGATAGTATTAAGTTTACAATGTAAATATGAAAATAAGTGTTGTCAAGGACAGTTTATTACCTGTTCTAATATTGCATATAAATTATACATTAAAGTTTGTTCATAAGACAATTACAAATAAAGACTATGGTTAGCCAATCCACTTCTTTCTGATTTAGCCTTCAGGTGATAACGTAAACAACAGATTCAATAAAAGGCACAAGATCTAACTGGATTACAAAAATATTGAAATATTTGTTATTGAAGAAAACATGATTTGTATCAAAAACAGTACTAAATTTAAAGTTTAAAATTTTGCATTTTTGTTTTTGGGGACTTGGTTGATCTATTATTTCACCAGTTTAAAAAAAATTCTTAAAATATACACTGATATCTAGGCACTATACAATGACCATGAAAAAAAATATACAGGAGGTTCCTGAGAATCCTACTTGAGAAAACAAACAAGGCATAGGTAATGTATGAAATTATAATTGCTAAAAAAAAAATTAAGGACACTTTCTCTCAACACATTGCTTCCCTCCTTCTTCATATTCTTGCTTAGAGATCCACATCTGTTGGAAAGTACCCTTTAAAAACAAAAATCCAAACTAAACATAAAATGAAACTAATGGATTGTAGCATCTCTACGCAATTATTTTGCACACTAAAAGGCCTGGAGAAAAATGAAACTCTGAATTGATGGCCTTTAGTAACAGAAGATCAGTTTTATAAGCACATTGTAAAATAACAGGAAGTATACACATTGAGAAGGAGGGAAGGAGAAACAAGAGTACAAAATTTATAGGTAAAAACATATGTAGTTGTAAAAGTTTGAAACCCTTTGTAATTACCTGTTTTTCTACATTAATTACTCAATGTGATTTGATTTTCATTTAAGTTGCAATTATAGACAAACACAATCTGGTTAAACTATAATACACAAACAATTGTTCTCATCAATACTGAGTACACCATTTAAACAATCAGTCATTTGGTGGTGGTTACTACTGCTAAAAGGAGGCTCTACCAGTTATTAAATAGAAGGGTTCACATACTTTTTCCCAGTCTGGACTGTGAATGATTAAACATTCAATGAAGACATGAAAAGTACAATTATGTGTTACTAGTTTATGCAGATTGTCTAAATCACAATAGACAAACACAAAGATCAGACCACATTGCAAAGGATTCACAAACATTTTCTTACAAATGTTTTAATATAACCATGTTTAAATAAACCAAACAAGACTTACCAAAGAAGCTAGAATTGAGCCACCGATCCATGAGCTAAACCTGCGTTCCACTGTGGTGTTATTGGCCATTAACTTCAAGCGCATGCTCTGAAAACAACAATTAGCTTAATTTAGAGGAAGCTAAAATAATGAACTGTGGTATATTTTGTAAACATTGTTGTGGATTTAAGAACAGGGACCAAGCCATATTCTCTGTCCAACTTTGTAGGGTCCAAGGCGGTTTTCTTTCCTTCATGTACAGTACCTACAAAAAGTATTCACTGCTCTTGGAAGGTTTCATGTTTTATTGTTTTGCAACATTTAATCACAGTTGATTTAATTTGGCTTTTTTTTTGACAATCATCAATAGAAAAAGACTTGTGTCAAAGTGAAAACAGAACTCTACAAAGTGATCTAAATTACAAATATAAAACACAATAATTGATTGCACAAGTATTCACACCCCCTGATGTAACACACCAAATCATCACTGGTGAAGCCAATTGGTTTTAGAAGTCACATAATTAGTTAAATAAAGATCACCTGTGTGCTGTCAAGGTGTTTCAATTGATTGTTGTAAAAGTACACCTTTATCTGGAAGGTCCAACTGCTGGTGACTCAGAATCCTGGCAAAAACTAAACCAGGAAGACATAAAAACACTCAAATCAACTCCCCTAAAAGGTTATTGAAAAGCACAAGTCAGGAGATCGATACAAGGACATTTCCAAATCACTGGATATTCCTTGGAGGACAGTTCAGTCAATCATCAAGAAATGGAAAGAATATGGCACAGCTGTAAATCTGCCTAAGGCTGATCCTCAAAAACTGAGTGACCGTACAAGAAAGGGACTAGTGAGGGAGGCTACCAAGAGATGTATGAAAAAAACTGGACGAATTACATGCTTCAGTGGCTGAGATGGGAGAGACTGCACATTCAAATATTGACCAGGTACTTCACCAGTCACAGCTTTATTGGAGAGTGGCAAAGAGAAAGCTACTGGTGAAAAAAAAATAAATCACACATGAAATCTCAGCTAGAGTTTGCCAGAAGGCATATGGGAGACTCTGAAATCAGCTGGAAAAAGGTTTATGGTCCGATTAAACTAAAATGGAGCTTTTTGGCCATCACACCAAAAGCCCAAGAACTCACATCAAAAACATACCATCTCTACTGTGAAGCATGGTGATGCATCATGCTGTGGGGGTGCTTCCAGGCCCTGGAAGGCTTGTGAAGGTAAGGAGTAAAATGAATGCAGCAAAGTACAAGGAAATCCTGATGCAGTCTGCAAGAGAACTGCAGCTTGGGAGAAGATTTGTATTCCATTTTCCAGCAAGACAATGACCCCAAGCATAAAGCCAAAGCTACACAGGGGTGGCTTAAAAATGACAAAGTTAATGCCCTGGAGTGGCCAAGTAAGAGTCCAGACCTCAAAAATCCAATTGAGAATTTGTGGCTGGACTTAAAGGGCTGTTCACTCACAACTCCCATGCAATCTGACAGAACTTGAGCAGTTTTGTAAAGAAAAATGGGGGGGGGGGGGGGGGGGGGAAAGAGGGGAAGATCCCAGTGTCTAGATGTGCAAAGCTGGTAGAGACCAATTCACACAGATTCAAGGCTGTAATTTTACCAAAGGTGCATCTCCTAAATGTTGACTTGAATGGGTAATTATACAATCAAATATTTTGATTAATGACTGTAATAAATTTAGACCAATTTGTAGAATTTTGTTTTCACTTTGACACAAGAGTCTTTGCTGTTGATCAGAAAAGCCAAATTAAATCCACTATGATTCCATGTTGTAAAACAATAAAACATTAAAACTTACAAGGTGGGTGAATACTTTTTATAGGCACTGTAAATAGTTCCATTCCATCTACAAAAAGGCGGTTGTCCTTCCCAATTACACCAATCTCTCCACATAAGCTTCAACATATAGTTGATTGCATTTTTAGTCAATTTTGTAAACTATCTGCATTTTTTATTTGTAAATTTAAATCAACCTGTAGAAACATAACAAATGTGCAAATTGTAAATAATAATTTTCCAACTTTATCTTATTGTTTGCAAATAAATGTACATAAAAATTTTAAACAAATACCGTAGATTTCGCACTACAGAGCGCACCTGATTAAAAGCCGCTGGCTCTAATTTTAGAAAGAAAATCAATTTTGTACTTGTACAAGCCGCACCGGATTTTAGACCGCAGGTGTCCCACGTTGTAATATGAGTTATTTACACAGAAAGATATTACACGTGAGGATTTTTTAAACTTTTAATTAATTCCGTATGGTAACATAAACAAATACATATTGCAAATGCCTTTAACTTAAAAGCAGCGTTTTCGCTCGGGTCTAACGTGCTCGGCTAATGTGCTCGGGTCTAACGTGCTCGGCTAATGTGCTCGGGTCTAACGTGCTCGGGTCTAACGTGCTCGGCTAATGTGCTCGGGTCTAACGTGCTCGGGTCTAACGTGCTCGGGTCTAATGTGCTCGGCTAACGTGCTCGGGTCTAACGTGCTCGGCTAATGTGCTCGGGTCTAACGTGCTCGGGTCTAATGTGCTCGGCTAATGTGCTCGGCTAATGTGCTCGGGTCTAATGTGCTATCGCAAACCGGTATTTCCCACAAGACCGCGGCAAAACCGGATGTGATGTCATAGTATCCCGGGATGTACAGAAAACAAATAGATAGATACTTTATTCAACTAGAAAATACTAACAAATGAATTACTAAGCGAAAATATTATAAACTAAATAACTGCCATAAAGGCAGCACAATGCTTTTCTTCGAGTGTTTTCCATGTTGATGAGGGTGAGTACAAATGACTGATTTACAATAATTTAATTGTGAAAGTGCGCTTGATTTATCGTACAATTTCATTGGACCTCTGTGAACTACTCATCAATTTTATTGGTCTACTGTTACGAGGCAAAATGTTTTTGGCGGCATGAAAAAAAATCATGCATTAGCCGCACCGTAGTAAAGGCCGCAGTGTTCAAAGCTGTTCAAAGCGTGGGAAAAAAGTAGCGGCTTATAATCCGACATCTACGGTATTAGAGTACTTAATGCTTCCCTAAAAAAGGTCATTATTTTGAAGCAAGTCTTTCTGCAATGTTTAATGTAAAAAGTTTATGATTTTACCTAAAATAAAGCAAAATAATTGATTCCCTGACTCCAGAGTCAGGATCAGTAGGGATGTGCCCAAACTTGAGGTGGTGGTAATTTGGAATTGATGTTTTTAAAAAACCTTTGATACAAACCAAGAAGGATTCCTTGATTAGTTGTGGAAGCTCTGGTTCCAGAGATCCTTCAGAGAGTGCTGTACTGAAATATCTTTCTAATCACAGCAAATTCTAGTATGAAGACCAAAGCAAGTCCATGAGCTGTCACATTAGTCTTCGCTGATCCAAACTCCAGGCCATTTTCTACAAATTCAAATAATGCCAAACATACAACATCAAAAAGGTAAAATATACAGAAAATGCATATAACTGATACTCACAGGTGGAGTTTTTTGGGAAAGCTCTCTATTCAACCGGTCGGTAAAACTTTGTATCAATGTATTTCCACCTGCTGCAATCACACTCCCATACAATCCCTTTAAAACAAAATGCCCAAAACAGCAGTTAGACATTAAGGAATTTATTGTAGTCATTTTCCATTATATAGACAATAAAGGTTCTTCATTGTATATAAACAGGCTAAAATCCAAATATACTGTAAATCTAATAGTTATCCTTCATAAGCCTCCGTTTTTGACTGGAAATCCACATCACATCTCTTCATATACACTGCCTTGAAAAATTATTGAATCACAACTATTTTCACATTTTACCGTCATTTTCTAAATTTAAAAATCCATTGAAGTGGCATTTTCTGAGCAAGTCTACAAAACATTGTGTTTCACATCAAATCAAAAGAAAAATTGCAAATCCTGTCAACAATTTACTGAACATTAAAAACCAAAATTGAGGCTGAAAAAGTTTTCATCCCCTCTAATTACTATGACGATTTTCCTCAGGTGCAATATACAGTATTACCTTATTAAGTCAGCCAATTTGTTGATGTAGAACATTGGAGGATCACATGTTTTTAATGAATTCATAAGAATAAATATCACCCCACCCCCAAGTTCCAATGGTATGGTAAATTTCAATAGAGCAAACCAAAATGAAGACAGAAGACCATAGAAGACAAGTCAGGGAAATAATAATAGAGAAGCACAAATCTACAGAAAGGTACAAGACCATCACACAAAGGCACTGAACATACTTCGGAGCTCAGTACAGCTCATTGTGAAACCACAGCCACACTACCTAGGTCAGGCTGCCCCTCTAAACTTAGTCACAGGAGAAGAATGGCACTTGTAAGAGAGGCTACTGTGGCACCAACAGTGATTCTGGGTCAGCTGCAAAAGTCAGTGGCTGCAATTGGACATTGTTCATGGCTCCACAATCTCCAAGGCCTTGCACAAAAAGGACATTTATGGCAGTGGAAGGAAAGAAGCACTGGCTAAAGAAAAAGCATATCCTTGTCTATAAAGTCTTTGCAAAGCATCACTTAGAAGATACTGTAAACATGTGGAAGTTGGTCTTGTGGTTGGATGAGATTAAACTGGAACTTTTTGACCTCGACACCAAGTGGTTTGTGTGGCATAAATCTAATACAGTGGATCAGCTAGGTAACACCATCCCTACTGTAAAGTACTGTAAAGTGAAGGAGATGTCATGCTATATATAAAATAAAACAAGTAGTGCAAAAAAAGTAATGGGGGAGTGTTCAGGGGTTCAACGTCCATTTAGATTGTTTTTTCTGGAGTGTCAAAGTCAGAGGAGAGATTCAGAGGTTTATAAAATTACGGAGAAGCAAAGGAAGGGTAGATAGTAGAAATGTCATTTTCTATAAGACAAGTCTATAAAGTGAGATGGGGGAAGTTTAAAGATGATGTGTTGGTGGTATATTAAAGTGTACTTGAATTGATCCATAATAGTTTAATAATCAGCATCAATGTTCAGCATACCAAAAATAAAGATATTTCATCAACAGTGAAAGACAAACTGTGTAAATATTTGTATTTTTACTTTTCTGTTTTGAGAGGACTTTGTTTCCAGCTTCTTGTTATTTTCAGATTTCCAGCACTCAAATATATAACATATTAAATTAAACTTGATTGTTTTCTCTGGAGTGTCAAAGTCAAAGGGGAGATCCAGAAGTTTATAAAATTATAGAAAGGGTAGATAATAGTATCTAGAAGACAAATCTGTAAAGGGGAAAGCTTAAAGATGTTGTGCTGGAAATATCAATGTGTACTTGAATTGATAAGTTATAATACTTTAATAACAGCATTGTGTCAAAGACAAATGAGAGATCTGGAGAGGCAAAGACAGAGTAGATAATGACACCCAGCATTATGTTTCCAGATGAACCCTGAAAGTACAGAAATAATCCTGAGTGATGAAATGCAGCAGAACAGCAAAAACTATCGTAATATTCTTGTTACAATGGGTAAAGTACTTACTGGTCTAATATCAATGTCACACATTCCCACACTTGTTGTCACCACATGGCTGACACCCAGCATTGTGTTTCCAGACAAACCCTGGAAGTACAGAAATAATTCTGGGTGTTAAAAGGCAGAAAATAACAAGTCATAATACCATTTAAAAATATTGCTGCTTTTAACATGATCCAAAAATCTATTAAGCAATGCTGAATATTTAGGTGTTAGGGAAAGTAAAGTGCTTGTTGGGTGCCCCCAGTGAGGGAACTGCTGAATATTGAGAGTCTAAACATGAAGTAAAACCAAATGATTGTGTACAATAAAACTGACATATATAACCAGAAGATGACATTTACCTAACCTGTTCATGATATTAAGGAGCAAAGTGCAAAATTAATGACTAGCCACTGGAATATTTAAATAAAAGCAATTCCAAGTAATTAACTACTCATCTATGTAAAATACTAAACACAAGAGATCCTGTAGATGCTGAAAATCCTGAGCAACACATACAAAATGCTGGAGGAACTCAGCCGGTCAGAAAGCATCTATGGAAATGATGAAACAGTTGACGTTTTGGACCGAGACTCTTCATCAGGACTGGAAAGGAAAAGGGAAAATGTCAGAGTACAAAGGTGGAGGAGGGTAACAAGCTAGATAATTCCAAAATAACTTCATTAGTTTTCTTTTCCATAAATGACATCTTCAATTCTTGGTCGTTAAGTTTGCCTGAATGATTCCTGTTCCCTCTCAATTCGACAAGTAGTCTGTTTGAGTGTCTGAAATTGAAACTCCAAATTCTTCAAAGATTCTTGAACAGTAGAGTTGGATTTTTCAAGCTTTCCATTAGCATCCATCAGTTTATCAATCTTACTGTTAAGCGAACCAAATTGAAGTTTCATATCTTGTATTGAAGAGAGTATTTTTTTCTAAAGTAAAAAGTTCCTCCGATTTCTTTATTTGTTCCGTTTCGGGAAGGGTCTTGCCACCTCTCAATTCAATACCGGATTGACTTCCTGCCATCGTAGTTAAATCATAAATCCTTCAACAAAAATAGTAAATCTTCAAACTTACAATGGATCTATCAGTGGAACGTAAGGTATAAAAAGTAGAGCCGCAGTGAAAACGCATCTCACTCCATTCACTGCAAAATGGAGTCTCGGTAACAAGTTACAAGGTAAAGCCAAATGGGTGGGGGAAGGGGATAAGTAAGAAGCTGGAGAAAAAGAAATCTAATAGGAGAGGAGACTGGATCATGGGAGAAAGGGAAGGAGATAAGCAGATGAAGAGAAGAGGTAAGAGGCCAGAGTGGAGAAATGAAGAGGGAAGGAGGAGGAAAAAAAATATGGGAAGTTGGAGAAATCGATGTTCATGTCATCAGGCTGGAGGGCTACATAGACAAAATACTGTATGCAGTGTTGCTTCTCCAGAGAGTTGCCTCATCGTGACAGAAGAGGAGGCCATGGACCAACATGTTGGAATGGAGATAGGACTTCAAATGATTGTCCACTAGGAAATTCCACTTTCTGTGGATGGAGCTGAGATGCTCGTCCCTCAACCTATATTGGGTCTCACCAGGGTAGAGGAGGCCGCACCAGGAGTGCCAGATACAGTAAATGACCCCAACAGATTCACATACAAAGTGTTCACATCTGTTGGTGTTGTCTACTTGGAAGGGCTGTTTGAGGCCCTGAATAGAGGTGAAGGAGCAGGTGAATGGGCAGGTGTAGCATGTCTGCCACTTACAGAGATAAGTGCCAACAGGAAGATTAGTGGGGAGGGATAAAAGGAATATAAGAGGGAGCAATCAGCAAGTTAGAGGTCAGTTTGCCAATCACCTCCCCTGCTGTCCCTCCTTCCCTTTCTCCATGTTCCACTCTGCTTCTTTTTCAGATTTATTCTTCTCCGGCCCTTTGGAGAAGCATTGTGGTGGTGGAGGGTAACTGGTCAGGACTTGTCAAGAAAGAACCAGAGAGCTTCAAGGCCTTCTACAAATGGAAAGAGAACACCCCAGCTTCTTACTTCACCCCACCCTCCGTCACCCACCTGGCTTCACCCATCACCTTCTAGCTGCTCCTTCTCACCCTCTCCCACCTTCTTATTCTGGTTTCTTCCCTCTTCCATTCCAGGGTCCTGGACTGAAACATTGCCCATTTCATTATATTCATTTCCATAGATGTTGACTGACCTGCTGAGTTTCTCCAGCATTTTTTGTGTGTTGCTATGTTAAATACTGCTTGGTCACTTCAGGTATTAGTAAATTAGCTGTGTGTATACATATCTGTTACAGTGACCCCATGCTGAAAAATGTAACGGAAATTCACCAGTACATGAATTTCCCTATGCATCACCTACAAGGTTTTAAGCAAGTCACATGGTAACCCTTCATTGTTTTTTGTTTGTTCTGTTGGTTCAAAATATTATATTTACTTTGAAGTACTTCAACTGGAACATCTGGACAGCAAAGGTTTATCAACTGTAGCTCATCCCCCCCAAAACTAGTAATAAGCTCCTAAACCTTGGCCTCAATGCCTCCTTGTGCAATTGGATCTTTGATTACCTCACTTGCAGACCCCAACTCAGATTGGTATCAACATCTCTTCCACGATCTCCATCAGCACAGGTGCAACACAAGGCTGTGTGCATAGCTCCCTAAACTACTTGCTTTACACTATGTGGCTAAGCACAGCTCCAATGCCATTTTCAAGGTTGCTGACGACACCACTATCATTAGTCAAATCAAACGTGATGAATCAGCATATAGGAGGGAGACTGAAAAATCTGAGTGGTGCCATAGCACCAACCTCTTAATGTCAGCAAGACCAAGGAGCTAATTATTGACTTCAGGAGAAGGAAACCAGAGGTCCATGAGCCAGTCATCATCAGAAGATCAGAGGTGGAGAGGGTCAGCAACTTTAAACATTTTGCTGTTATTATTTTGGAAGACCTGTCCTGGGTCAGGCAAGAGCAACTACGCAGAAAGCTGCCATGATGGTGGTGGTTCAGGAACCTCAGGACACTCACCACCAGGTTCAAGGACAGTTACGACCCTTCAGCCATCAGGCACTTAAACAAAATGAGATAACTTCACTCAACTTCATTTGTCCCATCATTGAAATATTCCCACAACCAAAAGACTCACTTTCAAGTACCGTAGATTCCGGATTTTAAGCCGCTACTTTTTTCCCACGCTTTGAACAGCTTTGAACTTTGCGGCCTATAATCCGAAGCGGCTAATGCATTATTTTTTTTCATGCCGCCAAAAACATTTTGCCTCATAACAGTAGACCAATAAAATTGATGAGTAGTTCACAGAGGTCCAATGAAATTGTACGATAAATCAAGCGCACTTTCACAATTAAATTATTGTAAATCAGTCATTTGTACTCACCCTCATCAACATGGAAAACACTCGAAGCATTGTGCTGCCTACTTAGTTTAAACTATATTTGTTTTCTGTACTACATCGCGGGATGCTATGACGTCACACCCGGTTTCGCGGTGTCTTGTGGGAAAATGCCGGTTTGCGATAAACGGAAAGGAGGGGGGGAGCGCATTACGCGAGCGGCTTTGGATCTGAGCGAACGCTGCTTTTAAATGCCGTTTGCGATAAACGGAAAGGAGGGGGGGAGCGCATTACGCGAGCGGCTTTGGATCTGAGCGAACGCTGCTTTTAAATGCCGTTTGCGATAAACGGAAAGGAGGGGGGAGTGCATTACGCGAGCGGCTTTGGATCTGAGCGAACGCTGCTTTTAAGTTAAAGGTGATCAATAACTTTTCCTGGTAGGCTGCAATATATATATTTTTTTACCAGTCGTTAGGAGATATTGGAATGTTGTTCAGTAAAGAAGTATACGCAACGTATATTTAAAAGTAGCCGCGTACGGGCACGGTTCGAAAAAAAGCATTTGCAATATGTATTTGTTTTTGTTACCATATGGATTTAATTAAAAGTTAAAAAAATCCTCACGTGTAATATCTTTCTGTGTAAATATCTCATATTACAACGTGGGACACCTGCGGCCGAAAATCCGGTGCGGCCTAAAATCCGATGCGGCCTTTACAATTAAAAAATTGATTTTATTTCTAGAATTAGAGCCAGCGGCTTTTAATCAGGTGCGCTCTGTAGTCCGGAATCTACGGTACTCTTCATTTCATGTTCTCGATATTTATTCCTTATTATTTCTTTCTTTTTGTATTTGCAGTTTGTTGTCTTCTGCACATTGATTGAACATTTACTATGATGCAGTCTTTCATTGATTCTGTTATGGTTATTATTCCATAGGTTGCTGATAGATCTCAAGAGAGTGAGCTTGTTGAATGCCTGAGAGATGGCTGTTTAGAGCATTTTGTCTTTGAGCCTACTAGGAGATCAGCTATACTGAATTGGTTGTTATGTAAAAAACTGGAGGGTGATTAGGGAGCTTAAGGTAAAGGAACCTTTAGGAACCAGTGATCACAATATGACTGAGTTCAACTTGAAATTTGATAGGGAGAAAGTAAAGTCTGATGTAGCAGTATTTCAGTGGAGTAAGGGAAATTACAGTGGTATGAGAGAGGAGTTGGCCAAAGTAAATTGGAAGAAGCTGCTGGAAGGGATGTTAGCAGAGCAGCAATGGTGTGCATTTCTGAGAAAAATGAAGAAGGTGCAGGACATCTGTATTCCAAAAATGAAGAAATACTCAAAGGGCAAATAGTACAACTGTGGCTGACAAGGGAAGTCAAAGCAAATGTAAAAACAAAAGACAGGGCATACAAAAAAGCAAAAATAACTGGGAAGACAGAGGATTAGGAAGTATTTAAAAACCTACAGAGAGCAACTAAAAGTATCATTAGAAGGAAAAAGGTGAAATATGAAAGCAAGCTAGCAAATAATATCAAAGTGGATAGTAAAAGCTTTTTCAAGTATATAAAAAAAATAAGAGATGTGAGTAGATACAGGACCACTAGAAAATGAGGCAGGAGAAATAATAACGGGGAACAAGGAGATGGCTGATGAACTGAATGAGCATTTTGGATCAGTCTTCACAATGGAAGACACTAGCAGTGTTCCAGATGTTGTAGTGTGTGAAGGAAGAGAGGTGGCTACAGTTACCATTACAAGGGAGAAGGTACTCAAAAAGTCACCCGGACCAGGTGAACTGCACGCTAGGGTTCTAAAAGAGGTAGCATTAGAGATTGTGGCAGCATTAGAAGTGATCTTTCAAAAATCCTTGCACTTTTGCATGGTGCCATAGGACTGGAAAATTGCAAATGTCACTCCACTCTTTCAGAAAGGAGGAAGGCAGCAGAAAGAAAATTATAGACCTGTTAACCCGACCTCCACGTTTGGAAAGATATTAGAGTCAATTGTTAAGGACAAGGTGAAGTACTTGGTGACACAAGATAGGACAAAGTCAGCATGGTTTCCTTAAGGGAAAATCCTGCCTGACAAACCTATTGGAATTCTTTGAGTAGATCACAAGTAGGATAGATAAAGGGGATGCAGTGAATATTGTATATTTGGACTTTCAGAAGGCCTTTGACAAGGTGCCACACTTGGGGCTCCTTATCAAGTTAAAAACCTGTGGTATGATAGGGAAGATATCAACATAGTTAGAGAATTGGCTGATTGGAAGAAGGCAATGAGTGGGAATAAAAGGATCCTTGTCTGGTTGGCTGCCAGTGACTCATGGTGTTCCGCAGGGGTCTGTTTTGGGACCACTTCTTTTTGTGCTGTATATAAATGATTTAGATGATGAAATAGATGGCTTTGTTGCCAAGTTTGCAGATGATATGAAGATTGGTGGAGGGGCAGGTAGTGTTAAGGAAATGGGTAAGATGCATAAGGATTTAGACAGATTAGGAGAACGGGCAAGAAAGTGGCAAATGAAATATAATGTTGAAAAATGCACAGTCACGCACTTTGGTAACAGAAATAAATGTACAGACTATTTTCTAAATGGGGAGAAAATCCAAAAATCTGAGATGCAAAGGGACTTGGGAGTCCTTGTGCAGAACACCTAAAGGTCAACATGAAGGTTGAGTTGGTGGTGAGGAAGGCAATTGCAATGTTAGCATTTAGTTCAAGAGGTCTAGAATACAAGAGCAGAGATGTGGTGCTGAGGCTTTATAAGGCACTGGTGAGGCCTCACCTTGAGTATTGTGAATAGTTTTGGGCTCCTCACCTTAGAAGAATTGTGCTGGCATTGGAGAGGGTCCAGAGGAGGTTCACAAGGATGATTCCAGGAATGAAAGGGTTATCAAATAGGAATATTTGATGACTCTGGGTCTGTACTCGCTGGAATTTAGAAGGATTGGGGAGGGGGAGCTCTCATTGAAACCTTTTGAATTTTGAAAGGCTTAGACAGAGTAGATGTGGAAAGGATGTTTCCCATGGTGGGAGAGTTTCAGACAAGAGGGCACAGCTTCAGGATAGAGGGACGCTCTTTTAAAACAGAGATGTGGAGAAATTTCTTTAACCAGAGGGTGGTAAATTTGTGGAATTTGTTGCCACGTGTAGCTGTGGAGACCAGATCGCTGGATGTATTTAAGGCAGAGGTGGATAGGTTCTTGATTGGAGATGGCATCAAAAATTACGGGAAGAAGGCTGGGAATTGGGGTTGAGGAGAAGAAGAAAAAAAAAGGATCAGCCATAATTGAATGGCGGAGCAGATTTGATGGGCCAAGTGGCCTAATTCTACTCCTATATTTTATTGTCTTATAGATTTATTGAGCGTGCCCACAGGAAAATGAATCTCTGGGTTGTATATGACGATATATATGTACTTTGATAATAAATTTGCTTTGAACTTCCCTTATCAATTTAATACCTTGACATTGGAAGGATCAAACAAGCCTTCTGGAATTCTCAGTCTTTCAGCTCCAAAATCACAGTTGTAACCATTTGGAAATTCATAATGAACACTGGGCATTTGTGCAGCCACTCTGTGGAGAAAAAAAGGAAAAAGTTCAATTTTTAAAATCTAAGGAGTAACAATGATGCCCGTCAAAAATTAACATGAATATCTGCTACTTACTGTTCATCGTACGATGAATCAGACACCTGTAGCACCGAAGCTTGGAAATCCTGAATCACTTCCTGAAAATTTATATTATCAGTAATGCACTAACAACTTTATATAAAAATAAAATTCCCTATCACTCATTACCAGCATCATGATATTTACAATTAACTTTTTTCTACATAATTTAGCTTCAAAAGTAGATAAATACAATAGCTTTACTATTCTCTCTGAACTGAGTAATCTATGATGTAAATCCTTTGTAATTCATAGAACCAGCAGCTAAAATTGAGATAGCCTAATTTGGACAACTCCCTCTTTCACACCTGCCATTGATCATGGATATATTTGTCCTTTTAATTTATTTCCCCAGCCGGAAAACCAGCTATCCTGACTTAATTCTCAAAATCAATAATCTTAGACATCAATATCAGCATGAAAGTATTTATCCATTAATATTGCAATAAAAATTTACCAGACATTGGAAGTCAGACTTTAAGTGGGGCGCTCAAAGCAATGAGAAAAAAAACAAACTGTAAATGCCAGTAATTAAATCCTGTAAACAGTCAGCAGAATAGATTTGCTAACTATTTTCTCTTTCTGCTTAGAATATTTACTCAAATGACCCACCATATCAAACCCAAGAACAGTGAAGATGGATACAAACTTACAATAAATAACTGCAAAAAGAAAACATATGAGATCCCAACCTCCTCCCTGGAAACCAGGCTTTTTAGCAAATGCAAAGTGTTTACACAACAAGCACATTTTTAATTGTTCTTAAGATCAGAGCTATAGTTAACCTTCAAATCCGCACAAAAACTAAGCTACAGATTTAGTTTTTACACAGACCTGTACACTTTTGAAATTGTACAAATTGTGAAATAACAATAAATTAACATTGCAACAAAGTCAATATAAATTTATGCAACTTACAGTACTTTTAAATACTGCTCCAATAGCACCAAAATCTTTGAGCCTCTGTGCTCCCTCTGCAAGTGGATCCTTGACTTCCTCACTGGGGGACCACAGTCTGTGCAGGTCAGAATGAGTATCTCCTCGATGGCAATCCACAAAAGCACACCTCAAGGATGTGTGCTTAACCCACTGCTCTACTCTCTCTACACCCAGGACTCTGTGGCTAGGCACAGCTCAAACACCATCTATAAATTTGCCAGCAACACTACTGTTGTTGGCAAAATCTCAGATGGTGATGAGAAGGCGGATAGGAATGTGATCAATCTGCTGGTTGAGTGGTATCACAACAACCTTGCAGTCAATGTCTGTAAGACCAAGGAATTGAATGTGGCCTACAAGGGGAAGTTAAGGGAACACACAGCAGTCCTCATTGAGGGATCAGTAGTGGAAAGAGTGAGCAGTTTCAAGTTCTTGGATGTCAATATCTCTGAAGATCCATCTTGGGCCCAACATATTGATTAAATTACAAAGGCGGCACAGCAGCAGCTATATTTTATTAAGAGTTTCAGGAGATTTGGTTTGTCACCAAAGACATTTGCAAATTTCTACAGATGTGGAGAGCATTCTAACTGGTTGTATCACTAGGAAATCTGCAGATGCTGGATATTCAAGCAACATACACAAAATGCTGTGGGAACGCAGCAGGCCAGGCAGCCTCTATAGGGAGAAGCGCTGTCGATGTTTCAGGCGAGACCCTTCGTCAGGACTAACAGAAAGGAGAGATAGTAAGAGATTTGAAAGTAGGAGGAGGAGGGGAAAATTTGAAATGATAGGAGAAGACCGGAGGGGGTGGGGTGAAACTGAGAGCCAGACAGGTGATTGGCAAAAAGGGATACAGAGATAGAGAAGGGAAAGGATCATGGGACAGGAGGCCTACGGAGAAAGAAAGGGGGAGGGGAGCACCAGAGGGAGATGGAGAACAGGCAGTGATGGGCAGAGAGAGGGAGAAAAACTAAATATATCAGGGATGGGGTAAGAAGGGGACGAGCATTAACAGAAGTTAGAGAAGTCAATGTTCATGCCATCAGGTTGGAGGCTACCCAGCCGGTATTTAAGGTGTTGTTCCTCCAACCTGAGTGTGGCTTCATCTTGACAGTAGAGGAGGCCATGGATAGACATATCAGAATGGGAATGGGATGTGGAATTAATATGTGTGGCCACTGGGAGATCCTGCTTTCTCTGGCGGACAGAGCACAGGTGTTCAGCGAAACGGTCTCCCAGTCTGCGTCAGGTCTCACCAATATATAAAAGGCCACACCGGGAGCACCGGACACAGTATACCACACCAGCCGACTCACAGGTGAAGTGTCGCCTCACCTGGAAGGACTGTCTGGGGCCCTGAATGGTGGTGAGGGAGGAAGTGTAAGGGCAGGTGTAGCACTTGTTCCACTTGCAAGGATAAGTGCCAGGAGGGAGATCGGTGGGAAGGGATGGGGGGGGGGGGAGATGAATGGACAAGGGAGTTGCGTAGGGAGCCCCCCGCTCTGGTCTTCTGCCTGCTCCGGATCTCTTTATTGCTAATTGCCGACGGGACATCAACCGTCTCGACTTCACCACACCATGTTCCAATTCCAACCTCACTCCTTCTGAACGCTCTGCTCTCTGCTCCCTCCGCACCAATCCCAACCTTACTATAAAACCCGCTGATAAGGGGGGGAGCTGTTGTAGTCTGGCGTACTGACCTCTACCTGGCTGAGGCACAGCGACAACTCTCTGATACCCCCTCTTACTTACCTCTTGATCATGACCCCACTAAGGAGCACCAGGCCACTGTCTCCTATACCATCACCAACCTTATCAGCTCGGGGGATCTCCCATCCACTGCCACCAACATCATAGTTCCCACACCCCACACTTCCCATTTCTACCTCCTACCCAAGATCCACAAACCTGCCTGTCCAGGTAGACCCATTGTCTCAGCTTGCTCCTGCCCCACCGAACTCATTTCTGCATACCTTAACACTGTCTTATCCCCCCCTTGGTTCAATCTCTTCCCACCTATGTTCGTGACACTTCTCACGCTTTGAATTTTTTCAATGATTTTAAGTTCCCTGGCCCCCACCGCCTTATTTTCACCATGGATGTCCAGTCCCTATATACCTCCATCCCCCACCTGGACGGTCTCAAAGCTCTTTTGCTTCTTTTTGGATTCCAGACCTAACCAATTCCCCTCTACCACCACTCTCCTCCGTCTAGCGGAATTAGTTCTTATTCTCAATAATTTCTCCTTTGGCTCCTCCCACTTCCACCAAACCAAAGGTGTAGCCATGGGCACCCGCATGGGTCCCAGTTATGCCTGCCTCTTTGTTGGCTTTGTGGAACAGTCCATGTTCCAAGCCTATACTGGTATCCATCCCCCTCTTTTCCTTCGCTACATCAAAGACTGCATTGGTGCTGTCTCCTGCACGCATGCTAAGCTTGTTGACTTCATTAACTTTGCCTCCAACTTTCACCCTGCCCTCAAATTTACCTGGTCTATTTCTAACACCTCCCTCCCCTTTTTTGATCTTTCTGTCTCCATCTCTGGAAACGGCCTATCTACTGATATCTACTATAAGCCTACAGACTCTCACAGCTACCTGGACTATTCCTCTTCCTACCCTGTCTCTTGCAAAAATGCTATCCCCTTCTCAAAATTCCTCTGTCTCTGCCGCATCTGCTCTCAGGATGAGGCTTTTCATTCCAGGCTGAAGGAGATGTCTTCCTTTTTTAAACAAAGGGGCTTCCCTTCTTCCACCATCAACTCTGCTCTCAAATTCATCTCTCCCATTTCCCGCACATCTGCCCTCACCCCATCTGCCCACCACCTCACTCGGGATAGGGTTCCTCTTGTCCTCACCTACCACCCCACCAGCCTCCGGATCCAACGTATAATTCTCCGTAACTTCCGCCACCTCCAACGGGATCCCACTACCAAGCACATCTTTCCCTCCCCCCCCTCTGCTTTCCGCAGGGATCGCTCTCTACGCAACTCCCTTGTCCATTCATCACCCCCATTCCTTCCCACCCATCCCCCTCCTGGCACTATCCTTGCAAGCGGAACAAGTGCTACACCTGCCCTTACACTTCCTTCCTCACCACCATTCAGGGCCCCAGACAGTCCTTCCAGGTGAGGCAACACTTCACCTGTGAGTCGGTTGGTGTGATATACTGCGTCCGGTGCTCCCGGTGTGACCTTTTATATATTGATGACACCCGACGCTGACTGGGAGACCGTTTCGCTGAACACCTACGCTCTGTCAGAAAGAGAAAGCAGGATCTCCCAGTAGCCACACATTTTCATTCCTCTTCCCATTCTGATATGTCTATCCATGGCCTCCTCTACTGTCAAGATGAAGCCACACTCAGGTTGGAGGAACAACACCTTTTCTACCAGCTGGGTAGCCTCCAACCTGATGGCATGAACATTGACTTCTCTAACTTCCATTAATGCCCGTCCCCTTCTTACCCCATCCCTGATATATTTAGTTTTTTCTCTCTCTCTGCCCATCACCCTGCCTGTTCTCCATCTCCCTCTGGTGCTCCCCTCCCCCTTTCTTTCTCCGTAGGCCTCCCGCCCCATGATCCTTTCCCTTCTCTAGCTCTGTATCCTTTTTGCCAATCACCTTTCTGGCTCTCAGCTTCACCCCACCCCCTCCGGTCTTATATCATTTTGCATTTTCCCCTCCCCCTCCTACTTTCAAATCTCTTACTATCTTTCTTTTCAGTTAGTCCTGACGAAGGGTCTCGGCCCAAAATGTCGACAGTGCTTCTCCCTATAGATGCTGCCTGGCCTGCTGCATTCCACCAGCATTTTGTGTGTGTTGCTTGTATCACTATCTGGTTTGGACGTGCTACCATCAAGGAGGTACAAGAGCCTGAAGACACAAACTCAATGTTTCAGGAACAGCCTCTTCTGCTCTGCCAGATTTATGTATGGACAATGAATCCATGAACACTACCTCATTTTCTTTTTCCATTCTCAGTTTGAACCACCTAACGTTTTTTTTATCTGTACTACTTATTGTAATTTAGTTTTTAATTATGTATCACTGTCATAAAACAACAAATTTCACGCCATGTTCCAGTGATATTAAACCTGGTTCTAAATACTATATAGTCTAAATCACCATGACCAGAAATATAATTTTTGAACTCAGATTTCAGAAATTGTTTACTTCCTCTAAATATACATAAACTAACTAGTAAACTTGTTGTTAGTTTCATCTATCTCATTGAGCTGGGCTAACATTTCTTACGTTACACATGTAGTTGTGCCATGACCGTGTAACCTGAGGTAGCTTCTCTTTCTTCTTCCAATTAGGAGGAGCACCTTCACGCACTGACTCCTATGAGAACAGCAATGGGAGTAAATTGTTACACATTTTTGCTTTTCAGCTCTGCTTTAACTCTAGGAGTAGCATATAAATAAAGAAAATCTTAGAAGTTATTACAACAATTCTGTATCCATTGCATCAATAATAATGCATCAGATTTTGTTGAACCAGATATGCAGAGTAGCTCTTCAGAAGGTTTAATAGGATCTGTGCATAACTGAAAATTAACCAGGACAGCAGCACATAGCTTGCTATTGTAAACAGTTAAAAAATTTCACTTGTGAGAACAATTTAATACCTGTAGTTGATTTAACTTAGAGATGAATTGAAACAATCAGCCAGGGTTCTCAATACTTAATTTAATGATTGTAATGGTGTTACACATCGGAATACAGTGTGGTGCGTGGCCAAGTGGTTAAGGCGTTGGACTAGAGATCTGAAGGTCGTGAGTTCGAGCCCTAGTTGAGGCAGTATGTTGTGTCCTTGAAAAAGGCACTTAACCACACACTGCTCCAGTCCACCCAGCTGAAAATAGGTACCAGCAAAATGCTGGGGGTTAACCTCGCGATAGACTGGCGTCCTATCCCAGTGGGGTGGGGAAGGGGGAGTCTCATACTCTCAGTCGCTTCACGCCATGGAAACTGGCATAAGCACCTGCCTGATGAGCCTATAAGGCTCAGGACAGACTTTAACACACATTCAAGACCAGGAACTACTTTACTTATCATACAGTTACAGTGTCCAGTTGAATATTTAGCATTTAGCACAAGATTTTCAGAAATACCACCAAAAGGTATACCATATATCCACAAAGTATTTATTTGTTACTTATATTTTAGACTGAGTTTACAAACATTTATGTTCCAATGACAATATTAACAATATGGAGGACTGTTTTTACAAACACACGTACATATACTTTAGCTTTCACCTCACCTTTGAAGCAATCATATATGGTGGGATTATTTCCACATTCAGTTCCTGAAACAGTTCTCTGCACTGCATGGAAATGAAGTCTCCTGCGAGTGGTGACTTAACAATGCCTAAAATTATTGAGGGACAAAAAAGGTTTCCAGCATACACATGGAAGTCAGCATTGATTCAATGGCATTTAAAGTTTAACATTAAAAATTCATACATAGAGATTTGGAAAAAAAATCCTACTTATTTCAAGTTTTTTTTTAAAATGCCAAAATGAGGTGGACAGAGAGAGACAGGAACAAGGAGGTCAGGTAACATCAAGACAGGGAGCACTGAGTGGTGATGTTAAAGAGAGGGTGGGGTCAGAAGCAAGCATTCATGGGATCTAATTTTTTTTAACATATTAACATCTGTATCCCTTGAAAGATTTCTTAAAAAGAATTAACAATGATTACATTACATATTTCAGCATACTTACTTTGCTGAAGTACATATCCATCGTGTACAGGAATAGCTGTGGTATGTGTGGCTCCACTGTCTAAAACTAAACCCGTAGAACGGCCATTTGCAAATCTAATTCAGTGAGTAAAGGAAAATAAAGACAAACATGAAACTAAATTGTGAAGTGAAGCCAATGAAATTTTAAAACAGCATTCTCATTCATAATCTGTCATATTTCTTCAGAGTACTAACTGTGTGTTCCAATGCTGCTTAGCAACATTATCCTACGACATGATAATGACCCTCATACTTAAAATTCTACATGATCGATATGGGGCGCTTTTAAAAAAAATTTGCACATCTATTTTCTGAAACTGCAGCGCTCTACAAATTGTGTTTCAGAGACATTTAATGCTTAAATTGCTTCACGATTTTTGACGCAAAGACAGTTGATGAATCAGAGGAAATATAAAACTGAGCCTGTGGTCTTTTAAGATAATTAACTTGTATGTTTAATTATTGAAAAGCTACTAAACATATTTATATAATGGTAATTAACTTCCTGTTTATGTCCCAACATGTTTTCCTTCCAAGTGGGAATGTGCAACTCGATTTTTCAAAATTGCTAGTTTCATTCATAATTGAAAAAAATAGTTCAGTGAAGGATACGCTGTGAGCACTGCTGTTTTACACAGGAAAAAAGCTGGGATATTATAATGTTCAAACATCAGCTCAGTAAGCCGTTCCCTCTTTGCCCGTGTATTCCACTGTAAAAAAAACAGAAAAAGTTAAACAATTTATTAAGACACAACAATCACATAACGGCATGAAGAAAGCAATTTTACAATTGATTATTTTGTTCCCAAATTATATTTATACATTTCCAGAATGAAAATAACGTCCATTAACACAGAACCGAGTGTACAAGCTTAATATGTGAAATTGAGTTATCACACCTATTAAGTAAATTAAGTTAGGAGGAAATTAGTGACATGATAAAGCTTTAAGTGTCTTCCCTCACTGGCCTCTCAACTCACAAAAGATCTTTTTTATATAAACTAAAGAGTTTATCTCATGCAACCATTTTGCTTAACTATAATACTTAATATTTCCACCTGCCTTCCCCTTCACAGCTCTTGACGGTACTTTTTTCTGATTCATTCATGCGGTCTCCCTTCACAACACGGCATGCACAAAAGTCAGGAGTTCAACCTTAGTCAAAGCTGCATAAGCTAAATGTCAAGATGTGCTCAAGGCCAAGAGACCAAGTAACACATCAATATTATACATATCTTTTCGAATCCCTAAATGCAGATACTGTCTTATTTTTCTATGGTAACATAGCAGACTCTGGAAATGTTCCATGAACAAATTAACTGCCACCCCACTTCTCAACTTTGAAAGCAATGTGATATGTTGAGATAGTAATGTGCTATTTTTATCTAGTGGTTTTTATTTTCTGTTCCAACTATTTGTTACACTTGGATACAAAACATAGAAATCCAACATTCTAAACTGGTTACTTACTGGTGCCTCAGACATCAAAACAGGATGGAGACCAGCTTCAGATTTTATGTGATTCTTATACGTGTGGTCCAGAATCGCCTGAAAACTATCCCAGTCTTCAACTACAATTATAAGATTTAAAGCCTTTACATCAGAACAATTTCAATTGAAATACTTCAATTTATCTTAACTCAATCTTGGTTATAGATGTAACTAAATGAAACCATTATTTAGGAATAGACATATAGCATGACAATCCATTTCAGGCATTTGACTATCATGGGTTGTACATTTACAATGCCACACAACCACAAGAAGATCATGGTTTACCAAGAAATCTCGTGTGTACCACAATTTCACTGGTATATACCCAGCAAGAACATTTCTATAAAATAGCATTCCTTTTAACCAAGGCTGATTAACCCACCCCTCCACAACCCCAATACTTTATCATTTCCTGTCAGGCACCTTATGCAGAGACACTCCTGTGCCTAGCACCACCTTATGGCCATACATTCAATGTACAAGCTATTTATTGTGCTTTATCTTATTGTGTTTTTTGTGCTACATTGGATCTGAAGAAACAATTATTTTGTTCTTCTTTATATTTATGTACTGGGAATGACATTAAGCAATCTTAAATCTTTTTTAATGTTTTGTTTTTAAATCACAAGAGATATGCCATACCATCGTTGAAGTAATGTGTTTCTTACTTGTATATTAAAACTCAACATTAACTTGTGCATTGGACCCAAATGTTCTCCTATGCAGATGACGTTTGTGGAAAAACCACAAGTGATGACGTTATAAAACTGGCTGAATGCTTCCAAGATAGTATTCAGTACATTCTGCTTTTATTTGCCAAAACTAGGAGGGAATTAAATATCAAATTAAATGGACAATGCATACTCAGTTGTTGTGGCATTACCTCTGACCAGACACTAACCAATCAAATTCACCTGAACAATGTAAGCAGCAAAAAGCCAAGATACACAATAAACATTACAGCTTGCTTGTGGAAAGCAAGATGTTACAACTCTTAAAACTTCAATCCTGGCTCTCTCATAATCAATAGCCAAGCAGTGCACAAACTTCGTGTCATTTTCAGTTCAAAAGTGCTTACGACAATATAAACTCTCCACCCAACTTTCAGTTTCAAGCTATATTGCTCCCCCTCAGATTGGAAGCACGACTGCAACAAACTACTCAAAGTACATGCCTTTTCAGTTGACCTGCTGTACACCCAGCATCAAAAGAACACTTGTAGTCAAGGCAAATGTGGCAGAAAACAGCAGAGGAAGTCCAATGATAGGGGAACAGGCATTAGTCACAAACCAGTTCCTGGCCACAAACCTTACTATTCTCCTAGTTGAATATGAATTAAATGCTATTCATGGACCCTTCAAAAATTTTCTGCTCTGACCAAATCTTCTGTCCATTCACATAGCACTCTGGAGATCTCCAAGGTAATCCATATTGTTTGGACTTATACCAAAACATGGCATAGTTTGAGGATAAATGCCACTGATCAAATTTAGTGGTCAGATTACCATAAGTTACACTGATTACAAGAATGCTATTGCTTGGCTTACAACAAAATTAAATGCTGAATAAACATTTCAATTGGTCTATGATGGAAGCAGATAAAATGGGCATTTAATATCTGAGAAAAGATCTTTTTATCAATACATCAAGGTTGTCAGCTTAGATTTTTGCAATGTTTCTGGAGTGGGTCTAGAAAATGGGACCTTTGACTCAGCAGCAATATTGCCTGCCAATTGAGTTTAGAATTATAAATTTTGTGATAAGAACATGGATTATAGAATAGATAGAGCAAATTGTTTTAAATGAGATGAAGAGTGTAGCTCCACGATTAATAGTGTTGATTTGGTTCCTTAATCTAAAAAGCAAAATAACTACAAGACACTACTGGTAATGTCTTGGGGAAGGAATGGGAAATTGGTAATGGAAGTAGTGAAAAAATGACATTGGCAGCTGGAGCAACAATGCAGTGCTTTTCATTTTGTATTTAGGAGGACAAGGATTTGAACGTAGATGTCAGGAAAAGAAAAATTAACTTCCAAGTGTACATATGGAAAACAAACATCAGCTCCTCTGAAATATAAATATAGCAACAGATTGTTTTGATGGATAGAGAATAAATAGAAGACTCCTTTTAAACCCAGAGAGCACCAAGAATCCTAAACACAATGCTTAAGTGGGTGGTGAAGGCAAAAGTATCATGGTGAGCATAATATAGAGTTATGAACCAAGTGCTCATAAACATAATTAGTAGACATAAACTTGACCAGCAGCTTTGATGTGTTAAGCCAAAGAGCCTGTTTCAATTTGTGAATCTCTATGAAAATGTTAACTGAAGGGAAAAAGCAGTGGTCAAAGAAAGGAACAAAAAGATTCGAACAAGGAAGTTAATGAGTGATGCAGGGAGAGGTAGATCTTGGAGGATCTGTCCTGAGCCCAATACATTGATGCAATCATGAAGGTGGCACACCAGCGCCTCTACTTCATTAGGAGTTTGAGGAGATTTAGTATGTCACCAACAACTCCGACAGGTGTGCAGTGGAGAACATTCTAACTGGCTGCATCATAGTCTGATATGGAGGTTCCAATGGAGAAAATCACAAAAGCCTTACAGAGGATTGTAAAGCCAGCCAGATCCATCATGGGCACAATCCTCCCCACAACTGAGGAAATTTTCAGATGTGGTGTCTCAAGAAGGCTGCATCCATCATTAAGCACCTTCACCATGTGGAATATACTCTCTTCTTGTTATGATCATAAAGGAGTTATAGTGAAGACACACACTTTTAGGAACAGCTTTTTCCCCTCCATCAGATTTTTGGATGGTCTATAACCAATGAACATCGCCTTATTATTCCACTTATTTTTCATTTTCTTGTAATTTAGCTTTTCGTGTTTGCCAACTACTGCTGCCTCGAAACAACAAATTTTACATCATATGCTGGTGAAAATAAATCTGATTCTGAAAGGTCAACCAGCCTAGATCTACCTTTGAAATAACCTAGAACAAAATGAGAATTTTATTTTTAGAATTGTTAGATTTATGACGATGAAATGCACAATTTGAAAAATTAATTAAGCACTATGTTCAAATCCGCATCCTGAGAATGTGTCATTAACCTGGTAGTTGTAAATACCAGCATAATGAGGATGATACAGCCAACGTATATCAATCATACTAAATTTATCCTTGAGAAAAGGATAAATATATTACAAGGGAATAAAATGCCCTTTTGATATCCTTATAAAAGTAATAACAAAATATTTCAAGTTTAGGCTATGTTGAGTTAGATGAACTTCACTACAATGGTGACAAGGTTTTCATAATTGTGTCATGAGAATTTGTGTTACTAATGAGGAAAAAGAGGCACTTTAGTTAATCTGGCAAGAAGAGAATAGGGCTTTGGTACAAATCCAGTCTCTTCCAAACCTGGTCCACATAAGATCAACACTCACCAAAACCTACATGAATAGTGCATAATGGAAAGTGTTCAAGAGAAAATAATATAAGAGAAAGTAATTTTCAAAAGGGACCTTTGCGATAGAAGATAAAAACACTAAAGAAATATTAAATACTATCTATTTAAATTGTTGACTTACTCATTCCATTTTTCAAAGGAGAGATAACTTCCATATTTTGTCTGGGAACTCGCAGAGAGTTTGTGTCAATAAAATAAGTTGTGCCACTTGGCTTTCCTTTGTCTCCTTCGATTTCCATTGGAGTGCTCCCATCATCTCTCTCCAACAGCATCCCAATAGCTGTTGGAAAGTCTGCCTTTAAAAGAAAGGTTAGCTCACAATACATTTCCAAGATAAAATATACATTGGCTAATTCCCTCTTCCCTTACTGTTTACTCCGTGGAATTGCAAATGTTTGTGTGGATTTGATCAAGGATAGTAACAACTTACCTTTGGACAATCTTCACCAGCATAGCCTGCTCTAACAGTGTATGATCCAATGTCAAACACAAGGGCACCAACCTCATCTGCAAAACAAAATTAAAGTGGCATATTAAATAACATTACAGAGATAACTAACAATATATAAAGATGTATTATGAAGATGCATATTAATGAAGCAAAATTCTATTTTAGAGTATTCAATTTCTATAAAAATCAGAAGGCATCACCTACATACACTAAATAGCTTATACTCATCAGTCTAAGTAACGAGAAAGAAGGTGCAATTTATTAAATTTAAATACAGTTGCTGTAACATGCTAAATACCAAAGCTCAGTGTTTACCATGATGCTCAATGCTACAAAAAAATGAAACTCCACCTCTGAAGCTGGATAGTTCTTAACCTGAATAACAGATGTGGGGTTAGGATGGGGAGGTGGAAGCTCAGAGCTTGTGATTAGAAACGGTCAGAAAGAGCAAATCCAGGAATGGATACTTTAATGGTTTATGGAGTTAGAAGTGAAATTGGGCACATCTGAACATATCAAATTCTGTGCTTACGATGAGCAGTCATTGATGGATCAGCTAAAGATGACAGAATCTAGAAAACACTAAAAAATTATTCCTGTGATGTCCCCTCAATGCCAGTTTTATTGAGGCTCCTTTCCGCCAGTTAAAACTTGCTTTCATGTCAAAGGCAGTCACTCTCACCTTATGAAATGAGTTCTTCAATTCATACCTGGACAAGCCTGTAAAGAGATCTGTTGGAGTGATCCAACCAAACCCAGAAAGCTAATACCAGGAAGTACTGCTTATCTTACAAGGAAAGATCAGACAAGCGGAACTTGCATCCTCTCGAATTTAGAAAAGTAAGGAGAGGGTATTAGTTTGATAAATGCTGGGCCCCCACTAACCATCGCATGGTGTGGAGAGAATGCTTCTGATAACAGAATCTAAAACTATAGGCCATTGCTTTAGAGCATGCGATTGTCATTTAGGGCAGATGAGGTGAACATTTTTCTCTTATAGGATTGTGAATCTTACATACTCTCTTCCTCAACAGCATGTATGAATATTTTTAAGTAGTGGAAGGTAGATACTTGAAAAGCAAAGTACCAAATTTTACCAAAGGTTGGACAGAGGTAGAGTTGATAAGATCGTTATAGTTTGAACAACCATGATTTTAAATGGCAGCGCAGACTTGAGAAACTGATTGGTCTATTCTTCCTCTGAACAAATAGGCTTGTATAGCATGCAAGGCCACTTGACAGTACCATCAACAAAATCTGCAGTCACAAATATATGTTGGCAAATTTCTTTTTTTTAATATTTTGCTATCTGCAAGCAATCTTCATTATTCTACATTTTGTAATATCCTTTATATTGCCTTAAAGGACATGGATAAGCCTTTCCAATTCTCCGGATTCCAAAGGATTGCCAGACAATAATAATCAGATTCAGATTAGTATCACTGGCATATGTTGTGAAATTTGTTGTTTTACCATAGCACTACAGTGCAATTCATAAAAACTAAGTTACAATAAGAAATATGCATAAAAAGTAAATTAGTGCAAAAAAAAACCAAAATAGTGAGGTAGCTTTCATGGGTTCGTGGACTATTTAGAAAGTTGATGGCAGAGGTAAAGATTCAAGATCCAAGTACATTCATTATCAAAGAATGTATAAATTATACAACCTGGAGATTTGCTCACAGATAGCCACAAAGCAAGAGACCTGAAAGAACCCAATTTAAAGAAAAAAAGAATAAAACTAAAAGACCAGTAAGAGAAAGTCAAATTACAAAAAAAACGAAGCAACACCCGCAAACAATTGAAGTAAACAACAGCATCCCAAACCAAAAACTAGAGCTCAGCTCTGAACCCGGAGTAGGCTCAAAGCTTCACCTATCAGTTCAGCATATTAGCAGGAACGTAGCACTGCAGCTGGGCCAGTTTTTATAGCCTCAGTGCAATGCAGTTTATCATCTCAGGGAAGCAGTTCCTAAAAGATTGAGTGTGTCTCTATAGTAGTGGTCACCAACCTTTTTAAGCCCAAGATCCCCTACATTGGCCTTAGTGAAAGGCAAGATCGACCCCAGATCAATTAGTTACACACGTGCACACAGGGGCAGAAAAGACTGGAAGTAAAACCCCGCAACCCGTTAGTAGAAATAATGTATGAACACCAGGGGTCACCACCTTTTGCACCGTGAACCGGTTTAATATTGACAATATTCATGTGGATCAGCTGACCGGGGGGGGGGGGGGAGGGGTGTTAAACACGACCGGAATACAGCGATACTCGAAGCAGTTCCAGTTTATTCCGCAATTTAGTTTTCACGGCTCTCGGCACTTAACTTCTGTCCCGCTTGCTCACGTTTTTTCTGCTCACAAAACTCAGTGGGTTTGTCTTTAACTGCAGGGTGCTTGGACTCAAGGTACCGAAGCAGTTTTGAGTGCTTCACTGCCTCATTAGACAGCCTCCGGACCTGAACTCCAGCCTCCCGCCCGCCACCAGATGCCTTGGCCAGGTGCAACTGGTCGCAGATGGGGTGAGAGGACAAGGTCGGGGCGAAGGTTCCCGTGCTGGGGCCGCGGCGGTCACAGTCCGGTGAGAGAGTGAGCGACCAAGCGAGGAGTACGACAGGGCGCGCACCCCCCCCCCTCCCGCCCCCGTAGGATCTATCAGCCAACAAAAGTTTGTTTCAGTAGATCGTAGCGAGGTAGCTGCTCGGCTACTTACAAAACCCTGAGCCCGAATAGGGTCGTCTGCGAATATTTTAGCACCGGGTTCCCCATGAACATTCGGTGTGGTGAACAGGTTCAGAGGCGGCGCCCATCTGTCCGCGCTGCAGGCCAGTAGCAACGGCACTTCTCGCTGGTTACCCAAGGCCAACTAGTGATCTCCGGCACTAGGGTATCACTGCGTTTAGTCGACTGATGACTTCACGTGGGTTCAAGTTCAACAGTGACAGGGAATGAGGAAAGGTGCAGCTGACTCATATTGTTTCCTGGCGGCCCGGTGGTTGGGGACCACTGAAGTACACTGTGTAGTGCGTGGTGGGGGAGCTACATGCATGCGCACTGGGCAGAAAGAACGGAACTAAAACCCTGCAACCCGGAAACAATCTCTCAACAGTACTTGTGTATTTATTTTTCTTTTTTTGGGGATCTACTGGGAAAGTCTCAAAGATCGACAAGTCGATCACAATCGACGGGTTGGCAACCACTACTCTACAGGCTCCAGTGCCATTTCCCTGATAGTAACAATGAGAAGAGGACATGACCAGGGTGATGTGGTCTTTAATAATGGATACCGCCATTTTGAAATATCACCTATTGAAGATGCTGTCATTGCTGGGGAGGCTACTGCCCATAGTAGAACTGGCTGAGTTTACAACACTCTGCAGCTTTTTCTGATCCTGTGCAGTGGCCGCTCTTTACCAGACTGTGATACAACCAATTAGATTGCTCTCCATGGTACATCTGTAGAAATTTGCTGGACTTTGGTAACATACCAAAACTGTTCAAACCCCAAATGAAGTATAGCCACTGATGTGCCTTGTTTGTAACTGCATCAACATTGGTCCAGAATAGACCTTCAGAGAAGATGACACCAGGAACTTGAAACTGCTCAACCTGATGATCTGCTCACTGCTGATCCCTCAATGAGGACTGATGCGTGTTCCATTTTCTCGTTTCCCTTCCTGAAGTCCATAACCAATTCCTTAGTCGTACTAATGTTAAGTGCAAGGCTGCTATTGCAGCATTACCCAACCAGCTGATCTATTTCACTCCAGTACACCTTCTTGTCACCATTTGAGATTTTGTCAGCAGTTATGTCATTGGCAAATTTATAGATGGTGTTTGATCTGTGTACACACAGTCATGGGTGCAGAGAAAGCATAACAGAGTGAGCTAAGCATGCATCCTTCAGTTGCACTGCTGTTGATTGTCAGCGAGATGTTTCCAATCCACTCTGACTGCAGTCTGTTGATGACAAAATCAATGATCCAGTTGCAGAGGGAGGTGCAGAAGCACAGGTTTTGAAACTTGATTAGTACTGAGCAGCCAGATGCAGGTATTGCTGTTGTCCAGGTGGTCATAAGCATGTGGAGAACCAGTGAGAATGCAGCCGCTATAAACCTATTGGGACATTAGGCAAATTGCAGAGGGTCCTGATCCTTGCTTAAGCAGCAGTTGACTATGGCCATGACCAACCTCTCAAAGCTCTTCGCCACAGCAGGTGTGTGCAATTGAAAGATGACCATTGAGGCAACCCACCCTTCTCTTCTTAGGCACCCTTTGTAGTGGGTGGAAACCTCCGACTGCAGCAGTGAGAAATTGAAGATATCCTTGAACACTCCTGCCAGTTGGTTGGTACTGGCTTTCAGTGTACAGGTACCAGGTACACCATCGGGGCCTGATCCCTTGCCGGGGTTCACCCTCTTGAGGGATATTCTAACCTTGGCCTCTGAGACACAGATCACAGGGATTCAGGCAGGAGTAATTTTATTCTCCCTTTCAAATCATGCATAAAAAGCATTGAGATCATCTGAGAGTGAAGCATCACACCCTTGGTTTCACCTTGTAGGAAATAATTGCCTGCAAATCCTACCAGAGCTGACATGCATCCAATTCTGTCTCTGAGTTCAAATAGAATTGTTTATTCACTCTTAAAATAGCCGTCTGAAGGTCATACTTGGACTTTTTGAACAGTTCTGAATCACTGGTTTTGAATGCCACAAATCTAGACCTCAGCATACCGTGTAAATCTCCTTGGCTTTTGGTTTGGTATATCCAGTATGTTCTCAAAGGCACACACCTATTCACATAGGCCTTGAAATCAGTAATAACTATGGCATATTCATTTAGACTTGAAGATGAATCCTTGAATGTTGTCTAATCTGCCTATTCAAAACAGTCCTGCAGGTGTTCCTGTCTCCCTTGATCATACCTTTGTGGTCCTTACCAGTGGTGCTGCGACTCTCAATCTCTGCCTGTGCGGCAGGAGAAGTACTACAACAATCTCAATATCCTACAAGTTAAAGAACTGAAATATCAGCAGTCCACAACTCTCCCTGCCACTGAGGCACCTCAAGAAAATAGCCTCCATCATTAAAGACCCTTCCAATTAGGGACATTACCACCACAGGAGCACAGACTCAAGTGTTTTAAAGAACAGCTTCTTCCCCTCCGCCGTAAGATTCTGAACAGTGCAAGAAAACTACCTCGTTGTTTGTCTTTTGCACTATTTATTTTGTAACTTACAGCATTTGTCTTGTACTGTATTACTGCCACAAGACAACAAACCACAACGTCAGTGAGATTAAATGATTCTGACTCCAGTTGGATAGACGTAATAGTGTATTCCAGTGTAAACAGCCTGCTGCGATTACTTGTAAACTTGTAATTGTACTTCAGAATCACAAGGGCTCCAGTAGAATTTTTCAAATTCAATACAATCAATTTACTCCTAGTAGTCTTAAATTATGGCAAGTTATTTTCAAGTGTAAACCTTGTTCATGTGAAAAGAGCCCAGCCCTCAGAAGCTTTGAGTTGGCTTCCTACAACACAGTTCAACACATCGATTCCTTTCTTTCACCAAGGTGGATGGGCAAATCAAATGGCTTCAAAGCAGCCGGTTCCAGGGGAGAGCGAGATTAATTCGGCCCTTGAATCGATCCCGCTACAATCTGTTGCCGAGAGTGCGCCCTCACATATCGCCGGGCCATGCCTGTACTCTCCCATTCTTCTAGCCGGCAAGGCTGGGTTGAGCAGAGCCGGGTCAGGCCTACACCCGTCAGGCTTCCTCCCAGCACAGGGCAAACCACCCAAACTTGGGCCAGACCTACACCCATGTACACTTCCCGAGTCGACTGCCGCTCCTCACCTCCTCCATACACGCCGCCACTCATCACTGCTGCTCCCGCAGAAACGCTGGTTCCAGAAAATCCCTTGGACACTGATCACACGCCGGGAAACAGAAAGCCACAGCCGAATACACACTGAAAAACCGCTCCTGGCAACAAAGATCACTGAGTGGTCAGCCAGGACCAATCCAAAGCGATGAGAGGGAAGCCTAACGTGTGTGACGTGAGTGAAGGCCAATAGCAATAGAGATTGTAATGACGACCCGCCTATTACTAGCGTCGCTCAAACTTTGCCAGCCAATCACGCGGACGCCGTCGCAGGTGGTGGGTGGAAAATATACTCGTACGCGAAGATGAGTAGTTTTCAGTGTGCCGCGAAAAAGTTTTTTAAAAACTATACGTTAAACAAGAGCTGAGCATGAATAGAGACAAAGACAATGGAGAGAGAAAATAAGGAACTTGCTTCTTCTGGAGTGTCAGAGTCTGAAGGTCCAGCTGATAAAATTATATAAAATAATGAGAGGAAATCCTGAGGAAATTAAGTGAGGACTGGGCATGTCAAGCAATAGAGGGCATATAGCTTTAAGATGAGACAGGGAAAGCTTAAAAGAGATGTGTAAGTTGTTTTTTATACAGCATGAAGTAAGTGTCTGGAATGCTCTGTGAGGTAGCCGAAAGCGGGGGGGGGGGGGGGAGTGGAATTTAATACAATAATGGCATTTAGACAGACCATGAACATTCAAGGGGATGGAGGCAATTGGGTTATGTGGAGGTAGATAACATTCATTTAGCACTGGGTTGGCACTGACATTCTGGGCCGAAGGGTCTGTCTTTGAGCTGTTATGTCTAAGGGAAGGAAATAAGATTACAAAAGGAATAATGCAGTTATGATAAAAGGATAAACAGTTGTTCTGAAGGAAGTTTAAGTGGAATAACTAGAATTTGTACTATTATTTGTCTAATAAGATAGAGGCATTTGTGAGAATCTAAAATATTGCTGCTAGAATTTATAAAGTGCATAATAGAAAAGTAAAATACTGCCTTTAGCATAGAAGCCATGTACAGAGAGGTCTAAATGGGCTATGGTTGAAAATTTAAGTTACAGAATCGGGTTTATTATCATTGGCATATGTTGTGAAACTTGCTTTGTGGCAGCAGTACAGTGCAATACATAAAAAGCTACTAAGTTACAATAAGAAATATATATATGTACATTTTATATATAAATTTCTACATGTGTGCAGTGAAGAGCAATTATATAAATATATATATACAGTGTGTGTGTGCCTGTATATATAATAAATGAATGGTGCAAAAAGCGAGCAAACTAGTGTGATACTGTTTACAGGTTCATGGACTCTGGTTGATGGTGATGGGGAAGAAGTGGTTCCTAAAATGCTGAGTGTGTGCCATTGGGCTTCTGTAGCTCCTGCCTGAAGGTAGTAATAAGAACTGGACACGTCCTGGGTAGTGGGGGGGGGGGGGGGTCTTTAATGATGGATGGCGCCTTTTTGAGGCATCAGCTTTTGAAGATGTTGTCAACAGTGAGGATTCTAGTCCACCTTGATGAAGTCCAGGGTCATAGGTGTTGACTGACAGAATGGATTCCACAAAGTGTTTGCTTAAGTTGTGTGTGGTCTCCCTACTGTGGACAAAAATTCCTTCTCCATGAGCAGAGAATAGAATATATTAAGGAGAAATAACTACAAGTTAAACATGATTTTATATAGAAGCAGTGTTTGGTAGCAGATGGTTAGAAGGAAGAAAATAAACGTGTTGGAATTCTATGACCTACACATGCACTTTAAGGTACTATAAGAAGGGAAGGAAATATTAGAGGAGATTGAGGAGACAGAGAAATCAAGGAAGGAAACAATATTGGAAGCAAAAGTTCTGAAATTTTCCATTTTGCAGCAAATCAACATAAATACATTCATTAACTTATTTGAAATTTTGAGTAAGGTTGAAACAAAGAATATCTGAATAACTACAAGAAATTAATAGTCAAAGGAGAAATACAGGCATAGGTTCAGCTGGCCAGAGAAGGCTGGCAAGGAAAGGACATAGTTAGACTTCAAGGAATATATGGAGAGTTCGCTGTTCTAGTGGGTGGTGTTAATTATTTGAATGTTCATTTCCTAAATGCAGCAAATCTAGCACTTTTCAGATGTTGCATTTTAAAGCTGACCCATTGGAGGTCATTTCTTACAGGCCATGTAAGCACTGCAGGTATTGTTTCAGAAACCGTACCTTCAAGGACATTGAGTGGCTTTGGGATTGCTTCGAGTCAATGGACTAGGTCATGTTCAAGGAGTCATTTGAGGACCTGAATAAATATGCCACAGTTGTTATGGACTTTATAAAGACTCTCTTGGATGAGTATATCCCCACAAAATCATTCAGAGTCTTCCACAACCAGAAGCCTGTGATGAACCAAGAGATTTGCAATCTTTGTCTAGTTTAATGGCTCTTCACTCAGCTCTAGAACATCTTGACAATGACATTTCTTACATCAGGATGCTCTTCATTGACCACAGCTTGGTATAAGCTCCAAGACCTATGTCTCGATACGTCCCTGTGTAACTGGATCCTCGACTTCCTCACTTGTAGACCCCAGTGAGTTTGGATTGGCAACAACACTTCCTCCACATCACCATCAGCACAGGTGAACCACAAGGTTGTGTGCTTCGCTTTATACCTATCACTATGCGGCTAAATATTTAAGTTGTTGACAACACCACTCTTATTGGTCGAATGATGATGTCAAATCGACATATAGGAAGGAGACTGCAAATCCAGATGAATAGTGCCTTGAAGACAACCTCTCACTCAATGTCAGCAAAACCACAGAGCTGATTATTGATTGCAGGAGGAGGAAACCAGAGCTCCATGACCTAGTCCCAATTTCAGAGTGGAGAGGGTCAACTTTAAATTCCTTGGTGTTTTATCAGAGGATCTGTCCTGCTACCAGCACATAAGTGCCATCACAAAGAAGGCCATGCGAGCAACCCTGCTTTCTTAGAAGTTCGCGAGAGTATTCCTTATTGGTTACATCACAGCCTGGGGTGGAAACACCAATGCCCTTGAATGGAAAATCCGACAAAGAGTGGTGGATACAGCCCAGTCCATCACAGGTGAAGCCCTCCCCACCACTGAGCACATTCACAAAAAGAGCAACCATGAGAAAGCACCATCTATCATCAAGGACCCCCACCATCCAGGCATGCTGTCTTCTCATTGCTGTTATTGAGAAGGAGATACAGCAGCCTTGGGTCCCACGCCATTAGGTTCAGGAACAGTTATTACCCCTCAATCATCAGGCTCCTAAACTAGTGTGAATAACTTCATTTATCTCAAATCTGAACTGCTTCCACAAGCTATGGACTAACTTTCAAGGACTCTACAACTCGAGTCCTCGGTATTATTTATATTTTTAAAATATGGACAGTTTGCTACTTTTACACTTTGCTTGTTTCTCAGTCTCCCTTTGTGTGGGGACTTTCATTGATTCTATTGTATTCCTTTGTTCTGTTGTGAATGCCTGCAAGAAAACGCATCTTAAAGTCATATATGGTGATATACGTGTACTTTGAAAATAAATTTACTTTGAACTCTGAACCTAATCAGTTTAAATTGCTTTGACAAAGTAACAAGAATAGGCAATTACATCCTTGGAGATGGCTCTTCCATCATTTGAATCACAGCAAATCTGCACGTAATTCCACCTGCCTTATAACTCTATATCCACATGTATTTAAAACTGAAGAATTACTTCCTGCTCTAGCTACGTCAGCTGTCTAGAGCAAAAGTCAAACATTCATTTAACTTCTTAGACAGCATTTGTGCCTGTTTAGCAGCTTTACACAGTCTTCTTTATGTACACCAAACTCTGAACATAACTTGTATACGGTGTAGTACCTAATTCTTCATTAGCTGCCAAAGAACAGCCTTAATGGAGTTTCCAAACTTTAAACCAAGTTTGAACTACAGTACATTTCAGCACAGATATGATGAGAAGTTGAGATCACAGGGGAGCAACAGTTTCCTTCTAATGAACTGAATGATTAGCTTTGGCAGAACCATTTTGCAATGACCATGAATCTTTGAACTCCAGATGAAGGGACCTCAAGTGTTCAGTGCTCCCAAATGCTCTTTCTCCATTTTGAAGTCAAAGGCAAGAGATTTTCATGAGTCAGTGAGGATGCTAATCATGTTTGCCTGATTATCTCTTGCATGGCACAGTTTAGAATAGAAAAGGTGTCACTCATGTGAAGGGCATGGCCTGTCCATCAGAGATGAATGAGTTTAAAAGAGGATTCATATTTCATCTTGCTTATCCTGTCAGTGGCTTTATAGGTTTTCATGAAGGTTGCATTGGGAGGAACTCTGAGTTGCTTGACATGGTAGTCTATGTCTCAGAATCTTATAGGAGGACTGGAATCACTGCTGCCCACCATGTCATAGGGGATGTGATGGATTCTCAAACATGCTTCTTCTATAGCTGGGCTAAGGCTTTATTGGTGTTCTGAAGGAGATTATGAATTTGAGTGTTGACATTTGCTTTCATTCAGAGCTGTCCACTGTGATATGGAGAGCAGCTGATATTTTCCAGCATCTCAGTGTGAACCTCCATTACAGGCGGCCATCTGGTAGAATACCTTTGCTTCATGCAAGTTGAGAGGAAGGCACATTCTCAATAAACAAATTTCTACGGAGTTTAAAAGTGCAGAATATACTTTCACATGTTGAAGTTCATCGCCATAGCATTGTTTCTGCAAAGCCTAATTGTCCAGATTATTAAAAGAAAATGTGTCAATGCTGACTTACAGGTTGGCTTCTGAATTCAAGCATGGGTAAGACTAAGTGAAGGAAGCTGCTATGCCAAGCCCTGGTTAAACCATACCCAGGGAACAATGAGGAGGTCTGAGAACTAAACCTGAGGAAAGGCCTTTCATCCTTGTAGGGAATACAGCATAGATTTACCAGAAGTGTAAAATTTGGACGTCAGCATTAATGATCAGTATGCAATGACTTGTACCATTCTTTGCAGATCATGATTTTCACTTTGCTTAGAATCTATTTTGCATATAGTTTTTATTCATCTAGTAGACTCAAAGTATTGAATGCAGGAGCATGGGATGTTATGTTGAATTTTTATAAGACCATAAGTCATAGGAGCAGAATTAGGCCATCTGGGCCATCGAGTCTACTCTGCCATTCCATCATGGCTGATCCTTTTTTTCAACCTACTCAACCCCAGTTCCCAGCCTTCTCCCCGTAACTTTGATGCCATGTCCAATCACGAACCTATCACTCTCTGCCTTAAATACATCCAATGACCTGGCCTCCACAACTGCATGTGGCAACAAATTCCACAAATTCACCACCCTTTGGCTAAAGAAATTTCTCTACATCTCTGTTTTGAAAGGGCACCCCTCTATCCTGAGGCTGTGCACTCTTGTCCTAGACTGTCCTACCATGGGAAACATCCTTTTCTCATCTACTCTGTCTAGGCCTTTCAACATTTGAAAGGTTTCAATGAGATCCCCCCTCATCCTTCTGAATTCCTGCGAGTACAGACCCTCTTATGATAAACCTTTCATTCCTGGAATCATCCTTGTGGACCTCCTCTGGACTCTGTCCGATGCCAGCACATCTGTTCTAAGATGAGGGGCCCAAAACTGTTCTCAATACTCAAGATGAGGCCTCACCAGTGCCTTATAAAGACTCCACATCACATCCTTGCCTTTGTATTCTAGACCTCTTGAAATAAATGCTAACATGGCATTTGCCTTCCTCACCACCAACTCAACCTGCAACTTAACCTTTAGGGTGTTCTGCACAAGGACTCCAAGTCCCTTTGCATCTCAGATTTTTGGATCTTCTCCCCATTTAGAAAATAGTCTGCACATTTATTTCTACTACCGAACTGCATGACCATGCATTTTCCAACATCATATTTCATTTGCCACTTTCTTGTCCATTCTCCTAATCTAAGTCCTTCTGCATCCTACCCATTTCCTCAGCACTACCTGCCCTTCCACCAATCTTCATATCATCTGCAAACATGGCAACAAAGCCATCTATTCCATCATTTAAATCATTTATATACAGCATAAAAAGAAGTGGTCCCAGAACTGACCCCTGCGGAACACCACTAGTCACTGGCAGCCAACCAGAAAAAGATCCTTTTATTCCCACTTGCTGCCTTCTACCAATCAGCCAATACGCTAACCTTATTAGTATCATTCCTGTAATATCATGGGCTCTTAACTTGGTAAGCAGCCTTGTGTGGCACCTTGTCAAAAGCCTTCTGAAAGTTCAAATATACAACATCCACTGCATCCCCATTATCTATCCTACTTGTAATCTCCTCAGAGAATTCCAACAGGTTCATCAGACAGGATTTTCCCTCAAGGAAACCATGCTGACTTGGCACTATCTTGTCCTGTGTCACTAAGTACTTCGTCACCTCATCCTTATAAGACATTGTTAAGGCCCAGTTTGGAGAATTGTGTGCAGTTTTGGTCACTTACCTACAAGAAAGATGTAAATAAGGTTGAAAGAGTGCAGAGAAAATTTACAAGGATGTTGTCAGGTCTGGAGGACCTGAGTTATAAGGGAAGTTTGAATAGATTAGGACTGTATTTGTTGGAATGTAGAAAACTGAGAGGAGATTTGATAGAGGTATACAAACTGAGAGGAGATTTGATAGAGGTATACAAATTATGAGGGGTATAGATAAGCCTTTTCTGCTAATGTTAGGTGGGACTACAACTAGAGATCATGGGTCAAGGGGGAAGGGTGAAAAGTTTAAGTGGAACATGAGGGGAAATTTCTTCACTCAGAGACTATGAGGGTGTGGAACGAGTTGCTAGTGCTGTATGCAAGCTCACTTTCAATGTTAAAGAGAAGTTTGGATAGGTACATGGATGGTAGGGGTATGGAGGGCTATGGTCCAGTGCAGGTCGATGGGAGCAGGCAGTTTAAATGACTTAGTATAGACTAGATGGGCTGAAGGGCCCGTTTCTGAGCTGTACTTTTCTAGGACTCTGTGACTCCAGTTGAAATAGTGAAGTTGTGAATTGCTGTGCAGTATTTCAGAAAAATCATTTAACTTTTACCAGCAGGGGGCATGTCTGTAATAGGGCAGAACATTAAAATAGACTGTTCATTTGAATTCTTATCCAATGACAAAGATTTTTATATGACAGTGCACTGACTTCATACAATGTTTCTTCTCTGCTGGGGAAACATTTGTTATTCAATACTTTGTCTTCCTGTCGTGCAGGGCTTCTGTTGCTCGGGATGTAAATTGTATGTTAATCCAGCTGCTACTCTGAATAAATTTCAAGACTATCATTGTTTGCTCTGCAAAGACACGGATATAAGAGGAAATGTGATTTAAAAAGACAAAGAGCTGTATTTATATGGCTCCTTTCACCACCTTGGGTCATTACAATCAATGAAGTAATTTTGAAATGACTGTAATCTGTAGCATCACAAATAACAAGAACTCATGAGGGTTCCCTTGTATTTGTATGGGTGCCACCATCAACTAGTTTAAATGTAACTACAGAGTGGAAACGGAGAAGCGAGTCCACCATTTTTATTTTAAATCCTATTTTAAAATGCTTCCTTTCATGTTAATGTGGAGTGGATGCGGTTGTACAGCTTTGCTACTGAAATAACAGATTGAACACATTCGATAATTGAATTCTTACCTGTGTCCCAGCAATTAATGTTTTCAGGAATATTCTCCAGTTCATACTTCCCCACAGGTAAGTCAGCTTAAAGAGTAGTTCTCCCAGTGGAAACGGAAATCTCTGGACATTGATTTCTGACTAATGTTATCTTTATTACTTGGTCAATTTCACATTTCTGTTCAAGGAAAAAAGCTACTACATTTCCTATATTACAAAACAGCCGATGTTAGATGTAAAACACTTTAGAACTGCCTGATTCTGTGATAGTTGATAATAGAAATCTTTGTTCTTTACTAAGAAGAAACCTTGCTTAGAATATTTATTGGGGATAGCAAATTCTGATAAAACAATGAATTGATACTTATCCAAATATTTCACCTTTCTGTTCAGTTGCAGGTTGTGGTTTAAAAAAAAGATGTGAACAGCTCGAGACTATGGTGGGAGTAGCATCCGGAACAGCTCTGGATTTTGACAAATAAATATAGCAGTGCAGTATGTTTAATTTTGTCATTTATTATGTGTTTGTAAATATATGAGGGAAATAAGTCATAGTATGTATATTTCCTTAAAACTGTTATAATAAATCTAGCATATCGGAAATCCTACATCGCATTACGCTCGAAATACACTGAAAAATATTAAATCCTGGTAAATTTGACATTTGTCAATCAAGTAATGATGGTGGGCTAAGAAACTGCATTCCTTTTATTTTTTCCAATGTATTGCAGAAAGCAAAAAGGTAAAAATTGACAGGTACAAATGGTAACAGGACAATCTTTCTAAAATGCTTCTTCATAAAATGAAGACATTTGAATTTATTTTAGACACTGATCATAATTTTTGAGAAACATCCATTATGTATTTTGCATTTTAACAGGCACACTGTTCCATGCTCTCAGTGGTATTTTTCTTACCTTCTTGACGTCATTGTGCTTTGCAGAAGTTACCATGGAAATAACCAATCACCCTAGAGAAATGCCCAGCCGAAAGGATAGCACAGATTTTTGCCTTATTTGGTTTAATGTCTTTAAAATTCATTATATTTTAATGGGATTATTACTCTGCTGAGAACAAGTCATCTTGTTCATATTTTAAAACGTATCTTCAAACTTGCTGGTTGGCATAGAATACCATAAAGAAAATTAGAGTAGAATAATGTAGATTATAGTCAAAAACCCAACCATTGTCAACTTTTTAATATACCGTACAATTATTTAAACACTACATCATTCTTATCTAGCTACACTTTTAAAATTTATTTTGTTTTTCTCTTGGTTTTGTTCCATCTGGCTTTGTACCATTTTTCAGTAAATAACTAGTTGTTCAGGTCTCCGTCCCAGCCCAGCACCCTTCTGAAGCCACTCTGTATCTGACTGATAGATGCAAGATGAGATGTGATCTAAGATGACCAGCACACAGACTCCCCACCCCCCATATAGCAGGATGCTGGATTCTATTTGGCATTATTCCTATGGCACAATTGAGGTCAGAAACCTACTTCAAAGGGTAAATGTGCACAAATTAATACCTTATCTCATGACAAAGAGTTGTCTTTTTACCAATTATAGCACAACACTAAGCTTCCATGAAAAGAGCATTAAAGAGAATGCAGTCAAAGTTCTCATCCCTTTTATGCAAGCCCTATGAATAATAACTCCTGTGGTGGAAAATGTGTTGCTGTGAACTCACAGCACATTTATCAGAAATGAACAAAGGTTATTCAGTAGAAATGCAGACAGTTTGAAAGCAGGCAGGGTACCTGTTCAAACCTCTGAAGCTATTTATAGAAGCAGCTGCTGCTTTATCTGGAATCAAAAGCTATTGTGTTCTATTTTTTGAACAGAGCAAGCTGCTTAAAGGGAAAATAATAAAAAAAATGGATTGAAAAATTCACAGTGAATGTTATAGGTTAGAAAATATCAGATTTATGTGTCCAAAATTAAATAATGGAAGATTATTTCATCAAGTTAAAAATACTTTTATTTATTTTGGTGCTTTCTCAACAAATAATTAGATTTCTAATGTAGGATTAATTGTAATTTCTGATATGAAAGGTTCTTATTACAATCACTTTAATCCCATTAAAATTATTTAAACCATATAATATGTCATTTAATTTTAAAATTGAGGATTATTTTGCAATTGGCAATTTAGTTTATACTTTGGCTTTACTATGACAAATTAATAACATCACATTTCAATTCAGCTGAAAAGGTTGTGAAATATGCATTAAAATATCAATTCAGCATTGTGCCGTTTTTTTTAAAAATTGAGTGTCACATATTGCACATAGTTAAAGACCTTTTTTACTTTGCTATTAAACTACATTATCCGTACAAGGAGTACTAATCTACAAATATGCACAAAGCAAAGTGGAAGTTTAGTCACTGATGGGTCTGTTTTCACTAATGGACAAACTGAAAATTGATAGATAGATAGATAGATAGATAGATAGATAGATACTTTATTCATCCCCATGGGGAAATTCAACATTTTTTCCAATGTCCCATACACTTGTTGTAGCAAAAACTCATTACATACAATACTTAACTCAGTAATAATATGATATGCATCTAAATCACTAACTCAAAAAGCATTAATAATAGCTTTAAAAAAAGTTCTTAAGTCCTGGCAGTTGAATTGTATGTCAACCTATGTCACCTCCACTCCCGAACCAACACAGTCTCACATTCATTCATCACTTTTCAATCAGTCTCTGAGGTGGACTGATGATCATTTTTGGTTTGCTATTTGTTTCTACAGCTGTATTGCTCTCATTTGTTGCATTAGTGTTAGTGTCTTTCTGAGAACACTGATCAACATGTTCATTTTTTACATCTGCTGGCCCCTTTGTGTATTGACAGGGGATGTGTCACAGCTATGGGATGGAGCTTGTGGTCATAAACCCTTCTCAGAGGTGACCGTAACCCCATCTAGATCTGGTAAAAATGTGGAGCTCCTTCCTCCTACGCATACCCTTGCGTGGACCACTTGCCAGAATTGTGATCTCAGATTTGCATTTGATCTCCAAGCTTCAGGGCTGTTAAGCTTTTTGCAGTCTTGTCGTGATACTGTTTCTGTGTTTCTCGCCCTTTCCCTTTAGCTAATTTGACCTTGTGTAATCCTTTAGGAGTCTACAGGTTTTTGTGCACTGGAAGGTTAGTGTGTGTGTGTTGACCCATCAGCATTTGGGCTGGTGAAAGGTCAATGTGCAGTGGCACCCTTCTGTAAATCACTGGAGTTTTGTGGAAATCCTCTTGTCCATCTTGCTCTTACTTCATGAGGTCCTTCACTACCCTGACCAAACTATCTGATAGGCCATGAGATTTTGCGTGATGTGGGCTTGAAATTATATGTTGTAAACCCCCAATCATTGACGAAGGACTCAGCTTAAAAATTGTGGACCGTTGTCTAACATTACGTCACATGGAACTCCATGCCTCACCAACACAGCTTTCAGGAAGGTAACGACCGCTTTGCTGGATGGTGATTGCAGCATTGCAACCTCTGGGTAATTGGAAAAGTAGTCTGTTAAAACAATACAACTCTTCCCTTTCCAATCAGACAGATCCACTCCGACTTTGAAGTACAGCTGTCTGGTGCAGGGAGTGGTGTAAACGATTCTGCCTGCTGCTTTGGTCTGTAGGTAAGGCATATTCCACATGAATCTGACGTCTGGCTGATGTCTTGGTTCATTCTTGGCCAGTACATCACTTTCTGAGCCCTATGTTTATATTTTTCCTCACCAAGGTGCCCTTTGTGCATCTTCTGGAGCATTTCCTTGAATCTAGAATCACAAACCTGTTCCTTTTGAAGACCATATCTTCCACTACTGACAGTTCAGCTCTGCATGCCCAGTAATATTGAATACACATTGGACAGTCATTCTTAGTTGCTGGCCATCCTTTCTGTAATGTCTCTTTGAGTACTTACATTGTTTCATCTGTCCCTGCTGCTGTCCTAATCTTCTCTGTACTATCCGGAGATAATGGAATGGAGGTGACAATCATGTCAACATAGCCCTGTATATCAGCATGTTGACTGCTCAAGACAGTGCACCAGCAGCAAACATATACAGTATTTTCCCAATGTTTCAATCATCTTCATGTCATATTTCTGCAGCCTTATCAACATGCGCTGTATCCTCATGGGATAGTCACTCAGTGGTTTGGACACAATAGAGACCAGTGGTTTATGATCTGTCTCCACTTCAAAAGCTTGTCCACAGATGTACTGATAGAATCTTTTGCATGCATATATGCTAGCGACAAGCTCTTTATCTGTGCATGGTTAGCTTCCGTACTTGTTACGGCCCTTAATGCACAGGCCACAGGTTGCTATGTGTCATCGATTCTTCAATATTCAGTAAGACATTTATCTGCTCCATCAGTGCTCGTTCTTGTTTGAGTTCGTCTCTTAGTGCAAATGAAACTTTTCTGCAGGCATGGACAACAAGAGCTACTGTCTTATTTACATGAATTTTGTGTTCACCAGGTAAGCGTCCGAGACTCTCAAAGTCATCTACATACTCTTTCATGAGAGTTGTATGGTCATCTTTGGTCAATGAAGCCACTACGTAAACTCGTTTCAACGGGTTCAGCTTTTCACATGCTCTCAGACTGAATATTGGCTGTACTCTCTTATCTACAATCAGTAGCTGTGCCTTTAGGTGCTGCTACATTTGCTGTTTGAGCCTACCTCCTTGCTTTGCCCTTGGCCTTGTGCTCCGTCCCTTTGTTTTCACAGCATGAACTTTTTTGTCTACCTCCTTTGCTTGTGCTCATGTGGTTTCTACTGCCTTACGTATATTCACAGCCTTTTCCTGTGTCAAATTTTTTCATGGGGCAATCTTCGTTTGAGCCCATGTCTGGGACTCCGCAAACTATTTTGCCTCTAACTAGTGAGTCTCACGAATCTCTAAATTAACAGGACCTACTCAGTGTGTGAAGCTCAGCTAGATATTGGTCAAAGCTAACAGCTTGTTTCCAGTCACAGGGGAAAAAAATCTCTCAAAAGTGATGGATTTTACTTAGGACAAAATACTCCTCAAATTTTGTCATCAGAGTAGCCAATGTTGTGTCTGCCCTGTGCAGCTCCTTAGCTCATGCTTGTGTGGTTTCTACGGCCCTACATATACTCACAGCCTTTTCACTGTCAAATCATTTTCTGGGAGTATCCCGTGGTCAGTGTATCCAATGTAAAGGCTGTCTCATCAATTTGAAAGCTGTTACAGATGTCCAAAGCAGGTTTGCCAATTACATGTACAAAAAGAGATGCTATAAATTTTTCATCAGTGCCTCCCACTCTGCTAGCCACTAAGTACATATTGAATTGCTGTTTGAATTATTTCCGCTTATCCATTAAGTTGCCAGTAAAGTGCGTAGGTTCGGGAGGACTTTTCTTTTCCATGACGGGAACTCTCTGTCTCTCCCCTGAACTTCTCAAGGTGAATTCAGGAACAACGTGGTCTCTCACCTCGCTGGCCAACTTTTCTGTGACTCGTGTCTCTTTCTTAGCCACTCATGGTATTCATTTGTGCTCTGTGTTTAGACCTCACGCTGACTTCTGACACCATGTTATGTTTGTTCTTAATAAAGGCTAACTTAGCATGGGTTCAACACTAGAATATTTTATTTACAGAATGCTGTTCAACATTGAGCACAAGCTCACCAATGTCACTTCCGGTTCCAGGGCGAACCGCTTGCGTTGCCCACTGGGAACTGACATTCTTTATTATGTACACACATAACAACACACTAATGTCCTTTCATTTGTGAGAACAGAAGTACCAATTGTCCCTGGTTGGACAGCTGTGACTATCAGCAGCCAAGTGGTTTTTACGTCGACAAACATTTTATTGAAAGGATTTAGCTCTCCAGATTACTTCTGTGTTTTGGTTTGCATATTGTTACGTTCCCCAGTAACCGGGTGGTTTTTCAGCAAAGATAGATGGATGTACCGAAGCCTGATGCTACTATTTTCAAATGTTTTATTCAAAAAGGGGCACAAACGTATGGTTAATACAAAACATTCAGATCATATACATCGTCAAAACTCAATCTAAAACACAGGTATAGTAATAATCAATCAGAAATAAGCTCTATAGTTGTCTAGGGGTAATACTGAGTCCAGTTGAAATATAAAGAGTCACTCAGAAGTTTGCAGGCTTTTCCCTTTTGGGAACCGCTGGGGTTTCACGTTGTGGAGAGAGAGAGATGGTTGAGAAAGGATAAACACTTGCCCGTTGTCTTTACAGAGCAAATCCTTGGAATCAGGGGAGCAGGCTTCCCCGTTGTTAGTTAAAAGCGGTCTTCCGATGGTTCCAGCCACAGATTCAAAATTCGGAATCTAACGCACGTGGCTTCCTTCAAAATGGCGTCCCGCTCCCACGGGAATCGGTATCATGCTTCCTTGGTGTCTCCTTGGTGCGTCTGAGGGTTTCCCCCCCTCAGACCCTCCTTTATACTTCTTCACGGGATTGCAGGTGTCAATCAGGTTGCAGGTGATGCGATCTCTCTCTCTCAACCAGCCCACTTTGCCCGAGGGCTTTTCACGTGGTCTCCATGAGACAATAGTCAATGTCGCCTTTATTCTGCTTCTCGGGAGAACGTGGTCTTCCGCACGTCTCCCTCTCTCTCTCTCCCATTTCCTGTGTCTATTCAGCACGTCTCTCCCCCTCTTGGGTCAGTTGACCCCCCCCTTGACTAGGGCTCTTGCGATTCTCACAAAGGAGGGGGCCGAGGTCATAACAATATGGAGTCAAAAATAAATGGTAATAAAGTTTAATTATTTCAACAAATATAAAGTTATGTAAATACCCTAGCTTGCTATGAAGGATATACAGTAGATTCTGGTTAATTAGGACACATTGTGATCAGTACATTTTGGTCCAATTAAGCACTTGCTTCAATTAGCCATAGTTTCATAGAAATAGTTAAAAAAGTATAAAAAAAAAGAAAATCTACTGTTTAACTGAATAACAAATTGTGTACTTAAATGAAAATCAGAACAAATCTGAACACTACCAAAACTACTGCAGTACCATAAAACTGTATATTAGTTCCTAATAATTATCATCAGAGAAATTAATTCAAATCCAGGTCAAGATTGCACCAGTAAACAACAATTCCTTGGACAACATCTTCCACTTAGCCAACCTTATCAATTATTTCAATTTCTCTACATCTTCTGCTTGTTCTTTTTGTTTCGATTGTGCTTCGGCAACTGTTGGAGCCTACGGGGTGCAGTTTGGAATTCGATTGAATGATCCAGCGCTCTGCCGTCCCTGGACGGGACTGAGAGCATGAGCATGAGCTGCCTCGTGGAGAAGACCAGAGATGGGGTGCGGAATCATAAACGACTCAATTTCAAGGCGTCGAGGAGGATTGAACCATCGAAGCAAATGCAGAGGAGGTCAGCGGTTGCTCTCTGCAGAGGCTATGGGGCTGACAGCGTTTGCTAGCTGGGTCAGAGGCATTCGGACCCAGTGTGATGGTCGCTCTTCACAGAACGACTGAGCACATGCAGCCACCTTCCTCGATGCTGACGGGATGTTTTCAAAGTTCTGCAAAGTTTATGTGATTATTGGATTGTAGATTATGATAGTCTCTCAGTTTTCTGTGTATTCTTTCTTGTTGCTGATCGGCAGGTGGGATATATGTTACTTTTTTTGTGCGAGAACTTAGGATCTGATATTCTTGTTGGTGTTTTTCTTCCTGGGCGATCTGTTGGGCTTTTGGTGTGAGAGAGATGGTGGGGGTTTGATGCTATTGTCACTGTTCTTTTTTGCGAGGGAATTGATCTGTTAGTTTTTTCTGCGAGGAAGTGGGAGGGGGCTTGGGGGTTTGCCAGTGTAGCTCCTTGTTCTTTGTCTTTTTTGTGGGAGAGCGCTTCATGTCTTTGCTTTCAACAACTCCTGTGGCTTTTCTGTGGGAAAGGTTTGTTAATGCTGCATGGTGGGGTTTAAAATAGAGTTGCGGGGGATGGGAACGAGTGCCTGAACAGCTAGTGAAGAGGTTGTGGACACAGATGTTGGAAAGACCTCAGACAAAGTCAGGAATCAAAAGGTTGAGCATGGTGAGACTAGTGTCCTTTTGCATTTGTTTCAATGTAATAATTATCGTAGGAAAGGCGAATGAGCTCGGCATGGATCAACACATGGAATTACGATACTGTAGCTATTATTGAGACTTGGTTGCAGGAGGGATAGGATTGGCAGCTTAATGTTCCAGGGTGTGGTGAACTACATACACCTGTCTGGACACGCCCCCCTGCTCTAGACACTGCTCCTGTGGCTCCTCCCACAGATCCCGGTATAAAGGCGACTGGGGCCTGAGCCCTGCCTCTCAGTCTCCAGGATGTAGCATGGTGGTCAATTGCTGCTTGTTCTTTCTTCCAGTCAATAAAAGCCAATATCTCACCTCACGTCTCAGAGAGTTATTGATGGTGCATCACAGGGTTCTATTGTTTTAGATGTTGCAGAGCGGGAGGGATTAAAGGAGGAGGGGTGGCGTTATTAGTCAGGGAAAATGTCACGGCAGGGCTCCATGAGGACAGACTGGAGAACTCAATTAGTGAGGTGGAACGGAGCAATAAAAATCACCCACATTAATGGGGTTATATTACAGACTACCCAACAATCCTAGCGATTTAGAGGAACAAATTTGTAAAGAGATTGCAGACTGTTGCAAGGAACATAAGGTTGTAAAAGTAGGTGATTTGAACTTTCCACATATTCACTGGGATTCCCATACTGTAAAAGGACTAGATGGGATAGAGTTTGTCGAATGTGTTCAGCGAAATTTCCTTCATCAGTATGTAGAAGTCCCAAAGAGACTTCAGTGTGATACTGGATCTGCTATTAGGGAATGAGGCAGGGCGGGTGACTGAAGGTTGTGTAGGGGAACACTTTGCATCCAGTGTCCACAATGCCATTAGTTTCAAAATAAATATGCGCAAAGATAGGTCTGGTCTGCGTGATGAGAGTCTAAATTGGAGAAATGTCTATTTTGATGATATCAGAAATTATCTAGCAAGTGTGGAGGACCTGAGTTATAAGGGGAGGTTGAATAGGTTAGGACTGTATTCTTTAGTACATAGAAAACAGAGTGGAGATTTGATAGAGCTATACAAAATTTTGAGTGGTATAGATAGGGTAAATGCAAGCAGAATTTTTCCACTGAGGTAAGATGGGAATACAACCAGAGGTCATGGGTTAAGGGTGAAAGGTGATACATTTAAGGGGAACATGAGAGAAAACTTCTTCACTCAGAGGGTCATGAGAGTGTGGAATGAGCTGCCAGGATTCCTCTGGGTTACATCCCACACCAATTTCAGTATGAGCCACAAGGAAGTAACTCTTTTTGCAAACAATGTGTCATGCAAAAGACACTCCATTGGAAAAATAGTGTGATTTGTGGGCCTTTTCTGTGGTTACATATGTGAACTGAAGGCAAATTTTGGAGCTATAGGACAGAAGATGGACCAGTTTCTACATATTTCCAACATGCTCTGTTTATTTCAAATTTTAGCATCTACAGTTTTTTGCCTTGTGTAATTTTGTGGTGATGCTAAGTGCAAACTTAGCTGTAAAATGTTCCATTGTGACTGAATTTTTTAGAGACACCTTAGTTTACGGGAATTCATGGCTTTGGTAATCTGATATGAAAAGAATTAGGATGAAGAAAGAAATGAGCACTGTGGTTCTCTGTCAATGGACTGGACGTCACAATGATAGAAACCTCTTAGAAACTCAGCTCTTGGCAGCTGACTCCTTGTCCAAAAAAACAGTGCGCTTCAACCTTGAAATTCTGAAAAATTTAGCCCACTGAAACCATCATAGTTTTCTGCCAGGACCCCAAAGCTGGTGTACTGGAGGTAAATCCAGCCCACGCATGGACTGATACAAAAGGCTAAGACTTCCGGAAGTTTGTATCTCTGGCATCTGGTTGCAAAGCCATCAATGGACTTAGGATAAACTCCTTTAGTTATGAGAAAAACCTGGCGAGCTTCACGTTGCCTTTTTTTGAAACAGAGGTCAATTAATTATCTGTGGGCAACCGTCAATCATGAGAGCAATTATAAGAGAATAGGAAAAAACTATTTCTCTCAGCCAAGAGATCAACAACCATGAACTTACAGATACTGGTAAAAGGATGAAAGAGGAGCTAACAAGAACCTTTTTCATTCGGCAGGTGTTAAGGGTCTGAAAGCCACTTCCTGTAAAGATGGGGAAGGCAGAAACATGCTTATGCTTACATAAGGACATTTGTGCAAGCATTTGTTGCTGCATAATCTTAAAATCTACAGGCCAGAAAAGAGCTTTGTTGCTGGTATGGACGAACAGACAAAATGGCTTCCTTGAGTGTTAAAAATACTTTTATGAGACCCATTTCTGCTTAGTTATGAGACCAGAGGCACAGCAGTGGAAACTGCGAACAGTTTCAAACTCCTGAGAGTGCACATCTCACACAACCTCTCAAGGTCCCACAATACGAAAGCTCACCAATTCTTCTACATTCTGAGGAGGCTGAACAGAACTGGACTATGTACATCTATACTAAGACAGAAATCAGAAGAGCTAAAAAGAAGGCATTTGTTTGCTCCAGCAGACAAGGCAAAGGGGAATCCAAAGGGATTCTACAGATATGTGAAGAGGAAAAGGTTTGTAAGGGACAAAATTTGTCTTCTGGAAGACCAGATTGTTAATTCATGTGTGGAGCAAAAAGAGATGGGTGTGATCTTAAATGAATTCCTTGCATCTGTATTTACTCAGGAGATGGCCACAGAAGTAAGGCAAAGTTGCGTCAACTTCATGGACCCTGTACAGGTTACAGAACAGGAGGTGTTTGCTATCCTGAGGCAAATTGGGGTGGATAAATCCCCCGGGCCTGACAAGACATTCCCTCGCACCCTATAGGATGAAGTGCAGAAATTGCTGGGGTCCTAGCAAAAATATTTAAATCATCCTTAGCGACAGAGGAGGTACCAGAGGATTGGAGGATAGCCAATGTTGTTCTGCTGTTTAAAAAAGGGTCTAAACATAAATCAGGAAATTATAGGCTAGTGAGTCTGACATCAGTTGTGGAAAAGTTATTGGAAGTTTAAGGGACCGAATATATATAAGTATTTGGATAGGCATGGATTGATTAAGGATAGTCAGTATGGCTTTGTGCATGGTAGGTCATGTCTAACAAATCTTATAAAGTTTGTCAAGGAAAGTGGATGAAGGCAAGGCAGTGGATGTTGTCCACAATGACTTTAGTAAGGCATTTGACAAGGTCCCGTGTGGGAGCCTGGTCAAGTAGGTTCAGTCGCTTGGCATTCAGGATAAGGTAGTAATTTGGATTAGACAATAGCTTTGTGGGAGAAGGCAGAAAGTGCTTGTAGAGGGTTGCCTCTCTGATTGGAAGCCTGTGACTAGTGGACTGCCACAGGGATCAGTGCTGGGTCCTTTGTTGTTTGTCATCTGTATTAATGATCTGGATGATAATGTGGTTAAATGGATCTGCAAATTTGTGAATGACACCAATATTGGGAATGTAGTGGACAGTGAGGAAGGCTATCATGGCTTGCAGAGGGATCTGCATCAGCTGACGAATGGGCTGAAAAATGACAGCTGGAATTTAATGCAGACCAGTGCGAAGTTTTGCACTTTGGTAGGATTTTACACAGTGAACAGTAGGGCATTGAGGAATGTGGTAGAACAAGGGGATCTGGGATACAGGTCGAAAATTCATTGAAAGTGGCATCACAGGTAGATAGAGTTGTAAAGAAAGCTCTTAGCACATTGACCTTCATAAATCAATGTATTGAGTACAGAAGATGGGATGTTATGTTGAAGTTGTATAAGACATTGGTGAGGCCTAATTTTGAGTATTGTGTGCAGTTTTGGTCACCTATCTACAGGGAAGATGTAATCCAGATTGGAAGAATGCAGAAAAAATTTACAAGGATGTTGCCGGATCTCGAGGACCTGAGTTATAAGGAAAGATTGAATAGTTTAGGACTATATTCTTTAGAACTTAGAAGACTGAGAGGACATTTGATAGAAGTATACAAAATTATACCACTGATGTTGGGTGGGACTATAACCAGGGGTCATGGGTTAAGGGTGAAAGGCTTGAAGTTTAAGGGGAACATGAGGGGAAACTTCTTCACACAGGGGTCATGAGAGTGTGGAATGAGCTGCCTGCAAAGTAGTTCATGTGAGCTTGATTTCAACGTTTAAGAGAAGTTTGCACAGATACATGGAGAGTAGGGATATGAAGGGCTCTGCTCCTGGTGCAGGTCAATAGGAGTAGGCAGTTTAGATGGTTTCGGCATGCCTCAGATGAACTGAAAACCCTGTTTCTGTGCTGTACTTCTCTATGACTGTATTGCATGGCTATCTGGAGAAGATAAATAACAGTTGTATTGTACATGCATACTTTGACAACAAAATGAACCTTTGAAACTTTGATTAATCCAATGTACACTGCCGTGTTTTTCAATTGACTGTAAATGAACAAAATCAGTGCAGACATCTACTGCAGATGATGGATTGCCTTCAAACAACACACACAAAATGCTAGTGGAACACAGCAGGCCAGGCAGCATCTATAAGGAGAAGCTCTGTGCTCCCCCCTCCCCCTTTCTTTCTCCCGAGGCCTCCCGTCCCATGATCCTTTCCCTTCTCGAGCTCTATCACTTTCGCCAATCACCTTTCCAGCTCTTAGCTTCATCCCACCCCCTCCAGTCTTCTCCTATCATTTTGCATTTCCCCCTCCCCCCACTACTTTCAAATCTCTAAGTATCTTTCCTTTCAGTTAGTTCTGACAAAGGGTCTTGGCCCGAAACGTCGATAGTACTTCTCCTTTTAGATGCTGCCTGGCCTGCTGTGTTCCACCAGCATTTTGTGTGCGTTGTTGTCCGAATTATCTTACTGTTTACTTGCCAACTATCAGTAACAAACATCACTGATTTTTTGAACACAAACACATGCATGTGATACTATTTGAAACCTGTTCGCTCTAAACAGTGTAGTGTCTAACAGCCCACGATGTGCATGCGGCTGATGCTAGATGGAAACTGTTTGGTGACAGCCTCCTGTCTCAATTAAGCAGCATAGTGTCCCAAATGAACAGAGGGTATCAATGGCTGTTTTCTCAATTAGCTTTTGTTCTTCAACAGTTGGCTCAAATAAACTGCTGCCCCAATTAACCAATGACCCAATTAACTAGAATCCACTGTATTGATTAAAGATAAATAGATTTGTTATACTGTTGACTCCAAAATTAGAGCTATTCACTGTACAGAAATTCCTACTTACAGAAAAATCATAATTCACAATCCAAACATTTGAGTTAAGGAATTAAATTCATTCTTAAGTAAATGATGCTAAAAAAAAATCAAAAATATTTTTTCTCAATTCATAATTCTTTACTATGTGCAGATGACATACTTTGTCACTATCGCTATAAGGACCATTTTCTTGAAACGAACCCCCCCCCCCCCACCCCGATTGCCTAGTATTTTGGAAGAAATCTGCTACTATATGTAAATACCCCTGTTTTCTTCCCATTTTGTTAAATGGGGCAAGTGCGGGAGTGGAAAACTTTCAACATTTCCTAATTGTATGCAAAAGATAAACATAGTCAAAGGTATGCATATTTTGTTAAGCAGAATTAACATTCACACTTCTCTCAGACCAGGGGTCTGCTCAGCCAATGGTTGCTGAAGTCCATATTGAAGTCCATATACATGGAGAATACTGGAAATGAGATTTCAGACAGATTTCAAAAATATGCAGAGCATTCTTAAACCAATAGTGTCAGGAGATCTGCATAGTTTAAAGCTACATTATCTGTTTCTAATGATTAGTGCTAAAATACTAATAACTTTAAAAATACTGCAAATATTATTAATTGCTGTCAGAATGAATAAACTATGCAGATCCCCCGACTCTCTGATTTGCAAAGATATGCATACGAATCAAAATCTCTTTGAAAATGTTGAAGGAACAATTATCACAGATTAACCATAATTCATTCTCTTTTACTAGAAGTATAAATTATGATAAAGCCACATTATTATATCAATTGTGGCAGGAGAAAAGAAATGCTGGTATGTTTCAACTGACTGCAATAATAGTAAATAGCCATAATCATACTATCAACTGAGGAAGCTGCTAAAACATTTTCATAATAAGCTTAACATGTGGAAAATGAATTCCTTTCCTGTCCCTTCAAAGATGTTTTGACATTTTGTGGGAAGTTAGCTTCACCCTTAAAATTTGACACAATACAAATGTGATCGAAGACAAAGATTATATACAAATGGAAGCTATTTGACCCATCAAACCTGTACTAGCTTTTTATTGGACTGCTCATTATAATCTAATCCCTTGATTGTTCACCACAGCCCTGTGCTTTTTAACGTTTTATGAAAGTTATTATTAAATCTGCTTCATTGTTCTTTCAGGATGTGCATTCCAGATCATAGCAAATTCAAAGACTGTTTTCTTTAATCACCTGTGGTTCTTTTGCCAAATACAGTATATGAAATCAGTACAGTATCCTCTGATGGCTGACTGCGATACTGGAAACAGTTCCTTATTTTATCAAAACTGCTCATTATTGCAAAATACATCAAAAAATCTCATTTTAATCTCATCTGCTCAGAGAACAATCTCAGCTCTTCTATATAACCTTATCTCAGTAACATTACTCTAAATCTCTTCTGCTCCCTCGATATGATTCCTAATGTGTGGTTCACTGAAATAAACATGGTACTGAAACCACAGTATAGTTAACTTTGCTTTTTATACCATGGTCGAACAATTGATCTGTTCGATTCATATAGCCCTTAAGCTGATCTTAAGTGTTAAATTATCATCATCTTGGTGAAAGTTCATTTATTTTCCATAGGATGCCACGGTAGCAGTTAGTGTGACGCTATTACGGCTCGGGGCATCAAAGTTCAGAGTTCAGTCCCAGGGTCCCCTGTAGGTAGTTTGTACATCTTCGCCGTGGAACGCAAGGGTTTTCTCGGACTACTCCGGTTTCCTCCTGCAGTCCAAAGGCTTATCAGCTAGTATGTTAACTGGTCATTGCAAATTGTCCCATGATTAGGCTAGGGCTACATTGGGGGATGCTGGGAGTGAGGCTCAAAGGTATTTTCTGCACTGTATCTCTAAATAAAAAAAACAAATACAGTACTTCCTTTATGGTAAGTGGCATGGCCCTGTGAAAAAGCAACAATAGGGTTTTGTTTAACTATTGGCACTCAGCCACTGAGATGTAACACTGACCTTCCAGTTCTCAGAGGATTCTGCAGAAGTCACACACGCAATTGTGGCAAGTGCTATTAGTGACAAAATGGCAGAGAGGAGTCAGGAGAGGATGGAAATGGACCATTTTTCACTGACAAAGCAGAAGAATCCGGTTGAGAGGGATAATAAATCAGCCATGTTAGAATGGTGGAGCAGACTTGTTGGTCCGAGTGGCACAATTCTGCCATAGCAGCAGAGAGACCCTTCATGCTTGAGGAGCAATGGGGATGGGGTTAACCAGGATGGAGGGTGTCCTATATAACAACCAAGTGTGCTTGGCAGAAGTTAGTGGTGACAGAGGTGAACTCCAAGAACAAGACAGATCAAAACAGAGCATTCTAGGAAAAATGGAGAGGGCCTGACAAGATGCGCCACTTTTGGCTGCGACATTCTGACTGCCTGAACACAGACGGCCGCACAACCATTCACCCAATCCCACTCCATGCTCGCTGACAACCAGAAGGTAGTACTGCTCAGAAGGAATCAGTTGATGATCACAATGGGGAAACATTCAGAAGGTTAATACTGTCATGGGGGGGGGGGGGGGAGGGCGCTGAAGGCGGACCCAAATGCAAGACACAGACACTGAAGAACTGGGAACTGGACTGGACTAGAGTTAGGGACAGGACTGAACACAGACTAGGAGCTGGGACAGGAACACAGACTTGGTCTCGGACTTTGGCCAGGAAAGCGGGACCAGGACAAGGAACTGGGAACTAGGAGCCTGGGCTAGGACTCCAAGCCAGAGACTGGACAAGGACCCAGAACCTGGGTCTTGACTTGGACTTGGACCCGGGAACTATTTGAATACATGACATGGCTACAGGATTGGATGAGGCTTGGGTTCTTCGAGGCTTGCCTGGGCAGAACAAGGTACTCCTTAGAGCACAGGGCCAGACCCTTCCTAGGACACAGGGCCTGGATGACTACCAAGGTAAACCGCTGAGGAAACTGTCAGGGACTCAGATGAAGAGGGAAAGAGAACAGTCCTGCCTCAGGGTAACGGCAAAGATGGCCTGGCTTACCCAATGGAGACAAGGACAGGAAGGGACAGATCCCACTGTAGGATAACAGCAAGGGCAGCCTGACTTACCCCACAGAGGCGAGGACAGGAAGGGAGCTCAATCTGGGGTGACTTCAAGTCTCAGGGCAGCCAGAAACCTTGGTTGACTACAGAAACAGCTAAATCCATATTTGGCTCGGAGTGGCAGACAGCCACTCAGCTGGCCCTGGAAATGGCCAAATGAGTGCTCCAACTAGAGACAACAAGGCTCCATGAAGTGGTGGTCCTCCAACCAGGCCTAAAGATCATGAATGGCTGCTCTAGCCTGCCACCAGCAGGTTGCTCCAAGGGCATACTGACAAGACAAACTAGCCCCCCACACTTGAACCCAGGGCCACTTATATTCCCAGCCCTAAGATGAAAATCAGGTGCCTATGATTAAGCCCATCTGAAACAAGGGACAGCCGAAAGACCCGGAGTCCGGAGTCCATGGACATGACTGTGAACCGGAATATGGATTTCACGGACCGGACCATGACAAATACAGAGGCACAGTGATAGATAGATAGATAGATAGATAGATACTTTATTCATCCCCATGGGGAAATTCAACTTTTTTTCCAATGTCCCATACACTTGTTGTAGCAAAACTAATTACATACAATACTTAACTCAGTAAAAAATATGATATGCATCTAAATCACTATCTCAAAAAGCATTAATAATAGCTTTTAAAAAGTTCTTAAGTCCTGGCGGTAGAATTGTAAAGCCTAATGGCATTGGGGAGTATTGACCTCTTCATCCTGTCTGAGGAGCATTGCATCGATAGTAACCTGTCGCTGAAACTGCTTCTCTGTCTCTGGATGGTGCTATGTAGAGAATGTTCAGAGTTATCCATAATTGACCGTAGCCTACTCAGCGCCCTTCGCTCAGCTACCGATGTTAAACTCTCCAGTACTTTGCCCACGACAGAGCCCGCCTTCCTTACCAGCTTATTAAGACGTGAGGCGTCCCTCTTCTTAATGCTTCCTCCCCAACACGCCACCACAAAGAAGAGGGCGCTCTCCACAACTGACCTATAGAACATCTTCAGCATCTCACTACAGACATTGAATGACGCCAACCTTCTTAGGAAGTACAGTCGACTCTGTGCCTTCCTGCACAAGGCATCTGTGTTGGCAGTCCAGTCTAGCTTCTCATCTAACTGTACTCCCAGATACTTGTAGGTCTTAACCTGCTCCACACATTCTCCATTAATGATCACTGGCTCCATATGAGGCCTAGATCTCCTAAAGTCCACCACCATCTCCTTGGTCTTGGTGATATTGAGACGCAGGTAGTTTGAGTTGCACCATATCACATATGTGAAACACATTTCACATTTTCCTGCCTCTCAGAACAAATTCAGAAGGTAAAGAAGCATTCACACCTGTCTGGAAGTACTGAGGAGCCAGAAGGGCATCACTACCAGATGAGTATCTCATTAACACAGCTCTGTAGATCACTAATCCATTGTGGTGCTTTTGGTTCTCCACTCCAAATACTCTTCAAGTATGTTATCCATAGCTTAAAAATAACACTCACTCAGTCTGCATGTTGCAGTGCTAAGAAACTAGTGCAAACACCTACTCTTCACGGGCACCTGAATCCTAACGAATCACCCTTGGTTTGGTGTGAAGAAGTTGCCTATGAAGGCTGATGTTGGGTGGATAGGGACAAGAGATATTACAAACTGAAGTTCCAGACTGCACCTGCTCTATATCTTGACTTATTGCCCAGATCCAGCAGTTGCTCTCTCTTCACCTCCGGTTGTATGCAATGGAAGCTCTCATCTGCCACTGTCTGTGTCTGCCTGCACAAGGTCAATGGCTCACGACCACCATTGAGCTGGACAGTTGCACAGCTGGTAGAGGTGCTGCCTTGCAGCGCTGGAAACGCAGGTTCAATCCTGACCTCGGATGCTGCCATGAGGACTTGCCTCGTTCACAATGTGCTTGTGCTTGTCTGGGCTCCGTTCAGCTGCTCCAGGTTCACTCTACGTCCCAAAGACATGCTATTAGTAGGTTATTGTTTGCCCTTAGAGTGCAGGTGAGTTGTAGGATCAGGGAGAATGTGAAGAGAATTTTAAAAATGGGATTAATTTAAGATGAGTGTAAATAGTGGTTGATCCTTGCATGGATTTCATGGGCTAAAAGGCCTGTTCCCAAGCTGTATGATTCTATAACTAAGCAGATACTACCATACTGTGCTGGAGAAAGCTATCTCCATGGCCCTATTGTAGCGATTTTAGGATATTGGTCCAACACTGGCAGATCAATGAAAGTGTACGTCATGGGAATTTCTGTATCTCTGCACCATTGGAAGTTCCTGACAACACAGTGAAGTCAGAGTAAAGTCTCGTCTTTGCTCCACCTGGTATTCTCATCTCCTGCATTTCTATGCTGTACACTCCAATGGCCCTGCACTCCTTCACCATCCTTATTCTCCTCCTCCTCATGAGATTCCTGCTGTTCTTCTTCTAGCTGTGGGCTTCCTGATAAAGGCTCTGCTTTGACAAGTTTTCTCGAGCAGCACAGACAACCAAGTAGGAGACACTGGCAGTGAACGTTGAAGAGAATACCCTGGAGTAGTGCAAACTCTCATTTTGAATGTTCTCGAGTAAATGGTGTGGCTGTCATTATCGTGGGACAGAAATGTACAGAAGAGAGAAGAAAGAGAGGAGAGCCATTATCCACCAATATTCATACATTGATGAAGAGATGCCCTAGAAGTTGTTAGGGAGCTGTAAGCTCGGAATGAAGGAGCTATGTACAAGCTGGCTATCACCAGGAGAGAGCTCCTCCTATGGCCAACCACAACCCGAGGAGGAAGGAGAAGCCCGAGAGCTTACAGTTCTAAAAGGGAGCCTGCAGAATTACATGAGTGCAGTCATGGAATGAAGCCTGAGAAAACTCTCAGTTCTATAAATCCACTCTTTACTAGTTAAAAGCAATCAAGGTCATTTCCACAGCAGTGAGCAGTAAACTGCAAGATGTGACATAAATCAGTCAGAACTGCAGAAGGCCCTGAGGCCAGGAAGCTGGGAGTGACAATGACATTGATCTCACTGGACTTAATTGTCCTGACATGAATACAAGCTGAGAATTCAGGACACAGACAGTTGCAGATCTCAATAACACCAGCGTTTGTGAACTTAACTCTCTGGAGACATTGCTACCTGAAGTAATGGAGATAGGTGCATGAATACCTTTAGATCCTGGCAAATAGGATCTAAATGCTTTCTCAATAGTTCTTCAGCACTGGTCATGACCTCAGTGTGAACAAAAGGAGAGAGGCCAAGCCTCCCGCATGTGCTATTGTTATACCCCTGAGGTGCCTAAACCCAATCACCATTGCCATGGCACAGAAGACAGCCAATGGGAAAGAGCTGCTGCATACTTCAAACAGGACGATTGACAACCGGCTCGATGTGTTACCCGGTTCAGATATGGCCCAAGTGCGGAGTGAGAGACACTGAAGCAGGTCAATAGTTCATGGACTTTAATACGAACAGTGTTAGAGGGTAATTAAACAATAAACGCTGGGCCAAACAGGGCTGTTAACTAAAATTTTCAAAAGGAAAAGGCTACACTGCGGCTGAAAAGAACATCTAAACATTAAACGAATACCGCTAGTCTTCAGAGTCAGTTGATTTGAAAGTTGAATATCTCAGGGAAGGCTGAAGGCAAAACAGCAGCGAAGCATTGCCGTGCTCTGTCCAAGTCTCAACAAACACTATGACGACAAGTATGGAGTTACATACTATCACGATTAAATGATAATTAGCTGACACGTGCAAATTCACAAGCGCAATTGCCGTATCTACTATGCTGCCGAATCCATGGTTATGACACGATGGAAGTGGCTTTCGATCAGCAAGTAAATTAACCCCCACATAACAAGTAGTCAGCCCTTTTGTAGCTTTTTCCTCAGGATCTCTATCCATGCCCGGTGCCTGCCTGGCACTTTGGTCCAGTTATGGGTCTCCCAGCAAAGCACCATTCAGCAATCCTCCTTGCAGGAGCTTCCATATTCTGAAATCACAGTGGAGCTCAATAAAAGTTTCAGTGGTGTTCATGAGAGGACTCCAGAACAAGCAGGCAAAATCAGAATCACATTTATTAACACTGTCTTATGCAAAATGAAATTTATTGTTTTGCAACAGCAGTACAGTACAGAAACACAAAGTTACTATAAATTATGAAAATATAAATGGTGCAAATGAAAATGAATAATGAGGTTGTGCTCATGGATTGTTCAGAAATCGAATAGCAGAGAGGAAAAGCTGTTTCTGAATCACTGATTATGTGTCTTCATGCTCACATACTTCTTTCTTGGTAGTAGTAATGAGAAGAAGGCATATGCCAGATTGTGAGGTCCTTAATGCTGGATGCTGCCTTCTTGCTGAACTGCCTCTGGAAGATATCCGCAATGGTAGGAAGTGTTTTGCCCGTGATAAAACTTTCTGAATTTACAACCCTCTTCTTCAGCCTCTTGTGTGATCCTGCATACTGGAACCTTCATACCAGGATGTGATGCAACCAGTTAGAATGCCCTTTACAGTGCACCTGTAGACATTTGCTAGAATTTTTGGTGACATACCAAATCTCCTCAAACTCCTAATGAAGTGGGACCATTGGCATGCCTACTTCATGAATGCATCACTGTGATGGGCCCAGAATAGATCCTCTGAGATGTTGATGCCATCAATGAGGAGTGGTGTACGTTCTCCTGACTCCCCCTTCCTGAAGCCCACAACCCCATTGCTTCTTCTTGCTGATGTTGAGTGCAAGATTGTTGTTGCGACACCATTCAACCAGCTGATTTATCACCTTTCAACTCAACCCATGACCTTTAGATCTAGTCATAGAACACTGATGAAATGGATTTGATTAGAGAACTTAAGGCAAAGAAACCCTTAGAAGGCAGTGATCATAATATGATAGACTTCACCCTGCAATTTCAGAGGGAGAAGATAAAGACAAATGTATCAGTAAAGGGAATTATAGAGACATGAGAGAGGAGCTGTACAAAGTTAATTGGAAGGGGACACCAGCAAGGCTGATGGCAGAAGAGCAATGGCTGGAATTTCTGGGAGAAATTCGGAAGGCACAGGATATATATATCCCAAAGAAGAAGAAGTATTCTAAAGGCAGGATGAGACAACTGTGACTGACAAGGGAAGTCAGACAACATAAAAGCAAAAGAGAGGACATATAACAGAGCAAAAATTAGTGGGAAGGTAGAGGATTGGGAAGATTGTAAAAAATCAACAAGAGGCAACGAAAAAAGCCAGAAGGAGGGAAAAGATTAAATATAAAGGTAAGCTAGCCAATAATATCAAAGAGGATGCCAAAAGTTTTTTTTCTCAGATATATGAAGAGAAAAAGAGAGGTGAGAGTAGATTTTGGACTAATGGAAAATGATGCTGGAGAAATAGTAATGTGGGACAAGGAAATGGTAGATGAACTAAATAAGTATTTTGCATCCATCTTCACAGTGGAAGACACTAGTAGTATGCTGGAAGTTCGAGAGAATCAGAGAGCAGAAGAGAGTGCAATTGTTATTACTAGGGAGAAGGTGTTTGGGAAGCTGAAAGGTCTGAAGGTGGATAAGTCACCTGGACTAGTTAGACTACACTGCAGGGTTCTAAAATAGGTGGATGGGGAGATTGTGGAGGCATTGGTAATGATCTTTCAAGAATCTCTTGATTTTGACATGATTCTGGAGGACTGGAAAATTGCAAATGTCACTCCACTCTTCAAGAAGGTGGAAGGCAGAAGTAAGGAAATTATAGGCCAGTTAGCCTGACCTCAGTAGTTGTGAAGACATTGGAGACAATTATGAATGTTTTCTCAGGGTACTTAGAGGCATGTGATAAAATAGGCCAAAGTCAGCATGGTTTTCTAAATGGGAAATCTTGCCTGACAAATCTGTTGGAATTCTTTGAGGAAATAACAAGCAGGATAGGCAAAGAGAGTCAATGGATGTTGTATACTTGAATTTTCAGAAGGCCTTTGACATGAAGCTGCTTACTAAGGTAAGAGCCTATGGTATTACAGGATAGATACTTGAATGGGTAGAGAATCGGCTGTTTAGCAGGAGGCAAAGAGTGGGAATAATGGGTTGGCTGCTGGTGACTAGTGATGCTTTACAGAGGTTAGTGTTGGAATCACTTCTTTTCATGTTATATGTCAATGATTTTGGGAAAAAAATGATGACTTTCTGGCCAAGTTTGCAGATGAATCGAAGATAGGTGGAGAGACAGGTAGTGTTGAGGAAGCAGGGAGGCTACAGAAGGATTTAGACAAATTAGGAGAATTATCAAAGAAGTGGCAGGTGGAATTATATGGCCATATACTTTGATTGAAGGAACAAAGGCATAGACCCTTTTCTAAACAGGGAGAAAATTAAAAAATCTGATGTGCAAAGGGACTTGGGAGTCCTTGTTCAGGATTCCCTGAAGGTTAACTTATAGGTTGAGTCACCAGTGAGGAAGGCAAATGCAATATTAGTATTCATTTCAAGTGAACCAAAACATATAAGCAAGGATGTAATGCTGAAGCTTTGTAAAGCTTAGTGAGCATTTTTGGCCCTTTATCTAAGAAATGATGTGCATACACTGGAAAGGGTTCAGAAGATGTCATGAGAATGATTTTGGGAATGAAAGGGTCATCATATGAGCAACATTTGATGGCTGTGGGCCTGTACTCACTGGAATTTAGGGAGATGAATGAATGGAGAACTCATTGAAATCTATCAAATGTTGAAAGGCCTAGATAAAGTGGGATGTGGAGAGGATGTTGGCGAGGAATCCAGAACCAAAGGGCACAGCCTCAGAATAGAGGGACAGCCACTTAGAATGGAGATGAAGAGGAATTTCTTTAACTAGAGGGTGGTGAAACTGTGGAATTCATTGCCACAGGCTGCTGTGAAGGCCAGGTCATTGGGTATATTTAAGGTGGAGGTCGATAAGTTCTTGATTAGTCAGGATGTTAAAAGGTACGGGGAGGGAAGTGGATCAGCTGTGATGAAATGGTGGAGCAGACATATTGGGTTGAATGGCTTGATTCTACTCCAATCTCTTAGTCTTACTCTCACCCAACCTCAGTGGAAAATGCCTGCTTGCACTTACCTAATCTATATGCCTCATAATTTTGTATACATCTACCATTGTTCTACGCTAGTGGTCACCAACCTTTTTAAGCCCAAGATCCCCTACCTCCGCCTTAGTGAAAGGCAAGATCGACCGACTAAATTGTTTAGAGAAAAAACAGCTCATATTGTACTTCCAGCTTGAGGCCCTTTATTTGGGCTAATTGTATTTTAATTACATAAAATGTTTTTGTCAAACTTTCAAATTAATTCAATCAAGAAAACACTGTAACTAGCATATCAAACAGGCCATAGTGGCATAGAGCTCACCAATAACGCCTTGAATAAGCGGTGCTGAAGCGCTTTTGCTCAAATCAAGTTTATCAGTTTTATCACCAGTGTCATTACATGAGAAAAGTCCACGACCTTCCCAGCCAAGGCCTGCTGATGAATCACACATTGATAATCTAGGAAGTCGGGAAAATTAGGGTTATTACGGCACAGTGCTATAAAACCAACGCGCACACTGCGCATTGCTGGGGCCCTATCAGTAGTAATTGCCACCAGTTTATGAATGGGGATGTCATTTTCACGGACATTTTTTAAAACTCATTGTAAATATCATCACCTCTTGTTCTCTCCTTTAGGTGCAAAAGAGTGAGGAAGTCCTCCTTTGTTGTAAAATCCCGGAAAGCCATTCTGACAAATTCAAGCTGAGCTGTTTGCATTACATCCAGGGATTCATCGAACTGTCATGGAAAACATTCACAGTGTGACAAGTCCTTTAACACTTGTCGATCCACGTCCTCTGAGCAGCATGTTTGCTGGGCCTTCAACCCTGATTTCAGCTCCTCAACTTTCCTGGTACTGGTAAACTGTTACTGAGACACTAGTATAAGTTGTTTCCCATTTCTTTTACATTTGGGGAATGTTGGAATTTAAAGGGGTTGAAGTGTTGTAATGTGAGCATTATAAATATAAATTAATACCAATTAGGATTATGGTAATATAGCAATACCCTCGCTATGGATACCTGTTTATAAAGAGAGATTGTTTCTGGGGTTGCAGGGTTTTCCTTCCAGTCTTTTCTGCCCGGTGCGCATTAGTGAAAACCTCTGCATGTGAATATCGTTTTACCATCCTAGATAGAATTGTTCCTTTTGGGCATGAAGTTGTCAAGTGGTTCTTTTTCAAAGTGGAAGTTAGTACATATTTACATCAAAAGGTTCATCAGGCATAATGTACTTCTGTATTTATTTTTCATTTTTTTTCCAGGATCTACTGGGAAAGTCTCAAAGATCGATGGAGGAAGGGCAATGGCTGGAGTTTCTGGGAACAATTTTGAAGCTGCAGGATGGATACATCCCAAAGATGAAAACCTATACTACAGGGAGGATGAGGCAACCATGGCTGACAAAGCAAGTCAAAGACAGCATAAAAGCAAAAGGGAGGGCAATAAATAGAGCAAAAATTAGTTGGTAGTTACAGGATTGGGAAGCTTTTAAAAATCAACAGAAAGCAACAAAAATACAGAAAAGATGAAATATGAAGGTACGCTAGCCAAAACCAGGATGCCAAAAAAATTTCAGATATAAAAAGAGTAAAAAAGAGATGAGCGTAGATCACTGGAAAATGATGCTGGAGAGGAAGTAATGAGGAACAAAAATGTTGTGTGAACTTAATAAGTATTTTATCTGTGGAAGACACTAGCAGTATGCCTGAATTTCAAGAATGCAGAAATGAGTGTAGTTGCTTGGGAAGCTGAAAGGTCTGAAGTTAGATACATCACCTGGACCAGATGCACTACAGCTCAGGGTTCTGAAAGAGTTAGTTGAGGAGATTGTGGAGGCATTAGTAATAATCTTGCATGAATCAATGGATTATGGCATGGTTCCAGAGGACTGCGAAACTTCAAATATCACTCCTCTCTTTAAGAAGGGATGGAGGCAGAAGAAAGGAAATTATAAGCCTGTTAGCCTGACTTCAGTGGTTGGCAAGATATTGGAGTCCATTATTAAGGTTAAGGTTTCAGTGTACTTTGAGGCACATGAGGCACACAGGGCAAAATCAGCATGATATCCTTAAGGGAAAATCTTGCCTGACAAATCTGTTGGAATTCTTTGAGGAAATAACAGACAGGATAGACAAAGGAGAGTCAGTGCATGTTGTGTACTTGGATTTTCGGAGGGCCTTTGACAAGGTGCCACACTAACAAGATAAGAGCACATGCTGCTACTGGAAAGATATTAGCATGGATAGATGATTGGCTGATTGGCAGGAGGCAAAGAGTGGGAGTAAAGGGGGCTTTTTCTGGTTGGCTGCCAGTGACTAGTAGTGTTCCACAGGGGTCAGGGTTGGAAGTTCTCCTTTTCACATTACATGTCAATGATTGGGACGACAGAATTGATGGCTTTATGGCCACGCTTGAGGACAATATGAAGATAGGTGGAGGGGCAGGCAGTGTTGACGAAGCAGAGAGTCTGCAGAAGGGTTTAGACAGATTAAGAGAACGAGTAAAGAGTTAGCAGGTGGAATATAGTGTAGGGAAGTGGATGTTGCTGCACTTTGTTAGAAGGAGCAAAAGTGTAGACTATTTTCTAAATGGGGAGAAAATTTAAAAATCAGAGGTGTAAAGGGACTTGGGTAACCTCGTTCAGGATTCCCTAAGGGTTAACTTGTAGGTTGAATTATTTTGAGAGGATTAGAATATAGAAGCAAGGATGCAATGCTGAGGATTTGTAAGGTATTGGTCAGACCGTACTTGAAGTATTATGAGCAGTTTTATGCCCCTTATCTAAAAGGTATGCTGGCATTGGAGAGGGTCTAGAAGAGGTTCACGAGAATGATTCCAGGAATGAAAGAGTTAACACATGAGCAATGCTTGATAGCTCTGGCCCTGTACTCACTAGAGTTTAGAAGAATCAGGGGAATCTCAATACAACCTAACAAATATTGAAGGGCCTAGGTAGAATGGTTGTGGAGAGGATGTGTCCAATAGTGGGGCAGTCTAGGAATAGAGGGCAAAGCCTCAGTCCCAGAACAGAGGGATGCCCATTTAGAACAGAGATGAGGAACGGGGATTTGAAACTTCACCTGGTAATTGATGTGCTCACCAGTAGTATGAAAGGAAGGAGGCTTTGTCATTTGACCTCTCCCCATTTCATACCTTCAGGGTTCGTACCATCCAGAATGCAGTGACTCGCCTCAGCAAATTCTGCCATTCCTTTACACACGCTAACCATCTGCTTTCTTGCCTAATCATGTTATTTTTCAAATGGTATAAGAAGTAGGCTGTGCATGGAAGCGATTTATTTATACAGTATTAACACATGATTTTAGAGCCTGTGCAAAGGAGAAAAAATGAAGCTCTCACTGTTTTTTAAACAAATTACTAGAACAGTTGGAAACAGATTGTTTTTTTTCCCTAAGAGAACTTCAAGTACATATCAACTAAATCAAACACCATACAGAGACAAGTAACCCAGATAGATTGGGAGAGAGATTTCATATTTTTGAGATTGTGTTGGGCATTGTTCAAAGTGATTCACACTTCTCAGACAACACATTTAAAGCAGCAGTGTGTGGGTCTTGATAGTCAGTCTGGGTGCTCAGGTAATTAAATTAGTTTGTGATAAAGCTCATGTCCACTGAGTTGTTTACGTTGAATACGACATGTTGAACCTTTTCTTTCGCTGTTTTCACATTGTCTCCTTAATGATGATTCAAACTCCAAGGTCTATTAATATCTGCATCTTCTGATATAAGCAGTTTACAGCTCTGTATATGACATTCAGGGCTCCAGGCACATATTTCCATGACTTGCAATGCTTGAGTATAACGGTTGTACATTAGTAAACATTTGGCAGCTTTAGTTGAAAAGCCCTGAAAATTATTTCCTATCAAGTTGAATGAGACTAACTCCATTCCTTAACTTAATGTGATTTTTAAAATTTTAGTGACTCTCACAGTCCTATATATTGATGATAGATCAAAATTGCTCATCAATCTTTTCTATTTTTCATTTAATTGTTGATATTCTAACGCAATCATACCTTCTGTTGTAATCAACAACCCAGGCCTCTTTACCTCCCACTACAAACTGGATCATTTTCTTGCTCACCGGGAGACCACAGTCTGTGTGGATCAGAAATAACATCTCCTCGCTGACAATCAACACTGGCACACCTCAAGGATACGTGTTTAGCCTTCTGCTCTCGTCTCTCTTCATCCACAATTGTGTGGATGGGCACAGCTCCAAAGCCATCTGTAAATCTGCTGATGACACGACTGTTGTTGGCAGGATTTCAGATGGTGACGAGGAGGCATACAGGAGTAAGGTAGATCAGCTGGTCAGATGATGTTGCAGCAACTACCTTGTACTCGACATCAGTAAGACCGAGCAGGTGATTGTGGACTTCAGGAAGGGGAAAGTCAACAGAATAAACACCAGTCCTCATTGAGGGATCAGAAGTGGAAAGGGTGAGCAGTTTCAAGTTTTTGGGTGTCATCATCCCTGAAGATCTTAGGCCAAAGATATTGATTCAATTACAAAGAAGGCCTGTCTTCCATGTAGAAGAACCCCTGTATTTCATTAGGAGTTTGAGGAGAATTGGTATGCCACCCAAGACACTCACAAATTTCTACAGATGTACCATGGAGAGCATTCTAACTGGTTGCATCACCGTCTGGCATGGAGGGGCCACTGCACAGGATTGGAAAAGGCTGCAGAAAATTGTAAATTCAGCCAGCTTAATCATGGGCACCAGCCTCCACAGCATCCAGGACACTTTCAAAAAGCACTGCCTCAAAAAGGCAGCATCCATCATTAGGGACCCCATCACCTGGGACATGCCCCCTTCTCGTTGCTACCATAAAGGAGCCTGAAAACACACACTGTGTTCCAGGAACAGCTTCCTCCCTCCACCATCAGATTCTAAATGAACAAGGAGCCCATGAACACGACCTCACTAATTTTTGCTCTCTTTTTGCACCACTTATTTAAGTTTTTGTTTTATACTGCACATACTTCGCTTTCTAATTTATAGTTTTATTATTATGCATTGCAATGTGCTGCTCTCGCAAAACAACAAATTTCATGACATATGCCAGTGATGTCAAACCTGATTCTGATGTTAACAGTGCAGTGAAACTCAGTTGAAACCCTGAATGTAAAATGGTAGCAAATACTGAAATGCTGAAAACCCTCAAATGGCCAGCAGTATCCACAGAGGGAGAAACACATTTAACCCTTCAGACCAATGGACTTTTGTCAGAAGTCCCTCCCGAGTTAACTAAAATATATTAGACTATTTTAAGACAATAGGTAGGATAAATATTGATGAAGACTCAAAACTCAAACAAATCCCATGATATTTGGTCACTTTGAATGCTACAACAGTCTGTGGTAAGAGAGATACTGCATGTTGGCACAAGCAGAAGGAAAAAGATCTAATGGAGGGAATGCCGAGAAGGAGGAGAAGCTGAAAATACATGGTGCTCAGAATACAGCACTCAAGACGCTCAATGCCCTATAGTTAGGTTCCACCAGCATGTCCAATTTGTCATTTTGAGCTGTTGCTCAGTATTCTCCATCTTTTCCATTTACATAAAATAGTTCTGATGCTGTGCTTCCTCAGGAAATAAGTGAGAAATGGAAGAACATTTCATCAAATTCCTTTCAACTGGCCTAGGCATACATCCTTGCTGGAAAACATTTTGTTTCAGTTTTTTATTTTTGCATAATGATTTACATAGGCCTGAAAGTCACTCGTCCCATTTAAAGCAGCAATAAATAACAGTGTGCAAGTTATTGGTGAAGGCAAGTCTGCAGTTGTGACTTTTGATGTTTCATGCAGGTGACCACACTTTCTGTGGACAGATCGGCCACCATAAAGGCTAATGTTGGCACACCACTCCTGTATGAGTTTGCAGAATGTAGAGCCCTTAGAGAATGACTCAGCTGTGATGTGTTATAATCATTACCTACACGGAACACTTCCTGCACATTGTGTGAAGGTCATGTGATTGAAAATGGCAAAAAATGGATGCCATTAATAAAAAACATTGTTTTAATTTAAATAAAAGAAGAAAATGCTGAAAATAATAATAGGTCAAGCAGCATCTGTGGAAAGAGAAAATGAGTTAATACTTCGGATGAAATACTCTTCATCACGACCGGGAAAGAGAGAAAACAAGTTAGTTCTAATTTGTAAAGCGGATAAGGGGTCGGGGATGGGTCAGAAGGAAGTCTCTCTCATAGGTTGAAGCCAGGACGTGGAGCAGATAAGCTCTTGATAAAGTTATCTGGTTGATAGATGAACGAGAGGGAACACAAAAAAAAGGCACATTAATGCTGTAGGAAATACCAGACAAGGCGGGATCTGAAAGTGGAGGGAAGAAAAACTGAGTCAATATTAGAAATGGGTGACCTTCATCAGAACTGCCAGCTCTGATATAAATCGAGAAAAGAACTTATCCAAGTTATTGAATTTGATCTTCAGCCTGGAAGCCTGCAAATGATCAGACCTGTCTGTGGCCACCAAACAGGATCTACGTTTTCTATATCAAAAAATTTCCTTTGACCTAACCATCCTTCCTGAACTCATCTGGCTGAGTGATGCTACAACAACTACTTCTCACTCAATGTCAGTAAGACCACAGAGCTGATTATTGACTTCAGGAGGAGGAAATTGGAGGTCCATGAGCCAGTCCTCATCGGAGGCAGAGAGAGTCAGCAACCTTAAAATTCATCAGAGGACCTGTCCTGGATCCAGCACACAAGTGCAATTACAAAGAAAGCACAGCTACTCCTCTCCCTCCTTAGAACTTTGCGAAGATTTGGCATGACATCAAAAGCAGCATCTATCTTCAAGGACCCCCACCACCCAGGCCATGCTCTCTTCTCGCTGCTGCCATCAGGAAGACAGTACATTAGCCTCAGGACCCACACCACCAGGTTCAGGAACTGTTGTTACCCCTCAAACATTAGTCTTTCACATATTGGTTGTTTGTCCATGCTGTTGGGTGCAGTCTTTCATTGATTCTATTATGTTTCTTGGATTTACCGAGTATACCCACAAGAAAATTAACCTCAGGGTTGTATATGGTGACATATATGTACTTCATCAATAAATTTACTTTGAATTCACCTGTAACATAAAACCAACTTGTTTCCACTCAATCCCCATTCTGACAAAAGGTCTTTAATCTATGATGTTAGCCATGTTTCTGTCTCCACAGCTGCTGAAAGTTCCTAGTATTTCTACTTGTATTTCAGATTTTAAAAAAATTAAATGTTATAAATGACCTTTATCGCCATGTTCATTTTCATTCATTGTTAATATCAATTCAGTGTGAGCAAACGCTATATTCCATTGTGACTGCCCAAGATCTAATGTCAATGGAAGTAGCAGGAAGCACATCATTCTTGTTAGAACATGGAAATCTACAGCACGTCAGAGGCCCTTAGCCAACAATGTTGTGCTGACCACGTAACCTACTCCAGAAGCTGCCTAGAATTTCCCTAGCGCATAGCCCTCTATTTTTCTAAGCTCCATGTACCTATCTAAGAGGTTCTTAAAAGACCCTATTGTATCAGTTTGCACCACCGCTGCTGGCAGTGCATTCTACACACCCACCACTCTCTGTGTGAAAAACTTACCCCTGACATCCCCTCGTTACCTATTTCTAAGCACCTTTTTTATATAGTTTTTATGCCCTCTTGTGTTAGCCATTTCAGCCCTGGGAAAAAGCTTCTGGCTATCCACACGATCAATGTCCCTCATCATCTTATACACCTCTAACAGGTCACCTCTCATCTTCCATTGCTCCAAGGAGAAAAGGCCAAGTTCACTCAAGCTATTCTCATGAGGCATGCCCTCCAATCCAGGCAACATCCTTGTAGATCTCCTCTGCACTCTCTCTATAATTTTCACATCCTTCCTGTAGTAAGGTGACAAGAACTGAACACAGTACTCCAAGTGGGGGTCTGTTGGTCAATGCCTTGATATTCAAGCCTCTTCCTTTGGCATCTGTCAGCTGTAAAATGGCTGACTGCCATGGTGTTCAACCTCCCCCCAGAGTTTGGTGCTTTTCTGGAAGCAGGAAGAGGGGAAAAATAGACCCATTAACAAGATCAATGGGAACATCAGTTGCTGAGGGTGAAGATAAGGAAGTGATGTATAGAATGAGAGGGAGTGTCAGTTGTAGGTAGGTTGATGTCAAAGTGAAAACTACTGAAGGGTGAAATTACAAATAGTTTGAGATGAGTAGTGAAGTACTAGTGTAAGCTGATGAAGGCAGTCTGAGGAAATTGGTATTGTTCACATCAGAAAGTCAACCTACCTTGAATTTCTCATTGTCTCACTTCTGAACTCCCCTGTGTATCACCTTCTCATGTCTCCTGCAAGGGATCAAAATATCCCAAGTTCTTGTTGACCTCAGCATCACATCAGAGGAGGTACAGTCGGCCCTCCTTATCCGCGGGTTCCACATGCGTGGATTCAACCAACCTCGGATCAGCAAAACCCTGAAGTTCTCTCTCCAGCACTCGTTGTTTGAGCATTGTTCGTCTTGTGTCTCGTTTGGTTGCTACTTTGTTTCTGTGATAAAATGACTCTTAAAAGCAATTAAGTGGTCGAAGCAATTCCTCAAAGGCTAAGAGGGAGCGTAAAGTGCTATCTCTTGCCGAGAAAGCAGAAATCTGAGATCTTTTGAAAAGTGGCATGTCGCTTGCCGAAGTGGTCCTCAGCCCTCAACCTCCACAGACCCTGACTTTAGTATTATTGACCCTCCTCCAAAGCATCTTCACTCCATAAACAATACAATGTAACAACTATTGACATATCATTTCCACTGTATTAGGTATTATAAGTACTGTAATCTAGATATGATTAAAAGTATTACTCGTTTCAGCATTATTTGGCTCGTGTCTTGTTCATTCGCTATTTGTATTATGAGCGAGAGGGAGGAGTTTAAGGCTAGTAAGGGATGGCTGGCTAGCTATGTAAAGCACTACAGCCTCAAGAACTTAAAGATCACAGGAGAATTGGGATTGGCTGATGCGGAGGTGGCATCAGCGTTCCCAGAAGAGCCATGAGTGTCTGTACTGAACATGTACAGACTTTTTTTCTTGTCATTATTCCCTAAACAATACAGTATAACAACTACTTACATAGAATTTACATTGTATTAGGTATTATAAGTAATCTAGAGATGATTTAAAGTATACGGGAAGATGTGTATAGGTTATATGCAAATACTGCGCCATTTTATATAAGGGACTTGAGGACACGCGTTTTTTGGTATCCACGGGGGGGGTCCCAGAACCAATCCCCCATGGATAAGGAGGGCCGACTGTATCCCTGAACTTTCAACCATACATTCTTACACTTCCCAGTTCTAAGCTCTATTAGGTTGTGAGCTTTGAATATCCTTTTAAATTCTGTGGGTGAAATAGATAGATACTTCATTGATTGCAAAGGAAATTACGTTTCACAGTAGCATTATAAGTGCACAGATATATAAATATACAAATATTTGAAGAGAAGTAAGAAAGAATGAAAAAATAAGTTACCTCAAACAGTTTAACAGGAGGGTCTCATCACGTCCTCAGCTATAGATTGACTCATTATAGAGCCTAATGGCCGAGGTTAAGAATGACCTCATATAGCGCTTTTCGGAGCAGTGCAGTTGTCTTAATCTTTTACTAAAAATGCTTCTCCATTCAGCCAAGGTGGCATGCAGAGGGTGAGAAACATTGTCCAGAAATGGCAGGATTTTCTGTAGGGTCCCTTTGTTCTACCACAGGCTCCAGTGTGTTTAATTTGACTCCTATAGCAGAGCCAGCCTTTCTAATCAATTTGTTGATCCTATTGGCATCACCTGTGTTGATGCCATTGCCTCAGCACTCCACCACATAAAAGATTATACTCGACAACAGACTGGTAAAACGGGTGAAGGAGTGGCCTTCATACTCCAAAGGACCTCAATCTCCTCAGGAAGTAGAGGTGACTCTGGCCCTTCTTGTACACAGCCTCTGTGTTGGTGCCCCACTCAAATCAGTCATCCAGGTGCACCTCCTGTAGGACCTCACCATCAATAGTAACAGGGAGCAGTGCAGGTTTAGTCTTCCTAAAGTCCATCACTGTCTCCTTTGCCTGACTGATGTTAAGCTGCAGATGATTCCGTTTGCACCATTTGACAAATGACACTATCGCAATGCTGAAGCTAACTGCTTGGTGATGTCTGCCTGGGCTAAAAGACACAGAGAAAAATGATGCATGGATGTCCAGGTGTTTGCAAACTATCCGACCTTTAATTCTAAAATAAATGGGGAAAGTGGAAAAAAACAGTAACATCTCTCATAATGCATTGGCCACCCTATATTAAACAAAAACCGGCTTGATTTGATGTTGAAATCTCACTTTGAATCACGGCAAACCGTGGCAGAAACTTCAAAGATTTGCTGTTAATACTGTAACTCCATAAATACAAACTGAATCTAAATTATTATTCACATAATGATCATAAATAAATGAATCAGCTACTTGGAATATGTGATCTGAGGAGGCAACATTGTATTTGTATATAAAACTCATTTAAAGCATTTCCTATTTAATGTATACTGGAGTGCAGCTGACCAGCTCTCAGTTACAAAGCACAGAAATGAAGTGTTTTATTCATTAAGATGTTCCTTTGATTCTAAAAATATATTTTGTAATTCATCTTTTCATAAAATGATACCTGAATTAAAGCAGCTTGGGATTAGGTATTTCCTCTGTGCCTTTGGTCTTTGTATTAGGAGTAGACCATTAACTTGAAATTTTCTGTCAAATTTTTAATTATAGTAAAGGTATCAATGCTGTTTTAATTAATATGTGGTTTGTTACCTTGGCTGTAAATGAACATTCATAAACCACAATAGGATAGATAAAACAAGAAAATAACACAATGAAATGTAAATTATGATTATTTCAAAAATCTCATTGTCTGATGTGCAGTTTCATAAAAACAGATTCTCATTGTCTTTGTCCTTATAAGACAGCCCTGACTTAATTTCAGAAATATTGCTAGGATTTCTTCTACTCTTGAATACAGAAATATTGATTGACGTCACAGAGTTGCTTTTGGGAAGTGCACAGGATCATCATTCTTTTCCTGACTGGTTACAAGAAGCTTTCTAAAAATAGCAACAAGGAGCAAAAGGGGAATGAACAGACAAGGATGTGTGAATCCCGAAGGATTTTCTAGCCTGGTATTAGAGATGAGTGTTTTATGTGAAAACTGGGTAGGAACAAAGCACTCAGGCAATGTATAAATGATAAAGTCGTATCTACATCTTAGAAACAAATTAAATATATTATCTGAATATCTATGACATAGATATATAAAGTCAATTAATTTGTGCTTAGCTTTAATTTGCCTTTTTAGCAAACTGGTTGAATTTTTGCATTAATAAAATACAACATTGAGTCAGCAGACATTAATTAAACTATTTCCCGAGTGGTCATTTTTAGTGGCATTGTGTAAATTAACTTTCATCTCATTTCCTCAGATCTTGCTACACTTTTTTCCTATTAATATCTGAATTACACGAGGAAAGTGTGACAGCAGATTACAGTGAAAGGCTCTCTAATTTCTGTTTCCTATGAAGTACCTACCTCAAGAAGTCATGGATAAGTCATACACAATAAATACTCGAGATTATCCATTTTGTACAACAGCAAATACAGTAGGCTATGCATTGACAGCTGTAAGATGACAGATACCAAATTACTCAGTTAACTCATTGCAACAAACTTAGTGACCAGAAACCTGAACAAGACAGCTCCACAGCATGTTTTAGCACTGATGATGACGCACGGATAGAGCAAACAGGGTCATGTGTATCATTTCACAACTGTGATGACTTTCACTATATTAGTAATTCTCTGAATTATTAATTCATTTTTATTAATAATGTTAAAGAATGCAATAATAGCCCAACTCCCAAATGAACAACTTTCTAAGTTCCAATTCTGTTTATGTTCCAGCACTGTTTGCAAAATAGGACTTCAAAGAGAGTTCTTTGAAAATCAGATGGCTCCAGTCTCTTGAAATGCAATATCTCACAAGATGGAGGCAAATTGTTGTTGACAACTAAGATAAATTGCAGACCTGGATTCCATTGGCAGCTATCACATTCACTTTGAGGTTCTGGAGAACTCAGCCCAGCAGTTTAGGCTAGCGGAGATTTTTTTCATGGGTTTAGGTCATCAGCATAGGTAAGCATATCGAAGGTCTGCTGTCAGAAAGATCAGGTCACAACTTTAGTAACTCTGTTTATACATCCTTACATATCTCTAGTTGATCCGATGCTGTCTTTGTTGCCTCAAACCTAACACACAGTGTAAATATTGTCTCAGTGTTGTTCACAAAAATCACAGTTGTGTACTCTATGAAACATTATCTTTACTATATTTAACTAGCAATTCATTATTGAATCCTGCAGTAGTCCATCTTAACTATGGATAAATAATAGGATTATTCTAACCTCTTTCAATCTGATAAAAGATTTATATCTTTTGGGAAAAAGTTTTCTACATCAGAGACATAATGTGCTGTCACACATCATTATCAAACATCACTAATAAAAGATATGGTTCAAAAATAGAACAAAGTGCTCAGAAGCATATTAATCATGTATTATATTCTCGAAGCAGGACACCAGCTGGTGGGTTCATTGCATTCGAAGGATTATTAGAAGCTGCTCAAGGATTCCTCTTACAACTAAAACATCATTGAAATTTGTTACTACCTGGTACCTCCTATTTTTCTTTTTGCAATTTATACATGGTGCTTAAGTATAGTAATTAAATAGTTTTACATGGAAGAAATTTGAAAAGATAAAGTGATGTCACATATTTAAATTATTTTAGAGCTATCTCATTTTATACAATGTAATTTTATTCTGGCTGTATAATAATCAGAATCAGGTTTAATATCACTGGAATACGTCGTGAAATTTGTTGTTTCACGGCAGCAGTACATTGCAAATAAGACAGAATAATTTAACAAAAACTGAAATATAAGGTCAAAGCTTTTATTAAAGACATTTATTGTATAAGGCATTTTTATCCATCCACATGGGGTGAATTCTTCACATAAAGCTACATAAAGACTCCATGTTGTGATGTTACACTCCCTTGGTGTTAATTAATGGCTAAAAATAGAATGAGATGTGAAAGGAATACAAGAAAATGTATTGTAGGAGACATTTTATATATTCAGGATTAAACGATGCAGTTTCATTTTTGTTTCACATTTAAATATTGACAAAATCTTGCAACAAATAAAATAGTGTTTTTATATATTATCTGTACTTAGATTTTATCATTTTCTAACAACTACCTTATGTAGCATCAAACATAACTAAATATTTCATTTGCATTGCACGATTGGTGATCAATGCCCAGTAAACACTCCAACTTGTTTTCACTCCAATTACCTCATTAAAAATAACTTAATGAATATTGAAAGCTAAATGTATTTAATTTTCTTAATAGTGTCTAAAAGAATAACAACACAAATAAGAGTAGACAAATATCTGAGTAATTCGTATGTATTAAAATATTTTAAAATGTGCAATTAATTAAATATTTAACTATGAAGTCTGGACGTTTAAAGTATACCTGTATTTTCCTTTATATTGAATCTTCATAAGTAATTCTCTTGAGAGTAATGGCAAAGACAAGAATTATTTTAATTTTTTAAAAATGCCTTAAACATTTAGTAAATATATTTTATAGGACAAAGGACACAATCAAATCTCCCTTCCTTCACAATAATTTTTTAAAGTATACACAACAGAAAATCGTCACTCCCTGCTAAAGATTATCTCAGGGAGAAGACAGGTAAATGGGGTTGGAAGGGATAATAAATCAGCCATGAAGGAATGACAGGGACTTGATGGGCTGAATGGCCTAATTCTACTCTTATGCCTTATGGTCCTACAGTCTCACGGTCTTATAAGATGCTAGTTCTGAACTATCTTCTATAACTCAGGGCAAATTGTCTAATTGAGTTAGTCTTTCCTTGGGGCGAACCATAGCTATGACCAATATACAAGATTGCAATATATGAAGTGCATTTTAATTGCAGATTATTCAACACAGATGAAATCAATCTGACAATTCAAAATATAAAATATAATTAACAGCATTATAACACTTGGCCATACCTTATGTAAGATGAAGGCCATACCTTAGATGAAGGCATTGAGAATAACATCAGCAAGTTTGCTGATGATGCTAAGCTGGGTGGCAGTGTGACATGTGATGAGGATGTTAGGAGAATTCAGGGTGACTTGGATAGGCTGAGTGAGTGGGCAGATACTTGGCAGATGATGTTTAATGTGAATAAGTGTGAGGTTATCCACTTTGGGAGTAAGAACAGGAAGGTAGATTATTATCTGAACGGTGTAGAGTTAGATAAGGGAGAAATACAAAGAGATCTAGGAGTCCTCGTTCATCAGTCACTGAAGGTGAATGAGCAAGTGCAGCAGGCAGTGAAGAAGGCTAATGGAATGTTGGCCTTTATTACAAAGGGAATTGAGTACAAGAGCAAGGAAATTCTTTTGCATTTGTACAGGGCCCTGGTGAGACCACACCTGGAGTATTGTGTACAGTTTTGGTCTCCAGGGTTAAGGAAGGACATCCTGGCTATAGAGGAAGTGCAGCATAGATTCATGAGGTTAATTCCTGGGATGTCCGGACTGTCTTACGCAGAGAGGTTAGAGAGACTGGGCTTGAACAAGCTGGAATTAAGGAGATTGAGAGGGGATCTGACTGCAATATAAGATTATTAAGGGATTGGACAAGATAGAGGCAGGAAATATGTTCCAGATGCTGGGAGAGTCCAGTACCAGGGGGCATGGTTTGAGAATAAGGGGTAGGTCATTTAGGACAGAGTTAAGGAAAAACTTCTTCTCCCAGAGAGCTGTGGGGGTCTGGAATGCACTGCCTCGGAAGGCAGTGGAGGCCAATTCTCTGGATGCTTTCAAGAAGGAGCTAGATAGGTATCTGGCGGTGCAGGCTCGAAGGGCCAAATGGTCTACTTCTGCACCTATTGTCTATTGTTTATTGTAATGGCCATCTGGATCAGGGGTCCAAAGCTGGTGTCCATGGACCCTTTGCTTCATGGTATTTGTCAGCTGCATAAAAAAGGTTGGGAACCTTTGATCTAGACAATAAATGGCAAAATTTTAACGTAAATGCATCACAGGGTTTTATCTCAGCAGGAAGCAATCATTATTATATTCACGCTGATTCCAAGATTTTCTCTGTGATTTTCCACAGAATGCAGATTATGTGTGAACAATGCACACATTTTGTATGTTTTCTTAACCAGAATTATAAATTAATCTTGATTAGGAAGTTTTTAAGGAGGCATAGGATCCAAGGGGACATTGCTTTGTGGATCCAGAACTGGCTTGCTGACAGAAGGCAAAGAGTGGTTGTAGACGGGTCAGATTCTGCATGGAGGTCGGTTACCAGTTGTGTGCCTCAGGGATCTGTTCTGGGACCCTTAATCTTAGTGATTTTATAAATGACCTGGATGAGGAAGTGGAGGGATGGGTTAGTAAGTTTGCTGATGACACAAAGGTTGGGGGTGTTGTGGATAGTGTGGAGGGCTGTCAGAGGTTACAGTGGGACATTGATAGGATGGAAAACTGGGCTGAGAAGTGGCAGATGGAGTTCAACCTAGATAAGTGTGAAGTGGTTCATTTTGGTAGGTCAACTATGATGGCAGAATATAGTATTAATGGTAAATGTAGAGGATCAGAGGGATCTTGGGGTCCGAGTGCATAGGACGCTCAAAGCAGCTGCTCAGGTTGACTCTGCGGTTAAGAAGGCATACGGTGTATTGAATTGTGGAATTGAATTTAGGAGCCGAGAGGTAATGTTGCAGCTCTATAGGACCCTGGTCAGACCCCACTTGGAGTACAGTGCTCAGTTCTGGTCGCTTCACTACAGGAAGGATGTGGAAGTCATAGAAAGGGTGCAGTGGAGATTTACAAGGATGTTGCCTGGATTGGGGAGCATGCCTTATGAAAATGGGTTGAGTGAACTCGGCCTTTTCTCATTGGAGCGACAGAGGATGAGAGGTGACCTGATAGATGACCTCTGATGATGATGAGAGGCATTGATTGTGTGGATAGTTAGAGGCTTTTTCCCAAGGCTGAAATGGCTGCCACAACAGGGCACAGGTTTAAGGTGTTTGGGAGTTGGTACAGAGGAGATGTCAGGGGTAAGCTTCTTACTCAGAGAGTGATGAGTGCGTGGAATGGGCTGTCAGCAATGGTGGTGGAGGCAGATACAATAGGGTCTTTTAAGAGACTTATGGATAGGTACATGGAACTTAGAAAAATAGAGGGCTATGGGTAAGCCTAGTAATTTCGAAGGTAGGGACATGTTCGACACAACTTTGTGGGCCAAAGGGCCTGTATTGTGCTGTGGGTTTTCTATGTTTCTATGTTTCAGTTAATGTATGCAATTCAATGTCAAGTTAGAAAATAAAGCAAAATAAATTGCGTAAATAAACTCACAAAATGCTGGACGAACTCAACAGGCCAGGCAGCTATGGAAAAAAAAGTACAGTCGACATTTTGGGGTGAAACCCTTCAACAGGACTGCAGAAAAGAAGCCGAAGAGTAGATATTTTTCTCCTTTCCTGCCGAAGGGTTTCAGCCCAAAACGTCAGTTGTACTTTCTTCCATAGATGCTGCCTGACCTGCTGAGATTCTCCAGCATTTTGTGTGTGTTGCTCGGATTTCCAGCATCTGCAGATTTTCTCTTGTTTGAAGTAAATAAAGATGGGATTGAGAGGGACATAAATAAAGCAGGCAAAAATATTAAGTTTATTTGCTATATAATTTTCTCAAAAGTAATCCATGGTAATAATTACAATCTGAAATAATGAAAAATAGAAGTTAATTTTCAGTGACAGAGAGATTGTTTACTTGCAATTAAAATTAATCAGGTCCTCAATTCTCTGACCTTTCAAAACATATCAATTGGCTCTTTATATACCCCCAGTGGCCTAGGCTCCACACCCATCCAGAGTAGAGAATTTCATTAATCCATCACTGTCTGCAAGAACTCCCTACTCACTTCACTTTAAAATAATTGTCCCTAAACTTGTAATTATTTCTACTCATTGGAGATTCTCCCATTGGTGGAAACATCTGAAGTTTTCAACATTACACCCCACCCCTCTCGATCTAATATGTTTCAGTAAGTTAGCTCCTCATTCGTCTAAACCCTGAACAATAGGTTTAATTTATTTAGCTGTTCATGACAGGACAACACGTATTCTAGATATTAACCTAATGAATTTCTTTTGCACAGCCTCCAAAGCCACGTCTTTTGTATATCCTTAAGGGGATGAAAAACTGTGCACAACACTCTAAGTGTGACCTCACTTGGTTCTTTAGCTGAACTCTTCCCTCAACTAACCTCCAACCTTCTTGCAATAAAGACTAAAAGATGGAGTTCACAGGCGTAAATATCAACAACAATTTGTTCTGGTCCAGCCACATAAATACCACATTCAAAAAACCACATCTGCACCAACACTTCCTCAGAAAGTGAAATAAATTTGGCATTTTCCTGACGATTCTTACCAATATTTATAGATGTTCCATAAAGAGTGTCACAGCTTGGATTGGCAACTGCTGTGACCAGGACCATAAGAAATCACAAAGAGTTGTGGGGGCAGCCCAGTCCACTGTGCACACCAACCTCCTCTCCAATGACCGTGTCTTTACTTCCCTCTTCCCTCTCTCGCTAGTCATTCTTTCTTCTCCCCTCTCCCATTTTTCCCAAAAGGTGAACTCTTATGTCCCAATCTAACTCGTCATTAACTTTACTTGACTATGTGCACAGTAGTTTCTATGTAACTGCAACACCACACTCTGCATTCTATTTTTTTCATTAACTCAGTGTCATTATGAATGGCATGATTTCTCTTGGTGACACACAAATAAAAGCTTTTCACTGCGTCTTGGTACATGATACAATAATAAACCAATATTCATATTCACAATATTTGTCATCCTAACCATTTGTTGTACCTGTGATTTGTGTATAACAACACTTGGATCTTCTTGTTCTTTGTTCATCTGCAATCCTTCTCCATTTATTTATCAGACTGTGTTTGGCTTTCTCTTCCCAAAGTGCGTGACCTCACAGTTACCCATGCTGAACTTCATCTGGCAAGTTTTCATTATCACTTAACCTATCCATAACCCATTGCAGGGTCCAAATATCCTTATTACAACATGCCCTCTGACCTGTTTTCATGTCATCAGCAAACTTGAATATATTCGCTCTACCTTGTCCTCCAGGTCTTTGATAAAAATTGTAACTAAACAAGGGCCAAGAACTCCACTCCACTCCATCAATCCAACCTGAGACAGAAACAGTCTATGAAATTCTGCCTTCTATATGATAACCAATGTTCAATCAATGCTGACAAACTTACCCCAACACCCCAAGGCTTTTGTGTAGCATCTTTTCCAGTGTCTTCGGAAAATCTGAAGGCATTCCATTTACAGGTTCCGCTTCTTACATCCTCAAAGGACACCAGCAATTTTTCAAATATGATTGACCTTTCACAAAAATACGTTGACTTAGTTTGATTAAATTGATCTTTTCTGAACTATTATAGACACCAGTATACGACCAACATTATTTATTAATCTTATTTGCCTACAGATACCCACTTCTTGTCCTTCTTCTCTGAGGTTTTCCAGTCTGCTGGTACCTTCCCAGAACTGGGTGCATTTTAAAATGCTTCAACTAAGGACTCCATTTTCCCTACAGGCAATTCCTTTAAAATCCTTGTGAGCAGGGCTTCCGATCCATTGACTTGCCAGCCTTTAATAGTCTATTTTTAATAATATATTTTATATAATTTATTTTTAATAGTGTATTTTTTATTTTTAATAGTCCTGACGAAGGGTCTTGGCCCAAAATGTCGACAGTGCTTCTCCCTATAGATGCTGCCTGGCCTGCTGCGTTCCACCATCATTTTGTGTGTGTTGCTTGAATTTCCAGCATCTGCAGATTTCCTCGTGTTTGCCTTAATATCAATGGCATATTTTGTGAAATTTGTGGTCTTTGTATCGGTAGTACAATGCAATACATAATTAAAGAAAAAAACATGAATTACAGTACTGTTCATGGATTCAATGTCTATTCAGGAATCAGCTGGCAGAGGGGAAGAAGCTGTTCCTGAATCGCTGAGTGTGTGCCTTCAGGCTTCTGTACCTTCCTGATGGCAGCAATGAAAACAAGGCATATCCTGGGTAATGGGGGATCCTTAACAATGGATGCTGTGTTTTTGAGGCATTGCTCTTTGAAAATGTCCTGGATACGATGGAAGCTAGTGCCCATGATGGAGCTGACCAAGTTCACAACTCTCTGCAACTTATTTTGGTTCTGTGCAGTGCCCACCACCCATAAGCACACTTATCCTATCTATCATTTTTGTTTTTATGTACCCTATACAAATCAAAATTCTGTTTTTAGATATTACTTACAGTTTTCTCTCATTATCAGTTTCCTTGCTCCTTATTTACTTCCCTCATTGCTGATTATTGTGAATCCCTCAGTCCTTTGGTCTACCACTTTCTCTTGCCAGTTTACATGTTCTAGTCTTTGATCTAATGCTTTTTTGTTAGCAATGAATGTTCTCTTTTTCTTGAGATCCCTGTTTCCTACAGGTATAAATTTCCACTGAGGTTAATAACTAGCTTTTTAAATATCTGTCGTTGCTCATCCATTGACATTCCCCTTAGCTCATTCCCAATCTATTTCAGACAACTCTACTTTCAAATCATTGTAATTGCTCTTACTTAAATTGAACACATTGCTTATGGACTCCCCAGTGTTCATCCTCAAATTACATCCAGAATTCTATTGTATTGCATTCACAGACAATTCTAATACAATGTTTATGTGGGATGCTTGCATTTATTGCCCGAGTTTTTGTTTTGAAGCATTCGGCTGCTGACTAATCTTCTGAGAAAGAGCCACGCTTTTTGGATGAGATCTCACACAGAGCAAGTGAGTGTAGTGGAATATCCTTCATATAAGGCATCTGTGATCAGAGCTTTCTTTAATTTATTTTAAAGTCAAGATTTTTGCAGCTTATTAACGCTACATTGAAGTGCTTCCAGATGTTTTTGTTGCATTAAATAAGCTATACAAATATATGTTTTTGTAGCAGTTATTCCATATATCACAAACAAAATTCTAGCATTTGGCTGTTCACCTATAATATAAAATGAAATATACTGTTGCATGTTATTATTTGTTCAATTTCTGTAGCATCAAATTTCTCTACACTATTATGAAATATTTAATTTTACCCTAAAGAAAACAAAATCAAGCAAATCACCTCCTCTGATTTCTTTTTCTTTCTTTGATCATATTCTTTATCCATGTTAACACCATAGGATATATACCTTGTGGATCACGTTTGTTGTTTATTTTCTCAGGTATAAAACATAAGCTATTAATTGACAAATTTTATCACAATTCAAATTTTTTTTAATTTAAATACCTACAGCTCTTTAACCATTTTTTCTTAATAGTTGTGATATCAAAAGGGGTTCACTGGGATTTCATGACTTCTTTAATCTTCAGGCAGACTTTTACCTAATGCAGATTAATTTCAAAAAGAAAATTCTATAATCTGACAGAAAATTTAGGTAAAGAGACTATCTGTGATATGATCCTGTGGAAGATACCTTTCAACTGGATAAACTAGTATATGAAGCAACAGCTGAGAGTTATCAATTAATTCAGAAAAAAAATATTATCCCCGCCATGTTCATTTATTTTTACTTATCCTGGTTTCAAGTTGTATTAGAACTCAAGATCTTTAAAAAGATTTCAGCAGCGGATGTATGAACAAGCAAGGGCAAAATGGGATGATGTATCAAAAATGGAATAGGTATTTTAATGACAGTCTTGATAACAAAATCCAAAACTCAACTTAATGCTAAATGTGGACTGCAAGATTGCAAAGAGTTTGGTTCAGCCTCAAATAGTGGTTAGGGTAATTTCCAAATGTCTCTGACACCGAAATAGATTAAAATAATTATTCTGAAATTACTTGCTTCTCCTTTCCCTCTTCTAGCACAGGCTGGGAATCCTCAATGAGAACAGTTGGATTTCCTATCTGAATTGATCTATTCTATTTTTTTAAGGAATCCTCCAAAGAAGTCTCTGCTACTGGATTCCATGTGGAATCAATTGAGGGAACAGAGTAACTTGCACTTTTAGTGACATACATGTGGATTTCTAAGACTTGAAGTTTCATAGCTGAAAGTAGATTGCACTCATCAAAACTGTTGACTACAACCCACAAAATTTGCTCCATTGCATTTTGAGCTTTGTAAAAAGAACCATGAGGTAGAAGATTCTTGAAAATTAACAGAAGTCAGTTTCCTATGAAAGGCTATCAACCTGTAACTCATCGTATTTTGGTCTGTGATAAAGACTGCTGCTTGTGCTTAACAGACTGACTACTCAGAACTCAATCAAATCATTAGTTACTTTATACCTCTTAGCAAGTGTTGATGAAGCTCATATTCCCCTCACCAAAACTTGTGAAAAATTAGGTGACACTCCCTTTATGATACATTTTTCAGCTAAGCAAGACCACTTAGGATCAACTAAGTAATAGATTGGAATCCAGTACCAGGACAATCTGTCTACAGTCATCACTCATAATCGATTCCCAATCAGAACCAAAACAAATATGGAGTGTTGATCTTGTTGACTCTCTGCACTCTCAAGTCATGGAGTAAGGTTTCAGTATAGATCAAATTAGGGTTTGTTAGACATTTGAATGGGCTTTATTTTGAACACTGCTTCTCATTTATATTAATGCATGCTATCCACATAATTACTAATGGATGTACAAAGTCTATTTGTTGAGAGGTATAAAATAACTATGGATCTGCTTGTGTTTCTGAGTGGTCTGTTGGGGTGAAGCAGTTAGCTTTATCTCAAACCAAAACATGACAGTAATTGTGCAAATTAACTGACAACTGTTAGATGACATTTGAATTTATGAATAGAATATTACTTCTAAAAACACATTGTTGTTCCTGTTAATTATTGTCTCATGACTCATTTCCATAATCATTATGTGCCTAGTTCACTCTTTAACAAGAGCAAAATAAAGAAACTCATCTCATCTGCCATTTATAACCATCCAGCATCATCTGATCCATAGTTCGCCATTAGAATTACTAACAATGTCCCTATCCCTTCGCCAACTATTTGTGGTTTAAGTCATAAATTATGATGCATATGCACTGTGAGTTTCTAGTCTTTAGTGAAATAATACAGAGTACAGGAAACATGAAAATCTTAATTAACTGGTTTTTGAATTCTCTTTGATCTTGGCAACTGTACTAATATACTATTCTAGAGACCGAATGGATTTGTCAGTGCAGATACCAACTGATGACTCTCTTCGGTCATGTTCTGTGCCAACCCATTTTTCACAATGATACAGCTCACTTCAGGAGTATATTCAAACTCCCAGTCATCTTCAATGTTACCTGGATATTGAGCATCAAGATCTACACAAACTTTTCTGTATCTCTTGACAAATCTTGGGAAATAATTCTTGACAATTTTTTCTTTGTTTCAACTTCCACCTTCCCATTCAGCTTTGGCTGAACCACACACAGACATTTCCTGAGCCTTTTGTTATCAGCATTTCTCTAGGAATGTATTCTGTTATGCAATTCTCCTGTGAGGTCATTCTGCAGCTCAGTAGATAATCTGTCAGTCATTGCTTCATTGTAAAGCCTTGCATGACCTGTTTCTTTAATTTTCTTTCAGAATACATGACAGAGCAGACTCAATGGGCCTAGTTGCCTAAATCTGCTCCCATGTATTATGGTCTGTGTATTGACCTACCAATTTCAGCGTTTTAGGCTGGGTGATAAGAAGTTCTATGAAGCTATGCCAAACAGTTTAAGTTGAAATTCTAGAAGATTATGTAATATGATTTCCTGGAAAGATATTATTGAGTTAACTGATGGCACCTGACAATGCATTCATTACCTCAATGCACATTGAATGGCTCTCCGCCAATATTAGGTCATTGCCCATTGACCTTTTGCAGTCTTCTATGTGGAATTAGGAAAGCTTCATGGGCTATTTTCACGTTAGGAATGTGCTCATGGTGGCTGCAATTTGTATCTTGATCGATTCTACATTTGCTGGCTAGCTCTTTCAGATTCTTGGCAAAGCCTCCAGTTACTTCTTTCATGTTAACAATGCTGATTGGTGAATAAGTTGCCTTACTAGTGTTGCTAGATAATGTTGACTTTTTGTTATCTGCTTTTTATTGTATCTATGGAAGATCCAACTGCTAATACCTTTGCTTTGCCAATTCAACATGGAGTGCAATTTGAGTAAAGACTATTTTTCGTTGCCTGCAGTTCAACTCAGGACTACTTTGTAGTCCACCCAATAATCAGACAGAACAATTGATGACACAAACTCTGTATAGTTTCAAACATATGCTATTCTTTAATTCATCTCCTTTACTACTATGAGCCTTTAGCACACATGGATCAGTATAGAATTCCAATAAATTTAAAGGTTAGCTTTATTTGTCACAATAATTGAAACAGAGTAAAATGCATCATTTACATCAAACCAAATCAGCAAGGATCGTCTGTAAATGTGCCATGCTCCCAGCACCTACATAGCATGCTCATAAATATGAGAAAATCTGCAAATGCTAGAAATCCAAGCAACACACACAAAATGCTGGAGGAACTCAGCAGGCCAGGCAGCATCTATGGAAAAGAGTGGACAGTCAACTTTTTGAGCCGAGACCCCTCTCCAGAGTCCTGTATGCTCATAGCTCACTAACCCTAATCGTACATCTTTGGAATGTGGGAAGAAACTGGAACAAGAAAGGAAACCAATGTGTCACCGGGAGAACGTGTGAACTCCTCCCAGACAGCAGGTGGCACTGTAATAGTGTTACACCAACCACTATGCAATTGTGCTGCCTTCAAGTCATGTAACTGCATTGGCCGAGAATCATACCTGGGCCTCTCACTTGACAGGCAAGCATTCTCACGCTGAACTACCAATGCAGGTGACATTAGTGAAATTGATTTGGCATTTGGGTAAATGTGTTTCTAAGTTTTGTTCCAATAACACAGCCTTACAAATCTTTAAATGGATCTGTATATTAAGTACTAGAACTTAATTAGATGTCATTGGGAATCTCTCATACTGAGTACATTTTTCAAACCAGCCCTTGGTTCTTTGAGACAGTCTTTCTCTTGTAGAGTTGCTCTGTGTATTTACTGTAGCTACTCTGATTGCATAGCGAGCTGCAGTCAGTGGTGGTATCACTTGGCAAATATTAACAACCACATTGAGCCATTCATCAACTTCAATATTGTACAAGCCTCTCCTTCACAACTTTCTGTGATCTGTTTCTGCTTACACTGACAACCTACTTAATTGACATTATTCAGGATTGGCATCCCGGATCTAGCCTGACACATTGATGCAGTGTGACCTTTGTTTTTGCAGCCAAAGCATTTTGCAGCTCTAAGCTGGCATTTCCATTGTGTCACTACAGCTTTTCCTGCTAGACTTGCCTTTTGCAACAAATTCACCAGCATCACTTGGAATTAGTATTGAAACTCCCACCTTTACTGCTCACTTCCTAAACACACATTGCACAGATGTTATGTATTAGCCAAAATGCTTTCGAAGCCATCTCCATCACATTCATGTTAAAATATTAAATTTTAGGTCCTTAATAATTTAGGTTGAGTTTGCTTATCCATTAACCACACTCTAAATGATTCCACTTGCTTGATTTAATGTCAAGACAGATTTTTCCAAAACCACAATGTAATCATTAATGGTCTAGACCGATCTTTGGTTTCTGATCCTGAATTTTAGCTATTTGTGATTCGTAAAGGCACTAGGTTAAAGTGATTTTATAATATTCTTCTTGTGTCATGTGGGAAGTCATGGACACTCCCAGTGTCTTGGGCATCCATTGTCCAGGAACCATCTCCAACTGCAGCAATTTTAAGATCCTAAGGTGGCAACAGGAGTTACTGTGATGCATCCATGAGGCAGAAACCTTTGTGGACAGCACTGCTGGAGAGGGAACTGCCCCCATGCTTAGGAATGTGCAAGCACAGGAGGACCGAATGGCTAGAAGGTGCAGGAATCCTCTTAATCCATCTTCCTCTTGTATATATTTTCCCTTGTAGAAGCAGTGAGAGGGATGGATCAGCCAGACAGGAGTGCGGCACAGTGTGTGGCATGGAGGACAGGGTGAAGTATGAGAAGGATGAGGAATTCAATAGATAGGGGCAAACTGCTGTAAATGTATTTCCAGGATGGTACATTGTATCCTCCATGTCAGAGTCAAGGATGTCATTGAATATCTGTGGGAAAGAGTGACCAACCAGAGATCATGGTCCATATTTATACCAGTGACATGGGTAAAGAGGGATGAGGCCCTACAAAGAGAGTGTAGGAAGTTAGGAAAACACTAGTTTTAGTGATAGTAGGTATTGGAAAGTAAAGGAAAATAATTTATGGCTCAAGAGATGGAATAGGAATGAAAGTCTTTGCACCCCTCAATGAGTCTGGATAGTCTTTGGGGAAGTGAGACCTCTGTAAGCCTGATAGGTTATATCTCAACAACAAGGGATCACTACCTTTGTGTTTACTTAGCCAAGGGACAAGGTGGGTACGTGAAGGTAGGATCAGAAGGGAGAAAGCTAAATTGGAAGTAAAAGATAAAGGTTAATTTGAGGGGCATTTAGAAAAACAAAAAGAAAAGAAAGACGATACAGCAGGATAAGGACAGGGGTAATGGTAACTGAAACTTGCTGGGAAAAAACAGAAAATACAAATGGAAGTGTGGCATCAGCAAATCAAAGTTCAAAATTCAAAGTAAATTTATTATCAAAGTACAGATGTCTATGTCACCATATACAACCCTGAGATTCATACTCTTGGGGCATACTGAACACATCTATAGAATAGTTGCAAGTTCACCCACATCTAGGGCATTCAACCAGAGTGCAGAAAACAACAAACTGTGCAAATGCAAGTATCAATAAATGGCAATAAATAAAGAGAATATGAGATGAAGGGTCCTTGAAAGTGAGTCTATTGGTTGTGGAAATGGAACAGTTCAGTGATGGGGCAAGTGAAGTTGAGTGAAGTTATCCCCTTTGGTTCAAGAGCCTGATGGTTGAGGGGTAGTAATTGTTCTTGAACCTGGTGGTGTGAGTCCTGAGGCTCGTGCTTGAGCAAGGAAAAATGAGATTAAATCTCAAGGCAAAGGAATCAAAAAGAAACAAGGAAGACAATTCAAAGTAAATAGGTCAGCATAAGAATTTTAATAGGATCGGAGTAAATGGGATTAAAATAACAAGTAAATTTGGTTTACATTGCATACATGTCAATGTGCTTAACATAGTAAAGAATGTGGTGAACTACAGTCACAGAAAAATACAGTAGAAAGTATTGGCAATGGCTCAAAATGAGGCAGGACTAGGTATTAAATATTCCTGGAATTAAACTGTATGAGAGATAGGGAAGGCGGGGGGAGAAAAAAAGAGTTAGGCAATAAACATTTGAAGGGTAATTAGAAGGAAAAACAGAAAATGCAGAAGGTTCTGGACAGAGTGGAGAGGATGTTCCCTGAGATGGTGGATTGGGGACTAGAGGTCACAGGTATAAGATAAAGGAGAAGGACTAAACTATCAGAGCAAGGGGGTAGTGCTGAAGATTTATAAGGCATTGGTCAGACTGCATTTTTTGATTGTTGTCAGCAGTTTTGGGTCCCTTATCTGAGAAAGTATGTTCTGGCTTTGAAGAGGATCCAGGGATGTTTACAAGAATTATCCTGGGAATGAAAGGGTTAATTTATGAGGTGCATTTGATGACTCTGGGCCTCTGCTTTCTGGAGTTTAGAAGAATGAGGGAAGTTCTCATTGAAACCTGTCAAAGACTGAAAGGCCTAGATAGAGTGGATATGGAGAGGATATAGTGGGTGAGCCTGGGACCAGAATGGGCAGCCTCAGAATACAATCAGAATCAGAATCAACAGCCTGTGTCGTGGAATTTGTTAACTTAGCAGCAGCAGTTCAATGTAATACATAATATAGAAGAAAAAATATATAATAATAATAAATCAATCAATTACAGTATATGTTTATTGAATAAATTAAAAATCATGCAAAAAACGGAAATAATATACTGTATATTAAAAAAGTGAGGTACTGTCCAAGGATTCAAAGCCCATTCAGGAATCAGATGGCAGAGGGGAAGAAGCTGTGGCTGAATCGCTGAGTGTGTGTATTTAGACTTCTGTACCTCCTACCTGATGGTAACAGTAAGAAACGTGCATGCCCTGGGTGCTGGAGGTCCTTAATAATGGATACTACCTTTCTGAGACACCGCTCCTTGAAGATACTTTGTAGGCTAGTACTCAAGATGGAGCCAACTAAATTTACAAACCTCTTCAGGTCCTGTGCAGTAGATCCCCCCCACCCCCCATACCAGACAGTGATGCAGCCTGTCAGAATGCTCTTCACGGTACATCCATAGAAGTTTTTGAGTTTATTTGTTGACATAACAAATCTCTTCAAACTCCTAATGAAGTATAGCTGCTGTCTTACCTTCTTTATAACTGCATTGATATGTTGGGACCAGGTTAGATCCTCAGAGATCTTGACACCCAAGAACTTGAAGCTGCTCACTCTCTCCACTTCTGATCCCTCTATGAAGATTGGTATGTGTTCCTTTGACAACAATCAGCTCTTTGTCTTACTGACGTTGATTGCCAGGTTGTTGCTGTGGCATCACTCCACTAGCTGGCATATCTCGCTCCTGCATGCCCGCTTCTCTCCATCTGAGATTCTATCAACAATAGTTGTATCATCAGCAAATTTAAAGATCATATTTGAGTTAGGCCTAACCACATAGTCAAGGGTATTGAGACAGTAGAGCAGCGGGCTAAGCACACACCCCTGAGGTGCACCAGTGTTGATCGTCACTGAGGATGATATGTTATCACCAATCCGCACAGATTGTGGTTTTCCGGTTAGGGAGTCGAGGATCCAATTGCAGAGGAGGTACAGAGGCCCAGGTACTGTAACTTCTCAATGAGGATTGTGGGAATGATGGTATTAAATGCTGAGCTATAGTCGATGAACAGCATCCTGACGTAGGCGTTTGTGTTGTCCAGGTAGTCTGAAGCCATGTGAAGAGCCATTGAGATTGCATCTGCCGTTGACCTATTGTGAGGACAGGCAAATTGCAATTGGTCCAGGTCCTTGCTGAGGCAGGAGTTCAGTCTAGTCATGACCAACCTCTCAAAGCATTTCATCACTGTAGATATGAGTGCTACTGGGCAATAGTCATTAAGGCAATTCACATTATTCTTCTTAGGCACTGGTATAATTGTTGCCTTTTTGAAACAAGTGGGAACTTCTGCCCAAGGATGTCTCTTTAGTACAGAGATGAGGAAGAATTTCTTGAGGTAGAGAACGGTGTATCTGTGGAACTCATTGCCACAGATGGCTATGGAGGCAAAATCATTGGGTATATTTAAGGTGGAAATTGATAGGTTCTTGTTTAGTAAGGACGGCAAAGGTTACGGGGAGAAGTCAGGAGAAAGGAGTTGAGAGGTATAATAAAACCACCATGGTTGAATGGCTGAGCAGACTTGATGGGCTGAATGTCCTAATTCTGCTCCAATGTCTTATGGAAATAATAGTGATACAAAGTAGATATCGGAAATGCATTGCCTTCTGAAGGCAATTGTATAAATATATAATGGGGGAAAAATTTGCATTAGTACAGAGAAAGGACTACCCTGTGGAACTAGGTTGTGCTGGTAGAGAACCAATGTGGAAGTTAAGGGGTTAGATAACCTTTTTCTCTACTGTAACCATTTTATGATTCTATGACATGTCATCACATCAAATGAAATGTTTTGTCTTGCCTAGTAACCAAAGGTATTAAAATGAGTTTATTTCTATTAGTAAGATTGCTTTCCTACCTTCTCAAATAGATAGATAGATAGATAGATAGATACTTTATTCATCCCCATGGGGAAATTCAACATTTTTCAAAACATTCAAAACAAATAGCTTTGTTTTGAACACTTTTGCCATAGTCCTCACTTTTGACATTACTGCTGACACAGAAGAACATTGTCATCCATTCTACTTAAGAAATGTAGCGTTCTCCTACCTTGCCCGATGTGGCTAGATCGGGTTGAGTTGCCGTCTTGCGTAATTTTTACTTTTTCATCTTCTGGTAGAATTGTCCTGCTCTACTTCTACTTCTCCCACACATCAGGCTGAGCTTGAATCCTGTTGCATCACAGTAATGTCACAATAAATCCTATTGCAACACAACAGTTCCCAGGAAAACAGCATGACACATTATTTGGCCACGTGCAGATTGTATTAAAATCTAACTCTAACATAAATACCATAAAACATAGGAACACAATTAGGCCATTCGGCCCATTGAGTCTGCTCCGCCATTCCATCACGACTGATTTACTATCCCTCTCAACCCCACTCTCCTGCCAGCTCCCTGTAACCTTTGACACCCTGACTAATCAAGAATCTATCAATCTTCACTTTAAATATACCCAATGACTTGGCCTGCACAGTGATCTGTGGCAATGAATTCCACAGATTCACCACCCTCTGGCTAAAGAAATTTCTCCTCATGTCTGTTCTAAATGAACATTCCTGTATACTGATGCTGTGCCCTCTTGCCTTTAAGGGAAAATTTTGCCTGACTATAGGAGATATCCTCTCCATGTGCATTCTGTCTAAGCCTTTCAAATATTTGATAGGTTTCAATGAGAACCCCCTCTCTACTGAATACAGGCCCAGAGCCATTTCACTCCTAGAATCATTCTTGTGGACTTCCTCTGGACCCTCTCTAATGGTAGCACATCCTTTTTTCAACAAGGAACCCAAAACTCCTGACAATAATTCAAATGGGGTCTGACTAATGCCTTATAAACCCTCAACATTACATCCCTGCTCTATACTCTAGACCTCTCAAAATGAATGCTAACATTGTGTTTGCCTTTCTTACCATCGACTCAGCCTGCAGGTTAACCTTCAGGGAATCCTACACAAAGACTCCCAAGTTGCTTTGCACCTCTGGCATATAATTTGCTGAATTTTGCCTCCTTTTCTTCTTAAAGAGTGGAGTGGAATTTGCAATTTTCAAGACCTCTGGAACCATTCCAAAATCTAGTGATTTTTGAAGGATCACTACTAGTACCTCTACAATCTCTTCACTACCTTTTTTTGAATTAGAGAATAGATAAAATTAGAGCAAAGTTTCAAATTAGAGAAAAATTATTTAGGCCTTATTGCCTTTTGTTACTTATTGAAAAAATGTGTAGTCTTAATTGAAATCTTTTTAATTACCATTGACATTAATTAAGGTTTCTTGTTTCTTTCTCCTGTGCTGTAAAAAAATCACTAATTAGAACATAAAGACTCCATAATTTATTTTTTTATTATTTATTGAGATTACAGAGCGGCGTATGCCCTCCAACCGAGCAATTTCCCAATTTAATCCGAGTCCAATCACGGAACAATTTACAATGACCAATTAATCTAACAACCAATATGTCTTAGGACTGTGGAAAGAAACTGGAACATCCAGAGGAAACCCACACTGTCACAAGGAGAACACACAAACTTCCTACAGGCAGTGGTGGGAATTGAACCTGTACTGTAACTGTGCTAACCATTATGCTACCGTGCCACTATATAACACAGTGTATCAAAGCCTATTAAGGTGATTGTAAGAAAATATGGTAGAATTTGCAATTGTAATGATGGCAAAACTGTCAGCATTCAACATAGTTCCTCAATAAAACTTGCGCCAAATTTGTCATTTGCATTTGCAGAAAAGCAAAGTTATTGTCAGATATTCCCCGTTTCCACAGCCTTCAACTTTTTGCAGTATATAGTCAGCCCAGTTTTTTGTCATGAACATCAGGATTATTTGCACTACTTTTGATGTAAAATCCATTCAAAGTGTTAAACCTTGTTGATCAATGTGTGTGTTCAGTTTTAAAATGTTTAAAATGTTATTAAAAAATGAATTGCTTTTATTTACTGGTTTGCTGCCTGCAATAATTCAATATTCAGATTGGCTTCCCAGCCTGCTGGACTACAATTCACAGTGGAACAGGAGAATCTGATCCTCAGAGCCAGTGGCAATTGTGAAGGTCAGTAGCAGTGGCCGCACCTTATTATTAACTGTAAACTATATAGTTTTCATATATTTACTGTGGCAACCTTCAGTACTTGAACACTTCTCTGCCTTCTGTTCCCAGTCTCAGTTTACATTAGTTCTGCCTATCTTCTTGATTCAGCCTGCTCTGAAAGTACTGTTAACTGCAGGATAGCACTTTAATCTTGAAGCAAAAGTACCAAAATACAATTTCAGAAATATGATTTGCCTCTGGCATTTTAGAAGCATTTTCAGCCAAGCTGTTGACTTCAAATTACCTGGGTGACCCCTGTCTTTTTCCATATGCAGGCAAAAAGAGTTCCAGAATTATAATTAGATAGGCTGACATATACAGAATTGTCCAGTCCACTTTTGTCATTGGTATTAGATAATCAGGAAATAATTGTTTCGGCCTCTAGAGCAGCAACTTGTTTTGTATGAACATCACTGATTTCCTGTGCAGATAATTTAGATTTCACAAATAACATCTCATTAAAAGCCCTGAAGAAAACTTCCATCTTGGGTGATTTTTGAGAAGATGTTTAACTCACTGCATAGTTCTATACACACGTACAGTGAGGGCAGTAGAGTGAAAAGATAACTCTCCTTCAAAGGCATTGCCTGTGGACTGGGGATGTGTCCATCTGGCTAAACAAATTCCTCCTCATCTCCATTCTAAATGGAAGTTTCTCTATCCTGAGGCTGTGCCCTCTGGTCCTAGACTCACCCACTGTAAGAAACATCCTGTCCACACCCACTCTCTCTGGCCCTTTTAACATTTGATAGGTTTCAATGAGATCCCCCCTCATTCTTCTAAACTTCAGCAAGTACAGGCCCAGAGCCATCAAAAGCTCTTCATATACTAACCCTTTCCACTCCTTGAATAATTATCATGCAACTCCTCTGGACCATCTTTTCTTAGATAATGGGTGCAAAACTGCCCATAATAGTCCAAGTGCAGTTTGACCATTGTCTTTAAAAGCCCCAGCATTACATTCTTGTTTTTACATTCTAGTCCTAATACTAACATCGCATTTGCCTTCCTCACCACTGACTCAACCTGCAAATTAACCCTTAGGGAATCTTGCACGAGGACTTCCAAGTCCCTTTGTGCCTCAGATTTTTGACTGTTCACCCTGTTGACTCTTAACTGACTCGTGTCCTTCAATCGCACACTGAGAAGGAAACCAGAAATGAAAGATCATTGTGCAGCCATCATGGAGAGACTCTTCAGGAACAGTCATGCTGAGCTCACCTGATCCAACAAAGAAAACTGGTATTTGTGCAACCACCCACAGAAATCTGAACAAATATGAACTGTCTTTGATTCAAGTGCACATTATGAAGGCATATCACTCAACAAGGTGCTCTTGTGGGGTCTAGGCCTCAATAACTGTCTGCTCAGGGTCCTCAAGCAGTTCAGAACTGAGACTGTTGCAATGATGGTAGACATCGAAAAAAAATGTTCCACTGCTTCCTAGTGAGAGAGGATCATTGAGAATACCTCAGATTTTTGTGGTTTTGTGACCACTAACTTGACAATGTGATTCTCGAGTATCGCATGAGAGTTCATATATTTGGTAATTTCCTCTTACCAGCTGTGGCAATCTATGATCTTAAGAGGACAGCTATTGAGAGGGTGAAAGGATTCAGGACTGAAGAACAGAGGTACATAGAGAGGCATTTCTATGTTGATGGTGATCTTAAATCATTTTCTAGTGCAGAAGAAGCAGTCAACGTGTTGAAAGCAGCACAAGACACGTTGGCACAGTTGAATCTCAGACTGCATAAAGTCACATCCAACAAATGCAATGTTTTCCATCTGAAGATATGGCCAAAGTTTGACAAGATTTTGATCTTGGACAGGTCCTCCCTCTGTTGCAGCAAAGTCTGGGCATTGGATGGGACCTTGTTACTGACATACTTACATTTCAGGTCACTGATACCAAAAGACCTTTTACACATCGTGTTGTGCTATCGACTCATCGACAGCCTATTTGCTCGTGGATTTGCTGTTCCAGTCAGTATTCTGGGAGAATTCATGTTAAGAGAGCTGACTTGGGACACATGTGGATGGGATGTCCTATTGTCAGAAGAGAAGCATGAGTATGGCAGCAGTGGTGTTCTTCCCTTTAGGATCTTAAAGTTTTGAAGATTCCAGGAAGCTACACAACAATTCTGCTACCTACAGCTCAAAAGAAAGAGGTCTGCATCTTCAGTGATGCGTTAACTAAAGCTATTGTTGCTGTTGCATACCTGAAGCTCACAGATGCTGCTGGATATAGTGAAGTTGGATTCACCTTGGGCAAGGCAAAGCTTACTTGAAAACCAGACCTCACCATACCAAGGCTTGAACTCGGTGCTGCTGTTCCAGCAGTTGAGATGGCAGAGATGATAACTGACAAGCTGAACACAAAACTAGGTAACATCAAGTTCTTTACTGGCAGCAAGCTTGTGCTCAGTTATATATTTAATGAAACAAGCAGCTTCTATGTTTATATACATAACAGGGTTCCAATGCATCAGATAATGAACCCAGAAGATCTAACGGAGCTACGTTCCTACAGCAGAGATCCCACCTCTCCCGGAAGTACCGGGAGTTTCCTGTGTGTGAAAGCGGCTCCCTGATGCCCGCAAATTATCCCGGAAATCGATATTTTTGATAGTGGGGGGGGAGAGGAGAGGAGAGAAGAGGAGAGGAGAGGAGAGGAGAGGAGAGGAGAGGAGAGGAGAGGAGAGGAGAGGAGAGGAGAGGAGAGGAGAGGAGAGGAGAGGAGAGGAGAGGAGAGGAGAGGAGAGAGAGAGAGAGAGAGAGAGAGAGAGAGAGAGAGAGAGAGAGAGAACAAGTGACAAAGAGAGCATCCTCATTGGTCTCTCTTTGTGCTATGGTTAGGCCACACTTAGACCCCCTCCAGTTCGCCTATCAGCCCTGACTAGGAGTTGAGGATGCCATCGTCGACCTGCTGAACCGTGTCTACGCTCACCTGGACAAGCCGGCGAGCACTGTGAGGGTCATGTTTTTTGATTTCTCCAGTGCGTTCAACACCATCTGCCCTGCTCTGCTGGGTGAGAAGCTGACAGTGATGCAGGTGGATGCTTCCCTGGTGTCATGGATTGTTGATTACCTGACTGGCAGACCACAGTACGTGCGCTTGCAACACTGTGTGTCAGACAGAGTGGTCAGCAGCACTGGGGCTCCACAGGGGACAGTCCTGTCTCCCTTTCTCTTCACCATCTACACCTCAGACTTCAACTACAACACAGAATCTTGCCATCTTCAGAAGTTTTCTGATGACTCTGCCATAGTTGGATGCATCAGCAAGGGAGATGAGACTGAGTACAGGGCTACGGTGGGAAACTTTGTCACATGGTGTGAGCAGAATCATCTGCAGCTTAATGTGAAAAAGACTAAGGAGCTGGTGGTGGACCTGAGGAGGGCTAAGGCACCGGTGACCCCTGTTTCCATCCAAGGGGTCAGTATGGCCTTAGTGGAGGATTACAAATACCTGGGGATGCAAATTGACAATAAACTGGACTGGTCAAAGAACACTGAGGCTGTCTACAAGAAGGATCAGAGTGTCTATATTTCCTGAGGAGACTTAGGTCCTTTAACATCTGCCGGACGATGCTGAGGATGTTCTACGAGTCTGTGGTGGCCAGTGCTATCATGTTTGCTGTTGTGTGCTGGGGCAGCAGGCTGAGGGTAGCAGACACCAACAAAATCAACAAACTCATTTGTAAGGCCAGTGATGTTGTGGGGGTGGAACTGGACTCTCTGACAGTGGTGTCTGAGAAGAGGATGCTGTCCAAGTTGCATGCCATCTTGGACAATGACTCCCATCCATTCCATAATGTACTGGTTAGGCACAGGAGTACATTCAACCAGAGACTCATTCCACCGAGATGTAACACTGAGCGTCATGGGAAATTATTCCTACCAGTGGCCATCAAACTTTACAACTCCTCCCTCGGAGTGTCAGACACCCTGAGCCAATAGGCTGGTCCTGGACTTATTTCCACTTGGCATGATTAACTTATTATTATTTAATTATTTATGGTTTTATATTGCTATATTTCTTCACTATTCTTGGTTGGTGCGGCTGTAATAAAACCCAATTTCCCTCGGGATCAATGTATGCCTGTCTGTCTAAGTAGACCAATCAGTTCTCTGTGGGCGGGCTTTACAGTTGACCTCTCTCTCTTTCATCGTCCACCAGTTCAGTTTAGTGTCCTGCTGCGCCATGGCAGAGTGTTCCAAAAAAAGAAAATATAAAACGTACTTCACCCCAGACTACACTAAAGTGTACCCCTGCCTAATAGGGGTAAAAAATACTGACAGTGTTGCTCGCTGCACTGTTTGCAACAGTGACTTTTCTATTGCCCATGGTGGGTTAAATGACTGTAAAAGACATGTTGAGGTGAGTTTAACAGGTGTCATTCGCTCATTATCAAATCCAAATTCTAATTGTGATGTAGAAAGGGCATTCAGCATGGTGCCTCACATTAAGACAGAATTCAGAAGTCAACTGTCTCACAAACCACTTGTGAATCTGATGTCTTGCAAAATTATCAAATTCATTGACACAGACTGCTATGAGGTTGAGACTTCCAGCAAAATACTCAAATCTGCCAAAATCTGTGTTCTTTTATAATCAAATATTGTGTATACTTACACCCTTGGAGGTTGACCGGGGGTCAGGAGTGGTGGTGCTACCTCCCTGAAATGAGTTTTTGCAGGGTGGGATGTCTGCTACAGATATCAACCTGCTAATCTTGCCAGAAGAGAGCGCCAAGCTAATCAGCTCACCCTCTCTGCATGGTCAACTGGCCCAGCATTTCTTGCTGATCTCCTCGAGGAACATAATCAAGACCATCATTTCCAACATGTGAATGGTTAAAGATTGTGTAGTAAGACTGCTTTCAAGACCAGTCTCCAAGCTATTCTTCTCTTGCCAAAGACTTAATGAAATAATCGTTTAACTTTTAGTATCAGTTGTTAAGTTTGACATCAAATGGATGTCAGGCAGGGATTGTTCTGGCCTCTAGATGTGCAGATCATTTTGTATGAGCATCACTTACTGTTTGTAAACTTTTTAATATCATTTTCTGAGCAGGTAATGTGGATTCAATTTGAAGTACACAGTGGAAAGACATCCATCTCCATTCTCTCTTTATTTTCCCTTGAAACAGCAATATCTGTGAACTTCAAACACGAGGAAATCTGCAGATGCTGGAAATTCAAACAACAACACACACAAGATGCTGCCTGGCCTGCTGTGTTCCACCAGCATTTTGTGTGTGTTGTTGTTTATATCTGTGAACTTAAAGTTTTTGTTAATATTGGTAAACATTTAGTAGATATATTTTGAAGGAAGTATTATGTTTATTCTTTTTCAGTATTAAGATATCATTGTGCCACAAGTTTACTCTTGTTTGCATGTCACAGTTATGGAGTGTTGCGTGTGTGTATTACTTCGGCTATCACCATTGTGAGAATAATTGATCATATTAGTATACAGTATTCAGGCATGTGGTGATTCTGTATGAATTTATCACATATTTTACTTAACTTTTGGCAATTTCACAGGTAAGATAACCTTGAAGAAATCTTCCATCTCAGGTGCTTTTTGACAAGGTGTTTAACTCACTGCATATCTTTGTACATATGCACTGTAGGCAGTAGAGGGGTAATTAGACCATAAGAGCTTAAGAGTTAGGAGCAGAATTAGGCCATTCAAGTCTGCTCCGCCATTCTATCCTGGCTAAACGTGAATCCTACTCAACCCCATACACCTGCCTTCTCGCCATATCCTTTGATGCACTGACCGATCAGGAAACGATCAACTGCCACTTTAAACTTACCCACGGACTTGGCCTCCACTGCAGTCCGTGGCAGAGCATTCCACAGATTCACTACTCCCTGGCTAAATTCACTCCTCCTTATTTCTGTTCTAAAATGTCACCCCTCAATTTTGAGGCTGTGCCCTCTTGTTCTGGATACCCCCATCATAAGAAACATCCTCTTCACATCCACCATATCTAGTTCGTTCAACATTCAGTAGGTTTCAATGAGATTCCCTCATATTCTTCTAAAGTCCAATGAGTACAGGCATATGAGGAGCTGTCAAATGCTCCTCATATGTTAACCCCATTCATTCCTGGAATCATCCTCGTGAACCTCCTCTGGACCCTCTCCAATGACAACATATCCTTTCTGAGATATGGGGCCCAAAACTGTTGACAATACTCCAAGTATGGCCAGACTAGTGTCTTATAAAGCCTCAGGATTATCTCCTTGCTTTTATATTCTAATTCCTTTGAAATAAATAACAACATTATATTTGCCTATTTTACCAGAGACGCAATCTATAAATTAACCTTCTGGGAGTTTTGCATGAGGACTCCCAAGTCTCTCTGCACCTTTGATGTTTGAGCCTACTTCTCATTTAGGTAATAATCCACACTATTGTTCCTTTGATCAAAATGCATTACTGTATATTGCCACATTTTTGACCATTCTACCAATTTACTAAGTCCTGCTACAATCGCATTGCTTCCTCAGCACTACCTACCTCTCCACCTATCTTTGTATCATCCACAAACTTTGCCACAAATTCCATTATCCAAATCACTGACAAACAATGTGAAAAGTAGCAGTCCCAATACTGACTCCTGAGGAACACTACTAGTCACTAGCAGCCAACTGGAAAAGCTCCCCTTTATTCCCACTCTCTGCTTTCTACCTGTTAGCCATTCCTTTCCAGTATCTTTCCTGTAATGCCATTGGATTTTATCTTATTAAGCAGCCTCATGTGTGGCACCTTATCAAATGCCTTCTGGAAATCCAAGTGAATGACATCCACTCCTTTGTCCACCCTGCTTGTTACTACCTTGAAGAACTCTTACAGATTGGTCAAGCAACATTTCCCTTTACATGCTGACTTTGACTTAATTTATCATTAGTCTCCAAGTACCACGAAACTTCATCCTTAATAATAGAATCCAACACTTTCCCAACCACTAAGGTTAGGCTAACTGGCCTATAATTTCCTTTCTTTTGCCTTCTTCCCTTCCTAAAGAGTGAAGTGATATTTCAATCTTGCAGTCCTCCAAGTCTATGCCAGAATCAAGTGATTCTTAAAAGATCAAGACCAATGCATCCGTTATCTCTTCAGCAACCTCTCTCAAGACTCTGGGATATAGTTCATCTGGTCCAGGTGACTTATCCACCTTAAGACCTTTCAGTTTGCCTAGCACTTTTTCCTTTGTAATAGCAATGGTACTCACTCCTGCTCTCTGGCATGTTGTGCAGACCGATGTAAAGTACTTTTTAAGTTCATCTGCCACTTCTTTGTCTCCCATTACTACCTCACCAGCATCATTTTACAGTGGTCCAATATCAACTCTCACCTCCCTTTTACATTTTATATAACTGAAAAAACTCTTAGTATCCAGCTTTATATTATTGGCTAGTTTTCCCCCATATTTCATCTTTTCCCTTCTTATACTTTTTTAGTTGCCTTTTGTAGGATTTTAAAAGCTTCCCAATTATCCAACTTCCCACTCACTTTTGCTACCCTATATGCCCTTTCCTTGGCTTCTATGCAGTACTTAAGTTCCCTAGTCAGCCGTGGTTGCCTAGCCCTGCCATTTGAGAATTACTTCTTCTGTGAGACGTATTTATCCTGCGGCTTTCCAAGTAAAATTTAAATTTCCATGATTAATCAGGATATGCAATCCAGCTTCTGGACTTTGGTGTCTCAATTCAAAGTTCAAAGTAAATTTATTATCCAAGTGCATCCATGTCACCATATACTACCCTGAAATTCATTTTCTTGCAGACATCCACAACTGGTTATACGAACACAACAGAATCAATGAAGAACTACACACAAAGAAAGATGGGCAAAGAAAGTGTGCAGAAGACAACAAACTGCAAATACAAAAAAAAATGATAGTAAAGAAATAAATGATAAATAATATTGAGAACATGAGTTGAAGAATCCTTGAAAGTGAGTCCATAAGTTGTGGGATCAGTGTTGAGGTCAGTGAACTTAACCACTCTGGTCAGGAGCCTGATCATTTAAGGGTAATAACCTTTCCTGAACCTGGTGGTGTGGGACCTAAGGCTCCTGTACCTTTGTCCTAATGTCAGCAGCCAGAAGAAACCATGGCCTGGATGATGGGAGTTCTTGATGATGGATGCTGCTTTCTTGTGGCAACACTCATTGAAGATGTGCTCAATGTTGGGGAGGGCTTCTCCTGTGATAGACTGGGCTGTATTCATTACCTTTTGTAAGCTTTTCTGTTTTTGTGCAATGGTGTTCCCATAGAAGGCCATGATGCAACCAGTCAGGATACTCTCCACTGTACACCTGTAGAAGATCTACATTACTTAACCTTGTCATAAGCTTTAGTTACCTCTGTATTACACAGCAATCTGCTTCTACTATATAACATCACTATAGCCATTCAGTTATTAAATAAACAGAAAACAAAGGTGGACACAACTCTAACTTTCGGAATGTACTATTTTCAATTCTTCTGCAGTCTGAACGAATCCTGTTTATAATAACTATTACTACCCCATCCAGCAACTAAATTTCCCTCCATGTTTCTTTAATTTTTTTTTATTGGGCCATGTGCCACAATGTTTGCAATCTTGTTGAATCCCATGAGAAAACCCACTTGCATCATATTGAATCCATTTCCTTTATCTATCACATTAGCTACTTCTTCAAATATCGGTTAAGTTTGTGAAAGAGACCATCTCTAAATCATTTGAGCTGGACAAAACACATCTGTTTATCCATTCATCCATTTAGTCTCAGTGAGCTGAACTCAAAGCATGGATTCTAAGAATATGCACTCAATTAAAATTCAACTCACTAATTTGTTCTTCTATCACTTCTTAAACTAGGGCATTTTGTTCGGCACATCAAAACCTCAAGTATAAATAGCACAACGGTTTCATGGCCCTAGACCAGGAATGCTAAAATTAGCTGGATTCCAGCTTCTGTTTGTAACCTGATGACATCTCTTGAAAAGTCTTTTGAACAGAGGTCATTAGATTACAAACAGAAGGACACTGCTTTTGAGGACAATGCCTTCCATAAAAGTAACATGAAATTAAAAGTAGCCAAAGTGAATCACTGAATAATTCAGACTGTGCTAAAACTCTCAAGAAATAATATTGGACTATCAAGAATGAAGTGAATAGACAGTTCCTGCCAACATTGGCTGTCCACACTCATACATGAAAAGTACATGCTGTGACAAGTTTTAGACTAAATCCCTGCAGAAATGTACGTCAGAAAACGCCAAAACACTCAAGAGAAAATTAGAAAGGATGTTCAATACGAGTTCTTTCTTAGATTTGAAAAAAATGTTCTAAACTCTTCATTCATTCATGCGGGCCTGTTCTGAAGTGAATTCAAGTTTGAATTCAAACAGGTTGCATTGTAACTGGATGCTTTGTTTCTCTGATGGGTCTGAGAATTTCCAATGGAGGAAACAAAATGTAGAATCAAAGAATATTTGTGACACAGGAGACCAATCATCCTGCTGTTTCTATGCCAGTTAAAAGAGAGGCACCACCCAAAAGTTACCCTCTAGCTCTAGGTCTAAAGCTCTGTAACTCACAGCTTTTGAACTACACATCCAAGAATATTTCAGATGTGATGAGGGTCTCTAACTCTTTCTTTGTTTTAGGCACTATATTCCAGAACTCTAACTCTCTGGAGAAAAGATTTTTCTTATCTCCCTATTAATCTTTCTACAAGTTACTTTTACCCTAAGCCTGTTTTTTTTTTAACAGAGCTAAGGGAATGGGTCTTTATATAGGTACTCTCAATTTTAAATACCTCAACTATTTCCTTTCAACATCTTCAATTCTGAAGAAAATCACTGCAGCCTTTCCAATCTTTCCCCTTATCTAAAATCTACTTATCTACCCATTCATTCATTCCCAGTGAAATCACATCCTTCCTGTAAGGTAGTCACTGGTAATGTTGCATGGAATACGTGGACAAAAAAAAATGTGATCCACCATTCTAGCTTAACCTTCCTGTTTTAATATTCTTTGCATTGGCTAATAAAGGAAAGCATCTTATAAAATTTTTCACCCTTTCAGTCTGTTTTACTTCTTTCAGCATGCTTCTGCATACAGTACCTTTCAAAGTCACAGTATTTCTCTGCACCTCTCTGTTTCCTGTGATTATTATATATTCCCGTATTTTATTGTGTCACTCCAAATGTATTACCTGAGACTTCTCTGGATTTAACTACCTTTGCTGTTAACAAAGCAATACTTTCTGTCTTCAGTTCTCTGTGCCTTTCTAAATTAAGGTTTATACAGTCCAACATAATTGATTTCATTAATTGCTTATCATTAAAGTTAAACTAACTAGTTTATAATTGCTTAATTTATCCCTTGCATCTTTTCTAAGAGAAAAACAATATAATACTTGCGCTCCAGCAATTCTCTTGCACCACTCCTGTAGACAGGGAGGATTGGAAAATTATGGTCAGAACCTTTGCGATTTCTCTCATTCACATTTACAATCTGCAGTACATTTCATCAAGGTCTAATGATTTATCCACTTCGAAAGATGCCCAAGTCCTTGATACTTCCTCTTTTACTATGATGATCCCAGCAGTGTTGTGAGACTCTTCCTCTTCAATCACAACATCAGAATCATTCAACTCTATTATGAAGACAGCTTAAAATCATTCATTAAGAAGCATCGCAAAGTTCAACATAAATTTATTATCAAAGTACATATATATAATCAAATATAACCCAGAGATTTATCTTCTTGCGGACATACTCAATAAATTTATAATAGAATAATAACCATCATAGAATCAATGAAAGACCACATCAACTTAGGCATTCAACCAGTGTGTAGAAGATAACAAGCTGTGCAAATACAAAAACAAAGAAATAATAATAAATAACTAAATAAACTATAAATATTAAGAACATGAGATGAAGAGTCCTTGAAAGTGAGTCCATTGGTTGTGGGAACAGTTCAACGATGTGGCAAGTGAAGATGAGTGGTTAACCCCTTTGGTTCAAGAGCCTGACGGTTGAGGGGTAATATCTGTACCTGAACCTGGTGGTGTGGATCCTGTACCTTCTTCCTGATGGCAGCAGCGAGAAGAGAGCATGACCTGGGTGGTGAGAGTCCCTGATGATGGATGCTACTTTACTGCGACAGCATTTTGTGTAGATGTGTTGAATGGTGGGGAAGGCTTTACCTGTGGTGAACTGGGCCATCTCCACGACTTTTTGTAGGAGTTTTCATTCAAGGACATTGGTGTTTCCACACCAGGCTGTGATACAGAGAGTCAATATACTCTCCACTACACATCTAGAGAAGCTTGTCAAAGTTTTAGATGTCATGCCAAATCTTAGCAAATCATGAAGGAAACAGAGGGACTGCAATGCTTTCTTTATATGGCACTTATGTGCTGGACTCAGGACAGGTACTGCAAAATAATAACACACGGGAATTTAAATTTACTGACCAGCTGTACCTCTGATCCTCTGATGAGGACTGGCTGATGGATCTCCAGTTTCCTCCTCCTAAAGTCAATAATCAGCTCCTTGGTCTTGCTGATACCGAGCGAGAGGTTGTTGTTGTGGCATCACTGAACCAGATTTTCAATCTCCCTCCTAAATGCTGATTAATCACCACCTTTGATTTGGCCTACGACAGTGGTGTTGTCAGCAAACTTGAATATGGCATTGAAGCTGTGCTTAGCCTCAACAGCCATAAGTGCAAAATGAGTAGAGCAGGGAACTAAGCACACAGCCTTGTGGTGCACCTGTGCTGATGGAGATCATGGAGGAGATGTTGCTGCCAATCTGAACCATAGCATTCAAACCATAATTTCATTATAGTTTGGATTTTCCAGCTCTAAATTCCAGCTTTCACCCTGCACTCTCTGGCCTGCCACCTTTCCTAATTGGTACTCCATCGTCATCATCACTGTGGAGCCTAAAGTCATGCCCCAGACCCTTGAATTGTAGTCACAAAGCTGCAACATTCCTCTTACTTCCAGCGCCTATTCAAATTGTGGTTATTGTACTGAGGCTTATAGCGTATCTAACTGCTCCTGTATGGTATATAGAGAGGTAGTTACACCCAAGGTGCAGGACACAGGAAGCTGGGTGACAGTCAGGAAGGGGAAAGGGGTTAAGGACCCAGTGTAGAGTACCCCTGTCGCCATCCCCCTCAACAACAGGTATTTTACTTTCCAACTCTGTGACTCAGAAGGGAAGGTGGGGGGGGGGGGGGGTTAGAAAAGCCATATTGTGGTGATGACGAATTTGTTAGAGGAACAGACAGGAGGTTCTGTGGATGAGAACAAGATTCCTAAATGATATTTTGCTTCCTGGGTACCAGGGCTTGGGACATCTCGAATGGGGTCCTCGGCATTCTTAAGTGGGAGGGTGAACAGCCAGAGGTCGTGGTCCATGTAGGTACCAATGACATGGGTAGGATGTGTGACGAGGTTCTGCATGGGAGTTCAGGGAGTTAGGTGCTAAGTTAAAGGGCAGGACCTCCAAGGTTGTGATCTCAGGACGGCTACCCATGCCATGTGCTGGTGAGGCCAGAAATGAGAAGACTGTACAGTTTACTATGTAGCTAAGGAGTTGGTGTAGTTGGGAGGGCATAAGATTTTTGAATCATTGGGCTGTCATTTAGGTAAGGTGGGATCTATACAGAAGGGTCACTTTGTATCTGAACTGGAGGGGGACAAATATCCTCGCGGGAAGATTTGTTAATGCTGCATGACGGGGTTTAAATTAGAGCTGCAGGGGAATGGGAACCAGAGTGCCAGAACAGTTAGTGGAGAGGTTGTGGTGACAGATATTGGTAAGACCTCAGACAAAGTCAGGAATCAAAAGGTTGAGCATGGCGCGACTAGTGTCCTGAGCTGCATATATTGAAATGCAAGAAGTATCATAGGAAAGGTGGATTATACTGCTGAGGGTGAGGTAGCTGGTCGACGAACAGAGGCAATGTGTAGTGAGGAGAGGCTGTTGATAACGCAAAATTGCAGTCAACAGGATGAGTTGAGATGTAAAGGGTGGACAAAATCGAAAAGGGTAAATACAGGACTGAAGGAGTTATATTTGAATACACGCAGTATACAGAATAAGGTAGATCAACTTGTAGCATAGTTGCAGATTGGCGTGTATGAAGTTGTAGGCATCACTGAGTCATGGGAGAAAGAAGATTATAGCTGGGAGCTTATTGCCAAAGCATACACATTGTATTGAAAAGACAGGCAGGAAGGCAGAGGGGACGGCGTTGCTCTGCTGGTTAAAAATGAAATCAAATCATTAGAAAGTGACAATGTAGGGTCGGAACGTATTGAATCTTTGCGGATAGAGCTAAGGAACTGCAAGGGTAAACAGACCCCGCTGGGAGTTGTATACAGACCTCCAAACAGTAGTAAGGATGTGGTCCACAAATTGCAATGTGAGTTAGAAAATGCATTTCAAAAGGGCAATGTTACAATAGTGATGGTATTTCAATATGCAGATAGATTGGGAAAATCAGTTTGGTGCTGGATTCCAAGAGGGGGAAATTTCTAGAATGCCTGCCAGCTGGCTTTTTAGAGCAGCTCATGGTTGAGCCCACTCTAGGATCAGCTATTCTGGATTGGGTGTTGTGCAATGAATCTGAATTGTTTAGAGAGCTTAAGGTGAAAGAGGCAAGTGATCATAATATTATCGAATTCACCCTGAAATCTGAGAAGGAGAAACTAAAGTCAGATGTATCCGTATTACAGTGGAGTAAAGGGAATTACAGAGGCATGAGAGAGGAGTTGGTTGGAAGTGATGGAAAAGAGCACAGACAGTGATGACGGCAGAGCAGCAATGGTTAGAAATTCTGGAAGCAATTTGGAAGGCACAGATTATATACATCCTAAAGAGAAAGAAATATTCTAAAGGCAAGATGCCACAACTATGGCTAACAAGTGAAGTCAAAGCCAACATAAAAGCCCAAAGGGAGGGCATATAATAGACCAAAAATTAGTGGGAAGTTCAAGGATTGGGAAGCTCTTAAAAACCAACAGAAGGCAACTAAAAAAGTAATTAAGAAAGGAATGATAGAATACAAAAGTAAGCTAACCAGTAATATTAAAGAGCATACTAAAAATTTCTTCAGTTACATAAAGTGTAAAAGAGAGGTGAGAGTGGATATTGGACCGCTGGAAAATGATGCTGGCGAGATAGTAATGGGGGACAAGAAAATAGCAGAGGAACTGAAAAAGTATTTGCATCAGTCTTCATTGTGGAAGACACCAGCAGTATGGTGGAAGTTCCAGGTTTCAGGACTCATGAAGTTTGTAAAGTTACCATTACTAGAGAAAATGTTCTTGGGAAACTGAAACGTCAGGAGATAAATAATTTTCCTGAACTGAAGCCACACTCGGGTTGGAGGAACAACACCTTATATTCCATCTGGGTAGCCTCCAACCTGATGGCATGAACACTGATTTCTCTAACTTCCATTAATGCCACTCCTCCCCTTCTTACCCCATCCCTGATTTATTTATTTCTCCCCTCCTTTTTTTCCTCTCTCTGCCCATCACTCTGCCTGTTCTCCAACTCCTGCTGGTGCTCCCCTCCTCCTTTCTTTCTCCCTAGGCCTCCCGTCCCATGATCCTTTCCCTTCTCCAGCTCTGTATCCTTTTTTCCAATCACCTTTCTGGCTCTCAGCTTCACCCCATCCCTTCCGGTCTTCTCCTATCATTCCGCATTTCCCCCTCCCCTTCCTACTTCCAAATCTCTTACCATCTTTTCTTTCGGTTAGTCCTGATGAAGGGTCTTGGCCTGAAACATCGACAGTGCTTCTCCCTATAGATGCTGCCTGGCTTGCTGCGTTCCACCAGCATTTTGTGTGTGTTGCTTATTTAGTTCATCTGCCATTTTCCCCCCATTACTACCTCTAGCATAATTTTCCTGGGGTCTGCTGTCCACCCTTGCCTTTCTTTTGCTCTTTATATATCTGAAACTAACTTCTTTTTCCTCTCTTTTATATTATTGGCTAGCATACCTTTATGGTTCATCTTTTCTCTCCTTATTGTTTTTTTTAAACTTGCCTTATTTTTGTCTTTAAAAGTCTCCCAATCCTCTAGCTTCTTACTATTTTTGAAATATTGTATGCCCTCTCTTTTGTTTTTATGCTCTCTTTGACTTCCCTTGTCAGCAACAGATGCTTCATCCTCACTTTCGGAAGCTTCTTATTTGGGAATGAAACGATCCTGTCTTCTGAATTCCCAGAAACTCCAGCCATTGCTATTCTACCATCATCCCTGCCAGTGTCCCCTTCTAACCAACTTTGGCCAGATCCTCTCTAATGCTTCTGTAATTACCTTTACTCATCTGTAAAACGGACACATCTGATTTTCGCCTCTCTCTCTCAAGCTTTGTCACTGCCTCCTAGGGGTTGTTTTACCTTAAGCTCTATAATCATATCTGGTTCATTGCGCACACACACCAAATCTAGAACTGCCTTTTTCCTAGTTGTCTCAACCACAAGCTGTCTACTAAACCAACTCATTCGCATTCGACAAATTCCCTCTCTTGGGATCCTGTGCCAACCTGGTTTTCTCAGTCTACCTGGATATTGAAGTCCCTTCATCACCAGTGTAACATTGCCTTTGTTACATGACTATTTTATCTCCCATGGTAATTTGTACCCCACTGCCTGCTGACTGCTTGGAGTCCTGTATATAATTCCTATCAGGGTCTTTTTACCCTTGCAGTTTCTTAACTTTTCCCACAAGGATTCTACATCTTCTGATCGTAAGTCATTTCTTGCTAAGAATTTGATTTGATGTTTTACCAAAAGAGCCACCCACCCCCTCTGCCCACTTGTCTTTCTGATAGGATGTCTATCCTTGAATGTTTAGGTCCCAGGTGTGAACGTCTTTCAGCTACAACTCTGTGATCCCCACATTGTTGTTTCTGCCAATTTCTAACTGTACTAGAAGCTCTCCTACTTTGTATTCTATACTGTGTGCATTCAAATATAACCCCTTCAATCTTCTGTTCACCAAATCTTCTTCTCAAATTTGTCACCAAAGTTAATTTGTTATCTCTTTCTAAATGCTCTGCCTTTTTTTAAAATATTCTAACATAGAACAGTACAGGCCCTTTGGCTCACAATGTTGTGCTGACTGATTCACTTTAAGTTCAATCTAAACATTTCCTTCAACATAGTCCTTCATTTTTCTTTCATATATGTGTCTATCTAAGGGTCTCTTAAATGTTCCTAGTGTATCTGCCTCTACCACCACCCCCGACAGTGCATTGCACACTCACTGTTTTTTTTTAAAATTACCTCTGACATTCCCCCTATACTTTTCTCCAAAAACTTATGCCCCCTTGTATTAGCCATTTCTGCCCAGCTGTCCACTTTAACTATGCCTTCTGTCATCTTACTCACCTCTATCAAGTTACCTCTCATCTTCCTTCGCTCCAAAGAGAAAAGCTCACTGAAACTATTCTCATAAGACATGTTCTCTAATCCAGGCAGCATCCTGGTAAAACTCCTCTGCACCCTCTCAATGTCCTTCCTATAATGAGGGAAGCAGAAATTGACACAGTACTCCATGTGCAGTCTAGCCAGAGCTTTATAGAGCTGCAACATTACCTTATAGCTCTTGAACTCAATCCCCATCTCAGAGGGCATATGGTGTGTTGGCCTTCATTAACCACCTTATCAATTTGCATGGCAACTTTGAAGGATGTATTGACATGAACCCCAAGATCCCTCTGTTCCTCCACACTGCTAAGAATTGTGCCATTAACCATGTAATGCCTTCCATTGTACTTTCTGAAGTGAGTCAATTAACATTTTTTTCAGATTGAAATCCATTTGCTGCTTCTCGGCCCAACTCTGCATCCAATCAATGTCCTATTGTAACCTGTGACAACCATCTACACTATCCACAATGTCACCAAACTTCTTGCTATCTTCAAACTTACAAACCTACTCCTCCACTTCCTCATCCAAGTCATTTATAAAAATCACAAAAAGCAGGCGTCTCAGAACAGATCCCTGCAGAACAACTCTGATCACTGGCCAGAAAGCAGAATATGCTCCACCTACTACCACTCCCTGCCTTCTGTGGGCAAGCCACTTCCGAATTCCATCGGGATCCTGTATTTCTTAATGAAACTTGCCATGAAGAACCTTGTCAAATGCCTTACTAAAATCTATATACACCACATCCACTGCTCTACCAAACACCAATTTGTTTTGTCACTTCCTTGAAGAATTCAATCAGCCTCTTGAAGCATGACTTTCCCCTCACAAAATCATGCTGATTATCCCTAATCTGTCTATGGTCATAATTCCTGTCTCTAAGAATCCTCTCTAATAGTTTGCCCACTCACTGGTGTACAATTCCCAGGATTATCTCTATTACTTTTATTTAATAAGGAATAATATTTGATACCCTCCAGTCTTCTCATATCTCCAAATATCGCCAAAGGCACAGCAATTTCTTCCTTCGCCTTCTGGAATAACCGTGTATATCTCATCCAGCCCCAGGGACCTGTCTATCCTAATGTTTTTCGAAAGTTCCAGCACATCCTCTTTCTTAACATTACCATGTTTCAGAATATCAGCCTATTTTATAAAGTCCTCTCCTTGGTGAATACTGAAGCAAAGTGTTTATTAAGGACATCTCATACCTCCTCCTTCTCCAGGCCCATGCTATTTCTTGTATCTCTGACTTGTCATATTCTCACTTTATTTATCCTTCTGTTAAAACACAGAACAGTACAACACAGGAACAAGCCAGTTGGCCCACAATATTGTGCTGAAATCAAATGGCCAACTAAACTAATCTCTTTTGTTTACACAATATCCATATCCTTCTATTTTCTTCACATTCACGTGCCTATCTAAACGTCTGGTAAAAGTCCTTAATGTATCTGCCTCTACCACCACCCCTGGCAGTGCATTCCATGCACCAAACACTCTCTGTGTAAAAAAAAAAACTTACCCCTCACATCTCATTTGAAATTACTCCTTCTCACCATAAATGCATGTTCACTGGTATTAGAAATATCAACCCTGAGAGAAAGAGCTGTCTATCTACTCTATCTATGTCTCTTACAACTTTATACACCTCTATCGTTGGTTTGTGGCTATCCCTCAGGTCGAGGATGATGGTCTTCATTCCGTTTCCACAGAGCGAAGACGCCTGTGCGTGTATTTGTTTAACGTGTATTTGATGTTGCACTCCAAGAAGCACACGATACTTCACAAATCAACCAACTGATTCCAATGGCATGGAAACCACGATGATTGGAGCTGATGGATTTGTTGCAGCCTTCATCCGCCTTCACCGCCGTTGAGTTTGAAGTAACTTCGTCCACCTGTTCCACCATTGAGGTTTTGGTTGGATTGTTCTTTGTCAGGGACCTCACCCTCGACCTTACCGCCATGGGTGACCCTACCAGGAGCATAGCTCCAGACAGCATCGCTCTTGGGATCTCAGGACCACACAAGCTTCTCCACCATGACCGGGTGACAATCCACAGAGAAGATACACCTCCATGAAAAGATGGCAAGAACTCTTCCACGAGCTGCTGAACAGACCAGGAACCATCACCGGAAGCGCTGGGCAGATACACCCTCAACCCATACTGTTCGAGCTAGATGCTCCGCCTACTCTTCACGAGGTCATCAAAGCCATCAAACAGCTAAAACCCAACAAAGCACCAGGGCCTGACGGTATCGCAGCCAAGATCTACCAGTATGGTGGTAACACACTGACATCATGCCTGCACCAACTGTTCACAAAGTTGTGGGGAGCTGCAGAACTACCACAAGACTTCAAAGATGAATCAGTCGTGACTATCTACAAGAACAAGGGAGACAAGAGAGACTGCAGTAATTACCGTGGCATCTCTCTTCTGTCAGTTGCAGGAAAATGCCTCGCAAAGATCATCCTTAGATGCTTGGTGTCCAACATCAGTGACAACATCCTTCCAGAAAGCCAGTGTGGTTTTCGAACAGGCCGTGGTACAGTGGACATGATCTTCTCACCGAGGTCGCTCCAAGAGAAATGTGCTGAACAGCAGAGAAGCCTCTAGGTCACATTTGTTGATCTAACCAAAGAGTTTGACACTGTTGGTAAAGATGGCCTCTGGAAGCTCCTACCAAAATTCGGTTGCCCCCCACACCTAACCAACATCATCCGTCAATTCCACAAAGGCATGAAAGGCCGCATCAACGTGTGTGGTGAGTTGTCAGACCCATTTCCCATTAGCAACCGTGTAAAACAGGGTTGTGTTTTGGCTCCTACTCTGTTTGGACTATTCTTCGCTGCTGTTCTTCAAGATGCCACATCAGACCTGAAGTCAGGGGTCTTCCTACAAACGAGGGTTGATGGCGGCTCCTCAACCCTACGAGACTGAGAGCAAAAACAAAAGTCAGGGATATTGTGGGGCATGAGCTACAGTTTGCTGATGACTGTGCACTGGTTGCCCACTCTCTCGAAGACTTACAGGAGATCACCAGTCGCTTTGCCAGTGCAGCCAAAAGCTTCGGACTGACAATCAGCCTGAAAAAGACGTAAGTTTTGTACCAACTGGCTCCTGGCTCAAGCTACGAAGAGCCAACTGTCCTCATTGACGACACTTGTCAAAATGCTGTCAACAAGTTTTGCTACCTGGGCAGCACAATAACATCCTCAGCTTCTCTGGATGGAGAGATTGAGTCAAGAACCAGAAAAGCCTGTTTTGCCTTTGGTCAGCTGAAAGATCGAGTTTGGTCACAGAACATCAGGTTGGCCACCCAGTGCAAGGTATACAGGGCCGATGTCATATCAGCCTTGCTATATGGATGTGAGACTTGGTGTCCATATCAGAGTCACTTACGCCAGCTTGACCAACTGCAGCAGCATCACCTATGTTCTCTGATGAAGATCACCTGGTGAGACAAAGTCTCCAATACTGAGGTCCTCTCTCGAGCCGAAATGCCAGCAGTTTCAACCTTGGTGATGTCAGCCCAACTGCACTGGGCAGGACATGATGTCAGAATGCCTGATGGAAGACTGCCCAAGGACATCTTGTATGGCCAACTGTCCAGTGGTATCCAAAAACAAGGAGGCCAGCGACTACGGTACAAGGATGTTCTGCACAGGAGCCTCAAGAAAGCTGACATTGCCCCATCAACATGGGAGGATCTGGCTCAAGGTTGCTCACAGTGGAGGGACGCCATCAGAAAAGGTGTGGACGCTGCTGAGAACAAGCTTATAGAGGCAACAGAGGAAAGGCTCAGCAAGTGCCACAACAGAGCTTCTGCCCCTGCTGCCCCTCCAAGTCTCACCTGCCAAGTATGTGGCAAGCGGTGCCTGTCAAGGATTGGCCTGTACAGCCACTCCAGGACGCACATATCAAATCCCACTAACTGACTGAAAGGAACCATCATCATCCTATGGGATGGATAGCCAGAGAGACACTTCTATGAGATCTCCCCTCAGCCTCTGCTGCTACTGAGAAAACAACCCACGTTTGTTCACCCTTTTGTTATAGCATATGCCCTCTAATTCAGGAAGCATCCTGATAAACCTCCTCTGCACCCTCTCCAAAGCCTTGACATCCCTTCTACCGAAACGGTATGCAATACTTGAGATGCAGCCTAACTAACATTTTATAAAGCTGCAACATATCTTCCTGACTTTTGAACTCAGTGCCTCACATAATAAAGGCAAGCGTGCCATCTGCTTCCTGAACCACGCTATCAACCGGTGTGCCACTTTCAGACAGCTATAAACTTAGACCCCAAAATCCCCCTGCTCATTAAAAATGTCTTGCCTTTAACAGTGTACTGTCTCTTTACACTTGACATCCCAAGTTGCAATACTTCACATTTAGCCAGGTTAAACTCCATCTGCCTTTCCTCTGCCTATACCTGCAACTGATCTATTTCCAGCACTATTCTTTTTCAGTCATCTACACTGATTACAACACAACCAATCGTCATATCATCTGCAAACTTACTAACCCACTCATTTGTGCACATCACAGACAGCAGAGGACCCAATACTGTTCCCTTCAGAATACCCCTGCACATTGAGGGGCCTCTGCACCGGATCAAAAAAAGCTTCAGAAAGTTGTAAACTCGCCCAAAAAAGGTGATGTCTCAGGAAGATGGCATCCATCACTAAGGACCCCCATCACCCAGGACATGGCCCTTTCTTACTGATACCATCAAGAAGGAGGTACAGGAGCCTGAAGACACACACTGAAAGTTTCAGGAACAGTTTCTTCCCCTCCATCATCAGATTTCTGAATGGATAATAAACCCATGAACTCTACCTTTCTACTTTTTGCTCCCTTTTTGCACTACTTATTTAATTTATTTTCTGATATATATTTCTTGTTGTAATTTATAGTTTTAAAAATCATTAGGTATTGCAAAGTATAGTTGCTGCAAAAGAACAAGTTTCATGACATTTGCCAGGGATGTTAAATCTGATTTTGATTCTGATTCTGACTCTAATCACAGACCTCCAGCTGGAATAAGTCCCTTTGACCATTACCCTCTGTCCATTGGCAAGACAGTTCTGGATCCAAATGGCCAGTTGCAATGGATCCCATGCATTTTAGTCTTCCAGATGGGCTTCCCAGGAGGGACCTTACAAATATACATATAGACAACATCCAAATATCCAACGTCCATCATCAATCGCCCTCATGACCTCATCAAACAACTTGATCAAGTTAATAACACATGATGTGCCCTGCACAAAGTCATACTAGCTCTTCCTAATTAGGCCACAGTTTTCCAAATCCCAGCTCTTAGAATTATCTCTTGTAACTTCCCTACCAATGACATGAGACCTGTTTATGTGTTCTTCACGTATGTGTAGAACGCCTTGGGTTTTCCATAATCCTGCTCTATGAGGCCTACTTATGTCCTCTTCTAGCTCATGGAAGTCCATTCTTAAGTTCCATCTTGGCTCCCTTGTAACTCTCTAGTGCCCAGTTTGATCCTTGCTTCGTAAGCCTTAACTATGCTTCTTTCTTCCTCCTTTCCAAATGTTCCATATTCCTTGTAATCCATAGTTTCTTAACTCTGCCATTTTTTCCCCTGCCTCAGTCTGACAAATGTATCCAGAACCCCATGCAAGAGCTCTCTAAGCATCTTCCACATTTCCATCTGGACACCTCAGTGCCCTCTCCTTCCCTTTTATTTTTCCAACCCATTGAATATTTTGGAATGTATTCTGTGATTTTTTTTTCACCATAAAGTTACAATGTAATTTTAAGTTGTCATAGTAGGTAGCAACAAGAAATCCACTGATTAAACCTTATGCTACATTATAATATTAGTCAAGTAGTTCTGTTTGGTGGTTAGACAGCACCTTGGGTACCTAATGGAGATGAAGTAATCCCAGAGGTCATATAGAGTATAGAAACAACCAATGGAGTCAGAGAAAAAGCAAAAGAACTGGTTCCACCAGGCTTCAGTCTGAACATGTAGAACACATGGAAATTATACTATGTCACATATTCTTAAATAACTAAAGAAATTGGTGTACTATTGTAATCACTTTTTTCTTTTACAATGAGATGATCAACATTGGAGTCTCAGAGTCATCCCGAAGCCCATCACATCCTTTTGCCCACCTACACCAATCCATTTGCCTGCACTGGGCTGATTTAAGAGCTGCAAATGCCTAGTAAATGGTGTGATTATATTTGACTCTACCACCTCTTCCAGAAACAAGTTGCTCTTACTCTGCAAGTACAGAGTAGTTGCAGATGCCAACTACTCTGTACTTTTAAAAAACTCCTCCCTCCAACCTTAGTTTTGATACCACCAACGCATTGTTAAGACGAAAACTTAGAGTAGACAATGTTGAATTACCTTCCGAAACACATAGGAAGATGGAAGAAACATGGATTAGGAATAATCTCCAATCTGAACATTTCTTGTAGGACCGATTTTCAAAAATCAGACTTAGCATAGCGCTTCTGTTTGCAATGTATCGACACCGTCTGATTCAGGATGTTCTAAAATGGAACACTATTAGAAGCTAATGAATAAATATTTTCCATAAAGCCAAATAAGAATAGCATCTTATAAAAAGATAATTGACTAAAAAATTGTCCCGGCTACAAAAAGGGGGAGCTTACATGTTGCTGTTGGGAAATGTATCATTTACAGATTTGCAATGCTCAATAGGGGGATTGCCGAATAATATTCCGATTTATCAGTTGAATGCGCTATCCCTGCTTCCTTACGATTGAACGAGCAGCATAGTTTTGTGTGTACAGTACTTACATTTGAAAACGCACTCTGGGAAGATAGTACATCTCGAAAGAACGCTTTTCATCATAAGAAGAATATGTTTTTGGAACACATTGGAAGCGAGGAAAGCGTACCACGAAGGAATTATTAGCAATTGGCAAAGATTTATGAATTGAGGTCAGGACAGGAGAACAACCTATTAACAATCAGATGGAATTCCCGATTCGAGAGATACGAAGAACAACGCGAATCCTGCTCATCTGAGAGAAGAAAAAATATAGGAAAACATTACGTCTTGTTTAAGTTGTAATTACCTGGTAAAATTCTCAAAATAATATTTTATATAAAGGAAATATACCGTAGAATCATTTAATGACAAACTCAGACGACAGGGATAACTGCGATTTTAACAGAATTTGTTTTTTTTTGGAAAAGGCTTGGCTACATTGAAATCCTAGCTAATATTTTACCTGTGTAAAGAACATATCATTGGAAGCTTCCTCTGACGTGTTATCAAATTAGATATCCGCTGCCATAGATCTAATTCAGTGTTAATACTTCCATAATCACTGATATAATGGCATAAAATGCAGGAAATACATGGCTAGATATTTGAGAGCTATTGAAAGCATTAAACTTTCTATGTTTTCGGGTCGTGGCCAAGTTGCTGTGTATTTCCAGCATTATTCTTGTCTTAGATTTTTCAACATTCCGTTTTAATGATGTAAATATATCGCATTTCATCCACGGGAGATAATAGCCCCGTCGTATTTGGTGATAATGTGAGTTAGTTCCATGGTTAGGAATTATAGAACTTTATGGAGCTTTAAAGTAATCCCTGAAGACATTAGTACTCAGAATTTGCGATGATTGCAGATGACTGGAGAATTCATTTTCTTTGCAGAACTGAATATAATTGCAGGTTCTCACCCAGGGAATGCCGCTCGCCCCGCGCCCAGACACTCTCCTCGGGGTTAAACGAGTCGGAACACTGTAGACCCCGGCGCTTCTACGTCAATGCCCCAATCCCCATGGCAACTGCCAATCAGCTATAAGCGCAAATGTCCAAGGGAATCCATCCATTTAGATGTAAACGCAGTTTCAAACAAAAGAAAGTTAACGTGCAAAGTATAATGTCGAGTGGTAATCTCTTTTAATATGTAAGGCAAGCTCCTTTTGCTCTAAATTATTGCTGCCTCCAATTTCCTGCTAAAAGCCCTATTTCCCCCTACTGTCCCACAGCAAACGCATTGAGAATCACTGGGATGCTGTTAACACACAACGCGATAATATTGCAATAAATTCAGGTAATTTCAGGATCATAGTTATACTTTTACTCGTAGATTTTTAAAAAATGAAACTACCTGTGCCACCTCCACCGTTATTCAAAGAACGATGGGCTTACGGCCGCAATACTTTCTGTCAGGGAGGGGGGGGGGGGAGGAGTGGCTAGTCGACGGATGGTGAGCGTTGGGCGAGTTTGTGGAAGGGGAGGCGGTCAGCTTGGCGTCCGCGGTGGGTAAATGCTCAGGTTTATTATTGCTGAGGCGGCGGCTGGGTGTGTGAGTGTGGCGGACGCAGTGTCGAATCTCCTCTTCCCTTCTGGCAGGGCTGCTGTTGCCAAGGTCCCGGATCCAGGGTGTGGCCGGTAGAGGCAGAGCGAGGCAGCGGCGCCGGAGCCGGAGCCACTGGGGTAGAGGCAATCAGCCGTGGCTGTTGGCGTCCCGTTACTTGCCAGCCAGCCCCTTGCTGCCGTCTGCCTTTAACCCCGCACCAGGTCGAGGCCATGCGGGCTCACTGAGGGCGGAACACGGGCAAGCGGTGGCTGGAAAGTCAGGGGCCAGGAGAGCTGTGGAGGGGCCGGAATCGCGGGAGCGGCTGCTGACCAGGTGCGGGGCGACACTTCACCGGTTTGGGGCACTCGCGGCGACCTCGGGCTTCTCTAACGGGTGGGTGGGTGGAAAGGCTCAGTAAAATGCTGTAAAGAAAATGGGCGTTGACTGAAGGTTTCCCGTGAAAGTGAATGTCGTTGTATTTGGGGAGAAATTCCGGCAATTTAAAGCCGGATAGTCTGACTTTGGAATATTGACAGTCCCACCATTCGTGTAATTAGCAATATCGGAATACGTCCCTATTCTCAATGTTAACGTGTTTGTAGTTTTCCCAAAAAGAAAAGCCAGTTTTGGCTTTTTTCAGTCTTGAATCTGACGTTCTGCAAATCTAAATCAATGTTAAGTTGGATATTTTGGTTTTCGGGGGGAAAATGCAGCGTAACCTGAGTAGGATATAAGCGGGTCAATGAAATAATATTTTGTATGCATCTTTGATTTTAAAAACATTATTTACTGCACATATGAAATTATTTTTAATTGATATCTTTATCCAAAAACGTACCTTTGAATGGACCAAAGCGCATTTTTTAGAACAGCGCAGTAAGATAGTTGACCATACTTGATCAAATCACACAATGGGGTTCACATAAGCAGGAAAATTTTTTAGCTTACCATCATTTGTACTGGATGCTTTATTTTATTGCTCTTTATGATAGCGGCGGAATTGTGAATTAAGTATTAGGATTGTATTGGTTCCTAAATACATATCTATCTATATTTTGTAAGACTGATGAAGTCTTATTCGAATTTCTCGAAATTGCCTCCCAGGTACCATTGACAACTGCTTGATCATTTGATTACATTAGTATCTTTCTGGTTCTGAAATTTAGACGATTTGAGAACAAGTGTTTAGATAAAGATGATTTAAGAATAGACTTGACAAAACGTTGTTATGTTTGCTTTTGTACGTATTATCCTGGATTTATCTTTACTCGTCCAAGGCTTTTGCTCTGTGAACCAGGACCTTGTGGGAATAATCTGTGCCTGATGCAAAGCTTTATTATTAATGGAATTGTATTTAACATACTTCAATTTTTATAAGGTGTATTTGAAGTATTTTAATGGAATTGATATAATTTTTCTCTACCGAATAAAAGTTAAATGTTTAAAGTAGATTATTTTCTTGAAAGGTTCTGCTTAAAGTGATGGTTTTCTGATTTGGATCAGTTCTCTTTCAGTCCCTATTTGTGTGTTTATTTTAGCAATGGTGAGGAGGCTACAGTTGCATGTAACCTGGATAAATTTGCCTCCCAGAGTTTCTGCTATTGAAATCCATTCACTTCTAAGTATAGTTATGTGGTTGTTGTATTTGTTTGGCTTGACTGTGGTCAAAGCATCAACAGAAATTGAGGGTGTAGGTAGAGTGCATGTAGATTGTTTTGGTTTTCTAAGACAGTGGTTCTACAGCACTAGCACCTCAGACTTGCCTTTGCCTCCCGCCATTTTGAATGGTGAGTTCCAAGCCTGCACCACTTTTAAGGTGAAAGATTTTCCCTTTGCTCCCCTCTGATCTTTCTACCAAAGCTATCTTTAAGATTTCCTCTCAGATAATGACGTCTTTCCTTGAGGGAAATGGTGCCGCTGTCCTCGATAGTTGAGAGATCCTCAAACTCTGTGGACCACTTCATGTTAACCATTGAGATAAGGATTTTGTAGCTGCGTACAGCAGAACTTGGCTAGAGGAAAGACATTAAATCTGAATTGATACAATTGAGTGGGTAATTTGCTGTTATAGTGAAGCAAAGTTACTGTACTTCTGTTAAATTCATTTTGGAAGGAGAGATAACCAAAAATTGTGACGAAGAGGAATATAGAGGATGCCTCAGTTATGTTTTTGCCTTTGCAAGATTAGGGTGGAAATTACAATAGCCAGTGTTGTGTTAATGTGGCTAATGAAAGTTCAGTGCTGGAGTCAGAGGCCCATCCCAAGAAATGAGTAGACAGTATTAGCTTATTCAGAGAATTAAAGGCTTGTTGCATCGCGGGTGATGCTTTCCTTCAACTGAGCATAAATAATCTCAATCGTTTGTGGAATTGTGCCTACTATATCATCTTCAACATTCTTTGCTCTTTTTTAAAAAAAAAGCAATTGTTAGCTGAGGATCTCTGTATAACTTTGTATTTTCCTGCAAAATGTTCACCTGTTGTTAATTCAACCTTAATCAGAAGAGTTGGATGATTGCAAAATAGAAAATGACGTTCTGCCCCCCCCCACATATTTACTTAAAGCTAAGTGGTGTAGAACATTAAAAAATTGTATTTAATTAAGTTTTTATTTGGTATATTTTTCATTAAAAACTTGTTTCCCTCTTCGGCAGAAGTAATTACAGAAAATTATTTACAATTCTGCACTCAGCAGTCTTATCAAGCGTAACTTAGTGCAGTAATATTATCAATGATGATACACTGGTTAGGAAGCAATTATGGAAAAGGAATTGGGTCAATTATATTAAATGTGTCCTTGTTATTTTCAGCATTTTGCAATTAATTTCATAGTTTTTATATTTTGCTCTCGTAGCATTGTGGCACTGTAACACTGGCTGTTACTCCTTTTTATAACAAAATGATGCTTGTGTAATTCCACTGCTTGGACGGAACAGTCAGTGAGGTCTTTCTGTAATAAATCAATGTACAGTCCCGTAGAAAGATGGCAATAAATACAAAATGTAAAGTGTTCATTACTGCGCAATAGCAATATTAATATTGTGTTAACAAATGCACTTATTAAAACAGCCAAACTGTTAGCTCTGCTGTAGAATTCTCTATTATTGTGAGTTAAATCAGTAGTTGGCAAAATGAAACAGTGGTTCTGAATATAAAAAGCTATGCTGGAGATTCTCAGCAAGTTGAACAGCATCTAAGTTTAGGCCTATCTTTGATCAGATTTAGAATGTTTTAAATTGTAGAGAAAAGGATGGAGTGGAGAGAATGAAGTAACACGCTCTGATTGGGTGGGAACCAGGAAATTTAGAAGACATGTTTCCATTGTCTGGGGGATGACGTAAGTTAATTGTATTTGACGTGCATAGAGGTGGTGTTAGTAATGAGATGTGTTAAGAGTATTGGGGGAGAAAGGTAATTTGACAACGCCGGAACTGAGATGCAGAAAAAAGCAGTTCTGGAGAAATGAATTAAAAGAGAATGCTGGAAATAGAAGGTTGGGTAACATCTTTGGAGAGAAGAGAACTGAGTTAATGTTACAGTTTGATCTTGAAACAGAACCGAATATTTCTTGCACAGCTGTGAACGACTGGATATCTGAAAGTGCTGCAATGTACAGGTGTAGACGAAGTGCAGTTCCATTATATGGTGGACTTCATTGGAACAGTTTTTGAGGCCAATGAGGGGTTCAGATTTGGAGTGAAATGGAGAATTCAAGTGATAATCAACTGGAAGCTCAGGGTTGCTATTTTGAAATGACCAGTGATCTGTGAAATGGCAACCTCATGTTTGTTTGGTTTTTCCAACTTGTTCTGACAAGAACTGTTACATCAAGTCAAATTATGTAATTGGAAAATACAACCTATTGCCAATAAAAAGCATAATTAAAAGGCGTGTGAAAATATTCTCTACTGTTTAGTTAAAATCGATTGTGGTTTCATAGAACTGTACAGTGTAAGAGCAGGTCCTTGGATCCAATCGGCACAATGCCAATCTAGCTAATCTCACTTGGCTGCACAGCGCCTGTATCCTTCTATTCCTTGCCTGATCATGCTCTTTTTCAACATGTTTTTGTTTAACAATGTCTCAATGTTGTGATGAAGAACAATAGAGGAAAATGTGCAAGTCTGCCACATAAAATGATTCAATTTTTTGTTAAGCAGTTTTACTGTAATTCAATTTGTTGCTTCAGTACTTGGGCTGAAAAATCGTATGGTAACATACAAATGTTTGAATAGGTGCAGGAATCTGGCAAACTTGATTGCAACATTTCCGCCTGTCACACTGACTTTTCACTCTCTGTAAAGTTCTAAGTATTATGGAATGCAATGTCAAATCAACATCGGTGAAGCGGTGAATAGTCCTGGATGTGTCACAACTGTATTAAGGAAATTTTTTTTACACCAAGCTACAGCGAGACTGTGTTCTATATTGAGTGGGTATTGAAGTTGTATTGAAACCAAAGATTGTGAACGTGGCCAAAGGTATTAAGAAGTGCCTTAAAAGAAAGTATCAGAGTTTTAGGGAGGGTATTCCAGAATTTGGATTAGATTTTTTGGTTGTAGTTGAGACTACCAGTAATACACCAGCAAGAGCAGAGTTGGAGTAGCACAGAGGAGCAAGGCCATGGAGTTATTTTATTGCAGAGATGAGGACCATATATTTGAGGTCTCATTGAAGCCAATGTGAGGCGGAGAAAACAGATGGGCGAATAGGGCATGGTGTAATTGGCATTTTTATTTATTTAGAGAAACAGTGTGGAGCACGCCCTTCCTGACCCAGTGAACCGCACCATCCAGCAACCCAAATCACAGGGAAATTTATGATGACCAATCAACCTGCTAACCAGTCTTTGGAAAGTGGGAGGAAACCCATGCACTTGTAGGAAGGATGTACAAACTTCTTGCAGCTATTGTTGAAATTGAAATCGGAACTCTGATGTTCCAAGGTGTAATAATGTTGCACTCGGTGCTACACTACCATGGTGCCCCCACCCCCCCCATACCTCGGGATGTGGCTGTCATTGTTAATTAACTGAAGCCTATGCAGTGTGGAAGACTGACTGGTAGAGTATTGAGAATAGTTGAGTCCAAGATAAATTGCAGCAGAGTTTCAACAGGCTAGGGCAGAAGAGATGCTAGATGCCAGAAAGATGCACAGTTAACTTGGAGTGGAAAGAAGTGTTCTTGTGAGAGAATGTTGGATTGGAACTTGAGCTCAGTATTAAATAGGAACACAGAGCATCTTTTAGCTGCATACATTGGCTAAGGAATGAAACCAGATGAGTACACCTTCTGTCAGGAATGGCATTTCAGCTTTTCCACTTCGTATAGTCAGGAAATGTAAGTTCATCCATCAAAGCAGAGGTTCCAAGTTCTTTTTCTGCATCTTGCATTAGTGATTATCTGTTTCTGCCCTATTTCTTGAACTTACAATACTGTTCAAAAGTCTTAGCCTCATAGTTAAAAAAATGTGAATTGAAGATTTCAAAATAATGAAATGAAAGGTTTCTAAATATCAAAATATTTACTATAAAGAGCAGTAAACATAAAAAAATTCAATATTTGGTGTGACCACCCTTTTGCCTTCAAAACTGTTGTGCATTTTTATAAGAAAATCAGATGGTAGCATCTTGGAGAACTTGCCACATTTCTTCTGCAGACTTTGGCTGACTTGCTTTGTCTCTCCAGGTAATCCAAGATGGCCTGTGCAGGTCATACAATTTGTTGCAGAACTCCTTGTTCTCCTTTTCGCTTAAGATAGTTCTTTATGACCTTGGGCATGTGTTTAGGATCATTGTCATGCTGCAGAATGAAGTTGGGACCAATCAGATGCCTCCTTGAATGTATTATGTGATGGATCAGAATTTGCTTGTACTTAGCACTGAGGATTCCATTAATTCTGACCAGATCACCAACTGCATTAGGAGAAATGCAGTCCCAAACCTGTAGGGAACTTCACTGTTAGCACACACTCTTCTATGCGCAAATTGCCTCCTGTTTGAGCAAAAAATTTCAAATTTTGCTCGTCAGTCCAAAGCACTTGCTGCCATTGTGCAACACCCTAGTCCTTGTGTTTTGTGTGCAGGTGAGTCTCTTAGCTTTGTTTTCACTTTGGAGGAATTGCTTTTTAGCAGCAACTCTTCTATGAAGACCACTTCTGACGAGACGTGTCTGGACTGTAGAAGGGTGTACTTGGGTTCCAGTGGTTTCTGTTTAATTCAGAGCTGATAGTAATGTTGGACTTCTTCCAATTTAGAAGGGACGTCAGTTTGATATATCTCTCATCTGCTGCACCACTGTGTTTCTGATCCTTAACCTTGTCCTGTGTGCCATGAAACTTCTGCTTGGGAGAGATCTTGCTGATGTAGGATGACCACCTTGTGTCTTGTTGCTGTGCTCACTCTTGCCACGATTTGAAGGTTAAGCTGTCACATTTGCCCTGCCACACCCTCATCTTTTAGTTTGGATGTCCTTTGCCCAGTTTGATTCCTACTACACATTTGTTTCAGTTAATCAGTTTAGTTCATTCAACTCATTATGTCATTGATCATTAGCACCTATTTGTTATTTTTGTTTAATCATGCACTGGGCTAAATACATAAAAAATAATCAAGTTTTTAATTTGAAAAATGCTCTATTAATGTTACTTTATTTAACAAAATATAAAAAAATTCTCTAACATTTTTGGGAAACGAATATATGAAAATTAAAATTTGCTCTTTCCTACTGACACACTAATGTAGAAATCAAAAATAAACGTCTAAAGCAAAATTGATATAAAAATTCAGAGGTGCCTAAGACTTTTGCACAGTACTACAAAATGAGCTTTTATAAATGCCTTCCTGCCATCTCCCATCTTTGTAAAGTAACCATATAAGGTCTGACTGTTTTTCCAGCCACTTCTTCCTCCTACATCCTATCCACCCTTCGGAACCTTCTCAAGCAAGCAGCGTAGATGTGTGATGAGGCAAAAAAGAGCATGAGAAATGAGAAAATTAAACTGGAAATAATCTTCACCAGTAGATTATATTTCAATTTATAATATCAAATTGCTCATCATAGACTGTGTACAGGGCAGATCCCAAATGAACTTGACTTTTTTATATTAAAACTTGCAGAATTATTTTATATGCTTTGTAGATTGAATTTACATTGACTTGTGTTTCACGTTTAGTTATATTGTTGACTTATGTTTCAAATTTAGTTATGTTGTGAAGCACAATGTTTTAGAGCATCTGAAAGTAAGTTTCAACTGTAGTCCATTTGTTAGAAGATAAAACAATATTCAAACAAAGTTCAAAGTACACTTATTATGGAAGTATATACAGTCGGTCCTCCTTATCCGCGGGTTCCGCATGCATAGATTCAACCAACCGCGGACCGGGAAAACCTGGAAGTTGAGCATTTTTCACCTCGCGTCTTGTTCATTCGCTACTTGTGTTATGAGCGAGAAGAAGGAATTTAAGGCTAGTAAGGGTTGGCTGGCTAGCTATGTAAAGCACTACAGCCTCAAGAACTTAAAGATCACAGGAGAATCGGGATCGGCTGCTGCTGAGGTGGCATCAGCGTTCCCAGAAGAGCCATGAGTGTCTGTACTGAACGTGTACAGACTTTGTTTCTTGTCATTATTCCCTAAACAATGCAGTGTAACAACTATTTACGTAGCATTTACATTGTATTAGGTATTATAAGTAATCTAGAGATGATTTAAAGTATATGGGAGGATGTGTGTACGTTATATGCAAATACTACAGCATTTTATATATGGGATTTGAGCATCCGTGTTATTTGGTATCTGCGGGGGGTCCCGGAACCAATCCCCCACGGATAAGGAGGCCAACTGCACTCAAAAACTTCTATAGTTGTACCATGGAGAGCATTCTGAGAGGCTGCATCACTGTCTGGTATGGCAGGGCTACTGCACAGGACCGAAAGCTGCAGAAGATTGTAAATCTAGTCAACTCCATCTTGGGCATTAACCTACAAAGTACCCAGGACATCTTTAGGGAGTGGTTTCTCAGAAAGGCAGTGTCCATTATTAAGGACATCCAGCACCCAGGGCATGCCCTTTTCTCACTGTTATCATCAGGTAGGAGGTACAGAAGCCTGAAGGCACACACACAGCGATTCAGCAACAGCTTTTTCCCCTCTGCCATCTGATTCCTAAATGGACATTGAATCTTTGGACACTACCTCACTTTTTTTTTAATATACAGTATTTTTGCACGTTTTTAAAAATCTTTTCAATATATGTAATTGATTTGTTTATTATTATTGATTTTATTTTTTCTCTCTCTGCTGGATTATGTGTTGCCTTGAACTGCTGCTGCTAAGTTAACAAATTTCATGTCACATGCCGGTGATAATAAACCTGATTCTGATTCTGACATTACACAACCTTGTGATTCGTATCCTGAAAGGCAGCCACGAAATGCAAGCACCCCCCCCCCCCAAAAAAAAAGAGCAAATAGCATTTCTGAACTGAAGTCCACAAAGGGAATCCCATATTCACTGCATCTTAGCAGCACTGGGATAAAATAGTTATTTGTTCATGTTAATGCAAGACAAATATTCTTCGACATCTGTCAAAAAAGTGTCAGGGATATATAACACATTAAAATGCACCGTTTAATTGCAGTTAGTGATTTTTGAAAAGATAGGGTTCTAAGGTTAATGTTTGAAATTTATTGAATATGGCATTCCTTCAGTTCAGAAATGCTATTTGCTCTTTTTTGGGGGGGTCTTTTGTTTCGTGGCTGCCTTTTAGGATATGAATCTCAAGGTTGTGTAATGTCAGAATCAGAATCTGCTTTATTCTTTTCCTTGTAGTGTTGAAATTGTTTGTATAAAATATTGTACCAGAAAGTAATTTGCCATATATATCTGATCTTCCAGCAGTAAAATAAAATTACACTTTTCTCACACCATATTTTGGCATTGTCCCTCTCTGACTTGTCTTAAATGTCAGTCTTTTCTATTCTATCTAATAAAGTTATATTCTTTGCATTTTACAATGTTATCTTGATTGACTGTTTACATCTGACTTGAGATGCTCTTTGAAATGATAATAGAAATGAAAACACCATTGTTACTCATGGGTAAGCTCACTTTTCAGAAATTGGTTGTGCTCAATTCAGTCTTTACCTTTAAAAAAATACAAATTAAGTGCCCAATGCCGAGAATAGACTATAGAATGGAAATTAAATAAAACCACATTAGAAAACATATTTATGAAATACTGTCATATAGATGTACACCAGCAATTCTAATGAAATTGAAATATAAATTTATTATCTGAGGTTTTTCATTTAATTTATTTGCTTTGTGTAGTGACTAATGAATTTATAAATAGTAGATAATTTGTAGTTTGAATTCTTCTGGAAGACTGGAGAATCATTTTACTTCAAACTATATGGAAATCGTTCACAACACATTGCATCAGATGCTGGGCAAATAGTTGCTCGTTTATAATTGTGCTCTTAAATCTAAAAAAAAATTGCAATATTAAAGGGTTAAAAGCTTTATTTTAGTCACCACCCTCTGACTAAAGAAATTTCTCATCCTCTGTTCTAAAAGGACATCACTTTATTCTGAGGCTGTGCCCTCTGCTGGTATACTCCCCCTACTATAAGAAACATCTTCTCCACGTCCACTCTATCTAGGCCTTTCAATATTTAAAAAGTTTCAATGAGATCCCTCCTTATTCAATTCCAGCAAGTATAGACCCATCAAACACTTCTTGTATGTTAACCCTTTCATTCCTGGAATTATTCTCGTGAACCTCCTCTGGAACCTCTCCAATGCCAGCACTTATTTACTTAGCTAAGGGGCCCAGAACGGCTCTCAACACCGAGTGTGGTCTGGAGTTCATCCTGTAAAATAGCTCTGTACTTAATCCCTACTCTTTGTAAGGAGGACAATCTTATTAACCATAATGAATTGTAAAGGGGAGCTCATACTGCCCTAAGAAATGAACTAGAAAGCTACTCAGTTACATCAAAACTGCTACATTGGATAAAATCATACGGATTCCCAGTATCAACCTAGACAATGGAATTAGACAAGGCAAAGTTGCTCCAGCTTTATTAGCTTTGCAGAGGTCTCCATGCAGATATTGATGGATTGAATCATACTTGTAGAATTAGACCATAAAGACAATATGTTGGATGCATCATTTGCTGTATCTCACCAGCAGGTCAGATTCGACATTCCAGAATCCATGAAGTGTCCTAACATCAGATCGAACATGGGGGTGGGAGCCACCATCTGCTGGTGCATTGATGGTCCTGCATGCTGCTGAAGTGCTGGATGCTCCTTGAGTATTGGAAGAAGCAAGAACACAAATTGTACTCTGCAGTTTTGCAAACGTATCACACCATCATCTGTGTTTTGATATCACTGTAACTGGTTAACTGGGTATTGTTCCTGAAGAACAAAGCTAGATGGAAGATAGAGAATGAACCAACTTGGAATAAATCCTCTTTGATTTTTGTTTTTGGTCTTCTGCCTGTTGCAGATCATCTGCAGATGATAGAAATGACCAGTGCATAGTCATTGTAGAGAAAAAATTCTGTCTTTATATACATCTTCTGTTGAGTAGTGTGGAACTCCAATTGTGCTAAATGGAATAATCTCTGAATAGAATGGCATTTCAACATGAAGCATCCAGGAGGTACTGCGGATCACTAGTAGTCAAAATGTGCACCACCTTAATTTGTTACCTTGCGATGGTTTATTGATGATTGTTGCACTTGAGTTAGGGGATCAATGCAGTCCAGAATGGCATACTGGAAAAGCAACAGGATACATGAAAGTTGGGTGGCAACTTTGTGATCAAATGTGCACATGCTTGTCACATCTAATTGTGAATAATTTGTAGACAGTTAACAGAAGATGGCTCCCAAAACATTCCTGATCTAGTCTAATGGTGATGCTCAACATGAGAGTAGGGAAGATCAACCATAGGCTGATTTGGCTTGGCTTTTCTCTGACAACATGATTAATACAGAAACCAGTCAGTCTTCAGAAAATTTAACTTCCAGATGGCATGACCACTCTGTGGAATCAGAATCCGGTTTAATATCATTGGTATTTGTCATTAAATTCTTTGTTTTTGTGGTAGTAGTGCATTGCAATACGTAATGATTAAGTAAATATGCATGTGTATATATGTGTGTGTATAATTTTTCACTTTGACTTATCTGTCTGTGGTCTACACTTTTTAAACAGTTGATTGAAAGCTTTTAAGAAGAGCACCTCATCAGTCTGGATATGTTGTAATCTTCTGGACGATTGAATTCAACAGATTAGGACAACTCACTTTCTTTGTCAGAGCCGGTTAGTTCTGCAATAAGGTATTAATTTATAATCTTTTTCTTCATTAGCATGGCATGACTTACAGTGCATTTCAGAGCACTTGTATGTTCCTCTCCTAATCTACCAAACACAACTTTTTCTTCTTTAGCAGTTGCTGCCAGGATTGTTTTTTAATTTTTACAAGTTTTGAATTTGAAAAGACCAAATTCAACTGCACTAGATTCAACAAAGGACCAGAAACCATCCTGGATGTTGTTCTGAAGACTAGTGTTCCAGAATTAGTGACACCTCTAGGCATGTTGTTACAATACACTTACAACATTAGTGTTGACCCTAAAGCGTGGAAAATTTTCATCCATCTCCTGTTTATAAAACTAGGACAAATCCAATCCAACTAAGCTCACTGATCACTTTATTTTTGACCTTGAGCAAAGTGATACTCAGCATGCTGTCCTTGACTCAATCATCACAGCTGCTGCTTCTGTGACCTTCCTTTTAGAAGGTCAGAAATGAGAGTGCTTACAAGATTCAATTCCATCTGCCACTCTTCAGCAAATGAAGCTGTTCACTAGCAAAATAATAGTTCTCCACGGTCTAGATGGGTTGAAGGGCCTGCTTCTGTGCTGTAGTGCTCTGTGACTCTTAGATGTCTACCTACATTTAATAATAGGGTCAGGGACGTCTTGGATCGCGTCCACAGCAATTTGGAGGGAGAGGGAGAACAGCCAGATGTCTGGTACATATTGGGACCAGTGATGTAGGAAGGAAAAACAGGGAGGTTCTGAAGAGAGAATTCAGAGGGCCTGTCAGAAAGCAGAGAAGCTGGAGCTCCAGTGTAGTAATTTCTGGATTGCTACCTGTGCCATGCACCAGTGAGGGTAGAAACAGCACGATTTGGCAGACAAATGGTTAACTGAGAAACTGGTGCAGGGGGCAGGTCTTCAGATTCTTGGATCACTGTGATTTCTTATGGGGAAGAGGTATGACCTGTATAAAAGTGAAGAGATGCAACTGAACCAGAGGGGGACCAATATTCTCACGCGCAGGTCTGTTAGAGCTGTTGGGGAGGATTTAAATTAATTTGGCAGAGGGATGGGAACTGAGTGAAGGAATTCAGGATAGGATGGATGATTAAAAAGCAAAGCTTGCGTGCAGTCAGACTGTCAGGAAAGGCAGGCAGATGATGGGACAAATTGGGGCCAGCAGGGCATTGGGGATGCAGAATCAAAAAGGGTAGCAAATGCAGTACTCATTAGAAAGATGTGACATAGGATTGGAAGATGTTGAATCCTTGTGGGCTGAGTTAAACTGCAAGGATAAAAGGACCCTGATGGCATTTATGTACAGACCTCCAAATAGTAGCTGGGATGTGGACCATAGATTACAATGGGAAATAGAAAAGGCGTGTCAAAGGGCCGGTGTTATGATGGTCATGGGAGATTTTAGCGTGCAGGTAGATTGGGAAAATCAGGTTGGTGGTGATGTGATGCACCATCAATAACTCTCGGAGGCTGGAAGTGAACGATAGGCTTTTATTAACAGCAAAAGGGAGCACGACATCTCGAAGACTGAGGGAGGAGCAGTGCCCCAATCGCCTTTATACAGGGGTCTGTGGGAGGAGCCACAGGAGCAGTCAGCAGAGGGGCGTGTCCAGAGAGGTATACATAGTTTACCACATGATGGATCTTAAGAAAATGAGTTTGCTGAATTCCTACGAGATGGCTTTTTAGTACAGCTTGTTGTTGAGCCTACTATTGGGTCAGCTAGACTGGAATGGATGTTAATGCTGGAGGTGATTAGGGAGGTTAAGGAATCCTGAGAAGACTGTGATCGCAATATGATTGAGTTCAAATTGAAATTTGACAGGGAGAAAGTAAAGTCTGATGTAGCAGTATTTCAGTGGAGTAAAAGAAATTACAGTGGTATGAGAGGGGAGTTGGGCAAAGTAAATTGGAAGGAGATGCTGGCAGGGATAACAGCATAGCCGCAATGACTTGAATTTCTGGGGAAAATGAGGAAGGTGCAGGATAGATGTATTCCAAAAACAAAGAAATACTCAATACAACCATGGCTGTCAAAGGAAGTCAAAGCTAATGTAAAAACAAAAGAGAGGGCATACAACAAAGTAAAAATTAGCAGGAAGATGGGGGATTGGGAAGCTTTTAAAAACCTACAGAAAGCAACTAAAAGAATCATTAGGGAAAAGAAATATGAAAGCAAGCTAGCAAACAATATCTAGGCAGATAGAAAAAGCTTTTTCAAGTATATTAAAAATGAAAGATGAGAGTCTTGACTGTGGAAGACACTAGCAGTCTGCCACAGGTAGCGTGTGAAGGAAGAGAAGTGTGTAGTTACTATTACAAGGGGGAATGCTCAAAAAGCTGAAAGACCTAGGATGCACAAGTCACCTGGATCAGATGAACTGCACACTCAGGTTCTGATAAAGATGTCTATAGAGACTGTGGGGGCATTAGTAATGATCTTTCAAGAATCATTGGACTCTGGCATGGTTCTGGGGGACTGATAAATTACAAATGTCACTCCACCCTTTAAGGGAGGAGGAGGCAGCAGAAAGGAAATTATAGACCTATTAGCCTGACCTGAGGGTTGGGAAGATGTTGGAGTCAATTGTCAAGGATGAGATTTTGAGCACTTGCTGACACGGGACAAGATAGGAGAAATTAAGTAGGTTTCCTGATGAATCTGTTGGAATTCTTCAAAGAGATTACGTAGGATAGATAGAGGATGCAGTGGATATTGTGTATGTGGATTTTTAGGAGGCCTTTGACAAGGTACGACACATGAGGCTGCTTACTAAGTTAAGGGCCTGTGGTATTACAGGAAAGTTTACTAGGATGGTTTGAGTTTTGGTTGATTGGTACGAGGCAGCAAGCGGAAATAAAAGGATCCTTTTCTGGTTAGCTGCTAGTGACTAGTGTTGTTCCGCAGTGGCCAGTGCTGGGACCGCTTCTTATGCTGTTTGTCAATGATTTAGATGATGGAATAGTTGACTTTGTTACCAGGATTACAGATGATATGAGATTGGTGGAGAAGCAGGTAGTGTTGAGGAAACGGGAAGGCTATAGAAGGACATGGACAGATTAGGGAAATGAGCAAAAAAGTGGCAAATGGAATACAATGTTGGAAAATGCATGGTAATGCACTTTGGTAGTAAAAAATAAATGTGCTAACTATTTTCTAAAAGGAGAGAAAATTCAAAAATCTGAGATGCAAAGGGACTTGGGAGTCTTTGTGCAGAACACCCTGAAGGTTAACTTGCAGGTTGAGTCAGTGGTGAGGAAGGTAAATGCAATTTTCAGAGGTCTAGAATTTCAGAGCAGGGATGTGATACTGAGGCTTTATAAGGCAGTGGTGGGGCCTCACCTTGAATATTGTGAACAGTTTTGGGCTCCTTATCCAAGAAAGCTGGCATTGGAGAGAGTTCAGAGGAGGTTCGCAAGGATGATTCCGGGAATGAAAGGGTTATCATATAGGAATGTTTAATGGCTCTGTACCTGTACTCACTGGAATTTAGAAGGATGAAGGGGGAACTCATTGAAACCTTTTGAATGTTGGAAGGCCTAGAAGGAGGAGATGTGGAAAGGATGTTTCCCATGGTGGGGGAGTCTAGGACAAGAGGACACTGCCTTAGGATAGAGGGGCGTCCATTTAAAACAAAAATGCTTAGAAATTTCTTTAGCCAGAGGGTGGTGAATTTGTGGAATTTGTTACCACAGGCTGTGGTAGAGGCCAGATCGTTGGGTGTATTTAAGGCAGAGCTTGATAGGTTCTTGATTGGCCATGGCATCAAAGGTTATGGGGAGCGGGCCTGGGAATTGGGGCTGAGGAGGGGGGATTAAAAGGATTAGCCATGCTTGAATGGCGGATCAGACTCAATGGCCAAGTTGCCTAATTTTGCTCCTATGTCTCATGGACCAGTAACAGTCAACCCACTAGACTGCCACATCTAACCACTTCTCCTTGATGTGCTTTGCATTAGCTCTGATCAGTTACCTCCATGACATCCTTGAGCAACTGTGATAAAGAAGGCACATGATATACTTATTGCATTGACTATGAGAGTCAGGAAATCATGTTGCAGCTGTATAAAACTTCAGTTAGGCTGTACTTGAAGTACTTTGTGCAATTCCGGTTTCCTCATTACAGGAAGGATATGGAGGCTTTGGAGCTGTTCCAGGAGCGGCTTAACAGGCTGCTGCCTGGAGTATGGCTCATTGGACGAGAGACTGGACAAATTTCAGTTGTTTTCTCTGAAGTATCAGAGGCTGAGGGGAGAACTGATAGAAGTTTATAGTATTTAGCATAGATAGAGCAGATAGAACTTTTTTCCCCAGGGTAGAAGAGGGCTTTCAGGCAAAAGAGGACAAGTTTTAAAGATCACAAACAAGAGGCAATTTGCAGATGCTGGAACTCCAAGCAACACACGCAAAATGCTGGAGGAACTCAGCAGGCCAGGCAGCATCTATGGATAAAGAATACAGTTGATGTTTCGGGCTGAGACCCTTCAAAGCTCTCCATTTCTTTCTGGATACCAGATCAAACCAGTTCCCCTCCACCACCACTCTCTGTTTGGAGGACCTTATCCTCACTCTCAATAATTTCTTTGGCTCTTCCCATTTCCTTCAAACAAAAGGTGTAGCCATGGGCACTCGCATGGGTCCCAGCTCTGCCTGCCTGTTTGTCGGCTACATGGAACACTATATGTTCCAAGCCTGCACCGGAATCCCTCCCCAACTCTTCCTACACTACATCGACTGTGTTGGTGATGCTTCCTGAACCCATGTGGAGCTCGTCGACTTAATCAACTTTGCTTCCAACTTCCACCTTGCCCTCAAATTCAGCTGGTTCATTTCTGACCACCTCCCTCCTTTCTTCTCTGGAGATCGCTTACCTTCTAATGTCTATTATAAACCCATTGACATTCACAGCTACCTGGACTATACCTCTTTCCACCCTGTTACTTGTAAAAACACTATCCACTTCTCTCAATTCCTCCAACCCTGCCGAATCTGCTCTCAGGTTGAGGCTTTTCATTCCAGAACTAAGGAGATGTCCTTCTCTTTCAAAGAAAGGGGCTTCCCTTCCTCCACCATCAACGCTGCCCTCAACTGCATCTCTAACATTTTGCACACGTCTTTTCTCACCCCATCCTCCCACTATCCCATCAGAGATAGGGTTCCTCAGTCCTCACCTGGGACCCCACTAGCCTGCACATCCTGCACACATTCCTCTGTAACTTCTGCCATCTCCAGCGGGATCCCACTACCAAACACATCTTTCCCTCCCCCCCCCCCCCCCCCCCCGCTTTCTGCAGGGATCGCTCCCTATGCGACTCCCTTGTCCATTCATCCCTCTGTGCTGATCTTCCTCCTGGCACTTACCCTGGCAAGCGGAACCAGTGCTACACCAGCTACTTCAGTACCATTCAGGCCCCTAACAGTCCTCAAGGTAAGGCAACACTTCACCTGTGAGTCTGTTGAGGTCATCTACTGTATCCATTGCTCCTGACGTGGGCCTCCTATATTTTGGGGTGACCTGGCACAGATTGGGAGACCAGTTTGCCGAGCATCAATACTTCATCTGCTAGAAAAAACAGTATCCCTGTGGCCACACATTTTAATTCCATTTCTCTTTACAATTCAGGCATGACAGTCTATGGCCTCCTCTACTGCCATGATGAGGCCACATTCAGGTTGGAGGAGCAACACCTTGTATTCAGTTTGGGTAGCCTCCAACCTGATGGCATGAACATTGATTTCTCAAACTTCAGGTAATGCCCCTCGCCCTCCTTCATCATTCTCCATCCGCTTTTCCCTCTCTCACCTTATCTCCGTACCTGCCCATCACCTCCTTCTGATGCTCCTCCCCATTTTCTTTCTTCCAGGGCCTTCTGTCCTCTCCTATAAGATTTCCCCCTTCTCTTTCATAAATCAACTTCCCAGCTCTTTACTTCACCCCTCCCTCTCCCGGTTTCACCTGTCACCTTCTGGTTTTTCCTCCCTTCCCTCCACTTTCTTACTCTGACTCCTCATCTTGTTGTCCAGTCCTGATGAAGGGTCTCGGCCCAAAATGTCAACTGTAGTCTTTTTCCTAGGTGCTGCCTGGCCTGCTGGGTTTTGTGTGTGTTTGTAAGTTTTAAAGATGTTTGGAGCAAGTTTTCTTTTTGGTGTTGTTACCTGGAATGTGCTGCCAGTTGTGGTGGTGGAGTAGATATGCTAATAGTATTTAAGATGCTTTTGGATTGGCATAGGAATGTGCCTGGACTGGAAGGATATGGATCATGTGCAGGCAGAGGTAGATAGATAGATAGATACTTTATTCATCCCCATGGGGAAATTCAACATTTTTTCCAATGTCCCATACACTTGTTGTAGCAAAAACTCATTACATACAATACTTAACTCAGTAATAATATGATATGCATCTAAATCACTAACTCAAAAAGCATTAATAATAGCTTTAAAAAAAGTTCTTAAGTCCTGGCAGTTGAATTGTAAAGCCTAATGGCATTGGGGAGTATTGACCTCTTCATCCTGTCTGAGGAGCATTGCATCGACAGTAACCTGTCGCTGAAACTGCTTCTCTGTCTCTGGATGGTGCTATGTAGAGGATGTTCAGGGTTTTCCATAATTGACCGTAGCCTCCTCAGCGCCCTTCGCTCAGCTACCGATGTTAAACTCTCCAGTACTTTGCCCATGACAGAGCCCGCCTTCCTTATCAGCTTATTAAGACGTGAGGCGTCCTTCTTCTTAATACTTCCTCCCCAACACGCCACCACAAAGAAGAGGGCGCTCTCAACAACTGACCTATAGAACATCTTCAGCATCTCACTGCAGACATTGAATGACGCCAACCTTCTAAGGAAGTACAGTCGACTCTGTGCCTTCCTGCACAAGGCATCTGTGTTGGCAGTCCAGTCTAGCTTCTCGTCCAACTGTACTCCCAGATACTTGTAGGTCTTAACCTGCTCCACACATTCTCCATTAATGATCACTGGCTCCATATGAGGCCTAAATCTCCTAAAGTCCACCACCATCTCCTTGGTCTTGGTGACATTGAGACGCAGGTAGTTTGAGTTGCACCATATCACAAAGTCCTGTATCAGTTTCCTATACTCCTCCTCCTGTCCATTCCTGACACACCCCACTATGGCCGTGTCATCAGCGAACTTCTGCACATGGCAGGACTCCGAGTTATATTGGAAGTCAGATGTGTACAGGGTGAACAGGACCGGAGAGAGTTCGGTTCCCTGTGGCGCTCCTGTGCTGCTGACCACCGTGTCAGACCTACAGTCTCCCAACCGCACATACTGAGGTCTATCTGTCAAGTAGTCCACTATCCAATCCACCATGTGAGAGTCTACTCCCATCTCCGTTAGTTTGTGCTTTAAGATCTTGGGCTGGATGGTGTTAAAGGCACTAGAGAAGTCAAGGAATGTAATCCTCACAGCACAACTGACCCCATCTAGGTGAGAGAGTGATTTGTGCAGCAAATACGTGATAGCATCCTCCACTCCCACCTTCTCCTTATACGCAAACTGAAGCGGATCCCGGGCGTGCCTGGTTTGTGGCCTCAGATTCTGTATTATCAGCCGCTCCATGGTCTTCATGGTGATTAGTTTGTTTTGGCATCATGTTTGGCGCAGATGTTGTAGGTCAAAGGGCATGTTGCTGTGCTGTGTTTTCTGCAAAACATGACAAAAGCTGTTGTGGTATATTCCTCTTGTTGCCTTCAGCTTTACCAAGATGCTACACTCAGTTGTCCTCAGTGATGCTGCGGTTGCTATGTAAATTTTGAAGACCAGTGTTGTTAACTCAGAGGTATTGAACTGACGATCGATTTCAGATTTCTCCTGAGATTCCCACCATCAGCTTTAAGGGCATCAAGATAATATCCAAATGGTGATGTCTAGGGCAGTGAATCTCACCTCATTCTTGACCTGAAGCAGAGGGATACCCGACCTGAATATTGATTAGTAAATGCTTCTTGTGGCACTTTTCAATGTCACCTTCCATCACTTTCCTGCTGATTAACAGCAGTATGGATGGTAATTTGTCAGAATGGATTTATTCTCCTTGGGAAGAAAACAAACCTGGATGATTTTCCACACTGTCAGGAAGAAGCCAATATTGTTATTGTACTTTATCACCTTAAAGATGAGGTGTAAAACAATCCGGAACCTAGTCCTTCAGTACTACTGCTGAGATTTTATCTACTGTTGCCTCCTGTGCTATCAGCTGTTCCTTGCTATCATGTGGAATGAATATATTTTTCTTAAAACTGGCTTCTTGTGATGGTGAGGATCTCGGGAAGTTTATCCAGATCATCCATTTTGACGGTTGGCTGATTATATTCGTGTATGTTTCGCCTGCAGCACTCCCAGCATAGTTGGCATTCTCTTCCCTCGGTAGACGCAGTGGCTCGGTCACTGGTACATTCGTGACTCATTGAATGTTGGACCAGGTTCAAAGGGCTGGATAGCATTCTCCTGTTCATGTTATGCTCCTGTATAATTGGGGTTTATGGTCTCAAAGTAGGTGGCTGGCTGTTAGTTCAGGTGAGCAATGCCTTTAATGACTGTTGAATTTTCATTAAAGATATTGTGGTAGTGGTACTGAAGTAAAATATCATTCTTGATTTTACTGAATAGTATCATAGGCAGTAGGAGTGAAATGTTATAATGATAGGTTTTTATTTTTTTCACAAAAGTTAAATCTCTAGAAAGTAAGAAAGATGCAATCCTGGAGTACTTGTAACTCCCTTGTGAGGTAACATTGTATGATATATTCCTAATCTGTCTCTCTTCAGAAGTTAGGTCCAAGATATTGAATTCATAAAGATCCAGTGGTTTGTTTCTGCTGGCTTGTATATTTTAGGAATTGTTTCCTGTCTTTCCATCTAGTTCTGTTATGTGCTGCTTTTAGCTGGGAAGTACTTCATAAAGTGTGAAGGTGAAAGTACAGGTAGCTGAAGGACTATGATTAAAGTAGGAAGTTATGTTATTTTGAGGCCCTGAATGTATTGTCTTTAAATGGCCATAATTGGATATACCTTTTCACTTAAAAGCTTTGGAGGAATTTATGACATTTTCTAAAAATATTATTGGGCAATTGAACGTTTCAGTATTCTGCTGAGAAGTGCAAGGTGGAGTTTTAAATAACCTGCACTTATGCTTTCAAAGTATCAACAATTTACAAAACACAAAGTACTCTGCAGATGCTGTGGTCAAATCAAGACGTACAAAAAAGCTGGATGAACTCAGCAGGTTGGACAGCATCCGTTGAAAGAAGTAGTCAACGTTTCGGGTCGAGACCCTTCGTCGGGACTAAAGGAGGGGGCAGGGGCCCTATAAAGAAGGTGGGGGGAGGGTGGAAAACCAATCAGAGGAAAGATCAATGGGTGGGAGAGGGGAAGCAGGGAGGGGATAGGCAGGAGAGGTGAAGAAGGAATCCAAGGGGAAAGCACTATGTGTAGTAGAAAAAGGCAGAGTCATGAGAGAGGTGATAGGCAGTTAGAAGAGGAGACAGAGTAAAGGTGGGATGGGGGAAGGGAGAGGGAGTGAATTACCGGAAGTTGGAGAATTCGATGTTCATACCAAGGGGCTGGATCTATTGCCATGATGAGGCCAAACTTCAGTTGGAGGAACAACATCTCATAAACAGTCTGGATAGTCTCCAGCCCCTTGGTACGAACATCGAATTCTCCAACTTCCGGTAATTCCCTCCCTCTCCCTTCCCCCATCCCACCTTTACTCTGTCTCCTCTTCTAGCTGCCTATCACCTCTCTCATGACTCTGCCTTCTTCTACTACCCATAGTGCTTTCCCCTTAGATTCTGTCTTCACCTCTCCTGCCTATCCCCTCCCTGCTTCCCCTCCCCCACCCTTGATCTTTCCTCTGATTGGTTTTCCACCCTCCCCCCACCTTCTTTATAGGGCCCCTGCCCCCTCCTTCTTTAGTCCCGATGAAGGGTCTCGATCCGAAACGTTGACTGCTTCTTTCAACGGATGCTGCCCGACCTGCTGAGTTCATCCAACTTTTTTGTACGTCTTAACAATTTACAAAGCTGTTTTATGAACCTTTTGGAACAGAACTGCATGATTATAATCAACGAATATACCTTAATTTTAGAAGTTTACATGACTAGCTTGATTTTTTTTTTAATGGTTTTTCTCCCAGGTTAAGTAAATAGGTGGTAAATGAGGAACCAATGGGGAAATGTAAGATTCTCCTCATTGGATTAATGTGATCTGTCACTCCTTGTGTAAATGACTTTGTCTGGACACAAAATGCGTAATAATCCAAGAATGTTTACTTGGTAATATTCAAGGGTCTAATGGGTGTAGATTAGCAGTGGACGCTGTGAATCATTCTGCATTCCAGAATATTTTGTAAACCGTGTGAATGTGGGCTTTCATGGCCTGATATTGGCAAGTCTGAGGGTATTGTTTTCATGTGTTGTCCAAACAAAGTAAAAACCTTCCATGATGCCTCGGTTATTTGTTATAATTATTGCTGCTGGAAAAAAGTAGTTGCATCATAACTTTAACAGTAGTGGCATCATATTGTCATGAACATAGGAGCAATGCCACATTATTTACTAAAAAGGTGGAAATGAAACTTAAATATTGTGACTTAATGGTCTTCATACAGATTAGTGACATGCACTGTAAGACAAAACTGATGGGAGAAGCTGAGCTGGCGTTAATATTGAACTTTTTTCCATAATTAGAAAGGATGTTATATTTGAGTAATAGTTTGCCTCATTATGGTAAAGCTGAGAGACAGCCATGAAAAAGAAAATCCCATGCCATGTGATCATTTCATGTCTTTCAGAAATCTGATAAGGCTGAGCCACCTGCTGTATTTTTAACCTGTAAAACAAAACGGGACGAATGTAAATGTTGATTTAAGTATTTAGCATTTATCTTCACAACTGACCTATTTGAACTTAAAATGGTGAGTACTAAAACAGGTCAGCATATAACTAAATGAAACTAAAAATCATAAAATTAGGCATTTGATCCAGTCTGAAAGATTGGAGAAAGTGTAGTGTAGGCCATTTGCTTGTACCTTCAATAGCTTCCTTGTTCCTGAGAATTTTCATTTGGACTGGATGAGGAAAAATTAATGAATTTCAAGTCTGAATCACAATGGGGAAAGAGTTAAAAAGAAATATATAACCAGGAATGAGAAGTATATTTTATGGAGAACTAGCATGGCTTCAAGACAAATGGTTTAATTATATTAGATTTATCAAAGTGGTAGAAGAAGGTCTGATGGACATTGCCTACCTCGACCTTCTATGTAATTGTGAGGCTTTGGTGCGGCAGAAATGTGCTTATGTGATCTATATGTAGCATTATCCAAAGCTTAATATCTATTGGTCTGATCGCTAAGGTCACAGGGCCTGGTGATTTGTCAAAATATTAAGTAGCTACAGCATTCATTAATTTTTGTTGAAAGCTTAATAGATGTATATCAACACAACACAAAATGCTGGAGGAACTCAGGCTAGGCAGAATCTCTGGAAAAGAGTACAGTTGACGTTTAGGGCCAAGAGCCTTCAGCAGGACTGGAGAGAAAAAAGATGAGTCAGAATTAAAAGGTGAGGGGAGGAAGAAACACAAGGTGATAGGTGATATAGGGAGGAGGAAGGGTGAAGTAAAGAGCTGGTGAAAGAGAAGGGCAAGTCTGATAGGAGAGGACAGAAGGCTATGGAAGAAAGAAAAGGGGGAGGAGCATCAGAGGGAAGCGATGGGTAGGCAAGGAGCTGAGGTGAGAGAGGGAAAAGCGGATGGAGAATAGTGGGGGTGGGGGGGGGTGGCGGGCATTCCAGTTCAAAAAATTGATGTTCAGGCCGTCAGGTTGGAAGCTACCCAGATGGAATATAAGGTGTTGCTTCTCCAACCTGTGTGGCCTCATCACAACAGTAGAGGAGGCTGTAGATTGACATGTTGGAATGGGAACGGCAAGTGGAATTAAAATGGGTGGTCACTAGGAGATCTTGCTTTCTCTGACGGATAGAGTGTAAATGCTTGGCGAAGCGGTCTCCCAATCTATGTCAAGTCTCACTGATATACGAGAGGCCACACCAGGAACACTGGAAACAGTAGATGACCCCAACAGATTCACAAATGAAGTGTTGCCTCACCTGGCAGGACTGTTTGGGACCCTGAATTGTAGTGAGGGAGGAGGTCTAGGGACAGGTATAGCACTTGTTCCACTTGCAAAGATAAGTACCAGGAGAGAGATCAGTGCAAGAGAGTCGTATAGGGATCCCTACAGAAAGCAGTAAGTGAAGGAGGGAGGAAAAGGTGTGCTTAGTGGTTGGATCCTGTTGAAAATGGCGGAAATGGAAATGAAGTTCCAGAGAATTATGTGCTGGTCGCAGAGGCTGATGGGGTGGTGGGTGAGGACAAGAGGAACCCTATCCAAAGTAGGGTGGTGGGAGGATGGGGTGAGAGCAGACATGCGTGAAATGGAAGAGATGCAGTTGAGGGTAACGTTGATGGAGGAGGAAGAGGGGAAGCTCTTTTTTTGAACCTACGCTCTGACAACCAGAAAAAGTGGGATCTTGGAGTGGCCACCCATCTTAATTCCACTTCCCATTCCCATTCCGACATTCCAGTCCATGGCCGCCTCTACTGTTGCGATGAGGCCACACTCATGTTGGAGGAACAGCACTTAATTCAGTCTGGGTAGCCTCCAACCTGATGGGATGAGCATTGATTTTTCGAACTTCCAGTAATGGTGCCACCCCCCCCCCCACCCACCATTCCCCATCCCCTTTTACCTCTCTCACATTATCTCCTTGCCTACCCATTGCTTCCCTGTGGTGCTCCTCCTTTTCTTCTGTGGCCTTCTGTCCTCTCCTATCAGACTACCCCTTCTCCAGCCCCATATCTCTTTTCACCAATCAACTTCCCAGCTCTCACTTCACCCTTCCCCTTCCCAGCTTCACCTTTCACCTTGTGTTTCTCCCTCCCCTCCATCCACCTTTTAACTCGAACTCCTCATCTTTTATTTCCCCAGTCCTGCTTGAAGGGTCTTGGCCCGGAACATCAACTGTACTCTTTTCCATAGATGCTACCTGTCCTGCTGGGTTCCTCCAGCATTTTGTGTGCGTTGCTTGGATATCCATCATCTGCAGATTTTCTCTTACATATGTATCAACTTTGTGGGCGGTGAGAATCTCCGTACTACTTTACATTTTACAGTTTCCTAATCCTTTTTATCAGGATATCATTGGTGATATATGTTCTGTTCCGTAACTTAAAAACATTGAAATTGTTCAAAGGAAGGCAGGAGGCTGAATTATGCATCCAATTTTGCATTTACTTTGTGAGGCATACATGTATCACATGGTAGTGTAATGACATATGCAGTTTGTGTATTTTTACATATAACCATAATGAATTATATAAGCACCAAGGAATGCTTAAATAATATATATATATTGTTTAATATATTACTGAAATATTAAGTGCCCAACACCCCTCCCTTCTTAGCTATAAACCCCAACTCCATTGAGATTGCATCTCAACCATATACACAGTATACTTCATAATACAATTACTATATACAGACATCCACAGCATAGTAAATTTTTAAATTGTCCCACTCAGGCCTAAAGATTTAATCACTGTGGAGGCTTTCTTACTCTTGTGGTATAGCGTCTTTCCTGATATGAGGGATCCCTGCTTGGCTGTGAAGGGAGTCTCGGGTTCTAGGTCCTTCTCTGTGATGGTTGTAGGAGTTGATTCTGAGACAGCAGGAAGTGGTCCTGACAGCGGTAGCCACCGTTCTTGTCCTTTGCTTTCCTTTCTGGATCTACTTCAAATCTTGCTTCTCTTCTGGTCCTGGCCTCTTTCGCTCTCTTTTTCTTTCTTGCATTCCTTCTCTCTTTCATGACTTTCTCTTTCTCATTCATGTTCTTTCTCTCTATCTCTTCCCTCCTTTTCAGCTTCTCATCTTTCTTTTTCTTGCCTCTTTCCTTCTAGTTGTGCATCTTGATCTAGGGAAGGTGCATTTGGTTCTCTTATTTATCCTTCTATTGCTCCCTTTACAATCTGATCTCTCCTCTTGCTTTCCACATTCACAAATCCTCTGTTTTCATATTTCCATTCACACCTTTCTTTTTGCCCTTCCATTCGTCCAGCTGGGCTTTGGTCTTTGCATCCACTTTTACAAGCAGCTTTTTGTTTTCCACTTGAAGTTCATGCAATGACTTTAATGCACACAGTTCAAAGATGTGCCAGTTTGTAGGTTAATTGGTCATTGTAAATTGTCCCATGATTAGGCTAAGCTTAAGTCGGAGGGAAATGCTGGGCTGCATGGCTGGAAGGAACAGAAGGGCCCATTCTGTGCTGCATCTCAGTAAATGAACAAGTAAACAAACATTTCTGAAGCCCCTTGAACTCTTCCAGTTTAAATCCAAGCCACATTTCGCAAGCAACTGCCTGATTGTCACACTTCGCTATCAGGTGTGGGTAAGTGTGCCCAATGAGGGTCACCAGTTGGGGAAAAAAAAGATAGTAAGCCACAACAGCACGTTAGTGCAAGGGGTTTTATATAGTGCCAGGTGAAAAGAGTGCAAAAGCTGCCCAAAAGTTGTGTAAAAAAAAGTATTTACAAATAGACAAATGAAAATAAACGTGTACAAAAATTTAAAGAGCAAACACGAGGAAATCTGCAGATGCTGGAAATTCAAACACCAACACACACAAAATGCTGGTGGAACACAGCCGAGGTCCCGAAACGTCGACAGCGCTTCTCCCTATAGATGCTGCCTGGCCTGCTGTGTTCCACCAGCATTTTGTGTGTGTTGGTGTACAAAAATTTACGTGTTTTCTCCACGATGCCCTTTAACTTTCCAATATAACTATTCAACAGTGAAATCCAGCCTCAAAACCTTGGGCTAAGTACTCTTCCTCTGACTCCATCATGTCCCATTGTCTATCCTCATGAGACTCCACCCCTGGAGTAAATGGCTTAACTCTTCCATGAACGCAGCCCAGCTCTTTTCGACATCTTCGCCCCTTTTCGGCTTATCATCCCACCACTGCCGTACTGATTCACATATGTCAGGTAGGTTGTCAACAAAAATAAGGTTGTAGTGGAACCACTGCTTTCGTTACTTTCGTGATTTCTCTGAGCAGAGGGTCCTTCCTTGGTCCAAAACACTTCCCACCCAGAGGCACTGAGGCTGGCACCAACACCTGTTCGTCCTCTGGGTCACAGTTCATGGTGTACCACATGGAGACAGTGGTGGCATCATCCAGTACTATTCTTAATTCCCTTTCAGTTGACTCTGTCACAGGGGATATGGCATGCAAATGATGATGGAACGCCAATCAAGTTGCAGTTGTCTCAGCCATTCACGTCCCTACAATGATGGTCCTCCCGTTTTTACCACACGCAAGCTCAATGTGGCTTGTTGGTTGTTGTATTTTACCTTTACAAATGTCATTCCCACAGGAGTTACCTTCTCTCCAGACTTCAGTATGTTTGAAATGTTGTTCAAGCTCATTTTCTGGACTGACTGAAACAGCTGAGCCAGTGTCCAATTCCATTTTAATTAATTTATTCACATCTGGTGTAAGTCATATTGCTTGCTGTTGTTAACCTTCACATTGTAAATCACAGGCTACACAGTCCTGTGTCACTCTCATCATTGTCAACTTTTTCATCAATAGCATGCAGATTAGTGTTTTTTTTTTAAAACTCCAACTTGACTTGTCTTTTTCTCTTCTATGTGCGGTGAATTTATTTTTATCTGCCCAACATGCTGTTTGTATGTGATGTACCTCGTTGCATTTTCTGCAAGTTTTGCCTTTAAATCTGTATTTGCTTTGTATACGTGAGCCCCTGCCACAACGGTAACAGTTTGTTTGGCCAGGCTGGTTTCTGCTTGGACACTATATTTTTATTCATACTCACTTTCATTCCTGACTGCAACTCAATTGAGTCTGTCTGCCGTTTCCATTGAAACAGCAATTTCAACTGCTCTTTTGAATGTAAGTTAGGAACCATTTTTGAATGGTTCATTTGTAAGATTCTATAAACTGAACAATCTCTCAGTGAATCATTGAGGCTATTACTCAACAGACAATGCTCAGAGAACTGTTCCACTTCAGCATACGAAGAAATGAACTCCCCTTCCTTTTGATTCAGCTTATGAAACCTAAAGCGTTCTGCAGTGGCTTTGGTTCTAAATGTCCCTGCATTACCTTGATAATATCAGCAAACCTCATTTCTTCTGGTTTTGTTGGAGCAGTTAAACTTCAAAGCAAACTGTATGCCTTTAAACCCAATGCACTCGTCAAAATTAATACTCGTTTCTCAGAGGCTATTTCATTTGCTCATTATGCATGAGCCAGTTGTCGCTTGTGGAATCAAACATGCCAATCTTTCTGCTCTTTTTTAAAAATTATTATTATTATCACCTGGCTCTCGCTCTTTAACCTGTGAATTCTTCTGTTTTCTGACTTTAAAAAAACCTCAATCATGTCTTCCACACTGAAGAACATGTGCTATGCTGCCTTTTTTAAAAAAAAAACACTTGACTCCCTGCACTTGCTGGGCTGTGTTTTTTAACTCACCGTTCCTGGCTGTGTTGTTTTTTTTTGTTCTAACATCTTGCTGTACTTCAACAGGTCGATAGCCATCTTGGGTTTGTTTTAAAAAAAACTCATTGCCTCTGTTATGTTTTGTAACTTCAAAACATTAAACTAATTCAAAGGAAGAGACAGGAGTCCAGGACAGCGGCTCTAACTTCGTGTTTACTTCTAAGCGAGGTGCACAAGTATCATGTGGTAGTGTGAAGACATATGAACATGTGCAAGCCTGATATTAATAAATGGGTTTAAAACAGCACAATCTTAGTGAAGACCAATGACTAATAAGGTTTTGTCACTATCCTGCTTTCCTTACTGTTTCTTGTAACTTATAACCATAATGAATTATATTTGATTATGCATTATTTGTTATCATAATTATATTAATATCAACGTATACTTAAACAATATATTTACAATATTACTCAAATATTACTGAAATAGTACATACACAATATGTGCCATGTTTATACTGTTACCACAATGATTGTTGCTCATGTTGAATGCAAGAAGACAGATGTGATGGTTGCTATTACTCCTGAACATAAGTTCACTTGTTCCTTCATTTGTAATTGATATCATGCAAGTTTGAAAAATGAAATTTCATGTAAGTCAATGCAATAAATTGTATAATCCTTCAGCTATGCCAATTTATGTAGATCATGTTATTGTTACAAATCAACAAAACTGGAGTAGCAAGATGGATTTTGTTGCATTGACTTTTTAGTGTTTTGAAAAGTTAGTATTCTACTAACTTTTAAAACCTGAAGTCCATAACCATCCAATGTATCTTGATAAAGTTAATGTTTATTTACATTAATTCAGGGTTTCCCAATCTGGGGTCCACTGCCAATGATAGGGGTCCATGACATAAAATAAGTTTGGATCTCTGGCAGTAATGTCTAATCTTAGCCATGGTTCATCAACAAAACTTTGATAGTTAGACAGGTAATGGAGCATTCAAGCAGCATTAGTAATAAAGTTTAGGAAGTGGTCCTCTTTTTCCAAGATCTTGCTAGGAGCCATTATTGTTGAAGGTCACAGATGTGGGAGTGCAAAAAAGCTGGAGTCATGGTCTGCATATTGCAGTTCTACTGAGGTCTGCATAACTTTGGTTCTAGCATGTCGTTGATGAAAGTTATGCAGCTTTCTGTTGGCTTTGAAAGCTGGATCAATTCTTGTCGAACTTCTATTGGAGGTGAGACAATTTTGGGATGAGCCATTAAGGAAAGCAGGGTAGTGACAAAACCTCGTTAGTCATTGCTGTTCATTATCTTATCCATATCTTATGGATAGGGGAATCAAGGGATATGGGGACAAGGCAGGAACCGGGTATTGATAGGAATTGATCAGCCATGATCTCAAAATGGCGGTGCAGGCTCGAAGGGCCGAATGGTCTACTTCTGCACCTATTGTCTATTACAGATGGTTCTGTTTTAGACCCATTGATTAATACCAGGCTTGCATGTATTTGTGGTGTGGGTATAAGGTGGATAAATATTTCTGTAAGCTATTGAATTTGTAGGGGATGTGGCCAGGTATGGATGGTGGCTGCTGCCTGTACTTGAAGTTGTTGAATGAAGTTCTTATCCACCGTAACTTTAAAAATAGATGCAACCTTCGCTGTGATTTTCTGAATTTGAGTGGCTATAATCGTGACCATTTCCAGGAAGGAGGCACGCCTGATTGTGGTAACTACAGGGAGATTTTCCTGCTCCCAGTGGCTGAAGAACTTCTCTGGAGTCACTTCTTTGTTAAGGCATCATTGATAAAATTCACCACTGCTACCACAGTCTTTGATAGATGAGAAAAATTGGTATCTGAAGATAAGACCTCTGATCTGGTATGGAACTCGTGGTCTGCAGGGCACCAGTGACTCCTTGATCATTGCATGCTATGTGATCTATTTTAGTTACGGCACAAGATCCGTACAGGAATGACCACAGTTCCTCGCCCCTTCCTCTTTTCCACAAAGGCTTGCTTGCCAGTATGAGAACTTAGTTATACGTTGGGCAGTTCACATATCTGACATCAGATTCCTGAAATGGACACTACTCCAAGCTGTCATAGGAAGAGATTACCAGGCAAACAGAGGAACAGATTCAAGAATGTGTTCAAAGCATCTTTGAAAACAACTCTGATTCTTGGGAAACTTGCTCATAGCAGACAAATAACACTTGGGATGTTACGAAAATGTTTGAGGCCCTGCCTGAATAGTAGGAGTGGACTATCTCTCATGTGGCCATTTGTCTTCTCTGTTTACTATCATTTGCCTCATCTGTGAAAGACATTGATGCAGCTTGAGGGTGATTGCAACTGTACCTTCAATTTTATAACTAGTTGCCTTTGGTGTGATTTTGTCATAAAAAACAAGTCGTGAATAGCACCTCCTTGCTGTTGATCATGCCTGCTGCAACTCCTAATCAGCATCCTTTTGTACTATGGACTAAATTATGTGCAATATTAAATGCATAACATTTAAATTATAAATGTCATTAAATTATATCTTTTGTACAAACTGTTGCATAATTTTGTTAAGAGTTCTAGGTTGACGATGTAAAAACTGAAGACCACTGTAATGAAAGTACTGGACTTTTTGAGAGGTTATTACCGTTTGCATTTCTAATGTACTTTGAAAGTCGAATAATTTTGGCTCTTTTTAAAAAGAAAAATGGGTAATTTGAAGTCTTGACACTAGTTGACCTTGAGTATGGGTTGACTGACATTCAAATTTGCCTAGAGCTCAGTAACTGAGAGCTAGCTTTGGAGGTAAATTTTCTAGTATGTTCATAGAGACTTCAGCAGCAAACGATAGTCTTGTTAGATGAATGTTAAGCTAACTTTGCCTAGTGTCATCCCTGCAACTTGGTCTTCGAAGTATCCAGAAACTTGTCTGAACATTTGGGTGGGTAGCATGATTCCACTTTGGAAACTCCCAGGTGATCTTTTGAATTTCCTGACAAATTTGCAGTATTTTGATACAGTTCTGTGAATTTCAGTCAAAATTTTAAAATGGCCACACATAAAAATACTTTTAATAATAGAAGTATGAACTTTAATGCTGAAGCTGATGTAAGTGAAAAATTTTAAATGCACAACAGATTCTGTGTAAAGCCATCTTTTCAATATAGTCCAGCTTTCCTATTGCATGCACAATTAACTATCTTCTGTATTGCTAGTGACAGATGGCATTAGTGGCTGTCATCCTAATGATCGAAGTACTTACTGCCAACAAGCATCCAAAGTGATTTCTGTTTGTCTCACACCTGAAGTTCATTGATCTTTCCTTTTGCTTAACAAGTGTAGTCCACTTTGTCCCGTGGAAACTGCTAACTAGCTGCTAGATTAATCATCCGTTGTCATGGAAAACAACTTGGGCACACGTGGACTGAACAGGTTACTTAATTTTGTATATTTCCTGAACATCTGTCATAATTTAAAATGATTCTTCAACATCAAAATAAATTTTTCCCAAAATTGTGTAAATGCAAATAAGAATTAAGCTCAATTGTATGTATTACTGTTTAAAGTATTAATCTAAAAATTCAGAGAATCATATCTGCATTTAGAATTGTGTTTTTTTTAAAACAAAAATAGCTATGTTGAGTGTGAATCAACAGAGCAGTAGAGGTTCTGGTTCTGAATTGAAAGTATCAATGTAAATCAAAATGGTCGATTGTCATTTTTGTTTGTGTTCTGCAACATTCAGCTGCCTGGTTTCAGTATTCTTGCTTGATTGCAAATTTTTGGCGGCAGCAGCAGGGAGGTTGAAATTTGGTGCAATTGTGAATTTTTAAAATCCTGGACTAAATTGTGTTATTGTTGAACTTTTGATTATGTAAAAATTAAGCTTTAATAATTGTCAGATGAGTAATCCTTGGTTTTCTATAAACAGGAATATTCCTGGGTATATCAGAATCAGAATTAAGTTGATTATCACTGGCGTGTGACATGAAATTTATTAACTTAGCAGCAGCAGTTCAAAGCAATACATAATCTAGCAGAGAGAAAAAATAATAAATAAAATAAAACAATAAATAAACAAGTTAATCGATTACGTATATTGAATAGATTTTTAAAATGTGCAAAAACAGAAATACTGCATATTTTAAAAAAAGTGAGGTAGTGTCCAAAGCTTCAATGTCCATTTAGGAATCAGATGGCAGAAGGGAAGAAGCTGTTCCTGAATCGCTGAGTGTGTGCCTTCAGACTTTTGTACCTCCTACCTGATGGTAACAATGAGAAAAGGGCTTGCCCTGGGTGCTGGAGGTCTTTAATAATGGACGCTGCCTTTCTGAGACAACACTCCCTAAAGATTGTCCTGGGTACTTTGTAGACTAGTACCCAAGATGGAGCTGACTAGATTTACAACCTTCTGCAGCTTCTTTCGGTCCTGTGCAGTAGCCCCTCCATACCAGACAGTGATGCAGCCTGTCAGAATGCTCTCCACAGTACAACTATAGAAGTTTTTGAGTGTACTTGTTGACATGCCAAATCTCTTCAAACTCCTAATGAAGTAAAGCCGCTGTATTGCCCTCTTTATAACTGCATCAATTTGTTGAGACCAGGTTAGATCCTCAGAGATCTTGACACCTAGGAACTTGAAGCTGCTCACTCTCTCCACTTCTGATTCCTCTATGAGGATTGGTATGTGTTCCTTCATCTTACCCTTCCTGAAGTCCACAATCAGCTCTTTCATCTTACTGATGTTGAGTGCCAGGTTGTTGCTGCGGCACCACTCCACTAGTTGGCATATCTCACTCCTGTAAGCCCTCTCGTCACCACCTGAGATTTTACCAACAATGGTTGTATCGTCTGCAAACTTACAGATAGTACTTGAGCTATGCCTAGCCACACAGTCGTGTATACAGAGAGTAGGGCAGTGGGCTAAGCACACAACCCTGAGGTGTGCCAGTGTTGATCGTCAGTGAGGAGGATATGTTATCACCAATCCGCAAAGACTGGTCTTCCGGTTAGGAAGTCGAGGATACAATTGCAGAGAGAGGTACAGAAGCCAAGGTTCTGCATTATTTAAGGCATAAATAATGGAATTCTGTAATCCAGGTTAATATTATGGCCTACTTGCAGCTATGTAGAATTATGTATGTACAGTGCCTATAAAAAGCATTCACACCCCCTTTGGAAGTTTCCATGTTTTATAATATTGAATGACAGTGGATTTAATTTGGCTTTTTTTTTGACACTGATTAACCGAAAAAGGCTCTTTTGTGTCAAAGTGAAAACAAATTTTTACAAGTTGGTCTAAATTTATTACAATTAAATACAAAATAATTGATTGAATAACTATTTACCCCTTTCAAGTCAGTATTTAGTCAATGCGTCTTTGGCAGCAATTACAGCCTTGAGTCTGTGTGGATAGGTCTCTGTCAGGTTTGCACATCCGGACACTGCAAGTTTTCCCCATTCCTCCTTACAAAAGATGCTCAAGTTTTGTCAGATTGCATGAGGATCATGAGGGAACAGCCTTTTTCAAGTCCAGCCACAAATTCTCAATTGCATTGAGGTATGGACTCGTGACTTGTCCACTCCAGGACATTAACTTTGTTATGCCATTGTAGCAGTTCTCTTGTAGACTGCAACTGGTTTTCCTCCAGGATTTCCCTGCATTTTGCTGCATTCATTTTACCCTCTACCTTCACAAACCCTCCAGTGCTTGCTGCAGTGAAGCATCCCCATAGCATTATGCAGCCTCCACCATACTTCACTCTAGGGAGGGTGTGTTTTTGATTATGTGTGGTGTTTGGCCAAAAAACTCAATTTTGGTTTCATCAGAGCAAAGAAGCTTCTTTTAGCCGACTTCAGAGTCTCCTATGTGCCTTCTGGCAAACTCTAGTCGAGATAGAAACATAGGAAACCTACAGCACGGTACAAGCCCTTCAGCCCACAAAGCTGTGCCAAGCGTGCCTTACCTTAGAACTACCTAGGCTTACCCATAGCCCTCTATTTTTCTAAGCTCCATGTACCTATCCAGGAGTCTCTTAAAAGACTCTATCATTTCCGCCTCCACCACTGCCACCGGCAGTCCATTCCACGCATTCAATACTCTCTGTGTAAAAAAAAAACAAACAAACAAACAAACAAGCAAACAAACTTACTCCTGACATCTCCTCTGTACCTACTTCCAGGTATCTTAAAACTATGCCCTCTCGTGCTAGCCATTTCAGCCCTGGGAAAAAGTCTCTGACTAGCCACACGATCAATGCCTCTTATTATCTGGTACACCTCTTATCAGGTCACCTCTCATCCTCTGTCACTCCAAGGAGAAAAGGCAGAGTTCACTCAACCTATTCTCATAAGGCATGCTCCCCAATCCAGGAAAAATCCTTGTAAATCTCCTCTGCACCCTTTCTATGGTTTTCATGCCCTTTCTGTAGTGAGGCGACCAGAATTGAGCACAATACTCCCAAGTAGGGTCTGACCAGGGTCCTATTTAGCTGCAACATTACCCTTTGGCTCTCAAACTCACTCCCACAGTTGATGAAGGCCAATGCATCGTATGCCTTCTGAACCACAGAGTCAACCTGCGTAGCAGCTTTGAGTGTCCTATGGACTCGGACCCCAAGATCCCTCTGATCCTCCACACTGCCAAGAGTCTTACCATTAATGGTATATTCTGCCATCATATTTGACCTACCAAAATGAACCAGCTCACACTTATCTGGGTTGAGATTGAGTTCTTTTCAACAGTGACTTTCTCTTTGTCACACTCCCATAAAAATGTGACTGGTGAAGCACCTGGTCAATATTTGTATGCGCAGTTTCTCCCATCTCTGCTACTGAAGCTTGTAACTCCTTCAGAGTTGTCATCGATCTCTTGGTGGCCTCCCTCACTAGTCCCCTTCTTGTACAGTCACTCAGTTTTTGAGGACTTCTTGCTTTAGGTAGATTTGGTCTTAACGATCAAATGGTTGATCTTCACAAATTAGTCAAATGGGGCCTACTTGGAATATAAGACTGTTTGACTGTGGGAACAGCATTACTGGAACCATAAGAAGTCATCTACAATTAATTTTGGATACTTTGAAGCAATTATTAAAAGATTCTTGAATTATTGTAGACAGAGTAACATCAATATCAGTTGCTGAAGGAAATGTTCAGCAAGATGAGAATGCCACTCATGAGCACTGAAAGTGAGGCAGCTCAGAATTCTAGATAAACGTAGTTTTAACCAGATAGTTGATGTGTTAGTGCATTGCACTTGTTACTCATAATGTCTGCTGTAAGTAAATTAGAAAGTTTCATCTGCATTGTAAAATCTTGTAATTATAACCTGATCCCCATTTGTTATGTGATTTAATCTCCATGGATAGAATATTTTAGTAACAATTATCAGAATGTCCCTAATATTAGATTAGATTCAACTTTGTCATTGTGCCGAGTACAGATACAAAGCCAATGAAATGCAGTTAGCATCTAACCAGAAATGCAAAGAATAGTGTTATTTACAAAATAACTGCAAATAAGAAGTAAGTGCTACAGCACACAGATATAAAAGTACTGAGACAGTACAAATGGGTGCAATACTGCTTAGCGCTGTAATGTGAGGTTCAGCAGGGTCACAGCCTCGGAAGAAGCCCTTCCTGTGCCTGCTGGTACGGGAGCGGAGTCTCCTGTAGTGCCTACCGGATGGGAGGAGAGTAAAAAGTCCATGGTTAGGGTGAGATGCATCAATGATAATGCTTTTCGCCCTGCCCAGGCGGTGTTTATGGTAGATGTTCTCAATGGTGGGCAATTGGGTGCCAATAATCCGTTGGGAAGTTTTCACCACATGCTGGAGTGCTTTGTGGTCTGATACTGGACACTGTTTCCAGATTTATTGCATGAAATGGAAAAGGCATGGTGCAAATGTTTGCTTGTGTAATTTTAGTCTGTCAAACTTAATGTATTGTGTGGATGGCCAGAGGCTTTTTCCCAGGGTTCAAATGGCTAACACGAGGGAGCATAGTTTTAAGATGCTTGGAAGTAGGTACAAGAGGATGTCAGAGTTAAGTTTTTCGCACAGAGAGTCATGGGTGTGCATGGAATGCACTGCCAGCGAAGGTGTTAGAGGCAGATAAAAAAGGGTCTTTTAAGAGACTCTTAGATGGGTACATGGAGCCTAGAAAAATAGAGGGCTATGCGGTAGGGAAATTCCAGGCAGTTTCTAGAGTAGGTTACATGGTCTGCACAACATTGTGGGCTGAAGGGCTTGTATTGTGTTGTAGATGTCTGTCTATTTACAGCTGTGCCATATTCTTTCCATTTCTTGATTAACTGTACAGTATTCGAAGGGATATTCAGTGACTTGGAAATTTTCTTGTATTCATATCCTGACTTGTGCTCCTCAATAACCTTTTCATGGAGTTGCTTGAAGTGTTCTTTTGTCTTCATGGTGTAGTTTTTGTCAGGATTTGACTCACCAGCAGTTGGACCTTCCAGATACAGGTGTATTTTTACTACAATCAATTGAAACATCTTAACTGCACAAAGGTGATCTCCATTTAACTAATTATGTGACTTCTAAAATCAGTTGGCTGCACCAGTGATGATTGGGTGTGTCATATTAAAGGAGGTGAATACTTATGCAATCAATTATTTTTTATTTTATATTTGTAATTAATTTAGATCACTGTAGAAATTTGCTTTCACTTTGACACGAGAGTCTTTTCTGTTGATCAGTGTCAAAAAAGCCAAATTAAATCCACAGTGATTCAATGTTGTAAAACAATAAAACATGAAGACTTCCAAGGAGGTGAATAATTTTTAGGCACTGTATGCTAAAACACAATTGAGTTTAAATGCATTTGTCCCAGATTCTTCCCCCCCCCCCCCCCCCCCTCCACCCCATGCATTATTCCAGTGGTTTTGCAGAGAAGATGGCAGTATTGGGAGCAGGGATTTGAAGGTGGTGGTGAAAGTGAGTCCCAGCATTATCCTGTATATTCCAACAGAAATAACTTTGTACTCTTTGGAGAGATTGACAGGAGACCCTTAAGGGGAATATTAAAGCATATGGGCAGTGAAAGGTAAACTGTTTTAAACTGTGTTGAAATTTCCAAACAATAAGAAGAAACTGGAGTTTATTTGGGGACTAGGTGCACACATCATTTTTGTAACCAAAGACTGTGAGATCTTATGCCTTTTTAAAAAGAAGTTTTAAAACCCAGTCCCTGTTCAGATCAAGAGGTAGGCAGAAAAGCGAATAGGAGATAGAAAGTCAGCCGTGGTCTTGTTGGAGGGTGAATGATCTTGTTGAAAGATAGAGCATGTACAGAGCCAGGTGGCATACTGCTCTTATTATGCCTTACCTTCAAAAAATTGATTTCTACACATATTTTCCTCTTTATTTGTTGGATCTACTTTCTAAACAAAAAAAAGCCTTTTTAAGGACAATGGGTTAGATATATTGGTATCTATAATGTGTGAGTTTAGTAGCTTCATTTCTGATTGAAAGATAAAGCTACAATGGGAGGTTATTTTGGAGCAAGAGTAAATATTCTGTGTATTGACCTATTAATTTTGAAAGCATCAGCGAAATTGCCCTTCTCCCAATAATATCCAAAGCATAATTCATTGTCTGAACCACACTGACCAGTTGTTTTTCATTATAGATCGGCTTTGTGTTACTGTGCGTGGACATTTTGATACCAGGCAAAGAAAATGAGTGAACTGGAACAGTTACGACAAGAAGCAGAACAACTGAGGAATCAAATTAAGGTTAGGTTTTCCATTAACCATGTGCTTTTAGTTTTGCTGATTTTGAAAATTCACTAGCAACAACTAAATGTTAATTGACCCTGGTGACTGCTCAGCCGTGAGCACGTATGTTGGAATCGTTCATGCATGGAAGTCCTCACAATTGAATACTAGTGGAACATGTCTGTTTAGACTTTAAAGATTGCTGATCATATGCTGAAGAGTGGAAGTATTACCATTTGCTGAAAATTATTAGTGTGAACAAATATTTTGATTAGAATTATTAAATATTTGCAGATAGTCTTGTAATCAAGTTAGTGCATCATGCTCTTTTTTCCACCATAGAGGCGTTCCTTGGGATGTTGATAATTGAAGGGTTTATGGGTTGATGGAGGGAGGTTTGGACCTGTTAGCACCTATCATTTATTTGCAGTGATTATTCAGCTGAACATTAAATTTCTGTAGATCCTTGTAGAGACCTGTGATAAAATAAATTGTCACATTTTGTAAATTACTCACCCAAAGTAGTGAAGTATGACCTAGTGCCATCGACCTATTGTATGGGTATTGACTCTAGTCTGTATTGTCTCAATCACCAGTCTGAATTGGCACAATTTTTTTTTTCAGAATTTCAATTTACATTTTGAAATTTGTTTATATGGTTGCATAATCACTCATCCAATATTTAGTTAGTTAACCATTTCTATTTTTTAATGGTTTTACTGTCCAAACATTGTTATATCTGGAACCCCACAGATCTGTCTTCCCATTCACCTGAATCCTATACTTGCTCTCACTTGGTGACATCATCTGTAAGCAACAATCTCAGCTTCCATGTGAAAGCTGACAGCAACTAGTTCTACTTCACTGGACATCTTGTGACTTTTCCAGATAGTGTGCCATGACTTCATTGTCTTCCTATTTGGTCATGAACTCTCACGCCTTGTTCTTTGCCTCGGAATAGCTCTCTCAAAATAGTCATCAAAAACTGATGCTTTTTATTATGTATTTAGAAATCTCAGGTCATAATCAATGAATGCCTGAGATTCTTTTTAAGCTTTATTTTGATCCTTTTTGCAGATGGTGGTGGTTTTCTGAAATGGCATGCTTCAAAGGATTGCTGGCCATTCATAGGCATATAGTGAACTGCATTTAAAATAAGTCTAGTAAATTGCAATGTACTATCAAATCCAATGATCATTTGTGGTAAATGTTAACAGTTGCTAAGGTTTTCAATTTGCCTTGTGCTAAATATAATGCAAAGTGACAGACTGATGATGGAGACTGGGCAGAACTGTTGGGTAAAACTTAATTTGGTGGCAATTTAAACAACCCAAAGATAAACATGCTTCACCTTACCAAATATTTGTTGTGCTCAACTGAATGTGTGAGATTAACTAATAAAAGGAAGGAGTGTATTAAAAGAACCAAGGATACAATAGATACAGGAAAGTGAGATTTTTTTAAAACACATATTAGTTAAGAAAATCAAGAAATGGTCGGGGTTCCAATAACAGAACCATTTTTTTTTTACAAAGATTGCAAAGAAAACATTACTTCAGTGTTGAAGGAAAGGTATTAGCCAAGGATAACATGAGCTCTTTCAAAAATGAATGAAGGGAACGTTAAACTGTGAAAATGCAATGCTGGGCTTAACTCTGTATGTTTTTTTTCCAGAGCTATTGACAGTTAACTTTAGACAAGATCCATAACTTGTTGAACATAATAGGATCAGAAAATTTAGTGTTGGTGGGGTAGGGGAAAGCATTTAATGAATTGTGCAATATTAGGACATAATGGTGTGCACCCTGGGTTTAAATGAAGTACGGTAGTTGAGGTGTTTAGCATAGTTTTTAACCATGCTCACAGCCTGTATATATTATGCTTTACTTAATATGTCACTCAGTTGGACCATAGTATTAAAGTGTAGGTTGTGCTGAAAACATCAATTTCATGGCATGTTCCAAAATGCAGAATGTGTCATGGATGGTGACCGAGCCAAAGGGGCCAAACCTGGGGCCATGTGCCCACCACTACTCAATGTACCCCCCCCCCCCCCATAAACCTGCTTTCACTGTCTGTGCGCCTGATCTTCAGAGACATGAAAACTGTTTAGAGCAGTGGTTCCCAACGTGGGGCGTACGCCCCACAGGGGGGTAATTTGATTTTTAAGGGGGGGCAATTCGAGAATGAGTTATTAACAGTGAATCTTTTCTAGTAAGTCTGTGTGAGTATGAGTGTGTGTGCGAGTTAATACATATGTGTATATACAGTATGCATACATAAAAATACTTGTGTGTATGTACACGTGTAATTGCATATGTACTGTATATATATAGTGTATCACCATCATTACAACCATCAAATGGCTTTCATAATTAAATTAATGAATTGACTGATGTAGGAAGGAACGAATGAACAAGTCCAAACGCGTAAGAAACTCGTACGAGGTCGCGCCAATGCTGCTTTTTGCAGTAGCTTTCGGTTCTTGGCGGTGTGAAGGTGTGTACATTGCGTCATCTCTTTTAAACGGTGTATCTGTCTTTGTATGCTGTAGAAACGAATCAGCATTGTTTTATTTATTTATTATTATTATTTTAATATCACTTAAATGTTCTTTTTTTACAATTTCTTAGTAATTTCTTCCTCAGAACTTTAACAGTCCTTTGGTTCTTTTATTTTTCTCTTTCATGAATGCCATGTTCTTTGGAAGCTTGTTTAAACCAAGTTAATGGTCTTTTAGGCTTCCTCCAGGTGAATAGGAGTTCACTTTTTGAATAATAAGAATTATATATCACCACAGGGGGCATCAGGATTTTAGAGGTGATTAGGTGGGGCATGGCCAAAAAAAGGTTGGGAACCACTGGTTTAGAGAGACTGAAATAATTTGAATTTTTAATTAAAATTATATAGGGCATGCATTTAAGGTGAGAGGCAAGTTTAAAGGACATGGGCAGGCCCAGTTTTTTTTAAAAAGAGAAATGGCGGGTGTCTGGAATGCTCTACCTGTGGTGGTGGTGGTAGACTCAAATGTGTTAAGAGGTATTCAAGAAGCTCTTCGATAGGCATAGGAAATAGAAGGGTGTCTACATTGTGTAGGCTGAAAGGATTAGTTTAGTTGGGCATTTGATCACTGATTTTATTAGCTTGGAAAACATTGTGGGCTGAAGGGCCTGTTCCTGTGCTGAACTGTTCTGTGTTCTAGATAATTGTGTTAAACCACAGTAAATTACCAAAACGAACGTGAATTGGCTCCTCAGTATGTTCTAGAAATGCTGAAGGACATGAAGACCCTAAAGGCCTACTGTTTGATTTATCTCCTGTTGCCTTTGCAGGTGCCGTTGCTTCCCTAGTCGTGTCAACTTTCTTAGCATTTTTGTATTTTTGGTCCAGACTACCTCATGTCAAGTTGATGTTTTATAATTCTCCTTTCTCATCCCTTCATCTGAGGTGCTCATTGAAGAATAACAATAGTCAGGTGGCTATTTTGGTGGGTGCCTTCTTCTTGATGCCAGATTAGCTCTTATCATTCTTGTGTTGCAAAGGAAACTGGGACAGTCACCCCAGCAGTGATTTGGGTTGCTTTTTTCAAGCTTAAAGTGTTAAAGATTTGTGACAGTGAACCCTGCAAAAGAAAAATCTGTCATAGTGTGTCATGACATTCATTCTGAGCATAGCGATGGGAGATGAGAATGCTAGTGATGGAGGGAGAGGCACTAGAGGATACCCTTGAACTTGTGAAATGGCAGATAAAGAAAATGCCAATGGGTCTGTCTATTGATAAGATAAATATAATGGCAGTGTAGTAAAAAGGATCTTAAGTAGTAGTATTGCTTGTTACTGGCAATGTAGCAAATAAAATAATATTTGTCTTTACAGGATGCAAGGAAAGCTTGTGGTGATTCTACCCTTGCCCAGGTAAACACCTTTGATGGAATATGGACAAAGAGTTCGCTTTACCTTTCTACTTTGTCATTTTCATTGAAACATAACTAACTAGATGTTTTTTCCAGATCACAGCTGGTCTAGATTCAGTGGGTCGAATCCAAATGCGCACAAGGCGTACACTGAGGGGACACTTGGCTAAAATATATGCCATGCACTGGGGATCAGACTCCAGGTTAGTAGATAAATGTTACTCCAGGTTAGTAGATAAATGTTACTCCAGGTTAGTAGATAAATGTTAAAGCTCTTGACTTGTATGATCAGTTAGCACAGTCACTATTAAATGTATCTCACATGCATTTTAAGAATTTTATATTGAAACAATTACTCTGTTAATTGTGTAAGGTCAGCAATATATCATCTGCATTCAAATGGTTATTATTCAGCTTGATTGGCATTTCTTTTATTTATTTCCGGTGGCCATTATCTGGAGCCTTTTCTTTTTTTTGCTTTATAAATGTACACTTGCCCAGGCTAGTCCAATAATGTCTCAGTTATAACTTTCAAGGAATTCCTTGCTAAAGCCCATTTATTAAAATTGTCCAGTGTGTGAAATTGCGTTACAGAGGTCAGTGATGAAAATGTTTGCAGTAGTGGACCCTTTTACAATATCAGATTTAATATCACCGGCATATGTCATGAAATTTGTTAACTTTACGGCAGCAGTAAAATGCAATACTTGATAGATAAATATCGAGAAGAAAACTGGATTGTGTGTGTATGTGTGTATGTATGTGTATATATATAATCACCTCTGCCATCCGATTTCTAAATCGGATGGCAGAGGTGAAGAAGCTGTTCCTGAATCACTGAGTGTGTGCCTTCAGGTTTCTGTATTGCCTTCCTGATGGTAGCAATGAGAAGAGGGCATGTCCTTGGCGGTGGGGATCCTGAATGATGGACACAGACTTCCTAAGCCACCACTCCTCGAAAGTGTCTTGGATATTCTGGAGGCTAGTGCTCATGATGGATGGAGATGACTAATTTTACAAGTTTCTGCAACTTGATCCTGTGCAGTAGACCCCCATACCAGATTGTGATGCAGCCTGTCAGAATGTTCTCCACAGTAAATTTATAGAAGTTTTCAAGTGTTTTAGTTGACAAACCAAATCTCCACAAACTCCTAATGAAATATAGCCACTCTCTTGCTTTTTTTTATAGCTGCATCAATATGTTGTGTCCAGGTTAGATCCACAGATATATTGGCACCCAGGAACTTGAAATTTCAATGCCAAAGTAATTTCAATGTTAGCTACAATATAAACTGTGGTTGCATCATGGGCTTAATATTGGTCATGGATAAATAACATGTTCTGTACGTGGCTGAAACCAACCCTTCTTTATAAGTGCATACTCTGAAATATTGTAATGGATTTTAATTTATAGTTTTGAGTCACATCTTCATTCTGATTTGATTTTAATTGATGGAAGTAATCTCATTTCCAGCTGTATGGTATATCAGCTGCATTGGTTTTTATGGAAAAAGTAAATGTTTAAATTGGTGGAAGAATAGAAAGATAAGAATTTAGTGGACAGTTATTCGATGGATTTTAATTATCATAGAAGACTATTCTGCCCATTGCGCCAGATCTCAGTTATCACCATTTCCCTGACTTTTCACATCTTAGTTATTACTTTGACATTTATTCCAATTTTTTTTTCCTGAGGATTCTGTTTCCATCCTTAACTGTGTCTGGTACTTTAATCTTCCTAACACTACCGTTTATTTTAAAGTAAATTTTCAAGTAACACCATCCTATTGATAAGTTTTACATCTTTTAATTTCCAACCCTCTGCCAAATGAAGTGCTTTGTCAATTTATATTCTGTAAACCTTCAATTTGGAGGGCTGTCAAAGTTCATTCTGATCAAGCAAGAAAAAAAAATCCAGTTTCATTCATTCACATAGAGCCACACCACCATACTCTGATCTAAGTGAATCCTGTTCCCCATTCTTATCCATGGCTTTAAATATATTTTTATGTTTACAGACTTTTAGTCAGTGCCTCTCAGGATGGAAAACTAATCATCTGGGACAGCTATACAACTAATAAAGTAAGAATAAAAGAAAGTTTCAGTGTTGCACATTTTAGATTATGATTAAGGTGACCTCACTTTTACTTTACTGTCTTTTCTATAGATGCATGCTATCCCCTTGCGATCTTCCTGGGTTATGACATGTGCTTATGCTCCATCTGGGAATTTTGTTGCCTGTGGTGGACTGGACAACATCTGTTCAATTTATAGCTTGAAGACTAGAGAGGGTAACGTTCGAGTAAGCAGGGAACTGCCGGGGCACACAGGTAATAATGATTACAGATGTTAATCTGCATTTTCTATAGCTCTGCTACTTAAAGTGATCTGCAGATGAACCACATTAATCAACTTTTACATTGCAGAAGAGTGATAATGCATTAAAGTGTAATTCTGCCTATGCAAAGTTGAATAATGTTGGTCAATGTTCCTTCTACTTTTTATCCAGTGGTTTCTTCTATAAGCTTTGGGTAAGGATCAGGTTGTGGCAGAAGATAAGCAGCTAAGCAATATGGGATTGTCATACAAGAATGTCTGTTTTACAAAAGACTGTGGCTGATACTCCTCTGAAATTAACCAAGCCACAAGTTGATGATCACTTTAAAAAGGGACCAGAAGTTGGTCATCTGATACATTACCAACTTGAATTTCAATAAGCTGCATGCAATTTTGCACAATGTGGTGAAATAGTATTAAGAAAATACATGATCTGCTGTGCTTTATCCGTTCCCTTAATCATTAGTAGCAGTTTTCAGCAGCACATGAAGCAGCAGAGGGAATAAAGTAGGAAAAATAATCCTCTTATGCCAAATTATAATCCAATTATGCTGAATGGATAATTTTTGTAAAACAAGAGGAATAAAGATTTGACTCTGAATAAACAAATTAATGGTGTTGATTGACCTAATGGTTAATATTTTAAGTTTAGTTTACATGTTATGTTCTATTGAATGCCATAGAGGTGACTGTTGCTAGTACTAATAACAGTGAGATACAAAGGATGTTATTATGGAAAGAGTTCTACGTGTGTGTTTCTTTTAGGTTAAATGCTGGATTTGATTTTAAAACCTTATGTTGATTCAACTGTAAATTATGCAAATATTGATGAACATCCACTGTTTTTTTTTTAAAAAACAGGTTATTTATCATGTTGTCGCTTTCTGGATGACAACCAGATTGTTACAAGTTCAGGAGACACAAGTTGGTAAGTCCAGTTAATCAGACTTCTGCAACATTGAAGCCACTGTTGGGAAGAGCCTGTATTCATAACTTCAATCTTGGTTTTTCTGATGGAGAGGAACATTATGATATGGGGGTGCAAATGATGTATTTAATTTGAGGTATTAATTAGAAAATTGGTAGGAATCTGGTAATAGGATGGTTTTGGTAATGAACGTACGGAGGCAAAGTATGGGTGGAAATGGGTTGATTGTGGAGATGATGAGATCAAGGGTGGGTTTTCTGAGCAAGATGTGTAATGAATGTAGGTTTGAAGGAAAACAGTGGTTGAGGCAAGAAGAAATACTTTTGAAATGGGATGGTGAAAACAGAATCTGAACAAGCTAAGCTCAAGGCGAGTGCGGGAATGGATAAATTCTTTCTTCTGCCTGTCCACTAGTCAGACAGTAACAGGAACATGTTCTGTAAGTGTATAAAAATTGGTATTGTCAATATACTGTACAGTAACTTATGCATGTTTGAAGTCTTAGTATGTTGCTTTGTATTTATAGTGCTTTATGGGACATTGAAACTGGCCATCAAACCACAACATTTACAGGACATACTGGGGATGTCATGAGTCTCACATTAAGTCCTGATATGAAGATTTTTGTTTCTGGTGCTTGTGATGCTTCTGCCAAACTCTGGGATATTCGAGATGGAATGTGTCGACAGTCATTCATTGGGCACGTATCGGATATTAATGCAGTTTGCGTAAGTATACTATCATTTCATTAAGGTAATGAAGAGTGGTTTCCATTGGCACTGAGACATGACAACATTTATGGCAATTATTTGCTGAAAAATGGCTTCTTTTAACATTTTAAATTGTGAAGCTTGATTTTAAGTATGTTTCCTTTGTGTTGTAATTTGGCTAGTTTTAAATCAAAAGTGAATTCTTCAGTCTCTTAACATTTTCATAATTTTGTTAGTGATCTGATGCCAACTTTTGAAATCCCTTAATGTGATTATAATTTGTTCACATAAGTAATGGTATTCTTCTTTCCATTTTCAGTTTTTCCCCAATGGAAATGCATTTGCCACTGGGTCAGATGATGCTACCTGCAGACTGTTTGATCTCCGAGCAGATCAGGAACTGATGATGTACTCGCATGATAATATTATCTGTGGGATTACATCAGTTGCATTTTCCAAAAGTGGACGCCTCCTGCTTGCAGGCTATGATGACTTTAATTGCAATGTTTGGGACTCTTTAAAAGGAGATCGTGCAGGTCAGGGAAAAACTTTGCTCGACCAATTTCTTTAAAAGAATTTTGGACATAAGCTAAGGCACAAACAAGATTTTAAGCATAAATGAGATTGATACAAAAGCCAGTTTAGATATTTCTGTTGAAGAATCTACTATAAATATTATAACTTTTAGTGTGGCTAAAGGATAGGTGGTTTAGAAGATGTTTGACTATTATGTTTTCCAGAGCAGCTTTTCCATCTTGTTCAAAGTTTGCCTTAATGGTCCATTGGGTTACTTTAGCTGAACTAGTCTTGTTATTAAATGGATCATTTTTTTAACCAGTCCATGTATCTCTCACGATCAGGAGTTTGTCTTTTTCCAATACCATGCTGTAACTATTCAGTTTGGGCAACACCAGTTAAAAAGAAAAGAAGCAAATACCATGTTAAGACTGAACACTGACTTTGCATATTCTAGCCAACTTGAACTTACATCATGCATTTCTACAGTTGCATGAATGGCACTTCAATGAATAATTTTAGTGAGAATGGCCATTAAACCTATGCAGACGAAATGAATGACTGGGTTTGGTTTATGTTGGACTGTCACTAAAGCCACATTGGGGAATTGCTTAGGTGCAACACACCACAGTTGCTTGTGTTATTCCTATCAGCATTTTTCCCATTAATCTAATGGTTTGCTTTCACGGTGTCATGTCATTTTTTGAATACTCAGCAAAGTGTGTTAAGTTGTGTGTAGTCCTGATGGCTGATGCTGCTGAGATCTTCCATCACAGGACATTTAATTAGGTGTAATGCAAATCTATAGAGGAAACAACTGTGTTTTTAATTTTCTGTATTGTGTGGGATTTGTTGACTAATACCTTAAGTGCTTTACAGAAGTGTAAATTTGATACCTTTTTTATTTTAAGTGAGAGTTTTCCTTTATTCAATTATAGTTTGATTGCAAGTATCTGGTTACTTGAACACAAAGTTGCCTTGTTTGTAGATGTATTTAATCGTCTATCACCACTATAGTGACTGACTTACATTGGCTTTGGAAAGGGGGGTAACAGAAAATGCAACTTCTCCCTTGGTAGCCTGGGCCTCACTCTATCGTGGATATTCTTTGTCTTACCATTTGTTACCCACATATTCTCTGTGACTTTTAAAACTTACTTTCTCAGCTCCAGTTTTGACAAAGGGGTTTTGAACTGAAATTGTAATTTTTTACCCTCTTTTCATAAAGGATGGCTGACTTGCCAAGTTTCTGTTTTGCATCTTTGTAGTAGTTTTGATTTTCATTTTTTGGCTTCTGTCCAGCTTGATGTTTAAAATTTTCTACCTTGTTTTCCATCTTGTTTCATGGCCTTGCTTATTTTCTATCTCGTCTATCTTCCAGTGCCAACACTTTCAACTTCCCTTCAGCTAGATTTATTTTGTAAATCCAGGTCCCTATTCTTTTACAGATCCTGTTTTAAATATTCCTCTGGTTAACTCTATCTTCTAACAATGTAAAGCTATAATTACCAAATATTCCTGTTCAAATTGCTTTAGCTATCTAATTTAAATAATAATGTTGGTTTTGTGTTCCAGGAGTACTTGCTGGACATGACAATCGCGTCAGCTGTTTAGGCATCACTGATGATGGAATGGCTGTAGCAACAGGATCATGGGACAGTTTTCTGAAAATCTGGAATTGAGGTAGTCATCTGATCATTTGGACTACCTATGCTGCAACCAACAGCTTTAAAATAATATTCTTTTTATCAAGTATTTGCAAGTGACGTTTTTCTATCACTGAATACAATTGTATAACACAAGGCTTATGTGAAGTAGGCATATCTAATGAAGAGGAAAAAAACCTGACAGCTGTTAACTCTGAGGCTGGCACATTATCATGGTGACTAGGGAAATATTTCAAACTAACCATTGTTTAGTTTTAATGACTGCATTGTTTGGAGCATTTTTTTTTGCTCAGCTGCTAATCTGTATTGTTTTGTACAGAATGTACACGTTACAGCAGCTAATCATGTGTAACATTTGTCTGTGTAAAGAAAAATCACATTTTTAAAGCTAAATTTCTAGCCTGTATTTATCAAATCACATTGAACTCAGTGATAAATTGATTGCTGTTGAGATTTTTCTCCTGTGAATTAACTTATTGTGAAAGATTTAACTTTGGTCATGTACACACATGTGATTGATTTTTTTTGCAGCACTTTTTAATTATACAGAACATTCCATTGATAATTTATGTTTGCAATAAGCACTGCTTAACATGGCTACTGTACAGAAGCAGGATCTATCATGTCAAACTAAATGCTGTTGCAAATTTAAAAGAAAATGCACACTCATCAACCCTTCATCATTCTAACATCCTCCAAATGATTTGCGCTCAGAACATGTAATGCATTCTTATGTCTTTGTACCAGTGCCTGTCCTATCTGTGAACCCTGCCATTCACTCTTCCCTTCATTTCCGTTGACAGGGATGTCATTTCATGGACCACCACCAGTATATCACTCAAGGCTTTTTATCTGCACCTACCTGTGCAAAGATTGGCCATAAACTGTTTATATCACAATTTAGTCAAATAACCTCAACTACTATCATTTTGTGCACTTTCTGATACCCCAACTCCTTGACTAGGGCAGGATTTATTACATTCTCTTGTGTATGCCCATATGCTTGCCATTCAAAGGTCAGTTAAAACACAATGAGCGACTGAAGCTGGTGCCTTCCTAATTCATCTGACTTGGTGTCAGACAATGCATTTAGCTGCTGGACCATTCTGCTTCAAATTAACACTCATGATAAGTGGGAGAAATCTTTTTGATTCAGTGAATATGTGCACTATTTTAATCTGAAATTCAATTTACAGTATGTAAACCTAAATGGCCTTTATCTAAAGTACTTATTACTGTAATGTGAGTTTAAAAAATAGTATTTGTAAATGGAAAAATAACCAAATCGTTTAGCATTAGTAACTGAGACTTGTTATACAGTATATAATGTATAGTTTACATGGTGATTATTGTAATTTAGTTTAGGTTTTGGTCTTTCTTGGGTTATATTGGGTTGCACAAATCCATGTTGATTTTAATGCAGCTTTAGAATGTTATGACTAACCTCCCCACTGGTGTCAACTACTCTTTGGTGTAGTATGCCCTTAAATTCAGTGTTTACACTGTGCCCGCAAAAGGTTTGTAGAACTCAATTTAATGGCAGTCAGAATTTTAACTAATAATCAATACAAGTAGAGTTTATGTCAGCTTCACTTTCCACCCCCACTCCCACCCATCCTAAGGACAGTGGATTTGGTGGAAAAGTAACTTGTTTTCCTTAAAACAAAAACATGCACTGATCAGTACTTTGCAATTTGTTAAAGTAAGGCCAGTATGATTTTAGAGATTTAAAAACTTTCATTGCCTCCAGAGCATTCTCATTTTTGAGTTGAACATGCCCAGACTGATTATTATTACAATCCTGAAATCAAGATGTAAAAAAGGTGAATATACACATGTATACAAGTACTAGCATGAAGTCTGATCTTAAAAGGATGGCACTAAGCAATTTAGATGGAGTGGTTTTAATTTCTGGACTGTACGTTGTGCTATAATTAGTCTTGAGTGTTGAACTTGAGCTACTTTTTGCTACTTGGATTTTCAAAATGTTTTATTGATTTTAATCAGCCATTCTTTGAAATAAACTATATTCATTCACTCTTATTCCAACTGTCCATTTAGAATCAATGTTAATGGATTGATCAGTCAAGCCTAGGCCTTTTGATATTTAGCAGACTGCAAGATCAAAAACAATTGAAGATTGCTTGGCTTAACCTGTCTGTGGTGTGCTGTTGCTATATACAGGATTTTCTCATCCCCTTTGAATTTCAAATCAATAGGTTTTCAAGTATGGAGGCTGACTTGGTTCAGAATGTTGTTATATTTGGATCTTGTTAAGCTAATATTTGAAATATTGGAAAAAGATTCAGTATGCATTGCCCATTAAGATACCCACTTGGAAGTGGAAGCTTGAACTTGTGCTTCAAATGCAATGCATAGAGTTCAAATTATCCCCTCAAACGCATTGCTTCTGACAAAGGAGCCTGAAGAATGAAGATAAAATGTGATTTGTTAGAGTCAAACCAATAAAAGGCTTGCACCTTTGTGTTGGGATATTTGTACTATAAAATATGGAGAATAAATACACTTGTGTAATTTGCTGTCATATTCAGTAATTCAGTATTAGAATCATAGTCTAAAGCGGAACCATTTTTCAGCCTGTGCAAATAGAGCTTTACATAATGTTACTTGAACTGGTTACGGTATTAACACCAATTTTGTAATACTGTATTGTCTTTTGTATTCAATTCTGCAGCCAATAAAACCAGCAGTTTGTGCTGTTTTCTTCTAATGTACTGTTATAAAACAATAACTGATCTTCACTAGGTGTATCTTTATTTATAGTGATTCTACATCAATAATTCCTTTTTGTATATGTACAGTGGTTCTGTGAAACTAATGTGATAAATTCATTGTAACCAATAAAAATGCTTTTAACCAAGGTTGTGTAAGCTTTTCATATTCCAAGCTTTAAGACACCTGGAAAATTAAGTATTTTACCTCAGTTATAAATTTGAGGTTTCTAAATATCACCACCCACAAATGATACCTTTTAACAACTCTCTCTTGTACTTTAAGTAAAATTGCAAGACTACAAATGCCTGGAAGTAAGTTGTGAGGGAGAAAAGATTGAACAGGTCTGTAGGCAAGAATGCCATACTAGGTGGTTGAAAATAGCAAACAATCCTGCATTATGATTTAAACCACTTTGAACAGCCTCCTCCAAAGAGCCATGGTTGAAAAAAGTAACTTTTAAAGCATGATTTTCATAAGGCTCATTGCATGTGACTATTTGCTATTTTGAGACATTAAACCATGTGGTGATACCTTGGTGTTATAGTGTTCCAGCTGTCTGAACAGTGTGGGGGAAAAAAAGAGCAATTTGGTTTATTTAGTTAGAACTTGCACTGATAAAGGATTCCAGATTATTGTAGATCATGTGCTCAAAGCCTAAAGATATGAAAATATGAATGTTGTTCGAAAAGTAAATGACTATTTAGACTTTTTTTGTATATTTCAGAATTTTTGTTTTAACTTTACTGCCCACTAGAAAGCTTAGTTATCCTTTAGTATTAAGTTTACTTCTGCAATTTTCTTTCACACCAGCTTTCTTTAGTTGGAGGTTAGAATACTAAATATTTTTTCTTCTAATTAGTTTCATTGAACCTATGTGTTGGATGCAAGCCACTGGGCCTCTCAAGCCTCTTTAGCCACTGATTCAGATAACTTCAACTCCACATTCCTGCTCGATCTTGCTAGCTTTTAATTTTTTCCCCTAAGAATTCAATGACCTCCATCACTATTGCTAATAGTTTGACCTACTAACCACAATGGGGTTGGAAGTGTGCTGTAAAACTAGTTTGTATTTCATTCATTTAGAGTACAAATAAGCATTTTATTACAGCATATCCTTGATAATAAAACTGATACTAAAGCAACATTGGTCAAATAATTTAATAGAAATGGTACAACTGCTCCAAGAATACATGCTCAAAAGATGCAAATGTGGCTTGTCCACATCTAGCAGAAGGAAATATATACAAGTCATTAACAGTAAGAATCAGTTATGTACAAAACTTGCTCTCAAAGCACTTTTAATATGGTTACTATGAATTATCCAATCATAAAAAATGATTAACTAGTTACAAAATATTCCAGTTTTCATCCAAATATTTGAACTGTTGAATCAAGTAATTCAAAGGATTAGCCCTTTTCATTGGAATAAGATTTTTCACAAGTAAGATAGCATAGTATTTTATCCTGGAAAAATTTCTTTTTTAAAAAACTAAAGACCAGGTAAAGTGTGTGAGGAAACTGGCAAAAATACGAAATAAAAAACTTACTATTTTGCTTGTAAAGAAATATCAGAATTCCCATGCGAAATACTGTTACAGAGCTTTGATTACATATGAAGTTTTAGCAACATTGTGAAGTTTTGGGTTTTCATAACTTGTCTGTATTAAAAACAGGGTTGGTGTTTGGCCAACTCCAATTTAATGGCTGGAGAACATAACTCTACAATCATTTTACTTAATGAAACCTGAGCTGTCAATTCCAAAGCAATATTTTTGCTTGTGATTGGGATTATGCACTAAAAAGACCATTAAGAATTCAGTTGGCAAAATGGCCATAGATTGTTGATAAAACTGAATATTAGGTAAGGTAATAAGCTCCTGCAGTTTCAGTAGTAGAAACTGGGGAATCTGGTCATAATTTAATACTGAATACTTGGGCTACAACTACCGTAAAAAGTATTTTCTATAGACCCTGCACTATTGTTTGCATTGATATTTTCTTCAATGCAGTTTGTACAAAATTTAGCCAACTGTAACATTAACAGTACTTGATCACCTGAATAATATTATGGCTAAAGTCTCCTGTGCTGTCTATTTAAACTGCATCTATCCTATTCATTACTGCTTCAACTGAATGCTAAGGTAACATGAAGTTAGTGACTAGATGGGTGATTGGCTGATGCTCCATTTACAAACTTGGTTTGCTATAGGTTACGTTAGTTTATAGATGTCAACGTTTCTCACTGGGACAATTTAATGGAAGTTCCATCTAAACAAACATACTTTCATTTTCCAATCTAATCCACGGAAAACATTCCTTTACTTAATTCCCATTGGTCTCTTTTCAACTATAATATTTGTATAATAGCCTTGAAAATAGACCAATGGGAATTAAGTTAGGAAATTTGTTTTCCATTGATTAGAAAATGAAAGTATGTTTGTTTTGATCAAGTACATAAATGTACACAGCTCAAAATGAAAATGTTAATATTTAATACATTAAATTTTTAATACCCTTGTATTTGGTTTAAGATCCAATTTTCTGACCAATGAAATGGTTGCTTAATCAATCTGAATCTCAAAAATACATGCATTGTACAACCCTATTTAGTAATAACTAACTTTGAAAGTATCTTACTTGGTTTAAGTATGTATCTTTAACTACGCAGAATGTAAAGACTTAACCAGGATCCTTGCTGTACATAAAGGGACTGGAAGTGTGTATTTTTCACATAGTACTATGGCAACATTGACATCTGCCATCCTTGAGGTTAGTGAATAAACATACAAAAGAAAATCAGCAAGTTTTCAGTGGCTTGGCTGCAAGTACTGCTTTGTAAATATGTCCAATTCATTTTCCAGCCATGTTGCCTTGTTTCTGTAAGAAAATTTTGAAAATACACTTAAGTTCAAAAAAGCAACTGGCAGCGGCTTTTAAAAAAAACTTGATTTCTCTAGTACATTGCTAAATTAACGAGGTACATAAATTTTTGTTCAATGATACTCTCAGAAGAGTAGAACAGCCAACACTCCTGTCAAATTTACCAAATATAGCTTGATGTATAGCTAATAAGAAAAATTTAAACAGGCAAATTGATTTTCATATTACACAATACTGAAGCGATACAAATCATATTTTAAATATGTTTTTATTAACCCAAATGTAGTACCTTGGTACACAGTTATGACAAATGAAGTTGGGCAAATGTTTTCAAAGAAATGAAATAAATGAGAAGTTTGATAATTATTTAACCAACCACTTAATGCACATAGTAATTACTCAGAAATATAACTCTCTCAATTTTACAATTAGGCAATTTGGCATGGTGTGTGCTCTCAAGGACCTGTCCCACATAGCTATATCATTATGCTCTGACATCTTGCACCCTACTCCCTATATCTAATGAAACTGTGTTCTGAAGGATTCATTATTTGAAAAGAAACACTGTATATTTATCTCCATTCAGTTAATGATTCTGCATACTAACAATGGAGTAATCTGCTTCTGATTAAGAGTCAGAAATCCAAATCCAGGATGGTGCAATTAAAACCAAAGATTTGCAATTTAATAAATTTGAGTTGAAGCCAGAGCCCAACAATACTACTTTTTCCTCATGCAAGAAATTTAAATACACCAGTTTGAAGAGAGATTTGTTTATTTTACAGGTGAAACTGTAGACTCCCTACCATATGACAGTAGGGGATAACAATACTTTATAGTTGACAATTACCGTAGATTCCGGATTTTAAGCCGCTACTTTTTTCCCACATTTTGAACAGCTTTGAACTTTGCGGCCTATAATCCGAAGCGGCTAATGCATGGTTTTTTTTCATGCCGCCTCGTAAACATTTTGCCTCATAACAGTAGACCAATAAAATTGATGAGTAGTTCACAGAGGTCCAATGAAATTGTACGATAAATCAAGCGCACTTTCACAATTAAATTATTGTAAATCAGTCATTTGTACTCACCCTCATCAACATGGAAAACACTCGAAGCATTGTGCTGCCTACTTAGTTTATAATATTTTCGCTTAGTAATTCATTTTCTAGTTAAAGTTAGAAGAGTTTTAACTACGGTATATTTGTTTTCTGTACTACATCGCGGGATGCTATGACGTCACACCCGGTTTCGCGGTGTCTTGTGGGAAAATGCCGGTTTGCGATAAACGGAAAGGAGGGGGGGAGCGCATTACGCGAGCGGCTTTGGATCTGAGCGAACGCTGCTTTTAAGTTAAAGGTGATCAATAACTTTTCCTGGTAGGCTGCAATATATATATTTTTTTACCAGTCGTTAGGAGATATTGGAATGTTGTTCAGTAAAGAAGTATACGCAACGTATATTTAAAAGTAGCCGCGTACGGGCACGGTTCGAAAAAAAGCATTTGCAATATGTATTTGTTTTTGTTACCATATGGATTTAATTAAAAGTTAAAAAAATCCTCACGTGTAATATCTTTCTGTGTAAATATCTCATATTACAACGTGGGACACCTGCGGCCGAAAATCCGGTGCGGCCTAAAATCCGATGCGGCCTTTACAATTAAAAAATTGATTTTATTTCTAAAATTAGAGCCAGCGGCTTTTAATCAGGTGCGCTCTGTAGTCCGGAATCTACGGTATATCACTCACATGACCTCCCTGCCTGATAATTTGATATTTGATTTAGAAATCTGCTTAATGTGTACTAGTATTAGGCAAAATGTCTGAGCAGGCCCTCCTTGTTGCTACCAAACCGAATACATATCAACTTTACAAGTGCCCCCTCCCCCCCCAACCAAAGAATCATTGGAATACATTTAGCAAATGAGGAAAACCCACATGATAATTTACAATGTCATTTCACCCACTGTGTGTGCCTGTTGAAGAAGAGTTCCAGTCGTAATAAAACACTTCAGGTCATGGCTTTTCAAGTACACATTCAAGTTTTGTTTAACAATTAAATTTCTGCCCCCACCACTTGAGGTGAAAAAATAATTTCCTTTCTAATCTCTTCACCAATCTGTGTCCTTTGTTTCTAAGCACCTATAAAAGAAAATATTCTTCCTACTTGTAGTCAAGTCCCTCACAATTTTAGATACCTCAAGTCTTCTCTTAGCCTCGTTGATTCCAAAGAAAATAACTCTGGCTTGTTTAATCTTTCCACATAGATAAAATTTTCCAATCCTGACAAAATCTGTGCAAATCTCAGTTGCCTTCTTTCTAGTATCAAGAATCATTAACAACATACTTGTAGTCAAAACAAGAGATAAAACAAACAAGTTTCAAGAGGAACCTTTTAATTGACCGTGCAGCAAGGATACTTGGGATTATTGCTATCTGGATTTCTGAACAAGATTCTTAAGAATCTTCAATGATAGCCATTTCACTCATTATGCTTGAGGATATTTTTAAAATCTCCTTTTACCTCAACAAAAACCCTTCTATTGCATGAACAGAAATAGACTTAAAGATTGGCTGTTTACTGACTATGAGATAGATTGCTCAACACCTTACTTGCATACAGATGCTAATCAACCTGCTGAGCTCCACCAGCAGTTTGCATTTTGCTCCGGATAACAGCATCTGCAGTCTTTTGCTTCTGTGTTGCCATAAACCCTAGCTCTCTCTAGAAATAATACTTTCCTACTTAGTTAACGTACATTTATGGCTATTAGCAACAAATAATAGCCTTATTAAAAAAAGTTAGCTCTTTCAGATTGCAACATTAAGAGGCATTGCTTGTTACAACACAGACCATTTGGCTCTCTGGCTCCATTCTGGCTTGCAATAGAGGTATTCCTTAATCTCATTCTCTACTAACCACCCCCGCTCCTCATTTTTCTGAAGCCCTATAATTGATTTGCACATCCCTATCAACTATTTTTTAAATACTTACCTACACACCAAGGAATAGTTATAGTCACCAATTAACCCATTAGAAAGGGAACAGCATCTAGTGGAACCCTAAATGGTCATGTGTGTACCTAAGGTTGAACTCCTGTCCCTGGAAGTGAGGCAGCAGTACCAACTACTGTGCCAAAACCACATACATGGCTATCTAACAAGTGAACACTAATCAGTGTAATTAGGAAGCATGCCTTTCCATTTAATAATAGTTAATTTGCCCAAATAATTAGGAATCCTAATGTGTCTTTTATGAAGTTATTTGGGTAATTGTTAGTTTTTAAATCAAAAATTAATAACTTCTCTTCAATAAAGTCAGGAGATTTTTTGTTCAGGAATGAAAGGAAATCTTCTGCTGTAAGATTACATTATTTCCTTGGCTGGAGTGGGTTAATTTTAATATTGAGAAAGCACCAGGTGGTTCCTCAATTCATCAGTTTGCATTCTTGGCACTGTCTTGACACTGAGGATCTTAGAATTCCTAAGCATGCACTAGCACCAGTTTCAGCTAAGAAATTGTAGCTAACAGGTTGTAGTTAGATTTCTTAAACTATATACAATGCAATTTTCAATAAATATGTGGGAATAAGTTCCAGTTATGTTTTTGCCACAAGACTTAATACGTGTTAGCAATTGTGAACATACCGTTTCCCTCACCCCCTAAAAGTGACACGTTGATAATTTATGAAAATGATGTCCAACACAGATTAGTGCAGGCTAGAGCATATAAAATTGACTGTTATATTGTAATTTGTACTTTTGCTCTGTTGTTGCCATATTCTTCATCAATTTGGGATGACAATAGATTTTTGGTATTACTTAAAGCTTTTCTCCCTTCACATCAACTAATAGCATTCAATTTCAATTTGTTTGCTCAGTACACTTTCCAACATATTCATTCACTGTTATTTTTAAATTCCTCAGAAAAGAAAGTCCAAGGATTGTTCATAAAAAACAATCTATACTTAAAAGGCAAGAAGTCTATTAAGCTACAGCCTATTTCTCTGATGTATGATCTACCCCAAGTTTCAGTACAGGGGAAAAAAATGGCAAAGACCAAATATTTCATTTGGATATGAACCCAAATTTTTTTTAACATGAAATAAATTAGAAGAGGTTTATTCTTATTACACAGTGGGTACCTGGTGAGTGTTGTGGAACAGAAGGACCTTGGAGTGCAAGTAAATGGTTTCCTGAAAGTGCAGTGACAGATAGACGGGGGAAGGTGGCTTTTTGCATACCAGCCTTTATTAGTCTGGGCACAAAGTTATCAAAATTAAAAGGTCAGGGTGTACCAGACAGGATGCTGCACATGGAGTACTGTATTACACGTTATCTTGCTACAGGAAGATTTACAAGGATGTTGGCAGTATTTGAGGGTTGTACTTACAAGGAAAGGTTGAAGAGGCTAGGACTTTATTCCTCGATGCATGAAAGGTGATCTTTTCGAGAGGTATAAAATCACAAAGGGCGTAGATAGGATGAATGCACTCAGTCTTCTTCCCCAGAGCTTAATTTGAGAGGAGAAGATTTGATAGGAACTTAAGGACCAACATTTTTTTTTAACAAAAAGGGTGGCACGTATATGGAATCAGCTGCCAGAGGACGTGGTTCAGGCAGGTGCAATAATAACTTTTAAAAGTCTTTTGGACAGATACATAAATGCAAAAAAGTTTACGGGCCAAACACAAGCAAATGGGACTAATTTTGATGGACCATCTTGATCAGCGTGGACCAGTTGGGCTGAAGAGTCCGTTTTCATGCTGTAAAACTTTATGAACATTCTTTGAGCACAGGACTAAATTTATATTATGATTAGAAAATTATATAAGTGGATTAACTTGCTCACTCTGAAAGGTGTGATTAAAAATATATTGTCCAGGAGTAAAATAATTTCATGAAAATATAACAAAAAATCATTACCTCAGAAGCTTTGATCGGTTTTGTGTGGATTCTAAGAGTTCAATTTTTTTGTTAAGGATGGTGATTGATTCTTCTAAATTTTTTTCTGTCAGAGCTACCTGATGGCATAGTTGAGCAAACGTACTGCTCATTTTCCTGGAAAAATACAAAAGTAAACAGGTTAGATATAAGCAAGGTCATTGATCTACCTTGTATAAGAAACAATTACTTTTTTGGTTTCCTGTTGATTATTCTGTCCGAATTTAATAATTATTTAACATGCCAGCTTAGTTAGATTTAATATGTTATCTCGGTAAAACCTGCATTTATTGGAACAGTTCTGTCACAGCAGAGATTATTAGTCCTATTTTTCTACAAAATAACCTTACAGGACTTACCCAGTATATGAATGTCTGATTTACGTACAGCCCATACATATGACTGAGCTTTTAGGAGGCTGGTGGTATGGTTTTGCCAGTTGCTGCTGGGCTGCAGGCATCTTCTACTAGACAGGAACTCAATTTAAAGATGCATTTCCAATTTGTACACAATGTGAGTTATGAACAGTTTACAAGAATGAAACCCTGCTGTAACCTGTAATTCCACTGCACAGAGCTCCTCTCAGCATAAACTCCAAGAGCTGGGCCTTAATACCCCTTGTGCAAATGGATCCTGGAGTTCCTCACTTGTAGACCCTAGTCAGTTTGGATTGGCAAAAACATCTCCTCCACAATCTTCATCAGCACAGATGCACCACAGAGATGCATGCTTAGCCCCCTGCTCTACTCTCTTTATACCTATGAATGTATGGCTAAGCATAGCTCCAACACCATATACAGGTTTGCTGATGACACCACTGTTGTGGGCTGTATCAAAAATGATGAATCTGTATACAGGAGGGAGATTGAAAATTTGGCTGAGTTGTGTAATAACAACCACCTCTCACTCAGTGTCAATGAGACCAAGGAACTGATTGTAGACTTCAAGAGAGGGAAATCGGAGGTCCATAAGCGAGTAATTATCAGAGGGTCAGTAACTTTAAATTGCTGGGGGTCACTATCTCAGAGAACCTGTCCTGGATTCATCATATAAATATAATTGCAACGAAAGCACAACAGTGCTTCTACTTCCTCAGGAGTCTGCAGAGATTCAGTATGTCATTAAAAACCTCGGCAAACATCTGAAGATATGTGGTGGAAGGTGTGACCGGCTGCATTAGGACCTGGTATGGGTACACCAATGCCTTTGAACAGAAAATTCTACAAAAGGTAATGGATTCTACCCAGTACATCATGGGTAAAACCCTCCCAACCATTAAGCACATCTACATGAAAAGCTGTTGTAGAAAAGCAGCATCTATCAAAGATCCTCACCACCTAGGCCGTGCTTTTTCGTTATTGCCAGCAGGTAAAAGGTACAAGTGCATCAGGACTTGTACCACTGGGTTCAAGAACACTTACTACCCCTCAAACATCAGGTTCTTGAACAAAAGGAGATAACTACACTCATTCTACTTTAAGTGTTCCCATAACCTATCGTCTTACTTTAAGGACTCTTTAGCTATTTATCTATATCTGTATTTGTACAGTTTGTTGTCATTGATCCTGTTTACAGTTACTGTTCTATAGATTTTCTAAGTATGCCTGCAGAAAAAGAATCTCAGGGTTGTATGTGGTGACATGTATGTACTCTGATAATAATTTTTACTTTGAACTTTGCTTGGCTGAAACTGAAAGAATGACTTCAGCACTTAGTGAGGCGATGTTCTCAATTTCTGAGGATGTCAAAACCGGCACTGTGATTGAATCACAAGTTGAAGATTTATTAATTTTTTAATTGACTATCTTAATTAAATCAAAGAGAAAGCTACATTTGCCTTTCTCCCTCCAGTCAATCTACTCATTTCAATCAGCCTGTTTTAACTTGCTGAGACTCTGTGATGGTTGGCACTGCAATGCTGGACTCCATTATCAGTCCGTCAGTGCAGCAGTTACCCCGGGGTAATGTTCTGTCAAAAAGAATGCTGCATTTCAGCCTCTGTTTGGAAATAACCTGGTTACAATATTTCTTCTGCTAGAAGACAGATCTTGGAGGAAAATTTGCCCAATTGGTCTTCAGCATGGCTCCAACACGTTATAGCCAACACACACTCAATGTTTAAGAAACAGCTTCTTCCCTTCTGCCATCAAATTACTGAATGATATGAAACCATGAACATTACCTCACTTTTGTTTTCCTCTCTTTTTTCACTACTTATTTACATACTTAACATATTTTACATACTTCAACCTTTTCAATCGAAGCAAGAGGCTGAGAGCGGAAGACTGAAGCATCACGGAAGGAAGGTTGCTTTTCTTTTCTTTAACTGATCGGGGAAAAGAGACTAGACTGCACAGGCGCGTGATGTAACGCGCCAAGATTTAAAAGGGAGAGAAAAACTTACAACGGTCTTTTCAATCGAAGCAAGAGGCTGAGAGTGGAAGACTGAAGCATCGCGGAGGGAAGGTTGTTTTTCTTTTCTTTTTAACTGATCGGGGAAAAGAGGCTAGACTGCTCAGGCGCATGACGTAGCACGCCAAGGTTTAAAAAAAGACCGCCATATACAGCGACCATCGTCGTAGCGGCCATCTTCGGAGTGGGGCAGCTTTGGTTCAATCAGGCTTCGGCGAGAAACATTCAGAGGCAAGGGCAGGTTCCGGTAAGTTTCTGTTTTTCTTTTTTTTGTTCAGACCAGAGAATATGCCAGGCAGGATGTTGGAATGCTCCTCTTGCAGGATGTGGGAAGTCAGGGAGACGTCCGGTGTCCCTGACAACAATACCTGCAAGAAGTGCATCCAGCTCCAGCTCCTATCAGACCGCATTAGGGAACTGGAGCGGGAGCTGGATGACCTCTGGATCATTCTGGAGACTTAGCAGTTTATAGATAGTAGCTTCCAGGAGGTAGTTACACCCAAGGAACAGGGCACAGGTAATTGGGTTACCGTCAGGCGAGGGAAAGGGAAAGGGCAGGTAGTGCAGGGTTCCTCTGTGGCCATTCCCCTCCAAAACAGGTATAAGGATTTGGATACTGTTGGAGAGGATGGCTTACCTGGGACAAGCTGCGGCAGCTGGATCTCTGCAACTGAGTCTGGTTCTGCAGTGCAGAAGGGAGGGAGGAAGAGGAGAGCGGTAGTGATAGGGGACTCCATAGTCAGGGGTACAGACAGGAGATTCTGTGGTCGTGACAGAGACTCCCGGATGGTTTGTTGCCTCCCGGGAGCCAGGGTCAGGGATGTCTCTAATCGCATGCACAGCATTCTGAAGTGGGAGGGTGATCAGCCAGATGTCGTGGTACACATCGGTACCAATGACATAGGTAGAAAGAGTCAGGAGGTCCTGAAGAGTGAGTACAGAGAACTTGGTAGGAAGATGAAAAACAGGACCTCGAGGGTAGTAATCTCCGGATTGCTGCCTGTGCCACGTGCCAGTGAGGGTAAGAGTAGGATGCTCTGGCAGATGAACACACGGCTGAGAATCTGGTGTAGGGGGCAGGGTTCAGATTTCTAGATCATTGGGACCTCTTCTGGAGCAGGTGGGACCTGTCCAAGAGAGACGGGTTACACCTGAACTACAAGGGGACCAATATACTTGCAAGGAGGTTTGCTAGTGTTATTGGAGAGGGTTTAAACTAGATATGCAGAGGGATGGGAACCAGAGTGCCAGAGTAGATAGTGGAACGGGGGTAAAAATAAATGATGTTAGTAGTTCATGCAAAGTCACAAATAGTAAGATTGTGTATGGCAGTAATAATCTTCTGAGGTGTGTATATTTCAATGCGAGGAGTATTGTGGGAAAGGCAGACGGGCTGAGGGCCTGGATTGACACGTGTAATTATGAGATCATAGCCATTACTGAAACTTGGCTACAGGAGGGGCAGGACTGGCAGCTCAATGTTCCAGGGTTCCGATGTTTCAGACGTGATAGAGGCAGAGGGATGAAGGGTTGGGGGGGGTGGCTTTCCTAGTCAGGGAAAATATTACAGCAGTGCTTCGGTAGGACAAATTAGAGGGCTTGTCTACTGAGCTCCATATGGCTGGAGCTGAGAAACAGGAAAGGTATGACCACATTAATAGGGTTGTATTATAGACCACCCAATAGTCAGTGAGAATTGGAGGAGCAAATCTGCAGAGAGATAACAGTCAACTGCAGGAGACAGAAAGTTGTGATTGTAAGGGATTTTAATTTTCCACACATTGATTGGGACTCCCATACTGTTAAAGGTCTAAATGGGTTAGAGTTTATGAAATATGTTCAGGAAAGTTTTCTAAATCAATGTATAGATGTACCAACTAGGGAGGATGCAATATTAGATCTCCTATTTGGGAATGAGTCAGGGCAGGTGACGGAAGTGTGTGTAGGGGAACACTTTGGTTCCAGTGATCATAACATCATAGTTTCAACTTGATCATGGATAAAGATAGATCTGATCCTCAGGTTGAAGTTCTAAACAGGAAAAAGGCCAAATTTGAAGAAATGAGAAAGGATCTAAAAAGCGTAGTTTGGGACAGGTTGTTCTCTGGCAAGGATGTGTTTGGTAAGTGGGAGGCCTTCAAAGGAGAAATTTTGAGAGTGCAGAGTTTGTATGTTCCTGTCAGGGTTAAAGGCAAAATAAATAAGAATAAGGAACCTTGGTTCTCGAGGGATACTGGAACTCTGATAAAGAAGAGAGATGTATAACATGTATAGGCAAAAGGGAGGAAATAAGATGCTTGAGGAGTATAAAAAGAGTAAGAAAATACTTAAGAAAGAAATCAGGAGGGCTAAAAGAAGACATGAGGTTGCTTTGGCAGTCAGGGTGAAGGAAAATCCTAAGAGCTTCTACAGGTATGTTAAGAGCAAAAGGATAGTAAGGGATAAAATTGGTCCTCTTGAAGATCAGAGTGGTCGGCTATGTATGGAACCAAAAGAAATGGGAGAGATATTAAATGGGTTTTTTGCATCTGTATTTACAAAGGAAACTGGAATGGAGTCTATGGAAACAAGGCAAACAAGTAGGGAGGTCATGGAACTTATACAGATTAAAGAGGAGGAGGTGCTTGCTGTCTTGAGGCAAATCAGAGTAGATAAATCCCCAGGACCTGACAGGGTATTCCCTCGGACCTTGAAGGAGACTAGTGTTGAAATTGCAGGGGCCCTGGCAGAAATATTTAAAATGTCGATATCCACGGGTCAGGTGCTGGAGGATTGGAGGATAGCTCATGTAGTTCCGTTGTTTAAAAAAGGCTCAAAAAGTATGCCAGGAAATTATATGCCGGTAAATTTGACATTGGTAGTAGGTAAATTATTGGAAGGAATACTAAGAGATAGAATCTACAAGTATTTGGATAGACAGGGACTTATTTAGAAAAAGTCAGCATGGTTTTGTGCATGGTAGGTCATGTTTAACCAATCTATTAGAGTTTTTCGAGGAAGTTACCAGGAAAGTGGACGAAGGGAAGGCAGTGGATGTTGTATACATGGACTTCAGTAAGGCCTTTGACAAGGTCCCACATGGGAGGTTAGTTAGTAAGATTCAGTCGTTAGGTTTACATGGAGAGGTAGTAAATTGGATTAAACATTGGCTCAATGGAAGAAGCCAGAGAGCAGTAGCGGAGGATTGCTACTCTGAGGGGAGGCCTGTGACTAGTGGTGTGCCACAGGGATCAGTGCTGGGTCCATTGTTATTTGTCATCTATATCAATGATCTGGATGATAATGTGGCAAATTGGATCAACAAATTTGCTGATGATACAAAGATTGGAGGTGTATTGGACAGTGAGAAAGGTTTTCAAAGCTTGCAGAGGAATTTGGACCAGTTGGAGGAATGGGCTGAAAAATGGCAGATGGAGTTTAATGCGGACAAGTGTGAGGTATTGCACTTCGGAAGGTCAAACCAAGGTAGAACATACAAGGTAAATGGTAGGACACTGAGGAGTGCAGTAGAACAGAGGGATCTGGGAGTACAGATACATAATTCCCTAAAAGTGGCGTCACAAGTAGATAGGGTCGTAAAGACAGCTTTTGGTACATCGGCCTTTATAAATCAAAGTATTGAGTACAAGAGTTGGAATGTAATGGGGAGGTTGTATAAGGCATTGGTGAGGCTGAATTTGGAGTATTGTGTGCAGATTTGGTCACCTAATTACAGGAAGGATATTAATAAGGTTGAAAGAGTGCAGAGAAGGTTTACAAGGATGTTGCTGGGACTTGAGAAACTGAGTTACAGAGAAAGGTTGAATAGGTTAGGACTTTATTCCCTGGAGCGTAGGAGAATGAGGGATGATTTGATAGTGGTGTATAAAATTATGATGGGTACAGATAGAGTGAATGCAAGCATGCTTTTTCCACTGAGGCTAGGGGAGAAAAAACCCCAGAGATCATGGGTTAAGGGTGAAGGGGGAAAGTTTAAAGGGAACATGGGGGGGGGGGGGGGCTTCTTTACGCAGAGAGTGGTGGGAGGGTGGAATGAACTGCCAGATGAAGTGGTGAATGCGGGCTCACTTTTGACATTTAAGAAAAACTTGGACAGGTGCACGGATGAGAGGGGTTTAGAGGGATATGACCCAGGTGCAGGTCAGTGGGACTTGGCAGAAAAATGATTTGGCACAGCCAAGAAGGGCCAAAAGGCCTGTTTCTGTGCTGTAATGTTCTATGGTTCTACTTCTTATTGTAAGTTATAGTTTAAAAAAATATGTGTTGCAATGTACTGCTGCTGCAAAACAGCAACAATTGAAGTCATAAGTTTACATACACCTTAGCCCAAATGCATTCAAACTCAATTTTTCACAATTCCTGACATTTAATCCTAGAAAACATTCCGTCTTGGGTCAGTTAGGATCACTACTTTGTTTTAAGAATGTGAAATGTCATAATAATAGTAGAGAGAATGATTTATTTCAGCTTTTATTTCTTTCATCACATTCCCAGTGGGTCAGAGGTTTACATACATTTTGTTAGTATTTTGTAGCATTGCCTTTAAATTGTTTAACATGGGTCAAATGTTTTGGGTAGCCTTCCACAAGCATCTCACAGTAAGTTGCTGGAATTTTGTTCCATTCCTCCAGACAGAACTGGTGTAACTGAGTCAGGTTTGTAGGCCTCCTTGCTCGCACACACTTTTTCAATTCTGCCCACAAATTTTCCATCAGATTGAGGTCAGGGCTTTGTGATGGCCACTCCAATACCATGACTTTGTTGTTCTTAAGCAATTCTGCCACAACTTTGGAGGTATGCTTGGGGTCATTGTCCATTTGGAAGAACCATTTGCGACTGAGCTTTAACTTCCTGGCTGATGTCTTGAGATGTTGCTTCAATATATCCACATAACTTTCCTTCCTCATGGTGCCATTTATTGTGTGAAGTGCACCAGTCCCTCCTGCAGCAAAGCACCCCCACAACATGATGCTGCCACCCCCATGCTTCACGGTTGGGATAGTGTTCTTCGGCTTGCAAGCTTCACCCTTTCTCCTTCAAACATTACAATGGTCATTATGGCCACACAGTTCAATTTTTGTTTCATTAGACCAGAGGACATTTCTCCAGAAAGTAAGATCTTTATCCCCATGTGCACTTGCAAAATGTAGTCTGGCTTTTTTATGGCGGTTTTGGAGCAGTGGCTTCTTCCTTGCTGAGCAGCCTGTCAGGTTATGTCGGTATATGACTCGTTTTATTGTGGATGTAGATACTTGTTTACCTGTTTCCTCCAGCATCTTCACAAAGTCCTTTGCTGTTGTTCTGGGATTGAATTGCACTTTTCACACCAAAGTACGCTCATCTCTAGGAGACAGAATGCGTCCCCTTCCTGAGCGGTATGATGGCTGCGTGGTCGCATGGTGTTTATACTTGCATACTATTGTTTGTACAGGTGAACGTGGTAACTTCAGGCATTTGGAAATTGCTCCCAAGGATGAACCAGACTTGACATCATTTTCTGACCTCAGTCTGATAGAAAATTTGTGGGCAGAACTGAAAAAGCGTGTGCGAGCAAGGAGGCCTTAAAACCTGACTCAGTTACACCAGTTCTGTCTGGAGGAATGGAACAAAATTCCAGCAACTTACTGTGAGAAGCTTGTGGAAGGCTACCCAAAACATTTGACCCAAGTTAAACATTTTAAAAGCAATGCTACCAAATACTAACAAAGTATACTAGGAAAGTGATTAAAGAAATAAAAGCTGAAATAAATCATTCTTTCCTCTTTTATTCTGACATTTCACATTCTTAAAATAAAGTAGTGATCCTAACTGACCTAAGACAGGGAATGTTTTCTAGGATTAAATGTCAGGAATTGTGAAAAACTGATTTTAAATGTACTTGGCTAAGGTGTATGTAAACTTCTGACTTCAACCATACCAGTGATAGTAACTCTGATTCTGAATTACTTGATTGTTACGGTGCTGTCATCTTTTTAATGGGTGCAAATACTACAGGGATTTCAAACTAAGCAAGGTTACATAAATAGCAATGTGATAAATGACAATCGACAATACCGACCAATAAAAAAATGTTTTAAAGCTTAAGAAAATATTTGGTTATTGTTAACTAAATTTTTCATGTAGGTAAAAGGACAGCGGAATTAATAGATTGATGTCTCCCACATTAGAACATTGAACAGTATCAGCTGTCTACTATCTGACATTATTAACAAGTGAATGCAACATGCAATACACAAAACTAACACATTCTAATGTTTGGTGAATGAACATTTACTAAATTAAAATGTAACAGCTATCCCTTGAACTTTATAAGGAAATGCTAATGATTTGACAATTTTCAGTTTGAGATACATTTCAGGAAACTTGATTAGTATTGACTCCCAGCTTCTAAATTTTAAAGAGAGCAATCCTTCCTGAAGCCTATTCTTTACCATCAGTGTAACAATTTTCAACCTCCAAGACCTTAGTTTTCAAGTTTAGACCTGTATGATTATAACTGCTTCATTATTTCTTCAAAGAATTTCAACAGATTTGTCAGGCAAGATTTTCCCTTACAGAAACCATGCTGACTTTGGCCTATTTTATCATCTGCCTCAAAATACCCCAAATCCACAGAGATGTCATAAGAAAAGCTACATTTGGGAAAGGCTTGGGTCTACAGAATATGCAGGAGGAGTAAGTAGATCTTCCAGCCTTTTCTCCATATTTTGTTTTTTCTCAATATTTCCAACTTGAGTAGTATCTAACATCTCTTCTTGCATCAAGAACCACTTCAAGTTAGAGAGTATGAATAAAGCGTGAAACAAAATGATAATAGGCCAAAAAAAGTTAGCTTGCATTATTCTTCCAGTTATGGGGTCCATCTGAGTTTTGGCTAACATCCGACAATAGCCAGAATGCTGAGGTGAATATTCAATGATATTAAACTCAGTGTTCCAGTGCTATCAATTCTAAGGTGTCTGCCAGATAAAATACCATGCGATCCTTTAGCATAAGAAACTTTTCAACCATAGGTACTGATTACATAAGAATTCCCTAGCTCTTCACTTAGACTGATAGAATCACAACGCAATCAGGAATTGAGAGCTAAGTTGTTCTTTATCTGCATTTGAAGACTGCTCACCCATGTCTCCACTACATTCCTGAAATTGTATCCCTTCAAACACTCTCTCAATGGTCTCTACAAAGTCAACTGATGTACAAATAGTGCACAGATTTCCAGTCCCTGACCAGCTCCACCATTCCATATTGGCTGATTTATTATCCCTCTCAACCCCCTTCTCCCTGTTAACTTTGAAGCCCTGATTAAACAAGAACCTATCAACCTCCACCTTTACCCAATTACTGGCCTGCAGAGTCATCTGCAGCAATGAATTCTACAGATTCACCACTCTCTGGCTAAAGAAATGTTGCCTCTCTGCTCTAAGTGGATGTGCTTCTATTCTGAAGCTGTGCCCTCTGGTCCTAGACTCCCCCATGACAGGAAACATCCTCTCCACATCTATTCTAACTAGACTTTTCAATGTTTGATAGGTTTCAATAAGATCTGCCCCTCTTCTTCTAAACTCCAGTGAGTACTGGCTCAGAGCCATCAAACACTATGTTAACCCTTTCATAATTCTTGTGAACCTCCTCCGGATCCTCTCCAACGGCGGCACATTTTTTTTCTTAGATAAGGGGCTAAAACTGCTCTCAATATTCCAAGTGTGACTGACCAATGCTTTATAAAGTCTCAGCTTTACACTTACTTTAGTATTCTAGTCCTCTCAAATTGAATGGTAACATTGCATTTGCCTTCCTTCCCACTGACTCACCCTACAAGTTAACCTTTAGGGAATCCTGCATGAGGACTCCCAAGTCCCTTTGCAGCTCTGATTTTTGAAATTTTTGAATGTTATCCCCATTTAGAAAATAGTCTGTGTCTTTATTCTTTCTACCAAAGTGCATAACCATACATTTCCCTCCACTATATTCCATCTACCATTTATTTGCCATTTCTCCCAATCTGTCCAAGTCCTTCTGCAGACACCCCTGCATCCTCATCACTACCTACCTCTCCACCTATTTTTGTATTGTCCAGAAACTTGGCCACAAAGCTATCAATTTCTTTATCCAAGTCACTGATCTATAAGCAGTCCCAACACCAACCCCTGCACTGCAGCACTCGTCTGCTCTGTGATTTTTATAAATGACATAGATGAGGAAATGGAAGATTATGTTCATAAGTTTGCAGATGACATGAGGTTGGTGCTGTTGTGGATAGTGTAGAAAGTTGTCATATAGACAAATATGATATAGACAAAATGCAGAGAAGGGCTGAGAAATAGAAGATGGAGTTCAATCTGGAAAAGTGCAAAGTGATTCACCTTAGAAGGTCTGAATTTGAAGGCAGAGTACAAAGTTCTTAACAGAGTTGAAGAACAGGGGGATCTTGGGTTTCAAGTTCCCACAGAAGTTGATAAGGTGGTTAAGAAGGCTAATGGTATATTGGCCTTCATTAATAGGGGGATTGAGTTCAAGAATCATGAGGTAATGTTGCAGCTCTGCAAAACTCTGGTTAGGCCACACTGTTCAGTTCTCATTATAGGAAGCTATAATCAGCCTAATTTATAGGAAGGAGGTGGAAACATTGAGATGGTGCAGAGGAGATTTACCAGGATGTTGCCTGGATTAGAGAATATATTTTATGAGGAAAGGCTGAATGAGCCAGGGCTTTTCTTTTTGGAGTGAAGGAGATTGAGAGACTTGTTTAAATGATGAGAGGCATTGAAAGAGTGGACAGCCAGCCAGCTCCCTTTTCCCAGGACAGTAATGGCAAATATGAGAGTACATACTTTTAAGGTGCTTGGAGGAAAGCATAGGGAGGTCAGAGATAGCTTTTTTAAAAAAATATATATAAACAAAGTGGTAAGTGCATGAAGTGCACTGCTGGGGTGGTGGAGAAAGCAGATACATTAGGAACATTTAAGAGACTCTTAGAGAGACACATGAATGAAAGAAAAATGGGGGGCCTCGCAAGAGGGAAGGTTTAGGTCGACCTTGGAGTAGGTTAAACGGTCAGCACAATATCATGGGGCCAAAGGGTCTGTACTGTGTTGTTGTATATTCTAGTCAAGATAAAATGGAAAAATATGCAGAAAAAACATTACAGTCTATTAGTTGTAACTTTAATTAATTTAAATAAAATTACTTTGCTAAAAAGTACTTACTGACTGACTTGATGACTACAATTTGCGCTTGTGAAACCGACAACCATCTGCAATTTCTCAGTAGCATAGTCCACAAACTGGCCCTTGAAAGTTCTCTCCTTTGCTTTTGTTGTCCATGTTAAACGTTCATACATGTACATTAAACCGTAAAGACTTAAAGTAATAGCTATAAGTCTCCAACCTACAGTCCTGAAAATCTAGGTGAAAAAAAAAATCACAAGAAAATATTATTTACTACCATGATGTACATATTTTAAAAACTGTTAATTTCATACACAAATTACATCATTACCTTGAAAACTTAGAAGGGAGAAATTTTACTTTGCCCAATGAATGTAAATGTTTTTGGTGAAGACCTATACTTTATTTTTTTATAATAGCTTATTTCTTCTTCATTATACAGGTATATTTCTAACATTTTTTCTTGCAATGATTATATTACTAAACTAACAACAGCTACAGCAATGAAGAATAGAAGAGAATCATCATATCAGGAGGTTGGGTGGGAGAGGGTTAGTGATGGGAAGGTTATCAGTAAAACCTACTGCTCAATCTAATAGCTATTTCAATTTTTGTCTTGCATACTGCTTCCATTGATCAAGAGAGGAAGTCTTAAATAAATAAAAAATTGGCTCATGTAACATTTCAGATTCACTGCTGTGCCTTTCCCATAAAGTCTATTTACTACGGCTTTGTTCATATTTATAGGTGCTCAGTAAACAATACTGGTATTCTTTGATTCATAAACATTAAATTAACACAACATTTTCCAGAAATAACTTTAATTTGAAAAATGACTATTGACCAATTTACTTGAAGCTAACATGGACATAAAGGAATAAGCCAAGTCAGAATTAACACAGCACAGTATGCTTATTTAAAGTACCTAAGATCATTGTGATAGCTTTAGTCGATAACATCATCTTAATTTTAACAATCTAATTTCAGTAAGATGTACTTGCCACTCCTCCAATAATGACAGCACCCATTGAAGTCCGTGATGTTAGAGAAGCTATCCCAATAGTTAAGGTCCTCATCATTTCTTCTTGAGTTGTGTTTTCTGGAGCAAGTCCAGGAGCATTTGTCATGGTTGGGGTTACTGATAGTGGTTGAAGAAACTATAATATGAAAGTGGGAAAGTGAAGACCTTCAAATTACATTCTTGCTTCACGAAAATAAAGCCATCATGGTTTCTAATGCTTTACAAAAGTGCCAAATGGAATGCTCTATAATCATCGAAAAGCACTACTATCAGTACAATTCTCACCTTGTGGATGTCATTTAGCCTATCAAGCCTTTGTGGTTCTTAGAGGAACTTGGTAACATGAAGAAAAACTAGTAAAAAACATACACAAAATCCGGAAAAACTCAGGAGGTCTGGCAGCATTTATGGTGAGAAATAAAGAGTCGACATTGTGGGCAGACACCGTCCAACAAGACTGGAAAGGAGGAGGCAGGTCAGAATAAGAAGGTTGGGGGGGGGGGGGGGGGGTTGGGAGGCGAAGGAGTAAAAACTGGCAGGTAACAGGTGAAACCAGGTTGGGGATGGGGGAAGGTGGGTGGCTGCAGGAAGAAAGATAAAGGAAGAAGCTGGGAGGTGATAGGCGGAAGAGGTAAAGAGCTGAAAGAGGAATCTGATAGGAGAAGGCAGTGGAAGAAAGAAAAGGAAGGACATCACGGGCAGGTGAGAAGGAGTGCAAGGGGAACCGAAATGGGGTGGGTAAGAGAAATTACCGGAATTTAGAGAAATCAATGTTTGTGCCATCAGGTAGGAGGCTACCCAGATGGAAAATGAGGTGCTGCTCCTCCAGCCTGAATGTGGCCTCATCATGGCAAGAAGTCATGGACCAAAAGGTCAGAGTAGAAAAGGGAAGTTGAATTGCAATGGGTGGCTGCCACAAAATCCTGTCTTTTATGGCAGATGGAACAAAAATGCTCAACGCTGTGGTCCCCCAATCAACCTTGTGTCTCACTGATGTAGAGGAGGCTGCAATGGATGCAACAGACTCACATATGTAGCGTCAGCTCATCTGGAAGGACTGTTTGCGAGCCCTGAATGTTGGTGAGGGAGGAGTTGTAGGGGCAAGATGTAGCACTTGTCCTGCTTTGCAGGGTTAAGTGTCAGGACGGAGATCAATGAGGGATGATGAAGCAAGAGAGCCATGTAGAGAGTGATCTCTATGAAAAGCAGAGTAGCTATTGGAGTGGGGGAAAAGGAAAGATGTGCTTAGCGGTAGGATGCTGGAAGTTACAGAGAATGATATGCTGATATGGAGGCTTGTGGGGTGGTAGGTAACCACCTTCTTATTCTGGCTTCTGACTCTTTCCATTCTAGACCGAATGAAAGGTCTCAGCCTGAGATGTTGACTGTATTCCTTTCTATAGATGCTGCCTGATTTGCTGAGTTCCTCCAGCATTTTGTGTTGCATCTGCAGAATCTCTTGTGCTTATAAAATTGTTCAGAGTTTCGATGAGGCCACATTTGGTTTACTGTGTTTAGTTTTAGTCTCATCTTAAGAATATGGTCTCATTTTGAGGAGAAGAGGAATAGGCCTATTTAGTTTCCAGTTTTAAAAAGTGACAAATGATCTTACTAAAACAAAAGATCCTGCTCAGTGTGAGAAAGCAGGCGTTTATGTCTGTTGTTGGCCAGACAGCCAATCATGTGAAAGAACCACCCTACGATTATGACTGAAAGTTCCATGTGAGAATCATGTAGAAACTGAAGGAATCTGAAGGAGCATGAGAGGGTAGATCCTGAGGAGTCCTTTCTCTAGGCTGGGCCAACTAGACAAGCTACAATTAGACCAGTATTCTAATAAGAACTTGGAAATTAGGAAGACGTAACACAGAAAGCTGGAATCATTGGAGTTCTCTTCCCTGGGCAGTTGCACGGCTGCAGAATATTAAAATCTGAATAAGGTTTATTTTCACTGACATAGTTGTGAAATATGTAATTTTACGGCAGTGCAGTGCAGGCATAACAAGTTACAATAAAATAATAAATCAGCATTGCAAAAGAGGAATAGCAATAGTATTTTTAAATTTATGAACCTTTCAGAAATATGATGATAGAGGGGCAGAAACTAAAATGTTGAGTATGGGTCTTCAGGTTCCGGTACCTCCACAGTGGTGGTAGTAATGAGAAGTGGGCATGTCCTGGATGGCGAGGGCCTTTCATGATGGATATCACCTTCTTGAGGTATTGCCTTTTGAAGAGGTTCTTGATAGTGGAGAAGCTTGTGCCTGTGTTAAAATGATGTCCGTGGTTCAAAGAATTGCCTTTTTGAAAATAAAATATTAATTTCTTGAGATGTGAACACCAATAGCAGGACTATCATTTATTGCCCATTGCTAACAGTCCTTGAGAAAGCACTTTTGGGTCAACTAATTGAATTATTGCAATTCTTCTGGAAAAGGTAATTCCACATTGTTATTCAGTGAAGTCCCTGGATTGAGACTAAGTAACGATGATGTGATGGCAATATATTTCCAACTCATAAACTTGTTATGCAGCTCAGAGGGGAATACGTTGATGGTGGTGTTCCTATGCACATCCTGCTCATGCTTGATGGAGGTGATCACACTCGAGGCTCTGCGGTAGCAATGCATTTTATATGTAACTCTCGGTTCGGCTAGCGGCTTAATCTAGGGGAAGGCAGCCCTCGGCCCGCCAAACTTAAGAAATCTTGTTTGGGTGGATGCTGCGCGATTTGTCCCCATTCTCATGAAACAGTCTAATGCGCAACATTGGAGCTCATAGTTCAGTCCACTGGTTTCCCATCAATCTCCTCCGAGCACAGCCGACCCTCGCACCAAGTCCACTCCATTCGGCGGTCTACCAACTCTCTCCATTCGCATCTTCTCTCCTCATCTCTCCCTGGCAAAAGACTGCAAAATCCCTGCTCCCAGACCCACAAGAAAGAACATCCCTCTCATTGGAGAGCCCACATTCCAAAGCCCCATTATCACATTCTACAGGGGTAGTATTGAGAGCATCCTGAGCAGCTGCATCACTGCCTGGTTTGGAAATTGCACCATCTCAGATCGCAAGACCCTGAAGCGGATAGTGAGGGTCAGCTGAGAAGATCATCGGGGTCTCTCTTCCCGCCATCATGGACATTTATACTACACACTGCATCCGCAAAGGAAACAGCATTATGAAGGACCCTTTGCACCCCTCATACAATCTCTTCTCCCTCCTGCCGTCTGGGAAAAGGCTCCGAAGCATTCAGGCTCTCACGACCAAACTATGTAACAGTTTCTTCCCCCAAGCTATCAGACTCCTCAATACCCAGAGCCTGGACTGACACCATGCCCTATTGTCCTGTTTATTATTTAGTGTAATGCCTGCATTGTTTTTGTGCACTTCACGCAGTCCTGTGTAGGTCTGTAGTGCAGCTTTCTCTGTTGTTTTTATGTAGTTCAGTCATTTTTGTACTGTGTCATGTAACACCCATGGTCCTAAAAAACGTTCTCATTTTTACTATGTACTGTACCAGCAGTTATGGTTGAAATGACAATAAAGTGACTTGACTTGACTTATCACTAGTCATAACCCAAACATTGCTGCTACAGAGAAACCATTAGCAGTGAAAGCTTACTGCACGTTACCATCTGCTCCCACCAAATTTAGTCATGTCCTCTCATTGAGATAATTTGCCAGCCCTTCCTGCGAAAAACAAAGTCCAATCCAGGTGTGAAAGACAGTGACATAGCTCCCCAACACATTAGGGGAGCGGCCAGCCTATCGGTGGTCTCCTAATTCTCCCAGACCTCCGTACCCTCTCACCTAACTCTTCAGGTTCAGACCCTACTGGGGATACTTGTGGTCTACCTGGCGAGGCTTCCCCCGACCTATCACTCATGCCCACCAGCAACTCAGACCCCTTAGTCCAGTGGCCAAGCCCCGCTTCATCCCTTGTAGGGTCTTGCTGCAACCCAGGCTGTCCACAGGTAGACCCCCCCACACCTTCACCTGACTCAGCAGGAGAAGGGCTAAAAGTCTCTTCCTCAATTAATGGGGAGTTGGCAAAAGACAGCATATACCACAAATCCAGTATCCCTCTCAGGGGTGGGGGCTGGCCTAACCTCTCCTGCTGTGGGCCCTGCAGTCTCCCTGCATTTCCGCAGAGTCCTCTTACTAGGTGTAGGCTCCAAGTCGGGCTCTGGGTCTACCTACACCTCATCCCAGGGCCAGCAGGTGGTTCCATTGGAGAATCTTGACAGGCCCATTCCCATCCTCTGGTTTCACTCGGAAAACTGATAGGTTTGGCATTTGACTCTCCACTCCATAGGGCTTAGCCAAAAGTTGGGAGAACCTCACCTTTTGATCATACCTCCTTTTATTTCCTTGAATCTGCTTGGCAGCCGCAACCCCAGCTAAATCATAATCTCTTTTCAGCCCTCTTCTCATGTCAGACTTATCTGAAGTATGTGTCTTCAGTGGTAAGTCGCCCTAGTTACCAATGGGCAACCTCGCCTTACGCCCAAACATCAGATAGTATGGCGAGTACCTGGCAGCTTCATTTCATGGATCAGATGTCCAATATGTTGACTCCAGCTGCTCTTCTTGCTGATCTCCAAGGTCCCAAGCATGTCTAGCAAGGTCCGATTAAACCTTTCAGGCTGGGGATCACCCTGTGGAAGATCGGGCGTGGTCCTTGACTTCTTGACTCCAAGCATGCCCAGTAACTCATGGATGAGTCTGCTCTCGAAATTCCGTCCCTGATCACTATGTACCTGCCTAGGAAGTCCATAATAAATTAAATACTTCTCCCGTAACACTTTGGCCACTGTGGACGCCCTCTGATCCTTGGTTGGAAAAGCCTGCGTATATCTGGTGTAGTGATCCATGATGATTAAGACATTTGCCATGTTGCTGGCATCTGGCTCTATTGACAGGAAATACATATACACCAGGTCCAGAGGCCCCGTACTCTGCAAGTGGGATAAGGGAGTTGCCCGTGTAGGCCGCGCCTTCCGCCGTATGCATCAAATACATGACTTGCAGTATTCTTCGACCTCTGACTTCATTCGGGGCCAGTAAAACCAGTCTCTGAGCAATCCATTGGTTTTGTCAACCCCCAAATGTCCAGAATCATCATGAAGTGACTTCAATACAATCTTCTGATACTTCTCTGGTAGAACCAGCTGGCAACACCGAGGTCGGTCCAAGGGTGACATGACCCGGTATGGGATCTGGTTCCTCAAATACAACCAGATCATCCTCTCAGTAATGGATGCACAGCCGTATGTTTCGTCTTCTCTGCCTAAGCCATAACTCCCTTTTCAACCGCTGACTAAATGATACAGATGCTCAGGTCGTCTCACTGAGCAGCTGCCACTTCTCCAGAACTCAATTCTGGCAGCTGATTTGTCTTCAGAGTGTAGTCAGGTTACAGTAAACTTGGGGAATGGCGTCATCAAAAGCTCCCAATTGACCCACCACTCGACCCTGGCCCTCCTCTCCCTCTGCCTTCACGGTGATGGCAAACTGACAAATGGCCTTCACCCCCGGGGCAGGAATGCTCTCCCACTCCTTGTCCCTGTCCAGTCCCTCATGCGTCTGTTGCGTCAAAGCATCAGCATCAATGTTCCTGGTTCCTGGCCGGTACTTCAGGCTGAAATCATAGGCTGACAATGCCGCCTACCACTGATGACGTGTGGCATCCGGTTTTGCCGAGGTCAGGATATAAAGTTAGAAGGTCGTCCATCCTCACCTCAAACTTGGCCCCTTAGAGGTAGTCACTCAGCTTATCTACCACTGCCCATTTCAACGCCAGAAATTCTAACTTGTGCATGGGATAGTTTTTCCTCGGAGGGCTGACAAACACAATGGGTCTCAATCTGGTGCCCTGATCCTGATACAGGACACCCTGCAAGCCCTCTCCGCTGGCATCTGTGTGCAGTACATACGGCAATTGGGGGTCCAGAAAAGCCAGCACCGGCGCCTGGGTCATGAGTTTCTTCAGCGACTGAAAGGCCTCCTCACATTTTGCATCCCACCTCGGTCCAAAGGGCTCTGACAGGGTAAGATACTCTCCACCCTCCTGCCTTTTTTCCCCCTTCCTTTCTTCCCCAAGGGAGGGTAACCGCACAGAAGCCGATTCAATGGATGACTCACTTTCGTGTAGCCTTTCACGAACCTCCGATAGTAACCACAGAACCCGAGGAACGAGCACAAAGCGCTCACAGTCTGGGGTCTTGCCCAAGTGGTCACAACCTCTATCTTAGCTGGATTTGTAGCTACTCCATCTATGAGACTATGTGCCCAACATAGTTAACAGACATTTGGCAGAATTGGCACTTGTCCAGGGGAAGTTTTAAACCTTCAGCTTTCAGGCAGCCCTGCACCTTCAGCAGGCTCGCTTATGTTTTTCCAAGGTGGATCCAAACACAATGAGGTCATCCAGATAGACCAATATCTCAAGCAAGTTCATATCCCCCATCATCTTCTCCATGACCCGCTGGAAGTTTGCAGGGGCTCCCAATATGCCCTGGGGCATCCTTTCGAATTGGAAGAATCCCAGAGGACATATAAATGCCAGCTTCTCTTTGTTGGCCTCATTCATGGGTGTTGGTGTGATTTTTGAGTTTAGGTCATTTACATTTAGCAAATGGCTTTGGCCACCAGTCTTCTGTTCCTTGACAATGTATTGTGGATTTAGTTTGTAACTATGCAGTTCCTAAAAGCTGTGAATCCCAGTCCAGAGACGATGGTGGCATCTGTGGGATGGATGTGAACCAGAAGGTGTGAAGTTTGCATGTAGTTCCAAAGACAGCATGATCTATACTTTGTAAATATGGAATTGTCCTTTATGTTTAGCACATAAAATACCAAATAAATATATTGTGGATTCAGCTTGGAACAATGGATTCCTAAAAGCCCAGTCCAGACACTGCTTCCACCTGTGGGATGGATGCAAATCAGAAGGTGTGAAGTTTATACGTAGCTTCAAAAGAAAGCATTGTCTATTCTTGTAAATATGGAATTGTCCTTCGTGTTTAGCAAATAAATATCGAGCCCCACAATGGGTCAGCAGACCTTTCCACCAAAAGCGTCACCATATGATGCCTGCTGTACCTTGTTTTGTCAAATAAAGAAGCTGCTTTGTATCTACCAGTAACTCTCTCTGGTGATTTCATTCATGAAACAACAATGGGGATCTGGTAATTTCCACTCCTCAAGTCCAGTACACTGAACCACTTCGCACCACTCAGGCAGGCTAGCGCATCTTCAATCTTCGGGACTGTATACTGGTCAGGGATGGTGCGCCTGTCCTATAGTCCGTACCTGGGTGCACTGAATTACAACAAAATTTGTGATTTCCGCGTTAAAGCAGAAGTCCCAAAATTGCTGGGATTTTGTCAAAGTGTACTTTGATGGTGTAGTGAAGAATCAACTTTGTAGTTCCCAGCACTGCTGGTGGTGTGGCGGCATGGTAGTATAATGGTTAGCACAGAAGCTCTGCAGTCCCACCGACTCAGGGTCAATTTCCGTCACTGCCTGCATGGAGTTTGTACGTTCGCCCCATAACCGCATGGGTTTCCTCTGGGTGCTCTGGTTTCTTCCCATATTCCAAAGACATAAAGTTGGTACGTTAATTGTTCATTGCAAATTGTCCTGTAATTAGACTAGAATTAAACTGGGAGATTGCTGGGTGGTGTGGCTTGAAGGGTCAATAAAACTTAAAAAATAAAATAAATCCATACATGACTCATCGTCTACTTCGTTGCTGCATTGACAAAATAGCTTTTTCTTTGGCAGTACACGAGGAAACTTACTTCTTTCCTCGTCTAAACCAGGGAAATTTTAGGCCCCTTTTGATAATTTAACATGCTGCATGATGCATTTATTGAACTTTTAGATTTGGCCCTCAATCTCCACTGTCACTTTCTGGTAAAAATGTAGAAAAAGTAATGATATATGAAGAGACACAGTGCAGTCAAAAATCCCTGAGTAATTTTATTCTTCAATGTTTGACGAAATTGTTTATTCTATAGGCGCATAGTCAATGGACAGAAAAAAAGACATTAAATAAAACTGGAGTCACAAACAAGAGAAAATCTGCAGGAAGGCAGCATCTATGGAAAAGAGGAGTCAATGTTTTGGGCCAAAATCCTTCAGCAGGACTGGAGAAAAAAAGATGAGAAATAGAGTTAAAAGGTGGGGAGGGGGAGAGAGAAACAAGGTGATAGGTGAAACCGGAAGGGGTGAAATAGAGCTGGGAAATTGACTGGTGAAAGAGATACAGGGTTGGAGAAAGGGGAAGTCTGATAGGAGTGGACAGAAGGCCATGGGAGAAAGAAAAGGGGGAGGTGCACCAGATGGAGGCAATGGGCAGGCAAGGAGATGAAGTGAGAGGGAAAAGGGGATGGGGAATAGTGAAGGAGAGGGGCCATTATCAGAAGCTCGAGAAATCGATGTTCATGCCATCAGGTTGGAGGCTACCCTGATGGAATATAAGGTGTTGTTCCTCCAACCTGAGTGTGGTCTCATCGTGACAGTGGAAGAGGCCGTGGACAGACATATGGGAATGGGAAGTGGAATTAAAATGGGTGGCCACTGAGAGATCACACTTTTTCTGACGGACAGAGCATAGGTGTTCAGCAGTCTCCCAATCTACATCAGGTCTCATCAATATACAGGAAGCCATACTGGGAGCACTGCACTTGGTATATGATCCTAACAGACTCACAGGTGAAGTGTCACTTCACCTGGAAGAACTGTTTGGGGCCCAGAACGGTAGTGAGGGAGGAGGTGCAGGGGCAGGTGGAGACCTTTTGGGGCCCTGTATGAACCAAGCACATCTTTCCTTCCCACCCCCCTCCCTCCACTTACTGCTTTCCACAGGGATCGCTTCCTACGTGACTCCCTTGTCCATTCATCCCTCCTCACTGATCTCGCTCCTTGCGCTTATCGTTGCAAGTGGAACAAGTGCTACCGTGTCCAGTGCTCCCGGTGTGGCCTCCTGTATAACTGCGAGACCTGGCAGAGATTGGGAGACCGCTTTGCCGAGCACCTATGAACCCAGTGAACACCCATTTTAATTCCACTTCCCATTCCCATGTCTATACATGGCCTCTTCCACTGTCACGATGAGACCATACTCAGGTCAGAGGAACAACACCTTATATTCCGTCAGGGTAGCCTCCAACCTGATGGCATGGATACTGATTTCTTGAGCTTCTGGTAATGGCCCCTCTCCTTCACCATTCCCCTTTCCCTCTCTCACCTTATCTCCCTTGCCTGACCATGGCCTCCCTCTAGTGCTCCTCCCCCTTTCTTCCATGGCCTTCTGCCCTAACTAATCAGACTCTCCCTTCTCCAGCCCTGTCTCTCTTTCACCAATTAACTTCCCAGCTCTTTATTTCACTTATCACCTTGTGCTTCTCCCTCCATCCCCCCACCTTTTAATTCTGCCCTCATCTTTTTTTCTCCAGCTCTGCTGAAGGGTCTCAGCACAAAACATAGATGCTGCCTAGCCTGCTGAGTTCCTCCAGCATTTTGCGTGCGTTGCTTAAATAAAACTGGGAATATTTTTTTAAAATCATTTAAATATTTTATGATTAATAAATTGTGAAGAATAGCTCTTTAAAAAGTAGTACAATTTCATCCCTTAGTATTATAAGATCACTCTCTATACTTCTGCCGCCTGCTTCATAAATTAAATTTCTTTTGCTTAGTATAAATTTAGTCAAACAGTAATTTAGCAGATGGTTCAAACAGTCCCCATCTCAACTTTGTTTCATCTACTGCAATATATTTCTAGTTGGGACATCGAGAATGACAAGTTATTGACGTGCACAAGGTGCAAGACTTACAACTATATGGATAAAACCGGCACTTTTCATTTACTTCATTAAATTTGGAGCTAAAGTACAAAGTTCTCACAAAGCAGTTGAAGAAATGGAGAAGCAAGGTGGTAGGTGTCTACCCATTCTCTTGAGAGTGGCTAATAGAAAGCTACGGGAAAAATGCAACAATTTTTCTGAACAAATGCAAGGATGTTACAGCCTCAAAGCATACTAACTTTGAATTTCAAAATGCACAATTAGGTTATTGGATTTAATATTTTCACATCAATTATAAAAAATACTTTTTCCATCAACTATTGAAAACATAAAAATTGCCATATTTTTAGTTATAGTGTACCTGAGGAGTTGGGTCAACAAGTCCCAGAAGGGCTCTACGAGCATTCTTAGGTCCCAGAAAACGACTGACCAGTGAAGTCCAGCCAAGAGAAAACTGGAATTCAATGTTTTCCTGGAAATCCGCACATATCTTGTTGCAATTCAGATCATAACTGAGATCAAACTTGTGATATGGTAGCAGCTCATTGACTTGGTTCTGAACATTTAATGGAAGCAAAGGCTTGAAATTCCCTGGAAAATATATAGATTCTGATCAATATTTTGTTCCTTAGTTCAGCACTAACTTAATAGGAAAAGTAAAACTAGCATTATTGGGACAGCCATTCATTACATTACTACCTTTCAATAGCTCTGAACACTTAATTACTTGCACATCATTTAAAATCAAGCATGTTTGCATGGTGCTGTGTTTTCTGAAAACTAAGCATTTCCTTTGGTAATTCTGAACAAAAGTATCAAGAAAATTCTGGTCTATCTTCTTGTCTCATCACATATCATCAATACCTGTGTGACTGAGTGTAAGCCTTTGAGAACATACTGGACATACCAAATCAGAAGCTGTGGATGAACTATGAGATTCACAGACTTCTGAGGGGTAGATTGGTGGTGTTTAAGACATGATCCCGAACTCTATAAGTCCAGGTGCGACCTATAGAAGGCTATCTTAAGAACAAAAACGGAACTGCTTGTGAAGTTAGAGATGGAATTAAATACATGTCAGCAGCATTTACAGACTATGAGGAGCTAAACAGGGGTAAGAAAGATCAGCAGGATGAGCGGTATCACAACAACAACCACCTCGTACTCAATGTCACTAAGATCAAGGAACTGATTGTGGACTTCAGGAAGAGGAAGTTGGGAGAACACACACCAGTCCTCATTGAGGGGTCAGCAGTGGAAAGAGTGAGCAGCTTCAAGTTCCTGGGTATCAACATTTCTGAGAATCTATCCTGAGCCCAACATATTGATGTAATTATGAAGAAGGCACAGCAGCAGCTATATTTCATTAGAACTTTGAAGAGGTTTAGTATGTCACAAAAATTTTTTAGCAAATTTCTACAGATGTACCTGGACTTGTTGCATCACCGTCTAGTATGGAGGTGATAATTTATTGCATCAGAAAATAATTGCAAAGGGTTATGAACTCGGGTAGCTCCATCCTGAGCACTATAGGGTAGGTAGCTGTCGACCCCAGGGGTCATGGGTTTGCACCTCTGGTGGACTGTGTCCTCTCCAGAGAGCAAGCCTGGGCGGGAAGATTTGAAGAACCAGTTGTTGTCTATGCAGCAGGTTCCCCCTCTCCATGTCACTCATGTAGTCCAAAGGAAGGGCAAGTGCCGATACAACTTGGCACCAGTGTCGTCGCAGAGGTTGCCGGAGTGAAGTTGGAAACAGCATCAAACTGCCTTAGGGACCCCGGCTCCGGATGTCTTCCTTGGGGTTTATGATATGGCTGCAAGGCGGCGGAGGTTTAAAATCAGAGTTTCCCTTCTCCTAGGCGGACTGCCGTGACAAGCCCCAGCTGTCCGAAGCAACTGGTTTTGAGGCACCAGTGGTCGCCTTTGCCCCTTCTCTTATCAGTAGAAACAGTTCTGCTGGGCCTAGTAGCTAAGCCATATGTGAAGGCCATGGGTTGGACTTGGTTGTCAGAGGCTGTTAGAGACACACGCCATTTGGAGCACTTTATAGGTAGCAGGAGCTTATCCCCACTACCATTCTGGCTATGTCAACCGTAGGAATCCATGGGCACTAGACTTCCCACAATTGAGGACATCTTTAGAAGGCAATGCCTTCAGAAGATGGCATCCATCATTAATGACTCTCACCATTCCGGATATGCCCTCTTCTCATTACTACCATTAGGGAAGAGATACAAGAGGCTAAAGACACATATTCAATGTTTTAGAAACAACTTCTTCCCCTTTGCAAATAAATTTCTGAACAGTCCATGAACCTGTTAACACCATCTCACTATTTTGTTCTCTTTTTGCACTACTTAATTTTAAAATTTCCTATTGTAACGTTTAGCAATTTTTCTTGTGTACTGCAGCCACAAAACAAGAAGTTTCACAACATATGACAGTGATATTAAACCTGGTTTGAATTCTGCTCTTTTATTTTTAGATCACGTTTAGGGCATCAATCTACATAGATTAATTCTCCCCAAGTTCTTGGACAAGTCAGAGATTACTTGAATCATTAAGTATTTGCTTTAAGCACCAGAACAGTTTCTGTGTAAAGATAGTCTTTATATCTGTATCTTCCTCTGTTTTTTATATCCATTTATTGTATTAAATATCTTACCTCATCCATTCTATAATACTTCTATTTGCTGTGTTTTTTTTTATTCACAACATTAGTAGGGGGGTATTTTGTTATTTTTTTCTTTATAATCTATTTTTCTTTTATCTTTCTTTCTTTGCCTGGACAATCGGGGGGGGGAGAGAGACACATAGCAACATGAAGAATTTTAAAAAAGATTCCCCAAGGTACTACGAAAGTTGAAAGGTTAGGTATAACTATAGATTGTTGTAACCCTGCTAAAAATAATGACTAATTTACTGAATTTTTAAAGTTTTAATGTTATTGGGCTTAATGGACCAGTGAAAAGAAAAAGAATTTTAACATACATTAAGAAAATGAAAATAGATATAGCTTTTTTTTTACAAGAAACACACTTAACAGAGATAGAACATCAGAAATTAAAGAGAGATTGGGTCGGGAATGTTATTGCAGCTTCATTTAATTCAAAGGCGAGGGGAGTTGCAATTTTGGTTAATAAAACTTTACCAATTAAAATACAAAATGTATTAATTGATTCTGCAGGGAGATATGTAATTATACATTGTCAAATTTTTTTCAGAACTATGGACTCTTATGAATATTTATGCACCAAATGAAAATGATGTAAAATTTATACAAGAGGCCTTTTTGAATTTGGCTGACGCACATGACAAAATATTAATAGGTGGAGACTTTAATTTTTGTCTAGACCCAGTTTTAGATAGATCAACAAAGGTTGTTACAAAATCAAAAGTAGCAAAATTAACTATCATTGATGAAAGATTTAAATTTGATTGATATATGGAGAAGAATTAATCCAAAAGAGATTACTCATTTTATTCAAATAGACATAAAACTTATTCAAGGATAGATTTTTTCCTATTATCAACGAATATTCAAGACAGAGTGAAAAATATGGAATATAAAGCAAGAATATTGTCAGATCATTCCCCCTTGACAATGACAATGATTGATAAAGAGGAATCAATTTACAGATGGAGATTTAATTCAATATTATTAAAACATCAAGATTTTTGTGATTTCATGAAAAAGCAGATTCAGTTTTTTTTAGATACAAATTTACATTAAGTTCATGATAAATTTATAGTATGGGAAGCAATGAAGGCATATTTGAGAGGACAGATATTGTTATACTTCTAAAATTAAGAAGGAATATATGGTAGGAATAGATCAATTGGAAAAAGATTACAAAATTAGAAAAAGAATCTCAAAGATATATGACAGAAGAAAAACGAAGACAACTTGTTAACAAGAAGTTACAATATAATACACTTCAGACATATCAAACAGAAAAAGCAATTATGAGAACTAAACAGAGATATTACGAACTAGGTGAAAGATCACACAAGATTCTTGCTTGGCAGTTAAAAACAGACCAGATTTCCAAAACGATAAATGCAATTAGAACAAGTGTAAATAAAATTACTTATAAACCTTTAGAAATTAATGAAACTTTTAAGAATTTTTATTCTGAACTGTATCAATCAGAATCACAAAATGGTAACGTCGAGATAGAAAGGTTTTTATCACAAATAACTCTTCCAAAATTGAATTCGGAAGAACAGGAGGGATTAGATATGCCTTTCACATTAAAAGAGGTCGAAGAAGCTCTAGGATCACTTCAGAGTAATAAATCCCCAGGAGAAGATGGTTTTCTGCCCGAATTTTATAAAAAGTTTAAAGATTTACTAATTCCTCCTTTTATGGAGTTAATATACCAAGCGGAAAAAACGCATAAACTTCCAGAATCTTTTTCGACAGCTATTTTAATAGTATTGCCAAAAAAAGATACAGATCTTTTAAAACCATCATCATATAGACCTATTTCTTTGTTGAATACTGACTATAAAATAATAGCAAGAATTTTATCTAATAGATTATTTAAATACTTACCAAAATTAATACATATGGGTCAAAAAGGATTTATCAAAAATAGACAATTGGCAGATAATGTAACTCGGTTACTTAGCATAATTCATTTGGCACAAAAGAGGGAGGAAATGAGTGTGGTGGTTGCCTTAGATGCAGAAAAAGCATTTGATAGATTGGAATGGGAGTTTTTATTTAAGGTATTGGAAAAATATGGATTAGCAGTATCTTTTATAAAATGGACTAAAACCTTAAATACTAATCCCAAAGCTAAAGTAGTGACAAATGGTCAAATTTCAACACCATTTCAGTTAACAAGGTCAACTAGACAAGGTTGTTCATTATCACCTGCTTTATTTGTGTTGGCGATAGAACCATTAGCTGAATTAATTAGAACGGACCCAGATATTATGGGTTTCAGAGTTAACCAGGAAGAATATAAGATTAATTTATTTGCTGACAATGTTTTGCTTTATTTAACAAACGTATTCGCTGCGTAAATTATCTTCTAGATTGGAAGAATATGGGAAAATATCAGGCTACAAAATAAATTGGGATAAAAGTGAAATTCTACCCCTTACTAAAGGAGATTATAGTCAATGTCGACTAATAACTCGATTTAGATGGCCGATAAATGGTATAAGAGTTGATAATGATATGAAGAAATTATATAAATTAAATTTACCATTATTGAAAAAAATTCAAGAAGGTCTTGATAAATGGATGACGTTACCAATAACATTAGTAGGCAGAGTAAGTGCTGTAAAAATGAATATATTCCCTAGATTACAATATTTATTCCAAACAGTACCAATACAATTACCGCAGAAGTTTTTTCAAGAGTTAAATAAATGTGTGAGGAAATTCCTTTGGAAAGGTAAGATGTCAAGAATATCATTGGAAAAATTGACATGGAAATTTGACCTAGGAGGGTTACAACTTCCAAACTTTAAGAATTATTATAAAGCAAATCAACTTAGATTTATTGCATCTTTTTTTGATGAAGATAAACCGGCATGGATTAGAATAGAATTAGATAAAATAGGAGAAAATATACCAGAAGATTTTATATATAAGTGGGAATCTAAATGGATACGGGAAAAGAAAGAATCTCCTATATTAAAACATTTGATTGATTTATGGGATAAGATAAATGTTGATGATGAAATAAAGAAATCTTTATTAGCAAAGAGACTTTTAATTCAAAGGATTCCTTTTACAATGGATAACCAACTTTTATACAATTGGTTTCAAAAAGGGATTACCGTAGATTCTGGACTACAGAGCGCACCTGATTAAAAGCCGCTGGCTCTAATTTTAGAAATAAAATCAATTTTTTAATTGTAAAGGCCGCACTGGATTTTAGGCCGCACCGCTACTTTAAAATATACATACGTATCGGTAACACAAATTACGTTGCATATACTTTTTTACTGAACAGCACGAACAACATTCCAATATCTCCTAGCGACTGGTAAAAATATATATACTGCAGCCTACCAGGAAAAGTTATTGATCGCCTTTAACTTAAAAGCAGCGTTTTCGCTCGGGTCTGACGTGCTCGCGTAACGCGATCGGGTCTAATCGGGTCTGATGCGCTCGGGTCTAATCGGGTCTGATGCGCTCGCGTAATGCCCCCACCTTCCCGTATATATCCCACAAGACGCGGCGAAACCGGGTGTGACGTCATAGCATCCCGGGATGTAGTACAGAAAACAAATATACCCGGTAGTTAAAACACTTCTAACTTTAACTAACAAATGAATTACTAAGCGAAAATATTATAAACTAAGTAACTGCCATAAAGGCAGCACAATGCTTTTCTTAGCTGCATTCCACTTGAAAAAATTACTTATAATTTAAGAGATAAATATGAAATATTTCTGAAAATTTGGCACCCTTATTTACAAAAGACAGGATTAAATATATAGGTGCTCCGAAGATAAAATTATTGGTTATCTGGGGAAATAAATAAATATATATACTGAAGCTATTATGAATGCCATGGAGCATGTGGGGATCTTCCGATATCCAGGCATTCATTCTTTCTTTCTTTTTTCTTCTCTCTTTTTTTTCTCTTTCTATAGGGATATGTTAGGGGGGAGGGGTTAAGGGGAGTGGGGGAAGGGTTGATAATTTTTTTTAAAACAATTTTTTTCCTTCTGTAACCTATTTGAAAATTCAATAAAAACAATTTTATAAAAAAATACTTCTATTTGCTAAATTCAACCTCAAACTCTTTCATTACCTTCTTCCTCTGATTAAAATTTAGGTGCCATTGAAATACAATTAGAAACTTAAATACATTTTTACAATGTTTAACACAGTCATAGTGATGTCCCTCGTTTCTACATTCCTGGACATGCAAGTTATGAGTAGAATACAGAGCAAACGAAATGAAACTCTTTACCCAGGTCTCCATGAACTAAATCTTAAATCCAAGATGTTACTCAATGTGAGTGTGAAAATTAGTAGCAACTTAATATTGGAAAGTTAATCATTGATATATTGACTAGGAAAGTGAGCCAAGGATTACTTTAGTATATGCATCTAATGAAAAAGTGAAAGGCTCTGAATTAAATTAACAGAGGTAATGTAAATTATTAAGTTAAACTATTGTTACAGTATTCAAATTACATTTCTGGGCAGGAGGTCAGGCAGCATCTATGGAGGGGAATAAGTGGACAATGTTTCAGGCCGAGTCTTTTCATCAGGACTAAGGAAGGGGGAAGAAGACAGAATAAGAAAGTGGGGAGAGGGGCTATATATAGTTTTTTTCCATAAAAATTTCTATTTTATTTTTCTTCTTCCTGTAAACGTCTGCATGAAAATGAATCTCAAAGTAGTATAAGGTGTGCGCGTGTGTGTGTGTGTGTGTGTGCGCGCCCTTAACTCCTGGTGGAGTTGTCGGGGCACTGTCATAACAAGCTTCTTGCACCGATCTTTTTAGTGATTGCTCATCGTTGGGCATCTGAAACCTGGAGGAGCCCATCCCTCTCCAGGTTATTTTTCACAAGGTCAAGTTGCTAGCTCGACATTCAACCCAGGCATGGATGGAGAGCGTGCAAGGGAGCTGGCCGGATTTGAATTCGGGACCTCTCGACCCGAAGTCCAGCGCTGATGCCACTACGCCACCAGCCGAAACATACAAGGTAACATGCATATATACTTTGAGATTAAATTTACTTTGAGCTTTGCACTTCTCAGTACTCCAACCAATAAAGACAAGCATGCCACATGCCTTCTTTACCACCCTACCTTACTTGCACAGTTACATAGAACATATAGTACAGCACTGTACAGGCCCTTCAGTCCACAATGTTGTGCTGACCCTTAAACCCTGCCTCCTATTTAACCCCCATCTTAAATTCCTCCATATACCAGTCTAGTAGTCTCTTAAATTTCACTAATGTATCTGCCTCCACCACTGACCTCAGGCAGTGCATTCCATGCACCAACCACTCTCTGAGTGAAGAACCTTCCTCTAATATCCCCCTTGAACTTCACAACCCCTTACCTTAAAGCCATGTCCTCCTGTATTGAGCAGTGGTGCCCTGGGGAAGAGGCGCTGGCTGTCCACTCCATCTATTCCTCTTAATATCTTGTATACCTCTATCATGTCTCCTCTCATCCTCCTTCTCTCCAAAGAGTAAAGCCCTAGCTCCCTTAATCTCTGATCATAATGCATACTCTCTAAACCAGGCAGCATCCTGGTAAATCTTCTCTGTACCCTTTCCAAAGCTTTCACATCCTTCCTATAGTGAGGTGACCAGAGCAGGACACAGTACTCCAAGTGTGTCCTAACCAGAGTTTTATAGAGCTGCATCATTACCTCGCGACTCTTAAACTCTATCCCTAAACTTATGAAACCTAACACCCCATTAGGTTTCTTAACTACCCTATCTACCTGTGAGGCAACTTTCAGGGATCTGTGGACATGTACCCCCAGATCCCTCTGCTCCTCCACACTACCAAGTATTCTGCCATTTATTTTGTACTCTGCCTTGGAGGACCTCATTGAGGACCTCACTCACTTCCACAGCCTCCAGTCACATCTTCCCACCTTTATCTCTAATCGGTCCTACCTTCACTCCTGTCATCCTTTTGTTCTTCACATAATTGAAGAATGCCTTGGGGTTTTCCTTTACCCTACTCGCCAAGGCCTTCTCATGCCCCCTTCTTGCTCTTCTCAGCCCTTAAGCTCCTTTCTTGCTACTCTACATTCCTCAATAGACCCATCTGATCCTTACTTCCTAAACCTCATGTATGCTGCCTTCTTCCACCTGACTAGATTTTCCACCTCACTTGTCACCCTACCATTCTTAATCTTCCTCACCTGGACAAATTTATTCCTAACATCCTGCAAGAGATCCCTAAACATCGACCACATGTCCATAGTACATTTCCCTGCAAAAACACCATCCCAATTCACACCCGCAATTTCTAGCCTTATAGCCTCATAATTTGCCCTTCACCAATTAAAAATCTTCTTGTCCTCTCTGATTCTATCCTTTTCCATGTTAATGCTAAAGGCCAGGGAGTCTGGTGGTCACTGTCCCCCAGATGCTCACCCGCTGAGAGATCTGTGACCTGACCCGGTTCGTTACCTAATACTAGATCTAATATGGCATTCCCCCTAGTCAGCCTGTCAACATACTGTTACAGGAATCCATCCTGGACACACCTAACAAACTCTGCCCCGTCTAAACCATTGGAACTAATCAGGTGCCAATTAATATTAGGGAAGTTAAAGTCACCCATGATAACAACCCTGTTATTTTTGCACCTTTCCAAAATCTGTCTCCCAATCTGCTCCATGGTATCTCTGCTGTTACCAGGGGGCCTATAGAATACTCCCAATAAGAGTAACTGCTCCCTTCCTGTTCCTGACTTTCACACATACTGAATCAAAAGAGGATCCTGCTACATTACCCGCCCTTTCTGTAGCTGTAATCGTATCCCTGACCAGTAATGCCACTCCTCCTCCCCGTTTTCCCCCTCTCTATCCCTTTTAAAGCACTGAAATCCAAGAATATTGAGAATCCATTCCTGCCCTGGTGCCAGCCAAGTCCCTGTAATGGCCACTACATCATAATTCCATCTATGTATCTAAGCACTCAGTTCATCACCTTCGTTCCTGATGCTTCTTGCATTGAAGTACACGCACTTTAGCCCTTCTACCTTTACACCCTTTATTCTGCTTCTCTTTCCTCAAAGCCTCTCTATATGTTAGATCTGGCTTTACTCCATGCACTTCTTCCACTACTCTACTGCTCCGGGTCCCACCCCCCCCCTTGCAAATTAGTTTAAACCCTCCTGAACCAGGCTAGCAAATTTCCAGGGAAAAATGGACTTGAACCCCAAAAAGACATCTGCACATCAACCCTGTAAGGATTTTGCCACTAAAACATTGTTGGTTTTCCCCCCAGGGGCTCCCCACTGAAAAGATGAACTGGTAGATTAACCAGCTACCGTTAATTACCTTTTAGTGTAGGTTAACGTCAGAGAATTGCAAAGGGATTGAGGGGCATGCTTGGGAGAATAAACTGCAGAGGAAACAAAGGAAGGAAATGGGACTAATGGGATTGCTCCCCTAGGTCTACATGGATCTGATGGGCAGAATAGCCTCTCTTTACATCAGTATCAGAAGATAACACTACTACTAATAAGAAGAAAATTTAATAGATTTTTTTACTTATTTGGAGATACAGCATGGAATAGGCCCTTTTAGCCACACCAACCAGCAAGCACTGACAACCCTTATTTCATCAAGTAACAATTTACAGTGACCAATTAACCTACCCAGTATGTCTGTGAGAGGAAACTGGAAGACCCGGAGAAACCCATGCATTCCACAGGAACGATGTACTGCGACTCCTTACAGAGGATGCCACGAATGAAATCTGAACTTTGCTGTAATAGCATTGCACTAACTGCTATGCTACCAGGGTGCCCAATCAAGCAGCATGTGTCAAGAGACAGGTTAATATTTTGGGTTAATGACCATTCACCGTTCTAACTGAAGGTCATTAAATTTGAGAATTTAACTGGCTTTCTCTCTGTAGATGTTTCTTGAACTGCTGAATATTTGTTGTTGCTTTCTGTTTTGAATCTGCAGTATTTAGCTTTTGTCAACCTTGCTGGATATTGATTGATCATTGTCTGTTAATTGCAAGATCATAATCCAAAGATTCTTTGGGATTGCTTTTGGAATAACAAACTGATATTAGCATTTGTTTACCACTGATCATAACTGAGGTACATTACTTATGAAAGTAGCACAATAGCAGTGCTCCCTCTGTTGCTGAAAAGTTATTACTACAATGTTTTATTTCCTTAGGAATTGAAGGATTTTGTGCTTTCACTGAAGGCAAGAGCAGGTGGTTTGGAACTTGGATATAATTTCTCTGGGCTTTATTAATCTGGATTTTCTAACTCCAAAGTATGAAGATTTTAAAATCAGAATCTGATAAAATGATTAGTATTTCATCTCTGCAGGTTGGACCTGACCACCAAAACACAAAGTATGAACTACTTACAAATGACTGATGTATGTCATTTGTAAATTCTTTTTTGGTTGATTTTTAAGTTGATTTAGAGGGGTTGCATTCATTCCCTGAATTAACTATCATGGACTTGAAAAACTTAACTTTGACATCCCTTGATGAACAAACCTATCATTTGAAGTTGTGCTGTCTGTAAAGATGCATGCACTGCACTGGAACAACGATCTGCCAAGTTCTTCCCTAATCCATCTTCAATATGCTTATAAAGATCCTGTAAATTAATCGCATAATTTAGTACAATGAATAACTAACATAAGCATTATTTTATAAGATACTAGATTATCAAATTTTTGCTTACGTTTTTATAAAACTTTAAGACTGAAGGAGAAGAATGAAAGTCTCCATGAAATTCATCAACCAATACAGAAAGGCGGCAGATTTCATCTGCCATTGCAGCTGAAACCTGAAAAAACAATGTTGTTAAAAAAGTTGAACAGTACTGAGAATATTGTCAAAAATAATTTAAACAAGAAATTTTATTGGAATTCCCAAGACCACAAATGTCTTATGATGAGGAATACTAAATGTTAATATCCCAACACATTTTAATGCACTCTCTTTAGATGTTATACAATAACATTTTCTCAGTGAACTCAGAGTCAAAAGCGAATATGGGGGGGGGTAAGTCAAAAGAGCTCAGCAACATTATCAGGAATGCTTAATGCCGAACTATTGGGGAGGTGGGGGGAAGAAGAGGTTTACAGATTCTCACCTTAGCTTCTACTTCTTCTGTCACCAGTTTTATTTTTCTCTTACAATCCTCTGACAGTGAAGTCAATTGTTTACGCACAAACTCCAGTTGATCCAAATGATCTTCTCGTTCCTCCAATGAATACACTCTGACAGCAGAAATGGTTTGTTTATTTACTTAGAAGTACAGTGCGGAATAGACCCCTCCCCCCCAGGACCTTGGAACTGCAATGACCAGCAACCCACAATAACCATTGATTTAATCCTAACCTAATCATGGGACAATTTACAATGACCAATTAACCTATAGGACTAACAGGTACACACGTCTTTGGACTGTGGGAGGAAACTGGAGAACCCAGAGAAAACCACACATTCCATGGGGAGGACATGCAGACTCCTTACAGAGGATGTTGGGATTGAACTCCGAACTCTGACACAAAAGTTGTAGTAGTGTTGCGCTAACAGCTACGCTACCAATTCTTTTCCCTGTGTTTAGCTGTCAACTATGATCATATTTTTGGAAAATACACTTATTCAGTTCATACAGACTGTTTTAAATTACTGTCACAATAACTGTTCTCTCTCATTTTTGCATAATCTTCCAACTATGCAATCTTACAAAATTATGATTAACCAGCATTGCTGTCACTTTTAATAACAGATTGATCCTTCACTACACAATGGTATGCAATACTTCGTGCTGAACAATAATACTGGTGTACTAATTTTGAGATAAAGCTTTCATCATGAGCCATTATCAATAAGGCTACCTCTTCCGAGATGCCTTCCTTTACACATTCCTGATGCAGTAGGCCATGTCATAAAGTACAACTTACACTAAAGAAAACTTTAGTGTACTTAAGCATCCCAACCCACTACATTAGAGCTTTTCAAAGGTAAAAATTTGATATTGAGTCTCAAATGAAAGATGACTAGAATCGCAATCAAAATTATGAGACTTAAGCAGCATATTGGACGGGAGAGAAAAAGATAGAGGGAATTGCAATTCTTAAAACCAAAGACAATTGTTAATGAAGCAGCAGTTTACAGGATGCAAATATCTCAAATTAGAAGGAAATGGTTGCCAAGATAAGGGGTAATGTCATGGAATGACTTTAAGGGGGAACAAAAAATGTTAAAATCATCACATTGCCAGATTGGGAGTCAATATAGCTCTGAATTAGAACTAGCATGTGGTATGGAAGTAGGGACACTGATGAGATAAACATTGGAACAGTCACGTTGAGGTAGTGAAGGATGATAAATTTTTAAAAATATACCAAATGGAAAGCAGCAATTGTACAATACCTTGCAAACTCTGGAATCAAAGTTTCCTTTTTTTTGTGCCTACAGACACAACAGAGCACAAAGCAAGGAAAGAAGAGACATTGATTTTATGCCAAATCCCCCAATTCTTTTGCACTTACATGGATTTCTTGGGTAATCCCACAGGAATGGTCAGAGAATTCTGCCTGGATTAGCAGAATGTTAGGATAAGGACATAATAAAACAAGAGCAGACTAAGGCCACTCAGCCCCTCAAGACTGTGCCACTATTCAATTTAGTCATTGCTGATCTGCTCCAGGCCTCATTTCCTCTTCTGTACCATTTCCCCATTGTCATCAATTCCCTAGATCTTTCAAAATTGTATCCATTTCTTTTTGCACATGCCTCCAATGATCTTCAGGTGGAAAACTCCAGTTTAAATTAAAGTGTATTTGAACAACTTCAGAGAGCGAATCACCACCCTCTGTGGGAAGTTGTTCCAATATACTTCAGTTTAAATAACACCCCTTTCTAATTTTTAACTACATTCCCTTATTTAAGATTCTATCACATCCCCTTATCTACTCTCTCACGCCCTCTCAAGATCTTAGATGTTTCAACATCACCACCTTACATTCATCAATACAAAGAATATAGATCTAGCTTCTTTAACTGCTCATGATGGACCAATCCTGTCATCCAAGGAATTAACCCAATTAATTCAGTGCCAGTACTTACTTTCTTCAATAAAAGGGACCAAAACTGCATAGTAGTTGAGACATGGCCTCAACACTAAGTACCCAATGCAATTGTAATAATACTTTCCTGTTGCAACATATACAATAAGCCGGAGGAGCTCAGCAGATCAAGCAGCATCTATGGACATGAATAAAGTTGACTTTTCAAGATCCTTCTTCAGGACTGGAAAGAAAGGGGGAAGACACCAGAATAAAAAGGTGGGGAGAGTGAAAGGAGATGAAGCTAGATGGGTGGGAAAGGTAAGGGCTGGAGAAGAAGGAATCTGATAGGAGACAAGAGTGGACCAAGGGAGAAAGGGAAGGAGGAGGAGCACCAGAGGGAGGTGATAGGCAGGTGAGGAGAAGAGGTAAGAGGCCAGAGTGGGAAATAGAAGAGGGAAAGGGGAGGGTTTTTTTTTCCTCTGTAAGAGAAATCTGGCAAATCTGCTCGAAACATTTGAGGAAAGAGCACGCAGGACAGACAAAGAATTGGTGGAGATTGTACACTTGAATTTTCAAAAGGCCTTTGACAAGGTGCTACACATGAGGCTGCTTAACAAGATAAGAATTCATGGTATTACATGAAAGATACTAGCACTGGCTGAATGACAGGAGGCAAAGAGTGGGAACAAAGGGAGCCTTTTCTGATCAGCTGCTGGTGACTAGTGGTATTTTGTTGGGGTCAGTGTTGGGGTAACTACTTTTTACATTGTATGCTAATACTTTGGATAATGGAATTCATGGCTTTGTGGGCAAGTTTGCGGACGATACAAAGATGGGTGGAAGACCAGATAGTTTTGAGGAAGCAGGGAGGCTACAGAAGGACGTAAAGCACGTAAGACAGTTTAGGAGAATGGGCAGAGAAGTGGCAATGGAATACAGTGTCCGGAAGTGTATGGTCATGCACTATGGTAGAAGGAATAAAAGCATGGTCTATTTTCTAAATGGGAAGAAAGTTCAAAGATCTGAGTGCAAAGGGACTTGGATTCCCTTAAGTTTAACTTGCAGGTTGAGTCGGTGTGAAAGGCAAATAGCATTCACTTTGAGAAGACTAGAATGAAAAAGTAATGCTGAAGCTTTTTAAGTCACCAGTGAGGCCTCAAAGAAGGTTAATGAGAATGATTCCGTGAAATAAAAGGCTTATTGTCCGAGGAACAATTGATGGTTCTGGGTCTTTACTTGCTGGAATTTAGTAGAATGAGGAGGAATTTCATTGAAACTTATCGAATGTTGAAAGGCCTAGAAAAAGTGGAGGTGGAGAGGATATTTCCTATGATGGGGGAGTCTTGGAACAGAGGGCACAGCCTCAGAATAGAGGGACATCCATTTAGAACGGAGATGAAGGTGAATCTGTGGAATTTGTTGCCACAGGTTGCTCTGGAGGCCAGGTCAATGGGTGTATTTAAGGTGGAGGTTGATAGGTTCTTGATTGGACAGGATATGAAAAATTATGGGGAGAAAGCAGAATAGGGTTGTGAAGGAAATGAATCAGCCATGACGAAATAGCGGACCAGACTTGATTGGCTGAAAGGCCTAATTCTGCTCCCAAGTCTTATGGTCTTAAATCAATGTTCATGCCTTCAGGTTGGAGGCTACCCAGACAGGATATGAGGTATTCTTCCTCCACCCTGAGAGTGACCACATCGTGGCAAAAGAGGCAGCCATGGACTGATATGTTTGAATGGCAATGGAGATTGGAATTAAAATGTTTGGACACTGAGAAATTCCGTTTTTGGTGGATGGAGCAGAGGTGCTCAACAAAGCAGAACTCCAGTTTACATTGGGTGTCACCAAAGTAGGAGAAGCTACATCAGGAGCGCTAGATACAAAAGACGACGCCAACAGATTTGCAGGTGAAGTATTGCCTCACTTGGAAGGACTGTTTGGGGCCCTAAATGGATGCAAGGAAGGAGGTAAATGGGCAGGTGTAAAATTTCTGGCACTTGCAATGATATACTTTCCAGTTTTTAAACTCTAACCCACTTCTTATGTTTTCATGCAATCTATCTTTATCCTACTATATAGTCCACATTTTCTCACAAAAGGCCCTTACATCCCTTTTTGCATATTATTTTTGTTATAATTGATGCAAGTGTTGTTATAACGTATCCCTCATTATTTCCAAGTCCCTTCCTGCTTGGGAGTCATATAAACCTGCAGATTGGAGGGCAGAGACTAAAATTCCTCATCCAATTATTTTCCATCATAACCTTTTCTGTTACCAACCAATTTGTATTGAAGGCTATTATTTTTAGTGAACAATAAAATCATAAGGGCATAGATGTGGTGAATGCACATAATCTTTTTCCCCCAAATACTGGAGAAATTAAGAACTAGAGGACCAGGTTTTGAGTGAGGGAGAGATTTAAAAGTTACCCAAGAGACAACTTTTTCAACCAGAAGGTCGTCAGTATATGGAATGAGCTGTTGTAAGGAGCAGTGAGGCAAGTAAATTAACAACACTGAAAAGGAATTTCGGCAGGTACATGGATGGGAGAGGTTTAAAATAATATGGACCAAGCACTGGAAAAAAATGGGACTAGCATAGATGTGAATCTTTGTCAGCAGCGACCAGTTATTTGACTATATAAAGAGCTGAGGTGATGGCCATTATTTTGCTACAGATTTCAGTGTGCTGAAAAAGGGTTCCATTGTTGTTGCTGGCATTCTCTTATTCCAAAGCTTTCCTATGGTAGTGGAAAATCTAGTGTATGGTGATGATTGTTTTGGCATGAGTTGATAGGCAAAAAAACCTCCTTCTGAAACAATTCAATGAGTTTAATTCCGTAAACTGAAGAACTCGAGAGCCAAAGACAATATTTGCATTATGGCTATTGTTGCAACGCAAGAAATAACCAATTAAGTAGATACATATCATTGCATTCTATCCATGCTTGGATTAGCAGGTCAAGTGAAGGGACAGGAAGAATGGCCTAGGGAAATGAAATTTACTTTAGGGCTTTGTCAAATTTAATTTTACCCAAACAATTAGGGATTCACTTTAGCATCACTTATTCAAATCCCAGATAATGTAAAATCTCCCCAAACTAATTCCTTGTAATGCAAATTCAGACACTGGGAGCTTTTCTTACCTTTTCTCTGCTGCAACCACATTGATGGAGTCCATGATGTTTTTCACAGTGTCTATGATCTGTTTAGCTGTGATTGTGTGTTGCTCAAATTTTGTTTTCACTGCTGAATGCGAGATACACTCCTGCGAGGTCCAAGCAGGAACACATTACTGTGAACTTCATATTGCTTACATTGGACAATTATAAAGATATGCTGAGATACAGACTTGCTGCTGATTCTAAACAAAATGCACAGAAGCATCAACAGAACAAGCATTAAATAAAAGTTAAACCAAATAAAAATGCAAAAAAAACCAGCAGCAAGGCAGTGCCTTAGGCCAAATATCTGTATTCACAGTAATGTGTTTAAAAGAAAATTACATACTGTATAAAAATAATGTTTATGATAAGTAAATGCAATGAAAACTATGTTTGACATACTTGTCAATAATGATTAAATTACGGTTCCTCATACAGAGCATGGTACTCATTATGGAAGGCGGAGCAGGTGCCTGTAACTCTGGTGATATGTTCTAGCTGGGACAATTAACATGAACTTCATTATCTAAAAAACACACACCTTCTCTTTTTGTTCCTGTTGTCATTTTTAGCACACTTCTCTCATTATTGTTTGCATTTCAAATGTCATATAATGACATCAAGTTTCAGCTACAAAATCTGACTACAGGATGGGCTTTTTAACCAGTGTGAGAACATTCAGTTTGCTTCACCAACATTTTCAGAGCTTTGCTTTCATACATTTTAAAGGAAAGTTTAACCATTCTTTGCAAATTCTTACCAGTTATTTTCTTTTTCCTTTACTTTCCTTTGTACTATTGCTGAACCTCCCCTTCTCCTTTCAAACTGGTGGCAGTTGCACTTCAAAAGTACTTATGATTATTGCATTAGAAAAATCCAAGTCCAAAATTGCTTCACAACTATCAGAACCTGGATGTACTATCAATGGGATTCAATTGAAGAATGTATTAACGGAAGCTTCACTTGAATATTGTCTATGCACCAAAATTTTACATCTGCTTTCCTTCTGCTTGACAAGAACTTAACATGGGATGCCATTCTTCTTAAGAAATCCCCTCAGGATTAAAGGTGATTTGCTTCCACACATTCTTTTGGAGCTTAAAGGTAACTTATGCGACCAATGTGAAAAGCACATATTTTCCCACAGATAGCACAGGAGGTGCCTAACAGTGAAGGCAGCTGAATAGTTTGATAACATGTTCTTATTTGCCTTTAATACAGCTTTTCTGTGTGCTCCCCAAACATAAACTCTAAGTTATCAGTATCGTGTCAAATATACCTTCTCCATCATGAGAAGCGATGAGCCAAAAATTCCCATCAGTTAATGGGGATCATCTTTTTCTATGAACCCTTTAAAAATGTTCTTCAATCTTTTTGCCTGCTCACCTTGTAATCTCTTCTCATGACAAAGATCAAAATAGTTTCTGTTTAGGAATTTTATGTTGGGTAAGTGAACAACATAGTTTGGCCAAATGAATGAATAAATGTAAAGTTGGCCTGGAAAAGAATGCTGACACTTATCCTTCCAGTGGATTTAATGGATTCAGTGTTGGTGGCATCTTTCCAGTGTCGTGCAGGATCTGCCATTGGTAGACCAAGTATTAGAAACATGCAGAACGGCAAGGACCATTGCTGTCTGGTAGACTAAGAGGTGTGTGCCAGGTTTAAGTTGCTGATTGCCAATTTTCAAACATAGCTGTCCTCAGTCAGCCAAAGACTGTGCTGATGGACTGGTGAACTTCATTCACTAATATCATCAAGATAGCTATTGGCAGCTGGCCACATTTCCAAGTTAGCCATCCAACCTAAACAAGTGGCTAGGAACAACATCCCTCAGACCTTCAGCAGCAGGAACATGGCAGGAGCATGACAAAGCATGATGTGCACTGGGTGGAAATGTACCCAGTAGATCAGGGTCACGTACACAACTGGAATGCATTGGGAAGAGGCCCAGAACTGCAGCCAGTGCACAGACAAGAATGGGACCAGATGGATAATGGTATACAACTACTTAATATATTCATTTGATCTTTCAACTGTTTCAAATTTGCTACTTTTTCCTGCTAGAATAGCAAAGACAGAAATATAGTTAAATGGAACTTCTACATCAAAAACTATACTTATTCTTAGGAAGTCTAACAGATATAAACTAGCCATATTTCTCCCCATTCTTAACCATTTCAGAAACAATAATTATCGATTTGCTCCTAGTACAAAGAAGTGATACTGGAAGTCAAACATGCTTGTCCAATGTAATTTTTGAGAGAAAACAGAAGGATGAAAATAAGAACAACAGAAAGCATAATAGAATTTCTCAGAGCACCTCATCGAAGCAGATCTAGACTTCAGCAATGAATACAAAATGTTGACTAGTAAGTTACACACACTGTTAAAGAACAGCTATAGGAAAGAAGAAAATTCTCAAAAGAGAAACTGAGATATGGTTAGTTAAGATAGCAATCAACAATTTCTATAATTTTAGAAAACAATGGAAACTGTAGAAACTGGACTTCTATTTCAAGATCAACATGCTAGATTTCAATTCAGAACTTCTAGAGCACAATCCTGAATACAGCTGTTTAAAACAGAATATGAGCTTAGCACATGGAACGACTGAACACCCGCATTTCCCTATGTCACAGTGTCATTTTTAAAAAATTTTCCAAAATGAGAAAAGCTATCAAGTATAACTTTTATTTCCAGGAGATAAAATTTAAATCTCATGTCGAACAGCAACATAGCATTGCTTGCATTGAGACAGCAGAGAAATTTATAATATTGTTGCAAATATACATTACATTCACTACTTTGCTGGGAGACAACAATGGAAGCTGCACAATTAATGCAACATAGGAAACTGTGGGCATGCAATTAATCTGTTATATGCCAAGTTCATTTTCTAATTTAGAACAGTTTTATTCAGAATTGTGTTTTGGAAATTCTGAATTGAAATCTAGAAATTCTTCTCCTGGCCACTGGTAAACAGTGCTTTGCAAGCATATGGTTGTTTAACTCCATTTTTATAACTTGCCTATACTATTTTCTGGGTACTTTGAACCACCAGTGGTCCTTTTAAGCGTTTACATGGAAGTACAGCCTCCATTACACAAGGGTTTTTCTTGAAATTATAGTTAGGACCCTTGTATGTACATTTAATGGGATCTGGCAAAATAACTGTTAACAGAGAAGCTTAAAGGAACTACCATGAGTAAAGAAATAGGGTACAACAGCAGTTAGAGTCAACAGAAATAGTGTATTTTCACTTCACCCCTCGAGCTTTTTTAATATTTAATTAGGCAGTGTCTGGTCTTCATCTAAAACTCACTTACTATTAGCAAAAACTCATAACTGTGGAAAATAATAGTGATCATGGAGTAGCAACATAATGAAAATTATAATTACAATCATTGTTGAGACAAGGACAACCAATGGACGATTCTTGAAACGGCAGATAAACAGTTTCTTCCATGGAGAAGTCTGGATAAGTACACGGTTGGCAAGGGTATGAAGGGCTATGGTCCAGGTGCAGGTCGGTGGGACTAGGCAGAATAATATTTGGCACAAACTAGATGGATCAAAGGCCTTTTTCTGTGTTGTAGTTGCTACTCAATTCACTCAATGCTAAGTGAATTTATGAGGTTTTAAAAAAAAAATAAAGGCAGTGCTTACTTAATATTGCTATTGAACTATTCAAAAATGTGATGCCAACTGAAATTATGTGATGTGGTTCCTTTTCCAAGTCAAGACTAGGGGACAAGTGGCTGGGAACGGTTTGGATGGAATTGTTTAGGCATCTGAGAGTCATAGGGCAGTTTAAGGACTGAAGATTAGAAAGTAATGTTACCTCCTAATGTTACAAGTTTATAGTCTGCAGCTGACTTGTAAAGACTTAAGAGCTCACAACAATAATTGAGCTGATGGATACCATTAAATGAGGACCAAGCCTCATTTGGTAATACCATGTGAGGTTAACAACTAGGTAATAATGAGTTTAAAAATTAATGGTTTCCATCAATAACATTTGATCAACTGTAAATGAAACAGACAATTTCCTGCACATCAAAGTCTGTTGATGAAATAAAACCCAAAGATATACTAATTGAGAGTTGGCAATAAATTCTATATAGACATAAAAGTGCATGGAACTGCACATAAGCTGGCAAGATAATGCATCCATAGAAGATAGAAGTACTGTTTAAATGCAAATGCATAGAAGCCAGTTAAGTAAAGGGATTAAGGGACTCTGCTTAAAATTTAGTTGAGATAGTCAAAAAGTAGCAGAATACCTCATTTAATCACAAATGTTACTAGGTAAATTTTAAGTATCTTGAAGAATACATAAAAATCTTTTGCATCAAGTTCCACAAAAGTAACAGAAAGCACCTAAATGTTCCTTCTATTGAAGGTAATAAAAAGAAAAAAAATACAAAGAACAGCCGAATAGTCTGCAAAAGCATAAATTGATGACTGCTAGGCATTACAGAGGTTTATGGTCCCATGTTCTGACATTAAATGCAATTGAAGTATACTTGTGGCTAACTTTACCCACAATTTTTGCCTTCCTCTTGCCCAATATTGTACATAGACATAGGTTAGAAATTTGTTTACATTCAAGCCTGCTTATGTTCTCAATACTTTTACTCAAAAGCAAACAATATTTTAAAGGTCATGTCTGTCAATTTCAGTGCAAGATCTAAAATGTCCTTAAATACCAGTTTATAGTATTAATTATACTAAAGCTACAACTCAAGCCTTGAGGAAGCAAAAACCACTTCATGATATAAGCACAATTTAAGGAGCTCTGAAGTTATTAAATCAAGTTTCTAGTACTAAATATTTCAATACAAACATGTATCAATGATTTATTTTTCAAATTGTACATAAATTACTTAATTTTGCAAACAAACCAGAAAGAACTGAAATCTTTAAATTATTAATTTTTGAGGCAAAATTTAAAGACAGCTACCTACTGCATACCTCAAACTGGCGCTCAAAATTTTGAAATTCAAAAAGTCTAGCCTGGAATCCATCTGCGAGTGCACCACCTGAAAGTTAAATACCACCAAAAAAGTTGCTAATTTTTTTATTATACAAGGATGAAGTCATAAAAAAAACATGATTTTTAAAATTTTTATATATATATATATATATATATAAATATATAAATAAAAGTGACCCTTAAAGGACATTTAGACATGCACACGAACAGGTAATTGGGGGGAGTGGAATTCAGATCGCAAGAAGGCACTTGGGAATAGTTTAATATGCCTTCATGGTTGGCACAGGCGTCATGGTCTGTAGGGCCTATTCCAGTGCCATGGTGTGAAGTATTGATTAAGTTAACAGGCAAGGACACTTTCCAAAAGAATTAATTCCAAATTTGTTATCAATCAAGGCAAATCACATGTAGTATAATAACAGAAAAAATTGGTAACGCATAGCATTTGTTTAATACCCTCAGCATAGTCACTTAAATTCAAATGTACAATTTTGTGATTTACATATCTCTGTATGTCAGTTAGTTACTCAACCTAAAAAAATGAGTTTTGAGTTTTCTCTATGGGCTATTTCATAGCAAATTAAGGACACCAATTTGGAATAGGCCATTTAATTACCCTTTGGGGCACCACGGTAGCATATTACAGTGGAGAGCACCACACTTACCACCTTCTGGCATCCCTTGAGCTTTATGAATTCTGGCATTTACAGCCTCTTTGGCAGAAATAAAAAATATACGATTCCCAGCTTGTGCATGATCCATTACTCCAAGCTCATTAACCAGGAAGTTAATACAGCGATCAGTATGCTGCTGGCGCACCTAAATTATAAAGAAAACACAGACTTGTATATCAGCAAAATTAACAGATTTCTATTTTCTCATAGTCTGTTATCACAACAATAAACATACAAAGCAATAAGCCTGTATGGCTATTCAATTCAGCATTTAAGCATGATTATTAACATATTTAATTAAGACATCATTCATTCAATAACAAATTATAATGTACTGTCAAATTGCAACTTACTTCATCCATGTATTCTGGCTCAGAAGCAGAAGCATCCCAACGATTATTCAAGATGAAAATATTCGGCTTGGAAAGTCTCTCATTAACTTTATGAAAAAAATGTTTTTCCTGAAAGTGACATAACTAAATCGTTAGAAATATTTTGAATATCCGAAGTTTACAATAATATTTAAAATTCTAATTTTGAAAACATTTAAAACTGATAACATTATATGACATAACATTCTGCTATCACATCAATTTGCAGGTTTTTTCCCTATGAACAGTGAATAAAAGGCATGGAATGTGATCAAGCTGATATGTAGCCAAGAGTTCAATAACGAAGTACTGACTACCTGCAGTATATGACAGAGACTTCATGTTGCTGCTGCAAAAAGTATTAAATGCATAGTGATCAACTCTGCCAGGTGCATTGAGGACAGGACAGAATCAGAATTAATATCACTGGTATATGTTGTAAAATTAATAGTCCTGCAGCAGCACATTGCATTACATACTTTAAAAACTAAATTACAATAAGAAATACATGTAAATTAATTAAGTAATGCAAGACGATCAAAAACAAGAGCAATAAATAGTAAGGTAGTTTTCATGGGTTCTTTGTCCATGGCAGAGGGGAAGAAGTTGTTCCTGAAATTTGTGTGTGTGTGTCTTTGGACTTCTGTACCTCCTCCTTGATTGTAGCTATGAGAAAAGGGCACGTCCTGGGTGATGGGGGGGGGGGGGGGGGGGGTCTTAATGATGGATGCTGGCTTTTTGAGGCACCACCTTTTGAAGGTGTTCTGGATGCTGGGAAGGCTATTGCCAATGATGGAGCTGGCTGAGCTTACAACATTTTGCAGCTTTTGCTGATCCTATACAGTGGCCTCTCCATACCAGATTCTGATGCAAATAGTTAGAATACTCTCCAGGGTACATCTGTAGAAGTTTGCGGGAGTCTTAGGTGATATATCAAGTCTCCTCAAACTCCTAACGAAATACAGTCACTGCTTTTGTAATTGTATCACTTTGATGGATCTTCAGAGATGTTGACAAGCAGGAACTGGAAACTGTTCACCCTTTCCACTGCTGACCCCTCAATGAGGACTGGTGTGTGTTCTCTCGACTTTCTCTTCCTGAAGTCCATGATCAATTCCTTGGTCTTACAGATGTCGAGTGCAAGGTTATTGTTGCCACCACTCAACCAGCAAATCTACAAGGACTCTTCATCTCATGTTTTCAATAATTATTTCTTTTTTTGTATTTGCAAAATTTGTTGTCTTCTGCATTATGGTTGTTTGTCCATTCTGTTGGGCACTATTGGATTCTATTATGTTTCTTGGGTTTTCGGAATATGCCCACAAGAAAACAAATCTCAGGGTTGTATATGGTGACCTGTGTACTTTGATAATAAATTTACTTTGAACTTCGATCTATCCAGCTCCTGTATGCCTCCTCATCACCATCTGAAATTCTGCTAACAATAGTTGAGTCATCAGCAAATTTATTGATGATGTTAAAGCTGTGCCTAGCCACACAGTCACAGGTGTAGAAAAAGTGGAGCAGTGGATTAAGCACACAACCTTGAGGTCCGCCAGTGTTGACCATCAGCGAGGAAGAAATGTTATTTCTGATTTGAACTCAATGTGGTCTCTCAGTGAGGAAATCAATGATCCAGTTGCAGAGGGAGGTACATAGGGACATGTTTTGGAGTTTGTTGATTAGAACTGAGAGTATAATTGTGTTGAATGCTGAACTGCAATAAACAGCAGCCTGATGAGGGTATTGCTATTGTGCTGGTGATCCAAGACCAAGTGGACAGTTAGTAATACTGCATTCCCTGTAGCCGTATTGTGGCAGTAGGCAAATTGCAGTGGGTCCAGGTCCTTGCTTAGATCAACCTCTCAAAGCACTTCATCACCATAGATGTGAGTGTAATTGGGTGAAAGTCATTGAGGCAACTCACCCTGCTGTCCTTGGGTACTTAACCATAGAACCATAGAACACTACAGCACAGTACAGGCCCTTCAGCCCTCCATGTTGTGCTGACCCATATAATCCTTAAAAATAAAAGTACTAAACCCACACTACCCCATAACACTCCATTTTTCTTTCATCCATGTGCCTGTCCACGAGGCTCTTAAATACCCCTAAGGTTTTAACCTCCACCACCAACCCTGGCAAGTCATTCCAGGCACTCACATCCCTCTATGTAAAAAAATTACACAGATGTCTCCCCTAAACTTCTCTCCCTTAATTTTGTACATATGCATTGTATGATTGTTGCCCTTTTGAAGCAGGTGAGAACCTCCAATGTCAGCAGTGAGATTGCAAATATCCTTGAACACTCCCCCCATTTAGTTGGCACATGCTTTCAGTATCCTGCCAGGCCTGACATCTTGCAAGAGTTCACCATCTAGAAAGATGTTCTGATGTTGGCCTTTGAAACAGAGATCACTGGGTCATCAGATGCTGCAGGGATTCGTATGGATGCAGTTTTATTCTCCCTTTCGAAGCATGCATAAAAGACATTGAGCTCATCTGGCAACAAAGCATCACAGCTATTCATGGTTAGGTTTTGCCTTGTAGAAATTAATGGCCTGCAAACCAAACCAGAGCTAATGTACATATGATTCCATCTCTCACTTCAATCGGAATTGATTTTTGCTTTTAAGATAACCTTCTGTAGGTCATACCAGGACTTCTTGTCCACTTCTGGATCACTGGTCCTGAATGCCACAGATGTAGCCCTTAGCAGACCATGAATTTCCTGTTCAGCCACGGCTTTTGTTGGTATGTCCGGTATGTTCATGAAGGCACATACTCTTCCACACGTCTTGATGAAGTTGGTGACAACTGTGGCATATTCATTCAGATTTGAAGACAAATCCCTGAATACCTCAAGTTCAAATTCAAATGTCATTCAACCATACATGAATATCCATGAATACAGCCAAATGAAACATCATTACTCTGGGGACAAGATGCAAAACACTATACTAACAGTCATACCCAGCACAATGCAGACATAAGATAACAAGTGCATATATCAGTAAAATAGTCACACAAAAAAAATACCCCAAGACCCCCGAGTCCATGAATGATGCAGTAGTCTGCATTCAAACACAACACAGCTAGTCTTCTATCACGCAAACACTGGGTGTGGCACTGACTCCAGCTTGGACACTGCGCTACACCACCCCCAGCACTCCAGTGGAGTGCACCAACTCCAATGCCTCTCTCCTGGGCAGCAATAAACAGGTGGCAATGAGACGAGCCCTAGTCCTCACTACAACAGAGCACACACAGCACCCCCACCACCTGCCCCTGCAGTCTGCCAATAAATCAGTGAATTAACCTGCAGCATTCCACATTAACAATGTCCAACAGGGTCTAGTAATCACAAGAAAAATAACTAAGACAATCACTCACTATTAGACTATACAGCACCTTCATGCGCCGACTCCTCTGATGCCTTTATGATGCAGGCAGCAGCATGGTCCACACCTAGTCCAGATCCTGCAGTTTTTCCACCAATGAACAACTCGCTGATGGGGTAGACCTGTAGTTCTTTCAGTTTTAATGTCCAGCAGGGTCTTGTGATCATAAAAATATGTTTAAAAAAAGACAATTGCACCTTTGGTTGGTCCCATAGAAGCTGCTGCATTTGAGTGTGCTGCCATCTTACCAGATTGTCCCTTCCATCAACAGTCCTGGAAGCGCTTCTCCACCTCCCTTGACCATGCCTTCTCAGTCCTCACCACTGGTGCTGCAGTCTTTAGTCTCTGCCTGTACAGCAGGGTTAGAAGCACAGTGAAGGAATTCGACTTTCCAAAGTGTGGGCGTGGGATAGCACATTAAGCATTCTTGATGGTGGTATAAAAATGGTCAAGTGTCTTGGCTCCTCTAGTTCAACAGGTGATATGTTAGTGGTGGTTGTTCAGAGACTTCTTCAACATGGCTTGATTGAAATTCCCTGCAATGACAGGGTAGGCATCCAGGCGCACTGATCACAGTGCTCAGCACCTCCAGTGCCTGCCTGATGTTGTCCAAAAGTGGAATTACACAGCTAGCAGGGTAACAGTAGAAAACTTCCTCAGCAGATAAAATGGTCGACATTTCACTGCTAGATGTTCCAAGTCAGGTGACCAGGAGTGAGACAAAACCGCCACATCTGTGCACCATGATGAGTGAATCATAAAACATTATTCTGCCTTTAAAAGACTCAGTTCTCTTGCCTTTGCAAAGAATGGTAAAGTCATTGGGCTGCAGCGCTGTGTCCGAAATGGTGGGTGTGAGCCATGTTTCTGTGAACCCAAGGACACAGCAGTCCTTGATGTCCCTCATAAGGCAATCTTGCTCTGAAGTGTTCATTTTCTAGATACCGTACATTTGTCAGCAGGATAGTCAAGAGTAGGGGGAGGCAATGTCTAAGGCCTCTGAGCTTCAATCGTACCTACAGAATGGCTTGCATGCCATGTATCTGAGTCTGAGTCTGCAGTCTGGGATCCACTGATTTTGAGTATTGATAGATATCTATCTATAATGTACCATGCAAAGGGTCCTGATACACATCTAGCTCTTCAGGTTTGTGTCAACCATGGAGGACTAATATATTTGACTGATTTTGCTAACTTTCTCTTAAACTAGGTGAAGGCTTATACTGAATATTTGTTATTTAAACAAGCTGAACAGTAATGTTTCTGTAACTTTAATTTAATTGTATTTGACCGTTTCCAAATACCTTTGATCATTTAGAAACATTGGAAAAGCCCTTCATACAACATGACCTGTTAGAATGTTATATGCTTGGGCCTTGGTTAAGATCTTGGTTTTCAGTGCAAGCAGCCAGATTACCACTAGCAAACTACTCCACCTCGTGCAACAATCAGCAAGACCAGCAGATGTTGGTCGCTAGGTTCCATGAGCCTGAACCAAGCTCAAAGTGATTCAGTCATTATTTTGAATGAAGGCATAATGAAATTAAGTACCAAGCTTGAATTTTTGGAATTTTCTAACCAAAAGATGTTCGGATGCGCAAATTAACTGATGTGTGGACTTCAGAGATCTGGAAATAGAAGAGCAAGCCTAAGGGGCTTTTATCTGCCCCAATATTCTTTATACGACAGTTTTGTCCAATTTAAACTTGAATTTTGTTTATACAATTTGTTTAGTTTTCAACAACCGTTAAATTATATTCATTTATTCACACCCTGTACCTTTAAGAGTGTTGGAAAGAAAACAGTGGAAAATGTAAACAAATGATAATCCTTCTGATAACTGTCTTCAAATTGTGCCAAGAACAAAAAGCATTCACTTACTGTTTGCATTAGTGTTGATTCAGAATTTGCAACTAACACAAAGACATCAGCGTCTAGGCAGAATTTGTCAATCCATGAATCCAACTCAGTGGTGACATCAGTACCAGGGCTACAGAAGAAAACATCAATTGATACAAATACATATAACATGCATTCGGAAATTTGTAAATTTTTGAAATGAGCATAACGGAGATTAAATAGAAATTGCAGAGTATAATGTTGTGGCTTTCAATGCTCACTATCATTAATTAAATCTGACTGCAACTTCTAGAGGAGACACATGCATAGATATCAAAATAAATGCAGAAATTGTAACTTCATCTTTATCAATTAACCTGTTCCAAATAAACCTCAAACTTTCCACTTGGTGAGAGAGGCACAACTGAACTTTAATATTACATTAAGTTAAAACTATTACACAACGTCTCTGTAATCAGAAAATATTTTATGCAGGAATTCAGATTCACTTACAAGTATTTATCATAGGTACATCAAATCATACAGTGAAATGTGTCATTTGCATTAACAACCAACAAACTCAATGATACACTGGGGACAACCTGCAGGTGTTAATGCACATTCCAGTGCCAACATAGCATGCCCACAATGTTCAACAGCAGGGAATGAACTTTTCTCAGCAATTTTTAAATTTCAGAATTCTCTAGTTTTTTCTTAATTTTTCTGGATATATTTCAGTTTTTAGCTTAATATTCAGTAAATATCACCATCTTTATTTAACTCTGTAAAGTATTTAGCTAGTTAAAAATTAGTGTCTTTTATTTCCTTATTTGATGGGAGTGCTTCATGATTGGCTGCTTAGCTTTCTTGATGCCAACAATGTGGATGAACACAGATCTCTGAGCCACAAATTATGTCAAGACAGCCGAAAATCATGTCAGAAAACAATTTCTTCAAAGTCAGCAGTGACCACTAATGCTTAATCCTTGACTGTAGAAATCATACAAAAAAAAATCAGATAGCATTTGAATGTTTCAAAAATTAAGGAACTAAGTGTCCTGCTTCTTATTCAGCTGGAGCAGTAAAACAATGAAGAAACAGTATTTTGAACTGATCAGACCTGTCCATTAACACCAAGTCGTCTCGTAGAAGAGCACATTTCGATTTTGGCCAAAAAACACGAACTAGACATCCAGCATCTAAGTATTCATTCTGATGTAAAGCATGTGCCAGCTGATTCACAGTCTAAAAACAGAGATATATTCAGTCTATGTAAATGCACATTGTGCTATGAAATTCGCAATAAATAATGTGATTTAAAAGGCAAAAATATATGTAATACCACCAAGACAAATAGACAGGACTCAAGAGAAAAACACTTTAATACCCAGGTTACTTCATAAAAACAGTAAATATAAAAATATAAGGCATCTCTCCAAAGACACAGATACCTACACATTCTCCTTTATAATTAATACTAGCTAATATATTCATTATATACAAATTTTATATAGTTTTAATGAGAAATAAAATCTACAAAATACATATAAAACTTGTATTTGCACTCTACTGTATATATCCCAAATTAGCTTTAGTTCTATTGCAATTCTCTCTAACCTGATCTCTCCCAATCAAGGCAACAATGTCAATTTCCAGTTTTGTCCCATTTTTTCCTCCAATTCACTGCCCTTTTGTTCCCATTTAAATGTTTCTGCTCACACAAACTCCTCTTCTCTACATTCACAATCACTACATTGCAAGCCTTCTATTGAAGTAAATGTTGCAAACTTTTATTAAGCTTTGACAAATTCTTCATTAGCATCCACTTTACATTGCTTTCTCACTGTATCATTGCTCTTTCATTCACAAAGCTCCACTTCTCTTGTTCCCATCAACCCAACTCTCAACACCTTTACGAAGTTATCTTTAAATTCACAATTCTTTTACATCTGGTACATCACTTATGATGCCTCTACTGTTGCTTTATTACATAACTGACCAGTAATAATTATATTCACCATTAAAAACACAAAATGCTGGCAGAACTCAGCAGGCCAGACAGCATCTATGGGAGGAGGTAGTGACGACATTTCAGGCCGAAACCCTTCATCAGGAGTGAAGTAACATGGGATGGTGGAGAGGGGATAAGAAGTGGGGGGAGGGATGAAGTAGAGAGCTGGGAAGTGATAGGCTGGAGGGAAATGGGCTAAGGGGAAGGTGGAGAATTATGGGAAATAAAAGAGAAAGAAAGGTAGAGCTGGGGGGACATTATAGTGAGGGGGAAAAAAAGAGAGAAAGAGAACCAGACTAAAATAATAGATAGGGATGGGGTTAAGGGGGGGGGGGCAGGGGTATCAACGGAGGCCTGTGAGTTGGATGTTCATGCCGGCAGGTAGGAGGCTACCTAGGCGGGAGATAAGGTATTGCTCCATTGACCTGTGTGTGGCCTCATCTTGACGGTAGAGGAGGCCATGGACAGACATGTCAGATTGGGAGTGGTCTGTGGAATTGAAGTGTGTGGCCACAGAGAGATCCCGCCACTGCTGGAGGACTGAGCGCCGGTGTTCATGCCAGCAGGTAGGAGGCTACCTTCATGCCGGCAGGTAGGAGGCTCACAGACCTCCATTGATACCCCTGCCCCCCCCTTACCCCCATCCCTATCTATTATTTTAGTCTGGTTCTCTTTCTCTCTCTTTTTTCCCCCTCACTATAATCTCCCCCCAGCCTTACCTTTCTTTCTTTTATTTCCCATAATTCTCCACCTTCCCCCAGCCCATTTCCCTCCAGCCTATCACTTCCCAGCTCTCTACTTCATCCCTCCCCCCACTTCTTATCCCCTCTCCACCATCCCATGTTACTTCACTCCTGATGAAGGGTTTCGGCCCGAAACGTCGTCACTACATCCTCCCATAGATGCTGTCTGGCCTGCTGAGTTCTGCCAGCATTTTGTGTTTTTATTTATTTCTAGCATCTGCAGATTCACTTGTGTGCCTTTGATATTTAACATTATTGTTTCCAGCAAAGTAGGGATTTTTCCTTGTCTCTGTCATTCCTCAAATTAGAGCATTACTTTTACTCCTAAAGTCAGGGGGTACAAATTCTAACGTAAATAGAGCACAACTGTACCAAGTTTTTTTTAAAAAATTACCCATTACAATTTGAACAGTTCCTTTGCATGCACTGGAATTTAGAAATAAAGTTCATTTTGAAGATACTAAAGAACAGCAAAGATAAAAAGATATAGAAAAATTACATCTCATGGATGGACAATCTAGGAATATGGATAGTCTGGAAATAAGGACCAGACTTTCAAAGAGAAAGGTTGTTCGAAGTCTGCAACTCCCTCTGCAAATGACAACTAAAACTTGATCAATTATCTTAAATCTGAAATGAACAAATTTTTTGTTAACCATGTGCATTAAAGATTGAAGGAAAAGGTAAGCTTATTGAATAAGCCAAGTATTCTATGCCTGTTTTTTTTTTGTTTTGCGAAGTGTTCACTGCATGGCTGTAGTAAAATTTAATCATCACTATGGTTCTATTAGAAACATGGTGCCTAGGAGCATTTAAGGGAGTCAACCAAGATACCATATTAACTAAAGTAAATGTTATATATAATAGCTGTAGAAAAGTTAGGAAAACATCTCTTTGGGGATTGGATAAGATTTTGGTACGAGAAGAATGAGATTGGAAGTGAGAAGAAAAATTCTTCTGGTGACTTATTAGAAACAAAGACTTCTATGGAAATCCTGATTGAAGATGTATCCTTGAGAAGATAAATCTTCTCCAAGACAAAGTTGCTGAATTAGAAAACTGCAATATATAGCATATTCACTCCAGCATACAATTTATGTAAAAATATATTAAAACCCTACTGATCTCAATATCCATTCATTTCATGCATAAACAAGTACTTACTTTCACATTCTTCTTTTCCTCAGAGTCTTCAGTCATCAAATAAGCTTTGTCCCCTTCTGTTCCTTCAACACTTAGGAAACAGTTAGTTGTATGTCCAATGCCACTCGGCAGTACCTTGTCCCGTAACATTGCATTGATTACAGTACTCTTTCCATTACTCGTTCTATGAAAAACAAAATAACTTTCAAAAAGTTCTCTTTCAATTCAAACAGAATTTTCATTTACATAGAAAATTTGCAATATTAAAATCTATTGATTTATTTTTTGGCAACAGTATCAAAATATGCTTGAGGATAGAAATGTGGATAACCAAGAAATTTAACTATGTTTTCAAAGTACAACATGTGGTATTAATCTACGAAAAAATAGCAGCAGCCTTCTACAGCTTCCGGAATAGATATAATACCCTGCATGGTAACACCAAGAGTCTAAAATTTTCTAAGCAATAATTAGTTTCCCTTTTTCCACATGTATGGCCTTTAGGCTCCTCAGTGAGGAAAGTAAATATCTGCTGCTTTCATTTATTTGATGCACGTGGCCACGAAGCAAGTCCAATAAGCATTTCCATACAAGACCATAAAGATATAGGAGCAGAATTAGGCCATTCAGCCCATAAAGTCTACTCCAATTATGGCTGAATTATTATTCCTCTCAACCACAGTTGCCTGCATTCTCACCATATTCTTTGTCCCTTTTACTGAGAACCTATCAACTTCCACTTAATACACCCAATAAATGAGCATCCTCAGCCATCTGTGGCAATGAATTCCACAAATTTACCACTCTCTGGCTAAAGAAATTCCTCCTCATCTGTTCTAAAGTGATGCCCTTGTATTGATTCCTAGTCTCTTCCACTATAGGAAGCATCCTCTCTGCTCTATCTAGGCCTTTCAATTTACAAAAGGTTTCAATGAGATCACCCCTCATTCTTCCAGACTCCGGCAAGTACAGGCTAAGAGCCAACAGATATTCCTTGTAATTTAACCATTTCATTCCCAGGATCATTCTCATAAACCTGCTCAGGACCCTCCCCAATGCCAGCAATGTTTTTTAGATAATGGGCCCAAAATTGCTCACAATACTCCAGATGCATTCTGAGCAATGCCTAATACAGCCTTAGCATTACATCCATGCTTTTATATTCTAATACTCCTGAAATAAATACTAACATTGCATTTGCTTTTCTTACCACCAACTCAACCTGCAAGTTAACCTTGAGGGAATCCTGCACAAGGACTCCCAAGTGGCATAGTAGCATAGTGGTTAGCACAATGCTGTACAGTACAGTTGACCCAGCTTCATTTCCCATTGTTATAGACAATAGACAATAGGTGCAGAAGTAGACCATTCGGCCCTTCGAGCCTGCACCGCCATTTTGAGATCATGGCTGATCATCTACTATCAATACCCGGTTCCTGCCTTGTCCAATATCCCCCGATTCCCCTATCCATAAGATACCTATCTAGCTCCTTCTTGAAAACATCCAGAGAATTGGCCTCCACTACCTTCCGAGGCAGTGCATTCCAGACCCCCACAACTCTCTGGGAGAAGTTTTTCCTTAACTCTGTCCTAAATGACCTACCCCTTATTCTCAAACCATGCCCTCTGGTACTGGACTCTCCCAGCATCTGGAACATATTTCCTGCCTCTATCTTGTCCAATCCCTTAATAATCTTATATGTTTCAATCAGATCCCCTCTCAATCTCCTTAATTCCAACGTGTACAAGCCCAGTCTCTCTAACCTCTCTGCGTAAGACAGTCCAGACATCCCAGGAATTAACCTCGTGAATCTACACTGCACTTCCTCTACAGCCAGGAAGTCCTTCCTTAACCCTGGAGAACACAACTGTACACAATACTCCAGGTGTGGTCTCAACAGGGCTCTGTACAAATGCAAGAGGATTTCCTTGCTCTTGTATTCAATTCCCTTTGTAATAAAGGCTAACATTCCATTAGCCTTCTTCACTGCCTGCTGCACTTGCTCATTCACCTTCAGTGACTGATGAACAAGGACTCCTAGATCTCTTTGTATTTCTCCCTTACCTAACTCTACACCGTTCAGATAATAATCTGCCTTCCTGTTCTTACTCCCAAAGTGAATAACCTCACACTTATTCACATTAAATGTCATCTGCCAAGTATCTGCCCACTCACCCAGCCTATAAAAGTCACCCTGAATTCTCCTAACATCCTCATCACATGTCACACTGCCACCCAGCTTAGTATCATCAGCAAATTTGCTGATGTTATTCTCAATGCCTTCATCTAAATTGTTGATGCAAATCGTAAACAGCTGTGGTCCCAATACCGAGCCCTGTGGCACCCCACTAGTCACCACCTGCCATTCCGAGAAACACCCATTCACCGCTACCCTTTGCTTTCTATCTGCCAACCAGTTTTCTATCCATGTCAATGTCTTTCCCTAATGCCATGAGCTCTGATTTTACCCACCAATCTCCTATGTGGGACCTTATCAAATGCCTTCTGAAAACCGAGGTACACTACATCCACTGGATCTCCCCCGTCTAACTTCCTGGTTACATCCTCGAAAAACTCCAACAGATTAGTCAAGCATGATTTACCCTTGGTATATCCATGCTGGCTCGGCCCAATCTTATCACTACTATCTAGATATGCCACTATTTCATCTTTAATAATGGACTCTAGCATCTTCCCCACCACCAATGTCAGGATGACAGGTCGATAGTTCTCTGTTTTCTCCCTCCCTCCTTTCTTAAAAAGTGGGACATTGGAAAATGATTACCAATGCATCCACAATTTCCAGGGCCACCTCCTTTAGTACCCTAGGATGCAGACCATCTGGACCTGGGGATTTGTCAGCCTTCAGTCCCATCAGTCTACTCATCACCGTTTCCTTCCTAATGTCAATCCATTTCATTTCCCCTGTTACCCTATGTCCTTGGCCCATCCATACATCTGGGAGATTGCTTGTGTCTTCCCTAGTGAAGACAGATCTAAAGTACTTATTAAATTCTTCTGCCATTTCTCTGTTTCCCATAACAATTTCACCCAATTCATTCTTCAAGGGCCCAACATTGTTCTTAACTATCTTCTTTCTCTTCACATACCTAAAAAAGCTTTTGCTATCCTCCTTTATATTCCTGGCTAGCTTGCGTTCGTACCTCATTTTTTCTCCCCGTATTGCCTTTTTAGTTAAGTTCTGTCGTTCCTTAAAAACTTCCCAATCATCTGTCCTCACACTCACCTTAGCTCTGTCATACTTCCTTTTTTTTTTAATGCTGTGCAATCTCTGACTTCCTTTGTCAACCACTGTGGCCCCTTTCCCCCCCTTTGAATCCTTCCTGTTGGCTGTAAGGAGTTTGTGCATTCTTCCTGTGATCACGTGGGCTTCCTCCAGGTGCTCTGGTTTTCTCCCACAGTCCAAAGTAGTACCGGTTGGTAAGTTAATTGGTCATTGTAAATTGTCCTGTGATGAGACTAGGATTAAATCGGGGGATTGGTGGGCAGCGCAGATTGAAGAGATGTACTGTATCTCAATAAATAAAGTCCTTTTGCACCTCTGATTTCTGAATTTACTCCCCATAAACCTTTATTCCTTCTATCAAAAGTGTGTATGACCATACACTTCCCTACTCTGTATTCCATCTGCCATATCTTTGCCCACGTGACTTATCTACCTTCAGACTTTTTAGCTTCCCAAGCAGCTTCTCCTCAGAAATAGCAAATACACTCACTTCTGCACCCAAACACTCTTACATTTCTGGCATTCTGCTAGTGTCTTCCACAGTGAAGACTGACGCAAAATACCAACGAAGTTCATACACTATTTCTTTGTCCCCCATTACTATCTCTCCAGTCTCATGTAGTTCCTGGATATGGGAAATACATACGCATTGTTCTTCTAGAGATGAGGTGGCATACCAGGCAGAGCTACTGCCACACAGCTCCAATGACTCGGTTCAATCCTAGGTGGTGGTTACATTCTCTCCCTTTGCAAGCATTTTCCCTGGGTGATAGGTGTACTGGTTGGTAGGTTATTTGGTTGTTATTATTCTGAGTGTGGGTGGAGATACAAGATAAGAAAACTGTGGGGCAAGGTGAATAGTTCTGGAATATGTGAAAGAAAATAAGAAACAGGGAATTGAACAGTTTCCAGTAAGATAATGGCAAACTCGGATTCAGCAGCTTCTCTGGGTCCAAACGAAGGTGTAACTGTTTGTCCTTTCTGTCTTTTTTTACTTTTGCATGGCACTGCTGGATATTAAAAACATTAAGTATGGCAGGTCTATCTCACTAACAAGTTGCTGGATAGCAATAGAGCTGGACACATTGCAGCCTGCTACAGACACCCAGGGAATAAGGCGTCAAAGGAAGTGCACAATCCAACAAACGGTGGAAATGATTGGCTTGGATGTTTTCTTGTGATCGCAAGACCCTGTTGGACATTGGTAATGAAGAACACGGAGTCTGATTCACTGGATCATTAGTGAGACTGATAGCAGGAAAGCTGTGTTGCCTCGGTTGTTGCGTGGACAAGGCCCTTATGCCTCAGGGTTGCCTATTTGGGCCACTGATGAAGGAGACACTGGAGCTGGCTGTGTCCTGCTGGATTCCAAACTGGGTTGGGGTCTGCTCCCAGGAAGACAAGTGTGACTGTATTTGTCTGCAGCTGCACTTGTGCAAGATGAGGAACTGCTATGGCTGGCTCTTGCAGAAACGTGGTTCCAGAACAATATCCATGCACCATCAACCTACAGGCCATGACAATCAGGGACTTGGGCTATTTATTATTTTTCGTAATTCTAAGTTTCTCGACTATCATAATTACATGTGCCATATGCAACTGTTGATACTGCGTTTTGCACCTTGGCCACAAAGAAATGCTATTTCATTTGGCTGTATTCCTGAGTATGGTTGAAAGACAATTAAACATGAACTTGAATTTGAACGTTGATTGGTGGAAGTGCTGTGAGGACAAGCAAAGACTTCATGGCTGAATAGCCTCCTTCCATGTTGTAAGGAGAAATATGAAAAATATAAAGAGTCTTCTGGCTCAAATAAGTGTCAAAAATGTCCCAAACAAACAAAGGGATCTTAGCAATTTTCTCGATTAGTTTTTGTTCTTTTAGAGTTGCTCCAATTAAGTGAGGGCCCAATTACCCAGAATCCACTACATTTCAAAATATGCCTCCAATTCTTGGTTAAAATCAGGATTATTGCTGAAATGTACAAATCAAGTGCTTTCCCTCAACTTAAAAATAATGAAATTCATTATTTCTGCTAGTTTTTCATCCTCTCAAAGTTTAAAAAAAATTGTTAAAACCCAACCAGCCATCACCCAATCATCATATTTTAATTTATCTACTATGAGCAAGGATACTATGCATTTTTGTTGAGCAGTACCTTTTTAAATTGTTTACCAAATTAAAAAGACCTGCTCAGAGGTCATATTTGATAAATTAAGAAATATATTCCGGCTTTTTACTCTAAGCAATATATCCACGAATAATTAGCCAAGATAAGAAAATGCTTCATCTCACCTTCCAAAAAAGGCTACTTTCATGTGCCTACGTGCCAGCACCTCACTGATTCCCGCCACTTTGGAAGCAAACATTTCTATCTCTGACAACTGCTGTTGTGTTGTTATCTTCTCTAAGCCTTCATTCTGATGAGACCCTGAAAGATTCAAATGATCATGGAGAGATTCAGTAAAAAATATAAGATCTCACATTTAAAAATCACCTTTGCCATGATAAAATGTATCAAAAAAGTCATAAATCATCTGATTTTAAAAATATACATCCAGAGGAGACACTAAAACAGGTGATCAAAACATTTTCAGTGGTAGATGGTAAGGATAGGTCAGAAATATAAAGGCTTAGAGAAAGAAATCAAGATCTTGGGCTGAAAACATCAGAAAATAAGTAGGAGGAAAGGCAGCTGGTGAAGTACAATCTATCAGCATGGGAAGAGGTTAAAGAAAAATGAAGGCGTGGCCACACATTAACTTAAACATTAGGAGCCAAATCTCCTGATTTTCTCCTTGTTGCTATGGACAGAGTATATCATTTGACAAACTCTCACTTTCAACAGAATTCAATCAATCCTGCTGATGAAATCAATGCTGTCCTGGCCTCACTGGAATTCACATATCCAACCCTCGAATATAGCGGTAACACATCAACAAAGTTTTTCTTTCCCCTTTCCTTCACGTGTGCTGAATCTTGCACTGAACTTGTTACTTAAGTACATCATTTGTAATCCTTTACCAATTTTATTGATGCAGCATAGAAAGCATCCAATTTGAACGCATCATGTTTTGATAAAGCAACTGTTCCACATGTGACTGAAAAAAAAACTGCAGTTTTGGACACAGCTCAGCACATCACAGAAACCAGCTTCTCTTCTGTAGAATTTATCTATACTTTTCGAATGAATCAATAAAGCAGCCAGCATAATCGAAGATCCCACCCAATCTCTCTTCTTCCCTCTTTCATCAGGCAGAAGACACAAAAATCATAAAGCTTGGACCACCAGTCTCAAGTGACAGCTTTTACTCCACTATTAAATAGTTCTGCAAGTTGGATTCTTGACCACATGACTTATCTCATTATGATCTTGCACCTTTTGGTTTATCTGCACTGTACTTTCTCAGTAGCTATTACACTTCATTTTGCATTGTTATTGCTTACCTTGTTCTAGATAGATAGATAGATAGATACTTTATTCATCCCCATGGGGAAATTCAACTTTTTTCCAATGTCCCATACACTTGTTGTAGCAAAACTAATTACATACAATACTTAACTCAGTAAAAAAATATGATATGCATCTAAATCACTATCTCAAAAAGCATTAATAATAGCTTTTAAAAAGTTCTTAAGTCCTGGCGGTTGAATTGTAAAGCCTAATGGCATTGGGGAGTATTGACCTCTTCATCCTGTCTGAGGAGCATTGCATCGATAGTAACCCGTCGCTGAAACTGCTTCTCTGTCTCTGGATGGTGCTACGTAGAGGATGTTCAGAGTTTTCCATAATTGACCGTAGCCTACTCAGCGCCCTTCGCTCAGCTACCGATGTTAAACTCTCCAGTACTTTGCCCACGACAGAGCCCGCCTTCCTTACCAGCTTATTAAGACGTGAGGCGTCCCTCTTCTTAATGCTTCCTCCCCAACACGCCACCACAAAGGAGAGGGCGCTCTCCACAACTGACCTATAGAACATCTTCAGCATCTCACTACAGACATTGAATGACGCCAACCTTCTAAGGAAGTACAGTCGACTCTGTGCCTTCCTGCACAAGGCATCTGTGTTGGCAGTCCAGTCTAGCTTCTCGTCTAACTGTACTCCCAGATACTTGTAGGTCTTAAGCTGCTCCACACATTCTCCATTAATGATCACTGGCTCCATATGAGGCCTAGATCTCCTAAAGTCCACCACCATCTCCTTGGTCTTGGTGATATTGAGACGCAGGTAGTTTGAGTTGCACCATATCACAAAGTCCTGTATCAGTTTCCTATACTCCTCCTCCTGTCCATTCCTGACACACCCCACTATGGCCGTGTCATCAGCGAACTTCTGCACATGGCAGGACTCCGAGTTATATTGGAAGTCTGATGTGTACAGGGTGAACAGGACCGGAGAGAGTACGGTTCCCTGCGGTGCTCCTGTGCTGCTGACCACCGTGCTTTGCTTAATGATCTGATCTGTATAAGCATGCACGACAAGCTTTTCATTGTATCTTGGTACACGAGACAAGAAACCAATTCCAATATGAAATGAGTTATGGAAGTGGTGAGTAAAAAAAGAAATTCTCTAACAAGTTAACAGTTAAAGCTGGAGTTTCCACTTAACAAGTTTCTTAAATTTGATTTAATTTGTAGCTTTTAAACTAGGTAGTAACATAGAGTTGTAAATACAAATTCTTAAGAACACTGTAAACAGAATATATTTCTGAAGGAACACAGGTAGATAAGGTAATTAAGATGGCATAAGGAATATTTGCAAACACTAGCCAGGGATACAATAATTAGAATTCAAGTTCAGAAAGGCTATGGTTAAACTTTGTTTAGCTAACATCTGAAAAACTATGTACAATTCTGTAGAAAGGAATTCATTGCACTTGTGTGGGTGGAGAGGAAAATGGCAGCATTTTGCCTGGACGGAGCACTTCAATTATGAGAGGAGCTAGATAGGCTGGGTATGTTTTCCATGGTACAAAGGTGGCCATGGGGGTACCTGATTAATGTAAAATTATGAGGGGCATAGATAGGATAGAAGGTAACAAATTGTTCCTCATTGCACAGGTGTACAAAGCAAGAGGTAATTTAAAAATTTTAAGGGGATAATCAGGATTTTTTGTCCCACAAAGAAAAGATTTGGAATCTGGAATGGACTTTCTGAAGGGCTGGATACAGAAACTCTTGCAAAATTTAAGTAACATCCAAAGAGCACCTGAACCAACACATCACAGAAGGCTCCAAAGCCAAACAAACAGAACCTATATAGATGGGAAAACAACAGTCAGCTGAGGCACAGTGGGCTATAATGCCCTATGTTTGAGCTGTATGACTCCAACTTTACTAACTTACAATTTTGTGCAGAAGAGCTTCCCAGATGTTTGTATCACTGCCTGATGTGACCTGGCTGTGACAAGAAAGCAAGGACATTTATGTTAGAATGCTGTTTCTGAATTTCAGTTCAGCATTCAACACTATTGTCCCACAGACCTTGGTGAACAAATTCCTACTCCTCAGTCTAAGTACACCACTGTGCACCTGGGTATTGGACTTCCTAATAAACAGACCCCAGACAGTCAGGATGCACAAGCACTCATCCTCAGTACAGGTGCCCTCCAAGACTGTGTGCTAGGTCCACTGCTGTACACTCTGTTCACACTTGACTGCACAGCCAAACACTTAAGTAATCACATTGTCAAATTCACCAATAACATGACAGTGGTGGGCCTCATCACCAACAACAAGATGGCCTACAGAGAGGAAGTGGGAGAGCTCAAGGTCTGGTGCCAGGCAAATAGCCTCTTCCTCAATTACAAAAAGACAAATGAGAAGGTAAATAACTTCAAGAGAGTTCACACCACACACACACCCTTCTTTATATTGGCGGCAGGGCAGCGGAATCTGGGAGGAGTTTCTAACTCCTGGGAGTGCACATCCACACAACCTCTCATGGTTCCAGAACATATCCTGCACAATCAAGAAAGTCCACCAATGCCTCTACTTTCTGAGGAGGCTGAAGAGAACTGGACAATGCATTTCAATACTCAACCTTCTACAGATGCACAGTGGACAGCATTCTAACATGCTGCATCACTGCATAGCATGGAAACTGGACTGTGGCAGATAGGAAGACTATCCAGTGGGCAGTAAAAACTGCCCAACATATCACCGGCACCAGCCTACCCATTATCAAGAACACATACACATAAGAGTGCTGGAAAAAGGCCAGCAATATCATGGAAATGCCCACCCACCCTGTTCATGTTGTTTGTCCTACTCCCATCAGGACCACCAGACTCAAAAATAGTTACTAACCCCAAGCAGCAAGGCTGAGTAACACCTCCACACCACCACTTCTTTATCATTTCCTGGCAGTCATTCAGCTCACGTAGTTACTCCTGTGCCTCTGCCATTAGATCCCTGAATAGTTCCATGCACCCACAAACACTACCTCACTATTACTCTTTTGCACTATTCATTCATTCCATCACAACATATAAACAACATCTGAAGAGATGCTGCACTGAAGAAACATCTAAAGCATTGATCCCCGCAGTACACCACCAGTCACAGGCCTATGGTCAGAGAGGCAACTGCCTAATATCACTCTGGCTTTTACCATGAAGCTAATTTACTAGCTCATTCTGAATGCCAAATGACTGAATCTTTTTGACAAACTTACCATGCGGGACATTGTCAAATGCTTTGCTAAAGTCCATGTAGACAATATCCACTGCCTTACCTTCATCAACTTTCCTGGTAACTTCCTCAAAAAACTCTGTAACTAATGACACCAAAGGCAATATGATCACTAGATGCAGTGTTTCCTCCCACACTAGCTTCTGTTACCTGCCCTGACTCATTCTCTTAGCAGATCTACTACCACTCTCTCTAGTTGGGATGTCTGGGTATAGATTAAGGAAACTTTCCTGAACACATCTGACAAACTCTAACCCATCCAGCCCTTTTACAGTATATTCAGCATGCTGATCCATGTTCTGGGTTCATCAGTTCACCATGCTCAATCTTTTGATTCCTGACTCTGTATGTAGGCTTAGCCACATCTTTCCCTAAAACCACTCCACTACCTTTTCTGGCACTCTGGTACCCCTCCTCCTGCAGCTTTATTTTAAACTCTACCACTACCACTAGCAAACCTTTCTGCAAGGATATTAAGCCCCTTCCAGCTCAGGTGCAAACTGTCCCATCTGTATGGGTCCCACCTTCACCGGAAAAGAGCCAAAACTCTGAAGCCCTCCTGCACCATCTCCTTAGCCATGTGTTAAACTGTATTATCTTATTTCTGGCCTCACTAGCACGTGGTAAGGATAGCAAAACTGAAATTACATCCGTTAAGTCCCTGTCCTTTAACTTAGCACCCAACTCCCTAAACTCACTTTGCACCCAACTCCCTAAACTCACTTTGCACCCTAGCACATGGCTACCCTTCCTACAACTGCCATTGGTACCAACATGGACCATGAACTCTGAATGCTCACCCACCCACTGAGAATTCTGTAGACTCAATCTGAGAAGTCTCTGCCCCTGGCATCAGGGAATCTTGTTCTTGTCCACAGAACCTCTTGTTTGTTCCCCTAACTATTGAATGCCCTGTCACTGCAGCTCACCTCTTCTCTCCCCTTCCCTTCTGAGCCACAGAACCAGAGTCAGTGCCAGAAACCTTATTGCTGTGGCTTTCGTCAGCTAGGTCAAACCCTCCCCACTGTACCTGTTATTAAGAGGAACGGCCGCAGGGGTACTCTACACTGGCTGTCTATCCCCTTTTCCCTTCCTCATGGTCACCCAGTTACCTGTGTCCAGCACCTTGGGTGTAACTACCTCCCTGTATCAACCAACCCCTCAGCCTCTCAAATGATTCAGAGTTCATCCAGCTCCATTTCCAATTCCCTAACATGGTTTTGTAAGAAGCTGGATGCACACCTTGCAGGTGCAATCATCAGGGAAACTGGAAGTCTCCCTGCCCTCCCACATCACACAAGAGAAGCTTCCTACTATATTGCCTGGCATCTCCACCGCTCCAACACTGTTCTCCAGTAGTTTAAGGACTAAGTCCAGCCGGAACATAACCCACAAGTGCTCTTGAAAGTCAGGTATTAACCCTACCTGCCAACAACCAAGCATTGCCATCCTGGTCCCCTTCATGATAGCTTATGAAGAAGCATGTGATTTCCCTCCCAGAGATGATAGGTGTTTGTGCACTCGACTCTTGAAGGCTTGACCCCATTGTCGCAGATGTTTCCAACCACAGCATCTGGAAGGCTGTTCCAAATTCTGATAGCACAGTAAAGAAAGCATCTATCCAGTGTGTAGGTTCTCGCATCAGGCATAGAAACAGCGTGAGCAGGCATAGATAAACTTGATTATGTGGTGCACCTTCTCTCATAAGATGAAGGCAGCATGGCGTGAAGGTCTGCAGGGCTGTGGCTGGTGTGCATTTTGTACAGCACAGTAGCTGCAGCAACCTGTCTTAAACCTAACTTTACATTGGTTCTTGCCAAGTGACTAATTCCACACAATCCAACATCTGATAATCTGTGGCACACAGAATGTCTCGAATGCTCCCCTGCCAAAAGGGCACCTGACCTAAAGCAGATTTTTCAGTAACAGGAAGTTTGCAAGCTTTAGATTGTAAATTTTAAAACTGAGATACTGATGGTCCAGGTGCTTTAGGTAAATGACAGACATCAAATGGGATATAGGCTGCAGATATTTTTAACAATTAGAATTTTAAAGAGTACCAGCTAAATGTACACTTTAAAATTTAAATATGAAAGAAACAAAAATCATTGATGAGACTTATATGAAAAAAAGGGTTTTAGTAGGGACAAGCAATATTAATTGGCAAGTTGGCTTACACATATTGGTAAATTTGTTTTATTATTGCCACATGTAGCAAGGTACAGTAAATTACTATTTTCCACACCAAATTACAGATCATTTCATTACAACAAAAAAAAATAACAAAATGCAGAATAAAGCATTACAGTTACAAGATGCAGTTGAGGCAGACAATTATATACAAGGTAAATTGTGAGGTCAAAATTCCATCTGAAAATTTGTAGATAAAAGTTGTGGGAAATGAAAGAAACTCAAGGCCAAACAATTTGCTGTAAATAGGCTGATTCAGTCTGAGATAGGTGCCAGTGAAGGGAATTAAATTATCTGTCAGGGATTTCTGCTGATCGAGTGTTACTCAGTTAGATGCTGAACATAAGAAGATTTTTTCCAAAGCTCTTGTTGAGATCAAGAGAATCACATTATACTTGGTGTAGGGTTACAGACTACCATCAATACACTAACCATATGTCAGAAAAATTCCAAACTATTGTAAACAAGTCAAATAGATGTATATTTGTGGTCTACTGCCGAATTAGATACAATTTATTTGCAATATTAGCTTAAGGTCATAATGTAGAAGATATGGTTCAACATCTGTTACTTTCTGTATGTGTTAACAACTACTAAAGCTATGAAAATGTTGATTTATTGCTTACCTTCAATAAAACTCGCCCCTTCATTTACATATTCCAACAATTGTTCAAAGATGGTATTAATCTTCTTTTTGGCCTGTACAAAGTGCTTCAGTGGAGATGAACATGTGTCTGCCATAATTTAACTGTAAACAAAACTCATTAGTAAGTGAAAGAAAAATATTCTAACCCAACAACTTGTTTATATAGAGTACATTAATCAAAATAAGATATCTCAAGGTGTTTTAGAGATGTAATATAGAGCAAAATTTGACACCACCCTCAGGACAAACAATAAAATAGTAAAGAATTAAATCTGGAGTCTTCAGGAAGATGACAAAGAAAAATTGTAGACAAATGTTTAAGAAGATAATTCCTTGGCTTAGAGGTGAAGGAATGATCAACAATGATCAAAGACAATGGTTAACGTCCGCAGATCTCTCAAAATTGCCGTGCAAGTTGATCAGGTGGCTAAAAAGATATATGGCGTGTTGGCCTTCACTAGCTGAGAGATTGCGTTCAAGAGCCTTGTGTTAATGTTCCAGCTCTATAAAACAGGTTAGACCACACTTGGAATATCATGCTCAATTCTGGTCACTTCATTATAGGAAGGATGAATTTAAGGATGTTGCCTGGATTAGAAAGCATATCTTATGAGGACATTGAATGAGCTAAGAGGACATATCTTTTTGAAGCGAAGGAGGATGAGAGGTAACTTGTTAGAGATGTACAGATGTTAAGTGGCATAGATTGAGTAGATAGCCAGAAACTTATTCCCAGAGCAGAAGTGACTAATATCAACGGGCATAATTTTACAATGATTAGAGGAAAGTATAGTGAGGGGATGTCAGAGGTAAATTCATCACACAGAGAGTGGTAAGTGCCTAGGACGCCCTGCCCAGGATGGTAGTAGGGGCAAATACATTAGGGGCATTCAAGAAACTCTTAGATAGGCACATGGATGATACAAAAAATAGAGGCCAAGTATGAGGGAAGGGTTAGATTGATCTTGGAGTATGTTAAAAGATCAGCATATGGTGGGCCAAAGCGCCTGTATGTACTGTCATGTTCTATGTTCTAATGACACAGCACTTAAAAGATGATATAACTGGATTTATTCTACAAATTATATACAGTATATCAGTTAATTGGGCCATTGGTTAATCGGGGCAGACGCCTATTTGGTACAACTCTTAAAAGTATAAAAACGAATCAAGAAAATAGCTGGGATCAATGTTTTCTGTGCATTGGGTGTCTGACAGGTCTTTTTTTTAATTAGGTTCTATTGGGTTTCTTTGTTTTGTGGCTGTCTATAAGGTTGTATACATACTTTGATAATGAATTTACTTTGATTCCCTTTGTTTATTTGGGACACAGTACTGTTTAATTAGGGCAGGAGATTGTTGCTGAACAGTTATATGCACTTGTGTGTCCGTTAGACATTACACCGTGCTTAGAGTGAACTATTTTCCAATTGTTGTCAGTTGTGTGCGTTTGTGTTCAAAAAGCAGTGATTTTTATCACTAATAGTCGGCGAGAAATAAGCATTAAGATAATTCAGAACTGCTTTGCTGACTGCAGTTTCAAACTTGGAAGATGCCAGAAATGGCTGGGAGTGTAAACGAAACAATTTCACTACTTCAGCAAGTTAGGAACTATGAAGAATTTAAAGGTATCAACAATTACCTTGAACTTTACAATGAAAATCAAGATTTGGAGGATGCAATTATCAAAAGCGTTATATGAAGGCAATTATATACATGAGGTGTCTGCACTGATTTTGTTCATTTACAGTCAATCAAAAGAACACAGCAGCGTACACTGGACGAATTCCATCGATAACTATTAGAACCACAGTTCTATAGTACTGAAGCAGTATTGGTAATGTTCTAATTTGTTCTGTACTTCATTTAAATACATAATTTATTAGTTTGTAATTTGTCTTTTTTTAAATAACTATTTTCAAGAAACTTCGGCTAATTGAGGCAGATACCTAAATGGGCCGAAATTTACAGGTCCCAATGTGTCTATGAAGGACCAGGGTGAGCATAAAACTAGGAGAGCAGGTAAAGGTGAAAAAAATAGGGGTTTTATTTACCCAAAATGTTTACAAACTCAATAGAACTGTTTTAGAGTCCAAACTTGAATCAGCTAAACAAAACAGAACTTGGTTACAACATAGTAAATACTCCTCAAACCAAGAGACCCCACTCATCTCCTGACTGCGGGTTTATATTCGATGCTGGCCAGTCCATAGTAAATTGCAGGGGAGAGAAGAATTCCTCTCCTTAAAAAGATACAGCATAAATGAAGCAGCTCCAGAGAACACCGCTCTGGCTGGTGTAATGCACCAGCTCAGTCGTTTCCCAGATTATCAGAAGGATGGTCAGCTACAGGACACTTTAATATCCCCAGCTGATGGTGCGGCTGGTAATTGCAGCCGCCATAATGTCCCAATTAACTGGAACCTACAGTACCTAGCTTCAGTTAATGAAATACAATATAATAAAATTTTCAAATTATTTAGGTACAATTAACACAGCGTACATTTGTAACATTCAGATGTGTAGAGAGAAAGCATAAACATTTCATTCATTAGAATAATAACACTTTCTCCCCCTTCAGAGTTGCTGCCTGGCCTTGTGAATATTTCCAGCATTTTTGGGTTCCACAGTATCCTGGCATTAGATTATTCAGGTGCAATTTCGCTTTAACTATGGAGAGGGATTGCACGAGTATTTTCACATTTAAACCTTAATCATTCGTTTTTCTAATCACACCCTAAACCAAAAATGTCGAAAGGTTAAAATAAAACTGCTTTTTGGGAAGTTATACTCATCCACAGGCCAAGAATTTTGAACGGAAGAATAAGAGAGTATAAATAAACTAGCAGGGGTTAATTTCTCACATGTTAAGAGAACAATGTTGCATTCTTGCTGTCTGTAGCTAATGCCTATCACCACAATGGGTCAACGGCAGATGCAATCTCAATGGCTCTCCACACGGCTTTAGACCACCTGGACAACACAAACACCTATGTCAGAATGCTATTCATCAACTATAGCTCAGCACTTAATACCATCATTCCCGCAATCCTGATTGAGAATTTGCAGAACCTGGGCCTCTGTACCTCCCTCTGCAATTGGAACCTTGACTTCCTAACCGAAAGACCACAATCTGCTCCTCACTGAAGATCAACACTGGCGTACCTCAGGGATGTGTGCTTAGCCCACTGCTCTACTCTCTGTATACACGACTGTGTGGCTAGGCATTGCTCAAATACCATCTATAAAGTTGCTGATGATACAACCATTTCTGGTAGTATCTCAGGTGGTGACAAGAAGGCGTACAGGAGTGAGATATGCCAACAAGTGGAGCGGTGTCACAGCAACAACTTGGCACTCAACCTCAGTAAGACGAAAGAACTGATTGTGGGCTCCAGGAAGGGTAAGACGAAGGAACACATACCAATCTTCATAGAGGGATCAGAAGTGGAGAGAGTGAGCAGTTTCAAGTTCCTGGGTGTCAAGATCTGAGGATCTAACCTGGTCCCAACAAATTGATGCAGTTAGAAAGAAGGCAATACAGCGGCTATACTTCATTAGGAGTTTGAAGAGATTTGGCATGTTAACAAATGCACTCAAAGACTTCTATAGTTGTACCATGGAGAGCATTCTGACAGGCTGCATCACTGTCTGGTATGGGGGGGGGGGGGGGGGGGCTACTGCACAGTACTAAAAGAAGCTTCAGAGGGTTTTAAATCTAGTCAGCTCCATCTTGGGTACTAACCTATAAACTACCCAGGGCATCTTCAAGGACTGGTGTCTCAGAAAGGCAGCATCCATTATTAAGGATTTCCAGCACCCAGGGCATGCCCTTTTCTCACTGTTACCATCAGGTAGGAGGTACAGAAGACTGAAGGCACACACTCAGCGATTTAGGAACAGCTTCTTCCCCTCTGCTATCTGATTCCTAAATGGATGTTGAAGCTTTGGACACTACTTCACCTTTTTTAATATACAGTACTTCTGTTTTTTCACATTTTTTAATCTATTCAATATACATATACTGTAATTGATTTACTTTTTTCTGTTCTAGATTATGTATTGCATTGAACTGCTGCTGCTAAGTTAACAAATTTCACGTCACACATCGGTGATAATAAAACGGATTCTGATTTGATAGATGAACTGGGTAAGATGGAATTTGTGCTAAGTGATGCATATTACTAAGTTAAACCAGGGCAGAAATTACTAGTAAATACCAGGGCCCTGGCGAATATTGTAAATCAAAGAAACTTAGGGTTCAAGTACATACTTCACTGCAAGCGGCAACACAACTAGACAGGGAGGCGAAGGTGACATCTGGCATGCTCGCTTTTGTTAGTCAGGGCACTGAGTTCAAAAGTTGGGCTCTCATGTGACAACTGTATGAGACCTGGTCACAGCCATAGAAGGGGATGGGATTAAGTTGTAAAGGGTGCAGAAAAGGGCAAATACATGAATGTTAGAGGGCTTGGAGAGCTTATATTATAAGGAGACAGTGGAGAAATCAGGGCTTTTTCCCTTTCGATTCTCTTTACATAAAATCATGAGGAGGTTAGAGAAGGCGGATGGTCACAGTCTTTTCCCACCCAGGGTAAAAGGGATAGCATACATTTAAGACGAGAAGGGTAAGATTTAAAGTAGTGGTCGCCAACCCATCAATCGCGATCAACTAGACGATCTTTGAGACTTTCCCAGTAGATCCTGAAAAAAAAGAAAAATAAATACACAAATACTGTTGAGAGATTGTTTCCGAGTTGCGGGGTTTTAGTTCCGTTTTTTCTGCCCAGTGTGCATACATGTAGCTCGCCCGCACTACACAGTGTACTTTAATGGTCTCCAACCACCGGGCCGCAAGGAAACAATATGAGTCAGCTGCACCTTTCCTCAGTCCCTGTCACGCCCACTATTGAACTTGAACCCATGCGAGGTCATCAGTCACTTAAACGCAGTGATACCCTTGCGCCAGGGATCACTGACTGACCTCAGGCGGCCGGCGAGAAGTGCCGTTGCTACTGGCCTGGAGTGCGGACAGATGGGCACCACCTCTAAACCTGTTTAGCACACCCAATGCTCGTTGGGAACTGGGTGCTAAAATATTCGCAGACAACCTAATTCGGGCTCAGCGTTTCGTAAGTATCAGAGCAGCTACCTCACTGCGATCTACTAAAGCAAACTTTTGTTGGCTGATAGATCCTACGGGGAGGGGGGGGGCCGGCGTGCGCTCTGTTGCATTCCTCGCTCGGTCGCTCTCTGTGGACCACTGCGGCCCCGGCACGGGGACCTCCTGCCCTTCCCTTGTCCTCTCACCCCACCCACGACCAGCCGCACCTGGCCAAGGCGTCTGGCGGCGGGAGGCTGGAGTTCGGGCCTGGAGGCTGTCTAATAAGGCAATGACGCCCCCAAAACTGCTCCGGTACCCAGAGTCCAAGCACCCTGCACTTAAAGACAACCCGTTGAGTTTTTTCCAGTGGAAAAAACGCGAGCAGCGCGGCACAGAAGCTAAGTGCCGAGAGCCATGGAAACTAAATTGCAGAATAGACTGGACATAAAGAACCTGCTTCGAGTATCGCTGTATTCCCGTCGTGTTTAACACACCACGCCCCCCCAATCAGCTGGTCCGCAAGAATATTGTCAATATTAAACCAGTCCTCGGTGCAAAACAGGGGTGCGCACCCCTGGTGTTTATACATTATTTCTGCTTTCAGGTTGTGGGGTTTTACTTCCGGTCTTTTCTGCCCTGGTGCACATGCATGTAACTAATTGATCTGAGGTCGATCTTGCCTTTCACTAAGGCCGAGATAGGGGATCTTGAGCTTAAAAAGGTTGGTGACCGCTAATATAAAGGGAACCTAAGCAGCCTATTTTATTAGAGGTTGGTGGTATATTGAATGAGCTGTCAGAGGAAATGGTAGAATAGGTATATTAACAATGTTTAAAAGACATTTGTACAGGTACATCAATATGAAAAGCTATATGGATATGGGCCAACTACAGGCAACTGGGACTGGCTCAGATAACTGTTTGACGTGGACATGAACTAAAAGACCTGCTTTTGACCTGTACAACTCCATGACTCCTATTCAATTGAAATTAACTTGAGACTGCTTGATCTGAAAATGGACCTGACAAGACCTTGAAAGAATTTGAAGAAATTACTGATTTTTGATAGTTATAAAAAGCAAGAATTGAGGTGGAGAGCAGGTTGGCAATATTGGAACTTGAAGGGAAAACTGAAGTAAGAGAATGGAGATGCAGGTAAGAGCTCACCTAAATAATTAATATATCCTGATTTGTTGCATTCTTGGAGGAGCTGAAGTCAATACAGGGAATGGTTTGGTAGACACCAAATTGTTAGCTCTATTGCTTTGTTGAATTCAGCATTTATATATGGTTTCATTGTTTCAAGTACTATAGAACTTCCCTCTTATGAGCAAATTGTCCAACATTCACATTCAATCTAAGAACATGAAAAACACCAGCCTCTCCTAAACATTGTTGTTTTCATCACTAGTGTAACTGATAATGTTCACCATCTTCCTCTATCAGAGTGCATTTATTCAGAACTTTATTACTGATGTTTATTATTTTGCAATCACAGTCAAAGAAACAGTTAAAAACAAATTTGCTCAGTGCCAAAATGATCCAGCAAGTTCATTAAAATAACAAGTCATCTGGCTGCTGGGAATTCACTTATTCACCAGTACACAGAAAGTACTATTCATGTTAAGTTGGCACATCCAATAAGTGTGCAAAACTGCAATGATAACATCCTTAAGAGCATAAGAGACTGAAGAATTAGAATATTCGGACCATCAAGTCTGTTCCGCCATTTCATCACAACTGATCCATTTTCCCTCTCAACCCCATATGCCTGCCTCCTCCCAGTAATCTTTCACACCCTGACTAATCAAGAACCCATCAAACTCCATTTTAAATAGACCCAATGACACGGCCTCCACAGCAGCTTGTGGCATCCAATTCCATAGATTCACCACCTTCTGGCTAAAAAATTTCCTTCTCATCTCCGTTCTAACTGGATGTCCCTCTATTCTGAGGCTGTGCCCTCTGGTCCTGGATTCCTTCACTATAAAAAACATCCTCTCCACATCCACTCTATCTAGGCCTTTCAATATACGATAGGTTTCAATGAGATTCCCCCTCATTCTCAATGAACACTGCATCTAAATGAATACCAACTGCCCCATCCTCAACCCTCTCACTCTGGTTCCCCATACCCCTCCCAAATTAGTTTCAACCCTCCCCAACAACTCTAGTGAACCTGCTGGCAAAGATATCTGTCCCCCTCAGGTTCAAACATGATCTGTCCCTTTTGTACAGGTCGTATCTTCCCCAGAACAGATCCCATAATCCAGAAATCAGAAACCCTGCCCCCTGAACACTACCTCAGCCACACATTCATCTGCCAAATCATCCTATTTTTACCCTCACTGGTAAATGCCACAGGCAGCAATCCAGAGATTACTACCCTAGAGGTCCTGCTTTTCAGCTTTCTACCTAATTCCCTAAATTCTCTCTTCAGGACCTCCTCCCTTTTCCTACCCATGTCACTGGTGCCAAATTCTGGCTGTTCACCCTCCCCCTTTAGAATACCCATGGACCCAATCAGAGATATCCCTCAACCTAGCACCTGGGAGGCAACAATCATCCAGATGTCTCTTTCATGTCCACAGAATCTCATGTTTAATCCCTTAACTATGGAATCCCTTATCATTACTACAGTTCTCTCTCCCCTTCCCGTTAGAGCCACAGCGCCAGAGATCCGGTTGCTGCGCCTTCACGACCCCCCCCCCCCCCATGTTACTCCCCCAACAGTATCCATTCCCTTATTTATGAGGGAATGGCAGTACTCTGTACTGATTGCCTGTGTCCTTTCCCTCTCCTGACAGTCACCCAGGTATGTCTCCTGCAACTCAATGGCGCCAATCTCCCTGTAGCTCTTATCTACCACCTCCTCAGTTTCCCGTATGAGCCTAAGGTCATCGAGCTGCAGCTCCTTAACCTCTTCAGTAAGTTTTGATTTTCACTTTCATTTTATAGTTACCTGTAAATGAAAGAAGGGGGCCCTAATCCTAACCTAATTATAAATTAAAGTCCTAACCAGTGACAAACTTGAAAGTAACTGGGGAAGCTGAGTCTTCCCGCTAAATCAGGGGGCAAATGTTGGATACCGCTAGAACTCTTACACCGTAAAAAACATTCTGAGTAACTGTAGAGTTAACAAGGCGCAAGGGAAACTATTAACACAATGCAATATATAATGTCATTTTATCACCCGTGAGCAACACCAATGTTCATGGATTTCCAGCAATCCTTACTTCCCCGACGTGTTTTATTGCAAGGCCTGATGGAGGCCTGCGTGATTGTGAAAAACTCATTCCAGTGAACAGACGGCAGCGGAGAGATAAATTGTCAAACCCCGAGAACTAACATATTACCCATTTTAAGATCCTGAGGCAACTTACAGCTCTTTTCATGCACCCCATTCCCACGTACCTTAGCAAACGATACAACTTAAAGTGCAACTCAGCCGCAGCCACACCGGCTCAGAACGTGCACGAGCACTGGCAACGGTCCCGCCTTCTACCGAGTGCGCGCGCTTCAGCAATATATCTCGTGCACCGCTCGGAGGCGGTGAGCGAACAAGGAAGCAATTTGCAGATACAAGTTTAGCTTTTCCCCCCAATAATTTTACTTTATTAAATCTTATTGTGGTCATATGGTAATAAGCAAGGAGAAATTTGATCTAATGACAACTAAATAAAATAACCCGCAGTCGTATGAGCGTAAACCGAGAGGACTTTATTTCAAATTAAACTTTACTCATAACAAAAATATACACAAAAAAATAAACAGTGCATTTTTTTACATTAAAGGAAAATACATTCAGGAATACTTAACTTTATAAACCATAGCATAATTGCCACTCACGTGGCCTAGTTCAAGCGAATGGTCTGGCTATGTAATGGAATGGTATGTCAATGTCACAATCAGCGTCAAGCCACATTGCCAAATGCGGCAGACGTAATAAGCAAGTGAAGTAAAAGAAATTCTATTCAGAGAATGCATTTTCCAATTTTAACTACAGCGGATTCCAGTTAATTGGGACTCATGGGGGCCAGTACATTTTGGTGCAATTAAGCAGCTGCCCCAATTAGCCGAAGTTTCATGGAAATAGTTAAAAAGGTATAAAAAGACAAACTACTGTTTAACGGAGTAACAAATTATCTATTTAAATGAAATACAGAACAAATTAGAATATTACTAACACCACTACAGTACTACAAAACAGTACATTGGTTCCTAATAGTTATCGGCGGAGGAATTCAACCTGTATACACTGTCATGTTATTTTGATTGACTGTAAATGAACAAAGTCAGACACCTCATGCAGATAATGGACAATCTTTTTCATACAATACTTTCAACAATTCCCATCTTCCAAATCTTCATTTTTACTGTAACATTCAAGATGATTGTCAATACCTTCAAATTCTTTGTAGTTCCTAACTTGTTGAAGTAATAAAACCATTCAATTTTCACTCATAGTCGTTTCTGGCATCTTTAAGCCTGAATGCTTGAAACTGCAATGAGCAAAACAGTTCTGAATTGTCTTACTGCTTATTTCTCGACAACTATGAGTGACAAAAATCACTGCTTTTTGAACAGCAACACACACAAAGATGTCATTTAAAAACTGTTCACTCTAAGCAAGTATAGTGTCTATGGCTACACAAGCACATGTGACTAACGCTAGTTAGAAACTGTTCAGCAACAGTCTCCTGCCCCAATTAAGCGATATGGTGTCCCAAATAAACAAAGGAAACCCAGCTATTTTCTCAATTAGATTTTGTTCTTTTAAGAGTTGTCCCAAATAAATGGCTTCCCCATTTAACCGGTAGCCTAATTAACCAGAAGCCACTGTATTTTGGTATTTGAAATACAATAATCAATTATAAATTTCCCTTCTAACCTGTTGGCTAGAGCAGGCCAAATCTAAGAGAGAAGAAAGTTATTTATTCAGGTTCAAATCAATAAAAGTCTCAAAAGTATAAGACACAGCTTATAAAAATACATTAACTTAGAGAAAGTTTTGTAAGATGATGTCTTCATGAATCAATTTAAAGCCAGTATACTTCACAGTTCACGCACAAAGTCATGCTGGTATTTTCCTCTACCTCAACACAGTATCGAGCTCTCCCACCTACCAATTTTCAAAGCAAGAAATTACGAATACCCATTCAATAAACAGAAGGGCACAAGTCCATGTGGAAATTAGCTTGAGCAAGTTCAAATTGTATTAGTGAATAGGTTAAACATTACCATGATTAGTGTTATGTCCATATAATGATACCCTACCTGCTTCCTCCCTGTTTGTGCTGTCAACTAGACAAGGTCAAACATCCTTAGTGCAGTTTCAAAGTAAGTAATTTCATGAATGGCAATAATGTCATAATAGCATGGACTCATGTGATATAGTTACACTGTTTTTATTGGATGATGACATTTATTGAAGAGGCACAACAGTGCCCCTTTCACCTCAGATGGTTGAAGAAGTTTGGTATGGGCCCCCAAATCCTGAGAACTTTCTATAGGAGCACAATTGAGAGCATCCTGACTGGCTGCATCACTGCCTGATTTGGGAACTGTACTTCCATCACTGTGAATCTCTGCAGAGTGGTGCGGAGAGCCCAGCACATCTGTAGATGTGAACTTCCCACTATTTCAGGAAATTTACAAAGGTGTGTAAAAAAGGCCAGAAGGATCATTGGGGACCTGAGTTATCCCAACCACAATTTGTTCCAGCTGCTACCATCCGGGAAATGGTATCACAGCATAAAAGCCAGGACCAGCAAGACACGGGACAGCTTCTTCCACCAGGCCATCAGACTGCTTAATTCATGCTGACACAACTGTATTTCTATGTTATATTGTCTGGCTTGTTCTACATACTATTTATTATAAATTACTATAAGTTGCACATTGCACATTTAGATGGAGACGTAACGTATTTTTACTCCTCATGTACTTGAAGGATGCAAGTAATAAAGTCAATTCAATTCAATTCTTTATTTAATGTTACTAAGTATCAGAATCCAGTTTATTATCACTGACATGAAATTTATTATTTTGCAGTGGCAATACAGTGCAATACATGAAAACACAAAGTTACAATAAGAATTATAAAAATAAATCAATAGTGCAAAAAGAGAGCAGAATGGTGAGGTAGTGTTCATGGACCATTAGGAAATCTGATGGTAGAGGGGAAGAAGCTGTTCCTAAAATTTTGAGTGTGCCTCTTCAGGTTCTTGTACCTCCTCTCTGATGGTAGTAATGAGAAAAAAGCATGCCTTGGATGATGAGGGTCTTTAATGAAGAATGCTATGTTCTGGTGGCACCACCTTCTAAAGATGCCCTTCATGATGGAGTCTAAAACACTCAGCTGCTTTTTTTGATTGGAGCCTCCATACCAGGTGGTGATGCAACCAGTCAGAATGGCCTCCACAGTACATCTGTAGAAATTTGCCAGAATCTTTGGCGACATACCAAATTTCCTCAAACTCTAAGGAAGTATAGCCACATGTGAGCTTTCTTCATGATTGCATCAAATTGTGGAGCTCAGGATAGGTTGTCTAAGATGCTGATGCCCAATAACTTGAAACTGCTTTCCCTCTCCACAGTTGAATGCTTGATGAGGACTAGTTTGGGTTCTCCTGACTTCCCTTTCCTGGAGTCCACAGTTAATTTCTTGGTCTTACTAATGTTGAATACAGAGTTCATAATTATGACACCACCTAATCAGCCCATCTATCTCAATACTGTATGTCTCCTTATCACAATCTGAAATTCTGCCCACAACAGGTATGTCATCAGCTAATTTAGAAATGCTATTTTAGCTGTGTTTAGCCACACAGTCTTGAGTGTAAAGAGAGTACAGTAGAGTGCTAAGCATGCATTCCTGAGGTGCTCCTTTGTTGATTGTCAGCACGGAGGAGATATTATTTTTGATTTGCACTGACTGTGGTCTCCTGATGAGAAAGTTAAGGATCCAGTTGTGGAGGAAGGTACAACAGTGCCTCTTTTACCTCAGATGGTTGAAGAAGTTTGGTATGGGCCCCCAAATCCTAAGAACTTTCTATAGGAGCACAATTGAGAGCATTCCTCGACTAGGAAGGGGAGGAGGGAAGAGAAGAGAGTGGTAGTGATAGGGGATTCTATAGTCAGGGAGGCAGATAGGAGATTTTGTGGGGAAGATCGGGAGTCTCAGATGGTATGTTGCCTCCCTGGTGCCGGGGTCCGGGACATCTCAGATCGGGTGCAGGTTATTCTCGAGAGGGAGGGCAAGAACCCAGATGTTGTGGTCCATGTAGGGACCAATGACATGGATAGGATGAGTGAGGGGGTCCTGCGTAGTGAGTTCAGGGAGTTAGGTGCGAAGCTGAAGGGCAGAACCTCCAGGGTAACAATCTCAGGATTGCTACCTGTGCCACATGCGAGTGAGGCAAGGAACAGAAAGATTATTCAGATTAATACGTGGCTGAGAGAATGATGCAGGAGGGAGGGCTTCAGGTTTTTAGATAATTGGGCTTTGTTCCAAGGAAGGTGCGATCTGTTCCGACGGGACGGTTTACACCTGAACTGGAGCGGTACTAACATTCTTGCAGGTGTTACGAATGTGCCACAACTCTGAGGGGCCGAAGGGTACAAAGTCGCCCCCTCCTTTTTGAGAATCGCAAGATCGCTATTAATTCGGGTCTGGGACCCAGGAAATGAGAGAGAGACACGCAGAATCCACAAGGTTTTGGAATGTGTCCTGGCCTCAGCGAAAACAAAGCCACTGATAACGGCCATTGTCTCTTGGAGACGGAATTGTGTATTGAGTACTGTACTATTCATTGAAGCCCTCAGGGGATGACCAGAGTGGGCTGGTTGAGGGATTGCATCATCCCAAACTGATTGACATCTGAGACCCCGTGAGTAAGGATAAAAGAGGGTCTGGGGAACAACCCCTTTAGACGCACCAGGAGAAACGCTAGAAATCCCGTGACAGCGTTTAATAGCGACAGCCGGTGGGGGGCTCGCGTGTGTCCTTTCCCTTTGCCTGGGATTGGCGGCCTCACCACGGAAGAACGGCTTAGCTAAAGGAGAGGCCACGAGTGAACGGCCACGACAACGAGACTCTGATGGATCGAAATCATAAAAGGAATTGGCAAGTTTCTAAAAATCTCTCTCTCTCTCCAACAAAAGGCTGCAGCCTGAATGAACTGAGTGACTTTTATATTTCCATCGGACAATACATTTATCCCCCAGACAACGATAGAGCTATTTCTTATTGATTGTTATTATACCCGCACTTTTAGATTTAGTATTGACGACGTATATTATCTGTATGTTTGCATTGATATTATTTTTGTGTATTTTTACTAATAAATACTGTTAAAAATAGTACCATCAGACTTCAACGGACCTCTCTATCTTTGCTGGTAAGTGACCCAGTTATGGGGTTCGTAACACAGGAAAGTTTGCTAGTGCTGCTCGGGGGGGGGGGGGGGGGGGTTAAACTAAATTTGCAGGGGGCAGGGATCGAGAATGTGAGAGAAAATAGCGAGATGAAGAATAAAGGACAGGTGGGGACCACATGGTTCCAGAATATTAAGTGTGTAGTAGAGAAAGGTGAGGCGGAACAAGTGATAAGGAGGACACATGTACAGAGGGATGGTCTGACGGAACATGGAGTTAAATATGCAGAAAGAATAAGTAAATTTAGGAAGGACAACAAAATTCAAGGGGTGTATAGCCCGATGGGAGTTCGGGGAGCTGGGTTAAGCACAATAGGCAGCGATTTAAACAGAGAGAGGAGAAATGGGCTAAAAATTCTATATCTGAATGCACAAAGTGTCAGAAATAAGGCGGATGAGCTTGAAGCTCAGGTGCAAATGGGTAACTATGATGTTGTTGGGATAACGGAGACATGGCTGCAGGGAGATCAGACCTGGGAAATGAATGTACAAGGGTATACGTGCTATCGTAGGGACAGAAATGTGGGCAGAGGGGGTGGGTTGGCCCTGTTGGTGAGGAATGAGATTCAGTCCTTTTGCAAGGGGGAGGACATAGGATCAGGAGAAGTAGAGTCTGTGTGGATAGAACTGAGGAACAGTAAGGGCAAAAAGACCCTAATGGGTGTTGTCTACAGGCCCCCAAACAGTAGCATGGATATTGGGTGCAAGTTGAATAGGGAGTTAACATTGGCATGTGGCAAAGGTAATGTCGCAGTAGTATTGGGGGATTTCAACATGCAGGTGAACTGGGAGAAACAGGTTGGTGCTGGACCCCAGGATAGGGAGTTTGTAGAGTGCCTACGGGATGCATTCTTGGAACAGCTTGTACGAGAGCCGACCAGGGACAAGGCTATTCTGGATTTAGTGTTGTGTAATGAACAGGATTTGATAAGCGATCTTGAAGTAAAGGAGCCATTAGGAGGTAGTGACCATAATATGATAAGTTTTTATCTGCAATTTGAGAAGGATAAGGGCAGATCGGAGGTGTCAGTGTTGCAGTTGAATGAAGGAGACTATGGAGCCATGAGGGAGGAGCTGGCCAAAGTTAAATGGATGGATATCCTAGCAGAAAAGACAGTGGAACAGCAATGGCAGGTATTCTTGGGAATAATGCACAAGGTGCAAAATCAGTTCATCCCCCGGAGAAGGAAGGATTCAAAAGGTGGAAAGGGGCCACAGTGGTTGACAAAAGAAGTCAGAGATTGCATAGCATTAAACAAAAAGAAGTATGACAGAGCTAAGGTGAGTGGGAAGACAGATGATTGGGAAATTTTTAAGGAACAACAGAACTTAACTAAAAAGGCAATACGGGGAGAAAAAAATGAGGTACAAATGCAAGCTAGCCAGGAATATAAAGGAGGATAGCAAAAGCTTTTTTAGGTATGTGACAAGAAAGAAGATAGTTAAGAACAATGTTGGGCCCTTAATGAATGAATTGGGTGAAATTGTTATGGGAAACAGAAATGGCAGAAGAATTTAATAAGTACTTTAGATCTGTCTTCACTAGGGAAGACACAAGCAATCTCCCAGATGTATGGGTGGGCCAAGGACATAGGGTAACAGAGGAAATGAAACAGATTGACATTAGGAAGGAAAAGGTGATGAGTAGACTGATGGGACTGAAGGCTAACAAATCCCCAGGTCCAGATGGTCTGCATCCTAGGGTACTAAAGGAGGTGGCACTGGAAATTGCGGATGCATTGGTAATCATTTTCCAATGTTCCTTAGATTCAGGATCAGTTCCTGAGGATTGGAGAATGGCTAAAGTTATCCCACTTTTTAAGAAAGGAGGGAGGGAGAAAACAGAGAACTATCATCCTGTCAGCCTAACATCAGTAGTGGGGAAGATGCTAGAGTCCATTATTAAAGATGAAATAGTGGCATATCTAGATAGTGTCATGGTTTCTCGTGCCCCACAAACGACCAGGAGACGCAGAAGATTCTTCAAGAAGTGTTAAACTTTAATTTGCAAATCAAAGCTGAGACAGTCATTGAGCTAGTCACTGATTGCCCACCGATCATTGTACATAGCATTTTTTATAGCAATCTCCTGGTTTAGTTGCATTAGCATATCCAATTGGTCTACAGTTACATATCACTAGTACATCAGCCACTATTGTTTCTACCCATTAACTTAATCATGTTCTAATCTACATCTCTTAGCTACCTCTCATTAACACACTATTATCTTCTTATTTGGCTACATTCTTAAGTCACTGATGTGTTCAATAGTACAAAGACAATACAGAGATTTCATTCTCCTACTAAATTGGATACATGCATAGCAAATAGCAAACGCAAAGCTGACTACATAGTTTTCATTACACAGCAAACAATGCAACTTTTATACTCCAATAATAGCAGTGATAGGATTGGGCCGAGCCAGCATGGATTTACCAAGGGCAAATCATGCTTGACTAATCTATTGGAGTTTTTCAAGGACGTAACCGGGAAGTTAGACGGGGGAGATCCAGTGGATGTAGTGTACCTCGATTTTCAGAAGGCATTTGATAAGGTCCCACATAGGAGATTGGTGGGTAAAATCAGAGCTCATGGCATTGGGGGGAAGATATTGACATGGATAGAAAACTGGTTGGCAGATAGAAAGCAAAGGGTAGCGGTGAATGGGTGTTTCTCGGAATGGCAGGTGGTGACTAGTGGGGTGCCACAGGGCTCGGTATTGGGACCACAGCTGTTTACGATTTGCATCAACGATTTAGATGAAGGCATTGAGAATAACATCAGCAAGTTTGCTGATGATACTAAGCTGGGTGGCAGTGTGACATGTGATGAAGATGTTAGGAGGATTCAGGGTGACTTGGATAGGCTGAGTGAGTGGGCAGATACTTGGCAGATGACGTTTAATGTGAATAAGTATGAGGTTATTCACTTTGGGAGTAAGAATAGGAAGGCAGATTATTATCTGAACGGTGTAGAGTTAGGTAAGGGAGAAGTACAAAGAGATCTAGGAGTCCTTGTTCATCAGTCACTGAAGGTGAATGAGCAAGTGCAGCAGGCAGTGAAGAAGGCTAATGGAATGTTGGCCTTTATTACAAAGGGAATTGAGTACAAGAGCAAGGAAATCCTTTTGCATTTGTACAGGGCCCTGGTGAGACCACACCTGGAGTATTGTGTTCAGTTTTGGTCTCCAGGGTTAAGGAAGGACATCCTGGCTGTAGAGGAAGTGCAGCGTAGATTCACAAGGTTAATCCCTGGGATGTCCGGACTGTCTTACGCAGAGAGGTTAGAGAGACTGGACTTGTACACGCTGGAATTAAGGAGATTGAGAGGGAATCTGATTGCAACATATAAGATTATTAAGGGACTGGACAAGATAGAGGCAGGAAATATGTTCCAGATGCTGGGAGAGTCCAGTACCAGAGGGCATGGTTTAAGAATAAGGGGTAGGTCATTTAGGACAGAGTTAAGGAAAAACTTCTTCTCCCAGAGAGTTGTGGGGGTGTGGAATGCACTGCCTCAGAAGGCAGTGGAGGCCAATTCTCCGGATGTTTTCAAGAAGGAGCTAGATAGGTATCTTATGGATAGGCGAATCAAGGGATATAGGGACAAGGCAGGAACCGGGTATTGATAGTAGATGATCAGCCATGATCTCAGAATGGCGGTGCAGGCTCGAAGGGCTGAATGGTCTACTTCTGCACCTATTGTCTATAAAAGCTCAGGTTTTGAAGCTGGTTGATTAGTACTAAAGGGATAATGGTGTTGAACACTGAGCTATAATCAACTAACAGTAGCCTGATGTAGGTGTACAATGTACTGTGTATGTTAATCAAAATGGTTTCTTTGTCTTAACCGAGGCCACTCCTTCAATAACAGAGGCACGGACAGGTGTTTCGCCTTCTCAGCCAACGCCACATCCCCCTTCTCTACTGCTGTCCACACAGTGCCAAGACCCGGGTCATTTTGCTGAACAGCTGCCACTTCCCCCAGACTCAATTCCGGCAACTGTTTAGTCTGCAGTGCGGTCAGGTCACAGTAAGCTAGGGGTATGGCGTCATATTGCTGTTGGCCATGTGGTCCGAGGCCAAGTAGGTAGCCAGTGAGATTGTATCCACTATAGACTTTTTGTGACAGTAGGGAAATTGCAGCGGCTTCAGCTTCTTGCTCAGTCAGAAGTTAATTCTGGACTCCAAGCTCTCAAAGCTGATCATCACAGTACATGTGACTGCTACCAGCCCATACTCATTGAGGCAGCTCACACTGCTCTTGAGGCACTGATGCAGGTGGGAACCTCTGACTGCAGCAGTGAGAAGCTGAAGATGCCCTTCAACACTCCAGCCAGTTGATTGGCAGATGGTTTCAGTGCCCTGCTAGGGCCTGACGCCTTGTGAAGGTTCACCCTCCTGACAGATGTTCTGACATCAGCCTCATAGGCAGATTCACCAGATGCACAGGTATAGTTTTATTCTCCCTTTCAAGGCATTGAGCTCATATGTGAGTAAATTATCACACCATTTATGATGTTAGGTCTTGCCTTATAGGAAGTAATGGCCTGCAAACATTGCCATATTTGACGTGTATCCAATTGCGTCTCCAGCTTCACAGAGAATTGATTTTTTCACTCTTATGATAGCCTTCTGTAGGACCTAACTGGACTTGTTGTAGCTCTGGATCACCACTCTTGAATGCCACAAATCTAGTCCTCAGTAGGCTGCGAATCTCCTGGTTCATCCATAGCTTATGGTTTGGGTATTTCTGGTATTTTCTCGAAGATATTCTTTCATTCACAAAGATCTTGATGAAGACTGTGGTACATTCATTCAGATCCGAAGATGAATCCCTGAGTATGGCCCAATCCAGTCATGTATGAAGAGCCAATAGCGTAATACCTTTTACTTTTTAACTTGTGTTGTAAATTCACCTTATGCTAAATGTCAATCTTCTGGAATATATTTTATTATTTGTTCATTTATTTGTGGTAATATTGCTTTATGTGTGTTGTGTGTCTGTTATATGGACTGTATTGTGTACCTCAGTCCAGAGGAATGTTGTTTTTTTTGGCAGTATACATGCATACGGTTGAATAACAATAAACAGAACTTGAACTCAAAGCAGTCCTGTAAAATTTCCTCTGCATCACTTGACCGTACCTTCACAGTCCTCATGGTCCTGGTGATAGTCATTCAAATGATAGTGAACATAATAGTGATTCAACATCATCTCCTCAGTATTAATCACAAAGCCTCTAATCTGGGCCTCTGTACCTCCCTCTGCAGCTGGATCCTCAATTTGCTCATCAGGAAATCACAGTTAACACAGATTAGTGATAACATCTCCTCCACACTGGCAATCAACATAGGCGTACCTCAAGGATGTTGCTCTAATGGCACTCAATGATCATCTAGGGCCATAGAAGCTTGCTTGATTTTCAGAAATAGACCACATTAAAAATTAATTTTTCCCATTTTAGTAAGTAATTAGAAAAATTACTTAGAAAAATGCAGGAATCAAGAAACAGTAGGAAGCCCTGTGGTTAATTGTATACATAGAACATCGAACTGTACAGCACAGTACAGGTCCCATAGCCCATAATGCTGAGCTGACCATATAACCTACTCCAAGATCAATTTAACTCTTCCCTCCCACGTAGCCCTCCATTTTTTTTCATCCATTCTTAAATGCCCCTAATGTATCTGCCTCTATTACCAAGCCAGGGAAAAAGTTCCATAAGTTAACCACTCTCTATTTTAAAAAAAACTTACCTCTGCCTCCGCCCCACCCACTTCCCTTCAAACACCTTAAAAGTATGTTCTCTTGTATTACCCACTGCCACCCTGGGAAAAAGGTACTGCCTGTCCACTCTATCAATGTCTCTTATTATCTTCTACACCTTACCAAGCCACCTCATCCTCCTTTGCTCCAAAGGGAAAGCCCTAACTTGATTAACTTTTCCTCATAAGACATGTTCTTTAATCTAGGCAAAACCGTGGTAAAGCTCCCCTGCACCAAAACTTCCACATCTTTTCTATTATGTGGTGATCAAAACTGAGCATGATACTACAAGTGTGGTTTAAACAGAGCTTTATAGAGCTGGAACATTACCTCAAGGCTCCTGAACTTAATCCCCCAACAAATGAAGGCTGACACAACAAACACCTTCTTAATAACCCTATCAACTTGCATTACAGCATTGAGAGATCTATGAACATGGACACCAAGATCTCTCTATTCCTGCACACTGTGAAGAATCCTGCTATTAACCCTGTACTCCGCCTTCACGTACAACCTTACAAACTTTCATGTACAATCTTACAAAGTGCATCACTTCACACTTTTCCAGAATGAACTTGATCTGCTACTTCTCAGCCCAGCTCTGCATCCTGACAATGTCCTATTATAACTTACAACAACCTTATCCACATCATCTTGCACCTTCATTTCATCTACAAACTTACTAACCCTCTTCTAGGTATCCTATGTTCCTTCTTAAGCTCTGTTCTAGCTACCTTATAACCCATAGGAACCCTGTCTGATCTTTAAGTATGCTTCCTTCTTCACCTTGGCATCTGTTACCTCATCCAAGTTGTTTACAAAAATCATAAAAAGCAGGGTTCTCAGAACAGGTCCCTGCAAAACACCACTAATCATGGACCTCCAGGCAGAATATGTTCCATTTACTACCATCCTCTGCTTTCTGTGGGCAAGCAAATTCTGAATCCATGCAGTCAAGTTTCCATGGACCCCATGCCTGCTGACTTTTTGAAGGAGAATCTTATCAAACAATTTATTAAAATCTATATACACCACATCCACCACTCTACCTTCATCAGTTTCTTTTGTCACTTCCTCAAAAACATCAGTCAGGCTCATAAGGCATGATCTGCCCCTCACAAAGCCATGTTGACTATCCCAAGTGCTCCCTAGTAGCATCATAATTAGCCCTCCCACAACTAAATACCTTCCCATACTGTCATCTCCTATCCTTGTCCAAGAAAATGCCAAAGGCCAGGGAAATGTGTTCACTATCTCCAAAAGGCTTGCCCTCCAAGAGATTGGGCATCTGACCAGGTTCATTGCCTAGTACTTGATCCAGCATGGCCTCTTCTTTAGTCAGTCAGGAATATTTCCTAGACACACTTAACAAATTCCGCCCCATCTAAATCTCTTGCACTAAGAAGGTGTCAATCATTATTTGGGACATTTAAGTCCACCCATGACAACAACCCTGTTATTTTTGCTTCTTTCCAAAATCTGCCCATCGATCTGTTCCTCAGTTTCCCATTGTTATTGGGAGCCCAATAGAATACTGACTACAAATTGGAGTAACGCTGACTACAAAGAACTTTAAATTCAACCCACCTTGTAACCCTTGCTCAATAGCCTGCAGGTTATGGCTCTTCAGGTGATCTTAAGGTACCTTGTGATTGCAGCCACTTCCACCATCCTATTGGATAGTGCATTCCAGACTAACCACTCATTGAGTGAAATTATTTTTAAAATTATTCCTCTCATCCTCTACCAATCAATTTAAATCTATGATCCTTTTTTACTGGCTCTCTATTAAAGGAAATAGATCTTTATTGCTTGATGCACTTCATTTACATCTGCCTTTGTACAAAAGAAAACTGGCTTCATGACAATAATTCTTCTGTCCTCACAACATTCTTATAAATCTCTGTCGTTTTCCTAGTGTTTTCACCTGCTTCCTAAGGTTTGATGTTTGATAAGGTATACAGTACACAAGTTGTAACTTAACTGCAATTGATTACTTGGCCTCAACCAAATATAGTATATTAACCAGTTTTTTTTATTAAGTGCAATCGTGAACAATAGCCAGATCAGAAATACTGATCAAATCAAATAGTTCCTAAAGAAAACTCTGACAGGCCAATCAGATGGTTCACTGCTGCTCAGCAATAGAACACAAAAAAAATCATATGTACAATTAAGAAACATTAAAAAATAGTAGAAATACCGGAGTCATGATGATCATGATGAAGTCTGCTGGAGAGAGACATTTATACACATGCTGTCCTCCATAATTCAAAAAGATTGAAGGATAAGGTTGCAGGGTGACAAAACATGACAGGAGGACTTGGAACTAAAAACTAATCCATACTGGGAGAAAACAGCACCTATTCTTTCCACACTGTTCTCCAGCAGTTTAAGGACTACCAGTAAGTCCAGCCAGAACATAACTCATGAGTTCTCTCTAAAGTCAGGTACTAACCCTACCTACCAACAACCAAGCATTACCAAATCTGGTTCCCTTCATGATAGCTTATGAAGAAGCATGTGACCTCCCTCCCAGAGATGATAGGTGTTTGTGCACTCGATTCTTGAAGGCTTGGACCCCATTGTTGCAGATGTTTCCAGCCACAGCATTTGGAAGGCTATTCCAAATTCTGATAGCACAATGAAGGAAGCTTCTATCCAGTGTGTGGGTTCTTGCATCAGGCATAGAAACAGCATGAGCAGGCATAGATAAACTTGATCGTGTGGTGCACCATCTCTCATAAGATGAAGGCAGCATGGTGCGAAGGTCTGCAGGGCTGTGGCTTGTGTGCATTTTGTACAGCACAGTAGCTGCAGCAACCTGTCGTCTGTGGTATAAGCTACTGATGTGGCTTCATCTACACCTATAATCCTGAGAACCTTTCTTTGAGTGGAATCAAGCTGGCTGAGGACACTCTGTGAGGCATTCATCCATGATAGGCAGGCATACTCCATGATACTTCGTACTTGGGCTTTGTAAACCATGGCTCTGCCCTCTTTATCTAGTTTGGATGCTACTTTCCACAGAGCTCCAAGCCTTTGTCCAGCCTTGTTTGAAATAGTGGAAAGGCATTTATCCCACACCAACTTGCTGTCAATATTAACACCAAGAATTACTAGCTCCTTCTTTAAATCCAGCTTGCAGTTCCCAAAATACAGGTCGGGGTTAGATGGATTTCTCTTCCTAGACATCACCATCGCCTTGCACTTAGTAGGCTCAAAGGTGACATTCCAGTCGTCTGCCCAGGCGTTCATCCTGTCAAGATCCCTATTCAGGCCTGCTGCCACTGTATTACTCTCTCCTGCTCAAATTGGTGCAAATAGTGTGGAGTCATCAGCGTACAGGTATAGCTTGTTACGGCATGCATCAACCAAGCCGTCAATAAAAATGGAAAACAGAAGTGGCCCAAGTATTGAACCCTGTGGTACAGATGCATTGATGGTTGAAGAATCAGAAGCTTGACCAGAGATGACAATTTTGATGGTCTGTCCAAGAAGGTGGTTCTGCAGCCATCTAAGCAGCTATCAAGATATTCCTTTGGATCTCAGCTTAACACAGAGTCCATTATGCCAGACCTTGTCAAATGTTCCTTTGATATCTAGGGCTATGACACACACTTTTCCACCTTTGTCTAAGAGGTTATCTACCTCTCCCTTTATTTTTTGGGAAATGGTGAACATCATGTCAAAGAACCTCTTCTAATAAATACCTTATGATAAATAGTATTTTCTACTGCCTTCTTAACCTCTGGAACCATTTGTCATTTTCACAGCCACACAACGTGACTTTATTAATGGACTTCTGTGATTTGGTTCACTGAGTGAGTGCCTACTTTAAGTGGCAACACAACTTATCAAATGGAACAATTATTCAAAAAAAAATCCAGTGAGTGGCAGTTCAGTGGACCAAAATGCCTTGTTAAAGAGCGAGGTCAGAGAATGGCCATAAAGGTTCAAGCTGACAGGAAAGTGACAGTAACTCAAATAACAACAGGCTACATCAGTGGTGTGCTGAAGAGCATCTCTGATTGCACAACAAGTGGCATACATTATCATGCCACTAGGTCATAAGTGCAGTGCAAAAAAACATAAATTTAGATATGCATTCACAGCTCCATGTTTCCTTTCAATTAGTTTTATGTTTTGGAGTTACAAAATAAAACAGTGGTAATGAGGAAGTTTTAAATGAACCTGAGATGACTACTTACTTGTTAAAGCACAGCAAGACGTTTGAGTTAAAAAAAAAACACAGCAAGAAATGGTCAAGTAAAAAACAGCACGGCACATGTTTCTTTGGGAAAAGGTAGATACAGCCGAGTTTTAAAAAAAGCAGAAAACAAACAAATTCACGAGTTCATAAACAGTGAGTATCAGGTGATAATAAACATAAATTTTAAAAAAGTGGAAGTGGCTAGTTACATCAGAAAGATGTGCTCAATTGAACAACACGTAACTGGAATATGTATACTGAGTGAATTGAGCTGTATTTTGAAGCAAATGAAATAGCAAATCAGAAGAGAGTATCAGTTTTACTGAGTACATTTGGTTTAAAGGCATACAGCTTGCTTCTAAGTTTAACTGCTCCAAACAAACCATCTGAAATGAACTTTATGTATTGCATAAATTTATAAAGTGTAAATAATGCAGGATCATTTAGAACCGCAACCATTGTTGTTTGCAGAAAGCTTCAGGTTTCATAAGTGGAGTCAAAAGGAAGAGAAGTCCACTTCAGCGCATGAGGCTGAATTGAAGAGATTGTTTGAGCATTGCCAGTTTGGTAATGGGCTTAATGATGCACTGAAAGATTGTTTAGTTTGTGGAAGCTTACAAGAAAGCATTCAAAAACAGCTCCTAACTGAAGCACAACTTGCATTTAAAAGAACAGTTGAAATAGCTCTATCAATGGAAGCAGTAGACAGAGACACAATTGAGTTGTAATCAGGAACGAAAGTGAAAGTGAACAAAACTGCAATGTCTAAACAGAAACTGGCCTGGCTGAACAAATTGTATTAATGTTGTGGTGGGGGCTCACATACGCCAGGCCAATGCAGATGTAAGGTTGCAGAAACTTGCAGAAAATGTGACAAAGTAGGACACATACAAAGAGCATGACAAGCAGACAAAAGCAAATGGACTATGCAGGGAAGAGAAAAAAATAAAAAGTCAAATTGCAGTTTCAAAAAGACCACTAATTTGCATGCTGTTGAAGAAAACTATCTGAAAATGATGACAGTGACGTAGGACTGCATAGCCTTGAGATTTACAATGTGAAAACTAACAATAGACAAGCAATATATCTTACACCAGAAGTGAAAGCAAATTAATTACAATGGAATTGGAGACTGGCTCAGCTGTTTCAGTCATTCCACAAAATGAGTTTGAACAGCATTTCAAAGATACTGAACTGAAGCCTGCAGATATCCAACTAAGAACATACTGGAGAAAAGATCATTCCTGTGGGGATAACATTCATAACAGTGAGATAGAACAGCCAACGAGCCACATTGGGTTTGTATGTGGTAAAAACAGGAGGGCCAGCATTGTGGTGCTGTGAGTGGCTTGGACAACAACAACTTGATTAGAGATCCATCCACCATTTTCATGCCACATACCCTGCAATAGAGTCAACTGAAAGCAAATTAAGAAAAGTACTGGCTGATGATACAGTCGTGTTAAAGCATTAGAAAATTCAAACATATCAAGGGTAAAATAGTGATAAAATACCACATCCACATTTTGCAAAGTTTGCCTGGTTCCTTATACCATCTGTTACAAAATAGCCAGTGAGCTAGATCACATAGAAGCTGAATTAATTCTTTCCAAGGTTGAGTGGAGCCCATGGGCAATACCAATGGTCCCAGTAGCCAAGAAAAATGGTGTGTCAGGATCTGTGGTCATCATCAACCCAGCACTGACAGTAGATCAATACTCTCTGCCCAGAAAAGAGGATATCTTTGCAAAACATTCTGGGGGAAAACACGTCAGCAAAGTGGGCTTAGCTTAAGCCCACCTACAGATGGAGATGGAAGAAGAATCGAAAGTGTTTCTCACCATAAACACTCACAAAGGGCTTTATCACTATATTAGGCTTAGTATTTGCCTATTAGTAGTATGTGCACGTGCATTCTGTCAGAAAGTTGTGAACCAGGTGCAACAAGGCTTGTCCAGGTACGAGGAAATCTGCAGATGCTGGAAATTCAAACAACACACACAAAATGCTGGTGGAACACAGCAGGCCAGGCAGCATCTATAGGGAGAAGCGCTGTTGACGTTTCGGGCCGAGTCCTGACGAAGAGTCTCAGCCCAAAATGTCGACAGCACTTCTCCCTATACATGCTGCCTGGCCTGCTGTGTTCCATCAGCATTTTGTGTGTGTTGTCCAGGTACTCAGTGTTACCTGGATGACATCATTGTTACCAGTAAGGATGATAAGGAACATCTCCAAAACCTCAAAACAGTGTTAAAAAGATTAGAAGTTTATGGGCTCAGAGCATGATGCAACATGTGTGAATTCCTTGTGTTGTAGCCTGGGGGAAAGTACACACTCAGACCAACAAATACTTTTTCGGGTTTTAATTCCTTTATCGGTTTTAGATATTTAAGTGCCAGAAGAGTTAAAACAAAACAAACAACTTTACAATCAGGTCCTGCCATTACAATCTCCGTTTAACCTTCGATCCACACACTTGTGTATCGACCAATTGTGTATGCAGTATAAAAATACAAAGAAAACCGCACAGAACTAATACAGTACTAATACGGTAGTGGCAATTCTACTTGGCTGGTGAGGAACTTTGCAAGCTACGCTATCCAGCGTCGAGTTCTTTACTCGTGAAAATCTTTCCTCACCAAACCCAGTACCAATGGGGGGGGGGGGGGGGGACTCGATTCCAACGCCCCACCAGCTTCGTCATAAGAAGCAAAGTGGTCTCCCCACTATCCCACGCGTGCATAATGACGTCACCATCTCCACTTAAAGGCACAGACAACTATTCTAGCATTACCCGGATGAATGCCTAAGTACACTTAACGATACTGAGTAAGATTCGACGGTCAGCCGGTTACATTCTCCCCTGCATTCAAGTAATCGTCCTCAATCACTACAAGGGTACTTTTAACCTCCTTAACTGCTTCTCTAAAGAAACTGAACTAAGACTAGCCAGTATCTCCAACACTGCTGCCGGACTTATGGAGGCCTCAGCAAGGACTGACCTTGGTTCGCGATGTGGATTAGGGTGCTGTCCAGCATTTACTTGTTTACTCCTGTGGGGTGCTGCCCCAGGAGGGCTACCGACCTCCGCCCCTGCGTTAGCAGTCGTCGGCTCCCCAGTCTCAGTCCCAGAAGGTGTCATGTTTTCAGAAGATATGCTGTCTTGGCTAGGGTCAAGGTTCTGTACACCCTGCTCTGACAGATGTCCTACCACTATCATACCATTTTCTGAATCCTCAGAATCTGATTCCTGCCCCGGGGGTGAGCTGGCCTATGTTACTGGAGTTTGCAGTCTCCTTTGGGGAGCTGGAGTGGGATGGTTCTCACAGGGCCCGGTCTAGGCCCACCCTCCCAAGGTTCCACAGTGTATATGTTGCCCAGTACCTCTACCACCCTGTAGACGGTTGGGTTCCAAGCGTCCTGGATCTTATTATGGCCTAATGGTCTGTTCCTCAGGTAAACCAGCACATTCACATCAACTTTGGGACAGTAAACTTTGTCCTCCTGCCAGGCAATGCGTTCGGCCACCTTCTATTCAGAGTATTCTTTTGCTCTGGCATGCGCATCCCTCGGTTGGCTCTGGTGTACAGCTTGGTTGGAGTGTTCCCTTGCATCGGACCACTTACATCATTAGTACCAGCTTCCCAAGCTCGAATCTGCTTAACCCTACAGCTGTTAAGACCAGAGGTAACCAGTGCCAGGTCAAGAGCAGTGTTGCGATTGATCAAACTACAGATCGCCACAGACCCATCAAACTCTGCATCTTCTGAGACAGGCTCAGTCACGGTATTGCTCCGATCCAGATGATATTGGACATTGAAGTCAAACCCTGACAGCTGTGAGATCCATCTCTGCTCCAGTGCGCCCAATTTGGCAGTTTTCAAGTGTGATAGGGGGTTATTGTCAGTGATTACAGACCCAACAGGTATGTGCTCAGTATCTTTTCCCAATACTCGGACTACTGTTCTTTTTGCAGTAGTGTGCATCTGCATTTTCTGGAAAACATCTTTCCGATCAGAATCCAGCTTCCTTCCTAAGGCAGTGTCAAACTCTGCATAGACGAGTTGCCTAACCGGCTGATAATGTTCATGCCTACAATACATGGGAGAGGTGGTTCGGTGCCAACAGGATCCCTGACTACCAGAAAGCCACAATTTGGTATCTTCATGCCCACTGCTTGAACCTCTAGCTCTAGATACCCAAGGTAAGGAATATCAAGACCATTTGCAGTTGTTAGCCTAAGCCAGCCAGCAGTGGACAACATATCCTCATGCTCTCCATTCAAGTGTTCGCGAAAGAACTGCTTGGTCAGGGTGCTTACTTGATTACCTGTGTCCAACAGACAACAGACCGCAACACCTGATATTTCAAGTCCAGCAACTGGGCATGTTCCTATGGCGCGTTTCAGCAACTGGTCACGGGATAGCAGTACATCCTCTGTATCTATGAGGTTCAGCCAAATTGCCTGACTCCCAACATCTTGAGGGCAGGAGGATGCAGACTCCACTTCCCTTGCACCCCGCTTCTGTGGGCAATTCTTGGTCAAATGCCCTCCCACCCGACACTTGAAACATATTGGATGCCCATCTTCTGTGAACCTAGGCTGTAAATTACGTCTGCTGCTAGTAGCGTGTGGAAAATCCCTCTGTACAGTTTTTACTGCTTAAGTCAATTCACAAAGGGCTTTGCCCTGCTCTGCAACTACTTTAAGGACGTCATCTAGTGTGACAGACTCAGATTCCCAAGCTTTAACAATCGAGCACTGTGCCTGGCTGCTGCTACACTCTGACTTTCCAGACTGTGTATTTCCCAGGGGCTCTTCTGCGAGCCACAGATGAGCTTCCTCTCTCACTTCTATGATTGAGGACTCAGGGTGGTTCCGCACAAATCTGTGGAGCTCCCATCTGAGGGAAGGATCCCTGATCCCCTCTATAAATTGATCTCTTAGTACCACCCTCTTATTGGTCATGGCATCAGGGGAGTGCTTCAGTATCAAGTTAAGAGCTTGGGCTAGGGCATGTGAAAACTCTCTTACATCTTCACCCTCTAGCTGTTTGTGACTGTAGAAGCTATGCCACAGCTGGGGTGCCCTACGCTTGTCTCTAAATGCTTCCCTGAGATAGGTGAACAAGTCATCAGCCCAGTCTACCCAGCATCACTGTGCATATGTGCTTCCTCTAAGGCTGCACCCCTGAGCAGGGACATGATGAAGTCATACTGATCCTGATCAGACTGATTTCTACTATGAAGTGCACATTGTACTTCTTCAATAAAGTCATCAACAGACCTCCCATCTTTCTCAACATCCCCCATAAATGGAAAAATATGTCTTTCCCTTGGGACATATACATAGGACCTTTTGCTTAATTTATCTATGGTTGCCATGGCTTCATCATACCTACTATGTAATTCCCTAAATTTTGCTCATTCAAATCAAGTTCAACTGATTTGTCCTCTGAGTGTGACATAGTAAAAGCTCAAGTCTTTAAAGTTTTCACAACAAGCCTGCTAAAGGAGTTGCTGCCGTCCTTGGCTGCAAACACGATGGCTTCACGGCCCACCATTCCCTGACATCCTGATGTCAGTCGCTGATGTCCCAGCCCAGTCCTGAGGCTCCACTGCGCTCTCCACGAGGCAACAGGCACTCTCTCCTTCCGCCCGATGGGAACACAGTCCCGTCTTCACCACTACCATATTAGTTATTGTATATTATACTGCATACAACAATCAAACACCCTCTAAACTGGCTTGGAATTAACCCCACTCCTGGTACCAAATGTTGTAGCCTGGGGAAAAGTACGCACTTAGGACAACAAGGAGTTGAATGACTTCAGACCTGTTGCCTTGACGTCGCACGTGATGAAGACCATGGAGTGGCTGATAATACAGAATCTGAGGCCACAAACCAGGCACGCCCGGGATCCTCTTCAGTTTGCGTATAAGGAGAAGGTGGGAGTGGAGGATGCTATCATGTATTTGCTGCACAAATCCCTCTCTCACCTGGATGGGGTCAGTGGTGCTGTGAGGATTACATTCCTGGACTTCTCTAGTGCCTTTAACACCATCCAGCCCAAGATCTTAACGCACAAACTAACGGAGATGGGAGTAGACTCTCACATGGTGGATTGGATAGTGGACTACTTGACAGATAGACTTCAGTATGTGCGGTTGGGAGACTGTAGGTCTGACACGGTGGTCAGCAGCACAGGAGCGCCGCAGGGGACCGTGCTCTCTCTGGTCCTGTTCACCCTGTACACATCAGACTTCCAATATAACTCGGAGTCCCGCCATGTGCAGAAGTTCGCTGATGACACGGCCATATTTGGGTGTGTCAGGAATGGACAGGAGGAAGAGTATAGGAAACTGATACAGGACTTTGTGATATGGTGCAACTCAAACTACCTGCGTCTCAATATCACCAAGACCAAGGAGATGGTGGTGGACTTTAGGAGATCTAGGCCTCATATGGAGCCAGTGATCATTAATGGAGAATGTGTGGAGCAGGTTAAGACCTACAAGTATCTGGGAGTGCAGTTAGACGAGAAGCTAGACTGGACTGCCAACACAGATGCCTTGTGCAGGAAGGCACAGAGTCGACTGTACTTCCTTAGAAGATTGGCGTCATTCAATGTTTGTAGTGAGATGCTGAAGATGTTCTATAGGTCAGTTGTGGAGAGCGCCCTCTTCTTTGTGGTGGCGTGTTGGGGAGGCAGCATTAAGAAGAGGGACACCTCACGTCTTAATAAGCTGGTAAGGAAGGCGGGCTCTGTCGTGGGCAAAGTACTGGAGAGTATAACATCGGTAGCAGAGCGAAGTGCGCTGAGTAGGCTACGGTCAATCATGGATAACCCTGAACATCCTCTACATAGCACCATCCAGAGACAGAGAAGCAGTTTCAGCGACAGGTTGCTATCGATGCAATGCTCCTCAGACAGGATGAAGAGATCAATACTCCCCAATGCCATTCGGCTTTACAATTCAACCGCCAGGAGTAAGATATGTTAAAGTGCCGGGGTTAGGACTCAATGTATTTAAGTAACCGGTAAACTACTTAAGAACTTTTTAAAAGCTATTTATTAATGCTTTTTGAGAGGGTGATTTTAGATGCATATCATATTTTTACTGAGTTAAGTATTGTATGTAATTAGTTTTGCTACAATAAGTGTATGGGACATTGGAAAAAATGTTGAATTTCCCCATGGGGATGAATAAAGTATCTATCTATCTATCTAACAAATACTTTTTTGGGTTTTAATTCCTTTATCGGTTTTAGATATTTAAGTGCCAGAAGAGGGTCTTAAAACAAAACAAACAACTTTACAATCAGGTCCTGCCATTACAATCTCCGTTTACCCTTAGATTCACACACTTGTGTATCGACCAATTGTGTATGCAGTATAAAAATACAAAGAAAACTGCACAAAACTAATACGGTAGCGGCAATTCTACTTGGCTGGTGAGGAACTTTGCAAGCTACGCTATCCAGCGTCGAGTTCTTTACTCGTGAAAATCTTCCCTCACCAAACCCAGTACCTCTGGAGGGTGGGGGAGCTCGATTCCAATGCCCCACCAGCTTCTGCAGCAGAAAAAAAAATCGTCTCCCCACTATCCCACACTTGCATATTGACATCACCATCTCCACTTAAAGGCACAGACAACTATTCTAGCATTACCCGGATGAATGCCTAAGTACACTTTTAACAATACTGAGTAAGATTCAACGGTCACCCGGTTACACTTGTGTAATGCCCTGGTTCATATTTTTACAGTTCCCTTGGTGCTACACTTAAACCAGGCATCACTTACTGTGATCACTCCATTGACGCACCAGTGTGCTGAGAAAATTCAAGCAATGGTGGTTGCCCCAAGGCCAAAGGTCGTGTCACAGTTGCAGTCCTTTTTAGGATTTGTCAATTACAATACCGGTAATAGGTTCCTGCCAAGCCTGGCTACTGTGGCCCCCTTGAACTCATTATTACAGATTGGAAAAAAATGGCAATGGACAAAGCAGTGTGAGGTAGCTTTCCAAAAGGTACAGGAAACGGTGACATCAGACACTGTATTCACACATTATTATCCACATTGTCCAGTGAAACTTGCCATGCATTGTTTTGGATGCCAACACATCCTGAAGAAAGGTTTCCAGAGCAGTCACAACCTCTTCCTACGGTCCCAGAGTCAACTTGTACAACCATCATGGAGGAGGCCCCAGAACCTGATATTCTTTCACAGCCACAGTTTCTCCTATCAAACAGAGTAAGCTCCCTCCCCCCTCACAGGAAGGATGTTATCCTACAAGTGTATGAAATCCTCTGTAGCGATTAAATGCTGTGGATGTCTATATAGTAATTGTATTATATAGTATACTGTGTATATATACACACTAGTTGACATGCATTCTATATTGAGCTGGAGTTTATAGCTAAACAGGGAGGAACGTTGTGTATTCAATATATTAGTAACATTTCAGTAATATTATAAATCATCATCATCATTATGTGCTTCCTCACAACGTAGACAATCATCATCTCCATGACCATAATTATTCTTGGCAAATTTTCTACAGAAGTGGTTTGCCTTCTTCTGGCAGTGTCTTTACAAGATGGGTGACTCCAACCATTATTAATAATTTTCAGAGATTGCCTGGCTTCCGTGGTTGCATAGCCAGGACTTGAGATATGCACCAGCTGCTCATGCTCATATGACCTTTATCTCTTGTTTCCATGGCTTCACATGACCCTGATCAGGGCGCCAAGCAGGTACTATACCTTGCCCGAAGGTGATGTGCAGGCCAGTGGAGGGAAGGAGAACTTCACACTTCCTTTGGTAGAGATGTATCTCCCTCCTGCCACCAAAAATATTATAAAAATACAAGTTGATTAAGCATTCTTTGTTGTTTGTATAATTCATTACTGATTATATGTAATGGCATACATCAGTGCGCCACCACGTCATAAATGTAGTGCCTTGCTTAATGTTAAAGCAAAACTAAGACTCGCACTCCCAGCTCACTGTTTCCTTTCAATTAGTTTTATGTTTTGGAGTTAAAAACATAACAACTTATATACTCATCTACTTAAATGACCTTTGTACCTTCCTCTGCAACTGGATCCTCAACTTCCTCACCAGAAGACCACAGTCTGTGCAGATCGGAATAAAACATCTTCACCTCACTGATAATCAACACTGGTGCATCTGAAGGATGTGTGTTAGCCCACTGCTCTACTCTCTCTACACCCATGACTATGTGGCTAGGCACAGCTCAAATGGCATCTATAAATTTGCTGATGACACAACTACTGTTAGCAGAATTTCAGATGGTGACAAGAAGGCATACAGCAGCAAGGAAAATCAGCTAGTTAATGGGTGTCGCAACAATAACCTTGCACTCAATGTCAGGAAGACCAAAGAATTTATTGTGGACTTCAGAAAAGATAACACGAGGGAACACACAGCAGTCCTCATCGAGGGATCAGAAATGGAAAGAGTGAGCAATTTTAAGTTCCTGGGTGTCAACATCTCAGAGGATCTATCCTGAGTTGGAGATATTGATGCAGTTACAAAGAAGGCAAGACAGCAGCTGCAATTTATTAGGAGTTTTAGGAGATTTGGTACCTCACCAAAGACATTCCAAATTTCTACAGATATACTGTGGAGAGCATTCTAACTGTCTGCATTGGTGTCTGTTATGGGGGTGGGGGTGGGGGTGGGGGTGGGGGTGGGGGGGGGGAACTACTGCAAAGGGATCAGAAAAAGATGTAGAAAGTTGTAAAATTAGTTAGCTCCATCATGGGCACTAGCTTCTGTAGTATCCAGGTCAGCTTCAAAGAGCAGTGCCTCAGAAAGTTGGCGTCCATCATTAAGGGCCTCCTCCACCCAGAACATGCCCTCTTCTCATTGCTACCATCAGGAAGGAGTTACGTGAGCTTCAAGGCACACACTCAGCGATTCGGGAATAGCTTCTTCCCCTCCGCCATCAGATTTCTGAATGGCCACTGAACCCATGAACACTACCTCACTGCCTTTTTTGCACTACGTATTTATATTTATTCACACATCTTACTGTAAGTCAGTTCTTTTGTTATTATACGGTGTAATTTACTGATGCTGCATAATAAATTTCACAACATATGCCGCTGATAGTAAACCTGATTCTTTCCATTTTAAGAACTCAGTAAACATATAAATAGCGCCCCCACCAATGTTTTCCTAAATCTATCAGTTGAAAGCAACTTCAATTGCAAACTTTGATTTATAAATGGCAAATTTTGATTTATATATGGAAGTGGTGTACCTTAAACTCGGTGCGCCAGTGATTTCAGTAACGGTTCATTCGCTGACAGCGCTCTGCATCCGCTCGCTCAGAGGTAGCTGCTGTCAACAGCGGCTCAGGTGTGCCGGCTCTTGCGGAGCAGATGCTGTGGAGAATCCGCTGTGTGACACAGCCGCCAGCCCGACCACCGGCACACGCTCTCGGACGCCCACCCCTACCCTACCCTACCCTCCCCAGGCCGCGCATCGGTGCGACGCTGCTTCACCATAGCAACCTCGAGCGGCCGGAGCCCGCGATGCCGCCAGCCCGAGCACCGGCGCGCGCTCGTGCCTCGAGCCCACACAAACGCGTCGGAACGATCGGCGTCGCGGAGGGAGGGAGCGTGTGCGGACGTTCGGCCAGGGACTACCCATCATGCCTCGGCCGGCCCAGCATTACCACCATGGCTCGGGGGGTAAGTGGCAACGCAGTTAGTGTTGAATATCACCTCAGTCTGCCGCAGCTCTACTCCACTTGGGCGGCTTGGCTTTGATAGATTGCTGTCCCCACCTCCGCTGTTTGTGGTAAGGCAGACTGTTTAAGTCGGCATTTTGGAAAAATAGGGTTTCAGACTTTTGCCGGTTATGAACGATGCTGATAGTCTCTTTGAAGCTGTAAACAATTTGTCCGAGGGCGGTATAGGGGGAAGACTGGGGAAAATGGCGATAGGTATAACAGTGTGTTTGGTATCACCAACATAACTGCATAGATTAGAAGCCGCGGCTGATATTGACAGAAATTTCAGAGGTTTAAGGTCAGCGGAAAAAATATAAATATATTGCATATTGTCATTGAATGACTAAGATCTTAGAATGTTCATATCTGCCCCGTTAACTTTAATGATGTACAAAAGATTATATGACTGCAGATACTTTTTATAGTATGAAACTAGCTATTAGAAATACTTTTTGGAAATTCTGATGGACTTTACCTGTTATTTATTTGTGTATTGATTCTGAGTTAAAGACTTGGCAGGTGCCAGTTTTTTTCCCCCATCACTAAGAGAATTCCAATGTATAAGGGACGTGAGACTTATTTCCTTTGTTTTTTTTGGAGCAAAAGCACTATGTAAATTTTAAGGAGAAGTTGAAGGATACTAATTGTTTCATTGTAACAGTGTAAGCTCAAGGAATTGCATTTTACATGTGGCCATTAACCATGCCATCGAAATGCAGCATTGTTTAACTAATTTTGGAGGCTTTTTGTTTATTTTACTTGTTTAGAAATTATTTTCTTTGAAAACATAAAAAATAGGAGCAGGAGAGATCACCCTGGCCCATCAAGTCTGTTGGCCATGAACTGAGCTCCACCTACTTGCCTTTTCCCCATAACTCTTAATTCCCCTACTATGCAAAAAGTCAAACTGTGTCTTAAATATAGTAACCTTTACTGCTTCCAAAGCTTCACTCCTCTCTGGGAAATGCATTTCCTCCTCATCTCTGTCCTAAATCTACTGCCCCAAATATTGAAGCTATGTCTTCTAGTTCAAGGTAAATTTATTATTAAAGTGTGTATAGATATATCACCGTATACTACCTTGAGATTCATTTTCTTGCGGGCATTTACAGTAAATACAAAGGAACAAATCAATTAAAAACTACACGCAACCAATGTGCAAAAGACAACAAATTGTGCAAGTATAAAAAATAAAAAAAAACTGAGTAATAAATATAGAGAATATAAGTTTCAGATTCCTTGAAAATGAATCTATAGATTGTGGAATCAGTTCAGGTTTGGGGAGAGTGATGTTCTCCCCTCTGGTTCAAGTCTGATAGTTGAGGGGTAATAACTGTTCCTGAACCTGGTGGTGTGGGTCCTGATGGCAGCAGTAAGAAGAGAGCGTGGCCAGGATGGTGGATTCTGCTTTCCTGCAGCAGCACTCGTGCTCATAGGTATGGAGGGCTTAATATGTGATGGGCTATATTCATTACTTTTTGTAGACACTCTGGTTCAAGGCCTTGGTGTTTCCATACTAAGCTAGTCAGTATACTTTTCACAATGCATCTATAGAAGTTTGTCAAAGTTTTAGATGACAAACCAAATCTTTACCAACTTTTGAGGAAGTAGAGGCATTGCCATGTCTTCTTTGAAATGGCACTTACATGCTGGGCTCAGAACAGATCCTCTGCAATGATAATACCAAGGAATTTAAAGTTACTGACCTTCTCCACCTCTGACTATCTGATGAGGACTGGCTCATGGACCTCTGGTCTTCTCTTCCCATAGTCAATAATCAGCTCTTTGGTTTTGCTGACATTAAGTGAGAAGATGTTTTTGTGGGAGTATTTAGCCAGCCTGGTGGAAACAACTTTCCTGCCTCCATCTTGTCTCTTCCTTTTATAATTTTGTATGTTTCTATAAGATCCCCTTCTCATTATTCTGAATTGCAGTGAATATAGTCCAAAGTGACTCAATCTCTCCTCATAGGTTAACCCCTCATCTCTGGAATCGACTGGTAAATCGCTTTTGAAGCCAGTATATCTTTCCTTAAGTAAGATCAGAACTACATTCAGTACTCCAGATGCAACATCACCAGTTTCCTGTGCAGTTGTAATGTAACCTCCCATAACCTTCAATCCTTCTAGCAATGAAAGCCAACATTCCATTTGCTGCCTTGATAAACTGTTGCACCTGCAAAACAACTTTTTGCAATTCATGCACAAGCACTCTCAAGTTCCCTTGCACAACAGTGTCTTTCACCATTCAGATAAAAATCTGATCTTTTATTTTCCTTCCAAAGTGGATAACCTTGCACTTACTAACATTGTACTCCATCTGCCAGACCCTTTCCCATTTACTTAACTTACTTATATCTCTGTGCATACTCTCCACATCCTCTGCGCAATTTGCTTTTCCACTCAATTCAGTGTCATTATACTTCAATATTCCGCACACACAAAATGCTGGAGGAACTCAACAGGCCAGGCGGCATCCATGGAAAAGAGTACAGTTAATGTTTTGGGCCAAGATCCTTCAGCAGGATTGGAGAAATAAAGATGAGGGGTAGAGTTAAAAGGTGGGAGGAGGGGAAGGAGAAACACAAGATGATAGGTGAAACTGAGTGGGGGAGGGGTGAAATAAAGAGCTGGGAAATTGGTGAAAAAGAGACAGGCTGAAGAGAGGGAGTCTGATAGTAGAGGACAGAAGATCATGGAAGAAAGAAAAAGGGGGAGGAGCACCAGAGGGAGACAATGGGCAGGCAAGGAAATAAGGTGAGAGAGGAACCCTATCCCTGGTAGGGTGGCGGGAGTTTGGGGTGAGAGGAGATATGCCATCCCCTTCTCACAATTTCTTTGTCTTCGCAGCATCTGCTCTTAGCATGAAGCTTTTCACTCAGGAACAAAGGAGATGACCTTCTTCAGAGAAGGGGGCTTTCCTTCTTCCACCATCAACGCTGCCCTCAACCGCATCTCTTCCATTTCATACATGTCTGCTGTCATCCTGTCCTCCCACCACCCTACCAGGGATAAGGTTCCTCTTGTCCTCACCTATCACTCCACTAATCTCTGCGTCCAGCACATAATTCTCTGCAACTTCCACCATCTCCAATGGGATCTCACCTCCAAGCCCATCTTCCCCTCCCCCCTCACGTTCTGCTTTCAACAGGGATTGCTCCCCATGTGACTCCCTTGTCGATTGTCCCTCCCCCACTGATCTCCCTCTTGGCACTTATCCTTGCAAGCAGAACAAGTGCTACACTTGCCCTACACTTCTTCCCTCATTACCATTCAGGACCCCAAACAGTCCTTCCAGGTGAGGCAACACTTCACCTGTGAGTCTTTTGGGGTCATCTACTGTGTCCGGTGCTCCTGTTCTGGCCTTCCGTATTGCAGTGAGACCCGATATAGAATGGGAGACAGTTTTTCTCACCACCTACTCTCTGCCAGAAAATGTAGGACCTCCCAGTGTCCACCCATTTTAATTCCACTTCCCATTCCCATTCCAATTTGCCTATCCAAGGCCTACTCTACTGTCACGATGAGGCCACACTCAGGTTAGAGGAACAGCACCTTATATTCTGTCTAGGTAGCCTCCAACCTGATGGCATGGACATCGATTTCTCGATACTTCTGGTAGTGGCACCTACCCCTCTCCTTCACCATTCCCCATTCCCTTTTCCCTCTCGCCTTATCTCCTTGCCTCCATGGCCTCTCTCTGGTGCTCCTTTCCCCTTTCTTTCTTCCATGGCCTTCTGTCCTTTCCAATCAGATTTCCCATTCTCCAGTCCTGTATCTGTTTCACCAATCAACTCCCCAGCTCTTACTTCACCCCTCCTCCTCCTGGTTTCATCTATCACCTTGTGATTCTGCTTCCCTTCCCCCCCCCCCCTTTTAACTTTACCCCTCTTTTTTTCTCATTCTCATTTTTTCTCATTAGAAGGGTCTTGGCCTGAAACGTCAACTACTCTTTTCCATAGATTCTGCCTGGCCTGCTGAGTTCCTCCAGCATTTTGTGTGTGTTGCTTGGATTTCCAGAATATGCAGATTTTCTCTTATTTGTGATTAAATATGCTACACTTGGTTCCCTCTTCCAAATCATCAATGTATACCCTGAACAGTTGTGTACTCAGAAACACACACACAAAATGCTGGTGGAACGCAGCAGGCCAGGCAGCATCTATAGGAAGAAGCACAGTTGACGTTTTGGGCTGAGACCCTTCAGCAGATTTCCTTATGTTTGAATACTCAGAAACTCTGATTTATCCCAACACTCTGCTTTCTATTCGTTAATCAGCCCTCTATATATGCTAATACATTACTCCCAACTCTATGCATCCTTATCTTACAGATGTTTTTTTTTATGCAGCACCTTATCAAAGGCCTTCTGGAAATCCAAGTGTACGATATCTACCTGTTTACTCCCCTCTATCTATTGTGCTCTTTATATCCTGAATAACTCCCATATATTTGTTCAACAGAACCTTCCTTTCCCAAATCCATGCTTCTATCCAGATATATTGCTATTTCTTCCTTGATTATAGCTTCAAACCTTTTCCTGATACCTGGCATTAAGCTAACTGGCACAAAATTACTTGCTTTCGGCCAACATCCCTTTTTAAACAGTGGCATGGCATTGCTGTCTTCTAATCTGCTGGGATCAGAGAATTTTGGTAAATGATCACAGACGTCACTACTCTAGTTTCGACTGTTTCTTTCAGTACTCTAGAGTGTATTGTGTCAAGGCCAGAAGACTTGACTACCTTTAGGCCCATGAGTTTGCTTGGCACTTTTTCATTAGTAATAGCAATTGTATTGAGGTTCTCACTGGCCATCAGATCAATAACATCTCTTTGGCATGTTAAAGTTCCCCTAATCATGAAAGCTGATACAAAATAGTCATTCAAAGCCTCAGCCATTTCCACATTAGCCAACTGTAAGTCCCCTTTTTCATCTTTAGCTACCCTTCTCTCCTTTATATGATCATAGAAACATATTAAAAGTCTTTATATTTAGTGCTAATTTATTTTCATAATATATCTCCCTTTTCCTTATTGCTTTTTTGCTCTTTAAAGTTTTCCCCAATCTTCTAGTTTCCTGCTTTTCTTAGCAACTTCGTATGCATGAGTTTTTAGTTTGATGTTTTAATTCTTTTAGTTATCCAGGGCTGGTTCCCCCCACCATTACTGTCTGCACTTATAAATGTAATATACGGTGGTGCTAGAAAGTTTTGGAACCCCGTAGAATTTTCTCAATTTCTGCATAAATATGACCTAAAATGTGATCAGATCTTCACATAAGTCCTAAAGCTAGATAAAGAGGACTCAATTAAATAAGAAAAAAAATTATACTTGTTCATTTATTTATTGAGAAAAATAATCCACCATAGGAAACAACCTCTCCACATCCACTCCATCAAGGTCTTTCAACAGAGACTCAACCTACAAATTAACCTTCCAGGAATCCTGCATGAGGGCTCCCATTTACACCTCAGAATTTTGAATTTTCTCTCCATTTTGAAAATAGTCTACCATTTTACTACTTCTACCAAAGTGCAACTATACACTTCCTGGCACTGCATTCCATCTGCCACTGCTCTGACCATTCTCCTAATTGGTCTAAGCCTTTCTGTAGCCTCTCTACTTCCTCAAAACTACCTGCACCTACACGCATCTTCATATCGTCCACAAACTTGGATACAAAGCCATCGATTGAAAATCAGAATCAGGTTTATTATCACTGGCATGTGATGTGAAATTTGTTAACTTAGCAGCAGCAGTTCAATGCAATACATAATCTAGAAGAGAAAAATAAAATAAAAATAATAATAAATAAACAAGTAAATCAATTACAGAATACATATATTGAATATATTTTAAAAACTTGCAAAAAACAGAAACACTGTATATTAAAAAAAGTGAAGTTGTGTCCAAGGATTCAATGTCCATTAAGGAATCGGATGGCAGAGGGGAAGAAGCTGTTCCTGAATCAGTGACTGTTTGCCTTCAGGCTTCTGTACCTCCTACCTGATGGTAACAGTGAGAAAAGGACATGCCCTGGGTGCTGGGGGTCCTTAATAATGGACGCTGCCTTTCTGAGATTCTGTCATCCAAATCATTGAAGTATAACTTAAAAAGCAGTCCCAATACAGACCCCTGTAGAATACCACTGGTTACTGATAGCCAACTGGAAAAGGTTCCCTTTATCTCCACTGTTTGCCTCCTGCTTTATCAATGCTAGTATCTTTCCTATAATGCTATGGGTTCTTAACTTGTTAAGCAGCCTCATATGTGGCACCTTGTCAAAGGCCTTCTGATAATCCAAATACACAACATCCATTGATTCTACTTTGTCTATCCTGCTTATTATTTCTTCAAAGAATTCCAACAGATTTGTCAGCCAAGATTTTCCCTTGAGGAAATGATACTGACTACGGCTTATTTACTTGGTGTGCCTCCGAGTACCCTGAAACCACATCCTTAACAATCAACTCCAACATCTTCCTAACCACTGAGGTCAGACTAACTGGCCTACAGTTTCCTTTCTTCTACATTTCACCCTTCCTGAAGTGTGGCGTGATATTTGCAATTTTCCAGTCCTCTGGAACCATGCCGGTATCAATTGATTCTTGAAAGATCAATACTAATGCCTCCACAATCTCTTCAGCCACCTCTTTTAGAACCCTGGCATGTATACCATCTGATCCAGGTGACTTATCTACCTTCAGACCTTTCAGTTTCACAAGAACCTTCTCCGTAGTAATGGCACATTCACACATTTCTGACCCCTGACGTTCTTGAACTTCAGGTAAACTACTAGTGTCCTCCACAGTGAAGACTGATGCAAAATACTTAATTCGTTCACCATTTCTTTGTACCCCATTTCTACCTGTCCAGCATAATTTTCCAGCGGTCCAATATCTATTCTTGCCTCTTTTACACTATGTATCTGAAGAAACTTTTGGTATCCTCTTTAATATTATTGGCTAGCTTTACCTTCATATTCCATCTTTTCCTTTTTTTTTAGGACTTTTTTTGAAGTTTCTTCTGTTGGTTTTTAAAAGTATCCCAATCCTTTCACTTACGACTATTTTTTGCTGTTATATGTCCCCTCTATCTTTTATGTTAGCTTTGACTTCTCTTTTCAGGTACGCTTGTATCATCTGTCTTTAGAATGCTTCTTCCTCTTTGGGATACGTACATCCTGAGCTCCGAGAAATTTCAGCCATTGCTGCTCTGCCATCATCGCTGCCAGTGTTCTTTTCCAATCAATTCTGGCCAACCTTTCTCATGCCTCTGTAATTTGCTTTACTCATTGTAATACTGATACATTTGACTTTAGTTTCTCCTTCTCAAATTGCAGGATTAATTCTATCGTGTTACGATCATGGTCTCCCCAAGAGCTCCTTTACCTTAAGCTCTCTAATCAATTCCAGTTCATTACACAATACCCATTCCAGAATAGCTGATCCCCTAATGAGCTCAACTATGAACTGCTCTAAAAAGCCATCACATAGCCTTACTAGAAAATTCCTCTCTGGGAATTCAGCACCAACTTGGATTTTCCCTAAATCTATGTGCATATTGAAAGCCCCTATGACTATCATAATGTTGCCCTTTTGGCATGCATTTTGTATAACCATATAACAATTACAGCACAGAAACAGGCCATCTGGGCCCTTCTAGTCCGTGCCGAACGCTTACTCTCGCCTAGTCCCACATACCTCCACTCATCCCTTAACCCTCCATTCCTTTCCTGTCCCTATACCTATCCAATTTTTTTTTTTAAATGACAATATTGAACCTGCCTCTACCACTTCTACTGGAAGCTCGTTCCACACAGCTACCACTCTCTGAGTAAAGAAGTTCCCCCTTGTGTTACCCCTAAATTTTTGCTTCTTAACTCTCAACTCATGTCCTCTTGTTTGAATCTCCCCTACTCTCAATGGAAAAAGCCTATCCATGTCAACTCTATCTATCATAATTTTAAATACCTCTATCAAGTCCCCCCTCAACCTTCTACGCTCCAAAGAATAAAGACCTAACTTGTTCAACCTTATCCTGTAACTTAGATGCTGAAACCCAGGTAACATTCTAATAAATCTCCTCTGTACTCTCTCTATTTTGTTGACATCTTTCCTAAAATTGGGTGACCAGAACTGTACACAATACTCCAAGTTTGGCCTCACCAATGCCTTGTACAATTTTAACATTACATCCCAACTCCTAAGCTCAATACTCTGATTTATAAAGGCCGGCATACCAAAAGCTTTCTTCACCACCCCATCCACATGAGATTCCACCTTCAGGGAACTATGCATCATTATTCCTAGATCACTCTGTTCTACTGCATTCCTCAATGCCCTACCATTTACCATGTATGTCCTATTTTGATTAGTTCTACCAAAATGTAGCACCACACACTTATCAGCATTAAACTCCATCTGCCATTGTTCAGCCCACTCTTCTAACTGGCCTAAACTTCTCTGCAAGCTTTGAAAACCTACTTCATTATCCACAACGCCACCTATTTTAGTATCATCTGCATACTTACAAATCCAATTTACCACCCCATCATCCAGATCATTAATGTATATGATGAACAACATTGGACCCAGTACAGATCCCTGAGGCACACCACTAGTCACCGGCCTCCAACCTGACAAACAGTTATCCACCACTACTCTCTGGCATCTCCCATCCAGCCACTGTTGAATCCATTTTACTACTTCAATATTAATACCTAACGATTGAACCTTCCTAACTAACCTTCCATGTGGAACCTTGTCAAAGGCCTTACTGAAGTCCAAATAGACAACATCCACTGCTTCACCCTCGTCAACTTTCCTAGTAACCTCTTCAAAAAATTCAATAAGATTTGTCAAACATGACCTTCCAAGCACAACTCCATGTTGACTGTTCTTAATCAGACCCTGTCTATCCAGATAATTATATACACCATCTCTAAGAATACTTTCCATTAATTTACCCACCACTGACGCCAAACTGACAGGCCTATAATTGCTAGGTTTACTCTTAGAACCCTTTTTAAACAATGGAACCACATGAGCAATACGCCAATCCTCCGGCACCATCCCTGTCTCTAATGACATTTGAAATATTTCTGTCAGAACCCCTGCAATTTCTACACTACCTTCCCTCAAAGTCCTAGGGAATATCCTGTCAGGACCCAGAGATTTATCCACTTTTATATTCTTTAAAAGCGCCGGTACTTCCTCTTCTTTAATCATCATAGTTTCCATAACTTCCCTACTTGTTTCCCTTACCTTAAACAATTCAATATCCTCCTTAGTGAATACCGAAGAAAAGAAATTGTTCAAAATCTCCCCCATCTCTTTTGGTTCTACACATAGCTGTCCACTCTGATTCTCTAAGGGACCAATTTTATCCCTCACTATCCTTTTGCTATTAATATAACTGTAGAAACCCTTTAGATTTATTTTCACCTTACTTGCCAAAGCAACCTCATATCATCTTTTAGCTTTTCTAATTTCTTTCTTAAGATTCTTTTTACATTCTTTATATTCCTTGAGCACCTCATTTACTCCATTCTGCCTATATTTATTGTAGATCTCCCTCTTTTTCTGAACCAAGTTTCCAATATCCCTTGAAAACCATGGCTCTCTCAAACTTTTAACCTTTCCTTCCAACCTAACAGAAACATAAAGATTCTGTACCCTCAAAATTTCACCTTTAAGTGACCTCCAATTCTCTATTACATCCTTCCCATAAAACAAATTGTCCCAATGCACTCCTTCTAAATCCTTTCGCATCTCCTCAAAGTTAGCCTTTCTCCAATCAAAAATCTCAACCCTGGGTCCAGTCCCATTCTTCTCCATAATTATATTGAAACTAATGGCATTTTGATCACTGGACCCGAAGTGCTCCCCAACATATACCTCTGTCACCTGACCTATCTCATTCCTTAACAGGAGATCCAACACTGCCCCATCTCTAGTTGGTACCTGTATGTATTGTTGCAAAAACTATCCTACACACATTTTACAAAATCCAATCCATCCAGCCCTTTTACAGAATGGGCTTCCCAGTCTATGTGTGGAAAATGAACATCTCCCACAATCACAACCTTGTGCTTACTACAAATATCTGCTATCTCCTTACAAATTTGCTCCTCCAATTCTCGCTCCCATTAAGTGGTCTATAATAACCCCTATAAGTGTTATTACATCTTTCACATTACACAATTCCACCCAAATAATCTCCCTAGATGAGCCCTCTAATCTATCCTGCCAAAGCACTGCTGTAATATTTTCTCTGACAAACAATGCAACACCTCCCCCTCTTTCCCCTCTGATTCTATCACACCTGGTGCAGCGAAATCCTGGAATATTTAGATGGCAATCACACCCCTCCTGCAACCATGTTTCACTGATAGCTACAACATCATATTTCCAGGTATCAATCCGTGCTCTAAGCTCATCCACCTTTTTTACAATGCTTCTAGCTTTAAAATAGATGCATTTAAGAAACTCTCCACCTCTTATTCTGTTTATCCCTAACGGTGCAAACAACTTTATTATCTTTTTCTTTCTTCTCCCCTACATCTTCGGTCTGAGTGCTCCTTCTCTGTCACCTGCCTATCCTCCCTCACACACTGTCTACTAGCTTTCTCTATTTGTGAACTAACTTCCTCTCTCCTAGTCTCTTCAATTTGATTCCCACCCCCCAACCATTCTAGTTTAAAGTCTCCCCAGTAGCCTTCGCAAATTTCCCTGCCAGGATATTGGTCCCCCTAGAATTCAAGTGCAACCTGTCCTTTTTGTACAGGTCACACCTGTCCCAAAAGAGATCCCAATGATCCAGAAACTTGAATCCCCGCCCCCTGCTCCAATCCCTCAGCCATGCATTTATCCTCCACCTCATTCCATTCCTACTCTCACTGTTGCACGGCACAGGCAGTAATCCCGAGATTACTACCTTTGCGGTCCTTCTTCTCAACTCCCTTCTTAACTCCCTATATTCTCCTTTCAGGACCTCTTCCCTTTTCCTACCTATATGTACCAGAACCTCTGGCTCCTCACCCTCCCACTTAAGGATATCTTGGACGCGATCAGGAACATCCCGGACCCTGGCACCAGGGAGGCAAACTACCATCCGGGTCTCCTGACTACGTCCACAGAATCGCCTATCTGACCCCCTAACTATCGAGTCCCCTATTACTACTGCCTTCCTCTTCCTTTCCCTGCCCTTCTGATCTACAGGGCTGGACTCTGTGCCTCTGAGTCACGGCCTCTGTTGCTTGCCCCAGGTAGGCTGTCTTTTCCCCCCCCTTCCCCCCCCCCCACCAACAGTACCCAAACAGGAGTACTTATTGTCAAGGGGGTACAGCCAGTGGGGTACTCTCTAGTACCTGACTCTTCCCCTTCCCCTTCCTAACCATGACTCACTTGTCTGCCTTCCGTGGCCCTGGTGTGACCACCTGCCTGTAACTCCTGTTTATCAACTCCTCACTCTCCCTGCCAGATGAAGGTCATTGAGCTGCAGCTCCAGTTCCCTAACACAGTCTCTTAGGAGCTGCAGCTCAGTGCACCTGGTACAGATGTGGACGTCCGGGAGGCTAGGAGACTCCAGGACCTGTTGTATCTCCTGTTGTAAGTTGTAGATGACATCCTCACTACTGTTTGGTGGTCTATATATAACTCCACCGTGCTCTATTTACCCCTGCTGTCCCTTACCTCTAGCCAGAATGATTCAACACAAAATGAAATCGAATCATTAGAAAGAGGTGACATAGGCTCAGTAGGTGTGTTCAACTTGCCAGAAAAATCATATACATCTAATAATTTGTTATTTGAATATAGAAACCAAATCTTGTTTGCTGGCTGTTGTCTCCTTTAGCGAAGAGTAGATGTGTGATTTCAAGTGAGCATGGAATTGAAATGCTTTGAGATCAGACATAAAAATAAGCTCTTTAGGTGGAGGAAGAAAAGTCCTCAACAAAACTGAACAAAATTCAACAAAAGTGAATGCAGGCTCACTTTTAACATTTAAGAAAAACTTGGACAGGTGCATGGATGAGAGGGGTATGGAGGGATATGGTCTAGCTGCAGGTCAGTGGGACTAGGTCGAAAAATGGTTCTGCACAGCCAAGAAGGGCCAAAAGGCCTGTTTCTGTGCTGTAATGTTCTATGGTTCCATTACATGCATTAGAAAAAGTGTGTGAACCTTTGCTTTCAATAACTAGTGTGACCCCCTTGTACAGCAGTAACTTCAACTAAACATTTTGGTAACTGTTGATCAGTCCTGCACATTGGCTTGGGGGAATTTTAGGTCATTCCTCCTTATAAAACTGCTTCAGCTCTGGGATGTTGTTGGGCTTCCTTGCATGAACTTCTTGCTTCAGGTCCTTCCACTGCACTTTTATAGGATTAAGGTCAGCACTTTGACTCGGCCATTCCAAAACACAAATTTTCTTCTTTTTAAACCATTCTGTTGTTGATTTACTCTTGTCTTTTGGATCATTGTCTTGCTGCACTATCCAACTTCTAGTAAACTTCAGGTGATAGATTGCTACTCTGACATTCTCCTGTAAAATGTTTTGATACATTTTTGAATTCATTGTTCTGTCAACAATTGCAAGCTGCCCAGGCCCTGATGCAGCAAAGCAGCTCCAAACCATGATGCTCCTTCCGCTATGCTTTACAATTGGGATGAGGTTTTGGTGTTGGTGTGCAGTACCCTTTTACCACCAAACATAGCAATGTGCATTTCTGCCAAGAAATTCAACTTTTGTCACACCTGTCCACAAAATATTGTTCCAGAAGTGTTGTAGAACTTCCAGGTGGTCTCTTGCAAACTTGAGACCTGCAGCAATGTTTTTGTTTGGAGAGTGATTGTTTTCTCTGTGGTGTTCTTCCATGAACACCATCCTTGTTCAGTGTTTTTCTTAGTGGACTCATGAACAGAGACTACAGTAAGTTCTAGAGATTTCTGCAGGTCTTTGCTGTTACCCTTGAGTTCTTTTTCCACTTCCTTCAGCATTTCACATTGTGCTCTTGGTGTGATCTTTGCAGGATGCCCACTCCTAGGGAGAGTAGCAACAGTACTGAGTTTCTTCTATTTGTTGAACTTTATTGAACAAACACATTATCTACAAACAAGCGTTGAATATCAGCCCACAGTTCACTGCACAGTGGTAAATAGCTATATTAACAATACTGGGGGTAGAAGAGAGTAGGAGCAAGAGAAAAAAGAAACAAAGAGCACATACATACAATTACATACAAACACAAACATACACATGATCTACATACTTTACATGACCCCTCAATGTAGATTTACATCTATTTTAAATAAAATCACAGTCTGATGCACTATCAATAACTCTCTCTGAGACGTGAAGTTGAGATATCGGCTTTTATTGACTGGAAGAAAGAACAAGCAGTAGTTGACCACCATACTACATCCTGGAGACTGAGGGCCGTCTCAGGCCTCAATCGCCTTTATACCGGGGTCTGTGGGAGGAGCCACAGGAGCAGTCAGCAGGGGGCGTGTCCAGACAAGTATATGTAGTTCACCACACAGTCCTAAGTAGGTCAACTGAAGTCCTACATTTTACCAGGCCCCTGTATGGGCCTTTCACTGTGCCAGGTACACTATAACAGAGTTCCATCTTTCCAAGTAAGAGTCCATTTTCAGTTGTAAACTTGCAGTGATATTTTCCACATAGTTCATTTCTTTCGGTCTCTGTATCCATTGTTCCAAAGTGGGTGGGTGAGAATCAAGACTCTTAACATGTATAGTTTATTCTTTTCTAATGCAGATTGCAGGAGGTTGCCTAAAATTAAATGACTAGGTTCAAAGGGTATACTTATATCTAAAATCCTTCTTATTTCCTCAGTGTCCTTGTACTAAAATTCCCTTAATTTGGGACAGTCCCAAAATACATGTGCAAAATCTCCCACAACCTCTCCAGCAAAGTCTGCTGTTTTTTTTTCCTGCATATAATGATATTACTAACGGGGTTTTAAAGTACCTCATTCTTATTTTCCAAGCAAATTCCCTCCAATTGGGACTATTCAAGCATTTATGCCATGACTGCCAAGACCTCTCCCACTCTTCCTCTTCTATTATGGTATTTACCTCCAATTCCCATTCATGTTTAACATCAAATGTGTTATCCATTGTATCCAGGTGTATTTTTTTATATATACAAGATACAATTTTCTGGAATTGCATTCTACCCATGATGATCTCTATCCAAAATTTTTCTAAGTTATTTGGTTGTATTTTAAGATTGTTCCATTCTTTGTGTGATGTAAAGTAAATGTCTGATTTGGAGGAATTTATAAAAGTCATTTGATACAAGGTCGAATTCAGTTTGGAGTTAGGAGAAAGATTTGAGCGCCTCCCCATCAAATATTTGGTCCACAAGAAGCAGGCCTCTTTGTGCTCACCTGTTAAAACCAGAATCTAGTCTTGCTGGAATAAAATCTGAAATGAATGCAGTTCTGGTTGCCCTTGATATATAGTCCTTGGAAGATCTAATTTTTTCCTGATTCTATCCCATACTTTCAATGTATAGTTAACCCATTCATTCTGAGTCTCAACATTCTTCCATACATTTGGATTTAAAAAGGGAAGAGCTGCTAAAGATAATTAACCAATTGAATTTGTGAACCCATCTTGAATCCACGTCTTCTCTGATCCATGACACAATTGCTCTTAATTGGCCAGCCCAATAACAGGTCTTTAAATGAGGTAAAGCTAAACCTCCCTGTTTTTTATTTGAGTATAACACTTTTAGTCTCACCCTGGGCCTCTTTTTCTGCCATATAAACCTAGTGATGAGTCTATCCAACATTTTAAAAGTAGATATAGTAGATACTATTATAGGTAGAGCACTGAAAAGAAAAAAGAAACCTGGGCAAAATATTCATCCTGATCACTTCTACTCTACCTATCAGTGATAAAGGAAGCATCTCCTCACTTGATTAATAAGTTTAACATAATTGGCTGCAAAGAGCTGGGAGGAACTATGAAGTAAACTAACCCCCAAATATCTAAAGCCCTGTTTTGGCCAACAAAAAGTCACTTCTTCATCCAGCTGGCTTGGCCAGGTCCCTATAATCATCATAACTTTAGATTGTGCTTTGTTAACTTAGTATCCAGAGACCTCTCCATAGCTTCTCAAACATTGCATAAGCGAGGGAACTGATGAAAGAGGATTCTTTATAAAGAGAAGAATGTCATCTGCAAATAAAGCTATCTTATGGGTTATACCTCCTTAATCTGTTATACTCTCAATTTGTTCATTTTGTCTTATTAACTCCGCTAGTGGTTCGATGCTTAAGGCAAATAATATCGGGGATAGGGGCCTTCCCTATCTGGTTCCCCTTTTGAGCCTGAAGAAATTGGAACAGATCCATTTACTCTAACCCTGGAAATTGGATTTTTATTCAGCGTCTTCATCCAACTTTGAAATGTTGCATTAAAACCCATTTTTTCTAAGGTATAGTCGAAGTATATCCAATCCACCCTATCAGATGCCTTCAGAAGTGTTGTAGAACTTCCAGGTGGTCTCTTGCAAACTTGAGACCTGCAGCAATATTTTTGTTTGTTTTCTCTGTGGTGTTCTTCCATGAACACCATCCTTGTTCAGTGTTTTTCTTAGCGGACACATGAACAGAGACTTTTGCAAGTTCTAGAGATTGCTGCATGTCTTTTGCTGTTACCCTTGGGTTCTTTTTCACTTCCTTTAGCATTTCACATTGTGCTCTTGATGTGATCTTTGCAGGATGCCCATTCCTAGGGAGAGTAGCAACAGTACTGAGTTTCTTCTATTTGTATTCAATTTCTCTTGTGGATTGATGAACATTTGGGTCTTTAGAAATGCTTTTGTAGCCTTTTCCAGTTTCATGAATCTCTAGAAATTTTCTAAGGCCCTCTGAAAGTTGTTTTGATGGAGGCATCTTGCACATAAACAGATCTTTTTTTGAGAAGAGCAGGCTGTGTCAATAACCTGACAGTGCATCTTTTTTTAAAGGCAGAGAACCTCTTCAACCCACACCTCTGATCTCATCTCATTGATTGGAACACCTGACTCCAAATAGCTTTTGTAGAGGGCATTACCCCACAGGTTCACATACTTTTTCAAACAGATATATGTAATAGTGGATCATTTTTCTGAATAAATAAATGAACAAGTATAATGTTAGGACTTGCATGAAGATCTGATCACATTTTGGGTAAAATGCAGAAATAGAGAAAATTCTACAGGGTTCACAAACTTTCTAGCACCATTGTACTTTTATTACGCACTATGAAAAATTTCTCTGAAAGTCTTCCACTGTTCGTCTACTATTTAGCCTGGGTCTACGCTAGCCCACTCCTTCCTCATCCAATTGTAGTTTCCCTTGCTGAGGCATAATCACTGGTTTTTGGTCAAGCTATTGCACCCTCCATTTATGAGAAATTCAGTCATACTATGAGAACTTTTTTCCAAGAGGATTCCTAATTACCATATTGTTAATTTTGTCTTTCTCATTGCACAGGACCAGATCTAAGATAGCATTTTCCCTTGTAGGTTCAGGAACATGATGAATGGATGCATTTCATGAAAATCTCCTCAAGACTGCCTCAACCAACTTGGTTTGTCCAATCTTTGTGCAAGTTTAAAAACCCCTATGATTTTTTAATTAACTTTATCTTTGTTGCTTTTACTCTATCACAAGCCTGCATTTTCTAGACTTTTGCTGCCGCTATTTAAGTGAGACTTAAGTTTCTTGCTTATTGAAATGAAGCTGTAACTTTTTAATGCTCCACCAATCCTATCTGCTAAGTTTAGCTTATCCAGCATTTTCAATAAAGTGAGGAATATTGTAGTAGATTGCAACAAAACAGGCAGAATGGCATAATAGTTAAGTGACAGATGAAATTAAATTCAGAAGAATGAAATGATGCACTTTGACAGAAATGACAAGGAGTAACAATGGTATACTTCCAAAGAGTGTACGGAAACATAGAAACCTGAGTGTGTGTGTGTCTTCATAACATATTTATGGTGGCAGGAAAGGCTGAGAGAATAGATTGAAAATATGGAAGTTGGCATAAAAAGAAGTCTTGGATACAAGCGAAAGGGTTGTGTTGAAGCTTTATAAAACATTGTTTAGGCAACACCAATAAATACTTTTCACCAGACTTAAGAAAAGATGTGAAGATCTTGGAGAAGATGCAGAAAAGACATGCTGTAGTGCTTCCAACAACATGGTTGTATTGGAGCAGTTGAAATTGTTCCTTTTGGAGAAAAGAAGATTGTGGAGATTTAAGAAGTGCAAAATCATAACTCATTTAGATAAGGTAACAGGGGAAGTTATTGAATTTTCATTTATTCAATGAAAAGTTATTTTCATTTTTAAAAGACTAGGGAGATCATATTAAAACTTGGACAATATGGCAAGTGGTATGTAAGCAAAAACTTTTTTTGGAACTTGTTGCTTATACGAGTAGTGGACACATAGTCTTTCAGGGCTTTCAAAAGGGAAAATCAAAAACTGCAGATGCTGGAAATGTGAAGTAAAAAGACAAAAAGTGCAGATCAGGCAACATAGAGTACTGTGCAAAAGTATTAAGCACATGTTTAAAAAAAATTCTGTAAGGTGAAGATGCTTTCAAAACTAATGAAGTGAAAAGTTTCTAAATATCAAAATATTTACTATACAGAGCAGTAAAGAAAAGCTAAATCAGATCAATATTTCGTGTGACCACCCTTTGTCTTTAAAACTCCACCCTTTGTCTTTAAAACTGGATCAATTCTCTTTGATACACTGCCGTGTAGTTTTATAAGAAAATCGGTTGGTAGGTTGTTCCAAGCATCTTGGAGAACTTGCCATAGTTCCCCTGCAGATTTTCGCTGGCTTCTGCCTCTCCAGGTAATGTTTGATGGCTTCAATGATGTTGAGATGAGGGCTTTGTGAAGGCCTATCCAACGAAGATAGTTCTTTATAACCATATAACAATTATAGCATGGAAACAGGCCATCTCAACCCTTCTAGTCCGTGCCAAATGCTTACTCTCTCCTAATCCCACCGACCTGCACTCAGCCCATAACCCTCCATTCTTTTCCTGTACATATACCTATCCAATTTTTTTTAAATGACAATATTGAACCTGCCTCTACCACTTCTACTGGAAGCTTGTTCCACACAGCTACCACTTTCTGAGTAAAGAAGTTCCCCTTCATGTTACCCCTAAACTTTTGCCCCTTAACTCTCAACTCATGTCCTCTTGTTTGAATCTCCCCTACTCTCGGTGGAAAAAGCCTATCCACATCAACTCTATCTATCATAATTTTAAATACCTCTGTCAAGTCCCCCCTCAACCTTCTATGCTCCAAAGAATAAAGAGCCAATTTATTCAACCTTTCTCTGTAACTTAGGTGCTGAAACCCAGGTAACATTCTAATAAATCTCCTCTGTACTCTCTCTATTTTGTTGACATCTTTCCTATAATTCGGTGACCAGAACTGTACACAACACTCCAAATTTGGCCTCACCAATGCCCTGTACAATTTTAACATTATATCCCAACTCCTATACTTAATGCTCTGATTTATAAAGGCCAGCATACCCAAAGCTTTCTTTCCTATCACATGAGATATCCACCCTATCCACATGAGATTCCACCTTCCGGGAGCTATGCATCCTGACCTTAGGCATGTATTTTGGGGTCATTGTCTTACTGCAGAATGAAGTTGGGACCTATCAGTCTGATCAATACCTCCCTGATGGTATTGCGTGCTAGATGAGAATCTGCTTGTACTTCTGAACATTGAGGATTCCATTAATTCTGACCAGATCACCAACTCCATTTGCAGAAATGCAACCACAAACCTGCAGGGAACCTGTATTTCACTATTAGCTGAAGACAGTCATCTACATAGCACTCTCCAACTCTTTTATGGATAAACTGCCTCCAGTTTGAACCAGAAATTTCAAATTTTGTCTCATCAGTCCAGAGCACTTGCTGCCATTGTTCAGCACCCCAGTGCTTGTGTTTTTGTGTAGTTGAGTCTCCTGGCTTTGTTTTCTCTTCAGAGGAATAGCTTTTTGTTCGTCAGCAACTCTTCCGTGAAGACCACTTCTGACAAGACTTCTCTGGACTCTTGAGGGAGGTTTTTGGGTTCCAGTGGTTTCTGTAAGTTCAGAGCTGATAGTAATATTGAACTTCCGATTTAGAAGGGACGTCAGTTTGATATATCTCTTGTCTATTGCACTTGGTTTCTGTCGCTGCCCACTGTGTTTCTGGCCCAAGGCCTTGCCTGTTTCTTTGTGCTTATTCAGAAGAGCTCAGACAGCACATCTTGAAACTCCTGTCTACTGCAAAATTTCTGCTTGGGAGAGATCCTGCTGGTATGTTTACTCTTACTATGGTGTAAGAATTGATGATTTGAAGGTTAAACTGGCTCATCTGCCACACCCTCACCTTTTAGTTTGGTTTTTCTTTGTCCAGTTTAATTCCTTTTACACCCATTTCTATTTCACTTAATCAGTTTAATTCATTTAACTCATTATGTCATTGATCCTTAGCACCTATTTGTTATCTTTGTTTAATCATGCATTGAACTACATACATACAAAATAATCAGCTTTTTATTTGACAAGTGGAATTTCCGATGGGCCTTTGCCTCTATTCAGGGCCTCAAGCAGTCCTTCCAGGTGAGGCAGCTCTTCACCTGTGAACCTGCTAGGTTCGTCTATTGTTTCCAGAACTTCCGATGTAGCCTCCCTCCACTATATTGGTAAATTGGGGGACTTCTTCGATGAGCACCTCAGCTCCCTCTGCCAACAGCAGAACTTTCTGGTGGTCAAGCATTTTAATTCCAATTCCTATTCCCATTCCAGCATGTCAGACCATGGCTGCCTCTTGTGCCACAATGAGACAATCCTCAGGATGGAGGAGCAACATCTTGTATTTCATCTAGGTAGCCTCCAACTTGATGGCATGAATACCAATTTCTCATTCCTGGAAAATAATTTTCCTTCCACCTCCCCTCTTCTTCTAGTCCCCATTCTGGCCTCTTACCTCTACTCACCTGCCAATCACCTCCCCCTGGGCCCCCCCCCCACTTCTCTTTCTTCTACAGTAAACTCTCCTCTCATATCAGATTCCTTCCTTTCCAGCCCTTTATATTTGCCACCCACTTGGCTTCACTTTCAAGCTATCTTCCTTCTCTTCCCCTCACCTTTTTATTCTAGTATCTTCCCCATTCCTTTCCTGAAAAAGGGTCTTGACCGAAAATGTTGACTGTGTATTCATTTCCATAGATGCTGTCTGATCTGGTGAGTTCATCCAGCATTTTGTGTCTATTACTTAATATGTTAGTTCTTTTACAAAGTACAACCATTTCTACGTAACATTTAATTTCTTGGAAAATGAGTGTTTGGAAATCTAAAATTTGTTCCTTTATACTAGCGTACTAATGCAGAAGACAAAAGATAAATATCTAAAACAATTTTTTTTGTTTTTTAAAAAAAAATCTAGGGTGCATAAGACTTTTGTACTGTATGTGGACAGAGAAACATAATTAATGCTTTAATGAAACATTATCATAGTCTTTCAAATGGAAATTTGCTAAACTATTGTCAAAAATAATTTCCAGGACTGTGAGGAGGAAGTATAGGAGCATAAGAATTGGTCTACTAGGAGCTAGAACAGAGTTAAACTCAATGTACACTCAGTGTTTTCATGGGTAATAATGATTCCAGAGTTACATAAATAAAATAAGACAGGAATAAACTAAGCAGTGTCCGAGCCAAAAAAAAACTTCTTTCAAAGATTAAATGATTACAAAAGTTATTTGGTATGTTAATAATTTGCATCATTTATCAACAGCAAAAAGTCCTATTAAGGATTTGTTTTTAATTCAAGCAATATTGTATTAAGTAAAAGTGACAGCAGCAATGAGAACAGAAACAATAATGAATGACTCATGAAAAGCTAAGTGAACATTAAATTATACCTGGCAAAAATGAATAAAAAGGCTTTTTTTGCAGGGAGAGGTGGGATTGGTGATTGTATTTGATTCCTGGAGCTCTTATTAACTAGAAGGTGTTCAGAATATAATGTGAGTCACCTGTATGGCAGATCAGATAGGAATAGTGGATTCCTCTTCAGGTCATTCATGAACAGTAGAATAATGGGAGCATATTGTCCTCAGTTCCCTATGTAAACTATGTTCCCTATTGCAGTTTTAATCTTTATGAAATCTCTTTCATCAATCTTCCTTTCACTGGTTTCTCAAAGTTCAAGTTGGGTTTATAGTCCTAGACATACATAGCTAGGTTACAAATGCAATAAAAATTAGCTATTTGTAGTACCACAGTTAATTTCGAACATAAATTACATTAACTTAAATTAACAGATTATACATACACAACAAAATAAAATAAACGTTAGTGCAAATTGTGGGAAATATAATAAAATTGCTGTTTCTATGTGTGGTTCAATACCAGTATCTTTCCTTAAGGTTCTTGAATCATTTTTCAGGTTGCTTCAAGAATCTGATGGCAGTTGTGAATCAACTATTGTTGAACTTTGAGGTGTTAGTCTTCATGCTCCTGTATCTCCTGCTTAATGGCAGCAGTAAGAAGAGGGCATGGCCTAGATCAGCCTTTCTCAACCTTTTTGCCCTGGAGGACCCATTGAAATAATTTTCAGGTCTCAGGGAACCCCTGCATAAAATTATTATATCTACAGCTCACGGTACATTAGCGTGATCAGTAAGTTATAGATATAATCATCCAAAAATAATTGTCAATGCTTTTTTAAATAGAGGATGAACTTTTAGCCAACCTTTCTTGAAAAAAGTGGGTAATTTCCTTTTTGAAATTAATCGCTTTCTTTCCCTTTCATAAATTTTTAAATCTCATAAGGCAAACATAAATTTCTGTTAAATAACTGGCTTAATCCAAAATGGGTTTTAATTTTTTTTAAAGGTAGGCTGTGTCAATTTAATTTAAATAAAGGTTATAAATTGATTTTAATTAATGCTGTTTACAACATGGAAAATGTATTGACAGTGTTGAGTAGTAAAGTTTCTAAAAACAATCAGCCAAAGCAATATGAAAAAAATATACAGTCGGCCCTCCTTATCCGCGAGGGATTGGTTCCGGGACCCCCTCGCGGATACCAAAAAATGCGGATGCTCAAGTCCCTTATTCAATCTGTCTCAGTGTGGTGGACCTTAGGACCCTAGGACCCAGTGGAACCCCAGACCTTATTTAACCTGTCCCAGTGTGGTGGACATTAGGACCCGGCGGCGGAGCTCTGAATCCGCAGTGTTTCTGTTCACGAAAATAATCGCCATTGAAAATAAAGTGGAAATAATAAAGCGATTGTAAAGAGCTGAAACGCCATCGGTCGTTGGAAAAGTGTTAGGCTACTTCGGTCAACGATCGGAACAATTTTAAAGGATAAATTGAGAAGACCCTGCCCTGATAAAAGCTACAATTATTGCTAAGCAACGCAGTGGTTTAATTATTGGGATTTGGGTTTTTGATCCTCTACATCAACCTGGCACGGTGAAAAGTGCACTTGGGAGTGGTCTGTCACTGGATCGAACTTGGGAACTTTTGTTCCCGAGCCCGGCACTGAAACATACGTTCTTAAGCGTTTTATATGCATAGAAAGGTAAAATGTATACTATATACTAAGACAAACATTTGACTACCTGACAATAAATAATAACGGACGTACCTGTTCCGACTTACTTAGTAAGAGAGCTTCCGATTTTTTTCGATCCTGATCCACGATAACCCATGCACATCCTCCCGTATATTTAAAATAATCTCCAGATTACTTATAATACCTAATACAATGTAAATGCTATGTAAATAGTTGTTATACTGCATTGTTTAGGGAATAATGACAAGAAAAAAAGCCTGTACATGCTTAAACAAGAAGTGCTGGAAGAGCACTTCCGGGTTTTCACGATTCACGGTTGGTTGAATTTGTGCATGCGGAATTCGCGGATAAGGAGGGCTGACTGTATAGCCTAAGACACAATTTTATAAGAGAACTTGAAATGACATTTTCTTACTAAGTGACAAGATCAGGCTCAAATATAGGCCTAGCATATGAAACCTGTGCTTGTTTGTTACTGTGCAAATATCTCAATTCTAGGTTGAACTTGAGATAAGCACACATGGATTTCACCTTCAACTGAAATTAGGTGATTTCTATTCTTGCTCTTGATGCTTGTTAAACAGGAAAAAGCTTGCTCATACTTGTAATAAGTTGAAAACTGCAGCAAAATATTCATTGCTTTCCTATGAATAGCTGAATATTCTTCTTTCACAGAAATCCAGAACTTGCCCAGGGGCAGGTCAGTAAGTCTCATCTTGAGCGTATGATCAGACTGCAGCTCAAAGTTCATCCTCTTCTCTCAAAGTCAAGTTCTCAGGCTGAGCAGAAGATTCAGTGAAAGGGCCCCTCACCCAGTCAAACACTTGTGTTGAAAGGGAGGAAAATACTGTAGAACTTTATTCTGTAGTTCTTCCAGGTGGTTTTCAATGAGACTCGAGGCTTTCTGATATCCTTCTTCACTCTCAAGCCCAAACAGCAATGGAAACATTTCAAGATTTTACTTTTCAACATGGTTTTTCAGTTTCCTTTTAGGTCTAATAATCTTGTCACTTGAAGTCAAAACATTTTCTCCATGGACTTGCAAAGACTTGTTCAGCTGGTTCATATGATGAAAAATGTCTGTTAAGTAGGCTAGTTTCTCCAGCCATTCTTCATCTTCAAAGCACTCAGCAAAATCTTGCCTACTTTATTTCTTGAAAGTACCCCTGCAATTCACCTTCAGCTGTTGAGAACACTTCCACTGCTAAGCCACTGGATTGTATGTAGCTAGAGATCATTGTGCTCTTTGGCCAGGTTTTAAGTTTTTTAAACATTCCTGAGTAAACTGCTCTTTGTTTAATAAAGTTGACCATTTTTGTGGCATCATCCAGAGCTTTAATTTCATCTCCAAGAGTTTTTGACATCAGCATCTCTCTGTGAAGAAAGCAGTGTGTTGTGATGTTAGGATTTTCTTTTTTTTTAATATAACAACAGCAAAGCATCAGGCCAGCAGATGAGTCATGGCACATAAAAATCCTTCTTTAGAATGAAAATTTCTCACCAATTTTCTACTACACCAGTAGGGTTTGTTCACTCTCATAAATCCAAATCTGAAATGTAAAAACATATAGTAAAAGTAGACATTTAAAATAGTTTTAAAACAGAGTTAAAACAGGGTGAATGTAATAATATTATCCTCCTGCATCAGGCAACAACCCTGCAGTTTCTTTAGTATTTGTCTGTTTTATGAGGCTGAATTACTAGCTTGATGCTCAACCCAACACGGATGGAAAGCGTGCAAGGAGATTTGACTGGAAAACCAACACCAAAGCTGTTTACAAGAAGGGGATGAGCAGACTCTATTTTCTAGGAAGTTGAGATCCTTCAATGTGCGCAGCAGATCTTTTACCAGTCTGTTGTAGCAAGTGCGGTCTTCTTTGCGGTTTCATGTTGGGGGAAGAGCATCGGTGCTGGTGATACAAAAAGACTAAGTAAACTCATCAAAAAGGCTGAATCTGTCCTTGGCTACAACCTGGACTCTTTTGAGCTAGTGGTGGAGAAGAGGTCGCTAAACAAACTGTTACCCATTATGGACAATCAGGCACATCCTCTCCATGACCTACTGAATAAGCAGCAGAGCACCTTTTCCAACAGGCTCATTCAGCTCTGCTGTCACAAGGATCACTACAGAAAACCTTTCTATAAAATGAATATAACCATTCATCTCTATGTGACAGGAGAATACACATCATAGTACAATAGTCTGTTTTGTTGCAAATTATTGCACATTTGTACATTATTATTGTGTATATTATTATTCTGTACTTATTATTATTTTAAGTCAGTTGGAGGTGTGTGGGGAGAAGTTGGAGGAGGTAATTCGGGAGGTAGAGGCTAAGGTAACATTACAGCTCATGTTGGGCGAGTTCATTCAATGCTCAGAAAATGCATGTCCACCCCTCATATGCTTACTGTCCTCTGTTCCATGCAATACAATGCTCACTAATTATCAATAGCCTCCCCATCTCATGTCCCAAAACTTAAAATGGACTCAACCAAGTAAGCACGGTCCTACTGCGCACTGCCATACTGGGCTGAGAGAATTCTAATGAGATTGCTAATGGGTCTGCTCCGTCACTGCCCACCAATGTGAGTGCTAGCATTGTGCGAGGTTTAAAAAAAACAATGTTTTTTAATCACAATCTCACGTGAAGCCCCGAGCGATTTTCTTGTGGAACCCAGGTTGAGAAACCCTGGCCTAGATGGTGGTGATATTTGATGTTGGATATTGCATTCCTGAGGCATTGCCTCTTGTGGGTGTCCTTAGTGGTAGAGAGAGCTGTGCACATGATGGAACTAACTGGGTCAACTGCTCTCTGACTCATTCTATGTACATCTGCAGACATTTGAGAGTCTTTGATGTCTTAAACTTTTAAGAATTAGAGACAAAATGTGTTCCATTTTAAAATGTCCCAAAGATTGTAGCCAATTATGTACTTGTTTTTGTTGCTTTAATACGTGCAGTTAATGCTGCACAGCAAGCTCCCGCAAACAAACATGATAACGATGGGTATACAGTAAGTATTCACCTGGAAATTAAGAATACTCACAACACTTTTTTTACATTCTTTTGTATTAACTGAGAAAGCAAACCAGTCCACGGTTTAAAATCTGTTCTGAAAGATTATACCTCTGACTCCCACGGTGTAACTTCTCTCTGGAATATTGGACTGAATTTTTGTTTTCAACTTTTTGGAATAGAATCAGAAACTTTTTGATTCAGTCAAAAATGTTGTTAACTGAGCTACAATTATAAGGCTGAACATAGAGAAAACTGTCCTAAATCAGATAAAACCTTCATTAATGAAATATTTTCAAAACTTTTGACCTCTGTGTTGCAAACAGTATTCTGAAAACTAGCCAAAGGCAGGAAAGTATAATGGTTGCAAAAATAAAAATTCATGTGGACAGCTTATTAAACAATTATCAGGAGAGACTTAATCATCAATAAAATACCTGTATCATTAGCATCTTGGTAATAAAAATATTATCAACCCCCCTTTCATCCTTACAACTTACTTGAATGTGCAGCCAAGAGATGAAATTGAAAGGAAATTGGGATAATTGTGTTGTGAATATACAATGATGCTAATGTAATTAAAAACACCCCTGTGGACCAAAGTATTGAGTAATAAATACTAGTGTGTACTTAAAAAAAAAAAAATTGGATTAAATATAGAATAAACCTCTTTCTATGCTGACCACTTTGCACACTTCTAGGACAGTGACAATATTGGACTAAGCAACTCTCTCCCTCTTCCCCCTCCTCCCTCTCTCTCCCTCCCCCTCCTCCTCTCCCTCCTCCCCCCCCCCCCATGGAAAATATTAAACAGCCAGTTTCAAGCCGAGACCCTTCAGGACTGGAAAGGAAGGAGAGAAGTCCAAATAAGAAGGTGGGGAGGAGGGGAGGAAGATGTACAAGGTGGTGGGTGATAGGTGAAACCGAAAGAGGGAGAGGTTGTGAGGTAAAGAGCTGGGAAGTTGATTGGCGAAAGAGATAGAGGGCTAGAGAAGGGGGAATCTGACAGGAGACTATGGAAGAAAGGGAAGGGGGGAGGAGTATGGGCAGGTAAGAAGAGAAAGTGTGAGGGGGAAAAGAATGGGGAATGGCAAGGTGTGGGGGGCATTTACCATAAGATTGAGAAATTGATGTTCATACTATCAGATTGGAGGTTCCGATCAGGATGCTATCTGGTCCATATCCGCAAATTATCAGCAAGTTAATGATCAAACACAAAGAAAGCAAAATTGCTACTGCCTTTGGGCCCCAGTTAAACCCAACCATGTTCAATCATTGAGTATACTTTATGAAATAACACTCCCATAAGTTATCTCTATACATTACCAAGACTTTGTACATAGCAGGTTATCTATTCTACAGTAGAATAGATTTAATTATTTCATAAGTAGAATCCTGAACACAAATACAATTCTATTACAGCAGTGAATGATGATTAAAAATTGCTACAAATACAAATAACTAGTGTAATGCCCTGGTAAAGGTTTTACTGCTAATGTTGTAGAATATTTCATATAATGGTTTTCTGTAGAAGCAATGTGTTCTGCTTGAAGTGTTTGGGTTACTGTTAAAGATAAGGGATGCTTAGGAATGTTGTCATCCAATCAGGAGGGTGGAACTGGGAGAGGTTTTATGATGGAAACTGAGGTGGGTTGAGGTCTTTTTCAGTGGGAGATGGAGAGAGAAGTAGCTCCACTGGCCGTAGGATTCACTCTGGTGGGAATGCGTGATCTGATGCCCCCCAAGAGGGGAGTTCTAACAGGGATCGGTGAATATGAGCTGACGCCTTGAGTACAGCAGACACATCGGCTTTTGGAAGATTTAAGCTCTAACCTGTGCACGCTTGACTGTTTAATTGGGCCCTTTTTATATTTTTTTCCTTTTGTTTAATAACTTTTTGGTTAATTTAACATTCATAAATATTTATCATTGTAGGCAGTGTATGATCTGTTATTTCTTGTGGATGGTGATTGTATGAGGCAGTAAATCACAGAGTATTCATGTAAATTGGAGTTCAGGTGAATGAGACCTCTGAACCTCATGGGTTTAGCAGGACCCAGGCCATATCAACCCTAGACATATGGAAACTGAGAAAAGTGTTTTTTTTTCACCGCTGAGTCTGGTGGCTGTTAGCGAGCAGCTAACAAGTCGCATCTCTAGAGATGCCCAGTAAAAAGGGCATGGGCGCTTGTACAGGATTGAATTAGTTGAATACTGTGTGATTGCTCTGAGGATTGATTAAGTGGTTTTGTGTTTAAGCCTGTGTTAAACTGTTATCTGAGAAAATGATTAAGATGCGCAGTTGTAGATGCCACAGGGATTAAGTGTTGGTGCGATCCAAGGAGATTTCCCTGTAACTAATGTTTGTGTTCTGAGTGGGGTAGATATCAGCAGCCCAGATAAATTGTTGATTAGGTTTTTAAGTACCATTAAGGTATTAGAGAGAATTGCATTCATGGATCAGCAGTTTGACTAAATGGCGGGCAAAAATATTGTTTTAGTTCAGACTGGTGATGATGTGAAGGGAGTGGATCTGCCTGGTGACATTTGGGGTCCTGGGAGAGGGGGGGCCATGGGCTATTCATACTTTCAGAGAATAGGGGAATGTGGGTGAGGAAGCCGAATTAGAAGCTGTGTTTCCCATAGCTGCTCTGTTTCTGCGGAGTGAATAGAAGGAGTTGTCTGATGTGGTAGGTCTAACGAGTCCTCCAGTGAGGGGGGAAAATTCTGAATTGGTATCGGCAATTATGTCCCTGGAGGATAAATGGCAAAGTGCACCAGTGGAGAATCTAAATGATCATAGGCTGAGAATGTTCTCGGGAGTGAAGCCCACCCCGAGAGGGAGGAGGATATGAGATTTGGGTGGAGCAGACATCTCAGATGCTGGTTGAGTGGTAGTGCTCTGATAATATGAAAAGAGAGTGACTGGTAGAGAGTCTTAGAACGTCTGGCTGCTGAGGTAGTGAGGTCCTGGATAGCAGAGATCCCCTTGCTACTTCCATGGACTGCATGCAAGCATTAGAAAGCATTTTTGGCACTCCGGGAAGCCTGGTGGAGCTTATGACGGGGTTTAGGAACATGTTTCAGGAGAAAGGAGAAAAACTTTGTCTACATTTCCGGCTAGAGGGACAACTACTTTGTTTGTGGTGTAAAAGAGCCATTCAACTGGCTGATTGATGCACCATCAATAACACACTCTGAGACGTAAAAGCGAGGTATCGGCTTTTATTGACTGGAAGAAGGAACGAGCAGTGAGTGACCACCATACTACATCCTGGAGACTGAGAGGCCAGGCTCAGACCTCCATCACCTTTATACAGGGGTCTGTGGGAGGAGCCACAGGAGCAGTCATCAGGGGGCATGTCCAGACAGGTATATGTAGTTCACCACACTGATGTGAATCATTTAAGGATGGACCAAGTGGCGAAGGATGTACAGTTACGTGACCTGATTGCTTTAAGCCTCCAAATGTCTCACAAAATGCACCCCCCTGCCTCGTTTGTTGAGCTGATCAGAGAAGTAAGAGAGGAAGAAAACACGATGGAGGAGTGGGAGGTCTCCATCAGCAGAGCACTATCCTTGGTAGTAGCCTCTGTTACTGAAACGACTCCCTGATGGCCCACAGGTGAGGGTTTTACAGAATTTTGTGAAAGATTTTAGAGCTGTGATACCTTGGTTTATATAGGTGGGTGCTGTCACCAAGCATGACAAAGCCAATAAGGAGTCAGACCCACTGACTAAGTAAAGGACTGCTATTTAATGGGGTCCATTGAAAAGGAGAGCGAACGGTATTGTCTGTTACAACTGTGGTGAAGAGGATATATTTCAGACAGGAGTCTGAAGGATGAGAAAACCTTTGGAAAGTGATCCAATGGTTACTTAAACAGAAGGGAAAGTCAGGAAATTTCGCAGAGACCTGGAGAGGGTATGGTCTGGCATCTCGGGGGGAACACATTCCAATCAATGTATCCAGGAAAACACTGAAGTACAAAACCCTATTCCTGAAGGTTTACTGGGGCTATGCTCCAGTGTATCCCTATGGATCAAGGGTATTATGCTAGAGCCATACTTGACAGAGGTCATCGGGTTATGTTGTTTTGACAACTGGTATTTGACGCATTTACCATTGATGCCATTCAGTGCCCTAGAGCTCTGGGCACTTAGCACTGATGACTACCTGTATGATGGTTACTTGTTGTTGAAGCTGGAGTTTTTGGAGGCAGATATGGGAGTAGCTGAGGTCCTTGATACGTTAGTCTTCCTTGTTTGGACCTGGTCGAGAAAGGTGAAGCTTCAATTCTTGTAGGAACAATTACTCCTACTGTGAGGAGGCTAATGGAAGCCTGCAAGGAGAAAGTTGGAGAGAGCTTTCTGAAAACCTGGTCCATTCACCCTGTGTTCAGAGCTGCTTTTGAAGAAGTGCACTCTCATCCTAGGCTGGATGAGCACAAACGAGGAACTGTGTTGTACACTCAGTCCAACCCTGTCATATTACAGCCTGGGGAAGTAGCTCGAATGATGGGAAACACCAAATTTCCCGGAATGCCTGATGCTGAGACCCTTCTGGTGGATGCTCCAGAAGACTGAAGAGGAATCGTGCTTACCTGCTGGAGTATTCACGAGGCCTGAACTGCAGAAGCTGTCAGTTGTACAGGTAAACAGGATGACAGTGATTGTCAGGAACACCTCAGAGAGGGAGGTCACCCACAGGCAGGGAGTGCCAATGGTACATCTTTTTCTGGTGACTGTAATGTCTAGTTTTCCTGTGAGAAAAGCAGGAGAGAGACCATCTCCTGGAATGGGAAAGTAGACAGCTAATTCATTCAACTTTGGTGACTCTCTGGTAACTGGAGTTTGGTAAAGGAAACTGACAAAGAAGATGTTAAAGTTTATAGATGTCTTTTCTATTGACAAGTTTAAAGTGGATTGTTCCAAGAGTACTTGTAGCACCATCTGAGTGACAGAGGACACCCCTTTCGGAGAAAGGTCTCAGCGACTGGCACTTGCAGAGGTAGAGGATGTTCGGCGGCATCTGCTTTAGCTGAAGGAAGCTGGGATTATCACTGAGTCCAGGAGCCCCCATAGTGGTGGTGAGAAAGAAGAATGGGAAGGTACAAATGTGTATTGACTGTTGGGCATTGAACCGATGCACACTCCCTGACCTGTAGACTGTTCTGTGGATCGAGGATGTTCTGGCCTGCCTGAGTAGAGCGAAATAGTTCAGAGTGCTGGACCTAAGGAGTGAGTATTATCAGACACCTATGAGTGAGACTGACAAAGAGAAGATAGCATTCATATGTTGACTTGAATTCTTTCAGTTTGAAAGGATGCCCCAGTTACTTTACAGCATGTCATGGAGAAGACTGGGGATATGAATTTGCTTGAAGTGCTGGTGTACCTGGATGATCTCATAGTTTGGGTCTACCCTGGAAGAGCAAGAGATGAGCCTATTGAAGGTCTTAGGCCACCTGAAAGCTGAAGGGTTAAAACTGTCACTGGACAAGTGTCAGTTCTGCAAGATGTCTGTCAACTGCATTGGGCACACCATCTCATTGTATGGAGTATCTATGGATCTGTCAAAGATAGAGGTAGTGACTACATGGCGAAGGCCCAAGAATGTGTGTGCTCGAGGCTCATTCCTTGGTTTCTGGGAGTATTATTGGAGGTTTGTGAAGGATTACACCAAAGTGAGTCACCATTTGAATCAGATACTGTGCGGTTATCCTTCCTTGGGAAGAAAGGGAGGAGGATGAAAGGAGAAGATGGTAAAGTTTATCTTGGCCCTTTGGAGCCTTTTGGAGAGAGATAGAATGCAAAATGTGAAGAGTCCTTTCAGTTGCAGAAGGAGCTGCTGACGAAAGCACCCACTTTTGCTTTTTGCAAACCCCCAACTGCGGCGTGTATTACATACAAATGCTAGTTGAGAGGGATCTGTCAGGTTCAGGCAAGCATATATATATATATTTGACTTGTATCTTGACCTCTGACTTCTGCCACAGGCTATCATTGAAACTCTGGATATCAGCACTGTCCACCTATGATTTCAGCCTGAAGTAACAGTCAGGGAGCCAGAATGTTGATGTGGATGTATTGTCCCACGTGCATAAAGGGTTAGAAATAGACAGAGAGTGTGAGAGTGTTCCTGCATCTGGAGTTAAAACAATTTGCCAATTTTCTGCTACAGAGAAATCAGAGGCAAGGCCTGGGCAGGATAGAGCTGTGGATCATTTGGGAGCTTCTGGTTGCACCATTCCACAGGCTTACTGCAAGTTGACTGCTTTGAATACAATGTAGTTGCCTACATTGAGTCCTGGGGAAGTGGCCGCTGCTCAGCGAGATGAACCTTGGATGGGTTTCATTTGATCAGCTGTTGCAAAAGGGTATATGGCCCAAGTTGTAAAGATGAAACAGCCTGCCATACTTCTTCTGCTAAGAGAATGGAATGAACTGGACTTGAAGAACCAGGTTCTGTGCTGGATCACGTCATCCTCCAGACAGGCCTTGGCGTTCCCAGTTGGTTTCACCCGAGAAACATTGGAGAATTGTGTTGAAGTCACCTCATGATGATTCAAGTCATTTGTGGTTTGACGAGATCGATGATCAGTTCTACAGGCCCTGAATGAAGCCTGAGGTAGAAGTGGGCTAAGTGATGCATTCAGTGTATTCGAAGGAAGACACTGCCTACGACAGCCACTCCTTTTTCCCATTTGCAGAGTGCGGGGTCACTTGATCTGGTATGTATGGATTTCTTCTCCATAGAGCCTGATTTCAGCAACGTGGCAAATGTTTTAGTTATTACTAATCACTACACCAGATATGTTCAAGCCTTCCTTACAAAGGATCAGAGGGTATCCACCATGGCCAGAGTGTTATGGGAAAAGTATTTCATTCATTATGGCCTTCCCAGATGGATAATTAGCAATTAGGGAAGGGATTTTGTGAGCAGGCTCATACATGAGTTACTGAGCATGCTTGGAGTCGAGAAGTCATGGACGAGTCTTATCACCCTCAGGGTGATTTCCCAGTCCAAGAGGTTCAACCAGACATTGCTAGACATGATTGAAACCCTCGTTATCAGCAAGAAGAACAAATGGAGTCAGCATATTGGGCATCTGGCCACTGCTACAACTGTACACAAAATTAAGCTACTGGATACTCGCCATATTAATTGATGTTTGGGCACAAAGCAAGATTGCTGCAGACCTCTTGTTTTGGGACTGGTGGAGAAGACTTGCCACAGAAGATCTATCTTAATTATGAGTCTGACATGAGGGAATTGCAAAAGGCTTATGAAATAGCAGAGGTTTCCACTACCAAGCAGAATCAAGAAAACAAGAGGAGATATGATCAAAAGATTAGGTTTTCCCAACTGGTGCCTAAAGACAGAGTTCTCATAAGGAACTTGAGGCCACCAGGGAAGCATAAGTTGGCTGATTGCCAGGTGGCTATGCCTTATATAGTGGAAATTCAGATGTCGCATGCGCCAGTTTTTCGGGTGAAGCCAGAAGGCGGGAATGAACCCATCAGGGTTCTCCATCGAAACCACCTTTTGCCTCTTGGACAAGAGGTACATGTTGACCCAGAGCCTGAAGTGGACCCTACACCTGTTAGGATAATATTGCAGTGACATGGGTGAGCAGAAAGACAGTCAGTGGAGAAACCTGAAGATGACCTAACATTGAATGTTGTACAGACTTAGAGGATGAGGAAATGGGGTGTGGTATATGCTACCTTATGCAAACTCCCCAATAATTGATGAAGATTCCCGAACCTCCCCAGGCCGATGCTGATGTAGTGGGGGTGACTAGCAGTGGACAGGCGGGCTTTTGGCTGGATAGTGAAAGGAAACTGGGTTCCAAAGTATTTGAGGATGAAGCTGAGCTTAGTCAAGTGACGGGGACCTGAGTTGCTGGAAGGCACGAGTCATGGACAGAGGGAGGCTTCTTAAAGTAGACAGGAAAGATCCCAAGGAGTGTCTGAGACTGAAGATGTAGATAATGGCATAAGGAGGTCTCATAGAGTTAGGAAACCCCCAGATAGGCTGGTCTATATTGCATCAGGGGAACAGAGTGTTGCGCCTATCTTCCAGTGAGATATGTCCCTACCATTTACAATGGATTGGAGATCCTGACATCACAAAATTCCTTTGAAAACCATTATTAATGATGGGTTGATAAATTTCAAGGTCATGGAGATATGACTATTTTGTGGGGGGCAAATGTAATGCCCTGATAAAGATATTGTAACTAAGCTTGTAGTGTATTTCAGGTAATAATTTTCTTTAGATAGTAACTTCCCTGTTTGCTGGAGAAATTGTGGAAATCAAAATGCAAATCATTATCATATTTTTTAGGACTGCCCTGTTATCAAAGACTATTGGAGTGGGATACACAATGCCCTACAAGACATCTTTAAATGTGAAATACCCTTAGAGAGTAAGACCATATATTTTGGATATATACCTCAAGAAAGGTTGAAAAGAGATAAATATTTAATGAATATATTGTTGGTGGCTGGTAAAAAGACTCTTACTAGGAAATGGTTATCACAGGAGAGCCCAACTTTAAATACATGGATGGAAATTATAATGGACATTTACAAAATGGAGAAGATAACAGCATCTGTTAATCATAAGCTGGAACAATTTGATTCATACTGGGAAAAATGGTTTAACTACATAATGCCTCATAGGCCTGATTTTATTCTCACAAATCAATGAACCTGTTGTAAAAAAAACCACTCCCTACTTGTACATCGTTCTTTCCTTTTGCTTGTTTTTTCTTTCCACTCTTTTCTATAAGTGTATACCTCAGATAAATACTTTGTGGAGATTTGTGATATATATGATTATATGATATATATGTACAATGTCTGAAATACATCTTATGGAAATGTTTGTTTGATGATGAACTTCAATAAGAAAAAATAAATTACAAAAAAAACAGCATGTTTGGGTTACTGTTAAAGATAAAGGATCCTTAGGATTGTTGCCTTATCCAATCAGGAGGGTGGAACTGGGAGAAGGTTCTAGAGAACACTGGAGGAGAGGTTTTGTGATGAAAACTGAGATGGGTCAATGTCTTTTTCGGTGGGATATGGAGAGGGAAGAAGCTTAAGAGAACGGGCTGGAGGATTCAATCCGATGGAGCCCAACGGGGGAATTCGACCGGGAATCGATGAATATGAGTTGACACTGTGAGTACATGTGACACATTGAAGGTTTAAGCTTCAACCTGTGCATATTTGACTGTTCAATTATAATTATAATGGGTGATTTTTGTTTTTACTTTCTTTTATTTAATAACTCTTTGGTACAATTAACATTCATAAATATACATTCTTTATGATTGTATAAGGTGTACGAACTGTTATTTCTAGCGGACAGGCAATTGCATGGGGCAGTAAATCACACAGTATTCACACAAACTGGCGTTTGGGTGGGTGAGACATCCGAACTTCATGATTTTTGTGGGACCCAAGTCATATCTACCCTAGAAAGTCTGAGAAAGGTGGTTTTCTCTCCACTGAGTCCGGTGGCTGTTAGCGAGGGGCTAATGAGCCGCATCTCTAAAGACAGCCAGTAAAAAGGGGTTTCACTAGATTGGGAAATACACACTTCAATATTCATTTATTTATAAGTTGAATCAGATGGAAAGTTTGGAGTGGTAAGTAACTTTCAGAAACAACCTACAAAATTGTTTCCTTTTTTTTTTACTTGGTTTGTACCTTTTGTCACAGTTCTCTAGCAAATGAGGAAGTAAGATTAAATCAGTGATGCATGGAATAATTTAATATTTTCAATTTGTGGTTACAGATATAGAAACAGTTCAGCAAGTCATAAAGAAATCCCATATCAAAAATAGAGAATAGTATGCCCATGTGTCAGCTGTGGAATCAAATCCTAATTTGGTCAGATTTCAAATATTAATTGATGTAAGAATTAGCTGAATTATCCAGTTAGGGCGGGATGGAATGCCAATATTGAACTTGCCTTAAACACAAAATTTTCTACATTTCTATTAGTAGAATTTCCAAAGTTGCCTTCTCTGTGTGGTGGATTGATAAAAGGAAGTGCATAATTGAGTTTTCCATGGCTCAACAGATTTTCTACAGGACTAGTATGTGATCAGTTATGGCAGTCCGAGATTAATATTTTGGCATAGGTCTTGTAAGCATATCTCCCAGAAGTAAAAGCTCTTAGGCTTATTGTTTATCAGAGGTCCAAGTTCAGTAAGATCTCTTGTAACATTTCATTGCTGAATTAGATTTTACAGTAATAAAAGAAATACATATCCTTTCATGAATTGTAAACTAGGAAGGGATCTATTTAATTAATTGTGGGGCTCTCGGGTGTGTTGAGGAGCAGGGTGACCTTGGGGAAGTTCTCTGGATCTCTGAGCGTGACAACTCAATGGGTGGTGTGATACAGAGGGCATTCTTGCCTTAATCCAAAGGTGTTTGGGGAGGGGAGGCCATGGTACATCTTTATGAGATGTAGGGAGGGGCATAGTTAAAATGAAGGCAGTTGTGGAGGAGATTTGCGAATGTTTCTTGAGATGGATAAATCTTAGTTGTGGCATTGGTTGGTGGGTGTTGTTTGTTTTGCTTGGATCAGTGGAAGCTGAGAGGGGTCTGATAAAAGTATACAGATGAGGCTTGTGGATAGAGTAAAGACATTTTCATGACAGAGGTGAGAAGTTTGGGTTGGGAGGTTTTTTTCCCAGGGGATGTTTGCAGCCTGGGGTGTGTTGTCTGATATGATAGATCAGTACCTTGTTGCCTTAGTAGTGTATAGAAATAATCTATGGGCATGTTCTTCCACTAGGGACATTTAGGGATTGAGTGTGATATGGCAATAATGGAAAGAATGCAGAAGAGGTTCACCAGGATATTGCCTGGAATGAAGTACTATAGTTATGAGAAGATAATGAATAGGCTGGAATATTTTTAGTCCAGGCACTAGAATCATTAGACGTGGAAGGTTGTGGTGCATGTGATAGTGATTGGGATTAGCGCTAGGATCCTTGCTGTTTGTAATTTACAAAGGCCATATGAGCATTTTTAACACACACAGTTTGTTTGAATGGTAGTGTTTAATCCATACAAATGTGTGAGTTAGTTCACTTTGGAAATGCAAATTCTGGTAGGATATGTAGGGATTCAGATTTCTGGATCATTGGGACCTTTTTTGGGGCAGGTGTGACCTGTACAAAAAGGACGGGTTGTACTTGAATCCCAGGGGACCAATGTCCTGGCGGGGAGGTTTGCTACAGGGAGAGTTTAAACTAGAATTGTTGGGGGTGGGAACTGAACTGAAGAGACTTGGGAAGCTTGGAGACGGTGTGTGAGGGAGGATAGGCAGGTGATAGAGAAGGGAAGTACTCAGACCGACGTTTTGAGATGTGTCTATTTTAACTCAGAGTATTGTGAACAAGGCGGATGAGAGAGCGTGGATCAGTACTTGGAGCTATGATGTGGTGGCCATTACAGAGACTTGGATGGCTCAGGGACAGGAATGGTTACTTCAAGTGTTGGGGTTTAGATGTTTCAGAAAGGACAGGGAGGGAGGCAAAAGAGCTGGGGGTGTGGCTGTTAATCAGATAGTGTCACGGCTGCAGAAAAGGTGGATGTCAACGGTGTCTCTGTGGGTGGAGGTTAGGAACAGGAAGGGGTCAATAACTCTACTGGGTGTTTTTTTATAGGCCGCCCAATATGGATATCGAGGAGCAGATAGGGAAACAGATCCTGGAAAGGTGTAATAATAACAGAGTTGTAGAGGTGGGAGATTTAATTTCCCAAATATCAATTGGCATCTCCCAAGAGCAAGGATTTAGATGGGGTGGAATTTGTTAGGTGTGTTCAGGAAGGTTTCTTGACACATTATGTAGATAAGCCTACAAGAGGAGAGGCTGTACTTGATCTTGTATTGGGGAATGAACCTGGTCAGGTGTCAGATCTCTCAGTGGGAGAGCATTTTGGAGATAGTGATCATAATTCTATCTCCTTTTGCAACAGCATTGGAGGGAGATAGGAACAGACAAGATAGAAAATTTTTTAACTGGAATAAGGGGAATTATGAGGCGATCAGGCAGGAACTTGGAAACTTAAATTGGACACAGATGTTCTCAGGGAAAGGTACAGAAAAAATGTGGCAAATGTTCAGGAGATATTTGTGTGGAGTTCTGCATAGGTACATTCCAATGAGGCAAGGAAGTTATGGTAGGGTACTGGAATCGTGGTGTACAAAGGCTGTAGTAAATCTCGTCAAAAAGAAAAGCTTACGAAAGGTTCGGAGAGCTAGGTAATGTTAGAGATCTAGAAGATTATAAAGCTAACAGGAAGGAGCTTAAGAATGAAATTAGGAGAGTCAGAAGGAGCCATGAGAAGGCCTTGGCAGGCAGGATTAAGGAAAACCTCAAGCATTCTACAAGTATGTGAAGAGCAAGAGGATAAGACATGAAAGAATAGGACCTATTAAGTATGACAGTGGGTAAGTGTGTATGGAACTGGAGGAAATAGCAGAGGTACTTAATGAATACTTTAGTATTCACTATGGAAAAGGATCTTGGTGATTGTAGTGATGACTTGCTGCGGACTGAAAAGCTTGAGCATGTAGATATCAAGAAAGAGGATGTGCTGGAGCTATTGGAAAGCATCAAGTTGGATAAGTTGCCGGGACCAGATGAGGTGTACCCCAGGCTAGTGTGGGAGGCGAGGGAGGAGATTGCTGAGCCTCTGGCGATTATCTTTTCATCATCAATGGGGACAGGAGAGGTTCCAGAGGATTGGAGGGTTATAGATGTTGTTCCCTTATTCAAGAAAGGGAGTAGAGATAGCCCAGGAAATTGTAGACCAGTGAGTCTTACTTCAGTGGTTGGTAAGTTAATGGAGAAGATCCTGGGAGGCAGGATTTATGAACATTTGGAGAGGTATAATATGATTAGGAATAGTCAGCATGACTTTGTGAAAGGCAGGCCGTGCCTTACAAGTCTGATTGAATTTTTTGAGGATGTGCCTAAACATATTGGTAAAGGAAGAGCAGTAGTTGTAGTGTCTATGGATTTTAGCAATGCATTTGATAAGGTACCCCATGCAAGGCTTATTGAGAAAGTAAGGAAACATGGGATCCAAGGGGACATTGCTTTGTGGATCCAGAACTGGCTTGCCCACAGAAGGCAAAGAGTGGTTGTAGACGGGTCGTGTTCTGCATGGAGGGCAGTGACCAGTGGTGTGCTTCCGGGATCTGTTCTGAGACCCTTACTCTTCGTGATATTTATACATGATCTGGATGAGGAAGTGGAGGGATGAGTTAGCAAGTTTGCTGTTGACAGGTTGGGGGTGTTGTGGATAGTGTGGAGGGCTGTCAGAGGTTACAGTGGGACATTGACAGGATGCAAAACTGGGCTGAGAAGTGGCAGATGGAGTTCAACCCAGATAAGTGTGAAGTGGTTCATTTTGGTAGGTCAAATATGGCAGAATATAGTATATGGTAAGACTCTTGGCAGTGTGGAGGATCAGAGGGATCTTGGGGTCCGAGTCCCTAGTACACTCAAAGTAGCTATACAGGTTGACTCTGTGGTTAAGAAGGCATACAGTGTATTGGCTTTCATCAATCGTGGAATTGAATTTAGGAGCTGAGAGGTAATGTTGCAGCTGTATAGGACCCTGGTCAGACCACACTTAGAATACTGTGCTCAGTTCTGGTCGCCTCACTACAGGAGGGATGTGAAAACCATTGAAAGGATGCAGAGGAGATTTACAAAGATGTTGCCTGGATTGGGGAGCATGCCTTATGAAAACAGGTTGAGTGAACTTGGCCTTTTCTCCTTGGAGCGACGGAGGATGAGAGGTGACCAGATAGAGGTGTATAAGATAATGAGAGGCATTGATCGTGTGGATAGTCAGACTTTTTCCCAGGGCTGAAATGGCTGCTTCAAGAGGGCATGGGTGTAAGGTGCTTGGGAGTAGGTACAGAGGAGATGTCAGGGGTAAGTTTTTTTACGCAGAGAGTGGTGAGTGCGTGGAATGGGCTGCTGGCAATGGTGGTGGAGGCGGATATGATAGTCTTTTAAGAGACTTTTGGATAGGTACATGGAGCTTAGAATGATAGAGGGCTATGGATAACCCTAGTAATTTCTAAGGTAGGGACATGTTCGGCACAACTTTGTGGGCCGAAGGGTCTGTATCGTGTTGTAGGTTTTCGGTTTCTAAATGGTAAATGAATTGAGGGCATTGATGTACAGGAGTCCTAGCGGGTGCAAGTTCACATGTTAAAAGTGGCAATACAAGTGTATAAGGTCTTGAACAAGGCCTTTGGCATGCTTGCTTTCATAGCCCATAGCATTGAGTGTAAGAATTGCCACATCTTGTGGCAATCACAGAAGTTCTCGCAGTGCTGCATCAAGAATACCATTTTAATAACATAGGAGGGAAAACAACATTAAAGATAGGATATGGCTTGGCCTTGATTGAGATATGTAAGTAAGTTTGACAAGGGTGATACTGTAAGTTATTAAAACTCACTCCATCTTTTTAGAACCTCTGAGTCTTATGGATCTTTCCCACCTTTTCCTTTTTATTTACATGATTTTTCTCATTTATAAGTTGTAACAATAAGTTTCATTAGGCAAGATGATTGTAAATAGAGAGGGTATTCTGATTCATAAATGCTCCTTTCGATATCTGTTTAGTTGCAAAAGTCTTGAGTGGAGGAGAAGGTGCACTATGATGGAAATAATACTCTAGAGCAGAATCTTCAATATAGTTTTGTAGTGAAGATGGTGAATATTGTTTGTGAATGAACAAGGCATCCAGTGGACAAAAACATTCAAAACTTTAGTGGTTACTAGGAATACTTAATTTGGTTACATTGTAGGATCTCTAGACTAATTATCTTAGGAGTAAGGTGCATTAGAAATATAAATGTATGGCATATTCTGGTTAACAGGGGCACATCAAGCCAGTATATTTTGGCCCAATTGACTGAAGTTCTATGGAAATAGTTAAAAAGGTATTTTTAAAAAATTAAAATGACCATTTAACTGGGTACCAAATTACTCCCGCTGCTGCCTGTAAGGAGTTTATACATTCTCCCTATGACTGCATGGGTTTTCTTTGGGTGTTCCAGTTTCCTCCCACAGTCCAAAGATACACTAGTTTGTAGGTAAGTTGTCCTGTGATTAGGCTAGGATTAAATCGGGGGATTGCTGGGCAGCGCAACTCGAAGGGCCAGAAGGGCCTATCCCATGCTGCACCTCAACAAATAAATAAATAAATAATGTTTTTAAATGAAATACCGATAAATTAGAGAGCACTACCAATGTGGTGGTGATGATTGTTTCATCTGACGATGACAGGAATCTTACACAGGAAAGTTTTTAAAGTGGAAAAGCCATTGCACTGGAGCAGTTCCACTCGATCTCAGAGGACCAGGTCCAGTGGTATGAGTGGTGTCACAATTGGGGCCTTCCTTGGTTGCAGTGACTTTGTCTGTGCCTTGTCATGCACATTGTGCATTGCAGAACTACCTTCCTAGTTGTTGGATCTCTCTGTAGATTTCATCCACTCAGTCTGCTGGAGCTGACTTCACAATACTGCTATAGTACTATAAAACTGTATTAGTTCCTAATAGTTATTGATGGAGGAATTCATTCAGTGTACATTGCTGTGTTCTTTTGGTTGACTGTAAATGAACAAAATTTGTGCAGACTCCTAGTGCAGATATACAAAGCTTTCGGCAATTGCATCCTCCAAATCCTAATTTTCATTGTAACATTCAAGATGATTATCAACATCTTCAAATTCCTCATGTTCTTAACATGTTGAAGTAGTGAAATTTATTTCATCTTCACTCCTGGCTGTTTTTGGCATCACCAAGCTGAATGGTTGAAACTCCAGTGAGCAAAATAGTTCTGAATTGTCTTATCAACTATCAGTGACAAAAACTACTACTTTTTGAACATGAACTCACTCAACTTGCACTATTTTAAAAACTGTTCTCTCCAAGCACAGTGTGGTGAGGGAGCTAGGGCTTTAATCTCTGGAGAGGAGGATGAGAGGAGACATGATAGAGGTATACAAGTTATTAAGAGGAATAGATAGAGCGGACAGCCAGCACCTCTTCCCCAGGGCACCATTGCTCAATACAAGAGGACATGGCTTTAAGGTAAGGGGAGGAAAGTTCAAGGGGGATATTAGAGGAAGGTTTTTTTACTCAGAGATTGGTTGTTGTGTGGAATGCACTGCCTGAGTCAGTGGTGGAGGCAGATACACTAGTGAAATTTAAGAGACTACTAGACAGGTATATGGAGAAATTTAAGGTGGAGGGTTATATGGGGTGGCAGGGTTTAAGGGTCGGCACAACATTGTGGGCTGAATGGCCTGTACTGTGCTGTATTGTTCTTTGTTCTTAATGGCCACACAACTGCATTTGACTGATGCTAGTTGGTTATCCTGTCCCAATTAAGAGGCAAAGGGAATAATGGCTATTTTCTCAATTAGTTTTTGTTTTTCTGAGAGTTGTCCCAAATAAGCAGTTCCTCCGATTAACCAATGGGCCAATTAACCAGAAGCCACTGTATTTGAATGATTAATACTTTTGTTAGTCTGCAACATTGCTTTCTTTGTATTCCCAGTGTATTTGCTAAATGGCAATTGTATGTCATATTGTGCTTTATGTAATATGCTTTAAATAGAAATTTTAAAATACTTGCATTTGCACAGCTGAATCCAGTTTTGCTCAAAAAACTAGACAACTTCCAGAAACACGTGATTTTTTCAATCACAATTCTGAATGCAGAAGCATTCTTATTTTAGGTGCGATTTGGTCAATGGATAATTTGGCCTGGAAATCTTCAACTGTAACAATATAATTTTGAACTCTGGTATTGGCGTCTGTCAGTCGTAAACTAACATGAACTTGTGCTATACTTTAAGAAGTGGGGTTTTGCAATGCTATAGCAGGAGAGACTGAAGAGAATTGAATCCATTTGAACAATCATTGATGCTGGAGGCATTTAAATATAGTTCAGAATTTTTTTTAACAGCAGTGATCCATTAGGGTAGTCTGGAGCTACAGGACCACAAGTAATTAGTGCAGCTACAGGAGTAGCCCTCAGGCTGAGTGTGGGCAGTAAGTGTATTCTACCCTGTGCTTCAGGTTTATAACCTGAATGTTTAATCAGTTTCTCAATACCTGTACTGAGGTTATTCTTGCATTATTTGTATGTATTTGAGATCTCCAGCATCTGAAGAATTTTGCTTTTGAATTAGCTTAATTAGATTTAACTTTAGAAAGTGAAGAATGTTACTAAACTAATGCAGTCAGAAAGTGACTGTAGAATAATTGGTGATTATGCAATATGTGTATGAAGTTATGGTAATTTAGAGATTGCAGAGGAAATTATCAAAGTATAAAACCAATGAAAACCGCAGTAACTTGAGTGGTGCAGATAGGAAGTACGTGCAAACATATAATGCAGGTATTTAATTTTATTCTTTTGTTCAGCCCAAGACACAAAGATAGAGTCTGCCTTTGAATCTCCAATGTGTCAACAGTCATATCAGCATACAACTTTGTCCCAGACACTGCAGCCTTTTACTATCCAGCCTCTGCTTTCAAAGCGATCCCAGAACCTTCAGTCAATCTCGCCTGCAATGATGCCACCATCCTCACAATTGTTACCTACAAAGATGTTTAAACCATCTCAGTCAGAGAATGATCTATTATCACAAGAAAAAACACCATCTTTTGATGCAGACCAAGATCCTGTTTTAGCAGATCTCTGTAGACCACTACATTGTAAACTGTGCAATGTGTCTCTCAATTCAACTCAGCAAGCACAGGCACATTACCAGGTAAGTAGGCCAACAATGAACTGAATGTGCATCTGTGAATATATTTATACTCTATTGAACTATGGAAATAGCCAGGGGTGATTTTGTTTTCTTGCTTTCAGGTGAAATAAGATGAGGGTATAATTATTAAACAATTATCATTTTAAAAACAAACACTTTGCTTTTATTTTCATAATACTTTGTATATTAGGCTAGATTCAGATGTAAAATTGATGACACTAACAGCTGTGACCATTGTTAAAGAATGAATAGAATACCAGACCTTAGTGATTGTACATGTGCAATTATATGAATAAAATCAAAAAATTTCTGCCAGATTGCTCTTCCCAGTATTGGGAACACACCCTATGTACTGAGGAGGTAATTACTACAAAAGGTGACTTGAATTATTGTTAGAAAGTTAATGAGCCTAGTTCAATTTTTGTAAACTTTATTTAGTTTGTCCCTTGATTTCCACTCCTGCTGCTATCTGACGTGTGCTTGCCTGTGAGCCCAGACATGCACACTGTTGTTCAAATGGTATTATATTGAGCAATTGGGAGGAGTAGAGCATATTGAAGGACAGAGAAAATGAAAGGAAGAAGATCAGAGGAGTGGGAGAAAGGAATAAGGGGAAGAAATCAGAGGGGAACAGAAAGGTGTGAAGAAGACAAGGGAATGGCAGAGAGTGGGTTAGTGAGGGGAAGGAGATAGGATTTTCTTTTCTTAAAAAAAAGGAGAGCAACCAGAAATACATGAATTTGTTTTTAGATAGCCAATAGCCCCAGAGAAGTAAATATAAAATGCAAGTATTGAGGGCATCTGTTTGAATCCACACAAAGGTGGTCAAATAGCTTTCATGTAAGGATCACTCATTATGCTGCACAGCAAATTGACAAACTGAAATACCACTTACATTAAACCACATTCACATTTTTCAGTAAGCAAAGCACACTGCTTTTTAAAAATCTAAGTAGAAAATTTTGGAAACAGAAGTAAGCTAGCAATTCTGGAGCTGTAAGTCCAACACATAGTGTTAACTACTATTTAGAATCAGCAGTTAAGACCAAAGATGATTGATCTTCCCTTGACTTCATAACTTTTTGACTAGGGAGAATGTCAGTTTGTGAATAAACAGAGAAAACAACTAGCAGTAATCATAGGTCATAAAGCTCAATGAAAAGGGGGCAAAGTTGAGAAAGGCAGTACTATGTATTTCTTAGTCAAACTACCAAAAATATTGAAAAAACTGCATAATGATCATATCATGCAAATGTATATGTTCTCTCTCTCCCCAAATAATTTAATAAATAATGTTTATTTTAGGGTAAAAATCACTCAAAGAAACTTCGTAATTATTATGCTGGACATCAGTGTGTATCTACTTCCAAAGTGACTCATCCTGTAGATCAACCAGCCACACAGCTTCATCCTCCAGCATCCCAGGTATTATAAGTGTATGTTAGTATTGGAGAAATGTCTAAAGCTTACAGCAGTTATGTTTCCTGGAAAGCATCATAATTTGGCACTATAGTTGAATTTCAGCTAAATAAATGATGTTTGTGTTTCTACACTTACTTTTCTAACATATACTGTATACATAACATATGCAAGTTCCAAACCATTGCAGAGCCAATGTAACAGTGGATTTTTTTGTATTATCTAAAGTGCGTTGGGGATTTTGAATAGTGTAATGAGCAATAAATGTTTTAAAAAATTGTATTTATCTTGTCCTATTGTTTCATATCCATGACAGGTCTGCTAAGTTTAGAGCTTAAGACATAGGAACAAATTTGGCCATTCAGCCCATCGAGTCATCATGTCTGATTTATTATCCCTCTTGACCTTGTCTTTTCCCCTTTGAGGCACTTACTAATCAAAAATCTATCACCAAAATCCGATCAGAATCAATCAGACGTATGTTGTGAAATTTGTTGTTTTGTGGCAGCAGTACAGTGTAAGACATAAAATAATTAATATATGTTATAATAAGATTCAAAATAAATAGTGCAAAAGATGAATAGTGAGGTGGTGTCCATGGACTACATATTTAGAAATCTGATGGCAGATATACTTTATTTTATATTTTGAGGTTTTAGTCAGAGAAGGTAGAAAAAAGCTGTTGGTGGAGTTCCCGCCCCCTTCTCTATATTTTCTCAGTTTGAACAGTAGAGATGCCAGGAAGGAGAGTGGAATGCTCTTCTTGCAGAATGTTGGAGGGCAGGGAGACCCAGTTTCTCTGACAACTACATCTGTGAGAAGTGCATCTAGCTGCAGCTTCTGACAGTCCGCATTTAGGAGATGAAGCTGGAACTGGATGAACTCTTGATAATTTGTGGGGCTAAGGGTGTGATAGATAAGACATATAGAAGGTGCAGGGCACCGGAAATTGGGTGACAGGAAGGAGAAAAGGGTTAAACAGCCAGTGCAGAGTACCCCTGTGTCCATCCCACTCAACAACAGATATATCACTTTGGGTACTGTTGGAAGGGGATGACCTAGCAGAGGAAAGTCACTGCAGTCAGGTTTCTGACACTGTCTGACTCTGCGATTCAGAAGGGAATGGGGAGAAGAGGAAAGCGGTAGTGATAGGGGATTCATTAATTAGGGGTACAGGAAGGAGGTTCTGTGGACAAGAATGAGATTCCCAGAGGTACACTGCCTCCCGGGTGTCAGGGCCTGGGATATCTCTGTTTGAGTCATCAGCAATCTTAAGTGGGAGGGTGAACATCCAGAGGTCATGGTCCATGTAGGTACCAATGAGATAGGTAGGAAGAGTGACAAGGTTCTGCAAAGAGAATTTAAGGATTTAGGTACTAAGTTAAAGGGCAGGACTTCCAGGGTTGTGATCTCAGAATTGCTACCCATGCCACATGCTAGAGAGGCCAGAAATAGATAATACAGTTCAACATATGGCTAAGGAGTTGGTGTGGGAGTGCAAGTGTTTTGGATCATTGGGACCTGCACAGAATCATTGATTCCAAGGAAGATGGGACCTGCACAGAAGAGATGGTGTGCACTTGAACTGGAAGGGGACTGAAATCCTAGCGAGAAGGTTTGCTAGTGCTGCATGGTAGAGTTTAAACAAGAGTTACAGGGGAATGGGAACCAGGGTGTCAGAACAGTTAGTGCAGAGGTTTTGGAGACAACTGTTGATAAGATCTCAGACAAAGTCAGGAATCAAAAGGTTGAGCATGGTGTGACTAGTGTCCTGAGCCACGTATATTTCAATGCAAGAAGTATTGAAATATAAAGAAAGGCAGATGAGCTCAGGGCACGGATCAACACCCACGATATTGTAGCCATTTGTGAGACTGGTTGCAGGAGGGGCAGAGCTGGCAGCTCAATACTCTGGCATTCCATTGTTTTAGATGTGACAGAGCAGGAGGAGGGGTGACATTATTATTCGGAATATGTCACGGCAATGCCTAGTCAGAATAGACTGGAGAACTTATCTAGTGAAGTGTTATGGGCGGAACTGAAAAATAAACATGTTAATGGCGCTATATGACAGGCCACCAAGCAGTCCACGGGAATTAGAGGAACAGCTTTGTAGCGAGATCGCAGACTGTTGCAAGAAACATAAGATTGGGTTAGCTGGTGATTTTAACTTATATTGACTGGGATTCCTATACTGTAAAATGACTAGATGGGATAGAGTTTGTCAATGTGTTCAGGAAAGTTTCCTTAATCATTGCATAGAAGTCCCAACGAGAGGGTGCGATTCTTAATCTGCTGTTAGGGAATGAGTCAGGGAAAAAGTCTGTGTGGGGAAACACTTTGCATCCAGTAATCATAATCAGAATCAGGTTTATTATCACTGGTATGTGTCGTGAAATTTGTTAACTTAGAAATAATTCAATGCAATACATAATATAGAAGGAAAAAAAGATAATATAATAAAAAATAAGTGAATCAATTACAGTATACGTATATTGACTAGATTAAAAATCATGCAAAAAAACAAATAATATATTAAAAAAAGTGAGGTAGTGTCCAAGGTTCAATGTCCATTTAGGAATCGGATGGCAGAGGGGAAGAAGCTGTTCCTGAATTGCTGAGTGTGTGCCTCCAGGCTTCTGTATCTCCTAACTGATGGTAACAGTGAGAAAAGGGCATGTCCTGGGTGCTGGAGGTCCTTAATAATGGATGCTGCCTTTCTGAGACACCGCTCCTTGAAGATGTCCTGGGTACTTTGTAGGCTAGTACCCAAGACGGAGCCAACTAAATTTACAACCCTCTGCAGCTTCTTTCAGTCCTGTGCAGTGATGCAGCCTGTCAGAATGTTCTCCACGGTACATCTATAGAAGTTTTTGAGTGTATTTGTTAACATACCAAATCTCTTCAAACTCCTAATGAAGTATAGCCACTGTATTGCCGCCTTTATAACTGCATCGATATGTTGTGACCAGGTTAGGTCTAGAGATCTTGACACCCAGGAGCTTGAAACTGTTCACTCTCTCCATTTCTGAACCCTCTATGAGGATTGGTATGTGTGCCTTCATCTTACTCTTCCGGAAGTCCATTATCTTTCATTTTATTGATGTTGAGTGCTAGGTTGTTGCTGTGACACCACTCCACTAGTTGGCATATCTTGCTCCTGTACGCCCTCTCATCACCACCTGAGATTCTACCAACAATGGTTGTATCATCAACAGATTTATAGATGGTATTTGAGTTATGCCTAGCCACACAGAAATGAATATATAGAGGGTAGAGGAGGGGGCTAAGCACACACCCCTGAGGTGTGTCTGTGTTGATTGTCAGCAAGGAGATGTTATCACCAATCCACACTGATTCTGGTCTTCCAGTTAGGAAGCCGAAAATCCAATTGCAGAGGGAGATACAGAGGCCCAGGTTCTGCAACTTCTCAATCAGGATTGTGGGAATGGTGGTATTAAATGCTGAGCTATAGTTGATAAACAGCATCCTGATATGGTGTTTGTATTGTCCAAGTGGTTAAAGCCGTATGAAGAGCCATGGAAATTGCATCTGCCGTTGACCTTTTTTGGTGATAGGCAAATTGCAATGGGTCCAGGTCCTTGCTGAGGCAGGAGCTCAGTCTGGTCATGACCAACCTCTCAAGATATTTCTTTACTGTAGATGTGAGCGCTGTCAGGCAATAATCATTGGCAGCTCACATTATTCTCCTTAGGCACTGGTATAATTGTTGTGTTTTTGAAGCAAGTGGGAACTTCCGCCCATGGCAGTGAGAAGTTGAAAATGGCCTTGAATACTCCTGCTAGTTGGTTGGCACAGGTTTTCAGAGCCTTACCAGGTACTCCATTGGGACCTTCCGCCATGCGAGGGTTCACTATCTTTAAAGACAGCCTAACATCGGCCTCTGAGACAGAGATCATAGGGTCATCAGGTGCAGCAGGGATCTTCACAGCTGTAATTATATTCTCTGTTTCAATGCGGGCATAGAAGGTGTTGAGTGCATCTGGTAGTGAAGCATCGCTGCCATTCATACTATTGGGTTTTGCTTTGTAGGAAGTAATGTCTTGCAAACCATGCCGGAGTTGTCATACATCCGATGTCGCCTCCAACCTCATTCAAAATTGTCTCTTCGCCCTTGAAACAGCCTTCTGCCAATCATACCTGGTTTTCTGGTGGAGGCCTGGGCGCCAGAATTGAATGCCACAGATCTATCCTTCAGCAGACAACATACCTCCTGGTTCATCCACAGCTTTTGGTTTGGGAATGTACAGTAAGTCTTTGTAGGCACACACTCATCCACACAGTAACAACTGCAGCATATTCATCCAGGTTCGAAGATGAATCCATGAATACAGTCTAGTCCACCGATTCAAAGCAGTCCTATAGGCACTTATGTGCTTCCTTTATCCATACCTTCTTGGTCCTCACTACTGGTGTTGCAGTCTTCAGTCTCTGCCTATACTCGGGGAGTAGAAGTACAGCCAGGTGATCAGACTTACTGAAATGAGGGCATGGGATAGCACAGTAGGCATTGTGGATGTCATTAGTTTCAAAGTAAATATGCAGAAGATAATTCTGGTCTGATGTATCAGAAATGATCAGACAAGCGTGGATTGGGACAGGCTGTTTTCTGGCAAATGTGTACTCGGTAGTGGGAGGCCTTCAAAAGTGAAATCTTGAGAATACAAAACATGTCAGAATAAAAGGTAATGATAACAAGTGTAGGGAACCTTGGTTTTCAAGAGATATTGAGGCCTTGGTGAAGAAAGAAAAAAAAAAGCTGCATATCAGGTATAGGAAGATAGGAACAAAGGAGGTGCTTATAGAGCATAAGAAATGCAAGAGAACGCTTAAGAAAGAAATCAGGAGGGCTAAAGGAAGACATGAGATTGCCTTGGCAGACAAGGTGAAGGGAATTCTAGGGCTTCTATAGATATGTTAAGAGCAAAAGGATTGTAAGGGACAAAATTGGTTCTCTAGTAGATCAGAATGGTAATCCATGTGTGGAGCTAAAAGAGATGGGGGAGATCTTAAATACATTTTTTGCTTCTGTATTTACTCAGAAGATGGGCACAGAGTCTGTAGAAGTGAAACAATGCTGCATCAATTTCATGGACCCTGTACAGAGGAGGAGGTGTTTGCTGTCCTGAGGCAAGTTAGGGTGGATAAATCCCCAGGGCCTGACAAGATGTTCCTTCGCAAACTAGGGGAGGCAAGTGCAGAAATTACCTAGCCGAGGTATTTAAATTATCCTTAGCAACAGGAGAGGTACCAGAGGATTGGAAGATAACCAATTTTCCACTGTTTAAGAAAGGCTGTAAACATAAGCCAGGAAATTATAGGCTGGTGAGTCTGACATCAGTAGTGGGGAAGTTATTGGAAGGTATTCTAAAGAAGCGGGTTTATAAGTATTTGGACTGACTAAGGGTAGTCAGCATAGCTTTGTGCATGGTAGGCTATGTCTAACCAATCTTAGTGTTTTTTTGTGGAAGTTACCAGTAAAGAGGATGAAGGCAAGGCAGTGGATATTGTCTACGTAGATTTTAGTAAGATTTGACAAGGTTCTGCATAGGAGATTGGTCAAGAAAGTTCAGTCACTCGACATTCAAGATGAGGTAGTAAATTGGATTAGACAGTTTTGTGGGAGAAGCCAGAGAGTGGTTGTAAATGGTTGCCTCTCTGACTGGAGATCTGTGACTAGTGGAGTGCCGCAGGGATCAGTGCTGCATCCCATGTTTATCATCCAGAGCGTTGATGTAGATTACAATGTGGTTTAACTGGATAAGCAAATTTGCGGATGACACTAAGATTCGGGGGTAGTGGACCGCGAGGAAAGCTATGATGGCTTGCAGAGGGATCTGGATCATCTGGGAAAATGGGCTGAAAAATGGCAGATGGAATTTAATGCAGATAAGTGTGCGGTGTTGCTCTTCAGTAGAACCAACTAGAACTGACTTTGTAGGTCTTGCACAGTGAATTGTAAGGCACTAAGAATTGTGGAAGAAGAAAGGGATCTGAGAATACAAATCCGTAATTCATTGAAAGTGGCATCACCAGTAAATAGGGTCATAAGGAAAGCTTTTGGCTCATTGGCCATCATAAATCAAAGTATTGTGTACAGGAAGACCTCACAGCTACCTGGACTATTCCTCTTCCCACCCTGTCTCTTGCAAAAATGCCATCCCCTTCTTGCAATTCCTCCGCCTTCGCTGCATCTGCTCTCAGAATGAGGCTTTTCATTTCAGAACGAAGGAGATGTCTTCCTTTTTTACACAAAGGGGCTTCCCTTCTTCCACCATTAGCTCTGCTCTCAAACACATCTCTCCCATTTCCGGCACATCAGTAGTGGGGAAGTTGTTGGAAGGTATTCTAAAGAAGCAGATATATAAGTATTTGGACTGATTTGCATAGCTTTGTGCATGGTAGGCCATGTCTGACCAATCTTAGACATCCTCACCCCATCCTCCTGCCACCCCACCTGGGATAGGGTTCCCCTTGTCCTCACCTACCACCCCACCAGCCTCCGGGTCCAACGTTTAATTCTCTGTAACTTTCGCCACCTCCAACGGGATCCCACTACCAGGCACACCTTTCCCTCCACCCCCCCCCCCACTCCTTTCTGCTTTCCGCAGGGATCGCTCCCTACGCGACTTCCTTGTCCATTTGTCCCCCCCAACCCTTCCTACCAATCTCCTTCCTGGCACTTGTAAGCAGAACAAGTGCTACACCTGCCCTTACACTTCCTCCCTCACCACCATTCAGGGCCCCAGACATTCCTTCCAGGTGAGGCAACACTTCACCTGTGAGTTGGCTGGTGTGGTATACTGCATCCAGTGCTCCCGGTGTGGCCTTTTATATATTGGTGAGACCTGACGCAGACTGGGAGACTGTTTCGCTGAACACCTGCGCTCTGTCCGCCAGAGAAAACAGCATCTCCCAGGTAGCCACACATTTTAATTACACATCCTATTCCCATTCTGATATGTCTATCCATGGCCTCCTCTACTGTCAAGATGAAGCCACACTCGGGTTGAAGGAACAACACCTTATATACCGGCTGGGTAGCTTCCAAACTGATGGCATGAACATTGACTTCTCTAACTTCCATTAATGCTCCTCCTCCCCTTCTTACCCCATCCCTGATTTATTTTCCCCCTCCCCTTTTTGTTCTCTCTCTGCCCATCACTCTGCCTGTTCTCCATCTCCCTCTGGTGCTCCCCTCCCCCTTTCTTTCTCCCTAGGCCTCCTGTCCCATGATCCTTTCCCTTCTCCAACTCTGTATCTCTTTTGCCAATCACCTTTCCAGCTCTTGGCTTCACCCCATCCCCTCCGGCCTTTCTCTATCATTTCGGATTTCCCCCTCCCCCTCCTACTTTCAAATCTCTTACTATCTTTCAGTTAGTCCTGACGAAGGGTCTCGGCCTGAAATGTCGACAGTGCTTCTTCCTATAGATGCTGCCTGGCCTGCTGCGTTCCACAATCATTTTGTGTGTGTTGCTTGAATTTTCAGCATCTGCAGATTTCCTCGTGTTTGCGTATTGAGTATAGGAGGTGGGATGTTATGTTGAAGTAGTGTAAGACATTGGTGAGGCCTAATTTGGAGAATTCTGTGCAGTTTTGGTCACCTACCTACAGGAAAGATGTAAATAAGTTTGAAAACTTAGAGGAAAATTTACAAGGATATTGCTGGGTCTGGAGGGCTTGAGTTATAAGGAAAAATTTAATAGGTTAGGACTTTATTCCTTAGAATGTAGAAGTTTGAGAGGAGATTTGATAAAGATATACAAAATTATGAGAGGTATAGATAGAGTAAATGCAAGCAGGCTTTTTCCACTGAGATTGGGTAGAACTATAATCAGAGGTCATGGGTTAAGTGTGAAAGGTGAAAAGTTTAAGGGAATCATGAGGGGAAACTTATTCACTCAGAGGGTTGTGAGAGTGTGGAACAAGCTGCCAGCACAAGTGGTGCATGTGAGTTCAGTTTCAACATTTAAGAGTTTTTGGATAAGTACGTTGATGGTAGGGGTATGAAGGCCCTGGTTTTGGTGCAGGTCGATGGGAGTAGGCAGTTTAAAGGGTTTCAGCATGGACTAGATGGGCCAAAGGGTCTGTTTCTGCGCTGTACTTTTCTGTGACTCTGACTCCATATGCTTGCAAATAGCTAATAAGTAACTTCCTGAGTAAAATTAGATGACCAGATGAAAATAATCTATGTTTAGGTAAATTTATCTATATTGTCATGAAATGTTTAACATGGATCTAACAGACTCGCCTTCAATGAAGTTTTTCATTTGAAAAATAGCACCTATGAATTGGGTGGGATATTTGGAACTCACTAAAAGACCAGGCCAATAGTGGGATGAGATAAGAGAAGTGAGTGATTATCTAATCTATGTTGGGATTTTAAATAGCATCAGCTTAAACTGAAAGAGTATAGAAGATACAGGGGAGAAAATAAAGCTGAAATTCTGAAAACAGTAGACGTGAAAAAAATACTGAGTAAATTTCTTTTTTTTGACATCCAAAGATATTTGCTATGTACACAAGGAGCAAGAGAATAGCTTGTAGCCTATGGGGATGAGAAAGATGACCTATTTGTATAGATTCTTAATGAGTACGGTACTTTGTCACTTTCTTAACTTAATAGCGAATAATGCAGTCATGCAAAGAAGAAGTGTTTAATATTGGATGGGTTAAGCATAACAGGAGAGGAAGTGTTAAGGTGTTTAGGTTGAATGAAAGTGGATAAACCACGAGGCCTGAACATGTCATACTGGTTTTTTTAAAAAAAGCAAGAGAGAAAATTGCTGAGATTCTGACAGGTTTTATTTAATTCTTCCTGACCAAAGAAGTAATGCTAAGGATTGGAGGGCCACTTATGTTGTACAGCTATCCTAAAAGAGAGGAAGGAAGAAACAGAGTAGTTACAGACCACTTAATTTTGCTGATGGACAAACTATTGTAATCAATTCTGAGGGGCAGTGTAACTTTTAATTTAGAAGATTAATCTTGTTAGCATGAATTTTTTATGGGCAAATTATGGCTACTTAGAGAAGGAACCTTTTGAGTGATGCTAAGAACATTTAGTGAGGATACTTGTTTAATATAATCTATGTAGATTTTAACAAAGGTCTTAATGAGGTCCTAAATAAATGTCAAAGAAATAAAAACTCATTGGATCCAAGGTAGTGGAAAATTGAAGCCGAAGTTTGCTGAGTTGCATGAAACGAGGGTAATCGTTGTGGATGTTCTTGTGACAGTAAGGCAATTCAGTCTTCAAAAAATAGGATATATTAATGATTTGGATTGATATTTTTCATTACACCTGTGCATAAATGTACTTGTCCATCTGATAATAAACTTAGATTTGATATTGGTAGAATGATTTTTATAAAAAAGTTTTGCAGATGACTCAAGCATTTGTCTTGCAGATGACATTGAGGTAAATTGTTTTTGACTGCAGCAAAATAGAAGTGCCTCGTCATTTATACAGAAAATTAAGAGAAATGTGGATGGATGTATTAGAGGACAAGAAACAAAACAAAGTATAAAGTGGAGGAATACCAGGACTTTGGAATATATGTTCACAGGTCCTTATAAATAACTTGACAGATCAACGAGGTGCTTACTGGATGCTTTATTCATTAACTGTGCATTCAATGGCACCAGTGAAGATCTTCCAGACAGTCCACAAAAATATTTCTTTCACATTTTTAATGTTTTTTTTCTCTTAAATGTGTTTCTGGTACTGTTGGAGCCTGTGATCTACTGTTTGAAGGTGTGTTTTGGGCCAATTGAGCAATTTGGCATTTTACTGTCTCCGAGAAGGTTCGAGGTGCCAGGGAGCCAAGAAGCTTAGAAACACAAGAAGTGAGCCCATGATTGACTCCGTTTCTCACCCATTGAAGCACTGAGGAAGATTGAAATCATCGAGGCGATTGGGCTGTAGTTTGTTTAGACTCTTACAATTTTCTGTTTTTATATTCTGTGTTTTCGCTCATTCTTTCTTGTTTGCGTGATTTATTTGTCTTTTGCCCGTGGGTGAGGATTTGATGTTCTTGTTGCCGTTTGCGTGATTTGTTTTTTTGTGCATGGGGGGAGGTTGATGTTTTTCTGTGAATGGTTTCCATGGTTTTCTTCATTTAGTGGCTGTCTGTAGAGGATGAATTATACTTAAATATGTTAATAAATGGGCTTTGAAGATGAGAGAGATTGTATAGCAGTTGTGTGTATGTAAAAAAATAAATAAATAAATAAATTATAACAAAAGTAGCATGTATTGTAACTACGTTAAAGGAAAGATGTAATAGTACCTGAAAGTGGACTTAGGAGAGTTACCAAAGTGTTGTCAGGAATGAAAAGTTATAGTTCTGAGGAAAACCTGAAGAAACTTAGTCATTTTTGGAACAGTGGAAGTTGAGGAAAGATTTACTTAGGTGCATAAAAATTATGAGGATCCCAGACAAGAAAAATACACTTAATAAGAAGAACCTTAGTGGAAGGCTCTGCACAGGTCTGCAGCAGATATCATTTCATTGACTCTTCACTCAACCCTGAAACATCTGGAGAGCAAAGATGCATACATCAGGATACTCTTTATCGACTTCAGCTTGGCATCCATAACTATCCTCCTTTCAAAACTAATCAATAGTCTTTGAGACCTCAATATTTCCTTGTGCAATTGGTTCCTCAATTTCCTCACATGCAGATCCAGTCAGTTTGGATTGGCAACAACATCTCCTCCACAGTCTCCATCAGCACAAGTGCACCACAAGGCTGTGTGTTTAGACCCCTGCTGTGCTTGCTCTACACTTATGACTGTGTGTCTAAGCACAGCTGCAATGCCTTATTTGAATTTACTGAAGACACCACTGTTGTTGGCTGAATCAAAGGTCGTGACAAATTAGCACATAGGAGGGAGATTGAAAATCTGGTTGAGTGGTGCCACAACAACAACCTCTCATGTCAGCAAGACCAAGGAGCTAACTATTGACTTCATGAGGATGAAACCAGAGGCCAAGAGCCTGTCCTCATTGAGCAATCGGAGGTGGAGAGGGTCAGCAACTTTAATTATGAAGAAAGCCTGGCAGCACCTCTACTTCCTTAGAGTTTTGCGAAAATTCAGCCTGACATCTAAAACTTTATATGTGTGTTGGAGAGTACATTGACTGGCTGCATCACAGCCTGGTATGGACACCCCAATGCTCTTGAACTGAAAAAACTACAAAAAGTAGTGGATACAGCCCAATACATCACGGGAAAAGCCCTCCCCACTTTTTATTTATTTATTTATTAAATTTTAGAAAATTACAAGAATAAAAGAGATGATGAAATAGTGAGAAAAATAATATTAACCCTCCCCCCCCCCTTAACCCTTATCTAAAGAAAGAAAAAAAAGAAGAGAAAGATTGCCTGGATATCAGAGGATCCCCACATGCTCCATTGAGTTCAAAATAATTTTAATATTTATTTTTACTTTCCCCAATTACTTTATAATTTTATCTTCAAAGGACCTATGTATTTAATCCTATCTTTTGTAAGTATGGGAGCCATATTTTCAAAAATATTCATTTCTTAGATTGTATGTAATTTTTTCAAGTGGAATACAACTATGTATTTCATTATTCCAACAATCCATAGTTAAATATAAATCAGATTTCCAAGTAACTGCGATAACTTTTTTGGCTACTGCCAATGCAATTTTTATAAATTTTTTTCTGATACTTATTCAATTTTAGTTTCGGTATTGTCCCTTCAATGTCTCCTAATAAAAATAATACTGGACTATGTGGGAGTTGTACTCCAGTAATTTGTTCCAATAAAAGTCTTAGATTTATCCAAAATGGTTGAATTTTAAAACAAGACCAAGTAGAATGTAAAAAAAGTACCAATTTCTTGATTACATCGAAAACATTGGTCAGACATATTTGAATTTAATCTGTTTATTTTCTGTGGTGTTATATATAATTGATGTAAAAAATTATATTGTATTAATCTAAGTCAAACATTTATTGTATTTCTCATACTATCAGAACATAATCTTGACCAGTTTTTTCCATCAATTTTAACATTCAAATCAGATTCCCATTTTTGTCTTGATTTATGAATTCCTGATTTAATTGTCTGTTTTTGAATCAAATTATACATACAAGATATAATTTTTTTAATTTTTCCATTTTGAATTAATATTTCTATTTCACTAGGTTTTGGCATCAACATTGTTTGTCCCAGCTTTTCTCGTAAATAAGCCTTTAATTGATAATAACAGAAAAGAATGTTATTTGATATTTTATATTTATTTTTTAATTGATCAAACGACATCAATATACCTCCTTCAAAACAATCACTTATATATTTAATCCCCTTTTGGAACCAATTATGTAAAAGTTTATTATCCATTGTAAAAGGAATAAGTCTATTTTGAATTAAAGTTCTTTTTGCTAATAAAGATTTCTTTATCTCATCGTCCATATTTACCTTATTCCATAAATCAATCAAGTGTCTTAATATAGGAGATTCTTTTTTTCCCCGTATCCATTTGGATTCCCATTTATATATAAAATCTTTTGGTATGTTTTCTCCTATCTTATCTAATTCTATTCTAATCCATGCCGGTTTTTCTTCATCAAAAAAAGACGCAATAAATCTAAGTTGATTTGCTTTATAATAATTCTTAAAATTTGGAAGTTGTAACCCTCCTAAATCAAATTTACATGTCAATTTTTCCAATGATATTCTTGACATCTTTCCTTTCCAAAGAAATTTCTTTACATATTTATTCAGTTCTTGAAAAAACTTCTGAGGTAATTGTATTGGTAAAGTTTGGAATAAATATTGCAATCTAGGAAATATATTCATTTTTACAGCATTAACTCTACCTATTAATGTTATTGATAACATCATCCATTTATCAAGATCCTTTTATTTTTTTAAATAATGGCAAATAATTTTGTTTATATAAATTTTTTACATCATTATCAACTCTAATACCTAAATATTTTATCCCATTTATTGACCATCGAAATTGAGTTACTAATCGACATTGATTATAATTTCCTTTGGTAAGGGGTAAAATTTCACTTTTATCCCAATTTACTTTGTACCCTGATACTTTCCGATATTCTTCCAATCTAAAAGATAATCTTTGCAAAGATTGCAATGGATTTGTTAAATAAATCAAAACATCATCAGCAAATAAATTAATCTTCTTCTTGATTCACTCTAAAGCCCCGAATGTCTGAATCTGTTCTAATTAATTCAGCTAATGGTTCTATTGCCAATACAAATAAAGCAGGTGATAATGGGCAGCCTTGTCTAGTTGTCCTCGTTAAGCAAAATGGTGTTGAAATCTGACCATTTGTAACTACTTTAGCTTGAGGATTAGTATTTAAGGTTTTAATCCATTGTATAAAAGATGTTCCTAACTCATATTTTTCCAATACCTTAAATAAAAAATCCCATTCCAATCTATCAAATGCTTTTTCTGCATCCAAAGCAACTGCCACACTCATTTCCTCTTTTTTTGTGCCAAATGAATTATACTAAGTAACCGGGTTATATTATCCATTGATTGTCTGTTTTTAATAAAACCTGTTTGATCCATATGTATTAATTTTGGTAAGTATTTAGATATTCTATTAGATAAAATTTTTGCTATTATTTTATAATCTGTATTCAACAAAGAAATAGGCCTATATGATGTTGGTTTTAAAGGATCTCTATCTTTTCTTGGCAATACAATTATGATCGGTGTTAAAAAAGATTGTGGGAGTTTATGCATTCTTTCCACTTGGTATATTAATTCCATAAAAGGAGGAATTAATAAATCTTTAAATTTTTTATAAAATTCGGGAGGAAAACCATCTTCTCCTGGGGATTTATTACCCTGAAGTGATCCTAAAGCTTCTTCAACCTCTTTTAATGTAAAGGGCATATCTAATCCTTTCTGTTATTCCAAATTTAATTTTGGAAGGGTTATTTGTGATAAAAATTTATCTATCTCAGCAATCTTATTTTGTGATTCTGATTGATATAGTTCAGTATAAAAAATTTTTAAAGTTTCATTAATTTCTAAAGTTTTATAAGTAACCTTATTTACACTTGTTCTAATTGCATGTATTGTTTTAGAAGCCTGTTCTGTTTTCAACTGCCAAGCAAGAATTTTATGTGATCTTTCACCTAATTCGTAATATTTCTGTTTAGTTCTCATAATTTTTCTGTATGATATGTCTGGAGTGTATTATATTGTAGTTTTTTATTGACAAGTTGTCTTCATTTTTCTTCTGTCATATATCTTTGAGATTCTTTTTCTAACTTTATGATATCTTTTTCCAATTGATCTATTTCTGCCATGTATTCCTTCTTAATTTTAGATGTATAACTTATAATCTGACCCCTTAAATATGCTTTCATCGCTTCCCATAATACAATTTTATCCTCAACTGAATGTAAATTTGTATCCAAAAAAATTGAATCTGTTTTTTCATAAAATCACAAAAATCTTGACGTTTTAATAAAATTGAATTAAATCTCCATCTATAAATCGATTCCTCCTTATCCATCATTATCATTGTCATTATCAAGGGGGAATGATCTGACAGTATTCTTGCTTTATATTCCACACTTTTCACTCTATCCTGAATATTTTTTGATAATAAAAAAAATCAATCCTTGAGTAAGTTTTATGTCTATTTGAATAAAATGAATAATCTCTTTCTCTTGGTTTAATTTTTCTCCATATATCAATCAGGTTTAAGTCTTTCATTAATGATAAAGTTAGTTTTATTACTTTTGATTTTGTAGCAACTTTAGTTGACCTATCCAAAACTGGATCTAAACAAAAATTAAAATCTCCACCTATTAATATTTTATCATGTGCATCAGCCAAGTTCAAAAAAACTTCTTGTATGAATTTTGCACCATTTTCATTTGGTGCATAAATGTTCATAAAAGTCTATAATTCTGAAAAAATTTGACAATGTATAATCACATATCTCCCCACAGAATCAATTATTACATTTTGTATTTTAATTGGTAAAGATTTATTAACCAAAATTGCAACTCCTCTCGATTTTGAATTAAATGAAGCTGCAATGACATTTTCAACCCAATCCCTCTTTAATTTCTTATGTTCTGTTTCTGTTAAATGTGTTTCTTGTAAAAAAGCTATATCTCCTTTCATTTTCTTAATATATGTTAACTCTTTTTCTTTTCACAGGTCCATTAATTCCATTAACATTAAAACTTCAAAAATTAAGTAAATTAATCATTTATAATACCTTAGGAACTCTTTAAAATTCTCCATGTTGCTATGAGTTTCTCCCCAACCATCCAGGCAAAAAAGAAGAAAAATAGAAGAAAGATAACTAATATATAAGAAAAAAAACAAAGTACCCACTAATGTTGCGAATAAAAAAACCACAACATTACCCCCCGTATTTTATGGGTCATGGCAAATGCCATGATTGTACACGTGAAACTCGCAGCCATCGATCAGGAGCTCCTCCAGCTCCCCCGCAAAAAAAAAAGAAAATATATTAGTGAAGAAAAGAAAGGAAATAATTAATGTCTCTACTCCCAATTAATACTCCTCAACTTTTTTTTATAAATGTCCATCAAGTCCAACCTTGTTTCAGTCTTCATCATTAGTCCATTTCATTTCTATAATTCTTTACTTCTCTTCGTGGACATCAGGTAATTCTTGTACAAATTTCTCCGCTTTCCGGTAGTCAATGAAAAATCTTCTTTCTTCGTTATCCAGGAAAATTATCAATTTTGCTGGGTAGCTCAATAAAAATTTATAGCCCTTTTTCCATAAAGATTTTTTCACTGGATTAAATTCCTTCCACCTCTTCAGAAGATCGTAACTTATGTCTGGATAAAAAAAAAACTCTTTTCCCTTCTATTGTCAATGGCCCATTTCTCTTTTTAGCACCTTGAGTAGCTGCCTTCAAGATCATTTCTTTATCTTGGTACCTTAAGCATTTTATCAAAATTGATCTTGTTGGGGTCTTGGTCTTAAAGCTCTGTGTGCTCTTTCAATTTCAATTACTTGGCTTCCTTCTTTCATTTCCAAAATTTTCGGAATCCATTCTTGAAAGAATTTTATTGGATTTTCTCCCTCTGTACCTTCCATAAGACCAACAATTTTGATATTATTTCGTCTACTTGAGTTTTCAAGCGCATCTATTTTTTCCAACATCCGTTTTCTTTCTATTGTCCAGGCAAGATTATTGTCTTCTATCTTGTCTATTCTTTCAGTATTTTCTTCCACTTTTACTTCCATCTCTTTAACTTTATTATCCGTCTTTTGTTTTTCCACCACATTATCGAGTGTATTCTGCATCCTTCTTATAGCTTTTAATTCATTCATAATATATAACAGGATATCTTTTATGTCTCCTTTAATCTCCTCTTTCTTTTCCTCTTCCTCTTCCTCTGAATTTCCCAAAGAGTCTGACTCCACTTCCAATTTACTTCCAGTTTCACTTCTAGCCGTAGTTGGGATTTGTAGTTTTGTTACTTTTGTTAATATCTGTTCATGCATACTTGTTTCTTCGCGCATGCGTTGTTCTTGCCGTTTCTTCTTAGAGACCGCCGACATTGCTGCAACTTCCTGTCCCGCATCATCAGAAGTGCCATGCACTTCGCCGGGAGGAGATCCAACTTGAGTCCGAGGTTTCGCCGATACGGTTAGGCCTTTTTCCCCACCGATTTGCGCAGTCTTCGAAGTAGTAGCTTTCTTCTGTTTCGGTTTAGGAGCCATATCAAAAGATAATCCTGAGTTACTTATAAATAGTTTCTAGTCGATATTTGTTAACTCTTCTTCATTTAAACCCTATTTCATTACTTTTTACGAGGGAGCTGGATCCCCAACGTCTCGACCCTACGTCATCACGTGACGTCCCCCAGCCCTCCCCACTATTGAGCACATATATGTGAAATGCTGTCGCAGCAAAGAAGCATCATTCATCGGGGACCCCCACCACCCAGGACGTGCTCACTGCTGCCATCAGGAAGAAGGTACAGGAGCCTCAGAATTCACACCACCAAGTTCAGGAACAGTTACTACCCCTCAAACATCAGTCTCTTGAACCAAAAGAGATAACTTCACTCAACTTCACTTGCCCTGCCACTGAACTGTTCCCACAACCTATGGACTCACTTTCAAGAACTCTTAATCTCATGTTTTCAAATGTGGATTCCTTATTTATTCATCATTGTAGAAAACATAGAAAACCTACAGCTCAATACAGACCTTTCAGCAAACAATGCTGTGCCGAACATCTACATACTTTAGAAATTACTTGGGTTACCCATTGCTGTCTGTTCTTCTAAGCTCTATGTACCTATCCAGGAGTCTCTGAAAAGACCCTATTGTATCTGCCTCTACCACCGTTGCCAGCAACCCATTCCACGTGCTCACTACTCTCTGCATAAAAAAAGTACCCCTGACATCTCCTCTGTACCTACTTCCAAGCACCTTAAATTTGTACCCTCTTGTGTTAGCCATTTCAGCCCTGGGAAGAATCTTTTGAATATCCACACGATCAATGCTTCTCATAATCTTATACACATCTATGAAGACACCTCTCATCCTCAGTCGCTCCAAGGAGGAAAGGCCAAGTTCACTCAAACTATTCTCATTAGGCATGTTCCCCAGTCACTGACCATTCTGCAATACAGCTGTAACATTTTCTCTTGGCTTTTGAACTCAATCCCATGGTTGATGAAGGCCAATTCACCATATGCTTTCTTAACCACAGAGTCAACCTGCACAGCAGCTTTGAGTGTCCTATGGACTCGGACCCCAAGATCCCAATGATCCTCCACACTGCCAAGAGTCTTAACAATACTATATTCTGCAATCATATTTGACCTACCAAAATGAACTACCTCACATTTATCTGGGTTGAACTCCATCTGCCACTTCTCAGCCCAGTTTTGCATCCTGTCGATATCCCACTATAACCTCTGACAGCCCTCTGCACTACCCACAACACCCCCCAACCTTTGTGTCATCAACAAATTTACTAATGCATCCCTCCACTTCTTCATCCAGGTCATTCATAAAAATCATAAAGAGAAGGGGTCCCAGAACAGATCCCTGAGGCACACCACTGGTCACCAACCTCCATGCAGAATATGAGCCATCTACAACCACTCTTTGTCTTCTGTGGGCAAGCCAATTCTGGATCCACAAAGCAATGTCCCCTTGGATCCCATGTCTCCTTACTTTCTCAAGAAGCCTTGCATGGGGTACCTTATCAAATTCCTTGCTAAAATCCATATACACTACTGCTCTACCTTCATCGATGTGTTTAGTCACATCCTCAAACAAAAAATTCAATCAGACTCGTTAGGCACAACCTGTGCTTTTGACAAAGCCATTCTGACTATTCCAAATCATATTATGCCTCTCCAAATGTTCATAATTCCTGCCTCTCAGGATCTTCTCCATCAACTTAACCAACCACTGAAGTAAGACTCCCTAGTGTATAATTTCCTGGGCTATCTCTACTCCCTTTCTTGAAGAAGGGAACAACATCCGCACACCTCTAATCCACCGGAACCTCTCCCGTCCCTATTGATGATGCAAAGATCATTGCCAGAGGCTCAGCAAACTCCTCCCTCGCCTCCCACAGTAGCCTGGGGTATATCTCATCTGGTCCTAGTGACTTATCCAACTTGATGCTTTCCAAAAGCTCTAGCGCATCCTCTTACTTAATGTCTATATGCTCAAGCTTTTCAGTCTGTTGTAAATCATCCCTACAATTGCCAAGGTCCTTTTCCGTAGTGAATACTGATGCATGGTATTCATTAAGTACCTCCGCTATCTCCTCCGGTTCCTTATACACTTTTCCACTGTCACACTTAATTGGTCCTATTGTCTCACTTCTTATCCTCTTGCTCTTCACGTACTTGTAGAATGCCTTGGGGTTTTCCTTAATCCTGCTCGCAAGGCCTTCTCATGTCCCCTTCTGGCTCTCCTAATTTCATTCTTAAGCTCTTTCCTGCTAGCCTTATAATTTTCTAGATCTCTATAATTACCTAGTGTTTTGAACCTTTCATAAGCTTTTCTCCTTGACTAGATTTTGAACAGCATTTGTACACCATGGTTCTTCTACCCTACCATCCTTTCCCTGTCTCATTGGAACATACCTGTGCAAAACGCCACACAAATATCCCCTGAACATTTGCCACATCTCTGCTGTACATTTCCCTGAGAACATCTGTTCCTAATTTCTGCTTCAAAGTTCCTGCCTGATAGCTTCATATTTCCCTTACTCCAATTAAATGCTTTCCTAACTTGTCTGTTCCTATCCCTCTCCAATGCTATGGTAAAGGCAATAGAATTAGAATCAGAATCAGGTTTATTATCACTGGCATGTGACATAAAATTTGTTAACTTAGCAGAAGCAATTCAATATAATACATAATCTAGCAGAGAGAGAGAGAAAAATAAATAAAATACAATAATAAATTAATTACATATATTGAATAGATTTTAAAAATGTGCAAAAACAGAAATACTGTATATTAAAAAAGTGAGGTAGTGTCCAAAGCTTCAATATCCATTTAGGAATTGGATGACAGATGGCAAGAAGCTGTTCCTGATTTGCTGAGTGTGTACCTTCAGTGTTCTGCATCTCCTACCTGATGGTAGCAGTGAGAAAAGCCCTGGGTGCTGGAGGTCCTTAATAACGGACGCTGCCTTTCTGAGACACCGCTCCCTAAAGATGTCCTGGGTATTTTGTAGGCTAGTGCTCAAGATAGAGCTGACTGGATTTACAACCTTCTGCAGCTTTTAGTCCTGTGCAGTAGCCCCTCCATACCAGACAGTGATGCAGCCTGTCAGAATGCTCTCCATGGTATAACTATAGAAGTTTTTGAGTTTATTTGTTGACATGCCAAATCTCTTCAAACTCCTAATGAAGTATAGCAACTGACTTGCCTTCTTTATAACTACATCGATATGTTGGGACCAGGTTAGATCCTCAGATCTTTTCATCCAGGAACTTGAAGCTGCTCACTCTCTCCACTTCTAATCCCTCTGAGGATTGGTATGTGCTCCTTTGTCTTACCCTTCCTGAAGTCCGCAATCAGCTCTTTCATCTTACTGATGTTGAATGTCAGGTTGTTGCTGTTGGCATATCTCACTCCTGTACGCCCTCTCGTCACCAGCTGAGATTCTATCAGCAATAGTTGTATCGTCAGCAAATTTATAGATGCTATTTGAGCTATGCCTAGCTACACAGTCATGTGCATACAGAGAGTAGAGCAGTGGGTTAAGCACACACCCCTGAGGTGCACCAGCGTTGATTGTCAGTGAAGAAGATATGTTATCACCAATCCACACAGACTGGTCTTCCAGTTAGGAGGTCGAGGATCCAATTGCAGAGGGAGGTACAGCGGTCCAGGTTCTGCAACTTCCGATCACTATCTCCAAAATGCTTTCCCACTGAGAGATCTGACACCTGACCAGGTTCATTGCCCAATACCAGATCAAGTACAACCTCTCCTCTTGTAGGCTTATCTACATATTGTTTCAGGAAATCTTCCTGAACATACCTAACAATCTCCACCCCATCTCAGCCCCTTGCTCCAGGGAGATGCCAATCAATATTGGGGAAATTAAAATTTCCCATCACGACAACCCTGTTATTATTGCACCGTTCCAGAATCTGTCTCCCTATCTGCTCCTTGATGTCCCTGTTACTATTGGGTGATCTATATATTAAAGAAAAAAACACCCAGTAGAGTTATTGACCCTTTCCTGTTCCTAAATTCCACCCACAGATTCCGTAGATAATCCCTCCATGACCACCTCCTCTTCTGCAGCCGTGCCACTATCTCTGATCCGCAGTGCCACGCCCCCACTTCTTGCATTCCTCCCTGTCCTTTCTGAAACATGTAAAGCCTGGCACTCTTAAGTAGCTATTCCTGCCCCTGAGACATCCAAGTCGCTCTAATGGCCTCAACGTCATAGATCCAAGTACTTACCTATGCTCTAAGTTCAACCGCTTTGTTCATGATACTCTTTGCATTAAAATGGACACATCTCAAACCATCAATCTGAGTGCATCCCTTCTCTATCAGCTGCCTATCCTCCCTCTCACACTGTCTACAAGCTTTCTCGATTTGTGAGCCAACAGCCCCATCCTCCATCTCGTCAGTTTGATTCCCACCCCCCAGCTATTCTAGTTGAAGCTCTCCCCAATAGCCTTAGCAAGCCTCCCTGCCAGGATATTGGTCCCCCCCTCAGATTCAAGTGCAACCCATCCTTTTTGTACAGGTCACACCTGCCCCAAAAGGGATCCCAATGATCCAGAAATCTGAATCCCTGCCCCCTGCTCCAATCCCTCAGCCAGGCATTTATCCTCCACCTTATTATATTCCTGTACTCTATGTCGCATGACACGGGCAGTAATCCCGAGATTACTACCTTTGTGGTCCTGCTTCTCAACTTCCTTCCTAACCCCCTGTAGTCTGTTTTCAGGACCTCCTCCCTTTTCCTACCTATGTCATTGGTACTATTTTTTTTTCTTTGCGCAGTTTTGTTGTCTTTTGCACACTGGTTGTCCACCCTGATGTGTGCAGTCTTTCATTGATTCTATTATGGTTATCGGATTTATTGAGTATGCCCACAAGAAAACAAATCTCAAGGTTTTATATAGTGACATATATGCACTTTGATAATAAATTTACTCTTAAATTTGAAATCAGTAGACTTAGATCTAAGGTGATTGATGGGATGTTTGAGGTTTGGTAATAAATGAGGAAGTAGAGGCAGAAGTAGATGACACACTTTACGTGCTGTTGATCTCCTCAACAGCTTTCAACTCCCTGGTCCTAAATTGTCTTATTCTCACCATGGATATCCTGTGCCTCTACATTTCTATCCCCCATCAAGAAGGCCTAAAGCTCTCTGTTTTTTTTCTTGACAACAGATGCAATCAGATCCAGTCCATCACCACCCTTCACCATTTGGCAGAATTGGTCCTCACCCTCAGGAATTTCTCTTTTGGTTCCTCCCATTTTCTTGAAACTGAAAGGTTTAGTCATGGGCACCTACATGGGTCCCTACATCTATGCCTTCTTTTGTTGCCTATATGGAACAGTCTTTGTTCCAAGCTTTCCCTGGTAAAGCTCCCCAACTCCTTCTGCACTGTGTTGACAACTGCATTGGTGTTGCTTCTGGTACCCATGCTGAGCTCGTCAATTCCATCAATTTTGCCTCCAACTTCCACCCTGGCTTTAAATTCACTTGTTCCATTTATGACATGGTTCTCCCCTTTCTCAATCTGTGTTCATCAATGGAGGCAAACACTCTACCTACATCTTTTATAGACCTACCAATTTCCACGGCTATTTTATCTATACCTCTTCCCACCCATTTTCCTGTAAAAATGCCATTCCCTTTTCTCAGTTCCTTTATCACCACTGCATGTGTTCCCAGGATGAGACTTTACAGGACATTCCTGCCGCCTTAACAGGGATAGAGTTGCTCTTGTCCATACCTACCACCCATGAGCTTCTGCATCTAACACATCATTCTCTGCAACTTGCACCATCTTCAATGAGACCCAACCACCAAACACATCTTTACCTCTTCCACCAGCTCCCACTCTCTGCTTTCCACAGGAATTGCTTCTTCCATAATTCCCTTGTCTATTTGTCTCTCCCTCCTGGTGCTTGTCCTCACAATTGGCGGAAGTCTAACCCCTGCCCATTTACCTCCTCCCTCATCTCCATTCAGGGCTACAAACAGTCCTTCTAGGTGAGGCAACACTTCATCTGCGGAGCTGTTGGGGTTGTCAATTGTGTACAGTATTCCCAATGCAGATTCCTCTTCATTGGTGATACTTGGGGGACCACTTTGTCCAATATCTCAACTCCATTTGCAAAAAAGAGAGTTTCCTAGAGGCCAACTATTTCAATTCCTATCTCCATTTCCATTCTGACGTGTCGATCCATGGCCTCCTATTCTGCCATGATGAGGCCAGTCTTGTGTTGGAGAAGCAACACCTCATTAGACCATAAGACTATTAGTTAGAGGAGCAGAATTCAAATGTTCAAAGGTCCAATTTAATGTCAGAGAAAATATACAAAATACATCCTGAAGTACTTTTTTCTTCGCAAAACATCCACAAAAACAGAGAAATGCCCCAAAGAATGAATGACAGTTAAACATGAGAACTTCGAAGTCCCCCCCAGTTCCCCCCTCCTGCACGTAAGCAGCAGTGAGGCAATGATTACCCCCCCACCCCCGGGCATAAAAAGGTGCTCCGGCTACCGAGCACAAGTGTGAGCTAGGTGACAGCAATGACACAGACCTTGCAGTTACCCCAAAGACTATTGTATTTCATCCAGCATTCGACAAACCACAGGTTCTCTCTCTCCCTAATAAGGGAGCTGTCCCCCATTTTCACAGTGAGGGGGGAGACCTATCAACAAGCCACTGATTTACGATGTTAAAAAATCTGTTTTGTCATTTTTTTTAAGACCTCTGTGCCTGAAGATCGGAAAGATCTCGGGTCTTCGGGCCCACGGCAAAAGATTTTCCAGCCTCCCTGATGACATACAAGTCTCCTGCCGTGACACCAACCCTTGATCCGCCCATCTTCAGAGCCCTGAGATCTTAGGCTTCCAAACACTAGGCTGACTCTCAGGCCGAACCCTTGGCGTGCTAAACAACAACAGCTGGTCCTGAAACTCCGAGAGTGGGTCCCATTCCCGCAAAGAACCAAAGTCTCTATGTAACTCCAGGTCAGGGTTTTAAAAAGAACCTGGAAAGGGGAAAAAAAAAGATTTTAAAGATGGAAATAGAGCTGTTTCCAAAGATGCATGCAAAGGAGTCACTGTTTAGCACCATCTTAACTCCTATTTGGCCAATTGAGTCTGCTCTGCCATTTCATCATGGCTGATCCATTTATTTCTCCCAGCCTGAAACCTCTGCCTTCTCCCCATAACCCTTTATGCTCTGACTAAACAAGAATCTGTCAACTTTTGCCTTGAATATACCAAATGACTTGGCCTCCACAGCTGCCTTTGTCAACAAATTCCACAGATTCACCACTCTGGTGAAAGAAATTCTTCCTCATCTCCATTCTAGAATGTAATGTCATGTGTTGAATTCAATATTAGATAGATAGATAGATAGATAGATACTTTATTCATCCCCATGGGGAAATTCAACTTTTTTCCAATGTCCCATACACTTGTTGTAGCAAAACTAATTACATACTAATTACATTAGTATGTACTAAGAAGGTACTAAGAGAGAGTGTAGAGCACACATCAGGAGGTCAGCATGCAGGATATTCAACTAACCTATATTGATAACTCTGCTTGTACAATATGTGAACTCCTCCCATGTGGGAATGACTAACTGAGTGGTGTAGGATTAACACTTAACTACCAATAGACCTCCCCTTGAAAGAAGAAAAACTGTGTATATACTTGTCTGTAGAATTGCATTGAAATTATAGTCACTGAAATTGAGTGATTCAGTTCACTTTACCCATAGCACATAACTAATGCTTCTTACATAAACATAAAAAGAATTGCCAACATTATGATTGTCTTTCTTTTTTTCCCTCCTTTTTTTTCTTTTGCAGATTCCCTTTTTAAGAATAGTCTCATTTTGTGAAATGTTTTCAACATTAGAACTCTTGTTCTAAAAAAAACACTAAATCTAATGGAGATCAGCGTAAACTACCTGAACACTCTGGTAAAGTGAGAGGATTATTCTGCCATTTTAGTCACTTGCCCTAAGCTACTAAGCGATGGACCTGATCTGATATTGGTTCCTGGAAGTGTTGGAGTGGATGGAGATTCTTCAACAGGTGCATTCCAAGGTGGTCCTCATCATAAGGATCAGGCCACTCTATTCCTTCCTCTAACTTTTGTAGACTTTGAAGGTGCACAAGCACACACCTGTTCCACCTGATGTTCTAATCATAAACGATCATGGTGCATGCTACTGGATTGTTCCTTCGGTGAATTGGTCTGAAACCCAGACAGCTTCACCACTCCTAGCAGGTGGCAAAGATTTTGCTCTGTGTCTGAGATCATGCATGCTCTTCATTTTCTCACGCTGTGGTGTCTCAAACTTTCACACTTTGTTTAAGTCCAGTAAGTGAGGTTGGAGAAGGGAAAGAAGAATGGACAGGCTTATTCTCAGTCTCCAGCCCATTGACAGCTTCAATGGACTGTAGCTGTTTGCAAGAGGTGTGGAGCAATAAGCTAGCAGAGCTTCGTTGTTTTTTTTGCCTTCAGTAGAGTTCTCAACTTAGCCTCATGGTGCATACAATTAGCAACTAGTATAGGCAGTTTAGGTTGATAGGTCTCTGGGTATTTTTCCTAGATAAATATGAACAAAAACAGACTTATTGTAAATTCTTTCTTGTTGGAGATCTCACTTGATCTGTAGCACCAGATCATCAAAGCTCAACCACTGCTGACACCTAGTTGTGTTCTTTATTGAGGGATTGTACAGAGCACACTATTCTGACAGGATATTCAACTGAACATTATTGCTAACTCTGCTTGTATAGTATGTGAACTCCTCCCATGTGGGAATGGCTAAGTGAATGGCATAGGAATAACACTTTTAACTAGCACTATACCATGGGCTCTTAACTTGTTAAACAGCCTCATGTATGGCATCTTGTCAAAGGCCTTCTGAAAATCCAAGTACACAACATCCACCGATTTTCCTTCATTTATGCTGCTTGTTATTTCTTCAAAGAATTTCAACAAATTTGTCAGGTCAGATTTTCCCTTAAGGGAATTTGGCCTATTTTTTTCATGTATCTCCAAGTACCCCAAAATCGTATCCTTAACAATCAACTCCAACATCTTCTAAACCACTGAGGTCAGACCAACTGGCCTATAATTTCTTCTCTTCTGCTTCTCTCCCATTTTGAAGAATGGAGTGACATTTGCAATTTTCCACTCCTCCGGAACCATGCTAGAATTTATTGATTCTTGAAAGATCATTACAAATGCCTCCACAATCTCTTCAACCACTTCTTTCAGAACCCTAAGGTGTAGACCATCTAGGTAGCCTCCAACCTGATGGCATGAACATCAATTTCTCCAACTTTTAGTCATTTCTTTCCCCTCTCCTCCCTTCTTCTTCATTTCCCCACATTGACCTCTTACGAGTTCTTCTTACCTGCCTGTCACCTCCCCTCTAGTGACCCTCTTCCTTCCCTTTCTCCAATGATTCACTCTCCTCTCCTATTATGTTCCTTTTTTTCCAGTCCTTTTGCCTTTTCCATTTATCACCTCCCAGCTTCTTACTTCATCCCACCCACCTCGCTTTACCTATCACCTAGCTTGTCCTCCTTCCCCTACCCCTCCATCTTATTCTGGCATCTTCTCCCTTCCTTTCCAGTCCTGATGAAAGACTGCCTGAAATGTTGATTGTTTATTCATTTTCATTAATTCTGCCTGACCTGTTGAGTTCCTCCACCATTTTGTATCCGTTGGCCAGAAGCTCTTAACATATTTTTTTTGTAATTTTTTTTTATTGAAGTTCATCATCAAACAAACATTTCCATAAGATGTATTTCAGACAAAGCTCTTAACATATTTTAAGTAGTATTTAAATGTATACCTGCTATAACATCACCTACAGAGCTACAAGTGCTGGAACATTAGCTGGCTATGTTGCACCGCTGGCTAGCATAGACATGATGGGTTCAATGATTTTCTGTGGTTCTGTTACTTCTTGCTGAAGAAATATGCACCAGTTTTTAAAAAAAGTATGTTGAATCAGAGGTTTTTGTATAGCTTGGCAACTACTTGCATCTTTTTTTTAATCTCTGAAATAAAGCAAAATTTAGGAATCTTCATGGTGTATGCAGTTGCTACTGAATAATAAATTCAATTCTATTAACTGGGGTTGAATTTTTGTGTCAATCCAGAAAGAAGATTGTAGAAAAACTATTGCTCATTATTTCCAACAAAGTGATACATATTTGCCATTACTGCATCAATAAAGTGATCTCCCATGCTAATTAGCTAATCATAGACGATTGATGGGAAAGGTTTCATGCCCAAGCACACAGCTCAAATTCTTCACAACAATTTTTCCTGTTTATGCATTAATAAAACTGAACAACCTAGAAATAGTTCTAAACACATGAGAAAATTATCAATTCCTAACTCATTATGATTACTTTGAAAATGTTACAGTGATGCTGGCAGAACTTTCAGCTGAACTGTTAGTTTGTGCAGAATTTTTGGTATGTCAAGGACACTTTGCAACCTTTATCGCCTATTATTCTCCTCCAGATGAAATTAGATTTTAGGAAAGGCATCTGGAAAATGAAATAGCTCACATACTCGTAGCAGGTACAAAAATCTTTCTAATTCATTGTTGGAAATAGCCCATATCATTAAAATTTAAATCTCTTAATGTGTTTTTAACTTTTGGTTAACTTTTAACCAAAGACTATTCTTTTAAACTTCAGAGTGTTAACCAGCTTCACAAATTGTTAATAGACTTTGGTTAGAATTATTTTTGAAGTGAAGTTTATCTTTTTTTTGTTCTGCCTGCCACTGCTGTTACATTGACAGCTGTGATTAGCTGGTCTTTCCTTAATTTTATAGTACACTACCACAGTAGCAGTCTTTGTAGTGCTATCCAACAGATCTTCTGCCATTGGGGAAAAAAGCCTAGTGATATTTGCTTTCACACTCATAGCATTCCTGGAATGTTAAAGAGATAGTAACATTGCCTATTGTGTCAAAAGCTTTTTCCATATTCAGTAACACTTGAGTCTTGGAGATTCAGAGTGTGAATTATCAATCACAGCTGACCTAGTAGTATACAATAATATTGGTAACAATGTTATTTTTGACCAAAATAACATTAATGAAAATCCTTGTTTGTAATTTTACTAAACTATGTTGGCTAAAAGAATTTTAGCCAAAATGAACTTGATATTTATGCAATATGCACAAGAAATAGTCTAATCTCGCCACCGAAGCCATGTGGACCAGGTTTTAATTCAGTCTATCAGGATTGTTTGAAAGAAAGCATCTTCTTTGAAGAAATGGCTATGTATTGACATAAAAGTGCACTCACGATATCTACTTTAATTTTAAATAGCTAGAATACTTAATCATTTTAAAGAGTAACACGAGGAAATCTGCAGATGCTGAAGATTCAACAACACATACAAAATGCTGGTGGATCGCAGCAGGCCAGGCAGCATCTATTGGAACAAGTATAGTTGACATTTCGGGCCGAGACCCTTTGTCAGGACTAACTGAAAGAAGAGATAGTAAGAGATTTGAAAATGGGAGGGGGATGGGGAGATCTGAAATGATAGGAGAAGACAGGAGGGGGAGGGATGAAGCTAAGAGTTGGAAAGTTGATTGGCAAAAGGGATACAGAGCTGGAGAAGGGAAAGGATCATGGGACGGGAGGCCAAGGGAGAAAAAAAGGGGGAGGGGGTAGCACCAGAGGAAAATGGAGAGCAGTCGAGTGATTGTGAGACCTGACGCAGACTGGGAGACTGTTTGGCTGAACACCTGGGTAGCCTCCAACCTGATGACATGATCATAGATTCCTCTAATTTCTGTTAGTGCCCCTCCTCCCCTTCTTAACCCATCCCTTATTTATTTATTATTTTCCCCTTTTTTTTCTTTTTCTCTTTTTTTCTCTCTCTGTCCCTCTCACAATCACTCCTTGCCTGTTCTCCAGCTCTTAGCTTCATCCCTTTCCCTACTGTCTTCTCCCCATCCCCCTCACACTCTCAAATCTCTTACTATCTCTTCTTTCAGTTAGTCCTGATGAAGGGTCTCGGCCCGAAATGTCGACTGTACTTGTTCCTAAAGATGTGCCTGGCCTGCTGCTTTCATTTTAAGCATTGCCTTTTTTGCCCTCACTACTTGTACTATGTAAAGAATATACTGTAATCTGCTTTCTTTATATTAATTATTTATATCTTATTTTTATCTCAGTCAGGACCCTCCAAGATGGCAGGTCGAGTGATTCTGGCCACAGCAAATGATTACTGCAAACTCTGTGATGCCTCTTTTAGCTCCCCTGCTGTGGCACAAGCACATTATCAAGGAAAGAACCATGCCAAGAGACTGCGGCTGTCAGAAGCTCAGAAATCCAATTCACTTCCGTATGTATGCTAAGACTTCTATGACAGAGTTTCAGCATAATTTATAATACTTCTGATAATGTGAATGGATTTTTCATTTCTAAACAAAAACATTTAATTCAACTTTGGTTCAATAGTGGTCTTCTAAATATCAGTTGCTTTTTTCAGAGTTACAGACAAAGATGATTATTCTTCCATGTGTTTGTCTTCTACATGTCTTATCCAACATTCCACCAAACATTGGAGCAGTGCCCGCTTCGGAAAATTTTAACATTTGATCTTACCCTAAGTATATATTGCACAGAGAGCATTCCGTTTATATTAAATATATATATATATTTGTCCACTGCAGCAACATCTGAGTTTTTATATTATTAGGAAAAAAATCCTAACATAGTTTCGGGTTTACTTCCAAGCACATCTTTCCCGCCCCACCACCCCACTTTCTGCTTTCTGCAAGGATCACTCCCTATGCGACTCCTTTAGACATTCATCCCTCCCCACTGATCTCCCTCCTGACACTTATTGTTGCAAGCAGAACAAGTGCTACACCTGCCCCTACACCTCCTCCCTCACTACCATTCGGGGTCCCAAACAATCCTTCCAGGTGAAGCGACACTTCACCTGTGAGTCTTTGGGGTCATTTATTGTATCTGGTGCTCCCAGAGTGGCCTCCTGTATGTTGGTGAGACATGACGTAGATTGGGAGACCACTTTGTTAAGCACCTACCAGAAAAAGCGGGATCTCCCAGTGGCCACCCATTTTAATTCAATTTCCTTTTCCCATTCCAAAATGTCCATCCACAGCCTTCTCCACTGTCGTGATGAGACCACAGTCAGGTTGGAGGAGCAACACCTTATATTCCATCTGGGTAGCCTCCAGCCTGATGGCGTGAACGTCGATTTCTCGAGCTTCCCAGTAATGGACTCTTCCCCCTCTTCATCAATTCCCATCCTCTTTTCCCTCTCTCACCTTACCTCCTTGCCTGCCCATTGCCTCCCTCTGGTGTTCCTCCCCCTTTTTCTTTCCTCCATGGCCTTCTGCCCCCCCCCCCCCCTATTATTTTTCACCTTCTCTAAGCCTGCATCTCTTTCACCAATCAACTTCCCTGGTCTTTACTTCACCCCTCCCCCACCCAGTTTCACCTATCACCTTGCCTTTCTTTCCTCCCCTCCTCCCACCACCTAACTCTCTCACCTTATCTTTTTTTTCTCCAGTCCTGCTGAAGGGTCTCATCCCGTAACATCGACTGTACTCTTTTCCATAGATGCTGCTTGGCCTGCTGAGTTCCTCCAGCATTTTACATGTGTTGCTTGGATTTCCAGCATCGCAGATTTTCTCTTGTTTCTGGTTTATTTTGTTGCTATTTACAAAGCTTTGGTTTATTTCTCATCTTGTACCCTGTATAACTTTTTAAGATAAATTGTACACTAGTTATCTTATACTTAGTGAGTGTAGTGATGGATCTTCTTCCTTATCATCATTTTCCCCGATAACAAATGTGTTCTGCTAAACAATATCTTTGCAGTGTATTTCTGAATAGATGTGGAGATAACTAAAGGAGAGATATTTTTGAACATGAACTTCATTTTGCGACTGAGGTATTTTAAAAGTAATGATTGTGTTTGGCTAAAAAGGGACCTGAAAAATATTAAACTGAAGTTGCTTTTCTCTAGTTTGTATATTGAAGCTGTAATGTTAAGAGGCTAAGGAATGTACAGTGTAAAGTTGTTTTGTTTAAAGATGCCAGAAATTAACTTCTAAACTTTTGATTTTCTTGAAGCCGCAGAACCAAAGATTTTTTTTAAACCTTTGGTCTGCAGAAAGGATTGCTGATAAACTGAGCCCATTGATGAAGATAGCGTGATTGATGTGTTTATGTATTATAGTAACATTTGACAGGATTTCCCATGATAGGCTGATCCAGAAAGACATGAAGCATGGATCCATGGAAACTTGGCTGCATAGATTTGAAATTGGCTTGCCCATAGAAGGCAGAGGATGGTAGTAGAGGGTGGTGGTATTCTGCCTGGAGGAGGGTGACTAATGGTGTTCTGCAGGGATCTGTTCTGGAAACCCTGCTTTTTGTTATGCTTACAAATGGCTTGGATCAGGAAGTGGTTAATAAGTTTGCAACTAACACAAAGGTGTTGTGGATAGTGTAGAAGTTTGTTGTAGGTTACAATAGAAAAGTGGCAGATGGAGTTCAGTCTGGAAAAGTGTTATGTGTGATACACCTTCAAAGATCAAACTCGAAGGCAGAGTACAAGGTTATTGGTAGGATTCTTAGCAGTTTGGAGGGACAGAGAGATCTTGAGGTACACGTCTGTCGATCCTTCAAGGTCATCACATAAGTTGATAGAGTAGTTAAGAAGGCTAATGGTGTGTTGGCCTTCGTTAGTTGGGGGATTGAGTTCAAGAGCTGTGAGGTAATGTTACAGCTCTATAAGACAGGTTGGACCACACTTGGAGAGTTGTGTTCACTTCTGGTCACCACTTTATAGGAAAGATATGGAATTCATTAAAGAGTGCGCAGAAAAGATTTACTAAGATGTTGCCTGGATTAGAAGTGCGTTGAAAGATTGAATAAGCTGGGGCTCTCGTTATCATTGATTGGCAGAATTAATTCTATTAAAATTAATATTAAATTAAATTTACATACCTTTTTCAAGCCTTACCCATTTTTATTCCTAAATCCTTTTTTGATTCTCTGGATTCTATTCCATCTTATATAAAGAAAAAAAACATTCTTGATTAACTAAAGTTCACCTTCAAAAAGCTAAAAAGAATGGAGGTTTAGCTTTACTGAATTTTGGGTTTTACTACTAGGCAGTCAATATACAAAATCTTACATTTTGGTCATACGATATTAACCGTGAGGACTGTCTGAAGCTAATTCTGTTAATAAATTTTCTATCATTTCTCTTCTTGGATCCTCACTTCCTTTATCTTTAAGTAAACTAACTGACAGTTTGGTAGTTAAACATACTTTGAGGATCTGGGTACAATTTAGAAAATACTTCGGTTTATTGAGATTTTCTCTTTCAAGTCCCATTTTTTCTAATTATTTTTTTAAACCTATGACCAATCTAGTTTTTAAAGAATGGGATAGATTGGGTATTAAATGCTTCCAGGATTTGTTTGTTGGAGGAAATCTCTTTTTGTTTGAGCTATTGTCAGCTAAATATAGCTTACCAAAATCCCACTTTTTTCAATATCTACAAACTAGAGACTTTCTGCGATCTCAATTATATACATTTCCTAAAAGTCCCGATAAGAACTTATTAGATGTAATTTCTAATTTGAAACCTTTTCATTATGGTTCAATATCCAATATTTATGGCATGTTGCTGGGAATGAGAAGTTTGAATGGGGCACTGGTGCTGCTCTGGGGGGTTTAAACTAGATTTGCAGGGGGAGGGGAACCAGCGTGTTAGAGCAGATAGTAAGGTGGAGGAGGATAAAGGTCATGTGAGAACTTCAAGTATAGTTCATGGAATAAAGCCAGATCTAGCATATAAAGAGGCTTTGAGGAAAGAGAAACAGAATAAAGGGTGCAAAGGTAGTAAGGTAGAAGGGCTAAAGTGCGTGTACTTCAATGCAAGAAGCATCAGGAACAAAGGTGATGAACTGAGAGCTTGGATACATACTTGGAATTATGATATAGTGGCCATTACAGAGACTTGGCTGGCACCAGGGCAGGAATGGATTCTCAATATTCCTGGATTTCAGTGCTTTAAAATGGATAGAGGGGGGGAAAGGGGAGGAGGGGTGGCATTACTGGTCAGGGATACTATTACAGCTACAGAAAGGGTGGGTAATGTAGCAGGATCCTCTTTTGAGTCAGTATGGGTAGAAGTCAGGAACAGGAAGGCAGCAGTTACTCTACTGGGGGTATTCTATAGGCCCCCTGGAAGCAGCAGAGATACCAAGGAGCAGATTGGAAGGCAGATTTTGGAAAGGTGCAAAAATAACAGGGTTGTTATCATGGGTGACTTTAATTTCCCTAATATTGATTGGCACCTGATTAGTTCCAATGGTTTAGACGGGGCAGAGTTTGTCAAGTTCGTCCAGATCGGATTCCTGTCACAGTATGTTGACAGGCCGACTAGGAGGAATGCCATACTAGATCTAGTATTAGGTAATGAATCGGGTCAGGTCACAGATCTCTCAGTGGCTGAGCATCTGGGGGACAGTGACCACTGCTCCCTGGCCTTTAACGTTATAATGGAAAAGGATAGAATCAGAGAGGACAGGAAATTTTTAAATTGGGGATGGGCAAATTATGAGGTATAAGGCTAGAACTTGCGAGTGTGAATTGGGATGATGTTTTTGCAGGGACATGTACTATGGACATGTGGTCGATGTTTAGAGGTCTCTTGCAGAATGTTAGGGATAAATTTGTGCCGGTGAGGAAGATAAAGAATGGTAGGGTGAAGGAACCATGGGTGACAAGTGAGGTGGAGAAGCTAGTCAGATGGAAGAAGGCAGCATACGTAAGATTTAGGAAGCAAGGATCAGATGAGTCTATTGAGGAATATAGGGTAGCAAGAAAGGAGCTTAAGAAGGGGCTGAGAAGAGCAAAAAGGGGGTATGAGAAGGCCTTGGTGAGTAGGGTAAAGGAAACCCCAAGGCATTCTTCAATCGTGAAGAACAAAAGGTTGACAGGAGTGAAGATAGGACGGATTAGAGTTAAGGATGAGAAGATGTGCCTGGAGGCTGTGGAAGTTTGTGAGGTCCTCGATGAATACTTCTCTTTGGTATTTACCAATGAGAGGGAACTTGATGACAGTGAGGACAATATGGGTGAGGTTGATGTTCTGGAGCATGTTGATATTAAGGGAGAAGAGGTGTTGGAGTTGTTAAAATACATTAGGACAGATAAGTCCCCAGAGCCTGATGGAATATTCCCCAGGCTGCTCCACAAGGCGAGGGAAGAGATTGCTGAGCCTCTGGCTAGGATCTTTATGTCCTCATTGTCCAAGGGAATGATACCGGAGGATTGGAGGGAGGCGAATGTTGTCCGCTTTTTCAAAAAAGGTAGTGGGGATAGTCCGGGTAATTATAGACCAGTGAGCCTTACGTCTGTGGTGGGAAAGCTTTTGGAAAAGATTTTTAGAGATAGAATCTATGGGCATTTAGAGAATCATGGTCTGATCAGGGACAGCCAGCATGGCTTTGTGAAGGGCAGACCGTGTCTAACAAGTCTGATAGAGTTCTTTGAGGAGGTAACCAGGCATATAGATGACGGTAGTGCAGTGGATGTGATCTACATGGATTTTAGTAAGGCATTTGACAAGGTACCACACGGTAGGCTTATTCAGAAAGTCAGAAGGCATGGGATCCAGGGAAGTTTGGCCAGGTGAATTCAGAATTGGCTTGCCTGCAGAAAGCAGAGGGTCGTGGTGGAGGGAGCACATTCGGATTGGAGGTTTATGACTCATGGTGTCCCACAAGGATTGGTTCTGGGACCTCTACTTTTCGTGATTTTTATTAACGACCTAGATGTGGGGGTAGAAGGGTGGGTTGGCAAGTTTGCAGATGACACAAAGGTTGGTGGTGTTGTGGATAGTGTAGAGGATTGTCAAAGATTGCAGAGAGACATTGATAGGATGCAGAAGTGGGCTGAGAAGTGGCAGATGGAGTTCAACCTGGAGAAGCATGAGATGTTACACTTTGGAAGGACTAACTCCAAGGCAGAGTACAAAATAAATGGCAGGATACTTGGTAGTGTGAAGGAGCAGAGGGATCTGGGGATACATGTCCACAGATCCCTGGAAGTTGCCTCACAGGTAGATTAGGGTAGTTAAGAAAGTTTATGGAGTGTTAGCTTTCATAAGTCGAGGGTTAGAGTTTAAGAGTCGAGGGGTAATGATGCAGCTCTTTTAAACTCTGGTTAGGTTACACTTGGACAACTGTGTCCAGTTCTGGTCACCTGACTATAGGAAGGATGTGGAAGCATTGGAAAGGGTACAGAGGAGATTTACCAGGATGCTGCCTGGTTTTGAGAGTATACATTATGATCAGAGAGTAAGGGAGCTAGGGCTGTACTCTCTGGAGAGAAGGAGGATGAGAGGAGACATGATAGAGGTATACAAGTTATTAAGAGGAATAGATAGAGTGGACAGCTAGCGCCTCTTCCCCAGGGCACCACTGCTCTATACAAGAGGACATGGCTTTAAGGTAAGGGGAGGAAAGTTCAAGGGGGATATTAGAGGAAGTTTTTTTACTCAGAGTGGTTGGTGTGTGGAATGCACTGCCTGAGTCAGTGGTGGAGGCAGATATACTAGTGAAGTTTAAGAGACTACTAGACAAGTATATGGAGGAATTTAAGGTGGAGGGTTATATGGGGGGCAGGGTTTCAGGGTCGGCACAACATTGTGGGCCGAATGGCCTGTACTGTGCTGTATTGTTCTTTGTTCTTTGCTCCTTTAGACAAAATTGGGAACAAGATTTACAGACTTCCAGTTTCTGAGGAAACTTGGAATGAAATTTTTTAAATGGTTATCACTTCATCGTTATATGCCCGTCGCTCCCTCCTACAATTTAAAGTGGTCCATAGGGCCCACATGACCAAGGATAAGCTATCTTGTTTTTATTCAGATATATCTCCGTATTGTGATAGATGTAACAATGGAGAAGCTTCACTAATTCATATGTTTTGGACATGTCTTAGTCTTGAAAAATACTGATAGATAGATAGATACTTTATTCATCCCCATGGGGAAATTCAACTTTTTTTTCCAATGTCCCATACACTTGTTGTAGCAAAACTAATTACATACAATACTTAACTCAGTAAAAAATATGATATGCATCTAAATCACTATCTCAAAAAGCATTAATAATAGCTTTTAAAAAGTTCTTAAGTCCTGGCGGTTGAATTGTAAAGCCTAATGGCATTGGGGAGTATTGACCTCTTCATCCTGTCTGAGGAGCATTGCATCGATAGTAACCTGTCGCTGAAACTGCTTCTCTGTCTCTGGATGGTGCTATGTAGAGGATGTTCAGAGTTTTCCATAATTGACCGTAGCCTACTCAGCGCCCTTCGCTCAGCTACCGATGTTAAACTCTCCAGTACTTTGCCCACGACAGAGCCCGCCTTCCTTACCAGCTTATTAAGACGTGAGGCATCCCTCTTCTTAATGCTTCCTCCCCAACACGCCACCACAAAGAAGAGGGCGCTCTCCACAACTGACCTATAGAACATCTTCAGCATCTCACTACAGACATTGAATGACGCCAACCTTCTAAGGAAGTACAGTCGACTCTGTGCCTTCCTGCACAAGGCATCTGTGTTGGCAGTCCAGTCTAGCTTCTCGTCTAACTGTACTCCCAGATACTTGTAGGTCTTAACCTGCTCCACACATTCTCCATTAATGATCACTGGCTCCATATGAGGCCTAGATCTCCTAAAGTCCACCACCATCTCCTTGGTCTTGGTGAAAGTATTCAAAACTTTCTCTGTACTTTTCGAAATAAATTTTAAGCCTAACCCTTTGACTGCCTTATTTGGTATGATTGGAGGAAAATATATTATTTTGGAGACATCTGATTTGCACATTTTGGCTTTTATTTCTCTTTATAGCTAGGAGGGCACTCTTGCTTAAATGGAAGGATGTTGTTCCGCCTACTCGCGCTTAATGGTTATGTGATGTTATGTCATGCTTAAATTTAGAGAAGATCTGTTGTTAAATTTCTAAATCTAGTCAAGACTTTCCAACATTGTGGGGACCATTTTTGAACTATTTTCAAAACCTTTGATTTGCTGTTAAAGTACAGATGTTGGCTAATAACATATTTCACTATATGATAAGGATTTTTTTCTTATTTCTTTATTTGCCAAACAGCTTCAATCTTAGTAGTGGGCTTAGATTCTTTCTTTTTGTATAATAAAATTATCACATTTCAATATTACGATTTAATTTAATTTACATGAATATAGGGTAATGAGATTGCAAGTGTGATTCAAACATAACGTATTTGTTACTATTTTATCTTTTTTTTACTTATACATATCTTCTTATACTCTGTATTCTTCTATGTAGAAGTTAATAAAAATATTGAAAGAGATAGTAGGGAAGGTTCAGGCATGAAAGAGAGACACTGCCTAGCGGAGCAGTCATCAAAGGAGTGATCTGAGGCAGAGTGGTAGGACTTTGGCTCATTCAGGCTTCGGTGAGGCAAGTGGGTGAGTGGACCTCGTTTTTTTTTTCTTTCCATTTTTTAGAGGAATAAAGAGCATGTCTGTAGGGTTAGTACTTTGCTCTGGGTGTCAGATGTAGGAATCCTGGGAATCTTCCATTCTCTCAAATGGCCACATCTGTGCCAGGTGCACTGAGATGCAGCTTCTGAGAGATCATGTTAGGGATCTGGAGCTGCATCTTGATGACCTACAGCTTATTGGGGAAAGTGAGCAGGAGATAGGAGCTTCAAGAAGTTAGTCACCCTGAGGCTGCGGGAGTTAGATAAGTGGGTGACTGTCAGGGAAGGGAAGAGCTCAGATAGTAGAGAGCATCCCTGTGGCCATCCCCTCAGTAATCGTTATCTCGTTTTGGATGCTGTTGAGGGGGGTGACCTGACAGAGGACGACCACGGCGATTGGATCTCTGGCACTGAGCCTGGTTCTGTGTCGCAGAAGGGAGAGAAGAAGATGAGGAATGCAGTAGTCATAGGGGATTCCATAGTGAGTAGAACTGACAGGAGCTTCTGTCAGCCTGATAGAGATACCCACATGGTGTGTTGCCTCCCAGGTGCCAGGGTACGGGATGTCTCGATCGCGTGCAGAGTATTCTGAAGGGAGAGGGTATACAGCCAGAAGTCTTGGTACATGTTGGTACCAATGACATAGATAGAAAAAGGGAGGAGGTCCTGAAGAGCGAATTCAGGGAGTTAGGTAGGAAACTGAAAAGCAGGACCTTCAGGGTAGTAATCTTGGGATTGCTGCCTGTGCCACGTGCTAACGAGCGCAAGAATAGCATGATCAGGTGTATTAATGCGTGGCTGAGAGGCTGGTGTAGGAGGCAGGGCTTCAGATTCCTGGATCATTGGGGCCTCTTCTGGGGAGGTACAACTTGTACAAAAAAGGCAGGTTACACCTGAACCCAAAGGGATCCAATATCCAAGCAGACAGCTTTATTAGAGCTGTTAGGGAGGGTTTAAACTAATTTGCAGGGGTTGGGAACCAGAGTGATAGGGCTGAGGAAGGGGAAAACAGAAATGAATCAAACATTGTGTGCAACAGAGATGATAGAAAGGACAGGCAGGAGATGAGGCATAATCACAGCCAGTGGCATGAATTACAGGGCAATAGAAGTATGGTGCAGTTAAAACAGAAAGCAATAAATACTGGACTGAAAGTGTTGTATTTGAATGCATGCAGCATAAGAAATAAAATGGACGATCTTGAAATTTAGCTACAGATTGGCAAGTATGACATTCTCGCCATCTCTGAAACTTGGCTAAAGGATGGCAGACATTTGGCAGAAAGGATGGCAAAAGGATGGAGCTGAACCTCCAAGGGTATATGGTGTATCAGAAAGATAGGTTAGTAGGCAAAGGAGGTGGTGTGGCCCTGTGTATAAGAAATAATATTAAATCATTTGAAAGGGATGTAGAAGGTGTAGAGTCTCTATGGATTGAGTTAAGAAACGGCAAGTTAGAGGACCCTAATGGCAGTTGTATACAGGCCTCCAAACAGCACCCAGGATATGGATTACAAATTACAGCAGGAGATAGAAAAGGCATGTCAGAAGGGCAATGTCACGATAATCATTGGGGATTTTAACATGAATGTAGATTGAGAAAACCAGGCCAGTGCTGGACCGCAAGACAGAGAATTTGTAGAATGTCTAAGGGATGGCTTTTTCAAACAGCTTATTGTTGAGCCCACTAGGGATCGGCTGTGCTGGATTGGGTGTTGTGCAATGACCCGGAGGTGATATGAGAGCTTAAGGTTAAGGAACCCTTAGGAAACAGTGAGCAGAATATGATCAAGTTCACTTTGAAATTTGAGAAGGAGAAACTGAATTCCAATGTGTCAGAGGAATAAAGGAGTTTACAATGGCATGAGAGGGGAACTGGCCAAGGTTAACTGAAAAGGGTTACTAGCAGGAAGGACAGCAGAACAGCAATGGCTGGAGTTTCTGCGAAAAATTAGGAAAATGCAAGACAGATATATTCTAAATACGAAGAAATTTTCGAATGGAAGAAGGACACTACAGTGGCTGACAAGTGAAGTCAGAGCCAAAGTAAAAGCAAAAGAGAGGGCATGCAAGGAAGCCAAAGCAAGTGGGAAGATAGAGAATTGGGAAGCTTTCAAAAGCTTGCAGAAGGAAACTAAGAAGGTCATTAGGAAGGAAAAGATGAATTATGAAAGGAAGGTGGTGACTAATATCAAAGAAGACACTAAAAGCTTTTTTAAGTATGTAAAGGTAAAAGAGTTGAGGGTAGATGTAGGACAATAGAAAATGATGCTGGCGATACTGTAATGAGACGTGCAGAGATAGCAGAGGAACTGAATGCGTATTTTGCATCAGTCTTCACTGTGGAAGATATCTGCAGTATCGGACATTCAAGATTGTCAAGAAAGTGAAGTATGTGCAATGAAAATTACAACTGAACAGGTTAATGGTCTGAGGGTGGATAAATCTGGACCTGATGGAATGCACCCTCGGGTTCTGAAGGAAGTAGCTGGAGAGATTGCAGAGGCATTAACAATGATCTTTCAAGAATCAATAGATACTTGCATTGTACCGGATGACTGGAAAATTGCAAATGTTACTCCGCTATTTAAGAAGGGTGGGAGGCAGCAGAAGGGAACCTATAGAAATGTGACATCAATGGTTGGGGAGTTGTTGGAATTGATTGTTAGGGATGAGAGTATGGAGTAGCTGGATGCACGTGACAAGATAGGACAAAGCCAGCATGGTTTCATGAAAGGAAAATCCTACCTGACTAACCTACTGCAATTTTTTGAGGAAACTAAAAGCAGGGTAGACAAAGGAGATGCAGTAAATTTGCTGATGATACAAAGATAGGTGGAGGAGTGGGTAGTGTTGAGGAAACAGACTTCGATAGTTTAGGGGAATGGGCAAAGAAGTAGCAAATGAAATATAATGTAGGAAAGTGTATGGTCATGCACTTTGGTGGGAAGAATTAAATGGGCAGACTATTATTTTGATGGGGAGAGAATTCAAATTGCAGAGGTGCAAAGGGACTTGGGAGTCCGTGTGCAGCATACCCTAAAGGTTAACCTTCAGTTTGAGTCGGTGGTAAAGAAGGCGAATGCAATGTTGGCATTCATTTCTAAAGGTACAGAATATAAGAGCAGGGATGTGATGTTGAGGCACTAAAAGGCACTCGTGAGACCACACTTGGAGTATTGTGTGCATTTTTGGGGTCCTTATTTTAGAAAAGATACACTGACATTGGAGAGGGTTCAGAGAAGATTCACGAAAATTATTCCAGGAATGAAAGGGTTACCATATGAAGAACATCTGGCAGCTCATGGACTGTATTCCCTGGAGTTCATAGCAACATTCTGAAGGTTAAATGGCCCGAACAGATTAGATATGGCAAAGTTATTTCCCATGACAAGAGGGCATGACTTCAGGATTGAAGGACATTCATTTAGAACAGAAATACAGAGAAATGACTTTAGTTAGAAGGTGGTAAATCTGTGGAATTTGTTGCCATGAGTGAATGTGGAGGCCAAGTCATTGGGTGTATTTAAAGCAGAGATAGATAGGTTCTTGATTAGCCAGGGCATCAAAGGGTAAGTAGTGAAGGCAGGCAAGTGGGGATGACTGGAAGAATTGGATGAGCCCATGGTTGAATGGCAGAGCAGACTCAATGGGCCGAATGGCCTACTTCGGCTCCTATATCTTATGCTCTTACAGTGGCACTAAGTGTTGGACCCAAGATAGATCCTCTGAAATGATAATAGCATGGAATTTAAAGTTGCTGACCCTCTCTCTGCCCCTCTGATCCCCTAATGAGGGCAGGCTCATGGACCTCTGGTTTCCTCCTCCAGAAGTAAATAATTATCACTTTGGTCTTGCTGATACTGAGTGAGCAATAACATGGTTTACAAATTTGTCCTGGTTATGAATGCCCAACTTATGGACATCCATACATATGAGTAATTTTCCACAAGTTCAGAAGTCTGAACTGCAAAACTAATTTCCTTTGTGTGTTGAGCGAATTAGATCACTTGTTGACAATACAACCTGAGCCTTCCACACTAACACCAGTCATGCAACACAGTCAGTATCATCATAAAGAGCACGGTGCTTATTCTTGAGCACAGCACCAATGCTTCCTGTCTGGAAATATATATATATTCAAATAACTGTGTTACAGCAGTGGTGTGCAGAAGAGAATCTCTCTTGAAACCCGGGGCAATGGGGGGAAGAGACAGAGTGACCCTCTCTCTTCCCCTCCCTACGTCTTCTCTTCTGCACACCACTGTTGTAACAGTTATTTGAATTACTGTCGCCTTCCTGTCAGCTTGAGCCAGTCTGGCCATTCTCCTCTGACCTCTCTCAATAACAGGGCATTTTCCCCACAGAACTGCTGCTCACTGGATATGATTTTTTTTCCTGCACCATTTTCTGTAAATTCTACAAACTGTTGTGCGTGACAATCCCAGGAGATCAGCTGTTTCTGAGATACTCAAAACACCTTGTCTGATATCAACAATTGTTCCACGGTCAAAATCACTTTAGATCACATTTCTTCCTCATTCTGCAGTTTGGTCTGTACAACAACTGAACCACTTAACCATGTCTGCATGCTTTTATGCATAGAGTTGCTGCCACATGATTAGCTGATTAGATATTTGCACTAGCAAGCAGATATACCGAATAAAGTGGCCACTGAGTGTATGTGTTACAATGTAACTTTGTAACTCAGAGAAAGATGCAATAACAATGCCCTTAGTTTAGTCAACCTTCAGAACTGGTATCAGACTGTTACCAAGACTTTTATGTTTTAGAAAACTGAAAGAAGGTCAAATGTTTAACACAAGATTTCTTTGAGTATAAGATTTATCCCAGAAGCACTATTTTACTGATTTTTACCTACTTTTACAGAAAAAGGCATATCCTAAGGTACATGGTGGATAAACTACATTTGAAGAATAAAGAATGTAGTTAAACATTCATTAATTATTTATTAAACATGAATATATTTATTTTTATATACAGCAACTGTAGGTCCAGAACATAAAATGGATCTTCTAGTATCTTGTCAATTTTGGTAAGAGTGTTGGATATAATCATCCCTAGTTAATGGTGTTTTATGTTAATTTTTGCAATTGCTTAATTTCCATTAACAATTCCATAATAGAACCATTTTTAATTGTAACTTCAAAGTTGACTTTATTCTCATTTTAAAATGCATTTTGTAGATCTGATGATATCAAATATCTGAAGTAATACCAGCAATTTATTAATCTTGTTTTATAAAGTGATGTAATTTGAATTCTTATTATGTTCTGTGGTATTCAAATTTGTATACTAAGAGCAAGTGAAAGAGTATTCCCTGAATGTGATCTCCCATCTTAATTCTTCATTTTTCTGCATGGAACCACCATTTCTGTAATAGTGTACACCAACACACTCTTTATAGTTTAGATGAAATAGTAACCAAAGCTCATGGTACATCAGTCCAAAATTAATTGTCAAAAGCACCCGAGAGGTTTTGGATGTTAAGTTGTCCTGTTTTTTTCCAAAACTATTGTAAGTGTAAGGAATGGCGTTTATCTGTTAGCATGCATAATGGGCACATATCCTTAATGGAAAAGGTAAAATTAAGATCTAAATGTCACTGACTGGTGGTTGTTGTATGTAGGAAGTTTATGCGTGAAGTTGTCAATTATATAATATTGTGCCTTTAAAATACTGTATATCAGGAATGTGTTTTATGATTAAATATATCAAGATTTTGTCAGTTGTATAACTGACAAATAAAAATATGTGATCTCAGTTTGACCCTTTATGGGTCAGAAGTTTGCAAGTTGAACACTTTCATTAGTATTTTGAACATAATCTAGTGTAAAGTTTCATTACAATTTTCATTTCAAGAATGCTACAGTATTGAAATGTCACCTTTCAGATGGAACATCAAAGTAATATATCCATTCAGTAGGAAATTTAAAAAAGCAGATCTCAGTATGTTTATATGTTACTAAATAACCTTTTTAAACCCACATTATCAGAAAAAGTAGTACACGCATCCAAATTTTTCACACAATTTATATATGAAATAAACTCTTACCATAAATTCCGTTAGGTATGGAGCTTCAAAAATGTAATTAAACATTTTCTCCTTTACAAATTGCAAAATCCATGGATCTGGGATCAAACATTTGGAATCTCAAGTGGTATCATGATGGAAAATAAAATGTATAATATGCAGAGAAAGCTCCTGCAGTCGTCTATGTAATTGTAACAAGACAATTTGTTTTTAGTGACAATCATTGAAAGATAAGGCCAGAACATTAAGAATAACTCTGGGAAAGATAATTGAATAAAGTTTCATCCTTTTAACCAAGGCCCCTTTTGCACTCTTATGTGGATATTAAATTTCATCTGCATGAAATCTGCTCTAAAAATCCAGCACTCCTTAGTACATTAGATTATCAGCCTTGATATTTTTATACATGGGTCTCTTGAATGAAATCACAGCTTCTCATGGATTCTTGCATCTGCCAAATCAATCAAAGTCTTTGTATTGTAATAATCCATGGCAAGCTTCCCAGGATGAAAAACATTTTGAAAATGGAGATAATGTTTCCAAAGTTTTGAAAATCTTACTCATTGGTTGCCTCAGTTTCATTTAAAGAAGGTGCCACGTTTCATTTTCTAACTGTGCTGCTTTTTCTAATCTCAGCATGAGTATCCTTAATCATTTGTCCTGGTGAGGGCAAAATCAAATGGTGTGGTCACTAGTCATGGAGTGAAGGTTGAAGGGACTCCATTGCAAATTTGAAACAATTTACTACTGAAATACATTTTTTGTCATATAGTCTGTCAATGACTATATTTTTTTATGACTATATATTTAGTTGTTTTATATGTTACAGAAAGAAAACGAGGCTATTTGTTCTAATGTCATTCTATGATACTCCAAAAAAACTCATAATTCCTTGGATTATTCTCTTACCTCTGGTTGAATTAGTAGTATCTATAATGTGCATTGCATAAAATATTCATACAATTGACAAATCACTTGGCAGAATCTTCCAAATTTCAACTGTCTTCCATTCAGTGCATGTTACAAAAATCCTGTACTGTATTTGCCTCAGTTATCCAATCTGATAACTGACAAGTTGAATATATTTGTAAGCTGTTTTACAAGAAAAGGCTGATTTACCAGGTTGTATCTACTGGACTTTAAATGGAATCTTAATGGAAGTATATCAAAACCTAGGGAATCTTGCTGGAATGGATAGGAAAAGATGATCACTTTTGTAGAAGAATCTTGAACTAGGGGTCCTTGTTTAAAAATGAGGACAATCTATTTTAGATACACATTTTAGATGATCTTTTTTCTCTCCAGCATTGTGAAGCTTTGGAACTTTACTCTTTAAAGGCCTTTGAAATGTTTTGGCACAGAGGTAGTTAAGAAATGAGGGTGGAAGGTTACGGGGTAAATCTGTATGTTGAGGTCATAATCAGATCCAATATGATCTTAATCAAATGTGGAGCAGGCTTGACAGGCCAAGAGGCTTAATCCTGTTCTTAATCTGTATATTTGTGTGAAATAAAATAAAAATACAAAATAGTGAAACAAATTACTGAAAAAGGAAGCATTCAGGTGATGGCATAATGCTATATACTTTCTAAATATTTTGAGCAATTGTGGAACAAAATAACTGAAAATGCTATAGAACAGTTTAACAAATCATATGGTCATTAAATGTATGAATAACAAAGAATTTGATTCTGCAGAGAAGCAACAGAGCTCACAAAGAGGAGGCAAAGGAAAGAAGGGAATGCATTTAAAGTGGTGCCAAATCATCGCAATCCACATGGAGTTCAAAATACCCTAGGTATGCAATATTTTCTGTCATCAACATTATTAAATATTTACAACACAATAATGTGCAAAGATGAAATGAGTTTTATAGGATGATAGGAGAACTTTTCTTACCAAATTCTGCATGTAAAATACTTAGCCTTCTTAATCGGGATGTGAGGGGGAAGTAGAGTAACATGGCACATGGTTAGAACATCCTGCCAGAGGAGGTGGTGGGATCAGATACAAAGAAGCCATAAAAGAACTCAAGAAGGAAATTAGGAACACCAAGAGAGGCCATGAAAAGGTCTTGGCAAGTAGGATTAAATAGAATTCCAAGGCTTTTTTAGAGCAAGAGGATTACTGGAGAGCAGGTGGGACCACTCATTGATAAAGGAGGGAATGTGATTGTGAGTATAGGTAAGGTTCTAAATGAGTACTTTCCCAAGGAGGAGGACGTGGAGGATGGGAAGATCAGTGTGGAGTATGCTAATTTGATAGGGCTTTTTGAGATAAGGGAGGAGAAAGTGTTGGGTTTCTTAAAGAACATTAAGTTGGATAAGTCTGCAGGACCTGATGGGATATACCCAGGTTATTGAGAGAGGCAAGAGATGAGATCAATGGAGCCTTGACCAATATCATTGTGTCCTCTCTAGCAACAGACAAGGTCCCAGAAGACTGGTGAGTAGCTAATGATCAAAAACAGAAATAAAGAAAATCCAGAGATTATGAGAGGCATAGGTCATCAGTATCTTATTCCCATGGTTGAAATGTCTAATACCAGAGGACTTGCATTTAAGTTGAGAGGGCATGTTTTTTACCCAGAGAGTAGAGTGTGCCTGGAATGTTTTGCCTGAAGTGGTCTTTCAAGAGGCTCCTATATAGGCTCATGAACATGCAGAAAATGGAAAGATATGGACATTGTGTAGGCAGAAGGGATTAGTTTAGCTGGGCATTTGATTACCACTTTAATTAATTCAGCACAACATTGTGTGTCAAAAGGCCTTTTCCAGTGCTGTGCTTTTCTATGTTACATGCAGGAATTTTTTAATCTGGTTAAGCTATTGAGACAAGTACATGTCTTAAAATCTTCAGCCAAAAATAAATGTTTAAAACGTATGATAGAAGTAAAATAAGGAGAAGGAAAACCAAGTAGGAGAATCAAAGTTAGCAGTCAGTGGCATTCCACAAGAGGATTTACAGCTGGCTGTAAGGAATGTGAAATAGTTTCAAAAAGAGAGGAGATCACTATAAAAGGAGCAAGTTTCAAGTCCAGGTTTGAATGATGTTGAATATGAAGTATTTTGAAACTGTTTGTAAATAAAAAGACATTAAAAAGTTGTAGGCAGGATGACATCCACGTTCCCGGCAGCGGATTCCACGTGACCTAGCAGTGTGTGTAACACCAAGTGGACAGTTCTATTGTTCTATGTGTAATAGTGGAGCCTGTGAAGAACCAGAATTTTGGTTGCACCTTGAAACATTGTCAGAGAAATGAACATTATATTCTCAAGTTTTATATATTTTCCCTCAATGCATTTTACAAATAAATAAAATTACTGCCAATAAAATGGTAATCATCTTTATATATACCCTTTAATATTTCACCTTTACATAGGTCCTTATTTTAATCCACGTTCCCGGCAACGGATTCCGCGTGACCTAGCAATGTGTGTAACACCAAGTGGACAGTTCTATTGTTCCATGTGTAATATTGGAGCCAGTGAAGAACCAGAATTTCGGTTGCACCTTGAAAGCAAATTACATAAGTGTAAAGTGTCAGAACAGCGATATCGCAATGAAATGGAAAACCTTGGATATATATGAAGGTTTGAAAGTACATGCATCTTATAACTTTAGAAGAATGCTTATAATTGTCAAGATACATTCACAATATCAATACAAAATGTTAAATCTTAAAGAAATTATTGAGGCCATTTTAATTGTACAATATTTTGTTGTATAATGTCAATGTGTATTTTGTGCTTGCTTAATATTATTTTTCTCTGTATAGAAGACATCCATTAATTGTTTTAATATTAACTTTTGCCCCTTAAAGGGAGTGTGCAACTGGTCATACAATGCTTTTACAAATTATTTGGAAGTATTTGAGTGATTTAATATTTATTTACCTTGTACAATTTTCCAGCAAAATGTTCCTTTTTGTAATTTAATGTTATTTTAATTTAGTCTCTTTTAATATATTTATTTTTTGTTTTGTAACATGTAGGTATCTTCTGAAGTCAGTCCAGAAGATGATGATATTTTAATAAATGTTCAACTTTGATCATTCCTTTTATTGTTGACTGTCTTTACAAAGAGAATGTCACCATCAGGCTCTCTGGAGAATAATCCTAAGATTGAAAAATAGCATAACAGGATAATGTCCATTTAAGTTTAAGATGCCTTTATTTCAGATAGTGACCTGGAGGAGTTAATGGGCTTGATGATATGATGTAATGAATCAGCAAACGTTGAAGCTTTTCTGTATTTCTGTATGAAATGCTGGGCATACATACAAACAGACTATTTCAGTGAGCTCCCTCACAATAGGGTTCCATTAGCATTGACAGCATGAACGGTGTAAGTAGTCAACAACAAAAAAAATGAATGGATGTTGGTGCTGTTGTTACTGCTGTGACTCGAAATAACATTCCTAAATGGTGATATTCTCCTTTTAAAGTTGTTTCACATTTCCAAAATCTTAAAAATATAGCCCATAGAAGAATAATTTAAAAAGCTCAAAATTGTGGAAACATTAAATGTTGTTTTGCAAATTGATCAAAATGAACTTTTGAATTTGATGTATAAAACCTTTTCAAGATATTAGATAAGCATCTTGTCCTTTTTTTTGTTGGAGCTTTTATTAATAACAAGTATGTACTTTGCATTATAGAAAATAGTAAAAATTTATACAACTGGAAAGGCATTGAGTTGAGGAGTACATTTGCACATAGTATACTATATATGTTCCATTTAAGTGGTGGAAAAGGATTACTTTCATGGTTTCCATACTAGTTGTGTGTCTATAAACTCACATCTCTTTTCACTTGGCTGACATGACTATCTTTAAGAACAGTCAAGGGATCTTTCTATTAAAAGCTAGCATTTGATGAATATTCTTTATCAAACTATAGTTTATTTTTTATAATATTTTATGGATGTAAAATTGTACTGAATTTTTCTATCATTATGCTCATTGTTATATTTTTCTCTGTGCTGAATTTGATGTGAAAGATGACTATCTGTTTTGCATCTATGATATAAAAGCTATTCAGATTGAGCCATTCAGGTTTACATGATAGGTGTTGATATTAAACAAGTGCATTTATAAATTTATGGCTCAGACCATGACTGCTGCATGATTGTACTTGCTTGGTATCTTAATTTTAGCCAATGGTACAATCTGTTGGATGACACTTCCATTGCAAATGTAGATTCACTTCAGGCCCCTATTTTTAATATTTCATCTCTCAACTTAAGAGGAATAGTTATAGACTTTCACATATAATGTGCATAAATTTAACAGTACTAGTATTTTGCTGACATGATGAAATGAATAAAATATAACTTTTTAATTTCAGAGTATAAATATGATAAATTATAATGGATTAATTAATGAGGATCATTTGTCTGCAAGAATGCATAACCTGAAAGTACCTTTGTCTTTTATTTTGCACAACTGTATGCATGTTCTTTCTGTAAATTTGTGGAATAAAATAATTCTAATTTTTTTGTTCACTGCTCTCTTTGTTGTTCTGTTTGATAATAATAACAAAAAGCAAGTGATTCATTGTCTTTTCCTTCCTCAAAATATTGTAGTGTGCTTTCTTGCCTTCTAACAAGTAAATCTGTAAAGTATCCATCCCAATATTCCTTAAAGATTTACATATTAAGTCTGTCCTCAGCCTCCTCTGGTCCAGTAAAATCCATTTAGCTTCTCTAATTTTCTTACAGCTGCAGTGTTTCAATCCTGGCATCAACCTAGTAAATCTTTTCTGCATTCCTTTTATCCTAATGAAATCTTGACTCAACACTCTATTCATGTTCTGGAGCAACTGATCTTGTAAACATACAATTTTAACAAAGCCTCCCTGCCATTTCTGTAGCTTCAACATGCCTGAGCACCAGCAAATGCTGCGGGTACAATTTGAGTCTCAATGTGAATAAGACTAAAACAATGATTGTAGTCTTTAGAAATTGTAGCTGACCAGTCCTCACTGCACATACACGGCTCATACGTAGAGAGTTAGGAGCACCAAGTTGCAGGGAGTTCACATAACAATCTCACCTGGTCCCTTAGCAACACCTCTTTAGTTGAGAAAGTACAGCAGTGTCTCCACTTCCTGAGGAGATTGCAGTGAGAGAAGCTCCCTCTGCACCTCCCATTCCAACCATTTTTTACAGGAGCATCATTGAGAGTATCCTGACCAGTTGCATCACTATCTGGTACAGGAATTGCAAGACCCTACAAATGATTGCGAGGACTGCTGAGAGGATGAGGTGGGTCTTTATTACACCAATCTGAGATATTTATCAGGAGCACTGAGTACACAGCTCTCACCATTGGCAAGGACTCCTACCATCAAGCAGGAGGTACTGTCGCATTCAGACAAGGACTGCTAGGATGGGAAATGGCTTCCACCCCCAGACCATGAGACTACTGCACTCCCTGCCACCGCCCAGGTCACATCACATATGCGGCGGCAGTAGCATAGAACTATTTACTTTTGAACTTGAGTCGTAAACTCAGGATCGGGTTTATTATCACCAGCATATGTCATGAAATTTGTTAACTTAGCAGCAAAGGTTCAATGCAATACATAATATAGAAGAAGAGGGAAAAAAATAAATAAGTAAATCAATTACAATATACGTATATTGAATAGATTAAAAATTGTGCAAAAACAATAATATAAAAAAATTGAGCTAGTGTTCACAGGTTCAATGTCCATCTTGGAATCGGATGGCAGAGGAGAAGAATCTATTCCTGAATTGCTGAGTGTGTGCCTTCAGGCTTCTGTACCTCCTACCTGATAGTAACAGTGAGAAAAGGGCATGGTCCTGGGTGTTGAAGGTCCTTAATAATGGATGCTGCCTTTCTGAGACTGTTCCTTGAAGTTGTCCTGGGTACTTAGTAAGCTAGTACCCAAGATGGAGCCAACTAGATTTACAACCCCCTTTTGGTCCTGTGCAGTACCCCCTCCTATACCAGACAGTGATGCAGCCTGTCAGAATGCTCTCCACGGTATACATATAGAACATCTATACACTGGCATAAGTCACAAAATTTGTTGCTTTGTGACAGTAGTGCAGTGTAATACATAATAAATAAACTACCAATTACACTAAGAATATATACATAAAAAATAAAAGTCATGCAGAAAGAGAGCAAACAAAGGAAAAAACTAGTGAGGTAGTGTATATGGGTTAATTGACAATTCAGAAATCTGATGGCAGAGGAGAAGAAGCTGTTCCTAAAATGTTGAGTCTGTATCTTAAGGCTCCCATACCACCACCTTGATGAGAGCAATGAAAAGCAGTCATGTCCTGGCTAATAGGAATCCTTAATGATGGATGCTGCCTTTTGAAGGGGTCCTGGATGCTGGGGAGACTAGTGCCCATGTTGGAGCTGACTGAGTTTGCAACTTTCTGCAGCATTTTCCGATCCTGTGTAGTGGCCCTGCCATACCAGATGGTGATGCAACCGGTTAGAAAGCTCTCCACTGTACGCCTGTAGAAACTTGGTGATATACTAACTCTCCTCAAACCCCTAATGAAATATAGCCACTGTCATGCTGTCTTTGTAATTGCTTTGAATTGTTGGACCCAGAGCAGATCAGATGGCAGAGGGGAAGAAGCTGTTTCTGAATCGTTGAGTGTGTGCCTTCAGGCTTCTTACCTCCTACCTGATGCTAACAGTGAGAAAACCCTGGTCAGACCCCACTAGGAGTACTGTGCTCAATTCTGGTCGCCTCACTACAGGAAGAATGTGGAAGCCATAGAAAGGGTGCAGAGGAGATTTAAAAGGATGTTGCGTGGATTGGGAAGCATGCCTTATGAGAATAGGCATAGTGAACTCGGCCTTTTCTCCTTGGAGCAACGGAGGATGAGAGGTGACCTGATAGAGGTGTTCAAGATAAGAAGAGGCATTGATCATGTGGATAGTCAGAGGCTTTTTCCCAGGGCTGAAATGGTTGCCACAAGAGGACATAGGTTTAAGGTGCTGGGGAGTAGGTACAGAGGAGATGTCAGGGGTAAGTTTTTCACTCAGAGAGTGGTGAGTACGTGGAATGGGCAACCGGCAATGGTGGTGGAGGTGGATACGATAGGGTCTTTTAAGAGACTTTATTAGATAGGTACATGGAGCTTAGTAAAATAGAGGGCTATAGGTAAGCCTAGTAATTTCTAAGGTAGGGACAAGTTTGGCACAACTTTGTGGGCCAAAGGACCTGTACTGTGCTGTAGGTATTCTTTGTTTCTAAAAGGGTATGCCCTGGATGTTGGAGGTCCTTAATAATGGACACTGCCTTTCTGAGACGCTGCTCCTTGAAGATGTCCTGGGTACTTTGTAGACTAGTACTCAAGTGGAGCCGTCTAAATTTTCAAACCTCTGCAGCTTCTTTTGGACTTGTATAGTAGCGCCTCCCCCCCCATACCAGACAGTGATGCAGCCTGTCAGAATGCTCTTCATGGTATATCTATAGAAGTATTTGAGTGCATTTGTTGACATGCCAAATCTCTTCAAAATCCTAATGAAGTATAGTCACTGTCTTGCCATCTTTATAACTACATCGATATGTTGGTACCAGGTTAGATCCTCAGAGATGTTGACACCCAGGAACTTGAAACTGTTCACTCTCGCCACTTCTGATCCCTCTATGAGAATTGGTATGTGTTCCTTCGTCTTACCCTTCCTGAAGTCCACAATCAGCTCTTTTATCTTACTGATGTTGAATGCCAGGTTGTTGCTGCGGCACCACCCCACTAGTTGGCATATCTCACTCCTGTACGCCCTCTCATCTCCATCTGAGATTCTACCAACAATGGTTGTATCATCAGCAAATTTATAGATGGCATTTGAGCTATGTCTAGCCACGCATTCATGGGTATAAAGAGAGTAGAGCAGTGGGCTAAGCACACATCTCTAATCCCAGTGTTGATTGTCAGTGAGGAGGAGATATCATCACCAATCCACACAGATTGTGGTCCTCCGGTTAGGAAGTCGAGGATCCAATTGCAGAGGCCCAGGTTTTGTAACTTCTCAATCAGGATGGCGTTAAATATTGAGCTATAGTCGATGAATAGCAACCTGACATTGGTGTTTGTATTGTCCAGTGGTCAAAGGCCGAGTAAAGAGCCATTGAGGTTGCAACTGCCGTTGACCTATTGCAATGGGTCCAGGTCCTTGCTGAGGCAAGAGTTCAGTCTAGTCACGACCAACCTCCCAAAGCATTTCATCACTAGATGTGACTGCTACTGGGCAATAGTTGTTAAGGCAGCTCACATTATTCTTCTTAGGCACTGTTATAATTGTTGCCTTTTGAAGCAAGTGGGAACTTCCACCTGTAGCAGTGAGAGGTTAAAAATGTCCTTGAATACCTCCACCAGTCGGTTAGCACAAGTCTTTAAGAATCTTTCCAGGTACTCCATTGGGACCTTCTGCCTTGCAGAGGTTCACCCTCTTTAAAGACAGCCTAACATTGGCCTCTGAGACAGAGATCACAGGGTCACCGGGTGCAGCAGGGATCTTCACAGCTGTAGTTATATTCTCCCTTTCAAAGCGGGCATAGAAGGCATTGAGTTCATCTGATAGTGAAACATCGATGCCATTCATGCTACTGGGTTTTGCTTTGTAGGAAGTAATGTCTCTCATAGTCATGGGAGATTTTAACTTGCAGGTCGATTGGGAAAATCAGGTTGGTAATGGAGCTCAAGAGAGTGAGTTTGTTAAATGCCTAAGAGATGGCTTTTTAGAGCAGTTTGTCTTTGAGCCTACAAGGGGATCAGCCTATACTGGATTGGGTGTTATGTAATGAACCGAAGGTGATTAGAGAGCTTAAGATAAAAGAACACTTAGGAACCAGTGATCACAATATGATTGAATTCAACTTGAAATTTGATAGGGAGAAAGTCAAGCCTGATGTAGCAGTATTTCAGTGGAGTAAGGGGAATTACAGTGGTATGAGAGGGGAGCTGGCTAAAGTAAATTGGATAGAGCTGCTGGCAGGGATGTCAGCAGAGCAGCAATGGTGTGCATTTCTGAGAAAAATGAGGAAGGTGCAGGGAATGTGTATTTCAAAAATGAAGAAATACTCAAATAACAAAATAGTATAACCATGGCTGACAAGGGAAGTCAAAGCTAATGTAAAAACAAAAGAGAGAGCATACCAACAAAGCAAAAATTAGCAGGAAGATGAGGATTGGGAAGTATTTAAAAACCTACAGACAGCAACTAAAAGAATCATTAGAAGGGAAAGGATGAAATCTGAAAGCAAGCTAGCAAATAATAGCAAAGTGGATAGTTAAAGCTTTTTCAGGTCTGTGAAAAATAAAAGAGAGATGTGAGTGGATATAGGACCACTAGAAAATGAGGAAGGAGAAATAATAACAGTGGACAAGGAGATGGCTAATGAACTAAATGAGTATTTTGCATCGGTCTTCACTGTGCAAGACATTAGCAGTGTGCCTGATGTTGTAGTGTGTGAAGGAAGAGAAATGGGTGCAGTTACCATTACAAAGGAGAAGTACGTAAGTCATCCGGACTAGATGAACTGCACCCTAGGGTTCTGAAAGAGGTTGCATTATAAAGATTGTGGCAGCATTAAAAATGATCTTTCAAAATTCATTGGACTCTAGCATGGTGCCAGAGGACTGGAAAATTGCAAATATCACTCCATCCTTTAAGAAAGGAGGAAGGTAGCAGAAAGGAAGTTATAGACCATTTAGACTGACCTTAGCAGTTGGGAAGATATTAGACTCAATTGTTAAGGATGAGGCGATGGATTACTTCATGACTCAGGACAAGATAGTACAAAGTCAGCATGGTTTCCTTAAGGGAAAATCTTGCCTGACAAACCTATTGGAATTCTTTGAGGAGATTACAAGTAGGATAGATAAAGGGGATGCAGTGGATGTTGTTTGTTTGTACTTTCAGAAGGGCTTTGACAAGGTGCCACACATGAGGCTGCTTACCAAGTTAAGAGCTCATGGTATTACAGGAAAGTTACAAACATGGTTAGAGCATTGGCTGATTGGAAGAAAGCAGAGAGTGGGAATAAAAGGATCCTTGTCTGGTTGGCTGCCAGTATCTAGTGGTGTTCCGTAGGGGTCAGTGTTGGGACCATTTCTTTTTATGCTGTATATAAATGATTTAGATGATGGAATAGATGATTTTGTTGTCTAGTTTGCAGATGATACAAAGATTGGTGGAGGGGCAAATAGTGTTGAAGAAACAGGTAGGATGCAGAAGGACTTAGACAGATTAGGAGAATGGGCAAGAAAATGGCAAATGAAATATGATGTTGGAAAATGCATGGTGATGCACTTTGGTAATAGAAATAAATCTGCAGACTATTTTCTAAATGGGGAGAAAATCCAAAAATCTGAGATGCAAAGGGGCTTGGGAGTCCTTGTGCAGAACACTTAAAGGTTAACTTGCAGGTTGAGTCAGTGGTGAGGACGACAACTGCCATGTTGGCATTCATTTCAAGAGGTCTAGAATACAAGAGCAGGGTGTGATACTGAGGCTTTATAAGGCACTGTTGAGGCCTTGCCTCGAGTATTGTGAACAGTTTTGGGTCCCTCATCTTAGAAAAGATGTGCTTGGAGAGGGTCCAGAGGAGGTTCACGAGGATGATTCCAGAATGAAAGGGCTATCATACAAGGAACGTTTGATGGCTCTGGGTCAGTACTTGCTGGAATTTAGAAGGATGAAGGGGGATCTCATTGAAACGTTTTGAATATTGAAAGGCCTAGACAGAGTAGATGTGGAAAGGATGTTTCCACTGGTGGGAGAGTCTAGGACAAGGGGGCACAGCCTCAGGATAGAGGGGTGTCCATTCAAAACAGAGATGTGGAGAAATTTTTTTAGCCAGAGGACGGTGAATTTGTGGAATTTGTTGACACTTCCAGCTGTGGAGGCCAGGTCATTGGATGTATTTAAGGCAGAGATTGATAGGTTCTTGATTGGAGATGGCATCAAAGATTACGGGGAGAAGACCGGGAGCTTGGGTTGAGGAGAAGAAGAAAAAAAAGAATCAGCCATGATTGAATGGTGGAGCAGACTCGATAGGCCAGATGGCTTAATTCTGCTTCTTTATCTTATGGTCTTATAACATATTTTAATGCCTTTTGCTTTGCCCATAATTTAGTTTGATTTGTATTTCTCCAAAATAGCACAGAAAACCAGATAAACGATATAAAGATTCTCCATATGCTGTCAACTCAGAGATCATAAGACCATAAGACATAGAAGCAAAATTTGGCCATTTGGTCCATCAAATCTGCTCCACCATTCCATTATGGCTGATTCATTATCCCTCCCACCCCATTCTCCTGCCTTCTCCTTGTAACCTTTGGTACCCTTACTAATCAAGAACCCATCAACCTCCATTTCAAATATACCCAAAGATTTGTCCTCCACAGCCATTTTTGCAATGAATTCCACAGATTCACCACACTTTTGCTAAATAAATTCCTCCTCACCTCTCTTCTAAAGATGTCCTTCTATTCTGAGTCTCTGCCCTCTGGTCCTAGATTCCCCCAACTACTGGATGCTCTCCACATCTACTCTATCTAAGCCTTTCAATATTCAATAGGTTTCAATGAGATTCCCCCTCATTTTTCTAAACTCCAGCTAATACAGGCCCAAATCCATCAAATGCTCCTCATACGTTAAACCTTTCATTCCCACAATCACTCTTGTGAATCTCCTCTGGCCCCTCTCCAACAACAGCACTTCATAAAGTGCTGGAGGAACATCTTTCAGCCCTCCCCAGGGATCACCCTCCACTTGTTTTCCTCCCCCCCCCCCCCCCCAACGTTCTTATCTGGCTTCTCCCTTCTTTGACTCCCCTGTCCACTCATTTCTTCCCACTGATCTCTCTCCTGGAACTTACTCCTGCAACTGGGACAAGTGCTATACATACCCCTACACCTCCTCCTTCATCATCATTCAGGGCCACAAACAATCCTCCAAGATGAAGTGTCACTACACCTGGGAGTCCGTCAGCATCGTGACCTATGCCCCTCCTCCTTCCCCTTTCTCCATGGTCCACTTTCCTCTTCTATCATATTCCTTCTTCGTCAGCATTTGACCTTATCCACCTATCACCTCCCAGCTTCTAACTTCACCTCCCTCCCCTACCTTTCCCCCCTCACTTGATGCCACCTATTCACTTGCCAAGTCGTTCCCCTTCCCTATCCCCACCTTTTTATTCTGGCTTCTCCCCCCTTCTATTCCAGTAATTATGAAGGGTCTCGGCCTGAAACATCTGTTTATTCCTCTCCATCGATGCTGCCTGACCTGCTGAGTTCCTCCAGCGTTTTGTGTGAGTTTTTCAGGTAAACAATGCTGAGAATGGATACTCGTTAAGTACTTTATTATTTGAAGCTCAGCATTCTAAACAAAAGTCACAGAAAATGTTGGAAATACAGCTTGACCATGTAGATATTAAAGAAACAGGATGTGCAGGAGCTTTTGGAAAGCATCATTGGATGAGTCATCTGGACTGGATGAGATGTACCGCAAGCTACTGTGGGAGGTGAGGGAGGAGATTGCTGAGCCTCTGGCGATGATCTTCGCATCATCAATGGGGACGGGAGAGGCACTGGAGGATTGGAGGGTTGCGGATGTTGTTCCCTTATTCATGAAAGGAAGTAGAGATAGCCCAGGAAATTATAGACCAGTGAGTCTTACTTCAGTGGTTGTTAAGTTGATGGAGAAGATCCTGAGAGGCAGGATTTATGAACATTTGGAGAGGTATAATATGATTAGGAATAGTCAGCAAGGCTTTGTCAAGGGCAGGTCATGCCCTATGAGCCTGATTGAATTTTTTGAGGATGTGACTAAACATATTGGTGAAAGTAGAGCAGCAGATGTAGTGTATATGGATTTCAGCAAGGTATTTGATAAGGTACCCCATGCAAGGCTTATTGAGAAAGTAAGGAGACATGGGATCCAAGGAGACATTGCTTTGTAGATCCAGAACTGGCTTGCCCACAGAAGGCAAAGAGTGGTTGTAGATGGGTCATATTCTGCATGGATGTCGATTGCCTGGATTGGGGAGCATGCCTTATGAGAATAGGTTGAGAGAACTCAGCCTTTTCTCCTTGGAGCGACGGAGGATGAGAGGTGACCTGACAGCAGTGTATAAGATGATGAAAGGCATTGATCATGTGGATAGTCAGAGGCTTTATCCTGGGGCTGAAATGGCTAACGAGAGGGCACAGGTTTAAGGTGCTTGGAAGTAGGTACAGAGGAGATGTCAGGGGTAAGTTTTTTATGCAGAGAGTGGTGAGTGTGTGGAATGGACTGCCGGCGATGGTGGTGGTAGCAGATACGATAGGGTCTTTTAAGAGACTCCTGGACAGGTACATGGAGCTCAGAAAAATAGAGGGCTATGGGTAACCCTAGGTAATTTCTCAGGTAAGGACATGTTCGGCACAGCTTTGTGGGCCAAAAGGCTTGTATTGTGCTGTAGGTTTTCTATGCTCATATGTTGTATGTTTCTATTTTGAATAAAGCAAGAAGCATTTGTGGAGAAATGGAGTTGATGTTTCAATTTGATGACCATGTTAATTCTGTATTGTTTCCACAAAAGCTACAGAAACTGTTGAATGTTTCTACATTTTCCAGGTTTGGATCAGTTTCATCATCTGCAGTTTTGAAGTTGGGTAAACAAGATTGTAGCAAAATCACTGATTCCAAATTCTTTTCCTTTAAGAAGTTTACAAGATCTTTCCACCACAGATCACTTCCCCCTCTGCAGATGCAGCTAGTAGAATCCTCCTTGTCAGACTGTTGCAGTTCTGCAGATTAAGCAGGAGAGGGCATTGTTGGACAAAAATATCTTCCAAAAACTTTTCCTGCTACATTTGGCTTGGTGAAATCTTTCACAATGACAATTCACTTTTAAAATCTTACACACGCATGATTGCTTATTTTCAACCCTGAAAATGAAAATAATCTTAAACCTGTATTATTGAAAGTGAGATAATTAAACTTATGTCTTAAATCTAATCAATACAAACTTCTAAAGAATGAAGCATGAGCCAGCTCTAGAAAATTGGGAAATGTATTAAAATTATTATAGTAGATAAATTATACGTAATGTGTATAGTGTAAGTTCATAGCTTTGAACAAATATATATCTCTTTTTCATGCACATTTAATGTTTTTAAGCATTAAAATTAGAAAAGGTTGCCAGGTAGAATTATGAGGATTGAGAAAATTACAAAATTCAACAAAGGGGAACTAAAGAATTGATAAGGAAAGAGAAATTCAAAAATAAGAGTACTCCAGAAACAGCAAGAAGCAGAGTGCTGGAGGGGATCAGCAGGTCAAGCAGGATCTGTGGAGGGAAAAGGATAGCTGACATTTTGGATCAATTACTAAGAGTGTAGAGGGGAGAGAGCTGGTACAAAGAGGTGAAAGGAAGGGCTGAGGTAGGGGCTGGCAGCACTAGGTGGAACCAGGTGAGGAGGGATGTGTTGGGCAGGTGGAGTAAGAATACAGTGGCTAGTGGCTGATGGGTTTGCAATAGATCAGGAAAGAGAATAATGAGGAGCCAGGTGCTGGAGGGGACAGTTCAGTTACTGACGTTAAGAGACATTTAGGCAAACATTTCAATAGGAAGAGCACAGAGGAAATAATCCTAATGCAAGCAAATTTCTTTAGTCATGGGTGAAATCTAAGAGGACTGGAGAATAGCCCATTTTAATCCTCTGATGAACAATGAACATTACAGGCTCGTTGTTCTTACAACAGTGATAGGAAAATTATTGTAGAAAATTCTTAAAAGTAGGATCTGCTCATATCTGAAAGAGCATAAACATAGGGATAAGGCAGGGTAGGTCATGTCTTATGAACTTGTCTGAAGTATTTTGGGAGGTAGCAAAAATGCAGTGATTGTTGTATACATGAACTTTAGTAAAGCTTGCAACAAAGTCCATCATGGTAGGCTGATCCAGAAGATTAAGGCATATGTAAACACAAAATACTCTGCAGATGCTGGGGTCCAAGCAAAACGCACAACATGCTGGAGGAACTCAGCAGGTCGAGCAGCATCCGTGGAAACGAGCAGTCAACATTTCGGGCCGAGACCCTTCATCAGGACTCAGTGATGTGATCTCCATTATGATTTGGATAAATTTAAGGTGGGCTAACTAGCAAATTTGTAAATGACATGAAGATGGAGTTAATCTGGACAAGTATGAGATACGGCACTTTGGGAGATCAAATGCAAGACAAAAGTATATAGTAAAGAATAGGACACAGGAATATTGATATACAGATCCATCTTAATTCAGAAGTGAGCAGCTCACTGAAAGTGGTAACACAAATTGACTTGGTGATACACAAGGCAAAGTGCATACTTGCCCCTGTTAGTTGGGGGGGAGGTAGAATAAAATGTTGGGAGGCCATGTTGTAGTTCTGTAAAATGGTCAGATATGACGTATTGTATATGGTTCTGGCCACAGCATTTTGAGAAGGATGTACAGGCATTGGAGGAGATGCAGAAGGTTCAGCAGAATGTTGCCTGGATTAGAGAGTAGTAGCCATCAGGAGAGATTGGATAAACTTGGATTGTACTCTCTGGATCATCAGTGACCTGATCGAAGTTTATAAAATTATGAGAAGTACAGGTAGGGTAGGAGGTCACAATTGTTTTTGCAGAGTTGAAATATGAAATATTAGAGACCATAGCTTTAAGGTGAGGGGGGGGGGGAAAGTTTAAAGATTTGTGAGGGTTAGTTTTTTACACCAAGAGTGGTAGGTGCTACGAATGCATTATCAAGGGAAGTGGTGGAAGCAGATTCCATAGCAACGTCCAAAAGGCATTTAACTGGGGATGGAGAGGATATGGACCATGTGGAAGGAAATGGGATTAGTTTGGATTGGCATCATGGTCAGCACAGATATGGTAGGTTCCTGAGTTGTCCTATTTTATGTTCTATGACAGATGTCTTAACTTCTGAGATGCACCTGGCCATGACACACCTAGAAAACGAGGACATTTATGTCAGAATGCTGTTTATGGATTTCAGTTTGGCATTCAACACTATAGTCCCACGGTGGACAAAATCCTACTCCTCGGTCTAAATATAGCAATGTTGCAATTGGGTGTTAGACTTCCTAACCAACAGATGTCAGATAATCAGAGTGCATAACTGCTCCTCTCCCCCCATCATCTTCCACAGGAGTTGTGCCCATTTCTGTGCAGTCAGATCACACATGACTGCACGGCCAAACACCCGAATAATCACACTGTCAAGTTCACTGATGAGACGACAGTGGCAGGGCACATCATCAACAGCGATGAGATGGCCTACAGGGAGAAGGTACAGACAAATAGCCTCTTCCTCAACGTCAACAAGACAAAGGAGATGGTTATCGATTTCAGGAGAACTTGCACCACTTACACCCCTCTTTACATCAGCGGTGCAGCAGTGGAAACTGCAAGCAGTTTCAAACTCCTGGGAGTGCATGTCTAACACAACCTCTCGTGGTCCCAGAACACACCCTCCACAATCAGGAAAGCTTACCAATGCCTCTACTTTCTGAGGAGGCTGAAGAGAGCTGGACTATGCATGTCCACACACATCTCTTTCTAGAGACGCCTCAGTAGAGAGCATCACTGTATGGTGCAGAAGCTGCACTGAGCGGACAGGACGGCTCTACAAGGGGTAGGTCACCTGCACTGGTCTACCTATCATCAAGGACAGACTGTACATGCAAAAAAAGATGCTAGAAAAGGGGCAGTAATATCATCAAGAATTCCACCCTCCCTGTTCAAAGCCTGCTTGTCCCACTTCCATTAGGGAAGAAGTGACGTAGCATCCACGCTAGGAGCACCAAACTCAAAAATAGTTACTTTCATGTGCATTAAGGTTGATCAACACTTCCACCCTTGAAACCACCCCTCCACGCTCCGGACTACCACTATTCTATTATTTCCTGTCAGAGTCCTCTTATGTACAGACACTCCTGTGCTTAGTGTCACTTAATAGACTGTTAGGGTTAATTCGAGACTGCCACTACAGGTCAGGAGTGGCTCACGTGATATTAGGAGACAGAAGTGCAAGGGAGGGAGGGAGCGAAACTGAGAATTCCGCTACACCGAAACTGCTAGTGTCACGCGATTCAGTAAACAAAAGAAACAGGTAACTTGTGAGTGAATGGCATCGGGCCAATAAGATGGACACAAGTGCCCGATATTACCTAATATGTACAACAAAGTTCGGCCTTACCAAATATGTGTAGCAAGGGGTTGTGCTGGGGGGAAAAGGGATATAAATAAGAGCAGATTGTAAGGGGAAGACAGAACGCGCCTTCTCCAGCGACTCCGTGGATTCGCTGTGCCAGTTACGATTCTGCCAATAAAGCCACGTTTCACTATAATCAGGTGTCGGTTGTCTCTCTTCCAAACGAACACAGGGCATAACTTGAGCCCAACATTTGGTGACCCCGACGTGGGGAGGGAGAGACAACACAGGCTGGCGGGTCCGACAGCAGACAACTTGCGGCCGCAAGCTCGACTAAGGTGAGGAAGTGCCTGTTATATCGAAGACTTCCACTAGATAGTTAAATCACTGAGTTAGATCTTGTCTGCTGACGGATCCTCACCAACCCCAAATTACCCTGGGAGAGATCATTCCCGGTGCAGAATCGTGACTGGTAAGTACTAACTCTTATCTGTTTTTAGGAAGATCCTCCGCCCATGGAAAGGTCTTCTGAGTGAGGGTACCCGCCGCCCACGATGGGCATAAAAGTCTCAGGAGTGAGGAGAAAAGTGTCGCGGTACACCGTAGTACACAGGGATACTGACGGCGCCTACCTTAGACTGGTTGTTAAGAGGAGAAATCTCCCACGCGAAGGTCAGGTTTTGAAAGGCGACCGTCCCACATTTGATCCTCTCTGTGTACTAGGGAGCCATGGAGCACTTCAATTTCGAGTTACCAAAACTCAGACATTTGCGTGTTGAGTAACAGAGTATATGAGAGTTTTTAGAAATATGGCAAAATTGATAACTGTGCGAGTTCAATAATCTAACAGTGAGCAGCCGCAGGGGTCGGACACCATCAAGGTAGGAGTGGAAGTGTTCCTCCGAGGCCCGGGGAAGCTCACCTGGAACGGAAAACGGTGGCATGGTCCATACCCTGTCACCGAGGTCTCCAACAGTGCATTAAAAGGTAAGAAGGGAGGGGGACAATAACTGGCATCATTTTCTACTGGCTAAATAAGACCTCTGGCAAGTGGGGAGCGTTTCTGGGACAGTCGGCTCTAGGACTGTCTATTTCAATTGCTATCTTTATCACGTGTGGTTGTTGTTGCATACCCTGTATCAGGACCCTAGTCATCTGGACTATAGATCGAGCCTTGACTGGAAAGAATGGACCTCCACCGGCGTACCAGGCACCCTTGTTCCCGGTGGAAGGGGAGGACACGGCCCTCCCGGAAAGCGGACGCGCTATGGGAGGACACGGACTGGAATGGACCATGGCAAGGGGGGGATTGTGAATTTGTTCTTGAATAAGTTTTCTGAAATGTTGCATGCTACTTGTAAAAATTGCGGATGTTTAGGGAACCCCTACCCATATTTTGTGACCCTAGGTCGGACAAATCAGGATAAGCAAATAGGGAGGACACGCCAAAGAGTGCCGGGGGACGCTCACCTCCCTGCCTGATCCCGACAGCCGCGGAAAAGCTTGTAAGGGATGTGGCCTCTGAGAGGCCAAGGGAGGGAGTGTTAGGGTTAATTTGAGACTGCCACTACAGGTCAGGAGTGGCTCATGTGATATTAGGAGACAGAAGTGCAAGGGAGGGAGGGAGCGAAACTGAGAATTCTGCTACACCGAAACTGCTAGTGTCACGCGATTCAGTAAACAAAAGAAACAGGTAACTCGTGAGTGAATGGCATCGGGCCAATAAGATGGACACAAGTGCCCGATATTACCTAATATGTACAACAAAGTTCGGCCTTACCAAATATGTGTAGCAAGGGGTTGTGCTGGGGGGAAAAGGGATATAAATAAGAGCAGATTGTAAGGGGAAGACAGAACGCGCCTTCTCCAGCGACTCTGTGGATTCGCTGTGCCAGTTACGATTCTGCTAATAAAGCCACGTTTCACTATAATCAGGTGTCGGTTGTCTCTCTTCCAAACGAACACAGGGCATAACTTGAGCCCAACAAGACATACAGTCAATCTATGTAGATAAGATATCTTATGTATTTATATTTATTTCATTTTTTATTATTGTGCTCTTTATCTTATTGTGTTTTTTTTGTGCTGCATTTGATCCGGCGTAACAATTTGTTTGTTTTTCTTTACATTTGTACATTGAGAATGACATTGAACAATCTTGAATCTTGAGATATGATTAATGAATTTGTGTTAAATTTGATCAGGCAAAGATAACTTTATTCAAAAATCTAAATGGGGATAGTTCAATGTTAGAAAATTCCCTATTTGTCAAAAGTTTGTGATTTCAAGTCTCAGTCCAGAGATTTGAACAGGTAATATTGGTTGAAAGATCAATATGGAACTGAGTGTTTGCTGCTTTCTGGATTTTCACCAGCTGCATACTCGAGTTAATGTGTTCCAGACTTTACAAGAAGCATATGGCCAAGGAGAAATTAGGCATCTCTCTCCTACTATGCATGATGAATAACCTTTCAGGCTAGCTGTTCATCTGAATTATGGTGTTTCATGGTCCTCTTCCAGTCCTCTACTGAAGAGCTGGAATACTACACGACATCCAGTAAAGTGTTTCCTCTAGCTTCACTTGTGCTCTCCAGTAATCCTTTTCGGGTCTAGCTTTGATGGTAGTGAAGCTTCTTTTCCCTTATCTCCTCCTTATTCTCTTCCCCCTCAGGATATCTGGAGGTTCTTGCTTCCAGAAGCCTCCAATACAAAAGCTAAAAGGTTTTGTAATATCTATTGGAGGATTTATGTAATAAAACAATATGTAACTTAAGTCTAAAGATTGGCTTTGGGGACAAGAAACCAGAAATCCTTGCATACTTTCTTGGAAACTGGGGAGTTCTTAGTATGAATGTTTCTTTTTAATACTACCTTTCAACTTTTTTTATTGATTTATCTCAGGCTTTTGACTATGTTGGCCATAAGATTATTGTTAAAGCTTTAGGGCAGATTGGGAAGATGCCCATTTTGTGGACCTCATCAAAGGATTCAAGGCACATTTATAATCAAAAGGTATAAATTATACAACCTTGAGATTTATTTGCTTACAGGCAACTGCAAAGCAAGAAACCTGAATGATCACAGATTTATATACAGATTCGGCACTCATATTGAGAATGGCAGTGGCAGTACTGTACTCATCCCTTTATTAAGGGGAGCAAAGCAGGAAGACCCATTTCCCCCAATTTTAGTTAATTTAAGACCATAAGATATAGGAGCAGAATTAGGCCATTTGGCCCATTGAGTCTGCTCCACCATTTCATCATGTCTGATCCAAATTTCCTCTCAGCCCCAATCTCCTGACTTCTGCCTACACCCTACCCACCACCATATCCTATCATGTCCTGACCAAACAAGAATCTAACGACCTTTGCCTTAAATATACATAAATATCTGGCCTCCACAGCTGCCTGTGACAAAGAATTCCACAGATTCACCACTCTCTGGCCAAAGAAATTCTTCCTCATCTCCATCTAAAAGGACACCCTTCTATTCTGAGGCCGTGTCCTCTGGTCTTAGACTCCCCCACCTTAGGAAACATCAGAATCAGAATCAGGTTTGTTATCACCAGCATGTGTCATGAAATTTGTTAACTTAGCAGCAGCAGTTCAATGCAATACATGATCATATAGAAATAAATAAATAAATAATCAATTACAGTAAGCATGTATGTGTATGTTAAATAGATTAAAAATAGTGCAAAACAGAAGTAATATAATGGTAGTGAGGTGGTGTTCATGGTTTCAATGTCCATTTAGGAATCGGATGGCAGAGGGGAAGAAGCTGTTCCTGAATCACTGAGTGTGTGCCTATAGGCTCCTGTACCTCCTTCCTGACAATGAGGTGATGGGGATCCTTAATAATGGACGTCACTTTTCTGAGGCACTGCTCCTTGAAAATGTCTTGAATACTACAGAAGCGAGTACCCAAGATGGAGCTGACTAATTTTACAACTTTTTGTAGCTTCTTTCGGTCCTGTGCAGTAGCCTCACCCCAACCCATACCAGACAGTGATGCAACCTGTCAGAATGCTCTCCGTGGTACATCCATAGATGTTTTTGAGTGTTTTAGGTGAAAAGCCAAATTTTCTCAAACTCCTAATGAAATATAGCCACTGTTTTGCCTTCTTTACAGCTGCATTGATATGTTGAGGCCAGGTTAGATCCTCAGAGATATTAACACCCAGAAACTTGAAGTTGCTCACTCTCTCCACTTCTGATCCCTCTGAGGGTTGGTTTGATTTCCCTCATCATATCCTTTCTGAAGTCCACAATCAGCTCTTTGGTCTTACTGGCGATGAGTGCAAGGTTGTTGCTGCAATATCACTCAATTAGCTGGTATATCTCGCTTCTGTATGCCCTCTCATCTCCATCTGGGATTCTGCCAACAATGGTTGCATCATCAGCAAATTTATAGATGGTATTTGAGCTATGCCTACCCACACAGTCATGAGTATAGAGGGAGTAGAGCAATGGGCTAAGCACACACTCCTAAGTGCATCAGTGTTGATTGTCATGAGGAGGACATATTGTTACCTATCTGCACAGATTATAGTCTTCCAGTTTGGAAGTCAAGAATCCAATTGCAGAGGGAGCTACAGAGGCCCATGTTCTGTAGCTTATCGATCAGGACTGTGGAAATGATGGTGCTAAATGCTGGACTATAGTCAACAAACAGCATCCTGACATAGGTGCTTGTACTGCTCGTTTCCACATCCACTCTATCAAGGCCTTTCACCATTCGATAGGACTGGACCCAGGATAGAGATTTTTGATTGGAGAAAGGCTAACTTTGCGGAGATGCGAAAGGATTTAGGAGTGGATTGGGACAACTTGTTTTATGGGAAGGATGTAATAGAGAATTGGAGGTCACTTAAAGGTGAAATTTTGAGAGTACAGAATCTTTATGTTCCTGTTAGGTTGAAAGGAAAGGTTAAAAGTTTGAAAGAACCATGGTTTTCAAGGGATATTGGAAACTTGGTTCAGAAAAAGAGAGATATCTACAATAAATATAGGCAGCATGGAGTAAATGAGGTGCTTGAGGAATGTAAAGAATGTAAAAAGAATCTTAAGAAAGAATTTAGAAAAGCTAAAAGAAGATATGAGGTTGCTTTGACAAGTAAGGTGAAAATAAATCCAAAGGGTTTCTACAGTTATAATAATAGCAAAAGGAAAGTGAGGGATAAAATTGGTCCCTTAGAGAATCAGAATGGACAGCTATGCGCAGAGCCAAAAGAGATGGAGGAGATTTTGAACAATTTCTTTTCTTCAGTATCCACTAAGGAGAAGGATATTGAATTGTGTAAGGTAAGGGAAACAAGTAGGGAAGTTATGGAAACTATGATGATTAAAGAAGAGGAAGTCCTGGCGCTTTAAAGGAATATAAAAGTGGATAAGTCTCCCAGTCCTGACAGGATATTCCCTAGGACCTTGAGGGAAGTTAGTGTAGAAATAGCAGGGGCTCTGACAGAAATATTTCAAATGTCATTAGAAATGGGGATGGTGCCGGAGGATTGGCGTATTGCTCATGTGGTTCCATTGTTTAAAAAGGGTTCTAAGAGTAAACCTAGTAATGGTTGTTTGCAGAACCATTGTTGGCAGAATCCCAGATGGAGATGAGAGGGCTTACAGAAGCGAGATATACCAGCTAGTTGAGTAGTGTTGCAGCAACAACCTTGCACTCATCGCCAGTAAGACCAAAGAACTGATTGTGGACTTCAGAAAGGATATGATGAGGGAAAACAAACCAACCCTCAGAGGGATCAGAAGTGGAGAGAGTGAGCAACTTCAAGTTTCTGGGTGTCAATATCTCTGAGGATCTAACCTGTAAGTTTGACATCAGTTGTGGGTAAATTAATGGAAAGTATTGTTAGCGATGGTATATATAATTATCTGGATAGACAGGATCTAATTAGGAACAGTCAACACAGACTTGTGCATGGAAGGTCATGTTTGACAAATCTTATTGGATTTTTTGAAGAGGTTACTAGGAAAGTTGATGAGGGTGAAGCAGTGGATGTTGTCTATATGGACTTCAGTAAGGCCTTTGACAAGGTTCCAGGTGGAAGGTTAGTTAGGAAGGTTCAGTCATTAGGTATTAATATTGAAGTAGTAAAATATTCAACAGTGGCTGTATGGGAGATGCCAGAGAGTAGTGGTGGATATCTGTTTGTCAGGTTGGAGGCTGGTGACTAGTGGTGTGCCTCAGGGATCTGTACTGGGTCCAATGTTGTTTGTCATATACATTAATGATCTGGATGATGGGGTGGTAAATTGGATTAGTAAGTATGCAGATGATACTAAGATAGGTGGAGTTGTAGATAATGAAGTAAGTTTTCAAAGCTTGCAGAGAGATTTAGGCCAGTTAGAAGAGTGGGCTGAAAGATGGCAGATGGAGTTTAATGCTGATAAATGTGAGGTGTTACATTTTGGTAGGACTAATCAAAATAGGACATACATGGTAAATGGTAGGGCATTGAAGAATGCAGTAGAACAGAGTGATCTAGGAATAATGGTGCATAGTTCCCTGAAGGTGGTAGAGGCAGGTTCGATATTGACATTTAAAGTAAAATTGGGTAGGTATATGGACAGGAAAGGAATGGAGGCTTGTGGGCTGAGTGCAGGTCGGTGGGACTAGGTGAGAGTAAGCATTCGGCACGGACTAGAAGGGCTGAGGTGGCTGTTTCCGTGCTGTAATTGTTATATGGTATATGGATAGATCTTAATGAGGTTACCCCTCATTCTTCTGAATTCCAAAGAATACAGGTCCAGTGCCATCAAAAGCTCTTCTGACAAGCCATTCAATCCTGGAATAATTTTTGTGAACTTTTTTTGAATCCTCTTCAGTTTCAGCACATCCTTTCTAAGATAGGGGCCCAAACCTACTCACAATACTCCAAGTGAGGCCTCACCAGTGCTTTATAAATCTCAACATTACATCCTTGGTTTCATATTGATATGTTCATTAGGTAGATGTGTGTCCAGATTTCATTTAGGTATAGATAATAAATTCCGCCCTGGGTTTTGCTGGCGATGTTGCTCATGTGAACGATTCTCACAAGGGCACATCAAAGAATCTCAAGCTTCTGAAGTGTTTTTTTTAAGAAAACAGGCCTTGACATTAATCTTAATAACTCTGCCTACTTTTATATGACTTTTAAGAATAAAACTTTCACTTATTCTTAGACTGGTGCTCTAGTGAATCCCAAAGGGAGAAAGCAGTCTGGAATCAAGCAGAACTGAAAGGGTATTGGTCTAGCAGATATTACAGAGTGACCCAGAAACAGGAATAGATATAGCAAAATGGCAACTAAATACAGAATGTGCAGAAGTAATTGATGTTAGGGAAAGCAGGGTGAGTGGATAGTGAAGAGGTGCAGGGTAAAAGAGCCAACACACTGCTATGAGGGAAAGGGTTTCAGCCCAAAACTACAGCAATTACTTTTCATAGATGCTGCCTGACCTGTTGAGTTCCTTCAGCAGTTTTAGTGTGTGTAATGCCCTGGTTAAGATTTCTGCTGCTATGCTGTGAGGTATTTTTATTTTAGCAGTTTCCTGCAAAAACGGTGTTTCCCGTTGGTAAGCTTCATAGACTAGTGCTTTGGCTTCAGCTAAAGGTAAGGAGCCAGTTGCCCAACTTAGGAATGTTATGTCAGCCAATCTTGGTAATGTGTTGTAACACTTTGCCCAATGGGATGCTATGGAAGATTTGAGAGTGCTGGGTGGCATTAGATTTCTGAAGTACGGTAATTTGGTTCAGGGTCCTGTTGTGTGGAGGTGGGGAGAAGAGTGCAAGGGGAAAATCTCACCCAAAGGCGAGACCCTGTTGCAAGGAGTACTTTGTGCAGACAAATGGTTTCAAGGAGGAAGAGACAATACTTCTGAGTTGGACAGTTTGCACTTGACGTTCTTTGAGGGAAATTCGACCTGTGGTTGCTGATAGGAATTCAGTGCCGTGAGTAAATCAATACACCCAGCTGCTACAGAAATGAGCTCCAACATTTATGTGCGCATTTAGACTGGTTTAACTGTAATGGGCCCTTTTCTGTTAACTGTTTGCTAAAGTTTAAAACTTGGTAAATAGACTTCCTTTGTAATTTTCTGCTGGTGTATGATCTGTCATTTCCTGGTGAATGATAACTGCACAGGGCAGATTTTACACAGCATTAACCACAGTTAATGTCCCTAATTGTGACATCCCAACTTTCCTGTTTGGTTGAACTCAAATCATTCTGACCCTAAACTTGTGATGCTTATCGAGGGTGGTCTTCTCAGCAATACCCATGTGATGCTGAGTCCTGTGGCTGTTGGCCAGAGTTAGCTAATGAGCCAAGTTTGTTATGATCCCCCGTGAGAGGGTTAAACGTGTTATACCAGATATAATAAAGCATGGACAGACTGCCAAGGCAGAGTGAAGCAAGGGTAAATTTCAAGGGCACTGAGGCAGCACGCGATGGGGGAAAGCACAAAGGCAGCAGAATGATCCGTGGCTGAAATGAGAAACTGGGAGCAGACACAGCAGCATGTTCAGGCAGACTTGAAAGGGACAAGTCAGGTTGTGGTTGACGTGGACCTGAAAGGAAGAGGACATTGTTGAGCTCAAGCACATCTGAAAGGGGGAATCAGGGTGGAGCTCAGGCAGACATGAAAAGGAGGTTGGAGTATGTCAGGTGGACCTGAAGAGATGGTGGTTTAACTGGTCCCAAGAGTCAGAAGACGGAGGAGCTAAAGCAGACGTGAAAGGGTGTTACTGCTGAGAAATGTGCACAGGGTGTGGACTCTACACGGAGAAACAGAAATCAATGGGGTAAATGGGACTGGTGCAGAGAGCTGGAAGGGCAGCATATACATGGCAGGCCAAGGACCTATTTCTGCGTGGGAAGAATGTCCTATTGCTTTCAACTTATTCAAAGGTGGGTGGTCTGCAGGGAACCATAGTGCAGTGGATCAGTCTCCAGGAATGCACTGAGAGTTAGAGGAATTCAATGGAAGGAAAAGGAGGGATTTACTCTGAAACAAAGAAATCATTTATCAAGACTAAAAGAAATGAATGTGAATTGTATGTAGCAATATAAATTTAGCCTTGTTTACACTCAGTGGCCACTTTATAGGATACGTCTTGTCTTCTGCTGCTGTAACCCGTCCACTTCAAGGTTTGATGTGTTACGCATTCAGAGACACTCTTCTGCACACCACTGTTGTAACGTGTGGTTTTCTGAGTTACTGTCACCTTCCTGTCAGCTTGAACCAGTCTGGTTATTCTCCTCTGACCCTTCTCATTAACAAAGCAAATTTGCCCTCGGAGACACCACTCACTTTTTTTGGTATTTCGTACCATTCTCTGTAAACTCTAGAGACTGTTGTGCATGAAAATCCAGGAGATCAGCAGTTTCTAAGATATTCAAACCAGCCCATTTGGCTCCACCAATCATTCCACGATCCAAATCACTTAAATCAGATGTTTGATCTGAGCAACAACTAAACCTCTTGGCCAGGTCTGCATGCTTTTATGCACTGAGATGCTGCCACATGATTGGCTGATTAGACGCTTGTCTTAATGAGCAGGAGTACAAGTTACCTAATAAAGTGGCCACTGAGTGTATATTATTTTGGTCAGCAATATGGAAACTGGCACACATCATTTAAAAGCCAACAAACCCCTGCTAAAAATTTGTTTTTATTGCTTTGAAGGCATTGATTTTAGAAGATATACTAATTCATTCAAGGATTCAGAGGAAGTCCTGTCAAATTAAATAAATTACAATCCAGAAATCCATAATGCACAAATATTATCAAAGCGATTGAGCACAAATAATTGGAGGCTATTTGATTTGTACTATATATTTCTGCATGGTGATATATTCCAAAAGTAGAATTCTGCTGTTGCTACTCTAGCTGATCGTACCTGAATGCTTTGCAATGTATCTCTTTAAATTATCAATCTTATGCTGATTCTAAATGCACATTTTTCATGCTCACCTCTCACTGCTGCCATCAGGAAGAAGATATAGGAGCCCCAGGATATACAACACCAGGTTCAGGAACAGTTATTACCCCAGGTTCTTGAAACAAAGGGGTAACTTCTCTCAACTTCACTTCATCATTGAAATGTTCCCAAGACCTATGGAGTCACTGTCAAGAACTCTTCATCTCACGTTCTTGATATTTATTGCTTATTTATTTGTTATTAATATTCCTTTTTGTACTTGCACAGTTTGTATCTTTTGCACACTGGTTGAACACCCAAGTTGGCGAATTTCATTGATTCCATAATGGTTATTATTCTATTATGGATTTACTGGGTATGCCCGCAAGAAAATGAACCTCAAGGTTGTATATGGTGATATATATGTACGGTACTTTGATAACAAATTTACTTTGAACTTTAAAGTTATCTATTTAAAGTGGTATCACTACAACAATAGTATGATTCTTGCATGTTGGAAAATGCCAGAACATTAGGCTGAAGGTCAGCTGTTAAAAAATGCAAGGTTTTTTCCATCTAGTTAAGTTTCTTGGAAGTCTGCTGCTTGCAATTTTTTAGTGACTATTTAACCGATTACCCCGGCTTCTTGTGGTTGTTTGCTTTTCTCTGCTTTTGGGAGTAGTGTCAGTTCTGTTGTGGGTTGGATATTGGTTTATTATTGTCTTTGTCAGCCCTCTACCTCTCCCACCTATTGTGTTCTTTATATTCATATGTACCATGGGTTACTAATAAAGAACCATGTTCTGGAAGAAATAGAACTTTTATTTAACAACAACCACATCGTTTTTACAATAGCATGTTTCTCGATCTTTCTAAAATTCCTGCACATGCTCAGAACTCTCTCCAATCACGTTCTTACATGTCATGTCACCACATCTTCCTTTCCTTAAAGAAAAACAATTAGCAACATTGACCAGAGCAAATGCATAATTTAGCATGCCTCTATCAGTCTCTCTGGGGGTTTATGAACACAAGTAGACCTTCTAAGTGGTTCACACAGTTCTTGTGTTTCATTGTTATTTCCATGTTTTGTCTGGTCTGCATCAGTTAGCTGAAACTCTGAAGTTGGCTCTTTCTTGAGGTCTTTGCGATTTCTTCTTACCACTGCTCCTTCTTCTGTTTGGATCATGTATGATCTGGGTTGGACTTCTCCAAGTACTGTAGCTTTCTATGTCCATGTGTTCATTTTGTCTTGTATCCTCACTTCATCTCCTTGGTGCAGTTCAGGTAATGGATGAGAACATCTGTCAAATTATGTTTTCTGCTTTGCTTTGTGTTCATCTTTCCATCTTTTCACTTGTTCACCTCCCTCTGTTCTCAGAAGGCTCTCATCCATTGGCAGATTGGATCTCAAACAGCGTCCCATCAAGAGCTGAGCAGGTGAATATCCGCATTCAAGTGGAGTACTGTGATAGGCTAACAAAGCTTTATAAAAATCACTTTCACTATCTTTTGCTTTGTGCATCAGTTTCTTGATAATTCCTACTGACTTCTCAACTAATCCATTGGACTGAGGGGAAAATGGACTAGATGTTGTATGAACAAAGCCCCATTCCTGAGCAAAATGTCTCACCATTGAATTGTGGAACATTGTCGCGGAAAACTTCATCAGGTACACAATGTCTGGAAAAAACTGATTTCATGCATGTAATTTACATTTTCTGCTGTTGTTTTGCTCAGACCAAATAAAGGGGAATGGCCAAACGGAACCATGACAGTTAGTACCCGCTTATCAGCCTGTACTTGGAAGTCCCACAGGATCTTGGCTCTGTCATTCTCCACTATCTTCTCGGTTGTTTCCCATTTGGACTAATGTCCAATCCATACTCAGTGCGGATGTTCCTGTACACAATTCTTGCAACTTGGTAGTGCCGTTCAGTGTATGCTGTCCCTGCCTTCATCTTGCACCCTGCTACAATGTGCTGGATGGTTTCAGTGGATACCTTGCACCATTTTCATCTTGGGTCCTGTCTGGTGTGATAGGCCTCTGTTTCTATTGCTCTTGTGCTCAGCACCTGTTCTTGTGCAGCCATGGGTAGTGCCTCTGAACTGTCCCTCAGCCTTGCCATTTCCAGCCATTAGTAGGACTTTCTTATGTCAGCTGCCTCTGATATCTGGTGATGATACATCCCATGCAGTGGCTTGGCCTGGCATGGCCTCTGGTCCTCTGGCTCTGCTTCCATTTCCGTATCCCCTACCTGCTGTCTGAGGTTTTTCCTAGTAGGTCATCCTTGGGGGCCATCTTCCTGACGTACTCATAGATGTTTCACGTTTCTCCAGGACTGTGGCCTTGATACTTCCAAATCCCCATCCTCTTTTATTCCAGCGGGTGTACAGTCACTCACTGTTGGACTTTGGGTGGAATCCTCCATGTATTGTTAGTAGTTTCCAGGTCTTCATGTCAGCGGCTTCCATTTCATTCATCGGCCTGCACACAATTGTGGCTGGGTATCTGATGACCGGTAGGACGAATGTGTTGGTGGCTCTGATCTTGTTCTTCTCATTCTGCTGGCTTCCTAGGACCTGTCTCACACTTCGGAAGTACCTGGATGTTGCAGTCTTCCTTGTTTCCTCATCGTGACTTCCATGAGCCTGCATGATCCCAGGTATTTGTAGCTATCCTGTACATCTGGTATGTTGCCTTGACTTCTTCAGTCTTAATGGGTTTGCCTCTTTTCACCACCATACCACTGCACCTTTCCAGTCCAAATGCCATCCCGATGTCTCTGCTGTGCACCCTTGTCAGGTGGACTAGTGAGCCAATGTCGCTTCCATTTCTGGCATACAGCTTGATGTCATCCATGTACAGGAGATGGCTGATGGTCACTCCTCTCTTGAACCTGTACCCATGTCGCATCTCCTGCAGTGGGATATTTTACCTGCTTTCTGTTTCGCTTGTCCGTTTTGTTTGAGCTGAGCTCCACTGTACCTCTTTCTGTAGCCTTTCTGACTGCACCTTATTTCCTCTCAAATATCACATTTTGCTTACCTGTGAAATATTCTTTGAATTTGTCCTCACAGTTTTATATTCCTTTTCCTGAGCATCTGTCAGTCCTAATCCACCATGATGTCATCTGCTTTACCCCCATGCAGTATATCAGTGTGCTTACTTGATGCTTTTCTGCAGCCTGAGTGAGATTGCTCCCAACCCCAAATCTCTCAAAGTGTCTCTCCAAGTCCCCTGGTTTAGAGAAATCAAGTGTCTCATGGGCCTTTATTAGGTAAGTAGATACAGGTAATACAAGGATTTGCTTCATTTGCCTGTTTGTTTCTTTCTTTATTATTTTATTTATTTGGACTACAAAAGTCTTCTTTTCTCTCCCTGAGAGTTTGACTGACTTCTCTGCTGTGTCTCTGTCTCTGTGCATTTCTCAGGCTAGTGGCCCACAGATTATTACAATGTATCCACTCTTGGGTGTTGGCACCGAAAGCATTTTCTAGTAACCCAGGCTTGTTGTCAGCTCTCGGTTAGCAAACTAGCAGAGACAGTCCAGCCGATAAGACCTTGGACACCTCCCACAGATATATCTGAACAAGAACAGACTTATTGCAAATGAATGCTTGTTGGGGGTCTCCTTTGGTCTGTAGCTCAAATTCATCAATGATCAACTGTTTCTGGCATCATGTTGTGTTCGTTATGAGGGAGAGTGCCGAGCACACAGGACGCCAGCAACGCAGGATATGCAACTGAACTTTATTGATAACACTGCTTGTACAATATGCGAACTTCTCCCACGATGGAGTGGCTAACTGAGTGGCATAGGATTAACCCATTAACTTCCACAGCAGTCATTCCACTACAGGACAGTTGTGGTGGCAATAGAGTGCAGAAGAGATTCACCAGGATGCTGCCTGGAATGAAGCATTGTAGTTATAACAAAAGCTTGGATAGGGTTGATTTTCTCTCAATGGATTGTAGGAAGCTGATGGGTGATGTTATAATGGTTTGTAAAATTATAAGGGACATAGATAAGAAAGAACTTTTTCCCAGGGCAAGGAAAAAAATTTAAAGGAGATAAGAACATAAGAAACAGGAGCAGGAGCAGGCCACCTGGCCCATCGAGTCCCCTCCACCATTCAATGAGATCATGGCTGATCTGCCCATGGAATCCTCTCCACCAACCTGCCTTTTCCCCATAGCCCTTAATTCCCCTACTATGCAAAAATCTATCCAACCTTGTCTTAAATATATTTTACTGAGGTAGTCTCAACTGCTTCCTTGGGCAGAGAATTCCATATAGTCACCACTCTTTTGGAAAAGCAGATCCGCCTCATTTCTGTCCTAAATTTGCTCCCCCAGACCTTGAGGCTATGTTCCCTAGTTCTATTCTCACCCATCAGTGGAAACAACCTTCCTGCCACTATCTTATCTATCCCTTTCATAATTTTATATGTTTCTATAAGATCTTCTCTCATTCTTCTGAATTCCAGTGTGTAAAGTCCCAGGCGACAATCTCTCCTCATAGTCTAACCCCCTCATCTCTGGAACTGACCTGGTGAACCTCCTCTGTACTCCAAAGCTAGTATATCCTTCATATAAAGCCAACATATTCTGAGGTATAAATTTTTCATGCAGAGAATGATGAATATCAGGAATGAGCTGCCAGAAAAAGTGGTAGAGAAGGATAAAATTGCAACTTTTGAAAGATGTTTGGACCGGTGGTTGGATAGGGAAGATGTAATCATGCCATTACTCAAATTGAGTATGATGTTCTCCTAAGGTTGTTTCATTTGGAGAGGGGGGTCCTCAGGTAATTGTAGCGGGTGATCCAGGATCCATATATTCAAGTGCTGTGTGGGCAAGTGTAAATGGTGGGTGTGATTGGTGTTTGGGTCTTTTGATTGTTCAGTCTCTCCTTTCATGGCTGTCACTTGTCCTCTGCAGCACAGCAGAGGTCACTCTCATGTAGCATCGATCCCACTGACCTTCCTTCAACAGGAGTAAAGGATCTGTTTGTGACAATGTGAGTTAGGTATCTGGATGATGCCCATCAGAGTTGATGTTGCTTTATCATGGTGGAAATGCTGTTCATGTTGGCCTCCTCCAGTATGCTAGTGTTAGCACGTCTGTCCTTCCAGGTGATTCTCAGATTTTTTGTAAGGATCTTTTTGGTGGCATTGTTCCAGAGCTTTCAGATGCCTACTATAAGTTGTTCATGATACAGTAAGGTGTAGAAGGATAGAGACCTAATGTGGGCAAATGGGATTAGCACAGAAAGGTATTGCAGTTGTTGGCATAGACAAGGTGGTCCAAAAGGGTCCATTTCTGTGCTTTTCCTTTCAATAATTCTACAGTTCTATGAATGGCCCTCCTACAAGGCAATTTTGGCCCAAACCTAATGCAAAACTCTCTCATGAAAAAGATACCTCATAGAGCTTTTTGGAGGAAGTGTTTTGCACTGAAACTACTTATCTTATGATATTTAATTATGAATATTTTTAAAAATTCATTGTTTCAATAAACTAGGAGTGCAAACTTAAGACATTAGATCTGATAGATTATTGGTGGCATAGTGGCAGAGAGGTTAGCATAATGCTTTACAGCCCCAGCAATTGGAGTTTAATTGCTGCCACTGCCTGTATTTTCTGCCCACGACCGTGTGGGTTTCCTCCGGATGTTTCAGTTTCTGCCCACATTCAAAAAGACGCATTGGTGAGAAAGTTGTGGGCATGCTCTGCTGGCACAGGAAACATGGCGATAATTGTGGGCTGCCTCAGCGTATCCTTAATCTGAGTTGGTCATTGACACAAATGGCAGATTTCACCCTATGTTTCGATGCACATGCAACAAATAAAGCTAATTTCTGGGAGGGTGAAAATTAATCTTTATTAACAGCAGAAAATCATATTGCTTCCTACTTCAAACTTAAGTCTAATTCTAAATTGTGCAAACTGGCAAAGAGCATTTTGATTATAATTTAGAAACTTTATTTATTGAGACACAGTGTAAAGTAGGCCCTTCTGGCACTTCGAGTCGTGCCGCACAGCAACCCCGATTTAACCCTAACCTAATCACAGGACAATTTACAATGACCAATGACTATTACTTTGACTGTGGGAGGAAATCAGAGCACCTGGAGAAAACCCACACATCCTGCGGGAAGGACTCCTTACAGGTGACATGGAATTGAACTCAAAACACCGACACCCAAAGCTGTGATAGCGTCATGCTAACCGTAATGTTACTGTGGCGCCCTTAAGTTTTCCATGACATTTCATCTGATGTCAGATATTCTTAAGGTAAAATCAATTGGCTGCTGTTGTACTTTCAATGTTACCCAACATTTGAGCTTTTTATTGGACTGTCTAAAATAAAAAGATATGTAAATGAAAGGAAATTCATAAATCTTAACATATTAAAAGCATGCTTTAGCCACCGTAATGCATACCAAAAGAGTAAGACAAATATCTGGTATATGGTCACTTCCAAGGACAGTGCTGTAATGTCAGTGCTCTGCAAAATAATATAAACACCAACAATGAATTCTTGTAAGTATTATTTGAACCAAACCTTTATTTATAACCTGATAAGTGCAAGGAGGTTGAAACAGTGGGATGGAATTTACTGAAAAGGTAATGCTACATGGAGAATGAGAAACATTACTAACCTGCAGATCATCCTGTAACTTTCTGAGACAAATTCCACCAGTTGTTGGATGAACTGTACCATTGACTATTAACTTTATAGAAATGCCATTTCTGTTTAACCTTTCTGTACTGTGGATGAAGTGTTGACATATGCACTTTAGCTGATAATTAGTTGCCATGGAAAATTTTATCTTGTAAATATCAGAGTATAATTGCCTCTGGCAGAGTAATAATGGTTAATAGCTTCCAATTAATCTTCCTGACCCAGGAAATGAACAGTTATAAGGCTGGTGATGAATTGATGGAAGTTCTAAAAATTTGAAATGCTTCTTTCTTGCTTTTCCTATCCTTTCCATTTTTCCCAATTCTTAATCCAATATTTAATAGGACCCAGGTCACATCATATATGAAGTTCCAGAAGCATTATACTGCTTATTTTTTAAATTGTATCCGATATGCACCTTATTATATGTTAATTTATTTGTGGTAATGTTATTTTATGTGTTACGTTGCTAATTATGTGTATGTACTATGTTGTGCATCTTAGTCTGGAGGAACATTGTCTCATTTGGCAGTATATATGTGTATGGTTGAATGACAATAAACTTGGACTTGAACTTGATTTCTCTTTCCATGCCTTACATGACATTTAATTCACTCAGTCTTAATTGACTTTAACTTTTAGCTCTTGCTTTATTTAAATTTCATTTTAACTTTCATTGATTTAAGACAAGGTGCACAAAATGTTGGAGGAACTCAGCAGGTCAAGCAACATCTATAGAGGGGAATAAACTATTGACATTTTGGTCCAAGCCTTTTCATCAGGACCTGATGAAGTCATCATGTTGGTCCAGAATGATGACAGTTTATTCCTCTCTATAGATGCTGCCTGACCTGCTGAGTCCCTCCAGCTTTCTGTGCCTTGCTCTGGATTTCCAGCATCCGCAGAACCTCTCGTGTTAGTTTCCCCATTGTTTTCAGATGGTCCTGAAAAGAAATCAGTTTCCTTGATTGGAATCAATCTTATCAGTTGTTATATTTATGCCTCGTAATTTACCTACACCAAAAGTACAAAACTTTCTTAAAAACATATTTGATACTTTAACCATAGCTGTGGCGCATGGGATTCATCTACATCTTAATGTTCCTTTTGAACTGCAGTCTATTTTTCTTGTGAAAACAATTACCAAAATATTATCTTTGTCAATCCACTAGTTATTTAAATAAACATATCTAGATATTGTATAAAAATGAGATGGAAGTAAAATTATTTACAATTTTTTTTAAAAATTGCTATTTAAAGATGGGAAACATCTATATTAATGATAAGATTACTCTGAGATACAGCAAATACCAATGATAGCATAAATATTTTCATTGTTTGCTTTTATTTACTAAAGTCATCCTTGGAATGTGATTGTTTCTAGGCCACAATTATCATTTAGTTTGGCTAAATTGAATTTGCTTAGCTAACTTTGTGCTGATCATTAGTAACAGCTTGAAGCTATTCTTTAATTTTGCAGGTACAGTACTTGAAGATTTTTACATTGTTTATTAATTAATAAATAAACTTTTAGCTTTTAGCTAAATTTTTAGTTTTTTGAAACTGTGTAACAAAGACCTGTGATTTTATTTTGCTTTCATCTTGGTACATTACATGTATCAATTCTTAAGGAACTTTGATGAACATTGGCAACTTTTTTTTCATTCTCTTCAATTTCTTACTTGGACTGTTCACTGAGCAGAGACAGGTACTGTGTGAGCTTCACTAGGCTGACAAGAACAATTCCACCAAGAAACATACAGGAAGGCCAGAGCATTGCATGACACAAAGCATTAAACATATCAAATTTTGCCAAGAGAACATTCCTTTGTCTTCCTTTCGGATCATAATAACATGGAAAAGACTGGAACTGAGTGATGTTTTCTTTAAGAGAAGCCAGTAGCATTTCATTTTCTGAATGTTTCCTTTTACAAGTTGAAGTGCAGAAACACTGAAAAATAAAAGAAAAGGACCATTTTTTTTTCTACCAGCAGGTTTATAACACTCAGTCTGATCATACAGAGCAAGTAATTTAAAAGTCTGGAAAAATGCACAGGTGAACCCATGATACCGGAAGTATGGGTTGGGGGGGGGGGGGGGGGTGCGGCGGTTGTGGGAAATGATGTGTTGATAGAAAATGGGCTGTAACATGAGGTAGTGTAATATGCACGTACAGCAAGGAATGCAAGGTTTGAGTACTCTGTAGAGGTAAATTTCTATAAACCAAATGGTCATAATTCAGAGGATTAGCTAATTGGACTCTTTGATTGTGATCAATGCACAAGAAGTGCTGGAGGAATTTGGCGAGTCAGGCAGCATCTATGGAGTGGAATAAACAGTCAATGTTTCAGACCAAGACTAGAAAGGAAGAGAGCAGAAGTCAAAATAAGAAGGTGGGGGAGGGGAAGGAGTACAAGCTGGCAGAGAATAGGTGAGACCAGGTGAGGGGGAAGGTCTGTGGGGGGAGGAAGGGCCAAGATGTAAGAAGTTGGGAAGTGATAGGTGGAAGACATAGAGGGCTGAAGAATAAGGAATCTAATAGGAGAGCACAGTGGACCATGGAATAAAGGGGAGGAGAAAGGGAACCAGACGGGTGTGATTAGCAAGTGAAAAGAAAAGAAGGGGTGAGAGGGTAACCAAAATGGGAAATAGAAATGGAGGGAGGGGGAAGGAAACAATTGCCTTAGATTAGAGAAATTGATGTTCTTGCCATCAGATTGGAGGCTACTCATATTGAATATGAGACATTGCTCCTCCAGCTTGGGTTTGACCTCATTGTGGCAGTGCTGAGGGCCATGGTCAGATATGTCAGAATGGGATCGGGAAGCTGAATTGAAACAGGTAGCCACCGGCTGACCTGCATTTTGTGACAGACAGATCAAAGGTGCTTGATCCACTCCCACACTGACGAGTCTGTCTGAAAAGTTGACTGTAATCCCCCTCCATGGATGTTGCCTGACTTGCTGAGTTCCTCCTGCATTTTGTGTGCATTGCTCAAGATTTCCAGGATCTACAGTATTCATGGTTTACTGATTTTGATATTGTCTTTTACTGAAGAACTACTTAGTTCAACATGAATGATCAAATGGGTAGTATTGACAGAAACAATCCTCCTGATGAAGGGTTTTGGCTCGAAACGTCGTCACTACCTCTTCCCATAGATGCTGTCTGGCCTGCTGAGTTCTGCCAGCATTTTGTGTTTTTAATATATTCTGCTTGCTCATTGTAAAGTGCAATATACCTTCTGAACTTGTTTAAGACTGGATCCTTAATTGAATGCTCTGTCAAACCATGAGTGAAAATTTCTACCTTTCCATTATTATGATTTAGGATTCAGCTTTTTGAGTCTATACCAGCTCCTACAGAAATTCCATCAATCTCATTCCCTTACTTACTTCCCTCCCTGACATTAACTCCATCCTCATTTGCCCAATTCAGCAGCCAATTAACCCACCAACCAACACATCTTTGGGCTGTGGGAGGAAGCCGGAGCATGAGTGGAAAACCACACGGTCACGGAGAGAATGTTCGTATTGCACGCGGTGAGATCGGGATCAAACCCAGGTTGAAGCATTGTTGTTGCATATGCTGAGTCACTGCACCACACAAACTACGTAACCTGCTGTGGTCGTTTTGAAGAAGCAAATTAGTTGATTTCTGTAGTGAGCTAGCTCACAGTTGAGCTCTGGGAGAGAATCCAATCCCAGTAAGAAACTAACAGAGAGCTTTTGTTTTATGGAGCCAGATTGCTGGCAAATATCGTCTGGGTCTCATTTATGCTGTCAAAGTTTAGGCTTTACATACTGCAGGCTCTTTCAATTGGAACAACAAAATTATAATTTTTGTCCAAGAACAGGACAAGGTCCTGAATAGATATAGGTTCCTTAACCCAAAGGTTAAATGGCAGTGGGCTTTTGGCTATTTAAACTCACACATAGAAATTGCTCTGGCATTCAATTGGTAGATAAGGTGCCTTTGCCCAATGTTTGAGTACCGATCTCTTAACATCCAGGCTGAAAAAAATAATCACAGTGTAGGATTTGACAATTACAGCAGAATCTTCGGACACTAATGGCAGACTGTTTTTCCATATTTAATATTTCTTCATAAATATTTTACTGCCTTTCATTTTTTAAGATTTGATATCCCTGTTCAATTTTTTCTAGACAAAGTGTTTGCATGTCTGTACCAGATGAAGGGGAAAAGGTCAAGGTTGAGAATCCAAAATTCATGAATAGAATCCAGCTATGAACCCATAGCAACATTGAATTAACCCTGGTTTGAAAAAAATAGCCACAATGAGGGGCATCTTATGAACATGAAGAGCAAATACTTACTGTAAGCAGAACCAGGTTAGCCTAATCACATATGATACCACAGTGGCTCATTTTCACCATATAAAATAGTTGATTATTGTAGACCCTCTTCTTAACTCTACCAAGGCCAAAAAGCTTTGCTTTTTAAAGTTGTCTGTTTTCAGAATCAGTTCCTGTTAACCCAAAAATAATGGTGCTCCACCACAGATACTACTGAATGTGATGGATGGAGTATGTGACTTGCCACTGATGCAAATAAATGGTAATACTTCGACTATGAATGTAAGACACATGATTCTGTGTTATATTCCATTTGGGTAGCATCCAACTTGATGGCATGAACATCGATTTATTGAACTTTTGTTAATTCCCCCCACCCACCTCCTCTCCTTCACCATTCCCCATTACTGGCTCCCTCTCTCACTTATCTCCTTTACCTGCCCATCACCTCCCTCTGGTGCTCCTCCTCCTTCCCTTTCTTCCATGGTCTTCCACCCGCTCCTATCAGATTCCTCTTCCTCTAGCCCTTTATCTCTTTCACCAGTCAACTTCCCAGCTCTTTACTTCACCCCTTCCCCTCTCACAGTTTTACCTATCACCTGCCAGCTTGTATTTCTTCCTCCCCTCCCTCACCTTCTCACCCTGACTTCTCCACTCTCTTTCCAGTCCTGAAGAAGGGTCTCAGCCTAAATCATTGACTGTTTACTCTACTCCACAGATGCTGCCTGGCCTGCTGAGTTCTGCCAGCATTTTGTGTGTGTGTTGCTTTGGATCTTCAGCAGCTGCAGATTTTCTTGTGTTAGTGACTTAAAGTAGCTGGTAAGGATGCGTACTATAGACATAACTATTGGCCCAAGTTTACTTCTTTTTCCCACTCATACATTAGAGGAGCAATTTTCTAATTATATATTTGCTCAATAATATGCACTAACTCAAAATTTCCACAAAAAATGTTTTCATGTGTAACTTTCAGAATTAGCAATAATTAACATGAACATCCATGCTCCAACTTTCTCACAGCTGGTCAACGCTGTTGTTTAATGTTACACCTGTAAATATGCTCACAGCAACTGCATCAGGCAACATTTAGCACAGATCCTTTTTAATATAGAGTAATGGCTGTGAAGGAGAGGGGTAATTTATATAATTCAGAATTAATTGAATTAATTTAAATCTATTTAATTATTTTAAGGTATTTTGTGGAGTTTCTAATTGTTTTAATATTTGACTGATTATTCTTCAATTTAAAAGATAGTGTAATAAATTTTGCTCATTCAGATGATTAAGATACATGGGATCAATGGTGAATTGGCTGTTTGGATTCAGAACAGATTTGCACATAGAAGGCAGAGAGTAGTGGTTGAAGGGATTTATTCTAGCCGGACGTCTGTAATTAGTAGAGTTCTGCAGGGATCTGTGCCAGGACCTCTGCTGTTTGTGACGTATATAAATGACCTGGATGCAAAAGTAGATAGGTGGGTTAGTAAGTTTGCAGATGATATGAAGATTTGTGGTGTTGTGGATATTGTAGATGACTAGCAAAGAATACAGTGGGATATAGATCAGTTGCAGATATGGGCGGAGAAATGGCAGAGGGGGTTTAACCCAACCAACTGTGAAGTGTTGCACCTTGGTACGTCATATGTAAAGAGAGGGCAGGACCACACAAGGATAAAGGGGGAAGTACCTGCTTCGGTGTGGTGGATGTGGGTGCGGACCTTAATGAGTACTTTACATCAGTATTTCCCAAGGAGTAGGACGTGGAAGATTGGATGATCTGTGCCCATCAATATGCTATGGCTTTTCGAGATAAAAGAGGAGGGAGTTGTTGGGCCTCTTAAAGAGCATTAAGGTGGATAAGACCCCAGTGCCTGATGGGATATACCCCAAGCGATTGCGAGAGTCAAGAGATGACATTGCTGGGGCCTTGACCTATATCTTTATGTCCTCTCTAGCCACAGGCAAGGTCCCAGAGAACTGGTGAGTAGCCAATGTTCTTTTATTCAAGAAGGGAACCAAGGATAATCCTGGAAACTATAGACTGGTGAGTCTCACGTCACCGGTAGGTAAGTTACTGGAGAGAATTCTTAGGGATAGGATTTATGAGCACTTGGAAACCCATGGCCTAATGAGGGAGAGCCATAATGGCTTTGTGTGGGGGCAAGTCCTGTCTTACTAACTTGATTGAGTTTTTTGGCAAGGTTACAAGACTGATTGATGAAGGTAGCACTGTGGAAGTTGTCTACATGGATTTTAGTAAGGCGTTTGTCAAGATCCCTTCTGGGAGGCTGATCCAGAAGATTAAGATGCATGGAATCAAAGGTGAATTGGCGGTTTGGATTCAGAATTTGCTGCCCATAGGGAGCAGTGGTCGATGGGACTGATTGTAGCTGGAGATCTGTGATTAGTGTTGTTCCACTGGTATCTTTGCAGATACCTCTGCTCTTTGTGATGTTTATCAACGACCTGGATGGAAATGTAGATGGGTGGGTTTGTAAGTCTGCAGATGATATGGAGATCGATGGTGTTGTGGGTATCATTGAAGATTGGCAAAGTGATATAGATCAGTTGCAGATATGGGTGGAATTTAACCTAGTTAAATGTGAAGTGTTGCATTTTGTAGGTGAAATGGAAAGATAAAGGACTCTGTTAAGGGCAGGACCCCTAGTGGTGTTGATGGACAGAGAGATCTTGAGGTCCAAGTTCATAGCTCTTTGAAAGTGGCCACACAGGTTAACAGGGTGGTTAAGAAGACTTACGGCAGGCTTGTCTTTATTAGCTGAGGCACTGAGTTTGAAAAAAGTTAAGTTGCGGCTTTATAACACTCTAGTTAGGCCACATCTGTAGCATTGCCTACAGTACTGGCTACCCCATTAAGAGAAGGATGTCGAGGCTTTAGAGAGGATGCAGAGGAGGTTCACCAAGATGCTCCCTGGTTTAGAGGACATGTACTATAATGAGAAGTTGGATCAACTTGAGTTGTTTTCTCTGGAGTGACGGAACTGAGGGAAGATCTTAGAAGCTTATAAGATGATGAGGGATATAGATAGAATAGACAGATAGTATCTTTTATCCCAGGGCTGAAATGTCTAATACCAGAGAACATGCATTTAAAGTGAGAGAAGGTAATTTTAAAAGTGATGTGAGGGGGCAGGTGGTTTTTGCACAGAGTGCTAGGTGCCTGAAACGCTCTGGGGTGGTATTAGAGGCAGATAAACAAGGGACTTTTAAGAGACATTTAAATAGGCACATGAATATGAGGAAAATGGAGGGGTATGGCCATTGTGTAGGCAGAAGCAATTGATTTAGTTGGCCATTTGGTTACTAATTTATTTGGTTCAGCACAATATTGTGGGCTGAAGGGCCTGTTCCTGTGTTGTACAGGACTGTTCTATGTTCTAAATTTTAATAGGTCTTAAATGCTTTACAATTTAGTGAATATTAGAGACGGACAAATCTATTACGCAATGTTGCAGATCTAGTTGGTTCAGCTTAGGGCCGTGGCTTAACCAGGCATCAAAATGTTTCATGGGATTTACAATGAGAACACGGTGTCACTTTGTGCTTTGCCTACTTGGGGATCGAATCAGCTTTCTTGAGGAAGTATGTGCCAGGAGATCCACTTGAAGAGCAGGGTAGCATAAAAATCATGGCAGAAAACTGGCAGTCTCTAGTTCTATATTCACAAAAATAGAAACATCTGTCTTTACAACCAGCAATGTTTAATACACATATATTGTCACTTAGTCTATTATGTTCATTAGACATACTATATTCAGGCTCTGTTGTATTTCCATCTTTTTCTTCTCTCATCCTCGTTAAGATCACTGAATACTATAGATTAATTGTCATTTCAGCTGACAAGCTAATGAGTTCCTATAGGAGTCTGTAGTAAGTTTTTTTTACCTCAGAATTGAAGCGTACAGTCTCTTCTGATTGGTGTAGCATAACCTTCATCCCTGAAGAGGATAAGTTAACGTATACCTGCAGGCAAGTATACTGTGATGGTTTCCAACAATCTGGCCCACAGTTGAAGTTGCATTTTCTGCAGTTTGTAATTCTCGCTTCAAGGACGGTACACTTCGATGCCTCTGTCCAAACGCTAACAAAATTGAGTGGATATCAGAATGAGTAATTATCAATGAAATGAAGATATAAGAATTGACCTAGAATTAAAACTACATGAAAAAATATCTAAATCAATTTCATTATTTCTACAACATGAATTTTGATTTCTTTTGTACTTGATAACTGATGATGGTGACAGATACTTCATTGATCCCAAAGAAAATTACAGCGTCACAGTAGCAGTACAAGTACACAGATATACAAATATTAGAAGTAAGTAAAAATAAAAAATAAGTTACCTCGAACAGTCTAACAGGAGGGGGTCATCACTTCCTGGATAAAGATTGACTCATTATAGAGCCTAATGGCTGAGGGTAAGAATAACTCCATATAGAGTTCTTTGGAGCAGAACAGTTGTCTTAGTCTATAAGTAAAAGTGCTCCTCTGTTCAGCCAAGGTGGCATTCAGAGGATGAGAAACATTGTTCAGAATTTCCAGGATTTTCCATAGAGTCCTTTGGTCTACCACAGCCTCCCAAGTATCCAGAGCCAGCCTTTCTAATCAATTAATTGAGCTGTTGGCATCACCCATGTTGATGCCATTGCCCCAGCACACTACCACATAGAAGATTGTACTGGCAACAATAGACTGATAGAATATACAAAGGAGAGGCCTACATACTCCAAAGGACCTCAGTCCCCTCATGAAGTAGAGGTGACTCTGGCCCTTCTTGTACACAGCCTCTGTGTTGGTGCTCCACTCAAGTCTGTCATCCAGGTGCACTTCCAGGTGTCTAGTCCAATAACAATTTCTTAGGAATAATTAATTCATAAGGAACTAAATATTCACAGTAGGAGATTGCAATGCTTAATATTGTTGCATATTTTACAATTATTTATCTGCAAACACGAGGAAATCTGCAGATGCTGGAAATTCAAACAACACACACAGAATGCTGGTGGAACACAGCAGGCCAGGACTGGTGAAGGGTCTCGGCCCAAAACGTCGACAGTGCTTCTCCCTATAGATGCTGCCTGGCCTGCTGTATTCCACCAGCATTCTATGGGTGTAATTAATCTGCAATCCTGTTTTTGTTGCCGTTCACACTCAAGATTCCTGGAAAGGCCTGTTAGTTGATTCTGGCTGACAGGAATAAGAAAGAATATTGAAACCTTAAATGTTATCAACATAGGGATAAAATAAGAAGCTATTTTAATGGATATATTAGATATGTGTAGGCCAGATAGCACTTTGTTTCCCTATGTAGGAGAGACTCAAACTGAATGTAATAGATTTCAGATTTAAATTTTGCAAACAGTAGTTTTGTGTTATGATACTTCAGAATATGTCAGGATGCATGAAAGATTTTTAAATTGACATATTAAATTAAAACATGACATATTGTTATACACATGGTATAGATTGTATACATAACATTAAATTAAGCATCTGATTTTGTGTATACATAAGGGAGACAATAAATTAAACATGTGTTTTACATTCAATATTTAACTTGTCAATTTACAGTACAAATCATTTTGTAAATTATAAAGAATACAGACATACTTCTGACTCAATCTAATGATTTATTTCCTAATTTTGATTAAAATATATGATTCATTTGGACAGAAAATAGAAAACTGCAACACAAAAATGGGCCCTTCAGATCATAAAGTTGTTCTGAACTAATTAAATCAGTTAATTAAATGCCTAACTAAATGAATCCCTTCTGCTTATGTAACTCCACAGTTTTCCATTCTCTGCACATTCATGTACATATCTACGAATCTCTTAAATGCCTCCATCATATTTGCCTCAATGATCACCTCTGGCAGTGTATTCCTGGCACCCACTACTCTGTGTTTAAAAAATAATTCTCTGCACATCTCCTTTGAATTAGGCCCCCTCTCACCTTAAATGGATGCCCTCTAGTGTGAGATATTTCAGTCCTGGAGTAAAAGGCATATTCTGTCTATCTATCTAGGCCTGCCATAATTTTATAAGCTTCTATCAAGTTTCCCCTCATCCTCCACCATTCCTGGTTTACTGTGATGCTGTTTGGAATAGACACTAATCCAGACAATATCACAGTAAACCTCATCTGCATCCTCTTTAAAGCCTCAGCATTCTTTCTCCAAAGGGGCAAGCGGAATACTCTAGATGTGGCATAACGAGTTTTATAAAGCTGCAACGTAACTTCCCAACTCTTGTCAAATTCTTCACTAATAAAGTCAGTCATGCCATATGCCTTCTTTACCACCCATCAAACTGTGCACTAGCATCAACACTGTTAAAGTTTTTCCCCATTAACAGTGTACTGTCTCCCAAAGTACAACACCTCACACCTTAGCTGGATTAAACATCATCTGACATTTTACTGCCCATATCTAAAAGGTGTCTATTTCTCATGGTATCCTTTGTCAGTCTTCTGTGCTATCCACAACACCACCAATCTTTGTATCATTTGCGAATTTGCTGATCCCTCCCCCCCCCATCCATGTTTTCATCCAGATCTCTTATATATATGACAAGTTACAGGGCTCCTGGTACAGATTGCAGCAGAATTCCAGCCAGAAGACGCTTCTTTGACAACTACTGTTCTGTCTTCTATGGGTAAGCTAATTCTGAATCCAAATGGATAAGTCTCTGTGGATCCTATGCATCTTAATCTTTTGGATGTGCCTCCCATGTGAGAGCTTGTCAAACACATTACCAAAATCTATATAGACAACTTATATAGTTCCCCCTTCAATCATCTTCATCACCTCCTCAAAAAACAACTCAATCTAGTTAGTAAGGCATGACTTGCCCTGCACAAAACCATACAGACTCTCCCTATTTCAGAATCCCTAGGAATCCTCTCCAATGTCAGAATTAGAATGAGAATTAGCTTTAATATCCCTGGAATATATTGTGAAATTTGTTGCTATAGGGCAGCAGAACATTGCAATACAGTAAGAAATATATATATTTTAAAAGTTAGATTAAATAAGTAGGGCAAAAAGAGAAAAAAATATTGAGGTGATATTCATGTCATGGGTTAAATTTTCATTCCGAAATCTGATGGCAGAGGGGAAGAGCTATTCCTGATTCGTATTCATTGATTGTGTACCTTTAGGCTCCTGTAAGTCCTCCTTGATGGTAGCAATAAGAAGAGGGCATGTCCTGGGTGTATTAAAGATGGATGCTGCCTTTTTGAGGCATTGCTCCTTGGAAATGTCTTGGATGCTGCGGAGGCACGTGCCCATGATGGAGCTGAGTGAGCTTACAACTTTCTGCAGCTTATTTTAATCCTGTGGTGACTCCCCCTCCCCCCCCCCACTCCCATATCAGACAGTGATGCAGCCAATTAGAATGATCTTCACAGCAGATATGTAGAAATTTGCAAGTGTCTTTGGTGGCATACCAAATCTGCTCAAACACCTAATGATATGTAGCCATTGTCATGCCTTCTTCGTAACTGAATCGGTACGTTGGCACAGGATAGATTGTCAGAGATGTTGACACCCAGGAACTTGAAATTGCTCACCCTTTCCGCTTCTGATCCCTTGATGAGGGCTGGTGTCATTCCCTCATTTTATCCTTTCTGAAGCCCACAATTAATTCTTTGGTCTTACTGACATTGAGTGCAAGATTGTTGCTGCAACACCACTCAACCAGCTGATCTATCTTGTTTCCGTATGCCTTCTTGTCACCATCTGAAATTCTGCTAACAATAGTTGTGTTGTCAGCAAACTTATAGATGGCATTTGAGCTGTACCTAGCTACACAGACATAGGTGTAGAGAGAGTAGAGCAGTGGGATAAGCACACATCCAGTTAGTCAGTGTTAATGATCAGAGGTGGAGATGTTATTTCCAATCCACACAGTCTGTGGTCTTTCAGTGATGAAGTCAAGGATCCAGTTGCAGGTATTGGAGTTTTTTGATCAGAACTGTTGGAAAGATTGTGTTAAACACTGAGTTGATTCTACCCATAACCAACCTCTCAAAACACTTCATCACCATAGATACGGAGAGAAGGCAGGAGACTGGGACAGAGAGGAAAATTGGATCAGACAAGGTGAAATGGCAGAGCAGACTTGAAGGGCCAAATGGCCTAATTCTGCTCCTATATCTTATGGTAGATGTGAGTGATACTGGACGTTAGTCTTTAAGGAAGCTCGACCTGCTCTCCTTGGGCACTGGTATGATTGTTGCCCTTTTGAAGCAGATAAGAACTTCTGACAGTAGCAATGAGAGATTGAAAATGTCTTTGAGCATACCCGTCAGATGATTGGCACAGGTTTTCAGAGCCCTACCAGGTGCACCAGTGGGGCCCGTCGCTTTTTTGAGGTTTCAGTCTCTTGAAGGACTGTCTGACATTGGCCTCTGAGACAGAGATCACAGGGTCACGGGGTGCTGCTGTGTGCCTTATAGCTGTAGTTTTAATCTCCCTTTCCAAGTGTCCGCAAAAGGTGTTGAACTCATCTGGTGATGAAGCATCACTGCCATTCATGACGTTAGGTTTCGCTCTGTAGGAGGTAATGGCCTGCAAACCCTACCAGAGTTGATGTGCATCTGATCCCATCTCTAAACTCAATCGGAATTGTATCTTATCTCTTGAGATTGCTCTCCATAAGTCGTACCTGGCCTTCTTGTATAATTCTGAATCATCAGACTTGAATGTCAACAGACCTAGCCCTCAGCAGACTACAAATATCCTGGTTCATCTACGGTTTTTAGATCTGGGTATGTACGTTATGTTCTCATAGGCACACACTTATCTACACAGGATTTAATTAAGTCAGTGATAACCGTGGCATTTTTATTCAGACTTGAAGATGAATCCCTGAATACCATCCAGTACACCAAGTCAAAACAGTCCCGTAAGTGCTCCGGCACCTCCCCTGTTCATACCTTCTTGGTCCTCTCTGCTGGAGCTGCAGTCTTCACTCTCTGCACGTACTCAAGGAGTAGAAGTACAGCAGGTGATCAGACTTTACAAAGTGTGGGTGTGGGATGGCATGGTAAGTGCTCTTGATTTTGGTATAAGAGTGGTCTGGTGTATTGGCTCCTTTGGTTCTACAGATGATATGTTGGTGACAATGATTTACCTTCCCTACCACAGACATAAGACTGACTTGGTCTATAGTTTCCAGGATTATCCCTATTTCCATTCATTAGCTACTTACTGGTTCTAAGATGAGGAACAAAGTTTAGTAGTTCTAACATTATATCAGTATGTAGCTCTATCAAAAAACAATATCTCAGCTACCTTTCATTGTTGTGTTGGACCACTTTTACTCCCAAAAGGAAAGCAATCAATAAGGAACACACCAGCATTGCCACACCCAGAAATATGGCTCTGTTCTCTCCATCTTTTAAGGCGGTGGCCGTTTTTCGTTTGTCCAGAATATCTTGTGTCCTTATTTTTTTATATATGCTTCTGAAATGCAAACAGATACATTAGTAAAGCCTATCTTACCCTAAAGGGGTAAGAACGCTGATGGCAGTAGATTATATTATAACATGTGGAGTCACAGATGTCAATGGCTTAAATTTTTTTAAAAAAAGTAGTTTAGAAGTTAATGAAGCAGGAGATAACACTTAGCAACATCAAGGTCCACAGTGTAGTGACTTCAATGTAAAAACGCAAGAAATTCTGCAGGTGATCCAGAGCAACACACACAAAATGTTGGAGGAACTCAGCAGATTAGGCAGTATCTATGAAAATGAATAAGCAGTCAATGTTTCAGTCCGAGACCCATTTTCAGGACTGGAAAGGAAGGGGGAAGATGCCAGAATAAAAATATGAGGGAAGAGAAGGAGAACAAGCTAGAAGGTGATAGGTGAAGCCAGGTAAGTGGGAAAAGTAAAGGACAGGAGACGAAGGAATCTGATAGGAGAAGAGACTGGATAATGGAGAAAAGGAGAAAGCAGGGGCACCAGGGAGAGGGGAGGAGAAGAGGTAAGAGGCCAACTGGGGAAAGGAAGAAGAGAGAAAAAGAAAAGAAAGAGAGGAGAAAAAAATTACTGGAAGGAGAAATCATTGTTCATGCCATCAGGTTGGAGACTACCTAGACAGAATATGAGATGCTTCTCCTCGACCCAAAGAATGGCCTCATTATGGCAGAAGAGGAGGCCATGGGCTGACATGTTGGAAAGGGAATGGGGACAGGAATTAAAATGGTTGGCCACTGGAAAATTCTGCTTTTGGCAGATGGAGCGGAAGTGCTTGACCAAACGTTCCCCCAAATTATGTTGGGACTTACCAAAATAGAGAAGGCCACATCACGAGCACTGGATATGATAGACAACCCCAACAGATTCTCAGGTGAAGTGTTGCCTCCCCTGGAAGGGCTATTTGGGACCCAAAATGGAGGTGAGGGAGGAGGTGAATGGGCAGGTGTAGCATTTCTCTGGCATGCAGGGATAAGTGCCAGAAAGTAGATTAGTGGGAAGGGACAAGGGAATCACAGACGGAATGATCCTTGCAGATGACAGAGAGTGGGGATGGTGTTGTGTTTAGTGGTAGGATTCCGTTGAAGATGGCCAAAGTTACGGAGCATGATGTGTCGGATGTGGAGGCTCATTCAGTGGTAGGAGAGGACAAGAAGAACTCTATCCTGTTAAGGTAGCAGGAAGATGGTGTGAGCACAGATATCCAGGAAATGGAGGAGATGCAGGTGAAGGAGTCATCAATGGTGAAGGAAGAGAAACCCTGCTCGTTGAAGGAGGGGGACATCTCTGATGTCCTGGAAAGGAAAGTCTCATCCTGGGAACAGATGTGGTGGAGATGAAGAAAGAGACAAGGAAGTAGCATTTTTACGGGAGACAGTGTGGTAAAGGATTCAAGATAGCCATGGGAATTGGGTAGGTTTATAAATGATATTGGTAGACAGCTTGTCTCCAGAAATAGAGACAGAGAGATTGAGAAACTGGAGAGAGGTTTCAGAAATGGACTGAGTGAATATAAGGAGGAGGCAGAAGTTTGAAGTGAATTTGATAGAATTGACGAACTCAGCATGGGCGCATGAAGTAGCATCAATGTAGTACTGAAAGAGTTGTGGAACTTGGAGAATGGACTGTTGCAGGTAGCCAGCAAAAATGTATGCATAGCTGGGGCTCATGCGGGTGCCCATGAGTTTGGAGAAAGTGGGAGGAGCCGAATTTGTTGAGGGTGAGGACCAGTTCTGTCATACCGAGGAGGGTCGTGGTGGAAGGGAACTAAGTGGGACTTTTGTCGAGAAAGAAGCAGAGAGCTTCAATGTAAGTACTGCCTGTCACGATTGGCTACTTCACCAAACACACGCAGGGGCAACTGAAGTAATTCATCTAGGTCATGCAGGAAGGAATCTTAGGCACCCTTGGGTGAAAAAGGAAACAATCTCTGATGTATGCTCGGGCTGGAGTGAAATCTTACTGGGATATTCTGTGATATGTGGAAAAAGACCCTCTTAATATACTCTCAAGAGAATGTAAAATTATTGTAGTCTAGGATACCCAGCTTTCAAAGGGGTCCTATTCGTTACAGGCTGGTGGACTGGAATACTGGCTGTTGCATATGTTTCAAATGACTGGTCTTTTATTGAGCTGGGGATGAGGACACAATTAGTCCTCTGCTCACTGAGATTTCTTACTGCTGTTGTGTGAAGTGGGGTCCAGCTGAGCTCGGATCCCATCTCTTTTCAATCTAGAAGTTTAGAGGTATGTCTTTAGCTGAAATGTAGAAACATAATGGGACATCCGATATGTTAGTCACACACACAAAATACAAAAGCCAGAATAAGATGGTCGGGGGAGGGGAAGGAGTACAAGCTGGTAGGTGATAGTTGAAACCAGATGAGAGGGAAAGTGGGGGGTGGGGGTGGGGGAAGGGTGGATGAAGTAAGAAGCTGGGAGGTGATAGCTGGAAGAAGTAAAGGGGTAAAGAAGAAGGAACTTGATAGGAGAGGACAGTGGACTAAGGAAGAAAGGGAAGGAACAGGGCACCTCACTTTGTTGAATGTCTTCACTCCAGCCAGCACAGAAGATGGGATTCCCATATCAATTTGATTTCCCATTCCCTTTCCAACATATCAGTCCATGGCCTCATCTATTGCCATGATGAGGCCACGCTCAAGATGGAGGAGCAACACCTCCTATTCTGTCGGGGTAGCATCCAACTTGATGGCATGAACATGGATTTCTCCAACTTCCAGTAATTTCATCACCCTCCCCTTCTCTCTTTTTCCATTCCCCATTCTGGTTCTGTTGCCACCCCTACTCTTCTTCACACCTGCCCATCACCTGCCCTCTGATGCCTCTCCTCCTTCCACTTCTTTTGTGGTTCACAGCCCCCTCCTACCAGATACCCTCTTCTTTCAGCCCTTTACCTCTTACACCTATCACCGCCCCATTTTTTAATTTCATGCCCCTCCCCTAGCTACCCACCTTCCCATTCACTTAGTTTCATCTAGCACCTCCTAGTGCTCCTTTCCCATGCCACCTTCTTATTCTGGACTCCACCCCTTCCTCTCCAGTCCAGACAAAAGGTATCAGCCCAAAACATCTGCTGCTTATTCCCTTCCACAGATGTGACCAGACTTCCTGCATTTCTACAGCACTTTGTGAGTGTTGTCATTCCCTTGGTTTCTGATGTGTCGGTGTCCATTTCAAGAATCAGGATTACTTAATGTCACCTCCTGTGCACAAATGTAAGGGAGAATGAAACGATTGTTACACCACACAAAAAACCCCCCAGAAAAGACAAAGGACACAGTAATAAAAAAAACACATTAATTATAAATATCTAAGATAGCTTATATGCATTGATTGTAGGTCTATAAAGTGCCACTTGGCTGTACATAAGATGATTGACAGGAAATAATAAAATACTGGTGGAGTTAGTGGGTGGAGGTGTTGATCAGGCTGATTGCTTGGGGAAAGTAACTTGTTTTTGAGTCTGGTGGTCCTGGCACGCATGCTACATAGCCTTCTCCTTGATGGAAGTGGGACAAACTGTTCATGAACAGGATGGGTGGGTTCCTTCATGATGTTACTGCCCCTTTCTGTAAATACTGTACATCCTCACTGGTGGGTAGGCGGGTACTGGTGATGCATCGAGCAGTTTTGACTCCCAGTTGTAGAGCCTCCTATCCATTGCAGTGCAGTTTTATAGCAAACAGCGATACAACTTGTCAGCTGCTCTCTACTGTGCATTTCAGCATAACTGGCAGCATTACATGAAAAGAAGCTTGGATTTTGCTCATGGTGGCTCAGTCTGCCACCATCGATGCTCTAAATATCACTGCTCCAAAGTCCAGCATTTTGTCCTCCAACAGATTAAGAATACTTGAATATCTCCAAGCAGGGTGTCATTGGCTTCATGATGGATACTCCTTTCCTCTCTTCTCATAATTACAGTATCTGTCATTGCACCAATATCACTTTGCCAGCCAGCTCCCTCTTCCATTGTACCTGCTGAAACACTGCCGTCTCAGGCTGAGCCTTCCATACATGGCACCACTTTAGGTCATTCTGCAAAGCCATCCAACTTGATGGTCACCATTATTCCTCCCTCAGAGAAGCAGCCTCGAGTGTTCCTCCTCAGGAGTGTAAGTTAAGAGAAGGCACATGGAGGACTGCATGGAGGGAATACATGGGACTAATTAGATAGTTTCTGTAAACTATTGGGAATGCTTTATACATTTAGTTTAAAAATTCTTTAGTGTTGCCTTTTACTTTAACCCTGTGGCTAAACAGATGGCATACTGTCAGCAACCCAGGAAAGTACCAAGCTGTTGCAAAATTGCAAAAATGGCAGGTAGAAATCAATAATTCAGTTGGTGGTGCTGAGAGATGAGGGGGAAAGGGTTAATTGTGATCTGTCCTTCCTGAGCTGAACACGTCCAGTCTGAGGTAAAGTGATGGTATTGCCTGGAGAATTGAACTCTGGTTAAATATTGCTGGCATCAGATCAATGTGGCACGTGGCTGTCATAATCTGCCTTCTTCCAGTGGGTGTGAATATGCGTGCATCAGTTGACATATTAGAGATGGTTGCCCTCCATAGCACCAAAATGCTGCAGGGGTGTGGCTGAATTCTCATCCAAGCATATTTACCCTTGTTCATAAACAGCCTCTTTATCTCATCTAGTGAGACACAATATTTTAGATGAGGTGTGGCTAAGGCACTGTGCAGCTTTATCTTTTCCTCCTCTCTCTCTCTGATAGCCCATGTCCAGTTGTGTAGTTCAATGTCCTGTTCAATTACTCCTCACTCCCCTATTTGCATGTGATCTGGTGCAGGTCTACTGAGGTCCTAAGGTCTCTTTCAATCCTACACTTAGCTTGTCATTACTGTTCATGGAACATGTGTGCTGTCTAGTTTCGCTGTATGCTTGCATGTTTTGCATTCGATATTAACTTTTGTCCACTATAGTTCCAGGCATGTATACTGTTCCACATTTATAAAGGCAGAGCAATTTTTACAGATTTGTCTGTGCAGGGAGGAAACTGTCATTCACCCAGACTGAAACACTGTTCATTTATTTCTTCACAACAATAACTGTAGGAGAGAAAAGGATTATTAATAAACACAGAAAAATAAGGTCAAATTTTCATTATAATGCGCCACATAACTAAGAGTTGGTGAAATGACCTATGAGCTATGTGATCGTTAAATCTGAAATATTGTGACATACGCTTGATGCACCATCAATAACTCTCTCTGAGACGTAAAGGCGAGATATCGGCTTTTATTGACTGGAAGAAGGAACAAGCAGTGGTTGACCACCATACTACATCCTGGAGACAGAGAGGCCGGGCTCAGACCTCCATCACCTTTATACAGGGGTCTGTGGGAGGAGCCACAGGAGCAGTCAGCAGAGGGGCGTGTCCAGACAGGTATATGTAGTTCACCACAACGCTCCTCTCTTCCCTCGAGCTTCACTGCTCTGGCATGATACAGTACACTGCACTCTGTTATTATATTCGGCATTTTACCACACAAAACTTTGCAAGCCGTCATTTGCTTCCCTGGTTGGCAGGATATTTTGGCTACTTCTTTACTGAGATATTTAATAGTCTTGATGGACCCTCTGGCCCATGAGCCTGACACCTTATGATTTTATTAATTTATTTCAAATGTAATGTGATTTATACCACATGTCTGTAGTGAATGCCAATTTCATTTCTTAGTTGATGGTGTTCGGAAAAAAAAAGTCGACTAGTTAATCGCAGAATAAATGGCCTTTAGCACTTATGTTCCAAGTGGGAAGTCATTCCAGCGGACCCTGAATGCATTATTTTCTACTAATTGAATCAAGAATGGAGTATTTAGCACAGAAGCCAAATGCATTTTCCTCTGAAAATCAAGAAAATATAATTCAGAAATGCCATGTCTGCAAAATAAAGAATATCTCCTCTGATTTTATGAGGAGCACTCGTATGATTTCACAAATCTATTAATGCTTACCAGTCATAGCAGCAGGGCACAAATTTATCTCAGAATAATATTACTTTGACAACTGCAGTACTTGTCACAATGACATCTTTATCACAATTCAAAGCCGTCCTCCAAAAATAAACTAGGGATTGTATATTTGTGCATTCATCTCCTCGTGCCCGCAATGGCCTTTGGCATGAGCATTTGAAGATCATTTTACTTGCGTTTAGTGCTACCAGCAATCAAAATGGGAGGTATGCCTGAATAATTTTGCATTGGATATTACAGGGAATCTGAACTTGCAAAGTGTGTGTAGGTGAGGATTCCTTCCTGCTCTGTATCTCTTTTCCTGTCAGTCAATGACACAAGTCATTTGAAACTGCCTGTTTAATAAGTCACTTTCAGAAACTGAACAGCTCAGTGACAATTCCATGCCCCCAGGCTTTCAACTAGTGCCTCTTTTGATATTTGTCAGTTAAAAAGCATTTTCTGATGTTGTTTAAAGTTAGCAGAAGCAAACAAGTAAATTTAGTTATGTTCACACTCTAAGCAAAATCAATATAAATAATTAATCAATCCACCTTTAAACTAAAACTAATATTGTTTATATTCTGTTTGAGAATAACACAGGTAATTTATTTTTCGTATCTGGTACTGCAGACCTTCTGAGAACCCCTGGCATAAATTGTGCTGCCTTACAGCTTTACGTTGTATTGATATCTTATAAAAGATGTGATCCTGTCAAAGGTGAGTAGCAGAGGCACTAAGATGGAAAGATGTAATTCACAGACTCTGCTACAAGCAAAAATTGTTATCACTAAACTTTAGTATTGACATGATGGTTGGAAATGTGTTGCGTTTCCAGAGGCTGTCATTGCATCGTTCACCTTAGAGAATGGAGGAAAGACAGGAATTAGATCTTACCTTCCTGGTTTATCATTCTGTTCTGCCTTGGACCACAGAAACATTTTAGGTAGAGAATCACTGTTGATGTCTCTCACAGAAGAGGAGGAAATTGAGTTACGTTGAAGAGGCCTATTAAAGGGAAAATCCATGAAATTAATTTGAACACACTTGCTTAACAACTCAAATAATTTGCAGTCTCTGTGTACTTTTGTGTTTTTTGCCATGTAACAGAGAATACTTGGAATTTTCTCCTTTAATTTGTTTTATCTTTCAATCAACTCTAATTTGGTTTTTTTGCTTAGATGATGCAAGATTTTTCTCAGGAACTGTCAATTTTCTGCTATTAAACTACAGTGATTTACAGCACCATCCTGTACAGGCTCTCTGATTGGTCCTGAGGAAGGAAGCCATAGCAACATATGAAGTTCACAGGTGCTTCTATGCAACAAATAATTGCTGATGTGGAAGGTAAACTTTGTGACTTAAGCTCCCTTGTGTTGATTTAATGACTGGGATGACAGAATGGAACTTGGGCTAATAGCTAACAGAGCGAAAGAGGGAAATTCTTATTTTACTTTTCAAAGTGATGATATGAACATTCGAAGCTACAAATCTGAGCTGGAGCAAGCCGCTCAATCCCCCCCCCCCCCCGCCCCCACAAGCTTGTTACAATATTGAATAAGATCATGGTTTACCGACTGTAAACTCAACTTCACATTCTTGTCTCTTCTATTAGCCTTTCAATCTGTGACTTTTCAAGAATTCATCTACCTATTCTTTAAAACTATTCAAAGACTCTGCTTTGCTGACATTTGAGAAAAAGAGCTCCATAAACTCATGAAAGTAAGAAAAGTGCTTCATTTCTATTATAAATGTGTAGGCTTTTATTTTTTTTCAAAAAGCAGTGAGCCCTAATCTAGATTCTGCAAAGGAAAAGCACCCATCTTGTACATACGAGATCTGCAGATGCTGGAAATTCAAGCAACACACACAAAATGCCAGTGGAACGCAGCAGGTCAGGCAGCCATCTTGTACATAACCAGCATGTCAAGATCCCTCAGGATCTCCCATGCATTCCAATCTATCTCAGTCTTCCAATCTGTCTAACATTCCCATATCAGCCAACTCTCCCATTCCAGGTTTCAGTCTAGTAAATCTCATAACTGTTTCCAACACAAGTACTTAATATTTATTGAAATAAGGAAATGATTACTTCAGATGCAGCTTCAGCATCACCCTATATAACTGAATCAATTGTATACCAGAGCTCTACAATATCTCATCATTTAGATCATGTTTCTTTTCTTCCTGCTAAAATGGATAAATCCATGTTTTCTCACATTATATTCTCTGACTCGATCTTTGTCCCCTCCCTTCATCTAATTACATCCTGGTATCTTTTTCATAACTTGCTTTTCTACCTGTCTTGTGTCATCAGCAAGTTTAGCAACCATATCTTCAGTGCCATTTACATGTACTGTAAAAGGCGGTAAACCAATCATCTATGCCAGTAGTCTGCCTTCTCAGTTGCATGGGAGTGCCACGGTGAGGTAGTGGTTAACGTGATGCTGCTGCAGCTCTGGGCATCAGGTTCTGAAGTTCTATTCTGGCTCAATCTATAAAGGGTTCGCATGTCCTTTCTGTGAATGCGTGGGATTCCTCTGGGTGTTCCAGTTTTCCCCTGCAGTCCAAAGAAATACTGGTTAATAGGTTAATTAGTCATCGTAAATTGTTCCGTGATGAGATGAGGCTAGTGCGAAATAGGTGCATTGCTGAGCGGTGTGGCTCATTGGGCCAGAAGAGTCTGTTCCACACTGTGGCTCTAAATAATCAGTCTTGCTCTATAGAAAAGCCCTCAGTAATGCCAATTTGTCTGTTAATCTCAGGCAAAACCAACGTGATGCCTCCTGCATCAGGAGTTCAGATTTTCTGAAACAATGCTTTGTTTCATCTTATTGAATGTCTTCTACCAATCTTAGAATCGTACACCTGATTCATCTTTATCAACAGTTCATGTTCCTTATCCAAAGAACTCCACTAAGATGGCCAGTCATGATTTTCATTTCAAAATACTTCACTTCCCTTGCCTGATGATCTTGATGTTTCTAAGAGGCCTGCTATTACTTCTTCAGTACCAGCTGCTACCGAGCTGGCCGGCGGTGTAGAGGCATCAGCACTGGACTTCCAGGTGAACGGTCCTGAGTTCAAATCTGGCCAGCTCCTTGCACACTTTCCATCCGCGCTGGGCTGAGCATCAAGCTAGTGACTCAGCCTTGTAAAAAAAAGTCAACTGCAATGGCAATGGCAAAAGTGCTGCTTGATGTGCCACAAAGTGTGAAAAGGAACAACAACTTGCTTCAACCATTCTTCCTATTAAAGACATTAAACTGACCCGTGGACTCCTGCTTACTGTCTCCTACCCTTTCCAAATGAAGGAATATATATTTGCTAAATTCCAATCTGGGATCAACCCAAATCTAGGGAATTTTGGAAAATTAGATCTCAGTGTCAGCATTCACCGGGGGTATGAGGTAAAGAGAAAGCACAAAGCAAGATGGCACTCAGAGGCTGCTCAGAGATGACTAGCTGATATGTGTGTGTGTGCAATTTGGGATCTTTTGGTTAACAAATTTGATTTCCTATTTTTGTTTTTTTTATTAGTTTTTTTATACATTTTCTACATAGCTACAGATTTTTAAAAAAACAGATCAAAATGAACATTAATACAGTGCAAAAATAAACATACAATAATAATATGATACAAAGAAAGATAATTGAGAAAGCACCCAAATTGAAGACATGTAAAATTAGTATCCTCCCCAAGCCCCGCAACAAAAAAGAACTCCAGACCAACCACAATACAATATAGAGAATATAAATCAGGACAATCAAACCCCCAAAACTGTAAATACACTTAGCAACAGAAGATATTAATGCCTACTACCAACAAAAAAAAGGAGCTGAAAGCAAGGGACCGAAAAAAAACCTTAGTCAAGAGGAAGGTTATGAAAGTACTCAATAAAAGGTCCCCAGACCTTATGGAACTTTAAATCCAAATTAAGAACTGAATAATGAATTTTTTCAAGGTCTAAGCAGGCCATAATATCGTTAAGCCATTGAGCATGCGTGGGCGGGGCAACATCTCTCCATCTAAGGAGGATTAAACGTCTAGCTAGGAGAGAGGCAAAAGTTAATATTCGACACTTAGTCGAACTCAGACGTAAATCTGTCTCACCCCAGAAACCGAACAAAGCAATTAAAGGGTTAGGTTCTAGGTGGTGATTCAGAATATGCGATAACGTTATGAAGAAATCTTTCCAAAATTTCTCCAAGCTAGGACAAAACCAGTACATATGAATGAGAGAGGCCTCGCCCCTTTTGCATTTATCACAAAGCGGACTGCTGTTAGGGTAAAATCGAGATAATTTAAATTTAGACATATGGGCTCTATGAACAATCTTAAGCTGTAAAAGGCAATGGCGAGCACAAAGAGAGGTTGAATTAACCGATTTGAGAATCGAGTCCCAAGTCTCATCAGATAAGGAGGTATTTAAATCATGCTCCCATGCCATTTTAATTTTATCCACAGGGGCACGTCGTAAGGCTGCTAATTGATCACGAATAAATGATATTAAACCTTTACCTAGTGGATTAATAGAAAAAAATAAGTCCATAACATTTTTCTCAGGCATTTCAGGGAAGTTAGGAATTAAAGGAGTAATAAAGTGTCTAATTTGGAGATATCTGAAAAAATTAGCATTGGGCAGATTGAACTTAGCAGAGAGCTGTTGAAAAGAAGCGAAGCGATTATCAATAAAAAGATCTTCAAAATGTCTAATGCCCTTCCTATACCAATCATGGAATGCTGAGTCATACGTAGTAGGTAAAAAAAAAGGTGATTATGTAAGATAGGGCTAGAAAAGGAAAAACCATGGAAACCATAAAATTTCCTAAACTGAGCCCATATACGCAGAGTGTGTCTAACAAGAGGATTAACTATTAATCTGGACAAACTACTAGGGAGTACAGAGCCAAGAAGTGCAGAGATAGATAATTCTTTAGTGGAGCTCAACTCCATTGCCACCCAATTAGGGCACTCGGGTTGGCCATGAAAAAAAGACCAAAAAGTAGCACAACGTATATTGGCTGCCCAATAATATAAACGAAAGTTAGGTAAAGCCATGCCACTCTCCTTTTTAGATTTTTGGAGATAACCTTTATTAATTCTAGAGTGCTTATTCTTCCACAGATATGACAAAATAATAGAGTCTAAGGAATCAAAAAAAGATTTAGGAATAAAAATTGGGATTGATTGAAATAAATATAAAAGTTTAGGGAGAACATACATTTTAACAACATTAATACGACCTACCAAAGACATAGAAAGAGGTGACCATTGTAACAGACTCTGTTTAATTGTATATGAAAGATTGGCAAAATTTTCACGAAAGAGATCTTTAAACTTCCTTGTGACTGTAATCCCAAGATAAGTAAATTGATTATGAACTACTTTAAAAGGGAGATCACGAAATGTTAATTCTTGTGCTTCTTTATTGATTGGGAAAAGTTCGCTCTTATGTAAATTAAGTTTATATCCAGAGAGCTGGCTAAACTGGTCAAGAAGTGAATATTTCATATTTTTGTTGAGGTTAGTTTCTATTTGTTTCTGTAGAAAGCCATGAGATGATTAATGACAGAGAAAAACATGGGACTGTCCAACGTGAACATATCAATGTGTAGTTGTGCTTGATATTGATGACGATTATGCAGTTAGATGAATTAATCATGATGAGCTGGCCAGAAAGCTCTTAGCTGCTTCCTTCATTGCTCTCTGCCTCTTTTTCTTGTTTCTACTCCTGCTCCACATATGCTTGGGCTGAGCCCTTGTAAGGGTGTACATCATACAGCCTACAAAGTAGTGGAGGGCTGCCATCTGCCAGCACTGGATTTACTGAATGCTGTTTATGAATGGCACAATAATTACAAGAGCCAAATGACATCTTCTGTCAGCCAGTGGCTATTCTTCTGGCTGTCATAGCGGTTAAAGTGCAGAATGGAAAATGAAATATTGAAAAGTGCAGAAAACAAGACTACTGACAGCGTAGTAGACAAAAAAATATTGTCTGACCATGTGTGGTTACAGATCAGCTTTAATTCATGGAAATGGAATCCCACCTGGGTGGGTGTCTTACCCATGCTGAGATATGGCACCTTTAAAGCGAGTTTGCAGCCCGTTGTACCCTATACCACAAGAAAGCTCCGAGGTGAGGTTGTCTCCATTCTATTCTCTAGCAAGAGTGGAAGAATTATACACAGAGCTTTCCTTAATGGAATGCATCAGTCCCTCCCTTGATGACAAACTACAAACAGTATCTACACTCCAGCTTGGAGTGAGCCTGAGATACATTGAAATTTACTGGGGAGGCAGTCTTTGCCCTGGTCTGAACTTGTGTTGTAGCTGAAGTAAATGACATATTTCAGTAATAGTGTTGTTACAGAAAGATAAATGCCTTTTAATCTATTTCTCCTCGTTCATGTTGGAGAATTTTGCCACAAGGATCCTCAGTTTATATGAGGCTCTCTCTCCCTCCTCCTCTCTACTTTCTAGCACATTTTGTGTATCCTCATCCGTGTTTGCATTCTGCAGAAGCTTGAAGTTAAGGCCATATACTTCAGCACCAGGTAAGCTATTTCCTGTAGAGTACAGTAAGTCCAGATGGCAAAAAAATTTTGTGTGAATGTATCAATGCCCAATACAACGTGTATTTTTTTGCCATTCACTATGTGATGGCCAGCTCATTCAAGCCTAGAAATGTGCATGCACAAATTGGTCACCATACTGTGACTAATTAAACATCCGTAACAGCCAAATCAGAAGCAATAAGGAGCCAAACTTTGCAATCATTATGTTTGCACTTGCCAAGGTGGCAAATATCAAGCCCACTACTATTAAGATGCCAAAACACTATATTAAAAAAAAGTTTAATTTCATAAAGCCCATCAAGTTATTCTGTGTGGGCAGTATAAATGTTAATATCTTTTAATAGATTTTGTTTTTCTCCAGTTCCCTTATGATCATTCAAACAAATTTACTCTCACTAATGTTTCGTACCTTTCGTTTTACCTCCCCGTTTGCTAAATGATCTAAAATTAGAAATTGATATCAAAGCCAATGATACAAAATAAATGTCCAATGTTTACTTAGATCTCCTGCTTTCATATGGACAAACACAATGAAAGGCTATATTTAAATTCCTTGAGAACTAGTACTGCAGTGGAAATGGGAACACAGCTGTTCATACAGTATATCATATCTCACAAGTAAACATGATTGTGCTGATGGTCTGTGTGGGTTGTGTAATCAGGTTCATGCTTGACATTTAGCTAGTAAATGGAGAAAGGGTCTAAAATGAGCTGCATGCACTTTGTACTTGTAGACCAGAATACAGAAATGCTGGTTTATGGAATTATAGGGCAAAAGAAACTGACACGGCAAATGGAATAGAGGAAATGTGATAGACACGACAAGTTTCTGTCTATAGGTCGATGGTATTTAATTAACTATTCATTAAAATCTTCCGGTTACAATCCAAAAACGTGGCTAGAGTCTGTAATGCAGTGGCAATTGCCACCTTTTTCTCATCTTGATTTTTTGGAGTTCTGTGAAGAAGTATTTTGACAATGGATAATAGTGGTGTTCCAGCACATTTATTCTCTAGATTCTAATAAAAAATGCTCCTTCTTGAGAAAATGATGCTTTTGATTATAAATCTTTTTCAGAGGAAGAACTGAATTAATGGTCATTTGCATCATTACCTGCTTTGCTTTGGGAGACTTTTGGTACAAAAGGTAATTGCTTGAATCAAATTATAAGCCCCTCAGTCAAATACTAACTTCAATAGGCTTTAATGGAAGCTGTTTCAGTACAGTTAAAATACTGCAATTTACCAGGCAATTATGCCCTGTTTTCAAAAGGCAAAACAAATCCAATCTGATTGATTGCCACTCCATCATTTTCTCTCAATCGTTAGCAAATTGATTGAAGGCGTCATCAACTGTGCAGTGAAGCACCACTTACTAACAACATGTTCACTTATACATAGTCTGGGATTTGCCAAGATCACTCTGCTGTGGACTTCAGTACAACTTTCATCCAAAAAATTCCCATTAGCATCAGGGCAGCAATTTACTGAATGTGGCATTAAGGACATAAGATATAGGAGCAGAATTAGGCCATTTGGCCCATTGAGTTTGGCCACCATTTCATCATGGCTGATCCAATTTTCCTCTCAGCCCCAATCTCCTGCTTCTCCCCATATTCCTTCATACCCTGACCAATCAAGAATCTATCAACCCTGCCTTAAATATACATAAAGACTTGATCTTCACAACTGCCTGTGGCAAAGAATTCCACAGCAGTCTCTGGCTAAAGAAATTCCTCCTCATCTCTGTTTTAAAAGGACACCCTTTTATTCTGAGGCTGTGTCCTCTGGTCTTAGACTCTACCACCATAGGAAACATCCTCTCCACATCCACTCTATCAAGGCCGTTCATCATTCGATAGGTTTCAATGAGGTCACCCCTCATTTTTCTGAATTCCACTGAATACAGGCCCAAAGCCATCAGACGCTCTTCATACGACAAACCATTCAATCCTGGAATCATTTTTGTGAACCTCTTTTGAACCCTCTCCAGTATCAGCACATCCTTTTTTAGATAAGGGGCCCAAACCTCACAATACTCCAAGTGAGGCCTCACCAGTGTTTTAAAAAGTTTCAATATTACTCCCTTGCTTTTATATTCTAGTCTCTTGAAATGAAAGCATTTGCCTTATTCACTAAAGACTTAACCTGCAAATTAACCTTTAGGAAATCCTGCATAAGGACACCCAAGTCCCTTTGCCTCTCAGTTTTCTGTATTTTCTCCCCATTTAGAAAATAGTTAACCCTTTCATTTCTTCTAGCAAAGTGCATGACAATACACTTCCCGACTCTGTACAGTATTCTATTTACCATTTCTTTGCCCATTCTCCTAATCTGTCTGTCATTCTATAGCCTGTACTTCCTCCAAAATACCTGCCCCTCTGCTTATCTTCATTACATCTGCAGACTTTGGAAAAAAGGCATCAATTCCATCAACCAAATCATTGATATATAATATAAAAAGAAATGGTCCCAACACAGACCCCAGTGGAACACCACTAGTCACTGGCAGCCAGCCAGAAAAGGCTCCCTTTATTCCCACTCTCTGCCTCCTGCCAATCAGCACTGCTTTATCCATGCTAGAATCTTTGCTGTAAAACCATGGGTTCACAGCTTGTTAAGCAGTTTTATGTATGGCACCTTGTCAGAGACTTTCTGAAAATCTAAGTACACAACATCAACTGATTCTCCTTTGTCTATCTGCTTGTTATTTCTTCAAAGTATTCCAACAGATTTGTCACATGAGATTTTTCCTTGAAGAAACCATGCTGACTATGGCCTATTTTATCACATGCTTCTAAGTACCCTTAATAATCAACTCTGACAACTCAGACTTACAGGCCTATAGTTCCCTTTCTCCTGCCTCTCTCCCTTCTTAAGGAGTGATGTGACATTTGCAATTTTCCAGTCTTCTGCAACCATTCTAGAACCTAGTGATCCTTGAAAGATGCCTTCACAATCTCTTCAGCCACCTCTTTCAGAACACTGGCGTGTACACCATCTGGTCCAGGTGACCCATCTACCTTCAGACTGTTCAGTTTCCCTTGAACCTTCTCTCTAGTTATGGTAACTTCATACCCTGCATGCCCCCTGACACCTGGAACTTCCAGCAAACTGCTAGTGTCTTCCATGGTGAAGACTAATACAAAATATTGATTCAGTTTTGTTATCCCCCATTACTACCTCTCCTGCATCATTTTCCAGTGGTCTGATATCCTCTCTCGCCTCTCTTGTACACTTTATGTATCTGAAGAAACTTTTGGTATCCTCTTTAATATTATTGGCTGGTTTACTTTCACATTCCATCTTTATCTTAATGGTTTTTTAGTTGCCTTCTGTTGGATTTTAAAAGATCCCCAATCCTCTAACTTCTCACTAATTTTTGCTCTATTATATGCCTTCTCTTTGGCTTTCCTGTTGGCTTTGACTTCTCCTGTTAAACACCATTGTGTCATCTTGCCTTTAGGATACTTCTTTCACTTTGGGATGTATATATCTTGTGCCTTCCAAACTGTTTCCAGAACTTCCAGCCATTGCTGCTTTGCCATCATCCCTGCCAGTTTTCTTTTCCAATCATTTCTGGCCAACACCTCTCACATGCCTCTGTCATTCCCTTTACTCCAATGTAATGCTGATACATCTGACTTTAGCTTCTTCTCCTCAAATTTCAGGATGAATCCTATCATATTATGATCACTTACCCCTCAAGGTTCTTTTACCTTGAGCTCTCTAATCAATTTTTGTTCATTACACAACACCCAATCCAGGATAGCTGATCACCTAATAGGCTCAACCACAAGCTGCTCTAAAAAGCTATTTCGTAGGCACTCAAGAAATTCCCATTCCTGGAATCCAGCACCAACCTAATTTTCCCAATCTACTTGCATATTGAAGTCCCTCTTGACTATTGTAACATTAACCTTTGGCATGCATTTTCGATTTCACATTGTAATTTGTGGACCACATCCTTATACTGTTTGGGGGTCTGTATACCACTCCCATCAGGGTCTTTTTATCCTTCCAGTTCTTGAACTTTATACACAATGATTCAACACCTTCTGACCCTGTGTCTCCTCTTTTCAATAATCAGATTTCACTTTTTACCAGCAGAGCATTGCGCCCTCCTCTGATATCCTGCCTAGCCTTTCAATACAATGTGTATCCTTGGACATAACGCTCTCAGCTATAATCTTTCAGCTATGATATGTTGATGCCTACAACATCATACATGACAATCTGCACCCGTGCTGCTAGTTCATCTACTTTACTCCATGTACAGAACACATTAAGATACAACACCTTCAGTCCTGTATTATCCCTTTTCAATTCTGTCTGTTTTACATTGCAGCTCATCCTGTTGACTGCAATTTTGCCCTGTCGACAGCCTTTCCTCACTACACCTTGCCTCTGTTTGTAAACCAGCTCCCTCATCTTCAGCACTAATATCCACCTTTCCTACAATACTTAATGCATTGAAATATAGACAGCCCAGGACACTAATTGTACCATGCTCAACCTTTTGATTCCTAACTTTGTTTGAGGTCTTACCAACATCTGCCTCCACAGCCTCTCCACTGCCAGTCTGCTTCCCATCCCCATGCAACTCTCCTTTAAACATCGTATTAACAAACCTTCCCACTAGGTTATTAGTCTCCTTCCAGGTCAGGTGCAAACCATCCCTTCTGTACAGATCCCACCTTCCTTGGAAGAGAGCCCAATGATCTAAAATTCTTATGCCCCACCCTCCTACACTAACTCCATAGTTAAACATAGTTTAACATGTTAAACTGTATAATCTTCCTAGTTCTGGCCTCCCTAACACATGGCATGGGTAGTAATCCTGAGAACACCACTCTGGAGGTCCTGCCCTTTAACTTAGCACCTAACTCCCTGAACTCCCTCTGCAGAACCTCATCACTTATCCTACCCATGTCATTGGTACCTACAAGGACCACAACTTCTGTCAATTCACCCTCCCATTTACGAAAGCTGAGGACTCAATTCGAGATATCCCAGACCCTGGGACCTGGGAGGCAGCATATCATCCAAAAATCTTGTTCTCACCCGCAGAACCTCTGTTCCCCAAATTAACAAATCCCCTATCACCAGTGTGCCTCTTCTCTCTCCTTCCCTTCTGAATTACAGAGGCAGACTCAGTTCCAGAGACCTGAACACTGTGACTTTCCTCTGTTAGGTTTCCCCCCCAACTGTATCATCTACAGTGATATAGTGTACCTGTTGTTGCGGTGGATGGCCACAGGGGCACTCTGCATAGGCTGCTTAGCTCCTTTCCCCTTCCTGACTGTCACCCAGTTTCCTGTATCATATTCCTTGTAACTATCTCTCTATATGTCCTTCAGCTGCCTGAATGATCTGGAGTTCATCCAGTTTCAGCTCCAGCTCCTTAACACGGGTTGTAAGAAGCAGCTGCTGGATGCACTTCTCGCAGCTGTAGTCGTCAGGGACACTGGAGGTCTCCGCGCCTTCCCACATGCCGCAAGAGGAGCATTTTACTCTCCTACCTGTCATCCCTCCTGTCCTTGCTGAGCGGATATCAGGAAGAGATGGAAGAGCTTGAGCTTTGCTTTCTCCGAGTGAAGCCTCTCTTCGCAGAAGCCTCAAAGGCTAAAGCCTTACGATTGTAGTTAAAGTGGAAGTTAAGGAGCGTTGGGTGGAAAGCAATTGAATGATGAGGATTGTCTCTGCACATACAAAGATGGTTGTGGTTGTTGGAGGTTAATCACCCCAGCCTCAGAGCATCACTGCCAGAATTCCTCAGTACCCAATTATCTTCTGTTGTTTCATCAAGGACTTTTGCTTCATCGTCAAATTTTGAAGTGAAGAGTTTCACTGACGATGTTCAGTTCTGTTTCTAACAACACAGCAAATAAACCCATCCTTGTTTGCATGTGGTAAGATTGGTCCAACTTTCAAGCAAAGACTGATATGTCATAATAGCATTCATTCTATAAAAGTGCCAAATATGAGCAATACCAAAAAGAGAATCAATATCTTATTCTTAACATGCAATGTCTTTACCCTTGCTCAGTGTTCTACTATTAACTGGACCATAGCATCAAGAACAGGTCAGAGGTTGGAAAATGGGATGAGCTACCCAAAGCCTTTCCACCAACTGGAAGGAAGAAGTTGGCAATATTCTCCATTTCCCAGGATGAGTGAGATCCAGCAGTAGCTAACTTCATTGGCAATCCAAAAATTCACGCTCTTCACCTCCAGACATGGCATACACTGCAGCCACAGTGACTGCAACGTACTGTATGCCATGTCTAAGCTATGCCTACAGCACCTCCCAAACCTACATGATGAAGACCACGATCAGCAAGAAGGTAAGAACAACTCTACAATATTTGTGTGTTCTAAATCTAGCTGACACTGTCCAGATTTGGAAATATGTTGCTGGTGCTTCATCGTTACTGGTTCTAAAGCCTGGAACTCTCTGCTGAACAGTGTTGCGGGAGCCACAAGAGACTGCTGATACTTGGATCAGGAACAAAAAAGAACCTGCTGGAGGAACTTGTTGGGTCAGGCAGCATCTGTGGAAGTAAAGGATAGTTGATGTTTCAGCGAGAGACTTGTGAACTCATGTTGTAGGAGTCCCTTCAGCAGAAAGACTAGAGCAGTTCGAGAAGATTGTTCATCACCACGTCACCATGGATAACACAATGAACAATAGTTACAGGCTTTGCCAGTAATGCAAAGATACTGAATAATGATTAATAAAGAGGAAGAGTAGGAAGGACTACAATCATAAAGCCTCTGCTTGTTTCATATAGATGTAACCCTCAGGCTTGGCTAGCACGCGTTCGTCTAGGGGAAGAATTCTGACCCCGCCAAAATGAGAAATCTCGTTCGTGTGGATGCTGCGTGATGTGTTGCCCGGTTACAAATCCGAACCACAAAATATCAGACAGTGCACCGTATCCAATTAACTGATTGAACTTTATAAATCTTAATCTGAATATGAGGTTAGTAAAGAAAATGGGCCCATTTTAAGAGAAAAGTCAAAAGCGCACGTTGGAGCTCACAAACACGGCCATTTGTCAACCATCAACCTCCTCCATGCGTCGCCGACCTTCGGACCCTCCCAGTCCACTCCGCCCGGTGGTCTTCCAGCTCTCTCCACACACGTCTTCCTTCTTCTCCTCTCGCCGACCAAAGACCGCGAAAGTCTCTCTTCCAAACTCACAACAAACAACAACATTTCTCTCTTTGGATGGGCCCCCGCACATTCCAAGCCTTGTTATCTCCAGTCATGACCCAAACACTGCTGCTACCGAGAAACCATTACGTTAGCAGTGAAACATTACAGCGCGTTACATAGAACACAGAAGCAAACAGCAACTCATACCAAACATTTACATTATCTTATTTATATGTAGTCTACACACGAAATGAATATCAGCAACTTACATCATTTTCTCTATTATTGTGCACTAAGCTTCAATTGGCAACCAATTACTGCTCTACTTACAACTGACCCTGCACTAACTGATGCCAAAGCTTTGCCTCTTAAAATAGATGTAACAACTAAACCACTGGAAGATTCCAAGGAGCTGCCAGACATATTCTTCAGCAACAAAGGAGCAGGCCCCCAGTTTCAGAACCAATAAGCTCAGTATCCTGCTGGAAGACATAGAGAGGCAAGTTTTCCCTTGACAACATGAAGCCAAGTTGGAACTGGGAAGTGGTGGTCAGAGAATGTAATGCCAAGAGAGATTTCTCCATAGGCAAGAGCCTATGATCCACAATCTCAAGGTTAGTCCTGGAATGTTCAAATTTCATATGACATGTTTCATGTGATCTCTGGTTAAGACAGCACAACTGGATGTATGCAACAGCTCACTGGCAGTTAAAAAGGCAAGAAACTTGACTAAAGACATCACTAAAAACACCTTATCTGAGGTAAATTGTGTTCGATTATTGCCACGGGGAGTGAGCGATGGTGAGGTGGGTTCGGGAGACAAGCGGAGATGGTGTGTTGATGAATCAATGCAGATGGAGTGAGTTATTCATAGAGGAGAGGTCAGAGCATTGGTGATCTGATGCCTGTACAACTGGCCCTGGTGCAAGGTTGGATCGCTCTGTGTGCCGAGCTGATTTGAAGAGCTTGAGAGCGGCTCTGGGCTGGGCAGTGAACTCTGGGCCTGGGGCAAGTCACTGGGCGGCGTGGTCTAGGCCCAGAGCCCTTTGTAGCAGCCAGGTCCTACTGTGAGGTATGATCTGCTGCTTAGACAATTTAAACACTGACCCAGATTGGAGGCAAGAGCTGATTTTGCTCCACAATATTTACTCTTCTCTCCAGGACACCAGAGCCTTTCGCTGTAACGTCATTTGTTCAATTTAAAAGCTGGCCTAGTTAGACTGAAAAGACAGGATGTCGGGATCAAAAGTGAGAGTCAATTTCTCCCACTCTCCGTGATGGTCACTCCTCTCTCCATGGTGCTGAGACTATGAAGACAGCCCCAGCTGTCATGCTCCATGCCTGCTAATAAGATTTACTGATAAGTGAGGCTTTGGGCCTATACTCCATGCTGCTTTCGGGTTTGGATCTGAGGGATCAATTTAGTTCGGAAAGTTGTCTGCTTCGATTGTTTGCATGTTTTGTGTTGTTTTTCTTTCTCTTGCGCATCGGGTTTGGTCTTTTATTCTTTAATTGGGCTCTTTTGGGTTTGTTGCTTTGTGGCAACCTGTAGCAAACAAATATATAACTATATAACAATTACAGCACGGAAACAGGCCATCTTGGCCCCTCTAGTCCGTGCCAAACGCTTACTCTCACCTAGTCCTAACAACCTACACTCAACCCATAACCCTCCATTCCTTTCCTGTCCATATACCTATCCAATTTTACTTTAAATGACAAATTTGAACCTTCCTCTAACCACTTCTACTGGAAGCTCATTCCACACAGCTACCACTCTCTGAGTAAAGAAATTTCCCCTTGTGTTACCCCTAAACTTTTGCCCCTTAACTTTCAACTCATGTCCTCTTGTTGTACAAATTATATATTCAGGAGATGAGTTATACAGCTCTCGTTACATGCACATGTAGTTCAACTCTTTGAGTGATTATGCAGAAAGGTTGAAGTTAATAACTCATCTCCTTCTACCTTAGGCCACAAGCTTATTAATCACCCCCGCTGTGGACACTTTCTGGAGGTCCAAGATCCGTATGCTCCACGACCACTGGACTAAGTGTGTAAATGTAGGAGGGGACTATGTTGAAAAATAAATGTGCTAGGTTTTCTAAAATTAAATCCTTCTACCTTAGGCCACAAACTTATCAATCACCCCTTCTACATTCTTCATATACATGAGGAGTAAAAATCTTTATGTTACATCTCCGTCTAACTGTGGAATGCACAATTTATAGTAATTTGTAATAAATAGCATGTACAACAGGATAGTTAGTATAGAATAGAAATACAATTGTGTCAGCATGAATTAATCAGTTTGATGGCCTGGTGGAAGAAGCTGTCCTGGAGCCTGTTAGTCCTGGCTTTTATGCTGCGGTACCCGGAGGGTAGCAGCTGGAACAGTTTATGGTTGGGGTCACTTGGGTCCCCAATGATCTTTCGGGCCCTTTTTACACACCTGTCTTTGTAAATGTCCTGAATAGTGGGATTTAACATCTATAGATGCATTGGGCTATCCGCACCAGTCTCTGCAGAGTCCTGTGATTAAGCAAGGTACAGTTCCCATACCAGGCAGTAATGCAGACAGTCACGATGCTCTCAATTGTGCCCCTGTAGAAAGTTCTTTAGTGAAATTGATCGATAATTTGAAAATTCATTTACATTTCCCTTCTTGGGAATTGGGATATATAGGACTTAACCAGTCCTATTAATTCTGTGGTAATAAATAGAAAGGAAATGGAAGAAGTAACGGATTTTGTCTTCCTCGGTTCAAGGATTTCTATCGGTGGTAGCGATGCTTACTTCTGGGGAGGGCAGTAGTGGCAAATTTAGAAAAAATACTGAAGAGCAGAGACACAACATTGTCTATGGAGATCCGTATAGTCAAGTCTATGGTATTTCCAGTTGTGATGTATGGCTGTGAGAGATGGACTATTAGTAAGGCTTGTTACGTACCCCGTAACTGGGTCACTTACCAGCAAAGATAGAGAGGTCCGTTGAAGTCTGATGGTACTATTTTTAAAAGTCTTTATTTATAAAGGGGCACAAAAATAAGGTTAATACAAACATTCAGATAATATACGTCATCACTACTCAATCTAAAAGCGCGGGTATAGTAATAATCATCAATAAGAAATAGCTCTATCGTTTGTCTAGGGGATAGTATATTGTCCGATGGAAATATAAAAGTCACTCAGTTCCTGCAGGCTTCAGCCTTTGGGGACCGCTGGGTTTTCACTTGTTGGAGAGAGAGATTTGTGAGAAAAGAAACTTGCCCGGGTCTTTTGATGCGGCCAAACCGTTGAGTCGGGGAGTTGGTTCCCCGTTGTTAGTTCAAGAAAATCATTTCTGTGGTACCCGCCACTGGCTCCCAGGCAAGGGAACCGAACGCACGTGGCTTCCTTCAAATGGCTGCCCGCTATTATGGGATCGCTAACGTGTCTTCTGGTGCCTCTGAGGGGGCTGTTCCTACAGCCCCTCTTTTATTCTGACTTGCAGGGTTGTAGATGTCAATCAGGTTGGGGGGATGATGCAATCTCTCCCCTTCACCCAGCCCACTTTGTCCGAGGGCTGTCATGTAGCATAGCATCGCAATCCACAAACGTGTCTCCAAGAGACAATGGCCAATGTCCCGTGACTTTACATCGCCGGGGAACGAAGCAATTTGCACGTCTCTCCCTCATTTCCTGGGTCCCTTGACCCAACCCAAGAGTGCTCTTGCAATTCTCACAAAGGAGGGGGCTGCGGGCATAACAGGCTGAATACAAAAGAATCGACGCCTTTGAACTTGGATGCTGGAGGAAAGTGTTAAGAGTTCACTGGACAGCAAGAAGATCCAATGTCAGTATTTGAAGAAATACAGCCAGACTGCTCACTAGGAGGCTTGATTTTGAGGTAAAAGCTCAAATATTTTGGCCACATCATGAGAAGACAGGATTCCTTGGAGAAGACCCTCATGTTAGGTAAAACAGAAGGTCAAAGAAGGAGAGGACAACAGAGGCTATGGTAGGTAGATAATATTATTTAGACATTGTGTATGACCTTGGGGGATCTTACAGAGGCAGTTTCCAACAAGAAGGCTTGGTGTGCAGGAGTCTGTAAGGTCATGAAGAGTCAGACTCAACTTAACAACTGAACAACAGAAAGTCCTTAGGATTTGGGGACTCATGCCGAACTTCTTCAAAGGTCTGAGGTAAAAGAGGTGCTGTTGTGCTTCTCTCATCACACAGCCAGTATGTACAGTCCACATGAGATCCTTGGTGATGTTTATGCTGAGGAACTTGAAGCTGTTCACCCTCACAACCCCAAATCCATTGATGTCAATAGGGGTTAGCCAGTCTTCACTCCTCCTGTAGTCCACAACGAGATCCTTTGTTTTTGCGACATTGAGGGAGAGGTTGTTTTCTTGACACCACTGTGTCAGGGTGATGAACATGTACAGTCCTTTTTCAAACAAGGCTTACTTCTCTAATTTCACATCTTTGATCTTTCAAACTTAGATACAAATTTTCCTTCACTACAGTGCTTCTCATTCAGGCCCACAAAAAGTTAAAAATGCTTAATTATATTTTTAAAATGCCCAGCAGCCATGCATGACTACAGTGAAAGATTGATTCTCCAGGGCATTTCCAAATTGAAGAAAAGTGATATAGTTTCAGTGGGAGAGGTTTCAAAAGAAAACTGTAATAGAATATGTTCCTTCTGTCTACTTTACCTGCTGAAGGTGCTGGATTAAGAAATCATAGGTGCAAAGGGACTTGGAAGCCTGAGTGTAGGATTCCCTAAAGGCTTACTCTCAGCCTGAGTCGGTAATAAGAAAGGCAAATGCAATGTTGGCATTCATTTTGAGAGGACTAGAATATAAAAGCAAGCATTGCTCAGACCACACTTGGAGTATCATGAGCAGCTTTGGGTCCCATATGGCATAAACGCGAGAAGTATCAGGAACAAGAGTGATGAACTTAAGAGCATGGATCAGTAGATAGAACTTTGATATTGTGCCCATTACAGAGATTTGGCTGTCACTAGGGGCAGGATTGGCTGTTGGATGTTCCTGAGTTTAGATGTTTCAAAGTAGACAGGGAGTAAGGTAAAAGTGGTGGGGGAGTCGTATTACTAACCAGGGTCAGTAATGCAGCTACAGTAAGAAAGGATGTCATGAGGGATCATCTACTGGGTGGAGTCAGTCTGGGTGGAATTCAGAAACAGGAAAGGAGCAATTGCTCTATTGGGTTTATTGTACAGCCAACCCCACTAGTAACAGAGACACCATGGAGCAGATCGGGAGGCAGCTTTTGAAAAGGTGCAAAAATAACAGCGTTATTGTCATGGGTGACTTCAACTTTCCTAATATTGTTTGGTGTTTCCTTTTTGCAAAAGGTTTAGATGAGGCAGAATTTATTAGGTGTGTTGAGGAAGGGTTCCTGTCACAGTATTGGACAAGCTACTAGAGAGAGGACAAACTGAATCTAGTTGTAGGCAATGAACCTGGCTAATGGAAACATGGAGGATGTTTTGGAATCACTCGCGTGGGGCTGTGGAAAGAATTGTCTCTTTGAGGCAGAGAAAGGTTCATAGGGGAAGGAATCAGATGTGGAACATCTAGTCGGGAGGAGAATGTAAAACAGAAGATTTTGACATTACGAAGGAGAATGTGCTGGAATTTTAGAAACTCATTAGAGTAGATAATACCCCAGGTTACTACAGGAAGCAAAGAAAGAGATTGCTGCACCTTTGGCGATGATATTAGCGTCTTTACTGGTCACATGAGTAGCACCATAAGATTTGAGGATGCAAGTATTATTTGTTTGTTCAAAAAAGCTAATGGGGATAATCCTGGAATTATAGACCAGTGAGTCTTATATCACTGGTTGGAAAACTTTTGGAGAAGATTTTTAGAGACAGGATTTATTTGAGTTTGGAGAAGCATAGTCTGATCAAGGACATTGATGAAGGTAGAGAAGTGGATGTGGTGTATATGGATTTTAGTAAAGCATTTGATAAGGTTCCCCATGGGACACTCATTCAGAAAGTCACGAGGCATCGGTTCCAGGGAAACATGGTTGTGTGAATTCAGAATTGGCTTGAGCATAGAAGCAGTAGATGAAGGGTGTTCTGACTGGAGGCCAGAGGCCAGCACTGTTCCACAGGGACTTATTCTGGGATCACTTCTCGTTTTTGATTTTTATAAATGACTTGGATGAGGAAGTGTCAAACCAAGGCTTCCTCTGTGCGATGAAGCCACACTTAGGATGGAGGAGCAACACCTTATATTCCGTCTGATGGCATGAACATTGATTTCTCAAATTTCCGGTAACGGCACCCCCTGTCCACCACCCTCTCCATCCCCATTCCCATTTTCCTCTCTCACCTTATCACCTTTCCTGCCCATCTCCTCCCTCATGTTCCTCCCTCTTCCCTTTCTTCCATGGCTTTCCTCTCCTATCAGATTCCCCCTTCACTAGCCCTTTATCTCGTTCACCAATCGGCTTCCCAACTCTTTACTTCACCACTCCCCCCTCTCAATTTCACTTATCACCTACCACCTTGTATTTCTTCCTCCCCTCCCCCACCTTCTTACTCTGACTTCTCAACTTTTTTCTTCAGTCCTGATGAAGGGTCTCAGCTCGAAACATTGACTGTTTACTCTTTTCCATAGATGCTGCCTGGCCTGCTGAGTTCCTCCAACATTTTGTGCGTGTTGCTTAGATAAGGAAATGGAAGAGTGGGTTAGTAAGTTTGCAGATGACACAAAGGTTGGTAGTACTGCAGATAATGTAGAACATTTTTGTAGGAAGCAGAGCTAGACTGAGAAGTGGCAGGTTGAGGTCAACCTGGAAAAGTGTGGTGAAGGTTTATGAAGTAACTATCAGACAGGGCTCGAGAGTTACAAGGTAGCAGGAAGGAGTTGAAGAATGGACTTAGCAGAGCTAGAAGGGGGCACAAGAAGACTTTGGCGAGTTGGATGAAGGAAAACTCCATGGTTTTCTACAGGTTTGTGAAGAAAAGGATGACTTGAGTGAGGGCTGGATTGAACAAGGATAGAAGAGAAACATTCGTTTAGCGTCGAGGAGATTAAATTTGGAGGGTCAAGTTTGAAGTCAGTATACAGGGTTAATGGCAGGAATGTTTGCAGTGTGGAGGAAAAGAAGGATCTTGGGGTCCACATCATAAATCCCTCAAAGTTGCTATGCAGATTGATAGGGTTGTTAAGAAGGCTTATGATGTGTTAGCCGCCTTCAGTCGTGGGATTGTGTTCAAGAGCCGCGAGGTACTGTTGCAGCTTAGTAAAAAGCAGGTTAGACAACACTTAGAATAGTATTGTGTTCAGTTCTGGTCACGCCATTATAGGAAGGATCCAGAAGATCGAGAGAGAGTGCAGAGGAGATATACCAGGATGCTGCCTGGATTAGCTATCATGTCATATGAGGACCCTGAGCAAACTAGGGGTTTTCCTTTTCAAGTGGAGAATGAAAGGCAATTTGATAGAGGTGTCCAAGATGATAAGAGGCATAAATCATGTGGACAGCCAAATTTTTTCCCCCAGTGTGGAAATGGCTAATATGAGGGAACATAATTTTAATATGATTGGATGAAAGTATCAGGGGCATGTCAGAGGTAAGATTTTTACACAGATTGATGTGTGTGTGGAAGACCCTGCCAAGGGTGTTGGTAGAGGAAAATATGCTGGGGATATTTCAGAAACCTTAGATTTGCACATAGATGATAGAAAAAAGGAGGGCTATGCAGGAGGGAAGGGCTAGATTGATCTTAGTGTAGGTTAAAAGGTTGGGACACATTATAGACCAAAGGCCCTGTATTGTGCAGGGTTGTTTCCAATGTTCTAGATTCTATATCTAAGAAAGGATGTGCTGGCATTAGAGAGGGTCCACAGGAGGTTTACTGGAATAATGCTGGAAAAGAGTTAGCCTATGAGAAGTGTTTGCTGGCTCTGAGCCTGCATTTTTTTAATTTATGATAGATGTTATTGAGATACAACATAGAAAAGGCCCTGCCAGCCCTTCCAGTCATGCTGACCAGTAATCCCTCGATTTAATCCTAGCCTAATCACCGGACAATTTACAATGACCAATTAAACGACCAAATGGTACGTCTTTGGACTGTGAAAGAAAGCGAGAGCACCTGCAGGAAATCCACGCAATAGAGTGTAGCTGAATGGGGTGGGGAGAGGGGAAGGAGATCTCACTGAAACCTACGCATAAGAGTTTGTAAAAGTGGGGGGGGGGCAGAGGTTATTGAAACCTGCTCAATATTGAGTCTAGAGTGGATGTGGTCAGGATATTTCCAATACTGGGTGAGTCTAGGGCCAGAATGCAAAGCCTCAGAATACAAGGACAACCTTTTAGAATAGAGTGTGGTGGTTCAGTCTGAAGTCCGTGGTCCGGTCCGCGGACTCCGGGTTTTCCGGCGGTCCCTTGCTGCGGTTGGACTTAACTAGAAACACCTGAGGCTCATATTGGAACTGGGAATATAAGTGGCCCTGGTATTGAGTGTGGGGGGTGGTTATCTTGTTGAGAGACTCATGGCACAGATGGCTGGTGGAAGGCTAGAATGGACTCTTGCCATCCTTGGGGCTGTGTTGGAGAACCATGGCTTCTGGGAGCCTTGCTGGCAGTAGTTGCAGCGGTCATTGTGGTAGGGATTCAGCTGTTTCCTGGGCCAGCAGGGTGGCCATCAGCCACTCTGAGCTAGGTAGGGATCTGGTTGTTTCTGTAGCCAGCCAAGGCTGCTGGCTGTAATGGTTACTTGGAGCTACCCTGATGCAGAGGTGGAACTGTCTGTTGTTCTTTGGTGTTTGTCTCTTCCTGTCCTTGCCTCTGTGGGGTAAGTCAGGCTGTTCTGCTGTTTCCCTGTGGGGGGAGTCTGTCTTGTCTTTGCCTCTGTTGGGTAGGTCAGGCTGTTCTGCCGTTAACTGATGGATGGTCCTGCCCCACCTTGGTGTGGAGTTATAGATGAGTCCCGGCTTGTCGGTGGATAAGCCCTGGCTCTATGTCTGTGTACTGTCCTGTCTCATGTCAGTGTCCTGTTAAAGATGAGTCCCAGCTTGTTGGAGGATAAATCCTGGCTCCATGTTGACTTAAAGTTCCTAGTCTGCCCCTAGCTCCAGCCTCAAGACCCCAAGCCTTGACCCAAGCCTCAAGACTGCAAGTCCCTAGCCAAGCCTCGCCTGGGTTTGGGGGTCTGAGCCTAAGACAAGACCCAGGTTCTGGGTCCTTCTCCAGTCTCGGGCTTGGAGTCAATCCCAGGCTCCTTGTTCCAAGTCCCTCATCCTGGTCCTGCTTCCCTTGTCTTGACTGCATCCCGTCCCGTCCTTGGGTTCTGTCTAGTCCTGTTTCTGGGACTCCGATGTCTGTGTCCTGCAGTTGAGTTCTGATTCAACACCTGCCTTATGACATAGAGATAAGGAGGAATTTCTTTAGCCAGAGGAAGTTGAGTCTGTGGGATTCATTGCCACACATGGCTGTGAAGGATAAGTCATTGTGTATATTTAAAGTGAAGGTTGATGGTTTCTTGATTAATAAGGGCATCAAAGGTTACGAGCAGATGCAGGAGAGTGGATTTGAGAGGGAAAAATAAATCAGCCACGATCAAGTGACAAAGCAAACACATGGACTAAATGGACAAATTCTGCTTCTGTGTCTTATGATTACATGGTCTGATTAAATTTTGCAGGCATGTGTTTTCACTGGATTTCTACAATGAGTGCTCAAAAGCAGACTAATATAGAACGTGGGAGAGAAAAATGGCATGCCTTTTCTCATCCACTGCAAAAAGTATAATTCACCTAAATTATGTGTAAAATCCAGTTTCTGAAGCAAACATTCGCAGCTAGGATTAGTATTTAATTAGTCATTAGTATGTCATTTTGAAAATTATGAAGTGTAGTTATTGGAAACCAAGAAGACTCGTACTTGCATTATCAACAGGCTGTGAGGGGATATACACATATATTTTCTGTGGGGTAGGTGCCCTATGCATGTTGCAAGTGTGTAAAACTTGTCCTCGGAAGATTAAGTCCTTTTCCAATTTACAAACTTATTTACTAACAGGGTCATTAAAATATAATGGTATTTTGAGAGATTAATTATGGTAATGGTTCTGAAACACGTTCTGAGTACATCTGCTCTTGGGCTTTGCTGCTTTTTCAGTGATGGAAATTAACTCTGTTTCATAGCTTTTTCATTCTGCAGCATTACAAATATCTAAGCAAGTCTATTATGCTTATGGTCTTTCATTTGAATTGTGTACACCCAAATTAAAAAACATTTTTATCAGTAATGGGAAATCCCTGAGAGCATATGTGTTCTCCTTCATTAAAGAAACTTACATTTGTAAATGATAAAATAATTTGTATTTAATTTCTTCCCAGAATACAATTAGAAGTTGTGCTTTTATTCCCTTTATTAAGATGTACAAATAATGAGTTGCTTTCTTACCATAGTACTATACAATATGCTGCTTTGTATATTAGAAAATTTGCCAGTGGATTTGTTACATGAACTACCAGGGCTTCAAGAGTTACATTAGTTTTGTGCAAGGCAGGCAGCTAATGAGAAATTATTGGTGTTGAAAGCAAAAGGCTACTGTAAATTTCATGCCGACATTTACCACCTGATGTTCATATGTATACATAACCAGCCTTCTATTCCCAAGAAAAATAATGTCATGATTTTTCCAGCTTGCTATCAGGTGATCTACCAAACACATACATTGAATTTTACTAATGCAGATGTTTAATACACATGTGAGACTCGTTAATGACATGGATAAAAGGCTGAGTCCAGCCTTGCTATTGGTTTTAAGACTTGGCTCTGATTGTGCTGATATTGGAGAATCCTAGGAATCTTAGTAGGGGCCTTTTGTGACAATAGGGCAGGAATATGGTGTATGCAGACATCAGTATGACAATGCAGGCCATTTGCAGACCCCAAGTGTGATGTGCTCTAGCTATTCTGTGAGTGAACAGCGAAAGCCTCCAGTACCTCCAACTTCAATCAGGAGTGATGGATGTGTGTGCTATGTGATCTGTGATGTCAGTAAGATTGAAAGGTCAGCCATGCATACATGGGTCAATTGCACCCAGAAGTAATTACCAACTCAATCATGGCACAAAATGCCACTTTGCATTTAAAAAAAAAAGCGCATGTACTGCAGTTGGATCCAACTTCCAGGGTTTACGTTATGCATGTCTTTCCTGAGCAGTGCACATTGCCATCTTTTCAAGATTTTCACTTAATTTTCTCCACATCCCCAGGATAAACAAGTTTATCAGACTTCCTGCAAGTTCTAACATCTGAAGTCTTGTTCCAAATCTTTCTGAGATTTATTTTAGTTAGCATTAAATAGATTAGAAGTCTACAAACACGTCAGGAAAAGATAGTTCAAGTGTCATAAAAAGATTGAAACGTACCTCAGTTTTCTTTGTGACTCCTTGTTAAGAAAATTTGTTTCATCTCTCAACATGGTTTCACTTGCCTCTGGGTTAAAGATTTTCATTCTCTAGGAAGGAAGGGCGGGCACGAGGGCATCATTCCAAGCTGAAACAAAAACGGACGTTTTCTTAATTGTTAACGGTTCATTTCCATGCAGCTATTCTCCAGCAGCAAATTGTCAAACTGCCATTTTAAATTGGAATTCACATTGCCTAAATAATTACTCCAACTCTTTGTATTACTAGATTATTAAAATAACCACTGTATAAAGAATACTGATACCTTGTTGAACTGCAATAAATTTGAGTTATAATTCCATGATGTTATTAGTCTTCAAATAATAGTAACTTTGAAATATAGTACCAATTTAGTAAATTGGTCTTGTGAATTTAGTAGTAACTGTGATTAACACTGAATTATTGATATAAATATAATAAGTGAAGTAACATTTATTTAAAACTATTATTTCCTGCTTAACTCCAGTAGGTGTCTCTATTTTCATTAGCTAAAATACTATTGCCAGTGTTCAATGACAAAAGCTAATTACGTAGTAGAGGGAGAATGAAAAGAAACATTTAGTCAAGCAGAATTATTGGTAAAGTTTACATTATTTGATGTTGTTGCCAACATACTTTGTTCATATGAATTTACAGAAATGTTTTGTGAGCAAATTAAAATCTGGTTTACATGAGATATAGTAACATTTTGTAAATCGGTATTAATGAATGGTTTTCAAAAAGGCCTTTGAGCACCAAATTTTTTGCCATCAGTCCTTCATCATACAGTTTGGGAATTGTATAAGTTGCATCAGATTTTATTGTCAATAAAATTGTTCTTGCTTAACTACAGTGTTTTATGGGGGTAGAACTCAAACAAAGGTGGAACAGAAAAACATGATAGGACACTAATTCAAAGATGCTTTTCCCTTCATCCATTCTTTAGTTACAATCATACTCAGGGTTAATAATAAGATGCCAGAAAGTACAAAACTCAGAGCACAGCAGCCAGCGACCTATTCCAATGAGCTGCGTCAGAGGGTAAAATATTTAACTTCAATGTAATGTAAAGTAGTAAAGGTAGAACGAGTAATTGGTAAATGCAGGCTGATAGAGCTGTTGAGGACAGATTCCATCCAGTTGTTTACTGTGACAGTTACAGAGGAATGTTATTCCTTTGGAATAATGGGGGATGGGAACCAGAGTGCCAAGGCAGATAGTGGAGAGGTTGTAGAGAAAGAAGTTAAGCCTATGTATAAGGACAGTAATCAAAATGTTGAGCATGGTGGGACGAATGTTCTGAGCTGTGTATATTTCAATGCAAGGAGTGTGGTAGATAAGGCAGATGAGCTTTGGGCATGGATCAACATGTATAATTGTGACATTATAGTCATTAGTGAGACTTGGTTGCAGGAGAGGCAGGATTGGCAACACAGGTTTCATTGTCTTAGATGTGATACAGTGGGAGTGATGGGGGGGTTGGTGGGCTGGCATTACTAGATGGAAAATGTCACCATCTAAGTCTCCAGTCTGTTCAGTCAGGACAGACTGGAGAGTTTGTCTAATGAGTCTTTATGGGTAGAACTGAGGAATAAGAAAGATATGACCATCGTAATGGGTTTATGTTGTAGACCACCCAACAATCTGAGATTTAGTGGAGCAAATTTGTAGAGAGATCAGACTGTTGCAAGAGATAGAAGGTTGTGCTAGTCAAACATGTTCAAGGAAGTTTCCTTAATCAGTACATAGAAGTCCCAACTAGAGAGAGTGCGATCCAGTACAGGTGTCTCCCCCCCCCCCCCCTTTACAAAGGTAGACCGTTCCTATGAAACCTTTCTTAAGCCGAAATGGCATAAAGCAAAGAACCATTAATTTATATGGGAAGAATTTTCATAAAGCGAAAATCCTCTTTGTAATGCGAAAACAGGTTACTAATGTAGGTCTTTTGTTAAAGCGAGCATTTGTAAAGTGGGGGACACCTGTATTGAACTCTCTCTAGTATCCCTATCATGGAAAGAGACAGGGCAGGTGACAGATGTTAGTGCAGGGGAACACTTTGTATCTGGTGATCATAATGCCATTAGTTTCAAGGTAATTATTGATCCTTGCGTATAGTCCATGAGCCAGGACCCCAAATATGGGCCACTGGTACCATCTGGGGGGGAATAATTCTCATAGTGATTTTTGGCAAGGTATACACCCCTAGTGCTAGAAAATATATGATAGCATTGCAGTGGTGGTAGCTTGCTGTGTGAAAGACAAAGCTACTTTTGCCACAACCTTGCAGAAAAATGCAGCAGTAGAAGAGCAACTCCCAGGAAACTCTGCTACAGTGGTTGATGGAATGAATTTGGTCCAAAGAGTGAAAGGTGATCAAGTTACTTTCAGAGATGTTGCCACAACAATTCTGGGTTTGGCTCTGAGGGAAGGCAGGCAGAGTAGCAGAATAGATGTTGTGTTCGACACATACAAGGAGAACTCTATCAAGAATAGTGTAAGATCTCTACGGGGTGAAGAGACTGGTCGTGAGTTGCAAGGTATCACAGGCACACAGATGGTGAGGCAGTTGAGGAGCTTCCTGACCAAAGTCAGTAACAAAAATAGTTTCATTAGCTTCATAGTCCATGAATGGAGGAAGATGGAGTACAGAGCAAAGCTACAGGAGAAGATTCTGTATGCAACTGTGAATGACAAATGTTACAGAATCACATCTCGAGACAGTGAGGCGGTGTCAGCTCTTCAGTGTCAACAAGAAGCAGATGGCCGCCTACTTCTCCATGCTGCCCATGCCACAAGAGAGGGATACCAATCTGTAGTGATCTGCTCAGAAGACACAATGGCCTTATGTCTTTAGCACTTTGTGACAAGATTGAGGAGGCCCCATTGTTCCAGAAGTGTGGCACTAGAACCTGTACAAGGCTTGTAGACATCAGGAAGGTTGCTGCCACTGTTGGCATAGAGTTTTGTAGGGCTCTCATCGGATTGCACGCATATACATGATGTGACACTGTAATTGCTTTTGCAGGCAAAGGGAAGACAAGTGCCCTAAAACTTCTGACCATCAACAGGGAAACTCAGGACACATTCTTAGAGTTGGGTCAGGAATGGGACCTCTCCCCAGAACTGATGGACAAACTGGAGGCATTTACATGTCTCCTGTATGCCCCAAAAGCATCGACCACCAAGGTCAATGAGCTCAGGTATCACCTTTTCTGTGCCAAAAAAGGTGAAATCGAAAGTCATCAACTCCCACCATGCAAGGACTGCTTAACAAAACATGCACAACGAGCCAAATACCAGCTGGTATATGGAGAAGATGTTTGGAGAAGGACCCACATGTGCCAAGCCCTGTTGGCAGAGGATGGAAGATGGAGTGAGAAGAAGAGGCTGAACAGCCGGTGGTGCACTGGATGGAAGGCCAGTCAACACCTGATGCCGTCCTGGATCTACTGACCTGTAACTGTCCAAAAAAATGTTCACTCCCAAGATGTAAGTGTGTTGCAAATGGCCTCAGGTGTACTGACATGTGTAGACTGGCAGACTGTGAGAACCAGGCATCCACCTCAGAGAGTGGGGAAAGTTCAGATGAAGATGTGGAAGACTTGGAAAATTATTATAATTATTAATAGGTTATGAAAGTATGGAAAGCAGTCTTTGATTAAATATATTCATTTTACAACCAAATGGGCCTAGGTCATGGCCGTGTGGAACCCCACATTTGAATTATTGTACTGTAATTCTATATGCTAAGACAAAAGCCTAAGATTGTTTTGATTTGATACAACAATATGGAAAATATCACAACATTGATAAAACTCCAGAAATCTCTCCAAATGAGGTTTTTTATCTTTTGGGGGGTGGGGTAACATTTTCTGCTGTACTGATGTTAATATGGAATGTATACAAAAAGTGATTACTTATTTGAATTCCTGAATAAATTCTCTACAAATCCATGTCAGTATATGAGTCCTAGGGTTTTTATTGACTTTTCCAAAATAAACAACAGACAAATTTTCTAAAAATTAAATTATTCACTCTACTAAAATTGGGCACTGTACTGCGAGTGCCACCAATGACATAGTTTTCAATGTAGAATTTTATAACATTTGATGAAAAGTGCTTAAACTCAGCTATCATTGTGACGAATTTCAATGTTGAAGGATCACTGATGACAAAATACCACTAGGTTGAATATATATGTTGCACTTTATATTGGCCACTTTTCAGAAATGCTTATTTTAGGGTAATGTTATAAAATACATGAGAGCACACATAAAGCTACCGCAATGTGCAATGTTGCAATGCTATCACATATTTTCTAACTCTCGAGATGTATACCTTTCCAAAAATCACTTTGAGCATTATTCCCCTCAGGTGGTACTGGCCAATCCTACTGGCTCATGGACTAGTAGAGATTCTAAATTGGAGAAAGCCCAATTTTGATGGTATCAGAAAGAATCTGGCAAGTATGGATTTGGATAGATTGTTTTCTGGCAAAGGTGTACTTGGTAAATGATAGATCTTCAAAAGTGAAATTTTGAGAGTGCAGTGTTTGTATGTTTCAGTCAAAATAATAAGCAAGAATAACAGGGGAGACCTGGATTTTTGAGAGTTATTGAGGCCCTGTTTAAGAATAAGGAGGTACGTAGCAGGTATAGGCAAGCAGGGACAAATAAGATACTTGAGTAGCATAAGAAATGCAAGAGAATACTTAAGAAGGAAATCAGGAGTGTTAAGAGAAGACATGAGGTTGCTCTAGCAGATAAGGTGAAGGAGAATCATAAGGGCTGCTACAGGCATATTAAGAGTAAAAGGATAGCAAGAGACAAAACTAGTCCTCTGGAAGATCAGAATGGTAATCTATGTGTAGAGCTGGAGGAGGTGGGGGAGATCTTAGATGGATTTTTTGCATCTATATTTACTGGGGAGATGGACACAAGAGTCTATAGAAATGAGGAAACACGGTAGTAAGGTCATGGATCCTATACAGATTACAGAGCAAGAAGTGTTTGCTTTTTGAGGCAGATTAAGGTGGATAAATCCACAGGGCCCAACAAGGTGTTCCCTCAGACCCTGTGGAAGGCAAGTGTAGAAATTGCAGGGGCTCAGCAGAGATATTTCAAACATCCTTCGCCACCGGTGAGGTGCCAGAGGATTGGATAGCTAATGTTTTTCCATTGTTTAAGAAAGGCTCTAAGAATAAACCAGGAAATTACAGGCCAGGGAGCCTGACATCAGCAGTGGGAACACCACTGGATGGTATTCTAAGGGACCAGGTATATAATTATTTGGATAGATAGGGACTGATTAGTGATGGTCATCATGGATTTGAGCTTGGTAGGTCATGTCAAGCCAATCATAGAATTTTTTGAGGAGGTCACCAGGGAAGTGGATGAAGACAAGGCAGTGGATGGTGTCTACATGGACTTCAGGAAGGCTTTCTCAAGGTCCCGCATGGGAGGTTGGTCTAGAAAATTCAGTTGCTTGGCATTCAAGATGATGTAGTAAATTGAATTAGACATTGGCTTTGCGGAAGAAGCCAGAGAGTGATTGTAGACGGTTGTGTCTCTGGAAACCTGTGACTAGTGGTGTGCTGCAGGGATCAGTGTGTGTCCATTGTTGTTTGTCATCTATATCAACAATCTGAATAATAATGTCGTAAACTAGATCAGCAAGTTTGCTGATGACACTAAGGTAGTGGATAACTGGTAAGACTATCAAAGCTTGCATTGGGATCTGGACCAGCTGGAAAAATGGACTGAAAAATGGCAGATGGAATTTAATGCAGACAAGTGTAAGGTGTTACATGTTGGGAGGGCCAACCAAGATAGGTTTTACATGATAAGTGGTAGGGCACTGAGGAGTGCGGTAGAACAGAGGGATCTGGGAATACAGATCCATAATTCCTTGAAAGTGATGTCACAGGTAGATATGGTCGTACAGAAAGCCTTTGGCACATTGGCCTTCATAAATCATTGTACTGAGCACAGGAGTTGAGGTGTTAAGTTGAAATTCTATATGACGTTCGTAAATCCTAATTTGGAGTATTGTGTGCAATTTTGGTCACCTACCTGCAGGAAAGATATCAATAAGTTTGAAAGAGTACAGAGAAAGTTTACAAGGGATTTGCTGGGACATAAGGACCTGAGTAGTAGGAAAAGCTTGAATAGGTTAGGACTTTATTCCATAGAATGTTGAAGATTGAGGGGAGAACATAAGAAATAGGAGCAGGAGTAGTCTATCTGGCCTGTCAAGCTTGCTCCACCATTCAATAAGATCATGGTTGATCTGGCCATGGACTCATCTCCACCTACCTGACTTTTCCCCATAACCCTTAATTCCCCTACTATCTATCCAACCTTACCTTAAATATATTTACTGAGGTATCCTCCACTGCTTCATTGGGCAGAGAATTCCACAGATTAGAGAAAAATAGTTCCTCCTCATCTCTGTCCTAAATCTACTCCCCCGAATCTTGCGGCTATGTCCCCTAGATCTACTCTCACAAACCAGTGGAAACAACTTTCCTGCCTCTATCTTGTCTATTCCTTTCATCATTTTATATGTTTCTATAAGATCTCCTCTCATTCTTCTGAATTCTAGCAAGTATAGTTCCAGGTGACTCAATCTCTCCTCATAGTCTAACCCCCTCATCTCTGGAATCAACCTGTTGAACCTCCTCTGCACTGCCTCCAAAGCCAGTATATCCTTCCTCAAGTAAGGAGACCAGAACTGCATGCAGTACTCAAGGAGCAGCCTCACCAGTACCCTGTATAGTTGCAGCATAACCTCCCAACTTTTAAATTCAGACCCTCTAGCAATGAAGGCCAACATTCTATTTGCCTTCTAGATAGCCTGCAAACCAACCTTTTGTGATTCATGCACAAGCATATCCAAGTCCCTCTGCACAGCAGCATGATGCAATTCTTACCATTTCAATAATAACCTGTTCTTCCATTTTTTTTCTTTGAAAGTGGATGACCTCGCATTTACCAACATTGTACTCCATCTGCCAGACCCTTGCCCACTCACTTAACCTATCTATATCCCTCTGCAGACTCTCCGTATCTTCTGTACAATTTGCTTTTTCATTCAATTTGGTATCATCAGCAAATTTAGATACACTACCCTTGGTCCCCTCTTCCATATCGTTAATGTTATCATGAACAGTTGCGGGCCCAGCTCTGACCCCTGCAGCACACTGCTCACCACTGATTGCCAACCAGAGAAACACTCATGTATCCTAACTCTCTGCTTTCTATTGGTTAACCAATCCTCTATCCATGCTGATACATCACCCCTAACTCTATGCATCATTATCTTATGGATAAGTCTTTTATGCGCCACCTTATCAAACACCTTCTGGAAATCCAAGTAAATAATGTCTATTTGTTCCCCTCTATACACTGCACTCATTATGTCCTCAAAGAACTTCAGTAAATTTGTCAAACAGGACCTGCCTTTTGCCTACATCCTTTTTTGAACAGTAATGTGACATTTGCTGTCTTCCAATCTGCCAAGACCTGCCCAGAGTCCTGAGGATTTTAAGTTATCACCAAAGCTTCTACTATAACTTCTGCCTTTTCTTTCAGTGCCTGGGATATATTCCATCAAGACCAAGGGAGTTGTCTATCATCAGGCCCACAAGTTTGCTCAGCATTACCACTTTAGTGATAGCTATTGATCAAGGTCCTCATCTCCCATCACATCCATATCATCTCACTTTTGCATGTTAGGTGTGTCCTTCACCATGAAAGCCAACACAAAATAGTTATTCAAAGCCTCGGCCATTTCCTCATTACCCAATATCAATTCCCCTTTTTCATCCTCCAAGAGAACTACATTCACTTTAGCCACCCTTCTCCCTTTTATATAATTATGAAAACTTTTACTATCCATTTTTATATTTTGTGCAAGTTTATTTTCATAATCTATCTTCCCTTTCTTTATTGCTCACTTAGTGGTTCTTTGTTGTTTTTTAAAGTGTTCCCAATCTTCCAGTTTCCCACTACAGTACTCTTGGCGACTTTGTATGCACGAGTTTTAAATTTGGTGCCTTCATTTATTTCCTCAGTTATCCATCGCTGGCTCTCCCCACACTTAGTATCCTTGCTTTTAACTGGAATATACTTTTACTGAGCACCATGAAAAATCTGAAAGTCTTCCACAGTTCTTCAAATGTCCCACCACATTGCCTGTATTCCAAATCTACCCTGTCCAACGCCTCCCTCATCCCATTGTAGTCTCCCTTGCGTATGCATAATACACTGGTTTTAGATCAAACTATTGCACCCTCCATTTGTATGAGAAACCCAACCATACTATGATCACACTTTCCAAGAAGATCCTTAACTACAAGATCACTAATTTTACCTGTCTCATTGCACAGGACCAGATCTAAGATGGCACATTCTCTTGTAGGTTCAGTAACATGCTGTTCAAGAAAGCCATCATGGATACATTCAATGAAGTCCTCCTCAAGAATGTGTTGACCAACTTGATTCACTCGATCTATGTGCAAGTTAAAGTCCCCCATGATAACGGCTGTTCCATTCTTACATGCCTCAGATATTTCTCTGTTTATTGCCTGTGCCACTGTAATGTTATTATTTCGTGGCCGATAGACAACTCTCACCAGTGATCTTTTCCCTTTACTACTCCTAATCTCTACCCAGTTGGAATCAACATCCTGCTCCTTAGATCTTGTATCAACGCTCACTATCGCCCTGATCTCATCTTCAATTAAGAGCACTACCACACCTCCCTTAACTTCCTGTCTATCCTTCCTTATTAACTGGTTTTCTTGGATATTTAATTCCCAATCCTCTCCACCCTGCCACCACGTTTTGGTAATTGCGACTGAATCATACCACTTTGTACTGATTTGTGCCACAAGCTCACTGATCTTGTTTCGTATACTACAGGCATTCAAATAAAGTGCCCTTACACTCATTGTGCTTTTAAAATCTTGTAATCTTTTACTCTTTTGCAATTGACTTTTCTTTACTCCACTCTTACTTACCTCTTTTTTAATCTTTTGCTTTTTCTTTATCTTTATCCACACTTTTCTCTATGGCTTTATCATTACTTCTCCAATTTGTTGAACCCACACCCGTACTATTTCATTTAAAGCCCTATCCCAAGCCCCAGTTAAGCGATTCGCTAGGTTCAGGTGTAGCCCTTCCCAGTGGTACAGCTCCCTCCTTCCCCAATACTGATGCCAATTTCCCATGAATTCAAACCCATTTCTTCCACACCAATCCTTAAACCACACATTTAACTCCCTGATCGTCTTGACCCTATGCCAATTTGCATGTGGCTCAGGTAGTAATCCAGTGATTACCACCTTTTTGGTAGTAATTTAGACCCTATTAATTAACCTATTATTAATTTAGACCCTAGCTGCTCAAATTCCCTCAACGGAAACTCTTTTTTAGTTCTACTTATGTCATTGGTACCCACATGGACCACAACAACTGGATCTTTCCCCTCCCACTGCAAATTCCTCTGCAGGCCAAATAAGATGTCCCATACATGGGCACCAGGCAGGCAACACAGCCTTCAGGATACTCTATCCTCATTACAGAGAACTCTGTCCATTCCCCTGACTATACTATCCCCAATTACCACTACATTTCTCTTCTCTCCTCCCCTCTTGAGATTTGACAGAGCTCTATAATATTATGAGGGTTATAGATAGGTAAATCCAAGCAGACTTTTTCTACTAAAAGCTGGTGCGACAAGAGGTCATGGATTAAGGGTGAAAGGTGAAATGTTTAAGGGGAACATGAGTAGGAACTTCTTCACTCAGATGTTTGTGAGTGTGTGCAACGAGCTGCCAGCGTAAGTGATGGATGCCGAGTCAATTTCAGAATTTAAGAGAAATTTGGATCGGTACGTGGCTGAGAGGGGAATGGAGGTCTAAGGTCCTGGTGCAGGTTGATGGGGCTAGGTAGATAATAAAGTCTGTCTGTCATAGCCTAGTTGGGCCAAAGGGCCTGTTTTTGTTATGTAGTGTTCTATGATTCTATTAGCATGCAAATAATAATAGGTTTCATATTTCACAATTGCTGTTCTTCTATTCTCTACTGCAATAACTGTGGTTAAGTTGTACAGACAGTTGTCAACATAAACTGAGTGTAAACCCTGTTTAAATTCAAAATATTCATATAGAAATTATTGATTAAAGCACCAAACTAAATGTGCAAAACAAATAAATGCATTTTTAAAAATTGGATGCAAGTAACTTCTTGGCAGAAAGCTGCCAGGGAGAGTTAAGGAACTACAGGAGGAGAAAAGATGACTTTAAGTCAGCTGCAAGGCTGGGAGATTTAAATGAAAAGTAGGGATTCCAACTAAATATATTGCATCATGGACTATAGGTCAGGATGTACAAGGAGCATAGAAAGGTCTTCAGCTGTACAAAAAACATTTCAAAGAATGTGCCTTTGGTCATTTTGTTAGTTCTTTCTGATAGATTTTTCCTGACAGATGTCCCACTGTCTTATTGCTTCTAATTACATCAAAGTCCTATTGATGTAATTGGATGTAATGGGATTGTGATTTGCTTGGAGGTTTCCATCTCCCTCAGACACGCATGCCAATCCTCCAATAAATTCAAGCTCAACCAGAACAAAGCAGGTATTTCCCCCAATCCCGTAACTGATTTTTCTGCTTGGATTCTTCTGTGCAGGGACTTAATGGTTAATTATGGATTTCAATATCTGTGTGTAAAATGAAACACCAATCATTTTAAAGGATGCACATATTGAATACATTATTAAGAAATGCATCATGCTCCTGTAAGTTTGTATTTTTATAAGTAAACTTTAATTACTTGAACTTAATCCAGATTGGACGTGCTTCATTTAAACAGAATCCTTTTCCTGTTTTAATACTTGTTCTGTAGCCTGGGGAAAAATACATACACAGGACAACAAATAATTTTTCGGTTCTTAAATTCCTTTATCTGTTTTAGATGTTTTATTGCAGAAAGAGGGTATCAAAATACATGTGCAGTATGAAAATAATTGAAACAAAATATACAGAACCAATACAATAGTGGTAAATATTTGGAACACATGTGTTTAACTTCAAACTCCTCACTCTCGCTAATAGGCCAATTAAGGAACTTCGCAATCACGCTACCTAGCGCTGATCAATTTAATCGCAAAAACCTTTCCTCACTAAACCTGGAAAAAGCATTCGAACATTGTCCCTTCTACAGCATGGCAACTCTTTGTTCTACTCCACCCATGCAAAATGTCATCACCATTTTCTCTTAAAGGCATAGGCAGGATTCTTGGCATTACCAAGGTGAATATATAAGTGCTCTTTAATGATAAAAAAATGGATATTCAACAGTCACCTGGTTACATTCCCCCCTGCACACCAGTAAGCGTCTGCAATTTCTCACTCACTGCAAAAGTATTTTTAACCTCTTTAACTGCTTCTCTGAATAGAACTGAACTTGGACTAGCCAGTATCTGTGGCACTGCTCCAGGACTTATAGAGGCCACATCTAGGACTGACCTTGCTTCGTGATTTGGGTTAGAGTCCTGTCCAGCATTTACTTGTTTAGTCCTGTGGGGTGCTGCAACAGGAAGACTACCAACATCTGACCTTGTATTAGCTGTCACAGGCACTATAGTCTCAGTTCCAGGAGTTTTGTTGTCAATGCTCGAGTTGAGATTCTGTATACCCTTTTTTGACACACTTCTCCCAATATCACACCATTCTAACAATCCTCAGAATCTGATTTATGTCCCAGGGAAGGATTACCCTGAATTACAGGAGTTTGCATTCTCCTTTGAGGAACTGGGATGGGAACATTCTCACAGGCCTGTTTACCCTCTTGATAGGCGCTCCCTCCAAAGGTTCAATCATGTATGCATTGTCCAGCACCTCTACCACCCTGAAGACAGTTGATTTCCAAGCATCCTGGATCTTATCATGACCTAATGGTCTGTTCCGGAGGTAAACGAGTGCATTTATGTCAGTCTGGGGACAATGAATTTTTTCCTCCTGTAAGGCAATGTGTTCTGCAGCCTTCTGTTCGGGTGTATGGCTAACTAGTCGTATTTCCGGTCTACAGATTGTTCTCACCCCAGCGGAACATCCACTGGCAAGTGGAGATCAACACCAAACAGTAGGTAATAAGGAGAATGTCCAGTGGTTGCGAGAGGCGTCATATGATACGCATACACTAAGGGCTGATTTATACTTGTGCGTACTAATTTTCACTTCTGTGTAGCTCTACACCGTAGTGAGCTTGCATTGGTGTGTGCCAAAACGCTAGTTGGCGGTGGTGTTTCTGTGCCACTGTGTTGAGTTTCTTCGTGAGAGACATGGACGAGGAAATGCATTTCAAACACTTTCGTATGTCGACAGGTAGATTTTGACGATTTGGTTCATCTATTTCGCATCGGTGTACAGACATGGCGGAGAAGAAGCAACCGGAAATGCGTAGGAGGAAATGTGATGCTACCAAGCAGACCAATCACAGTTGTTGCGGTCTGCATTGCCGCGACACGTGAGTTACTTTTTTGGGGAGGTGCACGTCACCCTATGGCATAGGGTACATGGTACCTATAGCGTAGATGTGACGCACAAGTATAAATCAGCCTTAACGGGTAGATGTTCTGGCCACCTGCATTTCTTTTCTGCAGGCAACGTACGCAACAAATCATGCATCGTCCTGTTGAAACGCTCGCACTGCGCGTTGCCAGTAGGATGATGGGGTGTAGTACGACTTTTCTTTACCCCATACAGTTTGCAAAGCTCAGTTATGATCTCACTTTCGAAGTTACGACCCTGGTCAGAATGCAATCTCTGAGGAACACTGTGCTTCATAAACCATTCGCTCAAGAGCACCTTTGCTGTGGTATCCGTCTTTAGATCCTGAGTTGGGAATGCTTGGGTGAATTTTGTAAAAATGTCTGTGACTACTAAAAGATTCTCACACTCATCCGCTGCAGGCTCAAGCTCAGTGAAAACTACAGCGACAACTTCAAGTGACCTAGAAGCAAGAAATGATTTCATGGGGGATGGATATTAGGGTGTGGCATTTTAGTTAAAACACAACGCGGACAATTTTTGATCTACTGTGCCGCATCCCCGTGCATGCCCACCCAAAAACATCTGTTTCTCAATGAGTGCAGAGTGTGCGCTATGCCTTGATGGCCCACAGAGTCACGTACTTACCCTAACATTTACTCCTCAAGCTGGTAGGAAGCAGAGACTGATAACACTCTCCATGCTTCTCATCCTCAACTACACGGTACAGTAACCACGTACGGTCCCTGATCTTGTCCCAATGCTTTAACAGAACAAAACCAGTTTAGGCAGAGCCATTCAGCTTTCTTTTTCTGTCCCAAAAGTTTCTGAAAACACTTAACACAGGGTCTTGCTGCTGAAAAGTGTGCAAATCCCCAGTAGAATAACTCGGGGAGGTTGGGGTTCCTTGCATCCTTGGTGATAACCACTCACAAGGTCTATCGTTGAGAAAAACTGCGCTCCCCACAGATCATCAAAACTCTCATCAATATGCAGGAGCGGGAACGCGTCCTTTTTAGTCTTAAGATTCAGTCTCTGATAACCTACACACAATCTTATGCCACCATCAGCTTTCCGTACCAGCACTATAGGTGAGGCATACGTACTATTGCTCTCCTGAATCACACCCTTCTTCAACAACTTTGAGGTGTGCTCCTTCACTTCACTGTACTGATTTGGTGGAATGTGACAGTATGGCTGTGAAACAGGCTCATCATCAATTAAATGAATTTCATGCTTGACCTTGTCAATGTACCCAAGGTCTTCATCTTCGTCTGCAAAGAAATCCAGGTACTTAGCTAGTAAAACTCTTAGCTAAGCTTGTTGTTCTTCACTACCCCCAATGTTGAGGTTGTCTAGAATTGACTTTAATTTGGGGTTACTACCCTCCTCCTTTACACCAACAATTACTTGTTCAATGCTGGTTGGGATCCGCTGAAACCTTACAGCACCTTGTTGATCACTATCTACCTATTCTACCTTTGATAATAGACCCAGTCAGGTCCTAGGTGAGAGTTATACATCCTAGGTGAGAGAAGTTTAAAACCTATACTGGCAGTGTATGACAATGAGAGTCAACAAGCAAGGGAATAACTACAAGACCACCCAGTAGAGAGGTGTTAAGTGGCTCAAGTAACATCGTATGGTCAGTAGCAGCATCTCCAGGGACCTTCCTGGCCACAATAGTAACTACAGATTCTGCAGGTATGTGCTCGGTACTTTTTCCCTATACTCGAACTATGGCTTTCTTTTCAGCACTGTGCATTTGCACTTTCTGGAAAACATCTCTCCAATCAGAATCGAACTTTCTTTCTAGGGTCGGGTCAAATTTGGCGAAGAGAAGTTGTCTACATTGGCTTATAATGTTCATGCCTATAAGGTACGGGACAGGTTGCTCAGTGCTAACAGGATCTCCGACTACTAGAAAGCCACAATAGGGAATCTTCATGCCCATCGCTTGAACGTCTAGCTCTGGGTACCCAAGGTAAGGAACATCAAGACCATTGGCAGCTGTTAACTTAAGCCAGCCAGCAGTGGACAACATATCCTCATCCTCTCCATTCAAGGATTCTCGAAAGAACTGCTCAGTCATTGTGCTCCCTTGACTACCTGTGTCTACAGACAACAGATAGAGACACCTGATATCTTAAGCTCAACAACAGGACATGTTCCTGGTCACAAGATGGCTGTACATTATCTGAGTCTGTGAGGTTCCCCCGAATTGCCCGACTCACAATGACCTGAGGGCTGGAGGATCCAGGCTCTACATCTTTCGCACTTTGCTTCTGTGGGCAATTCTTTGCTACATGCCCTCCCACCTGACAGTTGAAACATATTGGTTGCCCATCCTTTGTGAACCTAGGCTGTAGCTTAGGTCTGCTGCTAGTAGCATGTACAACACCCCTCTGTACAGCAAGATTCTTCTTTGCTCAAATCAACTCACTAATGGTCTTGCCGTGCTCTGCAGCTACTTTAAGGATATCATCTAGAGTGACAGACTTAGATTCCTGAGCTTTGAGAGTTAAGACTGTGCCTGGATACTGCTACACTTTGACTTTACAGTCTTTGCATTTCCCGGGGACTCTTCTGAAAACCACAGACGAGCCTCCTCTCACACTTCTACCATTGAGGACTCGGGATTGTTCTGCACGAATTGGTGGTGCTCCCTTCTAAAGGAAGAATCTCTGATGCGCTCTCTGAATTGATCTCTGAGTGCCACCCTCTGAATGGCCACGACTTCAGGGAATCGCTTCAGCAGCAAGCTAGGAGCTTGGGCTAGAGCATGTGAAAACGCTCTTCTGTCTTCACCCTCAGGCTGTTTGCGACTATAAAACCTGGGGTGTATAACAGTTGTCACTAAAAGCTTCCCTGAGATAGGTGAACAAGTCATCAGCCTGGTCTTCCTCACCATCTCTGCACATCTGTGCTTCTTGTAGAGTTGCACCTCTAAATAGTGACATATCAAAATCATACTGATCCTGGCCAGACTGATTTCTAGCACGAAGCACCCTTTCGACTTCTGCAATAAAGTCATCAACAGACCTCCCATCTTTCTCAACATCCCCTGCAAATGGAGCAATGTGGCTTTTCCTTGGAACATATACATCATGGGACCTTTTGCTTAACTTATCTATAGTTGCCATGGCTTACTCTTGCCTACTATGCAACTCTCTAACTTGTTCAGGTTCCATTTGCTTAATCTCTAAGTGTAACATTTTGAAAACTCAAGTCTTTAAAGTCGCTACAACAAGCCTAGAAAAGGGGGTCGCTGACGTCTATAGAGGGTTACCTCAAGCGGAGCGGCCTGTGGAAAGCGGCCAGTGAGTGAGTGGGCCAGTGAAGGAGTGGAGATTTGAGGCTTCGATGAGAAGAGGCTGAGGACAAGCTTCACTCCAAGTGAGGTAAGGCCGGGTAAGTTCCTTTCAAAGGAGAAAGTTTCAAAAGTTGAGGCAAGTATTGGGTAGATCATGGCAGCTGAGATCGGCCCCGTGGTTTGTTCATCCTGCAGCATGTGGGAAATCAGGGATACTTCCAGTGTCCCTGACGACTATGTGTGCAGGAAGTGTGTTCAACTGCAGCTTCTGGCAGACCACATTGAGCATCTGGAGCTGCGATTGGATTCATACTGGAGCATCCACGATGCCGAGAAAGTCGTGAATAGCACGTTCAGTGAGTTGGCCACACCATAGGTAAAGGCTACACAGGCAGAAAGGGAAGGGTGGCCACTAGACAGCGTAGCAGTAGGCAGGTAGTGCAGGAGTCCCCTGAGGTCATCTCCCTCCTAAACAGATATATTGTTTTGGATACTGTTGGGGGAGATGTCACATCAGGGGAAGGCAACAGCAGCCGAGTTCATTGCACCATGGGTGGCTCTGCGGCACAGGAGGGAAGGAAAAGGAATGAGAGAGCTATAGTGATAGGGGATTCGATTGTAAGGGGAATAGATAGGCGTTTCTGCGGCTGCAAACGAGACTCCAGGATGGTATGTTGCCTCCCTGGTGCAAGGGTCAAGGATGTCTCTGAGCGGCTGCAGGACATTCTGGAATGGGAGGGTGAACAGCCAGTGGTTGTGGTGCACATAGGTACCAACGATATAGGTAAAAAAACGGGATGAGGTCCTACAAGGTGAATTTAGGAAGTTAGGAGATAAACTAAAAAGTAGGACCAAAAAGATAATAATCTCTGGATTACTACCAGTGCCACGTGCTAGTCAGAGTAGAAATAGGAGGATATTTCAGATGAATACGTGGCTTGAAAAATGGTGCAAGGGAGAGGGATTCAAATTTCTGTGGCATTGGAAATCCCAGAGTGCTTAAGGAAGTAGCCCAAGAAATAGTGGATGCATTAGTGATAATTTTTCAAAACTCCTTAGATCCTGGATTAGTTCCTGAGGATTGGAGGGTGGCTAATGTAACCCCACTTTTTAAAAAAGGAGGGAGAGAGAAACAGGGGAATTATAGACCGGTTAGTCTGACATTGGTGGTGGGGAAAATGCTAGAGTCGGTTATCAAAGATGTGATAACAGCACATTTGTAAAGAGGTGAAATCATCGGACAAAGTCAGCATGGATTTGTGTAAGGAAAATCATGTCTGACAAATCTTATAGAACTAGTAGAGTGGATAGGGGAGAGCCAGTGGATGTGGTATATTTAGATTTTCAAAAGGCTTTTGACAAGGTCCCACACAGGAGATTAGTGTGCAAACTTAAAGCACACGGTATTGGGGGTATGGTATTGAAGTGGATAGAGGATTGGTTGGCAAACAGGAAGCAAAAAGTGGGAGTAAACGGGACCTTTTCAGAATGGCAGGCAGTGATTAGTGGGGTACCGCAAGGCTCAGTGCTGGGACCCCAGTTGTTTACAATATATATTAATGACTTAGACGAGGGAATTAAATGCAGCATCTCCAAGTTTGTGGATGACACGAAGCTGGGCGGCGGTGTTAGCTGTGAGGAGGATGCTAAGAGGGTGCAGGGTGACTTGGATAGGTTAGGTGAGTGGGCAAATTCATGGCAGATGCAATTTAATGTGGATAAATGTGAGGTTATCCACTTTGGCTGCAAGAACAGGAAAACAGATTATTATCTGAACAGTGGCCGATTAGGAAAAGGGGAGATGCAACGAGACCTGGGTGTCATTGGACACCAGTCATTGAAGGTGGGCATGCAGGTACAGCAGGCGGTGAAAAAGGCAAATGGTATGTTGGCATTCATAGCAAAAGGATTTGAGTACAGGAGCAGGGAGGTTCTACTGCAGTTGTACAAGGTCTTGGTGAGACCGCATCTAGAATATTGTGTGCAGTTTTGGTCCCCTAATCTGAGGAAAGACATTCTTGCCATAGAGGGAGTACAAAGAAGGTTCACCAGATTGATTCCTGGGATGGCAGGACTTTCATATGAAGAAAGACTGGATCGACTAGGCTTATACTCACTGGAATTTAGAAGATTGAGGGGAACTCTTATTGAAACATATAAAATTCTAAAGGGATTGGACAGGCTAGATGCAGGAAGATTGTTTCCGATGTTGGGGAAGTCCAGAACGAGGGGTCACAGTTTAAGGATAAAGGGGAAGTCTTTTAGGACCGAGATGAGGAAAAACTTCTTCACACAGAGTGGTGAATCTGTGGAATTCTCTATCACAGGAAACAATTGAGGCCGGTTCATTGGCTATATTTAAGAGGAAATTAGATATGGCCCTTGTGGCTAAAGGAATCAGGGGGTATGGAGAGAAAGCAGGTACAGGGTTCTGAGTTGGATGATCAGCCATGATCATACTGAATGGCGGTGCAGGCTCGAAGGGCCGAATGGCCTACTCCTGCACCTATTTTCTATGTTTCTATGTTTCTATGTCTCTTGCTGAAAACGCGATGACTTCACGGCCGCAGTTGCTCTAGATCACCGTCACAGTTTTACGTCCTGGCATCAGTCCCAATGTCCCAGCCCGGTCTCAAGGATCTACCAGAGTCTCCATGTGGTAACAGGCTCTCCTTCCATCTCACGGGAGTGGCTGTCTTGTTCTTCAGAACTACCAGGTAATGTATATTGTACTGCATAGAAAAATCAAAAACCCTCTAAACTGGCTTGGAATTACCCCACTCCTGGTACCAAATTTTGTAGCCTGAGAAAAAATACACACGCAGAACAACAAATACTTCTTCAGGTCTTTTGCTCCTTTATCTGTTTTAGATGTTTTATTGCAGAAAGAGGGTATCAAAATAAATTACAACCGTTCCTGCTATTACAATCTCAGTTTAACTTCAGACCACACCCTTGTTATGTGTGCAGTATGAAAATAACTAAAATAAAATATACAAAACCAATATGGTAGTGGCAATTATTTGACACACTCATGTTTAACTTCCAAACACATATAGGCTAGACCTTGAAATGAGTTCTCCTCACTCATGCTAGTAGGCCAATTAAAGAACTTCACAATCACGCTATCCAGCGCTGATCAATGTACTCGCGAAAATCTTTCCTCACCAAACCTGGAAAAAGCACTCGAATGTCGTCCTTTCTAGGACATGGCAACTCTTCATTCTACTCCACCCATGCAAAATGACATCACCGTTTTCACTTAAAGGCACAGGCAGCTATTTTAACATTACCAAGGTGAATATATAAGTGCACTTTAACAACAAAAAATTGATATTCAACGGTCACCTGGTTACACATATGAGGATCTAACTGTTTTGATCCCATTCTCTAAAGCTCATAATATTGTAAAATCTGGATTATCATTGTAACACTGGGAATGCAACTGTTATATTGGTATTGAATCTGATCAATGATTGTTAGCAGTGTATAATACAGACCTATTTGTCCAAAAATGATTCGATTGCAAAAAAAGTTATGTTTGCATAGAAGTCATGATTGCTTTCCTAATAATTGCAAGTTAAGTTCTAATGCAGTCTAGTTCCAGTTCCATTGTGCAGAATGTCAGCCTCTGCTCGCTGTATTAAATATACAAATAAAATTCATTTTCAAAGCAGGGAAATAAGTTTCCCAAATTGGGTGGGCTCCATGCTTAACATATTGCAGTTTTACATTTTGGATGGCCACAGTTTTTAAAATGGGTTAAATTTGTTTGCATGGGTAAATTGAGCTAAACAAAGATAAAGGAAGTAAAATTACTCTTCTACAGGTTCTCACATTTAGTGGAAGGCTCAACTTCAAAACATTAGCTTTGGTGTAGGTGTACAATTACAGTCCATTCACGTCACCAGTAAGGCTGTGCTGGGGATAAGAATCTGAAGCTGCTGCATTCTCTTGGCAATACAAATCCATTTGAGGATGGGTTTTCATCATTACTCAGGATTGAGGATACCTATAACTTTGGCCCAATCCCAGAGCTTCCATCTTCAGCAGTATATGATTATTATGATGTAAAATAAAACAGTTGTAGTCTTGAAGTGTCAATGTGACAGGCTGTCAAATTGAATACAAAATTTTTCTTCTGCATTCTTATGTTTTGACTATTTCTCAAATACACGCTCTTCTGTACATTCAAATGCTGTAATTATCCATCTCTCTAAATCAAGTAATTGTGTTATTCATCCACTGCTAATTACTGCAGATCTAAGAGATTGCAGCATTTTTGGATGTTCTTTCTTTTGCCTGGATTTCTGTGTAATTTAATAGATCTGAGTTAGAATTTTACCTTCTTACGGGGAATAAACTGTAGTATATTCTCAGCAATTCTTAATCTGCAGTAAATGTTGCCTATTAATTTTCATTTCATATTGTCAACTACTGTTCAGTCTTGCCTAAAGATAATCTTCGGATGATGGTTTACTGTATTCTTATTCTATGCAACCTCAGCAAAATGCTGCAAAGGCTGGGAATCTGAAATAAAGACGCAGAGTGCTGCAGCTCAGATAGCATTCACAAGGACAGAAACCAAACTTAAGGCTTTTTAATGTATGTTTGAAAAACCATTACACAGAAAGCGGAATTTTGTTCTCACAGTAGATGCTGACCATAATGTCATTATATTTCAGGCAAATGAAGACTCAAGAATCAATGTGTATTAGATTGGCATCTATCACATTCTCAAGACAACCTAAACCACTTCACAGCTCATTTAATTATACTTGAAGAGCATTCACTATAGCTACATGGGCTAATGTGTCGGTCTACTTCTACACAACAGCTTTGCATAAATAATATATAAGATGATTGAATTGTTATTATTGTTTTCGGTGTTGTCTGAGAGATGAATGTTGGCCAAGTGTACCAAGATGACTTGCTGCTGTGCTTTGAATAGTCAAGTCAAGTCAAGTCAACTTTTATTGTCATTTCGACCATAACTGCTGGTAGAGTGCATAGTAAAAATGAGATAACATTTGTCAGGACCATGGTGTTACATGACACAGTACAAAAAACTAGACTGAACTACGTAATTAAAAAAAACACAGAGAAAGCTACACTAGACTACAGACCTACACTGGACTGCATAAAGTGCACAAAAACAATGCAGGCATTACAATAAATAATAAACAGGACAGTAGGACAAGGTGTCAGTCCAGGCTTTGGGTATTGAGGAGTCTGATGGCTTGGGGGAAGAAACTGTTACATAGTCTGGTCGTGAGACCCTGAATGCTTCGGAGCCCTTTCCCAGACGGCAGGAGGGAGAAGAGATTGTATGAGGGATGCATGGGGTGCTTCATAATACTGTTTCCTTTGCGGATACGGTGTGTAGTGTAAATGTCCGTGGTGGCAGGAAGAGAGACCCCGATGATCTTCTCAGCTGACCTCACTATCCGCTGCAGGGTCTTGTGATCCGAGATGGTGCAATTTCCGAACTAGGCAGTGATGCAGCTGCTCAGGATGCTCTCAATACAACCCCTGTAGAATGTGATGAGGATGGGGGGGTGGGAGATGGACCTTCCTCAACCTTCGCAAAAAGTAGAGACGCTGCTGGGCTTTCTTTGCTATGGAGCTGGTGTTGAGAGACCAGGTGAGATTCTCTGTCAGGTGAACACCAAGAAATTTGGTGCTGTTTACGATCTCTACCGAGGAGCTGTCGATGTTAGCAGGGAGTGGTCACTCCGTGCCCTCCTGAAGTCAACAACCATCTCATTTGTTTTGTTCACATTAAGAGACAGGTTGTTGGCTCTGCACCAGTCCGTTAGCCGCTTCACCTCCTCTCTGTAAGCTGACTCGTTGTTCTTGCTGATGAGACCCACCACGGTCGTGTCATCGGCGAACTTGATGATATGGTTTGAGCTGTGTGTTGCAGCACAGTCGTGGGTCAGCAGAGTGAACAACAGTGGACTGAGCACGCAGCCCTGGGGAGCCCCCGTGCTCAGTGTGATGGTGTTGGAGATGCTGCTCCCGATCCGGACTGACTGAGGTCTCCCAGTCAGGAAGTCTAGGATCCAGTTGCAGAGGGAGGTGTTCAGGCCCAGTAGGCTCAGCTTTCCAATCAGTTTCTGAGGGATGATTGTGTTGAATGCTGAACTGAAGTCTATGAACAGCATCTGAACATATGTGTCTTTTTTGTCCAGGTGGGTTAGGGCCAGGTGGAGGGTGGTGGCAATGGTGTCATCTGATCAGCGGTTGGAACGGTACGCAAACTGCAGGGGGTCCAGTGAGTGGGGCAGCAGGGTCTTGATATGCCTCATGACGAGCCTCTCGAAACACTTCATGATGATGGATGTGAGTGCAACGGGACGGTAGTCATTTAGGCAGGACACTGAAGACTTCTTCGGCACGGGGACGATGGTGGCGGCCTTGAAGCACGTTGGAATGGTGGCGCTGCTCAGGGATATGTTGAAGATGTCAGTGAGAACATCTGCTAGCTGGTCTGCACATTCTCTGAGCACTCTACCAGAGATGTTGTCTGGTCCAGCAGCCTTCTGTGGGTTGACCCTGCACAGGGTTCTTCTCACATCGGCCACGGTGAGACACAGCACCTGGTCATTTGTAGGAGGGGTGGACTTCCTCGCCGCCACGTCATTTTCCGCCTCAAACCAGGCGTAGAAGTTATTCAGCGCATTTGGGAGGGAGGCATCACCTGCACAGTCAGGTGATGTTGTCCTGTAACTGGTGACGTCCTGGATGCCCTTCCACATGCGCCGTGTGTCGCCACTGTCCTGGAAGTGGCTGTGGATTAGCTGGGCGTGTGCATGCTTTGCCCCTCTGATGACCCAGGACAGTTTGGCCCTTGCTTTTGTTAGAGTTGCCTTGTCACCTGCTCTGAAGACGGAGTCATGGAACCTCAGCAGCGCACACACCTCTGCGGTCATCCATGGCTTCTGGTTGGCACGTATAGTGATGGTCTTGGACAGAGTAACATCATCAATGCACTTGCTGATGTAGCTGGTCATTGATGCTGTGTACTCCTCTCAGTTGGTAGAGTCGCCATCGGTTGCAGCCTCCCTGAACATGTGCCAGTCAGTGTTCTCAAAGCAGTCTTGAAGAGCAGAGATGGCTCCTGCTGGCCAGGTTTTCACCTGCTTCTGAACTGGTCTGGATCGCCTGACTGGTCTGTATGCTGGGATTAGCATAACAGAGATGTGGTCTGAGTAACCGAGGTGGGGGCGGGGCTCTGCCCCGTAAGCGTCAGGGATGTTTGTGTAAACCAGGTCCAATGCGTTCTCCCCCTTCGTTGCAAAGTCCACATACTGATGGAATTTGGGGAGCACTGACTTAAGGTTCACGTGGTTAAAATCACCGGCGACAATAAACAGACCATCAGGGTGTGCGTTCTGCAGTTCGCTAATAGCCCCGTACAGTTCACAGAGCGCCTCCTTAGCATTAGCGCTGGGGGGAATGTAGACACCGAATATAAGGACAGAGGTGAATTCCCGTGGCAAATAAAATGGTCTGCATCGAACTGCCACAAACTCCACTAGCGATGAGCAGTGTCTGGAAACCAGCACAGAGTTCTTACACCATTCTGTGTTGATGTAAACACACACACCGCCACCGTGAGCCTTACCGGAGACAGCTGCATCTCTGTCCGAACGAAACAAAGCTAGTTCGTCTAGCTGGATGGCAGCGTCCGAAATCCCATCAGTGAGCCACGTCTCTGTGAAGACAAACGCGGAGCAAACTCTGTACTCCCGCCGAGTATTACGTTGGAGTCGGATGTAGTCCATTTTATTGTCCAGGGAACGGACATCGGAGAGCAGAATGGATGGGAGAGCCGGCCAGCTAGGGTTTGCTTTGAGCCTGGCACGGACTCCTGCCCGTTTGCCTGGCTTCTGCTTCCTCGCACATCGCTTTCGACGTCTCTATCTCCGGCTCCCAACATCAGGCAAGTCCGAGGATTGTAGGCCCGTTCCCCTCAGCAAGCCAACGTCGCGTAATTCAGCCAGCAGATCTTTGTGAAGGTTTGTTTTTGGACAATCTCTGTATTGTAGTAGTATCTGGCGATGGTAGACAGCTGCTCTGTTATCCATGCGCCCTAATCGAAAATTGTGTATCAAGCTTAAAATAGAAAATTAAATTAAAGTAACACCAGGTCTGAAAGGCCACTGCTGCCGTGCCGCGCTGCCTCATGGGCAAGTAGATGCTGATTAAATGTGCAAAATAAACTTTGTCCTGAAAAACAACAACTCAGGGTTTCTGCTATAAGCTTGTGCCGGGGAGTGGAAGTGATCTGTAGCTAAACTGGAGCCTTTTTGGATAGGAGTCATCAAGAAATGGTTCCCAGCTGGGTCCATCTGGTTGTTTCTTACAACATAGGAAGAAAAATTAGTGCAACACTTATTTGTTGCATGTTGCATAACTTCGGGCCAATGTCGTTCCCAAATCTGAACTGCAGTCTGGCAATCCGAAATTAAAACTTTACCAGCACGGCCACTGTAAGTAAGCAGGAGTAAATGAAGAGAGGATGTCCAAGTACCCTAAACACAAGAAAATCTGCAGATGCTGGAAATCCAAAGCAACACACACAAAATGCTGGAGGAACTCAGCAGGCCAGGCAGCATCTATGGAAAAGAGTAAACAATCGACATTTCGGGCTGGGACCCCCCCCCCCCCAATCAGGACAGTTAGACTAACAAAAAAGTTTAGTCTTTTCCATGGATGCTGTTTGGCCTGCTGAGTTCATCCAGCATTTTGTGTGTGTTGATCCAAATACGCAACCCTTCACCCTGAATGGGCAGCCTCCCAGTGATATGACTCCTACTTCATTGCCCGCCTCTATTCCAACCCATCAGCTTATCTGAACCACAACTGAAACTGGCGTTCCCCTTTTAAGGGATTCCAACTTATTACCATTTTGTGGATAAGCCATTCTGAACCAATGGGCAGCTTCCAGGGGTTTGCAGTTAACACCAATAGGTCACCAATTACATTTAAACAAGGTCCTGATATAAAAGCAGCTGCATCACATGCAACGTTATTGAAATAAATAAATAAATAAATAATACCCTACTGATTTATACAGTCATACAGTGGGCAGAATTTTATCAATTGGTTGTGATGGACTCCAAGCCTTTCCATGAAGTCAAGAAATCTAGTGTAATAGTTTTTGGTGATTCTTGCCTTTGTCAGATATCCTGTTGTTTTAATGAGATATGCCTCCGTGAAGCCCATCTTCACGTTCCATTACGAGTATATGAAAGGTACTGAAGGACAGCTCAAACAGAAGTCATAGTCAATGCGCTTATATTAACTAGAAAAAAACAACAGATTATTTATCTGATTACATTCTATCATAGCTTCCTGTAGTAGTTGCCTTGATAACTCAACGCAGTTTAAAATATTTTATTGCATAAAGTTTTTCAGATATCATGAAATGTATTAAATTGCAAGACTTTTTGCATACTGTTCCAAAATAATGTCATTTACATTAGATAGATTTTTATCTGTGTTGAATACAATAATGCACATCCTTGTGTCCGTTACATATCAAATCATCTTATAGTTACTTTCTGATAGCAACTTAGATATGCATCACATAGACCTGGAGACTGCCTGACAAAAGAGCAACAACTATGCCTACTGAATCAGGACAATTCCTTTGTCCCCACTGTGAACGCCTATGCTATTCAAGAACTGGCCTCTAAAGTCACCTCCAAACACACATCAGCTGAGCTGCACAAACACAATTGTCATTGTCGAAATTGACGGACAACCAACACTCTCTCATAGTGTACACATTAAATGCTGGCAAGAGAACAACCCCATTAAATGGATCACACTTCTACACACTAATGGCACAACCATACTTAAAAAAACAATTAGCTTTCAACTTTCAAACTGTAGTATATGAAGAAAAAACAGAAAATGCAACTTTATTTCAGATGCATGCTTTGTATTCTATTATGTTTCTTTATAGATCCTAAATAATCATCATTGCAGAGGATCCTTCATTGCTTGAGGAAATAACTACTTACATCAGACATATTAAACAAATACATATGACAGGAAATTGCAGTGCATCGTAATTTTATTTTGATTACACAGCATTTTATACAAAATAATATTTAACTGTTACTGATATAGCAACAATAGGACTTTGTGATATTTTACACTTTATGTCTTACATCCATATATTTGAACATGAAGGAACAGAAACCCTCCTTTGGTTATCTCTGCTAAATATCCACTTTAATATTGCCTGCTCTTTTGTTATTTATTTCCATTGGGCTCTGAAACTATATCATGCATTTAACTGTAGCATCCAAAAACTAATTTCTACCCTGAAGAATGAAATGATTCATGTTTTGAAAAGCAATATTGTTGTTACACATCTTTTACTTTAAAATTGACAAGCTGTCAGTAATACTGTGATTTATTTTTAGTCTAATGTAGTTTTTTGTGCATTAATCATTCAGGCTATGGGTTTGGAAATTCACACATGTTATTTACAATACACTCTTCCAAGAAAAGCAGCACAATTCAGTTTTACTTCAGCTTTATTAAACATGCTGTACTAGTCTAGAACGCCCAGCACCAAAGCTCACTCTTCCTATCTTCTTTAAAAAATGATTTTAGTGAGATCTTGCAGTCTGGGAATGTCTTTAGTGATTTATAAGATACAGTGATATTCAATTTTTGCTGTGCCAGCTTTATCAAATCTGCTCTATTTAAAGCAGATACGTATTCAGCATTTCGAACATCTAATGTTCTACATTAACCAAATTTAAGTAAGCTCCCACAATGGAATTGATTTTCTGATCTACAGTAAAATTACAACAACCTAGAACAACCAGCAGGAGTTTCCCATTAATACAGCCTGTGAGTTGCTTCTCTTGATCATAACCAGGCTAACTGGCTTGCTGGGCCATTTCCCCACCTGGGAGTTCTGTGAAGGAGATGAGCGGATTTGCATGTTTCTGTGATAGAACAGAGACCATGGAACATTATAGCACAGATGTGCAAAGGATTGTTATATATGCACATATTTCCATGTGTATGATGAAATGTGAAATGTGATAAAAAGCTGCACATTTTAAATGCTTTATTAATGCTGGTAGATCTTAATTGTTTTACGTGATTAAAGTGTGTGTATATTATTGCCTTAAAATTTGATCCTATATCAGAAGCATGAACTCTGCAATATAACAGATTCTATGCATTTTTCTTCTATTATATCTTGTTCCTACTTTACAAAACAGACATAAATTTCAGGTTGCTGCCTCAAAGTTCCAGCAACACGGATTCAACCCTAACCTCAGGTGCTCTCTGTGTGAAATTTGTACATCCTCTGATGAGTACACGGCACCCTCGAGGCATTCCAACATCCCCAAAGATATATGGTTTGGTAGTCAATCTGGACATTGCAAACTGGCTTCAGTATGTGGATAAGTGGTGTAATCTGGGGGGAGGAGAGGTGGAAGCTGTTGGAAATGTGAAGAGAATAGTCTACAGCAAGATATAGTGAGGAATGGGATGGGTCTGTGAGCCAATACAGTCTCACTGGAATTCAACCTATCGAATGGTGAAAGGCCTTGATAGAGTGGATGTGGAGAGGATGTTTCCTATGGTGGGAGAGTCTAAGACCAGAGGACACACCCTCAGAATAGAGGGGTGTCCTTTTAGAATGGAGATGAGGAGGAATATCTTTAGCCAGAGAGTGGTGAATCTGTGTAATTCATTACCACAGGCAGCTGTGGAGGCCAAGTTGTTATCTGCATTCGAGGCAGCGGCTGATAGATTCTTCATTAGTCAGGGCATGAAGGGATACAGGGAGAAAGCAGGAGATTGTAGCTGAGAGGGAAAATGGATCAGCTGTGATGAAATGGCAGGACATTATTCTGCTCCTATACCTTATGGTCTTATGGAAATGGTTTCCTTCTGTGTCATGAGGGAATATGGAAAAATGGAAATCATCAGAAGTTTTTCTCTCCCCAATGTAAAATGCCCTCTTCTGTCAATCTTCTGGTCTTTCAATGTGTCTCCTCGCCTCCCACTTTCGAAACTCTGCAGCACAAACTGTACCCTGAACAAAGTTCCAATCACCTTTACACATACCGACCCTTTCGATTTCTGCCATGGGATGCTGCAGTTTAAAATTGCCAATCATGTATATAAACTCCTTCAATCCCTTTCTTTACTCCATGTCCTCATCCACACCTGAACTGATCCACACACTGCCTTCTGGCAACTCCTGTGCCAAATTATGTGCTTCTTTGAATCAGAGTTTCTCCTAATATTGGAGGCTGTGCTTAAACCTGACTTAGCCCTAAACTGTAGCGTTGCTTTTTCCATCTCCCTTTCCTCCTACTAGGTCCTCTGCTGCTATTATACAAATGAATTTCTGGATCATTTCCTCTCCTCAAACTTCCCCAGCTGCAGTGCCGCTTCCTGACCCAGTGCACTGGCTCAAGACAGTGTTGGACAACAGTAAAGAGTGACAATTAAAGCCTTTCTTTGTTGTCATATTCTAGGTCTTGGGGCATGAAAACCCAATTGTGATATTCAGGACAAAGCCATCTCATCATATCCACAGGTTTAAACCTCAGGATGTTCCTGCTTTGAAACATTTAAGTGCAACTTGGTAAAAAAATATCCCTCAGCCACTGAACAAATACAGAAGGCTAAGCATTTAACACCATCCAGCCCAAGATCTTAAGGCACAAACTAACGGAGATGGGAGTAGACTCTCACATGGTGGATTGGATAGTGGACTACTTGACAGATAGACCTCAGTATGTGCGGTTGGGAGACTGTAGGTCTGACACGGTGGTCAGCAGCACAGGAGCGCCGCAGGGAACCGTACTCTCTCCGGTCCTGTTCACCCTGTACACATCAGACTTCCAATATAACTCGGAGTCCTGCCATGTGCAGAAGTTCGCTGATGACACGGCCATAGTGGGGTGTGTCAGAAATGGACAGGAGGAGGAGTATAGGAAACTGATACAGGACTTTGTGATATGGTGCAACTCAAACTACCTGCGTCTCAATATCACCAAGACCAAGGAGATGGTGGTGGACTTTAGGAGATCTAGGCCTCATATGGAGCCAGTGATCATTAATGGAGAATGTGTGGAGCAGGTTAAGACCTACAAGTATCTGGGAGTACAGTTAGACGAGAAGCTAGACTGGACTGCCAACACAGATGCCTTGTGCAGGAAGGCACAGAGTCGACTGTACTTCCTAAGAAGGTTGGCGTCATTCAATGTCTGTAGTGAGATGCTGAAGATGTTCTATAGGTCAGTTGTGGAGAGCGCCCTCTTCTTTGTGGTGGCGTGTTGGGGAGGAAGCATTAAGAAGAGGGACGCCTCACGTCTTAATAAGCTGGTAAGGAAGGCGGGCTCTGTCGTGGGCAAAGTACTGGAGGGTTTAACATCGGTAGCTGAGCGAAGGGCGCTGAGTAGGCTACGGTCAATTATGGATAACTCTGAACATCCTCTACATAGCACCATCCAGAGACAGAGAAGCAGTTTCAGCGACAGGTTACTATCGATGCAATGCTCCTCAGACAGGATGAAGAGGTCAATACTCCCCAATGCCATTAGGCTTTACAATTCTACCGCCAGGACTTAAGAACTTTTTAAAAGCTATTATTAATGCTTTTTGAGATAGTGATTTAGATGCATATCATATTTTTTACTGAGTTAAGTATTGTATGTAATTAGTTTTGCTACAACAAGTGTATGGGACATTGGAAAAAAAGTTGAATTTCCCCATGGGGATGAATAAAGTATCTATCTATCTATCTATCTATCTATCTATATTTCTGCTATGTTTTAGCTAATTACATAATGGATAATCCAATTTGTCTCAGATACATGGGAGGTCTAGATGTTAAAGGAATTGATAAAATCATAAAACTATCCAAACGCTGGCAGCATCACTAATCTTGCGATGAATCCATGCAGCTAAAATAAATTTGGAAACAAGTATTTACATGTTTTTACTGTATGTAATCTTATTTCCATTCTTTATCTTTTACTTTCTTTATCTGGCTCATTTTATTTAATACATTTGACCATTGATATTTCTGTTTAAGTTTTCTCTCATATTCCTCCTCCATTTTGATTTATATTAAGAAGGCTTTAATGCTTGAAAATAGCAGAGCTTCCTAAAATCTACCATTCAGTTTTCGATGAGAAACCCAGAAACTGATCTGAAAGATTAATGAACCGGAATACTTGGGAACATCAATTGGAAAGCTTTATTTTCAGAACGTAACTACCTAACAAACAGGGTGAGCAATAGGTCAAATTAGCCCAGCTATAAACTTTCGCCATGTGCAGGATCTAGACCAGGTCGCTCAGCTGGGGTTCATGGAACCCTTGGGTTCGATATGAGGTTGCTAGAGATTCCTCAAGAGATCATGATTAAAAAAATAAACATTGTATTTTGAATTTAGTGCATTGCCTGGTGCTAGTGATCAGAGTGGAGAGCAGCGACCGAGCAGCCCCGTTAGCAAACTCGTTAGAGGTCTCTCAGCCCAGTAGGGCAGTGCCCAGTTGGACTGCGCTTGCTTGATCGCGTCCGTTCTCAGTTTTTGACACGAGATAGGGGAGGCCATTGATGATTATTGAGCACTGTACTGCATGGAGGAGTGGTCGATAGGCTGATGGTGTGCGCTGTATTGCACGGAGGGGAGGACGGCAGGCTGATGAGGAGTATGAAATGCATTTTCCAAGCACTGAATGGACTTGCCCAACTTGGGCTGTGACATCAGCCTCTCCCTCCCGAATTATCTCCTCCAACTTTCCCCTACGCGCTACCGACTGACTTATGGGAGCAGACAAACTACCAGTGTAGTAGAAAACTGCAGGGAAGTTTTCATTCTAAAGATGGTCCAGTGTGGCAATTTTGTGGACAATTCTGGAGTGTTTCTTGAGGACTCTAGAATTACAATCTTCTCAGTCATTTCACTGCACTAGTGCAACAACGGACACAACAAAAGTCTGTCTTTACAATGAAAGCTACTTATCAGTGGGTTTTACATGGACTGGGGATCCAGGTTGTCCTGTTCCACTGTGCCGAGTCTGTGGCAGACAACTTACAAACATAGCAAAATTGAAAAGACCCCTCATAACAAATCACAGCCATATGCCACGTAAAAGTGCTGATTATTTTAAGCAACTATTGGAATCTCAAAACAAGCAGATTAAAACTTTTGAAAATAAAGTCTCAGTTAGTAAAAGGACTCAGGAAGCAAGTTATTTAGTAGCTTTAAGACAAGTTCACTCGAGAATGTCTAAAAAACTGTATGAAAACCTGGACAAAGAGCACACCAATCTCCTGCTACATACAGAAATCCGACGGCTTAGCAGAGGAAGTGTCCTCAACAGGGTGTTTCAGCTGAAAGGTGAATTGCAGGGGTACTTTCAAGAAAATAGAAGGCCAGATTTTGCTGAGTGCTTTGAAGGTGAAGACTGTCTGCAGAAACCAGCCTACTTAACAGGCATTTTTCATCATATGAACCACTTGAACAAGTCTTTGCAAGGCCCTGGACTTCAAGTGACAAGATTCTTGGTGTTAAAAGGAAACTGCATCTTTGGAAAAATCATGCTGCTAAAGGAAATCTTGAAATGTTTCCGCTGCTGCTTGGGCTTGAGAGTGAGGAAAGATATCAGAAAGTCTCGAGTCTTATTGAAAACCACCTGGAAGAACTGCAGAACAAAATTCCTTCTTTTCAATACAAATGTATGACTGGGTGAGGGACCCTTTCTCTGAATGTTCAGCTCAGCCTGAGAGCTTGACTTTGAGAGAAGAGGAAGAACTTTGTGAGCTGCAGTCTGATCGCAAGCTGAAGACGAGATTTCCTGACCTGCCCCTGGGCAGGTTCTGGATTTTTGTGAAATAAGGGTACCCTGCCATTCACAAGAAAGCAACGGATGTTTTGCTGCAGTTTTCAACTAATTACATGTGTGAAGGAGCTTTTCGTTGTTTAACAAGCATCAAGAGCAAGGATAGAAATCATCTCGTTTCAGTTGAAGGTGTAATCCATGTGTGCTTATCTCAAGTTTGACCCAGAATTGAGACATTTATTATGTTTGCTTTCTGAGTTTTTCAAAGTTATGAAAGGGAAAGAAAGAGATTAATTTCACAAAAGGTAATCTCGGCTTAGCTATTTGTCTTTTAATCAAGTAAGATTGGCTAAAGGTTCATTCTCTACTCAAAAGAGCATTGACAATTATTTTTGGATTATTACATCTACAACTTACTGATCCCATTAATGGACCGTGAGCTCTAGATATGATAATTTTTTGTAGGGGTTCCCTGAGATGTGAAAATTATTTCAACGGTTTCTCCAGAGCAAAAAGTTTGAGAAAGGCTGATCTAAGACATTATAATTGAAATTAAATACACAGTATGAAAGCAAAATGATTTCTCCATCATTCCCTTCCCATCTGGTACCAAATATAATCACTGACCTCTATTACCACCCCGTCCCAACCCATACTGATATATGCTGGCAATTATTCCTCTTCTGTGTTAGTCGTGGTGCAGGGTCTCAGCCCAAAACGCCAGTTTATATCTTTAGTTTCCATAGATGCTGCTTCACTCACTGTGTTCATCTAGAATTGTTTTTTTTAAGACATAGGATTTACATTCTTTTTAAATGTTATTTTTGCAACACTGGTCTATTTGCATTGAAAACAATTACAGTCTTAAATGCCAATTTGATTCTGTTGTTGAATGAAGAATCAGCATGTTATATCCAAAATTTATTCCTTTGAAGGAGGGGGCAGTGAACAGAGCACTGAAATAACCTTATGGTGCACTAACAGAACTATCCGGGAATGAGATTTAACAGAAAATCTTTCATCGTATGTGGAATGCGAGCATTTGTATAACTGGAGTTACATAAGGACTTTTGTATTACATCGTGTTATATGACAAGAACATTATGTACCATTACATAACAAAAAAAAGGATTGCATCTATCTGTAAAGTAAGAATTGTGTGTTGAAATTCTTACTTAGAAGCGCATGATAAAATAGACCGTAGTCAGCATAGTTTCCTCAAGGGAAAATCTTGCCTGACAAATTAGTTTGAATTCTTTGAAGAAATAACAAGCATGATGGACAAAGGAGAATTGGTTGATGTTGTGTACTCTGATTTTCAAAAGGCCTTTGACAAGGTGCCACACGTAAGGCTGCTTAACAAGCTAAGAGCCCAGAGTATTAAAAGAAAGATTCCAGCATGGATAAAGCAATGGTTGATAGGCAGGAGGTGAAGAGTGGGAATAGAGGAAGCCTTTTCTGGCTGGCTGCCAGTGACTAGTGGTGTTCCACATGGTGTTTGTGTTGGGACCAGTTCATTTTACATTATTTGTCAATGACTTGGATGATGGAATTGATGGCTTTGTTGCAAAGTTTGCAGACAATAGGAAGATAGGTGGAGGGGCAGGTAGTTTTAAGGAAGTAGAGAGGCTACAGAAGGACTGAGACAGATTAGGAGATTGGGCCAAGAAATGGCAGATGGAATACAGTGTCAGGAAGTGTATGGTCATGCACTTTGGTAGAAGAAATGAAAGGGTTGACTATTTTCTGAATGGAGAAAAATTACTAAAAAAAAAACACTGAGGTGGAAAGAGACTTGGGAGCCCTTGAGCAGTATTCCTTAAAGGTTCATTTGCAGGTTGAGTCTGTGGTGGGGAAGGCAAATGCAATATTAGCATTTGTTTCAAGAAGACTAGAATATAAAAGCAAGGGTGTAATATTGAAACTTTTTAAAACACTGGTGAGGCCTCACTTGGAGTATTGTGAGCAGGTTTGGGCCCCTTATCTTAGAAAGGATGTGCTGAAACTGAAGAGGGTTCAACAGAGCTTTACAAAAATGTTTCCAGGATTGATTGGCTTGTCATATGAAGAGTGTTTGATGGCTCTGGGCCTGTGTTCACTAGAATTCAGAAGAGTGGGGGGAGTCCTCATTGAAACCTATTGAATGGTGAAAGACCTTGATAGATTGGACGTGGAGAGGATGTTTCCTGTGGAGGAAGAGGATACAGTCTCAGAATAGAGGGGCGTCCTTTGAGAATAGAGATGAGGAGAAATTGCTTTAGCCAGAGAGTGGTGAATCTGTGGAGTTCATCACCACAGACAGCTGTGGAGACCAAGGCTTTATGTATGCTTAAGGAAGTGGTTGACAGATTCTTGATTGGTCAGGGCATGAAGAGATACGGGGAGAAGTAGGAGATTGAGGCTGAGAGGAAAATTGGATCAGCTAAGGTGAAATGGCGGAGCAGACTCGATGGGCCAAATGGCCCAATTTTGCTTCTGTATCTTATGGTCTTATGGAAATAACATTCTGCTTGATGGAAATTCCAAACTTGCTGTGCATCTCTTTTAAAATAAATATCTCCTTTCTGGAATAAACTCCAACTGAAATTAAATTAACACATTGCGTTATTAGAATTATAAACTAAAATACACAATTCAAAAGTTTTAAAACAAAAAGCCAAATTCAGCTACAGGCACATTTAAATAGCATTTAAAAATGTGATTTGAAGCATGATGGAGAATAAGTTAGTTTCCACATAGAATGAATTCTTGAATTGCTTTTCTTTAAGTATTCTGCTTAAAATACTTGACACCTGGTATGACTGGAGAGAGGAAATTATAACCACAAGAGTTTCTACGGTTGCTGGAAATCCAGAGCAACACATACACTATAGTGGAGGATCCCAGCAGGACAGGCAACATCTATGGAAATGAATAAACAGTCAATGTTTCAGGCTGAGACCCTTCAGCAGGATGGGGGGCATGGAAGAATGACAGAATAAGAAGGTGGAGAAGGGGGAGCAGGACAAGCTAGAAGGTGATAGGTGTAGTCAAATGGATGGGGGAGGGGTTGAAGTAAGAAGCTGGGAGGTGATAGGTGGAAAAACTAAAGGATTGGAGAAGAAGGAATTTGATTGGAGGAATGGAAGCAGAAGGGGCACCAGGGGGAGTTGATAGGCTGGGCAATTGAAGGCGGGGGGAAATTACCAGAGGTGTTGATGCCATCAGGTTGGAGGTTACCTAGACGGAGTATGATGTGATGCTCCTTCAGCCTGGCCTCATTTTTGCAAAAGAGGAAGCCACAATCCTCTGCCTATTCACGTTCTGCCATGTCAGTCCATGGCCTCCTCTTCTGCCGTAACGAAGTCACTCTGACGTTGGAGGAGCAAAACCTCATCATCTGTTTAGGTAGCTTCCAACCCAATGGCATGAAGGTCGATTTCTCCAACTTACAAACACAAGGAAATCTGCAGATGCTGGAAATTCAAACAAAACACACAAAATGCTGCTGGAACGCAGTAGGCCAGGCAGCATCTATAGGGAGAAGTACAGTCGACGTTTTGGGCCGAGACCCTTCGTCAGGACTAACTGAAAGAAGAGATAGTAAGAGATTTCAAAGTGGGAGGGGAGGGGGAGATCTGAAATGATAAGAGAAGACAGGAGGGGGAGGGATGAAGCTAAGAGCTGGAAAGTTGATTGGCAAAAGGGATACACAGCTGGGGAAGGGAAAGGATCAAGAGACGGGAGGCCTAAGGAGAAAGAAAGGGGGAGGGGAGCAGCAGAGGGAGATGGAGAGCAGGCAAGGAGTGATTGTGAGAGGGACAGAGAGAGAGAAAAGAAGAAAAAAAGGGGTAAAAACTAATAAATAAGTAAGGGATGGGGTAAGAAGGGGAGGGGGGCATTAATGGAAGTTAGAGGGATCAATGTTCATGCCATCGAGTTGGAGGTTACCTAGACAAATATAAGGTGTTGTTCCTCCAACCTGAGTGTGGTCTCATCTTGACAGTAGAGGAGGCCATGGATAGACATTTCAGAATGGGAATGGGACGTGGAATTAAAATGTGTGGCCACTGGGAGATCCTGCTTTCTCTGGCAGACGGAGCGTAGGTGTTCAGTGAAACAGTCTCCCAGTCTGCATCGGGACTCACCAATATATAAAAAGCCACACTGGGAGCACCGGACGCAGTATATCATGCCAGCTGACTCACAGGTGAAGTGTCGCCTCACCTGGAAGGACTGTCTGGGGCCCTGAATGGTGGTGAGGAAGGAAGTGTAAGGGCAGGTGTAGCACTTGTTCCACTTACTAGGGTAAATGCCGGGAGGGAGATCAGTGGGAAGGGATGGGGGGGACAAATGGACAAGGGAGTCGCATAGGGAGCGATCCTTGCGGAGAGCAGAAATAAATGATTTTAAGTTCCCTGGCCCCCATTGCCTTATTTTCACTATGGATGTCCAGTCCCTATAAACCTCCATCCCCCAACAGGAAGGTCTCAAAACTCTCCGCTTCTTTTTGGATTCCAGACCTAACCAGTTCCCCTCTACCACCACTCTCCTCCGTCCAACAGAATTAGTCCTTACTCTCAACAATTTATCCTTTGGCTCCTCCCACTTCCTCCAAACCAAAGGTGTAGCCTTGGGCACCCGTCTGGGTCCCAGTTATGCCTGCCTCTTTGTTGGCTTTGTGGAACAGTCCATGTTCCAAGTCTATACTGGTATCTGTCCCCAACTTTTCCTTCGCTACATTGATGACTGCATTAGCGCTGTCTCCTGCATGCATGCTGAGCTCGTTGACTTCATTAACTTTGCTTCCAACTTTCACCCTGCCCTCAAGTTTACCTGGTCCATTTCTGACAACTCCCTCCCCTTTCCTGATCTTTCAGTCTCTATCTCTGGAGACGACTTATCTACTAATATCTATTATAAACCTACAGACTCTCACAGCTACCTGGACTATTCCTCTTCCCACCCTGTCTCTTACAAAAGCGCCATCCCCTTCTCACAATTCCTCTGTCTCTGCCGCATCTGCTCTCAGGATGAGGCTTTACATTCCAGGACGAAGGAGATGTCTTCCTTTTTTAAAGAAAGGGGCTTCCCTTCCTTCACCATCAGCTCTGCTTTTAAACGCATCTCTCCCATTTCACACACATCTGCCCTCACCCCATCCACCCGCCACCCCACTCGGGATAGGGTTCCCCTTGTGCTCACCAACCACCCCACCAGCCTCCAGGTCCAACGTATAATTCTCTGTAACATCCGCCACCTCCAACAGCATCCCACTACCAAGCACATCTTTCCCACCCTCCCTCTTTCTGCTTTCCGCAGGGATCGCTCCCTACGCGACTCCCTTGTCCATTTGTCCTCCCCATCCCTTCCCACCGATCTCCCTCCCAGCATTTACCCTTGCAAGCGGAACAAGTGCTACACCTGCCCTTACATTTCCTCCCTCACCACCATTCAGAGCCCCAGACAGTCCTTCCAGGTGAGGCGACACTTCACCTGTGAGTCAGCTGGTGTGGTATACTGCGTCCGGTGCTCCTGGTGTGGCCTTTTATATATTGGTGAGACCCGACGCAGACTGGGAGACCATTTCGCTGAACACCTACGCTCGGTCCGCCAGAGAAAGCAGGATCTCCCAGTGGCCACACATTTTAATTCCACGTCCCATTCCCATTCGGATATGTCTATCCATGGCCTCCCTCTACTGTCAAGATGAAGCCACACTCAGGTTGGAGGAACAACACCTTATATTCGTCTGAGTAACCTCCAACTTGATGGCATAAACATTGATTCCTCTAACTTCCATTAATGCCCCCCTCCCCTTTTTACCCCATCCCTTACTTAATTATTAGTTTTTCCCCCTTTTTTTTCTTCTTTTCGCTCTCTCTCTCTGTCCCTCTCTGCCCATCACTCTGCCTGCTCTCCATCTCCCTCTGCTGCTCCCCTCCCCCTTTCTTTCTCCTTAGGCCTCCCGTCCCATGATCCTTTCCCTTCCCCAGCTGTGTATTCCTTTTGCCAATCACCTTTCCAGCTCTTAGCTTCATCCCTCCCCCTCCTGTCTTCTCCTATCATTTCGGATCTCCCCCTCCCCTCCCACTTTCAAATCTCTTACTATCTCTTCTTTCAGTTAGTCCTGACGAAGGGTCTCAGCCCAAAACATCGACTGTACTTCTTCCTATAGATGCTGCCTGGCCTACTGCGTTCCACCAGCATTTTGTGTATGTTTCTCCAACTTGCGGTAGTTTTTCCCTCCTCTTCAATTCCACACTCGCTTTGCTTCACCTCTTGGTGTCCCTCCTCTATCCCTTTTGCCTATCAGATTCCTTCTTCTCCAACTCTTTATCTTTTTCACCCATTACCTCTCAGCTTCCTTACTTCATCCCACTTCCCCCCAGCCAACTGGCTTCACCAATCACCTTGTAGCTTGTCTTCCTTCCCCTCCCTACCAAATTCTTGTTCTGGCATCCTCTCACTTCCTTTCCAGTCCTGTTGAAGGGTCTCTGCCTAAAACGTTGACTGTGTTTGCAATCCCATATCTGCTGCCTGGCCTGCTGAGTTCCTCCAGCATTTTCTGTGTATGGATTGGAGAGAGTGTGTTCAGCATAGGCTCTGCCGATATGTGCCTGAAAACTGGTGCGGAATTCTCTCATTAGCAGGGGGCTCCAATTCAACTGCTTGATCAGACTGCAACAAAAGATGTTCTGTATTTAATTCTTAAGGTGAACTTTGGCATTACTCATTTAGGAGACCTCTGGCTTTCAACTGCCGATCGTCATATTTTGATGAAAGAAACACTATGAAGTTGAAATTTGCCCCTCTATCAATATGCCTCCATATGGAGCAAGTGGAGTCCTTATGGAATGAAAAGCAATGAAAGTGTCTTATTTCAGAGTTCACACCAAGCTTTGTTGATTCATTACAACAAAGCTCAGCTAAATTAGAAATGTTTGTTTTCTTATAGAAATGACTGTCACCTAAAGAGAAATGACATATGTAAATGGAAAAAAAATCAAACATCTTCACATGATAATTGATGACTTGATGTTTGAAAAATAGTTTTAATTCATTTTAAATTTTACAGATTGTTTCACATTTAATTTATTTGAAGAAGTTGCAAAATTCACTGACCTGTTGACCTGTTGCTGCAGATCTGGACCTTCTTTGCTTGCTGCCTTCCCTATGCCTCCATTGTCGAGAGGGGGTTATCAACATAGCTGTTGGCTTACATCATTTTGTTAATGTTAACTTCCAAGTCATCCAACTCCTTTTCTGAAAGCACCAATAATAAGTAATCAAAGGTTATAGAAAAGATATTCCTAAAGAAAAACATCCCAATGAAAATTAATGATTTGCTGAGTTTTAAACCCCCTTGCAAATTATTGGATCTTACAGCATGATTTAAAAGCAAGTGTATGAGCATTTCTGGTTCTTGACTAGTTATATACAGTTTAGAAATTTGAGGCTTGGCAACACGACAATAATAAACCATGTTAAGTTGGGCAGCAATTTATTTAATAGAAGGGAATGCAGTCATGAGAATAATATCCTTGTGTTGCATCTGGTAATTAAACATCAGAAAAAAAATCAATAGGGAAACTTTTTGCGGTGATGACATTTTGCTAAAGCTAGCTAGGCTCCTGTAAACAAAAATATCAGTGGATTGATGGTGGGAGAATCAAAGGGGAATTGATGGGCATATGAAAGAGAAAAGATTAAGGGAAAATTAAGGGGGAAAGGAGTTTCTGATATTGTCTCAATAGATTGAATGTTCTCCTTCTTTAACTTAATATGAGAAATATGAAAAAAATCTCAAGTTATGTGTATTTTAAATGTTTTTGCTTTGATAATTTTGATTAATGGCTTAATCAATAATTTAAATGAGCCCCTAAACTAACTGATTATCCCTTTCCCAAATTGTTCAGAAGTTCTGGATAACATTCTTTTGTGCCGCCATAACTCCTTAACTAAATTAACTACAAATATTGAAGACATTCACTTTAGCCTAGAGTTCATTGTGATGGTCCCACGTTCAAGCAATGCTCAACAAATTCAAGTTCAGAAAATAAAATTCATTCTGTACTTGAACAATATGCTGTTCTTTATCTGTAGTATCTGACATTGTAGCTTTGGGATGCCATTTTAAGCCTACACAAATGGGTTATAAATTGAATGTATGTTAACCACAAATGTAGAAAAGGGGCACTGATTATTTTCCAGGGCTTCAGTTCAGCACTTAGAACTTAGGAGGAGTAGGATAGTCAGATGCAAGGTCTTGTTCTGGAGAAAGGATGGTGTTTGACATATGGGAGTTTAAATTTGGATCATGAGGCATGTTCCTCTGGGCCCCATGAGAAAAGGAGAAGTACCAATATTTTTAAAAACACGCATAAAATGCTGGAAGAACTCAGCAGGCCAGGCAGCATCTATGGAAAAATGCACAGTCGACGTTAACCTCCTTTGATAGGAAGTTAAAATATTTTTAACCTTTTCCTTTATCAGAATCAGAAACAGGTTTATTATCAATGGCATGTGATGTGAAATTAGTTAACTTAGCATCAGTAGTTCAATGAGATACATAATATAGAAGAAGAAGAAGAAGAAAAAAATAATCAATTACATAATATGTATATTGAATAGATCAAAAATCGTTCAAAAAACAATATATAATAAAAATGTGAAGTTGTGTTCACAGCTTCAAGGTCGATTTAGAAATCAGACGGCAGAGAGGAAGAAGCTGTTCCTAAATCACTGAGTGTGTGCTTTCAGGCTTCTGTACCTCCTACCTGATGGTAACAGTGAGAAAAGGGCAAGCCTTGGGTGCTGGGGGTCCTTAATTATGGACGCTGCCTTTCTGAGACACCGCTCCCTGAAGATGTCCTGGGTACTTTGTAGTCTATTACCCAAGATGTAGCTGACTAAATTTACAACCCTCTGCAGCTTCTTTCAGTCTTGTTCAGTAGCCCCTCCATACCAGACAGTGATGCAGCCTGTCAGAATGCTCTCCAAGGTACATCTGTAGAAGTTTTTGAGTGTATTTGTTGACATGCTAAATCTCTTCAAACTCCTAATGAAATGTAGTCGCTATCTTGCTTTCTTTATAACTGCATTGATATGTTGGGACCAGGTTAGCTCCTCAGAGATCTTGACACCTAGGAACTTGAAGCTGCTCACTCTCTCCACTTCTGATCCCTCTATGAGGATTGGTATGTGTTCCTTCATCTTACCTTTCCTGAAGTCCACAATCAGCTCTTGTCTTACTGATGTTGAGTGCAAGGTTGTTGTTGCGACACCACTCCACTAGCTGGCACATCTCAGTCCTGTATGCTCTCTTATCTCTATCTGAGATTCTACCAACAATGGTTGTATCATCAGCAAATTTTTATAAACGGCATTTGAGCTGTGCCTATCCACACAGTCATGGGTATAGAGAGAGTAGAGCAGTGGGCTAAGCACACACCTCTGAGGTGCACCAGTGTTGATTGTCAGCAAGGAGGTGATGCAGAGGGAGGTACAGAGGCCCAGGTTCTATAACTTGTCAATCAGGATTGTGGGAATAATGGCATTAAATGTTGAGCTATAGTCGATGAAAGGCATCCTGATATGTATGTTTGTGTTGTCCTGGTGGTCCAAGATCATGTGAAGAGTCATTGAGATTGCATCTGCTGTTGACCTATTGTGGGGACAGGCAAATTGCAATGGGTCCAGGTCCTTGCTGAGGCAGGAGTTCAGTCTAGTCATGACCAAACTCTCAATGCATTTCATCATTGTAGATGTGAGTGCTACAAGGCGATAGTCATTAAGGAAGCTCATGTTATTCTTCTTAGGCACTGGTATAATTGTTGCCTTTTTGAAGCAAGTGGGACCTTCTACCCATAGCAGTGAGAGGTAGAAAATGTCCTTGAATACTCCCACTAGTTAGTTGGCACAAGTTTTTAGAGCCTTATCAGGTACTCCATTGGGACCTTCTGCCTTGCGAGGGTTCAGCCTCTTTAAAGACAGCCTAACATCAGCCTCTGAGACAGAGATCACAGGGTCATTGGGTGCAGCAGGGATCTTCACAGCTCTAGTTGTATTTATGACAAATCCTGACTGGTCTTCATTTAGGAGGGGAAGGGTGGTGGGGAGGGACTGTTGCCATGGAGCAGAGTTCCTGACTCATAGCTGCAGTGACCTGAATTCAATCCTGACATCTGCTGCTATCTGTATGGAGTTTGCATGCTCTAACTGTGATTGAGTGGGTCTTCTCTGCGAGTCCCAGGTTGCCTGAAGTGTGCCAGAGATATGTGGATTGATAGGTCAATTGCTCATTGTAAATTTCCCCTAGTGTTGGTGGGATGGGAATATGTGGAAAATAAGTTACAGGAAAAAGTTAGTGGGGTGATGGGATTGCTCTGTCAAGTCAAGTCAATTCACTTTTATTGTCATTTCTTTTTATTTTATTTTATTTTATTTTATTGTCATGTCTGTGAGCCAACATTGGCATTAGGGGACTCCTTCTTTCCATTATGTATTATCGCAATGTGGAAAATCGACCTCAGTTAAAATTGCAATCAAGTTTGATGAAGTCATGGGTATGCTTCTATAAAAATTAGCTCAGTGGTATTTTTGTCACAATATCAGAAGAGCAAGTTAAAATCCTGGATTATAGAATCATTAGGGTGTTCAAGGGCTCAAGTAATCTATACAATTTTAACTGCCCATCCATCCATCTTCACTATGGTTAAAATTATCTCTATCTATGAATTTCTGGTTTGAATTTCTGTAAACCACAAGCTATTTTCAGTTATGACTCGAGAGTAGATTTTTTTCTTTATTGTTGTTATTACCAGCCAATATGAAAGGAAGATTTTTATTTTCTGCGCCTGAGTTATTTCCTAGCTTGGCTTGTCCAATTTAAATTTAGTAACATCAATTAGTATTCTTCAGTCTTCATTTGCATGCTTAGCTACAGCCTCAATTTTCTCTACCACATATATGCTCTCATTCTCCAGAGAAATCTCCATTAAATCAATTTATCAGGGTTAACGACTTTAGAGTACATGTGGGAATCTGTCCTTTGTAAAAAATGGTGTGTGAAAAATTAGTATTCATGTGGTGATACTGACATTTGAATTGACTGATTGCGTGGGCAGTCTAGCTGTAGTGGTTTTATCAAAATATAAATTGTTTTGTTCAACTTGTTACCTTACTTTATTCATTCAACCAATTGTTTTAGGATTAGATCTTCTTTTAAAAGAACATATGAATTGAAAAGGAGGTTTAATATCAGGCAATTTTGATTTTGCTCCAACTATCAGAATAAAAATTCAGATCTCCTGGGGCAACAAACTATTTTTATGAAGGCCATGGGAGAACTTCTGTGTCATTTGCAAACTGATTATGTTCAGCAAATTCCATTTAATGAAATTTTTAACTAGATTGTGGTGGTAATGTTTAATCTTAATTTGTCATAATGCTTTATTCTATTTTAGAATTACAGTTTTTGTTTGCTTTGATGTTAGAACAGATTCACAGCTTGTAGTCTTCTGTATGTAAATTTTGTGACAAAATTACATATTAAAGTTAATACTCTTCCAATCTATAGGCATTGTTTTTGGAACAACTGTCTCATTTTCTGAATTTACTTTATATTCTTTCTTTCCCTAATGAGCTTTCCTGTAAGCAATGTAAGACCAAGCTACACAACATGCATTACTGATGTTCTTGCAAATTACACACAGCTCTACTTTGTAGATGAGAAGTGATAAAAGGAAGGGAGATGAACCATCATGTCAATTTGTTTAAGTTCAGTTTACAATATAAATCGCATGCGTTTGAAATGATTGTTTATGTAGAGAACTTAGGCCTAGAAATTCGATTATATGTTAATTTTGTGAATGTGATTGAAGTATGGAAATAGATAATTGAAATATTTGGGGAGCATCTGCTCCCCATCTATAATTCCTTTGGCCCTTCAACTTTTCGATCATATTTTGACCCAGACCCACTATTATAGCCATATATCCTTCCTTGGAATGTGTCTCTGCCGCCAACTGACTCCAGTTGGCTTCAGGATCCATTTTCGAGCTTCTCAATTTGGACCTTCTGAGGATCCCAGGTACTCACATTTAATTGACTCTGCCTCCATGTGTTGTTGATTGAAATATTTGTGAATTTATTACATATTTCCTGAAAGTCACCAGATTGTTTTTTGGATATCCTCTGTGCTTATTGGACTCTATCAGATGGAGGAACCCAAATGCAATGGCTCCTGCCGGCATGCAGTACACATTTGGATGTCACTTGCCGTGCAAGTAATGCTATCAACTTGTGCCAACAGCAAGACTTTACAGTGAACGTAATACCTTGCTTTTCATATCTTTGTATTTTCCTTTGTTTGTATTTAGGACCTTGAACTGTGGATTAAATAACATCACTTCCACACTCAGCAGAAAATTCTACAGTTCAATAGTAACTTTTTCCTAAAGATGCCTTTGCATCAAGGTTATTAATTAGCTTTTTTTTCATTCCACTTTACTAAATCCAGAAAGTATTTTTATTTGGTTCTTCAGCACAATGATCTAACTGAGTTTATGACATACAGACTCACTTTCAAGGACTCTTTACAACTCAAGTTCTCAATATTATTTCTATTTGCACATTTTCTTCTTCTGAACATTGGTTTTGATGTAGTTTATTGTAGCATTCTATTGTATTTATTTTTTCCTGTAAATACCTGCAAGAAAATAAATCTCGATAATAAATTTACTTTGAACTTTGAACCTTTAGAAACCATTCCCAATACATTCTATGAATTTTCCCTCCGCATTACGATTGATTTTGATATGTCCAGCCTATGTGTAAAGACCACTATGATGTAAATCTCTAATTTCTTGATTTATGCCATTGAGATTAAATAAAACTTTCCTAAACCTAATAATGTAAATGTCCTGTACATTATCCAAGGATGCAATATTGTTATTCCAGTTAAGCTTACCCAGCTGAAAACCGTGGAGCAATAAAGTGCAATGAGTAGGCAGATACTGAAACCTGAAGGATTAAACAAAGTCTTTGATTCTTATTTAAAAGTTTTAAATTATGTGTATATTCCTCCTATTCCAGCTCTACAAGAGTTTGGACTTTTTGAATTGTTGTATATAGGATATACGGGAGTCGTTGTCAAAGCATTTCAAGCCCAAAGCAATTCTAATTGCGCAACATTTTAGATTTCGTCACCACAAAGAGAAGGAAGAAATGTCTTTCTGCCAACATCTCTGCACAAGCTCCTGCAATTTTGATCTGTTCCTAGATGATGCTCTCCAAGATCAATTTGTCTATGGTGTCTGAGGTGAACCTTAAAACAATCAACTGGCTATGGACATTGCCAGTGCAACATCACAGTTTAACAGGAGCTAGCTTATTATCCGGACTCCAACTAGACGTGCTGTTCAAAGAATCTACAAATCACCAGAATCAACATGAATTCCAAAATCTGACATTGGCCATTGTCCACTTCATCAAGGTCCTGACAAGCATGTTCCTCACAAAAATGTCCTGTGACACAAACAATAATGTTGCCATTATGATGGAAGTCGCCAATAGATTTCCTGTAAATTCCATCAGGTAAATTGCCACGACAGTGGAAAAGTCATTACTTATGGAATGTATGTAGAAGAACAAAAAAGAATACTGCTGATGGTTCAGAGGAAGAGTAAATTGTGTTATTCACTGAATGCACAGTTCATGAACTGGAGACAGAGTTTACCCCCATATGGATTTGATAGGAAAAACGGTAAGCATGCAGCTGGACTCTGGGGCATCTAAGTCACTTGAAACTTACTGTCAGCTCACCAGATACAGAAGACAGAATGGTTGTTGTAGGAGAAATCCAGAGAAGTATGAAGGTGGTAGTTGGATTATGTTCTCAGCAGTAGTTAGTGGGGAGCAACCTTGCATTAGTGGGGAAAGGTTGCTGACAATGCTAGCTGGAAAAGATTAAGTTGAATTAGGAGAAAGATTTTCATTTTAAACAGGAAAAAGTAAGGGATCTGACAAAAAGGGTGTGGGAAGATAAAGGAACAAAGATGCATATAGAAGTAAAAGTTATTCCCGTCTCGGTTAAGAGTTAACCTTTACCCTGTACCTTGAAGGAAGTACTTGAGAATGAACTGGGTTGCCTGGAGACACATGGAACCATGTCACATAGAGAAGAGTGATTGGACAGTTCCAAATGTAGTTATACCAAACAGGGCAATAGAGTGGGTGACTACAAAGGAACAATAAGATATAGTACAAAAGCTGAGTCATATCTGTTTTCAATACAGAAGATTTATTTGCTACCTTAGTACATGGAAGAATCTTCAGTAAAATGGAGTTATGTCCTTGATCTGGAGCCTGAAGTTTGCTTCACAATGGAATGGTCAGATATCATCAGCTAACCCATTCCCTGGGGTAGCATGGGCCAGATTTTGCATGGACAATATCCTGGTGTCAGTATCTATAATGTCAGAGACCTGACAACCCTGGGGAAACTTGAATCCAAATTTCAGTGGGACAGAATCAAGATTTCAACAGCAAAATGCAAAGTCCTGCAAAGACTATTGAGCTGATGTGCAAGGTTTGTTGTAGACTCCAGTGAAGGCTGGTGCTAATCCATCAGCAAGAAGCCTGGTGGAATTAGTCTGCACTGTGTGAGAAAGCATTTCAGTAATGCAAGCAATGACTTTTAAACAGCAAACGGCCAGCACACTTGTAACTTAGATAAGCCTCTGAGACTAAGGTTATTACAGCACAAATCAGAATTGCAACCAAATGCAAATGGTGAATTTACAAACAAGCAGTTGAAGTATGCAGAAGGTCTTGAAGAAATTTTACAATATTGTCAGGAACAAAAATATGGGGATTGATAATGGTTGAGCAGTTCTGTTTTTAATAGTCTAACTGGTGCCTTCTGTTTGCCGCTGGCCATACAATCTGGATTTGGACGGACTATTGATCCAGAGTGTTCGGTAGCTGAGATGAGTTGTGGCAGACCACCCAGCACCGCACTGAGGAAGGCCCATTCCTGTGGTTCTATTGAAGCCTTTGACAAACAGCAAACACCCCCCACCCTTCACTCAGCCAAACTGTTGGCACTATTTAGTAGTTTCTAGGCTGCATTGGGTGAAAATTCTACACAGCTGGCTGGATTGAAGATGATCATGTAATTGTTAATGAAGCTAAGAGCTTTTGCTGTGAATTGCTGAGATTTTATGCCCATAACTTCTATTTCATGTCCTCCACTCACTTTATTTCTCTGAACAAGTTACTCACCCTTTATTGAGAGAAGTTGCAGTAGTTTTCCTCTCCTCTGTTTTATAAATAGGCTTTGCTTGCTGAGAAAATTAGCACTGTTTTCTGATGGCTGTGACCCATCCACCTCCAATTCATTTGATGACAGTATTTTCAGCACTCTCTGGTTTTTAAACTCCTTTGACCTGAGTTACTGAGCAGGTCAGGCTGCATCTGTAAAGAAAGAATCAGAATTAACGTTTTAGTTTAAGTTAACAAGTTATTCATTTTGGAAAGATAGATTTTGCCTCTATAACTTGCTGTGGGTTTGTGATTTCCTTCTCATTTTCTCTTCTGTTGATTTCATATTTTGAATGAACATTCATTTCTCAGTAAATATATGGGAACAACGAGAAAGATTTTTATCAGCTGAACTCAATATTAGAGTCCCAGGCTGCATGAAATGGATTTAATGTAGGTCAGGGATATTTATTCATAGCATCTGGGCCAAAGATTTCCTATCAAGTTTTGGCTATCAAGTATGCCAGCAAATACATTCCAATCTTTGTTTAAAAAACAACAATGTGAGTGTTTCTCTGCTGATAGAATTACCTGATCAGTTTTCAGCAAGACTCACAGAGGGATCAAAAGTGGAGAAGTAAGCAATTTCAAGTTACTGGGTGTCAATATCTTCGAGGACATAACCTGAACACAACATATTGATGCTGCTATAAAGAAGGCAGGGCAGTGACTATATCTCATTAGGAGCTTGAGGAGATGTAGTTTGTCAATTAAAACACTTGAAAACTTCAACAAATGTACCATGCAGAGCATTCTGACTGGCTGCATCACAGTCTGGATGAAGGGTGCTGGGGTGGGGTGGGTGGGGGGGCTACTACACAAGATCAGAATGAGCTGCAGAAACTTGTAAAATTAGTTGGCTCTGTCATGGGTGCCAGCCTCCATAGTATCCAAGACATCTTCAAGGAGCGGTGCCTCAGGAAGACAGCATCCACCATTAAGGACCCTCACCACCCAGAACATGCCCTTTTCTCACCGCTGCCATTGGGAAGGAGATACTGAAGCCTGAAGGCACACACTCAGCGATTCAGGAACAGCTTCTTCCCCTCTGCCATACGATTTCTAAATGGACATTGAACCCATGAACACATCACCTCACTACTTTTTTATCTCCGTTATTTTGCACTACTTAACTATTTAATAGACATATATTTACTTAATGTAACTCAGTTTTAGCTATATTTATTCATCATGTACCGCTGCCGGTGATATTAATTCTGATTCTAACATTTTAACTCTCAGATGACCATGCTGAGTGAGTGATATGTTAGGTGTACGTGATCTGTTAAAATAAATGCTGTATCGGTTGTGACTGCCATTCGGGTCCAAGAGAACCATGGCTGAGAGAAGTGTGTTCTGATGCTTGTAAGTAAGTTTGTTACTGAAGTGAATGTTTATATTAGAGCAGAGATATTGCAGCAAATGCTTGTTCTGGTAAGATTATTGATTTAATTTGAAATTTAGAATAGGATACAAACCAAGTCTCGGTAAAAAGCATTGGTATAACTAGGACTAGGTGGCTGGCAGGGTGTAATGTACCTAAGGGCCTGTTTCTGAGCTGTTTGGCTCAATGACTCTGACGTAATCAGCACAGTTTCCCAAGACTCAGAATCTGACCATTAAAATGACATCGTGAGTTTTTAACTTGGCATTGTTCCATATGAATACAACACACTTACTTATAGTTGGTATCTCAATTCCCTCTGTTTGGCAGAGAGAATTCTTGTGAGAAACATCTTTTTCTGAAGTTTGGAAACTTTCGATTAATTTAGTCCAGGGTGAGAGACATGAGGAATGTGCTTTGATAGAATAGAGGAGGAAGAACAGCTCTATTCTTGGCAGCATCACTGCAGTCTGCTGGGGTTACCACATCAGGAGGGTGCACAAGAAGGTCACGCACGGGCAAGCAACGAGGTGAGGTGCAAGAGGGAAGAAGACACACGGGATACACCACACACACACACACACCAGGTTTACAGACAGTGGCTCAGACTGAGCTGCCACAACAGCTGTGGCAGTTACCTGCAATTTGCTGGGAGATCTGCTACCTGATGGGCATGCATTACAAATGAGTGTAGATTACCACCACTTTTGCCTTTTATTTTCTGCTAATTCCTTCCAGGATGCTTCCAGAGCTGTCAAAGCTTCTGCAATCCACTGCAACTAAAAGCATAAGCCAGGTGCTATCTGGACGTTGCCAGGTGTAGGATTTTAGTTATTCTATTATTAATGTGCTGGGAGTCGGGTTACAAGTTAACTAATGGGATTATAATCAGAAAGGTTAATTTATTCAATGCACAGGTGTACCAATGTATTAGTAGCAGCTAGACAGATTGTGAGAGAGAGCCATGCAAGAAAGAATAAGAACAAAGAAATAGTGTTTTAACGTAGAAGTGTCTTTAAATGAAAAGGCTGTAAAAGATAGCTTCAAGCCGAAACTCACGGAAACTTGGTTGTAAAAGGGTAGGCAATATTCCTGTGCAGGGATACGGTAATACATCATGAACACCATGAGAAGAATCAAACATCCAAGGGGATAGAAGAGATCATTTGAACTGAACTGACTCCAGGAGCCATGGTGAAGCAAGTTGAGCAAGGCCTGGGAAAGGGGAAAGGAGGATTTTTGAGGTACCTGTACCTTCATGGTTGGTCCAATGTCTATTGAGGTGATAAGGAGCCAATGGTATTGGGGCATACTCCTCAGAAAGGACCACATGAAGTGATACACAAAAGAGGAAAATGGAAGAGAGGCCATCAAATTTCATAAACTGAAGCAAATAATAACCTTGGCCTTGTCCCTTGATCAGTTCAAGACAGCCCTGTTGCTTGCTGACAGAACTGAAACACACAACCATGCTGCAGTAAAGTTAGAGAAATGTTCATCGTATTCAATGTCTGATTGCTGAATGGCCTTTGGCTGCTGATCTCTTACGTTTACAAGCTGAAAATCAACAGGTTGTAAAGCCTCAAATATACCAGCAGTCACCTTATTTAAGGAAGCATTATCATGGCCAGAACAACTGTCAGCTTTAATTATGTTTTGTATATTTATTTTGTATGTCTTGCATTATTATGAATTGTAAAAATTTTGGTAACTGTAGTTTCTTTCTGAACCAATAAGCCACACTATTCTGTGTCCTGTCCGGATATTCTGAATTGAGATGGAATTAAATTCCAATGGAGCAGTGGAATTGCAAACATGTGATACCTATTATATGGATGAGTATGCACTCACAGTCACTTGTCTGATTGGCTTCCCGTATCACGGCATCTATTTTACATGTGCCAAACTCAACACTACCACCCATTCAATCAGGATCAGTGCATCCACTGACACATAGCTGACGCACAGATACAAAGAGGACAGGAGAAAAGATTAAGACATCATCTAAAACACAGGAAATAAAATCTCATAATACATGTATTTCTCATCCTTTTGTGTTGGTTATTGAGATGCAATGACAAGCAAAACCGTAGCTCCTCTACCACAGTACTTTTCAATATATTCAAATATCCAGTAAAACAATGGTCGTGACTCAGCAGATTGCAGTAGGTGTCACTATGTAAGGAATAATCTTTATCTGTGCATTCATTCCTTGGAGGCAGTGATCACAACAGGATCAGAGCATACATTTCTCACACGAGTCCTAAGGTCCTCCTTGGTTATAACAGAGCCTGTCAATATTTTTTTTGTGTGGCATTATAAGAAAAATGTAACAACATACCATTTTGTCAAATACCCATTGATAAATTTTAGGAAGTTCACAGTTTGTAAGCCTATCACTGGAGCAGGCCAGTGCCATGTGATTTTAGATATCTCATTCTTTTGAAACCTCAGACACACCGTGTCGTCTTATCTAAGGCAAGCATCATCACGGCACGTGTAGAACTATCTGAGTGCTGTGTCAAGAAATCAGAAGGAAGCTATTTTTTCCATGTCTGAAATTCATACAGGTAATCAAAGTGGACCCTATTATCAAGCTCAGTTACTGATACAACCCAAACACTTCTTTTAAATTGACCCCTTTCCTCCTTTCTCCTACACCCCTCTCCTCTCAGCAGTTTCAGGATTTGTTGTAACATACGAACACTTCTCTGTGATCCCTTATCCCTCATACGAACCTGCTTAAGCTGACTGGGTGGTACAATTCACCCAGAGATGTCTATGTTGTGTGATTAGTTGTTCCGTGTGCTTAATGGTGGTGGAGGTTCCTAGCACAATCATTGCCTTCTGTGTCCTGCAGCATTAGCTGAAAATGTGTTGGCCCTGGAAGACAAAAAAAAAGAGAAATATGATTCAGTGTTGGCAAAGTCACGATCCTGCGATCGCCGTATGTGCTCCAGAGCTGTTTGTAATCATGTTGTAAGTTCACAGTTTACCCACCAGTCTATAAGGAGCACCACTGTACCACTTAGCTCAATTTGTGAGTTGTCCATCTGTGACGGCACAACTCCCATCACTCTGTGTTTACAACATCTTCCTCTACTGGAGTTGAAACTGCAAAGGTGCAACAGTGAGTCTTCATCAAGTAGAGGTGGCAGTTCAGTGCGAGTAATGATAAGGCTGATGACTAACATTGCATGAGAATGGTGTGAGCTGCCGGGTGGATGGTTACACAGGCTGTCGATGATTCATGTAGAGGGTGAAAGCTGCGTTCCGCAGAAAGCTGTGTGGATGTGTCAAGTAATGTGATAAAGAATGTCTGGCAGTACTTGCACCTCTTTTGTTTATATTTGTTAAATATTGTAAATTTCTGTGAAAATCTGCAGATAAATATTTTACCAAAAAGGCAAGGGACAGTGAAATGGCTGGTTCTTTACACAATGAAGAACTGCAGAATCAGAATCAGGTTTATTATTACTGAAATGTAACTTGGTGGAAGTACAGTGCAAGGCATAGAACTTACCATAAGCTGTGAAACATAAATGAAGAGTATAAAAGAGGAGTAACGTCCTTTGCTCAGGGGACATGGATGTTCAGAAACCTGAGGGTAGAGGGGCAGAGACTGTTCCTTAAACTTTCACTCTTGCAAAATGTAGCCTTCACACCGGGCTGTGATGCAACCAGATAGAATGCTCCACACTATACATCCGTAGAAATTTATTAATTTTTGGTAACATTCCAGATCTCCTTAAACTCCTAATGAAGTATCGTCTCTTGTGAACCTTCTTTGTGTTTGCATCGATGTGTTGGGCCCAAGATAGATCCTTTGAGATGTTGATGCCCAGAAACCTGAAGTTGCTCACTCTTTCCACCACTGACCCTTCAATGAGAACAATTCTTTGGTCATGTTGATGTTGAATACCAGGTTGTTGTTGCAACACCACTCAATCTGCCAACTGATCTCACTCCTGTACTCCTATACACCTCCTCATCACCATTCAATTGCCATTTTGGAATCAAAACACCAATAATTTAATCCTAATAAAAGTCAAAACAGTGCTAATGTCACTCTGAGTAAAGTCAGTGGTAACTGAATCATTTAGGAAGAAAAGTTGATAACTTGCTGAGAGATAAAGTAAATCTACTTCATTTTTCATTTTCCATTTTCCATTGTGACATTGATTTCATTTCTTAAAACAACTTTCTATTATAATAAACAGGAGAAAGTCTGCAGATGCTGGACATCCAAAGCAACACACACAGAAAATGTTGGAGGAACTCAGCAGGTCAGGCAGCATCTATGGAAATGAATGGGTAGTTGACATTTCCAGCCAAGACCTTTCTTCGGGACTGAGAAGGAAGGGGGAAGATGCCAGAATGGGGGTGGGGAAGGAGGCTGGCTGGAAGGTGATACGTGAAACCAGGTGGGTGGGAAAAGTCAAGGGCTGGAGAAGAAGGAACCTGATAGGAGAGGAGAGTGGAACATAGGAGAAAGGGAAGGAGGAGGGGACCCAGGGAGAAATAATAAGCAAATGAGAAGAGGTAAAAGGTCAGAGTGGGGAGTATTTGGTAATATACACTAATTACTTAAATACAAAGTATAATGTATTTTTGTAAAGGTCTAAGACATGATTTCCATTTGCAAATAAATGCACACAATAGTATTGTCATTGTGCAAGACTGAGAGGTTTGATATGTTGAAACAGATTGATAGACAGTAGTTGAGAGAATTTCATGGATCGTCTTATCTATATTTTAATAGCTTTTCAGTGAAAGGGAATGTAAAAGTGAGTTGGAATGGCTCTGCACGTTGTATAGAGGTTTGCTCTACAGACGTGCAGGTTTCTGAAAGGCAACATCCTGCAAATTAGACAAATGACCTTCAAGTCCTACTCTCCGGCTGGCACCTTCCTACAGTGAAGGCCTGTGAAGCAACTTCCAATTTGCATCAACAATATATTGTGTTAATTTAGAGTTCTAAAAAAAGAAAAACCTGTATTTTGTTTCGTTCCTCTCATGTACTCTGTATGCCTTAAAATAGATTACACTTAATGATGTTTTAATTAATAGTGTGATTAATTCAGTTCAAAAATCCCTGGAGGATTTAGTCTTGATTCACTTATGTTTATATAGTTTGTATCAAACATAACTGGCAACGTTGAACACTTTATAATTTGTAAATCTACCTGACCTCTATTTAAACATTTACATTTCAGCTTTCTGGAATCAGCTCTGTGCAAGTATACCCTTAGGTGGTTCAGACCTCTTTGGAACATGTCACTTCTAGTTAAGCAAAAGCCACAGTACAAATATGACTGGCTGGCTTGAATCCAAAGGGCATAACAGCTTTAAACTGATAATATCATGAAATTATTTCCAACCATGCCTAGACAACCAATATTGTAATGCATTCATCCCCCAGTTAGTGTCGTTGACCTATCAAAAACTGACCCAGGTTAAACAATTCACTACACAACTCTTAATTAATTCAAAGCTTGCATTTTATTACAGCTACACAAATATCAACATAACTATGTTGACCCAGGCCAATAATTTAAGTCATGAATACAATTGTTCCCTTTGTACCAATACTCAGAGTACTTTTTCAACTTGCAGTAAGGGATTTCCCACTACCCAAACAATTGATCTTCCATCTCTCTGCCCCTCGCACGTGGGTGATAATTAGTCTCCAGAGTGCTTGCTGCTTTGTATCTGAAGCCCCTCCTTCTTATTCTCTGTCTTTATCAAATGAAGTGCGTTGATCACATTAGCTCTGGCCTACCTGTGTAATGTGCATCAGCTTTACATTGGCTCTGGCCTAACAGTGTAATGTGCATCAACTTCTCATTGACTCTGGCCTATCTGTGTAATGTGCGTCAGCTTCTCATTGGCTCTGGCCTAACAGTGTAATGTGCATCAGCTTCTCATTAGCTCTGGCCTACCTGTGTAATGTGCGTCAGCTTCTCATTGGCTCTGGCCTATCTGTGTAATGTGCATCAGCTTCTCATTGGCTCTGGCCTACCTGTGTAATGTGCGTCAGCTTCTCATTGGCTCTGGCCTATCTGTGTAATGTGCATCAGCTTCTCATTGGCTCTGGCCTAACAGTGTAATGTGCATCAGCTTCTCATTGGCTCTGGCCTAACAGTGTAATGTGCATCAGCTTCTCATTGGCTCTGGCCTAACAGTGTAATGTGCATCAGCTTCTCATTGGCTCTGGATCATCATTTTATTGTCCTTGTCACAAATAACGACTTTTAATTATTGTCTCTGTTCTGAATCAGAACGCTTCAGTTGGATCAGCCAGTTGCTAGGCTCAGGTTACCTCGTCAGAGACACAGACTGCCCTTTTTTCATAAACCAGCATCTTCTGTTTCACCAAAAAACATGTCACAAATGGTTTCCTATTTGGAAATGTTCAGCAGATTAATAAAGGCCTCATTGTGTCCACTTCTAAATGCTTTGATCCAGCTATTGCTGAGTAAAACCATTTCACAAAACAGTTCATGAAGCAGAGGGTGCAGAACGGTCTCAGAAATCGACAACTTCCAGTCCTTCTATTACATGGCAAGAACAAAGACATTTGGTTTGTCTGTTTCCACTGTCCTTGTTAGATGTTTTAGATGCCTATCATTCACCAGAAATTTAACCAAATCATCCATAACAAATGTAGACCAGGACCATGACTGGCTATCTGAAGAGAATGACTCATCCTGACACTCCAAAGCATTTTCACCATCTTCAAGACTGTTGGGAGTCTGATGGATTAATCTTCACTTGTTTAGATCAGCCCAGCTCCAACAACACTCAAAAACCTCGGCACTATCCAGGATAAAGCATCTCGTTTGGTTAGCACCTCCTCGGCATTCGCTGCATGCCAGCCGGTGGTGTAGAGGCATCCGCACTGGACTTCCAGGTGAGCGGTCCTGAGTTTGAATCTGGCCAGCTCCTTGCACGCTTTCCATCCGCGCTGGACTTCCAGGTGAGCGGTCCTGAGTTTGAATCTGGCCAGCTCCTTGCACGCTTTCCATCCGCGCTGGACTTCCAGGTGAGCGGTCCTGAGTTTGAATCTGGCCAGCTCCTTGCACGCTTTCCATCCGCGCTGGACTTCCAGGTGAGCGGTCCTGAGTTTGAATCTGGCCAGCTCCTTGCACGCTTTCCATCCGCGCTGGACTTCCAGGTGAGCGGTCCTGAGTTTGAATCTGGCCAGCTCCTTGCACGCTTTCCATCCGCACTGGGCCGAGCGTCAAGCTGGCAACTCAGCCTCGTAAAAAAACAGTCAAAAATGCTACAAACTGGCAAAAATGCCACCCAATGTGCCACAAGATGTGAAAAGGAACCACAACAACAACAAGCATCCATTCCCTGCACTATTAATGCCCCATAGTTGCTGTATATACCCTCTAAAAATGGAGCATGGTTGTTTCTTTTGGTGTCTCTGACAATTTTCAATTCAATCTCCAAGGAGGACAGCAGCAGGTTTCTGGTTATACCACTTCCACCCCCAGGTCACACATCTTTTAGAAATACATTGTCATTTCACCTCATCATTGCTTCTAAGTTATGAAACTTCCTACACAATAGGAGTGTGTGGTTGTTCAAGAAGACAGCAGACACCTACTTCCTCAAGGGTTCCTTGCAAGACCTAATAAATATTGACCTTGCTTGCAACATCCGCATCTGTAACTGAATAAAAACAGAGTAATAGTTAGAACTCCTGCTGGTATCATGTCAAACAATTAAATAAACAAAAAAACACCTGACACCGTGTTTTACTCAAAAGAACACATGTTGCATATCAAATGATCAAACTCAATTGCTTTTTATCTTCTTGTAATAATAGATTGGGATATTTGCCAAAAGGTGACTCACCGGAATGTCATTGCCAACGGAGATGATACTTCTGTACTGTTGCAAAACTGGAGAGATGCTGCCATGATTTTTGATGCAGAGCTGAAATCACAGCACGCTTGGCTTCTCATAGATGTGTTCTTTGTCTGAAGTTGTTCTTTTCCTGCTTTCTAATAGCTCGAATTGTTAGACCATTGTTACTTTTTCTTTTGTCCACTGCCTTCACGTTGCAGTGTGATGATTCTTGTTTTCATTATCGATATGGTGGCATGTTATTAGTTCATCAATCATCCAGACTTCATTCCCGCAATGCAGGCGCCAATTCTTTAGATTTTATAAACATGCAGAATGATCAAAGGTCACCAGCAAATGAGATTCCACTGCACAATGATGGAAAATTATAGTACAGCATAACAGCTCCCAGTCAAACATTGGCAAACCCAGTATTTATTTAAATGGGATTTCCAAGCAAAGTGAACATGTATGGCTGGGAAAATCTGCCAATCCTAAATCCCCTAAGCAAAGCAAAGCATTAAGTCCAATTTGACAGGCTTAGCTTGCAGAAAAGGCAACAGCCCAAAAATATGTAAATTGTCTACTGTTTGGGGAAGGGATCACAGTAAGGGCTTGAGATAGTGGGGGGCGGGGGGGTGGATAGCATGGAGTTAGCTACGGAGTATGTAGATGGAGCAAGATCTTGTTAGACAAAAGAATGTGATAGGGATGTGGAGTTGGGAGGGGGTGAGGTGACTGGGATTGCCAGTGTTAGCATTGTGTAGATTCTTGATGCCAACCATCAAGCACGTTGACCCCACCATCCCATGACCTGCACAATAGGGGGAATTTACACTGGCAAATTAGAATCAGAATAAGGCTTATTATCACAAACATTGGTCATGAAACTTGTTAGGGAAGCAGTACAGTGTAGGTATAACAGATTACTATAAGTCACAAAAAAAGCAAATAAGTAAATAAAAGAGGAACAGTGAAGCAGTGTTCACAGGTTCTTAGACCATTCAAAAATCTGGTACAGAGGGGAAGAAGCTGTTGTTTAAACATTGAGTGTGGGTCTTCGGGTTCTTGTACCTCCTGCCTGATGTTAGTAATATCCTTAAAGGTTCTTTATGATGGATGATGCCTTCCTGAGGTCTTTTGAAGATGTCCACAGTGGTGGGGAGGCTTATGCCCATAGTGGGTGTGGCTGAGTCTGCAAATCTGAAGCCGCTTACAACCCTGTGTTTTAGCATCTCCACACCAGTCAGTATGCTCTCCATACTATTAGAAACTTAGTGATGTATCAGATCTCCTCAAACTCCTTACGACATATAGCCATTGGTGTGCCTTTATCGTGACTGCATCGATATGGTAGGGTCAGGATAGACCCTCCGAGATGTTGACACCCAGAAGCTTTCCACTGCTGATTGCTCAATGAGAACTGGTGTATGTTCTTCTGACTTCCCCTTAGACTCCTTGGTCTTGCTGATGTTGATGTGACACCACTTGACTAGCCCATCTATTTCACTCCTTTACACCTCCTCATCACCATTGGAGATACTGCCAACAACAGTGGTGTCATCATAACATTTATAGATGGTGTTTGAGCTGTGCCTAGTGAAGGATATAGAGAGAGTAGATCAGTGGGGTAAGCATGCATCTTTGAGGTGCACTTATGTTGAGCTTCTTTAAGACTGGGAGGGGGGGATACAAGAGCACCCAGAGAACCCATGTGGTCCCAGACAGAATGCGATAAGTCCACACAGACTGCACAGTAATGAAACTGGTTACACGAGTGAATCTGTAGATGCTGGAAATAAATAAAAACACAAAATGCTGGCAGAACTCAGCAGGCCAGACAGCATCTATGGGAGGAGGTAGTGACGACGTTTCGGGCCGAAACCCTTCATCAGGAGTGGCCTGTTGAGTTCTGCCAGCATTTTGTGTTTTTAATGAAACTGGTTGCTGGCTTTGTGAAGCAGTAGCTTTACTAACCATGTCACACTGTGCTACCCAGATATTAATGATATGTTTAGAAAATTGGCATTGTCCAAGTTCCAATCTAAATTGTTGAAATAAAGATTGGTGAGGTCATGAGTATGTTTCCACAATGATGGAAGAAAGGCATGATGATGAACAGATGAGCAGCAGGAATCCAGTGCCTATATTCTGGAAGAAATCTAGGAAATTAATAATTGGCATAACTAGTTCAGGAAAAGGAAATCAATCATGTTGTTTATTCCTCACCATGAGCCAAGTGTTCTGCAGAGTCTGTAAACTAAATGACTGCTCAGCCCCAAACATGTCAAAAAACCCAGCCATCCGAATGGATGTGTAAGAAGAAATGATTGTTTATAAGGTTACCCAGACTCAAATCCACATTTTCTAAGATGTGAATGAGGAGCGTTCAACCATGTTAGAGTAAATGATTTCCTACATTTCACCATAGGCCATAATCTTCTTCTGGATAATCTCCCAAGATTACAGATTGTGGTCCCACAAATGCTCCATGTTTGTAAAAACATCCATGAGCACAGACAACATGGCAATCCTGCAAGAGGCCATTCCACTCCCTCCTTCCTAATCCAAACTGCAGGCATATTCATTGAACTATGATCTAAACGCAAATGGCTCAAAAACTACATTTACAAAGGATCTCCACCGTGACTTATACTATTGCCAAATCTTAAATTAATAATAGTACTGCATCATTGAGATAGTGTTGATGATGTTTTGGTTCAAACTATCAAGTGAGTAAAATCTTTCCTTTCGGATTACTAAACCAATCAAGTTTCAAAAAGTGAGTGCCTTTGAAACTGCAGGCAAATTAACCTTATGGGTGATTGACTGACAAAGAACAGATCAGGACTGCCTGTGGATTACCCATATGATGTATGATTCATAATCTTCAATCATCACTCTAGTGTCAGAACCCATCCCATCTAATTAAATTTAGCTCACAATAATGATAACCTGAATTAACACTATAATAACTGAGTAACACTTTGCTTATCCTGTAAAATGATAAAGTAATCCTTTGATGTGTAATAAAGTGAGGGAATTGAACAGGTGAAATAATAAATTCCATTGTCTGGAATGTGTTGACTGCACCTTGAAAAGAAGAAACTATGATCATAAATACTGTGGCTCTTTAAACAACTATCATCTTTTTCAATGCAGAGTGATAGAACCTCCTTAATGTTTCATATTATATAGTGTGAGGACAAGGAACATTTAGAAGCAACTGAGTGGACGGTGGATACAACTGCCGGAACTACAGTTGAGAATAGATCTGAAGAAACTCTCTATTAATGAGTAAACTGTGCACTTCTGAAAAGCAAATGTATCTTCTAGGAATTTGCTCAGTAATTCTTTTTGTTTATCATGTTGAAGTTTGAAGATTAATCAATTAATCTTTAAGTTGTTTAGCTATTGGTTCATCGGTCTTGGCATCATGGATGTTAATTTTCATGCAATGTAAGGTTTGAATTAAGGGAACATTATCCCTTTAGGACAACCTTTGACTGACAAAATATGGAGGAAACTTCACAAACTCCCACAGCCCCAATGACCCTGTGATTTCAGTCTCAGAGGCCTACTTGAGGTAACGTGCCTGGCTGAGTACTGAAGACGTGTTGTAATCAACTGGCTCGGGTGTTTACAGATACTTTAACCTCTCGCTTCAGCCGTCTAAGGTAACTGCCTGCTTCAAACAGGCTTCATTCATACTGGTGCCCAAGAAGAACATGCTAACCTGCCTCAATGACTATTGTCCAGTAGCGCTTACATCCACTATGATGAAGTGCTTTGAGAGGTTGGTGATGAAACACATCAACCCTTGCCTGAGAAATGACTTGGATCCTCTCCAATTTGCCTACCAACACAGCAGGTCCACAGCAGATACTATTTCACTGAGCTGGAGCATCTGGACAGTAAGGATGCATGTATCAGGATGCTCTTCATTGACATCAGCTTTTGCCATTCAACACTAGCATCCCCTCAAAACTCATTATTAAGCTCCAAGACCTTGGCCTCAATACCTCCTTGAGCAATTGGATCTCAGTTTCCTCACCTGCAGACCCCAGTCATCTCAGATGGGCAGCAACATTTCCTCCACAATCACCATCAATACAGGTGCACCATGAAGCTGTGTGCTAGCCCCCTGCTCAACTCGCTTTATACTTAGGACTGTGAGGCCAAGCACAGCTCCAATGCCATATTTAAGTTTGCTGACAACACCACTGTTTTTGGCTGAATCAAAGGTTCTGAAGAATCGGCATATAGGAGAACGATTGAAAATCTGGCTGAATAACAATCCCTTACTCAACATCAGCAAAACCAAAGAGCTGATTATTGACTGCAGGAGGAAGAAGCCAGAGGTCCATGAGCCAGTCCTCATCAGGGGATCAGAGGTTGAGCGGGTCAGTAACTTTAAATTCCTTGGGGTTATCATTTCAGAGGATCTATCCTGGGTCCAGCATGTAAGTGCCATTACAAAGAAGGCCCGTCTGATTTGACATGCGAAAATTTGACATGTCATCTGAATCTTTGACAAACATGCAAGGTACAGAGTATTTTGACTGGGTGCATCATAGCCTGGTATGGAAATATCAAAACCCTTGAATGGAAAAGCCAACAAAATGTAGTAGATACAACCAAGCCCATCATGGGTAAAGCCCTCACCATCAATTAGCTCATTTACAAGGAGCATTGTTGCAGAAAGGCTACATCCATCGTCATGAACCCACCACCCAGGCTATGTTCTTTTCTCAATGGAGGTACAGGAGCCTTAGGTGTCACACCACTAAATTAGGAACTCCTGAACCATCAGGCCCCTGAATCAGAGGGGATAACTTCACTCACCCCAACACTGACCATGCACTTCCCTACATTATATTCAATCTGCCACTTTGTTGTCCATTTGCCCAAACCTTTTGCAGATACTCTGCTTCCTCAACTCTAATTACCCTCCACCTGTCTTCATATTGTCCGCAAACTTGCCCACAAAGTCATCAAATCCTTCATCCAAATCATTGACGTACAATGTGAAAAGGAACAGTCCCAACACTAACCCCTGCGGCACACCATTAGTCACCGGTAGCCAACCTGAAAAGACCCCTTTATTTCCACTCTTTTCATCCTGAGAGTCAGCTAATCTTCTATCCGTGCTAGTACCTTTCCTGTAATACCATGGGCTCTTACCTTGTTAAACAGCCTCATCTGTGGCACCTTGTCAAAGACCTTCTGAAACTTCAACTAAACAACGTCCACTGACTCTCCTTTGTCTATCCTGCCTGTTATTTCCTCAAAAAACTCCAAAAGATTTATCAGGCAAGATTTCCCCTTTCAAAAACAATGCTGGCTTTGGCCTACTTTATCATGTGCCTCCAAGTACACTGAAACATCATCCTTTATAATGAACTCCAACATCTTTCCGATCACTGAGGTCAGGCAACTGGCCTAAAATTTCCTTTCTTCTTTCTTAAAGAGTGGAGTGACACTTGCAATTTTCCAGTCATCAGGAACCATTCCAGAACCTCATGATTCTTGAAAGATCATCACTAATGCCTGCACAATATCTTCAGCCACCTCTTTCAGAATCTTGGAGAGTAGTCCATCAGGTCCAGGTGATTTATTTACCTTCAGACCCTTCAGTTTCCCAAACACCTTCGCCTTAGTTATAGAAACTACCCTCATTTCTGCCCCCCTGGCACTCTCGTATTTCTGCATTCTACAAAATACTTACTAACTTCCCTTACCATATCCTTGTTCCTCATTGCCTTGTCCCACATGACAACTCCATAGTCAGATGAGGATTGACTGCAGAGTTTAGTTTACCTTAAACCTTATTTAGTTTGGTGTAGTTGACAAAACATTTACACAATAGACTAAAATAGCTTCATTTACATTTGTATTCTCATGGTATTTACGCAGCACCACCTCCTCACAGGAAATGCATGTACGGTTTGTACATGTTATCAGATTCATCATTTAACAAATGGCATTAATTACTATAAAGTATATGTGGCAAGAGAAAAAACACAAATTTTATTCACACCAACAGCTCAGGCAAGAGTTCTTATTTTAAATAAGTTTTGTGCTCTCCATATCTCAGTTCTATATTTTAGTCTTAAAATTCTTCCTATTATGAGAAAAAGTATATTTTCTTTAGTTACAACATTCCTTTCTGAACATTGAATTGTTAAAACAATTGGAGCAGAATTAAGCTATTCAGCCGATTGAGTCTGCTCCACCATTCCATCATGGCTGATTTATTTTCCCTCTCAACCCCATTCTCCTGCCATCTCCCCGTAACCTTCAACACCCTCATTAATCAAAAACCTATCAACTTCTGCTTTAAATATACCCAATGACTTGGCCTCAATAGCTGCCTGTGGCAACAAATTCCACAGATTACCATCCACTTGTTAAAGAAATTCCTCCTCATGTCTGTTCTAAAGAGATGTCTTTCTATTCTGATGCTCTGTCCTCTGTTCCTAGATTCCCCCACTATAGAAAACATCCTCTTCACATCCACTCTATCTATACCTTTAGATATTTGATAGGTTTCAATTAGATCTCCCCCTCATTTTTCTAAACTCCAGCAAGTTCAGACTCAGAGCTGTCAAATGCTCCTCATACCGTTTGTCTGGTGGATTTGGAGCTCCTTTCCAGGGAACACGCTAAGACGGTAGCGCGATATTAATATGCAGCAGCCTCACCGGACTCTGGATTGGGGATTGCCAAACGTTATGTGGATTTTCTGGTGTAGTCTGTTTTGTCATATGCTTTTGTGATATCATTCTGGAGGAACGTTGTCTCATTTTTTAACTGCATTGCATTTGTGGTTTCTAAATGACAATAATCTGAATCTGAATCTGAATCATACATTAACCCTCTCTGGACCCTCTCCAATGCTAGCACATTGTTCCTTAGATAAAAGGCCCAAAACTGCTCACAATTCTCCAAGTGTGGTCTGACCAATGCCTTATAAAGCCTGAGCATTACATCCTTGTTTTTATAATCTGGTCCTCTCAAAATGGCATAAAAGAGGTCGGGAACCCTTGACTTAGAGGAACATAATTTGAGATTTTAAGCCTCTTAAAAGTCATATAGTCATTTAGATTTATGTGAAAATCTATATTAAAAATTTAAGTTGCAGACCCCTTTTCCCAATCTTCCTTTTGTAAATGTTTAGATAATGATAATGGTCTGAATTCCAGGTTCCTTGGTGTTCTTAAAAGTTATACTTCCTTAAATTCAGTTATAAGGTTCACAGTGCTTTTGGATTCCTATTTTCCCCCTCCGTGTTCAGCCTGCAGAAATGCTCTTAATTGATCGTGTGGATAGTCAGAGGCTTTTGCCCAGGGCTGAAATGGTTGCCACAAGAGGACACAGGTTTAAGGTGCTGGGGAGTAGGTACAGAGGTGATGTCAGGGGTAAGTTTTTTAATCAGAGAGTGGTGAGTGTGTGGAATGGGCTGCCAACAATGGTGGTGGAGGTGGATATGATAGGGTCTTTCAAGAGACTTTTGGATAGGTACGTGGAGCTTAGAAAAATAGAGGGCTATGGGGAAGTCTAGTAATTTCTAAGGTAGGGACATGTTCCGCACAACTTTGTGGGCCGAAGGGCCTGTATTGTGCTGTAGGTTTTCTATGTTTCTATGAAGTCTGACTTTGCAGAAGTCCTCAAGCAGAAATTCCTAAATGTTCCCTATCCTCAGAAGGATCCCTACAGTCCCCTACAGATGGACTGTATTTCATTTATCCCCCTAATGTAAAGGATCCCACCCTCATTTTTCCACATGTTGCTTATGGATGGTTATGGTTGGCAAGGATTCAATAGGCCAATGTGCGTGTTTCCATGGTGACTCTGTAACTGATACCACCCCTCAGATGACCAAAATCCTACAGCCTATTTTTCCCTAAATTCAACCAACCCCATCCCTAATTCCCACATTGTTCCACCACAATTGTACCAAATCTCTGTTTTTGGCCACTTGCTTTCTCCCACAAACTACTTCCAACAAACTTACAGCCCATGCCCTGCCCTCAGCCTTGTCTGATACATTCTTCCTCAACCCAGCTCTCATGGTTATCTCTTACTCAAATCAGAATCAGAATCAAGTTTATTATCAGTCTTTTATTGATGTGATATGTGTTGTTCTGCAGCATCAGTACAATACAAAAATATAAAAGTATTATAAATTACAAAATGAATAAATAATGTAAAAAAGTATAAATTCATCGGTTTGTGGAGTGTTTACAGATCTAATAATGGAGAGAAAGAAGCTGTCTTTGAAGCATTGCGTACAGATCTTTAGGCTCCTGTACCTCCTCCCTAGTGATAGTCCCAAATGATAAGGGCCCTAGGTAATGGATGCCGCCTTCTTCAGGCACTGCCTCTTGAAGATGTCCTCGATAGTGGGGTGGATCTTTATTCCTTGGAACGTAGGACAATGAGGGGTGACCTTATAGAAGTTTATAAAATCATGGGGGTGGGGACTGTAATTAAGATCGATGGTAGCAGTCTTCTCCCCAGGGTAGGGGAGTCCAAAACTAGGGGGGCATCGATTTATAGTGAAAGGGGAAAGGTTTATAAGGGCCTAAAGGGCAACTTTTTCCACACATGGGGTGGTGCGTATATGGAGTGAGCTGCCAGAGGAAGCTGTCGAAGCAGACACAATAATATTATTTTAAAAGCATTTGAATAGAGGAGGAGGAGGAGCAGGTCTTTGAGGGATATAAGCTGAACAGAGGAAATTGGGACTATCTGGGTGGGTACCATGGTCAGTATGGACTCATTAGGATGAAGGGTCTGTATCTGTGCTGTATTGTTCTATGACCCAATGACATCATTCACTTCAGCAAGAATGTTTGGCTTCTGAAATGGGGGAAGTGATTTTTAAGTAAATTATTTTACCTTAATCTCTTCAGTAATTTGTAAATGATGTCATATATTTTTAGTGTTCTTTAGATCTTTCTTACTTTTAAGATGTCAGAGCTTTCCACTGAACTGTGGAGTGTGTTGTAAATGGGTACGCCTCTTGAAGTCTCGTCACTTTTGAGCACTTATTATGCCTTGCAGTATTCCAGCAATAATCACAGGTCAGTGAAATTCGATCTAATCCGCATTAAGTACTGCTGAGAGTGAGGAAAGCAAGATCCAGGCCAATAATTCACTCATCATCAGTATCATTATGTGCCGTGGCATAGGATGTGGGTGATCATGATCTTCTGTCTGTCTTAAGCCTTTGGAGAAGATCCCCTTCACGCTGTTGTTCTTATTATTTTCTCATGATTGTTCTTGGCAAACTTTCTACAGAAGTGGGGTTTGCCATTGCTGTCTTCTGGGTGACCTTTACAAGATGGGTGACCCCAGCCATTATCAATACTCTCCAGAGATTGTCTGCCTGGTGTCAGTGGTTGCATAACCTGAACCTAGGATATGCACCAGATGCTCGCACAACCATCCACCAGCTGCTTGCATGGCATCATGTGACCATGATCAGGGGCTAAGCAGGTGCTACACTTTGCCCAAGTGTGACCTTCAGGCTCGCGGAGGGAAGGAACATCTTCCATCACCTTTGGTAGAGACGTATTTCCACCTCACCACCCAAGTAACTTACTTCATTTTGTTTTATGCTAATATTGTGAATAAATGCAAGCTGTTCTTAAGCAACAATCTAATTATTAAAGACCATTGCCTGCATCAAGCTGAAATGACATCACTCTGATGAAAATAACAGTTTTATAACATGATGGCCAGTATTTACAAGAATTGCATAAATGCATTCTCTTTGAAAGCCAAACATAAACTGTGTAATTAACAATAATGCCCTTTGAAGCATCACCAACGAGTAACTTAAATGACAAAAAAGCGAGATCAATTAGTGAGCTTCTTGAGGGACAGAACAGGAGGTGCTGCTAATTGCATGCAACAAGCGTTGCTTTACAATGAAAATGTTTGGCAACATGTAATTTAACAAGGAGTAAGTGCTAATTTATTAAGTAGAAATAAAGGAGAAAAACAAACTAACAATTAAAATCAATGCACTTTAGTTATTTAAATGATCAAAAATAAAAATATGAGAAAAGTTTCAATGTGCAGTGCATTTAAGAGGGGGAGAGCTCATTGCGTTCCTAGAAAATAGTCTGTATCACAATTCCCTAGAACATTTTCTATCATCTGAACATGCATCAAGAACTGAGAATTGTTTATTTATCTACTTTATGTTTCACATAAATTCAATGGAGTGAAGTTTATTCTGTATCTCAAGTTTTTGGGTAGCAATGTGTGAACTCTGAGAGGTTGAATTTCTGTCACCCATTCAATTGTAAGGCTGCAGTTGCCACTATCCCTGCCTCCTTCACACTGACCTGCAAATCCATTCCTCTCATGCCATGATTTTGCATAATTCTATTGCATTCAAATTGTTATTATCCAATCATTCTTTCTCTGAGAGATTATCATGATCATTATGTTTGTGCAGTACAGTGGATTCCAGTTAATTGGGACACATCAGGACCAATTAATTTAGTCACAATTAGCCAAAGTTTCATGGTAATAGGTAGAAAGGTATAAAAAAGATAAACTGATTTTAACTAGGTAACAAATTATGTCTTTAAATTAAATACAGGACAAATTAGAACACTACAAATACTACTATAGTACTCTAAAACTTTGTATCAGTTCTTAATAGTTATTAACGGAGGAATTTATCCAGTGTACAGTGCCATATTCATTTGATTGACTGTAAATGAATAAATCAGTGAAGAAACCTAGCACAGGTGAAGGAGAATCCCAAGGGCTTCTACAGATATATAAAGGGCAAAAGGATAGTAAGGGACTAAATTGCTCCTCTTGAAGATCAGAGTGGTCATGTATGCATGAAGCCAAAAGCGATAGGAGAAATCTCAAATGGATTCCCTACGTCTGTATTTACATGGGAGACAGACACTGAGTCAATAGACGTAAGAAAGCAGCAGTGAGGTCATGGACTGTACAAAGATTACAGAAGAGAAGGTGTTTGCTGTCTTGAAGCAAATTAAGACTCAGTTCTTTGCAGAAATGGGACCCGCTTTCAGGGCCTCACGACCGGCCGCTTTTCAATATGCCAAGGACACGGCCTGGAAGGCAAGCGTGCCTTCAGGATGCCAGATTTCCGTGGCTCTGGCGGATTCGAGGTCGGTGCCGCTGCTGCCTGACGTGTCGTGGGAGTACACGGAAGATCAGAAGCAGCGAGCTGGCTGCTGGCTGTGTGCCCAGAGACCCGAGTCCTTCGGGCAGAGAGCTCAGAAAACGCGACTCAACCGACCTTTAACACCATAAATCGGCCAGTTGTTTTTGTTTTGTCTCCCCTCTCGTTGTGAAATGGGGACACCTCTTTTTCCCTTATTAGGGACAGAGAGAGCCTGTGGTATGTCAAATTACTGGGTGAACGAATAGTCTTTGGGGTACTGCAAGTCTGTATCTTTACTGATGCTTTGTTGCATGCTTAAATGCTTGGTGGGGGATGCCGATACTGTTTTGCTGGTAGGGGTGGGGGGGGGTCATTGCTTTGCTGCAGCTTGTGCTTGGGAGGGGGGAGTGAGTGGACTTTGGGTTCTAACGTTTAACTGTCATTCAGTCCTTGGGGCACTCCTCTGTTTTCGTGGATGTTTGCGAAGAAACAGAATTTCAGGATGTATATTGTATACATTACTCTGACATTAAATGTACCTATTGAAACCTTTTGAAATTAGGGTGGATAAATCCCCAGGGTCTGACTGGGTGTTCCATCAGACCTCATGGGCGGCTTGAGCAGAAATTACCAGGGCCTCAGCAGAGATATTTAAAACATCCTTAGCAATGGGTGAGGTGCTGGAGAATTGGAGGATATCTAATGTTTTTCTGTGTAGCACTTAAGTTATTGAAAGGTATTCTAAGGGATTAGATATGCATTTGGACTGACAGGGACTGATTAGGGCTAGTCGACATGGCTTTGTGCTTGGTAGGTCGTGTCTAACCAAACAGAGTTTTTCAAGGAAGTTACCAGGAAACTTGATGAAGGCAGTGGATGTTGAATATATGGACTTTAGCCTTTGACCAAGTCCTGCTTGGGAGGTTGATGAAGAAAGTTTAGTCTCGTGGTATTCAGGGTAAGCTACCAATTTGGATTAGAAATTGGTTTAGTGGGAGAAGCTGAAGAATGGTAGCACAAGGTTGCCTCTGTAACTGGTGGCCTGTGACTAGCGGAGAGCTGCAGGGATCGGTGTTGGGTCTGCTGTTGTTACCCATCTATGCCAATGATTTAGATGATAGTGTGGTAAATTGGATCAGCAAATTTGTTGATGACACCAAGATTGGGGTGTAGTGGACAGCAAGGAGAATTATCAAACTTGCAGCAAAATCTGGAAAAGCTGGGGGAAATATGGGCTGATAAATGGTAAATGGAATTCAATGCAGACAAGTGTGAGGTGGTGCAATTTGGGAGGACCGACCAGGGTAGGTCTTACACGGTGCGCGGTAGGGCATTGAGGAGTGTGGTAGAACAGAGGGATCTGGGAATACAGATCCATAATTCCTTGAAAGTGACATCACAGATAGGGTCGTAAAAAGAGCATTTGACACACTTGCCTTCATACAGTAAATCAATATATTGAGTGCAGGAGCTGGGATGTCAGGTTGAAATTGTGTAAGATGTTGGTGAGGCTTAATTTGGAGTATTGAGTGCAGTTCTTGTCACCTGTTTACAGGAAAGATATCAATAAGATTGAAAGAGTGCACTGAAAATTTACAAGGATGTTGCTAGGACTTGAGGACCTGAATTATAGGGAAAGGTTGAATAGTTTAGGATTTATTCCCTAGAGCGCAGAACAATGAGGGGAGATTTGATAGAGGCATACAAAACAATGGGGGTGAGGTATAGAGAGGGTAACTGCAAGCAGGCTTTTTCCACCAAGTTTGGGTAAAACTAGATCTAGAGGTCATGGGTTAAGGGTGAAAAGTGATCTCTTTAATAGGAGCTTGAGGGAGAGCTTCACTCAGGGGGTAGGGAGAGCATGCAACGAGCTGCCAGTGGAAGTGGTGGATGCAGGTTCAACTTTAACACTACAAAAATTTAGACAGGTACATGGATGGAGGGGTATAGCGGAATATAGTCCAGGTGCAGGTCGATGGGACTAGGCAGAATGACAGTTTAGCACGGACTAGAAGGACCAAAGGGCCTGTTTCTGTGTTCTAGTGTTCTCTGACTCTATGAAAGATAGTGCTCTGAATTCTTAAATATTTCCTGCATTGGTTGCTTGTAATCATGGGTTTACCCAAAATGGAATAAAGTTTTGATTGTTGCCATAAGATTCAAAATTCTTCAACAGTTAAAATACACTAGTCCAAAAAGATCTGAAGGTAGCAGCACAGGTAGATGTGATGGTAAAGAAGGCAGACAGTATGCTTTCCTTCATTAGAGGAGGCTTAGGATACAGAGCAGAGAGTTCTTGAAGAAGTCTCTGAACAATTATCACCAACATATCCTCTGTAGAACCAGGGGAGCCAACACACTTCATCACTGTTAAACTGCCATCAAGAATGCTTACTGTGCCATCTCATGCCTGCACTCGAGTTGTACTTCGCAGACAGAGACGAAAGACCACAGCTCCATTGCTGAGGGCCAAGGGAGACAGAAGTGTGCTTACAGGACTGGTGGACTGGATGGTGTTCAGGGATTGATTTTTGGTCAACAAAAAGAGACTCTTTCTTGTCAAAATGAAAACAGATCTCTACAAAGTGATCTAAATTAATTACAAATATGAAACACAAAATAATTGATTACGTAAGTATCCACCCCTTTTAATATGACACACTAAATCATCACAGGTGCAGCCAATTGGTTTTAGAAGTTAGATTATCAGTTAAATGGAGATCACCTGTGTGCAGTCAAGTTAATTCAATTGATTGCAGTAAAAATACACCTGGATCTGAAAGGTCCATTTGCTGGTGGGTCAGTCTCCTGGTAAAAACTACATTGTATAGACAGAAGAACACTCCAAGCAACTCTGTGTAAAGGTTATTGAAAAGAACATGTAAGGAGATGGAAGTTTCCAAGTCACTAAATGTCCCTTGGATTATAGATAAGTTAATCATCGAGAAAGGGAAGAATATGGCACAGTTGTAAATCTGCCTAGAGAAGACTGTCCTCAAGACCTGAGTGACTGTACAAGAAGGGAATGACTGAAGGAGGCCACGGAGAGACCTATAACAACTCTGGAGGAGTTACAAGCTTCAGTAGCTGAGATGGGAGAGACTGTGCATACAGCAGTTGCCCAGTGAAAGCCACTGTTGAAAAAAGCTCACATGAAATCTTGGCTAGAGTTTGTCAGAAGGCATGTGGGAGACACTGAAGTCATTTGGAAAAAGGTTCTATGGTCTGATGAAACCAAAACTGTGCTTTTTAGCTATCAAGCTAAACACTATGTTTGGCATAAACCAAACACCACACATCATCAAAAAACACACCATCACTACCATGAGGCACAGTGGTGGCCGCATCGTGCTGTGGGGATGCTTCACTGCAGCGGGTCCTGGAAGGCTTGTGAAGGTAGAGGGGAAAATGAATGCAGGCTGCAAGAGAACTGCAACTCAGCAGAAGGTAGATAATGACCCCAAGCATAAAGCCAAAGCTACACAGGAATGGCTTAAAAACAACAAAGTTAATGCCAAGTCAGAGTCCAGACCTCAATCTAATTGAGAATTTGAGGCTGGACTGGAAAAAGGCTGGTCCTTCATGATGCTCATGCAATCTGACAGAGCCTGAGTGTTTTTTGTGAAGAAGAATGGGGAAAACTTAGTGTCCTGATGTGCAAAGCTGATAGAGACCTACCCACACAGACTCAAGGCTGTGATTGCTAGCAAAGGTGCATCTAATAAGTGCTGACTTGAAGAGGGTGAGTAATTATTCAATCAATTTTATATATTATTGTAATTTATAGATTTTTAAATTATGTATTGCCATGTACTGCTACTGTAAAACAACACATTTTATGAAATATGCTAATATGCATTGATATTAAACATGAATCAAGCTACAACTGGAGTGTGACGTGCATTTCCAGACAACACACTCTCAGGAGTATGTAATTGCACTGGTGGAAAATGCGGAGGAGGTTCATCAGGATGTTGTCTAGGATGCAGAATTTCAGTTATGACAAAAAAGCCAGATTGGCAACATTTGTTGTCCTTGGAGCAGAGCAGACTGAGGGAGACCTGATAGAGGTGTACAAATTTATGAGGGCCACAGATGAAAAGAAATTCTTTTCCTTGTCAGAGGTGCCTAAGAGGGCTTTAATTTAATGCAAGGTGTCACCGTTTTGGAGGGTGTTTTGGATAAATTTCATCCAGAGTGTGATTACAGTCTGGAGTGCACTGACTGAGAAGGTGGCGGGGGCAGATACTTACAATACTTAAGCATCTGAATAAACACTTGAATCACCTTGGCGTAGTAGGCTATGAGCCAATTGTTGGTAAATGATAGGATTAAAGATACTTGATGGTCAGCATGAACAAGATGGTTGAAGGCCCTTTTTGTTGATTGGTGGTTTTACATTTTTAACTTAATTTTGCATTCTGAGCAGCATTTCAGAGCTATGAGGGTGTTATGACAAAAGCTGAATAATGATTTTTCATAATTTTATTGGTATTTCCTGATAAGCCAAGAGCCCCAGTTGCAACATTCTCGGATACTGATAGAAATTAAATATATATGGATGAGTGGGTGATCTTGGGATGTCTTCAAAGGACAGAAGGAACAGGATAGACTCTTGTTTTGGGCACAAAGAGTAGGCATCTCCTATTCTTTTTGTTACCTTAGAATACGAACACAACGCTGGAAGAACACAGCAGGTTAGGCAACATATGCTGTCTGACCTGAGTTCTTCCAGCGTTGTGTTTGTATTCTTTGATCCACAGCATCTGCAGTTGTATTTTTGTGCTTTTTGTTGCCTTTCTCTTCAAGCTGTAAGCCCCTACTTTCTCTGCATTTGTTTCCTGGATTCTGGATGTACGGGGCAGATCTCCACACAAGGATTTTATTGGTGATCGGTAAATCAGCATCAAATATAATTTGCTGAATTGGTCACCAGCGCCTGAAAGTACTGCCCACCACCCACCCCCCACTCCCCTGCCTGCACACATGCACACCTTGCCTTGTTAGGCATCCACATCTTAGTGTACATCCTGTATATTAAAATCTTTTTTTTTTTGAAAATCAAAATAAACAATTTGAGCTCAGGAAAAGCAGCTATGATTTGTGCAAAGCTGTCAAGGCTGTGAACCAAAAATATAGGGAGAAGACTGAGTCAAGATTCACAACAAATAGCACACGTGACTTGCGGCAAGGGTTGGATACCATCGCAGACTTCAAAGCCAAACGCTGAGGTGCCGCCAACATCGCGGCCTCTCTCCCAGATGAGCTCAATCACTTTTACGCTCGGTTCGATGTCACTAACTCTGAGCCTCCGAGGAAAGCCACCACTACAACCTGCAACCTGGTCATCTCTGAGGCTGAGGTATGCAGATGTTTCCAACGAGTGGACAGTCACAAGGCTGTGGGACTGGAGGCATCTCAGGGCGAGTACTCAGGTTGTGTGCAGCACAACTGGCAGGTGTGTTTACTGACAATGTTAATCTCTCCCTCTCCCAGTGTAGAGTGCCCTCCTGCTGCAAATTATCCACCATTGTCCCTGTACCAAAAAAGACTGAGGTAACATGCCTGAAAGAGGTTTCTAGTTCAAGTTTTACAACAAGTTGGGTTCTAGTGACAAACGATGAAGCAAATATTCTCTGTAAGGGCCTCCGTTGTTTCTTCTCTAGCCTCCCATGGAGTCCCAGGAAGCACTTAGTAAGGCCCTGGAGTCACACTCACCTCAACAATAAGCAAGTGCTCTGAGAGGCTGGATAAGGATTACATCTGCAGCCTGTTACCACCCAAACTGGATCCCCTACAATTCGCCTACCAACACAACTGATTGACAGACAATGCAATAGCCACTGTTCTACACACCGTCCTTACACATCTGGAGAAGAATGATGCTTATGTGAGAATGCTGTTCTTGGCCTACAGTTCACTATTCAACACCATAATTCCATCCAGGCTCAACAAGAAGCTCAGAGACCTCGGCCTTGACCCTGCCTTGTGCAGCTGGATCCTGGACTTCCTGTCAGATTGCCGGCAGGTGGTAAGAGTGGGCTCCCTCACCTCCACCCCTCTGACTCTCAACACAGGAGCCCCTCAGGGCTGTGTACTAAGACCCCTCCTTTACTCTCTGCATACCCATGATTGCATCACTACCCACAGCTCCAATCTGCTAATTAAATTTGCTGATGACACTACATTGATTGGCCTTATCTCGAACAATAACGAGGTGGCCTACAGGGAAGAAGTCATCTCTCTGACACAGTGGTGTCAAGAAAACAACCTCTCCCTCAATGTCGCAATAACAAAGGAGCTGGTTGTGAACTACAGGAGAAATGGAGATGGGCTAAACCCCTATTGACATCAATGGATCTGGGGTTGAGAGGGTAAACGGCTTCATGTTCCTCAGCATTCATGTCACTGAGGACATCATGTGGTCTGTACACACCAGCTGTGTGGTGAAAAAGGCACAACAGTGCCTCTTTCACCTCAGATGGCTGAGGAAGTTTGAGATGGGCCCCCAAATCCTCAGAAGTTTCTACAGGGACACAACTGAGAGCATCCTGACAGGCTACATCACTGCCTGGTATGGGAACTGTACCTCCCTTAATCGCAGGACTCTGCAGAGAGTGATGCGGACAGCCCAGTGCGTCTGTAGTTGTAAACTTCCCATGATTCAGGACATTTACAAGGACAGGTGTGTAAAAAGGGCCCGTAGGATCACCGGGGACCCAAGCCATCCCAACCACAATCTATTCCAGCTGCTACCATCCGGGAAGCGGTACCGCAGCATGAAGGCCAGGACCAACAGTCTCCGGGACAGCTTCTTGCACCAGGCCATCAGATGGATGAACTCATGTTACATTGACTGTTCTATTTAATAGAAATTATTATAAATTACTATGATTGCACATTTAGATGGAGACATAACAAAGATTTTTACTCATGTATGTGAAGGATGTAAGAAACAAAAGTCAATTCAATTCGATAAACAGATTTTAAAAAAGCACTTCCTCCTATTATCAGGCCTTTCCTCTACAATGGAGGCTGCAGGCTAGAGCTAATTATACTTGTGTTATTTTGACATGTTGAATTTTAGCTGGGACTTCCAAGGGCAATAAAGACATAACTCATAGCAAAAGTGTTTCTCATTAAGCCTAAGCTTTGGCATTGATACTTGAGTTGAGCTGCTTGGTTATTTCACAATAAAGACATTTTGAGGTCGTCTTTCTCTAGTTAAAATGTACAATGGAAAATGATGAAGCATTAGATACTTGGAATTATTGACAGCATTAATAAATAAATAAAACAGCCCAGTTATTGATAGTCACAAATACATATGTAATCATGATTCATTCAAATTGATGCTGGCTATGGCACTTGGGATAATAACTTTCTTTCACTAGAGGTCACTAATACACTTTGTAAACACTGTCATAGTTTACTCAAAGAGAAGCAAAGTAAAGAGAGGAATTATATGAACCCTGTTCAAATTTTAGTTAATCACATGTATATTGAAGATAATAATTGCCTTCTGTTCAGATTTTAATTGTGTATATTTAATTGCGGTTGCCTATTAAGGGTCGGCTGAAATGAAATTTCCATTCACCTAAAGTATAATGTAAGAAGTTTGTACATTGTTCCTGTAAGCATAAGGATTTCCTCCGGGTGCTCCATTTTGCTCCAACAATCCAAAGACGTACCGACCAGTCAGTGGGTAATTTGGTCACTGTAAATCATCCTGTGATTAGGCTAGGGTTAAATATATGTGGCACATTGGGCTGGGAGGGCTGTTCGATACTCTACCTCTAAATTTAAAACCTAGAATAATCTATTATACTGTCCTTCTGTGATTGCTCTTCCAGCACCATTACCTCCATCGTGCTGGCAGAAGAGGAGATTTACCTGCTAATAGCCTGCGATCCCAATCCTGTGCAAATTTGCAGAGTTCAGGACTTTTGCAAAAGTTATCATGCATTTGTCTCCCACTGCTGTGTAGACGAACACCGACCGCTCTGCTCAGTGGGATAAGTTCAGACTCGGAGCACACAAGTTATCAACTGCGTGTTAAATAACACAAAGTACTTTCTGGAAATGTACTTATAAGTGTTTTCCCTGGCTATAGGCTATATATACTGCTCAAGTTTTCCCCTTTCCTCAAAGTGGAAGACCGAAATGGAACGTCACCCTTCCAACGACAACTTTTTTCTTGAGGTTATGCAAGCAGCTACCATTTTACCATCATAATTTAGTGTTTCCTAGATTGCTGGGTCATAGTAAAAGGTTCCATTTGTTTTTTTCTGGGAATCTGAACACAGATTTAAAATCTACTCCTCAGTTTTTTTTTCCTCCAATCCTGCCAAAGGGTTTTGGGCCAAAACATCAACTGTACTTTTTTCCATAGATGCTGCCTGGCCTGCCGAGTTCCTCCAGCATTTTGTGAGTGTTGCTCGGATTTTCAGCATCTGCAGATTTTCCCGTCACAGATTTGAAAATGCTGTTATTAATTTAACATGGCTCTGTGGGCTGGAATGGCAATATTTAATCTGTTGCTGTTCATGTTGTAAACTGTAACCACAGGGATCATCAAGCGATCACTCTGATGTGTGATTCTGAGTGTCTGCCAGCAGGTACTTTATTGTACACACAAGAGGTTCTGCAGACGCTGCTAATCCAGAGGAATAAGCACAAAATACTGGAGGAACTTAGTAGATCAGGCAGCATCTATGGAGATGAATAAACTGTCAACATTTAAGGAAGGGGAAGAAGCCAGAATGAGGTGAGGGAGGGATGAGAGCACAAGCTGACAAGTGGCAGATGAAACCTGGTGAGGGTAGGGAAGGGGGGGGGATAAAATTAGAAGCTGGGAGCTGATAGGTGGAAAAGGTAAAGAATTGAAGGAGGAGGAGTCTGATAGCAGAGGAGAATGGACCATGTGAGAAAGTGAAGGAGGAGCACCAGTGTGATGTGAAGCGCAGTTAACATGAAGGGATTTGGGGACCATAATGGGGAATGGAAAAGGAGAGAAGGGGGAGGAATTACTGAAAGTTGGAGAAATCTATGTTCATGCCATCAGGTTTGAAGGTACCCAGATGGAGGATAAGGCAATCTGAGGGCAGCTTTATTGTGGCAGTAGAGTAAGCCATTGACAAACACGAATGGGGATTTTGGATTTAAAACGATGGCCACCAGGAAAGCCCGCCTTTTGTGGCGGACAGAGTGAAGCTGATTGACGAATAATAAGGGAAAGGCAATGTCTGCTGATCCGATCCCAGAAAGTGAATTACAAAATACTGTACGACAAAAGTGGGCTGGGTAATGGGTACTAACATGAAAGTTAAAGATGATCAGCAGGCTAACACAACCTGCATTTTAATAGAATGAAAGCATTTTCTTTTCACTAGCTGGAAAGAGGTTACTGCATGGTGTTTTTCAAAGCTTCATGTACTTTGTCAATTGCAAGGTGCGAGTCCTGTCAATCTGTGGAACAGTCCTCTATGAATGTATGTTAGCTGGAGAAGTACAACCATGTGACCCTTGTGTAGCAGAGGCACAAAGCCTCCCACTCAGATTTTCTGACCGGTTTCCCATCAATGAAAAATGCTTTGATTCCTTCAGGAAATTAAATGGTGGTGACTTTTATGTCCCCTACATCAAATTTCACTGTTGTGGATTTTGTGCTGTTAACACTGAACAAAACTAATAATTCAACTTAAAATTTCACCTAGCAATAATTATTTGATGTATTTCATTTAAGCCTACCATAAGTATTTCATTAAATGTATAATAAAAACTAGAGAGTTCCAAATAGAGTCCTGACGAAGGGTCTTGGCCCGAGACGTCAACAGTGCTTCTCCTTATAGATGCTGCCTGGCCTGCTGTGTTCCACCAGCATTTTATGTGTGTTGTTTAGAGTTCCAAATTATATTTTCTTTAGTTTTCTTATTAAGTACTGTAGTTCAGTAGTTGTCATGGGTCAGTTATTTGGAATAGTCTTTTTCAAACTATCCATGGAAGAGGTTTGAAGGGACTTCAGTATTTCCAAGTGAGCAGCACAGTTAAGTGAGCTACAAAACTGAGCATGTCATATCCATGTCAATGTGCGAGCAAAAGTCTAAGGCAAACATTGAATCTGAAGTGTCTGACAGTTCCTGAAATCAGCAATGGCTTGCAGCTAGTTAACATGAGCTGCTCTAATCCATTGGATGTTTTTCTTTGTTGTACAAGCTGTTACAGTTCATTGTTGCAGACAAATGCAGTTAATCAATGGCATGAAGATATATTATCGGATCCTTTGCCTGAGAATCTTTTATGAGGATATTTCACATTTTTTTTCCATTTTTTTTTCCTTTAGGACTTTATTTCAAGCTCTTCTAAACCAGTCTTGGGGATACACTGTGCAGCAGAGTGAAGATAATGCGCTCTGTTTGTTAGTCATTTGAGAGGTAACACCCGGTAATTTATGCACATTTCCCCATGATCATAGCCTGATGGATGTAATGATTATTGGGTGTTGCTGGCTTCACTGTTGTCAGCCAGGTGCTACAGGAAGGCATGAAGCATTCCTTCCTCTGCTGTCAGATGAAATTAGAATGTCCCTTCTCTGGGGAGAATTAAATTAGTACCATAAATGGTGATTCAGATATTAATTTTCCATTTGAGAGTCTGTTGCTCTGGTGATGTATTTAGATTGGTTTAATAGGAGACTAGTTTAGAGTACTAAACAAATATAAAGTCTCCAGGTGGTCAAGTTACTAACCAGTCAATTACTGGTGTTAAATACCTCCAAAATCAGGGAGTAGGATAACTCACCGGTTCCTTCATAATTTTAGGATTTTTGCTAGAACTGTGGGAATTATTCCTCAAGTATGAAGATAAAAAATGTAAAATAATTACCTTGTTTACTGAAGAGCATTCCTTTAGCTTCCAGGCATTTTCTCTGTAACATCTACTATTAATCTGAAACACGATGAACAGAAAGACATGTTGCTCTATCACTGTGCTTTCCTTTAGAATATGCTAACTCCAATGTGCAAGTCCTCTTGTGTTCTTGTGGAAGAGTTATTTTCAGCCTTTGTACTCTGGCGAAATCATCGCAGTTCAATCTTTTCCACAAAAGGTTATGCTCTCAAAACAGTACCAGTCCCTGGAGAGGGGACACTCACTGGAATCATTTTGTATTCAGTGATGTTTAGAAGGATGAAAGGTGATTTTATTGACAAGGTGGATGGGAGAGAATGTTTACTTTTGCCGTAGATGCAAGGGATGGAGCTTGTGATTGAAGGGTTGCTCGTTAAAGATAGAGATGAGGAGGAAATTCTTTTTTTTATGGGATTTCAATTCTTTACAATCCTCTGCCCCAGTGAACCGTGAAGGTGGAATTTTAGAATCTATTCAAGGTATAGAAAGATGTACAATTTGAACTATGAAGGATTGAAGGGATATGAAGAGGACGATGTCAAAACAGGACCAGTCTTTTTCTATGATGGAGCAAGTTTAAGGAATCAATCGGCCTACACTTACATTTTTTTTAATATAATGGTATGTTCCTCTCAGTGCAGATTAGAAGAAAATGGAATTCTCAGGCCCTGTAGACCTTCATTGGGTCTTGAAGTTAGGGCCATTTGTACATCTGCAGTGGATCGCTGTCTTCTGTGGGAAGAAGATACTTTCATGTCTATTTTGACACAGAGTAATTGTACCAAGGATTTTTGAAACATTAAAAATGGCCATACTTGAAATATGCTGTTTTAATACTGTCACTGATCACTCTACAGTTATATGAGGCAACTGATCTCTGATTGGAAAAACAGCTTCCACCTCCACCATGATCTGGTTCCGGACCTCTGCTACTGGAGCTGATGGGTTTCTGGTGGGTGGGAGAGTTAATCAGTTCCATATATTTCTGAAACCTGAAGGGACTGGCCCTTGTTAAGCACTACTTAGAAATGTTAATAATACTAGATTTTTGCATCTAAGTTTATAACTTGCCATTTTAGTTCGGATGCAATTGGAAAGCAGAGAAGTTGCATTGAGATAACATAGAACGTCAGTGAGGCAACACAGAATCCCAGGAATCTTTCTGCTCCTTGCATTATATTTAAAAATAAATGTATGTGGAGGCACTGGAGAAGCTGGAAAACAAAAATTACTGAAGTGGAATGAGAATTGAGAGGATAAACGTATCACTAAAGATTGAATAGAGAAGGGTTCTTTCAATTGGGAAAGAGACAGCTTGGTAGGTAATGGTGACAAAGTCTTAAAGAAGAAACGGCTTTGAGGTCAGCATAAAAAGACAGTTTCTTTGGACACAGTGGCCTGGTAGCTACCTTGGATGATCACACAAGAACTCTGCACCTCTTCATGGATGGCCTACCACAGGAGCAGAAGAGACCTCTGAGCAGATTACAGATTAATGTGGAGGCAGATCACAGATGTTGTGGTCTTGGACCATGGTCACATATGGCTATGCAGTCAAGACGGATCATCAAACCAGTCTAGATCGGATGAACAGTAAAGGCTTCAAGTGCTATACATCTGCAGCATGCTGGCACAGATACAACAACCACAATATTTTTTTTAACAGGTTATTTCTAGCAGGAACCACCTCTTGTAAGAGATAAGAGGCACTCAGCACACAACAACCTAAACCCTGCTGCAAAAGAAAGATAGGGTTGACATAGAAAAAATTTCCGCATGCGTGGGTATTCAGATCAAGAGACTGTTAAAACAAAATTATCACCAATAGTTCTAATATGGAATTCAGGAGAAGCTTTTTACCCACGGAGTGGTTGGAACATGGAACACTGTGAAAATAGAGTGACATAATTCATAAAAGAAACCTGATTAACATGAGAACAAAAAAGAAGTGGTGGATATATTGATGGTGTTAGATGAACAACTCCATGTGTAATCTTAAAAACTAGATCAATGGGCTAAATTGCTGGGCCAGATAACTTGTTTGTTACATAAGTTCTATCACTGAGCCAAGACTTGATCACTGCAAAATAAAAGAAGGTTAAGACAAAGCATAACAGGAAATGGTTGACATGATTGTTTTATCTGAGATAGAAGGTTAAAAATATTGCAACTTTTGCTGTTACTGATTCTTCAGAGAGCTTTATTCATTGGGCTCCTGGATAGAAATTTGAAAGGTGGACTGGCTGTGTAACATGCAGTCAGTTTATCCCACAGAATCACTTCCAAGATGATGAGGACAAAAATCTGCCTCTCATCTCTTACATGAGATGGTTCCTGCGAGAGAAAACCTGCATGAAATACTGTGGTTGGATCTGTGCCAGCATACTGCAGCTGTATAGCACATGAAGCCTTTACTAGTCATCTGATCTGGACTGGTTTGGTGGTTAGCTTCTTGCCAATACCTCCATCTTGTAACTAAATATATTATGCACAATTAGAAGGAATGGAGACGTGCAGCAGGAGCAGGAGAGCACATTTTATTTTTTTAGATAATGTGACTGTCTTCAACCATGTTACAAATCTTAACTCAGTCCTGGGTATAATGAGTTAATGTACAGCACTGGAGGAGAGAGCATGAAAATTGGGCATTCTGATTAATTTGGGGAATTACATAATTAAATGTTCTTTGTGGCCTGTAATTTTAGAATCCTTAGTGATCATTAATTTAGTGTTTGGGAAAGTGAGCTGGCACAAACAACATTCTAGAGGAATTGTCACCAGTAAAACCTTACAGTGCCAGTTGCAGATTTTTACAATAGTGGTGTCATGTTAACTAGTAATGCCTTCCCCCACTGCACAACCATGAATCTACCCCATATTGAGAGTCTCTTAAAGAGATGCTATATTGGTAGAAACAAAACCCCTGTGCTGCAAATGTTTCTACTTGGTAATCCACAAAGTGTTAGGGGTTGACTGAGTTACATATGGGGGATTGGTTCATGATGATTGTGTCTTAATGCAGCAGAAGGCCCAGAGTTTGTAAGACATCAATACCTGATGACTGCAGGATGGTTACCATGAGACTGGGAAAAGTGCTAGAAGAGTGGCCTACTGGTACGACAGGTCCACAATAGATACCATTTCATTGGCTCTTCACGCAACCCTGGAACATCTGGACAGCAATTTATTAACTGCAGCTCCACATTCAATACTATCAACCACTCAAAAATAATCAATAATCTCCAAGCTCTTGGCCTCAATACCTCCTTGTGCAAATGGATCCACGATTTCCTCACTTGCAGTCCCCAGTCAGTTCGGATTGGCAGCAGCATCTCCTCCTCAATCTCCATCAGCACAGGCTCTCCACAAGGCTGTGTGCTTAGCCCCCTGCTCTGCTCACTTTGTTTATGACTGTGTGGCTAAGCACCGCTCCAATGCCATATTCAAGTTGGCCAAGAGCACCACTGTCATTGGCCAGTGGTGATGAATCAGCATATAGGAGGGAAGATTGAAAATCTGGCTGAGTGGTGCTGCAACAACAGCCTCTCACTCAATATCAGCAAGACCAAGGAGGTGATTATTGACTTCAAAAGGAGGAAAACCTCCTGTTTTGAGCCAGTTCTCATTGGGAGAACAAAGGTGGAGAGGATCAGCACCTTTGAGTTCCTTGGTGTTATCTCAGAGAACCAGTACTAGGCCCAGCACATAAGTGCAGTTACGAAGAAAGCACAGCAGTGCATTTACTCCCTTAGAAGTTTGCAAAGATTCAGCATGACATCTAATACTTCCACAAACTTTTATGTATCTGTGGTGGAGAGTATATGGAAACACAAATGCTCTTGAATGGAAGGGCCAACAAAAAGTGGATATGGCCCAGTCCAACACGGGTAAAACTCTCCTCTCCAGTGAGCATGTCTACATGGAGTGTTGTCGCAGGAAAGCAACTTTCATCATTGACTCCCAGATCATCCTCTCTTCTCACTGCTGCCAGCAAGAGTTTCAGGACTCTCACTACCAGGTTCAGGAACAGTTATTGCCTCTCAACCATCAGGCTCTTGAACCAGTGGAGATAATTTTTTTTCAAGTTCATTTGCCCGATCACTGACTGGTTCCCATAACCTGTGGACTTAATTTCAATGACTCTTCATCTCAAGTTCTCTATTTATTGCTTGTTTATTTTTTTCTCTTTTCTATTTTGCTCATTGGTTGTTTGCCCATCATGTCAGGTACAGTCTCTCCTTGACTCTATTGTGTTTCTTGGATTTACTGAGTATACCTGCAAGAAAACAAATCTCAGATTTGTATATGGTGACATGTATATACTTTGATAATAAATTTGCTTTGAACTTTGAAATGTGTAAGTTGCAGATCCAGTGGCTAAGTGGCTTCCCAACATTGTTGGTGAGATGGGAGGACTAGGAGTGCAGCCAAGTACATAGGGACATTGACTGCAAACTAGCTTTCTTCCCTGATCAAATCTTCTTGTGAATCTAATGCCTCCCTCTCGCACCTAAATGTCCCCCTCTAATCCCTACTGCAATTCATGTTTTTTCTCCTTCATGATCCTATTGCATCCCTTAAACTGTTCCATCTTCATAATCTTCATCTAATTTTCTGATCCATTCTTTTCACCACAAACTAATTTGTCTGTAATCCAATCTTTCCTTTAAGTTCAAATTTCCCTTGGTCTAATAATTGACGATGACATTCTCCTCCCATTATCAAATCTCCCCTGCTCTAATTTTCATTAATCTACCTTTTTTCTCGATTTTTGTGGTACAGGAACATAGCATTTTGTGCAAAGCCTTACAGCCCTAGCTGTAAGATTGGGGTTTGTTTCCCACCATTGCCCACAAGGATTTTGTACATGTTCCCTGTGACAGCAAGGGCTTTATCCGGGTGTTCCAGTTTCCTCCCACATTCCAATGATGTATGGTTTGGGTTAGTGAGTTGTGAGCATGTTATGTTAGCACTGGAAGCATGGCAGCTCTAGTAAACTGCCCTCTACAATCCTCACTGTTTTGATTTGACACAAATGACGCATTTCAATGTATGTTTCAATGTTTCAAAGTGCATATGACTAATAAAGCTAATCCTTAAGAATAATTTCCCTACAGTAATCTCTCCCAAAAAGCCACTCTGATTATTCCTACAATCCCCTCTCATCCCACAAGCTGATCTGTGATTAAATTTTCCCTTGATTTGATCTTGAGTTAGATTCCATTATCTTGCCATATATGATTTTTCAATAATTCAACCCTTTTCTTGCAATTCTCTCCTTTTGTAAACTAATCTCCCCAGTGTTCAGATCTTGCTTCCTAATTCTATCTCCCCACTGTGTTCAGAAGTTATGCCACAAAGCAATCTCTTCTTGATAAGCCAACCCTTCCTTCTGTGATCTGACCATTCTCTGGTAAGATGAGCCCCATAGATGATCAATCTTTTCCCTGTTATCAAATCTCTTACAGACGATCTCTACTTTTGTTATGTTCCTCCCCATCTGATCTCCCTGTCTACAAAACCATCTCTCCCTCTTTGTTATCTTTTCAGTGGGATTGTCCTTCCATCTTTCCCTTCTCCTTGTCCCAAGCCATCTCCTCTCTTCTCAACTGCTTGCACAGTCTCCACAGTCGGGCTGCCTCCCAAATGGGTGAGAAACAGATGGGGGGGGGGGGGGGGAGGAGGAATCCAAGGAGCTTCAGTGATGTCTTTTGCATCATTATTGTCTTTTTGGTATTTCCCAACCTTTTGACGGGTTTCCCACTCCTTCACTCCCTTCCTGCCCAGAAATATCTGGGCCTCAGCTTCAATAAAAATAACTTGCAATATTTTTTGCTATTTTTAAAAAAAAAACACTTCAAGATGAACATTTCATGAGGTAATACTTGATTTATTTTGGCAGCACAAGCTTGTCTTTCATAACCAGTGAACCTTTCTCTTATTCATTTTTCAAGAGCACTGACTAGCTTCCAAAAGTGTGGGCTTTCTTGCTGTCTCTCCCTAAAGTATACTCTTCTTAAGCACTTTGATAGCCATATTTTTAATTCTGTTATGGTTTTAAAAAAAACATTGAGTTGGTGAGCTGCCAAACTTGACATCATTATTTCCTTTGTAATGCAGATAAGGGATTGGCAGCAAAACACTTCTTGCTGGAGGGAGATGGACTCCCACATTTCAGAAGACACTAATTACTATGCAGAGTGATCAGTGGGAATTTTAGTAAAGTACCTAGCTTGTGATTCAAACAGACATTGCCAACTGCTTGCGAGGTACTTGTTTTTTCCTCTCCATTCATTTTTTTTTCACTTTCCCCCTTGCACTGTTGTCTCCCCACCCCCATACACTGTCACAGACTGTGAATCATAAAGATGTGGATTGAGGTTGCCCAAACTGCAGTGGAAATGAATCAAAATTAAAGATGACAGTGATGGAATCTTGCTGAGGAGTATGAATAAATGTAATCTTGCTGAGGAGGAATAAAGTCCACTCCACTCCTGAAAGGATTGGCCGTTTAATGTAGACTTTTTGCTAAGAATGTCAGTGTTACATTTTCTGCATCAATTCCACTGTCATCACTGCAGCACAGTGAAGTTCTGAAATGCAAGTAAGCACAACAGTCGCTGCAGCCCTCTGTTGTAGCTTTTGTTAAATAGAATGCTGAAGCTTGTGTTAACCTTTTTTTAACTGGAAGGACTCTCTCAGATTGCTTTAATTATACCGCAGGTGCATTCTAAAATGTAATTATTGATCTTTCTCTTTTACAAATGATGAAATATTATATGATTGGTGTTCAGAATTGTAAATCCAGCCCAAAATACCGAGCTTTGAAAGGACCAACAATACAAAAAGAAGTCCTTTTTGTCAATGTATAAACCCTTGATCCAACACAAACAGAAACTGTTTTCCAGGGCATTCTTATAGATTTCAAAGGTTGTTTTGCGCCAATAGGATGCAGCCAGCACACACAGTATAAACAGCAGTGACCTTTTCAGGGAGTTCATTGGCCTCCAGGCTATGGTTGCATGACACAGTGAAGGCAACGTTATTAATAGACTGCCAGCACAGCAATGCCCTCAAGCTGGTGACTATTGTGTTGAAACCTGCTATAGCCTGTCAGGCCACATTCAGTGTTTAAAAAGCTCAACGGTGTCATTGAATTCTACTTGGCTGTGATATCTAGGTTCTTTGTACAATCTTGTACAGTTAGTGGCCATTTTATTAGGTACACCTGTACAACTGCTTGTTAATGCCAATATCTAACCAACCAATCATGCAGACATGGTCCAGCCATTCTGTTGTTCAGACCAAACATCAGAATGGAGGGAAAAAATGTGACCTAAGAGAAGTGACTTTGACTAAATGATTGTTGGTGCTATAAGGGGTGGTTTGAGTATCTCAAACTGCTGATGATCTGGGATTTTCACGCACAGCAACCTATAGACTTTACAGAGAATAGTGCCAAGTAAAAAGCATCCAGTGAGCAGTAGTCCCTAGGTATGCAGCCAGAATGTGGTTAGAATGAATGCAGTTGGGTATCTGGTCGGAACCAAGGTTCAGAAATGTGGAGTGTGTGGCTGGAGCGGGGTCTTGGGAATGTGATTAGGTAAATAGCTTGAGTTTGAGTCAGGAATGTGAATAAGTGTGCGGCCTGTTGCAACAGTCAGAAGAAATGTCTAGATGTGTGGCCAGAGAAATGCTTTGGGAATGGAATTGGGCACTGTGAGTGAGTGAGTACACCAGCCACTAGGTGTGGGCAAAATTCCAGAAAACCTTGGCCCATCTAAAATGTAACAAGACATCGGAGCTGATGGTATCAGCACTGGAATCCTAAACTTGGCATTGAAGAACTTCAGCCATGAATCCACAATCTGGGATAGATCTGCCATAGTTTATCAGAGATGCCATAATCATAACCAGGTTCAAAAATGGAGGCAAGTAAGTTCATAAGAGCCATTTAGTCCTTTGGGTCTGCTCTGATATTCAAATATGGTTTTTTTTCACCTTCCTGCTCCCTCCTCCTGTGACTGTGGTAACCATAAAGGGGTTGCTGGTCTTGCAATCTACCACAGTGAAAGTTATCACGAGCTTACTTATGAACTCCCTCCTGATCTTGATAAGACAGATGCTCCCTGAGTTACTGTGTGGTCTCTGTCCATTGGAGACAGAGTGGACATGAGTGGAAAACTCCAAGGGAAAGGCGGAGAGCAGAACCAGCCACTGTATCTGGATTTTCACAACCTCATGAAAGAATTTAATTCCATCCATTAGAAGAGAATGTGAGATACTCTACTCAAATTCATCTGCACACAGAACTTTGCCTCCATCAGCTCAAAAGGAACTGGAGGAACTCAGCAGGCCAGCCAGCAGCTATGAAGGGAAATGGACACCAAAGGTTTGAGAGGCAAACACGAGGAAATCTGCAGATGCTGGAAATTCAAGCAACACACTTCTCTAACTTCTGTTAATGCCCCTCCTCCCCTTCTTACCCCATCCCTGATATATTTAGTTTTTTTTGTTTCCCCCCTTTTCTTTCTCTCTCTGCCCATCACTCTGTCTGTTCTCCATCTCCCTCTGGTGCTCCCCTCTCCCTTTCTTTCTCGCTAGGCCTCCCGCCCCATGATCCTTTCCCTTCTCCAGCTCTGTATCCTTTTTGCCAATCACCTTTCCGGCTCTCAGCTTCACCCCACCCCCTCCGGTCTTCTATCATTTAGCATTTTCCCCTCCCCCTCCTACTTTAAAATCTCTTACTATCTTTCCTTTCAGTTAGTCGAGACGAAGGGTCTCGGCCCGAAACTTCGACAGCGCTTCTCCCTATAGATGCTGCCTGGCCTGCTGTGTTCCACCAGCATTTTGTGTGTGTCGCCAAAGGTTTGAGTCAAGACCTGCATGTGGATTGGAAGAATAGTGGGAAGGAGTGGAGCAAGAACTTGCTGTTGTAGTGGAGGTGAATCCAGGTGAGGAGGGTGGTGAGAGGCAGATGAGAGTGGGAATAACATCAGCAGCTGGGAATAAGTGGGAGTGACAGAGGGTAGAAGAAGATGGAAAATGACAGGAGAGAGAAATAGAGCATGGATGGAGGGAGGGGAACTGATGGGAGGAGTAAGTGGGTGATGGGCAAACAGAAGGAGAGGGTAGGGAAGGGAAGGACATACGGTGCTTGGAGCCAATTAGATCAGGAGGACGGCTGGTAGAGAGGGTGGAGCTGAGTTGCTCAAAGAAGCAGTTCCCCAAATCTACATCCAATCTCACTGATGCAGAGGTACCAGGTCCAATTAATAACACCAGTGGATTTACATATGAAGGAGGGCCTCATCTGGAGAAACTGTTTAGGCTTTTGGATGGTGGTGGTGGAGGAGGTGATGGAGTCATGTAGGGAGTGATCCCTACAGAAAGCAGAGAGGGGAGGGGAGGGAAAGATGTGCCAGCTCATGGGGTCTGGCTGTAATTTATAGAAATTTGTCTCCATCTTGCACTTGTGTCATAACTGCATGAGCTATGGTCAGTGAAATTCAGTGTCAAACACATTGCCGCCATGTACTTCTCAATAGTTTTTGTCTTAATATTGCGCTTCAGCACCAACAAAATTACCACTCCAGTGAAACTGATCTTCAGAACTAATGGGAATGTGTTCCATCAATGGTTTCTACTCTGTAAAACTAATATCATCTGAAGCTCGGTGACTGATCTGCAAAGTACTTGCGTTTGTGAGCATTCAGAGGCTAGAGTTTACAAGAGAATGAACTTTATATTCAACATCTGTAAGACGAGTCCTCTGCCATTTTTCTCCCCCAAATAACACTCTGATAATAAAAGTTCATAGCGAGATCTTGAAAAAATTGGACTATTTCTTGTGTTGTGCTTTTCAGCAAAGACAGGTATTGATAATGAAATCGACCACCACCTTCAAAGCCCCAGAAGAGTCATTGGTTGATTGAGGAAAATGATGTTTGAAGACCACAATCTTAGTTATGACACACTATTCATTGTCTTCTGGCCAACAATGATCCTTGCCCATTCATATGCAGGTGTTAAACATTAATACTGTCTCCACGAAGTAGTATTCTTCAGATAATATGAAGGATAAATGAGGCAGTATCTCTCCCAGGCGTATATTAAATATATGCATCATCTCCTTCTTGGGCTGGTTTTTCCATTTGTACAGATTTAACTGTATTAAAGGATGTCTCTTTCTCTCTCTGACTCCCAGTAGTTTTGCTAGTGTAATCGATGGAAAAAAAAATTGGTCAGCAGCAGACTGCTTAGTTCTGCCATTTAATAAGATCATGATTGGCCTAATATAACTTACTCAGGTTGACTGGAAAGCAGAGTGTAACATTTCATTCCCTCTTTCTTATCAAAAATCTAGTTAACTCTGTTTTAAGCATTTTAAAGCATTGCTTTCATTGTTTTTTGACTGAAAATAGATCCAAAAGCTCATGATTCTCTGAGGAGGAAAAATAAGCCCACAAAACATGGAAGCAGAATTAAGCCATTTGGTTCATTGAGTCTGGTGCACCATTTGATCACAGATGATTGATCTTTTTTCCTCAGCCCCATTCTTTCCATAACTTTTGACATCCTTACTAATCAAGAACAAGTCGACCTCTGTTTAAATATACCCAATGACTTGGTCTCTGCAACTGTTTGTGGCAATGAATTCCACAGATTTACCATCTGGCTAAAGAAATTTCTCCTCATCTGTTCTAAAAGAACGTCCTCCTAATATAAGACTGTACCTTCTGGTCCTAGACCCTCTGTTGGAAACATCATTTCATGTCTACTCTTTAAATATAGTACTGTGCAACAGTTTTAGGCACATATATATCATTAGAGAGCCAAAGCCTTTTGCATAGTACTGTATATACTGTATTTAAATGAAATACTCAATGTAGTGCAAGAAGAGTGAGGTAGTGCTCATCGGTTGGTTCATTCTTGGTTCAGAAACCTGATTGGAGGGGAAGAAGCTGGTCCTAAAATGTTGAGTGTGTGTCTTATTGTAATCCGTTAGAATGCTCTCCGTGGTATGTCTCTAGAAATTTGCGAGTCTCTTTGGTGACGTACCAAATCTCAAACTCCTAATGAAATATAGCTGCTGATGTGTCTTTGTAATTGCATCAATAGGTTGGACCTAGAACTGATCTTCAGAAATGTTGACACCTTGTGCCTTGAAAGTGCTCCCTCTTTCCACTGCTGATCCCTCGAAGAGCATTTGGTGTGTGTTCCCTCGACTTCCCCTTCCAGAAGTCCACAACAAATTCCTTAGTATTATCGATGTTGAATGCAATGTTGTCGTTGCAACACCACTCAACCAGCTGATCTATCTCACTCCTCTATGCCTCCTTATCACCATCTGAAATTCTGTCAACAGGTGTGTCATCGGCAAATTTATAGGTGGTGTTCGTGTTGTTCAAAACAACACAGTCATTGGTTTAGAGAGAGTAGGGCAGTGGGCTAAGCAAGCATTCTTGAGATGCACTAGTGTTTATTGTCAGTGAGGGGGAGATGTCATTTCTGATTCGCACTGAGGAAATCAAGGATCCATTTGCAGAGGGTGGTACAGAGGCCTATGTTTTGAAGCTTGTTGATTGGTACTATGGATATGATGGTGTTGAATTCTGAGCTGTAATCAATAAACAGCAACCCGATGTAGGTGTTGCTGTTGTCTAGGTGGTCCAAAGCTGAGTGGAGAGCCAATGGGATGGGATCCGTTGTAGACCTATTGTGGCAGTAGACAAATTGTAAAGGGTCCTGTTATGAATATAGACATTCACTTCAAGGGGCCTAGAATATAAAAGCAAAGATAAATTGTTGAAGCTTTATAAGGTGTTGGTCAGATCACATGAGTTTTTCTGAGCAGTTTTGGGCCCTATATCTAAGGAAGGATATGCTGGCATTGGAGAGGGACTGGAGGAGGATTATGAGAATGATCTCGGGGATGAAAGAGTTAACGTAAGAGCATTTGATGGCTCTGGGCCTGTACTTATTGGACTTAGAAGGTTGAGGGGGAAATCTCATAGAAACCGACCAAATACAGTACTGTGTAAAAAGTCTTAGATATATAGTTTTTATGTAGTGCACTGCATTGCTGCCACAAATAACAAATTTCATGCCGTATGCCAGCAATATTCAATCTGTTTTCTGATTTGAATTGTGATCCTGCCTTCCTTACTACCAACTCAGCTTCAGGTTAACCTTTAGAGAATCCGGCAATAGAACTCCCAAGTCCCTTTGGACTTCCGATTTCTGAATTCTCTCCCCATTTAGAAAATATTCAGTTCCTTTATTCCTTTTATCAAAGTGTATGACCATACACTGCCTTACACTGTATTCATCTGCTGCTTCTTTGCCCACTCTCCCAACCTAATCAAGCCCTTCAATGGACACCCTGCTTCCTTGTCTCTTTTGGTTAGCTATCAACTGGATAATCCTGAAGAGAATGATTAGGATTTGTCTTCGGCTCCCTGTTGCCGCTTTCTCTGTGACTTTTTCATATTTCACAATAATATCCTCAAGGATATTTTTGATATTTCTTGACCAGGCCCACCATTCCTCTATTTTCTACATTTTAGAAATAATTTCCTCCACCCATATTTAAATGAAATGTTGCGATCACTGTGTGGTTTAATGACTAAGAAGATAGACCAAGGCATCCTCCTCTTCTCAGTGCAGATGTAACTATTTTCCTGAACAAGTGGCAATATCCCTTTCCGACAATGCTATCTTTCTGTGCTTAATTTCTGACTCTGTGACTACTTCACTGCCTTATGTCGAAGGTTCTTGACAAACAACATTGTGCGATTCAAAGCAAGATATTTCATGTGCTGGAAACCTGAAATGGGCCATAAACACAAATGCTGTGAACACACAGCAGGTGATGCAGCATCCATGGAAAGGGCAGCACAGTCAATGTCTCAGGGTGATGGCTATTTAGCAGGATTCTCAAAAGTTATAAATAAATGGTTTGGACATCATTTAGAGCTTTGACCAGTGACCAATCCAGACATCGGAAGTTTTGTGAGGAGGGGATTCCACTTTCTGAGTAGAAAAAGGTGGCAGCAAGGTCACTACAGTGAAAAAGAACTTTGACCTCCGACCCACACAAGATACTGGAGGAACTCAGCAGGCCAGGCAGCATCTGCAGAAGAGTAAACAGTCGACATTTCCAGCTGAGATCTTTCCAATCCTGATGAGTCTTGGCTTGAAACATCAACTGCTTACTCTTTTCCATAGACGCTGCCTGGCTTGCCGAGTTCCTCCAGTATCTTGTGTGCATTGCTTGGATTTCCAGCATCTGCAGATTTTCTTGTTTGTGGTTGGCCAGCGACCAATTGACATTTGGGATTGATTAGCAAGAGCAGCAGCCATAGTCTGAATGGACAGAGTCAGAGTGGTGATCTTAAAGCTTTAGTTCTTTGAGGCTTCAGAAAAAGCAAAAAAAGAAAGGCTCAAGGTTAAGATTTTTTTCCTTCTCTCCTTCATATCTACTAAGCTAGGACAGTAGAAATGCCAGGCTGTTTAGTGAAATGCTCCTCTTGCGGGATGTGGGAAGACGGAGATCTCCGGTAGCCCTGACCACTATGTCTGTGAGAAGTGCACCCAGTTGCAGTTTCTAACAATTCACATTAAGGAGCTGGAGCTGTATGAACTCTAGTCATTTGGGAGGCTGAAGGGGTGACAGGTAGAACCCGTAGAGAGGTAGTTACCACCAAGGTGCTGGACACAGGAGACTGGGTAACAGTCAGGGAGAGGAAGGGGGTGAAGGAGCCAGTACAGACTACCCCTGTGGCCATCCCACTCAACAACCTGTTTATCACTTTGGATACTGTCAAGGGGAGATGACCTAACAGAGGAAAGTCTCTGGCACTGAGTCTGCCTCAGAAAGAAAGAGAAGAGGCACGTTGTGGTTATTGGAGATTCATTAGGGGAGCGGATAAGTGGTTCTGTGGGTGAGAACGGGATTCCTGGATGGTATGTTGCCTCCCAGGTGCCAGGGTCTGGGATATCTCGGATGGAAACCTCAGCATTCTTAAGTCAGAGGGTGAACAGTCAAAAGTTGTGTTCCATGTAGGTACCAATGACATGGGTAGGATGAGTGATGAGGTTCTGCATAGGGTGTGCAGGGAGTTATGTGCTAAGTTAAAGGGCAGGACCTTCAGGGTTGTGATCTCAGAATTGTTACCTGTGCAATGTGGTCTACAAATCACAATAGGAAATAGAAACTGTTTGCCAAAAGGCAGCGTTACAATAGTCACGGGGGATTTCAATATGCAGGTAGATTGGGAAAGTCAGGTTGGTGCTAGATTCCCGGGTGGGGCGGTGGGGGTGGGGGGAGGATTTCTCGAGTGCATACAAGATGGCTTTTTAGAGCAGTTCATGACTGACCCCACTAGGGGATCAGCTATTCTGGATTGGGTGTTGTGCAATGAACTGGAATTGATCAGACAGCTTAAGGTAAAACAACCCTTGGGGGAAAGTGATCATAATATGATCAAACTCACCCTGAAATTTGAGGTTAATGTCAGATGTATCAGCTTTACAGTGGATTAAAGGGAATTACAGAGGAATGAGAGAGGCCAGAATTGATTGGAAAAGAACACTGGCAGGGATGACAGCAGAGCAGCAATGGCTGGAATTTCTGGAAAAATTCGGAAGGCACAGGATATATACATCCTAAAGAGGAAAAAGTATTCTAAAGGCAAAGTTCCACCACTGTGGCTAACGAGATAAGTCAAAGCCAACATAAAAGGCAAAGAGAAGGCATATAATAGCGCAAAAATTAGTGGGCGGTTAAAGGATTGGGGAGTTATTAAAACCCAACAGAAGACAACTAAAAATGTCATAAGGAAGGTAAAAATGGAATATGAAAGTAGGCTAGCTTGTAATAAAGTTTGTTCAGATACATAAAGTGTAAAAGAGAGGCAAGAGTGGATATTGGACAGCTGGAAAATGATGCTGGAGAGGTAGTAATGGGGACAACAAAATGGAGGGTGAAAAGAATAAGTATTTTGCATCAGTCTTCACTGTGGAAGACACTAGCAGTATTGTAGAAGTTCCAGGTATCGGGGTACATGAAGTGAGTGAAGTTGCCATTACTAGAGACAAAGTTCTTTGGAAACTGAAAGGTCTGAAGGTAGATAAGTCACCTGGACCAGGTGGAGTACAGCCCAGAGTTCTGAAAGAGGTGGCTGAAGAGATTGTAGTGGCATTCATAATGATCTTTCAAGAATCACTAGATTCTTGAATGGTTCTGGTAGACTGGAAAAATCCAAATGTCACTCCACTCTTCAAGAAGAAAGAGACAGAAGAAGATGGGCAAAAGGAAACATTAGTCTGGCCTCTCGTTGGGAAGATGTTGAAGTCAATTATTAAGGATGAGGTCTCAGTGTACTTAAGCTGTAGTCAGCATGGTTTCCTCAAGAGAGAATCTTGCCTGACAAATGTGTAGGAATTCTTTGAAGAAATAACAAGGAGGATGGATAAAGGACAGTTGGTTGATGTTGTGTACTTGGATTTTCAGGCCTTTGATAAGGTTCCACATATGAAGCTATTAACAAGCTAAGAGCTCATGGCATTACAGGAAAGATTCTAGAATGGATAAAGCAGTGGCTGAACAGAAGGAGGCACAGAGTGGGAATAAAGGGAGCCTTTTCTGGTTGCCTGTCAGTGATTAGTGGTGTTCCACATGGGTCTGTGTTGGGACTGATTCTTTTTACGTTATATGTCAATGATTTGGATGATGGAATTATTGGCTTTGTTGTAAAGTTTGCAGATGATATGAAGATGGGACAAGGGGCAGGTAATTTTGAGGAAGTAAGGAGGCTACAGATTGATAAGCAGATTAGGAGAATGGACAAAGAAATGGCAGATGGAATACAGTGTCAGGAATTTTATGGTCATGCACTTTGGTAGAAGAAATGAAAGGGTTGATGTATTTTCACTCCATTTAGAAAATTAAAAAACTGAGGTGCAATGGACCTTAGAGTCCTTTTGCAGGACCTGTCCTAATTTACAGGTTGAGTCTGTGGTGAGGAAGGCAAATGTGATGCTGGCATTCATTTCAAGAGGATTAGAATGTAGAAGCAAGGATGTAATGTTGAGACATTATAAAGCACTGATGAGGCCTCACTTGGAGTACTGTGAGCAGTTTTGGGCCCCTTATCTTAGAAAGGATGTGCTGAAACTCGAGAGGGTTCAAAGGAGGTTCACGAAAATGATTCCAGGATTGAATGGCTTGTCATATGAAAAGTGTTTGATGGCTACGGGGGTGTTGTGGTGAACTACATATACCTGTCTGGCCATGCCCCCTCTGCTGACTGCTCCTGTGGCTCCTCCCACAGACCCCTGGATAAAGGCGATTAGAGGCACTGCTCCTCCCTCAGTCTCCAGGATGTTGTGTGATGGTCTCTTCCAGCTAATAAAAGCCTATCTCTCGCCTCACGTCTCCGAGAGTTGTTGATGGTGCATCAATTTTATTAGCTGGAATTTTAAAACATGGAGAGCATTTTACGACCAGATAAATTGGACATTGATCCTCAAGCTCCCGAAGCAGCCATTGCCTTTGAACTCTGGCTTGCATGCTTCCAATCGTACCTGGAAGAGATTCCTGTGACTGAGCCCGCTATCATGCACAGAGTTCTCCTCTCCAGAGTCAGTCTGAGGGTATACTCCCTCATCAGAGACCTGCCGACCTACCAAGGGGCACTGGACGCCCTCAAATGGCAATACCTGCAGCTGGTGAACACCGTCTACGCAAGACATCGCTTAACGACACGGCGGCAGCAGGCCAGGGAGTCGAACGCCGAGTTTGTCCGAGCCCTACAGACGCTCGTGCGGGCCTGCGACTGCAGGGGACAGACGGCGGAACAGCATGCGGAGCTCCTGGTACGAGACGCCTTCGTTACGGGGATCAGGTCAGTGTACATGCGCCAGCGGCTGCTGGAAAACGGCGATCTTACCTTGCGCTCGATGATCAAGCTGGCTGACACGCTGGAGGCTGCTCTGCACAACACTGACCAGCCGCGCGATCTCCTGCCAGCCCCGTGGACGCCGCAGACCCCGCCACCCGGCCAATCGACCTCAGCTGCTGCCACTCGCGAGTCCATGAACTCCCCGCAACCCTCCGGCGAATCGACCACGGCTCCTGCCAGTCGCAAGTCTGTGCAGTGTTACTTCTGCAGACTTGAAAAGCACCCCCAAAAATGCTGCCCGGCCCGAGAAGCTACCTGCTCCAGCTGTGGAAAGAAGGGCCACTTCACCAAGGTCTGTAAGTCTAAACCACGAGCGGGGTCGGGCAGCGTCGTGTGCAAGGCATGGGGGCGGCCATCTTTGTCGGCGCCACCTCGCCCCACCTCCAACCCACAGGTGCTTACCGGGCACCAAGACGGCGATTCAACTCCGGCCTCCGTAACCCTTGACCAAAGCGCCCCACACCAGCTTGCAAGGTCAATGATGGACATCCTGGTGGAGGGGCACAGGACTAGTTGCTTGTTTGACACGGGCAGCACTGAGAGTTTTATTCACCCAGACACGGTGCAACGCTGCGGACTCGTGACACAGCCGGTAAGCCAGAGGGTCACCATGGCTTCTGGGTTGCATTCCACAGACATCCGGGGGGGTTGTGTAGCGACATTGGTGGTGCAGGGCACAGAATATCGGGACTTTGCGCTACTGGTCATGTCTCAACTGTGTGCACCTGTGCTATTGGGGCTGGACTTCCAGAGCCAACTAAAAAGTGTGACTATGGCATGTGACAGGCCCCTCCCACCACTCACTGTCAGGAATCCTCAGTTTTGTGGGACTTCATCATATACCCCGCTACTGACCGCACACACACACCGACCCACACATCCCACCCAGCACCGTGCCAACAGCCGCGCTACTGACACCACTTGCAGCCTCTCCACCCTCAAGATCCCTCCCCCACCGCTGTTCGCCAACCTAACCCCCGACTGTAAACCTGTGGCGACTAAAAGCAGGAGGTACAGCGCGGGGGACAGGGCCTTCATTCAGTCGGAGGTGCAGCGGCTGCTCAGGGAGGGGATCATTGAGCCAAGCACAAGTCCTTGGAGGGCCCAGGTGGTTGTTGTTCGGACCGGGCAGAAAAACAGGATGGTCGTGGACTATAGCCAGACCATCAATAGGTTCACGCAGCTTGACGCGTACCCCCTACCCCGCATCGCGGATATTGTCAATCAGATAGCTGAATACAAGGTGTACTCGACCATAGATCTGAAATCAGATTACCATCAGCTCCCCATCCACCCGGAGGACCGCCCCTACACCGCCTTCGAGACGGGCGGCAGGCTCTATCACTTCCTGCGCGTCCCCTTTGGTGTCATGAATGGTGTCTCTGTCTTCTAGAGGGAAATGGACCTGATCGCGGACCAGTGCCAACTGAAGGCCATGTTCCCATATCTGGATAACATCACCATCTGCGGTCACGACTGGGCGGATCATGACACTAACCTCCAACGATTTTTCCAAGTGGCCAAAGCTCTTAACCTCACCTATAACAGGGACAAGTTGTGTGTTCGGAACCACCCGACTCGCTATCCTTGGGTATGTCGTGGAGAATGGGGTCATTGGCCCTGACCCCGACCGTATGCGCTCCCTGTTGGAACTCCCTCTTCCCACCACACTCAGAGCCCTCAAACGGTGCCTGGGCTTTTTCTATTACGCCCAATGGGTCCCTCGCTACGCAGACAAGGCCCGCCCCCTGGTCAAGTCCATCGCATTTCCCCTCTCAGCCGAGGCCCGCGCGGCCTTCAGCCGCATTAAAGGGGACATTGCCAAAGCAACAATGCATGCGGTGGATGAGACCATTCCCTTCCAAGTAGAGAGTGACGTCTCCGACTTTGCGCTGACTGCTACCCTCAATCAGACAGGAAGGCCATTAGTATTCTTCTCTCATACTCTTCAAGGCCCTGAAATTTGGCACTCCGTGGTGGAGAAAGAAGCCCAGGCCATAGTGGAAGCTATTAGGCACTGGAGGCACTATCTCGCCGGCAAAAGGTTCACCTTGCTGACCGACCAGCGCTCAGTTGCGTTCATGTTCAGCAACCAACAGCGGGGCAAAATCAAAAATGATAAAATTTTGAGTTGGAGAATAGAACTCTCCACCTACATCTATGATATCCTGTACCGGCCTGGAAGGCTCAATGAGCCCCCTGATGCCCTATCCCGGGGAACATGTGCCAGCGCGCAGCTCGACCGGCTATACGCCCTCCATGCAGATCTTTGCCACTCGGGGGTCACCCGATTTTACCATTTCGTGAAAGCCCGGAACCTGCCTTACTCCCTTGAGGACATCAGGACAATGACTAGGGACTGCCAAGTCTGTGCTGAGTGCAATCCGCACTTCTACCATCCTGAAAAGGCGCAATTTATCAAGGCCACCCGCCCCTTTGAGCGACTGAGCGTCGACTTTAAGGGCCCCCTTCCCTCCACCGACCGCAATGTCTACTTTCTCAACATAATCGACGAGTACTCGTGGTTCCCCTTTGCCATACCCTGCCCCGATACCACTGCCACGTCCGTCATAAAAGCCCTGCGCCAGCTCTTCACTCTGTTCGGATATCCCTGCTATGTCCACAGTGATAGAGGATCTTCCTTTATGAGTGACGAGCTACGCCAGTACCTGCTGGCTAGGGGCATTGCTACTAGTCGGACCACGAGCTATAATCCCCGGGGAAATGGACAGGTGGAGAGGGAGAATGCCACAGTGTGGAAGGCCACACTCTTAGCCCTTAGGTCAAAGGGATTGCCGGTCTCTTGATGGCAGGAGGTCCTCCCCGAGGCACTCCACTCCATCCGCTCCCTGTTATGTACATCCACCAATGACACCCCTCATGAGCGCCTATTCTCTTTTCCCAGGAAGTCTGCCACTGGGACCTCCCTACCGGCTTGGCTGACGTCCCCAGGGCCAGTGCTGCTCCGGAAACATGTGAGGAGCAATAAATACTCCCCGCTGGTCGAGAGGGTTCACTTCCTTCATGCGAACCCCCAGTATGCCTACGTGGTCTTACCTGATGGGCGGGAGGACATGGTCTCCGTCCGTGACCTGGCGCCCACAGGAGCACCAGACCACTACCCCGAACACTCCACAGTAACTATGAACCCTGTACCCACTGATGTGTATACCCACCTGACACCGCACACACCAAGCCCTACACAGATTCCTCATGACACTCCCATACTGGGCGCCTCGCACACGCATGAGGGATTACTAACGCCTAATGGGCTGACACCTCAAGTCAGGCCGGAACCAGCACAACCACCGTCTCCGGAGCAATCACCACCGGCACCTGTGTAATCACAGCCGGTGCTACGTAGATCGCAGCGAAAGATTCGACCACCTGATAGACTTAACCTGTAAATATACTTGTAAGAAACTTTGCCCCATGAGGACTCTCTTTTAAAGCAAAAGGGGGGTGAACGTGGTGAACTACGTATACCTGTTTGGACACGCCCCCCCCCCCCCCCCCCGCTGACTGCTCCTGTATGAAGGCGATTGGAGGCACTACTCCTCCCTCAGTCTCCAGGATGTTGTGTGATGGTCTCTTACCGCTGATAGTGCTCTCTTCAAGCTAATAAAAGCCTATCTCTCACCTCACGTCTCTGAGAGTTATTGATGGTGCATCAGGTGTATTCACTAGAATTCAGAAGAATGAGGGGTGACCTCATTTGAAATCTATTGAATAGTACAAGACTTTGATAGAGTGGATGTGGAGAGGATGGTTCATATGATTGGGAAGTCTAAGATGAGAGGGCACAGCCTCAGAATAGAGGGGCATCCTTTTAGAATGGAGATGAGGAATTTCTTTAGCCAGAGAGTGGCGAATCTGGAATTCTTTGCCACAAGTCTGTATGTATATTTAATGCGGGGTTTGATAGATTCTTGATTGGTCAGGGCATGAAGGGATACAAAGAGAAAGCAGGAGATTGGGGCTGAGAGGAAAATTGGTTCAGCCGTGATAAAATGGTAGAGCAGACTCAATTGTCCAAACGGCCCAATTCTGATTCTGTATCTTAAGGACTTAAGGAATTCCTTATTTATTGCTGCTGCATTTCTCCCCCTCCTACGTGTCCATCACGGACCATTTCAATCAGTAAGGGCGGGAGATATGCACCTGCATATAGTTATTAAAACAAATGCATATTTGAAGGGGGCTTTTGTCATCAAACGCAAGTCGGTTGACCTGTTATCATTGTCAGGGAAGGTATTCAGTTCAATGACATCCCTTTGGAACGCTTTTTATAAAACAGGAGTCGTGCACGGGTCTGTATAGGCAGACAAAGAGCATTATGTGTTGACAATGGTGATGCACAAGAATTTAAACAGGAAGAATAAACTATGACTAATAATGCTTTGAGATATGCAAAATAAATTCTTTAGCTGCCAACAGTCAGGATGTTATAAGAACGTAAGAAAATGAGATTGGGGAAGGCCAAACGGTTCATCAAGCATGTCCTGCCAGTAATTCTTCCTCCACAGAATTATTTATAATTTATTTTACCAATCCATATGTAGATTAAAGTAACTCATGGTTAGAACTGTACTTTTTTTTGCATTCATCTCTAATTTTCTGTTTAATTCCATTCCACCACCACTACTGTCTGGGATTCTATAGACAACCCCCATCAATGTTTTCTGCACTTGGTGTTTCTTGCCTTTTATCAACAGCAACTCTTCTTCATTCTCCAGGCCAATGCCACTCTCACCATTATGTTTTTTTAATTTTTTAATAACCGCACTCTATCTCCCTTCCCTTTACCTGTTCTTCAGGTGTTCCTCAATAGCCTCTTCCTCAATGTCAACAAGATCAAGGAGATGGTTATAACTTCGGAAGAGCTCTCACCACTTGCACCGCCCTTTGCATCAATAGCACAGCAATAGAAACTGCGAGCAGTTTCAAACTCCTGGGAGCAAACATTTTGCACAATCCCTCGTGGTCTTCCAGAACACATTCTGCACTATCAAAAAAGCTCACCAATGTCCCTACCTTCTAACAAGGCTGGAGAGAGTGGACTGTGCACATCAGAACCAATGTTCTCGCCAATTTGTAATGATCAGTGTGCACAGAAGTCTTGTGCTGTGCAATTTTTTGCCCAATAGAACAACATGCACACTGAATTTTATATATAGAGCTGTTCATTTTAACGGCCAGCAAATGCTGTAAGAAATACACACAAAATGTTCAGATGCCTCATCTTTTTTTCTCCAGTCCTGATGAAGAGCCTCAGCCCAAAACGTCGACGACTATTTTCCATAGATGCTGTCTGGCCTGCTGAGTTCCTCAAGCATTTTTTGTGCTGCTTGGATGTCCAAAATCCTCAGATTTTTCTCCTGTTTGTGACTGTCAATAAGAAGTTTGAACTCCTCTGGGTTTAATTGTTCTCATTCTCTCAAATGTAACAGACCTGTAGCAGGTAATGAGAGATTTTCTTGGCGGAGCTTTCGCACACCATTTATATGTGATTTTCTTGCTAAATAACTATTTAAAAGGTCAAGTTTCCAAATGTCACTCCATTTCTTCCCATTTGCAAATTCTCCAGCAACTTTTCCATGGTGACAATATGCACAGGTAACACCAGTTTCTGTATTGTACACAAATATCTCTCATAACTGCACATTCCTGACCTCATGGGCTTTCAGTGTAGCAGTTTCTACTGTTTCATTAAGCCATTCTGCTTTAAATGAACTAGCAATTCTTTCACACTTCACGTCCTTTGCTTCTTTGGAACTTGACATAGTGAATCAATAACTTCTTCAATTAAAAACAGAATAAATATGCCATGATATTTGTCATTATGGAAACATGATAAATTCATGTTTCTATCATGACAAAAAATATCATACCACTTTATTTTAATTATCTACTTCTGTACACATACACTTGCACATTAAGGTATGATGCCTTTGGACTTATCATTGTAATATTATTGGCTTTCTGGATTTTGCCACTTTGTTTATCTTCCTTTCTCTATTGTCTTTTCATTTTCCATTTTTCTTTTTCATTGTTTCCCACTTTTTTTGTCTCCCTGCTCAAGTTGGTCTACCCCTGCCATTTTGTTTTTAAATCCTCCCAGACAGAACTACAGAAACGTCCCAAAAGACATTGCTGAAGCCGTGTTCAATGTAATCATTCATTTTGTATAGGACCAGCCACTCCAGAACTAGCCCCAGTGTCCCACAAATCAAAAATTTTCTCATCTGCACTATCTTTCTGGCCATGTACTCGTACGAGTATATCTTCCTATTTCTATCCTTGCTATCATATGGCACTGAAAGTAATCTTCAGAAACCTTTGTGATCCTAGTATACATTTACCAAGCGAATGCATTCCCTGTATTCAGCTGCAGGACCTCATTTTTTTAAAAACCCTTATCATTGGTACTGTTGAGCAAAAAAAACCTGCCTGTTCACATTCTCTCTCCAGGATATCCTGCAGCTGCTCCAGGCAATCATTGGCCCTAACCCCAATGAGGTATCATGTCACCTTGCAAACTGATTTGAAGTCACAGTAATGTTTATCAGTTCTCCTTGTGATTGATTCTCTCATTGCTTTAACCTTCCCATTCTGTTTCCTCCCTTACAGTGCAGTCGAGTCACACGAGTAGTAACCTGGCTTGGAAAACTTCGATCACCTATACTCTGAATTGATTCAGACTCACTCTTGAGAATCTTTAAAACTCATGCTCTCAGTATTATTTTTATTTGCATAGCTTAGTTTCTGCACAGTGCTTGATCGTCAGTCTTTGTTTATGTATAATTTTCAAATTTTTTATTGTATTTCCTTTTTCTTGTAAATGCCTGCAAGAAAACGAATGTCAAGGTAATTACGTTAACATACTGTATATAGAATTGGATAAATTTCCTTCAGATTTTGAACATGGTGCCATGAACTTTGCAGGCTCCCCTCAGCAGCCACCTTATTTGTTGATTTGGCAGTACAGCGTAGGATGAATGGGCCCTTCTGACCCAATGAGCCACAAAGCAATCCACCTATTTAACCCTAGCCTCATCACACGAAAATTTATAATGATCAATTAACCTACTAACCGGTACGTCTTTGGACTGTGGAAGGGAACCAGAGCACCCAGAGGAAACCCATGCGCTCATGGGAAGGACATACAAGATTCTTACAGCTGGCATCGGAATTCAACTCTGAACTCTAATGCCCCGAGCTGTATTAGCACCGTGGTAACCACTACACTACCATGGCACACTCAACGCAGAGTACCTATTAAAGATGGGGATGGCTACAAGGGATTCCTGCACTACCTCCCTTTTCCTCTGTTAAACATTCCAATGCACTTATCTGTGATATGACGATCTTACCAAAGAATGTCACCCAAGCAAGAATGTTATCTGCAAATAATTTGAGTAATTCTGTAGACTGGCAGAATGTCAAAATGGATTGAAAGAAGTCATGTAGTTAAATGATATGCAAAAGAATTGAGTAGAGATGAACTGTGAGTATCACAACCAGAATGATCTTTTCTTGAAAAGTCAAACTGTTGACCATTTACTCTTCTCCATGGAGGCAGCCTGGCCTACTGAGGTGCTCCAGCATTTTGTGTGTGTTGCCTGATCTCGTGCTGATGTGCCTTTTGACTGATTGCCACAATCAGTAGGCCTTGGCAAGATCCAAAACGAGATATGGCCTCTCCTTTAGCAGTGAGCAGAAGGTAAAGAGATTGCCTAATCTGCCTCTTGTTTTAATGGCCTCACTTCACCATACAAGTTCTTGATATCTGACCTGGGTATAGAGTAAGCTTGCACTTCCAAGAAGCTCTGTTTTCCTTTACACACATGAAGCTGCTCAGATGCTCTAATGCTCATGCTGACATTATTGTCAGGGTTTGCATTTCGAGCCTGCTATAGCCAATATATTCACAGCCTGTTGCAGGGCAACATGGTTGTTGTACCATGAGGAGACTTTTGAACTTAGGGTGTTTTTCTGCAATGGCATGGCTATGTAGGCTGTGCCTGGCATCCTTTGCTAGTTTCTCTCTCCTTTCCACGTGTCTCCCAACTACTGTTGGCATTCACTGGTTTAAGGTGGTTGGTGATATTTATGCACATAATTGTTCCCATACCAGTCAATTCCTAGTGGAAGGCAACAAAATAATAATGCTTAGTACAAACCAAGTAATTCTTTCCATACAACGCCAATATGGTGCACAATTAAGCAGTTAGCCAAAGCCCAATAATGCACGAAGTCCCCTCAGATCTGTCCAATTACTTTAATAGTTTCCTTATGATTGGAGAATGCTTAAAGAATTCAGACTTCCATGTAAATGTGTTTCTCTGTGAGGATTTCCACTCTTCAGAGTAACCATTTAGTAGATCATCTTGTGAGATCATGAGCTTTCTTTCAGCATCGCTCTATTATGTAAGGATTCTCACTTGAGGAGCAAACCAGTAGTGTCACTACTTGTCATGTGTTTTTGATATGTATGTGGTGTATCTCCCACTGCGGTCACACCATGCCTTCCTCATGGCATTTTACTCATTGACCAGGATTTGCATGTCTCTGAGAAACTGGGGAAATTGTCTTTCTGTCCTGTCTCATGTCCAAAATGTACATACAAATATGAACTAGGAGCAGAATCAGGATGGCAAACGTTGATAGAGTTGCTAAGAAGGCAGATGGTGTGTTGGCCATCAGTCAGGAATTTGTGTTCCAGAGCTGCAAGGAAATGTTGCAGCTCCTTGAAATCCTGATTCAACCACATTTGGAATATTGTGCTTAGTTCTGCTTTCCTCTTTACATGAGGAGTGCGGAAGCTTTAGGGAGAGTGCAGAGGAGATTTAACAGGATCCTGCCTGGATTTTGAGGATAATTTGAGTAAACTAGGGCTTTTCTCTTTGGAGCGAAGGATGTGAGCTGACTTGATAGAGGTGTGCATGATAATAAGAGGCATAAGTCGAGTGGATAGCCAGAGACCATTTCCCAGGGTGGCAATGGCTAATTTGTGGGAGTATAATTTTAAGGTGATTGGCAGAAAGTGTAGGAGAGATATCTGAGAGAAGTTCTTTACACAGAGTGTGGTGGGTACATGGAACACCATACCAGAGTGGTGGTGGAGACAGATATGAAAGACAACTCTTAGAAAGGTATGTGGATGATAGAAAAATAGAGGGCTATGTTAGAAGGAAGGGTTAACACCATGGGCTGAAGGGACTGTACTGTGCTGTAGTGTTCTATTATCTATTCAATATAATCTGTGTCTGATCACTGCTCTACCATTTCATAAGATCTCGGACTGGTGCATGATAAAGTACAAAAATGGGAGTTTGAGAGAAGTACAAAAATGCTTGAGGTCCCTTTAGGAATTGTGCAAGCGCCATTTTTTAATTTACTTTTTGACATAAACAACTTTGATTTCATGGCAAACAGGATATTGGCTACGTTTAAGGTGAGAAAAATAAGTTGTAAAAGGGTGTTGAGAGGAAACTTTTATTTTCACAGTGTTATTGTATCCGGAATTTGCTGCCAGAATAAATGATGGAAATAGATACAATCACTATATTTAAGAGAGTGGCACTTGAACAGGCAGAAGTAGAAGCAAATGGGATCTGTAGATATGCAAAAGGAATAGCAAGCACATGGTGGGCCGAAGGGCCTGTTTTTGTGCTCTGTGACTCTACAATTCTAAGTGATCAGAGTTAGTTGTGTTAACTTGATGCTCTTTTACTTGGCAGAGTGAAACATTGGCCTTTTGTGTTGTAAAATTCAACACTTTGAAGCATTTCACCTTGATCTCCCACTTGCCATTTTCTAAGGGAACTCCATGTTGTGAAGGGTTCCAACTAATCAAAGGGAGTGGGTTGATCCGCATCTGTGTTATAGCCCAGGAGTGTACTGATAAGTAACAGCCATAGCTCTTTAACTGGCATGAATGGAAGAAGCTACAGAATTTCCATTCAATAAAAACATAAATAGTATATGCGTTTTATAAGAAATGCTGGCATTTTCAATTGATTCTGGCCAATATATTTATGAATTTCTTCTTTCCTGTCAAACTCCAGATGAAGTTAATGGAAATGAAAGTCAGGAGAGAGATATAATGGACAGTTGAATCAATATTGCTCATTTTACACTATCAACCATTATCAAAATCATCTCTTGTCATGAGTAAGTAAAATGAAAATCATTAGGACAAAAATTGCATTAGATCTTCCTTCTGTGCCATGTTTAGGTTTTCTGTTTTGTTTCCAATTGTAATCTTTATACAGGATATCAATAATATCAACTGTCTAAAAATAATGATTTCTACATTAAAAATTACCCTGTGAAAATTTACTCTGCTATTTTAATTACCTGAGAAATTCATATTTAGTTCGATCCCAGTTCAGTCAATAATTGATTCATTCTTCAGTTGACATGATGAGGTGTGTTATTTTTGAGGGAACACTTATGACTGTATGGTTCATTCAGGCCCTTTGAAGACAGTGGGTGCAGAGACTGAGCAACAAAAATTGTTGCTTAATTCTGTAGCACATTTTCATTGTCACTGCCTTTTAACAATTTCATGAAGATATATTTCTCTATGAAGGCTTAAAGACCTTTTATATCTTCAGCTCATGGTAATGCATAAAGTGTTACTCTGGAATCATTGATTTCTTTTTAGAAAAATATCTTGAGCAATATAGTGCATTATGTAATAGGGATAATGTACTTCAAAGTGACAAATATATTCAAAACTATATCTCCTCAAATTTATCTTTGTCACCTGGTGCAACACCTATTGTTAATATAGACATTGTTCTGCTAGTAACTTATGCCCTTGTATAACAGTTTTAATTGGTTGGTTGAAATATCAGCGTACTGACCTTTTTGCAACATAAAGGTTAATACACTGTAAAAGTTAGTTTTTCAACCAGCAGTATCTAATGTGGCAGCAACACGGAGCAAATTCGCCAGAGGAATGATGACTCATCAAAACCAAACAAAGAAAAACATTGCCATACTGAATATATAATGATTCGAAATGAATTTAGTTTATGTCTTCAAATATAAGTCAATGTTCCCGTTTTTTAAAAAAAAATCAAATGGTTGATCTTGGGCAAGTATTTGAAAATGTGGAACAGATGATAATTCATGGAGTAATATGTGCTTTACAGACGGACATATTTATTGATCCCGAGGAAAATTGGGTTTTGTTACAGTCGCACCAACCAAGAATAGTGTAGAAATATAGCAATATAAAACCATAAATAATAATAAGTAAATTATTCCAAGTGGAAATAAGTCCAGACCAGCCTATTGGATCAGGGTGTCTGACACTCCGAGGGAGGAGTTGTAAAGTTTGATGGCCACAGGCAGGAATTACTTCCTATGACACTCAGTGTTGCATCTCAGTGGAATGAGTCTCTGGCTGAACGTACTCCTGTGCCTAACCAGTACATTATGGAGTGGATGGGAGACATTGTCCAAGATGGCATGCAACTTGGACAGCATCCTCTTTTCAGACACCACCGTCAGAGAGTCCAGTTCCACCCCCACAACATTACTGACCTTATGAATGAGTTTGTTGATTCTGTTGGTGTCCGCTACCCTCAGTCTGCTGCCCCAGCACACAACAGCAAACATGATAGCACTGGCCACCACAGACCTGTAGAACATCTTCAGCATCGTCCGGCAGATGTTAAAGGACCTCCGTCTCAGGAAGTAGAGATGGCTCTGACCCTTCTTGTAGACAGCCTCGGTGTTCTTTGACCAGTCCAGTTTATTGTCAATTCGCATCCCCAGGTATTTGTAATCCTCCACCATGTCCACACTGACCCCTTGGATGGAAACAGGGGTCACTGGTGCCTTAGCCCTCCTCAGGTCCACCACCAGCTCCACCACCACCAGCAGAGACGGAACTTAACTGCAATATTTTTCCATGATTTTTCATTCTGTTTTAAATTCTGTAATCATACAAAATAACGAAAAACATTTTAATATACTATACATATGGTTCTGCCTTCCCGTCTTGCATTCATTTTGATGCACCAGGTTTCTCTTGGTATTATATTCCATCCATTGATCTTCTTTATTAAATAAAACAATAGACATGTTTGCTTGTGCGTCAAAGCTTCTGAGAAATCGACAGACATTGATGTAAAGGAGAAAACACAGCAGTTAACCTGCAAGCAGCAAGACCCTACAAATAACAATGACCAGATCATCTGTTCTGGTAATGCTGATTGAAGGATAAACATTGGGAATGAATTGAATGAACTCAATTTGTGGACTGAAGGGCCTGTATTGTGCTGTAGTTTTCTATGTTTTTATGTTTCTAATTTGAAACAGTGTCAGGATTACTTTGAGAGGTCACGTAGGGTTTCAGATTATGGTTTACTTGAAAGGAGTATCATTGATTTGGTAATGTAATTATGCATAAGCATTGACTTGATAGCCTATACATACAGAAATAAAATATTACTTTAGGAAATTAGTGCCAGATTCAAGAGAAAATATGAAATCATGAGAAGTGATATATCTATGATATGATTAAATTAATTAAACAAATGCTTTTAGAAGTCAAACAATTCCAGTTCAGTCAGGAAAACAAGTTGCACAAAATGTCACAGTATTATGTACTTTAGAAAATATATGTCTTCTGATAAACAGTTTAATTTCAGACTGGTCACTATTAGGATAACTGAAACATAATATTGCCCTTTCTCCACCCTCTGTCCTGGAAATTTAAGGCAAACTGCAAAATATCTCAGATAAATTCATTCAATGTATTATTTACCCAAATGTCTACTCAGATGGTGGTCTTCTTAAGGTAGTCAATTCTTTTTTTTTGGTACCATACTCTGCCAGATCCTCGGCGACCACTTATTTTTCAAGTGGTTGTCTTGGAGGAAAGATTCTGTGAGTGGTTCCCCACGTCCTTCTCACAGCGCAGTTTTTTTTTTACGAGGCCTCGTAAAGTAAAATTTGAATTGAAATGTTAGATGCTTTCCATCTTTACATACTAAAGCATAATCTACTGCTGGGTAGATTAACTCTGCATTTTAATAACGATGCAATAGAGTTGCAATAATGATGGAGTATATTGAACTAACGATTTGTCATTACACTTTATTATACTTGTAATATGGTATCAAAATGCCCATTATAATTTGAACACTATTTTTAGATCTTGGTCATTGTCCTATGAAATATTCACCTTGTTCCCTTTAATCCCCAATTTAAGAAATCCTCAATTCAAGACAATATCATGTTGAACAGAGTGTATTTTAATTTTGAACATAGAAGAGATTTGGAGATAATATGGATTGTCTGTGAGGGCCAGTGGGGGAGAAGCCTGGGTGAGGCGGACCTACTGTATACTTGGAATATTTGCATGGTAAGCAATAACACTTGTTCTCCGATTACTGTGAAGTTATGCAGTTGACATTTTTATTTTTATCAACATTCTCTTTAGCCAAGTATTTTTTTTCTCACAATTAACACTGGCATCAATATTGACACTGATTCCATTGTAGAAGTGCAGTAATAAATCAAGTAGATCGGCCTTCCATCCATCTTTCCTCTCTGTGTGTGATGAATGATGGAAAATAGTGCAACACTTTTCTGCACTTCACCCAGGAACTCATTCATCATGTGTGAATTAAGCTAACACACAGAGAATCAGTATTATGCTTGATATGTTTTCATAAAGTGTTCACAAATGTACACTTTCTAACAGAAATCATTAGATAGCTCCATTAAGGATCTCAGTGCTTCTCTTTTCAGCCCTGAAAACCACTGAGTAAATATATCAGTTTAATGCCAATATCGCTTTGTCTTTAACAAAAGAGGAGCCAAAGTAACATACAGTATATTATTACTTAAAGTACATAATTTTTCTTTTGCATTGCTTATTTTAAAACTTTGGGAGATCAGTGATTGATATATACAGACAAATCTTGCAGATATATTAAAACCTACAAATGTAATTTCTATAAAGCATCTTCAAAACTTCACTTGAGTCTGAAAAAAAATTGTACTATAATGACATTGTGCATAGTCTAAACACAAGGGAGTCTGCAGTTGTTGCAAATCCAAAGAAACACAAATTCTGGAGGAATTCAGCAAGTTGGGCAGCATCTATGGAGAGGAATAAACAGCTGACATTTCGGGCTGAAACCCCTCATTAGGATTTCATGAAGGGTCTCAGCTAAAAACATCAACTCTTTACTCCTCTCCATAGATGCTGCTTACCTTGCTGAGTTCCTCCAGCATTTCATGGTGCATAGTCTCCCTTTAATGGCTTATCTAAAGCTGGACCGCCCAGAAAATATTCAGCTTTTCTACAATTAGCTGTATATTTTTGGTGAAAGGTCAATGGAAATACTGTGGAAACGATGTTTCTACTAATACTCTTTTAGAGCTATGGCACCTGACTGAGAGAAGGCCATGCAGATCCCCAGTATCCCAGTCCAAAAATACTCAGTACTTAAATTTTTATGTTGGAATTCACAGTAATACTTTTCAAAACTTCCTTTGCTGTATTTGAATATCACTAGCAAAGCTACATTTATTGTTCATTTGATGTTAGCTTAAGAATGTGGGGGCGAGCTAGATTCTAACTAAAAGACTAGCGTCATATCATGTGGCAGTGAGCTAGGTTCTAACTCAAGGACTAGCATGCTATTAGCTAAGCCCACAATGACTTCATCTCAATGTAGCAACTGTGAACAACCTGGCCTCCCACTTTATTTTCTTTTCTGCAATGATAATTTCTAAGATTATTGGCTGACTATCTGATAATTTTTAACTTGGCAATAGTCTTGGAAACTGAAATGATGTACCATTATGTACGTACATTACCTGGAAAGAAATGGTCTCACTAAAATATTAAATGAGTTTTCTGTCCCGATTACCCTGACCTCCTTGTCTTGTGGACTTGTGTCCATGAGCAGCAAAAGCTAATATTATTTATCAGGTAGCATTTTTATTCTGCGGTTTTATAGACCAATCGTCTATTGCAGACTTTTATGCAAATGAATACTGCAAGTGAATGCAACAGAAATAAATCTTGTTAATTAAACTGAAACATGATCTTCTTTTACTCTGATAATTTTGTGTTGTCTGTTGGCTATAAAAAGAACACAGATCAACAAATAAATGGAGCTCTAGTGACACGTTACATGTGAGATAATCATGAGGATCCTGGGGACTGTAATATGAGGCTTTTATGTGATAATGAGGCTTGGTGTGGCTGTTACTTTTGTTCACTAATTGCTTCATACAGCTGGGACTATAAAACTGAATGCAGTTCTGTTACTGATGGAGAAATTGTTAAATTATTTTCTGATCTCTTAACTATGGTATTTGCATCTAGATTTCTAAATGCTAAAAATAGCAAATTGCATGGCCATGGAAAATCAATTTATTGCAGATGTCAAAGTCTTCAGCCTGTTAAGTGCTAATTTCCCTCATCGTCAGCATTATTGAAATACATATTGTTTCCAAGTCATGCAAGTGCTTGTTAAGCTAATCATTATCAATAGTTTATTTTTGTCATGCTCTGGACCAGCAGCAAAAATACAAACAGATCTTTGAATATAGCTCATTGTAATTATATCTGCAATCCATTTTATAAGTAAATCCATGTATTATTTTTGTTCACAGTGTACTTCAGGCTGAGCTGCAATATTTAAGCTGCTGGCAGAGATGCAATAGCATTTCATTTTACCTGGTATGTACACCTATCAAGATTTTTTTTAAGAGCTATACCAATTCAGCTGAATGCAAATGAGGTCTGATCATTATGCATAATAAAAAACATATCCGGAAGGGGGGGTGGGGGGAAATAAAAGCTGTCCCATTACTCAGTTATTTTCCCCTTCAATACCGTTTTCCTATGTATTTGCAGAACTAAATATTTGCATTAGATAATACAATATTTTGATGCAAAAGAGAATTTTAAACTGCAAATACATTATCCTTATTTTCAGAGGAAGTAGCATCTTTTGATGTTATATACAGTCCTAGGACAAAGTTTTATCGTCTTACATGACCGATTTCCCTTCGTTTATGAAGTTCTTCCTGGTGTATCGCAAACAGTTCAAATGTTAGAATAACAATTTAACAAAACTGCAGAATGTGTGGTTTTAAAATGCTTGATTTCTGTGAAGACAACTTTGTTCGTGGGCGGTAAATTGAATCAGAGAATATTTACTGTACAGAAGGGCATTTAATCCAATTTACATCTTCCATGGTAGAAAGACATACAGCGCGACTTTCATCACCTTGAGAGAGACAACTGTATTTTACTGTCAGTGAAGTACTTTTGTGGGATAATCACTGTTATACTGGAAATGCTGAAACATGGAGCAAGATCCAAAGAAATAGTAGTATCACGAGCTTAAGCTTGTTGTTTATGTTATTGATTGAGGGATGGATATCAGACAGGAAATATTACTCCCAATGAAGTTATATTTTCTACCTGCTGAATAGTTTAATGCTGTCCTCACCTCTTGACCCTCTGCATCTTTCTGCTCATTGGCCTCGCTGGTGTTCTTGCCTTCATAAGAAAAGAACACAAGAAAGTTTATCCATCTTTCAATAAGATCATAGTCAATATGATACTTGCATTAGTTCTACTTTGCACGCTATTCCCCATAACCCCCTAATTGACCAAAAGTCTAAATTGCCTTGTGTCTCTTCAAGGATTTGGTCTCCACAAGTTCCTGTGCATTAGAATTCAGAAGATTCATAACTCTCTGAGATATCTCCTTACTGTTTGTTGGGAGTTGTCAGTGCAAGAGTAGGGGGCTTTGGCTCAACTGGTTTGGGTGAGGTAAGATTCTTCATCATCTGTTAGTGCAGTGAGGATGGCTCCAGCGGCTGTGTTGTGTGTGTTCCGTGTGCGAGATGTGGGAATTCTGGGAGACCTCCAGATTCCCAGATCTGCAGCAGGCACACTGAACTCCAGCTCCTCGGGGAAGGTGGCAAGGAACTGGAGCTGCAGCTTAATAAGTTTTGGTTTACATGGGAAACTGAGGAGGTAATAGATTGGAGCGACAGGGAGGTAATCACCCCTAAGTTGCAGGAGCAGGGATCTGGGAGCCTGCCAGGGCAGAGAATGGAAATGGGCAGCCATCGCAGAGTACCCATGTGACTATTCTCTTCAACAACAAGCAACCCAGTTTGGATACTCTTGTGCGTGGGGGTGGGGACCTGCTGCAATCAAGTCTCTAGCACTGAGTCTGGCGCTGTGGCTCAGAAGGGAAGGGGTTGAAGAGGTCTACAGTAGTGATAGGGAGACCATAGTTGGAGAAGTAGACATGAGAATCTGCGGACATGAAAGAAACACCCTGGTGCCTCTCAGGTGCCAGGGTCAGGGGTATTTCAGATAGGGTCCACAGCTTTCTAAAGGTGGAAGGTGACTAGCCAGAAGACTTGGTACATGTTGACACCAATGACATAGGAAAAGGGAGGAAGTCTAAAGAGAGAATTTAGAGAGTTGGGTAGAAAGCTGAAAAGCAGGACCTACATGCTAGTAATGGTGGATGTACAGAATAAGTATCTTCACTATGGAAGACACCAGCAGTATGGTGGAAGTTCATAGTGCCCGGGGTCATGAAATGAGTGAAATTACCATTACTAGAGAGAAGCATTCTTGGGAAACTGATTAAGGATGACAACTCTGGTTGCTTGGCGCATGATAAAATAGGCCAAAGTCAGCATGGTTTCCTTCAGGGAAATTTTGCTTGACAAATCTGTTGGAGTTCTTTGAGGAAATAACAAGCAAGATAGATAAAGGAGAAATGGTGAATGTTGTGTATTTGGATTTTCAGAAGGCCTTTGACAAGGTACCACATATGTAACTGCTTAACAAGAGAAGAGCCCAGGGTATTAGAGAAAAGATACTAGCATGGACAGAGGATTGGCTAATTGGCAGGAGAAAAAGATTGGAAATAAAGGGAGCCTTCAGGTTGGTTTCCAATAACTAGTCATGTTCAGCAGGGTTCTGTGTTGGGACTGCTTCTCTTTGTTATATGTTAATGATTTAGATGACAGAATTGATAGTTTTGTGGCCAAGTTTGCAGATGATACGAAGACAGGTGGAGAGGCAGGTTGTGTTGAAAAAGAAGAGGTGCTATTTGTTCAAAATCTTTTGTTATTTCTGATCATTAATTCCCCATTCTCATCTTTTAAAGGAACAACTTTCATTTGAGTTATACTGTTCTCTTCATTTTGTATAGGTAGTAGGTTTTTTTTCTATAGGTAGGAACTTTTGCGTATAAGGAGAAGGTGGGAGTGGAGGATGCTATCACGTATTTGCTGCACAAATCACTCTCTCACCTAGAGGGGGTCAGTTGTGCTGTGAGGATTACATTCCTTGACTTCTCTAGTGCCTTTAACACCATCCAGCCCAAGATCTTAAGGCACAAACTAACGGAGATGGGAGTAGACTCTCACATGGTGGATTGGATAGTGGACTACTTGACAGATAGACCTCAGTATGTGCGGTTGGGAGACTGTAGGTCTGACACGGTGGTCAGCAGCACAGGAGCGCCGCAGGGAACCGTACTCTCTCCGGTCCTGTTCACCCTGTACACATCAGACTTCCAATATAACTCGGAGTCCTGCCATGTGCAGAAGTTCGCTGATGACACGGCCATAGTGGGGTGTGTCAGGAATGGACAGGAGGAAGAGTATAGGAAACTGATACAGGACTTTGTGATATGGTGCGACTCAAACTACCTGCGTCTCAATATCACCAAGACCAAGGAGATGGTGGTGGACTTTAGGAGATCTAGGCCTCATATGGAGCCAGTGATCATTAATGGAGAATGTGTGGAGCAGGTTAAGACCTACAAGTATCTGGGAGTACAGTTAGATGAGAAGCTAGACTGGACTGCCAACACAGATGCCTTGTGCAGGAAGGCACAGAGTCGACTGTACTTCCTTAGAAGGTTGGCGTCATTCAATGTCTGTAGTGAGATGCTGAAGATGTTCTATAGGTCAGTTGTGGAGAGCGCCCTCTTCTTTGTGGTGGCGTGTTGGGGAGGAAGCATTAAGAAGAGGGACGCCTCACGTCTTAATAAGCTGGTAAGGAAGGCGGGCTCTGTCGTGGGCAAAGTGCTGGAGAGTTTAACATCGGTAGCTGAGCGAAGGGCGCTGAGTAGGCTACGGTCAATTATGGAAAACTCTGAACATCCTCTACATAGCACCATCCAGAGACAGAGAAGCAGTTTCAGCGACAGGTTACTATCGATGCAATGCTCCTCAGACAGGATGAAGAGGTCAATACTCCCCAATGCCATTAGGCTTTACAATTCTACCGCCAGGACTTAAGAACTTTTTAAAAGCTATTATTAATGCTTTTTGAGATAGTGATTTAGATGCATATCTTATTTTTTACTGAGTTAAGTATTGTATGTAATTAGTTTTGCTACAACAAGTGTATGGGACATTGGAAAAAAGTTGAATTTCCCCATGGGGATGAATAAAGTATCTATCTATCTATCTATCTTTTATTGTCAGTTTTTAATATTCCTGGCTGGCTAGTTTCAATGTTGTGATCTACCCTGTTTCTCAAAAATTGTATGGCTCTCTTTTCCAATTTGACACCATGTTTAACTTCCTTGATTATGGAGGAATAATCTTTTTGTTGAGTCTTTATTTCTTAGTGAAAAACACTTCTGCTGAACGATGAATATTTCCTTGTTGTCTGCCATGGTTTATCTACTGCCTTACTTTTTAATCTTCTCCCGCTTATATAACTCTGTCTTTGTACTTTTGTAATTGCCTTTCTTTCAGGTTAAGATGCACTTTCAGAGCTTAATTTCTCATTCTCAAGAAGATTAATGAATTATTATGCTCACTCTTCTCAAGAGGATTCTTTACTATAAGATTACCAACTTAAAAACTACTGCTCTAATTAGTTGATTGGTCAGGAAGCCAGCCGTAGGCTTCATGACCTTGAAGTCTTCTATACCCCTTTCACCTCCAGTTCAAACCTTCATCCAGTTTCATCCAAATGTCCATCCTCCCTTATCCACTCCTCTTTTTTCCACCATGGTCTGACCATTCTAGCACTCTGATCTGAATCTTGGGTGAGAGCCCTGGGAGGCGGATTAGTCATTAAGTGTTTCCACTATAGTTGTGCTGCCCTGTACATAAGCAAATAAAACAGGAAGAATAGTTGCACGATAAGTGTTGCATGACAGTACGGAGAGGTTATTTCCCTATAATATTTCCAGAATAGCCTGCACTTGCTGCATGTACGTAATAGATGATTGTGGAAAACAAAAAGTCAGGCCTGCCTTGTATTACAAGAAATATTGCCTAGAAATATTAGAATCACGTTACTGATGAGTGTATTAAGATGCAATTGATTAAATTAGACTAACATGATATTGAGGACAGGTGTAATGAAATAAGGAAATGTGTGACAAACTGAATTTATGCCTGACAGATTAATTGTGGAATTAAAAACAGAGCATGCTAGAAGTAACAGATCAGGTAGCATCTGTGAGGGAAAAACAATTAACGTTTCAAGTCAACAACTTGTCAGAAAACTAGAAAACTTTTGCTGCATGACCTAAGTATTTTCAGTATCTGCAGTTTGGTTGTGCTTAGATTTAATTTAGTTTCTGTTTGTAAAATCTGGGTGCCAAGAACCTGTCTGAACACAGAGAGGAAGTGTCACAGGTTTCATTCGCATTTGGATAATCAGAGAACTATTTTTGGGGTGATGGAAATGTCATTAACAATATTTATTGGATATTTCAGACATTAATGGATCACACAGAAAATTCTATGTAATTGTCTTTTATATTTTATGTGCGTCCCTGCTTTCCTTCACTCATCTTCAGAAACTCAGGAAGCATCTTAAATGTGTCAGGAAATGAGTAAGCTGACATTGTGCCAAAGTCTGGTCATCAGGATTACAAGGCTGAAACTTGACCTGCTTTACCAATCGACTAATTTTAAAATGTATATGTTTTTATTTCTCTTTATTTTCCAGTCCACCTATCTTTGAAATAAGATAACTATAAAACTCAACTTCAGGTTTGAATAAATCGTTACTTGGAGTGATTTAGTAAGATTATTGATGCACCACCAATAACTCTCGGAGACGGGAGGCGAACAATAGGCTTTTATTAGCAGCAAACGAGACCACTACATCCTGGAGACTGAGGGAGGAGCAGTGCCTCCAATCGCCTTTATACAGGGGTCTGTGGGAGGAGCCACAGGAGCAGTCAGCAGAGGAGCGTGTCCAGACAGGTATACATAGTTCACCACATTCACCCCCACCTTTATTTTAAAAGAGAGTCCCCACGGGGCGAAGTTTCTTACAAGTATATTTACAGGTTAAGTCTATCAGGCGGTTGAGCCTGTCGCTGCGATCTACGTAGCACCAGTGGTGATTGCTCCGGAGACGGTGGTTGTGCTGGCTCCAGCCTGACTTGAGGTGCCAGGCCATTAGGCATCAGTGATCCCTCATGCGTGTGCAAGGCGCCTGGTATGGGAGTGTCGTGAGGAGTCTGTGTAGGGCTTGGTGTGCGCAGTGTCAGGTGGGTATACACCTCGGTGGGTACGGGGTTCATAGTCACCATGGAGTGTTCAGGGTAGGGGTCTGCTGCTCCTGCGGGTGCCAGGTCGCGGACGGAGACCGTGTCCTCCCGCCCATCAGGTAAGACCACGTAGGCATACTGGGGTTCACATGAAGTAGGTGAACCCTCTCGACCAGCGGGGAGTATTTATTGCTCCTCGTATGTTTCCGGAGCAGCACTGGCCCTGGGGACGTCAGCCAAGCCGGTAGGGTGGTCCCAGTGGCAGACTTCCTGGGAAAAGAAAAGAGTCACTCATGAGGGGTGGCATTGGTGGACGTGCATAACAGAGAGCGGATGGAGTGGAGTGCCTCGGGGAGGACCTCCTGCCAGTGAGAGACCAGCAATCCCTTTGACCTAAGGGCTAAGAGTGTGGCCTTCCACACAGTGGCATTCTCCCTCTCCACCTGTCCATTCCCCCGGGGATTATAACTCGTGGTCCTACTAGTAGCAATGCCCCTAGCCAGCAGGTACTGGTGCAGCTCGTCACTCATAAAGGAGGACCCTCTATCACTGTGGATATAGCAGGGATATCCGAACAGAGTGGAGAGCTGGCGCAGGGCTTTTATGATGGACGTGGCAGTGGTATCGGGGCAGGGGATGGCAAAGGGGAACTGCGAGTACTCGTCGATTATGTTGAGAAAGTAGACATTGCGGTCGGTGGAGGGAAGGGGGCCCTTAAAGTCGACACTCAGTCGCTCAAAGGGGCGGGTGGCCTTGATAAGTTGCGCCGTTTCAGGACGGTAGAAGTGCGGTTTGCACTCAGCGCAGACTTGGCAGTCCCTGGTCATTGTCCTGATGTCCTCAAGGGAGAAAGGCAGGTTCTGGGCTTTCACGAAATGGTAAAGTCGGGTGATCCCCGGGTGGCAAAGATCTGCATGGAGGGCGTATAGCTGGTCGAGCTGTGCGCTGGCACATGCTCCCCGGGATAGGGCATCAGGGGGCTCATTGAGCCTTCCAGGCTGGTACAGGATATCATAGTTGTAGGTGGAGAGTTCTATTCTCCACCGCAAAATTTTATCATTTTTGATTTTGCCCCGCTGTTGGTTGCTGAACATGAACGCAACTGAGCGCTGGTCGGTCAGCAAGGTGAACCTTTTGCAGGCGAGATAGTGCCTCCAGTGCCTAATAGCTTCCACTATGGCCTGGGCTTCTTTCTCCACCGCGGAGTGTCAAATTTCAGGGATTGAAGGGTATGAGAGAAGAATGCTACTGGCCTGCCTGCCTGATTGAGGGTAGCAGCCAGCGCGAAGTCGGAGGCATCACTCTCTACTTGGAAGGGAATGGTCTCATCCACCTCATGCATCGTTGCTTTGGCAATGTCCTCTTTAATGCGGCTGAGAGGGGAAATGCGGTGGACTTGACCAGGGGGCGGGCCTTGTCTGCGTAGCGAGGGACCCATTGGGCGTAATAGGAAAAGAAGCCCAGGCACCGTTTGAGGGCTCTGAGTGTGGTGGGAAGAGGGAGTTCCAACAGGGGGCGCATACGGTCGGGGTCAGGACCAATGACCCCATTCTCCACGACATACCCAAGGATAGCAAGTCGGGTGGTTCCGAACACACACTTGTCCCTGTTATAGGTGAGGTTAAGAGCTTTGGCCGCTTGGAAAAATCATTGGAGGTTGGTGTCGTGATCCTGCCAGTCGTGACCGCAGATGGTGATGTTATCCAGATATGGGAACGTGGCCTTCAGTTGGCACTGGTCCACCATCCGGTCCATTTCCCTCTGGAAGACAGACACCATTTGTGACACCGAAGGGGACGTGCAGGAAGTGATAGAGCCTGCCGCCCGCCTCGAAGACGGTGTAGGGGCGGTCCTCCGGGTGGATGGGGAGCTGATGGTAAGCGGATTTCAGATCTATGGTCGAGTACACCTTGTACTGAGCTATCTGATTGACCATATCCGCGATGCGGGGTAGGGGGTACGCGTCAAGCTGCGTGAACCTATTGATGGTTTGACTATAGTCCACGACCATCCTATTTTTCTGCCCGGTCCGAACAACGACCACCTGGGCCCTCCAAGGACTTGTGCTTGGCTCAATGATCCCCTCCCTGAGCAGCCGCTGCACCTCCAACTTAATGAAGGCCCTGTCCCCCGCGCAGGTTTTAGTTGCCACCGGTTTACAGTCGGGGGTTAGGTTGGTGAACAGTGGTGGGGGAGGGATCTTGAGGGTGGAGAGGCTGCAAGTGGTGTCAGTAGCGCAGCTGTCGGCATGGTGCTGGGTGGGATGTGCGGGTCGGTGTGTGTGTGGTCAGTGGCAGGGTATATGCTGAAGTCCCACAAAACTGAGGATTTCTGACAGTGATTGGTGGGAGGGGCCCGTCATATTCCATTGTCACACTTTTTAGGTGGCTCTGGAAGTCGAGCCCCAATAGCACAGGGGCACACAGTTGAGGCATGACCAGTAACGCAAAGTCCCGATATTCTGTGCCCTGCACCACCAATGTTGCTACACAACCCCCCCCGGATGTCTGTGGAATGTGATCCAGAAGCCATGGTGACTCTCTGGCTTACCGGCTGTGTCACGAGTCCGCAGCGTTGCACTGTGTCCGGGTGAATAAAACTCTCAGTACTGCCTGTGTTAAACAGGCAGCTAGTCCTGTGCCCCTCCACCAGGATGTCCATCATTGACCTTGCAAGCTGGTGTGGGGCGCTTTGGTCAAGGGTTGCGGAGGCCAGAGTTGAATCGCCGTCTTGGTGCCCGGTAAGCACCCGTGGGTTGGAGGCGGGGCAAGGTGGCGCTGACAAAGATGGCCGCCCCCATGCCTCACATGAGGCGGGCAGGCAAGATGGCGGCATCCAAGATGGCGACCCCCATACCTCGCACACGGTGCTGCTCGACCCCGCTCGTGGTTTGGACTTACAGGCCTTGGTGAAGTGGCCCTTCTTTCCGCAGCTGGAGCAGGTAGCTTCTCTGGCTGGGCAGCGTTTTCGGGGGTGCTTTTCGAGTCCGCAGAAGTAACACTGCACGGACTTGCGACTGGCAGCAGCCGTGGTCGATACGCCGGCGGGTTGCGAGGAGTTCACGGACTCGTGACTGGCAGCAGCCGAGGTCGATTCGCCAGCGGGTTGCGGGGTCTGCAGCATCCATGGGGCCAGCGGGAGGTCGCGCGCCTGGAGAGCATCAGCATTGTGCAGAGCAGCCTCCAGTGTGTCGGCCAGCTCGATCGCCGACTGTAAGGTAAGATCGGTGTTTTCCAGCAGCCGCTGGCACACGTACACTGACCTGATCCCCGTAACTAAGGCGTCTCGTACCAGGAGCTCCGCATGCTGTTCCGCCATCAGTCCCCTGCAGTCGCAGGCCCACACGAGTGTCTGTAGGGCCCGGACAAACTCAGCACTCGACTCTCCAGCCCACTGCTGCCGCGTCGCTAAGCGATATCTTGCATAGACGGTGTTCACCGGCCGCAGGTATTGCCTTTTGAGGGCGTCCAGTGCCCGTTGGTAGGTCAGCAGGTACCTGATCAGGGAGTAGACCCGCAGACTGACCCTGGAGAGGAGAATTTTCTGCATTTTTGCAGGCTCGGTCACACGAATCTCTTCCAGGTACGATTGGAAGCATGCAAGCCAGAGTTCAAAAGCGATGCTGGCTTCCAGAGATTGAGGGTCAATATCCAATCTGTCGGGTCATAAAATGCTCTCCATGTTTTAAAATTGCTGCTAATAAAATTGATGCACCATCAATAACTCGGAGATGCGAGGCGAACAATAGGCTTTTATTAGCAGCAAAACGGAGCACAGCATCTCGGAGACTGAGGGGGGAGCAGTGCCTCCAATCGCCTTTATACAGGGGTCTGTGGGAGGAGCCACATGAGCAGTCAGCAGAGGGGCGTGTCCAGACAGGTATACATAGTTTACCACAATTATTTTCTGAAGCTGGTCTAAGTACCTCAAACCTGTCAAATTCCCCAAATCTAATAGCAATCAGCTTGGTGTAGATTTAAACTTAATAATAGTCAAATTGGTACGAACTTCTCAGAATAAACTCAGGCACCACTTTCATAATCCATAATGAGACTTCTCAGTTTTTTTGTAGGCATCAAGGTGGAAGTAAACAATTAGCTTTTGAAAACAAACTCTAAATTACCAGTAAATTAACAAGTAAGAGTATTTACCTATTCTCACCTATAAAAATGAAATCAAATGCTTCTGATGTAACAAAGGGGCATGGCCAAGAATTAAATATTTTGTCATTTTATAAAAAAGATAAAATATAAATAAAACAGAAGTAGAAACCAGTCCTCAAAATGGATTAAATGGGATCAATTGAATTTGTTTCAGCACCTATCCATTAATTTAAACCAGGGGAGACTTGGTGTACTTTGCGTATAAAACAAACTAGTCTGTAGTGAGTGGACAAATATTTAAAGTGAATCTAAATTATGAGTAATTACTGTTTCTGTTTTTTACTGCATGCTGCAAATCATTCAGTTAGTAATTTAAATTAACAACAAAGATATTTTGTTAAATGACTTTTAAAAAGCATTCTGCTTCAGGGCAGTTATTCCCCCCAGCAGAAACTCTGCCGCTGTAGTATGAGATGCTAAATATTGGAACCAGACTTCAGTACCGGCCTTAAATCCCCATTCATCAAAAGTAATACTTATTGATCCAGCTAAAATTAGTGATTACTATGTTGACTTTGGTTAGAGTAGCACAAGTATCATTTGCAATATTATTTGTTAATGGTCATTGCCATTTTAAGACTGTACAACTGTGATGATTTTATCATGTGACTAACTGCCTTACATTGTTTGCACAATATTCTGGACAGTCTTTCTGACTCTGTGGAGGAAGCCACAAAAATGTGGTCCCATCGAGCGCTGGCACTCTTCTTCCATTTAAAAAAAAAATACACTTGGTTTGAATTGCCAACTACGTATTTTGAGTCAGTGAATGGAGAGGAACGAAATGGCAAAGGGTCCTGACATTATTGGATATAGGGGAGATCCAAGTCAGTATGGCATGAATCCTGCTCAAATATATTTGGTGCCAAAACACTTAAGAACAAAGTCTCCTATTGTTTTATTTTTGTCAAAGAAACATTGGAATTGTCTGTTAGTGAATAAAGCATATAAAATGCTTTGTGCTTCAGAAGAGCTCCACAATCAACCACATTCATGGATGAGGATTTAAACAAATAAGTGACGCACAGCGTTGTCACTTTTCCATTCAGGCTATTAAAGTAAGACAAAGAATACAAATATATAAATCTTCCCCAGGTGATAGTGAATTGTAATTGTCCGCTGAACAGGATGGCTTCCCAAGTTTGTCAGAACTTCCACAAGGAATGTGAAGATGCAGTCAACAGGCAGATTAACATGGAGCTCTATTCCTCCTATGTTTATCTCTCCATGTCCTTTTTACTTTGACCGGGATGACATTATCCGACATCACTTCTCCAAGTTCTTCAGGAAGCAGTCCCATGAGGAACAGCAGCATGCCGAGAAATGGATGGAATTCCAGAACCTGCAAGGAGGCCGGATCGTGCTGGAGGACATCAAGAAGCCAGAGCAGGATGCGTGGAGCAATGGTCCGGAGGCGATGCAGATGGAGAAGGATGTGAACCTGGATCAGCACAAGCTTTCCAATCAGCATGGTGACCCTCATCTATGTGACTTCCTGGAGAAGAACTACCTGGATGAGCAAGTGAAGATGATCAAGAAGCTTGGAGATCACATCACCAACCTGAGGAGACTGTGAGCCCCCGGAGAATGGCCTGGGAGTGTGCCTGTTTGACAGACTGTCCCTGGAGGAGAAGGAATAGAAGGACTTCATGTTATTATCTGTTAAAATTGTAAAAAGAAACTCTCGATTTGTGTGAATCTTAACTTCACTAACTCAAAGGTATTGGAATAGTGTATCAGCTGAAAATAAATGTCAAAATACTTCATTGGTCTTGTGGATTGAAGGATGTCCATTTAGAACAGAGATGCGGAGAAATTACTTTAGTTAGAGGGTGGTAACTCTGTAGAATTTGTTGCCACGATTGGCTGTGGAGACCAAGTCATTGGGTGTATTTAAGGCTGAGATAGATAGGTTCTTGATAAGTCAGAGCATCAAAGGGTATCGGATGAAGGCCGGGGAGTAGGGATGACTGGAAGAACTGGATCAGCCCATGATTGAATGGTGGAGCAGATTCAATGGGCCGAATGGCCTACTTCTGCTCCTATATCTTATGCTCTAATAAATCTATAAAATCAACTGTCTTTCTAAAATATATCCAGCTAATTGGATCCACAGCTGCCATCATTTTCTGTGGAAAACCCCAGAACTCCAAAACATTAAACTAGTTAAAAGAAAAACACGGAGCTGGATAACTAGAGTATGTTAGTTCCAATTTTACTTTTAGTGAGACACATACTTAAGATATCGTAGTATCATGACATATGCAATTCACATTTTTAAATTTTGGGCAGGTGGGACTTATCAGCCTTGGTCGGCAGCCTGCCGAGGGAAAAGGAAAACTGATTTTAAACCTTTGCTGCCTTGCAGCCATACCCACCCATGGGAAAGGCTTCGGGCGTAAACCCCGAGGAAGAGATCCAGAGCCGGGGTCCCTAAGGCAGTTTGATGCTGTTTACAGCTTCACTCTGGCAACCTCTGCGACAACACTGATGCCAAGTTGTATCGGCACTTGCCCTTCCTTTGGACTACATGAGTGACATGGAGAGGGGGAACCCGCTGCTGGGGCAACAGCTGGTTCATCATACCTTCCCACCCAGGCTTGCTCTCTGGAGAGGACACAGTCCACCAGAGGTGCAAACCCGTGATCTCCTGGGATCGACGGCTGCCTACAGTTCTTGTATATAACCCATAATTAATTGTTTAAACAAATAATGACTGCTTGCTCAAAGTTCAAAGCACATTTATTATCAAAGTGTGTACTTGTTATACAACCTTGAGATTTGTTTCCTTACAGGCTGTCACAAAACAATTAAACCCAACCCAACCAATAAAAATACTGTCAAACATCCGATGTGTGTGCAGAGAGAGGAAAGAAAAACAAATCGTGAAACAAAGTAAACAAATAGCTTTCAGAACAAAAGTGAGTCCATAGAGATGATGCCAGGAACAGCTGGAGCAGGCTGCAGATTTGGCCTCAGTTCAGGGCAGAGCTGAGTAAACGTCGTGGAACCCACAGACACCGGGCATGGAGCAGGTCACAGCCTCAATTCAGGGCAGAGCTGGGTAAACGTCGTGGAACCCACAGACACCAGGCACGGAGCAGGTCACAGCCTCAGTTCAGGACAGAGCTGGGTAAACGTCGTGGAACCCACAGACACCAGGCATGGAGCAGGTCACAGCCTCAGTTCAGGACAGAGCTGGGTAAACGTCGTGGAACCCACAGACACCAGGCACGGAGCAGGTCACAGCCTCAGTTCAGGACAGAGCTGGGTAAACGTCGTGGAACCCACAGACACCAGGCATGGAGCAGGTCACAGCCTCAGTTCAGGACAGAGCTGGGTAAACGTCGTGGAACCCACAGACACCAGGCACGGAGCAGGTCACAGCCTCAGTTCAGGACAGAGCTGGGTAAACGTCGTGGAACCCACATACACCAGGCACGGAGCAGGTCACAGCCTCAGTTCAGGGCAGAGCTGGGTAAGCATTGTGGAGCAGCAAGCAGAACCCTCGCCTCAGGTTCCAACACCCTGTCTTTTCAATCCATCTGGCCTGATTCAGACATCAGATCATTCCTTGATCTAGGGCCCAGGCCCTGTTGCTTCAATGTGCTCCGGGCTTGGATCCCGCCACCACATTCCAGCCTATATCCAATCTTTCAGAAACAGCCTGGCACTTTCATCAATTGAACCTCAGTTTGGGTGGATGGGTCTCAACTCTGCTTTGCCTTTGCTTGCCCTGGCTTTACCTTGCCTCTGCTTGCCTTGAATCTGCTTTGACTTTGCCTCGTACTCACTTGCTTCGACCCTCGACACAGCCTCTCCCTCACTCACTTCTCCATTGTTTGCAGTGATTATTTACCATAAATTTCACCAGAAAATGTGTTGTTAATAAAGCATTTAGTGGTATTCTTTGTTTTGTTTACCATTGATAATAGTTGCAGGGCTTCATCAGCACTATCTTAAATCTTTCTTAATCAAACAATATACTTACAGTATTACTGAAATATTAAGTACACAACTCTCTTCCCTGCATATTTATAAACTCCAGTTCCAAGTATATATAACTCCAACTCCAAATATGTATAATGCACCCGTGTGTGTGTATACAGACATCCATACCATAGTAAATTTTTAATTGTCCCATTTAGGTCTAAAGATTTAATCACTGTGAAGGATTTCCTACTCCTCTGAGATAATGTCTTTCCCAATAGGGAGATCACTCTGCTAGGCATTTGAGTCTTGTAGCTGTGAAACCATCTTGGGGTCTGGGGCGGCCTCTGTGGTGGTTGTAGGAGATGAATCTAGGACTGCAGGAAGTGGTCACTCTCATCATTATCAGATTTTTCAACAATAGCGTACAGATTAGTACTCTTTTTGAAACTTCAACTTGACTTTTTATCTTTTTCCTCTTTATTGTACAGTCCATTTATTTTTGTCTGTCCAATGTGTTCTTTGATGGTGTCCTACTTCGTTGCATATTCTGCAAGTTTTGCTCTTAATTCTGCATTAGTCTAGTGTATGTGAGCCCCTGCCAGAATGAAAGAGCAATTTGTTCAGCTTAGCAGATTTTTGTTTTGACATTCAAGGGCATTCAACTCCAAGACATAAAACTAATTTAGGATATCCAGGCTAGCGAGACACACACTTATGAAGTGGTTATGACATGACATACGCAATTTACTTATTTTTGCATATAATCCATAATGAATTATTTAAACAGAAAATGTTTAATCAACAATATGCTTATAATATTACTCAAATATTACTGAAACAGTACCAATGATTAGCAGAAAAAACTCTATTTCTTTTTTGTTGGCTCTTTCCCATCCCAGCCCTGATCATCCTAACTCCTGGCACTTACCCACAACTGATGGTAGACACACCAGCCTGTACTCCTCTGGATTGTCTTTGCAGCCTTGCTCGAGTTAACTACTCACTAGTCTTTCAGTGCCTCGGCTACTGATGTCACTGCCAGAGTCCCAGCAATTTTTCCTTGGCTTGCATAATGTACACTTAATCAGGTCCTAGGGATTTATCTATATTTATGTGCTTTGAGATTGTCAGGTCTTCCTCTTTTGTAAAGAGGATATCAGAATCTGGTTTATTATCACCGGCATGTGACGTGAAATTTAGCAGCAGCAGCAGTTCCATGCAATACATAATCTAGCAGAGAGAAAATATTAATAAATAAAACAAAAATAATTATTACAATAAACAAATAAATCAATTAAGTGTATTGAATATATTTTTTAAATGTGTAAAAACAGAAATACAGTATTTTTATTTTAAAAAGAGGTTCTGCCCAAAGATTCAATATCCATTTAGGAACTTGATAGCCAAGGGGAAGAAGCTGTTCCTGAATTGCTGAGTGTGTGTCTTCAGGCTTCTGTACCTCCTATCTGATGGTAACAGTGAGAAAAGGGCATGCCCTGGGTGCTGGAGGTCCTTAATAATGGATGCTGTCTTTCTGAGACACCGCTTATGACATCACTACTGACATCATGACAACTGTGTTTCAAGACATCACTGTTTTCTTCCCTGGGTTCCCTAGCTTTCATGCTCTCCATGGTAAATACAGATGAGAAACATTAATTTAGGATCTCTCTCATCTTTTGTGGCTCCACACACAGAGGACCACAATGATCCTTAGTAGTACTTATTTCCTTTCTTTTTGCTCTTGCTATACTTGGAGAATCTCTTGGGATTCTCCTTTATCTTATTTCCCTTTTTACCCTCCTGATATCAATAAAGTATCTATCTATCTATCTATCTATCTATGCTCCTCAAGGGATTCACTTGATCCCGGATGCCAATACCTGGCATATGCCACAGCCTTTTGCCTTAATGTCCCTCTTCAACCAAAGTCCCCTAATCCTGCCAGCCTTGCCTTTCACTGGGAGCACTTATAGACAGCCCTGCATATGGATAAACTGCAATAGTATTATTAAATTCAAGGGTCTGACATACACATAATCATTTGTTGTGATAAATGGCAGCTAGATTTCTCTCTCTCACTTTTGGTGATTGTTCTTTCTTATCTGTCTTGTGTGCTTTTTGTTGTGTTTAATATTTCAGTAATATTGTAAATATTTTGGCTGATCGAGTTTTCTTTGTGTAATTCATTATGGTATATGCACAGAGTGTGTGAATGGCATATGTCATAACACCACCTTGCTTAAAGTGGGAAAAAAAGGTTAGTCTCACATTCCAGACTCCCTTGTTTATTTTTTCCAATCAGTTGTAATGTTTTTGTGTTACAAAATAGCAGTGGCAATGAGGGTGTTTTAAACAAACTGGTTGAAGCATTGCAAGATGTTCAAGTTTAAAAGAAAGGCAGAATATGGACAAATCTACGGGTTCATAAACAGCGATAATAAACTGGTTATTTTATATGGAGTGGATTAAGCAATATTTTAAAGCAAATGGAATAGCCAATGAGAAGCAGGTGCCAATATTGCTGAGTGCATTGAATTTAAAAGCATACAGTTTGCTTCTAAGTTTGATTGTTAATCAAACCAGCTGAAATGAGCTTTACTGATATTGTAAAATCAATGAAGCAACATTTACAGTAGAATCAAAATGACTGATTGCAGAACTTTTTAGATAACATAACACAAAATCAGAAGGACGGGGAGTCCATTTCAGTGTCTGTGGCTGAATTGAAGAGATTGTTTGAGCATTGTCAGTTTGGTAACGGGCTTAATGATGCACTGAAAGATGGTTTAGTTTGTGGAATCTTACAAGAAAGCATTCGAAAATGGGTTGTAACTAAAGTGCAACTTGCAGTTAAGAGCGTTGCAATAGCTGTATGAATGGAAACAGCAGATAGACACAATTGAGTTGCAGTCAGGAATGAAAGTGAACTGTGATCTAAACTGCAATTTGCCAGACCCATACAGGATTGAAGGCAAAACTTGCAGAAAATGCAACAAAGTAGGACACATGCAAACAGCATGTCAGACAAAAATAAATGGTTTACACAGTGAAGAGAAGTCAAGTTGCAGTTTCAAAAAGACCACTAACATTCATGTGATTAATGAAAATTTTGATAAAGGTAATAGTGGTGCAGGACTGAGTAGCCTAGAGAATTACAATGTGAAAACTAACGGTGGCAAGCAATATGGCTTGCACCCAAAGTGAACATTAAATTAATTAAAACGGAATTGGATACTGGCTCATCTGTTTCAGTCATTCCACAACAATGAGTTTGAATAGCATTTCAAAGATGCTTAACTGAAGCCTACAGATGTCCAACTAAGAACCTATGCTGGAGAAAAGATAATTCCTCTGGGAATGACTTTTGGAACAGTGAAATACAATAACCAACAAGCTACATTGAGCTTGTATGTGGTTAAAACAGGAGGGCCAGCATTGTGGGGATGTGATTGGCTGAGACAACTACAACTTGATTGGAGATGATGTATGATTTGCATGCCACATCCTCAGCAATAGAGTCAACTGAAAGTGAATTAAGGATGATGTCACAACTGTTTTTATGCTATACACCATGGTACCAACCTTGGTGCCGCTGGTTGGAAAGCATATTGGATCAAGGAAGGACCGTGTTGCTCAGAAATCATGAAAATGATGAAATCAATGCTCCAACTACAACAGTTTTTGTAAGAAACATATTTGAGAAAGGTTCTGAAATGTTAATCAAGCAGTTATTTGTGAAATGTGGCTTGGTTTTAAGCTGGAAGAGAGTCCAAGGAGCTTCAAGAAACTTTTTTGAGTTTTTTTGAGTATAAAGAACAAGAAACTATTCTGTCTGCATTAAGGTTATTGCAAGAACTTCAAGTGTGAGACAAAAAGCTGTTTGTAAAAGTAGATAAAAGACTAAAGCCCAGCTGGATGAATGGAAGGCCAAAAAGAAAGGAGTCAATAGAGATACAAAAAAAAAGGATTCATCAGATAATGTTGTGGAAGAGGAAACCAAGAGGAGAAATCAGATCATAAAGGAAGCAAAAGAAGGATCAGTAAGAGAATACTCCAGTGAACTAAATGCACCTTCCCAAGATTAAGATGCACATCCTAGAAAGAAGAAAAAGGAAAAGAAAGAAGAGGATGATATAATTGCTTTGAGAATGGAAGAGGATAAGCAGGAACTAATTTCTGAGAAATTAATTCAGTGATACTCAAGAAAATAGAAGAATAAGGAAACGAGAAAGAAAGACGGGAAGTTGTAAAGGAGAGAAGAGATAGAGAGAGAACATGTGCTGATAAGAGAAAGGAGTGAAAGAGAAGGAACATGAGAAAGAAAAAGGAATGAGACCTTGAGCGGGATTTGGGCCATGAGTGAGGCACTGGGGATCGTGAAAGAACCAAAGATAAGGAAAGGGAGTGCAACCGAGAATGGGATCGAGGATAAAGAGAAAGAAGCTGAGACCAGGAGAGAAGCAAGGACTGAAGTAGATCCAGAGCAAAAAGTCAAGAAAATGACAAGAAACTAGAAGAAGAAACAGGAAGGCAAGAAAAAGAAAGGCATGAAGTCAGAACTTCCTGCAGTCTTAGAGCCAACTCTTACAATTATGATGGAGGAGGCCCTGGAACCTGAGATTGTTTTCACAGCTACAAGTCTCACCTGCTAAGCAAAATGATCTACTGTCTTAGGAAAGACCATTAGCCCACAGGAGTAAGAAATCCTCCAGAGCGACTAAATCTTTAGTCCTGAATGGGACAATTTAAAATTTACCATGTTGTGGATGTCTGTATAGTGGTTGTATGAAATAGGATACTGTATATAAATTGAGATGTATTCATTATTGAGTTGGAGTTTATAGCCAAGCTGGGGGGAGGGTTATGTATTTAATATTTCAGTAATATTTGAGTAATATTGTAAATGTCATTTGATGAAGCATTCATTGTTTATAAAATGCATTATTGTTATATGTATAAAGTACTTAAATGGCTTGAATCTTCACACAGCTGTATCACACGTACATGCCTCGATTGAAGTTTAAACAAAGACATGTTTTCTGGACTCCTTGCAATTCCTTCCAACTAGTTTTGGAGTTACAGAACATAACACTTTTAATGTCATATTTTATGACACTGTGGAGGAATAATTGTCATACAAAGTGAATTTTGTGCATTTCCAACTTTTCAGACAAAATTGAATCATGGAATTCTGAAAAAATGGGATAATCTGTATTCAGTTCCATTGCAAAAATGGAAAGCATTTGGTACCACCAGAGAGGGATAAAGACTACATTTTGTTTTCTTTTATAGATATCCTTTTCCTCAACAAGAATTAATCAATTTCAAAAATAAGTTTTGTGGAAGAGATACAAGTAATAAACTTTCATAGGGTGAAATGGTTTTGAGTGATATGGCCTTAAAATGCAGTCCCTTTCTCCATTTTATTAGCTCAAAACAAATAATTATACAAATAAAAGGGAAAAATTGTATGATACATGGAAAATAAATGGAAAATTTACTTGTGTGTAATTGATATAACCTTGTAACATGCATAATGTGAACCACAGTAATCAAAATATTGCTGATCCAATTAGCTTTCCTTTGTTGGTAAAATTACAAATAAATAATGACTACTATATCCTAAACTTCCATAATCTTCGCGCACACAGCGTCACGAGCCCTTTGGCATGCCGTACAGCATTTTGCTTCTGGATTTTTCAAGCACCTGTATTGCTCTCTTAATTAGTCATTAAGCCCTTGTGCTTCCTGTTTAATCTCGTTCAATTAATCATAACTGGCATGGGTTTTCCACTTTCTATGATTTATTTAATACAGACTCCCATCTAGCGCAGGTTGCAGAGTTCCTGTCCGTGGAGAATGATTTGTCTCATGGTGTCGCTCGGCCGTGACATCCATGCTCTGCTGGTGTTCCTACGTGTAACCTCTTGTTTTCATCTCTACACGGGTGGCTGCCGTTTCTCCGCCTCTGGGTTCGGTGGTTGCCAATGTTCACTGTGACCCACAGTACCTGTGAAGTAACATTGGAGAAGCTGAGTGTGATATTTTAAGCAACAATCCTTCTAAACCCAATTTAATTTCTGCACGGTGAGTGAAATGAATGGAGCACAAGGAGGTCATACCTCAGAGAAGACATGCCAGTTGAAGACAGAAGACCTAATGTGGAGGCGTCACACATTTCAGATTAAATCAGAAGATCCTAAATAGACGAGATCAGAAGAGATTAATTGTGACATTTGATGGATATCTGTGACTAATCAAGAGGGAGAAGGAAAACAAGAGAAAATAAAGCATTGTCAAGACCTGGAGAGCAAACAGCTGCTCATAAAGGATACCACATCTTAAAGCGATTGTCTGCCTGTGTAAGATCTTTGGCAGAGGTACCTAATTACTAAGTTGAAAACAGAAAGTGCTTTTGCAGGTCAGCAGCATCTGTGGAAAGATGTAATTAACTTTCCTGGTTGATGGCTTCTACATCGATTCCAATCTTTAAGGATGCTTCAAGATAGTTTAGATTGCTCTGATACACTGAACACTGGTTCAAGGCTATCAATCCAAGTAGGGAAGATTTTCAGTCAGTTCTGCCTATTAGAGGGTGAGAGGAACTTAAGTGAACAAAATAATGAAGCACAGAGACACAAGAGATGCAGAATCTGGAATCTGAAGCAAAAAGTTAACTACTAGAGTAACTCAATGTGTCAGTCAGCATTTGTGGAGGGAGAGACGACTTTTGTTTTTTAAAACAAATGGAGCAAATCCCTACAATGTTAGAATGATTTTAATCGAAAATTTTCTCCACTATATGTTGAATTTGAAAATGTTCTTTCAAGTATGAATAAGATCTTCTCGGGCTTCCAACCGGGTACCGGTATTGACTACAACCAAATTTTTGATGACAAACTCTGACATATTCTTCTGGGATGATGCCTAGTCATATCCAGTCCAGTGGTATTTATACCTCTGTATTCCATCCCTCCTGATTGGTTAGTCCTCATTCAATCAGGTTTCCGCTCTCCCACCTTGATTACAATTGAATTCCAGCTCTTTCTTACTGCGAGACCCTCGTTATTGTTAAGATTCCTTTCCTGTAGTTTTATTTCAATGGCTGCGCTCTAGGTCTTGTTGTAATTAATAAATGGAATTTGTTTGTAAATGAGGGAGAGCAGAAACCTGATTGGATGAGGACTCATCTCACCTGGTCCCTCAACACCAGCACCATAGCAAAGAAAGCCCAGCAGCGTCTCTACTTTCTGCGAAGGCTGAGGAAAGTCAATCTCCCACCTCCCATCCTCATCACATTCTACAGGGGTTGTATTGAGAGCATCCTGAGCAGCTGCATCACTGCCTGGTTCGGAAATTGCACCATCTCGGATCGCAAGACCCTGCAGCGGATAGTGAGGTCAGCAGAGAAGACTATCAGGGTCTCTCTTCCCGCCATTACGGACATTTACACTACATGCTGCATCCGCAAAGCTAACAGCATTATGAAGGACCCCACGCACCCCTCATACAAACTCTTCTCCCTCCTGCTGTCTGGGAAAAGGCTCCGAAGCATTCGGGCTCTCACAACCAGACTATGTAACAGTTTCTTCCCCCAAGCTATCAGGCTCCTCAATACCCAGAGCCTGGACTGACACCTTGCCCTATTGTCCTGTTTATTATTTATTGTAACGCCTGCAATGTTTTGAACACTTTATGCAGTCCTGGGTAAGTCTGTAGTCTAGTGTAGTTTTTTCCTGTGTTTTTTTTTACGTAGTTCAGTCTAGTTTTTGTACTGTGTCACGTAACACCATGATCCTGAAAAAACATCTCATTTTTACTGTGTACGTACCAGCAGTTATGGTCGAAATGACAATAAAAAGTGACTTGACTTGACTAACCAATTAGGAGGGATGGAATACAGGGGTATAAATACCACCAGACTAGATGTGCCCAGGCACCATCCCTGATGAAGGTGGCAGAGTTTGTCATCAAAATGTTGGTTATAATTGATTTCTGTACCCGGCTTGAAGCCTGCGAAGAGTTTATTTGTCATATACGCCAGGAAAGCACTAGATCCATTTTCTTCCAAGTGCTTTACATCAGCATAGTGGAGGTTGAAAGTGAGAAAATGGCTTTGAAGCCCTCGTGCTTTGGGGAGGATGCATGCCTTTCAAGCAGCAAGATATCAGCATATTTTTCTTCGGTGGGAGAAGCCAAGTCATGCATTACAGTTGAATTCTGGCTCACAAAATCTAATGGTAAAGTAAAGCACAGTATAAATCAGGAAATTCAAGGTAATATTCGTGGGAGATTTTAAATATTGTGTGGACAGGGCAATTAGAAGTAAAAGTGTAGGTAATAATTTCATGAATTGTAAAGGAGACAGATTTTCAAACAGTATGCTGAGGAACTGGTAAAGAAAGGCAATTTATATAGCTAGTATTGTGCGATCAGAAAGGATAAGTTAATTATTTTGTAGTTAATAGATTTTTTGTGGAAGGGTGTTGATGTTGAGAGAGACTTGGCTTACAGTATACAGGAACAGCTAACTTTAAGGTATAACTAGCAATTAAGAGAGCAATTGGTATGTTGGCCTTTCTTACAAAAGGATTTGAGTACAAGATTAAATTCCTATTTCTGCAATTATATAGAGTCACTGTGAGTTGGGTAGAAAAGTATCATATGAGCAAACTCAGCCTGTGTTTTTCAGGTTTAACAAGAATGGGAGCGGATCTCATTGTAACATGCACATTTTTACAAGCTTAACAAGGCAGGTCCTGGGGCAAAGTTTCTTCTGGCTGGCGTGTCCAGAATCAGGGGTCATAGTGTGACGAGAGACCTAGACGAAGATGGTTCAGACCCAAGTGCTGAAGTAACCAAGACTAGACTGGAGACACAATGAGACTGGGACAAGAACAAGGTTCCAAACTAGATGCTAGATGAGAATCCAAAGTAGAGCTAGCAACTGTGCATCGAACCTCAGTTCAGGTGCTTTTTAAAATTCTGGTGCCAAAACATGGCAGCCAATCAGCAGGTTGGGTCTGAGTCTTTAAAGGTACCACTGCAGCTGTCCATACCCCAGAAAGTCAGAGCATCTTCAGGACTGAGAGGAAGAGAAACGTCCTCACCCAGAGGATAGTGAACTTTGGAACTCTCTGCCCTAAAGGTTTAGTCAAGAGAAGATTTAAACAGAGATGTAGATTTGTTGATGTTCAGGAAATCAAGGATTAAGGATAGAAAAGCAAGACTGGGGTAAGAGCTCAGGCACAAGAGGTACGGTACTGCACAAAAGTCTTAGGCATCCTAGCTATTTATATGTGCCCAAGACTTTTGCACAGTAGTGTATAATAAGCTGATTGGCCTACTCCTACCTCTGTTTCATTTGTTCTCATGCAAGTAAACTTGCAATGCAAAATGCGCTCAGTCATCTTTGTGTAAGAAAGAGTTGTCATATACACGGTGAGAAAGTTCAAACATCAGAGGTGCAGAGGGACTTGGGAGTCCTTGTGCAGCACTCCCAGAAGGTTAATTTACAGGTAGAGTTAGTGGTAAAGAAGGCAAATGCAATGTTGACATTTATTTCAAGGGGAAAAGAATATAAAAGCAAGGAGATAATGCTGAGGCTTTATAAGATACTGGTCAGGCTGTACGTGCGCCCCATATCTCAGAATGGCTGTGTTGTCATTGGAGAGTCCAGAGGAGGCTCACGAGGCTGATTCAGGGAATGAAGGAGTTATTATATGAGTAATGTTTGACTGTTTTAAGTCTGCACTCACTGGAATTTAGAAGAATGTGTGGGGATCTCATTGAAACCTACCGAATGTTGAAAGGACTAGATAAGGTTGATGTGGAGAGGATGCTTCCCATAGTGAGGGTATCCAGAACTAGACGGCGCTGCATCAAAAGTGAGGGGCAAACCTTTAGAACAGATGTACGAAGGAATTTTTTTAAAGTCAGAGTGTAGTGAATCTGTGGAATGCTCTGCTATAGATTACAGTGGAGGCCAAGTCTATGGTTATATTTAAAGCAGAAATCAATAGTTTCCTGATTGGTCAGGGCATCAAAGGATATGGCGAAAAGGCAAGTGTATGGGGTTGTGAGATCTGGGATCAGTCATGATGGAATGGTGGAGCAGACTCAATGGGCTGAATGGCCTAATTCTGCTCCTATGTCTTATGGTCTTAACATCTACTGGAAGTATGTAGACTGGGCTAATCATTCAACATTGACATGACTCATAACTGAAATATTCATCTTAACAATCCATCCAGTGCCCTCTCAAGCTCCCATGATAATTTCATAATCACACCACCCCAGCACTGCCATATTCCTACTTCACACCTTCCAATGCTTGTTACAATTATTATAATCTATTGATCAGCTCGTTTCTGATACAATTCTTCTAATGGTTTTACAATTCTACATGCTGCTGGTAGTTTTTTTTTAAGTCTGCAGGGACAATTAGGGCAGTCGATGAAACTGATTTCTTATCTACTGGATAAGCCAGTTGCTCCCAGCACATTATTAACTTTTGTTCTGGAATTGAACTTGGCCCAAAGAAGGAGAAGTAGACTGACAGTAAGACAAGTTCAATCTATGGAGTGGCTGTGAGCCTAGTGCCTTCAGATAGTTTTGAGACTGCTGTCATTGAGCTTTGGAAATAAAGTTGACAAAGGGAAGGGACCATCAGGAGTGGATCTTTTGTAGTTTGAAGATACAAATTCAAGTTCATTGTCATATTCAACTGTATACATGTATACCACCAAATAAAACAATGTTCCTCTGGACCAAGGTGCACAGTACACATAACTCACACACAACACATAAAGCAATATTACCACAAATAAGTTAACAAATAATAAAATATATTCTAGAAGATTGACATTTAGCATAAGGTGCATTTACAACACAAGCCAAAAAGTAAACAATATAATGCTATTGGTGCTTCATAAGCGATGAGACCTCAGTGGAGGGTGGGAGTTCAGTAGTCTCATAGCCTGGGGAAAGAATCTGTATCCCCTCCTGACAGTCTTTGTCCTAATGCTAATGGTGGCTGGGGGATCATTGACAATGCTAAGGGCTCTGTGTATGTGGCACTCTTGATAAAATATCTTGGATAGGTGGAAGAGAGACCTCTGATCCTCTCAGCAGTCCTGACAATCCTTTGTATGTTCTTGCAGTCAGATGATGTGTGGTGACACAGGGAGTCAGTCCCGATTTCAGGTGCTGTACTTGTGGAGTTTATATGTTCTCTATGTGACTGTGTCGGTTTCCTCTGGGTGCTCCATTTCCTTCAACATCCCACAATATGCACGTTGCTAGGTTCATTGCTGCTGCTGTGTAGGTGAGTGATAAAATCGGAGTTGAGTTTATTAGGGTGCCATGGTAGCGTAGGACTTCGCGCGATGCTATTACAGCTCAGAGCATCAGAGTTTCGAGTTCAATTCAGGTGTCATCTATAAGGAATCCATACATCCTCCTTATGGAATGCATGGGTCTTCCCTGAGTGCTCCAGATAGGTTAATCGGTCATTGTAAATTTCCCTGTGATTAGGTTGGAGTTAAATTGGGGTTGTCAGGGGTTGCTGGGGTGACACAGCTCAAAGGGCCAGAAGGTCCTACTTTACACCGTATCACTAAATAAATAAATAAATCCCGTACCAGCCGGTGATGCAGCTGGTCAGGACAGTCTCAGCGGTGCTCCTGTAAAAATTAGTTAGAATGGCAGGGAGCCTCGCTCACCTCTGTCTCCTCAGGAAGTGGAGATGCGGCTGTGCTTTCTTGACTGAAAAAGAGGTGTTCAGGGTCCAGGTGAGAAACTTGGTGCTCCTAACTCTCTCCACAGAGGAGTTGTTTATTTGCAGTGAGGATTAGTCAGCCTACACCTGCCTAAAGTCCACAATCATCCCTTTAATCAAGGGAACTCAAGTTGTTGTGCTGACACCATTCTACAAGTCGCTCTACCTCCATTTCGTACCCTCTCTCATCATCGTGGTTGATGAGGCCAACCACTGTTGTGTCATCAGTGAACTTGATGGTTCGGTTTGAGTGAGATCTAGCAGTACAGCCATGTGTCACAGTGTGGTGTGACTGGCAGTGAGCGAAGTACACAGCCCTAGGGGGCGCCAGTGCTCAGCATGATGGGACTAGAGATGTCACTGCTGACATGAACTCTCTGTGATCTTTGTGTCAGTAAATTCAAGATCCAATTGCAGAGAACTGCAGAAATGCCATTTGAAGCTTGCTAGGGAGGGTCAGGACCCTTCATCTGAAGAAAACTGATAGTTTGGCTACCACTAGATCCTTACATCAGGTTTGCACCATTTTCATCAGCTTTTGTGTTCATGACCGAGAAGAAGAGAAATATCTTCACCCAGAGTGTAGTAAATCTCTGAAATAAACTTGGAAAATTGTAGATTGATTTCGGTGGCTTTGTCCCACAAGCCATCACAAATATTTATACAAAGTTGAGAGCTGCAGTGAGTTTAGCAGAGATTCATCAGATTTTCAGTGGGCATTTAAAGATGTTTGACTGTCAGTTTGTTCCTATTTTCAGCTAATATTGTTAAAACCAATTATTGATGAGCTAGGAAGATCATCACCACAGGTTTAAATATAAAGCCAAATAAACAATGTTTTCTTACAGGTATGTGCATTATACAGTAGAGCCCATAAGGATGAAATGTCCTGGTTGACCAGATATTCAACATCAAATATTTTAATGTGAATAATTTTTTTCACTGGAACGGTTACAATCCACTGAAATGGAAAACATCACATAATGAAAAGGAAGATGTCACTCATTTCAACATGACCAGAGTGAGCTGAATAATAGCGTGAAATGATTGTAATTCACACTGAACTGAGCTTAGCGTACTGAAAATGTCATGTCTCTACAAGGAAATCAACAGAAAGACTGTGGCAATGTCCTTGGGGGATGTTATAAATACTGCATTGGAAAATTTTAATTGACAGGCACAGTGCTTTTGATTTTTTTGAGGAACCATGATAGAATATTAACATTATGCTAAATACATGTTGTCCCTGTGAACTGTGTATGACTCTAGAATATTCTTTAATTGGACTTCTCAGTGGGCTGGTTTGTTTATTAGTCAAAGAAAGTTTCAAGGTTCATTGATGATCAAAGTTTACAACTCTGAAATTCTTCTCCAGCTAGCCCCAAATCCCCCACCCCACACAAACAAAAATGAGAATGATTGGGCAAAAAACAATATTTAAAAAAACTATAAAAGATAGTCCAAGTCCACATCCATATCCAAAACACAGACAAACTCGGTACCATTCTCTGGGCACAGTGAAAGACCACACAGTCTTCCCTCTCCTGCTGCAGAAAGACCCCATCAGCTGACACTCACCTTCCGCACTCGCCTCGATGTTTTCTGCATTCCTTCGTCGCTTTAATCGGTGTACGATGGCTTGCACACTCTTCCTCTGCCTCCCAGAATCCTCTGAGATAGAAAAGCGCTGAATCACCCAGAAGTGTAAAAAAGGCAACTAACGCCCGAGGACAGGTTGGACAAAACACTGTACAAAGTTCAAATTTCTGCAACACCAGTTTCAGCTCTATGGTTATTTTACTACTTTTTGATGTATTTGGTAATGAATGAATGAATGATCTTTATTGTCATTGTACATAGATACAATGAAACTCTGGCTTCCTCTCAGGCAATTAAATAGAGCAGTAGATAAAAACAAGACAGTAATAGAAAACAGTATTAGATAGGTAAGTAGCAGAAAATAAGTTGCAGCAGCACCAGAATATCACAGTAATGCACAAAGTGTCGTTAGTGCAAGTATTTGAGTCCTTGTGTGTGAATGTGTGTGCTCACAGTTTCAGTCATTGTTCTGTGGGAGTGGTGTGATGGAGGCCACAGCTCTGGGGTAGAAGCTGTTCCTCAGTCTATTTGTTCTGGCTTTTAGTGTCCTGAACCTTTTGCTGGACGGCAGCGGGTCAAACAGGGAGTGGCCGGGGTGTGTGGTGTCTCTGGTAATGCTGATTGCTTTCCTCCTGAGTCTGCTGGAATAGATGGTGTCCAGTCCTGGGAGCTCCATCCTGACAATTTGCTGGGCCACTTTCACCATGCGATACAGGTCTTGTCGCTCGGCGGCCGTGCAGCTGGCATAGCAATACCACCAGTAAAACTCCAATAATCTGTTGTCTGTCTATTAGAAACCCCAAAGATTTTGCATGTATCTACCAAAGTCCAGATTCCTACACTATCTTTAAACTCAGAAATGCCCTGGTTTCTGAATTCCTTAGGAACTTGCATGGTGTCTGGTTTCTACACTCCCTTAAAACTCATCTGGTTCACTCTTTCCCATATTTCCTTAAAACTTACTGGGGCCCTGTTTCCTGCACTCCCTTCGACATACGCAGTTCATCGGAAAATGTTTTATTCTAATGAGTAACATCTTTAGAAAAGTGAAATAAAAATCGAGAACAAGAAATAATGTCCAATAGTCCAGAAAATCTGATATTTCTGCACCACCAGAGTCATCTAAAGGAGTTTTGCTGTATCCTAAAACAGGGCTTCTACCCAAAACATTGACAATTACTTTTCCCCCCTAAATGCTGTTTCTCTAGCAGTTTGTTCTTCATTCTTCTTTCTGACAAAACCATAGGCAGTACAGAAACGGATCCTTTCCTTTCCAAAGTCTGCACTGACCATCAAGTACCCACCCTCATTGATCCTACACGAAATACATTTTATTCTCAAATATTCTCATCTGCTTCTACCATTTATCTACACATTAGGAGCAATTAGCCTGCTAATCAACACATTTTTGGCATGTGGAAGGAAATCAGAGCATTTGGTGGAAACCATGTGATTATAGGAAGAATGCCAAAGTCCCACACAGACTGCAACAGAGGTCAGGAACAGAGCTATGGGCAGGAACTGTACTGGTTGTGAACTATTCATGAAGGTAGACCATTCTGTGCATTCTAGTTCATCCATCTGGGAGGATAACCACTTCTTTTTTGGGGTATTATTTAATTTCATGAAGCTTTAAAATGTTTAACAATCTGGAAAAAAAGATCATTTTTTAAATGGGGGCAAACATGGGAGTCAGCGCCTTTTATTATCCACATTAAAATGCTGCTGTCCACTCCACTAACTTGCTATGTTTCCTTAAGTGTTTTATTGTTCTCTGCTTTTTACAAACTTCCCACCTCCATGTTTACAAAGTGTTGATACTGTGCTCTTAGTGTACAAGCCAAATCATCTTGTTCAAAATTGCAAACAAAATAAATGCAGACAGTAGACACTGCCAGGTACATGAGTTCAAACCCTTCCAATCATTCTCTTTAAGCATCCTGTTGATCATTCTTTTTTTAAAAAAAAACTAAATCTGTCAAATGTGACTTGCCTTTAACAAAACCTATGTTGGCTGTTTATGAATTTCTAAATGCTCACTAATTATAATGTTAATCTAAAACACACAAGCCTTGCCTTCCACAGTTACCTTACTAATGGGATCTCCAAACATTAGACTTGACATATCAAGTTCTGGCCAAATGCTGGGCCCTTACACAACACTCCCACGGAAGCTGCAGTGGAAGTGTGCCAGAAATGCTGAGCACATTGGCCCAAAAATAGTAATTCAATGTTTCTGTTATAATGTCATCATCCACAGCTTGATCTCTCCCTTGAGTTCCTGTACAGCTACATTTCCCCTTTGAAGAGTCCGACACAGCTTTATTTTTATATCCTTCCAGGAACCCTTAATGACTCTTTCAATATTCCTTTCAGATTTTCCTTTTCAGATTTTTAAAATCTCATTTTCCAATATTTCATCAGATTCCCTATATTATTTTTTAATATTTTAGCTTTAATTTTCACAAATGCTTCAATTTTAAGCATTAAGTCATCAATTTCTTTTTCATTTCAAAGCTTCAATTCTTTCATTTTCCTTTTTGCCTTGTAAGATGAAAGTTACTTCACACTATTTGACTTCTGTATGTTGTCATATTTCATTGTGATATTCTTTGACTCCAGAGGTCAGTCACACAAGAGACCCTGCAGGTGCTGGGAAACCAGAGCAACGCACACGGTAGGAGAGTGGGACTCAGCAGGTCAGGCAGCACCTCTGGAGATGAATAAACAGTTTCAGGCTTGAATGGAAGGGGGAAGAAGCCAGAATAAGAAAGTGGGGGGAGGACAAGCTGCAAGGTGCTAAGTGAAGCCATTGGGGGTGGGGGAGAGGGGAAGAAGTAAGAGTTTGGAAGGTGGTAAGTGGAAAATGCAAAGGACTGGAGAGAAATAATTTGATAGGAGTGGAGAGTGGTTCATGGGATGAAAGGGAAGGAGGAGGGACATCTGAGGGAGGTGATAGGTAAGGAGAAGAATAAGAGGCCATTTCCCAAGGTTCCCTCTTCATTTCTCCACTCTGGCCTCTTTTATCCTTTCCTCACCTTCCTGTCATCTCCTTCTGGTGCCCCTCATCCTTCCCTTTCCCCCATGATACACTTCCCTTTCCCATCAGATTCCTTCTTCTCCAGCTCTTTGCAGTTTTCACATGTCACCTCTTCATCCCCACCCACCTGGCTTCATTTATACCTTCCACCTTGTCCGCCGCTTCTTCCCACACCACCTTTTGGTTTTCTCCCCTTCCTGTCTCAAGAAAGCAGCATCCATTATCAAGGAGCCCCAGCATCCTGGCCTTGTTCTCTTCTTGCTGCTGCCATTGAGAAGAAGGTACAGGAACCTCAGGAGCCACAATACCAGATTCAGGAACAGCTATTACTCCTCAACCATCGGACTCTTGAATCAAGGGGATAACCACTCAACTACTCATCCCATCACTGAACTGTTCTCACAGCCAATAGGCTCACGTTCAAAGATCTTTTCACGTTCTTGATGCTTATTGTTTATTTAATTATTATTACTATTTTTTTTCTATTTGCACAGTTTGTTTTATTTTGCACATTGGTTGTTTGCCTGTCCCGTTGGGTGCGGTCTTTCATTGATTCTGTTGTGTTTCTTGACTTTACTGTGCATGCCAACTTGAAAATGAATCTCAGGGTTGTACAGTATATGGTGACATACATGTACTTCGAGAATATTTTTTCTTTGAACTTTAAACTTTCCTTTCTAGTCCTGATGAAAGGTCTTGGTCCAAAGCATCGGCTGTTTTCATTTCCATAGATGCTGCCTGACCTGCTGAGTTCAGCCAGCATTTCGTGCGTGTTGATCTAGGAATCCATCTCCGAGTTATGTCTCCTTTATGGCTTTGAGGTCTTTGATGTTTTGCAGTAACCAGTAGAGCGCTGGGTTTAAAATGTGACTGGAGGCTAGCACTCCTTGAGCTTCACTATTTCTCTCCACTTGGAGTGTTTGACTCAATATTTGTTTTGTCAGCCTTTGATCTGTTGTGAGTGAAAAGGTTAAATAATGGACAGCAACCTTAAATAACGACCAATTACGTACCCTAAGTCATTCCCTCCTAACAGCAAGAGATCTGACAAGTACTGATACTGAGAGGTAATTTTCAATTTGTCTCTTGGTAGAAAATTGTCACCATCGAAATTCCCCTTCCCCAACAATCTGGTATCTTTCTAAACATAAATAAATCAAGTTTGTTTCCTTATTAATAAAGATAGGGTTGTAGCATTCTCTCCCCTGACACACACACACACACCTCTGCATCCTCCCTTGCCCGCAACCCATTCTTATCTGCTTGACAAATTTCTGGTATAGAAGTAAAACCTACTGTTTTTAGCTTCACAAGGAAATCTGCAGATGCTGGAAAGTCCAAACAACACACACAAAATGCTGGTGGAACGCAGCAGGCCAGGCAGCATCTATAGGGAGAAGTACAGTCGACGTTTCAGGCCGAGACCCTTTGTCAGGACTAACTGAAAGAAGAGATAGTAAGAGATTTGAGAGGGGGAGGGGGAAAGTCTGAAGGATCACTTCATTATGTAGGTGACATCCCAGCAATAACATTTGCCAAAAAACAGTTCAACTAAAACATTATTTAACTGTAGTAAGTCATAAAACTCCATTGAAGAATCAGTGTGAAACTATCACAATTAATAAATGTGATGTTTTTTCTAGGTTGTTCAGATATCAAAGAAAATAGTAAGAAATAATATTTTAATACAACACTTATAACAAACTTATGAGTGGAGAAAATATCAATAGTTAACTTTATTATCATTAAATTCATATTAAACATACTGTGAATATCACCTAAAGGCAACATGATACCCACTGCCTGTGCACACAGTATGCCTTGAATTATGCCAGACAACATCATTACAAATTAATTTGTATGCATACAATTAATATCTGCTTAATAAGTAGATGTGCAAATCAATAATGTCACTCAGCATGCTTAAATGATTGCACCCCAGCACTGCCCTCTCTTGTGCACTCACAACCAAACATTCATGAAGCAAAAAGATTTCCGCAAATGCTTTTTTGATGGGATTATCAAGGCCTCATACATTTTTTTTCTATTGGATATTGTTCTCATCGATGCAAAGTTCTTACAAGAATTTAACGTTTTCTCTGGTTGTTCACAGTTCTGTAAGTGGTGTGGTAGATGCTGCAGGACTTTGAATTACTTGCTTCAAGGATTTTGTAAAACCCTCCTGATTCCAAGCAGGGCAACAAAGGATAATGGATCACATGAGCCTGATCTTGCTGGCCTATTCCCTTGCTTTGAATTACTGCCCTTTCCTTCCACTCTCCCCTGCCCCACACACGTTTTCCATCCTCCCCTGCCATTAACCCATACTTACCTGCTCTTGGACTCTAGAGGTGTGCCAATGAAATTGAGATCACTGCTTTAAGGACTAAATCTGAATTGTCAAGTTTGGGTTTGGCAATACAAAGTTTACCAGTGAATTCTGTCAAACAACAGCAGGCATACCTGTAAACTGTAGAAATCTGAAGAAAGTGGCATAGAATCTTAGAATGTTACAGCACAAAAACAGGCCATCCAGCCCATCTAGTCCAACCTCTAGTAATCTAATGAGCTTTACTATCTCATGCTCCCTCCAGGGTAGATCTGGAAAGTTATCAACAATTTGAAGTTGGCTGTCCACTTTGCATCAGGGAAAACCCTGCAACACTCTGCTCGAAGGGAAATAGCAAAATTTCATCCTCTCTTGCCAGAAGCAAGCAGATGGCATGAGCACAATGCTCCTGATGTTGGATTTCGACCCGAATGGTCGGCAATTAATTTCGCCTCAACCTGCTGGGTGAACACTTATGCTTGCAAAGCTTATAAGCTTCCCACAATGATTGACTTCTGAGGTTTTTGTGTCTCTCCACCACTTCATTGGAAAGGAAACATAACTTTGCAGTTAGTCAGAGATCTTGGGGTCCAAGTTCAGAGTTCCCCGAAAGTGGTCCCACGCACAAGCTGATAGGGTGGTAAAGAAGGCATAGAGCATGCTTGCATTAATTACCGTAGTCAAAGCAATGAGTTGAAGAGCTAGCAAGTTATGTAACGGCTTTGTAGAACTCTGGCTAGGCAACATCTGGAGTATTGCATTCAATTCTGATAACCCCATTATAGGAAAGATGTGGGGGCTTTGGGAAGAGCGCAGAGAGGTTTACCAAGAGAATGCCTAAATTTGAGGGCAAGTTCTGTGAAGAGAGTTTGGATCAGAACAAGAGGCGGCCATAGTTAAAACCGTCCCTTGTTGGTCCGACCGATCAGTTTCCATGCAGTAGGACTGCTTTGATGACATCAACCAGAATGTCTTCCGTGATGAGGATGTCTCCAAGTTCACGGATGGAGTCATGTGCTTCATCCAGAAGTGCATCAATGATGTTGTCCTCTACACCTCTGTCAGGGTTTTCCCAAACCAGAAACCCTGGATCAATAGTTTAATGCAAGTAGCACTTACCGCGTGACATCGAGCTTACATCGCTGGCAATCAGCAGAAGCCCAAGAAAAGCAGCTGCGATCTGCGCAAAGCAACCGAGGCTGCAAAACAACAATACAGGGACAAGATTCACAACGAATAGCACACGTGGCTGGTGGCGAGGGTTGCATACCATCGCAGACTCAAAGCCAAGCATAGTGGTGCCGCCAACATCGCGGCCTCTCTCTCTCAATCACTTTTACGCTCGTTTCGATATCGCTAACTCTGAGCCTCCGAGGAAAGCCACCGCTGCAACCTGTAACCCGGTCATCTCTGAGGCTGAGGTACACAGATGTTTCCAACAACCGGACAGTCACATGGCTGTGGGACCGGAGGCATCCCGGGGTGGGTACTCAGGATGTGTGCAGCACAACTGGCAGGTGTGTTTACAGGCATTTTTAATCTCTCCCTCTCCCAGTGTAGAGTGCCCTCCTGCTTCAAATTATCTACCATTGTCCCTGTACCAAAAAAGGCCAACATGCCTGAACAACTGGTGTCCTGTCGCATTCACCTCAATAATAAGCAAATGCTTTGAGAGGCTGGTCAAGGAGTATATCTACAGCTTGCTACCACCCAAACTGGACCCTTTACAATTTGCCTACTGACACAACTGATCAACAGACGATGCAATAGCCACTGCTCTAAGATGGATGCTTATGTGAGAATGCTGTTTTTGGATTACAGTTCAGCATTCAACACTGTAATTCCCCCCAGGCTCGACAGGAAGCTCAGAGACCTCGGCCTTAACCTTGCCTTGTGCAGGTGGACCCTGCACTTCCGGTCAGATTGCCAGCAGGTTGTAAGAGTGGGCTCCCTCACCTCACCCCTCTGACTCTCAAAGCAGGAGCTCCTCGGGGCTATGTACTGAGTCCCCTCCTTTACTCTCTATATACCCATGACTTGTGTTGCCCCCCACAGCTCTAATCTGCTAACTAAATTTGCCGACAACACTATATTGATTGCCTAATCTCAAACAATAATGGGGTGGCCTACAGGGAAGAAGTCAGCTCTCTGACACAGTGGTGTCAAGAAAACAACTTCTCCCTCAATGTCAGAAAACAAAGGAGCTGGTTATGGATTACAGGAGGAATGGAGATGGGCTAACCCCTATTGACATCAATGGATATGGGGTTGAGAGGGTGAACAACTTTAAGTTCCTCAGAAACCACATCATCAAGGACCTCACGTGGTCTGTACACACCAGCTGTGTGGTGAAAAAGGCACAACAGTGCCTCTTTCACCTCAGACGGTTCAGAAAGTTTGGTATGGGCCCAAAAATCCTCAGAAGTTTCTACAGGGACACAATTGAGAGCATCCTGACTGGCTACATTACTGTCTGGTATGGGAACTGTATCTCCCTTAATTGCAGGATACTGCAGAGAGTGGTGCAGACAGCCCTGCGCATCTGCAGTTGTGAACTTCCTATGATTCAGGACATTTACAAGGACAGGTATGAGAAAAGGGCCCGAAGGATCATTGGGGACTCGTGTCACCCCAACCACAATCTATCTCAGCTGCTACCATCCAGTACCGCAGCATAAAAGCCAGGACCAACCTGCTCTGGGACAGCTTCTTCCACCAGGCCATCAGACTGATTAACTCACGCTGATGTGAGTGTATTTCTATGTTACATTGACTGTTCTATTTATTATAAATTACTATGATTGCACATTTAGACGGAGATGTAACGTAAATATTTTTACTCGTGTATGTGAAGGATGTAAGAAATAATGTCAATTCAATTCGATAAATCTGGATTGATTGCTCTGGAGTGGTGAAGGCAGAGGAAACCTGCAAGAAGTTTATAAAATTTTTAAAAGGATAGATAGAGCATATAGCCTTTCTTGCAGGGTACAAATGTTTAACTTAAGTTGAGGAGGGGGGTGTTCAAAGGAGACTTGTGGGGTAAGTGTCTTTACACAGAGAGTGGTGGGTGCCTGGTATGTGATGCTAAGAGTAATGGTGGAGGCACTTAAGAAGCTCATGAATGTTCAGAGAATGGAGGGATATGGGCCATGTGCAGGCATAATAGATTAATTAGGTATTAGGAGCTTATTTACGTAGTTCAGCACAACATTGTGGGCTGAAAAGCCTCCCCTGTACTGTATTGTTCTATAGTCTATGTTCTAATGGTTTCCATGTATCATATAAATTTTGCAAGTGATGATAACCAGCATATTAAGGATAAAGTAACTTACTTATTGCAGAAAGTATATTGGCTGCTCAAGAATGAAATTTAACACTATACTGACATTAAACCATTATAAATCATTTCAGGATGATCCAAACCACAAGAGATTTTGCAGATATAGAAACCAGAAGTAACACACACAAAATGCTGGAGGAACTTAGCAGGTCAGGCAGCATCTATGCAGAGCAATAAAAAGCCGATGTTTCTGGCTAAGGCCCTTCATCAGGACTATCGGCATGCTTTGAAACTATTCCCAGATGGATATTCAATCTCTGAATTCTTCATTCAGCTTTGAATAGGACGTAATATGATATAAATAGAGATTAGCAAAATAACACAATCAATATTCAAAAGCAAAATACTATGGATGCTGGAAATCTGAAACAATATTAATATTAACCTAGTGTATCTCTCTCCTCAGGTGCTGCATGACCTACTGAGCATTTCCCGAACTTTCCGTTTTATTACATATTCAATAGGAGGTGAGTCAGTGATAACATCAGCAATCTAGTTTAGTGAATTTCCTAATATTGGGTGATTTTGGGATGTTTGGTGAGCCCATTGAGAAAATGGCCTGGAGCTACAAGACTTAGAGGAAATTTTTCCACTTCACAGAATTATTTCGTATGAAGAACAGAATTCACAGAGTTGCCCGTGAGGGGAATAGATGCTATTTCTTGGTTTCACTTGAATATTTACTATTCTATAGCGGAGAATAATTTTTGAAAGAGAATATTGGTACATTTGGTAGCAACACTTTCTGATACTTGGTCCATTGCTTTGCTTTCCTGCATTTAGTTCAGCCCTGTAATGCACTCCTTTGTGGTTCTCCAGTTCCAGATCATTGTGTATCTGTCTTGAGTGCTTTAACTAAACTGAACAGAAGGACTTAAAAAATAGAAGCAGGAGAAAGGCAAAGGGCCCTTGGAGGCTGCCCCACCATTCATCAAGGTCATGGCTGACCTTTCAGCTCAGCACTTATTTCCAGCATTGTCCCCATATGCTTTGATTCCCTTAATACCCAGAAATCTGCCAGCTTCTGCTTTGAGTGGACATATTGATTGAGCCTCCACAGCTGACAACGTGAGAGAATTTCAAAGGTTTATCATCCTCAGAGGGTAGAAATTTCTCTTCTCAGTCCTAACCTCCTACTCCATATTCTCAAACTAAGTCCACTGGCCCTTGACTCCTTAGACAGAAAATATCAAAGGTTTCAAAGGTACATTTAATGTCAGAGAAATGTATACAATTTATATCCTGAAAAAATTCTTTGCAACCATCCACGAAAGCAGAGGAGTGCACCCAAAGAATGAATGACAGTTAAGTGTTTGAACCCCAAGACCACCCCAGCTCCCCCCTCCCATACATCAGCAGCAGCAAAGCAATGATCCCCCACTCCCCCACCAGCGAGTAAAAAGCATCGGCACCCACCACCGAGCACTCAAGCGTGCAGCAAAGCATCAGTAAAGACACAGACTTGCAGTACCCCAAAGACTACTCGTTCACCCAGTATTCGACATACCACAGGCTCTCTCTCTCTCCCTAATAAGGGAGAAAGAGATGTCGCTGTTTCACAGCGAGAGGGGAGACGTGACAAACAACTCACTGGTTTACAATGTTAAAAGTCCGTTCCGTCGTTTTTCTTAGCTCTATGCCCAAAGAACTCGGGTCTCTGGGCACACAGCCAGCAGCCAGCTCGTTGCTTTCGATCTTTCGTCTCCCACAACACACTGGATTCCTGCAGAGTCACCAACTTTCAGTCCACACATCTCCAGAGCCATGAGATCTTCAACCCCCGAGGGCAAGCGAAGCTCTTAGGCCGCGTCCTTGGCCTGCCGAACAACGGCCAGTTGTGAAACCCCGAGAGCCGGTCCCATTCCCGCAGAGAACCAAAGTCAGCGTATAACTCCAGGTCAGATTCTTCAAAAGAACCCTGAAAGGGAAAAATAGACGTATTACAGATGGAAATAGAGCTCTTTCCAAAGGTGCAAGCAAAAGAGTTGCTGTTAGGTGCCATTGTATCCTCCTAAGCTGCCTGTATCTAGCTTTCCAAGTGCTTTTAGAAATGTGATACTTTCAGTCTGGCCTCCTTTCATTTTCTTAAACTCTGGAGAATAAAGTCCTGGTCTGCTCAGTCTCTTGTCATAGAGGAAACATATCATCCCTCAAACTTGAATGGTAAATCTTTGCTGCATTCTTTCTTAAACAAAGAGACCAAAACTCTGCATAATTCTCCAAGTGCAGTGATACCAAGGCCCTATATAACTTCAATAATGGTTTCTTACTCCTGTAGTCAAGCTCTCGTAAAGTCTAACTTACCAGTTTCCTTTCTGATTGCGCACCTGACCTTCTTGTTGGCCTTTAGCGATGTTTAGCTATGCACCTATGTCCCTTTCACCATCGACATTCAACATTACTAGCTTTATTCCACTTAAGGAGAAGTGATGCTGTTTTCTTTCTTTAGTCCACGGTCCCTGCTGCCGGAGGTCCGGAAAGTTCACCATTGTGCCACCATGACAACTTTTAGTTAGTCTACTCACTTAAACAATGGATAAGATGAGAAGCAGCATCTACACCAAACAGTATTTCCAAATGGAAGTGCGCACAGTAAAACACAACTGAGTTGAAGAGTATCTAATTTGGGGTGGCACGGTCCCATAGTGGTTAGCAGACAGCTTTACAGTACCAGCGACCCAGGTTCAATTCCCGTCGCTGCCTGTAAGGAGCTTGTGACTGCGTGTGTTTTCTCCAGGTACTCTGGTTTCCTTCCCACATTCCAAAGACATACCGGTTGGGAGTACAATTGGTCATTGCAAATGTCCTGTGATTAGGCTAGGATTAACGGGGAATTACTGGGTAGAGCAACTCAAAGTGCCAGAAGGATCTACTACGCACTGCGTGTCAATAAATAAATAAACCACTTGGACTAAAAGTCACAACCTCTTGAATATGGCACTTTGGTCAAAATGCATAGTATTTTGCTAATGGTATCCTGCTTCAGTTTAATGTTTTGTGCGTTTCTTCAGTGTTGTGGTTAAATTTCAGCAAGCCATCGTGATGTAAAACTGGTATTGCAGATTGAAATCAATTAAATGAATTGCAATTGATTTCTATAATGGACAGTGAGTTTGCAATGTCATTGAGACAGGAAGTTAAAAATCTGCCCCAAAGATTAGAGTACCATTAATATCAGTTTATTTTTGGGAAGTGGAAGTCTTGATACTTGCAATGAATCAGTTAGTTTATTTAGTGAGAAGCTCTCCAGTATGGTCTATGAACATTCCTTGTGGAGTTAATAAATCTCAGATAATGTTCTACAATTGAAAAATATAAACCAGTGTTAACATTCTTGGCGGCAAACACGAGGAAGTCTGCAGATGAAGGAAATTCAAGCAACACACACAAAATGCTGGTGGAACGCAGCAGGCCAGGCAGCATCTATAGGGAGAAGTGCTGTCGATGTTTCGGGCCGAGACCCTTTGTCAGGACTAACCGAAAGGAAAGATAGTAAGAGATTTGAAAGTAGGAGGGGGAGGGGGAAATACAAAATGATAGGAGAAGACCGGAGGGGGTGGGGTGAAGCTGAGAGCCAGAAAGGTGATTGGCAAAAGGGAGACAGAGCTAGAGAAGGGAAAGGATCATGAGACGGGAGGCCTAGGGAGAAAGGGGGAGGGGAACACCAGAGGGAGATGGAGAACAGGCAGGGTGATGGGCAGAGAGAGAAAAAAAAAGGGAGGGGGAAAAAAACAAAAAAAAACTAAATATATCAGGAATGGGGTAAGAAGAGGAAGAGGGGCATTAACGGAAGTTAGAGAAATCAATGTTCGTGCCATCAGGTTGGAGGCTACCCAGCCGGTATATAAGGTGTTGTTCCTCCAACCAGAGTGTGGCTTCATCTTGACAGTAGAGGAGGCCATGGATAGACATATCAGAATGGGAATGGGACGTGGAATTAAAATGTGTGGCCATTGGGAGATCCTGCTTTCTCTGGTGGACAGAGCGTAGGTGTTCAGCAAAACGGTCTCCCAGTCTGCGTCGGGTCTCACCAATATATAAAAGGCCACACCGGGAGCAGCGGACACAGTATACCACACCAGCCGACTCACAGGTGAAGTGTCGCCTCACCTGGAAGGACTGTCTGGGGCCCTGAATGGTGGTGAGGGAGGAAGTGTAAGGGCAGGTGTAGCACTTGTTAATCTCTTACTATCTTTCCTTTCAGTTAGTCCTGACTGAGGGTCTCGGCCTGAAACGTTGACAGCGCTTCTCCCTATAGATGCTGCCTGGCCTGCTGCGTTCCACCAGCATTTTGTGTGTGTTGCTTAACATTCTTGATAGTGCTCCACACAGGTATGGCATCAGTAAAGACAGCTTTCTTCTCACCTGTGATGTTGCTACTTTAAGCTTCAAGTGAAAAATACAATTCAGGTAAATCCTTGGAAGAAACAACAAAGAATAAAAAGTCATGTATTGTATGTGAGCTTAATTTTGAAGTGTTTCTTATTTTCCCCCACTGTGTTGAAATGCATATAAACTGCACTTTTATTCCTTTTTGAGCCAAATAATTATTTTCCGATAAATTAAGGATCTCAACTTCCCAAGAGGCAGTACATTACACAACATGAATCATTTTGAGAAGAGACTGAGAAATTAAATAACAAGGCGGTCAGTGGTAAATTATTACAATAGGTTACACATGAAAATGAAATGACAGGTGTAGCTTAAAAAATGTGATAGAGCTTTGATAGAATTGTATTCTAAAGGATGTTAACATAAAACAATTCATAGTTAAAATGGGAAAAAAAGACCAAATTTACATGTTATGTATCCCAGAATTAGGAAAACAGTTAAGAGTGGTAGTAGCCATGAATTTTCAAAATTACTGTACCAAAAATAGCTCCCATTATCTTGAAAAGTAATAAATATTATCCAAATAATATTGCCTGGAAAAAGCTGAGAAGTCCCAGCTTTGTTATTTTCTAAAATCTATGTAATGACTTTGATCAACAAAGGAAAAATGCTTCAAGCAAAAAAAATCCAATAAAAATATTTCATTTTTTGTTTAATAACTGTGGGTTATTTCAACTGCTTCAGGGCATGAGAGGTTATTGATCTACTGTCAGAAAAAGAAATCATTGATTTTCATACTATACTTAAAATCTCTTTTTTTACATCTGATCTGTTGTAATGTTAGCAACTTCCAAGTAGAAAATATTTTGAGCAGTGCATTCAGGCATTATACACTTGATCTTAGCCAAAAGGCCGAGAAGCGATGCATTCAGGCATTATAAAGTCAGTTTTATAATAGGCAGGTTGTGGATCCAGAAGAAGAGCCAATGTTGCACTCACCAGTGGTATCTGACAAGGACTTGTATAGGTAAAAACACGGGGATTTAAGCAGGATAGAACTGGCAGGAACTTGGGACATTATGACTCCAGATGTTTGGCACCTGCACATAGTGGTGTTCCCTAACTAATCCTGTAATGCCTGGCTCAAATTTTCAGACTTTATTTTTCCATAATAACTTGAAAAGATTAGTTGAATCCCCTTTTGACCTGAACATTTCAACAAATATCTCTCCTAAAATATTTAACCTTGAAGTGTCATTCTGGTGATCAACACTTTACTCTTTCCATGGCCAATGTATCCTGCCTCAGGCTCATTTTCTGGCACTGCTCGCAATGGTTCAGGTGTGGTCTAACTAGGAATTTAGATATCAGTTTATAACTCTTTCTGCACTACATTGATAATTGTATTGATGCTGAGCTCATAAATTTCATCATCTTTGCCTTCAACTTCCACCCAGCCCTTAAATTCACTTGGTCCACCTCTGATACCTCTCTCCCCTTTCACAATTTCTCTGACTCCATCAAGGGAGGCAAACTGTCCACTAATAACTTCCCACACTGTCTCCTTTAAAAATGACATCCCCTTTTTTTCTGGTCCTTCATCTCCACCGCATCTGTTCCCAGGATGAGGCTTTCCTTTCCTAGACATCAGAGATGTCCTCCTCCTTCAAAGAACAGGGTTTCCCTTCCTCCACCATTGTTGCTGCCCTCACCTGCATCTCCTCCATTTCCCAGACACCCACTCTCACCGCATCTTCCCCCCACCTTAACAGGGACAGAGTTCCTCATGTCCACAGAAGACTCTACATCCAACATGTCATTCTCCACAAATTCAACCACCATCCATGGGATCCTACCATCAAATACATCTTTACCTCCACCCCACCCTCCACTTTCCACAGGGATCGCTCCCTCCATGATTCTCTTGTCCATCCATCCCTTCCCACTCATCTCCCTCCTGGCACTTACCCCTGAAGGCAGAAGAAATACTACACCTGCCCATTCACCTCTTCCCTCGCCTCCATTCAGAGCCTGAAGCAGTCCTTCCTGGTGAGGCAACACGTCACCTGAAAATCTACTGTACCTGGAGCTCCCGATGCAGAATCATCTACATTGTTGAGACCCAACCTAGATTGGGAACCCTTTGTCGAGTACCTAAACTCCATCAGCAAAAAGCAGAATTTTCCAGAGGCCAGCCATTTCAATTCCTGTTCTCATTGCCATTCTAACTTACTGATCTATGGTCTCCTCTTCTGCCATGATGAGGCCACTTTCTGGCTGGAGAAGCAACACCTCCTATTCTGTCTCCAACCTAATGGCATAAACATCAATTTCTCCTACTTGCAGTAATTTTTTCCTCTTCTTCATTTACCCATACTGGCCTCTTACCTCTTCTCCTCATCTGCCTATCACCTCCCCCGAGGATCCCTCCTTTCCTTTCTCCCACGATCTAATCTCCTCTCCTATCAGATTCTTTCTTCTCCAGTCCTTTGCCTTTTCCACTTATCACCTTCCAGCTTCTTAGGCTACGTCCACATTACATCAGATAAATCCATAACCGAAGCTTTTTCTCTTCGTTTTTACCCTCTGTCCACACTAAAATGGCGTTTTCGTCCCCCAAAACCAGAGCTTTTCAGAAATGCTTTCCAGGGTGTGTAATTTTGAAAACGCCGCTTGGTCAGATCAGTGTGGATGGGGTAACTGGAGAAATCTGAAAATACCGTCAGACGGTAGCGCGCCATTTCATTGTTTTCTTGAACGCAACCTAACAATTTCAGAACAGACAGCAATGAGACTGAAGCCAGAAGAGTTAGAAATGTACTTACCAAATATTTTGACCAATAACTTACTGAATAAATAAGTATACTCACTTTGCCCTGTTTTCTGTCCTTGCTTGTATGAAGGTGGTTTACCTATTTATGCAAGTATTTCTCTGACAATAGATGTGTAACAGCCTAATGTAACATTGTATGGAAATACAAGATAACACTGATGCAGACATGTTTTACACATTTAACAAAGTGCTTTATAAATGCAACAGAGTTAGTCAATTTTTCAATGTTCGTCATCAGCCGGGTCATACAGTCTGTGAACTCCCTGTCGGTTGCCTCCATACACTTCAGTATTTGTTTTTTTTTACTTTTAAGTCCTCCTGTGCAAGAGCCAACAACTGCCCGTCGTTTAAGTTTTTCTAGTCTGTAACTGAACAAACAAGCACCATCTTTCACAGCGAGATTCAACACCAAACATGTCGCTTGTTTTTGGTAGATGTGTCCTGCACATGCCCAGTGGGAGGAGATTCACCGAAATCTCCGTTTCAATGTGGACGGAGATATTTTTAAAAACACATAGTGTGGACGCCTTATCGTTTTTATGTGAAACTGGCGTTTTCAAAATTATCCGGTCTAGTGTGGACGTAGCCTTACTTCATCCACCCCTCCCCCACCCGCCTAGCTTCACCTATCACCTTCTAGCTTGTCCTCTGTTTCCTCTCCCACCACCTTATTCTAGCATCTGCCAACAGTCCTGTTGAAGTGTCTTGGCCCGAAAGGTTGACTGTTTATTTATTTCCATTGATACTGCCTGACCTGCTGAGTTCCTCCAGCATTTTGTGTGTGTTGCTCTGGATTTGCAGCATCTGCAGAATCTCTTGTGATTATAGGTCCCATTAAAGCTTATTACTTGATACATCGATGCACTGAATCTATACTGTCTCTAACCTTCTTCTACTTAGAACATACTCCTTATTTTCATTTTAAGGTTCACTGTGGCTTACCTTATTTGCTCAATCAAAATCCCTTTCCCTCAGATTTTCTTCCCTATTTTCCTTAATCTAATACTATCTCTTTTTAATTCAATATTTCATAGGATTGTTTAGAATGACCAAGGATACACAGTAAATAAGTAGGCTGGCAGTCTACACCAGTGTACTGCACCACATGAGCCCCTTTTACTGTCATTGAGGTCAAATATAGAACAGACCCTTCAGCCCACAATGTTGTACCAAACCAAATGAAAAAGTAATCAAATCGCCAACTAAACTAATGCCTTCTGCCTACACAACGTCCATATCCTTCCATTTTCCTCACATTCACGTGCCTATCGAAACATCTCGTAAAAGTCTCTAACCACCACCCTAGGCAGTGCATTCCAGGAACCCACCACGCTCTGTGTAAAAAAAAACCAACTTTCCCCTCACATCTTTGATTTTGCCGCTTTTCACCTTAAATGCATGCCAACTAATATTACTAATTTCAACCCTAAGAGAAATATATTGTCTGTCTATCTATGCCCCTCAATCTTATAAACCTTTGTTTTCTCTTGAGCAGTGGATGCTGAGGGGAGATCTGACAAAGTGTGTTCAAACTCTCATTATAGCACATGCCCCCTAATCCATGCAACATCCTGGTAAGCCTCTTCTCCACCCTCTCCAAAGCCTCAATATCCTTCCTATAATAGACCAACCAGAACTGTATGCAGTGCTCCAGATGAGTTTTATAAAGCTGCAACATAATTTCTTGACTTTTGAACTCTGTCTCAACTCAACTAGGAAAAACAAAGATGCCATATGCCTTCTTAATCACCTATTAACCTGTGTAGCCACTTTCAGGGAGCTATCAACTTGGACCCCAAGATTCCTCTGCTCATCAACACTGTTAAGGCTCTTACCCTTAACAAAGACCTTTCTCTTTCTATTTCACCTACAAAATGCAACACTTCACATTTAACTAGGTTAAATTCCACCCATATCTGCAACTGATCTATATCCCTTTGCCAACCTTCAATGATACCCACAACACCACTGATCTCCAAATCATCTGCAGACTTACCCATCTACATTTCCATCCAGGTCATTGATAAACATCACAAAGAGCAGAGCTACCAGTGGAACAACACTAATCACAGATCTCCAGTTACAATCAGTCCCATCGACCACTGCTCCCTATGGGCAGCAAATTCTGAATCCAATCCTCCAATTCACCTTTGATTCCATGCATCTTAATCTTCTGGATGAGCCTCCCAGCGGGATCTTGACAAACGCCTTACTAAAATCCATGTAGACAACTTCCACAGTGCTACCTTCATCAATCAGTTGTGTCACCTCATCAGAAAACTTAATCAAGTTAGTAAGACAGGATTCGCCCCCACACAAAGCCATTATGGCTCTCCCTCATTAGGCCATGGGTTTCCAAGTGCTCATAAATCCTATCCCTAAGAATTCTCTCCAGTAACTTACCTACCCTGATGTGACACTCACCAGTCTATAGTTTCCAGGATTATCCTTGGTTCCCTTCCTGAATAATAGAACATTGGCTACTCACCAGTCCTCTGGGACCTTCCCTGTGGCTAGAGAGGACATAAAGATATAGGTCAAGGCCCCAGCAATGTCATCTCTTGACTCTCGCAATCGCCTGGGGTATATCCCATCAGGCACTGGGGTCTTATCCACCTTAATGCTCTTTAAGAGGCCCAACAACTCCCTCCTTTTTTATCTCGAAAAGCCATAGCATATTGATGGGCACAGATCATCCAATCTTCCACGTCCTACTCCTTGGGAAATACTGATGTAAAGTACTCCTTAAGGACCTCACCCACATCCATCATGTCCAAGCAAGTACTTCCCCCTTTATCTTTGTGTGGTCCTACCCGCTCCCTAGTTATTTTCTTGCTTTCGATGTATGAATAGAATGGCTTGGGGTTCTCTTTAATCCTACATGTCAAGGACCTTTCATGACCCTTTTTGAGTTCTTCTCTGTCTTCTTTATAATGCACAAGGGCTCTGTTTGATTCTAGTTTTCTAAGAGTTACATTCTTTTTTTCTGCTTGAATAATTCATCAGCTCTCTCGACATCCAAGTTTCTCCTACATTGTCATCCTTGTCCTTCCTTCTAACTGGAACATACTTGTCCTGTAATCTGTGCAGATGATCTTTAAACAACCAACGCATGTTGGATGAGGACTTGCCCAAAAACAGCTGTTTCCAAGTAACTTTCCCTCATTCCTACCTAATGCCCTCATAATTTGCCCTGCTCTGATTAAGATCCATACTTATCCTTATCTATAGCTATCATAAAATCTAAGGAATTGTGGTCACTGTCCTCTAACTGTTTACACATTGAATGTTTGGTCACCTGGTAGGCTCATTACCCAACACCCGATCCAGCACAGCCCCTCCTCTTGTTGGACTATCTATATATTGATTTAAGAAACCCTCCTTGATGCACCTAACAAATTCTGCCTTATCTAAACCACTTGCTCTAAAAAAGTCCCAGTTTATATTAGGGAAGTTAGAGACCATATGACAACAGCCCTATTGTTTTACACCTTTCTTTAAAATGCCCGCATACCTGTTCCTTGGTGTCCAGGTGGCTAATGGAGAATCTGTAGTACAATCCCATCAGAGTGATTGCACACTTCCTATTTTTGAGTTCTACCCAAATACAGTGTACTCAGTGGATTTGTCTTCCATCATGTCCCCTTTGAGTGCAGCTGTGATATTGTCCCTGATTAGTAACTCCTACATCTCTCTCACCTCCCTCTCCATTTTTCCAAAAACATCAAAACACTGGGACATTAAGCACTCATTCTTGTCCCTCTCTCAACTGCAGTGCATTTAATTTTCAGTAATATTTGAGTAATTTGATTATGTATTACTTGTTTGCTTACATAGTTCATGTAAAAGGTACCTGAGTGGTATACGTCATTATGCCACCACATCATACATATGTGAGCACCTCACTGAAGTAAAAACAAGTACATAAGTTTGCTGACTCCCGTTTTTCTTTCAATTAATTTCTGGAGTTACGAAATATAACATTAACTAAGTGTCTGTAATGGTCAAAACATCAGAGCTCCCTGTTTTGCTCTACGATGCTCTACGATCATCACATTTAGCCATAATATTCCTAGCATTAAAGTACTCACAGTTCGAACTACCCACCTCATCGCATCCATTACTTTGCCACTGCTATTTTTTACTAGACCTGACATCTACCTTCCTCTCCATCTCTCCACTTTCTCACCTGGTGCTCTAGTTCACATCCTCCTGCCAAACTAGTTTAAACCCTCCCGAGTAGCACTAGTGAACCTCCTGGCCAGGATATTGGCTCCCCCCAGTTTCGGTACAGGTCACCTCTGCCCCAGAAGAGATTCCATGAACCTGAAATGCTGGCCCCTGTACCAGTCCCTCAGCCACTCATTCATCTGTACTATCATCCTGATTAGTATGTGGCACTGGGAGTAATCCAGATATGACCACCTTGGAGGTTCTGCTTTTCAGCCTTTTCCCTAACTCCCTATACTCACTGAGCAGAATCTCCTACCCCCTTCCTACCTATGTCATTGGTGCCAATGTGACCATGAATTCTGGCTGCTCACCCTCCACCTTGAAAATATTCTACTGCCGCTCTGCTATAGAATCCTACAGAAAGTATTGGATATGGCCCATGGGTGAAGCCCTTCCCATCACTGAGCACATTTACACGAAACACTGTTACAGGAAAGCAGCATCCATCATCAGGGACCCCCACCACCCAGGCCATGCTCCCTTCTCACTGCTGCCATCAGGAAGAAGGTACAGGAGCCTCAGGACTCACACCACCAGGTTCAGGAACAGTTATTACCCCTCAACCATCAGATTCTTGAACCAAATGGGATAACTTCACTCAACTTCACTTGCCCGAACATTGAAATATTCCCACATCAAATGGACTCACTTTCAAGGACTTTTCATCTTTTGATCTTGATATTTATTTACTATAATTCTTTATTTCTCCTTGTATTTGCACACTTTGTTTTCATTTCTCTTTGTATTTTCATAGTTGTCTTCTGCAGTCTGGTTGAACTCAAGTTGGATGGTATTTCATTGATTCTTTAACAGTTATTGTTCTATAGATTTATTGAGTACACCCACAAGAAAATGAAGCTCAAGGTTGTATATAGTGACATATATGGACTTTGATAATAAATTTACTTTTGAACTTTAGACATCTAGAACCTTGGCATCTTGGAAGGCAATTCGCCATGCTGGCATCTCTTTCATGTCTCTCTTCATCCCGCTAACTACTAAGTCTCTGTCACTATCATCCTTTCTGATTTTACCCTTCCCTGCTGTTCTCAGAGGCGGCCACTGGCCTGGGTGTTGTTTCTTTCTGTGCCCCTCCCCCCAGCCCATGCTATCCAAAGCTTGTTGCTGAGGGGAATGGCCACAGGGGAATCGGCACTGGCAGTTTACTCTCTTTGCTTCTCCTGGTGATCACCCATCTTCTGTCTGCATCTGGGAGTGACCACTTCAGAAAAAGGTTTATCTATGAGATTTAAAGCCTCCCAGATAGTCCTGAGTACTTCCACCTCTAGCTCCAGTTCCTTGACCTGGTCAGTCAGGAGTTGAAGTTGGGCGCACTTTCCACAGATATAGTCATCAGGGTAACTGTTAGGTACCTTGAAACCTTGAAATCCCACATTTTACAGGAGGAGTATTCTAACGTCTTAACTACCTTCCTGTCTACACTGAATTGAAGACCAAAGATTTATAGACAACAAAACCAAAGCTTAACTGTTCTTACCTGTGCCTTCTCTCTGAAACATTTGAGTTTCACACTCATCTAGGTCACTTACTCAGCTTCCACTTGCTAAAGCCACACACACACCCACTCTAACACTGCCTACTCAACAATCACTGCTCCACTTGACCCTACCCTTTTTCCTCGGCTTTATTAACATTTTGCAGGTGTGCCTCTCATGGACTCCTGCAAAGGTGAAACTAACAAGCTGACAGACACAGATACTCACCTCTTTTTCAAAGGTCCTGCTCCAAATCTCATTGTTACTCCTGACTCTGCAAAGTTGGGACTAACCAAAGGTCAATTCACATAACCATTCATTCCCTTCTTCCAGGTGGGTTTCTCCAGCATTTGTCAAAATGCATCTGTACTCTTCATTTCAACCCCTTATTCTCATCTGCTGTGTTATTCAGAACTTGTATATGTCCATCTTGGTGATCATCTTCTATTGATGACCTCCTCTTACACTCTTCCCAAATGGAAACAACTCCGCTATATTCACTTTTGTTTTAAAGACCTCTATTAGTTTGCTCATCATCATTCTTTCCTCAAGAGAAGAGAAGCCCTTCTCTTCTTACAATGCCACCTACGTTTTTATATGTACCTTCAAGAAACTTGGATATGTGACATTTTGTTTCATCATTTATTAACACAGTGAATAAAGACTTTAGCAAACACCTTGTAATAAATATACATAGACATTGCCCTGTTTCATTACTTCTTAATCAGACATTTGTGGTCAAGATTGATTGGTTTCTACAACAGTTCTCCAGGTTCTGTGTCCTATGCAAGATGTACACTTTGCCAAAGGTGACACCACTGAAGCTTGTCAGGAGGGAGGGTGTTCGAATCAATCCACTCCTACCATTTCTTATCCTTCCTTCACAGAGACTGGTGAGTTTGATGTCTTCTGAGGTGATTCTCTACCAGTCACCATGAGCTGGTGACAATGTTACATAGTTTGAGGGAAGTTTTGAGGACATCCATGAAATGTTTTCTCCAAATTTTGGCAATTGCTTTTCCTTTTGGAGCTTGGTGTAGAAAACTTGATACCAGAAGCCTGGTAGCAGGCAGGCAGGCAGACAAAACGGCTCATACATTTAAATTGGTTAAACAGGGTCACAGTCTCAGTGGTGGCCTCAGAAAGGAAGCTGATATTAGTTTATCTACCTTGAAAGGGGATTCTCTTCAGCTGCCATTGCAGAATACACAATGATTCATCAGGCACAGCTATACTTTTCAAAGCTATGCAGCTGAAGATTTGCAAAGTACTCAATGTATTAACATCGGTAATTATCCTACAACAGATTGTAATCTAACTGATTCATAGTTCCCTGGTTTCCCTCTAGTGTTTTGAACACTGAAGAGACGTACAGAATTTTTAAAAATATAGGAGTGTCCATGGGGATTTGTCATTCTTTAATGCCATTCCTTTCTTCATTAATTTTTGTTTTCATCCACTAATATTGGAGAGTCCCTATCTCAATTTTTATTTGTTTGCTCAGAGTTTTTATGTTGAGCAGAACACTCACATTTGTGTCTGCTTATTCAAATCTATATGAAATTTACTACTCCTGCATTAAGAGCACATAGTTTTTGAAACATTCTTGTAGAATTAATAAAATTCTTATACACAAGATATACATAATAATTTTAGGTCATAAGCACTAGTGTCTATATTTGCTAAGAATAATAGTGAACTTGCTGTGAAATTAAAAAATTGTATACAAAAATGTTACAGTGACATTGAGAAGACACAGCACAGAAAGGAGTCATTAAATTAATATAGAAGTGCAAAATCTTTAAGCCTATTGGTCTCTGTTCTCAACATTGATAAAAAGATGGTCCATGTCTTCACAAACCTCAATCTGAACAAACATTTTCCCTTTAATGAATCCATGTACTTTACACCAGCTAAGTGACAACTTTTAGAGTCACAGAGTCACATGCCAACACAGCATGGATACAGGCCCTTTGGCCCATTGAGTCCATGCAGACAATTATGCCCCCCACTTAGTTCCAATTTCCTGCAATCATCCCAGATACCTCCCCTCCATGTACCTTTCCAATTGCTCCTTTAATGATATTGCTGTACCTGTCTCCACCACTTCCTCTGGCAGCTCATTCCATATACTCACCACCCTCTGCATGGAGAAGTTGTTCCTCAGGACCATTTTAAACCTTTCCCCTCCCACTCTAAATGTATTCCCCCTAATTTTGAACTTCCCTACCATGGGGAAGAGAGAATTACCATCACCTCTGCCTCTCATAATTTTGAACATTTCCACGAGATCATCTTGCATTTTCCTGTGTCAAAGGATTAAAGTCCTAGCCTGGCCACCCTCCCCTTATATCTCAAGCCCTTTAGTCCTGGCAACATCCTCACAAATCTTTTCAGCACTTTTTCCAATTTAGTCATGTCATTCCTATGTCAGGGTAATGAAAACTATACCCAACACACTAAGTGCAACCTCAACTATTTAGCTGCAGTGTAATGTCCCAATTATTATTCCCACTGTCCTGACTGATGAAAGCCCAAGTCCCCTTTTCACCACCTTGGCTACCTGTGACATGACTTTCAATGAACTTTGCACTTTACTCCTAGAGCCCTCTTTTCAATTACATTCCCCAGTGCCCTACCATCAATAGTATTAAGCTGGTTTGGGTTTACAAAATGCATCACCTCGTATTTAACTGTCCTAAAATTCATTCGTCACTCCTCAGCCCACTTCCCTATCTGATCAAAATCCCCCTGTAATCTAAGATAACCTTCTTCACTATCAGCACCTAATATTGCACCATCCATAAACTTCCTTATCCGATCAAGCCTTGTACATTCACATCCAAACCATTTATATAAATAATGAGTAACAATGGTCCCAAGACCAATGCCCTGAAACACACCATTAGTTACCAGCCTCCAGTTCGAGATGCAGCCTTCAACCCCCACCATCCTGTTTCCTACCTCTAAGCCAATGTTGAATCCACTTAACTCTCTCTCCTTGGATTGCATAACATGTGAGACCTTCTCAAAGGCCTTGCTAAAGTCCAAATAGACAATGTCCACAGCCCCCACATCATCTACTTCTTTTGTTATGCTGACAAAGTTATACTGACTCCACCTAATCAGATTCTGTCTATCCAATTGCTGGTAGATCCTGCCCCTCAGAATTCCCTCCAGTACCTTCCCCACTACTGAGTCAGGCTGTGATGGATTTTCACTCCTTGTTTTTTGCTAACCTGCTTTCTAAACACAGCAGCTGCCACTTGTGAGATCATAAGAGATGTAAGTAAACTTCCAACAGCCAGTTGTTAGTTTCTGGTTGTAAATAGGGGTCAGTCTTCAGTTCTTAAAATGTAAATGGAAAGCAGTAATCAGCTTGAAGTTTAAAAAGCACTCTCTAGAGAACAGCTTTGCAAACCAGCTCAGTTTGTAGCAGAGACACTCTGTCTTTAGAAAAGCAGGTGCTAGCTCATGGCATCCATCCTGTCTTACTGCTCAAGATGCAGTATAAGACAATGGGCTGTTAAATTTGGCTTGTTTCAAACAGACAAGCTGAATCTAAGTTGCTTAGCTCAAGAAAACTTGAGGACCAGATGGATAATATCAGTCAGCATATCAATAACTGATATGTTTATAGCTGGAAGATTTATGCAGTCTAAGAGGATAGCTTTACAGCTTTAATTGTGAACTGTGAGCATTAGCTGAGGTCTATATCTCCAAGATACTTTTAGACCATTTGTGTTAAAAGGATATCTGAGGAAATACCATATGTGTGTGAAGCCACCCATGGGAAAAAAGGGGTATAAATGCAGAGAGCAATACAGACTTATTAGCAATGGCGTGGAATCAAGAAGATGGAAGAAACACAGGGTGAACTAGAATTTATTCCCTTAGTTTCAGTTTCTGCAATAGATAATTCGTTCGTCTGAAATTTATTGGTATGCCTTTTTAGTTTACAGGAATTATACTTGTATTTTGAAAATCTTCTGAGTTTAAGAAATCTTTTGTGTTTGAGAAATGTGTTATCCTTAATGTTTAAGAAATGTGTCATGTTTTAGAAATGGTTGTAATTTGGAAATGTTTAAGATAGAAATCCTCTGTTTTAAATGTGTGTGCTGCCTTTATGGCAGTTATTTAGTTTATAATATTTTCGCTTAGTAATTTGTTAGCATTTTTTAGTTAAAGTTAGGATTGTTTAAGTAAATTCATTTGTCTGTAATATATCGCAGCTGTGATGACGTCACAACCGGGTTCGCCGCGTCTTGTGGGAAAATACCGGTTTGGGATAAACGCAAGGGTGGGGGGCGCTCACATGTGGCAGTTCAGCGCAAGCAGTTGTTCTCTACGCACCAAAAACACAGTGAAAGCAACGCTGTAAATCATTAGATAATTGATATGTTGAGTTAAAATGTTAACGCTGATTCTGTTAAAAGTAACGACGGTCGATAAGGTTTATGTTTCCGTTAGTTAAAGAGTCGGGATAGTTTGTGTTGAAGTGTATTTAAAGCAGTCAATGGAGCAGGTAGATTCTGACTGTATGCTGCACTTTAATGTAATGTAGTTATTGTAGTTTTACCTTTGCAAGTATTCACGATGTAAATGTGATATTTAGAAGGAAACAAACACTGTACCAATCTTGTATTGTTTTATCAACAATTTTCACCATATGTTAATGTGAAGAGTGAACAGTAAATGGTTAATCTTATTGCAACCTTGTTTTCATTGACTCCGGTTTAACTCGACGTTTAATTCGGGTTCGTTACACCCGAGCGAGAACGTTACAATGTGTTTTAAGTGTTGTTTGGATTTAAATGTGTATCACTGAAAATAAATGAACTGTGCTTTAAACTGCTTTGTTTGCTGGAAGTATCTTCTCCTTGGTAGGGAGGAGGGACCCACCACTCAAATAGTGGGTATTGGCAGCTAAACTCACCGTGGAGAATAAACAGGAAAGTAAACTAGTCTTTGTGTAGTTGTTCTCCCTTTAGTGAGAGTACACATGGCTACTTATATCTGATAGGCCTTAAGATCTTCCTTTGAGTTTAGAGTTTCACGGTCGGCAAACCCAATACCATCAAAAGACTGACGGGCCTGTATTTTGCTGGTTTGTCCTTGCTACCCTTCTTAAAGCAACAGAACAGCATGAGTCAGCTTACAGTATTCGGGAACTTCACTGGTGGCTAACAATGAAGGAAATATCTCCGCAAGGGACTCTACAATTTCCTCTTTAGCCTACAGTGAAGTCCAAGGATGCACATCGTCAGGCCCTGAAGATTTTTTCTACTTTAATGCACTGTAAGCTGAAAATGTCACTTGAAAAACACCTCTATTGTTTCCCTTATCTCTTGAGCAATGATGATTTTTCACTTCAGTAAACAGTGATGAGATATCTTCATTAAAAATTCTAACCATCTCTTGTGCATAAGGCATTTGTAACCTGATTGACCTCTAAGGGGACCTACTCTCTCCCTAGCCGCTCTTTTACTTTTATTTAATATAAAATCAGTAACCAGATATGATGAGGCAATGATCACTTTCAGAACAATTCACTAGTTGTTCTGAAAATGTTCGTTTTCAAGTTGGAGTGGGAGAAACTAAAGATGGCACCAGAGGTTTTTGCAGCCTTGGATGGCTTCTTCCAGTTCATCCATGAAACAGTTTAATCCTCCTCTTCTCATGTCTCTTTATTCTTTTTCAAGGTGGTTAGAGTCCTGTCAGAGTCCATAATCTACAGCTGCAGCTCAAAGTATGGCTCCTTACAGTCAATGAGTTGACAAGCAGCCTAGCGTTTTGATATCTCCAGGTGTGGCCTGGAAGATGTGCACCTTTGTGGTGCAGCTCTGTGGGAGACCTGATTCCTCATCGACGTTTCCGACGGAAGCATCGCGGGAGATTGAAACATCGAGACAGTGGGCGGTGTGCATGGCTGTCAGAGGCCCCTGAACTCAAGCGATCTCTCTCTCTTTCTCTCTTAATGGTGAGTGAAAATCAGTTGGTCTTTGAGTCGGGGGCCTCAAACAAGCAACGCAGCAGATTGTAACGTCAAAGTTTTGGGATGGACGGTAGTTTTTAATGAACTCTAGGTCATGGTCTCTGGGGTCTTTGCTATTGCTTTCATGGTGGGTGGAGTGAAGGGGGGGTAGTGTTAATACTTTTGCTGCTGGTTGTGCATGGGGGAGGGAGTGGTGCTCTGGGGTTCTAAAAGTTTTCCAACATTCATTCTTTATTTTATTTTCTCTGTTTCGTGAATGCCTGCGAAGAGTACTGACTTCAGTTCGCATACTGTATACATTCTCTGATATTAAAGTGAACCATTAAACCATTGAACTATATCAGCTGAATCAATATTATATCATTGTGTAGACTTTGTTCATTTGACTGCAATAAACTTAATTGATAGATGTGCCAATATAGTTTTGAAAAAGCTTGATGCACCAGCAGCATCAATTAATGCAGAATTGGGGAACTGGCTATCTTTGGGAAGGCAATGAATAGTGAGGTTATCTTCCGTTGACATAGGGAGGAGGAACTTGTATTCTCTGTGCATCATTTGTGAGGAGTTGCCTCTGAGGCGTTTCAAATATGCACGGAACATGGATGAGCCAAATTCTTCTTCAGGCAGTTTTTATGAGATAATTTACATACAACCCAGTTCTGTCTGTATATATTATATAAATAATCTTACTTCCCTCCGGAAATAACTATCTATAGGCCAGAACAATGACAAGCTCTTTCTTTGTCACCTTTCAAAAGCACAAAATCTACTTGAAGAAAATGCTGGGAGTACATATTCTGTAGGGATTTTGCTTGATGCACACCAACTCCCTGAACTTGCCGTGCTGCATTACAAATGTGCATTCATTTGAACATCATCTTGTTTTCTCAAATATTTTTGAAATAGAAAATATTTTTAAGGTGGGTTTCTTTACTTGAAATTAGACAGGATTTGATTTAAATGATGGTCACTTAAACCATGCCAAATATCAGCTTCTCAGATATGATCCTTAAAAAATTCATCCAAGCAAACTGTTTATTCATCTTCATAGATGCTGCCTAACACATGCTGGTGATAATAAACCTGATTCTGACCTGCTAAGTTCCTGCAATATTTTGTGTAAACTGATGATGAGAGTCATTAGATCAGTTACAGCAACAGCCTGTGTATGTTAAAAAATGATTTGATATAAATGAAAGCCAAAGATTTTTTAAAATATGATATACAAGTATCTCCTCACCTCCCCCCCACCTTTACAAAGGTAGAGCGTTCCTATGAAACCTTTCTTAAGCCGAAATGGCGTAGAGTGAAGAATCATTAATTTATATAGGAAAAAACGTAGTAAATGCGAAATTCCTCTTTGTAATGCGAAAACAGGTTACTACTGTAGGTCTTTTGTAAAAGCGAAGTGGCGTAAAGCAAACATTCGTAAAGCAGGAGACACCTGTGTGTTTGAAGAAAATGCATCATAGGTATAATCGCGGCAAATAATTACAAACATTACTTAACAATTTGTTGGGTTGATAATAACAAAAGCAAAAGCAAACTTTAATATCATTAAAACAAAACTGAACATATGTGCACAAACAAAACTAAGGGAAACATGATTATGGTTCTTTAGGGACAAAGAATATTATCATCTCATCTGAATGAGTTATCACCAAGAAGGATTGATATAAAAGTATCTAAAATAAGGAAACCTGAAAAGAGAATTCTTAACACTGAAGTAAATATGCAAACCTTGGAGAAAATTCCCAAAAATGCATATGGGGATTGTGATGAATAACTAACCCACACGCTTGATTACAATGGAGAAGGATGTCAAATTCATGCTGTCCACCCTTCCTACACAAGGGTCTTTGTGTGAAAATGTTATAGTTGGCCGTATCAGCTAGGAGATCAAAAGTGTAACTAAGACCAATGAAGTCCAGCCTGCCCAGAAAGTTCAGGCCTTTTGAATGATGTGTGAACGTACAGGAGGATTGGAGCATTTCCTTTTAATAGGCCGAGTTGTGCAATGTAGAGGAAGGCAGGTCCTCAATGCTGTGGTGCAAATGCCATAAATGTGACCATGGGCAGAGTAGGACTTGAAATATGAAAACTGATGACACCTTTGCACCTCCTCTCATCTACTTCCTCCTCAACACAGACCCTCTCTTTATTTACAATCTGCATATATTCCAATTAATTTTCTTCCTTAACTACCATCTACTTCCACAACAAATCCCTGCTTTAGAAGCCCTCTGCTAACACCACTGTCAATGCACTGTTTTTGAATGAAGTGGAAATAAAGGCAAAACAAGCTAGTTACAATCATTTATCAATAAGAATCTATAACAAGAAAAAGATAGAGCACTTTCAGGAAATCCAGTCTTCCATAACTCCTTCCCCATCATCCACAACTTATTAACACTTGCAGTCCCATACCATCAAAAACACTCACCCTACCCCAGGCTCTAAGCACCACCCTGAATATGGAGCCTCATAAAAATCAATGACACATATTGAAATTAGTTCTATTTTCAAATGCTAATTAACCTTGTTTATGACATATAAATGAAAAATAATATATCAAATGGGAACCAACTTATAAAAAATGTTACCTTCAGTCCCATTTGCTTCTTGATATTTAAATAATGACATTAATTTTTCCACTTCCATTTCTCTTCTGCTTGGATAAAGAATGCTGGTGCGCTCCATTTCATAAACTAGACAATGCATTGTTTAAATGGGCTCTTTTCAGTTGCAACAGTATCTGACTCTTTAGCTGTAAAATGACTTTTGTTCCAAATTTAGTAGTATTTTCTTGAAGTTATAAAGTTTCCTACAACAGCAAGTTCTGGTAATAATTTACCTGGCAAAGAGCTCAGTCAGCTTTATTGTTGACCTTTGAAAGGCCCTTGTTAAACCTGGTCATGTTGAGTTACATTTTAATAGTGCTGATTGTGTTGAGGTACAGTGTATTCTGTTGAAATGGAGCTGCCTGGAAGTAAAAAGAATTCTCTGTTAGAAAAAAATTCATTTGTCACAATTTGTGCTGAAGAGCCAATGAATTGATGCTCACAAGATTGTCCAATCTCTCACACATTAGTTTAAGCACTGCAGCAATGATTTCGCATTGGTAACAGGAAAGTTTGCCCCAGATAAACAGCAAATTGAATACTCGGTTGTGAATTGATAATTAAAGATAACTTTAAAGACAGAAAATGATGTGCAGGGCATATCCAAATTCCTGTTTGGTGCAGCTACATTCAGAATGTACTTAAATAGTTAGTAAATGTTTGACCTTCCAATATATGATAGTGAAAAAAGTTATCCTCCAACATTGAACTTTAAAATGCATGAGTAAAAAACAATTACTGCTCTCCTTCAAATAAAGCTCCATGCTCTTACTTGCAAATGTCTAAAACAAAAAAAAGACTGATGGAAAAAAGCCTTCATCAACATAGAAGTTACAGTATATTAGCATATACTGCTAATACTCCACCACCTCTCTCCTCTGTCTGGCAGAACTGGTCCTCTCGCTCAATAACTTTTCCTTCAGTTCCTCCCACTTCCTTCAAACCAAAGATGGGCACTCACATGGGTCCCAGCTTTCCCTGCCTTTTCGTCAGCTACGTGGAACAGTTCATATTCCAAGCCTACACCGGTAGCGCTCCCCCACTTTTCCTACACTACATCAGTGACTGCATTGGTGCTTCCTGCACCCACGGCAAGCTTTTGACTGCATGAACTGTGCCTCCAACTTCCAACCTGCCCTCAAATTCACTTGGTCCGTTTCTGACACCTTCCTCTCCTTTCCTAATCTCTTTGTCTCCATCTCTGTAGACAGTCTGTCCACTGACATCTTTCATAAGCCCACTGATTCTCACAACTATCTGGGCTATACCTCTTCCCATCCTGTCACTTGCAAAAATGCCATCCCTTTCCCTTAGTTCCTTCATTTCTGCCACATCCACTCTAAGGATGAGGCTTCAAAGAAAGGGATTTCCTTTCCTCCACCATCAATGCTGCCCTCACCCGCATCTCTTCGATTTCATGCACGTCTGCCCTCTCCCCATCCTCCCACCACTGCCCAGAGATAGGGTTCCTCCTGTTGTCACTTACCACCCCACAAGCTTCCATGTCCATCACGTAATTCTCCGTAACTTACACCATCTCCATCACCAAGCACGTCTTTCCCTCCCCCAACCCCCACTTTCTGCTTTCCACATGGATCACTCCCTACGCAACTCCCTTGTCCGCTTTCCCTTCCCACTGATCTCCCTCCTGGTACTTATCCTTGCAAATGGAACAAGTGCCATACCTGCCCCCTACACCTCCTCCCTCACTGCCATTCAGGGCCCCAAACAGTCCTTCCAGCTGAGGCAACTCTTCACCTGTGAGTCTGTTGGGGTCATCTACTATATCCAGTACTCCCGGTGTGTACTCCCATATATTGGAGACCCGATGTAGATTGGGATACTGCTTTGCCGAGCACCTATACTCATCCACCAGAAAAAGCAGGATCTCCCAGTGGCCACCCATTTTAACTCCACTTCCCATTCCCATTCTGACATGTCAATCCATGGTCTCCTCTACTGTCATGATGAGGCCACAGTTAGGTTGGAGGAGCAACACCTTATATTCCATCTGGGTAGCCTCCAACCTGATGGTATGAAGATTGATATCTTGAACTTCCAGTAATTCCCCCCCCCCCCAACCATTCCCCATTCCTATTTCCCTCTCTCACCTTAGCTTCTTACCTACCCATCACCTCCCTCTGGTGCTCCTCCCCCTTCCCTCTCTTCCATGGTCTTCTGTCCCCTCCTATCAGATTCCCCCTTCCTCCAGCCCTTTATTACCAACAACTTCCCAGCTCTTTACTTCACCCCGCCTCCTCCTTTCTGGGTTTCACCTATCACCTCCCACCTTGTACTTCTTCCTCCATTCCCCCCACCGTCTTACTCTGACTTCTCATCTTTCTCTCCAGTCCTGATGAAGGGTCTCAGCCTGAAATTTGGACTGTTTACTTTTTTCCATAGATGCTGCCTGGCCTTCTGAGTTCCTGCAGCATTTTGAAATGTGTTGATTGGAACTCCAGCATCTGCAGATTTTCTCCTGTTTGTGATCCCGCTCTGTCCTGCCTTACTCGGACAAATAGACATATTAATATTCAGGTGGCCTCCAATAACTATTGGAAGTCTTCTTTTGGACAATTACGAACATGGTCTATACATTGAAATCAGACCTATGATAACACAGATACAGTACATATAGCTAGAAATATATAGTTTTAACATTTTAAGTGGCATGTTAATGCAAAAAAAGTTGTAACATATTTTTCAGATCTTCCTGCCCTTTATAGAATATTACTCTAATTCTGACTGTGCTATTTCCTTTGGTAATAAGCTGAGTGGTGATGGAAATGTTTTCAGTACCCCTGGCTGATTGCTCCTTGACAGCATTGGCACACAGTCATTATCTACCTCAGCAGACGTCGTTTTCATTTTCTTTTATTACGCATTTTATGCTTCCTCATCAGCTCAGTCAATAGTTTCTTTCATCTCATTGTGGCCCTCAGACAATAAAATGATATCAATAAAATTTAAATCTAGGTCATCTATCTACATGCCTTGATCCTGGCATTAATATATTCGGTACTTATATCAATCAGTGCTAAACCTGTCTCTCATTCAGTTATTATTAAAAACAGCAGGGAAGAAAGAACTCTCTTACTCTATTGTCACAATTATACAGTAGGTTGATCAAGAGCCATTCATCCTCATAAACAAAGACATATTTTAGATCTTGGATAATTAGTAACTATTTTGGCTTCAGCAATTACAAAATTTTCAACATATGCGTAATACTTTAATATTTATAATAATAAATTAGTTTGTTGCATTAGATTTAAATTTCCACTGAGACACAGGTTTTCAATCCTCATAACAGACAATGACTGACTCAAATGCTTGTCAATCTTCTTTGAGTCGATGGCTCAGAGGTGTATGAGGCATGACAGGGAGAACTGAAATTCAGATCTTTCCTTCCTTTGGTGAAATATGTAGGGTCCCCTTGTCACCTGAATCTGAACAAAAGCACATTGAACCAATTGGCAAGAAATGCATGAGTTATGGTTCAGGAGAGTTTGTGTTGTCACACTATGATAAATGAAATTTCAGTCTTCAGTAAATGCAATTGGTCATTATAATTAAAGAAATTTATTGCCTTTATCAATGTACATTTGAAAGCATCCTGTCTGTATGCTTTCATGGCTTGGTATGTCATCTCTGATTGTGGACTTCAGGAAGGGTAAGACGAAGGAACACATACAAATCCTCATAGAGGGATCAGAAGAGGAGAGAGTGAACGGTTTCAAGTTCCTGGGTGTCAAGATCTCTGAGGATCTAACCTGGTCCCAACATTAGGAGTTTGAAGAGGTTTGGCATGTCAACAAATACACTCAAAAACTTCTATAGATGTACAGTGGAGAGCATTCTGACAGGCTGCATCACTGTCTGGTATGGAGGACCGAAAGAAGCTGCAGAGGGCTGTAAATCTAGTCAGTTCCATCTTGGGTACGAGGCCTACAAAGTACCCAGGACATCTTCAAGGAGCGGTGTCTCAGAAAGGACCTCCAGCACCCAGGACATCCCCTTTTCTCACTGTTGCCATCGAGTAGGAGGTACAGAAGTATGAAGGCACACACTCAGTGATTCAGGAACAGCTTCTTCCCCTGTGCTATCTGATTCCTAAATGGACATTGAACATTCGGACACTACCTCGCTTTTTTAATATATAATATTTAAATGATTTAGTTATTTATTATCATTATTATTATTTTATTTTTTTTCTCTTCTAGATTATGCATTGCATTGAACTGCTGCTGCTAAGTTAACAGATTTCACGTCACACATCGGTGATAATAAACCTGATTCTGATTCTACTCATGTTAGCAAGAATCTCAGAGAGTTATGGACAAGCTCAGTACGTCATAAAAACAGCCTCCCCTCCATTCACATCTCACTGCCTCAGTAAAGCAGCCAGCTTAATCAAAGATCCCACCCACCCCAGACATTCCCCTCTCCAATCAGACAGAAGATACAAAAGCCTGAAAGCACATACCACAAGACTCAAGGACAGCTTCTGTCCCACAATGTTACAGGACTATTGTATGGTTCATTACCAGTAAGACGGATTCTTGACCTCAAAATCTGCCTCATTATGATCTTGCATCTTATCGTCTACCTGCACTGCACTTTCTCTGTAGCTGTTTCACTTTATTTGCATTTTGTTATTGTTTTACCTTGTACTACCTCAATGCACTGTGTACTGAATTGATCTGTATAAGCAATATGCAAGACAAGCTTTTCACTCTGCCTCGGCACATTTGACAATAATAAACCAATTCCAACTTCAATTCCACTGTACAAATACAAGAAACCTGCTTTCTAGCTTATTAGATCTAAACTAACTTCAGTATAATAGAAAAGCCACAACTATACAAAATTAGACTTTATATGGGGAAATGCGTACAGAAATCCAGATTTTAATTAGAGAATTTCAGGTTTAAAGTGTTTCTAAGGAACATAATTCAATGTAAGTTGATAAATCAGTGAACTAGTACTGTGCTTTGCATATCATCCATACAGATAACATCACACCTCAGTGCATTGGGTACAACAGAAAAACAACAGCAGAAACCTGTTACGTACCCCGTAACTGGGTCACTTACCAGCAAAGATAGAGAGGTCCGTTAAAGTCTGATGGTACTATTTTTAACAGTACTTATTGATAAAAATACACAAAAATAACATCGATGCAAACATACAGATAATATACGTCATCAATACTAAATCTAAAAGCGCGGGTATAATAATAATCAACAAGAAATAGCTCTATCGTTGTCTAGGAGATAATGTATTGTCCGATGGAAATATAAAAGTCACTCAAGTTCATTCAAGCTACAGGCTGCAGCCTGTGGTTGGAGTCAAGAGAGAGAGTTTAAACTTGCCCATTCCTTTTATGATGTCAATCCTTCGAGAGTCGTTGGGGGCTGATTTCTCCTTTGTGTTAGCTAAAGCCATTCTTCCGTGGCAAGGCCCACCAATTCTGAGGCAAATGGAAAAGGACGCATGTGGACTTTCCACCGGCTTTCGCTATTTCACTGTTATAGGATTTCTAGCGTTTCTTTTGGTGCGTCTGAAGGGGCTGTTCCCCAGACCCTCTTTTATCCCCACTCACGGGGTCTCAGATGTCAATCAGGGTGGAATGATGCCATCCCCCAACCAGCCCACGTTGCCTGAGGGCTTCCACGAAGCACAGTACTCAATACACAATTCCGTCTCCAAGAGACAATGGCCGCTTCCCGTTGCTTTGTATCGCTGAGGGCCAGGACATTTCAAACCCCTTTGTGGATTCTGCATGTCTTTCTCTCATTTCCTGGATCTCCTGACCCGATTCAATAGCGATCTTGTGATTCTCACAAAGGAGGGGGCTACTTCCAACCCTTCGGCCCCTCAGAGTTGGGGCGCAGGCGTAACAAACCAGAGTCACGTGCTGCAGTTACAGAGAAAATGTAGTGCAGATGGACAGTAAGATGCAAGGCCACAGTGAGGTGGATTGTCAGATCAAGAGCCCCTCCTAAAGCACTACGGGATATTTCAGTAATTCTTGAATAATATTACAAATACAGTATTTTGTGTGATTAAGCATTGATTATGGGCTATCTGTTAAAGAATGCGAATGCATTACGTCATATGTGCACGGTTCACTAGGGTAAAAACAAAACGTGCACGTTCTCCTGCCACCGGTGTTACTCTTTTGATTAGTTTTTGGAGTTAGAAACCAAAACAGGTGACTATAAATTCTTTTTCTAACAGCAGAATCGGGCTCCTCTTGAGCCTGGTATATGCTTACAGGCTTTTATAGCTTCTCTCCAGTAAGGGAAGGAAGAAGAGCAAATGCTCAGGGTGGGGTGAATGTGGTGAACTACATATACCTGTCTGGACACGCCCCTCTGCTGACTGCTCCTGTGGCTCCTCCCACAGACCCCTGTATAAAGGCGATTGGAGGCACTGCTCCTCCCTCAGTCTCCAGGATGTAGTGTGATGGTCTCTTGCTACTAATCGTGGTCTCTTGCAGCTAATAAAAGCCTATCGTTCGCCTCCCGTCTCCAAGAGTTATTGATGGTGCATCAGTTTTATTAGCTGCAATTTTAAAACATGGAGAGCATTTTATGTCTGGATAAATTGGACATTGATCCTCAAGCTCCTGAAGCAGCCATTGCCTTTGAACTCTGGCTTGCATGCTTCCAATCGTACCTGGAAGAGATTTGCGTGACTGAGCCTGCTATCATGCACAGAGTTCTCCTCTCCAGGGTCAGTCCGTGAGTGTACTCCCTTATCAGAGACCTGCCGACCTACCAAGGGGCACTGGACGCCCTCAAAAGACAGTACCTGTGGCCGGTGAACACCGTCTATGCAAGACATCGCTTAGCGACACGGCGGCAGCGGGCCGGAGAGTCGAGCGCTGAGTTTGTCTGGGCCCTACAGACACTCGTGCGGGTCTACGACTGCAGGGGACTGACGGCGGAACAGCATGCGGATCTCCTGGTACGAGACGCCTTCGTTACGGGGATCAGGTCAGTGTACGTGCGCCAGCAGCTGCTGGAAACGCCGATCTTACCTTACGCCCGGCGATCGAGATGGCCGACACACTGGAGGCTGCTCTGCACAACGCTGACGCTGTCCAGCTGCGCAATTCCCTGCCGGACCCGTGGACGCTGCAGACCCCGCCACCCAGCCAATCGACCATGGCTGCTGCCAGTTGCAAGTCCGCGCAGTGTTACTTCTGCGGACTCGAAAAGCACCCCCGAAAACGCTGCCCGGTCCGAGAAGGTACCTGCTCCAGCTGCGGAAAGAAGGGCCACTTCGCCAAGGCCTGTAAGTCTAAACCACGAGCGGGGTCGAGCAGCACTGCGTGCGAGGCATGGGGGTCACCATCTTCATCGCCGCCATCTTGCCTGCCCGCCTCATGCGAGGCATGGGGGCGGCCATCTTTGTCGGCGCCACCTTGCCCCGCCTCCGACCCACAGGTGCTTACCGGACACCAAGACGGCGGTTCAACTCTGGCCTCCATGACCCTCGACCAAAGCGCTCCACACCAGCTTGCAAGGTCAATGATGGACATCCTGGTGAAGGGGCACAGGACTAGCTGCCTATTTGACACGGGCAGCACTGAGAGTTATATTCACCCAGACACGGTGCAACGCTGCGGACTCATGACACGGCCGGTAAGCCAGAAGGTCACCATGGCTTCTGGATTGCATCCCACAGACATCCGGGGGGGTTGTGTAGTGACATTGGTGGTGCAGGACACAGAATATCGGGACTTTGCGATACTGGTTATGCCTCAACTGTGTGCCCCTGTGCTATTGGGGCTCGACTTCCAGAGCCACCTGAAAAGTGTGACAATGGAGTATGACAGGCCCCTCCCAGCAATCACTGTCAGAAATCCTCAGTTTTGTGGGACTTCGTCATATATCCCGCTACTGACCACACACACACACCGACCTGCACATCCCACCCAACACCAAGCCAACGGCCGCGGTACTGACACCACTTGCAGCCTCTCCACCCTCAAGATCCCTCCCCCACCGCTGTTCGCCAACCTGACCCCCGACTGTAAACCTGTGGCAACTAAAAGCAGGAGGTACAGTGCGGGGGACAGGGCCTTCATTCAGTCAGAGGTGCAGCGGCTGCTCAGGGAGGGGATCACTGAGCCAAGCACAAGTCCTTGGAGGGCCCAGGTGGTCATTGTTCGGACCGGGCAGAAAAATAGGATGGTCGTGGACTATAGCCAGATCATCAATAGGTTCACGCAGCTTGACGCGTACCCCCTACCCTGCATCACGGATATGGTCAATCAGATAGCTCAGTACAAGGTGTACTCGACCATAGACCTGAAATCCACTTACCATCAGCTCCCCATCTGCCCGGAGGACCGCCCCTACACTGCCTTCGAGGCGGGCAACAGGCTCTATCACTTCCTGCGCGTCCCCTTCAGTGTCACGAATGGTGTCTCTGTCTTCCAGAGGGAAATGGACCGGATGGTGGACCAGTGCCAACTGAAGGCCACATTTCCATATCTGGATAACATCACCATCTGCGGTCACGACTGGCAGGATCACAACACCAACCTCCAACAATTTTTCCAAGTGGCCAAAGCTCTGAACCTTACCTATAACAGGGACAAGTGTGTGTTCGGAACCACCCGACTTGCTATCCTTGGGTATGTCGTGGAGAACGGGGTCATTGGCCCTGATCCCGACCGTATGCGCCCCCTGTTGGAACTCCCTCTTCCCACCACCCTCAGAGCCCTCAAAAGGTGCCTGGGCTTCTTTTCCTATTACGCTCAATGGGTCCCTCACTACGCAGACAAGGCCCACCCCCGGTCAAGTCCACCGCATTTCCCCTCTCAGCCGAGGCCCACGCGGCCTTCAGCCGCATTAAAGGGGATATTGCCAAAGCAATGATGCATGCAGTGGACGAGACCATTCCCTTCCAAGTAGAGAGTGATGCCTCCAACTTTGTGCTGGCTGCTACCCTCAATCAGACAGGCAGGCCAGTAGCATTCTTTTCTCATACCCTTAAAGGCCCTGAAATTCGGCACTCTGCGGTGGAGAAAGAAGCCCAGGCCATAGTGGAAGCTATTAGGCACTGGAGGCACTATCTCCAGCAAAAGGTTCACCTTGCTGACCGACCAGCGCTCAGTTGTGTTCATGTTCAGCAACCAACAGCGGGGCAAAATCAAAAATGATAAAATTTTGCGGTGGAGAATGGAACTCTCCACCTACAAATATGACATCCTGTACCGGCCTGGAAGGCTCAATGAGCCCCCTGATGCCCTATCCCGGGGAGCGTGTGCCAGTGCGCAGCTCGACCAGCTATACGCCCTCTATGCAGATCTTTGCCACCCGGGGGTCGCCCGACTTTACCATTTCGTGAAAGCCCGGAACCTGCCTTACTCCCTTGAGGACATCAGGATGATGACTAGGGACTGCCAAGTCTGCGCTGAGTGCAAACCGCACTTCTACCGTCCTGAAAAGGCGCAACTTATCAAGGCCACCCGCCCCTTTGAGCGACTGAGTGTCGACTTTAAGGGCCCCCTTCCCTTCACCAACCGCAATGTCTACTTCCTCAACATTATCGACGAGTACTCGCAGTTCCCCTTTGCCATCCCCTGCCCCGATACCACTGCCATGTCCGTCATAAAAGCCCTGCGCCAGCTCTTCACTCTGTTCGGATATCCCTGCTATTTCCACAGTGATAGAGGGTCCTCCTTTATGAGTGACGAGCTGTGCCAGTACCTGCTGGCTAGGGGCATTGCTACTAGTCGGACCACGAGCTATAATCCCCGGGGAAATGGACAGGTGGAGAGGGAGAATGCCACAGTTTGGAAGGCCACACTTTTAGCCCTTAAGTCAAAAGGGTTGCCGGTCTCTCGATGGCAGGAGGTCTTCCCTGAGGCACTCCACTCTATCCGCTCCCTGTTATGTACGTCCACTAATGCCACCCCTCACGAGCGCCTATTCTCTTTTCCCAGGAAGTCTGTCACTGGGACCACCCTACCGGCTTTGCTGACATCTCCAGGGCCAGTGCTGCTCCGGAAACATGTGAGGAGCAATAAATACTCCCCACTGGTCGAGTGGGTTCACTTCCTTCATGCGAACCCCCAGTATGCCTACGTGGTCTTACCTGATGGGCGGGAGGACACGGTCTCCGTCTGCAACCTGGCGTCCGCAGGAGCACCAGACCCCTACCCCGAACACTCCACAGTGACTATGAACCCCGTACCCACCTATGTATATACCCACGAGACACCGCGCACACCAAGCCCTACACAGACTCCTCATGACACTCCCATACTGGGCGACTCGCACACACATGAGGGATTACTGACACCTAATGGCCTGGCACCCCAAGTTAGGCCGGAACCAGCACAACCACCGTCTCCGGTGCAATCACCACCGCTACATAGATCACAGCGACAGATTCGACTGTCTGATAGACTTAACCTGTAAACATACTTGTAAGAAACTTCGCCCCATGGGGACTCTCTTTTAAAACAAAGGGGGGGTTTGTGGTGAACTACATATACCTGTCTGGACACGCCCCCCTGCTGACTGCTCCTGGCTCCTCCCTCAGTCTCCAGGATGTTGTGTGGTGGTCTCTTGCAGCTAATAAAAGCCTATCGTTCACCTCCGGTCTCCGAGAGTTATTGATGGTGCATCAGGTTTTTCGTTATGTTGGCTGCTTTAATGAGGCAACGAGAAGTGCAGAGGAGACCATAGAGGGGCCGGCCTGTTTCTGTGTTGACTCAGATAATCTAACATAGGTACCTTTCCTGTCCAGATGCTCCAGAGATGGATACAGGGCTCCAGATGGCATCCACTTTGGATTTGTTTCAGCGCTATGTGAATTGTAGTGAGCCACAGTTGTCTGGGAGGCTGGAGCTGGTGTGTGCTATGTGTGAGCCTTTCAAAGCACTTCGTGGTGATGGACGTCAGAGCCTCTGGGCAATGGTCATTAAAACACGTTACCTTATCTTATCTTACTTCAGTACCAGGATGATAGTGGTCTTCTACAAAAACTGGTGGAGTCCTCAGTTTGAAGCAAGACAGCGAGGTTAAAAATGTTTGCAAGTGCCCCACTAGCTAATCTGCTCATACCTAAGGACATGGATAGGGACTCCAACTGGGCCAGATGCATTCCATGGGTTCACTTTTCCTAAAATGGTGAATGGGAGGTCTTCAGACTCCTGTACCTGCTCCCTGATTATAGTAATGAAAAGGGGGCTTGTCCAGGATAGTGGAGGTCCTTGGTGATTGATGCCATTTCCTTGAGGCACTGCCTCTTGAATATGTTTGGATGGTGCGGAGGGTTGGGCCCATGAATGAGATGGCTGAGATTACAACCCACTGCAGCTCCCTGCAGTTCTGTGCACTGGAGCCTCCATCCCAGGCAGAGATGCAACCAGTTAGCATGTCCTCCAACTGCGCTTCTGTAGAAATTATCAAGAACCTTCAGTAGCCTACCAAATCTACTCAAGCTCCAAGTGAAGTGGAGCTCCTGGTGTGACTTCTTTGTGATTGTACTGTTGTGATAGGCCCAGGACAGATCCTCAGAGATGGAACTTAAATCTGCTGGACCTTCCCACCGCCAACCCCTCGATGGGGCCTCCTGCCTGTTGTTCCAGCTTCCTCTTCCTGAAGTTCATGATCAGTTCCTTGACCTTGTTGACATTTAGTGTGAGGTTGTTGTTGTCAAGTCAAGCCACTTTTTATTGTCATTTCAACCATAACTGTTGGTACAGTTCATAGTAAAAACAAGACGTTTTTCAGGACCATGGTGTTACATGATACAGTACAAAAACTAGACTGAACTACTTAAAAGACAACGCAGAAGAAAGCTACACTAGACTACAGACCTACCCAGGACTGCATAAGTGCACAAAGAAGTGCAGGCATTACAATAAATAATAAACAAGACAATAGGGCAGTAAGATGTCAGTCCAGGCTCTGGGTATTTAGGAGACTGATAGCTTGGGGGAAGAAACTGTTTCATTGTCTGGTCGTGAGAACCCAAATGCTTTGGTGCCTTTTCCCAGACGGCAAGAGGGAGAAGAGTTTGTATGAGGGGTGCGTGAGGTGCTTCATAATGCTGTTTCCTTTGTGGATGCAACGTGTAGTGTAAATGTCCGTAATAGCAGGAAGAGAGACCCCGATGATCTTCTCAGTTGACCTCACTATCCGCTGCAGGGTCCTGCAATCCAAGATGGTGCAATTTCCGAACCAGGCAGTGATGCAGCTGCTCAGGATGCTCTCAATACAACCCCTGTAGAATGTGATGAGGACGGGAGGTGGGAGGTGGAATTTCCTCAGCCTTCGCCAAAAGTAGAGACGCTGCTGAGCTTTCTTTGCTATGGAGCTGGTATTGAGGGACCAGGTGAGATTCTCCGCTAGGTGAACACCAAAAAATTTGGTGCTCTTTACGATCTCTACCGAGGAGCCGTCGATGTTCAGTGGGGAGTGGTCGCTCCGTGCCCTCCTGAAGTCAACAACCGTCTCTTTTGTTTTCTTCACATTCAGACAGGTTGTTGGCTCTGCACCAGTCCGTTAGCTGCTGCACCTCCTCTCTGTAAGCTGACTCATCATTCTTGCTGGTGAGACCCACCACGGTCGTGTCATTGGCAAACTTGATGATATGGTTCGAGCTGTGTGTTGCAGCACAGTCGTGGGTCAGCAGAGTGAACAGCAGTGGACTGAGCACGCAACCCTGGGGAGCCCCTGTGCTCAGTGTGATGGTGTTGGAGATGCTGCTCCCGATCCAGACTGACTGAGGTCTCCCAGTCAGGAAGTCTAGGATCCAGTTGCAGAGGGAGGTGTTCAGGCCCAGTAGGCTCAGCTTTCCAATCAGTTTCTGAGGGATGATTGTGTTGAATGCTGAACTGAAGTCTATGAACAGCATTCGAACGTACGTGTCTTTTTTGTCCAGGTGGGTTAGGGCCAGGTGGAGAGTGATAGCAATGGCGTTGTCTGTTGAGCAGTTGGGACGGTATGCAAACAGCAGGGGGTCCAGTGAGGGGGGCAACAGGGTCTTGATGTGCCTCATGACGAGCCTCTCGAAATACTTCATGATGATGGATGTGAGTGCAACGGGACGGTAGTCATTTAGGCAGGACACTGAAGACTTCTTCGGAACGGGGATTACGGTGATGGGCTTGAAGCACGTTGGAATGGTGGCGCTGCTCAGGGAGATGTTGAAGATGTCAGTGAGAACATCTGTTAGCTGGTCTGCACATCCTCTGAGCACTCTACCAGGAATGTTGTCTGGTCCAGCAGCTTTCCGTGGGTTAACCCTGCACAGGGTTCTTCTCACATTGGCCACAGAGAGACACAGCATCTGGTCATTTGTACGAGGGGTGGACTTCCTCGCCACCACATCATTTTCCGCCTCAAAACAAGTGTAGAAGTTATTCAGCGCATCTGGGAGGGAGGCATCACCTGCACAGTCAGGTGATGTTGTCTTATAATTGGTGATGTCCTGGATGCCCTTCCACATGCGCTGTATGTCGCCACTGTCCTGGAAGTGGCTGTGGATTTGCTGGGCATGTGACGCTTTGTCCCCATGATGGCTCGGGACAGTTTGGCCCTCGCTGTTGTTAGGGCTGCCTTGTCACCTGCTCTGAAGGCGGAGTTGCGGGTCCTCAGCAGCGCACGCACCTCCAGAACTCAGCCAGCAGATTTATCTCACTTAGAAAACATAGAAAACCTACAGCACAATACAGGCCCTTCGGCCCACAAAGTTGTGCTGAACGTGTCCCTACCTTAGAAATTACTAGACTTACTCATAGCCCTCTATTTTTCTAAGTTCCATGTACCTGTCCAAAAGTCTCTTAAAAGACCCTATCACATCTGCCACCATTGCCGGCAGCCCATTCCATGCACTCACCACTCTGAGTAAAAAGCTTACCTCTGACATCTTCCCTGTACCTACACCCCAGCACCTTAAACCTGTGTCCTCTTGTGGCAACCAATTCAGAACTGGGAAAAAGTGATCAGTGATTTTGCTACAATCTTGTTTACACAAATTCAAAACTGCAGATGATGAAACTGATCCAAACCTGGAAAATGTATAAACATTCAACAGTTTCTGTAGCTTTTGTGGAAAAAATACAGATTTAACATGGTCATCAAATTGAAGCATCAACTCCATTTCTCCACAAATGCTTCTTGCTTTATTCAAAATAGAAACATAGAACATAGAAGCATAGAAAACCTACAGCACAATACAAGCCCTTTGGCCCACAAAGCTGTGTCGAACATGTCCTTACCTGAGAAATTACCCAGGGTTACCCATAGCCCTCTATTTTTCTGAGCTCCATGTACCTGTCCAGGAGTCTCTTAAAAGTCCCTATCGTATCTGCCTCCACCACCATCACCGGCAGCCCATTCCACACACTCACCACTCTCTGTGTAAAAAAACATACTTCCAAGGAGAAAAGGCCGAGTTCGCTCAACCTATTCTCATAAGGCATGCTCCCCAATCCAGGAAACATCCTTGTAAATCTCGTCTGCACCCTTTCTATGACTTCCACATCCTTCCTGTAGTGAGGTGACCAGAACTGAGCACAGTACTCCAAGTGGGGTCTGACCAGGGTCCTATACAGCTACAACATTACCTCTCAGCTCCTAAATTCAATTCCATGATTGATGAAGGCCAATACACCGTACACATTTTTAACCACAGAGTCAACCTGTGCAGCTGTTTTGAGCGCCCTATGGACTCGGACCCCAAGATCCCTCTGATCCTCCACACTGCCAAGAGTCTTATCATTAATACTATATTCTGCCATCATATTTGACCTACCAAAATGAACCACTTCATGCTTCTCTGGGTTGAACTCCACCTGCCACTTCTCAACCCAGTTTTGCATCCTATCAATGTCCCGCTGTAACCTCTGACAGCCCTCCACATTATCCATAACACCTCCAACCTTTGTGTCATCAGCAAATTTATTAACCCATCCCTCCACTTCCTCATCCAGGTCATTTATAATAATCACAAAGAGTAAGATCCCTGACGCACACCACTGGTGACCGAACTCCATGCAGAATATGACCCGTCTACAACCACTCTTTGCCTTCTGTGGGCAAGCCAGTTCTGGGTCCACAAAGCAATGTCCGCTTGGATCCCATGCCTCTTTACTTTCTCAATAAGCCTTGCATGGGGTACCTTATCAAATGCCTTGTTGAATGCCTTCTCATTGCCATCTGGGATTCTGCTAAAAACAATGTTAGAAGACAGTTGGGGCAAGTGGTGACATTCAATTCCCCTCCTGTTCAAAATGTGCATAGAATACGTTCAGTTCTTTATATTTTTCCTGATATGGGGTCTTGAAGTATCTTATAATATTTTTCCAACAATGTTCTCTCCAAATCAAAGAGTTAGTCGAAGACCACTGAAAGCTGCATATTTTCCCCCAAACCACCTCTGAAAGTACCAACCCCTCTTCTTTCTCCCACTTCTCTTTAATATACAATGTGTTTTCATTTTTAGCAAGTAAAAGTACATTATATAATCGAGAAATTGATTTACTTGGCATTGAACTGTAAGCCGAATTCAGAATCTTGAAAAATTCTAATTCTACTGTTGATAAATCTGTACATCTACCACTCTGGTTAACATAATGTCATACTTGAAGGTACCTAAAAAAGTCATTATGTTCTAGGCCATGTTTGTCCTTTAAGGATTGGAAACTTTGTAATACTCTTTTCTGTGTAAATTGAAGACACAAACGTGACGTGTTGGAGAAGGTGTGGCTCCAAGGAGGCAAACCATTTCCATATTTTTTGGGATTGCCCTAAATTAAGTTTATATTGGAAAGGTATTCATAGAACTTTAGGTCAGGTATTTAAGACCCAGATACCTCTGAACTTTGAGTCGCTCTATTTGGGACATGTACTGTTTTTAGATCAGAAGAAAGACATAAAGTTGCTACAGGTCCTCTTAGCGGCAAGTAAGAAATCAATCACCAGAAAGTGGCTAAATCCAATATCACCTACATTAGAAGATTGGCATGAAATTATTTTGGAAATATTTAAAATGGAAAAGATGACCCGCTCTTTGAGAATTCAAAAAGAAAAATTTAATCAAATTTGGAATAAATGGATTGAATTTATAACCCCAAAGCGAGCGGACTTCGGAGGAGTCTCCTAATGATTTATACTGCTTTTCTCATCAACACAGTGATATTGATAATGTAAGCACCCTTGGTTTGATTGTTTACTGTTTTTTTTTAAAATAGGGAATTAACACAAATGAAGGAAAAGATTTGGGAAAGGGGAAAAATATGGAAAAATTAAGTAAATAAACACATAGGGATTGGATAATTATGTTTGGGGATAGGAGCAAACTTGAACGAGTTGGGATATAAAATCCTACAATGGTAGTTACATAGGGTTATATATAATATTTTGGACCAGAAGTAAGGGTTCAGAAGAGATACATGGAATTATTATTAATCCACTATTATTACTATTTTTCTTAACAATTATTGTCATTGCTCAGTCTAATAGGGTGGAACTACAACTGCACATAATTATCTATTTAAGTGCCTTATTACTTTTATATTATCTCAATGGGTACTTATGAATGTATAAAAAATTATGGATTAAAATTAAATTGTATAAAATTTTAAAAAAAGAATACGTTCAGTTCTAGGCCCATTATCATCAGTGAACAAACAAACCAACAACTTAGAGGATCAGTAGAAATGGGTACACCATGCTTTTGGCATGAATAAGAAAAAATTATGTTAATGGAATGTACCCATTAGAGTTCAGTTTCAAACGAGCAATGTTGAGTAGAGTATATTTGCAACAGGTCACTCATAAAATATCATTTAAATTTCATGCAGTTAAAAAATGAGACTGGAACTCTTTGTTAATATTAAGGTATTTAAAATACAGTACCTTGAAAAAGAATTCAGACTGCAGAATTATTTTAGTCTCATTTTCTAAATTTAAAATATATTGAGGTAGGATTTTTTGTGCCGAACTACAAAATGTTTTGCATCGTGTCAAATCAAAAGAAAAATTCCAAAACCAGTCAAAAATTTATTAAGACTTAAAAACCAAAATTGTGACGTTAAAAAAATGTTTATCTTCTTTGTAATTATGATGCTAACTTTTCTCAGGTGCAATACCATATATTACCTTACCAACTCACACAATTTGTTTTTGTAGAAGATTGGAGGATCACTTGTTTTCAATGCATTCATAATAGTGAATGCCTCCTTTCTCAGTGAGGTCCAACAATGTAGTTTCAACAAACCAAACCAAAATAAAGAGAAAGGAGCATTCAAGACAAGTCAAGGAAGTGACAATGGAGAAGCACAAATTGGCAGAAGGGTACGAGATCATCTCAAAGGCACTGAATATTCCTTAGAGCACAGTGCAGTCCATCATGAAAAAGTGGAAAAAATATTAAATCGCAGCCGTACTGCTTAGGTCAGGCCACTCTAAACCTAGTCACACTTGTAAGAGAGGTTACTCTGGCACCAAGTCACTCTGAATGAGCTGCAGATGTCAGTGGCTGCAACTGGAAATGACATTTGTGTCTTCACAATCTCTAATGCCTTGCACAAAAAGGGTATTTATGGAAGAGTGGCAAGGAAGAAACGCTGGTCAAAAAAAAGTATATCCTTGCCTGTAAAGACTTTGCAAAATGTCACTTCAAAGATACTGTAAAGATATGGAAAAAGGTCTTGAAGTTGGATGAGACTGAAGCGGAATCTTTTGACTTCTACTTTATACCTATGGCATAAATCTAATGCTGCACAGCCCCCAGGTAACACCATCCCTACGATAAAGTATGGAGAAGGTAGCATCATGCTATGGAGATGCTTTTCAGCAACAGGGACTCATCAGGATTGCATACTGCTAAATGCAGAGAGATCCTGGATAAAAACCTGTTCATCTCCGTCAGAAAGCTTAAACTGCAGAGGAAATTTGTCTTTCAGCAGGACAACCACCCAAAGCACACTGCCAGAGCAATGATGCAGTGACTTCAAATAAGGAAAATTGATGTCCTTGAGTGGCCAGTCAGAGTCCTGACCTTAACCCAATTGAACATCTCCAGCAAGACTCAAGATTGCTGTCCACCGCAGCTCTCCAACTAACCTGGAACAGCTTGAGCAATTTTGTAAGGAGGAATGGGCAAATCTTGCTCCATCATGTTCTGTAAAGCTAAAAGAGACTTACCTAGAAAGACTACTAGATGTAATAGCTAAGAGAGATGGTTCAACTAAATACTGAGCAAAAGGGGATGAATACTTTTGAACTGCTGACATTTCTGGGTTTGAATTTTTAGTTTTTCATGCCTTACGGTTTTCCCCCTTTTTTGGGCTCCACTGTGTAAAAAAAGGAGCACATGATTCACAGATAAAAATTATCAGTTAAATTGATCAAAATCCCTGGTGATACAAAAGGGTTGGGTGCTGAATATTTTTATAAGGCACTGTATTATTTAAAAGTTGACCCACTGAATTAACAGCATTACTGGTGTGAAGCCAGAGCAACATACTGTAAGTTACTTTCCTGAGCAGATCTTTAATGCTGGTCAAAATTTTTATTTCTAGTGAGTTGGGTAAATTCCATCCTTGGTTATACTGCTGCTTTTCATATGAAAACTAGACTGCTTAATCATGAAACCCATTCCAGCTGAGGTATTATTAGCCCAGATTATTGCTTGAATATCAATAATTGCTGATGATATTGGTAACAATCATATGTATCTGTGGTAATAGCATGACTGAAAAAAAGTGCCCAGGGTACCCTGAGAGAGGAGGCATCCCAAGTATGAATAACATTATATTATTGCCTGATCCTGAAGAAGGGTCTAGGCCCAAAACGCTGACTGTCTATTCATTTCCATAGATGCTGCCAGTCCTGCAGGGTTCCTCCAGCATTTTGTGTGTGTTCAACATGTACAAATAACCTGGAGGAACTCAGCAGGTCGGGCAGCATCCGTGGAAACGGGCCGTCAACATTTCGGGCCGAGACCCTTCGTCAGGATTGAAGAGGGAGGGTGGAAGGTGCCAGGTGAAAAACCAATCAGAGGAAAGATCAAGGGGTGAGGGAGGGGAAGCAGGGAGGGGATAGGCAGGAGAGGTGAAGAAGGAATGTAAGGGGAAAGTACTATGAGTAGTAGAAGAAGGCAGAACCATGAGAGAGGTGATAGGCAGCTGGAAGAGGAGGCAGAGTGAAAGTGGGATGGGGGAAGGGAGAGGGAGGGAATTACCGGAAGTTGGAGAATTCGATGTTCACACTAAGGGGCTGGAGACTACCCAGACAGTATATGAGGTGTGTGTGTCGCTCTTTATTATTGCCTATCTTCATCAGGATGGCAACATTTTCTGAGATTTCCAGCTTAAATTCAGTGTAACTTATCTCTGACACAGTAATTTTGGTTTGTGTAGAAAGACATGTAGCAATTACAGCTGACAGCCACGTGGCAGTAGTTTCCATGAGGCTTTGAGTCAGTGCTTTATCAAACTGACATCCCTGAGCAATGACATCTCCTCTCTGGGAGTCTGGCTTAACTGTAACCCATGTCCATGCTGCCAGCACTAAAACCAAAGAGATACTTACTGTGATATAAAATGAAATTTGACAGTTTGCAGTGCATTGATATCTTCTTAATAAATACATACATAATATGCAATTCTGTATTGGACAGATCTCATCTTGTCGCCAATTTATACTCGACATGCATCATTTGTCAACAATGTACTTCTATTAGTGTGCCATTGTTTACTGTTAACTGCAACTTGGAAAGATATTATAGGTCATGTTACTCGTAGCTGAAAATTTTCCTCCTTTTATTTAAGTTCCTGAACTTACAAACTTACCTCTTAGGTGAAGCCAGGCGAAGTAAGTGACAACAAGGCTTCACTCCCAGATGAGCTCAGTGCTGTCTGCGCTCACTTTGACCATAAAATCATGGAGGAACCTTCACGAACTCCCACAGCCATCGATGACCCTGTGATTTCAGACTCAGAGACTGACGTGAGAACATGCTTCAGGATGCACCGAGCTTAGACGGGGTACCTGGCCGAGTGTTCACCGATACCTTTAACCTCTGGTTTCTGCAGTTTGAAGTATGCACCTACTTCAAGAGGCTTCACTAATACCAGTGCCCAAGAAGAATGTGGTAACCTGCCTCAGTGACTATTGTCCAGTAGCCAGTAGCACATTCACTACAATGAAGTGCTTTGAGAGATTGCTGAAGAAGCATATCAACCTACCTGAGAAGTGACTTGGATCTGCTCCAATTTGCCTAATGTCACCACAGATCCACAGCAGGTGCAATTTAATTGGCTCTTCTCTTAACTCTATAACATTTGGACAGTAAAGATGCATACATCAGGCTGCTCTGTACTGACCACAGCTCGGCATTCAGTACTATCATACCCTCAAAACAAATCAATAAGCTTCAAGACCTTGGCCTCAGTACCTCCTTGTGCAATTGGATTCTTGATTTCCTCACTTGGAGACCCCAGTCCGATGGGATTGGCATAAGTATCTCCTCCACAGTCTCCAGCAGTTCAGGTGCACCTCAAGGCTGTGTGCTTAGCCCCCTGCTCTACTTGCTTTATGTTTATGACTGTGAGGCTAAACGTAGCTCCAATTCCATATTTTAAGTTTGTTGGTGAAACCACTGTGTTGGCTGAATCAAAGGTGGTGATGAATCAGGACATAGGAGGGAGATTGAAAATCTGGCAGAGTGGTGCCACAACAATAACCTCTTACTCAATGTCATCAAAACCAAGAAACTGAATACTGACTTCAGGAGGAGGAAAACAAAAGCCCTCATTGGGGGATCAGAGGTGGAGAGATAAGCAACTTTAAATTTCTTGGGGTTATCATTTCAGAGAATCCGTCCTGGGGCCAGCATATAACTGCCATTATGAAGAAAGCATGGCAATGCCTCTACTTCCTTAGAAGTTTGCCAAGATTCATCATGACATCTAAAACTTAACAAACTTCTGTAGGTGTGTGGTAGAGAGTATATTGACTGGCTGCATCACAGCCTCATATGGAAACACCAATAGCATTGAACGGAAAATCCTATAAAAAGTAGTGGATATGGCCCAGTCCATCATAAATAAAGCCCTCCCCACCATTGACCACATCTACATGGAGCGCCATTGCAGGAAAATGGCTTCCATCATCAAGGATCCCCCACCACCCAGGACATGCTCACTTCTCACGACTGCTTTCAGGAAGAGGGTACAGGAGCCTCCAGACTCAAACCACCAGGTTCAGGACCATTACCCCCTCAACCATCAGGCTCTTGAACCAGTGGGGTTAACATCACTCAGTTTCACTCAACTTCACTTGCCCCCAATACGGAGCTGTTCCCACTGCCTGTGGACTCACTTTAAATGGCTCTACATCTCATTTTCTAGATATTATTGTTTATTTATTACTTTGCTTTCTTTTGTATTTGCACAGTTTGTTGTCTTTTGCATTTTGGTTGTTTGTCCGTTGTGTTGGGCGTAGCTTTCATTAATTCTATTGTGTTTCTTGGATTTACTGGGTATGCCTGCAAGAAAATGAATCGCAGGGTTGTACATTGTGACCTAGATGTACTTCGATAATAAATTTACTTTGAACCTGGCAATGTTACATTTAAGGTGTTACGAGGTCCGCTAGTGCCATTCACTTTTTGTTTTACCCACTAGTAATTTTTGAAAAGCACCTGTCCTTTAAAAGTGGATAAATCTCCGGGTCCTGAGAGGATATTCCCTAGGACCTTGAGGGAGGTTAGTGTAGAAATAGCAGGGGCTCTGACAGAAATATTTCAAATGTCATTAGAAAAGGGGATGGTGCTGGAGGATTGGCGTATTGCTCATGTGGTTCCATTGTTTAAAAAGGGTTCTAAGAGTAAACCTAGCAATTATAGGCCTGTCAGTTTGATGTCAGTGGTGGGTAAATTAATGGAAAGTATTCTTAGAGATGGTATATATAATTATCTGGATAGACAGGGTCTGATTAGGAACAGTCAGCATGGATTTGTGCGTGGAAGGTCATGTTTGACAAAGATTATTGAATTTTTTGAAGAGGTTATGAGGAAAGTTGACGAGAGTAAAGCAGTGGATGTTGTCTATATGGACTTCAGTAAGGCTTTGACAAGGTTCCACACGGAAGGTTAGTTAGGAAGGTTCAATTGTTAGGTATTAATATTGAAGTAGTAAAATGGATTCAACAGTGGCTGGATGGGAGATGCCAGAGAGTAGTGGTGGATAACTGTTAGTCATGTTGGAGGCCGGTGACTAGTGGTGTGCCTCAGGGATCTGTACTGGGTCCAATGTTGTTCGACATATACATTAATGATCTGGATGATGGGGTGGTAAATTGGATTAGTAAGTATGCAGATGATACTAAGGTAGGTTGCATTGTGGATTATGAAGTAGGCTTTCAAAGCTTGCAGAGAGATTTAGGCCAGTTAGAAGAATGGGCTGAGCAATGGCAGATGGAGTTTAATGCTGATAAGTGTGAGGTGCTACATTTTGGTAGGAATAATCCAAATAGGACATACATGGTAAATGGTAGGGCATTGAAGAATGCAGTAGAACAGCGTGATCTAGGAATAATGGTGCATAGTTCCCTGAAGGTGGAATCTCATGTGGATAGGGTGGTGAAGAAAGCTTTTGGTATGTTGGCCTTTATAAATCAGAGCATTGAGTATAGAAGTTGGGATGTAATGTTAGAATTGTACAAGGCATTGGTGAGGCCAAATTTGGAGTATTGTGTACAGTTCTGGTCATTGAATTATAGGAAATATGTCAACAAAATAGAGAGAGTACAGAGGAGATTTACTAGAATGTTACCTGGGTTTCAGCACCTAAGTTACAGAGAAAGGTTGAACAAGTTAGGTCTTTATTCTTTGGAGCGTAGAAGGTTGAGGTGGGACTTGATAGAGGTATTTAAAATTATGAGGGGGATAGATAGAGTTGATGTGGATAGGCTTTTTCCATTGAGAGTAGGGGAGATTCAAACAAGAGGACATGAGTTGAGAGTTAGGGGGCAAAAGTTTAAGGGTAACACGAGGGAGAATTTCTTTACTCAGAGAGTGGTAGCTGTGTGGAACGAGCTTCCAGTAGAAGTGGTTGAGGCAGGTTCGGAATTGTCATTTAAAATAAAATTGGATAGGTATATGGCCAAGAAAGGAATGGAGGGTTATGGGCTGAGTGTGGGCCAGTGGGTGAGGGTAAGCGTTCAGCACGGACTAGAAGGGCCGAGATGGCCTGTTTCCGTGCTGTAATTGTTATATGGTTATATATGGCCCTGTTTGCTGCTTGCCTGAGTTACAGACCTCAGTAATTGCAAATTATGACCTAATTGAGCCAAATCTGTACAAAATAGGATCCTTCTTCTTTCCCATGTTTGCCCTGTTCACTTGTTCAATAGAACAGGTTAACAGGATGTTTCTGTCAGCTGGAAGTAGTTCACCATTTTCAATCGTTGCCTGCAGATGATCATTTATGCAAATGATACTTCATTCAAAATAAGTTCTGTATTTGGTGCATAATTTTTGAGATATGAACTTGCTTCTGTCATTTTTCATTGTTTTGTTATTATTTTTATCATATTATCATAGGTTAGGAGCAGTATTAGTTGCTGCTCTGTAGCAGAAAACTGGATTCAAGAAGTTTGTGATGGTATGCCAATTCCAGCAAAAGTGCTTCTTGACTAATCCAAGGCAGGATTGACGTAAATAGTGTTTGCATTGTTGAGTAAAAAGAAAAAATCCCATTTTATGAAAACTTTGAAATCATGAATGTAATCCAGCCAGCACAATTTTCTCTCTGCTAACCAAGTAGAAATGAACAGGCATGCCTGCAACTTTATCTCATCACGTGAAACATAATTAGCCTTGTAACTGGCATGCTCTCATCAAATTTCTCTTATACAATGGGATTATGATATTGTGAACTGAACAATTGACTCGATAAAACATCAACATAAATAATTAGTATTTTGATATGTGTTATTTTACATTTCATTTCTGCTGGAAAATATGCAGTGAACTTTGCTAAAATACTCTAATATAAAATATGTTATACATTTTCACTGAGTATAAAATATCATAGTGTTACAAATGGAAGATGGAAAATTTACTTTTTTGAAGTCCATTCGCTCTTAGTAAAACAACTTGCTTGCCTCTATCTTAACAATCCTTTCCATAATTTTATATGGTTCTATAAAACCTCCTCTCATTCTTCTGACTTCCATTCCCAGGTGACCCAATCTCTCCTCATAGTCCAATCCCCTCACCTCGGGAATCAACCCGGTGAACCTCCTCTGCACTGCCTCCAAAGCCAGTATATCCTTCCTCAAGAAAGGAGACCAGAACTGCACACAGTACTCAAGGAGCAGCCTCACCAGTACCGTGTACAATTGCAGCATAACGTCCCTGCTCTTAAATTGAATCCCTCTCGCAATGAAGGCCAACATCCCATTTGCCTTCTTCATAGCCTGCTGGAGCTGCAAACTAACCTTTTGTGATTCATACATCATTTCAAAATCCCTCTGCACAACAGCATGGTGATTTTTTTTTACAATTTAAATAATAACCTGCTGTTCCATTTTTCCTTCCAAAGTGGATGACCTCGCATTTAGCAACGTTGTATTCCATCTGCCAGACCTTGGTCCACTCACTTAACCTATTTATATCTCTCTGCAGAGTCTACAGCAATCTTCTGCACAATTTGCTTTTCCACTCAATTTAGTATCATCAGCAAACTTAGATACACTACACTCGGTCCCCTCTTCCAGATCGTTAATGTATGTTGTGAACAGTTGCAGGCCCAGCACCAACCCCTGTGGCACACCGCTCACTGCTGATTGCCAACCAGAGTAACACCCATGTATCCCAACTCTCTGCTTTCTATTAGTTAACCAATCCCCTAGCCATGCTGATACATCACCCCCAACTCTATGCATCCTTATCTTATGACTAAGTCTTCTACGCACCACCTTATTGAACGCCTTCTGGAAATCCATGTAAATAATGTCCATCTGTTAGCCCCTATCCACTGTGCTCATTATATCCTCAAAGAACTCCAGTAAGTTTGTCAAACAGGACCTGCCTTTGCTGGATTCATGCTGCGTCTGTCTGATGGATCCATTTCTTTCCAGATGCCTTGCTATTTTTTCTTTAATAATAGCTTCAAATATTTTCCCAACTACAGATGTTAAACTTACTGGCCTATTCTTACCTGCCTTTTGCCTACATCCTTTTTTGAACAGTGGTGTGACATTCACCATCTTCCAATCTGCTGGGACCTACCCAGAGTCCAGAGAATTTTGGTAAATTATCAGCAAAGCCTCTACCCTAACTTCTGCCATTTCTTTCAGTACCCGGGGATGCATTCCGTCAGGACCAGGGGACTTGTCTATCTTCAAGCCCACAAGTTTGCTCAGCACTACCTCTTTAGTGATAGCGATTATATTGAGGTCCTCACCTCCCATTGCATCTGTAGTATTTCTCTTTGGCATGTTAGATGTGTCCTCCATCCTGAAGACCGACACAAAGTAGTCATTCAAAGCCGACAGTCGACATTTCGGGCCAAGACCCTTCTTCAGAGAGCTGCATATTTTATTGCCTTCAGAAATTTAAAGAGATCTCCATTGTTCTTAGATTTTAATTCCTGTTCAGAAAAATTATAGGTGGTGTGTGTTTTGGGTAGAATGGACCAGGGATGGACCAGGGACCAGGGATGGACCAGGGATGTTGAACAATGCACTGTGGACTAGCTCTTTTTTTTGTTGTCTGTCATTTCTTCATGATTTTATAAAACACAATAAAGCAACACTTATTTTGCTGTAAATATTTTTCATGTTAAAACTTTTAAAGTGAACATAACATTAAGAGGACCCAGAATGAGCCACCAAAAACAAAATTAAAACATAATTTTATTAATTTTAGAAATGGAATTTATGGAACTTGTGAATCTTTCCTCACAACTGCAGGTTGAAACATAAACCATTTAAAACGTTTTAATATTTATTCACACTTCAGTCTTTCAGGAAATGAAATCTGGTGACAACCTGTTATGGTACATCTCCAACCATTGACATGTTGCAGACACAAAACCTCTCCCAGACTCAGCTATGCCAAGTTCTTTTCTCTGCATAGCCTTGCCAAGCTGTAAATGTTTCAATAAGCTGTTCAGATATATGTTGGTGAGAAGTGCTTACAGGTAACTCAAGCTGATTCTCTATGGGTATTTTTAGCGATGTGAGGGAAAATGAGTACTAATCAACAGAACAACGATTATAAAACAGTAGAAATTTATCTCTAGACCTCACTAATTCATTAAATATTTAGCAATTTGTTGTTCGCTCTAGGGTATTTATCTTCTTTTAAAATTGCCTTCAACGTTTAACCTCAGCTTGTACCTGAGCAAGGAATTGTGTACTGCCCTCACACATGCCTTTTGTTTTATCTGGTCAATGCAGAGTGATGGGGAAACCTTCATCTCACCTGGCACCAGTAATACAGCTTGGAATCAATTACGTTCTAATAAAGAGTATGTCCCCAGCTCAACACTACATCTCTTTCACCCTGCACATATTTGAAATAGGCATCTGTTCAGGGTAACATTTCATCCTGTTGTCCAGTCATAAAAAAGGTATTATTAATCATTTGACCATGAGATATTTCTCCTAAATTTCCTCACAATCCCTTCTGCCTTCTATAATCTCCTGCCTTCTCTCTTAGACTCCAGTTCAATTTCCCTGTGACCTATTTGCCACCTGCTGGGTCCAGCTGGCATAGAATCACTGCTTGTGTCAAGCCTGCTTAATCCGGCAACAGCCCGAGCTTGGCTGAAAATGGTTTCCAATGGAACAGTACAATTTGGCTCATTGAGTCCATTCAATGTAATAATTCAAAATGTGCTGATAAGTGAAGCGCAAGAGGTAAATGAAATGGATGTTTATTGCAGCACTTCTGTCAGCTATTAATCTGTGGCTGTTGATATTAATTTTTCTACTCTGGAGCATGATTGCTCATTGCAGTGAAATTAAACATGATGATTAACTGTATTCAATCATCACTTAGTAGTCTGATCTGTAGCACGTTGCAAAAAAGCACTTGAAACCTTAGAAAATGAACCCATGCATTAAATAAAAAATCACTTGGTTTATTGATATTTGTTCACTGAAGCAGTATGTTCTAATTACTAGGGATGAGTACGACTCCAAATTAAAATGTAGTAAATTCAGATGAACTGAGCCATTTTCGGTCTGCTTAAGACAAAGAAAAGCAACCCAAATTTAGCTCACCTCTGAAGGTTCCAGTTGAGAGGAGCCAAAATGATAGGTAAAGAAAGAACTAAAAGTGAGCACTGGATAATAATTGAATAATTAATAATACAACCATGCTCTCATTTTTATTTCTTGTGGGAGAGAAGGTATCACAGAGAATGAAGAGTTTGCAGGAGGAGTGAAGAGTATATTAGGCTCACAGGTTTTTCTTTATTCTTAATCTTGCTTCATGGTCTTCAGTTTTAGCCTGTTCAGAATATATTAGTTAAGAGACAGAAAATGGGAATATTTTGAATCAGTATTTTATTAATAAAAGCCAGAATTTTTAAACTATTAAGTGATTACATAATAAATAGAACGTGAAGTGTAATCAGCGGCTCTAACAGCATTAGTCCTTGACATTTCCTGCAACTGAAGTGGAATTGGTTTATTATAATCAAGTGTACTAAGATTTTTCAATCTTATGCCAGATCTAGCAAACATCATTAGAAAATGATGTTATCATTTTCTATATCATTATGAAAAGCAATCTGCTACAAGAGCAAAGCTCCTGATGCCAGCCAAGAAGGAAGGAATCAGCTGAAATTCTTGATCCAGATTTCCCTACATAAACCAAAAGAGGATATTTGCCACTTCAGCCAAAATGCATCCATCATTCATGAATAATATTAAACTCCCTGTTTTGTCCAAAATTAAACTATTGCCTTTTCAACATGTGACTGCTGAGCTTGTTTGAACGTGCAAGGCCAATGCATATTACAGAGGAAATCAAAAAGTAAGAGAAGAAAGGAAAAACTGTAAACCTAAAAATAGAAAAATATGCATCTGGTCCTTTCAAAAAGCAAAATATTGATATGATTTTGGTTTGTCCTCTATATTAAAGCTATTATTGTTCATTTCTCCTATCCTTTGATGTGACACTGCATCCTATTTGCAATATTTATAAGCACTTATCTCCTGCTTTTGCTTCAGTGACTGAATAATGTCAAAAACCATTAGTTCCTCAGACTATGTCAGTGTGAGGAAAAGAAAGAACATACTCGTACCACTCAAAGTGTAAAATAAAAACAAATGCTGTATATCTGACTAAAAGAACAATGGTTCACTAATCAGCTGATTTACATAAACAGAAGTTGAATTTAAATCAATCTGGCTGTATATTAAACAATTATTATTTCTTAACACAATTTAATCATTTCATCACTGTTGAGAACATGCATGGTTTGGCAGTTAAAATGTATCACAAGAAATGCCAGTAGTCCAGCCTGGAAGTTGTTACAAGAAGCCTTCTGGTTCATCAAACCTGATATTGCTGCTTTTACATCATTAATTATTGGGCAACATGTACAATAAACTGTAAGTTGTGTAATTGCATTAGAAATGAGGAAAAAAAGGATAACTACCAAAGTGCATAGTAAGCCAAAGAAAACGTTATGTATTTGATCACATGCATGAAGACATTTTTATGGAAGGGACAATGCATCATATTAGAAGAATAATTGTAAAACCAAGTATTTTCAAAAGAAAAGCATACTTGGAAGATGCTGAAGGGACCTGGGATTTCTGGAACAAAACAGCAAGAGCGTCAAAAATGTATAACAAAAGCATTTGGGTTTTTTTCAAAAGGGTAGTTTAGGGTAGTGGATCGTAAAGTGTGTCTTCACTCTAAGGCAATGGAGATTAACAAAAGTTGCAATCAACAAAACCAGAAAAAGATGCAGCAAGCATCTAAGCCCTTCATTCAATCCTCGGTGTATGTAAGATAAGAGAAGGGTCTTGGCCTCACCTCCATCAAAGCTGCCTGATTTGCTGAGCTCCTTTGCCATTTTGCGTATGCTGGTGTGATGGTACAACACAGAGATAAAATGGGAAGTATTTTTTCACTCTGGATGTCGGTGCAAAACTGTCAGTTATGGATTGATCTAACTCCTGGAGCTATGAAATCCACAGAGACACACTTCTGCCTCTGAATAGTGATGAACCTCTTTCCTCAAATAAACAGACCCCAGTCACCTGTTTAAACATGTATGCTGGCAAACTGTTTGGTATTCATTATGTCCCATGTGCCAGCAGAAAGAGCTCCGAAGTACACAAACAAAAAACCAATAGCATCCTTATTATCTAAGTTATTATTAGCAACAAGATTAGCTGTTGATAATAAGAATGCTCTGGGTATTCTTATAAAATGTGATTCACCCCGATTCTGTCATCTCTGACAGTCCTGCCTTCTGAATGTATTGTTCTTCAGAAAACTGCAGCCAATTTTTATTATCAATGTACATATATGTCACCATATACAAGCCTGAGATTCATTTTCTTGTAGGCATACTCAATAAATCCACAATAGAAAAATAATCATAATAGAATCAATGAAAGACAGCATTAATCTAGGTGTTCAGCCTGTGAATGACACCATAATGAGCAAGTACAAAAAGAAAGAAAGAATAATAATAAATAAACAATAAGTAACATGAACATGAGATGGAAAGTCCTTGAAAGTGAGTCCATTGGTTGTGGAAACATTTCACGATGGGGCAAGTGAAGTTGAGTGAAATTATCCCCTTTGGTTCAAAATCCTGATGGTTGAGAGGTAGTAACTGCTCCTGAACCTTCATCCTGGTGGCAGGAGTGAGAAGAGTGCAAGTCCTGGAAGCTGGGGTTTCCTGATGGTGGACGCTGCTTTCCTACAACATTGCTTCACATCTATACATACCACACATCTATAGACGTTTGTCAAAGTTTTAGATGCCAACCGAACCTTTGCAAACTCCTCAGGAAATAGAGAACTGTTGTGTTTTCTTTGTAATTACACTTCTGTGCTGGGCCTTGGACAGTTCCTCCAAAATAATAACACTGAGGAATTTAAAGTTACTGACCTGCTCCACCTCTGATTCCCTGATGAGGACTGGCTCATGGACCTCTGGTTTCCTCCTCCTGAAAGTCAATAATCAGTTCCTTGGTCTTGCTGACATTGAGTAAGAAGTCGTTGTTATGGCACCACTCAATCAGATTTTCAATACCTCTCCTATATGCTGATTTGTCATTACCTTTAATTTGGCCTATAACTGCAGTGTCGTCAGCAAACTTGAATGTGATATTGACGCTGTGCTTAGCCACACAGCAAAGTGAGTAGAGGAGGAGTCGAAGCACACAGCCTTGAGGTGCATCTGTGCTGATGGGAATTGTAGAAGAGATGTCATTACCAATCCAAACTGACTGGGGTCTGCAAGGGAGGAAATTGAGGATCCAATTACACAAGGAGATATTGAGGCCAAGATCTTGAAGCTTATTGATTAGTTTTGAGGGGAAGATAGTGTAGAATGCCAAGCTATAGCGATAAACAACATCCTGATGGAGGTATCTTTGCTGTCCAGATGTTTCAGGTTGAGTGAAAAGCCAATGAGATGGCATCTGCTGTGGAACTGTGGTAGGTAAATTGGAGCGATATTCTCCTTCCAGATCTACATGATAGCAACTGAAATTACTTTTAAAATTTTGTTTTAAATGACCACCCTGTAGATAGTACTGTGTTTAGAGGAAATGTCATTGACTTATTTGTTCACCTGAGGCAAATGGGTTAAAAAGACCAGAATTGTCATCTGTTTAACTGTCCAAATATTATTTTTCTTTATTTTATAAAGAAATATGGATCACATAGAAGAAAAATTACATATTGTAAATTATGTAACAAAAAATGAGTGTATTGTATTGTGCCTCTTGTACTGTGCCTTCCATAAATCTTCTTCGAAACTCACAAAGGGAAGATCAAAACACACCAATCAAGTTGTTTATTCGTCCATTTGAAGCTGCCTGCTAAAGGCACAAGAACGCAAAATAAAGAGGAGCACATTCGGAGGAAGTGAAAGAATTGAATTATGGTCTGCAATCACTGTATGTTGACAGAATGTGACAGAACTGTTATTTCACAAATAACAGTAAAAGTAAATGGCTCCCTGAAATTGCATTTTCCTTCTCCGCCATTTTGACAAATTAAAGAACTGAAGTCTGGATTCTTCTATGTTGACCTGCTTCTGATGGGTCGTTCACCAATTATTTCTGGACTCAACTTTAAAATATCGCTCATATCTGAAAGTAATTTTATATAAATCTTGGTTTACTAAGGAAAACAAAGGAAAGCCATCTAAGTCAGGGTGTAAGTTGCTGGCATTGATAAACAAGGTCTCTGTCACAGCTCTCAAGGCCCATAGAGCGAGACGTAAATCTTGCTCATGCCCGTGTGCTAGGAGAAATGTATTTGAAAATTCTAAGCAGAACATTTGAAGGCAAAAGCCAAGAATTAATGATGGAGCTGTACAAACATTGATATATATTAGATGCAATTCTGGCTACATCATTTTGAAAAATACTATTTAACCTGGAATGGAAGGCAGAAACCATAAATGATCCAGATTACACACCTGCAAAACTAAAAGAAGGCAGACCAATGCAGAAGTTCACCTATAACAAGGATGCCATATTGGGGCTTCTGACAACACTTACAAGAATGCAATCAATATTTTCTTCACATTAAGCATTATCTGAAGTTGATGGGAAAATTAATTCATTCTTAACAGCAATTTACAGAATCTGCAGAATTTTCCAAAGAAACATTAATAAGTTTCAAAGGTACATTTAATGTCAGAGAAATGTATACAATATACATCCTGAAATTCTTTTTTGTTGCAAATATCCACGAAAACAGAGGAGTGTCCCAAAGAATGAATGACAGTTAAATGTTAGAACCCCAAAGTCCCCCCAACTCCCCCCACACATAAGCAACAGCAAAGCAACGACCCCCCCCACCAGCAAAAAAGCATCATTGCCCACCACCGAGCACTCAAGCGTGCAGCAAAGCATCAATAAAGACACAGACTTGCAGTACCCCAAAGACTACTCGTTCACCCGGTAATTCAGCACACCACAGGCTCTCCCTCTCCCTAATAAGGGAAAAAGAGGTGTTCCCGCTTCACAGCGAGAGGGGAGACATAACAAAACAACTTGCTGATTTATGGTGTTAAAAGTCTGCTGCGTCGCTTTTTTCCGAGCACTGTGCCCGAAGAACTCGGGTCTCTGGGCACACAGCCAGCAGCCAGCTCGCTGCTTCTGATCTTCCGTGTACTCCCACGACACGTCAGTGGCTGGCATCAACCTTGAATCTGCCCGTCTCCAGAGCCACTCTGAAGGCGCACTAGTCTTCCAGGCCGTGTCCTTGGCATATCAAAAGGCGGCCAGTCATGAGGCCCTGAGAGCAGGTCACGTTTCTGCAAAGAACCAAAGTCAGTGTGTAATTTCAGGTCAGGGGCTTCAAAAGAACCTTGAAAGAGAAAAAAAAGAGGTATCAAAGACAAAAATAGAGCTGTTTCCAAAGATGCAAACAAAGTACAGTCAGCCCTCCTTATCCACGAGGGATTCGTTCCGGGACCCCTTGCGGATACCAAAAAACATGGATGCTCAAGTCCCTTATTTAACCTGTATCAGTGCGGTGGACTTTAGGACCCAGCGGGACTCCTGACCTTATTTAACCTGTCTCAAAGCGGTGGTCTTTAGGACCCGGCGGAGCTCTGAATCCGCAGTGTTTCTGTTCACGAAAATAATCATGATCACGATTGAAAATAAAGTGGAAATAATAAAGCAATCAGAAAGAGGTGAAACGCCATCGGTCATTGGAAAAGCGTTAGGCTACAGTCGGACAACGATTGGAACAATTTTAAAAGATAAAGTGAGAAAGGCCCTGCCCTGATTTAAGCTACAATTATTACTAAGCAACACAGTGATTTAATAATTGAAATACATACATTTCTTAAGTGTTTTGTATGCATAGAAAGGTAAAATATAAACTATTTTCGAAGACAAACATTTGACTAACTGGTGCTAAATAATACTGGATGTAGCTGTTCTGACTTATTTAGTAAGAGAACTTCTCATTCTTTTTGATCCCGATCCAAAATAGCCTACGCACTTCCTCCCGTATACTTTAAATCATCTCTACATTACAAAATACCTAATACGATGTAAATGCTATGTAAATAGTAGTTATGCTGCATTGTTTAGGGAATAATGACAAGAAAAAAAGTCTGTACATGCTTGAACAACGAGTGCTGGAAGAGCACTTCTGGGTTTTCTCGATTCGCGGTTGGTTGAATTCGCACATGCGGAACTCGCGGATAAGGAGGGCCAACTGTAGTCGCCGTTAGGTGTCATCCTAAGCTCCACCCCTTCATTAAATAGTTATTTCAGCATTTTCTCCACTTTCCCAGAGCCCCGCCAAAACTATTTTCAAAGATGCAGGATCATCTCTTGAACAAGAAGTTTTATGAAAAGATCATTAGCTCCAGAAAGGTAATAGGGTGCATCCTGATGCACAGGCTTACTGACTATTTTTGATATTTTGAATTGGTATACTTGATAAACTGCAAAACTATAAAAGTTTTTAGAAGTAAAATTTTGATTAGACTAAACGCGTTGTACAAACGTTCCAAGATTTACACAGAGAGTTCCAAGAGATAAATTCACTAGATTGGGTGTGGAAATTGCCGAATCCCAGGGTCTAGCAATATTTCAAGTTCAAGAACCTTTATTATCAAAGAATATATAAATTATACAACCTTGAGATTCACTTGCTCACATATAGCCACAAAGCAAGAAACCTGAAAGAACCCAATTTAAAGAAAAACAAGAATAAAAATAAAAATGAAAGACCAACTCTCGCAAGAGAAAGAAAAAAATATACAAAATCATGCAAATAATTGAAGCAAACAACAGCAAACTGAATCCTCAGATCCGAACCCTGGAGTAGGCCCAAAGCCTTGCTTACCAGTTCATCATATTAGCGGGTACAGAGCACAGCAGCCGGGGCAGTCTTCATAGCCTCAGTGTCATGGAGATGACTATCATAGAGAACGAGTGCAATCAGCTCTCGTCCCAACTGACATCCTGTCTTTTCAGTCTATCAGGGCCAGCATTTAAATTGACAATGGAACAGCGAAAAGCTCCATACCCTAGAGAAAGGGGTGAAGATCACAGAAAGCAAGCAAACTCAGCTCTTGCCTCCGATCTGGGCTGGTGTTTAAATTGTCTAAACAGTGCATTGTACCTCACTCTAGGCCCCAGGCCTAAACCACATGGCCCAGTGACTCTCTCTAGGCCCAGATTTCATCATCCAGCCTGAAGCCACTCTCAAGCTCTTCAAATCAGCTCAGCACCCAGAGCGTCCAACCTCACTCCCTGGCCAATTGTCTGAGCATTGAAATTGAATCTCCTCTGCCTGGGGCCCTGACTTCTTCTTAAGGTGCCCAGAGAAATCCAACTTTGCTCCCGAGTCAGCTGTATAAACATCAGAACTCCATCTGCATCAATTCATCCCCCAAACTCACCTCTCTGCCACTCGCCCCTTCGCTGTTTGCAGCAATAATTCAACACAATTTACTTTAGAAAATGTATCTTTAGTGATGCTTTTAGTCCAATTTCGTAGCTTTTTGACTACCAGGAAGCTGTCACATGTTTGGTAGCACCGATGAAGTGGGCTGCCTTGGAGAGCTGGTCCATCACTGTCATAGACACCATAGTCCCATTGGAGTGTGGCAAACCTGTGATAAAATCCATGACGATGTGGGACCATGGATGTCGAGAGACTGGACACTGGTTGGAAGAGTTGGACTGAGGCACATTGTGGACAGGCAGCAATGAACTGACATACATCTGTGATCATGGTGGGCCATAAGACGGTTGTGTGCCTGGATGTTCAGAGGGGCAGTGAGGAGATGGGCCCACTGGAGGGCCTCAGAGTGTACAGCTGCCAGCACGTACATGCAGTTGTCAGGAGTGTTGGCTGGAGCAAGATTGGGCTGTAGGGCCTGAGGGATCAGGTTCTCAAGATCCCAGATTATCCGGCAAGTATCAGTGCGGGTGGAATGGTTGATCGCTGTCTCAGCTGGGTTGAACTTCCATGACAGGGCATCTGCTTTAGTGTTCTTGGAGCTGAGTCGGTTGGAGATGGTGAAGTTAACTACTTGAAGAAGAGTTCCAACAAGCTTAACGTGGGTTGAATTGAATGCATAGGAAGTTCTGGTGGTCAGTCCTGATCAGGAAGGGCACTGTGTTTCCCACCAGCCAACGCCTCCATTCCTCCAAGGCCCCCCATTTGATGTTGAGTAGCTCCCTGTCATCTATTGCATAACTGCACGGTGTGGAATTGAACTTGTGTGAGAAGAAAGCATAAGGCTGGGTCTTCCTATCTAATCCTCTGTGAGAGAGGATGGCCTCAGCATCCAGTCAGATGCGTTCACCTCGACCACAAAGGTCCAGAGGGGTTCAGATGGAGGCAAAGCTCCCCAGAAGTGATTTGGTTGTGATCACTGATGAACCCCTGTAGAGGCTGGAGAAACCGAAGAAATGCTGTGGCTGTTTGAGGAAGTGGAGACAGGGCCATTCAACAATGGCACACACTTTCTCTGGATCTATGGTAACCCAGAAAGGAAATTACTGGGGTGTGGAACTGGCATTTTTCTAACTTGCAATACATTTGGTTTTTGACAAAATGCTGAACTGTACGGACATGACAGATGTGGTCTTTGGGGTCCTTGGAGAAGAAGAGGATGTCATCAAGGTAGAGGAGCACATACCTGTGTAACATTTCTCCGACGATCTCGTTGATGAAAGCTTGGAAAATGGCTGGACAGTTGGAAAGTCTGAAAGGCATCACCAGGTATTTGTAGTGGCCACTGGGTGTTATGAACTCCGTCTCCCACTCATCCCCGGCACGTGCGCATTAGGTTGTACGTGATCCATAGATTTAGTTTGGTGAATATCTAGACCCTGTGGGGTGTTTTGAATGTCCTAGCAATCAAGGGGAGAGGGTCACAACTCTTAAGGGTGATTTTGTTGTGTCCACAGTAGTCAATGCAGGGACGAAGACTGCCATCTTTCTTTTAGACAAAGAAGAATCCTGCACCAACTGGGGATTGGGATGCTGGAATGAAGCCGTGCTGTAGCACTTTGGCAATGTAGCTATTCATGGCTTGGGTCTCAGGAGGAGAGAGGGAGAACAGACTACTTAGGGAGGGGTGATGCCCGGGAGGAGGACAATCGCACAGTCATGTGATTTGTGAGACTAGACAAAGTGAGGATCGTGAGTTGAGAGCCAGGGTAACCCGGAATGAGCGGAGTCTTGGGTGAGCGGATCAGGAGGAATTGGATGGACACGCGATGCTCACTGATGTTTATGTACGCAGGTTCCGTGTGTGCTCTGACCATCCCAGGCCCCTAGGGACATCTGTCAATGGCCATCATGCAGAAAGGGTGAGAGCTGCACACACAGAGACCACTCCAGAAAGTTACCTGCTGAACCAGAATCCACCAGAGCCTCCTGGGTGCGCAGAGCCATCAGAGTGTGGAGGAGAACAGAGAGAGTGAGCTAGGCTACGGTGCTGGATTGAGGGACCAGGGTGGGGATAAGCTTACCAGATACAAGCCCATCATTTCTTCCTGGCACTGCCATTTTCCAGGTCTCTCTGGACATCTGATGCCTGGGTGATTGGCAACTCCGCAGCAAGCATACAAGTTATTTCTCCGCTGACACTTGTGCTCTTGGGGGTCCCTAACTGTGTGTGTTCTGGAGGCATTGGTTTATGAGGGTTCTGCAGCCTGAAATGGCTCTGAGAATGGAACTGGGGCCACGATGGGAGTAGGCCACCAGTGTTTCCGCATTCCAGCCACATTCTGCTGTGAATGTCCTAAATTCCACAGAGTAATTTGCCACTGAGCCTGAGCCTTGATGTAGGCGAAGTATCTGATCCTCTTACCCCCTTCCACTTCCCGGGTGGTCGAAAACCCAACAGTGGGTTTTATGAAAACCCTCATACTTATTGCAAATGGTAGTTTTATTGTCCCATTTAGCAGTGGGTCAGGTCAAGAGAGAGATAACAAAGGCAATCCTGGCTTGATCCGTGGAGTATAGTGATGGCTGAAGTTCGAAGTTTCAGGTGCACTGGGATAGGAAATGGCATTGGGTTGGGAATCTGTCAAAGCGTTCGGGCACCAGAATCTGGGGCTCAAAGGAAGGAGGTTGACTGGCACCGGGCTGCTGTATTGAGATAGAGAGTTGGATGAGAGTGGCAAGTGGATGGTTCATGGATTCCTGCTGCTTCTGGATCTTGTGCTCATGTTGACGGACAACTGCCTTGAGGCGAGCATTCTCTGCTGAGCCAATCGAAGGTTCATCATCCTGTCAGGAAATATAGCTGAGGGTTAACCCAAACACAGAGCAGCTGAGACAATTTAGTGGTGAGCAATAACTTTAATAATAAACTGCAAAATAATGAGCCACAAGGGGCCACAAAACAAGAGAGAACAGATACTTAACATGACAAGGCAACAAGGTAACTGAAGGCTAGGAGCAACTGGGTTGTGGCTGGATGATTTGAATGAGTGAACAAGGATTGTGATAAGAGCTGGGTTTCAATAGGCTGCAGGTGATATATTTGGAAATGAGTGGAAGATGACTCCTGCTAGCTGAGGGGAAAATGGGAGGAGCCTGCAGCTACAGGCCTGACAATAGTCAAACCTGGATCAGAGTATAAACTCTTTAAAATGCTTAGAGATACATCAATTGTGTCAATTTACAAGCTTTGTTCAGAAGCCTCTTTAATTTTTTTCATTAACCATATCAATCAGCTTTGAATTGAGCACTGCATGTATTTTCATAACACCTTGCATTTGTTGACATCTTAGAATTCTTTGCAAATGTGTAATCAGTCATAGTTTAACTCTGGAGCAAGAACAGAAATGCCAGGGCAGGGAAGATAAAATTCATCCTCAGAGGTCAATTTTAAAGAAGGTGGAGAAGTTGGAAGATTTCAGAAGACTGTTACAATGCCTGGGGAAAACATCACATATTTGACAACTTAATTAAAAAATGATCGGTGGACTATTACCCAAGCCAAAAAAGAATAAGACTAAGATGGAAATCCCTTGATGCAGAAAAATATTAAGCTGTTCCTGAAAAAAATTATTTAAAGCCACAGTACACCAAAGGAAATAATTTCAAATTATGCTAACTATTTGCTAATTTAGTATTTTCCCCTTTTATCTTTTGTGGATGACATTCATCTGGAGTCACAAAAGAAAGCACATTCAAGTTTTAGAAAGAGGTTCAGTAGTTAATGAATCTGTAAAAGCACAATGCATAAAGAGTCAGCTATGTGAATAATGGCATGCTCCAGAACTCAATTTATGTGACTGACCAAAGCAGTAAATTGAAAAATGGTATAAATTTCAAATTTCCATCTGAGCTCTCTGCATGGCTTTCTAGACTAGCAATCTGAGATTCTTTTTAATGATGCAGATTCTTGGCAATGTCTCAACTAAGACCATAAGACCACAGTACATAGCAGCAGAATTCGGCCATTTGGCCCATTGAATCTGCTCCACCATTTCATAATGGCTGATCCAAGATTCCTCTCAGCCCCATTCTCCTGTCTTCTCCCCACATCTCTTCAGGACCTGACCAATCAAGAATCTATCAACCTCTGCCTTAAATATACCTGTACATAAAGACTTGGGCTGCACAGTTCCCTCTGGCAAAGAATTCCATAGATTTACCATTCTCTGGCCAAAGAAATTCCTCCCCATCTCTGTTTTAGAAGGATGCCCCTCTATTCTGATTCTGTGTTCTCTGCTCTTAGACTCTCCCACCACTCTATCAAGGCCTTTCACCATCTGATAGATTTTGATTAAGTCACCCCTCATTCTCCTGAATTCTAGTGAGTACAGACCCAGAGCTCTTCATATGACAAGACATTCAATCCAAGAATCATTTTCATGAATCTCTTTTGAATCCTCTTCAGTTTCAGTACATCCTTTCTAAGATAAGGGGCCCAAAACTGCTCACAATACTCCAAATGAGACCTCACCAGTGCTCTATAAACTTTCAACATTACATCCTTGGTTTTATATTCTGGTCCTCTTGAAATGAAGTCTAACATTGCATTTGCTTTCCTCACCACAGACTCAACCTGCAAATTAACCTTTAAGGAATCCTGCACAAGGACTCCCAAGTCCCTTTGCACCTCTGTTTTTTTTTTGTATTTTCTCTCCATTTAGGGAGTAGTTGATCCTTTCATTTCTTCTACCAAAGTGCATGACCACACATTTCCTGACACTGCATCCCATCTGCCATTTCTTTGCCCATTCTCCTAAACTGTCTAAGTCCTTCTGTAGCCTTTCTCAAAACTACGTGCCTCTCCACCTATGTTTATATCATTTGTAAAATTTGCAGCAAAGCATCAATTCCATCATCCAAATCATTGATATATAAGATAAAAAGAATTGGTCCCAACACAGAGCCTTGTGGAATACCACTAGTCAATGGCAGCCAACCAAAAAACGCTCCCTTTATACAAACAAGAGTAAATCTGCAGATGCTGGAAATCCGAGCGACGCACACAAAATGCTGGAGGAACTCAGCAGGATAGGCAGCATCTATGGAAAAAGTACAGTTGACATATCGGGCTAAAGAGTTTCAGCCCAGTACATCAACTGTACTTTTTCCATTGATGTTGCCTGGCCTGCTGAGTTCCTCCAGTATTTTGTGTGTATTAAGGCTCCTTTTGCTGTGAGGATTACATTCCTTGACTTCTCTAGTGCCTTTAACACCATCCAGCCCAAGATCTTAAGGCACAAACTAACGGAGATGGGAGTAGACTCTCACATGGTGGATTGGATAGTGGACTACTTGACAGATAGACCTCAGTATGTGCGGTTGGGAGACTGTAGGTCTGACATGGTGGTCAGCAGCACAGGGGCGCCGCAGGGAACCGTACTCTCTCCGGTCCTGTTCACCCTGTACACATCAGACTTCCAATATAACTCAGAGTCCTGCCATGTGCAGAAGTTCGCTGATGACACGGCCATAGTGGGGTGTGTCAGGAATGGACAGGAGGAGGAGTATAGGAAACTGATACAGGACTTTGTGATATGGTGCAACTCAAACTACCTGCGTCTCAATATCACCAAGACCAAGGACATGGTGGTGGACTTTAGGAGATCTAGGCCTCATATGGAGCCAGTGATCATTAATGGAGAATGTGTGGAGCAGGTTAAGACCTGCAAGTATCTGGGAGTACAGTTAGACGAGAAGCTTAACTGGACTGCCAACACAGATGCCTTGTGCAGGAAGGCACAGAGTCGAATGTACTTCCTAAGAAGGTTGGCGTCATTCAATGTCTGTAGTGAGATGCTCAAGATGTTCTATAGGTCAGTTGTGGAGAGCGCCCTCTTCTTTGTGGTGGCGTGTTGGGGAGGAAGCATTAAGAAGAGGGACGCCTCACGTCTTAATAAGCTGGTAAGGAAGGCGGGCTCTGTCGTGGGCAAAGTACTGGAGAGTTTAACATCGGTAGCTGAGCGAAGGGCGCTGAGTAGGCTATGGTCAATTATGGATAACTCTGAACATCCTCTACATTGCACCATCCAGAGACAGAGAAGGAGTTTCAGTGACAGGTTACTATCGATGCAATGCTCCTCAGACAGGATGAAGAGGTTAATACTCCCCAATGCCATTAGGCTTTACAATTCTACCGCCAGGACTTAAGAACTTTTTAAAAGCTATTATTAATGCTTTTTGAGATGGTGATTTAGATGCATATCATATTTTTTTACTGAGTTAAGTATTGTATGTAATTAGTTTTGCTACAACAAGTGTATGGGACATTGGAAAAAAAGTTGAATTTCCCCATGGGGATGAATAAAGTATCTATCTATCTATCTATCTATCTATCTATCTTTTGTTCCCACTCTTTGCCTCCTGCCATTCAGCCACTGTTTTATCGATGCTCAAATTTTTCCTGTAATACCATGGGCTCGTAACTTGTTCAGCAGCCTCATGGATGGCACCTGGTCAAAGGCCTTCTGAAAATCCAAGTACACAACATCAATTAATTCTCCTTTGTCTATCCTGACTGTTATTTCTTCAAAGAATTCCAACAAATTTGTCAGGCAAGATTTTTCCATGAAGAAACCATGCTGTCTACCATTTATTTTATCATGTGCCTTCAGGTACCCTGAGACCTTATCCTTAATAATTGACTCCAACATCTTCCCAAAAACTGAGGTCAGACTAACTGGCCTATAGTTTCCTTTCTTCTGCTTCCCTCTCTTCTTGAAGAGTGGAGTGATGTTTGTAATTTTCCAGTCTTCCGGAACCATTCCAGAATCTAATGATTCTTGAAAGATCATTACTAATGCCTCCACAATCTCTTCAGCTACCTCTTTCTGAACACTGGTGTATGCACCATCCGTTCCAGGTGACTTACCTAACTTCAGTCCTTTCAGTTTCCCAAGCACACTTCATGACCCCGACACCTTCCTCCATACCGCTAGTGTCTTCCACAGTGAAGGCTGATGCAAAATACTTATTCAGTTCATCTGCTATTTCGTTGTCCCCCATTACTATCTCTACAGCATCGTATTCCAGTGATCTGATATCCACTCTCATCTAGCTTTTACACTTTATGTATTTGAAGAAACTTTTAGTATCCTCTTGAATATTATTGGCTAGCTTACTTTCATATTCTGTTTTTACCTTCTTAATGACTTTTTAGTTGCCTTCTGTTGATATTTGAAAGCTTCCCAATCCTCTAACTTCCCACTAATTCTTGCTCCATTATATGCCCTCTCTTTGGCTTTTATGTTGGTTTCGACTTCTCTTGTTAGCCGTAGTTGTGCTACCTTTCCTTTAGGATACTTCTTCCTCTTTGGGATGCATATATCCTGTTCCTTCTGAATTGCTTCCAGAAATTCCCGCTCTGCCGTCATCCCTGCTAGTGTTCGTTTCCAATCAATTCTGGCCAACTGCTCTCTCATGCTTCTGTAATTCCCTTTACTCCGCTGTAATACTGATACTTCTGACTTTAGCTTCTCATCAAATTTCAGGGTGAATTTTTCCCCTCCTGGAACCCTGCACCAACCTGATTTTCTCAATCTACCTGCATACTGCAATCCCCTGTGACTATTGTAATATTGCCATTTCAGCATGCATTTTCTATCTCATTGTAATTTGTAGACCACATCCTCATTACTGTTTGGGGATCTGAATAAATCTCCCATCAGGGTCTTTTTACCCTTGCAGTTCCTTAGCTCTATACACAAAGATTCAACACCTTCTGACCCTCTGTCACCTCTTTCTAATGATTTGATTTCATTTTTTACCAGCAGAGCAACACCCCCCACCTCTGCCTTATTGCCTAGCCTTTCAATACAACGTGTATCCTTGGACATAAAGCTCTCAGCTATAATCTTCTTTCAGCCATGATTCAGTGATGCCTACAACATCATACCTGCCGATCTGCAACTTTGCTACAAGATCATCTACGTTATTCCATATATTGCATACCTTCAAATATAATACCTTCAGTCCTGTATTCACCCTTTTCAATTCTGTTCGCCTTTACTTTGCACCTCATCCTGTTGACTGCAGTTTTGCCCTGTCAACAGCCTTTCCTCACTACACATTGCCTCTGTATGTAAACCAGCTCGCTCATCCTCGGCACTATTATCTGCCTTTCCTATGATACTTCCTGCACAGCTCAGGACACCAGTCACACCATGCTCAACATTTTGATTCCTAACTTTGTCTTCCAACATCTGCCTCCACAACCTCTCCACTAAATGTTCTGACACTCTGGTTCCCATCCTCCTGCAACTCTAGTTTAAACCCTACCGTGCAGCATTAACAAGTCTTTCGGTCAGGATATTAGTCCCCTCCAGCTCAGACATAAAACCGTTCCTTCTGTACAGGTCCCTCCTTCTCTACAATAAGGCCTAATGATCCAAAAATCTTATACCCTTTCTCCTACAACTATTCCTTAGCCACATATTAAACTGTATAACTTTATACTTCTGACCTCACTAGTACATGGCACAGGTAGCAATCCTGAGATCACAACCCTGGAGGTCCTGACCTTTAATTTAGCACCCAACTCCCTGAACTCTCTAAGCAGAACATCATCACTCGTCCTACCTATGTCATTGGTACCTGCATAGACTATGACTTCTGGCTGTTTACCCTCCCACTTAAGAAAGTTGAGGACTCGATCCGAAATAGCCCAGACCCTGGAACTTGGGAGGCAACATACCATCCAGGAATCTCATTCTCGCCCACAGAACCTCCTGTCCATTCCCCTAACTAACGAATCCCCTATCACCACAACATGCCCCTTCTCCCTCCTTCCCTTCTGAGTCACAGAGGCAGTCAGTGTCAGAGACCTGACCACTGTAACTTTCCTTTCTTAGGTCATCCCCCCCCCCCCCACCCCACCCGACAGTATCCAAAGTGATATACCTGTTGTTGAGGGGGATGGCCACAGGGGTACTCTACACTGGCTCCTTAACCCCTTTCCCCTTCCTGACTGTCACCCAGTCTCCTGTGTCCTGCACCTTGGGTGTAACTACCTCTCTATATGTCCTATCTATCACCCGCCTCCCAATGATCCGGAGTTCATCCAGTTCCAGCTCCAACTCCTTAACACGGATTACTGGAAGTTGCAGCTGGATGCACTTCTCACAGGTGCAGTTGTCATGGATACTGGAGGTCTCCCTGCCTTCCCACATCCTGGAAGAGGAGCATTCAACTATCCTGCCTGGCATCTCTACTGTCTTAGCTGGACAGATATAAAGAAGGGAAGGGTAAGAAAAATTAACCTTGAGTTTTTCTTTCTTTTGCTTTCTCTGACTGAAGCCTCTCTTCGCCGAGGCCTCAAAGAACTAAAGTCTCAAAATAACCATTCTGACTCTGTCCACTCAAACGATAGCCATCGCACTACCACTGCCTTCCTTTAATTTGTTCTTGCTAAATCAATCCCAAATGCCGATTGGTCACTGGTCAAAGCTCTTTTTTGTAAATTGCTATGAAACTCTGCCTTTAAAATCTCAGTCGCTGTCCTAATTAAAAGGTAGCTCTCTAACGCACTCCCTGCTGTGGATTGTCCAACATAATCTCAAATAAATTCCCAATTCTGAGGTAACGCGGGATCTCGTTCAGAAGTAGACGAGTTATTAAGTTTAAAGATTTCAGCAAATGCAAAATCAATTAAAATTTTAATCCATTTTCATAAATGTTACTCTTTTTTTTGCTCTGGGAGATGATAACAATTGGACACTGCTGGGTAAAGCCTCCAAATACCTGCATGATTTTAATAGATGTAGGAGGCGCATCCAGAAAAAAAGAGAAAGCCTTTTTTTGAACCAGATCTATGCGTGCAACATTGCTTGTGATATTTTGTTCCATTCTGCCAGAATTTATCCAACAACGGAAAAATTAACACACACAAAATGCTGGAGGAGCACAGCAGATCAGTTAGCATCTATATAAAAGAGTAAACAGTCGATGTTTTGGGCTGAGATCCTTCATCAGGACTTGTGTTTATGAATTGTTAAATGAATTGATTTTCAGTCTTCTTTGCAGACGTGACATTCTGTAACACACTATTAAAAATTAGCAGAATGGAAACTCCGGGGCAGCTGTGGGTTCTTTGGAGGCAACACACATGCCTACACTGGAATGGCCTGATTTATGATATGAGAAAATATTCAAGCACAACAATCAACTGATTTTTGCCTTACTTCATGCAAATTTCTTTCACCTGGACTTCTGCCAAGATAACCTGTGCCAAAACCATTTCAGTTCATTAATAGTACTATGCCTCATGTCAAAGATTAGAGAAGGTAAATTTATTGCATTTGCATGTAATTTGAAATGCAGGAATTTAGAGCATGGCATGATCTTAAGCAAATTTACTAAGATTTTGGGCTATGAAAATGGGCTCCGTTTCTCAGCACCACTGTAACTAATTTATTTCCAATTTCTTGGAAGGCTCTTATAGGGACATATAAATTTGCAGAGAATGGAAGAATATGGACATTGTGTAGCAAGAAGGAATTAGTTTAGTTAGGGATTTAATTACTCATATAATCAGTTCAGCACAACATCGTGGGCTGAAGGGTCTGTTCCTGTGCTGTATTGTTTAATGTTCTAATTGCAATTCATCGTCACTATTTGTGCTCTCAGTAGAATGGAAAGTGCACTTGCTTGTGCAAACACTGTGCAGCCACGTGGAATATGTGGAACAGGTTGTCCAACACATTACTGACTGTTTCCCCCGTCTTGAAGTGGCAATTGCACATGGGCAAGTTGGAATTTAATCACAGGAAAAATGATAGGCAACCCTCCCACATCTTGATTGATGATAATTATGTTGGTGAGACAAATGGGGTTTTTCTGAAGAGACCCTCATAATATTTACCAAACTGGACCTCCATAGTGCTTACAACTTAATTGGCATCCGTGAGGAAGACGAATGGAAAACAGCATTCAACACACCAGGTCACTCCTTTTTGGGTTGGCAAGCGCTCCAGCAGTATCATAAGCCTTCATCAATGATCTGTTCCAGGAGATGCTAAGCAACTTTGTCTTTGTCTACATAGACAATATACTCATTTTCTGCTGGTCCACTCAGGAACACATCCAGGACGTCCAGTAGGTTCTACAACGGTTTTGTGAGAATCCGCTATCCATCCAGCTTGAGAAGAGGAATTCCCCATAGCCACAGTTTCGTTCCTTGAGCTTTTTATATCTAATGGCAACATACAAATGGACCCAGGCTGTGTTGAGTTGACTGCAATCCCCCGCTATGAAACAACCCCAGCAGTTTCTCGGTTTTGCTAACTTTTACAGGTGGTTCATCCGCAGTTTCAGTTCAGTGGCTGTGCCACTCACCACATTACTCAGGTAATCTACTGGGCCGTTCCACTGGACTCCAGAGGCCAAGGCAGCTTTTGTGGAGTTAAAACAAAGGTTCATGTCTGCACCTATTCTAGTTCTACCGGACTTACCTTTCGTGGTGAAGGTCAATGCATCAGCAGTGGGAGTAGGGGTCGTCTTGACCTGCCTCAGGCCAAAACTGCATCCCTGTGCCTTCTCAAGACATCTTTCCCCCACAGTGACAAACTATGACATCAGGAATTGTTGGCCATTAAACTGACACCAGGGAAGTGGGGAGGCACTGGTTGGAGAGGTCCAAACATCAAAATTTGTGGTATGGACCAACCACAAAAACTTAGCCAGGATGCAAAGATGCTGAATTCCAGGCAGGCACGTTGGTCCCTATTCTTTAACGGGTTCAATGTCCTCATTATTACCATTCAGGATCAAAAAAACAACAAACACCAGACACCCTCTCTCGACAGTCTGAAGCACCTAATGGGTTCTTCAACTATAATTTCCAACCCTAAGGTGGCAACGCCCATTCCTTGGAATATAGACTTGTGCAGAGCCCAAAAGCAACGTGGAACAGAACTAGAATTTTCATTCTCAAGGCTACAGTCCTGTGTCACTCTCATCATTATCAGGTTTTTCATCAACAGCATGCAGATTACTGCTCTTTTTGAAACTTGATTTTGTTTTCTATTTTTCTCTTTTCAAAGCAGTCTGTCTGGCATGCTCTTTGTATGTGTCCTACTTTGATATATTTTTTGCAAGTTTCACCGTTAAACCTGCATTTGTTTGGTGTATGTGAGCCCCTGCCACAATTTGTTCAGCCAGGCATGTTTCTTGTTTAGGTGTTGCTATTTTCTTCACATTCAATTTCATTTCTGACTGCAACTCAATTGCGTCTGCAGCTTCCATTGCAGTTGTTCGTTTAAATGCAAGTAGTGCTTCAGTCAGGGGCTGTTTTTGAATGCTTTCTTGTAGGATTCCACAAACTAAACAATCTTCTAGTGTAACATTGAGCCCAATACAAACTGACAATCTCAAACAATCTCTTCAATTCAGCCAGATACTCTTAAATAGACTATCATTCTTTTTTATTTCACTTATGAAACTTAAAGAGTTTTGCTATCAAAAATGGTGTTGGTTCTAAGTGTTCCTGCATCACTTTTACAATATCGGCTAAGTTCATTTCTGCTGATTTGGAGCTGTCAAACTTTGAAGCAAACTGTATGCCATTAAACCCAATGAATTTAGCAAAATTGGCCTTTGTTTCTCATTAGCTATTTTATTTGCTTCAAAATACTGCTCAATCTGTTCGGTATATAAAATCCAGTTGTCTGTTGTGCAATCAAACATATCAGTCTTTCTGATGTAGTCAGCCATGACTTTTCTGCTCTTACGATTATTATCACATGGTACTCATTCTTTATGAACCCATGAATTCTTCCATTTTTTAACTTTTTAAAAATCAATTATGTCTTCCCTTCCAAAGAACAAGCGCTGTGTTGCTTTTTTTTTTAGCTCGACAGTCTCTGCAAGTGATGCATTGTTTTACCTCGCTGCATTTTTTAAAATTTTGAATGTCTCACTGCAGTTGTCTTAATAAAGTGTTGCTGACCATCTGGAGTCAACTTGACCATAATTTGTGAAGACCAAGTGCAGCCAAAGTATTAGTCCAAATATCCAAAGAAGTCATACACTAGTTGATCAATTTGCCCTGCCCGTACTCTTTCTGCCTGTCTTCTATCATCTTTGCTGACCCATCATGCCTGTGCAATGCACCCCAGTAGAGGTAGCCAGGAATGGATTCCTATTGGATGAAGCTACACAGCCTAGAAAGTTGAAGATTATCGTCTAACATATCTGACCATGGAACCCAGCTTTGAATTTCAGTGTCTTGCCACAAGTATCAGTTATCTAAGCAACAGCACTGGTGAAGATGTGGTGCATGGATCACAAATTCTGTCATTCCTGAGCAAGAACAACAGACTTGTCTTCTATTAAATCACAGAAGCTCTGAGGTAGTTCCTGAACAATCCTAGTGTTTTACTGGAAGATTCCTGGTGCCCTGTGATACCTTAAAAACTTCATTTATATGCCAATATCCACAATTACAAATATGATTAATCTATTAGCTGCCTTCTGCCTGAGCTGAGACTTCATCCATCATTCTCTGCCTGTAGTTACATGTACAACTGTTGAAGGGAGTGTGACATTCACAACTTGGGCTCTAGGTTTCTAAGAAAGTCCTACTGAGATGAAACTTTTGGTATCTTTGCTGACCTTTATCATGCTTGTGAAACTTGTGTTGCATTGCATGGAGGTCCTTAGAGCTTTACTTATAGTGATGACTTTGAGTGCAATCACTTTCTGTTATTTCTTCACCACTGCCCGTATGATGTTCTGGTCTCTGCACATTGAGGAGCCTCTTCTCTTTGCTCAAGCGTCAAGTCACTCAGAGCATTTCTGAAAATCGGAGTGTGCTCTATCCTGACGTGGCTTTCAGCAGGTTTCACAATCTGTAAGATGACTTCCACTAGCAGATGCAGGCAATGAGCTTTGAGGTGCAGGCAAAGTTTCAATCAATTCCACCCTCAACCAGCAGAAGACAGATGCAAAAATGTACTCTGTACATGTGTTCTCATGCATTAAACCATTGCAGTTAGTACTGGCTGAACACCTGAACTGTGATGTGATGAGCTTTATGTGCCAGGAGAGTGAACATTCAGAAATTAAACAACCCAATACAATCATGTCTGCTCTGGTCCAGTACGTCTTCTATGATCCTATCCAATTACTCTCCCTTGGAGATTTGTCAGTGATTTTAAAATTACACATTTTTTGACTGAAATCTTAACTGTTCTTTGCTAAATGTCTGTCAGCAGTTTTTATTTTTAGAACCCTAGAGGTTCACTTGTCTAGGTTCTGTGGTCATATATATGATACAGTTAAGAATACAATTAAGTATACTGGCACTATACTTCCTTCAACAGTCCTGACAAAGGGTCTCAGCCCTAAATATTGACTGTTTATTCCTTTCCATAGATACTACCTGACCGCTGAGTTCTTCCAGCATTTTGTCTGTGTTACCCTCCAGCAGCAATAGCCTTCACAGTTCCTGAAGTCCTGCTTATTGGCAATTCAAGACTCCCATGACCCTTCAATTAGCAGCTGAAGGTTGCTCAGAGGTTAGCACTCTAATGGATTAGTGGGTTGGGCAGTTGCCATGACTGTCAGAAAAATAATCATTCTATCAAGAATATGCCAAAATAGCTGCAGACCTGGATTTTTCCATTGGTATTCATTACTAGTATCATTGTTGTATTAATCTCCTGATTAATGATTACTTGTGCCTTTTGTTCCAGAGAAATTTATAAGTATGACGAGAAATGGCAAAACAGCATCAGATTTTGCTCTTTGTGTGGTGAGGTATCTTTACTCCCAATAGAAGTAAAAAGGAACTGATACATAGATGTTAAGACTCCATGTACCTTTTATAGTAACTTAGCGTGGGCGGGGGCGGAGGCGGTTTCAGACAAGACAGAGTGCTTTTTTCCGAAGCAGATGATGGAAATCAGACAGAGCACCTCGTGAGACTTCACTTTGCTCCCTGTTAACCAAATAGAAGCACAAACGTACAAACAATCAAGTTTTTTTGGCTGAACCTCTTGCTTTGCTTCACTGCACCTGATAATCAGAATGGGTCAGCAGACAAAAAAAAAATCAATAAAGTACATCATATTGATTGTATTAAAGATCTCCAGAGGTTTCTCCAAACTGGAGGCTACCTGACTGCTATTATTTTTATAGCAGCTAGGTAGTCCGTAGCTGGTTAGTATTATGATTGCTGCTTAGTTTTTGAAGCGGTCTGTGCCCAGGGGAAACGTGCTGTAACTGGGGTGCCATTTTTCGAGACACGGTCACAAAGGGGAGAGACATCAGTCTATATGCTATTCCAAATAGGTTGAACTAATAATGTAAAATTATGCCACTTAGATGAAAATCTTCTGCACTTAACATGCTGTAGTAACATAAACTCACCACAACATGGTCTGTAATGTGTAAAAGAAATTAAATATTCAGAACAGCAGATGGCTTACATTGATCTATTAAATTAGCCAAATTTGACGCACAAATGAGATATATTCCACCATTAATTAAAACCATAATTTAATAAAATGTACTAAGTATGTCAAAGTGCACAGAAAACTCAATTAGTTACCCACAAAAGCTGAATAAACATTTGACCACACATAAATGTTTGAATTACTACAAATCATCAGTGCTGCAACTAATCAAAGTATCCTGCATGGCAGTCTATCTAGCAAAATAAACATTGGCAGATTTCCAGAAATTCACCAGACATAAAAATGGGGATTTTTTTTGTTGTTTGCCAAGAGTAACAAATACTATTAAATTTGCCACTCTGGGACTTCTGATGGAGATTTTGTGACATCAGCAAAGCAGAGCATCAATAGCCTGCAGTCTCACAGCTACACTGTATTGCTATGTGGTTTCACACTGTATTTCAGTAAATCAGGAACCGATTCACCATGTTATTTCTTAGAGAAATTTGGGCAATTATCAGAAAGGAGAGGAGCTCACCCAACACCTTAGATGTCTCCTCCTCTGATGAGGTAGAGTGGTCTAGTCAACCCCTATATGACTGACAATGTAATTGCTATTAGCTGGATTCATTAATTAGAGGCTATGCTGCTAGAGACACAATGAAGCCAATTAAAGATAAATTGAAGTTGATTATCCTTTTTTTTAATTCACAATTTAAACAGTGATGGATCTCAAATTGTTCAAAAAGGAAGGATGTGGGAGCTTGGGAGAGGGCACGGAAGGGGTCAGAATCATAGATCACTAATCACCAGAACTGGAGACAAATAAGTCAAAGTCAGCATGGTTTCTGTCAAGGGAAATCTTGCCTGACAAATCTGTCAGAGGACTTTGAGGAAGTAACAAGCAGGCTGAACAAAGGAGAGGCAACGGATGTCATTTACTTGGACTTTCAGAAGGCATTTCATAAGATGCCACACAAGAGGCTGCTTAACAAGATAAAATCCTATGGCATTACAGTAAAGATACTGGCATGCTGAGGACGATGCTGAGGATGTTCTACGAGTCTGTGGTGGCCAGTGCTATCATGTTTGCTGTTGTGTGCTGGGGCAGCAGGCTGAGGGTAGCAGACACCAACAAAATCAACAAACTCATTCATAAGGCCAGTGATGTTGTGGGGGTGGAACTGGACTCTCTGATGGTGGTGTCTGAAAAGAGGATGCTGTCCAAGTTGCATGCCATCTTAGACAATGTCTCCCATCCACTCCAATATGTACTGGTTAGGCACAAGAGTACATTCAGCCAGAGACTCATTCCACCGAGATGTAACACTGAGCGTCATAGGAAGTCATTCCTGCCTGTGGCCATCAAACTTTACAACTCCTCCCTCGGAGTGTCAGACACCCTGAGCCAATAGGCTGGTCCTGGACTTATTTCCACTTGGCATGATTAACTTATTATTATTTAATTATTTATGGTTTTATATTGTTATATTTCTACATTATTCTTGGTTGGCGAGGCTGTAACAAAACCCAATTTCCCTTGGGATCAATAAAGTATGTCTGTCTGTCTGTCATGCATAGAGGAATGAGTAACAGGCAGGAGGCAGTGAGTGGGCATAAAAGAGGGCCTTTTCTGGTTGGCTGGTTGGTGATCCTCAGGGGTCAATATTAGGACTGCTACTTTTCTCATTGTTTGTCAATGATTTAGATAATGGAATTGATGGCTTTGTGGCAAAGTTTGTGAATGATACAAAGATAGATGGAGGGGTAGGTAGTGCTGAGGAAGCTATGTGATTGTAGCAGGACTTAGACAAATGAGAAGAATTGGCAAAAAAAGTGGCAGATGGAATACAATGTTGCGAAATGCAATTTGGTAAGGGGAATAATGGGGCAGATTATTATCTAAATGGGGAGAAAATTCAAACATCAGAAGTACAAAGGGACTTAGGTTTCCTTATGCAAGACTCCCAGAAGGTTAATTCACAGGTTGAGTCTGTGGTAAAGAAGGCAAATGCAATGTTGGCATTTATTTCAAGGGGAATAGAATATAAAAGCAAGGAGATAATGCTGAGGCTTTATAAGACACTGGTCAGGCTGCACTTGGAGTATTGTCAACAGTTTTGTGCTCCATATCTCAGAAAGGATGTGTTGTCATTGGAGAGAGTCCTAGGGAGGTTCATGAGGTTGATTCGGGGAATGAAGGAGTTAACATATGAGGAGCATTTAGCAGCTTTGGGCCAATACTCACTGGAATTGAGAAGAATGTGGGGGGGATCTCATTGAAACCTACCAAAGGTTGAAAGGATTAGATAAGGTGGATGTGGAGAAGATGTTTCCTATTGTGGGGTTATCCAAAACTAGAGGGTACAGCCTCAAAAGTGAGGGGCGACCTTTTAGAACAGAGGTAAGAAGGAATTTTTTTAGCCAGAGTGTAGTGAATCTGTGGAATGCTCTGCAACAGACTACAGTGAAGGCCAAGTCCATGGGCATATTTAAAGCAGAAATTGATAGTTTCCTAATTGGTCAGGGCATCAAAGGATATGTGGAGAAGGCAGGTGTATGGGGTTGAGTGGGATCCAAGATCAACTATGATGGAATGATGGAACAGACTCAATGGGCTGAATTGCCTAATTCTGCTCCTATGTCTTATGATTTTATGGTCTAATCAGAATTCAGGAATCGGTATCAGAATCATTTGTTATTTTGTGGCAGCAGTACAGAGCAATATATAAAAAATACTGTAAGTTACAACAAGAAACAAACACAAATAAATCAATAGTGCAAAAAGAGAGCAAAATACTGAGGTAGTGTTCATGAGTTCAAGAACTTTTCAGAAATCAAACAGCAGAGGAAGGATGCTGTTCCTGAAATCTTGATTGTGTGTCTTCATCCTCCCTCATGGTAGTAATGAGAAGAGAGCATGTCCTAGATGGTGTGGGTCCCTATGATAGACGCCGCATTCTGGGCTCACTGCCTTCTAAAGATGCCCTCAAAGGTGGGGAGGCTAGTGCCCATGATGGAGCTGGCTGAATCTACAACCCTCTGCAGCACCTTTTTGAACCCAACCCACTGGAGCCTCCATACCAGGTGGTTATACAACCAATCAGAATACCCTCTACAGTATATCTAGAAATTTGCGAGAGTCTTTTGTGACATACCCAATCTCCTCAAACTCCAAATGAAATACAGCTGCTGGCATACGTTCTTCTAAATTGCATCGATGTGGTGGGACCAAGATAGATCCTCTGAGATGACCAAGAACTTGAAGCTGCTCACACTTTCCACTGCTGACACCTCAATGAGGACTAGTGTGTGCTCTTCTGACTTCCCCTTCCTGAAGTCCACACTCAATTCCTTGGTCTTACTGACGTTGAGTGCAAAGTTGTTGTTGTGATGCCACTCAACCAGCTGACGAATCTCACTCTTGTACACCTCCTCATCACCATCTGAGATTCTGCCAACGACAGTTATGTCAGTAAATTTATAGATGGCATTTGAGCTGTACCTAGCCACACAGTCAATGTAGAGAGGGTAGAGCAGTGGATGAAGCCTGCATCTTTGAGATGCACTGTCAGCAAGGAAAAAATGTTATTTCTGATTCACGCTGACTGTGGTCTCCCAATGAGGAAGTCTACAAGTCAGTTGCAGAGGCCCAGGTTTTGAAGCTTGTTTATTAAAACTAAGGGTGTAAATAAACAGCACCCTGAAGTAGGCTGTGCTATTGTCTATGTGCTCCAAGACCAAGTGGAGAGCCAGTAAGATTGCATCCACTCTAGACTTGCTGTGGTGATAGCTGAATTGCAATGGCTCCAGGTCCTTGCTCATGTAAGATTTGATTCTAGCCATGACCAACTTCTCAAAGCACTTGATCACTGTACATGTGATGAAGTGGGTGATAGTTATAGAGGCAGCTCACGCTGCTCTTCTTGGACACCAGTATGTTTGATGCTATTGACGCCCTTTTGAAGCAGGTGGGAAACCCTGACTTCAAGATGTTGCCTGTATTGGAGAACATAAGCTACAAGGAGAGCTTGGATAAACTGGAGTGTCAGAGCTGAGGGGAGACCTGATAGAAGTTTATAAAATGGAGGTATAGATAGGAACAATGGTTAGAGTCTTTTTCTCAGGGTGGAAATGTCATATACTAGAGGGTATAGCTTTAAGGTTAGAGGGGGAAATTTTAAAAGAGATATGTAGGGTGTTCTTTTTGCACAGAGAGCCTTAGATGCATAGAAACCTCTGTTGGGACCATGGTAGAAGTATACTGTATATGATAATGACAATTTAAGAAGCATTTTGAATGTCACACTTGAAGGCAGAATACAGGGTAATGGCAGGATTCTTAACAGTGTGGAGAAACTATGAGATATTGGGGTCCACATTCATGGATCTCTCAAAGCTGCAGTACAAGTTGATAGGGTATTTAACCAGGCATGTGGTGTGTTGGCCTTCATTAGTTGGATTGGGTTCAAAAGTCACAAAGTAATGTTGCAGCTTTATAAGACTCTGGTTAGACCACACTTGGAGTATTATAGTGTAACCCTTTCATAGGCTCGTAATGAGTTAGCTATTACTGTGAATACAAGCTAACAACAACATAACTCAACAAGGCATGGGAGTAACAATGAAAAAGCTATTTCCAAAAAATAGGGTAAATATAATTCAAGTAAACACAACACACAGAAATTTGAATGTCCTTTAAAGGGAAGGTAGTACTGTTACCTGTATGAACACTGACACACCCATGCCAACTTACAGTTTGCCAGGAAACAACAATTTAACTCCTACTACTATAATCTTAATTTGAAATTGTACTGGCAAAATATTTTAAAATATAACAAACACAATAATACTATATAATACAAAATAAACAAAATGTTCCGACTTATATGTAAAAATATTTGTCTATAACGTACACATAATCGTTGGAGCTCATTGTTGCGTAACCAATCCAGTTTCTTTCACCTCACTTACACATGGTACTGAAACGGTTTTGTGCCAAAAAACCCATGCCGGGTAAAAAAGAATTCACGCAATGTCCAAGGAAAAGGCGTCAAACTTTCTCCAAGGTCGTGTGCTAACCAGCTAACTGAAACTACCTGCACATTCTCCATAAGACCATTACGGATTTTCAGACAGCAGTATCTATCCTTCCAGAACGATTCTGTGGGCATTTCACCAGGTTCTTCTGCATCGTTCATTGTACATTTACATCTTCCTTCTTTCTCCTTCTTTGACCCCATACTCTCTCCAGAAAATGGCTCCCCCAGACTTTTCCTTCACTCTCTCCAATAAAAATGTTAACAATACAAATCCTTTTGGCTAATTCAACAAGCCTCGCTAAACCAACTGATGGTTAGTTTCATACAGCAAAAATGAAATACTCGATTATATAATGTCATTAAAGAATTTTGAGAAAATCTGCAGAATATAGAATACCCAATAGTGGAATTATTGGGTACTAGTAAGATAAAAGATGGCCTTAAACCCAGGTTACAATAGGAAGGATGTGGGAGCTTTAGAGAGGGTGCAGAGGAGATATACCAAGATACTGTGTGGATTAGAAAGCATGTCTTATGAGGATAGGTTGAGTGAGCTAAGATTTTTCTCTGTGGAGCGAAGGAGGATGAGTGGTGACTTGATAGAGGTGTAGAAGATGATAAGAGGCACAGTTCAAATGGACAGCCAGAGACTTTTTCATGGCAGAACTAGCTAATACAAGGGGCATAACTTTAAGGTGTTGGAGGAAAGTATAAGGGAGATGTCAGGGGTAAGTTTATCAGACAGAAGTGGTAGGTGCCTGGAACACAGAGTTAGGGATGGTGGTAGAGGCATGTACATTAGGGACATTTAAGAGATGCTTAAATGTACATGAAAGAAAAGTGGAGGGTGATGTGGGAGGAGAGGGTTAGATTGATCTTGGAGTAGGCTGAAGTGTTGGCCCTTTAGCCTGCTGTGGGCCAAAGGACCTACACTGTTTGTACTGTTCAGGGTTCTAGACAAGCACATGAATGTGCAGTGACTGTAGCATATACAGTGGGTCTGATGGAGGCAGATGGGAATTAGTTTAATTTGGTATCATGGTCAGTCCAGACATCCCGTGCTGCACAGTTCTATGTAATGATATGTTACTTCTAAGACTATTCTCAGGATAATGAGGATGCTGGAAAAAGCCATATTCTAGCCTCTTTGCCTTCACTGGCTAGTGGGGCTGAACTCCTTGTGAGGTTAAGGAGAGAATGGCAAATTTCTGTCCTTATGGCAAACAAAATGGAGTTAAAGCTCCTGTGATCAGGCATGCTCAGCACTTTGCTGGTGATGGATCAGCTAATAGTTTTCCTTCTTGAATATAGGATATTATTTCATTATTACTCCAGTACATTTCTAATCCATTTTTTTACAAGGTGCTGCACAGTAACATTTCAGTGAACATGGCACTTTTTAAGGGAGTGTCGGAAAAAGAAACAGGTGAGTTTAAAGCAAGCTCTAGAACAAGGTGAGAGATCAAGGAGCATGAAAAATTGGGACCCATCAGGCTACAGGGAGCATCAGAGGCAAGGCTCTGGTAACCTCTGTTGACTTTCCAAATGCTAAATCCAGATGTTAATATTGTTGTTCCTATTCTTAAATCCTTCCTGTAGCTTTACCCTTTTCCCAGGTTAACTAAGCTAGGATAACTGCAATCTTACAGTTCTTGTCTCCTCATCATCTTCAAATTTTGGAGCTGCTAACAGAATCTTCAACTGTCATAACCAAAATTTATTTCCCTAAATTTCACCTGCCTTTCTCCCTCTCACTCTTAAATCAGCCTGCCAACTATAATCATCTGGTACTGTTCTTACACACAATCTGAAGTCTCTCTTCAGAGAAGTGGGCACAAATATTTAGGTTGATCCTCCTCCAGTCCAATGTTGACGGATGTTGTTGGAGGCTTTACTTATAGAATGAAAAATTATACAAAGGCCTTTTCAAAAGAAACTATTGCACAGTTTAGAAGAAGAGCAGAAAAATTATACTTGGTGTCTTGACTAATATTTATCCTTCAAAAATATCATGTACCTCTTCAGAATAATTTGGAATAATACTACGGGATGACAACAATCCAGAAGAGTGAGGTAGTATCTCGGTGGGTTTTGGCAAAATATCATATAACATGATGCGGAGCAGGAATATCACGGAGTGAGTTAGAGGCAGTTCCTTGTAGGCTTTAAACACCAGTTAATTGTAACTAGGATTAGTTAGCAAGGACGAAAATAAAAAAGCAAGATTTGAAGGGAGTGGCAATTGTGTGAGTGGACAGTGTTAGAGTGGTCAGGTTTTGGTGAGAACAGGTGCAGGCTGGAACTTAAGTTCGAAAAGTTAGATGCATAACAAGTGTAGGGAGGATGGTAGTTCAGGCAGTGGAATGTTCCTCCATGAGTTGTGGGATCTGAGGGTACCTAACAGTCTCCCTGATGACTACATCTGCAAGAGGTGTACCCAACGTCATCTGCTGAATGATAAGGTGAAAAAATTTGAGCTGGAGCTGAAGGCACTCGGCACCATTCAGGAGGCTGTAAACTTCAGTCGGTGCAGGGATCACCTATGGCTGTTCCCCTCAGCAACAAGTATACCCCTTTGGATACTGCTGGGGGGCGGGGAATGACCTATCAGGACACGTTGCGGCAGCTAGGCCAGTGGCACTATGGCCAGCTCTAAGGCTCGGAAAGGAAGTGTAAAGAAAGCTGAGTGGTATTGATAGGAGACTCAGTAGTTAGGGGGACGCACAGGAAATTTTGTGGCCACAGAAGAGAAGCCAGAATGATGTGTTATGTCCTAGGTGCTACTAGGGTCAGGATGCCTCAGAGTGGGGGCAGACGATTCTCAAGAGGGAAGGTGAGCAGCTAGAGATCATGGTGCACATTGGCACCAATGACAAAGGTAGAAGGGGGGAAGAGATCCAGCACAGTGAGTATGGGGAGTTAGCAAAGAGGCTGAAGAACAGGAGCTCCAAGGTAGTAATCTCTGGACTACTCCCAGTGCCACGTGCTGGTCCAGGTAGGAACAGGATGATGGTATAGATAAATGTGTGGCTGAGGAGGTGGTGCAGGTGGCAGGGTTCCAGACTTTTAGATCACTGGGATCTTTTCTGGGATGGTATGACCTGCTGAAAAGAGACAGGTTACAAATGAAACTGAGGGGGACCAATATGCTTGCTGACAGGTTTGATAAAGCTGTTGGGAAGGCTTTAAACTAATTTGGCGGTGAGATGAGAACTGGAGTGATAGGGTTGAGGGTGGGACAGTTGGTATATGAGTTGATGCAGTTTGTAGTGACACTGTGATGATAGTGAATACAGGACCGAAAGTGTTACATATGAATGCACACAATATATGGAATAAGGTAGATGAACTCATAGTGCAGTAACGGATTGGCATGTATGACTGGTGGGCATCACTGAATCATGGCTGAAAGAAGATTATAACTGTGAGCTTAATGTCCAAAGATACGAGTTGTCTCAAAAGGACAGGCAGTTAGGCCGAGGGGTTGGGTTACTCTGTTGGTAAAAAAAATCAGTCAAATCATTAGAAAGAGGTGACATAGGATCAGAAGATGCAGAATCCTTGTGGTAGAGTTAAGAAACTGCAAAGGTAAAAAGAACTTGATGGGAGTTATATACAAGGCTCCAAACAGTATTCAGGATGTGGGATATAAATTTCAATGGGAAATAGAAAAGGCTTCCAATAACGACAATGTTACAATACACAAGGCTGATTTCAACATAGAGGGAGATTGCATAAATCAGGTTGGTGTCGGAGGATCCCAAGAGAGGGAATTTTAGAATGTCTACCAGATGGCTTTTTTGAGCAACTTGTGGTTACCACCAAGATAAATACAGTTTTGGATTGGATGTTGTGTAATGACCCTGTTTCAATTAGGGAGCTTAAGATAAAGGAACCTCGGGAGCCAGTGATCATAGTATGAAAGAATTCACACTGCAGTTTGAGAGGGAGAATATAAAATCAGATGTATCAGTATTACAGTGGAGTAAAGGGAATTACAGAGACATGAGAAAGGAACTAGCCACAGTTGATTGGAAGGGGACACTGGCAGAGGTGATGGTGGAAAATCTATGGCTGGAGATTCTGGGGGCAATTCCGAAGGCACATCCCAAAGATGAAGAAGAATTCCAAAGGGAGGGTGAGGCAACCATGGCTGACGAGGGAAGTCAAAGACGATGGTAAAGCAAAAGAGAGGGCATATAATATAGCAAAACTACTGGGAAGTTAGAGGATTGGGAAACTTTTAAAAACCAACAGAAGGCAACTAAAAACACCATAAGGAGAGATAAGATGAAATATGAAGGTAAGCTAGCTAAAAATATCAAAGATATATAAAGAGTAAAAGAGAGGTGAGAGTGGATATTGGACCAATGGAAAATTATGCTGGAGAGGTAGTAATGGGGGGGGGGGGCAAAGAAGGTATTTTGCATCAATCTTCACTTGTGGAAGACACTAGTAGTATGCCAGAATTTCAAGACTGTCAAGGTTCAGAAGTCATTGTAGTTGCTATTACTAAGGAGAAGCTGGAAGGTCTGAATGTAGATAAACCACCTGGACATGATGGACCACGCCCCAGGTTTCTGAAAGAGATAGCTGAAGAGATTGTGGAGACATGAATAATGTTCTTTCAAGAATCACTAGATTCTGGAATGGTCTGGAGGACTGGAAAACTGCAAATGTCATTCCTCTCTTACTAACAAGGAATTCTCATTGTAGAACTGCCGCTCACTAGATGTATTTTGTTTTTCACACCGTTCTCTGTAAATTCTGGTATCTGTTGTGGGTGAAAAATCCCAGGAGATCAGCAGTTTCTGAGATACTCAAACCACCCCATCTGGCACCAACAATCATTCCGTGGTCAAAGTAACTTAGACGGCATTTCTTCCCCATTGCGATGTTTGGTCTGAACAACAACTGAACATGTTGACCATGTCTGCATGCTTTTGTGCATTGGGTTGCTGCCACATAATTTGCTGGTTAGATATATGCATTAAAGACACAAGATTAAGCTACTCTGAGCAGGTAGAAAAACTAACTTGTGTGAGTATTCATCATCTTTATTATTCTTGCTTCTGAATAACAAAACATGGAAATTTACCGCAGACCTAATCAGAATTTGTCCCATCTAAACTTATTGAAAATATCTACAGTTCAGATAATTCTCTCAGGATCAATAAAGTATGTCTGTCTGTCTGTCTGCTCTGTTCGTTCTTTCCACTGCCCTTCTCCCCATTCTGCCTGCTACAACTCAACCACCAAATCCACAATGGGTTTCATCACATCATCAGCTATGTGATGTGGATTCAGCGGCTACTTCAGATCCAATCAATGGTATATTTGTTTGTCTTGGACATCTTATTTTATGATCACAAGTCGCTGATGGATGCTAAAGAGTTCAAGTACTGCAGGACTATCCCATCTGTGAGTTGCTCGATAGCAATGGAGCTGGGCTTATTTCTCACCGTTGCTGGGTTGTCACCCAGACTTGCTGCTTACATGACAGCGTGCAATGCAAGTGGTTGTCCTGGACATTTTTATTAGGATCGCTATACCCTGTTGGACATAGGTAACGTAGTATACTCTAATTTCAGTTCACTGGTTCACTGGCGAGATTGATGGTGGCAAAGCTGCATTGCCTCAATTGTGGTGATGATGAGGCTCAAGCTATGGGCTCGCCTGTTGCAGCCACCAGGAGAGGAGATGCTGAGGTCATGTGGGAGAGCCTCTGTGGGACATGTTGGAATCTGTACTTGATTGGGGCCTGGCCCCTCTTGTCGATGCTGCCCTCCAGTGATAACTCAGTGTTGCTCTCTGGTGTTCGCTCGGTGCTGCCCTCCGATGTTTGTTCTGTGGAAGAACAAGCTGGACTAGGGCTACAGTCAAGCCACTCAGGGACTTCGACAATATTATTTCTTTTTGTTTGTGACTGTATGTTTTTTCTGAAATCGTAACCATATGTGCTATTTGTGCTATGTGCTATGTGCTATGTGCTGTTGTAATGTGTGTTGCACCTTGGCCCTGAAGGAATGCTGTTTCATTTCACTACATACATGTATGGTTGAATGATAATTAAGCTTGAAGTTGATCTTAAACTTTTATCTCTTTTAGTTATAAAAATGCAGACAGCTAAAATGAGTACTCATTACTTCTATGAATGGGTATTACATAAATTGTCTATCTACATTAGCATTTATTAATTTTATCAGAACTCCAGTTGTGATAACAAAATGTCTTTACTACTTACATCATCAATATTCAAGAAATTTCAAATTTCTTCTCCTTTTGGTTCAGCTATTAGATTTACTAAAAATCACCCAGTATGGTCCTCTTTCTTCCTGGTATACACTAATACAAGATCACAATGTGGCCATCAGCTTTGTTTTGGAATCCTGGATGAATCCACTTTCTATTCGAGTCAGTGATGCTTTGCTGGATTTATCAAGCTGAGCTGGGAAGCTGGACCATCAGATCTGATTGCTCTTTTTGCTGATGGAGAGAATCGCAGACCCTGCCATCATCACTTCATCTATTACATAAATTATAATGTAAATTTATGCATGCATAAATGTTGGAAATTAGCAACACATTGAAAGAGCATTTATTTCAAACTGTAAAGTGATTTAATAAGCCCATTCCTTCATGACATATAAATTAGTCAGGATTCATCACTTTTTTGTGGTTTGACACCTGACTTTTTTCAGAAAATATTACACCTATCTGGCATGACTTATAATTATGCATAAATAGATGTAGCCTTAGAGCACCGTTTCCTTATGTTTTATTTACTCTACTTGAATTGTGTTTCTTATTCGGACTTAACCTCTGAACTGTTTTTAATCCTATTTAATTTATAAAATAGTAGCATTGCCAACCTCTTTAATAACACATTAATCAGTTTAAAAGGAATTGTCTAAAACTTGAACTCAGTTAGGTGAATAAAAATAAATATAGTTTTGTCAAATAAACGTTCCAGAAAACCAGAAATGTGAAAGTCTAGGCAGTCTGGATGGTGAAATCCAATCTGTTGAGGATAAATGTCTTACTTAATTAAAGTAAGTAGTTTGCAGAGTATATTCTTTCAAGTCACAATACAGGCAAAAACACTTGTTCGATTGTATTCCTTCAATCTTTAATCAGAGATCCTTTGGCAGAATGCAAAACCTTTCCTTTCATATAATCATTAGCTGCTATTTGATAGTGTCTCAAAATCACATAATCTTTCTTTGACCTAAATTATTAATAACTCTAAGAGTGGTGATATTAATTGACCCTGATCAGCAGTGTCTTATGAATACTTGCTTCTTCTATGAGTCATTGTTTAGAAACAATTTAGTTGCAGATTTCTTTTCAATACAATAAATTCCTGCAATTAACTTGTATACAACTAATTTCTGCTTAATAATTTTATGCCTTTTGTCATGATTGTTACTATACAAGAGATAATATTTTCGATTTGACTGGTGTATTTGCATAGGGCAGGGTTTGTGTTTTCCACAAACAATAAATGCAAGTCACATGTTTTGGCTACTAATATCCACCAATCAGACAATAACTGCAGTTGCTTTTGCCAACCAATTATTTTTGTCTCTTCAGATAGTCACTGGGCAGAAATAGGATTGTTCCTCAAAATGCCTTGTCTGCAGTAAAGGAATGTATAACTGTTCCCTTATTTTCAAGCTTGCGTCTTGTGTTCGAAATTCTTCCAAAGTTGTTTGTGGCCTAGTCATTGCATTCAATTAGCAAACAAAAATGTAGGTTATTGAATGAAAAAAATAGGTTTGATTTTATGAGAGGAAATTAATTAATTTATTTTAAATATTGTGATATTTTAAAATCTTTTTCTAAGCAGGTTCACATTTTCAAATGAATTGAGTGTAGTTTCATAAATCAATCTGATTATTGTTTGTAGAAAGAGACCAAAGATTGGAATGGCTTCTCCAGATGCTGAAATTGCTTACTAAACACAGGCCTTTTCATTTTTAATTTATCACCTTGTAATTATTGCTATAGTGATAAACACCATTGAATATATTTCTGGAGACACAAGACTGTGCATGTTGGAATCTGGCAACTTCCACTCTGCCCTCAAATTCATTTGAACTGTTTTTTTCCCCTTACTGAATCTTTCTGCATCTCAGGAGACAAGCTATCACACTAACATCAAAATACACCCACTGAAGCCCCCAGCTAGATCACCTTCACCTCCTCCCATTCTTGCATGAATGCCCTCCCTTTCTCTCGTGGCTTCTCCCTTGCAATAGCGGGTGGGGCCCTCAAGACTACTGAGCATTCACTTGGAACACAGCTTATGTGACCTCCTCCCCCACCACAGTGACCGGGTCTCTGCCACTGAGTCTGGGGCCATGGCTCAGAAGCGCAAAGAGGTGAAGAGGTCTGCAGTGCTGATAGGCAATTTCTTAGTCAGAGGAACAAAGGTGAGATTCTGTGGGCACAGTAGAGCTACCCAGATAGTATGTTGCCTCTCTGGTGCCAGGTTCAGGAATGTCTTGAATCTGGTCCATGGAATTCTCAAGGGTGAGGGTGAACAGCCAGGTTTCGGTACATATTAGCACCAATGACATAGGTAGACAAGGTGTGGAGGGAGCTCGGTAGAAAGTTGAGAAACAGGACCTCCAGGTCCTGTGCCACTAAGGGTAAGAATGGGATGATTTGGTAGGTGAATATGTGGCTGAGGAACTGGTACTGGAGGCAAGGGTTCAGATTTATGGATTATCAGGATGTCTTCTGGGGAAGGTCTGACCTGTAGAAAAGGGACAAGTTACACCTAAACCTGAGGGGGTCCAATATCCTTACGGGCAGGTTGGCTGAAGTTGTTCTGGTGGATTTGTACTAATTTGGCAGGGGGATGGGAAATGGAGATGAGGTAGTTGGTTTACCATAAGACCAGAAAATATAGGAGCTAAATTAGACTATTTGGCCCATTGGGTCTGCTCCACCTTCATCACCACACAGTCAATCGCAAATTAACCTTTAGGGAATCCTGCACAAGGACTCCAAAGTCCCTTTGCGCCTCAGTTTTTTGTATTTTCCTTTCCATTTAGAAAATAGTCAACCCTTTCATTCCTTCTTCTAAAGTGCTTTAAAATACACTTCCCAACACTGTGTTCCATCTGCCACTTTGTTGCCCATTCTCCTAATCTGTCTAAGTCCTTTTGTAGCCTCTCTACTTCCTCAAAACTACCTGCCCCTCCACCCATCTTCATATAGTCTGCAATCTTATCAACAAAGCCATCAATTCCATCATTCAAATTATTTTCAAATAATGTAAAAAGAATTGGTCCCAACATTGCCCCCTGTGGAACACCACTAGTCACTAGCAGCCAACCAGAAAAGGCTCCCTTTATTCCCACTCTTTGACTCCTACTAATCAGCCACTGCTTAATCCATGCTAGAATCTTTCCTGTAATACCATGGGCTTGTAGCTTGATAAGCAGCTTTGTGTATGGCACCTTGTCAAAGACCTTCTGAAAATCCAAGTACATCTTGTGCTTTTCTATCCTGCTTCAAAGGGTTCCAACAGATTTGTCAGGCAAGATTTTCCATTGAGGAAACCATGCTGACCGGCCCTGAGATCTCATCCTTAATAACTAACTCCACCATCTTCCCAGCCACTGAGGTCAGACTATCTGGCATGTAGTTTTCTTTCTTCTGCCTTCTCAAAGAGTGGAGTGATATTCGCAATTTTTTAGTCTTCTGGAACTATTCCAGAATCTAATGATTCTTCAAAGATCCTTTCTAATGTCTCCAGAATCACTTCAGCCACCTCTTTCAGAACCCCAGGGTGTGCACCATCTGGTCCAGGTGACTTATCTATGTTCAGCCCTTTCAGGTTACCCAAGAGCCTTCTCTCTAGTTATGGTAACTTCACAAATTTCAGGACTCCTGACACCTGGAAATTCCATCATACTGCTAGTGTCTTCCACAGTGAACAATGATGCAAAATACTTGTCTTTCATTTCGTTCCCATTGCTACCTCTCCAGCATAGTTCTACAGCAGTCCGATATCCACTCTCAACTCTCTTCTACACTTTATGTATCTGTAGAAACTTTTGGTATCGGCTTTCAGATTATTGGCTAGCATAATTTTGTATTCCATTTTCACCTTCTTAATTACTTTTTAGTTGCCTTCTATTGGTTTTTAAAAGCTTCCCAATCCTCTAACTTCCCACTAACTTCCCACTTTATTATATGCCCTCTCTTTGGCTTTTATGTCAGCTTTGACTTCTCATAGTAGCCATGGTTGTGTCATCTTTACTTTAGAATACTTCTTCCTCTTTGGGATGTATTACTCTGTGCCTTCCAAACGGCTTCCAGAAATCCCAACCATTGCTGCTCTGCTGTCATCCCTGCCAGTGTTCATTCCAATCAATTCTGGCCAGCTCCTCTCTCATGGTTCTGTAATTCCCTTTACTCCACTGTAATACTGATACATGTAACTTTAGCTTCTCCTCAAATTTTGGAGTGATATTATGATCACTTGCCCCTATGGGTTCTTTTACCTTGAAGTCTGTAATCAATTCTGGTTCATCACACAACATCCAATTCAGAATAGCTGATCCCATAGTGACTTTGAAGAAATAGTGAGGCTGCAGAAGGATTTAGACAGATTAGCAGAATGGGCAAAGAAGTGGCAGATGGAATACAATTTTGGGAAGTGTATGGTCATGCACTTTGGTAGAAGAAATTAAAGGGTTAACTATTTTTTAAATGGAGAGAAAATACAAAAATCTGAGGCGCAAAGGAATTGGGAGTCCTTGTGTAGGATTCTCTAAAGGTTAATTTGTAGGTGGAGTCTCTGGTGAGGCAGGCAAATGCAATTTTAGCATTCATTTCAAGAGTTCTACAATATTTAAGCAAGGATGCAATGTTGAGACTTTACAAAGCACTGGTGAAGCCTCTCTTGGAATACTGTGAGCAGTTCCGGGTCCCTTTTCGTAGAAAGGATGTGCTGAAACTGGATGGGGTTCAAAGGAGGTTGATGAAAAATGATTCCAGTATTAAACGGCTTGTCATTGAAGGGCATTGATTGGAATTCACTGGAATTTAGAAGAATGGGAGGTGACATAATTGAAGCCTATCAAACAGTGAAAGGCCTTGATTGTGGATGTGGAGAGGATGTTTCCTATGGTGGGAGTGTCTCAGACCAGAGGACACACTGTTGTGTCTGGGCACAACTACATGTATACTAAATAAAAGCATGCATGTGGAAGATGGCTTTAATTGGTGTATTCACATTGCAGCTAGAGAGAGAGAAACAATGCACAGGTGTAGACAACAGATCAATACATAGAGCTAAGAGGGCTCCATTGCTCTAGATCCATACATTACACTTCCACCTCTTTAGATTAATGCAACATAAAACTGTATATGTACAAAACATTCAACTTCCCTTTCATAAACCATATTCCAACTAAACGTGCTTTCACAATAGCAGTCCATAACTAACTTTGCGGTTCTAAGGATTCACTCTTTTGGGTGGTGCTCTGTTTCTTTCAGGATAACGCCTCTAGACCTGTGGAGTGGCATCAGATTTGGTAGGTGCCTTGTCTATGACAACATTCTCAGTTTCCAGTGTCACATTGCTGTCAGTGACAGTCCGGTGACTGTAATGTGTCAATCTTATTGGATGCAGTTGATTCAGGTGTGCTCTTCAGTGGAGCATCCTGTATCTGGTCCACATGACGTCTCCATGTCTGATTTCCAACATCCACTGTGTACATCAGTGGTCTGGATGTCCAATTGTCTTCTTAGTAATCACGCACTAGGACTTCCTGTCCAATTCTGAAGCTCCTTTCTGCTTCACTTGACAACTGGGTGAACTGTTTATCCTGCACTTCCCTCTGTAGATCTGGTTTCAGGAGATCTGTGTGAGATCTCAGATTCCTGCTCATAAAAAGCATTGCAGGTGTTTGATTTGATGTCGCCTGAACAGAGTTCTGGTACATAAAATGGAAGTTGTCCACTTGTGCTGTCGAGAAATGTCCTCCTTGTCCATCATTTAATGGACTTCTTGAAGGTTTGGATAAACCTTTCAGCTAACCCATTCGTTGCTGGGTGGTGAGGAGCTGATATGAAATGCCATTTTTCTTCATGAACAGTTGAAATTCTTCTGATGTATATTGTGGTCTGTTGTCACTCACAATTTGTTCTGGTAGGCTGGTTCTGGCGAAGATTGTCCTCAGAGCAGAGACACTCTTTGCTGATGTGGTTGACTTCATTGGTATGACCTCAAGCCACTTCGAATGAGCATCCATAGCATTCAGAAACATGGAGTCCATGAATGGCCCAGTAAAATCAAAACATACTCTTTCCCATGATTATGATGGCCACTCCCACGGGTGTAACGGTGACTGTGGGGTGCATTTTGAACTTCTTGGCATCCCAAATGGCTTTTGGCCAAGTTTTCAATCTGCTTATCTACTCCCAGCCACCACATGTAGCTCCAGGCGAGGCTCTTCATCTTGACTGTACCCAGGTGTCTTTCATGCAGATTTTCTAACATTCGGGTGCACAGTTTAGAGGGAACCACAACACAAAATCCATGCATCAGCATTCTTTGACAAACTGACAGTTTCTCTCATCTCACTGAGAACTCTGGAAACATACGGTTACCATGAGCTGGCCATCCTTGCATGGTGATTTCATAGACTTTTGGCAATGTCGGGTCATTCCTTGTTTCTCTTTGTATTTCAGAATTTGTTACCAGCAACTGGTCCACCAATGCAGAGTGGAACACTTCTGTTGGGTCACAGTATGAAGACTTTTCTTCTTCAGTTGTCAACAGTGGAAGATGTGACAAGCCATCAGCATTGCTGTGTTGTTTGGTACCCTTGAACTCTATGACATAAGAGCGGGCTCCTGGGAACAGTGTCCAATGTTTTAACTGGGTAGCAGTCATCACTGGAATTCTCTTCCTGGGATTAACAATGGGCACAAGGGGCCGGTGATCTGTCACTAGTGTAAACTTTTGTCTGTAGAGGTAGTTATTCCCCATCCAAGACTAAGGTCCTCTCAGTTAATCTGTGCATAGTTGCATTCTGTGCTTGCCGATGATCTTGAAGCAAATGCAACTGGATGTTCGGATTTATCTTTCATAGGGTGTGACAAAATGGCTCCTGTGCCATAAGGAGACACATTGCACGCCAGTCTGATGGGCAGCAACGGGTCATAATGGGTGAGCATTTCATTGGATGTTATTAGTTTCCTTGAATGCTTTTTCACATCTTTCTGACCATTGCCCTCTTTGTTCCTGTCTGTAACAGTGCATTCAATGGATGAGCACTCTAGCAATGTTTGGGGGAAACTGGTGGTAGTAGTTAACAAGGCCCAAGTATGATGTGAGTTGTGACACATTTTCCAGTTTGGGTGCCTGTATCTCTGCTTCAGTCTTCTCTTGTGACTTATGTAAGCCATGCTTGTCAATGACATGTCCACAATATGAGGTTTCATTCTTGAAAAACTCACATTTCTCTCTCTTTGCACGCAGATCATACTCACTCAGCCTGTAAGCCAGTCATGATGATGTCATCAAGTTAACATTGTGATCCAGGGATATCTTGGAGCACTTGGTCCATTGGTCTTTGACAAATTGCTGGAGCTGGTACAACACCTAAGCCCATCCTCATCGCCAACTTGTGTCTGTGCACAACTACCTATATACTAAACAAAAGCACACACGTGGGAACTGGCTTTAACAGGTGCATTCAGATTGCAGTGAGAGAAAGTAACATTACACAGGCATAGACAACAGCACATGCACAGACGGAAGTGATCAATGCGTAGTGCTAAGGAGGGCTCATTACTCCAAAAGACATAGATCCATACATTACAGACACAACTTCAAAATAGAGGGGCGTCCTTTTATAATGGAAATGAGGAGGAATTTCTTTACCAGAGAGTGGTGGGTCTGTGGAATTCATTGCCACAGGAGGCTGTGGACAGGCAAACGTCTTTATATATATTTAAGGCAGAGGTTGATAGATTTTTGATTGGTCAGGGTATGAAGGGATATGGGGGCAAGGCAGAAGATTGAGGCTGAGAAGAAAATTGGATCAGCCTTGATGAAATGGCAGAGCAGACTCAATGGACCAAATGCCCTAATTCTGCTCCTATATCTAATTGTCTTATGTCCTAAGTGCATCATTCTGGCCCTAATCTGTACAAACTGGGTCAGGATCATTTCATTATTGATCAATGTGTTAACTGGTTCCCGGAACATAAACAACATCTTTTCCTCCATCCAAAGCTACAAGTGGCCTCATGCTCTCTCCTTTCTTTTGCCAAGGTTGGCAAGAAATTTGTCATTTAGAATAACTTCCACCAGCCGTTGGAGACAAATATCAATGTCCCTTTAAGGAATGCACATCCCCTCATGTGCACAAAGATAATGAGGCTGTTCACTTAGATCATATTAATGAGATTTCTGCATAAACATTGGTGTATGTGGACATTAGTGGGTTTAAATAACACAGGTTATTTGTAAGTCTTGATACCAGCATATTGTCCAGCACTGTCCAATTTCTTCTTCAGCATTCTGTCGATGTCTACATGTGATACTGTTTGGTTCCTTAAGGTTGTCAAATCCAGGGGAGATAGTGGGGATAAACTCCCACTACCTATTAAATGCTCCCAAAATAGCTTCTGACAACCAAGGCCAGCTCCTGGACTTCACATGTGGCTTAGCTACAAAGCCGGCAGAACCATTTCTACTTACAGAAGGGTCAAAGGTGGGCCACTGGTGCCTTAAATCCAGTCGCTCTGGGCAGATGGAGCTCATCAGCTGTGAATGGCAGCTCACCTAGGAGAAGGAAAGGTCTGATCTCAAACCTTGCGGCTATACCCACACATGGGGAAGAGTTCGGGAGTAAACCCTGAGGAAAAATCCAGAGGTGGAGTCTGTGTTGAGCTCAATGCCGGCTGGTGCAAAATTGTATACGTCTCTGCTGCTCCTTTTAATTTATCAGCTGCGTGGAGAGGGACAGCCTACTGCATGAGCAACGGCTTACTCTCCATATTGTACTGCCCTGGCTTGCATATCACGTAGACAGCTGGGATGCAATACCCATGGTCGATGCCGACCAATGGAGGGCCTCAGCATAATACATATTATTATATTTGTAAATAAATAATGTTATATGTGTATATTTTGGACAAAATTTGTTCTAGCTATTTATTTTGCTCTTTATGTTCACTTGCTGAACATACAGAGCAGAACATTCAATAAGTAATGGATACAGCCCAGTCTATCATGGTAAAGCCCACCCCACCACTGGTCACATCTACACGAAGTAATGTCACAGGAAAACAGCATCCGTCATCAGGGACCCCACCATCCAGGCCATGCTCTCTTCTCACTGCTGCCATCAGGGACCCCACCATCCAGGCCATGCTCTCTTCTCACTGCTGTCATCAGGGACCCCACCATCCAGGCCATGCTCTCTTCTCACTGCTGCCATCAGGGACCCCACCATCCAGGCCATGCTCTCTTCTCACTGCTGCCATCAGGGACCCCACCATCCAGGCCATGCTCTCTTCTCACTGCTGCCATCAGGGACCCCACCATCCAGGCCATGCTCTCTTCTCACTGCTGTCATCAGGGACCCCACCATCCAGGCCATGCTCTCTTCTCACTGCTGCCATCAGGGACCCCACCATCCAGGCCATGCTCTCTTCTCACTGCTGTCATCAGGGACCCCACCATCCAGGCCATGCTCTCTTCTCACTGCTGCCATCAGGGACCCCACCATCCAGGCCATGCTCTCTTCTCACTGCTGCCATCAGGGACCCCACCATCCAGGCCATGCTCTCTTCTCACTGCTGCCATCAGGAAGACAGACCAGGAGCTCTGGACCCAAACCACCAGGTTCAGGAACAGTTGTTACCCATTAATCATCAGGATCTTGAACCAGAGGGGATAACTTCACTCACCCTATCACTCAACTGTTCCCACCATCTATGAGCTTGCTTTCAAGAAATGTTCTTGATATTCATTGCTTATTTATTTTTTCCCTTTTGTGTCTGCACAGTGTGTTGTCGTTTTCACACTGGTTGTTTGTCAATCTTGTTGAGAACAGGAGTCCGTCTGGTTTCATTGATTCTATGGGATTTACTGTGAATACTCACAAGAAATTAATCTCAGGGTTTTATATGGTGACATATACGTACTTTGATAATAAATTCACTTTGAACTTCCACTGTAAAATAAAACAGCTTAATAATTTTTGTCTGTGTCTGTCCTAGGTTAAAGTGTGTTAATCAAGCATCCATGACAGCGTTTTGTAGGGTTCCTGGATCTGTGTATGTCTTTCAGTAGAACTGACAGGAGATGTGATGAAATTGATTACAGGAGCCGGACATTGTAATCACTCAACCGCAGCATTGCTGAATATCATTCTCTGATTCCCTGGGAAGTTGAATCAATGTCCTGGCAGGTGGTTGGTTTGTTACACCTTGGAACAGAAAAATCCGAGGACCGCCAGCAACCAGGTTTAACTGTTTTGGGAATAAACAAATCAGCTGAAACTTTCTCTAATAATTGCCGTGCCTATTAGCAGATTAGTTTGGATGATCTATGTAATAAGCCAGCTCAGGCTTGTAATCACTATTGAGAATAATCCATATGTTACTTGTTATATCAGATCATAATGAAAGTTGACTAGATTGATTTCTGGTGTGAGGGCACTGGAGGAAGAGAGATTACCGTAGATTCCGGATTTTAAGCCGCTACTTTTTTCCCACATTTTGAACAGCTTTGAACTTTGCGGCCAATAATCCGATGCGGCTAATGCAAAGTTTTTTTCATGCCGCCTCGTAAACATTTTGCCTCGTAACAGTAGACCAATAAAATTGATGAGTAGTTCACAGAGGTCCAATGAAATTGTACGATAAATCAAGCGCACTTTCACAATTAAATTATTGTAAATCAGTCATTTGTACTCACCCTCATCAACATGGAAAACACTCGAAGCATTGTGCTACCTACCCTCTTAGTTTAAACTATATTTGTTTTCTGTACTACATCGCGGGATGCTATGACGACACACCCGGTTTCGCGGCGTCTTGTGGGAAAATGCCGTTTGCGATGAAACGGGACGGAGGGGGTCGAGCGGCGGAGCGGCTTTGGATCCGAGCGAACTCTGCTTTTAAATGCCGTTTGCGATGAAACGGAAAGGAGGGGGGGAGCGGCATTACGCGAGCGGCTTTGGATCCGAGCGAACTCTGCTTTTAAATGCCGTTTGCGATGAAACGGAAAGGAGGGGGGGAGCGGCATTACGCGAGCGGCTTTGGATCCGAGCGAACTCTGCTTTTAAATGCCGTTTGCGATGAAACGGAAAGGAGGGGGGGAGCGGCATTACGCGAGCGGCTTTGGATCCGAGCGAACTCTGCTTTTAAGTTAAAGGTATCAATAACTTTTCCTGGTAGGCTGCAGTATATATATTTTTTACCAGTCGTTAGGAGATATTGGAATGTTGTTCAGTAAAGAAGTATACGCAACGTATATTTAAAAGTAGCCGCGTACGGGCACGGTTCGAAAAAAAGCATTTGCAATATGTATTTGTTTTTGTTACCATATGGATTTAATTAAAAGTTAAAAAAATCCTCACGTGTAATATCTTTCTGTGTAAATATCTCATATTACAACGTGGGACACCTGCGGCCTAAAATCCGGTGCGGCCTTTACATTTAAAAAAATGATTTTATTTCTAAAATTAGTGCCAGCGGCTAAAAATCAGGTGCGCTCTGTAGTCCGGAATCTACGGTAAATAGAGTACATACCATCTGAAGTTTTAAAAAATGAAAGATGGCTTCATTAAAAAAATGAAAAAAAAATCCTATAGGCAGGGCTCAACAGCCTAGATGCAGACATAATACTTCTCTTGGTTGGAGTTATGAGTGGAATGATACAAGGGGAGAACTCTTCAACCAGAGGAGAGTGAATCAGTAGAATTCTCCTCCTAAGAGGGCTGTGAATGATAGACATTTAGATCTTAAGTGCACCAACAAATGTGGGGATAATGCAGCATAGTCACATGAATGGCCAGGCAGACATAAGTTCAACTTAAAGTGTATTGTCATTTGCTTGTATATATGTATACCACCAAATGAAAGAACGTTCCTCCGGACCAAGGTGAACAACACAGGACATATAACTCACACACAACACGTAGAATAGTATTACCACAATTAAATTAACAAATAATAAAATATATTCCGGAAGGTTGACATTTAGTATAAGGTGCATTTTATAACACAAGTTAAAGAGTAAACTGGGGCTTCACAAGTGATGAGAACTGGTTGGTGGCAGGGAGTTTGGTGACTCATGCAGGGCCTGGGGGAAGAAGCTATTTCCCATCCTAACTGTCCTTGTCATAATGCTAGGATACCTCCTACCTGATGGTAGAGGGTCAAAGAGATTGTGGGACAGATGGGAGGGATTCTTCACAATGCTAAGGGCCCTGCGTATGCAACACTCCTGATAAATATCTCTGATGGGTGGAAGAGAGACCCCAATAAACTGTCCTTGTAATCCTTTGTAGGGTCTTGCAGTCAGATCCCTTGCATTTCTTATACCAGAGGGTGATGCAGCAGGCCAGGCCACTTTCAATGATGCTCTTTAAACCGGGTAGAATGGGAGGATGGAGGAACCTCACTAACCTCAATCTCCTTAGGAAGTGGAGACGCTGCTGTGCTGTCTTGACTAAGGAGGTGGTGTTGCAGGGCCAAATGGCATGCTGCTGATTTTATTTCATATGTTTATAAGTAATTCAGGATTATCTGCAGTTTATTCTGGAACTTTCAGCATCAGAAAACGTTGAAAGGGGATCCAAAAATAGTGATGTTTACTTGATTTGGTTTATCTTCTTAAGAAAGGTGTTGCTGACTTCCTACAAACTATCCGGTTTCTGGATATTGGCTGATGTGAACTGGAATCCAAGGAGAACATCCCAGTTAAATCTCTCCTTGCCTTTTAGATTGAGCAATTTCCAATGCTCTTGTTGAAAGCCAATCATCATATGGTTACCATGACTCATTTGGATGTTGGACTCAGCGTTTTCACTCAGAAACAGTCTGAACCATGTGGTTCAATTTTTACCACAGGGATGATCAATGTGGCCAGCCACTCTTCTTACACTCCACGCAACCTAATACCCTGCTACCTTTCCTTGAAGTATGAGTTATGAGCTTAAATCTCTTTGGCTTTACCCTACATATTCATATGCAATGTCCATCAAGGTTGTGATTCAGACAATTGTTTGTTAGGTTTGTAGGGATAATTTTGGGGACAGAGCAAGGAGTTAGGGTCAGATTTGGGTTTAGGGGCAGTGATGAGGGAGAGTTGGAGGTCAGGGGCAGTTAATGGAGAGTCGGCGCAGGAGCCAGTGGCAACAGCCCAGATCATAGTACTCCATGGTCTAAGGCCAGTGATTCCTGAGGATGGAGTTTGGGTCGACAGGTGCTGAGGACAAAAAGCAGTGATCCCTGTGGTAAAGGACTGAGGTTAGCGGTCCCCTCAGGTGACTGAGGACTGGTGAACCCTTAGGTCAACAAATGCCGCCAGGTCAGTGAGTCCTAGTGTCAGAGGTCCGTATAGGCAGGAGGCACAACAGACAGACAGACAGACATACTTTATTGATCCCGAGGGAAATTGGGTTTCGTTACAGTCGCATTAGTGTGCTGACCTCCCAGTTCAGTGAGTCCTGCAACTGGAGATCTGTTCGAATCCGGAGGGTGAGGCCTGGAGTTCAAAGTTCTCTGATTTGCAAGTCCTGGGTTTGATAATGGAGGTCAAAGACCAAAGTCACCAAGCCTGGAAGTCGGAGGCCCAATGTCTGTAAGTCCGGCTGAGGAACTGGAGATTGGAGGCCTTGACGCCACTAGTCCAATTGCTGGAGTGGATGGGTGGGTGGGAGGGAGGAAAGGGGTTGGTTTTGCTGTTGTTGTCTATTGTTGTTGTTGTTATTGCTTGTATTGTTCTCCTTGACATTGTGCTGTGTTAATGCTGGAATATGAGGTGCCACTTTTTGCAGAACACCTTTATAACAGTTTGATTTTTGATAGACAGATAAGAGACAGCAGATGCTAGAATTTGGAGACAAAAATATAAACCACTGAGGTAAACTCAGCTGGTAAGGCAGCATCTGTAGAAGGAAATGGACAGTTAATATTTTGGGTTGAGACTGTTCATCAGGACTGGAATCAAATTTATATTTTACATCAGCTGTAACTTAATGACTAAAACATTATGTTGGTTCTTTCCAGTTAGCAAGTATTAAGGGAACTATTTTCCTTTTGTCCATATCATCTTGCAGTACAATCTCATTTGGAGATTTCTTGGAGTGAATACGTTTTCTCAGAGTTGGGACCTATTTTCCTTTTTGCTCTTCCTTTCACATCAGAAACTTGGGTGTACTGGTTGTCCTCGTTTCCGATGATGATGTTTGTCAATGCAGCTCATCTGGGTAAAGAGCTCCACAGATAAAAGCCTGTGTGGGAAGGGTTTTATAGTGATAAAGCTGTTGCACTGGGGCAGTTTCACTCTCTCGGCCTCAAAAATCTTGGTTCAATAGGACAAAAAATCATCATGACTGTAGACTTCCTTGGCTGCAGTGGATAGCCATGACACTTTCGGCGCCTTGTCATGTCCTTCGCTCTCCACAAAGCGTTGCAGCACCGCCTGTTTGACCTTCCGATCTTGTAGTTGATCTTATCCGCCCTGTCTGCTGGAACCGGTTTTGCGTGTTGGGATAGGCATATCCCTATCTCACCGGGCTTGGAGGTTGCTGGCTACCCTCACCTGATTTAACCCGCCTGTCCAAGTGGTGTACCAGGGCACGGCTGTTGTCACATGCAAACAGTTACTCAGAACCACAGGTGAGAGCTGGGTGGCAGGTGGAGAGCAAAGGTGGACGAGCTGCCCCTGGGCGGAGCACGAGAAGCCCACCACCAGAGGTGCTACCCCTCCCTGGACACCCCATACACCCCTGGACTAGGGTAACATTTGGATATATGAATTGATACCATGCAGTTAGAAGAAGTTGGCCTGGATAATCTTACACAGAGAAAAATAGTTTTCAGCACTACCCAAGGGAAATTAGTCAGCTTATGTGCCATATTTACAGGACATTAAATTACTTCCAGGTTCCAGCTTGCAAATTGTACTTGTGTATGGAGGCACTGAGCCAGCCACAGAGATGTCAAATAGTATTCAACACACATTTGGACATCACTCATTTAAAATTCTTTAATGGATGGTCTGAGCCAACAAACACCAAGGGCTATACATGCAAAATCAAACCTTCATAATGCATGCAAGAGCCAGGTATGTGTAAGTTAAAGGGGAGGGCGTTAAAGGTGGTGTACCCTTTGCACCTACCAAGCTACCATCTCCCACTTATTGTGGTTCTTTTGCACCCCACCCAGGACTCCGTCCAGTGCCACCTCCCAACCCCACATTGTGCAAAGACAGGGCTTGTGGAGGAAAGGTCTCTTTGTGCACAACGTGAGGAAGGTGAGTTCCTTTCTGCACAACAGACTAGCATCGACACTCCACGCATAAATCAAGCATTGGCCCACTGTGCACTGTCAATTTATTGTGCCTTTGAGCTGCACCACGTTTTTCTAATCCTCATGCTTATACAAAAACTCTACCCTGCCTGCTGCTTTACAATTAATGGAAGAACTTTTGAACAGTTGTTACTGTTGTAAAGGAAGAAATCATAACAACGATCTGTATACAGAGGGCCAGTATAGTTAGGGTTGAATAACCAGGTAATTTTTGTTTGGAACATTGGTTGAAGAATAAATATCAGCCATATTACCAGGGAAACACCCTCATGGTTCTTTGAATGACACCAAGTGACATAACATCCTACCGCTTCTACAGGCTCAGTCTTGCTTCAATATCTCATTCAAAAGACAACCTTCAACAGAACATCTTTCTTGAGACCTGCACTCAAACATCAACTTAGTTTACACTTATGTGGGATTTGAATACATTTTCTTTTGACTCCAAAGTAAAAATACCATATTCATGTCGCTATAACATCTGATCAGCTTACAAAACAACAGATGACTTTTCATTTTAAAATTCCAACATACTTGAATATTATAATCCTCTTTGAAATGTTAGAAATTCTGGCATAGAACTCGTTATCAGGAATTGCATCCTATGTGCTATTCTGAGAGCTCAAGCATACCTCAGACTGCCTACCTTCAGCAGTTACTTCTGTGATGAAATTTCCTGTAACTTCAGACAAAATAGTCCCCTGTTGCATCATCGGGAAACCCAAAGTCAGATGCATTGGAGAATTTCCTCTATCATGAAGTTAAGAAGCATTTTTATTTGTTACATTTTCTGCTTGTTTTTTGCCACTTTCCATAATAAGTGCTCGGATTCAGTTTTGGAGTTGTGTTTTGATCAGGTAGGTTTGAATCATTTGGGCTACAAGAGCTGAGGGAGAATACAGGCCACACTACAATCTGTTAAAATGCACAGCAGTGGAAACTGCAAAAACTTTCAAACTCCTGGATGTGAACATCTTGCACAGACTCTCATGATCCCAGAACACATCCTACACAATCACGAACAACTCTGTTTTCAGAGGAGCTGAAGAGAGCTGGAGCATGCACATTTACACCCGTGTCCTTCTGCAGATACACAGTAGAGAGCATCCTAATATGCTGCCTCACGGCATGATATGGAAGCTGCAGTGTGGCACACAGGAAGGCTCTACAATGGGTAGCCAAAACTGCCCAACATATCAACGGCACCAGCCTGCCTGCCGTTAAGGACACATCTACAGAAAGGAGTGGAAAAAGGGCCAGTAATATCACAAAGGATCTCACCCACCCTGCTCATGGACTGTTTGTCCCACACACATCAGGGAGGAGGCTACATAGCATCCACGCCAAGACAATTACTTTCTCCACACAGTAAGGCTGATCAACACCTTCACCCGCTAACCCACCCCATGAGACCCCAACAACCCCATCACTATTACTTTATCCAAGGAGATTTAGGAACGTGACCCCATGAATCTAACCAAACATCCAGAATATCTGAATCAAAAGAGTATAGCAACTGTAGTTATGGACAGAACACAAGAAATTCTCTCTCTCCCTCTCTCTTAAGTTCATTCCCAGCTAACAAACACTCAACTTATGTACAATGAGGACATACAGTATATGACAGATGGAAGACATTGACCTCCTGAACACAACTGTTTTCTGGAACAAAGCTGTGACACTACTATATGTATATTTACCTTGATTGATTATGTCCATGCCTTGATCATTTTAAATTTGACATTTATTCGAGCTTTGTATTAAATACAAGTCGTTGCTAGATTGTGGCAGGGTTCCATTCCCTAACCGAAACAGTTTACAAGTGTGAAATGCAGCTACAAACTGAGTTTCAAAATGACAGAAGATGCCAGCAGCCCAGCAAATCCATCTCACTGGATTTAAATATTCCCACTGTGCATAAGTCGAGCATTCATAAGATGGGGAGAAACATAAGAGAAAGTCTCAGGATATATAATTGTGCTGCTTCAGTCACTGACAGAACAACATAACTAGGCCTTGTTAAAGTGATGCCATAGATTTTTTATGAGGAATCCATTCTCTGCATTGTTAGTACTAATTTAATTTGCCACCTCTAAATATAGATGAAAGTCCCCCATGATTACACAACTGCTGACACTACCTGCATCCTTAATTTCTATGTCTAAACTGTGCCCAAATCAATAACAACGGCCCAGGAACCAGGAGCAATTTCCACCAACATGGCCACTACTGTTCTTGTCTGTATCCAAACTTCTTTCAGTTTTGCATCATGATTTACTGAACTAAATCCTTTCTTTAGTTAAGACCAAAATTGGGCCATTGAAGACAGAACGGGTGAATTTATTATGGGGAACAAGGAAATGGCAGATGAGTTGAACAGGTACTTTGGATCTGTCTTCACTAGGGAAGACACAAACAATCTCCCAGATGTAATAGTGGCCAAAGGAACCGGTAAAGGATGAACTGAAGGAAATTTATATTAGGCAAGAAACGGTGTTGGATAGACTGTTGAGTCAGAAGGCTAATAAGTCCCCAGGACCTGATGGTCTGCATCCCAGGGTACTTAAAGAGGTGGCTCTAGAAATCGTGGACGCATTGGTAATCATTTTCCAATGTTCTATAGATTCAGGAACAGTTCCTGCTGATTGGAGGGTGGCTAATGTTGTCCCATTTTTCAAGAAAGGAGGGAGAGAGAAAACAGGGAATTATAGACCGGTTAGCCTGACGTCAGTGGTGGGAAAGATGCTGGAGTCAATTATAAAAGAGGAAATTACGACACATTTGGATAGCAGTAGAAGGATCAGTCCGAGTCAGCATGGATTTATGAAGGGAAAATCATGCTTGACAAATCTTCTGGAGTTTTTTGAGGATGTAACTATGAAAATGGACAAGGGAGAGCCAGTGGATGTAGTGTACCTGGACTTCCAGAAAACTTTTGATAAAGTCCCACATAGGAGATTAGTGGGCAAAATTAGGGCACATGGTATTGGGGGCAGAGTACTGACATGGATTGAAAATTGGCTGGCTGACAGGAAACAAAGAGTAGCGATTAACGGGTCCCTTTCGGAATGGCAGGCTGTGACCAGTGGGGTACCGCAAGGTTCGGTACTGGGACCACAGCTATTTACAATATACATTAATGATTTAGATGAAGGGATTAAAAGTAACATTAGCAAATTTGCTGATGACACAAAGCTGGGTGGCAGTGTTAAATGTCAGGAGGATGTTATGAGAATGCAGGGTGACTTGGACAGGTTGGGTGAGTGGGCAAATGTATGGCAGATGCAGTTTAATGTGGATAAATGTGAGATTATCCACTTCGGTGGTAAGAACAGGAAGGCAGATTACTATCTAAATGGAGTCAAGTTAGGAAAAGGGGAAGTAGAACGAGATCTAGGTGTTCTTGTACATCAGTCAATGAAAGCAAGCATGCAGGTATAGCAGGCAGTGAAGAAAGCTAATGGCATGCTGGCCTTTATAACAAGAGGAATTGAGTATAGGAGTAAAGAGGTCCTTCTGCAGCTGTACAGGGCCCTGGTGAGACCCCACCTGGAGTATTGTGTGCAGTTTTGGTCTCCAAATTTGAGGAAGGACATTCTTGCTTTTGAGGGACTGCAGTGTAGGTTCACAAGGTTAATTCCCGGAATGGCGGGACTGTCATATGTTGAAAGATTGGAGCGACTGGACTTGTATACACTGGAATTTAGAAGGATGAGAGGTGATCTGATTGAAACATATAAGATTATTAAGGGATTGGACACGCTGGAGGCAGGAAGCATGTTCCCGCTGATGGGTGAGTCCAGAACTAGAGGCCACAGTTTAAGAATAAGGGGTAGGCCATTTAGACCAGAGATGCGGAAAAACTTTTTCACCCAGAGAGTGGTGGATATGTGGAATGCTCTGCCCCAGAAGGCAGTGGAGGCCATGTCTCTGGATGCATTCAAGAGAGAGTTAGATAGAGCTCTTATAGATAACGGGGTCAAGGGATATGGGGAGAGGGCAGGAACAGAGTACTGATTGTGTATGATCAGCCATGATCACAGTGAATGGCGGTGCTGGCTAGAAGGGCCGAATGGCCTACTCCTGCACCTTCTGTCTATTGTTTATTAAGTTAAACATTGACTTCCCTCTTTTGACTGTCCATTCAAATACTTAACTCCCAATTTTGATCATCCTGTCATCATGCTTCTGCATTGAAAATTAGATCGTGCCTTTTCACAATGAATTTATGAATTCACTCAACTTGTTTTGCATGCTTCATGCACTTAGTAGCCACTTTATTCGATACCTCCTGTACATAATAATGTGTCAATTGAGTGTATGTTCATGGTCTTCTGCTGCTGTAGCCCACCCACTTCAAGGTTCGACATGTTGCACATTCAGAGATGCTCTTCTGCACAGCACTGTTGTAACATGTGGTTATTTGAGATAATTTCCCCTTCCTGTCAGCTTGAACCAGTCTGGCCATTCTCCTCTCACCTCTCTCATTGAAAAAGCATTTTGACCCACAGAACTGCTGCTCACTGGATGTATTTTCTTGGTTTCTTGCACCAGTCTCTGTAAAACTCCAGAGACTGCTGTGTGTGAAGATCTCAGATCAGCAGTTTCTGAGATACTCAAACCACCCCATCTGGCACCAACAATCATTGCACAGTCAAAGTCACTTTGATCACATTTCCTCCCTATTCTGATGTTTGGTCTGAACAACAAATGAACCTCTTGACCACGTCTGCATGTTTTTATGCACTGAGTTGCTGCCACCTGATTGGCTGATTAGATATCTGCATTAACGAGCAATTATACAGGTGTACTTAACAGGTGTACATAACTGAGTGTATGTAATCAATACATTCGGACTTCTAACACCTTTAGTACTTTACCCCTATTTGCTGCTTGTTTTTATATCTAATACCTATATACTTTGTCTTCTACATTTCTACCTTGTGTGTATAGCTTCGCTTCTCTCTCTCTTGACTTGCACCTCAGGTTCCCACCCCCTGCTGAGCTAGTTCAAGCTCTCCCAAATGAACCAGCAAATCTTCCACAGAGGATACTGGTCCAGTCCAGTTGAAGTATAACTGTCTGGCTTGTATCAGCTTTATCTACCCCACCTATTGCTCAGAACTCTCAGAAACCTAAAGCAGTCCCTCCTGCCCACTATCCAGTTAAGCACTCATTAGCTCTTTTGTGCCATAAGTTTCTGCGTTTCTGTAATGACAAAGAATCTCATGGTGAGAGGTTAAAGACAATGTGTGCTTCACAGAAAAAAGGGACAGAATACATTTTCTATTCACACAGTACATTTAAATTATCATATTTTTCTCCTTTGCTCATGTGCAACTTTCAGCATTTAGAGTGTACAAACTAACAGCAGAAAGTCAAGGAGATTCATTTGTTGGAACACACACGCATTCAACATTTCACTGGAGTACACAGTACGACAGTTTAACATCAGGAGCTTGATGTCAGCCTGCTTTTTCTCAGAGACACATTTCTCACAAGGCTTCCTATACGATTTATGATTAGTTTAATTTCAGTTCAGGTATTTTATAGTGAATATGCGTGTGTCTATGTGTATGTGAGAGATATGTGAGTCAGAGAGAAGTAAATCATATTAGCAGAGGTTGGTGAAGCAACAGCTGCCCATTTTAAATTACTTCCAGTCTCACTTCAGTGCACTTTGATCCATTCACCATTACAACACACCATATAATGCTGGGTGCAAATTAATACACAAGAGAACAATTTGCCGACGCACAAAATACAAGAAAAGTTTGGTTTGAATTTTGACTTATATTATTAACATATTCACAAAGCATGAAACTATCAATATTTCTATTTATGCTATGTAAATTGCATTCAAAAAATTCGGAATCCTATCCCTTGTGTACAATAAAATGTATAGTGAAATTTCAAACAAAAAATAATTTAAAAATAAATTCCATTAAATTTGTTTGAATATATGATTGATATGAGTGAATATCATGAAGATAAAGTTTGTGAGCACTTAGCAGTCACATAAATATATAGGATCATAATGTCCTGCCACACAAATGATGAGATGCAGAAATTCTAGCAGCAGGCAAGAAGTAAATGCACAATCCAACTACCCACAAGCTGCTGCCATGGCTGTGCCATTCTATTTTTAGCTTTGTGAAATTAGCATTTTATTGTTTGGCTCTACATTGAAATCCATTGATTAGCATGAACTTACCTCAAATTATATTAAGCATGATTCAAAACGTTAAATCTTTGTCTGAACTGACAAAAATGCTGAAGATCATTTTCATTTTGTTCCCTGTCTCTCTCGCATTAATTTTCTTTCTGCACATTGGATTCTTTTTCAGTGTCCCCTTGTACCCTTATAGCTTTGAGAGGAGATATAAATTTCAGTTCTTAATATTTTGGTTCCTTATTAGAGGATAAGAATATGATTCTATTATCTCCTTGTTGTTGTCTTGGCACCTTTTTATGGTTACTCTTTTGCTCTCCGTTTGTTGTGTCCTCTCTGTGGGAGAACAATCTCCCTTACACTCACCAGGAACCTGAAACACTTTGTTTTTTGTTGAGTTATGTAAGTTCATTTGGGTCCATTTGTTATTGTGTGACAATACTTCCCATCACCCCCAGGTAGCTCAAATTACTTGGAATTAATTCTCTGTTTGTTCTAATGATCAAGTACAAATCATAAGAACATTAGAAAAAATAATGAATAGGCTATTTAGCTCGCCATGTCTTCCTGGCCATTCAATATAATTCCAACTGATATTTTACCTCAGGTTCATTTTCCTGTAACATCTCCTGTTATGGTCCGATCCAGAGCCCGCATTCTGGGTCTTGATCCGGTCCGTGGACTCCGGGTCTTGTAGCCGTCCCTCCTTTCACCCTTAAGCCCAAATAGGATCATCTTGGCTTAAGGAGGCGCACCTGAGACCTATCAGCTGGAAGGTGTATATAAGGGGCTCTGGGACTGAGGCTAGTTGGGGGTTGTATTGTTTCTTTTGTTTGTGCTGGTCTTGCTTGTCTGTCTATCCTGTTTTGACCCTAGCTTGGAGTACCCACTGTTAATCATCTAGTTCTGTAAGTTTGTTCTCATAGTCACCCTGGACCAAGCTCCCTTCTGATCCCTTGCCTCTGTTGAGTAAGCAGGCTGGACTGCTGTTGCCTGGTGGGGGGCTCTGACACTTTTCTACCCCTCTCTTCTGATTGGTTGTGCCCTGCACCTGCCCAGATACCCTGTGACCTGCCCAGGCCCCTGTTTTCCTGCCTGGGAGGCTGGGCCCTGCCCAGGAGTTATGTGACCTGCCCAGGGGGCTATCCTCCCAGCATTCCTTGTCCCATAGACCCATCCTCTAGCCTAGTCAAGATCCTGCCTTTCTAAAGATAGGATAGAATGCCCACATTCTTCTAAATTCTAGTGAGTACAGGCACAAAGTTGCCAAACACTCATGTTAACCCTCTTCATTCCTGGAATCATCCTCATGAACTTCCTCTGGACTCTCTCCATTGAGAACACATCCTTTGCGATATGGGACCCAAGACTTGACAATACTCCAAGGGTGGCCTGATTAGTGTCTTATAAAGACTCGGCATTATCTCCTACCTTTTATATTCTATTCCCCTTGAAATAAATGCCAACATTGCATTTGCCTTCTTTACTACATACTCAACCTGCATATTAACTTTCTGGGATACTTGCACGAGGACTCCCAAGTCCCTCTGCACCTCTAATGTTTGAACCTTCACCCCATTTGATAATAGTCTACATTATTGTTCCTTTTACCAAAACGCATTACCATACATTTTCCAGAGGAGCCATAGGGAGTTCAGTGCCAAGTTAACATAGAAACATAGAAAACAGGTGCAGGAGTAGGCCATTCGGCCCTTTGAGCCTGCACTGCCATTCAGTATGATCATGGCTGATCATCCAACTCAGAACCTTATACCTGCTTTCTCTCCATACCCCCTGATCCCTTTAGCCACAAGGGCCATATCTAACTCCCTCTTAAATATAGCCAATGAACTGGCCTCAACTGTTTCCTGTGGCAGAGAATTCCACAGATTCACCACTCTCTGTGTGAAGAAGTTTTTCCTCATCTCGATCCTAAAAGGCTTCCCCTTTATCCTTAAACTGTGACCCCTCATTCTGGACTTCCTCAACATCGGGAACAATCTTACTGCATCTAACCTGTCCAATCCCTTTAGAATTTTATATGTTTCAATAAGATCCCCCCTCAATCTTCTAAATTCCAGTGAGTATAAGCCTAGTCGATCCAGTCTTTCTTCATATGAAAGTCCTGCCATCCCAGGAATCAATCTGGTGAACCTTCTTTGTACTCCCTTTATGACAAGAATGTCTTTCCTCAGATTAGGGGACCAAAACTGCACACAATATTCCAGGTGTGGTCTCACCAAGGCCTTGTACAACTGCAGTAGAAACTCACTGCTCCTGTACTCAAATCCTTTTGCTATGAATGCCAACATACCATTTGCCTTTTTCACTGCCTGCTGTACCTGCATGCCCACCTTCAATGATGGGTGTACAATGACACCCAGGTCTCATTGCACCTCCCCTTTTCCTAATTGGCCACCGTTCAGATTATAATCTGTTTTCCTGTTCTTGCAAGCAAAGTGGATAACCTCACATTTATCCACATTAAATTGCATCTGCCATGAATTTGCCCACTCACCTAACCTATCCAAGTCACCCTGCATCCTCTTAACATCCTCCTCACAGTTAACACTGCCGCCCAGCTTCGTGTCATCCGCAAACTTGGAGATGCTGCATTTAATTCCCTCATCTAAATCATTAATATATATTGTAAACAACTGGGGTCCCAGCACTGAGCCTTGCAGTACCCCACTAGTCACAGCCTGCCATTCTGAAAAGGTCCCGTTTACTCCCACTCTTTGCTTCCTGTCTGCCAACCAATTCTCTATCCACATTAATACCATACCCCCAATACCATGTGCTTTAAGTTTGCACACTAATCTCCTGTGTGGGACCTTGTCAAAAGCCTTTTGAAAATCTAAATATACCACATCCAGTGGCTCTCCCCTATCCACTCTACTAGTTACATCTTCAAAAAATTCTATAAGATTCGTCAGACATGATTTTCCTTTCACAAATCCATGCTAACTTTGTCCGATGATTTCACCTCTTTCCAAATGTGCTGTTATCACATCTTTGATAACCGACTCTAGCATTTTCCCCACCACCGATGTCAGACTAACTGGTCTATAATTCCCTGGTTTCTCTCTCCCTCCTTTTTTAAAAAGTGGCGTTACATTAGCCACCCTCCAATCCTCAGGAACTAATCCAGAATCTAAGGAGTTTTGAAAAATTATCACTAATGCATCCACTATTTCTTGGGCTACTTCCTTAAGCACTCTGGGATGCAGACCATCTGGCCCTGGGGATTTATCTGCCTTTAATCCCTTCAATTTACCTAACACCACTTCCCTACTAACATGTATTTCCCTCAGTTCCTCCATCTCACTAGACCCTTAGTCCCTTACTATTTCCGGAAGATTATTTATGTCCTCCTTAGTGAAGACAGAACCAAAGTAGTTATTCAATTAGTCTACCATTGTCTTTGTTCCCTATGATCAATTCACCTGTTTCTGACTGTAAAGGACCTACATTTGTCTTGACCAATCTTTTTCTTTTCACGTATCTATAAAAGCTTTTACAGTCAGTTTTTATGTTCCCTGCCAGCTTTCTCTCATAATCTTTTTCCCTTTCCTAATTAAGCTCTTTGTCCTCCTCTGCTGGTCTCTGAATTTCTCCCAGTCCTCAGGTGTGCCGCTTTTTTTTGCTAATTTATATGTGTCTTCTTTGGACTTGATACTATCCCTAATTTCCCTTGTCAGCCACAGGTGCACTACCTTCCCTGGTTTATTCTTTTGCCAAACTGGGATGAACAATTGTTGTAATTCATCCATGCGATCTTTAAATGCTTGCCATTGCATATCCACCGTCAACCCTTTAAGTATCATTTGCCAGTCTATCTTAGCTAATTCACATCTCATACCTTCAAAGCTACCCTTCTTTAAGTTCAGAACCTTTGTTTCTGAAATAACTATGTCACTCTCCATCTTAATGAAGAATTCCACCATATTATGGTCACTCTTCCCCAAGGGGCCTCACACGACAAGATTGCTAACTAACCCTTCCTCATTGCTCAATACCCAATCTAGAATGGCCTGCTCTCTAGTTGGTTCCTCGACACGTTGGTTCAGAAAACCATCCGGCATACATTCCAAGAAATCCTCTTCCTCAGCACCCTTACCAATTTGGTTCACCCTATCTATATGTAGATTGAAGTCACCCATTATAACTACTGTTCCTTTATTGCACGCATTTCTAATTTCCTGTTTAATGCCATCCCCAACCTCACTACTACTGTTAGGTGGCCTGTACACAACTCCCACCAGTGTTTTCTGCCCCTTAGTGTTATGCAGCTCTACCCAAATCGATTCCACATCCTCCAGGTTAATGTCCTTCCTTTCTATTGCATTAATCTCCTCTCTAACCAGCAATGCTACCCCACCTCCTTTTCTTTCCTGTCTATCCCTCCTGAATATTGAATATCTCTGGATGTTGAGCTCCCATCCTTGGTCACCCTGGAGCCATGTCTCTGTGATCCCAACTATATCATATTCATTAATAACTATCTGCACATTCAATTCATCCACCTTGTTACGAATGCTCCTCGCATTGACACACAAAGCCTTCAGGCTTGTTTTTACAACACTCTTAGCTCTTATACAATTATGTTGAAAAGTGGCTCTTTTTGCTTTTTGCCCTGGATTTGCCTGCCTGCCACTTTTACTTTTCACCTTACTACTTTTTGCTTCTACCCTCATTTTACACCCCTCTGTCTCTCTGCACTTGTTCCCATCCCCCTGCCACATTAGTTTAATGTCTCCTGAACAGCAGTAGCAAATGCTCCCCCTAGGACATTGGTTCCAGTCCAGCCCAGGTGCAGACCGTCCTGTTTACACCGGTCCCACCTCCCCCAGAACTGGTTCCAATGCCCCAGAAATTTGAATCCCTCCCCCTTGCACCATTTTTCAAGCCACGTATTCAACTGAAATATCCTCCTATTTGTACTCTGACTAGCACGTGGCACTAGTAGTAATCCAGAGATTATTACCTTTGAGGTCCTACTTTTTAGTTTATCTCCTAACTCCCTAAATTCACCTTGTAGGACCTCATCCCGTTTTTTACTTATATCGTTGGTACCTATGTGCACCACGACCACTGGCTGTTCACCCTCCCATTCGAGAATGAACTCCAGGGTCCTGCCTTCACCATAAACTCTCTGAACCCCAGGATCACCTTTGCATGCCACGGTCTCCCCATCTTGTTCTATCCTTTAGTTGTTCCTGTCCCGCCCCTAGTACTTCAGTGCCTGCGTCCTGCATTTGGGTCTCCACGTCCCCTTGTGACATCTCCATTCTCTTTGATCAAATAATCTATTGATCTCTGCTTTGAATATACTTGAGCCTCCAAAACTCAATCTTACTATGTTAATCTGATTGAGTAAACACATTTGGAGCCAGATTCAAACTTTAATCACTATGACATTTCAGCAAACTGCTTAACAAATGAACTTACACTTTAATATGTAATGGCAAATATGCTGTAATGTCAGCAGATAGTGGCCAAACACTTTATCAAATTCCGTTTGTGAATTTTGTCAGTTTGCTACTTGTAGAGGTAGACTTAAACAGGAGAAAATCTGCAGGTGGAAATCCAAAGCTACACACACAAAATTTTGGAGGGCCTCAGCATTTGTGGAAATGAATAGATAGTCGATACTTCAGGCCAAGACCCTTCTTCAGTACTGAGAAGGAAGGGGGAAGATGCCAGAATAAAAGGAGGCTAGCTGGTAGGTGATTAGTGAAGCCATGTGGGTAAGAAAGATCAAGGGCTGGAGAAGAATGGATCTGAAAGGAGAGGAGAGGGGACCATGGAAGAAAGGGAAGGAGGATGGGACCTAGGGGAAGCAATAGGCAGGTGAGAAGAGGTAAAAGGTCAGAATGCGAATGAGAGGAAGAGGGACAGTGTGGATGGGGGGAAATTTGTTTACCTGAAGGAGAAATGGATATTCATGCCATCAGGTTGGAGGCTACCCAGACAGAATATAAGGTGTCACTCCACCACCCTGAGGGTGCCCATATCTCGGCACAAGAGGAGGCCATACACTGGCCCATCAGAACGGGAATGGGATTGGAATTAAAATCTTTGACCACTGGGAAATCCCACTTGTGGCAGATGGTGCAGAGGTGCTTGACAAAGCGGCCCCCCAATTTACGACGGGTCTCCCCAATGTAGATAGAGGAGGCCACATCGGGAGCACCGGACACAAAAGACGACCTTAGCAGATTCACAGATGAATTATCGCCTCACCTGGAAGGACCTTTTGGTTGTGAGGGGGGAGGTGCATGGGCAGTTGTGGCAGGGATACGTGCCGGGAGGGATGATTGGGCACAGGGGTCACAAAGGGAGTGATCCCTGCAGAAAGTGGAGAGTGGGAGAGGAGGTAAAGATATGTTTAGCAGTAGGATCCAGTTATAACTTAATTGTAACACTATCACCTAATTACAAATTAATGCATAGGAATTCTCACTTTGTAGACATTCTTCTGTGTATGTGCTATTTCTATCCTTAAATTATGAAACATAAGCATCTATAATGGCAACTTAACACTAAAATGTTCCTAAAATGTAACTAGGATATATTTCAGCTGATCTGCGTATGTACCTTAAATGAAAATGGACCAAATATCATATTGTGGCATAATTACAGAAATGCACTACTTAAATTCATTGTCAACGGAAATCCAAGTCTCACACAAAATGCTGGTGGAACTCAGCAGGCCAGGCAGCATCGATGGTAAAGAGTACAGTTGACGTTTTGGGCCAAGACCCTTCAGCAGGACTGAAGATAAAAAAGATGAGGAGTCAGAGGTTAGAAGGGGCGGAGGGGAGAAAGAAACACAAGATGATAGGTGAAACGTGAGGGTGGGATGGGAGGAGAGGTGAAGTAAGGAGCTGGGAAGTTGGTTGATGAAAGATATACAGGGCTGGAGAAAGGAGAATCTAATAGGAGAGGACAGAAGCCCATGGAAGAAAGAAAAGGTTGGAGGAGCACCAGAGGGAGGCGATAGGCCAATAGCTAAGGTGAGAGAGGGAAAAGGAAATGGGAAATGGTGAAGGGGAGGGGGTTGGGCATTACTGGAAGTCAGAGAAATCGATGTTCATGCCATCAGGTTGGAGGCTACCTAGACAGAATATAAGGTGCTGTTCCTCTAACCTGAGTGTGGCTTCAGCATGATAGTAAAGGCAAATCGGAATGGGAAGTGGAATAAAAATGAGTGGACACTGGGAGATCCCGCTTTTTCTGGCAGACAGAACATAGGTGCTTAGTGAAGCGGTCTCCCAATCTGCATCAGGTCTTACCAATATACAGAAAGCCACACCAGGAGCACTGGACACAGTAGATGACCCCAATAGACTCACGGGTGGTGTTGCCTCACCTGGAAGGACTGTTTGGGGCCCTGAATGGTAGTGAGGGAGGAGGTATAGCACTTGTTCCACTTACAAGAATAAGTGCCAGGAGGGAGATCAGTGGGGAGGCTGAATGAACAAGGGAGTTGTGTAAGGAGTGATCCCTGCAGAATGCAGAAAGGGGGCTTAGAGAACGATGAGCTTGGTGGTGGGATCCCATTGGAGTTGGAAGAAGTTATGGAAAATTATGTGATGGATGTGAAGGCAGGGGGTTTGGTAGATGAGGACAAGAGGAACCTATCCCTAGCGGGGTGGTGGGAGGATGGGTTGAGGGCAGACGTGCACGAAATGGAAGAGCTGCAGAACCCTCAAATGCAAACGCTTCTCTTCCATTTCATCATCCCCCCACCCCATCAGTGATAGAGTTCCTCATCCTCACCTACCACCCCACCAGCCTCCACATCCAGCACATACATTTCCGTAACTTCCATCATCTCCAACAGGGTCCCACCACCAAGCGCATCTTCCCCCCTTCCCCAGTTTCAATCCCTACGTGACTCCCTTGTCCATTCATCCCTCCCCACTGACCTCCCTCCTACTTATCCTTGTAAGTGGAACAAGTGCAACACCTGCCCCGATGTTTTCTCCCTCACTACCATTCGGGGCCTCAAATAGTCCTTCCAGGTTAGGCAACGCTTCACCTGTGAGTCTGTTGGGGTCATCTACTGTATCCGGTGCTCCTGGTGTGGCCTCCTATATATCGGTGAGATACGATGTAGACTAGGAGACTACTTCGCTGAGCACCTACACTCATCCACCAGAAAGAGCGGGATCTCCCAGTGGCCACCCATTTCAACTCCACTTCCCATTCCTATTCCGACATGTCAGTCCATGGCTTCCTCTACTGGCATGATGAGGCCACACTCAGGTTGAAGGAGCAACATCTTAAATTCCGTCTGGGTCGCTCCCAACCTGATGGCATGAACGTCAATTTCGCTGACTTCCAGTGAGGCTCCTCCCCCACCTCACCATTCCCCATTCCCTTTTCCCTCTCACCTTATCTCCTCACCTCCCATCACCTTCCTCTGGTTCTCCTCTCCCTTTTCTTTCTTCCATGGCCTTCTACCCTCCCCTATTAGATTCTCCCTTCTCCTGTATCTCTTCCACCAATCAACTTCCCAGCTCTTTACCCCTCCCCTTCTCCCAGTTTCGCCTATCACCTTGTGTTTCTTCCACCCCTCAGCCCATCTTCTGACTCCTCACCCTTTTCTTTCTCCCGTCCAGATGAAGGGTCTCGGCCTGAAATGTCGACTCTACTCTTTGCCATAGAGGCCGCCTGGCTTGCTGAGTTCCTCCAGCATTTTGTGTGTGTTAATTGTCAAATATTTGTGCTGTATCACCAAGCTGTTGTAGAAAATAATGATACATTAAGAGAATATAAAATAACAATGAAGCATGTTAAACATCTGTGCTATTTTCTGGGTCGTGTTAACTTCTACATGGTGTATAAACATGAACAAATGTAATATCAGACAGAAAGACAATGTCCTAACTTCACATTAATTTGGCACTATAGATCTAAAATAATGAGTTTTTTTGCACATCAATTAAAATATATTTAACCCAACACTTTTTGTGCAGGTTTATACTAAGAAATGGGAACCGTACTGAAGACAGCTATGTTCCTAATGGTGAGGCAATTTTTTAGATTTTGTGACTCTTCCATAATACCTGAAAGATTAACCCTGGTTCTCTCACTCTGCAGAAAATTTCCTGACCCTTTGAAGGTTTCCAGCAGTCCTTGTCAGATTTCCGATATTTGCGGTGTTTTAACTTGTTATTTTCTTGTCTTATTGATGGTGGTGCCTGCATTAGGCCGTGCTAACCATCTGTTGTAATTCAGCCAATAATTAATTAAAGCAAGTCAGAGGAGAGTTGGGAACTTGCCAATAAGCCTAGCAGCACAAACAATCAGGAGCGTTGAAGTCTGTTTTCTTTTCCAACCTTAACACAGGAGAACTAAGATGAGTTGCTTCTATTCCGGTTAATTTGCCAATGGCCTCTTAGTTGGACAGATTGACTCTTTGTGAACAGGGAGAGTGGTTAACCAGTTACTTTTACTGATCTACAAAGTTTCAAGCGAGATGAATGCTTCTGGTCAGATCTTAACATTACCCGGTAGATACAATGAGGTCAACAGTAAACACTGACAACTCACCTTTAAGCTCAATATGAACAGAACAAAAAATCCTTTTGACAGTAATCTTGAACGTGCTGGAAGAAATGCTTTCTATCAGGGTGCTGTAAGTCTTGTGCACAACATGCCTAGCCATGACAGTGAATCGTGCAGGCTCCAACTCAGCCAACTATCGAAGACTGATCCTTAACTGCAGCTAGTGCAGGACAGGGCAGAGATGGAGCAGGGGCAGGGGAGGGCAGACAGAGTGGGGTGAGAGGAGAACGAGAGTGTGGGAAGTGGACGATAAAAGGGATTGTGTACGGAAATGCAGCAGGGATAAAGTGAAACACTAAAAGCAAAGACTACAAAAACATCAACGATATGCCTCTACTTCTGAGATGCATGAAACTTTAACCTCAAGTTACTCAATGCAGGCAATAGATTGAATCTAAACCTGCATTAAATAGAGCCTTTATCTGCTTGGCTCCTGGGAGATCTTAAATATCTTTTTAGTAGCCATGCTACTACCAACAACATCCAGAAAGTAGTGTTTATCTTTGAAAGGCGGTGGGTGCTTCATTGAAGTGTTCTCCGTGTCTCACTGCCAGTTGGAGCTCACCAAAGTGTTCCAATTTCTGAAAAATCCACTCTCCTGTTACATGGCATAAATATACCATTGTCATTTCCAAAGTCTGTTCTGCCATATGGAACAAAAAACTGCACCACTCTTAAAGCCAGAAGGAAAAAAATACATAAATCAGAAATATTTCTGGTAGGAAATATACAAATTCGGCATCAAATGAAAATGCCTGAATCTGTTTAAGAAGGTATTGTAGTTATTATACAAAATCTTTGCAGCTCTCTGTGTTGGAGTTTAAGAAAGTCTTATTCATTGCTTCTTGAACTTATTGATTATAATCACACACTTTTGGCAGTAATGCTTTCATCTGTCGAGGCTGAAACCTCTGTTTCCCTCCCTAAAATTCTCCATCTCTCTCTCTCTCTCTCTATAGGATTCTTTTTCGAATCAACTTTTTTGACACAGTGTTTAAATCATTGGCCCTAATATCTCCTCTGGAGGTATGGTGTCAATATTTTTGATAACAGTCCTGTGAGGCACCTTGTGATGACTTGACACAATTCACTACACTGCTATAAACTACAGCTGTGTCGCATTTTTTCTCTAATTCCTTTCCCATTACTAATCTAGAGAATAACATTTCTTTTATCTTGAATCTGTTGCTTACTATGAATTACGAGGTAATTTTCTTCCAGTTCTTTTCTTCAATTAAACTGGTACTTTAGTCTTTCAGTTTTAACAAACATATTATGCAAATATCTTACATAAGAATATGAGAAACAAAAGCAGAAATAGTCTAACCACTTTGCACTTTATGACAATGTGACTAAGCACAGTTCCAATGGCATTTTCAAATTTGCTGACAACACCACTGTTGCGAGCCAAATAAAAGATGGTGACAGATCAGCGTATAGGAGGGAGATTGCAAACCTGGCTGAGTGGTGCCAGAACAACAACCTCTTACTCAAAGTTAGCAAGACCAAGGAGCTGATAATTGACTTCAGGAGGCAGAAGCTGGTCATGTGACCAATAAACCTACTAACGCGTACACCTTTGGAATGTGGGAGGAAACTGGAGACTGTGCGACGGCTCAGTAGCATATTTGGTCAGCACAATGCGTTATAGTACCAGCGCCCCAGGTTCAATTCCCACCACTGCCTGTAAGGAGTTTGTATGTTCTCTCCATGACCGCATGGGTTTCCTCCAAGTGCTCCGGTTTCCACCCACAGTCCAAAAACATTCTGGCTGGCAGGTTAATTGGTCATTGTAAGTTATCCTGTGATTGGGCTAGGATTAGATTGGGGGATTGCGGAACGGTGCGGCTCAAAGGGACACGCTGAATCTCAAAAAAACAAAATTAATGTTCCACAACCCACGGACTCACTTTCAAGCACTTTTCATCTCATGTTCTCAATATTTATTTATTATTATTCCTTTTTTTTTAGTATTTTCACAGTTTGTTGTCTTTTGCACATTGGTTGAACACCCAGCTGGTGTGGTCTTTCATTGATCGTGGTTATTATTCTATGAATATGCCCAAAAGAAAATGAATCTCAGGGTTGAATATGGTGACAAATATGTACTTTGATAATGAATTTATTTGAACTTTGACTGGTTGGGCCTGCTTCACTATTCAGTAACTTATGATTTATCCAGCCTTGGCCTCAATATCATTTCCCAGCTCGCTCTTCATAATCAGTGAATTTCTCGTAATCCAAATGTCAAATTTCACCTTGAATGTATTCAATGACTCCACCTCCACAGCTCTTTAGGTAATGAATGTCATCACTCTCTGAATTGAGAAATTCTTTATCATATCTGCTTTAGTTGAGTGACCAGGTATTGTGAAATGATATCTTGTGGTTTTAGGTATGTCTACAAAGGGGAAAACATTCACTCTCTCAGAAACAGATCACCTCCTATTCTCTGTAATCGAATGACAATTGAAACACCCCGTTCGTCCTCACTGTGTATATTGATCACATCATCTCAATCAATTCAGTTGAACTTCTGAATATGTCTAATGAAATTATATCCTTTTTCATATTTAAGTACCTCCTGTCTTGCTAATACACTGTGAACATGCTTCAAATTGATTTATGTTTCATATGTGCAACTTACAATAAAGGATAATATTCTTAACTACTTGCTGTACCTGCATGTTAACTGGGAATTTATTTTATAGTCTCACAACATTTAAATAATATACAACACAAACTGATGGACAGCCTGAAACTTCGACTGTTTACTCTTTTCCAGATGCTGCCTGACCTACTGAGTTCTTCCAGCATTCTGTATGTGTTGCTTTTGGTTTCCAACATCTGCAGGTTTTTTCGTGTTTGTGATACATTTAAATAATAATCCATTCTGTTAATTCTTTTGAAGTGGGTAACATCACAATTTCCCACATTATACTCCATCTGTCTACTGTTTTCTCAGTTTGATTTTATTTCATCAACTACCATCTGCTGGGGCTTTAAGTTTTATCTTATTTAAATTGCTGCCACTTCAGCAGTGCAATATTCTGTGAAAATCCTGCTAACGTAGCAGCATGCATATTTAAAGGTCCTGTATCCAAGTCTGGTGATGATTCAAAGCTGGGTGCCAAATGAGGAGATTGCTAGGAAGCTGGAAAATAACGAGGGTGGGCAAAAAGAGTGCGGCATTAGCCAGTGTGAAGTTACAGTTTTGGGTGGGAAGGAAATCAGAATGGCCTTGAAATCTGCGCAGATCAACACCTCACAAATAAAAATGCTCTTTTGTCTGAAGGAAATGTGACCATTATCAATTGAAAGTTGGTTTCTTGCCACTTTGGAAACTCAATAATGAGCAGCTCTGCGTAAAACAAATGTGCCTATCTGGCCAGTCCACCATCACTGTACTTCTTCATGCAGTGCTGAACTGACATCTCACTGAGGTAAGCCTCAAGTTTACATTTTATCCTTTGGGACCTTTCCACTCATCCCACAATGAGAGGACACAACCCTGCACCATTATTTCCTGAATAAAATTGTTACTAGTCATTCAAAGTACCTACCCTTCACCAGTCCCCAATACTAATGGCACAGAAGAGGAGTCAAGGTCACCATAGTTTGGCCATGATCATATTTAACTGAAGGGCGTGTTTTGATGGTGCCTGGTGGCCTAATTCTTCTCCAATTTTCTAGTGTTCTGTTGTTTCTGTAGTCCGAATCTTCTCAAGGACCAATCATCCAATTGGAGCTCTCAGTCTCCTCTCACTACAACTTAAACCAGAGTCCTTATCACCAATAAAATATTAATGAATAAAAGCAACGTTGATAGTCAGAGACAGCAGGACAGCTCTTAACACTATATATTCCATTGTCCAATAGAAATCAGGAATATCATAATACAGGTCAGCACTAATTTCAAATTAGAATACACTAACATAACATAAGGACATTTTGCAGATTTATATACTAAATAAATATCTTCAATGGCCCAATTTTGGTCTTAACTATTTTTTTGCTGGTCACATACCTAAAGAAGCTTTTACTATCCTCCTTTATATTCTTGGCTAGTTTACGTTGGTACCTCATTTTTTCTTGGCGTATTGCCTTGTTTGTTATCTTCTGTTGCTCTTTAAAAGCTTCCCAGTCCTCCGGTTTCCCACTCATCTTTGCTATGTTATACTTCTTCTCTTTTATTTTTATACTGCCCTTTACTTCCCTCGTCAGCCACGGCCACCCCTTACTCCCCTTAGGATCTTTCTTCCTCTTTGAAATGAACAGATCCTGCACCTTCTGCATTATTCCCAGAAATACCTGCCATTTTTGTTCCACTGTCTTCCCTGCTAGGGTATTGTTCCATTGAACTTTGGCCAGCTCTTCCCTCATAGCTCCATAGTATTGATGGAAGAGGACATGATAAAGGCATTTAAGAGGCTATAGACAGGCACGTGAGCATGGAAGGATGTGGGTCCAGTGCAAGTAGATAGATTTAGTTTAATTTGGTATTGTGGTCAGTACAGACGATATGGGTCAAAGGGCCTGTTAATGTGCTGAATTATTTTATGTCCCAAGTACATAGCACTAAAAGGTTAACAGATAAGAAACTAAGCTGTGAATTATAATTTAAAGCAGCTATATTGAGTTGTGGGAACTATTCAATTAAAGTGGGGCAATATTCCCAAGAAGACAAGCTGAATGTAATTAATCTTGTTTTCATGTTTATTTTCAGTTTACAACTCCCACGTTGTTTAAATTATATTATTCCATTTTCTTCTTCTCTCCTCACACCATGATCAGACTGTGTCTGAACATTTGTTCCTGGGTCTGTTATGAATTGATTGTGGCTCAATCGTGACATTACTTCCAATTTTCTAACAACATGCATTTGGAAAGTACCTCTGCCAAGAAAGAGGAACATTTTTTTATGCACAAGTCTTGCAGTAAAGCAAAATTAACTGGGTTAGATTGCTCGTACAATTATTTCCTGATAAAACAGTGACCTTACGCTAACTGAACAAAGCACTTCCATGCACAGGACAGAAGAAAATTTGCAGATGCTGGAAATCTTGAGCAACACACTCAAAATGCTGGAGAAATTCAGCATTTATGGAAGGAAATAAACAGTTGATATTTTGGGCTAAGACCCTTAATCAGGACTGGAAAGGAAGGGGCAGAAGCCATAACAAAAAGGCAAGGTGAGGGAGGAGGGGTACAAGCTGGCAGGTGAATAGGTGATCAGGAAGGTGGGGTGGGAGGGCAGGGGGTTATGATGTAAAAAGCTAAGAGGTGATAGGTGGAAGAGACAAAAGGCTGAAGAAGAAGAAATCTAATAGGAGAGGACAATAGACTATGGAATAAAGGGAAAGAGGAGGGCAACCAGAGGGAAGTGACAGGCATGTCATGAGGTCATGAGAGTGGAGGAGAAGAGAGGGGTGTGTGTGTGTGTGTGTGTGTGTGTGTGTGTGTGTGTGTGTGTGTGTGTGTGTGTGTGTGTGTGTGTGTGTGTGTGTGTGTGTGTGTGTGTGTGTGTGTGTGTGTGTGTGTGTGTGTGTGTGTGTGTGTGTGTGTGTGTGTGTGTGTGTCTTCTATGCACTTTTCACATTAGAGTCTGATGTGCATGATGGAGGCAGAAAAACAGATAAACTTGATGATTTGCAAAGTGTATGTTTCTTCCATTAACAAGCTTGTTTTCAATACAACTTGGAGACAGTTGCACCTCCTTGCTGTTTTTTTTCTGTTATTTTAAGGAACACTATACAAATGTCAGAGGACCAGTTCTGGTGGCTTCAGACTTCCCTACAAGCTGTTGAACTTCTTCCAACATTCAGAAAATGCTTACTCCAACATCTACTGTATCTGCCGACATGGTCATTCAATGGACACCTCAGTGGTCACCCTACTGGCAGCAATTTATTGCTGGAGGTGTCATTGACGATGAATAGCCCTGCAGGAAGGGTCAGGGAAGCAGGAAACTTTTACAAAGTGATTGCATTCGCAGGCCTTCAGGAAAACCACATTTTACCTGGACCTCTCTAGGAACAACACAATTCACAGGCTTGGGTTTTCCCAGGCTGTCAGTCATCAAGACAGATTAACAGGAACATCTCTGACCACATTCTCATGTCTGGACTTTTGTCTTCAAGCTCATAGAACTGTAGTGTTTTACAGCACAGGAACAGGCCCCTTGGCCCTTTGTGTCCATGTCCATTGTACTTTCCAAGACTCATCCAATTTATCTCCATTAATCAGTAGCCTTCTGTGCCATGGGGATTCAAGTCATTAAATGTTGTGAGGATACCTGCTCCACCACCTTCTTCCCTTCAGCTCACCTCTAAACTTCATACCTCTCAACTTGAATATAATCTGAGCGTGCTTTCAACATGCCCTCCAAGGGGAAAATATTCTTACTTTCTAACCTATTTATCCCCCTCATAATTACATATACTTCCATCAGGTCTCTCCTTAGCCTCCTCCACCCCAAAGAAAACAAACCTAAACTTTCCTTATAACTGAAAACTGTCCTGAACCAGGAACATCCTGGTGAGTCTCATCTGGACCCTCTCCAGTGCAATCACTTCCTTGAGTTTAAAGTTGCTTTGCCTCTCAGCTGGATTTGCAGCCTGACACAGCATTGGAGAGGCTGTCGAGCCATTGACTTCACAGAGATGATTTAATCTACTTCAAAATTGGAGTCTGGTGTAAGTGGCATCTTGAGCAGTGGGGTGCTTCCGAAATCTTGGTTTCCCAAATGTGCAGGCAGCCGTTGAGCACTCTTAGTAACGTTGATCTTTTCTTCAACCGGAGGGGTGACCATTCCTCAAAGTCACAATGGTTTTCAATCATGAGAAAACATTCTGTAACGGGAATAACAATTATTGGGAAATAAACATAAAGCATTCACACCTTGAGAGAGCAAATTGCTTGATAATTTCTGTTGGCACCACATCCTAGGAACAATGGACCCTGTGGGACAAGGTATATCTTCCACTTCCCTGGCTCTTCACACTAATATATTGTCCTACCATATCTGCTGCAGGAAGAGTGACACCAAAATAGGGTTCAGCATTACCCTTCGCACAACGGGATTCTGGTGCAGGCATCAATCCTGAGGTGGCCTGAAGTGTTTGGTCAACTTGCGCAGATCTAGCAATCAGAAACCTCAGCTGCATTCACAGCCAGAACCTGAAGGGCCAAGAGGCAGCGGCTGAGCAGCAAAATAAGGAAAACTGCTGAGGGGGGGGCTAAATCCAAGTGAAATTTTACTATCCTCATCTCTAACCGGAGCAGAGGAGGGAGGTATTGACTGTACAGGCAATGGAGATTCTTTTCAAAAGGAGCCTGCTGCAAAACAGTCCCCAAACTCAGCAGATTGACTCTCTCCACACTGCAATCCTTAACACAGATGTAGCATGACAATTACCATTTTGGAGAGCCCGAAAATGTATAACTACCCCTTTCATCAAATACAGATCTACCTGTACTGAATAAAACTTCACAGTATGACTCCCTGACTTTACGAGTGGCTTGAAACAAGTGACCTGTATTTCCTGAACAGTGGCGTCTTGCTTTATCAACTCAGCACAGACTGCACTTTCCCCAGTTCCACTCAACTCTGCAAGTCTAACCAGTGACTGAGCCCTTAATGCCCTTGGACTGCTGCGTGGTCACCATTGCAGCCGCTGTAGCTGAGAGTAACTACATATTACTCCAACTGGCTGTTCAATAAGATGCATTGAAGAGATAGCATTTCGGTCTGATGAATGGGCACTCACTCCACAAAGAAAAGTCCCACGTGAGATTCCAACTGAGGTTCATGTTAAGCTATTAAAACAATTGACCATTTCACAGTAAACAATAGGCTGCAACTGATGAAATGTCAGTGGCAGAAAAAATACTTTCTCATTCAACCTGTAACAGTTGGATCTGATCAATGCCTTGTCACACCTTACTGCAGAAGCCATATTTCTCACTGATGCTGTAATGTTCCCTGGCCTAATTCCACTCACACGGTGGAGGACTGGGGCATTCTACAAGAAGCAGATAAATTATCTCAGCATGTGGTCCCCTCTCGCACTTCTTTGCCTCTTGTGTTAGCCCATCCCTTGGAGGTAATCATAATAATGCAAGAGCAAATCAGAAAGTCCCACTTTACTGATAAAAAGCCATTGCAGTGGGTGATCTGATGTTCTCATCAACATGCCGAACCTGTACATCAGCCACCTCTCAGGAATAAAGCAAATCACAAAGTGATGAGGATTCAGCAGGTCTGGGAGATTCTAGGGAAGGAAATCGACAGTTGACATTTTGGGTCAAGACTGTCCATTTCTCTCTACAGGCTCTGCCTGTCCTGCTAAGTTCTTACAACATTTTATTGGTTATTCCAGATTCCAGCATCTGTGTTCTCTTGTGCCCCTTAGGATGTGGACAATACAGCAATATGCCGACATCAGACCCCTCCAGGGTTTTAGGTACCAGAGGCAGAGCCGAGCAGTTGCCGTTGATTCATAGGTTGCTAGGTTGTACTGTGTTGATGGTTCCTCCTGGAACCAGCCTCATGATAGGGAGTTGCGCAGGTTGAGAGACTTCTCACTCTTCCTGCAGACAGGAGAGCGTGCTAAATCTCTGCTTGTGGGGGAAGCCCATCTGCTGATGTGTGGCGTTGCTCTGTTTGTGATGAACAGCTGGCTGATTGTGCGAGAGTGTCATTTCTCTACACGGTGAGGACACCAAGTTTCTCACTCTCGGCATATCGCTGCTCCAGCACGGCAGAGAGCAGACCTTTATTGCATTGAGGTTGAGACCAAAGCAGAAAGACACACCATGTCTGAACCCATTGATGCACCGTGCAGGATCGCTGCTGACTCTTCCAGACTCCAGATATGAATTAATGCCTCCACAAAATCTGCCTCCTGCAACTCAAGGTAACTCACATGATTTCAAAGTTCTTAACTAAATTTTATTATCAGAGCCACCATATAAAGCCCTGAGGTTCATTTTCTTGTGGGCATACTTAATAATTCTATAAAATAATAACCATAACAGAATCAATGAAAGACCACACAACTGGAGCGTTCAACCAGAATGCAGAAGACAACAAACTGCAAATACAAAAAGAAGAAAATAATATAAGTAAATAAGCAATAAATATCAAGAACATGAGATGAAGAGTCTTTGAAAGTGAGTCCATTGGTTGTGGCAACATTTCAATGAGGTGGCAAGTAAAGTTGAGTGAAGTTACCCCTTTTGGATCAAGAGCCTGATGGCTGAGGGGTAATAACTGTTCCTCAACCAGGTGGTGTGAGTCCTGAGGCTCCTATACCTCCTTCCTGACAGCAGCAGTGAGAAGAGAGCATTTATTGGGTGGTGGGAGTCCCTGATGAAGAATGCCAAATCTCCACAAAATCCCAAGGAAGTAGAGGTTCTGCCATGCTCTCTTCATAATTGCACATGTGCTGGGCCCAAGACAGGTCCTCTGAAATATTAACACTTAGGAGTTTAAAGTTGCTAATCCTCTTCACCTCAGATCCCCCTCTGGTTTCCTTCTCCTGAAGTCTATAATCAGCTAATTGGTCTTGCTGACATTGAGTGAGATGTTGTTGTTGTTGTTGTTGTTGTTGTTGTTGTTGTTGTTGTTGTTGTTGTTGTGACACCACCCGGCCACATTTTCAATCTTCCTCCTATGTGCTGATTCATCACCACCTTTGATTCGGCCTACGACAGCAAACTTGAACATGGCATTGGAGCTGTGCTTAACTTCACAGTGTAAAGCGAGTAGAACAGGGTGCTAAGCATACATCCCTGTGCTGCGCCTGTCCTAATGGAGATCGTGGAGGAGATAGTATTACCAATCTGAACTGACTAGTGTCTACCAGAAAATCCAGTACCCAATTGCACATGGAGGTATTGAGACCAAGGTCTTGGAGCTTTTGATTAATTTTGAGGGGATAATGGTATTCAATTCTGAGCTGTAGTCAATAAAAAGCATACTGATGCATACATCTTTGCTGTCCAGATTTTCCAGGGTTGAGTGAAGAGCCAATGAGATGGCATCTGCTGAGGCCCTGTTGCTCTGGTAGGCAAAATGGAAAAGATCTAAGTCACTTCACAGGCAGGAGTTAATACGTTTCATCATGAACTTCTCAGAACACTTCATCAGTGTGAATGTAATTGCCACTGGGTGATCGTCATTGAGGCAGGTTACCACATGCTCTTCTTGGGCAATGGTATAATTAAAGTCTACTTGAAACAGTTGGGTACCACACACTGCTGTAATGATCAGCACAGGCCATTCGTACTTGACCAGGTACCCGATCTTGGCTGGATAATTTTTGTGGGTTCACCCTCCTAAAGGCTGCTCGCATATCAGCTTCAAAGACTGAAATCATAGAATCATCGGGAGATGAGGGAGTTCATAATAGTTCCTCCATGTTTTGTCAGTCAAACTGAGCATAAAAGGTGCAAAGCTCATCTGGAAACCAAGTCCCACTGTCACCTATGTCACTTGACAACTGTCGAGCATCTTTGGTTGATTCAAGTTTGGTCTGGAATTGCCACTTTACCTGTGGGGCGCCTTTCCTGAGATCGTACGTAGACCTCTTGTAACTTTCTTGGTCACTAGACTTGAGTGCCTCTGACCTGCCCCTCAGCAGACTGCGGATCTCATTGTTCATCTAAGGCTTGCTGACTGAGAAAGACTCTGAATGAAAATGTGGGGACACACATTCATTTGCAACTGTTATAATAAAGTCAGTTACAACCATGGTTATTCATTCAGATCCACAGATTAGGCCCTAAACATGACTTGAAGCAATGCTCTAGCCTTTCCTTGGCCTCTCGCAACCACCTCTTTGCTGTCCTAATCTCCAGAGCTTTGCTCTTTAGCCTCTGCCTGTGTGAAGGTAGGAGAAGGACAGTCAAGTGATCCAATTTACTGAAATGCAGTCTGACCATGGAACGGTAGACATTCCTTATCTTAGTATAACAGTTTGCTCTTTTAATGGTCAGAACGCAGGCTACTTACTACACACATGGTATTATTCTGCCTCTAAGTTCAGCTTGAGTTGACCTAACTAATGTTATGCTACATTGAAGAAGGGTCTCGGCCTGAAACATTGACCTTTCTTTTCCATTGATGCTGCCCGACCTGCTGAGTTCTTCTCTATCAAGTCATCTCTCTTCCTCCTTCTCTCAAAAAGAAATGCCCTAGCTCACTCAAACTATTCTCATAAGACATGGTTTCTAATCCAGGCATTATCATATCATCATGGTAAATCTCAACTGCACTCTCTCCAAAGCATCCACATCCTTCCTATAATGAGGTAACCAGAACTGAAAAATTCCAGCTTACAATTAGACAGAGAGTAACAGAACTGCTCACCATTTCAGACAGTATCTGCAGAGTTAACACTTTATATAATTGATCAATAGTGGCAAGAGTTTTCAATTCAATAGATCCAGGCAGTCCTGGGGGGTAGGGCAGGAGGAGCAGTAGGGGAAGGAGGATAAAAAATAAGTAACTCACCTTGTATTATAACTACAGCAGTTTAAATGCCAATGTGTTACAGGACACCAGTATTGGCCTGATTTTATGAGTCACATTTAATCTAAATTAATGAAAACGAAGGTACAAATGTTCTTTTAAGTTTACACATTTGAATTATATCTCAGCATTAGAAACTACCAAGGTAATTGCTCCAGGCATTTTGCCCATCTTTTCGTGTTATTTCATTTTGTATTATTCAGTTAACATCGTTATAACTGAACTGAGGTAGGTGAAGTGAGAAGTGTTGTGCAGGGTAATGAATTAGTGGAGTGGCTGACAAGAAGACAACCAAGGCCGTTATCAGAACTGTATATAAAGATCAGAATAATTTTTATCTAATGCTTAGGTAGCAGACGGTGTGGATTGTCTCAAAGGACTGGTAACCAGGATTCAGTTCTGACCTCTGGTGCTCTCCATCTAAACATGGAACAGAATCTGCACAAGACCAGGGCCTTCAACTGATTGTGTCTGTGCAGATCATGATGCCAATTAAACTAATCCCATCTGTCCATATCGCTCTATTTCCTGCCAGTTTATGTGCTTGTCTAAATGCATCTTGAACATTTCTTTGTCCACTGTTCTTACCGCTTCCCTGCCAGTGTGTTCTGAGTAAAATATTTACCTCACAAATCTCCTCTCAACTTTCTCTCCTCTAACTTTAAACCATCCCATGAATATTTGACATTACCATCCTGGGGAAAAGACCATCTAACCTCTCATAATTTTATATACTTCCATCCAGTCACCCCTTAGTCTCCAGTGCTATGGAGAAAACAATCCAGGTTTGTCCAACCTCTCCTTATAGCAAGTACACTCCAATCCAGGCAATAACCTGGTAAACTTCTTCTGCACCATTTCCAAAGCCTCTACGTCATCCCTATTATATGCCCTTTGATTCATCGAATGGGAGGGACTGCCCTTCTCAAATTCTCACAGAAGATGATCTCCATCTTACACTTTCTTCATATTTATATCTAAGCCATGATCCTAACCAATAAATCTGCAATAGAATTGCCCAATTGCCCATTCTTCCTGTGACTGCATGAATTTCCTCCACTTCCCTTCCAGATCCCAATTACGTGCAGATTAGTAGATTAACTGGCCACTCTAAATTGTGAATGATAGGATATGGAGATGGTTGAACAGAATGCATGAAGAATGTCAAACATGACTGATGTAGGATTAGAACAAGCAGCTGGTGGATGGTAGGTGCAGACTCAATGGGCTGAAGAACCTATTTGTACACTTATCTCTCCGATTTTGTGACTCCAGGCTCAGTACAATTCCCAGGTGGACTCTATTCATAATTTGTTGTAAAATTCTGGGCAGACCTTGAATGGATGTGTAATTTGATATTTTCTCTGAATATCAAAAACTGGACTGTCCTCCTCAACAAACATGCCACTTTCTAGAGTTTTGGCCATACCAATACTGGACAGTGTTTTTCAGGTTAAGTAGTTCAACTTGCCAGTCATGATACTTCTTTCCAGTTGTACTGGTAGACATCTTGCCACTGACTCCTCCTCTTCTAGACTTGCAAACTGGGATAGGTTCAGTATGAACAAAGTTTGCGCTATAGAGTAGCATGCAGCTCTATTCTTCGTTGCTTTTGACAATTTTTCAATTAGTTGCATGCAGACTCTGCACCCCCTCTTTCCCCTGCCTGTTTGGCAATAAAATTAGCCAAGTGCAAGCAGGGGCTACAATTTTGTTTCATGCAAGCAGAAAGCCAAGATTTCTGCAGACTCCCACAGCTATTTTAACTATATGTCTTCCCACCCTGCCTCCTGTAAAAATGCCATTTCCTTTCCTCAGTTCCTTCATCTCTGTTGCATCTGCTCCCAGGATGAGGTTTTTCTTTCCAGAACAGAGACGTCCTCTTTCTTCAAAGAACAGTGCTTTGCTTCCTCCACCACTGATGCTGCCCTCATCCACACCTCCTCCAAATCAGAATCAGAATCAGGTTTATTATCACCGGCATGTGATGTGAAATTTGTTAACTTAACAGCAGCAGTTCAATGTAATACATAATCCAGCAGCGAGAGAGAAAAAAATGTAGTAATAATAATAATAAAAATAATAAACAAGTAAATCAACTACATATACTGAACAGATTTTTTAAAATGTGCAAAAACAGAAATACTGTATGTTAAGAAAAGTGATGTAGTGTCCAAAGATTCAATTTTCATTTAGGAATCGGATGGCAGAGGGGAAGAAGCTGTTCCTGAATCACTGAGTGTGTGCCTTCAGGCTTCTGTATCTCCTACCTGATGGTAAGAGTGAGAAAAGGGCATGCCCTGGGTGCTGGAGGTCCTCAATAACGGACGCCGCCTTTCTGAGACACCGCTCCCTAAAGATGTCCTGGATACTTTGTAGGTTAGTACCCAAGATGGAGCTGACTAGATTTACAACCCTCTGCAGCTTCTTCTGGTCCTGTGCAGTAGCCCCCCCCCCCCCATACCAGACAGTGATGCAGCCTGTCAGAATGCTCTCCACGGTACAACTATAGAAGTTTTTGAGTGTATTTGTTGACATGCCAAATCTCTTCAAACTCCTAATAATGTGTGGCCACCGTCTTGCCTTCTTTATAACTACATCGATATGTTGGGACCAGGTTAGATCTTCAGAGATCTTAACACCGAGGAACTTGAAGCTGCTCACCCTCTCCACTTCTGTTCCTACATGTTCCTTTGACTTACCCTTCCTGAAGTCCGCAATCAGCTCTTTCAATTTACTGACGTTGAATGCCAGGCTGTTGCTGTTGGCATAACTCACTCCTGCACACCCTCTCGTCACCAGCTGAGATTCTATCAGCAATGGTTGTATCATCAGCAAATTTATAGATGCTATTTGAGCTATGCCTATCCACACAGTCATGTGTATATAGAGAGTAGGGCAGTGGGCTAAGCACACACCCCTGAGGTGTGCCAGTGTTGATCGTCAGCGAGGAGGAGATGGTATCACCAATCCGTACAGACTGAACATCCGCCCTCACCCCATCCTCCCACCAGCTTAACAGGAATGGAATTCCTCTTGTGCTCACCTACAACCTCATGAGGCTTCGTATCCTACATATCATTCTCAGCAACTTCTGCCATTTTCAATGAGACCCTACCACCAAACATATCTTTACCTCCCATCCACTCTTCACCTTCCACAGGGATCGCTCCCTCCATGACTTCCTTGTCCATTCATTCCCTCCCCACTAATATCCCTCCTGGGACCTATCCCTGCAAGTAGAACAAATGCCACACCTGCCCTCACCTCCATTCAGAGCTCCAAACAGTCCTTCTAGGTGAGGATACGCTTCACCTGCTAATCTGTTGGGGTCATCTACTGTATCTGGTCCTCCCGATGCAACCTCCTCTACATTGGTGAAATCGGATGTAGATTGAGAGAACTGCTTTGTTGAGCACCTTCACTCCATACACAAATATAGGATTTCCCAGTGGCCAATCATTTTAATTCAAATCCCCATTCCCGTTCCTACATGTCAATCCATGGCCTCCTCAGCTGCCACAATGAGGCCACTCTCAGGGTGGAGAAGCAACACCTCATATTCTGGTTGGGTAGCCTCCAATCTGATGGCGTGAGCATTGATTCCTCCAACTTCCAGTAACTTATCCCTCCCCGTTCCCTCTTCTTCAATTCCCCACTCCGGTACCCATGTTACCTCTTCTCCTCACCTGCCTATCACCTCCCCCTCAAGTCCCTCCTCCTTCCCTTTCTTTCATGATTCACTTTCCTCTCCTATCAGACTCCTTCTTCTCCAGCCCTTTACCTTTTGCACCTATCATCTCCCAGCTTCTTACTTTATCTCACCTCCCCCCTCCACCTGGCTTCACCTATCACCTTCTGGCTTGTACCTCTTCCACTTCCCCTTCCACCTTCATATTCTGGCTTCTTTTCCAGTCCTGATGAAGGGTCTTGGCCCGAAACATTAACTACTCATTTCCATCTGAGCCCAAAAGCTCAACTCTTTATTCCTCTCCATAGTTGCTGCCAGACCTGCTGAGTTCCTTCAGCATTCTGTGTGTGTTGCGCTGGACTTCCAGTACCTTATCTGCAGAAGCTTTTGTATTTATACCAGGATTTCTGCTGGGAATGCCGATTAACTGTGGAAGTTTTGTACCACTGGAAGGTGAAGCACGGAGATCACAAAAGAGGTGACAAAGGTGGTGACACACAGATAATACTGAAGGAACTCAGCACGTCAGGCAACGTCTATGGAGAGGAAACGAGAGTTGAGCTTTTGGGCTGAGACCTGAAGGAACTGTCTGCATTTTATTACTCTCCATTGGTGCTCCCTGACCTGCTAAGCTCATACAGCATTTTGTGTGTGTTACTCTGGATTTTCAGCATCTGCAGAATCTCTTGCACTTATGATTCTGTTGGTCAGACTGGCAGGACACACTCAAAGATGTTATTCAGCTGAGAGACCCACTCCAATGAATAACAGCCCTTGTCTGCAATGTTGCTGCACTTGAGTCCGTCCTTGGCAAACAGGAGAAAACCTGCAGATGCTGGAAATCCAAGCAACACACACAAAACACTGGAGGAACTCAGCAGGCCAGGCAGCATCCATGGAAAAGAGTAAACAGTTGACGTTTCGGGCTGAAACCCTCCATCAGGACTCCTGAAGGAGTATTTCAGCCTAAAACATTGACTGTTTACTCTTTTCCATAGATGCTGCCTGGCCTGCTGAGTTCCTCCAGCGTTTTGTGTGTGTTGCTATGTTTTTCACTGTACTTGTATGCATCACAATAAACTTCATAGTGGCCTGACATGAAATGGTGCAGATTCATGCAAATATGTCTGGCTGGATTCTGCAGTTATGCTAATAAGATGCAAACTCAAACTGCAGTTGTGAACTCTGCTGGGTCTTTCTGCTGTAGGTTCCTCACAGGACGTAATTCCAGTAAGCCAGTCGCGGAGATCTAATACAAGCTGGAACTGAGGGAATGGATTCTATCCAATCTCCTGCAAAGTAGCCTGCAGTTGCTGTGAAGCCATGTGCTTGCACCACATGCTTGTTCTTGGCAAGGCTGAATGAAACATAATTAGCACTGTTTGAATAGAGAACTTAGGTGACTCGTAACATCTGAAACATGGATGTGCTCTGCTTCAAAATTGTAGTTTTAACTTCAGTACGCATCATTGAGAAGATCCTAAAAGAGAACCAGAGAGGGTCTCAACATTGTCCCTCTTCAAAGTTCCACTGGGAGCATTATTCTCTGTTAGGTAAAGCCTTCTATTAAGAACCCTTCTCTCTTTCCCCATCCTGAATGTTCAGAAGCTTGTCCAGCAGAGAATGGCTTTGAACTAGACACATGCATTTCCATGAGATAGATTCTGGTACCCACCTCAGGATGTAGAAAATTTTAAAGTAAGGACAAAGTCAATCATCAGTTGCCAAACTGTCCCCTTACATTTCTGAATTGTGAAACTATTACCAAACACCTGTAAAACTGCTAGCAGGCCAAGAGCAATCGGGCTCCTAGACCACCTTCACTCACCTCAGCACTGAACTGTCTCCATGGCGATGGCCTGCAGCCATTGGGCTCCTAGACCGCCTTCACTTACCTCAGTGCCAAACTAGCTCCATGACTGTGGACTCACTTCCAGGGTTCTATGTGCTACTTGTTTGCTTTTTTATTGTTTGCACACTGTCTTCTTTTTTTCACACATTGGGTGCTCGACAGTCTTTGTTGTGTGGGGATATTTATAGGGTTCTATTGTGTTTCTTTGATTTTTGGCTGTCTGTAAGAAGAAGCTCAAGGTTGTATACAGTATACTATACATACTTTGATAATAAATGTAGTTTGAACTTGAACTTTGAACTTTGTTTTTAGTAGGTCGTTCCTGCTCCTGAATGTGCATTTAACTATAAAAGAGGGCAGCTAGAGTGCAGAAATCCAAAATTCACCAGTGGTGGCAAATGAATCTGGCAGGCTAATTCAGACACTTCTATGTGAATATGTTCTAATTCTGAATGTGTTCCAGCACCATTCAGCCTCAGTTGGTGAAGAGGGCATTATTTTGGAGTTATCAGTGCACAAACAGCCCCTGACAAATTGAATTGACGCAAACAGTTTCAAATCCCCATTCACCATCTTCAATACGTGTAGATCATCATTTGATGAATTCAGAAGAAAGAAGCAATAAAATTATTGTATGGTCCATACTTTTATTCCGTACTAATTACTTGCATTAATTTCCATTTTATTTTGTTTATAAATTCTACCCATTGCTAATGAAGTTTTCAGGAAATATGGCTCTGTATTCCATTTGACAAGATTTATACACCAATCAATGCATGATCTTCCGTTTATTCATACTACTTACATTAAATTATAGGTAGTAATATTTACCATAGCAATATTTATCAGAATGGCCTTGAAATTGTACTCAACATTGATTTAATGTGGCTTCATCATTTAATCAACCTCATTGTATGCAAATAAATAGAACATGCCTCAATAAACTGTAGTTTTCCTGTGTACAATAAATAAAATCTTTATCATTGATCAATCATAACCCAAGCCCAGAGCAGGGGAAGTGTTAGTGTTGGTTACATACTTACATACTGATTATCTATTGTGAAAGCAATTAATATCCAGCAACACACACAAAATGCTGGAGGAACTCAGCAGGTCGGGCAGCATCTAGTGCAAGTAATTAGTACTGAATAAAAGTATGGACCATACAATAATTTTATTGCTTCTTTCTTCTGAATTCATGAAGAAACAGTCGACATTTTAGACCAAGGCCCTTCTCCAGGACTGGATATGAAGGGGGAAGATGAAAGAATAAAAAGGTGGGGGAATGGGGAGGAGGAAAGTTATAGAAGAAGCCAGGTGGGTGGGGGAGGGGGTGAAGTAAGAAGCGGGGAGTTGATGCGTAAGTGGAAAAGGCAAAGGACTGGAGAAGAAGGAGTCTGATAGGAGAGGAGACTGGATCATGGAATAAAGGGAAGGAGCAGGGGCTTGAGGAGGAGGTGATAGGCAGGTGAGGAGAAGAGACGAGGTAACAAGGGTGCCTGTGTGGGGAATTGAAGAAGAGGGAACGGGGAGGGATAAGTTACTGGAAGTTGGAGGAATCAATGTTCATGCCATCAGATCGGAGGCTACAAAACCAGAATGTGAGGTGTTGCTCCTCTACCCTGAGAGTGGCTTCATCGTGGCAGAAGAGGAGGCCATGGACCAATATGTCGGAACAGGAATGGGGATAGAAATTGAAGTGATTGGCCACTGGGAATTCGACTTTTTGCAGATGGAGCTGCGGTGCTCAACAACGCTGTCCCCCAGTCTACATTGAGTCTCACCCACATAGAGGTGACATCACCAGGAGCACTGGATACAACAGACGACCCCAACAGATTCGCACGTGAAGTGTTACCTCATCTGAAGGGACTATTTGGGCCCCTGAATGGAGGTAAGGGAGGAGTGGATGCGGAGGTTCAGCATGTTTGCTACTTGCAAGAATAAGATCCAGGAGGAAGGTTAATGGGAAGACTATCTGGCAAACCTATCACAGATCAAGTACTTACACTATCTGAATGACAACATCAGTATAGATAAGGAATGAGTACAAATTTTGTTATTCTTCCCACCATTTTAACTGCCCTCTGAAATACCCACTGTTCAAATCAAAAAAACAATAAAACTTTTATTTTCAGATCAACAGCATCTGCAACTCCTTTGATGTTTATCAACAGTAAAATGGACTCAATACCACTTTTACCCTCAGCACCAAATACAGAAGGAGCAGAGTTACTCCTGCATACTCTCGGACTTTTTTTATGCCCTCTTCGTGAGTATCGAGCAATCAGTGCTCAACCTCAAAGGCTGTCAATAGACTGGTTAAGTTCTCACATAGTCATACAGACAGAGACAGGCCTTGTGGACGACTCCATCAATGATTACCAATATGTACTATCTAATGTGGTGTTCTTACTGCAAGCGTTTATGCTAGATTACAAAGGGAATGAAAGGTGAGCAAATTCAGTACTAGACAACTGCCTATAATGCTATTGAATACCAGGGCAGCTGTTTGAAAATCTATCCCTTTCATGTGTTTATGTACTTCTTTCTATCCCTTTATATTTTTCTGTTCGTGCATATGTATCTCTTCAACTCTGAGTTGCCATTAGATCTGAATGGTGTTTTCAAAGAGTGTCATGTATATCATTTAGATGACAACTTTATTCCACATTCCGCTCTTGTGACAGTGAGAGTTCTCTAGAAAAGACAGAGATATTACACACTGATTGATGTGTACAGGACAAAATAGGTTCAATAAAGTAAAAATAAGTTATCTCAGTAAAAATCTAACATTGCTCAAAATCACTTCAATATTTTGTAATCTGGAGAATATTTTAAAAATCTTACCTGCCTTTTTAGGGCAAATAGAAACATTTGGTTCATTCATTGTTCAGGATAAAGATTTATTTTGTACTGGTAATTTCATGACATTAACTCACATTTTCAGCAAGACCCAATACAAAACATTCAACGAACATGTTAAGAGAATTTGAGTGAATCTTTTGAGCAGCCTGCAAAACACTGCCGAGTTTTGCCAGCATCATTTCGAATGTTCAGAGAGAAGCTCAGAGCTCAAGAGGTAATGCATTGATTCAGAGCTATTTCTAAAGTACACTGAGCTCCAGAAATTCATACGACAATCCAAGTTGTCTCAAGTGTCAATGGCACCTATATATTTTTAAAATTAAATCTCTTCTTATTAAAGTAGCTTTGTTGTAGTATTCCAATAACATGCCCTTATACTGTCGCTTAGTCGTTTAAATCCTTTATAAAATATCCCAGCTGATATCCTTTAGTCTATCATCCAAGACACTTTTCTGCAGAATACCATTCATTTGCTGACAATGTTAGACCAAAATCAGTTCTTTTGTCAGTTATGTGAAATATAAAATTAATAGTTTCAATTCATTAACAAAACTTTTCCAGCGTCAAGTATGTTGAGGTTTTTGATAATGTACAGTTCCAGTAGTTGCCATTAGTTGATAATGGTTTCTAATGATAATTTTCATTTTATTTATCAGTTTTCCTTTGCGCCTGAGAACCTCTCAGCTACCTTGCTATACGTGTATCAGATTATCCAGTTGAAATAAGTCATATACATTTACAAACAGAAACCCTCCAACGGGAATCAAGAATCACATTCACCAAATCAAAAGTGTAGCCACTTCCTCAGAAGTGTCGATGTAGGAATCCACACGGTTCCAAACTCTGCCTGTTCCTCTTTGGGATATGGGGGCACATAGTAGCATAGTGGTTAGCATAATGTTATTACAGTGCCAGCAAGCTGGGTTCAATTCCCTCGCTGTTTGTAAGGAGCTTGTATGTTCTCCCTGTGACTGCATGTGTTTCCTCCAACTTTTATTTACTGTATTGGTTGACATTCAACGCGGAATAGGCCCTGTTGGCCCTTCAAGCCACGCTGCCCAGCAATCCCCAATTTAACATTAGCCTAATCATGGGACAATTTACAATGAGCAATTAACCTACCAACCAGTACGTCTTTGGACTGTGGGAGGAAACTAGAGCACCTGGAGGAGACCCACATGGTCACGGGGACGGTCATGGTCACGGTCCTTACAGATAGCGGTGGGAAATGTACCCAGGTCGTTGGTACGTAAAGTGTTGTGCTAACCACTACACTATCTCCAGTTTCCACTGTCTCCAATTTCCTCCCATATTCCAAAGACGTACAGGACAGTAGATTTATTGGCCACAGGAGTGTAACTGGGTGGTGTGGAATTATTGGGAGAAAGGGTCTATTACCCTGCTGTTTCTCTAAATAAAATAATGATATAAAATATGTAACAGTTCCAATAAAAGTGTCTTGACCTATGTAAAAGATTAAATCTGTTACCTATCTAGCAGAATATTTCCAGCACTTCCTAGATTTGTATAAACATAGTTGATTTTCTTTGGATTTCTCTAAGCCAGCAATACTAAACCAAAGATTGCCCAGCAGACACCTCCTCATCCAATATGCAAGGGACATAAAATGTCATTTTTTCCATGTGCCTCACCTGCATTAGCAATTGTAATAGAGGATTCTTTTGTCTAACTGAAGTTTCTCTATATTTTAAATGTCAGCTATTTTGTTTGAGCAGTCAATTCTGATCCTGCTCACCAATACTGGAGTTTGCTGGGACTCCGACCAAGGACACCCAATAGGCTTTGACTGAAGGCAAGGCTGAGGGGAGACTTGTCTTCTACCAAAGCATTTTAGCTGTCTCTGAGAAACCTAATTATGATTAAGACTGACGTAAATAATAAAAAAGTAAAAATCATTCAAAATTTCAAAAGTGATAAAATAGTTCATTGAAAATATGTTAAAAAAAGCAAAGACCTGGTAAAAGGCTGGAATAGATTTTGTTCAGATGAATTTTGAATGTATATCCCATTGTTTGGTTTACTTTTGTGAACGTATTGACAATGTTTTGGGTCTCAGCCTATAAGAATGCACAAATCAACGTGTTATCTGCATGCTGCAATTTGACTACTCAAATTCATTACGTTATACAGCACTGAAACAATATCTTTGGCACAGCATGCCTATGCCAACATAAAATCAAAAATCAATGTTTTACCAACATCTAGTAAGTCCTTTCGTCGAAGATTATGAAAGACCATCATCTCATGAGCAAGCACGGTGTTCCTCTCCTGGGCCCTAATAGGGGTAAGAGAAGCACGCAGATAGATCGACCGTGCCCACATGCTGCATCCAGCTTGGGTCTTTGGATGTTGGTACATGCTCGGCATAGCTCTGCTCTCCTGGCATCATGGCATCTGTGAATGAACTGTCCTCTCAAAGCACCATACACGTAAGCAACTTCCCCACCAGCATTTTCCATCTTCCACAAGCAAAGGAACAATTAACAAGACTTTCATAAGCTTCTAAGATCAAAGAATCTGTCCCGGTGTTAAATGTAAAACTGTTTTTTCAGAAGTAATCATAGATTTTTTTTAAAGAGTCCTTGAATTTCCTGGTCACTGCTAGCACTGGTGATGATATTGTCTCCAGTGTCATGTAAACCATCCAAATAGAATGACAAATAAATGGACAACTCACAATGTGGGGAAACGAAGGCAAAAAAAAAATCCATGCAATTTCACCATTCCAATCAAATAAGAATGATTCCCTAATATCAAAATCCTATCAATTTTTTATATTTACACACAGCAAGTCTAATCTAAGTGAAAAGAATAAATGTGATGAAACTGGCCTCCGTGAACTTGGAATCATTTCAATATAAAATTCAATGTTTTATTTCAGATACTGAATTTAACTTGCTTATTAGATGTACAGGGAAAGGTTACTTCAGTGAATCTAGTTCATTGCTCATTGTTGATTTAGCTCTTTTTGTCAAAAAATACTGAAATTTGTCCATAACTCCACAATATTATAAATAGTTACATGACTGGTTCCTTTTCCTTTAATTAAATCCAAACATTATGGAGGTAATCCAAGATGGCACCAAGTTGTGACCTCAGTTGAGTTGCAGCTCAGATTTAGTTAAATTTTAATTGATTTTTAGGTTAGTTAGGATGGTTTTGGAGACAGAGAGGGGAATTGGCAGTCAAATCAGGGTTTAGGGACAGGATTGAGGAGGAATTAGAGGTCAGACTAGAGTCTAAGTATCCAATACATGTTTGAAGGCCAGTGGCATGGATATGGGTCACCCGTCTGAAGTCGAGCCAGCAGAAATTGGATGAGGGACCTCCCCAACCCCTCCCAGCTGAGTTGTCGGCAGGTCCCGGACTCACAGTTCCATGTGGACAAGTGAAACTAATTCTGATGACTCCCTGGGTTCGTGAGTTGGTGAAACCAGAGTTTGAGGCCTAGTATTTGGAGTCCTGGCATCAGCAAATCCAGAGCTCGAGGCCTAGTGATCAATGATCACTGTGTACTGGGATCGAGGCCCAAAGGTCGAAACAGAAGTCTGGACGTTGAGGCCTGTTGCCTGGAGCTGTGCCTGTGAATCTCCATGAGCCTGCTGGTATGAGTCTACGTCTGAGTCCACTGGAGGCTGGGGGGTGAAGTCTGTCCTGGGGTTAGAGGACTGTGTATGTGCGTGGGTGGAAGGAAGGTGGGTGCTGCTGTGGCTTAATTGTTTGTTGTATTCTGTGTTGATCTGTCCAGCATTGTGGGCATACTGTCGGCCCTCCTTATCTGTGAGTTCCGCATCCACGAATTCAACCAACTGTGCCGACCCACTTTCTGCGCAGGTGAACCGGCTCACAGATAGCCAGCGCGTGGGGGGAGACTTTGGTAATGCACCTCTGATGTCATTTCCGCCCGGAGAGGGTGGGGATTAAATGCCAGCGCCACGAAATTTGAATAAACTAGTCTCAAAACGACTTACCGACTGCGTGTCGTTATTTCAGCGCTGTGTGTAGCACATCGCTACATTGGTGACCCCAATGGACCAAACGGGATTTGGACCAAAGATGACCGACTCTTCATCTGTTCACGCAGTTTCGTTAAAACTGCCGACTTTCTGGATGCTGCAACCACGCGTGTGGTTTAGCCAAGCAGAAGCCCAGTTCCAGATTCGGCAGATATCCTCTGATTCCACACGTTACTACCACGTGGTGAGCGCCCTTGACCAGGAGACGGCCGCCCAGGTTGCAGATTTCATACAGTCGCCCCCGGAAGAAGGCAAATATGAAGCATTCAAAGCGCTGCTCATTGGGACCTTTGGCCTCTCACACCGTGAGCGGGATGCCTGCCTGCTTCACCTGGACGGTTTGGGAGACAGACTGCCGTCAGCATTGATGAGCGAGATGCTGGCCCTGGCTGACGGACACAAGCCCTGCCTCATGTTCGAGCAAGCGTTCCTGGAGCAACTGCCCGAGGACATACATCTGCTGCTGGCCGACGCAGATCTCAGTGACCCCCGGAAGGTGGTGGCCCAGGCAGACGTGCTGTGGAAAGCCAAGAGGGAGAGCATGGCGTCCGTTGGTCAGATTACCAGGCCACGCACCCAACAGCTGACCAGACCAGGCCCGGCAGGGGGGCACACACAACACAGAGGCAGGAGTGAGGAGGCCAGTGAACAGTGGTGTTTCTACCACCAGCCAAGGGGCACAAAAGCCCGCCGTTGTCACCCGCCCTGCCAGGGCCAGGACCAGCTGCCGCTGATGACTATGGCGGCTGGCCACCAGGACAGCCTCTTGTACGTCTGGGACAAACAGTCGGGATGCCGCTTCTTGGTCGACACCAGAGCGGAAATCAGCGTCTTGCCCCCGACGGGGTATGACACCCACAACAGGAAGCCAGGACCCACCCTGAGGGCTGCAAACGGCAGCACAATATGGACCTACGGCACCTGCACAGTGCAGCTGCAGTTCGGCGCCAGCCGTTTCACGTGGGACTTCACACTGGCCGCCGTGCCCCAACCACTCTTGGGGGCAGACTTCTTGTGAGCTCACAGCCTGCTGGTCAACTTGCAAGGGAAAAGACTGGTACATGCCGAGACTTTCTAGACGTTCTCCCTGGGTGAAGCCAAGTTGCCGGCCCCACACCTGGACTCCATCACGCTGTCAGACAATGAATTCACCAGAATCCTGGTGGACTTTCCATCGATTCTGGCACCGCAGTTCACGGCAGCCATGCCCAGACACAGGGTTCAGCACCACATCCCGACCACGGACAACCCCTCCTCGCCCGCGCACTAAGTCTCCCCCCGGAAAAGCTCCACCTGGCAAAGGACGAGTACAAGAGGATGGAGGAATTGGGGATCGTACGGAGGTCCGACAGCCCATGGGCCTCCCCCCTGCACATGGTGTCCAAAGCAGCTGGGGGTTGGAGACCATGCGGCGACTACCGCAGACTGAACGAGGCTACAACTCCAGACCGTTACCCCGTGCCGCACATACAGGACTTTGCAGCAAAACCGCACGGGGCAAGAATCTTTTCCAAAGTAGACCTCGTCCGGCGATACCATCAAATCCCGGTGCACCCTGAAGACATCCCCAAAACAGCACTTATCACCCCGTTCGGCCTGTTCGAGTTCCTCCGAATGCCATTCGGCCTGAAGAATGCCGCACAGACGTTCCAGCGGCTAATGGATGTGGTGGAACGCGACCTAGACTTTGCGTTCATCTATTTGGACGACATCCTTATAGCCAGCAGTAGTCGCCAGGAGCATCTGTCCCACCTCCGCCAGCTCTACTCCTGCCTGAGTGATTTCGGCCTCACGATCAACTGGGCCAAATGCCAGTTCGGTCTTGATACCATCGACTTCCTGGGCCACAGGATTACCAAAGACGGGGCAACACCTCTGCCCGCCAAGGTAGACGCGATCCGCCACTTTGCCCGGCCCAACATGGTCAAAGGCCTGCAGGAGTTCGTTGGTATGGTGAACTTCTACCACCGTTTCCTCCCCTCAGCAGCCCGTATCATGCGCCCTTTGTACACCCTGATGTCGGGTAAAGGCAAGGACATTACTTGGGACGAGGAGGCCGCGGCCGCTTTCGTTAAAGCCAAGGAAGCCTTGGCAGATGCCGCGATGCTGGTGCACCCCAGAACGGACGTTCCGACCGCCCTCACGGTGGAACGCATCCAACACAGCAATCGGTGGGGTGCTGGAGCAGCTCATCGAGGGGCGCTGGCAACCCCTGGCGTTCTTCAGCAAGCACCTACGACCACCCGAACTCAAGTACAGTGCTTTCGACTGGGAGCTGTTGGCACTGTATCTGGCAATCCGGCATTTCAGGTACTTCTTAGAAGGCAGGCCGTTCACCGCATTCACGGACTACAAACCGTTGACCTTCGCGTTCACGAAGGTGTCCGATCCCTGGTTGGCTCGCCAGCAGTGACATCTGTCCTACATCTCCGAGTACATGATGGACATCCAGCATGTCTCGGGAAAGGACAACGTCGTGGCGGACGCACTCTCCAGACCAGCTGTCCAGGCCCTGTCCCTGGGGGTGGACTATGCAGTACTGGCGGAGGCGTAGCGGCAGACGATGAGATGTCCAGCTACAGGACCGCAGTCTCAGGTTTGCAGCTGCAAGACTTTCTCGTAGGCCCAGGTGAGAGTACCCTCCTGTGCGACGTGGCTACCGGCCAACCTCACCCCATCGTCCCGGCAGCCTGGAGGTGGCAAGTTTTCAACTCCATACACGGTTTGGCGCACCCATCTATCAGGACAACCGTCCGGCTGGTCTCCAGCAAGTTCGCGTGGCACGGACTTCGCAAACAGGTCAGTGAATGGGCCAGAACGTGCGCGCAGTGCCAAACAGCCAAGGTGCAGCGGCACACTAAAGCCCCGCCGCAGCAGTTCGACCACATTCATGTGGATATCGTGGGCCCCCTACCAGTGTCCCAAGGAGCGCGGTACCTCCTAACTATGGTAGACCGGTTCATGAGGTGGCCAGAGGAGGTCCCGCTCACCGACACATCTGCCGATTCCTGCGCCCGAGCACTGATTGCAACCTGGGTAGCACGCTTCGGGGTACCGGCCCACATTAGCTCTGACAGAGGTGCCCAGTTCACCTCCAGCCTGTGGTCGGCTGTGGCCAGCCTGTTGGGAACGCAACTACACCACACAACTGCCTACCACCCACAGTCGAACGGACTAGTGGAACGCTTCCACCGTCACTTGAAGTCGGCTCTCATTGCCCACCTGAGAGGACCTAACTGGGTGGACGAGCTTCCCTGGGTCCTGCTTGGAATCCGCACGGCGCTCAAAGAGGCTCTGCACACCTCGTCGGCCGAGTTGGTGTACGGCGCACCCCTGGCCGTCCCAGGAGAGTTCATACCAGCCCCAAGGGGGCAAGAGGAAGAACCCGCAGCAGTCCTGGACAGGCTACGTGAGAGGCTCGCAACCTGGCCCCCGTACCGACTTCACAGCACGAACGGACCCCGACCCATGTACCCAAAGACCTGCAGAACTGTAAGTTTGTGTTTTTACGAAGGGGCGGACACCGGGCACCACTACATCGGCCGTACGAGGGGCCGTTCAAGGTGATCAACAACAACGTGACCACGTACGTTCTGGACATTGGGGGGAAAGAGGAGATTTTCACGGTGGACCGACTCAAACCAGCCCATGTGGACTTGGCGCAGCTGGTCGAGGTTCAGGCACCGCGGCGCAGAGGCAGACCTCCCAAACAGAGGCTGATCCAGACTGTGGACATTGGGGGGTGTATCGCCGGTTCTGGGGGGGGTGGGGGTTATGTGGTGACCCACTTTCTGCGCAAGTGAACCGGCTCACAAATAGCCAGCGCGCGGGGGGAGACTTTGGTAATGTACCTCTGACATCATTTCCGCCCGGAGAGGGCGGGCGCTAGGGATTAAATGCCAGCGCCGCGAAGTTTGACTAAACTAGTCTTGAAACGACTTACTGACTGTGTGTCATTATTTCAGCGCTGTGTGTAGCACATCGCTACACAACCACAAATCAAGAAAACCTGGAAGGCTCTTCCAGCACTTGTTGTTCGAGCATGTACAGATTTTTTTTCCTTGTCATTATTCCCTAAACAATGCAGTATAACAACTATTTTACATCACATTTACATTGTGTTAGGTATTATACGTAATCTAGAGATGATTTAAAGTATACGGGAGGATGTGTGTAGGTTATCGTGGATCAGGATCGAAAAAATTCGGAAGTTCCCTTAGAAAGTAAGTCAGTACAGGCACATCTGGTATTATTTAGCGTCAGTTAGTCAAACGTTTGTCTTAGCATATAGTATATATTTTACCTTTCTATGCATATAAAACACTTCAGAACATATGTTTCAGTGCCGGCCTTGGGAACAGAATTTCCCCAGTTCAACCCAGTGACAGACCACTCCCGAGTGCGCTCTCCATCCGTGCCGGGTTGATGTGGAGGATCAAAAACACAAAATCCCAAAACCCAATAATTAAACCACTGTGTTGCTTAGTAATAATTGTAGCTTTCATCGGGGCAGGGCCTTTCCCACTTTATCCTTTAAAATTGTTCTGATATCGTTGACCGACCGTAGCCTTACGCTTTTACAATGACCAATGGCATTTCACTTCTTTCCGATCTCTTTATTATTTTCACTTTATTTTCAATCATGATCGTGATTATTTTCATGAACAGAAACACTGTGGATTCAGAGCTCCGCCGGGTCCTAACCACACTGAGACAGGTTAAGTAAGGTCTGGGGTTCTGCTGGGTCCTAAGGTCCACCGAATTGAGACAGGTTGAATAAGGGACTTGAGCATCCGCGTTTTTTGGTATCCGCGAGGGGTCCCGGAACCAATCCCTCATGGATAAGGAGGGCCGACTGTACTAGGTTGGTACTGGTATGTGTGGCAACACTTGTGGGCTGCCCCAGCACACCCTATGACATGTTGAGTATTAATTCAAAGGACGCATTCCACCGCAGGTTTCCATGTACGCATGTCAAATTTGGTTTGTTCCTTTTATCCAGTACTTTATTAAATCTCACATTCTGAAGGTGGGCGGGGGGGGGGGGGGTCTGTAGTTACAAAGACAACCTAGAGTCCTTTTCAGTGGTGTTTTATTCTCTGTCTTCCTAGTCTTCATGACCTTTGCCAGACTTGTTTTCAGGAGCAAAAGTGGTACAGTTTTAGCATAAAACAACCATTTGTTTTCTGACAAGGACTCTCGGCAGAAGAGGGATTCCCAAAGCACTGTGGGACCTACCTGCCATGCATTCACTGGTGGAGCTTAAGAGCCAGGTTGCTCTCTCCAACAGGTGATGCATGGCTTTGGAACCAAGGAAAGAAAGATAAATTACAATAATTTACACTCTAATAAAGCACCGATATTAGTTCAAAAGAGAAGAAATGCAATACTGACAGCAACTGAAGTCATTGGAAAAGGCACTGTAAATTTCAAGAAGCAATTTGCATGTAAATTGGAGTGTGTGAAGCAAGTGATGTAAGTATTCTGTCCTAAGCCACATTAACCTCAACTCACAATTATCTATTTTTCGCATCAATCAAAAATAATATTACCCTTATTATACTTCCTGAAGGTAGCCATGTTGATCTTATTCCACAGAACCAACTTCATTAAGCAACAGTATGTGTAGTAGTGAGCTTTGGCATATAACCTAGATCCGAAATGACTTTCTTATCTTCTGCAGGACTCATGCTTTATGTGATCAATGTTATACTGGCAAATGTTTACTTGAGGTTTTGGAAGGGCAGCATCTTTGAGTTGGTTCTTTGTGTGCACACTATAAATCAACACAAAGGTTCATTTTATTATCAAAGTGTGTAAGCAGAATACAACTCTGAGAGATGTCTTCTCCAGACAGCCATAAGATGCAAAAAAAACATAGAAGGGGTTGAAAGAAAAGACACCAAACCCCCACCGCATGAAAAGAAAAAGAAACAAAAACTCACAAACCCCGAAACACCTCTAACCCCTCCCTCACACAAAAACTAACAGATCACCCGCACAAGAAACAGCAACAAGAACGTCAAACCCCAAAGCCCCAGCACACCAATCGGCAACAATGGGTGAGAACATGAAAAAAAACATAGAACTGAAAGAGGCTAGTATGAACTACAGTTGGTTTGAACCACAATCCAATCCATAAATCTCAGAATTTCGATAACATCTGAGAGCATCGGGCCCTCCGAGGGAAGCGACTCGACCCCAGTGGCCCCTCCAAGGGAAGCGACTCGACCCCAGTGGCCCCTCCGAGGGAAGAGACTCGAACCCAGTGGCCCCTCCGAGGGAAGCGACTCGACCCCAGTGGCCCCTCCAAGGGAAGCGACGACCCCAGTGGCCCCTCCGAGGGAAGAGACTCAACCCCAGTGGCCCCTCCGAGGGAAGTGACGACCCCAGTGGCCCCTCCGAGGCAAGAGACTCGAACCCAGTGGCCCCTCCGAGGGAAGCGACTCGACCCCAGTGGCCCCTCCGAGGGAAGAGACTTGAACCCAGTGGCCCCTCCGAGGGAAGAGACTCGACCCCAGTGGCCCCTCTGAGGGAAGCGACTCGACCCCAGTGGCCCCTCTGAGGGAAGAGACTCGAACCCAGTGGCCCCTCCGAGGGAAGAGGAACCCAGTGGCCCCTCTGAGGGAAGAGACTCGACCCCAGTGGCCCCTCCGAGGGAAGAGACTCGACCCCAGTGGCCCCTCCGAGGGAAGAGACTCGAACCCAGTGGCCCCTCTGAGGGAAGAGACTCGACCCCAGAGCCCCTCCGAGGGAAGCGACTCGACCCCAGTGGTCCCTCCGAGGGAAGAGACTCGAACCCAGCATCCCCTCTGAGAGAAACGATTCGACCCCAGTGGCCCCTCCGAGGGAAGAGACTCGAACCCAGTGGCCCCTCTGAGGGAAGAGACTCGAACCCAGTGGCCCCTCCGAGGGAAGAGACTCGACCCCAGCATCCCCCCTGAGAGAAACGACTCAAGCCCAGCAGCCATTCTGAGAGAAGCAAGGGAAGAAATAATACAATCATCATCTTATTAAACACTTACAAATTCTCCCACATACAAATATTTGCTATTTACTATCACATGTTGGAATATTTAGTTTTTAATTTGAATTGAAGTGCGTTGTATGGTTAAAGTTGTTGCAACGGATGCATAGAAAGCCTGACCCATTAGGTTACCTCTTGTCTATTTTAGGTTATGTATCTTTTTAAAAAATGTTCATCTGGAAATTCCAGTTTGGTCAAGTGTGCTGATTACTAATATAGTATTATCTTCATTTTGCACACTGTTTTCAAAACTCATTTAAAATGAAATTATTGAAATGACCTATTTCCTTTGCTGTGACATTATTCAAAATTCAAAATTGTTTATTGTTGTCCCTCAGTACAAGAGTGCAAAGGAGAATGAGAATAATTGTTACTCTGGATCTGATCCACATAAAAAACACAATAAACATAAAGAACCCATTCAATATAAATATTTTTAAAAACCTATAAAACACAGTTACATACATAGACTGATTGACAGTGATGCTAGGTGATGCGTATGTATCAGTGGTTGGTGAAGTGGATTAATGGGTGGAGGTTTCAAAGGTTTCAAAGGCACATTTAATGTCAGAGAAATGTATACAGTATACATCCTGAAATTCTTTTTCTTTGCAAACATCCACGAAAACAGAGGAGTGATCCAAAGAATGTGTTGGCCAGAAAAAATGACAGTCTACAAATCAGTGAATTCAAATGAACCAAGGACAGTGGAAGCAGACGGACTCATTGTCTTTGTTTTTGCCACATGCTTGGGGATGGAGGCTGCCATTTTGTGAAGACACTCTATTCTCCATTTTGTGAGCTTGACATGCTGGGCTTGATCAATGTTTTAAAGAAGACACAATGATGCTTCAGTTTACCTGCTGGACTGGAGATCATTTCAAAATAAGAAGTTATTTGTGAGATGTTCTTTGGTGGATATAACATGCAGGTTTGTGAATGTTGGGGTTGGTGCCTGCCTGTGTGATTCAAGCTCATTGCTAATTGAGAACAAAGAGCCATAGATCATCTACTGTCACGATGAGAAGAGGGTAATAAATGGATGCTGGCTTGGAGCAGAGCCAATAACACGGTGTTAAAGATCAGACACATGACCTGTTGCCAATGACACAGTAATGCAATATTTGAATTGATAAGGAATGGATATAAAAGTGGATGCTTTGTGTGTGCTGGTAACTTCAAAGAACAACCATCACAGATACAAGCGTGAGCAACCCTGTGTGAAACACGTGGTGAGTGAATCAGGACTATGAGGAACGCCCGACCAGCGTAAACTCCTTTGCCCGGGTAATACCTTTGTTATTCGTTGACTGTTCAGGAGACTCAGATATACTTAGTGAGTGTGCACACAAGGTATTTAGTGTATGAATTCACATACTTGTTTGTTTAAACAATAAAGTAAATACAGAACTCTTTGTGCCTCACTAATCATTGTTTTAAGAAGTATTTTTAAACAAATGAACAACAGTTAAATGTTAAAAACCCAAAGCCCCCCCAGCTCCCCCTCCCAAGCGTAAGCAGCATCAAAGCAACAATCCCCTCCCCCACAGCAAAAGAGTATCGGTGCCCCCCCACCGAGCACTCAAGCATGCAGCAAAGCATCAATAAGGTCGCAGGCTTCCAGTACCCCAAAGACTACTCGTTCACCTGGTAATTTGACACACCACAGGCTCCCTCGCTCTCTTTCCCTAATAAGGGAAATAGAGGTGACCCTGTTTCACAGCGAGAGGGGAGACATAACAAACAACTCACTGATTTACGATGTTAAAAGTCTGTTGCGTTGCTTTTTCCGAGCTCTGTGACCAAAGAACTCAGGTCTCTGGGCACGTAGCCAGCAGCCAGCTTGCTGCTTTCGAGCTTCCATGTACTCCCACGACACATCAGATTCCTGCGCAGGCACCGACCTCGAGTCCGCCCACCTCCAGAGCCGTGAAATCCCGAAACCCTGAAAGTACGCTAGTCTTCTAGGCGTCGTGCCTGGTACATCAAATAGCAGCCAGTCGTGAGACCCCGAGAGCGGGTCCCGTCCCTCAAAGAACCGAAGTCAGCCTGTAACTCCAGGTCAGGGTTTATCCCTGAAAGGGAAATATAGAGATATTAAAGATAGAAATAGAGCTGTTTTCAAAGATGCAAGCAAAGGAGTCACCGTTAGGTGCCATCGTCCCCTGAGCTCCACCCCCTTTTATCAGGTGTTGATCAGCTTGACAGACTGGGGGAAGTAACCATTCTTGAGTCTGGTGGTTCTGGTGAGGGTTCTGTGGGACGAACGGTCGATAAACAAGATGTGTGGGATCCTTTGTGATACTGCTGGCCTTTCACTGTCACCTTTCTCTATATGTAGCTTTGATAGTGGCTAGGCAGGTGCCAGTGATGACTGGCCCATTTTAATTACCCGTTGTAGAGCCCTCCTGTCCAGCACAATGCAGTTTCTGTAACACAGTGATGCAGCATGTTGGAATGCTCCCCGCTGAGCGTCTGTAGAAGGTCATGTCTATTGGTGTGCATAGACCAGCTATCTTCACCCTCCTCGGAAAGTAGAACCATTGGTGAGTTTTATTGACTGTGTAGGATGTGCTCTGGGACCATGAGAGGTTGTACGAGATGTGCACTCCCAGGATTTTAAAAGAGCTTGTTGTTTCCACTGCTGTGTCCCTGATGTAAAGAGGCATGTGAGTGGTACAAGTTTTGCTAAAGTCGCTAACAATCTCCTTTGTCTTGTTAACATTCAGGAAGAAGTTATTTGTCTGGCACCTTGAGCAATTCTACCTCCTCTCTGTAGGCCTTCTCAACACTGTTGGTGATGAGCCCCACCAAATGCAATTCAGTAACTTGTGATTCCAAAATATAGTTGCTTAAATGTGCAAGAGCGATTCTGCACTGAAAGTATCGATTAATTCCTCCAATAAGTTGTACTCCTTTTCCTTTATAGTACTACGACAGGCAGAGTAAATACGTAACTTACTGTGCATTATATTTAATTTGAAATCATTTATATTCATTTTGTATTTTCTGTGATATTATTTCATTTCCCCTTTCTCCATCTGCTCAAGGATTTCACTTGATGTTCTTGAGAAAAGCAACTTACGTTCTAGCAGAAAAACTAAAATGTAGCAGAGAGCCGCTCCAGAATAATAGAAGATACAAAGCTACCGATGAGAAAAACCTGATTGGAACATACAGAACATACATATGACTTCATTTAGTTCCATTAGGATCCAGCAACTCAGGATTGGCGGAAATTGCAATATATTAAGGATGTCGGTATAAACAAATGTACATTCATGAAAGCTATAAAGGCTCTGAGTGAAAGGCCGTCAACTTTATAAGCAGTCATTCCTCAAATATACATATGGCCCCTGATGCTAGATGTATTTTGTCTTTGAACTCAGAAGCTAGCCAAGATACATTTATTATCAGGCAATCTAAGATATTTAACCAGCCAAAGTAATGTGGCTGAGAGAAGCCAAAGGGTACTTGCTTCAGCCTTGGCTTAGGATACCTGCCTGAAATACATAAAGGGAGGCTAAAAGGGCAAGGCAGTGGTTTCAGGTAGAATTGTTCTGCAACATGTCATCAGGATATATGCCTTTAGTATCCACAGACTACTCTATTATACCACACTTCATAGGCAATTTTCACACACTACTTCTCTCATGTCCATAAAATAAAAAATCAGGTAATTTGGGTTTTTTTTCTCCTCAGCACAGCAACACTAAGACCAAGCAATAATATGTTTTTGTAGTAAGATTGGTTAATGCAAAGTAGATCAAGGAGGATCACGCTTTCTTTTAGCAGCGATTTCAACTGTGCACCAAATAAACAAAGATTTGATATTGTAATTACCGGGAAAAGCAGAACATCAGGCGGGTGTAGAGCCACAAAATATTTCTTCCATTTTATGACTTTGCATGAATAAACCAGAAACTGTGACCTTGTAAATTGTATACATATAATTAATTGCAGTGTGGTATATTATAACCCCACAACCAGATATTGGAGAAATAAGATTTCTGTGCCATTATAAGACTTGTCATTATAAGATTTTCTACATTGAATGTGAAAGATATTGTTTGAGATGGGAGGGAATAAAGATTTCAATGCATGTCATTTCTGCCACTAATTAAAGCATTAAAGTTTCTCAGGTAAATACTTCAGGCACCAAGGTTACAGCTAAAGTTGCCGCTCGGATTTCATTAATCTATGAAAATAATAACCACTTCAAGACATATCTTTTTAGCAGAGATTCATTAATTACATTTCAACTCAATTTTTTCTCCATGAGTTCTGACTATAACAGGAGCTCAAGGTCAAAATCCTAGCTTTGTATTGTACTTGCACAAATTAGGGTAGTTGAACTTCATTATTTTCATCAGTCGATATTTTAAAACTTCTATTGATCTTTTCTGTTGCATCACTGTAATCATTGGGTTCTTTTGAACTCTGATGATTGGTTCATGTGTTATATCAATGCTTTTAGTAAGGAGGGACAAGGATGTTATAACTAGATCACATAAGCAATTGTCATGCCGCAGAAGTGAGTATTCCATAAAGGGTGACAAGCTTACTGATTCTCACTGAAATATGGTGTGAAATTTGTTGTTCTACAGCAGCAGTACAGCGCAAGACCTAAAAATGACTATAACTAAATAAACAGTGCAAAAGAGAAATAGCAAGGAAGTGTTCATGGATTTATGGACAAATCAGAAATCTGATTGTGGAGGGGAAGAAGCTGATCCTACAAAGATGAGTGTGGGGTCTTCAAACTCCTGTACCTCCTCCCTGATGGTAGTAACATGAATAGGGCATGTCCAGGATGATGAGGCTCTTTAATGCAGCACTGCCTCTTACAGGTGACCTTGATGTGCCCATAATGGAGCTGGCTGAATCTAATATGCTCTGGAGGCACTTGTGATCATTTGCATTGGTGCCTCCATACAAGATTGTGACCAGTAGAATGCTCGCCATGGTCAACCTATAAAAATTTGCAAAGAGTCTTTGATGACATACCAAATCTTCTCAAACTCCTAATGAGGTATAGCCACTGACATGCCTTGTTCATGATTACATGATGAGCGAAGGTTGTGAAGGGGCTACGCTTGATGCCTATAGACAATCTTCATGGACCACCTCCCCCAACAGTTGTTCACTGCAGAGTGTTAGCTTGCATTATCACTGGCTACAGACACAGCTCAACCTGCTGATGGACAACACAGTGGCTCAGTTCGTAGAGCGACTGCCTCACAGCACCAGACACCTTGGTTCAATCCTGAGCTCAGGTGCTGTCTGTGCAGAGTCTGTAGGTGCTCCCTGAGATCACATGGGTTTCCTCTGAGTGCTCTAGTGTTTTCCTAAAGACATGCAGGTTGGTGGGATTACTGGCCGGTGCAAATTGTCTCTGAGCAGAGTGGGCAAGAACCTAGAGAGACTAAAGATATGGGATTAATGTAGGAACAGTGTAAATGGGTGGTTTATGACCAGTGTTGATCCAGTGAGCAAAATGTCCAGTTTCTATTTTCATCTATCTATGATTCTGTGTGTATGACTCTATGACCCTGAAACTTAAACGTGGACAGCACTGCCTGTGAAAGTCAAGAAATCACACCCTTAAAATTTATGAGGCATGCTTCTTGTAAACTTAGGTCAGTGACATCAAAGACCTCTTACAGATTATAGTCCATGACGCACTAACTTCCTCTGCAGCAAAGGCTAAGAGAAGATCAGCCTTTGTCTGCACCGCAGTTTACCCTGGCTGTGAAATTCTTCACCACAGTGCTTAGAAGGTCACTGAGTGCAGTGAGCCCTGAAATTTTAAAACTGTAAGAGTGAGCCACCATCTTCAAGTAATCTCTCTTATGTTTCATTACTTGTTTTATTTATTGCCCTTCTTTTCTCTTCTCCCCGAAGGTGTCAACCTGTGTATACAAGTTAATGGTTTAAATTTGCTGAGTCACTTGGGGTCTGGACCTGTCCATGACTGATATTTGAATTGTAATGTAACACACCTGGAATTTTCTTTAAAAGAACATTTTATGCTAAAATTTCCATTTACATTATATGTTTCAGGAAATTATCTCTTTTTTTGTTTCTATGGTGCTACATTATTCAGATACCCATTTTCATTTTGAAAGATGTGGTAGTAAAGACAATACAGGGTTAATTTTCATTAGCTTCACCGTTATTTCTGCAACTCATTGTCTTAAAAAGAGAATTTCAACATGCACTTTATTTTTACTGCTGTCTAATCTGATTTTAATCAGCCTGACTGAGGCTTTTTAGATGAGATTGTAAAAAATTGCATAACAGAATGAGAACCACATGAATTATGAAAGTTCATAGACAATTGTTCTCACTAAAATCCTGGTGATCAACTGAGTACTGTGATTCCCCAGGTTAATGCTTAAGTCTTGACCCATGGCATAAACTGTTGAAAGGACTAAATAAGGTGGATGTGGAGAGGACGTTTCCTATGGAGGAGGTATCGAGGGCACAGCCTCAAAATTGAGGGGTGACCTTTTAGAACTGAGGTAAGGAGGATTTTTTTTTAGCCAGAGAGCAGTAAATCTGTAGAATGCGGTGGAGGCCAAGTCCATGGGTATATTTAAACTAGAAGTTGTTAGTTTACTGCTTGGTATATGGCGAGGAGGCAGGTGTATGGGGTTGAGTAGGATCTGGGATCAGCCATGATGGAATGGCGTAGCAGACTTGATGGGCTGAATGGCCTAATTCTGCTCCTATGTCTTATGGTTTGTGAGAGAGTAACAAAGCTGAAAGTGAAGTTGAGAGAAAGGGGTATTATGGGAGGTGGGTGAAAGCATGCAATTGTGTAATAGTCCACTTGTGATCAAATTGCATCTGCATGCAGCTAGACTATGTGCAGGTAATTGTGTGTAGGTATCTGTGTGTATATATCTATACTTGAGCATGATACGTCTCTCCAGTTCTTTAGGGCCTCCTTGCACTGGTCAAAATCTTGCCCTATCATTGGCACCTGCTAGGTTTCAAGTATCTGGGAAAGGCATTGTATGGATTTCTTTCAGCAAGTTATCATCATTGGTCCAGAATCCTGGTGTCTTCTGTAAGGGGTTTGGTCGTCCTCCTGTGGAATGTGTAGGCTTCGTCCAGGTGTTCCAGATTCCTTCCAAAATCCAAAGGCATATCAGTTAATTAGACATTGTAAATTGGCCCATGATTAGGCTAGGGGTTGCTGGCAACATGGCCTGAAGGGCCAGAAGGGCTTAATCCACACTGTATCACTAAATAAGAGATAAAATAAATAAAGTTTAGTGACTGCTGAACCAACCTCCATTATATCCAACCTCTTATCTCCAACACACAAAATGCTGGAGGAACCCAGCAGGCCATGCAGCAACTATAGACACCTGCCGAAGGATCTCGGCCCAAAACATTGATGACACTCTTTTCTATAGATGATGCCTGGCATGCTGAGTTGCTCCAGCACTTGATCTGTGTTGCTTGGATTTTCCGCATCTGCAGATTTTCTGTTGTTTGTGTTCGTTTCTCCATCAGCTGGCCCCTAAAACACAATGGTGATGCATTGAATCAAAGACCCTGCAAATGGACTTCTACTCGATCAGCATCACAGAGACCCTGACAATTCCCAACCAACATGAAGAGTCCGGAATTCCTGGACTGCAAAGGTGTCCATTATACACAAACATCAGATCTGGATTGATGTGAATAACTGAGAGATAGTTAACTGGAAATGTACGGTGTCTTGGAATTGGAATCATCACATACCTCATGGAGAAAAGGAATCCATCTATGGCAGGGGTTCCCCGACCTTTTTAATGCCATAGACCAATACCATTAAGCAAGGGATCCATGGACCCCAGGGTGGAAACCCCTGATCTATGGTTACAGCAAGAGCAGCATTCAACATAAAGCTGCTGATCATGGGAGATAGGAGCAGAGAGTAGCCAGAAACTTTCTGATAATCACACCACTTGATCATTAAACAATGTCAAAGTCAATGTTCAGTGCAAGCACCCAAGGTTAATGTGCTGAGAGCCAAGAACAGAGGAATGATTATCAAGAACAAAGAGGTCACCTGTGCCCACTGGAAAGCACTTTGATGCTAGTGTCCCAGACTCTATCCCATGGCACATAGTCACAACACAACCTCAGCCTGGTAAAATTTGAAATGCCAGATTCTTGGAGCAAATGAAATCCTACTGAAGTACTAAAATATGGTGGAGAAGTATTTTTGGTGTAAATTTATGGCCTTGTGTCTTTATCTGAGAAGATGTAGACGTGCCAGAGGATCTCTGAGATGCTATTATCATGACATTGTTCAAGAAAAAAAAAGTCAAATTGCAGTAATTACAGAGGATTCTTCTGGCTGACAGACAGGAGCAAGTGATGGAAAGGATGCTTCCCATCTGTCACCTCCCAGTGACGGAGGATCAACACCCAGCATCAAAATATGGATTCCATTAGTCAAAAGGTAGGAAAATCATGATTCTAACAATGTGACAATTCCAATGAAAATGTAGGAAGTGACATCTTCCCCCTGCCTCCCTCTTTCTTGCTTCAAGACCATCTTGTCTTTGAGGTTCACCTCCTAGTCCTGTTCGCTTTTCTCCCCCGTTCTCACGCCTAATATGTTCCTGACCACCCAATTCCTTTTCTTGACCCCATTCTGGCTGACACACAAATATTAGGTAGCAATGCTGAAAATTACAAAAACCATGGACTGATCAGGAGGGTAAAAGCATTTTTAAATGCACGGAATTTAAACTCAAGCATTCATTTTTAAAAATTAGGCATTAAAAGGGTTAAGAGGGTTCAATGATTGAAGTATACAAAATTATGAGAGGAATAGATAGGGTAAATTGCAGGAATATTCCCCCATATCAGAAGCTAAAATTAGTGGCATGAGATAAGAGAATCAGAGGAAACCTGGAGGCTATGTTTTTCACCCAGAGGGGTGAGTAACTGGAATAAACTTTCACAGAATGGTGGAAGCAGAGATATCAACATTTAGAAATATCTGAACAAGTACTTGTGAAGGGGAATATGGGTCACGTGCTGAAAGATGGGATTAATATGAATGGGTGCCCGCTGATTGGCATGGACATGGTGGGCCAAATGGTCTGTTTGCATGCTGTGTGACATCACATGACAAAAGCAAATAAAAGCTGGAGCAAAAATACTTTTACTGGAAAGGAGACTGCTTGAGGATTGGATTAAAGTCAAGTCACTTTTTATTGTCATTTCGACCATAACTGCTGGTACAGTACACAATAAAAACGAGACAACGTTTTTCAGGGCCATAGTGCTACATGAAACGATACAAAAACTACACTGAACTATGTAAAAACGACACAGAAAAAAAACTACACTAGTCTACAGACCTACCCAGGACTGCATAAAGTGCACAAAACAGTGCAGACATTACAATAAATAATAAACAAGACAATAGGCACAGTAGAGGGCAGTAAGTCGGTGTCAGTCCAGGCTCTGGGTATTGAGGAGTCTGATAGCTTGGGGGAAGAAACTGTTACATAGTCTGGTCGTGAGAGCCCAAATGCTTCCGTGCCTTTTCCCAGATGGCAGGAGGGAGAAGAGTTTGTATGAGGGATGTGTGGGGTCCTTCATAATGCTGTTTGCTTTGCGGATGCAGCGTGTAGTGTAAATGTCTGTAATGGCGGGAAGAGAGACCCCGATGATCTTCTCAGCTGACCTCACTATCCGCTGCAGGGTCTTGCAATCCGAGATGGTGCAATTTCTGAATGAGGCAGTGATGCAACTGCTCAGGATGCTCTCAATACAACCCCTGTAGAATGTGATGAGGATGGGGGGGTGGGAGATGGACTTTCCTCAGCCTTCGCAGAAAGTAGAGATGCTGCTGGGCTTTCTTTGCTATGGAGCTAGTATTGAGGGACCAGGTGAGATTCTCCGCCAGGTGAACACCAAGAAATTTGGTGCTCTTAACAATCTCTACCGAGGAGCTGTCGATGTTCAGCGGGGAGTGGTCACTCCGTGCCCTCCTGAAGTCAACAACCATCTCTTTTGACCCTTCGTCTGGGTCCTGACGAAGGGTCTCGGCCTGAAACGTCGACAGTGTTTCTCCCTATAGATGCTGCCTGGCCTGCTGTGTTCCATCAGCATTTTGTATGTGTTGTTGTTTGAATTTCCAGCATCTGCAGATTTCCTCGTGTTAACCATTTCTTTTGTTTAGTTCACATTCAGAGACAGGTTGTTGGCTCTGTACCAGTCTGTTTGCTGCTGCACCTCCTCTCTGTATGCTGACTCGTTGTTCTTGCTGATGAAACCCACCACAGTCATGTCATCGGCGAACTTGATGATGTGTTTCGAGCTGTGTGTTGCAGCACAGTCGTGGGTCAGCAGAGTGAACAGCAGTGGACTGAGCACACAGCCCTGGGGGGCCCCTGTGCTCAGTGTGATGGTGTTGGAGATGCTGCTCCCGATCCGGACTGACTGAGGTCTCCCAGTCAGGAAGTCTAGGATCCAGTTGCAGAGGGAGGTGTTCAGGCCCAGTAGGCTCAGCTTTCCAATCAGCTTCTGAGGAATGATTGTGTTGAATGCTGAACTGAAGTCTATGAACAGCATTTGAACGCACATGTCTTTTTGAATGGATCTATGAGAAAGACAATGTTATTTTCAAAAAAGATAGACAAGTTCAAGTCAACAAACAAAGTTCTGGGATTACAGCAAGGGAGCACAGTGGATATGTACTGTAGATGATCTAAAGAACTACTTCTACCAGAAACTCTGTCTGAGCTACTTCTTGTGTCTTTGTGCAATAGACAGCAGTACTGTGTTCTTGCCAATTTGTTGAGGTGGCCTCTTTCTACATCAAGCTCCTAAGATCCATATATTAACTATATGGTAAATTTTAGAGGTACTATCTTGTACAGAACATTCTCCATAAGTTTTCGCCTGTGCTCATCTCCTATCCCAAGCTGTTTCTCCTTCAAATTCTTAATTTTACAGTGCTGCTAAAAAGTTTGTGAATCCAGTAGAATTTTCTCTATTTCTGTATAAGTATAACCTACTATGTGATCAGATCTTCACGTTAAGTCCTTAAACTAGATAAAGAGAAACCAATTGAGTAAATAACACATAAAACATTATACTTGTTCATGAATTTATTGAGAAAAGTGATCCAATATTACATGTATAATTCTCCTGTAAAATGTCTTGATACAATTTTGAATTCATTGTTCCCTCAACGATGGCAAGTTGTCCAGGCCCTGAGACAGCAAGGCAGCCCCAAGCCATGATGCTCCTTCCACAGTTGGAATGAACTTTTTGTGATGATGTGTAGTGCCTTTTTTCCTCCAAGCATAACTGTGTGCCAAAAAGTTCAACTTTTGTCTCATCTGTCCACAGAACATTGTCCCAAATGCATTGTAGAACATCCAGGCGGTCTTTTGCAAACTTGAGATGTGCAGCAATGTTTTTTTTTTGGAGACCAGTGGTTCCATCCGTGATGAACCCCATTTGCGTTCAGTGTTTTTCTTATAGTGGACACATGAACAGAGACTTCAGCAAGTTCTAGAGATTTCTGCAGATCTTTTGCTGTTCCCCTTGGGTTCTTTTTCACCTCCTTTAGCATTTCACATTGTGCTCTTGATGTGATCTTTGCAGGATGCCCACTCCTAGGGAGAGTAGCAACAGTACTGAGTTTCTTCTATTTGTATTCAATTTCTCTTGCTGTGGACTGATGAACACTCAGGTCTTTAGAAATGCTTTTGCGGCCCTTTCCATCTTCATCCATCTCTAGAATTCCTCTTCCAAGGACCTCTGAAAGTTGTTTTCATCGAGGCATGGTGCACATAAACAGATCTTTCTTGAGAAGAGCAGGCTCTGTCAGTAACCTGACTTTGTGTGTCTTTTTTATAGGGCAGGGCACCTCAACAACCCACACCTTCAATCTCATCTCATTAATTGGAACACTGGACTCCAAATATCTTTTGTAGAGGACATTACCTCAAAGGTTCACATACTTTTTCCAACAAATACATATAATATTGGATCATTTTTCTCAATAAATAAATGAACAGGTATAATGTTTTGTATTATTTATTTAATTGGGTACTTTTTATCTAGATTTAGGACTTACGTGAAGATCTGATCACATTTTAGGTCATATTTATGCAGAAATAGAGAAAATTCTACAAGATTCACAAACTTTCTGGCACCACTGTAATTGCTGAAAAAGGAATGTCCTCAAAGAAAATATTTCCTCATGATGGAATCGTAGATAGGGCCAAAAATATTTTTGCATTCTCCAAAGCCCTCAAACAAGGGTTTCCCAGTACTGCTACAAGGAGAAGTAAGACGTTGCAAAAGCTCTTTCCTCACTCCACCAATCAGTAATCCATCAGTCTTCAGCAGCATGTTTATCAGGAGAAGACTGACCTTATTTCCATCAGACTGCATGTGAGACCTTCACTTCACCAATGCCACCAAGAATAGTCCATTGAAATAAGTGTAATTGCCCTTCCTGGAAAGGCAGGTTGAAGGGTAGCATAATTGAGACTGCAAATTGGATTCTTTTATTAAGGGATAAATTGTGCAACATGCATTTCAATGCAGAAAGTGCTTCACATTTCATCTTAATATCCCAGCTACACTAAACAACTGCAAATGATAGTCTACAATCTCGCTGCATCATTTAAAATTTTGACATGGATGGGACCATTCAGCCCAACTAATGTATTGTGTCTCATTTTTAGAATTTTGGACTGAATTTATAGTATAAGGAAGTGTTGACAGTGGTGGCCTACTCTCAGTGAATATTTCTGTAGTAACGCTCCAGTCTGTTTAGCAAAGGCAAGTGCGCTTGCCCTTTGTTGTTCCGCTGCCTTGGAACAACAAATTTACATCATAAAAGTCAGTGATAATAAGTTTCGTTCCAATTCCATTCATCATTCTTCAACTCAGTTTTGTTTACTGCCTCATTAAATGCCAAGCAAATGCTGATGTTTGCCAACACTGATAATTTTATTTTACTGATTATTTTTTTAATGTGAGGCACATATTTACTACTTATTTGAAGGTAATCAGGGCTGTTCTGAAACAACTCTGTTGTGACTATCTACCTGGAATGAGTAGTGCTGACAGATGTGTAGTGAAGACAAATTTATCTAGGAAGTGTTATTCATTACCCTGAAGCAACTAGCTTAGTCTAATATGACATCGCCCACGATTCTGTTGGCAGGCTGCAAAAACAGCTTCGCTGGAGAGTGGGGGAAGGGCAATATTGTCTACTGATTACAGAATTCTTTCCACAGAGCTGCTGCAAGTGTATTTTGTAATGCTGAAAGATCTGTATCTTTTTTCAAGTTTAATCAAATGTTATTGCCATTTATAGTTCAAATTAATTACAACTGTAGATAGTGATCTTGTAATTTCCCTTTTAGCTCCCCTCCTCCACACTGCAGACATTCCATGCACTACTTGAAAGGCTCTTGTATTGCAACAGTATCTAGAAGCTTCTCTGGCTTCCTGCCAAACTAATAGTTAAAGCATTTCAGTATAAGCAACCTTGGGAAAATATGCATTACTTAATAGGTCATTGAACATTAGAAATAAAGGTAGGCTGATTTTTTTGTTTTGTGGGGAGGGGTGAATGTGACTTACATATGTTGCTATTTGCATGGTTTTCTTTTAATTTTCTTATTATAGTTAACACTTTTTTCTTAACTCCTGAAGTCATTTGGTGCTCAAGAAATTATAATTTCATAAAATCTAAGCAGCTATCAAGCAAGTGACTGTTATATGTGCAGTAATCATGATGCAATTCAATTCCGGGGGGGGAAAAACCAAAACTGGTTTAACCCAAATTTGCCATGGATTGCTGGGCAGCTGCCAGTCAATACAACCCAGAGCCAGTAAACTTAATTATACTGCATTTATGTTCAGTTTAACTAAAATCTGCTGGAACCACCTTCTCCCTCCTTTCTCTACCCTTTCTGCTTGATGATCACTGTGAATGTTCACAAACTTCTTAAGACGGAGGTAACCTTCTGTTACCTCCCTGATTTCCAGGTGGACATGGGGAAACTGAGAGGGCCATTTGGCAAAGCTCCACCTGTAAAATGAATGTGATTACAGAGATAAAGAGAGGATGGATTTGAAACAAGGATGGAGCTTAAAAATAAAGTATTACTTGTCCAGGAGATAATGAAAACAAGGACGTGAGCAACAGAACTTTGAATTTACAAAGAATATAGCAAGGTAGATTAGCTGCAAGCACAAAATTTGGATGAGGGCTCCAACTTCAGGTTAACGAAGGCAGCAAGGCTCCTGTATGGATTTCATCCATTTTAAGGCAGAATGGGTGAGAATTTTACTGGGCAACAACTCCAAGGAGAACCATTACCCATTTACGTAACATTTTTCAACCTCATTAAAGTATTTGGCTCTGTTAATCAGGAAGGGCTCTGGAACACCATTCCCCCTGTGGAAATAAGTTTTCATGTTAACTTTGCCGTGATCCTTGCCAATGGATTCAGAACCTATTTTAGTGTAGGCAGATGTTCAGCTAGGTTGTGTCATTTCCTCAATGCTTTTCGCAAACTTTTTCGCTGCACTACCGCACAGGTAGATAGGGCCATCACCGGTAGATAGGGCCATCACCGGTAGATAGGGCCATCACAGGTAGATAGGGTCATAGAGAGAGATATTGGGATATTAGACTTCACAAATCAAAATACTGAGTACATGAGATGGGATGTTATGTTGAAGAGTATAAGACGTTGGTGAGGCCTAATTTGGAGTAGTTTGTGCAGTTTTGGTCACCTACCCGCAGAAAAGTTATCAATACAATTAAAACAGTGAATAGAAAATTTACAAGGATGTTGCCGGGACTTGAGGACCTGAGTTATAGAGAAAGGTTGAATAGATTAGAAATTTATTCCCTGGAGTGTAGGCAAATCAGAAATTTCTAATCAGTGATCAGAGATTTAATCAAGGTATACAAGATTATGAGGAGTATAGACAGTGTAAAATTCACAAAATGAATAGTGTGTTATCACACTGGTGTGGCTGAAAACCAAAAGACAGGAAACAGTATAGGAATAAGTAAGTCATTTGCTTTTGTTGTCAGGAAGTGACGAGTGAGGTAGCACAGTCTATTAGTGCCTGGGCCCAGCTATACACAATATACTGTATATCAGTGACCTAGACGAGGGAGCCTGTGAATTGTGAGGAGGATGTAAACAGACTTCAGAGCAACTTTAACAAATTGAGGGAGTAGGCTATTTGTAGTGTAACATGACTAAATATGAAATTATCCAATTTTGTAAGATAAGCATAAAATCTGAAAAATATTTAAATGATAAATGTTGGTATGCAGAAGAATTTGTGTGTCTTTGTACATTTGTCAATGAAAACTAACAAGCAAGTGTAAACAGTATGTTGACCTATATTACAAAATGTTTTGAGCACAAGAGCAAGGATACAATGATAGAGGGTGTTAATAACACCACACCTAGAGTCCTGTGTGTGGTTTTGAACCCGTTACCTGAGAAACCATATACTTACCATAGAAGGAGTGCAACAAACATTCACCAGGCTGTTTCCAGCCAGTCTGGTGTAATGGTGGAGTTGTCATGTGAAGAGAGATTAAGATGATTAGGATTGTACTCTCTGGAGTTCAGAAGATTGCAAAATCTCATTGAAATGCCCAAAATTCTAATTGGGCTCCGTGAGTTGGATACAGGGAGCTGTTTACCCTAGCTGGGAGTTCTGGAACTAGGCATAGCAGTTTCAGTAGGGCTCTATTGTTCCAAGTTTCGGTCAAGTTTCTCTTTCTTTCTTTATTAATGCCTAGCTAGAGTAGTGATAGTGTATTCCAAGAGATTGTTGTGCCCTTCATGCAAGATGTAGGAGATCACGGAGTCTGGATGTCATTATTAATGTCAAGGGATGAGCTCAAGAACCGTGAGATAATGTTGCTGCTCAATAAAACCCTGGCTTGACAACACTTGGAATATTGTATTTAGTTCTGATCACCTTATTATAGGAAGGAAGTGAAAGCTTTAGAGATGGTGTAGAGGAGATTTACCAGGATGCTGACTGGATTAAAAAGCATGAGGATAATTTGAGCAAACTAGGGCTGTTTAAAGATATAGCAATCACATGAGGGTCATTAAGAGTCATAAAGGTAATGAGAGGATCATTAGTCTTATCTTTGCATGAATGGAGGTGTGAATTGTTGTGGAGATGCTGGGATTGTCGTTGAGATGTTAGGAGTGTGTCGTGTACCTCATCCCCTCTGTTCAGGGATGGGTTTTCCAGTTTGACAAAGATGGCCTCTTTAAGCCCTCTTTCAAACCACCTGCCCCCCCCCCCCCATCATATGCATATTGTTGTCATCAAAGGAGTGTCTCTTGTACTTTAGGTGTAGATATACAGCTGAGTATTGAATTGAGGTGTTAGCCCTCCTATGTTGGGCCATCCATTTGTGAAGTGGTTGTTTTGTCTCACAGATATACAGATCTGTGCCGTTCTCATTGCATTGGATAGCATATACAATATTGCTCTGTTTATGTTTGGGTGGATGAGTTTCTGACTGAGTGTGTTTGTAGGTTTGAAAAACACAGGGATTTGGTGTTTGTTGAAAATCCTTCTGAGTTTCTCTGAAACTCCAGCTACGTATGGGATGACTATATTTTTCCATCTGTTGGGTTAATGTCCCTACTGGGGAAATCATCTTTGTCAAACTGGAAGACCCATTCTTGAACAAAGGGGGATGGGGTACAACACCACCTATCAGCTACAACAGTTCATTCCTCTATTCATGGAGGAATGGAGGAGCTACAACTCCTCCATTCATGCAAAGATAAGACTAATGGCCCTCTCATTACCCCTACAACTCTCAACGACCCTCATGTGATTACTATACCTTTAAACAACTCACAAAGTTTATAAACTGGAAAGCTACTCACCATGGACTATAACTGAAGAACACTCTTGGATAAGTGGTGAAATGGCTTCTGGACAACACAGCAAGTCCAGTTGCCTTGATTTGCTACTGTATGATATAGATGTCAGAGGTAGGTTTTTTTTTTACACAGATTGATGGGTGCATGAAATGCCCTGCCAAGGTTGATGGTAGAGGTAGGTGCATTCAGACTTTTAAGTGCCTCTTAGATAGGCACATGGATAGAAAAAAAATGAAGGGTGATATCAGGGTTAGATTAAAAGCTTGGCACAACATTGTGGGCTGAAGGGCCTGAACCAGACTGTTCTATGTTCTGCTATTCTGAACTAATTTTTTTCCTTATGTAGTTTCCTTAATATTCTGATATGTTGAAATAGTTTGTGACATTATATTGGTATGAGTGCTATAATAGTCAGGTGTGGTATTGGCATGACGTGTTTGAGTTGGAGAAATACCCGTGCCATTCCATTCCATGCTTTGACTTTGATGGGTTACTCTACTTGATGTCTTTATGCCAGAGCTGCTAAAGTAGTTTGAGATCCTGTGTGGTTAGTAGTTGAGCTTACTCTGAAGTGTTTTACATGCCTGAGTTTTCTTCTGACTGAGACACAACACTGTTTTATTGTGTGTCATTGGTGTATATGTTTCATTATTTCATCTTTGGAAATATGTTATGGACCCAAGATGTATTGTTCTATAATGTTTAGTGGCATTTTATGGAGCTGAGGTGTAATATTTTGCATGACTTTTTGTAAATTGTGATATTTTAATTACCCTCCGTGCTGGTGGATTTCTATTAGAGTTGAGATTTCTTATAGTTCCGGTGGATTAGAGAATAGATAATGTGACCCCAATATTTCAAGGAGACAGAGAAAGTGGAGAATTATAGATGGGTTAGATTAGCAGTGAGTAAGATGCTGTATCATTTATAAAAGATGCACTCGGGGAAATGACAGGATCACACCGTCATCATGAATCTGTGAATGGACAATCATGCTTGATAAATCCACGGGCAATTTTTAATGTACCCAGTAGACCAGTTGATGGAGAAGCAGTGGATGTGGTGCATTTAGACTTCCAAAATAGCTTCAATACGATCCCACATGGGTTATCCTATCAAGTCAAGAGTCATGGGACAAATTATGGTGAATCCGTAGGTATCTGGGAGAGAGGAACCAGGGGAAGAGTAGGAGCAAACTGTGTGGAGCCAGGAGACGTTGGTGATGCTGAAATGAATAATACTCATCTGTATTCAAAAAGGAGAAAGGGTGGGGTGAAAGGAGAATTCTGGATGAGGGATGGCAATATTCTGGAACACCTCCTTTGCATTAAGAATGAAAAGGTGTTAGATGTCTTGGAATACAAAAAGTTGAATAAATCCTCAAAGCCTGAATTTTTTTTTGGGGGGGGGGGGAATTCCTTAGCTGCTGTGGGAGGCAAGAAAGGAGAAGGTTAAGGCCCTAATAGATATCTTTGTATCTCTCTTTGCCAGTGGTGAAGTATCAGATGACTGGAGTGTCACAATAGACAGTAGGTGCAGGAGTAGGCCCTTCTAGCCAGCACCGCCATTCACTGTGATCATGGCTGATCATACACAATCAGTACCCCGTTCCTGCCCTCTCCCCATATCCCTTGACCCCGCTATCTATAAGAGCTCTATCTAACTCTCTCTTGAATGCATCCAGAGACATGGCCTCCACTGCCTTCTGGGGCAGAGCATTCCACATATCCACCACTCTCTGGGTGAAAAAGTTTTTCCGCATCTCTGTTCTAAATGGCCTACCCCTTATTCTTAAACTGTGGCCTCTAGTTCTGGACTCACCCATCAACGGGAACATGCTTCCTGCCGCCAGCATGTCCTTAATAATCTTATATGTTTCAATCAGATCCCCTCTCATCCTTCTAAATTCCAGTGTATACAAGCCCAGTCGCTCCAATCTTTCAGCATATGACAGTCCCGCCATTCCGGGAATTAACCTTGTGAACCTACACTGCACTCCCTCAATAGCAAGAATGTCCTTCCTCAAATTTGGAGACCAAAACTGCACACAATACTCCAGGTGGGGTCTCACCAGGGCCCTGTACAGCTGCAGAAGGACCTCTTTACTCCTATACTCAATTCCTCTTGTTATAAAAGCCAGCATGCCATTAGCTTTCTTCACTGCCTGCTGTACCTGCATGCTTGCTTTCATTGACTGATGTACAAGAACAAATGTTACTCTTTCATTCAAGCATGACTGCAGGGATAACTTGAGTCTTGATATGGACAAGACCAAAGAGATGATTGTGGACTTTAGGAAGGTGCAGGCTGACCCCTCTTCACTGCACATAACTGCTCTTCTGTGGAGAGAGTTAGGAGCTCCATCTCTCTTGTCAAGAAAACACGGCAGAGCTCCACTTCCTGAGGAGGCTGAGGCTCCCCTCGCCCCATTCTAACTTTTTTTTTGCAGGAACACCACTGAGAGTTTCAAGACCAGCTGCATCACTGTCTGGTACAGGAACTGCTAGGCATCTGACCACAAGTCCCGGCAAAGGATTGTTCGGACTGCTGAGAGGATCATCTTGGTCTCTCTTCCATCCAACAGAAATACTTATCTGAAATGCTGTGAATGCAGGACCCTGGCTTTGTCAGTGACAAATACTGTTTGGCTAGGAAACAACTTCTTCCCTCAGACTGTGAGACTACTGAACTCTATGTCACTATATCTTTGAAGTTTATCTTAATATTGAAAATGGAGGCCCTCTTCAAAATTTAAAAATCGTTGATCTGAATTCATCCCTAGCTAATGAAATTCCTTTCCTATGTAACCTTGATGATCATCCATCAATAATATAATTTATTTTAATGAATTTTGAAGCAGCTATATCATATTTAGATTCATTCTTGAGGAATGTCTAGTTTTTTCTAAAATTTATACTGGTTTTAATTGATACTTCATCCTTTAATTCAGCATTTACAATTGGTGAAGTCAGGTTGAATTTCCATCCTGTCCATTCTATGCTATGTGTCATAGATAGTCATTGAGTTACACAGTTTGGAAATAGGCCCTTTGGTCCAGCTTGTGCATGTTGATCAAGTTGCCCAAATGAACTAGTTTGATCTGCCTGCATTTGTTCCATATCCCTCTAAACCGTTTCCATCCATGTGATTGTCTAAATGCCGGTGGGTCTCCAGCAGTCGACTCTGAGAAAACTGGTGTCTAACAAAGTTGGTCATCAGCACAACACTTCTGTCAACCTTTCTTGCTGCAGTGTTGATTCACCTCCAACAAACTGCCCACAAGAGTGGAGTGGATCTTCAGAAATAATGAGAAGTTATTGATATAACTGATGAGAGCCCAACATTTAGCCCTGATCTAAGGCATCTGTATACCAACATCCTAACTGTGGTTTTTATAATGTAGCTTAAAATGGGCAAAGAAGAAAAATCTTGAGTACAGTGTTGACAGAAATTGGATATCAAGCTTCGCAAGTAGATATTGGGGCAGATGTACAAAAGCTTATTCGAGCAGGTTTTCTAAGGAATATATTGTAGGAAGCAAGCAATATTAAAGAGAAAATGCCAGTGATCAGGTTTTTCATCATCGCTGGTTAGACAATTAAAGGCAGTATACTCATGAGGTCAGTGTCTAAGGAGTGCAGATATCTTGAAGAACTGCAGATGGGGAGGATGAAGGTCATGGAAAACAGTGAAAATAAGAAATATGAAATTGACATATTGTTTATCCAGGAGTCAATGCAATTCATCAGGTGAAAAATGGGGATCACAATTCGGGTTAAAACATAAGCCACAAGTTTTGGATTACCTCCAGTTTAGGAACTGTGAAATGACGAGTTGACCAGAATGCAGTGGAATTGCAATGGGTCTTAATTCACTTAAAGTTAGTGACTTGAACATCAAGCCTTTCTCTCTCTGGTTCACCATTCCAATCATGTTTTTGTTTCAAATTTCCAGTCTGTACTGCATTTTGCCTTTGTATTAGATTGGCCAACTCGAGCTCAGTGACAGAATTCACAATTCATTTTTGTTTTGCTTTGCTTATTCAGAGCCAGACTCAAAAATCCAAAGTGAGCTAGAGATCAGAGACTGGAGCACCCGATCTGCCACTCTTCTGTGAATCCAGCTGAGGAGTGCTGACTCCCACTGGAACAAAGACTACAATCACTTGGCTGTGGTAAGGGTTTCAATTTTTTTTAAGTATTTGAGTTATTTTACTTTTTTTATTAGTGGTAATTTGCATTGCTTTGAATTGTTTTTAAGTGTACAGTGGTAGAAAGTTTGTGAACCCTGTAGAATATTCTCCATTTCTGCATAAATATGACCTAAAATGTGATCAGATCTTCACCTAAGTACTAAAACTAGATAGAGGACCTAATTAAATAAATCGCTCACTCGCTTGCTCTAGGTCGCATCTGGAATTTCCAGTTAGTGGACGATTTCTCTCCACGCCGCTCTGACATATTGGGAAATCATGTACTCGGCAGGTTACAGCAGTGGTTTGCCTTTGCCTTCTGCCGGGGGAGTTTAAAGAGATTACCACCTCTTGCAGTGGATGACCTTGTTGTGCTCTTAGCCTGTTGGCCTGCCTTCTTGACCATTGGACCATTGATCGGTCTCCTCCACTCCATCTGCCAGGGCCAAACTTCACATGCTGGGATAGGCAAATCCCCTACCTCACCACGGGTCGAAGAGCTGTCGGCTACCCTCACCTGGTTTGGCCCGTCTGCCGAGACGGTTTACCGGGGTGTGGCCGCTGCACGTGTTACAGCTACTTGGAGCCACAGGTGAGAGCTGAGTGCCAGGTGGGGACCGAAGGTGGACAAGCTGCCCTGAAAAAGGGCACGGTAGGCCCCCCACCAGAGGTGCTACCCCTCCATAGATATCCCATACATACCATACACTCCAATTAAATAAATAACATACAAAATTACACTTATTTATTGAGGTGGAAAATGGTCCAATATTACATGTATTTGTTGGAAAACGTATGTGAACCTTTGCTTTCAGTAACTGGTGTGACCCCCTTGTACAGCAATAACTTCAACCAAACGTTTCTGGTAACTGTTAACCAGTCCTACGTGTCAGCTTGGAGCTTTAGGCCATTCCTCCAAGACCTACAAGTATCTGGGAGTACAGTTAGACGAGAAGCTAGACTGGACTGCCAACACAGATGCCTTGTGCAGGAAGGCACAGAGTCGACTGTACTTCCTTAGAAGGTTGGCGTCATTCAATGTCTGCAGTGAGATGCTGAAGATGTTCTATAGGTCAGTTGTTGAGAGCGCCCTCTTCTTTGTGGTGGCGTGTTGGGGAGGAAGCATTAAGAAGAAGGACGCCTCACATCTTAATAAGCTGGTAAGGAAGGCGGGCTCTGTCGTGGGCAAAGTACTGGAGAGTTTAACATCAGTAGCTGAGCGAAGGGCGCTGAGTAGGCTACGGTCAATTATGGAAAACCCTGAACATCCTCTACATAGCACCATCCAGAGACAGAGAAGCAGTTTCAGCGACAGGTTACTGTCGATGCAATGCTCCTCAGACAGGATGAAGAGGTCAATACTCCCCAATGCCATTAGGCTTTACAATTCAACTGCCAGGACTTAAGAACTTTTTTTAAAGCTATTATTAATGCTTTTTGAGTTAGTGATTTAGATGCATATCATATTATTACTGAGTTAAGTATTGTATGTAATGAGTTTTTGCTACAACAAGTGTATGGGACATTGGAAAAAAAAATGTTGAATTTCCCCATGGGGATGAATAAAGTATCTATCTATCTATCTATCTATCTATCTATCTAAAACTGCTTCAATTCTGGGATGTTGGTGGGCTTCCTTAAATGAACTGCTTGCTTCAGGTCCTTCCACAACATTTCTATAGGATTAAAGTCAGGACTTTGACTCGGCGATTCCAAAACACATTTTCCCCTTTTTTTTTAAACCATTCTATTATTGATTTGCTCTTGTCTTCCAGATCATTGTCTTATTGCATTGCCTGACTTCTATTAAGCTTCTGGTGACAGACTGCTAGCCTGACATTCCCTCGTAAAATGTCTTGATACAATTTTGAATTCATTGTTCCCTCAGTGACTGCAAGTTCTCCAGGCCCTGAGACAGCAAAGCAGTTCCAAACTGTGGTGCTCCTTCCACCATGCTTCACAGTTGGGATGAGATTTTGGTGTTGGTGTGCAGTACCCTTTTTCCTCCAATCATAACAATGTGCATTTCTGCAAAAAAGTTCAACTATAGTCTCATCTGTCCCCAGAACATTGTCCCAAAATCATTGTAGAACATCCAGATGGTCTTTTGCAAGTTTAAGACCTGCAGCAATATTTTTTTGTTTTGTTTTTCTTTTTGGCATTTCTGTGGTGTCCTTCCATGAACATCATCCTTGTTCAGTGTTTTTCTTATAGTGGACACATGAAAAGACTTTAGCAAGCTCTCAAGATTTCTGCAGGCCTTTTGCTGTTACCCTTGGGTTCTTCTTCACCTCCTTCAGCATTTCACATTGTGCTCTTGGTGTGATCTCTGTAGGATGCCCACTCCTAGGGAGAGTAGCAACAGTACTGAGCTTCCTTCATTTGTAGACAGTTTCTCTTACTCTGGACTGATGAACACTCGGGTCCTTACAAGTGCTTTTGTGGCCTTTTCCAACTTCATCCATCTCTACAATTCTTCTAAGGACCTCTGAAAGTTGTTTTGGTTGAGGAATGGTGCACATAAACAGGGCTTTCTTGAGAAGAGCAGGCTCTATCAGCAACCTGACTTTGTGCCTTTTTTATAGGGCAGGGCACTTCCGCAACCCACACTCCAATTTCATCTCATTGATTGGAACACCTGACTCCAAATGGCTTTTGTAGCAGGCATTACTCCAAAGGTTCACATACTGTACATACGTTTTTCAACAAATACATGTAATATTGGATAATTTTTCTCAATAAATGAGCAAGTATGTTTTTGTGTTATTTATTTAAGAGGGTTCTCTTTATCTAGATTTAGGACTTGCGTGAAGATCTGATCACATTTTGGGTCATACTTGTGCAGAAATAGAGGATTTCAAGGGTTCATAAACTTTCTAGCACCACTGTAGTTGAGAAGGATTTGAAGTCATTCAAGTTTAACAGCTCCAAGTATTTGATATTTTCCTGATACAGAGGGTCAGTTTTTTTTTAACCCTTGCTGTTGGTGATGAGTTAGAACCATTTCTGCCCAATCCAGCCCATTATGGACCTTTCAATACATTAATGTCTTGGACAAAAAGCTGTTTTGTTTGCAGGTGATGTTTTAGGAGGAAACATGATGATTGGAACAGGAGTGCATGGAGAAAAGCCACAGCCTCGCAGCACAAGGAGACCCTGGTTCAATGCTGACCACGGGTATTATCTGTATGGAGCTTGCACGTTCTTTCCCTGGCTGTGTTGGTTTCCTCTGTGTGCTTCTGTTTACTCCCGCATCCTAAAGGCGTGCAGTTTTGGGAGTTAATTCATCACTATAGTTCCCCTAGGATGTAGGTGAGTGGTCGAAACTGGAGGGAGTTGATGGGAGTGTGAGAATAAAGTGTATAATGTGGGATTAATGTAAAAGGGTAGTTGATAGTCGACAAGGAGCTTAATGGGCTGAAAAGCCTGTTTCTGTGTTGTATCTCTCTGAGGATACAAAGTTAGACGTTTAAGACTGAAATGAGAAGAAACTTCTCATGGAGGTTTGTGAACTTGTGGTATGTGGTGGGTGTGGAATTCCCCTTCATAGAAGACTGTGTAGGCTAGCTTAAGAATGATATCCAGATGGAAATCATCAACGGGAATGGGGAGGGCACAGGAATATGCCACTGGTGGATATCAACCAATGATGATATTGAATGGCAGCAGACCGGGTTCGAAGACCTATTAGCCTATTCCTGTTCTGTTTCTGCTTTTTGTTGTTTCCAAGAAAAGCAGAAGTTGGGGCAGGTCCGTGGCAGAAGAGTTTGAGAGCATCAAGACTGCAAGGCAGGCGGGTCTCAGATAGAAGTTGTCTATTTACAATTCCCTGGACAGATCACACTTTCCTTGGGAAAGGCCTAAAGGAAAGAGGCAAGTAAAGAGCTGCTCTGTTTCACAATATTAAAGGAGTAGAGGAGAGATGAAGAATCAATATACAGTATTATTATATGATAAGTGTTCCTGTTAGCAGAGTGAAAAAGAATGAATGCCAAGATTTCAGTTGTTAGTTAAGCATAAGGTAGCAACTAGTAAAATTGATTCCATTTAGTCCAGAAGTGCATAGATAATGAGAGCCAGTAAGAATAACTTAGTTTTGTCAACTGGAAATTTTAATTCCTCCAGTTTTATTGGTAAATGGGTAAAATAACTTGAATTCACAGTTGTTTTTTTGTTGTTGTAAGCATTGTTTTCACAGGGGTCCTTTAGTGATCTTTGCAACTGTTTACTAAATTAAGGATGGGTTCTTTAATTATAAAATTCTCAAAATATTGCTATTCTCTCCTTGAGTACAAGAAAGATGAAAGTGTTAATCTATATTCATAGAAGTACAATACCAAAAAGTACCTTCTGTCTTCACAAACATGCCAACATTTTATGCCCATCTACACTAATCATATTTAACCCACGTTAGGTCTATGTCCTTCTATGCCTTGCCTATTTAATTGTTTGCCTAAAAGTCTCTTAAACATTGCCACCACTGCCTCTAACACCACATTCTAGATATCAACCGTTCTCTGTAAGAATTTTTTCCTCCTCAGATCCCGTTTAAAATTCCTTCCTGGAATATGTGTCCTCTTGTTTGTAATACTCTTACCACAGAAACATTCGTTTTTTTCCCACTATGGAAAAATATCTCCAATTTGTTCAGTAATTGAATATTGGCAGATAGACATATCCCCCTTCAAGCAGATAAAACCTTGTTTGTCTAATTAGTGAATTAATGGAATAGGAATAACAAGCTTTTTCACCAATGTACAACTAGGCAATGGATTTTGACATCTTAAAGTGGAAATGCTGATGACTGGTTTTTAAAATGTGAAAGGGCATGGAAAGGTAAAGGTTAAGAGTTTTTTTCCGATGGAAAAACAAAATGGTAATGGAAGGATCTAGAACACACCCAAGAACATTGAAACAACTTTGAGCACATCCAAGTTTTTTTTTAAGATGGCATTTTATTACAATCCAAAATTATATTTTAACATAGAAATACTTGTAAGGAAAAATTGTTTCCTCTTTGAAAAGTGAATTCTTATCCACTTTTATCATATATTGTCGTCATCCGAACCCTTAGTGCCTAGGTGGCACATGGGGCCTCCTTTATCATATATAGCTTTACAAACACGAGGAAATCTGCAGATGCTGGAAATTCAAACCACACACACAAAATGCTGGTGGAACACAGCAGGCCAGCCAGCATCTATAGGGAGAAGCGCTGTCGACGTTTCGGGCCGAGACCCTTCGTCAGGACTAACTGAAAGGAAAGATAGTAAGAGATTTGAAAGTAGTGGGGGGAGGGGAAATGTAAAATGATAGGAGAAGACCGGAGGGGGTGGGATGAAGCTAAGAGCTGGAAGGGTGATTGGCGAAAGTGATACAGAGCTGGAGAAGGGAAAGGATCATGGGACAGGAGGCCTCGGGAGAGAAAGCCGTTTCTTTGAGTTTATCACGTCCTGCAAGGATCGCAAGATCTTCCATCTGCAGACCCCAGAGCATGGTCTTCGTATCGCGGCCCCGGGCCCGGCTGTCGATCTCGGCTGCCCCAGCAACCCAGGGCACATTGAAAACCCGGACTCCAGCACCATCAACGCGGGTTCCAACGGCCATGGATTGGCCCCTGCCGTCAATCTTGGCTGCCCCAGCAAACCTGGGCATATTGAAAACCCGGACTCCAGCACCATCACCGCGGGTTCCATCGACCATGGACAGCTTCAAAGCGATTGTGCAACCACCGACTGTGACTCCAGCCTTGAACTCCAGGCCGGGTCTACACATGCTGCGATTGTGACTCCCATCTCCCCTTCCCCCACCACCACTCTGCAATCCCCTCTCCCTCAGATCCCATCGTCAACTCCTGGGCCCTCAGAGGCTCCATCTTCCTCTCACCCCAACCCTCCCCTCTCCACCGACACCACCAGCCTCCCTCCCCCCTCTGATCCCATCTCTCATCCGTGCCGGGTCTTCACCATTCCCTCCGACCTTCAACTCTCTGAGGCAGAGTGCTCTGTCCTCAGTAAGGGCCTCACCTTTGACCCCACTAAGGAGCACCAGGCCACTGTCTCCTATACCATCACCAACCTTATCAGCTCTGGGGATCTTCCATCCACTGCCACCAACCTCATAGTTCCCACACCCCGTACTTCCCATTTCTACCTCCTACCCAAGATCCACAAACCTGCCTGTCCAGGTAGACCCATTGTCTCAGCTTGCTCCTGCCCCACTGAACTCATTTCTGCATACCTTGACACTGTTTTATCCCCCCTTGTTCAATCCCTTCCCACCTATGTTCGTGACACTTCTCATACTTTGAATTTTTTCAATGATTTTAAGTTCCCTGGCCCCCACCGCCTTATTTTCACCATGGACGTCCAGTCCCTATTTACCTCCATCCCCCACCCGGACGGTCTCAAAGCTCTTTTGCTTCTTTTTGGATTCCAGACCTAACCAATTCCCCTCTACCACCACTCTCCTCCGTCTAGCGGAATTAGTTCTTATTCTCAATAATTCCTCCTTTGGCTCCTCCCACTTCCTCCAAACCAAGGGTGTAGCCATGGGCACCCATATGGGTCCCAGTTATGCCTGCCTTTTTGTTGGCTTTGTGGAACAGTCCATGTTCCAAGTCTATACTGGTATCCATCCCCCTCTTTTCCTTCGCTACATCGACGACTGCATTGGCGCTGCCTCTTGTACGCGTGCTGAGCTCGTCGACTTCATTAACTTTGCCTCCAACTTTCACCCTACCCTCAAATTTACCTGGTCCATTTCCGATGCCTCCCTCCCCTATGCGACTCCCTTGTCCACTCGTCTGTCCCCCCCATCCCTTCCCACCGATCTCCCTCCTGGCACTTATCCTTGTAAGCGGAACAAGTGCTACACCTGCCCTTACACTTCCTCCCTCACCACCATCCAGGGGCCCCAGACAGTCCTTCCAGGTGAGGCGACACTTCACCTGTGAATCGGCTGGTGTGGTATACTGCGTCCGGTGCTCCCGGTGTGGCCTTTTATATATTGATGAGACCCGACGCAGACTGGGAGACCGTTTCGCTGAACACCTACGCTCGGTCCGCCAGAGAAAGCAGGATCTCCCAGTGGCCACACATTTTAATTCCACGTCCCATTCCCATTCGGATATGTCTATCCATGGCCTCCTCTACTGTCAAGATGAATCCAAACTCAGGTTGGAGGAACAACACCTTATATACCGGCTGGGTAGCCTCCAACCTGATGGCATGAACATTGACTTCTCTAACTTCCGTTAATGCCCCTCCTGCCCTTCTTACCCCATCCCTGACATATTTAGTTGTTTTTTTTCTTTCTCTCTGCCCATCACTCTGCCTGTTCTCCATCTCCCTCTGGTGCTTCCCCCCTCCCCCTTTCTTTCTCCCGAGGCCTCCTGTCCCATGATCCTTTCCCTTCTCCAGCTCTGTATCACTTTCGCCAATAATCTTTCCAGCTCTTAGCTTCATCCCACCCCCTCCGGTCTTCTATCATTTCACATTTCCCCCTCCCTCCACTACTTTCAAATCTTTTACTATCTTTCCTTTCAGTTAGTCCTGACGAAGGGTCTCGGCCCGAAATGTCGACAGTGCTTCTCCTCGTAGATGCTGCCTGGCCTGCTGCGTTCACCAGCATTTTGTGTGTGTTGTTTGTAGCTTTACAAAAATTTATGACTTGCTCCTGCGCTCTCCATTAACAAACAATACAAACCATTGGAAAACATGCTTCAATTAATTGCGGTAAAATTGCAGGGATTTGCTTTTGAGCCTTTTACAGGTTCTATAGAGGAAAATTCACAAAGGAAATTTTAAACTGTGCGTACCAGGAAAAGAAAGGATTAACAAAGGCTACATCAACAGTCGGCCAGGAAGGTAAAACAAAATTCTGTGTGGAATACGACTTGGTTTATTATTGTCATGTACCAAGAAACAGTGAAAGCTTGTCTTGCATTCCGTTCATGCTGATTAAATCATTGCACAGTGCATTAAGCAGAAGGTAAAACAATAACAGACGACAGACTAAAGTGTAAAAGCTACAGAGAATGTGTAGTGTAGGTGAACAAATGGGTGCAAATTCATGAGGTAGATTGGGAGGTTATCGTAATGTACTAGTAAACCATCAAAAGTCTGACAAGGGTGGGATGCAAGCTGCCCCTCAACTTGGTGGTAGGTGCTTTCAGGCTTTTGTCTCTTCTGCCCAATGGGAAAGGGGTGAACAAAGAATGTTTGGGGCACATTAGGTCTTTGATCATGCTGGCAGCAAGAATTTTGACAGTCAGTGGAGAGAAGACTGGTGTCAGTGATATGCTGAGCTGGGTCCACAACTTGTTGCACTTTCTTGTGGTCGCAGGCAGAACAGTTGTCATTACCAAACTGTGATGATCCCAAATAGGATCTGTTCTATGGTGCATGAACTGGGACATGCTAAATTTCTTCAGCAGCCTGAGGATATAGAGGCTTTAGTGAGCTATCTTGATGATGGCGTCTATATGATTGGACCAGAACAATCTATTGGTGATGTTCACTCCTAGGAACTTGAAGCTCTGAACCTTGACATTATTGATGTATACAGAAGCATGTGCACCAGCTCCCTTCCTGAAGTCACTGTTGTGCTGAGAGTAAGGGAAAGGATGTTGTCATGACACCATGTTACTAAGCTCTCTATTTCCTTCCTGGACTGTGCCTCATCGTTATTTGAGATACGGCCATAATGGTGTTATCACCTGTAAACTTGTGGAAGGAGTTGAGAGCTGACGTTGGACATTCCGGTATGAGTATACAGGGTGTAACGTAGTGAGCTGAGGGTGCAATCTTGTTAAACATGAGTGTTTAGAACAATCATAGAAGAAGTGTTTCTGCCTATCCTTTCAGATTAAGGTCTGCTGATCATGAAGTTGAGGATCCAGTTATAGAGGGAGGTGTTGACGCTTGGGGTCCAGATTATGCTAATCAGGTTATTTGGATTATAATATTGAAAGTAGATCTGCAGTCAATTAACAATGGTATGATATAGGTGTTCATGCTGTCCACATGCTCCAGAGATGAGTGTAGGGCCAGGGAGATGGTGTCTGTTGTGGACCTGTTTTGGTGGCAGGCAAATTGCGGTGGGTCTGAAGCTAATGTGTGCATTGAGCGGCCTTTTGAAGCACTTCATGTTGATGAATGTCAGAGCCAATGGGCAGTAGTCATTAAAGCACATAATTTTGTTTTTCTTCTTGAGTACTGGGATGCTGGTGGTTTTCTTAAAGTAGGTGGAACCACATATTGAAGTAGAAGGAGCTTTAAAATGCCTGAAGTATCCTGAAGTCTGCTGATATGCAGAGGATTTAGGGACACCATATGGGCCAAATGCTTTCAGTGGGTTCACTCTCCAGAACACTGATCTTGCATCCACAACAGTGACAGAGGGTTGGAGATTGCTGGGGTGGGTGGTAACGTACCAATTGTCTTCTGTTCAAAACATACATGGACTGCAAGCTTGAAAAGAAAGGATATGCTGTTGTTGGCGATGCTGTCCAACCTTGTCTTATTACCCACTATAGCCTATAGCACATCAGCCCTTCCAAAACTGAAGCTGGACTGGGACTCTATATTGAACTGATGCTGTTCTCCTGGATGCTAGTGTGTAGCTGAACTATAACTTAAGTCTTTATAAATATAGTTATGGACCAATGTAAATTGGATATTTTTCTGTCATTCTACCTTCAGTAAGGGTGGTGGGGCAGAGGTGTGTCTCTACCAAACGGGGTATAAAGCACTCCTCCTTCCAAGAGCAGCTCACTCTTGGGCAACATGTAGCATCTGCTCAGCCTGCGCCCCCCACCCCCCCACCGCCAATCAGGGTCATGTGAAGCCATGGGAGCACATGGTAGATGTTTGTATGAGCAACTAGTGCATATCACAGGTCCTGGTTATGAGACCACTGAGGCCAGGCTGACAATCTCTGAAGAGTATTGACGATGGCCAGGGTCACCCATCTTGTAAAGACACTGCCCAGAAAAATGCAATAGCTAACCACTCTGTAGAAAAATTTGCCAAGAACAATCACGGTCAAAGACCATGGCACAAGATGATGATGATGATATACCCTCCACTCCACAATCCCCATGCTATAGGAAAGCAAAACATAAAAATAAAGATAACACTGTTCATAAATTACACAATAGCAGTATGTCAAGTTACTAATTAGCATAACCATGACACCAATCATCCTATTTCACTACTACTTCCTAACCAATGAACATTCCAATTAAACAAATGGCCTAAGAATAGGCACCAAGAACCAGGGTAGATTCCCTCCCTAAATGCTCCCATGCACCACAAGCAGTGTAAATGCAAAGATATTGAAAACCCAAGTAATGTGGACTATTGATATTGACTTGGTCATTTTGGTTAGGAAATGGAGTCTCCGTGTTAATAACTAAGTCAAACAAAAGTCGAGGAAATCAGGAAGTGAAGAATTTGTCAGTAAGGCAGGAATAACTTCACATCATGGCATTCATTAAGTCCCGTTTCAGAATCTACGCCTTCGGAGTCAAATTCAACTTGGGCAACATTTTACTGCTCTGTAGAATGACACTTTGCAACTGCAAACTAAATTAAAATGATGTGAATGATTTCTTGGTAGTCAGGGGACAAGATGGCGCTAATAATCCCACGCATTTGAAAGTCCGATCACCTGGCTGGACTTCTACACCCAGTGTATAGGCAGAGAATAGACAGGAGCACCAGTGATGAGGATGAAGGAAGTATGGTCAAGGAAGGTGGAGGAGCACTTGCAGGACTGCTTTGAATTGGTGGATCAGACAATATACAGGAACTCATTTCAGAATCTGAATGAATATGCCACAATTGTCACCAATTCATCAGGACTTGTATGGATGAGTGCGTGCATTTGAGAACATGCCAGATGGACCCAAACAAAAAGCTAAGGATGAAACAGAAGACCTGTGGTCTGTTGAGGGCTAGGTCTGTGCCATTCAAGACCAGTGATCTAGAATTGTACAAGAAGTCCAGGTACAAGCTATGGAAGGCTAAATTAAAAGGTGGGGGGAACTATTCTGATTGAAGTTGGAGTTGGAAGTAGATGCATGTTAGCTGTGGCGGTGTTTGCAGGCCATTATTTTCTACAAAGCAAAGCCTAACAAGAATGGTAATATGATGCTTCACTCTCAGGTGAGCTCTCCTTTTTATGCACGTGTTGAAAGGGAGAATCCCTGCGATACCTGGTGATCCAGTCTTGAAACATCTTTCAAGAGGGTGAATCCTTGCAAGGCATCTGATGGAGTACCTGGCAAGGCAATGAAAACCTGTACTAACCAACTGGCAGAGGTGCTCAAAGCCATTCTCAATGTCGCAGGTGAAGATTCCCGCCTGCTTCAAAAGAACAACAGTCATAGAAGTACCCAGGAGGAACAGAGTGAGCTGCCTCAAAGACCATCATCCAGTTGCACTCAAATCTACTGTGATGAGGTGCTTTGAGAGGTTGGTCTTGGCCACAATTAACCCCTGCCTAAGCAAGGACCTGGACACGCTGCAATTTCCCTGTTGCCACAATAGGTCTAAAGTGGATGCAACTTCACTGGCTCTCCACTTGGCCTGCATCACCTGGCCAATAGCAATACCTGCGTCAGGGTGCTGTTTATTGATTACAGCTCAACATTCAAAATAATTGTATCTTCAGTTCTAATCAGCAAGCTCCAAAACCTGGACTTCTGCCTCTTTCTGCAACTGGATCCTTGACTTCCTCATCAGAAGACCACAGTCAGTGCGGCTCAAAAATAGCATCTCCTCACTGACAATCAACACTGGTGCACTTCAAGTACGCGTGCTTAGCCCACTGATCTACTCTGTACACCCACGACTGTGTGGCTAGGCACAGCTCAAATGCCATTTATAAATTTGTCAATGACATAACTATTGTGGGCAGAGTTTTCAGATGATGAGAAGACATACAGGGGTGAGGTGGGTCAGCTGGCCGAGTGGTATCACACAACCTTGCACTCAAGAACAGTAAAACCAAGTAAGTGATTGCGGACTTCTGGAAGGGGAAATCGAGAGAGCAAACACCACCCTCATCAAGGGTTCAGCAGTGGGGGAAAAAAAGGTAACCAGTTTCAAGTGCTTGGCTTTCAACATCTGAAGATCTGTCCTCAGCCCAATATATTGATACAATTACAAGAAAGAGGCTATAAATTATTTGGAGTTTGTGGAGATTTGTCACCAAAAACTCAAAACAAATTTCTACAAACTCCATGAAGAGCATTCTAACTGGTTGCATCACTGTCTGGTTTGGAGGGGCCACTGCACAGGAACAGGAAAAAACTGCAGAAGGCTGTAAACTTGGCCAGCTCCAGCACCAGCCTCCCAAGCGTTAAGGACATCTTCAAAAGGCAGAGCTTCAAAGATGGTATTCATCATAAAGTACCCCCAACGCCCAGGACATGCCCTCATCAAGGAGGAGGTATAGGAGCGTGTTGACACACAGTCAACATTTTCAGAACAGCTTCTGCCTCTCAGCCATCAGATTTCTGAATGGCCAATGAACTCATGTACAACTACCTCACTTTTTTTTCTCTTTTTGCTCTACTTAATTTAATTTGTATACATTTCATATAGCAATACATGATAAACTATAAATTACAATGTACTGTCACAAAACAATAAATTTCACCACCTATACCAGTAATATTAAACCTGATTCTGTTTCTGTATGTAATTTATGATTATTTTAGTTATAATTGTGTCCTTACCAAAGTCACACGCTAACTCTGACATATGTAATCACAGAAGTCTTTTTTATCGCTCTGCTTTTTTTCTAACCAATAAAGTGTACATTTTTTAAAATGCAAATATCATCACTGCCCACCAAAATTCAGCAATACTCAATGCTGACAACAAAATTTTATCAATATCAAAATGCACTGCTGAAAAGTTAAATGTGATTTCACATATTCGTGGAAACATGATAAAGATGAGCCTACCGCCTAAGGAGGAAGGAAAAACATGAGATCAAAAGTCAGAGGGAAGTGATGTTGTTGATTCAGTCATTTATTTAGGTCACGCATTGCCAAGGAGATGGAGAAGGTGATGTCAAATAAGCAAAAGGAGTCTTCTTCCTGTACACAAATTTATTGATCAATAAACTTGACTAGAAATAAAAGACTGCTGATAATGTTACTGTTTTATTTATGAAAATGCTTGTTGACCTCAGAGCAAATACTTAAAGGAAGCATGCCATCTGAGCAACAACAATTCATGAGTCTACAAATCATGCTCTCAGTATTTTTTTGCACAATTTTTCTTTTGCACCTTGGTTGTTTATCAGTCTTTGTTTATGTACAGGTTTTCATAAATTCTGTTGTATTTATTGTCCTGTAGTATTTGCAAGAAAATGAATCTCAAGGTAGTACATGATAACATGTATACTTTGACAATATATTTACTTGGACTTTGATCACTTGTGATTAACAACATGGAAAGTCTGCTAGATCTATTCTGGAATGTCTTTAATGTAAAATAAACATAAGAATAGACTATTTAGCTCCTTAACGATATGTGCGAATGGAGACGCATGAGACTGCAGATGCTGGAATCTGGAATTATAAAAACAATCTGTTGGGAGAACTCGATGATTTGAACAGCATGTATTGGGGGAGGGAGGAAATTATTTCACCAGAAAACTCAACCCTGCATCAAGACTGGGAAGAAATTCCTCCTCATCTCTGATCTAAGGGGACACCCCTTTATTCTGAGGCTGTGTACTCTGGGCTTAAACACTCCTACAATAGGAAATGTCCTCTCCATATCCACTCTATTGAGACCTTCCATCATTCAAAAGGCTTCAATTGGGTCACCCTCATTCTTCTGAATTCCAGTGAGTAAAGACCCAGAGCTATCAAGCACTCATCACATGTCAAGCTCTTCAATCCTTGGGTCATTTTTGTCAGCCTTGTTTGAACCCTCACCAGTTTCAGCACTCCTTTCTAAAATAAGGGGCCCAAAACTTCTCTCAATATTCCAAATGAGGACTTGCCAGTACTTTACAAAGCCTCAACATTACATCCTTGCTTTTATATTCTAGTTCTCTTGATGAGGATCACAGCCCAATGATCCAAAAATCTTATGCCCTCGCTCCTAAAGCAACTCCTTAGCCATGTAATAAACTGTATAATCTTCCCAGTTCTGGCCTCACTGGCACATGGCATAGGCAGCAATCCTGAGATCACAACCTTGGAGGGTCTAGTGAGATGGAAAAACTGAGGGAAATACATGTTAGTAGGGAAGTGGTGTTAGGTAAATTGAAGGGATTAAAGGCAGAAAAATCCCCAGGGCCAGATGGTCTGTATCCCAGAGTGCTTAAGGAAGTAGCCCAAGAAATAGTGGATGCATTAGTGATAATTTTTCAAAACTCCTTAGATTCTGGATTAGTTCCTGAGGATTGGAGGGTGGCTAATGTAACCCCACTTTTTAAAAAAGGAGGGAGAGAGAAATCGGGGAATTATAGACAGTTAGCCTGACATCGGTGGTGGGGAAAATGCTAGAGTCGGTTATCAAAGATGTGATAACAGCACATTTGGAAAGAGGTGAAATCATCGGACAAAGTCAGCATGGATTTGTGAAAGGAAAATCATGTCTGACGAATCTTATAGAATTTTTTGAAGATGTAACTAGTAGAGTGGATAGGGGAGAGCCAGTGGATGTGGTATATTTAGATTTTCAAAAGGCTTTTGACAAGGTCCCACACAGGAGATTAGTGTGCAAACTTAAAGCACATGGTATTGGTATGGTATTGATGTGGATAGAGAATTGGTTGGCAGACAGGAAGCAAAGAGTGGGAGTAAATGGGACCTTTTCAGAATGGCAGGCAGTGACTAGTGGGGTACCGCAAGGCTCCGTGCTGGGACCCCAGTTGTTTACAATATATATTAATGATTTAGACGAGGGAATTAAATGCAGCATCTCCAAGTTTGTGGATGACATGAAGCTGGGCGGCAGTGTTAGCTGTGAGGAGGATGCTAAGAGGATGCAGGGTGACTTAGATAGGTTAGGTGAGTGGGCAAATTCATCGCAGATGTAATTTAATGTGGATAAATGTGAGGTTATCCACTTTGGTAGCAAGAACAGGAAAACAGATTATTATCTGAACAGTGGCCAATTAGGAAAAGGGGAGGTGCAATGAGACCTGGGTGTCATTGTACACCAGTCATTGAAAGTGGGCATGCAGGTACAGCAGGCGGTGAAAAAGGCAAATGGTATGTTGGCATTCATAGCAAGAGGATTCGAGTACAGGAGCGGGGAGGTTCTACTGCAGTTGTACAAGGCCTTGGTGAGACCACACCTGGAGTATTGTGTGCAGTTTTGGTCCCCTAATCTGAGGAAAGACATTCTTGTCATAGAGGGAGTACAAAGAAGGTTCACCAGATTGATTCCTGGGATGGCAGGACTTTCATATGAAGAAAGACTGGATCGACTAGGCTTTTACTCACTGGAATTTAGAAGATTTAGGGGGGATCTTATTGAAACATATAAAATTCTAAAGGGATTGGACAGGTTAGATGCAGTAAGATTGTTCCCGATGTTGAGGAAGTCCAGAATGAGGGGTCACAGTTTAAGGATAAAGGGGAAGCCTTTTAGGATCAAGATGAGGAAAAACTTCTTCACACAGAGAGTGGTGAATCTGTGGAATTCTCTGCCACAGGAAACAGTTGAGGCCAGTTCATTGGCTATATTTGAGAGGGAGTTAGATATGGCCCTTGTGGCTAAAGGGATCAGGGGGTATGGAGAGAAAGCAGGTATAAGGTTCTGAGTTGGATGATCAGCCATGATCATACTGAATGGCGGTGCAGGCTCAAAGGGCCGAATGGCCTACTCCTGCAACTATTTTCTATGTTTCTATGTTAACTTGGCACTGAACTCCCTATGGCTGCTCTGGAAAATGTATGGTGATGCGTTTTGGTAAAAGGAACAATAATGCAGACTATTATCAAATGGGGTGAAGGTTCAAACATTAGAGGTGCAGAGGGACTTGGGAGTCCTCGTGCAAGAATCCCAGAAAGTTAATATGCAGGTTGAGTATGTAGTAAAGAAGGCAAATGCAATGTTGGCATTTATTTCAAGGGGAATAGAATATAAAAGGTAGGAGATAATGCTGAGTATAAGACACTAATCAGGCCACCCTTGGAGTATTGTCAAGTCTTGGGTCCCATATCTCAAAGGACGTGTTCTCAATGGAGAGAGTCCAGAGGAAGTTCATGAGGATGATTCCAGGAATGAAGAGGATTAACATGCGTGTTTGGCAACTTTGTGCCTGTACTCACTAGAATTTAGAAGAATGTGGGGGGGGGGATCTCATTGAAACCTACTGAATGTTGAAATGACTAGATAGGGTGGATGTGGAGAGGATGTTTCCTATGGTGGGGGTATCCAGAACTGGAGGAAACAGCCTCAAAATTGAAATTGAAGGGCAGCCCTTTAGATCAGAGCTTAGGAGGATTTTTTTATAGCCAGAGAGTGGTGAATCTGTGGAATGCTCTGCCACAGACTGCGATGGAGGACAAGTCCATGGGTATATTTAAGGTGGAAGTTGATTGTTTCCTGATTGGTCAGGGCATCAAGAATCACTGCATTCTAGAATGGTTCTGGAGGAGTGGAAAATTGCAAATGTCACTCCACTCTTTAAGAAGGGAGGGAGGCAGAAGAAAGGAAATTACAAGCCAGTATTTCTTTTACTTCAGTAGTTCAGGTGTTGAAGTCCATTATCAAGGATAAAGTTTGGGGTACTTGGAGGCACATGATAAACAGGCCAAAGTCAGCATGGTTTCCTTGAGAGGAAATCTTGGCTGACAAATCTGTTGGGATTCTTTGAAATAACAGGCAGGATAGACAAAGGAGAGTCAGCGTATGTTGTTTGAGAAGGTGACACATGAGGCTGCAGAACAAGTTAAGAGCCCTTGGTATTACAGAAAAGATACTGGCATGGATCAAAGCTTGGCAGGAGGCAAGAGTGGGAATAAAAGGGGCTATTCTGGTTGGTTGCCAAGAACAAATGGTGTTCTGCAAGGGTCAGTATTGGGACCACTTCTTTTAATGCTGCATATCAACAACTTGGATGATGGAAGTGATGGCTTTGTGGCCAAGTTTGCAAATGATACAAAGATGGTGGATGGGGCAGGTAGTGTTGAAGAAGCAGGGTGTCTGCAAAGAGACTTAGACAAATGGGAGAATGGGCAAGGAGTGTAGTGCGTGGCCATGCACTTTGGTAGGAGGAATAAAGGTATAGATTATTTTCTAAACAGAAAGAAGTTGAAAAATCAGAGCTTCAAAGGGACATGGGAGTCGTTGTGCAGGATTTCCTAAAGGTTAACTTGCAGGTTGTGTCAATGGTAAGGAAGGCAAATGCAATATTGGCATTCATTTTGAGAGGACTAGAATATAAGAACAAGAATGTGATACTGAGGCTTTCTAAGGCACTGGTTAGAGCACATGGATTATTGTGAGCAGGTTTGGGCTCCTTATCTAGGAAATGTACTGGCATTGGGGAGGGTCCGGAGAAGGTTAAAGGTAAGTTCTGGAATGAAAGGACTAATGTATGAGGAACATTTGATAGATCTGGGCCTGCACTCACTGGTGTTTGGAAGGATAGGGGGAGATCTTGTGATTTTTTTTAAAAAAAAACAAACCAACAAATTCTGCAGATGCTGGAAATCCAAAGCAACACACAAAATGCTGGAGGAACTCAGTAGGTCGGGCAGCATCTATGGAAATAAACTGTCGACGTTTTGGGCCAAGACTCTTCTTCCAGACTGGAAAGGATGGGGGAAGATGCCAGTATAAAAAGGTGGGGTGGGGAAGGAGGTAATAAAGTAAGTAAAGTAATAAGTAAATCCAGGTGAGTACATAGTCAAAGAGTTGGAGGGCAGCAGAGATTGCAGATGGGTGGCAGTCTCACTGAACTCCTGTCAAAGAGAAGATTTGAACTTCAGGGTAAGCATCCCTCGAAGAGGCTACTGTCCACTTCTATCATAATCATAAGTAGACTTCTTCAATAAATCAGTGAGTGACAGCTATCCCGAACAAAGTAAAGATTATAACAACCAACAAAGCTAACCAACTCCAGTCGAAAATCCTCTGCCATTAGAATTGTTACATACCCCTTTACTAACAACTTGGTGCTGGTCAGCCATTGAATAACATGGCTACAAAACCAGGTGAGTTTTGGTGTTTCCAAGGCACAAGTCATGAGTATGAAGGAACACTTCAACTTAAGACTGTGCAAAACACACCAGTCCTATGGTCAGCACACCAGTTATCATAAACATTCACTTGTTTGACGACACAACATTATAACAACGTGTGCCATCCACAAGGTTCACTGCCGCCACTTGCCATATGACTTATTTGCACTTTGCAAACATGATTTTTAAAAGCTTGGGGAGCAAGAGCAATGAAAAGGAATATCAGAGTCAGGTTTATTATCACCGGCATGTGTTGTGTTGTGAAATGTATTAACTTAGCAGCAGCAGTACATAATACATTATATAGAAGATAAATAATATAGAAGATAAATAAATCACTTACATTATGCGTATATTGAATAGATTAAAAATTGTGCAGAAAAACAGAAATAATATATTTAAAAGTGAGTTAGTGTTCAAGGATTCAATGTCCATTTAGGAATCGAATTGGAGAGGGGAGGAAGCTGTTCCTGAATCACTGAGTGTGTGCCTTCAGGCTTCTGTAGCTCCTACCTGATGGTAACAGTGAGAAAAGGGCATGCCCTGGGTGTTGGAGGTCCTTAATAATGGACGCTGCCTTTCTGAGACACTGCTCCTTGAAAATATCCTGGGTACTTTGCAGGCTAGTATCCAAGACGGAGCTGACCAAATTTACGACCCTGTGTGGTTTCTTTCAGTCCTGTGCAGTAGCCCTCCCCCCATACTAGTGATGCAGCCTGTCAGGCTGCTCTCCATATCTATAGAAGTTTTTGAGTGTTTTATTGACATGCCAAATCCCTTCAAACTCCTAATGAAGTATAGTCATTGTATTGCCTTCTTTATAACTGCATTGATATGTTGAGACCAGGTTAGATCCCTGGAGATCTTGACACCCAGGAATGTGAAACTGCTCACTCTCTCCACTTCTGATCCCTCTATGAGGATTGGTATGTGTTCCTTCGTCTTACCCTTCCTGAAGTCCATAATCAGCTCTTTCGTCTTACTGACATTGAGTGCCAGGTTGTTGCTGCATCACCACTCCACTAGTTGGCATATCTCACTCCGGTACACACTCTTGTCTCCATCTAAGATTCTACCAACAATGGTTGTATCGTCAGCAAATTTGTAGATGGTATTTGAGCAATGCCTAGCCACACAGTCATGGGTATTTAGAGAGTAGAGTAGTGGGCTAAGCTCACCCCCCTGAGGTGCGCCCCTGCTGATCATCAGTGAGGAGGAGATATTATCACCAATCCACACAGATTGTGGTCTTCCGGTTAGGAGTCATGGATCCAATTGCAGAGGGACATACAGAGGCCCAGGTTTGGAACTTCTCAATCAGGATTGTGGGAATGATGGTGTTAAATACTGAGCCATAGTTGATGAACAGCATCCTGACATTATATTGTCTAGGTGGTCTGAAACTCCTATTCCTTGTCAGCTGCTACCCTAACACAGAAATATACCCCTCATCATTGGATGGTCAAAACTCTGGATCCTCCTACATGCCATCATGTCTCTGTCATGTAGAGAGTCCGTGCACCAACCGGAGGGCAGCAATTCAAGATGAAAACACATCACCACCTTCTTGGGGGTGATTAATCACTATCTTCTTGGGGATAATTAAAGAGGTCCATGCCAGATACATTCACATCCCCCAGAAAAAGAAAATATTTAATTACAGTTACAATGAAACATCTGTTAGATTTTAATTAAAAATTACAAATTGACAGCTGTCTGGTATGTTGATTTACTGATGTCTTTGTGAATGAATATTAATAGGATTATAGTTTTTACAAGGGGAAAAATAGAATTTTGACAGTTAAATCTTTATAGTTAAAAGGTTAATTCTCTGTGGTTTTTCCCAATTATTGACTGCCAGATGGGGCCCAAAATGTTTTACTTTAGAAATTAAAGAGTAAATTGACCGAGGGATCTTAACTGAGCCATGTACAACACAAGTCATAGCATTCCCAAAGGAGGTAGCCTTCATTTTTCACTTCTGGATCCAGACACAAAAATGTTGCTAAAAATCCATTAGTTACATTGACACACCATCACAATGCGGGCCATTTTCTAAGTGGCTTGCAATATACTAAAATTGTACACTACGTCCCCAGAGAAAAATTCCTTACAGCTGGTTAAACCCTTTGAAAATGGTGTTTTCATTTGCAAGAAAATTGTCACTTGCATTTTCTCCTCTAATATCTCTAAGTTATAAGCCATTTAACATTTTTAATTTGTGGAACCAGAAGAAGAAAGTTAAACGCTCACATTCTCTCTGTTTCTCCATTCCCTCCCCATACCTCATCAGCACGTGGCCAAGTGGTTAAGGCATCGGTCTAGTGATCTGAAGGTCACTGTTTTGAGCCTCAGCTGAGGCAGCATGTTGTGTCCTTGAGCAAGGCACTTAACCACACATTGTTCTGCACCAGTGCCAAGCTGTATGGGTCCTAATGCCCTTCCCTTGGGCAACATCAGTGGTATGGAGAAGGGAGACTTGCAGCATGGTCAACTGCCGTTCTTCCATACAACCTTGCCCAGGCCTCACTCTTCACCAATGGACAGCTGAAGAAGAAGCAGTGCCAATGCACCTCACCCCAGATGAGAGACCAAATGGAAAAACTTTCCCTATAGACAGTTCCATAGGTTATCCAGCCATGTCAGCTATGTGCATGTGAGATTAAAATTGACAGAGCAAACACGAGGAAATCTGCAGATGCTGGAACAAAATGCTGGTGGAAGCACTGTCGATGTTTCGGGCCGAGACTTTTTTTTCATCCGTCCTGACGAAGGGTCTCAGCCCAAAACGTCGACAGCGCTTCTCCCTATAGATACTGCCTGGCCTGCTGTGTTCCACCAGCATTTTGTGGCTGTTGTTAAAATTGACAGTCTGGTTTTAAAATCAGTCTGGTTTTCTGATCCTCACCTTGTACTGCCCAGTTCAAGTTAGTATAGAATTTGTTTCTCAAATCTGAACAAGAACAGCTGACTGTAAAACAATTCTATTGATTTTAAACACTTTCTGGTGATACAATAAAACATAGCATAACTAGAGCAATGGGAATATTTTAACAGTTCTCTTTTCATTAGAACAAACATCAATTTAGATATCAGTGATATTTAAAGGTATGAAGGAGTAGGACAATATGGACAAAAATAAACCATGAACAGTACCAGCGGAAGAAAAGGATGTGTTGGGGTTTGTCAAGCGCCAAGGACACAGAGGCAAACTTAAGCATAAATGGTTAAGGACTGAGCAGGTGGAAATGCCAATACAATGATAGGATTCAGACATTAGAATGTACTTCCAGGGCTAACGACTAAGGAAGCAACATAAGAATGAAATTTCCTAAATACTCTTGATTGCCTGATTATAATTTAAGAACAAGCTTTACATAAACACTGGAGAAATGCCAGGGATAGGGTTCTGGAAGGTGGTAAAGTGTTTAGAAGAACATCTGACTAAATAGATAGCAGATGTAAATCGTTAAGAACATATTAAATCGTTGGCTGAAAGACTCCTTCCATAAAGGTATGCAGATAAGTGAAATAAAACATCCCTATTCATCAATTCCAAATAATCAGTGGGGACCACAAAAGAAAACAGGCTCAGAATCAGAATTGGATTTATTATCATCGACTTGACGTGAAATTTGTTTTGAGGTAGCAGTACAGTGTAAAAACAGTTTCAATATTTTACGAAATTAACTAAATGGTTCAAAACAAAAGGAAAAATGAAGTAAGTGTTGAAATCAGAGGTGCAAAGGGACTTGGGAGTTTACGTGCAGGCTACCCTAAAGGTTAATTTGCAGGCAGAGTCAGTGGCAAGAAAGGCAAAAGCAATGTTGGCATTCATTTCCAGAGGACTAGAATGCAAAACTGACGCTTTACAAGGCATTGGCCAGACCGCATTTGGAGTATTGTGAGCAGTCTTGGACCCCTCCTTTAAGAAAAGATGTGCTGGTATTGCTGAGGTTCACAAGAATTATTCTGGAATGAAAGCGTTAACATATGAGGAGTGTTTGATGCCCCTGGGCCTATACTCGCTTGAGTTTAGAAGAACAAGGGGATTTCATGAAATCATGCATAGTGAAAGGCCTAGATTGGGTGTGAAGAGGATGTTTCCTATAATGGAGGAGTCTAGGACCATTGGGCATAGCCTCAGGTTAGATGGCTGTCCCTTTTAGAAAAGAAACGAGGAGGAATTTCTTTAGCCAGGAAGTGGGAAATCTGTGGAATTAATTGCCGCAGAGTGTGCAGGTCAAGTCTTTTGGTATATTTAAAATACAGTTTGATGGGTTCTTGATTAATAAAGGCGTCAAAGATTATGGGGATAATGAATCAGCCAAGATTGAATGGGAGAGTAAACTTGATGCCGAATGGCATAGTTCTTCTCCAGTCAGTTTCTCTTGTGGATCATGAACAGCTACAAATCTGATGGGGAAGGGCAGAAGCTGTTTTTGAATCATGGAGTGTGGGTTTTCAGGCTCCTGTACTTCCAGCCCAGAGGTCATAATGAGAAGACATGGCTCAGTTGATGATAGTCCTTAGTGATAGATACTGCTTCTTGAAGATGTCCTTGATGGTGAGGAGGCTACAAACCTCTGCAGCCTCTCATAATCCTGTGCACTGGAGCCTTCATTCCAAGCCGTGATGCAGCCAGTCAAAATGCTCTCCATGGCACAGCTACAGAAACTTGTAAGAGTCTTTTGTGTCATATTGAATCTGCTCAAACTCCTAATAAGGTAGAGCCACTAGCTTGCCTTCATGATTGCATCAATGTGTTAGGCCCAGGATGGATCCTGCAAGATGACTCTGCAAGTTGCATTGGAGAATAAGCAAATATAAATTGAAAAGTTTCACATATCAGAAGATGGGACAAAGCAAGAAACGTGAGTGTTACTTAATTACTTATCAGGAGATGGGACTTAGAGTGAGTTAAGGGGAATGTCTTGGAACTTCCTGGTGAATTTTATTTATCAGGACCTCAGAGAGGCATATTTGCAAATTCTTAATTAGTAACTAGCTGGCTAATTATCTAATTGACAACAACCTACAAGATTAAGTTGGGGTCAATCAGACTGGGCCTTGTCATTTGGTTTTGGAGGATATTGAGTTGAATAATAATACCTTTGTGCTCAGATCCATGTAGGGGAAGTGTGGGTATGATACTGAAAATGGGAAGAGATAGAAAACTCGATGCGTTACCAGTTTTGTATGGTGGGGAGAAGGTTGCGGTTACTGATTCTGAATTGGCAGAATTATTAGCAAAAGCATATGTCAGTGTAAAGAAGAAAGGTCTTGTAGAGAAACAGTTTTGGCAAGCAATCCACAGATTGCTGAGAGAAAAAGCACTGTCCTAGTTTCTACTTGGATATTGAATTTAAAAGGACTATTAATAGACATCATCTGGGAAAGATGATACTTGTTATAATGTATTTACATGGCTATTGGATTTGAAGCTTATGATTTTTGGAATTTTTAATACAACATGGGTTGAAGGGTGATTTCCTCCTTCCTGAAATTTAATGGTTGTTATCCCTTTATTAAAATCTGGTAAGGGTCAATCAGATCCTTCTAGTAACAAATCTATTTTGCTAATTTCATGTGTAAAATAAAGGAACCAAAAAGATAGCAAGGCTTTCTTATTTTTTTGGAAAGTGGTGCAAAATTAGCTGTGTACCATTCTGGATTTTGAAAAGAGAGAATGACCGTGGACTCGGTGTTAAGTTTAGAATTTGATATCTGTGCAGCCCAAGTTAATAAGTAATCAGTTTTCTTTGATTATATAGAGAAAGCAACATCACGGTTGCTGTTTAAACTGGAAAAGATTGGAATAGGTGGTAGAATGTTTAATTGGATTCAATTATTTTTATGCGATAGGAAGATGGTGGGAAATGGTGGGAACGACATTTTCTAAGGAGCATGAGACGGAAACTGGGACTCCACAGGGAAGTGTGTAGCCCACCCCTTCTTAATATTATGATTAATGATATTTTCTTAACTCTGGTTCAGATACTGTGGAAGAGACAGTATATACCTGTCATGTATGTATGTGTGTATATATATATATATATATATCTGTAAATTTATATAGTTGGGAAAATGTAAGCAGCTGTTAATGAAGTAAAGGAATGGGGATGTTGTTTGGGGGTGGGGGTTAAATTTTCTGTTGCAAAGATTCAGTTTTTTTTTCTAAAGTTGCTTAGTCAGGTGTGATTGGAGTTCAAATAGGAGGTCACTTAAACTAATGCATATTGCTTTAATCAGACTTGTCTTTGATCATGGATGTGTTGCTTATGGGTCAGTCTCATCAGCATTCTCAAAGCCCCTAGATAAAGTTCAAGCTCAAGCATTGAGATTGTGGTGCTATTAAATCATTCTCAGTTTCAGCATTACTGGTAAAAATGAGTGAAGCAACTTCACATCTATGCAGGTTACAGTTAGCATTGGTTTATTGGGTTAACAGATGAAGAAATATTTGGTTCAAAGGTTCATCTATTATCAAAGTATACAACTCTGAAATTCTTCAATTCTCTGGGTAGCCATGAAACCAAGAAAGAAATGAAAGGCAGCACGATCATCAACACCCAAAAACCCATCTTCCAGCAATGAAAACGACCAAAAACTGATCAGGCACATCAACCCCCCAAATCCCTCCTCCCACACAAACAGAACAAACAGATTGGGCACATCATCCCCTAAATCCCACTCCCCACACAAAAAAAAACCAGAAGATTGGGTGAAAAAACACCACACGCTGCACCCGCAAAGCTAACAGCATTGTGAAGGACCCCACGCACCCCTCACACAAACTCTTCTCCCTCCTGCCATCTGGCAAAAGGTACCGAAGCATTCGGGCTCTCACGATCAGACTGTGCAACAGTTTCTTCCCCCAAACCATCAGACTCCTCAATACCCAGAGTCTAGACTCACATCTACATCATTTATTATTATATTGAAATTTGTCCTCTACTGTGCCTATTGTCTTGTTTATTATTTATTAATTAATTATTGCACTGCCCTGCACTATTTTGTGCACTTTATGTAGTCCTGTACAGGTCTGTAGTCTAGTGCAGTTTTACATAGTCTAGTGTAGCATTGCGCTGTCTCACATAGTCCAGTGTAGTTTTGTGTTGTTTCATGTAGCACCAGGGTCCTGGAGGAACGTTGTTTCATTCTTACTGTGTACTGTACCAGCAGTTTATGGTCGAAATGACAATAAAAAGTGACTTGACTTGAGAATATGAAAACTATAAGACTGGAAAAAGTCTAGTCTAAGTCCACATCCAAATTGGAGGGAAAACTTGGGCAACATTAATGATCATTAATGGAGAATGTGTGGAGCAGGTTAAATGTTGAATTTCCCCATGGGGATGAATAAAGTATCTATCTATCTATCTAACACTCTCTGAGCACAGCGACAGTCTGTCCCCTCTCTGGTACAGGGCAACCGATCAAAAGACAAGCAGCCAGCGCTCACTCGCTTCAGATGCTTCAATCACCCTCATCACTTTAATCAACGAACAATGGAAGTTGTCCAATACTGGTGACGTTAGCAGAATGCTAGGAGCAGTTCTTTCATAAAGTCTTCAGTTTTGGGTGGATGGGAAATGAATGGGCATAATCTTGGGTTGCTCCATGTGGAGTATGGTCCCAGTAGATCCCTGTTTTTTTTCTTTGTTATTCATCCATGGTTCTTTCCTTTTCCTGTGTTTGATTTAGGCCTTCAAGGAGAGGTCAAGATGAAGATTGTTTATCAGTGGCACAGGTAGTTCAGCAGTATATGCAAGGCAGAGATTATGGCTTCTTGCATATCTATACAGACGATTCAAAAGATCCAGTGATGGGTCATTCGGGTCTTTCTGTTCCAAAAGTTTCAGGTGACTATTTAGAAAAGATTACCAGATGAAGTATCAGTATTTGCTTCTGAGGTTTGAAGAAGTACATGCTGATTATGTACTCCTGTGCTCTGATTTATTCTGGGTTTTGACAGCTATTAAAACAGGCCCTTCAAATTGTAGGCCACACATTCATTTTGAGATTGGACATCTGCTGAGGCTGCAGGGTTTAGGCTTGAGTATCCATTTCTTATGATCCCTGCCCACATTGTTGTCGAAGGAAATGATGTGGGAGACATTCTAGCTAAGCAATCACTTAAAATCAAGGGTGTAAATGTAGTGGTGCCTTTTGCATAAAGGGGAGGTGAGAGCCATAATTTAAAAAGTCTATTTGATCACTGTAGCCACAAAGTTGGGATAAGGAGAAGGGAGGACGGCCTATATATATAAAATTCAGAGGATGGTGGGAACTCAACTGGGAGATAAGTATAAAAGGAAAGTAGTTTATCCCTTATTTATACTTGCAGTATGTATTTGGACATACTAGGTTAATGTGCATGATACAGGCATTTGTAGTGGGTGCACTTGTCAAGAAATACTGCAGTGCACATTGTGTGAATGCAGTTCCTACGAGGAGCAAAGGAAACACCTAATAGTTAAATTGAGATCTTTGGGACAGATACAGCTTATCATAATGTATATGGTGTAAGTATGTATTTGAAAAACACGACTTTTGATATTTGAGGTTTTGGGGGGGTAGATTTAGAGGGTATACTTCCTATCTCTTTGCTCCACACCCACCTCAGTAGGTGGCGTTAATGCACTTTGTCGGTCTGTCAATCGCCATTAAACTTTACATGAAGAAGAACAGGGTGGCCGTTGTCTGGGCCAGTATGATAGAGAGCAGAGTAAGTGGCGTTGGACGTGAAAGCAACTTTGTGAGAAAAGGCTTCAACGAGAAGCCACATAAGGTTTTATTTTGACTATAATTCCTTGGTCATTGATTTAGATTAGGCAGCATAGTAGTTGGGGCAGTGAAAATGCTCCTCCTGTAACATGTGGGAAGGCAGGCAATCACAAGGTCTCCCTGAAAATTACATCTGCAGGAAATGCATTGAGGTGCAATGCTGACATGTTGGGTCAAGGAACTGGAGTTGGTTGTACTAGGGATCATCTTGGAGGCTGAAAACCTCATAGATGATACTTCTACTGAGGTGGTCACTTCCATGGTAAAGGCTACAAATAGGTACGTAGGTGTTTAAAGTAAGGGGACTAAGCAGTCAGTGCAAGGTTCCCCTGTGGCAATTTCCCTAGGCAACAAGTATTACCCTTTGTATTGCTGCTAGGAGAAATGTCTTTTCAAAGTACAGCAACAGCCAGATCAGTGGCTCTGAGGCCAGCAGGGAAGGGTTAAATCAAGCAGTGTTCAGCATTCAGAATAAATTTCATGAAAGTACATGTGTCACCATATACAACCCTGAGATTCACTTCCATGTGGGCATACTAAAGAAATCTATAGAATAATCATAATCAAGAATCAATAAAAGACCACCCAACAAGGGATTTCAACAAGAGTGCAGAAGACAACAAACTGTGCAAATGCAAAAAGAAGAAATAGTAATAAACAAACGACAAATATTGAGAACATGAGATGAGTCCTTGAAAGTGAGTCCTTTGGTTGTGGGAACATTTCAATGATGGGGCAAGTGAAGTTATGCTCTTTGGTTTAAGACCCCAATCATTGAGGGGTAGTAAAAGTTCCTGAAACTGGTGCCATGGATCCCGAGGCTCTTGCACTTTCCTGACGACAACAGCAAGAAGCGAGCATGTCCTGAGTGCTGGGATTCCTGACGGTGGATGCTGCTTTCCTGCGACAGAGTTTCATGTAGATGTGTTCAATGGTTGGGAGAGCTTAACCCATGATGGACTGGGCTGTATTCACTACTTTCTATTGGATTTTCTGTTCAAGGGCATTGGCGTTCCCATACTAGGCTGTGATGCAGCCAGTCAATATACTTCACTACACATCTATAAAAGTTTGTCAGTTTTGGATGTCATACCAAATCTTCACAAACTCCGAAAGAAGTAGAGAAGCTCATGTGCTTTCTTCATGTGCTGGGCCAGGACAGGGCCTCCGAAATAATGACACCAAGGAATTTAAAGTTGCTAAGCCTCTCCACCTCTGATCCTCAGAAGTTATTGTGATGGCACAACTCAGCCAGAATTTCAATCGCTGTCCTATATGTTGATTCGCCACCACCTTTTATTTTGGCTATGACAGTGGAGTCATCAGCAAACTGGAATATCCATTGAGCTGTAATTAGCCATGTTGTGGTCCTTAAACGTACTGTGGGTTACTCACAAAGAAACATATTCTGGAAGAACATAACTAGAACTTTTATTTGCAACAGCAACAGCAACCACGTTTTAACCATACAAGTTTCTTGATCTTTCTGTCATTTCTGCGCATGCTCCGAACTCTGTCCAATCGCGTTCTGACACGTGACATGAGACATCACCACAAGCCACACAATTATAAGTGTAAAGTAGAGCAGGGGGCTAAGTGCAAAGCCGTGCGGTGCACCTGTGCTGATGGAGATCATGGAGATAGTATTGCCAATCCAAATTGACTGGGGTCTGCAAGTGAGGAAATCGAGGATCCAATTGCATAAGCAGGTGTTGAGGCCCAGGTTTTGGAGCTTATTGATTAGTTTTGAGGGGTTGATCGTATTGAATTCCAAGCTGTATTCAATAAAGAGCATCCTGATTTATGCATTTTTGAATTGACTTTATTGAATTGAACTGATGTAAGAAATAAAATCCTTCACAAACATGAGTAAAAATCTTTATGTTACATCTGTCTAAATGTGCAATTTATAGCAAATTGTAATAAATAGTATGTACAACAGGACACTCAATATAGCGTAGAAATACAATTGTATCAGCATGAATTAATCAGTCTGGTGGCCTGGTGGAAGAAGCTGTCCCAAAGCCTGTTGGTCTTGGCTTTTATGCTGCGGTACTGTTTCCCAGTGATCCTTCGGGCCCTTTTTATGCACCTCTCTCTGTAAATGTCCAGAATAGTGAGAAGTTCACATCTACAGATGCGCTGGACTGTCCACACCGCTCTCTGCAGAGTCCTCCGATTGAGGGAATTGCACTTCCCATACCAGGCAGCAATGCACCCAGTCAGAATGCTCTCAGTTGTGGCCCTGTACAAAGCCCTTAAGATTTGGAGATTCATGCCGAACAACTTCAACCATCTGAGGTAAAAGAAGCACTGTTGTGCTTTCTTTTTCACCACACAGCCGGTATGTACAGACCAGGTGAGATCCTCGGTGATGTGTATGCTGAGGAACTTAAAGCTGTTCACCCTCTTAACCCCAGATCCATCGACGTCAATAGGGGTTAGCCTGTCTCCATTCCTCCCGTAGTTCACAACCAGCTCCTTTTGTTTTTTTTAGCAACATTGAGGGAGAGGTTGTTTTCTTGACACAGATGTGTCAGAGAATGACTTCTTCCCTGTAGGCTGCCTCATTATTTCAGATGAGGCCAATCAACATAGTGTGTTCAGCAAATTTAATTAGCAGATTGGAACTGTGGACATATCAGTTATGGGTATGCAGAGTAAAGGAGGGGGCTTGAAACACAACCCTGAGGGGCATCTGTGTTGAGGGGCAGAGGTGAGGGAGCCCACTCTTACCACCTGCCAGCAATTTGACAGGAAGTCCAGCATCCAGCTGCACAAGGCCGGGTGAAGGCCGAGGTCTCTGAGCTTCTTGTCGAGCCTGGAGGGCGTTATAGTGTTGAATGCTGAACTGTAGTCCAAGAACAGCATTCTCACACAAGCACCCTTCTCTAGATGTGTAAGGACAATGTGTAGAGTTTTGGGCTATTGTGTCGTCTGTTGATCAGTTGTGTAGGTAGAGGGGTTCAGTTTGGGTGGTAGCATGCTGTATGTAGTCCTTGACCAGCCTCTCAAAGCATTCACCTACTGTTGAGGGGAGTGCAACAGGACACCAGTTGTTCCGACAAGTTACCTTGGTCTTTTTCGGTACAGGGGCAATGGTGGATGTTTTGAAGCAGGAGGGCACTCTACAGTGGGAGAGGGGGAGATTAAAACTGTCTGTAAACACACCTGCCAGTTGTGCCGCGCACGCTCTGAGTACCCGCCCTGGGATGCCTTGCGACCGTCCACTGATTGGAAACACCTGCGTACTTCAGCCTCGGATGACCAAGGTGCAGGTCACTTCGGCGGCTCAGTGTTGGCGACATTGAATCAAGTGTGTTTTTTTTTAAAGAAACAAAATATTTGCCCATCTGGGAGAGGGGCAGCAACTTTGGCAGCACCGTTGTGCTTAGCGTTGAAGTCTGCGATGCTGTGCAGACCTTGCCATAAGCTGCAGGTGTTGTTAGTGGAGAGCTGTCTGGATCTTGTCTCTGTGTTGTCGTTTCGCTGCCTTGATGATTTTGCGTAGTTCATTGCTGCATTCCTTGAGTTCCGGTTGGTTGCCAGCAATGTAAGCTGTGTGTCACGCAGTTAGTGCTGCTTACATGGAACTGTTGATCCAGGGCTTCTGGTTTGGATAGATGTTCCAGGGTTGAGTGAAGAGCCAATGAGATGGCACCTGTTGTGGACCTGTTTCTCAGGCAGGGGTTAATACATTTCATCATCAACAATCAACTATTCAAGGAGACTGGATAGTTGTTGGGAGACAGGAACTGAACTGAACCGAGGTGCTGGACTCTCTGCAGAGTCCTACAATCGAGGGAGGTACAGTTCCCATACCAGGCAGTGATGCAGCCAGTCAGGTTGCTCTCAGTTGTGCCCCTGTAGAAAGTTCCTAGGTTTTGGGAGCCCATGCCAAATTTCTTCAACCACCTGAGGTGAGAGGTGCTGTTGTGCCTGTTTCACAACACAGCCAGTATGTACAGACAATGTGAGATCCTCGGTGATGTGTATGTTGAGGAACTTGAAGCTGTTCACCCTCTCAATTCCAGATCTATTGATGTCAATAGGGGTGAGCCTGTCTCCATTCCTCCTGTAATCCACAACCAGCTCCTTTGTCTTTGCAACATCGAGGGAGAGGTTGTTTTCTTGACATCACTGTGTTAGAGTGATGACTTCTTCTCTGTAGGCTGCCTTGTTATTATTTGAGATGAGGCCAATCAGTGTAGTATTGTCAGCAAATTTAATTAGCAGATTGGAGCTGTAGGTGGCAACACAGACATGGGTATACAGAGAGTAAAGGAGGGGGTTTGAAGCACAACCCTGAAGGGCATCTGTGTTGAGGGGCAGAGGTGAGGGAGCCCACCCTTACCACCTGCCAGCGACCTGACAGGAAGTCCAGGATCCAGCTGCACAAGGCCAGGTGAAGGCCGAGGTCTCGGAGCCTCTTGTCGAGCCTGGAGGGAATTATAGTGTTGAATGCTGAACTGTATTCCAAGAATGGCATTCTCACATAAGCATCCTTCTCCAGATGTGTATGGACGGTATGTAGAGCAGTGGCTATTGGTTCGTCTGGCGATCAGTTGTGTCGGTAGGTGAAACGTAGGGGGTCCAGTCTGGGTGGTAGCATGATGCATGTAGTCCTTGACCAGGCTCTCAAAACACTTGCTTAATATTGAGGTGAGTGCGACAGGATGCCAGTCATTCAGACATATTGGTCTTTTTAGGTGCAGGAACAATGGTGGATCTTTTGAAGCAGGAGGGCACTCTACACCGGGAAAGGAGACTCTGTGGCCATGAATGAGAAACCAGGATGGTGTTTGCCTCCCAGGTGCTTGGATTGAGGATGTCACAGAATGGCTACAGAGTATTCTCAAAGGGGGAAGTGAGCAGCCAAGGGTTGTGCACATTGGCACCGATATTGCTAGGAAAGAGGAAGAGGTCATTCACAGAGTATAAGGAGTTAGGAAAGTGGCTGAGAAGCAGATCTTTGAAGGTAGTGGCTACACAGGTTGATAAGGTGGTAAAGAAGGTTTGCCTTGAGTTGAGAAATTAAGTTTGAGTTGGGAAGTTGTATTGCTGCTTTATAAACTATTGCTAGGCCATACCTGGAGTATGGCATTCATTTCTGGTTGCTGCATTATAGGAAGGATGTAGAGGATGCTGCCTGGATTAGGGTGTTTTTTTCTGGAGCAGTGGAGGCTGAGGGGAGAATGGATAGAGATGTATAAGATTATGAGAGGCATAAATAGACTAGACAAGTTTGCATCAGTTTCTCAGTGTTGAAATGTCTAAAATTAGAGGGCATGCATCTAAGGTGAGAGGGGATTACTTCAAAGGAGATGTGCGGGACAATTTTTTTTTCAAATTGGTGAGTAGCTGGAATGCTGTCTGGAGTGATGGTGGAAACAAATGATAGTGGCATTAATGAGGCTTTTGGGTAGGCACCTGAATGTGCAGAAAATTGAAGGATGTGAACATTGTAGGCAGAAAGGATTGGTTTAGTTAGACGTTTGAATACTAATTTAATTAGTACACAACAGTGCAGGCTGAAGGGTCTGTTCCTGTGCTGTACTGTTCTACAGTATGTTCTGTATCTGGACACTGAAGATTCATGCGTCAGGATACACTTCATTGACTACAACTCTGCATTCAACATTATCAACCCCTCAAAGCTAATCAATAAGCTACAAGACCTGGGCCTCAATACCTCCCTGTACAACTGGATCCTCAATTTCTTCACTTGCAGACCCCAGTCAGCACAGGTACACCTCAAGGCTGTTTATTTACCCCTTCCCCCCCCCACAAGGGGTTGAATCAGCATATAGAAGAGGGGTTGAAAATCTGGCTGAATGGTGCCAGAACAACACCCTTTCACTGAACATCAGCAAAACCAAAGAGCTGATTATTAGACCACATGAGGAGGAAACCGGGTATCCGTGAACCAATCCTCATCAGGAATCAGTTGGAGAGGGTCAGCAATTTTAAACTCCTGTGTTATCATTTCAGAGGATCTGTCCTGGGTCTAGCGCACAAGTTCCATTACAAGGAAGACATGGTAGTGCATCCACTTTCTTAGATGTTCGTGTAATGCTGTAAGGTTTTGTTGCTGATGTAATGGTTTCTCTGTAGCAGTCGTGCTTGGGTTATGCCTAGAAATAATGGGGCTTTGGAGTGTGCTCCATCCAATGGAGCTTCTTTCTTGTGTGTCTGAGAGAAGGTATTCACGGGCTTTTGTTTGGCGGAAGATGGAGAGTGAAGATGCAAGAATGGAGAGGTCGTAGACTGCAGGACTGAGTGGACGTGGAATGGGGTTGGGAGTTGACTAAGTCTGGGGGAAATCGATGGAGAACAAACGGATGGGAAAGTCATGAGCTCCAACATCCACAATAGACTGTTACATTAACATGGGCCCTTTTCTTTTTGCTTTCTTTACTAACCCTCTAGTCAAATTAAGAATTATAAAGTTAAATCGTTTAATTGCATATGGTGCACTGTCTGCTATTTCATGGTACTGATTTGTAACGAGCAAACATCACGCAGCATCCACACAAGTGAGATTTCACAATTTTGGCGGGCCAGAGTAATGCCCTAGACCAGGGGTGTCAAACTCATTTTAGGTCACGGGCCGGATTGAGCAAAATGCAGCTTCATGCGGGCCGGATCAGTCGGATGCGTGCGAACGCAGCTTTCGTTGCCTCCGTTTTTTCAGCCTGCTCTCATGTGTCTCAGTCTCTGCTATAACTACAAAGTGTTTCACTGTACAAATTCCGTTTCTTATGAAGAAGACTGCCGAATAAACACTAAAAACCCTGAAAACCTAGTACCTGAATAAACTCAGCATTAGCCATTTCATACGCCATAGGCTCTTCGATTACTGGGGCCAGCTTTAATAGTAATTAGATATTATCTTGCGGGCCAAAGATAATTCCACCGCGGGCCGGATTTGGCCCGCGGGCCTTGAGTTTGACATATATGCCCTAGACTAATGCAGCACACCAAACCTGGGGGTGTCATTCCAGATTGATTTCGTTGGATGCTGTGTGATTGCCCTGAGCACTGAACCAGTGTGTTGTGTGTTTAAGACTGTGCTGGTATGGATGTTGCCGGGGTGGAGCAGTGGTGTGCCTCCATGAGGTTACCAGTAACTTGAGTGGGGTAGATATTTGTATCTGGATGAATTGTTAATTCGACTTTTGAATACTCTTAAAGTTGTTGGTAAAGTTACTATTGCGAAGGTTTGATAAAATGGTGGAAACAGACCTTGGTCATATGGTCTTGTTTTAGTTCAGACTAGCGCTGACGTAACGGCAGTGGGACTGCCCGCTTCTATCGGTGCCCCAGGTGAGGCGGGACCATGGCCTGTCCATACTGTCAGGGAGCAGGAGGGTGTAGCAGAGCAGGCCAAATCACAAGTTGACCTTCCCGTAGCTGGGGGCGGAGACTTCAAAGACTGGATTCTATCGTTTCTGAGGAGTGAGGGGAAGGAGAGGTTGCATTTGAAATGTCTAATTGGTCCCGTCCCCCAGGGAAGAATGAGAATTTTGAGTTGGTATTCACTCTTGCCTCTCTAGAGAATAAATGGAAAAACGCCCAGGTTCTACGTCCCTGCTATGGCAGGCTCCGCCTATTCTCTGGAATAACACCCACCCCTGTAGGGGAAGAGAAGTATGAGACTTGGCTGGAGCAGACCTCCCAGTTGCTAGGCGAGTGGCAGTGCTCAGATGTAAAGTGACAGATTGGTTGAAAAGTTTGAGTGGGCGGGCTGCTGACATCATGAGAGCCATGAAGTTCCGGTACCCCGTAGCTAAAGCTGTCGGTTATATGGGGGCATTAGAAAACGCATTTGGCTTGACAGGAAGCCCAATGGAGCTCATGGTGGGGTTTCAGAACATGCAGAAGGCGAAGGGGTAGAAGCTTTCTGCTTACATTTTTTGGCTAGAGAGGCAGCTAAATTGCCTGCGGCGCAGAGGGGTCATTCAAACGGCTGAGGTGGGTCAGTTAAGAATGGACCAGATAGCCAGTCCCATGACCTGATTGCTTGGGATCTGCGACAATCTCGTAAGAACTGACCCCCCCCCCCCCCCCACTTTTGTTGATCTGATCAGAGAAATACAAGAGGAGAAGAATACGTCAGAGGCGTGCGCAGGAGGCCTCCATCAGCAGTGTACAGTTCTCAGTAGTGGTCCCCTGCAGTGAAGCAACCATGAATAGCCTACCCCGGGGAGTGGTAGAGGAGATTGTGGCAGAGTTGAGAACTGAGGTCCTGGTTGTTATCAGCAGGTGTGACCCCCATGTGATGGAGCTGATGGGGGGGGGGGGGGTCGGATTCCCCAAGGGGATGAACAATGCGGAGGGCTGCTGGCAGCAAGTGTCACACCAGAAGGAGAGTGAGCCCCCGGGTACCTCAGCAGGGAGAGTCGCTGGGAAAACTTAGAGGATACCCAGTGAGGGAACGGCCTGGTGTCTCTGGGGGAACACGTTCCCAGCAATGTACCAAGGAACTCCCGAAAGCAAAAGGCCCAATTCCTGAAGGCCTAATGGGATCATGCTTCAGTGTGTCGCTACAGATAGAGGGTACTTACGCTAAAGCCATACTCGACACTGGGTCGCAGGTCACGTTACTGTACCGTTTGTTTTACGACCAGTATCTGAAGCATTTACCCTTGACACCATTCAGGGCTCTGGAGATCTGGGGTCTCAGTGCTGGTGATTATCTATACAATGGTTATTTGTCAGTGAAACTGGGGGTCTCAGAGGCCGATGTGGGAGTGTCTGAGGTCCTTGATACATTGGTGCTGGTTTGTCTGGACCCTGTTGAGAAGGGCGGTGTTTCAATTCTGGTGGGGACCAATACCCCTCTTGTGAGGGGGCTCATAGGGGCCTGCAAGGAGAAGGCTGGTGACAGCTTTTTGGGATCATTGTCCGTGCACCGAGTGTTTCGAGCTGCTTTTGAGGAAGTGCGTGGCTGCATCAGGCCAGATACCGAATTTAGATGGGGGACTGTGTGGTTCACCCAGTCGAAGTCAATGGTGGTACAGCCAGGGGAAGTAGCGAGAGTGATGGGGACCCCCCCCCCCCCCAAAGTTCCCAGAATGCCTGAGGGCGAGGTCCTCTTAGTGGACGCTCCAGAAGACCACAAGGGTGAGTCGGGATTTCCTGCTGGGGTACTGGTGAGGCAAGAATTGCAGAAGCCCTCGGTTGTGTAAGTAAACAGGATGGCAGTGATTGTCAGGAACACTATAAAGTGGGAGGTCACCTTCAAGCGGGGAATACCTCTGGTGCATTTGTTCCTGGTGACGGTAATGTTCAGTGTCCCTGTGAGACAAGCCGGGGAGAAACCATTGGAAAAGGGGGTCAGTTGACTGCTGGGTCATTCAACTTCAGGGACTCCCTGGTTCCTGCGGGTTGGTAGAGAAAATGTTGAAGCTGGAAAGTATCTTTTCCACTGAGTTTGTTGATTGTCCCAAAAGCACTTGTCACACTGTCCGGGTGACCAAGGACACCCCGTTCAGAGAGAGGTCGCGGCGACTGGCTCCTGCAGAGGTGGAAGACATTTGGCAGCATTTGTGTAAGTTGAAGGAAGCTGGGATCATCACTGAGTCCCAAAGCCCCTATGCATCTCCAATAGTAATGGCCAGAAAGAAGAATGGGAAGGTATGGATGTGTGTGGACTATAGGACTCTGAACAGATGCACCGTCCCTGACCAGTACACGGTTCCAAGGATCGAAGACATGCTGGCCTGCCTGAGGGGTGCAAAGTGGTTCAGTGTGCTGGACTTGAGGAGTGGATATTACCAGATCCCCATGAGTGAGGCCGACAAAGAGAAGACTGCATCTGTATGTCCCCTGGGATTCTTCCAGTTCGAAAGGATGCCCTAGGGCATATCAGGAGCCCCTGCCACCTTCCAGTGTGTCATGGAGAAGATGGTGGGGGATATGAACTTACTTGAGGTATTGGTATATCTGGATGACCTCATAGTGTTTGGATCCACCTTGGAAGAACATGGAGCGAGACTACTGAAGGTGCTGGGCCACCTGAGAGCTGAAGGGTTAAAAGTTTCCCTGGCCAAGTGCCAGTTCTGCAAGATGTCTGTTAGCTATGTTGAGCACATAGTCACAGGGAATGGAGTAGTTACAAATCCGGCTAAGAGAGAGGCGGTGATCACATGGCCAAGACCCCAGACTGTGAGTGCTCGGCGCTTGTTCCTCAGGTTCTGTGGTTACTATCGGAGGTTCATGAAGGGCTAAGTGAAAGTGAGTCACCCGTTGAATCAGCTTCTGTGTGGTTACCCTCCCTTGGGGAAGAAGGGGGGGGGAGGAGAAGTTTTGGAGGATTGTGTTGAAGTCACTTCATGATGATTCTGGACATTTGGGGGTTGAAAAGACCTATGGAATGCTCAGAGACTGGTCTTCCTGGCCCCAAATGACAAATACTGCAAGTCATACGCAGAAGACGCTGACTACGCGGGCAGCTCCGTTGTCCCACCTGCAGAGTGCAGGGCCCCTGGACCTGGTGTGTATGGATTTCCTGTCAATGGAACCCGATGCCAGCAACACGGCGAATGTCTTAGTCATCATGGATCACTACACCAGATATGCTCAAGCTTTTCCTACCAAGGACCAGAGGGCGACTACGGTAGCAGACGTGTTATGGGAGAAGTATTTTCTTTATTATGGCCTCCCCAGGCGGATACATAGTGATCAGGGATGGGATTTTGAGAGCAGGCTCATCCATGAGTTACTGGGCATGCTTGGAGTTGAGAAGTTGAGGACCACGCCCTATCATCCATAGAGTGATCCCCAGCCCAAGAGGTTTAATCAGACTTTGCTAGACATGCTCAGGACCCTGGAGATCAGCAAGAAGAGCAGGTGGAGTCAACATATTTGACATCGAGTCCACAGTTACAACTGTACACGAAATGAAGCTACTGGGTACTCGCCATACTTTCTGATGTTTGGGCGTGAGGCGAGGTTGCCCATTGAGTGACGAGGGTGACTTACCACTGAAGACTTATCTGAAGTAGGTGTCTGACATGAGAAGAGGGCTGAAAAGGGATTATGAATTATCTGGGGTCGCAGCTGCCAAGCAGAATCAAGGAAATAAGAGGAGGTACGATCAAAAGGTGAGGTTCTCCCTACTCCTGCTGGGAGACAGAGTCCTCACAAAGAATTTGGAGCTACCTGGGCAGCATAAGTTGGCTGACCGCTGGGCGGCTATGCCCTACGTGGTGGAGAGTCGGATGCCAAACCTACCACTTTTTTGGGTGAAACCAGAGGATGGGGATGGGCCTGTCATGATTCTCCATTGAAACCACCTTCTGCTTCTGGGACAAGAGGTGAAGGTTGACCCAGAGCCTGACCTGGAGCCTACACCTCGTAAGATGACTCTGAGGTGATGCAGGGCAACTGCAGGACCAACAGCAGGAGAAGTTAGGCTGGCCCCCACCCCTGAGAGGGATACTGTTTTGGAGGATGAGGACATGGAGGAGTGGTATATGCTGCCTTTTGCTAACTCCCCACTGACTGAGGAAGAGACTCCCAATCCTTCTCACACTGAGTCAGGTGAAATCGGGGAGGATGGTGCTATCGGTGGACAGCCTGGGTTGCAGTGGGACCCTGCAAGGGATGAAGCCGGGCTTAGCCAAGGGACAGAGGGGTCTGAGTTGCAGGTGGGCACAAGTGATAGGCCGGGTGAGGTCTCACCAGGTAGACCAAAAAGTATCCCTGGTAGTGTCAGAACATGAAGAGATAGATGAGAGGGAATGGAGGTCTTGGAGAATTAGGAGAATATCGGATAGGCTGGCTAATGTAACACCGGGGGAACAGAGAGTGGCCCCAACTGCTTTGGGGATCTATGTCTCTGCCTTTTACATCTGTGTTGGACTTTGTGCTTTGCAGGAGGCATTGGCGAATTCTCTCAATGTCATGAGGACATGAGTAAATTTGGTGGGGGAGGGGAGAGTGTAATGCTTTGTAAAGTTTCACTGCTAATGTAATGGTTTCTCTGTAGCAGCAGTGTTTGGGTAATGACAAGATAACGGGGCTTTGGAATGTGCACCATTCGATGAGAGGCATGTTGTTTCTTTCTTGTGGGGCTGGGAGAAGGTATTTCTGGGCTTTTGTTTGGCAGAAGATGGAGCGAGAAGACGCAGCCCACTGAACCTGGGGGTTACATTTGCAAAGATTCAGCATGTCATCTAAAGCTTTGACAATCTTCTATGGATGCGTGGTGGAGAGTATAGTGACTGCTTGCATCATGGCCTGGGAAGGCAACACCAGTGCCCCGAATGGAAAAGCCCATAAGAAGTGATGGATGTGGTAAGTCCATCACCGGAAAAGCCCTCCGTACCACTGAACACATCTACAAAGGGCTCTGTTGTCCATCATCAAAGGCACCCACTATCCAGGCCATGGTCTCTTCTCCAGACAGAGGTACAAGAGCCTTGGTTCCCACACCACCAGCAGGTTCAGGTGCAGTTATTACTGCCTCAACCATCAGAGTTGGACCAGAGTAGATAACTTTCCTCGCCCTAATACCAAAATGATCCACAAATGATGGACTCACTCTCAAGTACTCTACAACTCGTGTTCTCAATATTTATTTATAGTACAATTTTTTTTGTATTTTCACAATTTGTTGTCTTCTGCACATTGGTGGTTTATCTGACATTAAAGTTTTTTTGTTGATTCTATTGTGTTTCTTTGTATTAGTGTGAATGTTCACAGGAAAATGGATCTCAGGGCAGTATATAGTGACATGTATATAATATGGTAATAAATTTACTTTGAACTTTGAGTGAATTCACTCTGGCTATTTGGATTCCAAACAAACTACTTTGACTTCCATATTTAATTCTGGATAATTAGTTATGGAATTTAAGTAAAACTAGTCTTATTAATGTTCATCATGAAACAACATGATTGACATTAAAATTAACCTGGTTCAGTAATGTTCCTTGGGGAAGTCAATCTGCCATTTGTTACCTGGTCTGACCTCCTGATTTCAGACTCCCAATTTAGTTGTCTTAACTGTGTCTCCTCAGTTCAGGAAGATTAAGGATGCACATTAAGTCAGCATTGTCGTCATCGTATTGTTGTATGCAGATATCTGTCAGAGCTAGTCCCATTTGCTTGCATTTGACCCATATGCCTGTATATCATTTTTATCCATATACTTGTCCAAATGTCCTTTATAACATTTCTATTTGATCTCACTACTACAGTTTCCTCTGGCACCTAATTCACATACCCACCATCCTCCTGCAGAAGGGTCTCGACCCGAAACGTCGACTGTACTCTTTTCCCTAGATGCTGCCTGGCCTGCTGAGTTCTTCAGCATTTTGTATGTAATACCCTATTTGGATAATGTTTGCCCTTTGGTTGCTTTTTGTTTTTTTTAATTTCTCCTCTCACTTTAACTCTGTGCCCTCTAGTTTTACTCTTTTATGCTGGTGGGGGAAGAAAGACTGGCCATTTACCTTTTCTGCACCCCTCTTGTTTAAAAACCTCTAAAGTCACCCCCCTCCACCTCCTTTGCTCCAGGAAAAATTTATTAGCCCATCCAGTCTCTCCTTGTAACTCAGATCTTCCAGTTCCAGTAACATCCTGGTGAATCTTTTCTGCACAATTTCCAACTAACGACATCTTTTTGATAGCTGGGTGCCAAGAACTGTGCACAATACTCTAAATGTGGTATCACAAATGACTTGTACAGTAGAACATGACATCCCACCTTCTGTACTTGATGCCCTGGCCAGTGAAGGTTTTCATGCCAAATGCACCATGCTAATCCTATCTACCTGTATCACCACTCTCAGGGAACCATGTACTGTATACAGGTGTCTTCATTCTACAACACTCTCCAGGGCCCTATATTTACTGTGCAAATCCTGCCCTGGTTTAACTGACCAAAATGCAACACTTAACATTGTCTGAGTTAAATTTCATCTGTCATTCATTAGCCCACTTTCCCAGTTCATCTATTGTGTTGTGAAGTATTGGATAAACTTCTCTATCCACCATGATGAATGTCAGTGTCATCTGCAAACCTCCAGCCATGTTAACAACACTGTATCCCAAATTATTAATATAGATGGCAAACTGTGGATCCTGCACTGTTCTCAGTGGCACCCCACTAATCACAGGCCTCCATTCTGAATAACAACCCTCTACTACCACCTTCTGACTCCTTCCTCTAGGCCAATTTTGTATCCATTTAGCTAGCTCCTGTTGGATTCCAGATTACAAGCAACATCTATATTTTACGAAAAAAATAAAACTAGGATGTTCATTTGCAGACCTTTTTGTTATCCTTTACTCATAGATAAGTTTGAACACTCATTGAGTTGCAAAATGGCAATAGCAGCATTATCTGCTGTTTCAGGATATTTTTTACAAAACCCAACCAACCCCAAAGCAATTTGTTTCTTCTAAGTGTGGTATTCCATCCAACAATCAAGTTGCAATCTGAGCAATGTTAGCTCACTCAAGCAGATTATTTGGAGACCTAGGGTTACTGATTGAGCAATTTTACACTGCCTTTGACACACAACATGGAATCAATTTGTATTTTTTTCCCTCAAATGACTGGTTTTATACTTAAACAAGAAAGCGTGGAAGATTTTATGGAGAACATGCAGGAGGATTTTTTTTAAACTTATAGCAAGGGAATAGCATTTTGCTTTTGGATTCCCTGATTTAACTCTACAGGAGATTTCACAATTGCTCCTCTCATCTTTTGTTGGAAAATAAATGACTGCAGCTCCTGTATAAATGCAGAAATTCAGAAAGCAAACTACTTACAGACATACACAGTCAAGAAACTGCAATGTAAGACAATGGAAAAAAACTCCATTATTTACATAGGGGAAGCCATACTGTTTGCTAGCTTGAATAAATTATTCCTCTTTTAATGTTCATAGAAGGTCTGCCATGTAAAACTTTTCTAACAGTAGCACAGATATTTCTATCATTTGAGCTCTGTATGATATTAGTGGGAAAATGGAAAGGTTACTTGTGACACTAAATACAACCCAAAATTATGTAATAAATTTCTATTTCTTATCTAAAATGGAAAATCTTTACAAGGAATCATCAATACTGTCATAACTTTGAATTCTTTTCATGTTTTTCTGAATACTTATTGACAATTTGACCACTTCTGAATATTTATTGTTTTTGGATGCCACACTTGTGCATCAAATTCTAGCAATTACCTTTAACTTGTTCATAATATTCTGTTTCTGAATTACATTCATGTATGGTTGCAACCTTAAATGTGCATATTATTTGCAAAATAAATATTTTGTGTTAATCTTTATTGTTACACAGACCTCAGAACATCTTACAGCTAAAGATGCCCAGCTGGTGTTTCTTCTTACATGAAAGATCTACAGAAACATTTATTTTGGCAGACTTCAGCTATGGGAACAGCTATAAGTTTGACTAAGACCTACCAATACTAGGTTGTGTTTAGTGTTAAGATTTCCAGCTGGCTTTGTTAAGGCAAGGCACCCTCCTTACAACATAAATAAGGGGGTGCGGTAGGGTGAGGTATCCACAAGGCCTGGTCACTTTGGAGACCAGATTGCAAATGAAGCATGCATGAAGTAGGTGGACCAGAGAACCCAGTAACTATGTGGTCTGGACACCCAAAAATATATCAAAGTATTTTTAAAGTGTTGGCATAGTATTCATTTGCAAGGGCACTTCACTTTTCTTGGGAGGACTGGTACCTCCTGAACAAAGATCCATCACCTGACCTGTGCTTTGTTTATTTGTGATTAGATTGGGGGAGGGGGGAATCCTCCCATAAGTGACTCCATCTATCATTGCCCTAGACGCTGCATTGATAAAGCAGCAATGGAGTTCAGAAACGGGCATATTACAGCACAGCTGCACAATCTCATGAATTTTCAGAACCATTAGGTTTAAATTATTGCAGAACAGAGGAAAAGCTCTCTTATCTATAACATGGTTCTGATTTAAGATATATTCACATTGTATTAGTATGAACAACTACATCAGATTTTCAAACAACCAAGAAATCCTATCAGTGAATGTATCAGCTGTCCATTATTCAAATGAACTATAATATAATTTGTCTTCAGCCTGCTAACTTGAAGAAATGCATCAATTATTAGTTCTCTACTCCTATGTTATATTATTTATATTCCCTTTGTGATTTGTTTTCCTTTGTACTTAAGGGTACAAGCAGTAAACTTGCAAAAGATTATTTAGCAAATAAATGCATTCTCTAATGAAAAAACTTAGAGCTTATTTAAGTCATAAACAATCCCTGTTCTATTTACATTTGTGAGCATGAATATCATTGAATATTGAACAGGACCTCACTAAGGAGCACCAGGCCACTGTCTCCAACACCATCACTGACCTTATAAACTCCAGGGATTTCCCATCCACTGCCACCAACCTCGTAGTTCCCTTATGCTGCACCTCCCATTTCTACATCCTACCCAAGATCCATAAACCTGCCTGTCCAGGTAGATACATTGTTTCTGCTTGTTCCTGCCCTACCAAACTTGTATCTGCAGACCTTGACTCTGTTTTATCACCTTTTGTTCAGTCCCTTCCTATGTACATCCATGGCATTTCACATGCTCTTGATCTTTTCAATGACTTCAAGTTCCCTGGCCCTGATCATCTCATTTTCACTATGGATGTCCAGTCTTTACACACCTCCATCCCCCACCAGGAGGGCCTTAAAGCTCTCTGCTTCTTTCTGGACAAAAGACCCAACCAGTTCCCTCCACCACTACTGTGGTGAACTACATATACCTGTCTGGACTGCTCCTGTGGCTCCTCCCACAGACCCCTGCTGACTGCTCCTGTGGCTCCTCCCACAGACCCCTGCTGACTGCTCCTGTGGCTCCTCCCACAGACCCCTGCTGACTGCTCCTGTGGCTCCTCCCACAGACCCCTGCTGACTGCTCCTGTGGCACCTCCCACAGACCCCTGTATAAAGGCGATTGAGGCCTGATGCCCGGCCTCATTCTCCAGGATGTAGCGTTGTTCATTCTTCCAGTCAATAAAAGCCGATACCTCGCTTCTTACGTCTCAGAGTGAGTTATTGATGGTGCATCAACTACACTCCTCTGTCTGGGGGAAAACAGGTCCTCACTCTTTGGTTGTTCCAACTTCCTTCAAACCAAATGTGCAGTTATGGGCACTTGTATGGATCCTAGCTATGCCTGTCTTTTTGTTGGCTCCGTAGAACAGTCCATGTTCCAATCCTATAACTGTATCGCTCCCCATCTCTGTCTATGCTACATCAGCTGCATAGATGCTGATTCCTGCACCTATGCTGAGCTCATCAACTTTGCCTCCAACTTCCACCGTGCCCTCAAATTTACCTGGTCCATTTCCAATAACTCTCTCTCCTTTCTCAAACTCTGTGTCTCTATCTCTGGAGACAGTCTATCTACTGTTTTTTTTAATAAATCCACCGATTCTCACAGCAACCTGGACTGCACCTCTTCCCATCCGTCACTTGTAAAAATGGCATCCCCTTCTTCCAGCTTCTCCATCTCTGCCACATCTGCTCTCAGGATGAGTATTTTCATTCCAAAACTGAGATGTCCTCCTTCAAAGAAAGGGCTTTTTCTTCTTCCACCATCAACGCTGCCTCCCCCACATCTCTTCCATTTTGCACACATCAGCCCTCGCCCGATCCTCTCACCGCCACACTAGGGATAGGGTTCGTCTTGTCCTCACCGACAACCCTACTAGCATCCACATCCAGCACATAGTTCTCCATAACTTCTATCTCCAGTGGGATCCCACCAGCAAGCACATCCTCTCATCCTCCCCAATGTCCTGCTTTCCATAGGGATCACTCCCTACACAACTCCCTTGTCCACTCAGTACCTGCCCACTGATCACCCTCCTGATACTTATGCTTGCAAGTGAAACAAGTGCTTCACCCTGCCCCTATCTCTCCTCCCTCACTACCATTCAGGGCCCCAAACAGACCTTATAGGTGAGGTGATACTTCACCTGTGAGTCTGTTGGGGTCCCCTAATGTATCTGGTGCTCCTAAAGTGGCTTCCTGTGTATCAGTGAGACCCGACGTAGATTGGAAGCTTCGCCGAGCACCTTTACTCAGTCCACCGCAAAGAGTGGGATCTCCTGGTGGCTACCCATTTTCAATTCTATTCCCATTCCCATTTTGATGTGTCAGTCCACGGCCTCCATTACTCCTGTGATGAGACTCTCAGGTTGGAGGAGCAACACCTTGTATTCCATCTGGGTAGCCTGATGGCATGAACTCAATGTTTTTGAACTTTTGATAATTGTGCCCCTCCCCCAACCATTCCTCATTCCTGTTTCCCTCTCTCACCTTATCCCCTTGTCTCCTTACCTGCCCATCATCTCCTTAGTGGTCCTTCCATTTCTTTCCTTGGTCTTCTGTCCTCTCCTACCAGATTCCTCCTCCTCCATCTCTTTCACGAATCAATTTCCCAGCTCTTCACTTCACCCCCTGTCCTGGTTTCATCTACCACCTACTACCTTGTACTTCTTCCTCCCCTCCCCCCACCTTACTCTGACTTCTCATCTTTTTCTCCAGTTCTGATGAAGGGCCTTGGCCAGAAACATCAACTGTTTACTCTTTTCTGTAGAATCTGCCTGCCTGACGCATTCCTCCGGCATCTGCAGACTTTCTTGTGTTTATGAATATCGTTTTTTTTCCTGTCCTTTTATGTCCTCTTTGTGTTGAGGATGATTTGCAGTTTTGTGCATTTTTGGGACAGGTGAGATAGTTATGTGGGATCTGTAGGCTCTGCCAATTTGAGACAGGCTTGACTGGGCAGGCATTTAGGAAGTTTTGGAATGTAATATTTTCCTCATTTGATAGGCTTCTGCGTGCTCCCAATGATTGGACGTAAAGTTGTCTTATTAATCTTGAATGTGTTTCATTTTTGCTGTTTTGAGCTGTAATGAGTAAAGATTTCTTAGAAGTTGATATCTCAGCTTTTTAGGAAGACTTTGAGAATATCCTTGATTTGCTTCATCCGTCTCTTGTTATGTCAGAACTTGAAGTTGAATATCTCTTTTGGGAATCTGTGAAATTAAAACAAGAATAACCTTTTGTTGGCAGCTACTCAAAAATCCCAAGCTGAGGAAGCTTATCTTCTATACTGCTTAGTGTTCCTTCATTTTGAAGCATTAAAATTAATAAATCAGGTTCCAATTTTTTTTCATTGCCCGCAGTGATACTGCCACAATGGCTAAGTCTTGGGGCTGGATATCATCAGGATATCTGTTGGTTGGAGTCATGTAATTGATATCAGAGACACTAAAAATGGTATTGCCTTAAATTGAAATGCTATGATGAGCGTATTTAATTCTGTTAATTGCTTCATCCAATACACCAGCTAACTGTCCTTATCAACATCGTAAAGGGAATGTTTTCCTTGCAATTAACCTTGTAACCTTCTGTGACCTGAATCTACATTCATAGTACTGGCATAATAAAAGTTGACCCCATGATCCCAACTGAGCTAAAGTCAAAATTTGTGAAAGCAACCCTCCCCCACTTCTGCAGAAATAGTCTCCTTATCCCTTCCTACAGAAGCAAAATATGTACCTCATTATGAACAATGTCATGGCTGTACTAATGTTAATGAAGATCTATAAACAGAATAAATTTGCATATATATGTATTTAGATCAGTTTCTCATACTAAATCCTATCTTTATAAAATTGTGCACTTCGTCTTTATGATATTTGAAATAACATAAGTTATTATAATTGGGTAAAATTTGCATATCCTGTATGTACCCCTGAGTTTGCTATTGAATAGCTCAAAGAAATGCGAGGGCCTGACATCCGACTTAGATTCAGCTAAGGCCACATTTTCAATGTAAATGGCTTTGCCAACGTCCCATGAGAATAGAATAATTGTAAACAATTTTTCAAGTCAAAATTAGACTTGGCCAATAAGAATGGTTTGATGTTAAGCAAACACATGGGACATTATATTTTTAACATCAGTAAAATTATTGTAAGTGAATCATCATTTTCTGTAATTTCCAATAAATGATCTTAATAGCACTTCCTGATATTACCAAGCAACAGACAGAACATATGCCATATTTTAATTTTTCATGTTCTGTATTATAATTTAAGAACATTACAGAATATTATGCAAATTAAAATACTGTTGAACTAAAAAATGTTGGAATTACTCTGGAAATGATCAGGCAGCACCTGTGGTAAAACAGACTTAACATTTCAGGTCCAAGACCAGCAGATCTGGGAAAGCAAAAACAAAGGTTGTTTTAAACTGTTTCCCATTTTTTCTTTGACTAAAGTGTAAATCCATGCACTCCCCTCCACTCCATTGAATCCTTAGTCACTGCCTCATCCCATTATGTGCAATTAACAAAGTTCTACCAATAGATCTGGTAATCCAAGGATCTTGCAATTGTCTACTTCCCACTCAGTGAAAATGACGATTTCATTGTCAGACCAAGTCTTCCTGTTCTGGATGTCGAATGATGTTCATGTTCCACAAAACAAGCCTTCACTGAGTAACAGAAGGTTGATCAGTAACAGTTCTGGAGATGCAGTAGTGCATAGTGGATTTCACAGTGGAATATCCTTGGTTTGCCAGTGCTTGGAGGTAATGCAGTTTTCCTCTTGAATAAATTATGAAATATAAATGCATAAACAGTTTATAAAGAGAAAACCACAGCAATTATCTGATTCTGTGTGTTTGAGATCCTAGTGAAGAGAACAAGCATCTCCTCAGTTGGTGCCACAGGCTTAACTGGTTATCGATTGATTAGCTCGTGGAGAAGGATCCCACACTGGAGCAATTACAAGTCGCCCAGCAAATCAGTGGTCCAAAGCATCAGAAAGTAATTGATAGAGAAAGACGTTGTTTTTCTAAATATTTAAATTCTTGAATGCAACATCTCTACAAGGTTTGTGGGAATGGAAATGCTCAAAACTCTCAAAGTGGTGAAGGCTGTCAGAGGTGCCATAGATATACATGGGAAGAGAATGCGTAAGAAATAAATTATGGGGTCATGGTAGGAAAAGGTAAAGGACTTGTGGCTGGATTTACTTGTATCTAAAGGGTAATTTATTGTTTTATTTCTTATATTAAAGTCAACCTTATTCGTACATACAGTATACGTGAGCTTAAGTTGCCAAATGTGATCTGCCTCCTCTCTAAGCATCTTCGTTCTTTTATGTAACATGCACTTTACAGTAATCAGGTATTATCACTCAGAAATTGCCTGAAGTTTAAAGAAGAATCCCTTCCCTGAAAGGAAAGCTTTTTGATGATGATCTTGCTTGACAGTTGAGGATTTAACCTAGTCTTACAAATGTTGTTACTAATACAACTTGTTTCGGGGGGAGAAAACGAAATACACGTAGGAAAAGAACTCAGATACTGGAGAATTAATGAATGGATGTATGCAACCATATTTCTAAGAATGGAGAGGAAGATGACAGGTAGTTAATTTAGTACCTGTTTGGGGGAAAAACTTGTTATCCGTAATTCAAGATGCCACATTAATGGGATAATCAAAGGCAGTCAAGTTAGATTTGGTTGAATAGCAAAATTATAAGCATGCATTTAAACATCTCTCATTATCATGAATTTCCAAGTTGTAAGCTGAATTAATTTGCAATGATGGGAGTGAAAGTGAAGAAATATCTTTATAGAATCATAGAAAATCTTCAACAGAGAAGTAAGTTATTCAGCCCACTGTGTCCATTCCATTTAGAGGTTATTCAAGTTAATCACAGCCTCAGCACTTGACCATAGCCCTGCAGAAGATCACAGCACTTCAACCACACGTAGAATTTATTTAATGTAGCAAGGCTTTCTGCCTCATCTCAGTATTGAGCTTCAGGCCTTGAGCACCCACTGAATGGAGGGGGTGGGGGAAGAAACATTTGACTATATTTTTTTCTCTACCAATTAATTTAAATCTGTTTTCCCCCTGGTTTGCTAACCATCAGTTAAGGAAGTAGACCCTTTTTTATCACAGCTCCTCATGGTTTAATGTATGTCAATTAAATTTTCCCTCAGCTTCTGATCCAAAGAAAACACTCCAGTTTAAAGAAACTACAAAGAGATATAGATTATTTAAATGAGTAGTCAATGATCTGGCAAATCTGGTAATTATGCACCTACAGGAAAAATTATAAAACTTACCATCTGAGCAGTATGAGATTGCAGAGCTATGAGATTGAAAGGAACCAGGGTGCCCAAATGAAAGATTTGAAAAAGGGATGCAAGTAGAGCAAATAATTTGGAAAGCTAACAGAATAAAATTGTTTATTCCAGAGGGAATTGAATACAGGAAGCTTTAGCTACATAGGACAATGGAAAGAGCACTTCTGCAGCACTGGTCTCCTTACTTGCATAAAGCAATTCCTAGAAGGCTTGTGCCTGGCATGATTTGGTTGTCTTGAGTAAAGGTTTGAAAGGGTGGTCTGTATCCACCAGAGGATTTGATTGAGGGGTCTTGACAGGATGAATAGAGGGGTTTCCCCTCTCAGGAGAATCTAGAACTAGGGTCCAAATAAGGAGTCACACGGATTAGATGGATGAGTTGATTTTTTTTTCTCTCTCTCAGCTTTGAGTATTTTAAGGCAGAGATAGAAAGATTCTTAAGAGCAAAGGGGTCAACGATCAATTAAGGTTAGACTGGAGAATGGGCTTATAGTTCCCATTAGATTAGGCTGGGTTAAATAGCAAAGCAAAATCAAAATGATATGGTGGTGGTTGAGAGAGGTGGGCAGTATCTGTTCACGTTTGGAATGGCTTGTCTTTGAGCAGGCGCTGCAGCTGTGTCAGAATCAGGTTTAATATCACCGCCATATGTCATGAAATTTGTTTTGCAGCAGCAATTCAGTGTAATACATAAATACATATTAAAAATAAGTAATGCAAAAAGAGCAAAGATAGTGAGGTAGTTGATTTATTTTATTTATTATTTAGAGATACAGCATGGAACAGGTGCTTCACACCCTACAGGCTGCACAACCCAGCAACTCACCTAATTAACACCAGCCTAATCACAGGGAAATTTACAAAAACACAATGTTCATGGGTTGGTTTATTGTCCGTTCAGAATTCCGATGGTGGAGGGAAAGAAGCTGTTCCTAAAATGTTGAGTGTGTGTCTTCAGGCTCTGTACCTCTTCTCTGATCGTAGCAGTAATAAGAAGAGGGCATGTCCTGGGTGATGTGGTCCTTGATGTGTGAATCCCCCATTAATTTAACTGATAAACATAAAAAATTCAGTTAAGATTAAATAATCAAAAACACTTACTGTAGTTGTGGAAACTAGAGCACTGATCATTAGTGTATTAAAAAAATTAAATGTTTAAATCAGGAAGTGTAACTGAGCTATCTATATCTAATCTCATGTAAAACTTTGAGCAACACAACATTCTGCAGGATTTCAACAAGTCAGGCAGCATCTACGGAGATGACTAAACAGTCGATGTTTCGGGCCAAGATCCTTCATCAGGACTGGAAAGGAAGGGTGAAGAGACAGAATAACAATGTAAGGGGAGGAGAAGGAGTACAAGCTAGAAGGTGATAGGTGAAACCGGGGGTGGGGGGGGGGGGTCAGAAGCTGGGATGGGTAGACCCGTCATAAATTGGGGGACCACTTCATCAAACAACTCCACTCCATTTGCCACTAGTGGAACACTTCCCAGTGGTCGAACATCTTAATTCCCATTCCAACTTGTCAGTCCATGGCCTCCTCTTGTGCCAAGGTGAGACCACCCTCAGGGTGGACGACCGACACCTTGCATTCAGTCTGGGTAGCCTCCATCCTGTTGGCATGAATATCAATTTCTTCCGGTAAACTAATTTCCCACCTCCTTCCTCTGTTCCCTACTGACCTTTTACCTCTTCTCAGCTGCCTATTACTTTCCCCCATGTCCCCTCCTCTTCCCTTTCTCCTATGAGCCACTGTCCTCTCCTATCATACTCTTTCTTCTCCAGTCCATGACCTTCCCCACCCACCTGCCTTCACCTATTACCTTCTAGCTATCCTCTTTTTATTCTGGCATCTCTCCACCCCCCTTCTTAGTCCTGAAGGAAGGTCTTGGCCCAAAACATCAACTTCATTTCCATTGATGCTGCCTGAGTTCTTCCAAAACAACACACACAAAATGCTGGATTTCCAGATCTGCAGAATCGCTCGTGATTATGATAGGTAGAAAATGTAAAAGGTTGTAGAAGAAGAAATCTGATAGTGGACAATGTTTGAAAGGAAAGGAGGAGCGGCATTACAGTGAGGTGATAGGCTGGTGGAGAGAAGAGGTAAGAGTAGGGAATTGAAGAGGGAAGGGGGAGTAAAAAGATTACCGGAAGTTGGAGAAATCAAAGTTCATGCTATTAGGTTGGAGGCCACTCGGACAGAATGAGGAGTTGCTCCTCCAAATTGAGAGTGGCCTCAAGGTGGCAGTAGAGGAAGCCATGGACCGACATGTCAGAATGGGAATGGGGATTGGAATCAAAATGGCTGGCTACCGGGAAATCCTGCTTTATGCAGATGCTCGACAAAGCTGTCCCCCAATCTAAACTGTGGAAATCTGCAGATGCTGGAAATTCAGGCAACACACACAAAGTGCTGGTGGAACACAGCAGGCCAGGCAGCATCTATAAGAAGTACAGTCAACATTTCAGGCCGAGACCCTTCGTCAGGACTAACTGAAAGAAGAGATAGTAAGAGATCGGAAAATGGGAGGGGGAGGGGGAGATCCGAAATGATAGGAGAAGGCATGAGGGGGAGGGATGAAGCTAAGAACTGGAAAGGTGATTGGCAAAAGGGATACAGAGCTGGAGAAGGGAGAGGATCATAGGACAGGAGGCCTGGGGAGAAAGAAAGGGGGAGAGCACCAGAGGAAGATGGAGAGCAGGAAAGGAGATATTGTGAGGGGGGCAGAGAGAGAGAAAAAAGGGAAAAGTCACAGCTCCCTGGACTATTCCTCTTCCCACCCTGTCTCTTGCAAAAATGCCATCCCCTTCTCACAATTCCTCCATCTCCGCCACATCTGCTCTCAGGATGAGGCTTTTCATTCCAGGATGAAAGAGATGTCTTCCTTTTTTTTTAAAGAAAGGGGCTTCCCTTCCTCCACCATCAACTCTGCTCTCAAACACATTTCTCCCATTTCACGTACATCTGCTCTCACCCCATCCTTCCGCCCCCCCCCCCCCCCACTAGGAATAGGGTTCCCCTTGTCCTCATCTACCACCCCACCAGCCTCCGGGTCCAACATATAATTCTCCATAATTTCCGCCACCTCCAACAGGATCCCACCACCAAGCACATCTTTCCCTCCCCTCCCTTTCTGCTTTCCACAGGGATCGCTCCCTACACGACTCTCTTGTCCATTCGTGCCCCCATCCCTTGCCACTGATCTCCCTTTTGGCACTTATCCTTGTAAGCGGAACAACTGTGACACCGGCCACAGACTTCCTTCCTCACCACCATTCAGAGCCCCAGACAGTCCTTCCAGGTGAGGCGACACTTCACCTGTGAGTCAGCTGGTGTGGTATACTGTGTCCGGTGCTCCCGGTGTGGCCTTCTATATATTGGTGAGACCTAACACAGACTGGGAGTCCGTTTCGCTGAACACCTACGCTCTGTCCACCAAAGAAAGCAGGATCTCCCAGTGGCCACACATTTTAATTCCACGTCCCATTCCATTCTGATATGTCTATCCACAGCCTCCTCTACTGTCAAGTTGATGCCACACTCAGGATGGAGGAAAAACACCTTATATTCCGTCTGGGTAGCCTCCAAACTGATGGCATGAACATTGATTTCTCAAACTTCCATTAATGCCCCTCCTCCCCTTCTTACCCCATCCCCTATTTATTTTTACTCTTTTTTTCTCTCTCCTTGCCTGCTCTCCATCTTCCTCTGGTGCTCCCCTTCCCCCTTTCTTTCTCCCTAGGCCTCCTGTCCCATGATCCTTTCCCTTCTCCAGCTCTGTATCCCTTTTGCCAATCAACTTTCCAGCTCTTGGCTTCACCCCACCCCCTCCGGCCTTTCTCTATCATTTCGGATTTCCCCCTCCCCCTCCTACTTTCAAATCTCTTACTATCTCTTCTTTCAGTTAGCACTGACGAAGGGTCTCGGCCCGAAACGTTGACTGTACTTCTTCCTGTAGATGCTGCCTGGCCTGCTGCGTTCCACCAGCATTTTGTGTGTGTTGCTTCATATCTATGTCCGGTCTCACAAATGTAGAAGAGGCTGCATCGGGAGCAGGACCCCAACAGAATTGCAGGTGAAATGTTGCCTCGCCTGGAAGGACTATTTGGGGCCTGAATGGAGGTGACAGAGGAGGTGAGTTGGCAGAGTGGTGGTGGGGGGGGAGATTTGTGGGGAGGGGCAAATGGAAAAGGGAATTTTACATAAAATATTTACTGTTTTTGTTATTTTGAGCAAAAAACATCTTCAGCCTATTTTGTTATGGATTTTGTGAGAAAGATTCTTTCTCTACTCGACTTGATGGAATTATACGCCCTTCTCTTAGGAGGTTGTTGGTAGCTAGAAACTAGCCGTGTAATATACAAACCGCTGATGATGTCAGCTTGTTATTGACTTTCCAGGTCTGAATGACTGAGCAAAGAGGGGGTGGGGTGGATGAATCGATTGAAAGGAGTGGCTGGCCAGACAAAAATGAGTCGGCGCTGCTCTGGGGGAAGGGCACCGTAGCTTGCTGTGCCTAAACTGAATTATCTGTAGGAATACTGTATAAATAAAAATCTGCAGCAGCTTAAGCGGAATGCGGTGTGAATTTCAATTACTTTTTTCTCACATTGTAAAATTAAAGCATGCAACAATTAATTTCGAGTTTGGAATTTGATTTATGTAGTACTGAAGGACCTGATTTAAATTTAAGTGGGGGAAGGGATAAGAGAATGTGTCATAGACAAAGAAAATAAAACTTCTAAACCCGTTTTGACCAAATATTTCTGACAGCTAGGATTCTTAAAGGGGTGATAAAATCAGCTTTCCAAATGCCAGGCAGGATATTTGTGGATTATGAAATGGACTAGGAGGGTCTCAGATGATGATGGTGACCTTGAGAAAAAGAGGGAAAAAATAGTTATGTTAGCAAAGGAAACGTTCAGAATTTATTGCTTTGCAACAAATCTATTTTTGTATCTTTTATGTCAGGACTACAAGAACACAAGGAACTCTTATCCTGCACCAATTTTCCAATCTTTCTCAAATGTATCTACCTCTTCAAGTAATTCCAGATGACCAGTGTCTAGAACCCTCAATGTTAGAATTCCGGAGACTCACCTTCTGTAAGAAGAATTTCTTGTGCACCTTAGTTATAAATATCATCTACTTATCTTGTAATTATGTCCATCTGTTCAAGACTCTCCCACTTCTGGAAATGTCTTAATATGTGTCCTGTCATCCCTCCCCCTCCCATCTTCTATATTTAAATAAGATCACCTTTTATTCTTTTCGACTCCTGAGTACAGTTCCAAATTTTTTAGCCAATACTTTTAGGACAACTTCCCATTTCAGGAAATAACCATAGAATCTCTTCTGGACTGTTTCCAATGCTAGTTTATCTTTAATAAGGGAACCAAAACCATACAAAGGAAGTTTTAACAAAAAAGCTTTCAAATTACCTGAAATGCCAACAATCCCTCTGCCTCAACAGATGCTAACTGATCTTCTGAGTTCCACCAACAGATCATTTTTGCTCTTGGTTACAGTTACTGCACCCTGTCTCCATGGATATTTGAAGGATTGAAGGTATTGTTTCTATAAGACCATAAGATAAATGAGCAGAATTCAACCATTGATTCTGCTTTACCATTTTATCATGGCTGATCCATACTTCCCTCAATCTCCTGCCTTCTCCCTGTATCCCTTCATACCCTGACTAATCAAGAGTCTATAAACCTCTGCCTTAAATATACCCAATGACTTAGCCTGCGGCAATGAATCATCACTTTCTCGCTAAAGAAATTTCCCCCTAATCATTCTAAAATGACATTCCTCTATTCTGAGGCTGTTTCCACTGGTCGTAGACTCCCCCACCATAGAAAACATCCTCTCCACATCCACTCTATCGAGGCCTTTCACCATTCGATAGGTTTCAATGAGGTTACCTCTCATTTTTTCTGAATTACAGTGAGTAGAAGCCCAGAGCCATCAAAAGCTCCTCATGTGATAGCCTTTCAAATCCCACAATCATTCTTGTGAACCTTCTTTGAATCCTCTCTCAGCACATCCTTTTTTAGACGAGGAGCCCCAAAGTGCTCACAATATTCCATGTGAGGCCTCACCAGTGCTTTATAAAGCTTCAACATTACACCCTTGCTTTTATAGTCTAGTCCTCTCAAAATGAATGATAACATCACATTTGCCTTCCTCACCACAAACTCATCCTGCAAATTGACTTTTAGGGGAATCCTGCACAAGGACTCCCAAGTCCCTTTGCACCTCAGATTTTTGAATTTTCTTTCCATTTGGAAAATAGTCTATCCTTTTATTTCTTCTACCGAAGTGCACGACCATACACTTCCCAACACTGTATTCCATCTGTCACTTCTTTGCCCATTCTCCTATTCTGTCTTAAGTCCTTCTGTAGCCTCAATGCTTCCTCAAAGCTATCTGCCCCTCCACTTATCTTTGTATCATCCGCAAATTTGGTCACGAGGCCATCAAATCTATCATCCAAACCATTGACATATAACGTTAAAGAAGATCCCAACACAGATCCTTGCGAAACACTATTAGTCACCTGGAGCCCATTCTTTTTCCTCCTGCCAATCAGCCAGCTCTACCCATGCTAACATCTTTCCTGTAATACCATGGGCTCTTAACTTGTTAAGCAGCCACATGTGTGGCGTTTAGTCAAATGCCTTCTGAAAATTGAAGTACACAACGTCCACCAATTTCCCATTGTCTATCCTTGTTATTCAAAGAATTCCAACATAATTTCTGTGTCAAATGACTTTGTGACTCTAACTTTGAACCAGTTATCAGAGATAGATATGGATAGAGTAAAGCATACCATTAGGTTTTTATTCACATAGTCAAATTAACCTTTTTTGATTAAAATTTCAATAAAAACACCTCTTCTTTGTCCCTTATCGTGTTAGCATTTGTTGTGATTTGTGATGGTAGCATGCATGTATCGATTAAGTGTCTTGGTATTTAAACAATACTCATTCAAACAATGAGTGCTTTGAATCACAATTATTTGTTTATTATCTAAGTTTTATTTTTTCATTAAGTAGTAGTTCCAAAGGTTATTAATGACCTGGTCTATATTTACTAGAAAACAAAAATACTTCAGATAATGAAAAATTAAAATGTTGTAATAACTTAGCTGGAAATGACAGCAACTGTGGGAAAAGAGAAACACAGTGGATATCTGTTTTGAACTGGGTCATTAACTCCTTTGCCTCCACAGAATCTATTCAGTATTTTTTTTACTTTTTATTTGTTTCCTATTAAATCTTTTTCATTCTTAGCCAATGCATTAGGCTTGCCCCAGACAATAATAAATCAATACTTATTATCATTTACCGTGAAAATCAACATCTGTATAATGTTAAAAGAAATATTCTACATTTCACATCTTATGAAATAAAGGAAGCCATCAACTGCATGCAGACTCTCAGAACAATCCCATTAGTCCTACTCCCCCGCTTGCTTTTCCTACAACCTATCTTTCTCACATGTCTATCAACATATTTCTTATAATCCCACCAGCCATGGTACACTTGGGGTCATTTACAGTAGCCAATTAACCTGACAACCAGAATATCTTTGGGATGTGGGACGAAACGGGAGTGCCTGGTGGGGTGGGGGCGGGGGGAATACCACATGATCACAGGGAGAATAATGCAAACACCACACAGATTGCACCTGAGGTTAAGATCAAAACTGGATTATTGGAACTGTGAGACAACTGCATTCCCTACTGTTTCTTTATGCTGCTTGTGACATTTAAAAAAAAACTTTTTGACATTATTTCCTTAAAACACACTTAAAAATCTGTTTATATGTCTCTGTAACTAGATTCAGACATAAATCATATTAGACAGAGAAAGAGCATATAATTGGAATTAAAGAGCAGGCAACTTCAATATGGAACTAGCACCAGAGCAAACATGATGAGCCATAAATCTGATCTGTGCTAACATTTTTATGGTTCTATTTATGACAGACTGAGATTTGAGTTGTGTTGATTGAGGTGGCCATTCCATAAAATTCCTCTTTTGTTTATTTTATTTGGACCAATAGTTCAGGTCTACAGCCCCAAGCATAACATTTCAGAATGCTGGCACAAGGGAACAAATCATTTGTCCCCTATTTTTTGTGCTGATTATTTTCTTTAAATGGAATTAATTTCACATACTACACACACTTTTATTTTTTTTTGTTAGTGGCTGTATTTTAATTGGCTTTTCAAGTAATATGTATGCCTTCCCTTAACAACATTGCAGAAGTGATCCCAGAAATATTTGTTCCTCATTTTTTGTGTGGTCGAAAAATGTCAGAAAAGGCAGGACCTAATTCTAGTTTTACATAAGTAGTGTATTGTGACTGGTCAATATTCATTGGGTCCTCTTTGAGTGTCTACTGCTCTAGTCAAGCTAAGGTTTTGACATATCACTTACATTTATCTTAATACTATTGGCATCCCAGATAAACCAGATTTTCTTCCCTTTGTGAGATGTGTGCACTTGCAGCACATAATTTTACTGAATGGCTCCAAAACTGAAGGGCTCCATGTGAACTGTAAATAAAAAGGCATTGGAAACACCGTATTGGGCTCTCGCTGGAGGAAACCAGTTATAAAGACACTATTGCGCAATTGGCAATAATCATTTACAAAAAAAACTCCACTAAAAGTATCTGATGGACTGACTTCTGTTATTCTATATGTAAAGCTGAAAATCCATCTGATAATATTCAACTCCTTCCATATTTCCATAAGCAATCCTTTGTTCTACACCTAAATTAAACTTTTCAAGTAATTTGCTTTTGACATCCTGAGATAAAATAAAAAATCATCTATTTTGAATTCACAAATATAATAGAAGCAAGAGGTTTTTTGACCATATTGCCAATGTGTAAACAATCAAAGGAACAAAATGCATGTTATGTTAATAGAAATACAATGGCTCAATATTAATCACTGAAAGGACTGAAGCACCTTCATAACAAGTACATGTAGGTGATACCAGACTCCACAGAGTTCAAAGTAAATTTATTATCAAAGTACATGTATGTCACTATATACAAACCTGAGACTCATTTTCTTGTAGACATTCACAGTAAATACAAGAAACATGATAGAATCAGTGAATGACTATACCCAAAAGGACAAACAACTAATGTGCAAAGGACAATGATGAACTATGGAAATACTAAATAGATTTCAAGAACATGAGATGAAGACTCCTTGAAAGTGAGTCCGAAGGTTGAGGGGACAGTAGTGGGGCAAATGAATCTGAGCGCATTATCTCCTCTTGTTCAAGAGCCTGATGGTTGAAGGGTAATAACTGCTCTGGAACCTGCATTCTGAGACTCTTGTACCTTCTTTTTGATGGCAGCAGTGAGAAGAGAGCATGGCCTGGATGGTGGGGGTAATTAATGATAGATGCTGCCTTCCTGTGACAGTGTTCCATGCAGATATGCTTGATAGTGGGGAGGGCTTTACTTTTCAGGGACATCAGCGGATGTCCAGTACTTTTTGTTGGCACTTCCATTCAAGGGCACTGGTGTTTCCATACCAGGCCATGATGCAACCAGTCAATATACTCTCCGCTGTACATCTATAGAAGTTAGTCAATGTTTTAGATGGTAAACCAAATCTTCGCAAACTTGAAAGAAAGTAGAGATATTGTTGTGCTTTCATGGTAATGGCACTTGCGTGCTGAACCCAGGGCATATCCTCCGAAATGAATTTAAAGTTGCTGAACCTCTCCTGATGAGAACTTGTTCATGAATTCCTCCACCTGAAGTCAATAATCAGCGCCTTGGTCTTGCTGACATTGAGTGAGAGGTTGTCGTTATGGCAGCACTCAGCCAGATTTCCAATCTCCCTCTTACATGTTGATTTGTCACCACACTTGCTTTGGCCAATAAAAGTGGTGTTGTCAGCAAATTTAAATATGGCATTGAAGCTGTGCTTAGCCTCAATCCTAAGTATAAAGCAAGTAGAGCAAGGTGCTAAGTAAACAGCCTTGTGGTGCAATATGTGCTGATAAAGATTGCGGAGGAGATTTTGTTGCCAATCCAAACTGACTGGGGTCTGCAAGTAAGGAAATTAGGATCCAGTTGCACAAGGAGATATTGAGACCTAGGTCTTGAAGCTTATTGGTTAGTTTTGAGGGATGATAGTATTGAATACTGAACTGTAGTCAATGAAGAGCATCATACTGTTTGCACCTTCACTGACCAGATATTCCAGGGTTTAGTGAAGAGCTAATGGAATAGTATTTGCTGTTGACCTGTTGTCGAGCACCTGTCTCCCCTTTCTTGATCTCTCTGTTTCCATCTCTGGAGAAAAACTGTCGACTAACATCTTTTATAAACCTACCGATTCCCACAGCTATCTTGACTATACCACTTACCACTCTGTCTCCTGCAAAAGTGGTATTCTGTTTTCTCAGTTCCTTTGTCTCTGCCATATCTGTTCCCAGAATGAGGGTTTCCTTACCAGGACATTAGAGAAGCTGTGCTTAGCCTCAGAGATGTCCTCCTCCTTCAAAGAATGGGGTTTCCTTTCATCTACCATTGGTGCATTGATGCTGTCCTCACCCGCATACCCAAAGGTTATATAGAGGAGGAAGAGTTGGGGAGCACCTCCCCCTCTCTCTCCCCACTTTCTGCGGAGATTGCTCCTTCCGTGATTCCCTTGTCCATTCATTCCCACTAATCTCCCACCCAGCACTTATCCTTACAATCAGCCAAGGTGCTACACTTTCCTATTCACCTCCTCCCTCATCTCCATTCAGGGCCCCAAACAGTCCTTCCAGGTGAGGTAACACTTCACCTGCAAATCTGCTCGGGTCATCTATTGTACCCAGTGCTCTCCATGCAGCCTCCCAACAGATTGGTTCATGCTCCACAGTGTGGAGGAGCAACACCTTAAATTCTGTCTAGGTAGCTTCCAAACTGATGGCATGAATATCAATTTTTTCCTTCTGATAAATAATGTCCACTCTCCTCTCTCTCAGTTCCTTCATCTCCAGCCCATCACCTTTCCCACCCACCTTGCTTCTGCATTCCCCTTCCAGCTATCCTTCTCCAACACCCCCCCCCCCCCAATTGTTTCATTCTGGTATCTTCCCCCTTCCTTTCCTTTCCTGAAGACTGGCTTCGGCCTGAAATGTAGATTGGTGTTTATTTCCACATTATGCTACCTGACTTGCTGAGTTCCTCCAGCATTTTGTGTACTTTGCTCTGGATCTATAGCATCTGCAGAATCCCTTGTGTTTATGTACCTTCACCTCTTGTACTTGATTTGGTTGTCAGATCAGACCTGAATGCTACTGATCAGGCCCTCAGCAGATCGTGAATCTCATGGTTCATCCAGGGCTTCTGGTTGGAGAAGACTGAACTATTTTGTGGGGACAGATATAGCCTGGATTTTGTAGGCCATGGCAAAGTAGAAGCTGCTGTGGCCTACGATTCTGACCTTGAATAAAAGCTACAAGTGGATTACTAGCAACTTCAGTGACATTAGGGTGCTGCTGCTTTTAGCTGGTGGGGGGTGTGTGGTTGTTGGCCTTGCTGCCTGCTTGTGCATGGGAGGGAGGAGCTGGGGGGGGGGGGTTGGGGTTATAACACTTAACTGTCATTCATTCTTTGGCAGCACTCCTCTGTTTTTGTGGATGTTTGTGAAGAAAAAGAATTTCAGGATGTATATTGTAGATATTTCTCTGACATTAAATGTACCTGTTGAAATATGAACTTCCTTTTTTCCAATAGTTTCTGACAGGCTTAATTTTAAGGGCATTGCTGGCACTCAGAAACAATGACTTCATCAAACTTTATTGCACAAGTTAAAATATTTTTCCAATGGCCTTTCTTAGTCCAGCTCTGGAAACATACCGTTATGTGCTACTATTTTACTTAAGCAGATGTGTTGTGGAGCATTCCTTATGATGAACTACATACGCAGTATATTTTCCATACATTCCTCAGTACCTTTGGTTCAAAGATATATTATCCTCAGAAATAAAACTAATGAACCCTACACAAGTCTGTAGAAAAAACATCTAAACTTCTACCACTCTGCATAGAAAAGTTTCTTAATTTTATTCATGAAGAACATGGTCCTAATTTTTCAGCTACATCCTGGTCACCTTCACCAGCAAAAGTATTTTTTACACATCTAACAAAATTACACCTTTTCATTGCTTTCATAAATAGTACCCCTTAACCTAAATTCTGAAGCAGAGTTTATGTGATGTATCCTCGTAATTTAGCGAGTAGTGAACTTCCTTGAAAAAATATTTTTCTGAAGCTGTGGTTCCCATAACAACTCAGTCCTCCATGTGTACTCTAAACAGGGCTCACTTTTATTTCCATTTTATTCCCCCTTTGTGGTGATTCATGACAAATGGTTCTACAACTAACAGTCATTGTCTGGTGTCTTCCCCTACAATTATTATTCTTGTGTGAGCACTGTGAATATCCATAGACACTTCCACTTTGGGGGGCATTAAAGGCATGCCAGATCTTGGCTTCACCGATCTCCAAACACACAACTACATATTGAGAAGTAGTCAAAATGGGGATTCTAGCTATTTACTTTTACCAGTTGTAAGACCCACTATCACATCCCAGCAAAAATCAAACTATCGTACAACTCTGTTAATCATGGTGCAAAAGGTGGGTGAATAAAAGCTACAACACACACAAAATGCTGGTAGAACACAGCAGGCCAGGCAGCATCGATCGGGAGAAGCGCTGTCGACATTTCGGGCCGAGACCCGTTTCAGGACGAAGGGTCTTGGCCCGAAACGTCGACAGCGCTTCTCCCGATCGATGCTGCCTGGCCTGCTGTGTTCTACCAGCATTTTGTGTGTGTTGTTGCTTGAATTTTCAGCATCTGCAGATTTCCTTGTGTTTGCTGAATAAAAGCTAAATGATATTTAAGGAAGGATAAAGAGATAGGAGTAGTATTTTTGTGCATATAGTGTTACATCAGTATTTATGAACATGTTAACAGAAACTGTGTGGTTATAAAAGTATGACCCGTGTATCGTTGTTAATTGAGAGAAGAATGTTGTTATCATTTTTCCTTGAGGTTTGCCTTTAAGGCGATTTTGCATTTTGTATTTTAATTGCATTTTAAATGAAGTTTAATTGCACATGTATCAGTGATCATTCAAATCATTCCAAGGAAAATATAATAAACTGTACTCCAGTTAAAAGCAACAAACCTCACACAATTTGAGGACTGAACCTGCACTGGCATAGTCATTGCAGTGGAAGAGATTAGCAGGAACATAGAGGAGAAGAATTAAAGGATGAACTCAAAGCCTTTTCAAAGAGATGCAACATCTCCTCTGACTTCAGGGAATCTTTACCCATGAGGCAAAGTATTTAAGGTGTCATTGAGAATTACATTGGGAGCACATGTAAGTCAACAAAAAGACCACACTTCATAAACTAGGCAGCTCCTCTCCCCACTGGAGAAGAAAGATGATGGAATCTGAATAAACACTTAAATGCTAGAGGAACTCAGCAGCAATGTTCCCTCTAAATTGTAATTAAAAGTTTGCGCAAAACTGTTGTACTGTTCAACTTTTTGCCCAGTGACAACACACTGTGTGCACTGAATTTTATATATAGAGATGTTCATTTTAACCACAAACAACACTGTCAATAATAATTTTGACCTCCTCTGAGTTTAATCGTTTCCGCTCTTGTTCATCTGCACTCAGAAAACAAACGGAGTAGGTAATGAAGGATTTTCTTGCCGGAGCTTTTGCACACCATCCATAGGTGATTTGCTTGCTAAACGATGCTTTAAAAAGTCAAGTTTCCAAATATCACTCCACTTCTTCCCACTTGCAAATTCTCCAGCAACTTTTGCATCGCAACAATACATGCAGGTAAAGCTAGTTTCTGTATCATACATACCGGTAAGTGTTTTTCATAGCTGCACATTCCCGGCCATCAGCAGTTTCTACTGATTGATTAAGCCATTCTGCTTTAAAGGAACTAGCAGTTCTCTGTGCTTCACACCTTCTGTTTCTTTGAAATTCAACAGTCAATTTTTTCAATAAAAACAGTATAAATACGTAAGCCATTTCTAATATCTGCAGACATATCATCACAAACTCCATGTTGTCAACACTGTCTGCATTAGAAACCAGAAATGTGATTGTATCTGATTGTGAAATGTACTTAACATGCCAACGAGATAAGGATGACAGTTTAAATTCCCTTGTGCACTAGTAACAAAAGATGTGTACGTGCGCACACCTTAGATGGAACATTGCTTAGCAGGTCAGGCAGCATCTAAGGAGGGAAGTGGGCAGCTGACAGTCAAAATTGACAGACCCTTTGTGTGAACTTGGAGGATGAAGGGTCCTGACCAGAAATATTAGATTGCCCATTTCTCTATGCTGTCCGAACCACTGAGTTTCTCCACCATCTTGTGTTTTGATTTGGAAGTGTCTGTAGTTCTCACTTTACCTTCATCAGCTTCCTCAAACACAGAAAACTGCTGTGGAAGTAAACATTCCAAGGGCTTGTTTAAGAATAATTACTGTTACATGAGTCAAGAGCCTAAACTACACTAAATTTGGGTGAGATTGATAGATTATATGGTATTTATTGTGCCGTGGAAATGAAAACCCCAATTTTATTAACATCATGAAATGTATCAGATATCACGGATTTTTTTTGTAAACTTGTAGTTACTTTTGATAATAAGCTCTATTGATAATAAAACTGTAATTGAAGGATTTCCTCTTTTTTGGAAGGAAGCTCTCTCTTTACTTAAAGCGAATACTTAAGTAACCCTTTTCCACCGGCTTCCAAAATTTTAGCAGATTGCAACTGCAAGGAGAGAAGTTCCTCTTTCAAATAAGCATTTTCTACCAGCCTCTCCAATACTGTATGCGATGGAAATTATTTCCATTTGCACCACTTTTTTCCTGAAGCAAAGATCTGCATTTCGTAATTGTAGTAATCTGCTGCTGACTGTTTAGGAGGCAGCACAAAGTGAGAGTGGTGTTCTTTCCCCGTCGGCCTCCTCCCTTTCTCATACAATAGAGTGCTGTTGCGGTGAGTGAGCCATTTGCGCGGGCCGGGTCACAGCGGCTGGCAGACGTTGGATGGCAGCGAACATTTGGCTGTGTTCAGCCTAACATTCTGCTTCGGCAAATCCTGCACTCACCCAACAAGCCGAGAAAGAAATAAAAACCCACCGTTTAAATCGTCCGCTCCAGCCGGGACATTTATATCACTGACCGCCAGTGCGGATGCCCAGACATTTCCACAATTACCGTCTGTGAAAGCCCGAGGAGCCCCGGCCCCGAGAGGGGGAAGGGAAGGAGTAACAAGAGACCGCCGAAGCCACCAGGAGGACCAGATCCAGACCCAGGCCCAGGCCCGCTGTCTGCGCTCCACGGTGAGTGAGGCCGGCGCTCGGGTGCCGACTTTACCCTGAAGGCAAGCTGCTGGAAATGTGTGAGGATCCGCGGAAGGACGGAGCCTGTTTCACTAGGCCCGGCGCTGGGGGGGGGGGGGGGAGGGGAGTTCAGTGACTCCTTCCCCGCCCCCCACCCCCAATAATCGGTCTTGCGGGCCTCGGTGCTGCGTGGCCGACCCCCACGAGTGAGACCGGCTCTCCTGGGTGAAAGCGGGCGGCCTTGAGCTTGGGGTGGGTGATGACTGTGGCCTGGGAGCTCTCCGCGCGGGGGATCCGGACAAGGTTTGGGAGAAGCGCGGGTCGGGCCCAGACTCGTGCTATGGGGGAGGGGAAGCGCTTGGCCAAAAAAATCCTGAAACTCACATGCAGTTGTGAACTGATAATAGCGACGGTGGAGGTGGAGGGATGCCTTGTCTGCACTTAAAATGATCAGCGTGCAGTTAATATCAGTGAACGAACATACTGTTCCTTGATTCTGAAGTAGTTTTGTAAGGCCTGCACTGTATGCATCCCACATCTCTTCAAATTCTGTTAATCCTCTGGCTAGTAAAGGATCTGCTGATCATACTTCATGAAAAAGTTGTTTCAAATGCTTCTGATGTTGATATGTTTCAAATTTAGTTATATTGGCGATGCATACATACTTAGGAAATCAAGAGAACCACCAACAATACTCAAATTCATTTTGCATACTCTGCATATTGCTGTCTTGTAAAACTATAAGATTATCATTTTGCGTTTTGAACAAAGTACACTTATCTTTCTGTTGAGCTCAATTGATTAAGATCTGGTTTGCAAAGAAAGTGTGCCATGAATTAATTGTGTTGCCAAATAGTTTTAATTTATATTTAACGTATGTGCATTGATGAATTAGAGTTATAAATGGAGGATATTGTTTCTGACCAGACAAAAGTCATGCATGTGAGTGAATGTTAAGTGTTGGATCTTCTATGTAATACTATCTTTACCACAAACTAAGGAATGTAAAAGGCATCAATACCTAAGGGGAATCTAGGTTAAATTGATACTGTAATTTAATATGATGAATTTACTTTATTGCTATTCCATAATTTTACAGACAGAATATTCAGTTATTAATTAGTGAATTACCAAAATCCCATCTTTAGTTTGGTGTTATACTGTTCTGTACTTAAATTCTAAAATATAGCTTCTGCACTTTTGATGATTGTGGATTTATTTTCCTTTTGTGAATTGTCCAGGCAAGTTGAAAGAGTTTAATGTGTTTACTACATTACGTCTTCCACTAGTACAGCACATGTACTGCCATAGAATCAGATGTGAATATTAGGGAGAATTGATAGCTTGGCAAATTTTATTCGTCCTTCATAAAATTGATTTTTCCATTATCCAAGCACAGTCCTACCTAGATTTAAACAGTTCGAATAGTTACCTGCAGTGTAATGTTTATGGGCCCATTCTATGGGTTTTCTGTACAGTAAGTTACTTCACTCTGCTTCTGTAGCTAGCCTGACCTGAGTGGTGTGATGCAAAGGAGCCATCAATGGAACTTCTATTCAGGCCATTGTAGCACTGTTTACTGCTGATTATAGGATTGTGACAAATCCAGTGGTCATTAGATGCATTCGTAAAAATGCTGTTCTGGTTAAACCAATGGTCGGCTTTTGAAGTTGCACTTGTTTCCCTTTTACAAAAATTATTTTGAACACTCTTCCCTTTAAGCCAGGTCTAGAAATAAGTTGTGTGTCTGTCATCTGCAGTTGCATTCAATTGGTTGGTGGTGTCCCAGTGGCCTTCTCTATTTTTTGACAGTTTTGAATTTTGGGTGGTAGGCTCCACTCATGGAATTTTGATGAGTGTTCCATTTTATGTGAGAATGAGAACAAGGTGGAATAATGCTTCATCAACAACTTGGCTGTAAATTACGCTATTAGCAGCAGATTTCTCAAGGTACGCCTCAAGAAGTCACTTCTTTATTGCATATACTGTCGTATGTTGTATATATGGATGTGAACGAATAGCTTGAGCCCCCCCCCCATAGGAAGGGGTGATTTTTATTAGCAATGCTTGCTTTTCTGTTTGTGTTCACACAGAGATTTCTGAGTATGTTGGTCTCCAGATTCAGAGCATGGTAGAGATTTTTGAGGGCTTGATGCTGGTCTAGAACTAAATTTGAAGTAGATATTTATTCTGATACATTCACAGATGCCCATCTTTTGGGCAATTTCATTTTATGGGTGGAAGTGGTTCTCTTGTCCCTAATTTACATTAAAATAGATGCAGAACCTAACGTAAACTTGGTATTGCAGGTCATAACAATAATGAGGGTGTCAAGATCCAGACAAAACTTGCAAGCAAATCAGGACTAGGTGAAATTAAATGTAGTTCAAGTCACTTCTGAGAAAATCTGAGTTATGTATGTACAATGAATGATTTTGAAACATGTTTTTGTTCACATGAGCATATTGGTTGAGATATTGTAGTAACCACTGAGCCCCCTGAGCTTGTTAGTCGCTATCCTTTGTCCTCAGAGCATCATCTTCCTTTGGGAGGCTGGTTTACACTTAATCCAGACTGAGTGCAATGTGCTGCAGACAAGGCCTTTCCCATTGCAGACAACAGGCTGTGCTTCCAGGAAGGCCTTGACAGCTGGTAAATCTCCTAGGCACTAGGGCTGTCAGACTTGCTGTTCAAGTTGGATGTTTGTGAATATCTGTATTCTACAAATATTCCAGAGCACTTAGGAAGTAGTTTAAAATGTGCAATTAAAAACAAAAACCATTGATGATTAAAAAGTCAAAATTCTTAACCACTTTCAAATAAAAAGAACTTTCTTGCAGTTCTTCTGACAACTGTTTCTCACTATTCATTTGAGTAGGCCTACCATGCCTGCCACAGATTAAACTGACACAGGTCCTATGGGCAAATTTCCCACCTTTGGCCGGCCTCCCCTTCTGTAAATTCTTGTTCTCATTGTGAACCTGTCATATACACCCATTGTCTTGGGTTTGCTGATCTAGAATCATAGTGCCACATACCATAGAAACAGGCCCTTTATCCCTTCTAGTCCATGCTGAGCATCAGGCATCGATATTATTCTCCCCAAATTTTAATCAGCTCCATGCAGATTCTACCATTCACCTAGACACAAGTGATTAAGTTAATAGTCCGCATTATTATGGGATGCAGAAGAAACTGAAAATATGCAAACTTCTTGCAGGGAGCCCAAGAGATCAGTTGCAATCTAGAATTGTGGAGTGTGAGGCAGCAGCTCTACTGTAAATCACAATTAAAATGTTATAATTTTCTATCTCGTCCTCTAAGCTCCATTACCATCTATGATCTTTCCTTTCTTGCTTTGACTACTTATGCATTTCTTTTAAGAGCTGTAGCATTGGTAGCATGCTTCAGTTCTTAACCTTAGCAAGATGGCACTGGCAAGACACGGTGACATTTTGCAGTCAGCAAACCAAACTACTAACTATTATATTATACCTTTTCTGGACTACCAACACTACAATCTGCAGCCTGAAATTTTCCTTTGGGAGTTGTACTTTTGATCCATCTTTGTGACCTGGTGGCGTTTTTGTGGCATCCTGAAGGATTCAGCAAATTGGACTCTTGAGAATGTGGGTATGGTTGTGCAACCATTGCTGCAGTGGATGGGTCTGGGTCGAAGCGGGGTGACCCTGGTCCGAGAGCAGAAAACAAACCAAAGTTTAGCTGATTTAAGTGCTGAGCCAGATCAAATAGATCAAGGCCAAGAGTGAAGGACAAACTGGTGTTCATCTTACTACTCTGATAAACTTTCTCGTTTCAGTGCTGAACTGGCTCTGTGGCTGTGGACTTGCTTTTGGGTACTTTGAGGTTCATGTTCTGTGTGTTATTTGTTTATTTTTTTTATATTGTTTGCATAATGTTTTTTTCACAGATTGGGTGTTTGACAGCCTGTAGTGTGTTTTTTTTTAGTGGGTTCTGTATGTCTTTGTGGTTGCCTGCAAGAAGATTATTCTCAAAGTTGTGTATGGTATACATACTTCAATACTAAATGTACTTTGTACACGCAGTCCGCATTCTCTCTTGTCTTAACTCATTCACCTTTCTTTTTGACTTCAATATAGTTTAATTCTGAATACATTGTAGGTAATCTGTTGCCATCCCCTGTGGATTCGTCAGATTTTGTTTGATAACTTCCCCATGATGCACCATGCAGGCTGTTGCTGTTTACAAACTGCTTAATACTGTAGAGTTCCTGATGAGTATAACAGTGTGAAAGGAGCCTCTGCTCATTTAATATCTGCTTAAAGTGAAGAGTTGCAATGTATCTAGGGCCATTTTCAAGTGCCTTCACGATGATGTTCATTGTGAGAAGAAAGCATGAGAGCTGACTCTGCTACCTCTAAGCTATGAAATTGGTGCACTGGATCACTTTATCCGTACCGAGTTATCACTTGTGTAGAATTCTTGGGAGAAATTTCTTGTTCAACATACAGAAGGAACCATTCTGGCTATTAGCATTTGAAGCACTGAGTAGTACAGTCGGCCCTCCTTTTCCGCAAGTTCAGCATGCGCAAATTCAACCAACCGCGAATCGAGAAAACCTGGAAGTGCTCTTCCAGCACTTGTTGTTCGAGCATGTACAGACTTTTTTTTCTTGTCATTATTCCCTAAACAATGCAGTATAACAACTATTTTACATAGAATTTACATTGTGTTAGGTATTATAAGTAATCTAGAGATGATTTAAAGTATACAGGAGGATGTGCGTAGGTTACCGTGGATCGGGATCGAAAAAAAATCAGAAGTTCTCTTACTAAGTAAGTCGGAACAGGTACATCCTGTATTTGGCGTCAGTTAGTCAAATGTTTGTCTTAGTATATAGTATATATTTTACCTTTCTATGCATATAAAACACTTAACGTGTGTTTCAGCACCGTGCTCGGGAAGTTCCCGAGTTCGATCCAGTGAAAGATGGCTTCTGAGCGCGCTCTCCATCTGTGCCTGGTTGATGTGGAGGATCAAAACCCCAAAACCCAATAATTAAACGACTGCGTTGCTTATTAATAATTGTAGCTTTCATCGGGGCAGGGCCTTTCTCACTATATCCTTTAAAATTGTTCTGATCATTGATCAACGTAGCCTAACGCTTTTCCAGTGACCAATGGTGTTTCACCTCTTTCCAATTGCTTTATTATTTCCATTTTATTTTCAATCATGATTGTCATTATTTTCGTGAACAGAAACACTGCGAATTCAGAGCTCCGCTGCCAGGTCCTAATGTCCACCGCACTGAGACAGGTTAAATAAGGGACTTGAGCATCCGCGTTTTTTGGTATCTGCGAGGGGTCCCAGAACCAATCCCTCACAGATAAGGAGGGCCGACTGCAATGGTTCTGCTGCTTTGTAGGAGCCATAAGAAATAGATGCTTAGAATACACAGGACACAAAGCAGAAAACCTTTCCTTTCAATGGTGTTTACTTCCTCCTTTCTTCATCCCTCTCACTACTATCCCATTTGATGCATCTTTTCCTTCTGCTTTATTATATGCAGTTTTGTTTCTCTCCAGTTCTGCTTTTTTTTAACTGCATTGATATCCCTCCTGAATCCATGGTTTAGCATAAGTAATGTCAAATTCTTTATCTAATTCTTTAACATAATGATCTTGTTAGATACTGTTTTGCTGTACTGCCTTGATATACCTATTGGGATTCAGCTTCCTAAATTGTGCACAATAAGGCAGGTATAACTGAAACTATAACCACAGTGATATAGTATATAAATAAGCCCTTTTGGCCCAGTTAGTTCATGTCGACCAAGTCGCCTGACAGAGCTAGTCCCATCTGCCTCTGTTTGTCCATATTCTGCTGAACCGTTCTGTCCAAACATTGGTAACTTTACCCACATCCATGTCCTTCTGGCAGCTCATTCTGTTGCCCCTCAGGTCCTTTTATATCTTTTTACACTCACTTTAAATCTGTGCCCACTAGCTTTAGACTCTCCACCCTGGGAAAAGCAAATTAGATCATTTGCCTTATTTATACCCTCATGATCTTGTATAAGATCACCTCTTCATTTCATACCAGGAAAAAAAAATGCCCCAATACATACAGTTTTTCTTTATAACTCTGAGCCCTCTGGTCTCAGTAACATCCTTGTGAAAATTTTCTGAACCCATTCCAGCTCAGTGGCTCATTTTCTTTTTGATAGTGACTAGAACTGCACAGTAGTACCAGTTTCACCAATGACTCATACAGTTGTAACATGACCGACCACTCTTGTACTCAGTACCCTGGCCAGTGAAGTCTTCTTCACCATTTTGTTTGCCTGTACTGCCACATTCAGGGAACTTGCTTTCTATAACACAGTCCAAGACATGCCTTAGTATTATTGTGCATGCTCTTCTCTGGTTTAGCTTACCAAAAATGTAATAATTCACACTTGTTCAAGTTAACTTCTATTTGACTTGACAGATTTCCCAGTTAATCTAGATCCTGTTGTAGTCTTGGATAACCACTTTCACTGTGCACCACACCACCTATTTTGGTATCATTTGCAAAGTCACTAACCATACCAACAACATTCTCATCCAGATCATGAACATAGATGAACAACATCGGGCACAACACCAATTATGAGACACACTGCTATTCCTAGGCCTCAATCTGAAAATCAAAACAAACCTCTACTGCCACTCTGACTTCTATCGCTCTCAATATTATATCTACTTGGCCCACTGGCTCTGGATCCCATGTGATCTAACCTTCTGGACCGGCCTTCCATCTGGATATTGCCAAAGATCTTGCTAAAGCCAATATAAACAATGTCTGCCACTTGCCTTTGTCAATCTCCTTGGTCACCTCTTCAAAAAAATCTCAAATTTGTGAGGCAGTTTCCCATGCATAAATCCATTGAGGATGATTCTAATCCAGGGGTCACCAACCTTTTTTGCACCGTGGACTGGTTTAATATTGACAATATTCTTGCAGTCCGGCCGACGGTGGGGGGGGGGGGGGGGGCGCAGTGTGGGTGTTAATCAACTCTGGAGTATAGGTGATAGGTCAACTATAAGTCACTTATAAGTGGTTAATACACTCAATTTCGTTTCTAAAAGGGTTCATCTAACACATTTAATATTAAACACAGCGCATATTTTCACATGAATATAGTGATAAGTCAATTATAACTCACTTATAAGTCAATAGCATCATAACATTTTAAGTAACATTTGTATATTAAACAGCGCATATTTTCCTTGTATGAACATATAAAATCATTGCAACACACCAGTGAGAGGACAAGGTAAGGGCTGGAGGTCCCCATACTGGGGCCGCAGTGGTCGTAGTCTGGAGAGAGCGACCGACCAAGTGAGGGGCGCGACAGGGTGTGCGCCCGCCCCCCCCCCCCGTAGGTAGGTAGGATCTATTGGCCAACAAAAGTTTGGCTCGAGGAATGACTTTCAGTAGATCGCAACGAAGTAACTGCTCTGCTATTTACGAAACCCTGAGCCCGAATTAGGTAGTCTGCAAATATTTTGGCACTGGGTTCCCCATGAACATTTGGTGTGCCCATCTGTCTGCACTCCAGGCCAGTAACAATGTCACTTCTTGCTGGCTGCACGAGGCGGCCGGTTACCCAAGGCCAACCAGTGATCCCTGGTGCTAGGGTATCACTGCGTTTAGGCGACTGATGACTTTGCATGCGTAATGACCTTGCATGTGTTCAAGTTCAACAGTGGACGTGACAGGAAATGAGGAAAGGTGCAGCTGACTCGTATCGTTTCATATCGCCAAATCATATCTTTGCAGTCCTTCTTAAATAAAGGCATGTTAACCACTCTCCAGTCTTCCATTACTTCACCTGCAGCTAACGATGAAGCAAGCATCTCTTCCAGGCCTCCAACAGTTTCTTCTCACAATGTCTTGGGTTATACCTATTTAGGCCTTTAAGATTTATCCATCTTTATGTACATTAATACTCTTAGCACTTCCTCTTCTGTAGTGTGAATATGTTCAAGGACATCGCTATTCTCTTCCTTGAATTCTGTGATGGACATGACCTTATCCAGAGTAAATACAGATAAGAAATATTGCTTTATTGCCTTGCCTATTTTTTTTGTTGAGGCCTTGCACATAGATGACCACATTGATCATTGAGGGGTTCTGATCTTTCCCTAGTCATCCTTTTGCTATTAGTATAATTATATAATCTCTCCCGATTTTCCTCTACCTTATCTGTGAAAGCAATTTCGTGTTGTCTTTTTGCTGTTTTGTTTTCCTTTACTTTTCTGGTGATTTGCTTAAACCCAGCTGATGTACTTCATTTTCACTCTATTCAAATTCCACCCTACTCAAGCCTTTAGCACTATGGCAGTCTGAGTCAATATTGGGGAAGTTAAGGTAACCTACAATGACAACTCTATTTTTGCAACCTTCCTACAGATTTGCACCTCTCATTCCTGCTGACTATTGAATGACCTATAGTACAATCCCATAAAAGTAATCACTCCCTTGTTTCTGAATTCCACTCCTATAATCTCACTGGAAGATTCCCCAGGAATATCCTCTTAAGGTACAGTATTTCTTTCACCAATCAACTTCCCAGCTCTTTACTTCGCCCCTCTCCCTTCCAGTTTCATGTATCACGTTGTGTTTCTTCCCACACCTTCTAACTAACTCATCTTTTTTCCTTCAGTGCTGCTGAAGGGTCTCAGCCCGAAACATTTTGATCGCTTTTGTTTTGAATTAATTGATATTAGTTAATGCTATATTTGTTTCAGTGTTCTAAAGTGTTTTAAATGTGTTAATATGTTAATTTGAACACTTCAGAATGTCATCTAACTAAAGAATTTTTTTTTGACTGTCTTTTTCAGCAGTTTCATGTGAAGGACTTGTTCCTTTATCAAATGCCACAATATTTTTGCTTGCAAAGCCCTATTGTCAGGCAAGCTTATGAATATTGGGGCAATTTTACTGGAAATTGACATAGTTGTTCTGTTACTGCCTGCAGTGGACTGCCCAAATAGCTTTACTGCGTTGTTAATCAATGAACACCAAACTTAGTTAATCTGAATTTTCATGAGAAGCATTGAAAGTGGAATGTTGGCAAGGTTGTCCTTTTTGATCAAGATCCTTAACATCCAACAGAACTTCTTGTGTTGATATCTCCCCAAACGGATTCAGTGGTGCAGTTTTTTGTATTGAAATGCAAGTCAACACATGTGGCTTTTCCCATTTCCCCCTTATTTATTTATTTAGTTAGTTAGTTAGTTTCAATTTGAATGTGTTGCTGGGACTGTCTTCTGATCTCATTTGTCCATTTTATGGTTATGTCTGCTTTAGGAAGGCCTTTGACAAGGTTCCACAAAGGAGACTGATCCAATCTGCCCATGTGATTTAGGGCAAGCTGCATATTCGATCTAAAACTGGCTTGGCAATAAGAGACAGAGATGGTAGGGGTATTTTGTGGATTGGCTGCCCATGAGTAGAGGTTTTCCACAGGGACCTTTGATGAGGCCTTTACTGTTTGTAATGGATGTGGGTTTAGGTGGCATGATCAATAAGTTTGTAAATGCCATGATGACTGCAGTTGGTGGAGAGGCTGGTCTTAGGCTACTAGGGAATATCCTAGTGAATATCCTGCGTTGTGACGCAAATCTGCCAGGGCTAGGTTTGTTTTTCCCCAGAGGTAAAGACATTCTTTGTATAGTGGGGGCGACCAGAACTGTATGCAATACTCCAGATGTGGCCTAACCAGAGTTTTATACGTTTGCAACATAACTGTGTGGCTTTTGAACCCAATGCCTCGACTAATAAAATGCAAGCATTCCATAAGCTGCCTAAAGCATTTTATTGATTTGTGTAGCCACTTTCAAGGAGCTATGAACTTGGACCCCTAGATCTGTATTGTGCTATCTTGTTTGCCAGTCTTCTACACTATCCACAACTCCACCATTCTTGGTATCATCCACAAACTTGCTAACCCACCCATCCTCATTTTCATCCAGGTCATTTGTATACATCCCAAACAGCAGAGGTCCCAGCACAGATCCCTGTGGAACACCACTAATTACAGACCTCAGCTCGAATGTGCCTTGAACCACTACTCTCTGTCTTTTATGTGCAAGCCAGTTCTGAATACAAACAGCCAATTCACCGTGGATCCCATGCATCTTGATCTTCTGGATTAGCCTACCGTGAGGGACTTTGTCAAATGCCTTATTAAAATCCATGTAGACAACATCCATTACCCTACCCTCATCAATCTGCCATCACCTTGTAACAAAACTCAAATCAACTTGGTAAGGCACAACCTGCCATACACAAAACCGTACTGGCTCTCCCTAATTAGACAGGCCATGGTTTCCAAATGCTCAGATATCCTATCTCTAAGAATTTTCTCCAGCAATTTCTCTACAACTGACCTGAGACTCACCGGTCTGTTGCTCCCAGGATTTTTTTTTGTTTGCTTCTTAAATAGCAGTACAACATTAGCCACTCATCAGTCCTCCTGGACCTTGCCTATGGCTAAAGAGGATATGAAGATACTGGTCAAAGGCCCAGCAGTCTTGTCTCTTTTCTCCTTCAGTAACCTGGGGTAAATTTTGTCAGGCCCTGGGGACTTATCCTCCTCAGTACTCACTATGAGGCCCAACACTTCCTCCTCCTTAACCTCTAACCATCCTAATGTATTTATACACTCAGCACTGATCTGCTGGTCGTTCATATCTTTTTCTTGGTAAGTACTGAGGCAAAGTACTCATTAAGTACCTTGCCCTCACTATCCATGTCCAAGCAAATGTTCTCTCCATCCCCTTTATCCTTGATTGGTCCCATCCTCTCCCTAGTTCTTGCTCTTGATGTGTGTATACAATTCCTTCGGATTCACCTTAATCCTATTTGCCAAGGACCTTTCGTGGCCCCTCCTGGCTTTCCTAATACCTTCTGTAGTTCTTTTTTGGCTTCTTTATACTCATCATGTGCTTCGTTTGATCCTACCTTCCAAAGCTTTACATGCTTTTCCTTTTTCTTTTTGACTTAATTCATCACCTCTCTCGATATCCCCAACCTTCCTTTAACAGGAATATACCTTTTCTGTACTTTGTGCAGTTGATCTTTAAACACCCTACATGTGTCAGATGTGTATTTGCCAGAGAAAAGGTGTTCCCGATTAAAGTTCTTGGTTCCTGCCTGATGCTCTCTTAATTTGCGTTACTCCAATTTAAAATTGAAAGGTCAGTCACCTAGCCAGACTCATTTCGCAACATCTACCCAACATCAGGTCCAGTTTGGCTCCCCCCCCCCCCCCCCTTGTTGGGCAATCCACATATTGATTTAGGAAACCTTCCTGGATACACTTAACAAATTCTGCCCAATCTGAACCCCTTGCGCTAAGAAGGTCCTAGGTTATATTAGGGAAGTTGAAATCCCCTGTGGCAACAACCCTATTATTTTTACATATTCCCTTAATCTGATTAAAATGTCTGTTCCTCAGTGTCCTGGTGGCTATTAGGGGGTCTGTAGTATAATCCCACCAGTGTGATTGCACTCTTTCTATTTCTGAATTATAGCCAAATGGACTCGGTGTCTGACCCCTCCATTATGTCTCCCCTGAGTACAGCTGTGATATTGTCCCAGAGTAGTACTCCACAACACCCCCCACCAATTCCTCTTCTACATTAATCACCCATTCTTGCCCTTCTCTCGATCAAATTTCAGTAATGGCCACAACATTGTAGTTCCATGTACTGATCCATGCTCTAAGTTCATCACCCTTACCCATAATACTTGTAGCATTAAAATATGAACTATCTGACCCAACATACCTGTTATTTCGATTTTGCCTTTCAATACTTTTGATCTACCTTTTGAACCGATCCTTCCCTTACTGACTTGGGGCTCTGGTTCCCAGCCCCCTGCAAAACTAGTTTAAACTACTGTAGTAGCATCAGCAAACTTCGCAGCCAGGATATTAGTTCCCCTCCAGTTCAGGTGCAACCTGTCCCTCTTGTAAAGGTCAGTCCTGCCCCAGAAAAAGTTCCAATGATCCAAGAACTTGAAACCCTGACCCCTGCACTATCTCCTCAGCCACTCATTCATCCATGCTATCGTCCCATTCCTATCTGCATTATCTCGTGTCACAGGGAGTAAACTGCAGATTACTACCTTGGAGGTCCTTCCTTCTCTTCAGCATCTTCCCTAACTCTATATACTCACTGTGTAGGACCTCATTTCCCCTTTTCATTCTTTGTCATTGGTGCCAATATGCTCCACAACCTGTAGCTGTTTCGCATTCCCTTTGAAATAACTTGTAGCTGCTCCAATACATCATGGACTCTAGCACCCAAGAGTCAACACACTATCTTGATGTCTGTTTTGCGGCCACAGAATCTTCTTTCCATCACCCTAACTATTGAGTTCCCTAGAACTACTGCATTGCCTGTCTTTAACCTTCGCTGTCGAGCTTCAGAGCTAGCCACAGTGCTACCAACCTCACTGCTGCTGCGGTGATCTGATCAGTTAACACCCCCCAGCAGTAGACAAAGAGGTATACTTGTTGCTGAGGGGAATGGTCACAGGGGAACCCTGTTCTCACTTCTTAATCTCACTTCTTAATCCCCTTGCCTCTCCTGGTGGTCATCTACCTACTATCCAAAGACTGTGCTCCTGGTGTGACCACCTCTTCAAAAGTCTCATCTATAATATCTTACGCTTCTCGAATGATCCTGTGTACATCCAACTCTTTGACCCAGTCTGTCAGGCACTGAAATTGGTGCACTTACTGCAGATGTAGTTGTCAGGGAAACTGTCAGGTATCCTGAATTCCCAAGACTTGACAAGAGGAGCATTCCATCCTGACTTTTCTATACTAAAATGTTTGGTACACCATTGTGGGCTGAATGGACTGTTCCTGTGTTGTGCTGTTCTATTTTCTATAATTGAGATATATAATTTTTTGGTGGATATAAATAGAACAGGTGGCAGGAAACTGTCCCCCTTGGAGGTGAATGAAACTAGATAATAGGATTTGGGGCAAAAAGGATCTATAAGGTATCTAAAGGAGGTATTTTTCAGCAAAAAGGGGCGAGTACCTGGAATGCACAGCTGGAGAGAATGGTGGAAGAGTCACTGAATGCATCTAAGTGTCTAGACGTGCACTTAATTGCCTAGGTATGGAAGGCTACTGGCCAAGTGTTGGATATAGGAATAATAGGGACGGGTGCCTGCTGTTCGGTATGGACGTGATGGACCAGCGGCCTGTTATCATGGTGTATGCTGCTATGAAACCTCACATTGACAAAAATGAAAGTTGTGGAGATCAACCTGTATTTTGCACATGTTTTGCCCTTCCTATCTTCAGTTACATAAAATTGATTTTGTAATTTGCATAAAATGAAGGGATTGATAGGAAAAAATCTGAGATCAGGAAAAATCTGGGTTCAATAAAGGCGGGCTGGTAATTTGAGTTCCTTGTAAGGCACTGTATGAACAGTTGTGTACTTTTGTGCCATTATTATAAATATGCATGTTTTATACTGGAGGATAAATTTTATCATGTGTGCTGATTCACAGTGTGAAATTGTTGACTGCAATTCCTGGCAGTCAGATTCTCCATTGGCTGAGAAATTCCTTATTATCCAGGTGTGAAAACAGGAAAAAAATGGTGGCATGCACTAGTATTTACATTTCCTGTCAGAGGTATTACTATTTTTAGAAAGCAGCTAAATGCAGTCTTTTAAAGTTTTTGCTGGTTCCTCAATGAAGTATTGCTATATTATTTTCATTGGAATCTAGTATAAGAACTTTTATCTGTGGTACTGTTGTAAAGTACAAGGAAGGTTGTAACAAACAATGCCTGGATAACAACGCAAAGGAATTCCCTGCTGGCAGTTGTAGCCTGTTTTGTCATTTATGTTTGAAGAAAGAGGGTAGGCAAGAGAAGGAACTGTTTTAGTGGTTATAGTCCAGTCCATCACAGGTAAATCCCTCCCCACTAATGGCCACATCTGCATGGAGCATAGTTGCAGGGAAGCAGCATCCGTCACATGCTCTCTTCTCATTGCTGCCATCAGGGTGAAGGTACAGGAGCTTCCGAACTGACACCACCAGGTTCAGGAACAGTTATTACCCCTCAACCATTAGACTCTTGAACCAGAGGGATAACTTCACTTACCCCAACATTAAATTGTTCCCACAACCTATTGGCTCACTTTTCAGGTCTCTTCATCTCAAGTTCTTGGTATTTGTTGCTTATTTGTTATTATTTCCTTTTTGTATTTGCAGTTTGTTGTCTTTTGTACATTGGTTGTCTTGTTATGTGTGGTGTTTCATTGATTCTATTGTGTTTCTTTGTATTCACTGTGAATAGCTGCAAAAAAATTAATCTCAGGGTTGTATATGGTGACATATATGTACTTTGTTAACAAATAACATTGAACTTTGAGAACTGATCAATTTTCTCTATTTACTGGTAAGCCAATTCAGTGACTGATAAATGTACAGTAGTGGATTGGGTCTTTAGGAGCATCAAATAGGGAATCGTAGTTAAGTCAAGAAAATGATCGTATACTGTTTCTTGGAATTATAAGAGCCTTTATGACTTGTTTACATTTTATTTGAACTGTAATAGATTGAGGCCGCCTGATCAGACTCATTTCCTGGTCTTTGCAATTCTAAAGTTAATTTTAGGTATGATTTACGTTGCTTTGACCAAAACTCAAAATTTCAAGCGATTTCTGTAGACATACTTCCAGATTTTTGTTCCTGTGGCCCCTTTAAGATTATACTTTTCACTTAATATTGCTTTTCATTTTCTTACCAGCAAGTATTCAAACGCTTATCACTTGCCTATTTTGCAGTCTGTTTCTATTCTCCTGAAGATTGTTTCTTTCTCGATTGCTTCTTGCCATAGGGTCAACAGATTGACTATCAATGTCTAGAATATTTAGGCTTATCCAATTTGCCTAAATTAGGACCATATCCTTCTGCATCTTTCTGTAACACTTACCCAGCAGGCTGGTATATGTCTAGGGGAAAAGGAGATCCAGCCTCACACCAACCCACCACCCGTACACGCAGGTGCTGTGATAATCGCGTTTATGCCTCGCGCCTAACCCTAACCCTATCTATCCCTTCATGATTTTGTAAAGCTATATAAGGTCACCTCTCAGCCGCCTATGTGCTTCTGAGACTGAACCCAGTCTGCCCAGACTCTCTATAATTGCAGTCTTTCATTCTAGTCAAAATTCTTGTAAATGTCTTGTACACTCTCACTATTGCTACCACATCCTTCCTGTAGTGTGGTGACCTGAACTGCAGACAGTACTCTTTAAACTCGGGCTAACCAGTGTTTTGTTCAGCTGCATCATGATATCCTGACTCTTCCTCAGTGCCTTGGCCCTTGAAGGCGAGCATACCAAATGCCTATCCCTCCACTTTCAGGGAGCTGTGTATGATCTTACACCCCCAAGTCTCTTTACACCTACTTCGCTCAGCATCCTTGCTACTTGCTTTATTTTTCCTAACTAAATTTGGCCTCTCAAAGTGCGTTATCTCATATCTGTGTGGATTAATTTCCATCTACTACTGTATGCCCAACATTCCAGCTGATTTATTTCCTCTGTTTATTTAAACAACAGAGATGGGGAATACTCGATACATAGGTAGGACGGGTTTAATGGAATATGGGCCAGACGCGGACAAATGTGGTTAGTTTAGATGGGCACTTTGGTTGGCATGGATGATTTGGGCTGAAGGACCTGATTTCATGTTATATTAATCTATGACTGTAGACTTCTTTGCCATGTATGATGGTAATAATACAATGTCCATGATGGTGAAAGTCCAGTTTTGCACTGTATCATTCAGTCATTGGAGTGACTTCTGTATGTTTATAGTGGAAGCTTAAACTTGGCCATGATGGTTAGTATTCAAGTTTTAGCAAAACAATGGGGAAAAAATTGGTTATCCTATCTCATCCACTTAGATGATTTCTGAACAATCCGACCTGGTTGGTGGCCCCTCATGTTTAGTGATCAAATGTGCTGATTTTCAGTAAAACCAGTGTTTGCTGTGTGACGCTGATTACGACTGTAATGTCCATTTTGATTGGTTTTCACTTCCAAGCTCTTTAAGGGCCAGCGCGAGTTCTTGGCCATTTGAAAGGAAAAGTGGACGGGGGAGGGGGGGGGGAGGGGTGGTTTATAATAAGGCCCTGTGTCATATGACCAGAATTTGGCCAATTAAGTTTGCTCTGCCATCCCATAATAGCTGATTTGCTACCCTTGTCAACCCTATTTTCCTGCCATCTCTCTGTAACCTTTGACACCCTGACCAAACAAAAATCCATCAACCTCTGCTTTAAACATATCCAGTGACTTGGCCTCCACAGCTTCTGTGGCAATGAATTCCACAGATTCACTACCCTCTGGCGAAAAAACTTCCTTTTCCATTCAAAAGGGAAATCTTTCATCCATCTATTCTGAGGCTGGTCCTAGATTCACACACTATTAGAAACATCCTCTCCATATTCATTTTACCTAGGCTTTTTAATATTCAATTGATTTCAATGAGATCCCAGTGGATCTCCCAGTGGCCACACATTTTAATTCTGCGTCCCATTCCCATTCTGATATGTCTATCCATGGCCTCCTCTACTGTCAAGATGAAGCCACACTCAGGTTGGAGAAACAACACCTTATATACCGGCTGGGTAGCCTCCAATCTGATGGCATGAACGTTGACTTCTCTAACTTCTGTTAATGCTCGTCCCCTTCTTACCCCAACCCTGATATATTTAGCTTCCCCCCCTTTTTTTTCTGTCTTTCTGCCCATCACTCTGCCTGTTCTCCATCTCCCTCTGGTGCTCCCCTCCCCCTTTCTTTCTCCCTAGGCCTCCCGTCCCATGATCCTTTCCCTTCTCTAGCTTTGCATCCCTTTTGCCAATCACCTTTCTGGCTCTCAGCTTCACCCCACCCCCTCTGGTCTTCTATCATTTTGCATTTTCCCCAACACCTCCTACTTTCAAATCTCTTACTATCTTTCCTTTCAGTTAGTCCTGACGAAGGGTCTCGGCCCGAAACATCGACAGCGCTTCTCCCTATAGATGCTGCCTGACCTGCTGCATTCCACCAGCATTTTGTGTGTGTTGCTTGAATTTCCAGCATCTGCAGATTTCCACGTGTTTGTCAATGAGATCCCTCTCATTTTTCTAAACTCTAGCAAGTACAGGTCCAGAATTGTCAAATGTTCTTTATGTTACCCCTTTCATTCCTGGAGTCATTCTTATGAGCTTTCTCTGAATCGTCTCGAATGTGATCATATTTTGGATAAGGGGGCCAAAACTGCTCAAGATACTCCAAGTGTGGTCTAAATCTTCACCATGACATCCTAGACCTCTGGAAATGCATGTTACCATTGCACTTACCCTCCTTACCACTGACTCAACCTGCAAGTTTACCTTTAGGGAATCCTGCATTTAGACTCCTAAGTCCCTTTTGCACCTCTGATTTCTGAATTTTCTCCTTGTTTAGAAAATGGTCTATGCTAGTGGTCACCAACCTTTTTAAGCCTAAGATCCCCTACCTCGGCCTTAGTGAAAGGCAATATCGACCTACTAAATTGTTTAGTCACAAGCATGCGCACCAGCCAGAAAAGACCGGAAGTAAAACCCCGCAACCCGGAAGTAGAAATAATGTATAACCAGGGGTCACCACCCTTTTTTGCACCGCAGACCAATTTAATATTGACAATATTCTTGTGGACTGCCCGGGGGGTGGGGGGTGGTTGTTGTCAAACACAAACAGAATACAGCGATACTCAGAGGAGGTTCCTTATGTCCAGTCTATTCTGCAGTTTAGTTTACTTGGCTGTTAGCACTTCTGTCCCACTTGCTCACGTTTTTTCCGCTCAAAAAAACTCAACGGGTTTGTCTTTAACTGCAGGGTGCTTGGACTCAAGGTACCGAAGCAGTTTTGAGTGCTTCACTGCCTCATTAGACAGCCTCTGGAGCCGAACTCCAGCCGCCTGCCCGCCCACCGCCAGACTCCTTGGCCAGGCATGGCTGGTCATGGGTGGGGTGCGAGGAGAAGGTCAGGGCCAGAGTTCCCTGTGCTGGGGCTGGGGTGGTCGCAGTCCGGAGAGAGTGACTGACCGAGCGAGGAATGTGACAGGGCATGCACCTGCCCCCCTTGTGGAATCTATCAGCTGACAAAAGTTTGTTCCAGTAGATTACAGCGAGGTAGGAAGCCCTGAGCCCGAATTAGGTCGTCTGCAAGTATTTTAGCACCGGGTTTCCCACGAACATTCGGTGTGTTAAACAGGTTTAGAGGCGGCGCCTATCTGTCCGTGCTCCAGGCCAGTAGCAATGGCACTTCCCGCCGGCCACCAGAGGTGGTCGTTACCCAAGATCAACCAGTGATTCCTGGCGCTAGGGTATCACTGCATTTAGGCGACTGATGACCTCGCATGCGTTCAAGTTCAACAGTCGGCGTGACAGGGAATGAGGAAAGGTGCAGCTGACTCATCATTTCATATCGCCACATCATATTGTTTCCTCGCAGCCTGGTGGTTGGGGACCACTGAAGTACACTGTGTAGTGCATGGTGGGGGAGCTACACACATGCGCATTGGGCAGAAAGAACGGAACTAAAACCCTGCAACCCGGAAATGATCTCTCAACAGTATTTGTGTATTTTTCTTTTTTTTCGCAATCTACTGGGAAAGTCTCAAAGATCGACCAGTTGATCGCGATTGACGGGTTGGCGACCACTAGCCTTTGTTCCTTTTACAAAAATGCATGACTCTACACTTTCCTACATTATATTCCATAGGCCACTTCTTTGCCATTCTCCTAGTCAGCCTAGTGCCTTCTGTAGACTACTTCCACAACACTACCTGACCTTCCCCCTATCCTCATATCATCTGCAAACTTGGTCACAAAGCCATTAATTTTGGCATCTGAATTAAAAACATATAACATGAAAAAGCAGTTCCAACACTTTCCTTGCAGAACATTAAGCCATCAGCTTGCACCCAGAAAAGGCTCTCATTATTCCCACCCTTGGCCTCCTGCCCGTCAACTAAATCTTCTATCCATCTATCTATCTTCTATCTTTCTGGTATTACCATGGGTTCTTGTTTAATAGCCTTCTGAAAATTCAAATGAACAACATTCACTGACTCTCCTTCATCTGTCCTGCTGTTGTTTCCTCAAGGAATTCCCACAGATTTGTCAGGTAAGATTTCCTTAAGGAAAACCATGCTGACTTTGGCATATTTTATCCTGTGCCTCCCAAGTACCCTGAAATCTTATCCTTTATATTTGACTCTGACATCTTCCCAAGCACTAAAGTCAGGCTAACTGGCCTATGATTTACTTTCTTTTGCCACACTCCCTTCTTAAGGAATGGAGTTACATTTGCAGTTTTCTGGAACCATTCCAGAATCTATTGATTCTTGAAAGATCACTACCAATGCCTCCACATCTCTTTAGCTGCCTCTTTCAGAAGTTAATAACTTATTGGGGTGATTGATAACTTCGTGGCCTAAGGTAGACGGAGGTGAGTTATTAACTTCAAACTTTCTGCATAATCATTCAAAGAGTTGAACTGCATGTGCATGTAACAAGAGCTATATAACATCGCCATCTACTTCAGGCCACGAACTTATCAATCACCCCTGCTGTGGACCACTTCTGGAGGTCCAAGATCCGTATGCTCCACGACCGCTTGACTAAGTGTGTAAATGTAGGAGGGGACTATGTTGAAAAATAAATGAGCTAGGTTTTCTAAAATTGACTCCTTCTACCTTAGGCTATGAACTTATCAATCACCCATCGTAGCAATTACATGACAAATCGGGTAGGAAGAGATGTGTGAAACATCTCGTAAATCAGAGGAGAGTGTGGTAAGTTGGAGAGAATGCAGTGTGGCAAAGAGGATTACATATTAGAATGTAGTCACTTTGATGTCTGCACTGCTGCTCCAAATAAGCATTGTAATGATCAGTATATAGGCAGTCCCCAGGTCACAACAGAATTCTGTTCCTGAGAATTAGTTGTAAGTCTTAACTGAACAGAAACAATATGTGGCAGAGGATCACAAAAACAACTGTGAAGGGACAGGGGACGGATGCAGGAAGTGCGTCTGACTGACTGTGTGAATCTGCTCAGTGTTCCCAGTTCTACACCCTTGATTCAACCCCCATTTGTAATGTTTCAGGTAGTGTGGACGGAGAAATAGCACTTGTCCCCACTTGGCAAAAGGTGTCTGAGCCTCACAACGGAAAAATACATCCCCACCCATCCTGCAATTCTTCCAAGTGCTTGCTTGTATGCACAGAGTGTCCATAAATCATTTGTAAGCCAGTGAGGAGCTTTCTGCCTTCAATAGAAAGTGTGTCTGGGCAATGTCGCTGCCATGGTTGAACATCTAACAAAAAATATGAATGCAAGTGTTAGAGATTTGTTCAGCATGTAAGGTTGTGCTGGAAAAGACTATCTGAATTCGTACATTATCACAAAGCTAGCATACAGCTACAGCAATTAATTAGAAATGGAATATTGGCCTTTATTACAAAGGCGATGGAGCATTAAAGTAGGAAATTCTTGTTAGGCTACTTTTGGAGAACCCCATGAATTTTTGTCCTTTGTTAAGGAACAATAGGCTTGTTTGGAGGTGGTTCAGAGAAGTTTCATATGATTGATTCCTGGGATAAATGTGAAGGAATGAGGAAAGGCTTGGCCATTACTTAAAGGAATTTAGAAGAATTTGAGGGTGATCTTACTGAAATATGCAAGATTATGAGGGGGTTTGACAGTTTACTAAGTGAATGTTCACTTTCTTGGAGGGATATAGAACTAGGAGGTCATTGCTTCAGAAAGAAATAATTGCCCATCAGAAGTTTCTTCTACGTACTGAAACTGGATTTTGATCTATAGGGAACTAACTGTAATGGCTGATTTATACTTGTGCGTATGGGCTATGGTGTGGGTTGCGGCATAGCCCTGATTTTCACTCCTGCGTCGCTCTACGCCATAGCGAACATGCATTGGTGTGTGCCAAAATGCTAGTTGGCAGTGGGGTTTCTATGCCACTGTGTTGAGTTTCTTTGTGAGAGACATGGACGAGGAAATGCATTTCAAACATTTTCACATGTCGGCAGGTAGATTTAATGATTTGACTCATCTATTTCACATTAGTGTACAACATGGCAGAGAAGAAGCAACTGGAAATGCGTAGGAGGAAATGCGATGCTACCAAGGCGACCAATCACAGTTGTTGCGATCTGCATCGTTGCGACGCGTCAGTTACTTTTTTGGGGAGGTGCACGTCACCCTATGGCGTAGATGCGACGCACAAGTATAAATCTGCCTTAATGGTTATCAGAAAAGAAAGTTAAGCAAAGCCCAAGAATGCGTCAGGCTTGATTTTATGGAATAGCTGAACAGATTTTCAACCACGTGCTCTGCTGCTGCTCCTGCTAGTTTTATGTTCTAGAATATGTGATTCAGTTAAATTATTCATCCTTTCTTCACTTAGAAATAAAGTGATGAGATCTAAATTTTTTTCTGATACAGTTTGATAAGCTGTTAATTGATCTTGAACATTTCTGTCCGCTCATGAAATGCTGATAGATATTGCATCCATTGCTAGCTGCAGTCCCTCAGGGTTCAATTTTTACCTCCTCTTGACTCTATTCCAACATAGTCTTCCCCAGTCTTCCAAAGTACTGTATGTGGAATAACTTCCAGCAATGGTTGAAAATTGAGATTGAGAGGGTATCTGATTGCAACATATAAGATTATTAAGGGATTGGACAAGATAGAAGCAGGAAATATGTTCCAGATGCTGGGAGAGTCCAGTACCAGAGGGCATGGTTTGAGAATAAGGGGTAGGTCATTTAGGACAGAGTTAAGGAAAAACTTCTTCTCCCAGAGAGTTGTGGGGGTCTGGAATGCACTGCCTCGGAAGGCAGTGGAGGCCAATTCTCTGGATGCTTTCAAGAAGGAGCTAGATAGGTATCTTATGGATAGGCGAATCAAGGGATATGGGGACAAGGCAGGAAGTGGGTATTGATAGTAGATGATCAGCTATGATCTCAAAATGGTGGTGCAGGCTCGAAGGGTCGAATGGCCTACTTCTGCACCTATTGTCTATTGTCTAAAATGATGAACTGCTCTTCTCTAGAGTTTTAGACAGAAATTTCTTTATTCATTGTTAGTTAAACTTGAGCACTTGCTGAAATGAAACCCTGTAAAGCACTGAACAACATGGTTGCTGGGTGGAACCAGCAATTCACACAATTAAGTGTGCACATGCTTTTTGGTGAGAGCCACACTGGGTTGCTCAAGCATTGCAATTCTGGGCATGTTTGAAATTTTGACTGTCCCATTTCTTCCGTAGGTGCTGTCTGACCTGAGTTCTTCCAGCTTTTTGTGTGTTACTCCTAATTCCAGCATCTGCAGTGTCTTGTATTTGACCCTGAGTGGTCTTGAAACTTTATGAGGGTCTGCCAATAGGTTCAGTAGCAGTGAAAACAGCATTATAGATGACTGTCCCAGTGCAAGAGCCAAGGTTATAGATGTGAGTAATATGCATGTTAACTAGAGAGAATCTGCAGATGCTGAAAATTCAAGCAACATGCACAGAATGCTGGAGGAACTCAGTAGGCCAGGCAGCAGCAACGGAAAAGAAGTAAACGGTCCATGTTTCGGGCCGAGAACGTTCAATGAGTTCTGATGAAGGGTCTCAGCCTGAAACATGGACCGTTTACTCTTTTCCATAGATTCTGCATGGCCTGCTGAGTTCCTTCAGCATTTTGTGTATGTTAACTAACTAGTTTTCCAGTTACAGAGAATATGCTGTTGTCACTTTTATAATAATCAGAAAAATTAAATAGATGCATGAAACAGAAAATGAGATAATCGGAGCTCAAAGACATTTGCAGTGGTCTAGTGTAGTTAGTGTAGTTGAAGTTGAAATGTCCAAAGTATGTTGAAGTTTGAATGGCAAAGTATATTTCAAAACAAAGCCAGAAGGCTATTTAGTATCTCTCCATAGCTGACTTGCTGGTACTCTTAAGAAGGCTATGGGTTTAAATTCCCATCATCAGAGTATAAATATTTTGTTGATGCACCAATGTAGTGCTTTGAAAGAGGACACAGCATTGACACAAATGAAAGCAAATGTGGCAATATTAGCCAGCAACCAGTGATGTGCAGTAGTGTAGAAGAACCCATTTCATGAGCAGCAAGTGTTCCCATAGTGACTACAAACTCATTTGCTTCGACAAGATTGTAAAATCCTCCTTGGCTTGCCAATGGGCCTCATTCTGGGTTCTCTGGCGAGTCTCCACAGTTTCTGTGTGTCAGCTTGGCTCTGTTCCGACTTACTGGTTCTTGCTTGGTTGTCAGTGGGACTGCTGATTTTTTTTGAATGTTGAGACCTTGCTTAACCTTGGCAGAACTTTAGATTTGGCTTCTCTATGCATTGTGGGAAATTCCTGAGTCAGCCATTGACTTATGCAGTTATGACTCAGCCAAGTCCGAGTATACGGCATGGTCTGTTTAGTGTAGGCTAGCTTGTACAAATACTTTAATGGTCCATTGATCCAAAGTGACTCCGAAAGGTTTTTGTGAGACAGAAAAGGTGGTAGCTATTCCGTCTCTGCTTTTGATTGAAGTATATGTTGCTGAATTCATAATGGTGAAGAAGAATATCAAGAGCACGGGCTGGGAAGGAAGACACATCTTTTGTGCTCAGTGATATTAGTTTGTTATTCCACAAGTTTATTCATAAGTAGCCTCTATTGTTTGTATTTTGGATTAAAAGTAAACTTGGATAGATTACAGCACTGACATCCACCTGACCAAATGGATAATTGCTGATGTAAGTCCTGATTACCAAAAAGGACAAACCTAGTCTGGGCAATTAGTGTGCAATCTGCCTTCTTTGTTATCATTTCAGAGGATTTGTCCTGGGCCTAGGATGCAAGTGGAATTGCGAAGAATGCACAGCAGTGCCTCTACTTTCTTAGAGGTTTGTGAAGATTTGGCATGACATTTAAAACTTTGACAAACTTGTATAGATGTTTAGTGAAGAGCAAATTGACTGGTTGCATCACAGCCTGGTATGGAAACACCAATGCCCTTGAATGGAAAATCTTAGAAAAAGTAGTGGAAACAGCCTAGTCCATGATGGGAAAAGCCTTCCCTGCATTGAGCACATCTACATGGAGTGCTGTCGGATTAATAGACCCCACCACCCACGTCATGCTCTCTTCTCATTGCTGCCATCAGGGAAAAGGTCCAGAAGTCTCAAGAATCTCACAACCAGGTTTAGGAACAATTATTACCCCTCAACCATCAGGCACTTGAACCAGTGGGGATAACTTCACTTGTCCCATCACTGAACTGTTTGCACAACCTATGAACTCACTTTCAACGCTACTTCATCTCATTTTCTTGAGATGGCTTTTTTATATGTTATTTTTATTTTTGTTGCATTTTTAATTTTTTTTCTCAACTGAAGCTGGTAAAACCTGAGGTACAGGCATAGTCATACACACTCATTTTTTGCTAGGAACTTTCAGCCTATTCTAGTGGTGTTTGGTATTTTGGCTTTCTGGAGATTTACATAAATATGGCTGTGTCACCCTAATTGTTTAATGCTATTGTGTAGTGACTTTGGGATGATACCAATTGTAGACATAAGGTTCGTGCTCCAAGGTCTTTTTTTTATTCCTCTTTTAATTCAGCATATTACTGGTGATTTTTACTTACTGATTTCACCTTCCTTAATAGATATCTGTTAGGAATGGCTATATCTATTAAGTAAGGTGTTCATGCTTGTTTATCTTGTAATATTATATCTGGATGGTTATTACAGTGTCTTATCTGTAATAATTTATTGGTTGTAATATAATTTGTAGGACCTGGACTTTAAAACTGGATCAAGCTTGCATTTATAGTAAGGTATGATAGTTTTTATGAGTTTGTATTTTCAAGCAAGATTTTGTTGAATGTTATTTGTGATTTGATTGAGTAATCAGATTGAGTTAAACTGCTGTAGAATTCTGTAACATGTTGGAGTATTTCTAGTTTCTCTTGGCATTTTCTGCATTTATCATCTTGAATTTGTTGATCTTTTATTTTGTATTTTGACAATCTTTCTATGTTAACCACCTGGGTAGAGGGCCTCAAGGAACCCCTCAGTTTCTAAGAAGAGTTCTCCAACTCTGAGCCTTGCTCTGAGTTCAGTGCTTCCTTGTTGACATCTAGTCTGTTCGTATTGTGGGGATGTCTTCCTTGGAAGTTCATGCTCTTCCATTGGTTAACTTTTTCTTCAATAGTGATACTTAATTTTTCTGGGTTGTGCTTTCTTTTAAATTTGCTGGTTTGTACTTATCAGAATTGCATATGCTTGCATGAATCCTGTTTTTTGTTGATGAAAATATATCCCTCAAAGTTTTATCTGACTATTGTGTAAATTTTAAAATTTGTTATTCCTCTTCCTCCTCCTATCCTAGGGAGTGTTAATCTAAGTGTGTTTGGATGTATATAGTGTAGCGTTTTCTAAAATTTGTTATTTCAGTTGTTACTTTTTCAGTTTTTCAGATGGGTTTTGGACCAAGATATTATGCCAAAAGAATATGTTAATATATTGATGGCGAAAGTGTTTATTGTCTTTGTTACATTTTTGCTATTGAACACTGATAGTTTTTCTGAACTCATGAAGTAAGTTCTATCAAAAGTTCTCCCTTCATCACACTCTGATTTATTTTCTTTGCTTGATGATATCCCAGAATATCTTTCATATTCATCCATCGTTTGTATTTTATCCTGCTGCTCTGTTTTATATTCTGTTAGCTCTTTTTGCACTTAGCCAGTCCAAAGTTCACGTCTATATCTTTAGAATATAGTTCTATTATTTGCTTTAGCTTTACTGATGAAGGAGCGTATAATTTCAAATCATCCATATATGCAAGGTGTGACAAGGTATAATTTGTTGTTTCTGATCTGATACTTTATTTTCATTAGATTCAGTAAATTAGAGAGTGGGTTTTAAGCTAGCCAAAACCATAATGGGCTTAGAGATTTATTTATTTTGAGAATGGTGGTTGTTTTTTTGGTTAGTCAAGTTTATTGTCATTTAGCTATATACATGTATACCATCAAATGAGGCAAGGTTTCTCCGAACTAGGGTGTAAAGCACAGTAGTAACATAACACACAGTAACTTGTGAAAGTAAGGATAAAATCTGCAGATAAATTACACATAAATAAGGTACACAACAGATTAATCGGTCACACTTTGAATGCAATGCAGCAGGGAGTTCAGTAGCCTAATTGTCTGAGGGAAGAAACTGTTTCTCATCCTGACTGTTCCTGTCTTTATAAAACGAAGTCTCCTGCCTGACCTCAGAAAGTCAGAGGATGCTGGATGGATGGGCAGGATCCTTAGTAATACTAAAGGCCCTGCATATGCAACGGTCCTGATAAGCGTCCCTGATGGATGGTAGGGAGACCCCTATGATCCTCTCAGCCATTCTCAAAGTTTTTTGTAGGGACTTCTGGTCCAATGCTCGGCTGCTCCCATTCCAGATAGAGATACAATTTGTTAGGCCACTCTCAATGGTGCTCATATAAAATGCAGTTGAGATGGAGTGGGGATGCGAAATCCTTGCTTGCCTCAATCTCCTTGGTAAATGGAGGTGCTGCTATGCCACCTTGTTCAGGAAGGTGATATTAAGGGACCAGGTGAGGTCATCCGTGATATCAACTCCCAAGGGACTATTAACTCTCTGTGGAGGAGCCATGTGTTTACTGAGGGGATGGTTCATCTGCACCTTTCTGAAGTCTACAATGATAGGGTGACTATAGTACACCAATGCTTCATCAGATATTGCAGGAATTTCACAAGTATTGGGTGTAGTTTATCTATATTAAGAACTGCTATTAACCATGTTACTGTGAATAGCTAAGCGAGTAAAAGATGAACTGATCTCCAAAAGTCATAAAGTTAAAGTTTAAACATTCTTTTCAACATTTTAAGCAAGATTAGTGTATTATTTTTGTTTTATACAACTCTAGAGTGAAAAAAAGGAAAGGAGCACTGTTGTGTCTGTGGCTGTTTACACAACAATACCATTAATGAAAACGCTGGAGACGGGAGCTACATTAACAGGGTTCTTTACTAACTAAAACTGAACTGAATACATATATACTGATCAATACGCACCCAATAGCGCATGCTCAATAATGTGTTACTACGACATAAAATAGTCCCATATTATACAGTAGGCTATATGGTACACTCCTCGTCTTTTATTTAAAAAGTGTATCAACTGTTTTTTAACGCTAAACAAATACTGTATGTATACCCTTAATATACAAGCGCCCACCCACTGTTTACTTAATAACTTAATGATATGAAATTATAACAAAGTAACGTAATAACAATAATTATAACTCAAGTCTTTTGGGGGGGGGGGTCTTCTCAGCCTTTCTGGGTATTGTCTGCCTTGCAACGTTTGCTTTGGGGAATTAGTCTCCACAGGTACTCAGCACTGATGACAGGCTTCTCTGTGGGCTAGGCTGATCGATGTGGTCACAACAGGAGTGTTTGCTTCTGTGTCTGGGTCAGGGCAAGATGTTGTTGTGTTTTCCATCTGAGCATTCAGGATTTGATCCACACGACGTGCTTCTATGTCATGGGAGTCCGGACAAGATGTTGTTGAGTTTTTCACCTGAGTATCCAGGATTTGATCCACATGATGTCTCCATACGTTCTCTCCCACCTGTACTCCATACATTAGTGGCCTGTCAGTGGTGGAAATTATATCCGACTGCCACTTTTCAGTCCGGTAATCCCGTGCAAGAACTGACTGTCCCACATTGAAGCTCCCTGTGGACTTAGAATTCAAGTCTTTGAATTGTCTGTTCTCTGCATCACGCCGTACATTTGGTTTGAGAAGATCCATGTGGGACCTCAGGTTCCGGTTCAGAAGCAACATTGCTGGAGTATGGTTAGTGGTTCCATGTACTGCATTACGATAGGCAAGGGAGAAAGTTGTCTATCTTGTGTTGCAGTGGTCAATTTTTTGCCGTCCCTTGCCTTGAGGGCTTTCTTGAATGTCTACAAATCTTTCTGCCAAGCCATTTGTGGATGGATGGTAAGGAGCTGATGGAAAGTGCTTGATTCCATTGTTCTTCACAAAACTTTGGAATTCTTCAGAGACAAGTTGTCGTCCATTGTCTGCAGATTTGCTCTGGTATGCCATTCTTGACGACCATGGTCCTCAGTATGTAATGGTCTTTTCTGATGTGGTTGTCTTCATTTTGATAACCTCTGGCCATTTGGAATGTGCATCAACTGTGATTAAAAAGATAGTCCATGAATGGTCCAGCAAAATCAATGTGCACTCGTTGCCATGGTGATGAGGGCTACTCCCATGGATGGAGAGGGCTTGTGGTGGTGTGTTCTAGATCTTTTGACATCCAGTGCAGTTTTTGGTCACATGCTCAATTTGTTTATCGATTCCTGGCCACCACACATAGATACGGACAAGACTTTTCATTTTTACAGTACCCAGGTGCCCCTCATGCAGTTCCTCCAGCACTCTGGTGTGTAGCTTGGGAGGAATCACAACTCATGAGCCACACGTTAGTGTTCCCCGACACACTGACAACTGCTGCTTCCTCGCTGAGAAGGCTGGAAACAGTGAGTTACCGCCGCTGGCCATCTCTTTACCGTGATGACATACACTTTTGACAACGTAGGGTCATTATGCATTTCCCTTTCAATGAGGCTGTTTGTTACTGGTAATTGCTCAGCTATTGTCACGTGAAAGATCTCTGCTGAGTCCATTTGCATAGTCACCTCGGAAGTGGGCAGTGGTAAACGTGACAAACTATCTGTGCGTTGCCGTGTTGCTTGGTCCCCTTGTGTTGAATGTCATACCTGTGACCTCCTAAGAAAAGGGACCATCGCTGCAGCCTTTGTGCTGTCATCACTGGAAAGCCTTTTCTTGGGTTGAAGATTGACACAAGAGGCTGATGGTCAGTCAACAGAGTAAACTTTTGGCCATACAGGTAGTGACTGAATTTCTTGACTCCCCACATGAGGCTTAGGGCCTCTGTCAATCTGTGTGTAGTTGTGTTCAGCTGAAGTTAACATTCTTCTGAGCCATCTGGAAACTTGTGCGATAACACAGCTACTATTCCATGGAGCGAGGCATCACAAGCCAGTCGGATTGGTAAGGAGGGGTCATAGTGCGCAAGCACCCCGTCTGAAGTTATAACTCTTTTAGTTTCTTGAAATGCTTTCTCACAGCTCTCAGTCCACTTCCATTGTGTCCCTGCCTGTAATAATGTATTTAGTAGGTGTAGAACTGTGGATAGGTTAGGCAAGAGCTTGTGGTAGTAGTTCATTAGACCAAGATATGCTCTCAGTTGAGACACATTTTCAAGTGGTGGTGACTTAAGCACTGCTTCTATCTTGTCTTGATATGTGTAAGCCATCCTTGTTGATCACATGCCCACAACTCCTTCAGTCTCACACCTGCCACTTGTGGAGTGATCCATATTTCTCTTCGATCATCTGTGTCTTTCACGCTGTGGAGTTGCAGACAAGACAATTCACTTCTGTCTGACTAGTTTTCATCAGCATTGTTTTCTTTCATTTTGTGCACATTGTTGTATTTTCCTTTCTGGGGTTTCTTGTTTCTCTGTATTTTGACCTTTTCCTGCTGTTTACTAGCTTTGCATACTCTGCCAGTGTGGCCCTGTTTGCCACAGTTTCGGCATTCTTTGTCTTAAAACCAACAAATATTAGGGTCATGTGACCTGTTCCCACAACGGTAACATTTCTTTCCTTCATTTCTGTGCAGTGACATTTTATTTGTAGCATTTTCCAGAGATTTTTGTTCTATCTCTGAAGCACCTTGTGCCGCTGTTTCTAATGATATTGAGATGTTTAGCATTTTCTCGAATGTAAGGTCTTTTTCACACAGGAGCTTCTTCTGTGTGGTTTCACAGTACATGCCACACACTAACCTGTCTCTCAATGCGTCTGATAGACCAGCTCCAAGTGATAATTTGCGCAATTCAGCACAATATTCAGAAATGCTTTATCTTTGCTATGATTTTGTTTATGGAATTTAAGTCTTTCAGCAATGACCAATGGTTTGGGGTTTAAATGCTGTTAGAGAGTGTTTACTATTTGCTTGAATGTTTTGTCAGCTGGCTTTTCAGGGGCTAACAAGCTCCGTAGCAGCCCGTATGTTTTTGCGCCCATTACACTAAGTAAGACGCTGGCTTTCTTTTCTTCATTAACATCGTTAGCATCACAATAAAACTTTATTCTTTCAATATAAGTTGCCCAGTCTTCAATGCCACTATCAAATGTTGTAATGGTTCCAATTAATGCCATCCTTGTTATGTGAATTTAGCCTCGGTCCCTTGTGAATTTAGCCCCGGTCCCTTGATTTCCTTTTGACTCATGTGACCTTTTTTCAGTGTCGCAAGTGTACCCTGGCTGGATATGTGTGTCGCTCCTTTTTTTTGATCTCCCTTCTGGGGCAGGCAGACTGATGAAGGGTTTCGGCCCGAAACGTCATCACTACCTCCTCCCATAGATGCTGTTTGTCCTGCTGAGTTCTGCCAGCATTTTGTGTTTTTATCAATAAATTCTGGAAGCAAGCATCACACCATCTGTAAAAAAAAAAGCTGAAAATGAAAAGAGGATGACTTCTATAACAGGATAATGACCCTAAACACACCTCAAAATCCACAATGGACTACCTGAAGAGGCAGAAGGTTTTGCCATGGCCCTCACAGTACCCCGACCTAAACATCATCGAAAATCTGTGGATAGACCTCAAAAGAGCAATGCATGCAAGAAGGCCCAAGAATCTCACAGAACTAGAAGCCTTTTGCAAGGAAGAATGGGCAAACAAGAATTGAAAGACTCTTAGCTGGCTACAGAAAGCATTTACAAGCTGTGATACTTGCCAAAGGGGGTGTTACGAAGTTCTGACTGTGCAGGGTGCCCAAACTTTTGCTTCGGGCCCTTTTTTGTTATTTTGCAACTGTGAAAGATGGAAATAAAAAGTAATCTTGCTTTGTGTCATCTTTAACTTTATGCCTTTTGGAAATCAGGTCACCTTTTACTTGTTTAGCTATTCACAGTAACAGAAATTTTAACCAGGGGTGCCCAAACTTTTGCATGCCACTGTATAACAACATGAAAAATTTCTGCTTTTTTGCCAGGCTTGATTTAGAACTATAGGATTTATTATCAGTTGTTCTTTAAATAATTTTATACCTTTATGGCATCATTTTTGCTGTTCTTTAAGTATATTGTGGCAAGTAGATTTTTATACCAATAATTATGATTATTATCACTGCCAGTACATTTCTAGTTGTGGGATTGTTTTTATAACTTGCTTTTAGTATATCCATTGTAACTTTAGATGTTTGCATTTCTTCAATTCTGTTCTTTTTTTGTTCCCTTGTCCAGCTTGCTTTTTAATGGTGCGTTGCTCTGTTTGACTAGATATTAGACCAAAAATTCATTTTTTTTTACTCTTGTATTTGCACAGCTTGATGTCTTTTGCACTTTGGTTGTTTGTCTGCCATGTTGAGTGCAGTCTTCCATTGATTCTGTTGTAGTTTTTGGATTTACTGAATGTATCTGTAAGAAATCAAATCTCAGGGTTGTATATGGTGACATAAATATAGTTTGATAATAAATTTACTTTGAATGTTGAACTTTAATTATCAGCAGAATGATGCAAAGTGACATCAACAGTATTGCGAAGCAGTGGTGCTTATCAACCTGCCACCTGATGCCCAGTTTGCATTGGGCAATGACCAGTGAGCTTCTGTTGGCTTTGCTCAAGATCCAAGGTCTCTACAATGAAGAAGGACAATGAGCCACATGAAAATGTGATCAAATCCTTGTTTCCTCCTCAAAATTACATACCATCCTGACTACAAGTGTATCATGGGTGCTTCAATGTTGTAGCACCAGAATGCTGGAAATCCCCTCCCAACAAGATTGTATGTGTACTAGATGAAAGTAACTGCAGCAGTTCAAGACTAGCTCGCTATTACTTCAGTTGCATTTATACATGGATAATAAATGCTGGTTGCACTCGTCTCCCACAAAATGAATACGTAATGATCTTGAAGTTGCAATCTTTGATTACAGATAACTCTAACATTTCTTAGTGTGATTATTTACAACAAAATCAAAGTTTTCAAGCGATTATGTTTGATAATTTTGTATGGAATACTTACGCACTTTGAATCTGATTGTGTGGTTATACTGGACCTTTGCCTATTGTAAAGTGTTTAGTGTATTCAGTAATTGTACTTAAGTTTGGTTATTCTTTTGAAAAAACATGTTGAATTTTATACAAGTAACTTCTGAAATTCAATGTACTTCATGTGCTCTTTAAGGTAGGGATTGGTTATTTCAAGATCTTTTCTGACATCCCTATTTTTGAATTAAAATTGAATGTTCCTTATAAGTATTATAGTCACCCTTCCTTCAGCCCTTAACCATCTCATCCTTTTGAGGGGGTGGAGAGCACTGTAATTTGGAGTTGGGGCTGATAATTCTGGTGTCAAACACTATTACTGAAGATGTAAACAGCTTGAAGCAATATTCCAATATGAAGGAAGTTGCAGACTGGAGTTTGGTTCCACATTTTGTGGAATTAACTTTATATTAAAAAAATGAAACCTTTGGTGCCTTGCTTATACTTACATTCAATATGAATAAACAAACTACTTTTTTAAAAAAGATCTATATTTAAGTGAAATGGAACAAGTTATAAAAATGATAATTGAAAAAATATAAATACTTCAATATTTCCTGCTGTTGCATTCTTGTATTTCAACCTGCAACAGTTTGATTATGCCCCCTGAGTGTTTTATTAGATTAGCTATTTTTCATTGATTTTCTGCACAGTGCCACAGATTTCCTGTAGTTTTGCAATGAAATACAAAATGTTCTTCAATGTGTTATCTTGGTAGGATTTTAAACGTTTGAATTATTTCTTTACATTCAAGAGTATTGTAAATTCAAAACAATGTTTTATGTTTAGAAAGTGTACACTGTTTTTGTTCTCTCTTTTGACAGTGGCATTGAAAAAGACAGTAAAATGGGGGACTTGGACATTACAGTGAGTCACAGACCTTTTGCTCCCATAGAGTATTAGCAGATGGAATCTAAAAGCAAACTTAATTTTTCCTGAAGTACACAGTATTGGTTAGTCCACCAAAATGCTAGACTCTGAAGTCATAACATTATTACAAAATTAAATAACTTCAAATTTAATTATGCGGAAATAGTACCTGAGATGTATTAATGTTACACAATTCAAACTTTTTTTAGAAAATCATGGTTTAAAAATAAACCATGATTTTTTAATTTATGAAACTGGACCATATTTGACAATTAATGAAATTATAAATATCTTCTTTTGGTCCGTGCAGTAGCCCCCTCCTCATACTAGACAGTGATGCAACCTGTCAGCATGCTCTCCTCCGTACATCTGTAGAAGCTTTTGAATGGTTTTGTTGACATACCAAAACTCTTCAAACTCCTAATGAAGTATAGCCTTGCATTGCCTTGCATTCTTTATAGCTGTATTGATATGTTGGGACCAGGTTAGGTCCTCAGAGATCTTGACACCCAGGAACTTGAAACTGCTCACTCTCTTCACTTTGGATCCCTCTGAGGATTGGTATGTGTTCCTTCATCTTGCCCTTCCTGAAGTCCACAATCAGCTCTTTCGTCTTACTGACATTGAGTGCAAGGTTGTTGCTGTGACACCACTCGCACTAGTTGGTGCATTTGCTCCTGTACACTCTCTCATCTCCATCTGAGATTCTATCAATTATGGTTGTATCATCAGCAAATTTATAGATGGTATTTGTCCTCTGCCTAGCCACACAGTCATGGGTGTAGAGAGAGAGAGAGAGTAGAGCAGTGGGCTAAGCACACATCCCTGAGGTGCACCAGTGTTGATCGTTAGTGAGGATTGTCAGCATTTGTTGCTAACTTGAAAAGTTTGCTTGTCATTGCAATTTAGAAACAGAACAAACTAGACCAATTTCAAAGCTTTTGGTTTTTAAAAAAACTAATTTTTGTTTTCACTTTTGAGAGGATTTTTGAAAAAGATCATGAAATGGTTGATTTGAACATTTGAGTGAGTCACAGACTTTTTGCTCCCTGTAGAATATTAGCTGATGGAATCTAAAAGCAAAGTGTTAAATTTTTCCTGAAGTATATGTGTAAGTCCATTAAAATGCTGGACTCTGGAGTCCAATGATGGAAGGATGTATTTAAATTTAATACTAGGGAATCTGTACATGGATCCTATTCCAGGTTGTGTTGGACAGTTATTGTTGAGTCTTTTCAAGGATGTATGATCAAAGACAGTAACTTTTATAATAATTTTAATTAGCTTTTTGTGTTTCTTGGCAACTACACTGTCTTGAACTTTCCAAATAATTTATTTCATTTTTAAATAGTCTTTGAATGTTTCTGAATATCAGTGGCACACAGGTACATTGCAAAACTTAATAGCTTTAAAATAGTGGTCACCAACTCATCGATCGTGATTGACGAGTCGATCTTTGAGACTTTCCCAGTAGATCCGGAAAAAATAAATAAATACACAAATACTGTTGAGAGATTGTTTCCGGGTTGCGGGGTTTTAGTTCCGTTCTTTCTGCCTAGTCTGCATGCGTGTCGCTTCCCCCGCCAAGCACTACAGTGTACTTCAGTGGTCCCCAACCACCTGGCCGTGAGGAAACGATATGAGTCAGCTGCACCTTCCCTCATTCCCTGTCACGCCGACTGTTGAACTTGAATACATGCAAGGTCATTACCCAAGCGCATCAGGGATCACATGTTGGCCTCGGGTAACCAGCCAGTGGGAAGTGCGGATGCTACTGGTCTGGAGCACGGACAGATGGACGCTGCCTCTAAACCTGTTTAGCACACCGAATGTTCATGGGGAACCCGGTGCTAAAATGTTCACGGACCTCATTCGGGCTCAAGGTTTCATAAGCAGCAGAGCAGCTACCTCTCTGCGATCTACTGAAACAAACTTTTGTCGGCCGATGGATCCTACGGGGGGGGGGGGGGGGGGTGCCCTGTCGCACTCCTCGCTCGGTCGGTCGCACTCTCCGGACTGCGACCACCACGGCCCCGGCACGGGAACAGCCGCACTTGGCCAAGGAGTCTGGCGGTGGACGGGCGGGCGGGAAGCTGGAGTTCAGGCCCGGAGGCTGTCTAATGAGGCAATGAAGCACTCAAAACTGCTTCGGTACCTTGAGTCCAAGCACCCTGCACTCAAAGACAAACCTGCTTAGTTTTTTTCCAGTGGAAAAAACGTGAGCAAGCGACAGAGCAGCTGAGAGCCCCGTAAACTAAATTGCGGAATAGACTGGACATAAGGAACCTGCTTCAAGTATTGCTGTATTCCCATCACGTTTAACATCACCCCTCCCCCGTCAGCCGGTCCACAAGAATATTGTCAATATTAAACCCGTCTGCGGTGCAAAAAAAGGGTGGTGACCCCTGGTGTTCGTACATTATTTCTACTTCCGGGTTGTGGGGTTTTACTTCCGGTCTTTTCTGCCCCGGTGCGCATGCATGTGAATAATTGATTTGGAGTCAATCTTGCCTTTCAGTAAGGCTGAGGTAAGGGATCTTGGGCTTAAAAAAGTTGGTGACCACTACTTTAAAAGTTGGCAAAACTGGGGATGTTGAAGGTTAAAGGAATTCTCAGCAGTTTTATGGGTGAAGTTTTTGTTGATATTCCCATTCAAATCAGTTATTGAGACCCTTGAAATAAAATGGCCATGGTACCTGCGATCAGATACCTCCGATAATCAAGTTTGCAGATCTGAACCAGTTAAATGTGGAGTAATAATATCCAGGCACAAAGTGCAGGCTGCTATCTCTGTTGCTTTTGGGATGTCAGTAGCAACAATTATTCCTTAATGGATGAGATCCAGGGAAACTTGGCTATATGGATTCAGAATTGACTTGCTCAAAAAAAGTAGAAAGTGGTAGTAGATGAAGCGTATTCTGCCTGGAGTTTTGTGTGCAGTGGTGTTCCACAAGGATCTGTTCTAGGACCCCTGCTTTTTATGAGTTTTTAATATAAAAAATGACTTGATGAGGAAGTGAAAGTGTGGGCTATTAAGTTTGCGGATGACTCGAAGAGTGGTGCTGTTGTGGATAGTGTAGAATGTTGCCGTAGGTTACACCAGAACATTGACAAGATGCAGAGCTGGGCTGAGAGTGGCAGATGCAGTTCAATTTGAAGTGATACACTTTGGAAGATCCAATTTGAAGGCAGACTACAAGACTACAGGATTCTTAGCAGTATGGGATTTTGGGGTCCAAGCTTATAGATCCTTCAAAGTTGCCGTGCAAGTTGATTTGGTAGAAAGCATTATAATGTGTTAGGCTTCATTGGTTGAGAGATTAAATATGGAGCCATGAGGTAATATTACAGCTCTATAAAAAATCTGGTTAGACCACACTTGGAGTATTGTGTTCGTTTCTGGTTGCCTCATTATAGGAAGGATGTGGAAAATTTAGAGACGGTGCTGAGGAAATTCACAAGGATGCTGCCTGGATTGGAGAAGATGCTTTACGACGAAAGGTTGAGCAAGCTAGGGCTTTTCTCTTTGGAGCAAAGGAGGATAGAGGTGACATGATAGAGGTATATAAGAAGATAAGAGGCATAGACAGTGGACAGCCAGCACCTTGTTCCCAGGGCAGCAGTAGTTAATATAAAAGGACGTACCTTTTAATATGATTGGAGGAAAATATAATGGGGATGTGAGAAGTTTGATTTTTACAGAGTGTGAAGTGCATGGAACACACTGCTGAGGTTGGTGATAGAGGCAAATACATTAGACATTTAAGAGACTTTAGATAGGCACATGGATGAAAGAGAAGTGGAGGGCTGTGCTAGAGGGAAGTGTTAGATTGATCTTGGGTAGGTTAAAATGTTGGCATAGTATTGTGGGCCAAAGGGCCTGGCCCATGCTGTTACACGAGGAAATCTGCAGATGCTGGAAATTCAAACAACGACACACACAAAATGCTGGTGGAACACTGCTGGCCTGCTGTGTTCCACCAGCATTTTGTGTGTGTCCATGCTGTTACATATGGTTTTGTTCAATGAAGATAATTTCCATTGTGTTGCATTGTCAAAGCAGCTTTTCATTACTGGAATGATGTAACTGGTATATGTTTGCATCTCTGAAGTTATTCGGTATGACCTTCCCTCCCCAGGTGCAAGTGATGAGATTATGAATTTCTGATTTAAAGTTTCTTTCTGTCAAGTTCAAACTTTCAATTCTCTCTGGTCCTAAGATCTTGTCTCTCAGGTGACATATAACCTTTTTGACAAATCGTTGATTTGGCAGTGAGATTGGACTGGATAGTTTATTTTGGGTAGTGTCATGTTTGAGAAGTTCTTTGAAGTACTTTACAGAATATAAAGATGCAAACTGCCTTTGTATTCTAAATAAACTGTCCTCCATTCTTGTCTCTCAGCATGATTAGCTCTAAGATGTTAGGGTGCATAAGATCATTGTCAGTGGGTTGCTGGATCATTTCAATCTTTTCACTATTATTTTAGGCTTTGGGTTCCTTTGGACCTCACTTTTCTTGGTGGAGTTTAGATCTAGGAATGTCTGTGGTTGTAGTTAATTGGTTCTTGGAACTGACCATTCCCATCAAGCTTATTGATTGAAATGTGAAAAATCTTTTTACAAGTGTGAATTAGTTGATTTCAAGGCAGCTAAGCACTCTGGACACAATGTGATTTCTGTTGGTTGTGAGCATTGTTTTATGAGGTCCTTTTGGTTTTCAATGTAAATTTTTTTATAAAGCTGTTGCTGCTTCTTGTTGTGAAGCGAGACTGATGAGACACCAGCATGGATTAGTTGGTTATGGTGAATATTTGTTATGGTGCAAGTAATGCACTCATCTTTACTGTCCTATGCTGCTTTGTTTTGTGATCTGTAGTTGCCACTGCTCAACATGATGACACCATAAGACCTGGTGATGGTCTTTCTGACTGAACAGCAGGTTTGGTTGCATAAAACCCATGTAGCATGCAATTTTTTCAGGAGGAGAACTTGGTTAAGGTGTTCTCGTTGTTCTCCCTCCTGTTAGATTTGTCCTTGGGATTGAATCTGTCTAGAATTCCATTTTGAAGGTCAGTTTATATTTATCTTTTGCTTTCTAGGTTGGCATGTCTATGCAAATGACTGATTCTGCAGTGAAGTGTGTTGTAGGATTGAGAGATATTCACTTATCCCATGGAAGAGTTACAGATATGGCATAATTGCACAATGGAATTGTCGCTTTTGTTTTGGTTCTGTTCCCTTTAAGCTCATGGGGTAATTCATGCACTCCCTTTAATTTGACATAGCTCACTGGAAATAAAATACTACTGTGTAATAGCTTTTAAAAAGGCAAATTAAAACTAATGTCTAATTCTCTGGGGGGGGGGAAGAAAAACTGTCACCACTGATTTCCTAGATTAATATGGTTTTATTTTATTTCTCTGTATCATTTTAATGAACTTGCCATGGTATTGGTATGCTTTGCCTCATATTATTTGTGTAACATATAGTTATTAAAGTATTTACCTTCAGTTATCCAAATGAATCAGAATCCAGAATCAGGTTTAATGTCACTGGCCTATGTTGTGAAATTTGTTCTTTTGCAGCAGAAGTACATTGTAAAAAAATCTGTAGAAATTTGTGAGAGTCTTTGGTGCCACGCCAAGTCTTCTCAAACACATAACAGCAGCTGTCATGCCTTCTTTGTAATTGCATCAGTATGTTAGGCCCAGGATAGATCTTCAGAGATGTTGATACCCAGGAATTTGAAACTGTTCACCTTTTCCACTGCTGATCCCTTGATGAGATCACTGTGTCTCCCTGAAGTCCACAATCAATTCCTTGGTGTTGTTGCAAAATCACTCAACCAGCTGATCTGTCTCATTCCTGTACTTGGTCCTCATCACCATCTGAAATTCTGTCAACAATAGAGCCAGCGATAAACTTGTATGATGTTTGAGAGCTGTGCCTAGCCACATAGTCGTGGGTGTAGAGAAGGTAAAAAGTTAGTCTTTCCCAGCCTTATAGGCTCTTCAGATCAGTGCTTATGCCAGTTTCCGTGGCGTGAAGCAACTGAGAGTACGAGACTCCCCCTCCCCCACCCCTGCCCCCCTTTGGGCCTCTATCTCTAGTCTTGTTGCTTTTGAACTGTGGCTTCTGCTCCTACACTCCCCTCCCTCTGGACTTTGAACTTTGGCTCTCCCCTCTGGACAGCTGACATCCGGATATTGACCCAGACTTTGGGCCCAGAACGTCATTGGAAGAAAAACAGTTACGAGTAGGAGGAAAAAGTACTAAAATTAGTCTGAGGAAATTAATGGTTTGCACATCAGGAAGAAAAGCTGGAAGTTGATGGATTACTTAACAGATAATGTTGATGAGTGGGAAAATGTTTAATACATAAGATCATGATTAAGAAGTTAACCCAGTAAAGTAATATCTTGTCCTCATGAAGGGTTTCGGCCCGAAACATCGACTGTAGATGCTGCCTGACCTGCTGAGTTCCTCCAACATTTTGTGTGTTTTGCTTTGGATTTCTAATAACTGCAGAATCTCTTATGTTAGTTTTTTTAAAAAAGAAGTTGATTAAATAGACTTTGAAAAAATTAGCACTTACAAAAAGCCCAAAATCAGATCTAGTGTGTTAAAAGAGACCATAAAAGCAGTCCTGAAAAAGTAACAGTTGCTGCTTACTGTCTTAGTGGTTGTTTTAGTTTATTGTTCCTCATGCTTAAAAATCTGTACAGATCAGCAGAACTTGTAGATCCAGTTTGTCTGAACCCTTTAACAATATACTTTGACATTACATCCCTTCTGATGTATCTTCTAACTTAGTGGTCACTAACCTTTTTAAGCCCAAGATCCCCTACCTCGGCCTTAGTGAAAAGCAAGATCGACCCCAAATCGATCAATTACATGCATGCACACCGGGGGCAGAAAAGACCGGAAAGTAAAACCCCGCAACCCGGAAGTAGAAATAATGTATGAACACCAGGGGTCACCACCCTTTTTTGCACCACGGGCCGGTTTAATATTGACAATATTCTTGTGGACTGTGGCTGACGGGGGGGTGGGGGGGGTGTTAAACACTACTGGAATACAGCAACACTCGAAGCAGGTTCCTTATGTCCTGTCTATTCCGCAATTTAGTTTTCATGGCTCTCAGCACTTAGCTTCTGTCCCACTTGCTCACGTCTTTTCCGCTGGAAAAAAACTCAACGGGTTTGTCTTTAAGTGTAGGGTGCTCGGACTCAAGGTACTGAAGCAGTTTTGAGTGTTTCATTGCCTCGTTAGACAACCTCCAGCCCGCTGCCAGACAGACGCCTTGGCCAGGTGCGGCTGTTTCTGTACCGGGGCCGCGGCGGCCGCTGTCTGGAGAGAGCGACTGACCAAGCGAGTGAGGAGTGCATTAGGACGTACGACCGCCGCCCCCCCCCCCCCCCCCCCCCCCCCCGGTAGGATCTATCGGCTGACAAAAGTTTGGCTCGAGGGATGACTTTCAGTAGATTGCAGCAAGGTAGCTTCTCTGATGCTTACGGAACCCTGAGCCCGAATTAGGTTGTCTGGCAATATTTTAGCACCGGGTTCCCCACGAACATTCGGTGTGCTAAACAGGTTTAGAGGCGGCACCCATCTGTCCGCGCTCCAGGCCAGGAGCAAGAGCACTTACTGCCGGCCGCACAAGGCCAACCAGTGATCCCTGGCGCGTGGGTATCACTGCGTTTAGGTGACTGATGACCTCGTATGGGAAATGACTTCGCATGTATTCAAGTTCAACTGTGGGCATGACAGGGAATGAGGAAAGGTATATCACCAAATCATATCATCATATTGTTTCCTCGCGGCCAGGTGGTTGGGGACCACTGAAGTACACTGTGTAGTATGTGGTGGGGGAGCTACATGCATTCGCACTGGGCAGAAAGAACGGAACTAAAACTCCGCAACCCGGGAACAATCTCTCAACAATATTTGTGTATTTGTTTATCATTTTTTTCCTGATCTTCTGGGAAAGTCTCAGAGATCGACCAGTCGATCGCGATTGACGGGTTGGCGACCACTATTCTAACTCAAGGTGGTTATTCTGCCATTATACCAATATTTCCTGATGTTTTGTGATCTTTGATATAACTAAAACAGCATCAAAACATGTCTGGTGGCTTTATTAGGGCTTAGTTATAAATGACTTATCTTTAAATGATGGAACCCTTGTCAAATGCATCAAAACATTGTTGTTTTAATAACCTATTGATGTTTTTTGTAATCAATCCATTGAAGCTGCATGATTCCTATTTCTATTCCGTTCAATAGATATCCACATTAAATATCCATTTTCATGCATTTACATTTTACCTGCCATTTCCCACTGTTATTAATGAATGCGTTTATTAAATTGGCACCTTGAAGCAACTGGACTGTTGCCATTTTTTGTTACTAGTATTGATACTCTCAGTCATTAAGTTTCAGAATTTTGTAGGTTTGCAAGTTGTATTTCAGTTTTGAATTTTTGTATTGAAATTACTTCTTCCAAGTATTTTGGTATTTTGTTATTGTTTTGCTCTGTTAGATCTGAGTACTTTTCCTGAGGAGGATAACTGAGCAAAGTAGGAAAGAATTGACGATCTTTCAAAGTCTTATCTACTTGATGGGCCAAATGTCAGCAGTCTATGTCAAAAATTCTATGATTTTAGGTTTTGAAGTTTTGAGAAATACTATTGGTATTTGTATAATGGGATTAAGTTATTCCAATTTTAGTTTGCAGCTGTGGTGGTAGTATTTGTTGTCAGGGTCTTCTACATCTGGTGCCAATGCTGTACTGAATGTCACTACAACTGATGAGCAATGCACAATATGCTGGAGGAATTTAGTAAGTCAGGCAGCATCTATAGAGGTGAATAAACATTACGTATATTGTGATGCATTCCTTTTAAGAACAGGCTACACTTGCATGCTGAGAACTTCAATAAAGTCTGGCATGCTTAAACTGACAAGTCCGCTAGGGTGAAGCTCTTTGTTTTCGTATCAAAACAGTATTTCCTGGAGCAATTTCTAGGTTACTATTGCCCATATAGTATGCATTCGCACCTGTCTGTTTTTTAGCATTAACTACTGAGTTTTGAACAAGTTTAATAAGATTGTTTTGGGCCATGTCGTAATATTGCAGTTATATCTTTGATTATACCACCGTAAGCAATTATGGATAGCTCAGTCATAATTAGTCCATAGGGAAACATCAGATTTTTTTTCTCTTAAAAGTAGGGGGTAGCACTTTTATGTGAATGGATTCTCAATTAGAATGTTTGGGGACTGTGTATCAGGTGCTTTATCCCTAATTGATGCATATTTGAGCAGTGAGGCTAGTAGATAGTTGATTGAACCATCCAAATATATATTTTCAAACTTATCCTGCCACATACAAAAATTAAAAATTTGTGTTACAGCCACCTGCTCAACTTTGATAGCACGCAAGTAAACAATTTGTAGAGTATCCCATCTCACCAACCCTCTAACATTAATGTTATATACACGTTCAAACAGTGCACCAAAGCTTTCCTCCAAACCCACAGTAGATGTTCAATTTCAGAATAAGTATGTTTTTTGGAGAACTATTTAATAACAAAGATGTGAGTTGCACATTTTTTTTTTAGAACTTTGAAGTGAATTTTCTGTTGTATGGCATAAACATAACGTTCTTGGAAGATGTACCCCTTAATGATAATAGAAAATATTTTAAGATGTAAGTAAATACTGTAATATGTCAAATGCAGTCAAGTGTTGTAGCGTAGAATGGGGATAAATGCACTGTTGGTTTCAATGTAAAGTATTGACTGGAAGTGAATCTGCTGTTTAACTATTTACAGTTATCCATTTTGATCATGCTTGTGTCCTCAGCTAATTATTTTGATGTTTGAGGAGAGATTAATGCTATAATGTCGTATTTTTCTATTTCTACTCGTATCTCTATCACCTTTTACAAGTCATTAATAGCACAGCATAGAAACATGGCTCATTATTCTGGCTATTAACCACTTTGGGTATTAAACACAATTTGATCCAATCTTTTCGTCTTTATTTATTTAGCGATACAGCGTGGAGTAGGCCCTTTGGCCCTTCGAGCCATGCTACCACAGCAACCCCACAACTCTGATTAACCCTAACCTACTCACAGGACAATTTACAATGATCAGCGATCTACCCGGTATGTCTTTGGACTGTGGGGTGAAATCGGAGCACCCAGGGAAAACCTATGCATTCCATGGGGTGGATGTACAGGGACTCCTTACAGAATGGCGCCGGAATTGAACTCTGAACTCTGGATGCCCTAACCTGTAGCATCTGTTTTTGGAAATGGTGAAATCCCAATAATTCCCAATGTAATCACAGAGCACTGCAGTTAAAGGGGTCTTAGATTGGAACAAATCTTTTAAAATGCAGCTTACTGAAAACCTTAAGCTCATGTACTCATTGATGAACTTGTCACTTTGGTAGGCTTCAGACCAAGCAATATTGTCAATTTTTGCTTTGAGGGGAGCTCAAAACCATTCTGCATAAATACAGAAGTGGCTGTGTAAAGGCAAGCATAGTGAATGTTATGTGCATAAGTCTCAAGCATTTGGCACGCAGTCATTGAGCAAATGTTTTATTCATTATGTTGCTCTCTGGAGCAGCTTGCTGATGGAACTCAAGCTGACCTTATGCCAAATTTGAGCTCCAAAGTGGTAGGTATTTTCAGAGCTTGGAAAATAGAAATTAAAATTATTTTGCAGCACAGGAAACCCATAAATAGTTCCAAGATAGGAAAAATAGGAGCAAGAAAGAATATTTTCTATTTTATATGTTGATCTCCTGTGGTCTACACATGAAATGTAGTTTTACAGGGATGTGGAATGAAAGAATAGATTGAAAAGTGGGTAAATGCTATTCAATGTCTTTTCCATATCTATTTAAAATTTTTCATTATTTACTATGTGATTCAAAGATGGTGCTACAAAATCTAATTTGTATGGATGTAATAATTGGAGTGCTTTGGAAATACCATATTTGGTACACTGTACCTATTTTCTCTCCTAATCGAAGGAAAGACATGCTTAATGTTGAGCAGGGTTTTGATTGGATTAATTGTTGGACTTGAGAAATGTTAAGCATTGAGGAGTTAAATGAATTGGCCTTTATCCCATGAAATGGAGAAATAATGCCTGATCTCATTGAAATTTATAACATTCTTCAAGTCTTGATAGTGCAATTTTTGATAGGCAGATTAAATTTAACTTGACCAAGTGTGAGGTGTTGCATTTTGCTAAGTTAAACCAGAGCAGGTTTGCGCAGATTATGGTCATGGTCTGGAAAGTGTTGTAGAAGAGACCTGGAGAGTATAGTTACATTTCCCCAAAATGGTGACACAGGTTGATAGAGTGCTGAAGAAGGTGTTAGGCACACTAGCTTTTATTTGTCACATCATGTGTCTGTGATAATTGAATATAAGAATTGAGATGTCATGTTGCAAATGTGCTTCTGTGGACTATATCAAAGATGATGATGAATTGGCATACAGGTGGGAGATTGAAAATTTGACTGAGTGGTTTAATAATAACAACAACCTCTCATTCAATGGTCAATAAGGCCAGGGAACTGATAGTAGAATTCAGGAGGGGGAAATCAGAGGTCCATGAGCCAGTAATCTTCGGAGGATCAGAGCTGGAGAGGGTCAGTAACTTTAAATTCCTGGGTGTCACCATCTTAGAGGATCTGACCTGGAACCATCATTTAAATATAATTGCTAAGAAAGCACAACAGCACCTTTACTTCTTCAGGAGTCTGCGGAGATTCGGTGAGTGATCAAAAACCTTGGCAAACTTTTATAGATGTGCGGTGGAAAGTGCGCTCACTGGCTGTATTACGGCCTGATATGCGAACACTAATGCCTTTGAGCAGAAAATCCTACGAAAGGTTGTGGATTCGGCCCAGTACATCACAAGTAAAACCCTCCCAACCATTGAGCACATGTGCATGAAAAGTTATCATAGAAAAGCAGCATCCATCATCAAAGATCTTCACCATACTGGCCATGCTCTTCTTGCTGCTGCCTCAGGACTCGCACCAGCAGGTTCAAGAACAGTTACTACCCCTCAACTGTCAGGCTCTTGAACAAAACTACATTCATTTAAGGACACTTTTGCCTTGATATTTCATGCTCGTTATTTATTGCTATTTATATCTGCATTTGCGCAGTTTGTTTACAGTTACTGTTCTATAGATTTGTTAAGTATGCCTGTAGAAAAAGAACCTCAAGGTTGTATGTGGTGACATGTATGTACTTTGATAATAAATTTTACCTTGACCTTGAACTTTCATTTGTTAGTGAGTTCTGGTCATCCAGCTATTGGAATAATGTCATTAGCTGATAAGGGTGCAAAAAAAAAAAATTATGAAGATTTTTCTGGCTCTAGACATCTTGAGTTAAGAGGAGAAGTTGGATAGGACAAAGAGCAGCTTGCAACTCTCTGGAGAGGTTAAGACATTTTTGCCCTGAAGTGGAGGCTGCTGAAAGTTAACCTTATCAAGCTATATAAAGTTATGCAGGTGAATAGATATGGTATATGATTAGTCTTTTGCCCAAGATAGGACAATCTTAAACTAAAAGGTTCTTCTAGCTCTTTTCCTACCTGTGTTTGAGAGGAGAACGATCCACAGGCATATGAGGGGCATTTTTTTCCTCAGAGCAGTGTGGGTATGTGGAATGAACTGCCAGAGGTAGCTATACTAATGGTACTGATGGGTATAATTACAATGTAGGAAAGATATCTGGACAGGTACATACAAAAGATTTAAGCAATGGTTCCCAAAGTGGGTGATGGCTCCCCCCACCCCCGCGTAGTGGGAATTTCTAAGGGAATGACAAAGATAAAGGGGGTGGTGGAGAGGGCACAAAGGGGGCAGCTAAGGGATTACAGGCTTAATTTATGAAATGGATTGCTTATCATAAGCACTTGATCCTCAGTGGCTCATAATTAATTACAATGATCATGTAATCACCCAATTTCTTGCTAACCCACTGTTCTCTTAGAACTTGCTTCAAGTTCATTATAGTTGTTGAAAAACAATGTGACACTTCTGTATTTGGCATATCATGAGAAGTCTGGATTGAAGAAATAGTTGCTTCTGGGCCTGACCCACACACTATTGCCATTTACTACTGCAGTACAGGGCTAGTATGATTCCCATACTCTAATCACACAATGACACAATTCTTCTGAATTACCATATGCCTTTCAATGGTTTTCACTGCCTTTCTATAGCCCATGGCCCAACCAAGATATCGCTGCTCACTTTATGTACGTTCTGGCAGAGAGCCAGGTTTTGCCTGATTGGTGCTGTTGTCATAACTTTCCCCTTTATTAATCGCTGTGCTTGAGGTTGGCGATTGATCGTGGTGGAAAATGGCAGAAGCAGACCAAAAGAAAAAGAGTGCAGCCAGCATACCGTGGAGTATCTGAAAAATGGACTTGAGCCAGCATCAAGAAATCAACAATAGCAATGTGTGAAAAGAGTTTTCAAATGAAGCAATGAAACTATCTGGGTTCCTTCAACATTTGAAAAGAATGCAATCTGAAAAACAAACAAGAAACAACACACATAAAATGCAGGAGGAACTGAGCAGGCCAGGCAGTATCTGTGTGGAAAAAGTACAGTCGATGTTTTGGGCCGAGACCTTTCGGCAGGACTGTAGAAGAAATGGTTCCTCCAGCATTTTGTGTGTGAAGCAAGCAAGAACTTAGTGTATCTTCAGTCACTTCATGAAAACTTACAGAAACACTTCAAAACATGTTTGCCAGCACTTCACAACAAAACAGTGATGGTTTGCGTGCTTCATACAACATTTTTGTTGCTCATTGCTAAATCCAAAAAGCCTGTTACAATTGGAGAACTGATTTAATCTGCATTTGGGGGGGGGGGTCTAAGTACGATTTTGTATAGGTCACCAGGCTAAATAATTAAAATGATTCTGCTCGGTAACAACTCTGTTCAAAGACGAATAGATGAAATGTCTGAGAATGTGGAAGAAACATTGTGTAACATACTTAGGACAACAGTAGGGTGAGTCAACTTTGCAGACAATGTTTTTTGGTTATGTTCACCTCATAAAAAGATGAAAGCATGGTTCAAAAGCCATTTTCGTAAGGAGAATAGAAACAGTAATGAAGGGGGAGTCAATATTTTGGGTTGTTGAGAGTAATTTTTCCAAAGAGATATTCTGCTCACCAACTTTCTTGCTTGTGCAACAAATGGAGCACTATCAATGACAGGAAAATAAAAGCTCTACCTAACATTTACCGTTCACCATAATTCACAGACAGCATCTTGTTGGACTACTCATATACACTCTAAAATTGTACTGTAGTTAAAGAAATAATTTTATTTGTAGCTTTAAATAGATTTATGTATTTTTTTGTAATTACTTATTACTGCTTTGAATTGCAGTTACTGTTTTCTTTCACTATGCATTGTAAACCAAAATTCTTTTATGTAATGACCAGAAAGGGAGAGCGGGGCACTGTGGATCTGGTCAAGTAGCAAGAAGGTAGTATCCCAAGTAAGTTTGGGAACCACTGGTTTAGAGGGACGAGAATCAAACATAGTCACATGGGCTTAGCTTTTATAGATATCTGTTGCAGGGAATTAGGTTTGTGGATTCAGTGAAAGGGACAGAGACACCTACTACAGGCAAGTTTTAACTATTTATTAACAAAACGAAGACAAACAGTAAAGCATTCAGTTTACAAAGATGCTTACCTAAGTGTGCATGGGCTGTATCTGCAGTGCACTTCCAAATCTTTCCACATGATCCCCAGTCCGTGGTAAGAGCAGGAGCTCCATGCCACTACACTTATAAGCTAGTGGTACTTTGATGCTGGAAGCTGGTACTGTAGTGCCAGAAGCAGCCGATGGAAGGGCTGCAGTGTTCTTCAAACAAACCAATCGATACCTAACACAGTGGCAGAGGCTTTCGACTGGCAGATAGGGTTAATCCTTCATGTTACATCACGGTTGCCATGGACTAGTTGGACTCTGATTTAGGTGAGTGCAGAACTACTGCTCTTTGTCCTTGGCCAGGTAAGTTATAATGAGGTAGTAAACTTCTCAGAGAATATTTGGAATTACAGAGATGGAGGTTTTGCCTGTAAATGTGGTTTCAGTCATACAAGAGATAACTAAAAAAAACCATATCCTGCAAACATCAGAAAATTATAAAGTTGGGAAGTACTTACAGAAGTTTTGTTTTAATATTGGTGTTTTAGTGGCTTAAATTAATGTGTAGTTGAATTGCATGATTTAATTAGGCTTCAGAATGTAAAAACAATATAGAACTTAGGAAAGCAATGCTGTATATAAAGTTTTCTCTGCAGTTGAAGCTGGAATTAATTTTCACGGACATCGGGTATTACAACATAAAACAGTACAGTACAGGAACAGGCCATTCAGTCCACAGTCTGTGCTGGACCAGCTAAAAAACGAATCAAAAGCACCCAGACACTAATCTCACCTACTTACACAATGTCCATGTTTCTCCAGCTTTACATCTATTAAAAACAAATGATTGGCTAAATTTCTGTTTTAACGTTTTCTCTTGAATGATGGCCAAAAGGCTTGATTTTAGTGTGGGATCTCCTGTGTTTTTTTTACCAAAGCTGTGTGGTACCTCTGTAGTATACAATAAATAACATTCCAGAATCGTGTAGCCATGTCAACTTATATTACCTATTTCAGTAAATTTCTAGATATTTGGAGAGTACTTCCAGGGAGAATTTATTGAGCCTTCCATTTCCTATTTGAAGTTTCAAAGTATATTAAGAAAAAAAGTAGAATAACAAATTAATTTATATATTTTAATTAGAATAAATTGGTTTTCCACCAATAATTAATTATCTATTGTTTTTAAAATGTGCTCTTGTTTCTACTTCTGCCCTGTTTGGTTTATGTATGCACTTTGCATATTGGGAACAGTTAAAGGCATTCTTTTGTTTAAACTTTCCATTTCCATCCTTAGTCTTATCTCTTCATCAGCACTTGCATTTTCTGCAATGGAGGAAATTCTTTTATATCCATTTCCGATCATCGGAGGCTTAAAAGTTCTGTTGCTCTGGCCTGGAGGTCTATTATTAAACCATCAAACCTCATAATCTTTGATCTAAGATATCTTTATAAAATTTATTTTACTTCATACAGGTTTTGAAAAATTTTGGATTCCTGATAGCACTGAAGATGGTAAAGTGATAAATTTGTATAATTTCCTCACAATAACTACTTACAATCATATTATGCATTTCATAATATGATTGTTTAGAAGATGTGTGAACTTATTTTCAGACCTTGAGGTTATTTGGATTTATATCAAGAACTGGTGGTTTGTTGACACACAATTTGTTTGGGTTGTCCATTGTGGTATTGTCTACATCAAGGAAATCTGAAATCGCTGTGTCTTTGTTGCTCTTAATCTTTCAGGCTTTAAAAATATTTAGATTGAAATTAGCTATTTTCAATTTGGGCATTTAAATGCTTTATTATTTTATTCCTGCTTTAAGCTTGAAAATATAGTGAGCAACATGGAATTACTTTTTAATGTAAGTATTTTAATTAAATTTGTTTTTCATCCTTTAATGTATACACATAATGAATATTTTTTGCCCACTTAATATGTTAGACTGTATTGGTCTGAATTGCGACCACCAGATTTTTAGCCAGTTACACCACTGCATGCCCTTGACTTCCAAGCAGGCATAGTAAAGGAGGGGGGGAGCTGGGGGTGACTCTGTGGTTCTAATATTTAACTGTCATTCATTCTTTTGGGCACTCCTCTGTTTTTGTGGATGATTGCAAAGAAAAAGCATTTCAGGATGTATATCGTATACATTTTTCTGTATTGAGTGTACCTTTGAAACTTTGAAAACTTTGTGCTGGAGGGTGGATCTTGATGTAATTGAGTTTCCACTTCACTGGTGCAAATGCAGTGGTAAAATATTGATGTGCTGGGAAAAAGGGACCAGAAGCACTCGGCTGTGTGTTAAGGAGGGATATAAGTGGCAGCCCCATTAATTTGAATGGATCACCAATTGTGTGGTAATAGGTAAGTACAGATAAAATTTTTAATTGTTGTAGTGTCTCAATGACCCAATTACTTTTTCATTACCGTAGATTCCGGACTACAGAGCGCACCTGATTAAAAGCCGCTGGCTCTAATTTTAGAAATAAAATCAATTTTTTAATTGTAAAGGCCGCATCGGATTTTAGGCCGCACCGGATTTTAGGCCGCACCGGATTTTCGGCCGCAGGTGTCCCACGTTGTAATATGAGATATTTACACAGAAAGATATTACACGTGAGGATTTTTTTAACTTTTAATTAAATCCATATGGTAACAAAAACAAATACATATTGCAAATGCTTTTTTTCGAACCGTGCCCGTACGCGGCTACTTTTAAATATACGTTGCGTATACTTCTTTACTGAACAACATTCCAATATCTCCTAACGACTGGTAAAAAAATATATATATTACAGCCTACCAGGAAAAGTTATTGATCGCCTTTAACTTAAAAGTAGAATTCGCTCAGATCCAAAGCCGCTCGCGTAATGCGCTCCCCCCCTCCTTTCCGTTTATCGCAAACCGGCATTTTCCCACAAGACACCGCGAAACCGGGTGTGACGTCATAGCATCCCGCGATGTAGTACAGAAAACAAATATAGTTTAAACTAAGTAGGCAGCACAATGCTTCGAGTGTTTTCCATGTTGATGAGGGTGAGTACAAATGACTGATTTACAATAATTTAATTGTGAAAGTGCGCTTGATTTATCGTACAATTTCATTGGACCTCTGTGAACTACTCATCAATTTTATTGGTCTACTGTTATGAGGCAAAATGTTTACGAGGCGGCATGAAAAAAATCATGCATTAGCCGCTTCGGATTATTGGCCGCAAAGTTCAAAGCTGTTCAAAATGTGGGAAAAAAGTAGCGGCTTAAAATCCGGAATCTACGGTACATTTATTTTAAATTAAATTTAACTTTTGTTGAATAATTTTAGACTATTGCTGCTTACCAGGGACATTAAACCAAGTGTTTGACAGCCGGTAGGATGACCTCTTTCCCTAGTCTGGAGGGGTGTTGGAATATGGTACATATAAGGCAGGGTAAGTAGCCTTTCCATAACAAACATCAGGGACACTGTATGGACAGGTGGCGATATTGAGCAGCGGGTCCAGACGGTAGGCTGGATGTAGGACAATCTCATCTAGAGTACTTTTTACAACCATTAATGGGCATTTAATTGTAGTCAATATTTATTAAGTAACTTTTTCTTTAAGACATGAAATAACGATTTTTAAACTTCTGCAGAATGGGTATAAAAATAAATTTATTGAGCAAAAAATGTCTAGTATCTTTTGGTGTACTAATTTTCTGCTTGCTAGCATGAAAAATAAATGAATCAGTAGTAAAGTGAAAATTGACTAGATGTACGAACAAAAGAAACAAACCAGTGTCTTTTATTCTAGCTAGTCAAACTTTTGAGGATTAGCATGAATTGTCAGTGATTTGAAGACCATTTGCATTTTGGAGTGAACTGAAGATTCAGATGAGCTTGCATGTTATTGTTCGTTCTTGCTGCATTTCAATTTTATTATAAAACTGATGAAACTTCTATGGTGTTGCATATGGGAAATGATGACTAAGTTTAATTTTCAGTTGTCTGGTGAAGAGGAGTAATTTCACATTAATATTACACTTCGCCTATAAGTAGTGATTGGGTCCCTGGATGGTGGGAAGGGAAAGGGTAAAAAGGCAAGTGTTGAATCTTCAGTTTCAGGGGAAAGTGCCAGGAGTGTTGTTGGAAGTGGAAGTCATTGAGGGAATTGTCCATTTGGAATTTTGAAAGGCATGGGAGGGGAATCATTATCATGTTTATTATCACTTATGTATGTTGTGAAATTTGTTGTTTTGTGGCTGAATGTGAGAATATTTTGGGAGGTTAAATGCACTTTGGCAGGTTAAATATAAAGGGAAAGTATATCGTAAAAGGCAGGAATGTTGGGATTTATCGTTGGGCAGAGGTTATTGGGGTCCAAGTTTGTAACTCCCTGAAATGGTCAACACAGGTAGAGAGGGTGGCAAAGAAGGGGTCTGAATGCTTGCCACCTTTGTTTGGGGCACTGAATATAATAGTTAGGAAATCATGTTATGGCTGTACAAAATTTTAGCCAGGCCACTTCTGGAATATTGTCTGTGGTTCTGGATGCCCCAATTCCAGAAAGGATGGTGAAGGCTTTGGAGTGGAGATAGAAGAGGTTTACCTGGATGCTGTGGATTAAACAAAATACTAGAAATAAGGAGAAATTGGGCAAACGTGGACTGTTTTCTCTGAAGTGTTGAAGCTGAGGGAAGACCTAATCAGAGGTTTATAAAATTGAGAGACATAGAGTAGATACTCGGAGTTTCTCTGCCAGAGCAGAAATGCTGAATTCTAGAGGGCACAGCTTTATGTTAAGAGGGGTAAGTTTAAAGGAGATTTGTGAGGCAATTAGTTTTACACCAAGTGTTAGGTGCTTGGAATGCATGCCAGGAGTTGTAGTGGAAGGAGATTTTATGGAGCGGTAGCGATCGCGTGCAGTCACATGGATTAGTGTAATTTGGCATCTTCCTGTTCCTGTGCTGTGCTGTCCCTATGTTGTGCTGTTCTATGTTCAACTTGAATATTTGGTCTACAACCTAAAATTCGAGAGACATGCTGTGATTATGGCATTGCTCCAGTTTTTGTGGTTGGAATTTTGGTGATATTCAGTGTTTGTGCTATTACTGTAGATTGCTGATAGAGCCTCTGCCATATACATATTTGTAAGAAAACTTAGAAATTTAAAAGTTGCTGCTGCTGTTGTCTAGTATAAATTTAAGAAACTAGTTGTCTGGAATTCAACAGTTATTCTTGGTTTAAAATGCTATGAGAATGCTGCACTTTGTTAAATGAGGAACAAATGTGTTCTTAATGACTTAATACACTTTAATTACTGTGTGCATTATACTTCTATCTGATAAAACGTTTAAAATAGCTTTAACAGATGTGTATTTTGGTTTCCACCCTAATTTTGTCTGTATGTTACAACCTTTATTTTGAAATCTTAAAATTTGAAAGAAGTTTAAGGAAGATTATTTTTTTCTTCCTGGTATGCCACCTTTGAGAATTCTTTAATATGATTGATTGCTTCGTTAGCTTGTTGATTTCACCAATGCTGAATGTCAGGAATCTCTTATTACCTTAATATACATTGATGATAGCTTTTTGGAAAGAAGCACACAGTTGCTTGATTTTCATGTAAGATAAAGTTAAAGGAAGATCCCAAAAGCTTCAATTATATGTAAAAGTAATGGGGTGGTAATAGAGAGAGTAGCTCCCCTTAGATATCAGCAGGGCCTTCTGTGTCTGAGCTTCAGGTGATTGTGTTGGATTCTTAATGATTATTTCTCCTCTTTATTTTTGGTTTCTTACAAGATGAGGAAAACTCAGATGATTTGGAGGATATTTGTATTACCAGCGAGGAGGTATTTTGCAGCTTTACAATGCATTAAGGTGAATAAATCCCCAGGGATTGAGTAAGTGCTTCCTCAAACTTTGCAGGAGGATAGAAGAGAATTTGTAGAGGCCCTTGTGGAGATATTTGCTTCATATTAGCCACTGGTGAATTGGTACATGCTGACTGAAATCCCATGTTCTGCCCATGATCAGGTGCAAGACTGGAAGGTGGTTAATGTTCTTCTGATATTAAGAAGGGTAGCAAGGACAAGCCAGGAATGTGCAGGTCTATCACTGTAGTGGGGAAGTTGCTGGTGGGATTTCTAAGGGGCAGGATCTATGAGCATTTGGATGGATGATGTCTTGACTAATGTGTGAAGTCATTTTTGACAAATCTTTTACAGTTTTTTTGAATAACTAACTAAAAAGGTAGATGAGGATAGGGCATGGATATTGTCTATTTGGATTTCAGCAGGGTGTTCAACAAGGTTCCCATATTGTTCATCAAGAAGGTTATGTCTGAAGGAAATCAAGGGGAGCTAGTTAGCTGAATTCAGATTTGGCTCAGAAATGGGAAGCAGAGGGTTGTGGTTGAAGGATGTTTTTCCGAATGGAGGTTGGTGACTAGTGGTGCGCCGCAAGGGTCAGTGATTTTATTTGTATGAATGATTCGGATGTGAACACACAAAGCTTGATCAGTAAGTTTATGGATGATACAAAATTAGGAGGTGGTGTTGATATTGAAGAAGGTTATCATTGGTTATGTTGGGTTCTTGCTCAGACAAGGAAGTATGTTAGGAGTGGCAAATGGATTTTAATACAGGTAAGTTTGAGGGTATGTATTTTGGAATGTTAACTGAGTGTAGGACTTGTACTGTGAATCTTAGGACACTAGGGAGTGTATGGTAACGGAGCAACTTAGGACCACAAGTCATAGTTTGCTGAAAACAGCATCACAGGCAGACAGGATGGTGAAAAAGGCGTTTAACATACTGGCCTACATCAGTTAGGATATTGGGCATATGAGTTGTACAAGTCACTGGTGAGGTTGCACTTTGGAGTACTTGGTTTGGTCACCTTGTTGTAAGAAAAATGAGACTAAAGTGGAAAGAATGCGGAAAAGATTTATGGGGATGCTGTTAGGACTAGAGTGTTTGAGTTACATGGAGAGTTTGGCCAGGCTTGGTCTTTAATTGTTGAGACATAGGAATGAAGAAGACCTTATAGAAATGTTAAAAAAAAATTGAGAAGCATAGATAAAGTGTATGCTAATTGTCTTTTCCCAAAAGTAGAGGAGTCCAAAACTAGGGGGCACAGATATAGAGTAAGAGGGGAAGATTTAAAATGGACCCAGAGGGCAACTTTTTCAAATATAGGGTGGTGAGCATATAGAATGAACAGTGATTGAGGCAGGTACAATTGCATCAGCTAAGAAGCACGTGGATATATAGGTATGTGAGGGGCAGGGTTTAGGGGGATCTGGGCTGAATGCAGGAAATTGGGACTAGCTGGGTGGCCACCATCGTTGGCACAGGCTTGCTAAGCTAAGGATCTGTATCCATGATGTATTACCGGTACTTATTCTTTGACTAATTAAGACTGTTTACTCAGGTTGAATTAAATTTTGCTTTCATATAAATATATCATTGTACCAGTTAATTGATTGTATACAGTTGGAATGAGCATTATTTTTAACATTTGTCTAGCACAATTTTTCCTTTTTTGGGGCTAAGCTGGGTGCATTTCTTAACATGGGATTACATGGCATAAACAACACAGAAACTACCATTAGGGCGAATCACTCTGTGCCAGCATTTTTGTTCCACTTGAGCCCCTTTCCGTACTATTTCATTTAAGTCTATGAGCATGATTGTCTTTTTTTAATATACATGTCTCCCTCCACAGAAATACATTTGTATTTCACTACTATTGAATTATTCTCTTTCCCATAGATGAAACCATCCTACAAAAATGTACAATCTCAGATTGATCTCTCTTTTTTAAACTTCATCTGCCACAAATTTGCCAATTCTGGAAAATTTATCCTGTAAAACTTTGATAATCTGATACCCAATGTTTGGGAAATCCATTTTGGTTCAGCAAAGTTCAGCATTTTGGCTAAATTTGCTGGGAATCCCTTTTCATTTGCTCAAGGCACCTTTATCCATGTCCACTGGAAAATTTATTATCCCAACTTAATTTTTCTTAATAGATATTACTAAGTGTTTATAGACAAGGGTAACATCTAATAGTCTGGTCTCTTAGTTTTACATCTTTTGCTGGTGCCAACTTAGAATTATAGTTATTTTTGCCTATGTATCACCCCTGCCTTTACCTAAGAAAAAACTGGACAGGCTGACATATCCAGAGATCAGGCAGTATCTGGGGAAGGAGAGTTAACAATTTAAGATCAATGACTTATGACCAAAATAAGGAAAAGTTAGAAATCAAAAATACTTTTAAATTGCAGAGAAGAAGAGCAAGAAAGCAAAGGAAGTATTCATGATAGAGTGGAGACCAAGAATTGAGTGATGTGGTATTGGTGCTAGCTGGGTAAGAGTGCTGAGAACTTATTAATTACTCTTCTCTGTCTGGAAGATAAGACAGTAGAGGAAGATAAATGGGAACAAAGAGAGGGGAAAAAGATTGGTGAAACAAAGTTGTAAGTCACTTGACGCAGCAGTTTGAAATCTGAAGTAAAGTTCAAAATAAATTTATTATCAAAGTACATACATGCCACCATATACAACCCCTTAGAGCAGGGGTGGGCAAACTTTTTGACTTGTGGGCCACAAAGGGTTCTAAAATTTGACAGGGGGGCCGGACCAGGAGCAGATGGACGGAGTGTTTTGGTAATACACCTCATAAGAGAAAATAAAATATCATGGGATATGTAGAAAACATGTGCTTTAATTTCAATTGAAAATGAACAAATGCATTACAACAAAATATCTGTCTTTGAAGTCCCATGGTATTTAGCTATTTATTGAAATGACTTTTAAAACACTGAAAATTAAATGAATAAAATACAGCTTTTTTTAATAGTAACAGTTACGATTTTAAAGCACTGAAAATTCTGTTATCCTTCAAGATATTATCATCATCACTCTCCTGCTGACTGTCTTTATTTCAAAAACGGTAGGAGATGTAGGTCTACTTGTCCTGCTCCTTCTTATTCAATTGTCCCCTGTGCCAAAACTCAACAACGACCAGCACAAGGACAGAACAGTGACAGCGCGCCAGTATGCGGAGCGCGTTATTTGATCTGGAGCGCATTTTTTATTTTGAGAACGTACGTGCACCTGCGCACTACTCATGTCCATCACTTAACAGAAATGACATGTAACATGTAAGGCTTATTGAAAAAAATATTTTCAAATGCATTTTTTACATAACACAACGAAGAAACTTATTTTTAATTTCAGTGGGAACAGTGTTGTTGGTCTCCCTTTTTAGCCAGCGCATCAAAGTCTGGATTTAGTTTTGTTGTGGCGAAAACGCCAGAATTGCGGGGAAAAAAACGGTAACAAGGTTTATTAATATAATTTCATCAAGTTCTGCAGGCCGGATTAAAAAGCTTAACGGGCCGCATATGGCCCCCGGGCCGTAGTTTGCCCATGCCTGCCTTAGAGTCATTTCCACGTGGGCAATCACAGTAAATACAAGAAACACAATAGAATCAATGAAAGACTGCATCCAATAGATTGGACAACCAATGTGCAAAAAAGGCTACCAAACTATACAAGAACAAAATCAAACAGGAAAAAAAGTTACAATAAATAATAAATAAGCAAGCAATAAATACCAAGACTCTGAGATGAAGATTTCTTGAAGGTGAGTCTGTAGGTTGTTGGAATAGTTCATTGCTGGTGTGTGTGAGGTTACCCCTCTGGTTCAAGAGCCTGATGGTTGAGGGGTAATAACTGTTCATGAACCTGGTGGTGTGGGTCCTGAGGCTCCTGTACTTTCTTCCTGGTGGTGTGGGTCCTGAGGCTCCTGTACTTTCTTCCTGGTGGCAGCAGCTGGAAGAGAGCATGGGTGGTGGGGATTGTTGATATGGATTAGGCTTTCCTGTCACAGCACTCCATGTAGATATGCTCAGTGGTGGGGAGGGTTTTACCTGTGATGGACTGGGCTGTATAAGTGATTTATTGTCGTTTTTTTCTGTACAAGGGCATTGGTTTTTCCATACCAGATCATGGTGCAACCAGCCAATATACTCTGCATCACCCATCTATAGAAGGTTGTCAAAGTTGATGTCATGGCCAATCGTTGCAAACTTCTGAGCAAGTAGAGGTGCTGCCTTGCTTTCTTCATAACGGTACTTACGTGGTGCACCCGTGAAAGATCCTCTGAAATAATAACACTGAGGAATTTAAAGTGGCTGACCCTCTCCACCTCTGAATCCCTGATGAGGAACTCATGGCCTTCTGTTTCCTCCTCCTGAAGTCAATAGTCAGCTCCTTGGTCTTGCTGACATTGAAAGAGCTGGTTGTTGTGGCACCACTCAACCAGATTTTTTATCTCCTTTTTACATGCTATTTTGATACCACCTTTGATTTGGCCAATGCTAGTGTTGTCGTTGGCAAGCTTAAATATGGCATTGGAGTTGTGTTTAGCCTCACAGTCCCAAGTACAAAGCAAGTAGAACAGTGGGCTAAGTGCGTGCACAGTCTTGTGGTGCACCTGTGCTGAGGGAGATTGTGGAAGACATGTTCTTGCCAATCCTAACTGACTGGGGTCTGCAAGTGAGAAAGTCAAGGATTCAGCAGCTGAACACGCTATGGAAAAGCAAAGCAGAGCTGACTAATTTTGATGCTAACTTAAATGTGCGTGACTGAAATGATTAAATTCAGTGTAACCTGAGGGCTGTAATTTGCCAGTTTAGAAGATGAAATGCTTAGATTGAGCTTCATTGCAGCAGCAAAAGAGACTACATACTGAGATGTCACAGTCAGAGTTGGATGAAGAATTGAAGTTGCAGGTAGCATTGTGATTAATCCTGTTGAAGTTTTGTTTATCTAACATGGTGACCTTTGCATGATGAGCAGAGAAGGCAGTACATTGAACTGCAGGGTGTAAGGTAAATTGCTGCTTCATCTGGAAAGAATTTTGTAATACCAGAATGGTACAAAATCAAGAGTTCAGGACACAGATATGTTTCTTATGGTTGCGTGAGGTGATGCTGAGGAAAAGGCTATGGGTGTTAGAGTTAGAACTATGAACTTGGTGAGTGGAGATCCAGACAAAAACACTATCGGAGTCTGGATTGCAATAGGTTATTCAATAACCTATCAATAACAGTAACTAATAACAGAGATAGAAAAGTCAAGGGTAGGAAAGAAATGAGCATGTGACAATGAAAGCAATTCTTTTTAACTCTTGTAGCTGATATACCATTGTCAGATCCGGTGGTATATTCTCTCTTGTTAGCTGTTGACATATTGGAAAGGGGTCTGGTATACACTAAGGAATTGAAATCTATAGAGTTTGAACCTATAGATTCCTTTGTCCAGTTAATATTTGGTAGCTGAAATCAAACATGATTATAATTCTGTTTTTAAATTCATTTTCCTAATTTGTCTGCATATTGCTACCTCCACTATTTGTTATAGAGTGCATCAGTTTGATTAATCTCTAGTCTTTTTTGATTTAAGATAAACAGTACTTCTATTTGCCTCTCTATTCATCTTTTCTGAAAACATGCTTTTTAGAGTACATTCATACTCCACAGGATATTACAGACCATACCCTCTCTTATGCACTGGAGTATCTTTGGATTGTGCTGCTGTTTAATGATTTTAAACTGAAGGGATTTATGCTGGTCTGAACACAATCTCCCATAGAGTGCAGGCCACACCAGTTCTTTCTAATTCAATTAGGTAATAATTGTTTATGGTTGCATTTTAGCAGCTTAATTAATATAAATTTAACATGTTTATTAGTTTCTTTAGACTTAGTTTAAAGCACACTGAACAAGTTTAAGATTTTTTCTCATGTTAGGTATCTTTACAAGAAGGTATTTGCCCAAGACTTTGTAAATCAGCTTTAACATTGCTCTAGATTTTGAATGGATATTGTCAAAAGTCCTAGTATAGGACTATTCCCTCAAGATGTCTCATATCTGTGAATAGAGACACTACCAATAGAGCTGTCATGGCTTGTGTTGTAATGTGAGCATTATTAAAAGTAAGTTAATACTAATTAGGATAATGGAATATAGCAATACTCCCGCTGTGGGAAGCTGTTCTTAAAGAGAGGCTGGTTCCGGGGTTGGCGGGGTTTTACTTCCGGTGTGCATTTTATATCGTTTCTCTGCCATGCAGTACGGGTTAGTGAAAGCCTCTGTATGTAAAAAGCGATTTTGCCATCCCAGATAAAGTTGTTCCTTTGGGCATGAAGTTGTGGAGTGGTCCTTTTTTAAAGTAGAAGTTACCACAGCTTGGTATCTGCCAAGTTGCATTGTTTATACAGTGATTAATCTGCTTTACAAATACATTTAAATATCTGTGTTTCAATAAATATGTAGAATCAGAATCAGGTTTATTGTCATTGATATACAGTATGTTGTGATGTGTATTGTTTTACAGCAGCGGTACAGTGCAATACACAAAGTATTCTATACAATATTTATTTATACTAATATATTTCTTTATTAGCTCTCAATTCCCCAATCTTTCAAAAATTTATAAAAGTCCAGGGACCTGATCTTTACGCCCTTCTAGAGTATTCCAAAGATTCACCACTCTCTGTAAGATGTTGCTGCGCTTCTCATTTTTAAACAATCACCCCCTTTATGTTGTAACTAGAACTGGAAAATATTTGAATAGATTTGGCAGGTATGCAATTCCCTCCTTGCGTGTGTTTGTTTTAATTATCCTTTCCTGCCTTTACCAATGTGACACCATCTGACATTCAGGAACTGTTTGCCCTGACTGTAATGCACACTCTGGCCAGAGACTGCAATTATGTGCAACATGTTTAAAAAAAACCTGAAGCAGCTTGCAGACCCTGTCTTCTAATTGATTTGTAACAACAATAGAATGCAAGAAAGTTGTCTCAAACGTTTTGTTGTGGCTTAATTATAAACTTAACGTTGTGCTCCTTCTACCATTTTCAAATAGTTGTACGAACATGCAAAAAAACCCTGAAAAGATCAGCTGCGCAAAGCTTACCATTTGTAGATCGGGAAGAGACATGGAAGTAATAAATTGGAAGGAGGGAGATTAGAAGAGAAGTGAAGAGGTTGGTGAATAAAGGAAGAATGAGGTTGGAGAAAGTGAAGGTAAAATTGAAAGGTGATATCAGAAATGGAGAAGTAAGCAGATAGGGAGACAAGGTTAAAAATACATGTAATTATTGCACTAATCATTTAAAAAGTTTCTTGTACAGTCAAATTCTAGGCTTTTATTGAGGCAGTACATATTAAAAAGGAATGATAGTGGTGTTATGAGGTGCGGGTGATGGCTTCGCAAAAAGATCTGTTCAGTTATGGGCATAACTAATTAAAGATCAAATTGGAGAGGGGCAGACACAACATTGATTATCAAGGTGAGGCAGGATAAATGCCATTTGGAGTGCTGAAAAACCCAAGGGCGAGTGAGCAGTTGAAACAGAAGCAGGCAGAAAGCCACAATTCATGTTGTTTATTTCTCAAACCGAGAGGAAAGAAGAACATCAGTGACTGTCCTGTTAGCATAGAGTGGTACTAAAGGGGAAGTCACATTACTTCTGGGAGGAGGAGGAAGAAGTTTTTGAATCAAGGAGGAAATGAGTAGGGAATGATGAAATGCTCTCTGCCCCAGGAGTTGTTATTTTATTTAATCTCAAGGAATGCGCAGCCACAAGGCCATCGTCTGCTGAATGTTGAGCGCTGCAGAGAGAAGCACCTTGAGTAACCTGAACAACAGTCAGTGCTAGATAGCATGTTATGCTTTTACATACTTACTCTATCATGTAAGCTTTGAACCTATGTCCTGTTTTATAATTTACAGTTAATGTAGACTAGAGTAAGTGAGTTGGATTTAATTTGGCTTCACATATGCACCTAACTTTGCTTTGTTAACCTGTTTAAATATTATTTTTGCTGTGTTTGTACATCTCCTTATCAGTTAGCTACAGTTTAGGAACATAACTCTAGTACTAGTGATCATTTTACTAGTAACCTCATGTGAGCATGGTTTTGTCTTGCTCTTTTTTATTAGTTACATATATAGCATGGAATCTAGTTTCACTTACTTGTCCGTATATTAGTTATGTTTACTTGCATTTAGTCAGTAGCCTTCTATGGCTTGGCAGTTCAAGTACTTGTTCATATGTTGTGAGTACCTGTCTCCACACTAGTGCTTTCCACTGATTCCATTGACTCTGTGTGTGTGTGTGTGTGTGTGGTGTGTGTGTGTGTGTGTGTGGAATTTCCCACTTTATATACCCTTTAAGCCTACCTCTTGTCTTGTATCTATAGCAATGCACAAAATGCTGGAAGAACTCAGTAGGTTAGGCAGCATCTGTGGAAGTGAATGAACAGTCGATGTTTCGAGCCAAGACTTATCTTCAGGACTGGAAAGGAAGAGAACGGGGAAAGTGCCACAGTAGAAAGGTGGGGGGGGGGGGGGGGGGGGAAAGAAAGGTAGCTAGAAGGTGATAGGTGAAGCCAGGTGGGTGGGAATGGTTAAAGAGCTGGAGAAGGAATCTGACAGGAGAGGAGAGTGGGAAAGAGGAGGGGCCAGAGGCAGGTGATAGGCAGGTGAGGAGAAGTAAGAGGCCAGAGTGGGGAACAGAAGAGGAAAGGGTGAAGAAAAAGAAATACTGGAAAAAGAAATTCATTTCATACCATCAGTTTAGAGGCTACATAGGTGGAATAGGAGGTGTTGCTCCTCCACCCTGAGTTTGGTCTCATTGTTGCAAAAGAGGAGGCCCTGGACCAACTTCTGGGAATGGGATAGGAATTGAAACAGTTGGCCACTTGCTTTTGGTGGATGGAATGGAGGTGCTCAACAAAGCAATCCCCAGATTTACATCAGGTGTAGAGGAGGCTGCATGGGGAACATCAGATACAACAGCCCTGAATGGAAGTAAGGGAGGAGGTGAATGGGTAGGTGTAGCATTCTTGTCGCTTGCAGGGATATGTGCCAATATGGAGATTAGTGGGGGTGGGGGGGGGGGTGAAGTGGAATGAATAGACAATTATGGGGAAAGTGATTTCCCTGTAAAGAGTGGGGAGGTGGTAAAGATGTTTTTGGTGGTAGGATCCTGTTGATGGCAGAAGTTGTGGAGAATGATGTGTTGGGCGAAGAGGCTTCTGGGGTGGTAGCTGAGGACAAGAGGAAATCTATCCCTCTTAAGGCAGCATGAAGATGGATGTCTCGGAGATGAAGGAAATGTGGTTGAGTGCAGCATTGTTGTTGGAGAAAGAGAAAACTTGTTCTTTGAAGAAGGAGGACATGTTCTGCCAGACAGAGGAAGGTGGTGATGCAGGGGAACTGGTTGGGTCTTTTATTGAGAAAGAAGTGGAGAACTTTAAGACCTTTTTGATGGGGAATAGAAGTGCATAGGGACTGGACATCCATGGTGATCAGGGCCAGGGAATTGGAAGTTGTTGAGGAGATCGAGAGCATGTCAAGTTTCATGGATGTAGGTGGGAATGGACTGAATCAAGAAGGGGGGGCTGTAGAATGGAGTCAATAATTTTGGGGCAGGAGTAGGCAGAAACAATGAGCTACCCAGACAGTCAAGTTTGTGAAAATTTGGTAGGAGGTAGAAACAAGCAGTGTGGGGTAAAGGAATTGAGTTTGGTGGCAGTGGAATGGAGTTCTCCAGAGCTAATGAGATTAGTGATGGTATCAGACTCACTTTTCTGATGGTCCAGAGTGGAATACTTTTTCAAAGGGTAAGTATGAGGAGGTGCCTGAGAATTACTGTCTGGCCTCAGGAAGGTAGAGGTCAGTTTGCCACACTACAACAGCACCCCTTTTGTCTAGGGTTTGATGGTAAGGTTGGGATTGGTGCAGAGAGAATGGAGGACACTGTGTTCAGAGAGGGTAAGGTTTGAGGTGGAGAGAGGACAGCTGAAATCGAGCTGGTTGATGTCTCATCAGCAATTAGAGATGAAAAGATACAGACCAGGTAGAGAACCAGAGCGGGGTGTCCAAGAGGAGGAGGAGGGTTGGAAGCAGGAGAAGGGCTCATCAATTTGGAGTGGGGAGTTCTTTTATATATGTCTTATTTTAGATGCTCCTCTCCCCACCAAATGATGAAGGATTCCTACTATTGCTCATACCTCTCCCTTTCATAATTTTGTAGTCCTCTGTCAGGACATCCTTCAGTCTTGTATTCAAAGGAGAAAACGATCAACTTATTCAGTCTCCCTTAAAATTGAAATGCTTCAATCCAGGTAACATTCTTGTACATTTCCTCTGTGCCCACTCCAGTACAATCACATCCTTTCTATTGTCTAATGACCCAAAATATGTGTACACAGCATTCCACATGTGGCCCACCAAAAGTTCGAAGTGAGGTTATTATTAAAGTACAAATATATTACCATATGCTGTCTTGAGATTTGTTTTCTTGCAAACATTTATAGGAAAAAAGAAATATAATAGAATCTTACCAAAAAAACTTCTTAAACAGCCAAAGGCTAACATGCAGCTAGTGTGCAGAAGACAAACTATGCAAATGAAAATAATATTGAGAACATTAAGTTGTAGAGGGTCCTCGAGAGAGTCTGCATCATTGAATAGTAGTGGTAAATGAAGTTATCCATGCTGGTTCAGTAGTCTGATAGTCGTAGGGTAATAACTGTTCCTGAACTTGATGGTCTGGGACCTAAGACTTCTTGGGCCTCCTGTCTGATGGTATTAGCAAGAAGGCTTGTCTTGAATGGTGCGGATCTTTGGCATTGGCTGCTGCTTTCTTGTGGCAGCACCCTATGTAAAGTTATAACAAGATATCCCCATTCATATATTCAGTGAAAATTTCTTGGAAGTGATATAATCTATGAGGCTACAGAAGGACTTAGACAGATTGGGAGAATGGGCAAAGAAACTGCAGATGAAATACAGTGTCAGGAAGTGTATGGTCATGCACCTTGGTAGAAGAAATGAAAGGATTCTCTATTTTCTAAATAAAGAAAAAATCCAAAAAAAAAATTGAGGTGCAAATGGACTTGGGAGTTCTTGTGCAGGATTCCCTAAAGGTTAATTTGCAGGTTAAGTCTGTGGTTAACATTCATTTCAAGAGGGCTAGAATATAAAAGCAAGGATGTAATGTTGAGATTTTGGTGAGGCCTCACTTAGAGTATTGTGAGTAGTTTTAGGCCCCTTATCTTAGAAAGGAATCACTGAAACTGGAGAGGGTTCAAAGGAGGTTCACGAAAACGATTGAATGGCTTGTCATATGAAGAAGGTTTGAATGTTGTGGACATGTATTCGCTGGAATTCAGAAGAATGCATTGTGACCTCGTTGAAGCCAATCAAATGGTGAAAGACCTTGATAGAGTGGATGTGGAGAGTACCGTAGATTTCGCACTACAGAGCGCACCTGATTAAAAGCCGCTGGCTCTAATTTTAGAAAGAAAATAAATTTTGTACTTGTACAAGCCGCACCGGATTTTAGGCCGCACCGGATTTTCGGCCGCAGGTGTCCCACGTTGTAATATGAGATATTTACACAGAAAGATATTACATGTGAGGATTTTTTAACTTTTAATTAAATCCATATGGTAACATAAACAAATACATTTTGCAAATGCTTTTTTTCGAACCGTGCCTGTAACGCGGCTACTTTTAAATATACATACGTATCGGTAACACACAAATTACGTTGCGTATACTTTTTTACTGAACAACATTCCAATATCTCCTAATGACTGGTAAAAAATATATATACTGCAGCCTACCAGGGAAAGTTATTGATCGCCTTTAACTTAAAAGCAGCGTTCGCTCAGATCTAATGCTGCTCGCCCCCACCTTCCCGTTTATCGCAAACCGGTATTTCCCACAAGACACAGCGAAACCGGGTGTGACGTCATAGCATCCCGGGATGTAGTACAGAAAACAAATATAGTTAAAACACTTCTAACTTTAACTAGAAATTACTAACAAATGAATTACTAAGTGAAAATATTATAAACTAAATAACTGCCATAAAGGCAGCACAATGCTTTTCTTCGAGTGTTTTCCATGTTGATGAGGGTGAGTACAAATGACTGATTTACAATAATTTAATTGTGAAAGTGCGCTTGATTTATCGTACAATTTCATTGGACCTCTGTGAACTACTCATCAATTTTATTGGTCTACTGTTACGAGGCAAAATGTTTTTGGCGGCATGAAAAAAAATCATGCATTAGCCGCACCGTAGTAAAGGCCGCAGTGTTCAAAGCTGTTCAAAATGTGGGAAAAAAGTAGCAGCTTATAATCCGACATCTACGGTATGTTTCCTAGGATGGGAGAGTCTTAAGACCAAAGGACACAGCTTCAGAATACAGGGGCGTCCTTTTAGAATGGAGATGGAGGAATTTCTTTCAACAGAGAGTGGCAAATCTCTGGAATTCTTTGCCACAGGCAGCTGTGGAGGCTAAATCTTCATATTTATTTAAGGCAAGGGTTGATAGATTTTTAATTGGTTAGGACATAAAGAGGTACAGGGAGAAGGCAAGAGATTGGGTCTGAGAGAAAAATTCGATCCGCCGTGATGAAATGGTTGAGCAGACTCTACAGGGCCAAAATGCCCTAATTCTGCTCCTATTTCTTATGGTCTCGTGGTCTTGTTTATTGTTGAAATCTGCTGTAGAGTTCAGATCATTTTCAGAGTAAAGAAAATGTGGAATAATAGATTTTCTTGTTCTAGTAGCTGACTAATTTGCCCAAGGAAAATATTTAACATGCAAGTAAATGCATAGTTTATAGAATTCCATTCTCTTATTTAAGCATAGAATTCTGACATCCAATCACTGCTCTCCATTTATATTATTAAAGCTGATCCCAGTGGCAGAACAATAGCTACTATATCCAGGTCAGTAATTCAAAAAGCTCATGGAATCTCCTTCTCAGGTGTTCCAGAAGACTAGAATTTCATAGTATGTTATAGGCAATGTGGGCATATTTCCATTTAATTTTTTTTTTGTAAATACCAAAGTTGTTCATGAACAAAACAGGCAATTAATTATAGCCAACCATACTATTGGGTCTAGATCTACATAAAGACCAGTACGTATAAGGATGGTAGATACCCTTCCCTGTATGTCATTACCGATCTAGATAGGATCTTTTATGGCAGTCTAATAATACTGTTACCGAGACTAGCTGTAATATAAATCTATTTAATTGCTGGATGTTAAATGCTTTATGAATGAAAATGTACAGGACATGGTTAGTTAGTCTGTAGATAACATTAAAATAGATGCTACTGGAAACAGTTATCGGGATTCACAGAGGGATCTTGGACAGCTGGGCAAATGAATGGCAAATGGAGTTTAATTTGGATAAGTGCAAAATATTGTACTTTGGGAAGACAAATCACGGTTGAACTTTTGCAGTGAATCGTACGGTCCTTTGGAATATGTTAGAACAGGGATTTAGCAGTACAAGTACATGGTTCCCTGAAGATGACTTCACAGGCTGACAGGGTTATGAAGAAAGCTTTTAACAATGCTAGCCTTCAACAGTGAGGAGTATAGAAATTGGGATATTTTATTGCAGTCGTACAATGAGCTGCTAGAGCAAGTGGTTAAGGCAGGTACATTGATGATGTTTTAAAAGGTCTCATATAGGTAAATAGATGAGAAAGGTGAGGGGCAAATGAGACTAGTTTAAATGGGTATTTGGTCAGCATGGACTTATGCTAAAGGGCCTGTTTCTGTGCTCCATGACTTAAAACTGCAGAAAATATTTAAAGATTTAAGACTTTTATTTGAGACTGAATTGGGGAAGATTTCTACTTCTATACGTCCTACATCAAAATAAAATATTTTTAAAAAGTCAATTACTTTAAGCTGTATTTCTTGTTTCTTACTTCCCAAAATCTCAACAAAGAAAACTACCGGTAATTATGCATTTAAAAAAGTGAGACTTTAAAATGTCTGTTTTACTTTTTTGTAATTATGTAATATTGTCACAGCTCGCCATCCAGTCATATACTTGGTTATCTGGCTGAACATTTTTTCATGCTTGCTTGGTTCATTTCAAAAGCAATTCAGTTTGATTAGAAGTGACACTTCCAGTGCACCAGTGGTTTCATCTCAAGCCAGTTATTGTGATTAGTGGTCTTAACTTAGCTTAGGCTGGTTTATGGATTGCTGTTAAAACAGCACAGTTTAAAGAAATGAAAGTAGTGGTTGCATTAAGTATTTGAAAGAAGAATAATTCTTGCTTTTTATATATTAAAAAATTGGAAGAGGAAGGACAAAAGATGAGGAAATATCTGTTTACTTTGAAGATGAGCTATTAAATGATATACATATGGTTTCTTAATGCATAGGTATCTACAGTGAATTAATGTGATATTTAATCTGTGGTTGTGGCTCTTATGGAGGAGCAAACTTTTGGTATCATCCTTTGCTGTGCAAATATACTTAAACTAAAACTGGAATGCAAGTATTTGTGACGAGAAACCCAAAATGGAGCAGTGTTAATGTATTTAATTCTCAATATCCATATAAAAACCCTGAAGTAAAACAGTTTTAGGTGGCCGGTATTCAAAATATCAGTTATTAGGTTGCAATGCAAAGCAGTTCATTTGTTGATTATAAACTTTGCGATGGACCTAATATTTTAAAGCTAATATTTTGATGTGAAAAAGAACCTAGAAATGGTGTATCTTTGATTTACAGTGCATATGATGTGCATCACAATATTTAGTAAAACTATTGTAATTCTTTGTTTCTGATTCAGCTGGGTGAATCGGTCAGGTCCTTATCAAATGTAACCTGAAATTAACTTACGATGGGTTGTCTTCCTGCATGATCACTGCTCCCTTTGATCCCCACGAACTAAATTTTGGTTATTTTCAGTTTCTCATTTCTAAGCTACCTTTTTGTTACATCATTCAAAAACAGGACATCAGTTTTCATCTGCATGTTGATGACTCCTGGCTACACTCCATTACAACTTCCAGATCATTCCAGTCTTTCTAAGTTTTTACAATGCTCATTAAACACCCCTGGCCAAATAAAATACATCTTCTTGCAATTAAATATTGGGATTGCAGCAGTTATTGTACTGCAGAGTTCCTTTCCTAGCCATTGAATCAGCTTCTTGGCAGCTATTGAGTCTGGCAGTGCACTATCTTGATGGCCTATTTGATATAACGATGATCTTTGCTCCGTACGATATCAGCAGCACAATTTAAGAATCTTTTTTACAATTGTGGGTCCATTATCTGGGTCTGATCCTCATTCTGCAAATATTCCAGTCTTTTCCTTGCTTCTAGGTGTAATGTGCTTCTGATTAGCTTCTGTGGTGTAAAATAGTCATCCAGACTTCAGCTATAGCCAAACTGACACTGAATGTCTTTGCAACCCACTCAAAATGCTGGAGACAGCATCTATGGAAAAAAAGTACAGTTGAAGTTTTGGGCTGAGACCCTTTGACAAGACTGGAGAAAAAAGATGGAGTAGATTCCCCCAACTTTCCTCCAGCATCTTGTGTGTGTTGCTTGGATTTCCAGCATCAGCAGATTTTCTCTTTATTTCTGAATGTCTTTGTCAGCCTATAACCTACTCATTATATTTGCTTCCAGTTCACTGTTAAATTTCTCTTCCTAGTCAAAGCTAGTTTGACTTTACATTCACAAAATGCTGGTAGAACACAGCAGGCCAGGCAACATCTGATGCTGCCTGGCCTGCTGTGTTCTATCAGCATTTTGTGTGTGTTGTTGTTTGAATTTCCAGCATCTGCAGATTTCCTCATGTTTGCTCTTTAAATTCACTACTGCGAAGCCTCTGCCAGTGATGCCTACACTGAAGATGTTTAAATCTTCTCTTCGACGGGAGTTCAGTGAAACCCTCTGTCGCTGCACCCCATCTATAATTCCTTCGGCCCTTCAACTTTTCGATCATATTTTGACCCAGACCCGCTATTACAGCCATATATCCTTCCTTGGAACGTGTCTCCACCGCCAACTGACTCCAGTTGGCTTCAGGATCCGTTTTCGAGCTTCTCAACTTGGACCTTCTGAGGATCCCAGGTACTCACATTTAATTGACTCTGCCTCCCGTTGTTTCTCCCATCGAGCTCTGAGGGCGACACTCTCCGCCATGAGAAGGTACCTGGCGTCCCTATCACAATCCCTTCCACGCCTCCGGGACACCTTTTTCTCTGTTTGCAATGGACCTGTCCGTTATTTCATCCTCCGTCGGATCCATGCGTGCAGTCGCCGTTTCTTTGAAGATGCTGCCTGGCCTGCTGTGTTCTACCAGCATTTTGTGTGTGTTGTTTGAATTTCCAGCATCTGCAGATTTCCTCGTGTTTGACTTTACATTGTTAGAAATTTCCACAAAAGGTGCTATGTCAAGAAGGTACATATATTCACCATCCACAATATTTTGGGCCATGCCGTCTTGTCACAACTGAGACAGGAGGTGCAGAAGCCTGAAGTCCCGTACCACCAAGTTGAAGAACAGCTACTTTCCTTCAATCATTCAGTTCTTGAACCAACCTTCACAATCCTAATTACTACTTTAATAGACTATGACTACTTTGCTCTATAATGGAGTTTACATATTTTTATTCTAATTGTGTTATTTTGTATGTAAATACCTATAAATTTATGTTTGTCTTAATGTTCTGAATCTGTTGCCCAGTGCCCGTGAAGTTGCTGCAAAAAAGTTTTTCATTGCAGCTGTGCATACATGCACATTTGACAATAAACTTGATTTTGAGTTACCCTTGCCTGGGTAATCTGAAACCTCTGCCCTGGGATGTCTTTGTTGTTCTGTTTCTGGTTTTATGATTCTTTGAATTTAGTTGTTACAATGCTCCTCCCCCTCCCCCCCCCCCCCCCCCCGAAAGAGAACTTTTTAAAGAGGAATATTTCAGTCCATGCACCCAACTCTGTAGAAGAGTTAATAAACATATTGTGTTTATCAATGGTAGTTAATAAAATAAATATTAGTATAGCTGTGGGAGTCGATGCATAGAAAGACCCTCTTCAGCCAGAGGATTTTCACAAATTTTTAAAGATACAGATGAATGCTCTTACTACAATTATAAAAGGTTTATACAACTTGTTAATGGCCCAAATCAAGGCTTTCCCTAGCCTGTCCCATCCATTACAAAACATTTGCTGAATATATATGTTTCAATGAACATATGCCATCAGTGAAGCACGTTTTAGTGTTGGATCATCTCGAGACAAGCAGGTTCTTTGGCCCACCCAGTTGCACTGACCAAACCCTCATTTCCACTAATCCTAATCCCTTTTCATTCTCTCCCACATTTCCATCAGATTCTACATGCCAGGGCACTTTACAGTAGCCATTTAACTTGTATGTATTTGAGATGTGAGGGGTTACTGGAGGATGTGTGCATGGTCATAAAGGGAATGTGAAAGCTTCACTCAGTCAACACTGAAGAATGCTGGAGCTGTAAATCAGCAGCTTTGCTAACTGTGGTGTAGGGCCATTTTGTATTAAACCATTTAAAACACTACTCACAAAGGAGAAAATCTACAGTGCTGGAAATACAAGCAACACACACAAAATGCTGAAGGAACTAGGCAGCATCTATGGAAGAAAAAGTACAGTTGACATTTTGGGCAGTCCTGCTAAAGGATCTCGGCCTGAAACGTTGACTATACTTTTTTCCATAGATTCTGCTTGGCCTGCTCAGCTCCCCCAGCTTTTTGTGTGTGTTACTTCAACACTACTTCGCATTTTTAGATGCCATCTCACATACTCAGCATTTGGTTATATTTAACTTTCCTTTTATTACTTGGTACTTGCTGCTGGATAGTGCAGTGGCTAGTCTAACACTTTGCAGCGCCTGCAATTGGTATTCCATTCCCGCTGCTGTCTGAAACGATTTTATATGTTCTCCCTGTGACTGTGTGAGTTTCCACCGGGTCCTCCAATTTCCCCTTACATTTCAAAGATGTGCGGGTTAGTAAGTTGTGAGAATGCCATGTTGTCACCGGAAGCATTGCGACATTTTAGGCTGCTCCCAGCACATCCATGGATTGTGTAGGTCATTTTCACAAATGATACATTTCACTGTATGTTTCGAAGTTTCAAAGAACATGTGACAAATAAGTTTGTCTTTAACTTAGTTTTTTCTCTTGTTAGAGTTCCCTCAGATTTTTATGTAAAAGATGAAAGTAGTTAATTTTGTCAAATGTTCGGTGGTGTCTCATTACTTCATTTTATTGTGAGCAGGTGAACTAAGGATATTTGAATTAGAAGTAAAAGCGTGGGAATATCAACCTTCTGGAAAATGTTAGTAACACAATTGCAAGAAAAAGTTTGTGAACTTTGCAGTTACCCAGTTTTTTGCATTAATTACTCATAAAATGCTCACTGATCTTCATCTAAGTCACAATAATAGACAATAAATGCAATCTGCCTAAACTAATAACACATAAACAATTGTACTTGTCCTGTCTTTATTGAATACATTGTTTAATCATTCACAGTCCGGGGCCAGGAAAAGTATACCTTTGTATATTTTTACCTTTGTAAAAGGTATACAAAAATACCTTTGTATTTAATTACTGACAGAACCTCCTATAGCAGCAATAACATACACCCAAATATTTCCTGTAGCTACTGACCAGACTTGCTTAACGGCAAGGAGGAATTTTAGCCCATTCTCCATAGAAAACTGTGTCAGTTCATCTATATTTCTTGTATGAACAGCCCTCTTCAAGTTATGCCACAGTATCTCAATTGGGAATTAGGTTAAGGTCTGGACTCCTAGGGAGAGTAGCAACAATACCGAATTTCCATCAGTTGTAGACAATTTCTATTATTTTGGATTGAGAAATACATTTCTAGCCTTTTCTGGCCATGCACGTCTTCAATTCTTCTAAGGTCCTCTGAAAGTTGTTTGGATTGAGGCATGGCACACATAAACAGATCTTTCTTCAGAAGAGCAAGCTCTGTCAGCAACCTGATTTTTTGTGTCTTTTTTATAGGGCAGGACTCCTCTACAACCCACACCTCCAATCTTATCTCCTTGATTGGAACATCTGATTCTAAATATCTTTTGTTGAACCCATTATGCCAGGGGTTCACACAATTTTTTTGAACCTAGACTGTGATTGTTTAAGTGGTGTACTCAGTATTGATGAGAAAAAGTAGTTGCTTGTGTGTTATTAGTTTAGGCAGATTGTCCATTGTTGTGATTTAGATGAAAATCTGACCACATTTTATGAGGAATTAAGGCAGAAAACCAGGTAATTGCAAAGGGCTCACAAACCTTTTCTTGCAATTGTACATAATTGTAAAGAGATTTAATTCTATGAATGGTTTTTCCCCTGATTACTCTATGACAAATAATGCATTAGGATTATAAAGTTTATGAACATGTAAAGGTTGTTCTTAGAATAAAAGTTATAGTTGAAATTGTCTTTGGATTTTGTCATTTAGCGAACGTTGGTAAAGTGGGAATAATGTCAGTAATCTAAGACACGCAGACTTTACAGCACAGCATGGGACTTACATCAGCATTCTTGGAAAATCTTTTGTTTGCAGTAATACACATTCTCTTTATCTCAAAGCTTTATTTAGTATGTAAGCTTTTTTCCTGCAAAACTAAAGACTGACTTTGAAATGCAGACTTACTTTTTGTAGTATTATCCATATCATATCCAACTTTCTATTTCATTTTCTGATCTAAAATTAAAATTTCTGCTAGAGATTACTGATTAGCATGACACTATCTGATTCAGCGTTGTGTTTTATTTATGGAAATAGTAAATACCATTTGAAATTCTAATTTGTATCAGACTAATTAAATTCAGCCTTCAGTTTGATTCCAGTTAGGTTTTGAATTTTTTGTCTTTTGTAATTAACATTTTTCCTAGATAAAAAAAAATTCCATCACCATACTTTGGTACATTTATAATTGAATTAAGCAGTAGAAATGCTGTGGTGAACAATCAAATATTGGATAAATGTTCATTAAACTTGAGATAACTTGAGTAATTGGATCTTTTCAGAAGTAATTATTTAATACTGATGTATTAAATATAGAAATGGATAAGGTTATAATGGTCTAAATTTTTTGCAGGATGTGTTTTTTGGATTTATGCACTTGGATGTTAAGTAAAGTAGACATTTTGCATAATTTGAGGTGATAAGTGAATAGGTGAATGCGGGTTTCTACAGGTAGAATTATAGGCAACCCTTGCATTGTGTCCATTTTGTAATGGAAATTTCCCCTTGCTGAGTTCATAAATAACTACCTAGAAATTTGAAATGTGGGAAAAATAAATAACAAATGCAAAAAGGAAAAAGTATGGCAGTAGATTTAGATGTGACATTACCATGTTGATCAGATTAGCATTCACAATGGAGTCCTTCCTCTGCTTTCATTCCAAGGTTATGTAAACAGATGTCTCCGACTGTACTTCTGGCACACTCTTCATTTGGAAGCTAGTTGCTGTGATACTGTTGGCAGTTACAGCAGCTATGGCCTATTGCTTAAAATGATTTTGCAGCCTTTCCTCCACCTTCACTAAATCATTGCAATTTAGTCTATTACTCCCTTTAACATCCTTTCACAAACTTCCTGCCATTAACCTCAACCCTTGAATCCTATCCCTTTCCCTGATATCCCCATTTCTTATACCCATTCCTTATTCATAAGCTTTATGTGCCAGAGATGAACCCTCCTGGGATTGAGTGGCTAAATATATAAAAAACATAATATCTCTTGTTTGTTTTGCATGAGCCTTGCCCACTCCCCAAGTCTAATGTTGGCCTCAACTTTTAAATACTGGCTATATGTTGCTTTATCATTGCTGATAAAATAGTTTAATGTGAGAGAAAAGACCCCGTAGGAACTTTAATACTGAATTCAGTGGGAAAAGTGGATTTACATAGCAGTGCAACTCCTCCAAAATGTGGGACCTGCCTGTGATTTGATGTGCAGCTGGACTGCAAATGGAATGAGCATCATTGACTTTTGGAGAATCCTGCAACCAGTTGTAAGTGGTATTTGAACAAAACTATTTAATTCAGTGATATAAAGTTTTAGTTGGCTTCTTTATTCCTTTTAATATACTTTACGTTACTAGTTACTTTTGGTGCCAGGTCAGTAATTTTATATGCAATTTAGAAATGCTGAGCTCTGATGGTGAACATATAGAATCAAATATATTGTGATGGAAAACAGTACAGCTTTCAAAGCTTTTTGAATGTAATTTTTGAAGCTTATGACTCCTGTGTGAAATGCAGGTTGGTTATATGGATAATTATTTGAACCACTATAATGGGAAGCATTAAGAGCAATTTTAAAAAATAAACATGGGATTCTGCAGATGCTGGAAACTATTCTGTAAAATGAGCATCAAAGTTGTGCAAACTTATGACCAATATTGTCAACATATGGAGAAATATATTCTCCAGTATTTCAGAATTCCTGATTAAGTAATGTCTTCATCCTACTTTTGGGAACTGCAAAACTACTAGAGTGGTCTAATGTCAAAGTCAAGTTTATTGTTGTTCAGGCAAATAACTATATGCAGAGTTGCAGTGAAGATCTTGTAGCAGTATCAAAGACACACAGCATCTTAAGCAGTATTCCCAGGAAAACCATTATTAACACACAAACTTAGAAGAAAGAACAATTGGAACGGATTTGAAAAAAGTCCATTTGTTGAAAAATGTTGAAGTGTTGAAAAATTAGTTTGAATCAGTACCTGGTGATGTGGGATTTTAAGCTTCTGTACCCCTTATCTGATGGTAGCCACAAGTGGATGGTGTGTGATGGTGTGTGTTGCATTTCGTAACTGCAAAACATTAAAGTAATTCAAAGGAAAATAAGAGCTGAGGGGCAAGCAGGTATCACATGGTAGGATGATGACATATACAATTCATTTATTTTTATATATAACCTGAAATGAACTATTTAAATAAACAAGAATGCTTAATCAGCAATATTTACAATATTACTTACTATGAAAAAAATTAAATACAGTCGGCCCTCTTTATCCACAGGTTCCGCATGCGCGGATTCAACCGACCGTGGATCGGGAAAACCTGGAAGTTCTCTCTCCAGCACTCATTGTTTGAGCATGTACAGACTTTTTTTTCTTGTCATTATTCCCTAAACAATTAGCAACTATTTGCATATCATTTACATTGTATTACGTATTATAAGTAATCCAGAAATGATTTAAGGTATACAGGAGGATGTGCATAGGTTACCGCGGATCGGGAACTGGGGGGGGGGGGGGGCGGGGGGAGGAGGGAACCAGAAGTTCTCTAAGTCAGAATAGGTATTATTTAGCCTCAGTTAGTCAAACGTTTGTCTTAGTATATATTATATATTTTACCTTTCTATGCATATAAAACACTTAAGAAATGTATGTATTTCAATAATTAAACCACCGCCGTAATAGTTGTAGCTTTCAGTGGGGCAGGGCCTTCACATGCTCCATTATTCTCACTTTATCCTTTAAAATTATTCCAATCGTTGACGGACTGTAGCCTAACGATTTCCCAATGACCAATGGCGTTTCACCTCTTTCCAATCACTTTATTATTTCCACTTTATTTTCAATCATGATCATTTTCCAGAACAGAAACACTGCGGGTGGTGGGTCTGGAGCTCTGCTGGGTCCTAAAGTTCACTGCACTGAGCCAGGTTAAACAAGGAACTTGAGCATCTGCTGGGGGGGTCCCAGAACCAGTCTCCCCCCCCCAACTGGACTTGCTTGGTGACTAAAAGATGCATCGCCACTCATTTGAGAGGCTTCATCAGTTCTGATCCTTGGTGGGTAGTTTTCCAGCTTATACACTCTGTGAGTTCTTTAAAGTTATAGCAATCGTATGAGGGTCGTTGGGAGTCATAGGATAATGAGAGGGTCAGTAGTCTTTTTGCATGAATGGGGTATGAACTATTGTAGAGAAACTGGGGTCGAGATGTTAGGACTGCATTGAAAGTGGCTGATAGGTAGTGTCATACCCCATCCTCTCTGTTCAGGGATGGGTTTTCCAGTTTGATAAAGATGGTTTCTTTAACCCCTCTCTCAAACCACCTGCCCTCCTTGTCCAAAATGTGTACATTGTTTTCATCAAAGGAGTGTCCCTTATCCTTTAGGTATAGATATATAGCGTTTCCACGACAGTTCACATCTCTATTCATGCAAAGGTAAAAACTAATGATCCTCTCATTACCTCTACGACTCTTATTGACCCTCATGTGATTGCTATACCTTTAAGCAACTCACAGAGTTTATAAGCTGGAAAACTACACACCATGGATAAGAACTGAAGGAGCCTCTCGGATGAGTGGTGAAACATTTTCTAGGCAACACAGCAAGTCCAGATGGCTTGATTTACCACTGCTTAATATACAACGACCTGGATGACTGAGAACCTTCATAGATGTATTGGTCCAAAATGCTTTCCAACTAGAGGCAAAGAGGTTGGCACCAGCACCTGTTGCCCTCTGAGCAACTGTTCACTGTGTACAGCATGGAGACTGTTGTGGCAATATCCAGTACCTTTTTAAATTTGCTTTCAGTTGGCTTCATTGCCATGGGCGTGTCATGCAAATCGTGGATGGATCTCCAATCAAGTTGTAGGTAGTCATCCTGAAGAAGGATCTTTCCCTGAAACATTGACTGTTTACCCTTTTCCATAGATGCTTAGGCCTGTTGAGTTCCTCCAGCATTTTGTGTGTATTGCTTTTCTGTTGTTTTCATATTGTAAATCTCAAGGCTGTGCTGTTTTTTTTTAAACTGCAACTTGACTTTTTAGCTTTTTCTATTCCCTGTGCAGTCCATTTATTTTGGACTGCCGGAATGCCCTTTGTATGTGTCCTACATTATTGTATTTTCTACAAGTTTCGCCTTTAAATCTGCATTGGTCTGGTGTATGAGAGCCCCTGTAGCAATGGTAACACAATTAGTTTGGCCAGGCCGGTTTCTGTTTAGATGTTGCAATTTTGCTCACCTTCACTTTAATTCCTGACTGTAAGTCAATTGTGTCTCTGCTGTTTCCATTGATACAGCTATTTTAACTGCTCTTTTAAGTGCAAGTTGTCCTTCAGTTAGAAACTGTTTTTAAATGCTTTCTTTTAAGATTCCATAAACTAAACAATCTCACAGTGCATTATTAAGATCATCATAGAACTGACAATGCTTAGAAAGTCTCTTCAATTCAGTGACCTATGCTGAAATGTACTCCCCTTTCTTTTGACTCCAATTATGAAACTTAATACTTTTTGCAATCAACAAATGGTTTTGGTAATGAGTTAACAGTCAAAATGTAAGAATGAGAGGTGATCTCACTAAAATGTAGAATTTTTTTTATGCATCTTTATATGAGATGTAGGTGCAATGCTCGTCTTGATTGTGAAGTTTAGGAATCACAGTTTCAAATATAGGGGTCAGCTATTCAGAATAGAGATGGGAAGATAATTCCTCACTCAGCAGGTGGTGAATCTTTAGAAATCTCTACCCAAAAGGATTGTGGAGGCTTAGTTGCAGAGAATTTTCAAGTTAGAAATCATCTCTCATTCTTCTACATTCAAGCATGTAGGCCATTGTGCTTAATCCCATCTCCTATAAAAAGCCACCAACCTAAAAATCTATTTGTTAATTTGGGTGCACACCCTCTATCACAAATTCAATTTTTCCAAGTAACCTGCCCAAATGTCATTAGAGGTAGAGCAGGTTACATGTGATATATTTGTTGTTTGTGATATATTTAAATGATTTGAATGAAAATGTAGATGGGTGGTTTTTTAAGTTTGCAAATAACACAAATGTTGGTGGAGTTGTGGGCTGTGAAGAAGCTTATCAAATGGTACAGTAGAATATAGACCAGTTCTTGAAAAGGGCGGAGAAATGGCATGTCGTTGGGTTTTGGGAGGCCAAATATAAGGAGAGAATATACAATTAATGGGCGTTGCAGCATTGATGTCTAGCAGGATCTTGTGGTCCAGGGCCACAGTTCCCAGACAGTGACCATGCAAATAGATAGGATGGTAAATGTGGTCCATGGCATGCTTGCTTTCTTTTATTTTTATTTTATTGAGATGCAGCCCCAAATAAGTCTGATCCTTTGACCCACGCTACCCAACAATCACCCGATTTAATCCTAGCCTAATCTATGGGACAATTTACAATGACCAATTAACCTATAGTTAACGCTATAGTTTTGGACTGTGGAGAAAACTGGAGCACCTGGAGAAAATCTGTGCGGTCATGGGGAGAACATACAAATAGGACCTGGATTGTCTGTACTGTAAATCATTCTGCTAACTACGACATTTACAAGTGGCCCCTTCATTGAGTATAATAGTAAAGAAGTCTTGTTGCAGGTATATAAGATTTAGATTGGGCTACACTTGGAGTATTGTGTGCAATTCTGGGTTCCATATTACAGGAAGAACATGGAAGCTTTGGAAAAGGTACAGAAATTGTTTACGAAATGCTGCTTGGATTGGAGGCTATGAACTATAAGTAGAGTTGGAGAGACTTGGATTGTTTTCTCTGTATTGTCAGACACTGAGAGGAGACCAGATAGGTGTTTATAAAATTATGAGAATCATAGGTATGGTAGACAGTCAGAAACTTTCTTCTGGGGTAGAAATATCAAATATTGGAGGACATGCATTTAAGGTGGGGGGATTTTTAAGGGAGATGTTCAGGTCAAGTTATATTTTTTTTTAACACACATTGGTAGGGATAGTGGTGGAAGTGGAGATACAATAATGGTATTTAAGAGGCTTTCAAGTAGACACATGAATGTTCAAGCAATAGTGGGATGTGGATCATGTGCAGGCAGGAATTGTTAGTTTAATTTGGCATCGTGTTTGGCACAGCCACTAGGGTGAAGGTCTATAATGTTTTATGTGTTCATGTCTCCATAACTGGAGTTGTCTGTTTTCAGTTGTAAATATATGAAAGGTTTACTGCAATATTTGAGAAAATCAGTGGAATTTTCTGCAGTCTGTTTAATATTCCTATGTGCATTAATAAAAGGAGATTAATTGACCGTTTATTTTTCTCGCAGCTGTAGGTAAAATGTCTGGTTTGCCATTCATAACTATTGTCACTATTGTAAATTTAAAAAAAAACTTTGAGGGAAAGATGGAACAGTATAATGGTTTGTTTTCCAGTAGAATGATTTGTATAGTAGAATATCTGCTTCTCACCAAGTACATTTGAATAAAAAAATCATCATTTTTGTTTATCTTTTTATAGGAGGCATAGGTAAAGGAGATGGTTGGAAGATATTTCCTTTTCCTTTAGTAGGGATATCCAAAATGACACCTTAAGGTGAAAGAGAAGTTTTAAATCGGATCTGAGGGAGCTTTTTAAAATGCAGAGATTGGTTGATTTCTGAAGTGCCAGAAGATGTGCCGAAATAATCTCTATGTCTAAAAGGTATTTAGGCAGGCATTTGACTAGATAAAGCTCTTCTTTTATGGGCAAATGGGATTATTGCAAAAAAAAAGAACTGCCAGCTTTGGCCTGGTGGGAAAAGGGCCAGTTTCTGTCTTGTGTGAGTTCTCTGAACTCTAAATGTAAGAGATTGTTGGTAATGGCCCACTGCCCTCTAACACCTCTTGTTGATTTTCCCAGAACTGGTGAAATGCATTTTATATCAAAAATCTGGCACCCTCGGGGCACAGACCATGCTGGATTTCAGATTTTCTTGGAGTTTGGACAATGTACCACATCAGCTTTTGAAAAAAATATATTTGGTACTTATAGAAGAAAAATTATGTATCCTTTTGTGGTTTTGCCCTTTGGGCTACCTGCTGGCCTTTTTGACATGATTGCAATAGCAAAAAGAAAGTGTAGGAAATCAGAGAGCTGACAGAACTTTATGTGCTGTGTTGGAAGCTGTCAGGGGTTGCAGGAGTTACACAGCCAACCACAGTAATAAAGTGGAAAAGCTGAAAGTTAATTGAGCATCACTCAGAGGGCCAGCCCCAAGCTGAAAAAGTCTTGGTATTTGGGCAATAAATCCAAATTCCATTTGATTGAAGGGAAGCTAGAGTATTTACATGAATGTCCAGCTGATGGATGTCCAAACACCATTGCATTTATAGCATTCTGTCAAGAATCTATTTTTTCTCATAACATTTTGTGGTGAAGATTGAGCCAATACTTAAAACTGTTACAGTGCATGCATTTTAGGATGTTTTTCATCTGTTTTAAACTTGAATGGCATGTCGTCCAGTAGCACCCAGTGACATAGCTACAGGTCTCCTGGGATTAGTTTGAATGTTTTCATTGAATAGCCGGTCATCCCAATAATTTGGTACTGTGTAGTTGAATTATAATTTTAGTTTTCAGTTCTTTCCCCAACATTTTATGTTATCCATACAAACAACTTATTTTAAATGTAGCTGTGTCCCTATTCCCTGTTTAATCCTAATTACAATTTATTACAGTTTATTAGAGTATTTAATTTCACCAGTAAATTTGGATTTGTGTAATATCCGTCCTTAGTTTTGTGAGGCCACAAGCAACTAGAGTTTATAGTAATAATTGATGACAGTTTATTCCAAAAGCTAAAATGTACTCTTGGAGGAATATTGTAGTAAGAATTCATTTTTTGTTCTTATCTGTTCAGCAACAGTATATATAATTAATGGAAGCCTTTGTCTTGGCGATGTTGTGACTGGAAACTGGGCAGTATCATGCTTATTTCTAATTATGTCATATGTTAATTTGCATCATTGTAGTAATAGTTGTTTACACATATTCACATCATCACATCTACAATGAGCAAGATTTCAATGGGCTCTACTGTTTAATTCTCGTTGGAGAAAGTGGCAGTCCCAAATACAGATGTGACGTTTGTCAATCAGCAGCTATCAGGTTTGCAGTGGTTCCATAGCTTAGTACAGTGCAGTTGGCTTAGTGCTACAGCTGGTGGTTCTTCTTATTAATACATTAATGAAGAAGCTCTGAGTGTGTAGTATTCTGAGTTACTATCATTTTACAAGAAATACTTCACTGTTACAATATATAACATACAATGTGTTCCTAAATTAATATCAGTATGTGAAAAACACTTATGTTCATGTTGCTGTTTGCCAGAAATTGTGAGGTATGAAAGTAAAAGTAATTTTTCAGCATAATATGAAAAAGTTTCAGTATTCCGTGGTGACCAGGTACAAGATAATAATGCTATTAATCTAGAATTTCTTGTTTTTTTTGCATCAGTGGCTGTGGATTTTTTAATGAGTCATTTGCTTTCCTCCCTCTGTGTATTTGTTCTCACCATTTCATTTTGTTCTTGGAGGAATTCTATTTTATTATCTTATCTGTCATTCTAAACTTTGCATTTTTATGTAACATCTGTGAAGTCCTGTTACTGTAGAAGATTATTTCTTGCTTAATTTCAGGAACAGAATTTTCTTGGCTTTAAATATATGTAATAATCTCATTGTTCCCATTATTTCGACTGATGGGCAGGGTTAGGTGGCACTATCCTAACACCATCACAAAAGAATGAACAGAAGGGCTACGCTTGGATAAACACTTAAGGTTAATGAATGTTGCCACCATGAATGTGTTAATGGAATCTGGCCAAATGGGAATTACGAATTTAAAATCTCATGCCATTATGGTTGGACCTACTACTTGGTGCATTTACAGAACCTTTTATGGCTAACACAGTATCAAACAGTGAATTAGAGGTTGAATGGGCATATGATTCATAGTAAACAGTCACCTAATCTTTAAATATTCTTTTTAAAGTGGAAACATGTTGGAAGAATTTCTTGCACTAAAGGATGGGCATTATCTCAACACACAGCAGTTTGTTTAGTAGTCTACAACAATGAACTGTGATATTGAAGTTTGAATATCCTTGGTTTTCTGTCTTTGTGTTTGTTTTCTTCAGCTGCAGTATGTTCTATTTCTGGTTTTGTTAATGTTTGAGTTTTGTTGTCCTTTTAATCGGAGGTTTAGGTAAAGAGTGGTTCAGGAATTACTGTCTATAACTGCCTTTGCAGTTATTTGGTTAACACCCTTTTACACAGCATGACACAGTTGTGGTCAGAAGATGAAAGCTAGGATGATTGTGCTAGGATAGTAGACATTCATTGAAAGCTGAATCACACTATTATTATTACTGTTACTTTCCTGTAAATAGACAAATGTTCTTGTTTGCACTGTAATTTTTTTGTTCTTATGTTCAACACTTTTTCTTGAAAACAGAAGTGCCTAACTGTTAATGGCCTAGATACTCTTGGAAAATCCACCAAGATTGGTATCCTGTATGTATGCATACAAATGATGAAGCAGCAAATTTATTGGCAGCCATTTGCAGCATTTTCCTTGCCGTCCTCCAGTGTTGGAATCCTTATGGAGTCTAGTGGCAAAGCAGGAAGTTGGCTCTGACACACAAACAGCGTTTCTTTTTTGTTTGAATGGTGTGAATGTGCCTCTAGGGACAGGTTAAATTTTAGTTGATTTCCATTTTCAGTTTTTTTTCTTGGTGATTTTAATAGTGAATTTTGAAAAATTTACAGTTTAAAATAAAAGTTCGTAATGTTTTAGATTTGTCGTTGATTTTAGCTGAGTGTCAAATGGATTTAGCATTGGCTAATTTCTGTCAGATGGGGGACTTGTTTTGTCATCCCTCACTGCATAATTGGATTTGTTCCATCTCTGTGTAAGAGCCTTGCCCTTGGGGCAGGAATCTGCTTTGTGCAGCATTTTACTTCTGGAGATCAGTACCATGTATGTATGATTTCGAATTGATCAAAGGCAAGCATGGCCATCTCTGATAAAAATGATCTTATATCGAATTCATTTTCCAAGATTGAACCCTGTTAACTTTTAAAAACGACATCATCCTGATTTTTTTCTATGTTTGTGTTTCAAACTTGAGCAACAATATTTAGGTTATGTTAAAATGCATACTTTCCTTTTAAACTTGGTGTCAACAAGTTTCCTTGGAGCTTTTTATTCCAGGAATCAAATTTAGAATGATGTGTATGTTATGAAGCTGCTTGTAAATCCTAACATGACCACTTTGGGACTAAGATGATTATAGATTAATTACATAAATTACTTGGAGAACTCATAAACAAAATCCTATCAATTTCTGAGTTTGGTAATGGATTGTAATATTTTCTTTGTTTTGTATTTTCATGTTATTCACTATGAAATTCAATTTAAATCACACTTTGGTGACCTGTAAGTTTGAGACAGGAATGGGAAGTAATTTTCATTTCAAAGCTGAAATGCATTTATTTACTATGTTGTAATGATGCATTTTTTTGATGAAATTGTAACCTACTTTTCCTTTGTTTTATTTCCAGCTTTACTACATGTCCAGTGATCTAAGGTGACGTGAAATCTCCATCCTTAAACATTTCCCAAATAAACATTGGGAATGTGTTAATAGCCTATTCATGAAAGGTAAGTTTAAATGTATTCTGTCATAAAAATGTGCAGCTGTTAATTTTCTGAACTATTTTAGATGAATATGATTTCCCTTGTAATGAATCATGCTTTACAGGATTTTTCTGCTTGAAAACATTCAGCTTTAAAGCAATTTATTAATATTCTTGGTTATTCTTAATTTAGGGTCAATTAACAACAAAGATCAATCAGTGGTGAAAATAGTTTTAATTTGAAGGAGTGTTTCTATATAATTTTATCTGATGAGAAAATCACTGAGGCAAGATGAAACCAAATCCCTAGCTGTAGCTAAGCCTTGCCATTTGTGGGTCAACACTTCGCTTGAACCTTGCTCCAAAACATGGTTTGCGCTGTAGTAAAGGTAGTGAGCTATAATTGCAGTTTGTAATATTTTAGATTTGTCTAAAATCAAATTATAGGAAAGATTGATGGGAATTGATAAACAGAACAATTAGAATTTGGGTGATTTTCAACCCCCCCCCCCCCCCCCCCCATTTTTCTGTTTTTAATTTGTTCATCTTTGGGGCAAAAGAAACGTGTAGAATGCACATCCCTAATTTAAAATGTAACCTTGCGTGTAAAGTACTTAGAACTGTGATTTTTGGTAAATAGTAATCTGCTTTGTGCTTTTCAACTCAAAATTGGCAGAAAATTATGATTCAGGCAAAAATATAGTTGGCTTAATGGAACATTTGAAATCACAAAGCAACTTGAACAGATTGATTAGTATTAGCAAACTTGATATTATATAATTCAAAATAATTTTTAAACAAAAAAAGTTGTGAATGATAGAATCAGAATCAGGTTTATTATCACCAGCATGTGTCATGGAATTTGTTAACTTAGCAGCAGCAGTTCAATGCAATACCTAACAATATAGACGGAAAAAAATAAATAAGTAAATCAATTGCATTAAGTGTATATATATGTATATTAAACAGATTAAAAATAGTGCAAAACAAATAATATAAAAAGTGAGGTAGTGTTCATGAGTTCAATGTTCATTTAGGAATTGGATGGCAGAGGGGAAGAAGCTGTTCCTCAGTCACTTAACTGTGTGCTTTCAGACGTCTGTACCTCCTTCCTAATGGTAACAATGAGAAGAGAGCATGTCCTGGGCGATGGGGTCCTTAATAAAGGACACTGCTTTTCTGAGGCACAGCTCCTTGGAGATACCTTGGATACAATCAAAGCTAATACCCAAGAAGGAGCTGACTAATTTTACAACTTTCTGTAGCTGCTTTTTGTTCTGTGCAGCAGTGCCCCCCCCCCACCCCTATACCAGACAGTGATTCAGCCCATCAAGTCTGCTCCATTGTCTGTCATGGCTGATCCGGAGTCCCAAATTAACCCCATACATTTGCTTTCTCACCATATCCTTTGATGCCCTGATCAATCAGGAAATGATCAGCTTCCACCATGAATATACCCACAGGCTTGGCCTCCAAAAAATTCTTCCTTACCTCTGTTCTAAAAGGTTGCACCTTAATTTTGAGGCTCTGCAATCTAGTTCTGGATACCCCCACCACAGAAAATATCCTCTCCACATCCACCCCATCTAGTCCTTTGAGCATTCGGTAGGTTTCAATGAGATCCTCCACATTCTTCAATATTCCAGCGAGTACAGGCCTAAAGCTGCCAAACTCTCCTCATATGCCCTTCATTCTCGGAATTACCCTTGTGAACCTCCTCTGGACCCTCTCCAATGACAACATATCCTTTCCTTGATATGGGGCCCAAAACTGTTGACAGTGCTCCAAGTGTGGCCTGACTAGTGTCTTATAAAGGCTCAGCATTATCTCCTTGCTTTTATATTCTATTCTACTCCCATTGAAATAAATGCCAACATTGCATGCGCCTTCTTTGCGCGGGCTCAACCTGTAAATTAACCTTCTGGGACTCTTGCATGAGGACTCCTAAGACCCTCTGTACCTCTGATGTTTGAACCTTCTCCGCATTTAAATAACAGCCTACAGTATTGTTCCTTTTATCAAAATGTATTATCATACATTTCCCAATACTGTATTCCACCTGCCACCTTTTTGCCCATTTGTCCAATTTGTCCAAGTCCTGCTATAGTCGCATTGCTTCCTCAGCACTACATCTGTAGAAGTTTTCAAGAGTTTTGGGTGACAATCCAAATGTCTTCAAACTCCTAATGCTTCTTTGTAGCTGCATTGATATGTTGGGGCCAGGTTCGATCCTCAGAGATCTTGATGCTCAGGAACCTGTAATTGCTCACCTCTCCACTTCTGATCCCTCTGAGAATTGGTTTGTCTCCTGTCATCTTACCTTTCCTGAAGTTATCAAATATGTGACTCTGGTGGAATGATTTTGTGAAAGTAACACTCAAAAAAAAATTTCAAGATGTATGTTGTAGACATTTTTCTGACATTAAACATACCTATTGTGTCTTCACATCCTCCTTGTGAGGTCATACAGCAATCTCGACTTTAAGCCCGATTCTGTCTCTTGTTTTTCAAATCAGTATTATAGAAGGAAATGGACAATTTTCATCATCAATATAATATAGGCATATTAGGCACTATATTGAATGAATAATAAGCCAGTTTTGGCAAAATACAGGTTGAGTACCCCTTATCCGAAATGTTTGGGGCTGGAAGTGTTTTGGATTTTGGAATATATAATGAGAGAGCTTGGGATTGCTACAATTTCCGACTCTGAATTTATGTGATGCCGGTAAGCAATCTTTGTTCATCACACATGTACTGATGCAACCAATCAACACATTAGATTTTCATCAACCTTGGCAAACTCATCAGTTAATTCCTCAGTTGCCTTATGATCTGCAGACACTTTATTATCACCATGGTAGGGTAGCGGTAGCACAATGCTATTACAGCTGGGGATGTCCTGGAATTCGGCGTTCAATTCTAGCATTGTTCTATAGGGAGTCTGTACATCATTCCCATAGGATGCACAGGTTTTCCTCAGGGGCTCTGGTTTCCTCCCAGAGTACAAGGACGTACTAGTGAGGTTAATTGGTCATTGTAAATTGTCCCATCATTAGGTTAAAGTTAATTAGGGTTCGGTGTTTACTGGGGTGCTGTGGCTTGAAGGGTCTACTCTGCACTGTATTGCTAAATTAAATATACAAATCTTTAAATATTTAAACCTGTGCCTTTTCTTAAATTTCTGCAACCAGCCTGCTGAATATTCACTATTACAGTCAGTTTTCAGTTCGTCATATAGATTTTTGCTTTTTTCATGATCAGCAGACTATTAAGTGGCATATGTTCACTCTGCTGTTGATGAATCCACTCTTTCAATACGGGATCAAGATCTTCATTTTTCGCTTTATGCAGAGTTATTAAATTTTTTTCATCAACTTCTCAGAACTATTTGTGGTGTGCAGAGACTTGTGCAAAACAAACTTTCCACTTGTGACGTTATGTCAGCACTTTAACAAAAATTCTGATTTCGGAGGTTTTTGGATTTTGGAATTTCAGATGAGTGGTACTTAGCCTTTACTAAGTATTTCTTGTATCCTGTTAATATTCATCTCACAATTGCAGATATCTCACAGATACTATCAGATGCCTTACTTATAATCTGGAAGTCCTAAGTCTGAAGCTATTCATGCCTGAAGTGCAGGAATCAGGTTATAATTTATTTCAATGTAAAATTACCAAAGCTGCTTGTTAGGGATTCATGGGTTGAAAGGGGATGTTATTTTCAATACTAATACTGGACATTGAAATTTTAAAAAAAATTGTAGTATTGGCAATGACCATTTCCAGTATATTCCATTACATTAAAATTGAAGTAGACAGGGTACATGAGTCTGCATTTTTGTGGAATGTAGCATTCTGAATATGATTTATTTTAAGATCTTAAAAAAAAATGTGCCAGCACAAAATGCAGCCTTGTGCAAGAAGTAAATCTTCAGGCTGAAGTTTGCTGAATTCTGTCTTGTAAATTGCAGCATTTATTTTTATATATCTATCCAAATGTTCCACAAATGAATTTTGTGCTGTGATTTTAACTAGATTGATGAGTTTAACATTTTGGATTAGATCCTCTTAGATGGCTGGACAAGAAAAATAAAGTGAAATTATGATGCACTGGATTGGTAGTAACGATCCTGGAATCCTGTGAAGTAAAAATGGAAATAGAAATCTCATTATAGTCATCGTGCAATTGTGGATATTTAAAGAGCATCCTATTGCATACCATTAAGGTGAAAAATAACTTTAAAGGGAATTTGCAAAATCCCACCTTCTGGACAGAAAAACAACAAATATGAAATGTTTTTCTTTGTTTTTCATACATAGGCTTACCCTCGAATGACCTCATGGTTTAAGTGGGACTGAAGATGAGTATAAGCAGTGATGAGGTCAACTTCCTGGTTTATAGATATTTGCAAGAGTCTGGTAAGAAGATCAAATATCATAAATTGGCTTTGAAAAGTTTGACTTCCTTCCTTCCAATGGTTTTACTTACAAATGCAATCGAGCTTGTGGAAACAAATTGTTGAAATGGCAGGAATGGTGGTGGTTACTGGAGAGAAGTCACGGTGCAGTCTGTAATGGATGTAAAATTCATAGTTATGAAGATTGGGGATAATGATTAAGTGAGAGCTGTGAGGAGATGTTAGGAATCTTTTGGACAGATTATTTTGAAGCCTGGGGAAGTATTGACTGTGATTGTTTTAAGGCCTCAGCTTGCATTCATTGTTCAAATGGTTGTGCAGTAGGCAAAAAAAAAATCCTCATTTGCATTGCTAGGGGGTTAATAGGTAAAGCTCTTGTTTGCCCTTGACCTCTATAGTGGGCAACACACTCCTTCTTGTCCATCCTTTTGGAATCCCATTTTCTAGGCCTAGAAATCCTTATTTATGTAAACTTTGGAAATGGGACAAAGAATTTGAAGTGCTGATTTCACAGTAACTTTATTCCTCTGTTAAAAATTTGTCCACACTCCCATCTCCTTTTGTTATGGTTAATCGTTAAACTTGCATGTAGATGCCATTTCTGATTAATAACACAATAATCTGAGAATATTGATGCTCTTTGACAAGTTCCAAGATCCAGAGGATTGAGAAGTGTGCAGTTGTGGAACATTTGTTTAAATGGAGTAGAAATAGGCAAACTTGGATCAGGATAGGAAGCACAATTTGTTAAGGGAGTAAAATGCAACCTTTTGAAGATCAGAGGAAACTGGTATTTTAAGGCGTTGTCACACTTGCATTGATACAGATTTTTATTAACCTCAGCGATTCTAAAAGAATTATCATTTATTAAACCATTCACCCAAAGAAAAGCGTTCAGAGTGTTTCTCTTGGTTCTTTCAATTCTGCTGAGAAAAGGTTTTGAAATTTCAAATAATTAGTGGACTTAATTTTCTTTCCAGTTGCTGATGCTTTGCATATTACATTCCAGGAATTACTGCAAGCTACATGCTCAGCTAAGGCATGTGGTTGAAAATTCCAGACAGCTCTTGAAGTTAAAAAATTCCAGTTAAAACTTAGCTTTTGGAAATAGAGCAAGACTTTGAAGTTAAGGGCATAAGAATAAGTTATTCACAAACCTGTCATTTAATTTCAATTATTTCCTGAATTTTTAAGAATTTTTTTATTTAAGTATATTTAAGATACAAAGGAAGGAAAATGGTACTTTTTAAAAAAAATCTAGCAGGACAAACTATTGGAATAGGTAGCCATGATGGACAACTGCCAAAAAACAGCCTTTTTACAATAAAATGCTTTTATATATGTAGATGTAACAGCAAATAATGTTAATAAACAGGAGGTGCATGCTATGCTCAAGGTTTTTAATACTTAATGAGGTTTAAGTCAACATTTAACAATGTTATGTGGTGGCTAATTTATTCCTGTTCATTCTTTATAAATTCTTAATGTCAGCGAAGTATGCTTTCTTATCAGGGACTTGCTTTCTGTATGCCTGTGTATGCCTCTATTAACGTTATTATATTTGTTTTTCTGTTTTATCAAAGGTTTTTCCCATTCAGCCTTCACATTTGGTATAGAGAGTCACATCAGTCAGTCTAATATTAATGGAGCCCTGGTGCCACCAGCAGCTCTCATCTCGATCATACAGAAAGGTTTGCAGTATGTGGAAGCTGAAGTCAGTATTAATGAGGTTAGTATCCAGCGTACTTAATAGGAAGTTACTGGGATTAGGATTGATCAAAATTAAACTTGAATAGGTTGTAAATTTTGCTGTACCTTAATACAATTCCCATTTTTAAATATTGTTTCTTCACTGAGCACTGTCATGCAAATTAATTTTATTTAAATGTTTAATATTATTAATAATAACAGACCTAGCGAGTTCCCCCTCTATACTAGCCACCTCTTTGGCAGAACTGGTCCTCACATTCAACAATTTCTCTTTTGGCTCTTTCCACTTTTTCCATACCCAAGGTGGAGCTATGGGCAACTTCATGGGCCTCAGCTTTGCTTGACTTTTTGTGGGCTGCGTGGAGTGGTCCATGTTCCAAAATTTCATTGGGAATGCTCCCCAACTCTTCCTGGGCTATATTGTTGACTGCATTGGTGCTGCTTCCTGCACGCATGCTGAGCTCTTCAATTTCACCAACTTCCACCGTGTCATTAAATTCATTTCTGACACTTCTCTCCCCTTTCGCAATATCTTTGTCTCCATCTCTGAAGACATACTGTGTACTGATATATTTTACGAACCTACTGATTCTTACAGCTATACTTCTTCCCATCTTGTTGCTTGTAAAAATGCCATTCTTTTTTCTCAGTTTCTCCATCTCTGTTGCATCTGTTCCCAGGATGAGACTTTCCCTTCCAGCACATCAGAGATGTCCTCCTCCTTCAGAGAACAAGATTTTCTTTCCTCTACCATTGACGCTGCCCACACCTGCATCTCCTCCATTTCCTAGCATTTCCTAGATATTGGCCCTCACTCCGTCTTCCCACCGCCTTTTAATGGGATAGAGATCCTCTTGTCCTCATCTACCACTTGGTGAGCTTCCGCAACCAACACATCATTATTCTCCGCAACGTCTGACATCTTCAGTGGGATCCAGTTACCAAACACATCCCCCCCAACCACCACTCTCCCACGTGGCAGTTACCCCTGCAAGTGGAACAAGAGCTACACCTGTCCATTCTTCCTCCCTCACCACCATTCAGGGCCCCAAACAGTCCTTTTCAGGTAATCCAAAACTTGACCTTCAAGTCTGTAAGGGTCATCTACTGTATCTGGTGTTCCCAAAGCAGCCTCCTATTACAACAGTGAGACTCAGCATAGATTGAGAGACAGCTTTGTCAAGCACCTTTACTCTGCCTGCAACAGGGAGGGTTTCCCAATGGCCAAACATTTTAAGTCCACCCTCCTTTTCCATTTGGACATACCACCAAGGCCTCCTCTACTGTCACAATGAGGCCACACTCAGGTTGGAGGCGCAATACCTCATATTCTGTTGGGTAGCTTCCAACATGATGGCATGAACATAGATTTCTACAACTTAAAATTTCTCTTACCCCCCCCCCCCCCCCACCCCCTTATCTACTTTCCCATTTCTTATTCTGGCTCCCTTCTTGCCCCTTCTCTCTCCTCAGCTATCACTGTCCACTAGTACCCTTCCTCCTTCCCTAATCTCCTCTCCCATCAGATTCCTTCTTCAGTCCTTTACTTTTTCCCATCTATCACCACTGAGCTTCTGATGCTCTTCCCCACCCATCTACCTTACCCTTCACCTGGCTTCACTTACTACTTTTCCAGCCTATATCCTTCCCCCTCCCCCACCTTCTGGCTTCTTCCCCCTTTCTGTTCAATCCTGAGGAGGGATCTTGGCTTGAAATGTAGACTGTGTATTCAATTCCATAGGTGCTGTCTGACCTGCTGTGTTTCTTCAGCATTTTGACTGTGTTGCTCTGGATTTCCAGCATCTGCAGAATCTCTTGTGTTTAACAATACTTATTTTGTAGAAATATGTGTTGGCCTAAACATAGAGTTGCATAAAGTGGAATTAGTTTTAATAAGTGTGACTAGCCTGTAGCATAAAATATGAAAGAGGTGCATTGGAAAACAAAAGTTCTACAATCTGGTTTGTGTATTTATTCAAGTGCTATAGGGAAAAACACTAAGTTTTGCTGTGTAGAGGGATGTTTAGTGGACTATTTTACTTTTATCTTCTGTAATTAAAGAAATAGATGTGGTTACTTGATTGTTTATCTAAATGTAACTACAGGTAGTCCCCAAGTTACGAACGTCCAACTTACGGACAACTCGTACTTGCAAACTGAGGAAGAAGAATGCCGTCCGCCATTTTAAGTAATTGCGACGCCGTCTGCCATTTTAAGTCATTGCCGTTGACACTGTGTTGAGTGTTTAAATTTGTATTTGGCTTAAATTTTTCTTAGTAAGATTCACCCTGACCCTGCCCCCCACCCCCTTTTCCAGTCAGCTGGTGGCACAGTCAGATCAGTACTGGGCTAGAGAACGGAGGTTCCCGAGTTCGATTTAGTGACAGTCCACTCCCGTACCGGGTTGATGTCGAGCTCGCAACTTGACCTTGTAAAAAAAAATCTGCCATCTCCAGTTTAAATTCCCACGCGGAATATTGTGGAGGATCAAATACTCAAACCCAGCACAGTCCCCACTTGACCTGTTTAACCTGTCTCAGTGCAGTGCAACTTAGACCCGGGGAATTTAGTGCTGTGATCCTTAGGACCCAGTGGACCTCGGGAGCCGGCGCAGGTCGGGACCCACCGCCCACAGTGTTTCTGTTCCATTGACGGGAAACGATCGCGATTGAAAATAAAGTGGAAATAATAAAGCGTTTGGAAAGAGATGAAACGCCATCGGTCATTGGAAAGGCGTTAGGCTACAGTCAGTCAACGATCGGAACAATTTTAAAGGATAACGGATAAAGTGAGAATAATGGAACACGTGAAAGGCCCTGCCCCGATGAAAGCTACAATTATTACTAAGCAACACAGTGGTTTAATTATTGGAATACATACATTTCTTAAGTGTTTTATATGCATTGAAATGTAAAATACGTAGTATATACTAAGACAAACATTTGACTAACTGACGCTAAATAATACTGGGTGTACTTGTTCCGACACGTACAAATCCGACTTAAAGACGGACCCAGGAACGGAACTCGTACGTAACCCGGGGATTGCCTGTATATCATTTTACAAATCTTGTAGACCAGCAAGTGTAACAGAGTGAACATCAGCTTCCATTCTGACATCATCTTCACTGTAATTTTCAAGTCTGTCCATGGCCTTTAATTGCCACTTCTGTCCTCTAACACAACACCAACCCCTACCTCACACCATTTCCACACTCCCAGCTGAATTCCTTAAGCATTTTGTCTGTGTTCCTCCTCAATATCTCATTATGCCTCCAATTCTGGCAACTTGTACAAATCTGATATTTGTTGCATATCATCTGCAGATCACTCACTGTCGCCTCCCATAAGCCCTCTACTGCCCTTAGGATGCTTCTTAAAACCTACTTATTTTAATGATGCCTTCAGTCAAGTGCCTTCATGTATCTTTCTGTGGCAGAGCATTTTTGTTGATAAATAATCCTGTGAACTCAATTTTTTTCATTATGGTAAAGGAGCTTATGCAAATGCATGCTACTGTAAAAGTGTTATGTATAAAGTATATTTTGTTTTATGGCAGCAATGTTTATTCGAGTGCAGATGAGCCAGAGCATGATTTTGAATTTGATTCAAAGCAGTGATTCAGTAAGACAGGCAGCACTATGGAGGGGAATAAAGAGTGGAGTTTTCGGGCCAAGGCCCTTCCATGGACGTTGCCTGAGTTGCAGCATTGTGTGTGTAGGATTTCCAGCGTCTGCAAATTCTCTTACATTTACAAAGGAGGGTTTACCTCCCCCCTCCACCCATGTGCCATTTTTTTTTTAAAATTAAAATTTCATCCTGTTTCATTTGCTTCTGAATACTTGCCTCATTCTGATTTTATGAAAATCAAGTGAATCTTTGTTTTTGTATGGCCGCCTGATGTTCCATGTTGACCATGGATGTTGTGTCCTAGCTGTTGAAGTTGGTAGGCAAGCCAGGGCATTAGAGCAGGCAGTTGTCCATGTAGCAGGCTCCTCCTCGCTATACAGCAGGTGAATCTCAGGGAATAGCAGAGACCCACAGAGTTTGGCACCATTGGTGTCGCCAGAGTTTCCAGTCAGCATTGAACTCAACATAGGTCTGCATTAGGAAGGCCAGATTTGGATTTTTCTTGTGGGTTTACTCATGAGGCCTTCTCCATGAGTGAGTATAGCCGCAAGGAGGTTTGAAATCAGAATTTTCCTTCTCCTCAATGAGCTGCTAACTGATGAGTCTTATTGGCCCGAAATGATTGCAACCTGCCTTTGTCCCTTCTCCTGTCAGTAGAAAAGGTTACACTGGGCTTCGTAGCTAAGCCACTTATGAAGGCCAGAAGTTGGAATTGGTTGTCAAAGGCTATTTGAAACACACACCTTTGGGAGCATTTAATAGGTAGTAGCAGCTTATCCCCACTGCCCCACACCCGCTGGCTATGACAACCTTAAGGAACCAGCACCGTGTAAAATTACTTAAAGACAATGTAGTTAAGAAGTTGCTATGCAGATGACCACAACTGAACTTGTTTAATCTTGGCTGCAATAATGAAATTTATGTGGCCCTATCAACAAAGCAAAATATCCCAAAGCATCTTTTGGAAATGTATTCAAACAAATGGATGCTGGATTACATAAAGTGACATTAGGGCAAATGAACCAAAAATTTTGTCAGTTTTAAGAGGCATCTTAAGGAAGGAGGAGACATTCAGGTATTAGGAAGAACCAATATCATGAAAAGTTGGTGTCAGCATTGTAATTAGGTAAACAATGGAGCAGCTAGAACTAATAATGATCTGTATGTAACCAAATTGCTTTGATTTCTGATTTAAGATGGTTGATGAAATGCAATTCTAATGTTATGCAAATGCAGTGTTATTATTCTGAGCAATAACTTTCACCTCCAGGATGGCACACTATTTGATGGGAGGCCAATTGAGTCCCTTTCTTTAATTGATGCTGTAATGCCAGACGTGGTGCAGACAAGGCAGCAAGCTTACAGGGACAAGCTGCAGCAGCAACAAGCTGCAGCCGCCGCTGCTGCTGCTGCGGTCAGTCAGCAGGGAGCAACAAAGAACGGAGAGAATACAGCAAATGGAGAAGAGAATGGGGGGCACTCGGTAACTAGTAAGTATTAACAGGATTACTATATACTTTCTTCCCCCACTTTCTCCATCCAACACTGTACCTGAATTTTCATGACGCTGTTTGGAACTTAGGAAAAAAGTTTATACATTGAAATGAGAATCCTAGTTTCCCACTTGGGTCCTTTTTGACTATCTGGTCTGTAACTCTGAGGTGATTGATATTGTTTTTCCAAACCCATGAGGTCACCTTGCCAATTCTATGCAAAACTGCTGGTAAATGGTGCTTGAAAGTTAGATTTGTGGGGGCTTTTCCCCTACTCAATAGGCTTCTTGGTTAAAATTAGTACTGTGGACTAATGTTCATTCTCATACATAATTTCCTTACCTCTTGTCTCAGTGTTTTTCCAAAACATTCAGCTGGCAACATTGCAAACCACACTCTTTGTCCTATTCCAATTTTCCTTTGGTTAAACAACCTGTGACAGCGTGGCACTTTTGATTTGCCTGTTCTGTCTCTCGTTCAGCATGGTCCAATTTCCTAATTCTTGGTCTCTATTGTGTCTGTGATTATGAAGTGTGCTATCCATCTTCCAACAATCTATCTTTAGAAATTGAAATTGGTTTAGGAAAGGAACTTTACTTCCACCAGTCTTTGAGTAGCATTGATACATATAAACACAGCAAACCTATAGCACAATACAGGCCACTCGGCCCATAAAGCTGAGCCGAACATGTCCTTGCCTTAGAAATTACCTAGGGTTACCCACAGCCCTCTATTTTTCTAAGCTCCATGTGCCTATCCAGGAGTCTCTTAAAAGACCCTATCGTATCTGCCTCCACCACTGTCGCTACACACTCACCACTCTGCTTTAAAAAAAACAACAACTTACTGCTGACATCTCTGTACCTACTTTCAAGCACCTTAAAACTGTGCCCTCTCATGTTAGCTATTTCATCCCTGGGAAAAAGCCTCTGACTATCCACACGATTAATGCCTCTCATCATCTTAGACACCTCTATCAGGTCACCACTCTTCCTCCGTTGCTCCAAGGAGAAAAGGCCGAGTTTGCTCAGCCTATTCTCTTAAGGCATGCTCCCCAATCCAGACAATATCCTTATAAATCTCCTCTGCACCCTTTCTATGGCTTTCACATCCTTCCTGTAGTGAGGCGACCAGAACTGAGCACAGTACTCCCAAGTGGGGTCTGACCAGGGTCCAACTGAGCTGCAACGTTACCTCTCGGCTCTTAAACTCGATCCCATGATTGATGAAGGCCAATACACCATATGCCTTCTTAACCACAGAGTCAACCTGCACAGCAGCTTTGAGTGTTCCATTGATTCGGACCCCAAGATCCCTCTGATCCTCCACACTGCCAAGAGTCTTATCATTAATACTATATTCTGCCATCATATTTGTCCTACCAAAATGAACCACCTCACACTTACCTGGGTTGAACTCCATCTGCCCCTTCTCAGCCCAGTTTTGCATCCTATCAATGTCCTGCTGTAACCTCTGACAGCCCTCCACATTATTCACAACACCCCCAACCTTTGTGTCATCAATAAATTTACTAACCCATCCCTCCACTTCCTCATCCAGTTCATTTATAAAAAAATCACGAAGAGTAGGGGGTCCCAGAACAGATCCCTGAGGCACGCCACTGGTCACTGACCTCCATGCAGAATATGACCCATCCACAGCCACTCTTTGTCTTCTGTGGGCAAGCCAGTTCTGGATCGACAAAGCAATTTCCCCTTGGATCCCTCATGATCTTGAGAGGGAGTGAAAGGAAACTGTTTCACCTGTGTTACCTGGATGTCTCCTTTTTTGAGATGGTGATTGGAGTGTTTGAAGCAAAAATATTTTTTCCACATCCACTCCCATCTCCCCAATCAAAACTTCTCACGATATTTTACTGATGAGTACTTTGAAAGCATACATTATGTGCGTATGTTTCATTGTTAATAAATGACATTTATTATTTTAGAAGATTAGTTAATGGTATTTTCTTAAATGTTTAGGCTTTTTACTGAAGATTTTGAGTTTTGGAATGCAACTGGATTTTTTTTAAATATTTGAATTAATTTGAATTGAATGAAACTTGTTCAATTCACAAATTGCTTTCCCAGAGATAACTGTTTCATAATTGATAAATGTATGCAATAGGCATCCTTTCTGATAGTTATTTGCATCAAACTTTCTTTTTTTGAGTTTGATAGTTACTTAACAGTTAACTCATTTTTTAAACAAACAGATAACCATGCAGATATGATGGAAGTTGATGTAGATGTGGATATTCCATCGAGTAAAGCTATGGTATTGCGTGGTCATGAATCAGAAGTCTTCATTTGTGCTTGGAATCCAGTCAGTGACCTCTTGGCATCTGGGTGAGCTGTTTCTGGCAATAGAAATTGATTAAAAGATTTATGTGTGAACACAAACAAGCTGTCTAATTTAGGCTGGCTGATTATTGGATTTTTTTTTACATGTATCAAGTCACACAAAATAGCATGGTTATTAACTGACTTGTCTAATTAAAAAAATTTCTTTATAAATTATCTTGTATTTCATTATAAATTAATTTATCTAAAACATAAAGCTTTCAACAGAAATTTATAAATTAAATTTTAACATTCGCTTTTAACTTTAATCCTCCAGGTCAGGAGACTCAACAGCACGAATTTGGAACCTTAGTGAAAATAGTAGTGGCGGTCCCACTCAGCTAGTACTTAGACATTGCATAAGGGAAGGAGGTCAAGATGTACCAAGTAACAAAGATGTTACATCGTTAGACTGGAATGTAAGTCATGGACATATTGAAATTTGTACTTAATGGAAGTTGTAAAAAAAAAAAAATTTGTGTACTTTTTTGCTATTTTTAATATTGTTTTCAGAAATATCTATAGTGCCTATGTCAAAATTTGTAAGTGTTAGTTTTTGTAATACATAAGCCAGGATTTGCTATCACAAGGTGGCACCAATAACTGGCAATTATTTGCATGCAGGTCCAATGGGAACAATCAGATATTCCCTTTTAGGACTAAACAGCTGAAATCCACATTTACAGCCATGGTACTGTAGTAAGCAGCATCATTTTAAAAAAGAATATCAATCCTCTAAATTAGTGGACCTGGAGGGCAGACTTCTGTCCTGTGGCATACTCTTTGAAGAAAATGGAAGCATGAAAGGCTTCCATGGATACGATTGAAATGCAGAGGCCTTAGATCCCCACTTCCGACTATCCTGCTAGTGAATGTACAGTCTCTAGTAAATAAAATTGAAGACCTCAGCAAGATTGCGGTACTAGAGGGATATATGGAATTGCTGCGTACTTTGCTTCACACACCTGCCATTTTGGATGCAGCGCTGAAGCCTGAGGGTTTCACCGTTAACTCCAAAGACAGGATGGTTGAGTCTTTTAAAGGTAAAGGAGGTGGAATATGCTTTATAATTAACTCATCAGAGTGCACAAACACAGCGGTCCTGTCTCAATCCTGCACATCCGACCTGGAATATCTAGTAGTCAAGTGTCGTCCATTTTGTCTCCTGAAGGAGTTTTCCGCCGTCATCCTGGTAGCAGTATACATTCCACATCTGGCCAACATCAGGCAGGCACTGAACACCATGATTAGCAGACACGAAACAGCGCTCCCCGATGCCTTCCCTATCACTGCAGGTGGCGGATTTCAACCAAGGCAGCTTGAAGGAGCATCTTAATTACCATCAACATATCACCTGTGGGACGGATTGAGGCCACCAGACTCTCATTTCCTAAACAATTCTGAAGTTAACATACTTTATTTGGTATGATTATGTGTTCGTTCGACCAAAATTCAGAATTGCAAGTGATTTTCTGTAGATATACTTCCAGATTTTTGTTCCTGTGATCTCTTTAAAATTATCCTGTTCACTTAATATTGTTTTATTTGGGATTGGGAATTAAATGTCCAAGGTTATCAGTTAATATGGAAGGATAGGCAGGAAGTTAAGGGAGCAGGGGTAGTGCTCTTAATTAAGGACGAGAACAGGGCGATAGTGAGAAACAGTACAAGATCTAAGGCACAGAATGTTGAATTTATCTGGGTAGAGAAGAGGAATAGTAAAGGGAAAAAAATCATTAGTGAGAGTTGACTATCGGCCACCAAATAATAACATTACTGTAGCATAGGCAATAAACTGAGAAATATCTGAGGCATGTAAGAATGGAACAGTAGTTATCGTGGGGGACTTTAACTTGCACATTGAGTGAATCAAGTCGGTTGAGGCAGTCTTGAGGAGGACTTCATAGAATGCATCCGTGATAGCTTTTTTGAACAGCATGTTACTGAACCTACAAGGGAATGTGCTATCTTGGATCTGGTCCTATGCAATAAGACAGGTAAAATTGGCAATCTTGTAGTTAAGGGTCCTCTTTGAAAGAGTGATCATGGTATGATTGGGTTTCTCATATAAACGGAGGGTGCAGTAGTTTGATCTAAAACCAGTTTATTATGCGGAAACAACGGAGACTACAATGGGATGAAGATTTGGCTGGTGTAGACTGTGAACACAGGCTATATGGTGGGACAGTCGAGGAACAGCGGAAGACTTTCAAACAGATTTTTCATGGTGCTCAATAGAAGTAAGTTCCAGTTAAAAGCAAAGATGGTAAGTGTGGGGAGAGCCTGTCATGGATAACTGAGGGAGTAAAGGAAGGCACCAAATTAAAAGCTCGTGCACACAAAGTCGCCAAGAGTACTGTAGTGGGAAACGAAGATTGGGAAAACTTTAAAAAGCAAAAAAGAACCACTAAGTGAGCAATAAAGAAAGGGAAGATGGATTATGAAAATAAACTAGCACAAAATATAAAAAAAAGGATAGTAAAAGTTTTCATAATTATATAAAGTGGAAAAGGTGGCCAAAGTGAATGTAGCTCTTTTGGAGGGTGAGAAAGGGGAATTGATATTGGGTAATGAGGAAATGGCCAAGGCTTTGAATAACTATGTTGTGTTGGTTTTCATGGTGAAGAACACACCTAACATGCAAAAGTGAGATGATATAGATGTGATGGGAAATGAGGACTTTGATACAATAGATATTACTAAAGAGGTAATGCTAAGCAAACCTGTGGGCCTGAAGATAGACAAGACCCCTGGTCCTGATGGAATGCATCCCAGGGTGCTGAAAGAAATGGCATAGGTTATACTTGAGGCTTTGGTAACACTTTACCAAAATTCTCTGGACTCTAGGCAAGTTTCATCGGATTGGAAGACGGCGAATGTCACATTACTGTTCAAAAAGGGATGTAGGCAAAAGGCAGGTAACTGTAGGCCAGTTAGTTTAACATCTGTAGTTGGGAAAATGCTTGAAGTTATCATTAAAGAAGAAATAGCAAAGCATCTGGAAAGAAATCGATCCACCATGCAGACACAGAACTTGGAGTTCTTTGAAGATATAATGAGTACAGTGGATAGAGGGGAACAGATGGATGTTATTTGAATTTACGGAAGGCATTGGATAAGGTGTCACACAAAAGACTTATCCATAAGGTAAGGATGCATAGAGTTGGGAGTGATGTATTAGCATGGATAGAGGATTAGTTAGCCAGTAGAAAGTAGAGAGTTGGGATATATGGGCGTTTCTCTGGTTGGCAATCAGTGATGAGCGGTGTGCTGGGCCGGCAACTATTCACTATAACATTAACGTTCTGGAAGAGGGGACTGAGAGGAGTGTATCTACGTTTTACTGATGACACTAAATGGAGTGGAAAAACAAATTATGCAGAGGTTACAGAAAGTCTGCAGAGATATGTAGATAGATTAAGTGAGTGGGCAAGGGTCTGGCAGATGGAGTACAATGTTGGTAAATACGAGGTCATCCACTTTGGAAGGAAAAATGGAAGAGCAGATTATTATTAAAATGGTAAAAGACTGCAGCATGCTGCTGTGCAGAGGGACTTAGGAGTGCTTGTGCATGAACCACAGAAGGTTGGTTTGCTGGTGCAGCAGGCTATCAAGAAGGCAAGTGGAATATTGGCCTTCATTGCTAGAGGGATTGAATTTAAGAGCAGGGAGGTTATGCTGATTTGGAGGTGGTGCAGAGGATGTTCACTAGGTTGATTCCAGAGATGAGGGGGTTAGACTCTGGGATGAGAGATCTAATGGAAACATAAAATTAGAAAGGGATAGATAAAATTATGAAAGGCATAGAGGCAGGAAAGTTGTTTCTATTAGTAGGTTGAGACTAGAACTAGGTGACATAGGCACAAGATTTGGGGGAGTGAATTTAGGATGGGAATGAGGGGCAACTGGTTTTCCCAAAGACTGGTGAATCTGTGGAATTCTCTGCCCAATGATGCAGTGGAGGCTACGTGAGTAACTATAAGATGAGGTTGGATATATTTTTGCATTGTAGAGGAATTAAGGATTATGGGGAAAAGGCAGGTAGGTGGAGATGAGTCCATGGCCAGATCAGTCATGATCTTATTGAATGGTGGAGCAGGCACGGTGGACCAGATGGCCTACTCCTGTACCTATTTCTTATGGAACTAGAGGAACCAACACATTTGACCACTGTTATACCACATTCAAAAACACTTGCAGTGTCATCTCACACTACATTTTGGAAAGACAATCACCTGGCTGTACCAGCATACAGGCAAAGACTAAAGAACAGAGCACCAGTGGTGAGGAACAAGAAGGTGTGGTTAAGGGAGGTGGAGGAGTACTTGCAGGACTGCTTTGAGTTGGTGGACTGGACATTATTTAGGAAATCATTTTTAAATCTGAATGAATATGCCACAGTTGTCACTGATTACATCAAGGCCTTTGTGAATCTCTGTGTGCCTTTTGAGAACATACCGGACATACCTAAACCAAAAGCTTTGGATAAACCAGGAGATTTGTATTCTGCTGAGAGTTAGATCTGTGGCATTTAAGACTGGTGATCCAGAAGTATACAAGAAGGCGAGGTATGACCTACAGGAGGCTATTTTAAAAGCTAAGTTCAATTCCGACTGAAATGAGAGGTGGAATTGGATGCACGTATGCTCTGGCAGGATTTGAAGGCCAATTCATCCTACAAGGTGAAATCTAACATCATGAAACTGTAAAGACAAGGAAATCTGCAGATGCTGGAAATTGAAGTAACACACAAAATGCTGGTGGAACACAGCAGGCCAGGCAGCATCTATAGGGAGAAGCACTGTCGATGTTTCAGGCCAAGACCCTTCGTCAGGACTTCGAAGGGTCTCGGCCTGAAACGTCAACAGTGCTTCTCCCTACAGATGCTGCCTGGCCTGCTGTGTTCCACCAGCATTTTGTGTGTGTATCATGAAACTGTGGTGCTTCACTCCCAGACAAGCTCAACAACTAATGCACACTTTGAAAGAGGGAATAGGCCTACACCTGTGCGAATCCCTGCAGTATCTGTTGACCATGTGATCTTTGTCATGGAGGCTGATGTCAAAGATTCTTTCATGCAGGTGAACCTTCACTAGGCACCAGGCCTTGATACTGTATCTGGTAGGGCACTGGACACCCATGCCAACCAACTGGTGGGAGTTTTCAAAGACATCTTCAGTCTCTCTCTGCTGTTCTCAAAGGTTCCCACCGGCTTCAGAATGGTGACAATCAAAGTAGCACCTGGACCTGCTGCAGTCTACCTATCACCACAACAGATCTCACTGGCTTTCCATTTGGCCTTGTCGCACCTTGACAGTAGCGATTCCTACATCAGGCTGCTGCTTATTGATGACAAATCAGCGTTCAATACCTTCATACCCTCAGTACTAATCAACAAGCTCCAAAATCTGAGCCTTTGTACATCCCTCAGCAATTAGATCCTTGTCTTCCCCATTAGGAGACCACAGTCAGTGCAGATCAGAAATAACATCTCCTTGCTGACAGTCAACACTGGTGCACTTTAAGTAAACACAACGTACACTGCAGATGCTGTGGTCAAATCAACACGTACTAACAAGCTGGATGAACTCAGCAGGTAGGGCAAGTCAAATCAACACGTACAAACAAGCTGGATGAACTCAGCAGGTCGGGCAAGTCAAATCAACATGTACAAACAAGCTGGATGAACTCAGCAGGTCGGGCAAGTCAAATCAACATGTACAAACAAGCTGGATGAACTCAGCAGGTAGGGCAAGTCAAATCAACATGTACAAACAAGCTGGATGAACTCAGCAGGTTGGGCAAGTCCTGACGTCCTGATGAAGGGTCTCGGCCCGAAACATTGACTGCTCCTTTCAACGGATGCTGCCCGACCTGCTGAGTTCATCCAGCTTGTTTGTACATGGTACATTTTAAGGATGTGTCCTTAGCCTGCTGCTTTGCTCTCTCTACAATCTGTAACTGTGTGGCTAGGCACAGCACATGTGCCGATGACAGAACTATTGTTAGCAGAATCTTGGATGGTGATGAGAAGGCGTCCAGGAATGAGTTCCGTTAGCTGGTTGAATGGTGTTGCAACAACAACCTGACACTCATCGTCAGTAAGACCAAGGATTTGATTGTGGACTTAAAAGGGAAGTTGAGGGAACACCCACCTGACATCATCGAGGGAACAGCAGCGGAAGGGTGGGTTTTGATTTCCTGGGTGTCAACACCTCCTGAAGATCTATCCTGGGCCCAACATATTGAAGCATTTACTGAGAAGGCACAACACAACTCTATTGGATTAGGAGTTAGAAGAGATTTGGTTTGGCACCAAAGACTTGCAAATTTCTACAGATGTACCATGGAGAGCACCACCATCTGGTATGAAGGGGGTGACTGCATAGAATTGGAAAATGTTGTAGAATGTTGCGAATTTGGCTAGTTCCATCATGGGCACCTTTAAAAGGCAATGCCTTAAAAAGGAGGCATCCAGCATTAAGGACCCCATCACCCAGATAGGTCCTTTTTTTATTGCTGTCACCAGGGATGAGGTACAGGAGCCTGAAGACACACACTCATTATTATATTTTTTGGGAACAGCTTCTTGCCCTCCACCATAATATTTCTGATGGACAATGAACCCCATGTACACTGTCTCAATATTTTTGTGCTATTTTTTGCACTAAATTTTTAAAATATAGTTTTTATAATGTCTAGTTATTTTATTATGTAATGCAATTTACTACTGCCGTAAAACAATGAATTTCACGACATATGCCAATGATATTAAACCAGATTCTGATTCTCAAATAGCAGTAGCACTTTAATAAGTCATTTGACAGAGTGCCACATGGTGGGCTGGTTCAGGAGCTTAAGACATCTGGGATCCTAAGCCAGCTGACTAATTGGTTGAAAAATTGATTTGGTTATAAGAGCTGGAGGAGGTTGATGAAGTAGGTCCATGACCAGTGGTGCACTGCAGAGGATGGTGCTGGAGCCTTTGTACTTTGTGATGAATGTGAATGTATGGGAAATAGTTTGTATGATTGTAAGTGACACAAAAGTTACAAAACTTATGGGTAACAAGAAAGGACGTTTAAGGGTACAGCAGGATTATAGATCAAATAGAAGGTTGGGTGGAGCAGTAGCAAATGAAATTTAGTCCTGACCTATGCATGGAGGTGCAGTTGGGAAAGTCAGTCATGGGTAGGACATGATTAAAAACTGGGAAACTGTTAAGTATGTTGATGAACAGGAGGACCTTGGTGTTAAAAGTGTTAACACAGGGTAGTTAGGGTGGTGAAGAAGGAATATGACATACTTACCTTCATAGTTTATAGAATAAAATATAAAAGCTATGTTGTTATGTTTCCATTTTACATAATGCTAGTTGGACTGCACTTGGAGTATTATATGAGGTTCTGGTCATCATACCAATGAAAGGATTTAATTGTGCTGGAGGGAATGCAGATGAGATTCACCAGGATATTGCATTGGTTGAGGGACTTTAGTCATGGGGAGAGATGGGTTGGTTGGTTAATTTACCCTGGAGACCGAGGAGAGGCCTTATAGAGGCTTTTAAAATTATAATTGGCCTAACAAGGTAGATAATTGGAATCTTTTTCCCTTCTAAGGATGCAATAAGAAGAGGACTTAGTTAAAGATGAGAGGAAGGAGCTTTAAAGGGGATTTGGGAGATGGAGGAGGAAGAAGTTTTCTTTCCCACATAGAAAGTGATTGATATCTGGAACTGGCTGCCAGATGAGTTGGATACAATCACAGTTTAAGAGACATTTAAAAAGATTATTGAATTGTAAGACATAGAAGGATGTGGAACATACACAAAATGCTGGAGGAACTCAGTAAATTGGGTAACATCAATGGAGGGCAATAAACAGTTCATGGTTTGGGCTAAGAACCTTCATTAGAACTGGGAAGGAATGGGGCAGAAGCCAGAATAAGAAGGTGGGAAGGGAAGGAGATTAGACCAGGTAAGGAGTAAGTGGGGCCATACTGACATATTGATGAGATCAAAGTCATCACCTCATATTCTGCCTAGGTAGCCTCCAACCTGATGACATGAATATTGATTTCTCTAACTTCTGTTAATTTCTCCTTCCTCCCACCCTCTCTCTTTTTTCCGTTCTCCATTCTTATCACCCGCTCCCCCCTTTTCTTCTGCTCATCTGACCAACACCAACCTCTGGTTCTCTTCCTCCTTTCCTTTCTTGCATGCTTCACTGATCTCTCCTATAGGATTCCTTCTTCAGCTCTTTACCGCTTCCATCTACCTCTCCCAGTTCTTAATTCATCCTCTTCCCATTCCATTTCCTTCACCTGGTCTCATCTATCACCTGCCAGCTTGTACTCCTACTCCTGCACCTCCTTATTCTGACCTCGCCCCTCTTCCTTTCCATTTCTGATGCAGTCTTGGTCTGAAACATTGACTGTTTATTCTCCTCCATAGCTGTTGTCTGACTTGCTGAATTCATCCAGCATTTTGAGTGTGTATCTGTCTCAATCCTGCTCACCTCACTTGGAACGTGTAGCGGTCAAGTGTTGTTCATTTTATCTGCTGATAGAGTTTTCTGCCATCATCCTTGTAGCAGTGTACATTCCACCTTTGGCCAGTATCAGGCAGGCACTGGAGGAGCTGAGCATCAGCTATCACAAAACAATGCACTCTGATGGCTTCCCTATCATTGTGGGGGATTTCAACTAGGCCAACTTAAAGAAGTCTCTGAACAACTACCACCAACATGTTACTGGAAGAGCTAACACACTTGAGCGCTGTTAAACCACCATCAAAAACACTTACCATGCCATTACACACCCGCACTTTGGTAAGTCCAATCACCTGGCTGTACTTCTACTTCCGGCATACAGGCAGAGACTAAAGACCACAGCACCGTTGGTGAGGACCAAGAAGGTATGGTCAAGGGAGACAGAGTGCTTACAGGACTGCATTGAGTTGGTGGACTGGACAATATTCAGGTATTCATCTCTGAATCTGAATGAATATGCCACTATTGTCACTGACTTCATCAAGATCTGGGTGGACAAATGTGTGCCTTTGAGAACATACTGGAATGCCCAAACCAGAAACTGGATGAACCAGGAGATTCGTAGTCTGCTGAGGTATAGATCTGAGGCATTCAAGACTGGTGATCCAGAACTATACAAGAAGGCCAGGCACAACCTATGGAAGGCTATTTTAAGAGTGAGACAGCAATTTCAGTTGAAGTTGTACATGCAATAGGATGCATGTCAGCTCTGGCAGGGTTTGCAGGCCATTACTTCCTACAACACGAAACCTAACATCCTGAGTGGCTGTGATCTATGCTATTACAAAGGCTCAACGGCAGCTACATTACATTAGTAGGAGTTTGAAGGGACTTGGTATGACACCAAAGACTCTCAAAAATTTCTTCAGATGTACAGTGCAGACAATTTTAACTGATTGCATTGCAATGCCACCTGGTTTGGAGGGGTGACTGCATAGGATCGGAAACATCTGAACAAAGTTGCAAACTCATGGGCACTAACCTCTCCAGGATAGAGGACATGCTCAAAAGGCGATGCCTCAAAAAGGCAGCATCCATCATTAAAGACCTCAAAACCCAGGACATGTCCTCTTCTCATTTCTACCATCAAGGAAGAGATACAAGATCCTGAAGGTGCACACTCCACACCTTACAGTTACCTCTCCTCTGCCATGATATTCCTGAATGGACATTGAACCCATGAACACTACTTCAGTACTTGCTCTCGTTTTGCACTACTTGTCTAATTTAATGTTCTTTTTTGACACATAATACATGATGCAATTTATAGTTTTTATTATTATATATTTCAATGTACTGCTGCTGCAAAGCAACAAATTTCATGACAAATGCCAGTGATATTAATTCTGATTCTGAAGATTTCCAGCATTTACAAGAATATAAAAGAATGTGGATCTAGTGTGGATTAATGGGATTTGTGTAAATGGGGAAAAGGTTTTGGCGTGTACAGACCAATATTTGTGCTTGATCACCATGCTCTTCAGCAAAGACTATTGGATTATGTTAACTATAAAAGGTGTTGACTGATTTGCCTCTTTCTAATCCAGTGATGTCCCAGCACCAACTAATTGAAATTGTTTTAGATAGATTTAGGATTGAACTAACCATCTTCCAGTTAGTTATGACTCAGCCATTTAATGCATACATACATTTTTTGTAAATTTGTTTATTGCAATAATTGTTCATCTCCATTGCCTTAGAGTGAAGGCACACTTCTGGCAACAGGTTCATATGATGGATTTGCACGAATATGGACAAAAGATGGTGAGTAAACAACATTTACAACTAAAGGTTTTATTTGATTCAATATTATTTTTACCCCTTGCATTATTGTGTGAGATATTCATATGGATTAGTTTTAGGTGACAGAAAGAGTGGCTATTTAGCCCATTGAATTAATGCCAGCTCTCACTTATTTCCTTTAGTCTATCCTCTCTCAGGTGTTGGTTGGCAAGGGAGAACTTAATGTTATTTTTGTGCTAACTCTTGGAAAGAGTATAAAAGCCTTTCAACTGCTTTCATTTATTTTGTTTTTTTAATGCCTAGTGTAGAAACATTTCACTTTGGCACCATTGCAATTTGATCTTTCTTTGTATGTTTATAAGAGCTTTGGCCAGAAAATTCCTTACCCCATGACAAATATATACCATCAGTATTCATTTGCTATTTAATCTGGATTGTTAACGTAGATGTTAATGTAGCATATTCGCAGTTCAGGTGCATTGCATGTAATGATGCAGACCTGTAATGACATTACATGTAGTGATATAGACATGTAATGTCACTAGATCCATAAACTTAGCTATTGTCCAAACATGTGGTTGTTTTATGAAGTAGAGTAAATTCAGTCCAAACCTGATTGTTGTTTAGAACTTGTTGTATGTTCTATATTTTGTAATCATTGATGGTTATCGTTCTGATGGAGAAATCTTATCGCTGAAGATGGGTGGGTTCTGGACAGAGAGCTGAGAAGCTTTTACAGGGGTGTCCTCTGATCGAGACACTTGACCACCAACAGTCAGTCACCTTTCTTTGTGCTAAGTACGGTTCCATCCAGTCAAATGCTTTCCCCGATCTCCATTCACATTAATTCTACTAAATTTCTCATTGCTGCATTTAGTGAAGATCAGTACCATTGATCTTCTAGTTTTTGGATTTCAGTTTTCTTGTCTGTAGTTAGGCCTACAATATGTAGCTGTTGTCCTGCTGAAACCCAAACCATGCATGAATGAGAAGGCTTTGGTGAATAAGTACTGTTTCATAACACAGTTACGTTTCATCATGTGGTTGATTGATTATAGACTAATGGAACAGTAATTGGCTGGATTGTATTTAACTCTTGGGCATGGGTATTTTTCCAGATTTTTTGGAAATGTGTCAATACTGTGCCTGAATAGTTTGATCAGTGATGGTTCTTCTGCAGTGTTAAAAGCAACATACTGTCAAGCTCATAATGCGTTGTTTGCTCACTGTGCACAATGGAGTGAGCTCAATTTGCTGAAAAAGTCAGCTCCCTTGGGTGGAGGGTAACCTCATGGGAAATATGAGATGCATCATTCACTGTATTTTTCTGATAGAAAATCATCTATGGTGATGTACCTATACCATGGAGATTGTCAAAGACACTGAATTGATTCTTTCATTACCATTGGCAGGTAAACTCTTAATAGCTCTTCCCTTCAGGACTTGGCTAAGGCTAAAGTAGCTGCTACTTCACTGTAAAAGTCAACAATGGAGAGCAAGTAACTCTTTGTGTCTGCTTTCATTCTTAATATTTATCTCTTTTTGTCTCTTTGTTAAGGTAATCTTGCTAGTACCTTAGGCCAACATAAAGGACCTATATTTGCATTAAAATGGAACAAGAAAGGAAATTTTATTCTTAGTGCAGGAGTGGATAAGGTAAGATATTAAAGTATGTTCATGACTTCAGCTTCAGTGCAAGCAATTGCAAATTCTTATTTAGGAGTTAAATTGACAGTTTTTTTAATGTACTTCATGCTACTAAATAGATAACTAACATGTATGTGGGCTATTTCTGGCCTGTATAGAAGCATCAAGCACACTTGTGAGGACTGGGTAGACTGCCGGTCTGATTGATCTGAACTTGCAAACCACCCACTGTACTGCTACTAAGTTTGGTTTTAATTGAGTATATTCCAGTAGCAGTCCTGCTTATTTGGTAGTCACTAGATCATCTGTCACTGGGCTTAATTAACAAAACTTACTCAAAAATTAACAAAATCAAGACATACGTGGAGAATTTGTATTGAGTATCAGGTGAATGAAAATATTGCCAGACCACATTTTCAATTGCTTAGATTGGAAACTTGTAAAAATTATAGTGATTTATTTAAGGCCAGAGAGTCTACTTGACAAAATTAAAATCGAGATCATGAGGGCATTTTCTTTATGGGCCTTAATGCAAGTTCATTTTCAGAACTATCATCACAAGAAATAAAACCTAATTCACATTAAGTTCATTTTTCTGTAATAAATACTGGACTTTGTCAATGCACTCCATAAATTTTTAGTTTTAACAGAAGAAAACTTTACATGTGGATTTTAAGAGTCCATAGGCTCTAGAGAAATGGCCTGTTTCAATTTAGTTATGAAATGTAAGGTTCTCATGAACTAAAGTATAACCGATCAGAAAATTACTTAATGTAAAATAAACTTGGTTGCACTTGGCTAAGCTCAATTTGGAGAGAAGTCAAAATGAGAAAACTGGAGGATTTTGTTTTAAAATGGGAGTAAACAATGCCAAATGCTTAGGCATATTTTGGAAGTTGCTAAATTTATAAATTTGGATGGAACAAATTCCATAATGAAATGCTAGTAGCATCAAATACTGAGCCTGCTATTAAGTGTCCTGAATTGTTAATGGCTTTTAAAAAAGATGATTTCCAGGAAATCATGGTGACAAACATCTGAAAATAACCAAGTAGTTAATTTTAGAATTTGTGTTTTATGTAAGTGACCTGTTCTATTTGATTAAACTAAAACATGTAAAAGTGATTTGAATTCACAGTCTGGCCTTCTTTGGCAAAACAAAATTGCTGCACACCACTGAACTAATCATTGAGTTCTGATTTTTGCAGACAACAATTATTTGGGATGCCCATACAGGAGAGGCCAAACAGCAATTTCCTTTTCACTCCGGTAAGCTTCCAGAAATCTTAGCACAGGATGTTCACTGGAGCTACTAAACATTTTTTCTCCTTGTTGAATAGTTGAATTATCATTTTTGAATGATGTATTAGAGATATTCATGAACTTTGGTTGAGGATTCTAACATTGCACATCTTCTCAAATCACATACTTTTCTGTTCAAAAGTGAAGAGTGCTTACAAATTTTCAAGGCTTCCTTTCAAACGGTTAAGCGATTTGTTGCAAAGATAGATAATTGTTAGAACTGTAGTTATAGAATAAAAAGTCAAAAAATTACTTCTGTATTTGAAAATTTCTTACATATAACAGTGACATAGAAATTAATCAGCATAAATACAGGTAGTCCATGGAATACATAAAGAGAAGTCTACAAACTGATTTCTCTGTTGGTCAGAAATTTCCGTTTGCTATAGTAAGCCGTGTCAGGTATATATGTACTTGTTTATTTTTTCCAGTTCACTGGATAATCATCATAATACTACTCTTTATAAAACAAATTACTTTCAAATTTTGAGTATCAGCCCTGAATCATGGTCATGGTATAAACCATTTTATCTGACCAATATTGTTTGATGTTTAATTGCTTGATGTGTCTCTCTACCCCCCCACCCCACTACAACCATCTTTTAAAGTGCTTACAGTTCTTATTTTGCACTAGAAAATGATGCTGTTAAATTTTTAAATGTGATTAATTTACAAAATCAAAGAAACCCTGTAATTATCCCAAAAATCTGAAATTGTTAAACCAAGCCCATAATCAGCAGGAAGATGTGAACTTGCACAGCTTCGGTGTGCTGTAGATTCCTATTTGTAATTTTTGGGGAATTCTTAGCAATCTCCTGATCTGCTTTTGGACTGCAACCAAGAATTTCCCGCCGCCATTTCTGCAATAGGGTTAGAACTTTTCATTTGTTTTATCTGCTGTAAGGTTTTAAGTACATGTTGAAAAATAATTAAAAATGAAAATTACACAAATTAAATAGTCTTGAGTTAGTTGCCTGGCAATGATTATTGCTGAATGGCAAAATTAATAGCGATGCTTCAAAAATTTAAAATTACCGTAGATTCCGGATTATAAGCCGCTACTTTTCCCCCACATTTTGAACAGCTTTGAACTCTGCGGCCTATAATCCAGAGCGGCTAATACATGTTTTTTTTTCATGCCGCCTCGTAAACATTTTGCCTCGTAACAGTAGACCAATAAAATTGATGAATAGTTCACAGAGGTCCAATGAAATTGTACGATAAATCAAGCGCACTTTCACAATTAAATTATTGTAAATCAGTCATTTGTACTCACCCTCATCAACATGGAAAATACTCGAAGAAAATCAAGACCCGAGCGCGTCAGACCCGATTAGACCCGATCGCATTGCGCAAGCGCGTCAGACCCGATCGCAATGCGCAAGCGCGTCAGACCCGATTAGACCCGATCGCATTGCGCAAGCGCGTCAGACCCGATTAGACCCGATCGCAATGCGCAAGCGCGTCAGACCCGATTAGACCCGATCGCATTGCGCAAGCGCGTCAGACCCGATTAGACCCGATCGCAATGCGCAAGCGCGTCAGACCCGATTAGACCCGATCGCATTGCGCAAGCGCGTCAGACCCGATTAGACCTGATCGCAATGCGCAAGCGCGTCAGACCCGATTAGACCCGATCGCATTGCGCAAGTGCGTCAGACCCGATTAGACCCGAGCGAAAACGCTGCTTTTAAGTTAAAGTCGATCAATAACTTTTCCTGGTAGGCTGCAGTATATATATTTTTACCAGTCGCTAGGAGATATTGGAATGTTGTTCGTGCTGTTCAGTAAAAAAGTATATGCAACGTAATTTGTGTTACCGATACGTATGTATATTTAAAAGTAGCGGTGCGGCCTAAAATCCAGTGCGGCCTTTACAATTAAAAAATTGATTTTATTTCTAAAATTAGAGCCTGCGGCTTTTAATCAGGTGCGCTCTGTAGTCCGGAATCTACGGTAAGTATTGTGAAACTTTTTGAAGGCTGTAAAATGGAAAAAAATATGGAGTAGATCTTCCATCAATATTATTGCTTCTGTTGGCATACAACCACATTTTCCAGGAAAACTACCAAAATTTATTGCTGGTGTGGAGACAAGCCAGCAGTGGCAATTTCCCTCCTGCCATCTATAATGGCCACAGTGGAAATAATTTGGAAAATGTATAGCTTGGGTGGTTGATGGTTGGGTTGAATTGTTCTCCGATCTTAGTAATTTACCTGCAAACATTTCGTTACCATACGAGAAGATATCGTCTGTTAATTAACCAAGAAGCAACCAAGCGTGTTGGCTTTCCATACGTTTGAAATGTCTTGGAAATGATGGCCCAACTGCTCCAAAAACATAGAATTTCAGTTGGGCATAAGCCAGCAGCAACATTGAAGAGAGTACTTTGCAGGCCAAAATAACGAACCAAGCTATTGGACAGACCAATGTGGTCTACAAGATCGAATGCGGGTACCGCAGCAAATGTCAGCCAAGCTGGGAGAAAACTATCTGCAAGGGTCCATGAACATCAACTGGCTGTTCAGTGGCATGATCAACTTTCCTGTCTCTATCTGTGAAGATCGAGAGAGGCACAAATTCAACTGGGCATCAGTGAATGTCATAGTGCAGGCAAACACGCGGCAGACAAGAGAATTCCTAGAAGTATTGTTTTCCACCAACAATTCTGTAGAAAGACATGATCCTATATATGAGCCAATGCAGGCAAAATTCCAAACCATAACGCGCGAAGTTCACACAACTAATCAGCGACGAGACTTCCTCCCTTCATCACAAATTGGTTTTTCTAATGATGACCAATGAACTGATTAATAAGTATATAAAGACCAAGCATTCAGAGAATCTATGGCTGGATGGATGGCTGGTTCTTCGCTTGCGAAGGTCAGGAGGGAAGAAGAGTCCTTGGGAACGATGACACGATCTTTGGTGACTGTAGAGGCCAATTCTGGATCAGCAGACTCTGGAGCAGTAGGGACAGCTAGGATGTGGGTGCTTGGGTATTAGGATCCTTCCTGCATCTCCTCTTCAGCAGTTGCTCTTCCAGATTCCTCAAAATTCCTGGCTGCTCAGTGGATCGTTGGTCTCTGTCACAAGCCAACTGCTGCCACTCGATGACCTCCGTATTAGCCTGCTGCTTAAGTTGATCTTTGTACCTCTTGCACAGGGTACCACGATCTCTTTTGCCCTGAGAGAGTTGCTTTCGGTAACCTGGATGGAGTTGTCCGTGCGGGACACGTGGCCTGGCCAGTGAAGCTGCATGAGCAGTAAAGTGGCTTCAGTGCTTGGAAGTTGAGCCTTCTCCAGGACCTCATTGTTGACAACATGATCCTGCCAGCTGATACCCATGATGGAGTGGAGGCGGGTCTGATGAAAGCGCTCAAGCAAGCGGATTTGCTTGCAGTACAAGACCCAGGCTTCGAAGCCATATAGCAGTGTTGTGACGAGGGCAGCCCTTTACACCTGGATTTTTGTGGACAGATGCAACTGGTGGTTCTTCCACACGTTTCTGGAGGTGCTTGAGGGACTGCTGGCTCTGGCTCTGTCAACACCCGTTACTACTATAGCGTCATTGGAGATGATGCTGCCCAGGTAGGTGAACTACTCAACCGTGGTGGGAGGGTGGTTGTCAATGGTGAAACAAGGTGGGTTGTAAATGCCACGAGGCAGTTTCAGGAGGGGATCATTGTTTTCTTCACACTGAGCGTTAAACCAAAAGCCCTTGACAGCACAGTTAACAGCACACTGATGTTGTCTCTTCGTATGGTGATGAAATATTTGCCAAGATTGGAGAACAACTCAACCCAACCAATGGCCATAGTTTTAATAGTTGTCAGGCTGGGAAATCAGCTTGTATATCAGTGCAGTGCAGCAACTTAATTTTAAATGAAAGTGAACCATTGGCTACTGGGAGAAGTACAGCTTTTTTTATTGGATTCAACTACCTTACTTTATATCTCTTTTTAAAAGAGATACTTTAATTTGGAAGCCTTGTGCCTTACTATGCTACACTAACATGCTGTGAGCTGAGCTACCAAATGAAGTCTAGCCAGGGCTACTTTGGAAGACGTTATGGTTTAACCACTGGCAGGTGATCTGAGAGCAGTAAAAGCTGTCTCCTCCTTAGAATTTACTTTAAGCTATCCAGCTTTAATCATTGGTAGATAATTTTGGTTTATAAATCAATGTATAATCAAAATTTAATTAAAGAAAATGCATGGCAGTTGATTCATAATCCGGTCTCCTAAATAGTTTGTTATAAGTTTCCAGAACAGTTATGGCAGGGTTTTTATTTAAGAAAAGTAGACTGATACAGGTTTCTTTGGTTAACTTTTTTCCAAATACATATTTGAAATCATTTTGTTAATATTAAGCTTGCCTTTGTATTGTAACAGTTGCCATACTGACGTGTGCATCCAGGAACTTCCGATAAATACTATCCAGAATGGGAGAGTTTTAGTTATTGTTTGCTTTGTAACGGTGTGATGGTGATCATTTCAGCCCAGAAAGTTTTACAGGGAATGAAGAACTTGGAAAAACTAACAAGAGGAATATAATGTAGATTTTCATCAATGTTTGATCATGAGTTGGTGGTATTTTTAGCAAATCCAGCTGATTTATCTTTTAGTTTTAATTATTCTTAATTAGAATTGTCGAACTCTAAAATATAGAAATGGGTCACTCAAGCTATCTAGCCCATGCCAAGCTGTTATTCTGCCTTGTTCAATCAACCTCCACCTGGACCATAGCCCACACATCCAAGTACAAGTTGACCAACACATCTGGAATGATTGGAACTTGTTAGGAAAGGATTAACTAAGTCAACACTTCTGACCCACTTAATGATCACCTCACCGTTGGATAATAAAAAACACAACGACAAATGAAAAGGAAGAAAGAATTATATAAGTACAGTTCAGGAAGATACCTTACAAGCTATCTGTATTTACTTACATCAGCAAGTTGGCTATTGCCACTGCTAAAGTAAAGGGTTGGATTATACAGCTATGCAGAGTTCCATGTCTAAAAGTGGGGTCATCAGGATAGAGAGTTCTGCACCTTCGCTGACGTGGAGTTTAAACCATTTTATGAGAACTTTATCTCATCGTGAAGATCTTCCATCTTTCATTGTTTTCCTTAGACACATCTGTTGTTTTTTTGATTCTCTGTCAGTAAAGAACTGGAGCAACTTTACTTTTTTGTTTCTTTATACAAGTCGCATATGCTTTTCACAGACACACCGCTGCCGAGTTTTTTCAGAGCTTCCACTTTATCTTGTATAGATAATGTATGGTGTTTGTACTTTACACCACGAGAAACACTTCCTTTATTCAATAAAGACATGACTGGGGCTAGATAAGCACAGATAATAAAAATAAAAGCAGAATAAAACAGAGAAATTACTTGCTTCGTTTAAAGACTGTGCGAACAGCTATTCTGCTAATGGTACCACCAAAACAGTTGCGATGGGTTGGCGCAGTGATGTGGGAAAGTTGAAGCTAGTCTGGCGAAAATTATGTCCTAGCCAACTGGATTACTGATTGCCAGATTCTCAGTGGTCGACTTGTACTTAACCAAATTTCTCTTAAATATTATTGGACCTTTAACCAACACTTCCACTGGCAGCTTGTTCCACACTCACACCATTCTCTGAGTGAAGTAGTTCCACCTCAGGTTCTCCTTAAATATTTCACCTTTCACCTTTCACTGTTAACCTACTGCAATTCTTTGAGGAAATTACAAGCAGGGTATATAAAAGAGATGCAGTAGACATGATGTACTTGGATTTTCAGATGGACTTTGACAAGGTGCTGCACATGAGGCTGCTTAGCAAGATAAGAGCCCATGGAATTACAGGGAAGTTACTAGTGTGGGTGGAGCACTGGCTAGTCAGCAGAAAACAGAGTGAGATAAAGGCATCCTATTCTGGCTGGCTGCCAGTTACCAGTGGAGTTTCACAGTGGTCGGTGTTGGGACCGTTACTTTTTACGATGATTTGGACTATGGTATTAAGGGGTTTGTGGGTAAAATTGAGGAAACAGAGCCTGCAGAGAGACTTGGATAGTTTAGGGAACGGACAGAGCAGTAGCAAATGAAATGCAGTGTTGGAAGGTGTATGGTCATGCACTTTGGAAGAAATAAACGGGCAGACTATTATTTAGTTGGGGAGAGAATTCAAAATGCAGAGATTCAAGGAGACTTGGGAGCCCTTGTGTAAGATACCCTAAAGTTTAACCTGCAGATTGAGTCAGTTGTGAAGAAGGCGAATGCAATGTTGGCATTCATTTCTAGAGGTATAGAATATAAGAGCTGGGATGTGGTGTTGAAGCTCTCTAAGGCACTCGTGAGACCACATTTGGAGTATTGTGTGCAGTTTTGGGCTCCTTATTTTAGAAGGGATGTACTGACATTGGAGAGAGTTCAGAGAAGATTCACAAGAATGATTCCAGGAATGAGAGGGTTACCATATGAGGAACGTCTGGCAGCTCTTGGGCTGTATTCGCTGGAGTTCAGTAGAATGAGGGAGGATCTTTTAGAAACATTCCAAATGTTGAAAGGCCTAAACAGATTAGATATGGCAAAGTTATTTCCCATGTTAGGGGATTCCAGGACAAGAGGGCACGACTTCAGGATTGAAGGATGTCCTTTTAGATTTAAGATGCGGAGAAATTACTTTAGCAGAGTGTGCTAAATCTGTGGAATTTGCTGCCATGAGCGGCTGTGGTGGCCAAGTCATTGGGTGTATTTAAGGCAGAGATAGACAGGTTCTTGATTAGTCAGGACATCAAAAGGTATGGGGTGAAAGCAGGGAAGTAGGGATGACTGGATGAATTGGATCAGCCCGTGATTGAATGGTGAAGCAGACTCAATGGGCCGAATGGCCTATTCCTGCTCCCAAGTCTTATGGTCTTATCATCTCTAGTTCTACTCTACCCAACCTAGGTGAAAAAGGCCTACTTGCATTTACCCTATCAAATTGTATCTCTATCAAATCTCTTCTCATTCTCTTATGCTCCAGGGAAGAAAATCCTAACCTATTCAACCTTTCCCTATAACTCAGATACTCAAGTCCCAGCAACATCATTGTAAGTTTTCTCTTCACTCTTTCGGTCTTATTGATGCCTGTCCTGTAAGTAGGTGACCACAACTGTACACAATACTCAAAATGTGGCCTCACTAATGTTTCGTACTTCAACATAACAGCCTAACTCCTGTACCTGACCTTCAAGGAATTATGACTCTGTATTCCCAAATCCTTCTGTTCTACTACTCTCCTGAGTGTTTTACCATTCACTGTGTAAGTTTCACTGTGGTTTGTTCTTCCAAAGTGCAACACCACACACTTGTCTGAATTAAATTCCATCTGCGATTTTTCATCCTGTTTTTCCAGCTGGTCCAGATCCAACTGCAAGCTTTGATAGCCTTCCTCTTGTCCACTACACCCCCAGATGTGGGTTCAGCTATAAATTTGCTTATCTGGTTTACTTCATTATCATCCTGATTATTAATATAGATGAGAAACAACAGTGGTCCCAGCACCACTCCTGCAGCACACCAGCCTCTAGACACAAGCCTCCATTTAGAAAGGTAACCACTCTGGTTTCTCCCACTAATCCAATATTGAATCCAGTTTATTACTTCATCCTAAATGCCAAGTGAATGAACCTTTGGACAAGCCTCCATGTGGGACTTTGTCAAAGTGGACAACATCCACTGTGTTTCCTTCATCAACCTCCCTGCTAACCATCTTGGAAAAGCTCTATGATGGGTTAGACATGACCTATCATGCACAAAGCCATGTTGACTATCCCTAACAGCATCTGTCTATCCAAATACTTGTATATCCTGTCTCTTAGCATAGCTTTCAATAAATTACCCACTACTAATGTCAGACTTACAAGCCTATAATTTCCTGGTTTGTTCTTAGACCTTTCCTTGAACAATGGAACAACATTAGCTATCCCCCAGTCATTTGTCACCTCACCTGTGTCTAAGTACTTTTTAAATACCTCTTCCAGCACTACTGCAATTTCTGCACCAGCCTCCCACTAGCCTCAATAATTCTTTACTAAGAATTATTTTAATCAACTATTTGATCAAGAAGACACACAAACAACATTGTGGTAGAATCTTAAGATATTCTGATTACTAATTTGGTGTTCAGATTGTACGGTCGGCCCTCCTTATCCGCGGGGGATTGGTTCTGGGACCCCCACGGATACCAAAAAAGCACAGGTGTTCAAGTCGGTGGACTTTAGGACCCTGCGGAGCTCCGGACCTTATTTAACCTGGCTTAGTGCAGTGGACTTTAGGACCCAGCGGAGCTCAGGACCCGCTGCCCAGCGTTTCTGTTCCGGAAAATGATCATGATTGGAAAATAAAGTGGAAATAATAAAGCGATCGGAAAGAGGTGAAATGCCATCAGTCATTGGAAAAGTGTTAGGCTACAGTCGGTCAACAATCGAAACAATTTTAAAGGATAGAGTGAAAATAATGGAGCATGTGAAGGCCCTGGCCTGATGAAAGCTACAATTATTACTAAGCAACGTAGTGGTTTAATTATTGAAATACATATGTTTCTTAAGTGTTTTATATGCATAGAATGGTAAAATATATACTATATATTAAGACAAACGTATGACTAACTGACGCTAAATAATACCAGATGTACCTGTTCCGAATTAGAAAACTTCTGGTTTTTTAAATTCCCGATCTGCAATAACCTATGCACATCCTCCCGTATGCTTTAACTCATCTCTAGATTACTTATAATACCTAATACAATGTAAATGCTATGCAAATAGTTGTTATATTGTATTGTTTAGGGAATAATGACAAGAAAAAAAAGTCAGTACATGCTCAAACAAATGCTGGAGAGAGAACTAACGTGTTTTCCCGATCTGCGGTTGGTTGAATCCGTGCATGTGGAACCCGTGGATAAGGAGGGCTGACTGTATTTCAAATTTTAATTACAAACAGTTTACGAAAAGAAGCTTTCTAATCTCATGAAAAGTTTCAACCAGCTATTAATCATCATTAATATTTTATCAATTGGTTAGTAAAAGTGTTAATTGGCATTTCCTCTCTCCTAAATATTTCTGCATATTTTTGATTTTATGGTTAGAAACCTGAGTTTGAATTTATCTTCTTTTTCAGTGTTGTAGGATTGGGCCAAATATTTCTACATGGGTGTGGTATGTACTATTTACATATATGTTTCTCTTCTCTGCTTTATATTTATAGCCCCAGCACTAGATGTTGATTGGCAAAGCAACAACACATTTGCTTCTTGCAGCACGGACATGTGCATCCATGTCTGCAAACTCGGTGCAGATAGGCCTATCAAGACATTCCAGGGACACACGGTAATGGCTGTCCAGATTTAATTTTATTGCCATTTATTTTTCCTAAAAGCACTGAATAAATGTGGTAATGATCAATCAGATTTAGTATGTAATAGTAACTTTTCAATGATGATTAGCTGAAGACAAAGATACAGTACCTGTAAAAAGTATCAATCCCTTGGAAGTTTTCATGTTTTATTGTCTTACAGCATTGAATCAACAGTGGATTTGATTTGTCTTTTTTTGACACTGACAGATAGGCAGACAGACATTATTGGTCCCAAGGGAAATTGGGTTTTGTTACAGTCGCACCAACCAAGAATAGTGTAGAAATAATGCAATATAAAACCATAAATAATTAAATAATAATAAGTAAATTATTCCAAGTGGAAATAAGTCCAGGACCAGCCTATTGGCTCAGGGTGTCTGACACACCGAGGGAGGAGTTGTAAAGTTTGATGGCCACAGGCAGGAATGACTTCCTATGATGCTCAGTGTTGCATCTCGTTGGAATGAGTCTCTGGCGGAACGTACTCTAACCAGTACATTATGGAGTGGATGGGAGACATTGTCCAAGATGGCACGCAACTTGGACAGCATCCTCTTTTCACACACTACCGTCAGAGAGTCCAGTTCCACCCCCACAACATCACTGGCCTTACGAATGAGTTTGTTGATTCTGTTGGTGTCTGCTACCCTCAGCCTGTTGCCTCAGCACACAACAGCAAACATGATAGCACTGGCCACCACAGACTCAACAGAAACAGAAAAGACTCTTTCGTGTCAAGATGTAAACAAATTTCTACAAATTGGTCTAAATGTACAGTTACTAAGCAAAAACTAATTGAATGCATAATTATTCACCCCCTTCAAGTCAGTATTTAGTAGAAGCACTTTGGCATCAATTACAGCCTTGTCTGCGTGGATAGGTCTCTATCAGCTTTGCACATCTGGGCACTGCTGTTTTTCCACCATTCTTCTTTACAAAATTGCTCAAGCTCTGTCAGATTGTATGGGGATCGAGAGTGAACAGCCCTTTTCAAGTCCAGCCACAAATTCTCAATTAGATTGAGTTCTGGACTCTGACTTGGCCACTCCAGGGCATTAACTTTGTTGTTTTTAAGCTGTTGCTGTGTAGCTTTGGCTTAGTGTCATTGTCTTGCTGGAAAACCAATCCTCTCCCAAGTCACAGTTCTCTTGCAGACTGTATCAGGATTTCCTCCAGGATTTCCCTGGATTTTGCTGCATTCATTTTACCCTCTACCTTCACAAGCCTTCCAGGGCATGCTGCAGTGAAGCATTCCCACAACATGATGAAGCCACCATCCTGCTTCACAGTATGGATGGTGTGTTTTTGGTGATGTCTGATGTTAGGCTTATGCCAAATAAAGCATTTAGTCTGATGACCAAAAAGCTCCTTATACCACAGAACCTTTTTCCAAATGACTTCAGTGTCTCCCACATGCCTTCTGACAAACTCTAGCCAAGATTTCATGAGAGTTTTTTTCAACAGTGGCTTTCACTGGGCAACTGCTGTATGCACAGTCTCTCCCATCTCAGCTACTGAAGCTTGTAACTCCTCCAGAGTTGTTTTAGGTCTCCCCATGGCTTCCTTCAGTCGTTCCCTTCTTGCACGATCACTCAGGTTTTGAGGATGGTCTGCTCTAGGCAGATTTACAAATGTGCCATATTCTTCGCACTTCTTGATGATTGACTTTTCTATAATCCAAGGGATATTTAGTGACTTGGAAATTTTCTTGTATCCATCTCCTGACGTGTCCTTTTCAATAATCTTTTCATGGAGTTGCTTGGAGTGTTCTATCTACATGGGGTAGTTTTTGCCAGGATACTGACTCACCAGGAGTTGGACCTTCCAGGTACAGGTGAATTTTTACTACAATCAATTGAAACACCTTGACTGCACACAGGTAATCTCCATTTAACGAATTATGTGACTTCTAAAACCAATTGGCTGCACCAATGATGATTTGGTATGTCATATTAAAGGATTTGAGTACTTACACAATCAATTTTATGTTTCAGATTTGTAATTTATTTAGATCATTTTGTAGAGATCTGTTTTCACTTTGACACGAATGAGTCTTTTTCTGTTGGTCAATGTCAAAAAAAGTCAAACCAATCCACTGATTCAATGTTGTAAAACAATAAAACATGAAAACTTCTAAAGGGGTGAATACTTTTTATAGGCACTGTACCATTTGAATATTAGGGTGGAAGTGAATGAGTTTCTCATTTTGTTTCAGTGACCCTTTTTGAGTATGTAGGCGTGTGTGTGTGTGTATATACACAAATATTTTATTGTTAGTTGAGCCTCTGAATCAACTTATTGCAATTAGCTATTTATATTTTGTAGTGGTTTCTCATTTCATCGGTTCCTTTTGCATAATCCTGCAGAATCTCTGCATCCACTGCTTTTGCAATCAATAAAATACAATGCTTGCTTACAGTATTGGCTGAGATTGACATTTCTCTTTGAGAAAGCTTGAAAATTAGGATTCATTGTTCAATACTTAAATTCATGTTGGTTTCCCAGTTGAGTGCTATCAATAGTGCACTTTGGTTGCAAGCCTCTCTGTATCAAAAATGTCTCTGAACATGAAATTCTTAGTAATTTTTTTGGAACTAGGGTATGAAATTCTTCACTCACGGGTTATAGGATAAAGGTTAAGCTAAAGATGCAGGAATGTGATTTTCTTTTTGTTTAACAGGCACCACTTATTTTCTTTGCAAAATGGTTTTTGAAACATAAAATTTGATTGGGTTGAACAATACCGTAACTCATTGTTCAAGAAAGGAAATATTTTGCATTTGAAGTTTAATTGTAAAACGTAGATTTTCTTTGGAGGGTTCACTTGGCTTACTTGTAACTTTCATGAAATGAATACATAATCTTAAATTCTGCTTCCAATCGCCCATTGATGATGTCATTGAATGTAGTGTTTCATAGGGAGAGCAAGGTAGCAGGAAAAATTGGGGGGAGGTAGAGGTACTTTTAGAAGTGAACTTTACCAGATGACATCCAATGTTATCAGGTCTTGCACGATCAACATTTTTAACCATAAAATTATTTATTTTGAGCTTATTTTAATATTGCATAAAGCAGGAAGACTACAATTCACTTAAAGCAATATGGAATTATGGTGCAGACGTTATCTGGTCCACTGAATTGTGTGCCAGTCCCAGTAGAATGGTTCTGCCATTCTTTTATATATTTTATGCTCAGTTGATGCATGGGATGATGTGCTGGCAAGGAAGCCCCTCCCCTCTCCCGAGGAGCCAGCATTCTGTCTAACCACAGCTGATGTGGGGAAGACTCTAGATAGGGTCAACCTACATAAAGCGGCAGGCCTGATAACATACCTGGTTGGGTGCTGAGGTACCGTGCAGCCCAGCTAACTAAGGTTCTAACAGACATCTTCAGCATCTCTCTGGAACGGTCCACTGCCTCAGACTTCAAGATGGCCACCATCATCCTGGTGTCAAAAGGAGTGACAGTAACCTTCCTCTAAGATTATCGTCCAGTGGCACTGACCTCAACAATAATGAAGAGCTCTGTTCAACTGGTTATAGATTACATTAAATCCTATCTACATTGGGCCCATTCTAGTTCACTTCTTGCTCAAATTGGCCCTCTGAAAATGGTGCCTCGTGCCAGATGGTGTTTATTGACGTGAGCTTGGCATTCCTCAGAACCTGGTGGGTACATTGCCCTCATTGGGCCTCAGCACCTCTACTGGATCCTGGACTTGTTGACTGAAAGGCCACAATCAGTCCATGTTACAGAAACATCTCCAGCTCCGTCTTGGGCTATGTGCTCAGATGGCTGCTGATGTATGACTGTATTGCTAGGATCCAGTTTCAACCTTATCATCAAGTTTGCTGATGACACAACAGCCTCATCAACAACGATTATGTGATGGCGTACAGAGAGGAGGTAGAATGGTGCAAACACAACAACTTGCAGACTCATTGTGGACAAGATTAAAGAGGTGATTGTGGACCTTGGGAAAATGCACCTGACCACACCTCACTACATGTACATAGCTCCTCTGTGGAGAGATTTAGGAGCACAAAGTTTTTGGGAGTCTCATCTGGTCCGTCAACATCACCTTATTGGTCAAGAAAGCATAGCAGTGTCATCACTTTCTGAGAAGATTGAGGCAAGTGAGCCTCACCCCTCCATTTTAACAAATTTTTTTTACCAGGAGTACCATCGAGAGTGTCCTCACCAGGTGCATCACCATCTGGTATGGGAACTGCAAGGCATTTGACCGCTTGACCATGCAAAGGATTGCGAGGACTGCCAAAGGGTCATTGAGGTCTTCCCTCTCTCCACCTATTATATATATATTCATCAGCAGTGCTGTGTATGCACAGCCCTTAACATTGTCTGTGATCCCTCCCATCTGTCCAACAACCTCGTGTTTTTATCTCACCTCCCCCTGAATATTTTTTGCCCAATTTTTTTTAAAGTGGACCCCAGTTCTTGAACCGTTTACTAATCTGAACAATTTTGTTTCATTCACCGTTCCTGACCCTGCCGTGATTTCAAAATATTGATTAATTTCTGCATTGATGTTTACTTGTTTATGTATATTGTGAAATAAATGTCTTGGATCACTTCCTATGATGCTCATGATTTGAGAGGAACATGTATATTTCAAAACAAAAGATAAGAACAAATGTAAAAGATCATTGTATTTCAGTCAGAGGGGTGAATCTATGGAACAGTTGTAGTGAGAATTTAAAAACATGCAGCACACTTAAGTTTTAAAAATTATTTTAAAATAATTTAATGAACAAATATAAAATACATGATTTTAAATGAATGGGAGTAATGTAAGTGATATTTGGAATTGGATTTTGTGTTAAAAGGTTATGAATGTTTTTGTTTTGATGTGATGATTGACACCAGATATGTTTTTGTATAAGTAAGAGGGGTAGGCATAATAAGCTGTGGCTTCAGCCTACACCCTTTCTGTCTGTTTTAAAGATTTTTATTATTTAATTTTGTCTTATGAAATCATTGTTGAAAATGATGCTTTTTGTTATGTTTGTACTGACCAAAATAAATTTCACCATTCACCATAATATTGGTCATGGCCCTCACATGAAATGGAATTTCCAACAATGCTAGTTCTTCAAACAGAAGGAATTTTGTTTTATCGTCCACTTTATTGATCACTTCATTTAGCTAAGACTGCATTCTTCTTTGCTTGGGCATTAAAACATTAATACTGTAAGCTTGGCAAATAAGAATATATTATTGATTATAGGCCAGATTCTTTTGATCTTCTGCTAAATTATTTTACTGTTCTATATCTTGCTGTGTACATGAACGAGGTACCTTTTATATTTTTAATAACCATAATCTGACACTGATTTTTAGAATGAAGTGAATGCAATCAAGTGGGATCCAACTGGGAATCTACTTGCATCTTGTTCTGATGACATGACCTTAAAGGTAACCAGCATTTTAATTCTTAACCCATATAGTTAGTTGTGAATTTGCATGTCCAAGGGATGTGGTAATAAGTGTACAAGCACAACAAAGTAACATAAGCCTAATTTATTATAAGACAGCCAGCACAAATAAACGACACAAAGTACTACATAGCAAGTCACAACAATTCCTCTGCCACTTGGTTGTTGCAGTCTAGGGAACTCTGAATTCCAACTTGCTCGTGAAACCAACCCTGGATCTTAGGTATCGATCGTGATTTCCAGCCCCAGCTGAATTCCAACTTGCTCGTGAAACCAACCCTGGGTCTGAGGTACCGATTGTGATTTCCAGCCCCAGCTGAAGTCCAAAGAAAACAGTTGGAAGAAACAAGTTTGTGAACACTTTACAACTACCTGCTTTTCTCCATTAAATACTCATAAAATGTTTAAAATGTGGTCTGGTCTTCATATATGTCACAATAATGGACAAACACAATCTACTTAAACTAATAACACAAACAATTGTATTTTTCAAGTCTCTATTAAACACATTATTTAACCATTCACAGTCCAGGTTGGAAAAAGGTATGTGAACCCTTGTATTTAATAACTGGTAGAACCTCCTTTAGCAGCAATAACTTTTACCAGACTTTTCTGTAGCTGCTGCTCAGATAATGGCAAGAAGGAATTTCAGACCATTCCTCCCTACACAAACTTCTGTCATCTGCCATGTCCCATCCTCTAATAGCAGATCAAGTATCACATAGAAACATAGAAAATAGGTGCAGGAGTAGGCCATTCGGCCCTTCGAGCCTGCACCGCCATTATGATCATGGCTGATCATCCAACTCAGAACCCTGTACCTGCTTTCTCTCCATACCCCCTGATCCGTTCAGCCACAAGGGCCATATCTAACTTCCTCTTAAATATAGCCAATGAACCGGCCTCAACTGTTTCCTGTGGCAGAGAATTCCACAGATTTACCACTCTCTGTGTGAAGAAGTTTTTCCTCATCTCGGTCCTAAAAGGCTTCCCCTTTATCCTTAAACTGTGACCCCTCATTCTGGAATTCCCCAACATCGGAAACAATCTTCCTGCATCTAGCCTGTCCAATCCCTTTAGAATTTTATACGTTTCAATAAGATCCCCCCTCAATCTTCTAAATTCCAGTGAGTATAAGCCTAGTCGATCCACTCTTTCTTCATATGAAAGTCCTGCCATCCCAGGAATCAATCTGGTGAACCTTCTCTGTACTCCCTCTATAGCAAGAATGTCTTTCCTCAGATTAGGGGACCAAAGCTGCACACAATATTCTAGGTGCGGTCTCACCAAGGCCTTGTACAACTGCAGTAGAACCTCCCTGCTCCTGTACTCAATTCCTTTTGCTATGAATGCCAACATACCATTTGCCTTTTTCACTGCCTGCTGTACCTGCATGCCCACCTTCAATGACTGGTGTACAATGACACCCAGGTCTCGTTGCATCTCCCCTTTTCCTAATCGGCCACCATTCAGATAATAATCTGTTTTCCTGTTCTTGCAACCAAAGTGGATAACTTCACATTTATCCACATTAAATTGCATCTGCCATGAATTTGCCCACTCACCTAACCTATCCAAGTCACCCTGCATCCTCTTAGCATCCTCCTCACAGCTAACACTGCCACCCAGCTTCGTGTCATTCGCAAACTTGGAGATGCTGCATTTAATTCCCTTGTCTAAATCATTAATATATATTGTAAACAACTGGGGTCCCAGAACTGAGCCTTGCGGTACCTCACCAGTCACTGCCTGCCATTCTGAAAAGGTCCCGTTTACTCCCACTCTTTGCTTCCCGTCTGCCAACCAATTCTCTATCCACATCAATACCATACCCCCAATACCGTGTGCTTTAAGTTTGCACACTAATCTCCTGTGTGGGACCTTGTCAAAAGCCTTTTGAAAATCTAAATATACCACATCCACTGGCTCTCCCCTATCCACTCTTCTAGTTACATCTTCAAAAAATTCTATAAGATTCGTCAGACATGATTTTCTTTTCACAAATCCATGCTGACTTTGTCCGATGATTTCACCGCTTTCCAAATGTGCTGTTATCACATCTTTGATAACCGACTCTAGCATTTTTCCCACCACCGATGTCAGACTAACCGTCTATAATTCCCCGGTTTCTCTCTCCTTCCTTTTTAAAAAAAATCACACAGTCTCTTGTTGGGACTTCTACGTACTGATGAAGGAAACTTTACTGAACACATTTGACCAACTCTATGCCAAGTAGACCTTTTACAGTTTGGGAATCCCTGTCAATATATGGAAAATTAAAATCACCTATTATAACAGCCTTGTGTTTTTTGCAATAGTCTGATCTCTCTACAGATTTGTTCCTCTAAATTCTGAAGACTGTTAGGTCAATAATACAAACCCATTAAAGTTGTCATACCTTTCTTGTTCTTCAGTTCCATGCATAAAGCCTCACTAGACAAGCTCTACAGTCTGTTTTAACATTTTTCCTGACTAGTAACCGCCCTTACCCTTTAATCCCTTCTACTCTGTTGCATCTTAAACAAAGGAACCTAGGATTATTGAGCTGCCAGTCCTGCCCCTCCTGCAACCAGGTCTCACTAACGGCTGCAATATCATAATTCCATGCCCTAAGCTCATCTGCCTATTTTACAATACTTATTGAAATATAGGCAGCTCAAAACAAAGAGACAGACAAACTCTTTGATCTTTTGTTCTCTTCCCTCCATGTCCGGGCTCAGTATTCCTTGGTTTGACAAAGTACATTAATTTTTACGTATATAAGGGATGAGCCCAAATCCAGACAGAATTGCATTTTATAGGCACTTGTTATTTCATTCACTCATGTCTACATACGCCTGGACACACTACATTCCATGGGCTCTCAACTGCATTAAATTTGAACATATAAACAATAAGCCCAAGTTAAAAAAGAATGGGGCTAAGAATCCAGTTATTGACAGACATTCTACAGACATTAACAGACTTCACATGCTGCGAATTTTAGAAAGAGTTGTTTATTGACCTGACAGGCATTCATTCAATGTTTTACAAAATCTAATATGCATGCTACACATGTAGGAAAAAAACTGGGCAGAACAATGGATATCACTTAGAGTGACAGTGATGATTGGAAAAAACGGATTTTGTAAAAGTAAAAATTATCAGTATAGAAAACTAAATTTCCGAAATGCTTGAGCCTCACAGCTTTAACTATTCTGTTTAATTTGGTGAATGTCTGGGATGGTTTCAGAAATAAGCAAAGTTATGCTTTGAAAATCAGTTACTAATTAAACATCCAGGAGGTGTTATTCTGATTACCTAATCAGAAATGTAGTAATCACATGCCAGTGATGCAAGGAGTGCAATTTTAGGGTGGTGGCTCTCCAACAGCAAGCGCATGAGAACACCAACGTGGTTTCTTCCTCTTCACCAATCATTGTCAATTAGGAATATATTGGTATTCCTTCATTGATGATAGATATGAATTTCAAACACCTTATCCTACATCATTTTAAGAAATGACTCACTACCATCTTAAGAGGAGTTAGTGGTCAGTACTAAATTGACCAATGATGCATGCATTCTGAAAAGAAGTAATAAAAAGGCACTGAATTACGTACTTCCATTTATCACTTTGCTCATTTCTTCTATGAGTCTTGCAAAGCTATAGAAAGTAAAATAAATTACTGAGGCTTTGAAATAAAATTTAAAGCAACTCTAAATGACTGGCAGACCGTTGTTTTTAAAAATGCCCTGGTAAAAGCCAGGTAATTAAAGGTCAGCGAGTCTAATATTAAATTTCAAGGATGTTATTGGAGGGGTAAGATTTATCTACATTTGAAAAGTGTGTCTTAATCAAGAATAGTCAACAAAGGTTCAAGGGAGATCATTCTGACTGGCTGAAATTTTTCGAAGAGGTATCCAAGTACATAAGAGAGGATAGTTTAATACACAGTCTGTTAACTCCAGTAAAGATTTGGACTAAGTTCCAAACAGGTTCACTGAGCTAATCCAAGGCAGGAATGCAGCTAAAGAAGTTGGAATTTTGATGAAAAAGTTATCTTATTGAAACTTATAACATCTTAAGAGGGAGTATGGCAGGATAAAAGTTAAGATGCTTTCCTTAATAGGCAAATCTACAGCAAGCAATATAGTTGTAGGATGAAGGGGTAGTCATTTAAGACTGAGGTGCGTAAGATTTTTTAAATTCTTTATGGAGTTGTGGATCTCTGGAAGTTGGGTCACTGGATGTATTTACAAAAATTAGTAGTTCAGGTGTTAGGAACATTGTGAGGTAGATTGTAAAGTCTTCATTGTGCCACAGGTCTGTGCAAGAATCTTATAACAGGTAGAAGCTGAACTTGAGCCTGGTCGTGCATATTCAAGCTTCTGCATCTACTACCCAGTGGAATGGGGTAGAAAAGAAAATGTCTGGGATGGGAATGATTATGCTCGCTACTTCCCCGAAGCAGTGGGAGTTGTAGACAGTCATGAAAGAAAGTCTGATTTTGGTGATGGACTGAACTGCAATTGAATCCATAATTCTCTGCAATTTCTTGCTGTCTCAGGTAGCGCATTTGCTGTTCAAAAGTGATGTATCCGAAAAGCTTGCTTCCTTTGGCATACTTATAAAAATTGGTGAGGGTCAATGGAGACATGCTGATTCCTCTTAGCCTTTTGGGAAGATTGCAGTTTTGGGTGTGCTCTCTTGGCCAAGAGAACATAGCTCAGCATATCACCGAAAACTCCTCTCTCCCCCCCCCCCCCACGGACCCTATCTGTATGCTGTTTGCTGCTTTAATAAAGCAGCCAGCTTAGTGAAGGACCCCACCCACCACAAAAGCTACAAAATCCTGAAAGCATATATACCAGGCTCAAGGACAGCTTCTATCCTGTTGTTGTAAGATCATTAAATAGTTCTGTAATAAGAGGGACTTGTGACCTCATAATCAACCTTGTTTTTAAAACCTCCACTGCTTTTTCTCTGCATCTGTATTCTGTATTCTTTTATTGTTTTATGTTAACATTGAATTGAGGTAGAATTTGTTCCACCTCAGTGCCCTGTGTAATGTTTTGATCTGTATGAACAGTATGCAGGACAAGCTCATCACTGTATTTTGCTACCCATGACAATAATATTCCAATTTTATGGTGTCCACCAGGGTAAGCTATTAGTGATGTTTTGACCTAGGAACCAGAAGGTCTCTACCACCTCCACCTCAGCACCATTGATCATATGGGGTGTGTACTCTTTCCTGCTTCCTGAAGTCAGTGGCCTCTTTTATTTTGCTGACATTAATGAAAAGGTGGTTGTCTTGACCCCCTGCCACGATATTCCCTATCTCCTTCCTGTACTTAGTCATTTTGTTAGTTGAGATCTAGCCCACGATGAATTTGTAGAGAGTGTGAAGGATCTGTCATACCTGTCAGTAAGGAACATGGAATCTGGCGCAGATAAATGATTCAGATAAATGCTGATCAGGAACAGTCTAACTATGCATTGATATTTCTGCACGCGCACACACATCTACTTTGTAGAATGTATGAGATGTATACAAAAAAAAATCACTTTCTGAGCATCTTTGCATCAGTTACAGCAGGTAATGCAATATCCTAAAATAAAGACTGGCCTGGCCACATCCACCCTTCTGTGTTGTTCCTGAGGAATTGGCTGTGGACATGAAGTACAGATTTTCAACACCTTTTGCATGTGAAATCCACTGGAGTTGCAGAGTGATATTGCCTGGTCATGGTCCATTGTCAGATAATAACTTTGGATAAGGCCATTCCCTCAGAAAACAAGGAGCTTTGTTTTATAGCAGTGAGTTATTTTTATTGGTAATCCTCTGAAATATCAATCAAATGTATCCATTAAAGATCTTTTGAAAGGCCTTGCCTTGATAAATATTTCTGCAGTTAATATCCATTGCCAAGTAATTGCTGGTAAGAATGATCAGAAAATAACTATAAAGTACTTCTTTGAATTCTTGCCAGCACTTAGGATAATGGCAACTGCTTTGCTGTTTTATTGATCAGTGTCTGGCAGTGAACCCCATTGATACTCAAAACAGAAAACTAGACTGATAAATTTGGTGTAGAAAGCATCTTCCCTTTATAATCCAGCATTTCCATTCTTGGTATCATATTTGAATCTGATAGTTCACAAACAATTGTCCAATTTATTGCGGTAAGTTTGCTTCTGTTTTACTTGAGAAAGATTAAAAGATCTAACTGCATTGTTGAACACGTTCGTGTAGCAGATGAACATGTTTACTGAGGTATGTTTTATGTTTTCATGCAATATTGTTACCACCTAGATTTGGAGCATGAAGCAGGATGCATGTGTCCACGATTTGCAAGCGCACAACAAGGAAATCTACACAATCAAGTGGAGTCCCACAGGACCTGGTACTAACAATCCAAATGCCAACCTTATGTTAGCAAGGTATGAAAAGAAATATTTCTGTATAATTAGAAATTCTAAGTAGTTTTTTTTTCTTCTATAGGGGCATCCTAGCTCCAAAGCCACGTGATGAGCAACAGCAACTTGTATCTATATAGCACCTTTCATAAAACAGTTGAACACAATATGGAACTTCAACCCACGTTGTTGTGCCGACCTACATAAACCTACTCCATGATCAATCTAACCCCTCCTACATACATAGCCTATAACCTTCCATTTTTATTTCATCCACATGCCTGCCTATGTCTCTTAAATGTATTAGCCTCAACCACCACATGCAGCAGCGCATTCCGGGCACATACCACAGTTTATGTAGGGGGAGAAACCTACCTCTGACATCTCGTAGAGTCATAAGAAAGTACAGCACAGGAACAGGCCCATTTAGCCATTTAAACTACCCACTCCCATTGAGCTGCACTGGGACCATAGCTATTCATACCACTACCTTCCTTGTGCCTATCCAAACTTCTCTTGAACATTAAAATCGAGATCACATGCACCACTTGCGCTGACAGCTCTACTCTCATGACCCTCATGTTTCCCCTTAATTTTCACCTTTCACCCTTAACCCATGACCTCTACTTGTAGTCCTACCCAACCTCAGTGGAAAAAGCCTGTTGCATTTATCTTGTCTATACCTCTGTCAAATCTCTCAGTCTTCTACGTCCCAAGGAATAAAATCTTAATTTATTCAATCTTTCCATATAACTCAGGTCCTCCAGACCTAGCAATATCCTTGTAAATTTTCTGTGTACTCTTTCAACCTTATTTACATCTTTCCCATGGGTAGTTGACCACAACTACACACAGTACTCCAAATTAAGCCTCACCAATGTTTTACACAACTTCAACATAACGCCCCATCTCCTGTACTCAAAACATTGATTTATGAAGACTGTAATCTCCCTTAAACCTTCCTCAAATCACTGTAAAAGGATATCTCTGGTGTGGGCTGTTGTTGCCCTGGGAAGAAGGTGCCCTACCTATCCTCTTGTAATCTATACACCTCTATGGAGCGACCTCTAATCCTTTGGATTTTTTTTATCCCAATAAAAAAAAAGCTCTAGCTTGTTCAGCCTTCTCACATAAGACATGTTCTCTAATCTAGGCAGCATCCTGATAAATCTGATCTGCATCTCTAAAGCGCTTACATAGGTATTTTCTAAATGGGAAGCAATTCAGCAATTGGAAGTGCAAAGAAACTTAAGAGTCCAAGTACAGATTCCCAAAAAGTTAACTTGTAGGTTGGTAAGAAAGGCAAATGAATGTTCAAATTCATTTCAAGAGGACTAGAATATGAAAGCAAGGATGTAATGTTGAGGCTTTAAAGGCATTGGTCAAAGCACATGGAGTATTGTGAGCAGCTTTGGGGCCCATATCCAAGATAGGATTTGCTGGCATTGGAGAAGAGGTTCACAAGAAAGATTCAGGGAATGAAAGGGTTAACATTTGAGGAGCATTTTATGGCTCTGGGTCTGTACTCACTGGAGTTCAGATGAATGGTGGGGGTAATCTCTGAAACCTATGATATATCAGAAGGTTTAGATAGAGGGGTTGTGGAGAGTCTAGGATCAGAGGACATAGCCTTAGAATAGAATGTCTCTTTAGAACAGAGATGAGGAGGGATTTCTTTAGCCAGAGTGTGTTGAATCTGTGGAATTCATTACCACAGATGACTGTGCTGTCCAAATCACTGGGTATATTTAAAGCAGAGGTTGATAAATTTTTGATTTGTAAGGGTGTCAGAGGTTACGGGAAGAAGGCAGGAGAGTAAGCTTGAGGGAGAAAATTATTGAGCCATGATCAAATGGCTGAGCAGACTCAATGGCCTAAATTTGCTGCTTTGTTTTATGGTCTACAGTTGAGTGTTAGGAAGATGAAGAAGAAATCCGTGCAAGTCTAACAGTTCTGATCTGGAGCTGGAGGTGAAAGGAAATGGAGTGTTTTAATAAAAACTAATTTTAAAATAAAATCTGACCATTATTTTAAAATATTTTTTTTTAGCCAGATGGGAAAATTAATAAAAGTGCCTTTATGTTTATGCTGAAAGAAGTTGTGGAATCTGCTGATAGGGTCATTGCATGCACTTACAATTTCTAATATTGGTCCACAGTGCATCCTTTGATTCTACTGTGCGATTATGGGACGTGGACCGAGGCATCTGTATCCACACCTTGACCAAACACCAGGAACCTGTATACAGTGTAGCCTTCAGCCCAGATGGAAGATACCTGGCCAGTGGCTCCTTTGATAAGTGTGTTCACATCTGGAATACACAGGTATATACTGTCATTTCTGAAGACTGGTTAAATTCTACTTTTAGTAAAATTTTACCCTTTTGTTTACAGTATAAAAACATAACAAAGTCTCATAACAGGAAAAACAATAACTTATGTACGTATGACTGCACTGTTACCTCTGAGTTAGTGTTGACTGTGCTCCATCAACTTGAATATTTTCACCTTTCCCTTTTCCATTTAAATGCAATTTAATTTTTAGTACATACTGTATTATTTGGACATTCATTCTTTTGATGTTGCCTCCATGTTTGATATTTATTTGTGTGTTGATTTACAGACAGGCTCTCTTGTCCATAGCTACAGGGGAACGGGAGGAATCTTTGAAGTGTGTTGGAGTGCAGGTGGTGATAAAGTGGGTGCTAGTGCATCGGATGGTTCAGTAAGTACCACTAGTGATTTGAAAGTGAGCTAGCAGAATTCAGACTTAATTGAATTTTAATATATAATCTAATGCTTTAGTCAAAGAGGCGGACATATTTTATGGAAGCAGAACTGTTCTTCACCATATTTTAAGATCAGTTCAATAATGAGCTCTCATAGCTTTACAAGTTTTGCTCTCAACGTTTTCCAATCCCAGATGTCTATGTTTGCTCCACAGTGGAAACTGCTTATGTAATTATGGCATGCTGTAATAATACCTCTAGCCAATGTCACCAAATCATTTTTGCATCTGCAATTCCACACTGCTTTCAAAATTGATTTCTGTTTACTTTAGTATTATCCACCAGAAAGGGCAGACTGCAACTCAAATCAAAGTAGTTCTCATATTTTAATGTATTTTTAAATGCCTCCATCTACCGGCATTACTTTCATGTTTTTCTGGTAAGCTTGTTTAAACTTACAATTAGTTTCACAAAATTTCCTGGTAGAATTTGCTTTCTTTCCATACCAACATTTATTTTATGAGCTTCTTTTTCTTTTAAAAACTGATGGGGTAAAGAAAGTTGAGTCTGCAATAAGAAATGATGGAAAAGATGCAGGTGTACAATGGCTTGCTTAGAGAATGATTTCAAGTTATATATTTGTGTAAAGTCAAATTTTTGTGCTTTATTTGAAATGCCTATCTAACAATTTGCAGGGGAACTATTCAATCTACAGATGTTGTAATGAAACTATAAAAATGTTTTAATCTGGAATGTTCCCCTCAGTCATGCCCCACCACCTTTTCCTGCAGATCCTAACTCACTTTCAGTTAAGCATTCTCCTCACAACTGACCATTCAGTCATCATTGAGTATGCTGACTAATTCTCTGGTTTTCAGCCATTGAATAGATGTGACACTGGATCACAAAATCTTTTTTACTTTCCCTTAATAACCCTTCACTTGGAAATGCAATTGATTTTACTTCTTGTGATTCACTTCCTGCTTTATCTGTCACTGTAAAGTCAAGTCAGGTGAAGTTTATTGTCATTTAACTACATACATATATATATACTTTATTGATCCTAAAGCAAATTACAGTGCCACAGTAGCATTATAAGTACACAGATATACAACTATTAGAAGAGAAATGAGAAAGAAGTTACCTCAGACAGTCTTAACAGAATGGGTTCATGGCTATAGGTTGACTCATAATAGAGCCTAGTGACCAAGGGTAAGAATGACCTCATATAGCACACTTCGGAGCAGCGCAGTTGTCTTAGCCTATTACTAAATGTGCTCCTCTATTCAGGCAAGGTGGCATGCAGAGGGTGAGAAGTAGAGGTGACTCTGGCCCTTCTTGCACACAGCTTCTGTGTTGGTGATCCACTCAAGCCTGTCCCCAGGTATTCGTAGGCCCTCACCATCGTTACCTAACAGAGCAGTTCAAGCTTAGTCTTAAAGTCCATCACCATCTCCTTTGTCAAATGGTGCAAGGTGAATCATCCGCAGCTCAACATCAGTAAGACAAGGTCCTCCTCCATCATGGCCCTGTATTCTTCCTCCCGTCCTCCCTTCATACTCCCAACTCTGAGTCATCAGAGGATTTCTGCAGACAAGGCTTGGTGTTGTATCTAAAGTCCATGGTGTACAGTGTAAATGGGAAGGGGGACAAGTCTGTGGTGGGGCCCCAGTGCTGCTTATAGCCATATCTGACAGGCAGCTCTAAAGCCACAAACGGTGGTCTACCAGTCAAGTAGTCCATTATCTGGGATACAGTGGAAGTGCCAACCTGCATTGAATGGAGCCTTTCTCCTAGCAATGAGGGCTGTATAGTATTGAAGACACTTGAGAAATCAAAAAACATGATCCTCACAGTGCTTATCCAAATGGGGGTAGGCTCTGCTCAGCAGGTAGATGACAGCATCGTCGACTCCAATGTGCTCCTGGTAGGCAAACTGCAGGGGATCGAGGGCTGATCTGGACCAGGTGTCAGAGGTGAACCAGGACCAGTCTCTAGTGTCTTCATGATGTGTGATGTCAGGGCCACTGCACGATAGTCATTCAAGGCTTTCGGTTGGCCCTTTGTGGGAATTGGGGCCACTCAAGATGTTTTCTATACAGTCAGGACTATTTCCAGACTGAGACTCAGACTGAAAATGTGCTGGATAAAACCCGCAGATGAATAATCACACATAAATAACAAGCTAAAGTGCATCAATATTAAATATTGTAACGTAAATATTGTAACAATGTGGCTGGGAGTTCTGAGGCCTAATAGTCTGGAGGGAAGAAACTCTTTCTAATCCTGACCGTTTTTGTTTCTATGCATCATAGTCTCCTGCCTGATGGTAGAAAGTCAAAGAGGATGCAGGTTGGATGGGTGGGATCTTTAATAATACTAAGAGCCCTGCATATGCAGTGCTCCTGAAAAATGTCCCCGATGGATGGTAGCGAAACCGCTATGATCTGCTCAGCTGTTCTCACAGTTCTCTGTAGGGACTTTTAGACCGATGCTCGACTGCTCCCGTTACCAGATGGAGACGCGACTTGTCCAGGGTGCTCTCAATGGTGCTCCTGTAAAATGCAGTTAAGATGGTGGGGGGTGAGGGAGCCTTGCTTGCCTCAACCTTCTTAGGAAATGGAGACGCTGCTGTGCCTTCCTTTTTGGGGAGGTGATATTAAGGGACCAGGTGAGGTCATCCATGATGTGAACTCGCAGGAACTTGGTGCACTTAACTCTCTCTGCGAAGGAGCCATGTATTCGCAAAGGCATAAGCCGTTGTCCATATTTATCTCCCAATCACTGTCTTGGCCCTTCTACTGTCACTGAAGTGAAGATGAGGAGCTCATGCCTGAGTTTGTTAATAAGATTAAAGTAATAGCTTTAACTATTTCTACAATTTGCTTTACTTTTTACCAAGTGAAGTCTGCCCACAAGTTAATTACTATTTGTCTAATCCTGAGCAGGTTGTGCAACCTTTTTGACCAGCACCAAACCAATGGGTGCTTCCTGTGTTATATCTCTTCAATGATTTATTTTAATGCTCTCTCCTTTTGAGTTTATTTTGTCTGTGGGATACGTCTCAATATCGTTAAAACTCAATTCCACTCAAAGCTTCCGCTGCTGTTCTGTCCTCCATGCTTGCTGACAATGCTTCCAAAATTGTAGGACATACATACATAAATAATCTTTTGTAAACATTAACTTGTACCATTTTCAGAGAAAAGCATTTTTCTGGATAAAATGATAATGAGCTTTGAAGAGTAATCTAGCCCACCAAACTGGAGATAATTTAATGATTTGTGTTGAAATAATTTGTTAGGGTATCTCTTCAATTAGAATTTCACAGCAAATGTTACACTCACTCAGTTGGTACTGCAGTGGGAAGTAAGGCTCCTTCAGAGATGAATTACGTTGTCCCAAGTGCTTTACTGATTGCCCTTTCAATCTAACCAGCAGAGAAGCTCCCAGTTCCCAGCATTTTAATTATGTGTAGGAACTGTTGAAATTCCGGATGGCTTGCACAGCTAAAGCTTCAAATCATTATGGGACATCAAAGCTATCTAAGCTTGGGTATCAACGTTAGATACTAAATCATTATGTGCTAACAGTCTGGAACTGAACAAGTTATTAATTTTTCAGTGTAAACTACATGATGACATGGCACCTATAGACTTTTATGATTACCTTGAAAATCTCTGAGTTTATATAAAGAAGGACTTGCTTTGCCATTGCAATAATTTGATTGCTCAGGCTAGTTTTCAACAGCTCCTTGCTGGCTAGAATTGAGGTAATGGCATCATCAGTTAAACAAATGCCTGGTGAACCTGTAGAATGGAAAATGTGAGCATAAATTCAGATGTATCTCAGATGACCAGGTGCTTGCTGCTATAGTGAAATTCTTATAGAATAAAATCACCCACAGAACCCTGAAGTAAAATCAAACATTCTGCACCGTGTAGCATCTGAGAGACAAATCAGTTACTTTACAACAGCTCAAAAATGCTAACTGCCTTTCTCTCTCCACCTAAGCTTGCCTAATCAACATATTAAAGAATCACACAGCATGGAAACAGGCCCTTTGGCCCACCCAGCCCATGCTTACCAAGGTGCTCATTCAAACTCATCCCATTTGGCTCCTAACTCTCTAAACCTATTCTATCCATGTGCTTCTTCAAGTACCTTTTAAATGTTGTCAGCCACTGGCTCAACCACTTTCTCTGCAGCTCATTCTATGGGTGAAAAATGTTGCTCCTCACATTCTTGTTAATTCTCTCCCCTTCAGAGAGGCTCTCTGTTGGTCAGGGTCGACCACTGGTGATGCATCCCATCTGTCTACCTGATATTTAAGCCAGGGCAGTACAATATGGAGTGCAAGCTCTTGCCCAAGTAGCAGGCTTCCTTTCTCCACACGTAATAAATCCAAAAGAACGGCAGATTCTGATACAGTTTGGCACCAGCAGTGTCGCAGGAGCTGCCGGTCAGCGTTGAATTCAACATAGGACTGCTTTAGGGATTCTAGCTCTGGATTTTTCCTCAGGGTTTACTCCTGAAGCCTTCCCCATAAGTGTAAGGCAGTAGAGGTTTGAGTTTTTCTCCTGCCAGCTACAGCCAATGAGCCCATCTGCCTGAATCTCCCACTTCACCTTAAACCTATAACCTCTCGTTTCTGATTTCCCCCACCCTGGGAAATAGATGAGTGCATTCACCTATGCTCCAATGAATAAAAATTCTAGCCTGCTCAATCTGTAGAGTCCTGGCATCATCCTCATTAATCTTTTCTGAACTCTTTCTTGCTCAATGACATCCTTCCTCTAGCAGGGTGACCAAAATTCAACTCTATATTCCAAATGCAGCCTCTTCAGCGTCTTATGACATTTCTATGTAACATCCAAATTCTATACTCAGTGCCCTGCCTGATGAAGGCTGGCATGCCAGAAGCTTTCTTCACCACCTTCTCTAACAGTGAGTGCACTTTCAGGAAACCATCTGTTTTTACTCCCAGACCCCACTGTTCTGCAACAGTCCCCAGGCCCTACCATTCACTGTGAAAGCCCTATCCTGATTTGTCTTCTCAGAATATAACACTATGTGAATTAAACTCTATTTGCTATTGTTATCCAGCTTTACTGTGCTACTATTTATTTTCGTGTCACCTGCAAGCCTACTGACCTACATTCTCATACAATTCATCAATATAAAATAACAAATAACAATAGGGCTAGCACCTACCCCTAATGCTTACCATTAGTTTTGGGACTCCAATCTAAGAAACAGTCTTCCACCATCAACCCATGCTTCCTTCCATCAAGCCAGTTCTCCCTGGATTCTGTGTGATCAAACTTTCCATAGCAGCTTACCATGCAGAAACTTGTTCTCATCAGCCTTCGTGGTTACTTAATCAAAAAAATTCTCAAGTAAAATCATTGAGACATGATCTTCCATGCACAAAGTCTTGCTAACAATCCCTAATCAATCCCTGTTTTTCCATGTGCACGCATATCTTGTTCCTCAGAGTCCCCACCAGTAATTTATCACAGATGTTCAACTTAATAGTCTATAGTTCCCAGATTTTTGTGTGCAGGCATTCTTATATAAAGACATAATCAGCCACTGTCCTGTTCTCTAGTACTTTGCCTCTTGACTAATGATGTGTATACCTCAACCACAGCTTCTGCAGTTTGTTCTCAATTAATATTTCCTGCATTTTCTGTTTATTTCAGATCTGCAGCGTTCTTGGTATTTATTTTAAGGAATATTGAAATGTCAATTTCACATTAATGCAATGGAATAAACATTTGTGCAGAGTTCTAACAGTTCTCTGCTAGGCTGTCTCTACAGGATTCCTGAGGAATCTCATACTGCACGATTTGCTTCTTTCTTACTATTGAAAGATCTTGTTGCTTCTCGTTCATTCCCCTTTGTATCTTTCTGCTAATCCTGCATTCAGATATTTTCTGTTACTACTTTTTTGCTGTATGAAGTCGAATTGATTTCTTGGTGTTTATTAATTTAATTGTTATCTGCACTGTCTCAATCTTTGCTGTCCTAAGACTGAATTTCACTTCTATTATTTCATTCTTTTATTGTTGTTTCACCGGCATCTGCTGGTAGGCATTGTTAATATATAGAACCAATATACAAAAATTATTGAACCTTGGTCATATTCTACTAGCTCTTGGTTAATTCTTTACCAGCTTACAGATTCTTAAGCCACCAGACTCTCTGGCCTGACTACTCTTCTAACTAATGGCCCCTTGACCTACATTTAATCTAAACTTTCCCTCTCTCCCTACGCCTGGAACTGACTCCAGACTTAGTCTATGCATGATGTTGACTCCAGGTTAATCCTATGACACATAAAATGAATTTCCATCTATCACAGCTTCAGCTTTAAAGTGTTTAATGTTACCTACTTTTTATTTGTGATTGACAAATAATAATTCATTGTCTTAATGGTAATTAAACTGGGGAGAAAATCTTCGTTGGCTGTTGGAAGGAAGGCATTTCATATGCAACGGGTTTATGGGACACAATTTCTCTGGTGCATCCAAGGTGGTTTCTTGAAATGCCCAACTAGAGGAGGGATTAAACTGGACCTTGTTTTGGGAACTGTGCCTGGTGTGGTGACTGGCCCTTCATTTTGGGAATAGAATAGAATTACTAAATCGGAGTGAGCAGATTAGAACATTATTAGACAGGAGCTAGGGTGTGTTAATTGGGAGCCGCTCTTATGGGACAAGACTACATCTGGGTTGATAATTGTTTAAGGGTCAGCTAATTAGAGTTCAGGACCACAATGTTTCAATTAGGTGGAAGATTAAGGATGGTAAGCTAAGAGAATCTTGGAAGACGAGAGAGATGGTGAATTCAGTAAGGAAAAGGATGTGGGCCCACGAGTAGGCTGCCATGAAAATAGCTGCTACCTGTTCCAAAATATGGAGTTCAATGTCCTACTGATGTTGCTTCCTAAACCTGTGGTGCACAGGAAATGTCCTGGAGTTTTGATGTAGCATCACTTCTGGATTCCATGGGTCTGAGGTGCCTGTTATTAGATTAACTTATTTGGCAGCAATAAATTGTCTTTTTTTTTAAAAAAAAGCACAAAACCACTCAACTGTAACACCAACTACCGGTACTTCCCTTGATGTTGCTCAAATCAGTTAACCAATCACTTCCTTGCGCTTTTATGAGCGAATGCCTCTTTTCTGAAAACTCTTCCATTTTTCTCTCACTTTTCTTGTATCTCAATCTTTATTCTCTGTTGGATCTCTCCCTGTCTGGCACTAGGTTTGTCTTAAACTGCAAGAACAACGCTAAGTTGCTATAGCAGCACTCACCATATTTTAGAATGTAGCTTGCAGCAGAAGTGGTCTCCGCTCTGAGGAAAGATATGCTGCTATCCATTTAGGTGGCAGTATTAGAGAAACGGATCATTTTTAAATATGGTGATAGATTTATATGTGAATCCCTGAAAGTTAACATGCAGGTATAATTGAGATGTTAGGAAGGTGCATAACATGTTGGAATTTATTGCAGGTGGATTTGAGGAGAAGAGTGACTGCAGTTTTATAAAGCTTTGTTGGCATCCTATTGACCACGATTTTTCCTGAATACTCTTGATTTCTTTCTACATACCAAAAATTTTCTGTTATGTTAATTGACTACAATAAATTAGCCCTTACTCTAGGCATGAGTCAAAAGAATCAAAATAATTAATAGAAATGTGAAAGAGAATAAATTACAGGACCCAGTAGTTCCTTCTGTTACACTTGCATATTTTCATAAAATGAGTGACCAAAGAAGCTTAGAGACCAATTGATTAAAGATTTTAAAAATAATTGAGAGCAGATGAGGATAAATTTTCCATTGGTTGAAGTGCACAGGATTTAAATCACATCACATCCTAAAAATTAGAGCAAGCTCTTAAAGAGAGAGGTTGGGATGTATTTTTATGAAAGTGGTAGATATTTGAAACTCTACCACATCCAGCAGTTTATCCTTTGCCAATTTTTAACTTTAAAATCTGAGAATGCACGAAGTGATATGGTGCAAAGCTGGATCTGTGATGTAGGGAGGTCTGCATTCTGCAGCTGTCCCGCAAGGCCGAGTCCTGCATGGGATCTTTCCATTTCTCTAGTGCTATTAGATTCTTAATGCAACATCAGGAATATGATTGTAATATCTTTTGAGCTAAACAGAAATTTAAAGTTTCCTTTCTTTGCTCTTGTCACAAATTCCATTCTCTTCCCAATAACTCTCATTCCTCTCAATGGCCAGTATTTCAGACTATGACATTATTTTCAAATTGCCTTTCCAACCTTACTTGTACAATTGCCATCTAATTCCATTTCCACTTCACATTCTCTGGGCCCTTTTTAAATCTGCCTGAGATTCTCATACTTGCCAAATTCTGCATTGAACTTATTTTATCTAGCCAGCCAACTTGTATCCTGCAGCCTTTTAGCTTCAGCACATTCAAAACCCTGCTGACTTGTATCTAATCCAACATCAAGCTTAACTTGGTGATTACATCTATCCTTGCTAAACTGTGTTGGCAGTCAGTTGCCTATTTTTAAAAATTTAATATTTAACATGTATTTAAATTCTTCCAGGGGTTCTCAATTTCTGAAACCATATTTTAAAAATTCCTCCTTAAACTTTAAAATCCCTAAAAATATGTTTTAACGTAACCTTTATGTCATCTTCACAATTTAAAGCAGTAGCTTAATCCTGCTATCAAGATTCTAGATTTTAGATAGTTTTGCTTTGAGGGTCCATTTCAAATCAGAATAACATTGCACAATGTTAGAACATTTCAGGCTCCACTTGCAATGTGGAGACTGGTAATCAGTTCCATATAGAATGGCTTAGAAGGCTGTTCTCTGTGTTGCAGCCTACTGTTTCATTCCATTTCTATTTATTAATATTCAATGAGAATAGTTTCACTTATTGCATATTTAAATAATTATATTCAATGCTTTAATAGTTGGAATTTCGGTAAATACAAATCTCATTCATAGAGGTACAGCTGGCATAGTGAACTTGTATTGATTTAATAAATGCTACCAAGTGATCATAAATATTCAATTTTTTTTCAAAGGTTTGTGTGTTAGATCTGCGGAAATAGCGCTGCTAGCTGGAAGCCATGGACCGACAATGAATGTGTACATAGCCAAAATGACTGTCCCTGCCCCATGCACTGCTACAGTCTCACTTGAACCATGGCCAGTCCACTACAGGCAAAACGAGTCAGAATGCAAAACCCAGGACAACTGAGCCCTGATGTGAAGAGTACCCTGACTGCTTAATGCTGGAAGTTCCATCCACAAAGAAAAGTCAACCTTTCTTGAAGACGTAAAACAACTTGAAACAGACTTGAGACCATATGTGTACCAAAATGGGGAGATAATCAAAGGACAAAAAGTTTTTTTTTGGCCAGAGTCTATGTAGAATGAGTTATCTTGTCAGCAGTTCAGCAGATCTGTGTGCAGACATATCAGCTTCTTTAAATCAGCAGCAAATACTTTGTTCCCTTGTTTTTAAACATTGTTCTTTCACTTTAGTTTACAGTTGCATGATGTAAGAGTGACTGTATCTTGTTTATTTTTTTCCTACTGACACTTAACACACAATTAGAAAAAAACTTTTTTATGGATACTATAAGAAGAATGACAGTGTATTTAGTATGTTTTTGGTACATTTTGTGGCTCACCAACTAATGTGAGGAAATGTAAAACTGCTCCAAAATTCAGTCTAAAATTAGTTTCATTGTACATCAATCATAGATAACAAGCAGTGGTTTACAGGTGGTGTGGCTAAATGTAGTAGTTTCCCAATGGGGACGTTTTTCTGCCGATTTATGAGAATTAAACAAATGGGCACAAAGAAAGAATCAATGCAGGGATGCATCCCATTGCTTTAAGACCATAGTTTGCATATGGTTGGATTGTGCACTATTGAAAGAGCAGCTTAAGGAATTTTGGAAGATAACTTTTCTGGATAGAGAATTATTGCTGTTGTTCTACTTATTCTTTGGTAGAATGACAGGCACAAATTTCACAGCAAGATTCCAGTATTAAGACTGATATCATAAGCAATGTTTTTAAAATTTATCCAGTGCAATGAGGTAAAAGCCCCTCTGTCATAGGGCAGAAATCAGGCAGGCATAATTTTTATGTTAATGCTACAGTAAGGGTTGACTTTGCTTTAATTTTCTTTCCTTGGTGCTCATGTATTACACATGGGTTTATCTCAGATCAGCCCTCTAAAGTACTTGCACTTGCTGGGTTATTCAGTAAAGTACAGGTAATATAGTTGCAATAGCTTCTTTTTAGAATAAAAGTATATTATACTATAAAGTAAAGCATATCTGAGCTTTTAAACCTCAGGGGACCCTTCTTCAGATGATGAAGTGGTTAAATAAATATTTCTGCTACAAAACGCTCAATTACTTTTTCACGTGAAGAAAAGACGTTTGAGGTTTCAAATTCTTGGATTTAATGCATTGTAAGATGTTAGTTTAACAAAAGTATTCTTCTATTTCCCATATCCCATGCAGTAGCAGAACAATGAATAATGATTACTGTTGCAAAGGCTTTATACCACCTCTTCAAACTTGGTCTGTTTTCCTGCTCATTGAAAGTGCAAGGCTAGTTTTTTTTTGAAAGAAGAAACATGACTAAGAATTTCTACAGAAATGTTTAGATTTTGTTGTCTTTGAAGAAGTCTGTTGATACAAGTAATCATAGATAACTTGGAATAATCATATAGCTGCTGTAAATGCAGAAATTTTACGTTATCTGCATTTCTAAAATGGCCACTGAATTTGGTAGGCTTAAACAAATGGTGATACATGAATAGGCAGCTTTACACATTTATAATAGATAAATCCATTGACTTTATTATTTTCCTGGCCTTTTTCTTTTAGGTTGCTTCATATTAAGGTGATGAATGAGACTGATTTTATCTTTCTCTCAAGCTTATAGATTCATTGTGAAGTTCAAGTTAAAGAAAAAAATGTATTTCCCTCCCTCCCACCAGTAAATATAATGCATGGGGCATTTATTACTGATAATTGAAAGAATGTTCATTTGAATGAATGAGCCCTGGCTTATTTTAATTAAGCTGTTAAAAGTTTTTCATTTATATGTTTTAAAGTGCATTCATCAGTGGCACATTTGTTGTGGGGTGCAAGTGGTAAACGGGCCAGAAGCATTTAAAAAATGGATAAAAAGATATTAGCTTTCTGGTTACAGTTTTATAGCAACTGAAGGCAGGGTTGTAAGAATAGTTCTGGATTTTAAAAAATCTAACTGCATACTTTTAAATTGGAAAATTACAAGAGGTTGGCAGTTACCTCAGCCAGACCTGGTCAGATTTAGCCATCAAAATCTGGGGCAGGAGTCATCAAAAGATGGGGATTTATCTGAATTAGTTTTTGTATTAGTTGGCTGTTGAATGGATGGCAATACTTTTATTTTTGACACATATTTGTTATTATTTGTTGTGGTATATGGACTTCAATGATCTAAGGTTCCTATTCATAGCTGGTACTTTGAGGAAACTCAAAGCACCAAAATAATGACCATACAGTGCTGTTTGAACTACCTAAAACTAGTAATTATTACACATAAGATGCTTACTATTGGAAATAATCATACATATAATATGGATTAAAAATTACCCCCCTTTGTCAAACCAATATATACTGTTATAACTGTTGCTCATTTGTACCTTTTGCAAGTGCTGTTTTAGGAGGGGCTGCAAATGAGACTAGATGGTTGAAGCAAGTGAGGTGTTTTGGTTGGTGAAGACAGCATTTGATGCATTCAGTGCGTAAGAGTGGTTAACTTAGGTCATGATTTCAGGGGATAGAGCTGCAACTCTAGCACTGGATTGACGTGTCTGCATCATTTCTACAGTTCTCACAAATTCAGAATTTAAAAAATTGTGAACCTGTAAACCAGGCCATGAAAGTTTTTTTTCTACTCTTTGAACTCTTTATTGTTCTGTTTTTATTTGTACCTGTTAAAAGGACTGATATTTTGATGTACCATACTGTCCTGGACCATGTAAATATCACCTGATGATGTATTTAGGTTCCGCATTACATTAATGATTTTCCCTCCTACCTCCCCACTCTCCACCTCTCCAGATTGTCCTTCCACACCTCAAGTATCACAGCCAAGGCACATTTTCTGTTTCAGCTTCCCTTTGCATCGTATCAATCTGACTACCATAATTTGCATCAGATCAAAATTAGGTCCAGAATAAAATATATTTTGATATTACATTATTGTTGTTGTTTTGGACTTTGTATATCTGGCTTCACATTAGCATAATTAAAGTAAACTCTTGTATGTTAAAAGTTAATAACAGTAATTTAATTGTTAACTGTATTTCTAGCCCATTAAGGAATATTATAGAAGAAAATGTCAGTTTGATTTGAGGCTCTGTGTGCTAACGTATTAGTATCAAGATCCCTGAAATGTCGACCAGCCTGCTCAGCACCTTTATGCTATCAACCAAATACTTAAAACCAATAGAAAAACATGTTGTGTAAGCATGGTTTAAAGTGATTCTTTATACCCTCATAAACAATTTTGAAACATTCTATATAATTCAAGGCAACTCACATTATGTGAAGTGGAAATTGAGGAAATCTATTTTGGAGAAAAAAAATTAAAAAACATGGTTCAGTCAATTCTTGATGTTTTTTTTCTGAACTCGTCACTGAGCAACTGGAAAAATCTGAATAAAGTGGCATAGTGACTTCAGCAATTATATGCAAATATTTCAGCTTCCAGGTAAGGAACTATTAACAATTAGGAATATTAGTTACTTTTGTAATATACTTCATTATGGGCCCATTTGTAGTGTTTATTATAAAGGTATGTGAACCGTGCAGGAAATTAGGTTAATGTATCTTCTGATGTTGTAGTGACTATTCCCTCAAGAAACCCAACCCATCATGTGATTGGATCAGACCTTACAGGCATGACCCAGCTTCTCACATTTTGGTGTCTTTCACACGTGAGATGATGTTATCCATGTCTTCTTACTGATCAAAATTGCAACAAAAATATGCATTGAAATGCATTTATAACTGTAGAGAAGAGGATATTCTGGAAGGTAACCATGGTATTAAAATGAATTGTTCAGCCCCTGTTGTTACAAAGATAAATGTTGTAGGTATTGAACTTTTATCCCCCCAGTCATTAGTTTAAACCACTACAACATATTTTTTAGTGCAGTGTTTCTGTACACAGCAGAATAATTAATTGTGACTATTAATTGATGCATATTGGTAGTACGAAGGTTTTGACCATTCAGTAAAAATCAAATCTAAGTTGGTAAGGAAATGTACATTAAAGCATCCCAATGTCAGTGTGTAACTATCTCCATCTGTCTACCTATGGTTTATTTGTTCTGCAGATTTCATGATCATGTGTGCTACGAGTTTCTGAGACTTAATTGCAGCTACCTACAGCAGATAAAATGTGAGCTCTGCGATGATGAGCCTTGCTGTGGCCTATGACCACTTGTGGTATGTGATCATATTTGAGGGAATGAAGTGCTATCGGCCAGCTACACCGTCTACTTCCATGCATTTTGCTGCTGTACTGTGACAACTGTGGAGTAAGTTCCTTAAGGCTGAACACACTTCTCATGAATTCTAGTAGCAAAATGTGCACTCATCCTTGTAGGAAGTTGCCATCGGAAACCCTGGAATTTCTTAGCATATTTCTTGCATTTATAGTTTTATACCACCTGTTGTAATTTCTTTTAGGGTTATATGTCTTATGCAGTGCACTAAGCGATGCGTTTATCAACTATACTGACAGAAAAGTTGAGTTAATTGAATATTTTATTAGTAATTGCACATAGTATAGTTACTGGAAATTTTAAACTTGTGAATAGATTTTGGAAGTAAGACATCAATTCAAATTTTAATGGATTCAATCCAACCAAAATAATTATCTTAAGCAATATAGGGTAATTGTCTACATTTTGTTCTTAAATCAGGAAATGCAGTCACTGAAGGATATCTGCTGGATATTTGAGATGATTTACCAAGTACATAATTTACATTTATCGATTCAGGGGAAAAAAATGTAATACTTATGCAAATGCAGAAGGCTAGCTTAGAATATTTCCTGAGTTACAATGAAGTTTTCTTCATGATTAAAAAGTATTTGTAATATTCCATAAATAACAGGGTGACCACGTGGTCATTATGTGAAGATGAAGTGTTTAGCCCTGCTGCTGCAAAGTTAATTTTCAAGTTTTTAGATTGTATATTTGATTTCATCTCAGTCAAAATCACTGTACTATTTTTCCTCCACTGTAGTTTGATTCAGGCTGTAAAAGATGAGCTCTGCAGCTTTCAGTTTGGAAGTTCCCGTAGTGTGACTAACAGATCACTACCTGAAAATCCAAGATGTGGAGCATTATTGCTCTCGTGCTTATTTGGGTTAAAAAGAAACAAATTTTGTCAATTTGTTTTTTTTTCAATGTGCATTTCTTGATACATTTGCAGATAGAGTGCAGTAGGTCAATTTAAATATCTAGCATTCTGCCCCCAAGCATTTTCTTTATTATTTGCCCCCCAAATATGTATGAAACAAATGCAAGTTGTAAACTTAAAACAACCACTGTTATTTGTTGCCAGTCATATTATACTATGTTACTATCCTTGATACTTGATTAGAATGTATGTCTCAATTCAAATTGAAAGCTTCATTCAAGCAGTTACTTTTGTATCTGCTTTGGAAACTGACAAGACAATCTCTTGTCTTCTCAAGACTAAGCAATCAAATGCACTTCCCAACCCCCCCACAATGAATCAGCTGTGGCAGTATTATCCTTTTGAGAGGAAAACATTAAGAAACAGGATTTTATGTTGCAGAAAATTATGATATGGACAGTATTCGTATTAATTGCTTTAATTACTTGCATTTTTTTAAGAAGGATTTCGTGATTTTCTAACTGCTTGTAGTGCACTCTGGCCTGACCCAATTAAATATTTAGCTGAATTATTAGATGAAGTATACTGTTGTCATTTACTTCTCATAGACTTTCATGCTGTCATTATGGTCTCCCCATATTCTGCTTAAAAAAGGATTTGAGCCTTGCTCTTGAGACACCTTCACTGCCAATAGAGTGGTAATTGGATCATATTGCCAAAAAAAACCCCTCAAATACAGGAAAATCTGTAGATGCTAGAAATCCAAGCAACACAGAAAATGCAGGAGGAACTCAGCAGGCCAGGCAGCATCTATGGAAAAGAGTAAACAGTTAATACTTCGGGCTGAGACCGTTCATCAGGAGTCCTAATGAACAGAGTTGCAAAAAAAAATCTGCTGTGAACTGTTTATATGTTATTTAACAATCTGTATTTTTGGCTTACTTTGTGGATTTATTAGAAGAAAGTGATGTTTGCTTTTCAGTATGCCACCTTGATTAACTTTCCATTCAATTGCCTAGCCTGACTTCATTGGTTGGAAGACGAAGTCCATTATTGAGGATGAGGTTTGGGGGTACTTGGAGGCACATGATAAAGTAGGCCAAAGACAGCGTGGTTTTCTTAAGGGGAAATCTTGCCTAGAATTCTTCAAGGGAATAACAGGCAGGATAGACGAAGAGTTGGTGGATGTTGTTCACCTGGATTTTGGAAAGGCTCTTGACAAAGTATTGCACATGAGTCTACTACATGAAAGCCCATGGTTTTACAGGAAAGATACTAGCATGGATAGAAAAAACACGAGGAAATCTGCAGATCCTGGAAATTCAAACAACACACACAAAATGCTGGTGGAACACAGCAGGCCAGGCAACATCTATAAGGAGAAGATTGGTTGACTGGCAGGAGACAAATAGAGGGAATAGCAGTAGCCTTTTCTGGTGACTAGTGATGCTTGGATCTCTTCATGTTATATGTCAATGAATTGATGTCTTTGTGACCACGTTTATGGATGATATAAAGATAGGTGGAGGGGCAAATAGTGTTGAGGAACTAGGAAGTGTGTGGAAGGACTTGAACAGATTAGGAGAATGGGCAAAGAAGTAGCAAATGGAATGGAATGTAGGGAATTGTATGGTCATGCACTTCAATAGGAATAAAGACATAGATGGGGAGATGGGTGCAAAGGGACTTGGGAGTCCTTGTGCTTGTTTCCCTAAAGGTTAACTTGCAGATTGAGTTGCTGAAAAGGAAGGCAACTGCAATGTTAGTATTCGTGTCGAAAGGACTAGAATATAAAAGTAAGGATGTAATGCTGAGGCTTTATAAGACATTGGTCAGACTGCATGTGGAGTATTGTGAGCAGTTTGGGCCCCTTTTCTAAGAAAAGATGTGCTGGCATTGGAGAAAGTCCAGAGGAGGTTCAGAAGAATGTTTTTGTGAATGAAAGTATGAGGAGCATTTGATAGCTCTGGGCCTTTATTCGCTGGAGTTTAGAAGACTTGGGGGCAGGGGAAATTATTGAAGCCAATATAATATTGAAAGGCCTATAGAATGGATGTGGAGAGGATATTTCCTATTTTGGGGGAGTCTTGCACCAGAGTGTACAGCCTCAGAATGCAGGGACTTCCCTTTAGAACAGAGATGAGGAAGTATTTCTTTAGCCAGAGGGTGGGGAATCTGAGAAATTTGTTGCCACGGATGGCTGTGGAGGCTGTCATTGGGTATATTTAAAGTGGAGGTTGATAGGTTCGTGATTAGTAGGGTTATCAAAGGTTACGGGGAAAAGCCAGGAGAATGGAATTAAGAGGGATAATAAATCAGCCACAATTGAATGGTGGGGCTGACTCCATTGGCTGAATAGCCTAATTCTGCTCTTATGTTTAAAGTTCCTGTTGAAGTTTAATAAGATCATAAGACATTGAAGTGGGATTAGGCCATTCAGCCCATTGAGTCTGGTTAATTACAAGAATTTTTTTTAATACAGAGATTTGGTAAAAATGTTTAAAGTAACAAATATCTGATGGTAAAAGGATACAAAGTAGTACGTGTTGTTACCCAAACTTGTGCAGATGGTGTTTTTTAAAAAGTATTAATATGTGGCTAAACTGATTACAGTTGTTGACCGTTCATACTCTAATTAGAAAAGTTAGTAATAAGAGGGGACAAATTGTTTAGTGTTCATTGAAGATGCTTAAACTTGTAGTGTTAGCCGGTTACCAGATTCATACCAAGTCTGTTGTATGGCCCATATGCTAGGTTTGTTATTCTGTTCACTTTGGTAATTACCAGGGGTTCCCAACCTTTTTTTATGCCTTGGGCCCTAGCCATTAACCGAGGGACCTGGGAACACTTGATATTAAATTATTGAGTTAGTTTGATTGAATTGGTCGATTTGCCATCCACTCTGTCCATTGATGTTATCCCATTTCTTTTGAATTGACTTACCCAATTATATTATTTGAATTAATTTGATTTGAATACCACACCTTTTCCCCTTCAGAAATTGGTCCTCATCCCAAACGGACATGTTTGAACAATCTGCTTGAATTTTCTTAATTGTTTTGTTTGTATTTCTTACAACAACGCTGCCTTTATAAAAAAAATCCAATAACCTTGCTTCTGCAGTTTATTGAAGTTGCAGCATAATATAAAGATGCAGTGAACCTTTGATTTAATATTTCACATTTTTCACTGACATGCAACTAGAGTTTAATAGTAGAAGTCTTCACGTTAGGGATTTGCCCTGTTTCCCAACTTACATAAACAACACATCAAAACTGAACTTGAGGTAAAGTTGTAATTTTTATCACTTTCTGATTTTCTTACTCTTTAAGTTGTGACTGAGCTCCTATTTGACCTCGGGTACCTAAATTTGTATGTTGTGAGTTCTCTGACAACTGCAAGGCCATTTTCACTACATAACTTGTATCTAAATTTTACAGGGTGATATGCTACTAATTAAATAACCACCAAACTTAACCGTGAGTTGTCCAAATTTATGTATGTTTGCAGTATTGAGAGCTTTGGAGTCCTCAGATAAAATATTCTCAGAGGTTAGTAACCAACTAGCTGATCAGGCAAGTAATTTCATTTAAACACAGCAGAATATGTTCACAGCTTCATATTCATAATTCTGCTTAATTGTCATGTTGTAGGTGCATGTGGTATTTATTCAAAATTGCTTAAAGTTGCTTTAAGCAATAGGGGTGTTTTGAAGGGTCACACCTAGAAGATTAGGTAACAGTAGCATTGATTTTATTGATCAGTAGGAATGTGCTTTGAAGTTTCTTTGGAGATCTTGTTTGAAGCAGTTGTGATTTTGATTGTCGGTACAGTTGTGTATGCAGATCTTGTTGATTACACTGATGTATAAAAGCCGTTTTTTTGTGAGTGCATAGATAGTGGATGCTTTAGATCAGACAAGATGATCATTTTCCAGCTGAGCAACTATTATTTGACATCTTTAGTACAATATCTGTAATAAAAATTAACAGAAAAGGGCAGTTGGGAGATGCATTTAAATTTACAGTCACTGGCAGAGGTAAGCGCAGTCTTCCAGCGTGAGCCTGTGGAAAGCATTGTGCTTGGATGGTACCCCTGGCCACGTCCTTAGATTCTGTGCAGATCATAGACAATTTTAATAACTCCCTACTTCAATTTTGCCTGCTTAAGGAACACCACTATCAGCTTGGTACCTAATAAAACAAGGTAACCTGGCCTTAATGACTACTACCCAATGACTCATCCTCCATCCTGAAGTGCTTTGAGAGGCTGGTGATGGCACACATTAACTTCAGCCTCCTAGACATTTTCAACCTACTGCAATTCACCTACTATGGAAATAGCTGTACGGTGCACACCATCCTGTTGGCCCTACACTCATGTCTGGAGCACCTGGACAATAAAGGTGCCCATGTTAGGCTATTGCTTATTGACTACAGCTCTGCCTTCAAGACTGCAGTTCCAAGGAAACTAATGTCCAACCTCCCTACACCCAGGTGTGTATTTGGAATTGGATTGTGTAGTCACTGTCTACAGATGGGGAATTTATAGGGATAGACAGCATCACTTCAGCTCCCCTCCCCCACCACTCTATTCCCTTTAGCTCATGATAGGCTAGATTCTGCACTAACTCCAATTTTGCTGATGACACCACCAAAGAGGGCTGTATAATATTAGGCTGAGCACAGGAAGAAGATAGAAAGTAAAGTAACATGCTGTCATGCTGCAACATTTCTCTCAATGTGAAGAAAATAAAATAGCTAGTTATTGTTGTCTGGAATTGGTTGGGGTGGTGGGAGGCGCTCCTGTTTCTATCAGTGGTGCTGTGATTGAGAAGGTGGAGAGCTTCCAAGTTCCTAGGAATGAAATCACCAAAGCCTGTCCGGAATCATCAATGGAGTTGCCACAGCCAAGAAAGATCACCTGCACCTCTACTTCCTCATGAGGTTATAGAAATCTGGCAAGAATCGATGTACCATAGAAAGCATCCTATCCAGGTGCCTGACAGCTTTGTATGGCAACTACTCTAGCAGGAAGCAATGGAATTGTTGACATAGCTCATCGCATCATCGAAACCAGCCTTTCCTCCATGGACTCTTGTCTCAATAAAGCAGAAAATAAAACAATGACCCCAACCCATCCGGCATTCTTTCTTCTCCCTCCTCCCATTGAGGAGAAGATACAAAAGACAGAAAGCATGTACCACCAGACTCAAGGCCAGCTTACACACACTGCAGATGCTGTGGTCAAATCAAGACGTACAAAAAAGCTGGATGAACTCAGCAGGTTGGGCAGCATCTGTTGAAAGGAGCAGTCAACGTTTCGGGTCGGGACCCTTCGTCAGGACCAGCTTCTTTACTGTTTTAAAATTCTTGAATGGTTCTCTAAGATAAGATGTCCTCTTGATTTCACAATCTGCCTCATTATGGCCTTGCATTTTATTGTCTACCTGCACTGCACTTTGTATTAACTCAGTGCACTTGTAAACTGATTGTATGGATGACATGAAAGATACGTGTTTCGCTACCTTGGTACCTGTGACAAATATAAACCACTTTAGGGTTTTGAAGATCGTCCTTGGAATGCCTTTTTTTTCTAATGACTATTGTCATAATTACTTTTGTATTTAGTACACAGTCAATGAAATGCGGACTAATTGGCTTACAAAGTGATCAGTGTTCAAGTGTAGTGAAATGAGCAACGTATGAATTTAAGGATCGTGGAAACATCAATTCAATCAACATGTCCTTGTTGATGGTACTGGTAAGCAAAATGTTATCTTGCCATCTATGTAAAAGTAACATCATAATGAAGTACAGAATACTGATCTACTTTGACTTTATATAACACATACTTGGGATTTTAAAATATTTTAGTTTGCAGCCATTAATTCATAATCAAAGTAATGCCTTTTTAAACTTGAATATTTTGTTTAATATCACTGATGTACTTCTGGTAGTATTGATATTCATATAACCATATAACAATTACAGCACGGAAACAGGCCATCTCGGCCCTTCTAGTCCGTGCTGAACGCTTACTCTCACCTAGTCCCACCTACCTGCACTCAGCCCATAATCCTTCATTCCTTTCCTGTCCATATACCTATCCATTTTTTAAAAAATGACAAAATCGAACCTGCCTCTACCACTTCTACTGGAAGCTCGTTCCACACAGCTACCACTCTCTGAGTAAAGAAGTTCCCCCTCGTGTTACCCCTAAACTTTTGCCCCTTAACTCTCAACTCATGTCCTCTTGTTTGAATTTCCCCTACTCTCAATGGAAAAAGCCTACCCATGTCAACTCGATCTATCCTCCTCATAATTTTAAATACCTCTATCAAGTCCCCCCTCAACTTTCTACGCTTCAAAGAATAAAGACTTAACTTGTTCAACCTTTGTAACTTAGGTGCTGAAACCTAGGTTATCTATTATGCTTTTAATTGGTAGAACTCCACAAGTAGTGAGTTCCTGAGATAGTTAAGAAAAAAAGTTCATTCGTTTAGAGTGCTATACACAACTTATTGTACAACTCAAATTTTAGATCCATCTTTGAGATGCAGTTAATTGTTAATGATATGTTAGCACAAAACAATTTCAATAATAGACTCTACACCATGTGGACTTTTTTTTAACAAAATACAGTGAATTCCAGTTAATTGAGACATTGTGACCAGTACATTTTGACCCAATTAAGTGGCTGTCCAAATTAGCTGAAGTTTAATGGAAATAGTTAAAAGGTATAATGAAGCAAATTACTGTTTAACTGAGTAATAATTGGTGTATTTAAATGAAGAAATTAGACACCACCAATACTACTACAGTACTATTAATTGCTAATAGTTATCAACAGTGAAATTCATCTTGCGTGTTCTTACGATTGACTAAATGAACAAATTCAGCACATACTTAGTGCAGACATTAGACTGCCTTCATACAATGCTTTAGATATTTACATCCTCCAAATCTTCATTTTCATTGTAACGTTCAAGAGACCTTCAAATTCTTCGTAATTCCTAACTTGTTGAAGTAGTGAAATCATTTCATCTTCAATCCTGGCCGTTTCTAGAATCTCCAAGCCTGAATGCTTGAAACTGCCGTGAGCAAAACAGTTCCTAATTGTCTTGCTGCTTATTTCCCAACTATCAATGATAAAAATCACTGCTTTTTGAATACAGACACTTAACTGACACTGTATTAAAAATTGATTGCTCTAAGCAAGATGCTGTGTCTAATGGCAATGCAAATGTAGATGGTTGACTCTAGAAACTGATCGGCAACAATCTCTTGCCCCAATTAAGTGGATGAGTGTCTCAAATAGCAAAAGGAATCCTGGTTATTTTCCTGAGTTTAGTTTTGTTCTTTGAGTTGTCCCAAACTGGCTACCCCAATTAATCGGTGGCCCAATTCACTGGAATCCACTGTATTTTAAAGAAAAACACGTTTAATTTTTTTTTTGCTGTGATTTTAAAAAAACTCTGGATTTATGGTTATATAAAATGGGCAAATTTCCCATACTGTTGAATGTTACTCGTATTAATAGCTTACTACACTCTTAATTCATTTTATACATGTTGTACAGCAGTATAGTAAAATTTCCAATAAGTGATATAATAGTTGGTAGCAGATCATTGGGTTTTCCTAAATAATGTCTTCATTCTTAAGAAAGACTTGTAAAAGAGCTAAGGTTGGCTAACATCTAATCACCAAGATACTGCTGCATGCAATCTTAAGAAGAAACTATCCTTTCTGATACTCCTTTGATTTCTCTTTAACCTTGTTGATCACTTCAGGTGTACAAATAATGAAAAGGAAAGATTTTTTACAGTTAATCTGGTAAGTGCTCACTTGCATTTGACAGTGGGTAGTCAATGACATTTAAGCAACAATTAATGTTCACAGTGGTAAAAAAAAACATGATATCTCAAATGTTTTATCTGATGTCACATCAGTTACATCAGCAGAGTGTACGTGTGTGTTCTTAACTTTTAATTTGTTAAATATTTAAATTTATTAAGAAACCTCTTGTTATCTTCTAAATGTTGTCTCCTGAGTCTTGAATGTTACCTCCTCTACCAAGTTGCTTTAGCATTTTCCTCTTTCCTCAAACCTTTGACCACTATTGTCATCTGGATTGCTAGTTTGTAGGAGACAGCATGATCTGAACAGTTATGTAGTTTTATTCGGTACTGTTTATTCAACTCTACCTTAATAACATTACACTTTGAGATATTTTGTAATAAGTGAACAAAATTGCCATTCTTTCCCTTTGTAATGTGTCAATTGTAGGGTGAATTTTAGAACAGCAGTACATAACAATGTTCTAATCAGTGAAAGGACTGAAAAATCATTTGTATGTTCAATTACTGTACACAGTAGGGTTGGTAAAGTTTTTAAAATCCCCTAAATTCTTCATATTATAGTTAAGAATTAATTCCTTTTCTTAGTATTTGATTTTGTATTACACTACAGCCTACAGTTACTGAAAGTCAATGAGCATGTTTGAAGAGAAAATATTTACATTTGTCAATACAGCTCAAAAATAATGGATAAGTATACAGTAGGAATAGGATGTACAGCCACAACATACCAGCCCCCTCACTTCTCACTACAAGCATAGGGAGAGGTAGTTCTGAATTTCTAAAAGCAAAAATAAACTATGTCTTGCCTCATTGCTCTGAATAGTCTATTCCAATTCTCCCACATACTGAAAGATGTTTCACATAGATCAATGCCATTATTCGTCAGGGTCCAAAGAATGAATTATATTGTCAAGTGCACAGGTGTCTAGTGTGACATTATTCAATCCAGAAATCCTCATGATTGAACTCAAATTAAAAAATACAATATTTGAAAGCTGGTCCTGTGATAGCACTATTGTCTAATACTTGACTTTTATTGAAGGATCTTTGAACTACAGACAAGCCTACAATGCGTATAGTTAAGGCATACTCACATGCTTTTTGTTACTTTCTATCCAAAAGTCACCAATGTGCCATTCTATTTCATAACTTAATCAGCTTCCAACTTTGAAAGATTACCAGAAAAATTCCCAATAGTGGAAACAATTTTTATATATGTAAGTGAATTAATAGACATATTTATATATATATATGTATTCATCTAGACATACGGTACCTATAAAAAGTATTCACCTGACTTAGAAAGTTCTATGTTTTATTGTTTTACAACATTGAATCACGTTGATTTAATTTGGCTTTTATTGACAATGATCAACAGAAAAAGACTACTAACCCCCTTCAAGTCAGTATTTAGTAGATGCACTTTAGGCAGCTATTACAGCCTTGAGTCTGTGTGAATAAGTCTTTATCAGCTTTGCACATCTGGATACTGCAATTTTTCCCCATTCTTTACAAAACGGCTTAAGCTCTGTCAGATTGAATGGGGATTGTGTGTAAACAGCCACTTTCATGTTCAGCCACAAATTCTCAATTAGATTGAAGTCTGGACTCTGACTTGGCCACTCCAGGACATTAACTTTGATGTTTTTAAGCCATTTCTGTGTAGTGTTGGCTTTATGCTTGGGGTCATTGTCTTGCTGGAAAACAAATCTCCCAAGTCATAGTTTTCTTGCAGACTACATCAGGTTTTCCCTGTATTTTATTGTATTCATTTTACCCTCTAACTTCACAAGCCCTTCCAGGGCCGACTGCAGTGAAGCGTTCACTCAGCATGGTGCTGCCACCACCATACTTAAAGGTAGGGATGGTGTGATTTTTGATGATGTGCGGTGTTTGGCTTACACCAAAGGTAGTGTTATGTCTGATGGCTTAAAAAGCTCAATTTTGGTTTCATCAGACCATAGAACCTCTCTCCAGCTGACTCCAGAATCTCTCCGATGCCTTCTGACAAACTCCAGCCAAGATTTTTTTCCCAGCAGTGGCTTTCTCTGTACCACTTTCCCATAAAGCTGCAATAGGTGATGCAGCCGGGCAAGTTGTTGTATGTGGAGTCTCTCCCGTCTCAGCTACTGGAGCTTGCAACTCCTCCAGAGTTGTCACAGGTCTCTTGGTGGCCTCCCTCACTAAGTCCCATTCTTGCATGGTCACTCAGTTTTTGAGGATGGCCTGCGCTCAGCAGATTTACAGCTGTGCCATATTCCTTCCATTTCTTGATGATTGTCAACTGTACTCCAAGGGGATATTCAGTGACTTCGAAATTTTCTTGTATCCATCTCCTGACATGCTTTTCAATAACATCTTAGCAGAGTTACTTTACTCCATGCACTATACTTGCAGTTCTTGCATGACCTTTATCCTCCTCCACCTCACCATCTGCTCTAACTCTGGTTCCCCTCCCCCTGCAAATCTAGTTTAAACCCCCTGGAGCAGCACTAGCAAACCTTCCCACAAGGATGTTAGTCCCCCTCCAGTTCAGGTGCAACCCGTCCTGTCGGAACAGGTCCCACCTTCCCTAGAACAAAGCCCAATTGTCCAGAAACATGAATCTCTCCTTCCTGCACCAACTCCTTAGCCACATTTAGCTGCATTGTCTTCCTATATCTAGCCTCACTAGCACATGGCACGGGTAGCAATCCTGAGATTGCAACCTTGGAGGTCCTGTCCTTCAACTTTGCACCTAGCTCCCTAAACACTTTGCAGGACCTCCTCCTCCCTATCCACGTCATTGGCCCCTACATGGACCACAACATCTGGCTGCTCACCCTCCCTCTTGAGAATACTGAGAACTTGATCTGAGATATCATGAACCCTGGCACCAGGGAGGCAACAGACCATTCAGGATTCTCAATCTCTCCCACAGAACCTCCTATCTGTCCCCCTAACAGTGGGAGTAAACGGGACCTTTTCAGAATGGTAGGCAGTGACTAGTGGGTCCCAGCAAGGCTCAGTGCTGGGACCCCAGTTGTTCACAATATATATTAATGATTTAGACGAGGGAATTAAATGCAGCATCTCCAAGTTTGTGGATGACACGAAGCTGAGCGGTGGTGTTAGCTGTGAGGAGGATGCTAAGAGGATGCAGGTGACTTGGATAGGTTAGGTGAGTGGGCAAATTCATGGCAGATGCAATTTAATGTGGATAAATGTGAGGTTATCCACTTTGCTTGCAAGAACAGGAAAACAGATTATTATCTGAACGGTGGCCAATTAGGAAAAGGGGAGGTGCAACGAGACCTGGGTGTCATTGTACACCAGTCATTGAAGGTGGGCATGCAGGTACAGCAGGCGGTGAAAAAGGCAAATGGTATGTTGGCATTCATAGCAAAAGGATTTGAGTACAGGAGCAGGGAGGTTCTACTGCAGTTGTACAAGGCCTTGGTGAGACCGCACCTAGAGTATTGTGTGCAGTTTTGGTCCCCTAGTCTGAGGAAAGACATTCTTGCCATAGAGGGAGTACAGAGAAGGTTCACCAGATTGATTCCTGGGATGGCAGGACTTTCATATGAAGAAAGACTGGATTGTCTAGGCTTATACTCACTGGAATTTAGAAGATTGAGGGGGGATCTTATTGAAACGTATAACATTCTAAAGGGATTGGACAGGTTAGATGCAGGAAGATTGTTTCCAATGTTGGGTAAGTCCAGAATGAGGGGTCACAGTTTAAGGATAAAGGGGAAGCCTTTTAGGACCGAGATGAGGAAAAACTTCTTCACACAGAGAGTGGTGAATCTGTGGAATTCTCTGCCACAGGAAACAGTTGAGGCCGGTTCATTGGCTATAGTTAAGAGGAAGTTAGATATGGCCCTTGTGGCTAAAGGGATCAGGGGGTATGGAGAGAAAGCAAGTACAGGGTTCTGAGTTGGATGATCAGCCATGATCATACTGAATGGCGGTGCAGGCTCGAAGGGCCGAATGGCCTACTCCTGCACCTATTTTCTATGTTTCTATGTTTACTTGGAGTGTTCTTTTGTCTTCATGGTGTAGTATCCTGCCAAAAACTGACCCACCAGTAGTTTTTTTACCATCATCAATTGAAACACCTTGACTCACACAGGTGATCTGCATTTAAGTAATTATGTGACTTCTAAAACCAATTGGTTGCACCAGTAATGATTTGGTGTGTCATATTAAAGGGGGTAAAAACTTATGTGATCAAATATTTTGTGATTTTATATTTAGAATTAATTTAGATCATTTTGTAGAGCTCTGTTTTCACTCTCATGTCAAAGTCTTTCTGTTGATCAGTGTCAGAAAAAAAAACACCCAATTAAATCCAATGTGATTCAAAATTGTAAAACAATAAAACATGAAAACTTCTGGGGGGTGTGGTAAGTACTTGTTATAGGCACTGTATATTTAACAGTGTTGAATATTCAAGTATGTTCAAGAATTTATATATTCTTCCCATACCGCAACTCCAAATCAGAAACAGGGATTTTGCATTTTCTGTTCCAGAATGCTTATTTAAAAAATATACATATCTGCTATTCAGGCTGCAGGAAATCAATCTTCACTGAATGAAAATTGCTTGCTTTAAAATCTGACATTTTTTTCCCAATACAGCTAGAAAATAACTGTTATACAAGTAATTTTACAAATTAGACAGTATATAAAGCAACTTGTTCCTTACAAGCAATTGCAAATTATGCAGTGAAGACAAAATATTAAAAGCAAATTGCCAGTATGACATTAAAATTAAATAGAATATAATTTTTGAGCACATTATTACATATTAATGGAAGAATTAGACAAAATATCTGAATTTTTTTTTCTTTTCTAATTGCAGGGATCCATTACTAATTTGTACATTTCCATTTTCAGGCATTTGTACTATTATTTGACAGCAAATGCATTGGATGCCAACCATGAGCTAGCAAAGTCAAAGACTGACATATGTCATATCCCACAGCAAATAAGAAATACACTGGGAGCAGCCAATGTAACAAAAAGATCCTTGGACTCACAGGCAAAGGCACTGTTAAATGCCTAGAGAAAAAAAAACAATAGATGTGGTTAAGGATTCAAACTATCTGGTAGAAAATACAGATCACAATTCCTGTAATGTAGAATGTAACTTGCTGTCTTTTATAATGCTTCCTCAAAAAGAAATAAACCTGTACTTTGTATTGGTGCTGTAATTTTGTATTGATTTTCAAGAATTGTTTTGATTACTTTTGGTTTTAGAAAAATTTATTTTAATGTTAAAACTCAACAGTTGTGTTCAAGTTGTTACCCTCACAGAAACAGGCCCTTTGGCCCCAGCAGGTCCTTACCCTTCTTTGCCTTACTTAATGATATATTTGTCTAAATGCCTCTTAAACATGGTGATTCGATCTCATCTGACATCGAGTTCCAAAAAATAAACTGCTTCTCCAACCACCTTCCTCTTAAACCTGCATTGTTTTTTTTGATATCCCTATTGGATATCAAACAGGAGTATGGGTAAGAGCTTTGTGCGTCAGAAGCTGGGAATACTGGACAGTGCCCACGTGTTGTGCTTTATTGTCTCATGATAATGTTGAGGCTTGGGCAGCATCTGTAGGGTGCAGGTATGGTTTGATGAGAGCAGAGAGTAAAAGGAGATTTATTTAGAATTGACTTGCAGAAACCCCAGTTAAATGCACAAATAACCCAAATGGAAGAAATTCATAGAAGTTCAAGATATCTAACCTCAGGTTCCCTTAAGAGGATGAATAGTGGATAATTGCAGTGTGGCTGATGTAGAACCACTTCAGAATTAATAGTTTAAAAAAAGTAATCAGTAGTATGTTGCAATGTGAAATAAAACTGTTGGAGTAATTGTCTGACCTAAAATTCCTATTTACAAATTATAGAGAATTAAGAGGCCACCTTCTTTGAGAAAACAACATGTTAGAAGAGAAAATGAAGTGGCTGTAGTGCATGAATTTTAGCAAAGCATTTGACAAGGTACAAGCAACTGAGGAGATAGAAAAACAATTAAGGATATGTTTTTGCTTTCCAAATGTTATTCTACAATTTGCACAGCCATCTATTTGTCTTGTCTGGGTTTTAATTAATGTCACCTGTTAAACAATTGGGATGAGCTAATTCCAACTGGTAATATCAAAATCTAGACTTCCTTTTTTAAAATGGAAGGGGAAACTCCCAGCACAACTGTGACATTGTTAGTACCCCCTTCAGTTACAAGTAGTCTCAGTTTGCAAAAATACTGGTCAGTCACTTCCAACTGTATATTCCAAAGATAACAAGGATTAGTTAATAAAAACATAAATAGAGGAATTACTCTCTTTAGTTCCCCAAAAAAGCTTTTCAGTATTTCTTATACCAAATTAACACTTAAAATGATTAACAGTCTACCTTTTACCATTAACTGAACAAGTGCATATTTTGATGATCATTTTTGATAATCATTTTCCACCAAGCGCTTTATTCCACTTTCTAAATTAAATAACAATGTAGAATCTTAAACAGTTCAAATAAAATTTAAGGGTTTTGTTTTCAATCTGAATATACTACTTAGTTTAAAAAAATCTATATATGTTAACTTGTACTTAATTGCATAACCAGAATTAAATGTCAATACACTTACGTATAAGGCTCCGATCGAGCATTTCGTACCATTAGAAAAATGAAGAGACCAGCTTCAAGATTTAAAGCAAATGAAGTCACTTTGTCAAGCAGAACAACGAATCCCTGTGAATATCAACAGCAATAATGGAACATTAAAATACTACATACATTTTGTTACTGTTTTTTGTTTTTTATGAATGATTTGGATCAGAATGCAGAAGAGCTGCTTGGCAAGTTTGACAATATAAAAACTGGTACTGTAATCAATAGCGAAGGAGGTTGCAAAGGATACGGAGGGTCATAGATCATTTGGAAAGATGGTAGAGTTACGGCAGAAGGCAATTCATTTTGGGACATCAAATACAATACATATAACTGACAGGGACCTCAATATTAATGGAGGGGGTAAGTTCACAGACACAAGAGATTCTGCAGATGATGGAAATCCACAGTAACACACAAAATGCTGGAGGAACTGAACAGGTCAGGAAGCACCAATGGAAATGAATAAAGAGTGAAGATCCTTCATCAGGACTCGAACCTCCCTGAAATTACAACACAGGTGGATAGGATTGTAAAAGACAAAATTTGATATGGGATGTCATATTGCAGATGTATAGAATGTCAGACCACACCTGGAGTATTGTGTACATTTCTGATTGCCACACTACTAGATAGATGAGGTAGCATTGGAAAGCGTAAAAGTGAGAATAAAAAATGTTTCCTCGAATCGAGAACTTTATAAGGTGAGATTGGAGAGGCTTGGTTTATCATTGTTGGGACATAAGAGGTTGAGGTTGTGCTTGCAGAAGTTTATAAAAGTATGAGGGCAGAGATAGGATATATATTGTTTTTTCTCTAGAATGTGAGAAGTCCAAAACTAAAGGTGAGTGAAAAATATAAAGGAGATCTGAGGGGCAAGTTTTTCCACACAAAGTACGTTGCTTATATGTAACAAACTGCCAGAGGCAGATACAATTAATATTTAAAATATATTTGGACAGGAAAGTAGAGGAGTATGGGCCTGATGCGGTAAGAAGAAATTAGTGTAGATAGGTAATTTGGCTGAAGAGCCTGTTTCTGTCCAATGCAACTTCATTATTCTACAGCTTTTAGGGCAGAGCAGACTCATAATTTGTGATTTATAATGGGAAGCAAACATGTTAAATGGGCTTATTTGTTACAAACCAGTTGTGAAATCTGGTGATATTCACTGTTTCTCAAAGGCAGGTCAAATTTTTTGAGGATGTGACTAAACAGATTGATGAAGGAAGAGCAATAGATGTAGTGCAGTGGATTTCAGCAAGGCATTTGATAAGGTACCCCATGCAAGGCTTACTGAGAAAGTAAAGAGACATGGGATCCAAGGGGACATTGCTTTGTGGATCCAGAACTGGCTTGCCCACAGAAGGCAAAGAGTGGTTGTAGATGGGTCATATTCTGCATGGAGGTTGGTGACCAGTGGTGTACCTTAGGGATCTGTTCTGGGACCTCTACTCTTTGTGATTTTTATAAATGACCTGGATGAGGAAGTGGAGGGATGGGTTAGTGAATTTGTTAATGACACAAAGGAAAGGGGTGTTGTGGATAGTGTGGAGGGCTGTCAGAGGTCACAGCTGGATATTGATAGGATGCAAAGCTGGGTTGAGAAGTGGCAGATGGAGTTCAACCCAGCTAAGTGTGAGGTGGTTCATTTTGTTGGGTCAAATATGATGGGAGAATATAGTATTAATGGTAAGACTCCTGGCAGTGTGGAGGCTTATTCCCAGGGCTGAAATGGCTAGCATGAGAGGGCATAGTTTTAAGGTGCTTGGAAGTAGATACAGAGGAGATGTTAGGAGTAAGTTTTTTTTTACGCAGAGTGGTGAGTGTGTGGAATGGGCTGCCTGTGGTGGAAATGATAGGATCTTTTAAGAGACTCCTGCATAGGTACATGGTGCTTAGAAAAATAGAGGGCTATGGGTAATCCTAGGTAGTTCTAAGGAAAGGACATGTTCAGCACAGCTTTGTGGATTCAAGAACTAAACTACTTCAGAAAACTAGAAATATACAGTCTATGTTAAAGCAAATTGGGGGGGGGGGGCGGGGGGGAACCACTGAGCAGAACTTCGACGGGACCGATCACTTAAACTGACAATAAGATCTGTTCAGGTACGCACTTGCTGACATGCCAAATCCTTTCCATCGTCTACAGGGTAGAAACCAGAATTGCACTTTAGTGCTCTCTGCTTGACTGGACGAGTGCAATAATATCCATGAGCTTGTCATCACACAAAACTGCTGGCTTGATCTGCACCACATCTACCAGCCTGTTCATTTGTTCTATAATCAGTGCAGCACTGCTGCAGGGTTCAGTAATTTCTTTTTGCTATTACTCTTAAAATATTGTGTATTCACTCACTTGGACTACCAATCTCCAAACCCTGAAAACTGTCACCAAGGACGTGGGCAGCGGGTGCTCGGGAACAACACTGCCACCTGCAGGTCTTCTGCCAAGCTGAACATCTTCATGCCCTCCAAATACACTCCCTGGCCACTTGTACACTAATGCAAATATCTAATCAGACAATCATGTGGCCGTGACTCGCTGCATAAAAACATGAAGACTTGATGGCGAAGAAATGATCTGGATGATAATGTGGTAAATTGGATCAGCAAATTTGCTGATAAAAAGATTGGAGGTGTAGTGGACAGCGAAGAAGGTTTTCAAAGCTTGCAGGGGGATTTGGACCAGCTGGAAAAATAGGCTGAAAAATGGCAGATGGAGTTTAATACAGACAAGTGTGAGGTATTGCACTTTGGAAGGACAAACCAAGGTAGAACATACAAGGTAAATGGTAGGACACGGAGGAGTGCAGTAGAACAGAGGGATCTGGGAATACAGATACATAATTCCCCAAAAGTGGTATCACAGGTAGATAGGGTAGTAAAGAGAGCTTTTGGTACATTGAACTTTATAAATCAAAGTATTGAGTATAAGGGTTGGAATGTTATGGTGAGGTTGTATAAGGCATTCATGAGGCCGAATTTGGAGTATTGTGTGCAGTTTTGGTCATCGAATTACAGGAAGGATATTAATAAGGTTGAAAGAGTGCAGAAAAGGTTTACAAGGATGTTGCCAGGACTTGAGAAACTGAGTTACAGAGAAAGGTTGAATAGGTTAGGACTTTATTCCCTGGAGCATAGAACGAGGGGAGATTTGATAAAGGTATATAAAATTATGATGGGTATAAATAGAGTGAATGCAAGTAGGCTTTTTCCACTGAGGTTAGGGGAGAAGAAAACCAGAGGACATGGGTTAAGGGTGAAGGGGGAAAAGTTTAAAGGGAACATTGGGGGAGGGGACTGCTTCACATAGAGAGTGGTGGGAGTGTGGAATGAGTTGCCAGATGAAGTGGTAAATGTAGGCTCACGTTTAACATTTAAGAAAAACTTGGACAGGTACATGGATGAGAGGTGCATGGAGGGATATGGGCCAGGGTGCAGGTCAGTGGACTAGGCAGAAAAATGATTCGGCACAGCCAAGAAGGGCCGAAAGGCCTGTTTCTGTGCTGTAATGTTCTATGGTTCTACATGTGATCTAAGAAATGAAATATAGTCCTCTTACAGAATCCTTCATCAGTGATCACAAGGTGACCCAAGGCTGGTCTTGCCAACCATGCCAAAATCCCAAACAGAGAAAAAAGATTTTAGGTTTTAATGATTCTATTTCTGATAGTCACATATAGCTGTTAAGCTGGGGGAGTGGTGTGTGAGGATGCAACCAGTCCGCTGAAGCAATTCACAGCAGATCTTCATATCTAGTTAGGTGAAAGTAGTTTTGGCTTAGCTGCGCTGGACCTCCTGTGCTTTCCTGCAGAAAGACTCACTCCAATTAACACAACTGTCAGGCAACTGCTGAGTTCAGGTGGCTCACTGTTCTGCAAAAGATGTATGTGAAAATGCTCCTCTCCCACTAGCAAGATACATTTTCATTCAAAGTGAAATTAAGTTTGTAAATATCAGTGCCTGGGAATCAACAGCTAAATGCTGACACATTAGGCCTGTCCTAGAGCCCACCTTTACAAAACTACATGCAGTACAATGGATTATTATCCATTACTTATTGTTAACTTACCTTTGGATTTGACAGAGCCACCAGAAAAATTATACCAAATCCCAGAAGGCAAACTAATCCTTGAGTCACACTGGAGAAAGATAGCAATTATATTAATTAATGCCATGTATTTTTTAAAAAAGAAATGAAATATTGTCTGAACATCTTACTTGTATCAGCTTGAATATACTGCTAGCTAATATGTAAAGGTAATTTACAAAACCATAGGTTAAGAAATACAGAACAAAATGGTGAAAATAACTGATCAAAACATGAGGCAGTCAAGAGGTTTCAAAGGGACAATTTCAGAGCATATATCCACAATATCCCTAGCTACAGTATTCCCTGTGTATATTTCGAATAATCCCTACTTCCATTTTTGACAGGGCCCTATTGTTCGTTCATTTTGAATCTCATGAAAGATCTCATTTCAGAATTCATTCTATACCTTTTAATTTAAAGAAGTTCCTTAAATATTAATGTTTTGGAACTATACAGCTGGAATCCACAGGAATGTGCCATAGTCTCAATTTTAGAAATGGATCCTTCAATTTTCTTTGAATTTTGAAACATTTAATGTTTGAAGAAAGTCTTCAAATTAAACTTGTTCAATGCTGCATTGGCAATACTTTTGTGCTGTGGACTCCACTTCTGTTTTTAAATCAACAAATTGCTTCTAACCTTTATTTCTCTAATAGAATAAATGGAACTTCTATTCACTTTATAAATTTTCTGTTTGAGAAAATTCTTTCAATATTATTTCTGACCTGTAACTTTGATTCTCCATGATTTCCTTCTAACTTCACTTTAACTATCATATTTATTACAAATAAATTCTACCTTCCAATCAAGGCAAATGTAGTAATGACTAGCTATTAGTGACATAGCCATGGGGCAGTGGCAGGAACTATATCATCCGGGAACTTTTATTATCTGAAGGGCATTTGATGGCTCTGGGCCTGTACTCACTGGAATTCGGAAGAATAAGGCAGATCTCACTGAAAGCTGTTGAATATTGAAAGTCCTCGATAGAGTGGATGTGGAGAGGATGTTTCCTATCATGGGGGAGGCAGGGGACTGAGAGGGAAGTGGATCAGAAATGACAGAGCAGACTCAATTAGCCAAAGGGCTTAATTTTGCTCCCTTATGTTATGGTGCTATAGGAACTAGGTTTTAAATTGAGGGTAAAATGGGGATTAGTAGCGAAATGGGAATCAAACTGCTGGAATCCATAACAAATCCTCATGTTACAAGTTTTATTCTGACCATTTATTAACATAGGTACTGATGAAGATTCATTAAATCCTTTAAATGTCAACTTCTAGCGACACTGAATTAAAATCTTTAATCTAAGCAATTTAGAGTCATACAGCAAATGACCCTCTGTCCAATGAAAACACATGAACCATCAAGCATCCATGAATGCAAACCCTGTTTCATTCTCCCTGCACCAGGCCTCCAGGTTGAATCACTCACCTACATACCAGGGGGCTTGTACCAATAAACCTACTAATCCACATATCACTCTGATGTGGGACACAACAAAGCACCTAAAGGAAACCCAAGACAGCCACAGGAAGAATGTGCAAATGTCACATGACAGCACTGGCGACCAGGGCCAAGCCCAAGATGCTGGGGTAAGAGGCTGCACCAACGTGCCACCTATGGTTTAAAAACAAAAACTAGCTTTCATCTCACAGATATTTAAAAGCTAATACTTAGCTTGACAAATTTAAAACATAAAATAAACTTATTGATACAAAAAGCTATTAGTTTATTTGTAAACTTGGCAAGATAATTAAACCGTTGCTTTACCTTTTTAAATTGTTAATCTTAAATAGTTGTAAGCATGACTTTTCACCCTGTTTAGAAGCATTCTTGCATTTTCTGTTCCAGAAGGAAGCCACCCAACCATCCACTGGAAAAGTTCAGAGAAAAGACATAATTGTCAAGTACGCAACAGTTTTAATATACAGCACAATAATTTAGAAAAATGTTAAAGTATGCAGTCCAAAGAACTGTGACTTAGGATTTAGGGCAATTATTTACATAATTTTATAAAGTATCTTGTCATGTCTGCACTGAAATGCTATAAAACTATTTCATTTATCTTTGACTACTATTAAAATCAATGGTAATTCTGAATTTCCTGAGCCAACATCTTTTTACTACTGCCATGTAAGCCGAAAAATAATGATACTGTGTACCTGGCTGTGACATGAATTATTGACTCTAAATATCACCTTTGGATTAAATAGCATGCTCTTTCTTTGATGACAGGGATTTTTTTGAAGGAAGATTCTTAGGCTTTATTAATGATATTTTAAAAATATTTTATAACTATTTTTGATAACTTATTAAGTTTAGTTAGACAAAAGTAAGTGCTGATAAAGATATTTTTTACCTTTTGGAACTGTTAAATTATAAAATTCCAAAGTAAGTCTTTATGTAAACTAAGCTGGAGAGGGCAGCAAAAGCTTTTACAATGGAAATCTATTTCTAAAGTCACAAAATTGAAGGACTCTCAGATGACACTAGTCTCCTTTTCTCTTGTAATCAGATTATACTATTCATCATCAGTTTGACTTGTCAGTTTAATGGACTTATTAATCTAATAAAATTTGATGCTTTGCTCAACATTAAAAATTGTTATAAATTCAACTGGAGCTGCAACCTGCTTCAGTCCAAGGTTATTTATTCTCCTTCATTAATTGTTGTAATAAAGACATCCTAGGAGAGCCCGCTGCTATTTGTAGCAGCTAATCCCTGTCCTTAACATAGATGTATTACTGTACATCAATTCACACCATGAGATGACTGAACACACACTGATTACAATGAGATTGTAAGTTTCTTCAAATTAATTGGAAGCTTCATGAAAAGTACAGATTGTGCTGATTTTATCTAGTATAGTAATTACATCTGAAGTGCAGGACTAAAGCAGTCAGAGCAGAATTAACAAGTAAACAGACTCAAGATTTTCAGTTTCTGCTTTAAGTATTGAATACTAATAAGTTGACTCGACATTTCATCACAATAATAAACTCAACAACTTTTTTAAATACTCTAAGATTCTATTTTGCAATCAAGGAGGGAAATAGATTTACTTGGAATGACCTTGGAGTGGCAGGCTACACACTGAGAAAACACAGGAACGGACACTCCACTGTTGGATTCTATAAGGCGTTTGACGTCAAGGCACTGTTGCAATGGTGGTAGCTCAAATTCTGAATGGAAATCTTAAATGTCTTTATGTATGCTGTTTTGGTAGGAATCTGTTGAAATCTAATATTGAAAGACCTAGATAGATTTGGATGTGGCGAGGATGTCTCCTTTAAGTGGGGAGTCTTAGATCAGAGGGCACAGCCTCAGAATAAAGGAACATCCATTTAGAACAATGATGAGGAGGAATTTCTTAAGCTAGTATCTGGAGATCTAGACCAGCTGAGACTTCTTAAGCTCTAGAATTCATTGCTAGAGATGGCTGTAGAGGCTACCATTGGAAATATTTAACAAAGAGAGGTTATTTAGAGCTTACTGTCCTGAGGCAAATTAGGGTGAATAAATCTCCAGGACCTGACAAGGTGTTCCCTTGGACTCTGTGGGAGGCAAGAACAGAAATTGCAGGGGCTCTAGCAGAGATATTTAAATCATCCTTACTGACAGGTATCAGAGGATTGGAGGATAGCTAATGTTGTTCCACTATTTAAAAAAGGCTCTAAAAATAAACCAGGAAATTATAGGCTGGTGAGCCTGACATCAGCAGTGGGAAAGTTACTGGAAGATATTCTAAGGGACCAAATATATGAGTATTTGGATTGACATGGACTGATTAGGAATAGTCAGCATGGCGGTTTGTGATAGGTCATATCTAACCAATCTTATTTTTTTGAGCAAGTTGCCATGAAATCCAAGGTAGTGGATGTTGTCTACATGGACCTTAGTAAGGCACTTGACAAGGCCCCACATGGGAGGCTGATCAAGAAGGTTCAGTCACTTGGGATTCAAGGGGAGGTAGTAAATTGGCTTTGTGGGAGAAGCCTGAGACCGGAGACCTGTCACTGGTGGAGTTTTGTAGGGATAGGTGCTAGTTCTGTTGTTTATCATCTCTATCAGTGATCTGCATGATAATGTGGTTAACTGGATCAGCAAGTTTGCAAGTAACATCAAGATTGGGGGGATATAGAGGAAGGGGAAGAAGACTATCAGAGCTTGCATGGTGATCTGGACCAGCTGGAGAAATAGACTTAAAAAAAAGTCAGATGGAATTTAATGCAGACAAGTGCAAGGTGTTGCACTTCAGTAGGGCCAGCCGGGGTAGGCCTTGCACAGTGAAAGGCAGGGCACTGAAGAGTGTGGTAGAACAAAGAGATCTGGAAACACGTACATGATTAATTGAAAGTGCCCTCACAGGTAGATAGGATCGCAGAGAAAGCATTTAGCACATTGGCCTTCATAAATTAAAATACTGAATACAGGAGGTGGGATGTTATGTTGAAGTTGGATAAGACATTGGTGAGGCCTAATTTGGAATATTCTGTGCAGTTTTCATCACCTACCTATGGGAAAGATGTGAATAAATTTGAAAGAGTACAGAGAGATTTTACAAGGATGTTGCTGGGACTGGAGGACCCGAGTTTGAATAGGTTAGGACTTTGTTCCTTAGAAAGTTGAAGATGAAGGGGAGATTTGTTATAGGTATACAAAATGATTAGGAGTATTTGTAGAATAAAGGCAAGCACACTTTCCACTGAGGTTGGGGGGGACTCCAAAGACAGAACATGGATTAAGGATGAAAGGTGAAAAGTTAAAGACCATAAGGTATAGGAGTTGAATTAGGCCATTTGGCCCATCAGGTCTGCTCTGCCATTTCATTGTGGCTGATCCAATCTTCTGCCTTCTCCTGTATCCTGTAATGCTCTGAGCAATCAAGAATCTATGAACCTCTGCCTTGGATTCCACTGTGGAAAAGAATTCCACTGATTCACCAGTCTCTGGCTAAAGAGATTCCTCCTCATCTCCATTCTAAAAGGATGCTCTTCTATTCTAAGGCTGTATCCTCTGCGCTTAGACTCTCCCACCATAAGAAGCATCCTCTCCACATCCATTGTTTCAAGGCCTTTCATAATTCAATAGGTTTCAATGAGGTCTAGAGCCATCAAACACTCTTCATATGACAAGCCATTCAATCCTGGAATCATTTTTGCGAACCTCCTTTAAACCTTCTCCAGTTTCAGAAGGCATTTGATAAGGTCCCACATAGGAGATTGGTGGGTAAAATCAAAGCTCAGGGCATTGGGGGGAAGATATTGATGTGGATAGAAAACTGGTTGGCAGATAGAAAGCAAAGAGTAGTGGTGAATAGGTGTTTCTCGGAATGGCAGGTGGTGACTAGTGGGGTGCCACAGGGCTCGGTATTGGGACCACAGCTGTTTACAATTTACGTCAACGATTTAGATGAAGGCATTGAGAATAACATCAGCAAATTTGCTGATGATACTAAGCTGGGTGGCAGTGTGACATGTGATGAGGATGTTAGGAGAATTCAGGGTAACTTGGATAGGCTGGGTGAGTGGGCAGATACTTGGCAGATGAAGTTTAATGTGAATAAGTGTGAGGTTATTCACTTTGGGAGTAAGAACAGGAAGGCAGATTATTATCTGAACGGTGTAGAGTTAGGTAAGGGAGAAATACAAAGAAATCTAGGAGTCCTTGTTCATCAGTCACTGAAGGTGAATGAGCAAGTGCAGCAGGCAGTGAAGAAGGCTAATGGAATGTTGGCCTTTATTTCAAAGGGAATTGAGTACAAGAGCAAGGAAATCCTCTTGCATTTGTACAGAGCCCTGGTGAGACCACACCTGGAGTATTGTGTACAGTTTTGGTCTCCAGGGTTAAGGAAGGACATCCTGGCTGTAGAGGAAGTGCAGCGTAGATTCACGAGGTTAATTCCTGGGATGTCTGGACTGTCTTACGCAGAGAGGTTAGAGAGACTGGGCTTGTACACGCTGGAATTAAGGAGATTGAGAGGGGATCTGATTGAAACATATAAGATTATTAAGGGATTGGACAAGATAGAGGCTGGAGATATGTTCCAGATGCTGGGAGAGTCCAGTACCAGAGGACATGGTTTGAGAATAAGAGGAAGGTAATTTAGGACAGAGTTAAGGAAAAACTTCCTCTCCCAGAGAGTTGTGGGGGTCTGGAATGCACTGCCTCAGAAGGTAGTGGAGGCCAATTCTCTGGATGCTTTCAAGAAGGAGCTAGATAGCTATCTTATGGATAGGGGAGTCAAGGGATATGGGGACAAGGCAGGAACCGGGTATTGATAGTAGATAATCAGCCATGATCTCAAAATGGCGGTGCAGGCTCGAAGGGCCGAATGGTCTACTTCTGCAACTATTGTTTATTGTCTATTGTTTCAGAACATCTTTTCTAAGATATCAGGCCCAAATCTGCTTAGAATACTCCAAGTGCGGCTTCACCAGTGCTTTATAAAGTTTCGACATTACATCCTTGCAGTTATATTCCAGTTCTCTTGAAATGAATGCTAACATTGCATTTGCCTTCCTCACCACAGACATCACTAGTCACCAGCAGCCAGCTAGAAAAGGCTCCTTTATTCACACCCTGCCTCCTGCCAATCAACCACTGCTTTATCCATGCTAGAATCTTTCCTGTAATACCATGGTCTTGTAGATTATTAATCAGCCTCATGTGTGGCATCTTGTTAAAGGCCTTCTGAAAATGCAAGTACACATCAACCAATTCTCCTTTGTCTATCCTACTTGTTATTTCTGCAAAGAATTTCAACAAATTTGTCAGCCAAGATTTTCCCCTGAGGAAACCATACTAACTACGGCCTATTTTATCATTTGCCTCCAAGTACCCTGAGATCTCATCCTTAATAATCAACTTCTTCCCAACAACAGAGGTCAGACTAACTGGCCTACAGTTTCCTTTCTCTTGCCTGTCTGACTTCTTGAAGAGTGGAATGACATTTGCAATTTTCCAGTCTTCTGAAACTATTCCAGAATCTAGTGATACTTGAAAGATCAATACTAATGCCTCCACGAGCTTCAACCACCTGTTTCAGAGCCTGGACTGTATACCATCTGGTGACACAATGTATCTAGAGAAACATTTGGTATCCACTTTAATACTATTGGCTGGCTTACTTTCATTTTCCATCTTTACATTCTTAATGACATTAGTTGCCTTTTGGTGGTTTTTAAAAGCTTCCCAATCCCTTAACTTCCCACTAATTTTTGTTCAATTATATGCCCTCTCCTTGGCTTTTATGTTAGCTTTGACTTCTCTTGTTAGCCATGGATGTATAATCTTTCCTTTATAATACTTCTTCCTCTTTGGGATGTATATATCCTGTGCCTTCCGAATTGCATCCAGAAATTCCAGCCGTTGCTGCCCTGCCATCATCCCTGCCAGTGTTCTTTTCCAATCAATTCTGGCCAACTCCACTCTCGTGCTTTTGTAATTCCTATTACTCCACTGTAATACTAAGGGGAACACAAGAGGAAACTTCTTCACTCAGAGCAGTGTGGAACAAATTGTCAGCACAAGTGGTGCACGGGCACTCAATTTCAATGTTTAAGAAAAGTTTGGATAAAAACATGATGGGCTATGGTCAGGCTGTAGGTTGACTGGGACTAGGCAGTTTAAATGGTTCAGCTCAGTCAATATGGGCCAAAGGGCCTGTTTCTGTGCTGTACTTTTCTATGACTATGACTAGTCAGTGCATCAAATGGAATGGGGAGAAAGCAGGAGAATGGGGTTCAGAGGAACAATAAATCAGCATGTTGGAATGGCAGAGAAACTCAAATGCCTCATGGTCTTTTGTAGTCCTAAACTTCCTGACAGTTTTATGATCAACTGTGAACGCTGCTTAGGAAAATCATAGCTTTGCTTACGTTAGATCAGTTCAGTTATAAACTAATAATTTTAACCAGTGAAAACTGATAAAACGTGTTGAAATTAAGAAAAAGATTGAGATCAAGTTCTGACCCGAGGTATTACTTGCACTGGAACTAATAAGCATTCCACAGTTTCTTGGGTTTAATGAACTCTTACCATCTAATACCGTACATGGTCAACAGAGATCTACTTTAAACAGTTGTTAACAACATTACTGTTATTCTATAAGCAAATTGTGTAATCATACATGCAAGTAGATCCTAATTAAATTTTGACACTGAATTATTTCTGTGCTTCTACATCCTGGTAGGATTTTTTTGTGTGTAATTACAACATTATTTTTGGAAGGATAACCTATAAACATCTACATTTGTTAATTAAATCAAGAAAGTAAAATAATATTGCTCTTTCAGATTTCATAATGGCAAAGGAGATGGCAAGTCAGCCAATCAAGTATATGTTGGTTCAATCCCATCCCCTCATTTATTTCCTGGTAACCTATCCTCTCACAGCCATCAACTCATGGCACCCAATTTATCTCCAATTCACCTGCACTAGTGGTAATGCCAATAAAGCTCCCCAGCAGCACACCGTTTAGGGTTAGGTTGTTGAAAGAAGCTGGAGCATCTGGGGATGTCACAACAAGACTGTGCAAATGGCCACACAAACAGCACCAGAGATCAGGATCAAATCTGGTTCGTTAGATATGGGATGAAACAGTTCTACCTCCACTGCACAGCATTTTGGACTTAAATCATATTACAAATTACTGCCAAATAAAGTCTTTAAACTATGTTATGAAGTAAATAAATTTCTTAAAGCACAAAGATAAAAATGTACTGAATTAAGAATTTATAAGTATGATAAACCCATGGGCATTTAAACTTCAAAGATATCAAGGAAAGTTTACGTACATGCATGCTTCATTGAAGATCCAATGACCAAAAAAGAAACAGTAATGCTGATAGTAATAAAAATTTCTGTGAACCAGGCCACCCAGGCAAACTTTCTGTATTGTTCCATTATAATCTATCAAGAAAGAGAGGTAAATTCTATCATGTTCATTGATAAGAAGGAGGGATCTTAATACAAAGTTATCAAATATGGTTTAAATCCCAAGATATCCTAATACACTGATCCACTGGAGCCAATTTTGATGGTTTCTCGTTGGTGCTACTGACTAGATTATCTCACTCTTCTTGAGAACTTCCTATGTTTAGGAGAATAGAATGATGCTTCAGCACATTTAATTTGGTTTAATTAATTAATTTAATTTAAGTTGGGACATAACTGGCCCAATTTACACATTGATGGATATTCTAATATCATATGTCTACTGTAGCAAAAACAGTTTGTACATAGCTTTAATGTATAAACTACGATATTTTAGGATTATTTTTGTTGGCTTGTTGATGCCTCATTGTGAAAACCCAACAAAATTAAAACACATTTTCCATGGTGGAGCCTCAGTGTGTATACTGTTGATGCTTATAGGTGTTTTTGTCCAGATGTCTTGGGAGGTATTACCCTGGAAAGCTGCGCTCTTTCACTGCGCAAGTGCTGTTGGGACAAATTCTGGGCATGATGGATCACTTTGTACTATGTATCTGCCACACACTCATGAGGTATTTGCATTGAAAAGTTTTCTTGAGTTAGAATCATGGATTTGTTTAAGCCTGAATATCAAATTAAGGCAATTTTTGAAACCAATAATCTGAATACCTGTTAAACACAACTCAGCTGGATTATTCATTAACTATTGCTTGCTTTTGCGACTTATTTTCATGATATCCATGTAGTTAACAAAAGAATTGAACTTTGCTATGTACACTGAGACTCCACTGTAATAACAATTTTATATCAAGTCTGTCAGTCTACTTTTACAATAGCTGTTAGACTTCTGTGCTTTAATGAGCAAGTCCTTTGACTTAGAGCAAATGCCATTTCCTTTTAAGATGAAAAATCTTATTCAATATATTTCAAAATGTGCTACTTTTGATTTCATAATATATTAAAACAGTCTTCAGAAACTTCTCAAGCAATGGGATACTCCTCTAATACTCTTCACTTCATTATGAATAACAATGTTCAAATATGCTGTTTTTAAATGTATAAAGATGACGCAACTGTACTTCACAGAAGACACTTGACTACTGACAATGAATCAGAAGGTAGACCATGGAACAGTGACAGCACAGGATCAGGGCTTTCGACCCACAAACTAATTAAAGTAGTAATTAAATGGCTAGCAACAAAAAAATCCCTTCTGCTTACACAAGATCTGCATCCCTCCATTTTGTGCACATTCTATGCATCTCTTAAACACCTCAGCTGTATTTAGAAACATAGAAACATAGAAAATAGGTGCAGGAGTAGACCATTCGGCCCTTCGAGCCTGCACCGCCATTCAGTATGATCATGGCTGATCATCCAACTCAGAACCCTGTACCTGCTTTCTCTCCATACCCCCTGATCCCTTTAGCCACAAGGGCCATATCTAACTTCCTCTTAACTATAGCCAATGAACCGGCCTCAACTGTTTCCTGTGGCAGAGAATTCCACAGATTCACCACTCTCTGTGTGAAGAAGTTTCTCCTCATCTTGGTCCTAAAAGGCTTCCCCTTTATCCTTAAACTGTGACCCCTCGTTCTGGACTTCCCCAACATCGGAAACAATCTTCCTGCATCTAGCCTGTCCAATCCCTTTAGAATTTTATACGTTTCAATAAGATTCCCCCTTAATCTTCTAAATTCCAGTGAGTATGCCTAGTCGATCCGGTCTTTCTTCATATGAAAGTCCTGCCATCCCAGGAATCAATCTGGTGAACCTTCTCTGTACTCCCTCTATGGCAAGAATGTCTTTCCTCAGATTAGGGGACCAAAACTGCACACAATATTCTAGGTGCGGTCTCACCAAGGCCTTGTACAACTGCAGTAGAAACTCACTGCTCCTGTACTCAAATCCTTTTGCTATGAATGCCAACATACCATTTGCCTTTTTCACCGCCTGCTGTACCTGCCTGCCCACCTTCAATGACTGGTGTACAATGACACCCAGGTCTCGTTGCATCTCCCCTTTTCCTAATCGGCCACTGTTCAGATAATAATCTGTTTTCCTGTTCTTGCAGCCAAAGTGGATAACCTCACATTTATCCACATTAAATTGCATCTGCCATGAATTTGCCCACTCACTTAACCTATCCAAGTCACCCTGCATCCTCTTAGCATCCTCCTCCTCCAGCTTTGTGTCATCCGCAAACTTGGAGATGCTGCATTTAATTCCCTCGTCTAAATCATTAATATATATTGTAAACAACTGGGGTCCCAGCACTGAGCCTTGCGGTACCCCACTAGTCACTGCCTGCCATTCTGAAAAGGTCCCGTTTACTCCCATTCTTTGCTTCCTTTCTGCCAACCAATTCTCTATCCACATCAATACCATACCCCCAATACCGTGTGTTTTAAGTTTGCACACTAATCTCCTGTGTGGGACCTTGTCAAAAGCCTTTTGAAAATCTAAATATACCACATCCACTGGCTCTCCCCTATCCACTCTACTAGTTACATCTTCAAAAAATTCTATAAGATTCGTCAGACATGATTTTCCTTTCACAAATCCATGCTGACTTTGTCCGATGATTCCACCGCTTTCCAAATATGCTGTTATCACATCTTTGATAACCGACTCTAGCATTTTCCCCACCACCGATGTCAGACTCACCGGTCTATAATTCCCTGGTTTTTCTCTTCCTCCTTTTTTAAAAAGTGGGGTTACATTAGCCACGCTTCAATCCTCAGGAACTAACCCAGAATCTAAGGAGTTTTGAAAAAATATCACTTATGCATCCACTATTTCTTGAGCTACTTCCTTAAGCACTCTGGGATGCAGACCGTCTGGCCCTGGGGATTTATCTGCCTTTAATCCCTTCAATTTACCTAACACCACTTCCCTACTAACATGTATTTCCATCAGTTCCTCCATCTCACTAGACCCTCGGTCCCTTACTATTTCTGGAAGATTATTTATGTCCTCCTTAGTGAAGACAGAACTGTTACGTACTCGTGACACGTGACAGTGGTACCCTTGTCACGTGACTGGGGTTGAAGTTATACTGGACTTGAGGTAATGGTCTTGTGATGGTGGAGTGACGATATTTTCCCGCCAGTAGAGGTCATGTGACAGGTTTTTTTTACAGGGTATAAAAGGAAGACCCCACCCTGTCAGGTGGGGCAGTTCGTGGCTGGATTTGCCATGTTGACTTCATGCCACTGCATGATTTAATGTGATGATGCAGTTTAGTTGAAAGATGAAGTTTTATCTAATGCCTAAAGTTTAAAAGGTCATTGCCAGCAGTTTCTTTACAATACTGCTAGTGGAGAGTGAAGATAAAAGTTCGGAAGTTAAAGATTGAGGAGAATCGATTTTCGCCGGTGGATTGGGTTCGACCTTGTGTGATCCTCATTCGGAAGGATTTCGTTGACTATTCTTGTGTTAATCCCTGGGTTGACCAGAAAGGATTTGAGAATAGTGTGGAAGGAAAGGTCAGTGCCTTTAAACCGTTACGTTTCATAAAATTCTACGTGGGAAGAGTTCGACGCCGGGGATCGAAGGACAACGACGTGGAAGAGAATTTAAATCGCCTTAAAAAGTCTCTCCTTTTAAATGGACTGAGCATTTTGAACTTTTGGCAATACCGCTTTAAAGAACTTTTTTTTTGCAACATCGCTTTAAGAACTGTTTGAGCTGCATCGCTTTAAGAACTGTGCAGCTGCCGCACAGCAGCTGTTTTTCCGGTTACGTTAGTATTTGTTTACTTTTGGGGGGTTTGTTTTCAGTGTTTAATAAACGTGTTATTTGTTATAGAAACCCTTGCCTAACTCATATATATTTATTGTTGCCTGAATACGTAACATAAATATGGGGGCTCGTCCGGATTGGATCGTTTGAGTTTAAATGCTTGTTAACTTTTGCATCGGTGTTTTGGAAACGGGGAATACTCGATTCTTTTGTTTGATTGGCTTGTGAGTGGTATTCGGCAATGATGAATATTGATGAGTTTCTGGATTCGCCAGACGCAGATTTGTTAGCGAAGGTGAAAAAAACTGAGGTGTCTGAGATTGCTAGTAGATTGCAACTTAAAGGTATTTTGACAACTACATCAAAAGCTGTTATACGGAGAAAAATCGCGTCTCACTATGTGGATTCGGGTGTTTTTGATGATTCGATTTTAGAATCGTTTCCAATAAATAATTTGGAGATGCAGTTGCAAATCGAACAAATGATGTTAGAGCGGTGTAAATTAGAGGCTGCACAAAAACAGAGAGAGTTTGAATATGCAATGGAGGAATTAAGGTCTGGGAAACAGTCTTCTGGTTCTAAAAAAACGTTTGTTGCTAGTCAAGAAATTAAATTGGTCCCTCCATTTAGTGAAACAGAAGTGGAAAGATATTTTCAACATTTTGAAACTATTGCTCGGATGTCAGAGTGGCCGAGAGATAAATGGTCAGTGTTGTTACAGAGTGTAATTAAAGGTAAAGCACAACAAGTTTACACAGCTTTACCTGCTGTGCAAGCATTAGATTATGATATTGTGAAAACGAATATTCTCAAAGCGTACAAATTAGTCCCAGAAGCATATAGAGAAAGATTCAGAAGTTTGAAAAAGTCTGTGGAAAAGACTTATGTGGAATTTGCCTATGATAAAGCTGTGTGTTTTGAGAGATGGGTTTCTTCTAAAAATGTAAATGGGGACTATGATACATTGAAAGAGCTGATTTTAATGGAGGACTTTAAAAGAAGCATTCCTGTTGAAGTAAAGACCTACTTAAATGAGAAGGATACTGATAAATTGCAGGACTGTGCTAGATTAGCTGATGAGTATGTTTTAATCCATAAGAATACATTTCCTCAAGGCAGAATTTTTAAGAGGAAAAATATCATGGAGACTCTAGGTAAATCAGAAATTAAATCAGAGGTTAATGAGAAAGGTAAGGAGGAAGGAAAACCTGTGAAGGAAAGACAGTTTGGTCTTATTTGTAACTATTGTAAGAAATTTGGCCATGTAATAGCTAACTGTTTCAAACTGAAAAAGAAAGAGAAGGAAGCAGTTCCAGATGCTTGTGTGCAACATACTGAAGCACCTGTAAAATTACAGGGTTTGATAAACACAAATGAGGATTTGTTAGGGACTGACCAAGTTAGAAAGGGATATGATCATTTTATAACTGAAGGGTTTGTATCCTTGAAAGAAGGATCTACTCTGGTGCCAATAAAAATCCTTAGGGATACTGGAGCTTCTCAATCACTGATGTTGGACAGTGTGTTGACGTTTACTGAAGAGAGTGATACTGGTGAGGTAAATTACGTAAGAGGTGTTGGGAGTGATTTTATGCCTGTACATTTACATAAAGTAAATTTAAAATCAGGATTAGTTACAGGATTTGTTAAAGTAGGATTACAGCATAGCTTACCTGTGAAGGGTATTTCTTTATTGTTAGGTAATGACTTGGCAGGTGGACAAGTTTTTCCTGAAGTGCATTTGACAATGGAGTCTCAGGAACCAGAGATGAATTCTAACACAGATTTTTCCTGTGTTGTGACTAGAGCTATGGCTAAAAAGATTGATGTGCAGAATGAGGTTGTTACTCATGACTGTTCAACTCAGGATTCGAGTTTTGAGGATGTGTCAGAGACTTTCTTACCTTCGTTGTTTGAACAAGATTCTGGGAGTATGTCTGACTATGAAGATTTATCTCTGTCTCGGAAGATGATAGCAGAGCAGAATAGAGATCCTGAGATTATAAAATTAAGGGAACAAGCTTTACTAGATAGTGAAATTGAGAAGGAGTCAGTAGGATATTACTTGGAAAAAGGAGTGTTGATGAGGAAGTGGAGGTCGCCTACAATTCCTGCAAGTGAGGAATGGAATGTTGTTTACCAGGTAGTTGTTCCTAAAGTTTATCGAAATGAGATTTTGACTTTAGCTCATAGTGTGCCTTTAGGTGGACATCAAGGGGTAAGGAAAACTGTGGACAAGATTTTAAAACATTTTTACTGGCCTGGTCTAAGAAAAGATGTGGCGATGTTTTGTAAGACGTGCCATACTTGTCAAATTGTGGGTAAACCAAATCAGGTTACACCAGTAGCTCCATTACAACCTATTCCAGCATTCGGTGAACCGTTTTCTAAAGTTATTGTAGATTGTGTTGGTCCATTACCAAAGACAAAAATTGGTTATCAGTATTTGTTGACTATCATGTGTACTTCATCTAGGTTTCCAGAGGCAGTACCACTTAGGAATATAAAAGCTAAAACTGTGACAAAGGCTCTTATAAAATTCTTTACTTATTTTGGATTACCTAAGGAAATACAAACTGATCAAGGTAGTAATTTTATGTCTGGATTGTTTCAACAGATAGTTTATAAATTGGGAGCTAAGCAAATCACTTCGTCTGCATACCATCCAGAGTCGCAAGGTGCCTTGGAGAGGTTTCATTCTACCCTCAAGAATATGATTAGGACATATTGTGTGGAAAATGAAAGTGACTGGGATGAGGGTATTAACTTACTTTTATTTGCAGTAAGGGAATCGGTACAGGAATCTTTAGGTTTTAGTCCATTTGAACTTGTGTTTGGGCATAGAGTTAGAGGACCTTTAGCTTTATTGAAGGAACAGTGGATTAGTAAGGAAGTGCACACTAATTTGTCGGACTATGTTTTGAAATTTAAGGACAGGTTACATAAAGCTTGTAGCTTAGCCAAGGAAAATTTAAAGTTGGCTCAGGAGAAAATGAAAACTTGGTATGATAAAGAAGCTAGGATGAGAATGTTTAAGCCTGGAGATAAGGTGTTGGTTCTTTTCCTTTACAAGCTAGATTTCATGGTCCTTATGAAATTGTGTCTAGAATCAATGATGTGGATTACGTAATAAAAACTCCAGATTGTAGAAGGTCAACACAACTTTGCCACGTAAATATGATTAAACCATATTTTGAGAAACAATCTGATACTGTGACTGTTGTGGTTAGTGAGAATGAGTTTGATGTGACTGGGAACATGATAGATGATTCATCTGACTTTCATTCTAAATCCAACATTGTTTCTGTTAGGTTACCTAATTCGACCATTCTGGAAAATATGGATAAGAAATTAGCACATTTACAGCTAGAGCAGAAACAACAGATGAAGGAATTGATTTTTAAATATAAGGATTTGTTTCCAGATGTTCCGAGAAGGACTACTATAGCTTCACATGATGTAGATGTTGGAGATGCCAAACCTATTAAACAACATCCATATAGGATGAACATGGAAAAATGTGAACTTGCTGAGAAAGAGATTGAATACATGTTAGAGAATGATATTATTAGACATTCTAACTCGAATTGGAGTTCGCCATGTGTTATGGTGCCAAAACCAGATGGTAGTATTAGGTTTTGTATGGACTATAGGAAGGTGAATGCTGTAACGAAAACAGATGCATATCCAATTCCTAGAGTAGATGATTGTGTAGATAAAGTTGGAAAAGCAAAGTTCCTTACAAAGATTGATTTATTGAAAGGGTATTGGTGTGTTCCATTAACGGACAGAGGTAGAGAGATTTCTGCATTTGTAACTCCATCTGGGTTATATGAGTATAATGTTCTTCCATTTGGGATGAAGAATGCCCCAGGTACTTTCCAGAGGATGATTAACTCTGTGATTCAGGGATTGAAAGATACTGATGCTTATATTGATGATTTAGTGACAGGAAATGATACTTGGGAAGCACACATTATTGTGGTGGAGAAATTGTTTGAAAGGCTTTCAAAAGCTAACTTAACTATTAATTTAGCTAAGAGTGAATTTGGACATGCCACTGTGACTTACCTTGGTTATGTTGTGGGTCAAGGTAAGATAGCTCCTGTTCAGGCAATTTTAGAGATTCCCACTCCAACGGGGAAAAAAACTCTTAGAAGCTTTTTGGGAATGGTAGGATATTATCGAAAATTTTGTAAGAATTTTGCTAATGTTGCCCTTCCATTAACTAACCTTTTGCAGAAGAATGTGAAGTTTGTGTGGACAGTGCCTTGTCAAGAAGCATTTGAAAAATTGAAAACAATGATATGTCAACAACCTGTGCTTAAGGCACCTGACTTTGAAAAACCTTTTTCATTAGCTGTAGATGCTAGTGATGAGGCTGCGGGAGCAGTATTGATGCAAAGGAATGAGGGTGATGAGGTTGATCATCCAGTAACTTACTTTTCTAAGAAATTCAATAAGCATCAAAGAAACTATTCGACAATAGAGAAAGAATTGTTATCTCTTGTTTTAGCTTTAGAATATTTTGAGGTATATGTTGGTACAACTCAAAAACCACTTATTGTTTACACTGATCATAATCTGTTAGTTTTTCTGAGTAAGATGAAAAACAAAAACAGAAGATTATTAAATTGGAGTTTGATGTTACAAGAGTACAATATTGTGATAACTCATGTTAAAGGTAAAGATAATGTGGTTGCTGATTGTCTGTCTTGATGTTGAATGTACAATGTAATTTTTTTTATGGAGTGGTTTTTTTTCAATTGTAACACTCCTACTGTATTGTGAGTTGTAAGATGTTACATGATGGTATTGTATATTGTGTATGTTAACAATTTATACATTTGTTTTTCTTGTAAGTGATTGTTAAAATTTTTGTTCTTGTCAGACCAAAAATGTTTTTTTGGAGGGAGGTGTTACGTACTCGTGACACGTGACAGTGGTACCCTTGTCACGTGACTGGGGTTGAAGTCATACAGGACTTGAGGTAATGGTCTTGTGATGGTGGAGTGACATCATTTTCCCGCCAGTAGAGGTCATGTGACAGGTTTTTTTTTTAACAGGGTATAAAAGGAAGACCCCACCCTGTCAGGTGGGGCAGTTCGTGGTTGGATTTGCCATGTTGACTTCATGCCACTGCATGATTTAATGTGATGACGCAGTTTAGTTGAAAGATGAAGTTTTATCTAATGCCTAAAGTTTAAAAGGTCATTGCCAGCAGTTTCTTTACAATACTGCTAGTGGAGAGTGAAGATAAAAGTTCGGAAGTTAAAGATCGAGGAGAATCGATTTTCGCCGGTGGATTGGGTTCGACCTTGTGTGATCCTCATTTGGAAGGATTTCGTTGACTATTCTTGTGTTAATCCCTGGGTTGACCAGAAAGGATTTGAGAATAGTGTGGAAGGAAAGGTCAGTGCCTTTAAACCGTTACGTTTCATAAAATTCTACGTGGGAAGAGTTCGACGCCGGGGATCAAAGGACAACGACGTGGAAGAGAATTTAAATCGCCTTAAAAAGTCTCTCCTTTTAAATGGACTGAGCATTTTGAACTTTTGGCAATACCGCTTTAAAGAACTTTTTTTTTGCAACATCGCTTTAAGAACTGTTTGAGCTGCATCGCTTTAAGAACTGTGCAGCTGCCGCACAGCAGCTGTTTTTCCGGTTACGTTAGTGTTTGTTTACTTTTGGGGGGTTTGTTTTCAGTGTTTAATAAACGTGTTATTTGTTATAGAAACCCTTGCCTAACTCATATATATTTATTGTTGCCTGAATACGTAACAGAACCAAATTAGTTATTCAATTGGTCTGCCATGTCTTTGTTCCCTATGATCAATTCACCTGTTTCTGACTGTAAGGGACCTACATTTGTCTTGACCAATCTTTTTCTTTTCACATATCTATAAAAGCTTTTACAGTCAGTTTTTATGTTCCCTGCCAGCTTTCTCTCATAATCTTCTTTCCCTTTCCTAATTAAGCCCTTTGTCCTCTTCTACTGGTCTCTGAATTTCTCCCAGTCCTCAGGTGTGCTGCTTTTTTTTGCTAATTTATATGTTTCTTCTTTGGACTTGATACTATCCCTAATTTCCCTTGTCAGCCACGGGTGCACTACCTTCCCTGGTTTATTCTTTTGCCAAACTGGGATGAACAATTGTTGTAGTTCATCCATGCGATCTTTAAATACTTGCCATTGCATATCCACCGTCAACCCTTGAAGTATCATTTGCCAGTCTATCTTAGCTCATTCACGTCTCATACCTTCAAAGTTACCCTTCTTTCAGTTCAGAACCTTTGTTTCTGAATTAACTATGTCACGCTCCATCTTAATGAAGAATTCCACCATATTATGGTCACTCTTACCCAAGGGGCCTCGCATGACAAGATTGCTAACTAACCCTTCCTCATTGCTCAATACCCAATCTAGAATGGGCTGCTCTCTAGTTGGTTCCTCGACATGTTGGTTCAGAAAACCATCCCGCATACATTCCAAGAAATTCTCTTTCTCAGCACCCTTACCAATTTGGTTCACCCAATCTATATGTAGATTGAAGTCACCCATTATAACTACTGTTCCTTTATTGCTCGCATTTCTAATTTCATGTTTAATGCCATCCCCGACCTCACTACTACTGTTAGGTGGCCTGTACACAACTCCCACCAGCGTTTTCTGCCTCTTAGTGTTATGCAGCTCTACCCATATCGATTCCACATCCTCCAGGCTAATGTCCTTCCTTTCTATTGCATTAATCTGCTCACTAACCAGCAATGCTACCCCACCTCCTTTTCTTTCCTGTCTATCCCTCCGGAATATTGAATATCCCTGGATGTTGAGCTCCCATCCTTGGTCACCCTGGAGCCATGTCTCTGTGATCCCAACTATATCATACTCATTAATAACTATCTGCACATTCAATTCATCCACCTTGTTACAAATGCTCCTCGCATTGACACACAAAGCCTTCAAGCTTGTTTTTACAACACTCTTAGCCCTTATACAATTATGTTGAAAAGTGGCGCTTTTTGCTTTTTGCCCTGGATTTGCCTGCCTGCCACTTTTACTTTTCACCTTACTACTTATTGCTTCTACCCTCATTTTACACCCCTCTGTCTCTCTGCACTTGTTCCCTTTGTTACGAGCCCCGTAACTGGGTCACTTACCAGCAAAGATGGAGACGTCCGTTGAAGTCTGATGATACTATTTTTAACAGTATTTATTAGTAAAAATACACAAAAATAATATCAATGCAAATATACAGATAATATACGTCGTCAATACTAAATCTAAAAGTGCGGGTATAATAATAATCAATAAGAAATAAGCTCTATCGTTGTCTAGGGGATAATGTATTGTCCGATGGAAATATAAAGTTCACTCAGTTCATGCAGGCTGCAGCCGTTGGGGACCACTGGGTTTGCAATGGTTGGAGAGAGAGAGAGTTTTGGGAGAAAACCTTGCCGGCTTTCCTTTTATGATTTCAATCCGTCGGAGTCTCGTTGGGGTGGCTGTTCACTCGTGGCCTCTCCTTTAGCTAAAGCCATTCTTCCGTGGTGAGCCCGCCAATCCCAGGCAAGGGAGGATGCACACGAGCCCCCACCGCCTGTCGCTATTAAACGCTGTCACGGGATTTCTAGCGTTTCTCCTGGTGCGTCTAAAGGGGTTGTTCCCAGACCCTCTTTTATCCTTACTCACGGGGTCTCAGATGTCAATCAGGTTGGGATGATGCAATCCCTCAACCAGCCCACTCTGGTCATTCCCTGAGGGCTTCAATGAATAGTACAGTACTCAATACACAATTCCGTCTCCAAGAGACAATGGCTGTTATCAATGGCTTTGTTTCGCTGAGGCCAGGACACATTCCAAACCTTGTGGATTCTGCGTGTCTCTCTCTCATTTCCTGGGTCCCAGACGCGAATTAATAGCGATCTTGCGATTCTCAAAAAGGAGGGGGCGACTTTGTACCCTTCTGCCCCTCAGAGTTGCGGCACATTCGTAACACCATCCCCCTGCCACATTAGTTTAAATTGTCCTGAACAGCAGTAGCAAACGCTCCCCCTAGGACATTGGTTCCAGTCCAGCCCAGGTACAGACCGTCCTGTTTATACCTATTTACGTCCTATTTGCCTCCCCCACCACCCTGGTAGTGCATACCAGGCACCCACCTCCCTCTGTGTAAACAAAAAGCTTGTTCCACACCTCTCCCTCAAACTCACACTGCTCCCCCACCACCACTTGCTTTAGGTGCATGCCCTTTTAGTATTCGACATTTTGACCCTGGGAAAAAGATGCCAGTAGTCTAATCAGTGTATGCCACACATCATTTTATAAACCTCTAACAGATCGTCACCCATCCAGAGGAAACAACTCAAGTAAAGCAATAGGTATGACTAAAAACTTGGTGGCAAGGCTGGGTTTTTTGATGGTTTGTAAAGGAAGAGGGATTTCTGATAATAAAGTGAAGATAACAGTTATTAACTTCAAAATGCTATGAAATGTTAAATAATCACATAAAACCTTGTTTATACTATCAGCACTTATGCCTTTATGGTATTTAGAGTACAAAATATTTGGAACATTTTTCAGGTACCTCTAAGGATTTTAGTTATTAGCAGACAACACTATTGTGGTCCACACTGTTTGTTTTCCTATACAGTAATAATGTTACCACATAATAATAAACAATCCAACACCCTCTACATGCACACCTTTGACAAAATATGTCATTAGTAACAACTAGCACATAACATCCCATTTGAAAGGAAATGTTCAAGTGACTGCCAGAGAAGGAACCAAATATTCGCCTTTACAGGGAAAATAGCACACAGCTAATTAACCATATATATTTGGATCATGTCGTGAAAAATATTCCAGGAAGAAAGAAACATTTTCTGCAGTAATAAAGCTGCTTCATAAACCAAATGATAAATAAAACATTTAATCTCAACTAGCAGAACAGGACTAATTAGCAAATTTAAAAATAGAAATTTAAATAAATACTTAGTCCCATTGTTTTCAGACTGATTCAAAATACTGCAAAATTACAAAATATAATAATCCTGTATACTAATCTAATGACACATCATTGGATTAAATATTTTATGCTTGCTATGATTACATCTGATTATACCATTTCATATTGTATTCAACAGGGTTAATATTGATATAACGTGAAAATAATGCACTCATCAAATTGAAGTTCTATACAAGAAACTGCTTTAATTTGTGTGCATAAAGCTCATTTTTATTTATTGCCTCAATGTTGAACATTCAGGCGGGCATTGAAAATAATAAATCAAATCTAGGGCACCAAATAACAAGTTAATAAAAGCTGTCCAGTCATCTCCATAGCCAAATTATTAAAGATAAGGTGACATATGAAGACCATCTATTTTCACCTCAGATAAGATATGGAGTCAGCTTCTGTCCAGGGGCCAGTATTGTAGTTTAGCAGTAGGGGGCACTCACACACTATACATCTTCACATTCTGACTTGGAAAAACAATTGGAACTGCAAGTAGGTCAGATATTTTCAGTATAGGTTGATCCATAAGATCAATGCAAGATTTTTGTTAACAATGATTCAGTCAAAGAAATGAATCATTCAAAATTTAACTGGACAGAGAATCAGTACAGATTGATAAAGAAAAGAATAATTTTTCATTGTGAGAAACAAGAAAATATGACAAAATATAAACGCAAAAATATGCAGATGCCAAAAGTACAAAATACAAACAGAATGGCATAAGTAGGATAGGTAACAACTGGGGAGGAGAAAAACAGTCACTGATTGTATTTAAATCTGAGATCTCTTGATATTAGAAGAGACAGGTGTACGGGAATAGGGCAGGAGAGAGGGATTGAGGTGGAAGATCAGTTACATCCTTATTTAATGGTAGGCAGCCTCACTGGGCCAAATAACCGACTTCTGCCCCTTTTCCTTATGTGCTTAACACTCAGAGGCTCTTGGACCAGAAAGTATAGTGAACTCCTGGAGTGCAGGCAATGGAAGCATTGGTTACCCACTTCAGATTATGGCTGAACCATCCTTCGTGTGACAAAGTGGCTTGCATTTCACAATGCTGCCCAACTATACATAGTATGCACATTAGAGTCATAAGCTGCATGTGAGGTTGGGGTGGATTGAAAACAGCATAGTCAATATACAAGAACATCTTTGAGGAGAAAAATGAAAGAAAGAATTTTTTTTAAAAAATCAGAAGGCAGAGGAATCAAGAGAGAGATGAAAGTAAGACTACCTGACAAGTAAGAGAAATATAACCAAGAAATGGAAAAAAGACATTACAGAGACACAGTTGTGGAGTGATCAAAGCAGGAAACTTAGTCTTCAGGGATGTTTAATTTTTTTGTAGGGAAAGGTGGGAAGGTAAAGGTGGTGGGGTAGTACTGTGAATGAGAGATGATTTCCTAGAGCAAGGAGGTAAGCTGTAACACTAATTCTCCTACAACACACTTCAGACATGCTTCTATACCATGAACTTGCTACATATTTAATACATTTCACTTAAACTGGTGCTTAACTTTCAAAGAATCACTCAGGCTTCTTGGATCTGAAACAGACAATGAGGCAGATTTCAAAATAACCTGGGGTAAAAGATCCCTCGGAGCTTGTGGTCAAAATATGGTCAACTATTGTATTCAGATAAAGAGGGAGAAACTTGGATCAAATACAATTGCATCAAATTTAATTGAAGAGTCCCTTGAAAGAACGAAGCAGGAAAGAAACATGAGGAATGATGAAAATGGCAAAGGACTGGAGCAGATATTTTTCAACAGTCTAAGTAGAAGATATTATGAATATCCCATTAATAAAGGATAATACTGGGGAGAAAAGAAATATCGCCGCCTTCATCATCACTAGAGATTTGCTAATAAGCAAACTAATAGGTCTAATGGCTGCCATATCCCCTTTTCTGGCTCAGTTGCATCCTGGGACAAACCTAAACAAGCTTGCTATCAAGAAAGTGGATGTTTCAGTTGTGATCACGCAGAAATCCTTAGATTCAACTTTAAATGGAGGTGGGTGGAAAAGGTGCCAATTTTAATCTGCATTCAAAAAGAGAGGGCGGTAATGTGTGGTAACTACAGGTTGATGAGGAAAAACATGTGAGAATCAAATGTTAAGGAAATAATAGAGGCACATTTGGAAAATTGTAATTTAATCAAGCTTAATGAAGCAAAAATGGTATTTGACAAATTTATTACAGTTATTCCGAGGAACCCTTAACAAGAATGGACAGAAGAAAACCAAAAGAAGTTGTATCTAAGCTTCCAGGAGGCACCCAACAAAGTGCAAAATGAAAGGTTAAGTCAGAAGATACGAGCCAATGGAGGTTAACACATTGGCATAGATAGATAGAGGTCAGTTATCAGACAGGAAGAAGCAAAAGTTATCAGACAGGAAGAAGCAAACTAAGATATCATCAATCATCAAACGCTAGCATTTAGGGTAGCAATGAAAATCCTCCCTGCTGAGTTCCTCCAGCATTTTGTGTGTATTGCTTGGATTTCCAGCATCTGCAGATTTTCTCTTCTTTGTGGTTGGTCCTCCATCTTGGTCTGTCTTTAGCTATCTTCTCTATTGTGCCCCAGGGATGGTTCAGGGTCCTCATTTCTGCCTCTGTGGTACGGTGCCAAGGTGTCTTTGGTCTCCAGTGTTTCCTCCGCCCTTCAGGGGTCCAATGAAGTGCTGTCTTGATGTTGGAGTTGGCCTCTCTTCTCATCACATGCCCAATCTATCTCCAACATTTCCCGATGGTGATTGTGACCATATCTTCTTGATGACACTGAAGGAGATCTCTCTTGGCCAGAAAATATGGAGGATCTTCCGGAGGCTCGCGGTGTGGGATGACGACAGCTTGGAAAGGTTGTTCTCTGTCATGCACTGGGATTCTGACCTGCACAAGAGTGTGGATAGAACATATCCCTGGTACAGCTTCACCTCAGTGTGGATACTGTACTTTGTTGATCTCCATATGTTGCTCATTGATCTGAAGATGTTTCTAGCTTTGCTGAGTCTGTACTGAATGTCGTCCTTGGTCCCAGCATCTTGCCAAGTGATGCTGCCCAGGTAAGTGAATCTGCCGGTGGTGGTGAAGTTGATGCCATATAATTGATGGGAGGATGAGACTCTACATTGAGGGTCAGTCTCAAGTTTTCTCTGGCTGACTCTGAGTCCAACCTGTCCACCAAAGGTACATACGCCCTGGGGTTTTCTCTTGCACGTTCTGGTGTGTAGTCTGTGATAGTAATGCGAGGTCATCTGCAAAGTCAAGGTCTTCTAAAGTAGGAATAGAGTTCACATAATGCCCGTATGCCTATTGTTCATTGTTTGCCTCATAATCCAGTCAATTATCAGGTTATATGATATCACACAGCCTTGCCTGACTCCTGTCTTTACTTCAAAGCTCAAACTGCAGTCCCCAGCTGTACAGGTGACGTTAGCATGGAAACTCTGGAAAGTTTTGGAAGGGATTTTGTATGATTTGAGAAGTTGGCAGAGGCTCTCCCTGTGGATGATATTGAGCCTTTTCAACGTCTGTGAAATTCACATAACAGTTGTCTCTGCCACTCCATGCACAGTGCAAAGATCTGGTCGACAGAGCCTCCGTTTCTTCTGAAGTCAGCTTGCTATTTCCTCAAACATTGACAGCATCTGTAATTCATTGGACAATAACTTTGGAGAGAACATTGCTGGGCACGGACAAAAGTGTGATGCCACAACATTGTTGCAATCACTTTGTGCTTCTTTCTTGCAGATTCTAACAACAGCTCCCTTTGTCCAGTCCTTGGGCACCTGTCCCCATTCCCAGATTATAGTAAACAGTGGTTGTAGGATGGTTGCTGAAACTTTGGGTTCAGCTTTGAAACTAAGATAATTTTTCAGGTTATCAATCTTTGACCAGTGCGCTCCCCTAGAGTTGTACAGGACTGCAACTGTTAACAGTGTACAGTAATGACGTGGAGAAAGGAAGCCAAACATAGTGAAGATATCAGTAGGTGAACTAGCAAATGGAGTATAATGTGGGAAAATCTAAGTCTTTCATTTTCAATGTTAATTAAATGGTGGAAGAATTGCAGAAAGTAAAAGCAGAGCAGGGTTACTGCATATGAAACAGAGTTAGCACAAAGATTCAGCAGTCAACAGAGAACATCAATGACACGTTGGCCCTTAGTTCAGGGGACGGGGGTATTAAGGTATGCAAGTCTGACTACACTACTGATACTATATCTAGAGTTGTGGTCAGTTTTGATCTACGTATTTGGAAAAGGGTATTACTTCAACGCATGTTATCCAAAGATTCACTGGGATGATCCTGGGCACAGATAGAATGGCCTATAAGTAAAGATTCATCTAGCCGAGATGCTACACATTGGAAATTTGAGAGCACAAGCATGTTGAGCACAATTCCTCTCGTGGAAGAGTCCAGACCTTGTGGGTATGGTCTCAATAAACAGGAGCCCATTTAAAATGAAATGAGCTGCTCAACTCAGATTACACCAAGATTAGGGGTAAACTGGACAGTGAGGAAGACTTGCAGTCGCAAAGCTTGCTGTGGGACTTGATGGTGAATGGGAGTGTGGCAAAACAGAGGGATCTGGGCATACAGATCTATCATATCTTGAAAGGGGCATCACAAGCAGACAGAGTCGTAAAGAAAACTTTTGGCATTTTTATCTTCATAAATCTAAGTATTAAGTAGGAGAGTTGAGCTGTTATGTTAAAGTTGTGTAAGACAATGATGAGGCCCAATTTGAAACATCATGTGCAGGTTTGGTCACCGTCCTACAGGAAAGATGTCAATAAAATTGAAAGAGTGCAGAGAAAATTTACAAGGATGTTGCCAGGACTTGAGGATCTGAATTATAGGAAAAGATCGAAAAGGTTAGGAGTTTATTCCCTGAAGTGTAGAAGAATGAGGAGAGATTTGATAGAGGCATACAAAATTATGAGGGGTATAGATAGGGTAAATGAAAGCAGGCTTTTTGAATGAGGTTGGGTGAGAATAGAACTAGATGGGTTAAGGGTGAAGGGTGAAACATTTAAGGAGAATATGTTCTTAAATACGTACACAACGCTGGAAGAACTCAGCAGGTCAGGCAGCATCCGTGAGAAAAGAGTAGCCAACATTTCGGGCCGAGACCCTTCATCAGGAATGGGGGGGAAAAGAGGGCCGAAGCCCAGTAATAGAGATAGGGGAGGGGGTAGGGCCTAGAGGCACCAGGTGGAAAACCAATCAGAGGAAAGATAAAGGGGGGAGGGAGAGGGGATAAGCATGAAAGAACTGTAGAGATAAAGAAGCAGAAAGTTGAAAGGGGAGAGAGGCAGAGAGGGACCTGGGGGAGGGGGAGGGAATTACCGGAATTTGGAGAATTCAGTGTTCATACCACTGACAGTAGATGAGGTGTTGCTCCTCCAACCTGAGTTTGGCCTCATCATGGCTTTTGTTTGAACTTGTGTCTGCCTACCTGGACTCCATTTTATCCCCCATAGTTCAGTCTCTCCCCACCTACATCCAGGATACATCCCATGCCCTTCACCTCTTCAATAACTTCCAATTCTCCGGCCCCGACCGTTTCATTTTACCATGGATGTTCAATCCTTATACACTTCCATCCCCCATCAAGAAGGCCTCAAAGCCCTCCGCTACTTTTTGGATAACAGACCCCACCAGTTCCCCAGCACCACCACACTCCTCCAGTTGGTGGAGCTTGTTCTAACTCTCAATAACTTCTCCTTTGGTTCTTCCCACTTTCTCCAGATCAAGGGTGTAGCCATGGGCACTTGCATGGGCCCCAGCTATGCCTGCCTCTTTGTGGGTTATGTGGAACAGTCTATGCTCCAAATCTATACTGGCACCACTCCCCAACTTTTCCTCCGCTGCATTGACGACTACATTGGTGCTGCTTCCTGCACCCATGCTGAGCTCGTCAATTTCATCAACTTTGCCTCTAACTTTCACCCAGCCCTTAAATTCACTTGGTCCATCTCAGACATATCTCTCCCCTTTCTTGATCTCTCAGTCACCATCTCTGGAGACAGACTATCCACTGACATCTTCTACAAACCCACTGACTCCCATAACTATCTTGACTATACCTCTTCCCACCCTGCCCAATGCAAAAATTCCATTCCCTATTCCCAGTTCCTCCGTCTCCGCCGCATCTGCTCCCAGGATGAGGCTTTCCGTTCCAGGACTTCTCAAATGTCCTCTTTCTTTCAGGATCGTGGTTTCCCTTCTGGCGTCATCAAAGATGCCCTCACCCGTACCTCCTTCACTTCCCGCACTTCAGCCCTTAACCCATCCTCCCGTCACCACAACAGGGACAGGGTTCCCCTTGTCCTCACCTACCACCCCACCAGCCTCCGGATCCAGTATATTATCCTCCACAACTTCTGCCACCTTCAACAGGACCCCACCACCAAGCACACCTTTCCCTCCCTACCGCTCTCAGCTTTTCGCAGGGATCGTTCCCTCTGCGACTACCTGGTCCACATGTCCCTCCCCACAGAACTCCCACCTGGCACTTATCCCTGCAAGCGCAAATGCAACACCTGTCCCCATGCCTCCCCCCTTACCACCATTCCGGGCCCCAGACAGTCCTTCCAGGTGAGGCAACACTTCACCTGCGAGTCGGCTGGAGTCGTCTATTGCATCCGGTGCTCCCGGTGCGGCCTCCTCTACATCGGCGAGACCCGACGCAGATTGGGGGACCGCTTCGTCGAGCACCTCCGCTCCGTCCGTCACAATAGACAGGACCTCCCGGTTGCCATCCACTTCAACTCTGCCTCTCATTCCCATCTAGATATGTCCATACATGGCCTCCTTTACTGCCATGATGAGGCCAAACTCAGGTTGGAGGAGCAACACCTCATCTACCGTCAGGGTAGCCTCCAGCCTGGTGGTATGAGCACTGAATTCTCCAAATTCCGGTAATTCCCTCCCCCTCCCCCAGGTCCCTCTCTGCCTCTCTCCCCTTTCAACTTTCTGCATCTTTATCTCTACAGTTCTTTCATGCTTATCCCCTCCCCCTCCCCCCTTTATCTTTCCTCTGATTGGTTTTCCACCTGGCACCTCTAGGCTCTATCCCCTCCCCTATCTCTATTACTGGGCTTCGGCCCTCTTTTCCCCCCCATTCCTGATGAAGGGTCTCGGCCCGAAATGTTGGCTACTCTTTTCTCACGGATGCTGCCTGACCTGCTGAGTTCTTCCAGCGTTGTGTACGTATTCTTTGATCCACAGCATCTGCAGTTGTATTTTTGTGTTATGTTCTTAAATGTATGTCAATGATTTGGACAATGGGATTAATGGATTTGTGGCTAAATTTGCCACTGATACAAAGATAGGTGGAGGAGTGGGTAGTGTTGAAGAAGCAGAGAGCCTGCAGAGAGACTTAGATAGCTTAGGGGAATGGGCAAAGAAGTGGCAAATGAAATACAATGTTGGAAAGTGTATGGTCACGCACATTAGTGGAATAATTAAAAGGGGACACTATTTCTTAGATGGAATGAGAATTCAAAATGCAGAATGCAAAGGGACTTAGGAGTCCTTGTGCAGGATACCCCGAAGGTTAACCTCCAGGTTGAGTCGGTGGTGAAGAAGGCAAATGCAATGTTGGCATTCATTTCTAGAAGGTGTAGAATACAAGAGCAGGGAAGATATAGAATATAAGAGCATATGATATTGAGGTATAGAATATAAGAGCAGGGATGTGATGTTGAGGCTCTATAAGGCACTCGTGAGACCACACTTGGAGTACTGTGTGCAGTTTTGGGCTCCTTATTTTAGAAAGGATGTCATGACATTGGAGAGGGTTCAGAGAAGATTCTCAAGAATTATTCCAGGAATGAAAGGGTTACCGTATGAGGAATGTCTGGCAGCTCTTGGGCTATATTTGCTGGAGTTCAGGAGAAAAGGGGGATTTTCATAGAAACATTCCTAATGTTAAAAGGGCTGAACAGATTAGAAATGGCAAAGTTATTTCTCATGGTAGGGAAGTCTAAGACAAGGGGGCACAATTTCAGGATTGAAAGACGTCCATTTTGAACAGAGGTGCGGAGAAATTACTTTAGTCAGAAGGTGGTAAATCTGTGGAATTTGTTGCCACAAGCAGCTGTGGAGGCCAAGTCACTGGGTGCGTTTAAGGCAGAGATAGATAGGTTCTTGATTAGCCAGGGCATCAAAGGGTATGGGGGGAAGGCAGGGGAGAGGGGATGACTGGAAGAATTGGATCAGCCCATTATTGAATGGTGGAGCAGACTCGATGGGCCAAATGGCCTACTCTGCTCCTATATCATATGGTCTAACATGAGGGGGAGTTTCTTCTCTCAGAGAGTGGTCAGAATGTGGAACAAGCTGCCAGTGGAAGTGGTGGATACAGGTTCGATTACAACGTTTAAGAGAAATTTGGATAGGTACATGGATGGAAGTGCATAGGTGCATGAAGGGCTACAGTCCAGGTGTAGGTCGATGTGACGAGAAAGATTAATGGCTCAGCATGGACTAGATAGGCTGAAGGGCCTGGTTCTATGCTGTAGTGTTTGATGACTCTATAACTCAGAGAGCTTTGGGGTAGAGCACTTCATTACATTTAAGATACTGTAGATACATTTTTAATCAGCAAGGGGCTCAAGGGTTCTGGGGAAAGTGGACTTGAAGAATGTTGGAGCAGGCTCAAGGAGCTGAGTGGATAACTCTTGTTCTATTTTAATATGGCCTCACTATCAGCTCATAGCTCATTGCCCGGTCACATTTCAGACTGTCACGCTGACTCGAATGCAGAATGAACTGACACAACCCGTATCAAGATCCTGGGTGCCGACTTTGACGGTTTGCTTATATAGTCACACATCAGCAGACACCAAATGGCTGGAGTCCTTTTTAGCTGCAGTGTATTTCATAGCAGAGACGTCTGCAGGGTGTTACACCCTGCACCAAAGGGACATATCGAGGCACTTGCTCTGCCTTTCTGACCTACAGCCAGACAGAATTAAATGTTGTCAGCCTTGTTGAATGATGAGTTAGTCATTTACAAAGATTCCAACTATTCTCACCTCCTTACTGGAAGAAGCCTGATGCACAGCAGCTCAGTGCCACTCTCACCTGAATAACCACTCACTGATTCCTGCCTCGCAATATGTGAAGGATTATAGCGAGGGTGCTTGCACCAAAACCCAGGAATAGCAGACCGTTGCTGAGATTCAGGTTGAGGAATCGTGAGGATTATGAATTGTGAGCTCATGCTACCCTGATATCAACTGTCTGAAAGTTAATAACACTTGAGTTTGACTAGCTCTCATTCTGCAGATCAGCCACCCGGTTCAGTGATGAAGGCAAAACAGATGTTAAGACCAATTACATATGTAAATAAATGTCTAACACCTTTTCAGGTGGTGACGAGGGTGTTTGAAAAATGGGCCTGACAAATTTAACAATGACTCAAACTAGCAAGCTGACTGTGTACAGATAGGATCTTGTTAAATTGGTCTTAATACTCCATACCTGTGACAGGAAAATTGGTACAAACCCTTAACCTGATGCATTTAGGGATGCTGGGTCAATCACAATGCTCTTGAATGAAAGCAGGTTTAAGAGAATTGTATTCCACTGGTCCGCAGTGAGTTCCATTGCTTCGGACAGTGCAAGAGTTAGAACAAAATGAAAAGAGAGAATTCAAGAAGCCCAGACAAATGAGGGAGCAAATGAGAAGATAAACAAATATCAGGACTAGCAAGCGTCCTTAAAGTCAATGCACTCCATGTTAACACTTAAGTATATTAATACAATTTTTCCATTTTTTAAAAACTTGGTATTTTTGCTAAAACACATTTATTTTCCTCTTCCCATTTTTTATATTCTCTGATTAACTGTATCTTTATTCTGATTAATAAGTTATTATTTTATAATTAACATTAATTACACATCATAGCTTGAACTAATTTAAGACTTTCAGATAACTTTGTTTTACAGTTTTGAAGCTGAACTTTTTTTCTAAGTCCAATAGTCTACAGAAGCATAAAATTTATTAATTGAATACATAGAACACAGAACAATACAGCACAGCATGGTCCTTTTGGCCCACAATTTTAACCTACTTCACGATCAGTCTAACCCTTCCCAACCACAGGGCCTCCATTTTTTTATTTCATTAATGTGCCCAAGAGTCTCTAATGTTCTGTCTCTATCACCATCTCTGGCAACACGTTCGAAGCATCTACCACTCTGTGTAAAAAAAAACCTACGTCTGACACTCCCCATACTTCCCTCCTCAAAGTTATCGTCCCTCCCCGCCACCACCATTTCTACCTCAGGAAAAGGTCTTTAGCTATTCACTCTATCTATACCTCATTATCTTGTACACCTCTATCAAGTTATCCAAAGAGAAGAGCCCTAGCTCACTTTACTCAAGATATTCTCATAAAATATGTTTTCTAATCCAGGCAGCATCCTGGTAAATCTCCTCTACACCCTCTCTAAAGCTTCCACGTGCTTCCTATAATGAGGCAACTAGAATTGAACATAATACTCCAAGTATGGTCTAACAAGAGTTTTATAGATCTGCAACACTACTTCGTGTGTTAATCTCCCTACTAATGGAGGCCAGAAAAAGCATGTGCCTTTCTAACCAGCCTTTCAACTTGTTCTGCAACTTTGAGGATCTATGGATATGAACCCCTTCACTCTGAAGAATTGACCCTGTATTCTGCCTTCAAATTCGACCAATCAAAGAGAATTAATTCTGGATTGAACTCCACCTGCCACTCCTCAGCCCAGCTCTGCATCCTAGGATGCAATCTTCTACACTTTCCACACCACCACCACCAATCTTTGTGTCATCTGCAAAATTACTAACTCAGCTTTCCACTTCCTCATCCATGTCACTTATAAAATCCACAAAAGGTAGAATCCCAGATCAGATCTCTGCAGATCTCTACTGGTCACTGGCCTTCTGGCAAAATACACACCATCTACAATCATCCTCTGCCTTCTGTGGACAGGCCAATTCTGAACCTACACGCTCAAGTTTTCCTGGATCCCGTGCATCCTAACTTTCGGAATGAGCTGATCATGTTAAACCTTGTCAATTGCTTTACTAAAATCCATTTACACCTCATCCACAGCTCTGCCTTCATCAGTATGTTTTGTTGTATCACAAATTCCAGTGTCATTGAAAGTAGTTTCATATACTAGTAGGCTTGCAATTTATTTGGATGAGAACTGTAGGAATATAGTGAGAGGAATATTTTACACAATGCAAGGTCAAATTCTCTCAGGAGAACAACATGCTCTCTATAAAAGTGAATCCATCACTCTTTCATCTCATTCTTAACAAACTGCTATTTTTTTGCATTCCCATCTCCTTTCTTTTAACTTTTAGCTTTTCTAATACTCATAGCTCAATAATTTCATTTGTGCAGTGCATGACTTCTGTGTGTCACAGGATTAGATGACAGAGTAAAACGTTGGATCTTTATTGATGTTGCATGGAATGCTGGGCCTACCTACAGTGAGAAAGAGTAGGCAACCTGTGTTTGGTGCCACTGCGTGGCAGTGGTCCACATTAACATCATAACAAAGTTTTGCCAAAAGCAAGAATGCTTGTCCTCAACAGGAGGCAGACTTAGACATGAGCAGCACAATGTGATGCGCCTCACCTTCATCTTCATTGGTGCATTCGTTCAGTGAGATAAGCTCATATGAAAAGACTTCCTATGACTATTCACTTAAACCCTTCATTTCTTTTGGTGGGGGAGGGGTTGGGTTAGCCCTAAGTGCTCTGGTGCCCTCACTAGTCATAACCTTTAAATTTCACAGCCTCCAATTCATCAACAGGAATGTATGGGGTCTACAATCTAACCCGGGTTGCTTTTCCTTAAAGCTTTATCCCATGCCATCCCAAAGCTTATAGCAGCATTTGTAATTCAGTGATACTGCTTTAAGTGCTCTGGTTATGATGGAACGTAATGCAGATTCATTTGTGATTCATGAGCAGATCCTGATGAGATGCTCATCACAAAAGATTGAAAATCACGCTGCTTACATTCAGAAAGCCTTCCACTGCAAAAAAATCATTCCCTAGTGACAGCTGATTCCCAGCACAAAGCCTTCCTGAAGCACGAACTGCTAGGCCATAATCTTTCCATTTATTGCCATTTCAATACTCTTTACATCCTTCCACTGTGACAGCACTCCTGACTTAGGATAACTGAAACTGAAATTATGATGTCACAGTATTTGAGTGAATAAGTTAGTATGAGAAAACAAGGTAGCAAATGATACCTGCAAAGTGCAGAAATCTTTTAAAATTACAGGTGACTCCCCCCACCCCATTATGACAGGGTGGGAGGGGGAGCAGGATTGTCTATATCGCAACTTTACATAATGTAAAACCTTATTATCAGTTCATGTGTCTCAAAATATGTTGAAAATGTGTTAATTATTACCTCCCCCCAACACAGATTTTATAAGAACAAATTTTATTCTGTATCTCAGACTTTCCATTAACTGATCAGCTAACCTGCAGGGCTGTCTGTATGCAACAATTCCATCACAGACTGTTTTGTAAAGAACTTATTTCACTCAACATAGAAGATTTTTAAGCTAGTTATTAGAAGGTCCTTGATTTTCAGATTTTAATTAATCTACAATGTAAATTTGCACTTACAATTTGTTCTAAACACATAAAATCATGCTCAGTTTTTTATTTTTCATAAGCTGTTAAAATGATTAAAACTTTAAAAAAATAATCTACACAGTGTGAGCTGGATGTCTATATTTAGAGTAATCACTTACCTGGAAACAATAAGCCTAACACCTGAGCCCTATGACAGGAAGACGCCAATGATTATTCATCGATCATTTAAGATAGTTGCATTCAAACTCTCAGTGTAGAAATATCAACTTATATTTTGTCTCCAAATTTTCAACTCCCAGTAAAGGAGAAATATGTATAAAACATAAAGCCAGAGCCAGAAGTAAAGATATTGGACGACTGCTGTGGCTAAGATAAAACACTTTGCTTTCATTTTTACATTTGTCAACAACTTGATTTTCCTTGTATTACAGGCTAAATATGTGATTGAAACTCTAACACTTTATATACCCATTTAGTTCAGATTAATACTCCCCTACTGGTTGGTGCTGCCCACGCATTCCACGGCAGTTGTGAACACTGCCTTATGTAAGGAGGCATACACGGGACACAGCTTTACAAAGGTCCAGTTTCACTGAGGACCAAAAATGGCATGCATGTTTTACAAACTTCCAAGTCTGATTTCAACAACAGGTAAATATTAGAATAGCATTCTGCTGAATGTCACATATAATCACTTGGGAAAATTCAGCTCAGGGAATTTAAAGCTAGTCCATCGACACAAAACAGAACGTGATGGTCAAAAAAAGGTGTTTAATAGCACAAAAATGTCAGATCAAGTGGATTTACAGGTGAATTAATATTGTGCATAAATACCCAGCTAAATTACTTAAGTATATGATTGTCATTATGGACATAAAGTCTGATGGAGAAGTGAATCTGTGCAAGTGTCAGGCCTTGAAGTCACCTCTATGGATCATTCATATCAATAACGTACACTGTGATATGAACAGGACAATGCACAGCAGTTGAGAAATTCAGACAAAGTAATACCGAACAGACTGAACAAGTTAATGAAAAACTCGTGCTGCATGTCACTTAATAAGAAGAAACATCTTTATTTGAGATCTGCATTTCCAGAGGATCCTTGTATTTGGGATCTGGAAATACTAAGCAACCAGCAAATGTTAATGAATAAGAAACAGACTTGAGTATTGTAGCCAGCTAGTTGATGAACTTCCACAAACTGTATCAGAAAACCATGAGGAAAACATCAGAGTTTTAGGTGGCATTGCAATGCTCACAGATGACAGAGAAAGAGGTGTTCCAGATATACAACAGTGCCGATTTTGCATTTAATTTCAACAGAGGGCATATGATTCAAATTTCTAAGCAAGTGATAGCTGCAGAGTGCAGATATAATTTAAATTACAGGCGAACCCCTCATTGCTGAATGTGAATGGTCGGGGGGCAGGTGGTCCAGGAGGGTACAATAAGACAATTCCATCACATAGGTTTTTTTTTCTCTCAAGTATCTGTATCACTCAACATAGAATAGGGCCTATTGGAATTTTTAAACTAAAGTTATCACAAGGTCCTTGATTTTAAGATTTTAATTAAGCATTGAATGTAGTTTCTTCAACCATAAGACACAAGATCAGAATTAGACCAATTGGCCCACTGGGTCTGCTCCATCAATCCATCATGGCTGGTTAATTATCCCTCTCAACCCCATTCTCCTGCCTTCTCCCCATAACCTCAACACCCTTATTAATCAAGAACCTATCAACCTCCACTTTAAATGTACCCAGTGACTTGACTTCCACAACAATGAAATCCACAGATTCACCACCCTCTAGCTAAAGGAATTCCTCCTTATCACTGTACTAAAGGGACATCTTCTATTCTAAGACTGCACTCTCTGGTCCTAGACTCCACCACAATGAGATACATCCTCAGCACATCCATTCTACACTGGCCTTCAATGAGATTCTTTACTAATTCCTTTAAACTCCAGTGACTACAAGTCCAGAATTATCAAATATTCTTTCATTCCTGTGAAAAAACCTCTGGACCCTCCCCGATGCCAACATATCCTTCCTTAGATAAGTGGCCTAAAACTGTTCACAATACTCCATATCTGCTTAATTCTGCTATGTCTTATGGTCAGACTTTGGCCTATTTCATCATGTGCTTTCAAATACCCTAAAACTTCATCCTTAATAATGGACTCCAACATCTTGCCAAGCACTGAAGTTAGGTTAACTGGCTTGTATTTTGCCTCTCTCCTTCCTTAAAGAGTGGAGCGCCATTTGTGATCTTCCAGTCATTGGGAACTATTACAGAATCTGGTGATTCCCAAAAGATCACTCCTAATGTCTCCACAATCTCTTCAGCTAGCTGTTTCATTGAAATTACCCATGACCATCGTAATATGCCCTTTTTGCATGCTTTTTCCATCTTCCGCTGTAATTTTTACTTACATCCTGGCGACTATTCGGAGGCTCTCTACAACTCTTTTAACACTTACCAAGAGGATCACAACTTTGTCATTGGGTTTGGAGGTTTGTGTGCCTCAATGACCTGGGCAGCCATGTTGGCTGGAGTCAGGACATTATGTTTTGGCTCCTGTAGGACCACCCATGCCAAACAGGTGAAAGAGTATAGGCCAGACTAAGAGTGGTACACCTGTCCTCCTGTTACGCCGTTCAGCTCAAGGCGATCAAATGCCTGGTAAAACAATATTGTTGCAGAAGCAGTAATGAAGAATCCTTTTACATCTGAGTGGCACAGTATTCCATTGACTCTCCTCAGGACTTGCATTATTGATGTTAGTGAAAAGCGACTGACTTGAAGGAACCCCCTGCATTCAGGGATTCATCTTCGAATCCGATTGAGTATGCCGCAGTTGCTACTGACTTCCTTAAAACCTGTGTGGATGAGTGTGAGCCTACGAAAACATGCTGTACATTCCCAAACCAAATGCTGTGGATGAACCAAGAGGTTCATTGCCTGCTGAGGGCAAGGTCTGTGGCATTTACGTCTGGCGACCAAGGCCTGTACAAGAAAACCAGATTTGACCTGCAGAGGGCTATTTCAAGAGCGAAGAAACAATTCTGAGGAAGGTTGGAGGTGACATTGGATGCACTTCAACTCTGGCAGGGTTTGCAGTATATTACTTCCTATAAAGCAAAACCCAATACATGTTTCCCCCACTATCCAAAGGTAGAGTGTTCCTATGAAGCCGTTTGTAAGCCGGAATGTCATAAAGCGAAGAAACAATCATCATTAATTTATATGGGAAAAATTTTTGAGCATTCCCAGACCCAAAATATAACCTACCAAATCATACCAAATAACACTTCAAACCTAAAATAACACTAACATATAGTAAAAGCAGGAATGATATGATAAATATACAGCCTATATAAAGTAGAAATATTGTATGCACGGTGTAGTTTCACTTATCAAAATCGGGAAGACAGTGAGCCAAAATCAATTTAGAGAAAAAAATAATCGGCACATACACGCATACGCATATACCCACTTACGCACGTACACGCATGCACACACAACTGCCCACACAAGGCTTCACAGTCATGGTAGTCTTTCTCGGGGTAAACATACGTATAAAGCGGGTGTCTTTTTTTCATAAAAGCGAAAATCCTCATTGGTTAGTGAAAACAGGTACTAATATAGGTATTTTGTAACAGCGAGCTGTCGTAAAGTGAACGTTCGAAAAATGGGGGCCACCTGGTAATACAAATGGCAGGCGATGCTTCACTACCAGATGCTCAGCACCTTCTATGCCCGATTTGAAAGGGAGGATATAACTACAGCTGTGAAGATCCCTGGTGCACCCAGTGAACTTGTAACTTCTATTTCAGAGACCAATGTCAAGCTGTCTTTCAGGAGGGTGAAGCCTCATAAGGCAGCAGGCCCCATCGAAGTACTTGGTAAGGCTCCGAAAACTTGTGCCAACCAACTGGCAGGTGTATTCAAAGACATTTTCAATCTCTCATTGTTACAGTTGGAAGTTTCCACCTGCTTCAAAAAGGCAACAATTATACCAGTGCCTAAGAGTAGTGTGAGCTGCCATAATGACTACTGTCCAGTAGCACTCACATCTAGAGTGATGAAATGCTGAAAGGTTGGCCAGGGCCAGAATCATCTCCTGCCTCAGCAAGAACCTGGACCCACTGCAATTTGCCTATCGCCACAGCAGGTCTATGGCAGACACAGTCTTGAAAGGCTCTACACATGGCCTTAGATCACCTGGACAATACAAACACTTATGTCAGGATGCTGTACGTTGACGATAGCTCAGCATTTAATACCATTATTCCTACAGTCCTGATTGATAAGCTACAGAACCCGAGACTCTACCCTTGCAATTGGATTGTCAGCTTCCTAACCAGAAGACTGCATTCTGTGCGGATTGATATCATCATCTCCTCCTCGCTGATGATCAACACTGGTGCACCTCAGGGGTGTGTGCTTAGCCCACTGCTCTTCTCCTTCTATACCCATGACTGTGTGGCTAGATATAGTTTAAATGCCATTTACAAATTTGCTGATGATTTAACCATTGTTGGCAGAATCTCAAAGGGAGATGAAAGGGATATACCAGCTAGTTGAGTGGTATTGCAGCAACAACCTTGCACTTATCATCAATAAGACCAAAGATCTGATGGTGGATTTCAGAAAAGGTAGGTCAAGGGATCACAAACCAATCCTCACAGAAGGATGAGAAGTGGAGAGAGTGAGCAACTTCAAGTTCTTTAATGATCTAACCTGGTCCAAACATATTGATGCAACTATAAAGAAGGCAAGACCGTGGCTATACTTCATTAGGCGTTTGAAGAGATTTGGTTTGTCACCCAAGACTCTTGAAAACCTAGTGATGTACCATAGAGAGCATTCTGACAGACTGCATCACTGTGTGCTATGGGGGTGGGGGTATGGGGCAGATATTGCACAGGATTGAAAGCTACAGAAAGTTGTAAAATTAGTCAGCTCCATCTTGGGTACTAACTTCCATGGTATCCAAGACACCTTCAAGGTGTGGTGTCTCAGAAAGGCGGCATCTATCATTAAGGACCCCCATCATCCAGGACATACCCACATCTCATTGTTATTATCAGGAAGGAGGTACAGAAGCCTGAAGGCACACATTCAGCGACTCAGGAACTGCTTTTTCCCATCTGCCATCGAACCCATGAACACAACCTCACTTTTATTATTTCTGTTTTTGCACTATATTTAATTTAACTATATATTATTTTTTACTGTAATTGATTTATTTTGCTATATTGTTATGTATTGTACTGTACTGCTGCTGCTAAGTTAACAAATTTCACAACATATGCTGATGATATTAAACCTGATTCGGATCTGAAGCCCTGAACACCAGAGGAGGAGGAGGAGGAGGAGGATTTTCATTGTTGCCCCAAGTGCCAGTGGCATAATGGGCAGTAAGTAAGCAAGCAAGTTTTTTTTAAAAACTCTACCCAGAAGGATTCTACATTTTCTGATCCTATGTCACTTCGTTCTAAAGATTTGATTTCATTTTTTGACCAACAAAGCCACCCCACCACCTCTACCCAGCTGCCTGTCCTTTTGATAGGATGTGCATCCTTGGATGTTAAGCTCCCAGCTGTGATCGTCTCTCAACCAGACTCAGAAATTGGTAGGTATGACATTGTGGACATTTCTAACAGTGCTATCAAATCGTCTACCTTATTACGTATGCAGTGTGCATTCAGACACAAACACCTTCAGTTCGATATTCACCAGCTTTTAAATTTTGTCTCCATGTTGCCTGAAAAGTTAAGTTTTTCAGTAGCCTTTCCTGCATTCTCCTTCCCAATTACTTTATCCTTACTTTTCCAAGCTGTTGCCCTGTGAGGGAAGAAGATAGCTGCTAAATGCACCTCCAGGCTGCACAGGGAGATCCTGGACTTGTGATGATCCAGAAACCATCCCTTCTACCTCACCAGTGAACTGGCTTCACTGTGCCTTACGACCTCTCTTCATGCTCAGCTACCTCTGGGATACGAGGTTTTGATCTGCCTAATGCCAGCAGCTGCCTCTCTTTGCTCATTTTATGCAGGCATCTGGTGAGATATTAGCATCTGCTGAGTCCTGCCACAGGCATCTTGGCTGAAAGGCTATCAGCTTCCACCAGGGAGTTAAAATTCGCTTGCATCCTATCCACACTAGGTGATTTATCATTCACTTTGTATTTGACCTTGCCTTCTACTGCAGCAAATATTTTGGAAAAGACTTTGCGGCATGATAGACTTCAAGTTAAGAATAACATAATAGCTACAAAAGTTGTTTCAGTATTAAAAATTACAATTATGATAAACAAAAAAAACAATAAAAAATAAAAGTTGGGAAAAGTGCAATTCTTTGAACAGTTTATCTTCTTTCGGATTGTGGGAGACACTAAGAATGAGCTGCGCTTGGAACTTTATTATTAAAAGGGTTAAAGGCTGTCCTGATTTGGGGAAATAAAATGCAATGTTGCCCAGGATAGAAAACATTGTACACAAGAGAAAAACTAACCAATTTCTGAACCTGTCAATGCGTGAGTGAATTCACACTACAGGAGTGGGACAGCAAGCATCAAGATCAGTCCTTTCAGCTCTCTTGAGGAAAGTTTGCATGCTTCACTGCTTCTAAATTAAACTACATATTTTCTGCTTGATGGAGGTGTCTAGCTGCTGAACCTGGAGGCAGAGACCTGGGCAAATTGCATTTTAAAAATCTTTGTCTTCTGGTTGAACAAGGTCTGCAGTCTCAAAGCCGCACTATACTCAAATGCTGAAACTGACCAGCCAGTGCTATGCAGTACAATGACAGAGTCTGTACAGCAGCCAGATCATCAAACACAATACAATATTTACCCCACTATGCTGCATTGCAATGTGACATACTTGTCACAAATTTTCCATAGCCCCTTCAAAGAATGCTCTCATATCTTTCATCTTGTGCATCTAACTAAGCTGTCACATCCATTCAATTTTTTTTTAAAGCTATGATATTCCTACATCCGGTGTGCTTTACAGAGTGAATTTTAATCTCCTGTGCCTGGGGGATGGTATGAGATGGAGTTAAAATAACCATGCAAAGACCAATCATTCCATTCCAATTTGATTCCCACTTACTGAAATCAAGGTCTTTCATATAACAGACAGCTGGGGCATCTGTCGGTCTCATTAATACTTGCTCAGCTGACCCCTATGATGTTCATTAGCCTGAATCACAAAATTCAGAGCTGCTATTTTGCCAATATTTTTGATGAAGGGGTTACTTAAAGGAACTATGCAATAGAACAGAAAAGGAGTCAGATTCTGTAAGACTGGCTTTGTTCAACTGTTTTGTTGTAATTTTGTAACTGGAAGTGGCTAAATTAATTAAATATACTTGTTGGCCTGTACTAGAGGAGATGACATCTATTTCTCTATCACAACGCAGCTCACATTTCTTTGGTGATGAAAACTGATACCATCTTCATTTAATATTTTCAACTTGAAACCCACCAGATTCTTGGAAACAAATTATATTGCTAATACCAAAATGTCATGCAGCCGATGAGTTAAAGTTTGTATCACATACATTTTTAATCCATGCTGTTATTGAGTCAGGTATCCAACACTTCCCATTGGTATATCAGGTGCCCTTCACTTGCCATGCACTTGCATCAAAAGGGTTAATGGTATTACGGAGGAATAACATGATAACTTTTACACATTCACGCAGAGCAGTGTATACTTTCAGAGAGATGACCTTGGCTGCAGATTTTCAAGCCTGCTTGTTAAAAAAGGACCCCTTCCTTACAGAACATTAACATGCAAGATCTTTTGGAGGTAATATCATATGGTGTACATTGCTCATCCTCTATGTTCTTTTTACATACTGATCCCTTCAAAAATAGCAAAGGAGAAAATAATTGCTCAGACTAATGTCATTTTATCTCATAATTCTTTACTTGTGAAACATTTCCTAGTAATCTCACAAAACACTCCGAAAGACAATGTCCACAAAGTTATAAAAAGCCAACCTACTATTACTTCCCCCCCCCCCCCCCCAGGCTGGAAGCTGAAGGGAAAGTGCTGCTGCTGACACCAGGTATTGCTCTTTTATCTCAATTGTACTCCTCTCGGGAATGTTAATCAAGCCATTTCGTTGGTATTCAAGGTCATTTCAATGTATTGTAATGAGCTCCCAGCAGTATGAGCACACTTACTGTCAAATGACCCTAGAACCTACTGTTACAATGCAGAAGCCAGTGCAAATGGGATCTGCCCTAATTTGGAGGCCTTTGAGTACAAATATCTTAAAAGTCAAAGAATTGCTGGATAAGCAGATCAAACTCAAGGCAAAGTATTAATTGCAGAGAAAGGTTAGTTGAAAGTAAGGTGAATGCCGTGCTTCTGACAATTTTTTTTTGAGGATAATGAACTTTAAATATCCAGCTATTGCATCAATCTTCATCTAACAAAGATTCTCTTCATCTTGATAGTAGCACTGTAACACGAATGCACACGTTTTGCCTTATGCTTCAAGTGACAAATAGATATATTGAAATGCGCACAAGAAAATCTTCTATTTCAGCATATATCCCAAGACAATGTTTATGTAAACTCTTTAAACAATAGCACACAAACACTAACACAAGAGCTACCAATTTAAGGCCTTTAAGTGGATCGAATTTAACTTAGTTGGGGCGGGGATGTAATTTTCCATGGCCCAGGAAGAGAATGGTACCACATCTGGAAATAAAACTCATTATTAGCTTGAAAAGTGATCCTGAATGTATTGTCATTGATAAAACTATGGGCACTCCCAAGTCCATGACTAAACCAACCATTTATTTTCTGTTGCTTTGACTACAGATGGAGTGCTGGGGGGAGGTGGCAGACTGGCTGATTTAGGAATATCAGGGCAGGATGATAACAACAAGGTGCTGAGACACAAGTCTCTCTTCTTGGTCCACATTCAGATTACATGGGTCTCGTGGGGGAGAAAACTAACAAATGTTTTCTCCTCCACCCATTGATTATGACTAAATTAATCCTCAACCACCATTCACCAGTACCCATCCTTCCCGATTACACTTCCTGATCCTAAAAGTCCCCATTGCTGCCATGCACTCCTCATTCTGAGACTGTAACCAGCCTACACAATTCCAACCATCTCTAATTCACAACCAGGCACTAATACACTCTCTATGATTTGATCCAAATTCTGGACCCCTTTAAGATATTTTCTGAAGATGTTTCAAACAGATCATCAGCCCCATTTCCCTGTTGGCCTAGAATACTGACTGGAGGCTTGTACATCAAACTCAGACAGGGCTGTCATCTGTTAACATGTATACAAAGGACCTTTCAGGTACAGGGGTGATTGCTTTCCAATTATTAGCCTTGCTCCAACATCCAGGTCCATGATGACAAGTGAAAATCGTAAATTTCTGAAACACTGAAGACTGGGAAGCTAGCAAACCATAAACCTTCACCTACCCCCACCTTCTTATTCTGGCTTTCCTGCCCCCCCCCCATTTCTTTCTTGGTCCTGAAGAAGGGTCTTGTACCAAAACATTGGCTGTTTATTCATTTCCATAGATGCTGCCTGACCTGCTATGTTCAGCCAGCATTTCGTGCGTGTTGATCTAGGAATCCGTCTCCGAGTTATGTCTCTTTTATGGCTTTGAGGTCTTTGATGTTTTGCAGTAACCAGTAGAGCGCTGGGTTTAAAATGTGACTGGAGGCTAGCACTCCTTGAGCTTCACTATTTCTCTCCACTTGGAGTGTTTGACTCAATATTTGTTTTGTCAACACTTGATCTGCTCCTCCAGCATTTTGTTTGTGTTTGATGGGAAGATGATTGGGACACAGACTTCTTTCAAAATTTTACATATCAATTTTAAATCAGACTGAGGAAGGAAGATGTAAATTGCTGTGGGAGACACAATGTTGGTGCAGATGCCATATCAGCCAGATTTTTACCTCATGGCTCTTCCCTTATGAATTCCAAAGCAACATTGCTTTCACAGGAATCAGAAAAGCTAAGAGGAACAAGTTTTTATAAATGATGATTTTGTTTTTGCTGGGGCATATAGCAAACGTTTCCATATTGATCTTCTGTCTGAGGATTTAGTGATGAGGGATCAATTTAAATGTAAAATGTACGGCAAAATAAAGGTTGGTAAAATGCTTTAATTATGGAGTTGTTAGTCACAAGATAAAGCTGAGTCAGAGAAAAAATACTCCATACGGAAGAAAATACTGGGTAGAAGGTGAAGCTGTGGGATTAGTTTGGGGCTGTTCTAACATTCAGGAAGTTCAAACAACCAGAAATTCATTTCACCCATTATGTATTTTGCTATGGATTTTGTTTAAGTTGACCTTTATACTTTTAAGTCTGGCAGCTTACTAAAATATTAGGATCCCATAATGAATTTATTTTAAATAGAAATGAAGAAAAATAATTGTGATTCAGAGTTAAATTGATAATTAAAAGTTAATTAAACTAATTATCAGCCATTCTAACTGCAGAGATGGAATCATACTTTATTAATGATCAAAATAGACCATACTGGAGACAAAACAGTTAGCAAGCTGAAATAATAACCAATACAATGATTAAACTTGCATGACCATAATTTTTACTTTTGAGGTTATTAGTAATCTGTAAGTAGACGTTTTAAGGGCTGGACTAGATTTTGTATTTAGCACTAAATATTCACTGGCTAGTTTGAGGAAACATTTGTAGCATTGAATGGCTTTGATTCCTTGTGTGGTAGAATGTGACAAACCAATACTGAGTGAAAGGTCCATCATCTGAAAAATTCAGTAGACTTTAACAGTCAAGGCATCAGTCAGTACTAAACAAGCCTTGCCCTTGGAGGTAATCCTGGATTTCGGCCAGTCTTGAAAGTGGTGAATTGAAGGCTTGATGATTGGGGTGAGGGGAATGTGACTGCAGGTCAGAGGTCCAAGGTGTACTACATTATTCAAAGGCTCTGCTTGAGGCATGTTTTCAAAATAAGTTCTGGATATCCCTTTAAAATTGGCTTTTCATTGAAAGGGAATCAAAAGCAGATAAACCTGATGCTTTGCTTTCCAACTGATGTCAAAGCACTGAACCTCCTCCCTCCCCCCAACAACCCATGCCTTTCTTCTTCCTCAGCTAAGACAGAATGTTACTCAATTTCTTACAACAGCAAGTTCATCTGAGCAGTTCTGCACAGTGTCCTGGATCTTAAGCTCCACTAAATTTTGCAGATAATGGACTGTTTTGGTCTGGCACAAATAACCTGTTACATTGCACGCAATCTCTTGCAGTTTAACTCCCTCTTAACCAAACACAAAAAAGCAATAAAACAGAAAATATTGAAAATACTCATCAGATCAGGTAGGAACATGAACAAGTTGAAACTTTAAGTCATTGAGTTTCTATCAGAACTGTGTAAAATTGCTACAACAAGTGTATGGGACATTGGAAAAAAAGTTGAATTTCCCCATGGGGATGAATAAAATATCTATCTATCTATCTAAACGATTTATCAAAGCTTCCAAGGTCCATTTGTTGTCAAAGTATACAACTTCAAATTCTTCTTCTCTGGGGAGCCATGAAATCAAGAAGAGAAAAACAGGCAGCATGATCATCAACACACCAAAGACCCCCTGCCCATACAAAAAACAAACAGAAATGGAACCGGGCACACCGACCCCAAAATCCCACTCCCCTACACAAAAAATAAAGACAGACTGGGTGAAAGACGCAGAATATAAAAAACTGTAAGACCGTAAGAAAAGTCTATAGTCCAAGTCCATATCCAAAACTCAGAAAACCTGAACAACCCTTTCTGACAGGCCTTTCTCTCTCCGTAACAGAGCGAACAAATGACAGGCAGCCAGCACTCACCCTCCGCATGCACCTCAATGCTTCAATCACCCTCGTCACTTTAATGGCAAACAATGGAGTCTTTAATTGGAGAAATTGAGTCAAACATAGGCTTACGCCCCATATTACAGCCTACCTACCACGAGGTTTGTGCACACTGCTTCTGTCTCCCCGAATCCTCCTGGAGACTGTGGAGTGCTGAAGCTCCTGCAACCTCCCTTTAAATCGGCAAACAAATGGAAGCTTTAGTCAGCTCCCGTCCCCACCCCACCCGGCCCATAGCCTGCCTGCCCTTGCCACCTCTGCCTCTTAGATTCCTCTTGCAGATCGCAGAGCACTGGAACACCCAAACAATCTGCAAATACCAAATCACACACTCCAACAGTTCCAGAATCACATCCAAGACAAAAAATAAAGACATAAAAGTAGTAAAATATATGGTTTCATAATCTATCTAGTAGATGTTGACTAAAGGAGTGTTGTACGCTGCTGTCATCTTTACCCGTTTTTCAAGCTGGGGGAAGGAGGGGGTGAGGAGGGTGGGGGGGAGAGAGAAAGGGGAGGAGAAGGGGAGAGAGAAAGGGGAGGAGAAGGGGAGAGAGAAAGGGGAGGAGAAGGGGAGAGAGAAAGGGGAGGAGAAGGGGAGAGAGAAAGGGGAGGAGAAGGGGAGAGAGAAAGGGGAGGAGAAGGGGAGAGAGAAAGGGGAGGAGAAGGGGAGAGAGAAAGGGGAGGAGAAGGGGAGAGAGAAAGGGGAGGAGAAGGAAAAAAAAGGCAAGATCTGTGAAAAGCAGGAATGATCAAAAACCAGAAGGGGTAGATGGACAAAGGTCTAAAAGTACTAATGAGTGATTGGTATGAAGGCAAATCTGGAAGGAAAGTTTGGGAGTAGAAAGAGGAAAATATACAGGAAGAGGAGGGGGAAGGTTGGTTGTTAATAATTGAGGGTGAAGGAATAACTCTCCAGCATTTAATCAATTCCCATAGATTTTGTGCACTTCAACACAATATATATGCCTTTGCCCAACATTAGTTTGGCTCACATGGAACATGGAAGTCACACCCTACACACAAGATGTTTACACTCAGAAGCCATATTGCAGAGGATTGCATCACTATCCTCTAGAAAGATCATGGTGTCAATAAATTTGAACTTAAGGAAAAATGGTGCACACGAGTAGCTTTTGCAGATGCCAAAATCAGAGCTATTAACATGGCCAGAAGAATTCTTAAGCAATACTCAATTTTGTCCTGTTATTAAAAGAATATCTAAACTGATAAGGACAATCCTTAAGAGATTCTGGCAAGTTTGGAACTCATCCTTAAAGTACAGTAAAGTTCAATGCATTTGAACAATGAACCTCTGATCACGATACATTTCTGGGAAGCGAGGAGTATAATCGAACAGAACCATTCTAATTCAAATGACTAGTTGCATTTATACAATTCTGGAGGTTTCTAGTTGATTTACACTTTAATAACAGTGAGCATTAGCGGCCTCAATCCTTGTATTTGCTTCAAAATCTAGCTTAATATTTCTCAATGCTGAACTGAAGCATGGACATCTTCAATAAGTCCTTCAGCTAAATTGGGATGCCATAGTAGTGTAGCAGTTAGTGCACAGCTATTACAGCTCGGGATGGAGTTCAGAGCTCAATTCCAACACCGAACGCCCTCCCTGTGATCACGTGGGTTTCCTCTGTGTGCCGGTGGTTTTCTCCCACATTCCACAGATGTACCAGTTAGTAGGGTAGTTAGTCACTGTAAATTGCCCTGTAATGAGGCTAGGGTAAAATATGCAGGTTGCAGGGCAATGTGGCATGTTGGTCTGGGAGGACCTGTTCTGATTTATCTCTAAATAAATAAATTCACCATCATGTCTTCGTAGTCATAATAATGTAGTAAGTTTAGGTACGAATATATTGAAAACATATGGATAACAATTTCTGATTTTATTTTCATGTCAACAATGCCATCACTATATTAAATGGCATTTAGATAGCGGATAACCTTTTAAATGTTCAAATTTTGTAGAGTGTTGCCAAAGAAATGCAAAATATGTATGCAACCAAAGTCAATGCACGTTTATAGCAATTTTAAGTAAACTTCACATTTTAAAAGCCAACTTCTGAAATTCATTTCTAATAAAGCAAATAAAAGTTAGACACTGACAGGCAGGTAACTTCTTTGAAAATAAATGATAGGCCAATTGAGCAAAAAAATAAATAATATTTTAACAATGATACTGCAATGCTTCAACAAGTTAAAGATTAAAATCATTTTTCATCTGCTCTGCTTCTAGTTTCAAAGCACCTGTGGGGAGTCTACTTTGTTCCTTTGTGAATTATAAGCTGATAATGATCCCATTTTTATATATTATATCAGTTTTGCATGAGTCATTTAGCTTGGTTGCAAGAATTATTTTAACACATTTCAGCTAAACTCTTTCACACCCAAATCAGAGAGCATGTTAACTTAGACAAATACTTCTTGGTAAAACAGATTGTCTATTTTTTATCCTCAATCTAGCAATCTCAATGCCACATAATATCTTATAATATTTTAGTTACCTCCAAAAAGGTTCTGCCACTAACCCCAGCCTTTCTTAATACAAGATTGGGCAGGATATGGCATTCAGTCACTTCTATACAAGAATTTGAAAATGTTTTAACTTAAAAAATACAGACTTCAATATCATTAGAAAATAATATTTGCCAAAGATGATGTTTTATTTGACAGATTAAGTGACATAACTTAAAGGAGAGCTACCTACATAGGTCACTATGGCATAGATCTCCTTTTTCCTGATTTCTGTAGCTGTCAAGTGTCAGCTATAAAGGCAGTGCTCTGAGTGCACGGAGGAGCCATTCATCTGAAACCTTCCCACATAAGCAAACAAGGAAATGAAGTGCTTTAATTTTTAATTAACTTTGGAAACATTTTACTGATGGCTTATACCATCAAAATTATTAAAACTGGTTTTCATGGCTTTGGAAAAATGATCTATTTGAATTAAATGCAGTTTGAGCATCTCTTATCTGAAAACCTCCAAAATCTTTTTTTGAGTGCTGACATGACGTCACTAGGTGCTGTGAAGGTTCCCAGGCAATGCAGAGGTCTCTGCGCATCAGAGACTGTTCTGAGAAGTGACTGCACATATGTACTGAACAGAAGTTAATGAAACATAGAAAAGCACTGCATAGAGTGAAAAAATGAAGCTCTTAATCGTGTACTGAAAGAGTGGATTCGGCAGTGTTGAAGTGAACATATACTGCCTAACAAAATGCTCATCGTGAAACAAGCAAAGATCTATCATGACAAACTGAAAATTGAAGGTAATTGTTTCATGTGCAAAATTATTAAAATATTACATAAAAAACTTCCCCATCTTCCAGTCATAGACGCTGTGGAACAAGCGGCTTAAAACCGATAGCAGATATGAAACAACACACACAAAATGCTGGTGGAACACAGCAGGCCAGGCAGCATCTACAGGAAGAAGCGCTGTCGACGTTTCGGGCCAAGACCCTTCGTCAGGACTAACTGAAAGGAAAGATAGTAAGAGATTTGAAAGTAGGAGGGGGAGGGGAAAATGCAAAATGATAGGAGAAGACCGGAGAGGGTGGGGTGAAGCTGAGAGCTGGAAAGGTGATTGGCGAAAGTGATACAGAGCTGGAGAAGGGAAAAGATCATGGGATGGGAGGCCTCAGGAGAAAGAAAGGGGGAGGGGAGCACCAGAGGGAGATGAAGAACAGGCAGAGTGATGGGCAGAGAGAGAAAAAAAAGGAGGGGGGAAAAGCTAAATATATCAGGGATGGGGTAAGAAGGGGAGGAGGGGCATTAGCGGAAGTTAGAGAAGTCAATATTCATGCCATCAGGTTGGAGGCTACCCAACCGGTATATAAGGTGTTGTTCCTCCAACCTGAGTGTGGCTTCATCTTGACAGTAGAGGGAGGCCATGGATAGACATATCAGAATGGGAATGGGACGTGGAATTAAAATGTGCGGCCACTGGGAGATCCTGCTTTCTCTGGCGGACAGAGCATAAGTGTTCAGTGAAACGGTCTCCCAGTCTGCGTCGGGTCTCACCAATATATAAAAGGCCACACCGGGAGCACCGGACACAGTATACCACACCAGCCCACTCACAGGTGAAATGTCGCCTCACCTGGAAGGACTGTCTGGGGCCTTGAATGGTGGTGAGGGAGGAAGTGTAAGGGCAGGTGTAGCACTTGTTCCATTTACAAGGATAAGTGCCAGGAGGGAGATCGGTGGGAAGGGATGGGGGGGACGAGTGGACAAGGGAGTCACATAGGGAGCAATCCCTGCGGAAAGCAGAAAGGGTGGGGGAGGGAAAGATGTGCTTGGTAGTGGGATCCCATTGGAGGTGGTGGAAGTTACGGAGAATTATACGTTGGACCAGGAGGCTGGTGGGGTGGTAGGTGAGGACAAGGGGAACCCTATCCCAAGTGGGGTGGTGGGCAGATGGGGTGAGGGCAGATGTGCGGGAAATGGGAGAGATCCATTTGAGAGCAGAGTTGATGGTGGAAGAAGGGAAGCCCCTTTGTTTAAAAAAGGAAGACATCTCCTTCGTCCTGGAATGAAAAGCCTCATCCTGAGAGCAGATGCAGTGGAGGTGGAGGAATTATGAGAAGGGGATAGCATTTTTGCAAGAGACAGGGTGGGAAGAGGAATAGTCCAGGTAGCTGTGAGTCTGTAGGCTTATAGTAGATATCAGTAGATAAGCCGTCTCCAGAGATGGAGACAGAAAGATCAAGAAAGGGGAGGGAGGTGTCAGAAATGGACCAGGTAAATTTGAGGGCAGGGTGAAAGTTGGAGACAAAGTTAATGAAGTCAACGAGCTCAGCATGCGTGCAGGAGGCAGCACCAATGCAGTCGTTGATGTAGCGAAGGAAAAGAAGGGGACGGATACCCGTATAGGCTTCGAACATGGACTGTTCCACAAAGCCAACAAAAAGGCAGGCATAACTGGGACCCATGCGGGTGCCCATGGCTACACCCTTGGTTTGGAGGAAGTGGGAGGAGCCAAAGGAGAAATTATTGAGAGTAAGAACTAATTCCGCTAGATGGAGGAGAGTGGTGGTAGAGGGGAATTGGTTATGTCTGGAATCCACGTCCCATTCCCATTCTGATATGTCTATCCATGGCCTCCCTCTACTGTCAAGATGAAGCCACACTCAGGTTGGAGGAACAACACCTTTTATACCGGCTGGGTAGCCTCCAACCTGATGGCATGAACATTGACTTCTCTAACTTCTGTTAATGCCCCTCCTCCCCTTCTTACCCCATCCCTGATATACTTAGCTTTCCCCCCCCTCCTTTTTTTCTCTCTTTCTGCCCATCACTCTGCCTGTTCTCCATCTCCCTCTGGTCTCCCCTCTCCCTTTCTTTCTCCCTAGGCCTCCCGTCCCATGATCCTTTCCTTTCTTTAGCTCTGTATCCCTTTTGCCAATCACCTTTCTGGCTCTCAGTTTCACCCCCCCCCCCCCTCCGGTTTTCTCCTATCATTTCGCATTTTCCCCTCCCCCTCCTACTTTCAAACCTCTTACTATCTTTCCTTTTAGCTCCATCACGTCAGACTGTGCTCTACAGATTGTTAAATCTGTGAGCTTCATCATACCAGTTGTACACAAGTTGTATATATTATGTGATTGTATTTTGTGTTTATACTTGGGTCCCATCGCCATGGTATCTCATTATATAGATGCAAACATTCCAAAATCTGAAAAAATCCGGAATCCAAAACACTTCCAGTCTCAAGCGTTTTGGATAAGAGATGCCCCAGCTGTACCACATACTACATACTATTCAGAGAAATTGTTAAGCAGCAATAGCTTATAATGCCATTCAACTTTTTGAGTGGCATCTTGTGCACTAAGGCATAACACATTCAGAGTCTTTTTACAGCCAGAATAACTGATAAACAGTCAGCATTAACTTGTTAATTTACTGATTACCTTGGAAACATTTGCAATGGGAGATACCATGGAGCAACTTTTGGAAGCATTTGTGCAGACTACAGGAACATCTGTCTGATAATGATCCTCTGCGTATGTGGCTGGGCGGTAAGGGCATTAACGACTATGCAAGGAGAAAGAGCATTAGCTGCACTAGTGATACCTCCCTCCCCGATGTTCTAAACAACTTTAATGCATGCTTTGAAGCTTACAACAATGTCAAGCGTGAAAGCTAACCCCCTTCCAGGTGAGAAGCCGCTGTCTGTAACAGCAGCAGCCTTGAGAGGGACTCTGCAGAGAATCAACTCCTGTAAGGTGGTCAGGTAAGACGATATCCCAGGCTGAATACTCAGGGAGCGTGCACAGCAGCTCACTCGCGTCTTTATGGGCATCTTCAACACTTCATTCATCCTGGCTGCTGTCTCCACATACTTCAAATCAGCTATCATATCTCTACCAAAGAACTCTATGTCTTTAAATCTAAATGACTAATGCCCAGTGACACTGACACCAAGCATCATGAAGTGCTTTGATTGGCTGGTAATGGCACATATCAAAAACTCCATTCCTGCCACACTTACCATTTTGCTTACAACAGAACCCATAGTGTCTGTCATGCACCTGACCCTGACACACCTCGACAACAAGGACATTTATGTCAGAATGCTGTTTCTGAATTTCAGTTCAACATTCAACACTATTGTCCCACAGACCTTGGTGAACAAATTCCTACTCCTCAGTCTAAGTACACCACTGTGCACCTGGGTATTGGACTTCCTAATAAACAGACCCCAGACAGTCAGGATGCACAACCGCTCCTCCCTCACCGTCATCCTCAGCATGAATGCCCCGGAGGTCTTTGTGCTGAGCCTATCGCTGTACACTCTGCTCACACGTGACTGCATGGCCAGACACCCAGATAATCACATGGTCAAGTTCACCAATGGTGGGGCTCATCAGCAACAAGACAGCCTATAGAGAAAAGGTGGATGAGTTTCAGGCCTGGTGTCAGACAAATAATCTCCCCCTTAATAAGACAAAGGAGATGGTTCAAAGATGAGAAAATCTGCAGACGCTGGACATCCAGGACGCAGCACCAATGCAGTTATTGATGTAGCGTAGGAAAAATTGGGGAGTGGTACTTATAAAAGGTATCAGTAGAGACTCGATGAGCGGAATGGCCTACTTCTGCTCCTATGTCTTATAAACATTGATATCAGTAGATAAGGTAGTTTCTCCAGCATTTTATATGTGCTCAAAGGAGATGGATATTGACTTTGGGAGAACTCGTACCACTCACAGCACTTTTTTACATTGGCGATACATTTGTGGAATCTGCAAGCAGTTTCAAACTCCTATAAACACAACCAGTTATGGTTCCAGAGCAATCCTACACAGTCAAGAAAGCTCACCAGTACCTCTACTTTCTGAGGAGGCTGACGAGAGTTTGACTTTGCACATCCATACATACATCATCCTACAAATGTGCAGTACAGAGCATCCAAACAAATCACTTCACTGCTTGGTACAGAAGCTACACGGCGGTGCAGAAGACTCTGCAACAAGTAGTCAGAAATGCATCAGTGGCATCAGCCTAGCCACCATCAAAGACACTAATACAGAAACTTGATGGTAAAAGGGCTAGTAGCATCATGAAGGATCCCACACACTCTGCTCATGGACTGTTTGTCCCTCTCACATCAGGAAGGAGGCTATGTAGCATCCATGCCAGGATTACCAGACTTGTCATCTTAAAAATGAATGGAATGAAGCTGTCAAGCACCTTCCAGATTGTGAAGAATATACAGTGCTTACAAAAAATATTCACCCCTCTCCTCCCCCTGGAAGTTTTCATGTTTTATTGTTTTACAACATTGAATCACAGTGGACTCTTGGCTCTTTTGACGCTAATCAATAAAAAAGATTTTTAAGTCAAAGTGAAAACAAATTTCTACAAATTGGTCTAAATTTATTACAATTATTAAACACAAAATAGTTGCTTGCATAATTACTCATCCCCTTCAAGTTGGTATTTAGTAGATGCACCTTTGGCAGCAATTACAACCTTGAGTCTATGTGACACACACAAAATGCTGGAGGAGATCAGCAGGCCAGGCTGCATCTATGGAAAAGAGTACAGTCTACATTTCGGACTGAGACCCTTCAACAGGACCCTTCCAGCCTCTGCAGATTTCCCCTTGTTTGAATCTGTGTGGATAGGTCTCTATCAGTTCTGCACTTCTGGGCACCGCAATTATTCCCTATTCTTCTTTACAAAACTGCTCAAGCTCTGTCAGATTGCATGGGGATCATGAATGAACAGCCCTTTTCAGGTCCAGCCTGTAATTCTCAATTGAATTGAGGTCTGGACTCTTGATTTGACCACTACAGGATATTAACTGTTGTTGTTTTTAATCCATTCCGGTGTAGCTTTGGCTTTATGCTTGTGGCCATTGTCATGCTGGAAAACAAATCTTCTGCCAAGTTGCAGTCCTCCTGCAAACTGCATCAAGGTTTCCTCCAAGATTTCCTTGTGTTTTGTTGTATTCATTTTACCTTCCACCTTCACAAGCCTTCCAGGGCCTGCTGCAGTGAAGCATCCCCACAGCATGATGCAGCCAGCACCATGCTTCACAGTAGGATAGTGTGTTTTTGATGATATGTGGTGTTTGGCTCACGCCAAAGATAGTGTTTTGTCCATAGAACCTTCGTCCAGCTGACTTCGGAGTCTCCCACATGCCTTCTGGCAAACTCTAGCTGAGATTTCATACGAGTTTTTTTTTCCAACAGTGGCTTTCTCTTTGCCACTTTCCCATAAAACTGTGACTGGTGAAGCTCCCGGGCCAACAGCTGTACGCACAGTCTCTCCCATCTCAGCCACTGAAGCTTGCAACTCCTCCAGAGTTGTCATACATCTCTTGGCAGCCTCCCCCACTAGTCCCCTTCTTGCATGATCACTCAGCTTTTGAGGACAGCCTGCTCTAGGCAGATTGACTGCTGTGCCATATCCTTTCCATTTCTTGATGACTGACTTAACCATACTCCAAGGGATATTCAGTGACTTGGAAATTTTCTTGTATCCATCTGCTGACATGCTTTTCAATAACCTTTTTACAGAACTGCTTGGAGTGTTTGTTTGTCTTTATGGTGTTGTTTTTGCCAGGATACTGACTCACCAGCAGTTGTTCCAGATTCAGGTGAATTTTTACAACAATCAATTGAAACACCTTGACTGCACGCAGGTGATCTTTATTTAACTAATTATGTGACTTCTAAAACCAACTGGGTTGCACCAGTGATGATTTGATGTGTCATTTAATATGGGGGTGAATACCTAAGCAATCAAATATTTTGTTTCATATTTGTAATTAATTTAGATCACTTCGTAGAGATCTGTTTTTACTTTGACACAAAAGAGTCTTTCTCTGTTGATTAGTGTCAAAAAAGTCAAATTAAATCCATTGTGATTCAATGTTGTAAAACAATAAAACATGAAAACTTCCAAGGGGGTTGTGAATGCTTTTTATAGGCACTGTATATTCAACTTGTGTTTCATTGACACTCTGCACTGTATGAAAGTAGTTTTGTTACAGCATTTCCAGACAAAATTAACCAACACTGAACATATTTTCAAAGTTTAGCAGGAAAAACTGGGTATAGGCAGCTGTTCTTTTGGTGGCAGTGACATGACATCCATTGAATAAACACAACAATAGGATCTTAGAAAATGGGATTACAATTGACTGGTGAAGGGGCACCAGGAGAGAGTGCAACATGTGGGTAGGGATGAATTAGTGCATGGGTGGAATCAGGCACCAACCAGAATGGTATCAGAGGCAACAGTGGGAAAGGGGGTGGGGGGAATGTAACTGTAGAGGTAGACAGGAAGCAATTGGGAGAGGGAAAAACAAGGTTCTGGAAGGGGATAAAATAATCAAGAGGAGAAAGAAAATGGTGACAGAAGGAGGCGTCATTTGGGGATGGGCAAGTCAAATTTAGGATGCATGTGACATGGTCCATGGATGAGTGGGAGTACTTTATTGTTCTCCAGTTAAAAGTGTAACTTGTAAATTTATTTGGATGGGAAAATGATGGATTGAAGGGCAGTGGACAATGAGTATTCAGAGAATTAAGGATATCAGAGCAGGAGAAAGACAGATTGACATTCCTCACAGGGCTAATTAAAGCTACTCATTGACCTGGATTCAAAAGCTCACTACAACCTAGTCAGATTGGCATGTTATTGACAACTAGGGCTGGCGGAAGGGAGAACAGTGAAATTGCGGGAGGCAGCAAATATACACTGTGATGGCAAATGGTCAGAACAGAAGAAATTTAAAACCAGATGCTCCTGTAATCTGAAAGTTGTAAAAAAGTAAAATAAACGCCTGGGCCTACATGTTGCAGCCAGAGTCTCACACTCACTGCCCTTCACTAATCCTGTGAGCAGAGTCTCACACTCACTGCCCTTCACTAATCCTGTGAGCAGAGTCTCACACTCACTGCCCTTCACTAATCCTGTGAGCAGAGTCTCACACTCACTGCCCTTCACTAATCCTGTGAGCAGAGTCTCACACTCACTGCCCTTCACTAATCCTGTGAGCAGAGTCTCACACTCACTGCCCTTCACTAATCCTGTGAGCAGAGTCTCACACTCACTGCCCTTCACTAATCCTGTGAGCAGAGTCTCACACTCACTGCCCTTCACTAATCCTGTGAGCAGAGTCTCACACTCACTGCCCTTCACTAATCCTGTGAGCAGAGTCTCACACTCACTGCCCTTCACTAATCCTGTGAGCAGAGTCTCACACTCACTGCCCTTCACTAATCCTGTGAGCAGAGTCTCACACTCACTGCCCTTCACTAATCCTGTGAGCAGAATCTCACACTCACTGCCCTTCACTAATCCTGTGAGCAGAGTCTCACACTCACTGCCCTTCACTAATCCTGTGAGCAGAGTCTCACACTCACTGCCCTTCACTAATCCTGTGAGCAGAGTCTCACACTCACTGCCCTTCACTAATCCTGTGAGTTTGGTGCTGCAGCTATCTGGGAGAGTGGAGCAGACTTCACGCACCATCCTGTCAAGTGCCCTGCACATCCCATTCAACATCTTTGCTGATAAAGACATATAAAGAGGATTTAACTAAATTAAAACTAAACTTTTACTTACAAATTAATCTGATTCACACATTAAAATGTAATGTAATATTGAATAAACAAACCACTTACTTGTCAGTCAAAATTGCCAAGCCAATTCAAACGCATGTGATCATGTTACAGATCAAGAATATGCTTCATTGTGGTCTGGATTGTGGGGGCTGAGTGCAAAATATAGGATCTGCAATCTATTGTACTTGCGTTCCAGCCCTGGATTCAGTGTCAAGTCCAGCAACAGAGCGAGAGGTCAGGTGTGCTGGTAACTGACCCAGAGTGACTGTGCTGCAATGAGCAGGTACATAGGTCAAGGACAAACTGACCCACCGAGTGTCCCTCACTGCCAGTTCTCTACAAAGCCACCAGCAGAAAGGACATGCATCTCCTGCACTATTTTCCCCTTTAAAGAACCCAAAACAGCCAGATTAACCAAGTCTGTCTGATGACATTTCAAACAAATAGCTTCAGTAAGGAAATCCATTTGTAATGTTGTTTGGTAGAAGAATAAAGAAAAAAATAATAGTTTCCTCTGACAAGCTGCTATTATCTGATCTGTAAGTGAGCGATGCTGACATAAATGCCAAAAATGAAACATCCATTCCATTTCTCAGTTCTGACATCCCTAACATTATTCTGCAAGAGCTAAATACACTTAAATGCTTCATGTATATAGTGATGTTTTGTTGCTGCCACAAAGTGTAAATAATGTTTTTTTTACATTGCATGCCTTTTGTCAAAATGAAGAGGGATAAAGGGATATTACAAGAATCTTGATAATTACTGTCATACAAATCCCAATTGAACTAAGGCAAATTTATCTTACTCTATTTAATTAAATCCTGTTCTTCCACGTCAATGAATAAATTCAGTGCAGCAAGACAAAAACTGTTTAAATGTTTTAAAAATATACAGATCTGCACAATGTATTTTCCTGAACCACATAATTTGCCATTTTGTTGTGTATTTTGATGTGGAGATGAACTCCTGACTTTAACTTGACTTCACACCTGCTTCAAAACAATGCACAACTCTGTTTCTGCCTCAGTTTATCTATCGACAAAACTTCTGTTCTTGTCACCATTCCTACTTCTGCTTATTTGAGTACTTCATTGTATAACCTTATATCTTCCGAGTTGCACCATAAATCCCTCGACTCCCCCAACTCCCACTTTTAAGACACTTGTAAACTCCTAACTTTTCTTTGCTGCTCTAAAATTAGCTCATTTGGCTCAGAGTCAAAATGTGCTTGTTAACACTTCTATAAAGCACCTTGGGGCATTTTACAACATTAATAGTCCTCTCTATGGACATTAGTATTTGTAATCTCACTGTTCCATGCAATACATGCCTATCATTCATAAACCAATCACTAAAAGGTCCACTAAATCCCAAAAGACTCCGCATTTCTACGAACCTCTTACATGTAATTTAAATCGGGCAAACACTGTCAATGATGCAACTTTAGCACATTTACCAACCAATCAGACTTCCCTTATTCTGTTGTTAAACTGCACACAGTTGGAATCTGCAACATCGAACAAACAAGTGAAAAATGGTTTCCCATCAGCTCACTACCAAGAGTAGAGAACATAATGCCTACTTCTGGAGTAACTGGCAGAAATTAGTGATTAGCATCAGCATACAGACCATGAAACACATTTTTCTGCCCTTTTGATTTCCTTCTTCTTAAATTTCACCTCTCCCTCTTCAAAGATCCTTCTGATTTATGGACATAGAACACACTGTAGAACAGTACAGCACAGCAGCAGGTTATTTGGCCCTTAATGTTGTGCTGAACTAATTCAATTAGGAATTAAATGCCCAAGTAAACTTATCTTTTCTCTCTGCACAATGTCCATTTCCTTTCATTACCTGCATACGCACGTCTTTGTCCAGGAGCCTCCTCAATGCCTCTATCATATTTGTTTCCACTAACACTCCAAGCAGCATGTACCAGGCAACCACCACTCTCTGTAAAAATTTCCCTGCCCATCTTCTTTCAACTTACCCCCTTTCACCTTAAGTGTATGCCCTCAGAATATTCATGCACCTGTTACTTTACCATTATTCATAGGTATTCCTCGCAAATCCTCTTTTGACTGGGTGATGCAAGTTGTCCTCTTCTCTAATATAAAAGTCATGATTTTCCCAAGCCAGTGATATGCTGCAAATTTCAAATTATTACTTTTGCCCCCAACATGGGCCTGAGGACTTAAGAGATATTCCATCATGATCTTGCCTCTCAATGGCAGTGCAAAACTGACCTTGCTCTGTAACCGATGTTGAGTTTGGAGTTCGTGATGGATCCCAGTGAACATATTGTTGGATAAAGGCAGTCTCCTGAAATAATACATCATATTAGAGTGCAGCCTAAGCCGCTCCCTGAAAACACTTGTAGTGGGCAGGACTTGCCGCTGACAGTATTTTTTGATTATCCTCATTTAGGAAAGGCGATGTTTTGCAGGCTTTCTGCTTATTAGACCTTGAGGGTGTTAGGGGTAAAGGATTACTGAATCTACTGGTTCAATAAAAGTTCAGATGCAAGGATGTCATTGTAGTTTCTTCCACACCATTATCTGAAGACTTTCCCCAATACAAATGGCACCACTTACAGTAAATTCCTGTTGCTAACTTTCCTTCAAACTGACCATGAACAAAACTGCAAATAATAGATGCTTTTGAACTGTGCATAGGCTTCCTGCTGTTGAGCACTCAACCCTATACATTGCAGAGAGCTCGATGGTGCTGACAAGAAATTTTTATCCACATCAACATACTTACAACTTGCACTCCAGATGCTTCTTTCCTGCAAAAATGGAGGACTGCACAGGACAAACTAAAGAGTGGATATGAGATTCCTCGTCAAATGTGAGTCCAATTGGTAACACCTGACCCTAATCAACAGGTGCTGCAAAAGCCAATTTGGTTTCACTTGGCTTGTTTCTAAAGATAGATTTAATAGACAAATTCTGCATGTTATTTTTATTTAGAGGTACATCACAGTAACAGACCTTTCCGGACCAACAAGCCTGTGCTGCCCAACTACACCCATCTGACCAACTAACCTACTAACTCATTCATCTTTAAAATGTGGGAGGAAACTCGAAACTGGAGCATCAAATGAACCCCACACGGTCATGAGGAGAACACAGAAATTCCTTACAGTGATGGGAATTGAACACTGATCCCTGCTGTTAAGTCACTTTCTGAATGTCACTTGTTAATGACCCACTAAAGGTTATTTGCAATATTCTAATTTTTACTTTTAAAAAATGTTAGCAATACAGTGTGGAGTAGGTCCTTCGAGGCCCTTTGAACTATGCTGCTCCAGCAACCCCACAACCCCGATTAAGCCTAACCTAACTACAGGGCAATTTACAATGACCAATTATCCTACCTGGCATGCCTTTGGACTGTGGGGAAAACCACACACTCCACAGGGAGGATATACAGAGACTCCTTATGGAACAGCACCTGAACTGAACTCCGAACTCCGGAACCACCCGAGCAGTAACAGAGTCGTGCTGATTGCTGCAATAGCATGGCACCCATTCTTCATGACAACGGCAAAAAAATAAGCAGACTTTCATCTAGTTAAACAACATCTTTCAGCAGAGGAAGTCCAGCTTACCTAGTCAGGGTGATATTTGACTTCTAACCCACCAATGGTCCCTGAAATGGCCTAGCCCATCATCCAGTTTAAGGATAATTAGGAATGAGCAATAAACACTGGTCTTGGCAGGGCCTTGGGATCGCACAAATTATTACATTTTTAAAAAAAGCAATAGAATTCCATACCTTGAATTATGCAAACTAAATGCTACTATGTACATTACTTGGTTATAATATTGTAGGTACCTCATGTAGCAGTAACTGATTGCATTGTTGTTCAGACAACATGTATCACTTTTATGCATCTGGGAAATTTTGCCCTTGTGACTCATACAAATTTACTGCAATATCCCTTTAACATGGAAATGTTAGCAGCATGCATTAATCATTTATTCACGATTATCTGGTAATTGTTCCCTAAGAATTCTGTATTCTCACCAGGAGCTTTTCAATTGCATCTGACTACACACAAGTAAAATTTAAATTTTGCTGCAAAAAATTTTCAGTTGCATTCTATATATATTTTAGAAAATATAGTGTGGGCTTCCACTTCCCCCACTCCTCATCCTCCACATGTGGGAATCATTCTTTTCATTTAAATATTTTTCAAAATTTAAGAATTACAAAATGACATCTTGACACGGAACATTGTTGAACAATTTTTTTTGTGATGTTCTGACATTTTTCTTTCCCCCCTACTGCTTTTGCCAGCAAAGCAGAATCTACCAACGAGAAAGATAATTGGTAGAAATGCTGCACTGCAGTCAATCATGACAGCCACTATAATAAGCTTCTATTTTCAAGATTTAAAATGTGGTTGCCATAGCATCTCAAACCCTTCTTTTGTTCTCTACGAACAAGAACAGGAACTGCAGTTTCAATCACTTTGATTTGCCTTTAGAGAGTTTTTGGCCCTAATTAACCCCTCCCACCAGCACCATCACCTCCACCCACCCATCCGCTCATAACCAGATCCATTTGTGAGTTGCTAATGTGCAAAGGCTCCATATTTCCTGTGACTTTCAGTTTTCACCCTAAACTTGTGTCAATTAAAGCAGGGACTTGTCTAATATAAATACAATCTCAGTGCTTCTTACTAATAGCATTTCTGAGACACAACACTACAAAACTAATTTTTCAAAATGTGTTTATAATTGTGAGAATCCAGTTTATGAAATCGATTCATTTGGGTTTCTATATATTTTCCTTGCCACTAGCCCACCCCCATCCCAAGGAACATAACTTTGTAGTGTCATTTAATCAACAGTGTTAATTTGCTAATAATGAATAAATGTTTGGGGTAAGCTTCCATGGGGTTAATCTCAAATTCAAATACAAGTTTTTTGCCATTTAATCATACACCTGTATACAGCTAATTGAAACATTGTTCTTGAGACCAAGTGCAAAACACAGTACACTTGGTCACACACAAAGCCTGATAGAAAACAGTTATTTTCAAATCAGAGTACTGTATAGTAGTCTTTTAAAAGCACTGTTGTATTTATACAAATGACTTGGATCCTAGTGAATGAGGTTGCATTTGTTATTACCATTCATGAGGAGATGAATAAAGGACTGCAAATGGATATCATTCAGCTGAGAGCATCATCAGTTCAAATTTAATGATGCAAAGTATAAAATGATACGTTTTTGCATAAAGAACTGGGAGAAGCAGAACAGACTAAAGTCACTGTTCTAATATGTGCACACAAGTGGCAAAAATGTTGAAAGTGGAGTTAAATAAAACATGAATCCCTACATTTCATTAATAGAGTTCAGGAATCAGAAGGTAAATGGTTTTCCCTAATCCTAAAAACAAAACATAGGTCTGAATTGCAGTCTTGCGTCTAATTCTCGTAATCACACTCTGGGTAGCACATAAAGGACTTCCTGTGGATAGGGAAAGATTTACTCAAGTGATTCAAGCAATGAAATATTTCAGCAACAAACTTAGACTACAGATGCTAAGGATGGTCTGGAATGTGTCAGAGTTAAGGATGAAGCTTTGGTCACCAGTGAGCTATGCTGCTCTGCCCTGGATTGGGGCAACATAGAATGGAGAGCAGTAGATCACAGGATCAGACCATTCCATCTACGGTGTCTATGCTCATCATGCCAATCCAACTAATCCATATCCTTCCAATCCCTTTCTGTTCATGTGCATGTCTAAATCCCTCTTAAATATTACTGTTGTATCTGCTTCCACCACCTCCCCTTTCTGTGTAAAGTACTTGGCTTATAATCATCGTTAAACTTTGTCCCTCTCGCTATCAAGCTCTGACCTATAGTAATTCGACATTTAGATTCTGCTAGGCCTTAGATTCATTTAGACCTATAGATTCTGTCTATTTTCCCCCATCTATTACTCTCATAATTTTATATACTTCTTCTAGGTCACCCTTCCATCTATGTCACTCCAGGTTCTGGCACTATGGGAGTCCCGGTCAATATGTGGAAAGTTAAATTCACCTACTATCATAACCTGATATTCAAATACATTTTCATGTTAGGTACACCACCACTTACCAGAAACACAACCAGACCAATAAGAAAGTGGCTCAAGACACTGAATATCTTGTGGCACTCACCACTCATGGCTGACACTTGGAATCCCAAAAAACTGGTATCAACAGGACACATCAGGAGTTTTAGGGAATCTCTTTACTTGCTTCGAAGAGTGCATATCCAACAACTTTCAAGAAGCTCAACACCATCCAGGGGTTAAAGTGCTTGATTGCTACTTCATTAATCACCATCAGATAGTGACAACAATGTGCTCCCACACCCAAATCTTCAACCACTATAGAGATAATGCTACCCTCTAAATCACACATTATCATTGCTGGTTCTGAATCCTACATCTGTCTACCGAAGAATATTGTAGGAGACCTTCAGCAGGAAGACTGCAGTAGATGAAGTAATAGCTTAATATCACTTTTCTCAAAAGCAATTTAATAAGGGCAATAAAAGCTGGCCTTGCCAGTGATGCCCACAATATCAAAAATAAGTAGGATCTGAGGTTATCCCAGCCGTTTTTTTTTCACTTGAAATGGAATACCACTTTCCATACCAAGTTTTCATCTTCTGAACTTATTTATTCATTGATACAAGAGACACAGCAGAAGCAGGAAGTCTTGAGCCACACACATTGAGTGCTGAAGGTCAGGCAACATCTATGGAGAGGAATAAACAGTTGATATTTGGGGTCATGACCCTTCATCCAGACTGGAAACAAAGGGGACAAAAGGCAGAATAAGAAGATGGGGGAGTACAAGTTGGCAGGTGATAGGTGGGACCAGGTGAGGGTGGAAGATGTATGAGTAGGGGAGGTCAATTGTTTATTTCCCTCCTTAGATGTTGAGTTCCTCCAGCATTTTTTGTGGGTTGCCATTTATTCATTTGTCAATTTGCATGTGGCTTAGATAATATTTTGGTAGAGTATAAATCTTTAGAAAAAATGTTATTCATTTATTTGGCTCTTTGTTCCTAGTGCTTGTTATGAAAATTCACTGACTGCAACCCCTTCATTACAGGGCATTTAACAAAAAATTTCAAAAAATAACTTATTCCAGATTGATTCACAGGCTGGGCTCGTATACAAGTCCCACAACTGTCAGTAATGTAAAACGAAATAGAAATAAAAACAAAGAAGATACTTTTTATATTTCAAATCAAACAGTTTTCAAATCAAATTTAAGTTTAATTATCATTCAACCCTATGAGAGTATAGCTGAATGAAACAGTATTGCTCTGGGGCCAAGATGCAAAACATACACATGTTCAAAATAGCGAGCACACACACAGTCATGCATGAATCATATATATAGCCTGAGTCCCTGAGCAACATGTCCTGTAAATTAATGGTGCAGACAAACGTAGACATGCAATCCAGCCTGTCATTCCACCGAAGGGCAACAGTGACGTAAGGGGCCAGCTCCAACCGAGAACAGACACCACCTCCAGCGTCCTCTCTCCTGGACTGCAGCAGCAGGCAAGCCTGCGAATGGAAGCCTAATCCTTTCTCCAACTGAGGCCATGCAGTTCCCTCTTGCTGTGCCACCAAACAAGGAAAACAGGCCTGCGGCATCTTATATTATCAATGTCCCAGGCGTGTGTTGGGATCGCAAGAGAAACATCCATGAGAAATACCCATGGTTGCACCGTGTGCCTCCTTCACTAACGGCAATGCCTTCGATGCCCTCCTGTAGCAGGCAGCAACATGGCCTGCACGCAGTCCAACTCTTCCGCCAAGGAGCAGCTCACTAATGGAGTAGATCTCCAGTACTAGGAGCTCTAGGAATCCAACATGGTCTTGCGATCGTAATAAAGACATTTAACAAAGTAAAAAACACTCTTGATCTAGTTATTCAAACAAGCATTTTAGTGACATTAAAAGTCCAAAATTTCAATCACCTTGGTTCTGGCCACAAATTGTCCTCCCAGAATAAGTTCACTGTCTGCAGGCAGCAAGCAAAAACATGCTCTGTTTGTGAGAATTTTCTTATTAATCTCTCTAGCCATCTTCAGACGAATGTGAATTGTTCTGGTCAAAACTGAAGTTACCAATGAGGGACAAGGGGTAACTGGATGTAGATGGGAGTATCATTATGAAACTTCTGGCTTCCCGGTTCACCAATACAGTATTTTAAATAATGTACAAATATTTCAAGGAGAGGTATTTTGGAGTTTATTAAGGCTCGATCAATGATTGGTCCCACTCCACAAATACAAAAATATGAAAATTACTCCACGTGAAAGTTTAGTATTGCCAATATGTTGCAGTAGTTTATTGAATTCCAAAAATCACCTATTACTGCTTCAGAACACCAGCATCTTGAAAAGTGACATACAAAATATCTCATTCTCCAATGGATCTCTGACTAGCTATTCTCAGTCAGTTGTCAAAATATTAAAATTCACTTAACATTTTCCCTGTTGTCCAGCTTTTTTGCATATACATGACATAACAATAATCTGTTGAATAATAATCAGGTATATAAAGTAATTTACAAACCGATATAATAACCTACTACTAAATTAATATTACATTGATATATTGCACAGAATTTGTATAGTTTGTACAAAATTGCTTAAGAACATTCCACTTTTGCCTCAAAGGTAATTGAAAATTCCCAATAATTGTGATCTGGGTAACTTAATGGAAAAGTGAATTGACCGATGTTTAAAATGCTATAACGTCTTTCAATAACTAAGCAGTAGGATAAAAGATGTTCAGAACTTGACTTGATGACATTTGCAGTAGAGCTTTTTGTCAGTGACATTTATCATTGACAACCTTTGTGACTTTTAAATATGCCAGTGATGTACCACTAATTTACATTTCTATATTAGATTGCTGAGATCATGCTGTTAGCTGTAATAGACAAGGTTCTTGAGAACAGAGAAACTAATTGAGCTGAGCATCTTTATATAGTGAGGATTTGAGCTGGGCTAATCTACCATCAAATTCCATTGGCAGATGGAAGTATTTTTTTAACTAGCCTTAAAAAAAATCACTATTCTGCATCTGGATAATAAAAACAATCACAGCAAAGAATCAATACTTTTTAATAGAAAAAAAGCCATCACTTGACTTAAAATTGAAGAACATTGCTTACTACTGAATGAAAATTGCCTGGAAATTCATCTTCACCTGTGCTCTATGCTCATCCTTCATATTGTATTCAGTTTCACAATATGGACGGCCACTGATTGGAAATATATTTCTGGAAACTGTATTTACAAATCACCTTTCACAACTTCAGGACAACCTAAACCATTACTGGGAAAAGAAATAGCAACAAATGCTAATGAAAGCAAGATAGATACTGGTTAAAGCATTAGTTGGGTAAAGCAAAATTCTGGTGCAATTGTAATGCTTCTGGGAAAAACTTAGTTACAAGCTGAAACAGTCACCGATGACACACACGTGCCATTTCATGTCACTGGTTCTAGAATCATAGAGCAGCAAATAAAGGCAGTTGTCCATCTTTAAACTATTCATTGACTTCTACTTCCCAGGTGTTTATCCAATGCTCGACAATTCCTTCACAGATTTTATAGTCAATTTTGTAATAAAGTTATTACTGAACACAGTTCCAGTACATTTAAATGCTTTGATATTTTAGATTTTAAAACTCTGAGAAGTGTTTCAATCCCTACCCCCTTGATAATTTTGCTAATAATGGTACCTGTTTACAAATTAACACACTAATGAAAGTGGTTTTGCTCTGTCCACATAATGCACTTAACTTTCTATGTAATGCATTCAAATCGAAAGTCTTTATCATACATACAGCATCACATTTCCCAATCAGTCTGACCTGACTTGCACAATGCTACAATTTCAGCTTTGCACTTCCATGCACGACCACCTTATTGAAGTAACATGATGTGACAACATTTTCTTCTTTGCTCATCTGAAGCAAAAATAACTGAGAATTATTGGTAAAAGTTTGCAGTGGATTAAAAAGAAAATCAACATTATTAGGTTGGCAATCAATAGTTTTTTATGCTTTGCATAAACACACAAAATAGGAGCACAAGTAGGCCACTGAGTACCTCAACTGTGGTCCACCATTTTGTACCATGGTCCATCTCACTGTAACCTCTATTCATTCCATAATCCAACTTCCTTGTTGCAACCATTTAGCTCCTTGTTAATCAAATGGCCAGCTAACTCTGTGTAAAAATGTTCAAAGATTGTATCTACTACTGAGGAAGAAAATTATAAGGAGATTCCCAACCTTCAGAGAATGGAGTCATTCAGACATTTGCTTTCATTGTTTATAAAACAGTCAGTGGCCACTTTATTAGGTATCTCCTGTTCATGGTCTTCTGTTGTTGTACCCCATCCACTTCAAGGTTCAGCTTGCTGTGCATTCAGACATGCTGTTTTGCACACCACTATATAACATGTAGTTAAAGTTCCTGTCATCTTGAGCAGTCTGGCCATTCTCCTCCGACCTCTCTCATTAACAAGGCACTTTCACCCATAGAACTGCTGCTCACTGTGCTGTTTTGGTTTTTGCACCCTTTTCTGTAAGCTCTAGAGACCATTGTGCATGAAAATCCCAAGAGATCAGTAGCTTTCTGAGATATTCAAACCACCCTATCTGACACCAGCAATCATTCCACGGTCAAAGTCATTTAGATCACATTTCTTCCCCATTCTGATGTTTTCTCCAAACAACAACTGAACTGCTTGACCATGGTTTTATGCATTGAGTTGCTGCCACATGATTGGCTGATTAGATATTTGCATTATTAAGGTGTACAGGTGAACCTAATAAAATGCCCCGAGTGTATATTATTCCTCGTATCTGATTCTTCCACAGGAGGAAAGATCCCATCATATCCACCCTCTTAACTTCCAGTGAGTCTCACGCTTTAATCAAATCTTCCACAACTTTGGTGAATTCCAGCAGCAACAAACTTGGTCTGTTTAACCTTACCTCATAAAACAATCCACCTGTTCTAAGTCAGATACTGCCTGTTATGCCAAACCTATTCAAAGTATCAGTTCAGTAAGTGTTCTTTGATCTGGTTCCAAAGCATTTATATTCTTATAAGGACATCATTCCTTCAACAATGCCCAATATAAATAAAGCATAACATCATCAGTATTCAATTTTCCTTGCACTGAATTACCATTTTTGCATATCATGCAATCTTTCACTATTTTGACAGTATGCTTTAGTTCATTTACCTGCCAATATGAACAATTTCTTGCTTTCCTACATTATATTTCATTTGACTAACTTCTGCCACTCACAACGTACTCATAGCCCTTTCTAGCCTCAATCTCTCTTCCTCTCAACTTGTTTTCCTCCCAACCTGCTTTCCTCCATCTTTCTGTTGACAGCAAACTTAGCAACTAAACCTACGACTCTTTCATCTATGTCATCTTTATGCACTGCAAGTTGAAGCTGCAGTAACAATCCTGATGTCAAATCACTCACTCCATTATGCCAACCAGATAATAACTATTTATGCCTATTTCTCTCCTGTGAGCTTGCTAGTCTCCTCTCCATGACAACATTATGTCCTACATATTGAGCTCTTATTTTCAGCATTGCCTTTTCAAAAGCCTACTCTGAGTATAACATATCACCAGCTCTCTTACCTACTGCACATGTTCAAAGAACTCCAATAAATTGGTCAAATAGGATTTCCCTTTCACCTAGTTGGTTTTTCCCAATTGCCTTGCAGTTTCTTGAATTAAAGTGCACACTTATGAAGTTCTTACTGTTACCCTGCAACATTTTACTCATGATGTCTCCCTGCTTACTATCTCACTCCTATTTTAAATAAAGGACTCCTTTTGACTCCTGAAATACATGAAATTTCAGAAAATTAAAACCAATTGATCAACTATCTCACTGGCCACATCTCAATGAAGTACATCAGAATCAGAAAACTGTCAGCCTATGTTTCAACAATCTGCTGGGGAAAACTACTCAGTACTTGGAATTTACCCCAGTTCCAATTTACACTTCCATAGTGAAAATTAATGCAAAATTGTTAATCCATCTACCATCTCCAAGTTTACACTTTCTATAGAAACAACACATATTTGTAACAAAATTGTGGAGGAGGAATTCCGTATTGATTTTCTGAACCAATGTGCCAAGAAACCCACTAGAAAGCCACCCATCCTAAACTGAGTATTATGCAAGGAGAAAGGATAATTCACCATCTTGAACAAGGCCCCTTGGTGAGGAACAATCTCAATACGTATTACTGAGAAGGAGTGAGTGACATAATTGATTCTGAGACTAGGATTCTGAAAGATAATATAATGATCGATGCAAGATTGGTTAAACCAGATTGCAGGCAGTACTCACGTGGTTGATATTGAATTGGCATTGATAAATTTTTAAGAAGCCATGGATGGACTACAGCAGAATGGAGGCATCAGCCATGGCTAACTAGGGAAGTTAGAGATGGAGTATTTGAGCCAAAGAGGTGATACATACATGTAAATTAGCCTCAAGAAGCTGCAAATTTGTGGAATAATAAGTCTGAAACTTAGCAGAGGTTGGCCAAAGGACAAATTAAATGAAGAGTATGAAGATAAGCTTGCAGAGAACATAAAACTGACCATAGAAGCTTCCATAAATAAGTAAACAGAAGATTGGTGAAGACAAGTGCAGATTAATCTTCGTCAGACACAAGGGGATTTGTAATGTGGAACAATGAAACAGCAGATCAATTGAACAAATACCTTGGTTCTGTTTTCACAAAGGAGGATGCAAGTGGCACAGCTAATAGAGCCACTACTTCGCACAACTTCCTGTGATCACATGGGTCTCCTTCAAGTGTTCCAGTTTCCTCCCACGTTCCAAAGATGTGCAGGTTGGTCAGTTAATGAGCTCTCTAAGTCATGTAAGAATCTTGGGAGAGTTGTTAGGAGTCACAAAATGAAAAAATTAGGACTAATATAGAATCACTGGAAGTTAATGTTTGGCATGGACCTACTGGGACAAATGGCCTGTTTTGAAGCTGTATCTCTCTCTGTCCCTTGACACAAATTACCTTCTAGAAGTATGAGGAATCTGAGGGTCTAATGAGATAGAAGGGGGGAAATTAGTAACAGTAGGGGAATGATGTGAGAGAAATTGATGGGATGAAGACTGACAATACCAAGGTCCAATAGTGATATCCCAAAGTAAGAGGCTATAGTGGTCACTTTCCAATATACTCTGGATTCTCGACCAGCTTACGTATGCAACATAACCACACAATTTAGAAATGAGAAAGAGGGAAATAGTGGGAGAAATGCAAGACTCCATTACCAAAGATGCAATAGTTGAGCGAATGGAAAACAGTGACAGAATTAGTTTGTCAGAATGGATTACTGAAAGGAAAGTCAAGCCCAGCATATTTACTGGTATTGTTTGTAAAAGTAACTATTACTGTGGATAAGCTATAACCAGGATGTCAGGTGTATTTTGACTGTCAGAAGGTATTTGGAAAGGTCCTACAAAAGGATTAGTGCTTAAAATGGAAATGGGGTAATCTATGACATGGACAGAGAACTGGTTGGCAGATAGAAAACAAGCTACAATAAAAGGTTCCTTTTTCGATTGGCAGACATTGACCACTGAGGTACCACAGACTTCAGCATTTGGACCACAACTATAAACAATATCTGTTAATGGTTAAGATGAAAAGAATTAAATGTTTTATGATTCCAAAAACTAACTGAAAGAAAAACACAGGAGCCGGGATAAGTGTATACTTAGTTTATTTTCTCTAGTAAGGTGCTCACATATGATGTGGTGGTGTAATGATCCATGCCATTCACATACATATAACCTGGAATGAATTATGTCAATACACAAAGAATACATAATCAACTGATATATTTACAATATTACTCAAATATTTCTGAAATACTAAATGCACTCCACTAATCCCTGCTTAGCTTTAAACTCCAACTCAATAAGACATTGACCATGGAATAAAGGAAAGGTGAGGAGATAGAGAGAAGTGATAGCCAAGTTGTGAAATTGGAAGAGGGGAAGAGAAGGGGTTGGAGGCCATAGACATGAGCAAAATAAAGGGAGGGGAAGGAAAACAGAGGAGAGTGGTTAAGTGATTACCTGAAGTTAGAGAAATTGATGTTGATGGCATCAGGTTGGAGACTACCAAGATGGAATATGAGATGTTTTTTTTTATATAAGGCGAAAGCAGGAACATGGCACTAAATTTGGGTCAGAAGTCTTGATCATATTAAACAGTGGAGCAGGATCAAAGGGCAAAATGGCCCACTCCAGCTCCAATTTTTTACACTTCAGTTTCAAAACAACTTTTTAAAAAAACTTTTCCATTTAGTTACATTTTGTACTCTAATTTTTTTTGTGTCCTTGTTGTTTTTAATTATTTGTTGCGTTAGTTTCATATGTTCCACAATCTTCTTCCCAATGTAATAATTTTTGGTTGCATTTCAACAAACCTGTTTTGGCTGGATGAGAAAATGGCCTATTCCAACAGCTTACAGTTCTCTGCAAAACGAACTGTCTACTGATGTCTAACCTAGCTCATATAGCTTAAAATTGTTGTTCTTTCCTTCCTTAGATTGGAATAAGTTTTCAACTATAATGCCCCCTATACCTTTATTATCATTTGTGTTTCATTGACACCGTTCAAATGTTTATGCTTTTCTAAAACAGAGACTCCTAAGTGTTTTAGCTTAATTTGACGTGGTGCTGTAGTGGGGAAGGAGGCTGTTGTTTCACAGATTTAGGGATGCATGAGCAAGAGAATAAGTCAGAGGGAAATAAAAACTGTGGGACTGTTGGAATTATTCTGCTGGGAATTGGTCTGGATCCTTCTCTGCTTGATGAACTCTGCATCATGGTGATCCCATTAAGAAAATAACAAAGACAGCTTACACTGGAAAAGTATCCAGCAATAAGATAGGAGGTCAAAAGAGGATACATCTCAAGTACGTAATGCTGCACAAGTCTCATACAATTTAACTGTACATATCTTATTTTATAATAATCTCTCAACAATCTCTCTGTAATAATTAAAAGTACAAATCTACTTCTTTGGTTCAAACTATTCATGTTACATGGAGCGACTGGGAGCAGACCCAAGTGCAGAGCACAGACACAGAGGTAGTATAAACAGAACAGTGTTTATTCATAGTTACTAGGAAGGCCAGGGAGCGAGGACAAAAATAACAACATGGATGTAAACATTGGATAAAAAAAAACTAGTAAACCCTGGACTCGGACTCGGAATTGGGACCTCGACTCGGACCCGGAACTGGAATCTTGACTCGGACTTGTAACTTAACTGGGACCCAGCCTGGATTTGGAACTTCACTCAAAGCCTGGAACATGGCTTGGAGCCTGGAACTGGAACATGGCTTGGAGCCTGGAACTGGACACGGACCACGAGCCTGGACTTGAAGGACTTGGACAATGAAGAGACAGAATACCCAACTCGGAGTAGTGGCAAATGGCCGGGAATAGCTGGAAGGACTAAGATAGCAGGCGCTCGACTCGACCTAGGAAATGCAGATGTCAGGCTCTCAACTTGACCCAGGAACAGTGGACGACAGGCTCTCAACTCGACCCAGAAACAGCGAATGGCAGGCTCTCAACTTGACCCAGGAACTGCGCACGGCAGACTCCCGACTCGACCCAGGAACTGCGCACGGCAGACTCCTGACTCGACCCAGGAACTGCGCACGGCAGACTCCTGACTCGACCCAGTCTCAGCCAGTCATGAAAATGGCAGAATTTGTATCTTACTCAGAGTAGCAGCAAAACAGCCAGCAACTCAGCTGGACATGAAAACGACTGAATTCACTAAGTGGCCACAGCACTGAGGCAACTAGAGTCCACGATTCTCTGTGGCCCCGAGACAGGCATAGCCGCCTTGCTGAGGTGACTGGCTTCCGGTGACAAACTTCTGATGACAGTCCAGCAATGAGTAGCTGTAACCCGGAGCCTTTTATGTTGCCGGTTCGAAATGAAGATCAGGTGCCTTAATCAGGGCGCTCAATGGAACACGGGGAAAAGGAAATAACTGGAATGAGGAGTCCACGGACTGGACCATGACAATTGAAGCCTTGATCTTGTATTAATTGCAGAGGACAGCCTCAAGAAAATTAGTTTCTTGTTGTGACTCCAATGCAGCAAAGACTGAATTGTCATTATACTTCTTAGCTGCAATTGTAAAGCTATATATTTGCATAATTAAATCATTTATGCTTTATTTATTAATTGTTCATTGATTCTAAACATAATTAGATATACAATTTAATGTAATTAGTAATCATTAATGGTAGAAATGATTTAAATTAGAAAACTATTTGACATACTATGCAAAATTCTGTTGTGAAAGTTGTTATTAAAATAATTTTATCCTTAACTAAGGTTACTCTTGCAAAACTGCATTTTCGATCATCTAAGACCGGGAGGATGGGAATCAAAGGAAAGTAAATTCTTGGTCAGAGTGATTACAACAATCAGGTCAAATTCCAATTCTTTGCTCTTGTTATGTATTGCTATAATTAATTCTAACATGTGAATAAATCGTGAAAAGTTATAGTTCATTTTAAAAAAAGAAATGGATACAAAATGGATAATCAAATAAAAGCAGAAACCTTTCAAATCATATCCGGTCTTCCATTTATTTTGTGCTCCGTTCAGGTTTTGGTTAGAACATTAGCAGTTTACAATTCGTTGAATGTGAAATGAGACGCTGATGATGTAATCAGTTAGTCACCATTATTTTTACATTCAAATGTCCTTCTCCTCAATCAGCAAAGAGTATTCAAGCACATTGAAGATGGTTGTAAATGTCATCATCAAAGTGGTCCAGGGTTTACAAAGTTTAATTGTGAACAGTTATTGTTGGAGGGCATTATGTTGGAGTGGAGGCAGATTGGTTGTGTCAAGCCTGCACAAGCAGACACCTCGCAGTCTCCACCCAGCTAACAGGAATCACCAGCCACTTATTTCCAGCTCATCTCCTGCAGTCTATTTAAAGCCAGCTCTCACCCACAGTCCTGGTCCACTGTTATGCCTGAGAGTCTGTTAGTTCATCAATGTATCAAGGAGTAACATTATGATATGTTAAACTATTTTTGCAGATTATTCAAACTGGGAATGTTGGTGTGGCTGTTTTTGTGCCTGAATTACAGGCAATGATAAAGAAATGATTGCTAACCATTTCTCATTGTCTATAGCAGAACTGGTTGCCATCATTTTAGGAAAGTGGATGGACTGCAAACTGCCTTTAAAAGTCAAAAGTAGTAGTAGTCCTGGCTCACTCTTCGAACCAGCCAGACTCAACTAGTTCTCCAGCTTCAGCTACCTAGTTGCCTGTGAGTTTTGTATCTGTTCCTTGTGGCTCCTATTTTGCTGTAGATTATTAAAGTTATCACTCACTGCTAAATTGTCTCTGCTGCTCTGCTTTTGGGTCAAGCCTCCTCTACATTCCTGACAGGTTGAGGTCATGTCTAATGGATAATTCTTGCACATGCCTTGGGATTTCAGTCACCAATGCCTTGATGCTGCAGCTTGATCAGTTTCCCATCTGTTTTGACGATTTCCTCTACTTCTACAGGATGTTTGTTGGAGCAAGGTGCAACAATGCAGTAAGATAGATTATAGCAATATCTTAGCCTGGTTTTACATTTTCCTTCACTAAGAATGATTCAATTTGTAGATCCCTTTGTTAATGTCATGATTTGCACACCATCAAGGACAGATGCAAAATGGGGACTGATCTGTGATCAGACAAGTTTGAGAGTATTCTATATTTACCCTCCCCACTGTAACTGATGGAGTCATAAACTTTATGAGATCAAAGAAAGGCACAGATAGAGACTGTGCTGCTCCTTACATTTTTCCTGTAGTTATCATTACATGAAGATTATATTTACTCTGCCTCTATATGGACAAATCCACATTGGGATTTGATGTGTAACACTCCTGCCACTGGAAGGAGATGGCTGAGCAGAATCCTAATGATGACCTTTACTGTGTCAGCCAGCAGGGTGACCCTTCTGTAGACAACCCAGTTGGATTGATCTCCTTTATGAAAGTCAATCTCAGCCAAATCCTCTCTGATATCTCCAAGCACATCCTCCTCTTGAGATACAGGCCATGTGAACTTGTGCGAATGAAGATCTCCACAGGACAGTTGCAATCCTTGCTCCTCACTCAGCACCATCTCAAGGCGTTGTAACAAAATCACTCACGCTGTCTCTGCAAAATTATCTAACTCCACTGGAAGGTTGGTCAAACAAATGCCAACTCAGCTCCCAGACTAATGTTATCAGCACTAATACTCTAATTACACTTTAATGCATACATGCCTTGACACCAAACTTTTAAAACAGTCATGGGAGATTATTAGACAATGAAAAATATTGAAGGATTTGCTATAAGAGACTCCCTGCAAATGTTATTTTTACCTCTACAGAAAGTAATTTAATCACTGGAAAATATTTATTTAAATTTTTCACTTTCCATATCGGCTTATGATGATATCATTTGCCTGCATTATGTCTGTATTCCTTTTTTCCTGTCACATCCATGTACCTGTTTAAATGACTTTTCAATGTTATAAATGTATCTGGCTCTATCAATTCCACTGGCAGCTCATTCCATTTAGCTACCACCATCTGTGTGAAAACTTACCCTTCGATTTCCTTTAAATTTCTCACTGCTCATTGTTAACCTATGCCTTCTAGTTTTAGGTCTAAAGTTCTGTTTCCAATGGAAAACATTTCATTCCACAACAAATTGTGTGATTGAAGCTTGTTCCTTTCTATTCCCCTCATGACTTATTTTTAAAATATGGGATTGTGTGTTAGAGATCTGGTTTGCCAGATACTCCAGTCATCAACACAGTATTTGAAGGAAATGAAGGACATTCTAATTTTGGCTGGATCTGGGTTATATACTGCAGTCATGGTGCAGAATAAGAACAAATACACTCACTTTTATGTTACTTTCAACATAGCAAAGTATCTCTAGGCACTTCAAAGGGGAATCTTGAACAAACTTTGCCAGAACTGTGATACCCTGGTTTAAGACCATGCTCAATTTTATTGATACAGTTATGCTGTTGGTTATTTTATTTTCTGCAGATTTTCTCAAAATGCAGTACGTTCCTTGGATAAATTTGGCCTGTTGAATTAGCCAGTAGGATTTGTCTTATTAACATTTGGCCAGTAAGATGCCCCAGAACATTCTGGAGGGACTGGGGGGTGGCCACTCTCTGGAGAGAGTGCAGGAGCTTTGGAGGAAGAAGAAGGAAGGAAGGAAAATTGAAACTGACAACCAGCACAGCAGAAGAACATGAACTCATTTGAAAGGACAGATGCTGCTGTTGGAAAATCCTCATGCAGACAATGGTGACAGAATGTGTAGATAACTTTTAGTTAGCTCATCATCACTCAACCTTGGAGACAGTTTGATGCTTTAAAGTTGCACAGTTATTTGTTTATGTTTCACTTGGACTGTTTTCAGACAGTACTGTAAGTAAACCAGATTGATTATGCAACAATGAGCTCCAATGATTATGGACACACTATAGGCTAATATACTGTATGTGTGATGGGCCCTTTTCTTTATTTTGTTTGTTATAGTTTAAAATAATTTATTAATACAATTTCAATCTAAGTTTATACCCAGTCTGAGCTAAATTATTGCTTCCTTGTGAATGGTAAAATTGCATGGGTGTGTCAGTGTTCTTGATCTTACAAGTGGTAGCCTCATTTTCCCTGAAAGAAATATTGTTTTCTGCTTACCCAAATCATATTAACCCTAGATGTGTGTATTTATTGAAATGGCCTTTTCATCATTATCCCATTCATTGTCGAGTTATGTAGCTTGTATTCACAGTAATAGCTAGCTCATTGTGAGCCTACAGTGAGAGGGTTACACAAGACAACACAAGAAAATATTAAATCAGATACTGAAAAGCTTAGGTTTGATTTAAGGAGAATTAAAGCTGGAGAAGGATGGAAATGATTTAAGAAAGGAATTCCAGAATCTGGAACACCAGCAGCTGATGATGCAGACACTGAGCATTGTGTACAAAGAAACTTGATGTGTATGTGTCTAGAATAGAAAGTCTAAAAAAGATCTTGGAGATGTGCAGGACGTAGGAGTTACATGCAAAAGGAAAGGCAAAGTGATGAAGGGAACTGAGCATATGGATATTATGAATATTAAAATGTAGGTATTGTTGGGTTGGAACTCAAGTTCAGGGATGTACAGTTGAGCATACTCAGTGCAAACTCAAATGTAGACTGCTGAGTTTGGATGTTCAATTCTTAAAAAATATGCAAGATGGCAGACGGCGAGGAGAGCACTGAGGTCTTTAAGTAACAAAATGTTAACACTTCATCAACAATTGAGCTGAAGTAGCAACAAACCAGTGGTTTTCCTCAAATTCATATTGGGCTTTAATATGTACTGATGAGTCTCTCATATCATATGATAGTATTTCTTAAACAAAATATTCAAGGGATATGTTATTTTGCAAGCTGAGCCCGCATTTAATTATCCATCCTGTATTGTCCTTGAGAAGGTAGTGGTGAGCTCCCTTCTCTGACTGCTGCAGTCCCTAATGTGTGGGTATACCCACAATGCTGTTAGTTCAAAGTTCAAAGTAAAGATTATCAGAGTACATACATATTACCACATATAACCCTAAGATCCTTTTTCTGTGGACGTTTTAGGATTTTGATCTGAACTTTCCAACATTGTAAATAAATTGTAATGCAGAACAGCACTGCACACTGGCCAAAAACTGCAAGTTAGCTCTCAAAATTAGAATAACAAAATGTAAATTTTGAGATAAGGTTAACTTGATTCCCAAATAACAATACATGTAATGTATTAAACTTCTCACCTTTCACCCTTAAGCCATGATCACTAGTTGTAGTTCTACCCAACCTCAGTGGAAAAAGCCTGCATGCATTTACCCTATCTATACCCCACATAATTTTGTATACCTCTATCAAATCTCCTCTCAATCTTCTACATTCTAACGAATAAAGTCCTAACCGATTCAGTCTTTCCATATACCTCAGGTCCTCCAGATCTGGCAACATCCTTGTAAATTTTCTCTGTACTCTTTCAACCTTATTTACATCTTCCATGTTGGTTAGATGACCACGATACTCCACACGATACTACAAATTAGGCCTCTCCAACATCTTCTGAAAAAGGTGGCTGAAGAGATTGTGGAGGTATTAGTAATAATCTTTCAAGAATCACTAGTCCCTGGATTGATTTTTGAAGATGGAAAAATTGCAAATGTCACCCCACTCTTCAAGAAGGGAGAGAGGCAGAAGAAAGGAAATTGTAGGCCAGTTAGCTTGACCTGAGTGGTTTGGAAGATGTTGGATTTGATTATTAAGAATGAAGTTTCAGGGTACCTGGAGACACATGATAAAATAGGTTATAGTCAGCAAAGTTTCTTCAAGAGAAAATCTTACCTGACAAATCTGTTGGAATTCTTTGAAGAAATAACAAGCAGGAGAATCAGATGATGTTGTGTACTTGAATTTTCAGAAGACCTTTGACAAGGTGCCACACTTGAGATTGCTTAACAAACTATGAGCCAATGGCATTACAGGATAGATCCTAGCATGGATAAAACAGTGGCTGACTAGCAGGAGGCAAAGAGTGGGAATAAAGGGAGCCTTTTCTGGCTGGCTGCCGATGACTAGTGGTGGTACCACAGGGGTCTGCGTTTGGACTGATTCTTTTTACATTATATGTCACTGATTTGACTGATAAATTGATAGCATTGTTGCAAAGTTTGCAGACGATATGAAGATGGGTGGAGGGGCAGGTAGTTTTGAGGAAGTAGAGAGGCTATAGAAAGACTTGGACAGATTAGGAGAATGGGCAAAGAAATGGCAGATGGAATACAGTGTTGGGAAATGCATGGTCATGCACGTTTGTAGAAGAAATCAAAGGGTTGACTATTTTCTAAATGGGGAGAAAATACAGAAACCTCAGGCGCAAGGGACTTTGGAGTCCTTGTGAAAGATTCCCTAAAGTTTAATTTGCAGGTTGGGTCTTTGGTGAGGAAGGTAAATGCGATGTTAGCATTCATTTCAAGAAGACCAGAATATAAAAGCAAGGATGCAATATTTAGACTTTATAATGCACTGGTGAAGCTCCACTTGGAGTATTGTGAGCAGATTTGGACCCCTTATCTTAGAAAGACGAGCTGAAACTGGAGAGGGTTCAAAGGAGGAGTTCACAAAAGTAGTTCCATTTGAATGGTTTGTCATATGAAGAGCATTTGACTTCTCTTGACCTGTAATCACTGAAATTCAGAAGAATGAGGGGTTACCTAATTAGAAACATATTGAATGGTGAAAGGCCTTGATAGAGTGGATGTGGACAGGATGTTTCCTGTAATTGGAGAGTCAAAGACCAGACGACACGGTCTCAAAATAGAGGGGTGATCTTTCAGAAATTCTTTGAGAATTTCTTTAGCCAGACAGTTGTGAATCTTTAGAATTTGTTGCTACAGGCAGCTGTACAGGCCAAGCCTTTATGTATATTTAAGGCACAGGTTGATAGATTCTTGATTGGTCTGAGCATGGAGGGATACGGGGAGAAGGCAGGAGATTGGGGTTGAGAAGGAAAATGGCAGAGCAGACCTGATGAGTCAACTGGCCAAATTCTGCTCCTACATATTATGGTCTTATTACACAACTTCAACAGAACATCCCATCTCCTGTACTCAGCCAATATGCCAAAAGCTTTTTTTTACAACCCTAAGCTTTCTTTGCGATGTCAATATTATCAAACAATAAGAGATATGTGAGAATGAGATAGCCTTGGAGGACAGAATGAATGAAGGTTATTAGAGGTGTTTTTGAATCTCTAATACATGTATGGGTGAAGTTTTCAACAGATGAACCTAATAACTGAAAAGATGAGATGGTATCTGTCAGGAAATGTAGGGTAGGTTTGACAATGCGGAGCAGTGGAGATAATTCAACAAGCAAATGGAAAATTTAATAATGAACTGCAAATTAACAAGGCACGAGGCCCTCAAAACAAGAGGGAACTGATACTAAGAAAAAAGGTAACAAGGTAATTGAAGGCTATGAGCAACTGGTTGTGGCTGGCTGGTTTGTTGGGTGATCAAGGACTGTGATGAGACTAGGGTTTCAATAGGCTGCAGGTGATGTGTTGGAAACAAGTGGAAGGTAGACTCTTGTTAGCTGTGTGGAGACTGGGAGATGCCTACCTGTGCAGGACTGACAGAGCCTCCCCAGGCCCCATGGTTGTCACCCAATGGCTCAAGCTGAATCTGATGGGTCTGATTAACTCCTTGATTCACGATGGATCCAAGATGAAACAAGATGGCACCCAAGAGCTCTCCTCTGGGTTATATACCTTCCAGTTGACCAGGTACTGCACACCCTGTCCATGATGACATGAATCCATGTACACTAGACCGCCTTCCACTATCCCAGGTTCCAAAGGTGCAGGCTCAGAGGGCAGCTGGTCGAAGGAATTGGACTGGATATATTGAGGGCAGGCAGTGATGTACTGATGTACAAATATGATCATGGTGGACCACCACAGCCAGCACTGCAGTAAATCCAGAGATGGCATGGGCCTGGATGGCTGGAAGAGGGATGAGGAGTGGGCCTACTTCTGAGTGCCTCAGAGTGCACATGCATGCCGTTTTCAGGTATGTTGGCTGGAGCAGGCTCATTCTGTAGGGCCTGGCGGATCTCACTCACAAGATTCCAGGTGATCAAGGTGATCCTGGGAGGATGGAACGTTGGGCTGAGGGTCGATCTCTGTTTCAACAGGGTTAAACTATAATGACTTAGCATTTGCCTTAGTATTTCTGGAAGTGGATCAGTAAGTGATGGTGAAGTTGAATTGCACAAAGAAGAGGGCCCAGCAAACCTGACATGGGTTGAGTTGGTGGGTTTGTTATATGGATATGAGGTTCTGGTGGTCAGTCCCAATCAGAAAGGGCTCAGTGTTTCACATTAGCCAATCTCTCCATTTCTGCTAGGCCCATTTATGGTGAATTTCTCTTACTCTCCTCCTCCATAATGGCGCTGTGTAAGAGTTGAACTTGTGAGAAGAAGGCACAAGGGTGTGTCTTCCCATCTGGTTCTCGCCGGGAGAGGATACCACAGGCGCCCACGTCAGATGTATTCACCTCTACCATAAAAGTTCAGGAGTAGTTCAGATGGTGGAGAGAATGGGAGTAGCCCTGAGGTGTCATAGAAACATAGAAAATAGGTGCAGGAGTAGGCCATTTGGCCCTTCGAGCCTGCACCACCATTCAGTATGATCATGGCTGATCATCCAACTCAGAACCCTGTACCTGCCTTCTCTCCATACCCCCTGATCCCTTTAGCCACAAGGGCCTTATCTAATTCCCCCTTAAATATAGCCAATGAACCAGCCTCAACTGTTTCCTGTCGCAGAGAATTCCACAGATTCATCACTCTCTGTCTGAAGAAGTTTCTCCTCATCTTGGTCCTAAAAGGCTTCCCCTTTATCCTTAAACTGTGACCCCTCATTCTGGACTTCCCCAACATCGGGAACAATTTTCCTGCATCTAGCCTGTCCAATCCCTTTAGAATTTTATACGTTTCAATAAGATCCCCCCTCAATCTTCTAAATTCCAGCGAGTACAAGCCTAGTCGATCCAGTCTTTCTTCATATGAAAGTCCTGCCATCCCAGGAATCAAAGTGGTGAACCTTCTCTGTACTCCCTCTATGGCAAGAATGTCTTTCCTCAGATTAGGGGACCAAAACTGCACACAATACTGTAGGTGTGGTCTCACCAAGGCCTTGTACAACTGCAGTAGAATCTCCCTGCTCCTGTACTCAAATCCTTTTGCTATGAATGCCAACAGAGACATGGCTTCAAGCGGACAGAGCCTGGGAAATGAATATTCAAGGATATACATCTTATCGAAAGGACAGACTGACCGGCAGATGGGGTGGGGTGGCTCTGTTGGTGAGGAATGATATTCAGTCCCTTGCGAGGGGGGACATAGAATCAGGGGATGTAGAGTCAGTATGGATAGAACTGAGAAATTCTAAGGGTAGAAAGACCCTAATGGGAGTTATCTACAGGCCCCCAAACAGCAGTCTGGATGTAGGGTGTAAGTTGAATGAAGAGTTAAAATTGGCATGTTGCAAAGGTAATGATACAGTTGTCATGGGGGATTTCAACATGCAGGTAGACTGGGAGAATCAGAATGGTACTGGACCCCAAGAAAGGGAGTTTGTGGAGTGCCTCCGAGATGGATTCTTAGAACAGCTGGTACTGGAGCCTACCAGGGAGAAGGCAATTCTAGATTTAGTGTTGTGCAATGAACCGGATTTGATCAGAGACCTTGAGGTAAAGGAACCATTAGGAGGTAGTGATCATAATATGATATGTTTTAACATATGTTGCCTTTTATGTTTTAAAAGGCAATACGCCAAGAAAAAATGAGGTACGAAGGTAAACTAGCCAAGAATATAAAGGAGGATAGCAAAAGCTTCTTTAGGTATGTGAATAGCAAAAAAATAGTTAAGACCAAAATTGGGCCATTGAAGACAGAAACGGGTGAATTTATTATGAAGAATAAGGAAATGGCAGACGACTTGAACAGGTACTTTGGATCTGTCTTCACTAAGTAAGACACAAACAATCTCCCCGATGTAATAGTGGCCAAAGGAACTGGTAAAGGATGAACTGAAGGAAATTTATATTAGGCAAGAAACGGTGTTGCCTGTTCAGACTGTTGAGTCTGAAGGCTGATAAGTACCCGGGACCTGATGGTCTGCATCCCAGAGTACTTAAAGAGGTGGCCCTAGAAATCGTGGACGCATTGGTAATCATTTTCTAATGTTCTGTAGATTCAGGAATAGTTCCTGCTGATTGGAGGGTGGCTAATGTTGTCCAACTTTTCAAGAAAGGAGGGAGAGAGAAAACAGGGAATTATAGACCGGTTAGCCTGACATCAGTGGTGGGAAAGATGCTGGAGTCAATTATAAAAGAGGAAATTACGACACATTTGGATAGCAGTAGAAGGATCAGTCCGAGTCAGCATGGATTTATGAAGGGAAAATCATGCTTGACTAATCTTCTGGAGTTTTTTGAGGATGTAACTATGAAAATGGACAAGGGAGAGCCAGTGGATGTAGTGTACCTGGACTTCCAGGAAGCTTTTGATAAAGTCCCACATAGGATATTAGTGGACAAAATTAGGACACGCGGTATTGGGGGCAGAGTACTGACATGGATTGAAAATTGGCTGGCTGACAGGAAACAAAGAGTAGCGATTAACGGGTCCCTTTCGGAATGACAGGCTGTGACCAGTGGGGTACCGCAAGGCTCGGTGCTGGGACCGCAGCTATTTACAATATACATTAATGCTTTAGATGAAGGGATTAAAAGTAACATTAGCAAATTTGCTGATGACACAAAGCTGGGTGGCAGTTTGAAATGTCAGGAGGATGTTATGAGAATGCAGGGTGACTTGGACAGGTTGGGTGAGTGGTCAAATGTATGGCAGATGCAGTTTAATGTGGATAAATGTGAGGTTATCCACTTTGGTGGCAAGAACAGGAAGGCAGATTACTATCTAAATGGAGTCAAGTTAGGAAAAGGGGAAGTACAACGAGATCTAGGTGTTCTTGTACATCAGTCAATGAAAGCAAGCATGCAGGTACAGCAGGCAGTGAAGAAAGCTAATGGCATGCTGGCTTTTATAACAAGAGGAGTTGAGTATAGGAGTAACGAGGTCCTTCTGCAGCTGTACAGGGCCCTGGTGAGACCCCACCTGGAGTATTGTGTGCAGTTTTGGTCTCCAAATTTGAGGAAGGACATTCTTGCTATTGAGGGAGTGCAGCATAGGTTCACAAGGTTAATTTCCGGAATGGCGGGACTGTCATATGTTGAAAGATTGGAGCAACTGGGCTTGTATACACTGGAATTTAGAAGGATGAGAGGGGATCTGATTGAGACATATAAGGGATTGGACACACTGGAGGCAAGAAGAATGTTCCCGCTGATGGGTGAGTCCAGAACTAGAGGCCACAGTTTAAGAATAAGGGGTAGGCCATTTAGAACAGAGATGCGGAAAAACTTTTTCACCCAGAGAGTGGTGGATATGTGGAATGCTCTGCCCCAGAAGGCAGTGGAGGCCAGGTCTCTGGATGCATTCAAGAGAGAGTTAGATAGAGCTCTTATAGATAGCGGGGTCAAGGGATATGGGGAGAGGGCAGGAACGGGGTACTGATTGTGTATGATCAGTACACAATAGACAATAGACAATAGACAGTAGGTGCAGGAGTAGGCCATTTGGCCCTTCTAGCCATGATCACAGTGAATGGCGGTGCTGGCTAGAAGAGCCAAATGGCCTACTCCTGCACCTACTGTCTATTGTCTATTGTAACATACCATTCGCTTTTTTCACTGCCTGCTGTACCTGCATGCCCACTTTCAATGACTGGTGTACAATGACACCCAGGTCTCGTTGCATCTCCCCTTTTCCTAATTGGCCACCATTCAGATAATAATCTGTTTTCCTGTTCTTGCCACCAAAGTGGATAACCTCACATTTAGCCCCTTGAGCTCCTCGAAAACATGTTCTGTGGCAGCAGATCAGGTTATCCATGAAGTAGGTGACTTGGTGAGGGAAATTAGGGGAACAACAATTGTCTGTAGTTTCTGATGAAATGTCAGTAGAAGTTGGAGAAGTCCAAGAAGCACTATAGTTATTTGAGGGATGGAGGCTGGGGCCATCCAATCACAACACACCCTTTCTCCGGGTCCATGGAGTGAAAGGACATAACCCAGGAGGGAAATGGCAGCATCTATGGAAAAGAGTAAGCAATTGACATTTTGACCCGAGACCCTTCAGATCCTGATAATGCTACCAGACCTGCTGAGTTCCTCCAGCATTATACGCGTGTTGCTTGGATTTCCAGTATCTGCAGATTTTCTCGTGCCTGGAAGGAGATGACTGCGGTTTGGAACCAGCATTTCTCTAACTTGCAGTGGAGTTGGTTTTCAAGGAGGTGCTAAACAACTGGTTAAACATGACAGACATGGTCTTGGGAATACTAGCAGAAGATGAGGATGTCACTGAGGTAGATGAACATGCACCTGTGTAGCATGTCTCAGAGGATTTTGATATGAAAGGCTTTGAAAACAGTGGACTGTTGGCAAGTCCAAAAGGCATCACCAGTATTTGTAGTGGGCAGTGTGTGTTATGAATGCCATCTTCCACTCATCCACCTGGTGGATGCACATCATGTTGTATGATGAAGAACTGTGCTCTTTGGCATGTTCTGAATGTGCTATCCATCAAGGGGAGAGTGTAGCTGTTCTTAATGGTTATTTTGTTTTGTCTACAGTAGTCAATGCAGGAACAGAGATCCCCATCCTTTCTGACAAGGAAGAATCCTGCACTTCAGTGATGTAGTCAATCATGGCTTGGGTCTCAGAAGGGAAGAGGGAGAACAGACTACCTTGGGGAGGGGTGGTGCCCAGGATGAGGTTGACCATGCAGTCGGGCACTTTGTGAGGCAACAGGGTGCTGGTTTCATTTTTGCTGAAAGCGGCAGCTAGATCATGGTACTCCTGTAGGAGTTTGGTGAGGTTGAGGGTTTCCTCTGTCTCCAGTTGATTTCTGGGCTGAAGTCAACTGAGGTTGCTGGCAGGTAGGTGGGTCAGCAATGAACTGATGACCAGGCAAAGTAAGGGTCATGACTGAAGAGTCAGGTGTAGCCCAAGATGAGAGGAGTGATCAAAAGGAATTGGATGGGCTCGTGGTGTTCAATAATGCTCTTGTACATAGGCCAGATGCACTTGCTGACCACCCCAGACCCAAAGGAACATCTGCAAATGGGCATGATGCAGAAGGGGTGAGCGATGGGCTCAGAAGGGAGTCCAGTGCACAAAGTTGCCTGCTGCACCACAATCCAACATACCAGGGGGAACTTACCAGACAGGGGCCCCCTCGTCTCTACTTGGTGGTGCTGCTTCCCTTACGAGGTGGGCATTTGATGTGTGGGTGATCAGCTGCTCCACAGTAAGCACACAAATTGTTTCTCTACTAACATTCACACTCTTGGCGGGGAGTGGGGGGGGGGGGGTGGTTAAGGGAGCTCTCCTTAACTGCATGGGCTTAGGAGGCATTGCTGATAAGGTTCCGGGAATGGAACCCGTGTTCTGGCTGAGGATCTATAGGGTCGTTCTCTTATTTGCTTTTCAATTCAGAGGGCCATAAGGCTTTTGAGATCAGTGGGCATCTTGCGGTTGACAACTTGTCCTTCAAGTGCTCCAAGAGACCGTGATGGTAATGGGTGAGCAGTGCTTCCATATTGCAGGCTGACTCCACCACGAGGGCCCTGAATTCCATGGCATAATCTAGCACCGAGTGTAAGCTTTTTCACAGCCGAAGATCTCATCATCTGCCTTCCTTCCACTTCCTGGATAGTGAAGTAACAAGAGCATCTCAGTGGGGAAATCCTCAAATGGAGGTATGATTGTCCTAGTTAGCCCAGGTCAGAGCTCTCCCAGACAACAGAGAAATAACGAAGCTTTTAGAGTAAGATGCACTGGGCAGGGAGCTGGAGCTTCAGTTTGAGGATCTGTGGAAGCGTTCAGACACCGGAATCTGGGGCTCCAAGGGAGGAGGGTGACTGGCATTGGATTGCTGTATCAAGATGGAGAGTTGGTTGAGAATGGTGAGGAGATGATCAATGGTCTCCTCCTGTTTCTGATCATGTGCCCATGTCAATGGACAACCTCCTTTAGGCGAGCAAACTCAGCTCACCCATCCAGTCAGGAAATGTAGAGGAGACTTGACCCAAACGCAGAGCAGCAGAGATGATTCAGAAGCGAGCGATAACTTTAATGATGAGCCGCAAAATTACAATCCACAAGGGGCCACAAACTAGAAAGGAAAGATACTAAACACCACAGGCTACAAGGTAACCGAAGATTAGCTGGTTTGATGGATGAACAAGAACTGTGGATGAGAGCTGGGTTTAAATAGGCTGCAGGTGATGACTTGGAAACAAGTGGCAGGTGACTCTGCGTGGAGACTGGGATGTGCCTGCCTGTGAAGGCCTGACAGTAGGCTTGCTTCTTGGTTCAAAATATAATTAAGTTATTTTTACATGATTCAGCACTTCACTATTTACACTTAAGCAACTGATTTTGCACCAATTTATTATCCATTTTTTTGCTTTAAAATGGTGCTACCAAAGACAGCCAGAATCAGGTGGCAGTGATTACTGCTCTCATGGTCATGGCTCAGCAGCTACAGGTTTCCTCTGCTAGCCAAAGGTAGAGCATTCCTATGAAATGGTTCATTAGCCAGAACGTCATAAATTGAATAAGCAATTACCATTTATTAATATGGGAAAAATCTGCCAGCGTTCCCAGACCCAAAAATAACCTACAAAATCATGCTAAATTACACATAAAACCTAAAATAACAGTAACATATTGTAAAAGCAGGAATGATATAATAAATACACAGCCTATATAAAGTAGAAATACTTTTCTGCAATCATTGCAGCGTTGTCAATCGCAGCGAAAATCTCACACAATTGCTTCATGTTCAGTTCCTGGATGACTTCACTTTCGGGCCGTTTGCTACTGCATTCGGCTTCGATTGTTATCCTTTCCTCTTCAACAGCTCTTCATCTGTCAGTTCTTGGTCATGGGATGCCAAAACCTCTTTAACATCATCTTCGTCAACTTCCACAAACCCAGCCTCCTTAGCCAAACTCACTATGTCCTTACTTCAAAATGCTGGTGGAACGCAGCAGGCCAGGCAGCAACTATAGGGAGAAGCACTGTAGACGTCTGCAGATGCTGGAAATTCAAACAACACACACAAAATGCTGGTGGAACACAGCAGGCCAGGCAGCTTCTATAGGGAGAAGCACTGTCGACGTCAGGAGTGAGGTCCTGCCGAAGGGTCCCGGCCCGAAACTTCAACAGTGCTTCTCCCTATAGAAGCTGCCTGGCCTGCTGTGTTCCACCAGCAGTTTGTGTGTGTTGTTTGAATTTCCAGCATCTGCAGACTTCCTCGTGTACATCCTTACTTCGTTCACCACGATCGAAACACTTAATTATGTCTAGTTTTACGCTAAGTTTAACACCCTTGAGCTCTTTTAGGCTTTTCTGATACCTTAGAACTCATCTTGCTAACGGATGCACAAAATAAATCAACATAAAGCACAGATGCTCACAGGCACGTGTTTAAGCAATGGTGGCTAGAATGCAGTTCCGGGGGAGGAGCTTGGCTGCTCGGCGCGCGCTGCCTTTTTTCGTAACAATGAAACCACCTTCTGTTAGCGAAAACAGGTAACTAATGTAGGTCTTTTGTAACAGCGAGGTGTCGTAAAGCAAGCGTTCGGAAAATGGGGGCCACCTGTATCTACCAACAGCCAGAAGCAGCTGACAGCCACAGCCACACTCGCAACAGTTACTGGTAAATCATAAAGCAAGAGATTCCACTAAAAACATTACTTATAGCATCTTCCATGAAGTACTTTGCGGTGAACTTTCAGTGCAGTTGGTGAGGAGGCAGGCAGAAGCGAGGCTGGTTCAGGGGACGAGCTGTGCTGGAACATTGCAGGGCGCAACATGTTTGAGCCGCAGAAAGAGATGGAGTTTGTACTGCTGCTAGAGACGGAGTGAGTGACTCGGAGAGGAGCCGATGCCCGTCCACCTAACCTGGGTACGAGGTTGGGTTGCTCCAAGTGCAGAGCCGATTTGGTGAGATTGAGAACTGCTTTGGGCTGTGCGGCCCGAGCATATCGGCGTGCGGGATCCAGATCCATAGTGTGGCACTTCTTGGTGCTTGGACAATTTACACACCAGCCCTGATAGACTGGAAGCCCAAGTGTTGGGTACGGAGGTGAGGGTTGTGCTGGTTTCTGATTTCACTTGCTCTCCTGCAGATGTTCATTCCTTTCTCCACAGTGCGGCTTCGGCCTACTCCGGCCGCTCCGGAAGAGGATCTGGGATTCATTCTGGTTCAGGATGCGATTGGCTTGTTTCCATTGTTTGCATGGTGTGTAGTTTTTTAGTCTTTTTTTAAAAAAACTGGGTTATTTGAGTTTCTTGCTTTGTGGCTGCCAATAAGCAGATAAATTTCAAGGTGCATAATTTATACATTCTTTGATAATAAATGTGCTTTGAATCTTTGAATACTAAATTTTCCCTGTAGGTTTCTGGCTTCTCTAGCTGATCTCTAAAAATTGTCCAAGTATACAGATTCATTCAAGTTCAAAGTACGTTTATTATCAAAGTACGTATATGTCATCATGTACAACCCTGAAATTCATTCTCTTGTGGGTATTATGAATAAGTACAATAAGGATAATAGAATCAATGAATGACTGCATCGATGTGTAGAGAACCAGCATGCAAAATAACCTGTAAAGTTGTATGAAATGTCATTAGATGTGCCTTACAGCAGATGCATTAAAACTGAACAAGTGGGTTTGCTACCAGAACCTCGCACAGTTTAGCACCGCTTTCAACTCTTAGCTGGCCGACAGTCATATAAGGTGTAAATGAGAGTTCAGAATGATTGTTGGATCATAGTAACACACAATGTGACCAACACAGAGTCCTCAGGGGAGTAGAGGGAGCTGCAACATTCGTTCAAAGTGACAAGTAAATCAAGGTCAATATAATACATAGAACGGCTGAAGTTCTATGTTTCAAAACCATGAATATTTCCCATGAGATGGCCACAGTAAATCTCCTTCAGGAGTAGGAATACCTACACAATGGAGCAATGTCAGCAGAAATTTTGTATTTTCACAAGATGTGTCAGATTAGTTTGCACACCAATGTTTACAACTGGAGGGCAGATCCTCACAGGAAGGGGTATTCCTTGTCTGGGAGCACCAGATCTTAAGAAATACCAAGATTTCATAACAGGAATTAAAATCTTTGGGCCGGATATTTTCTCGTGCATGTGCTACAGACAAGGCAAGGACGCAAGATAAGTTTTTTTTTTGTTATCCAGGGTTTCAGTGCAATCTGTGGTGTACAATGTAGATGTGGCTATTGAGATGAAGGAAGGTTCATTTGGCAATCCATTAACAACTATCATTTTGCACTCCCTCTGTCAAGGTCAACAAGGTTTCCCTTTTCAGCTCACTGGCAAATGAGACTGAAGATACTGTGCAAGGAGATCTCCCTGTTGCCGCTCCTTCCTGGTGCTCTTCATGCCTAGCCTTGTGTCATCATTCCAATTACTACATTTAAGGGGCACTCACAGACACTTAAAAGGTAAAGTGTGGAAGGATAAAGTTCTAATGTGGGCAAATGGGACGAGTGTAGGGGGGAAAAGAAGGGGGGGGGGTCAGAAGTGTCACCTATTTATTCCGCTCCATTGATTCAGCCTAACTTGCTGAGTCCTCTGGCATTTTGAGAGGTTTCTGGGCAAAGAGTCTGCATGGACACGGTGGACTAAGGGCCTGTTTCTGTGCTGCATAATTCTGGCGTGTAAACCTGCAGTTAATGAAACAGCATAAGAATGCAAACACACCAGGCTCAAGTGTTTAAAAAAAAAATCATTTGGGTGAAAGGAAAATAGCTTTTTAAACACAAGTAGGTTTCACAGAGATGGAAACACGAGGAAATCTGCAGATGCTGGAAATTCAAGCAACGCATACAAAATGCTGGTGGAACGCAGTAGGCCAGGCAGCATCTATAGGGAGAAGCACAGTTGACATTTCAGGCCGAGACAGTTATTCCTGACGAAGGGTCTCGGCCCAAAACATTGACTGTACTTTTTCCTATAGGTGCTGCCTGGCCTGCTCCATTCCACCAGCATTTTGTGTGTTGTTCACAGAGATAGAGATGATTTTCAAGACCAATGCTGATACCACCCTGGGCACTGAATACTTGTGGAATATGGCCTTGAGATGTGTCATGTGGAGTATTTAGCAGAAACATTGTTAGGAGAGTTAGTTCACAGATAGGAAGAATATACTCATCTGGAGATAGTACAGAGCTATAAATACGACACAACAATCAAAAGCAGGGAGAAATTGTGAATGATTAAATCCTGGTGCTCAAAGATCTATCTGAGTGTGTAGCTTTGGAGACTATGCACTCAGAGGGGCTTTTGTGTGTGGTCTCAGAAACAGAATGACCTTTGTGAAGCTGTCAGCCACAAAGCCGTCCATTTGGAAATGAAAGAACTGCAGCTGCTAAAGCTCAGTAATATAAATAAAATATCCTGGAAACACTAGCCAGTCAAGCAGCGTGCACGGAAAGAGAATTAATGATTCAGATTAAAGATCTTCTGTCAAAGTGAGGTAAGAGAGAAAAGCAAATTAGGCTTAAGTTGCAGAAAAGGGCAGGGGAAGAGATAGCCTAGACTGAAGAAGTACCTGTGGAAGAATGGAGGCCAGGGTTGCCTTGGAGCTAAACAATGATCAAGGGGATACTGGCAGCTGTTAGGGAGTGATAACAGTAGCATACATCGTCATTCTTTGCTACCATTAACCCATTGACCAAACTTGACATTGGATGTGGCATGTAGGAAAGAAGGAGATGGGAGCCATCAATGTCAACAAATTCTACCTTGTGCCAGCCACAGCAAAAACACAACTTCCAAAGCTTTTCCCCAGGAACAAGGACAATGTTATTCACCTGCAAGATCAGTGTTTTACAGTCCCCTGTACTCGTCCCATTAAAAACCATCATTTTAAACAGCCTAAGTAATCAAATAAAACTCTTTTTGGGCTTCTGGCCGGGTACAGGTGTTGATTTTAACTAATATTTCGTTAACCAACCCCGCCATCTTCACCAGGGATGATGCCTTGGCAGGTCTAGTCTGGTGGTATTTATACCCCTGTTGTCTGTCCATCCTAACTGATTGGTTAGTCCTCATCAAGTTCGCTGTCCCACCTTGTTTACAATCAAATTCCCTTTCTTGGAGTAAGACCTTCATCTTTGTTAAAATTATTTTCCTCGAGTCCAAGTATTGCTCATGTCAGAAGATAGGACCAGCAGTAACCAGTAATTTGAAACTCAAGATAACATACAGGAGTGCAGTATAAAATGTGACATTAATACAGAGAAAGCAACTTTCTCATAAAAGATGTCTGCATAATATGACAAACTTTGGCCAAGCAACGTTGTTTTACATCTACTTTACAAACAACAATAGTGAAAGGCTGTAGGACTGTAAAATTATAGCCTCGATATAGGGAAAGCCAATAGAGATGTTGCTCGAGGCAGATTGTTCCGTTATGGTATTCCATTATGTATTTGAATGGTAAGCAGTTTGGTCTTGGACAACGTCAGTCTTAACACTTATTCAGCACGTGTCTTAAGACAGTGCAGTCTATGGTGTGCTCCAATGGCTGGAATCCTTATCTACTGAAATATTTTGTGACTGAAGCTGACTCCTAGTAATAATAAGCAAAGCTTTCTAACATGGTCAGAAACTGCACAAAGTAATATTGTGACTTGATTAACAAATGAATAGTCAGAAACCTGCAGTGAAAGTCCACTTTTCACATTACAACACGTTAATGAGGGTTTTCTGATAGCTCAGCAACTCAGCATGATGCAGTTTTGAGAATGGGTAATAAGTTACTTTGCTTAGCTGGGCCAGCTTAGATGGGAGGTAAATTAATCTTTCCAAATGGTGCAGAAAACAAAAAATATTTGCTTTGTTAGGCATCTTCTTTACAAACAACATTAGTGAAAGGCTGCAGGACTATAAAACTATATAATCCCCAGCCATTCTATGATTGATTTGCTTGCATTATTAAACTAATGAGTACATTCAATATGAGGACATACAATAGTTATTCTCCTAAACATGGAATATCTGGAGAATTACAGTCTGACAACAGACCACAGTTCAATTTGCCTGTACGTGCAAGCTTTAGAACCTGGAACAGCATAGTACAGGAACAGGCCCATTAGGCCGTGATCTGTGTGCCGACTTTGATGCCAACTTAAACTAATTCCATCTATCTCACCTGGTCTATATCCCTCCATCTCCTGCCTGTTCATACGTTTGTCTAAATGCCTCTTAACACTTTGCTATCATATGTAGTTCCACCATTTTCCCTGGCAGTGTGCTTTAGGCACCTATTGTTCTCTGTTTTTTTTAAAATATAAAACTTACTTCACTAATCTACTGGTGCAAGTGTGACATGTTCCTCTTGCAAGGATAGGTACCAGGAGAGAGTGGGGAGTGACGAAAGGACAAGGGAGCTGCAGAAAGTGGAAAGTCAGGGGGAGGGAAAGATGTGCTTGGTGGTGGGATCCTGTTGGAGATAGCTGAAGTTACGGAGAATTATATGCTGGTTGAGGTGGCTGGCAGGATGCTAGGTTAACAAGTGCTACATCTGCCCCTACACCTCCTCCCTCATTACCAATCAGGGCCCCAAACTGTCCTTCCAGGTGAGGCGACACTTCACCTGTGAGTCTGTTGGGGTCATCCACTTTATCCAGTGCTCCCACTGTGGCCTGCTGCATTACAGTGTAACCCTATGCAGACAGGGAGACCACTTCAGCGAGCACTTACTCACCAGGAAAAGCATGACCTCCTGGTGGCCACCAATTTCCATTCTACTTCCCATTCCCATTCCTACATATCAGTACATGTCCTCCTCTACTGCCGTAATGAAGTCCACACGCAGGTTGGAAGAGCAACACTTTGTATTCTGTCTGGGTAGCCTTCAACCTGACGGCATGCGCATCGATTTCTAGAATTTCTGTTGATTGCCACCCTCCCCTTCACCATTTTCCATTCCCATTTCCTCTCTCAACTTATCTCCTTATCTGCCAACACCTCCCTCTGGTGCTCCTCCTTTCTTCCAGGATCTTCTACCCTCTTCTATCAGATTTCCTCCTTCTCCAGACCTTTACCTCTCTGTCACCAATCAACTACCCAGCTCTTTACTTCACCACTACCGCCTCCTGGTTTCACCTATCACTGAGTTTGTATTTCTTCCTCCCTTCTCCTCATCTTCTTACTCTGACTTCTCAGTCCAGATAAAGGGTCTCGGCCTGAAATGTCGACTGCTTACTCTTTTCCATAGATGCTGTCTGATCTGCTGAGTTCCTCCAGTATGTTGTCTGTATATATAGCTTTGATTTCCAGCATTTGTATATTTTCTCGTGTTTGTGACCTCATTATTCATGTTTTTCAGTATTCATTTTTGTAACTTGTAGCAACTTATCATGCCTTGTATGGTACTGCTTCTGCAAAGCAACAAATCTCATGACATGACAGTGATAATAAACATGATTCTGATACTGTGGCAGATCTACCTTTACACATTAGTTGAGCTTGGAACCATAAGACTATTGAGGCATAGGAGCAGAATTATGCCATTTGGCCTGATAAGTCTGTTCTGTCATTTCATTTTGGCTGATCCAATCTTTCTTTCAGCTCCAATCACCTGCCTTCTCCCAGTATCTCTTTATGCCCTGACCATTCAAGAATCTATCAACCTCTCCCTTATATATTCATAAAGACTTGGCCTCCACAGCTGCCTGTGGCAAAAAATTCCCCAGATTCACCAGTATCTGGATAAAGAGATTCCTCCTCATCTCCATTCAAAAAGGACACCTCTCTATACTGAGGTTGTGTCCTCTAGTCTTAGACTCTCCCACCACAGGAAACATCCACTCTATCATGGTCCTCCACTATTCGTTAGGTTTCAATGAGGTCAACCCCTCCAGTGAACACAGGCCCAGAGCCACCAAATGCTCTTCATATGACAAGCCATTCAATCCTGGAATCATGTTTGTGAACTTCCTTTAAACCCTCTCCAGTTTCGGCCCATCCTTTCTAAAATAAGTGGCCCAAAACTGCTCACAATACTCCAAGTGAGGCCTCACCAGTGTTTTATCAACATTACGTCTTTGCTTTCACATTTATTCCTCTTGAAGTGAATGCGAACACATTTGCCTTCCTCACACATACCCAACCTGCAAATTAACCCAGACACTCAGGTCTCTTTGCGCCTCAATTCTTTTGTATTTTCTCCCAATTTAGAAAATAGTCAACCCTTCTATTTCTTCTACCAAAATGCATGACCATACACTTCCCGACAGTGTATTTCATCTGCCACTTCTTTGCCCGATCTCCTAATCTGTCTAAATCCTTATGTAGCCTCTTTACTTCTTCAAACCTACCTGCAAAATACTTATTCAATTCAGCCGCCATTTCCTTGTTTTCCATTACTACCTCACCAGCATCATTTTCCAGTGGTCTGAGATCCACTCTTGCCTCTCTTTTACACTTTATGTATCTGAAGAAACTTGGCATCCTCTTTAATATTATTGGCTAGCTTACTGTCGTATTCCATCTTTACCTTAATGACACTATCTGCCTTCTGTTGGTATTTAAAAGCTTCCCTATCACCTAACTTCCCACTAATTTTTGCTGAAGTACATGCCCTCTCTTTGGCTTTTATGTTGGCCTTATTGGCCATGGTTGTGTTATCTTACCTTTAGAATACTTTCTCTTCTTTGGGATGTATATATCCTGTGCCTTCTGAATTGCTCCAGAAATTCCAGCCATTGCTGCTCTGCTGTCATCCCTGTCTGTATTGATTTCCAATCAATTCTAGCCAACTCCTCTGTCATGCATCTGCAATTTCTTTTACTCCATGTAATACTGATACATCTGACTTTAGCTTACCTTTCTCAAATTTCAGGGTGAATTTGATCAGATTATGATCAATTTCCCTAAGGGTTCTCTTACCTTAAGCTCTCTAATCAATCTTGGTTCATTGCACAACACCAAATTCAAAACAGCTGATCCTCCAGTGGGCTCAATCACAAGCTGCTCTAAAAAACCAGCTCATAGGTACTCTAGAAATTTCCCCTCTTGGAATCCTGCACCAACCTGATTTTCCCAATCTATCCCCATGATTGTTGTAACATTGCCCTTTTGGCATGCATTTTCTATCTCCCGTTGTAACTTGTAGGCCACATCCTTACTACTGTTTGGGGGTCTGTATATAACTCCCATCAGGGTCTTTTTACCCTTGCTGTTCCTTGGCTCTATCCACAATGATTCAACACCTTCTGGAATTATATCACCTTTTTCTAATGATTTAATTTCATTTTTACCACAGAGCCACACATCCCCCGCTGCCTTTTTGCCTGTCCTTTTGATACAATGTGTACCCTTGGACATTAAGCTCCCAGCTATTAGCTTCTTTCAGCCACAATTCAGTGATGCCTGCAACATCATACATGCCAAACTGTAACTGTACTACAAATTCATTGACCTTATTCCATATACTGCGTGCATTCAAATATATCACCTTTTTTGATTTTGTCCACCTTTTAAGTTGTAGCCCTTCCTGTTGACTTTTGCTCTATCAGATAGCCTCTCCTTGTTAGGAGTCTTATTACACATTCCCTCTGTTCATAAAATAACTATATCATCTTCAGCACTATCAGTCTGGTTCCCATCCCCCTGCCAAATTAGTTTAAATCCACTCGAACAACTCTAGCTCTATAACAACTCTATAAGGATATTGGACCCCCTCTGGTTCAGGTGTAACCTGCCCATTTTTTACAGGCCATACGTTTCTTCCCCAGAGGGGATCCCAATGATCCATAAATCTGAATCCTTACCCCCTTCACCAGCTCCTCAGTCACGAACTCCCCTGCCAAATCATCCTATTCTTACCCTCACTGGCATGTGGCACAAGCAGAAATCCAGAGATTACTAGCCTGGAGGTCCTGTATCTCAGCTTTCCAGCTCCCTAAAATCTCTCTTCAGGACCTCCTCACCTTGTCTACCTATGTCACTGGTCCAATATCTACCAAGACTTCTGGCTGCTCATCCTTTTCCTTGAGAATCCCATGGACACGATCTGAGACATCCCTAATCCTGCCACCAGGGAGGCAACATACCATCCCGGTGTCTCTATCACACCCAGACAACCTCATCTCTGTTCCTCTGACTAACATCAACACAGTCCTCATCATGTCTCTGCTCTTCTGAGCCACAGCACCAGACTCGGTGCTAGAGACCTGGTGACTGTAGCTCCCCCATGATAGGTTGTCCCCCTCAATAATATCTAAAATTATATACTTATTATTGAGTGGAATAGCCACAGGTGTACTTTGCACTGACTGTGCATTCCTCCTCCTTCTCCTGACAGTCACCCAGTTACCCGTCACCTGCAATCTAGGGGTGACTACTTCCCTGCAGCTCCTGTCTATCACCTCATTCTCTCTTACGAGTCAACGATCATTGAATTGCAGCTCCAGTTTCTTGATATATTCTTTCAGGAGCTGCAGCTAGGTGCACTTGGTACTGATGTGTTATTTTGGGAGACTGGAGGTCTCCCGTACTTCCCATGTCCCACACACAGTAGAAAACACCGTGGCCTGGAGCCATTCTCACTGCACCATGCATGAATGAATGAGGAATGAACAAATAAGAACAGAGACAGAGTAGCTTACAGGACCATCTACCTCACCCAATCCAGGTGAGCCAAAGATACTCTAAAAGAATGGCTGCTCTGCTTCCACTTGAACTGTTCTTATGGGCCTTTTCTAATGAAGCTGACTGGTTGCTCCTCAACTCCGAAAAACTGCCGCAAAGCTTTGCCTTCAGAACCTTGATCACTACCCTGATTTAAAAAGTAGCTCTTTTCATGCTCCCCTTGAAGGGGACAGTGAAAAAGAGGAGATAAAATAGGCACTGCTTTAAAGTAGAGAAAGGCATTCAGAATCAACAAACAAGAAGGCAAGTGTGACGATCAATAATCGTACCTCTGCGAAGTAGTCCAAAAAAGCACTCAGTATTAGAAATCATCCCAGAACCATCAACATGGATGAAGTAATTACATCAAGAGGCATAATGGAGATGCTGCAGTAACGCAGTATGATTTATCAACAATGGGGATAGATTGAGAGTAAATGGCTGTTGCAGAACCACAGAATAGCAAGAGATTAAATGACAAGTATAATTTCATAACCATGTACACAGTTGAACAGCTTGAACTGACTAAGTAGGCCGGTCAACAGACTGAATTTGTAACACTCACGCAGACCTCTCAAAATTGTTCACATAACTATCTACTCATGCATCCACACAATGATAATCTGCATAAATCATTATTTTGGAGAAAGCATTTCCTCTTGGCTGTAACATACCCTATGAACTTTAGAAGATGTTCTGAAGTTACCTGTTTAGGTCTCCCAATGTCACAGGATGTCCCTCAAATAACACAATGTGCTCCTAGTTCTGCTGAGGCTATTTCTCACTGGTCACCATGTCCTAATATCAGCACCAGTTCATATCACAATGAACAGAAGCTATTTTGGGAAGCCTGACCCTGGTAAAGTGTCAGCTATGGCTAACATGGAAGATCCATTGTAGAGCCAGATCCAATTTCACAACTGCATCATTTTACTTGGAAATAATTCCAAATGTGACCTACTCCAGGTAAAACAGAGATTCCATTTCTGTGAAAGAAGCAAATGAACTACAAGATCAAGCTTCTAGGCAAGGGATGATTTGTAAGATTCCAACGTATGTAGATCACCATGCTAATCACCTAAGATCCTCAGAAAAACATCCTTTCAGAATAATGAAGCAAGAAGAATGGTAAAAGTCTACTCGTGCTGACAAAGGCAGCAACAAAAAGAAACAAGCAACACTGATATCAAAACCTGAGGACCTAATACATTGTTTTCAGTGGGCTATTCAATACAAATTCTGCCAGATTATGCTGAGTGGCTGGCTGATGTGAAAACTATAATGAAAAGTAAGTGTAAACCATATATGTAATGCACATCCCTAGTCACCATTCTACTTACCGAGAGAGTTCTCTTTGATCTTGACTGCAGTTCATATACTGCCAAAGACCGATGCTAAAAAAGCATTCGAGGCAGTAATTAACAAACAAGAAACTCAATGCCCATCCCAATGCATTTCAAATCTTTGTCGGTGTCTTCATATTCCTGCTTGTTTGAATAAATCTCTGCCCAATTGTCACCTACAGAACAAGGGGTCTCAACACACTCGACCACTCTTTTACCTACTGTTCCATCTCCAGACCACATTTCAGGAAATCTGATCATCTGGCTGTCCTCCTACCCGCACACGGGTAAAGGCTGAAGAAGAAGACTCCAGAGCGATGAGGACCACAAAAAGGTGATTGTAGGGGGCAAGAAGCGGCTAAGGGATTGCTTCACCTCAGTGGACTGGGCCATGTTCAAAGAATAAAGATCAGAACGAGTACACCAGGGTTGTCACAGACTTTATAAAAACTGCCAGAGATGAGTGTGTCCCCACAAAATCATTCAGCCTTCCCCAACTAGAAACAAGAGGTTTGCAATCTGCTGATGACCAGATCAGAAGTGTTCCAGGTTTGGCAACCAAGTAAAATCTAAGAGATCCAGGTATTTCCCTTGGAAAGCCTTGTCACATGAGAATGGCAATTCCAGACCAAACCTGAATCACTGAAGAACGTTGATAGTTATGGTATCACCTCCTACAGAGTGAAACCAAGCAACGTAGGTGACAACTAGATTTCACTCCCAGATGAGCTCAATGTACTTTATGCTTGTTTTGACCATCAAAACATGGAGAAACCTTCATGACGTCTTACAGCCCCTGATGATGCCGTGTTCTCAGAGGCTGAGGCTGATTTCAGGAGGGTGAACCCACAGAAAGCATCTGGCCCAGATGGGGTTACTTGGCCAAGTATAGAAAGACCTGTGCTGACCAACTGGCTGGAGTGTTCAAGGTTCAAAGAACATGTATTATCAAAGTAAATACACAGTTTACAACCTTGAGGTTTATCTTCCTGCCATGAAACAAAGAAATTCCATGGTACCCATTCAAAGAAAACATGAAAAACTTGACGTGGAAAAACATAAATGGCTGAAACAGCAAAAAAAAAATGACTAATGCCCAGAATATTAAATGTCAGGCTGCAGTGTCCTTGAAGGAGCCCAGGAATGTTCAACTTAGTTCAGTTGAGATCAGTTTAGTGCTGTGCCATTCACTGAATGCAAGCCGCTGAGTTAGTCTGTCCTGATCAAAGTCGAGCAAAATATCAACTAAAAAATATTATAATTAAAGACCAGAAACCAGATACACAGATAACATGAATTGCAGAGCCCTCTGAAAATGAGTCCAATCCACAAATGGCACTGATCAAATCTTGCCCAAGGCCCAAGACTCTGGCAGCAGTGAGCGAGAGGGAGAGCGAAGCTGCTCAAACACAGGCACTGAACATCTGCTTACATTTTGCTCTCATCCTCACTGACTTCAATCTTGCTTGATGCTTTAATAAGTGAGATTGGCAAGAAGTTGAGTCAATCGTGGGCTCACATCCCATCTCCAGGCTTCTTGGCCTCCAGGCCACACTCTCAGCTCCAAACCTTGCCAAACTCCCTTGGAGATAGCAAAATGCCAGATTACTCAATCAGCTCAAAAACATTGATGTCTTTAACCTCTCATTTTGGCAGTCTGAGGTACCCACCTGCTTCAAGTGGGCTTCAATTTTACTGGTGCCTGAGAATAATGTGGTAACCTGCCTCAATTACTATTTCCAGTAGCACTTACATCCACTGAGATGAAGTGTTTTGAGAGGTTGGTGATGAAACATATCAACTCTTAACTGAGGAGCAACTTGGATCCACTCCAATTCATCCGCCGTCACAACTGGTCAACAGCAAATGCCATTTCATTGGCTCTTCACTCTACCCTGGAACATCTAGAGAGTGAAGATGAATACATCAGGAGGCACGACACTGACTACAGCTCTGCATTCAACATAGCCATCCCCTCAAAACTAATCAATAATCCCCAAGACCTAGGCCTTAATACTTCCTTGTGCACCTGGATCCTCAATTTCCTCACTTGTAAACCCCAGTCAGTTCAGATTGGCAACAGCATCTTCTCCACAATCAGCATCAGTACAGGTCCATCACAAGGCTGTGCATTTAGCCCCCTGCTCTACTTGCTTTATATGTATGACTGTGAGGCTAAGCACAGCTCCAACGTCATATTTAAATTTGCTGACAACACCACTATTGTGGGCTGAATCAAAGGTGGTGACAAATTAGTAAATAGGAGGGAGATTGAAAACCTGGCTGAGGCGTGCCTCAATAACAACCTCTCACTCAATGTCAGCAAGACCAAGGATCTGTTTAATGACCACAGGAGGAGCAAACTGGAGATCTATGAGCCAGTCCTCATCGGGGGATCAGAGGTGGATAGGATCAATAACTTTAAATTACTTGGTGTTATCATTTCAGAGGATCTGTCAAGGGTCCAACATGTATATCTCATTACATAGAAAGCACAGCAGTGCGTCTACATTCTTAGAAGTTTGAAAAGGTTCAGCACCCACCTCATTTATGCAACCTAAATGATGTGAGCAATTTAAGTGGAGCCCAACTGGATTTCACTGAGAAAAGGTAGGTCTGTGAATAATATCAAAATTAACAGCTCTATTCCCTTTACTCTTACGTACACAACACTGGAAGAACTCAGCAGGTCAGGTACATATTCTTTGATCCACAGCATCTGCAGTTGTATTTTTGTGTTCCCTTTACTCTTACTGGGCAGGAGGTTTAAAATTAATGCCTTTATTCACGTGAGAAGTCCTATTCTTTCATTCTGCCAAATTTACTGCTGCTTAATTTTGTACACAAATTAACATTAAAGTCTGGCTGGCAAGCTGATGATAATAGAATGGAAATTAGAGTAATTACATTTTGGTTTACACATTGACTAAAGGCAACTCAACATGGAAGATGTTTCTTTATATAAAACATTACCCATGAATTCAATCTGACACCAAGAAAACCAAACTCGTAATTATTCATGCAACTCCACAAGGTTTACAGTTACATTTATAAACCGGAAGTGAAGGAAATGTAATCACACAGAATCTCTAGTCTTATCTACATTACTACTACATCGACTCAGGCCTAATAAATGCACAATAAATTTTTTATATCCAGATTTTATTAGTAAAAAAAACTGAAATGTCATGGAGATTGGAACATTGGGATAGCAGACACTGCTTTCAAAGGCCTCTGTACCTAGGCAATCGCTCTTTCTCTCTTTCTGGTGGGGGTAGGGGAAGAGTCTGCTGATTCTCGACCCGGGTGAGTTCGAATAAGCGTTGCTTCAGATTCTAACATTGAAACAGTGATCTGTTGGTCTCATTCTCGCTGTGGAAACCTCTCTGTACCTTGTTAGTGAGAGAGAGTGAGAGAGTGAGAGAGAGAGTGAGAGAGAGCGAGTCAGAGAGAGTGAGTGAGAGAGAGAGGAAGAGAGTGAGTGAGAGAGTGAAGGAGAGAGTAAGAGAGAGAGAGTGAAGGAGAGAGTGAGAGACAGTGTGTGAGGGAGAGAGTGAGAGACAGAGAGAGGGAGAGAGTAATGGAGGGAGAGAGTGATAGGGAGAGAGAGTGAGAGAGAGTGAGGAAGAGAGAGTGAGTGAGAGAGTGATGGGGAGAGAGAGAGCGAGAGAGCGGGAGGGAGAAAGTGAGGAAGAGAGAGTGAGAGAGAAAGTGTGAGGAAAAGAGTGAGAGAGAGAGACAGATAGAGTGAGAGTGGGAGTGAGAGAGAGTGGAGAGAGAGAGTGAAGGAGAGTGAGAGTGAGTGAGAGAGTGAGTGAGAGAGAGAGACTGTGAAGGAGAGAGCGAGAGAGTGAGTGAGAGAGAGTGAGAGAGAGAGAGTGAGAGTGAGAGAGAGTGAGACAGTGAAGGAGTGAGAGAGAGAGTGAAGGAGTGAGAGAGAGAGTGAAGGAGAGAGCGAAGGAGAGAGCGAGTGAGAGACAGAGAGAGAGAGTGAGGAAGAGTGAGAGAGAAAGTGAGGGAGGGAGTGAGAGTGAGAGACAGAGTGAGAGACAGAGTGAGAGTGAGAGAGAGAGAGAGAGTGAGAAAGAGTGAGGGGGAGAGAGAGTGAGAGAGTGAGAGGAGAGAGAGGGAGTGAGAGAGAGTGAGGGGGAGAGAGAGTGAGAGAGTGAGGAAGAGAGTGAGGGAGAGAGAGAGAGAGAGAGTGGGAGAGAGTGTGTGTGAGAGAGAGAGAGAGAGGGAGAGGGCCTGTGGCATGTCAAATTGTCAGGTGAACAATAGTTTTTGTTGGACTGCAGATCACGGTCTCTCTTCTGGGGCTTGCTATTGCTTGCTCGGTGTTGTGGGCATTGATGCTTCCTGCTAGAACAAGCGGGGGAGATGATTGATTCTTTACTGCTGCTTGTGCTTGGGGGGGGGGGCCATTGGGATTCTAATGTTTTCTGTCTTCATTCTTTGGCGTTTTCTTCTGTTTCATGGATGTTGACGAAGTGTAAGAGTTTCAGGTTGTGTACTGTATACATTCTCTGATATTAAATGGACCGTGGAACCATTTAATAAAGAACCCAGAAAGTCACCTCCACCATTTAATTATATTTTAAAGCCCATTTTAAAATCAAGACTAATATATCCCTTATCTTCATACTCTAATAAATCATAATTGAATAGGAGTCCTGCTGAAGGGTTTTGTCTCGAAACGTCGACTACACTTTTCCATAGATGCTGCCTGGCCTGCTGAGTTCTTCCAGCATCTTGTGTGTTGCTCATAATTGAATAGTTTATGCTGATTAAGCTACAGTGGTGAGAATCTGGAGTTTAATGTTTTCACTGATAATGGGATAGGGACAAATGCTATAAATTTTAAGCAAAGTGGATTAGGGACAATTAAAAAAACTAGTAGCAATGCAATGCAACATTAGTATCTGTGATGAATAAATGCAAGTATACATTTTAGAAGTGAATATATCATGTCGTATGACTTTAATATACCGTAGATTCCGGACTACAGAGCGCACCTGATTAAAAGCCACTGGCTCTAATTTTAGAAATAAAATCAATTTTTTAATTGTACAGGCCGCACCGGATTTTAGGCCGCACCGGATTTTCGGCCGCAGGTGTCCCACGTTGTAATATGAGATATTTACACAGAAAGATATTACATGTGAGGATTTTTTAACTTTTAATTAAATCCATATGGTAACATAAACAAATACATATTGCAAATGCTTTTTTTCGAACCGTGCCTGTAACGCGGCTACTTTTAAATATACATACGTATCGGTAACACACAAATTACGTTGCGTATACTTTTTTACTGAACAACATTCCAATATCTCCTAACGACTGGTAAAAAATATATATACTGCAGCCTACCAGGAAAAGTTATTGATCGCCTTTAACTTAAAAGCAGCGTTCGCTCAGATCCAAAGCCGCTCGCGTAATGCGCTCCCTCCCTCCGTCCCGTTTTATCGCAAACTGGCATTTTTCCCACAAGACGCGGCGAAACCGGGTGTGACGTCATAGCATCCCGCGATGTAGTACAGAAAACAAATATAGTTAAAACTCTTCTAACTTTAACTAGAAAATGAACTTTAACTAGCAAAAATATTATAAACTAAATAACTGCCATAAAGGCAGCACAATGCTTTTCTTCGAGTGTTTTCCATGTTGATGAGGGTGAGTACAAATGACTGATTTACAATAATTTAATTGTGAAAGTGCGCTTGATTTATCGTACAATTTCATTGGACCTCTGTGAACTACTCATCAATTTTATTGGTCTACTGTTATGAGGCAAAATGTTTACGAGGCGGCATGAAAAAAATCATGTATTAGCCGCTCCGTTTTAAAGGCCGCAAAGTTCAAAGCTGTTCAAAATGTGGGAAAAAAGTAGCGGCTTAAAATCCGGAATCTACGGTATATAGCACCAGACACTGCTGTCAACTTGAAAGTTGCTGTCTTCAGATAAAGTATTATTTATTATGCACATGTTGTGTTTCAACAACACTGAACACACAACAGATCCTGCAGTCCCATATAAATGTTTGCAAATATGAATATTGAGGATAAATGCCAAATAGAATCAAATGCAAAAACATTAAAGAAAATGTAATAAAAATGGATCAAACTTGTCTGTGATTAATTATTAGTTGAACACTTTGCAGCAGATTCCTAAACATACTGTATTATGAATGCAGACTCCTATCTGCCTTTGAATGTGCAGAGAATGTATATTACGGCCTGGTATTAGAAAAGCACTGATACACACAGATTTTTCACTAGCCTCATTATGATTGCCGCCCTTTCAAACCAGGTGGAAATCTCTGACTGCAGGATTGTGGTTGAAGATGTCCTTGAATATTCCAGCCAGTTGGTTGGCAAGGTTTTCATTACCTGGCCAGGTACACCATTGGGACCTGACACCTCGTGAGGGTTCAAACTCTTGAAGTATGTTCAGATATTGGCCTCTGAGACAGAGATCACAGGGTTGCCAGATGCTGTGGTGATTCACGCAGCTGTAGTGTTATTGTCTCTTTCAAAATGCACATAAAAGGCATCGAGCTCATTGGGAAGTGAAGCATTACTGCCAGATATGATTTTAAGTTTTGCCTTATAGGAAGTAAAGGCATGCAAACTCTGCCACAGCTAATGTGCATGTAATTGTGTCTAATTTCACACAGAATTGCCTTTTCACTCTCATGATGGCCTTATGTAGGTTATACGTGGACTTCTTGTAGGATTCTTGGTCCTGAGCACCACAGATCTAGCTGTCAGCAGACTGTGAATCTCCTGCTTCATCCGGGACTTTCTGTTGGGAAGACTCAATATGGTCTCAAAGACACACATTCATCCATCCAAGTCTTGATGAAATCGGAGACTACCTTGGCATATTCACTCAGATCTGAAGACAAATCCCCAAATATGGTCCAGTCCACTGTTTCAAAGCAGTCCTGTAAATGCTCCCTCACTTCCCTTCGCTTTCCCCACTCCCGTCAATATGCCACGAGTAGCAATACAGCCAGGTAGTTGGACTTACCAAACTACGGGCACGGGATGGCTTGCTAAGCATTCTTGATTGTGGTGAAACAGTGATGGAATATGTAGACACCTCTGGTTAACAGAAAACATATTGGCAGTAGTTTGTCAGGTGCCTTGACCAGATAAGCTGTGTGCTCTGTCATTTTCTGATCCTATTTACAGTATATATATCATTGATAACTGCATTTGTACGGTAAGATATCATTTTGAATATTAAAAGTGATCACTGACTACCCAGAAATGACAGTTATATTTTACGTTGTGACCTGCTGCTGTCATGATGGTTAATATGTGGACTTAGCATGCACTTTTGTAAAGATGCTACCGTATGTGCTGAAAGAAGAGAACTCCACTGAGGAGATCAGATCAGAAGCCAATGAAACTGCCGATTCTTGAATGCAATGTGAATTGATGAGCTGACCAAAAATGCCATTGTGGTTTTACAGGTAAAAGGCATCATGACAGGAATTCAAAGACACCCAGTTGGCATTATTTACATCCTTAGCTTTGAAGACAGCAGCAGTAATTTAGCATCATCAGGATATTGGACGAAATTGGCAACATGTTGGAGGAGTAGGTTTGGGTTTATTGGAGCTCACCTGGCTGCAGACCGTGTTGCTGCCGACTACTCAGAATTGGTGCAGTATCGCCATGGGAAATTGTCTCAGACATTTCATTTGTGATCGCAAAACTTTGTTGAACAGTGATAATGTAAGTTGCCAAAGGCCTGTTACCTCTGTCTGGTGGAGGGACAGTCAACATGGGAGCTACGTAGCCTCAGTTGTGGTGAGAACTAAGCCTCAAGCCTCCAGCTTGCCTGATGCTGAAGACCAGGTAAGAGACACGGAAGCACTGCAGCGTGTGGTTGGGTTCGGCTGGGGCCTAGCCTCACCTGTCGGTGCTACCCTCCCATGTTACAGGCTGGATTGCGTGCGTCTGTACACTGCAGGGACTCTGCACCATCGTTTGCTAGACATTGTCACTCAGGTTCTTGGACTACACATGGTTTTTTTGAGTGAAAATGCTTCTTTGCTCACAATTTTGAATTACTTTTTTCATTTTTAGAATCTTCTGTACATTATCTTCTACAGCTATAAAATAATACAATACTTCAACAAATTAACATGTATACAATTAATAAAGCTGAAGAGAAAAAAACTGATTGTAATGTATGGAAAAAAAATTATATATAAAGAAAAGAAGGGAAAAAAAGAACCCCAAATAACTAAGAAAAAAAATGCCACTGACTACCAAAAAAGGGAAAAAAAACCCCATTAGGAATCAATCTCCAGAGCAATACGTCTTCCATCATCTATATATATATAAAGAAAAAGAATCAACTGCCAATTCATGTTTATATAGAATAAGATTGGAAGGAAACCATATAACATAATTCAAATTAAATGATAATATTTGGCAAAAGAGCCCCATCTTCTCTCAAAATCGAATTGAGAATCAAAAGTTCTACTAATTTTTTCCAAACTGAGACATAACATTACTTGAGAAAACCATTCAATTAATATGGGGACAGAGGTATCTTTCCATTTTAATAAAATACCCCTTCTTGCCAACAATGTTACCAATGCATTTACATGTTGATCTGACGATGAAATACCCTGAATATGATGCAGAATGATTCCAAACAGAACAGTTAATCTATTAGGTTGTAAATTAATTTTCAGAGCTTCAGAAATTGTAGAAAATAAAGATTTCCAACGATTTTAATGAAGAACATGACCAGAACATATGTGACAAAGTAGCTACTTCAGTTTTACACCTATCACAGTAGTTGTCTATACTAGGAAATATTTCAGATAGTCTCTCCTTTGTTAAATAATAATGGTGAACAATTTTAAACCGAATTAAACTGTGAATGGCACATATTGAAGAAGAATTTACCTTTTTCAAAACTCGCAACCAATCTTCATTAACAAAGGTCATATTAAATTCTCTCTCCCAATCTTGTTTAATCTTTAGTGAGAGACTCTCTTTTTGCAGTAAAAATAAATTATAAATTCTACAACACACACAAAATGTTGGTGGAACACAGCAGGCCAGGCAACATCTATAAGGAGAAGCACTGTTGACGTTTTGGGCCGAGACCCTTCATTATAATGTTACGAATGTGCCATAACTCTGAGGGGCCGAAGGGTACAATGTAGCCCCCTCCTTTTCGAGAATCGCAAAATCGCTATTAATTCGGGTCTGGGACCCAGGAAATGAGAGAGAGAAGTCCAGAATACACAGGTTTGGAATGTGCCCTGGCCCCAGAAAGGCGGAACCATTGATAACGGCTATTGTCTCTTGGAGACGGAATTGTGTATTGAGTACTGTACTATTCATTGAAGCCCTCAGGGGATGACCAGAGTGGGCTGGTTGAGGGATTGCATCATTCCAACCTGATTGACATCTGAGACCCCGTGAGTAAGGATAAAAGAGGGTCTGGGGAGCAACCCCTTTAGACACACCAGGAGAAACGTATGAGACCGGTGGAGGCTTGTGTGTGTGTCCATCCTTGCCCGGATGACAAGTCCTCCACGGAACGGCCTCGCTAAAGGACGAATACGGATCAAGAGCGGATAAAGGAAAGCTGGCAAGTTTCTATTCTCAAAACCTCTCTCTCTCTCCAACAATTGAAAGCCCAACGGTCCCCAAAAGCTGAAGCCTGTATGAACTGAGTGACTTTTATATTTCCATCGGACAATACATTATCCCCTAGACAACGATAGAGCTATTTCTTATTGATTATTATTATATCCGCACTTTTAGATTTAGTATTGACGACGTATATTATCTGTATGTTTGCATTGATATTATTTTTGTGTATTTTTATCAATAAATACTGTTAAAAATAGTACCATCAGACTTCAACGGACCTCTCTATCTTTGCTGGTAAGTGACCCAGTTACGGGGTTCGTAACAACTTGGGGATCTCGTCTCGGGATTTGATACCAAATTGGAGGGCCAGTGAATCGGGCTTGTAAGTCCAAACTTGGATCTGGTTGCGCGGGTAGCCAGACGGGAAACCAGCAAAGATGGACGTGGGTGAATTTATAGAAAACACGACTCTGGAGGCGCTAGAGGCGGCCACAAAGTCGGAATTGATAAATATTGCGAAAGGACTAAACCTCGCAGAGGTGAGATTGTCGATGAAAAAGCGGGAGGTGCGGAGGGCCATAACTCAGTATTATATTGTGAAGAATGTGTTTTCTGCTGAGGTATTGGAAAATATCCCTGAAAAGGTACCAGTTAGTGGGACGGCTCAGTTAGAGTTGGAGAAATTGAGGTTGGACGTGGAACAGAGGAAGAGGGAGCATGAGCTCCAGCTAAAGGAGTTAGAGCAGGACAGAGCTGAGAAACAAAGAGAGCATGAAATTCAGTTAAAACAGCTGGAAGCAGCTGAGAAAGAGAAGGAGGGAGCCGAGAAGGAAAGGGAGGCAGAGAAACGGAGGCAACATGACTTGGATATAGAGAAGTTAAGGCAAGAGCGAAGAGTTCAAGGGTCAGACCGAGAGGAGCAGTTTAATGTTAGTCGGGAGTTGAGGGTAGTACCTCCGTTCGAGGAGATGGATGTTGATAGTTATTTCTTGCATTTTGAAAAGGTGGCAGTGAATCAGAAGTGGCCCAAAGAGCAGTGGGTGGCATTGTTACAAAGTGTGTTAAAAGGGAAGGCACAACGGGCATATGCGGCGTTGTCCATGGAGGAGGAAGAGTCTGAGAATTATGAGAAAGTAAAGGAGGCCATTCTTCAGACCTATGAATTGGTACCTGAAGCCTATAGACAAAAGTTCAGAAATTTAAAGAAAGGGTGGAATCAGACGTATACCGAGTTTGCCTATGAGAAGGGTGTGCTTTTGGATCGCTGGTGTACAGCAGAAATAGTGGAAGAGGATTTTTGGCATCTCAGGGAGTTAATTCTGATTGAGGAATTTAAAGGTTGTGTTTCGGATGATATCCGGATGTATTTGAATGAGAAGCCGAATAAGTCCATCTCCGAATTTGCTAGGTTCGCAGATGAATATGCCCTAACCCACAAGACAAAGTTTTCCTCGAATAAAAGTTACCAGAGAGACTGTGGGAACGGTAGAGAAAGCCCGCCGGCTGAGGCAGAGGTTCCGCCGGGAGCTAGTGGTAAGATTGAGGAGGAGAGACAAGACGGCAGGAGAGGTCCTGGCTTGACCTGTTTTAATTGTGGAAAGGGGGGACATATTGCATCTCGGTGCTTTGCTCCGAGGAAGGAGACAGGAAAATGGAAAGCAGCAGTCCCTATAGGATGTGCCGTGGTGATCAGAAAATCGACAAGAGAGCCCCAGGTAGACAGAGTACGAGAAGGGTCTGAGCAATGTATTTCAAAAGGAACTGTGTCTGTGAGAGAGGGAGACACACCAGTTCCAGTGCGGATCTGGACAGACACGGGAGCTGAACTGTCATGGATTAGCAGTAAGGTACTGGATTTTGGTCGCAAGACTGCAGAGGTAGCTTTGAGAGGAATAGGAAAAGGGACCGAAGTGGTGCCCTTGCATAGGATCATCCTGAATTGTGATCTGGTATCTGGACCAGTTGAAATAGGGGTGCGATCAGAATTCCCGAGAACTGACGTGGACGTCCTTCTGGGTAACGATTTAGCCGGTGGTAAGGTTTGGCCAGCAATGAAGCTGACGAGCCAGCCTGTGAGTGTTGAGGTCCCGCCCCTAGATTCCAAGATCTATCCCGCATGCGCGATCACTCGCAGCATGTCGAGAAGGGCAGCTGAGACAGAGAGCAGTTTAAATCCGGCCAGTATCAATTTGGCCGAGACGTTTTTACCGACCCTGTACCAAGAGGGTTTAGAGGGTGGAAAAACGGAGAATAGTAAAGTGAAAGAGAGTAAGGGAGAGGAGGTAGTCCTGCCCTTAACCAGGAGAAAATTTATAGAGGCACGAAGTAAAGATGAGAAACAGATAAGGCTGTTAAAAGGTCCAGAGTTGGACATGGATGATCTGTCTGGTTTGGCAGAACTGTTTGAAGAAGTTGAAAATTCTAAAGGTGTTCCCGATAATGAAATGAGGGCAGTCCTAGATGAAAAGGATGCCATTACCTTGAAGAAGTCTGCTGGGTTGGCAGATGAGGTTGTTTCAGCCTGCGGGGTTGAGTTTACTCCGGAAGGGAGTTGCCCAGAGAGTAGCTGGGAGGATCAGGGGAATTTAGAATTTGAAAAGGGTATGGGTATTGAAAGCCTGGAAGAGGCAGATGTCCTGTTTGAGTGTGTTCAAGATGTGGACGCACGTGGTACTGAACCTAGTAATGGAGCTCAGAAAAAGTCTGAGGTATTTGATTCAGTGGAAAAGGAATGCAGTCCTTGTGGGTCAGATGGACTTGGTTCAGTGAAGAAAGGGTTAACCTCGGTAATAGTGGGAAGTGAGAATTCCCAGTTGTTGGTGTTCGAAGGTGTGTTAAAAGTTAGTGAGGAGATAAAAGGTGGTGAGGTGAATCTTATTATTGAAGGAAAAGGTAAAAGTGTAGTTCCTAAATTGAATGAAGAAAATTTAAAGTCTGGATTGATGTCAGAAGCAGCAACCAGGCTACCGAGACAATGGCTTGGTAACACGTTGCCTGCGAATCAATTACAGGTTGATTTGGAATGTAAAGGTGCCCCTCACGCTATTGTTATTCAAGGGTGTGGTGTGAAAAAGCAGAATTTGAAATGCTGTTTGAACAAAGAGTTTAAACTGAAAACTAATAGCCTGAAGGGTCCTGAAGAGAAAACTAGCAACTTGCTTAAAATTAAAGAATTGTGTGGAAATTCGGAAAATGGTCTAAGTTTGGAACACATTGTTGATAAAATAACTCCTATGAAAGGAGCGGGCGAAAGCCTATTTCGCCATGGTGCACAAACTCACCATGTGGGAGTTAACTGGAAAAGGGGCAAGGGTTGACGGGCTGCCATTTTTAAATAGCAGGATCCGGTTTTAAGGGATTTCGAAAAAGCATGTGAATAATAAAGACAACCCCCATGGAAGATTGACTGTTAAGTTTGAAAGTAACATAAAGATTAGTATTTGCATGAACTTTTGTAGTATACACGTAAGCTAAGATCACAACTCTTTAGTTTTTGTTTGCTGAAGGAAAGAAATAAAAATAGGTGGTTATTAAATTGGAGTCTGATGCTACAAGACTTTAGTAAGGTACAAGATGTTAAGATATTAACAGAAAGGACAATGTAATTGTTAACTGTTTAGATGCTGAATTGAATGTATAACTGTATTACTCTGAAGTGAAAAAAAACTTTTGTATTGTGTTAGATTCTGAAATCCTGTAAGACTCTGTATTACTTCGTTTTTACCATCGCTTTGAAGGAAGGGGGTGTTACGAATGTGCCACAACTCTGAGGGGCCGAAGGGTACAAAGTAGCCCCCTCCTTTTCGAGAATCGCAAGATCGCTATTAATTCGGGTCTGGGACCCAGGAAATGAGAGAGAGACGTCCAGAATACACAGGTTTGGAATGTGCCCTGGCCCCAGAAAGGCGGAACCATTGATAACGGCTATTGTCTCTTGGAGACGGAATTGTGTATTGAGTACTGTACTATTCATTGAAGCCCTCAGGGGATGACCAGAGTGGGCTGGTTGAGGGATTGCATCATCCCAACCTGATTGACATCTGAGACCCCGTGAGTAAGGATAAAAGAGGGTCTGGGGAACAACCCCTTTAGACACACCAGGAGAAACGTATGAGTCCGGTGGAGGCTTGTGTGTGTGTCCATCCTTGCCCGGATGACAAGTCCTCCACAGAACGGCCTCGCTAAAGGACGAATACGGATCAAGAGTGGATAAAGGAAAGCTGGCAAGTTTCTATTCTCAAAACCTCTCTCTCTCTCCAACAATTGAAAACCCAGCGGTCCCCAAAGGCTGAAGCCTGTATGAACTGAGTGACTTTTATATTTCCATCGGACAATACATTATCTCCTAGACAACGATAGAGCTTATTTCTTATTGATTATTATTATACCCGCACTTTTAGATTTAGTATTGACGACGTATATTATCTGAATGTTTGCCTTGATATTATTTTTGTGTATTTTTATCAATAAATACTGTTAAAAATAGTACCATCAGACTTCAACGGACCTCTCTATCTTTGCTGGTAAGTGACCCAGTTACGGGGTTCGTAACAATAAATTCTACCGATGGAACCTCTCATTAAAGGATTCAATTTCAAAATGGTATCCAACAAATCAGATTCTTGCAAATATGGAAACTTAGATAAATATTGTTGTAAAAAATGTCTAACTTGAAGATATTGCAGAAAGTGTGTATGAGCGAGAGAATATCATTGTGTGATTTGGAGCCGCCACCAAGCAGGATAGAACCAGACTACAGCGCACAGTGAGGACTGCCGAGTGCATTATTGGAGCCTCCCTGCCCTCTATTGTGGACCTGTACTCTTCCAGGTTGAAAAAGAGGGCGGGGAACATTATAAAGGACTCCTCCCATCCTGCGCACGGACTGTTTGATCTGCTTCCGTCTGGTAGGCGCTTCAGATCCCTCCAGACTAAGACTAATAGGCACTGGAGAAGTTTTTTCCCTACTGCGGTCACTTTGCTGAACAGTTAACTGCCGGTTAACTGTCAGCTAACTATTACTTGGATTGCACTACCTGTATGTATAATCTATATTTTCATTTATATTTATCATTATTATTGTTATGAGCAGAGAGACAACATCTGCCGGAAGTAAATTCCTTGTATGTGCATAGGTACTTGGCGATTAAAGTCTGATTCTGATTCTGATTCTGATATTTGTTAATTATCTCTTCAAAAGTCATCAATCGACCATCACAAAATAAATCTGTAAAAGAACGGATCCCTTTATTTCTCCATAGGAGAAAAATGGGATCGGTTATTGAAGGTTTAAATAAAACGTTTCGATATATAGAACTGGACAATTTAAGTTGTTGAAAATTTTAAAAATTGCAAAACTGAAACCAAATCTGTAAGGACAGTTTAATAACAGGGTAAAGATTTAAATTTGGAGTTTTAGAGAGCTGTAAAGGTGATGGAGCTCCTAATATTGAGGTTAAATGAAATTGTTTAACAGCTTTTAATTCCAAATTAACCCAAACTGGTTTTTGGCTCTTGTCGAGCCAATATAGCCAAAAACATAATTGTCTGATATTAACAGCCCAATAATACAGTCTTAAATTAGGAAGTGCAAGTCCACCATCTTTTTTAGATTTCTGAAAATGATACTTATTAAGTCTTGGTCTCTTATTGTTCCAAATAAAGGACAAAATAAGAGAGTCAGTTTGATTGAAACATTTTTTAGTTAAAAAGATAGGTATATTTTGGAAAATATATGAAAATCTAGGTAAGATCATCATTTTCACAGCATGGATACGACCTATTAAAGAGAGAGTGAGTGGATTCCATCTAGAAAATAGTTGTTTCAAGGAGTCCATTAAAGGAACTATATTAGCTTTATAAAGATCTTTATATTTTTTAGTAATTATAATACCTAAATATTTAAAAGAATTAACAATTCTATATGGAATATCATTATATATAAAAACAGGGGCATTTAATGTAAACAATTTGCTTTTATTCAAGTTAAGTTTATATCCTGAAAATTTACCAAAATCTTTTAGTGTTTACAAAAGATTAAGAATTGATTCCTCAGGATTTGAAATAAAAATTCGAATCGGCATAAAGAGAAATCTTATGTATGGTTCCATTCATATAAATACCATGAATATTTTTAGCTTCGTGGAGTGTTATGGCCAAAGGCTCCAATACAAGATTAAATAACATAGGGCTTAATGGACATTCCTATCTAGTACCACGTGAGAGTGAAAAAAAAGGACCTGAAATTATTAGTAATAACCGTGGCAATAGGATTCTTATAAATCATTTGAATCCATCTATTGAAATTATTACCAAAACCAAATTTTTCTAGTACTTTAAACAAATATGGCCACTCAACTCTATCAAATGCCTTTCCTGCATCGAGAGAGATAACACATTGGGGTTGCTTAAATAATGATGAATATATAATGTTCATCAGTCTCCGGACATTGGAGAAAGAGTAACGGCCTTTAATAAAGCCTGTTTGATCCATAGAGATGATTTTAGTTAAAATATTTTCCAAGCGGTTAGCCATTATCTTAGAGAGAATTTTTGCTTCTACATTTAATAGCGAAATAGGTCTATATGATGAACATTCAGTACGATCTTTATCTTTCTTAAGGATTAAGGAAATAGATGCTTCATAAAAATGTAAACTACCCTTCTCAAAGGATTCATGAAATATTTCCAAAAAATACGGAGAAAGTAATCTTTCAGATTCTTTTTAAAATCCTACCAGATAACCATCAAGATCAGGAGCTTTACCTGATTGCATTAATAAAATAGCTTTCTGAATTTCATGCTCAGTAATTTGAGCATCAAGCATTTGTTGATCTTCAACAGAAATTTGAGGAAATGTAATCTTATGTAAAAAAGCCTTCATTTTGGAGAAATCTGCAGGAAATTGAGATCTATAAAGATCAGAATAAAAATCTTGAAAAATATTATTGATGTCTTCATGGTTACTTGCTATATCTCCATTATTTTTACGAATCTTTAAAATTTGTCTTTTAGCTCTAGCTGCTCTTAATTGGGAAGCTAAGAGCCTATTATTTTTATCCCCAAAAATATAAAACTGACTTTTCAATTTAAGCAAATATCCTTCAATAGGATATGTTAATAATAAATTATATTGTGATTGTAATTCTACTCTTTTAAATGAAACAACATTTGGAGAGTTTGCATTGATGTTATCTAATTCTTTAATTTGTTTAGAGATTTTATCTAATTCCATTCTTGTTTGTTTCTTCAGTTTAACTATTTACGAAATAATCTGATCACGTAAATAGGCTTTTTATGTATCCCAGATTACTAACTTTGAGACGTTTCCTGTATTATTAAAGAGAAAAAACTCTTTTATCTGAGTTTCAATAAACTCAACAAATTCTGAACTTCGTAACCAATGTTCTGGAAAATGCCAAAATGGTCTGGTAGAAGCAACGTCTTTCAGTTCAAATATTGGGTTTAAAGGAGCATGATCAGAGATAACAATTGCATCATTCTCACATTTCTGAACATTAAATATGTCAAGGGTCGACTATAAAATAGTCAATTCTTGAATATTTATTATGAACATGTGAGAAAAAAAGAGTATTCTCTGTCGCTAGGATGCATATGCCTCCAAACTTCAATTAAGCCATAATCAATTAAAAAGGAATTAATAAGTGATGCAAAACGATTAGGAAGTTTGGATGATGACTTATCCATTAAAGGATTTAAACAAGTATTAAAATCACCACCCATTAATAACATATATTCATTTAAATCAGGTAATAGAGCAAAGACAGCTTTAAAAAATGAGGGATCATCAACATTTGGTCCATAAATATTAACCAAACCATTTTCCTATTAGAAATTATTCCTTTAACAATCAAAATTCTACCATTAATATCAGCTATAAATATCCTCCTGATTAAAAGGAATATTGGAATCAATAAAAATAGAAACACCTCTAATTTTACTTTGAGAGTTTGCATGAAGCTGAGGACCCTTGTAAAATTTAAAAATCGATTTTTATCACATAACCTGATATGCGTCTCCTGAGCAAAGATTATATCAGGTTGGAATTGGTTAATAATTTTAAATGTTTTCTTACGCTTAATAGGATGGTTCCAACCACAGACATTCCAACTTAAAACATTTTACTGTTTAGATATCATCATGAGACTTTGTATCTAAAAAGAATAGTTAGACACATGTCAGGATAAGATAGTCGAAAATGGCGGAGATGAACAACAACAATTTGCGTATGCTCCGGGATTCCATAATGGGGATTAAAAAAAGAAAAAAAAAAGAAAAAACCCCACCCAAACTACAAAGCCCGGAAATAAGTCGATATCAATCGACACAAGCCCCAAAGAAGGCATAGAAAGTGAATTTAACTCCACCTATCTAAATTAAAAAAATAAAAAATGAAAAAAGTAATCTCTGTCTCCCTCTACCAAACATAAAACTCATTAGAGTCGACATATAACTCAATATAATTAATTTGTAAGGAACAGTTATTTTTTCATAAAACAAAATGACCTTCAATTTTGAGAGTAACCTTCATAATATTAGATAAGGGAAGAAAAACACATCCAAAACAATTCTTGAAATATTTGCACAAAAGAAAAACAATCGCCATCTTTAAATTATCCAATCTATCTTTAAAACGTAAGGAAATCCAAATAATTACTTAAAAGATCTTTACAAAAGCATATGGAACAAAAAAACCAATTAGTTCATTTAAATGCTGCAGAGAAAAAATTCTAGATGGTTCAAAATTATCTGCAGTCTTTCAACAGTTCTCCCGCTATGTCTTCTGAGATTAAAACCATCCAAACAGGTCTTTTTCAGAGATAAAAATACATTTTAAGGTAAAGCCTTTCTATAACCATCAAATCTTCCAGCTTCATCACTCCTTACGTCGTGAGACAATCAAACAGTTGTAAATTACTCAAACTTCAGGCTTGACACTCGTCATCAGACTTGTCAGGCAGAGTTAATAAAACGCAATGCTTCGGCTGGGTCATCAAAAATACGAGCTCCAGAATTTTTGACAAAAAGCCTTAATTTAGCTGGATATTGAAGCGATGGAAAAAGCTTTTTTTGGTAAGCTAAACGCATGGCCAAGGCAAATCCAGCACACTTCTTAACAATTTTGCATGGAAAATCTTCAAAAAAGTGAATCTCCGAACTTTGAAATTGAAACAAACTTTGTTTTCTTGCAAGCTTAATAATGCGGTCTTTGCCTCTAAAACGAAGAAAACACACAACAATATGCTTGTTTTTACCTTGGTCCAAAAGTTTTAAAGCACCGGTTCTGTGAGCCATTTCAATCTTCGGGGGTTGCGAACAAGCCTCCAGAAATAAAGACTGAAACATTTTAGCAAAATAATCCAGTGTGTCGACAGATTCTGATTTCTCTTTTAATCCAACAATTCGGATATTGTTCCGACGCGACCGAGCTTCCAGATCGACGATTCGTTGTTGAGCCTTTTCCAAATGAGAAGAGAGGTCAGCCGCATTTCGACTAACTTCTTTAAGATTGAGGCTCAGAGAGTCAATTTTTTCCTCAAAAGGAAGACATTTATCTTTTAGTTCAGTTATTTCAGTCCCGATACTGCAGATTTGAGACTCTAATCTCTTCACCCAAGAGGGTTCCTCCGAGAACTCGTCAGCTTCTTTAGCATTCCATTGCCTGGGTCCGGATTCCTTTTGGTGCTTCTTAGGGTAGCCATAATTATAACTGTTGCTCTACAGATCCGACTGAATAAAGTTGAAATTTCAAAGTTTAAGTTGGAAAAGGGAGAGATTAAAGGCGGACAGAAAGAAACTATGTCTTACATGTCCATGAGCGGAAGGCGGAGTCTTGAATTATGTTACTTGCTATTTTTGAATGTTTGTTTGCTACTTTGAATGTTTTGCACCTTAGTCCCAAAGGAACAATGTCTTGTTCAGCTGTATCTATGTATGGTTTGAATGATAATTAAACTTGATTTGATTTGATAGGCTATTTGTATTCAGTGCTAATCATTTAATTTGTCTAATGGCTTGAGGCAGAGTATGATGAGTCTATAATGTCCCCACATAAAAGATGAGATCATACAGTGATAGGTTTCTGGTATGTGCAGTAACAGTTTCTATTGCAACTCGGAACAGCCACACTCAACAGATAGGCATGTTGTGGTTCTGTGACTTAAAGGATTAGCCAGTAACATCAAATAAATATTTAGCATTAAAACCACAAAGCTGTACTAGGCATAGAAGTATTAACAAGGTGAGGTAAGTAGCCATAGCCTTGTTTTTATCCATATTCTTGTGTTGTTGCAAAAATTACATAATGTAAAATCAAGCTAACAGCATGAAATACATTGTGGGCACACAAATGAGAAATCACCAACATCTTATAAACATACCCTATGTGTCAAACAACTTGTATATGCTTGGAAATTTTGCAGATTATACTTTCTCTCTTAGTCAATCCATATGAATAATGATATGTTGGGCTACAGGATAAACTTCAGCTAAAATATTGCTATGAATTTATGATCTGAGGAACCAGATACTGCCAGCACCATTACTGTTTCTAATCTAATCAAGAATGGACATCAGCTTTCATTTGAGCCCAAAACAAAAGAAAGAAGCAAACATTTACTTACTTTTGTAAGTGGAACTGTGGCTATTTCCCCTGCCTTTTCTGAGCTGAAAGAAAAATAGTAAAGCACTTTTAAAGGCAATTTAGAATGACTTACATGTTGAATTTCATGATTCAAAGCTTTCATCAATGCATGACCAAAGGAGATAAGATTTCTAAAACTAAAATTAATCAGCATTGTTGCCGGGTGAACAGAATTCTGGGACAGGGACAACTCTTTGAAGAACTCACCTAACATTGAAATAAATAGGACATATTTGTGATTATTTTATTGCATCAAGAAAATACCTCATAATCTGAAGTTGCTTTGCCAAACTTGAAATAATAAAAATTTAATTGTTTTCTGGAAAATAGGGAAGCATGATGTGATGGGACTTGCTTGGTCTGCTAGCCCAAGAGTAAAACTTCTGAATGTCAATTGCATCATCAATTGACTTGTAACTTCATTGACAGACTTTCATCTGAAGATAAATTGAGAACTCCCATGAATTACTTCAGAAAGTGAATAAAAGGGATGCCAACTGGCTACATCCACATTTGGTGATTTTTAAGCTCCAATAGAGATGCAAGTGTCCATATTTGCTGTTCATTCTTGAAATGACCTTGACATACATTAAGTAAATTTTGAACCACTGTTCTGTTGCACTTCCACAATGCTATTTCAGGATTTGATCAAGCAATGGTAAAGGAACAATGATGTATTTTTAACTAATTATAATGTGTGACATGGGTGGGAACTTGCAAATAATGATAATCCTATATACGTACTCTCAATGCCTATATCCAGATTGTTAAAGAAGCATTAATAAGTTATGGTAATGTTTTTCATAATGCATCCTATTACTAATGGAGGCATTCAATGGTCAGGATGGTGGATAAAGTGCCAATAAACAATATGCTTTCTCCTGGATGTTCACGGTAACGTGCTTCTTCAATGTAATTCCTGTTGCCCTTGAGATACAGATAGTGTTCACCTGGCAGAGAATCTCACCTGGTCCCTCAGCACCAGCACCATAGCAAAGAAAGCCCAGCAGCATCTCTACTTTCTGTGAAGGCTGAGGAAAGTCCATCTCCCACCCCCCATCCTCATCACATTCTACAGGGGTTGTATTGAGAGCATCCTGAGCAGCTGCATCACTGCCTGGTTCGGAAATTGCACCATCTCGGATCGCAAGACCCTGCAGCGGATAGTGAGGTCAGTTGAGAAGATCATTGGGGTCTCTCTTCCGACCATTACAGACATTTACACTACACACTGCATCGGCAAAGCAAACACCCTTCATACAAACTCTTCTGCCTCCTGCCATCTGGGAAAAGGCACCAAAGCATTTGGGTTCTCACAACCAGACTATGGAACAGTTTCTTCCCCCAAGCCATCAGACTCCTCAATACCCAGAGCCTGGACTGACACCAACTTACAACCCTTACTGTGCCTATTGTCTTGTTTATTACAGGCAGCCCCCGGGTTACGTACGAGTTCCGTTCCTGAGTCCGTCTTTAAGTCGGATTTGTACGGAAGTCGGAACAAGTACATCCAGTATTATTTAGCGTCAGTTAGTCAAACGTTTGTCTTAGTATATAGTATATATTTTACCTTTCTATGCATATAAAACACTTAAGAAACGTATGTATTCCAATAATTAAACCACTGCGTTGCTTAGTAGTAATTGTAGCTTTCATCGGGGCAGCGCCTTTCAAATGCTCCATTATTCTCACTTTATCCGTTATCCTTTAAAATTGTTCCGTTCGTTGACCGACTGAAGCCTAATGCTTTTCCAATGACCGATGGCGTTTCACCTCTTTCCAAACGCTTTATTATTTCCACTTTATTTTCAATCACGATCGCTTCCCGTCAATGGAACAGAAACACTGCCGGCAGCAGCTCCCAAGCTTTGCCGGCTCCTGAGGTCCACTGGGTCCTAAGGACCACCGCACTGAGACAGGCTAAATGGGACAAGTGGAGGCTGTGCTGGGTTTGGGTGTTTGCTCATCCACAATATTCCACGTGGAAATTTAAACTGGAGGTGGCAGTGTTTTTTTTACGAGGCCGAGTTGCGAGCTCGACATCAACCCAGCACGGATGGTACGGGAGTCACTGGATTGACATCAACCCGGCACGGGAACGGTCTATCTCTAGATCGAACTCAGGAAACTCCATTCTCCAGCCCGGCGCTGATCTCACTGCGCCACCAGCTGACCGGAATGGGGGAGGGCGGGCGGGGTCAGGGTGAATCTTACTAAGAAGAATTTAAGCCAAATACAAAGTTAAATACTCAACACAGTGTCAACGGCAAAGACTTAAAATGGTGGACGGCGTTCTCCTTTCTTGGTTTGTAAGTACGAGTTGTCCGTAAGTCGGATGCTCGTAACTCAGAGACTACCTGTATTTATTGTAATGCCTGCACTGTTTTGTGCACTTTATGCAGTCCTGGGTAGGTCTGTAGTCTAGTGTAGTTTTTTGTGTTGTTTTTACATAGTTCAGTGTAGTTTTTGTACTGTTTCATGTAGCACCATGGTCCTGAAAAACGCTGTCTCGTTTTTACTGTGTACTGTGCCAGCAGTTATGGTCGAAATGACAATAAAAAGTGACCTGACTTGAAATCTTGTACTACTAAAGCTAAAGTCAGATGTCTCAGTATTACAGTGAGTAAAGGGAATTACAGAGGCTTGAGAGAGGAGTTGGCCAGAATTGATTGGAAAAGAACACTAACAGGGATGACAGCAGAACAGCAAAGGCTGGAATTTCTGATAGCAATTTTGAAGACACAGGATATATAAACCCCAAAGAGGAAGATGTACTCTAAAGGCAAGCATAGTTTATGACACAATTATGGCTAACAAGGGAAGTCAAACCAATGGAAGAGCCAAAGAGGGGACAAATAATAGAGCAAAAATTAGTGGGAAGAGGATTGGGAAGCTTTTAAATACTAACAGAAGGTACTATAAAAGTCATTGAAGGTACGGGTGGAATACAAAGATAAGCTAGCCAATAATATTAAAGAGGATACCAAAAGTTTATTCAGATACATAAAGTATAAAAGAGTGGTGAGAGTGGATATCGGACCACTGGAAAATGACGCTGAGGAAGTAGTGATGAGGGAAAAGGAAATGGCCGACAACTGAATAAGTATTTTACATCAGCCTGGGGAAGACACTAGCAATATGGTGGAAGTTCCAGGTATCAGGGGTCATGAAGTGTGTGAAGTTACTGTTACTAGGGAGAAGGTTCTTGGGAAAATGAAAGGTCTGAAGATAGATAAGTCACCTGGAACAGAGGGTGTACACCCCAGGGTTCTAAAAGAGGTGGCTGAAGAGATTATGGAGGCAATAGTAAAGATCTTTCATGAATCACTGGATTCTGGAATGGTTCCGGAAGACTTTAAAATGGCAAATGTCAGTCCACTCTTCAAAAGGAGAGAGAGGCAGAAGGACGGAAGCAATAGGCTAATTAGTCTGATGTCAGTGGTTGGGTAGATGTTGGGAGGCAATTGTTAAGGATGTGGTTTCAGGGGACTTGGAGGCACATAATAAAATAGGCCGAAGTCAGCATGGTTTCCTCAAGGGAAAATTTAGCCTGACAAATCTGTTGGAATACTTTGAAGAAATAACAAGCAGGATAGACAAAGGAGAATCAGTTGATGTTGTGTACTTGAATTTTCAGAAGGCTTTTGACAAGGTGCCACAAATGAGGCTGCTTAACAAGCTACAAACCCATGGTATTACAAATAAAATTCCAGCATGGATAAAGCAGTGGCTGATTAGCAGGAGACAAAGAACGGGAATAAAGAGAGACTTTTCTGGTTGGCTGCTGGTGACTAGTGGTGTTCCATGGGGGGGTCTGTGTTGGAACTGATTCTTTTTACATCTATGTCAATGATTTGAACATTGCAGGATTCCCTAAAGGTTAACTTGCAGGTTGAGTCTGTGGTGAGGAAGGCAAATGAGAAGCTCACATTCATTTCAAGAGGACTAGAATATAAACGCACGGATGTAATATTCAGACATTATAAAGCACTGGTGAGGCCTCACTTGGAGTACTGTGAGAAGTTTTGGGCCCCTTATCTTAGAAAGGACGTACTGAAACTGGAGAAGGTTCAAAGGAGGTTTAAAAAAATGATTCCATGATTAAATGCCTTGTCACATGAAGAGCATTTGATGGCTCTGGCCATGTATCCATTGGAATTTAGAAGAATGAGGGGTGACCCAATTGAAACCTATCCAATGATGAAAGGAGTGAATGAGGAGAGGATGTTTCCTATGCCAGGAGAGTCTAAGACCAGAGGACACAGCCTCAGAATAGAGGGGAGTCCTTTTAGAATGGAGATGTGGAGGAAGCTAGAAGGTGGTGAATCTGCAGAATTAATTGCCACAGACAGCTGTGGAGGCCAAGTCTTTGTGTATATTTAAGGCAGGCAAGATTCTTTATAGATTCTTGATTGGCCAGAGCATGAAGAGATACGGGGAGAAGGCAGAAGATTGGAGAAGGCTGAGAGGAAAAACAAATCACCCATGATGAAATGGCAGAACAGACTCGATAGGCTAAATGGCCTAAATCTGCTCCTATGTGTAATGGTCTTATAGTCTCATGCAGGCAAAAACAAGTAAGCTTCTTATGCTCCTGCGTAGCTCTATTCAAATGGCGAAGGGATTACAGGCTGTGAAAGAATACAATTTTCAACCTAAAGGTCCATGATGCACACTGGATGCTGACTTTATTATTTCATTTTGCATTTTGCTGTGGCTGGACATATACCACTTTTGTCCAATACACAAAGATGCAATACATTCTCTCAACGCAACAGGTGGATGGAAAGATGAGGTCAGGCTCATTTTGCCGGAAATATGTAGCCGTAGATCTCATTGCAGCCTTGACCAGGCACCAGAGGTCTGAATTCCAGTGAGACAAAAAGGATGATTCCTGACATCAAGGCAGTTTTTGACTGAATACAACATCAGGAAATCCCTGTATAAGTGAAGCCAGTGAGTATCAAGCAGAAAGCACTTTAATTGTGGAACTCCAACCTGAACACTGAAAATAACTGAGGTTATTGGAGGTTTATCAACCCAGCTTCAAGTTATCATAACACAGGTGGCATCCGAGGCCCAGGTGTTTTCAACTGCTTCATCAAAGACTTTATGCCTCCTCAAGGTCAAAGGTGGGGATATTTACTAAAGATGGCAAGATGTTAAATATTATTCACAATTCCTCAGCAAATGAAGCAGTCCATCACTGCAGATGATAATGGACAAGGAACTCAGATGACAAAAGACCAGGTAATGATGTCTTCATCAAAGTCGTACAATAACCCACCCTATATATTCAAAGTATAATCGTTGTCAAACCTCTATCATTCGTTTTTAGTTCTCAGGACAACTACTGACTTTCTGACTGTTTCTAGCATTTCATGCCTTTACCCCACCATCATCATCCTGATCAGTGAATGATAACCAGCTGCGTAATACTGTAGATCCCAGAGATGATCGGAGGCTGAAAACCCTGCAATGGGGCATTCACCTTCTGGCACCTCAGGCCTTCGCATCATCTTCACAAACCAGGAATGCTACACACTTATCTGAATGAGTGAAGTTCCAATAACACCATTCAGGAGAAAGGAGCCTCCTTGAAAGTACTCCAACCATCATCGATATAGGTCATTCTCTCTACCACCTGCACTATGTGCGCCTTCTACACAATACAGCACAGTTACACGTCCAGGCACCTCCTAAACCCAAGAAGCCTACTACCAAGAAGCTCACCATCATCTGCAGCTTCCCCATGGTACATACTGTATGGATTTGGAAATACATTGCTGTGCTTTCTTCATCACAGCATCTATGTTCTGAAACTTAATACTTAAGGCCATAATGGAATGCCTTGATCAGAAGGACTGCATTACTTGTTAAGAGCAACATGGAATGAGCAGTAACTGCTGGTTTTGCTAGTGACACAAAAATCCTGAAACAAAACACTTTTCTCTGTGAAACTGCTGGATTAAGAGATGCAAACTAAGTTTCGACAGCACACAACTTCCTTCTGAATTCACTTTTATCTCACACACTTGGTGAATCAAGACATAAATACCTATCTCGATACTTCCTGCTTCTGCTTTCACACAAGGCAATGTCTGTCAATCTCTTTCATTCTTGTTCAATGCACCGATATGGAAAAAGATGGCTAGCCCTCAGGAACATAGGAACTAAGAGTAGGTCAGATGTCCCCTTGAGCTTCCCTATCTATTCAATATCATTACTGTTCCAGTCTTGTCCAATTTCCCATCTTACACACATATATCTCAATTCTTTTACACCCCAAATTATAAATCAAACTTAACCATATAACCATATAACAATTACAGCACGGAAACAGGCCATCTCGGCCCTTCTAGTCCGTGCCGAACGCTTACTCTCACCTAGTCCCACCTACCTGCACTCAGCCCATAACCCTCCATTCCTTTCCTGTCTGTATACCTATCCAATTTTTTTTTAAATGACAAAATCAAACCTGCCTCTACCACTTCTACTGGAAGCTCATTCCACACAGCTACCACTCTCTGCGTAAAGAAGTTCCCCCTTGTGTTACCCCTAAACTTATGCCCCTTAACTCTCAACTCGTGTCCTCGTTTGAATCTCCCCTACTCTCAATGGAAAAAGCCTATCCACGTCAACTCTGTCTATCCCCCTCATAATTTTAATTGCCTTTATCAATTCCCCTCTCAACCTTCGACGCTCCAAAGAATAAAGACCTAACTTGTTCAACCTTTCTCTGTAACTTAGATGCTGAAATCCAGGTAACGTTCTAGTAAATCTACTATACTCTCTCTAATTTGTTGACATCTTTCCTGTAATTCAGTGACCAGAACTGTACACAATACTCCAAATTTGGCCTCACCAATGCCTTGTAAAATTTTAACATTACATCCCAACTCTTATACTCAATGCTCTGATTTATAAAGGCCAGCATACCAAAAGCTTTCTTCACCACCCTATCCACATGAGATTCCACCTTCAGGGAACTATGCACCATTATTCCTCGATCACTCTGTTCTACTGCATTCCTCAATGCCCTACCATTTACCATGAATTTCCTATTTTGATTAGCCCTACCAAAATGAGGTACCTCACAATTGTCAGCATTAAACTCCATCTGCCATCTTTCAGCCCACTCTTCTAACTGGCCTAAATCTCTCTGCAAGCTTTGAAAACCTGCTTCATTATCCACAACGCCACCTATCTTCGTATCATCTGCATACTTGCTAATCCAATTTACCACCCCATCATCCAGATCATTAATGTATATGACAAACAACACTGGACCCAGTACAGATCCCTGAAGCACACCACTAGTCACCGGCCTCCAACCTGACAAACAGTTATCCACCACTACTCTCTGGCATCTCTCATCCAGCCACTGTTGAATCCATTTTACTACTTCAATCTTAATACCTAATGATTGAACCTTCCTAACTAACCTTCCGTGTGGAACCTTGACCTTCCACGCACAAATCCATGTTGACTGCTCCTAATCAGACCCCGTCTATCCAGATAATTATATATACCATCTCTAAGAATACTTTCCATTAACTTACCCACCACTGTCGTCAAACTTACAGGCCTATAATTGCTAGATTTACTCATAGAACCCTTTTTAAACAATGGAACCACATGAGCAATATGCCAATCCTCCAGCACCATCCCCGTTTCTAATGACATTTGAAATATTTCTGTCAGAGCCCCTGCTATTTCTACACTAACTTCCCTCAAGGTCCTAGGGAACATCCTGTCAGGACCCAGAGACTTAACTACTTTTATATTTTTTAAAAGCTCTAGTACTTCCTCTTCTTTAATCATCATAGTTTCCATAACTACTCTACTTGTTTCCCTTACCTTACACAATTCAATATCCTTCTCCTTAGTGAATACCGATGAAAAGAAATTGTTCAAAATCTCCCCCATCTCTTTTGGCTCCACACATAGCTGTCCACTCTGATTCTCTAAGGGACCAATTTTATCCCTCACTATCCTTTTGCTATTAATATAACTGTAGAAATCCTTCGGATTTATTTTCACCTTACTTGCCAAAGCAACCTCCTATCTTCTTTTAGCTTTTCTAAATTCTTTCTTAAGATTCTTTTTACATTCTTTATATTCCTCGAGCACCTCATTTACTCCTTGCTGCCTATATTTATTGTAGATCTCTCTCTTTTTCTGAACCAAGTTTCCAATATCCCTTGAAAGCCATGGCTCTCTCAAACTTTTGACCTTTCCTTTCAACCGCACAGGAACATAAAGATTCTGTACCCTCAAAATTTCACCTTTAAGTGACCTCCATTTCTCTATTACATCCTTCCCATAAAACAAATTGTCCCAATCCACTCCTTCCAAATCCTTTCGCATCTCCTCAAAGTTAGCCTTTGTCCAATCAAAAATCTCAACCCTGGGTCCAGTCCTATCCTTCTCCATAATTATATTGAAGCTAATGGCATTGTGATCACTGGACCCAAAGTGCTCCCCAACACATACGTTTGTCACCTGACCTATCTCATTCCCTAACAGGAGATCCAACGCTGCCCCATCTCTAGTCGGTACCTCTATGTATTGCTGCAAAAAACTATCCTGCACACATTTTACAAACTCCAAACCATCCAGCCCTTTTACGGAATGGGCTTCCCAGTCTATGTGTGGAAAATTAAAATCTCCCACAATCACAGCCTTGTGCTTACTACAAATATCTGCTATCTCCTTACAAATTTGCTCCTCCAATTCTCGCTCCCCATTAGGTGGTCTATAATACACCCCTATAAGTGTTACTACACCTTTCCCATTCCTCAATTCCACCCAAATAGCCTCTGTAGACAAGCCCTCTAATCTATTCTGCCAAAGCACCGCTGTAATATTTTCTCAGACAAGCAATGCAACACCTCCCCCTCTTGCCCCTCCAATTCTATCACATCTGAAGTAACAAAATCCAGGAATATTTAGTTGCCAATCACACCCCTCCTGCAACCATGTTTCATTAATAGCTACAATATCATATTTCCAGGTATCAATCCGTGCTATAAGCTCATCCACCTTTCTTAAAATGCTCCTAGCATTAAAATAGATGCATTTAAGAAACTCTCCACCTCTTCCTCTCTGTTTATCCCTAACGGTGCAAACAACTTTATTATCTTTTTCTTCCTTCTTCCCTACATCTTTGGTCTGAGTCCTCCCCTTCTCTATCACCTGCCTATCCTCCCTCATACACTGTCTACTAGCTTTCTCTATTGGTGAACTAACCTCCTCTCCCCTAGTCTCTACAAATTGATTCCCACCCCCCAACCATTCTAGTTTAAAGTCTCCCCAGTAGCCTTAGCAAATCTCCCCGCCAGGATATTGGTCCCCCTAGGATTCAAGTGTAACTCGTTCTTTTTGTACAGGTCACACCTGCCTCAAAAGAGGTCCCAATGATCCAGAAACTTGAATTCCTGCCCCCTGCTCCAATCCCTCAGCCACGCATTTATCCTCCACCTCATTCCATTCCTACTCTCACTGTCGCATGGCACAGGCAGTAATCCCGAGATTACTACCTTTGTGGTCCTTCTTCTCAACTGCCTTCCTAACTCCCTATATTCTCCTTTCAGGACCTCTTCCCTTTTCCTACCTATGTCATTGGTACCTATATGTACCACGACTTCTGGCTCCTCCCCCTCCCACTTCAGGATATCTTGGACACGATCAGAAACATCCCGGACCCTTGCACCAGGGAGGCAAACTACCATCTGGGTCTCCTGACTGCATCCACAGAATCGCCTATCTGACCCCCTAACTATCGAGTCCCCTATTACTACTGCCTTCCTCTTCCTTTCCCTACCCTTCTGAGCTACAAGGCCGGACTCTGTGCTGGAGGCAGGGCCACTGTTGCTTCACCCAGGTAGGCTGTCCCCCACAACAGTACTCAAACAGGAGTACTTATTGTCAAGGGGTACAGCCACCAGGGTACTCTCTAATACCTGACTCTTCCCCTTCCCCTTCCTAACCGTGACCCACCTGTCTGCATTCCGTGGCCCCGGTGTGACCACCTGCCTGTAACTCCTCTCTATCAACTCCTCACTCTCCCTGACCAGACGACGATCATCAAGCTGCAGCTCCAGTTCCCTAACATGGTCCCTTAGGAGCTGCAGCTCAGCACACCTGGCGCAGATGTGGACTTCCGGGAGGCTAGGAGACTCCAGGACCTCCCACATCCGACACCGAGAACAACAAGCTGCCCTCACACTCATCCTTCCCCCTTTCCTCAAATAACAGGAAAAATTGAAACCTAAACCTACCCTGCCTCACCCGTTTCCGTTTAAGCCCGTTGAGCCCAAGCCCTTAAGCCTTCACTCTGCTCCCGGCTCACTCCGCTGCCCGCAAACGACACTGCCCGCTGTATAAGGCTGTGTTCTTTTTAAATCTTCCCTGTTTCACTGCCCAACGTCACATGCCTGCTCAGTCCCACCTCTCTTAACTCCAATGAGAAGAAGAAAAAATCAAAGTGGTTTCCCGCCGCGCTCCCGTTCTGATCCTCCGACTTCCTTCTCCAAAAAAAACCAAGCGAAACAACCAAGAATTCAAATAACCAAAATATCTGATGTGGAGGGTTCCAAAGATTAAAAATCCTGTATAGACAATTTGTTCCTCATCACAATACTAATTACAGCCTTTCATCCTGAGACCACATCCCATGGTAGCATTCTTAAAGCACAGAACAAAGAACAGGCCCTTCAGCCCACAATGTAGTGCCGAACCAATAAAATTAGTAAACTAAAGACCAAATAAACTCACATCTTCTGCCTACACAATGTCCATATACTTTCATTTTCCTCATATTCATGAGCCTATCTAAATGTCCCTTATGAGTTCTAATGTTTATATCTCTAGCATCACCCCAGGCGATACATTCCAGGCACCTATCACTCCCTTTGTTAAAAAAAAAACTTGCCCCTCATATCTGCTTTGAAATTACCCCTCCGACCTTAAATGCATGCCCTTAGGTATTAGACATCTCAACCCTGGGAAAAAGATACTGTCTGTCTACTCTTTCTATGCTCTCATAACCTGATAAACCTCTATTAGATCTCCCTTCAGCCTCCACTGCTCCAGAGAAAACAAACCAAGTTTGTCTAGCTCGCGTTATAACACATGCCCTCTAATCCAGGCAGCATCCTGGTAAACCTCCTCTCCAAAGCCTCGAAATCCTTCAACCAGAACTGTATGCAACACTTCAGATGCAGCCTAACTAGAGTTTGATAAAGCTGTAATAGTTAGATAGATAGATAGATACTTTATTCATCCCCATGGGGAAATTCAACTTTTTTTCCAATGTCCCATACACTTGTTGTAGCAAAACTAATTACATACAATACTTAACTCAGTAAAAAATATGATATGCATCTAAATCACTATCTCAAAAAGCATTAATAATAGCTTTTAAAAAGTTCTTAAGTCCTGGCGGTAGAATTGTAAAGCCTAATGGCATTGGGGAGTATTGACCTCTTCATCCTGTCTGAGGAGCATTGCATCGATAGTAACCTGTCGCTGAAACTGCTTCTCTGTCTCTGGATGGTGCTATGTAGAGGATGTTCAGAGTTTTCCATAATTGACCGTAGCCTACTCAGCGCCCTTCGCTCAGCTACCGATGTTAAACCCTCCAGTACTTTGCCCACGACAGAGCCCGCCTTCCTTACCAGCTTATTAAGACGTGAGGCGTCCCTCTTCTTAATGCTTCCTCCCCAACACGCCACCACAAAGAAGAGGGCGCTCTCCACAACTGACCTATAGAACATCTTCAGCATCTCACTACAGACATTGAATGACGCCAACCTTCTTAGGAAGTACATTCGACTCTGTGCCTTCCTGCACAAGGCATCTGTGTTGGCAGTCCAGTCTAGCTTCTCGTCTAACTGTACTCCCAGATACTTGTAGGTCTTAACCTGCTCCACACATTCTCCATTAATGATCACTGGCTCCATATGAGGCCTAGATCTCCTAACTCTTGACTCTTGAACTCAATGCCTTGACAAATAAAGGCAAGAATGCCTGTCAACCCATGTAGCCACTTCAGGAAGCTCTGAACCTGGATCCCAAGATCCCTCTGGTCTTCAACACTGTTAAGGGTCTTGTACTATTTCTTTACATTTGACCTACCTGGGTGCAACATTTCACATTTGTCTGGTTTAAACTCCATCTGCCATTTCTCTGCCAATATCTGCAACTGAAGTATTCTTTGCCAGTCTGCTACACTATCCACAACACCACCAGTCTTCAAATCATCTGCAAGTTTACTAATATACCCATCTACATTTTCATCCAGGTCATTTATATACATCACCCTAGTCCAGTCAAACACAGGAATATCAACTGACATCCCAATACAGCCCCAAGGAAATACCCATTCTGCTACCTTTTGGAGGCAGAGGTAACCTGAGGTAAAATCTGCTCACCAAAATGGATATAAAGAACATTATGGTACAACTTAGAACAGAAGAGATAATTCTGTCATGATGGCTGGAATAATCTCCTCTCACTCAGCACCATAATAAAAGACCATCATCGCTTTAAAGAGTGTAAGCGTATCCAGCTGTATTCTCCACCAACAGGCTCACCAGTGCGTCCAGTAGCAAAGCACCCTTGTGCTGAAGAGAGGACATTTTGCATCCAATCCTGAAGTGAGTTTCCTAATTAACCTGGTCTCCGTGCACATGGAAAACTCTAATGTTGTCTGCTCCCTGGTTTGTTTTGCAACATATTTCCAACAGTGACTGTTCTAAGTGCTTCCATGAACTCACCTGGAAGTTCATTTTATCTACTTGATTAGTCCAGTGCACGAAGATTAAAGTTCCACATACTTGAACTACAAGCTGCTTTTATTTCTTGTTAATACATTAGAATAGCTGCTATTACAGGGTTTTTATATAAGACTCCGATCAGTGTTTTAGTCTCTTTTGACTTATTTTTCTTTGTTTCACCCTTGGAATATGTGGGAACTCCGCAACCGATTCACATGATCCATCAATGTGTTTATCTGATCACAAGTAATACAAGCATTAAGATGAAGATCGTAATTCAAACTGTTCACCAGTTTACATATGTTTTTTCACTGTGAATTATTACTGTTGTTATTGGGGATTGTTAGTATTGCTGTTCTTTTTCTGAGGGGAGGGGGTCAGGGACTCTTAGGTCTGCGAGTTCTGTCTTTTTCACTTTTTCATGCGTATGACTATCTAGAGAAGACAAATATCAGCGTTGTACTGTACATGCATACTTTGAGAATAAAATGAACCTTGAACCTTACTGTTAGAACCACCAATTTTTTTCATTAAACATTCGACTTGCACAAGTGTTCAATTATTTCCTTTTAGATTTATAATTGTCTCCTTATCTGAATCCTTCCCCTAACTTGCACATGTTTAATAATTGTGCATTCATGCTTAAAGGATATTGTAGTCTAAAGAAGTGTTAATTTAACATCAAAATCGAGTCCAAATCATGAAAAAAACTACAGACAGAAAATTACAGAAAAGCAAAAAGACCACATTCAAGATGTGATGATAACAAACCTTATAGCAGGATACATAACAGAGAAGACCTTATCAGAAATAGATCTACATCCCCGGCTGGTAACATGACATCATGGCTAATGGCATACTCGTGTGGGAATCAATGGAGTGGAAAACAAGACATTTCCAGTATCCTTTTCAAAGCTTTGCATACCAGCAACAATGTTGTTAATAATTTACATGCCTATTTGTTAATGTAAAAACATTGTATCTGGGAAATTTATCTTTCAATAAACAATTCCTCGGTTATAAACAGAACAAAATACAATCAGAGTCGATTTATAATCAACATAAAATATATTTAATTGTACTAAGTTCCTTTCTTATCATTTATCTAACCTAAACTGGTTATCTGTACATTTTCTTTAATATTGTGATATTACAGAAAAATAATAAAAAGCTTATTAATGATATATTTTTTATATTTCAACTAATGAATATACTGAATAAATTAGTTTTAATTTCTCTTAACCATTTTACTGATTGCTGATTATTATTTCCCTGCCACAAGGCCTTTGTACATAACATTCTGTGATTACTAGCAATAAGCATGCTTGCTCCAAGTATATTGGCATCATATTCTCCTTAGCAATTTAGCTTCTATCAATGAATCCCCTGGTAGGTCCAATTCGATAGGACATGGATTTGGGTGTTGTTGCATTAATTTAGTTTGAGCTGTACAAACAGAGGAATGGAACACAAATGTCAGGAAATCACTACTTACTTGAAAACTAATGTAGGTAGAATTGAAGCTGCAAAATTATGTGAAGGGTTCACAGACTGTGAAAAATCTGTAATAAGGCTCTTTATGGCCAATGATGGCAAAAAAATGGTGCTGTTCACAACATACTGCAGACATGAAAAGGGTATGTATTCAATTCAGCCTCAGCGTTTGATGGAAGGACATCCATTGAAGTACTCTCCAAGGTCATTTAAATTTGAAGATTTTGCAGCAACAGTACAGTGCAAAGACATAAAATTACTATAAATTACAAAATAACGAAGTACTGAAAAATAAAGGGACAATGAGGTGGTGTTCATGAGTTCATTGATCATTCAGAAATCTGACGACAGAGGGAAAGAAGCTGCTTCTGAATTGTCTTCAGGCTCCTGTACCTCCTACTGATGGTAATGACAAGAGGAGGGCATGTCCTAGGTGGCGAGGGTCCTTACCAAAGGATGCTGCCTTCTTGAGGCACTGCCTCTTGAAAATGTGATGGAGTTCGTTGTATCTATAACCCTTTGCAGCCTCTTGTGATTGTGTGCATTGGAAGCTCCATACCCAGCTGTGATACAACCAATCAGAATTCTCTCCTCCGTCCATCTATGGAAATTTAGGTTGATGATTAGGCCTGATAGTTCATGCATCGTACATAATTGGAGAACTGTAAATGATAGTAAATGAAGTATTGGTATCCTAAACTACCACCTTTGGACAAAAACACTTGAGACTGTGTCATATCTCAATAGCCTTAATAAAATGCATCATCAACCTAAATAATCACAGTTGCTTTCCTGTCTCGGATGAGATGATAATTACTGTTAGAGTGAATTTTGGGTTTAGGTCATTCACACTTAGCAAATGGCTTCGGCCATCAGTTTTCTGTTCTTTGACAAAGTGCTGTGGATTGAGTTCATAACAATGCTGTTCCTAAAAGTTGCGAATACTGGAATACTAGCCCAGACGCTGCGGATGGAAGTGTGAAGTTTACAGGTAGTTTCAAAGACAGCATTATCTATACTTTGTAAATATGAATTTTCCTCTATGTTAGCACGTAAAATACCAAATAAATGTATTGTGGATTTAACTTGCATTCCTAAAGGCTGTGAATACTAGCCCAGACGTGTTGGCGTCGGGAGGAATGAATGAAGTCAGAAGGTGTGATGTTTTGTATGTAGCTTCAAAAGAAAGCATTGTCTATACTTTGTAAATATGGATTGCCCTTTGTGTTTAGCAAATAAATATCGAGTCCACATTGGGCTAGCAGACCTTTTCCACCAAAGGGTCTCTGTATGATGCTTGCTGTACCTTGTTGTGTCGAATAAAGAAGCTGCTTTATACCTACCAGTAACGCCCTCTCTCTCTGGTGATTTCATTCACGCTACAACAATTAAAACAGCAGGTGTTGGGTCACCCAGCTATTTTATGAAGTCTGCAAAGGAATGTCATTATTAGTTTTTAACCTAATTCTGAGAAGTGGGTAGTGTTCATACGTTTAGTCCGCCAACTGCTGCTGCTGCAAAAAAGAATGCTTTTGTGGTGGATCCTGGCAGAGAGCGTTACTGAAAATTTCTGAGAAATTAGAACACTGCAGAGAAATCTGTCAGAAGCCAGAGGACCTGGAGGAAGCTCGACTAATGATAGAACTGAGACAAACCTTTGAGAAATGAGAGTCTTGCAGCAAGATACGGAGAGTGACAATTAGGTCACAGTGACTTTCTCCGTGAAATGGCAAAGCTTCATATAATGAGAGCACCATCGAGTATTTCTAAAAGAAGTGACAGCATTGCATTAATGTCCTAAAAACAAGGGCAATGTCAGATTGTAATGAGAAACAAGTTGCTGTCAAAGACTAGAAAAAATTATCTGAACACAAATCACAGCAAAAATGAATGTCAGTGTGTTATTGCTGTGTATTCCAAGAAATAATCACTGAAGTACACAACTGCAATAAACAGAGCAAAACAGTTGGCCACTGGGAGACACAGGTGCAATGTGGCTCATCAACGGGAAGAACGAGAGCCGACTAAATCACTGGGACAATATTGAAGCAGTGTGGCTTATCAGTGGGAAAAACAGGACAGTGAATAATCATCAAGTAATAAGTGTATCATAGCTAGTCTCCGAGGGAGAAAAAAATTAGGAGTATTTCCTTTAATCAATCACAGAGAGAAATTAGAAAAATGTGGCTAATTAAAGGGAGAATTGAGGCCACAAATCCAATCAGCATCACAACTGTGAAATAATGGCACTGCAACTAATTACAAGGCAGAAGCATCATGAATAATATCATTAAGAAACCTGCAAATAAATATGTGCTGCCATATTGTGTGTGAATTTGAGCATGAAGCATATTCTACATTAAAGTCTTGGCAAGAAATTGCAATGAGAGGTTGATTCACTGGTCTTCAAAGTAAGTTGAGATGGCACAGAAAGGAAAGTGCAGTCAAGGAATTGGCAACAGTATTCAAGACTTCGCCTTCATCCGCACTCCATCTCACTGCGATTCCCTGCTGAAAAAGGACGATTGCTTAATTTACCCATAAATCACTCTAAGAAAGTGCTGTGCATTCCACTGCAAGACAAATGGGTATCAAAGCGAACAACTGGAAAACTTCACTGTTCCAGTTAATGTTACAAACTTTTGAGGCATGAGCCCTAAACTTTACCAAAAATAAGAATAATTTGTAAAACTGGAAGATAGATGAATCACTACAAGCTACAAGAACATTGTAGAAAATTACAATGGGAAAGAGGATCAAAGAAACATACATTATTGCATTTTAGATCATGCATACCTCAGCAGACATCAATGGATAGTTACTGGGTCAGCTAAGCCATCCAACTCACCACAAGCATGAGAGGATGCCTAGGTAGATCTATTCAATTGTGCTGTGGACTAGAGTGGCCTTTCTTTGCTCCTTTTTGTCTTAAGAACTATGTGACAAATAATCTTGCTTCTCTCATCTGTAAAGGGTCCACTGAGCAGCAGCAGTGGATTTGACGCTTTATGATCATTCAATTACTTTTATTAATAGATAGTATATGTACATCACAGGCAAACCCGCTAGGCATAGCCCATTCCTAAATGCACAGGAAATTATTAGAAAATCACCTTCTTGAGCTGTGGCAACCATTGTGATGAAGGTACTTCCCAATGGTGTTTTAGGCAGGGGATTGTATTATTTAAAACAATTAAGTTGCAGCAACTGCTGCATGTTTCTAAGACAGAGTTGTGTTCAATCTGGAGTTGATGACGTTGCCATGTCTTTGCTACTCATGTTCTACATGTTGGAGATCTTGTACTTGGGTGCGCCATCAAAATAAGCTTGGCAAGTTACCATTCTCATAATTGTCTGGAAAACTGCTTTTATTATTCAGTTGATGACTGGTAATTAGCCAGACATCAAAATACTGAGTTCCTTCCAGCATTTTGTGTGTGTTGCTTTGGATTTCCTGCATCCTCAATTTTCTCATCTTGGTAATTAGCCAGGTTGGCTTTGTCAAGCTTTTTGTGCATAGTTAGCATCTGGGCTATTTTTCACATTGTTGTTGACCATCAATATTGTCATTGCACTAGATGTTGTGGAGTTCGAGAAGTTGGTAGTTGGAACCAATAAAATGCTCCTTGCACCTTACTGTTGACCTGCACTGCACTTTCTTTGTAGTTGTTACACTTTATTCTGCATTCTATTGTTTTACCTTGGTCTTTCTCAATACAGTGTGTAACAATTTTATCTCTATTCCCCTGAATAATAAGTTTACTGTCCTGGATGCTGTTGGTGAGGATGACCGACCAGGTGTGAGCCACGGTGGTAGAGCCTCTGGCACTGAGTCTGACCCTGTGGTGCAGAAGGATGGGACGGAGAAGAGGAGAGCTGTCGTCATTGGAGACTCTATAGTCAGGGGAGCAGACAGGAGATTTTGTGGACGTGAGAAGGAAACCCGCATGGTTTGTTGCCTCCCGGGTGCCAGGGTCCGGGATGTCTCTGACCGGGTGCATGACATCCTGGTACGAGAGGGCAAGCAACCAGAAGTCGTGATACATGTTGGGACCAACGACATAGGCAGGAAGAGGGATGAGGTCCTGAAGTGTGAGTTTTGGGAACTAGGCAGAAGGCTGAAGAACAGGACCTCAAGGGTGGCGTTCTCAGGATTGCTGCCAGTGCTATGTGATAGTGATGGTAAGAATTGGAGGAGATGGCAGTTGAATACGTGGCTGAGCAGTTGGTGCAGAGGGCAGGGTTTTAGATTTCTGGATCATCGGGATTTCTTCTGGGGAAGGTGGGACCTGTACAGATTGGATGGGTTGCACCTGAACTTGAGGGGGAGCAATATCCTTGCAGGCAGGTTTGCTAGCATGGTTCGGGAGGGTTTAAACTAATTTGCAAGGGGGATGGGACCCAGAGTGATAGAGCAGTGAAAGAAGTGCATGGAGTAAAGCCAGATGTAACATATAGAGAGGCTTTGATGAAAAAGAAGCAGAATAAAGGGTGTAAAGGTAGTAAGGTAGAAGGGCTAAAGTGTGTGTACTTCAATGAAAGAAGCATCAGGAACAAAGGTGATGAACTGACAGCTTGGATACATACATGGAATTATGATGTAGTGGCCATTACGGAGACTTGGCTGGCACCAGGGCAGGAATGGATTCTCAGTATTCCTGGATTTCGGTGCTTTAAAAGGGATAGAGAGGGGGGAAAAACGGGAGGAGGGGTGGCATTACTAGTCAGGGATACTATTACAGTCCCAGAAAGGGTGGGTAATGTAGCAGGATCCTCTTTTGAGTCAGTATGGGTGGAAGTCAGGAACAGGAAGGGAGCAGTTACTCTACTTGGGGTATTCTATAGGCCCCCTGGTAGCAGCAGAGATACCGAGGAGCAGATTGGGAGGCAGATTTTGGAAAGGTGCAAAAATAATGGGGTTGTTATCATGGGAGACTTTAACTTCCCTAATATTGATTGGCACTTGTTTAGTTCCAAGGGTTTAGATGGGGCAGAGTTTGTTAAGTGTGTGCAGGATGGATTCCTGTCACAGTATGTTGACAGGCCGACTAGGGGGAATGCCATACTAGATCTAGTATTAGGTAACGAATCGGGTCAGGTCACAGATCTGTCAGTGGGTGAGCATCTGGGGGACAGTGATCACCGCTCCCTGTCCTTTAGCATTATCATGGAAAAGAATAGAATTAGAGAGGACAGGAAAATTTTTAATTGGGGAAGGGCAAATTATGAGGCTATAAGGTTGGAACTTGCGGGTGTGAATTAGGATGATGTTTTCGCAGCAAAATGTACTATGGACATGTAGTCGATGTTTAAGGATCTTTTGCAGGATGTTAGGGATAAATTCTTCCCAGTGAGGAAGATAAAGAATGGTAGGATGAAGGAACCATGGGTGACAAGTGAAGTGGAAAATCTAGTCAGGTGGAAGAAGGCAGCATACATGAGGTTTAGGAAGCAAGGATCAGATGGGTCTATTGAGGAATATAGGGTAGCAAGAAAGGAGCTTAAGAAGGGGCTGAGAAGAGCAAGAAGGGGGCATGAGAAGGCCTTGGCGAGTAGGGTAAATGAAAACCCCAAGGCATTCTTCAATTATGTGAAGAACAAAAGGATGACAGGAGTGAAGGTAGGACCGATTAGAGATAAAAGTGGGAAGATGTGCCTGGAGGCTGTGGAAGTGAGCGAGGTCCTGAATGAATACTTCTCTTCGGTATTCACCAATGAGAGGGAACTTGATGATGGTGAGGACAATATGAGTGAGGTTGATGTTTTGGAGCACATTGATATTAAGGGAGAGAAGGTGTTGGAGTTGTTAAAATACATTAGGACGGATAAGTCCCCAGGCTGCTCTACGAGGCGAGGGAAGAGATTGCTGAGCCTCTGTCTAGGATCTTTATGTCCTCATTGTCCACAGGAATGGTACTGGAGGATTGGAGGGAGGCGAATGTTGCCCCTTGTTCAAAAAAGGTAGTAGGGATAGTCCGGGTAATTATAGACCAGTGCGCCTTACTTCTGTGGTGGGAAAGCTGTTGGAAAAGATTCTTAGAGATAGGATCTATGGACATTTAGAGAATCATGGTCTGATCAGGGACAGTCAGCATAGCTTTGTGAAGGGCAGATCGTGCCTAACAAGCCTGATAGAGTTCTTTGAGGAGGTGATCAGGCATATAGATGAGGGTAGTGCAGTGGATGTGATCTACATGGATTTTAGTAAGGCATTTGACAAGGTTCCACATGGTAGGCTTATTCAGAAAGTCAGAAGGCATGGGATCCAGGGAAGTTTGGCCAGGTGGATTCAGAATTGGCTTACCTGCAGAAGGCAGAGGGTCATGGTGGAGGGAGAACATTCAGATTGGAGGGTTGTGACTAGTGGTGTCCCACAAGGATCTGTTCTAGGACCTCTACTTTTTGTGATTTTTATTAACGACCTGGATATGGGGGTAGAAGGGTGGGTTGGCAAGTTTGCAGACGACACAAAGGTTGGTGGTGTTGTAGATAGTGTAGAGGATTGTCGAAGATTGCAGAGAGACATTGATAGGATGCAGAAGTGGGCTGAGAAGTGGCAGATGGAGTTCAACCTGGAGAAGTGTGAGGTGGTACACTTTGGAAGGACAAACTCCAAGGCAGAGTACAAAGTAAATGGTAGGATACTTGGTAGTGTGGAGGAGCAGAGGGATCTGGGGGTACATGTCCATAGATCCCTGAAAGTTGCCTCACAGGTAGATAGGGTAGTTAAGAAAGCTTATGGGGTGTTAGCTTTCATAAGTCGCGGGATAGAGTTTAAGAGACGCGATGTAATGATGCAGCTCTATAAAATTCTAGTTAGGCCACACTTGGAGTGCTGTGTCCAGTTCTGGTCGCCTCAGTTTAGGAAGGATGTGGAAGCATTGGAAAGGGTACAGAGGAGATTTACCAGGATGCAGCCTGGTTTAGAGAGTATGGATTATGATCAGAGATTAAGGGAGCTAGGGCTTTACTCTTTGGAGAGAAGGAGGATGAGAGGAGACATGATAGAGGTGTACAAGATATTAAGAGGAATAGACAGAGTGGACAGCCAGTGCCTCTTCCCCAGGGCACCACTGCTCAGTACAAGAGGACATGGCTTTAAGTTAAGGGGAGGGAAGTTCAAGGGGGATATTAGAAGAAGGTTTTTCACTCAGAGAGTGGTTGGTGCGTGGAATGCACTGCCTGAGTCAGTGGTGGAGGCAGACACACTAGTGAAGTTTAAGAGACTACTAGACAGGTATATGGAGGAATTTAAGGAATTTAAGGAACTTAATTTGTTATATGTGAGGCAAGGTTTGAGGGTCAGCACAACTTTGTGGGCCGAAGGGCCTGTAATGTGCTGTACTATTCTATGTTCTATGAACAACATGCAAGACAAGCTTTTCACTGTATCTAAGTACATAATAAATACCAACCAACATCAAAGTGTTTGGTCACACTAGTGTGATATAAGACTAATTGGCTTGCATAGCAACCCAAGAGGCTACCTAAAACTACTTTCATCACTGTGGGTCTGCAGTCAAACACAGGCCTGAACAAGAACAGCAGATTTCCTTCCCTAAAGGACATTAGAAAACCAGATCGGTTTTTATGCTAATTGTTTCAGATTAAAGAATTGAGTAATTTTAGATTCTTCAAATGCCATAGTGCAACTGGAACTCATGTTTCATGTACCTGTGCTTTGCAATGCTACGGAAGAGAGTCTAGATGCTGGAAATCTTGAGTAACACATGCAAATAACTCAGCAGGCCAGGCAGTACCAATGGAGGGAAATGAATAGTTGATGATTTAGACCATAAGATATAGGAGTAGAATTAGGCCATTTGGCCCATCGAGACTGCTCTGCCATTTTATCACAGCTAATCAATTTTTCCTCCCAGCCCTGATCTCCTCCATTCCCTGTGTGTCCCTTCACGCCCTGACCCATTGAGAATCTATCAATGCTGGCCTTAAATATACATAAAGGCTTGGTCTCCACAGCTGCCTGTGGTGATGACTTCCACAGATTCACCACTCTCTGGCTACTATTTGTGCCAAGACCCTTCATCAATGATGCTGATGCTATGTTACTATTCCTTTCACCTGGTTTGGAATCATGTGATAGGTTTCCTTTACTAATTTAGGCCTTCAAACCAGTAAGGTCCTGTCAATTTTATATAAAATTCAGTTCCACAATTAGTTTCCATGCCACAGGGCAACTAGTCAGTCAGAGAAAAATAGCCAGAGTACTTCATTCTGGTCAAGTTATGACAGCTGCAGAAGGTTATAAATAAAAGAGGTTATGTTTGGGAAAAGATTTACTGATATACCATTCAATGCCCGACAAACATAGTTTAGAATAACATGAAAATTGGCATTTGGAAAGATAATATAAGATTCCTCAAACTCATGAAAAACTCCTCAGTAAGAATCAACAGCTTAGACCTCTGATCACAAAGCTGAGAACCACGACTCACTCATTTTAATTGACTATCAGTATGATAACCAGAAACATTTGGTCTATGTGTTCAAAAGCTTGAAAGAAATAGTTTAAAATGTTTCATGGTGAATATGTCTTCTTATATCATATTTTTAAAATAGCTTTTAAGATTAATTTATAAAACAGAAGATATAAATGTATCGTTTCTATTTCCAATCACTTTTGTTCATCATGATGGTAGTTGCTTTGCTACATTTAGAAACGAAAACAGATATGTTTAGTCAAACATACACCAAATGCTGGAGGAACTCAGCAGGTCAGGCAGCATCCATGGAAATAAACAAACAGTTGATGTTTCGGGCTGAGATCCTTTATCAGGACTGGAAAGGAAGAGGGAAGACACCAGAATAAAAAAAATGAAGAAGGTAAAGAAAGATAGCTAGAAGGTGATAGGTGAACAAGAGGAAATCTGCAGATGCTGGAAATCCGAGCAGCACACACAAAATGCTGGTGGAACACAGCAGGCCAGGCAGCATCGATGGAAAAAAGTACAATCGCTGTTTCAGGCCAACACCATCTGGCAGAACTGCAGAACAGAAGCCGAGGAGTAGATTTTTTTCCCCCAGTCCTGCCGAAGGGTTTCAGCCCAAAACGTCAACTGTACTTTTTTCCATAGATGCTGCCTAACCTGCTGAGTTCCTCCAGCATTTTGTGTGTGTTGAAATGATAGGTGAAACCAGGTAGGAGGGAAAGGTAAAGGGCTGCACATGAAGGAGAGGAGAGTGGACCAGAGGAGAAAGAGGAGTAGGGGTACCAGGGAAGGTGATAGGCAGGTGAAAAGAGTCAAGTTTATTGTCATTTAACTATATACAAGTACACCATCGAACAAGATGACGTTTCTCTGAACCAGGGTACAAAGCACAGTAGTATACATAACAGATATTCAACACACAATAACTTTGGAAAAAGAGTAAAATTACAGATGGATTACACATAAACAAACAAAGTGTATAAATTAAATATTGTAAGGTACAGAACAGATTAACCAGTGACATTTTGAATGAGATATAGTGGGAGTTCAGAAGCCTAATGGCCTGAGTGAAGGGATCGTGTCTCATCCCACCCTGACCAGTCTTGATTTTACGCGTCGGGGTCTCCTGCCTGATGACAGAAAGCTGAAGAGGACGCTGGACGGATGGGTGGGATCCTTGATAATATTAAGGGCCCTGTGTACACAATGCTCCTGAGAAATGTCCCCCAATGTATGCTCCTATAAAATTCAGTTAAGGTGGAGGGGGAGGGGAGCCTCATTTGTCTCAACCTCCTTAGGAATGGCGGCACTGCTGTGACTTCTCGCTCAGGGAGGTGATATTAACGGACCGGATGAGGCAATCTGTGATGTGAACTCCCAGGAACTTGATGCACTTAACTCTCTCTACAGAACAGCCATGTATTTGCGGGGGGTGGTGGGGGGGGGGGGGAATTGCTCATCTGCACCTCTCTGAAGTGCAAAGTAACTTGCTGGATCTTAATTATGTTCAGACTTAGGCCGTTCTTCTCACACCAATCCACCAACCACTCCACTCCCTCTCCGTACTCGACTCACCATCGTTGTTGATGAGTCATTTACGCAGGTTACTGTTGCCTTCTTTGGCACTGGTTGCTGTCTTGAAAGCCAAGGGGACAATAGGTTATTCCAGAGAAATGTTGAACACCTCCATCAGCATCTCAGCTAGCTGGGGGCCGTGCAGTCTTTCAGAACCCGAGCTGGTATATTATCGGGCCCCGCAGTTTTGTGTGGGTTGACTCTGGCCAGGGTCTTCCTCAGCTCAGCTTCAGCCAGACAGACTGTCTGCTCCCCTGGGGAAAGGGCTGCCTTCCTCGCCAGCACTTTGTTCTGTGCACGAAAACAGGCATAAAAGACATTCAGCTTGTCAGGGAGTGAGGCATTTTGGTCACTGACGCACAGGGTCAGTTTGTATTCTGTAATCCCCTGAATTCCTTGCCACATGTGCCTCGTGTCCCCGGTATTGCAGAAGCCGCTGCACATTCTCTGAGAATGCTCCCATTTCACCTTCCTGATGGAGCGGGAAAGCACAGTTCTTATTTCCTTGAGGGCTGTCACATCCCCCAATCTAAAGGCAGCATCACGACCCCTCAGCCATGCACAGACCTCTGGCTTCTGATTTGTCCTTACGCAGATGTGTTTCGTGACGGTAACATCCTCAGTACACTTGTCTATGCAGCTAGTCACAGAATCCACATATTCCTCAACGTTAATGTAGCAACCCCCTGAATACTCTCGTCTGTGTTTTCAAAGCAGTCCTACAATGTTCAGATTGCCCCCTCTGGCCAGGTTTTCACCACCTTTGAGGCTGGTTTGGCCCGTTTGATCAGTGGCTCGTATGCTGGAATTAGCATAAGAGATAAATGATCTGAGAGCCTAATTTGGGACTGGGGAACTGCTTTATGAGCATCTGCTATGTTTGTATAAACCAGGTCATGAGTATTTTCACCTCTTTTAGCAGAACCAATGTGCTCTTGGAACCACAAACAAGAGAAAATCTGCAGGTGCTGGAAATCCAAGCAACACACACAAAATGCTGGAGGAACTCAGCAGGCCAGGCAGCATCGATGGAAAAGAGTACAGTCGATGTTTCGGGCTGAGATCCTTCATCAGGTGGAACTTAGGCAGGGCTGTTATTAGGTTCGCATGGTTAAAATCACCAGCGACAATGAAGATACTATCAGGGTGTTGGGTTTGTCAGTCACTGAAAGTGCTGTAGGGCTCACGCAATGCCTCGCCGGCATTAGCAGAGGGGTCATATATAGCTATCAACACAATTGTAGGGAACTCCCTCAGTTTATGAAACGGTCTGCATTTCACAAAAATGAACTCGATCATCAGTGAAGAACGGGACTGCTGAAGTGTCCATCCGCCACGGGGCTGTCCTGGCATCTCTGCATTCCTGTCAGCCCGAAGCATGTTGAAACCTTCCAGCTGGATGACTACATCTGGAACGGAGTCCTGAAGCCAAGTTTCCGTGAGGATGAGTGCACAGATGTTCATCACTCACTGGTTCAGTCTCAGGCGCAAGCGGTCCAGTTTATTTTCAAGTTAACATACGTTTGCCAGGATGAACAATGGGAGAGTTGGCCTGAAGGGCTCTTGTCTGAGTCTCTTGCGATTCACAGCAACCCCCACCCCCCCACCCCCACTTCTGCTTTCTCATGCATTGCTTTTGACCGTGTCTCTCACGGATACCTGAAGTATGCAATGGCGTGTGCAGTAAACCCAGGCTGCAGAGTTCCTCTGCAATCCAACAGCTCAGCAGGGAGGGGTTATTGCTGTGCACAGTAAGAGGCCAAAGTGGGGAATGGAAGCAGAGAGGAAAGGGAGAGACTTTTTTTTTCACCAGAAGGAGAAGCCGATATTCATGCCCTCAAGTTGGAGGTTACCCGGATGGAATGTAAGGTGTTCCCCCTCCATCCTGAGGGTGGCCTCATCATGACATAAGAAAAGGCCACGGACTGACGTCAGAACGGGAATGGGAATTGAAATAAAAATGTTGGGCTACCGGGAAGTTCTGCTTTTCGCGAATGTAGCGGAATGAAGCTGTCCCCCAATTTATGACGTGCCTCACCAATGTAGAGGAGGCTGTATTGGGAGCACTGGATACCATACACAACCCCAGAAGGCTGACAGATGAAGTAGTGCCTCTCCTGGAAGGACTGTTTGGGACCCTGAATGGAAATGAGAGGAGGCGAATGGGCAGGTCTAGCAGTTTGGCCGACTGCAAGGATAAATGGCGAGAAGAAGATTAGTGGAGGGGGAAGGGGAGGGGAACAAATGGACAAGGGAATTATGGAGGGAGCGATCCCTGTGGAAAGCAGAGTGTGGGTGGAGGTAGCTAAAGATGTATTTGGTGGTAGGCTTCTTTTGGAAGCTGTGAAGAATTATGTGTTTGATGCAGAGGCTCATGGGGTGAGCGTGCATGTCCGGGAAATGGAGGAGATGCCGGTTAAGGCAGTATCAATGCTGGAGGAAGGGAAACTTTGTTCTCTGAAGGCGGAGGACACCTTTGATGTCCTGGAAAGGAGTGCCTCATCCTGGAAACAGAGGCAGCAGAGACGAAGGAACTAAGAAAAGGAAAAGCATCGTTATAGGGGACAGGGTGGGAAGAGGTACAATCAAGATGTTCAATGATATGTTTTGGAAATATACCTGGTTGAATTGGCATATTATTAAATTTTCAGAAATGTGTGTAATTTATATTTTACTTAATATTTTGTATTTTTCACAATCACATTAAAATTTGTAGCTGATTCTTTAAACTACAATAGTTTTACAGCCTACTTTATACGATTTTAACATTTAACTGTATATGAAACTTTATTTTCTCCCTGTAATTATTTCTCATCTGCAAAACTGCAATCTATTCAATCTCAGCTAATTTTCTCCAGGTAAGCTTTCTATGCAGGCCTTTAGACAGTGACCTGGATTTTCCTTTTATTGTCATTGCATGACAGAAGTGTATGAAAGATAGTCCTTGGGGAGCAGTACAATCACAGAGAAAAGAGTCATTTCAATTGCATAGAGCTCCACGAAGCATCCACTCACCTGTCACCTCATAGAAATAGTCAATTTGAAGCACAAGTAGGTTAGTTGGCACCAAGAATAGCTATATTATTAAGCACCAGCAGCAGAATGGAGATAAAAAAAAAAACAATTCTTGCTGAGTATTCTATGACATTGAAACTACCTGACCACATTGAATTCTGAGGTTTTTTGTGTAAAAAAAAAATCAATTATTATTGTGTTTGATGATGACAAGAGAAATGTAATATTTTGCTTTAAGGAACCTTTCGCAATGTTTTGGAATTTTAAAGAATATTGCCAAAAAGAAATCCATTCCCCAAATTTTGACCCAGTGAAAGGCTGATGTGAAGCGTTGTCAGAAACAAAGAAAGTGTTTCAGCCATATTGCCACAGGATGGAAGATGAAGGGAATGACAATCAAGTATGTGGAGACCATGATATCACACTTAATTATATCGATATAATATCACACTTACCTATATACAATGCTTATAAAAGGTATTCACCCCCTTGGAAGTTCTCCTGTTTTAATTTAATCACAGTTTTTCTGACACTGATGAACAGAAAAAGGCTCATGTCAAAGTGAAAACAGATCTTTACAAAATGATCCAAATTTATTATAAATATAAAACACAAAATAATTGATTACATTAAGTATTCACCTCTCTTTAATAAGACACACCAAATCATCACTGGTGCAGCCAACTGATTCTATAAGTCACATACATAGTTAAATGGAGATCTGTTTTTGGAGACCTGTGTGCAGTCGAGGTGTTTCAATTGATTGTAGTTAAAATACACATGTATCTGGAAGGTGTACTGGCAAGTCAGTATCCTGGCAAAAACTACACCATGAAGACAAAAGAACACTTCAACCAACTCCATGAAAAAGGTTATTGAAAAACACACGTCAGGAGATGGATACAAGACCATTTCCAAGTCACTGAATACGGCTAAGAGTACAACTAAGTCAATGATCAAGAAATGCTCTAAATCTGCCTAGAGCAGGCCGTAATAATGACTGGGTAAGAAGAGGACTAGCGAGGGAGGCTACCAAGAGATGTATAACAACTCTGGAGGAGTTACAAGCTTCAGTGGCTGAGATGGGAGAGACTGCGCATACAACAACTGTTGCCTGGGTGCTTCACCAGTTGCAGCTTAATGGGAGACTGGCAAAGAGAGAGCTACTGTTGAAAAAAGCTCTCATGAAATCTCAGCTAGAGTTTGCCAGAAGGCATGTGGAAGACTCTGAAGTCAGTTGGAAGAAGGTTCCATGGTTTGATAAAACCAAAATTGAGATTTTTGGCCATCAGACTAAATGCAATCTTTGGCGTAAGCCACACAATGCATCAAAAACATACCATCCCTACCGTGATGAGTGGTGGTGGTTGCATTATGCTGTGGAGATGCTTCACTGCAGCAGGCCCTGGAAGGCTTGTAAAGATAGAGGGTACAATGAATGTGGCAAAATACAGCGAAATTCTGGAGGAAAACCTGATGCAGTCTGCAAGAAAATTGCGACTTGGGAGGAGATCTGTTTTCCAGCAAGACAATGACCCCAAGTATAAAGCTAAAGTTACACAGGAATGGCTTAAGAACAACGAAGTTAATGTCCTTGAATTAGAATTGACTTTATTACATCCTTCACATACATGAGGGGTAAAAATCTTTACATTATGTCACCGTCTGAATGTGCAATGTGCAATTTATTGTAATTTGTAATAAATAGTATGTACAACAGGACAGTCAATATAGCTTAGAAATACAATTGTATCAGCGTGAATTAATCAGTCTGATGGCCTGATGGAAGAAGCTGGCCTGGAACCTGTTGGTCCTGGCTTTTATGCTGCAGTACTGTTTCAAGGATGGTAGCAGCTGGAACAGTGTGTGGTTGGGGTGTCTCAAGTCCCCGATGATCCTTCGGGCCCTGTTTATGCACCTATCTCTATAAATGTCCTGAACAGTGGGGAGTTCACATCTACTGTCTGCACCACTCTCTGTAGAGTCTAGTGATTGAGGGAAGTACAGTTCCCATATCAGGCAGTGATGCAGCCAGTCAGGATGCTCTCAATTATGCCCCTGTAGAAAGTCCTTAGGATTTGGAAACACATACCAAATTTCTTCAACTGTCTGAGGTGAAAGATGCGTTGTTGTGCTTTTTTCACCACCCAGCTGCTATGTACAGACCACATGAGATCCTTGGTGATATGTATGCCGAGGAGCTCACAGCTGTTTACCCTCTCAGTTCCAGATCTATTGATGTCAATAGGGGTTAGACTGTGGCCAAGTCAGAGTCCAGAATTCAATCCAATTGAGAATTTCTAGCTGGACTTGAAAAGGGCTGTCCATTCATGATCCCATGCAATTTGACAGAGCTTGAGCAGTTTTGTAAAGAAGAATTGGGAAAATTGCAGTGTCCAGATGTACAAAGCTGATGGAGCCCTATCCACACAGACTCAAGGCTGGAATTGCTGCCAGAGGTACACCTGCTAAATACTGACGTGAGGGGGGTGAACACTTATGTAATCAATTATTTTGTGTTTTATGTTTGTAATTGATTTAGACCACTTTGTAGAGAAAGATCTGTTTTCACTTTGACATGAAAGAGTCTTTTTCTGTTGATCAGTGTCCAAAAAGCCAAATTAAATCCACTGTGATTCAATGTTGTAAAACAAAAAAACATGAAAACATCCAAGGGGGTTGAATACTTTTTATAGACACTATATGATGTTACATTAAAGACTTGAGAGAGGAGAGAGATTAGGGTGGAGAGGGGGTTAGAATGAGGGGGAAGGGGTGGGGAGGGAGAGAGAGTGAGAAAAAATGTATCATAGAGATATGATAAAAAAACATGCAAACAGGCCCTCAAAACCAAATTAATTCTCCCCATTTTTCATTCAACTGCCCCTAGATATTGTCTCTCCTAAACACAAGAGATTCTGCAAATGCTGGATCCAGAGCAACCCACACAAATTGCTGGAGGAGCTCAACAGGTCAGGCAGCATCTATGGAAATGAATAAACAGTTGATGTTTTGGGCTGAGACCCTTCTTCAGGACTAGATAGGAAAGGGGAAGGTGCTAGAATAAAAAGATGAAGGGAAGGAAGGAGGACTATTGAGAAAGTGATAGCTGAAGCCAAGTGGGTAGGAATGATAAAGGACTGGAGACCATAATTCCATTAGTTTCTAAGTACTGTAAATATGTAAACTAGTTAGGTATGGTCGCCAGATTGAGATTCTAAGTTGGAGAAAGGGCAATTTTGATGGTATCAGAAAGGATCTGACAGGGTTGGAATCAAGACAGGCAAAGGTGCACTTGGTAAGTGAGAGGTCTTCAAAAGTGAAAATTTGAGAGTACAAAGCCTGTATGTGCCTGTCAGAATAAAAGGTAAAGATAACAGATGTAGGGAATTTTGGCTTTCAAGGGATATTGAGGTCCTGTTAAGGAAAAATGGAGGTGCAAAGCAGGTATAGGCAAGTTGGAACACATGAGATGCTTATGGGGTATAAGAAATGCAAGAGAACACAAGAAAGAAATCAGGAGGGCTAAAAGAAGGCATGGTTGATTGCTTAGCAGACAAGGAGGAGGAGAATTCTAAGGGATTCTACAGATACCTTAAGAGGAAAATATTTTCTGGAGACAAAATTCATCCTCTGGAAGATCAGAATGGCAATATATATGAGATGGGGGAGATGTTAAATGAACTTTTAGCATCTGGATTTACTCAGGAGATGGACACAGTGAGGCAAAGCAGCATCGACCTCATGGACTCAATACAGATTACAGAGGAAGAGGTATTTGCTGTCTTGAGACAAATTATTGTTCTTGTTGTTCTTGAGTGCTTTTGAGTCGTCGCTGACTCATGGTTACCCTATGGATAGTGCAGATGTCCATAGGGTTTAATGGGAAATTGCAGAAGTCAATTGCCAGGCCTTCCTTCCACACAAATACTGCTGTTCCCCAGGTTGGGACCTGTCAGATTTGAACTCATGACCATCTGCACTGAATGTCCAGTGCTGATGCCACTACACTACCGGCTGGCCCAAATCAGGGTGGATAAATCCCCAGGGCATGACAAGGTGTTCCCTTGGATCCTGTGAGAGGCAAGGGCAGAAACTGCTGGGGCCCTAGCAGAGATAGGTAAATTATCCTTAGCGATAAGTATGGTACTAGAGAATTGGAGGATAGGCAACATTGTTCTGCTGCTTAAGAAAGGCTCTAAAATAGACCAGCAAATTATAGGCCAGTAAGCCTAACATCAGTAATGGGAAAGTTATTGGAAGGAATTCTAAGGGTCTGGATATGTAAGTATTTGGATAGATGGTGTCTGATTAAGGATAGTCAGCATGGCTTCGTGCATGCTACACTGTGTCTAACCAATCTTATAGAGATTTTCAAGGAAGTTACCAGAAAAGTTGATGAAGGCAAGACAGTGTATGTTGTCTATATGGACTTTAGCAAGGCATTAGACAAGGTCCCATATGGGAGGTCAAGAAGGTTCAGTTGCTCAGCACACAATATGAGCTAGTAAACTGGATTGGACATTGACTTTGTGGGAGAAGATGGTTGCCTCTCTGACTGGAGGCCTGTGACTAGTGGTGTGCCACAGGGATTGGTGCTGAGTCTGTTGTTTGTCATCTATATCAATGATCTAAATGATAATGCAGTTAACTGGATCAGCAAATTTGCAGATGTCAGCAAGATTGGGGCTGTAGCGAACAGCAAGGAAGATTATCTTGCAGTGATATCTGGACCAGCTGGAAAAATGGGCTGAAAAATGGCAGCTGGAATTTAATGCAGACAAGTGTGAGGTGTTGCATTTCGGTAGGACTAACCAGGATAGGTCTTACACAGTAAATGGAAGGACACTGAGGAGTGCTCTAGGACAAAGGGATCTTGGAATATAACTCTATAATTCATTGAAAATGATGCCACAGGTAGATAGGGTTGTAAAGAAAACTTTGGCATAGTGGTCTTCATAAATCAAATTTTTGAGTACAGGAGATGGGATGTTATGTTGAAGTTGTATAAAACACTGGTGAGGCCTAATTTGGAGTATTGAGTGCAGTTTTGGTCACCTTCCTACAAGAAAGATGTACATAAGGTTGAAAGAGGACAGAGAAAATTTACACGGATATTGCTGGGACTGGAGGACCTGAGTTATAAGGAAAGATTGAATAGGTTACGACTTTATTTCTTGGAATGTAGAAGATTGAGGGGAGAATTGATAAAGGTATGAGGGGTATATAGTTAGAGTAAATCCAAGCATGCTTTTTCCACTAAGGCTGGGTGGGACCATGAGTTAAGGGTGAAAGGTGAAAGGTTTAAGGGAAACGTGAGGGGAAACTTCTTCATTCAGAGGGTTGTGAAGATATGGAATGAGCTGCCAGCACAAGTGGTGCATGTGAGCTCAATTTCAAAGTTTAAGAAAAATTTGGATAGGTACATAGATGGTAGGGGTATGGAGGGCTATGGCCCCAGAGCAGGTTGATAGGAGTAGGCAGTTTAAATGATTTGGCATGGACCAGTTGGGTCAAAGGGTCTGTTTCTCTTTTGTACAGTTTTATGATTCTGAGATTCTATAAAAAGGAATCTGATAGGAGAGGAGAGTGGACAATGGAAGAAAGGGAAGGAGGGAGGGGCACCAGTGGAAGGTGATAAGCAGGTGAGCAGAAGAGTGGGGAATAGCTGAAGAGGGAAGGATGAGGGAAAAATCTTTACTGGAAGAAGAAATTGAGGCTACCTAGTTAGAATATGAGGTGTTGCCCCTTCACCCTAAGAGTAGACTCATCATGGCAAAAGAGGAGGCCGTGGACCAATATGGGAAAGGGGATAGGAAATAAAATGGTTTGCCACTGGGAAATTCCTTCTTTCCTTTCTCCTAAGGTCCACTGTCCTCTCCTATCAGATTCCTTCTTCTCCACTCCTTTAACTTTCCCACCTGGTTTCACCTATCAACTTCTAACTAATCCTCCTTCCCCTTCCCCCCACTGTTCTATTCTGGCATGTCACCCTTCCTTTCCAGTCCTAATGAAGGGTCTCAGCCAGAAATATTGGCCATGTATTCATTTCCACAGATGCTGCCTGACCTGCCGAGTTCCTGCAACACTTTGTGTGTGTTGTCACTTGTGCTCTGCAGCTTACTCACTCCAATAATAGTTCCTCCTTCTCTACTCACTCTGACTTTGGTTATATTTCTTTTTGTCACTAAGTTGCCATAGTACTGATTCATTATTACACTGTATTTTTATCTGACTGCCTGCTCACCTAAGTTGGTTGGCTTTTATTCTCTTGTGCTTCACTATTCAGCTTCCATTTGGCCAGTTCTCTTCCTGTCACTAAGGTAAAAATCTGTCTTGGTCTCTACCCCTGTCCTTATATATATTCACACCTTTCCTCCCCCATTATTTAAATTAATTCCTTAAATTATGAAAGGTTTTGGTAAATCAGAAGCCCTTTGCAGTAGAAAGCCCTGCCTCTGATCTGATCAATTTAATCATAATAATGGACCCAGGTAGATAAATATAATTCAGTATAATCAACCGTGAGCTCCAAGTTGTTTATGTTAATAGTGAATGTCAAGGAGAGAGGCAGAGAGAAATCTTGATGGAGATGCTTACTGCCTGGTAGAGGAGTCCGTGTTTGTGTGTTATCTAAATCTTACCACATACACATACAAACTGCTTCATTATCTTATAAATGGAAATGACAATCTGCAAATATCAATAAACATCCCCATTTCTGACCTTGTATTAGAGGGATGACAAAGATAAATTTGCAGTCATCTTGAAGGTGTTGCGTTTGCTCACCTTTAACTACTAATGAGACCCTGAAACAAACCAGTTGCTGCATTGGTACGTCCGAGGCAGATCTACGTGGGGATATTTTAAATCGGCAATTCTCACTTTTAACAGAAATACAGCTTTCCTATATGGCAGAACATACAAGATAATAGAAAAAGGTTGCAAAGTTAAATGTAAACTGTTCAGATGGATGCAGGTTTAGTTATTTCCTACATTTTGATTCCCACTTGAGATATCACAAGTAAATTTAGAATTTTAACCCAGCAATACAGTAAACAATCTCCAATTGCTCATACTTTGAAAGGATGGCATTGTTGATTATTGTTAAAGCATTAAACTATTGACCAATTGAGATCAGTACATGCAACTGAGTTTTCTGAATAGGTTGATAGTTTAATGCTTTAACAGTAATCAGCAATCCCCTTTCAAAATTATGGTCAGAATTTGCCTAGAAATGCCCTATAATCTGACATTTAAAGAATTTTCTACTAAGGTCGTGTGGCCAAAAGAGGTAAAAGAAACTGACCCAAATCCATTTTCCTTCCAACTCACATAGTCCAAGAGCTCCAGATACTACAGGGCTACTCCATCAGTGAGCTGTTCATTGATTGGAGTAGCTGGACTGGTGTCAGCAGTGGAGCTGGCCAAAGTGCCGTAGGGGTAGCCGTGATGTTGGAGAAGGGGCCAGCCAAGGTGTCGAAGGGACCGACCAAGGTGTCGAAGGGGCCGGCCGAGGTGTCGAAGGGGCCGACCAAGGTGTCGAAGGGGCTGGCAGTGATGTTGGAGAAGGTGCTGGATGAGGTGTTGGAAAAAGCCAGACGTGATGTTGGAGAAGGAGCTGGCTAAGGTGTTGGAAAAGGGGCTGATCGGGATATCAGAGGAGACCACCGGGAAGTTGGAGGAGCTGATTTGGGTACGGCGGAGCTGACCTACCTGCAGACCATTTTGCGGCCTACTACTCGTAAGCATCAAAGTTGATGAAGTATAACCATAGGAGATTGTCTCAGACATTCCACTTGTGATCACCAGACTCTGTTGGACTTTGATAATGTAAGTGCCATAGGCCTGTTACCCTTGTCTGGTGGCAGGACAGATGAAACAGGAGCTGTGTAGCCTTGGTTGTGGTGAGAACTGGGATTCAGGCCTCTGGTTTGCCAGGTGAGAGATACAGAAGCACTAAAGAGTAGTGTCCACACTCGGCTGGGGCCTGGCCTCTCCCGCTGGAGTCCAACACGTGGAATGACAGGCTGGACTGCACGTCTGCCGGGGGGACTGTACCACTGATTGCCAGACATTAACGCTCAGAGTCTTGGACTGTATTTCACTCAAAAAATATGCTTCTTTGCTTGCTATTTTGAATTATGTTACTTGCTATTTTGAAGTTTGTTTGCTATCTCAAATGTTTTGTTCCTTGGTCCCAGAGGAATGTTGTCTAGTTCAGCCGTATCTATGTATGGTTTGAACGATAATTAAACTTAATTTGATTTTGATTTGACTCATTGGTTACCTTAATATCAAAAAATTCTAGCAATTCAACTTTGAATTCACTAAGTGACTGATTAACCACAGACTCTGAGGAGAGAATTCCAAATAATAACTGTACTCAAACATTTTTTCTCATATGCATCCCAAAATGGCCTATGAGTAGCCTAACGCTACTCCAAGACTCTCCAGCTAAAGAAAACAAATCCAAAGCATTAAAATTTCAACCTTATACATCTAAATGAAATCCATTCCATGTCAACCACAGCATCCTCCCTGGTTGAGAAAGACTTGTGTTTATTGCAGTCAAGAATATTCTGGAATGAAAATACATTTAACTGTTGTTTATAGTTGTTCATTTTTAAAAGGGATACATGAACATTGAATGTGGTATTAATTTTCCAATACTTTTTAAAATGTTGATAAAGTACTTGCCTCCACCACCTTCTCAGGCAGTGCATTCCAGATTCTAGCCACTCTCTCAGTGAAAAACAACTCTCATTTGATCCATCCACACCTCTTTTCCCGCTTATCTTATATTCTCTAGTTTTTGTGACCTCTAATGGGGAAACATTTCCAGTTATCTAATTTATCTTTGCAACTCAATTCAGATATTTCAATTAGATAACCCTCCTCCATCTCAACATCCCAGACAACATCCTGATGAATTGCTCCGGCTCTCTCTCCAATGCAATTATGTGCTTCCTATTATATGGCAAACAGAAACCCACACAATCATCAGCTGTGATTTAATTTGCACCATTGCTCCTTGCTCCTATATTCTATTCCCTGGTTAATGAAAACTGGTATCCCATATGTCTTCTCTGTCACCTTATGTACCTGTGCTTATGGTTTGCAGAACCCTTGGTCTAGTACACTAAATTTCCCTGTTTCTTAATACTGTTGGCCAGAAAAAACTACAAATTTATGAGGTGTGTGTGGATAGGGGTAGCCTGAGTTCAGTAACTGACAGGTTTTAAATCAACCTGGCTTTGGGAATAAAAACTACGGAAGAGACGGTCAGCACAAGTCCCTATTTGGGAGATAACACTGAAGTAATGCTGCCTGTAACCTTGGGGTTGATCCAATGGACAGTGGGTGTAAGAGAGAAACAATGCAACTGGAATACAATGACAAACAGCCAATAAGAGACAGAGAATTGAGTGTCGAAGTGAAAACACCAGAGAGCAACCGTTGACACAAGTGGACGATCCTGCACTGGAAACATGGTCATTATATCGAGATCAAGAGAGATACCTGGCTTCTGCTAGCTTGTGATTCTTTGGTAGCAGTCTTTCTAATCTGTTTGGTTGTTCAGGGAGTGTTAGGCAAACCTATTGGGTGCGTATACAGGCACTTAATCTTGTATGATGTGTAAGCTTAGTCTTATACAAATAGTATGAATTGCATTTCTGTTCTTAACTGAACCAAACAAGATAACCTACAGATAATTCTCTCTGTGACTAACCAATCATTGTCATTAAGGGTGGTAACTGTACTTCTTACGGCCCTCTTATTCACTGCGAATTTGCATACCTCCTTTAATGGTCCTCTAAATTGCATAAGCTCAAATATTTTTAATGATTAAATTCCATCTGCCATTGCTCCACTCATTTTTCTTATCTATATCTGTCTGGATCCCAGGACTATCCTCCGTTTCATGACATAATTTTCGTACGATCTGCAAACATTTGACTCATATCACTAACGTTCATATCCAAATTAATAATGAATGTAACAAACAGCTCAGATTCCATCACCATTCCCTACGGTACACTTCTGGTCACAAAAACAATGCTTCATCATCATGCTTTACTTCCCTCAAATAATTTAATCAAATTGGTCAGAGAGAATTTTCACAAAGTAATGGCAAACTTATTTATGTGCCTTTCCGTATGCCAATCAATCCCGCAACTCCACTCTGTTTCGAATAACTTCCATGCCTATGATGTTGGACCAGCAAGCCTGTAGTTACCAGGGTTCTCCTTACATTGGTTGTCCTCACAGAAAAGATCTTAAAATATATCAGAATGCAAGTAGTCTCCTTTTCCTCCCATAGCAGCCTGGAAAAAATTTCAGCAGACCCTAGGAATTATTCACTCTGAAGCTGACTGAGAAACTCAACATCTCCTTTTAATGTTCCAGAATTTCAATGTCTCCCTCCCCAAGATTTCTGCATAAATGTCCTTCCCCTTGGTGAATACAGATGACCTCATTTAAGACCTTTCCCACAACAGATGGCAATTTTGATCTTCAATAAGTCTTAGTCTTCCAGAAATCTGCTCTGAATGTTGATGATGTTATTGGTCATTTCCCGGGATTTTCAATAGTTTTCCCTGAATTCTCTGTCTTGACCTCATTTTTGAATTGTCTCATGTTCTTCAATGCTAGCCTCCACAGGAATCATGCAGAAACTTGTATTTCAACTTTTGATAGTTCTGCCCATTTTGGCATCCCAAGCAAAAATGATGTGATCCACTTAAAGATTCCCACATCTGTAATTTATCCATACCATGTTAATTCTGGACCAAGTATTTCTACAATAATTCCAAAGTTCTGCCTTGATTATTATATCTTATCTCACCTCCAACCAGGAATTAAAGTTTATGTATATCTTCTGAAGTAGCTATGTTGGTCATTTCCATGACTTCAAAGAATTCCTGAGGAGTTTTGACCTGCAGTCCTGATTCACCAAACACAAAACATTTTGGTCAATACATGTACAATCATGTGAACTGTCACCATGTGCTGGTCATAAATGCCAAAGAGAATCTACTTCTTTAGAATAGGTATCCATGGGAACACAATGAGCCATTTTCTCCAAAAAGTTGAACTGCTTCACTAAACGATACCTGTAATTTATGCAGTCCATCATCATGTGCTCATCAAACATTCCATTATATCGCCATGACAATTTCATCAGCAAAAGGATTACAAAGGAGCCAGAAAAAAAATCAAGAAAAGAATTAGGAAAGCCAGGAGGGCCCATGAAGAGTCCTTGGCAAGAAGCATTAAACAGAATCCCAAGGCATTCTATACATATATCAGGAGCAAGAGGATAACTAGCGAGAGGGTAAAAACACTCATGGATATAGGCAGTGACATTTGCTTGGATGTGAAGGACGTAGGTGAGGTCCTTAATTAGTACTTTAGATCAGTATTTACCAAGGAGAAGGACATGAAGAATAGGGAGATCAGTGCCAAGTGTAATAATATGCTATGGCATTTTGAGGTAAAGGAGAAGGTGGTGTTGGGTCTCTTCATTAAGGTGGATGTCACCAGGCCCTGATGGGATACACCTCAGGTTATTGAGAGAGGCAGGAAATGTGACTGCTGGGGCCTTGACCAATACCTTTGTGTCCACAGACTAGTTCCTGGAAGATTGGCAAATAGCTGATGTTGCTCCATTATTAAAGAAATGAACCAAGGATAATTCTAGAAACAGTAGACTGGTGAGTCTCACGTCAATGATATGAAAGTTACTTGAGAGATTTCTTATGGATAAATTTATGAGCATTTGGAAAGCCATAACTTAATTAGGAAGATCCAGGCCAAGTCATGTCCTACTAACTTGATTGGATTCTTTGACGAGATGAAGAGGGTGATTGGTGAAGGTAGGGCTGTGCATGTTGTCTTTAGTGAGGTGTTTGAAACAGTCCTTCGTGGGAGGCTCATCCAGAAGATTAAGATGCATGGGATCCATGGTGAATTGGTTGTAGCAGTCCAAAGAAGGACACAGAGGTTCCCTTCCATTCAATATCATAGCCAATTTATCCTACACTGGTCTCAGCTCACCTTCGTCAACCTTGAGGCAAGCCTGTGACTTATCTTGCCAAGAGGTACAGATACATCATTTCCACTGGTCATCAAAGTTCAAAGTAAATTTATTATCCAGGTAAATATATGTTACCTTGAAATTCATTTTCTTGCAGACATTTACCAGAAAAAAAGAAATAAAAAGAATTTTACAAAAAGCTACAAATAAACAAAGACTGACAAATAACTAATGTGAATTTTTCCACACTTTCGAGATGATTCATCTTGATTTCACAGGCAGCAAAGAACACCAGGATTTTCAGTGTGGATTTCACACCTTATGTTGTTTGGGCATGTATCTCTTTATCTATATTCACTGTCTGTCAGCATTGACCTACTAAATCTATGTTCAGCTGGGCAAAAGCACAGTCAAAATAGTCTGGAGAAAATTTTAGTGCATGCCAGCTCACGTACATCCCATGTGACATGCACATTGCTCATAGTTCATGGATTTATTACAGGAGACTCCACAATCATCATACATAGTGGTGCTAGAAAGTCTGTGAACCCTGTAAAATTTTTCTATTTCTGCATAAATATAACCTAAAATATGATCAGATCCTCATGTAAGTCCTAAAACTAGATTAAGAGAACCCAATTAAATAAATAACACAAAACATTATACTTGTTCATTTATTTATTGAGAAAAATGATCCAATATTAGATGAATTTGTTGGAACCTCTGGGGTAATGCGCTCTGCAGAAGTTATTTGGAGTCCAGTGTTCCAATCACTGAGATGAAATTAGAGGTGTGGGTTGTAGAGGTGCCCTGCCCTATAAAAAGACACACCAAGTCAGGTTACTGACAGAGCCTGCTCTTCTCGAGAAATACCTATTTATGTGAATCATGCCTTGATCAAAGCAATTTTACAAGACATTAGAAGAAGAATTGTAGAGATGTATGAAGCTGGAAAAGGCTAAAAAAAAGCATTTCTAAAGACCTGAGTGTTCATCAGTCTACAGTAAGAAATTGCATTCAGATGGAGGAAACTCAGTACTGTTGCTACTCTCCCTAGGACTGAGCATCTTGCAAAGATCACACCAAGAGAACAGAGTGGAATGCTAAAGGAGGTGAAAAGAACCCCAAAAGTAACAGCAAAAGATCTGCAGAAATCTCTACAACTTGCTAAAATCTCTGTTCATGTGTCCACTATAAGAAAATCACTGAACAAGAATGGTGTTCATGGAAGGACACCACAGAGGAAACCAATGCCCTCCAAAAAAAAACATTGCTGCATGCCTCAAATTTGCAAAATATCACCTGGATGCTCTACAATGCTTCTGGGACAATGTTCTGTGGACAGATAACACAAAAGTTGAATTTTTTGGCATAAGTGCACACTGCTATGTTTGGAGGAAGAAGGGCACTGCACACCAACACTAAAACCTCATCCCAACTGTGAAGCACGGTGGAAGGAGCGTCATGGTTTGGGGGTGCTTTGTGGCCTCAAGGCCTGGACAGCTTGCAATCGTTGAGGGGATAATGAATTCAAAATTGTATCAAAACATTTTACAGGAGAAGGTCAGGGTAGCAATATGTCACCTAAAGCTTTCAATGTTTTTCAAAGCTTTCATTGGTTCAATGTTACTTACCTTCTCAATAGGCTGCTGCACCTGCAAACCAACCTTTTGTGATTCATTCACAAGCACTCCCAAGTCCCTCTGCAGAACAGCATGCTGCAATATTTTACCATTTAAATAATAATATACTTTCGATTTTCCTTTACAATTACTGGAGATGTTTGGTTGGAGTTATTGCTGTACAAGGGGGTCACACCAGTTACTGAAAGCAGAGGTTCACATACTTTTCCCAACAAGTACATGTACTATTGGATAATTTTTCTCAATAAATATGAACAAGTATGGTGTTTTTTGTGTTGTTTATTTAATTGGGTTCTCTATATCTGGTTTTAGGACTTGCGTGAAGATTTGATCGCATTTTACGTCATATTTATGCAGATATAGAGAAAATTCTGTGGCGTTCACAAAATTTCTAGCACCACTGTAACTGCACGACTGTGTGTGGCTTCCTGGTTGGGTTACCACCATTTTGTAGGGCCTTTACCAGCGCAATGTGGTGCTGCTCTGAGTGGACATGTGCCCATAAAGTCTAGCCTATTCCTCGGCTTGACCTATGACGAATACAGATACAGGCTTTGTGCCCAGTGGTGCCACTGAAAAATTCATTAAAGACTGCTTAATGAGTTAACAATTTGTCTCACAATTCTGTAGATCTAAAGTTGCAGATTTGGATCCAGTTAGAGTACCTGCACTCAATCTTTATAGTAAAGCACATTATTGTGTTTAATTAGTTACAGTCATTGGTAATTTTGTGTTTTCCATCACAAAGAACTGTGCACAATATTCCTCAATGACTTTAACTCAGTACCCAAGTACACTCCCAACATGATGCTCTTGTGGATTGATGGCTCCATGCCGAACTTCTGCTGATTTGTATCACATCCCATTACTCAGCTATTCACAGCTATGTCAATGCTCATTTTTAATACAGAACCATTCACTGTCATGGTGGCTTTAAAATTATTGCAGTCTGCCACTTGACTGCCGTTTGCTGCGTCAACGCTGCTTATCATGTGTACCTCCTGCTCTATAGCTCAGGTGTGCTGTTGTGACTGTTTGCTTGGCTAATGATGGGAGGCCTTTCAGGTTCATGTGATCTCCTAGTTGACTGCTGAGGACATTCCTTTCACTTGTGTGACCACATCCTAATGAAGAAAGTGAAGGTGACTGCTTCTACAGAACTCAGCAACATGGAACCTTGCACTAATAGTACCATCTCCACTTCAACAGCAAACCAACATGCTTTGGGGAAAGCAAGCACTGTTATACCTGAAAGCTCCACGTCAACATGCAGGTTAGTGAATCTGCCTGTCAGTGTTTGCCCCAGAAAAGGTGCAACAGTACAATGTCTCACAAATTCACAATGACACTGCTGATTGCTTCCTCTGCCTTTTAATTATGAGTACTGAATTTCTAGCTTTAAGTTGCTTTCAGATTGAAACTATCCTCACATTTTGAACCAGATCATTAAACACGACAGAAATTACACCAGGATAAACAAATAAGTTTACGAGTGTACTGTTATTGATCACTTCCACTAATATTTATCTTCCACTTGCTCACAGATCACTGACTTTAGATCTTCAAAGTTTCCCCGTTTCTTCTGTAACTTAATTAGTTTTGGAGAACATATTAATCAGTTAAAGGTAAATCCTAAATATTTCTTTTACTTTGTCAGATTTACTGAATTTCCTGATGCTTTACATATGCCATGGTATAGTTAAACTGCACTGATCCAGCATGCTTAGGACATAGGTGGTGATGAAAAGGTAGACTTTGCAGATTATGGGAAATGGGCCATACTGAGTTGAAAGGAAAAGAGGCTCCACTGAGTTTAAAGAAGTGTGGGAAACAGGGCAGGCACTGGTGAGTTTAAAGGGATTGCAGGAAATGGAGCCTGCTGAAATTAAAGTGAGCACAGGAAACAGGGTCTGGTTAAATTTAAATTTAAAGGGATTACAGAAACCATCATCTGGTGAACCAGATGCTGAGCCGTCGCAATTTCAGAGTAATCGGATAGCATGTTATTAGAATTTTACTGGATCAATGGGCTTGGGCTTCTGTTTTTGGAGACTCGTACAGTGAAAGTACATGGAAATACTTCAAGCCACAGGCCATAAGTTTTATTCCAGCAATGCAGACTCTTACAGGAGGTATCTATTCTTGACATCACTGTAGTGTTTAGAGTAGTTTGCGTACTGCACAGATTACTTAACTCATGTAGGTTAGGAGCTTTAGGAAGTACATTTATCACATCTGTCAATATTTCGGTACTTGAAAGAAAACATGCAATACTACATTTACCATTTTTCAAGATGCATTAATATTAAAGCAACCCCCAACCATAAAGCAAAATTACATTTACCACAACGGATAAATTATGTGTACTGATGATATCATTGCTTATGCAGAGTCCATTTCTGAAACATTCTGCAGATGGCACTGTAGCCCTGTGTTTGAAAAATGAACACTGACTCTTCAAAGCATGAAACTCGAGTAGAATTCTAGTCACACATCTATTAACAGGCCCAAATTTACAAGAAAACCTTTTATACCAAATAAAACAAACTGCAATCATGGTGATTAAGCAGTAAATACATCGGACTGACAGATACTCTGTAATGCCACCCATTTACAAAAGTTAAGAAATATAAATTAAATCTTAATTGCACATGCTGTTTGTAGTCAAACACTGAATACTTAGCAGCTAGATTATACCATCTAGTTTAAAAATATGATACATTTCCACAATTGTCTTTTAAATATACTCCATAATAAGGGAAATTCAATCCACCTGAGTATCTGACTAGGTCAGAGTTTAATTATCTTTTACCTTTACTATTTGATTTTCTAATTCTGGATGATATTGCAATTTTATGCCAATTAATATGAACAATTACAGTCCTGGAAAGGTAACATGATTCTACTATTATAAATGATGTCAGGAACAAGTTGTTCCAGATCACACAATCACAATTGGACACAAGATAAAGCTCCAACTAAACACTCCGAATACATGCTCAAAACGCAGCCCAAGATCATCACAATGATCTTTACTGCAACCTTATGACACTTTCACTGAGTGGATATGAAAAGGCAAAGTGAGTGCTAAAAATACAGTTTGAGATGCAGGCTATTTTAATTTCCGAGCTGCAGTTGTGTTTGAATGGTGGGCAGCCAAATAGATTGCATCAGCAGCAGGAAGCTTGCCAACTTTTAGTTGGGATTTCCAGCAGGCATCCTGAGGGACATTTACTTGTTCTTAAAGAGAGGTTACATTCACTATTGTCAGATTGCTCCATGGTCCTTTATGAAACCGAGCACTCCCTGTCGAAATGCCTTCTCCCAAGCTTGCTGATGCTCTTTCATGGAATGAAGTAAGAGGAATGGGATGAAGATGGTTAAAAGCCACATTACCCATACCCGAAACAGTTGGTACATTAGGTCAACTCTAACATCAGCACCACAATTTTATTTTATGCAACATTTTAAATGACCCGCAAGGACGAACAGTATGCCCAGTTTTTTCCAGTTTCCTTAATTACACCAAGCACTTTCTCTTCCATAGAGCATCTGCTACACCACTTCCTGAATCACCTACTAAACGGTACCTCACCAGAGCACTACACTTATAAACCTTTATAGCTCAAATAATTGCCACCTGAAGACTGGGTTGTAAATGTGCATCTCACCTTCAGGAGATGGTTGATCATGCAAACCATGCACAGAGTTTTCAAAGCCTCCCTCAACTCTCTTGGCCAGTGGGCTGGGATGAATGACTGTGGCTTTGGATTCTGTACAATGTTTGATGTTGCAATTCCTGAATTTTAGGCCAACAGAATACTAAGAGATTCTTGGGCTGCATGGAACATACATGTAGCACTTTCTGAAATATTTACATCCCTTCAAACAGCCTGATTTCATTCAATAAGTAAACTAACTCCTGTATTTAGTGCAACTTAAATATACTGTATGCATCTTGGTATCCATCAACATCAACTATCATTTACATAGCATTATTGTTTTGGTAGAATGCCCCATGGAACTACACAGGATTGTTAAGATTTTCCTGACAATGGAGAAGGCAGTGCACTCTGTATCCTGGATGTTAGGATATGGACAGATTAAGTCTAATGAAGTAAACCACTGTCTGTACGTCTATCTGTATGTCAGAATAAAAAAATTGCACAGTTCAGGGTTTTGCTAGCAGATGAATTGAAATAGCAATAGAAACTGATGCTGTTACAGAGACACAAGCAGGTAATGCTTGTGATGAAAAGGATATGAAATCAAAAGGTCAACTCAGTGAAGTGGGACTCAGCAACTGAAAACAGTCTGGTTCAGTCTTAACAATGGCTAGGAAAAAATAGGTTTGTGGCAAGTACTGAAGTCAGTATTACCAATGTATAATTTTTAGAATTATTGGTTCATCCAGACTGGAATTTGAAAAAAAAGGCTAATAACAAGAGATGGAAATAAAGTTGTGCTTTTAGGCAAAATCACAAAAGGAAAAATCCATGAGGACTATTTTAACTTCTTTACATCCAATTCAGTTACACAATAAATATTTCAAGCTTAGTTATCTTTTTAACAGAAAAAAATATATATTCGAATGTGAAATAAGCAATGTGCTTTGCTTTGATCTCTATTTAAATTATACTGAGTATTTCAAAATATACGTTTCATATTGAACACAAATACATCTGGACTTGTAATGCTTGGGTTGCTAGATCAGCAGAGTTCTGGAGAGATCCAGAGACATAAGTGTACATTCCCACACCAGCAACTGATGAACTTACGTTTAAATAATTAAATAAATCTGAAATGATTTCAAAAATCTCATCTCAGTATTATTAAACATGAAGCCACCAGTTTGTACAATAATCCATCTGATTCACAGATGTTTATCAGGGATCAGCCATCCCTACCCACCCAGCCTTTATGCCACTCCAAACTAACCAATGTGGTCAACTCTTAAACACCTCTCATTCAGGAGCAACTAAGAAAGGACACTAATCTGCTAATTACCTCCACATCCCATGAGTGAATAACTTCAAAGCAATTCATATGGGGAAAAAATACAAGAAAATGTGTCATGCAATCTTATGGGAAAAAATGGCATGCAACAAACTTCAACTGTTAATACTTGTAGCAATCATGTAAAATTACTTTACTGAATCAGAATTTGAATTAGGTTTAATGTCACCAACATATGTCGTGAAATTTGTTAATATATATCTTTAATGTATATGTTACAGAAAATAAAAAGCTGCTGTTGTGGTTAACAATATGCTCTCATGAATGATTGTGGATTACTCACGCTTCCAAAGATATATTAGAGTAAACAATTATGTAGCCAGGTATACTGATGTTTAGATGTTTGTCATATAGAATTTTGCGTATAGATGTCTGGGGAACAATATTCAATACAGCCCAACACCTATAAGAGAAAATATAAAAAAATATGGATTTCATATGATTAATTCAACTTACAATGTAGCAAATTAATGATTTGAGTTACTTGTGCCCTTGCCTCTGTTGCTTACTGAGGCCATAAAACCAACCAATTTATGTGCAATGTAAAGCAGTATCGAATTTAAGCCCCAGAGCTACAAGAGAAACAGCTAATAAGATAACAGAGAGGAAGGTTGTTTTGAACAGTTTGGACATTTGAGGGGAGCTGTTTCAGTGAGAGCAAAGTCAAGTATAAGATCGCAAGAGTGGTAGAATACATGAAAAGACACACAAAACAAGGAGGAAGGTGAAGAGTGCTGAGGAATTGACAAAGAAGTAAACAAAGTGAGTGATGAGCAATAGGGAGAGGAACTGAAAGGATGAGAGGAGGTGTAGATAAAATGTAAGCAGAGGACATTAAGCTGCTAGAGAAGAGAATAAGAGAAGAAAATTGAAAGGATAGTGTTAAGAGCTTGGGCTATATAATACATTTACAGAGTTACTTCTAGTATTAAGTTAGACACAGTAAAATATAATTGAATAGAAGTACTAAAAATAACCTGTAACCTTAATTTATCAATCAATTATATTTGATCACAGTTCACTTTATGCAGCACTGTAGGAGACAAGCCTGCAAGAATTTCACAATTGTACTTACTCACCATGATTCTGTTTTGCTGTATTTTCCTTTGTGCTCAACTACAATTAAACCTTTACATACAAAAGTCTCTATTATGTAGAATTACCTTCAATCACTGATCTCAATTTTACCATCATCTAGATGCAAGACTTACTATTGTCTCACAACCTGGCATGACACAAGACTGACTGGTATTATTATTTCCCTTTTAGACCTTTTAATTCACTTTTTGCTCTATTGGTGATAAATGCTTCTGCCATTTTCCCCAAAGAAAATATAAAGAATCATGTTAAATGCAATATTTGACATGATGAATATGGGCAAGGGTCTGGATGGTTATTGGTTGCTGGAGATGACGGGACTGCACAGTTAATATTGCTGTCAGACCTGCCGTGATCTTATTAAATGGTGGAACATGCCAGAAACGCGCAGAAGCCAATTTGCTTTCATTATTGTAAGTCCCTATCTAGATGGCCTATAAATGTTCAGCTGTAAACAGCATCGAATTGCTCTTACTAAAACAATAAAATACAATTTTATAAGAATTAATTGCTTGCCACCAAATGATAATTAACAGGATGGGATGGTAATAACATTCTTAAATCCATAACTATGTCTGAAGGAACAGAAAAGATAACAGCATTATCTTGACGATGATGAAATTCTGCAAAAAAAATCTTCTCTTGTTCACTGAAGCTGTTTCCAAAAACACAATTTGTGTAATCTAACCACCATGCTTGATAATCAGTGCTGATTAACACTGGAGCCAAGTTTAATTCCCTGATTACTACTGTTTTTTCATGACATGCTTAATTAGGGTCAGTCTATTATCTTTGTAGAAACACAGAATAATTTAAATGTCAACGTACTGGCTATATATTGCATCAAGCTTTTGTTTTGTAAAATGCAAACATACTTAAGCTTGTTTTAATCCTGTCAGTCAAATTATTTAATGATATTTAATTGCTGGGTTAATAGATAATAAGTATAAGTAATTTGGAGTGAAAATGATAAAGCATTAGGGGAAAAATGGCAGCAAGAACAGAAAGGAATCCAAACATATTCTGTTTAAAGACAGAGAGTAAGGGTGGAAGGCGGTTATCTTAGCTGAGGGTCCATAACTAGTAGTGTTGCACAAGGATGACAACACGACTCGTCATGTTGTTTGTGATATAAATCAGTTACAGAAATGGGTGGATGGATCTTAATCTGGGCAAGCGTGAAGTGTTGTATCTTGGGAAGTCAAACGGAAGGAAAAAGTATACAGATTATCGTAGAACCTTACTAGTACTTAAGAAAAAGCGGGATCTTTGAGTCCAGGTCCATAGTTCACTGGAAGTGGCTATGCAGTGGATACATTTGTAAAAGCAATATATGGAATGTCTGCCTTCATTGGCAAGGGTGCAGAGTATAAGAGTAAGTAACTCGTACTGCAGCCACAGCATGTAAAACTTCAGTCAGACCACACTTGGAGTATTTTATGCACGTCTGGCTGGTCCGTGGAAGGAACGATATGGAGACCGTCAAAAAGGTGAAGAAGAGGTTCACCAGGATGCATCCGGGATTTGAGCTATAAGTAAAGTTTGGACAAATTTGGCCCATCCTCCTTTGATTGCCAGAGGCTAAGTGGGGACTTGATAGAGGTTTTTAAAATTATGAGAAGCATAGATAGAATAAAGGGTCAGAGTCTTTTCTCAGGGGAGAAATCTCAACTACCAGAAGACATACTTTTAAGGTCAGAGTATAAAGGAAACATGAGAGGTAACTATTTTTTATGCAGAGAGAACATGCCAGGAATATGTTAGTGGGGTAGTAAGGGAATCAGGCAATTTGGTGAAGTGTAAGATAGACATATGAATACAAGGGAATGGAGAGATATTGTTGATACACAGGAGAAGGCCATTCAGTATAAATTAGCACAACATTGTGAGATAAATATCTTGTCCACTGCTGAACTGTTCTGTTATATTTTGAGTGGAAGAAAGAGAAGAGACATTATGAAATAATGTACAAGTGCAAAAATGTGGGGTGGTATATGTGCATGTTTTGTTGAAAGTGTCAAGATAGATTGAGACAGTGTTTAAAAAGTAGACAAGGTCATGGGCTTTATAGAAACAGAACATAAAACAAAGAAATCATGGCAAAACTTTATAAACCACTGGTTTGGCCATATTTGACTACCATTTTCAGTTCTGGTTAGCAGAAATTAAGAAGTTTATAAAGATTTTGAAGAGGTATAGTTAGCTCAATCCAGGGATGTGAGACATTAGATCTGTGGATAGATAGATAGATAGATAGATAGATACTTTATTCATCCCCATGGGGAAATTCAACTTTTTTCCAATGTCCCATACACTTGTTGTAGCAAAACTAATTACATACAATACTTAACTCAGTAAAAAATATGATATACATCTAAATCACTATCTCAAAAAGCATTAATAATAGCTTTTAAAAAGTTCTTAAGTCCTGGCGGTTGAATTGTAAAGCCTAATGGCATTGGGGAGTATTGACCTCTTCATCCTGTCTGAGGAGCATTGCATCGACAGTAACCTGTCGCTGAAACTGCTTCTCTGTCTCTGGATGGTGCTATGTAGAGGATGTTCAGAGTTTTCCATAATTGACCGTAGCCTACTCAGCGCCCTTCGCTCAGCTACCGATGTTAAACTCTCCAGTACTTTGCCCACGACAGAGCCCGCCTTCCTTACCAGCTTATTAAGACGTGAGGCGTCCCTCTTCTTAATGCTTCCTCCCCAACACGCCACCACAAAGAAGAGGGCGCTCTCCACAACTGACCTATAGAACATCTTCAGCATCTCACTACAGACATTGAATGACGCCAACCTTCTAAGGAAGTACAGTCGACTCTGTGCCTTCCTGCACAAGGCATCTGTGTTGGCAGTCCAGTCTAGCTTCTCGTCTAACTGTACTCCCAGATACTTGTAGGTCTTAACCTGCTCCACACATTCTCCATTAATGATCACTGGCTCCATATGAGGCCTAGATCTCCTAAAGTCCACCACCATCTCCTTGGTCTTGGTGATATTGAGACGCAGGTAGTTTGAGTTGCACCATATCACAAAGTCCTGTATCAGTTTCCTATACTCCTCCTCCTGTCATTACAGAGTCTAGTGTTTTTTTCTTTGAACAAAGGAAGTTGCAAGGAGATCGAATAGAGATATTCCAAATTATGAAGGGGATTGACAGCAGAGAGAAACTACTCTCATTTACGAAATGCTCAAGCACGATGGGAAATAGATGAAAGGAAACAGACAAAATAACCAAAAGAATTTTTTTTTAAAAATACAGCAAGCAATAAGGATTTGGAATACACTGGATTCAAAGGGGATCTGGATGAATATTTGAAAGAAACCAAATTGCAGGGCTGTGGGGAAGGAGCAGGTGTGGGACTAGCTGGATTACTACTATACACAATGGGTCAAATGATCTTCTATTCTATGTCAAAATTAGAGGTTTATGTGGGGGAAATTAATTAGTTAAAGAGGAATATCAATATACCAGAGAAAGGTGTAAGTTAGATAAAATAAAGTCCAAGGGTGAGGGATAACAGCACAGGGAGAGTATTGGTTGAATGACAGGAAAAAGAACAGGAATAAATGACGCGCTACACATTAGAAGATGTGCCACAGGAATGAGTGCTGGACCTTCAACTACGCACAATTTAGTTTAAAGGCAGATGAAAAGAGCATGTCACGAATCCAGTTAGAAAGTAAGCAGATAGAAGGATCCATGAAGTCTGAAAAGGAATGGGCAGATGAAGCAAGCAGGCGCAGTGATATCAGATGGAGTACATCACGAGAAGACGTGAGGTTAGGCACTCACTAAGAACAGCAAGACAGAATATTTTTAAGTGACTATCTAATAAACGCTGCTATGCAGAGATCTTGGTGTGCAGGTTCATGAAATACTGAAATGTAACATACCAGTACCTCATAGAGTCATACAGAAGTACAGCATTGAGGCCCTTCAGCCCATCTAGTCCAGGCTGAAAGCATTTAAACTGCCTGCTCCCATCGGCCTGCACTGGGACCACAGCCCACCATACCCTTACTATCCATGCACCAATTCAAACTTCGCTTAAACGTTGAAATTGAGCTCACATGCACACTTGAGTTGGCAACTCATTCCACACACTCATGACCCTCTGAGTGGAGAAGTTCTAAGGAATACAGTCCAAACCTATTCAATCTTTCTTTATAACTCAGGTCCTCCAGGCCCAGCAACATCCTGGTAAATTTTCTCAGTACTGTTTCAATCTTATTTACATCTTTCCTGTAGGTAGGTGGCCAAAACTACACACAATACTCCAAATTAGGCCTCACCAATGTCTTACACAACTTCAACATAACATCCCACCTCCTGTACACAATACATTGATTTATGAAGGCCCATGTGCCTAAAGCTTTATTTACAACCCTATCTACCTGTGACACCACTTTCAACGAATTATGGGCCTGTATTCCCAGATCCCTTTGTTCTACCACACTTCTCAGTGCACCAATCAATAATATGCTGACCTTTATTCCAAGTATGTTAAAATATAACAGAAAGCCTTACTGCAATTGCACACCTGATTTACTATGAACAGTTCTGGTCTCCATAGGTAAGTAAGGAATGTTTGTATTGGAGACTGTGTCATGCAGTTTCACTAAAATGATCCATAAGAGAAGGAAAAAAATGTTAACTGCTTATTGCTTATATTCAAGGCGATGGGTTTTCACCAGATGATTGCAGCAGAGTTCGTGTTTTTTTTCTGTATTAACACCATCAAAAATATTGCAAATGTAGTCATCCTCAAAACATCTCAAATGCAGAATTTTACCTCATTGATTTGTTCTTAATTCCATACAATTTTTTTTATTGAAACAATAACAACACCGGGAAAAAAACCTGCATTTCCTTTAGAGTTGTATTGCTAATATTTATCATGAAACCAAAGAAATAGTGACATGTGCTGTACAGTTCTATGACTCTTTGTATTTCTGCATGCTGTTTAGCATGTACATAAAATGGTACCTCAAAATCAACACACAAGAAATGTCACCATTATGGATAACAGAGTTGCAAAATTTAAAACAATTCCTTTCAGGAAATAATCAAAATTCTCTCTTCTACTTGCCTGTTAAAGGTTAAAGAACCATTTTCAATAACAGCTCTGTTGACTTAATTTGGTATGAAAATGTATCACAACAAAATAGTAAATAAATGCATTTCAGCCTCAAAATGAAAATGACTTCCCATTCACAACTCAAATCTACAGGTCACTTAAGCGTGATTTAATTTGAATTTCATAGTGAATAATATGCTAAACCTACAAAATAAAGAAAATTAACAAACCCAGAAATTTATAGGATTTAGTTTATGACTTGTCAAAGTAATTTATATAATTAATCTATAATCATCTTAATCCGAAAGGGGTTGTGCTTTGATTACAAACAGCTTCATAACATACACTTCATTCCACATTTGATTCCTGGAATAAAAAGCTCTGAGGTAACTTGTTGACACCATGTTTAAAAGGAAAGTGTGCATTATAAAATGGCCTAAATTTCATTGTTCAAGTTTGAAACACAAACATAGAAAAATATCAGGATGATGTTATTTTACAAGTTAATGGGTTGAAATGTGAGAACTAAATTCAATCTAGGATCACTTTTAACAAAGATGGCCATGCTTGCCACCGATTGATTCAAAAATGTAAAATGCACATGGTACTGATCTCTAGAAGTCAAATACTGCACAAAGCTGATTCCTGCCCAAGGGCAAGGCTCTGAGATGGGTATGGAACAAATCCAATTGTGCAGTGAGGGATGACAAAACAAGTTCTCTATCTCACACAAATTGCCCAAGGAGTCAGCTGTTTAGGAATGATCTGATGCAAAATCTCTTGATGGAATGTGTTGTATATCTTTGCCACCCACTTCCCCAGTACTGTGAGTGAAGCAATATTCAAGAAACCTATGCAAGACGGATTTTCACATTCCAAGAGATTTAGGTGTGAAATGAAAATTGAAGGAGCAGTCATAATCCTATACAACATCTGGATGCTAAAAATAGTTAATGATAAGATCAGTTAATAAATGTCTCATTGGTATATCTCTATCAACTGTATTGGCTACTCCCTCACCAGAGCACGGTAGTGGTTTATTTTCGATAGGACAGATATACTTTGGGACTGGCAGAATAAAGGTAATGGACGTCAAACAGAAACACACTCCACCCAAGAATTTGCATGGGATAGTCCCACCCCTACCGCTTCAGTATGTACAACAGAGGTATCAAAGATGAAGGGTTCCTGGCACACAAAATCAACTGCATATTTTCATGCAGAAGATCCCATAGTTCAGAGTGCTTTCATGAATCAAGTTGTTCTCACACATAACTACTACTTCATTCTTCTTCAGAAAACATGTGGATCACTTTTCCCAAGTGTAACTTCGCAGTTCCTGTTACGTGACCACGGGGTTTACTGAGGGTGTCACTTTAAATGCCCGGGCGAAGCGGGAGTATGACGTCACTATTACAGAATGCAGACAGACTGCTGGGACATGTGAGTGAGTGAGTGAGTGAGAGAGAGAGAGAGAGAAAGATAAAGATAAAAAAAGACTTTGTGAGCAGGAACTTGCTACAATAATGGGTGAAGTTTGATACTTTCCCATGCCCAAAGGATTGGGTGAATGAGCGGCACAGAGTGCATATTGGATATGTGACTGTCACTTCTTATGATCCATACGTGGATTTTTTGGAGAATTCTATGGTGACCACTTTCATTAACCCTTACATGGATTTGGGTGTGTTATGTGGTGACCACTTGTGCTAAGGAATATTCTGTGACTGTCACCTTGTGATAGCTCTACGTGGATTTCGGTAACATCTTCTGTGACTGTTCCCTTGTTTTCCCAGCGTGGAACCTGTGGAATTCTTCGTGATCGCCTCCTTGTTGCATTTTAATGTGAATTTACAAGTTTCTCCTCTCACCTATTCCGTGGATGACTGGAACTCACTAGTTTGCCATCTGAAGACTTTAAGAACTGTCCCTAACTAAGCCTGATGGTTCGGGAGCTGCAAAGCATAACACTGTTAATTTTTGCTTAGAAGAGTAGTTTGTTTCACTTTCTATATCTTGGGTAGATACTAATAAATACAGTGGTTTAACATTAAACCCTGACTCAGTTTGTGGTCTATTGCTGCTGTCACATAACACTTCCATTTTCTGAACTGCTTCTTCTCCAGTACCATCTTTTAAGATCTTTTGATTGGGATTTATGAGAGTTCCACATCCAATACGCAGATTGCTTTCTTTTGGTAGAGATAGAGGGGAGTGTGGAACAGGGAGCTGATTAGTTCCATGACCATGAAAAAAATTACGCTGGTAACACCTATACATGCTTTCAATCACAGTTATTCAATCATCAGTCATCATTTACCAAATACACTGTAACAAAGATTAATGTATCATAAATATCAGAAAGTGCAAACAAGGAAGGCTCCAGTTACAAATGGACAGTAATCTATCAACAACGGAGCTGCCCAATGACATTGCAATAAGACCATAAGACTACAGACAATAAAATGTGGGAGCAGAATTAGGCCATTTGGCCCATCAAGTCTGCCCCACCATTTCATCATGGATGCTCCAACATTTCTCTCAGCCCCAATCTCCTGCCGTCTCCCCGTATCCCTTCACGCCCAGACCAATCAAGAATCTATCAACCTCTGCCTTAAGTATGCACAAAGACTTGGCCTCCACAGCTGCCTGTGGCAAAGAATTCCACAGATTCACCAGTCCCTGGCTAAAGAAATTCCTCCTTGTCTCTGTTCTAAAAGGACACCCCTGTATTCTGAGGCTGCTTCCTCTGGTCTGAGACGCTCCCACCATAGGAAATGTTGTTGCGTGAATAAAATCACCAGAGAGAGTTACTGGTAGATACCAAGCAGCTTCTTTATTTGACAAAACAAGGTACAGAAGGTATCATATGGAGACGCTTTTGCTGGAAAGGTCTGCTGGCCCAACGTGGGGTTCGATATTTATTTGCTAAACACAAAGGCAATTCCATATTTACAAAGTATAGACAATTGTTTCTTTTGAAACTACATAAAAACTTCACACCTTCTGATTCGCACCCATCCCACAGACACCAGTAGTGTCTGGACTGGGACTCACAGACTTTTAGGAATGCATTGTCCCAAAATGAATCCACAATCATTATCGAATGCAGAAGACTGGTAGCCAAAGCCATTTGCTAAATGTAAATGACCTAAACCCAAAAATCTAACAGGAAGCATCCTCTCCGCATCCATCTTATCCCAAGGACTTCCACTATTCAATAGGTTTCAATGAGGTCACCCCTCATTCTTCTGAATTCGAGTGAATACAGGCCCAGAACAAACGCTATTCATATGACAAGCCACTTAATTCTGTAGTCACTTTCATTAACCTCCTTTGAACCCTCTCCAGCTTCAGCACATCCTGTCTTAGATACGGAGCCCAAACCCACTCATAATACTCCAAGTGGGGCCACACCAGTGCTTTATAAAGACTCAACGTTACATCCTGGCTTTTATATTCTAGTCCTCTTGAAATGAATGAGAACATCACATTTGCCTTCCCCACCACTGAGCCAACCTGCAAATGAACCCTTAGGGAATCTTGCACAAGGACTCCCAAGTCCCTTTGTGCCTCTGTTTATTGTATTTTTTCTCCAGTTAGAAAATAGTCAACCCTTTCATTTCTTCTATCAAAGTGCATGACCATACACTTCCCAACACTGTATTCCATTTGCCATTTCTTTGCCCATTCTCCTAATCTGTCTAAGTCCTTCTGTAGCCTCTCTACTTCCTCAAAACTACCTGCCCCTCCACCTATCTTCATATCATCTGCAAACTTTGAAACGAAGCCATCAATTCCATCATCCAAATCATTGACATTTCATGTAAAAAGAATCGGTCCCAACATGGAACCCTGTGGAACACCAATAGTCAAAGGCAGCCAACCAGAAAAGGCTCCCTTTATTCCCACTCTCCTCAGTCACTGCTTTATCCATGCTAGAATCTTTCCTGTAACACCATGGGCTTTCAGCTTGTTCAGCAGCCTCATATGTGGCACCTTGTCAAAGGCTTTCTGAAAATCCAAGTAACACAACATCAACTGATTCTCCTTTGTCTATCCTACTTACTACTTCTTCTAAATATTCCAATAGTCAGGCAAGTTTTTCCTTCCAATTACCCCAAAACCACATCCTTAACAATCAACTCCAGCATCTTCCCAACCACTGAGGTCAGACTAACTGGCCTATAGTTCCCTTTCTTCTGCCTCTCTCCCTTCCTGAAGAGTGGAGTGACATTTGCAATTTTCCGGTCTTCTGGAACCATTCCAGAATCTAGTCATACTTGGAAGACCCTATTGCCAACCATTCAATCCCTAGACCACACTTTGAGAAATCTGATCATCTGGCTGTCCTCCTCCTACCTGCAAACAGGAAGAGGCTGAAGTGCAAGGTTCCACATGTAAGGCACAAGGAGGTGGTTGCAGGAGGCAGAGAAGCAGCTACAGGAGTGCTGGCCACAGTTGTCATGGACTTTATAAAAACAGTCGTAGATGAGTGGGTCCATTCGGTGTCTTCCCCAACCAGAAGCCCTGTATGAACCATGAGATCCACGATCTTCTGCGGGCTAGAACAGTAGCATTCAGGTCTGGTGACCAATTAAAATACAAGAGGTTCACATACGAATTCCAGAAAGCCATCTCACACGTGAAGTGGCAATTCCGGACCAAGCTCATCCTTCAGGAGGGTGAACCCATGGAAAGCATTTGGTCCAGACAGGGTACTTGGCCAAGCACTGAAGACCTGTTTCTCTTCAATTAGCTGGAGGGTTCACTGAGACCTTTAAACTCTTGCTTTGGCAGTCTGAAGTACCCAACTGCTTCAAGCAGGCTTCAGTTATACCGATGCCCAAGAAGAACATGATAACCTGCCTCAATGACTATTGTCCAGTAGCGCTTACATGCACTGTGATGAAGCATTTTGAGAGGTTGGTGATGAAGCATATCAATTCCTACCAGAGGAGTGACATGGATCTACTCCAATTTGCCTATTGTCACAAAGGTCAACAGCAGATGCCATTTCATTGGCCCGTCACTCAACCTGGAACATCCGGACTGTGAGGACGCATATTTCAGGATGCTCTTCATTGACTACAGCTCTGCATTCAACACCATCATTCCCTCAAAACTAAACAATAAGCTCCAAGAGCTAGGCCTCAATACCTACTCGAGCAATTGGATACTCAATTTCCTCATTTGCAGACGCCAGTCAGTTTGGATTGGCACCAACATCTCTTCCACAATCACGGCCAGCATAGGTGCACCACAAGGCTGTGTACTTAGCTCACTACTCTACTCACTTTAAACTTTATGTCTATGAGGCTAAGCACAGATCCAATGCCTTATTTAACCTGACACCACTGTTGTTGGCCGAATCAAAGAAGGTGATGAATCAGCATATAGGAGGGAGATTGAAAATCTGGCTGAGTGGTGCCACAGCAACAACCTCTCACTCAATGTCAGCAAAACCAAAGAGTTGATTATTAACTACAGAAGGCAAAAAGCAGAGGTTAATGAGGCAGTCTTCAGAAGGGGATTAGAGCAGGAGAGTGCCAGCAACTTTAAATTCCTCGGTGTTATCATTTCAGAGGATCTGCTTTGCATCCAGCATGTAACTGCCACTACTGACTGGTTTCATCGCAGCCTAGTATGGAAACGCCAATACCCTTGAACAGAAAATCCTACAAAATGTAGTGGATACAGCCCAGTCCACCAAAGGTAAATCCCTCCCTACTACTGAGCATATCAACAAGGAGCACTGTTGCAGGAAAGAAGCATTCATCATAAAGGACACCCGCCATTCTGGCCATGTTCTCTTCTCAGTGCTAACATCAGGAAGGAGGTCTAGAAGCTCAAGTCCCACACTGGCTTAATTATTATTTTTTTTTTGTGCTTGCACAGTTTGCTGTCTTTTGCACTTGGGTTGTTTGTCCATCTTTTTCATGTGCAGTTTTTCATTGAATCTATTGTGTTTCTTTGTATTCAGTGTGAATGCCCATAAGAAAATGAATCTCAGGGTAGTATATGGAGACATATATGTCAATATGGTCATTGTAAATTGTCTCATAATTAGGCGAGGGTTAAAGTGGGGGTTGCTGAGTGGCAACTGGAAGGGATATTCCACGCTGTATCTCAATTAATAAATTAACATTACTGTACTTTGATAATAAATTTACTTTGAACTTTCACCTACAGACCCACTTTCAAGGATTCTTTACAACTCTTGTAATCAGTATTATTTTCATTTGCGCAGTTTGTCTTCTTGTCTTCATTAATTGTGTGTCAGTCTTGTCTCTTTGTTTATAGATTTTTAAAAAATCTACTGTATTTCTTTTTTCCTGTAAATGGCTCCAAGAAAATGACAATACATACATACTTACTCAATAAATTTAATTTGAACTTCATTCTGAACTCTCCAGCTGGGAATAAGCACCCACTTTGCAAATCTTAAAAAGATTCTTGATAGCTGTCCCTTGAACCCGCTGATTTATTTTTGAAGAACACTGCTGATTACTGAATAGCCCTCAGTTTACTTTACACCGGCACTACCCAATCCCTTTTTGACTTCACTTCTGATTTTCAGTTCACCTGCAGATTTCTAGAATCCACTCTAATCGGGCAAGTTCCTTGGTCACTCTCAAGCAGGTAATAAAAGGTAAGCAAAAGCGAACACTTGGAGAATACAGAATTTACAACAAGTTTACGTATATCTCTATACAAAACAGTGTCCAACCATGGCAAACAACGGAAGCAAAAGACAGTGCTATATCACTGAAACTGGTTTATCATGCTACTAAAAGGAATATGAACCAAAGGACTGGAAAATTCAAGAATTTAGCAGAGGGCCAAGTGATTGATAACAAAAGAGAAAGTTAAGTCTAGTGAGAAACATAGGTACCGGCTGTAAAATCCTCTACAGATATCTAAGAAAATGAAACGTTTAACCAAAGGTTCATGCAAGTCCCTTATGGAATGATATGACAGAAATTATACTGCTGGAAAATGAAAATATCTGAGAAATTTAAGAACGGCTGTATTCAGGGGAAAAAAGTCTCTTGGAAGCTGTGGAGAGCAACAAATCTAAAAAAAATCCGAATCTGGAAAAATGAGCATTAGTTAAAAAAAGCCTCTGGAAAAATTAATGGGTAAGAACAACAATAAATCTCCAGACCTCTTTTCACTGTTTCCACCCTGAAAGACTCCAAATGCTAATGTAGTGCTTTAGTTACTGGATGAGTAGCCGTATGCCTGGACCTTTGAGAATGCAACACCAGCTTGAATTCCACCGTGGCAATACGGGAATTTAAATTAATTAAATAAATCTGCCAATATCAATAACCTTCAAACTAATAAATTGCCAAAAACCTATTTTGTTCACAAAAGCTACTACGAAGGGAATCTGCCATCTTAACTCAGTCCGGTTGATTCACGGCTGCTCTCTGAAATGGTCTAGCAAGCCATTCAATTCAGGGAACCAATTAAGGACGGTCAATAAATCTTTGCCTTGTGTATGAAGAGCCATTGGACTCCCTGCAACATTACAGTATCTGTATAATTGACAGTTGTTTTTGTTATTTATTAAGCACATATGTTAACATGAGCACTACTGAGGCACTTCACAGACAATGGTCTCTGCAGATATGAGAAAGATTTACCACATCATTCTAAGCACACAGATTCAGATTCTGCAACAACAGTATGGGTTAAGCACTTAATATCAAAGTGGCACACAGGGAATATGTGAGTGGACATTATTCTAGTTCCGGACGCAGCCGTCAATGCAAAATGGGCTATTGCCCTTAACAGAGAATTGCTGCAGTTGTTTTTGGATGCAGGGTGGAACAACTATTTTGATTCAAGAACCTGCATAAAAAACTGGGTATGTTTACATTCTCCTGTATATTCATTATGTAATATATCAAGACAGAAGATTATTCCTTAAGAATGTGATGGACAAGTTCAGCCTGCAACATTCTAGCTGTACGCATTATCTGCTGATTTCACTGCTGGATTTCTTCAATGTTTCTGTTGAAAACTTCTGATGCATTTTGGTCCCATTAAATTGTAAGAGATGACAGCTGCTCCAGTATAAACAAATTGGTAACGTACAAAATGAGCTTTGGTGCAGAACTACATGCTGATAAGCATAAGTCCAGTTTGCCTTTGAATTTATTTTTTTATTCCAGTGGGACTAGTAGGAGTATAATTTATCTTTTTTCTCTAGATGGTAGTCTAACTGAATGGTAAATAAGAGTTTGCAAAAGGTACAAAGTTAAGTGAAAATAATGTAACGCACAAAATACTATGGTCGGAGAAATAAGAACCTCAGAGGAATATTAATTAGACCGCCAAAGGCTTTACAGAGCAGGAACTGTGAGGATATGGGTGGACCTAAACGTAATCAATCAATTGAAAATCAGAGGACAGGGAAAGGTGATGTAGGTTAATGAGAACAGAGGTACACATGGCCTGGAACATTGGCATCAGGGACTAATTTAAATTAATTTAAGATTACAGATGGTGGAAAATGTGCCAAACAGGAAAAGTCAAGAATAGTGTTGATAAAGGCATGGATGAAATTTTCAGTGCCAAATGATCTTAGCAAAGAAAGATGTAACGGTAATAATGTTGGAATTATAATGTCATCATTATAGAAATGTACCTGAGCTTGAAGGCCAGTTTGAGGCTGTAAATGATTGCTTAGATTTTGAGAGGGCAGGTGGATAGAATTAACAACTAGCATCAGGCTTACAGATTGGCATGATCTGTTTTATAGGCTGGCAAAAGCTCCAAACAGGATATAGAATACTCAGCAACAGAAACAATGCCTTTGTGGGAGGTGTCATGGGTAGAGACACAGGAGTCTGCGGATGCTGGAAGGTAGGGGAACTCAGTTGGTCAGGCAGAAACTATGGAGGGAGAGTCGAGACGCTTCACCAGGACTGAAAGATAGAGGGGAGACAGCCATAGGTAGGGGAAAAATGGAAGGACAGGGTGGAGCCAGGTGGGGTAGGGTGATAGGCAGATGGAGAGGGGAGATTGGGAATGGCATCAGAAGCTGGGTGGTGACAGGTGTCATGAGTAGGTTGGAAAAATCACAATGCAAGCAATGAAGACCAAATTGCTCATATTATATTCTACATACTCTAGGCCCATCACCTCACTATAACTCTGAATTGCTAAATGATGCTTGCAGTGCTCAGCTTTACTTGTGCACAACATCAGAAGCACAATTTTTTGAAAGATTTACTGTAATTTTAAATTATTAAAATGGCAAATTAATTATTCTGAATGTTTATGTTAAGAATGAATAAAGCATCAATGATTTCTTTCTTACTTCAGACACTAAATGTATGTCTAAACCTAACAGCCTTAATTACAGTCTTGAGATACTGTATGTTCTGAGGTTGTTATATAGTAAATGTGTATAACAATAAATATCTAATAGAAGTCAAAATGAATCAGGTTTAATATCATCAGCATATGTCCTGAAATTTGTTGTTTTATAGCAGCAGTGCATTGCAATACATAGTAATAAAACTATAAATTACAATAAGTGTATATATATATATAAATTAAATAAGTAATGCGAAAAGAGGGGGAAAATACTGAGGAAGTGTTCATAGGTTCATTGTCCTTTCAGAAATTTGTTACCAGAGGGGAAGAAACTGTTCCTGAAACATTGAGTGCTTCCCTTCAGGCTCCTGTACTTTCTCCCTGATGGTAGCAATGAGAAGAAGGCATATCCTAGCTGATGGGGGTCCTTAATGATGGATGCTGCCTCTATGAGGCATCGCCATTTGAAGGTGTTTTGGATGCTGGGACGGCTGGTATCCATGGAGGAGCTGGATGAGGTTACAACTTCCTGTTGCTTTTTCCGATCCTGTGCAGAGGCCCTTCCGTACCAGATGGCGATGGATACTCTCCACGATACACCTATAGAAATCTGCAAGTGCCTTTGATGACACAGCAATTTCCTTCAAACTCCAAATGAAATATAGCCGTGGTCATGTCTTACTTGTAACTGTATTGATATGTTCAGCCCAGGATGGTTCTTCAGCGATGCTGATACCCAAGAACTTAAAACTTCTCATCCTTTCCACTTCTGATCCCTTGATGAGGACTAGTGTGTGTTCTTTTGATTTTCCTTTCCTGAAGTCCACAATCAAATCCTTGGTCTTGCTGACATTGAATGCAAGGCTGTTGCTGTGACGTGACTCAACTAGCTGAGCTACCTTGCTCCTGTACGCCTCCTCATCACCATTTCATGGGTGAAGTGGCAATTCTGGACTAAATGTGAATTAACGAAGGACGCTCGACGGTTGTGACAGGGCTTGAATACTACCCCTCTTGTAAAGTAAAATCAAGTAACATAAGTGACAACAGGGCTTCGCTTCCAGGTGAGCTCAAAGCCTTCTTTCAACATCAAAACATGGAGGAACCATCACAAACTTCCACAGCCCCTGATGATGCTGTGATTTCAGTCTCTGGGGCCAATGTGGGAGTATCCCTCAGGAGGGTGAATCCATGAAACTCAACTGGCTCAGACGGGGTACCTGGCTGATGCACCATCAATAACTCTTGGAGACGGAAGGCGAACAATAGGCTTTTATTAGCAGCAAAACGGAACACAGCATCTCGGAGACTGAGGGGGGAGCAGTGCCTCCAATCGCCTTTATACAGGGGTCTGTGGGAGGAGCCACAGGAGCAGTCAGCAGAGGGGCATGTCCAGACAGGTATACATAGTTTACCACATTCACCCCCCCCCTTTGTTTTAAAAGAGAGTCTCCACGGGGCGAAGTTTCTTACAAGTATATTTACAGGTTAAGTCTATCAGGTGGTCGAATCTGTCGCTGTGATCTACGTAGCACCGGTGGTGATTGCACTGGAGACGGTGGTTGTGCTGGTTCCGGCCTGACTTGAGGTGTCAGCCCGTTGGGCGTCAGTAATCCCTCATGCGTGTGCAAGGCACCCGGTATGGGAGTGTCGTGAGGAGTTTGTGTAGGGCTTGGTGTGCGCGGTGTCTTGTGGGTATATACATCGGTGGGTAGGGGTTCAGAGTCACTGTGGAGTGTTCGGGGTAGGGGTCTGGTGCTCCTGCGGGCGCCAGGTCACGGACGGAGACCGTGTCCTCCCGCCCTTTAGGTAAGACCACGTAGGCATACTGGGGGTTCGCATGTAGTAGGTGAACCCTCTCGCCAGTGGGGAGTATTTATTGCTCCTCGTATGTTTCTGGAGCAGCACTGGCCCTGGGGATGTCAGCCAAGCCGGTAGGGTGGTCCCAGTGGCAGACTTCCTGGGAAAAAAGTCACTCATGAGGCGTGGCATTGGTGGACATGCATTCCGAGTGGAATGCCTTGGGGAGGACCTCCTGCCAGCGAGAGACCGGCAATCCCTTTGACTTAAGGGCTAAAAGTGTGGCCTTCCACACCGTGGCATTCTCCCTCTCCACCTGTCCATTTCCCCGGGGATTATAGCTCGTGGTCCTACTAGTAGCAATACCCCTAGCCAGCAGGTACTGGCGCAGCTCGTCACTCATAAAGGAGGACCCTCTATCACTGTGGATATAGCAGGGATATCCAAACAGAGTGAAGAGCTGGTGCAGGGCTTTTATGACAGATGTGGCAGTGGTATCGGGGCAGGGGATGGCAAAGGGGAACCGTGAGTACTCGTCGATTATGTTGAGAAAGTAGACATTGCGGTCGGTGGAGAGAAGGGGGCCCTTAAAGTCGACACTCAGTCGCTCAAAGGGGCAGGTGGCCTTGATAAGTTGTGCCTTTTCAGGACGGTAGAAGTGCGGTTTGCACTCAGCGCAGACTTGGCAGTCCCTGGTCATTGTCCTGATGTCCTCAAGGGAGTAAGGCAGGTTCCGGGCTTTCATGAAATGGTAAAGTTGGGTGACCCCCGGGTGGCAAAGATCTGCATGGAGGGCGTATAGCTGGTCGAGCTGCGCGCTGGCACATGCTCCCCAGGATAGTGCATCAGGGGGCTCATTGAGCCTTCCAGGCCGGTACAGGATATCATAGTTGTGGGTGGAGAGTTCTATTCTCCATCGCAAAATTTTATCATTTTTGATTTTGCCCCGCTGTTGGTTGCTGAACATGAACGCAACCGAGCACTGGTCGGTCAGCAAGGTGAACCTTTTGCCAGCGAGATAGTGCCTCCAGTGCCTAATAGCTTCCACTATGGCCTGGGCTTCTTTCTCCACCACGGAGTGCCGAATTTCAGGGCCCTGAAGGGTACGAGAGAAGAATGCTACACGCAGCGCTGAAATAACAACACGGAGTCGGTGAGCTGCAGTTGCAAAAGAGGTTTATTCAAACTTCGCGGCCTCGCTTTAAAACCTTCCTGATCCCACCCTCCCCGGGCGGGAATGCTATAGGGGGCATGTATTCACAGTCCTGTCCCGCGCGCGGGCTTTCCCCCTTGCTGGTGAAGCAGGCTTGGCGCCCTCTTTGGGACCGGCCTCAATGCCGGTGCATGCCACTTTGTGAGCCGGTTCGAGTGCGCTGGGAAGTGGGTCGCCACATAACCCCCCCCCCCCCAGAACTGGCGATACACCCCCCCCCAATGTCCACAGTCTGGGTCGGACTCTGTTTGGGAGGTCTGCCTCTGCGCCGCGGTGCCTGAATCTCGACCGGCTGCGCCAAGTCCACATGGGCCGGTTTGAGTCGGTCCACTGTGAAAACCTCCTCTTTCCCCCCAATATCCAGCACGAATGTGGACCCGTTGTTTCCGATCACCGTAAATGGCCCCTCGTAGGGCCGCTGTAGTGGTGCCCGATGTCCGTCCCGTCGTACAAAAACGAACTTACAGTTTTACAGGCCTTTGGGTACACAGGTCGGGTTCTGTCCATGCTGTGAAGTGGGTATGGGGGCCAGGTTACCGAGCCTCTCGCGTAGTCTGCCCAGGATGGCTGCGGGTTCTTCCTCTTGCCCTCTTGGGGCTGGTATGAACTCTCCTGGGACGACCGGGGTGTGCCGTACACCAACTTGGCCGACAAGGTGTGCAGATCCTCTTTGGGCGCCATACGGATTCCGAGCAGGACCCAGGGAAGCTCGTCCACCCAGTTAGGCCCTTTCAGGCGGGCCATGAGAGCCGACTTCAGGTGATGGTGGAAACGCTCCACTAGTCCGTTCGACTGTGGGTGGTAGGCAGTGGTGTGGTGCATCTGTGTCCCCAAAAGGCTGGCCATAGCTGACCACGGGCTGGAGGTGAACTGGGCGCCTCTGTCGGAGGTAATGTGGGCCGGTGCACCAAAGCGAGACACCCAGGTGGCAATCAGTGCCCGGGCGCAAGATTCGGAGGTGGTGTCGGTGAGCGGGACTGCCTCTGGCCGTCTTGTGAACCGGTCCACGATAGTCAGGAGGTGCCGTGCTCCTTGCAACACTGGCAGGGGGCCCACGATATCCACATGAATGTGGTCGAAACGCTGGTGGGTGGGGTGGAACTGCTGCGGCAGAGCTTTGGTGTGCCACTGCACCTTGGCTGTTTGGCAGTGCATGCACGTTCTGGCCCATTCACTGACCTGCTTGCGGAGTCCGTGCCAAATGAACCTGTTGGAGACCATCCGGATGGTTGTCCTGATGGAGGGGTGCGCTAAGTTGTGAATGGAGTCGAAAACGCGACGCCGCCAGGCTGCCGGGACGACGGGGTGGGGTTGGCCGGTGGTGACATCACAGAGCAGGGTCCTCTCACCTGGGCCTACGGGGAGGTCCTGGAGCTGCAAACCCAAGACTGCAGTCCTGTAGCTAGGGATCTCCTCGTCTGCCTGCTGTGCCTCCGCCAGTGCTTCATAGTCTACCCCCTGGGACAGGGCTTGGATGCTAGAGCAGGAGAGGGTGTCTGCCACGACATTGTCCTTTCCTGAGACATGCCGGACATCCGTCATGTATTCGGAGATGTAGGACAGATGTCGCTACTGGTGCCCTTTCCCGGCCTTCCTGCCTCATTGAGGGGAGCAGCCAGCGCAAAGTCAGAGGCGTCACTCTCTACTTGGAAGGGAATGGTCTTGTCCACCGCATGCAGCGTTGCTTTGGCAATGTCCCCTTTAATGTGGCTGAAGGCCGCGCGGGCCTCAGCTGAGAGGGGAAATGCGATGGACTTGACCAGGGGGCTGGCCTTGTCTGCGTAGCGAGGGACCCATTGGGCGTAATAGGAAAAGAAGCCCAGGCACTGTTTGAGGGCTCTGAGAGTGGTGGGAAGAGGGAGTTCCAACAGTGGGCGCATATAGTCGGGGTCAGGGCCAATGAACACGTTCTCCACGACATACCCAAGGATAGCAAGTCAGGTGGTTCCGAACACACACTTGTCCCTGTTATAGGTGAGGTTAAGAGCTTTGGCCGCTTGGAAAAATCGTTGGAGGTTAGTGTCATGATCCGGCCAGTCGTGACCGCAGATGGTAATGTTATCCAGATATGGGAACGTGGCCTTCAGTTGGCACTGGTCCGCGATCAGGTCCATTTCCCTCTAGAAGACAGAGACACCATTCGTGACACCGAAGGGGACGCGCAGGAAGTGATAGAGCCTGCCGCCCGCCTCGAAGGCGGTGTAGGGGCGGTCCTCCGGGCGGATGGGGAGCTGGTGGTAAGCAGATTTCAGATCTATAGTCGAGTACACCTTGTATTGAGCTATCTGATTGACCATATCCGTGATGCCGGGTAGGGGGTATGCGTCAAGCAGCGTGAACCTATTGATGGTCTGGCTATAGTCCACGACCATCCTATTTTTCTGCCCGGTCCGAACAATGACCACCTGGGCCCTCCAAGGACTTGTGCTTGGCTCAATGATCCCCTCCCTGAGCAGCCGCTGCACCTCCGACTTAATGAAGGCCCTGTCCCCCGCGCAGGTTTTAGTTGCCACAGGTTTACAGTCGGGGGTCAGTTTGGCGAACAGCGGTAGGGGAGGGATCTTGAGGGCGGAGAGGCTGCAAGTGGTGTCAGTAGCGCGGCTGTTGGCATGGTGCTGGGTGGGATGTGTGGGTCGGTGTGTGTGACGGGGTATATGACGAAGTCCCACAAAACTGAGGATTTCTGACAGTGATTGGTGGGAGGGGCCCGTCATACTCCATTGTCACACTTTTCAGGTGGCTCTGGAAGTCGAGCTCCAATAGCACAGGGGCACACAGTTGAGGCATGACAAGTAACGCAAAGTCCCGATATTCCGTGCCCTGCACCACCAATGTCGCTACACAACCCCCCCTGATGTCTGTGGAATGCGACCCAGAAGCCACGGTGACTCTCTGCCTTATCAGCCGTGTCACGAGTCCGCAGAGTTGCACCGTGTCCGGGTGATTAAAACTCTCAGTGCTGCCCGTGTCAAACAGGCAGCTAGTCCTGTGCCCCTCCACCAGGATGTCCATCATCGACCTTGCGAGCTGGTGTGGAGCGCTTTGGTCGAGGGTCACAGAGGCCAGAGTTGCATTGCTGTCTTGGTGCCCGGTAAGCACCCGTGGGTCGGAGGCGGGGCGAGGTGGCGCCGACCAAGATGGCCGCCCCCATGCCCCGCACGAGGCGGGCAGGCAAGATGGCGGCGACCAAGATGTCGACCCCCCATGCCTCGCATGTGGCGCTGCTCGACCCCGCTCGTGGTTTGGAATCACAGGCCTTGGCGAAGTGGCCCTTCTTTCCGCAGCTGGAGCAGGTAGCTTCTCGGGCCGGGCAGTGTTTTTGGGGGTGCTTTTCGAGTTGCGACTGGCAGCAGCCGTGGTTGATTCACCGGTGGGTTGCGGGGATTTCACCGGCTTGCAACTGGCAGGAGTCATGGTCGATTCGCCGGCGGGTTGCGGGGACTTCACGGACTCGCGATTGGCAGGAGCCGTGGTCGATTGCGGGGCCGGCAGGAGATCGCGCACCTGGACAGCGTCAGCATTGTGCAGAGCGGCCTCCAGCGTGTTGGCCAGCTTGATCGCCGAATGTAAGGTAAGATCGGCGTGTTCCAGCAGCTGCTGGCGCACGTACACTGACCTGATCCCCGTAACTAAGGTGTCTTGTACCAGGAGCTCCGCATGCTGTTCCACCGTCAGTCCCCTGCAGTTGCAGGCCCGCACGAGTGTCTGTAGGGCCCGGACAAACTCAGCACTCGACTCTCCGGCTCGCTGCCGCCGTGTCGCTAAGCGATGTCTTGCGTAGACGGTGTTCACCAGCCGCAGGTACTGTGTTTTGAGGGTGTCCAGTGCCCGTTGGTAGGTCGGCAGGTCCCTGATTAGGGAGTAGACCCGCGGACTGACCCTGGAGAGGAGAACTCTGTGCATCGTGTTAGGCCTGGTCACTCGAATCTCCTCCAGGTACGATTGGAAACATGGAAGCCAGAGTTCAAAAGCGATGCTGGCTTCTGGAGATTGAGGGTCCAGATCCAATCTGTCGGGTCGTAAAATGCTCTCCATGTTTTAAAATTGCTGCTAATAAAATTGATGCACCATCAATAACTCTCAGAGATGGGAGGCAAACAATAGGCTTTTATTAGCAGCAAAACAGAGCACAGCATCCTGGAGACTGAGGGGGGAGCAGTGCCTCCAATTGCCTTTATACAGGGGTCTGTGAGAGGAGCCACAGGAGCAGTCAGCAGGGGGACGTGTCCAGACAGGTATATGTAGTTTACCACACTGGCCAAGTACTAAAGACCCGTGCTGGTCACCTGGCTGGAGTGTTCACTGAGATCTTTAACCTCTTGCTTCAGCAGTCTGAGGTACTCACCTGCTTCAAGCAGGCTTCAATTATACTAGTGCCTAAGAAGAACATGACAACATGCTTAATCACTGTGGATGAAGCACTTACATCCACAGTGATGAAGTGTTTTGAGCAATTGGTGATAATACGTATCAACTCCTACCTGAGAAGCAACTTGGATCCACTCCAATTTGCCTACCAGAGCAACAAGTTCACAGCAGATGCCATCTCATTGGCTCTTCATTCAACCCTGGAACATCTGGACAGCAAAGATGCATACATCAGGATGCTCTTTATCGACTACAGCTTGACATTCATTAACATCATCCCCTCAAAACTAATCAATAAGTTTAAAGACTTTGGGCTCAACAGCTCATTGTGCAATTGGATCCTTGATCTCCTCACCTGGTGACCCCAGTCAGTTCAAATTGGCAACATCTCCTCCATGATCTCCTTCAGCACAGGTGCACTGCAGGCTGTGCTTAGCCCCCTGCTCTTTATGCTTTACACTGATCATTTACTTTACTTTATTGTCACTAAACAATTGATACTAGAGAGTACAATCATCACAACGATATTTGATTCAGCGCTTTGCGCTCCCTGAAGTACAAATGGAAGTAAATATAATAAAAATTTAAATTATAAATCATAATTAGAAAATAGAAAAGGGAAAGTACGGTAGTGCAAGTCAGGTCCGGATATTTGGAAGGTACGGCCCAGATCCGGGTCAGGATCCATTCAGCAATCTTATCACAGTTGGAAAGAAGCTGTTTCCAAATCAGGCCGTATGAATCTTCAAGCTCTTGAACCTTCTCCCAGAGGGACGAGGGACAATAAGTGTGTTGGCTGGGTGGGTCGTGTCCTTGATTATCCTGGCAGCACTGCTCCGACAGCGTGCAGTGTAAAGTGAGTCTAAGGATGGAAGATTGGTTTGTGTGATGTGCTGGGCTATGTTCACGATCTTCTGCAGCTTCTTCCGGTCTTGGACAGGACAACTGCCATACCAGGTTGTGATGCACCCTAGAAGAATGCTTTCTACGGTGCATCTCTAAAAATTAGTGAGGGTTTTAGGGGACAGGCCAAATTTCTTCAGCTTTCTCAGGAAGTAAAGGCGCTGGTGGGTGGCTAATTGTGCAGCTAAGCACAACTGCAATGCCAAATTCAAGTTTGCTGATTACACCACTGTCATAAACTGAATCAAATGCAGTGACAAATTAGCAGATTAGAGGGAGATTGAAAATCTGGATGAGTGGTGGCACACAACAACTCTTGCTCAATGTCATCTAGACCAAGAAGCAAATTATTGACTTCAGGAGAAGAAAATGAGAGGTCCATGATCCAGTCCTCATCAGAGAGTGTTAGCAACTTTAAATTCATCTGTGTATTATTTCAGAGGACTTGTCCTGGGCCCAGCACGCAAGTCAATAATGAAGAAAGCACTGCAGCACCTCTACTTCCTTAGGAGTTAGTGGAACATACAACATGACATCTAAAACTTTGACAAACTTCCATAGATATGTAGTGGAGAGTATATTGACTGGCTGCATCACAGCCTGGTATGGAAGCACCAATACTCTTGAACAAAAAGTCCTACAGAGAGATAGTGATATGGCCCAGTCCATCGTGGGTAAATCCCTCCCCACCATTGAGCACAGCAACACGAAGTGTTGTTGCAGGAAAGCAGCATACATCATCAGGGACCCCCACCAGCAGGACATGCTCTCTTCTACTGAAGCCATCAGGAAGAAGGTAGAGGAGCCTCAGGACTCCCATTAACAGGTTCAGGAACAATTATTACCCCTCAACTATGGGGCTCTTGAACCAAATGGGATAATTTCACTCAACTTCACTTGCTCCATCCTTAAAGTGTTTTCACAGCCCATGTACTCACTTTCAAGGACTCTTCATTTCACGTTCTCGATATTTTTTGTTTATTTATTTATTGTTGTTCTTTCTTTCTTTTTGTATTTGCACAGTGTTACGTACACTCAACCCTGTAAAAGTGTCAGCAGCAGAAGAACACACCTGGAGTCTGGTTTTGCTGTTAACAATCACTATTTTATTAGTAACTACCAAACATCAAAAGTTAGCCGTGTTATGTATATATAGGTGTGTAGATGAAGTTCCCAAACTCATTCAAGCTCAGGTGGCAAGAGTTACAGTCTTACGATGGTAATCCTCAGGTTAATTAATGTGAGATATTTGTAATCCAAAAGGCGAATGTTGTAAGAAGGCAATTACGTCGATATTCCACAGATTCCACGAGAGCAATACAAAGTAACAATAGCAGTAAGGTTTTATCTCTGAAGTTGTTCCACTCCATACACCAAGTATCACTGACAGTGATCTTCAACGAATATCCTTTCAACACAAGTGGTACCACACCCGGATTCAGCTACGGGACATCCCAAAATGGTGGCCACAGGATACTCAAACAGAATCCACGTATGGATTATCACCAACAGTAGCTTATCACAAAGGGGATCCTCTTCCAGGGAAAACTACCACCGAGGAAAGGGTAAAGATACCGGTAGCTTCCACAAGGTTACCCCAACCACACAACGTGACAGCCACTTATCCAGTTCCACAACATACGAAATAGCTCCAACAGTGATTTGCCAATGGGGTGCCTTTCTTCAGTGAACTACCACACCCAGACAAAGGGTAAACACACATGTGATATTCACAAAGGTTTTCTCCTCACCAGAGGACCCACTCCTGTGGATTAACTATGTGACAATCACACTTTCATATTAGAATGGAGTGGTTTCTTCTGTTTCAAACCTTTCTCTCCTCTCGTCTCTGCAAACTTCTTCTAGCTGCAGCACCTATGAGAGTTATTTATCAATACTCTGGATCGATCTCAACTCACCCCTTTGGGCTACTGAAAGCTTAAACCAGCAACCGACCCACTGGTGTCTTCCATTGAACGGATCCATCTTGACTCTGACTGTGTGTGTCTGTGTGAAAGTCATCTGACCTTGCTTATTCAAATCAAGCCGCAAACTGGTATAAACATCCATTTGTCCATCAAATAACTCCACCTCTCTTCCACCATGGCACCCCAGAAGCCGACAGCAGTTCTGTAGTGTCCAAACACAGGCTGCTCACCATAGCAACCCAGCAATTTTGTTATCAGTAGAAATCCAACAGTGTCAAAAAGTCAGTCTCATTCTCTCGGTGTTTTAAAGTGACAGTCCACAGAAAAAACAAACCCTAGGGGTATATAACAACAGTTTGTTGTCTTTTGCACACTGGTTGGATGTCCAAGTTGGTGCGATCTTTCATTGTCTCTAATAGTTATTATTCTATTATGGATTTATTGAGTATGTCCCCAAGATAACTATTATTAGGGTTGTAAATGGTGACAAATACTGTTTGTATTTTGATAATTACCTTAAACTTTGAAATTCTGCCAATAGTTGTGTTGTTAGCAAATTAATAGATGCTGTTTGAGCAGTGCCTAGCCACACAGTTATGGATGTAGAGCAGAGGGCTAAGCACACGTTTGAGGCGCGTCAGTGTTAATTATCAGTGAGTAGGTGTTACTTCTGATCCACAAAGACTGTGGTCATCTGGTGAAGAAGTCAAGAGTCCGGTTGCAGAGGAAGGTACAGAGGTCCAGGTTTTGGAGCTTGTTGATTAGAACTAGGTATGATCCTGCTGAATGCTGAGCTGCAGAAAATAAGCAGCTGGCTGAACTATTACTATTATGATCCAAGGCCGAGTTGAGAGTCAGTGAGATTGCATCCACTGTACAGTTATTGTGCCAATAAGAAAATTGCAGTGAGTACAGGCCCTTGCTGAGGCAGAAGTTGATTCTAGCCATGATCAAGCTCTCAGAGCACTTCATCACAGCAGATGTGAGTGCCACTGGGTGACAAGTCATTGAGGCAGGCAGCTCACTCATCTCTTCTTGGGCACTGATATGATTGTCGCCCTTTTGATGCAGATGTGAACCTCCCCTGCAGCAGTAAAAGACTGAACACTCCCACCAGCTGGTTGGCATGGGTTTTCAGAGCCTTACCAGGTACACCACCAGGACCAGTCGCCTTACGATGGCTATGTACGCCCTTTCAATGTGTGCATAAAAGGCTTTGAGCTCATCTGAGAGTGAATCATCACAGTCATTCATGATGTTAGGTTTCGCTTCGTGGGGGGGGGGGGGGGGGGCTAAAGTCTCTGCATTTCAATTTTCCTTGCGGCCCAGCACATTTTCTTTGCTTCTTCTTTCTTAAAGGAAAACAACACGTTCGACTTGAGTCTGCAGCCTGGGATCCATCGATTTTGAGTATTGATAAGTTTTTAAACATCTTAAAATATGTTGCTTACTGAAGTACCTATGGCTTTGACTGTGGGTTTCAACTGTGGTTGTCCTAAACAGAAATATTTGATAATTCTCATAGGAGCTGCACAGAATGAGTTGCCCCTTATTTGCGCCATTTTGCCATTTCACTGCTTGAAGCCATCAACCATTTCACTTCATCGTAAATAGAAACCAGCAATAGTTGAGAAAAATTACAATTATACAATTCAAAAAAAACTATCAATCTGGAAAAAAGTTCCAGTAAACTACCTCTCAGAAGGGCTCAATCTATGCCAATAATATGCATTAAAAATCCCTGTGGCTAATTTACTGGTAAGGACTGATTGAGTGGTTCCTTCAGGGTGTCATTGTCAGGGGAAGGTAGTGGGGATAAGCTCCCACTGCCTACTAAATGCTCCCAATGGCGTGTCTCAAATAGCCTCTGACAACCAAGTCCAGTTACTAAGCCCAGTAAAACCATTCCTACTGAAACGGGACAAAGGCACCTTAAAACCAGTTCTTTGGGTAGATGGAGCTCGTTAGCCATGGTTGGTAGCTCATTTTGGAGAAGGAAAACCCTGGTCTCAAAACTGTGCTGCCTTGAGCCTATACCCACTCATACGGAAAACCTTGGGAGTAAACTCTGAGGAAAAATCCAGAGCAGGAGTCCCTAAGGCAGTCCTATGTTGAGTTCAACGCTGACTGGCAACTCCTGCGTCATCGCTGGTGCCAAATTGTTTGGGTTTATGCTGTTCCTTTGGATTCATCAGCTGCATGGGGAGAGGGGGAGTTTGTGGCATGGCTAACAGCTTGCTGCCTTGGTTTGTGTATCATGTGGACAGCTAGAATGTAATATCCATGGTCAGCTCTGACCAACGGAGGACCTCAGAGATTGATTGAATAAAAAAGGTCTTTCAAAATGCTCTGGAATCTTTGATTCTAAAATGGACATACAGCAATGCAACACATAATAGGTCATGGAGCAAACAAGAAGTGTAGTTAAAATTTAAAGTTCAAAGTAAACTTATTAACAAAGTACATACTGCGTATGTCACCATATACAACCCTGAGATTCATTTTCTTGCAGGCATTCACAGTAAATCCAAGAAACACAATAGAATCAATGAAAGAAAGCACCCAACAGGACAAACAACCAATATGCAAAGTTGATGACATGCCAGATCTTCGCAAACTTCTAAGGAAGTAGAGGTGCTGCTGTGTTTCCTTCATAATGGCTTTTATGTGCTGCACCCAGGACAGATCTTCTGAAGTGATAACAACACCGAAGAATTTAAAGTTACTGATGCAATCCACCTCTGGTCCCCTGCTGAGGACTGGATCATGAACTTCCTGTTTCCTCCTCCTGGAGCTAATAATCAACTCCTTGGTCTTACTGGGATTGAGTGAGAGGTTACTGTTCTAGCACCACTCAGCCAGATTTTCAATTTCCCTCCCACCTTTGATTTGACCATTGTCAATGGTGTTGTCAGCAAATTTAAATATGGCATTGGAGCTGTGCTTAGCCTCACAGTCATAAATTTAAAGTGAGTATAACAGGGGCTAAGCAAACAACTTTGTGATGTCCTGTGTGGACGGAGATTGCAGAGGAAAGTTTTGTCAACCAAAACTGACCAGGGTCTGCAAGTGAAGAAATCGAGGATCCAATTGCACAAGGAGGTATTGAGGTCTAGGTCTTATTGATTAGTTCTTAGGGGATGATGGTATTGAATACCGAGCTATAATTGATGAAGAGCATCCTGATGTACACACCTTCACTGTCCAGATGTTCCAAAGTTGAGTGAAAAACCAATGAAATGGCATCTGCTGTAGACCTTTTATAACTGTAGGTAAACCGTAGTGGATTCAAGACATTTCTCAGGTCTAATTTGATAGGTTTCATCATTAGCCTCTCAAAGCACTTCATCAAAGTGTAGTTAGGTGCTACTGGATAATAGTCTTTGGAGCAGATGACCACGTTCTTCTTAGGCACTGGTATAACCATAACCTTCTTGAAGGGTACCTCAGACTGCCAAAACAAGATGTTAAAGATAATTGGTAAACACTCCAGGGAGTTGATCAATATAGTTATTTGGTATTCAGCCAGGTACCCCATCAGAGTCAGATTCTTTCCATGGGTTCATCCTCCTGAAGGATGCTCTCATGTCGTCCTCAGAGTCTGAAATCATACGGTCATTGGGAGCTGTGGGAGTCTGTGATGTTTTGATGGTCAAAGTGAGCACAGAATGCATTGCTGGGACCAAAGCCTTGCTGTCATTTACGTTGCCTGGTTTCACTTTGTAAGCAGTGAAAGCATTCAAGCCTTGCCACAGCTGTCGAGCAGCTTTTAGTGATTCAAGTTTGGTCTCGAATTGCTACTTGGCACACAAGATGGCTTTCCGGAGATGATACCTGTACCTCTTCAATTTTACTTGGTAGCCAGACCTGAATGCCACTGATCTGGACCTCAGCTCACTGCAAATTTCATAGTCCATCCACGGCTTCTGGTTGGGTAAGACTCCAAATTGTCTTGTGGGTACATACTCGTCTATGACTGTTTTAATAATGCCCATAACAACTGTGGTGTTATCGTTCAGATTCTCTGGTGAGGCCTAGTCTACCTACTTGAAGCAATCCTGTGGCAGCCCCTCTGCCTCCCCCGACTACCTTTTTGTTGTCCTTATCTCTGCAGCCTTGCTCTTTAGCTTCTGACTATATGCAGCTAGGAGGAGGACAGCCAAGGAAGGTTGAAATACCTATACCTATAAATGTAAAAGTACCTACAAATGTTGAAAACCAACACTGAATCCAGAATGGTATACACACCAGTTTTTGTAGAATAACTGAGAATTAACTTATATTTTTCTAAATAGGAAGTTAACTGGTTCATTATCAAGACCGATGGGGAGGGGGGGGGGGGGCTGTGTGGCCTGGGTTGTGGTGTGGACTAGACCTTCATGCTGCGGGATCACCTGTACAGGGAAGGATCCTCCGGAGCCGGTGTGCGGGCTGGCCACCCCATCAGTGCTGCCTTCCAGTGTTAGCTCGATGGAAGACGAGTTGGACTGCATTCATCTGCGGCTGCAGCTGCACTAGTGTGTGATGAGGACTGCTGCATGCTCGCTCCAGGACAGCATCATATGTACCATCAATCTAAAAGACCATGACACTCAGGGACTTGGGCGATATTTATATATTTTTCTGTGACCAGTATGTTTTTCTGTTTTAATAACTTTATGTGCTGTGTGTGACTGTCTGTGTTTTGCACCTTGGCCCCCGGAGGAAAGCTGAATCATTTGCTGCATTCGTATGTATGGATGAATGATAATTAAACTAGAACTTATAAAAACACACCGAGAACAGGAGCCACTCTCCAGTTCCATTGGACAACTATGGACAATAAAATGTGACAAATCACTAAGGCATACAGATTGAAAGGTGTAGATAGACTGGATGTGGAAAGGGCATTTCCTATAGTGGGCAAGTCTAGGACTAGAGGGCGCAGCCTCAGAATACAGGGACATCCATTTCAAACATAGATGAGAAGGAATTGTTTTAGCCAGATGGTGGTGAATCGTTTGCATTCCTTGCCACAGTTGGCTGTGAAAGTCAAATCATTGGGTGTTTTTAAAGCGGAGGTTGATAGTTTCTTGATTAGTAAGGGTGTCAAAGATTACAGGGATGAGTCAGGAGAATAGGGGCCGAGAGGAATAGTAAATCAGCCAGGATGTAATGGTGAAGCAGAGCTTGATGGACTGAATGGGCCAATTCTGCTCCTTTGTTTTATGATCTTATTTATTTTAATAAGCTTTGGTACTGTATACAGTCCAATCTTTCTGGCTGTTGTGCTGATCTGGCATTTCAGGAACTAGGAAAGGAGGATATTATTTCAAAAGTAAACTTTCTTCAAATTAAACACAGTATGCATGTGAAAGCCTACCAGAAAATATTCAGCACAGCACAAGTGGTGAGGCCTCCAGTGACAGCTCTGCGAAACCACAATACCTTCCGCAAACAAGAAAATGGAATATTTTAAACTGCAGCAATAGACAATAGACAATAGACAGTAGGTGCAGGAGTAGGCCATTCGGCCCTTCTAGCCAGCACCGCCATTCACTGTGATTATGGCTGATCATACACGATCAGTACCCCGTTCCTGCCCTCTCCCCATATCCCTTGACCTCGCTATCTATAAGAGCTCTATCTAACTCTCTCTTGAATGCATCCAGAGACTTGGCCTCCACTGCCTTCTGGGGCAGAGCATTCCACATATCCACCACTCTCTGGGTGAAAAAGTTTTTCCGCATCTCTGTTCTAAATGGCCTACCCCTTATTCTTAAACTGTGGCCTCTAGTTCTGGACTCACCCATCAGCGGGAACATGCTTCCTGCCTCCAGTGTGTCCAATCCCTTAATAATCTTATATGTTTCAATCAGATCCCTTCTCATCCTTCTAAATTCCAGTGTATACAAGCCCAGTCGCTCCAATCTTTCAACATATGACAGTCCCGCGATTCCGGGAATTAACCTTGTGAACCTACGCTGCACTCTCTCAATAGCAAGAATGTCCTTCCTCAAATTTGGAGACCAAAACTGCACACAATACTCCAGGTGGGGTCTCACCAGGGCCCTGTACAGCTGCAGAAGGACCTCTTTACTCCTATACTCAATTCCTCTTGTTATAAAAGCCAGCATGCCATTAGCTTTCTTCACTGCCTGCTGTACCTGCATGCTTGCTTTCATTGACTGATGTACAAGAACACCTAGATCTCATTGTACTTCCCCTTTTCCTAACTCGACTCCATTTAGATAGTAATCTGCCTTCCTGTTCTTGCCACCGAAGTGGATAACCTCACATTTATCCACATTAAACTGCATCTGCCATACATTTGCCCACTCACCCAACCTGTTCAAGTCACCCTGCATTCTCATAACATCCTCCTGACATTTCACACTGCCACCCAGCTTTGTGTCATCAGCAAATTTGCTAATGTTACTTTTAATCCCTTCATCTAAATCATTAATGTATATTGTAAATAGCTGCTGTCCCAGCACCGAACCTTGCGGTACCTCACTGGTCACAGCCTGTCATTCCGAAAGGGACCCGTTAATCGCTACTCTTTGTTTCCTGTCAGCCAGCCAATTTTCAATCCATGTCAGTACTCTGCCCCCAATACCATGTGCCCTAATTTTGCCCAATAATTTCCTATGTGTGACTTCATCAAAAGCTTTCTGGAAGTCCAGGTACACTACATCCACTGGCTCTCCCTTGTCCATTTTCATAGTTACATCCTCAAAAAACTCCAGAAGATTAGTCAAGCATGATTTTCCCTTCATAAATCCATGCTGACTCGGACTGATCCTTCTACTGCTATCCAAATGTGTCGTAATTTCCTCTTTAATAATTGACTCCAGCATCTTTCCCACCACTGATGTCAGGCTAACTGATGTCAAGAACACACTTTGTCAATAAAATAAATATCACAAGTTTTTGAAGTATCAGATATATAACCTATTTCACATATTTCATGATTATGTAGGTCTCACCCTGGATAATACTTGAATTTAATCATGTAAATCTTTATCTGAAAAAAATAGTACTCTATCACGTTCTGCTGATAAAGGATTGTCCAGATTAAAAGGCAACATAAAATGTGGTTTTAATATGAACAAGGAAATATTATTGATCACATCAGCTTATTTCTTCCTACTACCAAGTAGGAAGAATCTGCTTCAGAGAATGTTAATATTGCTTGCTGCTGGATTCCCTAGATCATATTCACAAGGATTTTGTGGTGATTTTTAAAATTTGTTTTAGATTTGTCTCAAACTTTTTTTTAGATAAGACATACTTTATCAAATTACAAGGGAACCAAAAGAATTTGAAATACAGCTTAAGTTTAGCTTATCCCGATCACAGAAAATAATTATTGATGGGGTAAAATATGTTTATTAAAACAGATTACTATAACAAGTATTGTTAACAATTGCAACATTTAGTTCAAAAAATGTTTAAGCATGCTTAAATCTTACCTGAGATCTCTTTCGTGAAATTTTAGAAAATAACATTGGCATCACATTTACAATGCCTCCTAAACAAAAGCATGAAAACATATTAGTTTAATTTAAACTTGATTATGTAGCACAGTTGTAAGCTAGATCTAAAGATCTCTAATAATTGCAAAGAACAAAATTTAGCACTGAATTAATTCTGTTTAATGCAGATTTTATTATTATTGATTTTAAGTACTTTTGCTTGGTCTACGAGTTGCAGTGACGATCTAAAATGCGTTCCTTTAAGAATGCCATTTTGCCACTCACCTTGAGCATAAGACCGTAAGAATTTGGCCCTTTGAATCTTGGGTGATTTATTTTCCCTTTCAGCCCTATTCGCCTGCTTTCTCCCTATTACCATTGACACCCTTACTAATTAAGTAGCTATTAACATCCACTTTAAATATACCCAATTATCTGTGGCAATGAATTCAACAGATTCACAACCCTCTGCCTAAAGAAATTACTCCCTATCTCTGCTCTGAAGGGACAGATTTGCACTCTTGAGGTTGTTTGCTCTGGTTCAGAACTCCCCCAACATTGGAACTATTGTCTGCACAACCACTCTATCAGGTCTTCCAATATTTGGTTGGTTTCAATGAGATGTCCCACATTCAGGCCAAGAGCCATCAAATGCTCCTCATATGTTAACCCTTTCATTTCTGGAATAATTCTAGTAAACTTATTTTGGACCCTCTCCAACTCCAGCACATTCTTTCTGAGATAAGAGGCCAAAAGCTGATCACAATACTTAAAAGTCTGAAGAACTCTTTAAAAAGTCTCAGCATTACATCCTTACTTTTATATTCTCATGTTCTTGAAATAAATGCTAACATTGTATTTGCCTTCCTTACTACTGACTCAGCCTGCTAGTTAACCTTCAGGGAATCCTGCAGGAGGACTCCCAAGTCCCTTTGCAATTCTGATTTCTGAATATGTTTTCTTTTTAGAAAATAGTCTACACCTTGTTCCTTCTAACAATGTTCATGACCATACACTTCCCTACACTGTATTCCATCTGTCATTTCTTTGCCCATTCTCCTCATCTGTCCAAGTCCTTCTACAAATTCCTTGCTTCCCCAACACTAACTGCCTTTAAGGGACTCTGACTCAAGAGTAGAAAAGCAAATGCAGAGTTATAAGCACCTGCCTGACTACCGATGTAAATGTTTACTCAGTTTTGTTCTTTGCCATGCACTGGCCACAGCTGAAACTTTGAGGCAAGAGTGGGATGAGTTTGCATGTCCTAAGCCAATATGCACCACATTTATTTTATCATTTAAATAATATTATTTGCAAATTAAATTGCTCACATGAAACTTTGTTCAGGCTTAATTGATGTGAACAAGACACCAACAAAATTAATGAAAAACAGATGTTTGAAAAGTAATTAACATTAAAAGATTTTAACATACTTAATTTTAAATCAGAACATGTCCGTGTTTAATCAAATGTTTTGCATTGAACAACGCTTGTTATTGAAAAAGAATATCTTAGCATTGCAAATAAGTATTTTTTTCTCAGAGTTAAACAATCTTAGGGTATGAAAGTTGAGTTGAAAATCTATTGTTTTCCACATTTAGCATATTTTATATTGGAATCAAAAGCAGTAAAGCGATACTGTGTTAATGTAGCAGAAAGAGTTGAGGTTCTGTAGCCAGGACATTAATGGTGGAAGATTTGGCAATGGTAATGCATTGAACATTAAGTTCAAGATCAAGTTTATTATAATTTCAACTGTATACATGTATATCGCCAAACAAAACATTCCTCCGGACCAAGGTGCACAGCACAGTATGCATAACTCAAACATAACACAAAGTAATATTAAGGTGCATTAATCACAAGTGAAAGAGTAAACAGCATAATGCTTCTGGCACTTAATACATGATGAGACCTGGGTGGTGGCAGAGTTCAGTAGTCTCATAGCCTGGGGGCAGAAGCTGCTTCCCATCTGATGCATTATCAATAACTCCAAAAGACTGAAAGTAGAGTAAATACTGAAAGGCTTTTATTAGCAGTAAAACGGACCACATCCATGCTGGATGACTGTGGAAGGAGCAGAGACACAATCACCTTTAGCCAGGGGTCTGTGGGAGGAGCCACAGGAGCAGTCAGCAGAGGGGCGTGTCCAGACAGATATACATGGTTTACCACACCATCCCAGTGCTATGGTACCTCCTGGCTGATGGTAGGGGAGTCAAAGAAATTGGTTTTCGGATGGGGAGGATCATTGACAATGCTAAGCACCCTGTCGAGGCAGCACTCCTGGTACGTACCTCAGCTGGGTGGAAGAGACACCCGAATGATCCTTTCAGCAGAAAATGGTTGGTGGTTAGACTTTTAGATCAGATTAGATTAGCTTTTATTTGTCACATTTACTTTGAAACATATGCAATCCCTTCTGTAGAGATGCAGCTCGTTAGCCCCTTGCTAACAGCCACCAGACTCAGCAGTGAGAAAACCACCTTCCTCAGAACTCTTTATGTCCACGGTCGATATGATTTGAGTCCCGCCAAACCTGTGAGGTTGAGGTGCCTCATCCACCCGAACCCCGATTTGTGTGAATACTGTGTAACTTACTGCTCCCATCCAATCACCCTTCAGCAAGAAATAACAGACTCTTCACTGCATACAACTACAAAGAAAGTATATTTACAAACGTTAACTTAACCAAAGAGTTATTAAAGAATAAAAAAAAACCAAAAGGGTCCGTCATAATTAAACAGTGAAATGTGCACAGGCTCAAGCTCAAGTCTTCCAAAAGCTGTTGTGTCTGATGTACTCACGGTGCCTACTCTCTTTCACTGACCCCTGGTAAAACTCCCCCTCTTGGGCCCCAGCGGATTCCCACCAGTTTGAATCCTATGGCCGGTTCTCTCGAGCTTCTTCTCTCTCCATCTCCCACCGAAAAAGACCTCGGCCCACCGCAGTGTCCATTACAAAACCTCTCCCACAGCGTTCTCTAGAACCTTCTCCCAATTCCACCCTTCTGATTGGATGACACAACATTCCGAAGCATCCCTTAACTTTAACCCAAACACTACCAGCAGAACACACTGATTCTACAGAAAATTACTTCATGAAATACTTGACAACATTAGCAGTAAAATATTTACCAGGGCGTTCCACAGACAATGAAATGCGCAGTTTGCATCGACGGCCAACATAGTCCAAGGACATGCTGGGGGCAGCCTGCACGAATTGCCATGCTTCTGGTACCAACATAGCATACCTATAACTTATTTACTTCAACCATACACCTTTAGAATGTGGGAGGAAACCAGAGCACTAGGGGGAAACCCACACAGTCACAGGGAGAATGTACAAACTCTTTCAGAGAGTGGCATGAACTGAACCCCAATTGCTCGTGCTGGCTGCAAAGCGTTACGCTAACCACAAAACTACCGTGCCACATATTGGTCAATGTCTTGGGGGCAGTTATTGCGATACAAATGTTACTTGCCCAATTCTTACATCCACATTTATATTTGATGCCTTGCTATAATTACGTCTTGGTGCTACAGATTAGTTCATCATTACATCTTTCAATAATTCAAATCGCTGGACTATACTTTTATGATTCATTAGACACAGCTGCTCTTTAACAAATAACAAGGAGACTTCCTGCTTAGAGATTTGAGTCTATTCATACCCCCTTCCTCCATGATCAGCAACTTATGTTCCATCCAACCTTCGTTTCCAAACAGAACAGTCAGACTTCTTCCAATCGCATAGCAAGTAACACTTGGAACTGCATCACCAGCATATGCCAGCCTTGAGTCTCTGGAAGCTTTCTTGCCTGAGTCAGAAATGTCTGCGTTCCAGAGACTCTCTGTAACTGACGTAATTATTACAGCAGTTTACTAAGTGGCTACTGTTCAATGTTAGAGCTGGCAATGTTCTGGTGGGAGAAAGAAATAATTGGAGTTAATTCTAAATGCCAAAATAACATGGTGATAAGTAGACTTAATTAGACACTGATTCAAAATTCAACTAATTTGTTGAATTGAATTCAGAAAGTCAACTCAAATTAAAAAGGAAGGCACTCAGCCAGATTTTCAAACCTGACAACACTTGAGCATTCTTTGGTGCCATTTCAGAACTAACTCACCGCAATAAAATTTAGTTTGGTGTATTTCAGCTCCTGGGATTCAGTTCAGTCAGTTGCAATCACAGTAATACCAGCTAAATTCTAATAGGAAAGTACTGTGGGTTCAGCTCATTTATGGAACGTCCAGTTTCTAGCAAGATCATCATTTACTACTTCTTTAATTTCCCACCTTCAATATCGAGGAGCAGATAGGGAGACAGATTCTGGAAAGGTGCAATAATAATAGGGTTATCATGGCAGGAGATTTTAATTTCACAAATATTGATTGGCATCTCCCTAGAGCAAGGGGTTTAGATGGGGTGCAGTTTGTTAGGTGTGTTCAGGAAGGTTTCTTGACACAATATGTAGATAAGCCTCCAGAGGCGAGGTTGTACTTGATCTGGTATTGGGAAATGAACCTGGTCAGGTGTCAGATCTCTCAGTGGGAGAGCCTTTTGGAGACAGTGAACACAATTCTATCTCCTTTACCATAGCATTGGAGAGGGATAAGAACAGACAAGTTAGGAATGTGTTTTAATAGGAGTAAGATTAAATATGAGGCTATCAGGCAGGAACTTGGAAGCATAAATTGGGAACAGATTTTTCTCAGGAAAATGTACGGAAGAAATGTGGCAAATGTGCAGGGGATATTTGCATGGAGTTCTGCATAGGTACATTTCAATGAGACAGGGAAAGGATGATAGGATACAGGAACCGTGGTGTACAGAAGGCAAAGAGTGGTTGTAGATGGGTCATATTCTGCAAGGAAGTCGGTCAGCAGTGGTGTGCCTCAGGAATCTGTTCTGAGACCCCTACTCTTCGTGATTTTTATAAATAACATGGATGAGGAAGCGGAAGGATGGGTTAGGAAGTTTGCTGATGACACTAAGGTTGGAGATGTTGTGGATAGTGTGGGGAGCGGTCAGATGTTACAGCGGGTCATTGATAGGATGCAAAACTGGGCTGAGAAGTGGCAGATGGTGTTCAACCCAGAGAAGTGTGAGGTGGTTCACTTTGGTAGGTCAAATATGATGGCAGAATATAGTATTAAAGGCATGACCCTTGGCAGTGTGGAGGGTCAGAATGATCTTGGGGTCAGAGTCCATAGGACACTCAAAGCTGCTGCGCAGGTTGACTCTGTGGTTAAGAAGGCATATGATGCATTGGCCTTCATCAATCGTGGGATTGAGTTTAAGAGCCGAGAGGTAATGTTGCATCTGTATAGGACCCTGGTCAGACCCCACTTGGAGTATCGTGCTCAGTTCTGGTCGCCTCACTACAGGAAGGATGTGGAAACTATAGAAAGGGTGCAGAAGAGATTTACAAGGATGTTGCCTGGAGTGGGGAGCACATCTTATGAGAATAGGTTGAGTGAAATCGGCCTTTTCTTCTTGGAGTGATGGAGGATGAGAGGTGACCTGATAGAGGTGTATAAGATGATGAGAGGCATTGATCTTGTGTATAGTCAGAGGCATTTTCCCAGGGCTGAAGTGGCTAGCATGAGAGGGCACAGTTTTAAGGTGCTTGGAAGTAGGTACAGAGGAGATGTCAGGGGTAAGTTTTTTTATGTAGAGAGTGGTGAGTGCGTGGAATGGGCTGCTGGCGACGGTGGTGGAGGCGGATACGATAGGGACTTTTGGATAGATACATGGAGCTTAGAAAAATATAAGGCTATGGGTAATCCTAGCTAGGTAATTTCTAAGGTAAAAACATGTTCTGCACAGCCTTGTGGGCTGAAGGGCCTGTATTGTGCTGTATGTTTTCTATGTTTCTAACTCCTGCAGTCCATTTACTGAAGGTCTGCTCACATCACTGCTAGGAATGAGAAACACATACAAGATGCTGGAGGAACTCAACAAGTCGGGCAGCATCTATGGAGGGGGATGGAAATGGGGCCAAGACCCTTCATCAGGACTGAATAAGTATTTCCCACTTTGGATGCCTCCTGACTTACTGAGTTCCTCCAGCATTTTACTATTTTGCATGTGTTGATCAAGATTTTCACCATCTGCAGACTCACTTGTGTGCTAATAATGAGTTGCAGGATTTTGGCCCAGAGGTAATGATTAGTGATGTTGCTAAGATGGGTTAGTTTAAGATTAGAAGGGAAACTTCCAGTTACTTGTGCTCCGATGTGTCACCCTTCTCAACACTGCTGGTTGAAGCCGTTGTTTTCTAGTGTTGTATGTGGTAATAACCTGGCACAAACATTATTGTCACTTGGTCAACCAAGGTCAAATATAATTTGGACTTTTTAAAGGGATTTGTTTCCATCGGCAACTTGCTTGAATTTCAGCAATTTTAATTATCCTGATTCTCATTAGAAATTAGTCAGTCATATTTTCTGGGAATGTCCCATTATCAAAGACCATTGGAGGGGGATATACAATGCCCTACAAGACATCTTTAAATGTGAAATACCCTTAGAAAGTAAGACCATATATTTTGGGTACATACCTCAAGAATGGTTGAAAAGAGATAAATATTTAATATACTGCTGATGGCTGGTAAAAAGACTCTTACTAGGAAATGGTTATCACAGGAGAGCCCATCCTTAAATGCATGGATGGAAATTACAATGGACATTTACAAAACGGAGAAGATAACAGCATCTGTTAATCATAAGTTGGAACAATTTGATTCATACTGGGAAAAATGGTTTAATTACATAACACCTCATAGGCCTGATTTTATTCTCACAAATCAATGAATATGTTGTAAAAAAAAATCACTTCCTATTTGCGCATAGTTTTCTCCTTTCACTTGTTCTTTCTTTCCTCTCTTTTCTATAAGTGTATACCTCAGATAAATATTATGTGGACATCTGTGGCATATATGACTATATGATATATATGTACAATATCTGAAATACATCTTATGGAAATGTGTGTTTGATGATGAACTTCAATAAAAAATAAATTACAAAAAAAACTATTCAGTTTAACAAGGAATGAAATCCAGAAGGAGTGAAGAAACCTTTCAAGTCAAAGTGCTTTCTCGTGCTCCTCTGAGATATTAAAAATATAATTTTAATTTAGGTTTCGGAGAAGTTGTATTTAAATCTACATACAAAGTCAGGAATCAAAAGGTTGAGCATGATGGGAGCAGTGTGCGGAGTTGTATATATTTCAGTTGAAGAGGTATTGTAGGTAAGGCAGATGAGCTTATAATCAGGACTTTGTAGCCATTAGTGAGACTTGGTTGCAGGAGAGGCAGGATTGGCCGTCAAATGTTCCAGGGTTACGTTGTTTTAGATGTGGTTGAGTGGGAGCGATTATAGGGGGAGTGGTGGCATTACAAATCAGGGAAAATGTCATGGCAGAACTCAGACAGGGCAGACTGGAGAGCTCTATGGGTGCAACTGAGATATAAGAAAGGGGTGACCACTTCAATGGCATTATATTGTAGACCACCCAACACTCAGTGGGATTTAGAGCAGCAAATTTATAGAGAATTGACATTACTTCTTACATCCTTCGCATACATGAGTAAAAATCTTTGCATTGTGTCTCTGTCTGAATGTGCAATGTACAAATTATAGTAATTTGTAATAAATAGTATGTACAACAGAACAGTCAACATAGCTTAGAAATGCAATCGTGTCAGTGTGAATTAATCAGTCTGATGGCCTGGTGGAAGAAGCTGGCCCGGAGCCAATTGGTTTCGGCTTTAATGCTGCGGTACTGATTCCTGGATGGTAGCAGTAGGAACAGTTTGTGATTGGGGTGACTCAGGTCCTCAGTGATTGTTTGGGCCCTTTTTAGGCACCTGTCACTGTAAATGCCCTGAATATTGGGAAGTTCACATCCACGGATGCACTGGATTGTCCGTACCACTCTCTGCAGAGTCCTGCAATTGAGAGAAATACAGTTCCCATACTAGGCAGTGATGCAGCCAGTCAGGGTGTTCTCAGTTGTGCCCCTGTAGAAAGTCCTCAGGATCTGGGGACTCATGCCAAACTTCTTCAGCTGTCTGAGGTGAAAGAGGCACTGTTGTGATTTTTTTTTAAACCACATAGCCGGTATGTACAGACCACGTGAGATCCTCGGTGATGTGTATGCTGAGGAACTTGAAGCTGTTCACCCTCTTAACCCCAGATCCATTGATGTCAATAGGGGTTAGCCTGTCTCCATTCCTCCTGTAATCCACAACCAGCCTCTTTGGTTTTACGACATTGAGGGAGAGGTTGCTTTCTTGACATCACTGTGGCAGGGTGATGACTTCTTCTCTGTAGGCTGCCTCATTATTATTTGAGATAAGGCCTATCAATGTAGTATCATCTGCAAATTTAATTAGCAGTTTGGAGCTGTGAGTGGCAACACAGTCATAGGTATACAGAGAGTAAAGGTGTGGACTCAGTACACAGCCCTGAGGAGCTCCAGTATTGAGAGTCAGAGGGGTGGAGGTGAGGGAGCCCACTCTTCCCACCTGCTGGCGATCTGACAGGAAGTCCAGGATCCAGCTGCACAAGGCAAAAATCAAGGCAGAGGTCCCTGAGCTTCTTGTCGAGCCTGGATGGAACTATGGTGTTGAATGCTGAACTGTAGTCCAAGAACAGCATTCTTACACAAGTATCCTTCTTCTTCAGAAGTTCAAGGACGGTATGTAGAGCAGTAGCTATTGCGTTGTCTGTTGATAAGTTATGTTGGTAGGCAAATTGTAGGGGGTCCAGTTTGGTTGGTACCAAGCTGCAGATGTAACTCTAGATGTGCCTCTCAAAGCATTTGCTTATTATTGAGGTGAGTGTGACAGGATGCCAGTTACCTTGGTCCTTTTTGGTATAATTTGAAGCAGTAGGGCACTCTACACTGGGAGACAGAGAGTTTAAAAATGTCAGTCAACACACCTGACAGTTTTGCAGCACACACCTGGGAGCCTTGCGACTATCCACTTGTTGGAAACATCTGTATACCTCAGCCTCAGAGATGACCAGGTTGCAGGTTGTAGTGGTGGCTTTCCTTGGAGGCTTAGAGTTAGCGACATCGAACCGAGCATAAAAGCGATTGCGAATTGCGGTAGGCAAATTGTAGGGGGTCCAGTTTGGGTGGTAGCAAACTGCAGATGTAATCCTTGACCAGCCTCTCAAAGCATTTGCTTATTATTGAGGTGAGTGCGACAGGACGCCAGTCATTCAGGCATGTTACCTCGGTCTTTTTTGGTACAGGGACAATGGTGGATAATTTGAAGCAGGAGGGCACTCTACACTGGGAGAGGGAGAAATTAAAAATGTCATTCAACACACCTGCTGGTTGTGCTGCGCACATATCCTGAGTACTCGTCCTGGGATGCCTCCGGTCCCACAGACTCATGACTGTCCACTCGTTGGAAACATCTGCATACCTCCGCCTCATCTGTGGAATGCTCTGCCTCAGAAGGCAGTGGAGGCCAATTCTCTGGATGCTTTCAAGAAAGAGTTAGATAGAGCTCTTAAAGATAGCAGAGTCAAGGGAACGGCCATTGCCAAGGTGCAGGTCGATGGGACTAAGCAGATTAATAGTTTGGCACAAACTAGATGGGCTGAAGGGCCTCTTTCTATTCTGCAGTGTTCTATGGTTCTGTGAGTCTAACATCACAGATATCACTTGTCTTCAAAGAACAGGGGTTTCCTTCCTCCACCACTGATGCTGCCCTCCATTTCCCAGACATCCACTCTCACCCCTTCTTTCACCACCCTAACAAACAGAGAGTTCTCCTTGTCTTTGCCTACCACCCCAGGAGCCCCCACATCCAGCACAGCATTCTCCGCAATTTCTGCCACCTTCAACGGGACACTACCATCAAACACATCTTTAACTCCCCCCTCTCCGTTCTCTGCTGTCCACAGGGGTTGCTCCCTCTGTGATTACTTGTCCATTCATCCCTCCACACTAATCTCCCTTCAGGTACTCAACCCTGCAAGCAGAAGCACTGCTACTACTCCTGCCCATCCACCTCTTCCATCATCTCTTTTCAGGGCCCCAAACAGTCCCTCCAGGTGAGATAGCAATTTATTTGCGAGCCTGTTGGGATCGTCTACTCTGTCTGGTATTCCTGACGCAGCTTCCTCTGCACTGGTGAGACCTGACATAGACTGTGACAAGCACCTTCGCTCCATCTGCAACAAGCAGATTGTCCCAGTGGCCAACAACTTTAATTCCAATCCCCACTCCCATTCCGACATGTCAGTCTATGGCCTCCTCTACTGCCATGATGAGGTTGGAGGAACAACACCTCAAATTCTGTCTGGAGAGAGTCCAACTTGATGGCATGAACTTTGATTTCTCTAACTTACAGTAATTTTTCTCCCTTCCCATTCTCCCTTTTTCCATTCCCACTCTGGTTCCCCTCTTACCTCTTCTGCTTATCACCTCCCCCTCGTGTCCCTCTTCCTTCCTTTTTGCCCATGGTCCACTCTCCTCTCCTTTCTTCTTCAGCCCATTTTCTACCTATCAGCTCCCAGCTTCTCAGTTCATTCCCCCCTCCCTCACCCACCTTGCACCACCTGTCACCTTCCAGCTCGTCTTCTTCTCCTTCTTATTCTGGCTTCTTCCCCCTTCCTTTCTAGTCTTGATGAAGGGCCTCGGCTGAAAACATGACTGTTTATTCCTTTCCATAGATGCAGCTCTTCCAGCATTTTGTATGTGTTACTCATATAAGGTGATTCTGGTTTCTTTGGGTATCACACAATATAATTTGGCAGTTATTTGCATTATGATCAGAAACACACTCCAAAGGCATGGCTTTGGTAGAAGAAACAGAACTTGCATGGTTTCTTAGTGCCTTTCTGAATCAAAACCTGGGATGAAAGGGCAGCTCAGTCATGTTTCCCTGGAAACCCACCATTGTCCATAGCTCTGGAACCAATGCAAGAAATATTAGGATGCTGTGCTGATTTCTTGTCAGGACCGAAGTTTACCAGTGGGGCCCCACATGTAACGTTTTTGGGAAAGCATTGTTTAATACTTTCTGACTATAAACCGCTTCTGATAATGCAGATTACTCAGCCAATAAGGACTTTCTTCACCACCCTGAGTCTTCTTAACAACTTCATCTGTCTCCCTTGAAACCTTCAAGGATCTGTGTACACATTCTCCAAAATTAAATTTTCAATAGCACACGAGTATTCTATCTTCTAATGTGCAATTCCTTTATTGTTTGCTCTTCCCAGATGCAATGCCTCAAACCGTTCCAGATGGAATTCCATTTGTTACAGTGCGCTGATATCTTCTTGTAGCCCACAATTTCAAACACACTGCCAATTAGTAGCTGCCCCGCTGTCAGGCTACGGCAACACAGGAATGGGCAGTCAAATGCTAATTTACAGGGATAAATGAAAGTCTTCGAAGTTTCTTTGATGTACTCTGTTCCCTGGTTACACGCTATTCTCATCTGGCTTTATCTCCCTTCTCCTATGCCAGGTTGCTACTGTGCTGTACTTCTTGGCACTCTGTGTTATGGGCAGTGATTACTGTAAAATACACAACAGACTCAGTTGAAATGGAATACCTTGTCAGAATTATGGACTCCTTCTCTACAATTTATTTTATTTACCCAAATCTGAGTAGCATTATAAATGGATTCAACATAAGTTCCAGACTATCTCAGTGGGATCAACGGGCTGTTCTTCACTGGGGATCATTGTTTTGATTAGCAGACAGCTGTCTGTTCTTCAAGCTTTGATAGTACAGTAAACTGCTTCAAAATTAAGGAATTAAGGATGCTCCCAGAACACCACACAATCCCTGGTCTGTCACTGCCTCTACACAGATACTATATAATCCTCCTTTACCCTAAAGGAGAGAGAAACCGGGGAATTATAGACCCGTTAGTGAGGGACAGAGAAACCAGGGAATTATAGACCCGTTAGTGAGGGAGAGAGAAACTGGGGAATTATAGACCCGTTAGTGAGGGAGAGAGAAACCGGGGAATTATAGACCCGTTAGTGAGGGAGAGAGAAACTGGGGAATTATAGACCCATTAGTCTGACATCGGTGGTGGGGAAAATGCTAGAGTCGGTTATCAAAGATGTGATAACAGCACATTTGGAAAGAGGTGAAATCATCGGACAAAGTCAGCATGGATTTGTGAAAGGAAAATCATGTCTGACGAACCTTATAGAATTTTTCGAAGATGTAACTAGTAGAGTGGATAGAGAACTGGTTGGCAGACAGGAAGCAAAGAGTGGGAGTAAACGGGACCTTTTCAGAATGGCACGCAGTGACTAGTGGGGTACCACAAGGCTCAGTGCTGGGACCCCAGTTGTTTACAATATATATTAATGATTTAGATGAGGGAATTAAATGCAGCATCTCCAAGTTTGTGGATGACGCGTAGCTGGGCGGTGGTGTTAGCTGTGAGGAGGATGCTAAGAGGATGCAGGGTGACTTGGATAGGTTAGGTGAGTGGGCAAATTCATGGCAGATGCAATTTAATGTGGATAAATGTGAGGTTATCCACTTTGGTTGCAAGAACAGGAAAACAGATTATTATCTGAACGGTGGCCGATTAGGAAAAGGGGAGATGCAACGAGACCTGGGTGTCATTGTACACCAGTCATTGAAGGTGGGCATGCAGGTACAGCAGGTGGTGAAAAAGGCAAATGGTATGTTGGCATTCATAGCAAAAGGATTTGAGTACAGGAGCAGGGAGGTTCTACTGCAGTTGTACAAGGCCTTGGTGAGACCGCACCTAGAATATTGTGTGCAGTTTTGGTCCCCTAATCTGAGGAAAGACATTCTTGCCATAGAGGGAGTACAAAGAAGGTTCACCAGATTGATTCCTGGGATGGCAGGACTTTCATATGAAGAAAGACTGGATCGTCTAGGCTTATACTCACTGGAATTTAGAAGATTGAGGGGGGATCTTATTGAAACGTATAAAATTCTAAAGGGATTGGACAGGCTAGATGCAGAAAGATTGTTTCCGATGTTGGGGAAGTCCAGAACGAGGGGTCACAGTTTAAGGATAAAGGGGAAGCCTTTTAGGACCGAGATGAGGAAAAACTTCTTCACACAGAGAGTGGTAAATCTGTGGAATTCTCTGCCACAGGGAACAGTTGAGGCTGGTTCATTGGCTATAGTTAAGAGGAAGTTAGATATGGCCCTTGTGGCTAAAGGGATCAGGGGGTATGGAGAGAAGGCAGGTACAAGGTTCTGAGTTGGATGATCAGCCATGATCATACTGAATGGCGGTGCAGGCTCGAAGGGCCGAATGGCCTACTCCTGCACCTATTTTCTATGTTTCTATGTTTCTAATAACACATTGTCAATAGATGCTCAGAAAGACCAGAGCAGCATCATTGAGGCCACACATTTTTGGAAACCTGCCACTTGATAGAAATGCAGTGGTTTCCCATGATGTTACTAACACCATGCCAGGAGAGAAAACGATGAATAAGTTTATCCTAGCAACAAGACACCCGCTGTGTGTTTGATGTATTATTGACAAACATTTTCAATGGTACCTTAAGAGAGTTTGGATATACAGAAAAAATAATGCTGTCATTAACTCGAGTCAGAATTGGTAGCGTTTGGAAATTTATGAGGAGATTGAAAAGATGCTCACAGTTTCTGTGGCGAATCTTGCATGATGGAAAGTTATTAACTTTAGAAACATCCACTTATGTGTACCTAGGTTTAAGTGCACAACTCTGAGTAAAAATGTCACCTCAGTCATTGTTATGCTCTTATATCCACACATAATCCTTTCTTTTTCACATCTCTAGCATTTAAAGAATATTCAAAGGAGTTTCGCTTCTGAAATGTTTGCCAATAATATAGCAAATCATCAGGTGTCTTTGTGAAGTTGTTTCTTAGTTGAGCAAAACAAAACAAAATTGCTGAACAGCACAGCATTGAGGACAAAATAAAACATTTAGTAAACTATAACCCTTGGTAAATATGAGCAAAACATATGTAACATGCTGTAAGGTTTCACTGCTAAGGCCAATGTAATGGCTTCTATGTAATGTTCCACTGTTAAGGTAATGGTTTCTCTGTAGCAGCAATGTTTGAGTTATGACTGGAGATAATGGGACTTTGGAATTCAGTGGCTATGCAATGGGAGAAATGTTGTTCTGTCTTGTGTGTCTGGGAGCCGGGTTTCTAGTGGGCTTTTGCTGAGGAGAGGTGAAGAGGGAAGACGCGTGTGGAGAGAGCTGGTAGACCACCGGACGGAGTGGACTGGGATCTGAGGGTCTGAAGGTCAGCGACATTCAGAGGAGACCAATGGTGGAAGAATGACTACTGAGAGAGCTCCAACGGGGACTTTGACTTCGACTTGGGCCCTTTTTTTTGTTTGTTTATTTTCATTACTAATCCTATATTCAGATTAAGATTCATAAAGTCTATCATTTAATTGCGTATAGTGCACTGTCTGATATTCTGTGTAAACACAAGGAAATCTGTAGATGCTGGAAATTCAAGCAACACACACAAAATGCTGGTGGAATGTAGCAGGCCAGGCAGCATCTATAGGAAGAAGTACAGTTGACGTTTTGGGCCGAGACCCTTTGTCAGGACTAACTGAAAGAAGAGATATTAAGAGACTTGAAAGTAGGAGGAGGACAGGGAAATCCGAAATGATAGGAGAAGACAGGAAGGGGGAGGGATGAAGCTAAGAGCTGGAAAGTTGATTGGCAAAAGGGACACACAGCTGGATAAGGGAAAGGATCATGAGATGGGAGGCCTAGGGAGAAAGAAATGGGGAGGGGAGCACCAGAGGGAGATGGAGAACAGGCAAGGGATTAGTGTTTGAGTGTTTTTGATTTGCTTTTCAGCTAGTTCAGTACAACAAAGTGGGCCAAATTATGTACTATTCTATGTTCCATGTTCTATGCAACTTTCTAAATTCCATCTATTTAAAGTAACGTCAATGACCTGGGCACAAAAGTACATGCACCATCGAGATCTGCTAAATGAGGATATAGGTTTCCTGACTTCCAAAAAGATTGCTGCTTCACAGCAAAGTGATGGAAAGTTAAAAATCATGAACCTGGCAGCTACAGAACAACGGTTACCAGAGGGTACCAATCTTGCAATGCATTGCACAGTGTGACTGGATATTGAGAGTGATGACTTCTGCTGCATAACACAATGTAGATGAGAACCAGCAGTGAAATCCACAGAACTGGTTTTCATGCTTCCTAGCTTTTCATCAGTTTGTGGACAATGTGATAATTGTCTTCATTCTGAAACATATTATGAAATAGTCTTAAAGTCTTGCTTTTTACTATGGGCTGAATTTATATATGCATCTAAAATTTTATATCATTAAAGCAGCTAAATTTGCCTTTGTGACAAGGTTCTTTCATTTCATCCTACGAACAGTGGGAAATAACTTAACTGAAATTAGGCACCTTGAGTAACAGCAGTGGGGATTTCATAAGTTCTTCAACAAAGCATAAAATTAGCCAAATGTAAGGCCTTCTGGATAACTTGCGCAAAAATATCTGAGAACTTAATGCTCAGATGTACTCATTAAATATAATCAAATGAATTACTCACAAAAAGGCAGTTGAACTTTTAAATTGAAAAAATGATCTAAACATTTTTTGAAATTTGATTTAGAGTAATATAGTTCAAGAAACATGATGGGAAAAATCCATCCTCAGACCAATATTGCTCGACAGAAGATATATACTTTTAATGGAGCCAAACTGATCCTGACCAGCAACAGACATAAATCAACCAGTTTCTGTGTTGTTTGGAAGATTTTGTTATGCACAAAATGCAGCATATTCCTGTATAAATAGACACTGCATTAAAAACAATGCATTGTTTATGAAGTCCCCAGTACTGGTTCTAAGAAGATATGTCAGTCATTTATGTAAATTAAGTGATTATCATCTTTCTTCAATGTTAGAGGTCAACAGTTAAACTTGGTGCACCGCTCTGTATTTTGTTAATCTGTCAAGATTACATTCAGTGTAGTATGTTGTCACTGCCCCAAAGTTTAATGAAATTTGCACTATTGATAATATTAAGTAATACTCTATATAATGATGGTGAAGATCATATCCTTTTAATATCTGGGCTGTTCTTGAGCGCTTTACAGATAAAACCCATCCATTTATCATTATCATCCGCTTCCCAATGTCAATCCAAAAGGATGCATTTTTATGAATCTACACATCTTTATTCAATTTGGTAGCCAGAATGCAGAAACACATAAAATCCCAACAAATTGTCCTAAGGGTTTAATTTATTCAATATACTATTTTTCGTTCATTGGTTCATGTTTCGCTTTTCCTGCAACGTATTGATTTATCTGTTAGCTTTAAAAGCTGTTAAAATTGAGCAGATCTACACTTAACAGATTTAAAATTATGCACAGAGGAAATTCCAACTCAGGATGGGAATTGATGCAGTGTGGGTGGGCACCACATAGCGAAGTAGCAGCATTATTACTTGGCCATTGATCAGAATACTCATAACCTGCCTGAAACATGCAGGAAACTTGTAAGTTAGCAAGAGCATAAATTTACTTTCATATTAGTAAAAAGGGTAGCTCTGGACAACAAAAACTTAACTGTAACTTATAAAGCACGGGGAAGTAGAAACATAGAAAACCTACAGCACAATACAGGCCTTTCAGCCCACAAGGTTGTGCCGAACATGTTCCTACCCTAGAAATTACTAGGCTTACCCATAGCCCTCTATTTTTCTAAGCTCCATGTACCTGTCCAAAAGTCTCTTAAAGGACCCTATCGTATCCGTCTCCACCGTCCCTGCCGGCAGCCCATTCCACACACTCACCACTCTCTAAGTAAAAAACTTATCCCTGACATCACCTCTGTACCTACTCCCCAGCACCTTAAACCTGTGTCCTCTTGCAGCAACCATTTCAGCCCTGGGAGAAAGCCTCTGATTATCCACATGATCAACGCCTCTCATCACCTTATACACCTCTGTCAGGTCACCTCTCATCCTCTGTAGCTCCAAGGAGAAAAGGCCGAGTTCACTCAACCTATCCTCATAAGACATGCTCCCCAATCCAGGCACCATCCTTGTAAATCTCCTCTGCACCCTTTCAATGGCTTCCACATCCTTCCAGGTGAGGCGACCAGGACTGAGCACTCCAAGTGGGGTCTGACCAGGGTCCTATATAGCTGCAACATTACCTCTCGGCTCATAAATTCAATTCCATGATTGATGAAGGCCGATTCACCGTACACCTTCTTAACCACGGAAGTTAAACCTGTGCAGCTGCTTTGAGCGTCCTATGGACTCGGACCCCAAGATCCCTCTGATCCTCCACACTGCCAAAAGTCTTACCATTAATACTCTGCCATCATATTTGACCTAACAAAATGAACCACTTCACACTTAATGGGTTGAAGTTGTTTGATTTCTTCTCATATCTCCATTATTTCAGTAAGGAATGTTTAAAAATATTTATTTGGGTCCATTTTGATTGCAGGTCCTCTGGCCATTGCCTTCATAGGATGGGCTGAATTACTTGCTCAGGCCTTGGTAACAAGTGACAAATCCTGATGGCAACCTCACACAACACTTTTTGTATCTAAGAAAGGAAAGTGATGGGTCAAGAACATTGTCGGGTCTCAGTCCGAAACATCAACTGTTTACTCTTTTCCATAGGTGCTACCTAACTTGCTGAGTTCCTCCAGCATTCTGTGTGTGTTGCTTTGAATGCCCAACATCTGCAGACTTTCTAGTGTTTGTCATTGTTCTTCATGTCTGCTCAGGTGAAGGTTGAAGACTGAGAGAATGAAGCAGGATACCAGAGGGCAAAACAATTTTTGTCGCCATGCATATTCTTCAGTCTTCAGCAAGATTGCTTACCATGAGGATTAGAAAGGAGGAGGAGACAGAGTGATCACTGGCCACAGAAAACAAAGAGCAGTGACAGAGTTGTGTTACATTGAATGGAGGCCTCTGATCACCGGTGTTCTGCAAGGATAGTGCTGGGACCGCTGATGTTTCTGATACATATGGTGGACTGATTGGTAAGTTTGTAGACATGCAAAAATTAGCAGAGTTATGAATAGTAAGAAAGGTCATTAAAGAATACAGCAGGATACATACCAGTTAGAAATTTGGGTGGCGATATGCAGATGAAGTTTAATCTGGAGAAGTGAGAGGTCATATGTAATAAACAAAAAATATACAGCACATGGTAGAACCCTCAGGAGTACGTATATACAGAGGCTGCAAATCCACAGTGGCAACAGGTCTGGGCCTACTGCATACTTGCTGTATAGGTCAGGCTGTTGAGTATAAAAGCTGCAGGTAATCTTGCAGTTGTATGAAATCTTAGTTAGACCACATTTGGAGTTTTGTGTGCAGTTCTGGAAGAAAGTGCCGAGAAGGCTGACCATGATCTTCCTTGGATGAGAGGTTCAGTCAAACTTTTATTGTTTTCTCAGGAGCATCAGAGCTATGGAAAGACCAGACAGAAGTCTGTAAAATTATAAGGGGCACAGACAGTCAGAGTCTTTTGCCAAGGGTAGAAATGTCAGAGACTGGATGGCATAGTTTTAGGTAAGATGGGAAATGCTTATAGGAGATTTATGAGTCAAGTTTTCAACACAGTGAGTGGCTGCTGCCTGGAGTGTACTGTGATGGGAATGGTTAAATCACATATGATAGCAACATTGAACAGGCATGTAGACAAGCACAGCACCAGGTAGAGGATGGAAGGATACAGGTCATGTGCAGCTAGATTGGAATAGTTGAAAAAATTATCATGGTCAACAGATTTTGTGGGCCAAAGAGCTTGTTCTTGTTTTGTACTGTTGTATGTTTCAAGTGGTAAGGTTAAAAATGATCCTTAAGACATTCAATCTTCATGTACGTGATACTGAAGCTAACCGTAAAATCCCATTTAGCCTAAAATTGCACCTTTATAATAATTTCTAATGAATCAGAGATAGAAATAGCTGTGGGGTGAACTTGTAGTCATAAAACATGAGGAAATGCATGGAAGTTCATCTTAAAATTGGAATTAATTACACAAAATACTAATGTCGAGAACTGTCCTCCAGCTTATACCAATAATGAGGTGGCCTACAGGGAAGAAGTTATCTCTCTGACACAGTGGTGTGAAGAAAACAAACTCTCCCTCAATGTCGCAAAAACAAAGGAGCTGGTTGTGGATTGCTTGAGGGATGGAGACAGGGTAACTCCTATTGACATCAATGAATCTGGGATTGAAAGGGTTACCAGCTTTAAGTTCCTCAGCATCCACATCACCGAGGACCTCACGTGGTCTGTACATACCAGCTGTGTAGGACAGCTTCCTCAGACGGTTGAGGAAGTTTGGTATGGGCCCTCAAATCCTAAGGACTTTCTACAGAGGCACAATTGAGAGCATCCTGACTGGCTACATCACTGCCTGGTGTGGGAACTGTACCTCCCTTAATTGCAGGATCCTGCCGAAAGTGGTGCTGACAGCCCAGCACATCTGTAGCTTTGAACTTCCCATGATTCAGGACATTTACAAAAACAGGTGTGCAAAAAAGGGCCCGAAGGATCATTGGGGACCCGAGTCACCCCAGCTACACTCTATTTCAGCTGCTACCATCCAGGAAATGTTACCACAGCATGAAAACCAGGACCAACAGGGTCCGGGACAGCTTCTTACCAGGCCATCAGACTGATTAACTCATGCTGATGTGAGTGTATTTCTATGTTACATTGACTGTTCTGTTTATTATAAATTATTATAAATTACTATGATTGCACATTGCACATTTAGACAGAGACATAAGGTAAAGATTTCTACTCATGTATGTGGAGGATGTATAAGAAATAAAGTCAATTCAATTCACTTCACTTCAATTTAACATACAAGTGTGCTATTTCTTATCCCAAGTCTAAAGAAATAAATCATTTCTTACTTTTCAAAGTTGGTAGTAAACGAATCTAACATCAGTCCTCACGTCTACATTTCATTGTTTAATTCAAGACCAGCCACAATTGACGGGTTTGGATTTAAACAGGATAGAAATGAGCACTTTCTAAATGAAGTGTTAGAGAGGCTGGCAAGATCAAGTGATGAGGGGATATGACAGAAAAGTTCTGTAAAATTGAACTCAAAATGATAAATAACTTCAAATCAAGACAAGGAAAGGGAAGCGTCAACTGCCATTGACTAGAAGTTCAGTCAATGTACTGTATATTCAAATAGTGGTTAATATGCTGCTTATTGGAATTGGAATGTTATTGTCACATGTACTAAATATAGTAAAAACTTTGCTTTACATTCTGTTCATACAGAACAATTTGTTAAGCCATGCATTGAGGTAAAATGATAACAGAATATAGAATAAAGTGTAACACTGACAGAGAAAGTGCAGTGCAGGTAGATTTTAAGGTGCAAGATCATACCGAGGTAGATAGTGAGGGCAAGAGCACATCCTGTCATCCTAAAGAACTATTCAGTGGTATTATATACAGTGTGTAGAAGCTCTCCTTGAGCTTGGCAGTACATGCATTCAAGGCTTCTGTATGATAGGAGAGGGGAGAGGAGAGAATGTTTGGGGTGGGTGCATTCTTTGATTATGCTTTACTAAGGCAGAGATTAAGTATAGATAGAGTTTGTAGAGGGGAGACTGGTTTTCATGTTCTGCCAAGCATAACTTTTCCCAGTTTCTCAGAGCAGGTGCCATACTGAACTGTGATGCATTCAGATTGAATGTCTTCGATTTTGCATCACTAAAATTGATCACAAAAAGAAATTAAGAAAGCGGCAGAAGGAATTTATATTCAGATTTTTTTGGAACATGAAAATCTTTTGCTCATGTTAATCTTTTGAAGGGAATGATGAAGAGATAAATGGGCCTTATGTAGATACCAGAGAGGTAAAGAGTGCAGAAAGCTTCAGAGGGAGAAGTCTATAGCTGTATACAAAGCAAGTGTGCCTTATTTCCACTAATACCCCATAGTTCTAGGATTCTAAAATTGGTTTGGTACAGACAATCACAGGACCACTTTTCTCTAAGTTACTAGGAAGCAAGCAATACATTCTCCTGTTCTTCCTCAATTCTTCATATTCTTTTACTGCAGTTCTGAACAGAGGAAGATGTAGGTACATGAATTCCTTTAATATGTGTTGGTCTTTGCACACCAGCTATCATCCAGACTTGACAATGTGAAGTCTTGGGCCAATGATCAGTGGCTCCAAGACAACTGCACACTAATTTCTGTGCACAGACTTGGTCCAAGCACAACAACTGAAGTTAAACACAAGAGATGCAGGCTGAGATCTCTGCAGAGGAAGGCATCCATCCTGTATTTTGTCCTGGTTTCACTTGGGGTACGGCACTCAAACTATGCCAATAGTTACTGGTTGCCAGTAGGATTGAGCTGTGGCAACATGCACAGAAATACTTTGATGTGTACTTAAAGAATTGTAATCTGCAGGACTACAAACTCACTACGAGCTAATGGGTTCAGGCTCCTTTACAACCAACATAGATAGTGGGCTGAATGATCTAAATGCCATGATTAATGAATGGCTAATGTGTTTGACACTTCACAGGTAATCAAATCTGGGCTGAATATACTTTCACATCTAACTGACTCAACCAGTCATTGCATCGGGTCACCATCTGCAATAACAGTGCTCATACTCTATTCTCCCCATTGTCTACAAGTGCAGTCTTATGATGAACCAAATTACTGGCTTCTAACCAAATGCTTAACCCATAACCTCCTTGACAATGGCATCATGTTTCTTCCTATGTATCCTGTCATGGAGACCTGTGTTGCCCAAAATGTGAATCAAACAACTAAATCTTTAAAGTTCCTCAGTAGATTCCTTATTCTCGTAAATAAAACACAGAAGAAACCAATAAAATATATGAGGGATGATTGATAAGTTCATGGCCCAAGGTAGAAGGAGTCAATTTTAGAAAACCTAGCAAATTTATTTTTCAACATAGTCCCCTCCTACGCTTACACACTTAGTCCAGCAGTCGTGGAGCATACAGATCCTTCTTTGTAGAAATCGGCATCTTGGACCTCCAGAAAGTGGTCCACAGCATGGGGTGATTGATAAGTTCCTGGTCTAAGGTAGAAGGAGATGAGTTATTAACTTCAAACTTTCTGCAGAATCACTCAAAGAGTTGCATTGCATGTGCATGTAATGAGAGCTGTATAACTCTTAGGCCACAAACTTATCAATCACCCCTGCTGTCGACTACCTCTGGAAGTCTAAGATGTCGACTTCTACGACGATGGGATCTGTATACTCCCCGACCGCTGGACTAAGTGTGTAAACGTAGGAGGGGACTATGTTGAAAAATAAATGTGCTAGGTTTTCTAAAATTGACTCCTTCTACCTTAGGCCACGAACTTATCAATCACCGCTCGTGCTGGTAATTTTACACATGGATTCAGGTTCCTTTTAACTACATGGGTACTGGGAGGGTAACTGCACAACCTGGTACAAACAATCATCCTTTCATACAGCAACAGATGTAGGATCAAGGTAACATGATCTTATTGGTAGTGGCAAGCCCAAGATTAGACACCTGCAGAGTTAACGGAAACATAAACGTAGGCCATGCCTTTTTGTAACTTCGCTGCATCCTGGCTGACCTTTTACCACAGAAACCTTGTCCTGCATAGCAACTTCCCTTAATAGACGGAATAGTTCACTTCTCTTAATAGACAGAAATCTATCAGACTTTAATCATGAGCTTCCACTGCCACATAGGTAAAGATTTCTGTGTCTATAAGAAAATATTAACTGAAGTTCAAAGTTCAGAGTAAATTTATTATCAAAGTACACATATGTTATACTACGTTGAGATTCATTTTCTTGCAAGCTTTTACAAGAAAAAAGAAATGCAATAGAAATATATGAAAAATGTACATAAACAAACAAAAGACTGACAAAGCAATCAATGTTGAAAAGACAGGGTGTGCAGATAAAAATAATACTGAGAACATGAGTTGTACAGAGTCCTTGAAAGTGAGACTGCAGGTTGTAGACTCAGTTTAGAGCAGTGGCCAGTGAAGTTATTCATGATGGTTAAGAAGCCTGATGGTTATAGGGTAAGAAGAGGGTATTGGCCTGGATGTTGAGGGTCTTTGATTGCAGATGCTGCTATCGTGTGGAAGCACTCAGTAGTGGAGAGGGCTTTGCCTGTGTTGGACTGGGCTGTATCCACCACTTTCTGTAGTCTTCCCTGTTTCCAGGCATTGGTGTTTGAATACCAGGCCATAATACAACCAGTTAGAATACTCTCCACTGGGTATCTATCGAAGTACGTCAAACTTTTTGACAATGCCAAACTTATGCAAACTCCAAAGAAAGTAGAAGCACTGTTGTGCCTTCTTTGTAAAGACATATGAGTTGGTCCCAGGTCAGATGCCAAAGAATTTAAAGCTACTGATCCTCTGCACTTCTGTTTCCCTCATGATGACCTCTGATTTCTTCCTCCTGAAGCTGATAATCAGGTCTTTGGTTTAGCTGGCGTGAGTTGTTGGTGTGACACCACTCAACCTGATTTTCAGTCTCACTGTTACGTTACTTTGATTCAGCCAACAACAGTGCTGTCATCAGCAAACTGAGGGATGGCATTAGAGTTGAGCAGGGATGAATCCTTTGGCTCACCGATGCTGATGTTCTGGCCAATTCATGGTAACTGGGTCTGTCAGTGAGGAAATCAAGGATCCGGTTGCACAGGGAGGTACTGAGACCCAGGACGGAGTTAGTGCTGAATTTTGAGGGAATGATAGTGTGCAAAGCTGAGCTGTAGTCAATGAAGAGCATCTTCATTGTACAGGTGTTCTAGAGCAAAGAGAAGAGCCAATGACATGGCATCTGCTGTTGACCCATTGTAATGACAGACAAATAGGAGTGGATCCAGGCCACTCCTCAGGCAGCGATGATATGCTTCATGACAAATCGCTCAAAGTCCTTCGCCATGTTGGATGTAAATGCTGCTGGACAATAGTCAATGATACAAAGTTCTTTTTAGGCACCAATATACTTGAAGCAAGTGGATACCCCAGAATGCCAAAGTGAGAATCTGAAGATGTCCATAAACACTCCAGCCAATTGACCAGCACAGGTCTTCAGTAGTTGACCAGGTATGCTGTCTGTGCCAAATGCTTTATGTGGATTCACCCTCCTGAAAGATGCTCTCTCATCACCCTCAGAGATTACAGGGCCATTGGGGTCCCACCCTAATGACCAAGCCCTGATCTACAAATTGTGACCCTTGGCTGTGGACAACTCAGTCAAATGGAACATCTACCCTATCTAAAGTTCCGTAAGTTTTGTGATCAGCATTCATTCTTCTAAATGCAAGAATATAGACCTAGTCTGCTTGATCTCTTCTCATAGAACTAACCCTCCAAAAGAAGCATTTAAATATTGTGTGGAGGGGGAGGTTGCTCAATTCTGTGACAGAGTGAAACACAGTTCTGGTTTTAGCATCCCAGGCAAACGCAGGCTCCATTTTCCAGGCAAGTGTTTTCTTTGCCTTCATCGCTTTGAGAGATTATTCCATTTCATCCCATTCAACACAACACCAGAGAGCTTCACCTTTCCACAGCCTGAATTCATTCCACCTCAGTTAAATTCAACTTGTTATTGCAATGCATGTTGCAAGGAGGATAAAAAGAAGCATCAGGGGAGTGTAGACAGGCTCAGTGAAAGGTCAAAGGCACGGCAGATGGAAAAAATGTGTGACACAATCCACTTTGACAGGTTATTTCGAATAGGAAGGCATTTCCCCTCCAAAGCCAAAAAAGATATTGGTAATCACTGTCATTAGTGTCCTTGCAGATGAATAAGGAATGCAGATATGTTAGACTCTTTGCAAACAGATTTGAATAACAGTTTAGAGATGTCATGGTCCATTTATACAGGACCCTGGTGAGACCGCATCTGGAATATTGTGCTTGAATTTCAAGAACTTTTTCTAGTGACTAGGCCAGAAGAATAAGTAGTTCTTTCTACAAAAATAGTAGTTATGTTTTTGTTACAATTATAATCATGAAGAATCTGTTTTAAATTGATGTCAATTATTTAAGTATGCATATTCTTAGTTGTTTGAACATGAGTCATTTCTTACAGAAAGCAACATTAATAAAATACTAACTACTCAAATATATGAACTGCAGCCCCAAATAATTTCTTTAAGTGGAGAGAGCTGTTCCTTTTTCAAGAAGTGAGAGAGGGATGGTGCAATTTAATGCTGAGTTTAGAAAAGCATGGTATCTGCTCTTATTTATCCATCAATAACCTTTGGGAGTGCTGAACACTTCATCAATCTCCAGGAAAAAAGAAATTGGCCAACAATTTGTTTTCCTTCCTTTTCAGACAGATTACATTAGATACTAAGCTTATTAAAGGCAAATTGCTACTGGGAACTGAATCTATTACTTAAACCTTGGAGCCCCTTATTCTATTGCTAATTTATTTATCCAGTAGCTCAATGACAGCTCAAGAAATGTGATTAGTGATATCATAATTTGTTCTTTGATTAGGCTAAGGATCTTTGTTCAATTACTCCTTCAAAACTGTGCAAATGCACATCGTTTTTAGTACAAAAATACTCAAAAATATTTTAAATTCTGAACCAAATCGTATAGCAAAATACATACCAAGTGCAACAGTGCCCATTAGAAAGGGTTTTCCAATGCAGGAGAAATCATTGCTTATTTCTTGATGGATTTCAGAGCCCACAACAAAGGTCACCATTACCTGCAAAACAGAAGACGAAAGTTCTGGGATTGGGCAAATCTAAATGAGAAACATGATTAAACTGTTTAGAAATTCAACTACATGACACAAGCATTTTCATAGACATTAAATTGATTTCCAGTATTTAAATAAGCTGCTTACTATACTTAGAACTGATGTGGTTAAGTTGGTAGATGACTATTTCCTTTTCTGGAAGAAGTTGCACCTCTTTGTCAAGAGGGCTGCATTATTTTATCATGCCCTTCGGCAGTCGAACTAGCTGGCTGATGGGCAACTCCAAGAAGTTTGGAGTTGTGGCAGTGGAATGTTCTACCATGATTTTACAATGAGCGAGATCAACATTCTCTTTCCCCTGACATTCTGAGCCAAACCTGGTAACTTCCTGGGCTTCTGCTCTGTGAAACTACACCAACCCCTTTTTTGGATCTCAAGTGAAATTCAATACTTCTGCATGAGTCAGTGCTGTCATGCTTGTATCAGTATTACCCCAACCCAATAAGTTCCAATAGTGGCTGGATTTAATAGCTATCAACTACCCTTTAAGGCATGTTGCCATAGTACCAATGAGTGCAGGTTATCTTCACAAGGTGCACAGGGTTCCTGAAGTTACTCCTTTGCAGTCAGAGAATTGCAGCTATAAAAAGTGAAAGTCTGTGTTAGTTGGAGAGTCATGATACTCATGATCAATTTCAGCAAATTGAAGTGTAGACTTGAGCATGAAGGAAGTAAGACTGTGCATGCAAAACAATTGAAGGCAAATAACCAACCTGAGAACTGTCAGACAGCAGACAAAGAAAATGGCAGGCCTGTCCCTGATGGAGGGAGACTGAAAATCTCAGAAGCAATGCAAGAAGAACTTGTTGCTAGAGGCAGAGTCGAGAAACAAAATACTGTTTATGCACCTATTTCTGCCTCTGAGGACACAAAATGTGTTGGAGCGACTGTAAAACTAGTTTAGTTCACTATCATCAGAAACAGTGAAGTTACAAGTCGAGAACCTACTTAAAACCCACAATTGGAAGTAAAAAAAGTCCCCTAATATGGAATGGGTGTGTTTTCATATTAGTTTGTAATGTGGGATTATGGGTGAACACTTCAAGTCCAGGTTACTAATATTCAAACTGGCATTCATCAGTGGAAGTAGTCTTTAAGTAGGGAGTTCCAGCCAGCACAGCATTTCAGTGCAAAGGCTGTATGTAGACTAACAGAAGATTCAGACCAGATGTTCAGATTAATTTATCTATCCCATGTACATGAAAACATACAGTGAAACGTGTCATTTGCATTAACAATCAACACAACCTGAGGATGTGCTGGGGGCAGCCCACAAGTGTTGCCACACATTCCACTGCCAATATAGTATGCCCACAATGTTCAGCAAAGCATAACGAACAACAACTACAAAACAAAATAACAGCAACAAAATACACACAAAATGCTGGAGGAACTCAGCAGGAAATGAATAAACAGTTGCTGTTTCTGGTGGAGCCACTTCATCAGAAGTGGAAAGGAAGGGGGAAGAAGCCGGAATCTCTTTCCTCCCTTCCAGCTCTTAGCACTTATAGACAAGCCTCCAGCCCCAGGATGGACCACCTCTGGGCCTCCAACCTCCAGTTACTGGCCCGGACACAAAGATATTAGCCCCTGACTTCCAGAAATGCTATTGGGGCTCCGATTGCCAGACAATGGGCCTCTAAACTCCGGACACTCAAACAAGGGGTTTCTTCATTTGGACCTAGACTACCCGACTCACTTCAGTTTTCAACCTTTGGGCTTTGACCTTTGGTACTGACCCCAGGACTCACTGATCATTGGAATTTGAGCTCCAGGCCTCCAGACTCACAAGGACATCTAACCCTGGGATTTACCGACTGGGGGGGGGGGGGGGCGGGTGGAGGGAGGGTGCTCAACAACACTCCTGCCTCCTCTTCTGCTCACACAGGCCTCCAATCCTGGGACTCACTCACGTGTGGGGGGGTGGGGGGGGGGGGGGGTGGGCACTCACCAGCCTTCATTCACAGAGGCTACCGACCTTAGTCACTGATCATGGAACTCACTGGTATTCATCCTCAGTGCCTGCCAACCTGACACCTGTTGACAAGAATCACTGGTGTTTGTGCTCTGACCTGGACTCCATCTTCTGCCTGATGCTTCATTTACTGACCCTGACCTTCAACTCCCCTCTTCTCTGCCCCACAACCATCCCTACAAACCTGAAAAATCAACTGTCCTGAGTCACGACCTCAATGGATAGGGCAGCTCGATGCCATCTTAACCAGAAACAAATAGATAAAATGTCAGCAGCTCCAATGTATAGATCATGTTAGCATGAAGTGGCACAAATCAAATAAGCTGTGATGGGAAAGCCTGACTGTTACCATGGAAACTTCCCCTCTGCCATCCGATTCCTAAATGTACATTGGACACTTGGACACTACCTCATTTTTTAAAATATATAGTATTTACTTTTTGCACGATTTTTAATCTATTCAATATACATATACTGTATAAAGTATACTGAATAAGATTTACTTAATTATTTATTATTTTTTTCTTCTATATTATGTATTGCATTGAACTGCTGCTGCTAAGTTAACAAATTTCACAACACATGCCGGTGATAATAAACCTGATTATGATTCTGATTCTAACTCAGCACAATTTTGAACTGTAAAATGCTTTATTGCCACAAAGAATGGTACATAGACTCTGTATGCAAAACTGAGAACACATTTGCCTCATTTGCTCAGTTACAAGCAGTTTACAATATCTCTGCATCTAGTTTTTTCAAATATTTACAAATTCGAGATTATGTTAGGAAATATATACCTAATTTCGAAGTTTTAGACAAACATGAGTTGCTGGAGGCAATAAATAAATTTGATCCGGTTACTCGTAGTGCCGTATCCTATTTTTATCAGATCCTACATAATGAAGCTCGGGTGAATACTGCAGGTCTTAAACAGGCATGGGTGGATGAATTGGGTGTAGAACTGACAGAGGAGGTCTGGGATGAGTGTTTAAAGAGTATACATGATCGTTCAGTCAACGTCAGACACAGACTCATACAGTTTGAAACAATACATAGACCCCATTATTCCAAAGAAAAGTTGCATAGCTTCTACCCTGATGTTTCACCAGTTTGTAGTAGATGTAAATCTGAGAACAGTAACTTGTCACATTCATTCTGGTCATGTTGTAAGCTTTATGCATACTGGAAAAGTACTTTTTACTGTTTCCCTGAGGCTTATGGGAAGCAGTGGGAACCAGACCCACTCATAGCCACCGTTGGAGCAACAAGCTCCCTATTTTCAGCCAATAAGTATGAAAAAATGGCTATTGTTTGGAATGGTAATTGCTAAGAAGTTAATCCTGCAAATGTGGAAAATGGACTCTGTGCCTATGTACGATCTGTGGCAGAGAGAACTGGCAAATGCTTTACATTTGGAGAGACTGAGACTATGTAATAAGGACAGAGGGGACATCTTTGAAAGGATATGGGGCCCTGTATTGGTCTTTCTTACGGGGTGAGGACTGAGGTTTTTTGATGCGATGTACCTCTGCTGTGTATGTTTACTTTTGCCTTTATATTTTTCTCCCTTTTGCTACTCAATATTTAATCTGATTTTGTTAAGGTCGTGGTTTTTGTGAATGTGCTGTATTTTTTTTTGTTTGTAGAAAAGAAAGCATAAAAAATATATTAAGAAAACTGAGAACACAGCAAATCACAGCAGAGACACTCAAATAGAAGGGAAATAATTGGATCAGAAAAAAAGAAAATGGAGGTTAAAGCCACTGAAAAGGAAGGCAAGGAAGGACGGCAGTTTGAATATTATATATGCCAGCCGTAATAATATAAACAGTGATTTCACAATTAAAGATCAATAATCAAGACTTGTACAAGATTATTGACATTACCTGTTACATTAGGGAAACTACAGGTTGACCTTCACTAATCTGGCACCACTGGGACCTGAGGAGTGCCCGATTAGTGAAAATGCCGAATTACAGAAGGATCACATTAAGCAATAGCTAACCACCTCATTATACCTTTAAAATATCATGTATATCAGCACAAGTTAGATAATAATGAAACAGAAATATTAAATGAGTAGCAAGTGAAATTTTAATAAAGTAATATACTGTACAGGCACAGATAAAATAAAGCGTACAGGTAAATGTACAGGAATTAACTTAAACAGAAAAGTTGAGCACTTCTGCTTCTAAAGTGAGAGGTTTAATATACCTTCAGGCAAAGTTACATATCTGCAAGTGTGGGGTTGTCAGGATCATCACATTTCATCTTGAAAAATGAGTGAAGCGTCAGGAACTGGTGCTGAAACTGGCACAACATTGTACACCTGCTCGGGGCTTAATTTTTCATTGGAGACTAACTTGGCGAACACGTCAACAAACTCTGCTGCTGCTTCCTTCTCTGCTGAACATTTTTCACCACACACTGCACAACACTGTAAGCCGTGATGCTGCTTGAACCAATGAAGCCAGCCTTCACCATAGTCACACTCATAATCTAGCCCTAGTTCTTCATGAAACACTTTTGCTTGTTCCTTCATTATATCTCCAGATAGTTCAACACCTTCACTTACACAAAGATTAAGCCACATTATCAGCACTTCATCTAGTTCTGAACTTCTTCCGTCTTTCACTGTTTTTCTTATGCACATCTGTTTCTTTGAGCCAATATCAGCAAAAAGAATGTAGTAATTTTTCTTCATTTCTTCATATCGCACAGTGTGGAAAAGCCAAAGTTGTAACGCTCGCACAAGCTTTTCACTGATACACCACTGTCCAGTTTTCTTAAGAGTTCAACCTTATCGTTAATGGACAATGTGCGGTGTTTTTGCTTCGCAGCACGCGGTGCATTTCCTTTACTCACTGGGGCCATAACTGGGGTTAAAAAAAGTGTAAATGATATTAATAAATGCAGGAAAACAAGCAGGAATCGCCTGTCTGTGCTTACAAGAGCATGCCAACACATGAACAGATCTAGCACAAACAAAACAACGCGCAGCAGATTGGTATGCGGAAAATTTGATTATCAGTGCCAGATTATCGAAGGAACTGGATTACAGGTAGTTGGATTAGTGAAAGTCAACTCTACCAATTTTAAACTAACAGCCTAACTTTGCTAGGAAGTGACTGGTTGAAAGATTTCAGGATATTTATACAAGATTAAATGCTTCATAGCTAGGCTTGAGTAGGCTGCTACAACTATATAAAGACATGTTCAAAGATTCAGATATGGACACTGAGCAGTATGAAGCTTAAAGGTATATGAGATTGGATGACAGATTAATCAAGTGATCAACTCAAACCATTAAATACACAGGTGTGCAAAGCTCTATAGGATATTGATAAATGAGGCACAAAATTGTTTGGATGATCCTCAAGGCGTTAATCTCCCAGACAAAACCTTCTGACTCTGCTGAAATTTCAAAGATAGAGCAAAAGAGTTAAAGATCCAAAAGGCTCAAATACATTTATAATCAAAGAATGTATACGTGCTTGCGATTTCTCTGCTTACAGGCAGTCAAAAAACAAGGAACTTGAACGAACTCTGATGAAAAAGAAAGACCAACACCAAATATGCAGAGAAAGAGAAAAAAAAAACACAAATCATGCAAGTGACAGCATTCTGAACCAAACTGCATCCATAGACACGAATCCCTGGAGTAGACAGAGTAGGCCCAAAGCCTCAGTCCATCATATAGCAGGCCAAATCCCTGTAAAGCTCACAGACACGAAGCCCGTAGCAGTGGAAGCTGTCTCACCAAGGAGAGAGGAGTGAACATTGTAGAATAGTGAGCAAAATCAGCCCCCCCCTCACCTCTGATCCCGACACCCTATCTTTCCAAACTATCTGGGTCAGCATTTCAATCATCCAGACACTGGATTGTGCTGTATGCAAGTACCTGGGCCCAAGCACCATGATACACTCTGGGCCTAAGCCTCGCTACTAGCCCAAGGCCATTTTCAACCTCTCCAAATTGGCTTGGTCTTTAGAGCAATCCAACCTCACACCCGGTTTAGGCGTAAGGCATCGAAACTCCTCTGCCTCAATTCTTTTCCAAATTGCTCGTCCAACTCCATCTCTGACAGCGACACCATCTCGAACATGTAACACTCTGACTTTGCAACACACCAGCATGGCTGGTCCCTCAAGTCAGCTTCATCTCTGTTTGCCTCTTCATTGTTTGCGGTGATAGTTTACCACAATTTCGCACGGAATCTCTGACTACATCTGTATGCAGCTGGGCAGGTAGAAAGCTTTACGAAATTTAGACTTGCCCAATACCAATGCTCAGTTTATTGTGCATGAAAGTCAGCACATATTGGCAATTAAAAACCATAGGGTGGTGTACTTTTCATTATAAGTCAGTACCAGAATCATTCCTAGTAATTATAGATCTGATAAAACAATGGATTCACAGCACTGTTTGTGCAACCAGGATGGATTCTGACTGCAACCATCACAAACCATGAAAAGCTTACCTCTGACATCCCTTCTGCACCTACTTCCAAGCACCATTAAACTATGGCCCCTCGTGTTGGCTATTTCAGCCCTGGGAAAAAGCCTCTGGCTATCCACACGATTAATATCTCATATACACCTCTATCAGGTCACCTCTCATCCTCCATCACTCCAAGGAAAAAAGGCCAAGTTCATTCAACCTATTCTCATAAGGCCTGGTCTCCAATCCAGGCAACATCTTTGTAAATCTCCTCTGCACTCTTTCTATAGTATCTCATCCTTCCTGCAGTGAGGTGACCAGAACGGAACACAGTACTCCAAGTGGAGTCTGGCTAAGGTCTCATATAGCCATAACATTATGTCACAGTTCTTGAACTCAATCCTACAGTTGGATGAATGCCAACACACCATACACACTATTCTTTGATGTTAAGCTTCCAACTATGGCCTTCTTTCAGCCACGACTCAGTGATGCCCACAATGTCATACTGAGCAATTTCTAGTTGTGTCACAAGTTCATCCACCTTATTCTGAATGCTACACATATTTAAATATAGCGCCTTCAGTCCTGCATTCTTCACCCTTTTGAATTTTGTCTCTGTGGTACAATTTAAATCTTTACTCTGTCTGCATTTGTACCCAATCATTGGCTTGTCCTTCCTTACATTCATGTTACACCATTACCTACTTGTAAACCTGCTGGCTCATCCTCAGCTCTATCATACTGGTTTCCACCCCCTGCCATATTAGTTTAAACCACTCACAATAGATCGAGTAAATCTGCTCACAAGCAGATTGGGCCCCCTCGGATTCAACAGCAACCCGATCCTTTTGTACAGTGCCCACTTGCCCTCCAGTCTACTCATGGATAGTCAACATGGCTTTGTGAAGGAAAGATCGTGCCTCACGAGCCTGATTGAGTTTTTTGAAGAGGTAACAAAAAAAAATGATGAAGGTAGGGCAGTGGATGTAATCTACATGGACTTTAGCAAAGCATTTGACAAAGTCCCTCATGAGAGACTCATCCAGAAAGTCATGAGGCATGGGATAAGTGGAACCATGGCTATTTGGATAAAAAATTGGCTTAAAGGAAGAAAGCAGAGGGTAGTTGTGGAAGGAAAGTATTCTGCCTGGAGGTCGGTGACTAGTGCAGTGCCGCAGGAATCTGTCCTGGGACTCCTGCTATTTGTGATTTTTATAAATGACCTGGATGTAGAGGCGGAAGGATGGCTGAGTAAGTTTGCGGATGACACGAAGATTGGAGGAGTTGTGGATGGAACTGTAGGTTGACGAAGGTTACCAGAGGATATAGACAGGCTGCAGAGTTGGGCAGAAAAATGGCAGATGAAGTTCAATCCGGACAAGTGTGAGGTGATGCGTTTTGGAAGGACAAACCAGAAGACTGAGTACAGGATTAATGGTCAGTTACTTAAGAGTGTGAATGAACAAAGGGACCTTAGGGTTCAAATCCATACATCCCTCAAGGTCACTGCATAGGTTGTTAGGGTAGTTAAGGCGGTCTATGGGATGCTAGGCTTCATTAACAGGGGAATCGAGTTCAAGAGTAGAGAGGTCACATTGCAAGTCTACAAACCTCTGGTGAGACCACACTTAGAGAATTGTGTTCAATTCTGGTCACTTCATTATAGGAAAGATGTGGAAGCTATGGAGAGGGTGCAGAGGAGATTTACCAGGATGTTGCCTGATTTGGAGAACAGGTCATATGAAGCAAGGTTAGCAGAGCTGGGACTTTTCTCTTTGGAGCGTAGAAGAATGAGAGGGGACTTGATAGAGGTCTACAAGATTATGAGAGGCATAGATAGGGTGGATAGTCATACCTGTTTCCCAGGGCACCAATAGCAAACACCAGAGGGCATATGTACAAAATTAAGGGAGGGAAGTTTAGGGGAGACATCAGGGGTAAGTTTTTTACACTGAGGGTTGTGAGTGCCTGGAATGACTTGCCAGGGATGGTGGTGGAGGCTAAAACATTAGGGGTATTTAAGAGCTTCTTGGACAGGCACATGGATGAAAGAAAAATGGAGGGTTATGGGGGAGTGTGGGTTTAGTACTTTTTTTAAAAACGCTTTTTTATTGAGTTTTCAAATAATTACAGAAATAAAATAAAATATATGAAAAAAATATATATACCCATTCCCCCCTCCCCCTTAACCCCTCCCCCCAACATCCCTATAGAAAAAAAATAGAAAGAAAAAAAAGAAAGAGTGCCTGGATATCGGAAGATCCCCACATGTTCCATGGAGTTCGTAATAACATTAGTATATATATTTATTTCTTTCCCCAACTAACCAATTATTTCATCTTCGGAGCACCTATACATTTAATCCTGTCTTTTGTAAATAACGGCACCAAATTTTCAAAAATGTTTCATATTTATCTCTTAAATTATAAGTAATTTTTTCAAGTGGAATACAGCTATAAATTTCCTTCTTCCAACGATCTATACTTAAGTATGCATCCGATTTCCAAGTATCTGCAATAGCCTTTTTGGCTACTGCCAGTGCAATTTTTGTAAATTCTTTCTGATATTTATTCAATTTGGGTTTCGGTTTTATCCCTTCAATATCGCCTAGTAAAAATAATATTGGATTACGTGGAAGTTGTGTTCCAATAATTTGTTCCAATAAAACTCTTAAATTTGTCCAAAAAGGTTGAATTTTAGAACAAGACTAAGTAGAATGTAAAAAAGTACCGATTTCTTGGTTACATTGGAAACACTGATCGGATAAATTTGGGTTTAATTTATTTATTTTTTGTGGTGTAATATATAATTGATGTAAAAAATTATATTGTACTAATCTTAACCGGACATTTATTGTATTTGTCATACTATCAAGACATAGTCTTGACCAATTTGTTTCTTCAATTTTAATATTCAAGTCACTTTCCCATTTTTGTCTTGACTTATGGACTCCTTGTTTAATTGCCTGTTTTTGAATCGTTATACATACAAGAAATACATTTTTTAATCTTTCCTTTTTGAATTAAAGTTTCTATTTCATTAGATTTCAGCAATAACATTGTTTGACCTAATTTTTCTCTTAATTAAGCCCTTAGTTGGAAGTAACAAAAAAGAGTGTTGTTTGATACTTTATATTTATTCTTTAATTGATCAAATGACATTAATATACCTCCTTCAAAACAATCTCCTATATATCTAATCCCTTTTTGAAACCAATTATATAAAAGTTGATTATCCATTGTAAAAGGAATAAGTCTATTTTGAATTAAAGATCTCTTTGCTAATAAAGATTTTTTTGTCTCATCATCAACATTTATCTTATTCCATAAGTCAATCAAATGTTTTAATATAGGAGATTCTTTCTTTTCCCGTATCCATTTAGATTCCCATTTATATATAAAATCTTCTGGTGTATTTTCTCCTATTTTATCTAGTTCTATTCTAATCCATGCCGGTCTATCTTTCTCAAAAAAAAAAGATGCAATAAATCTAAGTTGATTTGCTTTATAATAATTCTTAAAATTTGGAAGTTGTAACCCTCCTAGATCAAATTTCCATGTCAATTTTTCCAACTATATTCTTGACATCTTACCTTTCCAAAGAAACTTCCTCACATATTTGTTTAACTCTTGAAAAAACTTCTGGGGTAGTTGTATTGGTAGTGATTGAATTAAGTATTGTAGTCTAGGGAATATATTCATTTTTATGGTATTTACTCTACCTACTAATGTTATTGGTAATACCATCCATTTATCAAGATCTTCTTGAATTTTTTTCAATAGTGGTAAGTAATTTAATTTATATAAGTTCTTTATATCATTATCAACTCTTATACCTAAATATTTTATACCATTTGCCGGCCATCTAAATTGAGTTATTAATCGACATTGACTATAATCTCCTTTAGTAAGAGGTAAAATTTCACTTTTATCCCAATTTATTTTATAAGCTGATATTTTCCCGTATTCTTCTAATCTATAGGATAATTTACGGAACGAGTGCAATGGGTTTGTTAAATAAAGCAGAACATCATCAGCAAATAAGTTAATCTTGTATTCTTCCTGATTAACTCTGAAACCCTTAATATCTGGGTCCATTCTAATTAATTCAGCTAATGGTTCTATCGCCAACACGAATAAAGCAGGTGATAATGGACAACCTTGCCTAGTTGACCTTGTTAACTGAAATGGCGTTGAAATTTGACCATTTGTCACTACTTTAGCTTTGGGATTAGTATTTAAGGTTTTAATCCATTTTATAAAAGATACTCCTAATCCATATTTTTCCAATACCTTAAATAAAAAATCCCATTCCAATCTATCAAATGCTTTTTCTGCATCTAAAGCAACTGCCACACTCATTTCCTCCCTCTTTTGCGCCAAATGAATTATACTAAATAACTGAGTTACATTATCTGCTGATTGTCTATTTTTAATAAATCCTGTTTGATCCATATGTACTAATTTTGGTAAGTATTTAGATAATCTGTTAGATAAGATTTTTGCTATTATTTTATAATCAGTGTTTAATAAAGAAATAGGTCTATATGATGCTGGCTTTAAAAGATCTCTATCTTTTTTTGGCAATACTATTAAAATAGCTGTCGAAAAAGATTCTGGAAGTTTATGCGTTCTTTCCGCTTGATGTATTAACTCCATAAAAGGAGGAATTAATAAATCTTTAAACTTTTTATAAAATTCAGGCGGAAAACCATCTTCTCCTGGAGATTTTTTACTTTGAAGTGATCCTAGGGCTTCTTCGACCTCTTTCAATGTAAAAGGCATATCTAATCCCTTCTGTTCTTCCGTATTTAATTCTGGAAGAGTTATTTGTGATAAAAACCTTTCTATCTTGACATTATCATTTTGTGATTCTGATTTATACAACTCAGAATAAAAATTCTTAAAAGTTTCATTAATTTCTAAAGGTTTATAAGTAATTTTATTTACTCTTGTTCGATTTACATTTATTGTTTTAGAAGTCTGGTCTGTTTTTAACTGCCATGCAAGGACCTTATGTGATCTTTCACCTAGTTCATAATATCTCTGTTTAGTTCTCATAATTGCTTTTTCTGTTCGATATGTCTGGAGTGTATTATATTGTAACTTCTTATTAATAAGTTGTCTTCGTTTTCCTCTGTCATATTTCTTTGAGATTCTTTTTCTAATTTTGTAATCTCTTTTTCCAATTGATCTATTTCTATCATATATTCCTTCTTAATTTTAGACGTATAACTTATCATCTGACCACTCAAATATGCCTTCATTGCTTCCCACAATATAAATTTATCATCAACTGAATGTGAATTTGTATCAAAAAAGAACTGAATCTGCTTTTTCATAAAATCACAAAAGTCTTGACGTTTTAGTAATATTGAATTAAATCTCCATCTATAAATTGATTCCTCTTTATCTATTATTATCATTGTCATTATCAAAGGAGAATGATCTGACAATATTCTCGCTTTATATTCCATATTTTTCACTCTATCTTGAATATTCATTGATAATAGGAAAAAATCTATCCTTGAATATGTTTTATGTCTATTTGAATAAAATGAATAATCTCTTTCTTTTGGATTAATTCTTCTCCATATATCAATCAAATTTAGGTCTTTCATCAATGAGAGTTAATTTTACTACTTTTGATTTTGTGACAACCTTTGTTGATCTATCTAAAACTGGATCTAGACAAAAGTTAAAATCTCCACCTATTAATATTTTGTCATGTGCGTTAGCCAAATTCAAAAAGACCGCTTGTATAAATTTTACATCATTTTCATTTGGTGCATAAATATTCATAAGAGTCCATAGTTCTGAAAAAAATTGACAATGTATAATTACATCTCTCCCTGCCGAATCAATTAATACGTTTTGTATTTTAATTGGTAAATTTTTATTAACCAAAATTGCAACTCCTCTCGCCTTTGAATTAAATGAAGCTGCAATAACATTTCCAACCCAGTCTCTTTTTAATTTCTGATGTTCTATGTCTGTTAAATGTGTTTCTTGTAAAAAAGCTATATCTGTTTTCATTTTTTTTAATGTATGTTAAAATTCTTTTTCTTTTTACCGGTCCATTAAGCCCATTAGCATTAAAACTTAAAAAATTCAGTAAATTAGTCATTATTTTTAATTATGTTACTCCAATCTATAATAATACCTAATCTTTCAACATTCATGGTATCTTGGGAAATCTTTTTAAAATTCTCCATGTTGCTATGTGTGTCCCCACCGATCATCCAGGCAGAAAGATAGAAGAAAAATAGAGTATAAAGAAAAAAACAAAATACTCCCCTACTAATGTTGTGAAAAAAAACCCACAACATTACCCCCCTCTGTTGTATGGGTCATGGCGATCGCCTTGATTACACACATGAATCCCGCAGTAACCAATCCAAAGCTCCCCAGCCCCCCCGCAACATAAAAAAGTATATATATAAGAAGAAAAAAATACTATTCTCAATTAGTATTTCTGAAATTTTGCTTTTCTCCCCTGTATCATCCTTAAATGTCCATCACTTCCATTCACTGTCTCTATCTTCATCTTTAATCCATTACGCTTGGAAGTCTCTATGTGTAATTAGTGAATAAATGGAAGTTTTTGTGTGAACTCCTCTGCTTCTCGATAATCGGTAAAAAATCTTCTTTTTCCCTCCTCCAAAAAAATTATCAGTGTTGCTGGGTGACGCATTATAAATTTATAACCCTTTTCCCATAAGACTTTTTTCGCTGGGTTAAATTCCTTCTTTCTCTTCAAAAGGTTATAACTTATATCAGGATAGAAAAGAACTGCCTTCCCTGCTATCATCAATGGCCCGTTTCTCTTTTTGGCACTTTGGGCAGCCGCCTTCAGGATCTTTTCTTTATCTTGGTATTTTAAGCATTTTATCAAAATTGATCATGGATTTTGATCAGCTTGAGGTCTTGACCTTAAGGCTCTATGAGCCCTTTCAATCTCAATTAGAGTTTCTCCTTCCATTTCCAATTTTTCAGGGATCCATTTTTGAAAAAAATTTATTGGATCTTCTCCTTCAATATCTTCTTTAAGTCCAACAATTTTAATATTAAAATTTTAAAATAAAAGTCTACTAAAATTTTCAAGCTTATCAATTTTTTCCATAAATTGTTTTCTTTCTGATGTCCAGGCAGTAGTATCATCTTCCATTTTATTCATTCTTTCAATCATGTCTTCCGTTGTAGTTTCCAAATCTATAATTCTCTTTTCCATTTTTTCCTGTCTTTTTGTCATTTTATCAAACATAATCTCCATATTTGTCATTTTTCTTTTGATTACTTTTAATGCGCCTAATTTACGCATTATTTGCATCAAAGTCTTTTCTATATTTCCAGAAAAACTTTTACCTCCATCTTCGTCTGATTTTTCCAGAGAATCTGACTCTCCCTCAGAATCACTTTCACTTTCGGTTTCAGTCGTAACTAGGATTTGTAGTTCTGGTTGCTCTCGTTTGCGCCTGCTCCTTCCTTCACGTTTGCGCAGTTCTCGTTGGTCTTTTTCTTTAGGATTGATCGATGTTGCCGCAGTTTCCTGTTCTGTATCGCTGGAGGTGAAATGTACCTGAGCCCACGGTTCTTTGGCAGAAGTGGGCCTTGATTCTGTTCCAACTTGCGTTGTCTTCACGGTAGTAGTTTTCTTCATCTTCTGTTTGTGAGGCATAACTTGAAACAATCCGGAGTAGTTTATAAGTAACTTTTAGAAAGTATTGACTAACTTTTCTTCACTTAAACATTAATTTATTGATTTTTTTACGGGAGAGCTGGGTTCCAGCGTCTCGCTCCTATGTCATCACGTGACGTCCCCCCTGGTTTAGTACTTTTTTTAAAGGATTATATGGGTCGGCACAACATGGAGGGCTGAAGGGCCTGTACTGTGCTGTAGTGGTGTATGGTTCTAAGAGATCCCAATTATCCAAAAATCCCTGCCCACTGCTCCAATTCTTCAGCCATGTATTTATCTGTCACCTCATTCTATCCCTATCCTCACTGTTGTGTGACACAGGTAGCAATCCCAAGATTACTACCTCTGAGGTCCTGCTTCTCAGCTTCCTTCCTAACTCTCTATATTCTTTTTTCAGGATCTCCTCTCTTTTCCTACCTATGTCAATGATACTAATATTTACCACAACCTCTGGCTGCTCAGCTTCCCTTTTCAGGATATTGTGGACGTGTCCAGAAACATCGCGGACCCTAGCACCTGGGAGGCAAACTACCATCTGTGTTTCCTTTTTGTGTCTACAGAATTGCCTTTCTGTCCCGCTGACTACAGAATCCTCTATTACTGCTGCCATCCACTTCAGCTGCTTACCTTCAGAGCCACAGGGCCAGACTCAATGCCAGAACACTAGCTCTGTAGACATACCCCCTATTCGCTCAAGAGTTAAGTAAGAAATAAGGAATGAACTCACCTGCTTACCTTGCCCCCACTTGTTTTTGCCAAAGCTCTGTTAAGCTAAAACCTTACTACTCTGCCTCAGACTACTCCAACGATGATTGCTCCCACGATGACGGCTCCGCTAGGCAGTAACTCTCTTTTATAGAGACTAGGTTTTCAAAAGCTCTACTCCAAGCAATGACTCCCGTCGAAAAAGTTCCTGCTTTTTAAAGCTCTTTGCCAGACCTGCATGGGAACATTTCTGTTGTGTCTGCATAGTACTCCTATCAAGCCATCAGGGTTGGGGATGGATTCAGAGCAATTCTTATTCTGGAGGCATCTGATGGTATTGATGTCACCAACAGGGATCATGGTCTGGGGATGTCTGTGGCTGCCAGTGTTGGAGTTGGTGTGTTCTGTGATCTGCATGGGCAATCTTCTGAACCTTACTGGACCATGAGAAATGCGAAGAACTGGTGATTAAAAGTGAGGATCTGGTGGAGGGTAAAGTATCAAACAAGTCTATTGTAGGCAGTGGAGAGATACCCAAGTATTTTACTGAGTTTTTAAGGTACTCTGCTAGCTTCTTATTCAATCTTATTGTAATGTTGACATTATCAAAGAAAGAGAAACCATGGTGCTGGAGTAAATCTCAGCAATAATATTCATAGAAGACTGAGCAGCAGGCTGTTTTCATACATTGTAATTGTCAGCCATGCAATCGAATTGGCAACCATGTCTGTAGAACAGTGATCAGTCACATCAGGATTAGCAGACTTGAGAGGCCATCTTCATCTGCATTGTTCCAGTGCTGTTAAAAACATGAAGTTTTCTTCACTGTAGCAGGCTTTTAACTATATGTTGATGTAATCTACTTCCTCCTCCCTAATATGTTCTTTCTTGCCACCATAGACTTTTTGAGATTTATGAAAAGCTAATTCATTTTCAGTAGACTTGCAAAAGACATGATAGGAACAGGTAATCACTGTAGATCAGATATTGAGCCTCAGAACTCATGTAAATAAGACGTGATCTGTAGATATTTTATTGGCAGCCAGGGGAGCACATTTAGTATTTTATGTTGGTGGTCCCACTCTTTAAATACTGCTTATAGAATACACAAAGGACCCCCACCAATGGGGCCTCAGGAAGAAAGGGGATAGTGAAGGAAGCAATGTGAAAGTAGGTGGCCAGGTGGGAGCCAAGAGAAGCATTGTTGCATCTGACAGCAATGCAATTAGATAAATACACTTCCATGATAAACACCTACTAGGCCCCTGTCACAGCATATCTAAACATGAACACCTTGAATGCCACCAGACTGGCGCACAATTTGAGGCTGTGCAATTCTCAACACACAAGGTAGATCCCAATTTGCAATGGGAAAAAAATGGCCAGTCTAATGATACAGCTCAACTTGACATTAATTAGTATGCTGTTTAGAATTTGATTCTAGGCATTTTGCAGACTTGAATTATTTCTAAATTATGAGGTGTTATATTACCTTAATCATTTCCTCAGAGTTCTGACCTTAAATTTGAGTCTTAAATATTCATAGATATGTATGAAATTACATGCTCAATGTTGGGAGTGTGGTACAGAAGGAATGGTTATAGAAAAGTAATTTTACTTTTGTTATTTTCTTAGGCATGTTTCCAGTGCCTCCTTTGGCTAGTTATAAAGGCTTTAACAAACAGTCTTTCGGGAAGCAGGGATCTCTCAGTAAGTATTTTTCTTTTTTACATTTCTTTTCATTTGGTGGGAAGTGATAGTTTGAATCAGGCTGGTGTGGCAAATGTTCAAAGAATAATTCTGCTGACTCGCTGCCTGCTTTGGGCACAAGACCAATTACTACTCTTAGTTATTTCATCATTCTAGCAAGTCAGGGCAATCAAAAATAAGTAATTTCTCTTGTTGTCCAATTAGGTCAGGTCAGCAGCAAGGAAATAAAGCCAAGTTTTCGACCAAGTTGCTTTCAGTGTCTCTGAACATGCCATTTTTTTGATGGATGATAGCCACAGTATCCCAACAGCAGATGGTACACGTTTCTCTCTGGTGACCCTATGCTCTTTGCTTGGCACTCGTGCCAAAACCTGAAGGGCAGTCAGATAATCCAGTTATCCTGTAATTTTAATGCAAATAAATGAGCTTTCAGGAAAACAAAGCACAAGGGTTGGACAGGTCTATTATAGTAATGAAGAGGTTCACTAGCATGCATTTCACACCTAAATTTGGGAGACAACAGAGATAAGTAATGACAACTGAAGTTGAAACCTTCTGTGTTGCCTATTTGGCTTAGGTCCTTCACTTGAATCTGTACGCCAGTATTTAGCAACTTGCTATAACATTAGGGATTAGTCATGCCTGACAATGATGCAGTGCTATGATATGCCATGGAGAGAGTTAGCTGCTTCACAATGTCCTGGACACTTTGATTACATATATTTTATATTAGAGCAGCCTACTTCCACGGGGAAGTTATGGTGAAGTGTTAATAGAGATTAGCAGATTGCAAACCCTATTATATTCACCAGGAAGCATAAAGAAGTTTCAAGATCAAGTCATGACATAGCCAAACAAAACAGTGTTCCTCTGGGACCAAAATGCAAAACACATTACCAACAGCACCCAGCACATTTCACATAGCACATCACACAAATAGCACATGTGGTTATGATTTCAGAAAAACACATAGTCACCATGTGAAAAATATATAGCCCAACTCCTCAAGTTGTCCTGGTCCAGCTTGATATTCCACTGACTAACAGAGCAATGTAGGGGTCAGCCCCCAATTCAGGACAGAATTCAGTGGCACACAGCCAGATCCAGCATCTAAGGCATATATGTCAAACTCAAGGCCCGCGGGCCAAATCCGGCCCGCGGTGGAATTATCTTTGGCCCGCGAGATAATATCTAATTACTATTAAAGCTGGCCCCAGTAATCGAAGCGCCTATGGCGTATGATATGGCTAATGCTGAGTTTATTCAGGTACCAGGTTTTCAGGGGTTTTAGTGTTTATTCGGCAGTCTTCTTCATAAGAAACGGAATTTGTAAAGTGAAACACTTTGTAGTTATAGCAGAGACTGAGACACATGAGAGCAGGCTGAAAAAACAGAGGCAACGAAAGCTGCGTTCGCACGCGTACGACTGATCCGGCCCGCATGAAGCTGCATTTTGCTCAATCCGGCCCGTGACCTAAAATGAGTTTGACACCCCTGATCTAAGGCATGTGGATCTTGTCAGTGCAACAAATGAGGCAACATAGCTCCCTCACCATCAATCTCTCCAATGAATCAGTGAACCAGGCTTGCCGTATTCTATGTTCTCAATGTCTGACGGAGTCTTGTGATCACAATAAAACCGCCTAAGACAATCACTTGCATCTTTTTTTGGGATCATGCACCATCTTAGCACAGCAGTCTGCAATGGAAAAAAATGTTCCATTTCTGTCAAACACTTTTCAATAGTTTTATTGCATTTTTAATCACTACACTGCACATGATTTATATTTCCAAAGGAAAGAAAATAGTAGTATTGGCTGTGTGTAACCTTTGGTGTTCATATCAAGACACACTGCTTATTTTTAGATAATTGCTTCATGTCCTTTGAACAGTTGTCTAATAAATATAATTTGCCTAGAGCCCATTTTGTTTAGATATTTATAAATTAGAAACTTTTTGAATAATATGTTACAGTCCTTTCCAAATTCATGCCCAATTGACATTACGGAAAAAATTCTAGGTTTAAATCCCTATCAGAAGGATTTAATAGCCATCATTTATAATATGATCATGAAAATACAGCCAGGGATGTCAGATAAAATTAAGAATGAATGGTAAAAAGAATTTCAATGTCCCTTACCTACAGAGCAATGGGAGAAAATTTTACAGTTAGTTAACTCCTCTTCTATTTGTGCCAAACATGCCCCAATACAATTCAAGGTGGTACATCGGGGACATATGCCTAAGGACAAACTTGCTCGATTTTATTCTCACGTTAATCCAATCTGTGATAGATGTCATTCTGAAGTAGCCTCTTTGACCCACATGTTTTGGTCTTGCCCTTGCTTACAAAAATACTGGAAAGATATTTTTGGTATCATTTCAACAGTTTTGAGTATTAACTTGCAACCTCATCCTATTACTGCAATTTTTGGCTTACCAATGGTGGGTAACAGTTATTTATCCCCCTCAGCTCTGCAGATGATTGCATTTGTCACACTAATGGCTAGAAGATCCATTCTACTGAACTGGAAAGAAATTAATCCCCCAACTACATTTCAATGGTTTTCCCAAACTATATCTTGTTTGTGTTTAGAAAAAATCAGAAGTGTCATTTTTTGACCCTTCGGTCAAATTCGAAGAAACCTGGAGACCATTTATTCAATATTTTCATATGAGCTTAACTGACCTTTCCTGAACCCTTTTCCCCCTTTAGTTATTTGGATGGAGGTGCGGAGTTATTGACACTACTGTGTATACCTGATATGATACAATAGCCCATGTCGGTTAAGTTAGCTGTTTTTTTTTGTCTTTTTTCCACTTTTTGTAATACAGTATGAGTTTGGGAGGTTATTATATCTGTGTTATTAACTGTTTGTTTTTGCATTCCAGCCTTATTAATTATGTACTCTCAAGCTCTCTGTATTTGCTGTTTTTCTTCTTATGTTTTGTTTGAAAATTAATAAAAAGATTTAAAAAGAAAGAAAGACACGCTGAGGGCAGGTTGATGAAATGAACACAGTTGGGTAAACTGAGGATTTGTGTAACTATGAAATAAGCAAAAGTGAGTAAGCAGTTTGAACACAGAACATAGACCAGAACAGCATAGGTTTAGGGCGCCAGAGCACGAATCAAGTAGCAGCAGTACTCTCAATGGATACGATTAAATATTCCCGTTTCAGCCTGATACAGCTAGAAAACACAACTGCTTCCAAGGTCAGTACAGGCAACAAAGATGTCCTAATGTGTTTAAACGAATGATCGCTGCTTAAAACTGATGGAAACACCACCAATTGTAGTCGGAAGCGCACACAGAGGACACCTCAGAGGAAGCACAGATGCAGATCGGGGTTACAAGTGCGTTTAAGGAAACGAAGTTTTAAATTCCCAATACCGACGATCTTGCTGGCGAATGTGCAGTCTCTGACGAACAAAATCGATGACCTCAGAGATAGGGTGCTGAGTCAGAGGGACATTAGGACCGCATGTGTCCTTTGTTTCATGGAATCCTGGTTAACCCCTTCTGTACCAGATGCAGCAATCTAGATCAACGAGTTTACTATACACATCAGGATATATCTATAGAGTCTCTCAAAAGCAGAGGTGAAGGAGTGTGCCTCATGATCAACTCTTCTTGGTACACAAATATATCAGTGCTGTCCCAATTCTGCTCACTAGACCTGGAATATCTGGCAGTAAAGTGCTGTCCTTTTTCCCTACCATGGGAGATTTCTGGGATCATTTTGGTAGCAGTTTACATTCCACCTCAGGCCAATGTCAAGCAGGCTTTAGATTATCTGAGCAGTGGGATCAACATGTATGAAACAGCACATACTAACGCCTTCACTATTGTTTTGGGAGATTTTAACTAGGTCAGTTTGAAAAAATCACTAAGCAACTACCATCAACAATACCAGAGGAAAAAACACACTGGATCATTGCTACACCACCATCAAGAATGCTTACCATCCTATTCCACACCCTCACTTTGGGAAGTCTGATCACCTGGCTGTACTTCTACTCCCTGAGTACAGGCAGAGACTGAAGACTGCAGCACCAGTAGTGAGGACCACGAAGGTTTGGACAAGGAAAGCACAGGAGCACTTACAGGACTGCTTTGAATCGGTGGACTGGACTGTATTCAGGGATTCATCTTCGAATCGGGATGAGTATGCTGTAGTTGTTACCGACTTCATTAAAACCTGTGTGGATGAGTGTGTGTCCACAAAGACTTACTGTACATTCCCAAACCAACAGCCATGGAAGAACCAGGAGGTACGTTGTCTGCTGAAGGCAAGATCTATGGCATTCAAATCTGACGACCCAGGCCTGTACCAGAGGTTCCATTGGTAGAATTTATAATTTATTTTTACTACAAAAAAGAACCTCTCACTAAAGATTAAACAGGTTTGGGAGAGAGAACTTAATATGACCTTTGTTAATGAAGATTGGTTGTGAGTTTTGGAAAAGGTAAATTCTTCTTTGATATGTGCCATTCACTGTTTAATTCAATTTAAAATTGTTCACCGTTATTATTTAACAAAGGAGAGACTATCCAAAATATTTCCTAGCATAGACAATTACTGTGATAGGTGTAAAACTGAAGTAGCTACTTTGTCACATATGTTCTGGTCATGTCCTTCATTAAAATCTTTTTGGAAATCTTTATTTTCTACAATTTCTAAAGCTCTGAAAATTAATTTACAACCTAAGAGCTTGACTGTTCTATTTGGAATAGTTCCACATCATATTCAGGGTATTTCATCTTCAGATCAACATATAATTGCATTTGTTACATTATTGGCAAGAAGGGCTATTTTATTAAAATGGAAAGATACCTCTGTCCCTACATTAATTGAATGGTTTTCTCAAGTAATGTTATGTCTCAGTTTGGAAAAAATTAGAAGTAGAACTTTTGATCCTTGATTCAATTTTGAGAGAAGATGGGGCTCTTTTGCCAAATATTATCATTTAATTTGAATTATTTTATATGGTTTCCTTCCAATCTTATTCTATATAAACATGAATTGGCGGTTGATGATTCTTTTTCTTTATATATATAGATAATGGTAAGACGTATTGCTCGGGGTGTTGATTCCTAATGGGTATTTTTTAAGTTAGTTGGAGTTCTCTTTTTTTTTCCTTATATAAAAAGCAAAAGAAAATTTAAAAATAAATAAATAAATAAAAAGTGGAGAGAGTGAGCAGTTCCAAGTTCCTGGGTGTCAAGATCGCTGAGGATCTAACCTCGTCCCAACATACTAATGCAGTTATAAAGAAGGCAAGACAGCAGCTATACTTCATTAGGAGTCTGTCAACAAATATACTCCAAAACCTCTGTAGTTATACTGTAGAGGGTGTTCTGACAGGCTGCATCACTGTCTGGTATGGAGGGGCTACTGCACAGGACCAAAAGAAGCTGCAAAAGATTGTAAATCTAGTCTAGTACCCAGGACATCTTTAGGGAGTGGTGTCTAAGAAAGGCAGTGTCCATTATTAAGGATCTCCAGCACCCAGGACATGCCCTTTTCTCACTGTTACCATCAGGTAGGAGGTACAGATGCCTGAAGGCACACACTCAGTGATTCAGGAACAGCTTCTTCCCCTCTGCCATTCGATTCCTAAATGGACATTGAATCTTCGGACACTACCTCATTTTTAAAAAAATATACAGCATTTCTGTTTTTGCACGTTTTTAAAAATCTATTCAATACATGTAATTGATTTACCTGTTTATTTATTATTATTTTTATTTTATTTATTATATTTTTCTCTGCTAGAATATGTATTGCATTGTGCTGCTGCTGCTAAGTTAACAAATTTCACGTCACGTGCCAGTGATAATAAACCTGATTCTGATTCTTCAGCCCACATTGTTGTGTTAAACTAGTTGAATCAATAATCAAATGCCCAACCAAACTAATCCCTTCTGCCTACACTGTGTCCATATCCTTCCATTCCCTGTAAGAGTCTCTTGAACACCCCTATAATATTTGCCTTCACCACCTCCCCAGGCATGCAATCAATATACCCAGCACTCTCTCTTTAAAATGCTTGCTCTGCACCCCTCCTTTGATCTTACCCCTTTTCACCTTAAATGCATGCTTTCTGGTTTGAGAATTTCAGCCCTGGGAAAAGATACTGCCAGTATACTCAGCCTATACATCTGATAGCCTTACAAATTTCTATCAGATCTCTCAGCCTCTGCTCCAGAGAAAACAATTCACATTTGTCTAACCTCTCCTTATGGTTGTTTAACATCTTCATTTCATTGGCTTAAAAAAAAATGGATTTCAATTGATTTTCTACTCAAGATACGAGGGGTCATCAGGGAATACTCATTATATCTTTTTACGTGTCTAGTTAACAGAAATGAAATAAAACAGTATTTGACCTACCCTTCATGTGGGAAATCAGGGATACTTCCAGTGTCCCTGTTGACTATGTGTGCAGGAAGTGTGTCCAATTGCAGCTTCTGGCAGACCACATTGAGCACCTGGAGCTGCGATTGGATTCATACTGGAGCATCCGCGATGCTGAGAAAGTCGTGAATAGCACGTTCAGTGAGTTGGCCACACCGCAGGTAAAGGCTACACAGGCAGAAAGGGAAGGGGTGACCACTAGACAGCGTAGCAGTAGGCAGGTAGTGCAGGAGTCCCCTGAGGTAATCTCCCTCCTAAACAGATATACTATTTTGGATACTGTTGGGGGAGATGTCTCATCAGGGGAAGGCAGCAGCAGCCGAGTTCATTGTACCATGGGTGGCTCTGCGGCACAGGAGGGCAGGAAAAGGAGTGGGAGAGCTATAGTGATAGGGGATTCGATTGTAAGGGGAATAGATAGGCGTTTCTGCAGCTGCAAACGAGACTCCAGGATGGTATGTTGCCTCCCTGATGCAAGGGTCAAGGATGTCTCTGAGCGGCTGCAGGACATTCTAGAGTGGGAGGATGAACAGCCAGTGGTCGTGGTGCACATAGGTACCAACGATATAGGTAAAAAACGGGATGAGGTCCTACAAGGTGAATTTAGGGAGTTAGGAGATAAACTAAAAAGTAGGACCACAAAGGTAATAATCTCTGGATTATTACCAGTGCCACGTGCTAGTCAGAGTAGAAATAGGAGGATATTTCAGATGAATACGTGGCTTGAAAAATGGTGCAAGGGGGAGGGATTCAAATTGCTGGGGCATTGGAACCAGTTCTGGGGGAGGTGGGACCAATATAAACAGGACAGTCTGCACCTGGGCTGGATTGGAACCAATGCCCTAGGGGGAGCGTTTTCTACTGCTGTTCAGGAGGCTTTAAACTAATGTGGCAGGGGGATGGGAACAAGTGCAGAGAGACAGAAGGGTGTAAAATGAGGGTAGAAGCAAAAAGTAGTAAGGTGAAAAGTAAAAGTGGCAGGCAGGCAAATCCAGGACAAAAAGCACAAAGGGCCACTTTTCAACAAAATTGTATAAGGGCTAAGAGTGTTGTAAAAACAAGCCTGAAGGCTTTGTGTGTCAATGCGAGGAGCATTCGTAACAAGGTGGATGAATTGAATATGCAGATAGTTATTAATGAATATGATATAGCTGGGATCACAGAGACATGGCTCCAGGGTGACCAAGGATGGGAGCTCAACATCCAGGGATATTCAATATTCAGGAGGGATAGACAGGAAAGAAAAGGAGGTGGGGTAGCATTGCTGGTTAGAGAGGAGATTAACGCAATAGAAAGGAAGGACATTAGCCTGGAGGATGTGGAATCGATAGGGGTAGAACTGCATAACACTAAGGGGCAGAAAACGCTGGTGGGAGTTGTGTACAGGCTACCTAACAGTAGAAGTGAGGTTAGGGATGGCATTAAACAGGAAATTAGAAATGCGGGCAATAAAGGAACAGTAGTTATAATGGGTGACTTCAATCTACATATAGATTGGGTGAACCAAATTGGTAAGGGTGCTGAGGAAGAGGATTTCTTGGAATGTATGCGGGATGGTTTTCTGAACCAACATGTCGAGGAACCAGCTAGAGAGCAGGCCATTCTAGATTGGGTATTGAGCAAAGAGGAAGGGTTAGTTAGCAATCTTGTCGTGCGAGGCCCCTTGGGTAAGAGTGACCATAATATGGTGGAATTTTTCATTAAGATGGAGAGTGACATAGTTAATTCAGAACAAAGGTTCTGAACTTAAAGAAGGGTAACTTTGAAGGTATGAGACGTGAATTAGCTAAGATAGACTGGCAAATGATACTTAAAGGGTTGACGGTGGATATGCAATGGCAAGCATTTAAAGATCGCATGGATGAACTACAACAATTGTTCATCCCAGTTTGGCAAAAGAATAAACCAGGGAAGGTAGTGCACCCATGGCTGACAAGGGAAATTAGGGATAGTATCAAGTCCAAAGAAGAAACATACAAATTAGCAAAAAAAAGTGGCACACCTGAGGACTGGGAGAAATTCAGAGACCAGCAGAGGAGGACAAAGGGCTTAATTAGGAAAGGGAAAAAAGATTATGAGAGAAAGCTGGCAGGGAACATAAAAACTGACTGTAAAAGCTTTTATAGATACGTGAAAATAAAAAGATTGGTCAAGACAAATGTAGGTCCCTTACAGTCAGAAACAGGTGAATTGATCATAGGGAATAAAGACATGGCAGACCAATTGAATAACTACTTTGGTTCTGTCTTCACTGAGGAGGACATAAATAATCTTCTGGAAATAGTAAGGGACCGAGGGTCTAGTGAGATGGAGGAACTGAGGGAAATACATGTTAGTAGGGAAGTGGTGTTAGGTAAATTGAAGGGACTAAAGGCAGATAAATCCCCAGGGCCAGACGGTCTGCATCCCAGAGTGCTTGAGGAAGTAGCTCAAGAAATAGTGGATGCATTAGTGATAATTTTTCAAAACTCCTTAGATTCTGGATTAGTTCCTGAGGATTGGAGGGTGGCTAATGTAACAGCACATTTGGAAAGAGGTGAAATCATCAGACAAAGTCAGCATGGATTTGTGAAAGGAAAATCAGGTCTGACGAATCTTATAGAATTTTTTGAAGATGTAACTAGTAGAGTGGATAGGGGAGAGCCAGTGGATGTGGTATATTTAGATTTTCAAAAGGCTTTTGACAAGGTCCCACACAAGAGATTAGTGTGCAAACTTAAAGCACACGGTATTGGGGGTATGGTATTGATGTGGATAGAGAATTGGTTGGCAGACGGGAAGCAAAGAGTGGGAGTAAACGGGACCTTTTCAGAATGGCAGGCAGTGACTAGTGGGGTACCGCAAGGCTCAGTGCTGGGACCCCAGTTGTTTACAATATATATTAATGATTTAGACGAGGGAATTAAATGCAGCATCTCCAAGTTTGCGGATGACACAAAGCTGGGCGGCGGTGTTAGCTGTGAGGAGGATGCTAGGAGGATGCAGGGTAACTTGGATAGGTTAGGTGAGTGGGCAAATTCATGGCAGATGCAATTTAATGTGGATAAATGTGAGGTTATCCACTTTGGTTGCAAGAACAGGAAAACAGATTATTATCTGAATGGTGGCCGATTAGGAAAAGGGGAGATGCAACGAGACCTGGGTGTCATTGTACACCAGTCATTGAAGGTGGGCATGCAGGTACAGCAGGTGGTGAAAAAGGCAAATGGTATGTTGGCATTCATAGCAAAAGGATTTGAGTACAGGAGCAGGGAGGTTCTACTGCAGTTGTACAAGGCCTTGGTGAGACCGCACCTAGAATATTGTGTGCAGTTTTGGTCCCCTAATCTGAGGAAAGACATTCTTGCCATAGAGGGAGTACAAAGAAGGTTCACCAGATTGATTCCTGGGATGGCAGGACTTTCATATGAAGAAAGACTGGATCGACTAGGCTTATACTCACTGGAATTTAGAAGATTGAGGGGGGATCTTATTGAAACAAATAAAATTCTAAAGGGATTGGACAGGCTAGATGCAGGAAGATTGTTTCCGATGTTGGGGAAGTGCAGAATGAGGGGTCACAGTTTAAGGATAAAGGGGAAGCCTTTTAGGACTGAGATGAGGAAAAACTTCTTCACACAGAGAGTGGTGAATCTGTGGAATTCTCTGCCACAGGAAACAGTTGAGGCTGCTTCATTGGCTATATTTAAGAGGAAGTTAGATATGGCCCTTGTGGCTAAAGGGATCAGGGGATATGGAGAGAAAGCAGGTACAGGGTTTTGAATTGGATGATCAGCCATGATCATACTGAATGGTGGTGCAGGCTTGAAGGGCCGAATGGTCTACTCCTGCACCTATTTTCTATGTTTCAATGATAACCATATTTTAAAATAATTTCTATTTTATGTGTAAAACTGATATGTAGAGCAAATTAAGTAGGATGAGATGCCACATCATTAACACTTCTATGAAGATACATTTCAAAATTTAGAGGGTAAGTGCAAAAAATAATATTGTGAAGACTGAGATTCATTTGGTTTTGATTCCAATGCATGGAAACCTATGGAGGAAGTCCATTTAATGACACAAATGCTTTAAATTGTCTACTATGTACAATTAGACCAAACAGGAATAACTAACAGAAAACTGTACTCACTGTGATGATTAACAGAGTTCCTTTTGCCAGGGTCAAAATGGATGTGATTGGTTGTATAATCACTTGAGCCAAAATAATTCCAAAGGACAAAATCCATGTGAAGAATGGAATGACATATATATGCCTGGATTGAACAAAACATTTATATATGTTAGAACAATGCTACATATTACCTATAGTTATCACCTTTTCCAGCTCACAGTCTCTAGTCTTCTATGTATAGTATTTCAAATTCTCATCTAAATGTATGAGAGAACCTGCCTCCAATATGGCATTGCAGATCCATGGCATCAACATCCACATTTATGTTTTAAATAATCTAGTAATCAATGTTTTCCTTTGAGTTACAAAACATTACCATGCAAATTTAGTTTTTTCCCGACTGGAAAGAAGACATGTTTAAATCAGTAAATGAAACCCGAATACAGGTTTTAGATATTTTCACATAACAGTCTTAAACTGAACACATGGCAAAAGTTCTAAATAAACCTACCAAACACTTGATATTATAATGTATAAGGATAAATTAAAGCAGGTCAAATAGACATTCTCAATGCAATTATTTTGTCAACTACACCTACTGCCACAATATGCTCAACTCTTAAGATGTCAACAAAGTACTGTATATAACAACACCATTTACATCATTCAACAAATAGTAAGTGAAGTTGAGTAAAGTTATCCCCTCTGGCTTAAGCGCCTGATGGTTGAGGGGTATTAACTGTTCCTGAAGCTGGTGGCGTGGATCCTGAAGTTCCTAAGGCTCCTGTACATTCTTCCTGGTGGCAGCAACGAGAAGAGAGCATGGCCTGGATGGTGAGAGGCTCATGTTGTGGCAGCACTCAGTCAGATTTCCAAATTCAGATTTCAATTTTCAACAGTTTTTTAAAAATTCAAAATGCCTTGGCGTTATTTATTGGGATTGTAGTAGCTTTGAATCTATTTAATTGCCTTCAAGCTGACTTAAAATGATCTCTTCATTTCAAATATGATGACTATTAAATAAAAGACAGAAAGCTTGTACCTTCAATGGTGCTTTCTGCACATCTCAAAGCGCAACACAACGATAAATTAATATTAAATAAAATCACCTTTTTATATAAGCAAATGAAGTTAATTATTAAGAAGCAGTTGTTTAATCACATTACTTATAAAATTGTATATTTCTGTAAGAATGCCAAGATAGATATCAACAATCCATTAACTTCATTGTGAACATACCAACTGTCATAAAATTCAGCCACATTTTCTAAATACATTACTTTGTGCCAGCAACATTACATATCGTCTATCTAAATAGAATTATAGATGACCATTAGGGCATCAAATATTCTTTTCCAGCACACAATCTCCAGTCTTCTTAAATAAAATGACAAGTTTTAGGGTGGTAACATGCTGGCAATTAAAGCACTACAATTGTGGAAAAAAAACCTGAGAGTTTTAGAACTGCATATTTTAAAAGCAAGTTTTAGCAATGTAAGCATATAATTTAACCAACTAATTAAAAACAGACACATAAAGAGTAATTTGTATGTGGAAAATTGAAAATTGATAGAAATTTACTTGATTAAACCACTGTTCTGAATTCGTACATTTTGTCAAAACTAAAATACTGAAACACATAACCCATATGGACTGAAATAGAGGCAGGAAGAATAATATGAGACATTAATATATTTTCATGACAGAGAGTAACATAACAAATTGGATAGTACCAGTCAAATCCACAAGTTCTAAAATGTGAAGATCTGGGTAATAGAAGTATGGAAGTGTTACCACCTGAACAATCCTTAAAACACATAATAACCTGACTTAGAAATATGCTACTGCCCTTACATCATCACTGGATCTAAAAACTATTTCTCATTTAATATCACTTTTACAAGAGAATTTTAGGATGGGTATTTTCATTTTTTAAGCAATGTCTATATTCCATAGGTAAATAAAAGTTTTCAAAGCTAGCAGCTATTCAAAGATTAAAGTGATTAGGTTTAGGTTGCCATTTGACAATATACCCTGTGAATAACTTGAACATAAGTCTTTTTCATTACAAGACTGTTAATTTTTCATAATAATTTTACCACATAATAGAGACCAATCATTTTCTTTTTCAGCAACAATCTTTCTAACAGTACTGAGTGTTTTAGACAGAAGAAATTAAATAAAAACTTGATCCACACAAAATTCATTTGAAACATATCAGGTCAATGTAAAGGATGCTTCAAAATGAAGAAATGTTTTATACTGCCATTAAGCCATTTTAATGTAGCATTGTAGTAAATACAAAGTCACTATTCACATAAATATTCAAAACAAAATGTATTCAAATTGAACACATATTTTTGAAAAGTAAAATTCTGCTTGCTAATCTTCAAGAGATATCAACTTCTGCCTGAGAACCAACTTGGATCCACTCCAATTTGCCTACCATCATGACAGATCAACAACAGATGCCACTTCACTGGCTCTGCACTCAATCCTGCAATGCAAAGATGCTTACATCAGAATGATTTTCATTGACTACAGCTCAGCATTCAAAACTATTATCTCCTCAAAACTAATCAATAATCTTCAAGTCCTGGGCCTCAGTACCTCCTTATACAACTGGTCCTCAATTTCCTCACTTGCAGACCCCAGTCAGTTCGGATTGGCAACAACATGATACAAAGATAAGTTAAGAGGTATCTAGTGCTGAGGAAGCAATGGGATTGCAGAAGGATTCAGACAAATTGGAAGAATGGGCAAAAAGTGGCAGATGGAATATTGTTGGGAAAGTATGGTAATGCATTTTGGTAAAAGGAACAATAGTGAAGAGTATTATCTGAATGGGAGAAAATTCAAACATCAGCGGTGCAGAGAGTCCTCATGAGACTCCGAAAAAGTTAATTTACAGGTTGAGTCAGTGGTAAAGAAGGTAAATGCAATTTTGGCATTTATTAATTGGGAATAGAATATAAAAACAAGGAGATAATGCTGAGGCTTTATAATATACTAACCAGGCCACAATTGGAGTATTTGGGTCCCATATCTCAGAAAGGATGTGTTGTCATTGGAGAGAGTCCAGAAGAGGTTCACGAGGATGTTTCTTGGAATGAAGGGTTAACAGATGAGGAGCATTTGGCAGCTTTTGGCCTGTACTCACTGGAATTTAGAAGAATGCAGTGAGATCTCATCAAAACCTACCAAATATTGAAAGGACTAGATAGAGTGGATGTGGAGAGGATGTTTCCTGTGGTAGGAGTATTCAGAACTAGAGGGCATGGCCTCAAAATTGAGGGATGACCTTTTAGAACAGAGGTAAGGAGGAATTTTTTTAGCTAGAGAGTAGTGAATCTGTGGAATGGTCTGCCGCAGATAGCGGTGGAGGCCAAGTCTGTGGGTATATTTAAAACAGAAGTTGATAGTTTCCTGGTCGGTCAGGGCATCAAAGGATATGGCAAGAAGGCAGGTGTACGGGGTTGAGTGGGATCTGGGATCAGCCATAAGGGAATGGCGGAGCAGACTCGATGGGCTGATTGGCCTAATTCTGCTCCTATGTTTTATGGGCTTATGGTCTTAACATTTTCTCCACAATCTTCCTCAGCACAAGTGTACCACAAGGCTGTGTGCTTAGCCCCCTGCTCAACTCACTTTATGCTTATGACTGCGAGGTTAACCACAACTCCAATGCAATATTTAAGTTTGCAGACGACGCCATTGTCGTTGGTGGAATCAAAGGTGGTGACAGCAACAACCTCCAACTCAATGTCAGCAAGACATGGTTAGTTTATTTTTGCACATTGCTTGTTGACCATCTTTGTTGGGTGCAGTCTTTCATTGATTCTATTGTGTTTCTTGTATTTACTGTGAATGCCCACAAGAAAGTGAATCTCAAGGAGACATATTTGTACTTTGATAATAAATTTACTTTGAACTTTGAAAACTCCAGGAAGCATGACAACACATTTATTTTATAGTGAAGAAGCACCTTCAATTTGTACTTCTGCTTGCCCTAGCAAGATTAAAAAAGCTCATTGATTTTCTATTCATCTACTTCAAATTAAGTTCAATGTAGCCTTTTCAACAATCTGACCTGATTTCTGAACTTGTCAATAAGTTAAATCCCTGATTTATGACCCATACATTAAATTTTGTAATAAGTCTCTTCAGTTTTATATGCTTCTGCTTCCCTGGTTTATCTACTGACTCCACTCTGGGACACTAAGAATTCTGCAAGACTTAGATATAAATATATAATTGAAAAGTTACAAAAATAGTTTAATTAAATACAAACACTAAGTTTACACTATTATGTTCCTAAGCTGCACCACAATTAAATAATAAGTTGATAAAGTTTCAAGCATAACATAAATTACTCAAAGTTACTCAGCATGTGCGGTGTAATGGCAGAGTGTGAAACCAAGATCAGATCCAATACTCAAAACTGACAGATTAAAGCATCAAGCAAGGCTGAGATCACTGAGGAGACGAGCGGAAGATGAGCGTGTGTTTAGTGCAGTGTGCCTGCGTTTGACCGGTCTCTCCTGCCCACTTGATGCTGCCAGAGGAAGGTGCAGGAGCCTTGGGTCCTGGGCAAGGTTTGAATGGCACAGTTTATGGATTGTTCTCATTTTATAGAACTCTGAAGTTCAGGTTATATGGCTTTCTAGTTTCTAGTTGGTCCTTTTCTATTGCTATTTTGTGCGATTTTCCTCGGGGCAGACTGGTTCTGCAGCCTGCAGTCCAGGAATGACACAACACTAAATTAACTGAACTGAACTAAATTGAACATTCCTAGACTGTTTCAAGGACTCAGTGGTTTGATGTCTAATATTCTGCTATTTGCTTGTTTTTGCTGTTTGCTTGATGTGTTCTTTTATGTGTTGGGTGTTTGATGTTTTCTTTGAATAGATTCCATGGTGCTTACAAGAAAACTAATCTCAACAGTTGTATACAACATACATACTTTGATAATAAATGTACTCTTGAGTCTTTGAACATAGAAGCTTTAACTAAGGATAAAGGAAGACATCACAGAAGCACCTACATAGAGAAATTCATGACTGGAGCAAACATAACAAAGGTGAATGAACTAGGAATGGAATGGAGACCTTACAAAAGCTCTCCAGGTTGTGAAGTATAGTAAAGATAACGATGAGATACTTGGGGCTTGTTTGCTGCTAATCCCTCTTGAGATTGCAACAGATATCCAGAAAAGGGAAGTGAATAGCCAGAGACAGATCACTTGAGGGACAGGACCAGTGGAAATTGGTAGACGAAAAGATATTTTTGAAGATTTTTCTGTCAACTTTATTTGCTTTCTCTAAACCAACATGCAGCTATGGGAAATCATATGAGCCCATGCCTCACCGGTCCTTTTCTGTGATAAGCGGAACAGTCCTCATTTGAATTCTGCTCAGGATCCCTGCCTCAATTCTTACTCCAATAAACTGATAACTGTACTGGTACTGTTTCTCACACTCACACAGAACGGGAAAATCCCATTACTTTTGCTGTCAATTTCCATCTGCCATTATTCTGCCAATCTTAACCAACCCAATCATATCAACCAGTCATCTAAACGACCCTCCCCAACATCAATACCACCGCTAATTTTTGTTTCATTTGCTAACTTATTAATCATGCCTTTTATTGTTACATCAAAATTATTAGTCTAATAACAATTGCTCCAATACCAATTTCAAAGGCACATCACTGGTCACAAGGAAAATATTATTCTCGTAAACCACAAAGAACAAAACTGTACCATCACCTTTAGCTCCGTACCTCCAAGGCAATTCTGGAACTAACTTGATAAACTTGCTCCAGATTCCATGGGCTCTAACCTGTTGTACCAGTCTCCCGAATTACACCTGACAGAAGGCCTGAACTACATCAAATGCACATTTCTCACCTACACACAGTGCCACCTCATTAAAAATTAAATCAGGTTGCTCAGGCAGGATTTTACCCTAACAAGGCCATGCTGACTACTGTTGATAAATCCTGTCCTTCAAAACATCCTCGCTGATGTTAGGCCCAGAAACCTGTAATTATCTGGCTTATCTCTGCTGCCCTTCTTGATTAAGGGTACCACTTCCTGAAAGGGTCATGGAAGCAGTTCAATGGGGTAAGTGCCCAACTATTACTCTGAATTTGCAAGTTTATATGTGTCTGTGGCATGAGCGGTCACTTTCAAATATCTCCTTATGTGGCTTGAGGTCAAATATAGCACTATAAACACCTTGGGGTATTTTAACATTTTAAAAAACAGCATGTGAATACAAGCTACTGTTGCTGCCCAGTTTAAGTATGTGATTTTAGATTCTTTTTCTACTTGTATATAAATGTAGTGGGAGCTGTTGTCTGGATACTGGTTGAAAGGATCTCACACATAAATAGTTGCACAGAGGGAAAATATAAGAGATCCTACATTGTAAATTTTATGTCATTCATTACTGCAATCCACGTATATGTAAGTGGCATCAACAGTATATTTAGTTGACTATCATCATCTAGAGTCTCCTCCAATCCTCCATGCAGTTGATTGTTTGCCTCCAAAAATTAGGCTCTGCCCACATCTCTCAAATGTGCAAATCCTCCAGCTGCAAATAGAAATTAAGGTGTAGCATATTTTAGTTGTAGTTATACTTCAGTATATATAATTGCAATTTTTTCAACACTAAGAAAATATTTTCCTCACTGAGAATGGCTCTGTATTTTCAGATTGACGCAATGCATTTTTATAGTATCAATATAAATCATATTAAAAATTCAAGTTTCCTTACTGTAGGCTGTTAAACATGCTGAGCTTGATCTGCATGAATTATGGTTATATATTCTCAAATTTAAAATTTCAGGCTCAAAGGAACAGATTAATGTAGATGCAGCATTTTCTTGGGCTCACATTGTTTACTCTGCTTTTTTCTTATCCCTTTGATGCTCAAAATTTATACGCAATCATTATGCTATTGATCTTTCCAGACTTCAGATGAAAATAAGTTCCCAGAAACCTGACAAAATATATATTGAAAAGGGGAATCATGTTCTACCAGTTTGATAATTCAAAGTATTGGTACAAATTAATGTATTATATATCACAGGAGAAAATATGCTTTGGGAATTCACATCTCAGAGTACTTCCTTGTTCAGTTCTTGAAGATTTATTGCATTCAATATGAAAAATAGAATGAAAATCAGCAATGGACTTTAGTATGAAATACTGTAATTGAGGTATAGTTGAAGTGCCTTAGTTAGGTATAAATTGGATATTATATTTATGGATCATATAGTTAACTTATTACAATAGTACTAATATATAATGCACACAGAATTCTAGTAAAACAAATTATTCTGCATTATTTTCCTAAGGTGTTCATGGCTGTAGATTAATTTTACACCTTGGCTATTGTGTACATCAGTTTGGGGCTGTTTTATGCCAGAAATAAAGCATTCAGGCTATCAAAATTCCTGCTGAATCGCTCAGTTCCTAATAAGCACTAAGTTGTACATTCAGATTAAATGAATTTTCAACAGCATGGTAAACTTTTGATGTTATGCAAACTAACTTGCAGGTCTTTGACCTTCGACACAATCTCTCTGCTTATTTCTTTACTCACATTGTTGGCGATTAAATTTAATGACTTAAAACTTATGTTTGATTCCTTTAATCTTTTTTCAGAAGGTATTATGATCTCAAATCATCCCATCTCCTATCAACAGTAGCCCTTTAGCAATACAAATTTGAAAATATTTTGTGTCCCAAGCAAAACTTATCATATGCTTTTCAGTTCTTCCTACTTACCTTGAATGCTACCTTTTTACACATAACCACTGGTTGAAAGTCTCCCATTTCTGATGCAATTATCTTTTTAAGTTAAGATTCTCACAGGCATTCCACATACTCAAAAGCCACAAGCAGCTGTCCTTGAAATGTTTATAACTGTTAAAATTTGTCACTTCAATAAACATGACTAATACAAAACTTCATTCTATAACTCATTTCTAGCTCCATTCCCACAACAGCCTTCTAGTCACTGGTTTATTTTGGCTCTTGGTAATGTTGTGGCTTGCTTTTCAAAATCCATATCTTCTTTATTCTACTTCCTCATAGTCTCACTGTTCTCTATTCTCCTCATTCGACAGCCTTTTCTGAACTTTTGATCATCTGCCTAAGATTCTGTATTTATTTGCAATATAGCAAGCTATTCATCAAGGTCAGAAGCTGGGACAGTTCCTAACGATTGTATGACATTGTGTGCAAAGGCTACCTCCATTAGGAAAGAGTGAAATCAAAATCTCACCCTTAACATTCAACAGCATTTTCATTGCTGAATCCCCCACTATATCACCCATAGTCAGCCAGAAAATTACCTGCAGTAGAGTAGATACACAGACTGTGGGTGCAAACCCTGAATATTCTATAAATATATGACTACGCTTTGACTCCACAGTACCTGCCCATCATTTTTAAGTCAGAAGTTAGGACTGAGATGGAATATAACAAAAAAGAGAAAACCAAAACATCATGGCCCTTAATTAATAGAAACATTAGGCCAGATTTTGCCAGCAATGACTTGCCTCCAACCACCTCACCCCCACCCAAACATAGTTGATCATGATGTGAAAAGCTTAATTTCAAAACAATTTATGGCATGGATAAGTTGAACTGAAGGGCCCATTTCTGTGCTTTTGGTTTTGAAAGTGAGTGTAATCTTTGGGCACTACGTCCACTCATAACAAAATTTGACAATTCCTTTTGCTTGCTCATGGAAGGAGTTTTGGTTTGCTTGCTTTCCCACTTTTGGAAATATGCACAAACTGAAAAGAAAGGCATGCTTTTATAAAACACCTTTTAGTTTCTAAAGAGAACCACAATACACTAGTCAGCCAATAAAGTACTTCTGAACTAACATGAGCTTAAATAGATAACTGGAGATAATTTCCCTCATTTTTAAAACAATGTCATGGGATCTTTAACTTCTAGATGAGAGTGAAAGACAAGGCACAACACACACAAAATGCTGGTGGAAAACAGCAGGCCAGGCAGCTTCTCCTTATAGATGCTGCCTGGCCTGCTGTGTTCCACCAGCATTTTGTGTGTGTTGGGTGAAAGACAAGGCCTTGGTCTAATTAAAGAATACACTTCTGACAATGCAAGACTTGCTCTATTTTGCACTGCACTGTTCCTTCATATTTGTGTTTATGTGTCTCCCTTGAACTTAAACTGACAACCACATGGACTCAATGGTATCAACTTAACAATAGCAAACAGAGTTGGATCTATTCTTTATTACTAGAACCCTTATTATACTCTGATTTCAGTTTATCTGCAGAAATTCTCCTTTTAACTCATTGAAATTATTCCTCTTCCAGTCAAATATACTAACTCATCTGTTTTTGCAGAACATGTGAAGTTATAATGAAGATGTAAATAAGTTTTATTTCCAGGCAATCACTAAGCTAAACATTTGGAGGAAGAAAATAGGTTGTTTCACATTTTATGAGTGAACCTGTTGCCAGCAGTTCTATTGACAACCACTGGCTGTCTGTCGTCCATGACTCAGCACTCAGTTATCAAATTCTGAGTTGAAGTCTACTGTTGGTTCATCTGGATCCCTATATGGCCATTCAGTTGAGTACTGATGTGCTGGGAAAACTGGCTGGTATATCAACTATGACATATTTATTTAAATGTGATCACTGACCTTTTGAAAGGAGGAAAGGTAAAACTTGGCCTTTTAATTTTTTTTCATACATTAACACACGAGGTCAAATCTAAGTTCTAAAATATAATGAAAAAATGTACTTTAACATAAGTTATCAGGCCAGACTCAGGAAAATCCAAGTCAATGTTTTAAAATATAAAAATACCATGGGTAGCACAATGAAGTTTCCAAGGTAACAGTGAGCAGGTTAATGATGTTGCGTGCACTCTAAGGGGAAATATGTTTCTTTTCTCATTCAATGCTAGATTATTAAAAAAAAGGGTAAAAGTGCAAGGGAGATAGAGCATATTTGCACTCATTAAAATGAATAACATTCATTGTTCATAAATTCTACTCTGCTGAATTACATTTGATTTTAATGGGAATTAAAAAAGCAATCTTGTCTCAGAGGAATTCTCAATTGCAGCAACAGAGATAATGATTATTTTGTCCCAACAAGAGAACTTGTGATGTTTGATGTATAAATAAAACAGCAAAAAACAAACCACTAAAGCAAGGTAATTTATCAGCACACACAAAATGCTGGAGGAGCTCAGTAGATCAGGCAGCATCTACAGAAAAGAGTAAACAATCGACGTTGCAGGGCAAGACTCTTCTCAGGACCCAAGGTATTGTTATCACTGTGATATCACTATACTTCATACCACCATTAAGCAAATTTTAAAAAAATGCAAGCCTTATGATACGAATTGAAATTGCAGACAGCCACCTTAGTATAACTTAAATTCTGGAATTGCGAGGATTCAAATTTTCTTATGCATCAGTAGGTTGTTCAAAATAAAAGCAACACACGTAAATTGCTGGGGAACTCAGAAGGTCAGGCAGCTTCTCTGGAGGGGATAAACAAACGTGTTTTAGGCATTGACCATTCATCAAGCAGAGGCAGAAGAAAGGAGGAAGGAGGCAGAAGCCAAAATAAGGGGGTGGGGAGAAGGTACTTGCTGAGTTCCTCCAGCATTTTTTACGTGTTGCTCAAGATTTCCAGCACCTACAGAATTTATTTTATTCAATATTCTTCTACTTTTTGTCATATGGTTTGTCTAAGGCAAGTCAGTTTACATTGCAGAATGCCGTCATCATTTTACTTTGGGCACTTTCTAAGAACGAGATTAAATCTGAGTAAACATTATCTTGGAACCAAATAACATGGTCAAGGACTCAATTTCACAGCATGATGCACATTTTTATAAAGGTGCCCAATCATCCCAATGCACCCTGAATTAGCACAAGCACAGAGATTTTGAAGGGTGTTTTCTAACAATACTGCATGCTAAACTGAAATATGACTGGCCATAGCAGATTTTCTCATGGTGGGGAAAACAACGAGTTCATTAGAATATAAAATACAATGTGATTAATGTGGTAGAATTTGCAAAAATGCAATCTTGCATAAACAGATTGATTATAATTGGTACAATTCATTCAAACATTTAACTACTGCTGATGATTGACTTTATTAACTACTTGTAACTTCACTATTGTTCTACTGAAATAAATTTGCAAAGTCCAACAAAGGAAGGTGCAGACTGGCAAGATACACAGAATCCTGAAGAATCCTGATATCTTGCAGTTTCCCCACAATTGTCCTAATATTTTAAAAGTTTGCTTTGATTAATAATTCAATAATTTATCCTTTTGTTTTACAAACAAGGGGTTAACATTATCAAGTTCTGTCACTATAAGTGTTGTGGGTGATCATCCCTTGTGCCACAGTTACTGCAGAATTAATAGGCTTGATGTAGAACTTACCTGTGACCTGCTTTTCAGTTTCAAGCAACTCCTTGGCAAAAATGTGTCATTTGCATTAACAACTAACACAGCCCGAGGATGTACTGGGGACAGCCAGCAAGTGTTGACACCCATTCTGGTGGCAATGTAGCATGCCCACAGTGTCCAGCAGAATAACTTGCAGTCAATATTCAAGAAAACAGATACAACAACAGCAAAAAAAAAGCCCCTTCTTATTCCCCCATCCCCCTTCAAGGGTCACCGGCCCACCGACCAGTCGTGGTCGCTGACCTTGGGAACTGTATGTCTTCGTCAGTGCCTGCTGACCAACCTCTTGGGTTCACGGCCTGTTAAGAAAACTGATGGAAGGGGAAGAAACTGAGTGTTGGTGTTCAGACACCTGCACCTCTTCTCTGAAGGTAATAATGAGAAGAGAGCACATCCTGGGAGGGGAGGGTCCTTAATGAAGCATTCTACCTTCTGGAGGCACAAACCCTTGAAGATGACCTCAATGGAGACTTGTGCCTGCGATGAAGCTGGCTGAGTCTACAATACTCTGCAATCTCTTGTGATCCTGCTCACTGAAGCCCCCATACCAGGCTGTGATCAACAGTCAGAATGCTCTCCACCACACATCTGTAGAAATTTGCAAGAGTCCTTGGTGACATACCAAATCTTCTCAAACTTCTAATGAAGTAGAGCTGCTGGCACACCTTCTTCCTGATGGCATCAATGCGATGGGTGGGCATCAAAAATGGTTCACCCTTTCCACTGCTGCTCTCTCAATTGAGAATTGTGTTTTCTCTCAACTTTCCATTCCTTAATTTTGTTTTTCTTTCAATTAATTTCTGGAGTTACAAAACATAAGAAATTCCACTATCAAATTCCTTGGTCTTCAAGGTTGCTGTTGTGACCAACTGATCTATCTCACTCCTGTACACATCATCACCATCTGAGATTCTACCTTCAACAGAGGCATCATCATCAAATTTACATGTGATGCTTGAGCTATGCTTAGCCTCTCAGTGATGAGTATAGACAAAGTAGAGCAGTGTGCTAAACATGCATCCTTGGGGTGTATCTGGGTTATCTGTCAAAAAGGAGGCGATCTTATCACTAATCCGCAATGACTGCAGCCTCTTAATGAGGAAGTCAAGGATGTAGTTGCAGGGGAAGGTACAGAGACCCAGGCTTCGAAATGCTACATGTGAAGCAACTTTGGGAGGCATATGGTTGTTAAATTTAAGGGATGCAATTGCAGTTCATGGGTAGTTACTAAATATTTATTAATACATAGGGGGAGTTTTACAACTCCCCACCAAATTAAAATCACCCATGAAATTTATCATCTGAAGTCATACTACTCTCCAAGATTTCAATTTTAATCCACTCTTCTGAAAGATTGGAAGCAGCACACCTATCACTGAGAGGTAATTCTATAATAGGCAGAATGGGTGCCGATGACCAATTTGAAATCTATTTTAATTAGAAGCATTTGTAAGAAGCTCCAAACATCTGGAGACACCATTTGATGATACAGGAGAAGAAACAACCCAAAACAGAAATCTATTTTACACGAGAAGACAGCTCTGCTTTTTTTTGTGTGTGTGGTGATGACTAAAGATATGAGACAAGTTGAGCATTACCAGTTTAGATTGTCTCTAAAAAAAAATTATTCCTGCTGGCGTTCTCCGAGGCTTACTTTTCAATTGATTTGTTAACCAGAATGAGTTTCTAGTTTGCAATTACACGCCTTGTTATTCTCTAAATTACAGCAAAGATTTATGTGACAAAACTTTTCCCAGTTTTCCACTCCTCTGACGTTCTTTTGAACTGGAAATACTTAATTTTCCAATCAATTTCTAGTCATTTTGCAGAAAATGCCCAGATTGCATTGACTGAATTTTGCTGATCAGTATTCCTGGTTTATCAACTACTAACACAACTGCTTACATTTTTTTTACCAAAAGTATCACTGCAAATTTCTAAACCTTTTAAACATAACACATCAGAGGAGCAGCCTATTGAGATCTACAAGGCTATGTCGAGCCTTTCCAACTGCAGTTCTGTTTGTCATATTGTATAGTCTTCTCCCTACAATAATTTCCCTTCATCTTTGAAACCAATTTCCATTTGAAAGCTACTAATGAATCTAATTCCATCGGCCAATAACTCCTATCTAAAAGGTTCTTCTTTATGTTGTCAGTTACCTTAAATTTCTGCTTTCTGCTTAACTACTTTTCAGGTAGTGGACAACATTTCTTGTCATTACTCTGTCTGACTTCTTTATGATATTAAGCAGCTCAAACGAATCTCATTAGCCTTCTCAGTTCTAAAGAGAATATCCCTACTCCAATTTATTCAGATAAATGGAATGTTCAATTGAAGAATTATTCTAGTATATTTATCAAGTCTTCTTAAAAGCCTTTAGAATCTGGTTAATGGGTGTGCTGATGAGAATAAAGTGCAATTCTTCAGCTGGCAGCACTCTGATACTTCACACGTGTTTAGCATAATATTCTGGCTAATGTTCTATACTCTATTTACAAAGCAAAATACACATTGCTGGAGGAACACAATGGGCCAGGACCCTGGTATGAAAGTCTCAGCATAAACTGTTGGCAGTCCATTTCCCCTCCACAAATGCTGCCTGACCTGTTGAGCTCCTCCAGCAATTTGCTTTTTTGCTGTATATTCCAGCATCCCCAGACTTAAGTCTTCCTGTTTAAAAATCTCCATATTACGTGCTTCCTCAATGTATTTTCCAATTTGTTCATTCACCTTAGTATTTGTATAAACACTTCCCTGTGTTCACCTATCACTGTAACTTCTGTTGTAGTACTTAGCTTGCAATGTCTCTCCTCAATCTTTCTAAAAAGAATTGTATTGTCACACAGTATCTCAACAACTGAGTGACTCTCTAAGATACTTGTGCTGAAATACTCAGGAATTCATGCAGTTGACAAAAGTACTTTATTAATAAAAAAAACTACAGCATCTGTCCATATTCTTACTGTAGTAATTTCGTACAAAGATTGCCATTGGGACTTCTTGCAGACATTGTAGCAGCGCAGGGAGCAGTTAGCCACAAGACCTCACCCTAGAAGAACTCTCAGCATTCAGATATTAATAATGCCCATTTATGTTATGCAAAGCTTCAGAGCTGAATTCTGCCTGGTACAAGTTTTCCCATTCCATTGGATAGTTTATATTGTTATGCCCGCAGCCCCCTCCTTTGTGAGAATTGCAAGAGCACTATTGGGTTGGGTCAGGGGACCCAGGAAATGAGAGAGAGACGTGAAAAATGCCTCGTTCCCCGGCGATGTAAAGTCACGAGACCTTGGCCATTGTCTCTTGGAGACACGTTTGTGGATTGCGATGCTATGCTACGTGACCACCTTCGGGCAAAGTGGGCTGGGTGAAGGGGAGAGATTGCATCATCCCCCAACCTGATTGACATCTACAACCCTGCAAGTCAGGATAAAAGAGAGGCTGTAGGAACAGCCCCTCAGACGCACCAGAAGAAATGCTAGCGATCACGGAATAGCGGGAAGCCATTTGAAGGAAGCCACGTGCGTTCAGTTCCCTTGCCTGGGAACCGGTGGCTGATACCACAGAAAAAGACTTTGAACTAACAAAGGGGAACCAACTCCCCCGACTCAATGGATTGGCCTCATAAAAGACCCGGGCAAGTTTAAAACCGTCTCTCTTAAACCCAAAGAATTGCATCTTGAATGACAGTGACTTTTTATTTTTCCATCGGACAATACAGTATCCCCTAGACAAACGATAGAGCTATTTCTTATTGATGATTATTACTATACCCGCGCTTTTAGATTGAGTATTGACGACGTATATTATCTGAATGTTTGTATTAATCTTATTTTTGTGCCCCTTTATAAATAAAGACTTTTAAAAATAGTACCATCAGACTTCAACGGACCTCTCTATCTTTGCTGGTAAGTGACCCAGTTACGGGGTACGTAACAATATTATCTAAGCTTATCACTGTTTTCTTCACGCTCAATACACATGTCTATTATGTCATTGAAGCATTTGTCATGTGTAAATTCCATGCCTGTGTTGCGTACCCACATGACTAACTATTAACAAAAGATCTTGCTTTTAAGCTATGGCATGCACCATCCAGTGAAAAACAATTAGTCTTGTCCCTGAACAATGGTGCTATACACTTTAGTTTTACTGTCAACCTGTCTGCACACTATAGTTTCCTTGGAGACATTGGATTGCGTAGCAGGAAAGAGTTTTCAAAAGATATGAGCGGGGACAGTCAGGGCATTCTGTCTCCCTAGGAGACTTAGATTGTGCATAATTAGGCACATGGCAAGTGCCATTTAAAACAAGTTAGGTTTAAGTGGAGTGGCCATTGTGTGAGTAAATCAGTGTTAGAGTGGAGAGTTCAGGCTTTGGTTCAGAGAAGCTTCAAAGAAGAGGCGGAGGATAAAGACAGATTTTTTTTTGTTTAATTTTTCCTTCCTTCTTTTTTATTGCACTATTAGAGCAGTAGGATATCAGGCAGAATAGTGGAATGCTCCTCTTATGGGATGTGGGGAGGCAGGGAGACCTCCAATGTCCCTGATGACTACACCTGCAAGAAGTGCATCCAGCTGCAGCTTCTAACAGACTCTTGGGCAATCGGAGCTAGAGCTAGATGGACCTTGAATTAATTGGGAGGCTGAGGGATTAATCGACAGACAATACAAGGATGTAGTTACACCCAAGGTACAGGAGACAGGTAACTTCAGGAAGGAGAGAGGGAATAGGCAGCATGCAAAATATCCCTGTGGCCATTCTCTTCAATAACATGTATACTGCATTGGTAATGTTGGGATGAATGACCTAGCAGAAGGAAGCAACAGTGATCAGTTCTCTGGCACTGAGTCTAGCTCTATGGCTCAGAAGGGAAGGGGGGAGAAGAGACAAGCTGTAGTGATAGAGGATTCATTGGTTAGCAGAACAGACAGAAAGTTCTGTGGATGAGAATGAGATTCCTGGTATGTTGCCTCCAGGTTGTGAGGGTCAGGAATAGCAGATGACTCCACAGCATTCTTAAGTGAGGGGATGAATAGCAAGAGTATATGGTCCACATTTGTAGGAAGTGTGGTAAGGTCCTACAAAGTAAGCTCAGGGAGTTAGGTGCTAACTTCAGGGACAGGACCTCCAGGGTTGTAATCTCAGGATTGCAACCCTTGCCAATACTGGTGTGGCCAGAAAAAAGGAAGACCATACATTTTAACATATGGCTAAGGAGATGGGAGGACTTCAGATTTTTGGATCACTGGACTCTCTTCCAGTAAAGCTGAGACCTCTACAGAAGGAATGGTTTGCACCTCAACTGTAGGGAGACCAATATCCTTGTGGGAAGGTTTGGCTAATGCCCCATTGGTGGGGGGGGGGATTAAACTAGAGTTGCAGAGGGATGAGAACTGAGTAGATGGTGGAGACAGATATTGTAAAGCCTACTTATAAAGTCAGGAATCAAAAGGTTGAACATAGTGGGACCAATGTACTGAGTTGCGTATATTTCAATGCAAGGAGTATTACAGGAAAGAGGGGTAAGCTCAGGGCATGGATCAGTGCATGGAGTCAGGTCATTGAAGCCATTAATGAGACTTGGCTGCTGGAAAGGCAGAACCAGCAGTTCAATTTCCATTGCTTTAGACGTGATAGAGCGGGAGGGATTAAAGGGGGTGCTCAGATAGGTCAGACAAGAGAGCTCGTCTACTGAGGCCATATGGGTAGAAAAGTGGAATAAGAAAGGGATGACCACATTAGTGGGATTATTTTATAGACCACTCAACAATCTGTGGGATTTAGAGGAGCAAATCTGAAGAAAGATTGCAAACTTTTGTAAGAAACATAAGGTTGAGTTCCTATATATCGGTGATAACTGACGTAGATTGGGAGTCCACCAGAAGAAGTGAGACATTCTAGTAGCCATGTACTTTCATTCCATTTCCAGTTCCCATTTCAATATATCAATCCATGGCCTCCTCTACTGTCATAATGAGGCCACACTCAGGTTGGAGGAACAACACCTTATAGTCAGTCTGGGTAGCCTCCAACCTGATGGCATGAACATCAATTTCTTGAACTTACTGTAATGCCCCCACCCCCACTTTTACCATTCATCTTCCCCTTTTCCCTCCCTCACCTTATCTCCTTGCCTGCCAAGAGGTCCCAACAAGAGAGTGTATGATACTAGATCTCCTATTAGGGAATGCGACAGGGCAGGTGACAGAAGTTTGTGTGGGATATCACTTTGTATCTAGTGACCATAATGCCATTAGTTTCAAGATAATTATGGAGAAGAACAGTTCTGGTCCTCAAGTAGAGGATCTAAGTTGGAGAAAGGCCAATTTTGATTTTGAAAGGATTTGGTAAGTGTGTATTGCGACAGGTTGCTTTCTGACAAATGTGCACTTGTAAGTGAGAGCGCTTTAAATGTGAAATTCTGAGAGTACAGAGTTTGTATGTTCCTGTCAGAATAAAAGGCAATGATAACCGTTTATGGAACTTTGCTTTTGAAGAAATATTGAGGCCCTGGTTAAGAAAAAGGAGACACATAGTAGGTATAGACAGGTGGGAACAAATAATGTATTTGAGGAGTGCAGGAAATACAAGCGAACACTTATGAAAGAAATAAGGAAGGCTAAAAGAACTCATGAGATTGTTCTGGCAGACAAGATGAAGGAGAATCCTAAGGGCTTCTACAGGTACTGTATCGTAAGAGCAAAAGGACAGCAAGGGACAAAAGTACTCCTCTGGAAGATCCACACACACACACAAATCTGCAGATGCTGGAAATTCAAGCAACACACACAAGATGCTGGTGGAACGCAGCAGGCCAGGCAGCATCTATAGGAAGAAGAAGTTGACGTTTTGGGCCAAGACCCTTCGTCAGGACTAACTGAAAGGAAAGATAGTAAGAGATTTGAAAGTGGGAGGGGGAGGGGAAAATGTGAAATGACAGGAGAAGACCGGAGGGGGAGGGATGAAGCTAAGAGCTGGAAAGGTGATTGGCAAAAGGAATACAGAGCTGGAGAAGGAAGAGGATCATGGGATGGGAGGCCTGGGGAGAAAGAAAGGGGGAGGGGAGCACCAGAGGAAGATGGAGAACAGGCAAGGAGCGATTGTGAGAGGGACACAGAGAGAAAAAACGAGAGAGAGAGAAAAAAAATAAAATAAGGGATGGGGTAAGAAGGGGAGGAGGGGGATTAACAGAAGTTAGAGAAATCAATGTTCATGCCATCAGTTTGGAGGCTACCCAGACGGAAAATAAGGTGTTGTTCCTCCAACCTAAGTGTGGCTTCATCTTGACACTAGAGGAGGCCATGGATTGACATATCCAACCTGATGGCATGAACATGGGTTTCTCTAACTTCCATTAATGCCCCTCCTCCCCTTCTTACCCCATCCCTTCTTTATTTATCTATCTATTTATTTATTTTTTCCTTCCTTCCTTCCTCTTTTTTCTCTCTGTCCCTCTCACAATCACTCCTTGCCTGCTCTCCATCTTCCACTGGTGCTCCCCTCCCCCTTTCTTACCCCCCAGACCTCCCGTCTCATGATCTTCCCCCTTCTCCAGCTCTGTATCCTTTTGCTAATCACCTCTCCAGCTCTTAGCTTCATCCTTCCCTCTCCTGTTTTCTCCTATCATTTTGGATCTCCCCCTCCCCCTCCCACTTTCAAATCTCTTACTATCTCTTCTTTCAGTTAGTCCTGACGAAGGGTCTCGGCCCGAAATGCCGACTGTACTTCTTCCTATAGATGCTGCTTGGCCTGCTGCGTTCCACCAGCATTTTGTGTGTGTTGCCTCTGGAAGATCAGAGAGGTCATGGAGCTGAAATAGATGGGGGAGATCTTAAATGGATCTTTTGCATCTGTATTTACTGGGCAGTAGGACACAGAAACTATAGAAGTGAAGTAAAGCAGTGGTGAGGACAAAGACTGTATACAGATGACAGAGGAGGAGATGTTTGCTGTCTTGAGTCAAATTAGGGTGGATAAATCCCCAAGGCCTGATGCAAGGCTAGAGCAGAAATTGCAGGAGCCCTAGCAGAGATATTTAAAACCTCCTTAGCCATGGGTGACATGTCAGCGTATTAGCGAATAATTAATGTTATTCTGTTGTTTAAGAAAGTCTAATAAGCCAGGAAATTATAAACTGGTGAGGTTGGCTTCACATGAAGTTATTGTAAGATATTCTAAGGAACTGGATATATAAGCATTTGGATAGACAGGGATTGATTAGGGATAGTCAACATGGCTTTGTGTGTGATAATTTGTGTCTAATCAGTCTCAGAGGTTTTCAAGGAAGTTAGCTGATGAACGCAAGGCAGCGGATGTTGTCTACATGGACCTTAGAAAGGCCTTCGACAAAGTTCTGCATGGGAGGTTGGTCAGGAAGGTTCCGTCGCTTGGTGTTCAAGATGAGCTAGTAAATTGGTTAGACAGTGGCTTCGTGGCAGAAGCTGGAGAGATGGTTGCCTCTCTGACTGGAGGCCTGTGACTAGCAAATGGTTGCCTCTCTGACTGGAGGCCTGTGACTAGCAAATGGTTGCCTCTCTGACTGGAGGCCTGTGACGAGTGGTGTTCCACAGGCATCGGTGCTGGGTCTGTGTTGTTTGTCATCTATATCAACAATCTGGATGATAATGTGCTAAACTGGATCAGCAAGTTTGCGCATGACACCAAGATTGGGGGTGTGGTAGGCAGCGAGGAAGACTATCAAAGCTTGCAATGGGATCTGGACCAGATGGAAAAATGGGCTGAAAAATGGCAGGAGAAATTTAATGTAGGCAAGTGTGAGGAGTTGCCTTCAGGAAAGGAAACGAGGGTAGACTTACACAGTGAATGGTGGAGCACTGAGGTGTGCAGTAGATCAGAGGGGTCTGGGAATACAGATCCATAATTCTATGAAGGTGGAATTAATAAGTAGATAGGTTCATAAAAAAGCTTTAGGCACCATTGGCCTTCGTGCTGAAAAAAATCAAATCAAGTTTAATTATCATTCAAACCATACATAATTTTCAATTAATGTTTATTTAAATGCTTTTAATTGTTTAAAAGTGATCAATTACATTTTATAACCCCAACTATTTAAGTAATCTTTAAGTTATTTCACATGACTGAATATTGTGTGCTAAAATTTACTTCAGATTTTTGTGGGCAGGGTTTTGATGGCATTCACTTAACCTGATCCCTGTCTATATATACAATAGCCCCCAAATACTTACGATGGAGGTAACACTTCCCAGTAAGATGATATCGGAAGATGTAGAGCACATACAATATATGTCAACAGTGAGTATGATGGTTCACTGCTGGCAACATGTCTGGCATTTATTTTAGCTTAGATAAACATACTTGGTGTGGGACAGAATGGTAACAACAGAAGGGCAACTTCTTACTTTACGGTGCAAATGGAGGGTCACACCATTAGAAGTACTGACATTCATGTTAGGAAAGAATATGGAAAACTAGTCCTCTCGTACTAAAACCATATTGATCTATACCTACAAACAAAGTGGATTGGAAGGATAGATAACTCAAAACAGGATTAAACCATGAGTTCATTTTAATTATTTTTTTCAGCCACTTCACAGTTGGCCGTTTTCAAATCTTTTCAGGTATTTATCAACAATGATTTCATTAAAGATTATATTCAGTTAAGTAACAGTAAGATGTTCTCAATAACTTTAACATAATTCAAGCGAGAGCACAAGTAACAATTGATAGCTTCTGTGCTTATCACAGATTTCTGATAGTTACAAGACAAGATATTCTTCATTTCAGATCCTGTTTATTCACAGAAGCATTAAATTCCAGCAAATGAAGGAGACAAGAGCCATCCATCAGAGCTATTTTGAGATGTGCAAAATTCCCATAGGTGTGCAGAGATTCCAAATATGGCACATCACAAGCCTTATGAAAAATAGCTCAGCTTGTTAGTCGAGCCTTATGTTCTAATACAAGAAACCATCTCTTGGCATGAAAATAATGGGCGGGCTAGATTGGTGCAGGAAAGAACAGAGTGCAGGATCAGTACAAGAACCTACCTAATTTTCCTTCTATGTTAGTTAATGACATCTAATTCAATGTAACTCCCCGACAAAATTACTCTTGCTTTACCTTTCTGATATTAACTCCCAGGCAGTTAAGCTAAAGCTCTATCTTCTTCCTGTTTTTACAATCCTATTTCTAACCATAATATTAATGTAACTCAAATTACTAACACTGCTGATTAAAGTTATGTTTAGATGTAAATGACTGTAGAGCAAAGATTTTGCAATGAATAATGTTACTTGTGGTGAAATATGTACTGGGGTTTCAGAAACTGTCAAGAGGTTTGATTCTTAATAAAGACATAGAAACACTATAAACCATGTGGTACTTTACACCAATTTACTAGGGCAGATTACTGACTTCCGCACAAAGCCAGTGGCTTTATTTCAAAGCCAGCATCAGAACTGAAAACTACTTTCAACCTCAGCTCTTATAAAACTTGCATTATTAAGGAAGTAAACTCTTCTCACTGCAACTCTCCATTTAATGAAATAGTCAGCCTCATTGTTGAACCACTCAAAAGGCCAGGCCCAGAAAGGAGGAGAATCTTCTTACCTAGGCTCTGGGTCACAGTTTTTAGCTTGGTGGGTTCAGGAGAAGCTGCACTTTGTTGAACCTCCCCACAACACACACAAATAATATTGTTCAGATGCACTTCTGAACGTCACTGGAGATTGCTCTAAGCACCTCTGGTCAAGTTAAAGAGTAATTAAAGAATAATAGTTATTCTATAATTCATTCATCTGACAAATGATAGACATCTGACTGAAGGAAACAGACTCTAGTTTAAACAGACTCATCCTTACAAGAAACTAGTATTTTGATTGAGAGACACCACATGAAAGCAGCCTCTTGCCCACCAAGTCCACGCCAACCATTAAACATCTGCTGTCTCTCAGAAACACACCAAGACCACATCAATTCCATTTTATTCTCCCCATACTCCCATTGACAACTTCTCGCCAAACAACCCCCCCCCCCCCCCCCACCTGACCCAGATATTGATTCTACAACACATTTACACTAGGAACAATTCACAGCAGCCAAGTCACTTACCAACCCATAAGTCTGTGTGAAGTGGGAGGAAACCAGAACATTCAAAGAAACCCATGTGGTCACATAGGGAATAAGCCAACTCCAGAGACAGCATCAGCCATCAGGATCAAACCCTAGTCCCTTGGAGAAGGGAGGCAGCAGTTCTACTAGCTGTGCCCATTAGTCATTAATTAGAAAGTCCACTTCAGGTAAACCAGTAATATCAATGAAGATGCAAATCTATATTCACTCCTTTATTTTCAAACATTGGTTTGGATCTATCAACAGCTAGAATCAAGGAAAATTCCCAGTGTTCAGCAGCTCCTCTGGCACGTCTATCACTCCTTTTTCTCACTGCAGTGCATACTGAAGAACTTGTCTTGCTGGGATTCAGCATACAATTAAAGTACTCAGTTCAGTTTAGGTGCCTTGCCGTTTGGCATGGGTGATCATGTCTCTCCATCCATCACGGTCCCTGACCCTCCGAATTGTAGTTGTTGCCTCCCCTGTTTCTAACCGTGATGTTAATCCATCTCTCATTCTCTGTCTACCTCTGCTTCTTTTCCCTTCCAGCTTTCCAGTTGTAACTAAATGCTCCAACATCTCTCTTCACATGATGTGTCCAAAGAATTTTGATTGCTGTTTTCTGATTTCTGAAAGTAATGTACGTTTTATTTTTGTTCTCTCTAGAACTTCTTCGTTGGTTATCCTGTCCATATATGATATGCATAGCATTCTTCTAAGGAACCGCATCTCTGCTGCATTGATTCTTTTTTCCATTGCATTTGTGATGGTCTATGATTCGCAGCCATACATCAATATAGGAAGAATGTAGCAGCTGAGAGTTCTAAGGTGAATGTCAATTGCTATTTTCTTGTTTGTTAGGATGTTTCTCATTTCTGTAATGAAATGCTGTTCTTGCCATTGCTATTCTTGCTTTTATGTCTATTTTGCATTTGCCATCATTCATTCAATTAATAACTTCCAAACTATGGTTGGAGATTTATTTAAATTTCTTCAGGTTAAACAATTTTTTAATATAATCTCACTAACAAAGAGCATTTGCTGGCTTTGACAGGAAATCAAAACTCAGTTTCTAGTTTTGCCTAAGGCTATCAGAGCACTCATTGTCCTGAACTCATGAACCCTTCATTATGTCTTTTTCCCTCACAGCTGCTGCTTGATTTGCTGAGTATTTCAAGCAATTTCTATTTCAGTTTCAAATGATTTAATTTCAAATTTCAATTGCATTTGTATTCATACTTAATATCATATTGCCTTCAGCAATAAACCAGCAAAATTACTTTCATTCTTGTGTTCACCTAATCATATAACTGAGAATATTCACAAATTACAGCATAATTTAATATTATATATGTAAAATATAATTGTACATATTTTACAGTATTTCTAAAATAATTTAATCAGTACCTCTAGCTCTTGGTAAACCACAGAAATTGAACATTGGATGTCTATTGACATAATGAAGTCAGTTAGCCCAAAGAGTTCATTCTTACATGGAGAAAAATCAAAAATCAGAGGTGAAAAAGGACTTGGAAGTGCTCATGCAGGATTCCCTGAAGGTTATCTTGCAAGTTGGGTCAATGATGAAGAAGACAAATGCAATGTTAGCATTCCTTTAGAGGGCACTAGAATATGAAAGCAAGGATGTAATGCTGAGGATCGATAAGGCATTGGTAACTGCACTTGGGAGTATTGTGAAGAGTTTCGTGTCCCTTACCTAAAAAAAAGATGAGCTAGTATTGGAAAGGGTCCAGAGGGTGGTTCACAAGAATGATTCCAGGAATTAAAGAGTTAACATATGAGGAGTGTTTGATGGCTTTGATCCTGTACTTGTTGGAGCTTAGAAGAGAGAGAGAGAGAGAGAGGGAGGGGGAGGGGGAGGGGAGAGAGAGAGAGAGAGAGAGAGAGAGAGTGTGTGTGTTGATGAGGGAGGGAGATGTCATTGAAACATATCGAATATTAAAAGGCCTAGGTAGAGTGGATTTGGAGATGTTTCCTATAGATAGATAGATAGATAGATACTTTATTCATCCCCATGGGGAAATTCAACTTTTTTCCAATGTCCCATACACTTGTTGTAGCAAAACTAATTACATACAATACTTAACTCAGTAAAAAATATGATATGCATCTAAATCACTATCTCAAAAAGCATTAATAATAGCTTTTAAAAAGTTCTTAAGTCCTGGCGGTAGAATTGTAAAGCCTAATGGCATTGGGGAGTATTGACCTCTTCATCCTGTCTGAGGAGCATTGCATCGATAGTAACCTGTCGCTGAAACTGCTTCTCTGTCTCTGGATGGTGCTATGTAGAGGATGTTCAGAGTTATCCATAATTGACCGTAGCCTACTCAGTGCCCTATAGTGGGGCAGTCTATGACCAGAGGACACAGCCTCAGAATAAAGGAACTTCCATTTGGAACAGAAATGAGGAGGAATTTCTTTAGCCAGAAGGTAGTGAATCTGTGGAATTCATTGCCAAAGAAAGCTATGACAGCCAAATCATTGGGTGTATTTAAAGCAGAGCTTGATAAATTCTTGATTAGTAAGGGTGTGAAAGGTTACAGGGAGGAGGCAGGAGAATGGACTAGAGAGGGATAATAAATCAGCCATGCCGAATGGCCCGATTCTGCTCCTATGTCTTATAGTCTTATTCCAAGTGAACCTAATACAAGTAAAGAGGATTAGTGTAGATAGGAAAAAAGGTTGGCATGTACATATTGGGCTGAAGGGCCTGTTTCTGTGCTGCACAACTCCAAGTTTTTGAACAAGATAATAAATAAACCTTCACTCTTTCTCATTGCTGCCAGGAGTGTAATAACTTCCCAACTACAAACATTGAATAACACTGCAGCCTAGACAATCACATCAACCTTCATATAAATATTATACACATTTTAATATAATTAAACGAACACGTTTTTAAATTGCAGAGCAAAATCATTGTTTTGATTTATCGTGGAATGATAATTTCAGAAGTATGCTTTTGAGCTTTATGAACAAATTTAAACACAAATAAATGAAATATAATTACATGTTGATCATCCACTACTCACCTGATTTGCAAAAGCTCAGCAAAAGCTTCACTACCAGCCAAGACATAACTGATTCCAATTGAAATGCTACAGAAAAAAACATTACAAATAAATATCGTACACAATTATCATATCCCACACCTTCCAAATAATCACACTTACTCTTACAAGATTTGGTACCATTTGGTGCTTGACAAGTAGAGAGGTTACCAAACTCCGAGGACATCAGTCCGTCTACACCCACAGTTACCACATAAACATGAAAAGAGACAATGCTTAAGGTTGTTGACTACTACCGTACAAGTTCTTAATAATGTTTATACAATTCAACTTATCAGTTTTCTTTTACAACTTGGGAAGTTAACATCTATTTCACAGAAAAGTTCACAGTGGTCATCAATCACCTTTAAGAAGGCAAACAAGATATTTATTCCCTGAGTGTTTCCAATTATGCTCATGGACAAACGTAACCCACGATTTATAGATTTTCAAATTGTTAACATGTGTAGTTACTTAACTGGCCCGACTTGTGCCAATTCCTCTTTTTACACCAAAATACCTTTTAAATATCTGAGCTGTCAAAAAATTATGCATTTTGAACAGAATCTATGCATAATATAGAAATGGTATGTCATGGCAAACAGGTGAAGAAAGCAACAAAATTGATAGTTCTATTCCACGGGAGCCTTATAGAAATGACACACCACAATGACTGTGACATGTAGGTTGCTGGTCATATATACGTAAGAGACTGAGCACTGATTGGAAGCATAGGTTCTTGCTAGAATCTGTAGTTGAGAGACTTTAATAGTACTGGGAAGATAATTAAATTTTACGAACTGAACCCCAACAAAGTAGGAGATCTGCACATTGCAGTTCTTTTACACATTTTGCTCAGTGCAAACATCAAGTAGGGAAGATAGAGCAGTTCAGGCCTGGTTGAATGAACCTCAAATGACTATGAAGTCAGAACTCAATGAGATTGGTGGGAAATGCTAAGAAAGAATTTTATAATAGATATGACTGCAATATTTTGATTGATCTTTTCTCTACACTAGGTAATCAGCTGTTGTGTCTCACAGGAAGGCCTGGTGGAGAAACTCTTTTGAATAGTGACAGAAAAATCAAAGTTTTATTGCATACTTTCATCATTCTCAGCAGGAAAATATGAAAGTATGTTAGCAATAGATGTGATTTTGTTCCCACCTTGGCTGCTTATTGATATTAACATGCACACTATGGGACCAATTTTGAAGCAATCTCTCACAGGCAATCTAAATTAAATTGGTTTATCATTGTCACGCACTGAGGCACAGTGAAAAACTTTGTTTTGCATGCCATTCATACAGATCATTTATTTACAACAGTCCACTGAGGTAGTACAAGGGAAAACAATAACAGAATGCAGCAGACAAGAATGTTACAGTTACAGAGAAAGTGTAGTGCAGGCAGTCAATAAGATGCAAAAGTATAATAAGCTACATTGTGAGGTCATCGATCTATCTTATATCAGAAAGCATGTGCTTCCAGGCTTTTCTATCTTCTGCCTGATTAAAGGGGAGAGAAACTAGTATGTCTGGAGTGTGTAGTGTTCATGATTATGTTGTTCACTTTACTGAGGCAGTGAGAAGTGCAGACCCAGTCCTTGGAAGTGAGCCAGTTTCCCCAATGGAAATAAGTGAAGGGCAAAGGAGACATGTCAAATTTCTTTATCTTCCTGAGGAATCAGAGGCACTAGTGAGCTTCCTTGGGTTGTGGCATCTACATTATGGATCAGGACACACTTTTGGTGATGTTCATTGCTAGGAATTTGAAGATTTCAACACTCTTGACCTTAGCATTTCAGGAGCATGTGCACTATCCCCCTACACTTGAAGTAAATGACCAGCTCATTAGTTCTGCTGAAATTGAAGAAAAGTTTGCAGTCATAACACCACACCACTAGACCCTCAAGCAATAACTTGTATTTTTGGAGGAAATTCAGATTTTCACACATACTTCTGCATATTCATATAGTGACACTAGACTCTATGCATATAAGCTATGATATATATATACTTTTTAATTTATTTATTTTCTTTAGTGATTATTGTGTTTTTAGTGCTGCTTCAGATCCAGAGTAACAATATCACTCTCCTTTACATGTGTGTACTGATGTATGTAAAAAAGAAAACTTGAATCTTCAGCTGACTTTTCTTGAATAATATTCATTCAAAAAGAATATTAGCTTTCACAATAATCATATTGTGTAAGCTTCTAATTTGCTTTTCAAATGAATATTATTTATGAAGATAAAGCCATAAAACAAATTGTTTATTTAGTTCATAAAATTGTGTCTTCGTGTTTTTCAACTACACATGCAACTGTATGTCACAACCACGGATTCGGCAGCACAGTAGATACGGCAATTGTGCTTGTGAATATGCACATGTCAGATAATTATTATTTAATCATGGTAGTATTTAACTCCATACTTGCTGTCGTAGTGCTTGTCGAAACTTGAGCAGAACACAGCAACGCTTCGCTGGCTGTTTTGTATTTGGCCTTCCCTGAGAAATTGGACTTTAGAGTCAACTGACTTGGAAGACTAGTGGTATTCATTTAATGTTGAGATGTTCTTTCCAGCCCCAGTTTAGCCTTCATTTTCCATTTGAGAGTTTTAGTTAACGGCCCTGTTTGGCCCAGCATTTATTGTTTTATTTTCCCTTTAACACTGTTCGTATTAAAGTCTGTGAACTATCGACCTGCTTCAGTGTCTCTCACACCGCCCTTGGGCCATATCCAAACCTGGTAACACTATATTTCGATGATAAAAACTGATGATTTGTTAATTCAAAAAGGATCTGATGCTTTCCCAGCGTATGTGACAAATAAACTCTTCTTGGGCTTCCAGACGGTACAGGTATCCATTCTAACCAATATTTCAATTTACAATCAGGGATGATGCCTAGGCATGTCTATTCCGGAGGTATTTATACTTCTGTAGTTCGTCCCTCCTGATTGGTTAGTCCCCATCCAATCAGGTTTCTGCTCTCCCACCTTGTTTACAATTGAATTCTATTTCTTACTTAGAGCGAGACCTTAGTCTTTGTTAAAATTCTTTCGCTTTATCACAGTTTTATCACCCTCTGACTCTCAATACAGGAGCCTGGGGTTGAGAGGGTTCCTCGGCATTGTTATGATCCAGCAACAATGAAGATATAACTGAGACAGGTTTTTTATAACAAACAAAACATTTATTAAACACTGCTAAACAATAAACCTAGAAGTAAACAAACAACTAACTTAACCGGAATTCAGCTGCGATACGGCAGCTCGAACAGTTCTTAAAGCGAGAAATGCGAACTCAATTCTTTAAAATAATATTGCAAAAAGTCCAAAATGATTTACAGTCAAAGGAGAGACTTTCCTTGAATTAAATCCTCTTTCACGACGTTACTGCTGATCCTAGCTGAAGTATGCTTTGCCGAGGGATTTACGAAAGAAGAAAATGAAATGACTTGAAGGCACTGACCTTTCCTTGGCAAAATTCTGCACCCAGCCCTTTCTGCTCTTACAGCAGGGACTAACATGGGCACAGCTGACGAAATCCTTCCGAATGAGGATCAAACAAGGTCAAACCTGTTTCACCGTCAAAATCAACTTTCCTCGATCCTTTAGCTTCCCAAACTTCGACGAATCTTCACTCTGCAACTTGATTTTAACTGCCAGTATTGTAGCAAAACTGCTGGCAATAACCTTTGACTTAAGACAGAAAGTAAAACTCCACTTTTAAACAAAACTGTGTCAAAACATCGAAATATGCAACGAAACGGGAGTATCTGGTGAATTCAACCACGGACTGCCCACACCTCACAGGGAGGGGTTCTCCTTTTATACCCTGTTGAAAAAAACTATCACATGACCTCTCACTGGTGGGAAAATGACATTACTCCACCATCACAAGACCATTACCTCATGACCAGCAGAGCCTCAATTACATCATGGTCATGTGACAGGCACAAGCTACCCACGGGTATGTAACAGCATCCATATCACCAAGGACTTCATATGGTCTGTACACACCAGCTGTGTGGTGAAAAAGGCACAACAGTGCCTCCTTCACCTCAGACGGTTGAGGAAGTTTGGTATGGGCCCCCAAATCCTAAGAACTTTCTACAGGAGCACAATTGAGAGCATCCTGACTGGCTGCATCACTGCCTGGTATGGGAACTGCACCTCTCTTAATCGCAGGATTCTGCAGAGAGTGGTGCAGACAGCCCAGCACATCTGTAGTTGTGAACTTCCCATGATTCAAGACATTTACAAGGACAAGTGTGTAAAAAGAATCCATTACAGGATTCCCTGTGTGTGGTGAACTACATATACCTGTCTGGACTGCTCCTGTGGCTCCTCCCACAGACCCCTGTATAAAGGCGATTGAGGCCTGAGCCCGGCCTCATTCTCCAGGATGTAGTGTTGTTCATTCTTCCAGTCAATAAAAGCCGATATCTCGCTTCTTACGTCTCAGAGTGAGTTATTGATGGTGCATCACTGTGAATGCGGAGCAGCCTATGTTGGCCAGATGTGACACACGGTGGAATGCCACATCAAAGAGCGCAGGAGTGTATCTGTTTGGGTTACCCTGAGAAATCAGTGGTAGCAGAACATTGCATTCACATTGGCCATAGGATTTATTTTGATAGCACAAAACAACTGTGCTGTGCCAATGGCTTTTGGAACCACCTAGTAAAGGAAACAATTGAAATAAAACCAGAGGAAAAGATTTTAACAAAGACAAAGGTCTCGCTGCAAGTAAGAACTGGAATTTGATAGCGTGAAAACAAGGTGGGGGAGTGAAAACCTGATTTGATGTGAACTAATCAGGGGAGATGTACTATGGGAGAATAAATACCACCAGACTAGAATGTCCAGACATCATCCCCGATGAAGATGGCAGAGTTGGTCATTGAAATGTCAGTTATAATCGATACCTGTACCTAGCTGGATGCTTGTGAAGAACTTATTCAATTTGATAATTGTGTAAATGTTAAACCTTCACTGTTGAAATATATTCTCTAGCCAATTCTTTAATGTTGAATAATAAACTCTTGGGTGAGAGCCTTAAAACAGTACTAGAAGTCATAGAGACACATGCCATGAAGTTCTTTTATCTCATTCATTCAACTAGAGTCACAGAATGAAATCAGGTAGAAAAATATCAGCTGTAGCCCAGAACTTGAAAGAGATTGAGGCCTTCAAGCAAAAATATTAATTGAGAAATTCATATAAAAATACTTTCTACTTTCCTCCCCTTTCTTCTCTAATCTTCAACCACAGTTTATTAGTAAAACCTTCCTGAAATTGTGTGCTGAAGATCAGAGAATTGCAACTGTGTCACAGAGATAAAGGAACAGAAAAATTAGTTATATTAGTCATGGTAATTTGCAAAGGTCAGTAGTCAAATTTGTCATATGTCAGAAGTGTTTTATTTAATTATCCTTTTCAGTAACTTTCTCTTAGTGCATTGCAGTTCAATGCTCCAATCCAAGGATGCATTTAGCTTGCGTGGAGAGTGAACTGGATGGGGACCTGCAGCTGACACGGGTGCCTCTGTGCAGTAAAAGGGGAAGAAAAATGAGCCAGGTAGTTCATGCCTGGTGAACAAATGCCCAAAGTATTCAGAGTAGCAGACTAAAGTATCAGTTTTCAACACAAGCCCGATCCGATGCCAGTGCTGCCAGTTTTCACTGTCTTACAGAGTTGACTGTGTTAAGCAGACAGAGGATGAGCTTCCCACCACCACCTTCTGCATTATCAAAAGGGATAATTAACCATTTGTGAGTTATTTATTCACTGATTGTTCCTACCATTATTACAAGATTGCGGGTCTTCGGGCCCACAGCAGATATCCAGACTCCCCCGATGACACACGGGTCTCCTGCCATGAATCAACTCAATGTTTGTAAGTCCACAGTTGCTTAAGTAAAGCAACCAGAGTCCTCTATATTGAAAATGAGATAAGCCGGATCCAAGATTGATTGATGAAGCATGAAGCTTTGGCAGCTTCACCATGCTGCCACTGACTGCAGGCATTGTACGTCAATTCTGCCAAAAGCCATCAGGCACTCCCTGAATGTCCAGCAGGGATAAGGTCAAAGGCGTTGTGTCATACTGGCATGTGTCATGAAATTTGTTAGTTTAGCACCTGCAGTTCAATGCAATACATAATATAGAAGAAAAAAAGCAAAATAAAATAATAATATTAAACAAATTAAATCAATTACAGTATATGTATATGAATAGATTAAAAATTGAGAAAAAAAAGAAATAATACATATTAAAAAGGCGAGGTAGTGTCCAAGGGTTCAATGTCCATTTAGGAATCAGATGGCAGAGGGGAAGAAGCTGTTCCTGAATTACTGAGTGTGTGCCTTCAGATTTCTGTATCTCCTATCTGATGGTAACAATGAGAAAAGGGCATGCCCTGGGTGCTGGAGGTCTTTAATAATGGATGCTGCCTTTCTGAGACACTGCTCCTCAAAGATATCCTGGGTACTTTGTAGGCTAGTACCCAAGATGGAGCCGATTAAACTTAGAACCCTCTGCAGCTTCTTTCGGTCATGTGCAGTAACGCACACCCCCCACCCCGCCACCATACCAGACAGTGATGCAGCCCGTCAGAATGCTCTCCACGGATTTTGATTGTATTTGTTGACCTGCCAGATCTCCTCAAACTCCTAATAAAGTATAGCCGCTGTACTTCTTAATAACTGCATCGATATGTTGGGACCAGGTTAGATCCTCAGGGATCTTGACACTCAGGAACCTGAGACTGCTCACCATCTCCACTTCTGATCCCTCGATGAGGATTGATATGTGTTCCTTCATCTTACCCTTCCTGAAATCCACTATCAGCTCTTTTGTCTTACTGATGTTGAGTTCCAGGTTGTTGCTGCGACACCACTCCACTAGTTGGCACATCTCACTCCTGTACACCCTCTCATCTCCAACTGAGATTCTACCAACAATGGTTGTATCATCAGCAAATCTATACAAGGGGTGATTGATAAGTTCATGGCCTAAGGTAGAAGGAGTCAATTTTAGAAAACCTAGCACATTTATTTTTCAACATAGTCCCCTCCTATATTTACACACTTGGTCCAGCAGATGTGGAGTGTACAGATCTTGGACCTCCAGAAACTGTCCACAGCATGGGTGATTGATAAGTTTGTGGCCTGGGGTAGAAGGAGATGAGTTATTAACTTCAAACTTTCTGCATAGTCACTCAAAGAGTTGAACTGCATGTGCATGTAACCAGAACTGTATAACTCATCTCCTTCAACCTTAGGCCACAAACTTATCTATGACTCCTGCTGTGGACACTTTCTGGAGGTCCAAGATCCGTATGCTCCACATCCGCTGGACTAAGTGTGTAAATGTAGGAGGGGACTATGTTGAAAAATAAATGTGCTAGGTTTTCTAAAATTGACTCCTTCTACCTTAGGCCACAAATTTGTCAATCACCCCTCGTAGATGGTACTTGAGCTATGCCTAGTCACAGAGTCGCGGGTATATAGAGGGTGGAGCAGGGGGCTAAGCACACACCTCTGAGATGCACCAGTGCTGATCATCAGCGAGGAGGAGATGTTATCACCAATCCACAGAGATTATGGTCTTCTGGTTAGAAAATAGAGAATCCAGTTGCAGAGGGAGGTACAGAAGTCCAGGTTCTGCAACTTCTCAATCAAGATTGTGGGAATGATGGTATTAATCATTCCAAGATGGCGGCACAACACAGCTTGCAGCGGCCACTCTGGAGCTGATTATCTGTTATTTTGTGAAGTGGGGTGCTGTACGCAATCATAATCGATTGAAAACGGACGTGGGAGCACGAAAGAACATAGGGAAATCTCCAGGAAGACCTTCTTCATTGCTGCTGCTGCTGCTGTGAGGTCTGAGACTCTGCTGAGAAGAACAGGCCCCCAGTCCTCGGGGTCGCGTTGCCAATGGCCGTTGGCGGGGCCGTCTTAATACGCTCAGCAGAGGATGGTGCTCAGAGAAGCTGTGCCGGAGGGGATGGTCGTCGGTTCAGAGGTTCGACGGACTAGGAGTCTGCTGCGGTTGTCGTGGTTTCTCGTGCCCCACAAATGACCAAGAGACGCAGAAGATTCTTCAAGAAGGGTTAAACTTTAATTTGCAAATCAAAGCTGAGAGTCATTGAGCTAGTCGCTGATTGCCCACCGATCCTCGGACACAGCATTTTTTATAGCAATCTCCTGGTCCAGTTGTATTAGCATATGTAATTGGTCTATAGTTGCGTATCACACGTACCACACGTACGTCTTGCCACTATTGTTTTTATCCATTGACTTAATCATGTTCTAATCTACATCTCTTAGCTACCTCTCATTAACACACCATTGTCTTCTACATTCTTAAGATTTCATTCTCCTACTAAATTGAGTACATGCATATCAAATAGCAAGTTCCAAAACTGACTTCATAGTTTTGGTTACACAGCAAAATTTATACTTTTATACTCCAATACGGTCAGGTCGCTTTCGGTGTGTGCTGCGTCTGCAAGGCTGGGTTTGACGGAGCTTTCATTGTGTGCTGTGTCTGAGAGGCTGAATCGGGCGGCGCTGTAGAAGTCCATAGCGGGGGTATTCCCTTCTGCCGCCGGCATGGGATGGCGAGTCTATCAGGACCCTGGGGACTTGTGGAAACCGTGTGGTGATTTCTTTTGAACTTATAGTCCTTTAACATCTTTGGACTATATTTACTGTGCCCATAGTCTGTTTTTTAAAATCAATTATGCTATTGTTTGCACTGTTGTAACTATGTGGTTTTGTGCAGGTCTTGTAGCTTTAGTTTTTGGTCTTGTATTGTCTGGTGAATTTGGAGCTCCTTTCCAGGGAACGCGCTAAGACGGTAGCGCGATATTAATACGCAGCAGCCTCTCCGGACTCTGGATTGGGGATTGCCAAACATTATGTGGATTTTCTGGTGAAGTCTGTTTTGTCATATGCTTTTGTGATATCATTCTGGAGGAACGTTGTCTCATTTTTTAACTGCATTGCATTTGTGGTTTCTAAATGACAAATAAACTGAATCTGAATCTGAATCAGAATTAAATGCTGAGCTATAGTCAATGAACAGCATCCTGACATATGTGTTTGTGTTGTCCAGGTGGGCTAAAGTCATGTGAAGAGCCATTGACCTATTATGGTGATAGGCAAATTGCAATGGGTCCTGTGCTTCCACTGTCCGTACCTTCTTGGTCCTCATGACTGGTGCTGCAGTCTTCAGTCTCTGCCTGTACTCAGGGAGTAGAAGTACAGCCAGGTGATCAGACTTCCTGAAGTGAGGGCGTGGAATAGTACGGTAGGCATTCTTGACGGTGGTGTAACAATGGTCCAGTGTGTTGTTTCCTCTAGTTTTGCAAGTGATATGTTGATGGTAATTGTTCTGTGATTTTTTCAGCCTAGCCTGGTTTAAAATCTCCCAAAACGATGGTGAAGGCATTAGGGTGCGCTGTTTGATCCCATTGCTCAGATCACCTAAAGCCTGATTTCACTCACATAACTTTCATTCTGCAGCGCTCGACTGTGCCACTTACATTTCAGCCATGTGTATTGACAGTGTTGAATGGCAATGAAATTCTCTACAAAGTCCCGGTACCCATTTTGTAACCAGATTACTCAGTGATCCTCAACAGTGATTACAGAGCTCCTCGTAAGGCTCAAATGAAACAAGTTGCTCATTGCAAACAATCGTACTTTTGTAGCTTTTCCGCCGCAGTTTTCACTTCTATCCTTTGCATCAGAACTTACATACAGCAAGCTGAAACTGTGCTAAACTTGTCCACTATACTGCTATAGTGCACTGGACCAGTAATTTCCACTTAAGATGCCTAGGTTATTTTAGCCAGCACAGGGTTGCAAAAATATTCATGAAAAGACCAGAACATCTGTTGATGCATATGGAAATTCAGAAACACAGATAGCATTAGTGATACAAAGAAGTAATTTTGATAAGCAGGTATCATGAAGATATCATGATGCATTACAGTCAACTGATAGTTAATCATGCCTGGCTACCCTTGTCCCTTTTCTTATTGAAAGTGCCAAACAAGAGGTTCAGATCAGAATCAGGTGAGATAAGTTTTTCCATCAATGGTCTAATACGGCATTGTCTTAGCAACAATGTTACTTCTGACACAGAAAAAAATACCAGTGAGACTATGACAATTTTTAAAACTTTTTAAAAGCTATTTATTAATGCTTTTTGAGAGGGTGATTTTAGATGCATATCATATTTATACTGAGTTAAGTATTGTATGTAATTAGTTTTGCTACAATAAGTGTATGGGACATTGGAAAAAATGTTGAATTTCCCCATGGGGATGAATAAAGTATCTATCTATCTATCTATCTATCTAATTTGTGACTGGGTGAATTTAGAAAGTGGCCTCACTTGATCTATTTCCCAAATAACATCTCCATACACAACAAAAGAACAAATTTAAAGGTCAATGAATGGAGAGCAAATACTGTAGATGAGAAACGCAAGATGATCTGTATTTTCCAAAGTTCGTCAAATATTATATTTTTTCTGGCAATGTTTCAAAACAGTTTACTGAGTATCCTGAACATCCTGCAGAGAATCAGTGAAAATATCAATGAACATACTAATTTAAAAAAATTTTTTCGAGCATTTTCCTTGATTTTGAGCTCTGAAATATGAACAAGACAAAGATTATTCACCTGTTTTTGCCATAAACACTGTCCAGTATATGGTCAATTTTGGTGATAAAAGTGGTAACCTACTGTCTAGAAATTAATCTCTGCCTGATAATAATAAACATATTAAAATGTCACATCCACACATTGAACTTGAGAATTCATTCAATTAACTAAATAAATGGAATAAATTTCAGAGGCTCAGTACTGCCAACTGGCCTAACATTTAGCACTGGAGATAAATTTTTAAGCCATTTATTCTTTATATAATTCTATTTACTTCAGTAGGATCATTTATGATTTACCTTTAGCTTCACTGCTTTGTTGATGAGCAAAGAAATAATGCTTTTATTTTTCTCATTATAAAGTACGCACTATTTTTATTCCTTTTTCAGTCAATGAGGCTAACAGTTAATACTGAGACAGCTCATTAAAGAGCTACATTAAGCAATTAAATGAATACTCCTGGGAAATTCTCTGGTGTCAATAGATTTTCCATCATTTTTTTTCTAGAGATGCTGTCATAATTGAAACTATGAACTCCCCTACATATTCAAATAAATATGAAATGGACCTTTAAATTTACCATTTCTGGAAAAACAAACATTTCAATTAAGACCCTTCATCAAATTAACAATCATCTAATACAGAGGCTCTATGATAAACATTAAGCTGTGACTTATTTCTAAGAATGAAGGATCAAATTTACCTTTCCGATTTTCATCTGACATCTTTTATAAACTTCTTCTCTTTACCCCTGATATTAGAATGTTTTCTACAGCTGTAATGTCTTCAATGTTAAGTTTGTGTAACATTTTATGAGACAACAATTTTCTAAATATAATGTTTGAGATTTAGGATTGCAATTTACCTTGTATGTGTCAGTACCCTACTGCTGTGTTGCTGTTCATTTAATATAAAGATATCCCTGAATAGTGACACACTGCCTGAAGCATGAATCTAGTTTTGATTTAAGTCACGGGAAATTGAAGGTATACATTTTAGTCTGGGCTACCATAAAACAGGCATAATATTCTGGGAAAACATCAACTACTGAGGCAAGATTCATGATTTATTTATTAAGGCTCAAGACTGGCATAGGGATCGGTCATTTGAAGCATGTCCAAAACATTACACTTACCTGGGAACACAACACTACTTTAAAAATTTTAATAATTACAAATTTTTAATTATAAACATTTAATAATTTTATTATTAGCATAATAAAAATTACTCAGGATTAGCAGATGAAGAAAACTTTAAGTACATAGTAAGTACCATTCTCATCTGGTACTCGTATGCATTCAGCTGCAAGTGTTCAGCATCAACCGAATTGGAGTTCAGGGGCGCAGGTCTGAACTCAGCATGTTGATTGATCTCTACGCCAGTCAGTATGGACCTGAACAAACCTGTTAAATGCCACCAGTGATAAGCAGGAACCATACTTGTGCCACACCATTCAAGCAGGATAGGAAATTAGCTGATACTTTTGTGGAAGTAGCCATTGAGCAAGTCACATTTAGGAGAGAAAGAATTTTGGTGGCGGGTTTCAAAGATGTGGTAGCTGTTTGAGTTTTTTTTAATGAGCCCAGAAAGATCCCTAGTCTTCCTTTTTATAAACCACTGAAAAGGCAGCTCAAAGGTGGTCCATATTACGCTGATTTACATCTGAATTATGTACTCAAGGTTGATAAAAGTGCTTATTTAAAAAAAATAGTACATTTTGCCCAGAGGGGGAAGAACATTTAAGAAGTGCATTCACAATCACTTGACCTGCCTCGGCATAGAATGCTACATGCGAAATGCTGGAAGATGGGATTAAATACAGATGGAACACCATTGGTCAGCATGGATCGGGTGGGCCAAATAGCCTGTCCATTAGCCTGTGACATTTTCTGACGAGGTGCTCATGGGTTCATTGCCCATTCAAAAATATGAAGGCAGAGGGGCAGAAGCTGTCCTGAAATGTTGAGTGTGTGCCTTCAGGCTCCTGTACTTCCTCCTTGATGGTAGCAATAAGAGGGCATGTCCTGGGTGATGGGGGTCCTTAATGAGGGATGCTGCCTTTTTGAGGCATTGTCTTTTGAAGGTGGCCTTGATGTTGGAGAGGCTGGTACCCGTGATGGAGATGGCTGAGTTCACAAACTTCTGCAGCTTTCTTTAATCCTGTGCATTGGCCATGCCATATCAGGTGGTAATCCAACCAATTACAATGCTCTCCATGGTACATCTGTAGAAATTTGTGAGTGTCTTAGGTGATATACCAATTGTACTCAAACTCCTAATGAAATATAACCACTGTTGTGCCTTTTTTGTAATTGCATCAATTTGTTGGCCCCAAGATAGGTACGTAGAGATATTGACACACCAGGAACTTGAAACTACTCACCCTTTCTACGTCCTATTCTCCTTCACTCCAAAGAGAACAGTCCCAGTGTGCTCAGCCTTTCCTCATAAGAAATGTTCTCTAATCCGGGTAACACTCTCTTTAAACCTTCCATATCATAAGTGGAACTATTCTGTTCTTTAAAAATTGGTAATAATCAGTTATGCCACAAGGTCAATCAAGTCCAACTCCTGCATTCCATCGTGGCTGATTATTTTCTTTTAAGTAATCCATTCTCTTGCCTTCTCCCAATAATCCTCAATAACCTTATCAATAATAGAACACAGAACAGTACAACACAGTATAGGTCTTTCAGTCCTCGATGTGATTCTGACCTTTTAACCTATTCCAAGATCAACTTAATCCTTCCCTCCCACATTGCCCTCCATGTGCCTATCTAAGAGCCTTTTCAATGTCCCTAATGTATTTGTCTTTACTACTACACCAGCAGTGCATTCCATGCAATTATCACTGTCCATAGAAAAAAAACATACCTGTGACATTCCCCCTATACTTTCCTTCAGTTAGCTTAAGAGTATGCCCTCTCATGTTAGCCATTGCCCACCCTGAGAAGGAGACACTAGTTGACTACTTTATCATTGCCTCTTATCATCTAACCAGTTTTATAGAATTGCAACATTACTCCTGGCCCTTGAACTTGTTCTCCTGTTTTACGAAGGCCAACACACCTTATGCCTTCTTAGCAACACTATCTTGTATGGCAACTTTAATGGATTTATGGACCCTAAGATCCCTCTGTTCCTCTACAATGCTAAGAACCTTACAATTAACTTTGTATTCTGCCATCAAATTTGACCTTCCAAAATGTATCACTTCACACTTTTCCAGACCGAACTCCATCTGCCACTTTTAAGCACAGCTCTGCATCTTGTCAACGTTCTGTAACCTGCGATAACCTTCTACACTATCCATAACGCGTACCATGGGCATACTTACTAATCCACTCTTCCACTTTCTCATCTGGTAATTTATAAAGATCACAACGAGCAGGGCTTCCCTCTGAGTAGGTAGCTATCGATCTAGTTTACATACATCCGATTACTTGGACTCCACAACTGTCTTAATTTAATGGATTCACCACTGCTGGGCTGAAGAAATTCCTCCTTGTCTCAGTTCTAAAGGGATATTCTCTTTATCCTGAGGGTGTGTCCTAGGATCCTAGACTTTTCCACTAAATAAAACATCTTTTGCATGTCCCCTATCCAGGCCTTTTTGTATTTGGTAAGTTTCAATGAGATCCCCCCCACCCTTCTAAACTCCATCAGGGAGCCATCAACTGCTCATTCATTAAGCCTTACATTCCCAGGATCATTCATGTGAAGCTCTTCAGGACCCTCTCAAAGCCCTGCACTTCTTTCCTGAGATACAGGGCCAAAATTACTCACAATAATTCAAATGCAGTCTGACCAACAGCTCAAATTTCAGCAGTACATCTTTGTTTTTACATTCTGATCCTCTCAAAATGAATGATAACATTGCATTTCCACACAACTAACCCAACCTGCAAGTTAACCTCAAGGCAATCCTGAAGCACCTCTGATTTCTGAATACTCTCACATTTTAGAAAATAATCTATACCTTTGCTCTTCCTATCAAAGTACATAACCCCAAATTTCCTTATGCTGCATTCCATCTGCCACTTCTTTACCTACTCTCATACCTGTCCCAAGTCTTTCTGCAGACTTACTGCCTCTGCAACTCTACTGGTCCCTGCAATTATATTAATATCATTTGTAAACCTGGCCACAATATCACCAGTTCCTTCGGCCAGATCATTAACACATAAAGTGAAAATTTGTTAACCCAACAGCAACCCCTGTGGAATTCTACAGATCACTGGCAGTCATCCTGAAAAGCATCCCTCTATCCGCACTGTCTTCTGCTAGTCAGCCAAACTTGTAACTGGGGAAGTACCTTGCCTCGCATGCAATATCTTGTCAAAAGTCTTCTGGAAATCTAAGTAAATAGCTCTGCTGACTTTGTCTTACCTGCTTGCTTTCTCCTGAAAGAATTCTAACAGATCTCTTAAAATCAAAATCTTTCCTTAATGAAGCCAGGTTTGCGAGGTTAAGAGCAGTACTGACTGTAACTCTACTTGGCAGCAAAGCAGAGTATGTTGTGACACAAAACCTCCTCTAGCACTGTTCGATTACTCCACCAAGATAACTGATATTAACAGTAAACCCATTGAAATCCAAATAGCTTATCTTCAAACCTTCTAATTTCAGAAACACAGAATCACTTGCATGAAGGTCCTTCTGCTTCCATTTCCATTCATGAAAATTTTATTTCTATTAAGCAAATCTTCTTCCTTTATATGAAATTCAGAAGTACATCTAAAAAGCATGATCAGAGGCTAGCATTGCTTGATCAAATTATTTAGCCAGCTAGGAAACCATATATTTACACAAATTATTTATTAATTACAGGTTGTGTGTTCCTCAGGGTAGATGTTTCTGTAAAGATCATTAGCTAAGAACTGGCAATTTCAACTCTACTCAGCTGATCCATGTAATTATCACAGCCAGAAATTCTATTTAAGTACGGAATTCATAACCATTGGCCAAAACAGCAAAACAGCTAATCATGAACAGCAAGAACTTAAAACGGTTTAACAGTAGTGGGGTTACAGGAATATCTCTCGCAAAACATATCTGAACATTACTAAATAGAGCACTGACCCACACAGAATGGACAAAGGAGCAAAGAATCATTGAAATTTTATGACACTGGAGATAACAATTCTGCCTATCATGTCTAGATTAAACTGGTTCCAAAACTGGGCTGCTTCCTCAAGTAATATCCCAATAATTCTTAAAATAAATTAAGAGATTTTTCCTCTGCCCTCTTTCAGGGAGCGTACTTCAGAACCTCACTGCCCTACATGGACTTCAGTAAGGCCTTTGAAGAAGTTCATAATGGAGACAAGACTGAAATATTAGAGCCCTTAAGATGCAAAGCAAGTTGGCAAATTGGATTTAAAGTTAGCTTGGTCGTTGGAGGCAGAAGCTGATGGTGATGGGCTGTTTGAATGATATTGATCAGTTGGTAAGATGGCAGACTGAAGGTAATCTGGATAAGTGTGAGGTGATGCATTTTGTGAGGATTAATAAGGGTAGGACTTGGACAACGAATGGTAGAGCCCTAGGGTGCATCAGGTAACAAAGTAGAATCAGTATATAAATATCCCTGAAGGAGGGAGATAAGGTGGTGAAAAAGGCCATTAGAGTGTTTGCCTTCATTTGCTTGGGTACAGAATATGAGAGGTGAGGTTATGATACAATCTTATAAAACACTGGTTACCCACAGCTGTGTCCATACCTGGAAATTTCACCTTGGGGTGGTCATGATTGCACTGAGGAGTGACTGTTGGGAAATCATCCAAATTGCAAAATGAGGAGATTCTTATTGTGGAAGGTAAGAGCAGTTGGTTGTTGGGCTGCAATGGCTTTCAGATGGAGAGGCAATGTAAATAGACAGCAATCTTGGGTGTGAAGAAGTAGAGGGAGAGATTCAGATGGCAGTGACAGGGTCTGAGTTGAATCACAAAGAGATCTATTGGGCAGATTGCTGGGCTTAGAAAGTACGCTAACTCCTCCTTACATTTGTCAGTTCTTAAAAAATGTATGCAGGGTGCAGCACAATAGTTAGATACTAAAATATATTATTCAGCAGGAATTAAATTGTGCAGATTCATCCAAATATTATATGGATACTGCCTTGAATCCTCTGATAACCAAATTGGATGTATTGTAAAGTTAAATAATAATTTTGATATTATTTTTATAACATTTCTTTGAAGCTTGAGTATTGTGTATGTCTATCTGGATTAAATGAAGACCAAATATTTTTCCAGACAATCAAACTGAAAAGTAGTTTTACATAAATTCAAACTGCTGTTTTAACATGGTGTGATATGAAGTGCATTCATCTATGGAGTACCCCTTCAATACTCATGTAATTTTGAGTTTAACCACCAACTAAATCAACAAAATTGTGTTTTTAAGTGACTGAGATACCATATCCGGATGTCAAAATTATACAGTCCTGAAGTCTACATGATCCATTATGGAAATCCAGAATCCGCTCTTAGTATTACTGAATACTTCATACCATACTAAGTAATAAGCCTTGCCTGTCTAGTTCTGAGAAACAGACTTTAGGTGTGGGATCTACATCCTTCTTTGTGTAGGATATATGTGGTTAGTCTCCATGATTTCTTGTAGTGAGAACTGTTACAGAACACTAAAACTCTATGTTCCCATATCCTGGTACCCCTCCTACATACAGGCAGACTGAGGGTCTTCCTTCGATGGTAAAGGCTTTCAAATCATGTGTGAACCAACAGTACAGCGCTCTCTTGCAGCTGCAAACAAGCAGCATGTGGAGCAAAGGAAATGAGAGATTATGCAAGGCCTGGCACAACTGGTCTTCTCTAGAGGCAAAGTAGGTTACACTTGTCTCTCAAGTACAACTGCCAAAAAACAAAGTGCTAATTGCAAAAATAGGAGTACACAAAAATGTTATGCCTTATGTCTTAATGTGCAATGCCCATGTGATCACTAATTCAACCACTGCCTATATTAATAAACTTTCCTCAAGTTTATGAAAATTCAAGAGCAACCAAAAGGACAAGACAGTTTGGATACCACAAAAAGAGGACTGGGTCCAAGGAAAGAATATAATTCCAACCCTACTTTCTGTCCTAGATGGAAACCTTGCCTCATTACCCAGGTTATCAATGATAAGACAGATAATCGAGACCGGGAGCAGAAACAAAACTGTAACTAAACTTTTCCATGGATAACATCAAAACTGCCCCAGCAAGATTTATCCCCCAAAAAGAATGGAACCTTTTTAATTAGATCGATAATTAGTCCACACAGAACCCTACACTCCAATGGGAAGGGGAGTGAAAAGTATTGAAAAGATAAATCAAATGTTTAGATCTGAAAAACAACACAGACAGCTAGTCTTGTCGGGAGTGAATGAGTTTTTGAAATAGCCAGTGAGAGAGCAACAACTTGCAGCAGGGGATCCGTTTGAAAACAGCAATTCTTGTCCAGAATGAGTCATATTTGAGTCAATAAAAAGAAATGAGGAGTAAATGGAGCAGTCATTGTTAGAATGGGCCAGTGCTAGAGTGGTCAGGCTTTGGCTAAACAGGCTTTGATGAGAACAAGTGGAGGGTGAAGGTGCTAAGTCATTTGGAATCATGTAGTTGGTTGTAGAACCTAAGCTTAAGAAGTTAGGGCTAATGGTATAACAAGTGTTGGCAGGATGGTAGTTAAGGCAATGGAATGTTCCTTCTGTAAGATGTGGGATTGTATGGTACCTAACGGTCTCCCTGGGTGAGGGAAGTGCACCCAAATTCGGCACCTGACCGACCAGGTCAAGGAATAGAGCTGGAGCTGGCTATACTCAGGACTATCTGGGAGGCTGAAAACTTCAGATCAGACTTTTACTGAGGTGGCCACACCCAGAGTTCAGGCTTCAGACAGGAGATGGGTGGTCACCAGGGGAAGTAAGGGGAGTAAGGAGAGTGGCCACCAGGGGAAGTAAGGGGAGTAAACAGAGTTCACAATGACCATTCCCTCAGCAACAAGTATACCCCTTTGCACACTGCAGGGAAGGGAATGATCTTTCAGGGTACAACAGCAGCAGCCAAGCCAGTGGCACTGTGGCCAGCTCTGAGACTCAGTAGGTAATAGCAGTGTTAGGAAGAGTAATAGTGGTAGGAGATATGATAGGGAGACATGAGATTATGTGGCCACGAAAGAGATGTCAAGATGGTATGTTGCATCCCAGGTGAAGAATATTCTCAAGAAGGAGGGTGAGCAGCCAGAGGTTGTAGTGCACATTGACACCAATGGCACAGGTAGAAAGGGGGAAGAGGTCCTGCAAAGTAAATACAGGAAGTTAGAGAAGATGCTAAAGAGTAAAACCTCTAAGGTAACGATCTCTGTATTACTCCCAGTGCCATGTGCAAGTCAGGGCAGGAATACAATGATAATGCAGATGAATGAGTGGCTCAGAAACTAGTGCAGGGAGTAGGGTTTCAGATCTCTAGATCATAGGGATCTCTTCTGGGGAATGTACAGTATGACCTGAAAAAAGGATGGGTTATACCTGAACCCAAGGAGGACCAACATCCTTGCAGACAGGTTTTCAAATGCTTTTGGAGAGGATTTAAACTAATTTGGCAGGGCGATGGGAACCAGAGTGATAGAGCTGAGGATGGGGCAGTTGGCTATACAAGCATTATGCAGTGAGACTGTGAGGGATAGACAGATAGATAACAGGGGAAATTTTGTAGTCAGTGTAATGAATTGAAGTGTAACATGGGCAAAAATTGAAAAGGTTGATGAATACTGGATTGTAGCTGTTATATTTGAGGACAGACAGTATACAGAGTAAGGAAGAGTATCTTGTGACATAGTAAGAGATTGGCAGGTACGACATCATGGACATCAATGGGTCGTGGCTGAAAAAAGGTCATAGTTGGGAGCTCAACTTCCAAGGATACACATTATATCGAAAGGACAGGCAGGTAGGCAGAGGGAATGGGGTGGCTCTGTTGGTAAAAAAATGAAATGAAATCCTTAGAAAGAGGTGACGTAGGATCAGAAGATACCTGTTACTGTGCTGTAGCTTTCTATGACTCTATGTAGAATTCTTGTGGGTATAGTTAAGAAACTGCAAGGGTGAAAAGACCCTGTTGGGAGTTATATACAGGCATCTAAACAGTTGCCAGGATGTGAGATACAAGTTACAAAGGAGGATAGAAAAGGCATGTAAAAGGGACAATGTTATGATAGTCATGCAAGGTTTCAATATGTAGGTAGATTGGGAAAATCAGGTTGATGCTTGATCCTAAGAGAGGGAATCTATAGACTACCTATGATATGGCTTTCTTTTAGAGCAGCTTGTGGTTGAGCCCATTAGGGGAAAGGCAATTCTGGATTGGGTGTTGTGTAATGAACCAGAATTGATTAGTGAGATTAAGGTAAAGGAACATTTAGGAGCTAATGATCATAAACTGATAGAATTCACACTGCAGTTTCATAGGCAGAAGATGAAGTAAGATATATCAGAATTACAGTGGAAGTACAGTGCTAGCTGTCCCCTCCAATTAACGTTGGCCAGCTCCTCTCTTGTGCCTCTGTAATTTCCTTTATTCAGATTATTGTCATTTAGAAACCACAAATGCAATGCAGTTAAAAAATGAGATGACGTTCCTCCAGAATGACATCACAAAAGCACATGACAAAACAGACTACACCAGAAAATCCACATAACGTTTGGCAATCCCCAATCCAGAGTCCAGAGAGGCTGCTGCGTATTAATATCGCGCTACCATCTTAGCGCGTTCCCCGGAAAGGAGCTCCAAATCCACCAGACAAAACAAGACCAAAAACTAAAGTTACAAGACCTGCACAAAACCACATAGTTACAACAGTGCAAACAATAGCATAATTGATTAAAAAAAACAGACCACAGGCACAGTAAAAATAGTCCAAAGATGTTAAAAGACTATAAGTTCGAAAGAAACCACCACACAGTTTCCACAAGTCCTCAGGGTCCCGATCGACTCTTCATCCCACGCCGGCGGCAGAACGGAATAACCCCGCTATGGACTTCCATGGCGCTGGACTCAGCCTCGCAGATGCAGCACACAATGAAAGTGCCCCGACTGCAGCGGACTCCAAGTCCGTCGAACCTCTGAGCCTCCGACCATCCCCTCCGGCACAGCTTCTCCGAGCACCATCCTCTGCCTAGCGTATTAAGACACCCCCGTCAACGGCAACACGAACCCGAGGACTGGGGGCCTGTTCTTCCCAGCAGAGACCTGGACCTCACAGCAGCAGCAGCAATGAAGAAGGCCTTCCTGGAGATTTCCCTATGTTCCTCTGTGCTCCCACATCCGTTTTTCATCAGATTAGGATTGCGCACGGCACCCCGCTTAACAAATGAAACAAATAGCATATCAGCTCCGGAGTGGCTGCTACAAGCTGCATCATGCCACCATCTCGCCATCTTGTTGCCACCCTTGTCCTGATGAAGGGTCTCGGCCCAAAATATTGACTGCTCCTTTCAACGGATGCTGCCCGACCTGCTGAGTTCATCCAACTTGTTTGTACGTGCAGTATAGTGCAGCTGCATCGCAAAAATGACAAAATATTCTACGTGGAGGATGAGGCAATTGTGGATGTCATGGGAAGTCAAAGGCAGCATAAAAGGAAAAGAGAGGGCATATAGCAAAAATCAGTGAAAACAGAAAGCAACTAAAGAAGCCATAAGGAGAGGAAAGATTAATTATGAAGGTAAGTTAGCCAATAATATAAAACAGGAGACCAATTTTTTTCAGATATACTACACAAAGAGTAAAAGGGAGATGAGAGTGGGTATTGGACCACAGGAAAATTATGCTGGAGAGGTAGCAATGGGAGACAAAGAAATGGCCAATGAAGTTATTAAGCAGCTTGCATCAGTCTTCACTATGGAAAACTGTAGCAGCAATCCAGAAATTTGAGAGTGTTATGTGGCACAAGTGAGTGTACTATTACTGAGGAGAAAGTGCTTTGGAAGCTGAAAGACCTGAAGGAAGATAAGTCACTTGGACCAGATGGACTACAACCAAGCGTTCTGAAAGAGGTAACTGAAAAGATTGTGGAGGTATTTGTAATAATTTTTCAAGTATCACTAGAATCTGAAATGGTTCCAGAGAAATGGAAAATTGCAAATGTCACTCCACTCTTTAAGAAGGGAGAGAGAAAGAAGAAAGGAAATTATAGGCCAGTTAGCCTGACTCCAATGGTTGGAAAGATGCCGGAGTCCATTATTAAGGATGAGGTTTCAGGGTACTTGGAAGCATATGATAAAGAAGGTCAAAGTCAGCATTGCTTCCTTAAGGGAAAATCTTGCCAGACAAATTTGGTGAAATTCCTTCAGTAAATAACAGGCAGGATGGACAAAGGAGAGTCAGTAGGTGTTCCTTACTTTGATTTTCAGAAGGCCAATAAACAAGGTGATGCACATAAGGCTGCTTAACAAGATAAGAGTCCATGTTATAACAGGAAAGATACTAACAGAAGATTGGCTGACTGGCAGGAGCAAAGAGTGGGAATAAAAGTGGCCTTTTCTGATTTGCTGCTGGTGACAAATAGTATTCAAAGTTCAAAGCTATTTATTATCAAGTACATTTATGTCCTCATATACAACCCTGAGATTCATTTTCTTGTGGGCATACTCAAGAAATCCGAATAATAACCTAATGGAATCAATGAAAAACTGCACCAACTTGGGCATTCAACCAGTGTGCAATAGACAACAAACTATGCAAATGCAAAGAAAAAGAAATAATAATAATAAATAAATAAGCAATAAATATCGAGAACACGAGATGAAGAGTCCTTGAAAGTGAATCTATAGGTTGTGGGAACATTTCAATGATGGGGCAAGTGAAGTTGAGTGAGGTTATCCCCTTTGGATCAAGAGTCTAATGGCTGAGGGGTAATAACCATTTCTGAGCCTGGTGGTGTGAGTCCTGAGGCTCCTGTACCTTCGTCCTGGTGGCAGCAGTGAGAAGAGAGCATCCCATGGTGGTGGGGGTCCCAGATTATAGATGATGCTTTGTTGTGACAGTGCTTCTTTGTAGATGTGCTCAATAACAGGGCGGACTTTACCATGAAGGACCAGGGCATATCCACTACTTTTTTGTAGAATTTTCCATTCAAGGGCATTGTTGTTTCCATACCAGGTCATGATACAACCAGTTAATGTACTCTCCATCACACGTCTATAGAATTTGTCAACGTATTAGATGTCATGCTGAATCTTCGCAAACTCTCAAGGAAATAGAGGTGCTGCTGTGCTTTCTTCATAATTGCACGTACGTACTGGGCTCAGCACAGATCCTCTGAATAGTAGCACCGAGGAATTTAAAGTTGCTGACTTTCTCCACCTCTGATCCCCTGAAGAGGACTAGTTCATGAACCTCTGGTTCCCCCCGGTGAAGTCAATAATTAGCTCCTTGGTCTTGCTGACAATAAGAGGTTGATGTTATGACATCACTCAGCTATGTCATGCTGATTTGTCACCACCTTTAAATTGGCCTACGACAATGATGTCATCAGCAAACTTGTATATGGGATTGGAGCTGTGCGTAGCCACGCAGTCATAAGCGTAAAGCGATTAGAGCAGGGGACTAAGCACACTGCCTTGTAGCGCCCCTGGGCTGATGGAGATCGTGGAGGAGATATTGTTGCAAATCCAAATTGAATGAGGTCTGCAAGTGAATAAATTGAAGATCCAATTGCACAAGAAGCTATTGAGGCCAAGATCTTGAAACTTAATGATTAGTTTTGAGGGAATGATGGTATTGAATGTTGAGGTAGTCTATAAAGAGCATCCTGATGTAGTCATCTTTGGGGTACAGATGTTCCAGGGTTGAGTGAAGAGCAGATGAGATGGCATCTGCTGTTGATCTGTAGTGACGGAATGCAAATTGTTGCAGATCCAAGTCGCGTCTCAGGTAGGAGTTGATGTGTTTCATTACCGATCTCTCAACACACTTCATCACTGTAGATATAAGCGCTACTGAATGATAGTCATTGAGGCATATTACCATATTCTTCTTCAGCACCACCATAATTGAGCCTGTTTGAACAAGGTGAGTAGCTCAGACTGCTGAAGTGAGAGGTTGAAGATCTCAGCAAACACTCCAGCCAGTTGTTCAGCACAGGCCCTGTCTGGGCCGGATGCTTTTCATGGGTTCGCCCTCCTGAAGGCTGCTTACACATTGACCTCAGAGACAAATTACAGGCAAAGAAATGGCAGGTGGAATGTAGTCTCGGGAAGTGTATGGTCATGCACTTTGGAAAATGGAATGAAGGAGTAGACTATCTTCTAAACAGAGAGAAAATTAAAAAATCAGAGTTGCAAAGGGACTTGGGAACCTTTGTGCATGACTCTCTGAAAATTAACTTGCAGCTTTTATTTATTTAGTGATACAGTAATTAGTCGGACCTTCCAGCCCTTGGAGCTATGGCGCCCAGCAACACTCGACAAATCCGATTAACCCTAACCTAATGATGAGACGATTCACAATGACCAGTTAACCTAGCTGGTACAAATTTGAACTATGCAAATAAATCAGAGTACACAAAAAAAACATTCCACAGGGGAGCATACAGGGAACAGTGCTGGAATTGAACACCAAACTCTGGAACACCTTGAGCTGTAAGCTTTATGAGGCACTGGCCAGACCACACTTGGGAGTATTGTGAGCAGTTTTGGGTCCCTTATGTAAGATGTGCTGGCATTGAAATGGATCCAGAGGAGAGTCATGAGAATGATTCTGGGAATGAAAGGGTTAACATGTGAGCAGCGATCAATGGCTTTGGGCCTGTACTGTCTGAAATTTAGAAGAGTGACGAGAATCTCATTTAAACCTATTGAATATTGAAAGGTATAGATAGAGTGGATGTGGAGAGGAAGTGCCTGAGTCTAGTATCAGTGGGCACATCCTCAGGATATTGGGACATCCATTTAGTACGGAGATGAGGAAAAAATTCTTTAGCCGCAGTGTGGTAAATCTGTGGAATTTCTTGCCACAGTCATAGAGACCAATTCATATTTAAGGTGGATGTTGACAGGTTCTTGATTAGTCAGAGTGCCAAAGGTTACAGAAAGAAGACAAGAGGATTAGGTTAAGAGGGTTAATGAATCAGCCATGATGGAATGGCAGAGCAGATGCAATAGGCTGAATGGCCGGACTCTGCTCATAAGCCCTAGGCTCTACAATATTTCTGTTCACTTATGGAAGATCTTATCAATTTTCCCCAAGGATATCACACCCAAAGTATGACGACATTTTCAGAGTAAGACAGACTCAAAATTCAAGAAGAAATGCTGTTTCTGCTGCATTTCAATTTTAATATTTGTACTAAGAATATTGTTCAGTACTGCCTTACTTACTATTTGCTCTTTTGCAACCAAAGTCACATTTACAACGAAAATTGTCTTATTTGACTCGGACACCCCTGAAGCTTAATGACTCAGAGAATATTAGATTAAGTGAATCTGTGAGCAATGATGATTCTAATTTAAATATCACTAAACGGCCTTTACCCATTGGTCATATGTGAACTAATGCACTGGAACCCTTAAAGCTTGCCTCTGGTAAAGTGATTGTTCCTTAAACATTCACTCTGACTGCATTGCAGATGAAATGAACATAGATACATCGGAACATGACATTGAAACCTTTAAACTTTTTAAAAAAGTGAACTTCTACATTAGACAAACACGAGGAAATCTGCAGATGCTGGAAATTCAAGCAACACACACAAAATGCTGGTGGAATGCAGCAGGCCAGGCAGCATCTACAGGGAGAAGCGCTGTCGACGTTTCAGGCTGAGACCCTTTGTCAGGACGAAGGGTCTCGGCCCGAAACGTCGACAGCGCTTCTCCCTATAGATGCTGCCTGGCCTGCTGCATTCCACCAGCATTTTGTGTGTGTTGCTTCTACATTAGACATATCTTATTTCACTTTCCCTTTATGGTCAACAAGTATATAAACACATTTACTACAAAAATTTTAAATGTTTCATTTTTATTCCACATCACTGTTAAATGTCAATACAACAGAACACAATTCTACGATTCTGGGTTATTTTCTAAATGTTTCAGCAAAGCCCTTTGATCCAGGTTATTGCATGGGAAGATGGAAAGACACACTGAAGCAGAAACTAAGATAAAACTAAAAAGTTTTCCTCCCTACTCAACCGAAACTGCTATGTCCAATCCATGTCTATTGTATCAATCCAAATTTCTTATTTGCCCTTAATCAGTTGTGAATGTTTGTGCTGTGTTGCAAATAATACCCTGCAATGAAAATTAGTTTAGAGTTATTAGTATCCTTATGAATTCAATTGTTTCTCAATGAACTTCATGACCAAATAAGCCCATGACCAATTTTACTGCTGAAGACCAATTGATAAAGTTAAATTTTGGGCTTACACAGATGGCATTATTTCCAAAACAGACACTGTTACATACACTGACAAGCCTTCACTTATTGCTCTATATTGAGTCACAAGGTGCTGTCATCAAAAGCAGAGAGAGAGGGGGGAAACAGGATTCAGCTCGAAACAATTTTTATGATTAAAAAACAATTGGAGTCAAATTGCCTGTCCAGCCATGCTCACTCGCATCACAGCACTGTGTGATCCTTTGGTTCATTCAAAAGGTACAAACTTCTGATGATAAAAGTTAGTAGATACACTGCCATCAGAGGATCACTCACTTTTTAATGTTTATAAAGGAAATGACTCAGAATAATTTGATAATTTTATCTGGATTGCATATCTCAAGACAGAAACGCATGTCCGCTTTTAAGGAATGATTTATAATCTGTGCAACAAGGAACGTCCTGGAAGTCCCTAATATTCGTTAACAAAACTCAGTCAGATTAAAAAAATATTTCTCTATACATTACAAGAGTAACTGAACTGACCCAATCTGATAAGCAAGGCACCTCCTTTCACAAGTTTCCTTTGCAGACTCATACCAAGCCTCTGACTGGCTTAATGCTTTAGCTAAGCCATTTCTAGCTGTTGCAAATTCAGCCTTCACAGCAGAAAATACAGTTTCTGGCTGGATTGGCACTACTTTAAATTGGGTTGAAGTTTTTTTTTTGCAGCTTTTCAATGGACAATTGAGTTAGTCAATGGAATTATAGTTTTGGAGTGCTCTTTTGTTGAGACATTGAAGCCTACAAGGATGGAAATTTGGTGATTTTCTGTATAGTAGCTCCACTCCTAAGACTCCATTAACTCCCACACCTGACTTGCACAACTTTGGATTAACAAAACCTTTGTTTTGTTATTGATAAGACCATAAGATTAGAATAAAAGAATTGAAAATGCACGTGGACTAAGATGTTAACTGTCCTGTGCTATCACCAGTGGGATCATCAGTTGATCTGCCACCTGCCTTCAGGAGTTTCGGCCCGCTTATGATCAAGACTCCCTTGAGGTGGTGGGCCAGCAGTGCTAAAGCACCACCTCCCACTGGTGAGCTTAAAAACTTGGCATCTGCCTCTATCAGAGTTGTTGGTCGCTTCCATCCGACAGATAGTCTACTCTTCAGGTATCTATGCAGCTACTGAAGAGTTTACAAAAGACGGATACACTGTCTGACTATCTGCCCCTCTGGATGTACTTAGTCCACACCCATGATGATCCTGCCTCTGCTGCCTCGGCTACAGCCCTGCTGGTTGACTTGATCTCTCTTCTAGTGAAGCCAAGGTCACGCAGCCACTTCTGGAAAGTGAACGCAATAAAGCCACGGCATCCTACTTCGAATGGATAGCATGAGATCTTCCACCCTCTGTCTCTGCACTCTGATCTTAAATCTGCATATATAGCAGCAGAATTAGGCCATTTGGCCCAACATGTCTGCTCCGTCATTTCATCATGGTTGATCCAATTTTCCTCTCAGCCCCAATCTTCTGCCTTCTCCCTGTATCCCTTCATACCCTGGCCAATTAAGAATCTATCAACCTCTTCCTTAAATATGTATAAAATCTTGGCCTCCACAGCTGTTGCCTGTGGCAACAAATTCCACAGATTCATCACTCTCTGACTAAAGAAATTCTTCCTCATCTCTGTTCTAAAAGGACACCCCTGTATTCTGAGGCTGTTTTCTCTGGTCTTGGACTTCCCCACCATAGAAAACATCACCTCCACATCCACTCTTTCATCGCCTTTCACCATTTGATAGGTTTCAATGAGGCCACCCCTCATCTTTCTGAATTCTAGTGAATACAGGGTCAGAGTCATCAAGCACTCTTCATATGACATGCCTTTCAATCCTGGAATCATTTTTATGAACCTTTGAACCCTCTCTAGTTTCACCACATCCATTCCAAGATAAAGGGCCCAAAACTGTTCATAATACTCTAAGTGAGACCTCACCAGTGCTTTATAAAGTCTCAACATTACATTCTTGCTTTTATATTCTAATCCTCTTGAAATGAATGCTAACATTGCATTTGCCTTCCTCACCACAGGCAAAACCTTCAAATTAACCTTAAGGGAATCCTGCACAAGGATACCCAAGTCCCCTTGTACCTCAGTTTTTTTTTGTATTTTCTCTCCATTTAGAAAATAGTCAACCTTTTCATTTCATCTACCAAAGTGCATGACCATATACTTCCCAACACTGTATTCCATCTGCCATTTCCTTGCTCATTCTCCTAATCTGTGTAAATCCTTCTGTGGCCCCTCTACTTCCTCAAAACTACCTATCCCTCCACCCATCTTTATACTGTCTGCAGCTTTGCAACAAAGCCATCAATTCCATCACTCAAATTATTGACATGTAATGTAAAAAGAATCAGTCCCAACACAGACACCTGTGGAACACAACTAGTTACCAGCAGCCAACCAGAAAAGGCTGCTTTTATTCCCACTCTTTGCCTCCTACTAATCAGCCATTGTTTTATCCAAGCTAGAATCTTTCAAGTAATACCATGGGCTTATAGCTTGTTAAGCAGCCTTATGTGTGACACCTTGGCAAAGGCCTTCTGAAAATCCAAGTACACAGCATCAACTGATTCTCCTTTGTCTATCTGCTTGTTATTTCTTCACAGAATTCCAACATATTTGTCAGGAAAGATTTTCCCTTGAGGAAACCATGATAACTACCGCCTATTTTATCATGTGCATCCAAGTACCGAGATCTCATCCTTAATAATCAACTCCAACACCTTCCCAACCACTGAGGTCAGACTAACTAACTGGCCTATAGTTTATTTTCTTCTGCCTCCCTCCCTTCCTGAAGAGTGGGATGCTATTTGCAATTTCCAGTCTACCAGAACTATTTCAGAATCTGGTGATTCTTGAAAGATCATTACTAATGCCTCCACAATCTCTTCAGCCACCTCTTTTAGAATGGTGGGTGTACACCATTTGGTCCAGGTGACTTAACTACTTTCAGACCTTTCTGTTTCCCAAAAACCTCCTCTCTAGTTATGGTAACTTCACCCCCGACACCTGGAATTTCCATCATACTGCTAGTGTCTTCCAGTGAAGACTGATGCAATATATTTATTCAATTCATCCTCCATTTTGTTGTCCCCTATTACAACCTCTCCATCATTGTTTTCTAGCAGTCCAATATCCGCGCTCACCTCTCTTTTACACATGAATGAATGTACGAATGAATGAAATTAATTTATTTCGGTCAGTACAAACATAACAAAAAGTATCATTTACAATGATGATTTCATAGGACAAAATTACAACAAAAAACATAAATATTCTTTAAAACAGACCGAAAGGGTGTAGGCTGAAGTTACAGCTTATTACACCTACCCCTCTTACTTGTACAACAACCTATATGTATCTGAAGAAACTTTTGGTATCCTCTTTAATAATATTGGCTAGCTTACTTTTGTATTCCATCTTTGCCTTCTTAATGACTTTTTTAGTTGCCTTCTGTTGGTTTTTAAAAGCTCCCCAAACCTTAACCTCCCACTAATTTTTGTTCTGTTATATGCCCTCTCTTTGGCTTTTTTGTTGTTTTTGACTTCTTTTGCTAGGCATGGTTGTGTCATCTTTCCTTAGAATACTTTTCTTTGTATATATCCTGTGCCTTCCGAATTGCTTCCAGAAATTCCAGCCATTGCTGTTCTGCCGTCATCCCTGTCAGTGTTCTTTTTCAATCAATTCTGGCCAACTCCTCTCTTTGTAATTCCTTTTAATCCACTGTAATTCTGATACATCTGACTTTAGCTTCTCCTTCTCAGATTTCAGGGTGAATTAAATCATATTATGATCACGTTCCCCTAAGGGTTCTTTTACCGTAAACTCTCTAATAAATTCTGTTACATTGCACAACACCTAATCCAGAATAGCTGATCCTCTGGTGGGCTCAACCATGAGCTGCTCTAAAAAGCCATCTTGTGGGCACTCTAGAAATTTCCCCCCGGAATCCAGCACCAACCTTATTTTCCCAATCTACCTGCATATTGAATTCCCCCATGACTATTGCAAATTGGTCTTTGGCCATGCATTTTCTATCTCCCATTGCAATTTTTAGGCCACATCCTTACTACTGTTTGACAGTCTATATACAACTGCCATCAGGGTCTTTTTACCCTTGTAGTTCCTTAGCTCTGTCCACAATGATTCAACACCTTCTGACCCTATGTCACCTTTTTCTAATGATTTGATTTCTTTTTTTTAAACCAACAGAGTAACGCCACCCCCATCCTCCACCTTCCTGCCAATCCCTTGACTCGTACTCACCTCTTTACCTATTGCTCTGGTTCATCCTCAACTCTGGAAGAGTGAAGAGTAGGGACTGCCGATCATATTACCTTTACTCCTCTCCTTTACCTAGTCCTGATTACTAGTATTGCATGTGGGTATACATGTTTCTTATCTCATCCTGAGGGCAACTAGGATGTGTCTATCATGAATAATTGGTCTAATAACACAAACCCACGGAACGATGAGTCAATGAACATTTTTTACTATTTGGACGTTATATATTTACTTTTTAACATGGGCAACTTTTTAATATATAGTTCTTAAGATTTCATATCATGTACTTTGTAAGTATGTTATACACTGCTAATGATGACATTATACAATCAAGGTTTACATCTTTGACATTTCAAACTATCTGTCTTACTATATTTTCTGTGTTATGTTATACAATTGTTAACAGGAGAAAGATGGCTACCTCTGAGAAATGCTATACTCCTGATGAACATTTTACCTATGCTGTTGTGATTTCTTCAGAAATGATGATTGGCCTCCAAGGTCTTCAAATCATTATATTGTCACAAAGCAGACTATTTAAATGTGTTTCACTTAATATTTGTGTAAAAGCATTTACTGTATTACATATGTCGTACTCCTATAATGCAAGTAGGATCTCTAGGCCTATTAATATTGCTATACACGTTATATTTAGTCTTACTAGAACAGCCTGTATATTTGATTGATAAAGCCCATGGTCTGATTGAATGGACGGAGTAGCCTTGCTCAGTCAAAGCTTTCTGGGAAAAAAAGGATGTTAGGAAGATGTGTCAATTCTTCTCTGATAGGTCCAATGCTCAACAAAGTAACGGGGAAAGCCCTAAACAATTATATCCAGAGTACAGAATCACTAAAGTGGGAAGAAACTTGTGTAGATGGTATGAATGGTATCAGAATGTTAAATTACAACACACCACCAGGTGCTCCTCCCATGGGAGGGACATAACCAACTCCTATAACATCTTTTTTTTTGTGAGCCTAGAATTAAAGGTATACACAGAGTCCTCAACAGAAGAACTGTACTCTTCCTTACCTCTGTAAATGTTTTATTTTTCATGTACATTATTACATTGTAAAATCATGTAATTGAAGGATATAATTTTCTGTAGCTAAAATGTGAGATTACTAATCCTTAGGCAAACAAAGACAGCAATAAACAATCAGTAACTTGCTTACAAGACCTGTTTTCTGGGAAAACTGAGTAAAGTTATGCATTTCATCAAAAGCAATGCAAAAATATCTGTGAAAGAGAAGAACTATCTTCACCTTGGTGGAAGACATTGTCAGCTGAGCTGATGAACTGATGGTGAAAGAGACAGTGATTCAAGCTTGCATCAAGGAAATGCAAAAACCATATGTGGGAAAGAAGATTTTGAAGTCAAAAGGTTCAAAGTTTCACTTATTGTAAAGATGGGCTTGTGATATGGATATTGATGCAGCATTGTCATGTTTCTGGAAAATTATTATTATTTCTTTAAAAAATTATTTTTTATTAGTTTTTCTATACATTTTACAAATTAAAAACCCCAAATCCCAATGAGGAACATTAATACAGTGCAAAATTAAGCATACAATGACAATATACTACAAAGGAAGAGAATTTGACAAAAAAGCACCTAAATTGAAGACAAGTAAACTTAGTATCCTCCCCAAGCCCCACAACACAAAAAAAAAAACTCCAGACCAACCACAACACAATATAGAGAGTATAAATCAGGACAATCAAACTCCCAGACTGTGAATACACTTAGCAACCAGAAAGTAATGCCTACTACCAGGAAAAAAAAGGGAGCTGAAAGCAAGGGACCGAAAAGAAAAAAAAACCCTAGTCAAGAGGAAGGTTATGAAAGCACTCGATAAAGGGTCCCCAGACCTTATGGAACTTTAGATCCGAATTAAGAACTGAATAATGAATTTTTTCGAGGTCCAAGCAGGCCATAATGTCGTTAAGCCATTGCGCATGAGTGGGCGGGGCAACATCTCTCCATCTAAGGAGGATCAAGCATCTAGCCAGGAGAGAGGCAAAGGATAATATTCGGCATTTGGTCGGACTCAGACGTAAATCTGTCTCACCCCAGAAACCGAACAAAGCAATTAAGGGGTTTGGTTCTAGGTGCTGATTCAGAATACACGATAACGTAGTGAAGACATCTTTCCAAAATTTCCCCAAGCTAGGACAGAGCCAGTACATATGGATGAGAGAGGCCACGCCCCTCTTGCATTTATCACAGAGCGGACTAATGTTAGGGTAGAATCGAGATAGTTTAGATTTAGACATATGGGCTCTATGAACAATCTTAAACTGTAAAAGGCAATGGCGAGCACAAAGAGAGGTTGAGTTAACCGATTTGAGAATCGAGTCCCAGCTCTCATCGGATAAGGAGGTATTTAAATCCTGCTCCCAGGCCATTTTAATTTTATCCACAGGGGCCCGTCGCAAGGCTGCTAATTTATCTCGAATAATTGATATTAAACCTTTACCTAGTGGATTAATGGAAAGAAATAAGTCCATAGCATTTTTTGCAGGCATTTCAGGAAAGTTAGGAATTAAAGGAGCAATAAAGTGTCTAATTTGGAGATATCTAAAAAAATGAGCATTGGGCAGATTGAACTTAACAGAGAGCTGCTGAAAAGAAGCGAAGCGATTATCAATGAAAAGATCTTCAAAATGTCTAATGCCCTTCCTATACCAAACATGGAATACTGAATCGTACGTAGTAGGTAAAAAAAGGTGATTATGGGCTGGAAACGGAAAAACCATGGAAACCATAGCATTTCCTAAACTGAGCCCATATACGCAAAGTGTGTCTAACAAGAGGATTAGCTATTAATCTGGACAGACTACTAGGGAGTGCAGAGCCAAGAAGTGCAGAGATAGATAATTCTTTAGTGGAGCTCAACTCCATTGCCACCCAATTAGGGCACTCGGGTTGGCCGTGGAAGAAAGACCAAAAGGTAGCATAACGTATGTTAGCTGCCCAATAATATAAACGAAAGTTAGGTAAAGCCATGCCACCCTCTTTTTTAGATTTTTGGAGATGGATTTTATTAATTCTAGAGCGCTTATTCTTCCACAGATATGACAAAATAATCGAGTCTAAGGAATCAAAAAAAGATTTAGGAATAAAAATTGGGATAGATTGAAATAAGTATAAAAATTTGGGGAGAACATACATTTTAACAACATTAATACGACCTACCAAAGACATAGATAGAGGTGACCATTGTACCAGACTCTGTTTTATAGTATATGAAAGATTGGCAAAGTTTTCACGAAAGAGATCTTTAAACTTCCTTGTGACTGTAATTCCAAGATCAATAAATTGATTATGGACTACTTTAAAAGGGAGATCACGAAATGCTAGTTCTTGTGCTTCTTTATTAATTGGGAAAAGTTCACTCTTATGTAAATTAAGTTTATAGCCAGATATCTGGCTAAACTGGTCAAGAAGTGAAAACATTAGAGGTAAGGATGTAGACGGATTTGAGAGAAAGAGTAATAAGTCATCATCATAAAGAGAAACTTTATGCTCAACACCCCCTCTCCAAATCCCGGTCAATTCAGGACAATTTCGAAATGCTATCGCCAAAGGTTCTATAGCCAAATCAAAGAGAAAGGGACTTAAGGGGCATCCCTGACGGGTGCCACATTTGAGGTTAAATACCTGGGATTTCTGAAAATTAGTTAAAACAGAAGCAGTAGGACACAGGTACAGCAATTTGATCCAAGAGATGAAACTCTGACCGAGGTCAAATTTTTCTAAGACTGCAAAAAGGTAGTTCCACTCTATACGATCAAATGCTTTCTCCGCATTGAGGGAAATAACACATTCAGGAATCCCAGTTGGAGGTGAGTATAAGATATTGAATAAACGCCGAATGTTAAAAAAAGGGAGACTGTTTTTAATAAAACCTGATTGGTCATCAGAGATAATGGAGGGAATAACGGTTTCTAATCTGTGAGCCAAAACTTTAGCTAAGATCTTTACATCAACATTGAGCAAAGAAATCGGCCTATACGAGGAACACTCTGTTGGGTCTTTGCCCTTTTTTAATAGAAGAATAATAGATGCCTCATTGAAAGAGGGTGGCAATTTGCCGTAATTAAACGAGTCAGATAATACTGAAAGTAACTGAGGAGAAAGAAGTGAAGAGAATGATTGATAAAATTCTACAGGGAACCCATCAGGTCCAGGAGATTTCCCTGAGGACAGTGCAGAAATTGCAAAAGATATTTCTTCTGATGATATAGGCGCATTAAGTTTGGCTTTAAAATCAGATGAAAGTGAAGGAATATTCAGATTCTTTAAAAATTGATCAACAGAGATATTGTCATTCAGAGATTCAGAGGAATAAAGCCGAGAATAAAAATTTTTAAATGCGTCATTAATTTCTAAATGATCCGATGTAAGGTCTCCGTTCTCCTTCCGGATCTTTGTAATATGTTGTTTGGCTTTGGAACGCCTCAGCTGATTGGCTACAAATTTACCAGACTTATCCCCATGAATGTAAAAGCGACTCTTGCTTTCGAGAAGTTGGCGTTCGACAGGTTGAGTAGACAGAAGATTAAATTTAGTTTGGAGTTCAACGCGCTTCTTGTATAGTTCAGGGTTCTTAGTTTGAGCATATAGTTGATCCAATTCTTTAATCTGGTTAATGAGGTCTAATCGATCTGCACAGGATCTTCTGTTGAGATTTGCTGTGTAAGAGATTATTTGACCCCTCAGATATGCTTTCATGGCATCCCAGACAATCTGGGATGGCACTTCAGGTGATGTATTAGTGTTAAAATAAAAGGTTATCTGATCCTTAATAAATTTTTAAAAATCATCATCCGATAATAAAGTTGAATCAAACCACCAGTGTTTATTCCTCTGAGGGAGACCAGGAAAGTTCAGAGAGAGAGTAATTGGGGCATGGTCAGAAATCAGTATACTCTGATAGTCACAAGAGTGGGCAAATGGAATAAGTTGGTTATCGAGTAAGAAATAGTCAATTCTAGTGAAGGTATGGTGAACATGTGTGAAAAAAGAATAATCTCTCTCAGTAGGATGAAGGAAACGCCATATATCAGAGATACCAAAATTAGAGAGAAACGATTGGATAGCTAAGGCAGATTTAGTAGGTGATCTGGTAACAGAGGACAATCGATCCAGATTAGGATCTAACCAACAGTTGAAGTCACCACCCAGTATAAGAGAGTATGAGTTTAAGTCTGGTAGTGAGGAAAAAAAACGTTCAAAAAAGTTAACATCATCAAAGTTGGGGGCATACAGGTTTGCTAGTGCAACTTTAGTGTTATATAGTTTACCAGTAACAATAATAAAACGGCCATTTGTATCAGATATTTTATTATGGAGTTCAAAAGGAATACTTGAGTTAATAAGAATGGAGACTCCCCTAGCTTTAGCAGCAAAGGATGAATGAAAGTGCTGACCCGCCCACTTTGACAAAAGCCGGGAGTTATCAAAACAACGAATATGAGTTTCTTGAAGGAAAGCAATGTCAGCTTTGAGTTGTTTAATATGTGAGAATACCTTCCTCCTTTTAACAGGGTGATTCAATCCCTTTACATTCCAGCTCATGAATCTAAGTGCACTAGCCATTATCAATTACTAATGCATAAAAGGCAGCAGGCATATAAAAAGTCAAGCAATACAATAGCAGTCTGGGAGCAGAAATGTAAACATAGATTCGTAAAATCAAAACATAAACATGTCCTGAGCAATAAAGAAAAACAATAAATACAGTGAGTGATGTTGGAACTGGAAAATCCACCCCACCCACACAACCCAAAACTAGATGGCTACCAAAAAAAGCAGCTAGCTCTACCAAAAAAATTAACCCAAATACAACTTCCAGATCTGTGCTATTAACAGCAGTTCCATATAAATACTATAGCAAATAGTAACTAGTTTATGCACTAGAAAACATAACTACAAATTGGAACATCTTCTGCAGAAATATAAGACTTAATACAGAGAAAATCGGAAGAAAACCAAAACTAACCTACCCGCAAAAAATTATAGAAGAATAAAGTAAGAGAAAGGGAAAAAAAAGGGAGTAAGGGGAAAATTATAAATTCAAGAAGAGTACTTATCAACCATTTACAGAGAGGAGAAAAGAAAATCAGAGACTAAAAAAAAGTGAAGAAAAAACAAACAAATAAATAAATAAATAAAAGAAAAAATAAATCAGCAATTAAACTGTGAACCAACAAACAGGGAGGCCTTCACTAAAGACTTCAAACCTCCAAAACAAGTTAGAGTCAGTTGTAGAACTCTATAGATAAAGTTATACAAGAATAAAATAGATTACACAAGTACTATTTAAACGTCTATAGGGACACATTAAGCACAGAATGTCCATTTAAAAAAGACACACCAGATCCAGGGAGAGATTATCAACAGCCCTTAGAGTTTCAATGAATAATGTCGGAGTGATTCAAGTAAAGTCTGAGTCCAGAAAAAGTAATTTTACTACGAGAAGTACTTATCCACCATTTTAGGAGGTCCGATCGGATTCCGAAGATGACTGGATAGCCGGAAGACTTGCCACAAATGCTTCAGCCTCCTTCAGTGACTTAAACCACTTATATTTTCCAGTATTAAGCTTGATTCGTAAATCGGCAGGAGTGCGAAGAGAGGGTTTGAAACCACGATCAAAAAGCACTTTCATTACGCCTTTAAACTCAGCACGCATCTTTAAGGTCTGGGGTGCAAAATCTTCCACAAAGCGAATGATTGTATTTTGGAAAGTAAAAGTACCTCTGCGACGTGCCTCCATAATCAGACGGTGTTTTACCTGGTATTGATGAAAGCACAAAATTACCGGTCGCGGGCGGGAGCCCAGAATTCTGGGGGGAACGTAGACCCTGTGTGCCCTTTCGAGCTCAGGCGGGTTCGGAAGCAAATCTTTCCCGAATATCTCACAGAGAAACTCGGCGAAAAACTTCACGGTTGATCCCTGTTTGGTGGCCTCTGGCAACCCAAGAATTTGAAGATTACAGCATCTGCTGCGATTTTCGAGATCCATCATTTTGGAAAGGAGTTTGTTACATTTTTCCTCTAGGCTGGAACAGGGAGTCTCCAAGTATCGAACACGACTTTCTAAATCTTCAGAAGTCGAATCGATGCGAGATAAGTGTTCAGCATGTTCGTCCACTCTGTCATTGATCCGATCCAGTTTGGCTTCCAGCTGTTTGAAAGCGGTTCTAAATTCCTTTAAAATTTAGTCTCGGAGCTGTTCAAGCGCAGCCAGGGTCTCAGCCGAGAGAGCCAGAACTTCCTTTCTCCTGGATTTAGAACTCTTGCTAGACATTGTAAGGTAGATGTGTTCACAGGCAAGTAAAAGAAACCGAAAAAGTTCCTAACTAAGGTTTAAAAAATGGAGACATTTAGTGCAAAGATAGCGACAATAATGGAACAAAAGTTCGGAGCAGCTAAGCAATCACCATCTTACCGGAAGTCCCTTTCTGGAAAATTATAATGGTGACATTCCTTTGAGGTTTGGGAAATGTGCACAGCTGAGATTGTGGGAATTAATAATCTCGAAAAAACTGAACAGAAGTCCTTACATTGGGGTGTTCAATGAGTTCTTCGAGCTCTAGATTGAAGAGAGCTTGTCTAGCACTGGTAACCTACTGAAGGAGTTCCCAAGAGAAATCTTGGCCCACATTGTGATCTCAAAACTGAAATCCAAAGGAAGGAGCTGGGTAAGAAATCTTGGCTTAGCAAGAGGGGTGAGATGGATATTTGCTTCCTGGGCCAGAAGGCCTCTTGGCTTTTTGCAAAACTCACTGTCTAACCACAGTAGCTGTCACTTGTTTAATCAAACAGATGTAAGTAAACATCCAACTAACAGTTGTTTAGCTTCTGGTGATAAACTGGAGCCAGTCTTCAGTTCTTAAAATGTAAATTCTAAGCAGTAATCAGTCTGGATTTAAAACAAAGCAGTGTCTATAGAGCAGCTTTGCAAACAAGCTCTCTATATAGCAGACATGCTGTTTGTACAAATTGGATATTGGTCACTGAACTTGGCTTTTTGCTGCTCAAAAATGTGCAGTATAAAACAATGGGTTGTTTAATTTTGCTTGTTTCAACACAGACAGCACAGCCTAAGCTGCTTAGATCAAGGAAGCCTGGAGACCATATCGGGAGTATCATTCAGCATATCAAAAAACTAATGTGTTTATAGTTAGAAGGTTTACGTACTCAAGAAAGTTGGCTTCACAGTGTTAATGGTAGGTAGCTGAGATGTGTGCATCCAAAAAGCTTTTAGACTGTTTGTGTAAAAAGGGTATCTGAGGAAATATCATATACGTGTGATGTCACCCAAGTGGCAGAAAAGGGTTATAAATCTACAGAGCAGTTCTGACTCATTAGGAATGGGGTACGGAACATCAAGAAGCATGAAAGAAACACAGTGTGAACTAAATCCATTCCCCTAGTTTTGGTTTCTGCAATGGGCAATTCATTCATCTGCATTGTTGGTATGTCTTTTTGGTTTATAGGAATTGTACTTGTGTTTTGGGAATACTTAGTGTTGTAGAAATGGTTTGTTACTTGGAAATGTTTTATAAAATAGAAATCCTCTGTGAGTTTTAAATGTGTTTTATGAATGTTGTTAATTGTGTATCACTGAAAGTAAATGAACTGTGTTTTAAACTACCTTGTTAGCTGGAAGAATCTACTCCATGATGGGGTGGGGGTCATCACTGGTATAGTAGGTACTGGCAGCTGAACTTGCTGTGGAGAATAAACAGGGAAGTGAACTAGTCTTTTAAGGTTGTGTATTTACATTATAATTTCCCTTTGGTGAGAGTACTCATAGCTATTTATACCTGATGGGGCTTATGGTCTTCGTTTGAGATTAGAACTTCACAGTCAGCAGTCCCAATACCATCGTAGTAAATGCCTGCCCATTCCCAGGCACAGATTTCAGATAGCTACATAACCTGTGTAGATTGTTTTATTAGATGTTCTCTTATTGCCGGCTACATAGAATTGGTGGATACTCCACTCCATGTCTCGAGTCAATCCAGTGCTGACTCTTATGTTCTGCTTTACCTCACTCCAAGTTGATCAACACCACTGACAGTCTGGCAAACATGGAACCACTGAATCAATATCCTTAAGAACCTAATCCTTGTTCCTTACGGTAGCTCACTCTCAATGTGTTTGGTTAGCTGTAAATATTACCAATCCACTTGATAATGGAGCACATTGGCACCAGTGATCAGAAAAGGAAATTAAAGTTAAGCAAGAGGCTAGAATTGGGGAAAAACAAAGAGATTGTAGAATTGCAAGAGATTATAGAGCTAAGGGCTGACAACCGAGTACTGTGCTTGTTATGAAAATGTTTAACTATATTATTAGAAATTATGAAAGGAACATATTTTTGAGTGGACTATTTAAAACTATTAGTTATTGTATTATGGTTTTAAATAGTATTTAAAACCATTATTAACTCTTGAGTAATAACTATACAAATATATTTAAATAGGAACATGAAGTCTGACACAGTTAACTCACCAAATTCAAAATCAAGGCATCATTCAATCAAGAGATACAACAGCCAAAACAATTTTCACTCAAGTTTAAATAGATCAATTGATGCAACAATACTTCAGTTGAAAAGGAAAAATATTACTTACAATTGTAGGATGAGGAGAATATTGAAAACGCTACTCAGATATTTGTTCAGGAAAAGAAACCCTAGGATATGTAGGTTTGGCACATGTTCCTTCTCAGAACAATTAACTCCATTAGTCTGGTTCAATAAAACATGATCTGCAATAAAAAAAACATTATAATGTTAAATTCAAAACAATCAGATAAGCAGTAATTTGAAGGTATATTCCCATTGATTTTATTTTACACTTCAGAAACAGCAATGGAAACAGTAATGTTACAAGTAACCATAACAAAGTTTTTTAAAAGACCAAAATAATGTGATAATTAGGAATTTATATTTTTGTCAATTATTTTCTTTTTAACCAAACTTTTAAGTGACTGGAATTGCAATACCTTGGCATATTCACAGAAAAATTTCTTCACAATAAGCAATCCATTCCTTAAGCACTGCAACTGCTGTTTGAACAGCACTACTTTACAGATGCACTATCTCCTTAAATGAAGAACACCTCATCACAAAAGCAGCAGCCTATCTAACAAAGGGCGGGAACACCTTCTTAGTCTTGTTACTCCACTGTGGAGTATAAGATTATGATTATGCTAAGTGAGAATCTGAACAGATCTAGCAGCTCAAAAGCTGGGCACGCATGTGGCTGATAAGGAGGTGAAGAAATGTATAGTTCAACAATTCTGGAACTTCTTGTACTCTGTTATGACAATATGGCAGACGAAGAACCCTGCTTGAAGGAGTGCAGCATAACATGCCAAGAGTAGCAGTAGACATTCCTAAAAATGAGGTGTCAGCTTGTGAAGCTACAACATGAAAATACAACCAACAGTGAAAACACCATGCAAGAGTGTTAAGCAATTTTAGAATCAATAAATCAGATTGAAGGGCTGCAGTCCCAAATCTAGTCATGAAAATGATGGAAAATTGAACAGCTGATAGAAGTAGATTCCAAAAACACTCCCATCCTTATTAATGCAGGGCCCATCATTAGTGCAAAAGGCTGAAGCACTAACAAACACATTGAACCAGAAGTGCTGAGTGGATGATCCATTTTGGCTTGTTTCCAAGATCTCCACCATCACAGAAGACCATCACCACCCAAATTAACACACATTAAAGAACTGCCAACTAACATTTGCACCACGAAGGTGCCAAGTATGACCACCTTCAGCCAAATGTCCTTTACATTCAATGATGTCACACTGCTGTTAAAGTTAAATCCAGAATAACACAGTTCACCCACTGCCCTAAACATTTCATCATCAGTGCATACTGGTTACTATGATTACCTTTTACTTAAGTATACAACTTATTTACCCAGGTCATTCCACAAGCATCTTCCAAGCCCTGATATTTGCCACCAAGAAAAGCAAAAATCAGCATCAGGTTTATTATTACTGACAGATCATGAAATGTGTTATTTTTGTGGCAGTAGTACAGTGAAAGACAAAAAATACTATAAGTTACAATAAAAATATAATTAACTAGTGCAAAAGAGGAATAGTGAGGCCATGTTCATGGATTCATAGACTATTCAGAAATCTGATGGTGGAGAGGAATAAAGCTGTTCCTAAAACATTGAGTATGCATCTTCAGGCTCCCGTACCTCCTCCCTGATGGTAGAATTGAGAAGAGGCCATGTCCTGGGTGGCGGTGGTCCTTCGTGATTGATGCTTCCTTTTCGAGGCACTATGCTTTGAAGACGTTCTGGATGGTGGGGAAGCTTGTGCCTGTATTGGAGTTGGCCAAGTCTGTAACTCTCTGCAGCCTCTTTCAATACTGTGCTTTACAGCCTCCATACAAGGCACTGGTGCAACCAGTCAAAATGCTCTCCATGGTACCTCTGTAAAAAACTGCTACAGTCTTTGGAGACATACCAAATCTCCTCAAGCCCCTAATGAAGTAGAGTCAGTGTAAATTGCCCTAGTATACGTTATGGGAAAAAGAATCAAAGGGGAATTTGCGATTTCATCAATATGTTGGGTCCAGGATAGATTTTCTGAAATGTTGACGCTCAGGAACCTGCGTCTGTTCATTCTTTCCACAACTGACCCCTCAATGAGGCCTGGTGTGCACTCTGCCAACTTCCCCTTCCTAAAATCAATTCCTTGGTCTTGCTGATGTTGAGTGCAAGTTCGTTGTGCCACCAATCGAGCAGCCGATCGATCTCATTCTATATGCCACCTCATTGCCACCTGAGAGTCTGCCCACAACTGTGGTGTCATCAGCAGATTTGAAGATGGTGTTTGAGTTCTACCAAACCACACAGAGATGAGTGCAGAGAAAATACAGCAGTGGACAAAGCATTCATGCTTGAGGTACAGCAGGTGCTCAGGAACACCACACCTGCAGGTTCTCATCAAAGTTACATAATACCCATATTGGAAATGCTGTTTTCTGCTGGTTACATTAAGTTAAATATATTAAGTTTGCTGATTACACCACTGTCATTAGCTGAATCAAAGGTGGTGACAAATTGGTGTATAGGAGGGAGATTGAAAATCTGCTTGAGTGGCACCACATCAAAAACCTCACATTCAACGTCAGCAAAAAAGTGAAGAGCTGATTATTGACTTCAGAGAGGAGGAAACCAAAGGAGCATGAGCCTGTCCTCATTAGGGGACTGGAGGTGAAGAGTATCAGTTGCTTTAAATTCCTTGGTGTAACTATTTCAGAGTATCTGTCCTGGGAGCAGCACATTAGTGTTGTCACAAAGAAGGCACAACAGTGCCTCTATTTTCCAAGACATTTGCTTAGATTCAGGATGTCACCAAAAATTCAGACAAACTTCTATAGATGCATAGGGTAGCTTAACTGGTTACATCACACCCTGATATGGAAACACCAATCCCAGGAATTAAAAAGGCTACAGAAAATGGCAGACACAGCCCAGTCCATCACAGGAAAGGCCCTCCCCACTGCTGAGCACATTTGCATGGAGCACTGCTGCAAGAAAGCAGCCCACATCATCAAAGGACCCCATCATCAAGACTATGCATTCTTCCTGCTACTGTCACTGGGCAGGAGGTACTTGGGTCCCACACCAACAAGTTCAGGAACAGTTATTACCCTACAACCATCAGGCTACTGAATCTGCATAGATAATTTCATTCATTACTACTCTGTACCGATTCTGGGCCCTACAGACTCACTCACTTTCAAGATCTTTTTACAACCCATGTTCTCAGTATTATTTTCATTTCCATAGTTTGTTTCTTGCAGATTGGTTGTCAGACTTTGTCTGCTCATGTAGTTTTTTTTTGTAAAATTCTATTATATTTATTTTATCCTATAAATGCTTGCAAGAAAATGAATGTCAAGGTAATATATGGTAACATATACATACTTCGATAATACATTTACTTTGAAAGTTGGTCCTTCATTGTTGCTGAATCTGAATCCTGGAGATCCCTACCCAACAAAACTGTTGGAAGGTCTTCACCAGATCAATGCAGCTGTGCAAGGCTATCGCTCTCCACCAACTTCACGTGGCAATCAAGGACAGACAGTAAGTATTGACCTTTAACTTTGGTTAAACCTTTTCCCCTTCTACAGATGCTGCCTGAATTTGAGTATTTCCAGTATTTTGACTTTTACTTCACTTTCCAGTAAATGCTTTATTTTGATTTTACACTTGACAAGACAGAAGCAGATTTTTGTTTTTATCATTCAAATTAATTGACCTGACACACACTGACAAGAAAATAAATGTAAAGAGACTAAGTGCAAAATGAAGCATATATTGCAGTATTATAAATTAATTGTTTCAAACATTGTTATAAAAAAGATTTACTATTTTTAATTAACATTCAATTTAGTTATAACTAGAAATAACATTAGAAAATTGCTTTCGTTATAATATCCTGATCACCATATGCAAAGAATAATTAACAAATAAACGCTGAAACATCTGGGAGATTAAGACAATCTATACATGTAAAACATATAAGTATCTTTCCATAATATTAGCAGATAACAATTAATAAAGAGGAATAGACAAAATCAAAGTACAAATACAACAATGATCTTTGATATTTAGACCAAATGTTTTTGTTGCTCAAGTAACTGCAAACACTTTGCATATATTACATATTTTTTGGGCTATTAATATTGGTGCCATTATTGTGCACAGTTCATCTAAGGTATGAACACATCCCTAAACATGTGTTTCACATACAGTTCAGCTTTAGGATCCAGCCACAGCTTTCACCAGAGGAAGTGGTGAACCAGTAACTTAGCTGCATCCATTTCATTCACAAGTGGTCGCCATGGACAGCAAAAAGTGTCCATTTTCCACCACTGCACAGAAGGAGCATGCCACACGCCTAATGCCACAGGTCCAAGTTCTCCTGCCATGCCTTAGATAAATTTAAAATAGATAGCCACAGCTTTAATTACTTTAAATTAAGTTAAAGTCTACAAATTACATGAGAAACTCATTTTACAGTGATCACCCTCTGACCCAATCAAAGTATCTTCTAAACTCACTGAACCTCTGTAACCACTTACTTTTAAACTCATTAGTAGCCTGACAAGTCCCAGCCTAAAGGAGCCACAAGGTGTTCAGAGTTCATAAACTCCCCTGAAATCAGGCTATAATTGGTTCCTGTGAGAAGACTGTTGTCTAACAAGAGCCACAAGACTAACTGCCTGAGAATGAAGAGGAAATGATGAATGAGCTAACTAAGCACAAATTTAAGGTATTCCTCAGACGGACATTCTAGCTTTTATCTACAGAAAAGAAGCGACTCCACAGCCACCTGAATGTAAAGGGCCAGTAGAAAACTGGGATCAATATTACAGATGATGGGCTGAGGGAGCACAGATTGCTCAGTAATTTTCTACAGCCATATGTGCAGTTCCTCAGTAAGGTAAATGCCACCTGCAACTCTAATGCCTGAGGCCCCACATCACCAAGTCAAGAAGAATTAACTCATCAGAGACAGAAGGGCAAGGTCCCAGGATCAAGTTTATAATTATGTAAAAATTGTTGCTTTGTGGCAGCTGTACAGTTCAAAACATGGTAGTACAGTTAAAATATAAATTATAAATTACTAAATAAATAGTGCAATAAAAAAGAAATAATGAGATTATGATTTTGGACGGTTTACAAATATGATGACAGAGGGGAAAGAACTGTTCCTGAATCATTGAATATGTGTCCTGTGCTTCCTACCTGGTAGAAGAAACACTTCAAAGACTTCCTCAACCCAAATCTGTCCTTGACATAAGCATTCGTAATTGTATCACACAAAGGATCGACTGAGCCAGCATTGCCATTATTCTTGAGCACCTCACTGAGAGGGCATAGCACAGTTCAAAAATAATAAGCCTCAGGAGCAGATAGTATTCCCTTTGAAACCATAAAACTTCACAGCAACATGACCGATCCACATCCTCATCATCTATATCTGAGAAGAGGAAGGTAAATACATACCATATGAGCAACTCCACCAGACTCCAATGTCTGCCTTGTTAAAATACCATCCATTTAGAGGCAAAGTGGACTTAATCTCCATTGTACAACAATGTTTTTAGAAATTACACTGATCGCCATACATGGGGTCTGTCAATCTCAACAAAGCCTTTGACTCTATCACAGTAGGGCTGTGGAACACTCTCCTCAAATTTGGCTGACTACATAAAGACATCACCATCATGACTTGCACACCATCATGTATTTAATGACAGCACACACATCATAAGATAAATCAAACAGGTGCACAACAGAACCATTCTTAGAGAAGACTGGTTCAAAAAAAAAGGCTGCAGAAAGCTTTGGGGAAATAACACAATCCATCTTGAGCAATTCTGCATCTCAGCTCTAACATACTCTCTGCAAGAATAGAGCAAATCTTCTAAACTAAAGAAAACATTTCAACCTTCAGTGATTACACGCCAGGACCAAGATCACCTGAATCTCAGTGGTCAAATTATAGCATATGGGCAGTGCTTGCATATGTGCAGCTCAGAGGCTGAACTACAAACCACGATCAGCAATTTCAGCTAAAATAAGCCCTACACCAAATATTTGGATGATAAAGGTCTCGTACCCATCTGACTCTGCTGCATGAAATCACCCAACAATAAAGGTTCACACCTAGACCCTTCCTGTATTGTGGGACACATGAGACAAAGGCAGATTCCCATGATGACATTTATCACAGCTTTCAATGAACCAGCACATCTTTTCATCAATTGTGGAAAAGGATGTTTGAAGATCAAGCCTCAAACCTGCCAAAAAAAATCATGATTTACCAAATTGATGCGTTTTATTGCTAACATAAAGGATATTTCCTTTGATGATCTGTCACAAAAACCTCAAAGTAAGATTTGTCTACTCAAATTCAACAGCCTGTTGCATATTTCAAGTATATTCTCTCCAAACCCATCGACATGCTGCCAGTCAAATTAATAAGAAAGCTTCTCATATGTCAAAAGCAGAAGTTCTGTAACATACAGTACCTGTACCAAAGTATGCAAGCTTGGCCACTGTGAAGGCTTAAACATCTACCGTAGATTCTGGATTTTAAGCCGCTACTTTTTTCCCACATTTTGAACAGCTTTGAACTTTGCGGCCAATAATCCGAAGCGGCTAATGCATGATTTTTTTCATGCCGCCTCGTAAACATTTTGCCTCATAACAGTAGACCAATAAAATTGATGAGTAGTTCACAGAGGTCCAATGAAATTGTACGATAAATCAAGCGCACTTTCACAATTAAATTATCGTAAATCAGTCATTTGTACTCACCCTCATCAACATGGAAAACACTCGAAGCATTGTGCTGCCTACTTAGTTTAAACTATATTTGTTTTCTGTACTACATCGCGGGATGCTATGACGTCACACCCGGTTTCGCGGTGTCTTGTGGGAAAATGCCGGTTTGCGATAAACGGAAAGGAGGGGGGGGAGCGCATTACGCGAGCGGCTTTGGATCTGAGCGAACTTTGCTTTTAAGTTAAAGGTGATCAATAACTTTTCCTGGTAGGCTGCAATATATATATTTTTTTACCAGTCGTTAGGAGATATTGGAATGTTGTTCAGTAAAGAAGTATACGCAACGTATATTTAAAAGTAGCCGCGTACGGGCACGGTTCGAAAAAAAGCATTTGCAATATGTATTTGTTTTTGTTACCATATGGATTTAATTAAAAGTTAAAAAAATCCTCACGTGTAATATCTTTCTGTGTAAATATCTCATATTACAACTTGGGACACCTGCGGCCGAAAATCCGGTGCGGCCTAAAATCCGGTGCGGCCTAAAATCCGATGCGGCCTTTACAATTAAAAAATTGATTTTATTTCTAAAATTAGAGCCAGCGGCTTTTAATCAGGTGCGCTCTGTAGTCCGGAATCTACGGTACTTTAAATTACAGAGGTATTTATGATTTATATTAAAAACATCACTATTTAACCAATCTGTAAATTAAAATGACACCAGATTAATGTCAATAAATTGTTTTCATACTTTACTATGAAATTTCACACAGCAATTTCAGCTATCCTATAATTAAAAGGTGACTTGAGACCTACTGCTGCAGAGGGGTTGCGGGGCGGGGAGTAGTTAATGCACTTATTGGTCATTATTTAATGACTTTCTTTCATTGCGCCAGCTACAGGAAAAACGTGTGAAGCTAAGATGCCTTATTGCTTTTCTCATTGTTCAATTAACTGTTTCAGTATGTCCCAAAAGAGACAGAAACAGTTTCATACACCTTGACTCAGAAAATTGTACACACTGTTCCAGCGGCTGTTTTAAAAGAAAACAATTGATACCTCTCTCTCTTGAAAATAACTGCAAAGATAATGTTTATCAGAACTATAAATAAAGAACTCCCCGAAACTAGCCTTGGATTAAACACGACAGAGCAACTTGTTAAAATTGCAGCACAATGGCATAGTTAGCTGAGTTGCTGCCTCTCAGCTTCAGCGACTCTGGCTCATTTCAGACCTCAGTGCTGACCGAGGTTTGCACATTCTCCCTGTATCTACTTAGCCTTCTCTGGATGCTCTGGTTTTCTCCCATAAGCAAAGGCAAGGGTGTTGGTAAATTAATTGGCCATTGCTGATTGATTTATTACATGCTGGTTTAGAATCTGGGGGGAGTGGATGGGATAGTGAAGAGAAAATAAGGATAAGATTGGTGTAGAAATAATGTAAACAATGGCTAGTGCAGACATTACAGGGGCCTTTCTCTGTGCTGCATGCCCCATAACTATGGAAATTATCTACTCGAGACATCTCATAACAACAGATGGCCAAAATTACAAGATCAAACAGAGAATAATAAATGCAAAAAAAAATTGCTTTACTTTTGTTGGCAATTCCAATTTAAACAGGCTGTGGGAAGTTGATCAGATCTCATCATTCACTATTTTACATTTTTCCAATGAAAGATGCCCCAGGTTTATGATCAACCAAAGTTACAATCAACAGCTTCTACCTTTATGCTTTCAACACAAGTTAAATGTGAGAAATGTTAGCAATTGAAATGAGAATTTGGGGAAATACAGATGTTTTGGAATCACCCAGAGTTTAGATACTGTGCTTCAGAAGGTTGGTATTTTTTCATAAAAGCTCTAATGATATAAAGTAATTACCTTCACTATTTTTGAAATTGGACACATTATGAAGATACATTTGGAGTAGCAACTGAGATACATCAATAGAATTTTGATTTCAGTTGTAACAATTTTTCAGGACCAGAGTTTAAACTCTGGGCTGACTTGCTGTTACAAGGAATCAGTAGGATTGATGGTCAGTATCAGTGCTCAAGAACTTCAAACTCCTGATCAGAAGTTTAGAATGAGGCGTGAAGATAACCGTAAAAGCCATGGGAATTTTAACATTGGTGCTCAGCGTATGGTAGCAAGTTGGGGCTGTGGGGAGAGAAGGAACTGTCAATGTCAAAGCAGAAGTAAAAATTAAGAAACAGCTTCCATGTTGCAAATTGAGGAAAAGGTTCAAAGATGCCAAGGGCCATAACATTAGCATCTAACAATGATGGGTCTTTCATTTAGAGTGGAAGGAAAACATTGACAGCTTTTTTTTTAGTGCAACACTCTATCCTGCATTCTTCTGTTGGTTGCATCTGTAGTCACTGCAACGTAATAATTTAGGTAGCAGTAATCCAGGAACACTGCTGCTTTCACTGCCAATTAATTGAATCGAATTGAACTTATTTCTTACACCCTTCACATGCACGAATAAAAATCTGTATGTTACGTCTCCATCTAAATGCGCAATCATAGTGATTTATAATAAATAGAACAGTCAATGTAATATAGAGTACACTCAAATCAGTGTGAGTTCATCAGTCCGATAGCCTGGTGGAAGAAGCTGTCCCGGAGCCTGTTGGTCCTGGCTTTCACACTGCAGTACTGCTTCCCGGATGGCAGCAGCTGGAATAGATTGTTGTAGGGTTGACTCGGGTCCCCAATGATCCCACGGGCACTTTTTGCACACTTGTCCTTGAAAATGTCATGAGTCATGGCAAGTTCACAACTGCAGATGGCACTGGGCTGTCTGCACCACTCTCTGCAGAGTCCTGTGATTAAGGGAGGTACAGTACCCATACCAGGCTGTGATGCAGCCAGTCAGGATGCTCTCAGTTGTGCCCCGTAGAAAATTCTTAGGATTAACATAACAAACTTCCTCAACCATCTGAGGTGAAAGAGGCGCAGTTGTGCCTTTTTCACCACACAGCTGGTGTATACAGACCACGTGAGGTCCTCAGTGATGTGGATGCCGAGGAACATGAAGTTGTTTACCCTCTCAACCCCAGATCCATTGATGTCAATAGGGGTTAGCCCATCTTCATTCCTCCTGTAATTTACAACCAGCTCCTTTGTTTTTACGACATTGAGGGAGAGGTTGTTTTCTTGACACCACTGTGTCAGAGAGATGACTTCTTCCCTGTAGGCCACCTTGTTATTGTTTGAGATAAGGTCAATCATTGTAGTGTCATCAGCAAATTTAATTGATAGACTGGAGTTGTGCGTGGCTATATAGTCATGGATATACGGGAGTAAAGGAGGGGACTCAGTGCATAGCCCTGAGAGGCTCCTGCATTGAGAGTCAGAAGCTTGGAGGTGAGGAAGCCCACTCTTACAACCTGCTGGTGATCTGACAGGAAGTCCAGGATACAGCTACACAAGGCAGGGTGAAGGCAGAGGTCTCTGAGCTTCTTGTCGAGCCTGAATGGAACTATGGTGTTGAATGCTGAACTGTAGTCCAAGAACAGCATTCTTACATAAGCTTCCTTCTTTCCTAGATGTGTAAGGACGGTATGTAGAGCAGTGGCTATTGCGTCATCTGTCGATCGGTTGTGTCGGTAGGCGAATTGTAGGGGGTCCAGTGTGGGTGGTAGCATGCTACAGATATAATCCTTGACCAGCCTCTCAAAGCATTTGCTTATTATTGATGTGAATGTGACAGGATGCCAGTCATTCAGGCATGTTACCTTGGTCTTTTTTTGGTACAGGGACAATGGTGGATAATTTGAAGCAGGAGGGCACTCTACACTGGGAGAGGGAGAAATTAAAAATGTCATTCAACACACCTGCTGGTTGTGCTGCGCACATATCCTGAGTACTCGTCCTGGGATGCCTCCGGTCCCACAGACTCGTGACTGTCCACTCATTGGAAACATCTGCATACCTCCGCCTCATCTGTGGAATGCTCTGCCTCAGAAGGCAGTGGAGGCCAATTCTCTGGATGCTTTCAAGAAAGAGTTAGATAGAGCTCTTAAAGATAGCGGAGTCAAGGGATTTGGGGAGAAGGCAGGGACGGGGTACTGATTGTGGATGATCAGCCATGATCACAGTGAATGGGTGTGCTGGCTCGAAGGGCCGAATGGCCTACTCCTGCATCTATTGTCTATTGCCTCAGAGGTGACCAGGTGCAGGTTGTAGCGGCGGCTTTCCTCGGTAGCTCAGAGTTAGCGACATCGAACTGAGCATAAAAGCGATTGAGTTGGCTTTGAAGTCTGTGATGGTATGCAGCCCTCACCACAAGTCACATGTGCTATTCATTGTGAATCTTGACTCAATCTTCCCCCTGTATTGTTGTTTTGCAGCGTTGATAGCTTTGCGCAGATCATAGCTGCTTTTCTTGAGCTCTTGCTGATTGCCAGCGATGTAAGCTCGATGTCGCGCTGTAAGTGCTGTTCACACAGAACTATTGATCCAGGGTTTCTGGTTTGGGAAGATCCTGACTGACTTCTGGGGTCAACATCGTCGATGCATTACTGGATGAAGCACGTGACTCCATTAGTGAACTTGGAGACATTCTCATCATGGAAGACATTCCAGTCGACGTCATCGAAGCAGTCCTGCAGCATGGAGGCCGATTAGTCCGATCAACAGTGGACGGTTTTAATAAATTGAGACACTAAATCTTTCCATAAGAGGACAGGTCAAAATCTATTGCAGAAAATAAAGCTCATGGTGTAGGCAGTAACACAACAGCATGGGTAGAAGATTGGCTGGTTACAGGAAACAGAGTAGACATACAGTAAACAGACAATTAAACAGATTTCAGATTTCTAGCATCTGCTTTTTTTTAATATTTCAGGCATAAATGGTTGGCAACATGTAATGAATGGTGTGGCACAGGAATCAGCGCTATGGTCTCAACTTTTCATAGTTCGTATAAGTGACCTGGACAAAAGTACCAAAGGTACATTTGTTGAATTTTCTAATAACACAAGGGGTAATTGTGAAGCGGCAATAAACTGGCAGGTTGGTTAAGTCGGTGGACAAAGATCTTACATAGAGTCTAATGTGCAAAAATTTGCAATTATCCAATTTAGCATGAAAAGCAGGAAGGCTACTTAATTTAAACGAGAGTTTGAAAACTCTGGTACTCAGAGGGATCTGGATGTTCTATTGCATAATTCACAACAGACTAGAATATGAATTATAGCAAATCATTTGGAAAGCTGTAGAATGTTGTTAGTTATTGTTAAGGGTTGAGTACAAGCATGGGGTTATGCTCCAGGTACGCTGGCGTGTGGCCAAGTGATTAAGGCGTTGGTCTAGTGATCTGAAGATCACTAGTTCAAGCCTCAGCTAAGGCAGCGTGTTGTGTCCTTAAGCAAGGCATTTAACCACACATTGCTCTGTGATGACACCGGTGCCAAGCTGTACCAGCCCTTGCCCTTCCCTTGGACAACATCGGTGGTGTGGAGAGCGGAGACTTGCTGCATGGGCAACTGCCGATCTCCCAAACAACCCTGCCCAGGCCTGCGCCCTGGAAACTTTCCAAAGCGCAAATCCATGGTCTCTCAAGACTAACGGATGCCTATATAAATATGGGACATGGTGAGACTGGATCTGAATTACTCTGTACAGTAGTTGTCCTCTGATTAATGGGAGGATAGAAATACAGGGTCTTTGACTGAAACATTAACTCTTTCTCTACTCACAGATGTTGAGTGGTGAGTTTCACAATTTTCTGCAATTTTGCAGAAAATCCTGCAATCCTGCAACTTTGATTTTCAGATTTATACCATTTGCAGTTTTTAGATTTTCATATTTATAAGTACAGTGTATAGGAAGCAATTTAACAGGACTGATACCTGGAATGAGAGAACATGTCTGACGAGGAAAGCCTAAACAGGCCAGACTGTATCCAAGTTTAGTTGTGGGAAGAGATTGCATCTGTTTTCCATGGAATGAAGGAGGTAGAGAAGTGAGCTGATAGATGTATATGAAGTTATAGGAGACATTTATAGGGTAGATAAAAATCTTTTTACAGGTCAGGTAGGGATATCAATCCTGGAGGGAAAAAAATACTGAATGTCTACTCTATCTATGCCTCTCATCACCTGGTAAACCTTTATCAGAACTTCCTTCAGCTTCCACTGCTCCAGAGAAAACTACCTAAGTTTGTCTAACTTCTCCTTATAGCAAATGCCCTCTAAACCAGTAGTCATCATGGTAAACCCTCTTCTGCAACCTCTCCAAAGTGTGCACATCCTCCCTATAAAGGGATGCTCAGAACTGACTGCAAAACTCCAAAACCTTACCAGAGTTTTATAAAGCTGCATGCCATAAGCAGACGGTTAATTGATAATAGATCATTGTTAAGAATTTGACTAAAGAACATTTAGTAACAGATTTTCATTAAGCTTTGTTGATCCAAGAGGGAAAAAATACTTCTCTTTATTTCAACAAATTATCAAAACAAATAACTCATTGTTAAAAGTTTAGAGGTATAATTAGTTAAAAATAAATTAACTGAAACATTTATCTAAATACCTGATATTCAGTATTGTGTGATTGATGACCATTTTTCTGAATGGAACACAGTAGCAATCAATCCCGGATCACTTTTGATCAGAAGATAGCATCATGCTCAAGTAAAACCAGAAGTTTGCAAAGCTGGCAGACTGCATTGTGAATTTTTACAATGCTGATTTGACACCAATGCTGCCATGTATAATGTGTAAGGAGAACCTAAATTTTAACAGCAGGAAGAACTCCCTCATGTGCAATTTACAGGGCTAATCAGTTACTTGGTTTGTTGGTATTTGATTAGAAAAAGCTTTAATTGTGGAGACTTGCTGGTGCTCTAATTTGAGTAATGTTGCAATTTGCGAGGAACTGAGAGAATGCTGTTGTTGCCAGACGTGAAGGGTTTAGTGACAGTTTCTTTGGATGTGTATAATGATGGGGAGATGTATAAAAGGGCCACAGACCAGGAACACCTGTCAAAAGTAAGACAATGGTACAACAGAAAATAAGCTCTCAGCAGCAGATGTACACAAGAAGAGCCTTATGTATCAGGTCTGTAAACAGTTGAATTCATATCACTTCAACAATGTTTTCCTTTGTTGTAATGACATCCAAAAACAAAAGGTTACCTACAGCAATCCTAAAGATGTTTTCAGCTTCAAGGTCCAGTGACAGTAAACACCAATAGATTTTTCTTCAAAATCCATATTTCAAGCTACTGCTTTCATCAAGCATTCAGAGGAAAAAGACATGACAGGAGTTCCATAAAGAAACAATTTCACTAAGTGACAAATGTTTGCCCTATGAGATTGAAGTGTGAAGAGCTGCCTTTTTGAAAAAGAAGTTAGCTTTTATGTACTTTTTCTGCATGGCCTAGAATGCTGTTTTTGTATTTACCAACTGGAGTTCAAGTGTTTTGAATTGACAGATTATGTCTTTTTTATTTCCATCTCTTTTACTCATGAATTACCATTTCATACTGTTACCCTGGTTAAACCTTTCACTCACTTATCCTGTATTACTTAGAGTGTTCTATATTGTGTGGGCTTGTGGCTCTGTCCACATCCTGCTCCTTACTATTGTGATTCAACACTGACAACTCCATGTGACAGTCTCATGGCAATGGGTGTTCATCTACCGTCACTGATCCTTGAAACATCTTCAGGATTCCTGCAGGTGCTTTTTTTTCAGATTTCATTACAACAGAGGGAAAATTTTGAATTGATGTGAATGTAACTATTTACAGACTAGTCCCACTGTAGAATAGAAGTTAAAATCAGTAATATTGCAGAAGCTAGAAATCTGAAATAAAGACAGACGATGCCAGAAACATTCAGCATGTCACCTGGCATCTGTGGTGGGAGAGAGAAACAGTTAGTGTTTCAGGTTCAAACCATTTGTCAAAACTGGGAAAGAGATCAAAGTTGCAGAGAATGGCAGATGGAGTTTAAACTGGTCAAATGTGGAATGTTTCACCTTGGTAAGTCAAAAACAAAGAGACAATACACTATTCAGGGCAAGACATTGAATAGTGTTGACGAGCAGAGGGATCTTGGGGTCCAGACATCCCACCTCTCCTGGAAGTTCCAGGAGTCTCCCAGATATTGATAAGTGGCTCCCTGACGCCCGCAAATTATATACAATATCCCCAATTTCTTTGAGAGCAAGCGAGCGAGAGGGGGAGAGGGGGGGGGGGAGAGAAGGAGAGGGAGAGGGAAAGGGAGAGCATCCTGATTGGTCTCTCTTTGTGCTAAGTAGACCTATCAGTAAAATCTGTGAACACAGGGCAGTTGAGATTTGAGCTCTGCAATATCCCGGAAATCGATTTTTTTGAGAGCAGCTGAGCGAGAGAGGGAAGGGGAGGGATCAGTTCCTGAGGATTGGAGAATGGCTAATGTTATCCCACTTTTTAAGAAAGGAGGGAGGGAGAAAACAGAGAACTATCATCCTGTCAGCCTAACATCAGCAGTGGGGAAGATGCTAGAGTCCATTACTAAAGATGAAATAGTGGCATATCTAGATAGCAGTGATAGGATTGGGCTGAGCCAGCATGGATTTACCAAGGGCAAATCATGCTTGACTAATCTACTGGAGTTTTTCGAGGATGTAACCAGGAAGTTAGACAAGGGAGATCCAGTGGATGTAGTGTACCTCGATTTTCAGAAGGCATTTGATAAGGTCCCACATAGGAGATTGGTGGGTAAAATCAGAGCTCATGGCATTGGGGGGAAGACATTGACATGGATAGAAAACTGGTTGGCAGATAGAAAGCAAAGGGTAGCGGTGAATGGGTGTTTCTCGGAATGGCAGGTGGTGACTAGTGGGGTGCCACAGGGCTCGGTATTGGGACCACAGCTGTTTACGATTTACATCAACGATTTAGATGAAGGCATTGAGAATAACATCAGCAAGTTTGCTGATGATACTAAGCTGGGTGGCAGTGTGACATGTGATGAGGATGTTAGGAGAATTCAGGGTGACTTGGATAGGCTGAGTGAGTGGGCAGATACTTGGCAGATGACGTTTAATGTGAATAAGTGTGAGGTTATCCACTTTGGGAGTAAGAACAGGAAGGCAGATTATTATCTGAACGGTGTAGAGTTAGGTAAGGGAGAAATACAAAGAGATCTAGGAGTACTTATTCATCAGTCACTGAAGGTGAATGAGCAAGTGCAGCAGGCAGTGAAGAAGGCTAATGGAACGTTGGCCTTTATTACAAAGGAAATTGAGTACAAGAGCAAGGAAATTCTTTTGCATTTGTACAGGGCCCTGGTGAGACCACACCTGGAGTATTGTGTACAGTTTTGGTCTCCAGGGTTAAGGAAGGACATCCTGGCTACAGAGGAAGTGCAGCGTAGATTCACGAGGTTAATTCCTGGGATGTCCGGACTGTCTTACACAGAGAGGTTAGAGAGACTGGGCTTGTACACGTTGGAATTAAGGAGATTGAGAGGGGATCTGATTGAAACATATAAGATTATTAAGGGATTGGACAAGATAGAGGCAGGAAATATGTTCCAGATGCTGGGAGAGTCCAGTACCAGAGGGCATGGTTTGAGAATAAGGGGTAGGTCATTTAGGACAGAGTTAAGGAAAAACTTCTCCCAGAGAGTTGTGGGGGTCTGGAATGCACTGCCTAGGAAGGCAGTGGAGGCCAATTCTCTGGATGCTTTCAAGAAGGAGCTAGATAGGTATCTTATGGATAGGGGAATCAAGGGATATGGGGACAAGGCAGGAACCGGGTATTGATAGTAGATGATCAGCCATGAACTCAGAATGGCAGTGCAGGCTCGAAGGGCCGAATGGTCTACTTCTGCACCTATTGTCTATTGTCTATTGATTGGTCTCTCTTTGTGCTAAGTAGACCAATCAGTTTTCTCTGTGGACGGGCTTTACAGTCGACCTCTGTCTCCCTCTCATTGTCCATCAGTTCAGTTTAGTGTCCTGCTGCGCCATGGCAGAGTGTTCCAAAAAAAGAAAATATAAAACGTACTTCACCCCAGACTACACTAAAGTGTACCCCTGCCTAATAGGAGTCAAAAATAATGACAGTGTTGCTCGCTGCACTGTTTGCAACAGTGACTTTTCTATTGCCCATGGTGGGTTAAATGACTGTAAAAGACATATTGAGGTGAGTTTAACAGGTGTCATTCACTCATTAGCATAGCTAATGTTATTTAAACTAGCTGGCTAGCTGCTAAGGAGCTACTCTATTAGATGTCCTACGTGATGAGGCCAAACTCCCTGTAGACTTGCTTAAAGTTGTAATAGAATAAAAAAAACAACTCCATGATAATATAATTGTGAATCTGATGTCTTGCAAAATTAACAAATTCATTGACACAGACTGCTATGAGGTTGAGACTTCCAGCAAAATACTCAAATCTGCCAAGCAAGCCACGTCACAGTATAAAGAAAATTTGCAAAAGAAATAGAAAAGCTATTTACATTAGCATTTAGCTATTAGCATGAGACTGCCAACAAAATACTCAACAAGGAATATATACATATGTGTGTGAGTGTGAGTGTGTAAATAATTTCAATCTGTGATCAAATAAATTGCTGTGTGTGGTGAACTACACATACCTGTCTGGACAGGCCCCCCCCCCCCGCTGACTGCTCCTGTGACTCCTCCCACAGACCCCTGTATAAAGGCGATTGGGGCACTGCTCCTCCCTCAGTCTCCAGGATGCTGTGTGGTGGTCTCTTGCTGCTAATAAAAGCCTATCGTCTGCCTCCCGTCTCCGAGAGTTATTGATGGTGCATCAATTTTATTAGCTGCAATTTTAAAACAGGGAAAGTATTTTACGTCTGGAAAAATTGGACATTTATCCTCAAGCCCCAGAAGCAGCTATTGCCTTTGAACTCTGGCTTGCATGCTTCCAATCGTACCTGGAAGAGATTCGCGTGACTGAGCCTCATTTCCAGGGTCAGTCCGAAAGTATACTCCCTTATCAGAGACCTGCCAACCTACCAAGGGGCACTGGACGCCCTCAAAAGACAGTACCTGTGGCCGGTGAACACCATCTACGTAAGACATCGCTTAGCCGGAGAGTCGAGCGCTGAGTTTGTCTGGGCCCTACAGACACTCGTGCGGGCCTGCGACTGCAGGGGACTGACGGTGGAACAGCATGCGGAGCTCCTGGTACGAGACGCCTTCGTTACGGGGATTAGGTCAGTGTACGTGCGCCAGCGGCTGCTGGAAAACGCCGATCTTACCTTACGCTCAGCGATCGAGCTGGCTGACACGCTGGAGGCTGCTCTGCACAACGGTGACGCTGTCCAACCGCGCGATCTCCCGCCGGTCCCATGAACGCTGCAGACCCCGCCACCCGCCGGCGAATCGACCTCGGCTGCTGCCAGTCGCGAGTCCGTGCACTCCCCGAAACCCTCTGGCGAAGCTACCACAGCTGCTGCCAGTCGCAAGTCCATGCAGTGTTACTTCTGCGGACTCGAAAAGTACCCCCGAAAACGCTGCCCGGCCCGAGAAGCTACCTGCTCCAGCTGTGGAAAGAAGGGCCATTTCGCCATGGTCTGTAAATCTAAACCACGAGTGGGGTCGAGCAGCGCCGCGTGCGAGGCATGGGGGTGGCCATCTTGGTCGCCGCCATCCTGCCTGCCCGCCTCGTGCAAGGCATGGGGCGGCCATCTTGCCTGCCAGCCTCATGCGAGGCATGGGGCGGCCATCTTTGATGGCACCACCTCGCCCCGCCTCCAACTCACGGGTGCTTACCGGGCACCAAGACGGCGATTCAACTCTGGCCTCCGTAACCCTCGGCCAAAGCGCCCCACACCAGTTTGCAAGGTCAATGATGGACATCCTGGTGGAGGGGCACAGGACTAGTTGCTTGTTTGACACGGGCAGCACTGAGAGTTATATTCACCCAGACATGGTGCAATGCTGCGGACTCGTGACACAGCCGGCAAGCCAGAGGGTCACCATGGCTTCTGGGTCGCATTCCACAGACATCCGGGGGGGTTGTGTAGCGACATTGGTGGTGCAGGGCACAGAATATCGGGACTTTGCATTACTGGTCATGCCTCAACTGTGTGCCCCTGTGCTATTGGGGCTCGACTTCCAGAGCCACCTAAAAAGTGTGACTATGGCATATGACGGGCCCCTCCCACCACTCACTGTCAGGAATCCTCAGTTTTGTGGGACTTCATCATATACCCCGCTACTGACCACACACACACCGACCCACACATCCCACCCAGCACCATGCCAACAGCTGCGCTACTGACACTACTTGCAGCCTCTCCACCCTCAAGATCCCTCCCCCACCGCTGTTCGCCAACCTGACCCCCGACTGTAAACCTGTGGCAACTAAAAGCAGGAGGTACAGCGCGGGGGACAGGGCCTTCATTCAGTTGGAGGTGCAGCGGCTGCTCAGGGAGGGGATCACTGAGCCAAGCACAAGTCCTTGGAGGGCCCAGGTGGTCGTTGTTCGGACCGGGCAGAAAAATAGGATGGTCATGGACTATAGCCAGACCATCAATAGGTTCACGCAGCTTGACGCATACCCCCTACCCCGCATCACGGATATGGTCAATCAGATAGCTCAGTACAAGGTGTACTCAACCATAGATCTGAAATCTGCTTACCACCAGCTCTCCATCCGCCCGGAGGACTGCCCCTACACTGCCTTCGAGGTGGGCGGCAAGCTCTATCACTTCCTGCGCATCCCCTTCGGTGTCACGAATGGTGTCTCTGTCTTCCAGAGGGAAATGGACCGGATGGTGGACCAGTGCCAACTGAAGGCCACATTTCCATATCTGGATAACATCACCATCTGTGATCACGACTGGCCGGATCACAACACCAACCTCCAACGATTTTTCCATGTGGCCAATGCTCTGAACCTTACCTATAACAGGGACAAGTGTGTGTTCGGAACCACCCGACTCGCTACCCTTGGGTATGTCGTGGAGAATGGGGTCATTGGCCCTGATCCCGACCGTATGCGCCCCCTGTTGGAACTCCCTTTTCCCACCACCCTCAGAGCCCTCAGATGGTGCCTGGGCTTCTTTTCCTAATACGCCCAATGGGTCCCCCATTACGCAGACAAGGCCCGCCCCCTGGTCAAGTCTACCACATTTCCCCTCTCAGCCGAGGCCCGCGCGGCCTTCAGCTGCATTAAAGGGAACATTGCCAAAGCAACGATGCATGTGGTGGACGACACCATTCCCTTCCAAGTAGAGAGTGACTCCACCGACTTCGCGCTGGCTGCTACCCTCAATCAGGCAGGTAGGCCAGTAGCATTCTTCTCTCATACCCTTCAAGGCCCTGAAATTCGGCACTCCGCGGTGGAGAAAGAAGCCCAGGCCATAGTGGAAGCTATTAGGCACTGGAGGCACTATCTTGCCTGCAAAAGGTTCACCTTGCTGACCGACCAGCGCTCAGTTGCGTTCATGTTCAGCAACCAACAGCGGGGCAAAATCAAAAATGATAAAATTTTGAGGTGGAGAATAGAACTCTCCACCTACAACTATGATATCCTGTACCGGCCTGGAAGGCTCAATGAGCCCCCTGATGCCCTATCCCGGGGAGCGTGTGCCAGCGCACAGCTCGACCAGCTATACGCCCTCCATGCACATCTTTGCCATCCGGGGGTCACCCGATTTTACCATTTCATGAAAGCCCAGAACCTGCCGTACTCCCTTGAGGACATCAGGACGATGACCAGGGACTGCCAAGTCTGCGCTGAGTGCAAACCGCACTTCTACCGTCCTGAAACGGCGCAACTTATCAAGGCCACCCGCCCCTTTGAGCGACTGAGTGTTGAGTTTAAGGGCCCCCTTCCCTCCACCGACCACAATGTCTACTTTCTCAATATTATCGACGAGTACTCGCGGTTCCTCTTTGCCATCCCCTGCCCCGATACCACTGCCACATCCGTCATAAAAGCCCTGCGCCAGCTCTTCACTCTGTTCGGATATCCCTGCTATATCCACAGTGATAGAGGGTCCTCGTTTATGAGTGACGAGCTGCGCCAGTACCTGCTGGCTAGGGGTATTGCTACTAGTAGGACCACGAGCTATAATCCCCGGGGGAATGGACAGGTGGAGAGGGAGAATGCCACTGTGTGGAAGGCCACACTTTTAGCCCTTAAGTCAAAGGGGTTGCCGATCTCTCGATGGCAGGAGGTCCTCCCCGAGGCACTCCACTCTATCCGCTCTCTGTTATGTACGTCCACCAATGCCACCCCTCTTGAGCGCCTCTTTTCTTTTCCCAGGAAGTCTGCCACTGGGACCACCCTACCGGCTTGGCTGACATCCCCAGGGCCAGTGCTGCTCCAGAAACATGCGCGGAGCAATAAATACTCCCCTCTGGTCGAGAGGGTTCACTTACTACATGCGAACCCCCAGTATGCTTACGTGGTCTTACCTGATGGGCGGGAGGACACGGTCTCCGTCCACGACCTGGCACCCGCAGGAGCAGCAGACCACTACCCCGAACACTCCACGGTAACTATGCACCCTGTACCCACCAAGGTGTATACCCACCTGACACTGCGCACACCAAGCCCTACACAGACTCCTCACGACACTCCCATACCAGGCGCCTCGCACACGCATGAGGGATTACTAACGCCTAATGGGCTGATACCTCAAGTCAGGCCGGAACCAGCACAACCACCGTCTCTGGTGCAATCACCACCGGCACCTGTGCAATCACAGCCGGCACCTGTGCAATCACCACCTCCGGCACCTGTGCAATCACCACCTCCGGCACCTGTGCAATCACCGCCGGCACCTGTGCAATCACCACCACCGGCACCTGTGCAATCACCACCGGCACCTGTGCAATCACCACCTCCGGTACCTGTGCAATCACCGCCGGCACCTGTGCAATCACCACCACCGGCACCTGTGCAATCACCACCGGCACCTGTGCAATCACCACCACCTGCACCTGTGCAATCACCACCACCTGCACCTGTGCAATCACCACCGGCACCTGTGCAATCACCACCACCGGCATCTGTGCACTCAGCACCACCGGCATCTGTGCACTCAGCACCACCGGCATCTGTGCAATCACCACCACCGGCACCTGTGCAATCACCACCACCGGCACCTGTGCAATCACCACCACCGGCACCTGTGCAATCACCACCGGCACCTGTGCAATCACCACCGGCACCTGTGCAATCACCACCACCGGCACCTGTGCAATCACCACCACCGGCACCTGTGCAATCACCACCTCCGGCACCTGTGCAATCACCACCACCGGCACCTGTGCAATCACCACCACCGGCATCTGTGCAATCACCACCACCGGCACCTGTGCAATCATCACCACCGGCACCTGTGCAATCACCACCGGCACCTGTGCAATCACCACCACCGGTACCTGTGCAATCACCACCGGCATCTGTGCAATCACCACCGGCACCTGTGGATTCACAGCCGGTGCTACGTAAATCGCAGCAACAGATTCGACCACCTGATAGACTTAACCTGTAAATATACTTGTAAGAGATTTCGCCCCATGGGGACTCTCTTTTAAAACAAAGGGGGGGGGGGGTGAATGTGGCGAACTACATATACCTGTCTGGACACACCCTCTGCTGACTGCTCCTGTGGCTCCTCCCACAGACCCCGGTATAAAGGCGATTGGAGGCACTGCTCCTCCCTCAGTCTCCAGGATGTTGTGTGATGGTCTCTTGCTGCTGACGGTGCTTTCTTCCAGCTAATAAAAGCCTATCTCGACTCACGTCTCCGAGAGTTATTGATGGTGCATCACTGTGTTCTTACATAATCAAATGTCCTGTATCCATACATCCTTGGAGGTCAACTGGGGGAGGGTGTGGATATGGGGTTGTGGGGGGGGGGGTGGGGGTGGTGGTGCTACCTCCCTGAAATGCAGGGTGGGATGTTTGCCTTATTAGGTGAAATATTGAGTTCAAAAGTCACAAAGTTATTTATTATTTGAAGCATTAAGTTCAAAAGTCACAAAGTTATTTATTATTTGAAGCATTAAGTTCAAAAGTCACAAAGTTATGTTGCAGCTTTACAAAACTTTAGTTAGGCCGCATCTGGTCACCCCGTTATAGGAAGGATGTCGATGCTTTGGGGAGAGTGTAGAAGAGCTTTACTAGGAGGCCGTCTCAATTAAGAGGGCAAGTGCTAAAAGGAGAGATTGGACAAACTTGAGTTGTTTTCTCTGGAGCGGCAGATGCTGATGGGAGTTCCGATAGAGGTCTATAAGACGATGAGGGACGTAGATAGAGTAGACAGTCAGTATCTTTTTCCCAGGATGGAAATGCATAATACCAAAGGGCATGCACTTAAGGTGAAGGGAGTAATTTCAAAGGAAATGTGAGGGGTAAATGTTTTACATCGAGAGTTGCTGGTGCCTGGAATACACTGCCTGGGGTGGTGGTAGAGGCAGATACATTTAAGAGACGTTTAGAAAGGCAGATGAATCTGAAGGAAATGGAAGGATATGAACGTTGTGTAGGCAGAAGGGATTAATTTAGTTGGCCATTTGATTACTAATTTAATTAATTCAACACAACATTGTGGGCCGAAGGGCCTGTCCTGGGTTGTACTGTTCTATATTCTAGAAGATGGCAGGAGGAATGGCTAGGGATAAATAAGTATCTGTGATAGGGTGAGACTAAATCAAAACAGTTTCTGGGGAAGTTAGAGGCTGATTCTGCTCCCAGCAGGTTACAGTGAAATAAGAATGGGAGAAAAAGTCAAAAACCAGATGTCCATTGGTTTATTATTGTCATACATACTGAGACGCAAAGGAAAATCTTTGTCTTGCATGCCATCTCTACAGAAAATTTCAAAACATAATGTCATTATGGTAGTAAAAAGGGAAGTGTAATATGAGAATCCAGAATAAGAGAATGGCTTTGTGGCCAAGTTTATGGATGGTAACGCAGATTGGTGGAGGGGTAGGTAGCGTTGAGGAAACGGGGGGCTGCAGAAAGATTTAGACAGATTAGAAGAATGGGCAAAGAGGTGGCAGATGGAATATAGAGTAGGGAAGTATATGGTCATACACTTTGGTAGAAGGAATAAAAGCACAAGACTATTTTCTAAATGGGGAGACAATTCAAAAACCCGAAGTGCAAAGAAATCTTCGTGCAGGATTTCCTAAAGATTAGTTTGCAGGTTGGGTCTGTGGTGAGGAAGGCAAATGCAATGATAGCAATCATTTCAAGAGGACTAGAATATAAAAGTAATGTTAAGGCTGAAAAGGGCACTGGTGAGACCTCACTTGGAGTATTATGAGCAGTTTTGGGCCCCTTATTTAAGGAAGGATGTGCTGACATTGGAGAGGGTTCAGTGGAGGTTCTCCTGAATGATTCTGGGAATGAAAGAGTTATAATTTGATCAGTGATTGAAGGCTCTGGGCCTGAACATTTAAAATAATGGTGGGGGGGGGGGTGGGGGGAATCTCATTGAAACCTAATGAATTTTGAAAGGCCTAGATAGAGTGGAAACAGATGTTTCCTATGGTGAGGGAGTCTAGGACCAGAGGGCACAGCTTCAAAATAGAGGGACATCCATTTAGGATAAAGATGAGGAGGAATTTCTTTATCCAGAGATGGTGAAAATGTGGAATTCATTGCCACAGGCACCTGTGGAGGCCAAATCACGGTGCATTTAAGGTGGAGGTTGGCAGGTTCTTGATTAGTCAGGACATAAAAGGTTATGGGGAGAAGGCTGGAGAATGGAGTTGAGAGGGAAATAGATCAGCCATGATGAAATGGTGTAGCAGACTCACTGGGCCCAAATAGCCTAATTCTGCCCTTATGTCTTATGGTCTAATATAGTGTTTCATTTACAGAGAAAATGTCGTGCAATAATGTGCAAGGCCCCAACAAAGAAGATTGTGAGCAAAAAGTTCATATTTATTGTACAAGTGTTTAGTTCAATGCTGATAATGGTGGAATAGAAGCTGCCCTAAGATTTTGAATTGGACCTTGACTGACAGAAATGGTCATTCAATACAATAAGCAAGATCAAGTTACCTGAAGTTGATATGCAGCACTGAATCAGGAAGGTTACAATGTGCCAAAATGAAAGAAGAGGTGTTGTTTCTTGAAGTTTCATTGGAATTATTGTAACAGGACAGAAGACTACACAAAAACAGCATTTTACACCCAGTCTCTGCAGTTAGCTCAACAGAAAAGATGTCCCACTGAAGAGGTTCCTTATGAAAACAAATATACCAAGTGACAGCTGTTTTCCCTCAGAGACTGGAATGTGAAGAGCCAGCTTTTTCAAAAAATTCTTTTATATTTTTTAATTTACTTTTTTCTGAAAGGCTTGGGACACATCCTTAGGTTGTGTTGGTTGTTAATACAAATGACACATTACTGGCTGTTTCAATGTACATGTGATCAATAAATAAATGAATCCGAATCTGAATATTGATTATTGCTTTCAGAGTTTGTTGATCAAAGTTTACATATGGTAACTGAAAAATCATGTTACAATGGACATTTACAAAATGGAGAAGATAACAGCATCTGTTAATGATAAGCTGGAACAATTTGATTCATATTGGGAAAAATGGTTTAACTACATAACACCTCACGGGCCTGATTTTATTCTCACAAATCAATGAATATGTTGTAAAAAAAGATCACTCCCTACTTTGTATATACCGGTAGTTTTCTTATTTTGATTGTTCTTTCTCTCCTCCCCTTTCTATAAATGTATACCTCAGATAAATATTATGTGGAGATTTGTGATAAATATGATTATATGTATAGTATCTGAAATATGTCTTTTGGAAATGTTTGATAATAAACTTCAATAAAAAAATAAATTACAAAAAAAAAGAAAAATCATGTTTTTTCCCTTTTACTGTCTCAATTACTCATATGTTTATCACTTTGTACCATCACCATGGTTACACCTTGGCCCAATTAGCCCATATTACTTTGCATGCTTGCTTGCAGAGTGGGTATGGTGTATTCACCCACATCCTGCTCAAGGTAATAGGTGTCTAGTTAACGGTTTGTTGGGTTAGAAAGCCTTTCAAACACGGGACCTCCAGAGGTAACTTTATTTACTGCCGTCTACCGAAATAGGGAATAAATTCAGCTCTTCCTTAGGATTGATTTGCGCCTGTTGGCATTTCAGCAATGTGTCCAAAACTGAGCCTTGTTATTAATATCCTCAAGAAGAAATTGAAAAGAGCACTTACCATGTCATTAGTAAGGCAGCTCAGTCCTGGTCCATCGTTCAGGTGTTTGCATCACTCAGATCCTGCTGCTGACTGTCATTTTCCTGTATATCATCCTCTTGCTTTTGACAGGCAGTCCTTTGCTCTGGCCCTCTTATCCTCCTTCCAAACACTGTACACATCCAATGAAACAGCCACTAACCCAACAAGTCTCACAACTACAGTATTCTCTCAAATTACATCATTACTCAAATAAAAGCATCAGTAAGTCTCCACATTAAAGCTCTTTCCAATCAATTGCCAGCAAAACAAGTAAATAATGATCCGTTTAAATCGCACATGGGGGAGTTCTTCACACTGATAACTCCAGATTCTCCATGCTTAACATATGGCAGGGCTGGTTTGAGAATTGACAAAAAAACCTGCCAACTTTGCATACTTCTGGTTTATGTGAGTGTCCATGATACCACCCAATGAAAAGGGCAGTCAGTATTAATATACTTCATTGCACATGCAACTTAGATCAAGCTGTTAGTTGCATCACCAAAATTATGCTACGAAACACAATTTCAATGACAGTGTTTCTACAATTAGCAAGAGTGAGGGAGAGCAAAAGTAGAGGCCATCAGTATAAAATGACTACTAAGAAATTAAATGGGAAGATCATAGTTAATGACACCCTTGTAAGAACATGAAAATCCTTACCAAAGGAAACTAGATAAAGAAATAATTGACAAGGGGGTGGAAGGGGTTTCTGAAAAATTTAAACCTGAAAGTTTTAAGTGAGCCCTGGATTGGCATAAGCAATATCATGCCTTGTTCTATGCTGTGAATTTTTCAAATGTCCACGTTAAATTTAGGAGTAACAAATAATAGATATTCATAAGGGTTTTGTAGGTATAGGAGAGAAAAGGTTTCTTTTAGTTTTGACAAATCATAGTAGATTAAGCATGATAAATAAAACAGGTTTTGAGAGCACTATTAAAACTGATGATAGTACCTCTCAAAACACCTTCCCAGACATTTCAAATATTAAATGATTAAATATGAATATTTCTTGAAGAAGCAAGAGAACAACCATTTCTCAGTCATTTGGTTTAATCCTTGAAATTCACCCAAAACAATTCCCATCATGAGCTATGCTAATACCACATCAGATACACATTGGGTGACATTATTTTCCATGCAATGTTTAGGCACTGCAGGGACAGATCAGGCTATGTTGTTTGGAGGAGTGATCATCACTGAACAAGCAGCAAAGCACTGTATTTCAACCATTGTGGCATTACTCCCCTCCTCTTCAGCTGCTAGTATTGCCACTCAAGCCCCTATGCATGGCTCCAAACCTCCCAAACATTATTCAACACACTTCCTCCCAGCTATCTCCTGATGAGGGTATATTCTCCATTTCTCTGAAAGGCTCTTTTGGATCCAACTGTTTAATTCTTAGGTTAGACTTTCATTTTTATTTTCTTTCCAACTTAACAATTAATTGTCTGCTTGTATTTTATATATTATACGTCCTAGTGGCCACAGTATGTATATTCAGTTATTCAATATGGCCCCTTGAAGTATCTAGAGTGGTGTCAAAATGGTTGTTGTAATCTGTCTAGTATGGTAGGGTACAGGGAAGTGCTTGTCGCTCTCAATTTCAACTTCCACTGCTCATTAGTACTCTTGCAAAAAGGAGAGCTGAATGTATGCCTCGCCCTGCCGGTACATAACCCCTCCAACAGCAAGCCTCATGCAGGGCCTCCTCACTGGCGACACATGGAAACTGAACTCCTTTTGGACTCAGCTGAACTACAGAGGACAGGGAGGATGTCTGACCCCTGCACACATAGCATGCAAGCATACTGGTCTGTGGACACACCCTCGTGTTTGTGATCCCCGGCTATGGGCAAATAGCCCCACTGCCCTGTGGGCAGCCTTGGGAGAGATAAAAGCTACAGGAGTAAACCCAGACAGCAAATCTGGAGTGGAGCCCCTAAGGCGGCTGGACGCCATTGAACATCCTTCTGGCAGCTCTTGAGGCCAAGCTGGTGTCAAACATATTGCTTCATATGCTTTCATTTGGAATACACTGGTGAGGCCCAGAGGGGGATCTTGACGATTGGGCATCTCAGGATCTCCATACCTTCCACCCAGGCTTGTGATGATGATCATCATCACCCATTGTCCTTCCAGACAGATGGATGCCAACCACCAATATGTCCCCTAGTGATTACACTGGCATGATTCTGGGAAGCTCTAGAAACTTCTCTTGGTGCTGCATTAATTGAATAAGAGATCTCTCAATAGTTAACTTTTATCTATGAATTTGAATGGAATATTCCTTCCCTATGTAGTATAAAAAGAGCTTCACCATGAGATGAGCCACCATAGATCTTAGATCTTTTGATTCTCCCTCTCTTCAATTAGTAGACTTTTATCACCGTCTATTTTCAACTCTTTCTTCATTCTATTAATGCTTAATAAAATGAAAGTGAAGCAACAAGCTTTGTACCTCTTTCCTGACTTCTGAAAGAATATTGGATTAAGACACCAGAATAAAAAGCTCTGAATCCTAGCCATCCAAACACTGCTCTTTCCTGGACCTAGTATGATTATGTCTCTGCTTGTACAGTGACTCATCACTAGAGTAACTGAAGAGTCTTGACAAATATGCTAGTTGTAACATGCTTACTTAATACTGTTTAGATTATTACTCACTTTTATTTTGCAATATTTCCACTGAGCTGTCAGAAATACAGAGGCAATCATTGCTTTTAATAAATTTATCAAATTCTTTACACTAATCTATGAATATTGAAAGCTTGTAAATACATTAAACTGTATATTCTCAGAAATTATTGGACTTTAGTTGAGGAAATTACTTATAAAAATAATAAATAAATCATAATAGCTAAGAAGTTTTATACAAAGTCAAACATAATAGCTGTATGGATATGATTCTTCTAACAAATTTTTGCTGGTTAAGAGAATATTGACTGGTAGATGTTAGCTTATGTGAAATTTATTAATGTGGTCAGTCAAGTGGATAATAACAGGGAGAAGACCCAAAAAGTAACACTGTTCATAAATTAATGTGACTTAATTATTTTACTTAATAATCTTCATTACAAACTTTGAAAGCAGCAAGAATATGGCAAAAATTGTGATTCTATTGATTTTCCAATTTTATAGTTTTGACAAGACTTCTAAATGAATCCATATAAATTAATATGTACTGTACTTCACATAGTACATGAGAAGGTAAAGTTAGGTGCTGTAGATGGAAAATAACTCAAAATACAGGAGATACACTACTGGTTAGATGGCATCTGTGGAGAGAGAAAGTAATGTTTAAGGTCAATGACCCCATGCATTAGAACTGCAAATAAAGAATACTGCTCAAGCTGCAGGGGAATGGAAACATGGAGGAAAAGCAAATGCACCTCAAGGACACGTGCTTTGCCCACTGCTCTACTCTCTCTACCACCCATGACGTGTGGCTAGGCATAGCCATCTATAAATTTGCTTGCGACACAACTACTGTTGGCTGAATTTCTTATGGTGACAAAGAGGCATACAGGAGTGAGATTGATTAGCTGGTTGAGTGGTGTCACAGCATAAATCCTTGCACTCAGTGTCTGTAAGAGCAAAGAATTGATTGTTGACTTCAGGACGGGAAAATTGAGGGAACATATACCAGTCATCGTCAAGGGCTCATCTGTGGAAAGGGTGAGCAGTTTCAAGTTCCTGGGCATCAACATCTCTGAAGATCTATTTGGGCCCAACATATTGATACAATTACAAAGAAGGCACAGCAGCAGCTATATTTCATTAGGAGTTTGAGGAGTCTTGGGATGTCAACCAAATTCACTTGCAAATTTCTATGTTCTAACTGGTTGCTTCACCGTCTGTATGGAGGAGCCACCGGAGAGGATTGGAAAAAGCTGCAGAAAGTTGGAAACTCAGCCATCTCCATCATGGGTACTAGCCTCCTCAGCCTCAAGACACCTTCAAAAGTTGATGCCTCAAAAATGTAGCATCCATCTTTAAGGACCCCCATCAGCCAGGCCATGCCCTCTTCTCATTTCTACCATCAAGGAGATGGTACAGGAACCTGAAGATACACACGCAATGTTTCAAGAACAGCTTCTTCTCCTCTGCCATCAGATTTATGAATGGACAATGAATCCATGTACACTACCTCACTAATTTTAGCAGGGCATATAAATATAAATTAATAATTTTTATTGCAATTTCTAGATTTATTATTATGTATTGCAATGTACTGAGGTCGCAAACAACAAATTTCATGATATATGCCAGTGATACTAAATCTGATTTTGATCCTGTTCTGATTCTGACTTAACAAATCAGGCAGGTTCTGGAGAGAAATAATAATCTAAATATTGACAAAGGAAATAGTGGTGTGAATGCTTATGTTTTTAAGGAAATACTTAAGATCTGCTTTGTTTGCAATTTGCACAGGAAAACAGGCAGGCTAAATGATGTCAATGCCCAGTAAGTCTATGCAATTAAATAAATTGTTACCCCAGATGTACAATCTGCACTTGCAGTTCTAAACATAGGACTCTACTTGTGGGCCAGATCAGGATGGATCAACATTCCTTTTCACAGTCGTCGTCTATCAGTTCTAACATGATCTTGCCGTGGACAGCTGACTGAACTCACCTTTATACCAGAGTTGCAGAAAAATAGCTCAAGTAGGCCACAAGCTTTGGTGAAGGGACTAGGTCCTGCCTTGTCACCTTTCCATTGACCTTAGAACAAATGATTTCTACAGCTTTTGATCTCTTATTAAATTCTTACCATCAATATATCTTATAATTATCATTTGATGTTAAACCCCTAGACTAGTGTTGTACTTTACTGCTTTGAATCATCTACAAAGTACCTTGAACTACCTTCATTTATTTCAGGATCAATGTATTAGTTTAAATTAATATGATTACTGGACCATTTATAGTTATAACAACTCAGGATGTGTTGCAAATCACAAGCATTTCAAAACATTATTTTAAATTTTATGCATTCTATTTCAGTTTCTTAATGGATATCCTGTCCAGGTACCAAATTTTAACTAAGCATTCCCATATACACAAAAATATTACATAACGTTACATTTTCCTTCCAGATTGCTGTTTTTGAGAATTCGTTCACGTTTGGCTGGTTATTCAGCGTACTGCTGTCACAGCTGCTTTGCACCAGGGATCCAGTTGAACCAACAGCTGACGGTACCCTACACTGGAAAATAGCTTCTCACATAGAAATTGGGCTCTCATTGGAGTCCTTTAGCTGCGGAACTGGAAAAAAATCTATACACTCATTTTTTTTCTAGATCATTCCTTGCTCCCATAATTGATGCCGTTAATATGTCTCTACTTAATCTTGTAATAATATTAACAGCCACCTTTTTTATTTTCATTTGAAAGCTTTGTACAGATGTTTATAGACATTAATGGGATTTTAATTTCATTAATTAAATTCTAATAATAATCAAATGAAACTCATTTGTTTTCTGTGGACTTGTTGGTTTTGAGAATATACTTTAACTTGATTGCTCAACATTATACCTTTACCCACTTCTTTATCCTGGGAATACATCCAAGCACAAACGGAGGACCAGCATGTAGCTTAAAATTATTCTCAACATAAAATATCTAGAACAGTTAAGCATTAACTATATTCAAATTCCTTCAATTTTGATAATTTTGTGAAATCTTTAACAAAATCCTGTGATTTCCATTGATATAGCTTTGTTCCCTTTAAAAATGTTCAACTCATGCAAATTTCCCCAAGTTACAAATTCTGAACAGAACAAATTATTGCAATTTGCTCCGATCAACCTGCACTCCATTCGGTAAAAACTAATGAAATATTATGAATAATAGCAAGAAAAAGTAGTTGATGACAGAAAATAAATTAGTAGTGGATAGAAGTGTACCTTCTGCAACCACTCTAACCTGTTGCATGGGTGGACTATCATTTCACAATAGCAAAAACAAACAGCAATCTTTCAGCAATGTGTGTAAACAAAACAGTCAATATTTTGGACCAAAATCCCCAGCGTATCTGCAACTCATTTATTAGAAAAGGTAAGAATTGCATCTGACTTAATGTTCGGTCAAAACATCACACTGTTAAAAAAAAATGCTTTCTCCTTAATTATTTCTTCTGAAAACATAACTCATCCATTGTTAATGTCTCACTAATCTGCAAAGATCAACTGGGAAGACCTTTTCAGAATAAGTGTTGCTACATTATTTCACAGAATAAACCTTTTCATAAATCATCTCATTCTTGAGGTGAAATGTCCATCAACTTTCCTCGCAGTGGAAGGGAATGACATGTTTTTCATTTCCATCATCTGTCACAATGAATGATAAGTGACTATCCTCTACTTTATCACTCAAGCAGTAAAGCTGCACAATTCATTTTCTATCAGGTATCACTGACATTATACAGTAGTACTTCCATCTAATTTTCCAGTTCAACTGTTCCTCGGGCTTGGAAAAATTAGGTTTCCCAAGAGAAACTGTAGCAAATCACGTTTGTCATACTTAAAAAATTTTCTTGATTTTTAAACTCACGTTTTGAATATTGTAACACTGTTTTACTGGCAGAACATTTGGCTTTGACTCTTCTACTGAATGCCTGCACTTTTAGTTTACTGTATTTAAAAACCTACAAGTTGCATTAAACACTTTCAGCAGCAACTGAAAAACACCGTGACTTTAATACAAATACGTACATTTGATTAAGACCAACCTAACGTAATTGAACCCCAAAGACAAAGATTCATTGAATTTTGTGTCTCTTCTCCCAAGAAGTTGGGAAAACCTCATGCCAGATTGACAGTGGCCTCAAGCAACGTGATTACTACAAGTTGAATGATCACGAGCTGTGCTCTGAGTTAAATGATTTTTAAAACATTTGCAAAGTGAAGGCTGGAGGCACAAAAGTAAACAAGAATCTACCCTGAGAGCTGTCAAACTCATCCCATATTGAAAGTATCATTTTCTGTGCCAACTCTGACTTATTTTGGATGACAAAAACAGAGGTAAAAGACTTTTCTCCATTTTATCACTTAAGCAATGTACTGGTGGAATTCGCTGCATAGACAGGCAAGGGGCCACTGCAAAGTGGAAGTGCAAAATATTCATAAAGCAACTGTCAACATTCTATAGTTAAGGTAAACTAGCAAGGCTCTACACAGCACTACTACAGATGAAAGATCCTGTTGCGACCTGGGTGTGTTAAATGTTGGCATTGCTGCATGTTGAACATTTCTCCTCTGTCACCTTTAATGCTCATGACCTATAAATTTATAAATTTTGCTTTCAGGCACCAGTTCTGTGTAACAACACAAGAGAAAGTGAGTAAGCTATTCACCATTCAATATACTGTATATTCTATTTCCTAATCTTAGTGCGACTTTCTGGGCACACACACCCTAACTCTAATCTAGCCTCACCATCAAACCTGCAGTTAAGGATGGTGCTGTAGTAGTCTGGAAGATTGACCTCTACCTTGCTGAGGCTAGGCAACAACTCTCAGACACCCCCTCTTACTTACCCTTCAAACAGGACCCCACTAAGGAGCACCAGGCCATTGTCTCCCACACCATCACCAACCTTATCAACTCTGGGGATCTCCCATCCACTGCCACCAACTTCATATCTACCTCACCACACACCTCCCGTTTCTACCTCCCACCCAAGATCCACAAACCTGCCTGTCCAGGTAGGCCCATTGTTTCTGCTTACTCCTGCCCCACCGAATTTACATCTGTATACCTCGACTCAGTTTTATCCCCCCGGTTCAGTCCCTTCCTACCTACATCCACTATGGATATCCAGTCCCTATACATGTCCGTACCCCACCAGGAAGGCCTCAAAGCTCTCAGTTTCTTTCTGGACACCAGACCCAACCAGTTAACCTCCACCACCACTCTCCTCCACCTGGCAGAAATGGTTTTCAATCTCAGTAATTTTTCCTTCTACTCCATCCTCTTCCTTCTAACAAAGAGCGTAGCCATGGGCACTAGCATGGGTTCCAGCTATGCCTGCCTTTTTGTTGGCTACGTGGAACAGCCTATGTTCCAAGCCTTCCCTAGTATCACTCCCCAACTTTTCCTATGCTACATCGACAACTGGATTGGTGCTGCCTCTTGCACCCGTGCAGAGCTCGTCAACTTCATCAACTTTGCCTCCAACTTCCAACCTGCCCTCAAATTGACCTGGTCCATTTCTGACAACACCCTCCCCTTGCTCGATCTCTCTGTCTCTGTCTCTGAAGACAGCTTATCTATTAATGTCTTTTATAAACCCACTGACTCTCACAGCTACCTGGGCTGTATCTCTTCCCACCCTGTTACTTGTAAAAACACCATCCCCTTCTCTCAATGTAAAGGAGTGATTATGCTGTCTGCCTTTATCAAAGCTATCACTGGCTCTTGTATGGTAATTGCTTTCCTTTGCAGCAAGTAAAATAAATGTGCTTATGATTGATCCACTGAGATAACCATTGTTTGTTATGGACATATCGAAAAGGTGATTGACAGAACTTGGAGGTTCCAGCAAGATGAACTGAATTGTATTGTAATTACTTGATTACTTACATCCTTCACGTACATGAGGAGTAAAAATTTTTACGTTATGTCTCCATCTGAATGTGCAATGTGCAAATTATAGTGGTGGCATCCGTTATTCTCGCGAGACCATGGATCTGCACCTGGATTGGTTTCCAGGGCGCAGGCCTGGGCAAGGTTTTATGGGAGACCAGCAGTTGTCCATGCAGCAAGTCTCCCCGCTCCACGACACCGATGTTGTCCAAGGGTCGATACAGCTTGGCACCAGTGTCGTTGCAGGAGTTGCCAGAACGAAGTTGAAGACAACATCGGACTGCCTTAGGGACTCCAGCTCCGGATTTGTCCTCAGGGTTTACTCCCGAAGCCTTTCCCATGAGTGGGTATGGCCGCAAGGCAGTGGGGGTTTGAAATCAGAGTTTTCCCTTTCTTAGATGGAATGCCTTCCCAGGCTGATGAGCTCCGTCTACCCAAAGCACTGGTTTTAAAGCACCACGGCCCACCTTTGCCCCTTCTCCTTTCAGTAAACACAGTTCCGCCAGGCTTAGAGGCTAAGCCACACAAGAAGGCCAGGAGCTGGACTTGGTTGTCAGAGGCTATTTGAGTCACCTGCCGTGAGGAGCACTTTTAGGTAGTGGGATCTTGTCCCCACTACCACTCCTCGGCTTGACAACCTTAGTAAATAGTATGTACAGTAAGATATACAACAGAAGTCAATATAGCTTAGAAATACAATTGTGTCAGTGTGAATTAATCAGTCTGATGGCCTGGTGGCAGAAGCTGTCCCGGAGTCTGTTGGTCCTGGCTTCAATGCTGCGATACCGTTTCCTGGATGGCAGCAGCTGAAAGTTTGTGGTTGGGGTAACTCAGGTTCCCAATGATCCTTCAGGCCCTTTTTATGCACCTGTCATTGTAAATGTCCCGAATAGTGGGAAATTCACATCCACAGATGCACTGGGTTGTCCGCACCACTCTCTGCAGAGTGCTGTGATTGAGGGAAGTACAGTTCCTATACCAGGTAGTGATACAGCCAGTCAGCACGCACTCAATTGTGCCACTGTAGAAAGTCCTTAGGATTTCGGGACTCATGTTGAACTTCTTCAATGGTCTGAGGTAAGAGAGGTGCTATATGTTTTTTTTTCCTATCACACAGCCTGGTATGTACAGACCATGAGGTCCTCAGTGATGTGTATACCGAGGAACTTGAAGCTGTTAACCCTCTCAGCCCCAGATCCATTGATGTCAATAGGGGTGAGCCTGTCTCCATCCTCCTGTAGTTCACAACCAGCTCCTTTGTTTTTGCAACATTGAGGGAGAGGTTGTTTTCTTGACACCACTGTGGCAGGGTGATGACTTATTCTCTGTAGGCTGCCTCATCATTATTTGAGATTAGGCCAATCAATGCAGTATCATCTGCAAATTTAATTAGCAGATTGGAGCTGTGGATGGCAACAAGATCGTATGTTTAGGTGTAGAAAAGAACCAAGGGAGATTCTGCATTTTGCTCTATGTAAGTAGCAAATACTAGGTACTACCCCACTCCATTCTATACACACTGTGATCTGTACCAAATCAACTGTGTGGACCCGTTTCTCTTGCTGTGATTCTGATGCTTTCAGCACAGTGACCAGAAGCATATGGGTATTAATGATTAGATTTGACCGGTAAGTGTCTGGGACACCTATGGCATCAGGGATGAACCAGATTTGAATGGCAAATGTATCAGGTGCACCAAATCTATACAGTAAGAGCATCAGGAATGCACCAGATCTGGCATCAGGGACACAACAGTACTGGTAAGAGTAATTAAGAGTGGGATTTGTGGAAATTGAGCTCACAAATTTAATCCCTACAGGACGCTGTAGTGAAGAAAAGAAAGAAAAAAAAAGTGAGGAGGAGAAACTAGGAATAGGTAATAATTGGACAAGGGGAGCCCTTCCCTATCCCAAATAAGGGGACACCACCATGGTATTTGTTTAATAATTATGGGAAGGGATTAGTGGAAGAATTATGGATGGGGAACCAAAGGGTGTATAACGAGCTTGGACAGCAGGATAATTATAGGCCGTGGTAGAAGAATTGCCCAATCCAGAGACAGGTTTAGAAAAAGTGATTCAGAAACTTAAAACTGGTGTTGTGTGTCACAAACCTAGTATTATGGATTTGGAAACCTTACTGAGGGTATTCAAATTTTTATCCATGAGCTTAAATTTCAGCGCTCTCAAGAACACCGTAATGGTGCCAGGCCAGGACCTGCCACTGTGCCAAATAAAGTTTTTTTATAAAAATACGTATAATGGATTACATGCTGCTTTTCCTAAAAAGGCTAATTGGTCTAAGATTATCGAAGCACAACAAGCTATTGGCGAGTCCAATGAACAATATATACAGAAAATAGAATAATATTCAGGATTGCCAAAAAAGCAGGATATGGCACCTAAATTTAGTAATAATTAGTATTATTGCAAATGGTCTTATGTCCTTCTCAAAAAGAGGACAGCCTATTAATGTCCTGAAATCAGACCCAGTGGAGGTTAACATAGGATCCTGTGCCTGTAAACTTATGTGGAAGAGATTTATTTTGTAAAATCAAAGTAACTATTACCTGCATTCCTGAAGGACTTGATGTGTGTATACCAGAGAGCCATTGTGAACTATGCTATTTCAGTAGGAACCAACCTATTTTGTATGCGGCAGTTACTCACTACCCACTTATCAAGAAGTTTGTAACATTTTTATGAGAGTGCCTTGAAAACCTCAGGACATTTCTCCAGATTCTGTTTAGACCTACAACATGGTAAGCTGCATTGCTATCTTCACTGTATGGTTTATTATGACTCATCTGGAAATTGCACACCTATAATTGGTAAGGAAATTGTTCTATATGCTTCTGAAGTATATGTGGGTGATTCCAGTATTGTGGTGATGGCATGACTTTGCCACAAGGTTTAGTGGACGATACACGATCAGGAGAATAGGGAATCTCACTTAACTCTAGTGGTTTCCAGAGATAAGGTGGCAAAGGACCTTGGACAAATGGTCAAGGGTCTGCGAGGACTGTCACAACAGAAGATCCTGACAGCGACCGGATGGAGTCTGTGGTTATCAGAATGAGGTCCAGGCTTTCTCTTATTGCTCCCTAGTCCATTAGGAGAAGAGGCAACTTTTGAACAGAAAGTTGTAGTTCAGTTCCATTGTGGAACTTTTACTCTCTAAAGTTACCCCACAACTTTGGGCCTTCCAGCCAAATGAGACAGGTAAGATGCTCCCAGCTGAGCCACATAAAGTGACCATCAGTCCAAATGATCCAGTGCCCCACAAAGCACAGTACCCTCTTTCCCCAGGAGCTGAAGAGGGGATTTAAAGATCATACAAATGAAAAATGGTATGCCCCTGGTTTATCGCAAGTTGCACATCAAGTTTGTGAACAATGTATGATATGTATTTTACAAAATCCAGGGAAACAAGTGAGTCTCCTTGCAGGCTGTTACTAAAGCTGTTTGGGAGGGAAGTGGGAACTGAAGTGATAGGGCTGAGGTTGAGGCAGTTGGTTTACAAACAGATGAGATTGCTAGCAAGAAGAGGCTGATGATCAGGTAAAATTGCAGTCAATGGGTTAAGTTACAGTGTAAAGGGAGACAAAATCAAAAAAGGGTGAATACAGGACTGAAGGTGTTATTTGAATATATGCAATACAGAATAAGGTAGGTGCACATGTAGCAAAGTTTGAGATTGGCAGGTATGATGTTGTGGGCATGACTGAGTCGTGACTGAAAAAAAAATTATAGCTGGGAGCTTAACATCCAAGGATACATATGCTATTGAAAGGACAGGCAGGTAGGCAAAGGGGTGGGGTGGCTCTTGGTAAAAATGAAATCAAATCCTTAGAAAGAGGTGACATAGGATCGAAGGGTGTAGGGTGGGGCTGAGAAACTGCAAAGGTAAGAAGACCCTGATGGGAGTTACATACAAGCCTCTGAACAGTAGCAAAAATGTGGGCTACAAATTACAGCTGGAGATAGAAAAGGCATGTCAAAGGGCAATGTTACAGTAGTCAATATACAGGTAGATTGGGAAAATCAGGCTGGTGCTTGATCCCAAGAGGGGGAATTTGTGGAATGCTTACAAGATGGCTTTTTAAGAGCAGCTTGAGATTGAGCCTACTCAGGGATCAGCTATTCTAGATTGAGTGTTGTGCGCTGAACCAGAATTGATTAGAGAGCTTAAGGTAAAGGAACCCTTAGGCGTCAGAGATCATAATATGATAGAAGTCACCCTGAAACTTGAGAGGGAGAAGCTAAACTCAGATGTACTAGTATTACACTGGAGCAAAGGAAATTAGAGAGGCATGAGAGAGGAGCTGGCCAAAGTTGATCTGAAGGGAACATCAGCAAAGATGGCAGCAGAGAGCAATGACTGGAATTTCTGGGAACAATTCCGGAGGCACAGGATAGATACATCCCAAAAATGTAGTAGCATTCTCAAGGCAGGATACACACCATAGCTGACAAGGGAACTAAAAGTCAACATAAAAGCCAAAAAGAGAGTATATAATAAAGCAAAAATTAGTGCTAAGTTGTAGGATTGGAAAGTTTATAAACACCAACAGAAGGAAACTAAAAATGTCAAAAAGATGGAATACGAAGGTAAGCAAGCCAATAATATTAAAGAAGATACTAAAGTAAAATGTATAAGAGAGGCAAGAGTAGATATTGGACTGCTGAAAAATGGTGCTAGAGAGGTAGTAATGAGGGACAAGGTAATGGTGGATAAACTGAAGAAGTATTTTGCATCAGTCTTCATTGTGGAAGACACTAGCAGTATGTCGGAAGTTCGAATGTATCAAGGGGCAGAAGTGAGTGAAGTTGCCATTACTTGGGAGAAGGTGCTTGGAAACTGAAAGGTCTGAAGGTGGATAAATTACCTGGACCAGATGGTCCACAGTCCAGGGTTCTGAGAGAAGTGGCTGAAGATATTGTGGAGGCATTAGTAATGATCTTGCAAGAATCAATAGATTGTGGCATGGTTCCGGAGACTAAAAAAATTGAAAATGTCATTCCACTCTTTAAAGGAGGGAGGCAGGAGAAAGAAAATTAAAAGCCAGTTAGTCTGATCTCAGTGGTTAGGGAGATGTCAGGGTCAATTGTTAACAATGTGGTTCTGGGGTACTTGGAGGCAAATAATAAAGTAGGCCGAAGTCAGCATGGCTTCCTTAAGGGAAAATTTTACCTGACAGATCTGTTGGAATTCTTTGAAGAAATAATAAGCAGGATAGATAAAGGACAGTCAGTGGACATTGTTTAGTGGGATTTTGACAAGGTGCCGCATGAGGCTGCTTAACAAGAACTTTTAGTACTACAGGAAAGATACTGGCATGGATAGAACATTGGCTGATTGGCAGGAGGCAAAGAGGAAATAAAGGGAGCCTTTTCTGGTTGGCTGCCGGTGACTAGTGGTGTTCCTCAGGGGTCTGGGTTGGGACCAATGCTTTTTATGTTATATGTCAACAATTTGGATGACGGAGTTGATGATTTTGTGGCCAAATTTGCAGATGATACAAAGATAGATGGAGAGGCAGGTAGTGTTGAGGAAGATGGGAGGCTGTAGAAGCACTTCGACTGATTAGGAGAATGGGCAAAGAAGTGGCAGATGGATTAGTGTCAGGAAGTATATGTTCATGCATTTTGGTAGAAGTAATAAAAGAGCAGACTATTTTCTAAATGGAGGGAATCAAAGTCCAAGGTGCAAAAGGTCTTTGAGTCCTCAAGCAGGATTCCCTAAGGGTTAGTTTGTAGGTTGAGTCAGTGGTGAGGAACAAGTGCGATGTTAGCTTCATTTCAAGAGGAATAAAATATAAAAGTCAGGATGCAATGTTGAGGCTTTATAAGGCACTTGGAGTATTGTGAGCAATTTTGGGCCCCTTATCTAAGAAAAGATGTGCTAACATTGGAGAGGGTTCAGAGGAGGCTCATGAGAATGATTCCGGGAATGAAGGGTTACCATCTGAGAACCAACTGATAGCACTAGGCCTGTAATCACTGGAATTCCGAATAATGAGGGGATATCTCATTGAATCCTATCGAATGTTGAAAGGCCTCGATAGAGTGGATATGGAAGGGATGTTTCCTATGGTGGGGTAGTCCAGGATCAGGGGGCACAACCTCAGAATGGAGGTATACCTACTTATAATGGAAATAAAGAGGAATTTCTTTAGCCAGTGGTGAATCTGTGAAATTTGCTGCCATAGGCAGCTGTGGAGGCCAAGTCAGTGGGTATATTTAAGACAGAAAATGATAGATTCTTGACTGATCGGGGCATGAACTCAGTGGTTAGGGAGATGTCAGGGTCAATTAGACATCTAGGGAGAAGGCAGGAGATTGGGGCAGAGAGGGAAATGGTTCAGCCATGATAAAATGGCAGATCAGACAATATAGGCCAAATGGCCTAATTCTGCTCTAATAGCTTATGGTTTTATGTAGGTGGAAGGATCTTATACACGACCCTCAGATGGACCATTTGGCAATTTACAGATGTGTTTTGAAGGATTACCTTCGTGTGAAGGAAATAAAAATGTCTTGGTCTTTATTGATGTTTTGTTCCATGATGAGTTGAAGCATTTCTTTGTAGAAAGAATGTTGCAGTTACAGTAGCTGACTGAAGGAAATCATCCTGAGGTTTGGGATTCTTTGGGAACTGTCTAACGTTGACAGTACCTGTTTCACTGAGAAGGCAATAAAAGTATTGCCTACAAACGTAAGGCTTTACAGATTGATCAACATTTCCATTGTAGCTACCATCCTCAGTCAGCAAGCTTGGTAGAAAGGATGAATGGCACAATTAAAAACAAGCTCAGTAAAATGTATGAGCGACTGAAAGTTAACGAGGCGAGTAAAGTCGTACTAATTGAAAGAAATGGCAAACATGTAATAAACTACAAAAACAGCATGATAGAGACAGTGAAAAGTCTAAACAGCAAATCTTTGCATTAAACAAACGAGTGAAAGAACACTGCAGTTCAATCAATATGCATTGTTTGAAAATTTTTCCCTCCCCCTCCCCTCCTCTTCTATTCCCCAGTCTGGCCTTTTACCTCTTCTCACCCACCTATCACTTCTTCCTGGGCCCCCTCCTCCTGTGATCCACTCTTCTTTCCTATCAGATTCTTTCTTCTCCAGCCTTTCACTTTTCCCACACACCAGGCTTCACCCGCCACCCTCTAGCTCGTCTCCTTTCCCTCCACCACCACACCCCCCCCCCCCCACACCTTTTTATTCTGGCATTTTCTCCCTTGCTTCACAGTCCTGAAGAAGGGTCTTAGTACGAAACGTCAACTATTTATTCATTTCCATAAATCGTGCCTGACCTGCTGAATTCCTCTAGCATTTTGTGTGTACAGTCGGCCCTCCTTCTCTGCAGGTTCCGCACGCGCGGATTCAACCAACCATGGATCGGGAAAACCCCGAAGTTCTCTCTTCAGCACTCATTGTTTGAGTATGTACAGAAATTTTTCATGTCATTATTCCCTGAACAATACAGTATAACAACTATTTACATAGCAGTTACATTGTATTAGGTATTATAAGTAATCTAGAGATGATTTAAAGTATACGGGAGGATGTGCGTAGGTTACTGCAGATCAGGAACCAAAAAAGAAAATGAAAGTTCTCTAAGTTGGAACAGGTATATCCGGTATTATTTAGCATTAGTTAGTGAAATGTTTGTCTTAGTATATAATATATATTTTACTTTTCTATGCATATAAAACACTTAAGAAACATATGAATTTCAATAATTAAACCACTGCGTTGCTTAGTCATAATTGCAGTTTTCATCGGGGCAGGGCCTTCACATGCTCCATTATTCTCACTTTATCTTTTAAAATTGTTCCGAATGCCGACCAACTGTAGCCTAATGCTTTTCTAATGACTGATGGCGTTTCACCTCTTTCCAATTGCTTTATAATTTTCACTTTATTTTCAATCGTGAGTGCTTTTTGGAACAGAAAACCTGCCGGCAGCGGGTCCAGTGCTTCTCCGGGTCCTGAAGTCCACCGCACTGAGACAGGTTAAATAAGCTCCAGTGCTTCTCCAGGTCCTGAAGTCCACCGCACTGAAACAGGTTAAATAAGCTCCAGTGTTTCTCCGGGTCCTGAAGTCCACCGCACTGAGACAGGTTAACTAAGCTCCAGTGCTTCTCCAGGTCCTGAAGTCCACCGCACTGAAACAGGTTAAATAAGCTCCAGTGTTTCTCCGGGTCCTGAAGTCCACCGCACTGAGACAGGTTAACTAAGCTCCAGTGCTTCTCCGGGTCCTGAAGTCCACTGCACTGAGACAGGTTAAATAAGCTCCAGTGCTTCTCCGGGTCCTTAAGTCCACCGCACTGAGACAGGTTAACTAAGCTCCAGTGCTTCTCCGGGTCCCGAAGTCCACCGCACTGAGACAGGTTAACTAAGCTCCAGTGCTTCTCCGGGTCCTGAAGTCCACCGCACTGAGACAGGTTAAATAAGCTCCGGTGCTTCTCCGGGTCCTGAAGTCCACCGCACTGAGACAGGTTAAATAAGCTCCAGTGCTTCTCCGGGTCCTGAAGTCCACTGCACTGAGACTGGTTAACTAAGCTCCAGTGCTTCTCCGGGTCCTGAAGTCCACCGCACTGAGACAGGTTAACTAAGCTCCAGTGCTTCTCCGGGTCCTGAAGTCCACCGCACTGAAACAGGTTAACTAAGCTCTGGAGCTCTGCCAGGTCCTAAACTCCACCGACTTGCGCATCCGGGTTTTTTGGTATCCGCTGGAGGTCCCAGAACCAATCCCCTGCAGACAAGGAGGGCCAACTGTATTGCATTATGTGAAATTTACTTTATTTACTTTACTTTATTGTCACCAAACAATTGATACTAGAGCATACGATCATCACAGCGATATTTGATTCAGCGCTTCGCGCTCCCTGGAGTACAAGTCGATACTCCTTCTGAAGTCAACAACCAATTCCTTCATTTTGCTGACGTTGAGGGATAGGTTATTGTCTTTGCACCATGCCACTAGGTTCTTAATTTCCTCTCTATACTCAGACTCATCATTACCCAAGATACGGCCTACAATTGTGGTGTCATCAGCAAACTTATATATTGAGTTCAATGGAAACTTGGCTACACAATCATGGGTGTACAGTGAGTACAGCAGGGGGCTGAGTACACAGCCTCATGGGGCACCGGTGCTTAGAGTGATTGTACAGGAGAGCTTGTCCCCTATTTTTACAGCCTGGGTCCTGTCTGTGAGGAAGTTGAAGATCCAGATGCAGATCTGAGTGCTAAGACCCAGGTTCTGGAGCTTAGGAATCAATTTATTTGGAATAATGGTATTAAAGACAGAGCTGGAATCAATGAAAAGGAGCCTTACATATACATCTTTATTCTCCAGGTATTCCAAGAAGGAATGTAGTGCCAGAGAGATGGCATCTGCTGTTGACCTGTTGCTCCAGTAGGCGAATTGCAAAGCGTCGAGGTTGACCAGTATGGTTCAAGTTTCAAGCTGAACTAAAACAAAATGGAAAAATGCCGCTGCAACTTCAAGTTAGTGGTGCTGCTATTTGTAGTACTGCTGGTGCTCTGCCCTGGCTAACACCTACTTCTGAAGCTCTGCCCAATAAATTACAGATCACATCGAACATTCTCCCTCCACAGCCACCTCCATCCAAACTCTGGTGAACTACAGGACTCTGGTAACAGCAACACCATCTGAACTCCAAGGAATTACAGGATGGACATAACAGACTCTACAGCAGCCCAAGCAGTTCATGTGAGAGCAGTGATGAAACAAAAAGGCTGACAGCTATGTTAGATTAAACTATTGCTAATTAATGTATTGATGAGCTGGTGGCAGATCAATTGACTATCGCTTAACCGCTCAACAACCTGCTGAATGACTAGTAATGCTCAGTTGTGCCTCCTAATGAAGAGCAACTGAAAGCATTTTAAATTTTGAAGGTGACATTGTGTATTGAACCTGCAAGAAGAATCCCTGATACATGTATGTCAACAAGAAACACATGATACCAATATTAATTCAAGAACATGTAGAGTGACAACATCCTGTTGGTTAATACTCTGCCAACGGTTTGATTCTATACACTGATGTCTCTTCAATGATTGAGAGTGGGATTCAAATGGTTGATTCTGGAACTGGAGTGCTGGTGTTAGGTAATGTGTCACTGCAACTGGAAGATCAAGGGGCCCTATCTGAGGAGCAGTAAAGGTACATGTACAGAACTGACAAATCTCAGTACTCTCCATCCACTAAACAGCAGTTATTGGGCCTGTGGTTACCAGCCCTATCCCAGACTGCTAGGCACGTCCCCGAGTATGAGGGGGAAGTGGAGACAGCCATAGTTCTGGAAGGGCTGCTCTTTATCTTGCCTACGTAGCATCCCATATGCAAAACTTGGCGTCACCATCTCCCCACCTTCTGGTCCGGTGGCACCAGAGACCAAAAGATTCTGGAATTGCCATTCCAGGATATGAGACTGCGAGATTGCCCTAGAAACTGACTAATATGGCACCAGCTTTGGAGAAAATAGAGTGTGAAACTGCATATGTCTTTGATCAAACCCAACAAGTATTAACCAAGTTGTCGGCAGAACTGGTGGCAGTTGTTACAGCAGTGCTACAGAACAGAATTACTTTGGATTTTATTCTATCAGAAAAAGAGGGCACTTATGTTGTTCTACTTAAAGAGCTGATGAATCAGAAAATATAACTCACTTCGCAAAATATATCCAAGAAGCTACCAAAGAGATTATGAGGATCAGTATCACAACTATTACACTCTAGGAAATGGATGGTAGTCATTCTGGATGCTGGGAGGATGGTGGGCAACTGTTCTGCATTATGGTATAACTATTGGTCTTATAATAATGTCTGTTCTTCTTATACGATTTTTGTGTGAAAGGAGAGGATACTAAGGCAAGGAATAGGGCCTCATTGAAATGGACGGATGAAAACAGAATTTTGGGTCAGGTTTTGAAACTGCATCATTGCTTTATATACATACGGTTTATATGCATATTTCAATTAGTACATTTGGTAAAATGTAGTGTTGTCAAGAAATGACAAAAAGGAGGTAATGTGGAAATGTCCTTTACCTTTAGTAACAAAATGGAACCTGTATTGTACCGCAGTGCCTTGCTAATAGTTTTCATGCAAAATTATGCCAATGGAGCCTGGGTCCTTGACAAACTGCAGACCCACATATTGTTACTGGAAGGATGCCTAGTACACTGACTAAGCAGGCAAACAGAATGAAGCTGACCTTGATATGACACTTAAAAAAGACTGATTATGTTGTCTGATTTTTTTCAAAGATGTCACCAGCTCTTGTGCAATGATGGTCTTCCCTTGCAGCAAATAAAATAAACGTGGTTATGATTGATCCACTCTGTTAATTGTTGTTTATTATAAGACGTAGAGAAAAGGTACTTAACATTAGGCACTAGGTTAATTGAAGCCTGCTTAAAGCAAATGTGTTCCTGAGACTGCCAAAGTGAGAGGTTAAAGATATCAGTAAATGCTCCAGCCAGTCGATCAGCACAGGTCTTTAGTACTTGGCCAGGTACTCTTTCTGTGTTTTATTCTTTCCACGAGTTCATCCTCCTGAAGGATGCTCTCACGTTGGTCTTAGAGACAGAAATCACAAGGTTACTGGGAACTGTGGGAGTTCATGTTATGACAGTCAAAGTGAGCGTAAAAGGCACTGAGTTTATCTGGGAGTTGACCTGAGATTTTAACCTTCTCACTTTCCACAAATACAGCTTGAGTATTTACAAGATTTTCCGTTTTATCTGTTTTTCAGTACAAATTGTATTTACAGTATTGTGGTTGTTCACCTGCGAAAAGTTTAAAATCAAATGCCCATTGTATTTATTTAATGTGTTTCTGGCAGTAGCTTAATAAAGATAAAATACTTCAGAAACATAGACCAAAGCATAAAAATTCCAATTATAATATAAAATTGTAAACAGATGTTTGATTCTGAATTTAGATGCCTGTGTATAATTTTGACATCACACCTAATATTGGTTATGTCTCACCGTAGCTACGCATCCCCATGAAACAATACAATTTTGAAACAACAGTCTCTACCTGCATCCTCAGTTTCCTCCTCCTCCTCCTCCTCCTCTTCTATGGAACTTGGCACAGGATCTTGAGCACCAACATCATGCATTTGAATTCGTTCCACCATAAAATGCTAAAAATATTAATTAAACAGGCATGTTGAGAACTTGCCAGCCATATCAAATTTCTTTTTAAACAGTTACAGCATTAATCTGAAAGAATATGCACTAAAATCAAATTTAAATCAGTTATATATGACAGTAAAACAAATATATTCAGAGGAGCAATTTGAAGGCGCAAATACTTAACATCTCCACATTTATAAATAAGTTTTAAGAACAAAACATCCTTAAATAACTTTTCCAACGGTTTTTAATGAGAATAGTCATGCTGACCCTGCAATTCATTAGTTCAGGGATACACATTATTAAGGTCTATTATGCAGCACAGTGATGATCATTTTGGTCATGAGCTAACCACTGCTAAGCCTACATAGGCCATTCAGACTTGTTCCTGCTTCACCACTAAATCATGTCACAGTTCATCTTTTACCTCAACATCAGCTTTCTGCTCTCATATCATAACCCACAATTATCTTAATATCTAAAAATTCATCGATGATGTGCTCAGCAACTGCACCCCCCACAGCCCTTCTGGGTGACAAATTTATCTCTGCCTGCAATGTCCGATTCCTTTAATCTGAACTGTGATCCTCAGTGAAGCATCAACTGCATCTTCCCCTCAGGCTCAGTACACTTTAGTGGGATCACCATTCTGAAGTAGAGAAAGCCTCGAGTTTAGAGAAATTTAAGGTGATTCCTTTGATTGTACTGGGTCTGCTTAATTTCAGGCATATTGAATACGTATCAACTTAAACAATCTGATGAACTTTTGCTACATTCCCTCAATCACAAGGGAAAGAAACCACACTTTTATGGTCTCACCGGCACCCTATATAATTGGAGCAACATTTTGCTACTATTATGCTCAAACTATTTTTGAATAAAGGCCACCAGCTTGCTATACTTTCATGTTTATTTTCAATGATTCATGTGTAAGAACATCCAAGTGCCTCCAAACATCCACTTTCAAGCCATCCATTAAAAAAGTTCCCTTTTCTTCCCAAGCAACAATTACAATGCTGAAGGGACACAGCAGATCAGACAACATCTGTGTACAGCCAACATTTCAGGTTGACACCGTTCATCTGGACTTCAAACTGGAAGCCTTATAGTTTTGCCATTGTATTCCATCTGCCATGACCCTACTCATCCATAAACCACTTCAGTTTATTGTTGCTGCATTAATTAAGCAGGCTGGATCTGCACTTCCTAGTTCAGAAAAGTGAAAGGTGATCTCACTAAAAGACACAGTGCTATCCATCTTGGTGGGACTACTGAAGAGGTCTAGGTCTAAAGGCTGAGTTATACTTGTGCATCGCATCGATGCTGTAAGTATCGCGTACCCTACACCGTACCTACACCATAGGGTGACGAGTACCTCCCCAGAAAAGTAACTCACACGTCACGGTAACGCAGACCGCAACAACTGTGATTGGATCACTCGGTAGCATCACATTTCCTCCTACACATTTCCGGTTGCTTCTTCAATGCCATGTCTGTACGATGTGAAATAGATGAACTGAATCATCAAATCTATCTGCCGACATACAAAAATGTTTGAAATGCATTTCCTCGTCCATGTCTCTCACGAAGAAACTCAACACAGTGGCACAGAAACACCACCGCCAACTAGCGTTTTGGTGCACACCAACGCAGGCTTGCTACGACATAGAGCTACGCAGAAGTGAAAATCAGCCTTAAGAATAAAGAAACACACACAAAATGCTGGTGGAACGCAGCAGGCCAGGCAGTGCTTCTTCCTATAGATGCTGCCTGGCCTGCTGCGTTCCACCAGCATTTTGTGTGTGGTGCTTGAATTTCCTGCATCTGCAGATTTCCTTGTTTTAAGAATAAAGAAGCTGACTCCAACTCCCTTTACTCAATCACCAAGTCTGTTCCTTTGTTCTAATGTTGCATTTCTGCCCACCCTCTCATCTCTATAGAGGAAATGTTTGTGGATGTCCTACCTTTAGTTGAAAACAAAAAAAAAACATCTCTACATTAATGTTGTTTCACTTGAAATATTAACTCTGTCTCTCTCTCCTCAGGTAATAACTGCCAGCTGATTATCTTTCAAACATTTTTTGTTTCATTCTTACTGTCTTTGAACTTGAAGTAGAAATAAATAAAGGTTGCTCGTCAACACAAAAGATAACATAGCCACTTTGTCACAAATACCCCCTCTTCAGAATATAAAAAGCATGGTTCTATTAGCTATACAATCTAGCAGCACAAATTAAATCCTGAATGAAATATACCTGCTGCAAATTCAATTACACTTCATCTACATTATAGCACATGCATTGCATTGTTCATATAGCTCACAATCACTCCAACCTTTTACGTTTAGGCATCACTCCAAACAACTGACGGCAGCAAAACAAATCATGCCACTGTGTTCAGATGTATGAAGGAGTCACAGATTCAGATATATGATCTATTTCTCCTGGACAGGACAAAAATGAGGAGTCAGGAGTTCACTTCTGCAGACTTAGGTTTCACTACTTTAATTTTGCATATTGAGAATTGTATTTCTTAATCAAACAGGAATGGAATGCTAAATTCATTTTTAATCAAATGCACCTCAACATGCAATCAAGTGCTTACTTTCTGAGGACACATCAGAATGTCTGCACTGCAAGACAGTCAATTCTATTAAACATATTCGTCATAAAGCCAACTGCCTGAGAGACTCCCAGGGACTAGCTATTCCTAAGAATTGTTACAAGTCTTGATGAATAAAGTTAAATTAGCCAATTGCAAAAGATGAGCTAAGAAAGAGATATGATTATGGAAGCCCTAGAAAAGAAGTATCTACAGATGAGCAGTGTCAGGTGGACAATAAAGTGTGCAAGTCTTCTCCACTACCAGATTCATAACGTGCTTTAAACACTCTTTTTAAAGTTCAAAGTACTGTTTATTGTCAAAGTATATAGATGTCACCACATACAACCCTGAGATTAATTTTCTTGCATGCGTTCTCAATAAATCTATAACAGAATAATAACCAAAATAGAATGAATGAAAGACCACGCCAACTTGGATGTTCAACCAAAAGACAACAAAGTTAAAATACAAAAACAAAGAAATAATAAAATAAGCAATAAACATTGAAAACATGAGATGAAGAGTCCTGAAAGTGAGCCCATAGGTTGTGGGAACATTTCAATGATGAGGCAGGTGAAGTTGAGTGAAAAGATCCCCTCTGGTTCAAGAGTGTAATGGTTGAGGGATAATAACTGCTCCTGAAACTGATGCTGTGAGTCCTGAGGCTCCTGTACCTTTGTCAGCAACAAGAGAGTATTGGCTGGATTGTGGGGGGGGGGGGGGAGTCCTGATGGTGAAGGAGAATATGTTATAGATTACAGGCAGGCCTTTCTACATGACTATAGTTCTCAATTGCTCATCAGCTTGAAATGCATTATTTAAGTTGTTTTGGCTGAGATGGCTGCTCAAATAATTTGGGGGAAAACCTCCAAACTTCATTCTGCCTGGAAGTCGAGTGGCTACACCTAGAGGGAACAATGTCACTGGCAAAAGGATGGAACAACTGCTCTAGCAAATGCTGGCATATGAAATTGAAAAAGGACAAGATAGTGAAGCTCCTACTTGATCTTGAACAGAAAACACCTGCTGTCACCATCAGTGACTTGTATTACCTCATATAGTTCTGCTTCACTAGGGAGGCTGCAACTAGGTGTACTACCAATAGCCGGACATGCACCATGTAGCTGTTAAGGTCACCGTGACCCTTGAAGTTTATGATGCAGGATCCAAGTTCCATCATGTAATTTGAACAAAATCTGTTAAATTATAGTAAATAGATGCACTTTTTTGGCATAAAGATATCAGAATATTTACAAAACCATGGGCTTCCAATGCAGACAACAAGTCACCACAGTCAGTAGAATATGCAAATCCAAGCACAGTGATGTACTGTGGCAACATTCTGCTACATCAGTTCTCAAATGCCCACTTTTCCACTTTGACCAATCATTATCAGTTTACAGACTGTTCTGGGGAACAGAACTCTTACGTAATCTAGACACTACCTATTTATAGAAGTGAGAGGGAGAGGTAGACAAAGGCTAGTAGATGATAGGTGGAACTAGATTGACAGCTGGGCATTGGATGGAGCCAGCTGGGGAAGAAACACAGGTAGATAAAGATAGGTATGTGAGTGCTTGGTAGATGAAACCTGGAGGGTGGGGTAATGAGTTTGGGTAATGGGTTTGAGGTTGTGGAGAGGGGTAGGGATGATGTAAGGGATGAATAAAGGGAGAGAGAAATTGGATGGACTGGTGGGAATGTTAAAACAACACAAGGAGTGTGGATTACCTCACATTTGAAAATTCAAACCTCTTTCCATTCTGGCACCATCCTGACTGTCTTCTGCCTTCTCCGCTGATACAGTGCAACAAGCAAAAGCTAAAACAACGTCTCGTTCCACTTGTGCAGTTTATAACCTAACGTTTTGAACATGTAATTTTCCATCTGCAGGTAACCCACACTTCAGTTCCCTCCCACACCCAATCCTCCTTTCCGTCTACACTCTCAGTCCTGATACAGAGTCTCAACCCAAAATACCAACCATCCCTATGTGTCCAGAGATGCTTATTCTTATTCCTTCTTACCATTGCAACTACATTCAGGATACGTTACTTGGCATGTTGGCCAGTGTTAACAAACTAGTGTCTCACAGCTTGTCTCAGAACTCTCACATCACAAGCCAATATTCACTCCAGATTAACTTCCTCTGAGCTCCTACAGTTCAATGGTAGAAAATCACATATGAAATAGCAGCCATGGTGCACCTCTCTTCAAGGTCAATATTGCCATTTAACTTATTTTAATCATCTACAACGTCTCATATACCAAACACATCAGAATGAGGCACACAATCCAGTGCTGCACTGGCCTTTCATAGCATTAGCTGCCATTCTAAATGTGACATTAGGTGGCGTTTTGCATCTGTTTCCTGCACCATGAAATCCATGGCTTATAAAATTATAGCTTTTCTTAAGATCTTGAAACAATGAGTCCAGAGGGGCTGTTTTGAACAAAGCATCTGTAGAATAAACTACTTTGACAGACCATCTATTTTTGCTTGTTTCATGGAATTTACAATTTATTTGTTGGACACACTATGTTGAACTTTGAGTGCCTTTCTTACACTCTTTTAAACAAGCACTTAATATTATATTAAGCCAACAAAAGCAAATACGGACAAAATTTTGAGCCGAAAAGACTGCCTATGTGATATAGCCTCCCAGAAAGAATAAGTTCTCTAAAAAAAAAAATGGAGTGTCATAAGATGCACTTCCTCATTTATCTTCTTGGTTTTATTTGAACTAGCCATCTGCCAATAAGAGAAAACTCAACACATCAATGGAACTTTAGAATTTAGAATCTAATATTGTTACTTAAGATTGCTACTGGGGATTTGCTATTGAAAGAAAGGTTTTGTGCACATGAACTTCCCAAGAGGATAATACTTTAAATAAATATCATCAAGTCATCAATGTTGATTCTTAGTGGCTCAGTACCAAATATAGCAATGTGAATTTTACAATAAAGGTTTTACCTCTCTGCTACACAAAATAGCTCAGCCACTGTTGCTGTGGCAACAGCCTGGCTGACGACTGTGCCTGTCTGGTTTAATCAACCGAGCACATTAGTTTGCATGTGTTGTTCTCCTTGAATGCTGCAACATTATTTACATATCCATTTCCTTAAGACACGATTAAGTTATAAAGTTCAGATCAAAATATTAATCACAAAGTTAGTGTGAATTTTCTGTAATATCTGAACTATGAAACTTAGCTTCTCTGAAGGAAGTGCATGCAGTACCATTCCTGACAGCAGGTGCAGTATAAACATATATTGCCTAAGTTTACTCAGGAAATTAAAAATGAAATTGATGCTAAAATGTAAATATTAACTGCTCAAAATCTGAATATACAGCATTGAATCCGAATAATAACAGCAAGTCAACTTTTAGTCCAAAAAGTATACTTTAATAATGAAGGTATCTTTTCCTCAAAAACTTTATCTAGTCTATGTAGAAATATGCAAATTTCTTATCAGAATTTCCAGCTGAAATGTAGTTTCCTAGATATAAATGCAGTTATAGTACTGGACTATTTAAACATATTTCATTTAGCGAATGCTTTCTAATGGAAAGCATTGTGCAAGACAGAGAACACTTGCTCACCTTCACAGCCTCCAACTGAGCCGAATGACATCGTTGCAACAGGTCAACGAAAAGATAAATTAACAACGCCTGTAAAATAAAATTGTTGAACAAGTCTGGTCAGTTAGATATTTTCCACTAGGATAAAGTAAGGATAGAATCCAACATGGTAAAAGCTCCCATGCCACTAATTCATTTTAACCTCTACACTAAATGCATTAGAAATAAGGATCTCAAATTAATACCTCGATGAGCAATCTACAAAGCAATTTTTTTAAAAAAAGAGTGGATCACTTAAAAGCTCAAAAGGCCAAAGGCAGCTCCAAAGCACCCGAACGAGCCAGGCTGGATTCAGGGAGGAAGAGTCAGTCTGGCAGGGCCAATTGCCAGGGACAGTACAGTAGCTTGTGGGTGGAGGTCAGAGCTTGGGAGAAGATGTAGCTAGTTAGTAAAGATTGGGGCAGGTATTAAAGCCTCGATGAGTTTGATGATGAAATGAAAGACTGGACCTGGACACGAGGGGGATTTGACTTACCTACCACAATTCCAAAAACCAATCCATTGCAGTTATCACCATTAACAGTAAAATTAATATCCAGATTTGTAACTTGGAAACTTTTAGAATGGAACTTATACCAATTACATTCAATTATCTTAACTATGCTTCAATTAAACACATTCAAGTTAGTTTTACCAGCATGGCTTAGTTCAAAGCTTAAATGAAAAATATAACCAGCAACATTATCGGTTACCGCTGACATGATGAATAAAATGTTACTTCCTTTGGTGATGAATAATATTTAGGTTAGGATGCATTAACCTCTATAATTTCACTGTCAGTTATTTGCAGTACATCTTCCTGGATTACCTACCTGCATAAAAAATCCAATTACGAATGATACCAAAAAAGGTTGCAGTCCTGCATGTGCCACTTTACCAGGCAACCCTGTAACAAGAGAACACAGAATGTAGAGAAGTACAACACAAAAATGGCCTTTCAGCCCACCAGGTCTATTACAATCATGATATAAAATTAAACTAATCCCACCTGTCTGCACATGGTTTGCTCCCCTCTACTCATCTATCTAAATGTCTCTTAAATGTTGCTCTTGTGTTTGCTTCCATCTCCACCCCTGCCGTGTGCATTCAAGGCACCTACAGTGTCAGAAAATTGTGAGGAAACAAACTTACCTTGCAGTTCACTTTTTAAATTTTCCCTCCTCATCCTAAACTAATGCCCTCCAGTATTTGATAGTTCCATCATGGGAAAATAACTCTGATTACCCATCCTATCTACACTATGCCTCACATAAAATTATGTACTTCTATCATGTCTTCTCTCAACTTCCATTCCTCCAGAGAAAGCAATCAAGTTTGTCCACTCTCTCCTTGCAACTAATATTCTCCTATTCTGAAGACGTACCCTCAGTGTTTTAGGAACAGCTTCATTCCCTTCACCATTAGAGTTAACAATGCTCCATGAACACATCCTCATTACTTCAACATCTTTTTGGACTATATATTTATGTTTATATTTCTTATAAGGGTGTACGTGGTGTCCAGGGAGGGTAAGTACCTCTGGTGAAGGGGCTTGTCATGTCCATTCCAGGGCAGCTCATTCACCTTTGGTCCTCACCAGACACCCAGCCCTCAGCTGCGGCTCCAGGTAGCTGTTTGCTTGCTACAGCAGCCATACACTGGTACACTGCTTCGACAGGCAGCCTCATACCCCGGTGAGGTAGAGTCATGCCTGTCCAGGCATGTGAACTCAGCTCTAGCGGACTGGGCGGATGAGATCTACAGTGAAATCCAGTGGCTAGGAAGATGGTACAGAAACACTCCGTGGAGAGCAAAGGACATGACATGGCATGAAAGACGTCATGGTCATCCACTGTAACCAATGAAAACCCCAGATTGTGATACTTGTTCATACCACCTGACCTGGATGTCTAAGCTTGAAAGAGTGGAAATGCCCCAGTGCAATGGCTTTTCCTCTTTAAAAACTCTCCTGCACAGGTTTCCTGTCATTGTCTGACAAGGTGGACAATCCCCATATTTCTTAGTGTAACCTACGGAATTTATATATTGTACTATACTGCTGCCACAAACAAATTTCACAACATATCTCATTGATAATAAACCTGATTCTGATTTCAAGCAACATCCTTGTGAACACCTTCGGTACTCTCTCCAAATCCCCCACTTCCTTCCTACTGTACAGCACAACACTCCACTTGTGGCCTAACCTAAAGTTGTTTTAACAACACACACAAAATGCTGGTGGAACACAGCAAAACTGTCGACGTTTTGGGCCGAGAACGTTCATCAGGGCCCTTCATCAAAGTTGTTTTATTCTTTTAGGACAGCTAGAACATGACTTCCCAAGTTTTATCCTCAATGCCCCAAGCAATGAAGACAAGCCGTCATATGCCTTTTCTACCAGCCCCATTCACTTGTATTACGACTTCTACTGGTATCCTTCTGTATATTAATGCTCCAAAGGGTCTTGTCTTTATTGGATACAGTCCTCTTATATTTTGTCCCAAAATATTTGCCAAGATGAAACTCCATCTGCCATTTCTCCACCCTAAAATCTAGCTGATTTCTTTTGAGAGCTTTCATCTTCAACAACTCCACCAGTTTGTGTCACCTACAAATTTACTAACCAAACATAACAAATAAATATATAAAGAAACATTCAATCTCTAATAGATAAGTATCTCAATAATTAGTCATGCAAAGTGGGACCAGCATTGTAGTGGGGAAGGTGGGAGAGAATATTTCCAGCTGACCTAGGGACCCAGGTGAATTTAGCATGACTTCATCATGTTTTTCTTTGATCCCCACCTCTGTTCCAAAGTTAGCAGCCAATTAGAGGTCAGGTGGTGAAACCGGTGCCAAGTGGCCACAACCTTGAGAATATTATTTAGGACTGAAAGGGGGAGGAAAAGTCTCTGGGGTGAAGGAAATTGTGAGGAGTAGGATGTGAGGTTTTATAAGAGGCTATTGCTAAAGGAAGAAGAGAGAATGGGGGGCTTGGGAGAGGACAGAAATGGAAACTGTTAACTGACCATCCTGCAGTCTTCTCAAATACTAGATGATTTTTCAAAGCAATCCTCACTGTAAACCAGTATATTCACTTCATTACCAGGCTGCTAAATACGCACTGACTATATTATCAAGCAATTATTTGTTTCATCAGAATCTAACATGCATCTTTAACACAAAGTACACTGCAGATGCTGTGGTCAAATCAACATGTACAAACAAGCTGGATGAACTCAGCAGGTCGGGCAGCATCCGTTAAACGAACAGTCAACGTTTCGGGCTACATTCCCATTCGGATATGTCCATACATGGCCTCCTCTACTGCCATGATGAGGCCAAACTCAGGTTGGAGGAGCAACTCCTCATATACCGTCAGCCCCTCGGTATGAACATCGAATTCTCCAACTTCCGGTAATTCCCTCCCTCTCCCTTCCCCCATCTCACTTTCACTCTGTCTTCTCTTCTAGCTGCCTATCACCTCTCTCATGATTCTGCCTTCTTCTACTACCCATAGTGCTTTCCCCTTACATTCCTTCTTCACCTTTCCTGCCTATCCCATCCCTGCTTCCCCTTACACTCCTTCTTCACCTCTCCTGCCTATCCTCTCCCTGCTTCCCCTTCCCCACCCCTTAAATCATTCCTCTGATTGGTTTTTCACCTGGCACCTTCCACCCTCCCCCACCTTCTTTATAGGGCCCCTGCCCCCTCCTTCTTCAGTCCTGACGAAGGGTCTCGGCCTGAAACGTTGACTGTTCATTTCAATGGATGCTGTCTGACCTGCTGAATTCATCCAGCTTGTTTGTACGTGTTGTTGCATCTTTAAAACAGGCTCTCCCTCCCTTGTCCCATATCAGTCCCCCATCCAACCATACACTAAGTACTCTTCCGATTTAAGATGATTTATAAATGCTTGACCCACTCTCACCCTGAATTTCTATAAGCAAGTTTCAAGCATTTTCTTCAAGCATAGATGATAGTTAAAATAAAAAGTGAATATTATTTCTCAAGTGACTTACAAAAGCAGTTCTAAAAAGCTTTTTATTTGGACTGAAAGCATCTTGCTATGACCTTTGGAGATATGACACATTAAGTAGATTCTTTCTCTGATGCCCAAATGGTACTCTGGGAGAAGACTGACTACTGCTGTAGAACCCAACCCATTTTGCATCTACTTGTGAAGAATACTTATCTAACCTGGACTGCAACATTTTCAGAAAATGCAACAGCAAAACCTATTTTCCCTGAGACAAAACCTCTACAATTTCAGTCTGCCCCTCTGTGCATGACAAAAATAACATGGAAGCACAGATTTTTATTTTCTTTCCTGCATTCATATAATCTGAAGCAGAGACATCCTTGAAAGATGCTTCAATTCTTAAAAACTCATTATTTTCCAAGTTTAATATTGATGGGAATATTAATAGTAAAATATGGATAATGAAACCTGCCCCAAAAGATTCCTATACAAAACAGCCACTCTTTCACAATCTTGTTACAGAAGAGATAATTGAGGCAATTGGTTTCACTCTGAGGCTTCACAGTTTAAAGACCCTTTCAGCAGGTAAGGCATTATTGATAAAATTATAATTTACTTTTCCTGAGCCATATCTTAGCAATTTGTGAAAATGCTAATTGACTGAAAAACCTACTAGATATACCATATTGTTTTTGGAAGCCGGAGAGTAAACCTCTCATTAGGCTGAAACTTAAAGAAAATTTTTTATTAAAGACAAATGAACATTAGCAGTAATTTACTTAGATTTGCGAAAGGCTTTACTATACATTAAAACTATGCTAGTCTGGCACCTTCAATAATTCACTGCTGGCAAACTTATAATTTTTTTTAAATAAAAGATGTCACACAGTAGGATAATAATTTTTTCAATGAACCAAATGAGTTTAAAGCACATGAAAGAAAACTCAGTGAGTGAGATGCTGAATGACCAGGATCTCTGAACAAGTAGCTTACAGATTATCAGAACTTCTCTGTCATTTCCTTTCCATCTGCCATTTCACAGAGAATCAGATCCAATATTGTAGAATACCTTCACACAACAGTTTGATGGTGTAGTTCAATGGTGCATCTCCAGGAATTTGAGTTCATCCAGGTCCTTGTTGTTGCCTGGGTGGAGTTTGTGCTTTCTCCCTGTGACTACATGTGATCCAGATTTATCCCATATCCAGAAAATGTTTGCTTAGGTTAATCAGGCACTGTAAATTTCACCTAGTGTACCAGTAAGTGGTAAAATCTGGGAGCTGGAGTGGAGCAGAGTTGATGGGAAGAATTGGAGAGAATAAGGCATGGTAGTGTAAATGGGTGCTCGATGACCATTGCAGATTCAGTAGCTGTGGGGCCCATTCCTATGCTGGATGGCTCAATGACTGCCTAGTGTTTTCTAGATCTTCTTTCTTAAACTACTCCAAATAATCCAATTTGAGTAAGAACATTTGAAAACAACAAAAAATATAAAAATCTTCAGATAAAATATATTTACTTTTTAAAAACGTCCAATAGGATTCAATGTGACATACACAGAAATGAAAGGCACAGGGTCATACACTCAGTGGTCACTTTATTAGGCACCTCTTGTACCTAATAAAATGGCCACTGTGTATGTGTGTAGCCTTCTGCTGCTGTAGCTCATCCTCTTCAGGTCTGATGTGTTGTGCGTTCAGAAGTGCTCTTCTGCACACCATTGTGGTAGCGCATGGTTATCTGAGTAACTGTCAGCTTCCTATCAGGATGAAGCAGTCTGGCTATTCTCCTCTGACCTCTCTCATTAACAAGGCATTTTCACCCATAGAACTGCTGCTAACTTGATGATGTTTGATTTTTGCACCATTCTCTGTAAACTCTGTAAATTGTGTGTGAAAATCTCTGGTCAGCAGTTTCTGAGATAATCAAACCACTCCATCTGGCACCAACAGTAAAGTCACTTAGACCACATTTCTTCCCCATTCTGAAGTTTAGCCTGAGCAATAACTGAACCACTTCAACATGTCCTGCATGCTTTTTGTGCATTGAGTTGCTACCACAAGATTGGCTAATTAGATATTTGCATTAACAAGGTATACAGGAGCACCGAACAAAGTGGCTACTTTGTTCACTTGGCATAATTACTTATTATTATTTAATTATTTCTGGTTTTATTTGGCTATATTTCTACTCTATTCTATTCTTGGTTGGTGCAACTGTAATGAAACCCAGTTTCCCTCAGGATCAATAATACGCTCGGCAGAGGATGGTGCTCGGAGAAGCTGTGCCAGAGGCTCAGAGGTTCGACGGACTCGGAGTCCGCTGTGGTCAGGGCGCTTTCAGTGTGTGCTATGTCTGCGAGGCTGGATTCGATGGAGCTTTCATTGTGTACTGCGTCTGCGAGGCTGAGTCGGGCGTCGCCGTGGAAGTCCATGGCGGGGGTATTCCCTTCTGCGGTCTGCATGGGATGATGAGTCTATCGGGACCCTGAGGACTTGTGGAAACTGTGTGGTGGTTTCTTTTGAACTTATAGTCTTTTAAAATCTGTGGACTATTTTTACTGTGCCCATAGTCTGCTTTTTTTTAAAATCAAGTATGCTATTGTTTGCACTGTTGTAACTATGTGGTTTTGTGCAGGTCTTGTAGCTTTAGTTTTTGGTCTTGTTTTGTCTGGTGGGTTTGGAGCTCCTTGTTGGGGAATGCGCTAAGATGGTAGCGCAATATTAATACGCAGCAGCCTCTCCAGACTCTGGACTGGGGATTGCCAAACGTTACGTGGCTTTTCTGGTGTAGTCTGTTTTGTCATGTGCTTTTGTTATATAATTCTGGAGGAACATTGTCTCATTTTTTAACTGCATTGCATTTGTGGTTTCTAAATGACAATAAACTGAATCTGAATAAAGTATGTCTGTCTGTCTACTGAGTATATATTTAAATTGAACTTTACAGCTTTTTAAGTCTAAAACAGTCTGGTTATTAACCACTGCCATCATTACTACTAACTTCCAATTTACTGGTGCAAAATAATTTGTTAATAGATCTGAACCAACCTAGCCATTTGAGTCTCATTCAAGTTATGGCAATTCATTCAACACAATGTAGAACAATTTCAATATATTTTATACCAGGGCCATCAAAATTATTCTTGTTGTTTTCATTCCTTATATATGCCAAGGTCATTAAAGTTATTCTTCTTTGATTTTTAGTATAAATATTATTTCTCCAATAAGTGATTTTCAAACTTTTTCAGTTGATCCATTTTACCCAAATGGCTTACTAAAACAAACCCAAAAATAATAACTGAATATAAATTTATTCATGGGTTCAATCAAACAATTGAAATAAGCAAGAACTAGCAATCATACTATTTTCATTGAATGTAATGATACTGTTATGCCTGCAGCCCCCTCCTTTGTGAGAATCGCAAGACCACTATTGGGTTGGGTCAGGGGACCCAGGAAATGAGAGAGGGACGTGCAGAATACCTCATTCCCCGGCGATGTAAAGTCACGAGACATGGCCATTGTCTCTTGGAGACACATTTGTGGATTGAGATGCTACGCTACATGAACGCCCTCAGGCAAAAGTGGGCTGGGTGAGAAAGAGATTGCATCACCCCAACCTGATTGACAGCTACAACCCTGCAAGTCAGGATAAAAGAGGGGCTGTAGGAACAACTACGGGGGAACCAACTCCCCCGACTCAACGGATTGGCATCATAAAAGACCTGGGCAAGTTTAAAACCGTCTCTCTTAAACCCAAAGAGCTGCAGCTTGAATGACAGTGACTTTTATATTTCCATCGGACAATACAGTATCCCTAGACAAACGATAGAGCTATTTCTTATTGATTATTATTATTATTATACCCGCGCTTTTAGATTTAGTATTGATGACGTATATTATCTGTATGTTTCTATTAATCTTATTTTGTGCCCCTTTATCAATAAATACTTTTAAAAATAGTACCATCAGACTTCAACGGACCTCTTTATCTTTGCTGGTAAGTGACCCAGTTATGGGGTATGTAACAAAATTGGGGGCTCATCCGGGATTTGATACCAAATTGGGGAGCCAGTGAATCGGGCTTGTAAGTCCAAACTTGGATCTGGTAACACAGGTAGCCAGACAGGAAACCAGCAAAATGGACGTGGGTGAATTTATAGAAAACCCGACTCTGGAGGTGCTAGAGGCGGCCACCAAATCAGACTTGATAAATTTGGCAAAGGGGTTAAACCTCGCAGAGGTGAGGTTGTCAATGAAAAAGCGGGAGGTGCAAAGGGCAATAACTCAGTATTATATTGGGAAGAACGTGTTTACAGCTGAGGTATTGGAAAATATCCCTGAAAAGGTACCAGCTAGTGGGACGGCTCAGTTAGAGTTGGAGAAATTAAGGTTGGAACATGCAATTAAGTTAAAGCAGCTGGAAGCAGCTGAGAAGGAGAATGAAAGAGCTGACAAACAAAGGGAGCATGAGCTCCAGCTAAAGGAGAAAGAAAGGGAGCATGCACTCCAGCTAAAGGAGTTAGAGGTGAAACGGGAGCAGGAAAGAGCTGAGAAACAAAGAGAGCACAAAATTCAGTTAAAACAGCTGGAAACAGCTGAGAAAGAGAAGGAAAGGACCGAGAAAGAGAGGGAGGCAGAGAAACAGAGGAAACATGACTTGGAGATGGAGAAGTTAAGGCAAGAGCAACGAGTTCAGGGGTCAGACCGAGAGGAGCGGTTTAATGTTAGTTGGGCGTTGAGGTTAGTACCTCCGTTCGAGGAGACAGATGTTGATAGTTATTTCTTGCTTTTTGAAAAGGTGGCAGTGAATCAGAAGTGGCCCAGAGAACAGTGGGTGGCGTTGTTACAAAGTGTGTTAAAAGGGAAGGCACAGCGGGCATATACGGCGTTGTCCATGGAGGAGGAAGAGGAGGAGAGTTATGACAAAGTAAAGGCGGCCATTCTCTGGAGTTATGAGCTAGTACCTGAAGCGTATAGACAAAAGTTCAGAAATTTAAAGAAAGGGTGGAATCAGATGTATACCGAGTTTGCCTATGAGAAGGGTGTGCTCTTGGACCGTTGGTGCACCGCAGAAATAGTGGACGAGGATTATGGGCATCTCAGGGAGTTAATTCTGATTGAGGAATTTAAAGGTTGTGTTTCGGAGGAGATCCGGATGTATTTGAATGAGAAGCCGAATAAGTCCATCTCAGAATTTGCTAGATTCGCAGATGAATATGCCCTAACCCAAAAGACAAAGTTTTCCTCGAATAAAAGTTCCCCGAGAGACCGTGGGAACGATCGAGAAAGTCCGCCGGCTGAAGAAGATGTCTTACCGGGAGCTAGTGGCAAGGTTGAGGGGGAAAGGCCCGACGAAGAGAGATTTCCGGGCTTGTCCTGTTTTAATTGTGGGAAGAGTGGGCATATTGCATCTCGGTGCTTTGCTCCGAGGAAAGAGACAGGAAAAGGGAAAGCAGCAGTCCCTATCGGATGTGCCATGGTAATCAGTAAATCGACAAGAGAGCCCCGGGTAGACAGAGTACGAGAAGGGTCTGAGACTTGTCTGTCACACGGAACCGTGTCTGTGAGGAAGGGGGACACACCAATTCCCGTACGGATCTGGAGAGCCACGGGAGCTGAGCAGTCATTGATCAGCCGTAAGGTACTAGAGTTTGGTCGCAAGACGAGAATGATAGCTGTGAAAGGAATAAGTAAAGGGACAGAAATGGTGCCCTTACATAAGGTCATTATGGATTGTGAGCTGGTGTCTGGACCAGTTGAAATATGGGTGCGATCAGAATTTCCGAGAACTGACGCGGACGTCCTTCTTGGTAACGATTTAGCCGGTGGTAAGGTTTGGGCAGCCATGATGCTGACAAAACAGCCTGTGAGTGTTGAGGCTCCGCCCCTAGATTCCAAGAGCTATCCCGCATGCGCGATCACTCGCAGCCTGTCGAGAGAGGCAGCTGAGAACGAGAGCAGTTTAAATCTGGCCAGTTTCGATTTGGCCGAGACGTTTTTACCGACCCTGTACCACGAGGGTTTAGAGGGTGGTAAAACGAAGAGTAGTAAAGTGAAAGAGGGTAAGGGAGAGGAGGTAGATCTTCCCTTAGTGAGGAGAAAGGTTCTAGAGGCAGAAAATAAAGATGAGGAACCGTTAGAGCGGTTAAGAGGCCCAGAGTTGGACATGGATGATCTGTCTGGTTTGGCAGAACTGTTTGACGACGTTGAAAATTCTAAAGGTGTTCCCGATAATGAAGTGAGGGCAGTCCTAGATGAAAAGGGTGCCCTTGCCTTGAAGAAGTCTGCTGGGTTGGCAGATGAGGTTGTTTCAGCCCGCGGGGTTGAGTTTACTCCGGAAGGGAGTTGCCCAGAGAGTAACTGGGAGGATCAGGGGAATTTGGAATTTGAAAAGGGTACGGGTATTGAAAGCCTGGAAGAGGCCAATGTCCCGTTTGAGTGTGTCCAAGATAGGGATGCACGTGGTACTGAACCTAGTAACGGAGCTCAGAAAAAGTCTGAGGTATTTGATTCCGTTGAACGAGACGGCCGTCCTTGTGGGTCAGATAGGCTTGGTTCAGTGAAGAAAGGGTTAACCTTGGTAATAGTGGGAAGTGAGAGTTCCCAGGTGTTTGTGCTCGAAGGTGTGTTGAAAGTTAATGCGGAGCTCAAAAATGGGGAGATAAATATTATTATTGAAGGAAACGGGAAATCTGTAGTTCCCAAATCGAATGAAGTAATTTTAAACCCTGCAGATCGCTTACAGATTAAGCCGGGAGATGACGGAGCCCCCCACGCTATTGTTATTCCAGAATGTGGTGTGAAGAGGCAGAATTTGAAATGCTGCTTGAACAAAGAGTTCGAATTAAAAACCAATAGCCTGAAGGGTCCTGACGAGAGGGCTAGCCACCTGCGTAAAATTAAAGAATTGGGTGGAAATGGTCTAAGTTTGGGACACGGTGTTGATAAAATAACCCCTATGAAAGAGGCGGGCGGGAGTTTACCTCGCCAGATTACCCAAGTTCCCCACGTGGGAACTCACCAGAAAAGAGGCGACGGTTAATGGGGACGCCATTTTTAAATAGCAAAGCCGGTTGTATGGGATTTCGACAAAGCATGTGAATAATAAAGACAACCCCCTGGAAGCCTGCCTGTTAAATTTGAAAACGACCGAAAGATTAGTATTTACATAAACTTTTGTTGATGCACGTAAGCTAAGATCACCACTCCTTAGTTTTGTCGCTGAGGGGAGGAAATTAAAAAAAAATAGGTGGTTATTAAATTGAAGTCTGATGCTACAAGACTTTAGTAAGGTACAAGACTTTAAGATATTAAAGGAAGTGACACTGTAATCATTAACTGTTTAGATGCTGAATTGACTGTATAACTGTATTACTCTGGAGTGAAAAGAAAAGCTTTTGTATTGTGTTAGCTTCCACAATCCTGTAAGACTCTGTACTACTTCGGTTTAACCGCTGGTAAAAACGCGTTGAAGAAAGGGGGTGTTATGCCTGCAGCCCCCTCCTTTGTGAGAATCGCAAGATCACTATTGGGTTGGGTCAGGGGACCCAGGAAATGAGAGAGAGACATGCAGAATGCCAGTTACAGGGTACGTAACAATACAAGCTGTGATAGGCTTTAAAATCAAAGGCTATGCTCTACTGGAACAGCAATTGAGATGATACACAACAATGAATCTTGTGCTGGGTCAAGTGATGAGTAAAGTCAATCTTGCAACATATTTTTCAACCCTCTTACTCGAAGACTGCATTTCCCACATCATAAATAAATCATTCCTGATTCCTAGTGTCATAATTGTGTTCATTTTCCTCAGAGTGAGTATTGTATTGTCAATTTGTCTTCTGCACATTGTTGGTCATCCTGTTACAAGAAAAATTTTATTAAACTAGAAAGAGTGCAGAAAAGATGTTGCCCGGTTTTGGGAGCCAGAGTTACAATGAGAATTTGCATAGACTAGGACTCAATTTAGTTTGGAATGCTGATGCTTGCTTTATTGTTTATACTATTTGATTTGTGCATTTGTTGTTGGTCTTTTTTAAATTTGGGTTCTTTCAGGTTTCTTGTTTGGCCACATTATTTTATATAAATTTGATAATAAAATGTACTTTGAATTTTACTCACTTGAACATAGGAGATCAAAGTATGACACGATAGAGGTATATCAAAACCGAAGCTGAGTCAGTGGCCACTTTATTAGGTATACACTTCTAGTACTGGGTAGGACCTCCATCACCACCACTGCCACCAGAACAGTACAAATTCTTCATGGCATGGATTCAACAAGGTAGTGGAAGCATTCCTTAGAGATTCTGGTCTATGTTGACACAATAGCATCACGCAGTTGCTACAGATTTGTATACTTTGATAATAAATGAATCTTTGAACTTTGATAACAGTTTCCATCTTCATTGCCAAAAGCATCACAGTTTACCTTAAATAATCCATTCCCAAACTGTACTAAACTTGTACAATTTTAATTCTGCCCATTGCAAAATGCCACCTGATGTAAGCCTGTGCATCATTTTCTTCGGTTATTCCTCCACCTCATATCACCCCTCATACCTTCCCTCCTATTCAAGTAGATGAATCTTCTTACCTTAACAAATGCTTCCAGCCTTACAACTGGTGCTGCTGTAAACATTTACTCTGAATCACATTATGCCTTGGGAGAAGGACACGCCAATGGACAATTCTGGAAGCTATATAGGTTTCTCACCTCTTTGGAACTCTGATAAAGCATGGGGAACTATGAACCTTTATCCAGCCTTTCGATTACTTGCGATTGTTGTTTTCACACTAATGGGAAGGATGAAGTAACTAGAGGTAACAAACGAGATGCTTCCTTTGCAACAGCAGATCTTTATGGCCACGTAGCACTCCAGTGTGATCAGGCTGCCAATACTTTTCAAATTCTTTAATGACAGTCTGATGCATTAGAGCCGAACAGACTTTATGGACTGAAGCACACTATATGCAAGACTATCAAGGATGATGGATATAATCAAAAACCTCAACAAGAAAAATAGAGGCAACAGTATGATTTGCCGGAGACATAATCCCATCAGACATTGCTGGTATCTGCCGCTACTGGGCAATCCCCCAGGAGGCTATTTGTAAATTGTTATGTACCCCTAGGGTTCATATTTTCTGAGGACAATCACTTTAAAACGTCGGAGGAATGAGACAGGCTTTTGGACACTGTTTGAGCTGTTACAAAGAGAGAGAGGGAGGCGACCAATGCAGTGAGAGAGAGAGAGAGAAACCACTCGAAAGATTGGTGTTATGGTTTCTCTACAAGTTGTTTACCTTTCCAAGGACACTTGCCTGCTTGCAAAGTTCTTGCAAAGAAAGGAGGTCGGAGCAGGTTGATGGACAGCTGGTGTCCAACATGTGGAGATAAAAACCAGGTCCACTGTTACACAGACAGGCACATGGTTTTGGACACTGGATGGGCTTGTTATGCCCACAGGAAGGTGGGTTTTTGGAGGATCGATTCAGGGAAATCGATCAGTGGCTCTTGCAGTGCAGAAAAGGTGTGACCAGTAGGGAGTTATTTGTGTGTCCAATCCTGGCCTGGGTTGATAACTCTACCACAGAAGAACGGTCACCTTTGTTTGTGGTCACGGTGACTTTAAAGGAAGAGAAGAGGGGAGAAGAAGGTTTGAAACAGAAGAAACCTAGTGACAAAGAGGTCACTGTTTGGACTCTCTCCTCTGTAGCCCGTAAGGGTACGTTTGAGTTCCATTCGAATACGAAGGTGTGACTGTCACGTAGTTAATCCACAGGAGTGGGTTCTCTGGTGGGGGGGAACCTTAGTGATTACCACTTGTGTGTTACGCTTGTTTGGATGTGGTAGTTCACTGAAGAAAGGCACCCCTGTGGCAAATCACTGTAGGAGTTATTTCATATGTCGTGGAACTGGATAAGTGGCTATCACAGTTGAGTGTTTGGGGTAACCTTGTGTGGAAACTACCTGTGTGTGATAATCCTTGCCTGGGTTGGTAGTTTTACCATTTGAAGATGGTACCTCAGTGATAAGCTACTGTTGGTGATAATCCATACGTGGATTCTGTTTGAATATCCTGTGGCCACCATTTTGGGATGTCCTGTAGCTGAATCCGGCTGTGGTACCACTTGTGTTGAAAGGATATTCGTTGAAGATCACTGTCAGTGATACTTCGTGTGTGGAGTGGAACAACTTTAGAGATAAAACCTACTGCTATTGTTACTTTGTATTGCTGTCGTGGAATCTGTGGAATATCGACGTAATTGCCTTCTCACAACATATACCTTTGGATTACAAATCTCTCTCTCTTACCACCAACAGCAACCTCATGCATTGAACTGACCTTTCTTACATATCATCGTAAGACTGGATTCATTTACCCCTAGACTTGAAGAAGCTTGGTTTTCCTATTTCCACATTTACGTTCATATATCATTGCTAACCTGTTTAAGATATCTGCATTTATAGTACTGTATTGTGTAGTTTACTAATAAACACTATTAGTTTATAGCAATACCAGACTCCAATGCGTTCTCCATTTCTGCTGGTTCTTTAACCCGGTCATGGGGTATGTGACAAAATCTCCAAATAAACTTTATGCAGTTACCTAAATGCACAGGCTGTGATTTTGCACTCATTTTATTTATTATCTCTACAGGTAAAAGCTTATTCAACTCAGAGAGATGATGCTGCAACTACTGATAATTTTTATTATGAGAATTTATTCCTAGGTTTGGGATCCCTGAGAGAATCTCAGGTGATAACGGTCCTCACTTTACTGGTAAAGTTATGAATTGATGAAATCCAAATAGAATAAGCATCATTTCACCTGCCTCTACCACCCGCAATCTTACAGGCCGCTGAAAGATAAGATAGGGCCCTGAGCTGCAGGTTAGCTAAATTGTGTGACGAGACTGAGCTAAAGTGGCCAGAGGCGCTTCCACTGTCCCTCATGACAACGGACTGTGCTCCAAACTGCACAACAGGTTTAGCTCCACCTGGGATATTTATAGGACGTCCCATGCACCCTTCCCTTTTTAATTAAACAGATGGATATCCATACTATGAGTGGGAATATGTTGCATTATTGTATAGCACTAACATAAGCTCTTAAAAGTTTCCATCAACAGGTACATAAAGCCAAGAAGTTAGTGCTGGCTGCAGAGTACCCCATTTACTAACCGGAAGACTGGGTACTGATGAGAATCTACTGGTGAAAGAACTGCCTGGAGCTCTGCTGGCAAGGTCCATTCCAAGTGCTGCTAAATGCTTTAAAGGCCCAGGAAAGCCGACACGGATACACGGCTTGCACATTAAGCAGCAATGCCACCAGTTCAGCGAACACGTGGCCAGAAAAATGTTGAGGATAAGGACTGATGAACTGAACTCTTGATCTTTGTTATTTACCTTAAGTAATCACAATGCATTGCAAGTTTTGGGTAATCTGGACATCCATTTGCAGAAGTATCTCACAATACTAATACTCCTAATACTTTTCTTTTCCTTAGTTATGAATATGTGTCATGTACAAACAGATAGGTTGTTAGGTGTGCTCTAGACGGCTTAAATGTTTGTTAGGTGGATTGCCAATGTGGCCTATAGCCCTGAATTTGTGAGTTTGTTGCTGTTTTTTATTTTGATCACAAATCTAAAATTGTAAAGGGAGCAGGATTCTGCAATGCCCATCGGAATGACTTTTGCCAATAAAACTGTCTTGAGGGATGGGAAGAACCTGTTTACAGTGACTGCATTACCCCCACTGCTCTGACGATAAGGGTGAAGTAACCATCAAGGGACAGGAATAGATGTAGATAATAGTACATGCAATGTTCTTACTACTGGTGACACTCCGAATCCCATTAACAGTACTTAACGAGTCTGCAGCCAATAGGTTTATCACTGACTGTCAGAGGTACTCCTTCTAAACGGAGACCTTAGCCCTGAACCAAGGCCATGGAGAGGGTGCTGTTATCTACCCAACGTAGTACCATAGATGGACCAGCTGCTCACTCTAATCCTCCCTACATCCTACTTTGTGCAGCTGAAAGAGAGAGAGAGACTATGGATTGAAGTGATATTCTAATGACTATGGAATCAGTATCAGGTTTAATATCACCAGCATATGTCATGAAATTTGTTAACTTTATGGCAGCAGTAAAATGAAATACATGATAAATGTAAGAGAAAAAAAACTGAATTACAGTATATATATGTCTATTAAATGGTTAAGTTAAATTAAGTTGTGCAATAAAAAAGTAGTGAGGTAATGTTCATGGGTTCAATGTCCATTTAGAAATCGGATGGCAGAGGGCCAGCCAGAGACCAAGCATTTCTGGATTGTCGTGTTCCTGTTCTGGGAACCTGCCAGAATGTCCTGTGATAGCATTATCATGCATGAACATTGCTGAAGAAACTGGCACCTAACACAGCCTTACCGCGTCATGACAAGAACCAGACTATCAATGACTTTCCTGTTGAAAAGATGGCAATCTGCACTACACAGCCCTCAAAATCGACCAGCACTTGACATTCTGTTGTCCATGAGAGGTGGTACTTGTGCCGTTATTAGTCAGGAATGTTATATGGATGTCCCTGATATCAACAGCCAACAGTCCGTGATGAAACTGTCATGGAGTTTGAGACTCTGCACTATTGAAATTCGGTAAGATTTAGTTGTCCTCGACAGGACAAGGAAGGAGGAGTGTGGAAGTTGCGGTATTGCAAAGGTTTAAAACAACATCCAGGCAAGGATGACCGAGTTGGTGTGCAGTCAAATCCAGGCATGCGGTAGTGTCACCTGTTGCAGCTGCCCAGGAGAAGACGGCAGAGGCGGTGTCCATGCTGGCATCGGTGCACGACCTACTCTCCAGTGTTTGCTTGGAAGTCAAGCTGGACTGTGTTCGTTTGCAGACTGCTGCGGGCTTGTTCTTTCCAACAACATCCATGGACCCGGGGACTTGGGTTATATTCATTTTTTTGTGTGACTGTATGTTTGGGGCTATCTAATATGTGCTATATGTGCCTTATGCTGTGTATGAATGTTAGTATTGTGTTTTGCACCTTGGCCCTGGAGGAACACTGTTTCATTTAGCTGTATTCATGGGTATTCATGTATGGTTGAATGACAATTAAACTTGAACTTGAACAAGGGAGACCTTTGAAATAATAATGCCGGAGCCAGTCTCGTTTACTGCAGAGTGACTGTGGCAGTGTGTAATCAATCTGTAAGAACATAGCTTTGCTTTACGCAGCAGGGGGTGCTTGCTGTTGACAGACAAGACAGGAATAACAGAAGAATGTGAAACACAGCTGACAATGAAGAGACAATTGCTTACTAACTTCAAAATATCATCCGTTATCAACCTGAAGTTTCAATTGACTTTTAACACCTCTGTTGCGAATGGCGATTGATCTTGCAAGTAAAGAATTCAAAGTTATATACTTTATCAAATGGTCAATATCCACAACTGATAAGACAATTCTGTATAAAAATAGCAGTTTTCTGTCCTGGCTTCGGAACAGTGTGGGTGACAAGGACAATGTTGTTCTTGTGCACAAGTGAAACAAATTATGTTTGAGTCGTAAGAGAGCATGCATTATTATCGGTGATGACACTAACAACTGGATCTCCAAAATCTGTCTCAACACAAAGAGCTTGTTCTTCGATTTTATAATCATCTGAACATAGATTCTGTTCAACACACTTTCTTTTATCACCTCCAGGTGTTTAATGCTAGCCTTCTGCCAGTAACAAGGTTCTTTGACCATGAAGGCCAATTGATATTGAGTGCTCCAGTCTTCAGCGACCCACCATACAAGGAAAGCATTTGCTGCAGGCAAAATTCAACACCTTATGAAAAGGTTTGGCAAGTAGATTCGCTTAACTGTTACTCCAGAAGTGCAAGTCTGATCATTGTTTAGATGAGTACTGTCAGAAGCATTTATCTCATATACAATGAAAGCTCAAAGTACCCATTTATGCCTGGTTCTACCTCTACCTCAAAACTTCAGTGGTAAATCCTTCCTTAGTTTAATTTCACTTATTAGAAGAAATGCTCATGCAGAGAATTTCTTCCCCACACTAATTTCATTAACTTTTTTTTTCCAAAGCAATTACTTTAAATAAACCCTGACAGACTACAGGCAGCTATTAAATAATTTACTACATGAATCATCAGGTAAATAAATCTGCCACCTTTTGGTTTTGATGAATAATTAAATCAGTGACTATATGAAATAAATTCTAAATTGGTTTGAATAAATAAATAGCTCCTGGTTAAGAATAAAATTTAAGTACATAATCAATTAGACATTTGTATGCTCTGAATAAATTTAACAACTTGATATCATGCCAAAATGAAAACACCATGCAGGGCAGCAAATATACACGTCTAGTTAACTTTTTCATTTTATAATGTTACAAAATTTGCAGCTCGCCCACAATACTCTACTCATATTAATGTATAGTTTCTTTACCAGAGGCCATTAGGTTCCACTCAAATTGTTACTTAATTTTACATTTCACTCTTGAAGTTCCTGCCAATTGTAATACTGCCATTTGTGTTTGCCCGCTTCTTCCTTATGGCATCGTCTATTGGCTGTTACAGTTCTTGTCTCTTATGGCATTTACCACTAAAAACGGCAAACCACTCCATCAGTACTTCAGAAATATCAAACAAAGACAAAGGGGTGTCTAGGGTTTAATGGGGAGTTCTAATGACCTAATATAATTTCACAGAATGAAAGAGTTTAATTGAAACCATTGCCTGACCATACTTTGTATCCCTTGAATACTTGTTGGATTGCCATCAGCTGCACAAAATAATCCTAGCATCTCTATTACTTTCTATTTATTTTTGAACACAGATCATTATAAATGCTAAGATTGTTCAGTGTCTATCACACAAGTTGATGCAGTTTGCTTACAGGTCTATTGGTTTTAATAACGTTGTTAGGAATATTTATACACAACATCACCACCTTGAAGTTAACTTAACAAAAGTACCCAAGATGTTTTCAAAGTTTTGTTTGAAATTCAAGTCAAATACATAAAACAGTATTAGATGCAGGGTTATACACTTCATTGATACTGTAGCTGAAAATGAAGTAGACTTACCCAATATTCCAGTTCCTAAGATACAGGCAATAGAAATGAAATCTGAAGAAATGGAGTCAAAAAACATTCATTCACTATGTCTTCAAATACAAGCATTTTCCACATAAACAATATAACAAAAAATAAAAACAAGCAGATACCGTAAGCAATATGCAAAGTTAATAAAAGTGCAATGGGCCAACTGCATGCAACTGTTTACTTGTGCCAGAATTAGATTTTCCTCCCCTCTTAATGAACAGACTTTCTTGTTGATACCTGTATGCCTTGACTTCAGTCAGAATGAAGTCAATTACTACAAAGACAGGAAAGCTGTCCGCTGCAGAGATTCTTCAGGATCTAGCTGGAAGATGTGGCTTCTCATCAGTTTATGGTTATAGTCACAGAATTTAAATCACAATGTACATTCAGTGACCACTTTATTAGGTGCAGGAAGTGGTCTGACCTCTCACATTAAAATAGCATTTTAATCCACAGAACTGCTGCTCACTGGATGTTTCAATGTTTTGAAACATTCTCTGTAAACTCAAGAGACTGTTGTGCATGAAATCCCAGGAGATCAGCAGTTTCTGAGATACTCAAACCACCCTGTCTGGCACCAACAATCATTGCATGGTCAAGGTCATTTAGATCACATTTCTTCCCCATTCTGATGTTTGGTCTGAACAACAACTGAACCTCTTGACCATGTCTGCATGCTTTTATGAACTGAGTTGCTGCCACATAATTGGCTGATTAAATATTTGGATTAATGAGGTGTACAGCTATATCGAATAAAGTGGCTACTGAGTGTAAATGTGTTCCATTCAACTACATGCTGATGTAGTTACTATTTCAGATTCACTTCAAGAATAATCAGCTTTCAGTCTTGGAAACTAGTGCAACTTAAGTACATTTTATCTAATATTTCTCCCTGGAGAAAAGCAAGTAAATATTAACTTCATTCAGCATCTTGGCCTTAGTCTGTTTTGCTACCCATGCAGAAAAATTATTCAGCAAGTTCCCAAAGTGTATTATTTGAGAAAAACACTGGCTACAGAACCTGGAACACCGTGTTACCACAGTGCCCGGAGTTGTTAGGTTTCTACTCATCGCTTCCATTTAATGTCCATGAGATATTACACCTGGGAGCAGTAACTGCAATATATCTGAAAGGACTCAATAGAAATTCTCAGCAGGCAAGTGTTGTTCTAAGGCACGCTTCCTGAGAAGAAGCTGCTGCTATTACTCTCATTGTTATGGACACCAAGCAAACTTTCAAGCTTTCAGAAACTTGACATTGAATTGAAATGATTATTCTTATTTTAAACACAAACTCTTAAACCTTCCCAAAACCCACAAATGATCAACAGACATCTAATATGTTCCATTTCACTAATTTTGTGCTCCGTATTATACTTTGCATATTCTTGAAAGTCTTATATCCAATTGCTCTAAATAAACTTAAGTACAAGGTATGTTGTATAATTGGAACCTGAATTTATATTAAGTGTCACAGTTAAAGGTTCTTCCAGAGTAATCTCGCCAAAACAATATGTTAATTCTGTTTTTCTTGTAATTTGTAGTTGTATTTAAAGAATAGCTTTATTTGTCAAATACACTAACCCTAACCCTTACGTCTTTGAAATGTGGGAGGAAACCAGAGCACACAGAGGAAATCCACATGATCATAAGGAGAATGTACAAATTCCTTACAGACAGCAGAGGAACTGTAATAGCACGATAGTCACCCCCACAGTATCATGCTGCTCCTCATGTGGGAATGAGAACTCTGAAGCTCCCATTTACATTCCCCTTTACTGTCTCTTTTTCTCAACCCCTCCTTCTAAAGTCATCACTTAAAACCAGCATCAGGATAGGAAACACCAATTAAGCAAGTTGCATTTGACTCAATGGTCTGGAGCACAGTGCAGAATGAAAATCCTACTTTGTATAACACTCAGCAATTCATGTGTATCTTTCAAACAACTAGTCACAATAAAATTCACCTTCACTATTAACCTCTTTCTGACCCAGATTTAAAATGTGTGAAATACTACTCATATTACACTAAAATTGTGACTAACTTGCTGTAGACCACACAGAAGGTGTAAGGTGAAAGGCATACATTCATCAATTGCAGGCTACTAGGAGGTTATTGAATTTGGGAGGTGGAGAGCAGGAATGACATGCATTTTTGCTACCTTTTGCCTTGTAATAGAGAATAATGAAATGGTCCTGCAGCACTGGACTTCTCCATGTGCAACGAGATAAAGAGGGACTCTACAGAGCTGGTAAAAGACAAGAAGATCTGAAACCATTTCTAATTGATCCCAATCACAAGTCATGGGCTAAAGTGAACTATCATGAACACATGTCTGTTTACCAGACTAAAAACGCAAACTCCAGGATGGCTGTTTGCCAATGTACAAACAAGATAAATGATGGAACTGCGCAGGGCTTATGTAGCACATCAGGTGTTCAAGCTTGATGGCTCACAGACACACAGACCCTGAGGACTGACACTGCAAGAGGCTTACCTCACTCTATCTGCACATTGCACAAGTGGAATAGAAAATAATGGGGGGAGGAAGCAGATAGAAATAGTAGAAGAATAATGGAGTCTTCGATCAGGAAACAATATTTCCAGGACTTATGACTCGCCTATTGACAACAGCTTGTAATAAAGTTAAAAGTTTACTTGAAGTCAAACTCAGTCTCTTTGTAGATTCTTTCCATCTACAGCCTTATCAACTTTTTAGGTAGTCATTCATGTCAAGGCAAACTTGCTTTCACTCTTGTTCTTTCTGAGATACTAAAGACTGAATTTCCCCAAATTCCATCCTGAAAGCACAGTCGACTGCATTTGGAAACCCTCACTGGGCCCAGGACATCCTCCACCTGGTCCAAACATGCTCTCTCACCTTGAGTGTCTTGACAAAAAACAATTAGAAATGTGAAGAGAAAAAACACCTGCCACAGAAAACAACTGGGCCCTGGCAAATTTCCAGCTTGGAGAATTTCACTGTGAAATTGCAAAGAGAGGGTTAGAAGCTGATCTTTTTACTTGGAATGCAGGTGTTGCTCATAATACTCATAATGAGAAAGCCTGTTAGAAAAAATACTATAACATAAGGTCTTGATTCATGAGGTCTTGAAACATACAGATTTAATCTATGAAGGAATGTAACAACTTGTTTTTCAATGATGAGTGAAACCAGTTCAGTTGGCCAAGTCTTCATAAACAACCAAGATTAGTTTAGTGAAAAATGTAAAATCCTCCCTCATTAAGAAATAGTTTTAGACTTGGAGCTGACTGGTATGCATAGGTTAGAAATAAGTGTGGCTTTCTTGATTACATAAGTATGAACAGTGAACAAACTAATTGGACTTTTGTTCTCGGACAAGAATTGTAAATGGTGCCAGGGACCTCTAAGCTTCTCCAGGCCAGTCATTGTAAGTCAGGGTCTCAACAAGTAGAACGGCATGAGGCTTGCCACTGTATCAACTGATTCTCTATTTTAGACTTGTTGATCTTTTAAATCACTTAATAGTAGGGCGTGGGGCATGGGTTTCATGACTTATTTTACGCATTGTTTTCTACTTGTTATTTAGTGCATCTTTGTTTTGCTCATCGCTTATTATACTCCAGAGAAATATCCTGCAAGCAACTTGGAAGTATTCCTTATCTCTGAATGATCAGAATCCTTGAAATCTTCATCTTTCCCTTCACTGTACTTCGAATAAAATATTTAGACTATTATGTACACTAATGTGTTCAGTTCTGGTCACCACAATACAGAAAGGATGCAGTGGCAGTAGACAGAGTGCAGAAGATTTTATCAAGATGTTGCCTGGATAGCTCCAGGGTTATTCTCACTGTCTTGTAAAAGGATGAGGTCATATAGAGGTTAAAACATAGAAACATAGAAAACCTACAGCACAATACAGGTCCTTCTCCCCACAAGGTTGTGCCGAACATGTCCCTACCTTAGAAATTACTAGGCTTACCTACAGCCCTCTTATTTTTCTAAGCTCCATGTACCTATCCAAAAGTCTCTTAAAAGACCCTATCATATCCATCTCCACCACCTTTGTCAGCAGCCCATTCCACGCACTCACCACTCTGAGTAAAAAAAAAATACCCCTGACATCTCCTCTGTACCTACTCTCTAGCACCTTAAACCTGTGTCCTCTTGTGGCAACCATTTCAGCCCTGGAAAAAAGCCTCTAACTATCCACACCATCAACGTCTCTCAACATCTCATACACCTCTATCAGGTCACTTCCTTCCTCCGTCACTCCAAGGAGAAGAGGCCGAGTTCACTCAACCTATCCTCATAAGACATGTTCCCCAATCCAGGCAACATCCTTGTAAATCTCCTCTGCAACCTTTCTATGGCTTCCACATCCTTCCTGTAGTGAGGCGACCAAAACTGAGCACAGTACTCCAAATGGGGTCTGACCAGGGTCCTATATAGCTGTAACATTACCTCTCGGCTCCGAAATTCAATTCCACGATTGATGAAGGCCAATACACCATATGCCTTCTTAACCACAGAGTCAATCTGCACAGATGCTTTGAGGGTCCCATGGACTCGGACCCCAATATCCCTCTGATCCTCCACACTGCCAAGAGTTTTACCATTAATACTATATTCTGCCATTATATTTGACCTACCAAAATGAACCACTTCGCACTTATCTGGGTTGAACTCCATCTGCCATTTCTCAGCCCAGTTTTGCATCCTATCGATGTCCCGCTGTAACCTCTGACAGCCCTCCACACTATCCACAACACCTCCAACCTTAGTGTCATCAGCAAACTTCCTAACCCATCCCTCCACTTCCTCATCCAGGTCATTTATAAAAATCACGAAGAGTAAGGGTCCCAGATCAGATCCCTGAGGCACTCCAAATGCGACTGCCCTCCATGCAGAATATGACCCATCTACAACCACTCTTTGCCTTCTGTGGGCATACCAGTTTTCGATCCACAAAGCAATGTCCCCTTGGATCCCATGCCTCCTTACTTTCTCAATAAGTCTTGCATGTGGTACCTTATCAAATGCCTTGCTGAAATCCATATACACTACATCTACTGCTCTACCTTCATCAATGTGTTTAGTCACATCCTCAAAAAATTCAATCAGGCTCGTCAGGCCATGCTGACAACTCCTAATCATATTAAACCTCTCCAAATATTCATAGATCTTGCCTCTCAGGATCTTCTCCATCAACTTACCAACCACTGAGGTAAGACTCACTGGTCTATAGTTTTCTGGTCTATCTCTACTCCCTTTCCTGAATAAAGGCAGTAAATATTCACAACCCTCCAATCCTCTGGAACCTCTCTCATCCCTATTGATACAAAGATCATCGCCAGAGGCTCAACAATCTCCTCTCTCGCCTCCCACAGTAGCCTGGGGTACATCTCAACTGGGCACGGCAACTTATCCAACTTGATGCTTTCCCAAAGCTCCAGCACATCCTCTTTCTACATGCTCAAGCTTTTCAATCTGCTGCAAGTTGTCACTATTATCACCAAGAGCCTTTTCCATAGTGAATACTGAAGTAAAGTATTCATTAAGTACCTCTGCTATTTCCTCCGGTTCCATACACACTTTCCCACTGTCACACTTGATAGGTCCTATTCTTTCATGTCTTGCTCTTAACATACTTGTAGAATGCCTTGGGGTTTTCCTTAATCCTGTCTGCCAAGGCCTTCCCATAGCCCCTTCTGGCTCTCCTAATTTCCTTCTTAAGCTCTTTCCTGTTAGCCTTATAATCTTTTAGATCTCTAACATTACCTACCTCTCTGAACCTTTCGTAAACTTTTCTTTCCTTCTTGACCAGATTTATTACAGGCTTTGTACACCACGGTTCCTGCACGGTACCATAACTTCCCTGCCTCATTGGAAAGTACCTATGCAGAACTTCACACAAATATTCCCTGAACATTTGCTACATTTCTTCCATACTTTTCCTTGAGAACATCGGTTTCCAATTTAAGTCTCCAATTTCCTGCCTGATAGCCTCATAATTCCCCTTACTCCAATTAAACGCTTTTCTAACTTGTCTGTTCCTATCTCTCTCCAATGCTGTCGGAAAGGAGATAGAATTATGATCACTATCTCCAAAATGCTCTCCCACTGAGAGATCTGACACCTGACCAGGTTCATTTCCCATTACCAAATCAAGTACAGTCTCTCTTCTTGTATGCTTATCTAAATACTGTGTCAAGAAACCTTCCTGAACACACCTAACAAATTCCACCCCATCTAAACCCTTGCTCCAGGGAGATGCCAATCTATATTTGGGAAATTGAAATCTCCCATCACGACAACTCTGTTATTATTACACCTTTCCAGGATCTGTTTCCCTATCTACTCCTTGATATCCCTGTTACTATTGGGCAGCCTATAGAAAACACCCAGTAAAGTTTCAGTTCCTTACACCCACAGACACTCCGTAGACAACCTCTCCATGACGTCACCCTTTTCTGCAGCTGTGACACTATCTCTGATCAACAGTGCCATGCCCCCACCTCTTTTGCCTCCCTCCCTGTCCTTTCTGAAACATCTAAAACCCAGCACTTGAAGTAACCATTCCTGTCCCTGAGCCATCCAAGTCTCTGTAATGGCCACCACATCATATCTCCAAGTACTGATCCACACTCTAAGCTCATCTGCTTTGTTCACAACACTCCTTGTGTTAAAACAGATACGTCTCAAACCTTCGGTCTGAGCGCGTCCCTTCTCTATCACCTGCCTATCCTCCCTCACGCTGTCTCCTATCTTTCTCTATTTGAAAGTCAGACGCCTCTTCCCTACTCTCTTCAGTTTGGCTCCCAAGTATATTTCTATCACATACAAACCTTTGATATCTGTCCACATAAGCAGTCCTCGCACAACCTTTATCTTTCTCCACATCACCATCTGCTCTAACACTCTGGTTCCCCTCTCCCTGCAAATCTAATTTAAACACCCCCAGAGCAGCACTAGCTAACTTACCCACAAGGATGTTAGTCCCCCTCCAGTTCAGGTGCAAACCATCCCGTCGGAACAGGTCCCACCTTCCCTGGAACGAAGCTCTATTGTCCAGAAACATGAAGCCCTCCCTCCTACACCACCTCCTTAGCCACGTATTTAGCTGCATTATCTTCCTATTTCTAGCCTCACTAGCACGTGGCACAGGGAGCAATCCTGAGATTGCAACTCTGGAGGTCCTGTCCTTCAACTTTGCACCTAACTCCCTAAACTCTCTTTGCAGGACCTCCTCCTTGTTCCTATCCATGTCATTGGTCCCTACATGGACCACGACATCTAGCTGCTCACCCTCCAACAAAATTACGAGGGATATTGATAGGATAGAAACCCTATCTTTTTTTCAGGCAGCTCATTTCATACACTCAGCACTCTGTGTACAAAACCTATCTTTGACACCCCCCTTATACTTCTCTCCAATCAGCTTAAAATTACGTCCTCTTGTATTAGTCTTTGCCATACTGGGAAAAAGGCACTGTCCACTCTATCTATGCCTCTTATCACCTTATACATCTCTGCCTAGTCACCTTTCATCCTCCTTTGCTCCATAGAGAAAAGTCCCAGCTCACTCAACCTTTACTCATAAGAAATGCTCTCTAAACTAGGCAGCATCTTAGTAAATCTCTGAAGCTTCCCTAAACTGTTCACATTCATCCTACAATGAGAAAACCAGAACTGAATACAATACTCAATTAAATGTGGTCTAACCAGAGCTGCAACATTACATTATGTCTCTTGAACTCAATCGCCCAACTAATGAAGAGCAACCCACCAGACACTTTAACTACCACATCACCTTGTGTGCAAGTTGAGAGATCTATGGGTACTCACCCCACTATCCCTACATTCTTCCACACTGCTAAGAATGCTGCCATTATCCTTGTACTCTGACTTGAAGTTTGAACTTCCAAAGTGTATCACTTCACACAAATCTGCCACTTCTCAGCCCAGCACAGTGTCCTGTCATTGACCTGTTATGACCTACCACAACCTTCTACACTATCCACAACAGCACAGAACTTTGTGTCTTCTGCAAACGTAATAAGCTATCCTTCCACTTGCTCAACTAAGTCACTTTTAAAAATCTCTATGAGCAGGGGTCTCAAAATAGTCTCCATCTTCTATCACTCTCTGCCTTCTGTGGGCAAGTCAATTTTGAATATAGGAGGCCAAGTTTCCCTTGATCCCATGCTTCCCAACTTGTTGAATGAGGAACCTTATGAATGCCTTATGAAATTCCATATATATGGCATCTAATGTTGTGTCTTCAATTTGGATTGTCACTTTCTTGAAGAATTCAATCAAGCTGATAAGGCATGACCTGTCCCTCACACAGCCATGCCCACTATCCGCAGACTATGCTTCTCCAAATGCTTGTAAATAGTCTCCAAGAATCCACTCAATCCACATCTAACATAAGAGCTTTGACCAGCGGTCAAACCAGACATCGGACATTTTGAGAGGATGGGACTTCACTCAGGTCCACTGCCAAATTCAAAAGACAGCAGTGGGTCACTAGAGTGCAAAAGAGCTTTGACCAATGATCAATCAGCAGCTGGGATTTGTGAGAAAGCAAGTTAAAGGAAAGCAGTGGCAAGTGCAGTGGCCATCATCAGAGTGGACAGAGTCAGAGTGGTCATCCTGAGGCTTTAGCTCTTTGAGGCTTCCATGGAGAGGGGCTTCATCAGAGAAAGCAATGGAAAGAAAAGCTTAACTTAAGTTGTGTTTTCTCCATCCCTTCTTTATGTCTGCTCAGCTAGGATAGTAGAGATGCCAGGCAGGATAATGTTTCTTTTGCGGGATGTGGGAAGGCAAGAGGACCTTGACTGTCCCTGACTACAACTGCAAGAAGTGCATCCAGCTGCAGCTTCTAACATTTCACATTAAGGAGCTGGAGCTGGAAATAGACGAACTCCAAATTTTTCAAGAGGCTGCAGGGATATATAGAGAGGTAATTACACCCAAGGTGCAGGGTACAGGAAACTGGGTAACAGTAAGGAAGGGAAAGGGGGTTAAAAGCCAGTGCAGAACACCCTATGGCCATCCCCCTAAACAACAGGTATATCACTTTGGATACTGTCGAGGGGGATGAGCTAACAGAGGAAAGTCACAGTGGTCGGGTCTCAAGCACTGAGTCTGCCTCTATGACTCAAGAAGGAAGGGGGGAGAAGTACACATGCTGTGGTGATAGGGGATTCATTAGTTAGGGGACAGACAGGAGGTTCTGTAGGTGGGAACGAGATTACTGGATGGTAAGTTGCCTCCTGGATGTCAGGGTCCAGGATATCTCAGCATTCTAGAGCCGGAGGGTGAACAGGTCTATGTAAGTACCATGTAGGACGAGTGACTACATTCTGCACAGGGAGTTAAGGGAGTTAGGTGTTAAGTTAAAGAGTACGGTTGTGATCTCAGGATTGCTACCTGTGCCGCGTTCTAGCGAGGCCAAAACTAGGAAGATTATAGTTTAATATGTGGCTAAGAAGTTGGTGTAGGCGGGAGGGCATAAGATTTTTGGGTCATTGGGCTCTCTTCCAGGGAAGGTGGGACCTGTGCAAATGGGACGGTTTGCAATGAAATAGAGGGGGACTAATAACCCATCAGGAAGGTTTGTTAATACTGCACAACACGGTGGGGGTTTAAACGGGAGTTGCAGGGGAATGGAAACCAGAGTGCCAGAACAGTTAGTGGAAAGATTACAGAGGCAGATGTTGGTAAGACTTCAGACAAAGTTAGAAATCAGAAGGTTCAGCCTGGTAGGACTGGTGTTCTGAGCTGCATATATTTCAATTCAAAAAGTATCGGAGGAAAGGTAGACAATAGTGCTGAAGACGAGGTAGCTGGTTTACAAACAGAGGCAATGTGTAGTGAGGAGAGCTGCTCATACGGCAAAATTGCAGTGAACAAGATGAGTTGCAATGTAGAAGGTGGAAAAAAATCGAAACGGGTAAATGGAATAAGGTCAATAAACTTGTAGCACAGTTGCAGATGGGCAGGTATGATGTAGATATCACTGAATCAGGGATGAAAGGTTATAGCTGGGAGCTTAATGTCCAAGGATATACATTACATAGAAAGGACAGACAGGAAGGCAGAGGGGGTAGCACTGCTCTGTTGGTTAAATATGAAATCAAATCATTAGAAAGAGATGACATAGGGTCAGAAGATGTTGAATCTTTGCAGAGAGAGCTAAGGAACTACAAGGGTAAACAGATCGTGATGGGAGTTGTATACAGACCCCCAAACAGCAATAAGGATGTGGTCTGCAAATTACAACAGGAGATAGAAAATGCATCCCAAAAGGGCAATGTTACAACAGTCATGGAGGATGCCAATATGCAGGTAGATTGGGAAAATCAGGTTGGTGCCGGATTCCAAGAGGGGAAATTTCTAGAATGCCTATGAGATGGTTTTTTAGAACAGCTCATGGTTAAGTCTGCTAGGGGATCAGCTATTCCTTTGAGATCAATAAAGTTTCTATCAATCTATGCCACACACCAGTAAGAGTAAGTTTTGGCAGAAGAATGCGTGGCTGAGGTACTGGTACAGGGGGCAGGGGATCAGATTTATGTGTCATTGGGATCTCATCTGGGGAAAGTAAGACATGTGCAAAACGAAACGGCTACACCTGAACCTTGTGGGCAGGTTTGTTAGAGCTGTTCGGAAGGATTTAAACTAATTTGCCAGGGGGAGGGCTGGGAACCGGAGTGATAATGCTGAGGATGTGGTAGTTGGTTTACAAACAGAGGCAGTGTGTAGTGAGACTGCTAGAAAGAACAGGTTGATGATAGGGCAAGATTGCAGTCAACGGGATAAGTTGCAATGTAAAAGGCAGACAAAATTGAAAAAGGTGAATAGAGGACTTAAGGTGTAATATCAGAGTGCAGTATACGGAATAAGGTAGATGAACTTGCGCAGTTGCAGATTGGCATGACATTGTGTGCATCACTGAATCATGGCTGAAACATTATAGCTGGGAGCTTAATTCCAAGGATACACATTGTATTAAAAGGACAGACAGGTAGACTAAGGGGATGGTGTGGCTTTATTGGTAAAAAAAAATGAAATGAAATCATTAGAAAGAGGTGACATAAGGTCGGAAGATGTTGAATCATTGTGGACAGAGCTAAGGAACTGCAAAGGTGAAAAGACCCTGATGGGCGTTGTATACAGACCCCCAAACAGTGGTAAAGGGGTAGTCTACAAATTGCAATGGGAATTAGAAAATGCACGCCATAAGGGCAATGTTACGACAGTCATGGGGGATTTCAATATGCAGGTAGATTGGGAAAATCAGGTTGGTGCAGGATCCCACGAGGGTGAATTCCTAGAATGGCTACGAGATACCATTTTAGAGCAGCTCATGGTTGGGCCCACAAGGGGATCAGCTATTTGAAGTTAGGTATTATGTAATGAACTGGAATTGATTAGAGAGCTTAAGGTAAAGGAACATTTGGGGACAAGTAATTATAATATGATAGTACTCACTGTGTAATTTGAGAAAGAAGAGCTAAAGTCAGATGTATCAGTATTACAGTGGAGAAAAGTAATTGGAGAGACATGATAGAGGAGCTAGCCAAAATTGATTGGGGAGAAAAAGAAAACATTGGTAGGGATGACAGCAGAGCAGCAATGGCTGGAATTTCTGGGAGCAAATTGGAAGGCACAGGATATACATGACATACACAAAAGCAAGAAGTAGTCTAAAGGAAAGGTGACACAATCGTGCTGACAAGAAAAGTTAAAGCCAACATAAAAGCCAAAGACAGGGTATATAATAGAGCAAACATCAGGGGGAAGTTAGAGGATTGGGAAGCTTTTGAAAACCAACAGAAGGCACTAAAAATGTCATTAAGAAGGAATAGCTGGAATATGAAAGTATGCTAGCCAATAATATTAAAGAGGATCCCAAACATTTCTTCAGATACATAAAGTGTAAAAGAGAGGCAAGAGTGGGTATCAGACCACTAGAAAATGATGCTGGAGAGGTAGTAATGGGCAACAAGGAAATGGCCAACTGAATAAGTATTATGCATCAGTCTTCACTGTGGAAAACACTAGCAACATTGTGCAAGTTCTAGGTGCCAGGGGTTATGAAGTGTGTGAAGTTACCATAACTAGAGAGAAGGTTCTTGGGAAACTGGGAAGTCTAAAGGTAGGTAAGTCACCTGGACCAGATGATATACACCCCAGGGTTCTGAAAGGGGTGGCTGTAAAGATTGTGGAGGCATTAGTAATGATCTTTCAAGAATCAATTGATTCTGGAATGGTTCCAGAAGACGGGAAAGTTGCAACTGTCACTCCACCCTTCAAGAAGGGAGAGAGGCAGAAGAAAGCAAATTATAAGCCAGTTAGTCTGCCCTCAGTAGTTGGGATTTTGTGTACTTGGGTTTTCAGAAGGCCTTTGACAAAGTGCCACACATGAGGCTGCTTAACAAGTGAAGATCCTACGGTATTACAGGAAAAATACTAGCTTGAATAAAGCATTGGCTGACTGGCAGGAGGCAAATAGTAGGAATAAAGGGGGCATTTCTGGATGGCTGCCGGTGACTGGTGGTGCTCTACAGGTGACTCTGTTGGGACCACTTCTTTTTATGTTATATGTCAATGACTTGGATGGTGGAATTGGTGGCTTTTTTGTCAAGTTTGGGGATGATATGAAGACAGGTGGAGGAGTAGGTAGTTTTGAGGAAGTAGAGAGGATACAGGAAGGCTTAGATTAGGAGAATGGGCAAAGAAGTGGCAGCTGGTATACACAATGAAGTGTATGGTCATGTACTTTGCTAGAAGAAATAAAGGGTCGATTATTTTCTAATTGGAGAGAAAGTTCAAAAGTCTGAGAGGGAAAGGGACTTCGGAGTCCTCGTGCAGGGTTCTCTAAAGGTTTATTAGCAGGTTGAGTCAGTGGTGAGGAAGACAAATGTGATGTTAGCATTCACTTCAAGAAGACCAGAATGTAAAAACAGGAGTGTAATGATTGCAAGGATGTATTAAAGCAAAGAGGCTTTGTAAATCACTGGTGAGGCCTCACTTGGAGTACTGAGAGCAATTTTGGGCCCCTTATCTTAGAAAGGATGTGCTGACATTGGAGAGGGTTCAATGGAAGATCGCAAAAATTATTCCAGGAATGGAAGTCCTGTCATATGAGGAGCATTTGATGGCTCTGGGGCAGTACTCACTGGAATTCAGAAGAATGAAGGGTCACCTCCTTGAACCCTATTGAAAGTTGAAAAGCCTCAAAATGGATGTGGAGAGGATGTTTCCTATGGTCGGGGAGTCTCTGTCCAGAGGAGGCATCCTCTTAGAATAAAGATGAAGAGGAATTTCTTTAGTCAGAGAGTGATGAATGTGTAGAATTCATTGCCACAGGTGGCTGTATAGGCCAAGTCACTTGGTATATTTAAGGCAAAGGTTGATAGATTCTTGATTGGTCAGGGCATGAAGGGATTCAGGGAGATAGCAAGAGATTGGGGCTGAGAGGGAAAATAGATCAGCCATGATGAAATGGCAGAGCAGACTTGATGAGTCAACTGGCCTAATTCTGCTCCTGTATCTTATGGATTTGGTTTTCAATTAAAATTCCAGTGCTCATTTTAGAATTTCTCTCAATAGCTCTCCTCTTCTCTACCTATTAAAATGCTCCTTAAAAGATGTCCTTTCCAAGTTTTTGGTCATCTTCTACAACTTTTTTTGTGCTTCCACATCAAACTTTAGGTTGATAACATTGCATGAAGCATTTTGAGCCACATTTTAAATTAAAATTGTAGGTCCTGGAAATTTCAAAATCAGAGTATGCCAGAAACGCTCAGGAGCCAGAAGTGAAAAAGAAACATTTCACAGTCAAAAGGCCTTTCTGATATGAGACTTTTGTTTCAAAGCAGGTGCTTCAAACTGAGTTAAGCCAGAAGAATAGCCATGGAAAATTTGTGCAGTGTTGATCTGGGTCCTTACTGTCTCAATACCTTCCTAACCTTGCAGTGATGAGCAGCTCAACCACTGAGAGACTGTCAGTAAATATGGTCCATAAACAGGGAAACTACAACTTTCATAAAACACAGGAGAATACTAAGAGTGGGAAAGTTAAGGCTGTAGAATTTTCATTGATACCCTCCAATCATATTGGCATTGTGCAATAACTAGCATGAACCACAAAGTATTTCCTCTGATAGCACTATCAGGAACACATGATCTTTATTACCTGTGTCACCACTTAAAAAAATAGTATATAATGGATAGTAAACTTGTAAGCGATAATTTATCAGAGTACCAGAAAAAGCTTTGAAACGAAAATAAGTGGCTGTTACTGATCCCAACAATGACAGCTTAATGGTGTAAGATACTTGTCCAAAAGTGAAGAAGGCATGTGAAAGTGTTCTACCTTTGGCTTGGAGAAATTCTCAGATAGAAAGGAACTACAAAGCTCTTGCAAGGTAATGTTACCTATTACAAAATAGGATTATGTGGTAAGATGATTTAGTCAATGGGTTAAATGACTGAGGCCAAAGCAACTGCATACAGTGCCCTGACAGGAATATTATAAGTAAGGTGAAGTAAGTTATCAGCTTATTTGAAAATGATCCAAAAATAGATAATGGCAAGATTCTGTGTACAGTTGTGTATTCCGCATTCTGTTATTGCTATTGCCTTTGTATTATTTCAATGTACTTCTGTTTGGAATGATATGTCTGGTAAGCAAAATGAAGTCTTCCACTACATCTGAGGGATGTGACAATAATAAACCAATTTTAATGTATTATTCAACTGCATCGCCCAGCACCACTGGAAAAGTGCCGCTGCCACAAGCAAAAAATTTAGTACTGCACTGAACATGCCACAATTGTATTCAGCACACAGTAGGAATCAATGAAAGGGAATTGACATTTTGATTAGTTCAAAGTTATGTTAATATTTTCTTTAACCTGATTTTCCTGGAGGTTAGCAAAATGTGGAAGTCTAAAACTATAATTAAAGTTCAGGAAAAATTAGGAGATCTAGCTCTTCAGTTTATTAAAATAACTAAGACAAAAGCAGAATGTCTTCTAAGAATTTAAAAACCAAGTGAATCAGCTGGGATTAACACAAGGTTCTGGAGCACTAAATAACTGTTAAAACAAAGTGTCGGTGAAGGAAATGTAATCAAAGATCAAATAATATGTTATCATCACATCAGAAGTACTCAAAAGTTTCATGCATGTGCTCAAAAGCTTCTTGTGTGTACTTCTACTCACTTTATACTACCAGTAATATGGCGGTGCATCCAATTGAAGAGGCTTCTATGAGGGGTCATTATCATTTTCAAATGTATTTTTTTTAATGATTGCAAGATCCTGTTGGATATTAAGAACTTAAAGTACTGCAGGTCTACCCCATCAGCGAGTGGCTCATCAGTAGAGAAACTGAAGGAGCTGGACTTGGTGTATATTGTACTACTGCCTGCACTCGAGAGGCATCAGAGTACGAAGGTGGTGTAAAGTCTAACAGCGAGTGATTGCCTTAGTCGCCTTTCTTGTGATCGCAAGACGCTGTTGGACATTCTTAATGTGAAATGCTGCAGGTCCAATTCACTGATTTACTAGCAGACAGCAGAGGAGCTGCAAGGCCTCGGTCATAGTCAGGACTAGCCCAAAGCCACGGAGTCGCCTGCTTACAGCTACCCAGGAGAGAGGCATCAGAGTTGGTGCACTTCACGGGAGGTGGTGTGGCACGGTGTCCATGCTGCCCCCAATGTTCACTCAGCAGAAGGTAAACCACATTGTGTTTGACTGTAAATTTCTGCAACATTCATGGACTCAAGGTTCCAGATCTATATAAAGGTCGACCTTCTATAATCCGGCAACATTAGGACCTGAGGAGTGCCAGATTAGTGAAAATGCCAAATTACAGAAGGATTACATTAAGCAATAGCTAACCGCCTCATCATACCTTTAAAATAACATGTAAATCAGTACAAGTTAGATAATAATAAAACAGAAATATTAAATGAGTAGCAAGTGAAATTTTAATGAAGTAATATACTGTACCGTAATATCCTGTAAATGTACAGGAATTAACTTATACAGAATAGTTCAGCACTTCTGCTTCTAAAGTGAGACATTTAATATACCTTCAGGCAAAGTTATATGTCTGCTAGTGTGGGGTTGTCAGAATCATCAACATCTTCATCTTGAAAAATGAGTGAAGCATCAGGAACCGGTGCTGAAACTGGCACAGCAGTTTTTCAAAAACTGTTGATGTTGGTGGCAGCACATCTGGGTGAGCAGGAGAACAAGTCTGAGGAAGGAGGTCTTCTATACACCACACTTCACGCAATCGCCAGGCCGCCGGGGATTCGGCACAGGGCTCTTCCCTCTTTACTCGCGGTTACTGAGGGAATCCTCGTTAGTTTCTTTTCCTCCGCTTAGTAATATGCTTAAATTCAGCGGGTCGCCACGTCTGATCTGAGGTCATAGGCAGAAGAGTACGGAGCGCCAGCTGGGCAATGCCGGAGGGCAGTGTGTAATTACCGGCAGGCGGGCAAGAAGGTGGACTGACCCAACGCGCGCCAGCTCCCCCGCTGCTGGCGGGTGAGTCGGGAGGGTACCACGCGGCTGCGCCTCATGCAAATGATATTAATAAATGCAGGAAAACAAGCAGGAATCGCCTGTCTGTGCTTACAAGTGCGTACCAACATGTGAACAGATCTAGCACAACCAAAACAATGCGCAGCAGATTGGTACAGTGGCCTGGGAAATTTGAAATTACAGTTGCGCGGAAAATTTGAAATCAGTGCCGGATTATCGAAGGAACCGGATTACAGGTAGTCGGATTAGTGAGGGTCGACTGTATTTTTTTTGAAACTGTACTTTACTGATATCTTATATATGCCTTGTGCTATGTGTGAACGCTTGTACTGTAATTTGCACCTTGGCCTCAGAGTGACGATGTTTCATTTGGCTGAATTCATGGATATGCATGCATACTTGAATGACAATTAAACTTGAATTTGAATTTATGACAGTGAGGCTAAGCACAGCTCCAATGTCATATTTAAGTTTTACTGACAACAACACTGTTGCTGGCTGAATCAATGATGATGATGAATCAGCATATGGGAGGGAGATTGAAAATCTGGCTGAGTGATACCATAACAACCACCTCTCACTCAATATCAGCTTAACCAAGGAGTTGATTATTGACTTCAGGATGAGGAAACCGGGAGCCCATGAGCTAAAAGTCCTCATTGGGGAATTAGAGGTGGAGAGAGTCAGCAACTTTAATTTCTTCAGTGTTATCATTTCAGAAGATCGGTCCTGGGCTCAGCATACAAGTGCAATTACGAAGAAAGCACAGCTTTCTTAGCTTAGAAGTTTGCATACTTTCAGCATGATGTCTAAAACTTCTATAGATATGTGGTGGAAAGTATATTGACTGGTTGCATTGCAGTCTGGTACAAAAACACCAATGCCCTTGAACGAAAAATCCTACAAAATCTATTGGATACAGCCCAGCCCATCACGCGTAAAGCCCTCCCCACGTTGAGCACATCTACGTGGAGCATTGTCACAAGGAAGCAGCACCCATCATCAAGGACCCACACCACCCAGAACATACTCTCTTCTCACTGCTGCCATCAGGAAGGAAGTACAGAAGCCTCAGGACCCTCACCACCAGGTTCAGGAACAGTTATTAACCCTCAACCATCAGGCTTTTGAACCAGAGGGGATAACTTCACTTGCCCCATCACTGAATTGTTCCCACATTCTTTGGACTCATTTTGAAGTACTCTTCATGTTATGTTCTTGATATTTATTGCTTATTTATTCTTTTTCTTTGTTTTGTATTTGCAGTTTGTTTTCTTTTGCACATTTAGTTGTTTGTCCGTCTTGTTGGGTGCAGTCTTTCATTGATTCTATCGTGTTTCTTGGAGTTACTGAGTATGCCTGCAAGAAAACAAATTTCAGGGATGTATATGGTGACATATACAGTATGTACTTTGATAATAAGTTTACTTAGAGTTTGAGTTGAGTTGTGCCTATAAGTTGTCATGAACGACCTCAGCTGATGCACTGATTCTTGCTGCTGCTTGCATGGAGGAGTGGGGAGAGTGCAGCTAATGTTCTAATGTTCTAATGTTTTTCTGTCCTTTATTCTTTTGGGGTGCTTCTGTTCTTTATGGATGTCTGCTAAGACCAGTATTTCAGGTTGTATACTGTATACATTCTCTGATAATAAAATAAACCATTTTGAATGATTCACTTCCCTAATATTGATTGGCAAAAGATTTAGTTGGGACATAATTTGTTAGGCATGTCCAGAAAGGCTTCCTGACATAAGAGGAGGAGACTTTGGCTCAAATGGCTTTGAGCAGAACAAGCAACGTCTAAGGAGGCTGTGTCATTTAGACCATAAGACATAGGAGCAGAATTAGACCATTCAGCCCATCAAGTCTGCTTCACCATTCAATCATGGCTGATCTCAGATCCCATTCAACCTCATAACACCTACCTTCTCACCATATCCTTTGAAGCCATGACCAATGAAGGTAAGTCAGGAAGAGTGATAGTGATAGGAGGCTAGATGGGGGAACATACAGGAAATTCTGTGGCTGTGAAAGAGACTCCCTGATATTCTGTTGCATCCCAGATGCTAAGGTCCAGAACGTCTCAGAACAGCTGCAGAATATTCAGAAGGGGAAGGGTGAACAGCCAGAGGACATGGTGTACATTGGCGCTGGTGACACAGGTAGAAAGGAGGAAGAGGTCCTGTGCGGTGAGTACAGGGAGTTGGGAAAGAAGCTGAAGAGCAGGAACTCCAAGGTAATCATCTCTGGCAGGAATAGGATTACAGTACAGATAAATGAGAGGCCGAGGAACTGTTACAGGGGGCAGCGTTTCAGGTTCTTGGATAATTGGTACCTCTTCTAAGTCAGGGGTAGACTTTACAAGAGCAACAAACTACACCAAAACTGGAGGGGAACCAATATCCGGGCTGGGAGATTTGTTACTGCCACTGGGGAAGGCTTAAAGTAGTTTGACAGGAACAGGAACCAGAGCACCAGGTCAGAAAGTGGAGGGATGGTGAGGAACATAGCCATCAGGGCCAGTAAAAGCAGACGCAAGCAAAGTAATAAATATGAATGGGTGGATAGTTTGCAGTGTGTATATTTCAATGCTAAAAGTAAGAAAATAGTCAATTGTGGTTCCTCCTTGGTACATGTCAAAATAAGAGAGAAGTTCAAAGACAAAATGGTATCAGCATGGGACATTTTGACAGTCTAGAGATGTGCACAAGTGCACATTGGAGATTAGATCTTTTGTCAGATCTGTTGTCTCTATTTTCCTAAATTATGTGTCTGGCTTGAAGATTGTAAGTGATACAGAAGTGCAACAGGTACAACCAACGGATGGGAAAAATACTAGACTGAGGGGTTTTGAAGGGTATAAAAAGAGGCACTTTCTTTGTGCAAAGGGAAGAGACTGGTGCTAATGCAAAGGAGATAGGGATAAGTACGTTGAGAAGGTTAGAGCATGTTGAGTCAGAGTTAGAGAGAGAAAACAGGCTGCATCTAAGATTGTAGCTCCCCTCCAACATTACAGAGATCAGCCTGCTTAGTGGATGATAAGTATTATTTTAACTTCTGTACCATTACTACTGTAGACTTTTAGTGCAACAGCTGATTTCAGGCAACTCCACATCTAATATGTGGAGGGTGTTTAAAGATCAACCATACATAGTACAGGAGAGGCATATTCCAGTCAGAATGAAGGACAAGGATGGCAGGGTAAGAGAACCTTGGATGTCAGAGGTGATGAATTTAGTTCAGAAAAAGGAAAAGCACAGGGATGCTGGAAAGTTTGTGAACCCTCAGAATTTTCTCTATTTCTGCATAAACATGAGATAAAATGTGATCAGATCTTCACTCAAGTCCTAAAACTAGATAAAGAGAACCTAATTAAATAAATAATACAAAGACATTACACTTGTTCATTTATTTATTGAGAAAAATTATCCAATATTACACGTATTTGTTGGAAAACGTTTGTGAACCTCTGGAGTAATGCCCTCTACCAAAGCTATTTGTAGTCAGGTGTTCCAATCATTGAGATGAGATCGGAAGTGTGGTTTGTAGAGGTGCCCTGCCTCTAAAAAAGTCACACAAAGTCGGGTTATTGAAGAGCCTGCTTTCTCAAGAAAGATCTGTTTTTGTGCACCATGCCTCGACCAAAACAACTTTCAAAGGAGCTTAGAAGAATTGTAAAGATGCATGAAGCTGGAAAAGGCTACAAAAGCATTTCTAAAGACCTGAGTGTTCATCAGTCCACAGTAAGAGAAATTGTCTACAAATTGAGGAAACTCAATTCTCTCACTGCTCTCCCTAGGAGTGGGCATCCTACAAAGTTCACATCAAAAGCACAATGTGCAATGCTAAATGAGATGAAAAAGAACCTAAGGGTAACAGCAAAAAACCTGCAAAGATCTCTACAACTTGCTAAAGTCTCTGTTCATGTGTCCACTATAAGAAAAACTCTGAACAAGAATGATGTTCATGGAAGGACATCACAGAGGAAAGCACTGGTCAAAATTTTTTTTTAAATTGCTGTGTGCCTCAAGTTTGCAAAGGATCACCTGGATGTTCTATAATGCTTCTGGGACAATGTTCTGTGGACAAATGACACATAAGTTAAAGCTTTTGGCAGAAGTGCACATTGCTATGTTTGGAGGGAAAAGAGCCCTGCACACCAACACTAAAATCTCATCCCAACTGTGAAGCATGATGGAAGAAGCATCATGGCTTGGGGCTGCTTTGCAGCCTCAAGGTCTGGACAGCTTGCAATGGTTGGAGGGACCAATAAATTCAAAACTTTATTAAGACATTTTACAGGAGAATATCAGGGTAGCAGTCCATCACCTGAAGCTTAATAGAAGTTGGATAATGCAACAAGACGGTGATCCAAAAGACAAGAATAAATTAACAACAGAATGGTTTAAAAAGAAGACAATTTGTGTTTTGGAATGGCGAGTCGAAGTCCTGATCTTAATGTTGCAGAATGTTGTGGAAAGACCTGAAACAAGCAGTTAATTCAAGAAAGCCCACCAACTTCCAGAGTTGAAGCAGTTTTATAAGGAAGAATGGCCTAAAATTCCTCCAAGCCAATGTGCAGAACTGATCAACACTAGAGGTAGTCCCCAAGTTACGAACATCCGACTTACGGACAACTCGTACTTACGAACCAAGGAAGGAGAATGCCACCTGCCATTTTAAGTCGGATCGCGACGTTGTCCACCATTTTAAGTCGTTGCCGTTGACACTGTGTTGAGTGTTTAACTTTGTATTTGGCTTAAATTTTTCTTAGTAAAATTCATCCTGACCCCGCTCCCCAGTTCCGGTCGGCTGGTGGCGCAGTGAGATCAGCACCAGGCTCAAGAATGGAGGCTCCCCAGTTCGTTTTAGTGCCAGACCGCTCCCGTGCCAGGTTGATGTCGATCCAGTGACACCCATATAATCCGTGCCGAGTTGATGTCGAGCTCGCAACTCGACCTCATTAAAAAAAAACACTGTCACCTCCAGTTTAAATTCCCACGCGGAATATTGTGGAGGATCAAATAAGCAAACCCAGCACAGCCCCCACTTGTCCCATTTAGCCTGCCTCAGTGCGGTGAACTTTAGGACCCGGGGAATTCAGTGTGGTGGTCCTTAGGACCCAGCGGACCTCGGGAGCTGGCACAGTACAGGACCCGCCGCCCACAGTGTTTCTGTTCCATTGACGGGAAATGATAGCGATTGAAAATAAAATGGAAATAATAAAGCGTTTGGAAAGAGGTGAAACGCCATCGGTCATTGGAAAAGCGTTAGGCTACAGTCAGTCAACGATCAGAACAATTTTAAAGGATAACGGATAAAGTGATAATAATGGAGCATGTGAAAGGCCCTGCCCCGATGAAAGCTACAATTATTACTAAGCAACACAGTGGTTTAATTACTGGAGTACATAGGTTTCTTAAGTGTTTTATATGCATAGAAAGGTAAAATATATACTATATACTAAGACAAACGTTTGACTAACTGACGCTAAATAATATTGGATATACTTGTTCTGACTTACGTACAAATCCGACTTAAAGACGGACTCAGAAACGGAACTCGTACGTAACCCGGGGACTGCCTGTACTTGAAACATTTAGTTGAAGCTATCGCTGTACAAGGGATCGCAATAGTTATTGAAACCATAGGTTCACATACTTTTTCCAACAAATACATGTAATATTGAATCACTTTTCTCAATAAATAAATGAACAAGTATGTTTTTTTTGTGTTATTTATTTAAGTGGGTTCTCTTTATCTAGTTTTAGGACTTGTGTGAAGATCTGATCACATTTTAGGTCAAATTTATGCAGAAACAGAGAAAACTCTAAAGGGCTAACTTTCCAGCACCACTGTATGTAAAGCTTAGGACGTAGAATCAAACAGAGCTCTTGAGGATTATAAAGAAACCAGAAAGAACTCAAGAAAGGAATTAGGAAAGCCAGGCGGGCCGTAGAAATTCCTTTGCAAGTAGGAATAAAGAGAAGCCCAAGACATTTTATACATACATGAAGAATAAGAAGGTAACTAGGGAGAGGGGAGGACCACTCAGGGATAAAGTGGGAAACATTTGCTTGCATGTGCAGGATGTGGGTAAGGTTCTTACTGTGTACATTACATTGGTAAGGAGAGGGCTGTGAAAGATAGGGAGATTAGTGCTGAGTGAATTAATACACTAGGGCATTTCAAGGTAAAGGAAGAGGTAGTGTTGGGTCTCTTAAAGAGCATTAAAGTGAATAAATCCTAGGGACTGATGGGATATACTCCAGATTATTGAGAGAGTCAAGAGAAGAGATTGCTAGAGCTTTGACCGATATCTTCGTGTCCTCTCTAGCAATAGTCAAAGTCCTGGAGGACTGGCGAAAGGCTCATGTTTTTCCATTCTTCAAGATGGGAATCAGGAATAATCTTGGAAACTATAGACCAGGGAGTCTCAATGCAGTATTAGGAAAACTACAGGAGAAAATACAGGAGAAAGTTCTTAGGGATAGGATTAATGAGCATTTGGAAGACGATGGCCTAATTAGGGAGAGCCAAGATAGCTTTGTGCAGGGCAAGTTGTGAATTACTAACATGAGTTTTTGGCAAGAGTGACAGTAGCTGGAGGTCTGTACTTAGTGATGTTCTACATGGATCTGTACCAGGAGCACTGCTGTATGATGTACGTAAATGATCTGGATGAAAATGTAAATGTCTGGGTTAGTACATTGTGGATAGCGTAGGTGACTGACAAAAATAGAGCAGGATACAGATTAGTTGCAGATATGGGTGCAGAAATAGCAGATGGAGTTTAACCTAGCCAAATGTCAAGTTTTACACCTTGGTGGATCAAATGTAAAGAGTCAGTGCTTTAAGGGCAAGACCCTTAGCAGTGTTGATGAGCAGAGAGATTTTGGGGTCAAAGTTCATAGCTCCCTGAAAGCACCTACATAGGTGGACAAGGTAGTTAAGAATGCGTATGGCATGTTTCCCTTTACTAGTCAAGACATTGAGTTCAAAAGTCAAGAAGTTATTTTGCAGTTTTTAAAACTCATATTAGGCCGTATCTGGAGTATTTCAATCAGTTCTGGTTGCCTTATTATAGAAAAGATGTTGAGGCTTTGAAGAGGGTGAATAAGATGTTTACCACGATGCTGTTTGGATTAGAGGGCATGAGAAGCTAGACAAGTGTGTGTTTGCTCTTGCACGGAGCAGGCTGAGAGGAGATCTCATTGCGGTTTATCAGATTATGAGGCATAGAAAGAGAAGACAGGCAGTACCTTTTATTCCCCTCAGGGGGTCTAATAACAGAGAGCACGCATTCAAGGTGACAGGGGACAATTTCAAAGGAGATGTGAGGGATAATTTTTTTAATATATACATGGTGATGGATGCCTGTAATAGGCTGCCTGGTGATGGCAGAAGCAGATACAGTAGGGATTCTTAAAAGACGTTGAGGCAGGTACATGATAGAAATGGAAGGACACGGACATTGTGTAGGCAAAAGGTATTAGTTTAGTTGGCCATTTGATTACTAATTTAATTGTTTCAGCACAACATTGTGGGCTGAAGGGCCTGTTCCTGCGTTGTACTGCTCTGTGTTCTAATGTGTACAGGCCATACTGGATCTAGTACTAGGCAGTGAACCTGATTAGGTGACAGATCTCTTGCTGGACAAGCATTTTGGAGATTGTGACCGTAATTGCCCGACCTTCAGCATTGCCACCGACAACAATAGGGGCAGAATGTATGAGAAAGTATTTAATTGGGGGCCATTACAATGGTATTAGGCAGGGACTTGAGAGTGTAAAATGCGAATAGATGTTCTCCTCAATAAACCAGCTTGTAAAACTCTGGACACTGAATTTTAAATTGGGAGAACTAAGGTTGTCAAGGAACATCCCGACATAGTTGTACTTATAAACTAAAAGCTAGATTCCTTCATTAATCTCCAACTAATTCAACTTGATGCATGTGATACAGAAGGTGGGTGAGACAACTAGCTATAACAAATAACATGGGCCAGACAACAACCTAGTGGTAGTCATTAACACCTCAGCTCCACAATAAACCACACTTGCAGCCAAGCTTTTACAACCTCACAATGTGGAAGAATGGCAGTTACATTCTGTTTACAAAAGCAGTACAAATCCAAGCTCACAGATTATTTCACAATTAGCCCACTTACAACCAGTATCATAATGGAAGGTGTCATCAACAAATTTCATTTTATTTATCTCGTGTACATCAATAGAGGGTCAGTTTGTCAGAGTGCCTGCATTAGATCAACTGGGGCACCAGGAGCTCTGGCTAAACTGAAGTCAATAGGCATCAAGGCGAAAGGACTCATGGTTGAAGTAACAGATGGTTCTGGTTGGGTGACAGGAAATGGCCACAACCAACATGAAAGGGTTTATGGACAATGACACAGCCAGATGAGATGATCCTGCAAGATGAATTCACCTCTATCATCAGAGAAATCATGCAGCTAAGACAGATAGACTAGCCAGTATAGCAGTAAGAGACAGAAATCTGCCACACAGGGCAGCAGCTGTAGGCAACTGATGTTTACCCCAGGATTTTCTGAGAAGCGCGGGGGGGAGGGGGGTGCATCTGAGCTCGTTTTGAGGCTCTGCACAGTACAGTTGCTAGGACTGGCATTGAAGGCAACTGCAAATGCCCTGAAGAGGGCAAACAGCGGCAGTATTGAGTGACAGGTAAATTATATGAGTGAAGTAGATATGAGGAAAGCAAAGGTAGGCGTGGGAAGACATGAGAGAGTGTTATGGAAGAGAAGGTGGCAGGGTAGAAATGGGAAATGTGCCCAGATGAGGGAAGGTAGGAGGCTGTCCAGCATCAGAGACTGTAGAGAATAAGGATAAAATAGGAATGAAAGTAAAGAGGTTAGAAAGCATAGAGCACTGTAAAAGAAGAGATTTATGGATAGGAACAGACATGGGGAGGAAGGATGAATGCGGGTAATCATGGTCAAAGGCACGTCTGCTGAAGTGCATATTGACAAGTGCGAATGTATGCATCTCACTTTAGTGCAGTTCTCTTGTTAGCCCATCTTACCATCAGTCTACTGAATTCACTGCACTCTTATTCTCCCTTGAGCTACACTGCGGGTGAACTCCCCTGCCGGATTCATATCCATTAGTCAAGCTTACCACCACCTGCTTTTACCATAATCTATTCTCCAGTACTGTGCAAAATCTTAGACAAACACTGTAGGTAAGATGCTTAATACAGTCAGAGGGGGGGAAAGCGAAGGTGAGTAGACAGGTAGTGCAGAGCACCCCTGTAGCCATTCCCTGAATAATAAGTATACCGTCCTGGATACTCTTGGCGGGCATGACTGACCAGGGGTGAGCTACGGTGGCAGGGCCTCTGGCACTGAGTCGGACCCTGTGGTGGGACGGAGGAAAGGAGAGCTGTCATTGGGGACTCTATAGTCAGGGGAGCAGAGGGGAGATTTTGTGGATGTGAGAAGGAAACCCGCATGTTTGTTGCCTCCCGGGTGCAAGGGTCCGGGATGTCTCTGACCGGGTGCATGACATCCTGGTACGAGAAGGAAACCAACCAGAAGTCGTGATACATGTTGGGACCAATGACATAGGCAGGAAGAGGGATGAGGTCCTGAAGTGAGAGTTTCGGGAACTAGGCAGAAGGCTGAAGAACAGGACCTCAAGGGTGGCGTTCTTAGGATTGATGCCAGTGCTATGTGATAGTGATGGTAAGAACTGGAGGAGATGGCAGTTGAATGTGTGGCTGAGGAGTTGGTGCAGGGGGCAGGGTTTTAGATTTTTGGATAATTGGGATCTCTTCTGGGGAAGGTGGGACCTTGCACAGATTGGATGGGTTGCACCTGAACTTGAGGGGGAGCAATATCCTTGCAGGTAGGTTTGCTAGCATGGTTTGGGAGGGTTTAAACTAATTTGCAAGGGGATGAGACCTGGAGCGATAGTGTAGTGGAAGAAGTGCATGGAGTAAAGCCAAATCTAACATATAGAGAGGCTTTGAGGAAAGAGAAGCAGAATAAAGGGTGTAGGGGTAGTAAGGTATAAGGGCTAAACTGTGTGTACTTCAATGCAAGAAGCATCAGGAACAAAGGTGATGAACTGAGAGCTTGGATACATACATGGAATTATGATGTAGTGGCCATTACGGAGACTTGGCCGGCACCAGGTCAGGAATGGATTCTCAATATTCCTGGATTTCATTGCTTTAAAAGGGATAGAGAGTGGGGAAAAAGGGGAGGAGGGGTGGCATTACCGGTCAGGGATACTATTACAGCTGCAGAAAGGGTGGGTAATGAAACAGGATCCTCTTTTGAGTCAGTATGGGTAGAAGTCAGGAACAGGAAGGGAGCAGTTACTCTACTGGGGGTATTCTATAGGCCCCCTGGTAGCAGCAGAGATACCAAGGAGCAGATTGGGAGGCAGATTTTGGAAAGGTGCCAAAATAACAGGGTTGTTATCATGGGTGACTTTAATTTCCCTAATATTGATTGGCACTTAATTAGTTCCAATGGTTTAGACGGGGCAGAGTTTGTTAAGTTGTGTCCAGGACGGATTTCTGTCACAGTATGTTGACAGGCCGACTAGAGGGAATGCCATACTAGATCTAGTATTAGTTAACAAACCGGGTCAGGTCACAGATCTCTCAGTAGGTGAGCATCTGGGGGACAGTGATCACCGCTGCCTGACCTATAGCATTATCATGGAAAAGGATAGAGTCAGAGAGGACAGGATAATTTTTAATTGGGGAAGGGCAAATTATGAAGCTATAAGGCTGGAACTTGTGGGTGTGAATTGGGATGATGTTTTTGCAGGGAAATGTACTATGGACATGTGGTCGATGTTTAGGGAGTTCTTGCAGGATGTTAGGGATAAATTTGTCACGGTGAGGAAGATAAAGGATGGTAGGGTGAAGGAACCATGGGTGACAAGTGAGGTGGAAAATCTAGTCAGGTGGAAGAAGGCAGCATATATGAGGTTTAGGAAGCAAGGATCAGATGGGTCTATTGAGGAATATACGGTAGCAAGAAAGGAGCTTAAGAAGGGGCTGGGGAGAGCAAGAAGGGGGCATGAGAAGGCCTTGGCGAGTAAGGTAAAGGAAAACCCCAAGGCATTCTTCAATTATGTGAAGAACAAAAGGATGACAGGAGTGAAGGTAGGACCGATTAGAGATAAAAGTGGGAAGATGTGCCTGGAGGCTATGGAAGTAAGCAAGGTCCTCAATGAATATTTCTCTTTGGTATTCACCAATGAGAGAGAACTTGATGATGGTGAGGACAATATGGGTGAGGTTGATGCTCTGGAGAGGAGGTGTTGGATTTGTTAAAATACATTAGGATGGATAAGTCCCCAGGGCCTGATGGAATATTCCCCAGGCTGCTCCACGAGCTAGGATCCCTGGCTAGGATCTTGATGTCCTTGTTGTCCACGGGAATGGTACCGGAGGATTGGAGGGAGGCGAATGTTGTCCCTTTGTTCAAAAAAGGTAGTAGGGTTAGTCTGGGTAAATAGACCAGTGAGCCTTACGTCTGTGGTGGGAAAGCTGTTGGAAAAGATTCTTAGAGACAGGATCTATGGGCATTAAAGGATCATGGTCTGATCAGGGACAGTCAGCATGGCTTTGTGAAGGGCAGATCATGCCTAACAAGCCTGATAGAGTCCTTTGAGGAGGTGACCAGATGTATAGATGAGGGTAGTGCAGTGGATGTGATCTACATGGATTTCAGTAAGACATTCAACAAGGTTCCACAGGGTAGGCTTATTCAAAAAGTCAGAAGGCATGGGATCCAGTGAAGTTGGGCCAGGTGGATTTAGAATTAGCTTGCCTGAAGAAAGCAAAAGGTTTTGGTGGATGGAGTACATTCAGAATGGAGGGTTGTGACTCATGGTGTCCCACAAGGATTGGCTCTGGGACCTCTACTTTTCGTGATTTTTATTAACAACCTGGATGTGGGGGTAGAAGGGTGGGTTGGCAAATTTGCAGACGACACAAAGGTTGGTGGTGTTGTGGATAGTGTAGAGAATTGTTGGAGATTGCAGAGAGACATTGATAGGATGCAGAAGTGGGCTGAGAAGTGGTAGGTGGAGTTCAACCCAGAGAAGTCTGAGGTGGTACACTTTGGAAGGACAAACTCCAAGGCAAAGTACAAAGTAAATGGCAGGATACTTGGTAGTGTGGAGGAGCAGAGGGATCTGGGGGTACATGTCCACAGATCCCTGAAAGTTGCCTCACAGGTAGATAAGATAGTTAAGAAAGCTTATGGGGTGTTAGCTTTCATAAGTCGAGGGATATAGTTTAAGAGTTGCGAGGTAATGAAGTAGCTCTATAAAACTCTGGTTAGGCCACACTTGGAGTACTGTGTCCAGTTCTGATTGCCTCAGTATTAAAAGGATGTGGAAGCACTGGAAAGGGTACAGAGGAGATTTACCAGGATGCTGCCTGGTTTAGAGAGTATGCATTATGAGCAGAGATTAAGGGAGCAAGGGCTTTACTCTTTAGAGAGAAGGAAGATGATTGAAGACATGTTAGAGGTATACAAGGTATCAAGAGGAATAGATAGAGTGGACAGCCAGCACCGCTTCCCAGGGCACCACTGCTCAATACAAGAGGACATGGCTTTAAGGTAAGGGGTGGGAAATTCAAGGAGGGTATTAGAGGGAGGTTTTTTACTCAGAGACTGGTTGGTGCATGGAATGCACTGCCTGAGTCAGTGGTGGAAGCAGATACACTAGTGAAATGTAAGAGACTAATAGACAGGTATATGGAGGAATTTAAGGTGGGGAGTTATATGGGAAGCAGGGTTTAAGGGTCGGCACAACATTGTGGGCCGAAGGGCCTGTGCTGTGCTGTACTATTCTATTCTATGTTCTATTACTTTTGTGCAGTACTGTATTTGTCAGGGTGAATGGAGAGCGGGTTTTCAAATCTGGTGGCACAGGTGCAGACACATCTAGCCCTGAGACAGCAGTCAAGGTCATTTGTCTCCAAACAATTGGTTTATTAATCACTACAGAAAATCTCTCTGGAGCTTTCCACTCCCTCCCCTTTCCCCAACCATAATACCCCTCTCCTTGATCCCTTCCCATTCTCAGTCGACAATGGAGACCCATTTCAGAATCAGGTTTATTATCACCAGCATGCATCGTGAAATTTGGTAACTTAGCAGCAGCAGTACAACGCAATACATAATATAGAAAGAAAGAAATGGCTCAACTACAGTATGTATATGTATATTAAATAGTTAGGTTAAAAATGGTGCAAATTAGAAATAATATAAAAAGTTAGACAGTGTTCATGGGTTCAATGTTAATTTCAGAATCAGGTAGCAGAGGGGAAGGGTTCCTGAATTGCTGAGAGTGTGCCTTCATGCTTTCAGACTTTTATACCTTCTTCCTGTCATTAACAAGGAGAAGAGGGCATGTCCTGGGTGATGGAGGTCCTTAATGGACACTACCCTTCTGAAGCACCAATCCTTGAAGATGTCTTGGATACTGCAGAGGCTAGTACCCAAGATGGAGCAGAACAATTTTAGAACTTTCTGCGGCTTCTTTTAATCACTCACATACGTCATGAATTTTTTTGCAGCAGCAGCAGTACAGTGCAATATCAATATATAAAATGACTACAGTGCCATGCAAAAACCTTAGGCACCCTAGACAGATATATAGATAAGTTTTCTTTGGTGAAGCAATAAGATTCACAGATTTCATCCTTTGCCTCATCCAATCGTTGGCCACTGTGTTAGACTGGATAAAATTAACTAGGATGTATTAAACCTGGTCAACCCAAGGTGAATTTTTAACCCCATATACTCTCCATCAGAAAACACCGTCTGCTTCCATTTCCATAAAATCATGCTCATACACTTTTGCCTCAACTCATCAATTGCAGTGAAGCCTGTTCATACCTTTCACCACCAAACTTGGCAATATTCTTCCAACTACTCTCTCCTCCATCAATTTCAACTAATCCAAAAGAGCAAATAAGCTGCCAGTCATGCCAACATTCACCATCCATCCCAACTAGGCCTCTGCTTATTTGGCCATTTCAGGCAGGAGTTAGGAGTTTGGAAAGATTTCTCTGTCGCAAGGTCATTGATGAAATGGGTGGGTTGGCAAAGAATAATTCCGAAGTGGCATAGTCATAATTACTGAGAAAACTTTGATTTGGAAAGACGGAATTTTATAACAACTTTCAAGCAAAATCAGGCAATAATATTTTAACTTCAATCACTTTAAAACATAAAGCTACCACTGTCATAAAAACCCAAACGGCTCCCTTGCATCCTGTAATGATGAGAATCTGCTGTCTTTGCTTGGCTAATGTTACTAAAAGCCACAGCGGAGAGACAGATACTTTTCTTAAATGTTCCATCAAGTCAGTGAAGGACCACCAGGAATTGTATTTGAAGTCAATAGTCCCAGTAAAATGCACAGGCTACAAATTATTAATAAATGCAAAAACTTAATAGCAAACATTTATTACATATCTGTTAGAATCCACCCTTTTTGGAATATTGCCTTTGAAAAGTGTACAATGGAGGTTTACTAGAAAAATGCCACAACTAAGAGTCTCTGGTTACGTGCAGAACCAGTACTTGTTGCTCTAAGCAGATAACTTTGAGACGATGAAGGGGTTCTGAAGCAAAATACTGCATCTGGAAATCTGAAACAATAAAGTAAACGCTGGTAACACTGAAGAGATCACACTGCGTTTCTGGAAGAGAGTGAATTTTCTGGTCGATGACTTTATTCCACAAAGTCAAAAGCATGATTAGCCCTTTTTAAAGTAATAAGAAATAATTTCCACTGGAGGTACCATCAATAATGAGTAGACACTGACTTAATGCAAACATTTAGTGTATAGAAACCAGAAGGGAGCATTCTAATTAACCATCAAGTTGTCATGATTTTGAAAGAAAGGAATTAAGTACATTGTTGAAGGAACAATTAAAAAACTATGGTGATTAAACAGTTCAGTGGGATGTGCAGAGAGCCAACAGATTTTCTGAATCCATTAGTCTGCCTCTGTGCTTTACTATTATATGAATCTAATCCACATGATTAGCTAGGATGTATTTTACTTGCCAGAATTGCTATTTGCTGTTTTCAAATGCTTGGACTTACCATTTAAAAAATATTAAGCAGTTTGAATGGTTGAGTTTCCTCCCACAGTCCAAAGTTGTACCAGTTAGTAGGTTAATCGGTCATTGAAAATTGTCCTGTGATAAGGCTAGGGTTAATCAGGGGTTGCTGGTGGCATAGCTCAAAGGACCAGTAGGGCCTATTTCCTGCTGTATCACAAATTTAGTTAATTCATTAACAGAGGTTCTTCCTCTGCCTGGCTCTAACACGTGTCCAAAAAGACCAGAACATCGAAAAAACAATGATCTGAAATAAAGTATGATCCAGCAATGACCAGTTACCTCTCCAGAACAACGGCGGCAGTAACTGCAAGAGGTGGGATTTAGATGATAGTTGTACATGCAAAGGAATAGTTCTAGTATAACAGTATGATGCATTAGAATGTTGGCTCTTCCAGCAATGTTCTGTATACTAATATATTGCGATACACAAGGCGTTGCAACAGCAGAATTAAAGCAATCAGGAAAGTGTTTGAAGCCAAGTTTATGTCCTCAACTGTGAAGGGAATAAGCAATAACCCTCCGGAAATTGACCAGGCATGGACATCTGCTAGGCAAGCAGGCTCCAAGGCACTTCATCTACACTTGACTGCTGTACAGAGGTGTTACCCTGAGGGCTGGAAAACCTCAGCAGGACAGCAGATTTCAGATTGTTTTTAAAGATACACAAAGATTCTGCCCACCAAGTAGCAGGAAAATCATAACGTGATAATTCATTAATATTGCTACAAACTGGCAAAAGTAAGGGTTTCTTCAAGATTTTAATAGATTGTCAGTATATTTAAGGAACAAAAATGCAACAATTCAGATGTTTGAACTTCTATAGATTTGAAGGTGGAAGCAGATCCAAAATCTGTGCCATACTATTTAAATTCTGTTCACAATTTGTAGTCTGGCTTTTAAGATCTTAGGTAATGTGCAGCACTTCTGAAAGAAATGCCTTCAGTTTGTCAGGAAGTAACAAGCAAAATAGGTCAGAGTTTTTACTTTCATGATGTAAAAGCATCATACAGCACTTCAGTAGTCATCCATCTACAAGGCATTCCGTTATGGAGCTACTTAATCACACAGATCGATTGTCAAGAGTCAAAACTTGAGCAGCAGCTTGCACAGCTCCATCTACCCGCTGAGGGTGTTAAATCCATTTGTCAAACGGAGGAAGACATACTTGTCTCCATTTTGTCTTTATCATTTTTTTCTGAACTTTTTTTTCTTTGTCACTGATCACATCCACGAAGCTCTGTGAAAATCAATCATCGCCACCACGAGCATCATTCAGACTGATCTAGGAAAGCCTGCTAAAGATTTTCTCAGGATCAAATTAGACCCATACATCTCGGTAAATTTTTTCCCTCCAATGTTCAGTATAGTTATCCTTACTGCCAAGTGACAGTATAACATTTAAATACTGCATTTATCTGAGAACTGACATCAAGCTGCAGAAGAAAGTACTCGAAATTGGGAGGAGGGGTGGAGATTGAGGGATTAAGGAATGGAATTCCAGAGCTACAGTTGAAGACTAAATGTGGAGCAATGTAAATAGGAGGTGTACAACACCAGAATTAGAGGAATACAGACTTCTCAGAGGTTATAAGACCAAAGGCCACAATGGAGATAGACAAATACAAATGTATGAAAGAAATCAAACACAAGAAGAACTTCTGGGAGGAGTTAATATGGAGTCAGAGGGCGACTTCTTCGAGCTCATCTGCACAGCTTAAATTCTTTTACTTAATGTCTTTTTTTCTCTTCTTCAAGGTGGCTAGGGTCCTGTCAGAGTCCGTACAGCTGCACTCAAAGTGTGATTCTCTACAGAGCTGGCCAACAGGCCATTTCTCGATATTTCTGGAGCAGCCTGGAAGACAGGAGTCTTTGTAGCACAGCCTCAGGTGACTTGATTCCTCACTGGCATCAGCAAAAAAATCTGGAACGTTTCAGAGGCTGGAACGGCTGGACAGCAGATGTACCTACCAGAGGCCTCTACATTTGGGAGATCTCTCTCTCAATGAGGGTGGTGGTGGTGGAAAAAATTCTGCTGATTCTTCAATCAGCTGAGTTCGAATAAGCGTAATTTCAGATTGTAACATTGAAACAGTGATCTGTTTGTCTTGCTCTTGGTGTGGAAAGGGTGACCCCTCTCTGTCCCTTGTTAGTGAGAGACAGAGAGCCTGTGGCATGTCAGATTGTCAGGTCTGTTAGACTGCAAGTCGTGGTGTCTCTCTGAGGGCTTGCTGCTGCTCTCTTGGTGGGTGGTGGGCATTAATGCTTCCTGCTAGAATAAGTGGGAGGAGGGGGGGGAGGGTTGATGCTTTGCTGCTGCTTGTGCACAGGAGGTGGGGTGGGCTTTGGGGTTCTAATGTTTTTCTGTCTTCATCCTTCAGGGTTTTCTTCTTTTTCATGGATGTTGGCAAAGAGCAAGAAGTTCAGGCTGTGTAAGGTAAACATCCTCATTAAATGGAACCATTGAACAAGACAGTGTTTTGAATGAGGTACTGCCTGCTTGAGTAAAGTACATCAGCAAGCACAAAGCAAAGATTACTGGGGTTTGTTTCTTTTAGGATTCAGACAGCTCAATTTTGATTGAACTGAAGTTGGCATGGGGGGGTGAGGGGGGGGGGGTTCTCAGCCAGAAAGAAAATTGGTATAAATCTACATCTCCCATCATGGCAGAAAGCAATGGTTTACAACAACTAGATCGCAACCAAAAACAAAGGTTTTGCCGAAGCAAACAAATTAAAGTTGCTAGATTAAATATTAAACCGCATAAAACAAAATTTTCTAAAAATGAACTAGTCAGATTGTTCTGAATTTCAATGCATTATCCAAACCCATTCAAGAACAATTTACGTTACGTGAGGATTTGCGGCACATTCGCATTAGTTATTCCACATTAAAAACAAGTACGGAGTTTGACTAGTGCAATAAAATTCTTGTAGCATCAGTGAGATACCTTTCTTCAAACTATGCACTAACAACTTGGCTGATTTAATATCCACGTGGAAAAGATGGGGAGGAAGGGGTGGAGTTTATATCACACAGATTTAAGTTTTGTTGGAACCATTTTAAAAATAAGGACTACTTATTCTATTGAAAATCTGTAGAAAGATGCCAGACCTTTACAACAATTAATCTGATATCATTAAGGAAAATACTTCTCGAGCAGGGTGTACCAATTATAATGCACTGGTTATAGTTGACACGGAGTAATGTTCAGGTGCCGTAAAATCCTTTCATGAGTGATGCACCATCAATAACTCTTGGAGACGGGAGGCGAACAATAGGCTTTTATTAGCTGCAAGAGACCATCACACAACATCCTGGAGACTGAGGGAGGAGCAGTGGCTCCAATTACCTTTATACAGGGGTCTGTGGGAGGAGCCACAGGAGCAGTCAGCAGAGGGGCGTGTCCAGACAGGTATATGTAGTTTACCACAATGAGCTAGCTAGGGAGTTTGGGGTTCAGTTATGAACCATCAAACCCGCAAATGCCCATTTATTAGGCAATATTTCTTAAAGAATATTTTAATTACTCTCATCCAGATTTTTTCCCAAACTAAACACACACAACAAAACCATGCAAGTTATGAAATCGTATTTCAAAACTTATGTGGACGCTGTCACCCGTATAATCAGCTGATCCGTTTAACTCAAGGCACTGAAATCACACTGAGAATATATTTGAAAGCAGGATTAAACTACAGTTCCCAGAATACACAACTAACTCCTTGAATGACACGTAATGCATATATGAAATTACGGCTGAGGAATTCTGAATTTTTTCTTTAACTATGGATTCAGGTAAATACCAGGCAGGGTTTTATCAGAACATGTTTACATGCTGCAGTCTACTCGTCACTGAGCAATGCACAAGATGACATGCGAGAGATGACTCACAGCACTGCAGATAAATGAGTTGGATTTTCCACGGTTTGTCCTCGTTGCTCTTGGTGGATTTCAGGGATAAGGGTCTGTATGAGGACGGGCCGGACAGCTGCTCAGGTGCCATTGCGGTTCCTCCTCCTGCGGAGCGACGGAGCGCCAGGACGCAGGTTCGTGGCTGGCGTCGCTTCCCTCAGTTACAGGACCACTGTGTGTTCGTCCAAAGCCCGGGATCAAAACTACTAACTCATGAACCTTACCTTCCGTCTTTAGTTTATGCAGGCGCAATGTATTTTTGAAGCTTCCGCAGCTGTATTAGCTAATTACCAGTTTCCACTTCCGTGAACATACTAAAGGGACATTTAAACTTTTAAGTCCATTTCGTAAAAGTGTACGTTTTTAAATAAACCTATCTTAAGGCGGCAGTTTGAAGATGAAAGTTTTTTTTACAATGACCGGAAGTAACTGCAGATTTGAAATTGGTGAAGGAACTGTTGGAGTCGGCAGAACTATGAAGAAGGTATATAGCGTCCTTAAACTTAAGGAGCATTATGGTTGGATTAGCATGGAAAACATGACGCAGTGATGAACCATGTTTTGGCATATTATTATTCCCAAGATCTAATCACTACAACAGACTGTTTTTGGAAGATCTTGTTTCCTTTATCTCTTGTTTTCTTTAAAAGATCTGCAGTTCCAGCCCACCAACCATGAATTTGGAATGATGAAGTGCTAGCCGGTCTACTTCCTTATATTGATTCCAACTGCTATCAATGGGTAAGAGGATGGCCTCATACCTAAAATGTTTTACAGGTTTCTGAGTTAAAGTTTTTTTTTGTTGAAGTGATATTACAAATGTATTTTGGAAGCTATAGAATGTGAAGTTGCTCCACAAAAAGCTGTTAGTTGTATTGGACATTGCGGGATGAAGATATAACCTCAACAAAAATGGCTAAACTATAGTACAGAGAAATTGTATTAAAGTTTTAGGGAACATTGCAGATGATGGTTGCGAAGAAAAAGCATTTCAGGACGTATATTGTATACATTTCTGACATTAAATGTATCTTTGAAACCTTTGATGTCCAATACTTTGAATTTATACCTTTGCCTTACTTTATAAAATATTTAGGCCAAATACAGAATAAAACCAAACTGGGAAGATAATGGCCTAAGATGAAACAGTTTTTTAAAAAAACTGAAAAACTGGACAAGTATTAAAATAAGCGGAATGACAGTCAGTATACATTTTCCAGAATAATGTTAAAACAAAAAAGTGAGGAATGTTGAAAGATGGAGTGCAAATGGATGACCTTAAACATGACCACCTACATAGAAAAGCAGATCCCAAATTAATAAGCCAAAATTCTGAATTCAACCAATAAATATTGGACCTCAACTACATATGGGGGTATCATTGTAGCATAGTGGTTAGCACAACACTTTACAGTACAGGCAACCCAGGTTCAATTCCCAGCACTGCCTGTAAAGAGTTTGTATCCTTCTCCCCATGACCACATGGCACAGCGAACTAAGTAATTTATTTTCAGTTTTAACTTCCCTCCCTCACATCGAATAGTGGTGAGCCCAATTGCAGAGAAAAAGCGCACAAAATTAGAGGAGAAAAAAATCCAACAAGGTTTTAATAGATTTCTTAGCAGGTAAGTTACAGGCAGCAGGTCCACAAAAGTTCCAAAAATTGAAGATTCCTGCAAACAAAGGCACAGCTTCACTTACAAAACATGACTCTCAGACTAAGCAAACAAGGCGCAGGTGATAACAATAAACTGATAATTAGCCCAATATGCAGGTGAGCAGGATGAGGTTGGCTTTGTCATCTCTCACTCCCTCTAGTGGCCAGTTTGAGGTGTGACAGTACCCCCTTCTCTAAACCTGGCTCCTCGCAGCCCAGAATGATCAGGATAGTGGTAGAAAGACTATATCAGGTCAGGGTCTAAGAAATGTCATACCGACACCTAGGTATGTTTCTTTGGACTCTATCCCTTCCAGTTGACCAGGTAGTGGAGGCTGTGCCCATGACGTCAAGAGTCAAGCGGTCTCCTCACTGTATAAGTGGGACCACCACCGACAATATGAGGGAGGCAGGGAGGGAACTGGTGGAAACAGAGGAGAGGCCGCCACTGGGACTTATTCTCCAGACCCAGTCAGAACCAGCTGGTACCTGACAGGGCTGACCCATCTGATGATCTTCAATGGCCTCATAAGTCTCAAGAGCCAATTTTCTGGACTTGACTCGCTAAAGTAATTCCTTGGGTGAGAGCCAAACCCTCTGTTCTGACCTGAAGGGACAAATAAATCTCTGCCTGTTGGGTTGCTTTTGGTGACGGGTTGAGATTCGCTTCAGGGCTGCCCGAGCCCCTCTCCAGGTGCTCCTGCATCGAGCAACGAACTTCTCTGCATTTGGAAACCCAGCCTCTGCTTCCTGGTAGGAGAAAAGTGGTGACTGAAACCACTTTGGCATTCAAATGGATTTAAATTGGTGAAGGAGCTCTGCAGAGTGTAATGTGCTACTTCTGCCCAGATCATGAACTGGCTCCAGCAGAATGATTGGGAGCAGCAGAGGTATTTTTCAAGGCCCTGATTAACCTGTTCCATTTGACCATTGGACTGGGGGTGGAAATCTGAAGAGCCAAACAGGGAAAAGAACGTCTTCCAGTAAAGGGCCACGATCAGACACAATGTCAACTGGAATGCCATGAACCCTGACAACATTCTGTAGCAATATATCAGCAGTTTCTTTGGCAGAGGGAAGTTTAGGCAGGGCCGTAAAGTGAGCATCTTTAGAAAAACAGTCTCCCACTACCAGAATAACAGTGTGACCTTGTAATGATGGCAGGCTGGTAATTAAGTCCATAGAGATGTGGGACCAGGGTTGATTTTGGGATGGGTAGAGGGTGTAGAATCCCGGCAGGGTGCTGATTAGAAGATATGTGTTGAGTACAGACAGAACAGGCGTGCACAAATGATTGGATATCTCTTGTTGTTTCTGGCCACCAAAAGCGTTTTCAAATAAACCCCAAAGTTTATCCACCCCAGGATGCCCAGCAAATTGGAAGCATGGCCCCACTGGAGAACCTTGGACGTTACTGCCTGAGGAGCAAGCTAACACCCTGCTGGAACCCCGTCTCGGACGGGTGCACCACTTTCTACCTCATGGGGAGTATCTTCAATGGAATGGCAGACAGGAGCCAGAATGCCGTCTCCAGATATGATGGGCTCTGGAGAGAGGTCCTCAGAACAGTCATACTGGCGGGAAAGGATATCTGCTTTCACTTCTTTTGGGCCTAGTCTGTGAGAGATAGTGAAGTTAAAACATGTTAAGAAATGAGCCTACCCAGCCTGCTGGGGATTCAGGTATTAAGTCTCCCAGGTTTTTGCAAGACTTTTGTGATCCATCCATGCAACAAAGGAACCTCCCAACTCATGGCATCATTCTTCTTTCATTTTCAATAGATACAAATCAGAGGAGAAGTTATATCAAATACATAAAACAATAAATGTACAAAGAAAGAAAAGGATATACACTGTCAAAATCATGTATAATATAATAATTAGGCTAGGATATATAAACAGAGAACCACAACTCCACTTGACAATTCATACAAAAAAAAGACTGGAAATTTTCTGTTTTAAGAAGAAAAAAACCCACTAAACTAACCTAAAACAATGTCTGTAGTGAGATGCTGAAGATGTTCTATAGGTCAGTTGTGGAGAGCGCCCTCTTCTTTGTGGTGGCGTGTTGGGGAGGAAGCATTAAGAAGAGGGACGCCTCACGTCTTAATAAGCTGGTAAGGAAGGCGGGCTCTGTCGTGGGCAAAGTACTGGAGAGTTTAACATCGGTAGCTGAGCGAAGGGCGCTGAGTAGGCTACGGTCAATTATAGAAATCTGAACATCCTCTACATAGCACCATCCAGAGACAGAGAAGCAGTTTCAGCGACAGGTTACTATCGATGCAATGCTCCTCAGACAGGATGAAGAGGTCAATACTCCCCAATGCCATTAGGCTTTACAATTCAACCGCCAGGACTTAAGAACTTTTTAAAAGCTATTATTAATGCTTTTTGAGATAGTGATTTAGATGCATATCATATTTTTTACTGAGTTAAGTATTGTATGTAATTAGTTTTGCTACAACAAGTGTATGGGACATTGGAAAAAAAGTTGAATTTCTCCATGGGGATGAATAAAGTATCTATCTATCTATCTATCTATCTATCTATCTAAAACAAAAAAAAAGGCGTCATTCTTCTAACGCTAGTTTAACTGCTAGGAGCTCTCAGTTACCAACATGATAGCTCCTCTTGACAGGGACAGGCATCTGGAAAAAAATGAATGGGGTGAACCTTATTGTCAGTCACAGGTCTCTGAGAGAGAACAGCTCCAATACCAACATCGGAGACATCTACCTTAACAATAAAGGGTAGCTCAGGGTTTTGGCATATCAGTATTGGGGCCAAAGTGAAGCGCCTCTTGAATTCATCAAAAGAAGCTTGCATCTCAGTTGTCCAATAAATACGGGACAAAGAGTCTTTAGTAAGTGTGGAGGTGGGTGCAGCAATTGTGCTGAAATTGTGAATGAAGCACTGTTGAAATTGGCAAAGTCAAGAAATCACTGCACCTGCTTTAATGTCTTTTGCTGTGGCCAGTTGGTGTTGGCTGTAGCCTTCTAAGGCTCCATCTGGAGAGACAACATAACCTAGGAAGGAGACTTTGGAAGAATGGAACTCATATTTTTCAAGCTTCACAAAGAGGTGATTTTCATAGAGCTTTTGTTGAACATGCTGAATATACTCTGGAGAGTTTGAAATAATTAGTACATCATCTAGGTAACACAGAAACAAAACAATTCAACATCTCTCACAGACCGCCATTTATAAAGGCCTGAAAAACTGTGGGGACATTTTCCAATCCAAACAGCATGACGAGATATACCCAGTGGCCACCAAGGACGCTACAGGCTATCTTCATCATCTTCTCTGATATGTATCCGATTGTAGGGTTTGTGAAAATGGTGGCTTTCTGTGGAAGCTCAAACACAAGATGAGATCAGTGGGAGAGGATAACAGTTCTTAAGGTAATTTTCTTGAGACCTCGATAGTCAATAGAGGGATGAAGGCCACCATCTTTCTTGGAAACAAAAAAGGCAGCACTGGCCAGTGAGGTGGAAGGATGAATGAAACCAGTCTTCAGAGCATCCTGGATATTTCATCTATACCCACGGTTTCAGGGGTAGAAAGAGAATGCAACTGACCTCTAGGGGGAACAGTACCAGGGAGAAGTCCAATGACACAGGCATATGGTCTGTGGGGTGGCAACTCAACAGCTTACCATTTACTAAGTATCTCTCTCAGATCATGGTATGCAGGAAGCAAATGTACAAGGTCTAATGAGTGGTCAAGAGTCACAAAGACTCACCCCTTCAACTGTTGCAGCGGGTTCATTATGCACCATAGCCACTGGGGAAGCAAGAGAGCTTTAGGAATTCAGACATGTAGGGCTCCAATGACAAAGAGATCCAGTGGCCCAGGAGAACTGTGGATCAGGAGGATGCAATCATGGATAGCCAAGAATCAGAGGGACTTGGGAGGACTTGAGGAGTTACAGAGAAACTGTTTGAAGGTGGGTTTTCCCCGTGGTCCAATGAAGAAGCTTTGTTCTGTTCTTGATTACTCCAGAGCCAATGGGCTTGCCATCTGAAGCTTGCACCTTCTATGGCGAGGGACAGGCCTCAAAGGGGATGCACATCAGCTGCACCTGAGTCCACAAATGCACTAAGTGCCATGGTCTTCTCATTGGGGTCATTCCAAGTGAGGGTGGCTGATAGTAGTAAACGGGAGACGGGGGGGGGAGGGTTCTCGAGATGGGCTGTTCCACTTGCTGAGGTCCTCCCATCCTCTAGTGAGCTTTGGCTTTTACTGCTGGAGACAAGTAGGTGGCTAGTAGCTCCACAGTAAGGACAACACCCCTTTCTCATGAGGTCAGGCAAGTTGGTTAATCTGCCAGAGCAGGCAAGCTCAGGAAAAGGTTATCAGTGACAATGCATTTGGAGCAACATGAGAAGTACCACGTTCTCTCCTCCTCCCACGAACACGCTTATCAATCCCGACAGCCATAGTTATGAGCTCCTCTGGGCTGGAACCCCAATCCTTACTGACAGGCTACATCGAAAGGCTGTAAGATGTACCTTCTCCCCATGACAGGTACAAACTCCTTACAGGCAGCAGCAGGAACTGGAGCTGGGTTGCCTGTCATGTAAAGCTCTGTGCTAACCCCCATGCTACCGTGCTGCCTCATAGGAAGTTGAGGTCTAATATTTATCGGTTGAATTCAGATGCGTGCCTGTGTTTATTTGGGATCTGCTTTTCCAAGTAGGTGGTTACGTTTAATGTCACCAGGTAGCACTCTGGTTATCTTTCAACTTTCTTCACTATATTTCAATAGGTCCATTTAATGTCAGAGGATTGAATACAATACACATCCTGAAGTTCTTTTACTTTGCAAACAGAGGAGCGTCCCAAAGAATGAATGACAGTTAAATATCAGAACCCAAAGCCCCCCCCCACACACAAGCAGCGGTAAGGCAATGACCCCCCCCCCCCCCGAACAGCTAAAAAGCATCAGAGTCCCCCACCGAGCACTCAAGTGTGCAGCAAAGCATCAGTCAAGACACAGACTTGCAGTACCCCAAAGACTAAACATTCACCGGGTAATTTGACATACCACAGGCTTTATCTCTTTCTCCCGAAAAAGGGAAAAAGAGGCGTCCCCGTTTCACAGTGAGAGGGGGGACATGACAAAACAACTCTCTGATTTATGGTGTTAAAAGTCAGTTGTGTCACTCTTCCCGAGCTCGGTGCCTCTAGGCACACAGCTAGCAGTTAGCCCGATGCTTCTCATCTTCCTTGTTCTCCCACGACCAAGCAGTCGGCAGCGGTATCATCCTTAAATCCACCCGTCTCCAGAGCCATGAAAATCCGGTACCCTGGAGGCGCGCTAGTCTTCCAGGCCACGTCCTTGGCATATCGAAAAGCAGCCGGTCATGAGCCTCTGAGAGCGGGTCCCTTTCCTGTTAAGAAGCAAAGTCAGAATGTAACTCCACGTTAGGGTCTTCAAAAGGACCTTGAAAATGAAAAAAAAAGATATCAAAGATTGAAATAAAGCTGCTTCTAAAGATGCAGCAAAAGGATTGCCATTTAGCACCATCATCATTCAGTTCTGCCTCTCCTGTGTTGGCTGTTTTTCTGTCTTATATGCAATTTATTCCAGAAAATGTATATCAACTTTCATTTTGCTCATTTTAATATTTTCTGAACCGTCTCCTCAAAATCCATTATCTTCCCAGTATGGTTTCACAAGTTATTCGGCCTAAATATTTAATTTTGTAAAGCAAGACAATGGTACAAACAAAAGCACAACTTCACTCACAATAAATGACTCCACAGATGAGCAAAGAAACAAGGGACAAACAAGGCAAAGGTGAAAACATTGAACTAATAATTAGTCTGATAGGCAGGTGAGCAGGAAGGGTTATGGTCTTGTCATCTCTGCCTCCCTCTGGTGGCCAGTTCAAGGTGTGACAACACATGCGTTTCCTCTAGTTGCTGCGGTTTCCTCCCACAGTCCAAAGATGTACCAATTGGTAGCTTAACTGGTTGCTGTAAACTGACCCTGGATTAGCCTCAGATTAAATCGGGGGATTGCTGGGTGGTGTGGCTCGAAGGGCCAGCAGGGTCTGAGGAATGTAGGAAGCCATTTCTTAGTGTAATGCCCAAACGGTTTCGAGCCCAGGGTCAGATTTTCCTTTGAGACCAAGAGGAAGTGGCAGAGTTAAAACTGCTTCAATGCATCACCAGGGTCCACACAAGATACATCACTATTAATGCCCCCAGCTACTATCTGAACATAAACGGAGACTATAGATGAAAAAAATTGCTAAAATATCTGTGTATTAAATGAGTGCTGATTATGGAGGTAGTGTTTCCATATGATAAGTAATTTCTCTGCACCTCAGTTCTAAAAGGATGTCTTTCAATCCTGAAGTCATGCCCTCTTGTCCTAGAATCCCCTACCATGAAAAATAACTTTGCCATATCTAATCTATTCAGGCCTTTTAACATTCAGAATGTTTCTATGAGATCCCCCCTCATTCTCCTGAACTCCAGAGAATACAGCCCAAGAGCTGCCAGATGTTCCTCACATGGTAACCCTCTCATTCCTGGAATCATTCTTGTGAATCTTCTCTGAACCCTCTCCAATGTCAGTATATCCTTTCTAAAATAAGAAGCCCAAAACTGCACACAATACTCCAAGTGTGGTCTCATGAATGCCTTATAGAGCCTCATCATCACATCCCTGCTCTTATATTCTATGCCTCCAGAAATGAATGCCAACATTGCATTCATTTTCTTCACAACTCAATCAACCTGGTGGCTAACCTTTAGGGTACCTTGCACAAGGACTCCCAAGTCCCTTTGCATCTCTGCATTTTGAATTCTCTCCCCATCTAAATAATAGACTGCCCATTTATTTCTTCCACCAAAGTGCATGACGATACACTTTCCAACATTATATTTCATTTGCCACCTGTTTGCCCATTCCCCTGAACTATCTAAGTCTCTCTGCAGGCTCTCTGTTTCCTCAACACTACCCACTCCTCCACTTATCTTAGTATCATCAGCAAATTTAGCCACAAATCCATTAATACCATCATCCAAATCATTGACATACATCATAAAAAGCATCAGTCCTAACAACGAACCCTGTGGAACGCCATTGGTAACCGGCAGCCAGGCAGAATAGGATCCCTTTATTCCCATTCTCTGTTTTCTGCTGACCAGCCAATGCTCCACCTATGCTAGTAACTCCCCTGTAATTCCATAGGATTTTATCTTGCTGAGCAGCCTCATGTGCAGCACCTTGTCAAAGGTCTTCTGAAAATCCAAGTAGACGATGTCTACTGCATCCCCTTTGTCTATTCTGCTTGTAATTTCCTCAAAGAATTGCAGTAGGTTTGTCAGGCAGGTTTTTCCTTTCAGGAAACCATGCTGGCTTTCATATAGTTCTAGGTAATCCATAATCTCATCCCTAACAATCGATTCCAACAACTTCTGAACCACTGGTGTCAGGCTAACAGATCTACAGTTTCCTTTCCTCTGCCTTCCACTCTTCTTAAATAGCAGAGTAACATTTGCAATTTTCCAGACAATCTGGTACAATGTCAGAATCTATCAATTCTTGAAAGATCAGTTTCTCCAGCTACTTCCTTCAGAACCCAAGGATGCATTCCATCAGGTCCAGGAAATCTATCCACCCTCAGACCATTAAGCTTCCTGAGCACCTTCTCAGTCATAATTTTCACTGCATATACTTCACTTTCCTGACACTCTTGAACATCCGGTATACTGCATATGTCTTCTACTGTGAAGACTGTTGCAAAATATGCATTCAGCTCCTCTGCCATCTCCGTGCCTCTCATTATAATATCTCCAGCGTCATTTTCTATTGATCCGATATCTACCTTCAACTCTCTTTTACCTTTTATTTACTTAAAAAAACTTTTAGTATCTTCTTTGATATTAGTTGCCAGCTTCCTCTCATAATTCATCTCTTCCTTCCAAATGACCTTCTTAGTTTCCTTCTGCAAGTTTTTAAAAGTTCCCCAATCCTCTATCCTCCCACTAGCTCTGGCTTCATTGTATGCCCTCTCTTTTGCTTTTACCTTGGCTCTGACTTCACTGTCAGCCTCAGTAGTGTCCTTCTTCCTTTTGAAAATTTCTTCTTATTTGGGAAATATCCGTCTTGCACTTCCCTCATTTTTCACAGAAACTCCAGCCATTGCTGCTCTGCTATCCTTCCTGCAAATGTCCCTTTCCAGTCAACTTCGGCCAGTTCCGCTTTCATGCCATTGTAATTTCCTTTATTCCAATGAAATACCGACACATTGGAATTTAGCTTTTCCTTCTAAAATTTCAAACTGAGCTTGATCATATTGTGATCACTGTTCCCTAAGGGACCCTTAACCTTAAGCTCTCTTATCACCTCTGGATCATTGCACAACACCCAATCCAGCATAGCCCATCCTCTAGTGGGCTCAACAACAAGCTGATCTAAAAAGCCATCCCTTAGACATTCTACAAATTCTCTATCTTGTGGTCCAGTACTGGCCTGGTTTTCCCAATCCACTTTCATGTTAAAATCCCCAATGATTATCATGACATTGCCCTTCTGACATGCCTTTTCTATCTCCTGCAGTAATTTGTAATCCACATCCTGGCTGCTGTTTGGAGTCTAGTATACAACTGCAATTAGGGTCCTTTTACCCTTGTCATTTCTTCTCTCAACCCATAGAGACTCTATACCTTCTGATCCTATGTCATCCCTTTATAATGATTTAATATTATGTCTTATACCCAGAGCCACACCACCCCCTCTGCCTACTAACCTATCTTTCTGATACACTGTATATCCTTCGACGCTCAGCTCCCAATGGCAGCCATCCTTTAGCCAAGATTCAGAGATGGCCACAACATCATACTTGCCAATTTGTAGCTGAATTTCAAGATTGTCCATTTTATTTTTTATGCTGCATGCATTCTCAGTCCAGTATTTGTTGCTTTCTGTTTTAACTGCAACATGCCTCTATTGCCCTGTAACTCATACCACTGGCTGTGATTATGCCTCATCTCCTCCCTGTCCTTTCTATAATTTCTGTTGCACACTATCTTTGATTCATTTCTGTTTTCCCCTTCCTCAGCCCTATCACTCTGGTTCCCAACCCCTGCCAAATTAGCTCTATTAAACCTGCCTGCTAGGATATTGGACACCTGTGGGTTCAGGTGTAACCTGTCCTTTTGTACAGGTTGCACCTCCCCCAGAAGAAGCCTCAATGATCCAGGAATCTGAAGCCCTGCCCCCTACACCAGCCTCTCAGCCACGCATTAATACACCTGATCATGCTATTCTTGCACTCGTTAGCACGTGGCACAGGCAGCAATCCTGACATTACTAACCTAGAGGTCTTGCCTTTCAGCTTCCTGCCTAACTCCCTGAATTCTCTCTTCAGGACCTCCTCCCTTCTTCTACCTATGTCATTGGTACCAATATGTACCAAGACTTCTGGCAGTACACCCTCTCCCTTCAGAATACTCTGCACGCGATCGAGACATCCCGTACCCTGGCACCTGGGAGGCAACACACCATGTGGGTATCTCTATCAGGCTGACAGAAGCTCCTGTCAGTTCCCCTCACTATGGAATCCCCTATGACTACAGCACGAGTGGCTGTGGAGGCCAAGTCATTGGGTGTATTTAAGGCAGAGATAGATAGGTTTTTGATTAGCCAGGGTATCAAAGGGTATGGGGTGAAGGCAGGGGAGTGAGGATGACTGGAAGAATTGGATCAGCCCATGATTGAATGGCGGAGCAGAGTCGATGGGACGAATGGCCTACTTCTGCTCCTGTATCTTATGGTCTTATGTCTTATAATATTCAATACTTGTATTTGAAGGTCACAATGTTATGTCTGACATGCCATGCATTTTCCTACATGGCAAACAGTGACATGAAACATTTCAAATGGAAGAGCCGTAGTCCAGCAGCTCTCAAATGTAGGTTACAGCCCTGCAGTAAATGGTGAATTTTTGACAATGCAATACAGACGGGAAGCTGGTATGACCAAATATGCCCCCTAGTTCGAGGAGAGACATAATTGAATAAAGAAAGGTCTGCTTTGTTGAAGGGGTGGGGTGGGGTAGTGGCTGACTGTCAGGGCAATCTCCAGAAGGGCTGAGATAAGGTGGGAGGTGAACTGTCAGTGTTCTGCCTAATTTGTAAGACAATGTATCAAAGATGCATGGGGTCTCACTGAAACCTCATGTTCAGACATCCAGCTCTTCAGAAAATGTTTTTTTTTAAATTTCTGACATTCAGGACCCATACATGTGTCAACAATACTAAAACACCATGTGAAAACTAATAATTCAAAAAAGTCAATGCACTGATCAAATCTGACATACTGACACAGACCACTATTACCTAGCCAATGACACGTGATGCATCTCAATATTGCAGATAAATATTGAAACAATTTTGTTTCCAGGCACGTTGCAGAACCAGTGCCTATGTTGCACTCAGCCGGATGAAAGAGTTGGGAGCTAGGTTCCCAGAAGAAGCTGCCCGAGAGGAGCAAACATCACAGCTCAGGTGACCAACAATGTTCCCACTAATTTGTAGTATGTGCAAAAATCTGCTGTGCAATTTTTTGCCCAGTGACAACAACATGTGCGCACTGAAAGCTGTCTGTTCTGCTTTCAGCCTGTTTGGGTTATTGTTGAAGATAAAGTATGATGTGGAATGTGTGCCATCCAATTAGCGGGAGGTTTTCTTGGAGAGGGACAATAAGGTTGGGCTTGGGCTTGTGTTCAGCTGGAGATGGAGAGAGAAGATGCTGGGGAGAACCGGTCGTAGCATACGATCCGGTGGGAGACCCGTTTGCTCAAGCTGGATTGCGAGTGATGTTCGGAAAGTGGTGTGTGTGTTTTCACGTTGACCAAGGGCCCAGTGTGTGAGTGACAGAGAAGTTCGAGATGAGCTTCAACTTGTGCACATTGGCTGTTCAATTGGAATGGGCCCTTTTCTTTCTGTTTTTCTTTACTGATCCTTTAGTTAAGATTCATAAATATAATTCCTTTAATCGTATGCAATGTACTGTCTGTTATTTCGTGGCACTAATTTGTAACAGGGTCGCAAATTACACAGCATCCACATAAACTGGGGTTTAGGGTGGGATCGAGCCGTCTCAATCTCATGAGTTTGATGGAACTTGAGAGTGTCTTCCCCAGACTTACGCAGCCAAGGAAACCAGGGTGTTTCATATAGATAGGTTAAGTGTGTGGGCAAGGGTCTGGCAATGGAGTACAATGTTGGTAAATGCGAGGTCATCCACTTTGGAAGGAAAAATGGAAGGTCAGGTTATTATTTAAATGGTAAAAGATTGCAGCATGCTGCTGTGCAGAGGGACTTGGGAGTGCTTGTGCATGAATCACAAAAGGTTGGTTTGCAGGTGCAACAGGCTATTAAGAAGGCAAATGGGATGTTTGCTAGAGGGTGTAGAATGACTTTTGGATCTAGGACATATACATTTAACAATTGACTTTGGCTATTAGTCATCACATCTGAAACTTGTAATGTGCATTTAATTTGGAGTGCAGCTCTTAACAATGGGTTCCTAAAAGCTGTGAATCCCAGTCCAGACAATGCTGATTAAAATTCATTTGGATGTCTGTGGTATGGATGTGAATGAGGAGGTGTGAAGGCTGTATGTAGTTGTCCATACATTGTAAATATGGAATTGTCCTTTGATGTTTGGCACATAAAATATGGAGGCCCACGTTGGGCCAGCAGAACTTTCCACCGAAAACGTCTCCATATGATGCCTGCTGTACCTGGTTTTGTTGAGTAAAGAAGCCGCTTTGTATCTACCAGTAAGTTTCTCCAGTGATTTCATTCAGGCAACAACAGAGGGATTGAATTCAAGTGCAGGGAGGTTACGTTACAACTGTACAGGGTACTGGTGAGGCCACATCTGCAGTACTGTATGCAGTTCTGGTCTCCTTACTTGAAGAATGATATACTGGCTTCGGAGGCAGTGCAGAGGAGGTTCACCAGGTTGATTCCAGAGATGAAGGGTTTAGACTATGAGGAGAGATTGAGTCACCTGGGACTGTACTTACTGGAAGGGAGATTTTATAGAAACACGTAAAATTATGAAAGGGATTGAAAATATAGAAGCAGGAAAGTTGTTTCCACTTGTAGGTGAGACTAGAACTGGTGGACATAGCCTCAAGTTTTGGGGGATTAAATTTAGGATGGAGTTGAGGAGGACCTGCTTTTCCCAAAGAGTGGTGAATCTGTGTAATCTTCTGCCCAATGAAGCAGTGGAGGCTACCTTAGTAAATATATTTAAGACAAGGTTGGATAGGTTTTTGCATAGTAGGGGAATTAAGGGCTATGGGGAAAAGGCAGGTAAGTGGAGATGTGTCCATGGTCAGATCAGCCATGATCTTATTGAATAGTGGAGTAGGTTTGACAGGCCAGATGACCTACTCCTGTTCTAATTTTTTCTGTTCTTGTGCAGGAAATGTGATAAGAATGATTGTGAACAATACTTAACATGCCAATGAGGTGGAAGGTGTACAGTTTTTTGTGTACAGGTTAAATTCCTTTGTATATTAGCAACAAAAGATATGCACACCTTAGACGGAACATTGGTGGCCAATAATTTTGGGGAGAAGGAAGAGCTGACAGTATGGTGCAGGATAACTCAATCAACAATAATAGTAAAATGCTTATTTGTAAATTGTCATGTAATCAAATACTGTATATAAAATGATATTTTAAAAAACAGTTGGAAATACTCAGTAGGTCAGGCAGTATTTGAAGTGAAACAAATGCTTTAAATTAACAACGGTATGATATAAGCTCATTGATCTTAAAGGTTGACTCTTTTTTTTCACCAGAGATGCTGCCTGACATGCTGAATGAAGAGCATCCTCTAGTTTGATTTTAAATTTCTAATCCCCAGAGATTTTGCTTTCCTATAGTATTTCATAGAACATAGAACAGTATGGCACTGAACCTGCCATTTGGCATGTAATGTTGCATCGATCTTGATACTAAATAATACTACATGTTCTCCTCCCAAGTCATCATATATATCCCTCCATTCCCTTCATATTCTAAAAGCTTCTTAAACTCCAGCAAACTTCCTGATCCGACTATTATCACTGGAAAGTTATTCCAGGCATTTATATCCTTTTTTCCACTTGGGTGACTTCACACACATGATATTTCCCCAAATATCCTTTTAACAGAAATGGACGAAAAGCATTTTGGAGACACAGACCCCAACTTAATGTTCACATTTAATGCTGTAAAGCTAACTGACTTGAGTACATAAACCTTCTTACTATAAACACCTCATGATAAATGTTATTATTTATCTGATCTAAAAGCTTTCTTTAACTAAACAGCTTTGTCCGTTTTGAAAGAAGACAAATCAAACAATCCACTGTCTTATATTACATCTTTGAGCAGTGTTACGAACCCCGTAACTGGGTCACTTACCAGCAAAGATAGAGAGGTCCGTTGAAGTCTGATGATACTATTTTTAACAGTATTTATTAGTAAAAATACACAAAAATAATATCAATGCAAACATACAGATAATATACGTCGTCAATACTAAATCTAAAAGTGCGGGTATAATAATAATCAATAAGAAATAGCTCCATCGTTGTCTAGGGGATAATGTATTGTCTGATGGAAATATAAAGTTCACTCAGTTCATGCAGGCTGCAGCCTTTGGGGACCACTGGGTTTGCAATGGTTGGAGAGAGAGAGAGATTTGGAGAAAAACTTGCCAATTCCTTTTATGATTTTGATTCGTCGGAGTCTCGTTGGTGTAGCCGTTCACTTGTGGCCTCTCCTTTAGCTAAGCCGCTCTTCCGTGGTGAGCCCGCCAATCCCAGGCAAGGGAAGGACGCACATGAGCCCCCACCAGCTGTCGCTATTAAACGCTGTCACGGGATTTCTAGCATTTCTCCTGGTGCGTCTAAAGGGGTTGTTCCCCAGACTCTCTTTTATCCTTACTCATGGGGTCTCAGATGTCAATCAGGTTGGGATGATGCAATCCCTCAACCAGCCCACTCTGGTCATCCCCTGAGGGGCTTCAATGAATAGTACAGTACTCAATACACAATTCCGTCTCCAAGAGACAATAGCCGTTATCAGGGGTTTTTGTTTTGCTGAGGCCAGGACACATTCCAAACCTTGTGGATTCTGCGTGTCTCTCTCTCATTTCCTGGGTCCCAGACCCGAATTAATAGCGATCTTGCGATTCTCAAAAAGGAGGGGGCGACACTGTACCCTTCGGCCCCTCAGAGTTGCGGCACATTCGTAACAGCAGCAAGATAAGATGCTATAGCTAGCATTCGTTTCTCACAAAGAGTCTCTGCTATAAACAGAGCTTATTTGCAAAGCTGTATTTTTAACTTCAATCTGATTACTGCTTTCTATTCATATTTTAAGAACTTAAGATTGACTTCTATTTATGACCAGAAGCTAAACAAACAGCTAGCTATAAGCTTACTTACATCTGTTTAATTTTGCAAGTGGCAGCTGATGTGTTTAGAAAGCTGAGACTAGCAAACATGAGCAAGAGGCCTAGCAAGTAAAATATTTATCACACCAGCACAGCCTTTCTTAGAAAAGGGGCCTAAAGCTGCTCATAATATTCCAAGTTCAGTCTGTAAAATACTTTATAAAGCTTCAGCATAACATCCTTGCTTTTAAATTCTAATCCTCGCAAGATGAATGCTAACATTGTATTTGCCTTCCTTACTACAAACTCAATCTGCAAGTTAACCTTTAGGGAATCCTGCACTAGGACTCTCAAGACCTGTTGCATGGATCATTTCTGAATTGGCTCCCTGTTTAGAAAACCGTCTACACCTTTATTCTCCTACTAAAATGTATGATTTACCTCTGCCACACATAATTTATAGAACTTCTATCAGATTGCCCCCTAGCCCCTGACATTCCAGAGAGAACAGCTCGTTTGTTCATATAGCTCATATCCTCTAATCCAGGCAGCATCTTGGGAAATCTCGATTCCCTCTTTACTCTCCACATCCTTTCTCTAATGAGGTGCACACAATACTCCAAAATCTGCCTGACTAAAGTGCTATATAGCTGCAGCATGACTACCTTACTCTTGCACTCAAAATCCAGACCAAGCATGCCACATGCATACTTCGCCAACTTATCCACTTGCGTGAATCTGGTCCCCAAGATCCCTCTGCATCTCAATGCAGTTAAGGGTTCTAACATTAACTGTATACTTTCACCTTTTATTTGACCTCACTCTTGTCCGTATTAAACTCCTTCTAACGCTTCTCTGCCCATGTCTGTAACTGTCTATATCCTGTTTTCTTTGATGGCCCTTTACATGGACCACAATGCCACCAACTTTGGTGTTATCTGCATGTAGAATCTCAGGTGGTGATGAGAGGGCATACAGGAGTGAGATATGCCAACTAGTGGATTGGTGCTGCAGCAACAACCTGACACTCAGTGTCAGTGAGACGAAAGAGCTAATTGTGGATATCAGGAAGGGTAAGATGAAGGAACACATTCCAATCCTCATAGGGGGATCAGAAGTGGAGAGGGTGAGCAGCTTCAAGTCCCTCGGTGTCAAGATCTCTGAGGATCTAACCTGGTCCCAACACATTGATGTAGTCATAAAGAAGGCAAGACAACAGGTATACTTCATTAGGAGTTTGAAGTGATTTGGCATGTCAACAAATACACTCAAAAACTTCTATAGTTGTACTGTGGAGAGTATTCTAACGGGCTGCATCACTGTCTGGTATGGAGGGGCTTCTGCACATGACTGAAAGAAGCTGCAGAAGGTTCTAAATCTAGTCAGCACCATCTTGGGCACTGGCCTACAAAGTACCCAGGACATCTTTAGGGAGCGTTGTCTCAGAAAGGCAGCGTCCATTATTAAAGACCTCCAGCACCCAGGGCATGCCCTTTTCTCACTGTTACCATCAGGTAGGAGGTACAGAAGCCTGAAGGCACACACTCAGCATTTCAGGAACAGCTTCTTCCCCTCTGCCATCCAATTCCTGAGTAGACTTGGAAGCTTTGGACACTCTCTCACTTGTTAAATATACAGTATTTCTGTTTTTGCATATTTTTTAATAATCTATTCAATATATGTAATTGATTTACTTGCTTATTTATTATGTTTCATTTTATTTCTTTTCTTTTCTCTCTCTCTCTCTCTGCTAGATTATGTATTGCATTGAACTGCTGCTGCTAAGTTAACAAATTTCATGTCACATGCCAGTGATAATAAGCCTGATTCTGATTCTGATCTACATTTTCATCAAAATTATTGAAATATATCACAATCTATAACTATCCTTGTGGAAACCACTGATCATGGACCTCCATCCAGAATGACAACCTTCTACCCCTACACTTTGTCTTCTATAGGCAAGCCAGTTGTGAATCCAAACTTGTACCCTGGATCGCATGCATCTTTATTTTCTGAATCAACCTACCATGAGCGACCTTATCAAAACCTGACTAAAATCCATGTATATATTGTCCACTGACTTACCCTCAACAAGCTTCTTTGTAACATCCTCAAAAAACTTGATCAAGTTTGTGAGGCATGATCTTCCCTGCTCAAACCGAATAGTATCTTCTGCAATAGTTTCCCTATGACTCGTTTGAGTCTCACTGGCCTAAAATTACCTGTGCTGTCCCTCCTTCCTTTTTCGAACAGAGGCGTAACACTTGCTACTCTCCAGTCTCTGGGACCACATGCCTGTTGTTAGTTAGGGTACAAAGATCTGTGTCAATCCCTACACTGGCTTCCTTTCAATATTCTGAAAAAATGCTCATTCTCCCTGAAGACTTATCCACTTTAATGCTTTTCAAAGATCCAGTACTACCTCCTCCCTGATCCCAAGTTGTTTCAGCACATTAGCATATCCTACTCTGCCTTCACTATCCTCTAAATCATTCTCCTCTGTAAATACCAATACAAAGTGCCCCCCTTTGTACTTCAGCCACTTGCTCTGACTCCAAGCACAAATTCCCTCTTTGTCCTTGAGGGGACCTAACCTCTCCTAAGTTATCCTCTGTTTCTGAATATAAATACAAAATGCTTTTGGGTAATCCTTGATTTTGCTCACAAGGACATTTTATGGTCCCTTTGGCCTTCCTAATTGCATGCTTGAGCACTTCCCTGCTGTCTTTATATTTCACACGGGCCCAGTATAATTTTTATCATTCTAAACCCCACGCATGTTTCTTTTTCCCTTCCTGACTAAACTTATCCCTTATTTTACAATTTTTGTCCTTTCTTTTTACCAAAACATGTTGATTCTGAACGCTAATCAGCTGTTCTTTAAACACCCACCACATGCGAGACGAAAGCTGTTCACAATCAGTGCCCCTTAGTTCCTGTTTTAACCTGTGGTAATTTTCCCTCCATTATTTAGTACAGGTTTCCCCCACTATTTGAAGGTTGAGCGTTTCTATGAAACGGTTCATAAGCTGGAATGTCGTAAAGCGAAGAAGCAATTACCATTTATTTATATGGGAAAATTTTGTGAGCGATCGCAGACCCAAAAAATAACCTACCAAATCTTGCCAAATAACACATAAAACCTAAAATAACAGTAACATATAGTAAAAGCAGGAATGATCTGATAAATACACAGTCTATATAATGTAGGAATACTTTTCTACAATTATTGCAGCACTGTCCACTGCAGCGATAATTTCACACAAGCGCTCTCGGCAGCACTCGCGGCAGAAACACTCTGTGCAAGCGCTCCCGGCAGAAACACTCTTTCCAGTAACCTTTAAGCTGTGAAGCTACCGAATAACACATAAAAATACACATCCTATATAAAGTAGAAATAATGTACGCCCAGTGTAATTTCACTTACTGGAATCGGGAAGACAGTGAGGACACTGATGATGGTGTGTTAGGCTGAGTCATCGAAGGTTGAGGTGGTGGGACACTGGGGTGTCATCTCATCATCATGTTTCCATTAGGGCAGGCAGGTCACCTTCTTCTATGTCTGCCTGCCTCAATGTCAAAGGTCGAGTTTCGTCATCTGCTGTGGCTGCTGTGGAAGGCTTGAAAAACGACAGTATGCTTGACTACTTAGCCTTGCGCATTTTCTATTATACAGTTCTATGTAAGCACTCAAACCATCCTGCAAACCTGCCCTAAACCTACGTACCCTTTCAAAATTAAAGTCATATTTTTCTGCAATCATTGCAGCGTTGTCAATCACAGCGAAAATCTCACTCAACTGCTTCCCGTTCAGTTCCTGGACGACTTCACTTTCGGGCCGTTTGCTACTGCGTTTGGTTTCAATTGTTATCCTTTCTTCTTCATCAGCTCTACATCTGTCAGTTCTTGGTCATGGGATGCCAAAACCTCTTCAACATCATCTTCGTCAACTTCCACAAACCCTTAGCCAAACTCACTATGTCCTTACTTTGTTCACCATGATCGAAGGGCTTAATTATGTCTAATTTTATGCTAGGTGTAACACCCTTACGAGTCCTTTTAGACTTTTCTGATACCTTAGAACTCATCTTGCTAACGGATGCACAAAATAGATCGACAGAAAGCACAGTTGCTCACTGGCACGTGTTTAAGCATTACCGGCTAGAATGCAGTTCCGGGGGAGGAACTTGGCTGCTCGGTGCGTGCTGCCTTTTATCGCAACAGTGAAACCACCTTCTGTTAGCGAAAACAGGTAACTAATGTCGGTCTTTCATAACAGCGAGTTGACGTAAAGCGAACACTCGAAAAGCGGGGGACACCTGTACCTTCCAGCAAGATCCAATTTTATCCTTATAGTTTATTCCTTAAAGGAATGCTTTCACAACTCTGTTCATTTATAAGTGAAACATGGTTTTGAATTAATATCTAACAAGTTAACTGTACATTCAACTAATTAGCATATGATTTCAGGAGAAACATCAAATTTAAATGGAGTTAACTTGGTGTAATACTCTAGTGCAAACACTGGAGATGGCAGTGAAGTAAATTATTTCTTCAACAAATTATTTTTCTCATTAATGATACACCATTCTGCAACATTCCAAAAAGTACATCTACATTTGATTTCATTCCAACTCATGCAGACAGACTTTGGAAAAAAGTAACCTTTTTGCCCAGTAATGGACTCTTGTGGGCTGGTTAATACAAGCTTTACTCACAAAAATCATAGAAGTATTTGGATACAAGGGTAAAACATGTCCTCTTACTAAGCTGAAAATGTAAAAAAATTTCAAAGTATAAAAACATTCAATGTTTCTGGGTTATCCAGAAACATTTAATATATTCATTTTTAAAAATGCAGCCAAGTAACTGAAAAGCTAAAACCCTCTTCTAACAGTTTTACATTTTTGAAGAAACTTTATTTACACACTTTAAGAATATCTATGATAAAAATCCATTTGAGGTTTGTAAACCACATTTTAAAAAGACTAGAAATAGTATGTTGAAACCAGTGGTGTTGACTTTCAGAATGTTTTTACACTAAAAATAAGCTGAGCCAACCATGAACTTCTGTTTACATTAAGGCAAGAAGACCAGTTGCACTTTCTCTGCCCTGGCCTAGGTTTCTTTAGTGAGTGCACAGATTCACAAGTTTCAATCTCACACTGAACATGCAACCTATTGAATTCTGCTTGCACATGAGCAAATGCAGGGGTTGCTGCTAATTACATAGGTTAACATCATGAAATGCTGATAGATTCAACTTACAAAATCTGGGCCAATGTTTGCATGATTCAGAAACTTGCCTGAAGAGGACATTGATGTGTTCCTTTTTTATGATTAATAACAGTTTAATGTATGGCAAAGGTGGACATTTAAAATCACTGAGAAAACTTTCAAAAATCATCCCATTTATTTATTAGAATTATGTGTGTAAACATACATTTTTTGAAAGAAAATCTAAATGATTCCCAAGGTGGAAATAGAAGTAGATAATGTCGATTCACTGAAATATATTTATTTGGGAGTATGTGAATAATTTCAAGTATTACATATGGTAAAAGTAGCATTATTAGGAGAGCAGATGGGAGAGGATCACTGATTTTTCAACCAAAGTAGGTTCTCGTTGCTTCAAATCTGGGTTTGCAAACATTTTTTGATAAAACGATGTCAGGGGTATGCACATGAAGGTTGTGTTAATTAACAGAATATTAACACCCAGCCATTCATACGAATCTTTAAAATTGTGTTTTTAAAGCATTTATCTCAGTCACAATTAAAGCTCCAGGACAGTGATGTAATATGTTTCATCCTTTTGGTGGTTCTGTATTGTAAGAAAATGGTTGGTAAAATGTTCAGTACTTGAGCTAGCCTTTGTCATTTGTAACTTTTTTAGGAAAAAAGATGAAAACACAAACACGCTAAAAGACTCAAATTTTGAAAAAAAAAGTTTAATTAACAATAGAAACCCCATAGTACCTTGTTATACATTTTAGTTTTTATAAACCACACATTTCTCTGAAAGCATCCACATTGTACATTTTAAAAATGTTTCAGATTTCTATAAAGATTCATTCAATCAATCAAACCTTGCTTAACTAAGAGCATTATTGTCATGTTTTTTGGTCATTTAACAACACTTCCCCATTAGAATTATTTGGAAAATCAAACCCATTTGTCTTGCAATATGCAGTTGAAAGTGGAATAGCCATTTTTATGAAATACTTCAATCAAAAATATACATAGATTGACAATGGAACATTTTGTTGTGCAGCGGGATAGATATGAACTGTAACAAGCTTCTCAAACAAATCAAATACAAGTCAATTAACCTCCTTTAAATTATATTATACATTTACTGCAGAATTTTGTTTGATTCTCCACGTGAATCTGTTTAGAGAATACCTCTCATCATACTGGAGAATGACGTCTCAATGGAGATTTAAATTAGTACCAGGCAGTCATTATTGTCCTATTTAACAGAGGATTCTACCTTCAACCACACACCCCAAACTAGATGTATCTACTTATACAAGTTAATTTGTTCATGGACCTTTATTTCACCTAAGCTGCCCTTCAGTGGTTATTAGGCAACTCATTTTATGTTCAGTAATAAGGTTTGTCTCAGTGACCTTGTCTGGGGAACAAAAACAAAAACTGCAGATGTAAGTAATAAGAAATAAAACAGAAACTGGTGATCAGACAGCATTAATGTAAAGAGAACTGATATCTGAAATGTTTACTTTATTTCTTGTTCCACAGACACTACCTGCCCTGCTACATGTTTACAGCATTGTCTAACAGTTCTTGTGAGAAAGTCAACCTTGAAGAAGTTCCCCTTTGTTCTGTGGCAGGATGAACATTACTCTTTTTTTAATCTTCGAGTTTTGATGAAAGTCTTAGGCTTGAAAATTGTGTTTCTCTCTACCAGACCTGTTGAGTTTCTAGCCTTATAAATTTAATCCCCCCTTGATTCGTTTTTTGTCTTCCATTAGATTTAGAGTAACCTCTCACAAAAGATTCCTGTCAGTAACAAATATCCATGTATTTCCACATATCATAAATCAAGCCGTTTACCTATATATGATAAATGTACTACCAGGACTTGACCATATTCAAATATTAAATATAGAAATGAGTCAATTTTGTCATGATATCCGTGATACAATTTGTCACATTTAGATAATTACTTTTATCTAGTTACTTCTGTAACTAAATTTAGTTCATAATTTTATTATCACAGGTAAAGTTACTATTCATCAATGAGCAATTGTTTTACCATCAGCAGATGTTCACAAAAGAGCTGGGTCATTTTTACTCAGTAATGATTTCATAACATCCCTATTTCTACTTCTTAAAATTTCACCACCTCATTCCATTTTAGTAGAGAATTCTGACATATGTACTTCAGTACAATCCTCAAAATAAATATTGAGAAATTATTTTCTTCACACGTAATTGAGAAAATATAATCAACAACCAGAAATTATGTCTCTGGACATTGATATATGAATGCTTACTACAGCTTTCAGGAAATCTTCTAGACATTCATTTGATTTAAATGATGAGGGAAACACCATCACTGATTTTAAATATTAGTAACAGATAAAATAGCTTATGAATCAGAATTTTTTAGTTGTGAATAACTTGAAAGATCACTTAATGATACTGTATTTGTTTCTTAATGAAATGAATTGGTTGAAAAATAACAGAAATAGTAGAATGCACTATACTATTTGCAAATTGCAATTTACAGTTTTCTCTTACACTTTTTTGCTTATTTTGTTTTTTTTGATAATTTATTCTAATCATTAGTTGCAAATTCATCACTGATTCTCTTGAAACATGAATGGCTTGTTTGTTAAATAAGAAGTTTTGCCTGTAGAAAACTTGTATTCGAAACAAATTAGCACTGGGTTGATCTAGATGTACTACAGATTGTAATAAAAATTACACATTCATCAACAGGAGTGCAATCCGATATTCAAACATGAACAAATGTCTTTTGATGTCTGTATTACTGACATAAAAAAATTGATAGGGGAGAGGTGATTATCCATGCAACCGTCCTCAAGCCTTTTTGACCAATCAAAGATCTACCATCAGATTTTGGAAGGGACACCTGAAGATACCTGTCCTAAAGGAATAACACACAAGTAAGATCAGGTTTCCTGTGTGCTCTACAGATTATCCTTAATCCAAATGATGTGGGGTGGGGTGGAGAGAAATGGTAAAAAATTCAAAAATACAGACCTCCAGTCCTACTGGGTAGTGAAAGGTAAGGATATTTACTGAGATCTACTTGAAGCCATGTCTGATAAATAGTGTTAGAAGGTTGATTTCGCAAATTTTTGGGAATAATATGGGAAGTTAGCAAAATTTCTTCCTGGCCCTGCATTAATGAAAAACAATGGTTTAGTTATGTTTGAAGAAGAAGCCAAGGAATCCTGTGGCAAGACTGGGTGCGAAAAATGTCTACTGTGTCCTCTTTATCTTGTACCTAAAAGAATGTGATTCCCCAGATATAGGAAGAAGACATTGTAATCTAATAAATTCCTTACTCTTGAAGAAAAGAGGCTTAAGACTATAGTGCAATAATTTAGTCCTGAAATGAGCACTGGCAACTTATGAATTACCATATAATATACAACTGCAACACATGCTCATTCCCAATTTGCATTCTGCCAATTTATAAAGTCAGATTGAGGATTTCTATGTGATTGTCCATATTATCAGAATGTTTTTGTCAAATGTAGTAATACCTATTTCCTTAAAAGCCAATTTTTCAAAATAAACAAATACATTTATTACACATGCATTAAAGTAGATATTAAACTATTGCAGAGGAAAGTTGTCTTATGTTATTAATAGACAGGAAATAATATTGTAAAGTTAAATTATACAGCACAAACTTTCTTTTGATAGTTTCCTCTCTGTACTGTATTGTAATGTAGATATTTTATATTTAATTTTATTGTATTTGTCCCACATAATTATTCATTCTCATTCTCAGGACTTTATCAGGTTCTTTCTTTGCAATGTTAGGGACGTGCACTATTATTTCTGTATAGCATGTTATTTTCTCACACATATTTCTGTGTGAGAAAATAATGTACCAGAGGCAATAATGCCATGCATTGCATTCTGTTTGCAGTATTTGCTAATTATCTCATTACAGTATTATATCAGATTTGCTCACTTGCCTTTACATCACATTTTGTAACCTAAAATGTAGATAATAGCCTAGGACATTGCAACTATAAGCAGAAATGACATGAGATTTTGAGAACATTAAATTGTCATTTCATTCTTATAAGCCTTCCGTGTGGAAACATACATTAATATGCAAGATGTTATTCTAAGGAAAAATATACCTTTTGAAGTTAATTGCTTTATCATTTTCCAAACATTACATGATTACTTATTCTTCAATAATGTTTATGAGGTGCATAACTTCTTTTGGACATCAGGAAGTATTAAAAGAATCATAATTTCAGACCAGTAACTGTCAATATCTCTATTTAGCACTTAATATGAGCAATCAAGATGATGATGAATGCAAAATTCGTATCTCACAATGTTGCCCTGATGAGAGTTTTTAATAAGGACATTAAAATCATTGGCATGTGTGTTAGAGTTGGTTTGCAGTTATTTTTCCACAGTTCTGTAGGAAATCAGATTGGCAGGATGGCATTTCTGTCTTATGCAAGTTCTCAGTTGGAGCTTTTGTGACCTTTCAATGTATTCACAACAGGAAATGTATATACTTCAACCTTAACAAATAGAAGACAACCACTGCAACTATGAAATATTTTTGAACACAACTCACTACTGAAGTGTTACAGAAATACTCTAAAAACTGGGCATTATCGAATAAAAAAATATCTTCTTGTTGTTTCCAACCTTGGTTGAGTATGTACTTTCTGATATAAAAAATTAAATATGTTGTGAATATTCATTTTCTCAACATTCATTCAATTGTCAAAATATAATGGTTCAGCTACAGCAGATATTATCACAATAGTGTACTTTTGCAGATTAATTTGAAAAAATATAGTTTTTACCTGTTGTTCTTGTTGAGTTAAAAATAAGTGGTTCCTCTGTTTTATACAAAGCATTGACTTTACAAAAGTATGCCACTTTATGGCATTATTCCACAGGTTGCAATGAATAATACTCTTCATACACATGATAACATACACTTCAATCTGGAAGGCACATTATGATTCTATAACCAAAGAAAAATCTCACAAGACCTTGTCACTTCATTAATTGCCCATTTTGAGGTATTTTATAATGAAATAATTAAGCACTTATACAACATTCATTGGTTCCAATGGTCATTTTTAAAAAATGGACTGAATTAATTATTTCTAGTAATGTAGATCTCTTTATACAAAACTTTACAACCTGGAAGTTAACAGCCTTTGAAGACTGGAAATATCTAGTCATCCTATGACCTGATTTCAACATTAATATTATCTGTTGCCATTATATCATTAAACTATGACCACAAATGCTGAGTCTGACTCAGTTGGGTTGTAATAACTGCCACTTGTTAGTGAATATCACCATCATATGGTACTTTTATCATTTGAAATGGGCACCATTTTCAATTCCTGTTGTAAGTAACTGCAAGTCCTTTGGCAAATTTGGACACCACCTTTTTCAGGAATGTATCTTTGAGGAGGAAAACGTCCCTCTTTTAACCATTGCACATTTCTACAAACTGGCTTGTTTTTTTGGATTTTGAATATTCTCAAATACATCCAAACCTGCTTTTAAATAAACCTGAGCAGATCTAATGCTGTTCATCACAACAGACAGAACTGAAGATAGAGTTTGGTTTGACTGCTGAAGTCTTGAGTGGTTAAGAGCTTCTTCTAAGATAGAAAACTGATTCGATGACTCATCAAGGTGGTACAGGATATTTCTGAAAGACAAACAATGTATTTTAATTATAAAATATGTAAGATTGACATGTTTGCTGTTGTTACAAACCCTGTAACTGGGTCACTTACCAGCAAAGATAGAAAGGTCCGCTGAAGTCTGATGGTACTATTTTTAAACGTTTTTATTTATAAAGGGGCACAAAAGTAAGGTTAATACAAACATTCAGATAATATACGTCGTCAATACTCAATCTAAAGCGCGGGTATAGTAATAATCAACAATAAGAAGTAGCTCTATCGTTTGTCTAGGGGTAAAACTATTGTCCGATGGAAATATGAAAGTCTTGCCAGTTCATGAAGGCTTTTAGCCATTTGAGGGACCGCTGGGTGTTCACGGGTTGGAGAGAGAAAATAAACTTGCCAGCCTGTTGGACTCAAATTGTTGAATCGGGAACGTGAGTTCCCCGTTGTCAGTTCGGAATCCTTTTCGGGGTTATCAGCCACTCGATTCCCAAGCTAGGGGAACCGAATCACACGTGGCTCCCGAACAGCTTCCCGTCCTTACGGGAGCGATGAGCGATGGTGTCTCCATCTGGTTACCCGCTGGCGTACTGCCTCCTGCTGTCCCCTTTTATCGTGACTGGCAGATTTGTAGATGTCAATCAAGGTAGGGTGATACAATCCCCACCCCACATTGCCCGAGGGTGTCCATGTCCCTGATAGCTGGCACGTAGTATAAAGTTGCAATTCACACAGGTGTCTCCAAGAACAATGGTCAAATCCGTTGCATTGTCTCTCATTTCCTGGGTCCAAGACCCGAATTAATAGCGATCTTGCGATTCTCAGGAAGGAGGGGGCTGGTCCCGCACCCTTCGGCCCCTCAGAGCTGTGGTACATTCATAACACTGTTTAATGTCATAAATTGAACAATTTGTAAATTGACTCCAAAGTACAATTACTAATAGGATGGATTTTACACAAAAATAGTGATGAGCCTAATAGTTTCTGAATCTCTGTTGGTTGTGTTCTCCCGTTTGTGATTTGATTACTACTCTGCGAAGCCTCTTCCAGGGTTGCCTACCCTGAAGAAGTTTAAACCTTCCATTTGACAGGATGTCAGTGAAACTCTCTCTCACTGCTTCCCTGCTGCTCTCCAACTCTGACCACATGTTTACCTAGACCCGCTACTATATCCATGTCTTCACCGCCAGCTTATACCACACTGTTTCCAGATTCATTTTCAAGCTTCTTGATTTGGACATTCCCTTCCCTTTCTTGATCTCACTGTCTCTATCTCCAGAGACAGCTTATCCACCAATGCCTATTGTAAACCAACAGACTCTCACAGCTACTTGTAAAAACACCATCCCCTTCTCTCAAATCCCCAGTCTCCATCGGATCTGCTCTCAGGAAGAGGCTTTTCATTCTAGAATGAAGGAGATGTCCTCCTTCCCCCACCACCAACGCTGCCATTAACCACATCTCTTCCATTCACGCATGTTTGCTCTTACCTCATCCTTCAGCACACTGCCAGGGATAGGGTTACTATTGTCCTCATCTACCATCCCACCAGCCTCCATGTCCAGTACATAATTCTCTGAAACTTCCGCCACCTCTAACTAGATCCCCCCACCAAGCACATCTTTCCCTACCCCTCACTTTCTGCTTTCCACAGTGATTGCTTCTTATGGAACTCGCTTGTCTATTCGTCCCTCTCCACTGATCTCCCTCTGGCACTTATCACTGCAAGCAGAACAAGTGCTTCACCTGCCCCTACACCTCCTCCCTCACTACTATTCAGGACTCCAACCAGTCTTCCAGGTGAGGCGACACTACCTGTGACCCTGTTGGGGTCACGTACTGTGTTCAGTGCACCCAGTGTGGCCTCTTGTATATCTTGTAAGACTCGACGTAGATTGGGAAACCGTTTTGCCAGGCATCTACGCTCCGTCCACCAGAACAAGCGGGATCTCCCAGTGGATCTCCATTTTAATTCCACTTCCCATTCACATTCCGCTATGTCCATCCATGGCCTTCTCTACTGTCGTGATGAAGTCACACTTAGGATAGAGGAACAACACCTTATATTCCATTTGGGTAGCCTCCAACCTGATGGTATGAGCATCGATTTCTCAAATTTGCAGTATTGCCTCCACCCAATTTCACCATTTCCCATCTCTTGTCCCTCTCTCATGTTATCCCCTTGCCCACCCCTCGCCTCCCTCTGGTGCTCTTCCCCCACCCTCTTTCTTCTTTCTTCCATGGCCTTCTGTCTCTTTCACCAATCAGCTTCCTAGCTCTTTGCTTCATCCCTCCCCCTCCAATTTTCACCTATCGCCCAGCGTTTCTCTCCCCCCTCCTTTCAAATCTACTCCTCAGCTTTATTTCTCCAGTCCTGCCAAAGGGTTTTGGGTTGAAACATTGACGTTACTTTTTTCCATAGATGCTGCCTGTCCTGCTGACATCCCCCAGCAATTTGTGTGTGTTGCTCTGAATTTACATTATTGTTAACGTGCTGTAGATTTCTATGTTCCAACATGTTCCCTTGGAGAGAAGGCCTTCAGAAATCAGTGTATTAGTTTTGAGTGTTATTACTGATATTCTTCTTTGAAAGAATTCTTATTTTGATTATTTGAATGCTGTTCTGAAGGCTTCTATAACAATAGACCCATCAAACACAATGTGAGGCTTTTGAGCAGTTCAGAGTCCAATTTGTCTCACTGTTGGGTGTGACACATGAACATTGGCAGTCACCTCATTCCTGCTATAACCGGCGCACCAATTCTGATTTGGAGAGCTACGAGAGAGGAGGTCGCGCACAGGTCCGGGAGCGAAGTTTAAAAGGGGAAAGCTTCGCGGGAACTTGGGTATAACCAGCACACCGATCGTGAGTTGGGAGTGCAGGGAAGGTTCAGGCATAAAAGGGAGACACTGCCTAGCAGAGAGGTCATTGACAGAGTAGTCTGAAGCAGAGTGGTAGGGCTTTGGCTCACTTGGGCTTCAGCAAGGTGGACTTATAAGTGGACTTCGATTTCTCCTTGCATTAATTTTTGGAGGAATAGAGAACATGTAGGGTTAGTAATTTGCTCTGCGTGTCAGATGTGTGAATCCTGGGAATCTTAGATAGGGAGGAGCTACAGGGAATTAGTCACCCTGAGGCTGCAGGAGTTAGATAAGTGGGTGACTGTCAGGGACGGGAAGGGAAGATTTCAGAAAGTAGAGAGCACCCCTGTGGCCATCCCCTCAGTAATCGTTATCTCAGTTTGGATGCAGTTGAGGGGGATGAACCTGGTTCCGTGGTGCAGAAGGGAGAGAAGAAGATGAGAAATGCGGTAGTCATAGGGGATTCCATAGAGAGGGGAACAGATAGAAGCTTCTGTCAGCCTGATAGAGATACCCACATGGTGTGTTGCCTCCCAGGTGCCAGGGTACGGGATGTCTCGGACTGGGTGCAGAGTATTCTGAAGGGAGAGGGTGAACAGCCAGAAGTCTTGCTACATGTTGGTACCAATGACATAGGTAGAAAAAGGGAGGAGGCCCTGAAGAGAGAACTCAGCGAGTTGGGAAGAAAGCTGAAAAGCAGGACCTCCACGGCAGTAATCATAGGATTGCTGCCTGTGCCATGCGCTAACGAGCGAAAGAATAGCATGATCAGGTGTATTAATGCGTGGCTGAGAGACTGGTGTAGGGGGCAGGGCTTCAGGTTCTTGGATCATTGGGGCCTCTTTTGGGGGAGGCACAACCTGTACAAAAAGGACGAGTTACACCTGAACCCAAAAGGGTCCAATATCTTAGCAGGCAGGTTTAATAGAGCTGTTAGGGAGGGTTTAAACTAATTTGGCTGGGGAATAGGAACCGGAGTGATAGGACTGAGGAAGGGTTAAACAGAAATAAATCAAAGATAGCGTGCAACAGAGAAGATAGAAAGCACAGGCAGGAGATGAGGCATAATAACAGCCAGTGGGATGAGTTACAGGGCAATAGAGGTGTGGTGCATTTAAAACAGAAAGCAACAAATTCTGGACTGAAAGTGTTATATTTGAATGCACACAGCATAAGAAATAAAATGGATGATCTTGAAATTCAGCTACAGGTTGGCAAGTATGATGTTGTGGCCATCTCTGAAACTTGGCTAAAGGATGGCTGCCATTGGGAGCTGAACGTCCAAGGATATACAGTGTATCAGAAAGATAGGTTAGTAGGCAGAGGGGGTGGTGTTGCCCTGTGTATAGGAAATAATATTAAATCATTAGAAAGGGATGACATAGGATTGGAAGGTGTAGAGTATCTATGGGTTGAGTGAAGAAATGACAAGGGTAATAGAACCCTAATGGCAGTTGTATACAGGCCTCCAAACAGTAGCCAGGATGTGGATTACAAATTACTGCAGGAGATAGAAAAGGCATGTCAGAAGGGCAATGTCATGATAATTGTTGGGGATTTTAACATGAAAGTGGATTGGGAAAACCAGGCCAGTACTGGACGTCAAGAGAGAGAATTTGTAGAATGTCTAGGGGATGGCTTTTTAGAACAGCTTGTTGTTGAGTCCACAAGGGGATTGGCTGTGCTGGACTGGGTGTTGTGCAACGATCCGGAAATGATAAGAGAGCTTAAGGTTAAGAAACCCTTAGGGAACAGTGATCACAATATGATCGAGTTCACTTTGAAATTTGAGAAGGAGAAGCTAACTTCCAATGTGTCGGTATTTCAGTAGAATAAAGGAAATTACAATGGCATGAGAGCGGAACTGGCCAAGGTTGACTGGAAAGGGACACCAACAGCAAAGACAGCAGAGCCACAGTGACCGGAGTTTCTGTGAAAAATGAGAGGAATGCAAGACAGATATATTTCAAATAAGAAAATATTTTAGAATGGAAGAAGGACACTACCGTGGCTGACAAGTGAATTCAGAGCCAAAGTAAAAGCAAAAGAGGGGACATACAATGAAGCCAAAGCTAGTGGGAAGATAGAGGATTGGGAAGCTTTTAAGAACTTTCAGAAGGTAACTAAGAAAGCCATTATGAAGGAAAAGATGAATTATGAATGGAAGCTGGCAACTAATAACAAAGAAGACACTAAGCTTTTTTAAGTACCCGGTATGTAAAATTAAAAGAGCTGAGGGTAGATATAGGACAATAGAAAATGACGCTGGAGATACTGTAATGAGACACGCAGAGATGGCAGAGGAGCTGAATGTGTATTTTGCATCAGTCTTCACTGTGGAAGACATCTGCAGTATACTGGACATTCAATAGTGTCAGGAAAGTGAAGTATATGCAGTGAAAATTATGACTGAGAAGGTGCTCAGGAAGCTTAATGGTCTGAGGGTGGATAAATCTCCTGGACCTGATGGATTGCACCCTTGGGTTCTGAAGGAAGTAGCTGGAGAGATTGCAGAGGCATTAACAATGATCTTTCAAGAATCGATAGATTCTGGCATTGTACCAGATGACTGGAAAATTGCAAATGTTACTCTGCTATTTAAGAAGAGGGGGAGGCAGCAGAAGGGACACTATAGGTCTGATAGCCTGACATCAGTGGTTGGGAAGTTGTTGGAATCGATTGTTAGGGACGAGATAACGAGTACCTGGAGACACATGACAAAATATGCCAAAGCCAGCATGGTTTCCTGAAAGGAAAATCCTGCCTGACTAACCCACTGTAATTTTTTGAGGAAATTACAAGTAGGGTAGACAAAGGAGATGCAGTAGGTGTGGTGTTCTTGGATTTTCAGAAGGCCTTTGACAAGGTGCCGCACATGAGGCTGCTTAGCAAGGTAAGAGTCCATGGAATTACAGGGGAGTTGACAGACAGACATACTTTAACTGATCCCGAGGGAAATTGGGTTTCATTACAGTCGCACCAACCAAGAATAGTGTAGAAATATAGCAATATAAAACCATAAATAATTAAATAATAAGTAAATTATGCCAAGTAAAGTAAGTCCAGGACCTGCCTATTGGCTCAGGGTGTCTGACACTCCGAGGGAGGAGTTGTAAAGTTTGATGGCCACAGGCAGGAATGACTTCCTATGATGCTCAGTGTTACACCTTGGTGGAATGAGTCTCTGGCTGAATGTACTCCTGTGCCTAACCAGTACATTATGGAGTGGATGGGAGACATTGTCCAATATAGCATGCAACTTGGACAACATCCTCTTTTCAGACACCACCGTCAAAGAGTCCAGTTCCACCTCAACAATATCACTAGCCTTACGAATGAGTTTGTTGATTCTGTTGGTGTCTGCTACCCTCAGCCTGCTGTCCCAGCACACAACAACAAACATGATAGCACTGGCCACCACAGACTCGTAGAACATCCTCAGCATCGTCCAGCAGATGTTAAAGGACCTCAGTCTCCTCAGGAAATAGAGTTACTAGCATGGGTGCAGCATTGGCTGGTTGGCGGAAAACAGAGTGGGAATAAAGGATCCTATTCTGGCTGGCTGCTGGTTACCAGTGGAGTTCCACAGGGGTCGGTGGTGGGACCATTGCTTTTTACAATATATGTCAATGATTTGGACTGTGGGATTAATGTATTTGTGGCTAAATTTGCCAACGATACAAAGATAGATGGAGGAGCAGGTAGCGTTGAGGAAACAGAGAGCCTGCAGAGAGACTAAAGGCCAATTTATACTTCTGCATTGAATCTACGCCGTAGGTACGGTGCAGTCACGTACCCTACACCATAGCCTGATGTGCACCTCCCCAAAAATGTAACTATGCGTCGTGGTGACGCAGACTACAACAACTGTGATTGGTCCACCTGGTAGCATCGCATTTCCTCCTACGCATTTCCGGTTGCTTCTTCTTCTCCGCCATTTTCGAATTGAGAGAGAAGAGAGAAGAAGAACGTGAGTTGGAAAATGGACCATATTGAGGAAAGGTTAATCGAGGAAGTCCGAAAATATGTACATCCGTACGAGTGTTCGTCCGATGTCTTCTCTCTTTTCTGTGTTGTAGTAATTTCAATAAAAGTAACTCTTGTTCAACATTTATTAGCTCCAACTCCAACATGATGCCCTCAGTTTCAGTCGCTACTGAAGTACACAGAGAAAGTTAACATGAAGATACTCAACACAGTGGCACAGAAACCATACTGCCTACTAGCATTTTGGTGGTGAATTGCAGAGTGACGCAGACACACCAACGCACAAGTATAAATGCTCACAATGGCGTAGGCCATTTGCGTAGGCTACTGCGTAGAGCCTACACAGAAGTATAAATCAGCCTTTAGATTAGTGGTCACCAACCTTTTTAAGCCCAAGATCCCCTACCTCGGCGTTGGTGAAAGGCAATATCGACCTACTAAATCGTTTAGACACATGCATGGGCACCGGGCAGAAGGAACTGGAAGTGGAGCCCCGCAACCCCGGAAGCAGTCTCTCTTTGCAGGCATCTTTCCATAGCAGGAGGTGTTGCTATGTTACCATTATCTTAATTGGTATTACTTATTTTTATAATGCTCACATTACAACACCTTTAATTCTATGTCTCATTATTTAATTTTATTTCAACACGAAAAATAAATGAATAAAAATTGACTGTTGCTCTCAGTGTGATGACTAGGGCTGAATACTTTCTGCTAGTTCCCTGAAATTTGGCTCATAACTACAGAGAGCCAGTCTGAGACAGTCTGTGAGGTGTCTGTCAGTAAGACAGCTCCTATACTTAGATTTAATAATTTTCATCTGTTGCAGCACAGTACCGTCGGAAACCTCATGACAGTATGAGTATTTGAATGGACAGTTTCCTTTGTTAGACTGAATGTTGAATCTGCCACATTTTTCAGGTGTTTTGCATTGGTAAACTGTTACTGAGACACTAGTATAAGTTTCAGAGGTACGCAAGCTAATGACATCACTGTTTTTTGTTTCCCAGTCCTTTACATTTGGGGAATGTTGGAATTTAAAGGGGGAGAAGTGTTGTAATGTGAGCATTATAAAGATAGGTTGATGCCGATGAGGATAATGGTGATGTAGCGATGCTCCCACTGCAGAGAGCTGTTTGTGGGGAGAGGTTGCTTCTGGGTTGCGGGGTTTTGCTTCCGGTCTTTTCTGCCCGGTGGGCATTTTTCTTTTTTTTTGGGATCTACTGGGAAAGTCTTAAAGATTGACCAGTCGATCGCAATCGACTGGTTGGTGACCAGTACTTTAGATAGTTTAGAGGAATGGGCAAAGAAGTGGCAAGTGAAATACAATGTTGTTAAGTGTATGGTCATGCACTTTGGTGGAAGAAATAAACAGTTAGACTATTATTTAGATGGGGAGAGAATTCAAAATGCAGAGATGCAAAGGGACTTGGGAGTCCTTGTGCAAGGTACCCTAAAGGTTAACCTTCAGGTTGAATCAGTTGTGAAGATGGCAAATGTAATGTTGGCATTCATTTCTGGAGGTATAGAATATAAGAGCAGGGATGTGATGTTGAGATTCTATAAGGTGCTCATGAGACCACACGGAGTACTGTGTGCATTTTTGGGCTTCTTATGTTAGAAAGGATGTGCTGACATTGGAGGGTGTTCAGAGAAGATTCACGAGAATGATTCCAGGAATGAAAGGGTTACCGTATAGACAATAGACAATAAGTGCAGAAGTAGACCATTTGGCCCTTCGAGCCTGCACCGCCATTTTGAGATCATGGCTGATCATCTACTATCAATACCCGGTTCCTGCCTTGTCCCCATATCCCTTGATTCCCCTATCCATAAGATACCTATCTAGCTCCTTCTTGAAAGCATCCAGAGAACTGGCCTCCACTGCCTTCTGAGGCAGTGCATTCCAGACCCCCACAACTCTCTGGGAGAAGAAGTTTTTCCTTAACTCTGTCCTAAATGACCTACCCCTTATTCTCAAACCATGCCCTCTGGTACTGGACTCTCCCAGCATCTGGAACATATTTCCTGCCTCTATCTTGACCAATCCCTTAATAATCTTATATGTTTCAATCAGTATGAGGAACGTCTGGCAGCTCTTGGGCTGTATTCAGGAGAATGAGGGGGGATCTCATAGAAATAATCTGAATGTTAAAAGGCCTGAACAGATTAGATATGGCTAAGTTATTTCCCATGGTAGGGGAGTCCAGGACAAGAGGGCACAACTTCTGGATTGAAGGACGTCAATTTAGAACAGAGATGAGGAGAAATTACTTTAGTCAGAGGGTGGTAAATCTGTGGAATTGGTTGCCAGGAGAGGCTGTGGAGGCCAAATCATGGGTGCATTTAAGGCAGAGATAGATAGGTTATTGATTAGCCAGGGTATTAAAGGGTATGGGGAGAAGGCAGGGGAGTGGGGATGACTGGAAGAATTGGATCAGCCCATGATTGAATGGTGGAGCAGACTTGATGGGCTGAATGGCCTACTTCTGCTCCTAAATCTTTTGGTCTTACAGTCTTCATTCAGCTCACCAATACTGAAAAAAAGTATGAATGACTGAGTACCATGGTGGCAAGTTGAAATTAGAATTAAAATTGGAATAGGTTTATTATTGTAATGAGCACAATATACTGTATAATGAAAACCTTTTCTTGCAAATTCAAAATGCTGGAAAAACTCAGCAAGCTAGACTGCACCTATGAAGAGGGAAAATAGTTAATATTACAAGCCAAGATCCTTCATTACATCTCAAGGTTCTTGGCCTGAATTTCTTGTGTTTTTTCTCTTGTATACTGTTCATACAGATCAGATCATGACACAGTACATTGCGATAGAACAAAGTAATACAATAGCAATGCAGAATAAAGTGTAACAATTATAGAGAAAGTACGCAATAAGCTGCAAGATCATTTTGAGGTAGATTGTGAGGTCAAGAGTCCAATTTATCACACTAAGGAACTACTGTAGATTCCGGATTTTAAGCCGCTACTTTTTTCCCACATTTTGAACAGCTTTGAACTCTGCAGCCTTTAATACAGAGCGGCTAATACATGGTTTTTTTCATGCCGCCAAAAACATTTTGCCTCGTAACAGTAGACCAATAAAATTGATGAGTAGTTCACAGAGGTCCAATGAAATTGTACGATAAATCAAGCGCACTTTCACAATTAAATTATTGTAAATCAGTCATTTGTACTCACCCTCATCAACATGGAAAACACTCGAAGAAAAGCATTGTGCTGCCTTTATGGCAGTTATTTAGTTTATAATATTTTCGCTTAGTAATTCATTTGTTAGTTAAAGTTAGAACTGTTTTAACTATATTTGTTTTCTGTACTACATCGCGGGATGCTATGACGTCACACCCGGTTTCGCCGCGTCTTGTGGGATACCGGTTTGCGATAAACGGGAAGGAGGGGGGCGAGCGGCGGAGCGAAAACGCTGCTTTTAAGTTAAAGGCGATCAATAACTTTTCCTGGTAGGCTGCAGTATATATTTTTTTACCAGTCGTTAGGAGATATTGGAATGTTGTTCAGTAAAGAAGTATACGCAACGTATATTTAAAAGTAGCCGCGTTACAGGCACGGTTCGAAAAAAAGCATTTGCAATATGTATTTGTTTATGTTACCATATGGATTTAATTAAAAGTTAAAAAATCCTCACGTGTAATATCTTTCTGTGTAAATATCTCATATTACAACGTGGGACACCTGCGGCCGAAAATCCGGTGCGGCCTAAAATCTGGTGCGGCCTGTACAAGTAAAAAATTGATTTTATTTCTAAAATTAGAGCCAGCGGCTTTTAATCAGGTGCGCTCTGTAGTCCGGAATCTACGGTACTTAATAGTCTTGCAACAGCAGGGTAGAAACTGTACTTGAACCTCACAGTACATGCTTTCATGCTTTTGTATCTTCTGCCCGGTGGAAGAGGGTTGAAGAGTGAATGTGATACCTTGAATATCACGGTTGTTTGCTAAGCTCCTTGGCAGTTTATTCAATTATTTTATGTTTGTCATCTGGGAACAGCAGAGTGTTTTTACAAAGTAATTTGAACACTGGATAACTATATGATAAGATTTTGACTATTTAAAGTAACCCTTTTTATTGCTAAACAGAAGTCGAATTTCCCAATGTCATTCCACATTATCAGAGCTACTTGGAAGAAAATAGAAACCATTGTGCTTGGGTCATGAGAATTGTTGTCAAATACGTATTCTTACTGCAATAAACATGGTATTTCACTTCCTTTAATAATTATGGAAATAAAATAAAAACGTTTTAGTTTTAAACAACAGCTATTAATAGTACTGGGAAATACATAACAAAGATATTTCCCAAGGCTTTTTCTATCCATTGTTGTCAATAGAATCTTAGATGGCAACAAAGAGGCACAAAGGAGTGAGATAGATCGGCTGGTTGAGCGGTGTCACAACACTGAACTTACATTCAACGTCAGCAAAGACAAAGAATTGAGTGTGGACTTCAGGAAGAGGATGTTGGGAGAACACACACCAGTCCTCATTGAGGGGTTAGCAGTGGAAAGAGTGAGCAGCTTCAAATTTCTGGGCATTAACATCTCAGAGGATCAATCCTGAGTCCAACATACTGATGCAATCTCTAAGAAAACACCAGTGGCTATAATTCAGTAGGAGTTTCCAGAGAGTTGGCCTGTCACCAAAGGCATCAACAGATTTCCAGATGTACCAAGGAGAGCATCTGATTGGTTGCATCACTGCCTGGTATGGATGCTCCAATGCATAAGATGATAACACTAAGCTATTTGATCCATCAAGTCTGCTCCACTGTTACTTCATGGCTGATCCAATTTTCCTCTCAGCCCCAATCTTCTGCCTTCTTCCCATATCCTTTCATACCCTGACCAATCAAGAATCTATCAAGCACTGCCTTAAATATACATAAAGACTTGGTCTCCACAGCTGCCTGTGGCAAAGAATTCCATAGATTCATCACTCTCTGCCTAAAGAAATTCCTCCTCACCTCCATTTTAAAAAGACACCCCTCTATTCTGAGGCTGTGTCCTCTAGTCTTAGACACTCCCACTACATCCACTCTATCAAGGCCTTTCACCATTCAATCGTTTTCAATGAGGTTACCCGCTCATTCATGGACGCATGGGATAAAAAAAAAATGTTGTGGAGTTGTAGAGTCAGTCAGCCTCATCGGGGTACCACCCTCACCACCACTGAGGATATTTTCAGAAGGTGGTGCCTCAGGAACTAAGCATTCATGTTTAAGGACTCTTACCATCCAGGGCATGGCCTTTTCTCATCAGGGAGCAGATACAGGAGCCTAAAGATGCATACTTAATATTTTGGAACAAATTCTTCCCCTCCATCATCAGAATTATGAATGGTCTATGCACTCATGAACACTTTACTAATCCCTTTTTGCATTGTTCATTTTTTGTTGTAACTTCTAGTAGTTTTTCAATGTTTTGTACAGCTGCCAAAAACAACAAATTTCATGACATACTGTAGGTCAGCAATGATTCTGATTCTAATTCTGACACTTCTAGTAATAATTACCCTTCTTATTTCCAGGTGTTTTAAATTCTATTGTCATGTAATGTATAGAGGAAAGTCATAAATGGAGGCATAGATGAGTGCACCATCAGTGCCTGCAGTACTTTCAGTCACAGCAGGTCCAGTGGAAGAATTCCTGATTCCTGCCTCGCAAATACTGTAGATGTTCCAGAATGGCACATGCTAATGTTAATGAGGTAGCAAAAGCAAACAAATACATTATTAATCGGATGTTGATGAAATTAGAACATAAATTATTTTAATGAAATTTTCACAGTGACAGGCTGCTGAATTTTGAATTTGATTAATAAATCTACATTCCTAAATGAGACAGAGTAGCATGTTGCATGTGACTGATCAGACTTGCCATACCAGTCAACAAATGGTTGGAAAACCAACATAAAAAATAGATCTTTATGAATCATTCACAAGTAGGTACAACCATACATTATTATGGAAATGTTGGCTTCATTGTCAAGTATTCTCTTTACTATGTCTCTCATTTGTTTTTGTTACTGTTATAACATGTAGCTAAGGAAATTTTTACGTACTTTAACCCTTTCAGTACCCATTTCCTTTGTGTTGAATTTTAACTGTTCTGGTAGCAATGAAGAGAACAGCCAGGGGAAGATGGCAGATATCATTATGCAAGGACCAGGGATCTGGCTGCAGTGGGAAAAAGGAATGACAGACAGGTGTAATAGAAGCATAGGCAACCTTGTGTGGCACAGCAAAACACATCTGACTATTTGCTCCACAGGAAAATGTTGAAAATAAATTACTTTCCAATCTTCCTTTCGGTTATGGCCTGAGCAAATAAAACTTGTCAATCCATCTCTATTTGCAGGATACCATCACACCCAATTAGTCAATCTAAAGTAGAGCTCACATCTCTTCTGCCATTGTCCTAATCTGTTGTTTGAAAGAGTGAGTTAATATTGGGTACAGCACAAGGGAAATAGTACACGAGAAGATCAGTTACCTTTATTTCTGCCCCTCCGCTCAATCGGATTTCCATCAAACAGAAGAAGTTAAAATCAGGACCCTTGATTCAGCTTTTCTCCCCATAGATACTATCTTTTGAATTAAATACATCTTTGCATCTTCTGTTTGCCATTCAATAAAGCAGCACACACATTTTTTATTCTACTTCTTTGAGATACAGGAATCAATAATAAGGCTAGGATTTATTTCCCATTCCTAACTGTCCTTCATAAGGTTGAAGTGAGTCAGCACCTTGAGATGCTGAAGTTCTCCTGGTGAAAGTATTTCCAGTGTGCTGATGGATAGAGCCAGCAACAGTACAGGAATACTGATACACTTGGCAGGAAATTGTATGTCTTGGAGGTTCTCTGCAGATATTGGCATTCCTACACACATTTTATTGTTAAAGTTTATGGGTTGAAAACAGCTTGATGAGCTGCAGTAGGGTATTTTGTAGCTGCTATACACTAATGAAAGTGCTTGAGATGAGCAAATGTTCAGGATGTGTGTCTGGGAACATACATCTTCCAGCATTTTATTCTATTCTATGATATATTTATTTATTCCTTAAGTAACACATGATTCCAAGAGCAAAACTTAACAATGCGATGACGAGTTTGTTCAGAGCTACTGAAGTCTAAAAAAATTACCTCAGTAAATGGCATGCCACTCCATCAATCATGATATAACAAAACAGATAGATAAACATACAGAATTATAGCAGCACCGAGAAACAATAAACAAGAAAACAACCTATAAGTTGTTGAGAATCCCATAAACAGAACTGGTGAAAGAGTTCAGCCTAATGCATTTCAGATTTGTGAGCTTAATGGGAGAACAGACCTAAAAAGCAGTGCAGACATGAAAAAACATGAGGAAATCTGCAGATGCTGGAAATTCAAACAACACACACAAACTGGTCTTTTACTATCTTTTCTTTCAGTTAGTCCTGATGAAGGGTCTTGGCCCGAAACGTCGACAGCGCTTCTCCCTATAGATGCTGCCTGGCCTGCTGTGTTCCACCAGCATTTTGTGTGTGTTACAGACATGAAAATCTACGTATCATTTTTGACATGATTTGCCTGTTCTGCATATTTTCAAATGGGCTGTGATCACACATACACTAACTTCTTAACTCAGGTTCTATTTCCCAGATACTACAGAATTTGCCCAGTATTTCAATATTTTTTAAAATTTCAGCTTTCCCTAAACAGTATATTTTGGTTTTCATACACTTACTTACTCTTTGATAGTTTTCGCACACAGAATGTTAAGGGGAACACTGGCAAATGAAATTTAAGTCTGTCAAGTGTGAAATAAGGGATGTCAAATTGGAACAGAACACATACAACAGATGAATCTTGCTAAAGAATGTAGGTTAACAGAGGGACTTTATGGTCCTCTGAAAGTGATAACACAGATAGATAAGGCACTGAGGAAAACATATGGCATATTTGTTTTCATAGGTTTGGTACATAGAATATAAAGGTTGGAATGACATTTTGCAACTTTCAAAACACTTGTCAGACCACATTTGGAGTGTTGTGTACTGTTCTGGCCAGCACACTATGGCAAGGATGTGGTTGTATTCGAGACAGTGCAGAGGACATTCATCAGCACGTTACTTGGATTGAATTTACGGGGAGTTATTGGATAGATTGGAAACACAAGGAAGTCTGCTGATGCTGCAAATCCAAAACAACACACACAACACGCTGGATCAACTCAGCAGAAAGGAATAGATGGCCAACGCGTCGGGCCGAGACCGTTCTTCAGGCCTGGGAAGGAAGAGGGGATATGCCAGAATAAAAAGGTGAGGGGAGGAGAAAGAGGCTAGCTGGAACGTGATAGGTGAAGCTGGGTGGGTAAGAAAGTTCAAGGGCTGGAGAACAAGGAAACCGATTGGGGAGGAGTGTAGACCATAGGAGAAAGGGAAGGAGGACAGGATGTAGGGGAAAGTAATAGGCAGGTGAGAAGTAAATGGTCAGGGTGGGGAAGAAAGAAAGGGGGTTGGTGAATCTGTTTACCAGAAGGAGAAACTGATATTTATGCCATCAGGTTAGAGGGTATCCAGACAAAATAAGATGTTGCTCCTCCACCCTGAGGGTGGATTCACCTTGGCACAAGAGGAGGCTTTGGACCAACACACTGGAGAGGGAATGGAAGTTAAAATGTTTGGTCACCAGGAAGTCCCACTTGTGGTGGATGATGCAGAGGTGCTTGACAAAGCGGTCCTCCAATTTATGATAGGTCTCACCAATGTAGAGGGAAGATGGGTGGGCATGGATGTTTTCCTTTGAGGGACAAAGGGTGAGAGGTGACCTGAAAGAAGGTAATAAAGTTATCAGAGGTACAGAAAGGTGAGATAGTTAGAATATTTTTCCATGGTAAGAGTATCAAAAGCAAGATGGCATAGTTTAAAGAGAGAGGAAGTAGCTTTGAGAGGTAAGTATTTTTACACAGAGAATAGTTGACATCTACAACTTGCTGCCAGAGGAGACAGTGAAGTTGGATAATTACTATGTTTAAAAAACTCTTGGACATTCACTTAAATAGAGAAGGCAAAGGAGGATATGAATTTAGTGTGACAAATGAATTTGGATAAATTGGAAAATGGTCACCATGGACATGCGTCTCAATATCACCAAGACCAAGGAGATGGTGGTGGACTTTAGGAGATCTAGGCCTCATATGGAGCCAGTGATCATAATGGAGAATGTGTGGAGCAGGTTAAGACTTACAAGTATCTGGGAGTACAGTTAGATGAGAAGCTAGACTGGACTGCCAACACAGATGCCTTGTGCAGGAAGGCACAGAGTCGACTGTACTTCCTTAGAAGGTTGACGTCATTCAATGTCTGTAGTGAGATGCTGAAGATGTTCTATAGGTCAGCTGTGGAGAGCGCCCTCTTCTTCGTGGTGGCGTGTTGGGGAGGAAGCATTAAGAAGAGGGACGCCTCACATCTTAATAAGCTGGTAAGGAAGGCGGGCTCTGTCGTGGGCAAAGTACTGGAGAGTTTAACATCGGTAGCTGAGCGAAGGGCGCTGAGTAGGCTACGGTCAATTATGGAAAACTCTGAACATCCTCTACATAGCACCATCCAGAGACAGAGAAGCAGTTTCAGCGACAGGTTACTATCGATGCAATGCTCCTCAGACAGGATGAAGAGGTCAATACTCCCCAATGCCATTAGGCTTTACAATTCAACCGCCAGGACTTAAGAACTTTTTAAAAGCTAGTATTAATGCTTTTTGAGATAGTGATTTAGATGCATATCATATTTTTTACTGAGTTAAGTATTGTACGTAATTAGTTTTGCTACAACAAGTGTATGGGACATTGGAAAAAATGTTGAATTTCCCCATGGGGATGAATAAAGTATCTATCTATCTATCTATGATGGGCCCAATGGTCTGTTTCTCAGTCATACAACACCGTGACTCAATGCAATTTGTCTAAAGAAATCAGGATTATTTGGCTATAATCAGTGATCTCTCAACCCTGAAAATAGAGATGTCTAAAGGGAAAGAATATTTTAATCCAAATTAAAGACAATTGAAATCATGAATGCACCTTTATTGTCTGAAGGTCACCAGTTGTAAATTATACTTAAATATTCCTGTTTACAGATGAAGAATTGCTTTATTTTTCATGCCTGAGTTAACAGATCTGGTTTATCCAAATCAATACTCACTCTGGCATTGTGAAGAAAAATAACCCAAAGCTTTTTGTTTTTCACCCCACAAATGACTTCACCTCTGCGACCGGAACTGAATAAATTTGAAAGGTTTTTGCATATGTACCTTTGTAGTGATATCAGGATTGATTCAAACGCCTATTTTTTCTGACCTACAATCTATTTTTGTTTTTAAATATGATAATAAATTTGTAGCATGCATGAAAAATCAATTTTCCAGAAAGTAGGGCTATTCATCAAAAGAAGGTATTGATTTATAGAAAATGTTACCTTTTTTGCCAAACCCACTAAAGAGAAGCTGTAATCAAAGCTATTTACAGCCTTATTTCACATCCCACAATGGGGCTTAACGGCTTATTGACTTGGTTGTATATTTCTATTACTCTAAAGACCTTAACAGTGTGACATTTTTGAGAAAGAAAGAACTTGAACACATATAGTGATTTGTTTTTTGGGATGTTGTGAAATGCTTGACATACAATGAAACGCCATTACAAACTGTGGATGAATATACCGATCATTTTACACATAAGTAGATTCTCCAAAAGAGCAGTAAGATCAAAAGTTATTTTGTCTCTTCCTGTTTGTCTTAGCTGAGGAATGTCAATGTTGCACACTAGACAATGTTCTTTTTTATGTAGCACACAAGGACACATGACATTTATATGAATACTACAGTAGAAAGACAGGAACTTAGTTTAACACCACACCAGCATGTCAACCTAGTTTCATTGTCTGATGCCCCAGAAACAATAATACCATGATCGTCTGCTTTGGGGTGTGACACTGGTTATTATTTTACGAGGGGCACTTAGACCTGTATTGAGAAATACTCACAGAGTTATAAGGAGTCTTGGGCTAAATAACTATTGAAGTGGCTTAATACAGAATTGTGATGCTTTACAGATTATCATCATGGGTATTTTTTATATTGTTGCTGATTTAAGGCATTTCTCTGAAATCCAAGTACCAGTGAGAGGTTTTTAGAGAACTAAATCTAACTGTCAGATAGGGTAAATAAAAAGGATCATCTGATGGGTGCATCAAATGAACAATTAGTGTAACATTGGAAAAGGATATAATATATGTAATAAGTCATAAACAATTTAAACAATAGCTTTTTGGTATGAACAATATAAGGGTGATTTCTGGATGTGTACAGCAGGCCACCAAATAGGAGTAAGAAGTGGCATGAATTGTGGAAAAGCAATAATCTATGGGACAACAGACAATTGAACACAACAGCACAAAAGCAGTCCTCTGGCCCAGAATGACTGAACCAGCCATGCTGTTAATCCAAACTAATCCCATCTGCCTGCACATAGTCTATATCCTTCCATTCCCAGTTTGATCACGTGTCTGTCTAAATACCTCTTAAACATTGCTATTGTGCTTGCTTCCACCATTTCCCTGATAACACACTCCAGGAACCTTCCACTCTTGCCTTATAAATCTGCTAGGATTCAACATTTCCACCCTGGGAAAATTACACTGGCTATCCATCCTGTCTTTAATGTTCATAATTTTATAAACTTCTATTGGGTCGCCCTTCAGGCTCTGATGCTCCAGGGAAAATAATCCAAGTTTGTCCAACTTCTCCTTATACATAGCTAAAACTCTCTATTCCAAGTAACATTATTTTCTCCAAAGCCTCCACATCCTTCCTGCAATGCAGTGACCAGACAGAAACATAGAAAATAGGTGCAGGTGTAGGCCCTTCGGCCCTTCGAGCCTGCACTGCCATTCAGTATGATCATGGCTGATCATCCAACTCAGAACCCTATACCTGCTTTCTCTCCATACCCCCTGATCCCTTTAGCCACAAGGGCCATATCTAACTTCCTCTTAAATATAGCCAATGAACCGGCCTCAACTGTTTCCTGTGGCAGAGAATTCCACAGATTCACCACTCTCTGTGTGAAGAAGTTTTTCCTCATCTCGGTCCTAAAAGGCTTCTCCTTTATCCTTAAACTATGATCCCTCGTTCTGGACTTCCCCAACATCGGAAACAATCTTCCTGCATCTAGCCTGTCCAACCCCTTTAGAATTTTATACGTTTCAATAAGATCTCCCCTCAATCTTCTAAATTCAAGTGAGTATAAGCCTAGTCGATCCAGTCTTTCTTCATATGAAAGTCCTGCCATCCCAGGAATCAATCTGGTGAACCTTCTCTGTACTTCCTCTATGGCAAGAATGTCTTTCCTCAGATTAGAGGACCAAAACTGCACACAGTATTCTAGGTGCGGTCTCACCAAGGCCTTGTACAACTGCAGTAGAACCTCCCTGCTCCTGTACTCAAATCCTTTTGCTATGAATGCCAACATACCATTTGCCTTTTTCACCGCCTGCTGTACCTGCATGCCCACCTTCAATGACTGGTGTACAACGACACCCAGGTCTCGTTGCATCTCCCCTTTTCCTAATCGGCCACCGTTCAGATAATAATCTGTTTTCCTGTTCTTGCAACCAAAGTGGATAACCTCACATTAAATTGCATCTGCCATGAATTTGCCCACTCACCTAACCTATCCAAGTCACCCTGCATCCTCTTAGCATTCTCCTCACAGCTAACACCGCCGCCCAGCTTCGTGTCATCCGCAAACTTGGAGATGCTGCATTTAATTCCCGCGTCTAAATCATTAATATATATTGTAAACAACTGGGGTCCCAGCACTGAGCCTTGCGGTACCCCACTAGTCACTGCCTGCCATTCTGAAAAGGTCTCGTTTACTCCCACTCTTTGCTTCCTGTCTGCCAACCAATTCTCTATCCACATCAATACCATACCCCCAATACCGTGTGCTTTAAGTTTGCACACTAATCTCCTGTGTGGGACCTTGTCAAAAGCCTTTTGAAAATCTAAATATACCACATCCGCTGGCTCTCTCCTATCCACTCTACTAGTTACATCTTCAAAAAATTCTATAAGATTCGTCAGACATGACTTTCCTTTCACAAATCCATGCTGACTTTGTCCGATGATTTCACCTCTTTCCAAATGTGCTGTTATCACATCTTTGATAACTGACTCTAGCATTTTCCCCACCACCGATGTCAGACTAACGGGTCTATAATTCCCCAGTTTCTCTCCCCCTCCTTTTTTAAAAAGTGGGGTTAAATTAGCCACGCTCCAATCCTCAGGAACTAATCCAGAATCTAAGGAGTTGATCACACACATACTCCAAATGAGACAAAACCAAAACTTTATACTGCTGTTGGTTGACTGCCTATCTGCTATGTTCAACACTTTGATGCTTTTATTACTACCCTCTTGACTTGTGTTTCCACTTTAGGGGAAGTATGGACTTCCATGCCAAGATCACTCTGTATCTCAGAGCTCCTCAGATCCTTGACATTTGCTGTCTATTTCTTCTTTACATTTGACCTCCCAAATTACAACACCTTACTCTGTCTAGATTAAACTCCAAATGCTATTTTTCTGCCCGTAGTTCTAACTGATCAGTATATTACTATATCCTTTACAACTTGCCTCACTATCTACAACTCTGCCAACATTTGTTCACCTGCAAACTTACGAACCAACACACCTACATTTTTGTCCAAAGCATTATAGACATTCCAGCACTGATTATTCCAAAAGACCACTGTTCACAGTCCTCCAGTCAAAATACCACCCCTCCACTACTACCCTTTTCGTTCTGTGGCCAAGCAAATATTAAATTCAATTTACTAAGTTTCTGTGTATTCCATTGCCTTAATCTTCTGGACCCAGCCTACCATGAGGGACCTGATTGAATGCTTTACGCAAGCAACATCCATTGTGCTACCTTCATTCATCAGGTTCATCACCCCCTCAAAAAACTTAATGAAGGTTATAAGACAGACCTCTTCTGCTTGCAAGTCCAGTTAGTCTATGCCTTTCTAGTTCCGATTAGATCCTATCCCTAAGACACTACTCCAATAAGTTCCCTACCTTTGATGTAAAGGTTCTCTAACCCATAATTTACTGTTTTTTTAATAACAACCTTTTTAAACAGAGGAATAACTTTGGCTACTCTCCAGTACACCACCAGTACAAAACGCCACCACAGTGCTCACACAGGACAGACTGGAGAGCTTGTCTAGTGAGGCTATATGGGTGAAATTGAGAAATAAGAAAGGGATGACCACATTAATGGGATTATATTGTAGAACACTAATAGGATTTTGAGGAGTGAATTTGTAGACAGTGTGCAGACAGTTACAAGGAACATAGGGTTGTGATAAAGTGATCTTAATTTTCCACGTTGACTGGGTCTCCCATACTGTAAAAGGGATGGATGGTATAGAGTTTGCCAAATGTGTTCAGGAAAGTTACATTAATCAGTACATAGAGGTCCCAACTAGAGACAGTGATACTATTATTAAAGAACAAGACAGGGCAGGTGACAAAAGTGTGTGTATGGGAACACTTTGATCATAATCTAATTAGTTTCAAGATAATTATGGAGAAAGATAAGCCTGTTCCTTGGGATGAAATTCTAAATTGGAGGAAGGCCAATTTTGATGGTATTAGAAAGGGCTGGACCTGTTGTCTTCAGGCAAAGGTGTGATTAGTAAGTGGGAGGCCCAAAGGTGAAAATTTGAGAGTATAGAGTTTGTATGTTCCTGTCAGAATAAAAGGCAAGGCTAACTGGTTTAGGGAACTTTGGTTTTCAAGAGATATCGAGGCACTGGTTAAGAAGATGAAGGGGGTGCATAGCAGGTGTAGGCAGCGAGGAACAAATGAAGTACTTGAGAGTGTAAGAAATGTAAGAGAACATTTAAGAGAGAAATCAGGCGGGCTAAAAAAAAGGCATGCCTAACAGACAAGGTGAAGGAGAATCCCAAGGGCTTCTACAGATATATTAAGAGCAAAAGAGTCATCAATGGATGGAGCAGAAAGAGGTGGGGGAGATCTTAAATTAAATTTTTTGCATATGCATTTACCTGGGAGATGGCTATATAGAACTGAGGTCAACTCTCATCCTCCGTTGCTCCAAGGAGAAAAGGCCGGGTTCACTCAACCTATTCTCATAAGGCATCCTCCCCAATCCAGGCAACATTCTTGTAAATCTCCTCTGCACCCTTTCTATAGTTTCCACATTCTTTCTGTAGTGAGGCAACCAGAACTGAGCACAGTACTCCAAGTGGGGCCTGACCAGGGTCCTATATAGCTGTAACATTACCTCTCGGCTCCTAAACTCAATCCTATGGTTGATGAGGGCCAATGCACCATATGTCTTCTTAACCACACAGTCAACCTGCACAGCAGCTTTGAGTGTCCAATGGACTCAGACCCCAAGGACCCCAAGATCCCTCTGATCCTCCACACTGCCAAGAGTCTTACCATTAACACTATATTCTGCCAACATATTTGACCTACCAAAATGAACCACTTCACACTTACCTGGGTTGAACTCCATCTACCACTTCTCAGCCCTGTTTTGCATCCTATCGATGCCCTGCTGTAAATTCTGACAGCCCTCCACACTATCCACAACACCTTCAACCTTTGCATCATCAGCAAATTTATTAACCCATCTTTCCACTTCTTCATCCAGGTCATTTATAAAAATCATGAAGAGAAGGGGTCCCAGAACAAATCCCTAAGGCACACCACTGGTCACCGACCTCCATGCAGAATATGACCCACCTAGAACCACTCTTTGCCTTCTGTCAGCAAGCCAGTTCTGGATCCACAAAGCAAGGTCCCCTTGGATCCCATGCCTCCTTGCTTTCTCAATAAGCCTTGCATGTGGTACCTTATCTTGTTGAAATCCATATGCACTACCTTCATCAATATGTTTAGTCACATCCTCAGAAAATTCAAACAGGTTCGTAAGACATGACCTGCCTTTGACAAAGCCATATTGACTATTCCTAATCATATTATGTCTCCCCAAATGTTCATAAATTCTGCCTCTCAGGATCTTCTCCACCAACTTACCAACTACTGAAGTAAGACTCACTGGTCTATAATTTCCTAGGCTATCTCCTCTCCCTTTCTTGAATTAGGGAACAATATCTACAAACCTCCAATCCTCCAGAACCTCTCCTGTCCCCATTGATGATGCAAAGATCATTGCCAGAGGCTCCTCAATCTCCTCCCTTGCCTCCCACAGTAGCCTGGGGTACATCTCACCCGGTCCTGGAGATTTATCCAACTTGATGCTTTCCAAAAGCTCCAGCACATCCTCTTTCTTAATTTCTATATGCTCAAGCTTTAGAATCCACTGTAAGTCATCCCTACAATCGCCAAGATCAGTTTCCACAACAAATACTGAAGCAAAGTATTCATTAAGTACCTCAGCTATCTCCTCTGGTTCCATACACACTTTTCCACTGTCACACTTGATTGGTCCTATTCTCACACATCTTATCCTCTTACTCTTCACATACTTGTAGAATGCCCTGGGGTTTTCCTTAATCCTGCTGACCAAGGCCTTCTCATGGCCCCTTCTGGCTCCTTCCTGCTTGAGAACTCCTGTCTGTAATTATCTCTGCCTCCTGTATGTTCCTCAGTAAGACCAAATGCAGCTCCGTTTATTCTCAGAGGAACTGCAGCTTCCTGCAGAGACTTAACTTCTCCCTTATCTTCCACATCTCAAAGGAGGAATATATGACTCTGCTGACTTTCATTCCTGTCCTTTTAGTAAACTAGCAGATATGCATTACTTTTTTGCTTCTCACCTTCCTCGCTGAAATGTGCTTATAAAAGCCTGCATTTTAACCTACCAATAGCACTTGCACCTTAGAGGAGTCATTCTCAAAAAGGGCACTCCAACATGGCTGATCAAGAACAAGTATTACTGGGTTAGGTAGAGAGGGGGTTTCAATTTCTTTTTACCAAAGCTGCAAAAACCCAATATAAAAGCAAGAGAGAATTTCTGGAATCTGCACAAGAGAACTCCAAGTTTTTAACAGCACAAGGAGAAATGAATGTTAGTTGTAGTTCTAGGAGTAAAATAGGCAAGTGAAGAATGTGTTCAAGGAAGAATAACCATACTATGATCATGTAGAATCATGTAAAAGAATAAGAAAATCCATTAATTTAACTGGAGAAATGTAGTTTCAGTAATTCAACAGTGATTTGGCTCAGGAACAATCCTTCAAAATCACCCACCAACGCCACAATCTTTACCATTTCGAAAAGGGACACTAGATAAATGGGAATACCACCTGCAGGTCATCTTCCAAGTAACAAGTCACTTATTATCCTGACGTGAAAAAATACTGTCAGCCTTTCACTGCTGTTGGATCAAGGAATGAGAACTCTTTGAAATAAGATGGCACCAGTGAACCACAGCAACGTTCTGCAAGCTGCTTACAAAACTCCTAAACATACCTCTTTGAACTTTGACCCTAACTTCAGCACCGGATGTTCAAAGTACTGCAGCAGTTCAATAAAGTGATCCATCATCATTTTCTAAATTAGAAATAGGATCAAATATTGAGCTTGCTGGGGACCTCTACACCCTTTGAATAAACGTTAAAAAATCAACTACCTTCAAATAGCAGATTTACGAATGTTGATTTACAAAATATTGCTGTAATGCCAATGACTCATTGGAGTATGCCTCTTTGATTTACCAAGGTATTTTTTGTGAGGGTGAATAGTGTGCTACCCATGCACAAAGGAATACATTGTACCAGAATGACCACAACGCATTTGTACAGCTTTTTCAGTTTATGAAATTTCACTTTTATGAAATATTTTCCAAGAATGTATCCATAAATCAAATAATGGCTGTAGACAAATTCTCATGAGATGAAACGAAATGCACATAAAGGCAGAGTCATCTGGATGACTGAATTTGCAAGGAATAAAATAAGACAAAAAATAGGCTGTAATGTCATGTGGTGTTAAAATGAGCTATAGGAAATAATAAAAAATTGAATAATAGGGGCAAAGAAGGATTATGAGACTAGTTCATATTAAAAGATAGCTAAAAGTCTTTTATAAACACAAATAACATAAAAGGGTAAATAAAGATAAATGATGAGTTAAATGGAGACAAAGAAGTAAATATTCATAAGGAATAAGAGGACCTGGCTGTCTGCAACTTTGGATTTGACTACCATGAAGCAACAAAGGAGAAAGAAAGCAATAAGGGTAGGTATGTCAAATATCAATGCAGGGCTTTTTAAAGGCTGGTAAAATAACCCAGTTAGATGAAACGATCTTAGAATACAAAGGGAAGCAAAGGGGAAAGTGGGGACGCTTTCTCCATGATCTTCAAGTCTACCTTAGGTAATGGACTAGTAGAGGGTACAAATACATTACAGACAAATACGCCTTTAAAAGGAGAGTGATAAAAAACAGCAACTACAGAGCAGCCAGCCAAAATTGAAACAAATGCAATGGTTCGTAAAATAATAAATTTCTGATAGAAAAGAAGACAAAGCAAGATGGTGCCAGTGAACAATGCAACTAATGGCATCATCCTGCTGACAGTTCACAAAACTACTTCTTTTACTTCTTCTTTCAAATATGATTCTACTACTAAGTTGTATGTGAATAGAACCTGTGATCTATATTATGATGGTGTGTTTTGCAGTCAATTGAGCAATCTGGCGCTTTGCTGTCTCCGAGGCAGTTCGGTGAGGTTTGGAGCAGACAGTGTGGTCTGGAGGCCCGGTAGCCTGGAGACGGAGCACGAGCTCATGATCATGATGAAGCTCAATTGCTTCTCTCTGATTGAGGTATTGAGGGCACAAGCTCATGATTGACTCCATTGTTTCTCTCTGATTGTGTCCAGGATGCAAGCCTATGACCAACTCCATTGTTTCTCTCCGAATGTGTCAAAGGTGTGAGCCTATGATTGACTCCATTACTTCTCTCTGATTATGATTGACTCAATTGCTTCTCTTCGATTGAAGCGTCGATCAAGGTTGAATTCGACGAGGACAAGAGCAGAGGATGGGCGGGTGCTTGGCGCCATCTGACCAGTCTTCCCCTCTCTTTCACTAGATGCTGTCAGAAGGAAGTTAAGGAGTCTTGGGTCCATATTTCCAGGACTGATCCGAGAGGCTATGGACTCAATTCGGGGGACTTAGAGGTTCATGTTGCATGTGTTCTTAAATTCTGGTTACTGTTTTCTTTTATTGCTTTTGAGCAGTTTGATTGGGGTGATCGATGCAGACTGGGTTGCTACAGTGAAAAATGGCCCTGTGGCCAACATTGGCTTGCAGTGTGGCACTGAACTGAATTAAATTGAATACTGCTGGTTTGATGTTCGATATTCCTTGTGCTGTTTGCTTGCTTTTTGCTATTTATGCAATTTGTTCTTTTTTTCGCGCATTGGGTGTTTGATGATTTTTTGAATGGATTCTATGGCTGCTTGTGAGAGGTCAACCACCATGGTTCTCCTCTGTATGCAATGATAATAAATGTACTTTGAATCTTTGAAGACCTTTCAGTTGATTATGTCCAGACTAGTTAAGAAAGAACTGCACAGATTTGGTCAACTTTGCAGTCCACCTTCCAGAGCCTTTTTTTTGGGCAGGATTGGGGAAACAGTGAGAATCTGGGACAAATTAATTTGCATTTAGTAAAATACGAGGCAATGAATAAATGTCAGCATGCATTTATGAAAGGCAAATTGTGGTTAATTAACTTGATTGATTTTCTTACATAATTTGATGTGGTTACTGTTACTTATGTGGAGTGTGTAAAGGGATTTGACAAAATAGGACAGGACTAATAAGATAAGCATCTAAATGGCTATGAGACAGAATACAAAGAGTGTCATAAACAGTTGCCTTTCAGATTGGAAATTTGTAAGTAAAGTTGCTCCCAGAAATCATTATTAGGGCAGATGTTCTTTATGATAAATATCAAAACCCTGGAATTGGGAATACAGCATGTAATGTTAAAACCTGCAGGTTATATGAAACTTAGAAGTCAAGCAGGCAGTGAGAAATCTAGCAAAAACAAAACAATAAAATGGAAAGGTAGATGACAAATAAAATTTGATGCAAGAAGTATTGTGTTACATTTTAACTTGATGAATGAGGAAAGGCAAAATCAATGAAGTGGTACAATATCAAAGTCTGTGCAGGAATAGAAAAGCTTTAGGAGCATTTATGCAATTCCTTGCAGTTAACATAAATATGACAAAGGACTGAAAGATAAAAACAAGGAAGTCACAGATAAAGCTTTATTGAATTCTGATTAAGCCTGAGCTGAGGCACTGCGTTCATTTTTCACTTTCATCCAGGTCTTGAAATGTACCAAGGATGAGGAGAGACAGAAGCTGTTGTCAGTTTTTGTACATCAGAGAGGAAGAATGATGATTCAATAGAGGTGCTAAAAATCACGGACAGCTTTGATGGAAATAAATAAGTAAAAATCTACTTGTACTGGCAGTCATAGACGTAGAAAGATTCAGAAAATTAGGAAAGGTAATGTGAAGAAACAAATTTTTAGAGTGAATCACTTTTTGAAAAGGTGCTGAAGGAGTTTCTATACTAATCAACAGAAAATTGATAAAATGCTGAAAATAATAATTTACAAGTATATCAAAACAATAGAAAGCAGGGCATATTGGATAGCTCTACTAAAAAAAGTTGGCACAACTCCAGTTGCTTTATTGCATCTTTCAGGTCTGTACCATCCCTGAACTTGTTCCAGTAAATGAATGAAGAAAAGCTTTATAACTTTTACCCTAGGATAAAAAGGAGGATTTAGCAATATTAACAGTGGGGGTACTTTGTCTCTTTGTACCATCAGGCTTCTAAGCTACAGTATTTTTAAAACACAGAGCTTTTTGTTAACTACAAAATATTAAAATTGAAACATTCTGGCTTAAGTGTTAAATGTTTGGTATAAGCATGAGTTAATGTATAAACATACATTATTATTTATAATATTTTTCTTTCAACATTATTCATAATAGGATATTTGAAAATATTTGAGTGATATATATGTCAAAAAGACTTTTCTGTACCTAAAATATCCTGGAGGAGCCCATTGGACGAGGAAGTTTTTCTCTACGTTTTGCAGCACATGATTCAACATTCTCAAATGTGCAGGGTCTTGCTCTTTTGGATTATTAGCTGGGCGCATTTCATCTGATTGAAAAAGTTGTGCAGTTTCTCTCAGGGCACTGGCCAGTGTCAGCATTTGATCTGAAGCAATACTTCCATCTTTATATAATGAAGAAATGTTTGAAAATTACATTAAAGACAGACACAGCACAAATATAAATTAAAGACAATATTTCATAATATTATAACTTCAAGGTCTCTATGCAACAATGGATTATTACTGTGCACAGAAAAGTCAAACACAAAAGAGCTGCACTGTATGAACGTTTATCATAGGAGCAACCAACCAATTCTAATATCAAAATGCAAGGAGTACAGGATATTGGAAAGTCTGATAATATATGATTTGAGGTTATTGAGAAAGAAAAGGATGAACAACAGTTTATTTAAATGAAGAACAATTTCAAAAGGTCAACTGCTCATGTAGTCACATTACCTTTCAGTTGTTCTTGAACCTCCAGGGCTACATCCAAAACATTGAAAGGGAGTACTGGCTCATTGGCTATACGCAGAATCATTTCCGCTGTTAACTGCAACAAATAAATCAAAAGGTGCAGTATAGAAAATGGTTTTTACTTCAGCAGAGATTGTTCTACTATGTAAAGCAAAGTCAAAGCATAAATTTATCACAAAATAATAACACTACCTCTCTGTACATTTCTACCTTCAATAATAAAAACAAACAGAAACAACACATTTTTTTTATTCGTGGAAACTTACATTGGATACTTTCAATGAAAGCTAAAAAATAGTCTTCAGGTAATGATAGTACTGAAGCAACACCAAGTGGAAGAATTCAAAACAATATTTTGAAAGCCAGAACTAAACTTTAAAACAAATACCATATTTTAATGTTACTTAAATTAATTTCAGAGTTAAAAGCACATACATATTTGTAGGGCTAGATTTACATCAAAATGATAAATGTTAAGGATAGATGGTTTACATTTATTCAGATGCTACTATTTCCTCCATCATTCATCTCCAATGTAAAACTGCAGCCCTATGCAGTTCTTGAAATCTTGAAATCAGTGAAACTCAAATTTACCTGTAATCTCGAAATCAGTGAGAACTCACCTGTAGGCATACAGTTTGCATAACCAAGTCTTAACCAAGTTGACAATTGTGAAAAATATTGATGTGTCATAAGTGTTGCCATGGACAGTAGGTACTGTAGTACAGTGTAGTTTGAAGATATATATTATCCGATTTTTGGATAATAAGGGAATCAGGGTTAGCACAGGAGATGGTGCAGCATGATCGATTTAAATGGTGAAATAGATTCAAAGGGGTAATTCACCCATTCCTACTTTAATTTCTTGTGTCTGCAGAGTGGAAGACCAGGGAGTGAGTTGGAGATAGTTCTTTGTTGAGTTTACGTGCCAGGTTTAAAAAACGAGCAGGGCCTATCGGGACTGGTCTGCAGAACAGGAGACTGCTTGGGATTATAGTAACTTAATAAGGACAAATAAAAAGAAGCGAGGATTAAGTGGAGTAGCTGTTGTTGGAGCAGTTGTCGTGTGAGTGGGTCTGCATTACAGTGGTCAGGCTTAGGCTCAACAGGTTTCAACACAAACAGGTGTGGGCTAGAACTTAAGCTTGATCATTTAAAGGCGCAACGACTGTAGGCAGAATGGTAGTGTCACAAGCACGGACTCTGCTGCGGGGTCTACATGCCTCCATGGATGGGCTGTGCAACAGGTTTGGCAATGGCACTCATGAGCATACATGTTTCAGATAATTACTGTTCCATTATGGTGGATGAGGAGTTGGCTAAAGTTGATTGGAAGAGGACTCTAGCAGGGATGACAATTTCTGGGTGCTATTCGGAAGTCGTAGGATAGATTCAGTAAATACCAAAGATGAAGGGAGGATGAGGCAACTGTGGCTATATAAAAAGAAGTCAAAGGCAGCAAAAAAGAAAAAGACAGCACATATAATAGTGCAAAAATTAGTGGAAAGTTAAAGGATTGTGCTGCTTTTAAAAACCAACAGAAGGAAATTGAAAAAAAAACAGGAGAGAAGAGATGAAATATAAATGTAAACCAACCAACAATATCAAGGCGAATACCAAAAATATTTTCAGACATAAAAGAAAAGCGAGAGTCGGTATTAGACTGCTGAAAAATGATGCTGGATAGGTAGTCATGAGAGACAAAGAAGTGCAAGATGAATTGAATAAGTGTTTTGTGCAGAAGACACAAGCAATATGCCACAAATTCACGAGTGTCAGTGGGCTGTGTTGAGTGTTGTTGTTATTACTAAGGTGAAGGTGTTTGGGAAGCTGAAAGATTTGAAGGTTGATAAGTATCTGGATCAGTTGGCCTACACTCCAGGGTTCTGAAAGAGGTAGCTGAAGAGATTGTGGAGGGATTAGTAGAGATAATTCAAAAATCACTAGATTCTGGAATGTTTCCAAAGGACTGGAAAATTGTGTCACTCCACCCTTTAAGAAGGGAGGGGGGCAGAAGAAAGGAAATTATAGGCCAGTTAGCCTGACTTCAGTGGTTGGGAAGATGCTGGAGCTGATTATTAGGTTGAGGCTTCAGGATACTTGGACGCACATGATAAAATAGACCAATGTCAGCATGGTTTCCTTAAAAGAAAATCTTGCCTGACAAATCTGTTGAAATTGAGGAAATAACAGGCAGGATAGACTAAGAAGAGTCAGTGGAAGTTGTTCACTTAGAAGGCTTTTGAGAAGTTGCCTCACATGAAACTGCTTAACAAAATAAGAGCATGTGGTATTCCAGGAAAGATACTAGCATGGATAGAAGATTGGTGATTCGCAGGGGTCCATTTTGGGCTCACTTCTTTTCATGCTATATGTCAGTTATTTGAATGATGGAATTGCTAGCTTTGTGGTCAAGTTGGCAGATGATATGAAGATAGGTTGAGGGCAGGTAGTGTTGAGGAAGCAGGGAGCTGAAGTAGGACTTGACACAGATTGGAAGAATGGGCAAAGAGGTGACATATGGAATATAGTGTAGGGAAGTATATGGTCATGCACATTGGTAATAGGAATAAAGATCTAAACTATTTTCTAAACAAGAAGAAAAGTTGAAAATCAGATGTACAAAGAGACATGAGCATCCTTGTGCAGGATTCCCTAAATGTGAACGTGCGTGTTGTGTCAGTGGTAAGAAGGAAAATTTAATGTTAGCATTCATTTCAAGGGGACTGGAATATACAGAAAGAGCAAGGATGTGATGGTGAGGCTTTATGAGAAATTGGTCAGATTGCACTTAGAGTATTGTGAGCAGTTTTGGGATCCTTTTTTAAGAAAAGATGTGCTGGTATTGGAGACGGTTCATAGGAGTTTCAAGCGAATGATTACGGGAATGAAAGTTTAAATGTTTGAAGAGCATTTGATGGCTTTGGGCCTGCACTTGCTGGAGTTTAGAAGAATGAGAGAGGATCTCATTGAAACCTATTGAATATTGAAAGGTCTAGATAGAGTGGATATGGAGAGTATGTTTTCTATAGTGGGTGAGTCTAGGACCAGAGGATTAGAGGGAAGTCCATTTAGAACAGAGATGAGAAGGAATTTCTTGAGCCAGAGGGTGTTGAATATGTGGAATTCATTGCCATGGACAGCAGTGGAGGCCAAGACATTTGAGTATATTTAAAGCAGAGGCTGATAGGTTCTTGATTAGTCAGGGTGTCAAAGGTTACAGCGAGAAGACGGGAGAACAGGATTGAGGAAGATAATTAATCAGTCATGATGGAATGATGGGACAGACTCAGTGGCCAAATTCTGCCCCTGTGTCTTATGGTCTTATATTCCTAGTGCAAAAGAGCCTTGATAATGAAATAATATAGGCTTATGGCAAACTTATATTTACAATTTAAATCACAGGATGATTGATTCACTAAATATTGATGTGATATCCACCTGACATATTACATCTATAAACATGGATGTCCTAGATACTTGCAGGAAAAAGGAAGTGGGATACTTATTCAAAGGGTAGACACTATACTTCCCCAATTGTTGTGAAATTTTAATGGATCTTCTGAGTCTTACAGGAACTCCACTGAGAAATCTACCAGCTTAATAGACTTGGTGTCCAGTGAAGATGAATTTAAAGTGGGCTGCCAGATCAAGCAGCTCCAGTTCCCAATTTTAAACAGAATTTTAGAGAACGGGCAGGGCAAGGTTTGGGGGCATGGGTATTTGGAGCCTCATTTTGCCAACAGTCCCATTGAGAATGAGGAACAAGTGACACAATCTTCAATCCGGATGGATCACCAATCCTAATTCTGAAGAATCATCATCGACTGGAAATGTTAACTATGTCTTTTTTTTTCTCCACAGATATTGCCCGATTAGATGAGTTTTCCCAGAAATTTCTGACTTTGACCCCATCCCCTGACCAGTATAGGGGATTGGTCCCTAGGAAACATGGCTGTACACATTAAAACCTGCAATGCTAGTTAAATCAAAGATACCCTCTTCACTTACACAAAATTGCCAATCCACCTCATGTGCTACTTAGTAGAACTTGGATATTGTAGTTCAGAACTTGCTTCCCAAAACAAAATTAATATCCCTGTACTGCTAATGCTCTTCTTTTCTGGTACTATTTTCAAACTATTACATACCAGCACATTCAGATTTTCTCTCTAGAATTAGATTCAAAATTATTAATCACTGACATACAGCATAAATATCTATACAGCAAAAATCTATAAATTATTAAAGTAAATAAATAATGCCACAAAAGGAATAATGAGGTAGTATTCATGGGTTCTGGACCATTCAGTAATTGGACAGCAGAGGGGGAGAAACAGCTCTTAAATCATCATGTTTTGGTCGTCAGGCTCTTGTACCTCTTCTCTGAGAGTCATAATGAGAAGAAGGCATGCCTCTTAATGATCATGTTTCCTTCTTGATGTATCACCTCTCGAAGATGTCCTTGATGATGGGGAGGGATGGACTGTATCCTTGATGGAGCTGGCTGAGCCTATGATCCTCTGCTGTCTCTTTTGATCCTGTGCTTTGGAGCCTGCATACCACACTGAGATGCAACCAATGAGAATTCTCTCCTCTACACATCTGTAGAAATTTAAAAGAATCCTTGGGGACACACCAAATCTCCAGAATCTCCAAATGTAGTACAGCAGCCCAAATGCCATCTTTGTGATTGCAGCTCAGGATAGATCCTCTGAGAGATTTCCTAGATCTTGAAACTGCTCACCCATTTCACTGCTGACTACTCTGTGAAGACAGGTGTGTGCTATATCAAATGCCCCTTCTTGAAGTCCACAATCTGTTCCTTGTTCTTGCTGATGTTGAGTGACACCACTCAACTAGCTAATCTATCTTGCTCCTTTGAGCCTCCTATAAGACCATAAGATATAGGAGCAGAAGTAGGCCATTCAGCCCTTCGAGTCTGCTCTGCCATTCAATCATGGGCTGATTCAATTCTTCCAGTCATCCCCATTCCTTGCTTTCACCCTGTACCCTTTGATACCCTGGCTAATCAAGAACCTGTCTATCTCTGCCTTAAATACACCCAATGACTTGGCCTCCACAGCCGCTCATGGCAACAAATTCCACAGATTTACCTCCTTCTGACTAATGTAATTTCTCCGTATTTTTGTTCTAAATGGACACCCTTCAACTCTGAAGTCGTGCCCTCTTGTCCTAGAATCCCCTACCATGAAAAATAGCCTTGCCATATCTAATCTGTTCAGGCCTTTTAACATTCAGAACGTTTCTGAGATCCCCCCTCATTCTCCTGAACTCCAGGGAATGCAGCCCAAGAGCTGCCAAATGTTCCTCATATGGTAACCCTTTCATTCCTGGAATCATTCTCGTGAATCTTCTCTCAACCCTCTCCAATGTCAGTATATCCTTTCTAAAATAAGAAGCCCAAAACTGCACACAATACTCCAAGTGTGGTCTCATGAGTGCCTTATAGAGCCTCAACATCACATCCCTGCTCTTATATTCTATACTCTTCATCACCATCTGAGATTTTACCAACAACAGTGGTTCATTGGTAAATTTATAGATGATGTTTAAGCTGTACTTAGCCATACAGTGATAAGTGTAGAGAGAGTAGAGCAGTGGGCTACTCATGCATTAAGATATAATAATGTCTTAAATGAGTGGATTAAAAATGTTTACTGTTTGGTCAATAAAATTTTTTTAGTGCTTTCTCTGATGTAATTAAAAGTACTACATTTATATGATTAACTCCTTAATTCATTTGCTGTGTAAATTCAAATTTCAAAGTCCAAAGTAAATTTATTATCTAAGTACCAATATGTCACCATATACTACACAGAGATTCATTTTCTTGGAGGTATTTTACAATAAACAGAATAAAAACACAGGTGAAAAACTGCACGCAGCAAAAATGGACAAGCAAGTAATGTGCAAAAGACAACAAATTGTGTAAACACAAAAAGAGGGAGAAAAATAAATAAATAATATTGAGAATGTGAGTTGTAGTGTCCTTGAAAGTAAGTCCATAGGTTGCGGAATCAGTTCAGTTTTGGAGTTACTGGAGTTATCTTCTCTGGTTGAGGAGTAATAACTGTTCCTGAACCTGATGGTGTGAAACCCAAGGCTTCAGTACCTTCTTCCTGATGGCAGAAGCTGTTGTGTATTTAATACTTCAATAATATTTGAGTAATCTCATATATATATTGGCTGATTAACCATTCTTGTTCATTTAAATATTTCATGCACCATCATTCTACCACATGATACGCACATGCTTCGCTTAAAGTAAACACAAAGTTAGACCTGCATTCCCAGATTCCCTTGTTTTCCTTTGACTTAGTTTGATGTTTTGAAGTTACAAAACATGAAAGCAGCGAGAATAGAGCATGACCTAGATGGTGGGAGTCCTTGATGATGGACGCTGCTTTCCAGCACCAGATCTCTTTGTAAGTGTGCTCAAAGGTGGGGATGGCTTTACCCATGATGGACTGGACTGTATTCATTACTTTTTGTAGGCTTTCCATTGGTGTTTCCATGCCATGCCATGATGTAATGGTCAGTATACTTCCCAATGTGCAACTACAGAAGTTTGTCAAAGTTTGAGATGACAAGCCAAATACAGACAAATTTCTAAGAAAGTGGAGGCACTGCTCTGCTTTCTTCATAATGGCACTTCCGTGCTAGACCCAGGACAGATCTTCTGAAATGATAACACAGGGGAATTTAATGTTACTGACCCTCTCCACCTCTGATCTCCAGATGACAACTGCTTCATGGACCTCTGGTTTCCTCCTCCTGAAGTCAATAATCAGCTCCTTGGTCTTGCTGACATTGAGTAAGAGGTTGTTGTTGTGGCACCACTCAGCCAGATTTTCAGTCTCCCTCCTTTATGCTGATTCATCAATACCTTTGATCCAGCCAACAACAGTGGTGCTGTCAGCAAATGTAAATATGGCATTGGAGCTGTGCTTAGCCTCACTACCATAGGTATAAAGCGAGCAGAGCATGAGGGTAAGCAAACAGACTTCTGATGCACCTGTGCTGATAGTGATTGTGGAGGAAATGTTGTCACTAATCGAAACTGACTGGAGTCTGCAAGAGAGGAAATCAAGGATCCAGTTGCACAAGGAGGGATTCAGGCCAAGGTCTTGGGAACTTATTAATTAGTTTTAAGGGGATGCAGTGTTGAAATCAGAGCCATAGTCAATGGAGAGCATCCTGCAATATGGATTTTCACTGTCCAGATGTTCCAGTGTTGAAGGAAAAACCAAAGCAGTTGTATCTGCTGTCGACCTGTTGTGATGGTAGGATCCAAGATGCTACACAGGCAGGAGTCGATATGTTTCTTCACCAACCTCTCAAGAGACATCAAGATTGTTTAATGTTGCTTCCAGTACACAAGTGAATGAAATCATTGTTACTCAGGACTGAATGCAGCACAAAAATGTACTTAATCAAAGTGGATGCAAGTGCTACTGGACGATAGTCATTGAGCTAGGTTACTATATTCTTCTTCGGCAATAGTATTATTGAAGCCTGCTCGAACAGGTGGGCACCTCAGACTGCTGAAGTGAGAGGTTAAACATCTCAGTGAACACTCCAGGCAGTTGGTTAGCACATGTCTTCAGTACTCGGTCAGGTACACTGTCTGGACCAGATAAGGATGCTCTCACTTTGCCCTCAGAGAACGAAATCACAAGGTTATCAGGGAAGGTTTCTCCATGTTTCGTCAGTCAAGGTGAGCATAAAAATGATCAAACTCATCTGGGAGCAAAACCTTGTTGTGACGTTTGTCAATTGTTATTTCTTTGTTTTTACTTTGTAATTCAACACATTAGATTTCCTGCTCATCTTTGCCTTTGCCCACTGCTTATTCTGTCCTCCTGCTGGCTAAGACATTTATTTTATAATTTCTACAGCACATTCAGCTAGACATCATCCATTGGTACTACTTAAGATGAGGGCTTTATTTGAGCAGGTGGTAATGCACGACTGGTACTTACAAATCTTTCTGTTTACCATGAAGTAATTGGAGCCATGGCAGATTGGTTGCCTAAATTACAAGCTGGCTATTCCATTGTAGTAATAACAGTTCTGCGGCTTGATAAGACAGAGATCAGAAAGCAGCTCTTGGCATCCAAAAGTGACTCAGTGCCACAACATCTGCATGATAACCTGTCCCTCCCATTAGTAAGATCAACCCATATTCCTAAGCAGTGGGGTTACACTTCACAGAATGAAAAAAAAGCTAAATCTTATGATAAAGCTGGAAATGCCACAGTTTGATCTTTGTCTCCCTCATCTAAGACAGGATGTGCTGGCTTTGGAGAGGATCCCAAGGAGGTTCATGAGAGTGATCCCAGGAATGAAAGGGTTAACATATGTGAAGCATTTGATAGCTGTGGGCCTGTACTTCCTGGAGTTTATAAGAATGGGGGGGGGGGGGGGGTGCTTCTCTCATGGAAACCTAACTAATATTGAAAATCCTAGATAGAGTGCATGTGGAGAGGATGTTTCCTATAGTGTAGGAGTCCAGGGGGAGAGTGCACAGCCTCAGAATAGAAGGACGTCCCTTTTGAACAGAAGTGAGGAGTAATTTCTTTAGCTAGAGGGTAGTAACTCATTGCCATAGGCAGCAATGTTATTGGGGTATATTTAAATTGGAGATTGATATGTATGAAATTAGTAAGAGTGTCAAAGTTTACCAGAGAAGGCAAGAGAATGGGTTTGAGAGGGGTAATAAATCAGCCACGATGGAATGGCAGAATAAACTTGATGGGAGGAATAGCCTAATTCTGTTCCTATGTCTTATAATCTATGGTCTTTTCTAATGGCTTAAATGTTTATATTTCTTTTCTCAAATTCTATTAATTAATTCTGTTTTTTGACATGTAATTGTTTTTAAAATCATGTTTAAATGTTCTTAACACTTCTACAAATATTCAGATGGCTTCAGAGCTTTCAATAGTAGTTCAGCTTTTGGAAGTAGCCGTGGATTATCAAAGCACTTCTGAGGGCAAGGCTTGTTCAGGCTTGATGCCACATTGCTGTCATAAATTTCTTGATGAAAGAGAACGTTACAGATGGTATCGTACTAAAGTGTTTTATACATCAAATACACTGTAAAAGATCAACCAGACACTTCATTCTAACTGATGTTTTATCAAGATTAATTAACGGATTAATTAATCCCTCTTGTTTCAGATCTAAGCTTCAGAAAATTTCGGTCTTATTCCTACAGTGCAACTACTAGCTGAAAACGTTCTTGGAGAAATTGGTGGAAGACTTCATTGAACACAATCCAACACCTCGTTTTAATCTTTTAAATTTATTTTTCAAATTGGACATGAGTCAACTGATTATCGATGGTTCCTACGTCCTTATTTAATGATGTAGTTCAAAACTAATGCTCTTACAGTTTAATTATCCATTTCGTGAATCATGCAGGCACAGTGATTGAGAAAATTACCAACCCTTGGACTAAGTATAAAATTATCAGCATATGGAGCAAATGCAAAGGAGACTATGTAATCTTGGCAATTAGAAGATACCTTTCATCTGCATCTTAGAGCAATTGAACTATTGTACATCTTAACCAATCTAGAAGTAGATACTTAGCGCATGGCCAAATGGCTAAGGCGTTGGTCTAGTGAGCTGAAGGTCGCTAGTTCGCGATTCAGCTGAGGCGGCATGTTGTGTCCTTGAGCAAGGCACTTAACCATACATTGCTCTGCGATGCCAAGCTGTATCGCCCTAGTGCCCTTCTCTTGGACAACATCAGTGGCGTGGAGAGGGAAGACTTGCAGCATGGGCAACTACCTTGCCCAGGCCTCATTCAACATCGAAATCGATGGACAGCCAAAGAAGACTTTAGTTTAAATAGAATCTTTGCAGCACAACTCACAAAGTCTGAAAAGAAGTCATAAGTCTATATTTTGGGACAGTAAAAACAACAAAATGACTTGCTTTAATTGCCATCACTCTGTAAAACTGACAGGGACCTCTGGATTTCCAGGCATGCATCTAGGATTGCAAAACTCCTTAACTTGATTCAGCTTACTCAACAGAACCATGGAAATTCCTTTTGCTAACATGAATTTAAGCTGTTTACAAAATAATTCTATTACAGTATTATTAGAGGTTTTAAGTTTAGTAGCATGGGCAGAATATTTTTTGTTATCACTAATTTTTATTGCAACACCAATAAATTACATTCAATACAACCAGTTGCCGATTACATTTTGACTGTTTAACCCAACCACCCCCAATTCTCATCCCTACCCCCCTCTCCATCCCTCTCTCTCCCCCCACCCTCTCCCCTCCACCAACCAACTGAATAGTAGTGCATACACAGAGAGAGCATTCCTATTTTAACAGAAGATCTTTTAAGTTAGATATTAAATTTGTCCACATTAAGATTGTGTTTGGTCGTGCATCATTTACTCTTGCTGATAATTCCAAGTAAGAAATGTCCAAAAAGCTACGAAGCCATTTAGTACTTGAAATATCATGAGGAGGTTTCCAACGCTGGACTACAATCTTCTTAGCTGCAGTCAGACCTGCCAGCCAGATTTTGCATGTTTTTTCCCGTAAGGGAAAGGTGGAAGTCATCATTTAGATGTACAGTGGGATGCATTGGTAATTGTACCCCCGTTAGATCTGTAAGAGTACTGATAACCTTCCCCCACAAACCAAAAACCCCTAGACATTCCCATACAACATGTATAAAAGAGCCAACGGTTCCGTGAGGGCAAAATGAGCAATATGGTCCCATTTGATGTCTAATTCTTGGTGTTAGATATGCTCTATGTCAAAATTTCAAGTGTATATACCGATGATTTGGGTTTTTCGAAGCACCTGCAGCATTATCCTAAATCGCATCCCAGTCTAAGTCTTGTCCCAATTCAGATATATCCCTATCCCAGGCTTTCATTCCTGATGTGGGCATCTATTTCTGGGAGTTTGATTTATCATAGATATATGATACTATCTGTCTTGGAGCACTCTGTATCCAACTTAAAATGGGATGTTCCTTTAAATCTGACCCCAAGGGAACCCCGTACGCTTTACAAGCTGATCTTACTCTAAAGTAGAAAGAGAGTTTATCAATATTATATCGAGATACCAGTTCTTGAAAGCTAAGGATAGTACTTGCCCCATTAATATCTTGAAGAGTAGTAATACCTTTATCCTCCCAAGTTCTGTTAGTGAATAGTTTCCCCCTAGATAGAAAATGATTATTATTCCATAATGGAGATGATTTGCACCATACGCTTTTCAATTTTAGGATTTTTTTCTGCTGCTCTAAACACTTGTAACATATGGGTTAAAATTGGACCGTAATACAAATCACATTTTTTGGTAGACATGCCTATATGGAGAAAGTCCTTCAACCTTATTGGTGCTATTAGCTCTTGTTCTATATTTTTCCATGACAAAACTTTATCCTCCCCTGTCCAATAGCGAAGACTTTTTAATACAAATGCCCAGTGATACAGTTTAAAATTTGGGCATGCCAATTCCCCCATCCGACTTTTTGAATTGTAGAGCTGACCACTTTATATTGGGTCATATACCGTTCCAAACATAGCATCATAGTAAGGATTCCAGTTTTTGCCAATATCCTGCTGGAAGTGCAAGTGGGATCATTGAACTGATAAAATTAATGCGGGGTAAGACGTTCATTTTAATGACCGATATAAGGGGTGGGACTGATGCTGGCAGATGTCTCCGTCTATTAATATCTTATATTTATTTCAAAATTGATGAGTAATTTGTTTTAGCCACAGATGATAGGGAAGTATTAACTTTAATACCCAAGTAGAGGACTTCATTTGTAACATTAATCTGGGGAGGGAGAGACACCTTACTTCTATCCGTATTAATCAGCATCAGTGCTGATTTTGACAGATTAACTTTTTATCCTGAAAGAAATCCAAATTGCTTCAGTGTTTTTAAAGCATAGGGGAGAGTTTGTTGAACATTTGCCATATAAACTAATGTGTCATCCGCATAAAGTGATATCGAATGTGATGTTGTACCTATTGTAATAGGGGAGATCTGAGGAGAGTTTCTAATTAAATGTGCAAGCGGTTCAATAGATATAGTAAAAATTAAAGGAGACAAAGGATCCCCTTGTTGTGTGCCCCGTCCGATGTCAAATAACTCTGAGAAACCTCTTTCCACACATATCCGGGCTGAAGGATTAGCATACAGTGTTTGAATCGTATTGATAAATTTATCGCCAAACTTAAATTCTTTTAGAACTCTCCAAAGGTATGGCCATTCAAGGCGATCGAACGCTTTTTCAGCATCTAGAAATAGCAGGCCATAAGCAGGTGGGATTTTATGGTTGCACTCAGTATGTGTAAGAGCCGGCAGATATTAGCAGATGGGAGACGTGGCAGAATATTTTAAAAACTTATACAGAATCATATACAGCACAGAAACAGGCCCTTTGGCCCATCTCATCCATGTCAGCCAGGATACACTATCCAAGCTAGTCTCATTTGCCAACATTTGGCCAAAAACCTTCTAAACCTTTTCACTCCATGTTCCTGTTCAACTGACTTTTAAAAGTTATTATTATACTTGCCTCAACCACTTCTCTGGCAGCTCATTCCACATAGATACCACCCTTAATGTAAAACAGCTGACCCTGAAGTTCCTATTAATTCTTCCCCCTCTCATCATGAACTTATGTCCTCTAGTTCTTGACTCCCAAACCAGTGGAAAAAAAACTGAGTGTGTTCACCCTATGTGTACCCCTCATGATTTTATACACCTCTATAAGAACACTTCTCAGTCTCCTAAACTCCAAGGCATAAAATCCTAGTTTGTCTAACCTCTCCCAATAATTCAGTCCCTCCAGTCCTGGCAATAATGTTGTAAATCTTTTCTGCACTCTTTCCAATGTACAAACATCTTTTCTACAGCAGTGTGACCAAAACTGGACACGATACTCTCAGTGTGGCTTACAACTGCACCATAACCTCCCAACCCTTGTACTCAATACCCTGCAAAATGACTCAGCAAACCATTTAGAGTCATAGAATCATAGAGCACTGCTGCACAGAAACAGGTCCTTGAGTCCATCTAGACAATGCCAAAATGCTACTCTGGCTAGTCCCATGGACCCGTAGCTGGACCATAGCCCTCCACCCATGTACTTATACAAAGTTCTCTAAAAAATTACAATTGAATCCTCACCCAGCTCATTCCACATTCACACCATCCTCTCAGTGAAGAAGTTGCCCCTCAGGTTCTCTGTAAATATTTCAACTTTCACCCTTAACCTATCATCTCGTTGTAGTCTCACCCAACCTCAGTGATAAAATCTTGCTTGCATTTAGCCCATAGACACCTCTCATAATTTTGTTTACCTCTATTCATCCTTTCCCTATAACTCAGGTCTTCAAGTACCAGCAACATCCTTGGAAAATTTCCCTGTACTCTTTGAATGTTATTGCTATCCTTCTGAAAGATCAGTCTCCAGAACTGCACACAATAGACCAAATCAGGCTTCATCAATGTACAAACCCCGTTTCCAGAAAAGTTGGGATATTTTCCAAAATGCAATAAAAACAAAAATCTGTGATATGTTAATTCACGTGAACCTTTATTTAACTGACAAAAGTACAAAGAAAAGATTTTCAATAGTTTTACTGACCAACTTAATTGTATTTTGTAAATACACACAAATTTAGAATTTGATGGCTGCAACACACTCAACAAAAGTTGGGACAGAGTTAAATTAAGATTGAAAAGTGCACAGAATATTCAAGTAACACTGGTTTGGAAGACTCCACATTAAGCAGGCTAATTGGTGGCAGGTGAGGTATCATGACTGGGTATAAAAATAGCATCCATCAAAGGCTCAGTCTTTGCAAGCAAGGATGGGTCGTGGCTCACCCATTTATGCCAAAATTCATGAGAGAATTGTTAGTCAGTTCAAAAGGAACATTTCCCAACGCAAGATTGCAGAGAATTTAGGTCTTTCAACATCTACAGTACATAATATTGTGAAAAGGTTCAGAGAATTCAGAGACATCTCAGTGCGTAAAGGGCAAGGTCGGAAACCACTGTTGAATGCACGTGAGCTTCGAGCCCTCAGGTGGCACTGCCCAAGAAACCATCATGCTACTGTGACAATTATAGCCACCTGGGCTCAGGAGTACTTTGGAAAACCATTGTCACTTAACACAGTCCGTCGCTGCATCCAGAAATGCAACTTGAAACTGTATTACGCAAGGAGGAAGCCATACATCAACTCTATGCAGAAACGCCGGTGAGTTCTCTGGGCCCGAGCTCATCTCAGATGGACCAAAAGACTGTGGAACCGTGTGCTGTGGTCAGATGAGTCCACATTTCAGCTAGTTTTCGAAGAAAATGGGCATCGAGTTCTCCGTGCCAAAGATGAAAATGACCATCCTGATTGTTATCAGTGAAAGGTGCAAAAGCCAGCATCTGTGATGGTATGGGGGTGCATCAGTGCCCACGGCATGGGTGAGTTGCATGTATGTGAAGGTACCATTGACTCTGAGGCGTACCAATGACTCTGAGGTATATATTAGGATTTTAGAGAGATATATGTTGCCATCAAGGCGACGTCTCTTCCCGGGACATCCATGCTTATTTCAGCAGGACAATGCCAGACCACATTCTGCACGGGCTACAACAGCGTGGCTTTGTAGACACAGAGTGTGTGTGCTTGACTGGCCTGCTGCCAGTCCAGATCTATCTCCTATTGAAAATGTATGGCACATCATGAAGAGGAGAATCAGACAACGGAGACCACAGACTGTTGAGCAGCTGAAGTCTTATATCAAGCAAGAATGGACAAAATTTCCAATTGCAAATCTACTACAATTAGTATCCTCAGTTCCAAAACGATTAAAAAGTGTTATTAAAAGGAAAGGTGATGTAACACAATGGTAAACATGCCTTTGTCCCAACTTTTGTTGAGTGTGTTGCAGCCATCAAATTCTAAATTTGTGTATATTTACAAAATACAATTAAGTTGGTCAGTAAAACTATTGAAAATCTTTTCTTTGTACTTTTGTCAGTTAAATAAAGGTTCACGTGAATTAACATATCACAGATTTTTGTTTTTATTGCATTTTGGAAAATATCCCAACTTTTCTGGAAATGGGGTTTGTAGAAGTCCCCATTGGTCCCCTAAAATGATCTTATACCATTCATATTGCCATAAGGGATTGTTTTGCTTTGAAAAATCTAATTTATCATACTTCCACTAATTAATATGTGTATGTACAGTCAAATTCTTTAACGTGAATTGCTGGTCAATCATTTTATTAAAGAATACAGTAACATAGTATACAGTACTAGACTACAGAATCATTCAGTCAAACAACACAGAAACAGGTCTTTTGATCCACCTTCATTCTGACCATCACGTACCCTAACCTTGACAGTTCTGGACTATTAGTTGTTTCAATAGTGGTTAATAGCCCATCACGGAAAATGGAAAATTTAATTTGAAGCATAAAGTAGCTTGCAAATTAAAAATTATTATGGGATATGTAACTATTAGATTGCCATGACAAAACAAAATCTGGCTCACTAATCTCACTTAGTGACTGAAATCTGTCCAGGAAGGAAAGAGTTTTGGTCCTAGACCAGCAATTAACACTTAAATGTCTCTCCAGTTCAGTGAGTGATGGGTAGTCAGTGTTGGTACTCACAATGACAATCAACTTCCAAGGAAAAATACACTAACATTTATTATTACACCTGCTGAGCTCAATGATTCCCACTGAACTGATGCCCAACTGCAGCAAGTGTTGAAGATGTGAAATTTTTTTGCTAGATCACTATGTGGGAAGCTTTCCTCAGCATCACTGCTAACCACCAATTCCAGATCAACAAATAGAGCTTTTTTTTCCGCATTAAAGTCTGTACATTAATTTTTGAGCTAAAAGATTGATTTTAAATGTCAGGTGAATTCAATTCAGAAAAAAATAATATGAATGCTATTACTAGACTAATGATAAAATCAAAATAGAACTGTTCCAGTGAGACCACAAGAAACTAGCACTTCTTGGTAATCATTACTTCTGCAAAGAAGGCAAGCATGATAACACTTACTTTTCCAAGTACCAGATAATGTTATTTTAATCTATACATAAATCCTTAAAAATATCTGTATAGTAATATTCAAATGCTAATGTCAGAGATAGGCTGAACAGAGATAATAACTTTGCTGGTTGTTCTCAATGCAACCACTGGCAAAAAGCAAGCATGATTAAGCCCAATATATAATCAGAATTTAAATCTAAGCACAGAAAACACTCAAGCAAAAAGACAGAGGAAATAATAGTGTACTAAAGAATGATCTTGCTACTTAAGTTTTATTTCCCTTTTAATCTACATTTTCTATCCACTAAAAATGGCCAATGATTGGTGGAAAGATATTTTAAGTCAGTGACTATTCATCTCTATTTAGTGATATGTTATTTAACTTCAAATTTCAAACTCCACCCAGTTTCTGACTGATTGATGATCGGTGATGGTATTTGGATAGGTGTGATGAAATAGAAGGTTGGAAGGTGTGTGTTCTTGGGATAAATTACATTCATAGGTGAATTGCAAGGAAGTTTATTTTGGTATTCACAAAACATATAAAGACTTGAATATGGCCTTGGTCTTATTTCTCAAAAATAGTCTTTTTATTACTCTTGTTTATATTTTATAGTGCTAGGAGTAGGTATGGACACGGCCTTCCTTACTGCCAAGTTGAAGTTAGACAAAAATTAGGAAACACCACATCCTATTCTACTTTGGTATTCTCCAACCTGATGGCATGAATATTGATTTCTTTAACTTTCAGTAACCATTCCTATCTGTTGTCTTTTTTCCCCTTATCCTACCAGCCTCTCAACTGACCATCACCCACACATTCCTCCCTCTGGTTCCCCTCCTCACCATCTTCCCTTTATCCCATGGTCCACTGTCCTCTGCAATTCCATCTTGTTCAGCTCTTTGTCACTTCCTCCTATCCCATTCCACCTTCTTACATCATTCCCACTTTCCTCCCTCCACCTGTTCATCATCCACTCCTGACCCCCCGCACCCCAACTCACCTGGGCCAGATCATCAGCTGCCCACTTTTAATCCATCCACCCCCCCCCCCCACTTTTTTACACTTTGGTGTCTCCTCTCTTTTTTCCAGTTCACATGAAGCGTCATGACCCAAAACATTGACTGTTCATTTCTCTCCCTAAATGCTATCTGACCAGCATTTTGTCTGCTGCTCCAGATTTCCAGCATCTGCAGTGTCTCCTTCATCTCCATTCTCTTAACACCACATTTACTCAATACCACATTCATTTAAACCTCAGGAAGTGGTGATGCACAGGAGCAGCTTGTTGCAATTAATTAAGCACACATCTGTTAATGGGGGCTGGTTGGATGAGAAAATCAGACATTTCTGTTAACATATAATGAGAATTTACATCTTTTAAAGAGGAAGTAGAATCTAGCTGTAAAATCCAAATACTTTTGTCACAGATGGGGGAGAAGGCTGGGCAGTTTGGCAGATAGTATAGTGTTTCTGCTCTTTATGTGACTTCTGTGTGTTTCTGAGTCAAGATTCTTAGTATCTTATCAAATTCCCCTTCTCCATTTTGAGTGGTCATGGCTTGGCACTCTTATGACTCAGTGTGGATGTTGTACAATTTCAGAGAGCTTAGTAGACAATGAATTTTGTTTTGGCCTTGTTCTTAAGCCTTGATCTTCAAACACTCTTTCCCTCAGATAACCATAGGTTCTTTCTCCTACAGCACTTCACCCCAGGTGGTGGTATGAACCATTACACCTTGTTCATGATGGTGAGGTTCTAGATTATGCAGCTGACATATAGATTTTATATAGATAGAGATATATTCTAGTTAATTGGGATACATTGGGAACCCAGCGCATTTTGGCCCAATTAGACAACTGTTAAAATTACCTAAAGTTTAATGGAAATAGTTAAAAAGGTATAAAAAAAAGACAAATTACCATATAACAATTCATGTATTTAAATGAAATGGAGAATGCATTAGAACACTGCCAATACCTCTAAAGTATTATAAAACAGTATTTTTGTTCCAAATGGTTATCGATGGAGGAATTCATCCAGTGTACCCTGCCATGTTCTTTTGATTGACTATAAATGAACAAAATCAGCGCCTGCATTGAGTGCAGATAATGACTGCCTTTGGACAATGCTTTCGACAATTGCATCCACCAATTCTCACACGAGGCAGATACACATGGTGTTGCAACCAGGCCTTAAAGAGTCTGGTAGCAGGAATTGAGGCCAAGAAGATAGCAACCAATTCCTTGTCCCTTAGAATGACTAACACTCTGACATCAGCAGCATTCTTCTGGGAGGGAGGGCAAAGACCAACTAATCTCCCTCCTAAGCCAGAAGCAGGACAGATGAACATGGCCCTTGACTGGAAGATGCCGGTGGATGTCAATAAACAACTCATCTTTCCACTGGAAATTGCTACGCAAACCTTAGGCCAGACTTGGTTCCCTGGTCCAGTTCATTACAGGTGGTCTGCATCGTGGAACTCACAGTCCTGTGGGAGGATTCAGTGGCTGAAGCATATGAGCTCACTATGCAGATCTAGCAGCTGAAGCTCAGCGACGGGACTGGAAATCTAAAGTTTGTCCTGTGAAAGTGGGTTGTAGAAGATTTATAGTTACATCCACCATCAAAATCCTGAATGAGCTGGGGATCCATGGTCAGACTCTACGGCAAACCTTCAGAGCCACGTCAGAGGTTGCAGAAAGAAGCAGCCACTGGCTTTGGATCAAGTGAAAAGACCTCTACTGGGCTCCAAGATAGTATCAAGAGAGTGGGAAGACACAACAGGAGGTGACTCTGGGATGCCAGAAGTCATTGTAAAGCCCTCCGGAGATGTAGTGGGCTAATCAATGAAACATCGAGGAGGGAGGGTGCCCATTTGGAAAACCCCTGCGTGTCAAACTTGTACCACTCCCAACATCAAGGCAGTCTCGAGCAAACGTTCACGACCCATTGGCATGAGGGGTATTAACATCTTATCCTGTTTTTTTTTGATATTTTTATTTTAACATTCAATATGATTGTCAATATCTTCAAATACTTTGCAGTCCCTAACTTGTTGAAGTAGTGAGATTATTTCAATTTCACTCCAGACTGTTTCTGGCCTCTCCAAGCATCAATGCTGGAAACTGCAGTGAGCAAAACAGTTCCGAATTATCTTGCTGCTCATTTCTTGCCAACTATCAGTGACAAAAATCAGTGTGTTTTGAATACAAACACATGCAACTGATACTATTTTAAAACTGTTCGCTCTAAGTACAGTATATTGTCTAACAGCAATACAAGTGCATGCGACTGACAGGAGTTGGAAACTGTTCGGCAAAGTGTTCCAAATAAACAAAGGGTATCCTGGCTAGTTCTTGTTCATTCAAAGTTCACCCAGATAAGCGACTACGCTAACTAACTGACGGCCTATCTACTCATGCACTTTATGGCCATTTGATTAGGTAGGTACAGGAGTAGAACCTGGTGTAGTCTTCAGCTGCTCTAGCCCATCCACTTCAAGGTTCAACATGTTGTGCGTTAAGAGGTGCTCTTCTGCACATCACTGTTTTAACATGTGGTTATTTGAGTTAGTGAGCACAAGGGTTTGGTGTCACTGGTATTTACTAACTACTGCATATTCATGTTTTGATGTATGTCCAAGGGATGATTAGTAAGTTTGTAGGTGACACCGAAACAGGTGGTGTCGCAGATATTGAAGATGGTTATCAGGAATTAGCCAAGGATTTGATCCACTGAGGAAGTGGGCTGAGGAATAGCAAATGGAGATTAATTCGAGTAATTGTAAGATGTTGCACTTTGGGAAGACAAATGAATTTGTCAAAAGAATTTCACAATAAATGGCAGTGCCCCGTGGGAGTGTGATAGAACTGAGGGTTTTAGGAGTACAAGATAGTGGTTCCTTGACCGTAATAGGGTGGTGAAGGCTTCTGACTTGATGGCCTCTGTCAATCAGGGTACTGAGTATAGAACAAACACGAGGAAATCTGCAGATGCTGGAAATTCAAACAACACACACAAAATGCTGGTGGAACACAGCAGGCCAGGCAGCATCTATAAGGAGAAACACTGTTGACGTTTCGGGCCGAGACCCTTCGTCAGGACTAACTGAAAGTAGAGATACTAAGAGATTTGAAAGTAGTGGGGGGAGGGGGAAATGCGAAATGATAGGAGAAGACCGGAGGGGGTGGGATGAAGCTAAGAGCTGGAAATGTGATTGGAGAAAGTGATACAGAGCTGGAGAAGGGAAGGATCATGGGACGGGAGGCCTTGGGAGAAAGAAAGGGGGAGGGGAGCACCAGAGGGAGATGGAGAACAGGCAGAGTGATGGGCAGAGAGAGAGAAAAAAACCAAACAACTAATTATGTCAGGGATGGGGTGAGAAGGGGAGGAGGGGCATTAACGGAAGTCAGAGAAGTCAATGTTCATGCCATCAGGTTGGAGGCTACCCAGCCCGTATATGAAGTGTTGTTCCTCCAACCTGAGTGTGGCTTCATCTTGACAGTAGACCCCACCCCACCAGCCTCCAGGTCCAATGTATAATTCTCCGTAACTTCCGCCAGCTCCAATGGGATCCCACTACCAAGCACATCTTTCCCTCCCCCCATCTTTCTGCTTTCCGCAGGGATCACTCCCTACGTGACTCCCTTGTCCACTCGTCCCCCCCATCCCTTCCCAACGATCTCCCTCCTGGCACTTATCCTTGTAAGCGGAACAAGTGCTAAATCTGCCCTTACATTTCCTCCCTCACCACCATTCAGGGCCCCAGACAGTCCTTCCAGGTGAGGCGACACTTCACCTGTGAGTCGGCTGGTGTGGTATACTGTGTCCAACACCTGGTGTGTCCTTTTGTATATTGGTGAGACCCGATGCAGACTGGGAGACCGTTTCGCTGAACACCTATGCTCGGTCCACCAGAGAAAGCAGGATCTCCCAGTGGCCACACATTTTAATTCCACGTCCCATTCCCATTCTGATATGTCTATCCATGGCCTCTACTGTCAAGATGAAGCCACACTCAGGTTGGAGGAACAACACCTTATATACTGGCTGGGTAGCCTCCAACCTGATGACATGAACATTGACTTCTCTAACCTCTGTTAATGCCCCTCCTCCCCTTCTTATCCCATCCCTGACATATTTAGGTGTTTGGTTTTTTTCTCTCTCTCTGCCCATCACTCTGCCTGTTCTCCATCTCCCTCTGGTGCTCCCCTCCCCCTTTCTTTCTCCCGAGGCCTCCCGTCCCATGATCCTTTCCTTTCTTTAGCTCTGTATCACTTTCGCCAATCACCTTTCCAGCTCTTAGCTTCATCCCACCCCCTCCGGTCTTCTCCTAACATTTCGCATTTCCCCCTCCCCCCACTACTTTCAAATCTCTTACTACCTTTCCTTTCAGTTAGTCCTGACGAAGGGCCTCGGCCTGAAACATCGACAGTGTTTCTCCTTATAGATGCTGCCTGGCCTGCTGTGTTCCACCAGCATTTTGTGTTTACTGAGTATAGAAGTTGGGATGTTAAGACATCGGTTAGCATCAGTTGGAATACTGTGTTCAGTTTTGGTCACCTGCCTTGATGAAAGCTGCATGAAGCTGGAAAGAGAACATATGGTCTTATTAAGAAATTTCTGAAGATGCTGCAGGGTCTTGGGAGACTGAGTTTATGGAGAGATGTTGAGCAGATAAGACTTTATTTACATGAACATGGGAAAATGAGGGATGATATTATAAATCATGAGAGACATAGATCGATGAATGCACATAGCTTTCCTCCCCAGAGTTGTGGAATCAAGAACAGGAGTACATAGCCTTAGGATGATAGGGAAAAGATTTAATACGAATGTGAGGGGTAACTTTAAACACAAAATACTCTGCAGATGCTGGGGTCAAAGCAACACGCAGAACATGCTGGAGGAACTCAGCAGGTTGGGCAGCATCCGTGGAAACGAACAGTCAATGTTTCGGGCTGAGACCCTTCGTCAGGACTGAAGGGGGAGGGGGCAGGGGCCCTATAAAGAAGGTGGGGGGGAGGGTGGGAAGGAGAAGGCTGGTAGGCGCCAGGTGAAAAATTAGTAAGGGGAAAGATCAAGGAGTGGGAGTTTGTGTTTACGATTCGCTGCTCCGCTGTGAAGTCTCTTTGAGGTTTGCCTACCCTGAAGAAGTTTAAATCTTCCCTTCAACAGGAGTTCAGTGAGACCCTCTCTCACTGCTCCCCCTCGCTCCGACTCTTCGACCACATCCTGACCCAGACTCATACCATAGTCATGTTGCCTTCCTAAGAACGTGTATCCGCCGCCATCTCGTACCACAGGGATTCCAGCTCTGGTTCCAGACCTCCCAGTTTGGGCCCAGCGAGGATCCCAGGTCCTGCCTATCCCCTTCCCCACCCCCTGAATTTTGCCCTTACTAATTTTTCACCTGGCACCTACCAGCCTTCTCCTTCCCACCCTCCCCCTACCTTCTTTATAGGGCCCCTGCCCCATCCCTCTTCAGTCCTGATGAAGGGTCTCAGCCCGAAACGTTGACTGCTCGTTTCCATGGATGCTGCCCGACCTGCTGAGTTTCTCCAGCGTGTTGTGTGTGAGGGGTAACTTTATCACCTAGAGGGTGGTCTGTACATGGAATGAGCTGCCAGACGATACAGCAGAGGCAGGTACTTTAACAATATTTAAAAGTACATAGATAGGAAAGTTTTCTAGGGATATGGGCTAAACACGGGCAAATGGGACCCACTGAGAATGGTCAGCATGGACCAATTTGACCAAAGGGTCAGTTTTCATGGTCTATGATTCTAAATGCTGGAAGGTGTGCATCTAAAATGCGGAATAGATGTTTTCTGCCCACCATATGGGATAACAACGTACTGCCACCCATGAGAGATGTCACCATTTCATTCTAGCTCTAATGTGCACAAACATTGCAAGAATTCCACACTCGTCATGAAAGACTATTACACGGACATAATTAATGTTATATTACAAATCTACATTTTAGTTTAAACAATTTGTAGGGCTATAAATTTCATCTGTGCATATCACCACTAAGTATTTATTCTTCAGATATTTGTAATATTGTGTTAAAATATGTGGCTTGACTTTTAAATCATGATTTAATTTATGAATACATTATAAGTAGATAAATTCATTGAATATTATACTTTTGTCATACTTAAGGAAGTTATTAGTACTTAGTTTATTTATTTTCTTTTTTTAAACATAGAACTCGGATTGGTGATTCTTCTTCACACATCCAATAACTGACAATAATATCATTTTATAAATGCCAAATAAATGGTCAGTAAATTTATGCATACTTTTTCTCTGGAGAAAGCTATTATGTAAATATGCTGTTAAGGCAAGGAAAGATGTTCACAGTGGAAAAACTTGCTTAAGTAGGTCTATCCAGGATTTCATCTGTGGGCATATGTGTGCGTGACACATTTTAAAGGAGGGAGGAATTATGTGCAAGGCTGATTTCTAAAACTGTAATTTACATCAAGCTATTTGGTGTTATATTTTACACAACATAAACCGTGAGGTGTGATTCTCAATGCTTTGAGGAGGAACAGCTTGAATGCATTTGAAAACTATTAATCCACTCTATAGACATAATATTGAAGATGGCAATAAATGGAATTATATGATCTATGATTGGGATTATCTGTCCTGGCAGGTCACATGATATGTACGTAGTATATCACCCAAGATGTATTATCCATAATATATAATCAAAATAAATTGATTAGTCCTGTCTATAACTAATATGAAAATACTACAGAAACTTTGGGTACGCAAGATACCAATTAAATCTAAAGGTAGCTGTTCAACATGAGCCATTCCAATTTTTGGTTTGTAAATTGGCACCACACTACTTGGCTCACCAGTGCAATTTACTAAACAGCAAGCACTTTTTCCAGGCTCTTGCAGAGAACTGATCAGGGCACGGTGATAGATTGTTTATGTGGACTTTCGTAAAACTTCTGACAAGGTTCCTCGTGGTTAATTGGCCTGGAAGATAAATTCACAAGAGATCCATGGTGAGCTAGCCAGTTCGATGCAAAACTGGCTTGGTGGAAGGAGACAGAGACTGGTTCTGGAGGATCTTTTTATCAGATTGGATGCCTGTTGTTAGTGGTAATCACAGGGATTGCTGCTTGTCATATATATTGGTAACTTGGATGAGAATGTAAGTGGCACAATCAGTAAGTTTGCAGATGACATCAACATTGGTGGTGTGGTGATCAGGTTAGCTAAGACTACAACAGGATCTAGATCAACTGGAAACGGGAATAGATGATGAATCTAACTTGGACCAGTGTATCGTGTCGTACTTTGGTAAGTTAAACCAAGGTACTATAAAGATAGTGAATGGTAGGCTCTGTGGAGTGTTGATGGACAAAAAACCTAAAGTATAAATACATATTTCCCTGAAAATGGGGGGAAACAGGTGAACAGGTGGTCTACAAGAATGGCAGATGGAATTGAACTCAAACAAGTGGGAGGTGATGCATTTTGGGAACTTAACCAGGGAAGGACAGACATAATGAATGACAGGGCTCTGGGTAAGATTGTAGAATAGCCAGATCAACGGGTACAAGTACATAGTCCCATACAAGTGAGGACATAGCGAGAAAAAGTGGTGAAGGAGGAATATAGCAAGCATGCCTTCATCATATGAGGCAGTGAGTACAAATGTTGTTAGGGTAGTGGAGAATAATACTGAAGGGAATAGGTTCAAGATCAGAGGGGAAGGAAGTAAAGGGACTTGAGGGTGGTGGGTATATGGACAGGATGCCAGAGGAACTGGTACAGCCAGGTACAATCATAATGTTTAAAAGATACTTAGAAAGGTTCATGATAGGAAAGGGTTAGACAGTAATGGGTCAAATACAGATAAATGAGATTAGCTCAGAAAAGCACCTTGATAATTGTTAATTATGTTTAGACCATAAGACATAGGAGCAGAATTACGCCACTTGGACCATCGAGTCTGCTAAGGCATTCAATCATGGTTTACACAAGGAAATCTGCAGATGCTGGAAATTCAAACAACACACACAAAATGCTGGTGGAACACAGGAGGCCAGGCAGCATCTATAAGGAGAAGCAATGTCGATGTTTTGGGCTGAGACCCTTCGTCAGGACGGCTATATAATCATGGCTTATTTGCATTTCCTTTCAATCACTATCTTTTGCTTTCTCCTTGTAACCTTTGATGCACTTATTAATCAAGAACTTATCAATCTCCGCTTTAAATATACCCAGCAACTTGGCAACAATGAATTCTGCACATCTACCCACCCTCTGATTAAAGAAATTTCTACTCATCAATGTTCTAAAGGAACAAACTTCTATTCTGAGGTGTTCCCTCTGGTCCTTGACACTCCCACTACTGGAAACATCCTCTGCATTTCCACTCTGTCCATGCCTTACAATATACGGTAGGTTCCAATGAGATCCCAACTTATTCTTCTAAACTCAAGGGAGTACAGGCCTAGAGCTATCAAACACTTGTCATACATTACAAATACTCCTCATACATTAACCCCTTTACTTCAGGGATTATTTTCACGAATCTCCTATGGATCTTGTCTAATGTCAACGTATACTTTCTGAGATAAGGGGCCCAAAACTGCTCGCAATACTCCAAATGTGGTCTGACCAACATATCATAAAGCCTCAGCGTTACATCTTTGCTCTTATATTCTAGTCCCCTCAAAATGAACACTAACATTGCATTTACATTCCTTACTACGGAATCAACCTGAACTAGAACTCCCAAGACCCACTGCACCTCCTATTTCTGAAATTGCTCCCCATTTAGAAAACAGTCTATACCTTTATTACTTCTTCCTACGTGTATGATTATACACTTCGCTACACTGCATTGCGCCACTTCTTTGGCCATGAATATCTTTGGCTCTGGAAAGTAACTGTTTTAGGTGGAGAATTCCAACTGGGTTTAATCGTTGGATATAGTTAAAACAATGAATTTGAAATTAAAATGTTTTATTATTCTCCTTTGTCCTTATTCAGTTCTCACTGATATCTATTTTCCTCTCTGTGCCTAATTTGACATGAATTACCAATTCTGATTTCCACTTATTTTACATTCCAAACCTTCAGTTTGGTTAGCTCAGGGATTCACAATTGCTTCTGCTGTTTATCCACATCCCAGACACAAAGCTTCACTTGATGCAATATTATCATTTTGCTCTTTCAACAACATACAATGCAAAATATAGTTGAGATCACACAGAGAAGAACAATTCTAAACAGCAGAGTACCTCAGTAGATTTGCTTCTCCAGAAATGATGGCAAATTAACTCAAACAGGAAACATCAAAGATACAAATGTCATTCATATGATTACCACTCAACAAAACATAATGATAACAATTTGTTTAGCAGAACTGATAAACAGAGTAACAAACAGTGAGGCTGAACAACTTCATTGCATGAAAATCATTCTAAATGACTTTACAGTAAAATTTCAGTCTCTTAGTCTCTTTCTCTGATAAATAATATTTAGCTGGTGAACATGAAGAATGCCAGACCAATCCATGACATCACTGACTGAAATAAGCCTTCAAAGCAAGAGAGTAGAATTTCTCCAAACTGATTTTGGATGACTGGCTTGTGGAATACGTTGGATAGCCACCTAATCAATGCATTCAGGGGCCTGACTATAGAAACAAATAAAACCAAGTGAAACCTGCCAGTGGTATATATGATTCTGAAGCTGTTCAGTCCAAAATCTGCATAAACCCTAGTGTTGGTCCATCATTCAGCAGCAATTCCAATATGTAAATCTATTTGCTCTTTCTGCTAAAATTTACCAGAAAATTCATACGTTATTGCTTTTGCTGAAGATTCATTCAGGCTGATTTGATTCAAATATGTGAGACTTATTTATTCATTACTGTCGTAATTGATTAATTCGCTATGCCATTAAAGTCAGCATCCATTTTATTTATAGTAGTTGAGTAACTGTGACTTTCATTACGATGTAATGCATAACTCATTGTGGCTTTCATTCCTAGAAATGGAACATTGAAGATCACAAGCGTGTGGATTTCATAAACTATACTGGACTGCTATTTAAATGATCAAAACTCACCAACAATTATAGGCCAAAATCCTTAGATCAATCGACTTCTAATTATTTTTCCTCAGGTAGAAAATAACAACTATCTTTAAGTAGGACTATATTTATATAGATCTGTATACTATATCCCTTGATGCCATAGCAAACAGAAGCCTTTGCATAATATAAATTGTGCAGCATAACATTACATTTTGAAATCATCTAAGCGAAGCATTCAATCGTTAATAAAAGATGACTTTCTACTGATTCATTTGTTGTGGTCAAAATCATAAATATATTGGCTGTGTGCTTCATTTTTTTCCATAATGGGTTTTGAGTTCATGCATTATTTGGAAAATATTAACAGCAGTAGAGGAACATCAGAGCCAATATAATCCATATTCAAATTAAGTCAGTTCTGTATTTTAAACAACCTTTGAAGCAAAAGAGTTTTTAAAAATCTTGATTATTTGGCTGGTGCTGTTAAATACAGTATATCAAACTTTATCTGTTGGTTGTGCTAATTCTACAATAACTTGCAAAATAGATTGATTCATTTCACTGTTAGAATTACTGTAGATTAAGAGTAATTTTTCTTATAGAAATCACAATGTAGCTTGCAACGTAATTCTCTGCGCTCCTTATCACTATTGATCGAAAAAGAGAGAAAATGCTTGAAACCGTCTGTTGTAGTGTTTTATAAATTATATTAATGTGGGTAACCAAGGTTTAATATTACACTGAAGATATACTGTAGTATCATCAATAACTGTCACCATGTTGCAGTAAAGATAAACATATAGGCAGTTTCAATGTTCTAGTGACACTTCTCAATGAGTCAAAGAGCATGGTTAAATAGGTCCTTTCCTTCACCAAGTTAGCAGTGGTCAATAAGTACTCATTTACATTAATGCCATGAAAAAAATTCTCCTGGCATTCCCATCAACTTCGTCCAGATGCAACCACTCACCTACAAATTATGAGTAATTTACAATGGCCAACTAACCCATCAACCAACTCAGCTCTGGGAGGTGACTGGAAACTGGAGAATGAAGAGTAACTCCACACGGTCAAAGGGAGAATGCGCAAGCTGCATTTAGACAGCATTGGAGGGCAGGTTTGAACCTAGGTCACTGGAGCTGTGAGCCAACAGCTTTTACTGTTGTACCACTGTGCCAACTTCCAACAACCTGGACCATTGCGTGGGAAGTGGGGAGGTAAAACATGTGTTCAATTGTTGAAAGTTAGACTACAAAACAATATCACAATAGAAAATGAAAAAAAGAGTCAAAAATCCATCCAGTTAACTTTAAAAATACAGCAACCCTACAGCCTTAGTTTTTGTAATGTTTACATACCAATTGCTCAGCCCCAGGAAGGATATAGTTCTGTGTTCCTTTTAAATACTTAGATTTAATAGGTATAAACTTCTTTCCCTGCCATAAAGTGATTGTACATACATTGTCAATCCAGTGCGCTAATCCAAACAGGAGAAAGCTGACAAGGGTCAGACATTTGGGCATTATGTATGCTATACAAAAGGAGAAGCTGAGATGGAGTTGGTAAGAGATATCAAAAGACTTTGTTTCCACAGTCTCAAGACATTCTGCTGACAAGAAAAGTTTTTTAATGCAAGTAGGAATTTAGAGAATGTGGGTATTAATCACAACTTAATGTTAGTCATGTATGAATTCTAAACTTTGGATAATCTTTGGCTCTAAAACTAAAAAACAGGAAAAAGGTAGATCAAAAAGGCTACATGCTACTACAGTGTGAGCGTAATATTTAAAAGCCTTAATTTACGGTTATATTTCAGATTCTGTCTTTGCTGAATGGTGATCTCCCCTAATGTATATCTGGGCAAGACATTCAGAAGGAGAATTCCTTCTGATTCAAGTTCTTAAAGATGTACCGTACTTTAAAAGGATGACATTGAAAATACATGATCAAAGCAGTCCACGTTGGTACTGAGCTCCACTCGAGTTTCCGCAACCTTTATTAGACCCTTTTCCCTAACCTCAAACACATCAACACAACTTGCTGCTGTTATAGTGAGTTTCATAGTGTTACTGCTCTATGGGAAGAGAAGTTTAGTCTGAATTTCTAACTAGATTATATGAGAACCTTTGTTATGTTCTCCTTCACAAATACACACAAAAATGAAAACATAACTTTATGTTCAAGATCTCAGTTTGGTCACTGATGATGTTAACTTCCTGTCCTGATATGCACATCTGGAATCACTCTTATAGATCTTCTCTTATCCTCTTCACTGTCTCTTCATCATGTTATGATGTACTGTAGACAGAACTCCAGCTGTACTCATCCAGGTCTGTCACAGGTTGAATGTAATTTTTCACCTTTTGATTTTATCCAGTTAAAAAATAAACCCTAGTGTTTGGTTTGCTAAACTGTGATTTAAGTATTAATGATTGAAATCCTTTTGTTTCTCCAAACTACGTAGATCTGAACACAGATGCTACCTGACCTGCTGAGTTCTTCCAGCGTTGTGTCCGTATACCTAGATCTGGGCCTTCTAAGTAAAATGAGACCTCTTTTACTTTCTACCAAAATATACTCCATTCTATTTATCTCTGTGGAACTTCAGTTTCCAACTGTTTCCCCATTCTGCAAATTTATTAATGCCCTTCTGTAATTTCTTTCTGTTCTTCTCCGCACTGACTGTTACCCATAATTTGGTATCATAGTTTGCATAGTGAAATGGTGCCGCAGCAACAACCTGGCACTCAACATCAGTAAGACGAAAGAGCTGATTGTGGACTTCAGGAAGGGTAAGACGAAGGAACACATACCAATCCTCATAGAGGGATCAGAAGTGGAGAGAGTGAGCTTAAGAACTTTTTAAAAGCTATTATTAATGCTTTTTGAGATAGTGATTTAGATGCATATCATATTTTTGTTTACTGAGTTAAGTATTGTATGTAATTAGTTTTGCTACAACAAGTGTATGGGACATTGGAAAAAAGTTGAATTTCCCCATGGGGATGAATAAAGTATCTATCTATCTATCTATCTATCTATCTTCTAGTTCCTCGGTGTCAAGATCTCTGAGGATCTAACCTCATCCCAACATATCAATGTAGTCATAAAGAAGGCAAGACAGAGGCTTTACTTCATTAGGAGTTTGAAGAGATTTGGTATGTCAACAAGTACACTCAAAAACTTCTATAGTTGTACTGTGGAGAGCATTCTGACAGGCTGCATCACTGTCTGGTATGGAGGGGCTACTGCACAGGACCAAAAGAAGTTGCAGAAGGTTGTAAATCTAGTCAGCTCCATCATGGGTACTAGCCTACAAAGTACCCAGGACATCTTTAGGGAGCAGTGTCTCAGAAAAGCAGTGTCCATTATTAAGGACCTCCAGCACCCAGGGCATGCCCTTTTCTCACTGTTACCATCAGGTAGGAGGTACAGAAGCCTGAAGGCACACACTCAGTGATTCAGGAACAGCTTCTTCCCCTCTGCTATTTGATTCCTAAATGGACACTGAAGCTATGGACACTACCTCACTTTTTAAAAAATATACAGTATTTCTGTTTTTTGCACATTTAAAAAAATATATTCAATACATGTAATTGATTTACTTGTTTATTTACTATTATGTTTTATTTGATTTATTATTTTTTCTCTCTGCTAGATTGTGTATTGCATTGAACTGCTGCTGCTAAGTTAACAAATTTCACATCACATGCCGGTGATAATAAACCTGATTCTGATTCTGAAACTGTGCTTTTGACTCCTATGTGTAAATTCTTAATGTAAATTGTGAACAGTAGCCGCCTGGGAATGATCTTCATCGAACAACACTACCATCCTTTTGTAAATTGCTACCCTTTTCTCCAACCTTCTGCTTTTTATTTCAGAACTAGCTAGTAATCTATGCTGCCACTTATCCTTTATTCTGCATTCTCTGATGTAATTCTTCAGTTTATTATAGTATATCCTGCAGTTGGCTTTTTAAATTTAGCTTGCTTGGCTTATGGTTGTTTAAAGCATGTGTAAAATAGATTGCAACAAAATAAGCTGATTTTAAAGCTGCATCTTACTGTTGGTTTGCAGAGTTATTTTGAAATCTAAGAAGATGAATTTCAATTCAAAAACAAACATGTTTCCCTAAAATTGGATTTCATCTTTTATTGATGTTCTGAACATATGTTGTGCATCAAGCTAACACCCTCTTGAATCCCCGTAATTATGAAAGTTACTAAAAATATTAAAAACACCATGACATTACCACATACAAAAATGAGAGCTGCATGAAAAGCTTACATGAAAGTTAGACCCAGAGCTATAATTGAGAAGGGTATCAGACATTAAAGGAACTCATGTCTTGATAGCTCAGACAGGGGAAAATGGACAAGGCAGGCTCCATGTTGATACCTTCCCTCTCCCAAAACACACGCAATGGTTTGCTCAAACTGAGTGTCCTCAAACCATGGCAGGTGGCCATGAAGAAGCTCCAACAAACCTTGTTAATTTTTATTGATGAATCCTATCTGCATGCATAATGGCACCTGCTTTGCACGTGACCAATAGAAACTGTAGAGAGTTGTGGACACAGGAGAGAAATAAAAGGTCAATATTTTGGGCCAAGACCCTTCATCAGGACTGGAAAAGATGGGCACAGAAACCAAACAAGAAAGTGAGGGGAGGAAATGGAGTTGGGAGAGACTGGGGAGAAATTTCCAGAAGTTATCTGGATAGCCTCTAACCCAACGGCATAAGCATCAATTTCTCCAACTTTCATCAATTTCTCCACCATCCTTACTCCTTCCCTCCTCCCACTTTCTTAGTCTTGCTTCTGCCCTCTTCCTTTCCAGCCCTGATGAAGATTCTTGGCCTGAACCATCAACTGTTTATTGCCCTCCATAGTTTCTACCTGACTTGCTGAGTTCCTCCAGCATTTTGTGTGCTTTGCATTAGTCTGCATTCTTTAATCTTGTTCTACCTCAATGCATAGTTTAATAATTTGATCTGTAAGAATAGGATACAAGACAAGCTTATCACTGTACTTCAGTACATGTGACAATAATAAACTAATTCCAATTCCAACTGAACATGTTGTATTCTACTCTTGAAACAACTGTGAAAGACATCTGTATCTGTAGAATCACAGGGACAATCAGTAGAAACATTATGATCTACTTACTTTACATAACATTACTAGATCTTAAAAGTGCACACCAATTTACATCAATATACTACATAAATTAATGTATCTTGGACACTTCATAATGTGGTGTATTTGGAACATGAAATTGTACAGGGCCTCTCAGTCTCCAGAAAACTTGTTTCACTGAGCACAAAATTAACCCCACGTCTGTTATTTCTGCTGTTCGCTCTTCTATTGTAACTTATTAAAGTCAGTCAGCATTCATATTCTAAGCGAAAGCTTGCATAATAATTTTTTGCCTATCTTGATGACCAAGGTCATGACAGCACATGAAGACCCCCCCCTCCCCCCACAAAATTAATGTTCATTCTTTGGACACATTTTGAATTTATCTGCAATCTCTTCAAAGGGAAACTCTCTCTGAGATGTGTGGGAATTGCTATGAATATGAAAAAGTACAAAAGTGACACAAAGACAGAAAATCAAAAGCAGGACAACTACTTGACATTAATTATGTTTTCAAATGGCAGTGCTTAGAGAAAAGACTTCATGATGGTGGGAGGGTGGGGCAGAACTGAAGTGGTGGGCACTGTGAGGAATATTCTATTGAATGGTGAATAAGAAGGTGAAAACTCTGCCTGGAAAATAACCAGCTTCAGCTTTGCTGTGGCCATCATTCAAAAATAAAGAGAGGTAAAGATACAATATCATAAAAAAAAACTTTTCCTTCTACATGATAAAGATGGATTTATGTCAGGGCCTATTAGTAGGTTACTGTGTCAATAACTGGAAGATCAGATTCATGCCTATTACTGAGATTGTAAAGTAATTGTGTGGAAAAGTTTCAGGCAAATGCCAAAGGCAAACGGATTCACTTCCAAGTCTTCCTGCATTCAGCACTGTCTGGTGGCCAAGCAGCATCATCAAATAATTTTAACGACCTACAGCAAGAGACCTCAGTACTATACTTCTGCCTTTATTTATAAGTATCACTCAGCCAAAATTAAAATTTACTAAATTGTCCACTGGCATCAGATGTGAATGCATTTTGCCCAGTTTTGAATGGTTTAAAGCTATGCAATAGATATCAAATTCATTCCGACATGTAAGACATAGGAGGAGAACCCGGCCATTTGGCCCATCAAGTCCACTCTGTCATTTCATCATGGTTTTTCCATTTTCCCTCTCAACCACATTCTCCTGCCTTCTCCCTGTAACCTTACATGCCTTGACTAATCAAGAACCTATTAACTTCCACCTTGAATACACCCAACAACCTGTCCTCCGCAGCACCCTGTGGCAACGAATTGCACAGATTTACTACTCACTGGCTAAAGAAATTCCTCCTCAGCTTCATTCTAAATGGATGCCCCTCTATTCTGAGGCAGGGTCCTCTCATCCTAGAGTCCCCCACTATGGGAAACATCCTCTTCACATCCACTCTATATAGGCCTTTCAACAATCACTGGCTTTCAATAAGATCCCTTTTTATTCTTCTAAATTCCAGTGATTGCAGGCCCAGAGCCATCAAGCTCACCTCATATGATAACCCTTTCATTCCCAGAATCATCCTCCGAACCCTCTCCAAAGTCAGCGTATCCTTTCTTAGAAAAGGGGCCCCAAACCATTCACCAAGTGAGACCTCATCGGTGCTTTTATATTCCTGCTTTTATATTCTCGTACTCTTGAAATAAATTCTAATATTGCATTTGCCTAACACACCACCAATTCAACCTGCAAGTTAACCTTAAGGAAATCTTGCATGAGGACTCCCAAGTCCCTTTCCACCTTGAATTTATGAATCTTCTCCACGTTTAGAAAATGATCTATGCTTTTATTCCCTCTATCAAAGTTCATGATCATACACTTGTCGACAGTGTGTTCTATCTGCCACTTCTTTGCCCATTCTCCTAATACATCTAAGTCCTTCTGCAGCCTCCGATTCCTCATCACTGCCTGTCCCCCCATCTATCTTCGTATCATCTGCCAACTTGGCCACAAAGTCATCAAGTCAAGTCAAGTCACTTCTTATTGTCATTTCGACCATAACTGCTGGTACAGTACACAGTAAAAACGAGACAACGTTTTTCAGGACCATGGTGCTACATGAAACAATACAAAAACTACACTGGACTACGTAAACCAACACAAAAACTGCACTAGACTACAGACCTACCCAGGCCTGTATAAGTACAAGAACAGTGCAGGCATTACAATAAGTAATAAACAAGACAATAGGCACAGCAGAGGGCAGTAGGTTGGTAGTCTGATGGCTTGGGGGAAAATCTGTTACATAAATAAACAGCTGAATGGCGGCATCCGGGATTCCATTTGTTTCTGTACTCCCACCGAGTATTTCGTTGCCACAGATGTAGTCCAATTTAATGTCCATTGGAGAGCAGAATGGACGGGAGAGCCAGCTGGCTACTGCTTGCTTTTTTCCTGGCATGGACTCTTGCCTGCTCATCTCGCTTCTGCTTCCTCGCAAGCCGCTTACGACGTCCCCACCTCCGGCCACCGGCATGAGGCGACTCCGAGGACTGCAGGCCCGATTCCTTCAGCAAGTCGACATTGGAGAGCAGAATGGATGGGGGAGCTGGCCGGCTAGGATTTACTTTCTTCCTGGCACGGACTCCTGCCCGCTCGCCTCGCATCCGCTTCCTCACACACCGCTTACGACATTACCAACTCCGGCCACAGGCATCAGGCGACTCCGAGGACAGCAGGCCCGATTCCCTCGGCAAGCCGAGGTCGCACAATCTAACCAGCAGATTTTCATGAAGGTTTGTTTTTGGGCAATCTCTGTATTGTAGCAGTATCTGGCGGTGGTAGGTAGTCTCTCTGTTATCCATTGTCCTAAACCCTAATTGTGCCTTAAAATTAAATTAAAAAACTAAATTAAAGTAGCACCAGATCCAAAAGGCTGCTGCTGCCGTGTGCCGTGTCGCCTACTGGTATCAGTTGTTTTAACCAAATCATTGACATAGAACGTAAAAAGAAGCATTCCCAACCCTGACCCTTAAGGAACAGCACTAGTCTCTGGAAGTCAACTAGAAAAGGCTCCCTTTATTCCCACTCTCTGTCTCCTGCCAATCAGCCAATTCCCTATCCATGCTAGTATTTTTCCTGTAATACCAAGGTCTTTTATCATGTTAAGCAGCCTCATTTGTGGCACCTTGTCAACAGCCTTCTGAAAATCCAAGTATAAAGTCGGACCTCCTTATCCGCGGGGGATTGGTTCCAGGACCCCTCGCAGATACCAAAATTTGCGGATGCTCAAGTCCCTTATTTAACCTGTCTCAGTGTGGTGGACATTAGGACCCGGCGGCGGTGCTCTAAATCCGCAGTGTTTCTGTTCACTAAAATAATCATGATTGAAAATAAAGTGGAAATAATAAAGCAATCAGAAAGAGGTGAAACGCCATCGGGCATTGGAAAAGTGTTAGGCTACTTCGGTCAACGATCGGAGCAATTTTAAAGGATAAAGTGAGAAAGGCTGTGCCCCAATGAAAGCTGCAATTATTACTAAGCAACGCAGTGGTTTAAATTATTGGGTTTTTGATCCTCCACATCAACCTGGCACGGCGGAGAGTGCCCTCAATAGTGATCTGTCACTAGATGGAACTCCAGAACTTCCTGAGCCCGGCGCTGAAACATACGTTCTGAAGTGTTTTATATACATAGAAAGGTAAAATATATACTATATACCAATGCAAACGTTTGACTAACTGACGCTAAATAATGCCGGATGTACCTGTTCCGACTTAGTAGTAAGAGAACTTACAATTTTTTTTCAATTCTGATCCACGATAACCCACGTACATCCTCCCGTACACTTTATATAATCTCTAGATTACTTATTATACCTAATACAATGTAAATGCAATGTAAAATAGTTGTTATACTGCATTGTTCAGGGAATAATGACAAGAAAAAAAAGTCTGTACATGCTCGATCAATAAGTGCTGGAAGAGCACTTCCGCGTTGTCATGATTCGTGGTTGGTTGAATTCACAGATGCGGAATTCACGGATAAGGAGGGCCGACTGTACAACATCCACCAATTCTCCTTGGTCTATCCTGCATGTTAGTTCCTCAATTAATTTCAATGAATTTATCAGGCAAGATTTTCCCTTGAGGAAACCATCCTGATTTTGGTCTATTTTATCAAGTGCCTCCAAGTATCTCATCATTAACGATTGACTCCAACATCTTCCCAACCACTCAGGTTAGGCTAACTCGCCTATAATTTCCTTACTTCTGCCTCCCTCCCTTCTTGAAGAGTGGAGTGACATTTACAATTTTCCAGTCCTCTGGAGCAATGCAAAAATCTAGTGATTCTTAAAAACCATTACAAATACCTCCAAAATCTATTCAGCTACATTTTTCAGAACCATGAGGTGTAATTCATCTGGTTCAAGTGACTTATCTACCTTCAGACCTTCCAGCTTCCAAGTACTTGCTCCCTAGTAATAGCAACTGCACTCACTTCTGCCTCTTGACACTCTCAAACTTCTGGCATACTACTAGTGTCTTCCACAGTGAGGACTGATGCAAAATACTTTTTCAATATGTCTACCATTTTCATGTCCCTATTTCTACCCTCTGTTGTCTTTTAAAAGCTTTCCAATTCTCTAACTTCCAACAATTTTTGCTCTATTATATGCCTCTCTTTTGTGTTTATGTTGACTTTAACTTCCTTTGTCAGCCATGGTTGCATCATCCTGCCTTTAAAATACTTCCTCTTTAGAATATATCTAACCTTGCTGCTAGAAACTCCAGCCATTGCTGTTCTGCTGTCATCCCTGCTAGTGTCCTCTCTTATGCCTCTGTAATTCCCTTTACTCTACTGTAACACTGAAACATCTGGCTTCAGCTTCTTGCTCTCAAATTTCAGGATGAATTCTATCATATTATGATCATTACCTCCCTAATCAAAGCTGGTTCATTACACAATGCCCAATTCAGAATAGCTGATCCCCTAGCAGGCTCAACCACAAGCTGCTCCAAAAAGCCATCTCGAAAGCATTCTACAAATTCTCTCCGACAGGAATCAGCGCCAACCCGATTTTCCCAATCTCCCTGCATATTGAAACCCCCCATGATTATTGTAACATTGTCCTTTTTACATGCCTTTTTTATCTACCGTTTCAATTTGTGGCCCACATCCTGGCTACTGTCCAGAGGCCTGTATATAACTCCCATCAAGTGCTTTAACCCACAATTTCTTATCTCTAGCCACAAGGATTCTACATGTTCTAACCCCACGTCACCTCTTTCTAAGGATTAGATTTCATTTTTTACCAACAGAGCCACCCTATCCTCTCTACCTACCTGCTTGTCTTTTTGATACAATGTGTATCCTCAGATATTAAGCTCCCAACCATAATCGTCTTTCAGCCATGAGTCAGTGATGCTCAAAACATAATTTCAGCCGATCACTAACTGTGCTACATGATCATCTACCTTATTCCATATACTGTGTATTCAAAAGTAACACCTTCAGTCCTGTATTCATCCCCCTTTTTGATTTTTACCCCCATGTTACACTGTGACTCATCCCACAGACTGCAATTTTGCCCTATCATCTGCCTGTCCTTCCCAACAGTCTCACTACATTCTGCATCTGCTTGTATCCCAACTACCCATCCTCAGCCCTATCATACCTGTTCCTTATTTGCTGCCAAATAAGTTTAAACTCTCCCCAAGCACTCTAGCAAACCTGTCCACAAGGATATTTGTTCCCCTTGATTCCGGTGGAACCCATCCCTTTCGTACAGCTCATACCTTCCCCAGAAGAGATCTCAATGGTCCAGAAATCTGAATCCTGCCACCTTCATTAGTTCCTCAGTGACGCATTCATCTGCCAGATCATCCTATTTTTAACCTCAGTAGTACGTAGCACAGGCAGCAATCCAGAGATTACTGCCCTGGAGATCCCGCTTTTCAGCTTTCTACCCAACTCCCTAAATCCTCTCTTCAGGACCTCCTCCCTTTTCCTGCCTATGTCATTAGTGCCAATATGTACCAAAACTTCTGACTACTCACCCATCCCCAGTAGAATGCTGTGGACCTGATCTGTGTAATCCCTGACCCTGGCATCTGGGAGACAATTGACCATCCACCTTGTACTTCTTCCTGCCCTCTCCCTACTTCCTTACTCTGACTTCGCTTTCTTTCCAGTCCTGCTGAAGGGTCTCTGCCTGAAACATGAACTGTTTACTCTTTTCCATAGAGGCTGTCTGGCCTGCTGAGTTCCTCTGGCATTTTGTGTGATACCTTTCAGACGTCCCTTTCATGCTCACAGAATCTCGTGTCTACTTCTCTGACAATGGAATCCCCTATCACTACTGCTGTCCTCTTCTTCCTCTTCCTTTCTGAGCCACAGTGCCAGACTGAGTGCCAGAAATCTAGTCCCTGAAACCCCCTCCTCGGTAGGTCGGCCCTCTCAACTGTATTGAAAACAGTGTACATGGTATTGAGGGGAGTAGCCACAGGCATACTGGCTACTGGCTGCCCATTTACTTTCCCTCTCCTGACAGTCACCCCAGTGCCTGTCTCCTGCAACTTAGTGGTGACTACCTCCCTGTAGCTCCTGTCTATAACCTCCTCATTTTCCTGTATGAGCCTAAGGTCATCAAGTTTCTGCTCCAGATCTTTAACGTGTTCAGGAGAGGCTGTAGATCAATGCACTGGTACAGAGGTGGTTATCTGGGGAGCTGGAAGTCTGGAAGATGTGGGAGAAGTCCCACATCTCCTCATTAATAGGGAGAAGATCATCTATGACACGTAAGAGGCCAGAAATGGAGAAGCGTAGTGAGCCTAAAGTTTTGGAAGTCTGGAACAAATGGAAAACCAAATGACATGTAAATATATATGACAATTTCAAAATGAGTCAATATGGATCACCAAGTATGATGACGGATGAGCTTGCTGGAAGTTTGGCAACAACCTTCAGAATTCTGGGTAACTCCAAAATGGTGGAGGGTGCATAAGGGGAACATGGCTAAGGGAGCAATAAAATAATTGAGTTTACTAGTAACAAATAAATTAATTAGACTTTCAACAATTTTGGCAATGAAACAAACAGATCAGCCTGAAATGCACATGATGTGTGCTACAGAAGCAACTAATTAGGGAAATATATTTATTTTTAAAAATGGCAAGCATTCCCAGAGTAATTCATATGTTGTTATTTTGCATTATTAATGCACAATTCTGCTTTCTCTATAGAGCAGGCACAGTGACAAGTACAATTAAGCATGCTGAGATTTAGAAAAGATTTAATTTCAATTCCAGGGGCCTGCTTATCGAACAAACAAGATTAGTTCAGTTTGTAATGTACATCTTTATAAATTAGCTTACATGCTGGAAGTTAACGATAATAAAAGACAATTTTCAGTTGAGGTCACCATATCTTTCAACCCTTCCTCTCCAGAAAAACATTAGAAATGTTCTCTGAGATCCACTTACACTGCCTTCCTTAATGACTTTTCTGCCAAATTATTCGGTAATTCAAATTCATTGTGTTTAAAACAGCCCTCCATGATTGTTCTTCTTTTATTCTCCCTCTTTAACATAATGGACAGGTTTTCATCTCCACCGCCTGGGTAGTAATGTGGTGGAGAGGAATTTCAGTCTATTACAGAAACTGCACACTTTTCATTTCATTAAAATTAAAGAGTGCAAAGCAAACAGGTTCCATTTGGTTGAATTCACTCCATCAGATTATTGTCTATGTGATGAAGGAGGCAATCTAGAAAAATTGTGTTTTTTTGGAATAAATTTCGTAATGAAGTATACAGAAAGCAAAATAATTTTTCTGCAAATGTCATGCAGTGAATTTAATGCATTGCAAACAATTATTCACAGCAAGTCAATAATATTGAATAAAATAAAAGACAAAGTCTTAAATGATTTCAGTTGTCTGTGATTTTGCCTCGAATTTCATATTTTCAGTTCTGAATGCCTTTGATCTGCACAACAATTCACTTCACAGGTCATTGAACTCATTATTACATCATTTTACCACCACACTTTTTAACAAATATTATATTACCTTATTTAAAATAAATTAAATGAATTGCAGTGCTCTGCAATGGAAGGCATTGTCGCACTAGTAAAAACATAGCTACCTACCTGGAAATTGGAAGTTGGAATGAGTTTCCTTATTTTTCTTGATTAATATATCAAATTGTAGCTTAAGAAAACTAGCGTGAAATTTTATAGCATGAGGTGATCACGTTCTAAGGGTATGAGGTAAGTCATTTAGAACCAAAATGAGGAAAAATTTAACTCAGTGAGTAATGTACCCCTTTGGAATTCTCTACTACAGAATTTGGTGGAGGCTAAGCCCGTGAATATATTTGCTAGCAGTAGATAGATTTTGAAACACAAAAGGTAGGAAGGGCTATGAGGACAACAGAAATATGGTATAGAGGAACGTATTGATCAACACAACAGACTCTGAAGGCTGAATGACCTACTCATGCTCCAATTTTCTATGTTTTGTCATAGGTCAAAGCCGTGAATGCGTAATCTATTTATGTCTGCAACTCAGATCATCGATACACTTCTATCAGAGCGAAAGCTTTACACGATACAACAGAATTATCTCACTGTTGGCGGTATCTATCAACCCCAGCTAGCTACGTTTCAGTTACTGTTTCATCCTAATAATAGAATTAAAGTTTAAAAAGTACAGATTCAAGACCATCAGCTCTTTGTATGGTCATCTGCAGGGGATAAAGATCTGACGTGGAGTTTTGGTAGTACACAACAAATGGACAATTTAATAGAACTGAGGTAAAATTGGTAACCAAGTACTTAAAAAATTAAGATTTAACAGGAAAGACTGAAGACTGTCAAAATGTGTTAAGTATTGTTATGAAGGTGGCGCAACTCTGAGGGGTCAAAGGGTACAAAGTCGCCCCCCTCCTTTTTGAGAATCGCAAGATCGCTATTATTTCGGGTCTGAGACCCAGGAAATGAGAGAGACACAGAATACACAACCAGGTGGAATGTTTCCTGACATAAGCGGAATGGAACCACTGATTACTGCCATTGTCTCTTGGAGATGGAATTGTGTATTGAGTACTGTACTATTCATTGAAACCCCTCAGGGGACAACCAGAGTGGTCTGGTTGAGGAATTGCATCATCCCAACCTGATTGACATCTGAGACCCCGTGAGTGAGGATAAAAGAGGGGTCTGGGGAACAACCCCTTTAGACGCACCAGGAGAAATGCTAGAAATCCAGTGACAGCGTTTTATAGCGAAAGCCGGTGGGAGCTCATGTGCGTCCTCCCTTGCCTGGGTGGCGGGCTCATCACGGAAGAACGGTTTAGCTAAAGGAGAGGTCACATTTGAACGGCCACGACAACGAGACACCTGACGGATCGAAATCATAAAGGAAGGTTGGCAAAACCCGTAGCGGTAAATGCTTTTTCTCTCTCTCTCTCCAACAATTGCAACACAGCGACAACCAAATGACGGCAGCTTGTGCGAACTGCAGCGAACTTTATATTTCCATCGGACAATACATTATCCCCTAGACAACGATAGAGCTTATTTCTTATTGATTATTATTATACCCGCACTTTTAGGTTTAGTACTGACAACGTATATTATATGTATATTTGCATTGATATTATTTTTGTGTATTTTTGCTAATAAATACTGTTAAAAATAGTATCATCAGACTTCAACGGACGTCTCTATCTTTGCTGGTAAGTAACCCAGTTACGGGGTTCGTAACAGTATCATAATAAATTATTTTCTATTTATTTCTTATGAAGTAATGAACTTTTAAAAAATGACAGCATGGTGCCTGAAGGACGTCTTGACACAGTGAATTGCTCCAGCAATTAGCTTTGTGATAAGACAGGGATCATTTTAAAATTATACTCCCCACATATTGAGTTTTCTACCTTCATCAGGCAATTCAAAGAACATAAAGGAAGGACAGGTTACTTCTAAAAGCAAGTTGCAGAGAACAGCAGGATGGCTATGCCGCCTGCCTTTGCATACCTTAGTGATGCTAGTGACAGGATTGTGATGGGGATTGAGCAATTGAGATCTCACGTACAACAGCTCCTGTATGCAGGTGGAGACAACTGTGAGGATTTCATAATAGAGAGAGCTTAGGAAGACATATTTTGAAAAGTATTCTTTTACAAAGGAGGTTTTACAATATATTTCTATAAAAATTTATACATTTGGACTCCTCTGCATATTGCAAAAAGCTGTATTTGGTTAATATTCAGAACATTTTAAAGAATTTCATTCTATTTGATATACACTAAGTGGCCAGTTCTTTAGTTACTCCCTGTACCTAATAAAGTGGCCACTGAATGCATGTTCATGGCTTTCTGCTGCTGTAGCCCAGCCACTTTAAGTTTCAATGCGTAATGTGCTCAGAGATGCTCTTCTGCACACCATTGTTGTAATGCGTGGTTTATTGTGTCACTGCTGCCTTCCTATCATCTTGAACCAGTCTGGCCAATCACCTCTGACCTCTCTCATTTACAAGGCATTTTCACCCACAGAACTGCTGCTCACTGGATGTTTTCATTTTTGTTTTTTGCACCACTTACTATAAGCTCTAGTGACTGTTGTTCCTGAAAATCCCAGCTGATCAGCAGTTTCTGAGAAACTACCCCGTCTGGCACCAACAATCAGTCCATGGTGAAACTCACTTAGATAATATTTCTAATGGCTAAAGAGATCATGGGATACGGGGAGGAAAATGGTAAAGACTACTGAATTTGGATGATCATTGATGATTATTTGAATTATTGAGCAGACTCAGAGAGAAAAATGGCCTACTCCTCATATTTTCTAGGTGCTATATTTCTTGGTGTTCTATTGATTACTACTCTTTGACTTATATTTATACTTTTTGATAGAACACTTCTTGCCAGTTAGGAGCAGGTAATAAATGCAACTTTGTCAGCTGAAAAGACCACAGATATTAGAAGTCTGGAGCAATACACAAAATGCTGGAAAAAAATCAGCGGATCAGCCATCTTCTATGGACAGAAATAGACCAACGATGTCTTGGGTCGAGACCCTTCATCAGGACGAGAAACGCAAATGGGAGATAGCCAGAATACAGAGATGGAGGGAAATGGTACAGCAAGAGTTCTGCAGTCTGGTGTCTCCCAAAACACTGACTGTCCATTTCCCTTCATAGATGCTGCCTGGCCCTCTGAGTTCTTTCAGCATTAGTGTTACTTTGCTGTAGATATATGCTTCTACAAATAGCTTTTTCAAAAGATTAATTTCCTTTCTTCACAATAACACAGATGAAATTTTAATCTTAAGGAAAAATAAATAGCTAACTATTTAATAATGATAGAAAAATAATTTTAGCCAATTTGCTGCATATTATTAGTAGCTGCTGCTCACAGACTGACAGCTTTTAAGAGCTGACTTAAAAGACAAAGGGCATAAGACTAGATATAGGGCCTCAACTTGAAATGTTGACTGTCCTTTTCTTTCCAGAGATGCTGCCTGACCCACTGAGTTCCTCTTGCAGTTTGTTTCTCTTTGCCCCAGATTCCAAAATCTATTGTCTCTTGTGGCTCAGTCGAAAGATTTGTTTAGCTGAATAGGAGTTCCACTATGGGAACTATTTACTCACTTTAAACCAGACTAACATGATCAAGACGTGGCATCATGAGTGTGACATATGCAATGAACAGCATGGAATGATTGGGCACATACTATAAAACAAGGGTTTAGTATTTAAAGTTTGTTCTAACAGGATTCTAATTAATATAGACAACTCTAATATGGGGAACCATGGGAGCACAGCAAATAGTACAGCACTATTACAGCTCGGGATGTCAGAGTTCAGAGTTCAGTCCTGGTGTCCTCTGTAAGGGGTTTGTACATTCTCCCTGTGGAACCTGTGTGTTTTATCTGGGTGCTTTGGCATTCTCCCACAGCCCAAAACCGGTTAGTAGGTTAATTGATCATTATAAATTGTCCGCTGATTAGGTGAAGGTTAAGTTGGGGGTTGCTGGGTGGCGCGAAGGGCTGGAGAGCTTATTCCGTGCTGTATTTCCTAATAAATAAATAAATAAATACATACATACATACATACACGCACGCAATTTTCATTCAGCTACTTTATCAACTTAAACTGTAGAAAATAATGGCAAAATAAACGTTCCATTGTCATTGTGTACTGCTGTTGTCTGCATTTTCCATCTGTTTGTCAAATAGCAAAGAATATCTTGCGAGTTGCTTCACCATAAGGAATAGTATTTCAAGTAGGTGGATTACCACCAACTTGCTGGTGAAAATTAGGAGTGGATCTTAGATGCTAATCTCACTAGCAATATCCACATCCCAGGAGAAAATTATGAGCCGAACTGCAGGCACCTAATTAGTTGCAAAAATATAAGCACTTGTTAACTAGTTGTAAATAACACTTTATAGAATTAATGGATTCTTCACAGAACAAAACAAACAGGTAAGCAATATCACTGCTCAAAATTAGCACAGCCTTTCAATGGTTTACATAGCTCCCAAGGTTATGTGTTTCAATCAGTTTCTGATTGTTTTAAACACTAAAATGTAACCTAAGATATTGTGGTGAACTACATATACCTGTCTGGACATGCCCCCCCACCACTGCTGACTGCTCCTGTGGCTCCTCCCACTGACTGTGGCTCCTCCCACGGACCCCGGTATAAAGGCGATTGGGGACACCGCCCCGGCCTCAGTCTCCAGGATGTTGTGTGGTGGTCAATTGCTGCTTGTTCTTTCTTCCAGCCAATAAAAGCCTATATCTCGCCTCACGTCTGCAAGAGTTATTGATGGTACATCAGATATTTAACCATGCTTTACCATTTTGGGATAAATCACTTATATGTCTCATATTGTAAAGTAATGAAATAAATACTGCACATATTAAACAGATCTAATAACTTGGATTTTAAGCTCCTGCTTTTTTTTAAAAGATAGCCCTGATCTATTCAAATACATTATCATAATGTTCCCTTTTTACAAAAGTTGGAAGAATAAGTGACAAGAAGAAGTCAACCCAGTTGTTCATAAAAATATGATGACTTGTGGTTGCTCAATTGGTTATTCTTTCAGGAAATTAAATTATGAAATTTAGTTGTTATTTTTGCAAATAGATACTCTATAATCTATGTAAGACTATGACTTTTATTGTGAAATTCTGGTTTAGATAGGAGCTTAAGAATATGCTAAAATATCCCCTCATTTGAATTATTTCATTTTTCAGTTAAAATTAAAAAATGAAGTAATCATGCTTTTTCCACATTAGCTCCCGAAAGTAAAAGGATGGATCTTAACCGTAAAAATAAATTTGCAGTAAATGGGTAAGCAATCAAAAAAAACAAATTCAAGGTAAGATAGTTCAAATACATTCAGCTATCTCACAATGAATCATTCATAAAATAAGAATTGTTGTTGTTGCCTATACAGAACCAATAACACAATGTGTGACACAATTCCATATAAACAGCATGAAACCCATCAGCCAACAGAATTGACTACACAGAGCCAACCATATACTCAGCTCAATTTTTACTGAATACCTGGTAACAAAAGTATTTTCATCCCACTATTACATAATCCTAAATCATACTTTATATGCATACATATACTTACACGGCATGAGTTCCTTGTGACCTTTGCTGTGGTCTTTATTACTCATCTAGACTACAGCAATTGTCCCCTGAGACAGCGAGTGATCTATACCAGAAAGCCTAAAGGGATAACATCACCATTTTAACCACCATAAAGAGAATTGAAATAGCAACCCTACATATCTTTTGTACAACCTTCATCATTCACAGATATTGCTGACATTGTAAGGGAAAACTTTTGCAGAACATTTTTATATTTTGACAATATTTCCTTCCATTTTTTCAACTTCAGAAGTTACATTTCTGATGGGAAGAAACTGACTAGATTTGAAAGATGGGAAAGAAATGTCCTGAAAATAAGGCAGGCATGTGGATGATAGCAACAAAATTAATTTTCTATATGACAATTAAGTTGCAATATGAAAATAATTGGGCACTTAATCACCTTAAGCCTCGTGTGGGAGGTCTTTGTTGGTTCAGGAAAATTAATGCCAGTCCTCACAAATTTTCATAGTGGATTCCATGCGTTTGAACTCATAAGAGATTGGAAAAAGTACATTGTGTAATGACTGTGTTCTGATCAACTGAAAAATGGAATGTGCCCTTATCCATTAATGACCGATCATAACGAGGGAAGAGATAATGCATTTATAGAAACATGTTACTTGCCTAAAATTACATGTCTATTGGGTGACAAATAAGCTGTCAAATTGGATCCAGAGAGCAAGCAATCATTGTCGTACCAAGACCGGCAAACAGTTAGGTTTTAATAAACGTTTGTCACATCCTGACTATATTTACTGATTCACTAACACAGATGTGACACTACCAAATTCAGGATGAACATGGATCAAACCAAACACCAGGAATGAACAAAGAAATCGATTTTGGAAAAGAAATAAAAAAATGGACAACACATAAGGCTCTCTGTCTATGCCTGTCATAACTTCATTAATTTCTACCAGGCGTCCCCTCAGCCTTTACCACCCCAGAAAAAACAACAACGTTTGTCCAACCTCTCCTTACTGCTCATGCTCTCTAATGCAGGCAGCATCCCGGCAAACCTCTTCTGCATGCACCCTTCAAAGCCTTCACAAATTTCCCAAATGGGGTGACCAGAACTAAATGCATTACTTCAGATGTGGCCTAAACAGAGTTCTATCAAGATACAACATAACTTGCTGATTCTTGAACTCAATGCCTTGACTGAAAAATGCAAACATGACTTCTGCAATCTTAACTTGTGCAGCCACTTTCAAGGTTTTATGGACTTCGAGCCCAAGACCCCTCTATACAATAACACTGTTCGGAGTCCTGCTATTAATAATAGATTAACACTGTTCAGAGTCCTGCTATTTAGCTTTAATATTCGACCTTCCAATATGCAACACTTTATACTTACTCAGTTTAAACTCTTGTCTGCCATTTCTTTGCCCATGCCTGCATCAAATCTTTCCTTTGGCAATCTTCTGCACTGTCCACAAAGTCACCTATCTTTGTGTCATCTGCAACTTTAGTAACCCATCATCCACTTTCTCATCCAAGTCATTTATATATATCATTAATTACTGGAAAAGTTCCAGAACAGATCCCTGTAGAACACCACTAGTCACAAACCTCCAGTCAGAACAACACCCATCAAGCATTATTCTATCTTCTAAGAGCAGCATTAAGAAGAGGGATGCCTCACGTCTTAATAAGTTGGTAAGGAAGGTGGGCTCTGTCGTGGGCAAAGTACTGGAGAGTATAACATCGGTAGCTGAGCGAAGGGCGCTGAGTAGGCTACGGTCAATTATGGAAAACCCTGAACATCCTCTACATAGCACCATCCAGAGACAGAGAAGCAGTTTCAGCGACAGGTTGCTATTGATGCAATGCTCCTCAGACAGGATGAAGAGGTCAATACTCCCCAATGCAATTAGACTTTACAATTCAACCGCCAGGAGTAAGATATGTTAAAGTGCCGGGGTTGATTGTATTTAATGTATTTAAGTAAACTACTTAAGAACTTTTTAAAAGCTATTATTAATGCTTTTTGAGAGAGTGATTTAGATGCATATCATATTTTTACTGAGTTAAGTATTGTATGTAATTAGTTTTGCTACAACAAGTGTATGGGACATTGGAAAAAATGTTGAATTTCCCCATGGGGATGAATAAAGTATCTATCTATCTATCTAAGATTATTCTGAATCCATTGGTCAAGTCACTATGGATTTCATGCATCTTAACTTTTTTGATGAGCCTCCTATAACGGATATTGTCAAATGTCTTACTAAAATCAATATAGACAACATCCTCTGCTCTACCTTCATCACTTTGCAAAAAACTTAATCAATTTAGTAAGACATGACCTGTTCTGCACAAAGCCATGCTGTGACTAATCAGGTCATGTGTTTCCAAATGCTCATTTATCCTATCCTGAATAATCTTCTCCAATAGCTTCCCAAATATCCATAATGCAACTCACTGGTCTATAATTTCTAGGACTATCCTTGTTTCCCATGTTGAACAAAGAAGCAACATTAGCTACAGTACTTACTACTTCTCGGGGCTGCACCTGTGGCTAGAGAGGATGCATCAATTTTGGTCAAGGCCCCAGCAATCTCATCTCTTGCTCTAAAAACAATCTGTGGTATATCCATTCAAGCCTTTGGAACATCCATCATAACATCTTCAAGAGGTCCAACACCATCTCTTCTTCATCTTAAAATGTCCTCAACATACTCTACACTGATCTCACAATTAACTGCATGATAAGAAATAATTGTCCATGTCATAGATCTTAAAAAATGAGTAACATTTTTATGTTTTCTATTTAGTTTCTGGTTCTCTGTATGTATGTAAAACCTAATTTGTACTGGTTTGTATCATTTTCTCAAAGGTAATTCATTCTTAAAGTAATTTTAATCAGCCTGTCTACTTTGCTTCCACTTCCACCAGTAAACCTAATGCTATTAGTCATACCAATTTCCTTTTAAAGAATATCTGCAATCACATCAGATTGTATCCTTGCACAGAATTAAGCATTCTGCATACTTTGTTGCCATTTGATTATGAGAAAATGCAAATTATATTTGTGTTTTCTCTGTTGGTTCAGCATCCTTCTTGCTCTATGAAGTCCATGAATTCTCACAAAACTACCTGTGGTTTTATTAGTTCCCATAACTTCACTGCGATTCTTGCGTGTGTAATTCACGCATTTATACCTTTAACCTTTAATGACATTGAAATGAACAAGAATGCTTTATCAAATAATATGCTTACAAGATTACTCAAATATTACCAAAATATTAAAAACACAATATTCTCCTATCCGATTCCTTCTTCTCCATCGCTTGACCTCTCCCATCCACATGGCTTCACCTATGACCTTCAAGCATGTCCTCCTTCCCCTTACCCATCTTTTTACTCTGGCGTCTTCCTTTCCTTTCTAGCCCCGATGAAGGGTCTTGGTTCAAAACATCAACCGTTCGTTCATTTCGATAGATGCTGCTTGACCTGCTGAGTTCCTCCAGCACTTTGTGTGTGTTTTCATAGGAACACAGAGGACTGAGAGAGCAAATGATTTGAGTGTAAGATTTAAACTTCAGTATGAAGCTTAGAGTGGGCATGAGGAAGATTTTTTTCCACTCATAGGATTAAATCTGGAGTGCAATGCCTTGCAGGCATTGGAGACAGTTATTCCCACCACACTTTATTGGCATTTAGAAAAGAAGGCTGCAGGCCCAGTACTGGAAAATGAGATTAGTATAGAGAAGCTTTTATTGGCCATAATGGACACAATGGGCTGAAGGGCCTGTACCCATGGTGTATGATTTCATGAGTCTACATGTAAGATTTATTCTTTTCTATATCTTTGGGAAGTCTGAAATCCTGACTATATCCCAGCCTCTGTATCCAGCACAAAGATGAATCTTTTAAATACCTCAAGAGCTGGTGTCGACCACATCCTTGCTGTTATAGCATGCTGTTTGCTTTCTGGTCAAGACTGCGTTAATTTCATATGTTGTTCAATTACTTAAGAAGGACCTTTAAGTGCCAACAGCTTTCATTATGTACAATATGTACTAGTAGTTGTTGTTTGCATTTAACAAATGATCTTGCACCACAAGGTAATCAGTTAGCACCAAAGAAATATTAGCTGCAGAAATTAATTTAGTGATTTTCATCTACTGCATTTAAATTTCTTCATCTTGCTGTTTTTCCCTCAAAGAACTCAATAAGACAAAAGAATATAAGATGCTGGAGCAGAGGCCATTCAGCAAATTGGGTCTGCTCCACCATTCCATCAAAAGACCATAAGATTGTATGATATATGAGCAGAATTAGGTCATGTGACCCATCAAATCTGCTCTGCCATTTCATCAGGGCTGATCCATTTTCCCTCTCAGCCCCAATCTCCTCCCTTCTACCCATATCCCTTCATACCTCGGCTATTCAAGATCCTATCAACCTCTGCCTTACATATACCTAATGACATGACCTCCACAGTCACCTTTGCCAATGAATTCCAGAAATTCACCACTCTCTCGCTAAAGAGATTCCCCCTCATCTCTGTTCCAAATGGACATTCCAGTATTCTGAGGCTGCGTCCTCTCGTCCTAGATTCTCCCACCATAGCAAACATCCTCCCCACATCCACTCTAGCTGGGCCTATCAATATTCAACAATTTTCAATGAGATCCCCCCGATTCTTCTAAATTCCAGTGAGTACACACCCAAAGCCACCAAATGCTCCTCATATGATAAGCTATTCAATCCTGGAATAATTTTTGTCAACCCCTTTTGAACCCTCTCCAATGACAGCAGACCTTTTCTTAGTTAACAGGCCTAAAACTGCTCACAATACTCAAGTGAGGCCTCAGCAAAGCCTTATAAAGCCTTAAAATCACATCCTTGCATTTATATTCTAAACCTCTCAAAGTGAATACTAACACTGTGACTTTTAGGGAATCCTGCATAAGAACTCACAATTCCCTTTGCACCTTGGATTTCCGAATTTTCTCCCCACTTAGAAAAGAGTATACACCTTTATTCCTTCTACCAAAGTGCATGATCATACACTTCCTGATACTCTATTCCATTGATCGCTTCTTTGCCCATTCTCCTAATCTCAGTCTTTCTGCAGATACACTGCATCCATAACACTACCTGGCCCATCAGCTATCTTAGTATTGTCCACAAATTCGGGCACAAAGCTATAAATTCCATCATTCAAATCATTGACATATAATTCCCAACACTGACCCCTAAGAAACATCATTAGTCACTGGCAGCCAACCAGACAAGGCTCCCTTTATTCCTGCTCTTTGCCTCCTGCCAATCAGCTAATCATCTATCCATGCTAGGAACTTTCTTGAAATACGATGTGCTCTTATCTTGTTAAGCAGTTTCATGTGTGGCACCTTGTCAAAGGCCTTCTGAAAATCCAAGTAAACAACCTAGTCCAAAAAAATCCATGGGCTTTTTTTTTTGTCTATTCTGCCTATATATTTCCTCATAGAATTCCAATAGATTTGTCAGGCAAGATTTTCCCTTAAGGAAACCATGCTGTATTTGGCATGTTTTATCATGAGTTTCAAAGCACACTGAAACCTTATTCTTAATAATGGACTCTACAGCTTTCCAACTACTGAAGTCAGCCTAACTTACCTATATTTTTTTTTTCTGCCTCCGTCCTTTCTGAAAGAGTAGGGGGGCATCTGCAATTCTCCAGTCCTCCAGAACCATTTGAAAATGTAGTGGTTTTTAAAGATTACTACTTTTGCCTCCATAATCTCTTCTGTTATCTCTACAGAGTTGGAGAAAGCAAGGCTGGACCATGAGCTTAAAGTAAAGCAGCTAGAAGTCGAAGCAGCTGAGAAGGCTGCGGAGAGAGCTGCGAGGGAAAGGGATGCAGAGAGAGCTGCGAAGGAAAGGGATGCAGAGAAGGTGGGAGTGGAGGATGCTATCACGTATTTGCTGCACAAATCACTCTCTCACCTAGAGGGGGTCAGTTGTGCTGTGAGGATTACATTCCTTGACTTCTCTAGTGCCTTTAACACCATCCAGCCCAAGATCTTAAGGCACAAACTAACGGAGATGGGAGTAGACTCTCACATGGTGGATTGGATAGTGGACTACTTGACAGATAGACCTCAGTATGTGCGGTTGGGAGACTGTAGGTCTGACACGGTGGTCAGCAGCACAGGGGCGCCGCAGGGAACCGTACTCTCTCCGGTCCTGTTCACCCTGTACACATCAGACTTCCAATATAACTCGGAGTCCTGCCATGTGCAGAAGTTCGCTGATGACACGGCCATAGTGGGGTGTGTCAGGAATGGACAGGAGGAGGAGTATAGGAAACTGATACAGGACTTTGTGATATGGTGCAACTCAAACTACCTGCGTCTCAATATCACCAAGACCAAGGAGATGGTGGTGGACTTTAGGAGATCTAGGCCTCATATGGAGCCAGTGATCATTAATGGAGAATGTGTGGAGCAGGTTAAGACCTACAAGTATCTGGGAGTACAGTTAGACGAGAAGCTAGACTGGACTGCCAACACAGATGCCTTGTGCAGGAAGGCACAGAGTCGACTGTACTTCCTAAGAAGGTTGGCGTCATTCAATGTCTGTAGTGAGATGCTGAAGATGTTCTATAGGTCAGTTGTGGAGAGCGCCCTCTTCTTTGTGGTGGCGTGTTGGGGAGGAAGTATTAAGAAGAGGGACGCCTCACGTCTTAATAAGCTAGTAAGGAAGGCGGGCTCTGTCGTGGGCAAAGTACTGGAGGGTTTAACATCGGTAGCTGAGCGAAGGGCGCTGAGTAGGCTACGGTCAATTATGGATAACTCTGAACATCCTCTACATAGCACCATCCAGAGACAGAGAAGCAGTTTCAGCGACAGTTTACTATCGATGCAATGCTCCTCAGACAGGATGAAGAGGTCAATACTCCCCAATGCCATTAGGCTTTACAATTCTACCGCCAGGACTTAAGAACTTTTTAAAAGCTATTATTAATGCTTTTTGAGATAGTGATTTAGATGCATATCATATTTTTTACTGAGTTAAGTATTGTATGTAATTAGTTTTGCTACAACAAGTGTATGGGACATTGGAAAAAAGTTGAATTTCCCCATGGGGATGATTAAAGTATCTATCTATCTATCTATCTATCTATCTATCTATCTATCTATCTATCTTTCAGGACCCTGGGGTGTCGTCCACCTGGGTTAGGTGACTTACCTACTTTCAGACCTTTCAACCTATGAAGCACGTTTTCCTTAGTAATAGCATCTATATTTCTGTCCACTCTCGAATTTCTGGCATACTGCTAGTGTCTTCCATTGTGAAGACTGATTAAAAAATATTACATTTATCCATCATTCCTTTTTCCCCCATTACCACCTCTCCAGCATAATTTTCTAGCAATATCCATGCTTGCCTCTCTTTTGCTCTTTATATATATCAAAAAACATTTTTGTATCATCTGTTACATGATTTTTGTATTTCATATTTCTTCATATAAAATATCTTCATATTTCATTTTTTCTCTCCTTATGGCTTTTTTAATTGTCTTCTGTTGGTTTTTAAACCCCAATCCTCTAACTTCCCACTAATTTTTGTTGTATTATTTGCACTCTCTTGTCAGCCATGGATATGTTATTCTCCCTTTAGAATACTTCTTCTTCTTTGGGATGTACCTATCCTGTGTCTTCTGAATTGCTCCCAAAAACTCTAGCCACTGCTGCTTTGCTGTCATCCCTGCTAGTGTCTCCTTCTAATCAACATTGGCCAGCTCATCTCCCATGTCTCTGTAATTTCTTTTACACCACTGTAATACTGATACATCTAACTTTAGCTTCTCCCTTTCAAACTACTGGGTCAATTCTATCATATTTAGATCAGTATCTCCTCGGGGTTCCTTTACCTTGAGCTCCCTAATCAAATCTGATTCATTACACAACACCCAATTTAGAACTGCCCTTTTTATACTAGGTTCAAACACAACCTCCTCTAAATAGCCACCTTGTAGGCATTCTGCAAATTCCCCCTCTTGGGATCCAGCACCAACCTGATTTTCCCAATCTAGTTGCATACTGAAACCCCCTATGACTATCGCAACATTGCCATTTTTACATGCCTTTTCTATTTCCTGTTGTAATTTGTACCCTGCATTTTGAGTACTGTCCTGAGGCTTGTATAGGATTCCCATCAGGATCTTTTTACTCTTGCAGTTTCTTAACTCTACACACAAGTATCTACATCTTCCAATCCTTTGTCAACTCTTTCTAAGGATTTGATTTCATTTTTTACCAACAGAGCTTCACCAGCCCCTCTGCCTACTGACCTGTCCTTTTGATACCATGCCTATACTTAGTTGTTAATCTCCCAACTATGATATTCTTTCAGCCACGACTCAGTGAGGCTGACAATGTCATGACTGCCAATCTCTAACTGCGCTATAAGATCATTTGCCTCATTCTCTATATTGCATGCATTCAAATATAACACCTTCACTCCTGTTTTCATCAGCCTTTTCAATTTTGCCTCCATGTCACACCCTAACTTGCCCCAGAGACTGCACTTTTGCCCCATCATCTACCTGTTCTATCCCCAGCTCAATCACTCCGGTTCCCATTAACCTGCCAAATTTGTTTTAACTTTCCTCAATTGCTCCAGCAAAACCTATCCACAAGGATATTGGTGCCTCTCGATTTCAAGTGTAACCTATCCTTTTTGTACAAGTCATACCTTCTCCAGAAGAGATCGCAATGATCCAGAAACCTGAAACCCTGCCCCCTGCACCAATTCCTTAGCCGTGCATTCATCTGGCTGATCATTTTATTCTTATCCTCACTGGCACGTGGCACAAGGAGCATTCCAGAGATGACTACCCTTGAGGTACTGCTCTTCAGCTTTCTATCTAACTCCCTATGTTCCCTCTTCAGGACCTCAACCATTCTCCTACCAATGTCATCGTACCAATGTGTACCTCAACTTCTGGCTGCTCACTCTCCTCCTTTACAATGCTGTGGATCTGATCTGAGACATTCCTGACTCTGGCACCTGGGAAGCAACATACCACTGGGATGTCTCTTTCATGTCCAGAGAATCTCCTGTCCAATCCTCTAACTATGGAATCCCTTACCACTATTGCACTCCCCTTCTGCCCATCCCCTTCCCTTTTCTGAGCCAGACTCAGTGCCAGAGAACCGGTCACTGCAGCTTCCCTCTGATAGATTGTAAACCCCACCCAAAGGTATCCAAAATCGTACACTTGTTATTGAGGGGAATGACCACAGGGGTACTCTGCACTGGTTGCCTTTCCTTATCCAGATAGGCACCCAGCTACCTTCCTCCTGCAACTTAGGAGTAACTATTTCCCTGAAGCTCCTATCTATCACCTCCTTATTTTCTTTTATGAGCTGAAGGTCCTCCAACTACAGCTCCAGTTCCTTAACAGAGTCTCTAAGGAGTTGCAGGTCAATGCACAGTGTGCAGATGTAGTTATCAGAGAGACCAGGAGTTCCCACATCACATCTGAGAAACATACCATGAAGCCTGGATCCATTCTTAATGCACCAGCTATATGTCAATAGACAAAAATAGAAAAATCTTACAGGAAACTTATTTTGAGCATCCGCCTATTCTGTTGAAGCCTGTTCAGCTAGATCCTCCCACTCTAACCCTGACCTACTCACACAAGGACCACTCTGCTCACACCTCACTTCTTTTTACTGGTTCTTGCTGAGTTACAAGGAACCTAAGCCATTTCCTGCTGCTTAGACAAGTCCCAACAGACCCTGTTTGCTTTTTAAAACTGGTTCATTTGAAAAGGTTTGGTAAGCATGCCTTTTTTTTTAGAAATTACAAAAATATTTTAATTCTTTTCCTAATTTTTCAGCAAAGCTCCAAGTAATTTCCTTCTACTGCAGTTTAGTTAATTGGTGTGTTGTCCTATCTTAGATCACAATTCATGTTCATGTCCAATATTTACTGAATGAGCTATTATTATTTCAGTTCTGTTTGTTATTTTCAATGCCTCCATTAATCCAAGGATTTTATTGTTCTTAGATAGCCTTGCTTATTCAGAATTTCTTTCCTTTCCTGTATAATATCAATTTGATGACTTCTCAACTTTAATTTTCCCTTTATTAATCAATTTGAGCAAACTATCTCACCATTAGAACCACCTATTGTCAATATTAGAATGCTTCGTGATCCTATCTGTATTTTAATTCCACTTTTCAAGTTTAACATTACAACATGTGTAGACATTTACTTTTTTAGCGATTTTTCAAGTTTAACTTTTCCCATTTTCTCATTCTTATGTAAAGTTTCAAAGTGCATACCACCTATATAAACACAAGAGCTTCTGCAGATACTGGAAATCCAGGATCTATGACCTTTCCTTCTTATATTGCTTTCTACCAGTGTGACAAGAATATTTGAAGAGGTCTAAATAAAGATATAACACAGACTTATTTTCAAAATACTATGAAATAAATTCCCATGAGAACACTTTCAAGCTTCATTCCATCTCTCATTCAACCATTCATATTAGCCATAGCATTACAATAGCTCTCAGCGGAATTTCATGTGCAAATATATGACTTTTCAGATTGCTTTGGACATTTACTCTTCTGTGATGGTAAATTGATGTTCTATGGGTACAGTAATATCAGCTGACATATTTCTAAATGGTCTAATTTTTATGTTTAGTGCAGTGAAACCTAACGGCTGAGAAATTCAACTCCATGTAAAAAATGCATAGTGAAACAGCACTGCTTCGTTTCCATGCATCAGTGTGACCTGGATGTGTTAGGAAGCGAATTACACAAGCACACAGTGTGTGGTTCTTTTGTGCACATCAACATCATGTAACTCTGGGAAACACACCTGAATCTTCAGTTTACCTATGCACTAATAACATTTTTAAACAAAAGTTCTTTGAACCTTTCCCCAAAGTAAAGAGGGAATTTGGGGGGAAGCTGTTATGAAGAGTACAGCAGTGGGCACTCTGCTTCCTCGGTATCACATTAGAGATTATGATCACAGACACGGACACCTAAGGAAAGGATAGGAGTGATCATGCTAAATTATAGAGAGCCTTAGATGAATAATGCTTAAAGTCTGGTCTATTGTTTCTTCGGAGCAGAATTTATTAATGTTTTCTGTGATGGTCTTCCCTCGAACAATCCAAGTTAAGGATGTAGTTTTGAGGCATAATCAATCTGACTTGATTTTCTCTGGTCCAACAAAATTTCCTGATGATGGCCTGTACTGGTTCTTCATCATATCCAAGTTACAACACTACAACAGCAACATTAAGTACACATTGTGTGGCAACAGATGTTACTAATGCATGGCCAATCTCCTTTGCAAACAGGCACTTTATCCAATAATCACCGTGGATGCTTAAAATTACAATCTCATACATCATCAGTTCATTAGTAAAGCACAAATAAATGACTGAATTAAACGTAAATGTAAATGTAAATAATACATTGAAAATAGCACTCCATTTTTGAAATGGAAATGTGATCAAATCAATGTGTGAGCAGATGACACAGTATGCAACTGCTTATTAATTAATGAAAACTTACATCAATAACAAATTGCAACCAAACAGAAATAGAGTAACTAAAAAGTTTCAGGTATTGGTGAACAAGACATTCTCGGGGACAGTACCATTAAACTTTCACTTGTGGTTATCAGTGATAAACTCTTTACAGATTATCTAAATTGCATGTGAGCAGGAAAAAGAGCAGCAACTGGATTGAAGAACCTATACTGTAAACACAATGTTAATTGGTTTGGTGACACTCAGCTATACACTTGGTATAATGATAAAAATAGTTAAATAATTTCTTCCGTAGCTTTTGTACTGGCAGAGAGTAACAGGGAAAATTGTGAGGAGGTGTGTGCTTCAGTTAAATCAAACAATTACTGATAGACATCTTGCCTACCCCATTAAAAGATGTCACAATGTGTGAATGCAATGTCGGAACTGAAGTACAGAGGAAAGACAGATTCCAATGCAGAGATGGCAACCAAAGTTTATTCATAAAGAATTTTAGCAGAACATCGGTGACTCAGCCGAGCCACACTGCAAGACGTAAAAACTAGAACCACATGATTGGCGCTAATTGGGCGTTGATTAAATAATACAAGTAACTCTGAATCCCTGAGCCTTTCAAAATAAACTTAACAAGTTTAAACAGAAAGTGCCAGGAGACCGCATTACCCTCTGGAGAAAAAAAAACTAAACAATTTATAAGTCTCATTGAACAACAATTAACCCATTCAGGTGCTCTTAAAGACCTCGGAGCCTAATGCTCTCCAGCTCCCTGCACAAGGCCGAACAGCTCATTCCAAAAAGGGAGAAGCACACTTCCTACAGCTATCGCCGGTGGGACAACAGAATGGGCAACAATTAGAATAACAATGCTGAATTAGGCTACATCCACACTAGACCGGATAATATTGAAAACACCGGTTTCGCGTAAAAACGATAGGCGTCCACACCAAGCTTTTTTGAAAATACCTCCATCCACATTAAAACGGGTATTTGGGCAAATCTCCTCTTACTGGGCATGCGTAGGACACATCTACAGAAAACAAGTGACATGTTTGGTGTTGAATCGCGCTGTGAAAGTGCGTGTTTGTGCAGTTACAGACTAGAAAAACTTAAAAGGAAATTGCCAAACGACGGACAGCTGTTGGCTCTCGCGCAGGAGGACTTAAAACTGAAAAAAACTAATACTGGAGCGTATGGAGGCAACCAACAGGGAGTTCACGGACATTATGACTCAGCTGACGACGAACATTGAAAAACTGACTCACTCTGTTGCAGTAATAAAACACCTTGTTAACTGTATAAAACATATGTTATCTTGTATTTCCATACAATGTTACATTAGGCTGTTACACATCTATTGTCAGAGAAGTACTTGCATAAATAGGTAAACCACCTTCATACAGGCAAGGACAGAAAACAGGGCAAAGTGAGTATACTTATTTATTCAGTAAGTTATGGGTCAAAGCATTTGGTGAGTACACTTCTAACTCTCCTGGCTTCAGTCTCGTTGCTGTCTGTTCTGAAATTGTTAGGTTGTGTGGGAGGGCCTGCGTTCAAGAAAACAAATGAAATTCCGCCACCACCTGTTCTGGCACGTCATGACAGCGTTTTCAAATTTACACACTCTGGAGGGCGTTTTAGAAAAGTTTCATTTTCGGGGGAGGAAAATGCCAATTCAGTGTGGACATAGGGTCAAAACGAAGAGAAAAAGCTTCAGTTACAGACTTATCCAGTCTAGTGTGGACATAGCCTCAAATGATGGTTTAAATATGTCCCTCTTACATGCCACCAAACCTCACACTAACCACACATTTATGCCTTTCCCTTTTCAGATACCTAAGAAATTCCATCCGCATAAATCCTAGGTGTGAAGCTGCTGTGAACTAAAGGCAACAACAGCCTGGTATTTCATCTGATTCCATCAGAAATAATGGTTCTCAATGGATACTTGAAAATAGGTAAGAAGCCTGATATACACATGGTGAGTTTTCTTGCACAAGTGGGCGTTTGAAATGTAACTGTGTGATAGGGAAAGGACAGGCTACTGAACTGAGACCATACACCATCAAGACTGCGGAGCCCTTCTTTGACAACCTTCAAACCCACATTCATGGACCCAGCTGTGGTGCAGCGTCTACAAGCAGAGCATAAATGATGTAACCTGTCCATATATGAGTGGTATACTGGAGGCCCTGATATCTACTATTGAAGTCCAGACCGCTGCTGTCATGGTTCTTAAAGGGGCTTTGAGGCTATTAGTGTATACATGTAACTCCTCATGTAGATTATTACGTTTATAGGGAGAGATATGGACTCTCTCAATATAGCAAGTCCATAATGACCGTGGTCTCATTTCTGCCCATCAGGCAACAAGCCCAGTTTGCAGTCACTCTCGGGATGACCATGTGGTCCAAAACCTGTCCATCAAAGCCCAGAAATGGTGGAAATTATCTATCTCGGACTTCATATTCATCCAGTGCAAGGAACAGCTATGAATCAGCTTGGTTACAGCTGCCAATGAAGCATTGCTCTGCGGCAGTGGAGCAGGTAAAGACACAAGGATTATAGCCGTTGGCATAATAAATAAGGAAGAGTCGTCAATGTCGTTGCTGTGACTGGGCTTATAACATTTATCATGTTGATTTGGATGCTCCTGTGCTCATAATTTGTACTCAGATAATGAGGTGATAAGAATATCAAATGTTTTTAATATCCTTAAGAGAAATGGACATGGTTTCAATACAACACTGAATGATTTTCCTATACTGCTTTTTAATGCACTGAGAAACCATATTCCAAACATACTGCTCTCTCCAGCTCTGAGAAACGACAGAGAAAGAGGGATATGTTTCCAGATCAGGATCGTGTATAATTCAAAAGTGACATTCCAGGCAAAGTTTATCAACTAATTGCTGTCCTCGTCCTTCCAGCTAATGGGATTTGAGAGGTTTCAGTGTGCTGAGGAAGCATTGAGAAATTGCTGATGATATGGTGCCCCCAATGAAAATCAGCAATGATTGGTGGTGGAGACAGATGGGATTGATGTTCAAAGATACTAATATGTACAGAATAAATATGGATTTCTTCATTATCTTTGGAGCTGTGATCGTGGAGAGAACTAGGGAAATTCACAGTCCAGATTGGTTTCTTGTAGATCATGGATGGAAGATGTTTTGTGAGTCACTTCTCTATGTCATTCACAGGCTGTGACCATATACTAACTCTAGATTCATTCTCTTGCAGACATTCAGAGAATTACAATACAATCACTGAAAAATTACACAAAGACTGGCAATGTGCAAAAAAAAACTGTGTAAATAATAATATATATATATACAATTTCCAGAAAAGTTGGGATATTTTCCAAAATGCAATAAAAACAAAAATCTCTGATATGTTAATTCACATGAACCTTTATTTAACTGACAAAAGTACAAATAAAAGATTTTCAATAGTTTTACTGACCAACTTAATTGTATTTTGTAAATATACACAAATTTAGAATTTGATGGCTGCAACACACTCAACAAAAGTTGGGACAGAGGCATGTTTACCATTGTGTTACATCACCTTTCCTTTTAATAACACTTTTTAATCGTTTTGGAACGGAGGGTACTAATTGTAGTAGATTTGCAATTGGAAATTTTGTCCATTCTTGCTTGATATAAGACTTCAGCTGCTCAACAGTCCGTGGTCTCCATTGTCTGATTCTCTTCTTCATGATGCACCATACATTTTCAATAGGAGATAGATCTGGACTGGCAGCAGGCCAGTCAAGCACACGCACTCTGTGTCTACAAAGCCATGCTGTCGTAGCCCGTGCAGAATGTGGTCTGGCATTGTCCTGCTGAAATAAGCATGGACGTCCCGGGAAGAGACGTCGCTTTGATGGCAACATATGTCTCTCTAAAATCCTAATATACACCTCAGAGTCAATGGTACCTTCACATACATGCAACTCACCCATGCCGTGGGCACTGATGCAACCCCATACCATCACAGATGCTGGCTTTTGCACCTTTTGCTGATAACTATCAGGATGGTCGTTTTCATCTTTGGCACGGAGAACTCGATGCCTGTTTTTTCCAAAAACTAGCTGAAATGCGGACTCATCTGACCACAGCACACGGTTCCACAGTCTTTCGGTCCATCTGAGATGAGCTCGGGCCCAGAGAACTCGCCGGCGTTTCTGCATAGAGTTGATATATGGCTTCCTCCTTGCATAATACAGTTTCAAGTTGCATTTCTGGATGCAGCGACGGACTGTGTTAAGCGACAATGGTTTTCCAAAGTACTCCCGAGCACAGGTGGCTATAATTGTTATAGTAGCATGATGGTTTCTTAGGCAGTGCCGCCTGAGGGCTTGAAGATCACGCGCATTCAACAGCGGTTTCTGACCTTGCCCTTTACGCACTGAGATGTCTCTGAATTCTCTGAATCTTTTCACAATATTATGTACTGTAGATGTTGAAAGACCTAAATTCTCTGCAATCTTGCGTTGGGAAATGTTCCTTTTGAACTGTCTAACAATTCTCTCACGAATTTTGGCACAAAGGGGTGAGCCATGACCCATCCTTGCTTGCAAAGACTGAGCCTTTGATGGATGCTACTTTTATACCCAGTCATGATACCTCACCTGCTACCAATTAGCCTACTTAATGTGGAGTCTTCCAAACCTGTGTTACTTGAATATTCTGTGCACTTTTCAATCTTAATTTAACTCTGTCCCAACTTTTGTTGAGTGTGTTGCAGCCATCAAATTCTAAATTTGTGTATATTTACAAAATACAACTAAGTTGGGCAGTAAAACTATTGAAAATCTTTTCTTTGTACTTGTCAGTTAAATAAGGGTTCACGTGAATTAACATATCACAGATTTTTGTTTTTATTGCATTTTGGAAAATATCCCAACTTTTCTGGAAATGGGGTTTGTGTGTATATAGATATATATAAAACACTGAGAACATGAGTTCTAGAGTCATTGAAAGTGAACACATGTGGAATCTGTTCAGTGTTGAGGTGAGTGAAGTTACACACTGATTCAGGAGTCTGATGTTGAAGGGTTATAACTGGTCCTTAACCTGGTGGTTAGAAACCTAGGGCTCCTGTACTTCCTTCCTGATAGCCATGCTGTTTTCTTGTCACAGTGCACCTTGTAGATGTACTCAATGGTGGGGAGTCCTTCGCCAGGGCAGTATCTGCCATTTTTGTAGGCTAACAGTAAATCATGTTGCCAATGACAGGGAAAAACTGACAAAGATATCAAGGGACGTGATTAGACTTCCTTTAGCTAAAGTTATCACCTAGCAATACCTACATCCTGTTTGAATGGTGGCAAGACTTGCAGCATTTAGTCACAGTATGTAGTAACCCAAGATGAAAAATGAATGTTGCACAGAGAATAATGTCACCGTTGTTTACCCTGCATTCTTCTTCAAGGGAGTGCACACATCAAGATTGGAGGTATGAGATTCATTGCTACAATAGTATATGGCATTTTCAAATATTACTTAATTGCTAAGTTTCTATATTTACTCGCCTTCACTGACAGGATCCCATTTTAGATTGACAAAGAACAGTGACTGACTCAAGACCCAAAGGGTTTTTTTGGCTCAGTTCTACATCATTTGAAACAACTTACCTATTTGCTAACAGGGAGCTATTTCCTTTTTCTATTGTCACTCTCACAGATTATCAGTTCTGTAGACTAAATAAAATTATCAAACAGAATTTAAGAATTCACTATGCTTATAGAGACAAAGAGTCAGAGAACACTACAGCACAGTAATGGGCCCCTCGGCCCATCTAGTCTGTGCCCAACCATTAATCTGCCCAGTCCCATCGACCTGCACTCAGACCAGAGTCCTCCATAACATTATCATCCACACACCTATCCAAATTTTTCTTTGATGTTGAAATTGGCCCTCATCCACCACTCGTGCTGGTAGCTGGTTCCACACTCTCACAACTTTTTGAATGAAGAAGCTTCCCCTCACATTTTTCTTAAACTTTTCACATTTCACCCTTAACCCATGACCTCAAGTTGTAGTCTCACCCAGTCTCTTTGGAGAAAAGCCTTGATTACATTTACTCTCTCTATATCCCTCATCATCTTATACACCTTTATCAAATCTACCCTCAAACTTCTGCATTCTAGGGAATAAAGTCCTCGCTTATTCAACCTGTCCCTATTACTCAAGTCCTCAAGTCCCAGCAACATCCTTATAATTTGCACTCTGTCAATCCTATTTAGATCTTTCCTGTAGGTAGATGAACAAAACTACACACAATACTCCAAATTAGGCCTCACCAACATCATATACAATACCAACGTGACATCCCAACTCCTGCACTGAATATTTTCATTTATGAAGGCTTTCTTTATGACCCAAACTACCTGTGTACCACTTTCAAGGAATTAAGGACCTGTATTCCCTGATTCTTCTGTTCTACCATACTTCTCAGTGCCCTACTGCACAATGTGTAAGATCTACCTGATTGGTCCTATCTTGTGGCACATCAGGCAGCAACCTTGCCAGTTCTTTAGCATTTTTCTGTTTCTTACAGGGATAAGTTGCTAGCTCAATGCTCAACCCAGCACAGATGGAAAGCGTGCAAGGAGCCGGCTGGATTTGAATCTGAGACCACTCGCTTCGAAGTCCAGTATGGATGCCATAAAACACCAGCCAGCAACATCTCACACTTTTACGCATTAAATTCCATCTGTCAGTTTTCAGCCCATTTTTCCAGCTGGTCCAAATCTCACTGCAAGCTTTGATACTCTTCCTCACTATCCACTACACCCCCAATCTTGGTGTCACCTGCAAACTTGCTGATCCAGTTTACCACATTATTATCCAGATTGTTGATATAGATGACAAACAACAACAGACCCAGCACCTATTCCTGTAGCACACCACTCATCACAGGCCTCCAGTTAGACTGGCAACCATCTACTATCACTCTCTGGCTTCTTCCGTAAACCAAATGTCTAATCCAATTTGCTACCTCGTCTTGAAAGCCAAGGAATTGAACTATCTTGACCAATCTCCCATGAGGAACCTTGACAAAAGCCTTGCTAAAGTCCATGAAGACATCATTGCCTGCATCAACTTTCTTGGTAACTTCCTTGAAAAACTCCTTAAGATTGGTTAGACAAAGCTATGTTGACTATCTCAAATCAGTCATTGTCTATCTAAGTAATTATATATCTCATCCCTTAGAATATCTTCCAGTAACTTTCCCACTACTGATGTCAGGCTCAACAGCTTATAATTTCCTGGCTTATTCTTTGAGCCCTTCTTTAACAACATAAAAACATTAGCTATCCTAAAATCCCTCCGGCAACTCACCTGTGGCTAAGGATGTTTTAAATATCTCTGCTACTGTCCCTGCAATTTCTGCATGACCCTCCCACATGGTCCAAGAGAACACCTTGTCAGGCCCCGGGAATTTATCCACCTTAGTTTC